>NC_134530.1:81644720-86444720 GCF_050624435.1 Tenrec ecaudatus
TATCTCTAAAGCTGTCTCTAGCAAACGCTGAATAAAAAGGTGAAATGCAAACTATAGGAGAAGTGGAAAAGTGGTCTGTGGCTAGCTCCCGGGACCAGGAGAAGGAGTCACCGGCTGGCTTGTTCCGATCCTCTGATAAACTCAGAGTGTGGTTCTCTCTCTCTTTGCAACAACTCTTAATGAGTTTCCACCTGGTCCTCCAGCTCTTGTTCAGCAGCGTCTTAAAGTCCCCCTGAAGCACCTGCCCAGGCGTTCTCATCTACCTCGGAGGACTGCTTTGTGGCCTCCACGATTGCTATTGAAGAGGTGGGAACTCAGTTACTTCCTGGACATTGCAGGGTCAGCCATAACTAAGTGATCATTTTAGCCAAGCCAAATAATTTCCAGAACACAGTCTTCCCACTAACCTGACACTCTCCAGACTTGAAAGCAAAGAATAGAGATCCAACAAGACCACTTTATTTCTCCTCAGATACTTTCTCTTCCTACACCGAGGTTCCTGCTTGGTTTTATTGTTTGCTTTGCTTTTTTTCCCCTCCCAGTAATCATTTAGGATGGCGGTTGAATCTGCAACAGGAAAGTAGAATTTGACCCAGAGAATTCCAAGAAGCCTGAACACGCAATACTGTGCCAGGTCGTTCTCATTCATTCTGTCCTTTGTCTTCAGAGCCTCCCCATTGGCTATAATGCTACCCCTCATTGTAGTCGGGGGATTAAGTGCACTGTGTAGTGTCACACAACTATATTTTTAGAATTCAAATCTAGCCCCTGGTAATTCTAAGTCTTCTTTACTTCACTATTACATAGTAAATTCTCAATCTAAAGAGGGAATGAAAAAATCAGGAAACCTCATAACATGTGCTGACACAACAGTCACAACAATACACTCAAATACACAAAGATCGTGAAGATGGCGCAGGACCAGGAAATGTGTGATTCTGCTCCATACGAGGTCATCGTGAGCTATAGCCCACTTGGCCGCACCCAGTAACAACTCAGAGAAGCTGCGCCACACAATAATGGGCAGTTCCAGGAAGCGGCGAGGTCCCATCAGAGGCACTGAGGTGTGAGACAACAGAGGGCGTGGGAGTCAGCGCACTTCAGGTAAGCAATGTGTGGTCAGAACAAGGGCGGGATCTGCGCAGGTAGGCAGGGTCAAATCAGTGCATGCCATCATCCAGGCACCGGGCAGTGGAGAATGCTTGAACAGCTTTAGCTAATTAGATCATCGTCCTTTCAACAAATATGCTATGGAACACCAGCTATGTGTTAGGCACTGGGGACAAAACTGCTGCAAGCAGAACAGAGGCTTCTTGCCCTCATTGGTCCAAGAGAGATGACAGTTCTTTTCCATATAGTGTTTGAATATAGAGGGAGATCATGGTGCTAGAAATATAATAGGAGGACCGGCTAAAACAAGGTGCCCATAGGAAATGATGCCGAAACAAAGGCTTAATGGGAGGTGAATGTGGGGAAGGACATAAGAAAGATAGAAAGAGTAGAAATAGAGAAAGCTTGCATAGCTGAAGAATGGGGAAGGGGTGCAGTTGTCGTTGCTAAGTGCCAACTCCGACCTGATAGGACAGGGTACAACTGGCCCGATGGCTTTCTGAGACTGTCACTGTTTACAGGAATAGAAAGCCTCATCTTTCATCCACAGAGCACTGGTGATTTCAAACCGCTGACCTGGTTAGCAGCCTAACGTGTCACCACCATGCCACCAGGCCTCCATGGCGGTTTTATGAAGAAAGAAAGGGAGTAATGGGAGTACAGTGTCTACTGTGCTCCACCATCATAAGTTGAGTGCCTTGGTTTTGAAAAAAATGCTCACAACCCTGGTACCTTGTACTCTCTGCTGTTTAAGGTCCAATCCCTACAGATTATCCACTCACCAATAAGTGTGATTCTGAACTCCTGACATGGTGCCTTCAGTACTCAGGGAGCAATGGCATGCCTAAACAACCCATACATTGGACATGAACGATCCTGAGTCAAAGGGAAGTTTCAAAAGCTAGTTTTCTTATTCATACAAATTTTTAATGATCCCATCCAGGCCAAGACCTCTTTTCCCTTTCCTCCACAGAATAAATGTTGAGGATCAATTTCTCTAGCTTAGTATCACCAACTTTGGCAGCAACTCATATTTGGAATATAAATGATGTCATCTGGTTGGCCTCTTCCCATCACAAATAGTAAATCTTTGGATCTGGAGAGATCTTTTATTTGGTTACACATATTGTACGGCATCGAGCAGTTAGAACACATGTGCTGCAGATTATTAAAATCATCTGGAAGATAATGGCTTATTATTGGAAAGCCCAGAACTTACGACCCTTTCCTGCCTGGTATCTCCATCAACTGTTCTTTGGCTGCTGCCTTTTAAAGCAACAACTGTGGCTTATTGGCCCATGATCCTTTGCAAACTAAAGTTGTTCTGGTGCATAATGCCCTCCCCCTCCCAAAGATACTCCTTGGAATGTACAGCACAAGAAGGAATAGGTTGGAAGCAAGAAAGCCAATCTAATCTCAGAAAATGCCAAATATATGGCTTTGGACAAGTCATTTAAAGTCTTTAAGTCTTAGTACCTTAGCCACATAATGAAGGTGATGGTAACTAGTTTTACATGATCATTTGAGAAGATTAGTTAAAAAATATTAACGATCTGTCCATCGCTTGATAATTCACTAAAATCTTTCAATACATCTACTGATAACATCATCTCTTACCTTGCACATGGAAGACATGCAAAACTTGTTACATAAGCTATTTTGACAGATTGCCACTGAGTTGATTTTGACTCATGGAAGCCTCTTGTGTAGCAGAACAATACTGTGCTTCAAAAAGGTTTCTAAGTGGCTGATTTCTAGGAAGCAGGTTTTCAAGGTTGACTTCCAAGGTGCCTGCATGGACGTCAGCATTTTGGTTAGCATACAAGCACATTGATCATGCCGCCCACAATGTCCAACCAGGGTTGGTGAACCCGGAGTTGATACACTCTCTCACAGCTCATAATGTTGCTTCCTTCCATTCTTTTTCCTACCTTAGATGTTGTCGGGGCAAACAGGGTAACATATTAGCAGCATGTCTGCTACATGACTGAGCACAAGAACTGGAGTGGCCCTCTGCTCCAGTCCTTCCCTCATTCCGACTCTCATTTTCTCGTCTCATGGAATTTTGAATAATGATAACATTCTGCCCATCAAAGGGCTCACCTGTTATGGTGAGAGAAAAACAGCAAGTCCACTCTTGTCCTTGGTTTCCAACTTCCCAGCTGTGTGGCAATGTTTTTTCTGTCTCTAGTCATCCATCTGGACATGAGAAACCTCATGTAAATGTAAACTTCCCCAAATTTTGGAATACATCGATTTTCCAAACAAACAAGTGAACAACAATAACAAAAAAATACACCATGACACTAAAATAGTATGGCCAAATTTTTAATGTGGCAAACATTTTTTAAAATACCTGTCACTTAACTTGACATCTCAAAAAAAAAAAAAGTACTAAAGAGGAAAAAGGAACACATGTTCAGAATAGAAGATATTGATTTATATTGATTAAATTAACTTTATAAGAAAGTGTAGAATTATTTAATTGGTCTCAGCAGGGAAGTGAAATTTCTTGGTGTGATTCTTCCAACCATGGTTTTTGTAATTCCCACCAAATGACTGGTGGTGGGAACATGAAAATAATGTGTGTGACATTCTAATGACAGGGTTGGGGAGTTTTACTGTCTTGCTGGGCACTAAGTGAGCCATCTCAGAAGAAGAATGGAGAGTCTTCTGATGGTCCAGAAAGAAGAGCCAAGAGCCAAGTGCATCTGAGACCCCAGTGCAGAGAGAAGGCAGGCAGAGCAGGACTCAGGGTCCCTGCAGGGCTGCTCACAGAGGGTTAGCCTTCCCAGTCTACAGAAAAGAATGAGTCAAGATGAGTGTCTTTGGGCAGGAGGCTGGCAAAATGCCCTCCAGCATGGATGCTTAAGACAAAAGAACTGTATCTGACATGTTCTCTGACTTGTAACCTGTCAACTTCCCTATTAAGCCCTCATAATCATGATTGTTGTCTGTGAGTGTTGGGGCAGGGACAGTTACGATCAGATTAGGGGTTTGAAGGTGGAGGCGTGCTTTCCCCCTTTGCCTAATAAAAATCAGCCTCGGAATGATGTGGAAGTGAAGTCATCTTCCCTCTTGTGACAGTTGAGTTCAGGTGAGGTTCCCATGCCATTTACGCCACCTCATTAAAAAATATTATGCACAAATCGGAAAACAAATATCGCCATAGACCAATCTGGGCTTTTAGTGTGATATTGGAAAGTCACTTGATTGCATGATTTAAAAGGTTTCTTCGAGCATCAGTTTTCTGTGATTCTACTCTGGTGAGAAGTTGTGAGCCTGTATAGAATCACATAGTAAGCAGTTTGTTTTAGTAAAAAAAAAAAAAGGTTTTTAGGGTTACAGCTCTTACACATGGTTTGTTTTGTTTTTGTTTTTTCCGAACAAGGCATGCTTGAATATGTCTCTTCCATCAGTGGGTAGCTGCAGACAAGTTTTCCTAGAAATTCACTTGCCTTAGTCTTGTCCAGGTCCTTTTTAGGAGAAATACTTTTATGCCACAGGAAAAAAATGATTTTGTGTCAGGGATATTATCAAACTTTTCTGTTATTCATCCCTCTGGGGGGTGGTTATACATCTATCATTGTGATCAGTTCCCCCTTTCTCCCCCTTCTCGCTCATCTTCCCCCTACCCTCCTGTTTTCCCAACTCCCATTATTGTTCCTAAGGGGGTTATCTGTCCTGGAGTCCCTGTATTGAGAGCTCTTACATGCCTCGGTACATTACCAGTATACATGCTCTAGTCTAGCCAGGTTTGTAAGGTAGAACTGGGGTCATGATAGTGGGGAGGAGGAAGCATTAAAGAACTAGAGGAATGCTGTGTGCTTCCTCGGTGCTAAACTGCATCCTGGCTGGCTCGGCCCTTCCTTGTGACCCTTCTGTGAAGGGTTGTCCAATAGTCTACATATGGGTTTTGGTTTTCTACTCTGACCCCCCTTGTTCACATATCTATGATTGTTAGGTCTGGATCTTCTGATGCATGACACCTGATCCCGTCAACACCTCGTGATCACACAGGCTGGTGTTCTTCTTCCATGTGGGCTTTGTTGCTTCTCAGCCAGATGGCTGCTTGTTTAACTTCAAGATTTTAGGACCCCAGATGCTATATCTTCTGATAACCAGGCACCACCAGCTTTCTTCATCACATTTGCTTATGCACCCATTTGGACTTCAGCGATTGTGTTGGGAAAGTAAGCATCACAGAATGCCAGGTTATGGGAACAAAGTGTTCTTGCATTGACGGGGGACTTGAAAAGAGGCCCAATGTCTGTCTGTTACCTTAATACTTAGCATATAAGTATATGGACATAGAACTATATCCCTATAATTATATATTAATATATTTACATATACACATGTCTATATTTATACCTCTATACAGCAAGTCCACTCTTGTCCTTGTTTTCCAACTTCCCAGCTGTGTGGCAATGTTTTTTCTGTCTCTAGACATCCATGCCTTCCAGTTCTTTATTTCCTTTTACTGTCCTCCTGTCCAACTATCATGTTCAACTTTCATTCAGTTCTCAGGAATTCCCATCAGCCACATTGCAGTTGATCAAACCCACCAGGTGTTCTACATCCTCCTCATCATCTGTTTTAGCTCTCTTGTTCCCTTGGTTCTGGGTTTGTTGGGAGGGTATTGTTCATAACTCCACAAGAAAAGGGGAGAGGGACTAGATCTCAACATGGAATGCCAAGCATGAGGGCAATATACTGACATGAAGCAGTGAACTAACAGAGAGGTCTGTGGGGGCCAGTCCCAATCCCTGCTATATCGACCCCCTCCCCAGAAGATTACACTACAAAGGACAGCAATGAATAGATAGGCCAGGAGAGTGGTGGGTCTGCCCAGACCCCACGGGAGCTGACTAAGAGGGAGAGAGACAGACACAGAGAGATACAGAGAGAACCACATCCTGGCCCACCATGCCCCAAGGAGGACAGTTCTGCTTGGAGCAGCCAAGGCACAAAGAGGACTGTAGGGCCGGTCCCACAGAGAGACAGAACAACCCCTTACGGACCCACAGCACTGCAGGGGATAGCACTGGAGAGACAGTGCGAATTTGTGCCCCATCTGACCCCTACTCCACCCCCGGTTTGACAGACACACACACACACACAACTAGGGTGAAACAGGAAGAGAGCACAACAGAGCAGCAAGGGGAGCAAAGCAACGAAGTCCCTGTGGAATCCCTAAAACAGACTTCAGACTTGAAGGGCAGGGCTTGGCACCTCATCAGACTCTACTGGAAAATATACATGAAGGGCAACAGGCAGAACTGGAACTATTTAGAGGTCCCCCCTCAACTTATTTTTCTTCTTCTTTTTTTTCATTTCTATCTATATAAGATAGACAAGATATATAATCCCTAGGAGAAAACAATGGCATCGACCATACTGGGGGAACAGGGGAGAAGGAGAGGTGTTCCAGTAAAATTTAATAAGACAGTAGGTAAAATACAAAAAGAAAGAAATCCAGTAACTAGTGTTGTTGGATAGAATATTTCTGGATCAACATAAAGAATTTAGTTTAGTCAAAACAGCCTAAGAGATTTATTATGTGTGAATTTACACATATGAATTGCTCCAAATGTCCTCATGACATTTTCTTTTCCCTAATAATCCTTCTGACTCAAACTTTGTTCTGTTGTGAAGTGATGATGATCCCGCTTGTGCCGAGCTACATTATAATGTGAGACATATGTGAGCAAATCAACGATATCCAAGATATTCCTGAGGCAGAGAGCCTGGATGGTGCAAATGGGGAGTGCACTCGGCTGCTAACTGACAGATCCGAGTCCACCCCACAGAGCCTGGGAAGAAAGCATTGGTGATCTACTTCTGAAAAGACAGCCACTGGAAAACCTTTAGAACACAGTTCCACTCTGACCCATACAGAGAAGGTGGCTATGAGTTGGAATTGACTCATCAACAAGTGGTATTCCTAATTCAGGTACTACTTGCTCACTCTGTGGACACCCGATCTAATGCCTTACATCCTCTGAGCTCAAGCTCAAAAATAATCTCATAACTCCACCACAGCATTTTCTAAACTACTGCATGAATGCCACACATTTTATTACCAAGATTCTAAATAGAGACACACCGATCTGTAGTTAGCACTTATTTCTAACAAGCTTGGCTATCTATCTGTTTTTGGCCAAATTAGAAATAGCCAAGTAGAGTTAGGAGAAACTATTGAGATAGGTCTGTGGTTACCCACCAGACCTCACAGAAAAGAAAAACAAAATTCAACAAGCCTGGCGCTGTCCTTTATTAGGATAACAATGGGTTCTAAGTGTAAATCGTCAATGAAATGTTCAACTAGACCGAATACCCTCAGGAAAGTGGATGATTTCAGAATGCGACTAAATGAGATAGCTCCGAACACACGTCAGCTATCTGAAAACGTCCCTACCTGTAGCAGGGGGATTATGTCCCCCAGTGATTCAAGGCCAACAGTCATCAAGCAGCAATCACAGTGATCGCGAGCTCTGCGCTGTACTTCACATTCTGTGGAGGGCTCTGTGCCTCTCATGCAGTATTTCGACGAACTCCATGACGGAGAAAGCATATTGGTTGTTTCCACTTATTTCTCCAAATGAGGGAAACAGAAGTGGGTTTGCATTCGGACCGTGCCACTTAATAACTGTCACCTCTTACCTACCTCAATAGCTTCTAGACCATCTTGGACAGGCTACCTTACCATGCTGAGCTTCTGTTTCCCTATGCTAGCTCGAAGACTAGGGGATTCAGAGGACCTTCCCTCTGGTTCTCAGGCCCATTATAAATGCCACTTGCCCTGGGGGGAGGGGGGGGGGAGAAAGAGAGTCCATCCTCTTTGCTGGCCTATGTGCTAACTCGTTGGCGCCCAGAAATGACCTGCTGGAGACTATGGGCCTTGTGCGCACCGCAAAGCAGTGGGTAAATAACTAGTTGGTGTTTTAATGTTTTGTGGTCTCTTAATCTGTTGTGTTCCTTCCCAAGACTCTGAAAGTTTCCTTTCTCAGTTAATTTTTATTTACATTTCTGAGGTCTGCGTTGTTTGGGGTTTGGTTCATTGGATGTTTTTCTTGGAATGTGTTGCCATTGGCTTTGGGATGTTCCTGCTATGCTATTTCATGGAATTTTCCCCGAGTGTGGATTGCTATGTATTTCTTCAGGGCAGCAAGCCAAAGCAGTGCTGGTATGCAATCTGTCCCTCTGGCCAGAGGACTTCTTGTCACCCATCCACATGGTGCTTGATTGTATTTCTGCACTGATAACCCCCCTCCTGTCTGTTAATGCCCAGTGACCTTGGAGTTCAGCCACCTTGTGTGCTGTGCGTTGTTGGCTCTGGATGAAACAGTCCCAGTTGCTTCTGATAGAGATTGTGCCAACTGATTCTACCCGTTTGTTCTATCAGCCCCGGGTTGGGGAGCGAGATGCATGCCAAGGGTTATGGAAAGAGTGGAACAAGCTCATAGGGTCAATGCCACAGACAAAGCGGGAGTGTGTGATTGAAAACGTCCCGCCTTCCCCAGAGCTCTGCGCCCCAGTAGGAGACAGAACCAGTGGAACCAGGAGCATCACAAACAACACACTCGCACGACCTGCAGCAAGCCTTTCTTCCTTTGTCTTTGCCGAGCCCATAAAAACAATGTGCCAGAGAAAAATAGGAATGTCTTGCAAAAGAGAAAGTTTTGTTCTTGGGATGTTTTCTTTGTGGATAGAAGAGAGGGAGAGAGAGAGAGAAAGGTCAAGTCATATTTGGTCATTATAATGGCATGTTTCTCCCTAGGCTTTCCATCCAATTAAGATGCAGAGCACACATTGAGGATGAACAATGCCCTGGGTAATCCTTTCTTTGGCTGTGTTATTTGTAATTCATTCCATTGTGTTGTTTGTTTGGCCACTTTCCTTTCCGCCAAGATTTTGGGATAGCTTATAAAAATACGCCAATAAAAAATTTTTAATATTAAAGTTTTGGAAGAGCACAGTGAGTGAATAATATTAGAGAAATGGATAAGATCAAAGTTTAAAAATTTAGAGCAAATACTCTCATCAAATTGCAAATAGCAATTTACAAAATCAACTCAAAAAGCTTCCTGGGTTTATCATTTCAAAGGGATGTGGTTCTTGAATCTGTACATGGTTGACTAGGGTGCATTTAAGAATCTGCACCATTTAATTTAAATTTGGAGGTAGAGGAGGTAGATGCCAATCCACATGCCATTTTTAGGCACTCCGACATTCCCCTGAAAGCCAATCATTTTTTATTTTCAGAGACACCAAAGGAGAAGCAAAACTGGAGAATTCCTGGGTGACACCATCAGTTAAGTGCTGGACTGAGAGGTTAGCAACTCAAATCTACCCAGAGGTGCCTTGGAGAATGGTCCTGGTGCTGTGCTTCTGAAAGGTCACAGCTTTGAAAACCCAATGGAATAGTTGCCTGCACACATGGGGCCACTGGGAGTTGGACTCCATTGGATAGCAACGAATAACAACAAAGTTTAGAGAGACCTAGTTTAGGAGAATCTGTTTTCACTCTTCTCCCTTTAACTCATCTCCAAGGAGATGCTAGATGCTCACCAGGCCTTGCTCTTTAGCACCCACAGGATGCAGCCTCAGTGTGGCCTGGTTGGTCTCTCACCATTCTCCAGGTCATCTCAGGCCATGTTCTCTCTCCCTCCGGTAGATTTTATCTTTCAGTCTGAGCAAACACTTGGAAATCCTCTTGGTTTCCAGGAGTCTCACACTTCTATGCCTGGTCAAGCACCATTCTCTCTGTCTCCCCGTGGGTTTCTTCTGTGGAAAGCTCCTATGTGTTCCACGGTCTCTGAAACATCACTTCTACAAACACTTCATTCCCTGTGTTCACCCTCGTCCCAGGCAGACTTGGGAAGTCTGGAGTCTACAGAACAATAAAAAGTGTTTCTATTCAAATCATAGGAACAGGTAGTAGATTTTCCCCCATGTAACTATCATTGAGCAGATGTATACAAAAACTATGTTTTTCATCTAATTTCCCTCTACTTTTTAGCATCACCTCTTTTATATAATAGCCAAAAAATCAAACTCACTGTCATTGAGTCAACGCTAATGCATAGTGACCCTTCTATGGCCTTCTGAGATAGTAACTGTTTCGGGAGCAGCAAGCCCAGTCTTTCTCCTGAGGAACTGCTAGCGTTTTGAGCTGCCATGCAGGTCCCAGCCCAGTGCATGAGCACTCCACCAGAAGATATAAGTCAACAGAATATTTGGGAGTAATTTCAGCCTGTCTCAAAATTGGAATTACTTCTCTCAAGGCGATGTGAATGAAAAGAAGAGAGTGAAGAGCTGACCTGATTAACAAGTAGCTGAGATTATGAAGTGCTTGAAGGATGATAGGAATGTTCTTAAGTGTTCTATGTTCATTGCCTCTTTTAATTTTCAAAACAGTTCTGTGAAGTATGTCTCTTATTATTCTTTTATTACAGACTATGAAAATGAAGCTCAAAGAAGTTATGTAACTTGCTCTGTCGTGCAGCGTATTAGGGGCAGAGCCGGGGGCAGTGTGGTTCTGGGATTCTTGCCCTATGAAAATCCTCATCAGACCTGTCTAAAGCCCCAAGTGTCTGCATCCTTACTCTTTTGGAGGGTGAGGGGAGGGGGAGTTCTTGTCTCCTTCTGCCTCTTCTCTCATTTCAACTCAGTGTCCGCCTTCCCACAAATTGTATTGATTCTCTCCTACTTGTATCGATAAGTTCAGCTCTACCCTGGCTCCAGCCCTCCTCTGCTTTCATCAGAGTGCTTCCTGAACCAGCCTTCTGCCTTCTAGAGCCCACCCATCATTGGAGGGTATGAGAAATTGTAAATAATAACAATAATATTTTTTAAAACATCTTTACTTCACCAAAAATCAGACTGAATTGATGATCAGCATCCCAAGTCTTTATTAAGGAATACTCTTGGGACCTGCACTGTGGAAGAGGCAGGTAGAGGAACAGAATTGTCCCAGAGAGAATCTGAGCTGTGGGACTATGGCAGTGACAAAGTCTCCTGTTAATTTGAATGAAGGCATAGAAACTTCCCTGTCAATCAGGCCATAGCCAATGAGCCCTCTGGATGGGCATGGCCTTCTCTTGAGGATTCTGGGAACTCCTGTCTTCCTCCCTGGAGGCTGGAAATATACTCTCTGCTTCATATTCTTGTTGACAAGTCACATGGAGACACACTGATGGAGCCAGAGTCCTGGAACTGGAGGAGCCACATGGAGACCCAGGCCTATGCTTCCACCTCCACCGGCTTTATAAGACTTTCCACCCGCTGGCCGGTGATCTTACTGCATTTGACATCATTGTATGGCTGTGTGAGTCTGAAGAGGAATTTATGGGCTAATATAAGTCATAAGGGCTAAGATAGGAGACTTATTGATTTGATCTGGACTAGGATGGAATGCTTTCTTAATATGAAATCGTTCTTTTTTATAAAGTTCTTTCATACATATACGACTGTCTATGAACTTGTTCCTCTAGTTAACCCAGACTAACACAGATGCAATCCCAACAAGGCTTCAGCTGACCCCATGAAAGGTTCTGGAGGTCAGGTGGACTTCAGACGTGTCTGGAGATGAGACGATGCCAGAGCACTGATCAGCATTAGAGGCAGGTGGCCCCTTAGAAGAAGGCATGACCTTGCAGAAAGCAATTTTCCTCTAAACTCAAGAGGACCATCTTCACGGGCACTCTCTGTAGCTGGGGAGATAAATCATTACTGAAGGTGGTCCATTTATCACCTAACAGCATCTACTCAAAATCCCGTCCTTACAGATCTAGCATTGCAATGCTCTGAGCGTTATAGCTCCCTTGTCCAGATGGGTCAATTATAGCTCAACAGGGTGAAATCACTTGGCTGAAATCACAGAGGCGGTAGTCACTAGGTGAGAGTGACGCCCAGCTGGTTGACCTCACAGCCATGCTCTTCTTCACACGAAGTTACCGCTCTCTACCACATGATAATTTGCATGACTGTATATATGTGGTAATGTTTTTAAGACTAGAAAGACACACTAAAGAGCACCGAACGCTCTCCAGATCTTGAGCCTCCCACCATCCCTAAACATCCCCTCTGAGTTCACACACCCATTTGCTCTCATTTTCCACAGGTTTAGTTGGATATAGTCACCGATTACATACTGGGCAGATGTCATCTGGAAAAGATGGCACAGTTGATGTTTAAAAAAAAGAAAAAGTGAGAAGGGCTGCTCTTAAATTGAACTTGACGTGTCGTTCACTGTCAAGGCTAGCTTACTTTTCGAAACAAAATAACACTGTTTAGCATCGGTTCCCAAAATGTGGCCCCTGGATCCCTGGAAATCCCCAAGCACCTCCCAGAGAGTCTGTGAGGTAAAAAGAAAAAAGAAAAAGAAACGATTGCTTTTAAATTGGGCTAGCACTGATAGTACAGAGCGATGTGGAATGAAGCTGCTGGGACCAATCGAAAGATAGGCCTTAACTTATTAAGGGCCATTGCATCCTTTCCCATCATGCATTTGCAGTTCTTTTAAAAAAAGAAAAATTTAAAAAATCATGAAGGTCTTATTGACTTACAAATATCCTTGATGAAGAGATCAAAATGAATGAATTTTAAAAATTCATTTTATGACTTGAAAAATTAACCAGCAGACACACCACGTTTATTCACACATGAGCACTTGTCTAGGTTTTCCCAAAGTCAATGAAATGAGTCTTTCGCTCCAAGGAGAACATTCTTGGTATTTGCTGTCAAATGTTGCATTTGAACTTTTATGCAAAAGTGAAAGTTTCGGAAACCTTGTATCTGCCATCATGAGCTTGATACGATTCAAATACTTAACCAAAACAGAAAGAAAAAAAGCCCCATGCCTTTCAGGTGGCTCCAGGAGGACAGAACAAAACCGCTCCACAGAGTTCCCAAGGCTGTAAATCTCCACAGAGCCTGATCACCGCGTCTTTTGAACCCACGAGCTATTAGCAGCTGCGCGTCCAACCACAGTGCTGCCAAGCCTCTTTCCCTACGGCTGAGAGGCCTTTTCTGTGAGACTGGTGGTGGCAACAGGAATACGACTTTTTTTTATTATTGAATAATGAAATGAGTCAACATTTGGAATATGCACATCACTCAATGAGGTGATATTTTCCATAAGAACATGCATGAAGTTACAAAATTACCCACGGATGAAAAATCCATTCAAAGAGAAAGACAGATCAACGGACTTCACAGAAAGCTCATTTGTATCGACTTCACACTGCAACCTTTAAGAAAGTGTCACTTGCCCATTTTGGGTATAACATCAAAATAGAATATCCACAGTTCTTGAAAAAGTTATTTAAATGTTAATAGTATTCCTAAGTACATATCTTTATGAGACTGGGTTTTCCTCCTTGATTTCAACCAAAAGAACACAGTGACCGGATTAAAAAACACATTGCACAGATTCCAAATTCAGAAGCAGATACAAGAATCCAGCAGTCCTCTATAAAGCCAGACATTAAAAAAGCTTTGTGAGAATGCTAAAATAATGTGACACTTCTCACTGCTCATTTTGTTTGGGAAAATCTAGTCATTTCTCATACAAAAGGAATTATTTCTATAAACCTGTAATGGGTTTACTATTGCTATTTAAAATACCATTAAATTTTTGTGTGTGTGAACTGGGTAAGGTTTACAGAGAAGATCATGAACTGAAAAATCAAAATTTCATACACATTTGATTTCATACCATTGATTGTAATCCCCTCAATGGAATGCTCCTTACCCCACTTCCCTCTTCATGCCTGCTTCCATCCCTCTTTCCTTTCTACCTCTCCCGAGTTTTGTCGTGGGGAAAATGCTGCTCATTTGATCTTAAGTAGCATTTGATCTTAATGCTGCTCATTTGATCTTTTGTCCTGGGGAAAATGCTGCTCATTTGATCTTATTCTAAGTTGTGAGTACCTTTCAAATGTTCCCCTTATAGCCTAACATATTATTTGGCTGAACATTGAGCCATCATTTCCAATAGCAGTAGATCTAACCTACATAAGCAAAAGTCCTTGGGAGCCTTACTTATTCTCCAGATGATAGTAGAATCTAGAGACCAAAATTGTTGAGGATCACTTAATCAACACTGAGCGAACAGAGGTGGTACTTTTCCAGATCAATATTTCTAAAATTTTGTTTTTAAATTACTTTAGTATATCATTCACATATGACACCTTTTAATAGTTCAGTCGTATTAAAAAGAGTTGTTCAATCATCACCACAATCATTCTCAAAATTCCATCTTCTTTCTTGTACTCATTGCTGTTAGTGTCTCATTTCCCCTCAACCTCCCTGGTCATGCTCCCCGGTAATTATAATGCAGTTTCCATCACTGCGGTTTTATTATCCTACATTTCATCTACAGAAGCAAAAGCAAGAAAGAAGCAAACAAAACATAAAAACCTCAATCAAAATGAAAACAGGAAAAAAGAAGTAAAACAACTTTAAACTGGATCAGCGGGGAAATCCAATGTTAGGTACATTGTTACCTAACAATATCTACCATCATTGGCTTTACAGTGCTCTCTGTCTGATAACAAGGCTTTTCATGTCCCTGCTCTATGCTCAGAAGAGATTTACCAGGGTTTTGATCCACGTGGGGACTCTGGAAATGAATTTTGGGTTCCACTGTTATGCACAGCCTGCAGAGGGTCTTCAGAATTCAAGCTCTGATATCATTCCCTCCTTTGGATTTGGATTTTATTATTTGCAATCCTTGAAACAGACAAACTTATGTGCTTCGTCCATGTGGACTTTTGTTGGTGACTTACTTAGATGACTGCTGGTTTTAAGAAAAATCTTTAAGACCCCAGATTTTTTCTTTCTGATAGCTGGGCACCATCTAGTTTCTTCACCACACTTTTCTATAGCACCATCTACAGTGATCTCCTGAGAGCTATGTCATACCAACTAATTGTTCTCAGATTAGGGCTACAATTAAGTGCAAGCCCCTTATCAATTCAAATATTCATGAGTTGTGTAGGACTGTGGTTCACTTTAGACAAATCATTACCATTTAATGCTAGAGAACATTATAAATCATCCCCCCGTAGCTCAGGGAAGTCTACTGATGACATTATTAAACTAGCCAATGGTACAGAATTTAAAACATTGTTGAGAAAAATTAATTATGCATGTGTATGTTGGGTTTGCATACCACAGCACATGAAATGTTCATTTGTATAGTCAAATCAATGATTTACTTTAAAATACTGAATCAGCAAATGGAATAAATATTTTAAATTTTAAAAAGAGTGGAATAAAAAGATATAAAATATTACACTAAATATATGGAGAGGGTCAAATATGTTGTTGATCAAGATTAGTTGGAGATATGAAACTAAAATATAAAACTGTAAGCACTGCAAACTCTCTTAAGATACACCAAATAATTCTGTGATGCTCACCTTCCTGACCTGATCGCTGAAGACAAAATGGGTACATAAGTAAAGGTGGTAAAGAAAGCTGATGGTGCCCAGCCAACAAAAGATATAGCATCTGGGATCTTAAAGGCTTGAAGATAAACAAGCAGCCATCTAGCTGAGAAGCAACAAAGCCCACATGGAAGAAAAACACCAGCTTGTGTGATCATGAGGTGTTGATGGGATCAGGTACAAGGCATCTAATACCCAGAACAAAATCATACCCAATGTGAGTGGGGGAGGTGGTGGGCATGAAGTGGAGACCCAATGCCCATCTGTAGACAATTGGACATCCCCCTACAGAGGGCTCACAGGGAAGAAATGAGTCAGTCAGGGTTCAGTATAGCACTGATGAAACACACAACTTTCCTCTAGTTCTTTGATGCTTCCTTCCTTCCTTCCATTATCATAACCTCAATTTTACCTTACAAATCATATTAGACCAGAACATTCACACTGCTACAGATAAGAACCCACAACACAGGGATCCAGGATAGATTACCCCCCCCCCCAGGGCCAATAATGAGAGTAGAGATGCCAGGAGGATTAGGGGAGGGTGGGGGGACAAAGAAGGAATCAATCACAAGGGTCAACCTACAAACCCCTCTCAGGGGGATGAACAACAGAAAAGTATGTGAGTATGACATAGGATGATGTAAGATATGAAAATAACAATCTATAACTTATTAAAGGTTCATGAGGGAAGGTTGGCGGGGGAGGGAGAGGGAATAAATGGGGAGCTGATATCAGGGCTCAAGTGGGAAGAGAATGCTTTGAAAATGATGATGGTAGCATATGTACAAATGTGCTTGACATACTTGATGAATATATGGATTGTGATAAGAGATATAAGAGCCCCCAATAAAAGTATTTAACAGTAAAAAATAGGCCAAATAATATTTATTCAGGATCTGTCATATGACAAAGGAGCCTGTTAGTGAGCTAGGTTGCAAGTTGGCTACTAACTTCAAGGTCAACAATGTGAATTCACCAGCCACTCACTCTGTTGGGACAAAGAGGGGACTTTCTGCTCCCATCATGATTTAGAGCAGTGGTTCTCAACCTGTGGGTCATGACCCCTTGGGGGGGGGGGGAGGTCGAACAACCCTTTTCAGGGGTTGCCCAATTCAAAACAGTAGCAAAATGACAGTTACGAAGTAGCAACAAAAATGATTTTATGGTTGGGGGTGATCACCACAACATGAGGAACTGTATTAAAGAGTCACGGCATTAGAACGGTTGAGAACCACTGATTTAGAACATCTGGGTCACAGTTACTGAAAGATGGAGAGGTTATTTAGAACCTCTGGAAACCAAAGGGGCAGTTATACTTTGCTCTGTAGGGTAATTATGAATAGGAATTGACTTGATCGCAGTGAATTGGACTTTTGTTTCATTTTGTGTCTTCATTTGATCATGCCAGTCCTTTGATACCAGCCATATTGGAAGGGTCAGGTAGTCTCTTTCATTTTCATACACCACAGGCACTGAGGCTTGGGAGACTGGATAGGATGAGTCACTGGAAGATGCAAAATATTGTCTCAGTTGGTTGTTAACCAAAGGTTGATAGTTCAAGTTTACAGGGGCATCTTGGATGAAAAGCCTGAAATATCTCTCCACTGAAAATCCAGTGGAGCCTAGTTCTCTCTGACATACATGGGGTCCCTATGGGCAGAACCAACTCAATGGCAACTGGGTTGGTGGTTTATGTAACAAAGCGCACGTGTGGCATGGCTGGGATGTGATCCCAGATGTGTCTAATTCCATGTTGTTCTTTCATACATGTGGTTTCCCATCTGATCCCCAACTCCTTTCCACTCCTTATTTTACAGAGGTGAGTCCCAAACAGCTAAGTCATGTACAGGCCACAGAGTGAATTCATGGCTGCATCAGGTGCAAAGGCATTTCTTGGAATGCCCTGGCTAGTGTTCTCTCCATTTTCCCCTGTTGTATTAGACAAGACACCTGGAATGGAAAAAATTATGGAGGGTGACCCTAAAGATTTAGGGTCCCAAGACAAATTCAAGGAGAAATCTCTTCTGGGAAAATATGTTTCAGAATCCATAGAGTGAGGTGGCTGATATTCCACATCAGCTGAAAGAAAAAGGTAGAGATGAAGATGAAACCCCAGATCCTCCTTGAGTAAAGGAATCTTAGGAGAGAAGACCTCATGTAGACTTCGACAGAGTGGTAGTAAGCAGGACACTGACCTGGATGCTGGACATTCAGGGTTTAATTACACACAGTGGCCAGTATTGTTGGGGACATTAATATAAACAAAGTTCCATTGCAGCGTGCGTGACCAAGGCTTTGATCATGAAAGTACAAGGTGGTGTGAATCCAGAGATACACCTCACCACCAAATCTTAAAGATACATTAGAATTAGTCAGTAAGGGAAGGGGAGAAGTTAGAAGTAATTGTGGGTACCACACAACCAGAGTGTGGTCTCTTGGGGAACTGAAAATATTTTTTTGTAGGACCAGAGGATGGAACGATCTTTTGCATGTTTCTCCAGAGAGATTCCAACCCTTGCTTTCCATATTCTGGTCATGCTGCAATACTTTCAACTCAAATGTTAATTTTTTTTACACCTATGAATCTGTTACCAAGGGCTCAAGTAGAAAGGAAATGTTTTGAAAATGATGATGGCAACAAATGTGCTTGGCACAATGGATGGATGTATAGATTGTGATGAGAGTTGTATGAGCCCCTAATAATAATTTTCAAAAACCCTATAGATCTACCATTACTACCTCTGTGAACATTTAGATATCCCAGGATTCTGGGTTGATAATCAGTGGGCCAGATATGAGGATAAATACATAATCTAATACCCTTCACATTGCTGAAGATTTTCCAGCCGAAGCCTACTCCACCGAGTTTCCATGTAAGTATGTAGCAAAGAAGTGGCGGGTGTTTCTTTTTATATCTACACTTTTCTTTCTTTCGGTTCTATAGGAGAATCAGCTACCTCTGGTATCTCACACTTCCTTCTCCCCAAAATATTTTCTTTTTTCATGTGTCTTGAGATCCTTATTTCTCAAGGTCTAGGAGTCACATAACTTTCCTGAAATTTTGTTTCCACTTCAGGAAGAACTTGACTTTGAAAACATATTTGTCACATCTCCACCTAAGCATAGCAGTCCCTGGGGTGTTCCAAATACTAAGTGCTGGCCTATTAACTGAAAGGTTGGAAGTTGGAACCAGAGCATCTCAGAAGACAAGCCTGGCAATCTGCTTCCCAGATATTATCAAGCCATTGAAAATATTATGGGGCAGTATTATTCTGCACACCCAGGACTGCCAGATCAGATCAGATGAGATCAGCTGGACGATCGGCTTGACGATCACTAGCAAAAACATGCGATGATACCAATAAGTCCTGAGGACAGGGACCATGACTTGTTCACCTCTGAGTTTTCACCTGAGGTCAAAGAAGAATTTGTTAAATGAGGACAAGATAAAGAAGGGAATGGAACAAAGTGCAATCTGAACAAAACACTTCGTTTATTTGCTGAAACTGCTACCCCAGTGCTCCACTAAAACTGCAGTGAGCATCTTTTTCTTTCCCACATACACAAGGCTATATATCATGATATATACATGATGACTGTATATGTTTTCTAACATTCTCTGACTCAGAGGGTAAATATAAAAAACAACCTAAAAACGTGCGAATCTTGAGCACAAGTACCAGGTGTGGGGAAGAAGCAGAGTATGTCATTCAATGACTAAACCCACGCCGATGTTGGTCTTTTCACCAAACTCTTCCTCGATTTCCTTGTTTCCCACTGCCTGAAACCCTGAACATACTGAACCCTGGCAGCTGAGAGAACTGCTCACAGAAATCCATGGGAAGTCTTTGGCAAGGTCTTTCCAAACTCCACTTAGCAGGTGACGAACTGCAGCCAAAATGATAAAGTTACAACCATTTCCTCCTGTGTCTGGAATCTTGTTCCATCGACCATCTCCTCTCTGACATCTAAACTTTACCTTTCCCCACAGCACGTACCCTGATCCAAGCCCTTTCATCCAAAAAGAATATTATCTATTGTTCCAAACCAGGAAAACAAAGCATTGGAAAATGGGAAACTTACTCCTACATTTCCTTTTATCTTTTACCTCCTTTCTTCCTCCCCCATCTAATGTTTTAAAAACGAGTTATCGGCCCTCTCGCCCTTTCTCATTCACTTTTAAATCCACAACAACCTGACTTTCTCTTCCTTCCTCTCCTAATTGCAATTTCATTTTGCATATTTATCACTTATGTCCTTATCTTCTTTGACGCATTGGCAGTAGTTGACACTCTTGGCCATGCCCTGTGTTTCGCTTGGCAGCTAAACTAAAGTTTGGTGCCTCAAACCCACCCAGGGGTGGTGAGCTGAGGTTCTGGTCCATCCAGTAGGTTTTTGACTCATAGAGACTCTACAGGATAAACCACCCCTGCATTGTGGGGGTTTCTAGGCTGCAATCTTGGCAGAAACTGATTGACAGGCCTCCCTCCCACATAGTGGCTGGTTGGACTCAAACTGCTGGCATTTCTGTTGCTAGCCACGTGCTAAACCATTTCACCACCAGGGCCCCCTTCCCCAGTGGAATCGTGGAAGTAAAGGACTGGTGAATGCCTTCCATTAAGATTAAACAAAACTCATTGTAATCAAGTCAATGCTGATGCCCACCTATGGGTTTCTGAGACTGCAAATATTTACAGGAGAAGAAAGCTGTCTTTGTCCGGAGAAGCTGCTGGTGACTTCAAACTACTGATTGTGTGTATCGCAGCCCAATGTGGAACCACTATACCTCCAGTGTTCCATTAAGATTACAAGCAGGATCTACATACAACCTCCTCCCTGGGGGATGAACAACAGAAAAGTGGGTGAAGGAAGATGCCGGACAGTGTAAGATATGATAAAATAAAAATAAATTATCAAGGGTTCATGAGGGAGGGGGTAGCAGGGAGGGAGCAGGGAAATGAGGAGCTGATACCAAGGGCTCAAGTAGAAAGCAAATGTTTTGAGAATGTTGATGGAAACAAATATACAAATGTACTTCACACATGGATGGATGGATGGATTCTGATAAGAATTGTATGAGCCCCCAATAAAATGATTTAAAAAGAAAGAAAACAAGGACTATGGCAATATATGTACAAAAAAAAAATCACAACCAGGAAAACTTCATGGAGTAGCTCTACTCTGTAACATGTGGTTTCCAGGAGTAGCAATCAACTCAACAGCAACTACAATAACCAACTTGGCTTTTTTTTTCTGACTTTCTGATCAATATTTATGAGGTAGTTAGTTTATTGTGCCAACCTGGCCAAGAAACACATGTGGGATTAATTGAAGGGCAGAGAGATAAATGGCTCAGGGAGCCTCGCCTTTCTTGTTTCTTGCTCTTTGATCATCGGACCATTCTGTGGCTGCCTTGCTTGTTCTTTGCCTCAATTTGCAAGCTACACTACCTGTGGGACACCTTACCCGTGGACTGTGTCACTGTAATTTGAGGCTCCTTCAAGACCTGCTTCGCCACACCATTGGAATTATATCTCTTAAACTAGGGATGCCCAGGCCCTGTCATCTGGCTGACTGTTGGTGACCTGCCTTGCTGTTTGCTGCCTGTGCCTGGATAGGCTGAATTGCTCTACAGAGGACTACCCAGTGGCCCTCAAGACTTGAAGGACTGCCAGTGTCTCACAACTGTCTCATGGGAGTGAGTTGTACTGAGTCATTTGTACTGCTTTATAATCTAGTTAACTATTTATTTCTTATGTCATATATCTATCTGTATAAATATATATATATAATTATTAGTATTCAGGTTTTGTTTCTCTAGAGAACCCTGTCTAACACAATTTATGGTAGTCTGTCATTGACTACTCTGCTCTTGACTCCCCTTTAAGTATTGGTATTTATCCCACATACTTTATGTGTATTACCAGGAGAGACCAGTTCCTGGAAAAGGACATTATGCTTGATAAAGTTAAGGGTCAGCCCAAAAGAATGAGATGAATTTGATACAGTGGCTTCAACAATAGGTTCAAACATAACGATGATGATGAAAATGGTCAGGACCAGGCAGTGTTTTGTCCCGCTACACATGAAATCTCTGTGAGTCAGAACCAACTTGATGACTTGTAATAAAAACAACAAGTCTCATTCATGCTATTCTTCAATCAGTTACATTTACTCTCGCATATGAGAAGATTCTATTTTTAGTAATTTCTTTGCATCAAGCATTATACTAGGATTAGCAGATAAATTCACTTCCTAAGCAGTTTAGAGTACAAGAATTTCCCAGCCTGTTTTAGAAAGGTTTCATCTTTACCCAGTATTCCATCATATATATATAAAAAATCCTTTCAAAATACAGCAACACAAATTGTCCAAAATATTACTTTTATCACATATAGAAACTGGATCAATATTATTGAGATGAATTAAATTGAATGTATTTTCCCACACTACTTATTTTTCTCTCTTGTTATTCCCTATCTCTGTAAAGGACAGCATCACCCAACCAGTAATTTAAATCTGAATTTAAGAGACATATAAGAATTTGACCTTGTCCACGCTGTTCATGTGATCATTTTCCAAGTCATGGGGATATCACTTTCCAAATATCTCTTGATTCTGATCTACAGTGTAGCACGTATGGCAGGTAGCTGAGTGTCACTTGAAGTGGGACATCACTGAGTAGTTTCTAGTAACCTGGTATTTTCCAGTGTCTTTCCTCAAGCATGGAAAATGCCCAGAGGTCTGGGGGTGGCTAGCAGAAGAGGACACTCGCCCCAAGTGCAAGTCAAAGGGGGTGTCCAACGAGGTGCTGAAGTGCCCCAAATATGAAAGGACCCTGGAGAGAGAGAGAGGAAGGAATTTTTGCTAATGTGTCATCACTATCAACATCTATTATCTTAAAATTGGGGGTGGACCCAATAGAGCCTTTGAAAATGCTGTCAGTTAACTTGAGCTCATCTTGGTCTAGTGTAGACCCTAATCTAAACTAAGTGGTGTCCCATGAAAGAGTAGAAGAGACTGGAATTGTGCTATCACAAACTCAGGGCTATGAAAATTGGGAGAAACAAGGGACGGTATTGCCCTAGCGACTTTGGAAAGAGTATGGTACTGCCAAAAACCTTGATTTGAGACTTCTAACTCGAACTGTGAGACAAAAAGTTTGTTTTATTTTAAGCCTCTCAGTTGGGAAGCTTTGTTATAGCAGCCAGTGGAATGTAACATAATACCTCAATCATGTCACCACCCTTATTTCCCTGCCCTTGAGTCCTATGAACCCTGTATTCAGTTCATTTATCTCCACAATGAAGTTTATAACATAGACAATTGATAGCATTATCACTCTAGTTGAACTTCTTCAATGGTTTCCTAAGTAAAAGTAAACTTTTATCTGCTTACAGTCTTCCGTGGTTCCTCCTCCTTTTCATAAACCCTGTCACTTATTTACCCATTACTCTTGGATAGATTATGACTCTCATTATCAAAGGGTTCATGAGGAAGGGAAAGTGGTGGAGGGAGGGGGAAAAATGAGGAGCTCATACCAAAGGCTCAAGTAAAAAGAAAATGTTTTGAAACTGATGACAATGAATGTACAAATGTGCTTGATACAATGGATGGATGTATGGATTGTGATAAGAGCTGTATGAGCCCGCAATACAATGATTTTAAAAATATATATCTGTGTGTTAAGTGCAGAATTCTGCTCCAAAAGATTTTTCAATGGATGATTTTTAGAAAGTAGAGCCTGAGTTTTTCTTCATATAATGGAATGCTGTAGCCAAACTGGATAATTTATAGCCAATAGAATAGAAAGTGTTTGATGTTCGTGCCTCAGCAACATTGCAGAAACATTTCCCTTTACCTGTAATAGTACACCCTTCCTTATCTTGTTCTAGACTGGCCCTTCTTCAACACTCAAATCCTCAGCGTCTCCTCTTACTCTAGCTTTTGTTATTGTTTGTTGTTAGGTGACATCCATAGGTGCCAACTCATAGCAACCCTCAGGACAAAGGAAGGAAACGCTGCGAGGCCCTGTGCCATTCCCACAACTGTCATGTTTGCACCTAGTGTTGCAGCCACTGCGTCAACCCATTTTCCACAGGCCTGAAATCATTATGAGAATAGACTATCATTCACTAAGGCACTTCTTGTACTCCCTTTTCCAACGGAGTCTTGGTCAACAGAAAACAGTCCAAAATGGGAATAAAGATTTGTGTTATTCCAATAAGTTAAAATAATGTTCCCTTAAAATATCTATAATCAGGTATCTTTTAATGGCCATAACATTCCCTGTGAGATAATGTATTATCTGACATGGATGCTGTGTGAACATCATATCTTAATTTGGTGCTGCCTTTTTTTAAGCATCTAGAACGAGTTTGGAGCCTTAGCAGTAATCGTCAATGTCTTGAGAGAGATTCAGTTCTGTGTTTGATCCTTCACCCATATTGTTAGCAATTTCTCCATTTCTAATGTAAGTCCCTCTCGCATTTTCAGTATCCCTTTTTTGTTTTCTTTGTACCCTATCCTTTGACAGGAGAGTTTTTTATTTGTTTTTGGGAGACCATCTTGATTGTCCAGTATGACGTGCCTAAAATAAACGTAATAGCATTCATTGATTGTTCTGCCTTCATATTTATAACAGTTAAGGTTGTGTGTCAACTTGGCTAGGCCAGGATTCTCAGTGGTTTGACTATTCTGATGTAGTAATCCCCAATTATGAGACCTTCTGAAAGCAACCAATCAATCAATTGTAGGAGTTTCCTCATGGACGTGGCCTGCTTCTGACCTGTCTTTTTGTTGTTTGGTGTCATCAAGTCAGTTCCAATCCATAGCAACCATCTATACAACACAATGAAACGCTACCAAGTCCTGCATCATCCCCAGAATTATTTCCATATTTAAGCCCATTGTTGCAGTGACTGTGTGTTGCCCTATCTAATTGAGGACCTGCCTCTTTTTTGCTGCCCCTCTACCATGCCAAGCATGACCAAGCATGATGTCCATCTCCAGGGACTGGTCTCCTCTGACAACATGTCCAAAGTGTGTAAGATGAAGTCTTGCCTCTAAGGAACACTCAGGCCATACTTCTTGTAAGACAGATTTGATGTCTTTTTGGCAATCAATGACACTTTCAATATTCTTTGTCAGTCCCACAATTCAAATGCATCAATTCTTCTTTGATCTTCCTGAATCAATGTCCAACTTTCAGATGCGTTTGAGCCAATCGAAAATACCATGGTGTGGGCCAGCACACCTAAGTCCTCAAAGTAGCTTCTGATAGAGTTCCCATACTGTACATAATGTTGTCAGTGGCTGCTTCCTCTGAGGTGGGCAGCCGATTCCTTCTTCATAGTCTATTCTTAATCTGGAAGCTCGGCTGAGACCTGTTCACCTTGTGTGACCCTGCTGAAATACCAGAGACATAGCTTCCAGCATCACAACAACACACAAGCCAGCAGAGTGCGGCAAAATGACAGACAAATGGTGGACTTCCAACATAACGTGGTTGCTTTTTGCTGAATCTAGATTCTGCATCTGTCTTGACAACTGAACGCCAGTTCTTTGAGCCTGTGTGAGCAACCAGGCTTTTGACTTGCCAATCTTGGATACATCATTTCCTACAGTGACATGAGTCAAATTAAACCTCCAGTCTCACATCTTGGAACCTGGAACTTGCTAGCCTCTACAATTGTGTATATCATTTCCTTGAGCTGAATCTATCTGTATAAGCTTCACTCGTATGGCTTCTCTAGAACCAAGCCTGATTCTGTTGTTTAATAACTTTTATTTCATTTTGAATTTATACTACTTATTTGCCTCTTGCTATCATTGGTTTCACTACATATTATATTACCCATAGTATTTAATAATAATACAAAACAATATTTTCTGAAGAAAATGAAGCAGAGATATACTATTACATTTTAAAGATGTGTGATACCTCAGATTAGATGCTTCTCTCAAGAAGTCAAAGCAAACTCTATTATATGGCAAACTTCTTAGACTGAAAGTACAGTATATATCTCAGTCACTGACATGGGCATTTATTATGACTATGAAGACATATATGATATAGGTTACAAATGTAATATACTATTATTTGCTTGGCAGTACAACTGTTTTATATGTAGGAAACATGAAATGCACATGTGCAAAGGAAGCTATTGTGTTTGCTGTATCCCATTCTCTAATCAAGAGTTCTGAAATTTATTATATTATAACCTTATGTGATCACCTATAAATGCTTGTACATTTCTAATACATAATATATGACTGTGCTGATATTTTGACCTCTGTATTTCAGTATGTGATCTTTTGTGGATAAAAGAATGTCATGACGGAGTAGAGTGGATCCTAAACCTAATTAATTTTGTGATATAGAGAAAGCAGAATACAGACAGAGGGGAAATAACTGTCCAGGACTGCCAAGCAACACCAAAAAACTCCTGTGGCTCCTGACATAAGAGCCTCCCATACAACTAAATGGACTTCTAACCACCCAAACTGAGACAAAAACTCCTGTTCTTTAAAACCACCCACTTGTGCGGTTTTGGTGGGGTTTTTTGTTGTTTTTTTGTTTTGTTTTTGTTTTCTTCACAAGATAGCACTAGATAACTAAGACAAGTATCCAGCTGAAGGACTGGCATAAAATAATAGAAATATAGAAAGAGTAACTAGTGGAAGAAGGCAGTTTTAATTACTTATGTGGTCTTGAAAACCGAGACTATACCCACAGGTGTTTAATTTCTTTTTCTTAACCATGCCTCATTTCCACCAATTACTTTGTATGAATAACTTTGGTGGTGCCTAGCATTTTAGCCATCAGACGGGAACATAATCAGAGGGGATTCCAATGTGTGACAATGTGGCAGCTGATGGGATATTTGGTTCATTTATGTTGAAAACATTAAGCAATTTACCTGGACAAGGGAGCACTCCCACCACTCCCACAGAAGCAAGAGATGTGCCAGACCAGACTAACTGGTGGTTTGGGTTCATTTAAATGTGCTGTGACCATGCATTTCAAGGCTGTGAACTTTGCACTAGAATGTTTGCCTCGCCGCTAAGGCCCAACAGTTAGCTGCTGTGCTTTGCTTCCTTAAAAGTGTGTGCGTGAGCAGCTGGCCACAGGGTCAAGCTACAGTATGAGACTGTACTCTTCTCGCTAATGGATTAAGATATTTTATAATAAAATTATGTTCTCCATATCTTAGCAAAGGGAATTCAGTCACCTACTACCTAGTTGAAGAGGGAGAAGACAGTCCCATCTTAGGGTGGGGTGGGAAGCAAAAGTATGAGCATAGCAATCATGCTTCAATAGTAAAATAAATAGACGACATGAAATCTAGAGAAAATAGAGTCCATCAAAATGAAATGTATACTTACATGATGGCACAGCTACATATTTAAATATGATGTTCTACTTCTTAAGTTTGTAAATGGTTCACTAGTTGGTCATCACATAATTTGCTTTAAATCTCATGTAACACATTCTCCCCCCATCGTTTCTTACAATTTTTAATTTTTTTATTTTTCAATCTCAATCCTATTTATATTTCTGAATAGAACATTTCTATTGTTCCTACATCAATAGCTTCTATTTGAATAAAATGGATCCTCAAATTCATAGATTTTTTCCCCTGTTTTATATCACATTTTTCTGTTCTTATATATTTCAGTTTTAAAATCTAAATTTGTTTCTTTTTGTCACTTTTATTCCTCTGCTGAGAGTTATTATCTTCTAATTTATTTCAGGAGCATTCATATTTATGTCATAGAGAATGGTTATAATTCTTTTATAATTCCAATGTTTATAGAATCTAAAGGTTAATATTTATTGATTACTTACCTCTCTTGAGAAAAGGTCGTATTTTCTGTTGCTTTATTTAATTTTATGTCTTATATTGGATTATATCCTAGACATTTTGAATGTTTGTGGGCTTATTAAAATTCCAATAAGCCCACAAAGTCAATGTAACTAACACTGATCTATTGATGTTGCTCTTGTTGATTCTTAGCAGGTCTTCAAATCTGGTGAGTTCTTCATTCTACCATATCCTCTCTGTACAGTAGTTCATTTAAATTCTCAGTCTTTGTTGTTTACTGAGGTCTGTTCCATGCATGTGCATTGCCAGGGTGAGTGAGAAACATGTGTTGCTTTATAACACTTCCCTTCATGATTTCCCTCACACTTTGGTCTCCAGGGCTCCTGTCTCTCATCTGCAGGAGAAAAGTCAGGCTGTTTCTTGCAGTTTTATCCCTCTGTGCTGTTGAGAAATTCTGTACCAGTGTGCCTACCTCGGAGGCAAAGTCGTGTGTGACAAAAATCTAAAAATACAAGCCAGTTGCTGTTGAATCAATGCTTCTCATGAGGACCCCATGTGTGCAGGATGGAATTGCTCGCCATATGGTTTTCAGGGAGGATACTTCTAAGACACAGGTCACCAGGGAAAGGAAAAGAAAGGAAATACAACGGGCATTTCCCTTCCCTTGTTGGGGTCATAGGGACCCTTTCCCTAGGTCATTTAGCCAGAATGAAAGGCTGTTTCTTGAGGTCTTAGATGTCCAATCTTTTAAAAAAAATTTTAATTAAATAATTTTATTGGGGCTTGTACAACTCTTATCACAATCCACACATGCATCCATTGTTTCTATCATATTTGTACATTTGTTGCCATCATAATTCTCAAAACATTTGCTTTCTGCTTGAGCCTCTGGTATCAGGTCCTCATCTTTTTCCCTCCCTCCCCTCCGCCCTCCCCCATGAACACTTGATAATTAATAAATTATTATTATTTTTTCATATCTTACACCATCCAATGTCTCCCATCACCCATTTCTCTGCTGTCTGTCCCCCAGGGAGGAAGTTATATTTAGATACTGATAATCTGTTCCCTTTTTCTCCCTCACCTTCCCTCTACCCTCCCAGTATTGCCACTCTCACCACTGGTCCTGAAGGGTTTTCTTGTCCTGGATTCTCTATGTTTCCAGTTCCTATCTGTACCAGTGTATATCCTCCAGTCCTGCCAAATTTTAAAGGTAGAATTGGGATCATGATAGTGGGGGCAGGGGGTAAGCATTTAAGAACTAGAGGAAAGTTGTATGTTTCATCATTGCTACACTGAACCCTGCATGGCTCATCTCCTCTCCACAACCATTCTGAACGGGGATGTCCACTTGCCCACAGATGGGCCCTGGGTCCCCACTCTGCACTGCATTTACAATGCTATGATTTTTAATTTTTTTTTTTTTTTGGTATTTGATTCCTGATCCCTTCAACTGGTGTGCTTCTTCTGTGTGGGCTTTGTTGTTTCTCAGTTAGATGACTGCTTGTGTATCATCAAGCCTTTAAGACCCTAGACTCTATATATGTATTTTTTATAGCCAGGCACCATCAGCTTTCTTCACATTTTTTATGCACCCGCTTTGTCTTCAGCCATCATGTCATGACAGGCTGGTGTGCTTCTTCCATGTAGGCTTTATTGTTTCTCATCTCAATGACTGCTTGTTTATGTTCAAGACTTTAAGACCTCAGATGCTTTATCTTTTTTTCTTTTTAATCTTTCTTTTTTTAAAAACATTAGGGGCTCATACAACTCTTATCACAATCCATACATATACATACATACATCAATTGTATAAAGCACATCTGTACATTCTTTGCCCTAATAATATTCAAAGCATTTGCTCTCCACTTAAGCCCTTTGCATCAGGTCCTCTTTTTATTCTCTCCCTCCCCGCTCCCCCCTCCATCGTGAGCCCTTGATAATTTATAGATTATTATTTTGTCATATCTTGCTCTATCCAGCGACTCCCTTCACCCCCTTTTCTGTTGTCCATCCCCCAGGGAGGAGGTCACATGTAGATCCTTGTAATTGCTTCCCCCTTTCCAACCCACTCACCCTCCATTCTCCCAGTATCACCCTTCACACCCCTGGTCCTGAAGGTATCATCCACCCTGAGTTCCCTGTGCCTCCAGCTCCTATCTGCATCAGTGTACAACCTCTGCTCTATCCACACTTGCAAGGTAGAATTCGGATCATGGTAGTTAGGGGGTAGGAAGCATTTAGGATCTGGTGGAAAGCTGTATTTTTCATCAGTGCTACATCGCACCTGACTGACTCATCTCCTCCCCTAGACCGCTCTGTGAGGGGATCTCCAGTGGCCGACAAATGGGCTTTGGGTCACCACTCCCCCTTCATTCACTATAGTAAGATTTTTTTTGATGATGCCTTATACCTGATCCCTTTGGCACCTCGTGATCGTAGCTGGGTACCATCAGCTTTCGTCACCACATTTGTTTATGAACCTTGCAAACCTCATCCCATTAGGGCCATTATTGGGCCTCCACTCAAGTACTCCTTCAATGCAAGAATATTTTGTTCTCTTAATCTGACATTCCATTATGCTCACCTTCCAGACAAGATCGCCGAAGAAAAAGTGGGTGCATAAGCAAATATGGTGAAGAAAGTAGATGATGCCCAGCCATCAAGAGATATAGTGTTTGGGGTCTAAAAGGCTTGAAGGTAAACAAGCAGCCATCTAGCTCAGAAGCAACAAAGCCCACATGGAAGAAGCACAGTAGCCTGTGTGATCCTGTGGGATCATTTATCAGGCATCAAAGAACAAAATCTCATATCATTGTGTGCTCACCTCCCCAATATGATCACTGAAGACAACTGGGTGCACAAGTAAATGTGATGAAGAAAGCCGATGGTGCCCAGCTATCAAAAGATATAGTATCTGTGGGTCTTAACCTCCCTGGCGGTAATCCTGAGTGTAGCTCAGGGTAAATGTTAACTGTGTATTAAAATTTATCATACCTGGCATGTCTACTAGAGGGATTAAAATGAGTAATTTCTTAAGAATTACAGGCCTACAATAAAAAACAACAAATTTTATGCAAAACAATGTACCTCTTTGAGCACAAAATTACTGGCATAATTAGACCACCAGGGAGGAGGCTTGAAGGTAAACAAGTGGCCATCTCGCTCAGAAGCAACAAAGCCCACATGGAAGAAGTAGACCAGCCTGTGCGATCATGAGGTGTTGAAGGGATCAGGTATCAGGCATGATAACAACAAAAAATCATATCATTGTGAATGAGGGGGAGTGTGGAGTGGAGACCTGAAGCCCATCGGTAGGCAATTGGACATCCCCTTATGGAAGGGTCGTGGGAAGAAAAGCCAGTCAGGGTGCAGTGTAACAATGATGAAACATATAACTTTCCTCTAGTTCCTAAATGCTTCCTCCCCCACCACTATAATGACCCCAATTCCACCTTACAAATCTGGCTAGACCAGAGGATGTACACTGGTACAGGTAAGAACGGGAAACACAGGGAATCCAGGGAGATGATTCCTTCAGGACCAGTGGTGAGACTGGCAATAATGGAAGGATGGAAGGAGGGTGGAAAGGGGAACTGACTACAAGGATCTACATATAACTTCCTCCCTGGGGGACAGACAACAGAAAAGTGAGTGAAGGGAGATGTCGGACAGTGTAAGATATGACAAAATAATAATTTATAAATTATCAAGGGTTCATGAGGGAGAGGGAGCAAGGAGGGAGAGGGAAAAATGAGGAGCTGATGCCACAGGCTTAAGTGGAGAGCAAATGTTTTGAGAATGATTAGGGCAATGAATGTACAAAGGTGCTTTACGCAACTGATGTATGTAAGGATTGTGGTAAGAGTTGTGTGATTTTTTTTAAGTCATGTGACCCTGTAGCTCCACATGAGAAAGACTGTCCCCCACTCCCTGCCCATCAATGTGGTATTACCCCTGTATTACCCAACACTGTAGTTTACAACTGACTATGGGAAGATTGTGATTGTGCACTCAATTGCAAACCAAAACATCAGGTCAATATTTGAAGCCAACAATCACCTCTTTGAGAGAAAGATGTGACTTTCTACTCCTATAAAGACAACAATCTGGGAAATCCTTACGGAGTCAGTTCTACTCTTTCCTGTATGGTTGCTATGAATTGGAATTAACACAACAGCACACTAGAATAACAATCGAGCAAATTCCCTTCTCACTTACATGATTAGGTTCAAGTGACCAGATCAGCACTATGTGGAAAGAAAGGATGATAACATTGAACCACAAAATAGAGATCAATATGTCATTACACAACTGGCAAACCACAGAGAATCAAACCAAACCAAGATGGCAATATCATAAGCACCACAGCCAGCTTTACTCGGGCCTGGATATTCACAATGTAGTAATGCTACATATATGTTACTGACTTTTAAAAATTATTAGGTAGTATATTTTTCATTACGGTATTAATGTAACATGCTGGATAATGAGATAGTAAGTTAGGAGCAGGTATATAAGAGGAGGTACCCGCAAAAAGAAATTTTAAAAAAAGTATTTTTCAAAGATATGAAATTACCTTTTTTTTTACTAAACAACCTTATCACCTTCAAAGTACTCTCCATTACACTTAACAAATTTGGAAAATCTGCAATTCCATTCTTGGAAGCATTTTTCAAACTCATCCGTTTGGATGACTGACAGCACCTCCTTCATTCTGTTGTTGTTTTCACGTCTTCTACATTGTTGACTCGTTGTCCTTTTGTGTCCCCTTTCATTCAAGAAAATAAAAAGTCTCACAGAGTGAGATCAGGTGAGTAAGGTAGGTGGGGCAAAAGAGGTTTGCTGGGTTTTTTTTGTCAAAAACTGGCACCCTGAGATGGTTGTGCGAGCAGGTGCATTGTCCTGGTGGCAAAACCAGTCCCCGGTCTCCACAAATCAGGCCTTTTTTTGCCACATGCTGTCACGCAATCTCTTCAGAACCTCTAAATAGAAAGCTTGGTTAACAGTCTGACCTAGTGGAATGAACTCCAAATGCACTATCCCCCTCACACCAAAAAACCCCCAAACCAACCCCATGAGCATTGTCTGGATCTTGGATTTCACTTGACCAGCTTCTTTTGGGTGAGGTGATGATGATGTCTTCCACCGGCTTGACTGATGTTTGCTTTCAGGGTCGTAAGAATAGCACCATTTCTCATCACCAGTAATGACCTTGGGAAAAGTCTGGGTCGATTTGGAGCCGTTCTTTCCGAGCACAGTGTGTTTCCACTGAGCTCTCTTTCCTTGTCAGTCAGGACTCGAGGGACACATTTCACAGTGTCCCTTCTCATTCCCACATCTTCCATTAAAATTCGCTGAACCGAACTCCAAGATAGTCCAGGTAACTTCCCCATCTCTTCAACGGTCCGTCGTCAGTCCTTGGGAACTTGTGCACTTTGCCGACTTTTTGTCAGTTCGGGAAGTTGGCGGCCATCCAGAACGAGGTTTGTCATCAGTGGACATGTCGCCTATTTTGAAAGGAGAAAACCACTCTCGCACTTGAGTTTTTTCCGTAGCGCTGTCCTTGTAAACTGTGTTCAGCATCACAACAGCTTCTGTGGCATTTTTCCAGAGCAGGAAACAAAAAATTCACAGCTGCATGCTCTTCTCTTAAATCAGCCATCACAAAAAAAAAAACGAGGTTCGAGTGAAACTTCTTTTACAAAAATTTCACTGTGACCAGAGAGAACTTTCCCAGGCGACAGGACTGGGTGCACTGACACAGAGAGAGAGAGGTGCTGGATGCTCGCCTAGCAGGAAAAAATGTGTATTAGGAAAGCTTTGCCCAGTGGAGCTTTTTCCACTGGGGGTTGGGGGTGGGTACCCCCTCATAAAGTATTTGGCCCTAATGCTATAGCACACTCTAACTGGATTCTGCCCAGATCTTCTATTTTTGTTCATGGCAACCCTCCTTGTGCCAGCTCTTGAATTGCTCTGCCTGAAGATTTTTCAGGTCACTAAACCATACTTTGTCTGCTTGGGCCACAAACGGTTAACTCCAGGAAATAAGCATCTGCCGAAAGAAACTCCCAATCCAGGCACATCATGATGGTTGGTATACCAGTAACCGAAGGCATCAACCCCCCCTGAGATGAAGGCTGGCCAGTGCATCCTCTCCCCCTGCATTTGCAGCCCTGCTACCTCCTCCTCCCCACAAAGACAAGCACTGGGTAGAGAGGCAAACCCTTCTGGTACCACCTCCCTGCAGCTGTTCTCCTTTCCCATTGGCTAAGTGAGGCTAGACACTCTCTACCTGAGCGGGAGCATCATGGCCACCAGCTGACCCATCCACAGGGTTCTTTTGGTGTCACCCCCTGGGACAGTGTCTGCTCACTTTGTTTTCACTCTCCCTCTCTCCCAGCCCCTCAGGGATGCCACTGTCCCAACCAATGGACAGGGTTGGGTTATACATCCTACTAGCTCCTTTCTCCTCTCACGTGTGAGCACTGTGTCTTGTGTCTTCACTGGCCCTCAGATTTTACCCATAAGGACTTATCTTCAGTTGCTTACAGTAAACTAAATAATAACTTATTGACTATCTTCCCTTCTCTGAAAGTCCTGGGGACCCGGGGCTTTGAGTCCAATGCTCAGAATCTAGGCAAAAGATCTATGCTTCCAACCGACTCTACTCTGGGAGTGGGAGGCGGGGAACCTGGCAATCTGAGTCCCTAAGGATTATCGCCCTGGGGATCCCATAGGGCAGCTCTACCTTGTCCTGCAGAGAGAGCTCTGGGTGTGGGGATTGGTGCCCCACCCCCACGACTCACATTACCAGTCCTCTTTTAGTATTTCCTTATCTCTGCAAGCTACCTTTGAATCCTTTTTTCAGTCTCTGTTTCTGGAGAGATCCACAATAAGAGAGTGATCTACCTGGTTGCACGATGGTTAAAGCTCTCAGCTGCTAACCAAAATGGTGGTGGCTTGACCCAACCTTCCATTCTGTGGACGAAAGCTAGGACCTCCTGTTTTTGTAAAAGATTGACAGCCTTGGGTTACCAAGTGTGGCAGCTCCATCCAGCCCTGCCAGGTCACTTTACATCGGAGTAAACTCGATTGCAGTGGATTTGGCTTTTTGTTTTGGGTTTGGGATTTGAGTTTTTATACTCTATAGACACAAGACTGGAACTTTTCATAGCAATTTTCTGATATCTGGAGTAGTGCACACAGTACCCAACTTTGAGTTGAGAAATCCTATCTCATCCACTCGATAACTAGTGATTTTGAAAACGTCACTGGATTTCTCTGAGATTCAGATTTTCTCATTTGAAAAGATCTGTTGCATAATATCCTTGTGAGGTTAAAATAACATACGTGAAGGCTCCTATCAGGAATGCCAACATATAGTGAGTACTTAGTGCCCCCTGAGTATAATAAATCCTTGGGCTGTGAACCACCATGCCCATTTCATATACGTGTTTATTCTTTGGAAAGATAGTGGAAATCGTACTAACATATCCAGTCTGAATCAGGGCTGTCTAGTGGCTGCATGGACTATATTGATTCATCTTGAGGACTATGCTTGAATTATCAATACTCTGTTTTATTTCACCATAAATGTGCAAAGGCTTAGCAGATGGTCCTGCTCTTTCTGAGTCCCTATATACTTCAAAAAATGTACAGCACATACTTCAGAGTCCACACATTGTCTTTTCATTTATATAGATTTCTCTTTCACTGGAGAATAATTTCATGAAGCAGTCATCATTTCATATACACTTCATCACAAAGAGACCTTAATGACCAATGAATTGTAAGATGCTGTCATTCTACAGCTGGGGAATCAACAAGTTCAGTCTCCTCTTTCCAATAGTATTGCAAGGGCAATGATAAGCATATAAAAATATTTGAGGATTAAAAAATGAGTGGCTGGAGACTTATTAAAAGGACCCCAGAAATTAAAAGGGTTAAAGGCAGTTTGAATTTTACTTAAAGGGGAATTTCTAAAAACAATCCCTATCCAGAAACCGATGAGATAATTGAAGCAATGAGGTTGCCATCATTGGAAATACATAAACCAACAAAACCAAACTCACTGCCATTGAGTCGATGTAGCGACTCTGTAGAACAGGGTAGAACTGCCCCTGAGTTTCTGCGACGGTAACTCTCTGCTAGAGTTAAAAACTACCGCTTTCTCCTGTGGAGCCACACGGCTGATCTTATGGCTAGCAGCCTAACTCCTAACCACTACACCCCCGGGGACTCTTACAGAAGTATACAAGAGGACACTGAATTTATTTGAACTTTCAGAGAGGGGATCCTTCCTCTGTGTACAGCAGAATCAAATGGCTATGTAAGTCCCGGCAATGTTATGACCCTACGGATCCCGCCGCCACTTGTCTTTCAGTTCCATCGCCTGTCTGTCAGTGTGTTGTACTGTGGTGGCTTGTGTGCTGCTGCGATGCTGGAAGCTATGCCAGTGGTATTTCACATGCCAGCAGGGTCACCCACAGGGAACAGGTTTCCGTGGAACTTTGAGATGAAGATCAGACAACCAAGAAGGACGTGGCTCCCCGCTTCGAAAGAAGGGACTTCTGAAAACACTCGGCTTCCGAACATTGCCGCCTACTGAAAGCATCCCGGAGGGAACGGAACACTGTCAGATGTCATGTCGGAGGGCCCCTCGGGTCCAACGCCACTCATTTCTCGGGGTGGAGTCGAGCATGGTGACATGGTGACATGAGTGGGGAAAAGGCTGTGAGAGGGGAGCCTTCAGGACCTTCATTTGCTGACAACGCATGACCCAAAGTCTGGAGAAACAGCTGCAAAAATATGGTAATGCTCTGAACTTGGAATGTGTGAACTAAGAATTTGGGAAAATTGGAGTCTTCAAAATGAAATGGAATGCATAAAGATTGATATTAGTTAGCTGTAATGGACTGATATGGGCCATTATGAATCTGAAAATCATATGATTTACTGTACCAGGAATAACACAATCAAGAGGAACGGTGTGCCATTTGTTGTCGAAATGGACATTGCACAATCAATCATGACTTACAATGCTATCTTGAAATAGGATTATATATATCTCCCTTCAAGAAAGCCAATCAGCACAACTATTATTCAAATTATGTACCAACCACAAGAACTAGTTATAAAGAAATTGAAGAATTTTAATGATTACTTCCATCTGAAATTGATGACATATTCAATCAAGATAGATGGATAGTTATGGTGCTTGGAATGCAAAGGTTGGAAACAAAAAGAAAATAGCAGTAGTTTGAGAACATGGTCTTGGTGATAGAAATGGAACTGGAGCTAGTATGATAGAATTTTGCAAAACCCAAAGCATGATCATAGTAAAAACCTGTATCAACAACATAAGAGTGGATTTGAACACACGGACTTCCTCAAAGGGAATCCACATAAGTCAAATTGACTACAACTGTGGGAAGACACATGAGTGAAATTCAAAATCAGCAGCTAAAACCAGGCAAGAGTCGACTGTGGAACAGGCCATCAATTACTCATATATATATAGTTATAGAAACAGATATAGTTCAGGATTAAACTGGAGAAATTAAAACAAGTGCACGAGAGCCAACGTACAACTAGTTGAATTTCGAGAACATCTCAAGAACAGATTTGGCGCATTGAACACTAAATGACAGACATGATGAGCTACGGGAGGGTATTAAGACCATCATTCATGAAGAAAGCAAAAGATCTTTTGAAAAGAAAGGAAAGATAGAAAGGATCAAAAAGGATATCAGAAGAGACCCTGAAACTTGTTCTTCATGGTAGAGTAGTTGAAGCAAATGAAAGAAAGGATAAAGACAGAGGATGTACACAGGTACAGAGAGCAACTGGAAACACAGGGAATCCAGGGCAGACGACTCCTTCAGGACCAGTGGTGAGAGTGGCGATGCCTGGAGGGTGGAGAGAATGTGGGGTAGAAAGGGGGAACTGATTACAAGAATCTACATATAGCCTCCTCCCTGTGGGAGGGACAGCAGAGAAGAAGGCGGGGGGAGACATCAGACAGTGTAACATATGACAAAATAATAATAATTTATGAATGATGACTAGTTCGTGAGGTAGTGGGAATGGGGAGGGAGGGGGAAAATGAGCAGCGGATAGTAAGGGCTCAAGTAGAAGGCAAATGTTTTGAGAATGATGATGGCAACAAATGTACATATGTTCTTGACACAATGGATGCATGTATGGATTGTGATAAGAACTGTACGAGCCCCCAATAAAATGATTTTAAAAAATAAAACATCTACAGCAAAAAAAAGAAGAAAAATTTAAAGGGCAGAATAAGAAGACAAAGCCTAATATTATAATAAAATTTACAAAGATCTAAAAGAAAACATGGAAGATACAGATGCTATAACAAATCATGGTGAAGAAATCGATGGTGCCCGGCTGTCAGGAAAAATAGCGAATGAGGTCTTAAACACTTGTTTTCAAACTAGCAGTCATCTAAGTGACCTGTCACCTAAGCCCACATAGAAGAAGCACTCCAGTTTCTGGGATCCAAGGAGTGGAGAAGACAGAATCCAGTCTAAAGGAGGGAAGAATATGAAAGCTGAAATTGTGAATTTGTGGTTTGCAGATGGCTATTGATGACAGTGGGATCCGAAAATACACCAGCAGGATCTGCACAGGGAATGAGCCTCCAGGGATTCCCCTGTGACCGTTAGTGTTGTTGTTAGGTGTCATTGAGTTGGCTTCATCCTATAGTGGCCCGCTGCACAAGGAAGGAAACACTGCACGGTCCTGCGCCTTCCTCACAATCATTCTTATGCCTGAGCCCACTGATGCTCACTTCACAACAACATTGCTCTCCGTTTCCTACAGAAAACATTTTGTATCAGGCAGAGCACAGTGCATTAGAGTGAAAATAGAATATAACATAGTGATTAATTACAAATGAGTGTCCCTGGGTCCCCTGGTTTGTTATGTTGGTGGTTGACATCAAGGTGACTCTAATGTATAAGACTCTTATGTACATCAAAATGAAACAATGCCTGTCTGTACAATTTTGGTTATGTCTGAGCCTATTGATGTACCCCCCATGTCAATTCATCTCACGGAGAGTTTCCATAACTTTTGCTGACCTTATGTTTAACTAAATACAATGTGCTTGTCTAGTTCTTTACCTTTCCTGATGCTGTGTTCAGAATCAGCAAGATGAAGTCTTGCCATCTTTATTTCTAACGAGCATTCAAGATAAGATATGTTCTTTTCTCTTGGCAGTCCATGGTATACTCAGTGTTCGCCACCAACGCTACAACTCAAATATTACTCTTCCATCTCCCTTTTTAATTTCCAACTTTCATATTCACATAGGTGTTTGAAAAGGCGAGCACTTGAGCCAAGTCCACCTTAGTCATCAAAGTGACACTCTTGCTCTCAAACACTGGAGCAAGATCTTTGGCAGGAGATTTTCCCCGTGTCGCACATCATTTGCTTTCTTCAGTGCTGCTTTTATGGCCACTTATTGTTGACTGTAGTAGAAGGACACCCTTGACAGTTTCAATTTCCTTGTCATTTTTCATAATGATTGTTGGTCCAGTTGTGGGAATTTTTTTTATTCTTTGTATCTGAGGGTAAACTATCTTGAAGGGTGGGGTCTTTGATCTTCATAAATTAATTGACCTTCATCAGTACTCCAAGTTAGCTTCACTTTTAGCAAGCGCCGTTGCGTCATCTGCGTATCAGAAGTTGTTAAAGAGTCTGTCTTCAATCCTGGTATCACATTCTTCAGGTCGTCCAGATTACTTGTGCAGTACACAATCCTGCCACATACCTTTCATGATTTTAAACTAATCAATATCCTCTTGTTCTGTTGGAATGATTGCCTTTTGATCCATGTTCAGGTTCTTCATTGAAATGTTCCCAATTAAATGTTCTGGACTTCGCATTTTTCATAATGTTTTCTATCGGTCCAGTTGTGTCCACTGCTGGGGCGCTGATGCCAATGCCCAGCAAGCCTATAGGATAGAGGAGAACTGCTTCATGGGGTTTCTAAGACTGTGGTTCTGTATGAACACAGACTGTCACATCTTTTTCCCGTGGAGTGGCTGGCGGGTTCAAATCACCAACTTTGAGTAAACCATCAAGCACTTTAACCACTGCGACAACAGGGCTCCTTAAAGATTTTCAAAGAGATCATTAATTCTCCTCTCCAGATTTACTTCTTTCTTCTTGCTGATACCCCGTTTTATATATCCCTGCCTGAGATATTCTGTTAGAGTCCCTTTTAGTTCAGGGGTCTAACCCAGATGGGGCTTTCAGAAGACAAGGCCTGGCTGTGGGGATGAAGATGTTCATGGCAGTTATGCTGAAGTTCTACTCCCAGACATCTTTCAAGAAAGATTGTGACGTTCAGCTGCAATGACAGCAGCAATTAGGCTTATAGGTTGCATATAAGCTTTTAAGCTGAAGACACTGGGAGCCTCAAGCTAATAATTGAGTCTGGCAAAAGTACTAAAGTGAGACTCCTAGCAAAGTCTATTTTTGTTCTGATGCTTCTTGTGAGTTTGACAACTTTGTCAGATATTCATCATGATCTAGGGCCATCCCTGCCTCCTTACCCCTTCCCTTTACCTGTGCTAGATCCACATCAGACTTTCCCTGCTCAGTCTCTCACAGACATTTTCCTTAATAAAGCTCATTCAATCGTCACTCCATCTCACTATCTGCTCATAGAAGAACCCTATTCACTCAGTAGAGGACCTTGCACCTATGTCAAAGGAAACCTAAAGGCTTGACTCAAAAGCAAGTCTGAATCATCAATAGATCCAAAGAATTTAAAAAGGAGACCTAAATAATAGGCTATATACCAGCAGGCAGAGTGCAGTAGGGAGTGTTTGAGAGACAAATCCCTAGAAGGAGTTCTCACCATACTCTTAAGTGAAGCGTGAGTAAATAATGAATTGCAAATGGAAGTCACTTAATAATGTTTGTTGTTATCAGACAAGGAAAAGTAAGATAAAGTGCATGTGCTTTATCCCTTATCATTGACTCTTTCACAGTGCCAATACAGTGACATTGGAAATGATCTTTACAAAGATGAGTGTATTAAATTCAGGATATATGTAATAATAACAATCAATAGTTTAGGGTCAGCAAAAAAGAGGAGGAATATCAGTGAGATGGATGGACACAGTGGTTGAGACCAAGGGCTCAAACGTAACATCTGTGAGGATGGCACAAGACCAGGCAGTATTTCATTCTGTTGTACATCAGATGACTGTGAATCAGAGGTGACTGACTGCCACCTGACAGCAATAGTCTATTGCATGCTTACTAAGTGTCAGGCACTGGTCATTGTTATAAGATCATTTATTATTCAATAGTTTTGGAAGGGCGGATATCTGACTTGTTTTAGCTCATTGTCTCTCAAAGATTGCAATTAAGCTGATAAGATTCCAGATGTTGCAAGAATTACCTCAGTCTAGAGGATCTCATGTCCAAGATCAATCCCAAAGACCTCGGTTTCTGACCCAGTGGATCTTCCTTGACAAAGCAGCTGGCTTCCCTATGTATGAATAATTCAAAGTAGAGAGTGCCTAAAACAAAAGTCATAACATTTTATCATCTACTCCAGAAGTGATGCCTTCAGTGCTACCATATTCTTTGGATCGCACCGACCAATCCTGATTCACTGTGGCAGACAACTGCACAGGTGTGACTGCCAGGAGGCAGGCATTACTGAGACTATCTGAAAGGCTGGCTCCCACAATGAGGAAACTAAGGCACAGAGAAGTTAGTGATGGTACACAAAGTCTCAGGTTTGATATTTGAAGTAAGCCTTTGAGTTTCTAATTACCTATGCCTATCTCATACCAAAAAGGAATAGGAGTCAGTGCAGAAATAAGACAGATATGTTCACACGTGATCATTGTGGGCACACGTAATTTGAATAGAATTCTAGACCTTCACAGAGCAGACCTTCGTCATCAAAGCTGATCTTCATACCAGCATTCCATGTTCTAAAGGCAAAATCATACACAAAGACTAAGTGACTGATTGCTTTGTTTGTAGCTACACAGATAACACATCATTGAGTTGATTATAGTTCATAGCAATCCTAATGGTTTCTGAGAGCATACCTTTATAAAAGGAAATAGCTTCATCTCAGTCCCACAGGTTGGTGGATTTGAACCACTGACCTTGGGTTGGCAGCCACTACACCAGCTTCAGGTAATACAGAGTGAGGTTGAGTCCTGTCTTACTTTCGGTGTACAGAGCTCTTGTGTCTACACCTCAGCTGCTTAAAAAAAAAACCAATTGATATTTCAGACTCTCTGGAAATAGAAAATAAGGTGACTAAGGTGAAGAAGAACCCCTAGAGTCTTATTAAAATCAATTAGGAGTAAAGTAGAAAAGGCCTACTCTAAAGGAAGAGAGTATAGCTGGTACTTTTTATGGGTTTTTAAAAACTGCTTTTAAAGTATAATCTTGTTACAAATTACATTGTCTCCTAAAATTTGTGTTGATACCCTAAACACCGGTACTTATGAACATGACATTTTTTTGGAAATAGGGTCTTTGAAGATGTTACCAGTTAGCACATGATCATACAAGATATAGTCAGTCTAATCCGAGCTGCAAAGAGAAAAGTAGGCACAAACAAGGCCATGTAGAGGTATGTGTACACGACAGAAAATCTAGGACTACCAGAACCTGGAGGGGAGAAGCTAGCATCTCCCATGACACCTTTGACAATGTGGCACACACATTGCTTCAGACTTCTCGTGAGAAAACAAATTTCTGTTCTTATGGTTTGTCATATTTTGTTACGGCAGCCCCAGGAAAAGAACATAAAATGCATATAAAATTGAGCAAAGCTAATTAACCAGCAGAAAAGTACAGATACAATTATTACCAGCAACCCCCCCTAAACCTCTTAATTACTCCCTCTTTTTACACTGATGCTACACAATTACATACCTATGTACAAGAGAACGAAACACTATCCAGTCTTGCACCATTTTCACAATTATTGTTCTGTTGCTGCCCATTGTTGAAGTCATTGTCAATCTATATTCTGAGAGTCTTCCGCTTTGTGTTGCCCTTTTACTGTACCAAGTATGTTGCTCTTCCCCGGAGACTGATCTCTCCTAACAGGACCACACATGTGAGACAAAATCTCACCACCTTCACTTCCAAGGAGAATCCTGCCTTTACTTCTTTGAAGAAAAATTTATTTGTTCTTCCTGAAGTTCCAGGTACCGTCAAAATTCCTCACCAGAACAATACATCAAATATATTGATTCTACTTTGATCTTCCTTAGCCAATATCCAACTTTCACATGTATATTAGTTGACTGAAAATATTATGGCTTGAGCCTGCCACACCTTAGTCTTCCAAATGACATTCTTGTCCTTGCATACTTTTGGAGAGATCTTGTGTAGTAGATTTGTTCAATGCAGGGCATAGATTTATTTCATGATAATTGCTTCCACGAGGATTCATTGCAGATCCAAGCAAAATTAAATCCTTGAAAACTTCACTCTTTTCTCCATTTAACATGATATTATCTATAGGTCCAGATATGAGAAATAGTGCTTTCTTGACACCGAGTTGCAATCCATACCGGAGACTGTAGTCGTTGGTTTTCATCAGCATAAGCCTTCATCCTCCTGGATTTCAGCAAGCAAGGTTGTATCAGCTGCATATTGTAAGGTGTTAACAAATTTTCCTCTAATCCCGATACTGAGTTCTTCTTCAGATAGTCCAGGTTCTGTGATTATTTCCTCCGCATGCAAATTGGATAAGTATGATGAAAAGACTAGTTGACCAATTAACTGCAAGAGCTCCATGTTTGTACGCATTCCAAAGAAAGGTGACCCAAAAGAATGCTCACATTAAAGAACACTATCATTGATATCACATGCAAGCAATTTTTTATTTTTGCTGAAGATCATCCAGAAATGATTGCAGCAGCATATTGATGAGGAACTTCCAGAGGTTTGGGTTGGATTCAAAAGAGATGTGAAACAAGAGATAGTTCACTCACTACTGATGTCAGATGGATGTTGGCTGAAAGCAGAGAATACCAGAAATATGTTTACTTGTGTTCTCTTCAAAGGACTACCTCTTGGTCCATGTACAGTTTCTGCATTAGCAAAATGAATTATTCTGGAATGCCCTTTCTTCTCAATGCTATCCAGAGCATTGCTTCACATAGTCAAATGTCTTTGAATAGTCAATACACAACAAATAAACATATTTCTGATATTTTCCGCTTTAAGCCAAGATCCATCTCACATAAAGAATGCTATCTCCGTGTCCTCTTGGGGATCCAGCTTGAATCTCTGGGAGCTCTCTGTTGATGTAGTGCTGTGACTGTTGTTGAATTATCTTCAGCAAACATTTTACCCCCGTGTGGTATAACGGATATTGTTCTATAATTTGTACATTCTGCTTGGTCACCTTTCTTTGAAAGGGTTACAAATGTGGATCTCTCCCAGTTGGTTGTCCAGGTAGTGTCTTTCAAATTTCTTGGCATAGATAAGGGAGTACTTTTAGTGCTTTTTTCGCTTGTTTAAATATTTCTATTGGTATTCTGTCAATTCTTGGAGCCTTATTTTTTGCTAATGCCTTCAGTGTTTGAGCTTCTTCTTTCCATCCTTTTGCTTCTTGCATGTATGCTACACTTTGAAATGATTGTTATTATTTCTCACAAATTTACTACCATCATGGTTTATAAAAGATAAGATTAATTTTATTGTTTATGTAATTATATACATATAATCTTATACTTGTTTCTACCTGGCTTCTTTCACTTGATATTTTTGAAATTCACACATATCATTGTCTACAATTACATCATGTACGTTCTCATCACTGTATAATATTTTATTCTCCTGACTCACGTAGCTTTAGGAATAGATGAACCCACAATCAGTAGAAAGAATGGATGAACCAAATATCAGCAGGCTGGTGGTTTCACAGTCTAGAGGGTCATATGGCACACTGCTAACAACTCTCAGGATTGGAGAGCAGTATGGCAAGATATTGACTGAAATCCAAAGAACCAGAGGTTGAATCTGGTGCAACATCCAAATCCAGAAAACAGCAAGCAAGCTTTTCTTTTTTCTTTCTTTCTTTTTTAATATCATTTTATTGGAGGCTTTTACAGCTCTTATAACAATCCATACATCAATTGTATCAAGCACATTTGTCCATATATTGTCATTATCTTTTTCAAAACATTTCTTTCTACTTGACCTCTTGGTAGCTCCTCTTTTTTACCTATATTTCTCAACGCTTCCATACTCACAAACCCTTCATAAATTATATATTATTATTATTTTCATATCTTATACTGTCTGCTGTCACCCTTCACCCATGTTTCTGTTGTTCATCTCCCTGGTTGGGGGTGAGGGGGATTATACATCGATCATTGTGATTGGCTCCCCCTATCTCCCCCTTCTTCCCCAACCTTTCCCCTACCCTCATGGTATCGCTACTCCCATTATTGTTTCTGAGGGCTTTATCTACCCTGGATTCCATGCACTGAGAGCTCTTATCTGTACCAGTGTTCATGCTCCAGTCTAATCAAATGATAGGGGTTATGATAATGGGGGTTGGGCAGGGCGGGAGAAGTATTAAAGAATTAGAGAATGTTGTGTGTTTCATTTGTGCTATACTGCACCATGACTGGCTCGTCCCTTTCTTGTGCCCTTTCTGTGAGGGGGGTGTCCAATTGTCTACAGATGGGCCTTGGGCCTCTACTCTGACCCCCCTCTTCACATCCATATGATGTCAGCCAACTTTTCTACAGGATCTACTTATATTAGAACTTCCTTTCAATTGACAGTATCAGGGCTGTGATCTGAGTGACGGTGTTACACCACACCATAATCTTCAGATCTATTGGCTATACATGGCAGATCTTATTATGGAAGTGGTTACACTGTGTTAGGTGATATCATGAGGATTTACTAGAGGTTAACTGACAAACCACAGAAAATCCATAGAACCTAATTATCACTTACAGTTTTTTTCTCTAATTATTTAAAGCCATTCTGGCAAGTGTTTGTGGCAAGATGAAAACTTAGTTTTATAATGATATCTACAGAAATCACCCTTTGCAAATTATACTGTGCTAATAATTTCACCACGAGGACCATCTAGCAAATAAACCTGTTTTATACATGTGAAAATAATGTGCAAAAAGCCTATGAACTGATAGAACCAAGAATCACACACAAATCAGACTTATTCCATAGCCTACTCTTTTCCATTGTATCAATTTGCCTCCTATATGGTAACAATAAGACATTACATACTTGGAGGATATTAGCAAAAAGTCCTTGTAACTTGCTGTTGGGTCTGTTTTCGCTCTCTGGGACCTTGTGTCATGACGCATTACATGATCAGCATCTTCTTCATAACTGTGCGTGTGTTTGAACCCTTGTTGTATCAATCATGTCATTGCATCTGATAGAGGGGGTTCTTCATTTTCCCTGAACTTTTACGTTCCCTCTTCTTTTTACTAGTAATTGGTCTTTCCTCATGACAAGGCCAAAAAAAGTCAGATGAACATTCACTATCCTGGCTTCTCGGAGCACTCTGGCTCCACTGCTTCCAGGACAGATGTGTTCAGTCTCCCGGCAGTGCATATTATAATTAACATTTGTCACCAACACCCAATCCAAGTACATCCATTCTTCTGCAGTCTTCTCTTTTTCATCATCCCGCTTTCATTCCCAGTCATATGAAGCAATTGAAAATGCCATGCCTTGGGTCAGGTGCAGGTTAGTTGCCAAAGTGACATGGTTAAAGAATGGTATGTGCGGATTTTCCTAATGCAATATGTTTACTATGCTGTGCGCTGCTCCAATGAGCATGGCTAATCAGAGTGGAATAAACTGCTCGAGAGCCTCAATTCCATCACCATCCATCTTTCTATTTAGCAATAGAAGCATCTTAAAATCGCCTCCAAATGTTTGTTGAGATAAAGGTGGGTTGGAGTTATATCGAGCAGGTCTGGAAGAGCAACATTCTTCTCTTTTTCCTCCTCCTTCTCTCCAGCCCTCTGGCTGCTTACGTTTATTACATATTCTGACAGTTAAGACCTGTGGTGAAAAATGATAACAGATTTGTGTCTCAAGATCATCTCCAGATGCTAGCCAGCAGCACCTCTGGGTTCATGAAATATTTGTTTTCAGTATTTCTTGAAGATGGATGACTGAAGAAAAAATGTCCTAAGAAAATTTTAGTATAAATCATGAGAAATTCCTTTCTTTGGCAATCTGGAATGCATTTTTCTATTTCTTTAAGAAGAATGATGTGCGTATTAATAACTTGGTTGGAACGAGGTTTATGCGAAAATGAGATGATGGCGCAAATCATTATTGATGGTTCCTTGTAGCCAGACAATCTGTTCCCTGAAACCTGGAGTTTGTCCTGTGGAGGTGCATGAGTGCTGAAAGGCTCCGCCCGAGTCCTTTGCACAATCCTCGGCTCTCCATCAACTGCCCTGACCCCTGTCCAGTGTCTTTTTGTTTGGGGTCTGACTTGTGAAAGCCTTTACAAGGTGTATTAATTAACTTCCTCTCCTGAATAAACATTCAAATTGACACCAGAGGTGGCCAGCTAATCTGTTTATGGAATTTCCCTGATCAAAAATCACATAGGAACTCATATTTCCCAGACCAATACACCCAATCGTTGTTTGTGACCACACACACGAAAGTTATGTTCATTTACACTTACATCTGAGATGCTTGTTTATGAATGTACCTGTTCCCTATGGAAATTGTGGAAGTAAAATTTTTAAGAGGATGGGACAATTTACAGCAAGAGTCAGCACATAGTTTCTAGAGAGGACTAGAGAGTCATCTTTTGGGACAACAAGGTCACAAGGTCTTGGGGTGCAAACTACTCAACGCTGCAATTGTGGTGTAAAAGAAGTCATGAAGTCATCGCAAAAAGAGGAACAAATGGATGTGGCAACAGTTCTCTACCACTTGATCACATGAACTGGTAGCAGGATGGATTTGGTCAGCACACGATATGGGTTCCAGGTCCCTGACGTTTTCTTTCTCTTTTTTTTTAAGCCTTTGGCTATGGTACTTTCACTCATTTCATATGCATGTGAACACTGGACATTGAATAAGGAGGACTGAGGACGAATCGATGTAGCTGAACTGTGCTGCTGGAGAAGAATATTGAATGCACCGTGCATGGCCACGAGCACAGACACATCTCCTCGGAAGTATAGCCAGAGTGCTCCTTAGAGGCAACGATGGCAAGGCTTCACCTTACATACTTTGGGCATGCTGTCAGGGAGATCAGGCCCCCCAAGAAGGCCATCACGTTTGGTGCAGTGGAGACGTGGCAAAAGAGAAAAAAAGCTCAATGAGATGGATTGACATCGTGGCTGCATCCACGGGCTCAGGCTAAAGAACTACTGTGCGAGTGGCACGGGACCAGGTAGTGTTTTGTTCTACTGTGCATAGGGTCACCGTGGGTCAGAACCAGATCGATGGGAATTATCATTTAGATTTGGCTAAGGTAAAACCGGATGTGGGAACTGGAGGCTTCTTTCTTCTTCTTTTTTATTACTTTTGTTTTGTTTTGGTTTGGTTTGGTTTCTTTCTTCTTCTATCCTGGATGTGCATCTGCTTTGTTCCCGTGTGATTGCAGAGTGGCTTGTTTCTGCTCCGCAGACTACTTCATGGTGAATGCGGGCCCACCACATGACCCAAGTTTGGAAAACTACAGTCTTTGCACTCGGATACGTGGGCTCACTCAATTCTCTTGGTTCCAGAAAGAATTCACTGACCAGAGTTTGTGTGTTCCTTCCATTTCAATAGCACTGTGCTATGTAGCCACCTCCACCACAACCATGAGTAGAAAGACAATGCCTCCAAAATACTTGAGAGGTGTCTTCTATTGTTGGGGAAACACAGAGAAGGGATCAGTACAATAGCCAGGACCATCTCTACCAACACGAAAAGCTGAAGGTTCAAACAGGATCAGTAAGATAAGAGTTCGCACTAGTAAGCATGTCCCCTGCACAAAGCACTGATGGCGTTGTTAGGCAACGGTCTTCATGCCTCTTCAGCATCTACATTCACATGAATGAATGCATGCATGGCATAGTAACAAATAACTCGAATATCTCAGTAGTTTAAGAAAACGAAGAATCCTTTCTTGCCTATATTACATGTTTATCATATATGGGCCAAGGGTTCTCCTCCAGAGTTTCCATCAAGGACACGGGGAAGACTGAGTTTCTTACAGCTTCTCTCCTTCCAAAGAGAAGAAAACATGGTGAATTATAGACTGTCCTTGAAGGTTTTACCGTGGAAATGACAGACATATGACCTGTTCACATGTAACTTGCCTAGGCAATTGACTCATAGCAATTGACTTCCAAGGGAGCATGGTTGGTGTTGTTAGGACCATCAAGTCAGTTCCTGTGCCGTCCTCCCAGCTGTCCTTGTCTCTGAGCCCATTATTGCAGCCGCTGAGCCAGTCCATCTCATTGCGGGCCTTCCTCTTTGTTTTTGCCTCTCCACATTACCAGGCATGATGTCCTTCTCCAGGGACTCATCTCTCCTGACCGCGAGTTCAAAGTACGTGAGACCAAGTCTCACCATCATTGCCTCTCAGGAGCATTCTGACTGTCTTCCAAGACAGATGTGGTTGTTCTTTGGCAGTCCATGGTACTTTCATTATACATCATCAACACCTTATGCCACATGCATCGATCATTAGTTCTTCAGGAAGTCCATAGTACCTTCAGTATTCTTCTCCAGCACCATACAGCAAATGTTCTGATTCTTCTTTGGTCTTTCTTATTCAATGTCCATTGCGGGCATTTAGACCAGCTATCCCGCATCAAGCTGGGTTCGAACTGAGGCGTGCGGATGAAAGGAAAAGAAAGAGCTATGTACAAAGCATGGGATGGGGAGGACTCCAATCTGATGGACTGAAGTCTCCAGTATATTTGAAGCTGGTGTTTATATATACTCTTCTTACACAAGGGAGTTGGTTACAAAACATACATCAAAGAACTTAAACATTCCTAAACTCTTATCTATGCAAATGTTACTTAACTAGTCACAGTCTCTTAACTTTAGAATAATAAAAGCACTAGGTTCAAAGACAATCACACGGATATGCAAGATTCAAGAGAGCCTCAAAGAGATCTTAAATAACTGAGTCATCTCTCAATGTTTTTAGCAGCAAAGTCACAAATAACAGTCATTTTGCAATGCTTTTGTCTGCAGAGACACAGAGGTGTAGGGGACTAAATAGTCACCCATTAGTAAACACCTTGATCAGCTGGTGCTTCCTACAGTCCATCTTTCACATGTATATGAGGCAACGGAAAATAACATGGCTTGGGTCAGGCTCAATGTAGCCATCAAAGAAATATCCTTGTTTTTCAGTACTCTAAAAAGGTATTGTGCAGCAGATTTACTTAAGGAAATTAATCTTTTTATCTTTTAACTACTGCTTCCATGAGCATTAATTATGGATCCAAGCAAGATGAAATACTGACAACTTCAATATTGCTCCTTTATCCTGTTGTTACTCTTGGTCCCATTGTGAGGACTTTTGTTTTCTTTACACTAAGTTGTATTTCATAATGAAGACTGCCATCCTTAATTTTCATTAGCAAGTGCTTTAGGCTTTAGGTCCTGCTCCCTTACGGCAAGCAAGCTTGTGTCATCTGCATGCCACAGGTTCTTCATAACGAATACCGTTTTTCAACAGCACAATTGGACTTCTGTAGATGGAATACACAGAAACCAAATTGACTACATATGTGGGAAGAGAAGATGGAGAAGCTCAAGGTCAGCATCTATAATTAGGCCAGTGATTGGGGAGCAAACAATCAATTGCTCATATGTAAGTTCAGGTGAAAGCTGAAGAAAATCAAAGCAAGTGCTTCAGAGTCACAATGCGACCTTGAGTCTTCTGTGAGAAAAGCAAACACTCAGGTCATATCTCCTCAGAAGTGTGGCCTACTTGGTGTCTCAGTATAAAGCGATGGAGAGCTTCGCTTTTCTGGCTGGCCTGGATCTGAATCTGTCACATCAGTCTCAGGTTCCTCAGGTAAAAGTCTACCATATTACCTGCCAACCTGGGGAGCAATTACCTGCTAACCTGTGGAGCCATCAGAGCCTCCTAGCCTTGGATTTGTTTGATGCTTCCAGCCACTGGCCTCATCTCCTGACCTCCACCAGCCTGTGGTCTTCCTGCTCCATTTTCCTATTTCCTCATCCATCCACCTTGGCGGGTTTATAGTTCATGGAGAGCCTTTAGCTTAATGTTTGACCCATGGACTTGGACTGGCTTGGATATACCTGATCCTGTAATGGTGTGAACCATTTTACTTTATATAAACTCTTTTTATACACATATTGATTTTTATATGCATTATTGATTTCGCGTCTCTAGAGGACCCAGAATAACACAAGCATTGCCTCTGGCTTTCCTCAGTCATCTTCACTGCTATTAAGCTCATCCAGTGAAATTTTAATTTCAAATATTTACTCCTATTGTTTTTATTTTTCATTTATAAGATTCCCATTTGGTTATCTGTTGTATTTTCTAGATTTCTGTTGAGAATTCTTATTTTTTTTAATTAATTATCTATATATTTAAACGGCTCAGCAGTGTGAGTTGTTAGAGCCTTAAAACCCTTATCTGATTATTTGAATATCTGAGTTATCTCAGGATTTTGCATGTTGATAACTTTTTCTATAAAATAAGTGGTATTTTTCTGAATCTTAACGTGTCAAATAATTTTTGATCATTACAATTCTGTTACAATTCTCAAAAGAATGTTGACTTTTTCTGTGGTTAGTTTAGACTGAAATGAAAGACAGTCTTGCCTGTGATGGATGGAAATTCATACCTCAGCCCAGTTATTTTAGATTGTTTTTCATGCTGCTTCCAAGCTGCCTTATACCTGTCTGGTTCAGAGGTCCATCCAGAAAAGTAAATGGGTTATAATGCTGAATTTCTGGTTCCCCATCCTTTCACCTCTCCTTTTCAGTGTACTTTCCTTGCTCTCTGGACACTATAATTGTCACGAGTGTCCTTTATCTGGTTCATTTGACCAAAAACATGGCAAGGTTTTCATCGAAATTTTAGCCAACTGGGGACACCGCCAACATAACCACGGCTACACTCTAAGCGAAGTCACAAAGCAGAGAGCTCACCCCAGCTGCTTCCCCGTCTCCACTTTCAAACCCTTTCCCAAATCTGTGGTTCTTGCTCAGCCTCCAGACTCCTCAGGTAGTTATTGTTTTGTATTTTTTCAGAAATATGTCATTGGCAAGGATAGGTCATTACTTCATACTAGAAGTAAACATTTAACTACATTTTGAAAGACAAACATATTTTTTATTTGAATATATAACTTTAAACTCTTATGAGGGGAGTCAGGATGTCTTGTTAAATATACAAAGTCTGAGGTTGAAGTTTATGATTCTCAGAAATAGCATCTTATTTCAGCTGCAGCATCTAATTTAATTTCCTATTTTGTTTGGGTTGCACAATATCAATGAATCCTTACATACATGGGATCTAGTCACAAGAGACAGAATTTTCTTTAAAAATCAATTTATTTCCAAGGATCAATCAATAAAATAGACTATTTGCTTTTAAGTCTGTATAAAAGGGAGTTATATTGGCCCCATGATCCTCTAATCCAAGTTTAAAAATAAACATTCCATGAAAAAGGAGACATCTGTTGTCACCTGCTCCCTGCCACTGAGTCAATTCTGACTCATAGCAACCCTGAAGGCCAGAGTGGAACTGCTCTGGTGGCTTCGTGCTTCTATGTTGGTTTACTAACTGCAAGATCAGCAGTTCAAAACCACTAGGCATGCCACAGGAGAAGAGATGAGGTGGTGTCTTTCTTAAAGTGTTATAGTCTTGGAAACCCGCAGTGCATTCCACCCTCTCTTACAGGCTCACTGTGAGTGGACGTTGCCTTGACAACAGTGAGTTTGGTTGGAGTTGTCAAATATATTTGGAGACATGTGATGGGTCCATTCCTTTCGAGAATCATAGCACATTCAAGATCCAGAAGAGAAATCTTTTATGTCAAATTTAACTTGAATGTTACTCAGAATTATTCAGCACAGAACATTTATTTCCATAATACTCTTTAAGAATTTGTAGTATCCATGTTTAAAACACTGGAAAACAGTACTACAGCTAATACCAAAGAAAAAGAGAAAGGGAACTCTAGTTTTCTCCTGCTATTCCATAGTAGAGCATTGTTTTTTTTAATAAATTGTTTTATTGGGGATCTCACCGCTATTACAACAATTTATTCATCAATTGTGTCAAGTACATTTGTACATGTTGCCATCATCATTTAAAAAATATTTTCTTTCTACTTGAGCCCTTGGTATCAGCTGCTCTTTTTCTTTCCTCCCTGCCCTGCCTCCCACGCTCATGAACCCCTGATAAATTAAATATTATTATTATTTTCATATTTTACACCATCCACTGTCTCCCTTCACCTACATTTCTGTTGTCCGTTCCCTTGCGGGGGCGGGGGAGAGGAGGTATATGTCAATTCCTGTGATCAGTTCTCCTTTCCTCCCCCTTCATCTCCCACCTTCCTCTACCCTCATGGTATCGCTATTCCCAATACTGTTCTGGGGTGGGGGGTGGGGGTAATTGTCCTGGATTCCGTGTGTCAAGAGCTAAGTAGAGCATTCTTATGAAAATTTTTGTAAGCCAAAAAAGTGTAAAATGAAGAAGCAATTACCATTCATTTATTGGAGGAAAGGTTTCAAGCATCTGAGGCCCAAAGAAATAATCTACCAGATTATGCCAAGCTAGAGATCAAACCTAAAGCTACACTAGCATCTGCTGCTCACACGCCCTTCAAAGCTCTGTGACTTGAGGCTCCGGTGCTAAGTGTAGTTTCTAGAGAAAGAGCTTGGTGACCCCAGTCTCAGAGCCTGACTTTGTAGGGCTCCCTAGAAAACAAAAGCTGGATGTTAACTTCATATTTCACCTGAGTCAGGGGGAGAGCAGTAAAAGTTAAAATACTCATTGGATCATTTTCATTTAGTGCGGACAGGTACCCACACTATTGGTGTTTCATAAAAGCACTGTACAATAAAGTCGACTTTCAAAAAAGCAGGGGTCATCTGAATTACCTAGCTCAAAGTAGATACCCAGTGTATGGTATACACTGTGTGGGGTGCTTACACACGACGTCATTCAATGAATTTAACCCTTACAACAAAGGCATGTGCTAGATCTCATTTTCAAATACCGATGAGGAAACCGAGCCTTGATTCCAATTTTTGAGCATGTAAAAAGCGATCTTGTATCCAAAGGTCTTGCAGCATCCAGGACCATTGCTTCAGTCCCATGGAAGCATCCAACTGGGCATGGTGAGGATGCAGCTAACCAGGTGCCAGGAGACCAAGAATGCTCAGCTTATCCACCACAAAAGTCTGTGGGTATTGATGTGGAGACTAAGCGAGGCAGTGGCTGGGAAAATTGGGTTGAAAAATCAAACATAACAGAGCTGAGAAAATAAAGAGGGAGATTTAACAACAAGATACATATTTGGGGGAGACAAAAATAAGATGACTTTAAGACAGATAAATGTTTAGAGGTAAACAATGGAAAGTAAGATCATGTGCCCGGGGGATGTGAATTTCATATAGCAGCAGGTGTCTTTATTTTAAAGGAAGGTTTAAGAAAACAGATAGATAGTAAAAGAGCTGCTGAATTTTTAAATGAGAGCTGGAGAAAAGAAATGTGAAAGGATGTCAGAGAGGCGGTGAAGGCAATGGGCCTGAGGGGAAAGCATGGAAAGTTCCTTGAAGAAGTGGGGCATGGAGCAAGCCTTCAAGTCACAGAGACTCATGGGAGAGGGCCAAGGTGAGGCACACACCTCTCACTCACTCATGGCCCTTGATTCCGTGTCAACTTACAGCAACACTACACGACAGGGTCGCACGGCCCCTATGGATTTCTGAGGCTAACTCTTTACGGGAATAGACAAGCATATAGTAACCAATATCAAATGTCTAGGCCAATAATTGGAGCAACCATGGTGGGATAGTAGGTTACGAGTTGGGCTGCTAACCACAAGGTAAGCAGTTCAAGACCATCAGCTGTTTTGTGGGGGAAAGTTAGCTATTTCTACTCCCATAAAGAATTAAGGTCTTGGAAACCCACAGGGATAGTTCCATCCTGTCCTGCAGGGTCACTATGAGTCCGAATTGACTCGAGGGCAGTGACTTTGGTTGAGATTTAAGGTCAATATTTGAGGAATCTTAAATTTTATTGAAGGCCTAACCTGGAAAACCTTCTATATATATACACACACACAGTGCTTCTGGATTTTTTTAAGAATGATTAATTTTGTTCTCATAATGTTAAGTTCTAAGTAATTTCATTACTCTTTCCCCGCTTGTTCCTGTCTTCCAGGTGGATATAACTGCAGTAGACTTTATGAGGTGGAGAGGAAAGCAGATGCTTGGGACAACCCAGTAAGCCAATCCTTGGCTTCAGAAGTAATTTCCACACTGAAATTATTTTTGTAAGGCATGTGACAATTTATCTTTATATGTATATATATAAAGTGGAAACTTGACTTTTCCAAAGTATTTTGACTTCTAGTGAAATGCTTTTCCTGTCTGGACTTTTATAACTCATGATCTATTTTCAATCATCAACTCTGTGCTAAGAATCTTTGCAAGATCCTACAGGGCAAACGATACATATTTCCCTTTACAGTAAAGGTTTGTTTTTATTATAAAAGTGACAGAATTCATAGTAATGTAGAAATAAGGTCATATAACCTAACACCCCAGGGATAACTTCTGTTAAGGGTTGACGCATTCCCTTCCAGCCTGCTTTCAGTGCATACATTGTTGACATAATTGTGATCAGCCATCATACTCAAGGTATAATGTGTAGATGTACAATCTACATTTTATGATGTTAATTCTAGTATAAGATTTTCCTTTTTTGACTTAGAAGGTTTCCAAAGTACACAAAGAAACCTAAATGATGTGGAGCCCTTGCACTCAGAGAAAAATGTATCTATCTGTGTTACCTTGCTAGCTTCCTTTAGAATCCTTTTTACTCTCTCCCTCTCTCATTTGTTTATTTGTATGTTTTACTTTGAGTTTTTGTTGTTTTGTTTATACTAGCTAACTTTATACACTGCACAGAGATTTTTAAGCACAATTACCAGAGACTTATCAGGAATTTGATACATGATTATATAGAAAGGGGGTGAATGACTAATGGCATTTATGCTTGCCTAGTTTCTCTGTACCTTTCAATTAAACAAGAAAGAAATGACTTCAGCTTTTAATGTGAGTTTTAAATATGTACATAGAAAGATATGTTTACATAGAAGAGCATGTAGGGATTTCATTGTTATGCTTCTTCTTTATGTAGGAGAGAAAACCAATTTGTTTGTATCTGCTCATTCCAACTAAATTCACCTGGAATAATTGATGTGCTATTAGCAAATTCAGAGCTGTGTATCGCCAGCTGTTTTATGCTCAAAGAGTACAGAAGATAATGAATTATAAGATAAAAGGTGTAATATGAAAAACATATTTCCAGTATTAGGATTTATAACGACAAATAAAACAATATGTGAGTACTACACGGAGGCTTTGTGTTCAGATGTACATGCCTAAAGGGAACTTAGCTGCAATGTGGTGACGTGATTGAGCAGGGCCAGCATAAATTAAGAGAAGTACATAGGCACAGGAAAAATTAAGGAGGTACATTGATAATTATTTCACTCTGTTATGGATTGCATTCAGTGGGCGTTGCAGAATTAAAAACATTGGCCTTACATAAGAGATAGGACATACATCCCAATTTCCATTTGAGCAATTCCATACTTGTCCATATTCAGTCGCAGATTTGGGGCCTGGTTTATGTAAGTCCCCAGTCGAGAGTGATAGTTTCAGGAATGGGAGTGGAAAGCAATCGGAGCCAGGGAGACAGAAGGAGAGGCTCATATGCACAGTAGGGAAAGAGAAGCTTCCTTAGAACTTTCGCCTTCTATGGAGGACACCTGGCTTTGAGTCTCTTCCAATGCACCTCATAGGCAACCATCATCTGGCAGTGGAAGCTTGCATGCTGTTATGGTTCAGTGGTCCTCTCGGAGTAGGACGGACTGGGAGGAAAGTCTTGGTGCTCTACTTACCCCTATGGATCACACTGTCCAATCGGAAATTCATCACAGGAATGACACAGAACCAGGGTTGCCATGGGTCAGTGGGGGTGGTGGGGAAGGTATAGAATCAATGGCAGTTAACAACACAGCTTGCAATCAGCCCATTTCCACACACCGCACCCACCCATTGTGTTGAATGGGTAGTCTATTCTACATAGAGGCTAATTCAGAGAGCTTCCAGGTAAACAGCTGGTGCCCGAGAAATTCACTTTCAGCTCCACCTGTGTTCAGGTGTGACTCCCTAACAGTTCCATTCAGACTCACTGCAGTGGCGACCATGTCTCCACCCCCTGCGGAGCTGGAGCGCACAACATAGTCTTTCATGAAGCTTGATGTTACAAGTCTAGAATATCAACGTTGCTGCAAAGAAAAGGAATCAAAATGTGGGTGAATTCAATCAGATCTGCCGAGGTGATCAGCTTGAGCTTCTATTTGCAGTGAAATCTTGAAATGGCAACATAGACAGCAAACGGAGGAATTTCATAGTTTTTCACATTTGTGATAGTCAACTTTTAGCTGGAATGATTACAGGGGCTAAATTTAATCAAATTAATTTTCATTGTGTTTTTCTTTTTGCTGTATGATTCGGTTAGGTGTTTATATCGATATGATTTTGTATGAAGTGGTATGGTTTGGGGGTGTATTTAGCTGGGTGTTCCCTGACGTAACAACTTCTACAGCGATTTCACGGTACTCAGTGGTGCAGCGGTTCACGGGGAGCTCAGTGGCTAATTGAAAGGTTTGGACCCACCACCAGCTCCATGTGACAGTCTGTGTCTGTAAAGATCGAAATCCAAACCAATTACAGTCAAGTCAATTCCAGCTCAGAGCAAACCTGTTAGAAAGGGCTGAGGTGCAGAGACTGTAAATCTTTCCAGTAGCTGTAAGCCTCATCTGCCTCCCCAGTTGTAAAGAGTCCTGCCCTGGAAATCCAATGGGGGTGATTCTATTCTGTCCTATAGGGGTACCAGGAGTTGGAGTGGCCTCAACACCAATGGCTTTGATGTTATTTGATTTGGGGTGAAAGTGCACTCATGACTTTGTTAAAATTACCAAAGATGAGTTGCCATTGAGTTGATTCTGAGTCATGGCAATCCTGTAAGTGGTAGAACTGTGCTCCAGAGATTTTCAACGACTGGTTTTTCAAAAGTATATCTCGAGGGCTTTTATTCCAAGGTGCCTCTGGATGGACTCAACTTTCCAGCTTGTCCTTTAACAGCCAATTGTGCTAACTTTGACATCGTCAGCAACATCACGGGTGCCCTACTTTCTATTCTCTTTGGATTCTACAATGTCAGGAATGCGGCTCCAGGCAATTTCTCTTTCCTGTCAGTTTCCCATCAGAAGCCCAGGGCAATGACAGCTAGCACAAGGGATTCTGTGGAGTACTAAATGAAACACCCAACACATGTCCGCCCATGCTGTCACTTCCTGCAAGTGGGCTCACTTGCCAGCATCCATTTGTGAAAAACAAAGCAAAAAGGATTGGACTTGATGATCTCTAGGTCCCTCTGAGATCAGAATGTTTATAATCATACGATCATAATGAGTAGATATCCCATGATTGAGACAGTTTCCTGAGTAGATACTCCCCACACCTTGGAAAAACTTGAGCCCTGAAGGCTCAGATGTACTCTGTGGTTCCTCCATTGCTGTGGACGGTTCCAGAGTCCCAATACTGTACGCTCTACCATGGTTACACATTCCCCCAATCAAATATGCTGCTGCTGTTATATAGCAATTCTATGACTCACATAAAATGTATAAATATATTGGCAATTCAAAAAAGAAAAACAAAACAGCACCTGTAGAATGTGGTCAGGAAAATTTCCCTTTTTTTTCTTAAAGCTCTGCATAAAACGAGGTATCTCTTACACAGCAGAGTTGATAACTGGAGATTCCCTCTCCCCATATTCAGTTCCATCTTTTAAGGGCTTCCAAAGTCCTCCATACAAACCCACATTCCCCTCTCAGTCCCCAAAGTTAGACAGCCGTCTTTCAAAATTAGATACAAACATCGTATAAGCATTTGTCTTTGAAAAGCTGAACAAATTCTCCAATGATCTCATTTGAGTTTTGATTAAAGAATTCTATGTTTCCCGTCTCTAAGATGACTGTGAATCCATGAAAAAAGGATCCATATACCTAACAATCATTAATATTATCATTCCCATATGCTCCCTCCTTATTAGTAACAAGACGAGGTTCCTTACTTTTCATTTAAGCTTCAGGCACAGAGGTTTGTGCACACATATTTTAAGATGCTGTATGCTTGCCACTGCACGTGATACCACAGTGACTGTAGCAACATAACCACAAAAATCAAGATCTTAGCCTGTGCTTGATACACCACAATCCCATTCACTTCTCTGTGATGTTAATGCATCAGTGACCTTGATAAGGTTGTAGCAAATTCAGGATACAGTCAGTATCATATTCTCCTTTATTTCCCTAGAGCATAGTACATCTATGATAAAGAATAGGACAAAGGTTTGCCTTTTGTCAAGAATTTTTACAAATGAACATTTCTTTTGATCAATACATCAGTTCTTCAATACAACCATACCATCCTTTTCTTAGAAATAATAGGCAAGGAAGTTCAGGGAGTTAAGCAATTAATTCAAAGTCCTGCAGCCAGTCAGAGGTAACCATCGGACCTGAAAACAGATCTTTGAGAATGAAATTCTGTGCTCTTTATAATAAACCACCTTTGAAGTTTCAGAGCAAAACTGTACCTTAGGGATTCCAAACACCCTGACTGCCATGTAGCCAGGGGTGGAGAAATCCTGCTTAGTAGGAGAGAAGACAAGGGTCCTGAGAGGAATAGGAGGCAGGTAGGAATCTAGGAAAAGGGCAAAGAGGCTGCAGAGAGCATGCGTGTAGCCACCAGAGGCAAATGGCCAGCACAGTGGTCTCTTGGAGTGTTGGGGAATGATGCCCTCAACACAGACTACACAAGCTGCTCCCTTAGGGATCCCTATGTCAGAGGCAAGAGCAGACCACCCACCCACCCAGACACCAGCACGGTGTTCCTCCCTCATCACCGGGGGGTTATAGAAACCCAGCTCTTTGCCCAGAGTGCCATTTGAAAGAGGAGAAGAGGAAGGGAAAGCATTCTGAGAGATTAACCAAGCAAGAAAGAGTCCGGGTCACTCGAAAGAACTGAAACCGAGATCTGGTCACTTTCTCTGTTAAGTTCGTCTTCTGAACCCTCACCGCTAACTAGAAGGGTGAGATTCGTAAGCAGGATTCGAGGAGATAGAGGGAATAAAGGTTACATTTTCTTACCAACTACTAAATTTTAATATAGAGGTTAACATACCTACATACTTAAAGGTGACATTTTCTAAATTCACTAAAATCCCCATTCACTGAGAAGGCAACTCCCAACACAGTGGTTGATCCAGTGCACCAGGCAAACAAGGAGATAGTTTCTGTGGAAGGCCTATAGGGTTGTCTTTTTCCAAGTATTCACTCCAAGAATATTTGTAACTGCCTGTTGTAAATTAAGTGTTCAAAATAGAATCGTGAGAAACACAGAAAGGACGTTTAGTAACAGGATGAAAGGCTAATGCATTGTAGAATCAGGATTTGAACTTGCATGTTTCTGATTACAAAGTTTTTTTCTGTCTCACAAAACTTACTAGTTAAGTACCAACTATTAAAACATTAAATTTTGTCCTTGTAAATGGATTGGGTTTTTTTAAGGCCAAATATATGCTTTGTCTTTTTAATAAATATCCCTTGATCCAAACTATCTGGCTGGAAGTTGGAGCCCTGATGGCAGGTGCATTTGGGTCAGCTAGCTGGAAATTCCAATTTAGGTTTGCTTGGTTTCCATTAAGCCAAACCAAGTCTGAAAGTATAAAACACTACATGAGTCTATCTCAAAGTCAGAGTCACTGAGCCAGCTGATTAGCATTATCTGGTGACTTGTAAGGAATGCAAAATCTCAGGCCATCTCCCTGACCTCCAAATCAGAAATGAAAGGCTGGGTGCAGAGCCTGCCCAACAATGTGTTTGAACACACTCTCTAGAAAATTGGGCTGCGTGCTGAAGTTTGAGAAGCCCCGGACTCCAGACAAGAGGGAGTGCTAATTCTCCTGGACCTCAGTTCATTGCAAAATAATGAGCATAGAGTTACAACTAGTGGGTCTGAGGTGGCATTTACACTGGGACTTATTGACCATTATAAGTTGTTCAATCAATTGATTCTACAAATGAAACTAGGTCTTGAGATAGAGACAAATAGAAAATCACAGTGCAAAATAGTGACCAAAAAATCAGTAGAATTCAATTTGGTCCTTCCAACCACTGTAATGATTTGACTGATGCGGTGTTTTCTGATGGACAGAACTCGATAAAGGGGGTGGAGTGCGGGGAGGGGGAGAAATGGGGGGGGTGGTTTCAGAAAAAAAAAAAAACACGTCCATTGACGACAGGGTAGAATTGTCCTGGGTTTCTGAGATTTTTATACTGTTTCCAGGAACAGAAAGTCTAGTCTTTGCGCCCAGGGCAACTGGTGGTTTCAAACCACTGACCTTGTGAGCAGCTGCCCTACTTGAAACCATTATGCTATCAGGGCTCCCAGAAGAAAGGAAAGGGATGTTTAAAACTTTTATTCAGCCAGGGTGTAGAGTGTGTTTGAGGAACCAGCCCAGAGCCAGGGGCCAAGAGGGAACCTAACACTCAGGTTGGGCCAAGAGTTGGCCAGCACGAAGCAAAGGAGGCACAGGAGAAATCTGAGCTGGAAATGAAAGGGCATCTCCCTCTTACTCTGATTGTGGAGCTTCCAGCTCCCCCAAACTCCTTCTCTGTTTTGCTCTGCGGATAAATTACCTCTCTCCACTCCTGCTTCCTGCACCCTCCTCCTTCCACAGCTGCATGGTCTGATCTCCATCCATCCTCACCCAGGCCTAGGGCCCAGGGTGTTCTGGGGAGACTCCGGTCCACAGGAGTAATGAGAAACAGGACATCCTGGAGCAATGTTGCTGCCGAATATAGAGTGGGGGAACATGATCCCCTAATCCTCATGAAATCTGAAATCACCTGGTGTGACTGAGCAGGTAAAGAATGTTTTGTTTTGGAGAAACAAAACGTCCCCGTGACTCTGAGGCCGTCGACTTTTCCAGTGGATCAACTATGGACGCGCCTGCTTTTTGCTTTTGTTTTTTAAAGCAGTTTCATCCGCGCATCCCACCTGTGTCTCTTTGACACGGAAGTGCCTGAATCGGTGGAAAGAACTGGATTTCTTTCTCTGCCTTTGATCGAAGTGCTAGTGATTGTATTCCAGTTTGTTTCCATCACTTATCCAGCCTGATAAAAACTGCATATTTTCAAACCCCAGTTGTTTGATGTACACAATGAATATAATCATAAAAATAATGCTCCTCCTACCCAGCTCCTAGGATGAGGTCAGATGAAACAACGGCTGTGAAAGTGCTTTGTAATCTATAAAATAGGACACAGACGTGGACTACATATTATCACTTCAAATTCCCTGGACTCGCTTTGATAGCCCCCATTTACGGATGCATGGTAAGACTATCTCCTGACACTTATCGTTAGAAGGAAATGTTCCTCCCCTGACACTTTAAACTCTGAAACACAAACCTCTGGCTCGAAGCCCCTTTCAGTCCAGCTTTCGCTGACTTGTTCTGACGGCGTGCGTTCTGGGATCTCAGCAAGACCCTCTCGTCCTTCATCTCTCCACTGTTTTTCATCATCATCCTGCTTTTCCTCTTGTTCCCATTTCCTTCCTTATCTTCTGGAAATACATGGTTCATAGCTCTAATCATCTATCACACAGGCCTCGTGTTCTCCCATCATATCCTCTTCTAATCCGCAACCTTGTCTGTATGCAACAATCTGTCTTCGTCCCAACTCGTTCCCGAGTTACTAAGCAGTGTTGGAAGAAATGGCACTATTTGGGGTGGGAGGAGGATGGTCTGTAGAGTTTGCCAAAAAATATAGATGGAGCAGTTCGACTCTGTAACACGCAGTGTCACAAGAAGAGTCACCGACGCATCTTCTTGTAACACAGTGTCACAAGAAGAGTCACCGACGCAAAATAATCTGTCATCACTGCCTCATTTTCCCACTCCTCAGTCACTCTTCAATCCATGGTCCCCCATAGCTCTCCTGAACTTGTCTTGGAGAATGTTACCAATCATTTCCTAATTGCTAATTTCCCAATAATCAGAGTCCCTCCGTCACCACCACCCACCCATCCCCACTTCAGTGGACCACACTGCAGCATCTTATTCTTTTACAATTCTCTCTTTTATTGATTTTTGAAGTGTAAGCCATTTCTGAGCCCTCTGACCTTCTCTGACATTTTCTCCTTGTCTTTTTTCACAATTTAGATTGTTGCCATCTACTTATTCCCGCAATACTGTGTTCCTCAAGTTGTTTATCTTTGACTTCTAGCTATTAATACTTCTTTACCCTTTCACCTCATCCAAGGTTTATGCAATGATTCCTTCATAATGATGATCCCCAATTCTGAATCTCTAATCAGAAACATATAGTAACTGACCATTGGACATTTCAATGTAATAACTATGTCCTAAAACTAATTCAATATCTTTATCTCAAATGTAGTGGTCCCTCTCCCATGCTCTCTAACTAACTGAATAGAACCATTAGATACCCAAAGAGCCAGGATAATTTCTAGTCCTCATTCTAACATCTAATCAGCTCCCAAGTCATAGCCACGTAGCATCTCTCTATCTTCTCTGAGTCAGAGATAAGGCTTAAAACATCTGTTTTAGGCTGGGTTCTCTAGAGAAGCAAAACCAGTGACATCTATATAGATATACATATAAAGAGAGATCACACACACAATTTCTATCTTTACATATGTATTGGTAAAGATAAAAAGTTACATCAAGTAAATGGCTCATACAACTGTCCTACCTTGTGGCCCTTCTGTGAGCGGATGTCCAAATGTCTACAGACGGCTTTGGGGTCTCCAGTCCTATCCCCTTCATTCACTTCAATATGATTGGTTGTTTGGGATCTTCTGGTGCATGGTACCTGATTCTGTCAGCATTATGCGGGCTGGTGTACTTCTTCCATGTGGGCTTTGTTGCTTCCCTGCTAAGATGGTCATTTATTTAACTTCAAGCCTTTAAGATATCAGACACTGTATCTTTTTAGAGTGGATTTTTATTTATTTATTAACAATTTATTAGGGGCTCAAACAACTCTTATCACAGTTCATACATATATATACATCAATTGTATAAAGCACATCTGTACATTCTTTGTCCTAATCATTTTTTTCTCCTCTTTTCTGTTTTTACATTTTATTAGGGACTCATACAACCCTTATCACAATCCATACATATACATACATCAATTGTATAAAGCACATCCATACATTCCCTGCCCCAATCATTCTAAAAGCATTTGCTCTCCACTTAAGCCCTTTGCATCAGGTCCTCTTTTTTTTCCCATCCCTCCCCTCTCCCCCCTCCCTCATGTGCCCTTGGTAATTTATACATTGTTATTTTGTCATATCTTGCCCTATCCGGAGTCTCCCTTCCCCCACCCTAACCCTAACCCTAACCCTAACCCTAACCCTGTCGTGACACTGTATCTTTTAATAGCTGGGCACCATCTGCTTTCTTCACCACCTTTGCTAATGCACCCATTTTGTCTTCAGTGATCTGATCATGTTGAGAAGGTGAGCATCACAGAATGCTGTGCTATTAGAACAAAGTATTCTTGTGTTGAGGGAGGACTTGAATATATATTTTTTAATTTAGTTATATATTGATATATTTACATATATGCATGCCTATATTTATACCTCTATAATGTCTTTTGTCTCCTAGGTTTTTCCCCTCTATTTCCTTTTACTTTTGTCCTGTCCTATTATCATGTTCAGCCTTCTTTCAGCTCTCAGTAATTCCTCTCATCTACAATGCATTCACCAGGCATTGTACACCCTCCTCACCATCAATTTTAGATTCCTTGTTGTTCCCTTGTCCCTAAGTTTGTTGGCTACCCTCATGCTTTCCTCCATTTCCGCTTCTCCCATGTCCTCATGGAACCACTGGTCCAGTTGTTTTCTCTATGGGATTGTTTATCCTGTCTATTTTATATAGTTAGACATAAAGAAAAATCAATAAAAAAATTTAATCCTGTAAATTGTTCCAGGTCTATCTGCTGAGCTAGGTCTGATGAGGTGCCAACCCTGGCCCCCTAGGCACAAGTCTATTTTCAGGATTCCTTAGGGAGTTTGTTGCTTTGCTCCCTTTGCTGCTGTGTTGTGCTCCCTCTTGCTTTGCCCTGGCATTCCTCCTGTTCTTTAATGCTTCCTCCCCTCAACTATCATGACCCCATTTCTACCTTACAAATCTGGCTAGCATGTACATTGGTATGGATAAGAGCCCTCAACACTGGAATCCAGTATATATAAACCTCCCAGGAACATTAATGGGAGTAGCTATACCATGAGGGTAAGGGGAAGGTTTGGGGGGAAGGGGGATAAAGGGGAACTGATCACAATGATAAATATATAATCCCTCCCCCTGAGGGGGCTGAACAACAGAAATGTGGCTGTAGGGAGACAGTGGACAGTGTAGGATATAAAAATAATAATAAACTCTAATTATCAGTATCAAGTAATAGGGAGGAGCAAAAATAGGAGCTAATAGCAAGGGCTTAAATAGAAAGAAAATGTTTTGATTTTGTACAATGTTATGTACAAATGTGCTTGATTCAATTGATGTATGGATTGTTATAAGAGCTGCAAGATCCCCCAGTAAAATGATTTATACAAACAAACAAAACCATCTGGTTGAGAATGAGGGGGCTCAGAGCAGAGACTCAAAGCCCATATGTAGACAATGGAACATCCCACAGAGAGGTGACAGAAAAAGGATGAGTCAACCAGGGTGCAATAAAGCACTGATGCAATACGCAATACTCCTTTGGTTCTGTGAGGCTTCCTCACACTGCATTGCTATGATCCCAGTGATGCCTCTCACTTTGGACTAGACCAGAGCATGTACACAGGTATGGATAAGAGGTAAGAACTCACGACTTTGGCAACCCAGGAGCAGGAAGGGGAATAGCAATACCAGAAGGGTAGGGAGAAGTGGGGGAGAGGGGACGAAGGGGTAAGCAATCATAATGATCAACACACAAACACACACCTCTACATGGGGAAGACCAACAGAAACTACGAGAGAAGGGAGAAAATGTCTGTGTGAAATATGAAAAGAATAATGATTTATCATCTATGAAAGGGTCACGAGGGATGGGGAAGAGGAGCTGGTATCAAGGACCCAATAGGAAGTAATTGTCTAGAAAAGAATGATGGCAACACATGTACAAATATGCCTGATACAATTAATGTATTGATTGTAAATAGAGTTGTAAGAGCCCTCAATAAAATGACTTTTTAAATATTTACAAAATAATAATAAAACATGAAATATTTAAAAAAATCTATCAATACATTTACTATCATTTATTAAGTACTTACTACACATGAGTTGGAGTTTCCCTGATAGTACAAATAATTAATATGCTAGGCTGCTAACCAGAAAGTTTCAAGTTCTAGTTCACTAAGAGGTACCTTAGAAGAAAGACCTAGTTATCTACTTGCAAAAAACAGCTGCTGAAAACCCTATGCAGCACAGCTCACTATACGCTGATATATATGGCATGGCCTTGGAGTCGAAATCCACTCAGTAGAAACTGTTTTATGATACATGTCAAGTACCATGCTAAATTCTTTACATTCATCATCTTATTTGAGCCTTAAACAAGCTGGGAAGGAAATATTGATACTGACACCTTTAGGAAGAAAGGGAAAATTTAAGAAAAATTGCTTCATGCCATAAAACAAAAAAAGCGTTAAGTGGAAAATCATCAATTAAACCAAAGCCTGTGTGTTTTATACTCATCCACCAAAATGGTTCTCTGGGAGAAAAAACGATCAGGAGTTTCAATAAGGAAGTATTGTCTCTGAAACCGTTGGAGCAGTTCTATTGGGTGATTCTGTCCTATAGGATCACTGTGAGTTGGAATCAACTCAGTGGCAGTGAGTTAATATGATGCTCTGTGACTCAAAGCATACACTTCTTAGCATGTCACCTTCCCAAATACCCTCCATATCCTGGTTTTACAAATGTTTGCAGGTTTCCGAAATCACCATGCTATTAACACACTTCTTGTCTTCACGTGTCCTGCTCTCTTGACCCAAAACCTGATTTTCAACTCAGTGTAAGTTGTTTATGTTGACGTTATCTTTCAACTCTCAGGTCGGTGCCACAGCCCTTTGTGAAGTCTTCGCGGCTCCCGCTCTGCACACATGAAACCTAAGTTTTTCTTTCCTTTGTGCTCATTCTTGAGACCTGTAGAGACTTCCATCAGGGAACACGGGCACAAGCTCACATTTCTTCAGCGCTTCAATGCCTCTCCACAGGATTGCACCTGAGCTTCTTGGGTCGTCTTTATGTCCCTAGGACCTGCTTTTTCATACGGAACAAGGATTGACAAAATATGTGTAGTCCAGGGATTAAATGATCAAGGATTTCATTAAGAAATTAAATGATGCACTGCGTTGGGAAAATCTGCTGCAAATAAAGGTGTCACTGTGAAGACTACGTGGCACCTGACTCAAGTCATAGTACTTTGAACTGCCTCCAGTGCATGTGAAAGCTAGACAGTAAATAAGGGAGTCGGCAGAAGAACAGATGCATTTGAAGTAGGATGTGGATGAAGAATGTTGAAAGAAGAATAAACAGATCCATCTTGGAAGAAGTATAATCAGAATACTACTTATAAGTTCGATCACAGGCTTGGGATATATTATCAGGATAGACAAGTTCTGGGACAAGCACATCACGCTTAGGAAAGCAGAAGGTCAGTAGGAGCGCGGAAAATGTTCAGCAAGATAGATTGTTCCCCTGGCTACAACAATGATTCAGACATGGCAATGGTTGTGAGAACGGTGCAGGGACAGGCAGTGGTTTGTTCTGCTGCTCTTAGGGTTGCTATGAGTCAGAGCCAAGAGCTTCTAACAAGAATATGTAGAAGTGAATGGTATGTCGCCCGGTCCTGTGTCGCTCTAGCAACCACTAGCATCTGCAAGGGCATTGTTGAAGGTATTGTGCCATTCCGTGTCATCAAACATCTCCCTCGCAGCTGCTGTACTTCTGCTTCACTGAGCATGCTGTACTTCTCCGGGGCCTGAGCGCCTCTGATGTGGTGTAGAAAGCAAGGGAATCATAAATTATATTGTGACATGTAAGGGTTCCCTTGGCTATATAGACTTTTGGATATAGATTTCTAGGCCTTCCATCATCTTTCATAGTCTGGAATCTCTGCTAAAATATGCCCATCATTGATGGCCCTGCTGGCATCCCATTGCCTAGCTTTCGGTACCATAGCAACAGGGAAGCCACCTCAGTAAACAGACAGAGAGACAGGGCAGGAGTGGTGGTCATGGAAGTGATGTAGCTCCTGGAAGGAAAGATTTTTTGCATAGGATCACATGGCTAGTTCAGACCATGCTCCCATTTAGATCTTGAATGCTTCCATTTAAGTCTTAGACCTCCTGAGTCTTCAAATGTATAGTCCTCACCGAGTGATCAAAATAGCATGAGAATGGATGTAAGAAGACCACCTCGATTTGAAAACAATCACTGCCAGTTTCTAACCTTGCGACTTTAGATATTTAACTTATCTGTGTCTCCGTTTGCCAGACTATCAGACTTGCAGTCAAGGTCCTATCAAGAAGCTCTTGGTGCATAAAAATATTTAGTGAAGATAAGCCAATGAAGGGACTCTTCCGCTGAAGAGAGGGGAGCACCTGGACACACCACAGAGAACCGTTTCCATCCCTTGACCTGTAGGGTCCAGGAGAAGGCGAATGCCTTTATTCTTCTGTGCTCTTGCTTTGTCAGTAGCCAGCACGAGGTGACTATACAAAGTCTGGTGGGGTCAGGAAACCTAGTCATCAAAGTGATGCATTTGCTTTTTATAACTTTAAAGAAGTCTTCTGCAGCAGATTTCCCAGCAGCCTGAGAGGCACAGAGAAGGATAGAGAGGGTGGGACTTGCTTCAGAGTGGCAAAGGGTAAACAGAAAAGCGAGGAGTCAAAAACAGTGAGTGCCAGCCTATGCGGCGATGTGGACAGTCATCATCATGCGTTAAGTAGTTAGAACTCCTACAGCATTGAGACTGCTACCGCAATGACAAAGGGAAGTTCTTGTCTGGCTGGTTTCTCTAGCTAACTTGTAAGGTAGAGATTCTCAGCTTCCATTTTGCCAAATATATATATTTTTAATAAAACTGAGGCAGTCAGGCTCTTCTATGGCCAACCCCAAAATCCTTGTGCACTTCACTATTTCTGGGAAGATCTTTCCGTAGATTTTAGGACTTTCTGAACATCTGTTTGTGCCATGCCATCCTGGCTCTTGACTCTCGCTGCCATTCACTCAATGCTGACTCATAGTGACCCCCCTGTGGGTTTCTGAGACTGTAACTGTTATGGCAGTGGAAAGCTTGGTCTTTCTGCTGATGGTATCCTGGCAGCACAAGGTAAATGAAGGCAGGTTTTGTCAAGCATTTTTAACCAACTTTAAAACTTGAGCATACTCCGCAGACCTCCCAGAATAAGTGTTGCCTTTGTTTTTCAAGCGCTCTGTGTCTTGAGCTAGCCAGTCTATTTGGATAAGGGGTGTGGAGGCTTCCCTGGCCGCATCACACCCGCCTAGATAAGGGAGACAGGATGCCACATGACCTTCAGACACTTGCCAAAGAACAGACCAGCAGGGGATCAAGAGAGTGAGGGTGTGCCTGGTTAATGGGGCAAAGCAGACTAAACAAACCTACACATTCTGACTGTTTCCTTCCTCTGGGCTTTTAATGAATGTTCTTTCTACCCAAGAGCCAAACAGTCATTTGTTCATTCATTTAACGTTCACCGAGCATCTATCCCCAAACAGAGCTCGTGCGGGAGGCCAGAGGCTCACTGATTCCAGGAGCTCATTGCCTGGTTGGTAAAACAAACATGTAAACACACAATAAAAATGTGGAGATGTAAGGACTACAATGGTACTTTATCAAAGCGCTAAGAGAAAGCAAGACCTTCTGCTGAGGGCCTGGGAAAGGGCTCTCAGAGGGGGTAAAACTGGAGCTGGGCTTTGAAGAGTCTGCAGAAATTTACCCACCATCCATCGGTTGATCAGACTGTAGTTACTTGCATGCTACTATAATGTTGGAAGGCATGCTATATTAAAATACCAATAGGCTCAACATAGTGGACTGGTTTCCATTGAGCTTCCAGAGGGAGACAGACTAAGAAAAAATGCCTGGAAATTCTATTTCCAAAAATCAGCCAATGAAAATTTTATGAATAAGAATATTGTTTGGTACAGTGTCAGAAGGTGAGTCTCCTAGACTGGAAGGCACTCAGAACACACGGTGCCCATAATACCCTTGATTATGCAGATAGGAAGATGGCACAGAACAAGGTAAACTTCTGTTCTGTTGCGGATGGGATTCCCAGCTGGCTTGACAGCAACTGACAGCAACCATGGGATATACCAAAAGAAGAAAAAGAATTATAATAGTTCTGAAGTTTAATGTCTAGCTATCAGGACCCAGGAATTGGGTCGGAACCTCAATCATATCATTCATAACAATGCATACTTCAGTTACCTTTCGGAAGCAAAGAAAGAGGAACTCAGAGATGAAGCCCAACATCCTAAAGGTGGCAGAGCGGGAGCTCACACATAGATTTTCCTGACTCTACAGTGTGTTCTCTATGCACTTCCATTTCAAGTGAGTGACTGAGAGGCAAGTTTTGAAGGTCACGGTACTGCAGTAGATGTTGGGTACAAACTAGCTGAAACCAGGGCCCATGGAGGGGAAAGTGGTGCATACTGAAGCTGGAAGATGGTTGCATACTTGGGAACTGAAAGGTCTTGTCCATGCTCACAGTGCATATTTCCTTTTTCAATGACGAGAGAACAGAGAACAAATTTCTGATGTAGAAATGCCATTTAGAAGCAAAGGGATACATTGGAGGCAGGTAACCAGCAGGTAGAACAATTAAAACTGTAATCTTCATCCAGGACAGAGATTTTCAAACCCTAAGGGAAAGATGTGCCTCTTGAGAAGACCCATCACCATAGAGTAGATTCCAATCGCAGTGACCCCATAGGCTATAGTAGAACTCACCTACCAGGTTTTTGCGGTTGTAATCTTGATGGGAGCAGACTGCCACATCTTTCTCCAGTGGATCTACAGGTGGCCTTGAATCACTGCCTTTTGTTTTAGCAGCCTAGTGTTTTATTGCTGCCTTACTAGGTTGCTTTGCAATAAGAATCTACTCCACCACTCATTGCCATCGGTTGATTCCAACGCAGATTAGCACTGTCCCTGTGGGTTTCTGAGGCCATATCTCTTTAGGAGAACTGAAAGCTCCATCTTTCTCTCACAGAGCAACTAATATGCTCAAACTGACAACTTTGTGGTTAGCAGTTCAACTCATAACCGATCTAATGAGGATAAACCAAAAAAACCCAGACTCACTGCCATTGAGTCGATGCCGACTCATAGAGCCCTATAGAACAGGGTAGAACTGCCCCTGTGAGTTTCCAAGACTGTAACCCTTTATGGGAGTTGAAGAGCCTGTCTTTCTCCTTGAAGAGCATGGTGGTTTAGAACTGCTAACCCTGAGGATCCTAGACCAAAGTGGAACCACTATGCCATAACAAAAACCTCACTGACATCAGGTCAATGCTGGCTCCTATCGACCATTTCTGAGACTGAAATTGTTTATGGGAGTAAAAAGTCCAATCTTTCTCCTGTAGAGCTGCTGGAGGTTTTGAACTGCCTACCATGGTTACCACAGCCCAACTCATAATCGCTACAGAACCAGGGATTCTATATCTACTATGCCATAGGAATTGGGAAATTAATGGGAGCTAGCTTAACATTTGGGTGTGTGGGTCCCCCAGTAAAACACAACTATTTTTCCATAGGCATCTTTGACTGGTCAAACAGTTAATGTGTTCAGTTTTCAACCAAAAGTCTGCTTAATAGCAACTTGGAAGAAATACCAGTAGATGTCGGGTACGAACTAGTGAAACCGAGGACAGTGGAGGGGAAAGTGGTGCATGCTGATGCTGGAGGATGGTCGGATACTCGGGAGCTGAAAGGCCTTGTCCAACCAATCTCTGAAAAAGCCTAGGCAGCGCAGTTCCCCTCTGAACGACATGGGGTTGGAATCAACTCGATGGCAACAGAATCAACAGGGAGTTGCTTAGAAGAGTCCTTTGAGATCATGTGGACCTTGCAGATGGAAGTGGAGACTCAGACGGGACATAAGAAAGGGAAGAGAGGAGAGCGTTGGCACTAAAGGCAGAACAAAGCCCATCTGCTGCTCCAGAAGGCGATGGAGACCCTCTCCCCACCACCTGACAGTCTTTCAGGGGTGCTATAAGCCAGGCCCTCACCCCTCCGTCACTGCACATTCCCTGCTACACGTTGTAGTTGTTTCGCTGTTTCTTCCATCCTCCTGGGCTATCTCCCAGAGCATGGATAAGATCCAGCCCATCGAGGAAGGCCCATCAGAGGAAGCCCTCTAACCATGAGCACATGTTCAGGGGAAACCCCCAAAGATTCTCAAATGAGCTGAGGCAAAGCAACGCTTCCCAGAGCTCCTGCTCCACTGAGCAGGCAGATCGTCTGAGAAGGGCCCGGTGATGAGGAAAAGCAGGAGGGTGGAGCCTGAAATTCCCAGGACAGGCTTTGAAGCGGAAACCCAAGCTCAGTCATTATTAATGATATCACTTGCCTTCCTCCATGTGCCAGCAGCGGGTGAGGGGAAAGAAGGAACCGTGTGCAGAGCCGCTCTTGTACTGGAGGTCTGCGACTTGTTAAAGACCTTTTTCTGTGCTAAACAATAACCACACCAATTCCCACATCCTGCACACACTCAGATTGCCCTCCTCCAGCCACCTGTCTAGTATCCCAGGCGGCTCTGTTGGCTAGCGTGCATTTCCTCCTAGCTCTGATCCTCAGGAGAGATGGGCCGATAGCTTTCTTAACCAGTCGCCAAGTCGTTTTCCAATTCACGGTGACCCCATGTGTGTCAGAACTGAACTCTGCCCATAGGATGCTCAGTAGCTAAGTTTTTGAAAGTAGATCACCAGGCTTGTCTTCTGAAGAGTATCTGGGTGGACTTGAGTCTCCAACCTTGGAGTTAAGTACGGATTACTTAAGTATTTGCATCACTCAGAGACATAGGTTGTGATACAGGGTCGATGTACTTGGCTACCTACACAAAGATTGTAGATTCTAATTAATCCTGAGGCACCGCAGATAAAAGCCATGACCATCTCTTTTTAATCAATTCACTCAATTCACGATTAATTGGAAAGCCTATGGAGCGGAGTTCCAGGCTGACAGACCTGGGGTTGCCATGAACTGGAGTTGACTGGGTGACGACTTTTGTTTATCGTATGTAATCCCTCTGCCACGATGGGGAAAGCAAAGAGAGCAAGGATTGTAAGTCCAGACTTTCTTTCCCAGCAAGAAAAGATGTTTGGAACCATGCCCTTGTCATCAGAGGGAGAATCAGTATCACAGCAAGTGACCAAGTGAGGGAGCCAGGCAAGGAACAAAGTCTGAAGTTACCAGAAGGGACAAGGCAGCTTTAAAGACAGACACTTCAGAGGTTTGGAGAATTTGGAGGCAATGGGGTGTGAGCGCCTGCGTGGCGGTACTGTGCATTCTTGATGCCGCTTTGCTTGGATGAGGCAGTTTCTTCTCCAGAGGCCAAGAAAGGAAATAAGGCTCCCTTTCTCTACAGTTCACCACGGAGTGCCTTCTAGAGGGTGCCAGGCTATGGCAACATCCCTTCAAAATAGCTTAGCTCATTTCACCTCCCTTCCTTTTGTTAGTCCTTTTCCTGCCTGGCATGCGTTCTGAGTTTCCCTAATGTCCACCTCTAGTTCATAATGTTCAGCTCCTTTCACACTTCTCTTCCATAAAGGTTTCTGAACACAAGAGCCTGAGTCAGAGCAGTGGGTACTGGGTCAAGGCAATTTGAGGGGCTTTCCCAGAAAGCAGATGTGAGAGAGGAGGGAGTTCAGTAGAGAAGGGAACATCATCAAGGTCATACTGCAGGATTTCCTGAACAGTGGGCAGAGTGCCTGCCCTTCAGCACTGGTCACTTCGTTCTACGAATGACACGGACATTTTTCTACCTGCTTCCTTCACCCATGTCTCTCTCCAGGCGAGTGGTGTCTTGATTTAGGTCCTGAGACAAGATTCAGGTGAAAGTCACTTGGGAAGTGATCCAAGGAGACACCCGCCAGAGAGTGGGAAGGGGCCACTGGAAGGGAATGAATCCAACCAAGGGTGTGTTAAGGAAGCCTTATGAGGCCGGGGAGCTCCAGGAGTCGGTGTGGAAACATGCCTCCGAGTTATGCCTCCAGAGAGAGGAGCAATCTGAGGAGTCCTTATCAAACCTTCCATCAGCCATTGTTTAAGGTTTGACACCTGCTCTTGGGATGGGGTTCAAGTCCCTGGCATGTCCAGCTTTCCCAACATCCAGATAGAGTTGGGTCTGGCTGCCACAGAAGCCTGGGGTCGAAAGCATTCATGGCATCCCCCAGAGCTGTGCATGGCAAAGATCTGGGGAAGCTCCCAGAGCCATGTAGACACTCCTCAGGCAGGAAGTTGAAAGACTGGGATTCCACTCGAGAGGTTCGTGGGAGTTAAACTTTCCCCCACAGCTGTTGCTGAAGTTCAAAGTGGGCAGAGGGGAAATGGACCATCGATGGCACATCCAACACCATCATTTGTTGTGGCCAAGGCATGCTGACTTCTTCTCTCCCTTTGGAATGTCTAGTGTCTCAGTAAGCAGTGCAAGGGCCCTGGTGGTGGAGTGGTTGGGCTGCTGCCCACGAGATCAGCAACGTGAAACAGCCGGCCTTCTGCTGCATCAACACGCCCAAGATCCTGACTTGGCTGGCGAGAGATGACGCTTTGCTACTTCCAGGAAGAGTTACACTCCCAGAAACCCACAGGGACAGTTCTGCTCTGTCCTATGGGGTCACTCTGAGTCCGAATCTACTCAACAGTCGTGAGCTTGGTTCTTGAGATGCTGAATACCTTGTTCTTTTTTTCTCTTTTATCACTTAGCACAAAACTGGGTCCCTAATTAGGCCTTTGTTTACTTTCCCAGGAAAGTTGAAGTACGCATGTATGATTCTTCTTGCTTCTCTCTAAAGTTAGCTTCCAGTATATACGAAAAGATTTTAAAATGTTCATGGTGAAAATACTGTTACCTTTTAGTTCCATTTTTCCATGAACTGTTTGAAGCTCCCTAAGCCTTAAATCTGTTAGTTCTGCCTTGGAATGAGATTTCTCCTCTCCTTGATCAAGGTAAATCCATCTGGTCACACCTTTTATGCCGTTCATTTCCTCCTCTTCTGTTCCTGGGTCCTTCGGTCATCCCTTCCCCCTAATACTTGGTGCAACAGGTACTTGGGGTGGGTGGGACCTCTGCAGTCTGAGCCATCCTACCCCACCTGTGTCTGGCTTGAGGCATCAGAAGAGCCCTCCAATGAAGAAGGCCTTGGACAAAGTGCAAGATCTGGGATGAACCCTTGTGCCATCCGTTCTGGCTCACAAAAGGCAACCAGAAGGCCTGCACTCCATCTCGCTTGGCAAGGGATTTCACCCTCCATGATCAATTGGGTAACACTAGCCTGGGAAACAGAGTGCCTACTTTCTCTTTGCCCGCAGTCCTGACAGGATGAGGACAAACAGGAGGCGTGTGTAAGACTGAAATGAGGCGTGGAAATACCATCGTCATGCCCAGCATGTATTCCACCCCTTAGCTTCTCAATTTCCAAGGTCTGCCATTTTCCAAGACCCAGCTTAGCCTTCAGAAAATGAACAGTTCCTTGTCAAAATATGTTGTCTTCCTTTACACTATTGAAGGCTTCCGTTGGCCTTCAAGGATAGGAAGACAAGTGGCTTAGAAAAATATGCAATAGAGATCTGAGAATTGCGATCATCTCTATCCCTCCTCAAACCCTTTCGGGAACAAGGTTGGAAGTGAATGAATAACCCTATAAGATTGTTATGGGGTGAATGTCTCCTAAATATGTGTTGAAGTCCTAACCCCTGTACCTATAAAGCTGAAGCAATTTGGAGATGAGGATTTTCTTTTGCTAATAAGGTCTTACCAGAGTAAGGTGGGCCCTAACCCTAATAATTTCAAAGTAGGGTCATAAAAAGAGCCGAATAGAAATAGACATGCACAGGCAAAAGAGAGACATCAGAAACTAGGAGAGAGGCCCACAGAAAATCAACATGCCCAAGACCCTTTTGGTGTTTAGTCCCCAAAGCTGTGTTACAAACATGTTGTGTCCATTGAAGCCCCTCTCATGAATTTGTGTTTGGCAGCCTTAGGAAACTAAGACTAACCTTAATGTGATCCACCGTGCTAAGTCTGCGCCCCCCCCCCCTCAACTATTCTTTCCCACTCCCAAGTCTTCCTACTTGTCTTACTGCATGTCTCCATATTAATGAATGTTAGCTGGACCTTTACATATTTGTGTGTACGTGTAAAATATGTCCTTTTTAAGGTGCGTGTATGTCCTTATATAAATTTTATGGAATTAAAAATCTCAAATTGTTTCATTTGTTATTCAATATGAGGTTTTGTTTTGCTTTTGTATTGGTGTGCATGGCGTATTACTATTGCTTCATTTAAAATACAGAAGAATACATTGACTTGAAAATCTCCTTTCTGACCTCAACCCCTTGCTCCAGTAAAGGATCCTCTAAACTAAACTTTCTTTTTACCACTCTCTTCCTCTTTTGTTGTTGATCTGTGCACAATATTCCATCTGGCTTTGTCCTTTAGGTAATGTATTCAGAAGAATGTTTTCTTCTGCGACTTGCTTTTTAGATCAATGTTGCGATTCTTTTGAGATTTAGTCATGCTAAAGGTGGAGGGGAGTTCTGCTGTCACGTATGCTGCTGTTTGGCTATGCTGTCATTTGTCTGTCAGGCAAACATCGAGGGTGTCGTGGCCATTCTGGACAGCCTTCACCATGAAGAAGAGTGACCATGACCCTAGGCACAGCTGGACAAGAGTTTCTCTAGGTACTAGAACTGGAATTTCTGAATCAGGAGGCAAAGGCATTCTGTTGTTCTAAGCAATGCTAAACTGTCCTTGAAGGATAGAATACTAACTCGTGCTCTCTGGCATGTAATGAGGGTTACCTTTCTCCACATTCATTCTTGACAGTATTCACCTTGTCAGACCCCTCAGGGTTGCCATTCTATTGGATAGGCAGGTGTGCATCATGGTTTTGATGTACAGCTTCCTACTTTCCAATGAACCTAACTTTATGAGACATCATGTTTTCTCTTCTATAAAATTCCTCATAGTACTTTTGACAATCTTCCATTTAAGTTGTTTGTTTGTTTCTTAAGGATTTGTAGGAATTTTTAATATTATTTTTTAATCATTATATTGGGGGCTCATACAACTCTTAACACAATCCATACATACATCAATTGTATAAAGCATATTTGTACATTTGTTACCCTAATCATTCTTAAAACACCCACTCTCCACGTAAGCCCCTGGCATCAACTCCTCATTTTCCCCTCCCTCCCCACTCTCCCCTCCCTCATGAACCCTTGATAATTTATAAATTATTATTTTGTCATATCTTACACTGTCCAATGTCTCCCTTCATCCACTGTTCTGTTGTCTGTCCCCCAGGGAGGAGGTTATATGTAGATCTCTGTAATAGATTCCCCCTTTCTACCCTCCCTTCCCTCTACCCTCCTAGTATTGCCACTCTCACCACTGGTCCTGAAGGTATCATCTGTCCTGGATTCCCTATGCTTCCAGTTCCTATCTGTACCAGTGTACATCCTCTGGTCTTGCCAGATTTGTAAGGTAAAATTGGGATCATGATAGTGGGGAGGGAGGGGCGATCCGTTGGTGGTAGAGGAAGCATTTAGGAACTAGAGGAAAGTTGTATGTTTCATCATCGCTACACTACACCTTGACTGGCTCATCTCTTCCCCATGACCCTTCTGTAAGGGGATGTCAGTGGCCTACAGATGGGCTCTGGGTCCCCATTCTGCACCCCCCCTCATTCACAATGATATGATTTTTTGTTCTTTGATGCCTGATACTTCATCCCTTTGACACCTCATGATCACACAGACTGGTGTGCTTCTTCCATGTGGGCTTTGTTGCTTTTGAGCTAGATGGCTAACTGTTTACCTTCAAGCCTTTAAGACCCCAGATACTATATCTTTTGATAGCCAAACACCATCAGCTTTCTTCCCCACATTTACTTATTTACCCATTTGTCTTCAGCGATTGTGTCAGGGAGGTGAGCACACAATGATATGATTTTTCACTCTTTGATGCCTAATAAATGATCCCTTTGGCATCTCGTAATCACAAAGGCTGGCGTGCTTCTTCCATGTGGGCTTTGTTGCTTCTGATATAGATGGCCACTTGCTTACCTAAAAATATTATTCTTAATGATGAAGAAGGTGCTATCAGGTTTGGAGGAAAGCATAACAACCTAAGATATGCAGATGAAACACCCTATCTTGCTGAAAGTGAGGAGGAATTGAAACACTTGCTGATGAAGGCCAAGGAGGAAAGCATTCGGGATGGATTACAACTCAATGTAAAAAGGATCCAGATCCTCAAACTAGATTAATAGGTAGCATCATGATATATGGAGAAAAGATCAAACTTGTCAAGGATTCTGTCTTGCTTGGATCTGCAATCAATGCTCATGGAGGCAGCAGTTAAGAAACTAAAGATGCATTGAACTAGATAACTTTGTTTAACCAAAGATCTTTAGTACATTAAAAATCACAGGTGTTTCTTTGAAGACTGAGGTGCACCTGACCCAAACCATAATATTTTAAAGGCCTCATGCGCAGGTGAAAGTTGGACATTGAATAAGCAAGAATGAAAAACCCTCAGTGGATCTGGCAAAGAATAGTGAAGTTCCCTGGGCCTCCAAAAGAACAAAAAAAAAATCTCTCTTTGAAGACATATAGCCTAGTTTCCAATGACCCTGAGCATCTACTCCTAACCTTATGGGACATCCAATTTTCTCTTCTATAAAATCCCTCAGAGTACTGAGAATGCTCCTAAGCACTGAGGATGCTGGGACTTTGTCTTGTGTGCTTTGGACATGTTGTCAGGAAAGACCAGTTCCTGGAAAAGGACATCATGCTTAATAAGATAGGGAGGCACTGAAAAGAAGAAGACCCTTGATAAAACAGATTGGCACAGTGGCTATAGCAATGGGCTCAACCAGAAGAACGATGATGAGGTTGGCACAGGACCAGGCAGTGCTTCCTTCTGGTGATTACCGAGAGTCACTGTGAGTCAGAACCAACGTGACAGCACATAATGACTCATTTAGAGGCATGAAGTTTCAGTAAATGGCTTCATTTTTACAGCAGCTAATGGTTAATGTGAGTCTACGAGATGCTGACTATTTTGTTAAGTGTTCCATTGCTCACAGCACCCTTGCAAGGTGAATAACATTATCACCATAATTGCATAGATGAAACTAATGAGGCTCCAAACAAAATAGTGATTTGCCTTCGGTCGCATAGTCACTAATTGGCAGGGCTATTACCATATTTCTGTCTGCCTCTTTCCCTAAACATTTTCCCCAAGGGACATACTTGATCGCAGGGTCTGTGTTGGAAAGAGCGCTGCAGTATTCAGAAATCAATGAATAGGTGTTCGCTCACGTATTTGGCAGAGGGGAGAGCATGGCAGTGGTGTACATACCCACTGCTTTCTGTCTTGCAGAATCTGTGATAGCATTTGCACTGGTGTACATCGCCTATTCCCCCAGAGTCACCAGAAACTGACGCCCTGGAGCCTCCAGCACTCCTCGTTGCGTCCTAAAGACTGTGCCCATAATTTAAGTAACCGCATTGCTTCTCTCCAAGGAATTTACAGCAAGTCAAGGGTTGCTCCAGTCATAACGTAACTGGACTCCTGCGATTATCTTCCCATCCTAATCCTGAGTCACCCAGGATGCACGTGTCAGCAGACTTTAAAGCTCCATTTGTTTGCCTCCTCAGATGATGTTGAAATAGGATCTGCCACCACCAGTTAAACTGCCCATGCAACCAAGCAACTCAGGAGCCACTTGCTAAAAACCCCTTTGCCATTCAATGACCCACCAGACAAATGACAGCGCGGAGCACATGGGTTTATTCAGTCACTGAATGTGAGCGCTGGGAGGACCCCAGCATTCCCCTAGCTACGTGCTTTCCAATTTTACTGCATGTGTCACCGAAGCAATCACCAGGTACCTGCTTTCAAAGCATTGGTGCATGGGAATGAAGTTCTCTGGAGATTCACATGCTTGATTGAAGAAGATTCTTTCATGTGCAAGTGGCTATGAAACAATGCTGGCCCTTCCTCAATTGTAGAGTTGTTCTGAGAATCAAAGTAAATAGCATGAGTCTTCTGTGAAGACCTGCTGGAATGCACGTATGAAGTCGTATTTGCAAAGGAATAGAAGCAAGTACAAACACGTGTCGAGTTAATGAAGAATCATTACATATTCAGCTGTGAGAGACATGATTTAATAAAACACATAACTAAATATTAGATATTTGGACATTTTTGTTTTATATAAAGATGAAGACTATGAATCAAGGATATAGGATGATCAGCAGATCACACACGCAAAAAGCCAGTTGTTCTCAGTGTTAAGCTTGTCTGTACAGAGCATGGGCACCTTTGTTCTGCTCTATTCTTGACTACTGAGAGACACAATCAGTCGATAACAGTTCTTTTTCTAAATGGGCATCCACATATGACTTTAAGCCTTTCTGACACATGATTCTAGACTCCACAAACAATTTTAAAATTATTTATTGTTTTGTATTCTTGAGAAATGAACTCAAGGTCATATGCTCTATGACTTATTACTAGGAAATGTTTGTTTCAGTAACTCCAGAACTTAGTGGGCTTCAAACAATAGCAATTAATTTTGTGGCTTGGCTTTGGGGTTTCTCCGGTGGGTTCCCTAAAATCACATGTTCATTTGGTTTTGCTAGAGATTTGACTGGGCTAGAAGATCCAAGATGGCCTTACTCACAAGATTTGGAGTTAGAGGTGGTGTTTGTTGTTAGATGCCCTCCAGTCAGCTCCAGCCCATAGCGACCGCAGCACAACAGGACCAAAACACTGCCCTGTCCTGCACGACCCTCACAATTGTTCCCATGCCTGAGCTCATTGATGCAGCCACGGTGTCCATCCATCTCATCAAGAGCCTTCCTCTTTTTTGCTGCCCCTCCACTTTACCAACATGATGTCCTTCTCTGCTGACAGTATGTCCAACATATGAAGGACAAAGTCTTGCCATCTTTGCCTCTAAGGATTACTCTGGCCTTACTTCTACCTATACAGATCTGTTTGTCCTTGTGGTAGTTCACAGTTCTTTCAATATACTTCTCCAATATCGCAATTCACATGTATCTATTGGACTTCAGAATTCCTTATTCAGTGTCCAACTTTCACATATATATGATGCAATGGAGAATCCATGGCATGGGTCAAGCATACCTTAGTCCTCAAAGTAGAAGCCTTGCTCTTTGATGCTCTAAAGAGGTTTTGTGCAGACGATTTACCTAGTGAAATACATCTTTTGATCTTGACTGTTGCTTCCATTTGCATAGATGGTGGATCCAAGTAAGACGAAATCCTTGACGATGTCAACCTCTTCTCTTCGTTGGTACTGACTGTCACTTGGGACACATCAGTTCTCCATGTGGCTCTACATGATTAGAGTGACTTTCCTCGTGTGATACTCTCAGGGTAACATTCAAGAAGGACAAGGCATGCTTATAAGAAACATCAAGGTGTCCTCAAACTTAGCTTCTGAAGTCAAAGAAATTCATCTCTGCCATATCCTATTGTAAAAGTAAGATGTTGCAAAAGGGCATGCACACAGGGTGGGAGGAATGTGTAACCACTGACTGATTGGAGCCTGCCCTCTTGCCATCAATTGTTTGCATTCTTTGCACATGTCAAATGTAGTTACCTCCACCCCAGAACTCCTCAAAATCGCATCCCAATTATAATAGTTATTGTTGCATAATAAATTACTCCAAACCTTTCAGCTGCCTAAAACAACAGCAATTAACAGAGTTCTGTGGGTCAGAAATTCGGGGGACGTTTAGCTGGTGTTTCTGCCGCAGGTTTTCGCATGAGGTTGCAATCAAAATGCCAGCCAGGGCTGCAGTCTTCTGCATGCTTGATTGTCAGCAGAATCTCTTTCCATGATGGCTCACTCAAAGGGCTGGGCAGGAGGCCTCGGTCCTTTACTTAGCACATGGCCCTCCCCAGAAGGCACCTTACGTGTTCTCACAACATAACGCTGGCTCTCCCCAGCAGTGAGTGATCTAACAGAGAACATAGACAAAACTCTAATAATTTCCTGTGTGACTTCATTTTGGAAGCGCATCGTAGTTATTTCTGTGATGTCTTATTAATGACCGAGGTCAGCCCCATCCAGTGTGGGAGGGAACTACTAATGCTCCTTCAGCGTGAGAGAGGATTAATATATCTCCATTCAGTGCAGGAGGGGACTGTGCAAGGCCATGAGGGACCATCTTGGAGGCTGGCTACCCCTCCAATTATGACATCAAGTCCAGTCATTTAAAGGGAGGAAGGAAGGTCTATTTAGTTGCCTCAATCCTCAGGTCTCTTGAATTCAATTGGTCGACCTTTGCCTAACAGGAACGCAATGGCACACACACTGAGGTAGCAGCAGCGGGTCCGGAAGCCAGATCTCATGCCTGGCAGCCTTGTTTTCACACGAGTCCCGAAATGCCAGCAGACACCATTGTTTGGGGTCTGCCATTGGTCAATTTGGGAGGTTTGTTCCACGGATCAGTACAAACTCAAACCGTTCCAACTGTAGCGCAGGCGGTCAAGGGTTTCAGACACACGGGGAAAATAAAGAGAAGATGAAGTGGGACTGAGGACGTGGAGCTCCAAGAGTCTGAGATACTTTTCAACTCCACTTCTTCAGTGACTGGAAGGATGGCTTCCTGGTTTGATGCAGTTAGTACATCTCTTGGAATGTGTTCAGTTTCAAGAAGCAAAACGCCCAGTCCATTGGGTTACAGTCACACGGAAAACTGTTGGCGCGCTTCACTACACTGCAAAAGCAAGCTTCAGATTTTACTGAATATTGTGGTCTCAGCCCCTGCAGCCTCCGCTCTGTAGCTTCCTCCACGTGCCAACTTTAGATTCAGATTAGAAATGAGTATGGTGTTGTGGGTTACCCTGCAGGCTGCGGACTCAAGGTCAGCAGTTCATAACCACTAGTGGTTCTTTGAGAGAAAGATGAAGCTTTCTACTCCTCTAAAGGGTTACAGACTCAACCCCCCCCCCTCCCGAGGCAGTTTGACTCTGTCCCATAGAGCCACCAGGAGTCAGAATTGACTTGATGACCCAGAGTTTGGTTTGGGTTATAGTAACTCTGGGCCTCTCACCCACACATGCCTACCTCCAGACATCCCAAGGAAGAGAGTAATTTTCTCTCCATTTGACTCTCTTGTTTAAAAGAAGAGACCTTTCCCAAAGTTTCCCTCAGCAAACACACTTAAGCAACTCTCATTGATCCAAATTGGACCATATGTCTATTTCTGAAAAATGCCCATGTTATGGGAATTAAAAACATCTAATAGCTGAGACCTAGATTCCTGATACAATTATTAGTAAACAGCTCTATGACTTTTTAAGCCATTCAGAGCCCAATTCTGATACTGGAACAATCCTGGCTGCTCCAAATATCAGGTGAGGGAGAGAGATGAACTTAATGTCAAAAATAAAACCACAATATCCACAATCATCTGCCCACAAAAGTTTATGAAGCATCAGACATCAAGTTGCCACCTGCATTTCTGGGTAGCCAACTCTCATGAGCAGAATCTTGACTCCAGCCAAAATGTGCACCAGCCATGCTACACAGCTCACCGTGCCTCCTGCAGTTCCTTCTGCCTAGAAGGTCTCGCCTCCCCCTTGCCTTCGACAGTTCACATTGTCCTGGGCTTCTCTCAAAGACCTTCTCTGAGGTTTCCCAACCACAAAAGAGGCACACCACACACACACGCACACACACACGCACACACATGCACACACACACATGCACACACGCGCACGCACACACACGCACATGCGCACACACGCACACACGTGCACGCACACACACACAAAGTGCTTTACACATGGTAGAGAATTTTAGAAATCTATACCATGGGTTTGCAAAGTACATATATACATAAACAATTGCATGACTACTTTCCTGATTATTTTCCTTTATGGAAAATATGTATCACATGGGGAGGGGTTAAAATCAATGCCTAGTCTTATAAAAATAGAAGACGGAAGCTCTTCTTGGGACCAAGAAGGGAACAAGGCATGTGCTGAAGGTCATGGAGCTGATATAATCCCTCTTCTTCCAGACAATGATGCCAACATGTGAGCAGAGCCACGTGGAGCCTCCTGAGCCCTCTCTTCTCCAGAATAAACGCTCCAATGCTTCAAACCATACTCAGGCGAAGAGATTCCAAGTTATCTCACCCAGTCATTGCTCAACTCTTCACGAAAATCGCAATTAAAGTGTGATGCCAAGATCTGCCTAGGATGACTCAAGTGGAGAGGAACTGCAGAGTGACGAGTAGAAGTACCTCACTGCCCCCCATCCGAACCCCAGACTCCTCATAATGAAGCCAGGGATCCCATTAGCTGTTTGGCAGTCCCAGAACACATTGCCTCATCCTGCTGCACACACTTTTCTCCCCTTCCCATGCTCATCCAGTTGTTTGTTTGTGCCTACTTGCAGGAATAAATATTTATTTTTATTGATTCTGAGAACCAGGCTTCTATATGGTCAGTCTTTGCACCGTTGCACTTCTAGAGTGGACTGAGAATTCTAGGATAGAGGTAGCACAGTCAAATGCCTACAGGGGTCAGAGAGGTGGGGAGGAAGTTGGTGCAAACAAATGAAGGTGGACGTTGGCATTGGAATGTTGGTGAAGAGGAATTCTTGTCTAAGAAGACAGCAGCTGTGTAGCTTAGCCCAGCATAGCCATGCAAGAATTGAGCCCAATGTCCCCAAGCCTTCTGAGTTTTCCAGAAAAGCCAGAACTCTGACTGTTTACTGGAAAGATTTAGTCTTTTTAATGTTGGCCACTAATCCAAAACGCCGTAATAGGCGCTATAAGCCAACCAAAACACATCTGCACGCAGGATCCAGCCCGTGACCTGAAAGCTTGTAACCTTTGCCCTGTGGGGATGAGGATGCTGGGCAGCACCGGTTATTGAGACAAAAATAAAAAATGATTTCAGTTATCTTGGATTAAATAGCATAACATTTATTTTTAATATTCCCCTGTTAATCAGAGGTTTGAGTATTTTAAATCTGGAACGCATCTGTGGGATTATATGGTTTAATCCTTTTGTTTTAGAAAAGAGGCATCTGTGGTCCAGAATTAAGTAACTTGGATTTTTAATCAAATATGTTCTCGTGAACTGCATCATAAAATCAGATTCTCAGAAATGGAAGGAGGCCTGGCGGTTTCCCATGCAGAGTGGCTCAACCTTGAGACCATTGGCATTTGGGGCAGATGGTTCTCCGCCGGACAGGGGTGACTTGTGCAGTCTAGGACATTTAGCCACTTCCCTGGCTTCTACGTAGAGATGTCAATAGCACATCCTCCCTGCCCAGTGCTGGCAACCAAATGTGTTTCCAGCGAGTGCCAAATGGCCCTGGAGGGCACATCCTTTCCAGTTGAGAACAGCTGTTTTGGTCTGTCCTCCAGATGGGCATGCTAAAACAGAAAATGTAACCGTTTTGCCCAAAGTTGCATGGGGAGTTTTTGGAAGGTCCAAAACCAAGATTCAGGACTTTCAATTCCCTGTAGAAATCTCTCTCCATCAAAGACTGCAATGTTATCAGTAAAATAGCTACTGAATATACAAGGGGGTACCAAAAAACTGGATTTTATTTTCAAAGCTATATATTTAGTTTTATTTTTTTCAAAACACCCTTTTCACCTTCAAAGTACTCTCCCTTACACTTAATCCATTTGTCAAATCTGCAATTTCATTCTGGGTTCATTTTTCAAACTAATCTGTTATGCTGGCCAACAGCACCTCCCTCGTGATTTTCTTCACCTCTTCTATGTCTTCAAAGTGCGGTCCTTTCATGTCCGTCTGCATTCTCAGAAACAAAAAGAAGCTGCAGGGAGGGAGGTCAAGTGAATAAGGTGAGTGGGGCAAGAGAGGCGTGAAATTTTTTTCCCCAAGCTGGAGTACTGAGATGGCTGCGTGAGCACGTGTCTTGCTGTGGTGGCAAAACCAGTCTCCTGTCTGCCACAAATCAGGCCTTTTTTGTTGCACACTGTTAGCAATCTTTTCAGAACCTCTAAATAGAAAGCTTAATTAACAGTCTGACCTGGTGGAATGAACTCCAAATGGATTATGAGTCAACATTTTCCTCTGTCCTGGAACTTGACAGATGTCCAGAACAAGGTTTGTCATCCATCAATCGACATTTCACCTTTTTCGCAATGAGAAAGCCACTCCCTCATACACTAGAGTTTTTCCCATAGTGCTATCCTTGTAAACTGTGTCCAAATCACAATAGATTCTTCAGCATTTTCCTGAGCGGGAAACAACATTTCACAACCACACGCTGTTCTCTTAAATCAGCCATCACAAAAAAATAAGGCTTGAGTGAAACTGCTTTTATGAAAAAATTCACTGTGACCAGAGAGAACCTTCCCAGGTGACACCACTGGGTGCACTAACTCCGAGTGAGTTGCTCGATGCTCGCCTAGAGAGAAAAATGCAAACCATGAAAGCTCTGCTCTGCCCAGTGCAATTCCGATTTCAAGGGGGGGGGTTACTCCCTCTTATGTAATCCAAAGGCAAGCTGACATAATGGTGTGAAATACAGCTTCTAAAATCAACAAATTGAGATTGCTTCTCAGCCCTTCTACTTGCTAACTGTGTGGAATTAATCAAGTTTACCCATCTTAGTATTTGTTTCTTCATTTGAACAATGGGGTGGCAAAATGCATATAACATTTGTCACATAGTAGAGATTTGTTGTTGTTGTTGTTGTTGTTGTTATTTTTTTTAACAACCTGAGGTTGCAAACTGCATCCCAAAAGCTGACTACGACCTGAATATACTGTAAAGCTTGAATGCTGAGTGATTTTTTTAACTTTTAATTATTATTATTTACTTTGTAAAGGTTTATTTTTACTCAAAAGAATATTATTTTGTGATACATAAGATGCAAGTGAATTCAAACGTCAATGTTTATAAATAAAGTTTTATTGGTGCACAGCCATGCTTGCTCTTTAGTCTATAGCTGCTCTTCTATTAACACTGTAGAGTTGGGAAGTTGCAACTGAGCACCTATGGCTGGTAAAGTTTAAAGTATTTATTATATAATCCTTTACAGGAAAAGGTTGCTAATCCATTACCTAGAGCTCTGGTATCTGGGGGTAAATAACACGTGTAACGTGGACAGAGCCCTCTGGTAGAGAGGGAATGACAGGGAACATGAAGGCTGGGTCCATTTGAGGTCCTTTGCAGTGCTAACATTGCAGCTGTTGTGTTGAACCTTGCTGGCTTTAAATATTTCTCAGACCGGTATTTTCAGAAAGAACAGCTTCTAAAGTCATCTGGAGAACATGAAAACCTTAACTGTTCTCTCGATGTCATCTTTGAATAAATCTCATTTGCGAATTTGTACTTAATGGTATTTTCGCAATATCTGGAATATTTCTCAGAAAGAAAGGAAGTGGTTAGCTCGGTGTTAAGCCTAGCTCAGTAAAATCCACATATTTTAAATGTTGAACGATTTGGACAGGACAATAAAGGGGGATATCCGGTGAAAAGAGAAAATAGATAAGAACTAGCTGTCAAGATTAAAATTGAAGGCATGTTATCATGTCATATCTCTCTCTCTCTCTCTCTCTCTCTCTCTCTCTCTCTCTCTCTCTCTCTCTCTAATAATAATACCTTTAACACCTTGGCTCTGAATTAATCTGACCACAGGGCAAGAGTTGACAAGTCAGGATACCTGCTTACAGTCCTAAACCTTGCCACTAGCTAGATGTTTGGCTTCCAGAATGTATTTTTAACTCAATAAAGTACAAATATGAACTCCTAACTCCTGCCAGACATCATGGTAGACTTTTAAAATACAAAGGATAAATCAGATATAGTTTTAGCCCTAAAGAAATTTCGCTGTGGGTCTGGTTAAGTCATTGAAATTATTTCAGCTTTCTCATCTATAAGCAGAAGGTATATGTACAAATGTGCTTGATACACTGGATGTATGGCTTGTTGTAAGAACTGTAATAGCCCCCAATAAAGTGACTTATTATTTAAAAAAAAGAAAACACACATCAAATGTAAAGACAAACAATTCAGCAGAGATTGTCATACTGACCCACGCAGCCCTTATGCCACATCAAACCCAATAGCTCAAATGTTGTGTGATGTTAACTAATATAGATTTTATATAAATCAAAAGGAAGGTATCAAATAAATACCCCATGTGTTTCATTTTTTCACTACTATGGAGTCGATTCCAACTCATAGCAACCCTGCAGAATCGAGTCGAACAGCCCTGGGGTTTCTGAGACTTCTCTCTTTACAGGGACAGAAAGGCTCTCTTTCTCTGCGGTGCCTTGGGGTTTCCAACTGCAGAGCTGACTCGTAAGCACTTAGGAGCCAATGCCTGACCACTCGCTGCCTGAGCAGGACTCTCATTTAGCTAAGAACATGGACGGAGCTTCCCGGCCTTGACACCCACTCTGGTGGCAGCAAAAAGTAAAAATATATCACGATGAGCTGCAATTATAAAGTCTGTCTTGTATCCTAAGAAGTAGAACCGAATTAATCAATGGAAGGCCAAATTCATGACAATGAAGACAAATCACTCATTATTACTGTGTTAGAGCAATGGTTCTCAACCCGTGGGTCGCGACCCTTTTATGGGGGTGTCAAATGACTCTTTCATAGGGATCGACTGGTTCATAACAGTAGCAAAATTACAGTTATGAAATATCAATGAAAATAATTTTATGGTTGGGAGGTCACCACAATGTAAGGAACTGTATTAAAGGGTCGTAGAATTAGAAAGGTTGAGAACCACTGTTAGAGGAACCATCAAAAAAAATAATGCGTGAGAAAAATTCAAAGAAAACCAAAGAATTATGTGAGGCATCAGAAAGAGGAATAACTTACTTATAGATGGAATTCCAGAATAGGCCAAAGACATCAATCACCCCCCCCAAAAAAAAAGAAACTGAAATGGTATTGGATATATCGGGGGGAACTTCCAGTATATCCAAGCTGAAAATACACACATTCAAGAAACTGATGGAACTCCAAACAGGTTAGACCTCAAAGGAAAAATCACCAAAATATATCATATGCAAACTTTCCAAAGGACAAAGACAAGAAAAGAATTCTGAGAGCAGCTCGGCAAGAAAGCAGAAGCGCCCACAGAGGAACCCAGTAAGACCAAGCTCTGACTTCTAAGCAGGAAACATGCACATAAGTAGGTACTGCGATGAGATATCCAAAACTCTGAAAGAAAAAAGAAAGATCAACCAAAAATGTGCATCCCCCAAACTGCCCTTCACATACAATGGCAAAATCAGAACTATGCCAGAAAAATAGAAATGTTTGAAATACTAAAGAGAGTTGTTCAGAGAGAAAGTCAACAATCACAGACAAGATCTGAGGTTAACATACATTACTGTTCAGAATCCAACCTATCTCTAGAAGTATCTGACATAAAACAGATCTGCTGGACTGAAAATAGTTAACAGAGTTAATGAAGACAATTACAAAATAAAAGTAGAAATAATGTCATTGCAGAATTTTCCAAATAAAAATGTTTAGTATATTTAATTTGAGTGATGGAGAAGTCAATATACAATAAAAGTGATGATAGGACAAAATTTAGGATGCTAGGAGAAATGCTAGAGTTAAAGGCTACAGAAATAAATACTTTTATATACATAAGCCCGCAATAACAGTCATCTACAAAGAGACGCATAGATAGACACTGAGGCAGAATGCATGCAGGAGAAAGAATGAGAGCAGGCTCTTCAGATTTGACTCAGGGTATTTGTACATGGGTATTTACCTCCGTGCAAATATATCCACAAATGTGGTGGAGCATACCAAGGGCAAAGTTATGGAAATTTCGTAGACATAACCTAGTAGTTTGAGGGCATTGGTCACTGGTCCTGAGTGCTCAGGATCACATTCTTGAGGGGCACCAAGATCAATAGGTATAAGGTAGTCCACAAAGACAATCTTCTACACACTACTTTAGTAAGTAATTACTGAGGTCTTCAGAGATTATAAGCAACCATCTGAAATGTAACTATTGGCCTCTCCCTGTCCAGAGTAAAGAAGACTGATGAAAAATGGAAGACACTTGGGAACAACTGGTCCAATGGACTAATAAACAGATCACGTGAACACGAATCTTCCCAACACTAAGAGCAGAACTAGGTGGTGCCCAGCTACGGCACAAAATGTTCTGCAAGTGATCACATTGAAAGATCCTGGACCAAGTGAGGAAAAAATATGGAACAAAACTTAAAATTATAAAAAGGACTAGACTAACTTTCAGATAAAGACAGGTGGATCCGAGGACATGGCCTTCAGTTCTGGATCAGAACTCCCGGACTCAATTTACAGCCACATCATAGGTCTACAAGGAGGTAGTCATGTGTTACACGAAGTCAATTCAGATTTTTTTTTAATTCAGATTTTTTAAAGGCACCATTTACCCAAGGACAACGTTCAGAAAGGTTAGGAAAGAAGGCAGAATGGAAAGGTGAAGCGCAGAGAGGAAGTGGGATAAGTGAGGTCACAATGGAAAGCGCATGCTGTTGGTGTTAGATGCCAACTTGGTTCCGCCTCATGACAACCCTATGAAGAACAGCGAGACGCTGTCTGATCTGGGCTAGTCTCAGAATTGCTCTTATGCTTGAGCCCAATGCTGCAACCACTGTGTTAATCTATCTTTTCAAAGGTCTTCCTTTATTGCTGCTCCACTACTTTCCCACGCATGATGTGTTTCTCCAGGGCTGGTCTCTGTGGACAACATGTCCAAAGTACATGAGACAAAGACTTTACCTCAAAGGAGCACTCAGGCCATACTTCTTCCAGAAATATGTGTTTATTCTTTTGGCAGTCCATGGTACTTTCAATATTGTTTGCCAGCCCCAAAATTTAAATACATATATTCTTCTTCAGTCTTCCTTATTCAATACAGCAAGATGAAACAAACTATGTATGAACTGTTGAGTGTAAAACAGATGACCTGTTCTGTAAATCTTCATTAAATTCACAATAAAAAGGGTTTTTTTAAAGTGTACTCAGTCTTTGCTTTTGAAGTCTTCACAAATAATTATAGTAAGTGACTAGACATATGAAGCATACAAATGAAAGCCAATGATTTGTCATTGCTCCTATAAGAGGATAGACTTCATGGGAGAAAGACCATTAATATTGAGCTTAAAAATGTAGGTCATTGGTGCTATGGTATGTTGGGAGTACCCATTAATAGGAAGGGAGAAAGTCAGGCTAAAAGCAGACTAAAACTAAGGAGTAGGGAAGAGGATTGTGGCTAAAAGAGTCACCCCTTTCTCTATGGAGCTGGTAATTCAAAGGCAAGTCCAAGTGGATTTCCAAGATTCAGTCTAGTCTTGACCAACATCTTTGATCAGGGAGAAACTGACTCAAAGCAGTGAGGCACACCGTGTCTTTCAGATATCGAGGCAATCACTGTTACTGGTATCACACATAAATTAAGAAGCCCTCTGGTTGGTACAAATAGTTAATGCAAATGACTGCTAATCAAAAAGATTAGACATTTGAGTCCACCTACGAGTTCCATAGGAGCCCTGGTGATGTGGTGTGCTATGCACTGAACTGCGAAACACAAGGTCCGTGGTTTGTACTAACCAGCCAATCTACAGGAGAAAGGTGAGGCTGTCTAATGTATAGGGATTTGAAGTTACGAAAAACAAAAGAGGCCATTGTACCCTATTTTATAAGGTTGCCATGAGTCAGAATTGGAGTTTGGTTTCTGAAAGATGCTCCTCAGAAGAAAGACCTGGAAATCTACTTCACAAATTACCAGTCATTCGAAACACACAACATTCCTCTAATTCTTTAATGCTTCCTCCCCCCACTCTCACGACCCCAGTTCTACCTTACAAATCCAGCTAGACCAGAGCACGTACAATGTTACAGATAATAGCTCATCACACAGGGAATCCAGGACAGATAAACTCCTCAGGAACAATAATAGGAGTAGTGATACCATGAGGATAGGGAACAGGTGGGGGGAGAAGGAGGAGAAAGGGGGAACCACTCACAATGAGTGATGTGTAATCCACCTACCCCTGAGGGGGACAAACAGCAGAAACATGGGTAAAGGGAGACAGCAGATGGTGTAAGATATGAAAATAATAATAATTTATAATTTATCCAGGGGTCACGAGGGTGAGAGTAGGGGAGGGAGACAAGCTGATAGGAAGGGCTCAAGTAGAAAGAACATGTTTTGAAAATGATGGCAACAAATGTACAAATGTGCTTAATATAATTGATTGTTATAAGAGCCCCCGATACAATAATTTATTTTAGAAAAATTACCAATCATTGAAAACCCTACGGAGCACAATTCTACATTGACACACACGAGTCAACCTTTGTCCTCATTGACTGAATGGCAGCTGGTACTTGTTTATTCCAAAGTAGAAGTTGGAAGTCAAACCTTGTAAGAGTATTTCCCCTGGGGAAATGAGCTGATAAGTACTAGAGTGAAGTCAGGCCAACAGCCTTCTCCTAGGTCTTTAGGATTTCATTCTGGACTTGTGGAAACAGGTAGGACAGAAAGATGCCCCAGAATGTGGGTCAATGGTGGGTCAGAGAAGCAAAGCTAGAGTGTCTTCCCAGACCTCGTGTAGATGTGGTGACAGGACTGTCAGTCCGGAGGGGAGCAGAATCTTGCAAGTGTGACCGTCATAGCAGGAAGCTCAGGCCAGGTCAGTCTCAAATTGCAAAAGGATGGAGGACTTCTTTGTCCAAGGCACAGCAGTTACTAAAACACAGACATGCTCTTTAAAGTCTCATCTGCTCTAATTCTCAAAAGACTGCTCTTTCATGCCCTCAAATTGCCATCTACAAATGTGTTTGCAATGCCAAAAAGAGCAGTCTCATCACAACACTCCCCTTGAACAATTTGGCAAGAGAAGTAGGATTCTTACACGTTAATGCTGCTCTGATTAAACTTAATTAAATTCTGAATGTCAATCCCATTGCACAAGGCAGAGGATAGAGCCAGACCTGTCTTCCTTAGGAAGAATCCTTCAATATTCAGACTCTTGAGAACTCCGAGAAATTTTGGATGCCTTTGTTTGACTCAGTGACCACATCTTCCCTGTTTCCCATTCCAACCTCACTCCCCACACTCCTCCATTGTCAAGGGTCCATTCCCACTGCAGCCAGTTCAGAGTGCACCTGGAAACAGATATCCATTGACTCCTTCACCTCTTCCCTTCATCTCCTGAGACCAGGTTGCACTAAGTTTTCTGATGTTCTGTGCCAAAGCCTTCTTCTCTACCCCCAATTCATTCGAAGGCCACAGTGCTTTGAGGGGGGGAAATTCAATCCATATGTTTCCTCCTCTTTCTACAGAACACGTCCAGCCATTGTTTAAAATTCGAGGCAACAGCCAAGAAGAGCCATTCGAGGCCTCTCTTGGACTTCCAATCCTTCATTAAGGAGCTGAGAAGGGAGGATTTTGCCAAGAGCAAACCTGAAACATTCCTTTGGGTTCAGTTCAAAGTCTGCAAGTTATATTTCCAAACAAACATGTCCCTAGAATTGACAGAGCAAAGGACTGTCCAAGGAGCCTCTTGGATGAAGTGAGGGCAACAGCACCCACAACACCTCAGCAACCACCACAACAAACCCAGCTCTGTGACGACTGTGAGTTGAACCAGCCTTCAAAGAGTTGTTTAAAATTGTTGTTGTGAATCCCATCCGTCCCCATGATTGGCTATGGATTGAACCACTGTGTTTTCATTGACTGCTTTGGGGAGTTAAAGCAATTGACTCTTCTTGATAGCAGTTCATATTAGTCTGCTCAGCATCGCAGCACCACACAAACCTCCTGTGATGCACTTGCGGTGCATTGTCTAGGAATCCAAAGGTGACATATATTCTCTCTGGAGCATAAACTCTTGCTAATTGTAAGCAATGACCAAACGATGTGTTTCACTAGGTAAATCTGCTGTGCAAGACTTCTTGAGAGTATTGAAAAGTAAGGATGTTACTTTCAGGACTAAAGTGTGCCTGACCCAAGCCATGGTATTTTCTCTTGCCTCATATACATTTGGAAGTTGGCCATCAAGTAAGCATGACCAAAAAAGAATCAATGCATTTGAATTGCGGCGCTGACAAGGAATATTGAGAGCACCACGGTTGACAAAGTGACAAACAAATCTGTCTTGGAAGAAGTACAGCAAGAATGCTCCTTAGAGACAAGGATGGTGAGACTTCATCTCATCTATTTTGGACATGTCAGCAGAGACTCGTCCCTGGAGAAGGACGTCATGTCTGGAAATGTGGAGGGGCAGCAAAGGAGAGGAAGGCTCTTAAGGAGGTGAACTGACACCTTGACTGTAGCAATGGGCTCAAGCATAGGAAAAATGATGAGGTTGGCTCAGGACAGGAGAGGGTTTCGTTCACTTGTGCGATGGTTCAGAACTGACTCAATGACACCTAGCAGCAACAATTATAAGCACACATTGTGAGTCGAGCAGGGACATTAGACGTTAAAAAAAACCTGAGATAATCCTCAGGTGTCTGAATCATCTCATTTTAAAAAATATATCATTTTATTGGAGGCTCTTACTGCTCTCATAACAATCGCGACATGAATTGTATCGAGCATATTTGTACATATGTTGTCATCGTCATTTTCAAAATGTGTTCTCTCTACTAGAACCCTTGGAATCAGCTCCTCTTTTGTCCCTCCCTCCCCCATGAACTCTGGATAAATTATAAATGATTATTATTTTCATATCTTACATCATCCGCTGTCTTCCTTCACCCGTGTTTCTACTGCTCACCCCCTTCCGGGTCAGGTGGTGAGGGTTAATATGTAGATCCTTGCAATCCATTCCACTTTCTCCCTCTTCTCCTCACTTCTTCCCCTTACCCTCAGTCATCTCATTTTTTAAATGAGAAAATGTAGGCCCAGAGAAGGAAGTTCAAGGTGAGATAGCTGGTCAGGGTTTAATAGAGAAACCATGGCTCTGATTCCAAATTTAGGGCTCCAATCTCTGCACATTGTTCCCTACCATCGCCCAGATGCTGTGCAATGGGATGTATTTCCATGTTTTAGCTTTCCTGGCTTATTTTGTACAATTTCCATGCTTTTATTGATTTCTTGTACAATTCTTTTTTAAAGCTTCCTTGTCCCCTTTAGCTCCTTATTTTACACTTTAATAATCATTTTGATAGTTGAGAAAATAATATCCCTGTTATTAAAATGCATCTAGGAATTGTTAAATATAATACAAGTAGGCCCCCAACTTAGGCCATACTAGAGTTATGACAAACCACACTAGCAACTGTCTTTTCTTTCTTTTTTCATGCATTTAAAAAAATCATTTTTGGGGGGCTCTTACAATTCTTATCACAATCCATCCATACATCCATTGTGTCAAGCACATGGTATCTAGTACACACAATGCTTTAGCAAGTAACTTGTTGAGGTTAATTCTCAGATACTCACTCATATATGTTCAATGTTGTGATTTATAAAGATCCTGATAAAGAGCAAGAATAATGAAAACTAAAACAACGAGGTATTCGCCTTACATCTGGACTGAGTTACAGGTGTACCAGGAACAGAACGCTGTGGAGAGTTAAGGATGATCGGTGTACTATACTGGAAAACAATATAGAACCAGAGGAAATATTTTAATTCACAATATAAGCACAACAATGGACTAAATTAAGATCTGCCGTATGGTCCTTGTGTGTTTTCTAAAATGTATCTATGCATCACACATTCATTTGATACTTCCTGAAGCAGTTAGTGTTCTTTTATTGCTGTGGTTGTTAGCAGCCATCAAGCTGGTCTTCCTTCATTGTGATTCAATGCACAATGGAACTGAAAACAAGGCTGTCCTGGTCCTGTGCTATCCCGTGATAAGTTATAGAAATCAGATTATGTGATCCATAGGATTTTCATTGACTCGTTTCTTAAGTCAGTTGCCAGACCTTTCTTCCTAGTCTATCTTAGTCTGGAAACTCTGTTGAAACTTGTTCAGCATCATAGCATCATATAAGTACAATGGAGTTTGGGCTGGGAATAGAACGGAGTCTTCTCCTATGAAAGGTGAAAAGTCAACTAATGCTTTGTTCTTCAATAGTGCTTGAGATTTTATATAGTTCAAGACTTGTTTGTTCTTGACTTTACTGAGCTTTTTTCCTGGCACCTCTTTTTAGGTTTAAAGCTCCCAAGGAGCTTAGAATGCATTTCAGCTGAGACTAGGCCAGGGCAGAAAGAAAGTGTAGGTCTGTAAATAAGGTAGCAGATGAAAGAGAGGGAAAACACGTAGAAGTTGAAGCGGAAGAACCCCACAGGTAACCCTCATTATGAAGCATGATGTCATAGAAAGAGTATGGACTTCGGAGCCAAAAATGGAGGTTGAAATCCCCCAATTCTCCATAGTTAGTTGGAGAAATTGTTTTATTATGCTAAGCCCTCCTAGCCACACTAATAAAATGAGGATAATCACATACACTTCCAAAGATAAAACAAGATCATACATTTTAAGTATCTGACACCATAGTGGCTGACGGACAAACATAAACTTCTCTTCCCCATACATTTGAGATGGAGCCTAGAAAGGCAGGCAAGAAGCCCTAGTTGTGTAGTAGGTTATGTGTTGGGCTGCTAACCACAAGATCAGCAGTTTGAAACCACCTGCTGCTCTTTGGGAGAAAAATGAGGCTTTCTACTCTCCTAAAGATTTATAGACCGTAAAACCCATACTGCATCCAATAGGGTCACTGTGAGTCAGAATCAACTCCAAGGCAGTGAGAAGGTTTTGGAGTGCCTTGCTAGTTTATTCTGCCGTCTGATGTCACTTTTTCCTCTTATCAAGGGAGTTCTGGTGAATGTAACCACACACACACACACAAATCAAATCCTGTGAACTGAAACTCGACTTTGACTATTACAAAAGTCTATATTTCTTCCTCTTTGATGAAGAGAAATGCTTAAGTGCATTTTGCCGACACATATCGTGCTTTAGGCCCAAGTGAGACAAACCTAGGACCAGGCTATTGGAGATGGAGGAACCTAGGCTTCATCGCACGCAGGTCTATTTGCACAGCTGCAGTCAATTAGGCGAAACCATCATTGTTTTGTACTTTTGCTCAACGCTTAATCCTGGACAAAGAAGAATGGGTTGTTGGCTTTCCATTTTTTCTCTCAGTACTTTTGTTTTGTTTTTATTTCCCATCATAATATTTAGATAGCATTTGGGCAATGGACGGCACTCATCATGAAGCCTAATCTAACAGAGTGCTCCCAGGCACATTTACAAATGCCTTCACCTTAGAAATGTTTCATTAGCCCCAGCTCTGGCCCGTGAAGGGCAGGGGAGCGTCTGTTTCTATGGGCAGGGAAGTGATCGGTGCCAATCAACTAGGGAGTCACTCTTCTGAATCACTCCATGTGTATGATCTAGCATAATAAATCATTCCAACACGCAAACAGTCAAGATGCGCTCTCCGCTTTCCAGGTGCAGAACCCAAGCTGAGTGGAGATGCCAACATGCATAAAACATGAGCCTCGCAGCAGGAGGGAAGATAAGACACATGAGGCTGCCCTCTGGTACAAAACGTTAAGAGGATGCCAAAAATTCATTAATCAATATAATGTTCCAATTCAACATGGTTGAAAGTTCCGATTAATTTTTAAAAATCCATAGTAAACCATATGTCAAACTTTTAAATAAACCCTGAATCAGCATGACTGATTTTTCTTGTCTTAGGTTCCAGAGAGGGCACCAATGAAACTTTTCCAAAAAAATAATAAATCTGTCATCTGTGTCACATAATCATTTTATTACTGATGTGTGTAACCTAGATTGATTGACCTAGAAATGCATCATAGTTTCAGGAGTCACTGGGTGGGCACTATGAGTTAAATTCTTGGCTCCTGACAAAAAGGCCAGCAGTCTGATTCTATGCAGAGGCACATAGGAAGAAAGGTCTAGTGATTTGAAAGGTGACACCTTGAAAATCCTATTGAACATAGTTCTACTCTGCACACATGGGTTTGCATTAGTCAGAATCCACCCAATGGCAGCTATTGTTATTATTAGGTGCTTTTGAGACAGTTAAGCAAACCAAGGACCACAGAACAAAACACTGATGGGTCTAGCAGCATCCTCATTACCATTGTCAAGTTTGAACCCTGTATTACGGCCTCTATGTCAATCTGCCTCATCAGGGGCCTTTCCCTTTATTCTGACTCTACTCTGATGTACAGAGGACATCACATCACACTCTCTCAGGACATCACACTCTCAACCAAGCACGATGTCTTCTCCAGGAACTGGTGCCTCCTGTTTACAGTGAGTGAGACGAAGTCTTCTCACCCTTGCCTCTGAGGAACATTCAAGCTATGCTTCTTCTCTGACAGATTTGCTCTTTCTTCTGGCCATCCATGATACACTCTATACTCTCCAAAAACATCATTCTTCTTAGGGCTTCCTTATTAATTATCAATCCTTCTTAGGTCTTCCTTATTAATTATCAATCCTTCTTAGGTCTTCCTTATTAATGTCTAACTTTTGCATACATGCAGAGCAATGGAAAATACTGTAGTTTGGGTCGGGTACATGTAGACCTGAAAGTGACATTTTTGATCTTGAACATTTTAAAGTGGTCTTTTTGCAGCATATTTGCCTGATGCAATGCACCATTTGATTTTCAGATTGATGCTTTCTGGTATTCTCTATTTTTGGTCAAGATGCATCTGACATCAGTAACAATTCCTACTTCCACATCCTCTTCTGAATCCACCTTGAATTTCTGGCCATTTTCCGTGGATGTGCTGCTGCAACCGTTGTTGAGTTCTGTGTGAAGTAAGATGGATGATAGCTTGATAATTCCATATTCTGTTGGATCACTTTCCTTTGCAATAGACACAAGTATGGGCCTCTTCGGGTTGGTTGGCCGGGTTGTTTTGTTCCATATTTCTTGGCATAGAGAAGACAGTTAAACAGGCAATTAATATCAAAATTAGCAAACAAGGGAGATGATAAACAAAAGTCCTTGTGATTGAGAAATGTGTCTAATCATTTCCATAATTAAGTATTTAATTATTTAAGTGAAATAATTAATTCAAACAAACCTATAACAAATAACTTAAATAACTGGTCACTCTTTTATCATGCATGTTGCTCTTGTTACTCAAAATGTGCATAGTAAAATACATGTGAATTTAACAATTTCTAAATGTGCAATTTGCTGATTTTATTCTGAAAATAGTGCACCCTAATTCGCCCTCATTTTTCAAATTGCTCCTCTCCCATGAGTGTGAATCACTGGCCTCGAGATTTCCGACTAATCATTCCAGTTGCTGTTGCTAATTTGACCCCAAATGCGGGTGGAAAGATCTTAAAGGAGAACAACGCTGAAGGCAAAAAGTCTTTACCGCTGGAGCTGAACGATTGTTTGATCTTAAGAAGACTTCAGGGGATGTTTTTGTTTGATAGTTTAAAGATGACCTCAGGTTGATAGCTTTGAGGATTGGTCCAGAAAATCTGGAGACGATGAGAATTTGCAATTCTGCCGGTCCATTCACCCCTTTTGATAAAGATTCTTCCGCAGAATCCTTCATTAAACCCTTCACCTGTGGTGATAGCACCCTGTCCAATTTTTCTAGTCTCTGTTGTTGGAGGCAATTAACAATAAATTCCAGTCCCTTCTTTTATCACTGACTTTTGTTCTTCCTCTGTTGCTCCGAGTAAATAGAAGCCAATTGCTATGTTTCAAATGACTATTTGCAAGCTTTTAAGCAGGACTTCAGACTTTATGCAATGAATTAGGAGGTAGAAGTTAGAGGATTCTTTTTTAAAGGTAAATAAAAACATTTAAAACCTCTTAAAAAGGATTGTTTTTTAAGCTGTTCATGGATTCATTCTAGAAAAGACAGATGATAAAATAAACAAAATTCAGAAGTTTTCTTTGTCTTCAGAAAGCCAATGTTTGTATATTTGCCTTGAATTTTGATTATTAGTTAAATAGGCATTTAGACTGTGGAAAACATTAAGAAAGTCACCCGTCAAATAAACAAACATGATTGTTTACAAGTCATAATCATGCTTAGCTCAAAACTAGAGGAAAATAGAGAAAATAACAGGGACAACTAGATGAAAAGCAAAAATAAAGAGAGTAACATGATTATACAAATAAATATAATGCTTGAAATGCCCTGTTTTTAATAAATAAACTAATATTAACTTTCAACATTAAAATTTTTAATTTGCAATTTGAGATTAAGATTGAAAGTAAAAATAAATTTACATGTTTAGTGCCAAAATCAAACTTTAGGGAACCTGTCAAAATACAACCAGAATATGAAGAAAGCATTATGTGTTATTAAAAAACTAACATAACATTCAACAAAATATTATCTAGTCATTAACGATAAGCATTACAAAGACTAAGGAATGTCAAAAAGTGACTGGGTGACTTAATGAATCAAAAAATAACTAAAGTAAATATAAATACATGTATACCATAAAAACCACTCTGACACACTGAATAGAAATGAAAATAAAGCTCAAAATAAATATACTGAAATTACAATATTTTCTTTTATTGATAGTAATCTTCCTTCCTTCCTGCCTGCCTTCCTGCTTTCCTGTTACTCCTGTTTTAATATTCTATCACTGAGTTCAGATACAACACAAGTGACATATTCAAAAGGATAACTGAAAAATATTTAGCTATGGGATGACTTTCAGAGTTGTGCATGGGGCTAAAGGAAGTAACCAGAAAGGAAACAGACCCTGGTTTTAGCAACAGCCCTGGTGGTACGATGGTGAATCAGACTGGCTAGTAACCAAAAGGCAGCAGTTTCAAGCTTCCAGTTGCTCAGCAGGAGAAAGATGCGGCAGCGTGCTTCTGTCCAGCTTTACAGCATTGGAAACCCCAATGGTTTCCCAGGCAGTTATGCCCTCTTCTATAAGGACCAACCAGAAGGCAATTGGGTTCCTCATTGGTTTGGTTGGTTTTCAGTTACAGTTGGAACATGTCCCCACTACCAGAGCAGAAGAAAGAGGAGGGAGAAGTGCATAGTCTGGACTGGGCGAGGACTTTGGCTATAGAAGAAAGCTATCCAACAGGGGGGCTAACTAGAGTCCAGCCAAGCCTCCTGCCACTGGGTCAATTCAGACTCAGAGTGAATCCGGATTGGGTTTCTGAGACTGTAAATCTTTGCATAAGAACAAAGCCCCATTTTTCTCTTCCAAAACAGCTGGTGGTTTTGAACCATTAACCATTGGTTAGCAGACCAGTGCTTAAACTACAGCACCACCAGAGGAATAGACATTATGAAGCTATAGTATTGAATGGGAAACCGCTTTCTCCTCTCATTCTCCTCTCCTGTTAATGCCAACTATTGGCTAAACTCAGTTAGGTGCGCGAGGATAAGGGAGATTGAATAATGTGTTAATTAAGGTCAGCTTTGTAAGGCACAGAACATTTCAACAAAAGGGTAGAAAGCGGGTCTGGAAAGTCAAGTAGAATATCACCTTGAGAAATCACTGATAACATTTGATTGCTAAAATGAAAAAATATGTACAAATTAATAAGTGAGTTATATTTGGAATTCATTTCTTTCATCAGTCAAAAGGAAACAAAAACAATTCCTAACCTCAGAAAACATCAGTGCATATTATCTTTTCTGTCTCAGCGATCTCAGCAGAAGGAGTACAATAACATCCTGGATGTGAAGTGGAATGAGACAGGGTGACAGCCTGGTCCTACCTTGAGAAGCACTGTTTGGCCTGGCAAACAGGGGCTGCAACAGGGAACAAAGGTGTTCCAAGATGAGAGGAACATCTCAAACATCTGGGTTACAGGCAGAAAAACCAAAGGCCGGGCTGGTTTTCATCAGGGGTCATAGAGAGCTACAGCAAGGACAATGCTCAGAACTTTCTACTCAGGTTCCTCTGTCTCAACTATCTCTTATGGTCCCCGCCCACCTGTCCCAACTCTCCTCTCCCCCGCACCTAAAAGGCACCACACAGCCTCTGATGACTTCTGCTATGTTTAAATTGGTTAGGAGATGTAAATGTCACTCGCTCTCAGGGTAAGCCCTGATACCGTGTGAGTTAGGCATTGATTGGGCTGCTAACCACAAGGTCAGCAGATCAAATCCACCAGCTGGAAACCCTGCACAGTGTTGCTGTGAGTGGAGCCAACTTAAGGCAGTGGGTTTGATTTGTGGTTCAGGATGCAAAGGTGAACAGGGACTGGGAATGATTTAAGAATCTTGTCAACATCAAAATTACAAATGCCAGGGGTGGTCAGGAGCATGGAAGAAAAATAATCGCAGGCAAGAAATGGCACAAGGAGGAAACTGTGCGCGTGTTTGCATTTGGCTATTTTTCTCTCGAATGCAAATGCTGTGTGAGGAAAGATGCTGAGTAAGAATTTCTCTTGGGCCTGGAGTTGACAGTGTCGAGGCTCCTTCTCAAAATACCAGGGCATTTCAGCCCCGCTCCAGGATGTTGAGTGTGTTACCTGCAGGAAGAATGGCTGCCCGGCTGGGCTAACCATGTGGTTTGAATTCCTCCCTTATTTCCCCAGACTGCTCCATCTATCTTCTTTGACAAGTGGCCCAGTGATCATGTGGTAGCTCAGCCAGATGACTTCACTGCTTGCTCACCTCTGGTGCCTCATCATGAAATGTCACACCAAAAAAATGGTTGGCTGAACAGGCCACATCAAAGGAAAGCCACCAGTTCTCTCACTGTGGTGGGGGAGGGGGGCAGGGGGGAGGGGGCACAGGGAACGGGACAAGTGGGGAAGGGTGCAGCAGGAGAATACAGGAATGACCGTACTTACAGGGACATAGGCGGCGGGGCACTTTCGGATGGGTGGTTTCCATCAGCAGAGCAATCCACTATATTACTACCCTTACCAGTTCCTCTCAAATCCATTCAGACTCACAGACACCCCATAGGTTGCAAACTAGCACTATGCTCCAGTGGTCCATTGGGTCGTGACCTTTGGGAAACTGATCCTTTCTTCTCAGGCATCCCTGGGTGGAACCAAATCCCCCGCCTTCTGGTTAGTAGTCCAGCATTTAACCATTTGCCATTGGGTCTTCTCATTGCCATCAAGTTGATTCTGACCGCTAACAACCCCGTAGATGAGAGCAGAGTGACCCTGTGCTTTCTAAGATTGTTATCCTTAAAAAAAAATTTTTTTTCATCTTTCTCAAAAGAGGTAGCTAATTGTTTCAAACTGCTGACCTTGCAGTTAACAGCTCAATACAGAAGTCCCTGCTCTACTAGAGACTCTTAGTGGAGCACTCACACTGGGTAAATGCTGTTGGGCCGGGAGAGAGTAGAGGGCAGGGGAAATGAATAATCCATGGAAATGGAAATTCTCCACTCAAGGAGGAGAAGAAACAATTTGATTCTCTTTACTAGAGAGAAACAAACTAAAAAAATAAGGCAATCATTGAATATTACTGTTAGGCAGTCATGTTTAAAGAACTCCGTTTACTTATTAACTTTCATTAAAGCTTAATAAATACTTACACTGATCATAGTTACTATCTTAGTACCAGTTGTCATTGCGTAGATTCCGAGCCATGGCTATCCCACATGCTACAGAGCTGTACTCTATAGGCTTTGAGACTCTGCCTCTTTAGAAGATCACCAGGTCTTTCTTCCAAGGTGCCTCTGAGTGGCTTCAAATCACTAACCTTTTGGAAAGTAGCAAGAACTTTACCATTGGGACTACCCAAAAATGTACTACTTTGGTACTATCTAAAAGAGATCCATCTTCCACTCACTGGGGTTTGTATTCAAATGGGTAGGTAAGTAGACAGATTATTGAGCTAAAGAGCACAAGGAAATGCCATAGTAAGTTTTGATAGATGCGACGATGGTAAAAGGAGTCCTGTCTCACTGTTGGGTGACCATCGGACCGGTAACTGCCACGTGGGAAACCCATCAGCAGCTCTGTAGGAGAAAAGTGCGGTCGACTGTGAACCTATGGGACAGTTCTATCCTGTCTGAAAGGGCCACTAGGACTCACTTGCAGTTTGTTTGTTTGTTTTTAAATAAATGAATAAAAATAATGGGATCCACTGAAGAGGACCCCAGAACTGAGCAAAGGTCATTTATGAAAGTGGCATTTGCTTTGCTTGGACACTACTAGCCTGGTGCCGAGACAGAGCACTCAGGGCAGCGGGAACAGCACCAGGTGCGGGGCGGGGAGGGAACAACATTGCAAATAAAGGGCTAATGTGGATGGAGGACAGTGAACAAGGGTTCAAGACGGGGCTGGAGCGATGGGCAAGAGCCAGAACATGCTAGAGACCGTGGATGTAGCTTTAACTGCAATAGGAATGTGCAAGGGGACTTCCAAAAGTTCGTGGGGGAAAACTCATTATATTTTCATTCCATTTTTCCATAAACTTGTTGAAGCCTCCTTGTATTAAGTAGAATAACAAAGCCAACTGGGAGGGTATCAAACTAGTCTAAAGAGACATAAACGAAGGCAATACCAGTGAACATGCGAGAAGTTGGAGGCTCCAGGTTATAGTTAGGGGCAAAATGGAAAGGACTTGATTTATTGGATGCCGCGTGGAACAGTAAAAGGTGGCACTACCATCAAGTTGATTCTGATTCACAGTGACCCTATAGGACAGGGAAGAACTGCCCTGCGGCTTCCCGAGACTGTAACTCTTTATGCAAGTGGAAAAGGTGGTATGGTGCGCGCGCGTGTGTGTGTGTGTGTGTGTGTGTGTGTGTGTGTACGCACACAAAGTTTCTAGGTTTCCAGCTCGAGCAACTGGGTGATGAACAGGAAACCTGTTTTGTGGAGCTCAAAGTCCAACATGCAGAACAGAAAAGAGGTCCTTGCGATCCAAATGCCTGTCATGCCACGCTGGAGGGTACACAAAGTATTTCGGAAGCAGCGGAAGAAGCCCATCAATCTCTCTGTAAATAGAGGAAAAGCCATCACAAAAGAGATCACGTCAGATTTGGCTCCTCAAAAGTGAAGTGTTTAACAGACTGAGAAAGATAGAACGCTCTTCTAGGAAGATAAACAGTATTTTGAGAGATAAGTAATAATGTTAGTCCTACAGAACAATTGAGAAGATTAAATGAGATGATTTGCTACCTAGCACGATATCTTGGTTGATTCACGGTGATCACACTACCATCACCAACTCACCCAACCGGAGTGTCACATGTCTGACTCCTTCATCGTCCCCAATTTGTATAAAACCCGAGTTGGTGTTCCTGCTCTTCCTGGCACACCTGTTGCATAAGATAGAGATTTGCTCACCACTTGGGGACAAGCTGGGCTCGTACTGAAAGTTACAAAACAGGAATCAATGTGTAAGATTGGCTGTCGCTATGCTTTGTGTTTTGAAATTGTATGCATTTAAATTTCAAAATAGAGTTTGTTTTATATATATCCCACCTCTCTCCAGTTGTCTGTGGACCTTGACTGTGCAGCGAGCACAGGGGGGTGCTCAACACAAGCTGATTTCATATGAACCACGAGAGCATTTATGGTGGCCCCCTGTGTCTAGTAAAGGAGAAAGGCCTGAAAACATAAAGGAGGTCTCCGGTGAGATAGATTGATGCAGTAATTGCAACAATGGACTCAGATCTACCAGAGATGAAACCGATAGTCTGGGGCTGGGCAGTGTCTCCTTCCTTTATACACAAAGTGCCCATGAGGTGGAGCTGACTGGATGGAAATTCACAACAATAATAATATGGATCTAGGGGCACCAAGATCATTACAACATAGCTCCTGTCCTCCATAAAACCTAAAGGAATCAAAACAAAAATGTTCATACATACTAACATAAAGTATTGTAAATGTGTCAGAATAAATATATGTAGTCTCTCCCTTGCCCCCCACCCCCCAAATTCAGGAGTTACAGGATCTAGCAAAAGCAAAATATTTTTCAATCCATAAGCATTTGCAGCCTTGAAATATCCAAAGTAGAAACTTGAGGGTACGAAAGCAGACTAAAGTACAGTGAGTGGAATTCCTTGAAGTTACTCATAAATATTCGCCAAGCCTTTCCACAGGTCTGTACCTAGCCATAAATCCCCCCGTTTCATTTCAAGAACATTTTACATTTGATCAACGATGCCGGGTGATGGCTAAACCAGGCCATTTGGAATATTTGATTTTCATCCATAGTTTTAAGATTTTAATTTCCACTCTGCAGGCCGGCTTGGGTTTTCCCTGTCCTGAAATAAATCAGGATTTCCAGGACATGAAAGCTGACTCCAAACACAGAAGGGCTTTCTGAGCCTTCGGCTCGGTGGCCTGCCTCTGTCAAGTCATACTTACAAACAATTTACTTCTCACCTCCTCGCACTCCCCGAGGATGGCCTGAAACGTGGGGTGAGAGAAACTCGCCCAGCACTTGAGATCAATCTGTCAAACGGAGGCAAGGCCCATTCCTCAAAGGAGGGGACAACAAACCCAAAGAGGCTGTGACACATTTACCCAAGCAATCCAAACTCATGGGTCCCTCTACTTCATCTCCTTCTCCCCTCCTGGTCAGGGAAGCGGTCACAGGGCTACGAAGGGAGAGCTAACTCTTAGTCGTAGAACAGGTCGTGTACACCGCATATTGCTAATACATCACAGAAGCACTGCGTGTTGGAGCTGAAAGGGCCTTTGGCGTTCATTGAGTCCAACTGCGGAGCTTAAAACTTCGCTCTGTGAGGGCAGGAAGCGTCGTGGACTTGGGGTCAAACTGGAAAGTTTCCTAGTCTTCACTCTGTTATTTCAAGTCTGTGTGACCTTGGAGAAGTCATTTCACCTGCCTGGAAATTATATTCCTCGTCTACCAAAGAGGAATCATGATTTACTCATCAAGATGCCAGATGGCATAATGACATAAGTAGGCACATCTTAGAAATACCACTATAAATAATGTAGGCAGGGGATTATTGTTAGTACAAAGATCTCAACAGGTGCTGCCTGAATCCAATAATCAGTAGTATAGACACTCACGAGTTCTGGAGGGGCTGGCAGGTAAGCCCTGGACTCCAAGCACAGGTCTAATCACGAGGGCAGCAGTTCAAACCCACCAGATGAGATTCTGTGCTGACATGAAGATTTACAAAAGCCTCAGAAACCATGTACAGGGTCCCTATGAGCTGGAATTGACTTGCTGTCAGTGGGTTCAATTTTTTTGGTTTGTTTTGGAAGACACTCTTAACTGCACTGCTGCCCATTGAATAGCATTCATGGCATTTGTAAAAAAAAAAAAAGAGAGAGTCATGACCACAGAGCAGTGGATGTCCACTGCTAACAAGCTCTTCGGTAGCAAGCTGGAAATGTATCTCCCACCAGTTCTGTGGAACATAGATGAAAAAGTAAATTGCTTCCACATTCTTTAGTTTCATATTTCTGAATGCAATGATAAACATTGAGCTAAACATCATATCAACCAGTAAAATATGAGTTTTTTTAAAAGAGATTTGACATTTCCACAAAAGGTAGTTGATTCTGTTCTAATAATCGGATAAAGTGAACTTGGTAAGAAACACTACTTTTACATTGTTGTTTATTACGAGTCACTGTTGCCTTCAGCGGATGCGGACCCCAGGTACAGCAGAACAGAGCCCCTGCCAGACGGACGCTGTGACGTATTACAGTTGTTGCTATGTCTGAGTTCATTATGAAGTCACTGTGTATTTTCAAGGGGTGGTTGTCTTTCAGTACTGCGTTGAAAAATATTTGGTGGTGATCCTTAGGTCTTTCAAGGATTGGTTTTCAGAAATAGACCACCTCTCCTTTCTGCTTAGTCTGCCTTAGACTGGACGCGTTGCTGAAAAGAGGCCACCGTGGGTGGTCCTGCCTGTATGAGAAATACCAAGGGAACAGCTTCCAGCGTCACAGCAACACCCAAGTCACCCAGTAACACGAACTGACAGAAGAATGTTGGCTTTTCCTATTACCCATGAGCAAAAGGTTGGAGGCTTATATATTCCAATATCTTTACAGATTGCTTCCCTCTGAAGAAGATAGAAGTTGTACATCTTAGCAGGGAAGCCATTCAAAGACTCCACTCAGTGACTCCACGAGCACAGCACAGGCTTTAGCCATACTCATTCTATTATCAAAAGCCTATTATATGATATTTCATTAGATGCTTCCTCTCATAATTCAATCTTAATAACTAACCAACTACAAATCATAATTGACTTCTAGGTAATTATTTGTTGTCATGTATATATACCTAGTTATCTGCTAATCTAAAGGAGTACCAAATATAAATCATTTTTAATACCAGCTCCTTGCCCTTGGGGAGCCCAGAATCTAATTAGACACAAGTAGAATGTGATCTAATCATAAGTCAATTATTAACATACTATTTAACTTATAATTATCTTCTAAGCACAATGGTACAAAGAGAAGGAATTCAGTAAATATTTAAAATTGTTGGAGTCCTGTTGTTTTTATTTGCCGCTGCCATAAATTACCTGTTTTTATTATATCATCAATGGTTTCAGGGAGAGTGCTTGCTAATTAGCAACTCACCTCTAATGCTGAACCCAGAGTAAGTTCTAGATGAATTGTATTAATTGAGCAATTGGTAGGGAAGATATAAAACATATGGACCACGTTGAGGGTAGGATTTAACTCAGAGAAGACAACTCAGGAAGCAAAAGAGGACTGAGTAAAGACCTAATTGGTGGTGGGGGTGGGGTGGGGTGCGGCAGGTGCTAGATTTATCTGTTTCCACAAACATTACTTGAGTACTTCAGGAGACCTATTGTTCAATAGAGCTGTTTTGCTTAGCCTCACAGTGAGGAATTATTTGCTTGAATGTGTTGCCATTGTTTCAATATTAATAGATTGCATGTACATGCTAGAGGCTCACCTAAAATATTAGGAAATAGCCACACCAGGTCACATTACTACTCGGTAGCAATGGATAAACATTTTCCTCTTTGGAGCCTCTTCCCTGGAAATAAGCTGGAACTCTCCAACATCCCTGGCTCACCTCGCATCCTGTTTGCCTTAGACCTCCATGTCTCCACCTATTTATGCCTCCTATGCTCTGGATTGCAGCGATGGTTTCGAGCCTTAAAGCCGTGGGCCTGGCACTGTGGAGGCACTGGCTCCCTGTCCTGGGAGGCCTTGCGGGATAAGAGGACGCGTGAGCTGGGCAGCACACTTTGGGAGCCTCAACAAGGAAACAGCCATTGGAAAGGAAACAGAGATATATATAGAAATAAATATTTTGAAGACCGTACTCCTGGGATCCGTGACAGGTGATGTCTAGGTGAAGGAGAGGCAGAGTATTTTCAGTCATGACTATAGAAGACCAGGAGAACAGGGAGTGAAATGGAGTAATTCAAGGGAAGGAGGGAGGGAGAGAGGAAGAAAGGCAGGGCAAGAGCAGGGAAGGAGGAAGAGAAGGCCAAGCAGCCAGAAAACATGGCCATGGCAATTCTGCCGAGCTGTTGTCATAAGAGCTAATTCTAATGGAAACAGGATGGGGTTAATTTTATATAAAATAAGCCTTTGAGCTAATGGAACTGCCAGGGGTGGTGTCTGTTGGGGAAACAGATGAAACAACCAAACAATGAAAATCAGGTTCATCAATACAAGTAATCATGATTATTTTTAAAGCCCCTTTTATGTACTGAGAATCCTCACGTTGATAAACATTCCCCGTGTAGAAGCCGTTTTATATAATCGTCCCAATCTTATGGAATCTTCCAAACAATTGTCCCAATCGGCAACGCTGATCTTACTAGCTCATGCAAGATTTACTGTGCCAGATCTCTACTCAAAATGCTTTACACTCAAGAGGTAGGTATTTTTGTTACCTCATCTGCACTTTGCGATGAGAGTCAAATAAAAACAAAATCAAAAAGATGTAGGCGACTTTCCTAAGATTACACAAGCAGTTGAGTAGAAGGTGAGCTTCCCAACCGCGTCTGTCTGAACCCCCAGTTGAAACACGGAGCCAGTTCTGTCTAGTAAAATATTTGGCACTCGCGATTCGGGGGGGAAAGAGGTGATATCTACCCTCAGGAAGCTCCCAGTCTAAGGGGACAGACAAGGACGGGGCAGCCACTACAGGAAATGCTCAAGTGCTTTGTGGGAAGCACCAATTACCAAGCCAACAAGGTGGGGAGGGGTTGTCCACTGTGAAGTGTTCCCAAAGAATGCAGTACAGGGAGCTGATCTTGGAAAGATGGATAAAAAATTGCCGGGCAGGAAAAAGAGAGAGAAAATGAAGACACGAGCCTGTGTAGGTTTACGCCATCGTGGGGAACATGGACATATTCTGAATAGCTGGGACCTGCAAAGGTGAAAGGCAAGGCAAGTGTTAATGTCCACTGGAAGTAGGCTATTAAAGACTCTTTGGGGCCTGGCTAAGAAATAAAGGGATAGTTGGAGCTGCAGGAGGCCTGCTGGAGGCCTGGTTATGTGTTGAGCTGTGAGCTGAAAGAGTAACAGGTTCAAAAGCACCAGCTGCTTCTAGATGCAAAGACAGGGCTGTCCATTTGTGTAAAGAGTTACAGTCTAGATAACTCACAGGGGCAGTTCTTCTGGCCCCACAGGGTTGCTCTGAGTTGACTCACTGGCAGTGAGTTTGGTTTGGATTTTTTATTGGCCCACTCTTCTTGTGGGCATTTTTGTCCTGTTGGTGATGGGGAGAAATTGGAAAGAATAATATGTTCAGATCTGTCGCTGAGAACGAGCACCCTGACAACCAAGAGGACATTGGATGGTAAAGGTCATTACCAGGCAACGGCAAAGGTCCATTTCAGTGTGGCAATAGCCCAGCTGAGAACTGGTGAAAACCTGAGCCCGGAGGCTGGATACAGAGTAGAGAGAATGAGAGATTAAAGAGAAATTCCAGATTTTGAAATTCTTAATGGGTCATACAGACGTGCCTTTGCAAGGGGAAAATATCCTGACTCTCTGCAATAATCACTTGGAAGATAATATAGAGGGACAACGTCCATGAAGCCTGTTCATTTTGGCCTTACTGAATAAACTATCATACCGCATTGGAAGGATGGCGGCTATTTTTATCTAGTTATATTTATAGCCCTGATCTACCTCTTTCCATAAAGGATGTGAGGTGCCTGGAAAATCACTACATGAAATTCAGCATCTTACTTGAAGTGGCTCTGTACTGAAAGAACGGATCTGGCCACATAAATCTGGCTCGCCTGTCAATGAAGACAAGTTGAAGCTATCAAGAAGCATCCTCTGCGTCAGCCCCAGGCGCCATCCAACACCCCGTCCCATCCCTTCCTCTCTGCAGAGCCAAGTGGTGAGAGAGTGCCCGGCTTGCTTTAAGGCCAGGGCAAACCCTTCTCTGTGAAGAGGAGGGAATAAGGAAAACAGCAACAAGTTTCAAGCAGCTCTTGCACACCCTTTCCTGGAGACGCTGAAGAGTCTATCAGAAGAGGGGCAAATAAATCAAAATCATAAACCAGACAACACCTTCATCTATAAACAGATGAACTCTGAGGAAGGTGAAACTCTCAAAAGCAAAGCAGACAAATGAAAAATAGCTCCCATATGTGCCCAAAGCATTTTGCCTTCTTAAATTCACATAATTATATTTTATGGTTAAAAACAAACAAACCCTGCAAGAAAGCACACTCAATAAATAGTTTCTCCATTTTACACATGAAGGCACTGAAGGTCGGAGAAGTAAAGAGAGTTTCGGAAACTAGTTGAACTTGTTAGCGACAGAATTAGATTTAAACATCAATCTTGCTTAATTTGTATTTCAAAGAAAATGGATAGTATCATAAAAACAAGGAGCTAACCTTTGTGTAGCTGCTGTGTATCCGGTGCCTACTCTGCATTTGAACACTGAATTCTCAAATTCATGCTCCGATAGAGTTAGTACAGCTGTTTCCAATTTATAGATGAGGAAAGTGAAACAATAGATGGTAGCTATACTGAGGTTATACAGAAAATTATCGATGGAACTAGTGTTCAAACCCAGGTGTTCTATGTCAAATTTAGCTCCCAACCAAACAATTATTTAAATCAGACCTTCATTAACTCTGGAACCCCCTGGTGGCACAGGTAAGCACCTGACTGCTAGCTAAAAGGCTGGTGGTTTGAACCCACCAAGAAGTCTTTCAGAAAACAAACTTGCTTCTAGAAAGCCACCATCTGGAAAAGCCTCAGGAGCGGTACTGCCCTGCGCACACGGAGATGGCTGGTGTTGGAATCCACTCAGTGACAACTAACCACACAGCAATCACTACCAACTCGATGGTGTTTCTGGTCCATACGGTTAGTGACACTGGAGTTTAAACAAGGTACCATGTTATTCCACTTTTTTAGGCCTCCATTAAATAAAAGTTTATATAGCTAACTCTCATCCCTTTAGGACACAGTGGAACTGTACCATAGTATTTCCTAGGTTGTAATATTGGTGCAAGCAAATAGCTAAAAATTTTTCCCAGCAGCTACCGGTGCATTTGAACTGCTGACATTTTGGTTAGCAGATGAACACTGTAGTCATTATGCCACTAGGACTCTGTCTGTCTATCGGCCTGCCTCTCACTCTATACCTATTTATAGAGCCTTGGTTATGCAATGGTTAAATTGCCTGGCTGCTAACTAGAAGGACAGTCATTCAAATCCAACAGCTGCTTTGTGATAGAAAGGGATGGCAGTCAGCTCCTATAAAGATTACAGCCTCCCTGTAGGCCCTTTTACTCTGTCCTATGGCATTGCTACCAGTCAGAATTAGATGGAAATGGGTTTTTGCATCTCTACGGCTTAACTCAGCATCTTGCACTTAGTAATAATTGCTCAATAGCAGCAATTTCTCTTGTGTCACCACAATGCCCTGTCATTAGCAACTCTTTGAGACCAGAATAATTCTATCAGCTAATCTAACATCTTAATAACAGCTGTTGTATTGACAGTCAAAAGAAAATTAGGCGTTGTATCTGGTCCCCTCTTTGAGCCAGATTTGACTGCTCTTCTCAAAGTTTCTTCACGATTCTTAGGATAGAATTTGAATTTCCTTTTGGGGAGGAAGCAAAACCTATACTTTTTCATAAAATTAATAACCTTGCCAACAAAAGCCCATTTGTTATGCAATTCCCCAAAAGCCTAAGCATATTAAATCTGAATTACTTCATAATGCTGTAGTTGGAGTAAAGGAAATCTTGTTCATCAAAGGCTGGTTGCAGAAAATTGTCTTCCAAGCACTGCAGACCGGAGAACCAAGAAATCGAAGCGCTTGAGTTTGAAGCTGTGCCACGTGTGGGAGTCAGAGTAATACAAAAGGAGCTTCAAACTCTTTCGGGTAAAAGTGCTCCTTTGGAAGCAAAAGAAGATTTTTTTACATCTAGTTCCTGACAGTAAAAAAAAATGTTTTTTAAGTCTTATTAGTTTGTTAATTTTAAAAATTGTAATTAAGAAAAATGGCCATGTGTATATTCGTATATAGATCAATCTGTATTTTACTAATCTTAAATATTTACAAACACTTAAAATGATAATACTTTGAGGTGTTATCCATTTTTTACAATTTTGGGATGTGACATATATTTTTAATCTATAAATTTTTGTGTGTATGTGGATTTATTAACCTCCCACTGTAACTCAATGCTCTAACATATTGACTGGAAGATTCATTGGTTCATATCAATCCTAACCAAAAAAAGCATTTTCATAGGTAACCATAAAAACTCGTATTTTGTAATAGTATGGTCACTATGAGTTGGAATTGATTCAATGACCACAGGCTCATCGGTTTGCATACACTTAAAGACTTACATATGAAGGGAACTGGAGTAAGGGATGTCAAAGAGACAGGTGTGTCCTGAATCCCTCGCTTGTTGGTCTCTCTTCCTTTGGAGATATTAGTAAACTCCTGATGAGGTTTACATCTGCCTTCCTCTCATGTTCCACGTATCAGTCACAGTCTAGACAAGAAAATAAGAAAACCTACTAGTGATCTCACATGGCGGAGATTTGAGCCAGGCACTGGCTTCATGTGCATTTGAAGGCAGAGGAAGCAAAGGGGGTTAGCAAATAACCCTTGAGATTAGTCACTGCAGAGAAGTGCTACCACCAACAGGTCTAGAAGAGACACAAGAAGTCAAGGTCACTGCTATCTGGTCAATGCGGACTCACAGTGCTCTGTAAGACAGGGTAGATCTGCCCCCTGTGAGTTTCCAAGACTGTCACTCTTGATGGGAGTAGAAAGCCCTTGGCTGGAGAGTCAAAAAGGAAGGGCTAGTTGAAAAGCCTGGGAGCACACACTCAAGGAGGCCAGGTGGCGCTGTGGGACAAGCATTGGGCTGCTAACTTCAAACCATATCCAAACGCACTGCCATAGCATGGATGCTGACCCATAGCAACCCTGCAGGACAGGGCAGAATGGCCACTGTGAGCCTCCCAGGCTGTAGCTGTGAATGGAATAAAAGGCTTTGTTCGTCTTTCTCCTGCAGAGCGCTGGTGGTTTCAAACTGTTGACCTTGCAGATCACAGCCCAACACTCAACCACTTGACCATCCATGCTAACTACAACTTGGAGGTTTACACCCACCAGTCCCTCCAAAGGCTAAAGATGAGGCTGTCTTCTCCCATATATAGCTCCCATATATGTCTCTATATAGCTACTCTGTGTCAGACTTGACTCGGTGGTGTGGGTTTTTTTTTTATGTATTTAATTTGTGGCAGTGGGGGTTGGTTTGAGGAGCGAACATCCAGTGTGGACATTGCTGCTGCTAAAGGAGATGATGACTACTGCTTCAGTTGTTGCAGCCAAGGTTGCCGGACCTACTGATACCACTGAAACCTATCAGTTTTGTCAGGAAATCACGTAGGGCTGCTAGAAGATCTGCTGAAGCCGCTGGAGTGAATAGCCAGCCATTTCAACCAGAGGTAACACCAGAAACAGAAAGAGATGAGCAGTGGTTGTAATGGTTAAGATGTGTGTCAACTGAACAGCAGTTGTTATGCTAAGGCATACGTCAGCTTGGCTGAGCCATGATTTTCAGTGGTTCGGCAGTTATGACATAGCTACCTCCCCTTGATAAGACCTTATGTAATGTAATCACTTCCATGGTGAGGTCTGCTACGAGCAGCCAATCAATTGAAGGGAAGTTTCCTTGGGGGGTGTGGCCTGCTTCCAATATATATGAACGAACTTCAAGATGTTTATATGCATGTTCTGGCAAAACTCTCCTGGTATTTGCTGGATCAGGATGGCTCACATGGCTCATCATCATCTGACCCCTGGTTCTTGGAATTTGAGCCAACAGTCGGCCATATTGCTTGCAGATCCTTAGGGTCATTGTCTCCTGTAGCCTGTGAGTCAATAACTTGCCATCGTATCTGCTGACTTTGAAGCATTCACCTCTGTATCCAGCATGAGTCAAGAGAAATGTTCAACTGATATCTGACCCATGTGCTTGCCGCCCTCTACAACTGTGCTGGTCGGTTCCTTAGGATAACTCTCTCTCCATCTTCCTCTCCACCTGTCTAGCTCTATTAGGGCTTCAAAAAGTCCATGAAAATCGAATTAAAAGATAATATTTTCCCATGAAGCTTTTGAAGCCTCCCTGCATAAGCTACGCTGGTTTTGCTTCTCTAAGAACCCAGCCTAAAGGCATTGCTCTTTCCCGCTTTGTCTCCTTCATATTGTTTCTCTTGCTTTACAATCTGTTACAAATATTACCCACAGATTGAATCTAAAGGGAAGCTAGTTATCAAAGGAATTTAATGGGCATAGACCTGTTGTCAGGAGAGACGATTCCAAGGAGAAGGACATGATTCTTGGGAAAGTAGAGAGCCGGTGAAAAAGAAGGAGACTCTTAAGGAGATAGATTGACAACGTGGCCGCAACCATGTGCTCACACATAACAACAACGGTGAGCGCAACACAGGACTGGCAGTGTGTGCGTGCGTGTGTATTTCTGGTGTACACTCATGTACTATGATTCAGAACCTATTTCAGCCTAGCATCAAGAGTCAGTTTTAAATGAAAACTGAGTAGTTTGAATTTTGCATTAGAAAATACTTTCCCTTGTGGTCTTCCTTTAAAGAGTGTGAATATTTGTTTTTTCAGGTATTTAAGTTAAATACTTTCAAGTATTTAAGAAACATTGGTGGTGCAGAGGTTAAATGCTTAGCTGCTAACCCAAAGGTGGGAGGTTCACATCCACCAGCTGCTCTATGAGAGAGTTCTTTTCTGTCGTATAATGTTGATATAAATCAGAGTTGGCGTGATGGCCACCAGTTTGTTTGATTTGGGTTCATTTTCATCAGTCTGATACCCTCATTACTGATTTTAAATTTAGTTGTCAGAGATATAGAGTGTCTGTCATAGGGTCATCAACCTTCTGGGATCTATGCAGAAATGCCCTAGAGACTTCACAATGTCTCTGCACTCGGGCGGGTCCGGGCTCCCAGACATTTGTGGCTCTGTGAATTGTTCAGCTTACAGCTCCTCCATTAGTATTTTTTGGGGGTCTATTAGTTGTCCTGACCTGTCCTCAGAGAAGCCTATCCTCCACAGGATCAGGTAGAAATTAAAGACTTAAGGGGATGCTTGCGTAGATTTCTGGATTTCTTTCTATCCTTAGCTCCCTCTTCTCTAGAACTCTAGAGATCCAAGTCGCTTCAGCCTCCCCCTATTCCTATCCTTGCTTCCTCGACTCAGTAAGATTGTCCAACTCTGCTGAGTCCCCACCCCTTATCCCAAACTCCAAAGAACCCCTCCGGCCTGAAAGCTCAATTGACTATAGGTGTCATCCCATTTGTTTCTCGTCTTTCATGGACCACAGTGCGATGTTCAATGTCTACAAACCAATGGGTCATATATTTCATTGTTTTTTAATGGTTTGTGGCCAGTGTGCAAGTCTATAACCAATTATAGATACTGCTAGTCTTTCACAATAGTCAAAAGCATATAGAAGATGCCTAGTGGTCAGCAAAGATTGTTTTAACAAGCAGCTACTAAGTATGTAATGATGCTCTGGCATTGGGAGCCAAGAAAAAGCCAAATGGTGTCCTTGACTGAGAAAGTCAAGTGATCAGCATTTCACTCTTAGTTTGTTGTTTATTCACTTTGTGACAAGCTATTTAACATTTCCAGTCCTCAGTGTCCTTACTGTGAGACCAAGATAATAGTATGCCAACTTTAGGGTTATCATTCAGATTAAATCTAATGCATGTAAAGCAGCTAACTGATTCTTGGCGTATCACCTGAGCCTGATTTATTACAATTATTATTTTTATCAAATGTGCTGTGGAAAGAGTTGAAGGGGCAATAAATCAGAAGATTGAGGCGGGGGCGGAGTGGGGCGGGGGTGGGCGCTAGTCATAACCTCATGCTGGCCAATAAAAGGACAAACTGGGAGAGATCCAAGAAGAAAGAACAATGAAAGCCGAGAACTTAAAGAAACAAATATTCCTCCCTGGTTAAATAAGTGAGTCTTTCAGTGTGAAATCTGAGGATTCAGAATTAGTAAGACAGGGACGCACGGGGCTAAAAGGCACACCAGCAGCTACCGAGACCACAAGCGGGTTACTCAAAGACAAAAGGTGGGGCACTGGGGAAAGTCGGGGTCGCAGTGTCAGGCAGGTTAGCGCTGCGTAGATGAGAACTGTTGGAAAGATGTCCTCATGAGCAGCATCCCTAAATCAGCGACCTCTGGGAAACTGCACAAAGAAGATTTTCCACCTTTATGATCCAAACATGAAAACGGTCGTGTTTGTTTTTCTTCTTAAAATCATTTTACTGGGGGTTCATACACCTCTTATCACATTCCATCCATCCATCCATTGTGTCAAGCACATTTGTACATGCGTTGCCATCATCATTCTCAAAACATTTTCTTTCTACTTGAGCTGACAACCGTTGTGTTTTATTGTTACTTACTTTTAGTAGATAAATCCTTTAAGTGTGAGTTCTATTTTTTCAGAAGTATTTAAGAGAGTTGAAGGAAAAGATGATTGAAAGTGATGATAAGGGGTTAATGCAAATTTACCAAAAAAAATCCAAGCTATTCATGAATTGGAGATTGAAATGGCAGGGTGGATGACATAAGTACTAAATTTTCACATGGAGGCCATTTTCCCAACCAAATGTGTGCTCTGTGCTTTCAGCTTCATCGTTTAGCATCGCTTAGCATCGTTTTTGACTATCTATGAAATTTATGGATTGCTGAGTAGTACTAAAACATATAAATATACCACAATTTATTTCTCCATTCACCTATTAATGGCCAAAAGAATTGTTTCCAGTTTAGACCTGTTTGAATATTCTTGAACAAATATTCTCGTGAACGGTTAGTCAGTAGCTACTACTCTGTGTGGCCGGCATCACTGTGTTGGCAGCAGATAACTTTGAACAAAATCCCTGTATGAGTCTTGCCTTCAGGTCCAGAGAGCCTACACCTAACACTACCTTCTTTGGGACTGGTACTAGAATTGGGAAATTGCGGTGCCTAGCACACACTCACTCTCAAATTCAAGTAGGGTGCTGTCTTTGTCCATGTGTGCCCTTGAGTCGTTCTAAGTCACAGCAGCCCTGTAGGACTGAGGAGAATGGCTCCATCACAGGAGAAGAGAGCCGGGCAAGGGGCGTGGTGTTTGCAAGCCAGGATTCTAACCCCAAAGTCTGCCAGTCACTACCTTTCTACTCCTGTCAAGACTTACAGTCCCAGAAACCTACAGGGGCCGCTCTACCCTCCCCTGGAGGGTCCTATGAGTCGGAATCAACTGGATGGCAGTGATTTTTTTTCAGTTTAACGTACATTCACACACAACTTCAAGTGCTTCTTTGTCACCCTAGGTTGAAACCCGTCATGTTTATCATCAACAAAAAAAGTTATGCAATTTATAAGGTGTTTTCATACACATATTTTTATCCTTTTATAAAGTTTCACAGTTAGGAGCTTTATAGGTAATGAGACTGATTTAAAGATAGTAAGTGGCACTATCAATAACAAATCACTAGTCCTAACACATAGGAGCCCTGGCACCACTGTCATGACTGCTAACCGGAAGGTCAGTAGTTCAAAACCAACAGCGATTCCAAAGGAGAAGAATCAGGTTATCTCCTCCTGTGAAGAGTGACATCCTCAGAAAGCCGATACAGGACTTCTATGAGTCACAATAAACTAGCTGGAATTTCATTAGTCCTAACACATCACAAGGACCACTTATTTCTATCCTTGCCTTTCCAATATATTCTAAGTACCTTCACTGGAAACATGGATGGGGAAAGAAAAGATGAGTGAATGGAAAAATCAAGAGGAATGATGGCATGATTACCCCTTCAAACAATAACAAAGCACATTAGCTCTGCATTAGCAAAATACATCTGGAATCCAAGAATTGTCTAACCTGTGAAAATTACTTTTTTTTTTCATTTGACGTTATAGCATTTCTCCTTCAGACCAAAGCAATTGCCATTGAGTTGATGCCAACCTATAGTGACCCTGTGTGGTAGGGTAAACTGCCCTTTCGGATTTCCGAGTCTATAGCTCTTTTGGAGAGTAGAAGGAGTCATTTTCTTCCTACAGAGTGACTGTGAACTGAACACACTGCCCAGAGATGATTCCATCTCATAGCGACCCGAAGGCACAGGGTAGAGATTCCTTCCTGGGCGTGAAAGGCTGCTGCAGTTCTCTACTGGAGTAGAAAGCCTGGTTTTCCTCCAAGAGAGGGACTGATACTTTGTAACTGCTGCCACGGATCCCGTTTCTCCCCTGGAATGACAGTGTTAATCAGTAGATTTAGGGTTGAAAAGACATAGTTTTAAATAATGGATTGTGTAATTTTAGGGAAATCACAACACTTCTCTGAGTTTCATTTCTCCCCTTTGTAAAACTAGTTCCCAGAAATTGGAATTTCAGGTGTGTGTGTGTGTGTGTGTGTGTGTGTGTGTGTGTGTGTGTGTGTGTTCAACAGCTAGCAGCACATGGAGGACAAAGTGGAAAATACAGATATAGAATACTTTGCTTTATAAATGTTCTTTGATTTTATTTCTACAAAATCATAGAAACCTTTATTAAGCAAAAACCTTGAAATATGAAGCTATTTTTTTCTTAACATAGTCTCCAACTAGTTCTCCATACTTCTGAAGGTAGTGCCCTCGTCCCTGAAAAATTCTGCACTCCTTGCTTTACAGCACACGAAAAGAGCAGTTTGGTGTCCTTTAGAGAATCAAGCCTTACGACCCCAAACCAAACTCATTGTCATGGACCTGATTCTGACTCAGAGTGGCCATATACAGGGTTTCCAAGCTGCAAAGCTTGAGGGAACAAAGAGCCTCATTTATCCCCCTTGGAGAAGCCAGTGGTTTTGAACCCAGGGCCTTAAATTTAGCAGTCAAATTGTATTAAATTGAACTAATTGTTCCTTGTGTTTCTGGAACAAAAAGAAGTCTTGCAGGACAAGTTCAGGACTACAGGATAGATGGAGTTAGGTTTCCCCCAAAATTCTCATAGAGAATTTACTTAGCTCCAGGTGTGCGGAGGTACATTACTGTGATGGGGGAAATTCCTCTGCATGACTTTCCTGGCCTTTTCCTTACAATTTACTTTTCAATTTTTAAAAACTTCTTCATCATAAGCCCTTGTGAACATCCTTTGTCCTCTGAAAAACATCTATCAAGATTACACCTTTGGAACCTAGAAATATCCAGTGTGGCAAAGACAGTCTCTTCCACAATGGTGTTGGACAAACTGGATGTCCATATTCACGAGAATGAAACAAGACCAATATCTCTCCCTGTACGCAAAAAACAAACTCAAGATGGACTAAAGACTAAACCCCAGAGCCTTCAGGATCATCAATAAGAAAGCTGGAACAAACATCAGGGCCCAATACAAGGCAGACATAGACCACCAAGTAGAATGAAGAAGGCACGCCAGCGGAAGACAAGCTTGATGACCGGGACATGCTGGAATTACATCACTGTGCACATCAAAGACTTTACCCGGAGAGCAAAACAAGAGCCCACAGACTGGGGGGAAATGTTTACCAAAGACACATTGGACAAGAATCCATAACCAAAATATACAGAACTCTACAACAGCTCAATACGAAAATAATAAATGGCCTAATTAAGAAATGGGGATGAGAAACACCAATTAAACAAAATTTAGGAAGCAATTCCTGAAAAACAAGAGGAGAAGGCTACCTACCTGGCATGAACAATGCATCACCTCCCTTCTGTGCACTTCACAAGAGCCAACTTGAAAACACCACGTTTCCTGGGTCACTCCTTCAAAGGTTGGTGGGGGTGGGGAATGGGAGACCATCTGCTTGATGGGATACAACATTAAGACAAGGCTGGGACAAATCAATTGGCCTCTCACAGGAATGGAAGAGAGCCTTGAGGGAAAACAAAATTAACAACAGAGGAGGAGAACATCTACATTTTGGAGGAGACACTAATAAATCTGTTGGTGAGTATGGAGGTAAATGGAGAAGTAACCTCACATCTGGAAATCTGGAAGGGATGCTAAATAATAATTTTAGGGAACCCAGAGGAACAATGGGCTAGATTTTATGTCTCTGCATAGACCCTATGATATGTTTCTACTCAATCCTTGGTGAACCACGCCATAGACTAAGCACATGATGACCTTGGACGCTGACCATGTAGGCAGCTTCTCATAACCCAGTGGGTACATGAGAAGGACTCGCATGGAGGCACAACTGGATGAACTGAGCCCTGCCTTGAAGCTGCCTGCACCCTTGGGCTGAGGACTGGGGTTCTCAAGTTGGAGAGGAAGCAGAGAGTGGTGGCCCTGTGGCTATGGAAGTGGTGGTCATTGAACCTTGGGGAGAACCCCCAGCTTGATGAGTGTCCAATGGACAGGGATTCAGAATCACCATATATTTAGTACCTCAATGTCACCCTCACAGTGATATGACAGGTTTGGTCTGTTGGACAGGGATATGCACTTGGAAGAATTGATCCAGGAAGTGTCCCCCTGGCACCACGCCCCATGCTTAGGGTAAAAAGAGCTCAATTTAATGGGAGATCTAACTGTGGGGGCAACAACCCAATGGGGTGAGGCTCACGGTAGAATTGTACTCAAACAGATTCCTCATACTGATAGTGTCCAGAGTGCTATGTCATTGGAAAAATCAATGATGTTATCAGAGCAATCACTTTATCCCCCAGGGGCATGATTGACAATGTTTTACGTTTTTGTTTCTAAGGGTTTTTGTTTTCCTGCATTTTGTGTGTTATGTTTTGTTTTGTTGTTTGCTTGTTTCCTGGTTGGTTTGTCTCTGTTGTTGGTATAGCTGGTCTTATGGGGTATGATTTTGTCATAATACTACTGCCAAAGTAAACCTAGGTTGTGCACATTTTGTGGACAAGGAGATGGATTCTGGGATCCCATATAACTCCAGCCCTAATCCAAGAACATTTAGTTTTAATAGCATGGCCCTACTTGACAGTCACCTGCATGAAATGATTACTGAAGATAAGATTGCTACAGCAAAGGGAGGCGAAGAAAGCAGATGGTGCCCGACTATCAATCCAGATAGTGTCTGGGGTCTTAAAGGCTGTATTCAAACAGGCAGCTAAGTAAGTGAGCAGTCAACTCATTCCACATAGAAGAAGCACATTCCACATGGAAGAAGCTTGTGTGATCCAAAGATGACAATAAAAAATCCAAATATGATGAAGGGGAAAGTGTCAGAGCAAAAATTGTGAACACCCAATTTTTAGAAGGCTAGGAGGACCATGGGAGCCCCAAACCCATCTATAGAGTATCTAGCCATATTAAGCCGCTAGAAGATCTTCTTATAGCTACAGCCAAGGCTTTCAATATATTTAGTACCTCAATGTTCCCCTGCATTGATATGGCAGGTATGAATCTGGTCGGCAAAGATCTGCACTAGTAAGAAATGTTACAGGAAATTTTCCCCTAGCACTAACCCCCATGCTCAATGTAAACAGAGCTCAATCAACTAAGAAATCAACCTGTACAAAGCAACATCATATGGTGTGCAGCTTGCGGGGACTGTACTCACACAAACTCCTCATATCAACAGCACTTTAAACTATATGACACTGGATACATTACTGATGTTTCCAATGTAATCGCTTTCTGCCACAAGGGGACGATTGACAATATTTTCCTTCTTTGTGTGTTTTGTTTTGTTTCTATGTTTCTCCCTCTTTGTTTCTGTCTCTGTTTGTTAGTTTTTATCTTCTCTGGTTGTTGTTATTGTTGGACTGTGTCTTTGTCATAATATGATCACTGAAGTAAACCAGAGTTTTTCATATCCTGTGGACAAACAGTTGGGTGCTGGGCTCCCACTTAATTGTAGCCACAGTCTAAGAACAGTTCGTTCTTATAGTATGCCCCCTACTCGATACTCATGTTCATGGCGAGATCACTGAAGATAAGGGTTTCAGAGTAACAATATGATGACAAAAGCAAATGGAGCCCAGCTAGCAATTGGAATAGTGTCTGGAGTCTTAAAGCTAGTATTCAAATAAGCAGTCATATAAGGGAGCAGTCAACTAAGTCCACATGGAAGAAGCACACCAGCTGTGTGATCCAAAGATGATGATAACAAAATCCAAATATGATGAAGGGGTAAGTATCAGAGATTAATTTGTGAGCACCGAATTTGTAGGAGACTATGGAGGACACTGGGAAGTCAAAATCCATCTGCAGAGTATCTAGTAGATCAAGCCTCTGGTAGATCCCTTCTAGCCACAGACGAGGGACACAAAAAGTTTTACTGCTAGACAGAGACTATTGTAAACTTGATTGTGGTGGATCAAACTACTGTATAATATGACACTCTGCAGGTCGACTTCCCTCCTGACCCAATCTAAATTTGCTCTAGGCTTAAATAGTTCTCATTTGTTCCATGAGAGAAATTTATTCTCTGGCTTTTTTAATATTGTTGATGGACTTTTCTTGCTTACACTTTATTTTTATTATCTTTATATTATTATTACTTTCTTCTCTCTGCTTCTTTTTGTTTTGTTTTTATTATGTTAAGTGCCCCACTTTATGAAACAGAGAAGGGATGGATGAGTAATGATGCGATGGGTCAGCTGGGACGTGGATGGGGAGAGGAAGGAACTGGGACAAGGAATGCCAGAGCGGGGAGGGAGCTCTACAACTGATTGTTGTGATGTACACACAACCCTACTTAAAAGCGACAACAATTAAGTGTCTTTTTATATCAAGAAAATGACTTAAATAAAGAATCCAGAGTTGACCCAAGGCTCCCAAGAGTGACGGAGGAAGAGTCTTTGCTTAGGGTGTAGCTGGTTGGTGCTGATGGTGCTGGAATGAACTGGGAAAGGATATCACTAATGGCTCCATGACAGTATCCTCAATGACACCGGAATATACACGTAGAAGATGGTGAATTGGAGAATGTTTTGTTCTGTATACCTATGCAACAGTTAAAAATAATTACACTAAAATGAGTACAATGAAGAAGAAAAAGTGTTAATGTTGATTGTGGTGATGACTGTACAACTCTTCTTGATAGGATTGAAATACTGAATTACATGATATATGGAAGAAGTACCAATAAAACTGTAAGAAAAATGCTACTGAAGAAACATAGATTAGTCCTTTGGAGCACCAAAAATTCATTTCCATACCTTCTGAATTGGCCTTTTTGCCTTGAATTTTACTGGCCCATCAGATCCCTTTGGAAGCTATGGTTTAGACTGGGCTACTTTTTGAGAAAGCTTGTCTGCAACCATCCAGTTATCCAGTGATCACATAGATATGTTCAAGCACATTTTCAGTTTTTTAAACATAAACCTTTGCATGTATGAAGCGAATCTTACTAAAACTACTTTTTGTTTTATATATATATATATATATATATATATATATATATAAAACTTAGAATTGCCAACTTTTTCATTTTCCAAGTAAAAATGTTGGGAAAAATCATACTCAGTCACTATTAATCTGTCCTTTTTAGGAATGGACAGAATTAAGGATAACACTTTAACGTGAATAAATGATACTTAAGCAAATTAATGAAAATGTAATCATGACCAATACTGAGCTGAGGACTGGGCTTCGGGAACCACAGTTCTGGATGATCTCTAAGGTTCTTTTAAGTTCTGAAGTTCTGACTTTCTTTGAAAACAACACAAAATATTTTTTTACACAATCACGGCCCTTTGGTGGTTACAGTTTATGATAATTCTATATTCTGGGTAATTCCATTAAGTGATTTCCCTTTGGGTACTGGTCACCAAAGGACAGGCATGACCTCAAAAAAGTTAGTGACTAAACACAATGCTTGATCCAGTTTGTTCTGTTCGGGGACCATCCACACCCAGGAGGATTCCTGAGCTTTTAAGAACCTTGCCGATAACACTGTTCCCCATAGCACTGCAAGCCCAGGGAGCCCGTCTTGGTTTGCAGGCAACTTGTACTCATTGGTTGGGGTAGGAAAGAGCTAACTTCTAACTCCTTGGTTGCACTCTAAGGGAAGAGCCAAATTTTACTTTTTGGTTGAGGCAGGAAACAGGCCACTTATCCCCAATGACCAGCTTTAATGGCAGAAAAACCTGGAATGGGACCTTTGAAAGGCAAATTGTGACAGAAGTTTTCAAATCTCCTTTGGTAATATCGCATAAAGGTTTACAGCCTCAGAAACTACATAGGGTCATTATGAATCAGAATTTGTTTTGTGGCAATGGATTTGGCTTGTGGTTGGTTTGTTTTTTCTAACAAATAAACTCATTCTTGCTGCTTATATGTTTTCCTTTTTCTAAAATCCTAGTCACAGAAACCCCAGGGGCAGTGTAACTCTGTCCTACTGGGTCCCAATGATCTATGCTTCATAGTTTGTGAAAAAATATTTTCTATGCTTTTCTCATTTGATCCTCTTGGTAACCCATTAAAACATATTGTTTGTTCATTTCCTATATGGAGATCCTGTATCACAGATGAGGGAAATGACTGGCATAAAACCACATACCAAAGACCAGAGGCACCAGGTTCTTTGAGTGGGTTGCAACTATGTTAGAATATAGTTTCTATGGGTTGAAACCAAAAATCATCCTCAGCATCTATCCTGATGCCTGACACATTACAGGTACACAATAGCATTGTGTGAGTAAGTTAATCAATGAGTGCGTGTGCTAACGAACTCAGGTGTAAGATTTGCTTGGCCTAATAAACATGTTTGGAGCAAGTGGCTCACACACTTGGCTGCTAACAGAAAATGTAAAAGTTCTCAGAAGCAGCTCAGGCAAAAAGAGATATGGTGCCCTACTTCTGAATCAGGAGCACAAATCTGAGGAGGTCAGTGTGAATTGGAGTTGATCCGATGGCAATGGATTTTATTGGACACTTTTTATTAGATATCCTGAATTTCTAAAAGTGTCTTGGGTTGAAAACAAGGAGTTATAAATAGACATAACTCTCTGTTGTTGTGTGTTTAACCATAATCATTGAGCAATTATCACATGGAAGGCAAGATGCTAAAAACAAAGGTGTATATTGATCTTCTCTTTCTATGTCTGAAAAACACAATACTCGTGTTGAGAAAAATCACTATTTACTTAAGCCTTTCCACCCTTTCCCCTCACCACTGCCTGCTTCCCACATCAGTAAGTCTGAAAATACAGCATCAACCCTAAGGGAGAGTGTTAAGATTTCCTGTTACTCACCCTAGATTTCCCTGACAGTTGAATAAACAGGGAAATCATAGAGAGGTACACCAGTTTTTCCATTGTTGCCATTTTCCTAGTAAATTGACTATATCACATGAATCAAAGCATTTTTCCTGGCTTCCAGTAAAGTTGGAGAATTCATTTTCATTTCTTATCATCTTTAGTTTATAATGGTTCCTAACACAAAACCCTAAATGAGTAATTCTCAATCCCAAACACGTTCACCAACAGCGTCTTGAAAACAGGTAATGCAATTTCCTGGTTGCATTCGAGATCCATTAAACCTAAATATCTTGGTTTCATTTGAAAATTGCTTTTCCAAAAAGAGAAAGTTAAGGCCAACCAAGGCCAACCACAGGGTTTCGCTACACAAGGGGCAGAGCAGCGAGGATAGCTTGAAGGGGTGTGAGGAAAGAAAGAACAGGTTGAGAGGGATTTTGAGTTGTTTCTGTCTTTCAGGAAGCCAGTGGAAGGGTTTGAGCAGGAAATTCATCAACTGACATCTAGTTTAAACGGTTCCCTCTATTGCTCTACTTAGAATTGACTATAAAGAAGTAAGTACGGAAGCAGAAAGATTAGTTACAAGATAATTTCAATAGTTCAGGTGGAAAGTAATGGTGACTTTGTGAGTAGTAACAATGAAAGTGGTGGTTGGGGGTCGGATTAAAATATTCTCTATGACAAGAAAAGGAGAGAGAGAAAGTAGATCTCATTCTAGTGCACCAATCCTTTATGGCAATATTCATGCTCAGAGTAACTCATTCACAGAGAATGGGGTCATCCTCTAATTTAGAGACGATGCCCCTCCCTAGATGACAGTGCCTCAGAGGACAGCACTGAAGATACAGTTTGGGGAGTGCAGCAGGTCTGATCCGCTCAGCAAGAGGGGAGTGCAACAGACCAGCAATGGGAGGAAAGCCACAGTCCCCGAGGAATCCTGATTGTAGACTTTTGACTTGGGGGACAGCACTTGGCACCTCATCTGAACTGGTTGGGCATTATTTACACTGAAAGTCTGAAGGTGCAACCGGGTGGGGAGGCACAAGACAGCTCCACCCTGACTCCAGGAAGAGCAGTGGGTACTTATAGGAGTTGAGCTTCGCGGCCGTCAATGCTGAAGACTCAAAAAGTATAAATGCTGTTGGCAAGCAGGTCCCGGGACATGGGAATCTGAAAGAGAAGGCGAATGGACAGAGGGATTGTTTAACTTACTTGCCTGAAGCTCGTCTACTCAGGGTCAAGACAACAGCTAGATTTGGAACTATTTGGATGTCATTGTGTTGTTTTGTATTCTTTTTCTTTCTTTTGGTGTCTATATAAGATAGGCAGGATAAGCAATCCAAGGAGACAGCGGCAGGACCATTGGTTCTAGGGGTGCTCAGGAGGGGAGAATGCAGGGGGAGGGGAGCAGTGACCAATAACAATAGGGACAGGGGAATAGCAAGGGTTCTGAAAATGGCAGTGAGTAGGGTGTAGCATTCCTGGTTGTTTTCAATCAATTGAAATGTATCCAAGAGGAATTAATGAGAGGTGAACAATGGGTGAACATAATAGTGGGACAGGAGGAAAGAAGAAAGACCAAGAGGGAAGAAGAAATTGCTGAAATTGGACTTCAGGGCCAGGGCGTGGTGCCCCAACAGACTGGACTGGAAAACGCTCCTAAGGGCCAGCAAACGATCCCTGAACTAACTACAAGCTTTTCTCTTGTGAACTGTTTTATTCTGTTCTTTGTCAGTGGTTTGTTTTTGTTGTTTTGTTGTCTGGTTGTATACTGTTGCTTTGTTTTCCTCTGTCTAGTTTTCGTGCATGTTAGTGACTCCACAGGTCTGTCTGAATAGGACAGGCTGGATGAACTATCTGGAGGAAAAACAACGGGACCGACAGTTTTGGGGGGACTTGGGGTGGGGGGGTAAGGAGGGTAAGGAAGTGGTGTTAACAAACCCAGGGACAAAGGAAAAACATGGGACCCCAAATGGTAGAGAAGTGGGAGTGGCAGGCCTGGTGGGAAATGATCAAGGGTAAGGTTGCTTAGAGAAGAGGTATACTCTAGCCCAGGTGGCGATGAAGCATGGTAGTAGGGCAGGAGGAAAGTCAAGGGAGATGGAGGAAAGAGCTAGGAGTCAAAGGGCATTCATGGAGGTCTAGACAAAGACATGTACATGCAAATATATATAGGAGGATGGGGAAATAGATCTATGTGTCTATATTTATAGGTCAAGTATTAAGGTGGCGGAAGGACCTTGGGCCTCTACTCAAACACTCCCTCTATGCATGAATACCTTCTTTTATTAAATTGGAACTCTATGATGCTCACTCTCCCGACACAACGGCTGGAGCCAAAGTGTGTGAACAAGTAAATGTGGTGAAGAAAGCTGATGGTGCCCGGCTATCAAAAGAGATAGTGACTGGGGTCTTAAAGGCTTGAAGATAAACAAGCGGCCATCTAGCTCAGAAGCAACAAAGTCCGCATGGAAGAACACACCAGCCTGAGTGAGCGAGTGGTCCCAAAGGGATCAGTTACCAGGCATCAAAGAACAAAAAATCATATCATTGATTGCACACCTCCATGATAGGATCGCTGAAGACAAATGGGTGGATAAGCAAATGTGGTGAAGAAAGCTGATGGTGCCCGGCTATCAAAAGAGATAGTGTCTGGGGTCTTAAAGGCTTGAAGGTGAACAAGCGGCCATCTAGCTCAGAAGCAAATAAGCCCACATGGAAGAAGCACACCGGCCAGTGCGATCACGAGGTGCCCAAGGGACCAGGTATAAGGCATCATGCAAAAAAAAAAAGATATAAGTGTGTGTATGTATGTATATATATGTGTATATGTATATATGTATGTATATATATGTATATATATATCATATTAAATGAAGGGGGAAGTGCAGAGTGGAGACCCAAGGCCCAAGTGTCGACCAATGGAGATCCCCTCATAGAGGGGTTTAGGAGAGGAGATGGGTTAATTAGGGTGTGAGGTAGTATCGATGAAGAACACAGCTTTCCCCGGATCCTGGATGCTTCCTCCCCCCAACTACCATGATCCGAATTCTACCTTGCAGGGCTGGATAGGACAGAGGCTGTACACTGGTGCATATGAGGGTTGGAGGTACAGGGAATCCAGGGTGGATGATACCTTCAGGACCAAGGGTGTGAGGGACGATGCTGGGAGAGTGGAGGGTGAGTGGGTTGGAAAGGGGGAACTGATTACAAGGATCCACATGTGACCTCTTCCCTGGGAGAGGGACAGCAGAGAAGGGGGGAAGGGAGACTCCGGATAGGGCAAGATATGACAAAACAACGATGTATAAATTACGAAGGGCATATGAGGGAGGGGGGAATGGGGAGGGAGGAGGGGAAAAAAAAGAGGACCTGATGCAAGGGGCTTAAGTGGAGAGCAAATGCCTTGAGAATGATTGGGGCAGGGAATGTATGGATGTGCTTTATACAATTGATGTATGTATATGTATGGATTGTGGTAAGAGTTGTATGAGTCCCCAATAAAATGTAAAAGAAGAAAAGAGAAAAAAATGATTAGGGCAAAGACTGTACAGATGTGCTTTATACAATTGATGTATGTATATATATGAACTGTGAAAAGAATTGTATGAGCCCCAATAAATTGTTAAAATTTAAAAAAAAAAAAAAAGAAAAAGGTTTGGGGGTGGCAGGGTGGAGGAGAGAGGGAAAAAAGATGAACTGACATCAAGGGGTTCAAGAAGAAAGATAATGTTTTGAAATTTTTGATGAGAATATTTGTATCTATGTGCTTAATATAATGGATGTATGGACTGTTATATAGAAGAGCCCCCAATAAAATGATTTGTTATTAATAAAAAAAAAAAAAAAGAAAGTAAAAAAAACAAAAATATATATATATATGTGTGTGTGTGTGTGTGTGTGTGCATGTATGTAAAGCTATAAAAATAGGTGCATCTTCTAGATAAATATATATACATATATATTACATATATGCATAATATAATATATACATATATAAATACAATACAATATATGTATATAAATACAACTAGGAAGCAGATAGACTTTGGGCCTCTTACCTCAGTACAGGAACGATTTGTTCTAATAATGTAACAATGTATGATAGATACCTTCTCAGCATGATTGCCGGAGACAAAATGAGTGCATAAGCAAATGTGGTGAAGAAAGCTGATGGTTCCCAGCTATTAAAAGATCTAATGTCTGGGGTCTTAAAGGATTATAGTCAAACAAGTGGCCATTGAGCAGAGAAGCAACAAAGCCCACATGGAAGAAGCACACCAGCCTGTGTGATCATGAGGTGTCAATGGAAATAGGTATCAGAAGCTCAAACACAAGCAATCAAATTGACGTGAAGGAACATGCACAAAGTGGATACCCAAAATCTACCTTTAGGATAATTGGACAGTCCCTCACAGAAGGGCTACACAGAGGGATGATATATCCAGGTGTGCTATAGCAATCATGAAACACATACATATCCTCTAGTTCTTTAATATTTCCTTCCCTTACTATTATGGTCTTAGTTTTACCTCAAAAATCTTGTTAGACCTACCTATGTTCATTTATATAATTAAGATTGTTCAATACATGAAAGAAAAGATAGATAACCCTTCAGAAAGAGTAATGGGAATAATGAATCCCTGAGGGTATGGGAAGAGAGGGGGAGAAGGGGAAAAGGGGGAACCAATAGTAATGATGACCGTAGAACCCCCACATGAGGGGAAAGAACAAAAGAATTGTAGGTGAGCAGATAGAGTTGATGGTGCAAGATAGGGCAATAAATAAATTAATAATATATAATAATAAGGGTTTGGAGGGTGGGGAGGGGAGCGAAGGGATAAAGGGGAGCTGATATCAAAGAGTTCAAGAAGAAAGGAAATGTTTTGAAAATGATGGTGTCAGCAATTGTACAATTATGTTTGATCTACTTGAATCATGGATTGTTAAACTATCTGTAAGAACTCCCAATAAAATGATTAGTTTTTAATGATATATTATAAAATGCAAACTCAATTATGGACTAGAAAAACATAATTGCAACTATATAACTAACCAGGATAGGTATTAAGAAAAAACCCAGTTCTCCTATGAATCTATAGGCAAAAGACAATCCAACTGAAAAATAGGCAGAGACTTGAATTATTAATTCATAGTAGTAGAAGGACTATCTAATAAGCTTGTAAGAAGATACTAAAATTATATTTACCAGAAGTCAGATTGCAAAAAAAATTTTAATTAATTTAAACCATAATCATACAAGTTAGAACAATCTCAATTTATATTTCAAGACAGGCAAAAATCAATAAATCTGGTAATGCCTAATTTTCATAAGGATATGAGCAAAGGGATACTAACACTATATTGGTAAGATCATTTACTGATGCAATCACTCTGTAGAATGATTTAACAATATGTAGAAAAATCAAGGATTGATACGTTAAATCAAAAGAAATTTTTAAAAAATCTCTTGCCATTAAATGAATCCAAACTCACTGTAACGTTGTAGGACAGAATACACCTGCCCCACAGGGTTTCCAAGGCTGCAATATTTCTAGGAGACTCTGCCCCATCTTCTCCCTTGAAGCCATGGGTGCCTTTATACCACTGACCTTTGGATTAGCAGTCGAGTGCTTTAACCACTGTGCCACCAGATTCCTTCACATACTCTACCACTCAGAATTTCCACTTCTAGATTTCTATTTTTAAAACAAATAAACACATTGCTCAAAGTCAGGCTCTTAGTTAATATCATACTTAGATTTTGCACTCAAAAAATTAAATAAAAATGACAGAATTTGATCTCTAATATAGTAGATTACTGAAAATAATAAACAAGATCAAAATATAATGAAAGAGATAAAAGCCCCAAATGTAATGCTGAATGCAAAAAATATCTAGTGAAATGATACTTCCAATATGATTTAATGTATGTAAATTTTAAAATAAACAAAATATAAGTTACATCTATGGAAAGCAGAGTCAAGATTAACTGTGTGTTTCTTTTCCTCTTAGAGAGCTCTGAAACAAATACATATTGCAAGTGTTAATATCATGATAGTCTTTGTGAACAATACGTGTCTGATAAATTGTCTTCTATGCTCTCCTCTAAGTATGAAATATCTTATAATTAAGAATATATTTTCTTTTTTGAAAAATATGTTAAATGGCTTTAATTATTTTTCTTTGTGGCTAAATCGAACAGTAAATGCCAAGTCTATAAATTGTGGTGAATTCTGTCTCTCTGGAGTATACGCAGTGAAGGAAGCCTGGCTCGTTGACTTGCTTTGTCATTGGTAGATTAAGTGGGTAATTTCCTTTAACATCTATTGGTTGTCTCACACAATCATCTGGGCCCATTTAAAATCCAGGTTGCTGAGCTGATCGTGCATAGAAAAATTAAATGAAGTAATTAAGCACAGACCCTGACACAGGCTCTTAATCAGAGCAGCTAAAGCAAATGAGGGGAATGTGATCAAGTAAAAGAATTAATAACGAATTTTAAAGAGCTGTTCAAGAAGATAACACCATATGATGACATGGGAAAAGATCTGGAGTTAGAAATCTAAAATTAAGAACATTCTCAACCTATCTCAGGATGAAAGAACTGAACGAGAAATTCAAGGCTTGTGTTGAAATAGGGAAGGAGTCTATGGGGAAAATATTGAATGACCTAGGAATTAACAAAAGTCAATGCAAGGGCTCTCCAGAGTCACTATAACAAAAATAACTGGTCAATGTGAAGCCATAACAAGAGGCAGCAGATGATCAAGAACCAATAACACTGAAGGAAGAAGTCCAAGCTGCACCGAAGGCATTAACAAAACACAAGGCTCTAATAATTAATGGAAAATCAACGGAAATATTTCAACAAGAGGATCACAACAAACTACTATCCAGTATGCTGCGAGAAGATGAGCCCGTTAGGTGGAAAGGCATTCAAACTACACAGTGGCCACACGATGGACTGGAGCATAGCAATGACCGTGAAGATGGCACAAGACCAGGCAATGTTTTTTTTGTGTTGTACATGAACTCACCATGAGTCAGAGCTAATTTAATGATCGCTAACAATGACAACTCTTCAAAAGTACTGTCATAAAGAAGAGGACAGACTCAAATTATTTCAGGATATGAAAATATTCTCTGAGAAAATGCGTAAGCAATTCAGGAAACATAAAAAGAAGTTGGAAGGGATAATACATGGTCACTGTAACACAAAGATTTTGTCAGAATTCAATGATTTCAACAGATAGCCAAAGGAAGAAGTCTAAGTTGCTCTGAAGGCTTTGGTGAAAAACACAGTTCAAGGAACTGATGGAATACCAATCCAGATGTTTTAGCAACCTAATGCAACACTAGAAGTACTCACTCATTGGTGCCAAAAAATATGGAGAAAAGTTATCTGGCCAACTGTTGAGAAGGGAATCTTTCCAAACTAATGTGATCCAACAGAATGTAGAAATTATTCCCACTTTGTCTTTCTTCTTGAGGAGTTCTCTGCTAATTCTGGGCTTCTCCCCTCTCCATGTGAAGTTGGTAATCAGTGTTTCCAATTCTTTGAAGAAGGATGAGGACTGACATCTTTACTATATTGAGTCTTCCAATCCACACATATATGTCCACAATGGTCAAAACAATGTGGTACTGGTATAGTGACAGATATTCAGACCAATGGAAAAGAGCTGAAGACTCAGAAATAAAAACATCAGCATACAGGGAACTGATTTTTGATAAGGGCCCAAAAAAATATCAAATGGGAAGTGGATGATCTCTTCAACAAGTGGTGCTGGAAAAATGAATATCTACCTGCAGAAAAATGAAGCAAGACCCTTACCTCACTTCATGCACAAGAATAAACTCACAGTGGATCACAGACCTTGAGGTAAAATCCCAAACACTTAGGGTCATTAACGAGGGAATTGAGACAAACCTGAGAACCTTGGCACGGGGAATACATAGGCCATCGGAAATAGGGAAGGATACAAATACAGAGGAGTCACAAATTGACAAATGGGGCATACTGAAGATAAATCACCTGTGTACATCGAAAGAATTCACCAAGAGAGTAATAAGAGAGTTCACGGACTGGGAAAACATCTTTAGCAATGACACATCAGACAAAGGCCTTATTTCTAAATTCTATAATACTATGTAATCTTACAATAAGAAAAAAACTAACTGCCCACTGAGGAGGTGGGCAAAGGACCTGAACAGAAGTTTCACAGGGCAGAAATCCTAATGGCCAATAAACATATGAGAAAATGTTCCTGATCACTAGCCATAAGAGAAATGCAAATTAAAACAACTATGAAAAACCACCTAAAAAAAGATATAAGTGTGTGTATGTATGTGTATATGTATATATGTATGTATATATATGTATATATATATCATATTAAATGAAGGGGGAAGTGCAGAGTGGAGACCCAAGGCCCAAGTGTCGACCAATGGAGATCCCCTCATAGAGGGGTTTAGGAGAGGAGATGGGTTAATTAGGGTGTGAGGTAGTATCGATGAAGAACACAGCTTTCCCCCGGATCCTGGATGCTTCCTCCCCCCAACTACCATGATCCGAATTCTAATTTGCAGGGCTGGATAGGACAGAGGCTGTACACTGGTGCATACGAGGGTTGGAGGTACAGGGAATCCAGGGTGGATGATACCTTCAGGACCAAGGGTGTGAGGGACGATGCTGGGAGAGTGGAGGGTGAGTGGGTTGGAAAGGGGGAACTGATTACAAGGATCCACATGTGACCTCTTCCCTGGGAGAGGGACAGCAGAGAAGGGGGGAAGGGAGACTCCGGATAGGGCAAGATATGACAAAACAACGATGTATAAATTACCAAGGGCATATGAGGGAGGGGGGAATGGGGAGGGAGGAGGGGAAAAAAAAGAGGACCTGATGCAAGGGGCTTAAGTGGAGAGCAAATGCCTTGAGAATGATTGGGGCAGGGAATGTATGGATGTGCTTTATACAATTAATGTATGTATATGTATGGATTGTGGTAAGAGTTGTATGAGTCCCTAATAAAATGTAAAAGAAGAAAAGAGAAAAAAATGATTAGGGCAAAGACTGTACAGATGTGCTTTATACAATTGATGTATGTATATATATGAACTGTGAAAAGAATTGTATGAGCCCCAATAAATTGTTAAAATTAAAAAAAAAAAAAGAAAAACCACCTAACATCCTCAAAAATAGCCTAATTCAAAACGTCAGAAAGCAATGAATGTTGGAGGGGCTATGGGGAAATAGGAACTCTCGTCCACTGCTGGTGGACCTGTAAGTATGTACAGTCCCTATGGAAATTGATTTGACGATATCTAAAACAGACGGAGATTGAGCTACCATATGACCCAGCAATCCCCCTACTGGGCATATACCCAGAAGAGGCAAGAAACAAACCATGGCCAGACATCTGTGCTCCAATGTTCATCACGGCACAGTTCACAATTGCATGGAGTTGGAAACAACCCAAATTTCCATCAACAGAGGAATGGATCAAAAAACTGTGGTACACACATACAATGGAGGACTACACATTCCTAAAATGCAGTGATGGACGCATGAGGCACATCGCTCTATGGGAAGAACTGGAGAAAATCATGCTAAGTGAAGTAAGCCAAGCACAAAACAACAAATACAACATGAGTCCACTGAGGTAAGTTAAAAAAACAAAACAAAAAAAAACCAAACAGGGCATAGGGGAAAAGCTACTATATACATATATCCCCGAGATGAGGTCCAGCAACCATGGCAGGGGCCAAACCAAATCCAGGGATACATATGACAGCCAACTAAATAAGAGGGGGAAAGAAAGAAAAAGGAAAAAAGACATGGATGAGGTAGGGGGAGGGCAACCAAGGGGAGGGTGTTGTTTATATCTCCACAAGAGAAGGAGAGAGAGACCAGGCTTCAAACCGAATCATCAAGACGTGAACACAACATACCAGCAAGAGAACCAACAAAGAGGTCTAGCAGGACCCAAACCTGACTGTGTTGAGAACCCCACCCCGGCCCCTCGGAATAATGCACTTCAGAGGACAGCACTGGGGCTACAGCTTGGCATGTTGGATTGGAGCACATGGAGAAATGCAAAGGGGTGGAGAGGGAAGAGAGGACATCCTGGTCCTCCTGGCCTACCAACCCCCGAGGACAATATTCCTACTCGAAGAAGACAACCCATGGGGAGGACCATAGGGCCGGCCCTACCACGGGACACTGCATTCATCGCTGAACCATGGCACTCCAGGGGACAGCACTGGAGACACCATGTGGGAATAGTGCACGGTCAGGCCCCATCACGCTGGGGTCAGGCACTGAGAGCATGCATAAACCCCTCTGGGCCAACAGGAAGAACAGAGATACCAGGAGGTTTAGGAGAGGGTTGGGGAGAAAGGGGGCATTGATCATAAGGATCAACCTATAACCCCCCTCCCAGGGGTACATATAATGGGTAAGTGGGTGAGGGGTGATGGAGGATGGTGTAAGATATGGAAAAATAATCTATAACTTATCAAGGGTTCGTGAGGGAGAGATGGCAGGGGAGGGAGGGGCAAGAAATGGGGAGCTGGTATGTGGGACTCAAGTGGGAAGAGAATGCTTTGAAAATGATGATGGCGGCATATGTGCAAACGTGCTTGACACACTGGATGAATGTGTGGATTGTGATAAGAGATGTAAGAGCCCCCAATAAAAGTATTTAAAAAGAAAGAAATTATTCAGCATATCATTAATATCACATACAAGGAAATTTTGTTCTGAATTCAATTTAAAAATAATTGTATCTGCACATCAACAGAGAATTGTGAGAAATCCAACCTGTCAGAATGGGATAGGAACTGAAAGATATCCTACTGATGTAAGATAATCTTAGCTGAAAGCAGAAAGCACAAGAACGTTCATCTTTGTTTTATTGGCTATGTGAAAGCATCCGGCTGTGGAAATCCTGACAAATAGTCGATAAAACTATGAGGAATGGGAATTCCCGAACATTTGAAGGTGCTCATCTGGAACCTGTGCACAGACCAAAAGGCCGTGGCTAAAACAGAGCAAGGGGATTCTGCATGCTTCAAAATGAAGAAAAGGGTATGCCAGAGTGGTTTTTATTTCACCTTACTTATTTATTCTGTTGGCTGAGCAATAATCACTGAAGCTGGATGATATGAAGAATATATGGCATCAGGCATTAGGATTAGGGGAAATCAGGATTGAGGAAAGACTCATTAACAACCGGCAATAAGCAGATGAGACAACGTTGCTTGCTGAAATGAAGAGAGCTTGAAACGCTTACTTATGGAGATCAAAGACAGCCTTCCATATAAACTACAGCTCAACGTAAAGAAAACAAACAAGTCCTCACACCTGGACCAGCAAGAAACATCCTGACAAACGGAAAATATTGAAGTTATCAAAATTTTTATTTTACTTGCATCCACAATAACAGTCTTAGCAGTAGCAGTAGGAAATCAAATGACATTGCAGTGGCCAAATGTGCTCCAAGGACTTCAACAAACAAACACCACCTAAAAAACAAAAAAATTCAAAATTGAAAATTTCAAAAGTCTTTTTAAATCTAAATTCTTGGATTCTTATATTTAAAAAAATCTTATGAAACATGTCAGAATAAAATGAACAGCCCTTGGGTTTAGTGTAATAGTTGAGGACACGTTCTCTGACTCAGACTCCAGCTCTGCCACTTATTAACTAAGTAGCATGAAAGGGCTGCAAAGAGTTCATGGCGCGGGGGCGGGGGGTGGGGAACCCATTATGTATTTCCCTAATTTTTAAGTCCCCTCATATAATTCTAAGCAAGTTATTAATCATCTGTGCTCTAATTTCCTCATTTCGAAACTAAATGTAATAAGAATGCCTTCCATTAGGTCGTTAAGACTTGTTCCATTGTGCATAAGGTCAGTGTGGGTCAAAATTGACTGAGTGCAACCTAACAGCACTGGAAGTTTGTTGTGAGGTGTGAATAAGTGGATTTTGCACAAATGCTGAGAACAGAAACTGCCACAGAATAAACACTCGATACGTGCAGCCTGCTTTATCAGTGAGCCTACGATGCTTCCTCTCTGCCAAGCGACTCCGGACTTCACCAGTCAGAAGATGGTCTAGTCAAAGGTACCAATCCCCTTTCACAGTGACCAGCAGAACACACAGGCCAAGGAGCAAAAAACAAATGTAATATGTCTAGAGTGTGCTCTGAATAAAGATCGACAGCTCAAATGTTAACAAGACCCACGTCTGTGATCCCAGGGAGTGGAGTCCGCCGGGCCAGGAATATGTGGACCAGAGAGCCCGCTCCCTGGCCTGGAGCAGCTGCACCTGTGGCCTTGTCGTGACAAAACATGGGCCACTATGGCCAGTTTTTCAAGACAGACCAGAATCTTGGCTTTTTATTTTAAAACTTCCAACCTCTAAATGTTGGCAGATGATTAAAAATGTAAAGCTTTCTGAGGTCAACGCTGTTGTGATTGAGTGTTGTTGAGCCAATTCTGACTCCCTGTAATGCTGTGTGTGACAAAGTAAGCTGTCCTGAGGGCTTCCTACGCTGTCTCTATGGCAGCGCCTGCCAGGTCTTCCCATGAACTGCCACCCCCTGGGTTAGCAGCACTCGGTGCCATAGGACTCCTCGGGACCAACGCTACCAGTGACATGCCCAGTTAGACATCCAAGTGAGCCTTCTGTTGCCATTGGCCTTCAGTCTGCGGACTCCACTTTGAATGGCCAGCTTCTAAGGAAGTACAACTAGTAGAGTGCCAAGAGAAGGAGATTTGGGGGGCAAAGTACTTGTTTAGAAATTCACTTCTGTAACAACTAGCGTTTTCTATATATGTGTGATTACACGTGCATACACACATACACTCACATACACAAAAACGGAAGTCCCTAGTCATACAAACTTGGTAAATTCATAATTAGATGATATTGGTAATGTTTTTGCATAACAATGCTCATAATCTTCCTTATGCTCGTGTACACAGTAAATTACTCGGTCATGCTGTCCTCTCTTTCCTCCTCTGCATATTTATCTGACATAGGGTCTTTTCTGAGGAGCAAGCTGTGGGACAAGTGTTCTGTGGAGATATTGGGGGGCATTGGTTTCTGATGCTCTCCCCAGCATTGACTCTGCACCCCCTGGAGCTCAGCACCAATATCCTGTGTCCCACCTTGCCCACTCCCTCCACAGAGTTTGGCACGTGGCGGACCGCTGGTGATCGCTTACTGAATCAATTTCCTCTTGTAAAGGGCTTTGGGTCCACAAAGGAACCTCGACTTGCCTTTAGAAGGGGAAAAATGAAGCAAAGCCAGATGCTGCCTTGAACTGAAGCAAGTCCAATGGCTCTGTCAGTTGGCTTTGATTGTTTACAAAGGGAAAGCCAAACCAAGCAGGAGGTAGGATTTATTTCAGTAAACAGCATCTTTCAAAGGGCAAGAACTCCGTCTCCTCCAGGAGAGGCAACCTCACTGCTGTTTGAATCAGAAAACATTTGCAAACCACCACTTGGTTAAAGAAAACAGCATGTTCAGACAAGAGAACACTGCAGGGCATTTGTGTGTGTGTGTGTGTGTGTGTGTGTGTGTGTGTGTGTATGTGTGTGTGTGTGTTTGTGTGTGTGTGTGTGTGTGTGTTGAAAGGAGGGATGGGGGATGGGGAATGATACACTTGCATACATATTTATCTTTATGCACACAGACATAGATACTGCGATATTGAGGAATAAAAGATTTAGAGGTATCGTATATTGAAGCATCTAATGAAATGTACAGACAAGAGCAAATGTCAGCAAACTTTTGAGACAGAAGAGCCAATCGTGTCCCTGATAACAACTTAAAAATTATTCGAGTCATTTTTACAAAGTAATGAAATCACCATTATCTGAATAATATCCTTTATAAATTTTCACTTTTACTTCAGAGCCACATGTAGACACGGAGTCACTTACAGCTCCTAGACCGCAGTTTGTTGACCCCTGGTTTAGAGAGCCCAGCGATTTAGCAGACTGTCAAAGGACTGGATTCCTTCCCTGTTCCCTTTGTGGTCAACTCCTTTTGACCCAAGGTTCTTTCCTGCTGAGGCTACCTCTTAGAGCCTGGGGGCATTTTAAGCTAAGAAACCACAATTTGAGACAATTGAGGCAGTAACAAAAGAAAGACAGGAAGAGGCAGACAGAGAAGCTGAGTGTTGTTCTAGATGGAAGGAGTAAAAATCGAAAGCAATAAAATCATATACCCAAATCTGCAATAAATCTAGTCATATTCCTAGGAGTTATTTTAAACTGTGGTTGGTAGCTGCTGTGGAGTTGGCCCTGACTCCTGGAAGCCCCGCCCACAACTAAGCAAAACTCTTGCCCATGTTTGTAATCAATTGCAAATCGGGCCCTTGCTATGTGTAAGGTTTCCGTTGGATAATATTCATAAATCATTCTCCAGTCCTTTCTTTTCCTCAGTCCATCACAGTCTGGAGATTCTGTGGGAAACCTACTCAACATCGCCGCAGCAGGCACATCTCAGCAAAGAGAAGCAGTGGCCGGACATGAGGTATAAGGCTGGGTATCCAAATCCGGCCTCCCACGTGGTAGGTCAGAATTCTACTACTGAGGCACAAAGGCTTCTATAATAAACTAGGCTGATAATAAAAATAATTCTATCTAGCTAACATATATGGAGATCTGCTAAGCAGGGTCTTAAATGTATTTTCTATGCCATCTTGTTCAGTGTTCAATATTACACTCCATGGTAATTTTATAGCACCATGTTGATTTTAACAAATCAGAACACGGAGAGTCAGCGAGCTGTAATACAAGTTGTACTAAGTCATTGCCCAAGAGCGCACCAGGTTGGTATTTAGAGTCAGAACCACTTGGTTCTACAGCCTTCCCTTTTCTCACCACACCAAAGACTAACAAGACCCGACTTTGGCTGTATGAATTGGTTTTCATAACTTTAAAACAATGCCCATTTCAGGGCCGCCCTGTGCTCTGTGTTGCTATGCGCTGCAATCAACTTCAAGGCAGTAATTTGGTTTGGGTCTTCATGTGCTCTGTTCGTGTCACTCACTGTGGCTAGAAATGAGGATGAATCTATGGCTCCAACCCACCCGGAGAGTCAAGGTGGGACCAGGGAAGGTGAGGAAGACACGCACGACATTGTGCATAGTATTATCTGAACCAATGGAGCACGCCATGGGGAACATGCCCTCCACTGCGGGGATTCAGGAAGGCTGCTTGGACTGATGGTATTTGAAGGGATACCGAGAGCCATACAGTGGCCCAGAAAGGAACCAGGAGAACGAACGGCAGAAGAGGAGAGCGGTGGCATCCGCTGGCTGGAGCATGGCATGTGTGTTGAAAATCAGAGGAAGATACATGTCAAAGACGTGAGGACCTGGAACTTCAGTTTGAACTTCGTGTTGTCGGTAATAAGGGTAGGGTCGGCTAAATTGAAGATGTGAGCCTAAGTGTGGGCCCAATGAAATGGGGCCATGTTTGTGGTGAACATGGGCTTAAAAGACCATCTTTTATTACAGCCAAACGCCTATTTAATCTTTGCCACCCGCTAGGTGCATGATCTTCTAGACAGCTTCCTCACTTCTCTGAGTCTCAACATCCTCACTTGTAAAATGAGAACATTCATAAGATTTTTGTGAGAGTGCAAAATCAACCAACCCCACCGCCATCAATTCAACTCTGACTCATAGAGACCTGTAGGACAGGGTGAACTGCCCCTGTGTGTCAGGGGAGCCAGCCCCTAACCAATCATCACAGGCCAGGCAGGCACAATTAAACAGCGATGATAAGTAAATACCACAGTAAAGTCATAGAGAATAAGAGAGAAAAGTGAGTGAAATAAAGGAGTCAGACACATTGCATGCTAGCATGCTCACCTCAGCTCCGCTTGGTGGTACAGGGCAGGAGAGAGAGGGAGGGGAAGGAGGACAAGGGGATAGGGGACAAGGGAACGAGGACCTGGGGAGAGAGGACGGGGGGCAGGGGGAATGAGAGAGCTGTTTAGTTCTAACCAAGGCTTATATACCTTTGGGGGTGTGCAAGCCTCCTAATTACCGGTAACAACATACATCACAGGAAGGGGTTGTACTATAGATAATACAGTAATGAGAGGGGGACGTTCTAGGGGTACACATGCAATAGGAAGGGGAGGGATTGAGGGTACACATGTGATGAGATGGGCGGATCCTAGATTCAAGATGGCAGCCTAACTTTGGATGTCACTGAACAGGTGTGACCACTTCTCTGGCTCTCCAAGGAAACAATTACTATCCTTATCAGCAAGATCCACCTACAGTGGACCAGATGCCTTCAGGGAGACTATCTTTTGAGATCTGACCTCCCACCATATGCTGGCCAACAGACTCTAATGTTTGGCATATCTTTGGGGAGACAAAGTTGGGGGGGGAGTATTTTTATATACCACACCTGTGAGTGTGTGAGACTAAAACTTCAGGAATAGAAAGCCTCAGCTTTCTTCCGCAGAGCTGGCTGGTGGTTGTGAACTGCTGACCTTCCTGTAAGCAGCCCAACTCAAGAACACTAAGCTCTCCCTTTGTGAGAGCTAAAGAAGAATATAAACAAAAGTGTCTTTCAAAGGGCCTTACACATGTTACTTTTAGTCATGGGATGGGTCCTGCTTTACTTACTGTTTGGTGTGTCAGTGGTTTGGGGAAACCGTGAGAAGGCCTTTTTCTTTCTTCAGACGTGCCCCATGGCTATTATACACAGGAGGTTGGTGTAGTGGGAAAGGGTATTCACTGTAGAGGCGGACAGGCTCAATTTCTGATTTTGATCCCCCTAGCAGCAAGCCAGTCCGCGTGGTCAGCAGTTCAAAACCACCACCAGCTTTGAGAGAAAAAAACAGCCTGTCAGTTGCCTATAACAGTTACAGTCGCGGAAACCCACAAGGGGGTAGCTGTGAGTCAGCATAAAGGGCAATGAGTTCGGGTTGGGGTTGGGGTTTAGTTATTGGTGGGAGCACAAGTCAAATGACTTTAGACCAGTGGTTCTCAACCTTCTTAATGCTGCGACCCTTTAATATAGTTCCTCATGTTGTGGTGAAGCCCCAACCATAAAATGATATTCATTGCTACTTCATAACTGTAATTTTGCTACTGTTATGAATCGGGTAACCCCTGTGAAAGGGTCGTTCGACCCCCAAAGGGGTTGCGACCCACAGGTTGAGAACCGCTGCTGTAGACCAATTATGGACCCGTACAGAGATTTAGAGACCAATTATGGACCCGTACAGAGCTTTAGAGCACCAATAGTATCACATATCGATACTATTCTCATGTTTTCTAGGCTCAATATTGCCTATGATTCTAGTCAATTACCTAGCTTCCCTGGGCCTCAATTTTCTCGTTAGGAAAATAGGAATAATAATCTGCCTTGGATACTTTATGGAATTATTCTGAAGATCCAATATCAGGAAGGCTTACCTGAAATAATGCATTGTAAACGGAATCCTTTTATAAACAAACGGAATCATAATTATAAACCTAGCCAATGTTCAAATGGTTCCACCGAAGTACTGAGTCCCTGAGGCAAAAAGAGAAAAAAGAGAAAAGGTGTTTGCTCTTTGGAGTGGCCCCTGGAGCCCCATAGAAGAATGGCAATGAAACTTTCATCTCCTTTTCCAATAATAGTGAAAAACACCTTACCTTTATGAGCCTGTTCATTGCTACCCTGTGAAAACAGAGCTAAAGGCTGTAAAACTGAGGCCAATTAAATCGAAGCAACTGTTTCCTGCCTCCCATCAGTTTCACCTCTCTCTCCTCCTCCCCCAACTAAGAGCCTCTTTCCACTCCCTGTTCCTGGTGAAGCCTTCCATCTGGGAAGATTGTAAACCACATGACATAAATTGAAAAACAAAAAAAAATCCCAATCACACAGACAGATATCAATACAGACACACACATGTCAGCGCACTCCTCCCCAACACTGTCGTTAAAAAAGGAGAGACACAGCTGGGCAGCATTGCACTGGCAGCCTCCTGAGCAGCCCTACTGACATGGACGTGGCCATTTCTCGAATCGTTTCCACGTGCTCGGGACACCAAGCCACACATACGTTAGACCTAGAATCAGCCCTGGCTGAATATTCAGCATCTTCATTCCCTCTGATTAACGCAAAAATCAGTTGTTCCCAGGTCTGTGAAAGTTAGCGACCAGAGGGACTTCCCTTGGGTTTCTTCTCCTATCGTGAATGCAGGTATTGCCATCGAGGTCATTTTGACTCTTGGTGACCTCTGGTGTGGCAGAGTAGAACTGGAAACCCCGGTAGTGTTTTCAAGGTTGTGAACTTTTAGACACATCTCCAAGTTGTGTCTTCTGAGACGCCTCTTGCTCATACTGCCAAGCCTACAGTTACTAACCAACGACCAACCATTTGCACCGCCCAGGGGCCAGCTTTCTATCATGGGGAGATGAAAATTCTTCATGAAAAGTCAAAGATGGCCTATTTTTTACTTTTGCTTCTTTGGAGATAGTGTATTAAGGGCACACTTGAATGGTAGAAGGACACTGAGCATGAAGTGATACCAGCAGAATCTACTAACAACATATGGTGCTCCTTATAGGGTACCTGTCAATCACTCCTAATGGGCACATGTGAAACAATGCCCATCTCCCAGGATTGTTCGGAGACTCAACAGAAGTATATGCTGTATATTAATCTTGATGAATAAATGTGCATTATCATCACATTAATGGGCAATGAATTGGGGTTGGAAAACTTAAGGTCTAACTCCTGGTTCTGTTACCAACTGGCTGGGTGACCTTCACAGGTGATTTTACCTTATTAACGCTCGTTGTTCTCAAATAACTCAAGAAATATCTACAAAAAATTCTATCATGTAATAAGTACTATGAATCACTCTACAAAGAGTTATTTCAACATAAAAGATCAAGATAATCATTGATTGGCTGTACTGGTTAAATGTATGAATTATTTAATATCAACATTGCAAAGTGGTATCTTTCCTTATGTTTTCTAGATCTTGGAAGTCCTGAGCCCTGTGGTGTTAACATCTTAGTCCTATTGCTCATTTCCCAGGTTTTGGATGCTCATTATATTCACATTTGACACTATTGTTTTTGTATTTTGGGTAGTTCCTGCAAACACTTTATGTGACAAAACATGACTGATGTGACTGAAAAATTGAATTTCTAATTGTATTGAGATGTAATTACTTGCAAGAGAAACCGCTCCAACAGTAAAATAATGTGATTTTGTCAACATAAAGCTGAGGGCATTCTCTTCGATTGCCCACCTTCAAACGTGTCCTATACGTTTAACACATGGAGGCTCAATGCTAAACAGGGAAGATGCTGCTCTGAGCCACCACTTCTCTGGCAACTTGTGTGTACCTGTGACGCTGGAAGCGGTGTCACTGGTATTTCAAATGCCAGCAGGGTCACCCAAGCGAGCAGACTTCAGCAGAGCTTTGAGACTAAGAACAGACTAGTAAGAAAGAACAGCCTGTCCATTTCATCGGAGTTAGTCACTGAAAACCCTATGTACAGCATCACAAGATTGTCAGTCCCTGAAAACGTAATGATAGAAGCAGAATGTTGTCGGGAATGGTACCAGAAGACGAGCCCTGCAGATGAGAAGAAATGTAAACTATGACTGAAAACGAGTTTCCTTCTCAGAGTCGACTCAACCATAATGACGAGGACGAAGTAAAGCCTGTGGGAGTAACGGCCTCAGGACTTACATTCGCTGATGGGGCACGACTCAAAATTAGAAGAACCAATTGATAATTGAAGCATAGAAAGTATGAAGTAGAGACCTAAGAAAACTGGAAGTTGTTAAAAATGAGTGTGACGTGTGAAGATCGATGTTCTAGTCATTATGAGCTCAAATGGACTGCTATTGGCCACTTGAATAAGAAACCCTCGGCTTGACGATGGCAGGGGTGACACAGTCAAGAGGAATAGTTGCATTCATCATCAAAAAGGACGTTTCAAGGCCTATCCATTTTGAAGTTCAATGCTCCCTGTGATAGGATAATGTCTATCCCAGTACAAAGAAATCCAATCAATACAACTACTATTTACATTTATGTACCAACCATGAAAGCTAGTGTAATGAAGAAATTGAAGAATCCTATCAAAGTCTTCCATTTTAAACAGATTAAACATGCAATCACGATGCACTGATAATCATTGGCAATTGGAGTTCAAAAATTGGAAACAAAGGGAAAGGGAAAGTATTTATGGACTATGGTTTTGGTGATGGAAACGAAGATGAAGATCACATGGTATAATTTCATCAGACCAATCATTTTTCATAGCAAATACGTTTTTCAATAAAACAAATGGCAATGATACGCATGGACATCTCCCCACAGAACACACAGAAATCATCTTGACTACATCCAGAGGAAAAGAGGATGGAGACGCTCAATATCAGCAGCTAAAACAAGACTAGGTTGTGGAACAGACCAGAAATTGCTCACACGTAAGTTCGAGTGGAAGTTAAAGAAAATGAAAACAAGTCCACAAGAGCCAAGACATGACCTTGAGTCTCTCTCCCTCAAATTTTTAGCCCGTCTCAAGAACAGATTTGATGCATCTAATACTGATGGCAGAAAAGCCGAGGAGCTAGGGAATGCCATCAGTTACATCAACTGAAGAAAGCAAACGATGGTTAAAAACACAGGAAAGAAAGAAGAAATCAGTGTGGATGCGAGAGGAGACTCTGAAACTTGCTTTAACTCGAGCGTCACGAAGGCAAATGGAAGGAAAGATGGGGTAAGAAAACTGAATTGACAATTTCAAAGAGTGGATCAAGAAGATGAAATCAAATAGTATAAGGAAATCTGAAAAGGCCTAGAGTCAGAAAACCAAAAAGGAAGAACACACTCAGCATGTGTTACACTGAAAGAAGTCAAGAAAAGATTCAATCCTGGAGTTGAAATATTTAAGTATTTTATGATCAAAGTATTAAATGGTGTAGGAAGCATTAAAATAATATTGGAAGAATATAGAGTCAGTGTACGAGAAAGAACTGGTCACCATTGAACCATTTAAGAGGTGGCACATGAGCAAGAATCAATGGTGCAGAAGGACGAAGTCCAACCTGCGCTGGAAGTACCAGCCACAAACAGGCTCAAGGAAATGATGGAATCGAAATGGAAATGTTTCAGCAAGCTGATGAAGCACTGGAATCACTCACTCATCTATGCTAGATTTGGAAGACAGCTACTTGGCCAACTAACTGGAAGAGCTTTATATTTGTACCCATTCCAAAGAAAAGCGACCCAATAACATGCTCAAATTATAGACCAATATTGCCCATTTATATGCCAGTAAAATGTTGCTGAAGAACACCCATCATTGGTTTCAGCAGTACATTGACAGGGAGCTGCCATAGGTTCCAGGCAGATTCAGAAGAGGACGTGGAACAAGGTATATATCATTGCTGATGTCAGATGAATCTTGGCTTAAAGCAGAGAATACCAGAAAGATGTCCACTTGTGTTTACTATGTCAAGGAATGCAATTGTGAAGATCATAACAAACTATGAATAACTTTGAGAAGGACGGAATTCCAGATCAGTTCATTGTGCTCATGTGGAACTTGTGCGTGGCTCACGTGGCAGTTGTGTGAACAGAACAAGAAAGCACTGCATGTTTAAAATCAAGAAAGGTATCCTATCACCATAGCCAATCTATATTCTGAGAAAACAATCAAAGAAGTTGATTATATGAAAAAAAATTGGATTATCAGGATGAAGGCTTATTAACAACCTTCAACATGCAGTTAACAACAGTACACTACTTGCTGAAACTGAGGAGGCCTTGAAGCACTTACTACTGAAGATCAAGGACTGCAGCCTTCAGTATGGATTTCAATTTCTGTGTGCATTAAAGGAAAGCCAAAAGCTTCACACCTGGGTCAATAGGTTACAATGCATCATGGTAAGCAGAGAGAAGGTCGAAGTTGTCAAAGATTTCCTCTTGTCTGGATCTACAATCAATGCTCATGGAAGAAGCAGTCAAAAGAGCGCAGGAAGCATTGCCTTTGGTGAGTGTGCTGCACGAGACCACTATAAAACGTTGAAAGCGAGGATATTAAAGACTAAGGTGAGCCTCACCCAAGCCTTGGTACTTTCATTCATCTGCTGTGAATGTGAAGGTTGGACACAGAGTAAGGAAGACCAAGGAAAAATCAATGCATTTCAACTATGGTGTTGGTGAAGAATATTGAAAGTGCCATGGACTGGCAAAAGAACAAACAGATTTGTCTTAGAAGAAATGCAGCTAAAATGGTCCTTTATGGTAAAGACAGTAATACTTTATCTCACATGCTTTGGAGATGTTTTCTGGAGAGACTAGCTCCTGGAGGAGGCCATTATGCTGGATAAAGTGGAAGGGCAGGAAAGGAGAGACAGGCCTTTGACACATGGCTCAAATGGGCTCAAATATAAGCCCAATTGCAAGGACTGCAAAGGGCTGGGCGGTGCTTCTTTCTGCTGCACCCAGGGGCTCTGTGCACCTTTCTCTGTGCACAGGGTCTCTGTGCACCCAGGGTCTCTGTGCTTTTTTCTGCTGCACCCAGGGTCTCTGCAATAACAACACTGCTCGGAGAAGGTCGCTGTCGTTCCTAACATGAGTATATGTTAAGAAAATAACAGCAGCTTTTCTGTTACCTGGATTCAAAGAAGAGCAGAAAGGGTTGCCATCATGAGGGGTTCTGTTCCCTGTGGTAAACTCGGTAGGAAACTCCTACCAGGAAGAGGAGAGGAGGGAAGAGCAAAGAGGAGAGATCAACCAACCAAGTCAAGGGACCTAGTTTTATAGAGCACTTGCTATGCCCCAGAGACTAAGCTGGATGCCTTAGAGCTGCGAACACCTTTGACTCCTTATATGTCTGTAAGGGAGATCGAATCGTACAATTTCCTCACCTTGTCCATGACCACATGGCTGAGAAAGTCAGACCCAAATCATTCTAATGTTAAATTCTCACCATTTTTCACTCCACGATACCAACTCTCTTTAGACTCCTTCCTAATTTTGCTGAGGGTGAACAGTGCCACCAGCTGTGCCAGGTTGCCCGGAAATGGAGGGGTACCTAGGGTGAAGTAGGGGGTAGGGAGGACACAATACACCCAAACTACCCACTTGGCTCCCAAATTCAATTCCTAGACCTTCCTGTCCTCTGACTCCTGGTCCAGATCTGTTCTACAAATGTCACATAAAAGACATCTTGACACAGCAGACTGAATACAGAATCAACCTACCTCGACCTCATTGTACGCTCTAGCCCATGAGAGGAGAAGAAATGTCCAGTTGCATCTAAGACGAAACATTTTCCAGCTAAAGAAGTGTGGATTATGTGGCAAAACACCAAGTGACACACCAAGTAGAAGGAATAAAATATCAAAGCCAGACTCTATAGCAGGGCTACCCCATAGAACTTTCTACAGTACGGGGCACATCCTATGTCTAGACTGTTCATGACAGTAGCTCCCAGCCACCAAACTAAAAACCACACTCACTGTCATCAAATTGATCCCTACTCCTAGCGACCCAATAGGACAGAGCATAACTAGCCCTGTGGGTTTCTGAAACTGTAAATCTTTATGGGAGTAGAAAGCCTCATCTGTCTCCCACAGGTGGCTGGTGGCTTTGAACTGCTTATGTTATGTTACCATTAGCATCCCAGCGGGAAATCCACTACACAATCAGGGCTTGCCACATGCCGCTGAAACGCTGAGGAATTGACTTTTTCACGGAGCTATAAAGCTAAGGAATTGTATTGTTTAAATGTGAACAGCCATATGTGTGGCGAGTGGCTACAGTCTGGGGCAGCACAGCTCTATTGTGTCCTGTGTGACTTTGCATCAGATCCTCTCACACCTCTGAGCCTGAATCAGTCACTTGTCAACTACTCATGATTCTTCCACCTCACAACTTGGTAGGATGTAAAGAAGAACCAGACAAGTGTCTAACGCACAACCTTGCTCTTAACGAAGTACTCAAGGGACCTCAGTTGATTCTGAAACTGTGACTCTTGCACAGTCCAAGAGAAATGCATGTCAAAAGTCTAAGCCTGGATTTTTCCCGCGAATTGATTCCTTGTGATGCTTCAGCCAACCTGAACTTGCCTGCCAAGAATGACCTCGGAGAGAAGAGGGTTGAAGAAAGTCATGCTAGTTGTAGGACTGTGGGTACAATCCCAAACCCCGAGTATCCTGCTTCTCCTTGGCATGCTCACATGTCATTTCCTCCAGGTGGCAATGATGGGGGCAGCTGCAAGCAGGACAAAGTGCTCGCCATCGGATGCAGCCACAGATCTTTGAGAGTTTTGCCAAAAACCTCCCTCCGTCTGCACTTCTTAAACACGCAGGCTGCTTTCAGGAACATTCACCCCATCTGGTTCTGATTCCTTTTCACTTAACTCACCAGAGGGAGGTGTTGTAATACCAGATTGACTTCCAAAAAGTTTCAATCTGCATATCTTTGTCACTTCCTTAGAAGCAGGAGGACGGTTTTGGAGAGCAGATGGACAAAATGTGCCCCAAATGGGACAGAAGGTACGAAATGGCAGCCCCTTCTCCACTACAAAATCTCCATCAACCCAGGCAAGCAGCCACTCTCACAGTTGCGACCTCTGCCCTGGAGGATGTTAGCTGAGTAGCCTGGTAGCTTGGTAACTGAGCATGTTAACTGGGTGGCAGCCCAGCCTCATCCAGTGTTACTACACACTAGGTCTCTAATGCAGAAAAGCCCAGCATTTCTACCAAAGGCAGATGCCACCACAAACCCTCCCAAAATTAGACAGCTTGATGAAAGAAGCCCAGAAGATGCTTTGTAAAGACAAAAAAAAAAAAGTACAGGAAGAAAAAGAGAAAGAGGAAAATGGAGGAAGGAACGAACAAGGGGAGGATTGGGAAATGTGGGCATTGTGTCACCAGGGATCCATGTAAGTCCAGGAAAACAAATTATCCCAGATTGGTCTCATTTTTATTGTGAAATTCACTACAATACTAAATCAGCCTGCGAGCCGAAGGTTCTACATTACGCAAGTTCCTCTAGTACGCTCTGACGGCTGTAAGAGAGAAATAAACCACAGGACTGGCCTCTGGTCACCCATAAGGTTTTCCTTGGGTGCTTTGGTTGGAGCAGATCTCCAGGCCTTTATTCCTAGTCTGTCGTGATCTGGAAGCCTTGGTGCAAAATGCTTGACATCATCTCAACACTCAAACTTCCCCTGACACACAGGCAAGATAGTGGTCTGATTGAAATGGCAAAGCTAGGGTTTACATTTGGGACTATCTAAAATAGACCAAAAAACACCAGCTCATTTTACTCTAAACTATGCTACTCAACAGTGGTATAAAGACTCCCATGATTACTGTTCACTCTGAGATTGAGATGCTAAGGAGTAATTTTTTAAAGGAGTAAATTATTATACTGATTTGCGCTAGATGACCAATGGTCCCTTTTGATTTGGGACCTATACAACTGTAGGGAGCTGCGTGTCTCCCCACCCTGGATTTTAGCCATGAAATTACTCTCTCCATACAAACTTCCCAGAGGTTTTTCTGCCCTTTGTTCCTTTCCCGCCAGAGGGTGGCTGCCCTGACCCTTGCTCGGATTGGTGATCTTTCACTAGCAGCTGCTATGATTGGTCAATACATGACAGATGGCATCTCCCCGCAGGCTCACCAGGAATGCTTCATTAGCATACTTACCTGTTTGATCAGATGCCTGCCATTCCTTCCTTATTTGAAGATGCAGGACTATTGGCTACCTCAGCTGTACCTTATTTTACATGTGACTTAATGGTGCCAGCTCCTCCCTGGCTATTTAAACCTCTGCTCTCAACTCAATAAAACGAGGCTTGATCAGATTCCTGTCTTGCCTCCATTTCTCCGCGCCCTTGCCCATCTTCATTCCCAGTCCCTCTTTCAGGTCCACGTTGTCGATGTCCTGCAGGCCAGGACATACAACAAATGTGTATAGGTCCATAAAATGAATTCAGGGTTCCTGATAGCTCAGCAAGCGTCATGATGAGTCTCTCCCTCTCAAGCCCTGAGACGTTACTCATAAAACTCATTAGAGAGCTGGTGTTCTGAATTGAATTGTGTCCCTCCAAAAGATATGAAGTAATAACCCCTGCACTTGTGAACATAATTTTGTTTGGGAAAAGAGGGTCATTGGCAGGATAAGAGCCCTGGTGACATAGTGGTTATGCGTTGGGCTGCAGGTCTTACGGTCGGCTGTTTGAAACTACCAGCAACTCCGCAGGTGAAAGACTGGGCTTGCTACTCCTGTAAGACATGAAAAAAATAACAATAATTTGAGAGAGGGAGGCGAAAAATGAGGAGCTGATACCAAGGGCTCAAGTAGAAATAAAATGTTTTGAGAACGATGATGGCAACAAGTGTACTAGTGTGCTGGACACAATGGATGTGATAAGAATTGTATGAGCTCAAATAAGATGTTTTTTTTAAAAAAAGTTACAGTCTCAGAAACCCACAAAGTGGGGGCGAGGGGGGGGGGGTGTTGCTCTGAGTCAGCATTGACTCAATCAGTTAAGTCATACCAAAGTAGAGTGCATTCTCCTCCTTGTCCTATGCCCTCTGTGAAGTGTTGTACAACAGGAGAGTCGTCCACAAAGGGGAAATAGATGCCATGAGACTCGAGGGCTAGAGCTTAGGCCTCCACCAGGAACTAGGAGAAAGACACGGAACTGTTGATTTCTCAAAGCCCTTCCAGAGAAATCGACATGATCAAGACCCTGCTTCGGGTTTCTGCCCTGCAGCACTGTGAGAAAATTCATTTCCGTTCTGTGACGGATCCCCGTTTGTTGGGGGTTGCTACAGCAACAGCCTGAGGAATCAAAGAAGCCTTGCTTTGACGTCTCTCTTCCAGGATAAGAACCCCTGTTTATTACGTCTTACATCTTAAGACTGCGTTGTTTGGTTCTCTCTTTTCCGACCTTCTAGCTTGTATAAGCAAATGCCTCCTTGCCATCGCCACTTGGACGTCTTCCAGGCATTTCAAAGGAAACGTGTTCAAAGGAAACCTTCACCTTCTTCTCCCCAGTCTCAGAACCATGTGCTCTTCTCCACTTCAGTGAAAAGAAATGTCATCCACCAGCTGCACAAGAGGCTTTAGTAAAACGCCACCTGCAGTCACTGAAAATGCCTTTTCTTTTCCTCGAACCTTCCTGCTAAGCCCCAAGTTAGAAGTTGGTGAGCTAAATGGGATTCACCATGTCTTTTGATACAGCTCATTCACTGAGGCTGCCAATGGTGATGGTGGCGGTGGTGGCTGAACCATCGAAATGCTTCTGACCCATAGCGAGCCTCTGTGCAAGAGAACAAAACACTGTCTGGTCCTGCTCAATCTTCACAACGGTTGTTGTGTCGAAGCCCATTGCTGCACCCACTGGCTCAGCCCATCTCCTGGGCAATCCTCCCTCTTAACAATAATGTCCTCTCCCAAGGACTTGGATAACCTATCTAAAGTTCTTGAAGCAAAATCTCACCATCCCTCCTACTAAGGCGCATTCTGGCTCCTGCTAATTAATAGTTTTATCTTCCTTGCACTTAACGTTGGCTGATGCAGATCCCTTATGGAATACTCATTTTTCCAGTGGACTGAGGGCAAGGAGCCCCTTGTCACCCCTTCAAATCTTAGCAAAAAGTAGGTACAACAAGGTGAGAGTTAGCAACTCTTCTCTACATCGCCCCCACCCCATCCTGCCTCACCACACCACTCCGCGCCAGCATCGGTTGTCTGCCTGGCACAAGCTACAGTTATCTCTATGAATGTCTCTTTGCCCAATGGCAAGCTTCACTTTTGACCCACCTTGGCTGCCTTAACACCTAGCTCACCGCGGACACTTTGGAGGTGTTGAGAAAGGGCGCGAATGAAATGAAGAAATGAATGATCAAATGACGAATGACGAATACGAGGAGCTAATGAGCCTCTGGGCCTCCCGGGAAACCCTGCCAAGACCTCCCTTTCGTGAATATGCCACATCTGATTCAAGAGGGCAACTTCAGGAGGAACTGGGAGCACAGTGGAAATTTCTCACCAGCAATCACCACCCAGCCTGAGTTTCACGTACTGTCTTTCCCTTTTCTGTCTCTCCTTTTAAAGTCACTTGCAGCCTCTCTCCTCCTCCCACCTCATCTATTATTATGATAAAGACTTCAAACACCAAGCGTTGCTATTCAGGGTCCTGTGAAAATGTGTTTTTCCCATCAGTCCTGATGAAATAGTTTCCACTGTCTGTTTCCCTTGCAGATAGCAATCAAAGTGCAGGCGCAACAATGAAGAAAAGTCCAAACTCTTGTCCAATATAGAATCTCAACCTTGTCCTTGGAAAGCAAGACCCGGGGGAATTTAATCACAAATACTCTTGGCGTGGTCTAGCCCATTGCTGTTGAATACAAAGTGTTTGGAATGATCTGCTTCTGGGAGCTGACTTCCCTCTTCTTCCCTTCAGTTTTCCCAGAAGGTCTTTGAAGAACATGACTCCTTTAAGGCCTGGGATCTCCAGAGTTTAACATTCATCTTTAAATCTTCGTCATCTTTTTAAATACTTATCTTTGAGCTATTTGGCTCCTGAAGCTCCAAGGGCACGATTTTGTGAGCTCTTCCTTCCCTCCGACGTGCTGCCTCAGTGCCACTAGCTCACAGCTGAGCTCCGTCATCGTTCTAGGGTCTTGGACAGTCTTTTCCCAAACGCAGCTTTGCTGTTCACCAAATCTGTCACATGCAATAGTGGAGAGGTCAGGGGATGTAATACAGTGTTGTTATTGTGAGCCATCAAGTAGATGCCAACTTAAAGAGATCCTATAGGCAGAATGGAATTCCCCCATCATGTTTCCTATGACGTAGCTTTCATAGGAGCAAATGATCAGGTCTTCTCTCCCACGAAGCAGCTGGTGAGTTTGAACTACTGACCTTTCAGTTAGCAGCTTAAGGCTTAACCACAGCACCATGAAGTGTCCTCATGTTGATTCTGACTCTATTGAAGAGAGCAGAACTGTCCATTTGAGTTTCCTGAGGCTGAAACCCTTAAAAGGAACAGAACGCCTTTTTTCTTATAAGGCATGGCTGGTGGGTTTGAACCACTGACCTTGTGTTAGCAGCCCAAAGTGTAACCCATCATGTCACAGGGACACTATGAGAATGTAAGGTGGTTTCAGGACCACAGAGTCTACCTCTTTTTCCCGGTGTCCTTCCTTTCAATCTCCTCCTTCTCACGAGAAGGTGTGAGCAGGTGCAGAGTGTGTCTCTCACTGAATCAGGTGACACCAGAGAGAGCCAGAGAATAAGCCCCAAAGCATGTCCTAGAGATCAAGCAACTGATCAGATTATGAAAGTCACTTATCTAGGCTCCAAAATAGGAGGAAAGAATACAAGCAGAGTAAGGAAAGAGGGCTCGGAGCCTTTACTTCCAGCCATGTGGCCATGCAAACTCCCATGTAGGGGTTAAGGGTGTGGTGTGTGGCGAAGCCAGCAACACAGCCAGGAAAACAAAGTTTATAGTTCTCTGCAGGACTCAGTAATTAAAACAGATGGCTCTGAACTTTAATAAATTCTTCCCTTCTTCTCCCTCTATGCCTACCAATTTTTTAATTGCAGTGTTGTTTTTACTGCCATTGCGCCTGCTTCTGGCTCCTGGCAACCCCGGGTGCAACGGAATTGGAAGGTTGGACTATCACATTCTAATTGGACCTTTAGGGTCATAGGAGTTTCAGAAGTAGAGTCTCAGATCGTTCTTCCTACTCTGGCTTCATCTGGAATCTTAAGCTTCCTGAAATCTGTTCAGCACAAGCCCCCACTGAGAGATGAGCTGGAGCTGCCCATGAGGCCCATGGGTCAGAATTGCACCCAGTGCTCCTGCAGAGAAGGAGAGGATGCTACACTGAAGCACCAGTGCCTTCTGTGGGAGGGGATCCCCAATGCCATCAAGTCGATGCTGACTCATAGCAACGCTATAGTTTCATGAATATAAATCTTGTTGTTTGTTTTGTTAGAAATATTAAATTATTTATCATTAATTGGGAGTTAATACATATATGATATCATTCCCTAGGCCAATCATGTCCAGCAGAATCGTACAATTGCTGACACCATCAATTTCCGCACATTCTTTTTCTTCCTGGACTCCTTGATATCTTTCTCCCTCTTACCTCCCCTGCCACACCACTGTACCCCCCAGCCCCGACCCTTGTTCTACTTGCTGTCCCTATAGCTTCATCAATCCTGAGTTTCATCTACCAGAAAAAAACATATATAACACCTTCAAGAGGGTGGCCTGCGATGACATGACAACTCGAGATACACCCTAATAGGAACGAACCAAAACAAAACAAAACAAAATTGGAGAAAATGTTGAAAACCAGATCAGGTCCAACATGCATCAGAGGAGGGCCCAAGTGACAAGGTTGTAACTGTTCATGTCAGATTTATGCCTTTCGTCTTCTATCCTCATCTCTCCAAGGCCCTCTGTTTAGTGACCCCTTTCCTCCCATCCTTCAATTGGAGATAGAGTTCATGAATATAAATCTTTTAAAAATTTTTAAATCATTTTATTGGGGGCTTGTACAACTCTTATCACAATCCATACATCAATTGAATCAGGCGTGTTTGTACATATGTTGTCCTCATTCTTTTCTAGCACTTTCTATTGAGCCTTTCGTATCAGCTCTTCTCCCCTCCACATAACCCCCCCCCCCCCGATAGACTGTACATTGTTATTATTTTCATCTCTCATACTAACCCCTGTCTCCCTTCCCCCATGTTTTCTGTTGTTCTCCCCCCCCTGTAGAGGGGTGTATGGTTATGTGTCGATCATTGTGATCAGTTCCACGTTTCTCCCTTCCTCTCCGCTTCTTCCCCCTACTATTCTGTTCCTGGATTCTGTGTGCTGTGAGTTCCCATCCCTTTCAATATCTGTGTACATGTTCTGGTCTAGTCTGATTATTTTTGGAAGCAGACAACCTCATCTTTCATCAGCGAGACACTGATGTTTTTGAACTGCTAATCTCATAGGTAGTAGCAAAGTGCCTGTCCACAGTGCTCCTGATAGTGAACTCCAGCTCGTGGAGACCCTATATCCGGCTTGCCAGACTGTAAACCTTGGTGGGAGCCAAAGGTCTCGATTTTCTCCCATGCTAGATTTGCATTGCTGGGCCTTGCGGTTAGGAGCCTATTCTCTAGCTCATAGCAACAGCGGGGCTCTTCTTATAGAAGGTGACAAGGAGGTGTGAATAGATTTAGTAGTAGACGTTCATTGAAGGAAGATTTTTCTGTGGAGATAGAGTGGAAAAAATCACACGAGTCAGGAAGATCAACTAGCATGCTCACAGATAAGAGAGAAGTAATAAGAACATGAATTAAGATGATGGAAAGTGGAGTAGGACCAAGATCATTGGAATCTGCTAAGAAGATTTAACTGTGGAGCTTGGTAATTGCCCCTTCTGTTTATAAGGTAATTTTATGTGTCTCGCTCCATTTGAGCTTCACAAGAACCAGGTAGGCGCTCTAGATAAGGAAGTAGGTTCAAAAGGTGACCTGGCTCAGTAACAAAGCTTAGAGAGGGTTGTGCTGGAAGAGACATCCAGCTCTTCTGAGAACGACCAGGCCCCAGCCCACCAGACAGCATCAGGTCACTGTCTCACTCAGACTTTGAGTTACAGGAATGGGCTCACCTAGCTTCCCTCAGATTAAGCGGCATTTGATCTTGTTTATTTATTGATTCAACAAACATTTATAGCCATGCACTTCCCAGAAGAGAGTTTCAGAATTCCCATTAGATATGAGAGACTGATAAAAGGCTCACCAGCTGCTGCGCAGAGGATGATGGGGCTGATTGTGAGTCAGCCCTGTTCCTTAACTTGACTGCTTCGCTTTTGATGATGGGAAAGTAATTCTTAGGTCATTGTAAAATATCCAAATAAGAAATGTTGATATAACGTGGACGTACAACATTTTTAAAAAATCTGTAGTACTTTGTTTTTTAAGTTATTAGTGGAAGTAAACTCAAATAAAAACAAACAAACAGAAACATGATCATGGGTAACATCGATTGAGCCTCTGTTAACGTCAGGCACTGGACTGGGCACTTTGGTCCGAACACAGCGTCTCCTAGTGGCGTAGTGAATTACTAAATGTGGCCATTGTAGCCATCCATTCCATGATGTGTTGTAAACCCTGGCCTTCTGTACCAGTGTTACAGTCCCATTTTGGACTGTGCTATTCCTTGTGCTTCAGGCTCCATTTCACTACAGGGCGTGGCCTGCAAGTAGCCAGATTTGCTATCTGTGTTAAAACAAGAACTAGCTTCTGGTTTTAAGCTGTTCCCTGAATGGGCAAACTGTCCACTTCCTTTTTAATTGTGGAAAAACAAGGGATTTGGAGTCAGGGAACGGGCTGAAACTAGACTTGGTTTGCCTGGGATACACAGAAGTGATCAGTATGTCCTCTACCTCACCTTTTGACACCAGAGGACAAACACAGCACCTCCATCCAAGCCCCAGATGTGTAAAGGTCACCATCTCTGTGTCCTGGCTGAGCGAGGGCAGAAAGAACACTAGTGCAGAGTCTACTGGTCACAAACACCCTTCACATGGCAGCTATTGCTTTTAAAATACCTACTGGCCTAGGAGTGTGGTCCGATGTTGCCTGTGGTAGTTACATAATCTGGTGTCAATTTGAAAGGATTACCAGTGAAGGGGTGGAGTCTTGCCTGTCAGTCAAGATATAACCAAGGAGACCTTTGTGGGGGTATGGCCTTCTCCTGAGGATTCTGGGAACTCCTGTATTTCCTCCTTGGAGGCGGGAGACACTTCTCTCTCTCTCCACTTCTCTCTCTCTCTCTCTCTCTCTCTCTCTCTCTCTCTCTCTCTCTCTCTCTCTTCACTCCCTGAGAGACTCTCTACTGACAAGACACATGGAACTATGCTAATGCCCTGAGCTGGAGGAGCCACATGGAGACCCCTGCCAGTGCTGAGATGCTTACAACACCATTGGATCTACAAGACTTCACACACACTGGCCTGTGATCTTCCTGCATTCTGCGTCATTGCTTGTGTTTCATGAGTCTGAAGAGGAATGTATAGATTGGTATCAGACATATGGACTAATATCAGACATATGGACTTGATCTGAACTGGGCTGGGATGTTCTGTCAATATTCAACTGCTCTTGTACATAAGCCTCTTTCTATACACATGTGACTGTCCATGAATTTCTTTCTCCAGTTGACTTGGATGAACACATCACCTAGTAGTCCAGTTGTAAATATGTTGGTCTTCTTTATATTGAGTTATACGCCATAATGAAGGCAAGTGGTGGATGTCCATATACATAGACATATACAGGTCATTCCTACCAGATGCCCCTGGGTGCTCCAACCTCCTAAGGTGCACACTGCTAAACAAAAAAGGTGGACATCTGAGAGCATCCAGAGGAAACATCTAGTGATCTGCTCTCAAAAACGGAACCACCAAAAGTCTATGGAACTCAAGGCTCCGACATCCATGGTTTCACCAGGAGTTGCAATCAATTTGATTGCAACTGATCAGCGTGCTACCTGCTTGCTGGCGGAGAAGTCCTCCTAGTAACTCCTCCTGGTCGGTGGTAGATGAAACCATTGACTACATTCATAAAACCTGAATTTTGGTTTAAAGGCTTGGTGATATTAAAAACATCTAGTATGGTCTTGGACAAGTGCCTTCCTTTACTACATCTCATTTCCCCCTCCCCCCCCCCATTAGGATGTAAAGTTTGATTGGTAGATGAAGTCTTTCCATTTCTGACTTATCAAAACATAGTATGCTCAGGATGTCCTGGAGGCTTATTTTTATAAGACCATTCATTAAAAACTAAAAATGTAATGTTTACTGTAATATTTAGTTAGTGGGCTGACAAACGACAGGCGATGGAGGGTGTATTCATTTATTAAGTTTACAAGAATAAATCACTACAAACTTAGGGATTTAAAATAATAGAAATGTGTTATCTCACAGTCCTGAAGGTCAGCAATAAACTTTGTTTCATTGTGCCAAATCAAGATGCTCCCACCAGAGGCCCTAGGGCAGTGGTTCTCAACCTTACTCGTGCTGCCAACCTTTCATACATTTCCTCATGTTGTGGTGACCCCCCAACCATAAAATTATTTTTGTTGCTATTTCATCACTGTCATTTTGCTACTGTGATGAATCAGGCAAGCCCTGTGAAAGGGTCATTCAACCCCCAAAGGGGTCGTGACCCACAGGTTGAGAACTGCTGCCCTAGGGGATAATCCACCCTTTGTGTCTATTAGCTTCTGTGGCTTCCAACATTCCTTGGTTTGTGGTGGCACCATTCCAGTCACCATTTCTGATTCCCTGATCACTTTGCCATCTCCTCTACATCTGTGTCAAGTCTGCCTATATCTCTATTATTAGGATTCGTATGATTGCCTATATGCCCCAGCCAGAAAATCCAACACCATCTTCTCATCTCAAGGCTGTTAAATTAATTGCATATACAGGAATCTTTTGTGTTTTGACAAATAAGGTAATATTCCCAGGTTCCTGAGTTAAGAACCTGATATGGGGGGTGGGGGTGGGGGGGTGAGGAATATCATTCAGTCTACTTACTACAGAGGACAATGAAAACCCCACTTATCTGCTGCTTCATGGTGGTACTCAAAGACACCACCATTGGCATCCAGGCTAACGGTCAGATACAAACATGCTCTGGCACTGGGGTGGATGGGGTGAGTTGGGAGGTTCAAGGGCATGGGGAATCAATCTAAAGGGGTCAAGAGAAGCTGCTGATCATTGAACTGCTGTGTAATGGAGACATTAATTGCTATCTGAAATAGCACACAATGACACACTGACTAGCTTCAAAGCTGCACCCCTGAAAAGCAAGGTAAGAACACCAGGAGCACTAGAATGACCAACTGAGAAGTCTGACAATAAGCAATAATATTTTTTTCTGACAACCATTTGCTGTAAAATCAGACACCTTGCTGGCACAACTCTCTCTCTCTCTAGCCTACCTGATTCTCTGCGATGCATCTAATTATTTTCTTTGAGGAAAAAAATTTAAATGAGTCATACTTTTTATTCCCATGAGGGATATCATTGCTTACCTCAGATCGATTTTGGCAGAAAGCAGAGACGACCAGAAAGATGTTTACTTGTATTCATTAACTATGCAAAGACTTTTAACAGTGCGGATTTTAGCAAACTACAGATAACATCGAGAAGAAAGAGATTTCCACATTGAGAAGAAGAGCGATTCCAGCTCACTTCGTTGAGCTCATGCAAAACCTGTACATAAACCAGGAGGCAGTTACTTGAACAGAACGAGGAGAGGCGCGTGGTTTAATATGAGAAAAACTGTAAGGCAAGGTTTGCATCCTTTCCCATACTTGTTGAATCTGTATGCTGAGCAAATAAGCCAAGGCTGGACTATAAGAAGAAGAATGCAGCGTCAGAATTTTCGTCAACAACCTGTGAGGTGCGGAAGACACAATCTTGTTGAAAATTAGGAGGACTTGAAGCACTTGTTAAAGAAAATCAAAGATTGTAGCCTTCAATATGGATTGCAACAAAATGTAGAGAAAACCCCAAACCCTACAACTGGACCAATAGGAGACATGGTAAAGATCAAAAGAGATCGAAGTTGTCAAGTATTCCATTTTATTTGGATCACTCAATGCTCATGTGAGCAACATTCAAGAAATCAAATGATATAGGAAATTGGGAAGATCAGCTGCACAAAACTTCTTTGAATTATTAAAAAGAAAGGCGGCCACATGTAGGACCTTAGTCCTCTTGATCCAGACCACGGTTCTTTCAGCCACTGTATATGCATGTGAAAGTTGGGCGACGAATAAGGAGGCTTGCAGAAGACTTGCGCCTTTGAATGAAGATCCTGGTGAGGACTAGTGGACGTACCATGCACTGCCAGAGGAAACACAACCAGAATGCTCCTTAGAAGTGAGGAGAGCTGATGTGAATGAGGGGGAGTGCAGAGTGGGGACAAAAGCCCATCTGTAGACAATTGGACATCCCTTACAGAAGGGTCGAAAGGAAGAGACAAACTAGTCAGGGTGCAGTATAGCACCGACAAAACGTACTTTCCTCTAGTTCTTTAATGCTACCCACCGCCTCACCCCCAACTATCATGACCCCAATTCTACCTTACAAATCTGGCTAGACCAGAACATGTACAAATGTACAGGTAAGAGGTGGAAACACAGAAAATCCAGGACAGATAAACCCCTCAGGACCAATAATGAGAGTAGTGATACCTGGAGGGGAAGGGAGAACCGATCACAATGATCTACATATAACCCCCTCCCAGGGAGAAGGACAACAGAAAAGTGGGTGAAGGGAGACATCGGTCAGTGTAAGACTTTAAATAATAATAATGATTTATAAATTATCAAGGGTTCATGAGGGAGAGAGGGAGAGAGGGAGAGAGGGAGAGGAGAAAATGAGGAGTTGATCAAAGGCTCAAGTAGAAAGAAAATTTTTTGAAAATGATGATGGCAAAATATGTAAAAATGTGCTTGACTCAATGGAAGGATGGATGGGTTGCAATAAGAGCTGTATGAGCCCCTGAGAAAAAGTTTATTGTGCCAATCTGGCTAATAAACACATGTGGGTTTAATTGAAAAGCAGAGAGATAAATGGCTCGGTGAGCCTCGCCTTTCTATTTCTGGGGTCTCTTGCTTTCTGATGGTTGGACCAGGGTGCAGCTGCCTTAGCTAGTTCCCTGCTTCAGCTGGCAAGGTTCACTTCCTGCAAGACATCCCTGAGGAGAAGCCACATGAACTTACCCCGATGCAGCCCTGGGTGCTAGAACAGCCAAGTGGAGACCCCTGCCAGTGCTGAGATGCTTACACTTTCATTGATTCAACTTTCCTCCTGCAGTCGGTCTCATTGCATGCGTTTTGTGAGATGGAGGAGGACTTTGAGGATTGGTGTCGGACATATGGGTTACTGTTGGACTTGGTGGTTTGGGCAGCACTGGGTTGGGATTTTTCTTGATGTGCCCTTAACCTTTATATAAAACTCTCTCTTATACATGAGTTTCTGTGGATTTGTTTCTCTAAAGAATGCACAGTAACAATAAAATGAGTTTTAAAACACCCAAAACAGGAAGTAAGGATGGCAGGACTTCATCTTACATACTTTATGTTATCAGGAGAGACCAGTTCCTGGAGAAAGACACCATGCTTTGTAAAGGGGCAGTGAAAAAGAAGACCCTTTATCACTTGGACTATAGCTGCAACGGCAGGCTCACATATAGCAGCTGGCAAGATGGCACAAGGCTTCGCAGTGTTTCCTTTGGTTGCGTATAGGTTCGCTGTGAGGCAGAAGCAACTCAACGGCACCAAACAACACAGGGAAATACAGATGGTTTGCGCTTGATTGAAACTGACCCAGGAGACTAAAGAAGAACAGGCTGGAAATCTGCTTCCATGAGACCTACAAAGCCTTATGGCGCAGTTCTGTTTTGTGAAGGGAGTTACTAGGACTGCCATTGACAGCACAAGGCAATAGCAATACCAGTGCTACACTTATGCTTTATAATCCATGCAGAGAGCCCTTCCCATCTCTTGTCTTCAATACTCACTGACTTCAGGAGATGTCCTTACAGACAAAGATCCATGTAACAGTTTGCTACCTTCTTGAAAATGTCCGATGAGCTGTAGATCCTAGACTGCACTCTGCCACTAACAGCTGGCCCCAGTCACGCCTCTCTCAACCACTGAGCGGCTGAGCTTTCCCAGACACTTAATCCTACCTCTGATTTAGAATAATCGGGAAAAATATCTTATCTCCAGTTCTAAACTGTGAGCCCTAGATGGCAGGGAAAATGTCTTAAGGGAAATAATGGCTGATTTATTGAGCCACGTGCTCCGTCCAGAACCCAGTGATAATCCCTATAAGTCACTGGAAATATTTGTGTTTTACAGATGAAGAAACAGAATGCTTAGAGGTTTAGAGAAAGAGAAGTCAGGATATGCACCTTTTCTAAGTCAAAAATCCATACTTTTCCCCAAACCACACTACCTTGTTGAGTGCCTGGGACAAGCACTAGAACTTGGGGTGTGGGCGGTTCGGGAGGACAGAGTTGGTGCATCAGAATAAATGAAGGACTGGAAAAAAAAGGCCTGGTGACACTGAGCATTCCGTCTGCCACCTCTGGAAGGCTGAAAATCACAAGGCCTGGGTCTGAGAGAGCAGGTGGAGGCACTTGAGAGAGCAGAGAAACCAGAAAGTACTTTCCAATGCACAGCCCTCAACACTGCCCAACGTAGTTTCCACGGTTATTGTTGCATTTGATTGTTACAGCTCACCAGAGAGGTATGAACTGTAAGAGACCGGTTTCCTCCTTTAGCTAATAAAAGCCCACCTTAGTTAGCTGGTGGTGTAGTGGTTATGGGTCGGTTACTTCAATCCTTGAGGTGGGCAGTTCGAAACCACCACTCACTAGTCTATCCTACTCTAGAGAGAGGCATGTGTGGGCGGGGCGGGCTTTCCAACCATGTTAAAAACTACGGTCTTGGAAACCCAAAGGGGCAGTTCTAGCCTGCCCTACTGGCTCACTATGAGCGGGTCTTGATTCGATGGCAGTTGAGTGTGGATTGGTGTTAGTTAGCCGGTGCTGCTGTAACTGCATATCACAAGAGCAGCTTTAAATAGCAGAATATTCATTCTTCTCAGTTCAAGGGGCAACGGGATTCTTGGTCAGTTTCTAGTGGCCAGCGATCCTTGGAGATGCTGAGCTTGGAAACCTGTCTGCCTCTGACATCTGCAGGCGGTCTCAGTTTCCCCTTGGGGAGGCTTGCTTGCCTGTGTGTCTACACTGCTGATACCATGAAGAAAAGATGCAGTTTAGGACACGCCCTATTCCAAGAGAGACTCACTAATCTAGCAAAGAAAAGCCTATATCCAAACAGTCCTTTATGCACACAGGTGCCGTTGCTCTGGTGAGATACCATTGAGTAGGTTCTGTGTCCTAGTCCCTCTCCCACAGTATCACATAGGACCGCCCGGCCCCGCACCATCCTCACAAGCTTTCCTAGGACTCAGCCCCTTCTGGCAGCCATGGTGTCAATCCATCTCAGTATGAGTCTTCCTCTTTTTTACTGAGCCTCCACTGTATCGAGCTTGGAAGCCCTTTCTCCAGCAATTGGCCCCTTCTGGTAACATGGCCAAAGTGCATATGTTGCCATCCTCACTTCTAAGGAACATTCTACCTGTACTTCTTTTGAGACTGTTTGACTTGTTCCTCTGGCATTTCATGGAATAATTAATATGATCCACAAAGCACCGTAAGTCAAAGACGTCAAATCTCCAACAGTCGTATTTATTGACATCTTTCACACACATCTGAAGCCATTGAAAAGAGTATGATTTGAGTCAGTAATATTTTAGTCCTCAAAGTGTTATCTTTGTTTTTTAACACCTTAAAGAGATCTTTTGCAGCAGATTTGTCCAAGGAGATAAATACATCATCTGATTTCTTGGGCATCAATTACAGATACAGATAAAACAAATCCTTAACAATTTCAATCTCTTCTCCACTTACCACCATGTAGCTTACGGGTCCAGTTGTGAGGAAGTTTTATTTCTTTATGTTGAGAGTTAATCCGCACAGAAGGCTGTAGTCTTTGATCTTCATCAGTAAGTAGTTCAAGTCCTCTTAGCATTCAGCTAGGAAAGCTTTAGCATCTCTGTATCACAGGGTAGTGCACCGCTTCCAATCCTTGTGTTGTGCCCTTTTTCATACAGTTCAGTTTCTCCGAAACTTGCTCAGCATACAATTTAAATATGCTGGAAGACGCAACCCTGAAGCACACCTTTCACAGCCATAGGGCTTAGAATTCCAACATCTATGTTGGAATTCCATCGGCACAATTCAATCTAGAACATAATTCAATCTAGAACATAATTCAATCTCTCTTTTTGTTGCTGTTGGGTTGTTCGGTGCCCCGGAGTTGGTTCTGGCTCAAAACAACACAATGTACAACAGAATGGAACACTCCCCAGGCCCGCTCTTGACAAGCACAATCTACGCCATTGAACTACTTCACTTCCTGATTGGTGTGAGCATGATTAAAATCCAGGCCATAAGACTTCTTATGAAATGCTTTTCCTTCAGCGCAGTACTTCTCCCTCCTCACCACCCCTGGACTTTCCTTCCAGGCTGCTAACCCTTTAGTGACGCCTTGCTGGCAGGCTTTGAGGACACAGACCACCCATGGTCCCCATGCCCTCTCCGTCTCACCACCAGCACCACCTGTGAGGTAGACCATATCCTCCTGGCTGTGTTTACAATCATCTCCAACCAAACCAACCAACTGCTGTAGAGCGGAGTCTGGCGCATAGCGTGACCCTGGGAATGAATGAAAAAGAATCGAGTCCCAGGGAAGGGATGGGGATCTGTAAAAGGCACAGGGACCAGACAAAATAGCTTGTCACAGATTTCCCTGAAGTTCTTGTGATCCCCCTCCTCCAGCAGCAGTGGCTTCTATAAACAATGTATGTCTCTATATTGAGTGTGACAAATGCCAATGACATAAGAGAAGTCGTAGATCGTACAATACAAGCATGAGATCCTTGAAAAGCTTCAAATGATGTCTGTGGGGCTGCTTCCATCCCTCTTGCTGTGTGACCGGGCACACATCAGCGTCATCTGTGGAGAGCCGCAGAATAACTCATGATGACAGTTCCAAGCAAATATCCATGATTCCAGTCATTCAATTAGCTGTCTCCTTATAAATGATGGCTATATTTACAAATGCAGGCTTTGAAAACGCAACTACTGATTCTGCCCAATGACTCGTGTAAATGACATTTTTCAGTTAAACTTGTCAGTTAAACTGAGCTAGCTTAGGGACAAGAGAACGGTGGTGGTGTTGCTGGGTAAACGTTAGACTTCTGTTCAAACCCGCCAGCTGCTCTCTGGGAGCAAGTTGAAGCTCTCTGTTTCTGCAAAAATGTACAGCCTCAGGAACCCTATATGGAGCTATTTTGAATCAAAATTGATTCTTGGCAGTGGTTTTTTATGCTCTATAAGGAAAGGACATTTTTAATACAACATTATGTCTTCATTGTGGGGTAAATTGTTTGGTATGTAGAGAGTAATTAGTGATGATTTGATTATGCTGAAAATAAAGTATTGAACTCAGTAAAAATGTCAAAACAACAGTTACAACTTTCACTTTGATGCACAGGACTTCAAGGGAAGGCCTTTAAATGGATAATCTAATTTAAATCCATCTCTGGTCCTGCTGGAGAACACTTAAAAATTTGTTGCTTTTACATAAGAACAACAATCAAATTGATAGTTTTGTGTGACAATTTTTAATATTTGAATAACTACAATGTATATATATAGAGATAATATTTTGTTTTGTCATTCAGATATATGTGTATGCCTAAGTACATATATATTGTATATTTTTACATGTATATATAAGTAATATATATAGCAGCCCCTCCATTACCATAGGTTCTGGACCTGCACAGATGATTTAAAACATAAGAGAAGATATGCCTATGTTAAACGCAAACACTGTGCTATATTATATAAGGGATGGGGCATCCTTGGATTTCGGTATCTGCTTGGATCCTGGGAGTAATGCCCAACACATACCGAGAGGCATCTGTGCTGTGTGTATATCTGTGTCTGTGAATGTACACAGGTATATACAGAACACACACACACACACACACACACACACACCCCAGAGGATCCTGGAAAGAAAAGCCTAGTTATATACTTGCGACATATTTGCCATTGAAAACCCTGTTTAAAATGGCTCTTGTCTGATACACATGCATTCACCCGCCATGAGTTATAGCTGACTGAGTGGTGACTATTTTCATATGCTGTACATATGAATATATAATGTACATATTATGAGAGTCAACTTTCATGTCAACCTAGCTGGGACAGAATTCTCAGTGGCTTAGCAGTTAAGGCCTAGAAACCCCCCATGATATTATGTAACAATATATATAACCCACTCCATAAGGGATCTGCTGTGAGCAGCCAATCAGTTGTGAGAAGGTCAGGGTGGACTGCAACCAGCTTACTCAAGTCACAACCCTTGTAGAATTGGAAGGCATCTTCCTCAGGATTGTGACCTAATTCCTATATCAACGGATGCTGTGGGGAAGCTAGCTTACTTTTCTGCTCGGTCTGGAGCCTGCATCTGCATTTTCACTTGAGCCAATGGGATGCCTGCTGGATCTGTGAGCCATCAGGGGCCTGCCATCTAGCCTACAAATCTTGAATTCATTCACCCCCTCCAGTCACAAGCCTTATGACTTGACCTTGGCTTCAAAGCCTGTGGTGTTCCTGTCCAGCCTGGGTTCATCCGACCTTGAAGTTACATGAGTGAGAAGACTCCAGCTTGAAATCTGACCCACAGATTCAAAACCAGACTGAATTTTCCCATGTTACAACTGCGTGAACCATTTTTTTATATAAAAGTCTTTCTTTATATATATGTTATAGAGTATCCTTGTGGTGTAGTGGTTACAGGTTGGGGTGTGATCCATATGGTCAGCAGTTCAAAACCACCAGCAGTTCCGCAGGATAAAGACTGGGCTTTCTACTCCCATAAACAGTTAGTCTCAGAAACCCACAGGGGATTGCTGCGAGTCAGCATTAACACAATGGCAAAGAATTTGTTTTTTTAAATATGTATAGGTGTGTATATTTGTGTGTGTGTGTGTGTGTGTATCTGGCTCTACTGCTCTAACCAAAAAAATACAACTTTCTGCCTTTGAGTCCATGCCGACTCAGAGTGATGCTATAGGACAGGGTAGAACTGCCTTTGTGAGTGAGTTCTGACACTGTATAGAAGGGAGTAGAAAGCCCTGTAGATCCCCCTTGAAGCAGATGGTGGTTTTGAACTGCTAACCTTTGGGACGCAACCCCACTTGGAACCACTACTCCACCTGGGCTCCTTTCCTGCTCTGCAGCACCAAGTAACACATACACGTATATAATTCCTACTCAGTGTGCTATCAGATACTTAGTGAACATTTACTCTTTGCCCTATTCCTTTTCTCTTAACATCCAGAGGTAATGGCCCGTTGCTTTGGGGGATTCTCCACCTCCTCCAGGTTCAGTTTGTATCCTGGTACTGACCTCCCTGCTCAAATTCGCCCTCTGCCCCCACCTCCTAGCTTCAGGGGTGAGCGTATTAATCAGATTTAACCAGTGAGAGTACAGGGATACCTTGGCCTTAGAGACTGGTTCAGTGATGAGTCCAGAACACACATCCCAACATAGTTCTATCTTCTGGTCAAGATTGCTGAACTGCTACACTATCTGCTTAAAGCTGCAGGTGGCCATCTTGTTACTATTAACTGAGAATCAAGTCAGTTAAGGGAAATTAAGCCAAGACAAAGAGGCAGACATGTTCATGCAGATCTTGAAATCTACCATGACTATTTAGTGAGCTGATAAATCACTCTGTTTGCTTTCTTATCGAGTTTTAATCTAATTTCTTTTCCAACAACCATAAGAGGTATATCTAATACAGAACTTTCCTCTAGTTCCCCCCCCCCGCCCCCCATCATGATCCCCATTCTACCTTGCAAGTCTGGCTAGACAAGAGGATGTACACTGGTACAGATAGGAACTGTAAACACAGGGACTCCAGGGCAGATGATCCCTTCAGAACCAATGGTAAGGGTGGCGATACTGGGAACTCAGAGGGAGGGTAGGTTGGAAGGGGGAACCGATTACAAGGATCTACATGTGAAAAGTAGGCGAGGAAAGACATAGGACAGGGCAAGATATGACAAAATAATAATTTGTAAATTATCAAGGGTTCTTGAGGGAGGGGGGGAACCGGGGAGGGAGGGGAAAAAATGAGGACCTGATGCCAGGGGCTTAGGTGGAGAGCAAATGTTATGAGAATGATGAGGGCAATGAATGTATAAATGTGCTTTATACAATTGATGTATGTATGGATTGTGATAAGAGTTATATGAGCCCCTAATAAAATGATTTAAAAATAATAATGAAATAAAGGCACAAAAAATTTAAGAAAAAGAGAGAATAAAAATACAGAATTAGGACAGCACCACTCATCCATGTATTTTATTTATTGACCTCACATTTGTTGAGGATGGTCAATAGGTATAGACATCCAGTATGTGTCAGGAATTTGGTAAAGCCCTCCCATGGACCTACTTTGGACTGGGAATTGACTGAGAGAGTGGACACATGGGGTGGGGGAGGGGAAACAAATCAAAAGCAAAACAGTGTATGGGGATGGATGGGTTTTCCTTCCAAAAACCATTAAGTCAAATCTCTCTTATGTCTGGTATAAAGCAGGCAAGCAACTCTGAATGGTTTTATTACAAAGTTAACTAAAGGTCAGAGGTGAGTCTCTCTCAGTCCTTAATTTCCTGCCTGGGTGCCAAGTGCAGGCAGGGGGAAGGGCATGGCTTGTTGGACACCAGATGAGGATCCACTGAGGTTCTGACAGAAGCAGCAGGACAGGACCAGACCACCAACGGGGCCTGGAGGCTGAAGCTGTGAAGAAAGGGGTCTACATGCCTGTATGGAAGTTTATTATCATCAGACAAAGGAGGCTGATTGAAAACATCCTTAAAAAGGAAACAGTATGAAATAGAAACTTAGTCCTTAAGCAAATAAGGTGTAAGAGGGAGAAACGGCTGCTCAGATTTGATTAGCCAGAGTAGATTAAGGCCATGGAAGAAAAGGCCCAACTTCACGTTCCACTTTCGGGTACTTTTCTTCAACTTTATGTTAAGGCCTGTCTCTGAAACAGCCCCAAGTCTGGGCTCCTCTGCTCTATGTGCTCGAGGATCACAGGAGTCCAGCAGACATGAGGTTGAACAAAGGCTCTGCCAGAGGCGATCTGTGTGCTAAGTTGTACATTACAGCTCCTCACCCCAGCTGGAAATATCACATTTACCTCCAAGCTGGAGTGAGAACTACAGGACATGATGCATCCAAAGTACCTGAAATAGACGAGTACAAATAAGGCCTTAACAATCCTAGTTTCCTTTCCCTCCCTTCCCTGACTGTGCAAGAACACACCATCCAGCAAGTGTCTGTATCTGTATGTCTATCTACAGCTGTATGTCTATTTGTAGCCACAGCTACAGATAGCGATGCGAATGGAGCAAAGGTGAGGTGAGATAGCCATGTGACTGGGTGAAATGGCTGGAATTGGAAACTTAAAGTTGATGTTTGCCATCCAGCAGGGTTTTAGTGGCAGTTTTGCTCTTTGAGATGAACATAAATCACTATTGCCTTGTCTACTCAGCAGCATTGTTATAAGGAGCAAATGAGCCAATAGTTTTGTCATGCTTTGGCTATTTGCCTGGGTGCCATATGTGTGTGTGCTTATGCATTGTGCATATACATGTATCCATATATGTATCTCTACAGTTTATTATCTATGGGCAGCAAATATCATATGTAAGATGCAAATTTCACTTATCCAACTAAATCACACATATACACACACACACATATATGTGGTCACTATGAGTCAGAATCAACTTGGTGGCAGTAGGGTTGGTTTTATATATATATATATATATATATATATATATATATATATATATATATATATACACATACATACATACATGATATGTATACATTGAAAATGATATGAAATATACACTAAAAATGCACAAGATTAAAAGTAGCTTGATTTTTGATAGTGTGATGTCACCAAGAACATAATTAGCAAAAGAAAAATAGAAAAATTAGACTCCGTAAAACATTTAAACCTTTGTGTACAATAAGGTGCCATCATGAAATGAACAGGCAACCTAGAGAATGGGAGGGGATGTTTTCAGATTGTGCATCTAATTAAGAACTCGCATCCAGAATGTAAAATCCCCCGGTGGAACTGCGACTTGAGCGGCGAACCACGGGTCAAGAGTTCAAACTCCCTGCCCACCCCACTGAAACAGGTAAGGTGAACTGCTCGGTAAACTGTTACAGCCTAGGAGAACCTAGATGGGGACTGACGTAACGGCAGTGTTTTACTTTTTTGTTTTGTTTTGTCTCTAGCATTTTTTAAAATCTAGACTACATAAAGCACTCTTACAATAGCAACAACAACAAACAAGACAAATAAATACTCGTGATTAATTGAAACTGTGCTAAAGGCTTTGGAGAGATATTTATCCGAAGAAGATATATTAATAGACAACTAGAACATGAAAAGATAATCTACATTGCTAATTATTTTTTAAAAAATCCTTCACTGCCATCAAGTTGATGCCAACTCACAGTGACCCTTTAGCACCGGGTAGCACTGCCTTGTGGGTTTCTGAGACTGTCACTCTCTATGGGAGTAGAAAGCCCCTTCTTTCTCCTGCAGAGCAGCTGCTGGTTAGAACTGCTGATCTTCTGGATCTCAGGTCATCATTGTCTATTTAATTATTAGGGAAGTGCAAATAATACCGATAATGAAGGACCCCTTTGCCCGCTAGGATAACTGTAGTTTCAAAACAAAATAAAATGAAACAAGCAAACAGATCCCGGAAATAGTAATTACGGTGAGGATGCAGACGCCTGGGGACCCTTGCCCAGAGTTGTTGGAAATGTCCAGCAGAAGTGCTGCCATGGAAAGTGAGCACGGCCGTCACTCAGAAAGGTCAATACAGACCTGATGACCTAGTAACGCCACTCCTATCAGCCCCAGAGACTTGAAAACAGGTACTGAAACATGCACGTGTAATGCATGTGTTTGAAAACATTGTCCACGCTATTCCAAAGGTGAAAACTGTCCAAGCCCCAATCAAAGTATGAATGCATGCATTGTGGTATGCCCTCAGCAGAATATTACTCTGCCATAAAAAGAAATGTAATGCAGATGCATGGTACGATGTTAGAAGGAACGTGGAAACATGATGCTAAGTGAAAGAAGACAGGCCCAAGAGGTGGTACATGGTATAACTCTCTCCATATGAAATATCCAGAGGAAACACATCCACAGAGACAGGAAACAGATGGGGGGTTGCCAGCAAGCAGGAGGAGGGAGAAATGGCAGACGTCAGTTGATAGGGACAGGACTCTTGCTTTGGAGGCTGGCCGTGCTTTATAAACCAGGCGGGAGTGCTGGTTGCACATCACTGGGAAAGGACTACTTGTCTCTGTGGCATTCCCTTTCCAATGGTTCATTTTGCATCATGTAAAGCCAGCCTCAGTCAATGGTTTTAAAAACAAATTGATGGCCTCCATGATAATCAAAGGAGGGCCATCAAAGAGAAGCTAGGAGTCTGAACGCTTTCTTGTTTCCGTAAAAGAAAACATAGTGGTCATCTCATACTTCTTAATAAGCTAACAAATTCACCAATAAATCAGTTAATTATACTAGCCTGGAAAGATAGTCTGTCGTAGAGAACAAACACAGTGAAGCGTCCAAATAATTTTTCAAGCAACGTGGCAGAATTGTTGCCAATGATATCATTGCTTTGAGTAAATCCATTACCAAGTAAAACTGCAAAAAAGTAAACTAAAATAATTGAAGTGATCCATAAACTTGCCAAGGGAGCTTGCAATGCTGTGACATACTTGCATTTTCCCCAAAATATGTTCTTTGTTTATTTCGTTTATTTTTTGGCAATTGCTGACTCTGTCTCTACTGCACAATGTTTTCTTCAAATTAAAACTCGCTAACAACTATTTAAAGAGCATCAGGTGACAGTATTTATCTCCCTGCTTCAGCTCAGTCAGCTGAGCAAGTAAAGATGAAAACCTTATCATTAACTTTGTTACTGCTAAATCGCAGTGAAGACTGCTCTATGTTTGCTTATGTTTCAAAAGTTGCTTCTATTGACAGGATGCTTTGCTTCCTTAGTATGTGCCTAAAAATTGCCATGGTTTTATTGACATGAAAATATGTGCCACTTGATCATGTGTATATGTTGGCATTTTGGCCTTGTGTATATGTTGGCATGTTGAGGTGGTGCAAACAGTAGAGTGCTCAACTGTTAAACAGAAAGGTGGCTCTTTGTACCCCAATGCTGGGGAAGAAGAGAATGTCAATCTATTTCCCAAATGTCACAGTCATTGATAATTCTGTGTAGCACAGTTCTGTGAACCGGAGTCACCGTGACTTCCGAATTGACTCAGGATATTTTCTGCTATCTAAGTCCCCTGACCCGAGTCATGGCATCTTCAACTGCCTATTATGCATGTGAAAGTTGGACTGACGACAGAAGACCAAAGAGGAATTGGTGCACTGGAATTATGGTGTTAGCAAAGCCTATTAAATATGCCATGGGCTGTCAGAGAGCTAACAAATCTGCCTTAGAAGAGCTAAAACCAGGGTGCTTCTTAGACAGGAGGATGGTGAGATACGTCAACTGGCCCAGAGAAGTAAGTTGACATTCAGAATGCTAACTAACCTAGAGTATTACAATTATTAAATACCAAGTTGAGACTCACACAAAAGTCTATGTCATCTCAAAACTCATGAAATCCCCACTCCATCCCCACTGAGTGCCAGAAATATTATCACAGAAAATGCCCATACCATGACTCTTTATTTTAGGTCCATGTTATCATCCCTATCTTACTGATGAGAAAATTGAGGTTCAGAGAACATCAGGAGAACAAAAGAAAGAAAGCTCTGGTCCTGGAGTCAAGTATATCTTAAGTTTAAGCCTCAGTTTCGTTGTATTGCAAGTGAGCCATTTGGGTTTTTATTTCCTTTCTGTAATGCAGACATAATGATAGTGGCGGCTTGATGAACTGGCCGGGAAGTTCAAAAGAGATAGCAGAAGCAAAGTGACTGGTCCGCTCTTGCTGATGCGCTGCATGGAGCCACACTGTGCACAACATAAGGACAGTGGCCCCGTCCTGTGCCGAATTCCTCATCGTCGGCACATTCGAGTGCTGTGTTGTAGCCGCTGTGCGGTGTCTCCCCAACTAGGGCTCCTATTCCAGCATCGCCTCAGACAATGTTCTGTGGTGACTCGCAGGGTTTTCCTTGGCTGCTTTTTGGAAGTAGCTCACCAGACCGTTCTCCTTAGTCTGTCTGAATCTGGAAGTTTCGCTGACATCCGTCCCTTGCTGTTTGAAGTACTGGCGGCGGCAGTTGCAGGATTGTAACAACAGCCGAGCCACCATAGCACAGCACACGGAGAGGCAGGTATGGTTGCAGCAAGCTAAAACAAAACAAACAAGCCCATTGCCAACTCCAAAGCAAAGAGCTCCTGTAGGGCAGAGTAGAACTGCCTCACTGGGTTTCATTGCCTTCCCCACCCCCATAAGGCTTCCCGGGTTACGAATCACGAATCTCGGGGAAGCGCAGTCCCATCTTTCTTTGGCGGAGCAGTTGGTGGGTTTGAAGCACTGGTGTTTCAGTTAGCGGCCAGGCACTTGACTGCTCTGTCACCAGGGCACTGCCTCTCAGCAAGTCAAGGCTGCTTGATTATCCTTTTTATCATCCAACGTACATTTCTCTTTAGAAAATAATAGAAATATGAGCATGGCATAGCAGAGTGCCAGTTACATGGTAAGCATGCAATAAGCGATAGGTATTGTTTCTTATTAAGAAATCTCAGTGGTGCTACCAGGTAACCATCAGACTGCTAATCACAGGCCAGCCGTTCAAAGCCACCAGGTGATCTATAGGAGAAAGATGAACTTGTCTGCTCCCATAAAGATCTGCACTCTTGGAAACCTACAAAGGGTTGTTATGAATCAGATGTGACTCAATAGCAGTGAGTTTGGTTTATTATTCTATTTATTAAAAAAACGCAAAAAGCAAACATTGCCAGGATATGCTTCCAACTCATAGTGACCCTACAGGACAGGGTAAAACTGCCCCTGTGCGTTTCCAAGAAGACGAACTCTTTACAGGAGTAGAAAGTCTCATCTTTCTGCTGAGGAGCAGATTGTTTTGAACTGCTGACCTTGAGGTTAGCAGCCCAAGGTGTAATCACTGTCTATCAAAAATGATATTGGCCCTCTCATCTTATGATGCCAAAATCAATGAAAGAAGCCCCCATCCTATTTCACACACAAACACATGCACGTGCTCATACATGCTCATACATGTCGGCTCCAACTGAGCGAAACCCTAAAAAGCAGGTGTGACTGCCGCTGTGGGTTTCTGAGACGGTAACTCCTGACTGGAGTGGAAAGCCTATTCTTCCTCTCTTCAAGCAGCTGCTGGTTCCAAACTGCAGCCCAATGCACAATGACTATGCCACCGGGCTCCGCCACCCCCATGCCATTAACAGGATCTATTACCTCAGCAGTAAAAGCCTCCGCGTTCATTCAGCTGCAGCCTGTTCCTCCAGCTCCTTGACTTGGGTAACCACCAGTATTCCACTCTCCCCAGGCTCGGGGCAGGCGAATACCCTGGTCCTTCCTTAGAAGGGCATTGAGGGGCTTAAATAATTAAAAGATGGAAGTGCTTTGAAAAGAGGGCATAAAGCGCCGTAAATCCCCGGCATTAATTCATAAAATCGGTGGTGGGCTTGGCGATTGTGTGTGTTGTATTTGTTCAGCTGTGAGAATGGGATTGAACGTCAGAGTCTAGAGTGTGGTCCAAATCTCCAAAGACCAAGGATTTCCTGCAACTCGATATTGTCCGTGTTCTCTAAGGCTGAGATCGGAAAGTTCCATATCATAAACACAGCTTTAGTAAGAGTTGTAATTTTATTCTCTCTCTCTCTCCCCACACACACTCCTCACATCCCCTCTGCACTGAGAGCTGTGGTGTGAAAAACCCATGAGACCGAGTTATCAGAACTGCCGGGAGTTCAAGTTCCTTCCCTTTCTAAGTGGCCACACTTTCCATCGCAGCTTGCTCCTTACAAAAAGACAGACGGCACACAGTAAAGGTGGGCTTCTGTTCTGGCAACTCCATCGTCGGTTCTGACAAAAGTTGAACCTTTTAATGTGTGTCTATGTTCATCATTGTTGTCTTTTATCATCGGGGACTTATAAATCCAATCTTTAAGCATCTGTGGGTGGAACTGATGAGGATGGGATATGCTCGGCAACTGTGCATGTAGTATAATTGTGAGATGCATTTTTTAAAGAATACCAGGAGCAGGTGGCATTAAAAGAAGGCTGGGAGGTTAATAGATACTTGTTGCAGGAAGGAGAATATATACAAGAGCACAGAGACATGAACCAGTATGGCACCTTCAATACACACTAAGGAACTCAATAGCCCAACATTGAGATTCTGGGTTTTTTTTAAGAATCAGTATAGGGTTGTAAGTAAATTGTACTTCTTATTAAACATAATGATCCCTAAACATAATCCAAAATCCTTTCAAAGATGTGGATTTTAGTGTGAACTACATAAATATGAGCCTATTCATACACTTCAACTTTTATCATAAGAGCCTCTATGACACTATAAATTTTAAATATATTTACTGGCAAGGAATATCCAACTATAACCAGAGGATCAGGTTAATATCTACAATGTATGGCCCCTTTCAAAAAGGTTTGCTGGTTAGCGAGAGAAATTGAGAGAGAAAAGAAGGTAGAAGGAACAAAAGAGTGAGAAGAATAAAGAAAAGAGAGACAATGGAAGGACAGAGAGACATAGGAAGAGAAAAAGCGAAGGGCCAGATAAAAACGAAAGTATAAGATAAAGAAAAGCCATTATGACTTTCAGTTCTCTTTTTGTTTTTTTTCTCAGTACGTTGTGAAGGAAACTAGTCTATGAAGCTTAGGCTGTACGCCAGAATCCATCTCTTAGATTGAAGCCTTTTTACTCTCTTGGTCTTCGATTGGCTTCGATTCTGTTATTTCCGGGATGTTGTTTTAGGAAGGCTACTAGATGGTGGTGTGTTTGCTTCAGGCATTGTTTCAATAGATGTAAACACCCAAGACCGTGGGGATCAGCCCCTCGCCTGCCTTTCCTACCTCACTCAGCTCCCCACCCACCCCCAGCCTGAAAACTGAACTCTCTCGTTCTTTCTGGTGAACACTCATGCTATGGGCCTTGGATCCATGTGAAGCACATGTTCTGTTCCCTGCAGCCCCTTTATTCTCAGGGAAATCCTCGTGTTTAGTAGGCATAGTGGTCATGGATACCATCTTTGGAGGGCATTTGGGACATGCTCGGCAACTTTGATTCATTCTTTTCTAATTACTAGGAATACCATAATATGGACTGCACCCCAGTCCTTGTCTCAGGAACCCTGATGGCGCAATGATTAAAGTGCTTGACTGCTGACCAAAAGCCTCTCCTTGCGTACACTGGCCACCCCGCGGGACAAAGCTGATCATCAGCTTCAGTGAAGAGTTAATACCTTGAGGTCCCCGTGGGACCATTCTTCTCCATTCTAAGTCCGAGTCGACTTGACAGCTAGCAGTTTGGGATTTAAATCCTTGCCTCCTCTGTCTTCTGGGACATTCAAACCAAGACATTGACCTTTACAACACAGTGTCTCATTACTCATTCCATTTCTGTCTCAGGCTATCCTAGGTTATACCTATCAATCACATTCAGTCCGGCGTGTAAACACTGGTTCACTACTAAGTGGATCTCCACATTCATATTTAAACAGATTTTTTAATGAGCATAAACTACCATCTATCATTTTACTCTCTCAGACACTTATTTCTTGCCTTTTATATTCACAAAAGCGCTCCATCCAATTCTCATCCTCAGTGGTATGAATAGGTTGCAACTGGCTGCTAACCTAATGGTCAGTGGCCCAAGCCCACCAAATAACTGCATGGAAGGAAGAAGCTGGAACCACCTTTCATAAAAATTACAGCCAAGAACATGCTAGGGAGCCACTCTGTTCTGTAACATGTGGCATCATGACTCAGATCAACTCAATGGCGATGGATTCGTGTGTGTGTGTATGTGTGTGTTTCGTGGGGGCAGCATATTCACAGAGGTTGCTAGTGGTGTAGTTGGTTATGTGATGAGCTGCTAACTGCAAGGCCAACTGTTCAAAACCACTAGTGACTCCTCAAGAGAAAGATGAGATTTTCTATTCCCACCTCAGAAACCCACAGGGCCAGTTCTCCTGGTTGATAGAGTCCCTGTGAGCTTCCATCAACTTGATTGCAGTGGCAGTGAGCTATCCACAGAGGCTTAAAATTGATTGGCTTCTATAGTCATCAATCCAACTTTTCACCCAAACAGAAAAAATACCTTGCACTTGTGACTTTGGTCTGTCTGCTGGGCTGTCTCTGATGATGGAAGAATCACTTACTCAAAGGCTATTGCTTAGAAAATGCTTCATCATATGGAGCTGGCATCTGCTCTCTGTTCCTTCACACAATGTCTATTCTCACTTCCACACCTTTTTTTTTTTACATCAGGTCAGTAGTAAATGGAACTCAAGGACCGTCTTATACAATTGCCTCATTTCAGACTAGGGATGTGGTTTATCAGTGACAACCCGTACCTTAGTGAAATACCTGGAATTAGAACTTCCTCAACTCCAAGCCAACACCCTGCCCACAACAGAACATGGCCCCTCAGTTAGCCCCCTTGATTGTCCCAATGAGCTGCTCACTTCTGCCCACTCCACATGTGTCCTTCCTGGTTCCATAAACAACTCTTAATTTTGACACACCTGTGAGGTAAACAGAAATGTATGACTTTAATGTGTTGGATTAAATAAGCAGTATCTTTTCATCAATGAAATCACTAAATTATGACACTTTTATCTAGTTTCCACTAAAATCACGACGTTAAAATTTTGTTTTCTACAGAAAACCAACCGATTATTCATTCAGGCAATATATGTTCAGTACATACTTTGTGTCAGGAATCCCCAGGTGCTGGGGTCACATAGTGAAGAGGACATGCTGTTGAGAAGCACACAGCAGTTGAGTTGGGGACACATATGCATTTATCTAGAGATTAGAAGGGTGGACCCTGGTATCAGAAGGGCCTGGGAGAGCATCACACCTTTCCTTCTTGCCGGTTATGTTCTTGAAATAAGGTTATGCAATGTAAAATTAGCCTCAGTGAATTCTTATGAGAACTAGAGCCATCAGTTATAGCCATATTTATGTGATATGTGCAATGTTCAATAGGCTGTCTATTAAAGCTATTGAATTAATAGGCATTCTTTAATTCAGCAAATGTTTAATGAATTCCACTTGCAAGACAATGTATTATGAATAGCAGACATAGACATAAATTGCTCAGATCTCCTTCAAGGAAGGGATTACTGTCCAGCTGTGGAAGATGTGATCAATGGACAATCTCCAACTGCCAGAAATGTCATTGTGTTTGCTAGGGCAGCCAGTAACTGGTGACTAGTCTAGGCAGGGATCAAACAGTCTAACCAATGGGTTCAGCTCAGATCAGTGCTCAGGGGAATATATCATCACTAATACTCCTCAGGTGCATCCAGTCTTCCTTTCCTTCTGTCTGGTCCTGTCTCCTCAGAGGTATTCTTCTAGCCAGTATTAGCTTTTGTTATTTGCTTCAAATACCTTTTATTCCTGATGAGTCTGTTTAAGGATGTGGGAGGAGTTCCTGATTGGATTACATGATGCAAATGTGAGTGCTTATTAGTAGGGTCCATTGTGAACGCAATCCTAAAGTGGTATAAAATCAGCCATCCCAGAAGCAGAAGGAGGACTCTTACTATCTCCAAGAGAAGAGCCAGGAATGGAGGGCATCCTTTGGACCTTGATATCCCTCCCATTGAACCTCCTTCATCAAGGAGACAGCTCTGACAACAGAGTAGTGGCTACAGCAGAACCAGGATCTGGAGCATGAGATAGAGCAGTGAACTTCCCAGCTCACAGAGCAAGTAAAGCTGAGTGCTTTTGTGCAGGAGGGTGGCTTGTGGAGTGGGCGGGACCCTGGGCACTTAATTAGGGGAACTGAGCTTGCTGACCCACAGAGCTGTAGCTGAGTGCCTTCAGGATGAGGCTTATAGTGGAGTGGTATGCCCTTTGGGTATTTATTGGCAGCCCTAAAATAACTTTGTAACATTGTCCAAGCAGGGCAGCGGCTGAAGGCCGGAGAGAGAAACCAAGAGGCTGAGGGCCGAGAGAGAACTGTTATGGACACAACAGAGGAGATATTGACCAGAATGAGCTACTGTAACCTCAGAATTACTCACCTGAATTGTAACCTGTTATCTATTCTTACAAACTCTACAATCATGAGCTACATCTGTGAGTTTTGTATGGCTGTTGCAATGAATTTACAGAATCTAGCTGAAGAGTTGAGAGTGCTGTAGTATGAACAGATAGTATCAGAATGGGTAAGGAAGGTTTGAGGGTGGGCAAGTCTGACCTCTACCTTGTGGCAATTTAATTGGCCTTGGGAGCCAGAGAAGGTCATATGTGCCCCACCCCCCAACTATTTCCTCACTAGTAAACATCCGGCCCCCAATCTCTATTTTCACACCTGCTTCCAGAGAACCTATTCTACCACTCAGAGCTCAGCATGACGAAGAACATGGGCTGCAGAGCCACACTTCCAGGATCTGATTCTGATCGCCGCTCTCCGGCACCCTCTGACAAATCACTTGCTGGCTCCTTTCTTTCCTTAGAAGATGGAAACAGTGTTAGTCTCTACAACCTCATGGTGTTACAAAGATCATTTGAGTTCGCCTTTATTACATGCTTATAAAAGTTCCTAGCACCTTTAAGCACTCAGGAATATTAATTCATATTATATACAGCAGTATCCCATGCTGGACACGATACCACACCCTGGGAGCACTGGGGAGGCTAGAGCTTGGAGCTTGCCCGCCACAGATTCTGTTCAGTGTTATGGTAGACACACGGGTCTGAACCAGAAAATCACCCTGGAGATAAGGCTATTTCATGAGAACCAGCAATGGACATACAAACTCATCATAGAGCTGAGGGGAAACTGAGGGAGAGCCAACCAGTGCATACTTTACAACAAAGGTGACTCAGCAAAGAATGCGTTTGACATGAGATTGAGCTCAGGTCATATCCATGATGGTTCATTTCATGCATCTCCTTGGCTAGTCTAAGGTTCCCACGGGTTTGGCCAAACACTCTTTTAGTTGCTATTTAATAACGTAAATAAATTTAATCACACAATTGGTGAGAAAGGGAATTGGCTTAGTATGTGTGTGCCCCTCGGTTATTAATAAATATTTTAATAGATTTCAGTCTTGTTCATTTTGCATTGTTTTCCATCACTTGGCCTACAGACGTTGATATGCAAGCCTTCAGATTTCTACTCCCATGCCCTTTCAGTCAGCATCTGTAACTTCTACTCATAGTCCCAATGATCACCTTCACTCCAAGGTCAGGTGAAGCCCTGCCATCAAGTCTGGCCCACCAAAAGCAAAACAAGAAAGTGTTAAGTCATTGGATTTCTAAAAGTTTTACTCAGGAAACAGAAGAGTTATTTCACCTGAGCTAATCGCAAGGCTTATGAGCATCCTGAATAATACAGTCAGGAATTTCTCTCCTTCGTGAGTTTACCAGGAGGGACAGTTAAAAATGAATGTATACAGTATTTGTTCCTCTGCACTACTTTTTTCTCATAAATTTTATAACACAAATATAAAGACGAAGTTTGTTATTTGTGCTTACAACCCCTTCAGAGACAGAGCAGCGTGATCTTGATATCTGAATGCCATCTCTCTCACTTAGGTGTTTTAATGAGTAAGCAATGTGTATATATTCTCCTAATACCCATGGGAAATGTTGGTAACTCTAAATCACATTGAACATTAACTTGCTTCACATCGGCACTGTTACATCGAAGAAAAAAAAAATTCAGGTTTTTACAGAGAACCTCAGTTTGAAGTATGGGGAAGAAAGGACCTATGTCCATTTTATACTAACAAATTCCATATAGGAGAGAAATTATCATTCTCATTTTACACACAAGAAATAATAATAAGTCTCATAAACAACAGAAATGGAGAGAGAAACGATAGCAAAATCAAAACGGGAAAAAAAACAAACAAACATGAAAAAAACACATAGCCCTGAGGTGACAGCCATGCTGTGTGGGAAGAGTCCAAACTCTTTGGAGCTCTGAAGTCTCAAGCTCAATTTGGAGGCTGACCACTTCTTTCTCGTGTGCCCTTGGGCATATTTTCAAACCTCTGTGTCACAGCCATAGCTATAAAATGTTAGGTAAAACAACACCTAGGTTTTATACTTGTTGTGAGAATTAAATGAGGTGAAGTAAGCAGTGAATTCTCAGCAATTATTGGTCACCACCCGCCTTTCACTTCCTAAACACATTCCAGGGGCCTCCGACTCTACATGCTAGTGAAGGGCTTTTAAATCTGGATTGCCAAATCCCTTTCTGCCCACTGATTGTAGTATTACAGCAATGAAAGGTTCAGAGTCAGATTCCACAACTCTGACTCACTGTCCCTTCTGTGATCACCCATGAAAAGCCAACGTCCTTCATGACCAACAGCTTCAGTGAGATTCCATCCCAGCCTGATTCAGTCTCCTGCAGTTCCTAGAAATTGGGTAGTGAAGGGACATTCTTACACATCCAGCTCAGAATTACTCAAGTGTGTTCTACAGATCATATTGGGCATTAACTAATACAATACCAAGGCCGATATTTCTCTGGGGTCCCAATGAATATTTGCATATTAAGTTTACTAATAAGACATGCTATAGAATCACGTTTAATTTTTTCTTCCTCTACCACTTCCAAACACTGACTGCATTCCTTTCAGGTGGCAGACATAATCCTGAAGCTATTTTATAGAACCAGGACTCAATCACTGAGGTGCGGGGAGGGTTTTTCATTCACAATGAGTCTTGTTAAAATATTAAGGTCGTGATTCCTCGAGGTGAGAGCATACGATCCATCCTTTTGTCCAGCCTAGTCATGTTACCAGTGAAAAGTGTGTGGCTCAGACATGTCAAGTGACTTCCCTAAAGCTAGCCAGTATGCAGACTTGTGACAAATGTGAGACCTGAACCTAGTTCCCTGAGTCACATGCCAACCACAGAGCCTTAGTTTACATTCAAGGCTATTGATGGAAGTAAGAGTGCTCCCAGGCCATCCATTCATTAATTCATTCATAAATACTCATTGAGTTCTAATGATGTGTAAGAAAATACACTAAAATGCTCCAGGCACAAGAAAACACATGCCAGTTCTCAGGGAAGTGTTTTAGTGAGAAAAAAAAAAAGAAAAGAAAGAAAGTGGGAAGACATGGAGTAAAAGTAGACTCCCAGAAGAAACAGATTCTAGAAGGAAACAAAAATTAAAAGGTGGATCTATAACAGAATATTATTAGCCCTTAAAAAAGGAAGAGGTACTGATACATGCTACAACATGGACCAACCCCAAGCACATTATGGGAAGTGAGGAAAGGCCAGAGAGTAGTGATTTAGTGGCAGAATCACATCCAATTCCGGACCAATGCACCTCAGGCACAGCCAACACCCACCTGTTGGTGGAGGCTGAAGTGCACTTATGATGTAGAACAGGTTTCCACGGATCTCCTAAACTAGGATGGACTAGAACCAAGACCCAGCTATGTACTTCGGAAAAATCAGTCCGTGGAAATCCTGATTGATCACCAATGTCAAATGCGCAGTCGATCCTGGGGCTGACTCAGAGCTGGGCAGTGTTTTGTTCTTTGGTGTGTGTAGTCACCATAAATGGGGGCTGAACTGACAGCAGCTAACAATAACAACAAAGTGGGAAAAGGCAGGCACCGCAGAGACAGAAAGCACAACAGCGCTTCCAGGGAGCACTTAATGGGAGCAACAGGGTTTCCCTTTGGGGTGTTGAGAATGTTTTAGAAATAGTAGTAGTTAGACAACATCGTGAATGTACTAATGCCACTGGACTGTTAACTTTAAAGTGATAGCCTTTGTTGTGTATAGATTCACTTAAGAAAGCGAGGGAGGAACTAAAGGAGGGAACCATTGAAGGGAGGGAGGGAGGGAGGCACCTACGGTGTGAATAAATTTGGGAGGAGAGGATTGGAGAGATCATCCTAGGGAGAGGACAAGATTCACGCAAAGGCATGAAGACAGGGGTCAATCTCAAGAGCTTGGTGAGTTGAGATCATGCCTACCCTTGAGTGAAAGGACCGTGGTGTTTCTAAACCTTGTAATCTGTCATGTCCCTTCCTGCCTTGTAGATTCCTTAAGTCATTCATCCATCCACTCATTCATTCATTCATTTGACAAATATTGATTAGCACTTAATATAAGTCTGGGAACTCTGAATCTATCACCAGGCCATTGCCAACCACCTCTCCACAAAACAGCTATGCATCCCTTATTCCTTTATGACTATTGTGATTTTCATTTCCCTCCTTTTTAAATTGTATGAATTTGGTCAAGGTTTACAGGGCAGACGGTCAATCTTACATTCAACAATCCATACACATTGTATGTCAACTCAAAGATCGCAATCCCCTAAGGTAATATCCCTTTCTCCCTGGGTTCAGTTTCCTTTCTTCTTTCTCTCCTAACCCTTCAAGCTTTGCCCTTGAGTACATGCTACCCTTTTGCTCTTAAATGTTTGATTATTCTACCAAGATTCTACTACTCAGTCCAGACCTGAAGGGAAAGAGCACTGTCTCAGGGTCCCATTAGTCTCCATCCAACTAGTAAGCCAGGTCTCTTTCTCCCACCCTCTCCAGGACCTGCTAATGTGAAAGTTTTCAGAATAGTTGGTGGTTGCAGCTGGGTTCCATCTAGTTCTTCTGGTATCCGGGTTAGGGAGACTGACATCGGGTGTCCATTAGTACATTGGACCGATTGTTTCCATGGTTTTTAACTTTTCTTCATTATTTTTTCCTTTGGACTGAGAAACCAATGGTTGCCCGCTAGATGGCCATTCATGAGCATTTAAGACCCTAATTGCTACCCAACCATACTCATCCCTTACACACACACACACACACACACACACACACACACACCCTTTCTTGCCCTTGGCATATTGAACACAGTAGAAGACAATCACTTCTGAGTGTGAGAGAGACTCCACCAATTAAAATTCTCTACAGCTTTTAAAATTACCTGCCCCCCTGGCTCCAGGCAGTTCTCACAGTTCATAACTCCCACAGCTGCCTGCTCTTTCCCTAGACCTTTCCAGGGTGAGCGCTGCCATTCTGCAGAGTGCTGTTTTCCTGCTCCGTCAATGTGCGTGAGAGAGCGCTCCACCTCAGAGTGCCCACTAGATAACGGCCATGCACCGGCTCCTTCAGGCCGCTTCAACAACGCTCCCTGCAGGTGAGGCTCAAATACCCTGAGATTAAACAAAGGCCTCTGTGATTTAAAGAACTGTTACCTGTCTTGACTTGACACAAAGGGTCTTAATTTTTCTCATAAAAAATTCTTTAGAGAAGCCTAGTATGAATCACCAGTAATGTGCTGAGCTTGGAAATGAGAATTGAGTTTGACTTTAAACAAATTCTTTCACCTTTCTCGTAATCTATTTACTATATCAATCTGCTATTTTATTTATCTTCGAGCTAGATGCACCTAGCATATGCCTAGTGCTCAATGGCGACTGCAGGGGCTACCTTGGGTCCAGCCACCCGTGTGCACCGAGCACACTGTCAGCGCACAGGACTCCAATGGCCACCAAGCGCAAAACTGTCGCCCAAAGAGAGCTTAGCAAGCAGCTTCTACAACCATTTCCCAGAATCAGCAACTTCCGAATGTGTCTGTTGCCTAGATGTTACACTTCTTTGCAGCTCAGCTGTTCTTTAATGATGGAAAATTCCACTTTTAATTTTTAATTCATCAACGAAGTCAGGACTGGTCTGTGTATGTGGTTATTGATTTGAACATTCTCTTAGCATAAGCAGCCATGGACCCCTAGATTCTTACATAAGCTCGTTGGCTCTCAATTTTCCCAACTGTGAAATCCTATAATAAATACATCTGCCATGTTGCTGTTGTGAGTTGCTGTTGGGTTTCCTCCTACGTGTGCGGTCCTTATGAATACGGAGCTGCATACTGCCTGGTCGGAGCCATCGTCGTGACCGTTGGTATGCGGACGTCATTGTTTCGAATCCCTCTCCCGGAGGACCGCTCTTCGGTTTGCTTGACCCTCTCTCTGCTGCACCAACGTAATGTCCTGTTCGGGCAACTGGCCTTCCCTGACCACGCGTCCAAGACAAAGGAGCGTCCTGAGCACCTCGCTGCTCGCGAACATTCCGATCATTAGGCTACCATGAATTAATTGGCTACTTCTTCCGGCGGTTGAAGTCTTCACGGACCCCACCGCTGAAACCCCACTGTTGTTCTTTGTCATTCTCACAAAGCATAGATGGGATCGATGTACAGAAAGCAGTTTTCCTCCGTAAATGTTATTTTAATAGTGATTTTACATGAAAAAAAAATCCTGCCTACCATCAGTTAGATAGTGTTCAGGGGAAGAAAACAAAGGGTAGGGGAAGAGGCAAGCAAACACGAAACGTGAACTGTAAAATAAAGAATCATTCATTATGAATTTTATTACTTCAACTACTGTAAACTGGGTAGGAATCTGAACTGCAAAGCTGCCCATTAAACTGTCTGCTCTTTCCTGTTTAAACAAGGCCCCTCTAGGGCTGAGGCTGCCTGGGCCTCGGTGGGTCCGCATCCAGGAAGGAAGACGTTACTACGGTAACCGCGGAGGCCTTCACTGCGGGCTCTCTGGGAGAGGCCGGGCTCTGGTGCAAGTGACAAACCCCAGTTGCCCTGATAATGTACAGAAAGGTAGCAGCCAGGATGACCAGGCCCGAGCAGAATGAGCGCATTCAGGCGTGAAATCCCTTTCAATTGGTCGCTTGTCTCCCTCCACCGAGAAGGCACTATGGGCTGCTCTTTTGAGAAATGGCTAATCTAGACTCTGTCTACTTAAGAAATGTTCCAGAAGGAAAGATATATATTTTTTGTGATTTTGGAAAAGGGGTGGTCGGCATCCCACCGGTAATTTGGTTCAAGGGTGTAAAATGTACTTGAAGCTGTAAGGGACCACCGAGGACAGCCCAATTGCCTCGTTGTAGACATTAGAAAGCAGGTCACGAGAAGTGGGGCCAGGGAAACAGAGAGGAAGACTAGCCAATGTCACAAAGCAAGGTGGTTGGGATGAAGACGCATTCTAAGCTGCCGAGGATTCCGGAAGGCCTGGATTCTAGGACCTTGAACCTGAGACGGAACAGAAAAGGAAGCATCAGAGAGGAAGGGAAGCATGGCTCCAGCCATCTGTTGGGAAAGTTCTGGGGAGCGGCAGAGCTCGGGCGTGGAGAGTGACAGAATGCATAAATGCTGTTCTCACAGCATGACCACTCACCACCGAGTCCACCCCAGCCCACAGCCACTTCCTGTGTGACAGTAGAACTACACCCCTAGGGAGCATTTTTCCGGAAGTAGATCACCAGACCTGTGTTCTGAGAGGCCCCTGGGTGGACTAGAACCTACAACCAGGGGCTCCTGTTTCACAAGATCCTGTTCTAAACACTCTATAAGCATTGCCACATTTCGACCTCACGACAACCTTCTGAGAAGAGAGTCAGTAGTGGCCGTTTTCCAGGGGGGAAACTGAGGCGTGGAGGGGTTGGGAACTTTCCTACACAGCTGCCATGATTAGTTGGTGATGCCACTGAGCCAGTCCTCGTAGCGCCCAAAGCACACCTGAGAGAAGCAGTGTCCAGTCCTCACAATTGTTCTTTGTTGTAGCCACTGAATGGACCCATCTCATCAAAGGCCTTCTGCTTTTTCACTGCCCTTCTGCTCTGCCGAGCAAGAGGTCCTTCTGCGGGGACTAGTCTCTCCTCGCAACGTGTGCAAAGTACCGGAGACGAAGTCTCCCCCTCCTTACATCTAAGAAGCATTCTGGCTGTACTTCTTTCCAAGATAGATTTGTTCATTGAAACTTTTGCCAGTCCCTTCGATAGTCTTTGCAGGCACCATAAGTCAAGCACATGGATTCTTCTTCAGTCTTCCTTATTCAATAACCAATTTTCACACGCATATGAAGTGACGGAAAATACCCTGGTGTCAGTCAGGCGCACCTCAGTCTTCAAAGTACCCCCCTAGCTGTTTAATTCCGTTAAGCGTTCTCGTGCAGCAGATTGACCCAATACATGGTCGGGGGTTGGCAAATCCAAGCCTCACATTCGGGTCAGTCAGATTGTGAGAGCCATGCTCCTTGCCTGCAATTTATATAGTGTCATCTTGCAAGCATCTAAACTGTGGCTAAGTTGGGGACAACACTCCAGACAGAAGGGAGCACAAGCGAAGACACAGAGGGAAACAAAGGTTTGCTGTGTCCGCCTGGTACCTATGAACCTTTAGTGGCACTGCCAATCTCCTAATGTCTTGTCTGGGCATAAGGAAGCCTTCACCTTGCTTCAGGATCCTAAGACCCTGCCCCCTAGCCCAATGGAACACGATGAGAAAAACCGACAAGTAGAGACCCACACAGTGGCCCGGATGCCGTCCCTTCATCCTCTGTGGAAGCTGGAATAGTAAAATCCATCACGAACCACCCTGCCTCTTCACAACTCGCAGCCCAGGCGTTTCTGGACACCTGAGTCACTTTGGATCTCCCTTCCCTCACTGCAAGAATAATTGATGCCCAAAGTGTTTCACATTCAGTACAGGAGCTCATGGAAAATCCGCCGTTGAGGTTGATGGAAAAATGGCCTGCACTGTAGGAATCTGCACCCACCCATGCCAAACAGAGTGAAAAATTAGGAAGGTTATCCAGATGTCAAGGCCAAACTGGCCCTGTTTGGTTATAAACACTCCGGGTTATAATAGTCACTATTGAGTGCTCACTCTGCAGCTGGTGCTTTAGGCAGAGCATTGCGAAGTCTCGCCACAGTCTCTCTTTGTCATTTTGCAGAGGAGGAAACTGAGTCAGTGCTGAATAATATCACTATTAGGGAACATTATTCTTTTAGCAAGTCCATGGGTCAGGGCTGGAATACTAACAAGACGGCTGCTGGACCACGAACGGTGAGGGAAGTGCATGCGGGGAAAAGAGAGGGAAAGATTGATGGTTAGGTTTTCGTGCACACCTGGGATCCGTAAGAAAATATGAGTGGAGTCCAGCCCGTCAATCAGTTCTCAGCCTGTGCCGTCTTCTTGGAGGTGTGGCCTTTTTAGAAGACCGACACTGAGAAGAATTGCGCTCTCTCTTGCCTTCCTGCTTGTCTGGCTCGAGTCTAGCTAAAGGAGTGATCCATAAGGCCTGTTGACCCTGGGAGTTTTCGTGCCTGCCTCATTTCTGTGGATTCATGTGTCTCTGGACCCACCAGCCTTTGATCTCCCAGCTTTCTGCTTCACCTTCCTGCTTCCTTGACCAGCACCTCCGAGACTCCAGCTAGCATCTGACCACTGCACTTTAGTTGAACTGCACTGGGCGACGACCTTGATATAAAATTCTTTCTTGATATACAGTTCTTTCATATAGATGTACGAGTCACTGGTTTTGTTTCTCCTTAACACTCAACCACCTAACACGTAGAGGGAACTAAAATTCCTCGAGTACATATTAGATGCCCGATACTTTGAGGTAGAACTCCATTTTACAGATGAGGAAACTGAAGTGCCCCCAGGCAAAGCAATCGAGAAGAATCACACACTGAATGGGACGGTCAGCTGGGATTCAAATTCTTCTCATCTTATCTGGCTGTCAGAAATGTCCTTTACCTTTATGTCCAGAGGCTGTCTAGTCCCAGCAGAAGACGTGGATTAGTGGATCAACACCGACGAGCATTCGTTGCATCCATTGGGACTCTGATGTACAGATACCAGGAGCTCCAAAGCGGGGCCAACGGCTGCTAACAGAAAAGTCGGAGACTGGAGTTCACCCAGTGGGGCCTGGTCATAAGTTGGGGACAACATTCCAGACAGAGAAGTGAGCCTTGAAATCTGCTTGAGAAAAATCAGTCCTGCAAAACCCTATGGAGCCCGATGTGCTTGACACAGAGGACGTATGTGTGGAAATGATTTTTTGAAAAAGAAAGAAAACTATTTAGGGCCCAATTCCACTCTGATCCACAGAGAGTCATCATGAGTCAAAATTCTGGCAACCGTTTTTGTTTTTAACCTCAACTACAGACAACAGATGTAGTCCTGGTGGTGTAGTGAGCTACCTGTTGGACTGCTGACCTCAAGATCAGCAGTTCAAACCCACCAGCCACCCAGAGAGAGAAATTTATAGCCTGTACAGGGTTGCTATAACTTGGAGTCAATTTGAAGGCAGGTTTTTGTTTTGTTTTGTTGTATTTGTTTTTAAATCATTTTATTGGGGGCTCATACAACTCTTATCACAAGTCAACCATACATCCATTGTGTCAAGCAGACTTGTACATGTGTTGCCATCATCATTTTCAAAACATTTTCTTACTACTTGAGCCCTTGGTATCAGTTCATTTTCTCCTTCCCTCCCCCTCCCTCAAAAGCCCTTGATAATTTATAAATTATTATTATTTTTCGTGTATTACACTGCCCAATGTCTCCCTTTACACCCTTATCTGTTGTCCATCCCCCTGGGAGGGGGCTATAGGTAGGTCATTGTGATCGGTTCTTCCTTTCTCCCCCCACCTCTCCCTTACCCTCCTGGTATCAGTACTCTCAATATTGGTCCCGAGGAGTTTATCTGTCCTGTATTCCCTGTGTTTCCAGCTCTTATCTGTACCCATGCACATGCTCTGGTCTAGCCAGATTTGTAAGGTAGAATTAGGGTCATGAGAGTAGGGCTGAGGAACCATGTCTTCTCCCCATTACCCTTCTGTAAGGGGATGTCCAGTTGCCTACAGATTGGCTTTGGACCTACATTCTGCAATCTGCTCCTCCCACCCCCGCCTCCCATTCACATTGACATGATATTTTGTTCTGGGTCTTTGATGCCTGATACCTTATCCCATCGACACCACACAGGCTGGTGTGCTTCTTCCATGTGGGCTTTGTTGCTTCTCAGTTAGATGCCCACTTGTTTATCTTCAAGCTTTTAAGACCACAGATCTTTTGATAGCCAGGCACCATCAGCTTTCTTCACCACATTTACTTATGCACCCATTTTGTCTTCAATGATCATGTGAGCATCTCAGAATGACGGATTATTAGAACAAAGTGGTCTTGTGTTGAGAGAGTACTTACTTGAGTAGATGCCCAATGTCCATCTGCTACCTTAATACTAAACCTATAAATATGTGCACATAGATCTATTTCCCCATAGTCACATATAAATACATTTGCGTATGTGCATGCCTATATTTAGATCTTTACAAAGAAGGCAGGGGTTATTAATGAGAGGTAATTTACGGTGCTTATTTCAAAATTTACCATCATAATTACGTTAATGCTTAGCAGCCAGTTATAGGACAGGCAGGAATCCATTTAGAACTCTCTGTCCCTCCTGGCTAACCTTCTATGCATGGGCTCTATTCTTCCTTTCTGCCAACTGCCTTCCTTCCTCATACAGTGAGAATGTGACTCCCCACAATTCTGGAACCTTGTACCTCATGACTGCCACCATTGCAAAGGGGTCTTCTCTCTGTTTTACTCTGGATATCCAAGAAAAGATCTCTGGCAGCCCAGCATAGGGCAACTGTCCACCCATGGATCCACTAACTGTGGTTATGGGCACCGCCATGGTTAGTGGGTGGTCTCATCCCTGTATTCTGCGGGTCATTCTTCAATCTTCTTTGTGAGTCAAGCTGCCAAGCCAAAAGGCAGCTAGCACTTCAAAAGGACAGCACTTAACCAAAGACAACGTTTAGAAGGTTGGGAAAGAAGGAGAAATGCAAACAGGAAACACGGGAAGGAAGAGGGCTCAGTGGTGTTACATTGTAGGAACTGCAAGGGAAGAGTTAAACCCAAATGTGCATGCATTTTTTAATATAAAACTGATCATCTTATGTGTAAACCTTCATCTAAGTCAGTCGTTCTCAAGCTTCCTAATGCTGTGACCCTTTCATACAGTTCCTCATATTATGGTGACCCCCAACCATAAAATTATTTTTGTTGCTACTTCTTAACTGTAATTGTGCTACTATTAAGAATTGGGCAACCCCTGTGAAAAGGCCATTCAACCCCCAAAGGGGTCGCGACCCACCGGTTCAGAACTGCTGACCTAAGTCATAATTTTAAAAATTTAAAAGGAATGAGTGTTATCTTTTCGATAGGCCTCCTTTATAAGAGACTTACTATACACATATTGGGCTGCTCACTGCAAAGTGAGCAGTTCAAACTTCCAGCCAGCCGCTCCATCAGAGGAAGCTGGGGCTCTCTACTCCCTTAAAGAGTTACCAAGAGCAGTTTTCCCTGGTCTGCTATGGTCACCAGGACTCAGCATCAACTCAATGGCAGCAAGGCTCTGAAAGAGAGAAAGCAGATTCTACCATGCATTTATTTAATTCTCACAGCAATTATATTATAGCTTGGGAGATGTACTTATCCAAACTATAGATAAGAAAACTCAGAGTCTGAATGGTCGACTGACTTTCTCAAGGTCTCGCTGCCAGTCAATGGTAAAGGCAGATTCGAAGCCTGAACTATCAAATCCCAAAGCCAAATTCTAAACTCCTGCGCTCTCCTGTCCTCTACGGCCTTCAACTGGTGGCTTTGGCTGGGCCCCTTTTAGAACTACAGCAACCATGGTGGCAACACAAGAATCCTGGATCCCAACCCGGCCAGGCCAGTGTCGCAATTTCATTGTGAGCCAACGGAGAATTATAGCACTCGCCTTGCCTCTTTTTAGAAATAAGATGACTGAATGACCCTGCCAGTGCTTTGGGAAAGCTCCATGCTAACTAGAGGTGCAATATTTTATTTTATTCCTTATACTCTGACATGCCTTGGTTTTGAAATATCCTCTGTGTACAACTAAACATGTGAATTGAATTAAGGGATATCTTTGCAAGGAAGCAACAGGCAGACCCAAATTTGGGGAGCTACATTTGTTTAGAATTCCAGATTGACCAAACTTGACAGAGGAAACTGGAATAGAGTTCATTTATCCTAGATCCAGATACTGGCTCTTTTTGGTTTTTGAAAATAGACATAAACATCGTTCCTCTGGATTCCTTTTGCAGTGACACCACCTGGTTCCTGTTTATTTTTCCTTTCACTCGGTTCAGAAATAGTGAATTCTAATTGGTCTCAGCGTCCTCGTGTGAAGTATGAAGTACTGATTAACACAGCAAATGACTTTCCCCCCCCCTTTCATTTGGCCAACCTGTTCCGCCCTGTTGACTTGTCTCAGAAGACAGCGCTTGAAGGAAGGAAGGATCTGTGAAATAATCCCCATCCTTGGGAAACCACCGTAAACCTCTTTGCGGAAACCTTGGTCAGCTAACCTCCTGTTTTAGAGTATCCGCTACAGATTTTCTGAAGCTGAATACTGTGGTGTGATCCTCTCGCTTCTAAACCTGAACCTGAAATCTAGAGCGAGGTCAGGGGATGGACTTCCCTGGGTCCTCTATAGTCTGTGTTCCTTTCCCAGACTTCGTGTTACCTAAGCTCAGGCCTTCACCCCTAAGCAGCCTCCTAACCAGTCCTTCTGCTTCTGTATGGGTTGTCAAGATGATGTTTTAAAAACACAGATCTGACTCTGTCAACCCTGATTACAAGCTTTCTAGGGCTCTCTCTGTCTGGAAAATGATAAAGTCCACAGTATTTGCCGATGCTCTCCACAGTTAGATATGTGTCGGCATAGCCTTCACCACACCATAACTTGCCGCATCATCTCTATCCACCCTAATCCATCAGTAGAATACTTATACCTACTAAGATAGCTCAGAGACTCTGGAGGCACAGTGGGGACGTGGTTGGCTGCTACCAGAAAGAGTGGTGACTTCAGTGGGACAGGAGACCAGGTGCTCTGCTCCCATAAAGGACACCGCAGGAAGCAGGTCTACTTAGTTTTATGGGGTTAAGGTTGACTCCATGGCACATCACAACTCCAACAAGAGATTCCTCTTGTTGAGGGCCCACCGAATACGTGAGTCTATACATCTTTTCCCAAGTTCCCAGAAATGATCCCACATTGTTAGTATTGAGGTTCAGAGGGATTTTAAGCAAGCTGCTCAGAACTACAGTTGTAAGGTGACAGAGCTGAAACCCAAATCCAGGTCACTGGAGTCCCCAAAGCTTTCTGTTGTACCACATGTCCATTCTGAAACATTGGTTGTTCCCTGAATATGTTGCACTCTTTTCAATCTGCCATGGTCTTTGCAATTGCTTCTCCCCATCCATGCCTTTAGTACGCTCGCCCTTCCTTGTCTGTGGCTAATTGCTAGTCATCCATGAAGACGTAACACAAATAGCATCTGCTGTTAAAGGTTTCCATGACACTACAAGAAAGAGTACGATATGTGTGAGTGCTTAGGGAATATAATTACGTACATACAAGTATATTTTCAGGAAAAGTTGTTCACTTGGTTGACACCAATGCTATATGCAAAGGGATTGCAGGAAATTCAAACAGAAGGGTAGGTTGGGAAACCACTGATTCTTGAGTCAAAGACTTGCTTTTGCAACACTCATCTGGCGACGGCATGTAAGAAGAAAGAAAGGAGAATGGCAGCAGAGACTGTGAGGAAACCAGTCAGCTTCAGGTGACTCCCCTCTTCCCCTAGAGCAGGCTGTGAACAGCCCTCCCCGCCAGCATGCAGACTGCATCGGAAAGTGGATTATGGCAGATGTCAATCCATCTCACGGAGGACATTCCTCCACTTTATCAATTATGATTCCCTTCTGCAGGGCCTGGTTTCTCCTGACAACGTGTCCAAAGTGTGGGCATTGGTGTCTCCCCATCCTTGCCTGCATGGAACACTCGGGCCTTGCTTCCTCCATCAGATCGGTTGCTCCTGTTGGCAGTCCACGGTGTGTTCAGTTCAAATGCATCGATGCTTCTTTGGCCCTCTTCATTCAATGCCTCGTTTCATTCCTATAGGAGGCGCTTGAAAAGACCCCGTCTTGGGTTAGCCGCACCTTAGTCTTCAAAGTAGCATCCTTGTTTTCCAGTACTCTAAAGAGGGCTTGTGCAGCACAGTTACCTAATGGCTGATACAGTCGGGTAAAAATGTAACACTTTATCATTTGGTCTGCATGTGGACCCATTTTAAAGTTATTCTAGTTTTTAATATTTTCTATTAAAATATTATAGCAGGGGAGACTGGGGGAAATGGGGAGCTAATAATAATGAGTACGAGAAAGAAAATGTTCTAAAATTGATTGCAGAGATGAACAATTGCATTAACTCTTCTTAATAGGATTAAACTAACTGTTGAATTATTTGATATGTGGATTATGTGCCAATAAAACTTTCAAAATTTTAAGGAAAAATGAATAAAGAACTCCACAAAGTCAGATAATAAAAATAAACAACAAAAACACAAGACAAGTCTGAGAAAATGTGAGTAGAGATAGAAGCTGGAGGGAGGGGCCCAGGTGGAAAGTGCAAAGGAGAGATCTCAGAGAACAGCAAGAGTTTGAACGGAGGTGGCTGAGCGCGGTGAGCCATGGAAGGAGAACAGCGCTCTAGCAGAGAAGACAAATGATGGATTCCGTGCACATCCGTGTACTTCAAGTGTTGGTAGGATTTCCAAATGTCCTTTTTTGGGAGAGAGGAACAACTGTCATTTTAGGAGTCATTGTCATAGAAGTGAGAGCAGAAGGCAGGAAAAAGTATACACATAACTCAGGAGAGATGTCAAGCGAGAGGAGCTCCTTAGCAAGCTAGGCATAGAGGAAAAGAATCAGGAAAGGGAGTGAGGGGAGAAAACATGTGGAATGTGCTGTGTGAGCTTGAGACGTGAACTTCCCTAGGTCTCTGTTTCTCAATGTTACGTTACAGGACAGGCAGCTACCCTGTAGATAATGAGAGGGTAAGGGATAAGTTATGCAAACAAGCAGTATATCCCTTGGCCATTACAAGAGCTAAATAAGTAACCATTAATGGCTAATAATGATATCATATTTATCACGGAAGGTGTCTGGGGATCAGTGACCTCAAATGAACCAGTTCTGAAACAGCTGTGAGAACGTAGGTTAATCTGCTGAGGTTATCAGTCGTATCTATTTTAAAAAAGAAAATCCAGGAAGACCAAAGGGTTAAACTCCCCCTGCCATCAGTATCTAGAGCACTGATCCAAAAGAGGAGAATGACTTATCCATAGAGGACTGGCAGGGTGGATGCCATCCATCCGTGGGCACAGAGACACCTGGCAAAGTTCAGAAGTAGGGGGTAATGCAGATGAGAGAGGTGCCTGGGACCAACTGACACTCGGTCAGCAAATGCAGGAAGAGAAGAGATGGTTCCCCAGCCCTCTACTCTAGGTCCTCCACGAGGCCTGCCCCCCATAGCAAAGCGAGACTGGATGGAAAGAAAGTTTTATGTGGTGGTATGTCAAGAAACGCACAGCGTTGAAACCAGAGACTGATCACATTCAAACTCCAGGGTGGCCACTTACTAGCTGTGTCATGTTAAGAAAATCATCTACCTATCCACATAAAATGGGAAGAATAGTAATTTTCCCATGTGGTTCTTTTGTACATTAAACAATATCAAACAGGCAAGATGTCTGAACACTTAGATGTTAGTAGCCGGTGGTTTATGTGTCTTTCTGCAAACCCTCAAAGCTCACTTTTTCATGATTGTATGTAGTTATTTTCCTCGACCCAGGAATGCCTGAGAGAGACAAGACAGGCCAAAAGGCAGGCACAAAGTATTCATTACAAAAGCAGGTAGGCATTTGAAAAACTTGAGACCAGTTGCCAAAATTGTTCTCAGCCCAGAGGATGGTTGGTCTCTAACTCAATATCACCCAGATCTCCCGCTGCTTTTGTGGACATTAAATTGAGGGAAATTGCACAAAAGATACTCCGCGTGAGCGCTTGAAATTAGGGTCCCAAAGAGAAATCATAAAGATGACTGCCATTTATTCAGTACTCCCTCACATATATTTTTCTCTCCGTCTGCAAGGTGCATAACATCATCCTTTTACAGAAGTGAAAACTGTGATTCAGACGAGTTTGATGATGGACTCCACGTCACTCAGCAAAGCAGGGTTCCAATCCATGGTAACTCATCTTTATTTAATCCCACGCTAGACTCCTGGGTGAGACACACGGAAGTAGGGAGCTTGCACCTTGAGGTGAAACGCTGAGCAATTGCACACAGAGAGACGGAGGAGTAAAGGGAACGAAACAGATAGCTTGGAGGCTAGATGAGCCCCAGAACCTCTCTCACCCCAACGCCCTGGTCTATAAAATGAGGATCTGCTAACCACGTCTGCCTACGGAGTTTCGGGGAGGATCAAATGGAGTTTTCTATTTGAAACCACTTTGCAAACTATCGAGGGCCATATAAATATGAGTTGTTATTAATTGCCATATTAATTAAATAATTAAACCTCATATATCATAATGAAATTATAAATTACTGTTAATGACTGCTAATCAAAACTCTATGTTGATGGTAATTATGCTCATTAAAATTCTCACTAATAACGATAATTAGCACTGATACCAAGAAGTGGCTCCTCCAGAGTGGAGGAGCCTGAAATTGGAGTAAACATCACAAATGGGTCTTGGCAAAAGCATACCACGCCAACTAATGAACATGCTGAACTTGAGCGAGACAAACAGATTCGCCTTGAGCTCCCTGGCTGAGGGCTTCAGTTTTGCTAAAGCCAAAAGGATTGAGAAACAGCAGAGCCACCTAATATTATATAAGCATTTGCATTGCTATTGTCCCTGTATTTTTGTGTTTGTGTCTAAAGCAGGGTAGTGATGATTTCATAGTAAGCTTTCCCACATCTCTGATATCATGACCATGCCATCGACCTACCCATTCTCTAACAACATAATCCACACAAGTCTTCCCGACGAAGCCAAGACCCAGTGATTCCTAGTCTATGGAAATTACCTTCAACAAAGCTCCCTTGACTTTTCCTGAAAGACAAGGATCTCTTTCCTGTGTGTTCCCCTTTCACTCTCTGGGGCTCTCCACCCTAGACCTTACTGTCCTAGTCCCTCTACCGACAGGCGCATTTTTCTAGGAAGTTATAGGGAGTTTCTTGTGCTTCGACTGCCACATCGGTAAACTAGGGACAATGATGGTATGGAAGGCCTGCGGTTGTTGCAGGGATTCAATAAGATTAGACAGGTGAAAACTGCTTAAGCAGGAGTAAACACAAACACATAGCGCTCCATGTTCATCACTCTTATCATTGTCAGTTTACCTGTCTCCGTCCGCCTCCCTGTCTGTCGCACTGACACATGGAGTGCCCGTGTTGCTTCCCTGTCACCTGGAACTACCCTACGAGAGCTGCTACATTTTATTGTTTTCATTAAAATGGATAGAGGATTCTTTTAGGGAAACGATATGGACAAGAGAAAAGGCAATAGAGTAGAAAGCACCTTGACGACCAAATCGGCTTTTATTTAAATCCTGGTTCTGTTGCTTGCTTAGATAAGCGCTTTTGTGCAAGTCACTTCCCCTACCTAAGAACTCGATTTTTTCATCTAGAAAATGGAACTAAGCACCCCTGGTCTACCTTGCTCCCAGCCTTCACTGTGGAGTCAGGATAAGAACACAGATGTGAAAGGCACTAATCAAATATAAGATCGTTTTACAATGATTAGAACCATCTGGAAGGCATTTGGCCTCACAAATTGATAGAATCAGTCATCACCTACTTGACTTACACAGAAAGTGATTATTATGTTTGTATATTTTTAAGGCCTCAGTCTTATACATATTGCAAGAGCTTTTTTCCCCTTTTTTTCATCCCCACCCGCTGCAACTTGATGAGGATTTTCAAGTGTCTTTTCCCAAAAGGAGTGACAACGAAAATTAAATACAGCCCAGGTTGAAACACTACTAAAGATTTTCAGTTTCCATTTCTCTTGAGTGATTTTGCATTCTCAACGAACAGCTGAATTCTTAAATGCATCTCAATTCACAAGATTTCTTGATATGCCATAACGCTCTGACCCATAGATCACTTTCAGACAATAAGGAATTTAGATTAAGAGAGTCCGTGAATTTCGAAGAGAAGATAACCAGGCAGGTAGTGAGAAGAGGGGACTAAGAGTCAGAAATGCTAAAGTTTCATCACCTTCTAGGACATTTGAACTTGGGCTTCTCCCCTTTCTAGGCCTTACTTTTTCTCATCTGTAAAATGGGAAGAAGAACGCCACTGTTTCAGTTAGCCCTTGCTGAATAACAAATCATCCCCAAAGTGAGGGAATTAAAGCATATCTTTGTGTGTTGCTTGGGGAGTTCTGCTGCTAATTATACCTGGACCCACTAGAGAAGCAGCGTTCAGCTAGCTGGAACTACGTGGCATGGCTAGCCTCTGGGCCTGTCTCCCCTGACTTACAGTCTTTCATACTGAAGGCGCCAGGCCAGCCTCTCGACCTGGTAATGGTAGTGTCCTAAGAAAGCAAAAGCAGGTACTATCTGGCCTCTTTAGGCAGAGCCTCGCCGAGTGTCACTTCCTGTTCATTCTTCCGAGAAATGTCATTATTCAGATGAGGAAAAGGTCAAAATTACATGGCCACAAAAGGTACAGTGGGAGAGAGAGAGATCATTTACTAGAAAGCCATTTCTGTGCCAACCTACCATATACCCTGTGGTAAGCTGGGTTCTCAAGAGAAGCAAACCCAGTGAGATATATATAAATATATAATTTTATATCAAGAAAGTGGCTAGCATGAGTGAAGAACAACCTAAGCCCACTCAGGTTCAAGCCCATGGTTCAGATATTAAGCTAAAGGATTTTCCTCACTTTTGAAGCTGTGAGGGCTGATGAATCAGGAAGCAGGAAGGCCTGGCTGGTGGATACAGAAGTGGATGCATCCAAAGGCGGCAGGTTAGATGGCAGGCTCTGATGGCTTACAGGGTTGGCAGGCAAGACGGCAGGCCCTCCGCTCAAGTCCAAAGAGCCAGAGACTAAGAAGACTGATGTTACATCCAGACCAGCAAGAAGCAAAGGTGTTCTCCACAGCGTCTACTTACACATGAAATGGGCCAGACATCCGAGGAAATATCATCAGAGCCATGATCTAAGTAAGGGGTTGTGTTCATCCTAATTATCCCACAATTGCTTGGCCGCACATGGCGGACCCCATCATGAAGTTGGTTACATTTTGGTAGATCACAGCATGGGGAAGAGAGCCTTAACTGCACATTACTGAGAATCATAGCCCAGCCAAGCTGATAAAAACCTAATTATCACACATCTTGTCCTACATCTGGGGGCATTGATAAGACCAGAAAATCTAGTGTTGCAGCTCTTTTAAAATTTGTCTAGCAGGTTTTCTGGTTTTCCCAGAAAACCCCCACACACCAGTAAAACAGTTATTTAACAACAACAAAAATAAAAAGACCAGAAAATCTAATATAATATATCTAATATAATATATAATCTAATCTATTCAGTAAATAGTAAAGTGTCGATTTACACAAATGGAAGATGATTTCATCTTTATTCTAATATTTGTATTAAACTGCTCTTAAGAAGATTTGAGCTAAGGTTTGAGATTTCTAAGCTATTATTTTAAGATTCCATTTTTAATAATCTCCAGATCCTCTGTCGAACTTTGTCAAACACTGTCCAAAGAGCATCTTCATCCCATGGTGTCCGTCTATCCTGGGAGTATGCCAATTTGGCCAAAAGATCTGAATTATGTTCAAGGTCGGCAATGATAGTAAAAGAAATACAGTTTATTACATATGTGAACTGCTTCATATGTTCAAATGTATGATCCCATTTGGGAGTCTCCAGCATAATTGAAAACTAATGTCATCTCGTGCCTTTATCTTAAACCCCAATGTGAAAACTCTGCTTCTACTCAAGATAGAGTAATGAGGACTGGATTTTCCCTCATGCATGGTACAACAGAAAAACAAGAGGGGGCTGGTGGAGAGAGAGTCTGTTTTTCATCATATAAGTAATACTGGCAACAAAGCACCGTAATCAGGGGGAAGTAGGAAGCAGGCTGAATATCATGATTGCTTCCATTTACTGCTTTGAGAGGAATTCCTAGAAAGTAACAAAAGGCATCAGAATTAGAAAGGATGAAATGAAATGTATTAAGAGATGATATCTATATAAGAATTATATAGGAAATTTATTGAGAGATGATCATCTGTCTGGAAAGTTTGATGGAATATACAAAAGAAAAGCTACTCAAACTGAGTGACTTTAACAAGGTTACAGGGCACAAGGACCATAATGCAAAGATTGACTGCATTTCTATATATTATCCATGAAAAATCAAAGTTGAAATATTAAAATATTATTTCTAATAGCATCAAAATTAATTCTGTAAAGCATCTACACACAGAAAAGCATAAAACGTTGTGGAGAGAAGTTAGCACTAAATTAAACTCACTGCCATCAAGTCGTGCTGACTCACAGGGACCCTGTAAGACAGAGCAGAACAGTCCCTGTGGGTTTCTGAGACCGCTACTCTTTCTGGATTACGAAGCCCCTCTTCCTCCCGCAGAATGCTTGGTAGTTTTAAACTTCTGACCGTGCCGCTAGCGGCTCAGCACATGACCATTATACCACCAGAGTTCCTCAAAGGGAGTTAGAGAAGAGGTAAATACATGGAATAATCTATTGTGTTCATATGTTGGGATACGTTAATGTGTACCGTAGATTGAATGCAATCCCAGTCAAAATCCTGCTATTCTACTTTAAAGCAATTGACAAACTGGTTTCCATATAAATATCACATTGACATGTGATAGTCCTAGATAAGTTAAAACTATTTTTTTAGGGGGTGGGAGGGAAAGAGGAGCTGATACCAAGGGGTCAAATAGAAGATAAATGTTTAGAAAATAGTGACGGCAACATATGCACAAATACGCTTGATACGATTGATCATGAATTGTTATAAGAGCTGTAAGGGACCCCAATAAAATGATCTTTTAAAATAAATAAATAAAGCAAACAACTTTTTAAAGAAATGATAAAGTTAAAGGACTTATACTGCATGATTTCAAGAGGTTCTAAATCTACATTCAACAAAAGAGTACTGTTGACTCAAAGGTAGACAAATAGATCAATAAAATAGAATGCGAATGTGTATAAGTGTAATATGGATGGATATTGTGTACTGTCAAGTCAATTCTGACTCGCTGCAATATCATATGACAGTAGAACTGACCCATAGAGTTTCCCAGAAAGATGATCAAACTCTGCCATCAAGTCAATGCTGACTCATAGCGACCCTCTGTTGGTTTCATTAACTTTAACTGTTTATGGGATCAGAAAGTCCTGTCTTGCTTTCTAGGTCCAGCTAATGGTTTAGAGCTGCCACCTTGTTAGATGGTAGCCCAACGCATAACCAGTATGCCACCAGAGCTCCTTGCATGTAGCTAAAGAGATACAGAGCTGATTTTCAATAAAGATGAAAGACTAGTCAGTCAAGAAGTCTTATACAATGCTACTCGGATAGTTATATTTCATAAAATGCTACTCGGAGAGTTATATTTCATAAAAGGAACTTTAATCCATACTTGGTACAATAGACCGGGATTAAGCCTAAATGGGTAATACACACAAATGTCAAACATACTACGATAACATTTCTAAGAGAAAGACATTGCTGCCTTAGCTTAAGGTAAGAATTACCCATTCCAACCCAATCTAGAAAAGAACAAAGGGGACAGTAGATGTCACTCTGCTAGGGAAGTAATTCGAGTCCTGCTGAGAAAGCAAAGGCAGTAATGAAAATTCCTGTGTGAAGTCTTTACAGCTCTCTGAAAAAACTAGACACATGTGGGCTTCTTCTTATTCCACAGAGCAGAAGGCCATATCTGTAAAAATCAGTCCCTTTTTTAGGTCCAAATCCAGAGCTCACTTTCTTTCTTTCTGTCTTTTTGTTTCTTTCTAACATTTGCCACCACCACATTAGGTTTGGGTGTTTTTTTTGTTTTGTTTTTTGTTTTTTTGCTTTTCTGCCCTGTGAGAATTAAGGAACTTTTGTTCCGGATTTGAAAACTTCCACTTATGGTCAGGATTCCTGCCTCATTATTTTTGCATACCCAGCCGTGCAACCACAAACAAAGTAATTCATCTCTTTAGAGCTTAGTTGAGAAGGAAGATGTTGATAGACCTGATTTCAAGGATCCCTTGTAGCTCTGCTCCCATGAATGATTCAGTAAGATTTAGCAATACAATAGGGTGACTAGAAACTGATGGTCTAGTGAAACAGACAACTCTACAACGCACTAAATACACACATGCACACAAAGAATTTCTTCTCTGTAGTCTCAGATTATTTCCCATCATAAAAGCAACCATCAGTCATTCAATTTAAATACAGCCCTCCTGAAATAAAGTCACCCTAGACATGGAAAAGTAGAGAACCCTTGGGGCATAGCCATCCTCAAGGTACACAACCCATCAGCCATTCCATGGGAGAAAAATGGCTTTCTACTCCTGTAAAGAGTTACACTCCTGGAAACCCACAGGGGAAGTTCTACCTTGTCCTACAGAGTCTCTATGAATTGGAATCAACTGGATGGCAGTAAGTATTTTAGACCTGGAAAAAAGGCGCCCCTATGACATGCTGGTATGCATTGGGTTGCAAACCATAAGGCCAGCAGTTCAAAACCACCAGCCACTCCTTGGGAGAAAGATGAGCCTTTCTACTCCTGTAAAGAGTTACAGTTTCAGAAACCCACAGGATAGTTCCACCCTGTCCTACAGGGTCACTATGAATTGAAACCAACTTGACAGCGGCAAGTTTGGAGAGGTTTGGGAGACATGGAAAAGAACTCCGGTGATGCCGTAAGTGGTAAATGTTGAACAGCTAACCACATAATTTCCTCGGTTCACACCTCCAGCTGCATCATAGGAGAAAGGCAACGCTATCTGCTCCATGAAGATTTACCAACTTGGGTACTTACCCTACAGAGGGGGACTATGGGTTGGCATCTAGTCAATGAGATTGGTTTGGGTTTAGATTTGGAAAGTCTGATCCTGGTCTGCTGTTAGCTAGTGCCCAGGTATATTTCCACGTGGCTCATGCTTTCATTCATCCTTGGAACTAGAATTTACTGAGCACTTGTTATGCCCCTGCTACACTACTGGGTACTAATTGCTCACCTTCTAGAAATGGAGAAGGGTAAAGGATGCTCATTACAAGGTCTTCACATAAGCATCTTACCTGCATGGGATCATTTTCCTCCCCTCTCTTCCTAACCCAATCTCACTCTTCATTCAAGTAATTTAAATATGATGTCTTCTAAAAAAGGTTCCCTGACCTTGTATTTAACTGTCCTCTTGTCCACTTCTGTACATCCCCCATTCTTTCATTCCCACCCCTTACCATGAAACAAGCCTATTTTGTTTATCATTACATTGTCAGCACAGCTCACCCAGTGTTAGAAACAGTGGGTGTGTAATCAACATTTTCAGACTAATATATTGTGCCAACCTGGCCAATGAACACATGGGGTTAATTGAAGGGTGGAGAGATAAATGACTCACTGAGCCTCGCCTTTCTCGTTCTTGGGTCTCTTGCTTTGTGATGGTCGGACTAGGGTGCAGCTGCCTTAGCCAGTTCCCTGCTTCAGTTGGCAAGGCTCACTTCCTGAAAAGACATCCCCAAGGAGAAGTCTCATGGACCTTTCCCGATGCAGCCCTCGGTGCTGGAACAGCCATGTGGAGACCCCTGTCAGCGCTGAGATGCTTCCACATTCACTGACTCGGCTTTCCTCCTGCAGTTGGCATCATAGTGTGTGTTTTGTGAGATGGAGGAGGACTTTGTGGATTGGGGTCAGACATATGGGTTAATGGGTTAATGGTGGACTTGTGGTTTTGGGCAGCACTGGGTTGGGATGTTTTCTTGATGTGCACTTAACCTTTATATAAAACTCTCTCTTATACATGAGTTTCTGTGGATTTGTTTCTCAAAAGCACCCAGACTATTACACTAAATGAATGAGTGAATAATCAACAGATAAAGGGCATAACTGAATCTTGAGGGGTCAGGGAAGACCTCAAGAAATATAAGATCTGAAATGTGTTAAGGATTTAGGTTGGTGAACAAACAAGAAAATTGGCAAGCTATATCTATTTCTTACCTTAAGTCCCTGATTTTTCAATAGGACAATGGCCTTCGAATTGGTCTGAAAATGTCTAATCTTTCATCACTTCAATTTTTAGACTAGGAGTTATTAGGCTAAGATTTTCCTTAGACTACTTGATTCATGTGGGCTCCCTACTAAAATGTAGCCAAATTGCCATGGGTTCCCTCTTGAAAAAGATCCAAATTCTCCAGCACAACAGTATTCCCTTTCCCCAAGTATTTGACTTTTAACCACCTATCTATATTTATTTCCTAGGAAATCTGTCCAATTACTTTATGATTCATCATTGTGGTCTCTTTACCACTGACCAGATACATCCACTTTTCTTCTGCCTAGCCGTGGCACCCTGTTCTCCATTCTCCGTCTACTGAAATTCTCAGCTGACTCATGTTGCTCAAATGTGACCTCCAGTGTGGAAGCCGTGCTGAAGAATGACCCTTCCTCTTCAGGGAACTCTCTCTTCCCTTTCTGCTGCTCGTCACCTACTCGAACTTCCTTCTTAGGCATGTGCGCTATTCTGCTCAATGCCATAATCGCTATGACAATTTTAGAAGTTGTGAGTTCCTTTAGGGCAGAAGCCGTCTCTAAAATTGTTCCTAACAGGTCACAAGAGTTCAATAAATGTTTGCCAACTTGCATGTCCATGATATGTTCACACAGGAGAGTCCTTCTGATTGTCCCTGGTGCTCTGTAGTGGCCACAGGAAAATACCGAGGTGCGGTCCTGTGTAAAAACCATATTGTAGTCTGCCTTTCACCACTGGTCATTCCATGTAATTATCAACAAGTGCTTCCTGAGCATTTCTCATGCTTCAGACACCATTCTGGGCCCTGGGGACACTGAAATTTCTGCTCTCATGAAATTTGTATTTAATTGAGTAGGAGATAATAAGTATATTAGTACAATATGGTCTTCCCCAAGTGATAAAATACGCTACAGAGAAATGTGAACCAGAAAAGGAGGTGGAGAAAATTCAGCATGCTGGACAAGGGGGTGCTAGTTTGAAGAGTGAAATGCCATGACAGCTAATGGAAGGTGAATGTCAAAGTCTCAAAGGAAATAAGAAGGTGAGCACACAAAGAATTGGAGATCAAGTATTCCCGGCGGAAGGAATTTAGAGAAGATGACTCACATCCCCAGTTAGGTGAGTTTGAGATCAAGTCTGAGGCCAGTGTGGCCAGAGCAATATAATAGAGTCCAGTGATGGGATACAAGGTCAAAGGAATATAAAGATGCAAATGTTTGTCATGTCTGGAAGGCCGTTTTAAACATATTAACCTTTTCTCTGAGTGAGAAGATGTTGAGCAACAAAGTGAGACCAAAGGACATGATGCTGATTTCAGTGTTGAGAAGAGAAGGGAGGGCAGCAAGGACATAAGCAGACCCCGTCACTGCAGACAAGAAGTACTGGACAGCAAGGACACAAGCAGACCCCATCACTGCAGACAAGAAGTACTCCCTCAGTGCAAGAACACTTTCTTCTATGAAATTGGCATTCTATGATGTTCACCTTCCCGACACAACTGCTAGAGACAAAGCGGGTGAATAAGCAAATGCGGTGAAGAAAGATGATAGTGCCTGGCTATCAAAAGATATATAGCGTCTGGGGTCTTAAAAGCTCTAAGGTAAACAAGCGGCCATCTAGCTCAGAAGCAACAAAGCCCACATGGAAGAGCACACCAGCCTGTGTGATCACGAGGTGCCCAAGGGATCAGTTATCAGGCATCAAAGAAAGAAAAATCATATCATTGTGTGCTCACCTCCATGATACGATCACTGAAGACAAATGGGTGCATGAGCAGATGTGGCAAAGAAAGCTGAGAGTTCCCGGCTATCAAAAGAGATAACGTCTGGGGTCTTAAAGGCTTGAAGGTAAACAAGTGATCATCTAGCTCAGAAGCACACAAAGCCCACGTGGAAGAATCACACCAGCCTGTGCGATTACAAGGTGTTGAAAGGATCAGGTTTCAGGAATCATCATCAGAACAAAAAAATCATATCATAGTGAATGGTGGGGGGGAGTGCGGAGTGGAGACCTAAAGCCCATTTGTAGGCCACTGGAGATCCCCTTACAGAAGGGTCTCAGGGAGGAGATGAGCCAGTCAGGATGCGACATAGCAACAATGAAACATACAGCTTTTCTCTAGTTCCTAAATGCTTCCTACTCCCCCACTATCATGATCCCAATCCTACCTTACAAATCTGGCTAGACCAGAGGATGTACACTGATTCAGATAGGAACTGGAAACAGGGAATCGGGGCAAATGATCCCTTCAGGACCAGTGTTGTGAATGGCAATACTGGGAGCGTAGAGGGAGGGTGGGTTGGAAAGGGGGAATCGATTACAAGGATCTACATGTGACCTCCTCCCTGGGGGACAGACAACAGAAAAGTGGGTGAAGGGAGACGTCGGACAGGGCAAGATAGGACAAAATAATAATTTATAAATTATCAAGGGTTCATGAAGGAGGGAAGAATGGATAGGGAGGGGGAGAAATGAGGAGCTGATGTCAGGGGCTTAGGTGGAGATCAAATGTTTTGAGAATGATGAGGTCAATGAATATACAAATATGCTTTACACAATTGATGTATGTATGGATTGTGATAAGAGTTATATGAGCCCCTAATAAAACGATTTAAAAAGAGAGAAAGAAATACTGGATGCTCAGGACAGATCATGGACACAACATTGCTGGTTGTTGTGGCTGGGGGGGAACCTGGGAAAATTCTATCTTGTTTGTTTTTCAAAAGGACTTGATGATAGCATAAAAGCGAGGTTACGTAAACAAGAACTCAGAAAAGGAAAGAGCTTTTGTTTGTTTGGAGGGAGGAGCTAGACGGAAGAGACTATTGCTTATTAAACTGGGGAAGACAGATTTGGTGGTGGGGGTGGGAGTGGTTTAGGCGTCCCATGGTGGAAACTGAAATTGTTGTTCTTTCTTTGTTTCTTATCCAAGTGAGATGTCCATTGGCAGATAGAAATCAGGATGTATGGAGCTCACAAATAAAGAACCATAAATTTGGCCCATATCGGCATAATAATGGATGTCAACACATAGTACTGGGTGATATCAGAAAGGAGCTGAATAGTGACAGAGATGAGACCTGGCACTGAACACGGGTGTGTGCCATCACTAAAACACCAGGGAGATGAGGAAGAGGCAGCGTAAAGAGAGCCGGCCAGGTAGAGGGGAAACCCGGGCAGTGCGATGCGAAGACTGCGTGCCAAAGGGATCACTTATGCCAACTACCACACCAAATAAAATGTGGACAAACAATTGGACATCGGATGTAACCGTGTCAAAATGGGTGACCTTGACAAGAAAATTGTTGTGAATCATGGGACAAAAGACTGGTTGTAGAAGATTCTGGAGGGATTTGAAGGAGGGGGGATTTATTATATAATCTATATAGATAGGGCTGCCATTTACCTCGGTTTGCCTGTAGCAATCCCAGTTAACTTTGTGTTTTGTCCATTGAAAGGTGTTCCAATGGGAATAATAAATTACTATGTAATAGTCCTAAGTATAGACCACTCTTTCTAGCTCTGTGTTAACACCCGGACCCATTTCTCCAGAAAAGGTGCGCTTTTCTCTTTCTAGTTTTCCCAAGGGAGCTGAAGAACTCACTGCCATTGAGCTGATTCCAACTCCTATTGACCCTCCAGAGTTTCCAAAACTGTCTACTCATTGTTACAGGAGCAGACGCCTTAGCTGGCTCCCTAGGAGTGGCAGGTGTGTTCAAACTGCTGACCTTGTGCTTAGCAGCCAGCCCAACTTGTAACCTTCTATGCTCCCAGGGCTCCTTCCTAATAATAAGTCTCAAATCGATTCCAGCTTGCAGAGCTGATAAGATGATAGTTCTCAGACAACGTAATTTGTGTGAGGTAAGAGATTCTGAAGAAAAAAAAAAGGAGTAGATCATTTTAATAGAGGCTTTTAGATCTATTATATATGTGGGTCTTTTGAGAATGCTCCTCCTAATCCATGTCCATTGTCAATATCTGGTTCAGATGGTCATGTTCTTTATGTTGGACTCTTGATATCGCTCTCCCAGTAGAGGTTCTATCTTTAGTCTCACATCCCCTCTGGTCATGGTCCCTCAAAATACCTATTTAATCCTCTAAATGTAACGGACTCTGGCCTTCCTTTTAAAACTACTGGATATGGTCTTTTTTTATTATCCAGCACTTTTATTGGGGGCTCTTACATCTCTTATCACAATCCATACATTCATCCAGTGTGTCAAGCACATTTGTACATATGTTGCCATCATCATTTTCTAAACATGTACTTGAGCCCTTGCTGTCAGTTCCTCATTTCCCCACCTCCCTCCCCAACCCTCCATCCTTCATGAACCCTTGATAAGTTAAAGATTATTTTTCATACCTTACATCATCTTCTGTTGCCCTTCACCCACTTTCTGTCTTCCTGGGAGGGGTTTATATGTTGATCCTTGTGATCGATTCCCCCTTTCTCCTCCCTCACCTTCCCCTTCCCCTCCTGGCATCTCTATTCCCATTGTTGGCCCTGAGAGGTTTATCTATTCTGGATTCCCTGTGTTGAGGGCTCTTATCTGTAGCAGTGTACATGGTTTAGTCTTATCCGATTTGTAAGGTAGAGTTGTGGTCATGATAGTGGGGGAGAGGGGGGTGATGCGGAGGAAGCATTAAAGAATTAGAGGAAAGTTGTATGTTTCATTGGGATATGGCCTTACTGACTTCAGGATAAAATTCAGATCTCTTAAAATGTCAACAGAGTAATTATACTACACAGGCATCGTTTTATGAATCAATGGCCCAGAACCCTAGGGGAGACAGACATATAAACAAAGCTAAGCAATATGAGCATAAATGGGAAGATTTTAAACTCCAATAAGATCTTACAATTTTATGGATCTATGATTGTAAGAAGTTTCCACTTGACAGAAGTCTTAGTTACCCAGTATTGATATTTACAGAAATATAAAAAATGGATGAATTTGTCAAAATATTATTTTCTCACAGTTTACGAGGCTAGAAATCTGAGTTCAGGGTGTTGGTTTTGGGGGGAGGGGTGGAGATTTCTGTCTGTGTCAGCTATGGAGAAAGGTCTTAGCCTCTTCAGAATGCATCGTCTTGTATGGTCTCCACGGGGCTTGGCATCTCCCTTCCCCCCATCTTGCTTGCTTAATCTGCTCCTTTTATATCTTGTAAGACATGGACTCAAAACACAAACCACATCAACGCTTTCTCACTAACATGACGAAAATCCCATTACCAAGTAGTGTTACCATATATCCATATATGCGCAAGTATAAGCCGACCCAAATATAAGCCAAGGCACTTAATTTTACCACAAAAACTGCATTAAAAGTGTGCTGGAAAATTCAGCTTAAACACAAGTACATATGGTATAACCGCAGACACAGGAGTGGTGTTTACAATGCAATTATAACCCACTACAGCACAGGTATTAGGGAGCACATTTAGCCCATGCAAACCTTGCCTGAGCATGACTTGGAATAAAGGGAAACGGGTGAATGTTGATCTCTCCTCTCTTACCAGTCTTCACTCTGTCTCCTGATATCCAAGTCACACTGAGAAATGACAGTCAGATCCTCAAACAAACCATGGTCTCCCACCTCCAGGACTTTTCTCCTACTGTCCCCTCCCTCTGGACAGCTTGTCCTCTCTCTTCTTCAACAGACCCATTTCTGCTCTTGTCTTCCTTCTCAGAAGTGTTGTGCATGCAGTCCTTCATCCCACTGTGTACTTCCCTCACCACAGAGCTTAACATCTGAAATCATAATGTCAAGGTTCTCCATTAAACTGCCAGAACCAGAAGCATATGTTTTCAGACCCAGGCATGCTGTACTGATTACACAAGGTGAATTCAACCTAAGGAATTGGTGGCAAAACCTAAAAAAAAAAAAGAAGTACAAAACGCATCCCTGAAATGTGACAGCCCCAAGGAGATGGATGGCATCTGACCCTCCGCCTCGGTTTACCCTACCCTCACTGGTGGACGCACACTCCACGTGGGCCCTGGTTCCTGTGGCTTGTGATTCACGCCGAGAGCACATCCGAGACCTTCAGCTTTATGAGCTCTTTTCTGAGAAAACTGCACCATCTGACAGTCCTTTCGGCAACAAGGTCACATCACAGATTACAAGTCAGGGCATATGGAAAGGAGAAAGGAGCCCCTCCATCAGATTGTTCAAAGCCTGAAAAATGTTGGCTATGGAATGATACAGGGCTTTGCTTGTGCACTGCCTCAAATCAAAAGGTATTCTCCACCGGGGCAAAACAGGAAAATCCTTTGGCTCCTGGCTAAGAGTCCCAAGAGAGCTTTGTCTCCACAACAGAGCTCCCTGCCAGGTGGGATGTCACAGCTTTGGAATCAGAGAAGTTGTGTAAGAGGAGACAGAAATGTTCCAACACAGCAGAAGAACAAATCTTGGGGAGGGAGCTTGGGGAGAGTTGGTGTCTAAAGCAAAGCCAAAAAATCATGAAGGAACGTACACGTGGCAAGAACTAAGGATCTTAGTAGTCACAAGATGTAGAAGGAAGCAAGTGAGGGGAAAGTTAAGGGGACACTGGAAGGTGGTCAGGAACACAAGGCATTTCACTGCTTTCTAATTGTTTGGCATTGGCTGCAAAACTGTCTGTAGAGTCAGGTTGTACATTTATTTCAATACGAAGTATTTAGAGAGTCTTTTTATTTAGTATAATCTTTTTATCTATCCAGCTACCCTAGGTTCTAGAACTATAGCCATTTTGAAAATGAGGTTCACAAGCAATTAAGGCAGGTTTAATGCTTATGGCTGATCTGATACCAAACTCCTATTTTGCATTTAATCCTTCTCTAAAACACATTGTACACTGAGCCACCCTGAACAAATTCACCGTCTCCTTCTTCCTCTACAAAATGAGGATATTAGAATCAATGAGATTATCCATATGAAATGACTTCATCAACCATAAAAATCTCACTGTCATTGAGTCAATGCTGACTCATAGTGACCTTATAGAACAAAATAGAACTGCCCCTATGAGTTTCCAACATTGTAACTCAGATAGATAGATAGATAGATAGATAGATAGATAGATAGATAGATAGATATTATCAATGGGGAGTTAATACATGTGGCAATTACATAATCTCTGGTCAATTTGAAAAGGAGTGGAGTCTAGCCTGTCAATCAGGTCACAAATTGATGACCTCATTTGGAGGATCAGAGGAGATAAATAGCCATATACACTCTCTCTGCTTCTCTCCCTGAGAGACATTCCTGTTCACAAGCCACATGGAGTGATGCTGATAGCAGCCAGAGCTGAAGTTGCTGAAGGAGCCATGTGAAGACCCATGCCAGCAGTAAGATGTTTCCACTGCCACTAGATCCACGAGACTTTCTACCCCTGACCTGGGCTCTGCCTGCACTCAGCACTATTGCATGTATTGTGTGAGTCTGAAGAGGAATTTACATACGATATCAGACATACGGGCTAATATTGGACTTAAGGACTTGATCTGGACTGGGCTGCGATGTTTTCTTAATCTACAATTACTCTTTTATATAAAGCTCTTTCTTACACAAATATGAGTATGCATGAATTTGTTTCTCTAGTCCATCCAGACTAACACAATGCATATATCATTCCATACCATAGTTCAATCATGTCGAGTAGAATTTTACAATTGCTCCCACAATCAGATTCCAAACATTCTTTTCTTCCTGGACTCCTTGACGTCATTTCCCTGGGCTTCTCATCAGCACCACTGCGCTCCCCGCCCACCAAAACCATTACTCTACTTGCTGTTCCCATAGGCTCATCCGTCCTGGGTTACACACACACACACACACACACACACACACACACACACACAGAAAAACAGAACACAACTTTAAGAGGGTGATCCCAATAATATAACATCTCTCAGATAATCCCAATATGAACAAACAAAACAAAAATACAGAAAATGTTTAAAACCAGATCTGGCCCAGCATGCATTAGAAGAGGGATCAACTGACAGAGTTTAACTGTCCAAGCCAGGTTCATCCCTTTGGTCTTCTATACTCTCCAATGCACTCTGTTCGGTAACCGCTTTCCTCCATCCTTCAATTGTGGATGGGGGAGATCCCCGTAGGCTTATTTCCTATGTAGCTCCCACAAATGTGTCTTGGGTTCCTATTGTTACCCAAAGCCTTCTGCAAACCGGATTCTCACAATTTAGGCTGTGATATTAATCCCTCCTTCAACTTTGGATTATATGATTTACAATCCTTCAGTCACTGATGTTGGTAAGCTTCTTCCATGTGGAATAGTTGACATCTCCCTTAGATGGCTGCTGTTTGGAGACAAGCCATTAAGACCTCAAATGTTAGTTATCTAATACCCGGGCACCATCTAATTTCATCACCACATTCTGTTATAGCACTCATATCTTCTGTGTTCTTTTCCTGAGGGGGAGTGCCAAGCTGGGCCACAATGTAAGAACTAAGGAGCTAGGATTTAGTGTCAGCCCCAAACCCATTCCTGGATCTATGTTTTTGTTGTTGTTGTTAGTTTTATACCTGCCTTTATCTCCCTTTCAAAAGCTATGTGTTAACTTATGGTAATGAGTCTTAACAATCATCCCCCTGGGGCATAGCAATCTTCTGTTAATATTGTTGTTCTGATGATACGAATTTTTTAAATCCCTATTGAATTTTGTAAAACCCTATTGGATCATTCACTTGTACAGAATCAAGTCTTTCATGGCTGGATGCAATTTACACAAACAATGGGGATTAATTGTCAGGGAAAATTACAATAATAATCACTGCGAATGTCAGACACAAGTTTACCAGAAAAATACATATCTAAATACAGCATATGGGGCACTGATGTAGGAAGACCATGTTTGTCTGCCTACCAACAGTTTGACAGTCCTGGTACAGCTGTCTTCTGCTTCCTCAGATACCATGTCTTTCCCAACTTAAATGCCCAGATTACAAGTGTGTCTGAGGTAGAGTCCTGTTCACCGGTAGAGTTTCCACATGGGGTCTCACCAATGTGAGCAGCTTCTGGCACATGCTCTCAGGTTGAAAGGAGTAAAAATAAGATTGGGGCAGAGCTGCCTCCTCAGAGCAGTTGACCTGAATGCCATGGATGCAGGAAATCTTTCGGGATCTTCATTTGCTGATGAGGCACATCTCAAAATGAGAACAGTAACAATGCCCCTTACAATCAGAATGTGGAATGTGCAAAGTATGACTCTAGGAAAATTGGAAGTCCTTAAAAATAAAAGGGACACATAAAGATTGCTATCCTGTGCATTAGTAAGCTGACATGGATTGGTACTGTCCATTTTGAATCAGGCAATCATGGGATTGACAAATTCAAGAGAAATGGCATACTATTCATTGTCCAAAAGGATATTTCAGACTCTATTCTGAAATACAATGGCATCAGTGATAGCATGAGAGCTACATGCCTACAAGGAAGTCCAATTTTCACAAGTATTGTTCAAATCACTAAAGCCAATGATGCCAAAATTGAATTGACTCTACCAAATCTTTCAGTTGAACTTGGTCAACTATCCAATCAAAATAATGACTGGCAATTAGAAAGAAAAAGTTGGAAGCAAAGACAGATCCATAGCTGAAAAACATGGCCAAAGTGGTAGAAAAGAAGCTAGACATCATATGATAGAAGTTTGCAAAACCAATGACTTATTCATTTAAAATACTTTTTTTCAACAACTAAGTGGTGCCTTACATCTGGACTGCACCAGGTGTAATACACAGGAATCAAATTAATGACATGGAGAAGTTCAATGCCAGTGGGACCATCAGTCCTGGGGAGACTTGAGGGTGAGGGTAGTAGGAAGGGAGAAGTGAGCAGGCAGCCCCATGGAACCACTGGAGTGTTGGAGTCAGTAACATGGAGGAGATAGGGAATTAGGGTGGTGTCTAAGCAACAGCAAACTAGCTAAGAGGAGGTACCAAAAGGCAAAAGTAAGGGGATAGTTATGGTGGGGCAAGAGGAAGGTAAAAAGAAACAGAGGAAGGACTTAGGAAGCAAAGCAATGGATACAGGTATAAACATAGCAGTGTACATATGTAAATACATCAATCCACAATAATAGAGGTATTGCCATATGGTTACATGGCAATTCACTGAGGCAGGGGATGGACTTTGGGCCTCTGCTCATACCTTCCCTCAATACAAGAACACGTTGTTCTAACAAATCGGCAGTCTGAGATGTTCACCCTCCCAACACAATCGCTGAAGACAAAATGGGTACAAAATCAAATGTGGTGAAAAAGGCAAATGGTGCCCGGCTATTAAAAGATATAGCATCTGGGATCTTAAAGGCTTGAAGTTGCACAAGCTGCCATTCAGCAGAGAAGCAACAAGTCCACATGGAAGAAGTACACCGCCAATGTGATCATGAGGAGTCATAGAGAACAGGTAATAGGCATCAGCAGACACATAACAAACAAACAAAAACATATTTTTTAGAACTAGGGTGGGTGGAGCAGAGATCCAAAGCCCATCTGTAGACAATGGAACAATCTCCCCATAGAGGGGCCACAGAGAAGGGATGAGTTAACCAGGGTGCAGTAAAGCATCAATGAAACACACTATATTCCTCTGGTTCCTTGAGGCTTTCTCACACCCACTAACATGACCCCAGTGCTGCTTTTCAATTTAGACTGGAATATATATATGTGTATATATATATATATATATGTATATATATATATATACATATATATATTAGTGGGAGGTATAGAAAGGGATGGGAGCTCACGACACACAGATTCCAGGAGCAGGAGTAGGAAGAGTAGAGGGAAGAGGGAGAGAGGAAGGGAGAAAGGGGGAACCAATTGCAATGATCAACACATTACCATGCACCCCTCTCCATGGGGGCGAACAACAGAAAACATGGGGGAAGGGAAACAGTGGTCAGTGGGAGATATGGAAATAATAACAATGCACAATCTATCAAGGGGTTATAGGGGGTTTGGGTGGAGAGCAGCTGATACCAAGGGCACAATAGAAAGTAAATGTCTAGAAAAGAATAAAGGCAAAATATGTACAAAGTTGCCTGATACAAGCAATATATGAATTGTGATAAGAGTCCCCAATAAAAAGAAAAAAAATGTTGAGGGAAAAAAAGAAAGAAAATAAAAGCCAGAGGCCAACCATGAAACAGACCCTCAATTAATTGCTCGTATGTAAGTTCAGGTTGAAGCAAGTGAAAATTAAAAAAGAAGCCCACAATGGGAAAATATTGTCTTGAATTTATAAAACTTCTAATGACTGAAGACCAGATGAGTGTGGCATGACATCGAAAGCATCGCACGTGAAGAAAACAAAAGGTCATTAAAGGACAGGAAAGAAAGAAACGGTAAAGTGGATGTCAGAAAATACTCTGAAACTTGCTCTTAAGGGTAAAATAGCTAAAGCAAATGGAAGAAATGATGAACCAAAAGAACTGAACAGAAAATTTCAAAAGGCAGCACAAATGTTCAAAGACCTGGATTCAGAGAGGCCAAAAGTAAGCACGCATTTAGCATTTCTCAAACTGAAAGACCTGAAGGGAGAACTCAAGCCTCAAATTGCAGTATTGAGGAATTCAATGGGCAATATATACTGAACAATGCAAGACAAATAATCCAGTTTTTTACAAAAATAAGCAAAGGGCATGAGCAGAAATTTCACCAAAGGAGACATCCAGGTGGCCAACAAACAAATAAAGAAATTTTCATAATCACTAGCCCTCTGAGAGACGCCAATCAAAACCACCTTGCACTGGCATTGACAGCAAGGTTCAAAGCTGGAAGATAAATGCTGTAGGAGTGGCAGGGAGATTGGAGCCTCTACATACTGGTGTAAAAATGTGCACTTACCATGAAAAGCAATATCTCAAAAACCTGGGAATAAAAATCCCATATTGTCCAATGACCCCTTTTCTAGCTATATTCCCTAAAAAGTAAAAGCCACTAACATGTGCACAGAGACATATGCACACCCCTGTGAACCTAAGTACTGTTTACAATTGCAAAAAGACAAAAACAATCTAAATGTTCATCAGTAGAAGCATGAATAAAGAAGCTTTGATATATATGCGCAAAGGAATATTGTTCCTTGCTAAAGAAAAGATGACACTTCAAGGCACCTGGTGTCATGGTGGACCCAGAAAACATTATACTGCATGAAATTAGATCAGCAGAAAAGGGCGAATATCACATGAAAGTACTTTTATAAAAAAAATATCAAGGAAAGGTTTTCATATCACAGAGAAGGCTTTGATGGTAACCAAGTGCAAGAGAACAAGAGAGGAAATGTGAAAATACAGGTGAGAGATGTTAACATGGGTGAAGGAGGAGATGGGACTCCACAAAAAGGAGAAGCAATATCAAAGCATATTGGTAGCACAAACTATTGGGGGGTGGGGTGAGAAGTAGTTTAAGTTATTGAACACATAATTGATTATCTGAATTGTAAATCCTCGACATAATTCAGATGAATTTTTAAATTATTCTTTTAAAGATGAAAGTAATCAGTCATTTTCCAAAAAAATTGGGGATGTTCAACCATTTAAAGATGTAGCATACGACAAAGAACCAGTGGCATTGAAGGAAGAAGTCCAAGTTACACAAAAGTTATTAGTGAAAAACAAAACTCCAGAAATGGTGGAATACAAACTGATGCAGCACTGGAGGCGCTCACCAATTCAGTTCAAGAATTTAGAAGACATTTACCTGCCCACCAACTGGAAGGGGTACACACTGAGGCCCACTCCAAAGAAAGGTAACTCAATGGGAGAAATTATCGAACAATATCATTAATACCAAAAGCAAGTGACATTTTGTTGAATGAAATTCAAAAGCAGTTTCTGGAGTGCATTGACAGAGAACTTCCAGAAACTAAATCTGGACTCATAAGAGGATGTGGAACAGGGAATATCATTGCTTCACTCAGTTAAGTGGATCTTAGGTAGAAGCAGAGAATACAGGTAGTTATTTATGTGTGTTTTGCTGACCATGAATAGGCACTCGACTGTGGGGTTTGTAACAACCTATGGATAACATTGCAAAGCATGTATATTCCAGAACACTTCATTGTGCTCATGTGGAATTTGTTCATAGACCAAGAGGCAGTCGCTTGAACAGAGCAAGGGGGATACTGCATGTCTTTCCTCTAAATCAGTGGTTCTCACCCTTCCTAATGCCGTGACCCTTTAATACTGTTCCTCATGTTGTGATGACCTCCAACCATAAAATTATTTTTGTTGCTACTTCATAACTGTAATTTTGCTACTGTTATGAATCGAGCAACCCCAGTGAAAGGGTTGTTCTACCCCCTAAGGGGTCACAACCCACAGGTTGATAACACTGCTCTAAAGTGTGCCTGACCCAAGGCATAATATTTTCCATTGCCTCCTGATCATGTAAAAGCTGGACAAAAATAAGAAAGACAAGAGAATTAATTTGGATTATGGTGTTATCATTCAAATTATGATGTTGCCATAGATTATTGAAAGCATCATGGTCTTCCAGAAGAATAAACAAATCTGTGTTGGAAAAAGTACAGCCAGAATACACCTTTGAAGCGAGGGTGATAAGGCTTTGTCTCATGTGCTCTACATTTTATCAGGAGGGTCCAGTCTCTGGAAAAGGACATCATGCGTAGTAGAGGCCCAGAGAAAAAGAGGAAGACCCATGTGTTAGACGGGGTTCTTTATGGAAGAAAAGCCAGTAATATAGTTGATAGATAGATAAATACTTATATCAAGAAAATGGATCACTCAATTTTAGCAGGTAAGACTAGTCCAGTTCAAGTCTGTGGGATAGAATTAAGGTGATGTTTTCTCTTGAATCATGTAGCTATGGAGGATGATGAACTAGAAGCGAGAAGATCAACCAAAAAGTAGGAAGATGACATAGGAATACCACAGACTGATGAATGTAGAGGCAGATGAAGGCAAGGTCATCAAGGGAGGCTTGTGGCAGCAGATTCCAATGAATCCAAGGCTGGCAGATCAAATGATGGGTCACATATCAGGCTGCTGATGGCTCCCGGGGTTGTCAGGCAATATAGTGTTCAGTTGGCTCATGTCCAAAGAACCAGAGCTCAGTGAGCCCAATGCATGATGCAGACCAGCTCTCCACTGAGAAAACTGGTTAATTATTTAAAGAATAGATCACCCACCGTATTCAAGTATGACTTCCTTATTACTTAACAGATTGTGTCTTCGAAGAAAGATCTTATTTCCAAGTAAGATCGTATTCTCAGTCACAGGGAGCAGGACTACAATTTATATTTTGGAGGGCCCCAATTCAATCCATAACTGTAGGTGGGGAGTCAGGAAGGCTTGCCAATAAAGGCTATATTTGAGCCAACTCCTGAAGGAAGACTAGGAATTAGCCAAATGTTGGTGAGAAGGAAGGACTTCTCAGTACAAAGGAAGGCCTGTGCCAAGGCATCCAGATCCCATTCCGAAAACTTCGAAGAGCTCCTGGTAGTCACAGTGATTATGGGCATACCCGCCCTCCTCTCCCGAAAGCGCTGTACTATAGAAGTCGTATGTAACTTTGGCTGACTGTGTGAGGTAGGAAGCCATCGAGTGTCAGTGCCCACCCCCTATGACAGTAACTAGAAATGCTGTACATCTGGAGATGCGTTGTCCCCTAGAAGTAAAATGAAACCACTGGTGCACTCTCACGTCTCCTAATAGCTATACTTTTTTTAAAGGGTAAAAGAAATATGAAATTAATTTAAATAATGTATTTCATGTAATACATTAAAAAAGGTCATTTCGATTTATAGCCAATGTAAGATTCATTCATGCAAAATTTTATTTTCTCTTTAAAACTTGTTTCTAGTGCCATTGGCTGTCACCAACTTGATTCCAACACACGGTGATCCCATGTGCACAGAGCAAAGCTATGCCCCCTGAGGTAGTTTCATAATCTGGTGTCAATTTGAAATGATTATGAGTGAAAGGGAAGAGTGTAATCTGTCAATCAGATCACAGCCAAGGAGCCCTTTGTGTGGGCATGGCCTTCTCCTGAGAATTCTGGGAAATCCTATATTCCTTCCTCGAGGTGGGAGACTCTCTCTCTGCTCACTTCCTGCGAGACATCCCTGAGGAGAAGCCTCATGGACCTACCCTGATGCAGCCCAGGGTGATAGAGAAGGCACGTGGAAACCCCTGTCAGCACTGAGATGTTGACACCATCATTGATCCAAAGGCTTTCTACCCACTGGCCTGTGATTGTCCTGTATTCGGCATCATTGCATGTGTTGTGTGAGTCTGAAGAGAATTTTATAGATCAGTATTGGACATATGGGCTAATATAGGATTTACGGACTTGATCTGGACTGGGCTGGGATGTTTTCTTAATATCTAACTGCTCTTGTAGATAAACCTCTTTCTTATACAGATATGTGTTTATGACTTTGTTTGTCTCGTCTACCCAGACTAACACACTCCCTAAGATTTTCAAGGCAGAAAACTTTTCAGGAGTAGATTGTCTCACTGTCTTTCAACATTGAGTTTGAGTGAGTTCGAGCTAACAATCTTCTGAGTGAGTTTGAACTAACAATCTTCTGAGTGCGTTCGAGCTAACAATCTTCTGTTTAGTAGCCTACCATTTACTCTCTTCTAACACCTCGGTGCTCTTTCTTTACACAAAGTCTCTAAAATGTGCTGGAAGAGTGTCCTTTGCCTTTACAGGACATTTCTATTTAGACTTAGCCCCATTGAAATGCTCACTAATCACGTGTCTGCTAGCTATTGGTTTGGCAGGGTGGGAGTGGATGGCAGGGCGTCTAAAACCCTTGACCTGCGAGTGCGTAGAGACGCCAGTCGGCATTCAGTGAACATGTAAAATAAGCAAGACATACACCATTGTTTGTCAAATGGCTGAGGCTTTGTTATTGCACCATAACATCCCCAGAGAAGGTATGTTTTATGATCCTGGAATATCAAATGGAACGCAAGGAGACTGGAAAGCCAGGTAAGAGTCCTACTCAGACATTTGGATTCTCTCCTAAAGAAAAGTTCATGGGTTTGATGGCTAGATCAGGTTTGAGACACCATACTGGAAGGAGGGATGAGAAATAGGGCTTTGGTACAACTTCCCGGCAATAAAGACTGTCCAGAGACAGAGGGAAGGTCAAAGAGAAAAGCGGGCCTGTGCCGGACCCTCCTACTAGCCGGCACAAAAAGCCGTATGTTTGCCACCATTTAGGAGAGCTTTGTGGTCCCTCCAGGGAGGAAAGTGCCCACCTGCAACCTGCAGGGCATCAGTTTCGTTCTGTTTCCAGCCAAGAGGGATTAGTCCACAAGTCAGCATTGCAGAGTACATACTTTTCCCAGCTGGAGGATGTTGGATCCATTTCAAGATTATTTTCCTATTTCAAGGTCTCTTACTTTTTGTTTTTCTTCCAAACCCAGGGCAACCTTCAAAACATCAAGATATTTTCAAAGCATTCCAGTGATAGGGCAGAGCCTCCTCGCCTTCATTTTACCCCCAAATGACGCGGCACAATGAAGAGGTGTAAATGAAAGGACTTTTGCTTTAAAAATGAGAAAAATGTACTTAGCAATTCTCCACGACCCGCAGCTAGAAGATCAGACGCTGCATGGAGCCCTCGGGTGATGCAAGTGGCTGACTCGCCGCGAATGAAAGATTGGCAGTTTGAGTCCCGCAGAGGCAGGTCACTCAGAAGAAACATCTGGAGATCTCCTTTCAAGCACTTAACCATTGACAATCCTCGGAAGCACAGCTCTATTCAGACTAACACGAGCTCGCCATGAGTCAGAATCGACGAGATTTTGCAATCGGCTGTTTCTCGGAGAGCTCCGGTGGCATGGTGGGTGTGCCACCAGGCCATCTGTTTTGGAATCCTCGGTGGCTCTGCAGGCGAGGCATGGGCCTTTCTGCTCTCATAACAAGTGACAATCTCAGAAACTCACAGGGGCAGTTCAACCCTATTCTGTAGCGTCGCTGTGACTTGGAATGCAGTTGATAGCAGTGAGTTTGCATGTTTTGTTTTATTTTATCATTTACTAAGAAGAACTCTAGAGGAAACAGTTTTTGAAAACAAGAAGGATAATTGCTGGAAATAGTTCTTTACAAACTGAGCCTTTTCTCTGAGTGAGTTGTATAGCATAACTTTTCTAGCAGTAATTTTTATGTTATTTAATGAGAGCTTGGTTGTGAGCAAAGCCCAATAACAGAAAGCCAAAGCCCTTGCAGTCACCGAGGCATGCAGGGGTTATTTGCCAGTGGTTGTGTAATGAGGTGGACTTCTGTCTGCATCATAGTTCTACTACTTGCTTGCTGTATGATCATGAACAGGTCTATTAACATTATGACCTTGGGCTTTTTCCTCTATAGTTTATTTTTAATAATCCATACAGTGAAACGACTTTGCATAGTCAAGGAAACACAAGTAAATATCCTCTGGTATTATTTGCTTTCAGCCAAGATCCATTTGACATCAGTAATGATATTCCTTGTTCCAACATTATTAGAATAAATATATCACTCTTCAGCTTCCTAGTTGTGTTGCCTTATAAATCTCAAGCACATGATCTATCCTCATAGCTGTTTTCCATATAAAATGGTACGCCTGTCCACTTCCAAATTAAGGAAGATGAGGTATTTGACGCAGAATAAAATTGTCCTCTAAAAAGGAGTCTGAGGCAAGACTTGATAGCGAAAGCCAAGCAAGGCAAGTGTGCTGCAGAAAGCAGAGCTGAGAAACATAAAACATGTACACCATGCCTCAATGGCATTACTCACAATGAGTTGCAAAAAGATGCTCCTTCTGAAATGGTGGGCTCATTCCTACAGTAGATAATGTCTTTCCAGAAAGTTTTCCAGCAAAAAAAATGCCACTCAGAGCACTTTCCAGAAGGGAGAAAAGAGAGAAAGGTGTGTGCTTTGCTCCTTGTCTCGCTTTCCCAGCGGTCAAGGTTCACTTCACGTGCACTGTGATGATTAGACTTTATGTCAATTTGATGTATTTGTGTGAAGGCCGGGGTGATATCGAACCTACCTCCTTGAAGGTTTGGTCAATTTATAAGAGACACTGAGTAGCTCTAAGTCTCCCTTTGCCCCTCTTTACCTTCCCACTTGCTTGGTTTCTTCATCCAGCTCTGAGAGAAAGTCATATCACATACAGTCTCTGGAAGCTGTCATGCTCTGCCATGCTCCCGATAACCTGGGATCCATGTGACTCTGCACCCATCCATCAGTGATCTCCCAGCTTCCTGCTTTGCCTTCCTGCTACATCTGCCAACCAGATGTAGTGTCTACATCTAGTGTATGACCTGTGGCCTTGGGTTGGGTTGAGCTAGGCCACTTTCTTGATATCACGTTCTTTCTTATCCGTATGAGTGTCATTAGTTTTACGTCTCTAGAAAACCTCAATCTAATATATACGCACAACCTCCCCACTCCTCTGGCTCCTGTTGTTTAGCTTCCTAATAGCTAATCAGTCAGCATTCCATCCAATTCACTAGAAAGGTGACATAGGCCAACTTAGCCTGTGGGACATATGGGGTAGGAAAGCCCAAACTGTCTGGTCTTCTAACATGCAGACAGCCTGTAAATGCAATGGCATCCTATTTGTTTCAGCTCTTTACACTCTGAGATGAGGTAGCATCCGTAGCATGATCTGGGAGTAAGATTTCACTTTAAATATGACCTTCATTTCCTTAAATAAAGAGTTGAAAGTCCACAGAGGAAAACAGACCACCCAAAATTCACTAGTTGCCAGTGACTAAGTCCTTTGTACCAGAGCTTCTCAAATACTAACGTGTTTATTACTCTACCTGAGGATCTTGTTAAACAGAGAGTCTGATTCAGCTGGTCTAAGGTAGGGCAGAAGAAGGAGCCTGCAGACCATTGTGACTCAATGTGAGCTTTCGACTGCCACGGTAATCACAGCCAAGAGTCGTGTAAAGGCGCTTTCAACAGACTTCTTTCAGCAGCCCCCTTAGTTCTGAAATGTTCTTTCTGGCATTTGTACTCTATTCTACCCTGATCTGACAGCTTCCATTTATTCATTGTTGCTCTTACCTAAACAGGATAGGTGTGATAGGTAGGTTCATTGTGCCAACCTGGCCAATAAACACATGTGGGATTAATAAGATTGCAGTTTAATTGAAGGGAAAAGAGATAAATGGCTTAGTGAGCCACGCCTTTCTGTCTCTTGCTTTCTGATGATCGGACCAGTGTGCGGCCACCTTAGCTAGTTCTCTGCCTCAACTTGCAAGCTACGCTACCTGTGGGAAACCCAACCCGTGGACTGTGTCACTATAGTTTGAGGTTCCTTCAAGACCTGCTTAGCCACACTGCTGGTGTATACATCACTTAAACTGGGGACTGTAGGACCCTGTCATCTGGATGATTGTTGGTGACCTGCCCTGCTGTTTGCTGCTTGTTGCCAGACTGCCTGTATTGCTCTACAGAGGACTCAGCTGTCTGCTTCCTTGACTTGCACCCAGCAGCCCTTGTGAGTTGAAGGACTGCCACTGTATTAACTGTCTCATGGAAGTGAGTTGAACTGAGCCATTTGTACTGCTCTGTGGACTAATTAGCTGTTTAGTTCTTATGTTGTTTATATCTATCTATATCTATATATCTATATCATCTATATCTATATATATCTAAAATCATAAGTGTCCTGGTTTTCTTTCTCTAGAGAACCCTGTCTAACACAATAGGTTAAAGCTTTATTGTGTTTTCTTGATTAAGATTTAGCTACCCTGAATCATCCCAGTCATCACCTATACTGTGTGTCTCATGTTATCTGGAATAAATATTCTTGTTCTACTGCCTGACCCAGAATCCATGAACACCAGTGCTCTTCTGTGGTCAATGCCTCTAATGGGTCCTCTCAACATCTAGCTTCTGGTATGTGCAAACCCAGCCAATGATAGCCCAATTCTTTGATTCACTTTCTACTATACCATCACTTTCCATTATAATATTTAGTACAATTAAGGAATTTATAGGACAAAAGAATATTTTTATGCTGGAACACATACTACTCCCCCCCAAACAAAGCATGTGTTAAAATAAAAATTATCTAGATTTCTAAAACTCCCAACCTAAAATTGACCTTCTGTACTTTTTAACCCACAGATGATGAATCAGATTGTGCTTTAGAATCATTGATTCAAAGAACAAAAAATCATATCATTGTGTGTTCACCTCCCTGATACGATTGCTGAGGACAAATGGATTCATAAGCAAATGTGGCGAAGAATGCTGATGTTGTCCAGCTAGCAAAAGATATAGCATCTGGAGTCTAAAAAGGCTTGAAGGTAAACAAGCAGCCATCTAGCTTAGAAGCAACAAAGCCCACATGGAAGAAGCACACCAGCCTGTGTGATCACGAGGTGTCAAAGGGATCAGGGATCAGGCATCATCCAAACAAAAAAAATCATATCATTGTGAATGAGGGGAGTGCAAAGTGGAGACCCAAAGCCCATCTGTAGGAAGTTGGACACCCCTTATGAAAGGGTTTTGGGGAGGAGATGAGCCAGTTAGGGTGCAGTGTAGCAACAATGAAACATACAACTTTCCTCTAGTTCCTCAATGCTTCCTCCCCCGCCCCCACCCCTCCTGTGCCCACTATCATGATCCGAATTCTACCTTATAAATCTGGCTAGACCAGAGGATGTACACTGGTACAGAGAGGAACTGGAAACACAGGGAATCCATGGCAGATGATCCCTTCAGGACCAGTGGTGAGAGTGGCAATACCAGGAGGGTGAAGAAAGGATGAGGTGGGAAGGGGGAACCGATTACAAGGATCTACATATAACCTCCTCTCTGGTGGATGGACAACAGAAATGTGGGTGAAAGAGACATCAGACAGGGCAAGATGTGACAAAATAATAATTCATTAATTACCAAGGGTTCATTGGGGGTGGAGTAGGGAGGGAGGTGGAAAATTGAGGAGCTGATGCCAGGGGCTTACGTGGAGAGAAAAGGTTTTGAGAATGATGAGGTCATTGAATGTACAAAGGTGCTTTACACAATTGATGTATATATGGATTATGATAAGAGTTGTATGAGCCCCTAATAAAAAGATTTTTTTTTAAAGTAGAGAATCAAAAAACAAGAAACCCATGACACATGGAAACCAGGTCAGATAAACCTCTCAGGAACAGAAATGGGAGTCGGGAGGGTAGGAAGAAGGCGGGGAGAGGAGAGGAGGAATGGAGAATCGATTGCAAGGATCAATGCACAATCCCCCCTCCCCAGGGGGATGAACAACAGAAATGTGGGTAAAAGGAGACAGCGTTTGGTGCAAGATATGAAAACAAGAATAATTTATAATTTTTCAAGGCGTCAACTTAATGAGGAGTAGTGGGGAGGGAGGGATATAAGAGGAGCTGATACCAAGGGCTCAAATAGAAAGTAAATGTTTATTAAATGATGATGGTAACATATGTACAAAAATGACTGATACAACTGATATATGGAATGTTATAAGAGCCCCCAATAAAATAATTAAAAGAAGGAAAAAAAGAATTATTGATTCACTAAATGAAATAGTATAGCTAGATCTGAATACACTTATTAAACTTCTGCTCTGTTCAGTAGCTTGTAATAGAGAACAAAATCCACTAAAATTCTCAAAAGTGAAACAAAAAAGTGGTAGATATGTAATTGGAAGTTAAGATGATTAGAGCTCCCTAATTATTTCTCTACTGGAGCCTAGAGCAGACATCCTAGATGCAATGGTTGCAGAGTGAGATCTCTAAGGACAACTGTATCAATTCAGAGATCAACTCTACATTTTAATATTTGGGTAATATTAAGACATTATTAAACCTCTTGGTCTCTCCCAGTGGTAACATGGGAATATGAGTGCCTTATCTCATATGAAAACTCACATACATATTTATGATGGTATTCAATAGGAAACACTAATCATTTAAACCTCCTCAATATTCACTGAGTTGTAACTAGACACCAACTTGCAACTGCAAAAATAGGCCATTAAAAAGAACGAGCCATGTAGCCTGCCTTCTCCGAGTGAAATGATCAGTTCTGGTAGCAGAGTGCGCATGTGCTCAGCTGTTACTGCAGGGTCACCTGTTTAACTCCAACAGCTGCTCAGCTGGAGGAAGATGGTGGCATTTCCTTCAATAGAGGTTACTGCCTTAGAAACCCTGTGGAACAATTCTATTTTGTCCTGTGAGTGCAAATTGGTTCAGCAGTAACTTTGTTTTTTAATCCCATAAGTACTATTGTCATGACAATTAAATAAGTCAGCCATTTAAGCAAAAATCATTTAATTTTTCCCAAGACATAGGAAGCATCTAACAATCATCCAAGAGTTTTCCAACTCTAAGCCAAGCCTTCTGAGTCCCACTCAGACAATTGTATTGGAGTGCATGTAAATGAGAACAAAAAGAATATAGGAATGTATTGTGGGTGTAGCAAATAAGTAATTAGGTTCATTCTATCAGGAGCCAAGATTATCAGTGTGTAAGCAAAGAGAAACAAACAGAAATTCAACAAAGTTAAATTAAAACCCTATATTTCTGTTTTTAAATTGTAAATGATTAGTTTGAACCTATGATTTTTATAAACAGATATTCTCTAGCTCTATCTACCAAAAAAAGCCTAGAAGAAATGACAACCCAGTGGTCAAGAAAATTCCTAACACCCAAATTGTGGTTTATAAATACCATTGCCCTCAGAAAGAAAGCAAAATTTCTTTAAGAAATGGCTGATTAAGGTCTGTAGCCAGAAAGTTCCAGGGATTTCTTTGACCACAAGGCACGGAAGCTTTCAGCCGACTGATGGTAGGATAAAAGGACGGCCAGGCAGAATACTGGTGGCTGCGATGTACTGAAACAAAGTGCATATGAAAAACTCTGTGCTCATGATCCTTAATATAAAACCATAATAACCTCAACATATTCAGTGTCCACCAGGAGTAGTAACTAGACACCAACTCCCAACTGCAAGCAATGACAATTAGAGGGAAAGAAGCATTTATCCTGCTTTTGCTGAATGAAATATATTTCAGAGTAATCACATATTGTTCTGGGGCCATAACTGTTCCTTACATAAGAATTCCAGCCAATAAATGTGCAAGGAGTGACAGAATTAGAAAAATCACCACTTTTCAACCCCCGTGAAATAAATGATTCCAGCAAAGTGTATTACAAGATGAACCTATTAGATGGAAATTTGATGAGAAACTGCACAATGGAGATACCAGGTTGTCAACATCTGAAACCCTTGATCATAGTAGCATCATTAAGCATGAGACAACCAGACAGTGTGTCCCTCCTAATAAATGATAAACATAATGTATGCCACATCAGCAGTGAAATATTTTTGAAAGATAAACTTGGATTTGAATCTAATCAAGGCTTTAGAGAAAACTTCTACAGAACTTGGGTTACATTACACCACAAAGAACTAGGCAGGCAAATTCAGAGTGTGGGGATTTCTATCAGACCACTAACCAAGTTTCTTTAATAAGAAAATAGCATAAAAAAGGAGGGACAGGGGGAAGGGAGAAAGGACTACTCTAGATTAAAAATGACTTACGATACGCAACAACCAAATGCAATATGTGTGGATCTCATTTAGATCTTGATTTGAACAAACAGACAATCACGTGACATTCTTTGAGGAATTATAGTGATATTCCTGCAGTTAGCTATTAAACCCCTATATTCATAAAAGTTGCATCCTGAAATATGTATTCGTCAAAAAACATGAAATCTGGGAGATGATGAAGCAAGTGAAATCCTGATAAAGTTGAGTGATGGGTACCGCATATACTCGTGTAGAAGCCGAGTTTTTTTTTTAAACAATTTATTAGGGGCTCATACAACTCTTATCACAGTCCATACATATACATACATCAATTGTATAAAGCACATCTGTACAGTCTTTGCCCTAATCATTTTTTCTCCTCTTTTCTTTTTTTACATTTTATTAGGGACTCATACAACTCTTATCACAATCCATACATAAACATACATCAATTGTATAAAGCACATCCATACATTCCCTGCCCCAATCATTCTCAAAGCATTTGCTCTCCACTTAAGCCCTTTGCATCAGGTCCTCTTTTTATTTCCCTCCCTCCCCTCTCCCCCCTCCCTCATGTGCCCTTGGTAATTTATACATCGTTATTTTGTCATATCTTGCCCTATCCGGAGTCTCCCTTCCCCCCTTCTCTGCTGTCCCTCTCCCAGGGAAGAGGTCACATGTGGATCCTTGTAATCAGTTCCCCCTTTCCAACCCACTCACCCTCCACTCTCCCAGCATCGCCCCTCACACCCTTGGTCCTGAAGGTATCATCCACCCTGGATTCCCTGTGCCTCCAGCCCTCATATGTACCAGTGTACAACCTCTGCCCTATCCAGCCCTGCAAGGTAGAATTCGGATCGTGGTAGTTGGGGGGAGGTAGCATCCAGGATCTGGGGGAAAGCTGTGTTCTTCATCGGTACTACCTCGCACCCTAATTAACCCATCTCCTCTCCTAACCCCCTCTATGAGGGGATCTCCATTGGCCGACACTTGGGCCTTGGGTCTCCACTCTGCACTTCCCCCTTCATTTAATATGGTATATATATATACACATACATACACACACACATATATATACATACACACATATATCTTTTTTTTTTGCATGATGCCTTATACCTGGTCCCTTGGCACCTCGTGATCGCACTGGCCGGTGTGCTTCTTCCATGTGGGCTTTTTTGCTTCTGAGCTAGATGGCCGCTTGTTCACCTTCAAGCCTTTAAGACCCCAGACACTATCTCTTTTGATAGCCGGGCACCATCAGCTTTATTCACCACATTTAGAAGCCGAGTTTTGTCAGCACATTTTTAATGCAGTTTTTGTGGTAAAATTAGGTACCTTGGCTGATATTCGGGTCGGCTTATACTTGAGTATATACAGTATATCAAATTGATTATATAATCCACATCACTTCTACTAATGTTTGAAACTTTTGGAATAAAAACATGTATTAGATACTATATAAAAGCCTTAAATCATACTTAATATATGTTTTGTTAAAAAAAATCATTGTAAGCCTTGATATTTTTTTAGTAGTAGTAGTGACAAACCCCATCACCAACCACCTTACCATGACACCATGTCACTAGTGTCATATTGCCTCCACCGTCACACTTCTCCATTTAGATGAGCGTGAGTATGGGTAGTTGTCCTCCACCTGAGTAAGCCCCTTGGTAGCAGAGACTCTGACTTATTCAACTTGGAACCCCCACCTCTAGTACACAGTGCTCTGAGTGGTGGCTGTTATTGTTGTGAGTTGCCGTTCAGTCAGTCCCAACTCTTAGTGACCTGCTCTATGCCATCTGCACAATCATTGCTATGCCCGAGTTCATTATTGTGCCTTCTGGGTCAATCCATCTCGTCGAGGGTTTCCCTCCTTTTCGCTGGTCCTCCACTCTATTCAAATAGGATATCCTTTTCTAGTACCCGATCCTTCTAGACGATGTGTCCAAAGCAAGTGAGCCAGTGTTCTGTCATCCTTGCTTCTAAGGAGAATTTTGGTTATTTGTCTTCTGTAGTAGTTATATAATCTGTTGTCAGTTTGAGCGCATTGCGAGTGAAGGGGTGGAGTTAGTCTGTCCATCAGTGTACAGCCAATGAAGCCTCTGTGTGTGCATAGCCTTCCCCTGAGGATTCTGGGAATTCCTGCATTTCCTCCATAGATGCTGGAGACCATCTCTCTTTGCTGACTCCCTGGGAGATGCTCTACTGACAAGACACGTGGAACTACACTAGTGCCCTGAGCTGGAGAAGCCACGTGGAGACCCCTGCCAGCGCTGAGATGCTTCCACTGCCACTGGATCCACAAGATTTCCCATCCACCAGCCTGTGATCTTCCTGCATTCGACATCATTGCATGTATTTCATGAGTCTGAAGAAGACTTTATAGATTGGTATCAGACATATGGACTAATAGCAAACTTCTGGGCTGGGGTGTTTTCTCAATATTCAATTGCTCTTGTATATAAAGCTCTTTCTTATACACAAATGAGTAGCCCTGGATTTGTGTCTCTAGTCCCCTTGAACTAACACATATTCTAACATTTTTGTTCTTTCTTCTGGCAGGCCATGGAAAGTGAAAATGCATAAGAGCCAACCAGAGATTTTTTAAGATGCTGAGATCTGAGCATCAACTCCAGAAATTCTGATGCAGAAGGGCTGTGTGGGTTCTGGGGAAACTTCATTTTCAGAGAAAATTTCCAGTGATTCAGATGCACATGACTTGGACTCCACACCTTGAGAAATACTTAACCAGTCATGTGGGCCAGTCTCACAGGGGAGCGAGGGACTAAGTAGAATCAATAAACAAGTGGATGACATGTGCGCAGTTCTATTCATCAGTTCCAGAGCCTCTGATTTCTGAGGTTACATAATGAGCAGGGCTGATTAGTAGATGGCATAGAAAGCAGGGCAGCTTGAAATGCAGCATTTGATTTCAATTTTATTTTTATGTAAATGGAAACTGCTGCGGGAGTCGGGAGCAAAGCGTCCTGATTACAGACAGCACATCCATGGATAAATATAAACCTGAGCTTTCCAGACAGCTTTTTGAGTGGGATAAGTAGCACACAGCACTAACTAGCATGATTATACAAGGCATATGCTTAATAAGACAAACAAATGTGGGCTTCCTCATGAAGAAAGCCTCTCCTCTTCAATCAACCCCAGCAAAGCCTGGGTCTGCCAGACACTAGTTGGAGTAAGATCATTTCTGCACAATTCTCCCTCCTGACATCAATATACTGTTTGTAGTAGGTAGTGGGCTTATGAAGCAACCACCAATCACTGAAGCAGTTCAGGTAGAGGATAGATGGAGTAATTCTGCTGCCCGGGAAATCCTTCATTGGGTCGTAGAAATGACCATGATTCCTGCCAATTCTGTTCCTCAGTTGCCCCATGCTTGGAGCATATTTTGCGTTTGCCTAAAATACACTGATAGTTCATCTCTACCTGACCAAGTCACAATGGCTTTTAAAGCTGCAGCTCAATATCCATTCCTTCAGAAATGTGTTTCCTCTCATATCAAGATGATGTAAAAGCTGCCCCCATGCCCCCTTATGTCGTCTCAAAAGCACCTGGACTGGACCCACTTCTGTGGAAATGAGCCTGACTCATGGGGACCCCATGCATGTCAGCGTAGAATTGTACAACACAAAGTTGGCAATTCAAACTCACCTAGAATGGCCTTGAAAGACCTGACCATCTTGTTTTTGTTTTGTTTTGTCTTGTTTTACTTATGGGGTCATTGTGAGTTCTTTGGGCCTGGGGTCGCCTGCACTAGAAACTCCTAGGTCTAGGGAAAGCTTGATGCCCAAACACCTGGATCTCCAAGGAACGTTGGGCTTACAGACGCTAAAAGGAGCCAAAGGCCTTTCCCCAGAACCAGAAAAGAGAGCCTTCCACTAGAGCAGTGGTTCTCAAACTTCGTGACCCTTTAATACAGGTCCTCGTGTGGTGGTGACCCCTAACCATAAAATTACTTTCGTTGCTACTTCATAACTGTCATTTTGCTACTGTTATGATTCAGCCGACCCCTGTGAATGGGTCATCCGACCCCACAAAGGTGTCGACCTGCAGGTTAAGAACCACCACTGCACCAGTGAGAACTCTGTTACATGGGAGCCCGGTGGCAGAGCTTGTTATGCATTAGGCTGTTAATCTCAAGGTCAACCGTTTGAAACCATGCTTCGCTCCACAGGAGAAAGATGAGGATTTCTGCAGTCTCAGAAAGTGCAGGGGCACTTATACTCTGTCCTAACGGTCACCGAGAGTCAGAATCAACTCAATTGCAGAGAGACCGCCTACACTGTAAGAGAAGGCATTTCTGTGAAACACCTTCAACTCGAGGCATTTCTGTTGTAGCAGCACAAGCCAATCAAGGAAGCTGCCTATCAAGTACCTTAGTGTTAACTGCGTTAACTCATCCGTTTCAAGCGAAGTCTGTCCCGAGTCGGACTATCAGAAGCATGTCCAGAAAATCTGTCAAATGTTGAGGAATTGGAGGAGCAGGAAAAAGGTTAGTTTTTCAGAAGGTGAGTTTAAGACATGGACAAATTACCTTGTAATTAGTGAAATCTAGGAGCATATTTGAAAACAAAGGCATAATCGTTCAGACATGTGAAGTTTTATGATCTCCTATAAGTCCCATAAGAATCCAAATGTCATTTAAGCATACTGTAGTTGCTTAAATCTCTTTATGATGAAAAGTATGATGAATGAATGAATAAAATAAATGAATGAATTGCCATTAACAGGAAAGGAGCATATCACCATCCCTACTTTTCATTCTTTCTTTGACAACTACACAAATGTCTTGGTAAAGATTTATAAGGTAAGTCTCTTTCAAGAAGTAACTCTTGAAGACTTATTATGTTCTACTCCTAGAGAAGGTCACTGCATCTTTAGTTTGTTACAATACATTTGATGCTGCAAAAGATTCTGAAGAATAATCTCCAGATGCAGACTAAGATATTGTTACTAAGAGCCCTGGTCATAACCCTTGCCATCATAAGGCAAGACAGGTAATCGTGACAGCTGACACTATGAAGATTTAAATTATATTCATAAGAAAATAAACATAATTGAGAGCAAATTTTAAAATAGCTCTATTGTGGGAATAATGATCTGAAATCTAGAAGAAATGTAATGACTAGAAATTATAAAATCTTGCAGAAATTGGGCTTTGCTGATTAAATATAAAATAATGCATATGTTATCTATTACCATTGAGACAATTTCAACTCATGGAGATGCCAGATATGACAAAATAGAACCGCTCCACATGGTTTTTCTCTCTCGCTCCCATCAAGTCAATTCAGACCCTAGCAACCCTTTAGGACAAAATAGAACTACCCTGCTACCCCTGTGGGTGTCTGAAGCTGAAAATCTCTACAGGAGAAGAAAGCTCATCTTTCTCCCAGGGAGTAACTGTTGATTTCAAATTACTGCCCTTGCAGTTAGAAGCCCAGTGCACAATCCACTACACCATAAAATTCACTTGGCTGTATTCTCAGCATAAGCAAACTTCCCAACCTTTCTTCTGCAGTGTTGCTGGGCAGGCTCACACTTCTAAGCTTTCCATTAGTAGTTGACCAAAAGCCATTTGTATTATCCAGCGGTCTAATATACCTAATGTGCTATCCAACGACCCAAACCAAGCCTGTTGTCATCAAGTCAATGTAGATGCCTAGTGGCAATAAACAATGCAATAGAATTGACTGATAGCGAGTCCCTGGTTCTCATCTGTCAGTCTGTGATACTGTGAGGAACTGGGTGTTGTTATGATGCCATGCCTTCAATATGTCAAAACCGACAGTTTCATCAATAGTGAACAGTTTCAGCAGAGCTTCCAGACTAAGACTGACTGGAAACAAGGTTCTGAAACAAGCTTCTGGCAATTTTTAAAGTTCTGATAATTTTTTTAAGGGTTGAAAAGAGGTAATAGAAGACTAAAAGCTAGCCCATGGATAAGGAAGATCAAGAATTGGTGCCTTTGAAGTATTAGGGCAGAATCTTGCCATGGATTGGCAGAAAAATGAAAAAAAAAATCAGCATTGGAAGAAGTACAGTCAGAATGTTCCTTAAATTTTGGATATTGTATTACTCTGGGTAGACTCGAGAAACAAATTCATAGACGCTCTTATGTGTATAGGAAAAAGCTTTATATAAAGAGTAATTGTACATTAAGAACACATCCCAGCCCAGGCAGATCAAGTCCATAAGTCCAATATTAGCCCATATGTCCAGTACCAGTATGTAAATTCCTCTTCAGGCCCAGGGAACACATGCAATAACACCGAGTGCAGGAAGATCACAGGCCAGTGGGTGGAAAGTTTTGTGGATCTGGTGGCAGTGGAAACATCTTAGCGCTGGCATAGGTCTCCACGTGGCTCCTCCAGCTCCAACCAAGGCTCTGGCTGCCATCAGCATAGCTACATGTGGCCTGTCAACAGGAATGTCTTGCAGGAGAGAGTGTATGTACCACCTCCAGTGAGCTATTTATCTCCTTAGCGCTTCCAAATTAGGTCATCAAGCTGCAACCTGATTGATAGACTAAACTCCACTCCTTGGTTCTTAATAGCCTCAAGTTGACAACAGATTATGTAATTACCACAAATATGCTATCAGGAAGGCCCAGGCATCATGTTTTGTAAAGTAAAGAAAGGGTCAATGGAAAAGAAAAGACCCTTTACAAGATGGATTGACACAATGGCTTCAACAATAGGTTCAAACAGGAGCAATTGTGAGGGTGGAGGAGAACTGGGTAGGTTTTCATTTTGTTGAACACAGCATTGCTATGAGTTCTACCCAAGAACACCAACATAACAGTAATAAGTTTCTTCTTTGATGATATAATGGTTTTATGGATTGTTATAATATCTGTAAGAGCACCAAATAAAATGATCAATTAAAAAATGAGGGGGAAAATGATTCTTCTTTGAACCTTGAGCCTCATTGCCCTCATGCACAGTACTCCTTAGGGTCTGTGAAACTGTAACTATTTATGAGAGCAGACAACTTCATCTGCCTGGTGGGTTGATCTACAGGCTTAGTAGTTAGCAGACCAACACTTAACCTAGTGTGACACCAGGCATTATCATCAGACCTGCCATGTAGAGTTTTATAAGATTTCAAGATATGGATGTTTTGATGTTTAGATTCTATGTCAACTTGGTGAGCTTCTGTAAAGGAATGGGTAGCATCCAACCTCTCCATCAGGACATAGCCTAATGACATCTCCTCCTTTTTATGAGAGATACCATGGAGAACTTTTCTCACTCTTGTGCCTCGTCACCTTCCTGCTTGCCTGTATTCGGCATCTGGCTCTGGGATCGGTTGCCCATTCAGCCTGCCAACCCTGGGAGCTATAGGCACCCTGCCATGTTCCTTCCAACCTAGGAACGACACTACTCTGTACCCTCTGGTCTCTGATATCCTTGCTTCCTGCTTCACTTTCCTCATTCATTGACCAGCACCTCCAGGAGTCTGCAGAGGGCTCCAGCTAGCAGCTGACCCATGGACCATGGACCATGGACCATGGACTTGAATTGGATTGGGCTCGGTTGTTTCCTTGTCATAAGGTACACACACATGTACACACACGTGCACATAGAAAGAGAGACTATATAATATATATTATATATGTGTGTATGTGTTAAGCATGGTGCAAAATACATTGCATCAATCAAAAATTATAGTAGTCACTTAGTAGCAAAAACTTAGTCTTTCACCTAGAGAGCTGTTGGTGGTTTTGAACAGTTGGCCATGCAGATCGCAATCCAACGTGTAGCCTCTACACTACCAGCATATATTCTAGTTTGTTTCTGTAGGAAACTCAGCCTAACAGATGCGTAGTAGAAAACCAGATGAAATTATCTTCTCATCAACTAACTATTGGATACTACTATATTTTTGATAGACGTAATGTGTTTTTCACCATGCTCAATGCATCGTATATTATTACTGTCATTAGACTAAGTATCCTAGTTATTCCCTCTGTCTCTAGACAGAGATGTTGCACCTGCATTTGAAAGACTCAACAACATGAAAGTCTAGCATGAGCTATTGGGAAAGCTACCTGGAAACCTGTGCTTATGCGTGGCATTAAATTCTAGTGGAGATAGTCTCCAGAGTATCTCTGCTACTGAACTTCTTAGGAGACTCACGTTTACCTTTGACTTGAGTTGGATACCAAACCCCTATAGTTTCTTACTAGACCAGCTTTGATTGAAATGACTCACTCTGAATTTCTAAATGTTGGCTCTCTGTAAAATATAATTTATCTCTCAACTGTGCCATTGTGGAGTTCTTAAACACTTAGACCTGTCTTTAAAACATGGATTGGTTAAGGCAGGAGTTTTGTGGAGGCAGATTGGTCTGTGTTCAAACTCAGAACTGTCTAACCTTGAGAAAGTTATTTCCGTCTAAGCTTCCTCATCGGCCAAGGCAACACTTTGTAGGCAAGGAGACAATAGCAGGACGAACCCCATATCTAGCAGGAACTCAATAAATGATACTTGTGAATAGACCCCTCAATGCTGACCTGCTCAGTGACTCTCAGCTGATGGTTGGAAAGTTCTCCACCCTGTGTTGAGCCTAAACCTTCTGCCTCTCATTTCGTTCTCCCCGCTGGTCTAAAATCTACATGCTGAAGGTGCATGCAGAGAGTCTGTTTTCTTCCCCTTTTTCTCCATGAAAGTCTTCCAATTACTGCAAACTGCACTTGTATCTGACCAACCACCCACATTTTCTTGGTTTCCTGAGATGGGTGATTTCAGTGCTGAGTTCAGGCACGTCCCAGACTAACGAGAGTTGTTGCTCTCCCTATTCTGCTGAATAGCCCGGGCTTTTCAAATGGAGGCACGACACTTCCAAGGGTTTTCTCTGATGATGTAAAGCATTAGTTCTCCCTTTTCTTGCTTCTCCAGGGGGAAAACATTTTGTAAATCCTCTTCCTAAATCCAAAGGTCACAATGCACAAGACTTCCATTCTCTCCTCCTTTCTCTTCCCCTTATCTGGAACTCATTCTAAAGTAAATTCAATATCATTGAAGCTATTCCAAATCGCAGTGTCCATGTTCTGGGTTGTCTAGGTTGAAAAGCCTTCCAGGAGCAGACAGCCTCACCGTTCTCCTCCTGAGTGACTGATGGAGTCGAACATCCAACTTTGCAGCTCAATGCTTGGAAAGGCTAAATCAAGGCTTAAGTCCTTTTCAATCATATAGTTGCCTTCTGCATATGCAATTCTCAATTTTCATATGTGATTTTATGCTACAGTCTGCATTCTTTCTCCTTCTCTCTCCAGTTAACACAATGCTATTAGTAAGATAAGTCCGTGTCATTCTGTGGGCACTTGCTTCTGATCGCTTCACACTTTTCTGAGTATGAATCCATAATATTTTACTTATCCTCCCTTTCAATGATTAATAACTCCTAACCCTGTTGTTAGTGTGGTCGAGTTGGTTCCAACTCATCATGATCCAACACACAACAGAACAAGTGTCCTGTTTCAGCCTGTTATTATTACAGCCACTACGACAATCCACCTTCTAATCTAAAGGCTCTTCTTTCTTGTCGCTGGACCTTCGACTTAACCGGGCATGATGTCCTTGGTCAGAAGCCCTGGTGACATAGTGGTTATGTGTAGAGCTGCTACCCACACAGTAAGCAGTTCAAAACCACCCGCCACTCTATGGGAGAAAGAAAAGACTTTCCACTCCCATAAAGAATTACAGTCTCAGAAACCCACAGGGCAATTCTGCCCTGTCCTATGGGGTGGCGATGAGTTAGAATCTACTCGGTGTATTCTGGGTTTAGAGAGAGGCTCTTCTGGTAACAGTCTCCTCATCCCTACCTCCAAGAAGCATTCTGGCTGAACTTCTTCCCATACAGATCTGTTTGTCCTTTTGGCAGTCCATGGTACTTTCAATAGTCTTCACCAACACCATAGTTCAAATGCATCCATTCTTCTGTGTTCCTTATTCAGGGTCCAACTTTCACATACACACGAGGCATATGAAAATACCTTGACTTGGTACACCTTAGTCCTCAAAGGAACATCTTTGTTTCTCAGCACTTTAGACAGATCTTGTGCAGCAGATGTTTCCAATGCAATGCATCATTTGACCTCCCGACTATTCCTTCCAAGAGCATTGATTGTGGATCCAAGCAGGATGAAATCTTTGACAACTTCAATCTTTTCTCTGTTTATCATGATATTACCAATTGGTCCAGTTGTGAGGACTTTGATTTTATTCACATTAAATTGTAATGCATATTGAAGGCTGAAATCTTTGATCTTCAACAAACAAGATTATGACATTTATATATCAAAAGTTATTAGTAAGTCTTCTGATCCTGATGCTAAGTTCTTGTTCATATAATCCAGTTTCTCGGGTTATTTGTTCAGTATACAATTGAATGAGTACAGTGAGGGGATACAACCCTGATGCACATCTCTCCTGATTCTAAATCAAGAAATCTTCCCTTGATTTGTTTGTACAACTTCCTCTTGGTCCATGTTCAAGTTCTGAATGAGCATAATGAAGTGTTCTGGGATTCCAGTTCTTCTCAAGGTTACTCATAGTTTGTTATGATCCACAGAGATGAATGTCTTTGCATAGTTAATAACACAAGTATACACGTTTATGGTATTTTCTGCTGTCAGCCAAGATTCATCTGAAAGCAACAATAGACTACATAAAATACTGTGATGAACATTTCCATTCCCATTCCATTGATGAAAAATTCTTGGGAGTCTGGTTTACTTATAAGAATCTCTTCAAAAATTGTAACTAAAACAAGATCTACCCCTATCCATAGCTTTGCTTCCTAGGTTTTGCCTCCATTTCCTTGTACCTTCCTCCTGCCCCAACATCACGCTCACCCTACTTCTGCCTCTTAGTAATTCCTCTCAGCTAGATGGCCATTGCTCCAACACCCTCAGGATCTCTATGTCTCCTTGTTGTTGATTTTATTTTATTTTATTTTTTAACAACTTATTGGGGCTCATACAATTCTTATCACAGTTCATACATATACATACATCAATTGTATAAAGCACATCTGTACAATGTCCTTGTTGTTGATTTTAATTCCTTAGTTTTTCTCCTGTCTTTGGGACTATTTGGATAGAGGGATAAGCATAGGTGGTACATATATAAATACCTTAATTCATAGAAATAGAAGCATGAACCTAGGTACATATATTTATACAGCAATACACTGAGGTAGTAGATGGACTTCGGGCCTCTGCTCATACCCTCCCTCAATACAAGAACACTTTGTTCTAACAAACTGACATTCTGTGATGCTAACCTAGCACAATCACTGAAGACTAAATGGATGCATAAACAAATGTGGTGAAGAAAGTATATGGTGCCTGGCTATCAAAAAAATATATAGTGTCTGGGGTCTTAAAGGCTTGAAGTTAAAAAATTGGACATCTAGCAGAGAAGCAACAAGCCCACATGGAAGTAGCACACCAGCCTTTGTGTTCATTAGGTGTCATTGGGACAGGGTAACAGGCATCAGAAGACCCAAAACAAACAAAGCAACAATTTAAAAAAACCATATTGTTGAGAACAAGAAGGTTGGGGAAGTGACCCAAAACCCATCTGTAGACAATGGAACATTGTCCCCTCACAAAAGGGTCACAAGGAGGGGATGAGTCAACCAGGGCAAAGTATAGCACAATAGTCCTCTGGTTCCTTGAGCCTTTCTCACCCCCAACTATCATGACCCCAGTACTATCCCCCCCTTGAGCTAGACCAGTGTTTGTGCACAGGTACAGATAAGAGATAAGAGCTGTCAACATGGAATCCAGGAACAGGAATGGAAGTAGCGATATCAGAAGAGTAGGGGAAAGGTGAGGAGAGGAAGGGGGGAAAGGGGAACTGATTGCAATGATCAACACATAAACACACCACACACCCCCTCCAGGGGACAAACAGCAGAAACCATGGGGGAACCGAGACAGCGGCTGGTGCAAGATGTGAAAATAATAATAATTTCTAATTTAGCATGGAGTCAGGAGGGAGAGGGGAGAGAGAGGCAGTTGGGGGGGGGTGGAGCTGATACCAAGGGCTCAATAAAAAGTAAATGTCTAGAAAATAATGATGGTGACACATGATCTTTTTTTTTTAATGGAAGAGATGCGATATTTTTTTAAAGATTGGAAAGGACCAGGATCTAGGTGATCTTCCTTATTTTTGCATTGTGATGATGAGTTGATTGGCAGTTTGAAATCACTTCTGGAGAAAGACAAGGCTTTCTTCTGTAAAGAGTTACCATCTTGGACTTGCACAAACAAGGGCAGTTCTACACTGGCCTGTGGGGTCCATCTGAATCAGCATCAACTCCATGGCAGCCTCTTTGGTTTCGGCTTGGTTCAGTGGGAAGCTCCTTCCTTCATCAAGACACGTCTTATTTATCCTACAACACCCTACTCTGTGTGATCTTCTTTGTACACTTCTCCTCTGGCCCTCCAGTGAGAGATCCAAGGCACCCTGATTCTGGTATCCCTCCTCCTGATCACTACAAAGAAGTAAACATGGAAAACAAGCAGGGAGAGGAAGGCTCGTCTTAATATGGTTGTATCAAAAGGCCCAGCGGGAAGACAGGAGGAAGCACAAGAGCAGGCCTGGGGGCGTCAGGGAAGATTTCCAACAGAAGTGAATCTTGCCTGACTTTTGAAAAATCAGTGTTGCCAGATGGTTGACCCTGGGAGAGAGAGGGAAAAGGGAATTTCAAGCAGAAAGAATAGCAGTGATAAAGGGAAAAGATGTAGAGAACATTTTTCTCCAAAAGGCATAACGCTATGATCTTGCCCCCAAAATCAGCAAATAAATGGTTTTCTTTTGAAAATCTGAATCTTTAGAGATCATGGTTATAGTATATCTCTATGTTATCCTTATGGAGACAAAAACTAGCTTGTTGATCATCAATTATTCGATCGACTAGGATTAAAATGTCCTGTCAATGTTCCCTGTGAATTCTCTGATGCTTTGGTTAAAAACACAGCTTCCTGGGCTCCTAGGAGCTTCTTACTCTGTGGAGCTGCAGTGAAGGCAGCACTTGTAGCAGCTAACAAGTACGCCCAGGTGATCCTCAGAATCAAAGAAGTCCAACGAAAGGTAAGTCCATTTAAATTCTGAAGTTCAGAGTTTCTCCTACCACCCTTGATAGACTCCCACCCCAGTGGTCAGTCTCATAAAGATTTAACAATTAAACTCTGTGCATCACTGCCTTGGATAACACAAGGAGACACCTAATTAAAGAATGCAACTTAGCATATCAGCGACCTGATACTGCATTCCTCTTCATAAATCCAAGACCTGAAACTTTCCTTGCAACAGCTCAACATCCTGCAAGGAAAATAATCATCTGCACTGTACAGGTATGGAAACCTCAGTGTGAGTGGTTGGGGAAAACATGTAGAAGGCCACGCAGCTTGTAAGAAGTAGCCAGGCTGGAATTTAAAACCAAATCCCTCTGAATCCAAAACCCCATGCTCTTCCCATTATCCTGGCTTCTGGAAAGATCTAGCATAGATTCGGTCCTCCAAAGTCACTCTGTCAGCTAACTATAGCTGAAGTTTGCAAGTCGGGACCCAGGACCTTTTAATTTGAGGTTGACCCTTCACTGAGCTACGCTACCCCTCACCTCACCCGCTTCACCCCAAGAAACTGTCCTGTTTTCTCCTTGCCATTGTGTTGCAGTTTTCCACCCAGATTTTTTGTGGCTATAACAAGCAAGGCCACGCCAATGTCTGGCATTAAAAGAAGCATGCGCCTTCATTCCTGAGGTAATGAGACCACTTTTTTTTCCAAGTTCCTTCCTCCAGAGTTCATGAACTTAATAAAAAAATAAAATAAGACTGGCTCTATTACAGCCCAGGCCTTTGCTGCAGAAAGCCAGGGCTGATTGGGTAAAGACAGAGTCCTGGTGAAAGAGAAATCAGACCCATAGACCAGCTCTGTCTTTGCCTCCCATCACATCCAGAGAAAGCCACTGTGAGGAGCACCACAGCTTGAAGGGGCACTTTCGAAAGCCCCAGGGCATAGAGGATCCTGTTTCGTTCTGCCCTTGGATGGAGAGGGCTTTGTTGGAGAAACTGGACACTTGGTTTTTCCAAGTGATTGAAGATTGATGTTCTTATGCACCACAACCAATCCAAATTGAGCAAAACATCCAGGAGATGTGTGGAAGGAGGTAACGCTGCTGTGCTCTCTCTGGCCTTTTGCTGCTCCATGTCCACACACTCATGTAGCTTCCCCAGGGTAAGACCCCAGGGGGTCTGGTTATGGTTCCAGTGACTCCGCCCCTCAGAGTCTTAAATCCCGCTACTCTATTGTAGGATCCGAACCCACAGCTACTGCTTCTAGGCCTCACTGGCTCCTGCAGGAGCCTGAGATTCCTGCTGGCATTCATGTGTCTGTTCAGAAGACATATTCTGAGTGCCAGCTGTGCTCCTGACATGAAAGGGCTCCTCGCAGCCCGATCTCACTCCTTCCCCACCCAACCTAGACCACCCTTCGCCCGACCTAGAGATACTTTATTCATCACCACTCCAATCACTCATCTCTTTTGGCTGCCAACTGCTGGAATTTTCCTAAGTCTGGAGGGTCATTCTGAGTCAGAATTGATTTGCTGACAGTGAGTTCGGCGTTTTTGATACTGAATCCAAGGAGGAAACAACCAAAATCTGCTTCAGTTGCAGTTTCCATATTAAAGGCTACATTGAAAAAATATATGAGAAAAAGAATCCCAACCCCTAATGCACTTTGCAATATAAGTAAGATGCTGCTGCTGCTGCTGTTATTAATCATGGTGACACGTGTACAAGGGAGCGAATTACTGCCTGGTCCTGTGATATCCCCCCACCATCAATTGTACATTGAACCATTGTGATGTCTACGGTCTTCATTCGCTGCCTTTCAGACCATCACCAGGCCTTTCTTCCACACTCATCTTTGAAAGCTGTGTGGAAACCCTGATGGCATCAAAGCCATTCCAGAGCCCTGACTGACAGGGGAGGGATGGCTGCTTAGGCGGTGCAGTGGCCAGGAATCAAACCCTGCCCTCTTTCATGAAAGGCAGCAGAATTTCACCACTGAGTTCAGTGGTGCTTGATAAATATCACCCTTACCCAGCTCGGACAAATCTCCTTTTGAACTCCAGCAGTTCTATTTCACAGCTGCGTGTCCTGAACCATAGCTCCCTCATCTGTGAAATAATGAAGTTGCCTTCAAGACCCCCTTGGTGCACATCACACTGCAAATGCAGGGTAGAAATGTGCTCCATGGGGTCTTCACATGCGGAATTTTCAGGAGACCCCAGTTCTTTTTCTCCAATGTGTCTCTGGGTAAGTGCCAACGTTTGACCTTCTGTCCCGCAGCGGAGAGTGCTAACTAGCCATTTGAACCACCCATGGACTCTCAGCTGTAAAGCAGAGGCAGCAAACAACAAATCCCATAAAATTGTGGAGAGGACTTAGAAAAAAAACACATCAACAACCCTTTGTTCCATTTTTATCCCCCTCTCCTAATACCTTCCACCCCAAAATGGTGAGTCTGGGCTTCACGTCCTACTATGGGCTGCCTACGCTCTGGGTGGTTTTGTGAGCGGCAGCTTCACCCAGTTGGAACAGAGGGCCCCGCTGCTGACAGGTTTAAGAGCTGCTAGGCTCCTAGGACCCCGTGCAATTGCCTCCTAATTCTCAGTTAAGTCCATTGACGAGATTGTGGAGAGATGCAGAAAACAACAATCAGGAGCCCCAAAACCCAGAAGGTTTCGTGCAAGAAAAATGTCATATTTCAGGGTTGGAGCACAGTGCTCTCGGGCCCTCGGACCCCATCCAGATGTGGTGGGCTGCAATGATGAGGAGTGTGCTGCATTTCCTATGAATTAAGCCACCGGGGCCGGAGAACAATGTTGTCATTGATGGAGGAAAGGTCGCCGAAATTCCAAGGACACTTGAGGTCTTTCACTGAGCTGAGCCAGAGATGCCTAATATTAATCCTACGTAATATGAGTCTCTGACAGCCCACTTTCTAGTAGGCCCGCTGGCAGCTCAATTGGCCCATTCACTGTGATTCAGTGCATCCTCAAGGAAGTGGTTGTAGAGGGGAGAAAATTCTCATTTGTAATCTATCATCCACAGATCGCTCAAAATATATTAGCACAGGCTTTCTGATTCTTGCTGGGGAAAGGGTGCTTTCCTTCCCTGGTAGGCGGGAAAGACTGATGGACATAGGAGGGGTGCCCCTACCCCAATGTGTAACTGACTACATTCTAGGGGAGTGTCACCTAAAAATGAGGAGCTCTGGTGGTAAAACCAGAGAAAAGGGGTGAAAGTTCTCTCTTATAAAGACCGGCAAACTGTACATGACACTTCTAGCCTGTCACCAAAGTCACTATGAGTCAGAATTGACTCAATGGCACACCACAGCAACCTCCAAGCATGGTGTGATCAACTTTCTTTCATTTCATTTCAAACACATTTATAGGTGGCACTAACATACAAACACACACACACAGAGCCAATCTCTCAGCCATGGAATCAATGCTGACTCATAGCAACACAATAGGACAGGGTAGAACTGCCCCTGAAAGTTTCAAAGACTGTAACTCTTTGAGGAATAGAAAGCCTCATCTTCCTCTCACAGGGCCCCTGGTGGTTTCGAACTGCTGAACTTGAGGATCACAGCCCAATAAGGAACCACTATACCACCAGGGCTCCCATATGTTGCACAGAGTTTAACAAATATATGAGCTATTGCTGCTGTCCAAATGATGGTGATTTGGGCCGCATGCATTACCTTGCCCATTTTTTACACACACACTTTATGCTAAACTCACTGCCATCAAGTTAATTCCAGCTTGTAGCAACTTTACAGTTTCTGACACTGTAAATCTCCATGGAAGCAGGTTTCATCTGTCCACCTTGCAGCCCAACACCTAGCCCACAGTGCCACCATATTATTGCTTTAAAATTCATTCACGTGTACCAGAAATATTAAGTTCTTTCCCTATACCAGGCTCTGTAGTTGTTTGTAATAATCCCATTTACAACAAATGAAAATACTTACCGTGAGGGATAAACTAGCAAGCTAGCCAAAGCCATGCCCTCTCTCCCCTTCACAGCTTATCACCTGACCATCACATCAAAACTAAACCAGCATCTCTTGAGCGGATTCTAACTCAGTCCAACCCCCCGTGCGGAGAAGTAAAAGTGGGCTCCATGGGGGGGGTTCAAGGCTGTGACCTGTCAGCAGCAGAACGAGACATTTCTTCTGAGACACCTCTGAAAGAGTGCCAATTGCCAATCTTTCCATTTTAGCAGTCAAGTGCTTAAGTGTCTATACAATTCAGGGACTCTCAGCCTAGCAATGCTGTGGTGCTGGTGCTGGTGGTGGTGCTGGTGCTGGTGGTGGTAGTAGTGTGGTGGTGTGGTGGTGCCATTGAGTTAGTTGCTACTCACAATGGCCCCATGTGCAACCAAACAATGCACTGCCTCATCTGGTGCCATCCTCACACAGTTGCTATGTTTCAGCCTATTGCTGCCGCCACTACGTCCATCTTTCTAATTGTCTATCATCCTCCACTTTACCAAACACGACATCTTTCCCCAGACCTGGGTTCCATTGATACTATGTCCAACTGGTGTGAGATAATATCTTCCTTTTCTAGCTTTGAAAGATGATTTGTTCATTGTTCTGACAGTCTATAGTATTAAATATGCTTGAAATATATTCCTTGAATATATTCAATATTCTTTACCAACAGTGTAATTAAAACACATCAAATTTTCTTCATTCTTCCTTCTTCATTGTCCACTTTTTTGCATGCATTTCAGGCAATTAAAACACACACACACACACACACACACACAGCTTACAGCAAGTGCACCTAAGTCTTCAAAGGACATATTTGCTTTTTCAGTACTTGAAGAGGTCTTTGTAGAGATGTGTCCAAAGGACACCCCTCAGTGTGGATGATAGATTGAAGTAAAATGAAATCCTTGACAATTTCAGTCTTTCCTCTATGTATCATGATGTTGATGATTTGTCCAAACATTGTGAGGGTTTTTGTTTCCTTTACATGCAGGTGTAAAACATATGGAAGGCTGTCTTTAATCTTTATATCACCAAGCACTTCAAGCCTCCCTCGCTTTCAGCGCAAGTTGTGCCATGAGCACATGAGGAAGCCTTCCTTCGATCTATAGAGCACATTCATAGCCATGTTATCCAGCTTCTCAAATGATTTTCTCGGTACAAAGGTTGAATAAGTACAGTGAAAGGACATCACTGTGTTGCATACCTTTCCTGGTTTCAAACCATGCACAAAAACACAGCAAATGCTCTAGAAAGCTAATTCTTCACAAGGTTCTCCGCCGTTTTTTAGGGTGCACACAGTCAAGTGGTTTTGCATAGGCGGTGAAATACAGGTAAGCACATCTTTCTGGTGTTCTCTGTTGTCATCCAAGAACATCTGACATCAGTAATGCTAGCCCTTGTTCAGTGTCCTCTTCCGAATCAGGCTTGAATTTCTGGAGCCTACACTCTTTTTGGAATTAAGGAGCCCTGGTGGCACAGTGGTTATGCATTGAACTACAAACCCCATTGAACTACAAACCCCATTGAACTACAAACCCCAAATCAACACTTACCCACCATCTGTCGTTTTGCAGGGAAAGACGCAACTTTCTACTCCTGGAAAGCATTAGAGTCTCAGAAACCCACAGGGCGGGTTCAACCCTGTCTTATAGGGTCGCTGTGAATCAGGATCGACATCAAGGCAGTGAATGTGGAGTTTTGATTGTGTTTTTTCTTTCATATTTTAATTATGTTCAGTTGAAATGTATTTGTGTGAGTTATGAAAGATACTGTTCAATCATTTTCACATTATGTTAGATTATTTTTCTTTGGAATGGGCACAAATTTGAATCTTAGGCAGTCATTAGTCCAGATAGCTGTTTTCCAAATTTTTTTGGCATAATTGAGTGAGTACTTTCCGAGTTTCATTCACTTGGTTGAAACATCTCAATTGGTGTTATGGTAATTCCTGGACACTATTCTCCACTCAGTGCCGAAGCGCTTGGACTTGTTCTTCCATATTAATGATTCCTGAACATAAATTATATCCCAAAAATTGTTAAACAGTAACAAATTATTTTTATACAGTAATTTTATGCATTGTTTCCATTTTTCTTTTTTTTCATTTCTTTTTTAAAACATTTTATTAGGGGCTCACATAACTGTTATCACAATCCATACATATATCAATTTTGTAAAGCACATCTGTATATTCATTGCCCTCATCATTTTCAAAGCATTTGCTCTCCACTTAAGCCCTTGACATCAGGTCCTCTTTTTTCCCCCTCCCTCCCCTCTCCCCCTTCCCTCATGAGCCCTTGATAATTTATAAATTATTATTTTGCCATATCTTGCCCTGTCTGACGTCTCCCTTCATCCCCTTTTCTGTTGTCTGCTCCCCAGGGAGGAGGTCACATGTAGATCCTTGTAATTGGTTCCCTCTTTCCAACCCACTTTCCCTTTACCCTCCCAGCATTGCCACTCACACCCCTGGTCCTGAAGGTATCATCTGCCCTGGATTCCCTGTGCCTCCAGCTCCTATCTGCACCAGTGTACATCCTCTGCTCTATCCAGACTTGCAAGGTAGAATTCGGATCATGATAGTGTGGAGAGCGGGGGACAGAGGAAGTATTTAGGAACTAGAGGAAAGCTGTATTCTTCATCAGTGCTACATCGCACCCTGACTGACTCCTCTCCTCCCCTAGACCCCTCTGCAAGGGCATCTCCAGTGGCCGACAAATGGGCTTTGAGTCTCCACTCTGCACTTCCCCCTTCATTCACTATGGTAAGATTTTTTTTTTGATGATCCCTTATACCTGATCCCTACGACACCTCATGATTGCACAGGCTGGTTTGCTTCTTCCATGTGGGCTTTGTTGCTTTTGAGCTAGATGACCGTGTGATTACCTTCAAGCCTTTAAAACCCCAGACACTATCTCTTTTGATAGCTGGGCACCATCAGCTTCCTTCACCACATTTGCTTATGTACCCATTTGTCCTCAGCAACATATCATGGCGGTGTGCTCTCAATAATATGATTTTTTGTTCTTTGATGCCGAATAACTGATCCCTTCAGAACCAAGTGATCACACAGGCTGGTGTGCTCTTCCATGTGGGCTTTGTTGCTTCTGAGCTAGATGGCCTCTTGTTTACCTTCAAGCCTTTAAGACCCCAGATGCTATATCTTTTGATAGCCGGGCACCATCAGCATTCTTCACCACATATGCTTATTCACCCGCTTTGTCTTCAGCTGTTGTGTCGGGAGGGTGAGCATCATAGAATGCCAATTTAATGGAAGAAAGTATTCTTGCATTGAGGGAGTACTTGAGTGGAGGTCCAATGTCCTTCCACCACCTTAACACTAAACCTATAAATATGGGCACATAGATCTATTTCTCCATCCTCATATATATATTTGCATATGTACATGTCTTTGTCTAGACCTCTATAAATGCCCTTTGCCTCCCAGATCTTTCCTCTATTTACCTTGACTTTCCTCCTGTCCCACTATCATGCTCCATCCCCACCTGGGTTTCAGCAATTTCTCTTGGTTACATTACCCTTGATCATGCCTTACTAGGCCTCCCGCACCCACCTCACCACCGATTTGCATCACTTGTTGTTCCCTTGTCCCTGGCTTGGTTAGCACCACTTCCTCACCCCCACCTCCCCCGATCCCATTTCTTCCCAGACTGTCGGATCCTTTTCCATTTTTCTTCTGATGCTTTTTGTGTTGTTCAATAGCCTGTCCACAAACTCCCTCGATATTTTAACTTGAGGCTTGAATTGTTCTGTGTTCTGTCTGCTTGAGGAATGCTGGAACATTCTTTCCTTTTGGATTTAATTTCACATCTTTCCAATTTAATGAAAATACTTGGTCTTCATGAGCTCCGCCTTGCATTCATCTGTTCCACTCTTTTGCTTCCTCGTGTCCTCCTTTTGCTTTAGCTTTTTACACTCGAGCAAGTTTCAGAGTCTCTTCTGACACCCATTTTAATCTTTTATTTCCATCCTAACTTTTTTCCCCTTTTTACAAAACATTCTTTCTTTATTCTTCTTTCTTTCAAATCCATTTTGTTGGGAGTTAATTCAGATATCACATTCCACAGTTCAATCACATCAAGCAGTGTTGTACAATTTCTACCACAGTCAGTTTCAAGACGTTCCTTTCCTGCTGGAGCACCATGACATCATCTCCCTTTCCCCTCCCACCACCATCACTGTACCACCCCCCAAAAAACCCATATTCCACTGGCTGCCCCGATAGGTTCATAAATCCTGGGTTTCGTATACTGACAAATATATAACAAAACATTAATATCCCCCCAGTGATATAACACATCTGAGATAAACCACAATATGAACAAATAAACAAAAATAAAGAAAATTCTAAGAACCAGAACAGGCCTAACATGCATCAGAGGGCAGAGAGGGAGGGGATCAACTGACAAAGTTTTAACGTTCAAGTCAGGTTTACCATTTGGATCTTCAATAGTCATCTCTCCAATGCTCTCTGTTTCATTACCAATTTTTTCGCATCCCTCTAATATGTATAGAGGGAAATCACCAGAGGCTTATTTCCTATGCAGATCCCATAAATGTATGTTGACTTCCCACTGTCATCCAGAACCGTCTGCGCATCACTTGTGACTTCTTCATGTGTCATCCCACAATTTTTTTTGCCCAGTCATTAGCATTCAATACATCAAATCTATTCTTAAGATATTTAAGAAATTCAAGTAGGATATGCTCAAGTTTGTGCTTTGACTTCATGAATTTGTTTTAACTTTATTCCACCTCAACGTGACCATGCATATGAGCAGTTACTTGTCTGTTTTGCAGTCAGCCCATAGTCTTGTTCTGACTGACTGATGATATTAAACGTCTTTATCATCTCTTTCTAGAAATATACTTGATTTGATTCCTGTTTTCCATCCAGTAATATACACATGTATTATAATTTATGGTGCTTTTTTTACAAAAAGTATTTTCGATTAATAGGTCATTGACCTTGAAACATTCTATCAGGAAATCCTTGGCATCATTTCTATCACCAAGGCCATATTTTCTACCTACTGATCCTTCTTTGTTTCTAGATTTTACATTCCAATACCAGCACTTATCAATGCATCCTGACTTCATGCTTGATTAATTTCAAACTACAAAATTTAGGAATATATAGACATAGATTCCATTTATCTTTGGAATTAGTTTTAGGTTTGTACATTTAAGTAATAATCATAACTATAGAATTAACGATAGCTTCACTAAACCATAAGGACTTTGCCCCTATAGGCACTGTGGATTAAGTGCTGGGCTGCTGGCAGATTTAAATCACCAGCCACGCTAAGAGAGAAACATGAGTATGTATAGTCTCAGAAGCCTGATATAATCGCTATATGTGGAATCAACATGCACAAAATGGATTTTTTTTTGCTGTTATTTCTGTTCCATTTGGGTTGTGTTTCTTTTAAATGTTTTGAGGGTGGAGGAGGGTTGGGTTAACTGTTACATTACTTTAGTAATTCCAATTCCATGTAAAGAATACTAGGCATTTTAGCTGGTAAAGGAACTTGGAAGAGGATCTTCAGGAAGATTTATACTTAACTGAGATTCAGCTGAGAATCAGCCTGGTGAAAGCACAGCAAGAAACCAGAGATATAATAAGAGTGTATCATAACTAGGTTATAGAATAGACAGCAAAAGAGGAAAGGACTGCATGTTGTGCTCACACCCAACACTTCAGTCCTTCCACAGCTCCACGTTCCATTAACTGCGGGTCTCAGTCTGACCCTAGGACCAGCCCAACTCCCTGAGTAACTACCTAAGCACAGCTTCCCAGTGACCACTTCTCAGAGAGGGGGCTTCAGACCGCACCTGTTCATGCCTCCCTGGTTTGATCGTTGGGAATGAATCAATCACTGCCAATTGGGGAGGGGAAGGTGGAGTGGAACCAATGGCATAATGTTTAGGAGAAAGTAAGAGTGAGTGGAATCTCTCCACTCTTTCCTTCATCATCTCTGACATGGGAAACAATCTCCTGGAGATTTCAGTAGGGTCACCATGAGTCAGAATGCATCGAAGACAACTGTACACTGCAACAAACAAACTTAATTTCCTTACATGGATCATCCTTTTCTGCCTTGATTTTGTCTCCAATCCAGAAGAGATAACTTCATATAATACATTGAGAAAGCATGAAGAACCAGAGAAAAGTTAAAGGACAATAGTTTGGCTCCTAACATTGTATATTATTTTCAAAACTTAGAAAATAGTTGTTAACTGCCATTGAGCCAATCGTATGCACAACAGAGCAAAATGCTGTCCAGCCCAGTGTTGTGCTAATAATCGTTAGCATCATTGAGTCCATCCTTGTGGCTATTGTACCAATGCATCTCACAGGTGGTCTGCCTTACCCCTGATGGCCTCTGCTTCTCCAAACATGATATCCACCTGCAATGAACGAGCTCTTTTGATGGTACTCTCAAAGCAAAGGAGTCCGATATTGTTCTGGTAAGATCTTGAAGGTTTTCTTGGGTCATTCTCAGAAATAGATAATCATCCCTTTCTTCCTAGTCTGTCTCAGTCTGGAAGGTCCACTGAAACCAGTCCAGCAAAGGTGCCCTGCTGGCATTTGTCCTAGTAATAGCATAGCTTCCAGCATCCTAACGACACACAAGTCACCGCAGTCCACCATCCTAAGGAGAAACTACTGATGTCTCCACATTAACGCAAAGAAGAGTGGAGAAAATCAAAGACACAGGTGAGCAATCAGACTAAAGAAGTAATGGACCGCAGCATCCACAACCCTGAGACCAGAAACACTAGACCACTACTGCCGACTACTCTGAAATACATCACAATAGATGTTCTTGAATAGAGGGGGAGCAAAATGTAGAATAAAACTCAAAATCATAAAAAATAAATCAAATCAAATGCCAGGCTTACTACTAGTCTGACAGAGAAGGGTAAAACCCATGAGACTAAGGCCCTTAGACACCCATCAAACCTGGAAATGAACTCACTCTCATGGCTCAACTTTCAGTTAAAGAATAAATAGGTCTATGTGGTGGATGATAAAGCCAGGGATATATTATTCCTTCAAATAATCAAAATCAAAAGGCAGCATTTTCCCAGTGATAAAAAGCAGAAGACTGGAAGAGATAGGGAAGAAAGAGACATGGAAATAATTAACACACGGAAGAAGTTAGAAGAGTATGCCTAACAATGGATATCTAAGGGCAAGGTAATTAAAGCGCTTAACGGGCTAATAAAAAGGTGAATATCCAAATCCACTAGCTGCTCCATGGGAGAAAGACGTGGCAGGCTGCTTTAGTAAGAAAACAGCCCTGCAAACCTATGTGCAGTTCCAGTCTGTCCTGTGGGGTCACTGTGAGTTGGAATCAACTCGGCAGCAGTGGGTTGGTTTTTGTTAAGTATTACCACTCCTGACCCCAGTTAAGACTTTGATCCTTTAAAAATGCAAGTGTCCCTAGGGGGTCAGATTTGAAATATGTCAGGCTGAGAGCCACTTAGTTTTTCACATAGGCGGCACCTTAGCATCATCACTTCTTCCCAAGCCCTTGCATCAGAGGGAGAGGTGAGCCATTGAGGAGCACACAGTCATAAACGAGCACCAGCTCACTCCTCTATCGGGTCACCACCTTCCTCTGCACGGGAGAGTGAATGAAAAAGATGGACACACCACAGCACACCAAGCGCTGAGGGCAACTTAGCCACATGGAGCAACTGATGAACAGAGAGGTCTACAGGGACAACCCCAATCAGAGCCAAACTGCCCCCACCTTCCCACATATACCTAGAAGCATGTGCTCCAGAGAACAACACGAAACCTGCAGGCTGGGGGGCGGGGCTGGCCTGCCACGCCCTTACAGAAGCAAACCAAGAAGGAAAAAGAGAGGGCAAGGAACTAGACCCCATGCTGACACACCAAGCCCTGAGGATAACATCCCTGCTAAGGCACAGAGAGGACTTTAAGGCTGACAACAGCTCAAGACATAATGTCCCTTCCCTGAAGCATCTAGAGGACAACACTGGGCACACATGGTGGGGAGTCCATCCGATCTGACCACTCCCACAGTGGGGCGAACCAAGAAAGGAACATACCAGATCAGCAGTGGGAGCAAAGCAAAGTCACAACCTCCCTGAGGAGCCCACAAAATATACTTCAGGCTAGGAGAGAGAGTTCCCAGAACCCCCCAGGACCAGTGGGAAGGTAGTCATAAAGGTCAGTAGAAAGACCTGGAATTATGTATGATTTTTCATTGTTGTTGGTTTTTGTTTGGTGTTTGTGCTAGCTTTTTGTTTGTTTTGTTCTTTCTCTTTTTATTCAATCTTTTGTTTTGTCTCTGCTATTTTTGTTTTGCCTACTATATAAGATAGGTATGAGAAGCAAACCAAAGGAGAAAGCAGCCTGACCAAATATTCCAGAGGGACTTAGGGAGAAAGGAGGTGGGGGGGGGGGGGGGGAATGGGGAAGGGAGCAGTGAGCAAACAACGCCATAAACAGGGGAACAACTAGGGAATTAAAAGCAACAATGAGAAGGACATAGAGATCCTAGGGGTGTTGAAGCAACAGCAATCTAGCTGAGAAGCATTACTAAGAGGTAGAAGAAGAGCAAGTGTGATTGTGGGAATGGAGGAAGGTAAAGGGAAACAGAGGAAAGATCTAGGAAACAAATCTATGGATAGAGGTATAAACATAGCTGTGTACTTATGTAAATATATTAATTCATAAAAATAGAGTTATTGGCATAGGTACATATATTTCTATGGAAATACATTGAGGAAGTGGACAGACTTTGGGCCTCTGCTCAAGCCCCCCTCAACACAAGAACACTCTGTTCTAATAACCTGGCATTCTGTGAAGCTCACCCTTCTGACAGGATCGCTGAAGACAAAATGGGTGCATAAGCAAAGGTGGTGACAAAATCTGATGGTGCCCAGCTATCAAAAGATATAGTGTCTGGGCCATCTAGCAGAGAAGCAACAAGCCCACATGGAAGAAGCACACCAGACAATGTGATCATGAGGTGTTGATGGAAAAAGTAACAGGCACCAGAAAGCCCTCCCCGCAAACAACAACAACAACATATTGTTGAGAATGAGGTGGGTGAGAGTAGAGACCCAAAAACCAACACTGATGAAACACACAATATCCCTCTGGTTCTTTGAGGCTTCCTCACCCCCCACTATCATGACCCCAGTCTTGCCTTTCAGTTCTGGCTAGACCAGAGCATGTACACTGGTACAGATAAGAGCTCATGATACATGTAATCTAGGTCAGTTAAACCCCTCAGAAACAGAAATGGGAGTAGCGATACTAGGAGAGTAAGGGTATGGGGAGAGTAGGAGGGGAGGAAGGGGGAACCGATCCAATGATCAGCACATTAAACACCCATCCCCTCTGAGGGGGAAGGATGACAGCAGTCGGTGTAAGATATGAAAACAGTAATAATTTATAATTCATCAAGGGGTCATGAGGGTGAGAGTGCAGGGAGGGGTGGGGGGAAATAGGAGCTGATACCAAGGGCTCAAATAGAAAGTACAATCTTAGAAAATGATGATGGCAACATGTGAACAAATATGCTTGATATAATTGCGTGTGTGGAATGCTATAAGAGCTGTAAGAGTGCCCAATAAAATGATTTTAAAATAAAATAAAAATGAAAGGAGCTGGGACATCAAAAAGAGAAAAAGGTAGATGCAGGTTTAAATAGGGGAATAATCACACATTCTAAACCCCAAAGTTAAATTCCAAGTTCACCACAAAACCGGTTTCTGCTTTGTGAATTTCACTCCGGAAACATCTGACACAATCGCATTTAATCAATGATTTAACGTATAACCTTTATCAAAATACGAACACTGAAATAAATCAGGACTGTTCATATAACCATGCTGTGTTTTGCTGACACAAGAAAACACAGGGCACAAACGTAAAGATAATACGCTAGGTGTTAGATGCAGGGAAAAGAACCTATGGATCGAAGAAAATAGGCATAAATCACTGCCTGGAGCAACCCAAGAAGGCTTCCTCCAAGAGGTGGCACTTGATCAGGCCTTTGAAGGAGGAACCGATCGGGGAGGGCCGGGAGGAGCACTAGCGTGAAGCTGGAATGGTGAGAGTGAGGCATGTATGCCTCAGAGGGTGAGCCGTTTTACAGGATGGAGCAGAGAGCACAGTGCGGGTTTGGCACAAGGGAGACTAAAGCATCCCAATGACAGGGTTAGTGTGACCACAGGCTGGGCTGGCTGCCTCCTCCGTGTCACCATTGTTCCCAGGGTCTGGCTGCCCAGCCATGAGATCCTCGCGGAATGGCACTTCCCTAACCACTTGCCAAAAGGCCTTCCGCAGTGGGTTTGTAGAGAACTTAAGGACTCCCAGCTTCCTCCCCAGGTCCTGGACTTCCTCTTGCTCCTTCAGGGGAGACAATAGAAGGCTTCCGAGAGGTTCCTTCTCCGGAATAAGAAGTTCTGGGGCAGCCTGACTTCATTTTTGGGTGGTGGAGGGTGGGCTTTCCTTCCTGGAAATCCAGTTTGCTTCCAAAGGGCCTCCCCACCCTTCGTCCAGCTCCCGCTTCCTTTCCCAGGCGGCCCTTAGTCAGGATGAGCCTGAAGTGGTTTTCTTAAATAAACTCCAGCGTCTAGGGCAATGTGGGCCTTTCCAACAAGCCTCTCCAAGCCTGTCGGAGCCCAGGAAGGCTTTGGGGCTGCAGGTCACCCTGTTCAAATAAACACCTAGTCAACAAGAAGGCACTTTGTCAAAGAGGAATGCTGAGTGCAGCTGACAAGGAGAAGGTTTGGGGGAGCCAGGGCTACCCTGGCTGGTCTGTCAGCACTCATCTCTCTCCTAATTGTGCTTCACCCTTGTGGTGGAGGAACAAACACAGAAACAACGCACTGCCCTTCGTCCCCACGGCTCTTGTGTTCGTATCATTATTTCCACACTATCAATCTCCCCTGGCACAGCACGTCTTCATGAAGGGGAGGTGGATGTAGTACAAAGAACAGGACTGTAAAATGAAACACAAGTGAATGCCCACCTCTCATACCGACACTCTGTACCACCCGGGGTAAACCTCTCTGAACCCCACTTTCCTCACCTAGACACTGGGTCTAGAGAAATTTAAAGGATCGATCAACAACATAGGAACCAAAATGAGGGCGGCTGATGACAGAGCAGTTCTTTGTTCGGTTGTGCATAGGATTGTTGTGAGTCGTAACCCACGTGATGGCTCCGAGCACCAACCACAATTAAGTATTGAGCGATAGAACACATATAATCACTTAGAGTCAGACCTGGCATCATCTCAAGTTAGTCCTGGAACACATAGCCTGATGAAGCATAGTCCTACTCGGACATGCATGGGATCAGCATGAGTTGAAATCAACTCCACAGCCATGTGTTTGTTTGTTTGTTTGTTTGTTTGTTTTTCTCCCTTAACAAAGGTAATTGAACCCCATTCAAACAAGGTCAGCTTTGGACTGCGCCTACACGATCAGAGAGGGAAGAATGGCAGGAAGATCAAAGGCCTCAGAGATATATACTGTCTGAGTCAGGAAAAAAAATATTGCACAGGAGAGAAAACCCAATTCAAGCTGACTTGGAGGCAAAAAGAGTGTATTAGTTTGACAAAAGCTGATCAATAGCCTTCAATATCTGTTGAGTCAAGTGATTAGCAAGAGCAGTCACCTCGGACCTTGGGAAGGAAGCAACCGGTGGAGAAGGACAGAGCTACCATAACCAGCCTGAATCACTGATCTCTGGGCCATCCTGTGAGCGTGAAATAAAACCAGATCCTCCTTAAGCCTCTTTATGAGGAGTCTTTATCGCAGCAGCATAACCTTTACCTGGCTGCCACAAGTCATCTCAGAATGGCTGAGGTTTGATGCAGCCATTTCCAAGAACGTCACCAAGGGCCCAATTTCTGCCATTGTCTCTTTCTGGCCTCTGACAGGGTCTGTCTTATTCTTAGACTCTTTGGGACTCTCCATTCTCCATCCTCGATCCACCCCTCCTTGCTCCAGCATAGAGTAACTTTAGGAGCTCCGTGATGGTAAAAAAAAAAAAAAATCACTGCTACAGGTTCAGACCTTAAATCTTCACAATACAGCTATAAAAAAGTAACTTTTTTATTTGCGTTGAGATATGGCAAAGAAAGGTCAAAAGACAGAAAGATGAGATAGAACTCTTAGGTAGCCAGATGATAGGGGTTGTTCCTCTCCATGCCTAGGGGCCCCTACAGGAAGTTGGAAGCCGATAAAGGCTAAAGGGCATGCGCCAATTCAGGCCTCAAGCCAGTGGGGCAGTACACCTAGGTGGGTGGTACACCTAAGTGGGCCCCAACCTATGCCAGGTGGGTTTAATTCAGCCAATGGGGTCAACCAGGACCGTCGACCACACCTCCCAGTGGAAGGCCCTAAAAAAACCTGAACCAGGAGACCAGCCTCTCTTTTCCAACTGTTCCTCTGTGATCCCTCTTGGCTATGCCGAGCTTTCTCCTCTCTCTCTCTCTCTCTCTCTCTCTCTCTCTCTCTCTCTCTCTCTCTCTCTCTCTCTCTCTCTTTCCAGGCTGCCACGTGGTTGTGCACTGCCATGAGAATGCCTATGTTCAGTTTACTGTAATGCCTGAAACTGCTTCTGTCCTTTATAAAAACCTACTCGGATCACAAACTAGAATTCGGCATTTAATATTTCTCATGCAAAGCTGAGGTAGTTAATTTATTGTGCCAACTTGGCTGATAAACACATGTGGGGTTAATTGAAGGGTGGGGGGCTAAATGGCTCAGTGAGCCTCACCTTTCTAGTTCTCAGGTCTCTTGCTTTGTGATGGTCAGACAAGGGTGCAGCTGCCTTAGCCAGTTCCCTGCTTGAGCTGGCAAGACCTGCTTCCTGTGAGATATCCCTGAGGAGAAGCCACATGGACCTACCCTGATGCAGCCCTGGGTGATGGAGCAGCCATAAAGAGAACCCTGCCAGCACTGAGATGCTTACACATTCACTGATTCCGCTTTCCTCCTGCAGTTGGCATCATTGCGTGTGTTTTGTGAGATGGAGGAGGACTTTGTGGATTGGTATTGGGCATATAGGCTAATGGGCTAATGTTGGACTTGTGGGCTTGGGCTGCACTTGGTTGGGATGTTTTCTTGATGTGCACTTACCTTTTATATAAAATTCTCTCTTATACATATGAGTTTCTGTGGATTTGTTTCTCTAATGTACCCAGACTAATACAGAAGACAAGGACCAAGGCATTTCCCACCTGAGGAATCGAATATAACCTTTAAATGGTCTTAAATTGTTCATTCCCATCTCCAAATATTTTGCCCCGAGCTAGATATCTAGCTAGAACCACTAGACCTAGATCAAGATTATACTCAGTACAGCAATTGTTTATGGACTTTAGATACTACCTCTATTATTGACAGTGCGCACCTCTAGGGCCATCTTGGGTTTCCATTATGGGGGACAGGCATCTATTTCCCATAATGTCAGATAAGGAAACACATTGGAGGAAAATAATTCTCCAAAATGAAGTTGAATGCTGAAAGGAAGTGGAAATCAATGGTGAGAAACTAAACAATGGTTAATGTGTACTCCATCACCAATTTGCTGACATCCTCCATGCTTGAAACTCCAGCCCTAACTGCTAATCTGAACCTCAGATGGAGCCAGGCCTAGGAGGAGACAATCAAAATAACTTATGCACAAGATTTAAGGAGACACTCATTCACTTAACATGGCACTTTCAGGACCCTGAGAGTAAGTACTTCCTTAAATTTGGTACCCTGAACACCTCACTTGCCTCACTTTCCTCTTAGCCCTTGGCTCTGAGATCACTAGACTGAGCACTGATTAAACTAAAATATTTCACAAGCTCAGCTTACTGAGTAAGAATCCAATAGCTTCCATTCTCCAACCTTGTCCTCTTACTCACCTGTCTTAACTCATGACCCCACCCATCCAGCTGCTCCAGCCAGAATCCTATGGATCATCCTAAGCATCACCTTCTGTCCTTCCCTCAAAGTGATCACCAAGACTTATGCACTCAACTTTGTACATAACCTTCCAGAAGACATACACTGTTCCAATGCTTGACAGCTGCAGGATACTAAACTAGGCTGCTCTCATCCCTCAAATTTACATCAGCAACACACCTAACTAGTCTTGTTTCCAACCTTGTTTTTCCACAATGGCCTTAACCTAGCTAGATGGGTCTTTCCCAACTTATCTTACAAAGCGTTGTTAGGCATTGTTGAGTTGGTTCTGATTCATAGTGGCCTTATCTACAACAAAGCAAACACTGCCCAATCCTCACAACTGTTATTCTGTTTGAGCCCATTGCTGCAGCCATTGTGTCAGTCCATCTCACTGAGGCCTTCCTTCATTGTCTGACTCATCTAACTTCTTCCAGCCCCTCCCACCGCACTACAGTAGTACTGATCTCTTAGAATGTAAGACTTAGATCTCCACCCCCTCTCCCCCCACCCATGCCGCCAAACATAACACAGTTTTCTTAGTACGTCTTCTAATGTATTAGTTCTTCAACTTTAGTCTCAAAAAATTCTTAGGGACCATTGTACCCTGACCTATCGGGCCATTATGAGTTGGCATTGACTCAATAGCAGTGAGTTCTGTTTTGGGTTTTCTGTAACAGAAACCTCTGGTATGCTCATCACATCCTTCTGGACCACCCCTCGCTTCAGTTGCTGCTCAGGAAAGCACAGAATCATTTTGTACTGAAATGTCCCACTCATAGGAACCCTGTAGGACTGGATAGAACTGTCCATGTGGGTTCCTGAGACTGTCACTCTTTACAGGAGTAGAATGCCCAATCTCTCGCCTGCAGCACCTGCTTATTTGGAACTGCTGGCCTTGTAGTTGGCAATCCAATGTGTAAACACGATGCCACAAGGGCTCCTAACTCAAGCAAGCAGATCTAGCTTTCAGTACTCTGACCAAAGGCTTGACCATGTTGCCATGATCAGCTTGATCAGTGTAGATAAACTGCCCCCCGAAGTTCAGGGACATTATCTAGCCCCAAGGCAGCTCTTAATCAAGAGGACACCATAACTGATGGATAAATGCTTTTGCTTCTCCTTCCCCCCTGACCACCTCCCTCCCTCACTTTTTCCCCCAACAAAACCCCAAGTGCCCAAGTGTTCTCTCTCTCTCTCTCTCTCTCTCTCTCTCTCTCTCTCTCTCTCTCTCTCTCTCTCTCTCTCTCTCTCTCTCTCTCTCTCATACTATTACTGGGGGCCCTTACATTTCCCATCACAATCCATACTTTCATCCATTGCAATAGCACATTTGTACATATGCTGTCATAATCATTTCCAAAACATTTTCTTTCTACTTGATCCCTTGATACCAGCTCCTCACCACCTTCCCCTTATTTTCCTGGTATGTCTGGTCTCATTGTTGGCCCTGAAGATTTTATCTATCCTGGTTCCCTGTGTTGTGGGCTCTTATCTGTAGCAGTGTGCATGTTCTGGCCTAATCCAATTTGTAAGGTAGAATTGAGGTTATGATAGTGGGGTTAAGGAAGCATTAAAGAACTAGAGGAAAGTTGTGTGTTCCATTGGTGCTGTATTTCACCCTGACTGGCTCATCTCTTCCTTGTGACCCTTCTGTTAGAGGATATCCAATTGTCTACAGATGGGCATTGGGCCTCCACTTCAAACCCCTCCTCCCTCCGCTGCATTCACATTGTGTATGATTTTGTTCTGGGTCTTAGATGTCTAATACCTGGTCCTATTGATACCTCATGATCACACAGCTTGGTGAGATGGCTGCTTTTTATTTTCAAGCCTTTAAGACCCCAGATGCTATATTTTTGGATAGCCTGGCACCATCAGCTTTCTTCACCACATTTGCTTATGCACCCATCTTGTCTTCAGTGATCTTGTCAGGAAGGTGAGCATCACAGAATACAGAATTATTGGAACAAAGTGTTCTTGTGTTGAGGGAGTTCTTGAGTAGAGGCCCAATATCCATCTGCAAGATTAATTCTTAACATATAGATATAAGCACACAGATCTCTTCCCCTCTTGTTATATAGAAATATATTTACATATGTGCATGCCTGTATTTAGACCTCTATAAATGTTCTTTGCCTCCTGGTTCTTTATTTCCTTTTATTTTCCTCTTGTCCTGCTGTCATGTTTGACCTTCATTCGGGTTGAGTAATTCCTCACTGCTACATTACATTGCCCTTGATTAAGCACCACTAGCCATCCTACACCTTTCTCTCCACTGATTTTAGTTCCCTTGTCCCTGGGTTGGTTCCCCCCCCCCCACCACCACCCTTTGCTCTTTTCCTTTCTCCCACCTCCCCTTCTCCAGTATCTCTCTGAAACCGTCGGTCCTGCTCTTTTCCTTTCCAAATTGTTTATCCCGCCTATTTCATCTAGATAGACATGCAGAGACATTAATAAGTGCAAAAACCAGGCAAAGCCAAGCAAAACAACAAAGGAAGTCAAAACCAACAAAACAATGACAACAAAAGACAAAATAAGGACAACAAAAACAAAGCTACTGACAAAAATGGAAAAGCCTATAAATAGTTCAAGGTCTGTTTGTTGGCCTTTACGAGTGTTTTCCAGTTGAGTTTGATAGGGTGCCACACTCTGTCTCCAAAGTGCATTTTGTTGGTATTCCCCAAGGATTTCATCACTTTGCTCCCCTTGCTGCTCTGTTGCACGCCCTTAGTGTTTCGCCCCAGTGTGATGGGGTCAGATTGTGCACAATTCCCGCACTGTGTCTCTAGTGTCATCCCCCATAGTCCTATGATTTAGTGAGGGGCGTTGTGTCTCCTGGTGGGACCAGCCCTATGGTCCTCTCTGTGCATTGTCTGCTTTGAGCAGGAATATTGTCCTCAGGGCTTGGTGGGCCAGGATGTGTTCCCCACCCTCGCCTTCCCTCTTCGTTACTCCTGTGTACTCTAATCAGACATTCCCTCTCCCCAAGCTGTAGCTTCAGTGCTATCTTCTGAAGTGCATTATTCTGGGGTGAGGGTGGGGGGGGGTCTACATAGTTGGGATTGGGGCCGGCACACAGACCTCTCTATTGGTTCTCTGGTACATGCTGGTATGTTGTATTCATGTATTGGTGCATCAGATTGAAACCTGGTTCTCTCTCTCTCTCTCTCTCTCTCTCTCTCTCTCTCTCTCTCTCTCTCTCTCTCTCTCTCTGTGTCTTTCTCTCTCTCTCCCCTGTGGATATATAAACAATACCCTCCCCTTGGGTGGGTTAGTGCCCTGCTCCTCCCCTACCCATGTCTTATTTTTGGTCTCTTTCTTTCCCCCTCCTATTTAGTTGTCTGCCGTATGTATCCCTGGATTGAGTTTGTCCCCTGCCATAGTACCTGGACCTCACCCCAGGAATGTATGTACATATTAGCTTTTCTCCTATGCCCTGTTTTTTAAGTTTAGCTCAGTGGACTCATGTTGTACTTGTGCTTTTGTGCTTGGTGTGCTTCACTTAGCATGATTTCCTACAGTTCTTCCCATGCGGCGATGTGCTTCAAGCATTCATCACTGCTTTTTAGGGACACGTAGTCCTCCGTTGTATGTATGTACCACAGTTTCTTGATCCATTCATCACTTGATGGAAATTTGGTTTGTTTCCAACTCCCTGCCATTGTGAACTGTGCCACGATGAACAATGGAACACATGTATAGCCGTGGTTTGTTTCTCGCCTCTTCTGAGTCTATGCCCAGTAGGGGGATTGCTGGGTCGTATGGTATTTCAATTTCCATTTGTTTTAGATATTGCCAGATCGATTTCCATAGTGGCTGCACATACCTACAGGTCCACCAGCAGCAGATGAGAGTTCCTGTTTCCTGTCCCCCTACAGCCCCTCCAACGCTTGTTACTGGTTTTTTTAATTGGACTATCTTTGCAGGTGTTAGGCGGTATCTCATAGTTGTTTTAATTTGCATTTCTCTTATGCCTAATGATTGGGAACATGTTCTCATATATTTATTGGTTATTTGGAATTCTACCCCTGTGAAACTTCTGTTCAGGTCCTATGCCCACCTCCTTAGTGGACAGTTAGTTTTTTTTCTTATTGTAAGCTTACAAAGTATTGTAGATTTTAGTAATAAGGCCTTTGTCTGATGTGTCATTGCTAAAGATGTTTTCCCAGTCTGTGGGCTCTCTTATTACTCTCTTGGTGAATTCTTTCAATGTACACAAGTGTTTTGTCTTCAGTTTATCCCTGTTGTCAAGTTGTGACTCCTCTGTATTTGTATCCTTCCCTATTTCTGAAAGCCTATGTATTCCCTGTGTCAAGGTTCTCAGGCTTGTCCAATTTCCCTCATTAATTACCCTGATAGTTTGGGAAGTTGCCTCAAGGTCTGTGCCACCTTGAGTTTATTCTTGTACATGGAGCAAGGTAAGGGTCTTGCTTCATTTTTCTGCAGGTAGATATTCATTTTCTCAGCACCACTTATTGAAGAGGGCATCCACTTCCCATTTATATTTTTGGGGTCCTTATCAAAAAGCAGTTGCCTGTATGCTGATGTTTTTATTTCTGAGTTTTCAGCTCTTTTCCATTGGTCTGAATATCTGTAGTTATACCAGTACCACACTGTTCTGGCCACTGTGGCTGTATTATATGTGCTACAGTCGCATAGAGCAAGCCCTCCCACTTTGTCTTTCTTCTTGAGGAGTTTTCTGCTAATTCTGGGCTTCTTCCTTCTCCATATGAAGTTGATCATCAAGTTTCCAATTCTTTGAAGAAGGATGATGGTATTTGTATCGGGATAGCATTAAATTTATATAGTGCCTTGGGCAGAACTGACATCTGTACTATATTGAGTCTTCCAATGCATGAGCATGGGATATTCTTCCATTTGTTGAGGTTACCCTTAGTTTCTAGTAATAGTGTTCTATAGTTTTCCTCATACAAATCTTTTTTTTAGTCAGGTACATACCTTGATATTTCAATTTAAGCTTGGCTATTGTAAAGGGCACTACCTTTTTAATCGTCTCTTCTGTGACCTTGTCTGCTGTGTATAGCACTCGGATAGACTTTTGTTTGTTGGTCTTGTATCCCACCACTTTGCCATATTCTTCTATTCCTTAAAACACTCTACTTGTGGTGTTTTGGGGATTTTTCATATGCAAAATCATATCATCTGGGAATAACAATAGTTTCAACTCTTCCTTCCCTAGTCGAATACTCTTGATGTTTTCTTTGCCTTATGCTGTTTGCTAGGTCCTCCAGTACAATGTTAAATAGGAGTGGGGTAGGAGCCATCCTTATCTGGTCTGCTATTTCTGTGGAATTGTTTTCCTCTTTTTTCCATTGATTACCACCTTGGCTGTTGGTTTTTCACATATAGCTTTTATAATATTAAGGAATTTCACTTTCATTTCTATCTTTTTGAGTGTCTTAAACAGAAATGGATGTTGGATGCTGTCAAATGCTTTTTCCACATCTATCCATATTACCATATGCTTCTTATAAATTTTCATGTCAATGTGGTGAATAATAGTAATGGTCTTTCATGTGATGCATCCCTGGCATGAATCGTCCTTGGTCATGGTGAATTATTTGTTTTATATGCCTTTATATTCTTATTGGCCAGTATATTTTACATATTTTAATCAATATTCATTAGGGATATTGTTCTGTAGTTATCAATGCTTGTGGGATCCTTGCCCACTTTAGGTATCAGAGTTATACTAGCTTGCTTCATTGAAAGAATTTTGAAGTTATTCATCTTCTTCTATGTTCTGGAAGAGTTTGTGTAGGATTAGTGTCAGTTTTTCCCTGAATGCATGACAGAATTCTCCTGTGAAGTCATCTGGCCCAGGGTATTTTTTTTCTTGGTAATCCTTTGATAACCAATTTCTTCTATTTGTCTACTTCTTCTATTGCTATGGGTCTATTGAGATTCATGACATCCATCTGGGATAGTCTAGGGAGGGACTCTTTTTTCCAAATATTTTTCCATGTCTTTCAAGTTGTTGAATTCATTTTACAGGCCTTTGTTGTACTGTGTAATTATCCTTTTGATTTCATTAGGGTCTGTTGTAATGTCTCCTGTTTTATCCCTCATCTTCACTATTGAAATTTGTTCCTTCCTTTCTTTGGATAGGTTTGCCAGCGGTCTCTCAATTCTGTTAATACATTCAAAAAACCAACTTTTACCTACATTAATTTTTCCCATACTTTTCTTGTTTTCCCTCTCCTGTATCTCAGCTCTGATTTTTATTATATCTTTCATTTGTTATTAGTAAGATTGTTCTGTCGACTCTGCTCTGATTGATGTACATTTTGTGCCAGCATGTCAACCATAAGTCTCTCTTCCTTTTTCGTGTGTGCATGTATTGCTATCAGCCGTCCTCTGATAAAGGCCTTTGCTGTGTTCCAAAAGCCTTAGTACATCGTATTTGTATTCTCATTGGTTTATAGAGACTTCCTGGTTTCATCTCTGATCTGGGCCTATACCCACTCCTTTTGCAAGAGGGTGTTATTCATTCTCAATTGTTTACCATTGTTTTCTTCATCATCCTTCTGTTGATTTCCAGCCTTATGGCCTAGTAGTTGGAGAGAGATGTCCGTATAATATCTGTGTACTTGAATTTACAGGGATTCGACTTGTGTTCCATCAGGAGGTATATCTTTGAGCATGTGCCATTGGAAATCTCTGAAAATATCCATCAGGTCAAGTCATCCAATTGTGCTGTTTAGATCTGTAGCTTCCTTGTTAAGTTTCTTTCCCTGTGATCTGTCTTCAGAGTGGTATACTAAAGACACTTATTATAATTGTTTAGCCTGTGATTTCTTCTATCATCATTAGAAATGCTTGATTTACAAATTTTTCAGGTCTCTTGTTGGGCATGAATATATTTATTATGCTCCCTGGTTCTTGGTCTATGGTTCCTTGAGCATTATATTGTATCTTGGTTATGACTTATACCTAGAGATTAATTTTTCATCAGAGATTAATATTGCTACCCTGTTTTTTTGAATGCCATTTGCTTGGTATATTTTTCTCCACCCTTTACTTCTCAGTGTGTTCTTTTCTGTACATTTGAGATGTTCTCCTCTAGGCAACAGATCGATGTTTTAATTATTTATTTTTATTAAATACTTTTATTGGAGGCCCTTACATGTCTATCACAAGCCATACATTCATCCATTGTGTCAAGCATATTTGCACATATGCTGGCATCACCATTTTCAAATCATTCTTTTCTCACTTGAGCCCCAGATATCAGTTTCCCATTTGTTCCTCCTCCCTCCCTTGCCCGCCCTCTCTCACATACCCTGGATAAATTATCGATTATTATTTTCATATCTTCCATCATCCTACATCACCCTTCACCCACTTGTCTGTTGTTCATGCCCCTGGTAGGGGGTTATAGTTTGATCCTTGGAATGGGTTGTGTTTTCTAAGCCAGTCTGCTAGCCTCTGCCTTTTAATGCCTGAATTCAGTTCATTGATATTCAGTGTTCTTATATCCGTCAGTGGACTCTGTGATGTCATCTTGTACCTTTTGTGTTGGGTGTTTTCCTACCTATATATCTTATTAGTTTGTGGTGTGTGTGTGTGTGTGTGTGTGTGTGTGTGTGTGTGTGTGTTTCATTCTTGCCTTCTTTCCACTGTGGAGCTAATGCTATCTTGGGGGATGTTTTCTCTTTGTCACCCTCTGAGTGGAGTCCTTATATGTGACGATCTCTGATTTGTGCTCGGTGAGTGTTGATCTTTTGCCCATTCTGAGTCTGCAAGGATCTTTTGTAGGGCTGGGTTTCGTTTTATGTATTCTTTGAGATTTTCTTTGTCTTGGAAGACTCTTACTTCTCCATCTATCTTAATACATAATTTGGCTGGAAACAGTATTCTTGGGTTTGCGTTATTTTCTTCAATTTTTGGAATATGTTACTCAATTTCTGCCTCTTCTTCATCGTGTCCGCTGATAAGTCTGAACATATTCTTATTTGGGTACCTTTATAAATGACTATTTGTTTTTCCCAAGATGCTCTGATGATTTTCTCCTTTTCCTCATAGTTGGATAATTTAACTATTATGTCTTGGTGACTTCTTGGGATTCACTATGGCTGGTGTTCTTTCGGCCTCCTGAATGATTGCCTGATTTTCATTTATTAACTGGAGAAGTTTTCCTCTAAGAATTCCCTTGTGATTTTCACTGTTGAGTTCTTTGCTGTTTATTGTTCCAGTAGTCAGTTGTTCTAATATTGGTTCTATTCATGGCATCAGACATGGCTCTCAGATTTTCTTCAGCTTCTCTGATTATCTTATTTAACTGCCTTTCCTGTTTGTTGAAGTCTGCCTGGTTATCCTCTAGGTCACTGGTGCGATTCTTTGCCTCCTCGAATCTGTTTGCAAAGTCTGTTAATTTGCTACTGGATTTTGTTATTTCATCTTTTAAGTCTTGTATTTCCCTTTGTTGTGTGGCCTTTATCATTTCATCTATTTTCTGTATTGGTTTCCTCATATGGTATATGATTCTAAGCAGCATTCTGAAGATTTTTTTTCTGTGGCAGGTGAATGTCTGCTTCTTCTATGCATGTCAATAGGTTCATGACTTCTTTCAGCATTGTCCTCTGTTTCTCCTTCATTTTTGTTGAGGCTCTTGGGGCTGGTTGTTGTTTACATGTTGCTTTAAAGGAGCCCAGTACCATCTTACAGAGAGTCAAAGAGCACAGGGCACACTCTTTGGGGGACTCGTATGGGTGCTTCTTCAAACTACCTAAAGGTAGCTGCAATAAGGGTCATTTTGTATCTGGCTGTATCTTCCTATGGTTTCACTCTTACCCTAGCCAACCAGTATTTCATTATTTGGAATGTGAGTTGGATAGTCCTCTCATGGAATGCTAATCGGGTGGTTCTGTGCGCACGAGGATGGCACTTCACTGGCTGATCTCCCAGGAAGCTGTGGTGGTGTGTCCTACAAGGTTTGGAGTGCCTCTGATGGTGTGTGGTATTTCCCTCTGCCACTGGAGTGCTGCGGAGGATGGGTGGGTGGGTGGGTGTACCTTCCTTGGTGTAAAACAAGGATGTCAAACTGGTGGCTCTCAGGCCTCATGAGGCCCCCAGAGTAATTTTTTTGTGGTCCACAATGCTCTGAAATAAAATGTAACGAGGGAATTGTGTGTACAGTATTGCCTCAATCTCCCCTAATCATTATTTTCTTCATAACATTTTTTTCTATTTCACTTTATTTCAGAGCATTGTGGGCTACAAAAAAATTCCCTAGGGCCGTGTGTGGCCCATAGGCCACCACTTTGACACTCCTGGTGTAGAGCACCATGGACGGTAGGCTGAATTACCCTAGTCGGAGAAAACGCCATGGAGATTGGACGGATGGTCCCACAGCAGCATGGAACACCAAAAACGGTGTGCAAGAATTCTCCCAGTCATTTGTAGGGCCTACCCCAAGTGTTTTCAATGGCTAATTTTTTTTTAAACAATTATCAAGCCTTCCTTCCAAGATGCCTCTGAATGGATTCAAACTTCCACTTTTTTTATTAGTAGCCAAGTTTGTTGACATTTTGCATTTATCAAGGAGTCCTGCTTAGCTCAATAGCACACTTATTTTGGCTGATTTTCCTTCCCTAACTCTTTTTATTTCTCCTTCACACTTGCTTCTTGGACTCACCCGAACCTACACTGTACATTGAGAGAAAACTAAATTAAAGTAGCAAATTCTCCAAGGTCCTTGAAAAAATTAATTGTGACAACATGACTTAAGTTCTTTTTTTAAAAAAAATGACTTTATTGATATAAAATTCACAATACTCACAACACATTCACACTCCCATAGTTAAATCTCTTTTTAAAAGAACTGAATATACATCTTCATAATCAGTTCTAGTACTCCCTCCCATCTCCTTCATTATTTCCTCCCCGATTCTCCTCACCTTCCCCATCCTCGATAAACCATTACATCAGTTATTGTCTCTATGCACCCGCTCCTTCTGTGCTTCATAAACATAGAAACCTAAGACAAACAATAAAAAACAAAGATGAAAGGAAATAAGAATGATATAGATACAAAAATAAATAATTAGATAAATAAATAAAGACTAAGAAAGAAAAGGTCACACAGAGAAGAAATTTCTTTCATGGACCAAGTAAGAACTATTTAAGCCTAGACCAAATTCAGATTGGGTCAAGAGGGAGGTCAGTTGGCCAAGAATTATCTTATGCCATTGTTCAATCCACCATAATCAAGCTTATAATAACCTCTGTCTGATAGTAAAGCTGTTCTCATTGCTTATCTGTGGCCAGCAGGGAACTGCAAGCATCTGAGTGAAATTCTTAACACAGCTTCTAACATCTCTTGGTGCTCAATACATGCAACTTATTAATGTTAGTGATTGTGTTAGTCTGGGTAGACTAGAGAAACAAATCCATACAAGCTCATATGTGTATAAGAGAGAGTTTCATATGAAGGGTAATTGTACATTAAGAAAGTATCCCAACCCAGTCCAGTCCAAGCCCAGATATCAAATATTAGCCCAAACATCCAATAATAATGTATACTGTCCTCTTCAGACTCATGAAACACATGCAATGATGCCAAATGCAGGAAGATCACAGCCCAGTGGGTGTGAAGTCCTGTGGGTCCAGAGACATTGTAAGCATCTCCGCAAGGACAGAGATCTCCATGTGGCTTCTCCGGTCCCTAGGGTATGGGGTCTATCAGCGTAGAGACATGTGTCTTTTCAGTAGAGTGTCTCCAAGTGAGTGAGGAGAGAGTCTGTCTCCTTCCTCCAAGGAGAAAATTTTGGAATTCCCAGAATTCTCAGGAGAGGGCCATGCCCACACAGAGGCCTCATTGGATATGATCTGATTGACTGACTAGACTCCTAGACTCCACCCCTTCACTCTTTTTTTTTAACATTTTATTAGGGGCTCATACAACTCTTATCACAATCCATACATATACATACATCAATTGTATAAAGCACATCTGTATATTCTTTGCCCTAATCATTTTCTTCTTTTTTTTTTTTTGGTTTTACAGCATTGCTTTTTATTCACATCTGAAGTTCACTGACTCGAAGTACTATTTTAATTTATTTCTTTTTAAAAAAAATTTATTAGGGGCTCATACAACTCTTATCACAATCCATACATATATATATATACATCAATTGTATAAAGCATATCAGAACATTGTTTGCCCTATTCATTTTCAAAGTATTTGCTCTCCACTTAAGCCCTTTGCATCAGGTTCTCTTTTTTTTCCCCCTCCCTCCCCACTCACCCTCCATCATGAGTCCTTGATAATTTATAGATTATTATTTTGTCATATCTCGCCCTATCTGGCTTCTCCCTTCACCCCCTTTACTGTTGTCCGTCCCCCAGGGAGGAGGCCACATGTAGATCCTTGTAATCAGTTTCCCCTTTCCAAACCCCTCACCCTCTACTCTCCCAGTATCGCCCCTCACCCCCTGATTCTGAAGGTATCATCTACCCTGGATTCCCTGTGCCTCCAGCTCCTATATGCACCAGTGTACAACCTCTGGTCTATCCAGACTTGCAAGATAGAATTCGAATCATGGTAGTTGTGGGGGAGGAAGCATCCAGGATCTGGGGGAAAGCTGTATTTTTCATCGGTGCTACATCAGACCCTGATTGACTCATCTCCTCCCCTAGACCCCTCTGTGAGGGGGTCTCCAGTGGCTGACAAATGGGCTTTGAGTCTCCACTGTGCACTTCCCCCTTCATTCACTATGGTAAGATTTTTTTTTGGATGATGCCTTATCCCTGATCCCTTTGGCACCTCGTGATCACACAGGCTGGTATGCTTCTTCCATGTGGGCTTTGTTGCCACCCCTTCACTCTTAATCCTATCAATTCCCAAATTGACACCGGATTATGTCACTACCACAGTGATCATGTTCTTGGGGAGGGAAATAGAGAAGTAACTCCAACAAAATAAATATTAAATGGAAGGAATAAGTAAACTTCAGGTTGATGAAAGGTGAAGTTACCCTTCAATTGTGGCTCTCTCTGTAAGAGCCACAATTCAAGAGAGAGAAAGAACTTCCAACAAGGAACATAGTGAGAATGAAAATGTGCTCATTGCACAGGCCTGCCCGTGCTATGGGAAAATACGAAGCTCTGTATTGTCCGTAATATGAGAGCTCATGGGGTAGAAATTAAGGGCACAGAGTGTGTCAGAGTCCAAAGAACCCCCACCAAGGAAAGAGGCCAAGTCTAAGGTACCTCAGGGAGGAACTGCCAAAGACTGCCCTCCAGACAGCTACACAGAAAGGAATAAATAACAGTCCCGCTCCACACGTGTGCGCTCCCCACTCCTATTTATTTACACTCTGCCTGACTCTGGAATCAAGGCATAATTCATGACCCACCTCCCTCAGCACCCTGCAGAGTACAGGAAGCAGGGAACATCCCTGTCAAGTGCCAGATGTTTCAAGAGGCCTAAGGGCTGCTGATGGCTTTGGAGGGGAAACAGCAAAATGTTCTGGGACAGGAAGTGCAGAAGTTTGATGAGTGGAAGCCCGGTGGCCTTAGCGAAATGGCAGATGAAGAGATGAAGTGGAGCTGGACACCTGGTTCAAGTGCCAGCTCTGCTCCATCCTACCTGTGTGGCCCTGGGTTCCTCCACTTCTTTAATGTGTGCCTTCTTTTCTCTAGCTGTCTAATGCTCCATCTAACATTGATGTTGAAGGATTCTATGAGACAGCACACGAACCTCACTTTGACAGTTGGGAAGGATTTTGCTATTTGCAGTGCACTTCTTTATTTTGAATAATGGTCAGAGTGAAACATCTTTCAACTAAAAGAAGTTCTTAAAACATTAGTTCAGAGTTGCGAGCAAGCAAGCCGGAGACTGTTCGGCTGCACGAACAGAACAATACCTAAGTCAAAGGAACTTGTTTCTTCCAGCTCCTCTGGCAGCGTTCTGATAGTGAAGTAGACAGAAAGCTAAAGAGGAAAAAGCAGGTTGCTTCAGAAAAGCCTGTAAAGAAGCGAAAGATTGGGGAAGTTTCCAGAGCGCTGCCATCCTCCAAACAGAGCAGCAGCAGAGATGATGCTATGTTCCAGCCCTCTTCACGAAGGCCACTGCTGTAGTCCATCGAAATGCAAGAACAAGGGATTGGAAGCGAGAAGAATTTACAGTGATGCTGGATTGTTCCTTCAGCCTAGAGACTGGGGGAATGTGGCAGATCAGTGTTTGGGACTTCAAAGGCAGAGTCCTAATGGATATTTGAAAATATTGGATGGATCAAGCAGGTGAAATGAAACCAGGAGGGAAAGGTATTTCTTTAAACCTGGAGCAGTGGAGCCAGCTGAAGGAACAGAGTTCTGACATTCATGATGCAGTAAGAACACTAAGATCCGAGCCATATCCCACCTGCACTGTTCTCGTCAGGTAAACCTGTCTTTTGACATGGGCTTTTCTTTCCTACCTGTTGTTTTCCAAGCGATTGTATATTTAGTTTGCAAAACAATTTGTAAGATGAATGCCTTTTTATATTTTTAATGTGCATTATTTTAAGTGTTCTGAGTGAAACAAAAGTCAGTCCAGAAGCAAGTCCATCTGGTTTGGAGTACACAGTGACTGTAACCACAGGCCGTACAAAACAATGGACTGCTTCCCTGGGAGGGGTGGGAAAGAGAGACTTAAACAGACTATTTAGAAATGCTGGTTGAACAACCACTCATTTCCATTTGGTTGTTTTAGTTTGAAATCAGTAGCTAACCTATCATACACTTTCTCAACTTTTCTCCAGTCTCATCCCACACCCGACATCAGCCTACTGAACCGCTCTACTTATCCTTAGAAACTCCTTATCGCCTGCTCTTGCTTTGTTCGTGTTGTTGGTGTATTCAATAAATACCGACTGAGCTCCATCTCTGACCTCTGGCTATTGTTGTGAGCTTCTGCAAGGCAGGTCACAATGCATGGTGATCCGTGCAAAATGGAAGGGAATGCTGCCAGTCCTGGATATCCGCAGGATCGGCTACCGATCAGACCATGGAAGGTGAGAATTCCATCACGTATCCACCCATTCCTTTTCTGATTCATTCTGATTTGTTAAGAAACAAAACCATAGTCCCTCTTCCCAAAGACTGATACTATCAAGCCGCTATGCCAGCAGTTCTCAACCTATGGGTCACGACCCCTTTGGGAGTCATAAGACCCTTTCACAGAGTTCACCCGAATCATAGCAGTAGCAAAATTATAGTAATGAAGTAGCAACAAAATCATTTTATGGTTGGGGGGGAGGGTGGTCACCACAACATGAGGAGCTGTATGAAAGGGTCACGGCATGAGGAAGGTTGAGAACCACTGCTCTGTGACTTACCATGGACTCTCAGGCAGTGGGCTTAATTTCCACTTTTGTTCCCAAAGGCCTATGCTCTAGTGAGGAAAGCAGCCATGAATTAGATCATACTGCAAAGAAAAGGACAACTTCCCAGGTGGTATATGTTACATTGGAGAGGCACATTGCTCCCTGAGCGTGATAGAGGAAATTGAATGTTCCTTAGAGTACGTGATATCCTTGTTTTTCCTTTTAAGGGCAAAATGATACTCAACTTTATGGGGTCACTAAAATATCCTCTCTATAAAGTCACCCCTTCTTCTGGAACTGGGAGTGGTTGGCGTGATTGTTATAACCACTCACATAGATTTGAGGCACTGAGTTATTCCCTTTAGCTGTGTCCTAGCTGTCTCCTGGAGGCCCTACCTGGGACAAACAATTAGAGATTTTACTTCTAACCAAAACGATGGAAACAAACACCCACTTGAGGTGCTTTAGAAGATAGGGTTGGGCGCTTGCTTCCAAAAATTCACAGCCTTGAACACCGTCTGGATCACAATTCTGCCCATCCTCCTCTGAGTCCAAATGCACGCGACGACAACAGGTAAGTCTGTCTTCCCACAAATAGTCATCCCCTAACAGCGGGCTGTCTGCATTTCTCCTTTCTGCCGCTCTTACACTGGGCTAGGGAGAAAAGAGACTTGGGAAACTTGAGTGGACTGAAATGCAGATGTGCCGCCAATTCAATATATATTTTCCAAGTGAGTAACTTACTTAACAATTAACAATCCAAATTCAGATTCATGAGGGGTTTTCCCCTCTTAATAAAGCAAGTACTACATTTGCATGGACATATTATACAATTAGTAAAAATAGACCCCATATAAAAATTCTAGACCTGCCATTCAAGTAACGAATCATAAAAGTCTTCCACTGAATTTTAAAGGCATTCATCTGTAATTTCTCCATTAGCCCAGCGTCTGGCTGTTAAAGTGGCTGAGGCACTGAGGGTTCTTATTACAAATATGAATTTTTATGATGTGGCCTACCTATGTGGGCAGGAACACTTAAGAAAAGGCAGGTGGGTTTCTGGGCACAGGGACAGAAATGAAAAGACATTGGTGAAATTCTATCTCTCAAAAGTAAATGTGTCAGTTGTCTTTTGTACTCAGAGGTAGAGCTGTCCAAAATGGGGGCATATTGGTTTGATTTCATATGATTGTGAGTAGAAAAGTGCTTTGTACTTCTATTGTCTCTATCTGGAATGTCTTTGCTCTTCCAATCAAAATCTTATGCCTCCTTCAGGCCCTATTTCAATTGCATGCTTATTTATTTTACCAGTGAGGATATTGAACCAGTAGAATGGTTGAAATTTAACCCCAAACCATAAGATGCATCTGTCACAAGCCAGGATAAGAAGGAGTGGTTAGCCACATCAGAGTGGTCCATGGCGCACGGGACCTTTTTATACCCTTTTCTAGAAATCTTAGTTTGCATCCACCCCAACTCCAAACCTACTGCCATTGAGTCATTTCTAATATGTAACAACCCAAAATAGGGTATGGCAGTTCAATTTTATGTCAACTTGCACCTGTGTGTAAATGTAGGGGTGCAGTCCAACCTATCCATCAGGTTACCACCTAATGATGCCTGCTGGAGGTGGTGGCCTTGTTATGGGAGACACTGGGGAGATATTCTGTCTCCTGTTCTTTCACATGCCTGCTCCCGGGACTCTGTCTGCCTCCAGAGGGAGCCACATATGACTGCTGACCCTGGGAGCCAACCGCTGAGCTGTGTGTGCCCTGCCATATTCCAACATGACTCTGCACCCACTGGCCTGTGATCTCCCTGCTTCCCATTTCACCTTTCTGCATCATCAGTCTGGAGCTCCATGACTCTGAAGAGGGCTCTGGCTACCATCGGACCTGCGGACCCATGTTAGACTGGGTTGAAATGCCTTCTTGAAATCAAATTATTTCTCGATATAAAGTTATTTCTTATACATGCATGAGTGTCATGGGTTTTGTTTCTCCAGACAACTCAGTCTAACACTTTCCCAAGGCTGTAAATCTCTATAGGAGCAAATATTCTCAACTTTCTCCGTGAGGAATAGCTGGTGGATTTGAACTGCTGACTTTATCATTAATACTCTCATCCTTACTCAGCAGTGCCACCAGGGTCCCCATGAATTTATATATGATAAAAATATTAAAATATTTATGTACATAAATACATTATTTTCTATAATATTAGATATATTATTTTATCTAACCTATGTGTATATAATAGTAACCTGAGTCATAATTGACTCTGTGGCAATGGATCAGTAACTTTCAAAAATTGAAGCATTAGAATTCTTGCCTTCCATGCAAAAGACCTGCGTGTGATGCCCAACCAAGGCACCTCATGAACCACCGTAATTCCTCATTCAGAAGAGACACACATGTTGCTGTGAGGTTGAATACATTTCAGTGGATCCTCCAAACTACGACCAATGAAGTGTTCTACCTCCTAAAACGGGCCCGTGAAACTCCGGGGTGACAGTGTTCGGATTGGCAACTGATCACAGGACGTCGTAGGACTGGGCAGATTTTCGTTTCACTGTGAATGGGGTGTCCTCATTTGGGAGCCGAGTTGATGATAGCTGACAACAGCTTCCGCCAAAACAGCACCAAATTCACTGCCATCACGTTGACGCAGACTCAAAACGACCCTCGAAGAACTGCACGGATGGGTTTCCGAAATGCTAACTCTTTTCCAGAGTAGAAAGCCTCATCGTGTGTCTTCAGAGCAGCTGGTGGTTTCAATCTACTGACTTCGCAGTCAACAGCTGAATGCCTCACCACTACACCACCAGGGTGCCTTTCAGGCTCTGGGAAAGCCTGCAATTTAGAAACAAGCTCATTTTTTAGCTAGTGAAGCATTTTCCAACTCACTTTTACTTTAAAATCACACCACCCCCCCAACACCTCTGGAATTATTGTTCCAGTAAACACAATTTTGGAAATGCTGCTCTCTATCATGATGGCTCTCACTTCCTCCTCACCTTTTTGAAGTGAAGAGACAGTTGGCTAATCACTACTCTTCATGGCTTGTAAGAGAACTCTATTTTCACTTTAAACAAGAGTCCTATTAAGTAAGTAGGCAAATAAGTGAAAAGACAATTTTAAAAATAAGAGAGGAATTATCAGTTAACATTTGGAAAGGTGATGGGTGTCAGTATTCAAAGTAAGGCAAAGAGAAATAATGTATAAGATTTTTATGAGCCAACTTGTTAGATGTTTTATTAGTGATCAGTCCTATGTTAAAATTCCCGATTGTCTTCTTTGCTTTTTGCATTTTCCACATGCTCTATAAAAGACATGTATTAATCTTTAGTTTTAAAAGAACTTTTAAGTTATGAGAATTCTGTCATAAGACTGAGCTGACCTTTTGAAAAATGTGCATGGTTAAGATTGAGAAAATGTTACTTTTACATGTCTAAGACTGGGAAAATATTGCTTTTTAAGTTGTTACCAGATCCTAAATAGCAACCCAGTATGCCCTTAAATAATCTTGTTTCCTCATTCTCAAAAGCAAACCAAATTCACTGTCAATAAGTCCAATCTGACTCAGTTTAAAACCACGAGTTGCTATGCCTCAGAAAGACGAGGTTTTCAACTCCTGTAAAGAATAACGGTCTTAGAAACTCACAGAGGCAGTTCTACTTTGTCTTAAAGGGTCGCTACAAGATGATGCTCACCCTCAGGAAGGTCTGTATTCCCTTGTGCTTTTGTAAAACCCAGTGAGAGAGACCCCTGCTGTTGTTGACTTAGTGGGTGGAGGCCTATGTCATCCTGATACCTAGGGCCACTGAATCTCCGCCCCTGAAGCTGTGGAGGGCTCAACGGAAGAAGCAAAGCCAAGGAGACAGCAAGGAGCTCTGGGAATTTCATGGACTTTATAATCAGACCAAGCTGGTTTTGATTCCTAGTCCTTCCTTCTACTGCTAAGGAAGGTGGTATATATCCTCTCTGTGCACTGGATTATTTCCTCAGAAAGAAAATGGATGAAATGAGAGATCGCGGGATGGTTAGTAGTTTTAACCAGGCATGGACTGAGTTCTCTGTGCCTGGGGTGATCGAGAAAGGACTGGTTAGATCCCCAATGGCAGCCTCTCTGAGTTCCTGAAGCCCTCCCTCACATTCATGCAAATGCCAGGGATATAATCTGGTCATATTTATATGATTTTAAGATTCAGTCTTCAATTTGCTAATTCTGTTTCACACAGGACTGACCCAGATATGAAATTCAGACACTTATTCAATTTCCATTAATAACAATATTTCCATCGTCTTCATCATTAAGAATCCGTGAGCACAATAGTACCAGTATTCAATATTGTCAAAGAGAAAACATTACATAAACTTAAGAAACAGAATGGCCTGTATATTTCACCTTAGCTGCTATCTAGCTGTGTGACCTCGAGACGTTATTGAAACTCGTTGTTCTCATATGTGAAATGAGGATTATAATGGTACATAACATATCAATCAGGGAAGCAACAAAGCCCACATGGAAGAAATACACCAGCCGGTGTGATCATGAAGTGTGGATGGGGATCAGTATCAGAAATTCAAAACCAAGCAATCAAATTGATGTGAAGAGGTGTGGATGTAGTGGAGACCCAAAACCGCCTGTAAGATACTTGGACAGTCCCTCACAAAAGGGGCTCACAGAAAAGATGATCAATCTAGGGAGCGATATAGCAGTGATGAAACACAAAACTATCCTCGTTCTTTAATATTTCCTCCCTTCCTATTATGGTATTTGTTTTACCAAATTAATCTTGTTAGAACTGCATATGTTTATTTGTATCATTAAGAGCACTCAATGTGTGAAAGCCAAAATAGATAGTCCTTCAGAAACAGCAACTGGGGTAACGATTCCCTGAGGGAGTGTGAAGGGGGGGGTGGCTGATAGCAATGATGACTGTATAACCCCACTGGAGGGGAACAAATAACAGAATTACAGGTGAACAGATTCATTGGATGGTATAAAATATGCAACTAATAATAGTACATAATATAATAACAAGGGTTCCAACAGGTTAGGGTGGGCAAGGGAGGGTGTTGATATCAAAAACTTCAAGAAGAAAGAAAATGTTTGGAACAGATGGTGGTAGCCAGTGTAAAATTATGCTTGATCTAACTGAATTATGGATTGGTATAATATTTGTAAGAGCTCCCAATAAAATGATTAATCATTGTTTTAAAGAATTAAATGCTCACTCGCTCATTGCCCTTGAGTTGATTTCAACTCAAAGTGACCCAAGGACATGGAAAGAACTGCCCCTGTGGGTTTCCAAAGCTATAAACATTTATGAGGAGAGTTAAATTAGGATGTACCAAAAATGTAAACTTTTCTTGGTACATAATAGGGTCTCGATAAATATTTTCCTTTTATTCCACAAGTTTTTATTGCCTTTACTCCTGAATTTCCTCTCCTCCTCAGGCTTTATCCCTATAGGTCATCTATTTAAAACACAATCAACATTTATTTAAAATGCTACCAAGAAAATGTGCCATTTTGACCACTGAAAGTTATTCCTGTGTAAAGCTTCTATTCAGTGAGACATGGCTGCAGGTAAAGATGTGATAAGACAAGGTAGCAGACTAGCAACAGCACAATAGGAGTCAGAAAGCCTGGAATTAAATCCCAACACTGATACTTACTCTACATGTGAGCTTAGATGAGTTACTTGACTTCTCTGAGCTTCAGTTACCTCGTCTGAGTTCATGCAGTTGAGAAGATTAAGAGCTATCATATATAACAAGAGTAGGCGCATGCCTGTGCAGTAAATTACATAAAGGTGGTCATGAAGATAGCGACAGTAGTTAGTAATGGTGGCAAAAGAGTAGCATGCATGTTTAAATGGGAGGGTCCCATTCAATGATTTTCACTTGAAAAGCTATGTCGTTATCTTAATGCTACTGGCCACTTCCCTTTACAAATGGGTTTTGAAACGGTTGGTCTGAGATTAACAACGGCCTATCCCAATAGCAGAATAACAATGAGTTGGATTTTAACATCTTTATTTTTGCTCATATTTTTATCTTATTGAGAACATTCTAGATAGATGCTACATATTTTATTTCTCACTTAATATGATACTACATATATGTCCCCATGCCTTTACACTATTTATACACTTTAACTCAGCGACCACATAAAACTCTATTATAAAGATCGACATTTAGACTGTTTCCAAATCTTGGTTATTATAAATCAAGCAGCAGTGAGTGGTCTGGACCAGAAGGCTTTGTCTGCATTTTGGATTGTTTCCTTCAGCTAAATTTCTAGACACAGAATCACTAGGCCCCCAAATTATGAACCCATAATGCACATTGCCATCTCTCTCCAGATCCTTTACATGTTTGAAGACAGAGCTCATGCCCACACGCTGTGTTTTCTCTGAGCGAAACACCTTCAGATCCTTCCACATGACTCAATTCCCAGTGGTGTTGCAATTCTTGCCTCTTGTTCTTGAGAATCAAAGTGCAATTTTCAAAGGTGGCATTCAAGGCTCTTCAACCGTGGCCCTATTTTCTCAATTCATTGGCAATGCTTTGGGTTTGAGTTATAATTTTCCCGCTTCTCTCTATGCAACTCACTGTCAGTCACAGCTGACCATAGTGAAGCTCATTATTCTGTTTTATAGTTAATTGTTGGCATGTTGGATAGCACAAACAGTTAAGTATCCAAGTACTAACTAAAAGGTTGGCAATTCAAATACACCCAGAGGCACCTAAAAAACAGGCCTGGCAATCTGCTTCTGAAAGGATGCAGTCAGTTGGAAATCCTAAAGACCAGTTTACTCTGCACACAAGCAGTCTCCATGAGTCAGATGCTAGTTGATGGCAACTCATAAGGACAACAACCTCAATTCTTGACTCTGTGGTAGTGACATAATCTGTTGTCAACTTGTGACTATTAAGGGTGAATGGGGTGGAGTTTAGTCTCAATCAAGTTTCAGATTGGTGACTTCATTTGGAAGCGCACAGGAGATAAATAGTTCTCTGTTGGTGAGACACACACTCACTCCCTGCGAAACATTCCTGTTGACAAGCCACATGGAGCTATGCTGATGTCAACCAGAGCCTTGGAGCTGGAGGAGCCACGTGGAGACCCACAATAGCAATAAGAGGCTTCCACCACCATTGGATCCACAAGACTTTCCACCCACTGGCCTGCGACCTTCCTGCGCTCGGAGTCATTCATGTGTGAGTCTGAAGAGGAATTTACAGACGGTATTGGACATATGAGATAATATCTAGACTTGATCTAGACTAGGTTAGAATGTTTTCTTAATGTGCAATTACTCTTTATATAATGCTCTTTCCTATACACATATGAGGGTCTATGAATTTGTTTCTCTAGTCCACCCACACTAGCACAACTGTGTACTGAATCTTTATGTCTCTTTACACGCCAAACCATCTTCTACGTTTCAGCATGGCCTGTTCCCTCTCCTGCTTAACATTATTCAGTGTCCCACCACATCCTTCTTCTATTACATACAAAATTCAATAGAAACATCATAACACAACTAACACCCCTGGCGACTTAGCCATTGCCTCCTGCACGGTCTCACAGCCACCTCTGTGTTTCCTCCTCCTTCACAATCCAGCCTAGCGATCTCAACTTTGTGCTGTTTTGCCAATCCCAACGTTCTCTCTGAGGTCTATGGTTGTCCCCATGTACACTTCTCCCACTGTCCGTCTGCTGCTCGTTTTTCAAACTCGACACCAGGGCAGTTCCTGCTGTGAAACATTCCTGCCTGCTCCAGACAGAGGGAAAGCCTTTCTCTAAAGCACCTCTAGTAGTCAAAAGCACGACACATCATAAATGTTTACAACTCCGTCTCCTCAAGCAATCTGTAAGTTCCTTGGTGATAGGAACTGCTTCTTCATTCAGGTGTCTCTGAGTTTCTTAGCAACATCTTTAGCACATAGTAAACTCTCCATATTAAATCAGGGAATGAAGTAGTGAATTGAACAGGATATTTTCAATTAATGTATATTTTTTTCATTCTCTGTGTCTTTGTTTTCTTTTGCACTTGCTGATAAAGATCAAGGATTGCAGCCTTCAATATGGATCACAATTCAATGTAAAGAAGACCAAAATACAGCTGGACCAATTGGTAACATCATGATAAATGGAGAAAAAGTTCAAGTTGTCAAGGGTACTGTCTTGCTTGTTCTCATAGTCAATGTTCATAGAAGCAACAGTCAAGAGGTCAAAAGATACGCTACATTAAGTAAATCTCCTGCACAAGACCTCTTTAGAGTATTGAAAAGCAAGGATGTTACTTTGAAGACTAAGGTGCGCCTGGCCCAAGCCATGGTATTTTCAAGTGCCTCATATGCATGTGAAAGTTGGACATTGGAATAGGGAGACTGAAGAAGAACTGACGTATTTTGAATTGTGATGTTGGCAAAGAATATTGCGAGTACCATGGACTACAAAGGGACAAACTTCTTCCAAGTCTGTCTTGGAAGAAGTACTGCCAGAGTGCTCCATAGAGGTAAAGATGGCAAGACTCTGTCTTACCTAGTTTGGACATATTGTTAGGAGAGACCTGCCCCTGCAGAAGGACCTCGTGGTTGGTAAAGTAGAGAAGTAGTGACTGAAGAGAAAGGCCCTCAAGGAGATGGACTGACACGGTGGCTGCAGCAATGGACTCAAGCATAAGAACAATTATGAGGATGGAACAGGACAGGGCAGTTCCAGGTCCTGTTGTGCATAAAGTTGCTATGGGTGGGAATGGAGACAATGACACTGAACAACAGGGGACGAGTCAACAATAGGCAGAGGCTTATTCCATCTCTCAGCATTGGCTGGCACTGGGGTCCATCTGCCTTTGGTGGAACTTTTGTCTGAAAGTAGGTATTCTTGGGAAGGAAAGTAGAAGATCATTCATGCAGAGCCTAACCATTACACATCCGTTTGACAGATAGATCCTGTTAACAGGTAACTTGCCAACAAACCCTTAAGAGCTCTTGTGTGTGCTTCCTAAATCCATTTTGGGGCAGAAATCTATTTTATTAGCTGAAGACAGAATAGACCAATTCCAAATATTTGGAAAAGCTTAATCTTGCAAATTAGCTAGCTGTCCTCTGGCCACATGGTGGCCACTTGTGTGGGAGGGAAGCAGGCCCATCGCAGGACAGACCTTTCTCTGTTTCTAGAGAAAACACAATAAAACACCCTTCCCCTTTCATCCACATCTGGCGGCTGCAAAAACAGTGACCCATGGAATTCACATTTTCATGCTCAACTATGGAAGGCCAGCGTGCAGAGGTTATTCTTGCTGTGTTTATGAAAGCAAAGTCTGTGAGGATAAGAAGGCTTCTGATGGAGTGCTTATTGTGAAAACATACAGAGATTTCTGTTTCTCCAAATTAGAGAGGGGACTTCATGATAAGAATCCTTTTCATTGATTTTTTTCTCTCTCTCTTCAACTGCTTCCCTGCTGTCCTCCGATGTAATTAAGAGCATTGAGGTTCAGCCTTGTGTCACCAGTCCTAAAGAAAACACCTCACAGTTGAGTAACTCAAGAGATCTTCACTCTTAAACTTTCATAAGGTTCCAAGGAAATAATATTGTCATTATAACAGGACCACCATGCTCAGCGAACTGGAAAAGGCATGTTGCTATTGTTTTAGGCTAGAGTTTTATCGGTTCCTCACATTGATCTGTTATTGGTAGCTGCTGTAGAGCTGGTCCCAGGCTCCTGACAAGTCGATGCTGAATGGAACAAATCGTTGCTCGGTGCTCCATCATCCCATGATGGATTATGAATTGGAATACTGTGGCCCATAGGATTTCATTGGCTGATCGTCAGAGTAGAACATTATATCTTTTTCTTTTGTTGTAAATAATTTTATTGAAATATACTTCATATACTGTATAGTTTAATTGTTCAACCATATTCAGAAGAGTTGTGAATCATCACCATAATAGATTTCAGTAAGACTTTCTTTCTAGTCCATATTAGTCTGCAAGTTCTGCTGAAAGGTGCTCAGCAGCATGGCAACTTGCAATTTTCCACAGCCAGTGGGGTAGGAGCTGCAATTGAGATGATTTGGCTGGAAAATCAAACCCAGGTCTCGTGTATGAAAGGCAAGAATTCTACAAATAAACTACCAATGCCCTCCATATATTGATATTAGAAGTGTTTGTTGCTTTAATCATTTTCCTTGGGCAGACAAGAAGGGCTTGGGAAGGTGATACAGATATTTTCAAAAGCACTTGAGTATAGGCAAGTAGATCCCATGATGAAATATGGACAGCAATCCAAATACAGTCCAGTTCAGATATCGTGAGGACAAATGATTGACGGAAAAGGACGTTCAAAGCAGACATTTGGAAAGATGTTGAGAGCAGTCCTGAGCTAACTAGTTAGGCAGCTGTGATCATTTCTCTCTGTGGGTAGCATGGTGATTTGCTGAGAGTATCGAAAAGGGCAATCATAGAGGACATAAATCGGAAACTATATTCAGTTCTCATTTTTCCTTAGTTAATTTAAAACTGGAGGAAATCAGATTGCTGCGTCATTTACTGATCTCAAGTGTCCTAACAGTCACTCCCCTAAGCTCTGTGTGTGTGAAGTTATAAAACATTCTTTTTACCCTGCAAAGTCCAGTGGACTGGAACTGCTCCTCCCCTGTCTCCAACCTGGCATACTATTAGCTAAGCCTCACTGCAGCTGGGAATTTCTAAACCACAAAATAGGCCAAGATATTCACATATTAAACCTTTCCATGGCTATTTTTCATAAGAAAGAAAAAACTTTCAGCTTCTAAAATTCAAAAAATCTCACTGCCACAAGTCGATGCCAACACACAGTGACCCTATAAAATAGGGTAGAACTGTCCTTGTGGGTCCCCAAGACTGTAATTCTTTACTGGAGTAGAAAGTGCACCTTTTCCCCACAGAGTGATGGTTTTGAACTTCGGACCTTGCAGCTATTAGCCTAACAAATAACCACTACAGCTCCAGGGTTAGAGTGGCCAAAGTACCTCTCTCTCTCTCTCTCTCTCTCTCTCTCTCTCTCTCTCTCTCTCTCTCTCTCTCTCTCTCTCTCTCTCTCTCTCTCTCTCTCTCTCTCTCTCTTTCTCTCTCTTTCTCCAGACCATGAGATCTCTGCTTCTACAAGTGTGCTTAGAATATTCCCTGAGCCTACAATGGTTTCTTTTCCTTCTTTGTTAGATTGTATGGCTTGTGTGCTTGAGGCTATCTCACTGGGATTTCAAATACCAGCAGGATTAACCACGATTGATAGATTTCAGCAAACTAAAATCAAGTAGAAGAAAGACTTGACTATCTACTTTCAAAAATTGGTCAGTAAAAACCATATGAGCTTCACACATAATTCTAGCCCCAATCTAAGAAAAATTAGTTCCTATGACATCTTCTACTTGATATTTGCCTTCATGAAGAGATCACTGAAGATATGGGTGTTATAGGAAAGTGTGATGAAGAAACCAGATGGTGGCTGACTATCAGAAAGAATAGTGCTTGAGGTCTTAAAGGCTTATCTTAAACAAGCAGCCATCTAAATGAGACAGCAATGAGGTCCACAGGAAGAAGCACACAAGCCTGTGTACGAGAAGAAAATGTTCTGAAATTGTTGTGATGATTGCAGGCAGTCAGAATTGACTCAAGACAGCTGGTCTTTTTCTCTCTCCCTCTTTAAGGAGAGAGCTGCTTTTTGACTTGTTTGCCTTTTGTATTTCAAAAGTGTTTTCTTTTCTTACAGAAAGACTTGGTTGCTAATGGTTTAGGTGTTATTCAAATGAACCATTGAGCATAACATTAGAGAAAGTATAGAGAATAAGAACTCTTGTGTATTCAGATTCCTAACGATATTGTGTTCGGCAGGGTTCTCTAGAGAAACAAAACCAGGACACTTATGATTTTATATATATATATGGATAGGTTTATACAGCGACAAGAAATATAACAGCTAATTAGTCCACACAGCAGTACAGAGGGTTCAGTTCAACTCAATTCCATGGAAGAGTTAATATATTGGAAACCCTTCAATTTACATGGACTGCTGGGTCCAAGGTCAAGGAGGTAGACAGCAGAGTCCTCCCTCAGGCAAAGAAAGCAGAGTCTGTCCACAGGCAGCAAACAGCAGGGTGGGTCACCAACAGTCAGCAGCTCGGGAGCTTAGCAAAACAGGCCCGGATGGGATATCAAACACAAGGCCCAGATGGGATATCAAAATGCAAGGTGACAGGATCCACCAGCCTCAAGCTCAAGTGATGTACACGCCAGCAGTGTAGCAAAGCAGGTCTAAAAGGAACCTCAAGCTCTGGCGATTAGATCCACAGGTTGGCTTGGTCCACAGGTAGTGTAGCTCATAGGTTGAGGCTGAGAACTAGCTAAAGCAGCAGCATGTTCCACCATGCTCCAATCACCAGAAAGCAAGGGGCGAGGGTGTGTGCGGGGAAGTTGTGGCTAGGCCTTGCAGAGCCATTTATCTCTTTGCCCTCCAATCAAACTGAGATTTGATTAATCTCACATGTTCCGATTGGTCAAGTAGGCTCAATAAACCTGTCACAGATACAGGAATAAATTCCTAGGAAGGATTACAAAAGCCCTGTATACACAAGCGTGCGTGCGTGTGCACGCACACACACACACCACACACACACCACACTATACCACACCACACTACGCTACACATACTCCTACATACACTTTCCCATGCTCAATTACTCATTGGAACTCTGAATCTTAGCTTCTTATTGAAATTGAGTCTCATTCATGTAGGAAATCTGATGATAAATGCAATAAGCCAATGAACCAAAATAACCCCCTCTAGGAGTCCTGGTGGTATAGTGGTTACTCTTTGGGTTGTATCTGCAAGGTCAGCAGTTCAAATCCACCGGTCATTCCACAGGAGAACGATAAGGCTTTGTAATCCTGTGAAGAGTTACAGTCTTGGAAGCCCACATGACAGCTTTACCCTGCCCTATAGAGTTTAGGGTTTGGTTTTGGCTTTGGGTGATGACAGAGACCAGAACTCAGCATGGAGGCTGAAAAGGCTTTGTCAGGCAGGGGAAGTTGAGAAGGACATGGAAACTTTTTCCTCAGATATCCTTAAAAACAACTTTGTAACATGTGTACACCCCTCACGAACTTTAAGTTGACATCTAAAATCTTTTCATCAAAAATGTAAGACTATGTTGTAAATACTGACATATAAAAATAAAATTGTTATGTTACACTTTCACATGCATTAAATTTAAGCTACCAGTAAGTACCTTAATTACTTGAAACCCATCACAAACCATCTGAATATAAATCACTTTTATTTAGCCAGTGGACATATTACATTATTCACTTTTCTTTTTGAGCTAACTCCTTCAATTCCTCTTTCTCTTTCACTTCTCTGAATTAATTTTAAATGAAAGACTCATCTAGCTACTGTTATTAACTGCCATTAAGTCAGTCCCTGACTCGGAATGACCCATCAACATCGGGATCTGGCAGTTGTAATTCATGGGGTTGCTTGCTTGCTTGTGTGTGTGTGGGAGTGGGGGGGTGGCATATAATCCACATATCATACAATTGAATCATATTAGCAAGTATTGTCCCACAATCACAATTTTGGAACATTTTCGTCTTTCTTTTTGTTTTTAGCTCCTGATTTCTCCCCCACCTCCCTTGCCATGCTGTCTCTATAGATTTACCTATCCTGGATTTCATTTACAGAAAAAACATACAAAACAAAATCCAGACCGAATCTTGGTTCTGATCTCTTCCTTTGAGGATGCCCAATGTATGGTGGCCTAGGCCAGCCATGTGCTTACTATTTCATGCTCTCTTTGCTTTTCACGCTGGGGTCCATCCAGCAGGCACGCCCCTGCCTTTGTGAATGAGTGTTATTGGAAGTTTCACTCTATTGCCAACCCTCACTGTTTGTGTGAACAGTGTCCAGTCATTTAAGCTTTTAATCTGTACGAATCAATAACCCATGTATTGTGGTCTAAACGTCTCGCTTATACATGTATAATTTCCTCTCCTCCAAGGTGTTTTAAATTCTACACCACTAGTTAAACTACTGATAGTATTAATAGAATTGCCTTATGCCCCTTGGGGATGATTTATAATGTTCTCCAATAAAGTGGTCACGATGGCTCTAAAATGAACCAGGGACCTATGAAAACCATACATCTATGAAGGGCCTTTGAGCTCACAATCATAACCCTAATCTAAGAGCAGTTAGTTCTTATGACACTTCCCAGCTCAATACTCGCCTTCATGGAGCGATCACTGCAGACATGGCTGCTGTAACAAAGTGTGGTGAAGAAATCAGATGGTGCCTGGCTACCAGAAAGAATAGTGTCTAGGTTTTCTAAAACACAGACACACACCAAACTCACTTCCATTGAGTTGGTGCTGACTCACAGGGACCCCAGAGGACGTGCAGAAACGCTCCTGTGCATTTCCAAGACAGTAAGTCCTTATGGGAGTAGAAAGCCCTTTCCCTCACAGAGTGGCTGATGGTTTTAAACTGCAAACCGTGTGGATCAAAGCCCAATGTGTAACCACTATTCGAACAAGTCTCTTATGAGGTCTTAAAACAACCAGCCAGGTGAGACATTGACTAAGTCCACATGGAAGAAGAACACGGGTTTGTGTGATCAAGAATTATAAATAATAAAATCTGAATTCAGAGGAGGAAACAATATTGAGAATTAACTTCTGAATACCTGGTGACTCGAAGGTTATAGATGGCAGTGGAAGCCCAAAATCTACATGCAGGGACCCCGCGTGGATGCAGCTTCTGGCGAATGGGCTTTGACTATAGCCCAGGAGTGTGAAGACCTTGTTATGAGACAGAAAGCTTTGTCAAATTGATTATGGCAGATGTAGTTAGGTTAAAATAGAGCGCCTTCTCTGATCTCCCTCTTGACTCACGGGGTTTTTAATTAGTGAATTTTTAATAAAATGCTTGCCAGGTCTTTCTTACTCTATCTCAGTCTGGATGCTCTGCTGAATGCTGCTCAACCCCATAGCAATAAGCAAGGCTCCACCGAAACAGGTGGTGGCCACACCTGAGGTGCACGAGCCGGGGATCAAATATGGGTCTCTTGCATAGAAGGTAAGCACCCTTGCTATTTCTATGGTTAAGAATTAGCACAAGTTCCCGGAAATCGTTATTACAGTTTCTGTTCATATCAATGCATGCTGATGGCATGAACAGGCTTGCATCAATACAAGCCATCTTTAACCAGGTAGTTTGAATCTTAGAACAGGAAGGATTAAACCAGGTAGTCGCCTTTTCTTGTGCTTTCTGGGGCAGACTGTAGTGCACAGATGTCCCAGGAAGAGGAACAAGACAGAAGCAAAGATCAAACAGAGGAAGGAGAGCAATTAGGATGTCCACTGGCCTTAGCACACTCAAGATGTGAGTGGTATCATGGTTGTGTCAGGGAAAGATCATCCCCTCCTCAGGTTTCCGCCCCTGTGCCCACCAGCCCCTTCTCTCCTAAGATGAGTCTGTGGTGCCATTGGTCAGGGTCCAGATTAGTCATGGTTGTGCTGTGACTGGGTGGCTGCTTGCACTTGTAAGGGCAGCAGGCACACAGCCTGCTTCCTCTCGAGCCTTCCTGTCTCTGTTTCGGGACACGGGTTTGGAAGACGCACCAAACATCAGCAGGGCATTCCAGGGTCCCAGGTTGAAATTCAATCATACTGTCCCCAAAAGCCATCCCTCCTCCTCCTCTTGTTGTTGTTGTAAGTGCTGTTGAATCAGTTCCGACTCTGTACAACAGAATGAAACACCACCCGCTCCTGCCCGATCCTCACAATTATTCTTATGTTGAGTCCATTTGCAACCACTGTGCACTTCTGGGTGAAGGCATTCCTTTTTCTCTGTCTCCTCTACTTTATCAAGCCTGATGTCTTTTTCTGGGGACTGGTGTCTCCTGAGAACAAGTCCAACCTTTCCTCCTTAGCATAGGCTTATCTTAAGTCCTTGAGAAATTTGTTGAAACTTTCTGAGAATACATTTTCTTATCTGCAAAATGAGTTGGTGAGAACTTAGCATGGCCACTTAAACCTATGAAGTGTTTGCTAGGAGCCAAGGGATCTTCTAAGGGCCTGAAAGCAATGGACCCACTTACCCATCACTCTATCCCAATGAAGTCGATCTCATTAATTTTACAGAGAAGGACAGTGAAGCTCAGAGAGATTAGTAACTCGCCCAAGGGTAGACGTTGCAGTTCAGATCGCAAATAGAGACTCCATCTCTTGGGCAACTCTCAACCCCTCTACGGGCCAACAATTAATTCAATAATGTAAGTAGGTTAAATATTTAGAAAGGTGTCTTGGATGACTGGTGTGGGATCCTTATTTGGGAGACCTGTAATAGAAGGTTGAAATGGATGTGACACAGTTGAACTTATGCTAGAAAACCATCCATCTGGGATGCCTCTCTCAGTTAGGCCAGAATCGTCCTCCCACATGCAACCTCCCTCGTGGCGTTTGGTTAATAAGGATGCATCAATATTGGCTTACTAACAATGTATTGATACTGGATGCAGCCACATTGTTTTAGTTAATAATAATGGACCAACGTTGGTTTTCTGGTAATAAGTGGAGTACCAAGTAAAGTATTCATTGCGGGAGAAAGAATGGGAGGAGTCATACAGCAGTCAGTATCTCTGCAGGTTTTCTGTCCCTCTAAAACTGCTCTAAAATGTAAAGCCTACTTCAAATAATAATAAGTTAATACCATAAGATGGAAAGTCGCTGCCCACTTTCCAAACAACCTGAAAAATCTCAGTTGCTGTCCGGCCTATTTGAACTCCTGGTGACCCCAAACATTGCACACCCAAACATTGCCGGCTCGATAGGTTCGCATGGCTGTCATCTTTCTGACATAGTTCACCAGAGTCTGAGGGGACTCAGAGTAGGTTCAAACTGCCCTCCCATCAGTGCGTACATGAGCACTGAACCCAGTGGGTTGGCCAGCCATCCCCACCCACTCTTAGTCAGTGGAGGGAAATGAGATTTAGAGAGAATGACTGACCCACCAACATGTTAGAACAAGGTCCTGTTCCCAGGGTCTTCCCTCTAAATTCTACACCAATGTGATCTCTCTCTTGCAAGGCTTGTCCTCCAGCATGTGGGGAACAAAGACAAAGTACACCCCAACTAGAATCGCCATTACATTGACCTGTTTGTTAGTGGCTGTGTGGGACATAGAACACCCACCTATATTTTCAGCCTCCCCGATTTTGGGGGAAGCTGGTCTCCCAGTTGTCGAATATGTAAAACTGCACGAAGCTAAGCACGTCCTCGCCTCATCAGTCCTGCGACCAGAGTTCACTTGGGACTTAGCTGTCCTGCATAATTGTGTCAAAATCCATATTACTTTACGCAAAAATCAACCAGTCCAGTTCCCATTAGTGAAAACATGTGCTGTCAACAAAAACGTCAAGGCAGAGCGCATGGTCAAGAAAGGGTTAAAGGAGCCTACAAACACACCCGCCCACCCCCTGGCCTCCTCTGAGATCTGTCTAATAGCACCAGAGTTCTTTTACCCTTGACACTTCCCAGGAGAGGCACGGTTGGCCTATCCCTGGGAGCAGACGCACTGTGGGCCCATCTGCTTCTGACTCTCGGGATAAGAAAACTATTTGAAATGGTGCTGGAGGCAGGCAACACACGGCCCGTGCTTCTTTTGATGTTTTCCACCTAGTCCTGCTGCTGGGCGCGGCAAGCTGAACGGAATCTCCCATTCTCTGCTCCGCTTTCCACCTCATCCCTTTCACTAGTGGCTTCTGGAAGCCCTCGGACTTGGGAGACAGCAGATTTGGGCTTGGATCATAACCTTGCCATTTAATTATTGGTCAAGTTTTACTCAAGTACCTAATTTATCTGAGCTTCCGTTTCCAGATCTATAAAAATGGGCTAATTGTATCTTCCTCAAATGATTAACACCGCCCAGGGACCTTCAAAGACCTCTAGTACAGATTAAATGTGAGCAATGTTTGTGAAATCTCTTTAAATGATCCCCCCTTTATCTTTATAAGACTGAAAGGTGTGTCCACTCGATAGAGGTAGAGAAATGGAAGAACTAAAAGACTGTCTAATGTTTCTATAAAACTCAAACAAACTCACTGCCATTGAGTCGATGTTGACCCATAGTGAACCATGCCCTGCCGCCGCCACCACCCGCCCCATGAATTTCTGACACTGTAATTGCCTATGTGCAGCTACTGGTGGTTTTGAACTGCTGACCATGTGGATCCCAGCCCAACATGGAACCACTACACCACCAGGGCTCTTCTGGGATATGTTAATAAAAGATATAGATCTTATATGAGATGGGCCTATCCAGAGGAATAGGAACCAATAGGAAGAGAGTCTTTCTTGGCAACGTTCTTTGAAATACATGGGAATTGAGGTCACTCGCGGTGATTTTACACTGACGGTCAAAAGAAATTGGCTACCCAAGGCCTTGGGTGGCCAGCTTTCCTCAGTCGTTGTTGTTAGGTGCCTTCAAGTCAGTTCTGACTCATAATGACCCCATGTGAAAGCAGAGCCAAACACTACCAGTCCTGCACCATCCCCACAACTGTTCTTATGTTTGAGCCCATTATTGCAGAAACCGTGGCCATCTATCTCGTCAAAGCTATTCCTCTGCTTTGCTGCCCCTCTGCTTTAGCAAGCATGATGTTCCTCTCCAGGGACTGGTCTCTCCTGATCACATGTTCAAAGTACATGAGACAAAGTCTCACCATCCGCGCCTCTAGGGAGCATTCTGGCTGTACTCTACACAAGGGAGATCTGACTGTTCTTTGACAGTTCACGGGACTTTCCATTTTTTCCCTCCAGAACCATAATTCACATGCATGGATTTTTCTTCGGTCTTCCTTATTCAATGTTTAACTTTCACATCCTTATTAGGCAATGGAGAATGCCATGGCGTGTGTCAGGTACACCTGAGTTCCTCAGTTAGGTTTGTTGAACCCAGTGTAATACTTCAAGGAATCCACAATCTAGTAAGAAATTAAATACGGCAGTGTAAAATGTACAATCCAGCAGTGAATCAAATATGCAAATACGATCATGGAATGTGTAGGATTCTTGGGGTGCAATGTTAGTTTTTTTTAATAGGGCACTTTTACAGCTCTTATCACAATCTATATATATATATATATATTGTGTCAAGCACACCTGTATGGTTGTTGCCATTTTCATTTCCAAATCATTTTCTTTCTACTTGTGCCTGTAGTATCATCTTCTCATTTTTTTCCTCCCTCCCCTATGAACCCTTGCTAATTTATCATTTTTTTCATGTCTTACACCAACCACTGTCTCCTTTCGCCCACTTTTATGCTGTCCGTCCCCCTGGGAGGGTACCACACATCAATCATTATGATCAGTTCCCCCTACCCCTACCCCTTTCCTTTACCCATTGGTGGTCCTGAGGGATTTCTCTGTCCTGGATTCCCTGTGTTGAGAGCTCTTATCTGTACCAGTGTACATGTTCTGGTCTAGCTGGATTTATAAGGTTCTGGTTCAGCTGGATTTGTAAGGTACAATTGGGATCATGATAGTGGTGGTGGGACGCGGAGAGGGAGGCAAGGAACATGGAGTAAGCATGAAAGAACTAGAGGAAAGTGAATTTTTCATTGGTGCTACACTGCACCCTGACTGGCTCGTCTCTTCCTAATGCTCTTTGACAGGGGATGTCCATTTGACTACTGATGGGTCTCTACTCTGCCCTCCCCCTCATTCACATCAATATGATTTTTTGGTTTTGTTTTGGGTCTTTGATGCCTGATACCTGATACTAACAACACCTTATGATTACACAGGCTGGTGTGCTTATCCCACATGGGCTTTGTTGCTTCTCAACTAGATGGTTGTTTGTTTATCTTCAAGCCTTTAAGACCCCAGAGGTTATGTCTTTTGATAGCTGGGCATCATTAGCTTTCTTCACCACATTTGCTTGTGCACCCACTTTGTCTTCAGCGATCATGTCAGGGAAGGTGAACATCACAGAGTTCAGGGTTCATAGAACAAGGTGTTCTTGCATTGAGGGAGTACTTGAGTGGAGGCCCAATGTCCATCTGCTGCTGTAATACTGTATAAATAAATATATGTACATAGATCTATTCTCATATATAAACATATATACATATATATGCCAGTATTTAGAGCTCTAAAAATGCCCTTGGCAATTTTTAGAAAGCAATTTTTATGAGTTGTTCATTATCCTTTTACCTGCTTATTATGCATGGTTCTTCCCATAGTCCTGAATGAAAATCGGGCAAGTCCCTGTTCATAAACTTCCTTGTTTATCTGACTGGCTCATTGCCTTAGAGCTGACCCCTAACTTATGCCAGCCCATGCACAAAGTACAAATCACCACCTGGTCCTGCAATGCCCCCTTGATTTGTGATCTGTTGTGACTGAACTAGTATGATCCATGATTTTTTTCCATTGGTTGATTATTGGAAGTGAGTTGACAGTTCCCTTCTTTCTAGTCCATCTTAGTCTGGAAGCTACACTGAAACATTCAACATCAGAGCAACACATAAGGCTCCACTGACGGGGGTAAATTTAAATGTGTATGATGTGCATTAGCCAGGAATTGAACCTAGGTCTCTCAAATGAAATATGAGAATTCTACCACTGACCAAAAAGATTGTTCATCAATTAAAACCTTAAGTGCAATGTCAATTTAGTGATTATAATGTAGAGTCAATGTAATAACCCAGCTTCCACTTTTATTTAAGATGAGTATTTCCTCCTCTTCTATTTCTGGTCTATTTATTTCAAAACAGGAGACAGTTATAAAAATTCCCTCTCTATTTTTCCCAAGCCCTTTCTCCCACAACTTGGTAACCATAGTTTATGAACCTGCCTGCATTTGCACTGGGAAAAAGGCAGAGAAGAAGAGAATGGTGAGGGGAGGGAAGGAAATAATCTTACTTCACAGATATTTCCATAAATGTATTGTTGTTGCTGTTGAGTGCCACCGGGTTGTCCCAATTCATCGTGACCTTATGCACAATAGGACAAAAGATGGCTCAGTCCTGCACCAGCCTCACAATTGTTCCCATGCCTGAGCACATTGTTAAAGCCTCTATGTCAATCCATCCCATTGAGGATCATTCTCTTTTTTTAAAATCATTTTATTAGGGGTTCATACAGTTTTTATCACCATCCATCCATCCATCCATCCATCCATGTGTCAAGCACATTTATACATTTCTTGCCATCACTTTCAGAACATTTTTCCTGTTTTTCTTTTATTTTTTAACATTTTATTTCTACTTGAACCCTTGGTATCCGCGTCTCATTTTTCCCCTTCCTCCCTCTCCCTCCCTCCCTCATGAGCCCTTGATAATCCATAAATTATTATGATGTTTTCATGTCTTACACTGATAGATGCCTCCCCTCACCCATGTTTTTGTTGTCCATCCCCCTGGGACAGGGTTAAAGGTAGATCATTGTGATCAGCTTCCCCTTTCTCCCCCCCCCCCTTCTCCTTACCCTCCTGATATGGCTACTCTCATTATTGGTCCTGAGGGGTTTGTCTGTCCTGGATTCCCTGTGTTTTCAACTCTTATCTGTACCCTTGTACATGCTCTGGTCTAGCCAGATTTGTAAGGTAGAGTTGGGATTATGATAGTGGGGAGGGGGGGGTGAGGAAGCATTAAAAAACTAGAGGAAAGTTGTATGTTTCATTGGTGTTATACTGTACCTTGACAGGCTTGCCTCTTCCTTGTGACCCTTCTATAAGGGGGTGTCCAATTGTCTACAGATGGGCTTTGGGTCTTCACTCCGCACTCCCCCTCATTTACATTGATATTATTTTTTGTTCTGAGTCTTTAATGCCTGATACCTGATCCCATCAACACCTCATGATCACACAGGTTGGTGTGCTTCTTCCATGTGGACCTTGTTGCTTCTCAATTAGATGACCGCTTGTTTACCTTCAAGCCTTTTAAGACCCCAGACACTATATCTTTTGATAGCCGGGCACCATCAGCTTTCTTCACCACATTTGCTATGCTCCCATTTTGTCCTCAGCAATCATGTCAAGAAGCTGAGCATCACAGAATGCCAGGTTATTAGAAGAAAGTGTGCTTGTGTTGAGGGAGGACTTGAGTGGAGGGAAGGCCAGTCTCTTTTTCTCTGCTTCTCCTCTGTGCCAAGCATGATGTCCTTTCCCAGACTGGTTGTTAAGGGATGTTGTTACATGTCATCAAGTCAGCTCTGGCTCATAGTGACCCTGTGTAGACCAGAACAAAATATTGCCTGGCCCTGTGCCATTCTCACAGCCATTGTCATACTTGAGCCCACAGCACGTGTTGAGCAGCTACACTGCTAATCCAGTTCATCAAAGATCTCTCACTTTCTCATGATCAAGCATGATGTCTTTCTCTGGCAATTGGTTCCTTTAGATGATGTGTCCAAAATAAGCTAGATGAAGTCCCCCCCACCTTTCCACACTCTACAGAGCATTCAAACAGGAATTTCTCTGGAAGTATTATTTTTTGGTAGGCCATGGTTTATCGAATATTCTCTGTCAGCATCATAATTCAAAATTGTCCGTTGTTCTTCAGTTTTCCTTTTTCATTGTGCAACTTTCACATGCATATAAGTTAATCGAAAATACCATAGTGGGTGAGACCATACTGACTACAGAAATAAAACCAATGACTATCATGTATATGTAAGAAAGAGTTTATGTAAAGAAGTAATTATATATCAAGATGTATTATATATATCATCCCAGCCCAGTCCAACTCAAGTCCATAAGTCTGATATTAGTCCATAAGTCCCTCTTCAGACTCAAGGAGTCACATGCCATGATGCACAATGCAGGAAGATCACAGGCCAGTGTGTGAAAAATTGTGCAGATGTGAGGTCAATGGAAATACAGCAGGGCTCCAGAAGCTCTCCGGGTGGCAAACAGGCGGGCCCAGGCAGAGAGAGAAGAGGAGGTTCCCTGGCCCTTCCCTGGGCACCATCAGGCTGTGACCATATTGATATGTTGACTATCGCTTCTACACTTTTATATCTTCAAGTTGACATGGAAGTGGGTAAGTACCACACACAGCTTGTGTTGACTGTGTTTTCATCATCAGACTAACATCTTTGTTTTCTAACAGTATCAAGAACTTGCATCAGCTTAATTGAAAAGATTATCAATTGCCGTGGATCCCATTATCTGTTCCCCTTGCTTCTACTTTCTATCTTCTTCGAAGAGCATCCTTTCAAATGTGGGGTAATGGGCACAATATATGTTAAGTCAGAGGTATTCTCCTGAAGGTTTTGTTCTGCTGGAAAGAAGGAAGGAAATCAATCTTTCTTGGATTCCTATGTGCCAGGCTGGGTGGCAATCTTTGTTTTGTTACTTTTCCAAGATATGTATTAGTTTTCTACTTGTCCGGAAAGAAGATTGCACTTCAGGCAGGTTGCGTAACATGTCTAGCAACACACAGCATCTACATTGTGTGATTAGGATTAAGTCCCTTTGTCTCCAAACCTCCGAGGACATAATGCAGGGAGAGGACATAATGGAAGGAGACTTCAATTGAGAGGCAGGACACTGGGGCTCAATCCCATCTCTGCCTTTAATTTGACAGTGGCCTTCGACAATTTCCTTTCCGACCGAGTCTGAGTTTCCTCAGCTGCAGATATGGTAACCCTCGTGCCCTGCCGACAACAAACTCTGAGCTACTGAAAGGTGCTTATAGCAGTTGCCTGCTTCACATCGCCTGCCCAGATGTTTTAATTTAGAATTTCCCTTGTGGTAATCAGTCTCATCTTGTTATTTCCTGCCTGCACTTCTAACCTCCCTCATTTGGATCGTTTGTCTTGCTTTTTTGGTGTTGCTCAAGTTTAGTGAGGGCTCAATTTAGAATCATCTGCAAACTTCATCAAAGGGTGTTTATTCACCACCTACCCAGAGAACTCTCATGTGCCAAGTGAAACACCTTTGGCTGAGCTTTCTTTCCGATCACCTTCTTCCTTGTTACATTTTTTTTTTCTCCCAAGAACCACCCTCAATGTGGGTTGGCCCTGTTCTGAAGACCAGTGGCTTAAGGTCAGACAGATCTGGATAGGAACATTGGACAAATGACATCAAACTTCTGGCCCCTTGGTTTCTCCATCTAGGAAACTGGAATAATTACACCCCATCTTAAAAGGTCACTTTGAATATTAGAATTAGAGATGGCCTGTGGGCTTAGCTAATACAATGATGGTTGCTCCCCATCCTACCCCCACCCTCTGAAGACCTGGTGAACAGCCATTAACCAAACACGCACTTCTTAGAGTTCATCTTCCTCTTTATCTGAACATCATTATGGGGAGTTTTTCTAGCAATAAGAATTTTTCCCATATATTTCTTAGCATGCTGTAAGGCATGTAATGTGGGTTTTGTTGTTGTTTTTTTTTTTTTGCCTACAGAAATGGGAGCCAGAGAAATTCCTGTTTTTTTTCTGGCAAATGGATTTGGGAGAATGATTTTGTTTCACTAAACCTCATCTTATTGAACCTTTTAAGTCTGTATACTTTTCTACTGCTCTGAAGATTAAATGATGTGATGCCAGTGTGAAGTCAGGCCATGGTAAAGGTTCAATAGAGCGCATGGGCCTATATTTGAATCCTAAGCTTAGAGATCCAGCTTTCTCATCTGTTAAGTGGGGAGACTGGTATTTATTTTTCATAGGACTGAGAATCTAATCCAAAATATCAGTGGATGCCCCTTAAACACAGATAGTGCTCAGTATATGGTAAGGACCATTCCCGTCCTGTACCTGAACATTTTGTGAGTTGTACTGCCATGGCTAGACAGAGAAAGAGAGCATGATAAGAAAGGCGAAGTGCACAAAGGCAACAGAGGTGATCTGCATTCCTGTCTTTGGAGAACGCCTGGGAGTTAAACTTGGGATGGGGCTGAGACATCAAGATCGGTCTGCAGAGAGACAGGCTTTTCTTTCCAAGGCAACCACATTTGTTTCATATCAAAATCACTCCAATCCAAGTGTGCTTTTCCAGCAGTTGACATCCATTTCAGCTGGATGCTAATCCAATTTTTAAAAAATTAATCCACACTTGACAAGAAGCTGATGTCACGTTTCTTGCCAGAACATCCCTCTCCCAGTTGATTTCCGAGGAAGGAAATGGGTATCCTGGCTGTCAAAAACAGAACTGAAGACACGCCTTTTCCTCCATTCAGATGGGACCTGCAGTTTCACTAAGGATTTAAACAGAGCCAGTTGTATCTCATCCTGCCATGGCCCTTGTTGTCTTTCACTTGAAGTCTATTTAAAAGCAAGCCAGTTCCTGTCCTCGGTTGCAGCCAGAGTGTTCTAGAACTCCAGAGCCTGAAGGGCCTTCAGAAAACTTCTCTCTTGACTCTCCATCAACCAATATTCAAGCCGTCACCAAAAAATACAATCAGTTCTACCCTTTTGCCTGTTCGCAAGCCTATCTCTTTCTCTTTATCCCAACTTTTCCTTATGGCCTCAAAGCTCATCTCTTCTCACCTAGACGATTGCAATCACATCCCCAATCCCTGGGATTTCCAGTTCTTCCTCTGTATTGCAGTCAGAGTCTTTATCATATATTTGTGAGGATAGTGGGGATTCAGTCATAGAATTCTTGCCTTCCAGGTGAATGATCCATGACCAGTGCACTTCACAGGCAGCCACCGCTTACCTGTCTGTAGGTGGAGCCATAGATGTTGCTATGATGTTGACCAGGTGTCAATGGAGCTTCCAGACTAAGATGGACTAGGAAGAAAGACCTAGCTTCTGCGGATCAGTAATGAAAAGCTTATGGGGCACAATACTATGGTCTGTACTTGATCATGGGGATTTTGTTTCTTTGTACAAGGGCTCATCATGAGTTGGGAACTGGATCAGCAGCGACTAAAGCGATAGTGTGATATTATCATCCCTTCTTTAAAACTCTCCAATGTGGATCCTTGAGACACTCTGTGTGTTCTAGGCTTTGCCTAACTTTTCAGACTTCCTATATCCTCCCGCAACTGCCCACCCCCCACCTGCAGCCCCACTTATTCTTTCTTCCCCAGCCATGATTAATTTTTTAATTCCCTTTGGTCTGGAATGTTATTTATCTCACACTGCAGAGAGGCTCTGTGTGTGCTTCAATGCTAACATAAACACAGTCTCCTCTGCCAGGCCTTTCCTGACCTCTCCGATGATTTCAGGCACAGCCATCTGCTCCCTTGATTGCGATCCCATACATGTTGTACAAGGTCGAAGACACTGTCTCAGAATTGCCTGTTTACATCTCTTCCTGTCCCACTACATGTAGAATTCTTTGAAAGTGATCCTATCTCATCCTATGTTCATAGGGCAGGTGATCATCACTCAGTCTATACACATACGCAGGCCATCAACTGCACATAACCCTGGAGAGCTAGAGATGAAAGTGTTCCTATCCTACCTGCAAAGACCTTACAACCTAGAGGGGATGTTAGATTCATGGATGGACAATTATATGTAATGTGGTAAGAAAAACAGAGACTCTGATCTGAGCCCAGTTGAGAGAACTTGGCCAATCTTGGTGGGAAGTAAAAGTGGCCAAATGCTTTTAAAAGGAAGTCACACAGTTTGTTTCCTTGATATTTTGACATGAGTTTATACTTTTACCATTTCAGTTTTATGGTTCAACGTGACTGAGACAACATTATCATTAGCCCCTGCGAAGTTTGCTCCAACTCAGAGTGAACCCACGAACAATATAAAATGATTCCTGGTTCTATGCCATCTTTACAATCCTCAGTATTCCCATGTTTGTTTGGTTTTTAGTAGCAGTCACCTTGTGCTTTGTAGCTTCCAACCATGGAAGGAGCATTGGTGATGCTACTTAGGAAGAGACAATACAGTGGTCAAACACTTGGCTGCTAACCACAAGATCAGTGGTTCAAACCCATTAATTGTTCCATAGCAAAAAAAGTACATAATCAGTTTCAGTAAAGATGACAGCCTTGGAAAATTTAAGGGGAAGTTCTTAAAGGTCAATGAGAATTGGAATCCAAAAGCAGGTGCATAAGCAAATATGGTGAAGAAAGCTGATGGTGCCAGGCTATCAAAAGGTATAGCATCTGGGGTCTTTGAAGATAAACAAGTGGCCATCTAGCTGAGGAGCAACAAAGACCACATGGAAGAAGCATAAAAGCCTGTGTGATCATGAGGTGTCAATAGGATCAGGTATTAGACATTAAAGAACAAAAGATCATATCATTGTGAATGAGGGAGAGTGCAGAGTGGAGACCCAAAGTCTATATGCAGAGTGGAGACCCAAAGTCCATTCATAGGCAACTGGATATCCCCTTATGGAAGGGTCGTGGGGGAGGAAACAAGCCAGGCAGGGTGCAGTGCAGCACCAACGAAACATACAACTTTCCTCTAGTTCTTTTATGTTCCCTATGCCCAACTATTATGACCCCAATTTTACCTTACAAATTCGGCTAGACCAGAGCATGTGCACAGGTACAGATAAGAGCTGGAAACAGGGAATCTAGGACAGATAATTCCCTCATAACCAATCATGAGAGCAGCGATACCAGGAGGGTAAGGGAAAGGTGGGGGGAGAAAGGGGGAGCCTATCACAATGACCTTACTTATAACCCCCTCCCAGCGGGATGGACAAGAGAAATTGGGTGAGGGGAAGCATCTGTCGTTGTAAGACATGAAATAATAATAATAATTTATATATTATCAAGGGTGAGGGAGGGAAGGAGGGTGGGGGGAGGAGGGGAAAAATGAGGAGCTGATACCAAGGCCTCAAGTAGAAAGAGAATGTTTTGAAAATGACGATGACAACAAATGTACGAATGTGTTTGACACAATGGATGGATGGATGGATTGTGATATGAGTTGTCTGAGCCACCAATAAAATGATTTTAAAAATAAACACATAAAAAGGAATTGAAATCAACTCCAATATAATACAATACATTTGGTATTTTGAAGGGTACTGTAATAAACTTGCCCATCTTCCAGTGCTATATGAGATAATTCTGTTGTGAACTCTGAAGATTTTCATGGCTAATAATCAGAAGCAAATTGCCAGGATGTTCTTCCTACTCTGTCTTAGGTGGAAGCTGCATTGAAAACTTTGAGCATTACAGCCACAATCAAGTCACCTCAGTATGGCAGTTGGTTGGTCCATGGATATATATAGATATATATATATATACACATATGCATGTATACATACACATATACATTTTTGCTTGTATAGATGTTTACATGCACACATATATTTTATTTTATAGGTATAAATACATACACTTTTAGGCTCCCTTACATATATTCTACAACTATAAGGCATAGAGGTCATATCTTACCTCTTCCAGCTGCACTAGGGAGAAGGAGAATTCATCTCCACACCAGCTCAAGGTCAGACACACCTGCTCCATCCTTCTTCCTCTTCTGACACCAGCCGTCCCTCCCGTCGCACTGCACATTGCTGCTGGGCTTGGTAATCCACCGAGAACTCACAGATAATACTCGTGATTGTGGGCATTAGGGAAGTGGACAGGTTGCCATAAGCCAGGATCATAGAACATCAGGGACACAATCATTGGGCTACATGATACCGCTCCTCAGCCAGTAACCAAGTCTCTCTTTGGGACTCACCTCTCAGCCACATGGTGCCTTAGCCGCTGCCTTGTAAGATGGCCCAGGAAGGTAGCAGTGCTGTGGCTCCTCTGTCTGGTGCTTCTGAACTTGGTTTGACGTGACCTCTGCTGCCTCTACCACTTTAAGCAGGGATCTCAAAAAAACGTGCTACTGGTTGGCTCTTTTTCCTCCATGGTGCTGGGAATTTTGTCCTTCTGTTTCTGAGATACCTCGATCTTAGAGCTAGGAGAATGGCAAAAGTGACTGATCTCTGAGTTAGAGACTCCTACGCTTCACCCAATCCCTGATATTTTAATTAAATGGCTAGAAGAGCTCCATGTGCGCAATCTCACAGTCTCATACTCTCCGCACGGCTTCTATATTCTCTCTTAATCTCTTTGCCTCCACCGCTGGTCTTAGCCTGGCTTCTTTCTCTGTGCCATGGTCTCTGTACTGCAGCCTCTGGGGCCTCTTTTCCTGACCTCCATCACTGCACATACTGATGGCTAGGATCCCGATGGTCATGGGGTTTCTCTCTGTGTTCCTGACTCTGAGTTGGTTTATACACAGAAGCTTTGATGGAGGTGTGGTTTTTATCTTTCAGAAGACCATGCCCACAAGTAACAAAGGGTGGTAACTTGATTCACATGATCTAGTAAAGTGGAGGCTCCATACATCCCACTTTCATCCTGTCTTTTAGGGTAGCTGAGAACCTCCTCCAAAATGGGATTACAGCCACAGGAGTAGAAGCTAGAATTTATAATACATCACCTAAGGGATCACGGCTAGAAGGGCCATATTGACGGTGTGTCAGTTGGACAATAAATAAGAAAGACCAGAGGAGAACTGATTCATTTGGATTATGGTACTAAAGTATGTTAGCAATAGCATGGACTGACAAAAGAAAAACAAACCGTCTTGGAAGAAGTACAAACAAAATACTCCTGAGATGTGAGGGTGGCAAGACTTCATCTCATGTGCTTTGGACACGTTATCAGGACAGACCAGTCCCTGGAAAGGGATACTGTATATGCTAAAGTAGAAGGTCCGTGAAAAAGAGAACGATCGCGAAGAAGATTGGGTGATAAAGATCCTATAACAACGGGCACAAACATAACAATGAAAGTGAGGATGGTGCATGACTGGGCATTGGTGTGTTCTGTGTGCAGAGGGTTGCTGAGTCGGGTCTGACCCACTGTTTCAGCACCTAACAGCAACAACACACACAAATTAGTGACTAACTTTGTAGATGGTGGGAAAACAGGAAATCCAGGACATGTGGAAAATTTCTTGACTTCTCTGGAGTTTTCTAAGCATCTTTAAAGTACCCATATCTCTCAGTCCCCCTTGCAGCCCGCATCCTGCCTTCTGGGGCATCACTAGTCTGGGCAATCCAGAACATGGGTGGAGGCTGGAGAGAGAAGGCGAGAAGAGGTAAAGGTAATCCACAAGCCCATCTGAATCTAAAGAAAAAGAGGAAAGGCTTCCACCCCTACAGTGAAATGTGCTGAAATCCTCCCTCCCTGGGGTCAAGTCCTTTTTGCTAGGGAAACTGCGCAGGCTCCAACAATCTGCTTCCTATCATGCATAATAAAGAGAAAGACCTGTTGGCCCACACGGAGCTCTCCAGCAGCTCTTCTGTTTCAAGGAAGGTCTTGTAGGTAAGTAGACCTGCTGTTGTATCACCCAGAATTCCGTATTCTCATTCCCAGAATTTGCAAATAGACACAAGGATGATGGACGTTATCCCACAGGTTTTGGATGTGGATCAGTCCCTGGAAAAGGGCATCTTGCTTGGTAAAGTGGAGGAAAGAAAGACCCTCTACCACATGGATTCACAGGGTGGCTGCAACAGTAGAACAGGAAAACCAGTGATGCTTGTGTGTGCTTGTGAAGAGACACAGATTTATATCAAGAGCTGGCTTACATTGTTGTGTAAGTAGGCAAACCCTCCAGCTCAAGTCAGGCTTATCTTGACTCTTGGAAGTTAATGAACAGGAAGCAGGATGATGAAGTATTGGTGGCAGGGGGCACTGGCTGGCAGGTGCAGAGGTAAATGAATCCACTGCGGGTAGTCCTTTGATTGCTTCTGGAACTAGCAGGCAACACAGCAGGAGATGGAGGAACCAGAAGCAAGATTCTGTTACAGCAAAAGACAAAGGGGCCAAGAAATTCAACTCTGCTTGTTCTTTCTTATACAAAAGGCCACACACCTAAGGAGGTGTCATCAGGCTTGGACCCAAATAATTAAATCCCCCCTCTAGCCCTACCTAGGAGTGTCCAGTTGGCATCATCCTTAACCATCAAAGGGCTCAAATATGACAATTGTGAGGACAGCACTGGACTGAGTGGCTCTCCATTCTGTTGTATATCGTGTCACTGTGAGATGGCACTGAGCAGACAGCACCAAACAACAGCACAAGTAGGTAACACTACATGCACATGGGACCAAGTTAAAGCCTTGAGATCAGGAGATTATCCTGGATTATTCGGATCTGAAACGTTGAGTTCTTAAAGTAGGAAGCCTTTCCTGGCTGTGTTTACAAATCTAATCAGTCATTCATTAAACAAATATTCATTCGCCACTCCCTATGCTAGGGACCTTTGTAGGTACTGAGACTCACAGTAAACAAAGCCGCTATTGTCACCGAGCTTGCATACCAATGAGGAAAGACAGACTACAAACAAGTAAATGAGTGGCTGATCCAGTCAGCCAGTGCTAGAAGGTTAGGATCAACAAACATTTCCTTGAAAGAGATAGAGCTTAAATATTTCAGGCTTTACAGGCTGTAATGTCTCTGTTCCAACTATTTAGCTTTGTTGTTACAGTGGAAATGCAGACGTAAACAAATACATATGTAAATGAGCGAGACTGTGTTGCAACAAGACTTTATTTACAAAAATAGGCTGTAGGCCTACATAAATTGCTGGCCTCTGGTATAAAGAAAAAGAAAGCCGAGAAGGGAGCTAGAGAGTGCCAATGGAGAGGGGTTGCCATTTTAAATAATGGGAAGAGACAAGGAAGAAATTGATACTTAGACAAACACCAGAGGAGAGGAGGAGGTGATGAGCCCTCCCAGGATCTGAAGGAAGAGTGCAGGAGCTGAGGGGACAGGAAGGGCAAAGGCTGAAGTGAGAGTAAGCAGCAAAAAGACTGTGATGCTGGGGGAAGAAGACTAGGGAGGAAAGTAGCAGGAGACAAGTTAACAGAAGGTTCCGCAGGTCTTGGAATATCCAGAAGTGCTGCCACTTACGTAGGAACTTCAGAACAGCAGTGTCAGATCCCTTGGGAGACTGTTCGAAATGCAGACTCTTGTGGGTGTTGAAATGTGCCTCTGAGTCTGTTCTGACTCATAGCAACCCTAGAAAGGGTAGAACTGCCCCGTAGGGCTTCCAAAACTGCAATCCCTACAAGAACAGATCGCTTCAATGTAAGGACCGTTTGTTCCAATAACATGGCGCTGTATGACACCTTCCCAACATGATCTCTGAAGACACAATGGGTGTTTAATGTGGTGAAGAGAGCTGATGGTGCCCGGCTATTATAAGATATAACATCTGGGGTCTTAACGGCTTGGAGCTAAACAAGCGGCCGTCTAGCAGGGAAACAATAAAGCTCACATAGAAGAAGCAAACCAGCCTGCATGATCAAGAAGTGTCAAAGGGAACAGATCTCAGAAGTTCAAAAAGAAGTACCAAGTAATCAAATTGATGTGAGGGAGCATGGACAAAGTGGAGACTGAAAACCCTCCTGTAAGACAATTTGACAGTCCCTCATAGAAAGGTCACTCTGAAGGGATGATATGTCTCTGGGATATATATATAACTGATTAATCACATAGCTGTACTCTAGTTCTTATACATTTCCTTCTCCCACTATTAGTTTTACCTCACTAATCTTGCTAGTCCTGCACATGTACAACTAAGATCTTCTGATGCACAAAATCCAAGAGTGATAAAGCCCTCAGAAACAGTACTGGGAATAATGATTCCATGAGGGTTCAGGAGGAGAAAGGGGAGAAGGGGGAAATGATAGCAATATGACTGTATAACCCCACTCTAGGGGAACAAACTACAAAATTTTAGGTGACTGGATACATTGGATGGTGTAAGATATTTCAAAAATAATAATAATATATAATATATTAAGAGTTCTGTGGGTAAAGGGGAGGGGAGGGAAGGGATAAAGGGGAGTTGATATCATGGAGTACAAGTAGAAAGAAAACATTTTGAAAATGATGATGACAGCAACTGTACAACTGTGTTTAATCTAATGGAAATCTGTTTCGTAATAATATCTATAAGAGCTCCTAATAAAGTGTTAAGAAAAAAAGAAAAGAAACCACAGATCATCAGCTCTCCCTCTGTCACCACCCCATGGTAAAGCTGCTAGTAGCTTCAGACTCTGACATTTCAGCTCACAGTCAAGCTCCGAACCATTATACCCCCTGGGTTCCTTTTCAGAATCTGAGCCTTTATCATTCACAGCTCCACTTTGATAAAACTCCCAGGGTGAATCCCCTGCAAAATCAAGTTTGAGAAGCACGGAAGGACTTTGGCTTTTATTCTGAATGAGATGAGAAACCACTGACTGATCCTCGGAAAGGATGTGAGATGACACAGTGTTCACGGGAAATGATTCCATTACCATTCTAAAATTAGATTATAGGAGGACATTGGAAGACATATCAGTGGGACAAGCTGGAATAGTCCAATAATGTAAGTGAGAAAGAAACATGGTTTAGGCCTGGGTGAGAGAATAAGGACGAGCTGGAGTCTAGATGCATCTGACAGCATGTCTCATCGGTGTGGTTGGAAGGTCTGTGGGGGGTTGGGAGGAGGAGGGATGTAGGATGATTCCCAGATGTGGGACCTGGAGAAGTACAAAGATGATGGTAACACTTGGTGAGTGAGGAAGACTGTCAGGAAGCCGACGGAAGAGCGTAGGGAGGCCTGGGGCCACCCTCAGGAGTTTTGGATGTTTCAAATGTTGAGTTGGAGGTGGTGTTTATTAGACATCTTCACAGAGATATCAAGCAGCGACTTGGGAATAGGAGTCGGGAACTCCATGGAGAGAGCCAAGTATGTGGAGAACTAAAAATAATAGCCTGAAAGATGAAGAAAGTGAAGGGATTTTAGAAATGGGGTAATTCTGTTAAATTTTCAGTTGCAAGAAGTCAAGAAATCCTTTTAAGCTCAAGAAACTAAATAATGTCCCAGAAGTATTTACGTTGGCTGTGTGGTAGAATCCCTCCCTTCCATTGGGAAGACCCACATCTGATTTGCTGTCAGCTCAGCTCATACACAGCCACTGCATCTGTCCGCGGAGGCTTGCCTGTAGCTGTGATGTTGAATGGGCTTCAGTGGTACTTCCAGACGAAAACGAACTAGGAGCTATCTACTTTTGAAAATCAGGCCATGAAAGCCCTATGGATTACCATGATCCAATCCACCCTCTGTCATGGGATGAGAGCCAGCAAGCAGCAGTTCATTCCACTGTGCTTGGGGTTACCATCAGGCAGGACGGCCCGGATGATAAGTAACAAAAAGTAACTAATAATGACTAAAAATATATTTTTTGATCATGAAGAAATGATTATCTCCTTGGTTGGGCATAAGAAGGGAGGGAGGGAGCAAGATTCTACTTTTTTTTTTAAGATTCTACTTTTTATTTTGTTTTGTACACTGTTCAGACTTCTTAACCATATGCACACAGTATTGTCACATTTAAAAATAAAATATTTTAAAATGATGTGTATGAAGAAGGGAGACTCTCTAGCCACGTTTCTGGTGGCCTTGGACTCAATTTTTCCAAACACAATTTTATAGAAACTGATTTCCAAGAAGTCTTCAAAGCCCCCTTTTATTGTTATTATTACTAGAAGCCATTCCCTTGCATTTTTCCAGAGGCCTCTGCCTTCAAAGTCTGTGAGGTTAAGCATACTTGGAAACCTACACAATGCAACCCTCTGCCTTTGAACTGGTGTGTCCTCCAGGGCTCCAGAAACACTACTTGTCCAATTGGCTTTCCATCCAACACATCTGTCAGGCACTCAGGATTTATTGAGCTGCCCTTGGGTGGCCAGAGTTTGCTGGAGCATGCCCATTAGAGAAAGCCTCTTACCCCAATGAAGAAGAATCCTAACCTAAAATTCTTTATGGCCTGCACTTTAACAAACAAGTTAAATGATGCCAACTGAAAGCCCTCTATAATGAGACCTGCATACCTTGCAGACAGATAACTCCCAGAAATCCTAGATTCCCATCAGAGGATTCCGGCATATCGGAGTTGAAAGAGTCCTTGAAAGTCACATTGTAAGATGCTTTGTTCAACAAAGAAGGAAGTGAGGTATATAGATTACAGATACGACAATCCTGACCCAAACTTTGGTAGGGATATCCAGAAGCATCTAACCTCTCGGTTAAAAATGAAGGTATTCCCACAATGGGAGGCTCTTTCCTTTATGGAGTAGATTGGGGAAATATGGTGGTCAGGGGGCGTGCGGAAGCTGGAGGAGTCTGCCCAGCTTTAGTTAGAGATTCAGGTCTTTTCATTACAGCACTAGGAAGTCAGTGTTCTGAGACTGACTATGAGGTCATCCAAATGATGGGTGAGTTCTTCGTTGGTTGAGTTCTTCGTTGGGTATGGTGGCTCTGGTCTAGCTCCTTCCTACAGAATCAGCACCTTTTTTCACATGTGCAGCCCCTAACCGTGATGAAGAACCCAGTAAGTAAAATAAGCATGGACTTACTTGGGCTTACTTACTGATCTGTAGTGAACAGTTTCTCCTACCTACTACAGATTAGCATGTCGGCATAAATAAGCCAGTGCTTGCCCTGCTTGCTGTTTAGACCATCACTGGTTGCATACAGTGTGATTTGCAGTGGGTAGGGAAGTACTTCCCAAATTTAACCGATCATGAAAATGACCCACCCTAGACAGCCTGAGTTAGAGTATTCAGGAAAAGGACCTAATAAAGGTTATTTTACCAAAAGCTTACAAGTAACTTTTATGATCAAGCACACTGGATTCCATTTCTGGCTCAAGCCAATGATGAAATGATGAAGCATTTAAAAGTTCTTAGCACCACCATATCATCTTTGAATAGCTATTATGAGGAATATTATTATCTCCATCATATAAATAAAGAAGCAGAGTTTTAGTATGTGAAGTCAAGACAGGACACAGAGCTGACCTTCAAATTCAAATTCACCTTGAATTGTCCAATCTACATTCATTATTCGGTTCTCTCTAGATCTAGAGACATCTCAGGGACCCAGGTTAAAAAAGAATATGTTTTCACTCTCAATTTATGAATGCACCTAGGTTGGGCCTAGCAACATAGCCGGAGTAGCAAATAGGCTTTTTATCTTGAATACCAACTTAAGTCTGTTCGGAATTACTGTCTAGAGGATTGTGTTACAAAGAATCATCAGACCAAGTTAGGAACCATAGACTATCATGATGGACGAATGGTACCAGTCATGAAACTGTGGCCTAGGAATGATGGTGGCCCTACAGAGCTCACTCTGCTCCACGCCCTTTCTGGTGTCAAAGCTGGCCATGTGTGATAAAACAGGAGGCCAAGAGAACTAAATAAAGCTGTGAAAGACCATTAGCAACTTAGTAAGATCTTTTCCCAGATGCAGCCAGAAATAGTCAAAGAATACAAAATGGAGGAACATTTTGGTGAAAAAGCACGGAGCTGCCTGCAGCATTCTACATAAGGAGCAGAAACTCAATTCTGTCTATTCCCAAGAAGTTCAAGGCTCCATCTCCCTGTCCATCCGAGAGGGTGGTGAACATTCTGAAACCTCCTGATGAAGCCCAGCCCCATCAAGCAACTTTTCTGGATCTAACTTTTCTGGGTTAAAAGAATTCAGCTGCCTTGAAATGTGTTCGGTAATTTTCAAAGAAGTAAATTAGACCTGTGAACGGTGAAAGTAATCCTTTCTGTTTTTTCCTCCAACAAACTCACTTGGGCTTTTGAAATATGACACCCCCCCCGAAAAACAATATTTTGAGTGAAAGAAGGAGTTTTCAAGCCAAGTTTATGTGTGGCCCTGGACAATGAACTTTGAATCTGTATACTTCAGGAGTCTGAACTGATTCACATGGACCAAAATCTCTACTTCATAGTGTTTTTTTTTTCCTAAGACTAAGACAGAAAATTTGTGTCACCTACAGAGAAAGTCTGCTGAAGATGGTGCTTAAAAGCACTGAGCTTTGGTCAGTGGAGACAGACTCATTTTGAAAAGGATGCTTGTTGTGGTGACCATAGTCGGGGTCACTGGATTGCATGTGTACAAATGGTTGAATTAGTAAATGGTTGCCTTCAAATATTGCAGTCCATTATAAAATGACGAAGAAATACAAATGCATTCACCTTACACCTTTCTATGCTTCCTCAAAGAGAGCATTAATTCTGACTTGTTGTTTCTTAAGTCAAAGTTTTGAAGAAATAATTTGACCACAGTAAAATCCATTCATTTCACATGAATTTAAAACAAAAACCAACTCACTGCCATCGAGTTAATGCCAAGACTATAACTGTTCACGGGAGTAGAAAGCCCAATCTTTCTCCCAAAGAAGGCTAGTAGTTTTGAATTGCCACCCATAAGCATTGCAGCCCAACTCCTAAGCACTACACCACCAGGGCTCCTTTGAATTCCTTGAACAGGTCTATGAGTTTTGCTAGATCTAGACAGTGATTTAACTCACTGCCATTGAGTCAATTCTGACCCATGGTGACCTTGTAGGATAGGGTAGACCTGCCCCTGTGGGTTTCTGATACCGTAACTTTTTTTAAAAAACATTTTATTAGGGGCTCATACAACTCTTATCACAATCCATACATATACATACATCAATTGTATAAAGCACATCCACACATTACCTGCCCCAATCATTCTCAAAGCATTTGCTCTCCACTTAAGCCCTTTGCATCAGTTCCTCTTTTTTCCCCTCCCTCCCCGCTTCCCCCTCCCTCATGTGCCCTTGGTAATTTATACATTGTTATTTTGTCATATCTCACCCTATGGGAGTAGAAACCTCATCTTTTTCTAAAGCAGCTGGTGGTTGCAAACTGTTCTCCTGGAAGTTCACAGCACAACACATACCCACTATTGCCCCAAGATCCATCCCCTAGCAACGACTGATCTTATTTCGACCCCTATAGATTTGCTTTTTATTGTATCCTATTTTATATTATAAACTCAACTCCCAAATCACTCTTGTGAGCTGCTCTTCACATCCTACTGAAAAATAATGCAGCTCTGATGGCAAGTTCTCTCTTCCAGGAAAATTCTTCATTAAATAAATGAATTCCATGTGCCGATTAAAAAGACATTGTGCTTAGTATTCATTCTATTTATAACCAGAGCTGAACCGGGGTGGGGGGGCAGAGAGCCTGTCAGAGTCTCCCTGTCCTCTTCAGTTCACACCCTCCTGTCGCTGCTCCAGCCCCTCTGCAGAGCTGGCTCCAGGCCCTGCTGGTAGAAGCAAGTCAAAGTGTCAGAAGGGAATGCTGGGAGCTTTCCTGAGGAGGTATGCTCCTCAACCTTTTGGTGCAAACTGAAAATCTTCCTGGCATTCCTAGGGTGGGCGGTGGGGGATACACAGCCAAAAAAACCATTCGCAGCAATCTGAAGAAGGAAAGAAAATTGAACTAGAAGCAAGAGAGAAGACTATAGAATTCATGATCTCTGAGGTCCCTCTTTAGAGTTCTCTGACATGCGTAGATCATTACACAGTCTCTGAGGTCACCTCTCATCCTCACCTCCAAGCATGTTAGACACACGAATTAACCCGGGTAGAGTAGAACAAAAGCCCTAATGGTGCACTTGGTTAAGCATTTGGTTGCTAACCGAAAGGTTGGCAATTCCAACCTACCAACCACGCCATGGGAAAACAGACATGTTCCTGTATTTCTGTATAGATCACAGTCTATGGAGCATGGAAGAAATAGCTGGTGATCTCTTCCCATAAAGTTTACAGCTGAATTCTATGATGCTCACCCTCCCGACACAACTGCGGAAGCCAAAGCGGGTGAACAAGTAAATGTGGTGAAGAAAGCTGATGGTACCCGGCTATCAAAAGAGACAGTGTCTGGGGTCTTAAAGGCTTGAAGGTAAACAAGCGGCCATCTGGCTCAGAAGCAACAAAGCCCACATGGAAGAATACACCAGCCTGTGTGATCATGTGGTCTTGAAGGGATCATCAGGCATCAAAGAACAAAAAAACATATCATTGGGTACACACCTCCATGATACAATCGCCGAGGACAAATGGGTGCATAAGCAAATGTGGCGAAGAAAGCTCATAGTGCTTGCTATCAAAAGAGATAGTGTCTGGGGTCTTAAAGGCTTAAAGGTGAACAAGCGGCCATCTAGCTCAGTAGCAACAAAGCCCACATGGAAGAAGCACACCAGCCTGTGTGATCACGAGGTGCCAAATGAACCAGGTATAAGGCATCATCAAAAAAAAAATCTTACCATAGTGAATGAAGGGGAAAGTGCAGAGTGGAGGCCCAAAGCCCCTTTTTTGGCCACTGGAGATCCCCTCACTGAGGGGTCTAGGGGAGGAGATGAGTCAGTCAGGGTGCGATATAGCACCAATGAAGAATACAGCTTTCCCCCAGATCCTAAATGCTTCCTCCCCGCCAACTACCATGATCCGAATTCTACCTTGCAAGTCTGGATAGGGCAGAGGTTGTACACTAGTGCAGATAGGAGCTGGAGGCACAGGGAATCCAGGGTGGATGATACCTTCAGGACCAGGGGTTTGAGGGGCGATACTGGGAGAGTAGAGGGTGAGTGGGTTGGAAAGGGGGAACCAATTACAAGGATCTACATGTGACCTCCTCCCTGGGGGATGGACAACAGAAAAGGGGGTGAAGGGAGACACAAGATAGGGCAAGATATGACAAAATAATAATCTATAAATTATCAAGGGCTCATGAGGGAGGGGGGAGCGGAGAGGGAGGGGGGAAAAAGAGGACCTGATGCAAAGGGCTTGGGTGGAGAGCAAATGCTTTGAAAATGATTAGGGCAAAGAATATACAGATGTGCTTTATACAATTGATGTATGTATATGTATGGATTGTGATAAGAGTTGTATGAGCCCCTAATAAAATGTTTTAAAAAAAAAAAAGTTTACAGGCGAGAGAAACCTTCAGGGCAGTTCTCCTCTGTCACCTGCATTTGCTATGATTCCAAGACTGAGAGCCACCTAACGAGGGTGGAGGAGGAGCCCCTGGGTACAAATGGTTAGTTAACACATGAGGCCAAAATGCCTAGAGGTTTGAATGGCCCCTGTCATACCTTGGAAGAAAGGCCTGGTGATCTGCTTCCAAAGAATCACCCTATGGAGCTCAGCCCTACTCTGGCACACATGGAGCTCCTTCGGTCAGAGGTCACGGCGACTAAAGAAGAGAGAAAAAGAACCGGTCCTGCCTCTGCCCACAAGCACTTACAGAGACATGGAGAGACAAAACATGCAGAGAATTACAGAATTGAGGGGGAGGAGAAAGAGCACGGACTATGGAGTTAGAGGAAATGGATTTTTAACCGTACTTTATCATTGACTAGCTGTGTGACCTTAGTGATGTTGCTTTGCTTCTCTGAACCTCAGTTCTCATTTGTAAGGTAGCAATTATATTCAATCTCAGAGGGGTGTTATGAAAATGAATGCAATAAGAAGGAGACCTGGAAACAGGAAAGCAGGGAGGAAGTGGGCTAAGTGAGTACATTGAGGGGATTGCAATGGATGAGTTGAAATAAAACATATGAAATGCTGAATGTAACACCGATGATCTGCTATAAACCTTCACACCATTCACAGTAAGAAGTTAAAATAACCATTGAAGAAACGGAATGTGGTCCTGGAAATGGAGCACCTGACCCATTCCTGCTATCTGCACGTGCAGTGAATGGAAGTTTGCTTCTGTCGTCACAATAAGGGAACTGGGGTTCCTAGAGGAATTGAGGTGGAGACGTAAAGCCTCCTGAATGAGAATGAGAATACATCTGACTTATAAATGGGAGGTGGAGGCCGTAGGGGGGAACCTTCTCTGGGCCATCGCCCTAAAATCTTCTGAACAGGCCTGAGTTCAAGCATCATTCACTCACCAGCCATCTCAGTCACACCCAGCTACATTCTAAAATGTGACCCTCACTTTCTTGTACTGTAGTCCTGTCTCAATCCTACCAGCCGAAAAGGTTCTTGATGACATTGTTCATGCCTGACTCAGACTTAGTGCTTGACACATGCATGTTTGGGGAGAATGGTTAACTGACCATGAAGTCTAAACCAACAATTCCACATGGCAGATAAGCAACGAAGGCTCAGATTGTGTTTGTTCATTCCATCAAACGGTATTTGTTGATCTTTTGATATGTCCTGTCACAAAAATGAAAGTAAATATGTAGAGATGGGCAAGACCTGAGATATGCTCCTGAACGCTTTGGCTGATGCAAGGGGAGTAGTAGGCAGTGACAAGGAGCCCCATCTCTGCTGGAGGATCTGTGCCAGGCTCTCCATATGTACCACTCTTCCTAATATTCCGTTTCCTGTTTGTTTCATTCATTCTTCAAAAAATGCTTCTTGAGCACTGGTACTCCTGTGTCAGTTTGCTACTCTGTGTAGACCACGGATAGCTATGATGCTGAAACTCTGCCACCACATTTCAAATTCCATCAGACCCGTGGCAGATCTATTTCATCCAGGCTTTCAGATTAAGACAGATCAGAAAGAAAGGCCTGAGATCTACTTCAGAAAATTAACAAGGACAACTTCATGGACAAAAACATAATATTATGCAATATAGTGCTGGAGTATGAGTCCTCCAGAGTTGGTGGTCACTCAAACTACACAGTGACTGAGCAGGGGTCTTGAGCATGCCAAGGGTCATGGAGATGGCACCGGACACGACAGTATGTTATTCTGCTACATGTGAGGCACCATGATGTTGCTGCTAGGGGTCATCAAGTACGCACAGCAGAAGCAAACACCACATGGTCCCGCTCCATCCTCACCATGTTCCTATGTTTGAACCCATTGTTGCAGCCATTCTGTCAACCATCCCATTGACGGTCTTTCTCTCTTTCTCCGCCCCTCCACTTGATCAAGCATGATGCCCCTCTCGAGGTAATGGTCTCTCCTGACAATAGGTCCAAAGTATGTGAGATGAAGTATTGCCATCTTTGCCCCTAAGGAGCACTCTGGCCGTACTACTTACAAGACAGATTTGTTTGTCCTTTCGGCAGTCCGTGGGACTTCCCATATGCTCTCCTAAAACAGTTCAAACGGTCACTTCTTCTTCGGTCTTCCTTATTCAGCGTTCAACTTTCACATACAGATGAGGCAATGGAGACTGCTATGACTTGATCAAGCATGACGGCATCCGGTATGACTTTTGATTCAATGTAAAAAAAGATGAAAATCCTCACAACTGGACCAATAGGTCACATCCTGACAAATGGGGAAAAGGTTGAAGTTATCAAGGATTTTTTATTGCATGGCTCAACAATCAATGCTCAGGAAACATCAGTCAAGATCAAAAGACATGTTGCATTAGATAAAAGCTACTGGGAGATTAAGTCAATTCAAGAGCAACAAACAACAGCAATAGTTATAGGCGTGGTCCTGGGTGGGAGGGATACAGTAAAGAGCAGAGTGAGCGGTGCTGCTATAAAGCATTCATAGTCTAGTGTGTAAAAGAGAAAAAATAAAATAAGACAGTTGGGGAAATAGAATTTATAAAAGAGGATGAATATATAACTCTCCTCTAGTTCCTAAATGCTTCCTCCCCACCCACTATCATGATGCCAATTCTACCTCGCAAGTCTGGCTGGACCAGAGAATGTATACGGGTACAGATAGGAGCTGGAAACACAGGGAATCCAGGGCGATGAACCCTTCAGGACCAGTGGTGAGAGTGGCGATACCGGGAGGGTGGGTTGGAAAGGGGGGACCGATTACAAGGATCTACATGTGACTTCCTCCCTGGGGGACGGACAACAGAAAAGTGGGTGAAGGGAGATGTCGGACAGTGTAAGATATGACAAAATAATAATTTATAAATTATCAAGGGTTCATGAGGGAGGTAGGAGTGGGAAGGGAGGTGGGGGAAATGAGAAGCCGACACCAGGGGCTTTTGTGGAGAGCAAATGTTTTGAGAATGATGAGGGTAATGAATGTACAAATGTGCTTTATACAATTGAAATATATATGGATTGTAATAAGGGTTGTATGTATGAGCCCCCAATAAAATTATTTTTTAAAAAATTTGTAAAACACAGAGGAATTATAAGGGAAGCAATGGGTCATTAGTCCTTGGAAAGTCTTGGAAATCTTGTAACATCACGTAAGGTGGATTCGCATTTAAGGTGAGAATTGAAGGAAGAGTACAGAGTCTCCAATCATACAGGGAGGGAATACTGAACACACAGGACACGGCATCGTAGACCGTGAGAACAGCACATACAAAGGCTTGGCAACAGAAAATAACATAAACAAACAAAAGTTTTCCTTTCATGATGGGGACTCAGAGTTAATGTTGCCCACAACATTATATTAAAACGCATGACCACAAACCATTGCACACCACAGTCGAGCTCTGACTCTTCATTCGAGAGACAGCTGGTTCAATCTATGGCTGAAATCCAAGAGTTCCCAACAGGCCTTGATTACAAAGTAATGTCAGGTTGAGTTATAACTGCAGGGTCAGGGAGTGCTCGAGGCCTGAGGTTGTCCCACCATGTATATCTTTGCGGCCCTGTGGGTGTTTGCCTCAGCCAATCGTCATTACTTCTTTGGGATTAAATCTTGCTTTCAAGGATCAGAGGCCTAGAAAGCAATCACAGAGCGGAGGTGGAAGAGCCGTTCTGCCCCATCCTGTTCAATTACCATCATCTAACCAGTCTCACTGAGCCTCCATTTCCTTAGTGAATAATCGGTCATTTCTATTAAGGACTTATGTGGGATGCAAAAGGATTTTTCCCCAGGTCGTCTCCCACAAATATATGCCAAACCTAAGATGCTGCTTGCTACACGTGGTAAATGACTGTACACTTGGAGGTCAACACCAGTTGCTCAGATGCTAATCTTCCTGAGGGTTATCAGCCACCTAGAGCGCTCAGACTGTAGAGTCTGTCCCACCCTAAGTCTGGCCCACTGCCTTCTAGTGAGGATAGTGATTGTCTCCCTGAAGGAGAGCCCAGAGAAACAAGGTCAAGGCCACTAAAGTATGACCAAGGTTAGGCCCGCCCATCTTATCAAATGTGTACCCCATTCCCTCCCCTTCCTATTATGTGTACATCCCTAATTTATCCCCTTTCTGTGACGCCACGCCTCCTGTGACATATGTGGTACCTGCAATCAAGGGGGCTCGCATGCCCCTGAGATATCGATGCCTTCGTCAGAAATAAAGAGTATACACTCTATTTTCCCTGGCCATCCTCCCGCTCTCTGCATGCACCTGGCTGCTGAGATCATGGTCGTCCCGGAGGTGAGCGTGCTACCATAAAATGTGTCTGACTCCTTTATTTCTCTCTCACTCCTACTTCTTCTATCATCCATGATTTTGCTATGGTCTCTATAGATTACAACCATACAATTGATCCTATGGACCCCCATGGATGTTAGAGGCTGGATTACTCTAGCAGACTTATTATTACTTGGTCTCAATTCTTGTCTGTCTTTTCAATCACCCTATATGCCTGGGAAAATCTGGACAATGATAAGACAGAAGAAGAACTGATGCATTCAAATTGTGTTGCTAGTGAAGATTATTGAATACATAATGGACTGTCAGAGGAGCAAGCAGATGAGTCTTCTAGAAGCACAGTGCTCCTTAGAAGTGGAGACGGTGAGACTTTGGCTCCCTCCTTTTGGACACGTCATCAGGAAAGGCCAATTGCTGGAAACTGGCGTCATGTTTGGTAGCAGTCAGTGAAATCAAGGCATTACATTAACACAGTGTTCAATGAACTCAAACCTGCCAATGATTATTAAGATACTGCAGGAGCCTACCCAAGGCAACTAACTATAACAACTATATGCCAAGCAATCTTTTGGGCACTTTATATACATGAGCTCTTCTAATCCTCAGTACAATCAACAGCCACAGGTGTTTAACAGACATGCATGTAGGTGCTAAGATTGTCATGGAGCAATTGTGGAACTTGAAGCCCAGGAATGATAACTGTTTTATTCAATCACATAGATAGGATCAGCACATGGTCTAAAACTCAGCAAGCCCAACTCCTTTCTATTATTAGTGGCAAATACAATTCAACTGCGTAAGTAGAGGGATGAGTTACTAATACCATTCCTAGATGTAAAGTGGTCATTCAATTCCTCCTGCACCACCCACAGAGTGAAGTCTCTTCTCCTTAAATGATGTTCCATACCCTTTACAATCGGCCTCCTTCATACCTCTTCAGCCTCAATGCCTTTCATTCCCCACCCCCAACACCAAATATTAAATATTATTTTGCTTAAATACAAACTACTACAAATAACATCTCTAAAGTTCCTTAGTTTCCAAGCTGGAAAAAAAGAGAGAGGATTAACAGTAAGATTGAAAGATTCTATAAATCTGCAAAGGAGCCCTGGTTATGTAGCGGGGCGGGGGGGGGGGGTTCTTTCTTTCTTTCTTTCTTTTTTTTGAAGGTGTTACATTTTTTTTATAATCTTTTTTAACATTTTGTTAGGGACTCATACAACTCTTATCACAATCCATACATACATCGATTGTGTAAAGCACATCTGTACATTCTTTGTCCTCATCATTTTCAAAGCATTTTTCTCCACTTAAACCCTTTGCATCAGGTCCTCTTTTTTATTCCCCTCCCTCCCTGCCCTTGATAACTTATCAATTATTATTTTGTCATATCTTGCCCTGTCCGATGTCTCCCTTCACCCCTTTTTCTGTTGTCCGTCCCCCAGGGAGGAGGTCACATGTAGATTCTTATAATCAGTTCCCTCTTTCCAACCCACTCACCCTCTACCCTCCTAGTATCACCCCACACACCTCTGATCCTGGAGGTATCATCCGTCCTGGATTCCCTGTGCTTCCAGTTCCTATCTGCACCAGTGTACATCCTCTGGTCTAGCCAGACTTGCAAGGTAGAATTCAGATCATGATAGTTTGGGGGCAGGAAGCATTTAGGAACTGGAGGAAAGCTGTATTCTTTGTTGGTGCTACATCACACCCTGACTGACTGATCTCCTCCCCTAGACCCCTCTGTGAGGGGATCTCCAGTGGCCGACAAATGGGCCTTGGGTCTCCACTGTGCATTTCCCCCTTCATTCACTATGGTAAGATATTTTTTTTCTGCTGATGCCTTATACCTGATTCCTTTGGCACCTCGTGATTGCACAGGCTGGTGTGCTTCTTCCATGTGGGCTTTGTTGCTTCTTAGCTAGATGGCCACTTGTTCACCTTCAAGCCTTTAAGACCCCAGACACTATCTCTTTTGATAGCCAGCACCATCAGCTTTCTTCGCCACATTTGCTTATGCACCTGCTTGTCCTCAGCAATCGTATCATAGGGGTGTGCATCCAATGATATATTTTTTTTGTTCTTTGATGCCTGATAACTGATCCCTTCGGTACCACAAGATCACACAGGATGGTGGGTTTTTTTCTTTCTTTCTTTCTTTTGATGTAGTGGATTATGCATTGAGCTATTAACCCCAAGGTCAGCAGTTTGAAACATGCCCCCACCCTCCCAGTCACTCCTAAAGAAAAAGAAGAGACTGTCTATACCCATAAAGATGTAGAGTCTCAATAAGCTTCTGTACAGTTGCTATGAGTCAGAATAGGCTCGACATCAGTGATTTTCTATGACTGGAGTGACTACGGAGACTTCTCCTCTGGCCAAGATAGAGTAACAGAGCACTAATTTATCTTTTGATCTAAAACAACTAAAAATTACCAAGCAAAATATGTGACTCGATGGATATCAAAGCATTGTGCATCTAGACAATGAAGGAAGACTTCCCCTGAGTGAGGTGAAATAAATGGGGACAAACCAAGAACTTCAAAGCTTACTGCCCTCGGTGAGCTTTTCATCGTACACCTGGGGAGGGGCACACAGAGATTTCCTGAAGTAAGCAGACAAGTACAGGAGTCACGGGAGAACAGTGTGACTAGGTTACACAGGATACTGTACTGGAAAGGTGAGGGGTGCAGAGGAAAAGTACACCTGAGATCTGGGGAGGGTTCCTTTCAGTGCTCAGCTGAGTACTAAAAATTGCCTGCATGTGAGAGAACTACCTGAAGTAGGGGAAAGAATCAAAGCAGGATATGGAGAAAAAGCAACCAATTGAAGCTAGCTCAGTATTGCCAGATCACATGAAACCAATTCTCATAAGTATTCTTTAAGTTCAAGAAGTTAGACGAAAGACTGACATGTTATGAGGAGACATGACAGACGTGAACAATAACATAAACTGCATAGATTTATGGTAGACTGAGCACTGCAGGAGATAACAAACATAAAGATCATGCTGAGAAAAACAAGCGGGGAAAAGACTGGGAGGACAGTAGGAGTGCCAGTAAGTGACCAAACAGACGTGGAACTGGACATTAGGAAAGGAGGCTTGGGGCAGAAAAAGAATTGAAGATGCAATCACTAAAAAACTCCTAAATTTGATTTAAAAAAACTACAAACCCAAATAATTTAAGTGGTTCAAAAGATCTTCAGTACCTTCCAATCCACGAACATGAGATATTCTTCCATTTGTTGAGGTCACTCTTGGTCTCATGTAACAGTGTTCTGTAGTTTTCCTCGTATTAATCTTTTGGGTTTTTTTAGTCAGGTATATCCCTAGATATTTCAGTTTGTGCTTGGCTATTGTAAAGGGTACCACCTTTTTAATCGCCTCTTCTGTGGTCTTGTCTGATGTGTGTAGCAGTTCGATAGACTTCTGTTTGTTAATCTTGTATCCTGCCACTCTGCCATGTCCCTCTATCACTTTCAACCTTCCACTTGTGGAGTTTGGGGCATTGCCCATATATAAAATCATATCCTCTGCAAATAATGATAGTTTTACCTCTTTGTTCCCCAGACTAATACATTTGATCCCTTTTCTTTGTCTTATGATGTTACCTAGGACCTCCCGTATGATATTAAATTGGAGTGGGGACAAGGGGCATCCTGGTCTGATCCCCTTTTTCAGTGGAATTGTTTTCATCTTTCCTCCATTGTTTACCATGTTGGCTGTTGGTTTTTCATCTATAGCTGTAATATTGAGGAATTTTCTTTCCTTTCCTATCTTCTCGAGTGTCTTAAACAGGAATGGGTGTTGGATGCTGTCAGATGCTATTTCTGCATCCATCCATATTATCATCTGGTTTTTATAATTTTTCATGTCGATGTGTGGCAAATAATACTAAAGGCTTTTCATATATTAAATCATCCCTGCATCCCTGTTATGAATCCCACTTGGTCATGGTGAATTATTTTTTATATGCTTTTGTATTCAATTGGTGAATTTTTTGTTAAGGATTTTTGCATCGATGTTCATTAGGGATATTGGTCTGCAGTTCTGGATACTGGGGGATCCTTGCCTGGTTTAGGTATCGGAGTTGTGCTAGCTTCCTAGGAAAAGTTTGAGAGTTTTCCTTCTTTTTCTATGTTCTGGAAGAGTGTGTGCAGGATTGGTGTCAGTTCTTCCCTGAATGCGTGGTAGAATTCTCAGGTAAAGCCATCTGAACTGGGGGATTTTTTTGTTCGTAATCCCTCCATGATCTTGTCTATTTCTTCTACTGCTGTGGGTCTGTTGAGGTTGTTGACATCCATCTGAGATAGTCCAGAGAGGGATTGTGTTTCCAAGTATCTGTCCATGTCTTGAAAGTTGTTGGATTCGTTAGAGTACAGGCCTTTGTAGTGCTGTGTAATGATCCTTTTGATTTCATTAGAGGCTGTTGTAATATCCCCTGTTTCATTCCTCATCCTTGCTATTGAAATTTGTTCCATCCTTTCTTGGTTCAGTCAATCAATTCTGTTAATGCTTTCAAAGAACCAACTTTTACCTACATTATTTTTTTCATAGTTTTCTTGTTTTACCTCTCCTGTATCTCAGCGCTGATTTTTATTATTTCTTTCATTTTGCTATTAGTAGGATTATTTTGGTGACTCTGCTCTTATTGGTGTAAGTTTTGTGCCAGTGTATCAGCCATAAATCTCTCTTCCCTTTTCATGTGTGCATGTATTGTTATCAACCTTCCTCTGATAAATGCCTTTGCTGTGTCCTAAAGGTTTTGGTACAACATATTTTCATTCTTATTGGTTTCTAGAAACTTCCTGATTCCATCTCTGATCGGGGCCAATACCCACTCCTTTCTGCTTAAGGTACTATACAAGTTGAATGCTAGCCTGATACACATACCATCATCCTTCTTGAAAGAATTGGAAAAACTGATCACCAATTGAGGTAGTTAGTTTATTGTGCCAACCTGACCTATAAATACATGTGGGGTTAATTAAAGGGTGGAGGGATAAATGGCTTAGTGAACCTCTGCTTTCTAGTTCTTGGGTCTCTTGCTTTCTGATGGTCGGACCAGGGTGCAGCTGCTTTAGCAGTTCCCTGCTTCAGCTGGCAAGGCTCACTTCCTGCAAGACATCCCTGAGGAGAAGCCACATGGACCTACCCCGATGCAGCCCTGGATGCTGGAGGAACCTGTGGAGACCCCTGCCAGTGCTGAGATGCTTACACTCTCACTGATTCGGCTTTCCTGTTGCAGTCGGCACCACTGCGTGTGTTTTGTGAAATGGAGGAGGACTTTGTGGATGGGTTTTGGACATATGGGTTAACGTTACTTGTGGGCTTGGGCAGCACTGGGTTGGGGTGTTTTCTTGATGCACACTTACTCTTTATATAAAATTCTCTCTTATACATATGAGTATCTGTGGATTTGTTTCTCTAAAGTACCCAGACTAGCACACCAATTTCATATGGAGAAGGAAGAAGTCCATAGTAAGTAGAGAACTCCTCAAGAAGAAGGACAAAGTGTGAGGGCTTGCTTTACCTGACATTAGCACATATTCTATGGCCACAGTGGTCAAAACAATGTGGTATTGGTACAATGACAGATATTCAGACCAATGGAGAAGAGCTGAAAACCCAGAAATAAAAACATCAGCATATAGGCAACTGATTTCTTATAAGTGCCCCCCAAAATACCAAATGGTAAGCAAATGCGCATTTCAATAAGTGGTGCTGGAAAAAAATGGATATCTACCTGCAGAAAAATGAAGCAAGACTCTCACCTCACTCCATGCACAAGAATAAACTCAAGGGATCAGAGACCTTGAGATAAAACCCCTAACAATTAGGGCCATTAGTGAGGGAATTGGGACCAACCTGAGAACCTTGGCACAGGGAATACATAGGCTATCGGAAATAGGGAAGGATACAAATACAGAGGAGTCACAAGTAGACAAGTGGGGCAAACTGAAGATAAGACACCTGTGTACATAGAAAGTATTCACCAAGAGAGTAATAAAAGAGCCCACGGACTGGGAAAACATCTTTAGCAATGACACATCAGACAAAGGCCTTATTACTAAAATCTACAATACTCTGCTACCTTTCAAAAAGAAAAAAACTACCTGTAACTGCCCACTGAGGAGGTGGGCAAAAGACCTGAACAGAAGTTTCACGGGGGCAGAAATCCAAATGGCCAACAAACATATGACAAAATGTTCCCAGTCATTAGCCATCAGAGAAATACAAATTAAAACAACTATGAGATACCACCTAACACCCTCAAAGATAGCCAATTAAAAAAATCAAAAAGTAATAAGTGTTGGAGGGGATGTGGGGAGATAGGAACTCTCATCCATGGCTGGTAGACTTGTAGGTATGTGCAGCCACTATGGAAGTCATTTGGGCACTATTTAAAACAGATGGAGATGGTTTTATGACCCAGCAATCCCCCTACTGGGCATATACCCAGAAGAGGCAAGAAATAAACCACGGCCAGACATCTGTGCTCCAGTGTTCAACGTGGCACAGTTCACAATTGCAAGGAGTTGGAAACAACCCAAATTTCCATTAACCGATGAATGGATTAAAAATCTGTGGTACATACATACAATGGAGGACTACATGTCCCTAAAAAGCAGCAATAAATGCATGAAGCGCATTGCCGCATGGGAAGAACTGGAGGAAATTGTGCTAAGTGAAGTAAATCAAGCACAAAAGGACAAGCACAACGTGAATCCACGGAGGTAAGCTTAAAAAAAAAATCTGGCATAGGAGAAAAGCTACTATATATATACATTCCTGAGGTGAGGTCCAGCAACTATGGCAGGGGCCAAACCCAATCCAGGGAGGCAGAGGGCAGCCAACTAAATAAGAGGAGGAAAGCAAGAGAGAGAGAGAAAAAAAAGGCATGTGGGGAGGGTACTGTTTATATCTCCACAGGAGAGGGAGCGAGACCAAGCTTCAACCAGACGCACCAAGATGTGAATACAACATACTGGCATGTACCAAGGAACCTATAGAGAGGTCTGAGGGTTGGGCCCCAACCCCAACTGTGTACACACACACACACACACACACACACACACACACACACACACTTTCAGAAGAATGCACTGCAGAGGACAGCACTGGGGCTATGGCTTGGGGAGAGGGGCGTGTCAGATTAGAGCACCCAGGAAAAATGAAAAGGGATGCAGTGGGAGGAGAGGACATCCTGGCCCACCAAGCCTGGAGAAGGATGCTCCTGCTCAGAGCAGAAAATGCATGGGGAGGACCGTAGGGCTGGCTGCACCACAGGACACAGTGTCCCTCACGGAAAGATGGCACTATGGGGACAGCACTGGAGACACAGTGAGGGAATAGTGCATGGTCTGGCCTGCTCACGCTGGGGCGAGACACCGAGGGCATGCAGCTGTGCAGCAGGGGGAGCAGAGTGATGAAATTCCCATGGGATACCAAAAATATACCTTGGAGACAGAGTGTGACACCCCATCAGACTCGACTGGAAAACACTTGTAAAGGCCAACAAACAGACCTTGAACTATTTATAGGCTTTTCCATTTTTGTCAGTGGCTTTCTTTTTGTTGTTGTTATTTTGTTCTCGTTTTTGTTGTTGTTATTGTTTTGTTGGTTTTGACTTCCTTTGTTGTTTCATTTGGCTTTACCTGGTTTTTGAAAGATATGACAAAATAATAATTAATAAATTATCAAGTGTTCATGAGGGAGGGGGGAGCGGGAAGAGAGGGGGAAAAATAAGGAGCTGATGCCAGGGGCTTGGATAGAGAGCTGATGATTTGAGAATGATGAGGGCAATGAATGTACAAATGTGCTTTACACAATTGATGTATGTATGGATTGTGGTAATATTTGTATGCGCCCCTAATAAAATGATTTTTAAAACCTGCTACAATAATTTTTAAAAGAAATGTTAAAGGAAGTTATTTAAACAAAAGGAAATTGTTATAGCAAATGGAAATATAGATCCACATAAAGGAATGTAGCGGACCAGAAACAGAAAACATTGCAGGTAAATATATAAAATTGTTTCTTCTTATTATTTAACTGTCTTTGAAATATGATCACTACCCAATAGTACAAATAATAACTGCATCACTGGACTTAAAATATATAAACTCACTGCAATCAAGTTGATTCCAACTCAGAGAGAGCCTCTGGGACAGAGCAGTAATGCTCCACAGAGTTTCTCTATGGGACCAAATCACTTCATCTTGCAGAGCAATTGGTGGGTTTGAACCACTGATCTTTTGGTCAACAATCCAATGCTTAACCCACAACATCACCCAGTTTTAAGGTAGAAAAAGTATGGTATGCTAAAATTTGTCAAAAGAAAGTGAAACTAGTTAAATTAATTTCAGATAATGTAGATTTCAGAACAAAGATTTTTACTAGAGAGAGATAACTTAATTTCATAATGATAAAGAGGCTACTTTATTGGGAAGACAACAATCCTAGGTGTTCATTCACCTTATTATGCAACATTCTAAATATGATGTAAATACAGAAAGAATAGATAAACTCATAATATGTTCAGAAGTTTTAACACCATTTTCTCAATGATCAAGAGAATAATTAGATTTTTAGGGGGAAAGGACATTAACCACCACCAACAATTGAGCACTATCAACAAAATCGATTTAATTGACAATTATAGAATACCCCGGTCAACAACAGAAAATCTCGCTTTTTCCATGTGTGTATAAAACATTTACCAAGGAAGACCAACAATCATTTGGGTCATAAAACAGGGCTCCCTAAATGTAGAAGGATTCATTCATACAGATATCCTCTGAACCTCACAGTGAAATTAAATTAAAAATCAATTATAGAAAACCTACCCAAACCCCCAATCTGTAAGATCTCCAGACAATTGGAACTAAATTATTGGAAGTATTTGTAATTGACTAACAATTTTAGGATAACTGGCAAACCAGGAGCATAAATGGAAATGCATAACTCTAAATGGCCCATTTTAGAAAAGCATGGTCAAATCAATGATCCCAAGTATTTGGTAACCCTTCCTAACTTTGTCCCTGATGATCTCATGTGGTTGATTATTCGAAGGTGCTCGTGACTCTCGAGTATTTCTTGTGACATTGTTTCCCTTATCGACCTGCCTGTTGTTAGGCTAAAAATTAAGCCACAGAGTGAGTTCAATTCCAAACCTGCAGATAACTAAGAATCATATTCTCAGGATTTTTACTGGTCTCCATGCAACCAGGATACACATTTTCTTTTCTGAGTTTGAGTTTTGATCCTTATTTTCTCATACCCATAAATATTCATAGAAAGCAGAAAGGTGCTTCATGGGTGATAAATTCTATTTTAAAACAGCAGTCATTGTATTAGTTGTGTCTTGGCTTGCATAGTGTATATTTTGAATACTCTCTGAAGGCTAGATATATTAATAGACATCGGTCAAAGTCAGTAAAATTCATGAGTAAACTTTACTATATGCAAATAAAAGTCAAATCCATATGTCAGCCAAATCCACCATAAAATGCCGACTGTGACAGCTTCATCTAACTATACGTATTACAAGTGTATGACCCAACCTGAACATGGGCTTCACAGCACAGACTCGCCCCGAATACAATCCATGTGTGAACGTGTCAGGCTGGCTGTCATGTTTTCATTTACCATGCCATTGGCATGGGGGTGGGGTGGGGGTTGTTCTAGGACTGCTCCCTCCATCCCACACCCACAAAAATATATATTGTATACTGATATATTAAGATCTTATTCTGATTCCTGCCAAGCCCCACCTGGACCTCTCAAAACTTCACATTGCCCTGTGGGAGAGCCTGATGTTACTTTCTCTTCCTGGTCAGATTCCCACAGCCAGCGGTTGTCTACCTTCCGTCATTTCTTCCCTTGGGTATCTTCGTCCGATATTGGTCATGAAACTGTCAAGAGAAAGAGTTGAGAGATGAGTAGTACATAGTTGGTGTACATAGTTTTTGAATGCAGTGCACTGTGGTTAAGAGCACTGATTGACTTCAATCCTTTCTTCTGCCAAGGACTAGCCCTGGACAAGTTAATGCTCTAGGTCTCAGTGTACACCTGTTAAAGGTAAATGATACGAGCACCACTTCCAAGGGGTAATATGGAGGATAAAATGGGAAGAAATGGACAGTAGGTCACTTAGCACAGCCCTTTGGTAAGAAGGAAGTTTCCAACAAAGTTTGCTGTGTGTTAAATAATTGCTATCACCTCTGTGCTTTTGTGATTACATGGCCCTTTCTCATTGGTTCTCTTTGGGCACAGCCTGGGGAATGACCAGGTTGGTCTTCATGTGAACTGAAGGAATGGCCTCCAAGGGGCAATGGCTTAACTTCACTAAAGAGTCAACTGGCAGAACCAGAGCGCCGATGCTAAAGCCTGGCTTCACCGTGGATAGTAATGCTCCTACTTTGCTTTCTCATCACGTTCCATCTCCTGTGCCGTAAAGTATCCCAAGTGCTACCGTGGAGGCTACAATCGCTTCAATTCTTTCCAAAAAGCACGGGCTGAAAGCGCCTAAGTGTTCATGGTAGCTCTTGAACAAGAGTACTTTTTCAGCAAAGGACTTCCAACTTGGGAAGCCATGTGAAAATAGTTGGGAAATCCAGTCTGGAGTTTGACCTTGCTTCAAATCAGTGCTCTGCCACTAACCAGCAGTGGGCCCTGGGCAAGTTTATTTCTCTCCGTAAGTTTCAGTTCCTTCGTCTAGAAAAGGGGGCTGGCAATCCTATTTGCATCTTCTAAAGCAAGTAGCATAATGTAGACACGGTGTTGTTGTTGTTAAGTACCACTGAGTCACCTCCTATTCATTGCAACCCTGTGTGCAATAGAACGAAACACTATGCGGTCCTCGCCATCCTCAACTGTTCATACGTCTGAGCAGATTGTCGTAGCCACTGTGTCAGTCACCCAATGCAATGTGTTCTTTGCCCGCCTTAGTGCTCTTCCATGGGCATTGAATGTGAATCCAAGCAAGTCAAAATTCTAGACAATCTCTTCTCCGTTTATCATGATGTTACCTCTGGGTCCAATTGTGAGGATTTTGGTCTTCTCTACATTGCATTGTAATCTATACTGAAGGCTTCAACTTCTGACCTTCATCAGCAAGTGCTTCAAGTCCTCCTCACTTTCAGTACGCAAGGTTGTGTCATCTGCATATCGCAGGTTGTTGATAAGCCTTCCTCCAATCCTAATGCTGCGTCCTCCGTCAAATAACACCCCTTCTCTGATCGCTTGCTCAGTGGAGGCACATAGGAATCCTGAGTGAACGTTAATCATTGTCCGTATCAAGAAAGCCTGGTGGCTCAGTGGTTATATGCACTGCTAGCCTAAAGGTTGGCAGGTCGACCCCACGCAGGGGCTCCGTTGAATGTTGGCCCACTAGCTACTCATCCTTCAAGTCTCAAGTAAGGGATCCTTCCTACTACAGACCCTTCCGGCACTCTGTGTTCCTTTCTCCTAACACGCCTGGCAACGTCCGTTAAACTGTTGTTTCCATCAAGATTGGCAGTATCTGTGCTCTCCCACTAGACGGTAAGTACTATGAGCCCAGAGTATGGCTATTTCATTCATTCATCACTATATCTCAGGTGTTTAGCAGTTATGAAATGGGTGAAAGAAAAATAAAGTAAAATCATAATCACTATGGAGGCTACAATTGACATAGATGCTCTATAAGTTAAAAAGCTATTATCCCCCCAGTTAGAGAGGTGGAGAGTAAAACAGAAGTTAAACAAATTGCCCAAAGTTACAAGTGAGTAAGTCAGGGAGTAGATGGGTCTCCTGACCCAGAGTAAGATTCCTAGCTCAGTGTGTCTTCTGCTGCCCCATATTGTTTCCTGCTAATCAATACCTGGGTCTTCTGAATCTGAACAAGTTAACATCTACTGTGAAGAGCTACGAAATGCAAGAACAATCTCTCTTATCAGAGGGAAGCTTTCTTAACCTCCTCTTTCATTAGAAACCTATGGAAAGCTAGCATATTTCAGATACAAGAAATAAATATTTTCATCAGGTTGAATATTACCTATTCCAGTGATTCTTTAGATAAAAGATACAAGACAGGGTCCTGGTTGATCCCATTTCTCTGTGTTGTAACAAGGTACCACCAGTTTTGGGGGGTTGTTTTTTATTATAATTCATTGTATTGGGGGCTCTTACAGCTCTTATAACAACCCATACATGAATTATTTTATTCACATTTGTACATTTGTTGCCATCATCATTTTAAAAACATTTTCTTTCTACTTGAGCCCTTGGTAGAGCTTCTCTTTCCCCCACCCTTCTCCCACCCTCCCACCCCCATGAGTCTTTGATAAATTATAAATTATTATTATTTTCATTTCTTAAACCGTCCACTGTCTCCCTTCATCCTCATTTCTATTGTTCATCCCCCTTAAAGGTGGGGGTTATGTATGTTGATCATTGTGATCTGTTCCCCCTTTCTCCCCTTTCTCCACCCTCCCCACCTTCTCCCTAGACTCGTAGTATTGCTACTCCCATTATTGTTCTGACAGGTTTACCTGTCCTGGATTCCACGTGTCAAGAGCTCTTATCTGTACCCATGTACATGCTTTGCTCTAGCCGGATTTGTAAGGTAGAACTGGGGTCATGATAGTGTGGGGTGGGAGGGTGGGAGAAGAAAGCATTAAAAAACTAGGGGAGTGCTGTGTGTTTTGTCAGTGCTATACGGCACCCTGGCTGCCTCCACGCCTTCTTGTGGTCCTTCTGTGAAGGGATGTCCCACTGTCTACAGATGGACTTTGGGTCTCCACTCGGTGCCTCCTCATTGGCATCAAATATAATTGCTTGTTTCAGGTCTTTGATGCCTGATACCTGATCCTGTCGACACCTCATGATCTATCACACAAGCTGATGTGCTTCTTCTATCTGGGCTTTGTTGCTTCCCTGCTAGGTGGCTGCTTGTTTAACGTCAGGCTTTTAAGACTCCAGATGCTATATTTTTTAATAGTCTGGCACCATTAGCTTTCTCTACCACATTTGCTTATGTGCCCGTTTTGACTTCAGCAATCGTGTTGGGAAAGGGTACCACCACTTTTAAGCCACATTCATGAGACTCAGCCCAGAAGAAGCACATAAGGAAATAGTTAAAAATATCAGTGTTCCAAAGTAGCTCTGATGACTGAAACTGGAGTGCCCTTCTGAATATGAAGGAAATATCAGTTGACCAAATGCTCTATTATCCACTAAAGGCTGCACATGAGGCAATCCCATTTTTCAAATAGAATGTACTTCCCCACCCCCCACCCCCAAAGTGCTCCCATAAGCAGCTCCATCTCTTTTCCCCTATCAACTAAGAAAGTGTGTTCAGGGGTCATGCAGCAACAATGGTGAAGTTCATGAGATCTGAAGGCAGTTAAGATTCTGCCACTTTCTAGATATGCACATTTGATGAGTCACTGAGATCCCACGAACTTGAATTTTCTTGTCTATAAAATGAAGATAGCAGTAACACATACTGGAACTCCATGGAGTCTACCAGGTGACACATGCATGTAAAGTACCTGATTTCTGTCTTCTTAAGTCAAAATTTCAGGATTCCATTTCACGGAGTGAGATTTCTTTGTAGTGAAGTCACCGACAACCCTCCGCCTCCTTTGTGCATTTCCATAGTGAAACATAGTAAATATTTGTGGGGTGAATTGATAAGCCAATGGATCCCTGTCCCTTCATGACTCCAAGAAGCCTTTCCTTCTCTGCTGGTTCAGGGCCAGAATGCTTCTGGAGGAATGGAGCTGTCAAGGACTGATGGATCACAAACCAGTAGATTTACCAATACCTTCAGAGCAATCTGGTTTAGGGAAAATCCTTGAGGGTTGTAGGAGAGGCAGGCCGGGTCCTGATGAATCCCACCCACAGCCTGACAGGGTGAATGGCAGCCACATCAAATCTGGTCTCTGTGGAGGCTCTCAGGGAGTTCTCACTTACCAGTCTCTCCGTACCTGTCTGTCTGTCCAGGGCAGATACGGCCTTTGATTAGAGAGGCCCGAGTCAGGAAACCTAGAGGTCCTGCTGATTGGAGTCAGCTCTGTGGGCTGTCATCTGGAAGGGGGGATATTGAATTAATCAGTCATGTTGACAGGGGGTCTAGAGTGGGGGAAAGCCCTCCTAAACAACACGAGGAAACCCAGTGTGGGGCAAGGATGGGAGGAACAACTGGTTTGGCCTTGGGCATGGTGTCCCTTGAGCCAGATTAATGATCCCCTGGTTCTTATGTTTGTTTCAAATCCCACTAAATGACAGATGATAATCATTATCCCTTGGTACTCACCCAAATATTCAGCTTAATAAACAAATAGGCTGGCATGTCATTTATCCCTTATTATTTTCATGTTTTCTTGATGTTACATGACCCCTTGCATTTCAACAAATGGATATCCTGTTACTATAAATCTAGCAAGGAGAAAAGAAATTGGGACTTATTAAACATGGGTGTGTCATTTGGTTCATTCCTTTGAGATGTGAGCATGAATATTTCCCAAATTTTAGATAAACAAGAAGGCCAGGACAAGTTGACTAAGCTGCCAGTTCCCCTCACAAGACAACAGAACCAGCGGTTCAACGTTGCTCAACACTCAATGCTCTGCCCACTTTGCCTCCTCTCTAGAAATCACTACCAGAAAGCAGTTGGATTCACGGTGCATGTGTTGGAAATATGTCCTTTTCCCCCGAATCCATTGTTTTCTTTCCTCGTGTTTTAGTCAGTCTTGGGGAGTTCTTCAGGCTGACTCTTCAAGTCTTTTCTGTTTACTCCGAGGTACCCTGAGGAGATCCGGCCCAGCTGGTTTCTAGAACAGTTGCTCCCAGATCCTACTTTAGGCCTCACAAAGGAACCCATCAGGATACACCTTTTCTAGATTTCCAGAGCCAGACAAACTAGAGCTTCTCAGTTTTTAAATTGCTTGTGATAGTTCGGTGGTTTTGTGCCAAGATGGTACCCGTAAGAAGATGTGGGTGAAGTCTAGCCTGTCAATCAGGTCAGAGCCTGATGGTGCCTGCTGATGAAGATGGCCTTCTCATAAGGAGGATCCTGGGAACTTTGTCTCTCCTCTCTCTCTGCCTTCACTTTTCTGTGGAGGAGCCATTCGGAGACCTGCCAGAACCCCGTGATGCTTCCACCACCATTGGATCCACAAGACTTTTCACCCACTGTCCAGTGATATCCCTTCCATGGGCATCATTGCATGTGGCTTCATGAGTCTGAAGAGGGACTTGTGGACTCGTGTCAGACGTATGGACTGAAGTTGGACTGGGCTGGGATGCTTTCTTCCTACAGAAGGGCTCCTTGGTATAAAGCTCATTCTTACACATAGACCAGTACCACTGGAGTTGCTTCTCTAGTCAACGCAGCCTAACACTGGGCAGTAGCTGTCCTAGTTCACGTGAGTATTAGAAACGGGGAGGAGAGCTGAAATATGCCACCTCATTTCATTGGTGAAGCAGAGAGCTAAGTCAAGGTCCCTTAAAGTTGTAAGATGCTGATTCTGTGAGTTGAGGGAACTCCTCTGCGTCAGAGCCATGAGCTCATGGACTTCTGCTGTCCTGGGCTGGATTCCGTGTCCAAGGATAGTATACAGCTTTAGGTGCTCTGAGCTTAATGATGCTGAAGCCCAGAATTGGAGGGGACTTTAGATCATCAAGTCATATCCGCAATTCAATATTTGGATCTCATCTACAACATTCCTGTGAAGTAATTACCTCTCTGCTCACCCTCTCAAATTAATGAGGACCACATTACTTCATTCCTCTTTTTAAAAATTCATATTCCTTTTATAATATTCTCCTTTTTCTTTAAGTTGTTTGAGACAACAGAGACCTTATAAGCAAAGGCATTCAATGAAGATAGAAGATAGGGTTTGTAATCTGGAGATGAGGGCTTAAATTCGAAGTCTCCTACCTTAGACTGGTTGTCTAACATTTTTGGAGTTGATGTCTCTTTTCTCAGCTATAAAGTCAGTTAAGGAGGCCTTCCCTCTCTAGCTCCAGGAGCCCGGTGTTGAACTGCTAACCACAAATCTGGCAATTCAAACCCACCAGTGCTGATACCAGGAAAAGGTTAAGGTGTCTGCTTGAAACCCCCATAAAGGGTAGCAAAGAATTAGAATTGACTGGATGGCGATGGGTCTGGTTGCTGAGTTTTGGTCTCTACCCGCCACAGAGTTGTGTGAGATCAAATGAAATTATGAACACACTTACTTTGACCGAGAAAATTGACTATGTGCATTTACAATCGAAGTATGATTGGCAGTCTCATTTCTACCATTTTCTACTTCAAACAAGAAAAGACCCAAAGCAGTTGGTTGTGTTGTATTTTGAGGCTATTTGCTGAGGTAGCATTGTCCACGGCTTACGATTGCATGTCTCTAGTATGTTACCAGATGACACCATGGAACTACTTTACCCTGACCTCCAAATTCCGAGCCAGATCCAGGCACAGGCTCTGATGAGAAGGGTGACACGTGTGCCGGTTTGAATGCGAGAGTCCTGGGATTTGCACTGACAGAGACAGATGTCAAGAGGGTGAAACCAACAGATTAATTTTACCTTATGAACTAACCCAGATGCAGCTGGAAGTCTCTGGAGATAAAGAGAAGGGGAGAAAAGATTATGATCTCTCCCTGCTGTGCCACAACCCATTCTGTTGCTTTAAAATCATCCATCAATCATGGATTGCACAACTGCTTCAGATCCTAGGAAACCTTCCAAAAACTATGTGCCCATGGTCTCCAGAAATGAACACCTGGGGATCACTGTGGGAATCGTGTTTTGGGAAAACCCTGCCTGCATGTTTCCAATGCAACATGCAATTCTTGATGTAGACAATTTTTATATAATTCTTAGATTAATCCTGTGGTGCAATTGTTATTATTCCCATTAATTAGATGAAGAAAGTAAATGTGCAAGAGGTGAGAGTACTTAGCCACATTCACAAAGGTAGCAGGACTAAGGCTAACCCAAGAATAAAAAACTCTGTCAACTTTGAAATGAAAAGAAATATTGGAAGAACATTTCAGCTAGGATATCAACATTAATTTAAAAACCTCCCCTATGCACTTATAGAGGTCTAAATACAGGCATGTATGTATGTAAATATATTTGTATATAACAATAGGGAAATATATCTATGTACATACATTTATATGTTAAGTATTAAGGCAACAGACAGACATTGGGCCTCCACTCAAGTACTCCCTGAATTCAAGAACACTTTGTTCCAATGACCTGGCATTCGTGATGCTCAGCTTCCTGACATGATCACTGAAGACAAAATGGGTGCACAGCAAATGTGGTGAAGAAAGCTGATGTTGCCTGGCTATCAAAAGATATAGCATCTGGTGTCTTAAAGGCTTGAAGACAGACAAGTGGCCATTTAGCTGAGAAGCAACAAAGTCCACATGGAAGAAACACATGGGCCTGTGTGATCATGAGGTGTCAATGGGATCAGGTATCAGGTATCAAAGACCCAGGGGGAAAAAATTCATATCAATGTGAATGAGGGGAGTACAGAGTGAAGACCCAAAACCCATCTGTAGACAATCAGACATTCCCTTACTGAAGGGTGCAGTATAGCGCCGATGACACATACAACTTTCCTCTAGTTCTCTAATGCTTCCTCCCTTCCACTATTATGGTCCTAATTCTACCTTAAACTCCATCTAGACCAGAGCATGCACACTGGTACAGATAAGAGCTAGAAACACAGAGAATCCAGGACAGATAACCGCTCAGGACCAATAATGAGAGTAAGGATACCAGGAAGGGAAGGGGAAGGTGGGGGAGAAAGAGGGAACCAATCACAGTAATCTACATATAACCCCCTCCCAGGGGGCTGGACAACAGAAAACTGGGTGAAGGGAGATATTGATCAGTGTAAGACATGAAATAATAATTTATAAATTGTCAAGGGTTCATGAGGGAATGAGGGAGGAGCTGAGTCCAAGGGCTCAAGTAGAAAGAAAATGTTTTGAAAACGTTAATGGCCACAAATGTAAAAATGTCCTTGGAACCATGGATATATGTATGGATTATAATAAGAGCTGTACAAGCCCCCAATAAAATGATTTTTTTAAAACAGAACTTCTCTCAAAAAATCATTGTAAAACGATAAGGGATGCAGCTAGACAGCCGTAAGAATAAGAGATCATTCAGAAGACAAGACCATTGGTTTTGATTTTAAATTGTGTGAAGTAGCTTTGACGCCTTACTTAAGTCATTTAAATTGGAAAGGTGTTATTTACATCATCTGGGAAAACGAACTCTTTGCTTTCTGTGTCTTGTCGACTATACAATTCTACTGGTCAGAGGATTCCTTTGGAGCAGATGCACGTGGTTCTGACTGGGAAGAACTGGGGAAATGAGCACAGAGAACTGAATGCCATGTTACAGAAAGCCAAGAGTTGGGAGTTTGACTGACCTGGGTTCAAATTCTGATTTCATTGTGAACCAGCAGATGCTTCTGAAAGCTTTTCTCAGCTTTTTTCCTCAAAAATCAGGCTAAGCATTATGAGAAGCCTCCATTTGTGGACGTGGTGAGCTTAAATGAGTTCATGTATAGTATAATGCCTGTCAAGCTGGAAGGACTGAAGATATGGGAGGAAATAAGGCATAGAAAGCCCATTAAAGAATAAATTAAAAACACAAAACCTCCCCTGCTCAAGACATAGAAGCAGCGATGAGAGGGGGAAGGAGCCTCGATGGAGAGGAAACTCATCCTGTTAAGGAAGCGGTGAGCAGCGGTCCCTTGCCTGGTGTGCTGTGAGTCTCAAGTCTGCCTATTCAGCAAATATTTAACGATATCCACTTGGTGCCAACCAATGCTCTGAGTGAAGATAAAACAGACGAAACCAGATTCATGCATGGCCCGAAGGACATTGTTTCCTACTGTGAAATAAGAGTAATAATTGAGTCTACAAGGGATATGTGGGAGCACAGATCTGGGAGAGGAAGAAGCTATGCGTATGTGGAGGAAGGTGTCACAAAGGCTTCTGGGAGTTTTCATGTGATTTAAGTCTGACAGTCCAGTACTTTCATATTAAAGAAAACTTCAAAAAATTCATGGAAAAATCACATTATATTTTTAAAAAACATTTCATTAGGGGCTCATACAACTCTTATCACAATCCATACATACATTGATTGTGTAAAGCACATCTGTACATTCTTTGCCCTCATCATTCTCAAAGCATTTGCTCTCACTTAAGCCCTTTGCATCAGGTCCTCTTTATTTTCCCCCTCCCTCCCCGCTCCCCTGTCCCTTATGAGCCCTAGATAATTTATAAATTATTATTTGTCATATCTTGCCCTATCCGGTGTCTCCCTTCATCCCCTTTTCTGTTGTCCGTCTCCCAGGGAGGAGGTCACATGTAGATCCTTGTAATGGTTCCCTCTTTCCAACCCCCTCTCCCACTACCCTCCCACTCACACCCCTGGTCCTGAAGGTATCATCCACCCTGGATTCCCTGTGCTCCAGCTTCTATCTGCATCAGTGTTCATCCTCTGCTCTATCCAGACTTGGAAGGTAGAATTCGGATCATGATAGTTGGGGGGCGGGGGGGAGTAAGCATTTAGGAACTGGAGGAAAGCTGTATTCTTCATCAGTGCTACTTTGCACCCTGACTGACTCCTCTCCTCTCCTAGACCCCTCTGCAAGGGGATCTCCAGAGGCCGACAAATGGGCTTTGGGTCTCCACTCTGCACTTCCCCCATCATAAATTCTGGTAAGACTTTTTTTGTTCTGGTGATGCCTTATACCTGATCCCTTTGACACCTCAGGATTGCACATGCTGGTGTGATTCTTCCAAGTGGGCTTTGTTGCTTCTGAGCTAGATGGCCGCTTGTTTACCTTCAAGCCTTTAAGATCCCAGACCCTATCTCTTTTGATAGCCGGGCACCATCAGCATTCTTCACCACATTTGCGTGCTCACCCGCTTTGTCTTCAGTGGTTGTGTCGGGACAGTGAGCATCATAGAATGCCAGTTTAATAGAAGAAAGTATTCTTGCATTGAGGGAGTACTTGAGTGGAGGCCCAATGTCCTCCCTCCACCTTAACACTAAACCTATAAATATAGGCACATAGATCTATTTCCCCAACCTCATATGTATATTTGCATATGTACATGTCTTTGTCTAGACCTCTATAAATGCCCTTTGCCTCCAAGCTCTTTCCTCTATTTACCTTGACTTTCCTCCTGTCCCACTATCATGCTCCAGCTCCACCTGGGTTTCAGCTATACCTCTTAGTTACGTTACCCTTGATCATGCCCTACCAGGCCTGCCACACCCACCTCACCACCAATTTGGATCACTTGTTGTTCCCTTGTCCCTGGGTTTCTTAACACCACTCCCTTTCCCCCGACCACCCACTACCCCTTATCCCCCCAGAACTGTCAGTCCCATTGTTTTTCCTCCAGATAGTTCATCCAGCTTATCTTATTTAGACAGACCACTCACATTATCTTTTAACTTCATTTTTCACAAACTTTTGAACACGCCTCCCATGTACAGTTGCCTGTTCAAATACTCAGAAACACATCATTTTAATTAAAATAAATTTATTTTCTAGTTATGATTTGTTTCTGAAATTGGTTGCTTTTTACAGTGGCACTCAATAGTTCAACTATTCAGTCAGACGGGGAAGATCTGAAGTCTTAAGAATTAAAAATAAAAGCAAGAAACAATTGAAAAAAAAGTAAAATTAGAATTGACAGATAGCTTTTTGGTGCAGCTGTGAATTTATTAGTACAAACTGAGTACCTGTTTTGAGCCTTGTGCTCACAGGAGCCCAGGCATATATTGCTTTGTGGTATCTTTGTCCAACTTGGGAAAATACAAGTACTGTAAGAGGAGGTGTTGGAATATTCTGAGCATCTGCCTTGTTACCTACTTGGCTTGCAAGCCCTCGAAGACGAGACCTTGCCTTTTTTAAACATCAATTTTAAATATAATTTATATACAGTAAAATGTACCAATTGGATAATTACACTCACATGAGTTTTGACAAATGTATATACTCCTATAGCCATAACCAGAACCAAGGTGTGGTAGTTAAATAAACTGTTGCCAATTTGAGAGGATTATGAGTGAATGGGGTGGAGTCTAACCTGTCAATCATTGTATAACCAATGAAGCCTCTGTGTGGGCATGGCCTTCTCATGAGGATTCTGAGAATTCCTGTATTCTTCCTTGGAGGCAGGAGACACAATCTCTCTCTAGGCTCACTCCCTGCAAGACATTTCTGAGGAGAAGCCACATGAAGCTACCCTGAGGCAGTCAGAGTTTCTAAGCTGAAGGAACCACGAGGAGACCCCTGCCAGTGCTGAGATGCTTACAACACCACTGGATCCACAGGGCTTCCAACCCACTGGCCTGTGATCTGCCTGCATTTGGCGTCATTGCATGTGTTTCATGAATCAGAAGAGGAATTTATAGATTGGTAACAGGCATGTGGGCTAATACCGGACTTATGGACTTGATCTCGACTGGGTTAGGATGTTTTCTCAATATTCAACTGCTCTTGTATATAAAGCTTTTTCTTATACACATATGAGTCTCCCTGCATTTGTTTCTCTATTCTTCCCAGACTAACATACAAGGTATAAAATGTTTAACATTATTCCCAAAAGTTCACTTATGTCCCTACCAACCCACTTCCTGTCTCTTTGCACCCCACACTCACATTCCCACAAAAACTATTGTCCTTCTGTCACTATGAATTTCATGTGTTCTTGTCACAGGCCTTCTTCTGCTCACATATTTTTTTGAGATCCTTGTATGTAGCTGAATGCCTTCGTAGTTCATTACTCTTTATTGCTGAGTAATAATCAGTCGTATTAATACAACCCAGTTGGTTGATCAGTTCATCTGTTGATGGATATTTGGATTGTTTCCAGATTTGGGATACTGTGAATAAAAGTGCTACAAACATTTATTTACAGAGTTCTGTATGGACAAATGTTTTATTTTCTTTTAGGTAAATATCAACAGCTATGCTTTGTCATAGAGAAACAATTACAAGTGATTGAAAATTTAAAATAAAGAGTTTTATTATGGCAAAAAGATTGTTTTGCAAACTGGGGAAATGCATATTCAAGAAACCTTTAACAAAGTTCTCTGGGGAGTTAAAGCAACAACAGGACTACTTTTTATTTAATAGAAGTGAGCATCTATACTTTTTATTTATTTATTTATTTATTTTATTTTTTTTAACAATTTATTGGGGCTGATACAATTCTTTTCACAGTTCATACATATACATACATCAATTGTATAAAGCACATCTGTACAGTCTTTGCCCTAATCATTTTTTTCTCTTTTCTTCTTTTACATTTTATTAGGGATTCCAACAACTCTTACCACAATCCATACATATACATACATCAATTGTATAAAGCACACCCATACATTCCCTGTCCCAATCATTCTCAAGGCATTTGCTCTTCACTTAAGCCCCTTGCATCAGGTCCTCTTTTTTTCCCCCCCCTCCCTCCTCATTCCCCCCTCCCTCATATGCCCTTGGTAATTTATACCTCGTTATTTTGTCATATCTTGCCCTATTCGGGGTCTCCCTTCCCCCCTTCTCTGCTGTCCCTCTCCCAGGGAAGAGGTCACATGTGGCTCCTTGTAATCAGTTCCCCCTTTCCAACCCACTCACCCTCCACTCTCCCAGCATCGTCCCTCACACCCTTGGTCCTGAAGGTATCATCCCTTTTTATAGAAAATTACAAAATGAAGATACTCGGGGAAAGGAGGAATTTTACCTAGACCTTAGCCTAAAGTTTCCCTTTCAAAATCCTTGAGAGGACATAAGAGACATTAGATTTTGTATGAGTCTTCCCAGATTGCTGCACTGTATCATATGTAGGTGTATAACTTATAAGAAATTGTCAAACTGGTTTCCAAAATCATATGCCGTTTCATATTCCCATGAGGACACCCATTATTTTTTATCAAGGTCTATTGACAATTCCATTTTACTTGAATCAGCAGTCAGTGGAAGCAGCAGTCAAGACATCAAATGACGACATAGTCCATTGAGCAAATCTGATGCACAGGTGTTAAAAAGCACACAGCCCGGGCGTCTTCAATATGTCTTACGCATGGGAAAGCTGGACTAGGAATACAGAAGACTGAAGAAGAATATTTGCATTTGAGTTATGGTATTGGCCAATCGTATTGGAAATATCATAGACTGCCATAAAAATGTGAGCAAATTTATCTTGGGAGAAGTACAGCTAAAATACTCCTTAGAAGCACGGATGATGAGATTTCATCTCACATGCTTTGGACATGTTATCAGGAGAGACTTGTCCCTGGAAGAATAGATCGTGGGTGGTAAAGTGGAGGAATGGTGAAAAAGAAGACTGGCTGAGCTAGAGGGGCATGTCTGCACAATCGGCTCAAGCATGGCAAAATATGTACACAAAAATTGTACACTCTGAGTCGGGGTCAACTCGATGGTACCAAACAAGACTTGGACATGAATTCTCTCCATTTTTATTTGTCTGAAATTATTTTATTTTACTTTCATTTTTAAAGATATGTGTTCATATTCAAAACAGAATTCTACATTGAGGAAAGTTTATTTGTTTGTCAGCACTTCAAAGCAACCGGCCTCTTCATGGGAGAAAAAAATTAGGCTTTCTGGCCCACAAAGATTTGGGGACAATTCTATTCTGCCTTGTAGGGTCACAATGAGTCAAAACTGACTTGATTGCAATGATATGTTTTTATTTAATTTTTTATTTAACACTTAAAATATTTTTTCCATTCTGTTCTGTCTTTCATACTGTTCAAAAAAAGTTTGCTGTTATTCTCATCTGTATTACAATATAGGTATCTCTTTTCACCCTTGTAATTATTAAGATTTTTTGTTTCATCATTCATTTTTAGCACTGATTATGATACACTGGCTATAATGGTGTCTTTTCATGTATATATACATGTGTGAGTGCCTTTATTGCTGGGATTCTCTGATGTCATTGAATTTGGGCATTTTTGTTTTCTTCTCATTGCGATGGTTTTAACCATGATACTAATCACATTTAAATTTCACTACCACTCCACTGCTACTGCTGACGTGGAAGAAAAATACTCGCTCCCATCGAGTCAATTTCAATTCATAAAGAAGAGAAAATTGCATCATTTTCAAATCCAGGAGAAACCCTTCTTCCCAACTGTATTTTATGTCTTTTCAACATTTGAGCGTTCTGACTCTGTCTTCCTTAACTATGGTTAAGACCACAGCATTCTGATCAAGAGTTCCAATCCAAGTTCTACCATTCATTCATATAAAGACTTTGGTCTGCATAACATGACTTCCATCTCAATCTCCTCACATGTAACAATAGTATGGCAACATCTACTTCATACTACTGCTGAAAGATTAAATAAAATATATTCATAATGTGCTAAGTAAACTGCCTGGCACACAGAAAGCACTTTCTAAATGGTAGTCATGATTATTACCTTATTTCTTCTCATTTCTGTGACAGGATTCTTTGTGGACTGTCTTAGGCTAGTCTACTTTAAATGTTCCTTTGCCTCGAACAATATTTTAAATGGATTGAAGGAAACAACTGCCACAATTTTGTTTGTTTGTTTTTAAATAATTTTAGAATATTACTTGAAAATGCATTCTTAAAGTTTGCGTAGAAGCAAAGGAGTATTTTTGAAGTAAAAGATTAAAAAGTTAAAAATACAACTAAAATTCCTGTTTCTTGACATTTTAGTAAATTATATCATAATCATCTTTAAAACCTGTGTACGCATGCTCAGATCTTATCCCCAACCTTTCCATTCAGGAACAACCACTAACATGCCTTTTGTGTTTATCATGTCCCTCCTCTTCCGCCTCTCCCTCCTCCTTCTAACCACAAGTGTTTGCTTTTGGAAATTATGCATTTTATACTAAAAGAATAATACCTGATGTTACACTTTGAAATTCGCTTTTACCACTTAACATTATGTTCTTGGGGCTCATCTGCATTGTTTTTGACATTCTGTTTCATTATTTTTTTTTACTGCTGCATCATTCCATTGTATAAATGCCACGTCACTTATTAAGCATTCTACAGTTGAGGCGTAGGGTTGTTTACTATTTTCTGCGAGTGTAAAAATGCTGCTTTGGGTTTATTTTGTCTATCTTCACAATTCTATAGGACCATACTCTAGACCTAGCTAATTAAAATTTGCTTTTCATAAGCAAATGTGGTGAAGAAAGCAGATAGGGCCCGGCTATCAAAAGATGTAGCGCCTGGGGTCTTAGAGGCTTGAAGGCAAACAAGCAGCCATCTAGCTCAGAAGCAACAAAGCCCACAGAGAAGAAGCACACAAGCCTAGGTGAACATGAGGTGTTGAATGGACCAGGTAGCAGACACCAAAGAACAAAAGCCATCATTTTGTGATCACTTTCCCCACATAAACGCTGAAGACGAATGTGTGCATAAGTAAGTGTGGTGAGGAAGGCTGGTGGTGCCCAGCTATCGAGAGATACAGTGTCTGGGATCTTAAAGGCTTGAAAGTAAACAAGCAGCCATCTAGCCCAGAAGCAACAAAGCCCACATGGAAGCAGCACACCAACATGTGTGATCATGAAGGGCCAAGGGGACCAGGTTTCAAGTACCAAAGGCGGGGTGGGGGGGAAATACCATATCATCGTGAATGAGGGGAGCGCATGATGGGGACCCAATGCGGATCTGTAGACAATTGGACATCTCTTGCAGAGGGGTAGTGGGGAGGAGATGAGTCACTCAGGGTTCAGTGTAGCAATAATGAAACTCACTGTAGTTCTTAAACACATCCTACCCCCCAACTATCATGATCTGAATTCTACCACGCAAACCTGGTTAGACCAGAGAATGCACAGCAGTGCAGATGGGATCTGGAAACACAGGGAATCTAGGACAGATGAACCCCTCAGGACTAACGGTGAGAGTGGCGATACCAGGAGGGAAGAGGGGTTAGAAAGAGGGAACCAATCACGGAGATCTATATATAACCTCCTCTCTGGGGGCTGGACAACGGAAAAGTGGGTGAAGGGAGACACCGGGCAGTGTAAGATAAGATAAAATAATAATTTATAAGTTATTAAGGGATCATGATGGAGAAGGGAGTGGGGAGGGAGTGGGAGGGGAAAAGGAAAATGGGGAACTGATTCCAGGAACCCAGGTGGAAGGCGAATTTTGGGAATGATGAGGGCAACAAATGTATAGGAGTGCTTTGCAGAAATCATGTATGTATGGATTGTGATAAGAGTTGTATTAGCCCCAATTAAATGATTTTTTTAAAATTAAAAATTGCTTTTCAAAATGATGGTATCAATTTACACTTCATTAATCATTGCATACATATCTCAGTTGTTTGACATCCTTACTAATCCTTGATATTACCACACTTTTCTTGGTAACTTTCCCCTCTGTACATTCTCCTTTGACTTCCACCACCACTTTGGAGATGATATCTAGTAAATATTTGTCTCCAGACTGGTTTCTTTTCTCCTAAACTCCAGACACTCCTATTCAACACCTACTTAATATCACCTCCCAGTTGTTTTCAAGCACGACAAATATAAAATGTTTGAAATTTCCAAGACTTTTTCAATGAGTTGAATCATCTTTTCCAGGCCATCTTAAGTAGAAACCAAGCCTTCATAGTGGACTTCTTTGCTTCATTTTTATTCTATACCATATCCTTCACCGCATCTGGTTAAGTCTACCTCATAAAGTTTTGATTGTTTTTACATTGGGAAATGGATGCATTTTATTACTGTGAGTGATTTCTGACCTGGCATTCCTTCACTCTAGAGCAAAGCTCTGAAGAAAGAGGGGACTTATGACATCCGTAAAGTTATAGTCTCAGAAACCCACAGGGACAGTTCTACTTGGTCCTGTAGAGTTGCTATGAGTTGCCATGGACGCATTGGCAGTGAGTGAGTGAGGGAGTGAGTGAGTGAGTGAGTGAGTGAGTGAGGGAGGGAGGGAGGGAGTGAGGGAGTGAGGGAGTGAGGGAGTGAGGGAGTGAGGGAGTGAGTGAGGGAGTGAGGGAGTGAGGGAGTGAGGGAGTGAGTGAGGGAGTGAGGGAGTGAGGGAGTGAGTGAGTGAGGGAGTGAGGGAGTGAGGGAGTGAGTGAGTGAGTGAGTGAGTGAGTGAGTGAGTGAGTGAGTGAGGGAGTGAGTGAGTGAGGGAGTGAGGGAGTGAGTGAGGGAGTGAGGGAGTGAGGGAGTGAGTGAGGGAGTGAGGGAGTGAGGGAGTGAGGGAGTGAGTGAGGGAGTGAGGGAGTGAGGGAGTGAGGGAGTGAGGGAGTGAGGGAGGGAGTGAGTGAGTGAGGGAGGGAGTGAGGGAGGGAGTGAGTGAGTGAGGGAGTGAGTGAGGGAGTGAGTGACGGAGTGAGTGAGTGAGGGAGTGAGGGAGGGAGGGAGGGAGGGAGGGAGGGAGGGAGGGAGTGAGGGAGTGAGGGAGTGAGTCAGTCCAAGTCTCATTGGTATTTTCCTTACTGCCTTATCCATTTAAACCATTCTCTTTAACCTCTCCTTTGTCCCTAGATTACTGATGATTTAGACACCCTCTTCCCTACCCATTCTTACTATTTATTGTTGTTATTATTGTTATCATTGGGAATTAGGTGAGGGGTTTACATTTCAGACCATCACCTCTGTATTCAGGAGTTCAAACCATCCATCAGCCCCTCCAGTGCTCTCCCATACTCCTTCCCTCATTTGTCTTTCCCTCTGCAGAGCTCCGTCCTCCCTCTCATGGAAGTCGACACCTGTCAACCCTTCAGTCCACTGGCTCATCCCCCTGCCTTACCCTCCTCCGCTTGACATCCTCCAAAGTCTGTTCCCTTGGGGACATGAGGCTTTGTCTTGGCTTCTATCTTTATAGTCGCTGTCTCATGCAGTCTTTCTTCTTTTGTGATTAACTAACTTCACTCAGCATAATGTCCCCCCGGGTTTTCCATGATAGGAAGCGCTTCATGATTTCATCATTGTTTTAGAGCAGTGGGTAGTATTTCATGGTGTGTATGTACCAAAGGTCCTTTATTAATGATTCTGCTGTTGCGTGTTCGGGTTCTTTGCAACTTCTTGTCTTTGTGAATTGTGGGACAATGAACATAGGATTGTACATGTGTGTTCATCCTATGGCTATTACTTCTTTAGGGTCTATACCCAGCAGAGATATTATTGGATCATTTGGCATTTGCATTTCCACTTGTTTTAGGTAGCACCTTATTGCTTCCAAGCGCGGTTTTACATATCTACAGCCCCACCCGCAGTGTTTAAGAGTCACTATCTCTCTGCAGCCTCGCCATTGTTTTTGTTTTTAAACTTGGCACTTGTTGCCTCTCCTAAATACCTCTTGAATCTATTCCCTCTGTTCCATTGATGGTTACTGATATTTTTTATGGAATTACTGGCAACATCTGGTTGAGGCTCCTTCAGCCTCAATCCCGACTGAGAACAATAGGGAACTTACATAGAAACGTCAGAAACACATTTGCTGCTTTAAGCCAGTGGAATTGGGGAGTTATTTGTAAGTGCAGCATTACCTAGACAATGTACAAATGCACCTTTCTTTCTATCTTCGCGACGACTAAACATGCTAGAGCAGCAAGGCTGGACAAGTTTACAGTCTCCTGGAGTTCGCTGCTGTCCTACTAGATGTGTGTGTGTGTGCGCGCGCGCGCGCAACTTCCTGAGTAAACTTTTATGTTGGCATAAAAATAATAACCTTTGAATGCTCAACTTCAGAGTGTGTTGAGCTCTTTCCAAATGGCATGAGTTGAGGTTTGGCACTTCCTACCCGAGTACAGTCATTTTCTAACTGCACAAAAAGCAGCTGTTATCTTCTTTCCAAAGCCATCAAATCCCAAAATAGTGTCAGTTAGGAGAAGTCTAATGTCTTCCTGGCAAGTCCAGTGTTAGGTTTCAAAGGCGTCATTTGACACCCAGCTGGCTGAAGGACATATAGGACTGTGACGACAAGGCAGAGAAATCCACATGATTTTGCCTTTTAAGAAATAAACAAATTGGAACTGTGCTATGCTGCCCAAGTGAAAAAAATTTTTAACATCTGTTGGGCACTTTAAGTACCAGGCATTTTATGTACCAGGCATTTTATGGATGCTGCCTTATTTAACTTTTAAATTTCTCTGTCAGTAAGCTACTATTAATCTGGCAAATAAGTGATTGCAAGAAAATAGATACAAATTGGGTGGGTGGCTGACCAGGGTCATGATAAAGATTCTGAGTCTAAAGCCCTGGAGTTTAGGGCTTCTTACAAGATGTTATTTTGAGTTTCCCATAGACTATTCCTTGTGTCACTCCATTTAGCTTAAAGTTTAAAAAAAAAATCACACTACAATTGTCAGATGAGCTTTCCTGAGTCTTGACTCGGTCATCGCACACATACTGACTCCTCATTCCTCAGTGTGAGCAACAGCGCTGGAGAGAAAATCAAATGGCATACCACAAGAAGAATCAATGAGAGGGATGAGCCCTTGCCCTCAAAGGGCCCCGAAAATGTATGCATGCAGATTAATTCCCACGTGACGTAATAAATACACCGAGCCTCTTATTTGCTGAGCAGTTATTTAGTGATGCGGAATCAGAGTTGGCATCACGAGCCCTGCCTTCAAGGAGCTCACAGCCAGGGCCACAGGTGGCACAGAGAGAGCTGGAGATCAAGTGCGGATAGCCAGCTCTCCCAGGCAAACCAGAAAAGGTGGCCCACGTGATCCCTAGAAGATGACTTTGATGGACCACAAGAGCAGCAGGGACAGTGGCTCAGGACCCAGGACTAGGAATTCTACCCTAAAGAGGGTGGACATTTCCTAGTTTCTTCTTCAACTAAACCTTAAAGGAGGACTAGAAATAGGCCCAACCAAAAGGTGCAGAAATTACCCCAAGCAGGCCCACTGCTCAAACCCATGACCATGAAGTCAGTTCCAACCCAGAGCCATCCTCGGTGGGGTTTCAGAAACTGGGAATCTGTATGGAGGCAGACAGCCTCGCCTTAAACCCCTCAGAAGGGCTCAGGGGGAGGGGCGGGGGGGTGTACCTCAGACCTGGTGATTATCAGCCAAAACCTCCCCAGAACTCAGCCAGTGCAAACTGCAAGCCTTTGAAGGAAGTTGTGGTGCAAAGTTCACATGGAAATGGCAGAAAATAAAATTGTAGAAGGAAGTTCAGAAGCAGATGAAGGAGATTGTTGGGGGCTCGGGTAAGTAATTGAGAGCAATGGAGCATGGCAAGCAAGTACATGTCACTCCTATAAGCAAGAACGTGGCACATAGGTAGCGCTCCATAAATATTAGCTATTTATTTTATTTTATTGTCATTATAAAAAAGGGTTAGAAGAAGGAAATGATAGGATGATGTTTGCAGTAGAAAGACTGCCCTGGCAGGGGTCTGGACTATCGGACTGTGTGGGCGATGCCATGGGCAGTAACTATTCACGGGGCAAACTAAACTGAGAGCCTCCTCTATGCTGCCCTCTTCCTTCCCACTGACTCCACTTTGTGCTCATTATCGGCCTGCATGTGAGCTCCTCCCGTTAGATAGGAGTTTCTTGAGAACGAAGACAGTACTCATTTCTGGGTCTCCAACACATAGCGCATTGCCTGACGGAGTGTGTATGACAGAAATAGATGGATAGATGCGAATCTCCACAACTTCCTGTGATTTCTGTGGTTGTGGCGTTCCGTTGATTCTGACGCGTGTAGCAACCCCACAGGACAGAATAGGGATTTGCTGGTTGTAAATTTCACTGAAGCAGATTGTTCAGTCTTGCAGGGAGCCTCCGAAGGGGCTAGACTTTGTGTTGGCAGTTGAGCGCTGAAGTCATTGTACCACCAGGGCTCCTTTCCTGCCCCCTGGGATTGGTCCCTATGCCTCTGTCCACAATTAAGTGCCTAATTTTTGCGGCCTGACCTGGCCTCAGGCTGATGAGGTCATGTGTCAATCGTTCCTATTCAACCCTTGGGTGGTAAGTGTGGTCTGTGTTCCCTAACTTTCCAGAACCACTCACATCGAGTTTCCAATTTATTTGCTCTCCCCTTGAAATTGACGACAAATGAAATTTGCGAGACCATCTAGGAAATTACCTCAGCACCCAAGCCATTTCCTGGGGCCGTTTCATACTGAAATGTGTGGAGAATGTGGAGGTGACTTTTTTTTTTCTCTTGGATTTCTGGTCCACTGGTACACTGTTTCACCCATATAAATGGATGGGAGATGATGTCACAGCACAGTCAAAGCTCCTGTTGCTTTAGCCCTCCATTCGTGTTTAATGACTGACTCAAATGCCTCTGACCTTGACTCCCTCTCTGAGGCTGACGTGTCTGATTGTCTCAACCCTCCTGCCACTTGAGGAAAGTGGAAGTCAGAGCACTCGTGGAAGGAGAACTTGATTTTTCAGCATGATACCATTAGTCTGCACATCCTCCTGATGCATCCCAGATACATCAACGAGACATTCATTCATGCAAGCAACATTTATCAAGCTTGTACAGCCTGTACCTTTAAGGAGGCAGAACATTACACTGATCCCAAGATAAAACCAACATGACTAAGGCTTGCTTCACTTACATCAGAGTTTCAGGAAAGGCAAATCACATAACAATAGCAGCACAATTAATACAATATGAAAAGTAGCTAATGCTTGAGGGAAAATGCCTATCTAGAGAACTGATACATAGATACGTAAGAAGATGAATGAAGAAACTTCAAAAGGTTCGTGGAAATAGTCCCTTATCTTTGCATTCCATTTTCCATAAACTTTTTGAGGCTGCCCCATACACAAAATATATCTTACAAATATGTGTAAATATATAACATGTACAAATCAATATATACATACTACCTATGCATAAATATGTATGTGATACATTGTATGTGCATGAAGATCAATATAAAGTGATCTATATGTCATATATACATTTATATACTGGGTATGTATGCAAGCATCTATGTATGTTGGACATTTATATGCGTGAACTATGTCTTTCAAGGATAAGAATACCTATATCACAGTGCGTGCAATGAGCTAGGTGCTGTTTGAAGTGCTCTCACAAATGCATCCGTGTCATTCTTGTGGTGTCTTTACGAAGCATGTACTGCTATCGATTATCACTCTCATGTTACCAAAAAGGAGGCGGACCTAGATATGTTAATGAATGTACTCATTGCCCACGTTTGTGTCAGTCTGGGTACTTTAGAGAAACAAATCCACAGACACTCAGATGTATAAGAGAGAGTTTTATATAAAGGGTGAGTGCACATCAAGAAAACATCCCGACTCAGTGCTGCCCAAGCCCACAAGTCCAACATTAACTCATTAACCCATATGTCCGACACCAATGCACAAAGTCCTCCTCCATCTCACAAAAGACACAATATGATGCCAACTGTAGGAGAGCTGAATCAGTGAATGTGTAAGCATCTCAGCACTGGCAGGGCTCTCCACGCGGCTGCTCCAGCACCCAGGGTTGCATCAGGGTAGGTCCACGTGGCTTTTCCTCAGGGATGTCTTGCAGGAAGTGAGCCTTGCCAGTTGAAGCATGGAAGGGCTAAGGCAGCTGCACCCTGGACTGACCATCACAAAGCAAGAGACCTGAGAACTAGAAAGGTGAAGGTCACCAAGCCATTTATTCCTCCACCCTTCAATTAACCCCACATGTATTTATCGACCAGGTTGGCACAATAACTTTTAACTAACTCAATGTTCTTATAAGTTGTTGAATGAGGCCTTGAATTCTGCAGAATATCTCCAGAGCTGATACCATTAATTTGCAAATGTTAATGTAGAATTTCTAAATTAAGCAACAAAATGTGAAAGGGGTTCATAACAGAGTCCTTCTCTGAGAGAGAGACTGCTTGGTGTGTGGGCTTTGGAGCAAGGTCAGCAATAGCTTGAGAAACATGTGGAGAGGGAACTTCTCAGACCAGTTTCAAAGAATGGCACATGCTTAGTTTGGCTGGTGTTTATGAAGATGATACTTGTCTACTGTGGACGAGCTCAAGTGCAGGAGAGGTCATTCACTGGAGGGCAACATGAAAGCCAACAATTAGAGGACACAGGCACCCAAAGGCTGGCTTGACTTTGCCTGTTTAAATGGTCTTACTGCCAATACAATGTGGTGATGAAGGACAAGGGATCTGAAAGCAAAACCAGGTTGACTTGTTTAGCATAATTGTAGGATCATGTGGGATCATGTGTATCCTGAAGAGACCACTAGTATCCACAACTGATCATGAAAGCACGTAGTACCTGGAATGGGTAGTTGGGTCCTACGGGCCTCCATTCTTTCTCAGTCTTTCCTGGTAGAAAGTCAAACCAGCATCTAAGTACCTGGGTCCTCTACCTGTTGGCTTTCATGTTGTCCTCCAGAACATGAGCGCTCCAGAGCAGGCATTGGCAGTGATCTTGCAGAAATTCCGGCAGTATTCAGAAGAGTACATGAAACAAGATGATACCATTGGATGGATCTTGACTGAAAGCAGATAATGCCCAGAAAGCTCTTTACTCATGTTCTAGTGACTATGCAAAGGCATTTAACTGTGTGGCTCATAACAAACTATGGCGAGCCTTAAGAAGAATGCCAATTCCAGAACCCTTGAGATGGGAGATATTACTGTGGCCATCTTTGAAAATCCAATCCCGTATAATCTCTCATACTGAGATCTCAAAGAAGCCCAGTAGGTGAATGTCAGTCAGTCACCTAACTGGAAGTGACTGAGAAATACCAGCTAAGCAAAAAGTACCAGGCATCATCATTAGCCTCATCAATTTCTAAAACACACGTGGCTACATGCCTTTATTCCTAAGAGCATTTTAAAGAGGAAGACTGTGCTCACAAAGAGTGCTCCGGGGGCTCTTCAGGCAAGAACCACTCAAAGCAAACTGAGTTGCGGTCTCCCCCTCAGGACCCCAGGGTTTCCTTGGCGAGGTCTTTCTGCATTACCCAGACAGAAGTGCCCTCCTTTCCCGGTTCATGATGTGCACTTGCTATATCCCTAACCCGAGGGAGGGCTCAGAGAGTTTGTGGGGAGACAGTAAAAGAAAATGGGATTGTTCTGCAAACTGGTTTCCATTATCTGAAATGCTCTTGTTTATGGTCTAGGCTTTCTTCCTAGCCCATGCCTCTGCATTGGCCGCCCTTTGAAAGCATGGTCCTCGCTGTTTCTGCTTCCACTCTTGGCTCAGTGCCTGGCACATAGCAAACAACCATTAGATGCTCACTGAGTGCCAGATGCGTTTGCTTCATGTTTAAGGGGCTGTAGAATAAGATCTGTTTGCAGATGTGTGTTTCTCCTCTCCACTTGTCAATGCTCTCCTGTGTTTTCCCCCTAAAAGATAGTGCACAGCGCGTGATTTTGCAAAAATCTAGAAAAAGATCAACATTAAGCACTTCTTGAATCATTTCTCCAAACAACTTCAGGTGGTTTAATAGACTTCATTATGTGTTTTCCCCTGTGAAATTCTCTTCTTCATAACAATAACAGTAGCTAATGTGTATATGGTCACTGTGAATTTTGATCTCTAAGTATTTGATCTTTAAAAAAATATTTTGAGTGAAATTTCTATCAGAATGATACAGAAGTGCATATAAAAGAAAATATAATATAAAAACACTAAAATGACTCATTTGAATTAAACAAGCCTCTTTTTGAACAACCTTAAATATGAATAAGATAGAAAGCCAAAGAGACATTAACAGAACTTGATCATAAAGTAATCAACACATGTGCCCTTTATTTACTGATGAGAGCAGTCAATAAATATGGGAAGCCTCTCTTAGGTGGACCTCAACGTATGTGTCATTCTTCATACAAGATTTTTGTAAGTGATGGCTTCAGTGGAAAGCAAAATACTCTATGACATGAAGGTAAGTCATAAAGTATTGCTAGTAAGGTTCCAGGTCATACCTACACAGGTTTATCTCCAACCAAACATGTTTAAATATGTCTCTGCAATTATTGGATGGTTGTGGACAGGCTCTTTCAGTAGTACACCTCTCTGTAGTACACTCGTCTTACTATCATTAGCGAGTCTTCAAAAATAGGTGCAGTCGTAATGGTGACTTCCCAAGGGATCTGCTGGCCAGTTAAATGCAAGGAGAGGTCAGCTTAAAAGGTGGTGGTAACGATTTGGGAGCACACAAAGGAGTAATCCATGAGAGCATTTCTCAACCGACAGAGGAGGGCCACAGGGATTATTAGGAAGAAGTCGTAAGGAAAATGAAAACGGAATTGATTAAAAGGCCGAGAAACTTGTGCTGAGGATTTTTTTAGTCATTTTTGGGGGGCTCGTACAACTCTTATCACAGTCCATCCATCCATCCATTGTGGCAAGCACATTTGTACGTTTGTTGCATCATCATTCTCAGAACGGCTGTTCGGGTGTGGTGTAAGCTGGCGAACGCGGGATGCTTTGGGGAAGAGCTGCTAGAGGGAAGAGTGCTGTAGAACAATAGCTTCACTTTGGGGCACTTCGGGTTAATGGCGTTTCCCTTCTTGTGTGGCAGTAACTCTGACTCACTTTCCTAGATTCCTTGCATCTTGCCGCTCCACCCCCTGACGCGGGGAGACGCAAGCTCATGAACGCTGCATGCTCACATACACTGGCCACTAATGGCTGAGCGGCACTCACTGGCGCCTCCGGGCCACTCACTCAGGCACATCAGGTTGCCCAGCATTGTCCACAGGCGTAAAACTGGACTCGCCCATGCACCGAAAAGGAGGTCTGCTTGGCATCTTTTACAAACCGGGTGCTTAATTTATATGAGACGGCGTCTAGACATTTATTTTCTGGAAATATTTAGCTTGGATAAGACCCGTGCTCCCTAAGATGAATGCAGGACTGAACTACTTCCCTTGGAAAGTTGTAGCAGGAAGCGTCTGGTTGGGTGCCCGAGGTGAAGCATCAAACCATTTCCTGGGATGGAAAGGGCATCCTGTTCGTCTTTCATTAGTAAGACACTGCAACAGGATGGTCCCAGATTCCTGCGCGGGAGTTGCTCCTGTGATACACCCATTTCCGTAGTATGTATGCATTCACATGGATCTGAACATTGCTAAGTATATGGTTACTGGTGGAGTAATATCAAAGGCAGAAATTCTGGAGGTTATACATCATACAAGCTTTATTTGACTTTGCGTTACAAGTGGCTGCTTTCCTATCTCCAACCCGAGAGCAGCGATTGTTTTTTTCTTTTCTGGAATGAACTAAACCGAATAGTAAAAAATTGAGACGTTGCCGGCCTCCCACCGTGTCTCGACTACTCAGTGAAGCTGTTGTGGCGTGAGAACAGCCATCAGACGGCTCACAGAGCGTGACTATGTTCCAATGTCCTTTGCTCACAAAAGCAGGTGTTTGCAGACCCCTGTCGGAGACCTGTCATTGTTTCATTCTTTTACCTGTGACACATCATAAGAAATCACTTATGGCATCGCCCAGAACAAATGTCTCTGTGTGAATATATTCACAAAACAACGTCAAGCTTTAGGATGAGAATGGACTTTGACATGTTTTATTCTGCTCAATTTGACCCTGAATCGCTCTTTAAGCGTTCACTGTACCCATCGACATTGATTTCAAGACCACTCGTGGGTCATGACCCATAGTCTGAAGAACACTGTATGAGGCTAACTGTATTCTTGTGTTTATAATGAATAGTGTGCAAATGGCTAGAAGCAGACAAAGAATCCCTGTGCCCATGTCAATGAATGGGAATGCTTGCCCCTGGTCAGAAACTTCTGCTGCCTGCTTGAGTGTTCATATCCCAGGAATCTAAGAAAGTTTTTAACTAAAAGCCGAGGAGAAGATATTCTGCTGAGAAGGACGAGAGAAAAGATCTGCATATGAGAGCCAGATAGCAGGCAGCTGGATGTCTTATCTTATTTAAAAGATACTCAAAAACCAAATCCTTTCTCTTCTGGATGAACCTAGTAGTAGTATTGTTAAAATATATATTCGAGGGAGTGCCCCCAAAAAACTGGAAAGATTTTTCATAATATAGTAATTTCTTTCTCCATTTCTTAACATTGAGATTTTTTTCCCTCTACAAAACTAAACTATTTATTATTAAAAGGCATAACCAGTGTTTAGAGCCTTTGGTGGAGAAACAAAACAAACAAATTAGCGATCTGAGCTCTATCATCATAACTCAGACCAGAAAGGGAGCTAATTTTATGCCCATCCTGCCAAAGGGAGCGTCCCTTCTTCCAGACTTTGACGATTACTAGAAATCAAAAAGACTGACAGACCACCTAGAGGGCTGAACAACCACTTGGGAGGCATTTTCTGTTTTTCCATTTAGAGTGTTTTCTCTGTAGAGATGTGGGGGCCACTGGCATACTCTAAACCAAAGCCATTTCAGATAGCCATTAAAGGGGACTGTGGGGTACTAGAAATGTCACTGGGGTAGCCCGGAAAATGGTAAAATCTCTCTTTTGAGCACAACATTTTCTGAGCAGATTGCCTTGAGCAGAACTGAATTATGCCAGTGTACTTCAGCTGCATCATACAGATTACAAAAAGAAATGTTGTTCCCAACGAAACAAACAACGTTCCTCTAGTTCTTTAATGCTTCCTCCCCGCCACTATCATGGCCCCAGTTCTACCTTATAAATCCGGCTAGATCAGAGCATGCACACTGGCGCAGACAAAAAAACTCTCACAAAGAATCCAGGACAGATAAAACCCTCAGGAACAATAATGGGAGTAGCAATACCATGAGAGTAGGGGGAAGGGGTGGGGGGGAAGAGCGGGAAAGGGGAATCCGATCACAATGATGTATACTGTCCCCGCTCTATGAGGGGAATGAACAACAGAAATGTGACTGAAGAGAGACAGCAGATGACATAAGATATGAAAATAATACTAATTTATAATTTATCAAGGGGTTATAGGGTAAGAGGATGGGGGAGGGCAGATGAAAAGAGGAGCTGATATCAAGGGCTCAAGTAGAAATAAATTGTTTTGAGAATGATAATGGCAACATATGTACAAATGTGCTTGATACAATTGATGTGTGGATTGTTATAAGAACTTTAAGAGACCCCCCCCCAATGATTTATTAAAAGAAAGAAAGAAATGTCCGTGCAAAATTTCTGATTGGTTGTTTCAGGTTTGTTTTTTGCTTTTTTTTTTGGCTTTTTTCGATCTGTAATGACTCAAGTTGGGCATCTTCTTTTAAGGCTCATGTCCTTCACACATGCTCTAAAATATTTCTTTAAATTCTTCGACGAAGATTTTCCCTCAGGTAAGAAATCTAGAAAAGAGTAGCTATTACACTTCTAATTCTCCATATATGTTTCGTGTAGTTGTAAAAATGTCCCTCTCATCATTCTCTATTCAATTTAGGCAACTAGGTATGCCGTTAAAAAGAAATTAAATGAAGGCCACAAAAAAATTCACAAAGAAAATCTTAAAGAATAAAATCCTTCTTGAAATCTTTGATAACAGCTCCCCTTTGGCCCCTCCCTCCCCCACCCTACCCCCAGGAACCCTTATTATTCTATTATATCATATATTATTATTGCTGTATCTCACATCATTCAATGTGTTTGTTCACCTAAAATTCTGCTATCCGTACCTCTCCAGTGAGGGTATGCAGTCATCATTGCTATCAGTACCCTTCCCTGCTTCCTGATTCTCTCTTCCCATTCCCTCAGGAAATCATTACTGCTGTTATTTTTTCTGAAGGGTTTATCTATCTTGGATTTCATGCATCCAATAATTTTAATTATACAAATGAGCTTATGCTGGTCTAAAAAGACTAATGAGGTAAAACTAATTATGCTTGATCTAATTGAATTATGGATTATTATAATATCTGTAAGAGGTCCCAATAAAATGACTTTTTTTTTAATGAAAGAAAAAAAACCTGTTTCCTCTCATCTTATTTCGTTACCCTTCCATGCATGAATAAAAAGAAAACAAGGTATTACTTGTGGTAATAGGAAGACTGGACCTTTCCCTCTTTAGGTAGAAGCTGAACATCCATTGATGGATTTGGTCATATATGTATATATATATATATCTTCATTTTTCCTGAGGAACAAAATGGTCTTCAGCTTTTCTGAGGAGAATGCCTTTACTTCCCCCTAGAATATGAGGGTGAGGAGCCTGTTTGGGACAGCAAGGCTCTGGGTTCGTGACTTTAAGTCAGACGGTGACTGGGCAGAGAGAGGGCGGGATGGCAGTAGCGGGGAAAGCAGGTTTTAAAGAGAGTGTCTGTCCTCCTTTGGAGAAAAGCCAGCTCCCCACGGCTGCTGCTGACCTCTCATGAACGGCCAGTCTGCCACCACGGTAGAGACAGACACTGGCTCCCTCACCATGCCTGTGGGAATGCCACTTGACTCCCCTGCACCTCGGTGTCCTACAGACTCATCCTGCACCTGCTGGCAGAGACACAGCATAGCGTGTATTCTGAAAGACGTCTACAACATCTTGGGGCTAAAAGAAGCACCTTAAGCTGCAATAAAATATTAGGCAAAGACAAGGTTCCAGAATGGACTGAAAATCCACTGAGAGGTTTTTAAGCTGATGCAGTGCTGTAAAGGAGGGCTTGCTGTGAGCACTTGCTGTCATTCCCTGGAATCCATATTTCTGTGTTCATGGAGGGTTTGTTACGACATGCTTACGGGTGCTCTGGGTTAGAACTGACTCAATGGCACCTAACAACAACATGAAGTAGGGAGGTGAACAGTCTTGCCCTCGGCCAAAGTGAACAGTGGATTATTACCTCCTAAGTCAAGGAGGGGCAGTCTCCATTGGGGCCTTGCCTGAGTGTGTCCTTGATCAAAAAGTACTCAAACTCACCGCCTTTGGATCTTTGTCAACTCATAGCAACCCTGTAGGACAGAGTACAGCTGTCCCTGTGGATTCCAGAACCAGTAACTCTTTACTGGACTAGAAAGCCTCACTGGTGGTTTTGAACTGCTGACTTCACAGTTGGCAGCCCAGTGCTTAACCACTATGCCACCAGGGCTCCTGTGTCCTTGATGGAGACTGTCTTTCTGAGGTGCTTAGTCATGACTGCCTCGATTGGAAGTCCCTGAAGCAATCTTGTGAGCTCCTCTCTCTAATATGTGTCCCAATCATAGTCCCGTTGTGGCTTCTGTAGTCTTCCTATAACCGTGAAGTATTGATCTGCCGCCAGTCATGCTGCTGTGATATTTTCCTTTGCCCTCTCATGTCCTCCTAAAGTCCATGAATCTAACAAATCCTTGGATACCATTATGACCTTGTGTTATTGATTTCCCTCATGCAGATGATGTATCTTTGTCCTTAATAAATATTACCAAGCTACATTTAGTAACCTGGATAAATCACACAATCACTGTTGACCAAAAAAGAGGACATTTCAGAAAGATACATTGATGTCCAATTTCAACTAAATGATGTTGCATGCTTCAAATTAACATTACTTACCATGAAGATCTGGTCACAAATAATATATGCCACTATCCAAACAAAACTCCAACTAGACTTGAGTCCATTCTGTTGCACAGCCGAGAACTGCCCCACGCGGTTTCCCAGGCTGTACATCTTAATGAAAGCTGACTGCTTCATCTTTCTCTGGCAAAGCAGCTGAACGGCGTGAATCCCCAATCTTCTATTTATCCGCTGAGCACTTTCACCCCTGCGTCCCCCTGACTCCTGGGCCAGAGAACGGGGATCAAGATGTGCAGAGCTTGCTCAGGGAACATCTCCCGAAACTTGAACCGGATGTTTTCATTAAAACAACAAAAACAAAAACATCTGAAACAATTATGGGAAAAAATGTTAGCATTCATAGAACCAGATGGTAGGTTGAGTGTTTACAAGTTTTTTTAATTGTTCTGTGCGTTGGGGATATTTTATAAAAGCAAAAAATGAATCCAGAACGCCTCTTCCCCAAACCTTATCTCCATTTGAACTTCACTACGTCTTAAGGCCCTGAAGCAGGTGAGAACGAGAAGATATTCAAATGGGCGCTTTGCTACAGATTGGCGCAACGGACCCGGACAGGCAGAGGCAAGCGGCTTTCATTAGGAAGCACCTGCAGCTGGGGTAGAAGCTTCTGGGTACCACAGATGATCAGGCACTCGGCTGCTAAGCGAGCAGTTGGCATTTCAAACCCACCCTGAAGCTCCTTGAAAGAGAGGCCCCCTGGGAATCATTTTTGCCAAAAGTCACGACCGTGAAAACGCTGCAAAGTGCAGTTGCCCTCGACTGCATATAGATCCCCATGAGCTGGGGTCGCCTCCCTGGCAACTGGTTCATTTGCTTGTTTATTTGGGTCTGAAGCGGTAGTAGCGGGGGGTCTGGGAGAAGAGGATAAACTAGGCAAGCAATAGACGCTGAGGTTTTGAGGAAAGGAAACTGAGGTTCAGACAAGGGCAGTCGCTAGGCACGAAGAACAACAGGTGTGCTGTCAAAGAGAAAGAAGAGAGACAATTTGCAGGTTCAAAGTCGTTTGAACCAGGTACATTTCTGACCTCATAACGTGAAAGCAAATGACCAAAAGCAATGGAATAACAGAGGTGATGAGGTGGAATCGAGAAAGCTATGACATTCTGACCGGAAGCTGCACGATCAAACAGCTCTCAAGGGAGGAGACTCTACAGTGGTTGGTTGGAAACAGAATTGCTCTCTGAATTGTTTATCGTAACATGACTAGAGGGTGTTTGCTACAAGGCGGCCACAAAGTCACGATTCAATTAAAACATTGTCTGATGATTGCTGAGGGGTTCTGATGAGGGTCTTCTGTCAATCCCCTTCAGTGGGAACATTTTTCCATGTCTGTAGCTTAACCACAGAAAGATTTTTTGTTAAATAATTGAGTCTGTCTAAAGGTTGAACAGCTGGAGGGGACATTCTTTGTTCTGTATTTAAGTCTATGTTAAGGGTTTAATGGATGATCTGGAAAGTGGAGGGGCAGCAAAAAAGAGGAAGGGCCCCCACAAGACAGACGGGCACCGTGGCGGCACCCATGGGCCCAGGCAGAGGAACCATGGTGGGGAGGCCGCAGGGCCAAGCAGTGTTCACAGGCTCGTGATTGGCCCTGACAACAACCATCCAGGATTTGATGATGCATGTTCAGATTGAGTCAAACTTGTGTGATCATTCTGACACACTTGGGAATTTCTCACCGAGTCGCAGAGACACGGAACTGACATTTGCTCCCTGGGGTCCTGGGTCCAGAAGTGGAACAGATTCAGATCAAATTGAAGCTCTGTTATTTACTAGCTGTGCAGTGGTAGGCACCCCACCTGACTCGCTTGAGCCTGCGATAATATTCCCTCTCTTAGGGGACAAGTTGCTGTGAGGTGTCCTTGAACTCGCAGTGACCCTACGTACAGCAAAAGGAACATCGTTTCAGCAGAGTTCACGATTGCAGCCACAGTGTCAGTCTGTCTTGTCAAAGCTCATGCTCTTTGGTTGTTGCGCAGACCTTAGATCTTTCCAAGTGGGAGAAGTGAAATGACTTGGTAATAGATATGGTAATAATCCCTGTTTTCTCGCCAACCTTGTCATTCAGTGCCGTTGAGTTATTTGAGTTGGAATCCACTTGACCGCATAGGCAAGGAAAGAAAGCAACCCCAACTATGAAATATTCCTGTAAGTGGCATAGTGGGGTGTGCGTTGGGCTGCTAACCCCGAAAGCAGCAGTTTGAACCCACCAGCTGTTCCAACGGAGAAATAAATGAGGCTTTCTGTTCCCTTAATGATTTATAGCCTCAGAACTTTCTCAGAGTCAATTCTGCTTTGTCCTATAAGATCGCCAAGAGTCATAGGAGTCAGCTCACAGGCAGTGAGAGATTTTATACACAGTCTTTGTAATGTTCACCAAATGACTCGGTGAAACGGTATAAATAGAGTGTGGGGAGTCTTCTAAGGGAATTGATCCGGTTTGACACTGAGCCATTTCTGAAGCAGGAACAAAGAATCCCACAACCATCCGAAAAGGAGAACCAGGACCGAATGCATCTGAGCTCTCTGCACAGAGAGGCAGCAGATCAGCAGCACGGCCACCGGGAAACAGAGCAGGAAGCCACACTCTGACTGTGAGACAGAGCCAGGGCTCCCTGACTCAAAGAACAAGTGGAGCTGAAAGCTGTGGGGTCGAAGGACGGTTTGGGGTATGTATCAGTGCACAAGACGCTTCATTCCACTTGCCCGAGCACAGAAGCCAGGGGTCTGGGTGGCTGAGAGAAGAGAGACATGCATATCAGTGTGACTGCGAAGAGGTTCTGAGGATAAAAGAACTGGATCTTTAACATTCTGTACCTCGTTACCTTCCCAAATAGACCTCCTCAACATGAGCCTCGTCTGCATGTACTGTGTGCCCATTGCAACAGGTTACCACACGCGACAGAGAAAGTGAATGCTGTGGGAGGGCTGATTGAAGTTCATGGGTTCCGAAGGCAGGAGCGTGAAAGCATGGTTGACCTTAAGCAGATAGGGACTTGGTCTCCCCCTAACTGAAGGTAGAGGAGGTCAAAAGGCCCCTGCACCATTTCCTCACCAAGCATGATGTCCTTCTCCAGAACATGTCCAAATTGCACTTCCTCCAGGAGGTGTTTGTGTGTTCTTCTGGCAGGTCATGGCACTTTCCATATTCTTTGCAATCCCTATCGTTCAAGTGCATCACTTCTTCCTCAGTCGTCCTTATGCATTGGCCCGTGTGCACGTGCATATGCAGCAAATGAAAATGTCATGGCCACCCCCTTACAGAAGGGTTGCGGGGCGGGGGCAGGGGGAGGGAGACGAGTCAGTCAGGGTGCAGTGTAGCACTAATGAAACATACAACTTTCCTCTAGTTCTTTCATGTCTCCTCCCACATACACACTAGCATGACCCCAATTCTACCTTACAGATCCAGCGAGACCAGAGAATGTACACTTGTGTAGATAAGAGCTGGAAACACAGAGAATCCAGGACAGATAAACCCCTCAGGACCAAGAATGAGAGTAACGATACCCGGAGGGTAAGGGGAATGGGGGAGAAAGGGGGAACCAATCACGATAATCTACATATAAACCCCTCCCTGGGGGATGGACAACAGGAAAGTAGGTGAAGGGAGACATCAGACAGTGTAAGACATGAAAAAATAATAATCATTTATAAATTGTCAAGGGTTCGTGAGGGAGGCAGGGTAGGGGAAGGAGGGGGGAAATGAGGAGCTGATACCAAGGGCTCAAGTAGAAAGAAAATGTTTTGCGAATGAGGATGGCAACATATGTACAAATGTGCTTGACACATGGATGGATGGATGGATTGTGATAAGAGTTGTACGAGTCCCCAATACAATGATTTAATAAAAGAAAATGTCATGGCTTGGGTCAGGTGCTCCTTAATCTCCCATGTGACATCTATGTTTTTAACATTTGCACGCTCTTGCGCAGCAGGTTTGCCACATTCGCAGCACAAAGACTGAAACCTGACAGAGGAGTGGTGACACAGGGGGGAGCAAATAACCCAATGTGCGAAGGGGCTTCAAAATGTTTGTGGAAAAATTCTATTCTTGTTTAATTCCACTGTTTTTTCATGAACTTTTTGAAATTCCCTCATAGAAAGGAAATAATAAGATTACTATCACCAATCCAGAAAGTCAAGCAGGTTCAGAAGAGGACATGGCTGTTGTCAAATGGCTCACAGCAGAGAATATCGGAAAGATCTTTTGTTTTACTGACTACACAAAGGCATTTGACTATGTGCTTCACTAAAAAACCCTTACGGATAGCCTTGAGAAGAATAAGAATCCCATAACCCTTCATTGTGTGCTTGTGGAACCGGTATATGGCCCAAAAGTCAGTTGAGTGACAGAACATGGGGCTCCTCTATGGTTTAAAGTCAGGAAAGGTGTGTTCCGGGTTGTACCCTCCACCATACTTATTCAATCCGGGTGCCGAGCAAATAATCAGAGAAGCTGGACTACATGAACAAGAACTTCGTGTCAGGATTAGAGCCTTATGCACAACTTGCTTATTAGCAACTAGAAATATGCAGATGACACACCTTGCTTGCTGATATTGGGGAGGACGTGAAGCATATGCTGGTGAAGGATACGGATTGCAACTCCAATTGGATTACAACTTAATACAAAGAGAACACAAATCCCCCCAACTAGACCAGTAGGTAAAAGGATGACAAAGGGAGAAAAGATTGACCACGCCCAGAATGTTATCTCATTTGGATCTCTAACCAGTGCTCGCTCACGGAAGCAACAGGCAAGAGCTCCAACACTGGCTTTGAGCTTAAGCTCTGCTCAGAATTTACGCTCTAACTCAGTTCTAAAGTTCTAATATCGTTTTCAGCTGCTGTTTCGTTTTTCGTGTATAAATAAAAAGCTTATTTCTCCATTCCGCTATTAATGGACCTTGAAGTTGCTCCAAATGTTTCACTATTACACAAAATGCTAAAACTGAATAGTTTGCACAACTCCTTCGGAACATGTACAAGAATTTCTCTAAGGTGTTCCTCTTTGTGGGAGCGCTGGTTCCAAGAGCACGTTGTGCAAAACCTCCTCCTGGAATCCAGGTTTCTGTTCCCTGGAGTTGAGGTGATCCACTGCGGTCATGTGCCCTGAGTTGTCATTGTGAACCTTGAGCCTCTAAGAAATGATTTCCCTGAATCACCTTCAAGTCAAGCAATAGCCTCCTGGACAACTTTGTGGAGACTGTTTTGTCTTAGGCATTGGGCTCCTCAGGAGAATTAGCAAGGTGTAGCCAGCTTCCAGAAAGAGGAAGTCCAGGGACTCGCTGGAAGTGGTGTTTTAGGATAAATAATTGTCATAAAACATTGACTGATAGCATTTCCATGACAACTTCAATGGGGTGAGGCATAAAGTCTGGAGGTTCTCTTATCATTGGGAAATTTTTGACTCTTTAGTCAAAATGGTACCCCAAATCATATATTCATTCCTTTTCTATTGTCATCTTAGGGTGACTTATGTTTTAATAGTTCCTAGTCACCTCTGTGAGGCATTGTCAGTTGCTCCTAATCCAATTCCACTAATTCATAGTTACACCAGCATGGCCCAAGAAATGCTATTTCTCCTTAGCCTCACCAACACTTGCTATTTCCTAACTACTATTTTTTTGCTCCTGATAAATAGAAAATACCATCTTCTTGTTCTAATTTGTATTTCTCTGATGCATAGTAATGTCAAACATCTTTTCATGTAATTATTGGCCTCTTGCATTGCCTGTTCAAAAATCTATCCATTTTTCCATTGTTTATCTTTTTCTTATTGCCTTCTATGTACTATTTGAATATCCTGGTTAATAATCTCTTAAAACTTGACTGTGTTGTAAATATTGGGACAAGCTTTGAGCACTTCAAAGCAATGTTAAAAAATGTTGGTTTTTATTAGTGTTCACATTACTTTTACATATGTCTTATCGCCTCCACCAGAGCCCCCAGAGTACTGGGAATGTGGCTTCCTTATGTTTATTTATCCAGAGCAAGTGTTAATAGGAAGCAGCCTAGAATTTGGTGTGTGTGTGGCGGGGAGCAGTGGGGAGGAGGTTATGGCTTCAACTATAGAAATGGAGTTAAATACTGCCTCAGCCACTAACGAGCTATTGAACCTCATTAGAGCACCGTAATCTCTCTAAATCTCTATTTCTTTTGTTCAGACATGGGAAGGGCATTTCTTTTTTTTTTTTAAAGTTTTATTAGGGGCTCATACAACTCTTATCACAATCCATACATATACATACATCAATTGTATAAAGCACATCTGTACATTCTTTGCCCTAATCATTTTCTTTTCTTTCTTTTTTTATTCCTTTTCTTTTTTTACATTTTATTAGGGACTCATACAACTCTTATCACAATCCATACATATACATACATCAATTGTATAAAGCACATCCATACATTCCCCGCCCCAATCATTCTCAAAGCATTTGTTCTCCACTTAAGCCCTTTGCATCAGGTTCTCTTTTTTTTTCCCTTCCCTCCCCGCTCCCCCCTCCCTCATGTGCCCTTTGTAATTTCTACATCGTTATTTTGTCATATCTTGCTCTATCCGGAGTCTCCCTTCCCCCCCTTCTCTGCCGTCCCTCTCCCAGGGAGGAGGTCACATGTGGATCCCTGTAATCAGTTCCCCCTTTCCAACCCACTCACCCTACACTCTCCCAGCATCGCCCCTCACACCCCTGGTCCTGAAGGTATCATCCACCCTGGATTCCCTGTGCCTCCAGCCCTCATATGTGCCAGTGTACAACTTCTGCCCTATCCAGCCCCGCAAGGTAGAATTCGGATCATGGTAGTTGGAGGGGGAAGCATCCAGGATCTGGGGGGAAAGCTGTGCTCTTCACCGGTACTACCTCGCACCCTGACTGACCCATCTCCTCTCCTAAACCCCTCTATGAGAGGATCTCCAGTGGCCGACACTTGGGCCTTGGTTCTCCACTCTGCACTTCCCCCTTCATTCAATATGGTGTGTGTGTATATATGTGTGTGTATATGTGTGTATATATATATACATACATATTCTTTTTTTTTTTTTGCATGATGCCTTATACCTGGTCCCTTTGGCACCTCGTGATCGCACTGGCTGGTGTGCTTCTTCCATGTGGGCTTTTTTGCTTCTGAGCTAGATGGCCGCTTGTTCATCTTCAAGCCTTTAAGACCCCAGTCACTATCTCTTTTGATAGCCGGGCACCGTCAGCTTTCTTCACCACATTTGCTTATGCACTCATTTGTCTTCAGCGATCCTATCATGGAGGTGTGCAGCCAATGATATGATGATTTTTTGTTCTTTGATGCCTGATAACTGATCCCTTTGGGATCACTCGCTCACCCAGGCTGGTGTGTTCTTCCATGTGGGCTTTGTTGCTTCTGAGCTAGATGGCCGCTTGTTTATCTTCAAGCCTTTAAGACCCCAGTCACTATCTCTTTTGATAGCCGGGCACCGTCAGCTTTCTTCACCACATTTACTTGTTCACCCACTTTGGCTTCAGCAGTTGTGTCGGGAGAGTGAGCATCGTAGAGTTCCAATTTAATAAACGAAAGTATTCATGCATTGAGGGAGTGCTTGAGTAGAGGCCCAAGGTCGGGAAGGGCATTTCAAAGGCTATAGTGATGACTCAGATTGGATAAATGGATATAAAATTGTTTAGTACGGAGCATGCCGTATTCTGGGTACTCAATGAAACAACCTCACGACTCCTTTCCATTGAGTCAATGCCGAATTACAATGATCATCTAGGACAGGCAGGGCAGGACGGCCTCTTTGGGTTCTGCATCTGTAAATCCTTATGTGAGTAGAAAGCCCTTTCTCCTGAGCAGCAGCTGGTGGTTTCCAACAGCTGACCTGCTGGTTAGCAGCCCAAAGGTAACCCACGACTCCACAAGTTCTCCTTCCCAATAGTTATCAGTTGAATAGAAATATTAGTACATTTCTGTTGGTTGTCAACTCTTCTGTGATGTCATGGCAAGCTCTTAGATTTTACTGGACATTCATCAGAAACTTGATAAGGAATCCTGGTATTTCCATGGTTAAATAACTCAGTTGCTAATTAAAAGTTCAGTTGTCTGAGTTGACAATTTGATTTCAGAAAAATTACAGCCTTGGAAACGCTAAGGGTGGTTCCACTCAGTGGCACGCACCACCACCACCACCAAACTACTTTGCCAGGAGCCTGGTAACACAACTACATAAAGGAGCCCTAAGAGTGAAGCACGTGGCTGCTAGCAGACAAGTTAGTGGTTCAAAACCACCAAGTTTCACCACAGGAGAAAGATTTGGATACAGCTGTCCATAGCTGTCCCTATAGGACAGTTCTACTCTGGGACATGGAGTCAGGGGACCTTACGAAACAACCCTCTAACACCCAGCTACACTCCATTATAAGCATGTCACCTTTCTTTAACAGAGGAAACTCTAGCGAAGAGGATGAAGTCATCTGGCCTAGGATGCTGTCCTGTGGTCGGGTGCTGTCCAGTCCACTCCGGTGCATCGCAGCCCTATACGGACCGTGGAACAAAGCGCTGCCAGTACTGCACCATCCTCACAGCTGTCGTTGCAGCCACTGCGCTAACCCGCACACACATGTGGCAACTGAAAATGCCCTGCCTTAGTCCTCAAAGGGACCTCTTTGCTCTTTTACACTTAAAAGAGACTTTTTGCAACAGATTTGCACAATAGAATGCATAATTTGATGTCTTGGCTGCTGCTCTTATGAGTGTTGGTGGTGGATCCAAGTAAAATGAAATCCTTGACAAATTCAGTCTTTTTTCTGTGCATCATAATGTTGCTTATTGGCCTGGTGGGGATTTCTGTTTCCTTTATTTCTGGTGTAATCTATGCGGAAGGCAACAGTAAACGCTTCAAGTCCTCTTCGCTTTTACTAAGCAAGCTTGTGTCATTTGCATCTCTCCGGTTCTTAATGCATCTCCCTCCAATCCTGAACATATGTTTGTCTTCAGATGGTGTCTCTACTTGGATGATTTGCTCAGCATACAAAGAGAAGTATGGTGAAAGGATGCAGCCGTGACACCCATTTCCTCCTTTTAAACCACACCGTATCCCCTTGTTTTCTTAAAATGGCTGCCTCTTAGCCTGTGTACGTGTTTTCCGGAATTCACATTCAGTTGGGAAAATGTTGAATGCTCCCCCCTTTTGGTTTTCTAATTCTAAGATATTGTAATACTTTGTCTACTTGAGCTGCCTGTGGATATCATTTTTTCACTTCATCATTTCTTCCTTTTGCTTTATCTATTTTATGAGAACAATTTCCATCATCTCTTCTGACATCACATTGTGGTCTTTTCTTTCACATCTTCTCAATGGCTTTTGCTCTTTCTGTGTTTGGCACTCCTGATGTCATCCCATAACCCATCTGGTCTTAGGTCATGTTCAATGTATCAAATCTTGAGACAACTTATATATTCAGATGGCTTATACTCGAAGTTGTATTGTGTCTTTCAGGGACGTGTTTTTTTTTTTAATCATTTTATTAGGGGTTCATACAACTCTTATCACAATCCATACATATATCAATTCTATGAAGCGCATTTGTACATTCATTGGCCTCATCATTCTCAAAACATTTGCTTTCCACCTAAGCCCCCAACATCAGGTCCTCATTTTCCCCCCTCCCCACCCCCACTCCCTCATGAACCCTTGATAATTTATAAATTATTATTTTGTCATATCTTGCCCTATCCAACATCTCCCTTCACCCACTTTTCTGTTGTCCATCCCCCAGGGAGTAGGTTATATATAGATCCTTGTAGTTGGTTCCCTCGTTCCAACCCACCCTCCCTGCACCCTCCCAGTATCACCACTCACACCACTGGTCCTGAAGGGATCATCCACCCTGGATTCCCTGTGTTTCCAGTTGCTATCTGTATCAATGTACATCCTCTGGTCTAGCCAGATTTGTAAGGTAGAATTGGGATCATGATAGTGGGGAAGGAAGAAGCATTTAGGAACTAGAGGAAAGGTGAATGTTTCATCATTGCTACATCGCACCCTGACTGGCTCGTCTCCTCCCCGAGACCCTTCTGTAAGGCGATGTCCAGTGGCCTACAAATGGGTTTTGGGTCTCCACTGTGCACTCCCCACTTCATTCACTATGATATGATTTTTTGCATGGACGTGTTTTAATATCCTTCAGCTGCACTGAACTTTCAAATGAGCAATTGCTCTGTTCTAGAGTCAGCCCCTGCCCTCATTCTGACTGGTAATATTGAGCTTCTCCATAATTCCTCTGCATTCCAACTGGCAAGATCTATATGTATCTCATTCACGGCCATCGAGTCGATTCAAACTTGTGATAACCCTGTAAGGAAGAGCAGAACTGCCCCTTTGGGGTTCCGAGACTTGGGTTACACATTGCGCCGCTAACCACAGGGTCAGCAGTTCAAAACCACCAGTCTTTCATTAGGAGAACAATGAGGCTCTCTGTTCTGGTAAAAATTTACAGTCTCAGAAACCTGCATGGGCAGTTCTACTCTGTCCTATAGCGTCACTGTGAATTGGAATCAACTCAATAGCAGGGAGTTTGATTTGGGTTTGTTTGTTTTTTATATATTTACAATAGATAACCTGATATTTCTCCCATGGAGCAACTGATGAATTTTAACCACTGACTTTGTGATCAGCAGCCCAGTGAATAACCCACTACACTACCAGAGCTCCCTGTTCGTGTTGTCCAAAAAATGGTATTTCCAATTAATAAGTCATTGGTTTTACAAAACACTCTAGATTCAACCTCCAACATTATTTCTATCATCAAGGTCATGCTTTTGACTACAAATTTTTCTTTTTGTATTTCAACTTTTGCATTAAAATTACCAGTAATCGTGACTCCAAGAAACATTAGCTCCTTGACAAGTTCAACGTGTTCTCTGTGTATCATCACGTCACTTGCTTGTCAATGCGTTTTGATTGCAGGGATGGGATTCAGTCAGTTTGCATCATTCCAGCAGAATCAATACCTAATTTTGTTGTTGTTGAATTTGGCAAACTGGTTGTTAAAATGGCGCTTGCCCTCAAGGGTCCCTCCATGTGGAAATCACCAAGTCACATTCCTTACTCCTTTTCAACGTTCATCTGCGCCAGCAGTGTATTCTACACACTCACAGTAATGCTCACCCCATCCAGGGGCATGGAAGATTAGCCAGACCTATGCTGGTGATATCTATGCACTCGCTTCATAACGCACCTTACAGGTTTAATGAAATGCTAGATTTATTTTCCCTTCTGTAAGTTAGTTCGGTAAAGAAACATGTAGCGCAGAGAAAGGGTGCCAAACAGCCAGAGTGTGACACTCTGTCCTTTGTTTCAGCTTCGTGTGACGCCTCACATTCTCAGGAGAGATGATGAGTGAATCATGCAATTTCTAAAAATGTGTTCAAAGAGATAAAAAAATATTGCCCAAACAATTGCTGTAGGTTCAGCTGAACGCAATATGTTCTGAGAAGAATAGGGGCCTCTTTCTAATAGATCAGGCACAGTGATGACTGCCTAATTGGCCTGTGTGTCAATGAATGGGACCCGACGCCTACAGTGAGAAGATGGCTAAGGATAAACCACACAGTTGATGATCCGTGGAGAAAAGCGAAGAATGTTGCAAGTGAGAATGCCAATCAATCAAGAAGCAATATGGAAATATCTTAAATAACAATTTTATTATTTTTGTCAAGTATTATTTAATATTTTTCATTCCGATTTCAAAACTCAACATAATCTATTTTTGTGTGCCTCTTTAATTGTTCTCATTTAAGTGTGAACTATATGAAATAATTAACTACCTTGCGATATATCGTATTTTACACTTACAATGGTTATGAGGGCAGCCAAGTGGTGGTTAAATTATTTGAATCCCACCACTGGTATTAGCTCATCCCTGACAGTGCTATGCTTCAGTATAGATCTTGAAATATTCTTTCTGACAACACCTTTCCTATGCAATTTGCCACTTCCAGGGTAGGAAATCATACGATTATGTAATTTTAAATGGCCAATAGCAGTGCATTTTAGCTCACTAATACCTAGGCTATAATTTTTCAAGCATCTGCCCCCCCCTTTTTAATGACATTCAACTTTCCTAAGCTCCTACTTCCTACATACTGTGTTCCAATTATGAATGCATGTTTGCAGATGTATCTTCTCATGTTTGTCATGCCACATCGGCAAATGAGGGTCACAGAGGCTTGGTTCCATCCCTGCCAGCAAGGTCAACTCTGCTCAGAGGCAGCTCTTCCTCGGTCATGATCTGAGTGCCAATCGCCCATAGGAACGCATCTTCTAGCAGTAAATCAGAACATCCCCATGCTATTGGTAATGTTTTCCCTGGCCAGGTTTTTTAGGAATAAATCACCAGTTCCTTGTTCCTAGTCTATCTTAGTCTGGAAGCTCCACTGAAGCTTGTCCACCACGGATGATCCGGCTAGTATTTCAAATACTTTCCAGCATCACATAACGTGCAAGCCACCAGAATCCGACAAACTAACAGCCAAGTAATGCACGCTATTGGAGGATCCAAATAAGAAGCAAATGGACAAATAAATTTAGCAAGGAATAATCCAAGAATGTGCGCAGAGGTTTCTTTTCAGGTGGAGTGAGCAAAGGCTTCTCCACCTTAGCAATAGATGATGAAAGACACATCTGTAACCATGCATTAATGATTAGAGCACAGAATGTAAGAAGTGGGGATTTAGGAAAGCTTTCATCATAAAACAATGGAATGCTTGAAGAGATAAAGATCATTCAAGCAGACAACCCTAGGCCAATGTGAATCTAGTCTGTGCTGTCACTAAATGCAAGCCGTGCTATGATTCCAGAGTGTGGTTCCTATTCTCTCCTTTTAGCCTAACCCATACGAGGAAGAAAGCACTGTGGGCCCCGACCATCTGGGAAACCCATTGCCCAATCCTGCACCCAACTCCCTCCAGCTGGGCAGCAGCCATGGGGCCTCCTCCAGGTGTAGACACCCTCCTGCTACCACACGTCTCTTCCCCACAGCTCTCCACCTCCAGAGCCGTTTGGCTTTGTTCCCCGGATATATATGTTTCACCCCAGCATCTCTGAAGCCATCAGCAGGGTGGACATTTGTGGACTGGCCTGCTTATGTGTGAGCTGAGAACTCCTGGGGCTTGAATCAAGCCTGGAGGAATGCCCGTTTTTCACTAAATCCCTTGCAACCCTCGTGCAGTCCTGCAGGGCCACATCTGGCAAGGAAGCACCTGCAATTTGTATCACGGTGCTCCAACAAGACACCAGCAGTGGGACAAGCTCCCCTCTCGGCTCGGCAGTGAACTGGAAAAGTAACTTTTGTAATCACGTCTGTAGACTCCAGAAGGCCACCGCCGGCCCTGGTGGAGAGTTCCTGCCACCAACCATGACAGACCCACGTGTGTAGAGGAAATACATGTTATCACTCATGCCCAACTCTGTACCTAAGAGAACGTTGATAAGGGATTCACACTTTTGTCATGCTAGGAGAAAAAGGAATGACTACTGAGTGGGTGTCGCCCAAGTACCAAACACATACATGCATGACAACCTTTAAAAGAAAACATTATTGGACCCATTTTAGAGATGAAGAAACAGAGATGTTAAATGGCTTGCCCAGAGACACATAACAAGTGACAGAGCTGAAACGCAAACCTATCCAAAGCGTGTGAGCTTTACCCACTCACCAAAGGACAGTGGGGACAGCATGCAAGCCAAGTGAATCCTGGGGTTACAGTCCAAAAGCGTATTAAAAGTTAAACAAGGTATGCTGCATAGAACAACGTCTTCAGCACACAGCCGCCTGAACCTTACGCCATAATCATCGCTTTGCCCTGAATATGTAGAAATGAGCGCCCCTTCCCTGTTGCATTCTCCTTCTCTCCTCCCCAAGCCAACCCTCCTGCCAAAAAAAAATGAAAAAGGTGCCGTCTGCTTCTGATGTCTGAGTCCACATCCCAAAATAGAACCAGGCAGACGGTGTCCTTTTCATAAAGTGGACCTTCCAAAAGTGTCCTCACTCCTCGCTTCTTGCCGCAGACCCTTTGTGGGGCCGGACAGACTCAAACCCCAGAGCCCTCTTTCCTCAGTCTCCAAGCTGCACTGCCCTAGCTTTGCCAGACTCTCGCACGAGCGAATGCTCTTGGCTGCTAACCAAAATGCTGGAGACTTGATTTTACCCGAGACCCTTGGAAGAAAGGCCTAGAGATCTGTCTAAAAATAATAGTAAAGGAGGCAGCCACTGAGAACTCTATGGTGCACGGTTCTGCCCTGACATATATGAGGTTACCATGAGCAGCGTCAACTCAACCGCACCTGGTAAACGCACAGAAAGGAATGCTTCCCTTAAAGGCAGCAAGTTAGAGGCAGCAACGGCACCTGTTAGCAGACTCGCAGGCTCAGCAGTAGTAACTTGCAGTAGTACTAGGCAGGCGGGCAGAGAACACCGGCTTTAGGACCCAACAGGCTGGACTTTGAATCTTAGCGTTGGTACCTGCTCATTGTGTGATCTCAGAAACACTTTTTAGCTCCTGAGCATGCTTATGTGGAAAGTGTGGCGTGCCTTCCAGAGTGAAGAGGACGGATCGAAAAGGCAATAAGACATCCAGGCACAGGCACAGAACAGATGCCAACAAAAGTCCATCTGCTTCCTGACCATCCACATTTAACTCATCTTGGCTAAAGTGTCAAAGACTCGGGAGAAAAAGTCACAGGAGTTGAGATATTATTGAAGTCTCCAAAAGTTCAACTTCTACCAAGACTAGATAGAGGTTTGGCTGGGGATATTCCAACATATGTGTATGTATATGTATGTGCTGCAAATAGATTCATGGATATAATAGGGTATACAGGGAGCCAACTTATGAAAACTTCTTAGCTATAACCAAAAACACAGGAGAAGCTGAGAACTGGGGGATTGGAATTATAGTCTTAGGGACATCGAGGTCAATTTGCATAACACAGTTCACAAAAACTATGTTCTACATCCTATCTCCTTGATAAATGGCAATGAGGGTCTTAACATTTGTAAGCAGTCATCTAAGGTGAAACTTTGGTCACTCTGTGCAGAGCAAAGTGGCATAACGAGAACCAAGGACATAATTAGGACAAAGGACTAATGGGCCTTATGAAGTACAGCCTCCACATGAAGTACAGCCTCCACATGAAGTACAGCCTCCACATGAAGTACAGCCTCCACATGAAGTACAGCCTCCACATGAAGTACAGCCTCCACATGAAGTACAGCCTCCACATGAAGTACAGCCTCCACATGAAGTACAGCCTCCACATGAAGTACAGCCTCCACTGGCCTATGTCCAGAAGAACTCGATAGGCTACCATCTAATTGGGGTTCCCAGAGAAGGTCCTACACTGAGTGGGAGAAAATTTTAGAACAAAATTCAAATTCATGGATGAAAAAAAGACCAGATGTGCTAATCTGACAGAGATCAGACCCCAAGAGTATGGCCTTTATAAACCCTTCAAATCTGGAATCAAACCCGCTTCCAAGGCTCACTTTTCACCCAAGCAATAATCCAAACCAAGTTCACTGCCATCGAGTCAGTGCTGACTCATAGTGACCCCTGTGGTTTCCCAAGACTGTAACTGTTTACGGGAGTAGAAAGCCACGTCTCTCTCCTGAGGAGGAGCTGTAGGTGGTTTCAAACTGCTGGTGATGCTGATTGCAGCCCAACACATAACCCTACGCCACCAGGGCTCCCGTTACTAGATAATAGACAGGTGTATAAAATGAATAAAGGAGCCCTGGTGGCCTAGTGTTACATGTAGGGCTGTGGTCTACAAGGTTAGCTGTTCGAAACCATCACCTGCTCCATGGGAGAAAGATGGACCTTTCTACTCCCATACAGAGTTACAGTCTCTGAAACCCACATGGGCAGTTCTACCTGTCCTATAGGATCACTATTGACTCGTGGCCAGTGAGAGAGAGAGAGAGAGAGAGAGAGAGAGAGCGAATGAGTATCAACTTAGAACAATCAACTATACATGGCCAACAGGAATGAGGGAAAGAAAGGGATGAATGGAAATGGGGAGCCTCCAGTTGAAACAGGAGGTGCTGAAAGATTGCAGGGCTTGCAACTAATGTTGTGAAATGAACAGTGTATAAATCATTGAAAGGGAAATTAATTTGCATTGTAAGCTTTCACCCAAACTACAACAAACTGTTGGGTTTGGGGCTGGATTTTTTCCTTACAATTGAACTTCCAGAAACTTTTCCTCTTCCCTCATATATATACCTAAAAATAATTTCCTGATCTCCTTCTCAGTGAAGTCAAGGAACACCTGGACAAAGTGAGACTGGAATCGTGTTTAAATCACTCTTCTTCCAGAGACTGCCAGGTTAGCCAAAGGCTCAGCTTCTCTGCGGAGAAAGGCGGTGGGGAGGAAACAGTACTGACAGAGAAGGAAAATTGCTGTTGAGAGAGGGTGTGAGGAATATTCAGGAAATATGAGCATCCTGCACATTTCCACCGGCTCACGTGGTTTGCTCTCACCTGCTCAAGCACTGTACTGGGGCACTGTGGAAGAAAGTCTCAGAATCTACTGCCATAAAGATCGTGGGCCAGGAAATGTTATCAGTCAGAATCTACACAATGGCAATGGCTTTGGTTTGGGTTGGGGATCCTTATCCACAGTGTTGACTTTACAGCAAAAAAATTGGTTGGACTCCTTAGTGCAATGTAGTGTCTTATTGTTTTCTGTTGGGTCTCCCAGCTGTGATGTGTAATGAGAATAGCTGACAGAAGGAGACATAGGGGATAGAGAGGTAGGAGGTGGGTGATAGGGAAGGACAGGGATTTGGGGAGGAAATAAGGAAGATGGGAGAGGGGAGGGGGCACTAGAGCAGACTGATTGCATAACTCATTTTAAAGGCTATTTGATCATGGGGCGCAGGGGACGCTCTAAATTCATGTGGGGTGATTGTACAATATTCCTTTATATGATTGAACTATTGAGTTATATGATAAGTAAATTACATGCCAATAAAACTTTGGGGGGGGGAAGAAAGAAAAACGTGGTTGGAATTCTATTACTTGGGCAAATTGCTCGATGCCTTGGAAATTCACTTTCCCAGACTCTAAAGCAGAGACCAGAGATGATAAAAACTGCTTCCCAGAGTTGTTAAGGGGATGACAGACCATATCCATGTATTCACTCAGCGACAAGTGCAGAGAGTTGATATCCACTTAGCAACTCTGGGGAGAAAGCTCGAACGCTCTGGTTCCATGGAGATGACAGGCAAGAACACCCCCCACCCCCCATCCCCCAGGGCCATTCTACTCTATCAGATGGGTACTCTCTAGATAAAAATGCCAATGGCACCCAACAATCACAGACTCCCGAGTCTGGAATTTGGCTGACGGGACTATTGTTGCCTCAAATTTTGCTATGGCCCCCAAGATAGCCCCCAAAAGCTGCTTGTTTGCACTTTTGATTCCGCTCAGTCCCTAGTAGAGAGCACGTGCTTAATAAATAAATGGCTATTTGTTGCTTAAAAATATGGCTTTGATATCCTCAAAATCTTATTACAGAAAATGGGTTTTATTAAGAAAGTAGCGCTCTACAATTCAGGATATAGCTTTTCAGTAAGGAGAGCCTCTTCTCAGGAAGCCACACCTGAAGGCAGGCTTCTCTGTAACCCAAACCCCTTGGCCTGACCTCGATCCTGCTCAGGCAAGTGTCACAAAGCTCTGTCAGCATTGCTGATTAAGTGCCTGGAGGCACCCTACTCCATCAATAAATCTTCAGTACGTCTTGGCCCACACCTGCTCAGCTCTATTATTATCCCATAGCTGAATTGTGTGCATGTATTTTCCAAAGCATGTTCCTTCCATTATTTCATCTGAGCCTCAGCATCCTTGTCTCAGGAGAGACCAGTCCCTGGAGAAGGATGTCATATTTGGTCAAGGGTAGGGGTGGCGGGAAAGAGGAGGGTCCTCGACGAGATGGATGGACACAGTGGCTGCATCAATGGGCTCAGGCGTGGGAACAATTGTGAGGATGGCACGGGACAGCGCACTGTTTAGTTCAGTTGTGCATAGGATCACCGTGGGTCACAGTTGACGCAATAGCATCTAACAACAATAATTCATGTATCATATAATTCAATAGTTGAATCACATCAAGAAGATTGGTACAATCTTCACCCATCAGTTTTAGAACACTTTCTCTGTGACTGTAGTAATGATTAACTCCCTATTTCCCCTCAACCTCCCATTAATCCAATTACTATAGATTTACCTGCATTTCATATACAGAAAAACCTTGAAAAAAAGCTAACAGCAATAGTGGAGTAGAACATAAAAATCTCAATAAAAAAGAACGAGAATATTTAAAAACCAGGACAAATTTAAAATGGGCCAAAAGAGAGATCAAATGATAAGGTGTTACGTTTCGATCCGACCGCATCTGTAATCATCCGCTGTTCAATGCATTCGGCATGCAGCGAGGCTAGTCAGCCCTCGTCGATGGTCACAGGGGATTCGCCAGCGGCTTCGTGCAACTGTATTTCCCCGTCACTGCTTTTATTTTTTATTAACAGAAACAACTTTAAAACGTGTCCAAAGGGAGGTCAAATGGTAAGTTCAACCTTACTTCATTCACCGTAATCAGCTTCGGAGGGGATTCGCCGGAGGCTTAATCCATGTGTGGGCCCTGCAGGACGAAGGCACAGGTTCTCGCTCACTGAGCGCACAACTAGTAGAGGGAAAGGCTGAGTCTGAACCCCCAGTCTCCAGCGGCCAGGGCTTCTGAGAGTCAGCCCCCCAGACCAGCTGAGGGAAGTAACGGCTTCCTGGGAGCTCAGCACAACCTTGTTCCTTTGCCAGGATGACTTCCGGCGACTCCCCAAACCTCTCGGGCAATCGTTTGCTCACGGGTGAAGAGGCGATGCTGAGCGTTGTAAGAGTCTGGTGCGATGTGAAACAGGTGGGAAGGTTTGGGGAGGGGCACAGGTGCACAGGATTGTCATTAATTAAAGCCCTGCCAACATGCCACCGAAGAATCACTGGTCGGTGCCAAGAGTTAACGTGCAGGTGCTCAACAAAAGGTTGGAGTTTTGAGTCTACCCAGAGGCATCTGGTTTGGAACACCCAGTGACCTCCTCGGGGCTGGGGAGAAGCAGCCACTGAAAACCTATGAGCCCAGTTTTATGCTGATATGTAAGATGGTACCTACCTTGAGTCAGAATCAATTCAACGGCAACTGCTCAGCGTGTTACCATGGAATCAAAAACCCAGAGGACAGAAAGGTCCGGCTCCCACTGCCTAGGGCTCTGAAAAGGGAGCACAGTCGTGGGTCCTGGATGGAAAGGAACAAAATGGAAAACCAAAAAGGCCAGACTAGGACCCTGAGACACCCATCAGTTCTGGCACTGAACACCCCCCACCCACCCACCCACCATGGTTCAACTTTCAGTGCACCAATCGCCAGGCCTCTAAGGAAGCAATAACACCCAGGAGGTGTACACTCAGAACAATCCAGCACATGAGATCAAAGGCAGCATTTGCCCTGGGATAAAGCTCAGAAGACGCAAGGGATGGGGCAGGAGGATGAACGGAAACCGTAAACACAGGAAGGAAGTGGGAAGACAGCTGTGACGCTGTGGGCACTGGGATCAATGTCTCAAATTAAAATGGATATGATTTATTGAATGCAAAACCAAGATGCCCTGTCGACTTTCCTCCAAATTACAATGTGAAAAGTTTAAAAAGAGACAGAAAGACTACAATCCCCTCCAGGCTCTGAGCTTTGCAACCAGGGCCTGCCCCTCTGGGGGTCTGGGCCAGGTCCTGTCTGCACAAAGCCAGAGCCGCTGCCCCTGGTGATTTATCTCTGTTTGCCTCTTCAGCTGGTCCCAACTTGCAGACCTAGGGGGAGGGGCCTTCGCAGAAACAGCCGCTCTGGTCACAGGGTGACAGAGTCCAGGCCAAGAGCCCACTTTGTTTTAATAAATGACAGCCAACACTTGGGCCATAAACTCTTCAAATTGCTATGTCTGGCAGTAATTACATGCCTCCCATTAATAAATCCTATTTCTGAATGGTTTACTGCACCCCTCTCTTCAAACACTGCAGGCTGAAACCTGTCCTGTGAAGCCAGAGGCCGACCTGTGAAGAAAAGACAAATAAAAAGGGGGCGGCTCTCTGGGCATGAAAGAGCAGCAGCCTCTGGAGAGAAAGGAGCCACAGGCTCTGCTGAGGCCCCAGGTCCCCAGGTAGGAGGGAGGCTGCTATTCTCACCACCTCCACCCAATTGGTCTCTCCCTCGTTCCCACAGACTCCCACTCTGGGATCTTGAAGTCAAACCCGCCACCACGGCCTTGGTTCAGAATGTTTCTGTCTCATCCGGAACAGAGTGGCCACCTGTAATCTTGATACCACACAGTCAATTGCCCAGGAGGCTGCCCAGATTTCCATCTCCAACATAAAGTTCGGATCATGCCACTCCCTTGGGCACACACTCCAATAAAAACAAGTGGTGATTGAGTTGATTCAACTCAGGACTCTTCCAGTATGTGTCAGAGAAGATCCTTGCTCTATAAGGTTTTCCATGGCTGATTTGTTGGAAGTAGATTCCTAGGCTTTTTTCTGAGGTGTTTCCAAGTGAACTTGAACTTCAACTTTTCTGTGAACAGTCCAGTGTGCTCATTGCACCACCTAAAACCAGGCTCATTGCCATCGAGTCAATGCTAACCCATGGTGACCCTACAGGACAGAGTAGGACCGCCCCTTTGGGTTTCAAAGACTGTAACTCTTTACAGGAGTAGAATGCTTCCTCTTTCTCGCATGGAGCAGCTGGTGGTTTCGAACTATTGACTTAGAGGTTAGCATCCCAGTAGCGCACCACTCCGAAAATACCCGGGGAATTCAAAATGAAAGGACTGCAGTAGTCCATACATACCCCTACAGGATACCAGCCCAATTCCTCTGCAATCGAAGCCCTGCAGCATGTGAATCCTGCTATCTGCCTTAGCTCCTTTCAGGAATTACCCTTCCCACCACACCCTGCTCCGCTGCACCTCCAATGTGCTCCCGTCATGCACCATGTGAGACCTTTGGAGAGATGGGCATTCTTGACCCTCACCTAGACCTGTAGAATCAGGAACTCTAAGACGGGCCCCGAGCAATCTTCTTACCAAATCATCTAGGAGTTCTTGATGCATACTGCAATTTGAAAAATCACTTTTTACTTTTTAAAATCATTTTATTGTGGGCTCATACAACTCTTATCACAATCCATAACATTCGTTACCCTCATCATTCTCAAAACAGTTGCTCTCCACGTAAGCCCCTGGCATCAACTCCTCATTTCCTCCCTCCCTCATGAACCCTTGATAATTTATAAATTATTATTTTGTCGTATCTTACACTTTTTGCACCAGTTTTTCTTTTCTTTTCTTTGTGTGTGTGTGTGTGTGTGTATATAAGAAAGAACTTTCTCCCCCCCAACTATCATGATCCGAATTCTATCTTTCAAGTCTGGATAGAGCAGAGGATGTACACTGGTGCAGATAGGAGCTGGAGGCACAGCAAATCCAGGGCGGATGATACCTTCAGGACCAGGGGTGTGAGGGGCGATGCTTGGAGGGCAGAGAGAGAGTGGGTTGGAAAGAGGGAACCGATTACAAGGATCTATATGTGATCTCCTCCCTGGGGGATGGACAACAGAAAAGGGGGTGAAGGGAGACGTCGGACAGGGCAAGATATGACAAAATAATAATTTACAAATTATCAAGGTCTCATGAGGGAAGGGGAAGCAGGGAGGGAGGGAGGAAAAAAGAGGACCTGATGCAGAGGGCTTAAGTGGAAAGCAAATGCTTTGAAAATAATGAGGGCAAAGAATATACAGATGTGCTTTACACAATTGATGTATGTATGGATTGTGATAAGAGTTGTATGAGTCCCTAATAAAATGTTTTAAAAAAAATAAGAAGAAAGAGTTTTATATACAAGAGCAATTGAATATTGAGGAAACATCCCAGCCTGGTCCCGATCAAGTCCACAAGTCTGATATTAGTCCATATGTCTGATACCAGTCTATAAAGTCTTCTTCAGATTCATGAAACACATGCAATGATGCAGAATGCAGGAAGATCACAGGCCAGTGGGTGGGCAGTCTTGTGGATCCAGTGGTATTGTAAGCATCTCAGTGCTGGCAGGGGTCTCCATGTGGCTCCTTCACCTCCAGGGCTCTAGCCTAGCTCCATGAGTCTTGTCTGTAAGCATTTCTCCTAGGGAGTGAGCTTGTGTCCCACCTCAAGTGAGGTCCTCAAGCTACAACCTGACCCTTAACTCTTAATCACCTCAAAACGACAACAGATTATGTAGCTACCACGCTTCCTCTAATGGAGATTTAACATTACAAAGATATCAATTATATAGTATATATATGTGCTGTATCAATCAAAATCCCTGGATTGTCTAACTCACTTTTAAATGTACACAGGACTGTTTTTACATGCACGTAGCTAAGAGGAACTCTGGTTAACTCTGGTGGCACAGTGGTTAAAGTGCTTAGTGGTTAAAACCCGCCAGCTCTTCCACAGGAGAAAGACGTGGCAGATGGCAGCTGTAATAATTCATAGTCTTGGAAACTCTATGGGGAAGCTGTGCAATGTCCTCTGTGTTTTTTTTTGTTTATATTGCTCTTATGGGTTTTTTATGCACCAGTTTTTCTTACACTTTAATGTGCGTAACAGCCTGGTGATCTAATTAAAATGTAGATTCTAATTCAGTTGATCTGGGGTGAAGTTCAAGATTTCGCAGTTCTGGTTCAGGGACCTTACTTTGAGTCTCAGAGTTCTAGACCACAGTGAGCCACTTACAGTGGCCCAAGCACGTTTACTGTCTCTTATTTCACCTTAGAGCAGTGGTTCTCAACCTTCCTCATGCCGCGAACCTTTAATACAGTTCCTCATGTGTGGAGACCCCCACCAGCCATAAAATTATTTTCATTGTTACTTCGTAACTGTAATTTTGCTACGGTTCTGAATGGGGCGACTCCTGTGAAAGGGTCGTTGACCCCCAAGGGGTCGTGGCCCACAGGTTGAGAACTTCTGCCTTAGTGAATGATGTCCTCTCTACCTTGCCTGGTTTTCCTCTTTTTCCCACCTCCTTTAGTCATTAAGCAGTCATTTATTCATCTTTCAAATGCCAGCAAAAGAAGTGCCTCCCTCGACTGGGAAGAGATTCTTAGCCTGTCAGTACATAAAAGACCCTCCTTTCCCTCTGCTCCCACATGGCTCTGCACACATGCCCCCAGAGCACTGACCACACATTCCATCTGTCTGTGGTTTAAGCCTTCACTGCCCGGCTCTCGCAGCGCCAGCACGGTGCCTGGCACAGAGCGGGAGAAGCACGGAGGGGGAACTGCATGAGTAAGTGGGTGAATCCTTAGCCGGTCTTACCAATGGGTAGAGTAATTGCGCATTGGGTAGAAATAGAAAGACTTGATGAGGCCCAGGGAAGCCGGAAGTGATGGAGAAAGATAACTGCCATTGCCACTTGAAGATCGCCCAGGAACCAACGATTCGAAGCGGGAAAGACATGGACCTTCACCAAGGAAATGAAGAAAAAGAAACCTTCCTCAAATCCCACGGCGAGTAAAAGCCTTCCCGTAGTGCTGGCACCCCAGAATGTAGTTCTGCTCATTAACACCATTCGTTTGTGCATTCCTGTGAGAGGAGCACTAGAAAACCAGGACAGTCTCCACGAGTCCGAGACGGCTTGCTACAGAACAGTGAACAGCAGTAGACCCTGGAGCAGATGGTCCTGTTTTTTGAGACATGAGACCATGGACACAGCCAAGAGAAGAAGGTAGCTGAACTGAGTCTCAGGGATGATGTAACTTCTCAGTAGAAAGCGGGCGAGGAAGGCGTTTCAGCCAGAGAAAATGGTGTGACAAAGGTGCAGGGTCTAGGGGGGAAATGCTACATAGTCAAGGAACTTCAAGCAATCTGATATGACCAGAAGTACATTGGGACGGAAAGGTAGGTGAAGGGAGACAACAGACAGTGTACGACACAAAAGAACAATAGTAATATGTAACTGATCAAGGTTTCACTGGGGTGAGAGGGGTGGGGACGAGGGGGAAAAAAGAGGAGCTGATACCGAGGGCCCAAGTAGAAAGAAATTTTGTAAGATTTGTAAACGCCCCCCCCAATAAAGTGCTTTAATTTTGTTTTAATTTTAACTGTTACAAAGGAGTATATTGGGATAGAGGCTGACGCTAAGAAGTTGACCAGAACCAGACCAGTGGTTCCGCAAGCAGGTGTTGAGCATCTCCCATGCCCTGGCGCGGAGATGAGTGCTGCAGATGCAGGCAACAATATGTAAGGCATGAATGGTCTCTCTTCTCACTGTTTAATCGGGGATTTAGAGACACCACGACAGCAATAAATCAATAAAAACCAACTGAACAGGAACTGAGTCAGAAAAGGAATGGGGGCTTCAGTTCTAGAAACCGTGGCTAAGGCAGGGCTCTGTTCAGAGGAGAACTTAATCAAATGAGAAAGAAAGGAGGGGAGAACAGAAGGAGAGAAAAGGTGAGCTAAAACATGGCAAATTAAAGAAACTAGAGTAGGTGGCATTCGGGACATGAGTGACACAATTAGGCCAAAAGGGGGAAAAGGGTGGGAAAGGCAGAAAGGCTAAATTGTCTGGGATTCGTTGGTCCTGGTGAGTGTCTAGATTTCATTCTAAGTTCGGTGGAAGCCTTGGTAGGACCCGTCAGCCAGCGGATGTTTTTTTCCCCCATAGTTTTCTTCTAAAAGGTAACTCTAGCTTCTTTGTAGAAAATGGGCTAGAAAGATACTGAAGGCCCATCTTCCATTGTGAAGGAGACTGCAATTGTCCTGGTTAAAAAACACACACACACACACACGTCCGAGCCAAAAATTATGTAATCACAACAAGGACAGAGAAAACTTATCCAGAGGATAAGAAAATTCTATAGTCACCATTGCCATCGAGTTGATCCTGACTCACAGTGACCTTCTAGGACAGAGTAGACCTGCCCCTGTGGGTTCCTATGACCATACATCTTTTGAAGAGTAGAAAGCCTCATCTTTCTCCCAACGAGCTGTTGGTGGTTTTGAACTGCTGAGCTTGTGGTTAGCAACCCTACGCATAGGGCAAAGTCATATCGAAGGCCAGAAGAGCTTCCGTGTACCAGAGCTCTCATCGCTCCTCCTTCATCGCTCGTCCATGGTACTCACGTTGGCCCCGCGCTTGCCTCCGGAAGCTGGCAGCCACACTGGCTTACAATGGTGCTGTCACGCTGGTCTCCTGACTGAGTGTGTTCTGCGTCCTAAGTCCCTACACCATGATAGAAATGCATATTTTAAAATACATGAATACATTTTTTAAAAATCTAAAGTGGACTATTTGGCTTGATCAAAATCTTGCATAGACCTATAATCTCCATGATACGTTAAACATCCGAGCAATAGAACTCAGTCTTCTTCGTCTCTATCTACTCAGTCCCAGGAGCTGGGCCGAGAAGAACTGTTTGTCCAGGGAATAAATACATGCATTAGATGGGGGGTGGTTTGCATGTATAAGATGGGGCCAGTTGATGGCAGGGTGAGGAGGGTGGGAAATACTTCCCTGTGGGAATTTTGTCCTTAGTAGTGGGTGGTAGTGATATTTTTCCCTTGCTGGTCAATTGCCTTTTCAGGTGGTCTTTATTAAGCCATTCATCTTTCAATCCTGACAGTCACTGTGACCCACTGTGGCTCAGGAAAAGAATCTTTCTTAATTACCAGACCTTTCTTGCTCCCTGGAGACCCCTGAGTACTGCACCAGGTGGAGCTGATGGATGTGTAGTCTGGTTCTACCGGCAACTGAAGTGTCTTGTTTACTTAAACTGGACGGCCTAACTCACTATCCCAACATATTTAGAAGCGAGGGCCTGGCAGGTCATCGCGGGTGTTACGACCCCAGGGAAAGACCTCTCTGCTGCAGGCTTTGGAGTGTTGCTAAGGGGCTGATGGTACCGATTGCAGAGCAACGCCACGGAGCCCCGATTGCCACCTCTCCTCACCCTGGCACAGAACCAGATGCTCGGTCACCCACGCTTTGACATCGCCGCTTTCCCCTCAACTGCACCCCTTTAAATGCTGGGGGACCCGGTCCCAAGGTCTCTTCTCTTGTTGGTTTATGCTCACTTCCTTGGTGATCTTTATCTGATGAGATACTATTTATATGCCAAAGACTCCAAAATGTTTATCTGCAGGTCAGACTTCTCCCTGAATCCCTACCCTCAGACAGACACCGACACACTTCGCATCTCAGCTAGGACTTCTTGTGTGGCCTCTTCTCCACCACTCCAGCCACACTGCCCTCCCTTCTGTCTTCAGCAGGCATGGCCCTGCTTCAAAGCCCTCACACGGGCTTTCCTTTGCTCGGAGTATGCTTCCGCCCCTGTTCCTTATCCATCGGGCTTACTCCCACGCTTTGTTTTCCTTCAAATCCGAGTTCAAATTTCACACTTCCAAACAAGCCTCCAGCAACCCGTTCCTGCACTACACTGCTTTCCTCCTTAACCTGGTTGATTCTCTTTCCTAATCCTACTACCAGGAGCCCTAGGGGTGTGATGGGTTTACCAGTTGGGATGCCAGTCACAAGTTCAGCAGTTCAAAACCACAAGACACTCATGGGAGGAAAATGAGCCTCTCTGCTCCCATAAAGGTTTACAGCCTCAAAAACCCACAAGATTCAGTTCTATTCTGTCCTATAGGGTCACTGCGACTCAGCGACAGGGAGCTTGAGTGAGAATCTCCCACCATCTGAAATATCCATTTGTTTGTTGTCTGTCTCCTTCATCTTGAAGGAGTGCATGGAATGTGCATCATTCATCACAGTACCACCAGCACCTAGGATAGAACACAACACGTAATAGATGCTTATCAAGTATTTGTTGAGTGGAAGAATAAATTCTGAAAGCTGAGGGTAATCCGTCTCACCTAACAGGATAATGGAGGGATTGAATGGAGTGGTCGATGCCAACCATTTTGCCAATCCTGCTGATGAGCCCTCTCCCAATGGGGCATCTCATGATGGCTATACCAAGTCTGGTGTTTCAACTGCCTTGTGTGATGCTTAAGGGGACCTTCTTTGTGGCAGATCCTGTGCTAAGCGTCTACTGTCATTATGTCCTTTGATCCTCTGGTAAGCTTATAGAGTAGATACTCTTGTTATTCCTAGTTTTAGATAGCTGGAGGAACTGCAGTTAGGAGAGGCTAATCAATAATTGGGGAAGAAAGCTTCAAGGAATGGTGGGCAACTTCACCCGGTTGTGGACTCTTGCATCTTCAAGGAATGGTGGGCAACTTCACCCGGTTGTGGGTCTGTTCGTCCATAAGTTAGTCCTATACCATGAGCACATAGCAAGGAATGAACCTCGTTTATACTTCCAGCCCTAGCCACGTTGCTCTCTATCAGTTGCAAAGCACATGGCAGAAAATAGAATCAGGTTAAAAATGAAGTTACTGCAGCAACTGCATTGCTTGGCTCAGGCTTACAGATGGGGGGTTTCCATAGGACCTTGAAGGTGAGCCTTCAGATCTCAGGTTCTTGAGAAACTCTGGGTATGGAATATCAAGGTCATTTCAGTGATGAGTAAGACTGAGAAAGGACGGGAGGAGAAGAAGAGTCAGACAAACATTGGAAGAAGGAAAAATGTTCAGGATATATATTACTTTGGGAGAAGAAATATATATGAATATGTGTGTCATGTGCATGTCATAGTAGTATGTTTGATATATGAAAAGCTAGATTCTATAAGCATACATTTACCTGTAGGTAATTACCTCGGGTAATTTTAATTTTTGGTTTAATTCCTTCTCTTTTTTTCCTCCTGTAATGAGTTTATAGCATTCCTTAGACTCTACACAGGAGATTGGTTCCAGGACTTCCTATGGATACCCAAATCCACAGACGCTCAAGAATCTTATATAAATCGAAGTAGTATTTGAATATAACTTTGAATATCCTCCAAAATACTTTAAATCACCTCTAGATCACTTAGAGTACCTTATACAATGTAAATGCTATGATTACTTGAACTATTTCATTTCTTTCCTCAGCTTATTTTCCACCTGCTGTTGGTGAGCCCAGGCGGTGCAGAGCACACAGATCCGGACAGTCAACTACACTTTGTGTAAGAAAAGGGAGAAAGCATCGACTGATCAGAAGTTAGAAAGACTCATCTTTTCCCAGACAGCATACACTGTTTAAAAGTATTCTACCAATGATCCCTGCCTCGCCTGTGTTATTTGGGACAAGAACTATTTTCTCATAGTTTGCTAGACACAAAAAGTCATGATTCCTAACTTTGACTCTAGCATGTGCCTGACTGGTTCAAATAGACAGGTTATTGCTCATTAGAAATTGACTTGGCAAACAAACAAACACCAGCAATGACTCATTAAGAGGAAGCATAGGTATCAATACTGTGTTAGGCAAGATGACCAACCTCACTAATAAGTAAAGAGACTCAATTTAAAATGAAGACAGTCAGCCAGAGAAGAGCCTGGACCTGAACACCTCGTAATGGGGGTTCCAGCAGGGGCCAACCTGACTTCCGCTCTCCCACGATGACCAAGCAGCTTGACTATGACCGGGAGACCACTGAGAACAAAGCAGAGTCCACCCTCGCCAAGTTTACCAAGTACCTCTCAGTCCTGCAGATTTCATGAAGGTCCTGTGCCTGGCCTTGCAGGTGGAAGAGCAGGCCAGCAAACTAATCAGCAGCAAGAAATAGCCCCAGTGACAACTGCAAATAAACTTTAAAATAATGGAAGTTTCTCACAATTGTCTATCTATCACACAACTTGTGATATCTTGTACCTCTATCACACAACTTTTGCCTGTTTGGTTATTTACAGGTCTAAGCCTTGTTGACAGCAGTTACAAGAATCTGTTTGCAAGAGTACCATTGCATGATCCAGGTAGTTGTTCCATCACCCCTACCCTCAGCCCTCCCTTTCTTTATATGGAACCCTTTCTTTATACCGAACCTTTCTTTATATCAAACTAATAAACTTTGATATCTATAAAATTAATTAATTAATTAAAATGAAAAAATCTACCCGACTTCCCATTCCATTTACCAGTATTGAAAATCATCCCAAGGCTGGCAAAGGTGCCATTAAATTGATAGTCACATGGAGTGTTGAGAACAGCATAAGTATATTCAACTCTGTGGAGAAAATAAATGGGCGGTCTGAGGTAGGAGCCGTGCAATGGGCCATTATTTCATCCGTAGGTGCAACTGCAGGAGATGTATCTCTATAATGAAACACGAGAGGTGTTATCAGATCTGTATGCCCCAAGATGTTCAAGCAGATACAGAAAAACACTAGTATATCCAGTCAGTAAAATATTACATCACCATTTAAAACTATAGTTACAAAGCCAGGGATCTATATAAATACAAAGCATTATGACAATTATGCAAGAGTAGTGGATAAAATTTCTGAAACATTCTAAAAGGAAACCTCCCAACATACTCACTTTAAAAAAAATGAGGAGTAAAGTATGAATATCTTTGTTGAACTTTCTGTAATGTGAATATACTTTAAGAATTTTTAAAATGTATTTTAATCGCAAACCGAGTTGTTGAAATGCATCTTTGAACTTAATCCTCACAACCACCCATTTTCAGAGAAGACGCAAGCTGACTTAAGTGACTTACCACAAGTTGTGCAGCTAGCTAATGAGGTAAGGGAGATTTGAATTCCACTGACTCCACACTGACTATGGAGGCACGTCTCCTCGGACCTTGCTTCCCACTTGCCCAACTCAAAAATACTTTCCAGCATTCTGGTTGCACCATTCGGCAAGCAGGCCACGGAGTTGATAGGTGCCATCAAGTCCATGCCAACCTATAGCGACCTTATGTACCACAGAACAAAATCCTACCCTGACCCGAGCCAGCCTCACAATTATTGCTAGCTTGGGCCCATTGTTGCAGCCACCATGTCAACCCATCTTGTTGAGGAACTTCCTCTTTTTCACTGCCCCTCCCCTTTACCAATAATGGTGCCCTTTCCCATTAGCCGGTCTCTCCTCAGGACGTGTCCACAGTACCTGAGACAGTCTCACCATCCTTGCTTTTAAGGATCATTGTGGCTGTTCTTCCAAGAGAGATCTGCTTGCCCTTTTGGCAATCTGTGGTAACATTCATATTCTCTACCCGCACCAGAATTCAAATGTATTCATTCTTCTTCAGCCTTCCTTACTCAATGTCCAACTTTCACATGCGTATGTAGTAAAACTACCGTATCTTGGGTCGGGTGCACCTTAGTCTTCAAAGTAACCTCCTTGCTTTAAAGAGATCTTGGGCTGAAAACATATCCAATATAATGCTTGGTTCTTAATCCAAGACCCGTTTTAGGCTATTTCCTCCTTCAAGATGACAGTGGAGTCCCTGGATGACACAAACCGTCAGCACTCTTGCTTGCTAACCAAAAGGGTGAAGATTCAAGTCTATTGAGAGGAACCTGTTGATCTATTTTGAAAAAAGCCAGCCGCTGATAATCCTATTGAACACAGCTCTATTCTGATACACATGACTCCTCCATGATGCAGGGAACCCAATGGCAACTGGGTTTTCTTGGCATTTACACGCACATACACAGGTGTTAACATTGGCATGCACACATGTAATTCTAATCTTCCCTCCTGAACACTGTTCTTTTTAAAGAGTATTTAAATCATTCCTCTTGTATAAAGTCTTGCCTTACCCTTTCTTTGCTCTTGAAATTCCCTCTAATATATTCACCTGTGGTGTGTATCCCATTGTGGGGTTCTTATTGGCTTATGGCAATGTAGCATAGTAGGATGATCAGAAAATTGACATTCTGATCTTTGTTCAAGTCCCCATTCTACTGTCTGCTAGGGGAATTTAAGGAAATTCTTCATCTAAAAAATTGAATCACTCATCCAAAAAATGAAATAATAAGTTATTCATCTAAAAGATGAAATAGTAAGACTTCATGCTATAAGAGTTGTGAGAGGCCATGGACACACGGATATATGTGAGACTAGTTCGCAAGCTGAGAGCTTGAATAAATGTTATTGTTTTATGAATATTAATCACTGTATATCAATCAACCACTAAATTCCTACTAATTTTAAGACAGAGAAAAAGTGGGGCTTTCTGCTCCCACAAACTGTTAGTCTCAGAAACTCACAGGGACAGCTCTGCCCTCTGCTATAGGGTCACTAGGAGTCAGCATAGACTCAATGACAGTGAGTTTGAGTTTAATTAAAAGACATGGGGCCTTTGAATTTAAAGTTTTATTGAAATAAAAACAGATTCAAAACTTTTTTTTTAATTTTATAAAATGAATAGCCGCAAGCAGGAAGTCAGGTGCAGAGGAGGGGACAAAGGACCAGCCAATAGGTGACTGGCGTGGTTCTGCCTTCAGAGTGTGAACAGTTTAGTAGTTCAAATTCTTAAGTCCCATTTTCAGGGAGGCAGAAAGGAAAGAGATTTTATAGCAGCAAGAGTCCAGTCTGTCCCTAGCACCCTCTGGCCCTTCCCCTCTGGGCCTCAGTCTCTTCCATCAGACACGGTTCGTAATGAGCTGGTGTTCTCTAAAGAGTCCAACGTCAGCATGGAGTTGGGCACACAGATGTTGTGACCAGTACTGTGGAGCCTGTGCTTACATTGGTAAGCCCATGTACTGTATAATTAGTACACGGATCGAGGTTCTCTTTGACGGAGTTTTAGAAGTAGATCACCAAGCCTTTATTCCTAGTCCTTTTAAGGACAGAAGACATGCTGAAACCTATTCAGCAGGGTTGCTACATACTACCTCTGCTGATGGAGAGGTAGTGACTGCATCTGAGGTCTAGCAATCAGGAATCAAAAGCAGATCTCCTTGTGAACGGGGAGAATTCTGCCACGGAACCAATTCGTTCCTGGTATATCGCAAGTATTCAAAACGAATGGACTCTGATGTTCTCAGGGAATCTTTACATGTGTTCTGAATATCTAGAGAGAATAGAGGACGACCGCTTCCTGAAAGAAAAAGGAAAGCTTTAGGATCTCAAGAAAGGATTCTTGTCAGAGAGAACGAGTTTTTTGCTCCCCTTCCCTGCAAACTCCAGGCCAGGTTTTCTCTAAGGCCCTGGCCATTCTTAAGAAGTGAGTGTTTAATTATTTCTTCTTGGGTCTGTACCCCAGCTGGATAGAATTAATAAGCCAGCCACGTCTTTATCTTAACAAGGAGTCTTAGGATCAAATTCTCCCTTCATTAAACGCCCAGAAATCTCCCTGACGGCAGCGGGAGTCCTGCAGTCTGTCTGAAAGCGGAATCCCATTCTTAGGGAACCCATGGACATTTCTTTTGGAGATGAGGCAATTTCTATCATTTCAAAAACAAAGAACAAACAACACTCAGGATGAAGCAGGAGGAGCTTCTTGGCCGTGCTGAGACAAGCGTGGGGGTGATGGGGGGGATAAAGGGTCCATTGGAGAGGGCTCCTGAGGGCCACGGTAGGAGTCAGTGTTTCCATCTCCACGGTACTGGTGGGGAAGCTGAGGCTCAGGTGGGGTGCTGGGGGGCCTGAGGTTCAAGCTCCCAGCCAGTGGGCTCTCAAGGTTGTCCTCCCTACCCCCAAGCCTCTCTGTCTTAACTAACTACACAGAGTTCCCGAAATAAACTTCCAAAATGTGCTGGGCACCGGGGATGATTTTGTGTTCATTATTTTGAAGGCTCACAACCACCATTCAAGGCAGGTTTATAAGGCCAAAAGCTCTTCTCGCTAAGATGATACCACATTAAACAAACAAACAAACAAAATTACGTGGTGGTTCAGTAGTTAAGCGTTCAGATGGTCACGAAAAGGTGAGCGATGTGAACCCACCACAGCTCCTTGGGAGAGAAGACCTGATGAACTTCTCCCAAAAAGATTGCGTGGCTGTCTCCCATTGAGTCGATGTAGACTCATCACAATGCCGTGTGACTAAGTACAACCGATGTGCTGTAACCTTTCTGGGACAGGAAGAGATCCATATTGGTACCCATTCCAACCAGCAGAATGGGTAGATTATAGAACAATATCATGGATTATCACATGCAAGTAAAATTTTACTGAAGATCATCCAACAATGGTTGCAACAGTTCATTGACAGGGGGGCGTGGAACAGGGGATGTGTGCACAGGGCTTCTTCATAGCAAAGGCCTTTTTCAACAACAAGGAGGGCGACTATACACGTGGACTTCTCCAGATGGAATCATGAAGCTGCGGATGGATTAAAGCCTCCGTCTTTAGCTTAGCAGCCCACCACCTCCTAGGAAATCCTATGGGGGCAGTTCTACTCTGTCATATAAAGTTACTATGAGTTGAATCCATTCAACAGTTTACAATAGCAATATGTCTGGCATCCGTATGTCGTAGACACACATGTGTATATATGTTATGTGTATAAACCAAGTTTTTAAAACCCACTGCTATTAAATTGATCACGACTCATAGTGACCCTACAGGACAGGGTGGAACGACCCCTGGTGGGCTTCTGAGACTATAAATCTTTATAGGAATAGAAAGCCTCATCTCTCTCCCGTGGAGTGACTGGTGATTTCAAACTGCTAACCTTGCAGTTAGCAAACCAACATGAAACTACTACACCCCCAGGAGTCGTTGTTATAAGTATACATATGTGTACATATGTTTTATGCCTACATGCGCATGTTCATAGAGAAAGAGAGAGCCCAGAGGGCACTATGGGTTGGCATTGGGCTAATTGCAAGGTGGCCACTTTAAAAGCACCAGCTGCTACCAGGGAGAAAGATAAGGCTATTTGTATGGTCTAGATTTATAGTCTCAGCATAAATCACAATTGAACAAAGGGCAGAAGGCGAATATATATAAGGGTTTTCTTTTAAAGTTCATGGAAAAGTGGATGAAGAAGGATTTTATTCATAATTTTTCACCAAATTTCTTAGCCCTCACATATATATATGTGTGTTTGTACATATATGTAATCACATACAGATATTTATATCTATGCAAAAGTGAACATTTCTTTTTCTGCACAGTTTTTCAGTATATATTTGTATTGTGTGTTTACATTTAGAGATTCCAATATGAAACCATGAAATATCTGAGTTTGAATCCTGTCTGGATCTTATACTCCCTTGTTAACATTGGACAAATCTTTCATCCTTTCCTTATTTACGAAGTAACAAGAGTAAAGTATATCTCATGGGTGGCTGTGAGAGTTAAATAGAAACACACATGGACGGCCCTGGATACTGTTGCATACATGGTCAATGTTTGCTTTTGCTACTTCATAAATGTGCACACACACCCCACTGGGTACAAACAGTGCTGTCTTCTAGCACTAACAAAGCAGCATCTTGGAACCCTGTAATCAGAAGTTTATTTACCAGTAAATACATAATTCCATCTTGGTTAGCATTCCAATAAGCATAAGTTATAGGCAAGTACAGAAATATCAAGTGACATTTTACAAGGAGCAAGTCTGTGGCACAAGACCTTTTCGAAGTGCTGAATAGCAGGGTTTTCCCTTTGAGGACTGACCCAAGCCAGGATGTCTGTAATCACTTACTAAGTATGTGGAAGCTGAATAAAGAATAAGAATAATAACGACCAAAGAATGACTGATACCTTGGATTATGATGTTTGCAAAACATATTGAGAGTACCTTGGACTGCCTCAAATTCAAACTAATCTATCTTGGGAAAAGATTGGTCAGAATGTTTCTTAGAAGTGAGAATAGCAAGACTTTCTCTCAAGAGAGAAAGTTCTCAGGAGAGGCTGGTCCCTGAAAAGGAAGTGATGTGGGGTAAGATAGAGGGTCAGTGCAAACCAGGAAGGTCCTGAATAAGGTGGAAAGACACAGAGTCTGCAACTATAGTCTTACACCTACCAACAATTAGGAGGATGGCCCAAGACTGGGCAGAGCTCCATGCTGTTGTACAGAAGGTTGCTATGAGTCAAACCAGATTCAACGGCACCTACCCACAGGGAGAGATATGGGAGAAACTGTACAGGGAGAGGGAAGTGCAAGAACCCTTAGGTCATTTCTCAAGACTTGAGATCAGCATTTTTTTAAATCCTTTTCAAAATATACCAGTGTTCCATGACAATAACTATGTTTGTATATAACTACTCTTCACCAAACACTTTCTACTATTTTCAGTACCTGATCCCATCAAATACTCCAAATCATCAAGCCCCATGTGGTTGCTGTGGGCCATAAAGTCAATTGCTATGCATGGCAACCTCATAGGACAGAGCACAACTGTCCCATAGGATTTCCTAATGTAGAATATAATCTGAAAGGGAGCAGACTGCCAGGTCTTTTATCCCAAGGAGTAGCTGGTGGATTCAAACTACTGACTTTTCAATTACCAGCCAAGTGCTTAACCACTGCACCATCAGGGCTCCTTCTAATCACCATATGATGTAGTAATTAGACAGATGAGACCACTGAAGCTCGAAGAGACATTTACTCAAGATAACTTGACTAATTGATAGCATTTTATTTTGAACGTGGCTGCCTTAAATGCCGAAGTCTATTTCCTTCCTGCTACATCAGGATCCCTGGTTTCCTCGTGGTTGCACACGGGGCTATGATCAGCAAAGTCAGCAGTTCAAAACCATCGCCTGTTCCAAGGGGAGGGGTAGGGTCTTCTATTCACACAGTGAGTTGCAGTTTCAGAAACCCATGAGAGCAGTTTTACCCTGACCTACAGGGCATCAACTTAAAGGCAATGAGGTTTTTTTGTTTTTATGATAAACCCTGCCCCCTTCCTTTTCACCTTGACCATGCACAGTTCAGGGCATGCTGTGATCACTGAGACGTGTATATGGGTGAATACCTCCCTTCAAGCTGAAAGATGACACACCAAAAGGTGGAGTGTGAATTTGATGAATTGTGGGGAAGGCTACTCATGCTAGTTGGATAATTTTTAGTTATTAGTGCCAAATTGCAGGGGCCCCTGAGCCCTGATGGAGGACTGGGGTAGTTGATGAGATCCCTGGCAAAGACCTACTGAAAAAAGTCAAAATTCAAGGCTGAGAGGGAGCCTCACTGTGACAGGGAAAATTAAATTGATAATCTGGGTGAAGGGTAAATGCAAAAGTGACAGGAAGCGATTAATTTGGAGGCCAAATACAGGATGGAAAACAACCCGGAATGGGCTAGGGCAGTGGCTCAGACCTGTCCATGAAAAGTAACCTGACATAGCTTCCCTTGAAAGTAGTGCTTGGCCTTCCCAACACAATGACTAAAGACGAAATGGGTGCATAAGCAAATGTGGTGAAGAAAGCTGATGGTCCTTGGCTATTAAAAGATATAGACTCTGACATCCTAAAGGCTTGAAGTTATGCAAGTGGCCATCTAGCAAAGAAGTCACAAAATCTACATGGAAGAAGCACACCAGCCTGTGTGATCACAAGGTGTCGATGGGATCAGGTATCAGAGGATCAAAAACAAAACAAACAATCATATCAATGTGAAGGAGACAGGTCAGAATGGAGACCCAAAGCCCACCTGTTGCTAATTGGACATTCCCTCATAGAGAAGCCACACAGCAGGGACCATTCAGCCAGGGCACAGTGTAGCACCAATGGAACACACAACATTCCTCTAGTTCTGTAATGCTCCCCACCCCAGTTCTACCTCATAAATTCTACTACATGGGCATGCTTATGTACATTGGTGCAGATAAGAGCTTTTGACACACTGAATCCAGGATAGACTAACCCCTCAGAAACAGTAATGGGAACAATGATTCTGTGAGGATATGGGAAGGAGTGAGGGGTGCCCAGGAGAGGAGCAAGGGAGAAACTGATAGCAATGATGGATGGACCCCCTTGAGGGGGACAAATAACAGAACTGTGGGTGAAGGGATACAATGGATGGTTTAAGATATGAAAAAATTATAAGAATAATATTTAATTGATTAAGGGCTCATGAGGATGGCAGGATGGAGGAGGGGGAGGGAGGGAATAAAGAGAAGCTGATATCAAAGGGCTCAAGTAGAAAGAAACTGTTTTGAAAATGATGATGGCAGCATCTATAAAAGTTTGCTGGATATAATTGATTTATAGATTCTTGTAATAGCTGTAAGATATCCCAATAAAATGATTACTAATAAATAAATTAAATAAAGTAGTGGTTGGGACATAACTGGGCTTAGAGTGGCCTCACGGGAAACATGTAGCATGTTTCTGAAAAATGTCTTTAATTGTTGAGTGAGATACACAGCACTCTAGTCTCTGACTCAAATTCATTCAAATTCATCCCTGTGGTCGTTACATAATCTGGTGTCAATTTGGGACTTGAGAGGATTAAGAGTGAAGGAGTGGAGTCTAGTCTGTCAATCAGGTCATACCAAATGAGGCCTCTGTGTGGGCTTGGCCTTCCCCTGAGCATTCTGGGAATTCCTGGTTTTCCTTTCTCTGCTCACTTCCTTGGTGACTCTACTGACAAGGATCACTCCCTGTGAGACATCTATGAGGAGAAGCCACATGGACATACATTGATGCAGCCAGAACCCTGGACCTGCAGAAACATGCGGAGACCCCTGCCAGTGCTGACAACGCCACTGGTTCCCAAGACTTTCCACCCACTGGTCTCTGATCATCCTGCATTCGGCATCACTGCATGTGTTTCTTGACTCTGAACATTGTAACTGGGTACATGATCCTCCTTAGATCTCAAATCGCTGACGATTCTGAGGTGGGCCTGCCTCTCCAGGGCTAGTATTTCCCTTTTGTAAAGGAGTTGTTGCTGTTTGCAGATCGAGACCGTCCGCTTCCTGGGGCATCTTTACTGAAAGGAATTGTGACCGTGTAAACTGACGGGCAGTTTCTGTAGTCTGGAATACTACAGAAGAGAAAAACGTGTTGGGATGTTGAGGCAAGATCCACGACTCACTCTGCACAGTCACAAAGGGCGGGGCTGGCAGCAATGGCCCCACCTCGGGGAAATGTGCACTCCCCGCTACCAGCAAGCACATGAGCTGGCCCTGAAAAGATCATTTCCTTCCCACCCTGCACCAGGTGTCCCCTTCTCTGCCCCCCTCTGCCCTGATCTCACCAGCTTCCCAGGCCTTGGGATGAGAAGAAGGCCACAGATGGACGCCTGAATTTTGGGTCCCAATCCAAATATAGCAGGGTCCATGATTCAGTGACCCATTTCCCTTCACGGTGCGAGTTCCAGGTAAACTGCAGAGCCCCCGGATATCAGGGCAATTCTTAGGTGAAAAGGTAAGGATGGTGTCAGAGATGGTGGAACATAGACAGTATGTGGTTTGGAAAAGCGGGGCGTTTGGACCTGTCGAACCTCTACCTTCTTGAGCCCAGCCTGGTGTTATTTCCCAGGAAGACATCATTCTGGCTCCTTGATAGAGCTATCTATTACCTGGCTAAAAACTGGTGAGTCACCAAAAGGATGACGAAGAGCCAGTGTCTCAGGTGTTCTCCGCCGGTCGCCAGCCAACCAGCAGGCCTGGTCTCCTTGAGGATTTTGAACTCTGCTCCCACTGTGTATTTTCTCTTGCTCTCTCCATGACCCTGTGGTAATGGTCAGAGACCAGCCAGTTCTTCTGGTCTCCGGGCCATTGGGCCCAGCGTGGTCCTGATTGATTAGTCCAGGGAACTAATTTTTCTATGTACTTTTAATTTTAATCATTCTTGTTTCCTCCAGACAGGAAGAGACCACTACAACCTTTAAGGCCCGTGACTCCCTTACTGTGGACACATCCTCATGAAAGGCCAGATCCTAGGAAAGGATAGAGTCCAGGATGGAGCAAACAGTTGAGCCTTCCACTGCCAGCTGAAAGGCCACCAGTTTTCAGCCACCCAGAGGTCCCTTGAAAGACAAGCCTGATGATCTACTTCCAAAAGACTACAGTTCAGAAAACCCTATGGAAAAAACATGCAGTTGTCAGGCGCTGTAATCAACTTGACAGCCACTAAATGAAGGTCAAGTGAAAATGAGGCAACCCCTCAATGAGATGGATTGACACAAGAGATCCAACCATCTTCTCAGATGTACCAACCATCATGAAGATGGTGCAGGATTGGCAAGATGACATCTTATTATAGAAAATGTTGCCTGAGTCAGAGCCAACTTGGTGACATTAGCAACAAAATAAACCACAGGTCAATTTCCAAGTGATGTTGTCACAAAAGTTTGAAGACCACTTCCCTCTGATCGCCATTGGGACTGAGTACTACTTTGATGGATAAAAATGAGTCCTGCTTCTGAAGAGATCAGGCGTATAATACTTGGGGTCCCAGGACAGTGTCTTACCCAGTAAGATCAGTCACTACAGGACAGGATTTCAAAACACAGAGAGACTTGTGGAGGAGGCTTTAAGGAATGTTCTGGTTCACACTTGCTAGAATCCCTTGCCTGTGACCAAGAACTGGGTCATGAGTTAGGTAGGAGAACCTCAGGCTCTTTCATGAAGAACATATTATTAATATTCTAATAGTGGCGGTCGTGGTGGTGACCCAGAATCCCCTCCCACACTCCCAGGGTGGAGAGCCAGAGTAAGGAGTAGCCTCGTCTAAGTATTTATTCTGCATACTTGCACTCAACCACAAAACAAAACATCCATGCTCAATACATCCCGCCTCCTGTCCTTGTCCTACAGGAATCTTCCAGGCCTCGTCTTTTGTCTTAGTATAAAGGAGTGGGGTGGGGCGGGGGGCTCATGTCCCTGGAGAGCACTAACTGCTAAGCAGAATAGCAAGCACTTGATCACGAGTGGGAAGACCTGGGCTGGGGATCTAAGTCCGCCCATTCCTAGTTGAGGGACCAGAGGCAAACAGCTCTATCCCTCTGAGGGGCAGCTTCCTCATTCCAAAACTCAGGCACTTGAATCCAATCTCAATATAAACTCAAGAACTGTTCAAGGAACAAATGAGATGATGTATTTGAAAGTTGAATGTTATCCTTAACACTGTATGTAAATGTGGGATAAAATAAACAATTTGGCTTAATAAAGGAGAAAGAACACTAGAAAGATGTGGAGGATACACAGGCCAATTGGCTCTTTCCTCTCAGAGCTCCTGTGAGAAAATGGCATCTTACTATTATAATCAGCAGCAGCATCAATTTTACAAAAAGACTCAGATCACCTGTAAATTAAAAGCCTCCTGAGGCTGAAAGTTGATGTCACTTGCATGCATGTCACTTGCAGACATTCAGCTTATAATGATTTGGAACGGTACCCACCCAAGGTGCATAAAGTGAGTTTGCCTCTCTGGTTACCGGTTATTACGCACCCTTTGATTTGTCAGCTGGCTCTGCCTGCTAGCCTCCAGCGATTCAAGACCTTTCAACCACGCAGCCATGTACGGTCTCCAAGGTAGGCCCAGTCATCACCATTTTCGTTCACTGTGACCGATTCTTACAACCATACAAGGTGAGTGCAATGCATATACCCGTTCCGCACACAAGGACACTGAGGCTGGTAGAAGCAACACCACTGATCCAAGGTCAGTTAGTGCTGAAACGGCAGAGCAGGCTCGTTTGGCTCAGAAGGCCTCGCTCTGCCTGAGAAAGACAGTAGTTTCCTGCCCACATAGTGGCCTCTGTTGGTTCTATCACAGAGGTGCCCATAAAGTGTGATCTGAGCCCTCCCAGATGTGCTCCCTCCCACCATCACCCAGTGGTTCCTGGCCCAAGCCAACTTCCACGCAGCCCACACTGACCTTCGCTGCAGGCTGCCCTCCCAGGGACGACGTTCACTTGAAGCAGAACAGCAGCACTTTCCACTCTGCAGAACACTCCACTCTTGCCAAGTTCTCCTGGAGGTGGGCCTGGTGTACAGTCATTGCATAAGTGTTATTCCAGCCAGTTCCTGGAATCGGCAATATGGCAAACCATTCACCTGATGGGGAGTCCTTGCCCGGGAAAGCTGTTGTTTGGTTAGCTGTGCCTTCAAAATCTTTTCCAGGCAACCAGCTTGTGAAAAGGTGTGTCTGGCAAATCCCATTTCTTAAAGTAAAGTTGCTTTATTTCCCTATTCTTCATTAACCCGACATGTACTTTCCCAGCCAATGAGCTTTTCAATCTCCCTCAGCACCATCTGCCCTGGTTCAAGTTCTCTCCATCTATGGCTGAAGCGGCTCCTCAGCCTCTTTAATGGCTTCCCATCTCCATCCAGCCCAGCTCTAGGCAAGCCTCCGCCCTGAGGCCGATGGATCTTTCTATATATCAATCCTATTACATCAGGCCCCCAGCATACAACCCCTCAATGACTCTCCAGGACCCAGAAGGTTAAAATAAAGAAAGAAAAGAAACCTCTGTACTCTGGATTTTTTGGCATCAAGATTATATTATTGCTATAATTTCACATGCAAATATATATGTATATAAACTCGGAGCAAGGCAAAATATAATAAGGGGGAGGTTGGCAAGAAATGATGGAGGCAGGGAAAGACATTGAGAGATTTGCAAGAATTAGAAGTAACAGAGATGCAGAGGATGCTATCTATCTATAATTCTGCAATAGTGATGATGTACAGGTAGATGTTGACATGGACACATAGGCTACACAGGTGTGGGAGGAAGAATGAGAGCATGCCCATGAATATTTAGAGATTTGACAGAAGATATTGGTATATGTGCATTTACTTTTGCAACAAATATGTCCATACTAGGGGCAACGTTATGCAAACATCTTAGACATAGCCAAAAACATAAGGAAATTAATTTCAGGGCATGAGGGCTCAGTATCATCATTTTAGGGGACACCAAGGTCAATTGTCATAGCTTTGTTCACAAAGATAATGTTCTACATCCTACTTTAGTGACTAGCAACTTGAGTATGAAAAGCTCATGAGCAGTCATCTAAAATGCTACTATTGGTGTCTTTCCATCTGCAGGAATGAAGAGGGATAAGAAATTTTAAATAATGGAAACAATTAGTCCAGTGGACTAATGGACCGTGTGAACATCAGTCTCCACAACGCTGAAAGCAGAAGAACATAGATGATGCCCAACTGCCACTACCAACTTCTCTGAGAAGGAGATTACATGAGAAAAAGGATTGCATGAGAAGATCCTAGATAGAGTCAGAAAAAAACATAGAGAAGCACTCAAGATCATAACAGAGACCAGGCTATCTGTTCCGATAAATACTGGTGGAAAGCTCCAAGATAATAGTCCTTAGTCACCCTTCAGGTCTAGAATGAATATCACCTCTACATTAGAATAAACAACCATTTAAGATCAAAAGGGCATCATTTATCCCAGGACAAATTCTGCAGCTTAGGGAGGAAGGGAGGAATGGCAAGAGAAAGCACACGTAGATAGTGGGATAACTGACGGTAGATTGAGATGACAATGAATGGGTTGAAACAAAATGGTTATGAATTATTGGAGTAAAATTAATTATCTGCTATGTAAACCTTAACACAACTCACAGTCAATAAATGCTTTTAAAATACTTGTTTAGATATACCTCCTTCCCTCAACAGGGAACTGCTAGAAGCACAGGCTACATCCAGAAGAGGACAAAGAGCAAGCAGATATCATTGCTGATGTTCACTTGTGTTTCATTGACCATCCAAAGGCATTGGACTGTGTAGACCGTAGTAAACTGTGGATGACCTTGAGAAGAATAGAGATTCCAGAACACTTCATTGTGCTCGTGAGAAACTTGAACATGGATCAAGAGGCAGCTGTGCAAACAGGACAAGGAAACACTGCATGGTTAACAAATCAGCAAAGGTTTGAGTCAGCGTTGTATTATCTCACCGTACTTGATTAATTTATATGCCGAGAAAATCATCAGAAGAGCTGGATTCCATAAAGAAGAATGCGGTATCAAGACTGAAGGAAGGACGTATGCAGATGACATAACCTTGATTACTGAAAGTGAGGAGGACTTGAAGCACTTCCTGGTGAAGATCAAAGGTTGCTGCCTTCAGTGTGAATTACAACTCAATATAAAGAAGACCAAAATCCTTACGACTGGACCAATAAGTAACATCATGATAAATGGAGAAAAGGTTGAAGTTGTCGAGGATTTTGTCTTGCTTGGATTCACAATCAATGTTCATGGAAGCGGCAGCCAAGAGATCAAAAGATGAATTTCATTCAGTCAATCTGCAGCACAAGACCTCTTAGACTCTAAGACTTGGAGTACTAAAGAGCTGGGATGTTACTTGGAGGACTAAGGTGTGCCTGACCCAAGCCATGATATTCTCCATTGCATCATGTACATGTGAATGTTGAATCTTCTTTTCACTAATAAATTATTTTATTGGGGGCTCTTACAGTTCTTATAACAATCTATACATCAATTGTATCAAACACATTTGTACATACATTGCCATCATCATTTTCCAAACATTTTCTTTCTGCTTGAGCCCTTAGTACCAGCTCCTCATTTTCCCCTCCCTCCCCCACCTTCCCACCCTCATGAACCCTTGACAAATTATAAATTTTTTTTTCATATCGTACACTATCTGCTATCTCCCTTTACCCACATTTCTTTTGTTCATCTCCCTGGTAGGAAAGGGGTTGTTATATATCAATCATTGTAATCAGTTCCCCGTTTCTCCCCATTCTGCCCCCCCACACCTTCCCCTTTACCCTCATGATATTGCTACTCCTATTACTATTCCTGAGGGGGTTAACTGTCCCAGATTCTGTGTGTTGAGAGCTTTTATCTGTGCCAATTGACATACTCTGGTCTAGCCTGATTTGTAAGGTCAAGCTAGGGTCATGGTAGTGGAGGAGAGGAAGCATTATAGAACTGGAGGAGTGTTGTGCATTCCGTCGGTGCTATGCTGCACCCTAGCTGACTCATTCCTTCCTTGTGACCCTTCTGTGAGGGAAGGTCCAGTTGTCTACAGATGGGCTTTGGGTCTCCACTCTGACCCTTCTCATTTGTATTGATATATTTGTTTGTTTGGGGTCTTCTGATGCACGTGACATGATCCCATCAACACCTCAGGATCACACAAGCTGGTGTGCTTCTTCCATGTCACTTTGTTGCTCCCCTGCTAGATGGCCACTTTTTTAACTTAAAGCTTTTAAGATCCCAGACACTATATCTTTTAATAGCCAGGCACCATCAGCTTTCTTCACCACTTTTGCTTATGCACCCATTTTGATTTCAGTGATCATATCAGGAAGGTGAGTGTCACAGAATGCCATGCTATTAGAACGAAGTGTTCTTGCGTTGAGAGAGTGAAAGTTGAATATTGAATAAGAAATATGGTAGAAGAATTGATGCATTTGAATTGTGGTGCTGGCAAAGAATATTGAATTTCCATGGACAGCTAAAAGGACAAACAGATCGGTCTTGGAAGAAGTATGGTCAGAGTGTTCCTTAGAGGCAAGGAAGGTAAGACTTCTTCTTACATGCTTTGGATATATTGCCAGCAAAGACAGAAGGACAATGTGTGTGGTGAAGTGGGAGGGCAGTGAAGGAGAAGAAGGCCCTCGACAAGGTGGATTGGCACAGTGACTGCATCAATGAGCTCAGGCAGAGGAACAATCGTGAGGCTGGTGCAGGACCAGACAGTGCTTTCTTCTGCTGTGCAGAGTCACTATGAGGCAGTGCTGACTTGATGGTACCTAACAGCAACAACCTTTCCTAGATGTAAGCTTCTTGAAGAAAAATTATGTCTTTGTATACCAAAACACAGTGTACTGCCCTCTGTAAAGTAAGTACTTTCCATGGGTTGAATTTGGCTGCTCCGAAATATGTGTAAGAATCCTGACCTCTACACCCATCAATATAATTTCATTAAGGAAATAGAGTTTTCATTGTTATGCTAATGAATCCATCACAGTATAGAGATGTCCTAAACACTACTTTCATCATCCACTTCAGTGTGATTTTAGGAACAATGTAGATGCAGAGACACAACTCAAAACCAAACTCACTGCCATTGAGTCGATTCTAACTCAGAGACAGGTGAACACCAACTGGGGTGGTAGAAGCAGGCAGTGGATCTCCAAGGAGCTAAGGAACACCAGGCCTCTGGATACTGGGACAAGTATCATCTCCAAGAAGCGACAGAGAAAGGACTCTCCTCTGGAGCCAGTGCTCTGAATCAGACCTCTAGCCTCCTAAACTCTAAGAACTGACACTCATCTGCCAGTTTGTCACATTGTGGTGACTTTGTGCCGCTGATGCTGAAAGCTATGCCACCAGTATTTCAAATACCAGCAGGGTCATCCGTGGTGGATAGATGTCAGCTAAGCTTCTACGCTAGAAAGAAGAAACAAAATTATCACTTCTGAAAAAAAGTGATAGCCCCTGAAAATGTCATGAATGGCAGCAGAACACTATCTGATACACTGCTAGATGCTGAGCCTCTGAGGCTGAAAGTACTCTGAATACACCTGGGAAGCGCTACCTCCTCAAAGGGGAGTCCCTTTCATGAGATGGGTGAGTACAGCTTTCAAGACCTTCATTTACTGACTTTGTGTGACTCAGAATGCAAATAAACAGCAGCAGGCATCCATGAATCATGAGACTAAGCATTGTGAAAATGTTAATATTATCAAAACACTTTAGAAATTCAACACAATTCCGATCCAAATTCCACCACAATTCTTCAAAGAAAGGAAAAACTAATCACCAACTTGATATGGAAAGGAAAAAATCCAGGATAAATAACACTATTAAAAATTAAAAACATGGGAAGGAAGGGAGGGGAAAAAATGAAGAGCTGATACCAAGGGCTCAAGTAGAAAGCAAATGTTTTGAGAATGATGATGGCAACAAATGTACAAATGTGCTTGACACAATGAATGTATGTATAGATTGTGTAAGAGCTGTATCAGCCCCAATAAAATGATTTTTAAATTAAATAATTAAATAAAAACACGGGGAACCGACTACAATGATGCAAAATCACACACATCCCAACCCTCTCTTCAGGGGGACAAACAACAATTACATGGACGAAGGGAGACAGCGAGTGGTATAAGATATAAAAATAATAATAATTTATCAGGGGTCCATGAGTGTGGGAGGGTGAGGGAGGAAGGGGAAAAAGGAACTGATACCAAGGGATCAAACAGAAAGAAAATATTACGAAAATGATGAAGGCAACATATGTACAAATATGCTTGATACAATTGATGTATGGATTGTTATAAGAGCTGTAAGAGCCCCCCAATAAAATTATTTATGTATTAAAAATGCATTAAAAATAAATAAAAGCAGAGTAGGAAGCATTTTACTCCCAGACCTCAAACTCTATTATACACCCACAGTAATGAAAACAGCCTGGTACTGGTACAATGATACCTATGAAGATCAATGGATTAGAATTAAAATACCCAAAATGCCATCAAGTACCTGCAAGATCTTTTCCAGGAGACCAGCTTGTGAAAGGTATATCTGCCAAATCTTATTTCTTGAATCAAAGTTGCCACTAATTTTTATAAAGGGCCTAAAGCACATTAAAAGGGGAAAAGATAGCCTTTCCAATAAATGAGGCTAAAAAAACCTACCATATATACTCGAATATAAGCCGACCCAAGTATAAGCCGAGGTACCTAATTATTACCTGGGAAACCAGAAAAACTGATTAACTCGAGTATAAGCCTAGGGTGGAAAATGCAGAAGCTATTGGTGAGTTTCAATAATCAAAACAAATGAGAATAAAATTATTAAAAATTGAGACATCAGTGGGGTAATGTATTTAAATATTTGTTTTAAATTAAAAACATAAATAAAAGGACAACAAGTCATTTAACATTAGTAAACCAGCACAGTAAGTGGAAAATAGGTTCAACAAAAACAGTAAGGTATCAACAAGGATACCTTAAGAGTACTTTTCCCTGAGCTCAATCAGCAACCAAGCTAAAATGTAAAGAGTTAAACTCCTTCACAACTGGATTCCTCATCATCAGTCATATCCCAATGCAGAGCTTCAGCTGGTATGAGGTCATCATAAACTCTGTCCTCTCTGAGATTGCCGTCATCACCATCACTGCTGTCATTTTCATACAAAGCACAGTCTTCACTGCCATCCATAGCATTACTAATACTACATTTCTGGAAGGCAAAAAATGTGCTAAAAAACTGGGGTTCAGCTTATACATGAGTATATATGGTAGATTCTCACCTGCAAAAGAATGAAACAAGGCTCATCCTTCAACATAGATCAAATACCTAAATATAAGCCCACACCATAAAGAATATTAATGAAAAAAATAAGGACAAATTTAAGATGCCTAATATAAAGCAACAACACACTAGTGACCGTGATGAAAAATATCCACACTATAGGAAACAAAAAAAGACCGGAATCTTCTAAAATATGGCATTTATGCACATCAAAAGATTTAATCAAATGAGTTAAAAGAGAACCCATTGGTTGGGAAAAGATATTTACTATGACATATCAGATAAAAGACTAAATCTCAAAAATCTATAGAAAACGGAAACATCTTAATGAGAAAAATGCAAATAACCCAATCAAAATTAGGCACAAGACATTTACCAAAGACAACATCCAGGCAGTCAATAACTATATCCATAAATGTTTGTGTTCATTAGCAATAAGAGAGATACCAGTGCAAATAACAATAGGATATCACCTCACAGTGACTCTTTTAGCAAAATTCAGTAAAACAGAGGATAAATGCTGGAGAGGATGCAGAGAGCTAGGGAAGCTCTTACATTGGAGGTGGCACTGCAGAATTGTACAACACTATGGAAATCAGTATGGCACTTCCTTAAAGAGATGCAAACATAATTATGTTATGATCCAGCCGTCTCTTTACTGGGTAAGTTCCCTAAAGAAATAAAACACACAACGCAAACAGACATGCCTACCTACGTTTACTGGAGCAATTTCAATAATAGCAAAACCATGGAAACAACCCAAACTCCAATTATAGAGGAATGTATAAACAAATGTTGGTACATTCATACAATGGGATATTATGTATCAATAAAAACAATGAAGTCATTGAACTGGAGAATGTTTTGTAAATTTATTCCACAGTTAGAAAAAATGCATGAACGACAATGAACACAAGGAAGAAGATGTTTCGAAGTGATCCTGGTGATGATTACACAACTCTGCTCGATATGACTGAGTTATTGAATTGTGTGCATGTGGATCAAGTGTCAATAAAACTGGTAAAGATAAAAACAATTACAACTCTCTCAAACACAGTAAGGTATGGATGAAACTACAGAACATTGTGCTTAGCAAACTTGGTTAATTTTACAGAGATACATATGTAATGATGTCATTAATATGAAGAAAACCAAAGAAACCTGGTTTTCACACCAAAGATAACACTTTGAAGATGATAAGAGACCAGGGACGGAGGTGGGAACAGGGAGAGGGAAGGGATAGAAAATGACAGAAGGAGAGAGGAATGGTAGGAAGGAAAAAGAAAGAAAGAAAGTGAGCCACATTTATGGGGATTATCGACTATTATAACTGATTTCCATTGTTGAAGTGGGTTGCATAACTATATACTCCTTTTAAGAAAAGAGTGACGGTTCACAGACCAAAATTTTTTTTAAATACTCCAGATTCTTAACCTTTGTATCTAAGTATTGCTCTCAGTGACTGGGGCGGGGGTGTGGGGTGTGGGGCGGAGAGTAAAATTGAAGTGGCCCTGGAATCTTTAGAGACTTATAAGTTTATTTCAAACATGTAGAAAAAATGTATACTAATCAGATTGTGGAGTATTGAAAGTTAACAATAAAGTGGAACACATAAAGAGTAACATCCTAGACATTAATGAGTTGAAATGGACTGGGATTGGTCATTTTAAATCAAGCAATCATATAGTTTTCTGTACCGGGAATGACAAATTCAAGAGGAATGAGATCACAGTCATCATCAGAAAAACATGTCAAGATATATCTTGAAATACAATGCTTTGATGATATCATAATATTCATCTACCTACAAGCAAAACTAATTAATATGACTTGTTTAAATTGCACATCAACCACCAAAGCCAATGGAGAAGAAATTAAGAGTTCTACCAACTAGTATTGGTCCATTTTGAATAAGACAATCCTGTGGTTTACTATGCTAGGAATGGCTTCACATTCCCCATTAAAAAGGACATTTCAAGCTCTATCTTGAAGTACAATGTTGTCTCTGATAGGATAATATCCTTCTGAATACGAGGGCATCCAATCAATACAAAGATATTCAAATATATGCATCAACCACAAAAGCTGGTGAGGAAAAAATTGATCAGTGTGAAACTGATCAACATGCAATCAAGAAGCATTGATAATTATGGGTGATGAGAATGCAAAAGTTGGAACAACAAGAAAGGAGCAGTAGTTGGAAAGTATGGACTTGGTGATAGAAATGAAGCTGGAGATTGCATAATAGAATTTTGCAAAACCAATTACTTGTTCCTAGCAAATATTTTTCCTCAACCACACAAAAGGCAACTATTATACGTGTACTTCTCCAGATGGAATACACAAAACTCAAATTGACTACATCTATGAGAAGACATAATGGAAAAGCTCAATATTAGTGGCCAAAATGAGATCAAAGGCTGACTTTTATGTATGATGGAAAAGACCATCATGCATAAGCTCAAGTTGAAGTTGAAGAAAATGAAAGCAAGTTCATGAGCGCCAAAACATGACCTTGAGTATATGCTACCTGGATTTTGATAACATCCCAAGAGTATATTTGACTCATTGAACACTAATGGCAAAAGGTGTGGGAATACACCAAGAACATCATACTTGAAGAAAGCAAAGGATCATTAAAAAGACAGGGGGAAATGTGTGTGTGTGTGTGTGTGTGTGTGTGTTAGAAGAGACTGAAATTTTTTTCTTGATTTTTACATTAACTAAAGCAAATGGAAGAAATGATGAAGTTAAAGAGATGGACAGAAAATTTCAAAGAGTATATCAAGAAGACAAGTTAATGTATCATAGTGAAATATGCAGACTAGGAGTAAGAAAACCAAACCGTAAGGATACACTCAGCATATACAAAACTGAAATAATTGAATAAAAAAGTCAAGTCCTGAGTTGCAATATTAAAATAGTCTGTGAGAAAAATATTGAGCAATGCTGGGAAAAGCAAATGAAGATTGAAGGAATTCACAATCATTATAGCAAAAAGACTTAGTCAATGTTCAAATATTTCAAGAGATAGCATAGAATCAAGAACTGGCGGCACTGAAGAACGGAGGCCAAGTTTCACTGAGGCATTGACAAAAACCTGGACTCTCACCATTGACAGAATACCCATTGGAGAAAGAAAGGCTTATCAATGATATGCAGATGAGTCAACATGGCTTGATGAAACTGAGGACGAAAAGTAGTTGGTTGAAAATTAAGAATTGCACACTTCAGTATGGATTACAACTCAATGTAGAGAAAACCAGTATTCTCACAAATGGACCAATCAATAACATCATGATAAACAGAAAAATTTGAAGTTGTAAAGAATTTTTATCTTGCAGGATTCAGATGTAGTGCTCATTGAAGCAGCAGTCAGGAAATCAAATAATGCATTGCATTGGGTGAATCTTCTGCAGAAGATTGCTTATAAGTTTGAAGAGCAAGGATGTCCCTTTGAGGACTAAGATGTTTCTGACATATCCGTGGTATTTTCAACTGCTTCATGCTCGTGAATTCAAGCGTTAAATAGGGAAGACCGTGACACATCAATGCGGTTGAATGATGGCCCTGATAAAGAACATTGAAAGCAAAAAAAAAAAAATCAAAGAGTACTGAAGGTGCCACAGACGGCCAAAAGAAGGAACAGCTCTGTCTTGGAAGAAGCGCAGCCAGAATGCTCCTTGGAAGCAAGGATGGTGAGATTTCACCTTGTAGATTTTGGACATTGTCAGGAGAGACCAGTCCCTGCCAAAGACACCACGCTAGGTAAAGGCAAAGGGCAGAGGAAAAGAGGCTGACCCGTCAAAAGATGGACTGACACTGGGGCTGCAACAGGGACTCCAGTAGAACATGCATGAGGATGGCGCAGATTTGGGCGCTATTTTGTTCTGTTGTACAAAGAGCCACTCTAAGTCAGAACAGATTCGATGGCGCCTAATAACAACCAACTTCTGCAGTCTGAAACCCAACATGGAATTAAAGTGCGCTGGAAATTGTGGTGGTTGAGGTGCAAAAGTTGGAACAAAGAGCAAGGATCAAGAGCCAAAAAATATGACCTCGGTGATAGAATTTGAGATTGCGTGATAGAACATTGCAAGAACACAGATTTATTTATTGCAAAAACCTGTTTAAAGACACAAAATGAACCTCACGAGATGTAATACATAGAAATCAAATCAACTCCATCTGGAGAAAGAGATCATGGAGAATCTCAATGTCATCAGTGAAAACAAGGCCAAGGGTTGACTGTGGAAAAGACCATCAAAATAGCTCATAAACTGAATAAAATGAAAGCAAGCCCATGAGGGACAAAATAGCAAAAGCAAAATAGCACTTAAAAACTCGGTGGGGCACAGTTCTAGTCCGGCACACATGGGTTTCCTGAGTATGGACTGACTCATCGGCAACTAGTTTTTGTTTTGTTCATGCAGACCCTAGCACTCTGCACTCTGCATGAACTTACTGCCAAACATTTGCTTAAAAAAAAAAAAAGTTGCTGAAACTTTTCCGGTCTGCTCCCCTTCTTTCTTTACATATATGTATGACACATCATTAGGCTAAGATCATGTGTCTCAAGGTCTTCCCAGGGACTTTGCATATCTGTGCACTCAGCCGTGTGTGCCTACTTAAACGTTAACTTTCTGAGGATAATCTTGTTTCTGTAGCTCCAAGTCCTCCCAGGAAGTTCTTGACAATCCTATGGACTTGTACTGGAACAATGATTTCTTTGGAGGATGGCCTGATGCTGTGGAATGGCATGAGAATTCAAGTCAGAAGCGTAGCGTTTAAGAACAAGCTCAGGCACTTTGGGGCAATATGAACCTCACTTCATCATGGGCTGAAGGAATGAAATTCTAATAACTACTGATAAATACTAATAACTAACTAACTACTGATAAATACTTATAACTACTCTTCCAGGGTAGTGGCAAGGACCAAGCATTATCAACCCTATATAACATGTTAGTCATGTTTTTTGTTCTTCTTATATACTGTCTGGGAGTAAGAAAGGCACAATTTGACTCTCATTAAACCAGTTTGACGCAAACAAAGCAGCCTTCAAACACGAGGCAGGGCTCAGCGTTCCACTGCTCTGTTGTGCTCTCTCCAAGACCATGCACATTTTTTTTGAATCAGCAATGTCGGCCCTAGACTTTCCTGAAGGCTGCGGCAGTGGAAACATGCCACTGTGTGAATGTTCTGAAGAGCTGTCTATGGGGGGGGTTCGGGGCTTTTACCTTCTCCCCCGCATACAGGTTGCCCTCCATTTACAGTGGGTTCCAGGCCCACAACTCCCTCTTAATTTGGTTCTGAAGGAAGTCAAATACTCGTGTTCTTCAACCCTTCCTTCTTTTCCTCCTCCTCCACCCTTTTCTTTGTCTCCTTCTTCTTTTGGTTTGAATGATCGTTACCTTTTTTACCAGTATCTTGATAAATCTCATCTTCCAATACCTTCAAGTGCACGCAAGAGAATGGCAACAGTAGCAAATAACAAGCTGAGACACTATATGTAGTACGTATTACTAGTGATAAGTACATAGTAAAAAGGTAGTGAGTATAGTTTGTCATTACTCCCGTATGTGTGCATCATATGTTTGGAACTGGCTGTAACCACAAGCTCCATTGATACAAAATAATTCATCCAGAATGTATCCAGACTTTCAGGATACCAGAAGCAATGCGCTTGGGTTGGACTGATTCAGCTGTCAAGAAGGAACAAACACAATTATATTTTTTCAATAAGACCTAACCAGCCCACCCCTCATAGAATAGGAACAGCATGAATAGTATTTGGCAAATGAATCTACCTTCTGTAGGGTTATCCGTCTGGGGTCAGCTCAAATATGGCCCAAAGAACTGGGAGGTCCTTGCAAAAACATCCACTGCAGTTAATTAAAGAATGGTATGTTGTTGAAGTCAAAGCAGATGTTGTCTTGCAGTGTCTTCGCTCCATTACCAACTTCAAATCAGTGTCTTACTGCTTCAGCAAGGTATGTCTCCTAACAGTGAACCCTCCCTGCCAGGACCACTTCCTACCTCCTGGTCCTTGCTTATGCTGTTATCTGTCAAGTATTGTTTGGGGACAAGAGAAGCCCATAGGCCTTATCTATAAGTTCTTTATTTAGAATGGAAAAGTAACTCTCTGAGTATTAAATAAATGAATGAATGAATCAGTGAATAAGTGAATGAGTATGTGGATAAATTAATGAATGATTTGGTGAATAAATAGATTAATATATGAATGAATAACATAATGAATGAAAATATATGCTTTTTCTTCCCTCAAATAAACTTAGTTGCCTTCCTTGTCCTTCTGTAGACTTTATAGTTTTCCCCCCTCAGTCAAAAAAGCAAAGTCAGTGAAACCCAGCAGATTTTCAATTAATTGGATTTCATTTCCCTGATCAAGGATTGTAGCCTTCAGTATGGATTACAACTCAATGTAAGGAGGACAAAAATTCTCACTACCAGACTAATAGGTCACATCATGCTAAGTGGAGAAAAGACTGAAGCTGTCAAGGATTTTGTCTTACTTGGATCCACAATCAATGCTCATGGAAGCACCAGAGAAGAGATCAAAAGATATATTGCATTTGGATAAATCTAGTGCACAAAACCTCTTTAGAGTGTTGAAGAGCAAGGATGCTACTTTGGTTTTGTTTGTTTGTTTGTGATAGTTTTACTGAGATATAATTAGTGTATCATACAAGTCAACAGGTCAGTCATATTAAGAAGTGTTGCGAAATAATGACCACAATCAACTTTGGTACATTTGTTTTTTGTTGTCGCCATTGCTGTGAAGTCACGAGGATGTTACTTTGAAGACGAAGGCGTGCCTAATGCAAGCCATGGCATTTTCCGCTGCCTCATATGCATGTGAAAGTTGGACGTTGAATAAGGAAGATCATAGAAGATTTGATGCATTTGAATTTTGGTGCTAGAGAGAATATTGAAAGTACCATGGAGAAACAGATCTGTATTGGAAGAAGTAAGGTCCGAGTGCTCCTGAGAGGCAAGGATGCTGAGACTTCGTCTTGCATACATTGGACATATTACCAGGAGAGTCCCTGGAGAAGAATATCATGTTTGGTAAAGGAGAGGAAGGCCCTAATGGGCTCAGGCATAAGAATAATTGTGAGGACGACGCAGGACCGTGTAGGGTTCCTTTCAGTTGTACACAGGGTTGCTATGGACTGAAGCCGACCTGATGGCATCTAACAACACTTCGCTGAAGACTCAGTGGACAAGGGTTTGGATGCCAACCAAAAGGTTTAAACCAGTGGTTCTCAACCTTCCCAATGTCACAACCCTCTAACACAGTTCCTCATGTTGTGGTGATCCTCCAACCATACAATTATTTTCATTACTACTTCATAGCTATAATTTTGCTACTGTTATGAATTGGGCTACCCCTGTGAAAAGTTCATTTGACACACCCCCAAGGGGTCATGACCCACAGGTTGAGAACCGCTGGTTTAAACTCACCAGCTGCTCAGAGGGAGGAAGATTTGGCAGTTGGTTTCTGTAAAGATTGCCAACTTGGAAACGCTACGGCGCAGTTCTACTCTGTCCTATGGAGTCACTATGGGTCAGAATCAATTGTACAGCAATGAGCTTGGTATTTTTTGGGTTTGGATTTTATTTTCAACCACCAAGGGGTAGCCTGGGGGAACCTGGTGCTGGTATTAAGGGTTGGGTGCGCTGATAAAGTAATCACCTATTCCAGTAACAGGATGGGTATTGTTACCCACCAAAAAAAATTGTAACATGATAAAACTGGATCAAAGCCTCTTCTCGTCCTCTGTCAGAACAGGGTCCACAGAGCAAACAATGAAAGTAGCATTTTTAAAGGCCCCAAGGTGTATGCATTTCTCCTATCTGATCAATTATCTTTCTCTGCTTTATAGAGGAAAAGGTGAGTCCCCAAGAGGTGACAGAACTTTCCCCTGTCACTCCAGTTCATGGACTCGGGCATCATAAGCCAGCCCATCTGATTCTAAGCCCTAGCTCTATCCACCTACAACTTGAGATGGTCAGTAGTCCACAAACTTTTAGATGCTAATGAGATTATGAAAACACAGATTATCTGATTCAGCAGATCTCAGAAGGGGCATAAACATTTGTATGTCTATTAAATTCTCCATTACAAAAGAATGATGCTGGTCCAGGGACCACATTTTGAGCACCATTCAGCTGGAATCTCAAAAGGGTTCTTAATTATAATTCATAGGTATCAATATGAGATAGTATAAGCATTGTATCAAACACACCCAAAATGCAGATATGTCCTGAAATACCAAAGAAAATGCATATATAGGTCTCAAATAGATTGACACCAGAAACAGTTCTCTATCTTCATCATTTCTCTCCTCATATCTCTCTCTCTCTCTCTCTCTCTCTCTCTCTCTCTCTCTCTCTCTCTCTCTCTCTCTCTCTCTCTCTCTCTCTCTCCAAAATGTGCTTTGTTCTTCTTATATTGGCTTCCTCTGCTCCCCATCTGGCTCTCAGTCTCCTCCAAAGGTATGTCACTCAGAGTCAACAACCCAAAGAAAAATTGAGTTTCGCATTGCCTCAATTCCAAATTCCCAGAGCCTAGCTTGTGTGAAGTGCACATCCGTTTTCTAATCATCTGTGACCAGGAGAGTACTGTGCATAACCTCGTGTAAAATGGCTGCCAACACCCTATACTGAACCCTTAGACATTGACAAATTAGGGCAGTTCCTAAGGAAGAAATGAGGAGGGAGACCCAAGAATTTACCACTTTGGCTGGGATGCAAACTAAAAGGAAGTGCACATAGATAAGTAAGAAATGAGAAATGCATATTATGTCATCATATAGACCAGAACACGAGGGAACATTGGTAGGGAAACCTTAAGGAAATCGCTGCTCTTGACCTTCAGAAATAATACTTTCCTCTTGAACTAGAAGAAACACAGTAAACAATCCATCCATCTGTTTTGTAAATTCCTTTTAACAAGTCTACACAGACAATTCTTAGTGCTAAATAGCGCCAGTTCTGTTTTCTTAGAAGAACAATGGAATGTGGAATTTCAGACCAGTGCAGCTCGCCAAGCTGGGTAGGGGAAAAGGCTCAGATCTGTTCATTAATGCAGTCCAATCCACCCAACTCTTCCTGACTCCCAAATCTCAGCCCCATCCTGTGTGGGAAAAAAAAAGCCTGAAGTTGCTGAAGAAGGATTGAGGTTGGACTTGAGACTGATTGGGTTAGATATTCAGCTAGGACTTCAGACGCAGGCACCAAAAAATAAGACCATGCACTGCATTTCCAAGAAGGATGCACTTCCTCTAAATGCTGCTGAATGAGAGAAGGTTTCCTCGTTCTACCTTGGTAAACCTGGCAACTCCTGTGTCACCAGTTTGTGGCTGGGAATTCCCATGACAGAATTTGGTGCCAGCGAGGTACTGGTGAGAGGGACAGCTGCCAGAACCTTCTGTTGATGATCAACCCTCAGTGCCTTCCCCTCTGACACTGGGAAACTGAGACGACACTAAGTTACTTAGCTAAACTTGCTCTCTTTCCTTTTCCTCAGCTGATATTGAGGAGCACAATAGCCAATAACCCTATGAATCACTAAATTGCTATGAATAGAAATGTGATTTGCTGGAATATCATGTGTGAGCTTTAACTACTGGTCAGGATAAGAATGCCATTGACGTGTATATTGTTTGTTTTGGACTATATGTGGTCCCCACCAAATTTTATATGTGTGTGTGTGTGTGTGTGTGTGTGTGTGTGTGTGTGTGTAAATGTGATTTTGTCTGGAGGGTCTTTGAAGATACAAACAGTTAAAGTAGCATGTGGTCATATCAGACTAGGGTGGTCCTAATAAAATCTGAGTGCTGACCTCATAAAAGAAGGGAAGAGACAATAAAGATGAGAAGACCCAATAAAATCCATTTCCATTTAGTCACCTCCAACCCTTAGTTGGAATTTTGTTACCGATTAGAACCGTAGAGTTTTCTTGGTTGCCATCTTTAGAAAAGTAGTTCACAAGTTCTCTCTTCCATGGCACCTTAAATGAGTTGGAATCTCCAAATGTTAGGTTAGTAGACAAGCATAGACCATATAGGGTTTATGCGTTAGGCTGCTAACCACAAGTTCAGCAGTTCAAAACCACCAGCCACTCCTTGGGAAACAGATGAGGCTCACTTTGTTTTTCAAGAATTACAGTCTCAGATCCCCATGGGAGTGGTTCTACTCTGCCTTATAGAGTCACTACAAGTCTGATTTGACTCAATGGCAGTGAATGTGGTTTGGTTGTTAGTCCAGGTAGACTAGAGAACTCAAATCTCCTAGCTACTGGTTAGTAGCCAGCATGGTAACCATTGTCAGCATCCAGAACTCCAATCGGAATTTAATCCTATTTATTTGATTTCTTACTTTCTGAGAGGAACTATATATATATATATATATATATAGCAATTAATTTTAGGAGTTAAGAATATAGTGAAGCACATAACTAACTAACTAAATTATATATTATATATATAATATATAATTTAGTTAGTTATGTGCTTCATTATATTCTTAACTCCTGAAATTAATTGATCTTGAACCTTGGCAAAACAGCCCACCTACCTGAAGGACTCAGTGACTAGGTCTCCCCTTCCAAAGTCAGTATCTGCAAGGGCTGTGGTGCTGGACAAATAGGCCTGTCTTGGGAATAGCAGTGGGAAAATGGTAGCCTCTGGGAACTTCCAACCAAGGAGATGCTTTTCTAGACTCAATCCACATACCCAGATAGTGTCCAGAGACCCTGAGGCCAAGTGAGAATCTAATTGTAAAGGAACTCCTCTGCCCATACCCCGTGCTTTTGCCCAGAGCCCGGTATCTGATGCCCACTTCCTCTTCCATGTTCCACAACACTGAGGTCGCCTGGAGCCCAAGTCAGCTTCTGTTCTCTCTGGCCTTCATTTCAGAGTCACTCATAAGAAGATCTGGCTTCTAAGATTTCCCCCCAGGAATCAGAAGACACTGCTGTCCAGCACAACCAGAGTCTCTCAGGCACTTTCATAACAATAAACCTTTTGCTTTTGAGTCAACTCTGCAGAGCAGAGTAGAACTGCCACCCCCGGGGTTCCCAGTGCTTTATCTTTACAGAAACAGGCAGCTGCCAGCTTTCTCTCTCAGAATAGCTGGTGGGTTTGAGCTACACACCTTTCAGTTAGCTGTGGAGCGCTTACCCACTGTGCTCCCAGGGATCCTTCCAAGGAACTTCTCACCCAAACTAAATGCACTGCCATCGAGTCAATTCCAACTCACAGACCACCTATAAGACAGAGTAGATCCACCTCACAGGTTTCTGAGACTCTACGACTTTACAGGAATAAACAGCCTCTTCTTTCTCCCAAGCAGCGGCTGGTCGTTTCGAATTGCTGACCTTGCCGTTAATAGTCCCACGTGTTACCCACTATGACATGACATCAGTGCTCCTCCTAAGGCACTTAACTGCCTTAGACTCAATTCTGGAGTTCTATCAACTGCTCTCAGAGGAATGGAGCAGAAGTGGAGCTGCCTTCCCACCACAGACCCTCCTTATCTCCCTGGAGCTCAAAATAGCCCAGCAAGAGAAGCCAAGAGCGAAGGTCAGATTTGCTGCTCCCCACCACCCACACCCCCAGGACAAGCAAGCATTTGTGTTGCTAACCCAGGGACATTTCTGAAAACTTGGGGCTCTTTGTAAGGAAACTGCTCTGGCCGACTGCAGAGGCAGAGCTGCTGGGGAGCGACAGCAGGCACAGCCGAAAGGTCAAGGACGGTGGAAGCCGCAGACCCAGGGCCTCCCGGATGGCGGAGGATGTTCACATCGCATTGCCAAGTGCTTTGTCAAGAGCCTCCGATATGAATCTGCCACCTATGAGCAAGTGGAGGAACAGAGGGGTTGGACCATCCTGCCATCTTCTCAGCAACCTGCTGAGGCTCCAAGAGGTTAAATAATGAACTCGGGTGACACCGTAAATGCACAAAAGTCCCAGATCATACCCCCTAAAGTTGATACTTTCAGTAAAATGAGGCACATAGGTAGCTTCTGCCTTTGGAGAAGGCAGAAGCTATACTTACATGTCAAAGTACGAGTCTTATGTCGTCAAGAGAGGTTTCATTAGGGAAAGTGGGGCATACAGTATGAACTTTGAAGAACGGGTTTGCTCTGTGCTCTTTTTCCAAATCCACTGCTGTTACATTGATTCCCACTCACAGGGACCCTGTCTATATTGGGGTTCTGAACCTTTACATCTTGACTAGAACGGGAAGCCTCGTCTTTCTCCCACAGAGCAGCTGGACGACGCAAACTGCTGACCTCTGGGTTAGCAGCCGAATGTGTAATGCACTCTGCCGCTGGAGCTCATGAACAAATATAAAAGTACACGATCTGTCAATATGAGTTAATATGGACAGTGATTTCAGCGCCCATAGCTGCTGCTCCCTTTCTTATCTTTGTTTTCTTTTCTTTTTAATCATTTTATTGGGGCTCATACAACTCTTATCACAATCCATACATTCGTCCATTGTGCCAAGCACGTTTGTACATATGTTGCCATCATCATTTTCAAAACATTTTCTTTCTGCTTGAGCTCTTGGTAACAGCTCATTTTATCTTTGTTTTCTTACTGCTATACTATTTCATCTGAAATGTATTTCATTTTGTTATTTTAAGTGTGTCTTATTTGAGTTGCCCGCAAATATTTTGTTAACAAGGTAGAGCATAAGCAAACAAATCATAAATTCACAGGAAACTAGCAGTTCTCTGCTACACCCGCACCTGAATGTAGACAAACCAAGGATAAGCAAGCACGACTTAGCCAAGAACTACTTCCGATCCTTATTTATTGTCATTCCCTTGCCTTCAAAGCGCTCTCATTCTTGCAGTGAAACCCACTTATACCTAGAGGTTGTCTTAGTTTTCTACTGCTGTTATGACAGAAATACAAGTATATGACAGACGAATTTATTTTCTCACGGTTTAGGAAGCTAGAAACTTGAAATCAGGGCATTAGCTCTTGGGGGAAGACTTCCTCTTTGCTAGGTCTAGGGGAAGATCCTTTTCTGAACTTCTACAGATCTCATGACCCAGGAGAAGGAGAAAATCATCCCGTAACACGTTACTATCCCATGCAAGACAAATTTTGCTGAAGATAATTCAAAGGTAGTTGCTGCAGTATGTGAAAGAGCCCGGCTAGAAATTCCAGCTGGGATAAGACGGTCACTGTTGGCATCAGAGGGATCTCGGCTGAAAGTGAGAGGACCTGGAAGAGGTTTGCTTGTGTTTATAGGCAAAGGCATTTGACTGCGTGGGTCATCACAGAGTAGGGGCAGCTATGTGGGGAACTCGACTTACGGAGCACTTTGTCGAACTCAAAGGCTAAGAGACAGCTCTTCAGACAGGACAAGGGGATTCTATTTGTTTAAAATCACCGACGAGAACATAGAGGTTGCATCCTTTCATCCCACTGATGTGATCTGTCCGCTGAGCAAATAATCCAAGAAACCGGACTGTAGGAAGACTCCCATCAGGACGGAGGGAGGTGTATACAAAGCCTTCAATTTAGGGGGAAGTGCAGAGTGGAGACCCAAGGCCCAAGTGTCAGCCAATGGAGATCCTCTCATAGAGGGGTTTAGGAGAGGAGATGGGTTAATCAGGGTGCGAGGTAGTACCGATGAAGAACACAGCTTTCCCCCAGATCCTGGATGCTTCCTCCCCCCAACTACCATGATCCGAATTCTACCTTGCAGGGCTGGATAGGGCAGAGATTGTACACTGGTACATATGAGGGCTGGAGGTACAGGGAATCCAGGGTGGATGATACCTTCAGGACCAGGGGTGTGAAGGACGATGCTGGGAGAGTGGAGGGTGAGTGGGTTGGAAAGGGGGAACTGATTACAAGGATCCACATGTGACCTCTTCCCTGGGAGAGGGACAGCAGAGAAGGGGGGAAGGGAGACTCCAGATAGGGCAAGATATGACAAAATAACGATGTATAAATTACAAAGGGCACATGAGGGAGGGGGGAAAGGGGAGGGAGGGGAAAAAAAAGAGGACCTGATGCAAGGGGCTTAAGTGGAGAGCAAATGCCTTGAGAATGATTGGGACAGGGAATGTATGGATGTGCTTTATACAATTGATGTATGTATATGTATGGATGGTGATAAGAGTTGTATGAGTCCCTAATAAAATGTAAAAAAAGGGAAAAAAAGCCTTCAATTTGAGATGACGTGACTTGCGGTGCTGAAAGGGGTCTGCGAGCACTTGCTGATAGAAATCAACGACTGCAGCTTTCAATATGAATTATAACTCAAACAACAGACTGGAACAATAGACAACATTGTGGTGAAGAGGGAAGAGATTAAAGTTTTCAAGGATTTCATTTTACTTGGATCCACAATCTAAGCTCGTGAGTGTAAAATAGCAAAGATGTCACTTGAGGCCTAAATTGTATCTGGTCACCTGATAGGGATGTGAAAACTAGAGCATGAATGAGGAACACATCATGATCCATGAAGAAAAGGTTGAGGTTGCCAAGGATTTTATCTTGCTTGGAGTCTCAATAAATGCTCATGGAAGCAGCAGTCAAGACATCAAATGATGCATTGCATCTGCTCTACAAGGTCTCTTTAACATGTTGAAGAGCAAGGATGTTACTTTGAGGACCAAGACAGGCCTGACCCAAACCTTGATATTTTTAACTACCTCACATGTGTGTAAAAGTTGGACACTGGAACCGATCGCAATGATCGATACATAACCATACACCCCTCTACAGGGGGAGGAACAACAGAAAACAGGGGGGAAGGAGGCAGCTGTTGGTGCGAGAGATGAAGATAATAGCAATGTACAGTCTCTCAGGGGGCTATGGGGGGGAGGGCAGGGGTAAGAGCCGATGCCAAGGGCTCAATAGAAAGTAAATGTCTAGAAAAGAATGAGGACAACATATGTACAAACATGCCTGGTTCAATTGATGTATGGATTTTGATAAGAGTTGCATGAGCCCCCAATAAAATTATTTAAAAGAAAAAAAAAGTTGGACACTGAATACAAAAAGCCAAAGAAGTATGGACACATTTGAATTATGGTGTTGGTGAAAAATATTGAAAGTCCCATGGACTGCAAGAAGGACACACAGATCTGTTTTGGAAGAAATGCAGCCAGTATGCTGCTTCGAAGGAAGAATGCATAAGACACGTGTCTCATGTAGCCTGGACATGTTGTCAGGAGAGGTCAGTCCCTGGAAAAGGATGTCATGTTTGGGAAAGCAGAGGGACGGTGAAAAAGAGGACTCTCAAGGAGTCTCCAGGACTCAAATAGCAATTGAGGATGGCACCGAGTCGGGCAATGTTTTGTTCTGTTGTACATAGGACGGGTACCCCTCTACTTTCCCAAAAATGAAGTCTTTTTTCCAGGAACCAGTGTCTTCTGACAACACGTCCAAAGCATGAGAAAGAGGAGGATTAACTGACCCCATAGTGACAACATACTAGCAGTTATGAGGAGGGTGTTTCTGTCTGCTACCGGAGCCCGCTTGATTGCATCTGACAACAACACATAAGGTGGCAATGAGTCAGAACCGACTCAACAGAACCGGCGTGCCTCGGTTCCTGAGGATTCTTCAGGTGGTATCGCTCCTCTTCCTGCTTTGTGCTTCCTTCTTTGTCTACTGGGCTGTGCTTCATAGTTGAGCAGTGATTGGGTTTAACGAACTCGCTACTCTGATAATGACCTCATTAATAAAACCAAGGGCCTGATTCCCAAAAGGAACACTATCACAAGTGTAAGAGTGGGGGGTAGGGTTGGGTAAGCACAATTCAGTCCATAACCTAGGCGTTGAGGCGTCCTGATGTGGCTAGTCAGGGGTTTGGTAGAACACGTATGTCAGCTTACTGGGACCACGCTGGTATAGCAATAATTTCAGAGAAGTTTCTTCTTTTTATTTATTTAAATCATTTTATTGGGGCTCATACATACAACTCTTATCACAATCCATACATACATCCATTGTGTAAAGCGCACTTATACTTTCGTTGCCCTCATCATTCTCAAAATTCGCCTTCCGCTTGGGTTCCTGAAATCAGCTCCACATTTTCCTTTTTTCCCTCCCCCTCCCTCCCTGCTTCCTCCTCCCTCATGAACCCTTAATAATTTATAAATTATTATTTTATCTTATCTTACACTGCCCGGTGTCTCCCTTCACCCACTTTCCTTTTGCCCACCCCCCAGAGAGGAGGTTATATGTAGATCCCCGGGATCAGTTCCCCCTTTCTACTCCCCCTTCCTTCCCAGTATCGCCATTCTCACCGTTGGTCCTGAGAGGTTCATCTGCCCTAGATTCCTTGTGTTTTCAGATCCCATCTGTACCGCTGTGAATCCTCTGGTCTAACCAGGTTTTCAAGGTAGAATTGTGATCATGATAGTTGGGGTGAGGAAGCATTTAAGAACTAGAGGAAGGTTGTGAGTTTCATTATTGCTACACTGAACCCTGAGTGACTTATCTCCTCCCCACTACCCCTCTACAAGGAATGTCCAGTTGTCTACAGGTGGGCATTGGGTCCCCATCATGCGCTCCAGTCATTCACGATGATATGATTTCACCCCCCCTCCTGGTCCCCTTGGCCCTTCATGATCACACATGTTGATGTGCTGCTTCCATGTGGGCTTTGTTGCTTCTGGGCTAGATGACCGCTTGTTTACTTTCAAGCCTTTAAGTCCCCAGATGCTATATCTCTCGATAGCCGGGCACCATCAGCCTTCTTCACCCCACTTATTTATGCACACATTCGTCTTCAGCGTTTATGTGGGGAAGGTGATCACACAATGATGGTTTTTGTTCTCTGGTGTCTGCTACCTGATCCTTTCAACACCTTGTGTTCACTTAGGCTTGTATGCTTCTTCTCTGTGGGCTTTGTTGCTTCCGAGCTAGATGGCCGCTTTTTGTCTTTGAAGGTTCTTAATGAGTCTCTGCAGAATCTTGTTAGAAGTTCTGGATCCTCTTTTTTTTTTTGGAGGACCTGATGCAGAGGGCTTAAGTGGAGAGCAAATGCTTTGAGAGTGATTAGGGCAAAGAATGTACGGATGTGTTTTATACAATTGATGTATGTATATGCATGGATTGTGATAAGAGTTGTATGCGCCCCTAATAAAATGTTTTTTTAAAAAAAGAACAGAGAATGCTTACAACACTTACAAAGGTAGTTAAATAAATGGTTTCTGGAAAAAAAGAAGAAGAAGTTCTGGATCCTGATCTGCCCTGTACATAGTCTCTGTTCCAATTTCCTTCCCAATTCCCGAGTTCTTCCAGCATTGGGCCTTTGATCTTGACAGACCCCATCCTGAAGACTGGACTCTTGTTAGCTGAGGCAGACTATATACATAAAGTGGGGAAACTGTAGAAATTCAGATTGACCTTTAAAACCAGTGAGCCAAAACAAGAGATGTACAACATCACCTAAAGGAGACAGAGCAGCTCACAAGCATAAGAGACTGAAAGCTTTGACAACAAGAAGAATTGATGAAGAAAGATGAGTCAAATTGGAGGGGATTGATGAATCATCCTAACTAAGAAAAGAAACAATGTCAACGTCAAACCAATGGACAACACTAACCAGGGTGAAAGATTCAAACAATGTGTAGTATTTCCAGCCCACTATCAAAACTACCCTCTGTGGTCGTGTCTTGTCGAGACCAAGAGTGACTCCTGAGTCGAACTGCCTGGTAGGGTTTCTTAGACTGCAGTCTTTGTGGGAGTAGATCACTGAGAGTAGGCTTCTCTCCCTCAGAGTCAAACCACCAGCCTTCCCATTCCAAGCCCAATGCTTAAGCTGTGCACCACCAAGCCTTCTTAAGAGTGCCCTTACTATGAGATGTAGTATGTGGGGTCATTAAATGCTTCATGCATCTATTTTTCCTTGTTCTTACTTCATGTTTACCTGGATTTAGTCTTCATTGAGTTCCTTCTCGTCTTTAACTAGGAAATCTTGTCCTCAGGCACAGAACATTAGAAAGTAAATGACTGCCCTCCTCCCACAAGCCCAGGCTGAGGCCGTTTCTCACAAGGGCTTGACTGGGGGCGTCCTTCATGGAGATTGGGGAACGGGGGTCAGATAACCATGAGTTATGATTTGATGGTTGTTTTGGTCAAAGGGTCTTGAGCCGATCTAGCAAGCTCTTCTGTCTAGGTTAAGATATGTGCCCCAATGATGGTCCCATTCCTGTTTCTGATGTCCTACTTTCACAATGGTGATGTATTGATCTGTCACCAGCCAAGCTTACGGGGCAGTTTCCTTTGTCTCTTCCTATTAGCGCCATCAGTTCTCTGTAAACCCTTGGACCACATAGTGATCACGGGTTATTTATCTCCCTCGTCCAGATGATCTGTCTCTGGCTTTGTCTTGTCTTTGTCCTATTTAACACTTAATGCATTTTTACCTTAAATTGGATTTGGGGTTTCGTTTGTACCCTTGAACACCACACAACCTTGCATATAGAGGTTAGTTTTCCCATCAGGTCTGTTTTCAGGGGAAAAGGAACGGATCACGCCTGTGTGAGAATTCCATCTCTGGGATCTTGCAAAAATCCCTAGAAATCTGAACCAACTCCACAGCAAACAAACCACGATAGCACTTCATTTAAAGGGCAAGGTGATTCTGTGAGAGGAGCCCCGTGGCATAGCGGTTTACACTTGGAACTCCGAACTGAAAGATCGGGGCTTCGAACCCACCAGCAGGGAGGAGAGAGACAGATGAGCTTTCTGCTTCCATAAAGATTAATACCCTTGAAAACCCTGGGGAGCAGTTCCATGCTGCCTATAGCATCACTGCGTGCAGATTCGACTTCATTGCAGTGAGTTTGATATGGGTGTGAGTGATGGAATGTGGGAGACCGGGTCTGAGTCTTTGCCAATGCACCTCAAGTCACCTGTCTGTCACCAGAGGTTTGCATGTTATCATGGTGTGAACAGGTTTCAGCAGAGCTTCCAGACTAAGATAGGCTCCAAAGAATGACCTGGTGATCTACTTCCATGGCAACCGTGGGTCACAACGGGGTCACCAGGAGTCACAGGGCTGCGAGACAGCAGCAAATAACAACAGCTTTGATTTAGCAAGTTAAATAAACATTTTCACTTCAGAGACCTCTTTCTATCTCAGATATAGACTACCCATAAGTCTACTGGAGTCACAAGTCAAAGACCTCAGGGAAAAGATGTCTAAGTCTACAAGTCAAAAGAGTTATGGAGACTCTACCAAGGGTGAATGTCACATCGCCATGCCCTTTGGCAAGCCATTTGGAATTCTGAGATACAGCATGCAGTTATCAAGAACACAATTTTCTACATTTGAAATTATAGTTCTGTCTGGTTCCTCTCCCCAAAGGGAATGCTGCTCCCCTGCTGTGTGCAATCTGCTTGGATGCCTGTTTACCCCCTGTTATAGATTGAATTTTTTCCCACAAAAAATTGTTTAAATATGACTCTCAATATTAAGTAATTACCCTCCATTTTGTGATAGAATTACCTTATATGCTGTAAACTTAGCCTCTAAAATGTGAATGAGGCTGAAATAGAGGTAATTATGTTAATGAGGCAAAATTCAATCTACAGTATTAGCTTGCATCTTGAGGCTCTTTTGAGACATAAGATATTAAAGAGAGCAGCAAAGATGGAAGGACCTACTGGCGCCAAGAAAGAAAAGTCCACAATGGAGTGTATTCTCTGGGCCTGAGAGCCCTTATGCTGAGAATCTCCGAAATCCAGCCGAAGATGGAATTCCAGATGTGTGGAGCTCTCCAAGGAAAGCCAGGCTGACAGATTTTGAATGGAGAATAGAACTTTCTCCAATATCCGTACAAAGGGAAATCATTCCAACACTCTGAATCAGGTTTGTTGTTGTTGTTGTTGTTATGTGCCATCGAGTGCAGTCAGTTCCAACTCACAGTGACCCTCTGCACAACAAAATGAAGCACCTCCTGGTCCTGCATCATCCTCACAATGGTTGTTATGTTGGAGCCCATTGTTGCAGCCATTGTGTCCATCCATCTAGTCAAGGATCTTTCTCTTCTTCTTTTGCTGTGTCCCCTCCTATTTGATTTCCATTCCCCATCTATTTTACAAAGCATCATGTCCTTTTCCAGGAACTGATTTTTTCCTGATAGCACGTCCAAAGTACATGAGACCAAGCCTCGCCATCCTTGCTTCTAAGAAACATTCTGGCTGTACTTTTTCCAAGACAGATGTGTTTGTTCTTTTGGTGAAACATGGTACTTTCAATATTCTTCACCAGCACAATAATGTGAATGCACCAATTCTCCTTCAGTTTTCCTTATTCAAGGTCCAACCTTCACATTGAAGATAGCATGACTTGGGTCAAGCCCACCTTGGTCCTCAGAGTGAAATCTTTGCTCTTCAACACAGAGATCTTGTATAGCAGGTCTGCCCAATGCAATGCATCGTTTAGTCTCTTGACTGTTGTGTACAGAGCATTGGTTCTGGTCCTAAGCAAGATAAAATCTTTGACCATGTCAATCTTTCTCTTCATGTATCATGATGTCATCTATTGATCCATTTGTAAGGATTTTTGTTTGCTTCATAATGAGCTATAATCTACCCTGAAAGCTATAATCCTTGCTATTAATCAGAAAGTGCTTCAAGTCCTCTTTGCTTTCAGCAAACAAGATTGTGCCATCATATTGTAGGTTGTTAATAAGTCTTCTTCCAGTCTTGATACTAAGTTCTTCCTCATTTAATCTATTTTCTCAAATATTACCTGCTAAGCATACAGATTTAAAAAATATGATGAAATCATACAACAATGACACACACCTTTCCAGATTTTAAAGTCGGCAGTTTTCCCTCCCTCTTGCTCCATGTACACCTCTGCATGACCACAATAAAATATTCCGTAATTCCCATTTTTCTTAATGTTATCCATTATTGGTTAGGAACTGCACAGTCAGTGAGACTTGTAGCAGCATTAGATAACAAGGCGTTTCTAATCTTATCAACTGTGCCCACCCTGGTGAACCAGTTTTCTGTCTAAACTACTCATCATGGTCCCCAAGCAGCATGCATATCATGCCAGGACTCATGCTGCCCCTGTCCTGTGGGACCAGGCTCCAACCACGGACCAGCACCCGAGGGTGAAGAAAACGTCCAGCATTCAGCTCCTTCCCATGGGACCCGTCTCACTGCCAAAGAAACTGAGACCCATGCCTTCCCTATCACTTGGCTTCCTGGCCCCTCTTGCCTTACCCAATCCAGTTCAGAACGAAAAATGGAATCTTCTCCTTGAATAATTAACATACTAAAATTTTTCATATCAGACCACTGCTCAAACTGGGTTAAAAAAAAAAGGTGGGAATAATATGACTTCAAGAGCCAAATACTTTATGTTTGGTCATCAATATGAAAAAGTCTTTTCCCGGGCACTTGTCCAGGAGGATTTCAGGATGACAGAAATGACAGCTGCACCCACGTGTGATGGGACTCAAACCTGGCACAGCTTTCCTGGGGAGGTATGTGATTTGGCTATAGAACAGTGACATGGCTTCAAACTGGAAATGTGCTTTACATCATCAATCCCGTTTTTAGGGATTTAGCGTAAGGAAGTAGAGATGTACCCAAAAAGGATTTAGCTATAAGGATGTTTACTGCGGCGCTTTTAATATGCCAGTGAAAGTGAGACGTAAACTAAAAGTCAACAGCAGGATATTGGTTCAGTAAACAGTACACTCATATAGTGAAACGTCATGCCACCTTTTAAGTAACATAGATATATATTCATTGATGAGGAAAGGTATTGTATATATTAGGAAGCTTAAAAGCAGGCAGCAGATTAAACAGGGAGAAAGTTTGAGAAGACTTTTCTATGTAGTAAGCGTTCATATATTGAAATGGCAGGCATTATGAGTAATATTTTCTTGTCTTTTTGCTAGAATTTTCTCATTTTCAGACATATTTTGTGTGAAAATAAGATTTATAGTTCGGTGTTTTTTAGGAACATCAGTGTTGTGTTCACGCAGATTTGGTTCAAATCCCCACTATCCCCACTATTAGCTCCTTTCTGAGCCTCGGTTTCCTAAGGGCACAAAGCAGATGCGAGGCAGTTGTGAGTAGAACATGGGCGGGCAAGCATGCATAAAGCGCCTGGCACAGAGTAGACATTGTTTCCCCTTCCTTCCTGAATGTCCAAAAATACCTAGGGATAACAATGCACCAGGACAAGATGGTCAAGCATGCACCTAAGCATGTAAAACATGGGTTGGAAATAAACACGTATTGACTACTCCAGCCTAATTCTTTCAGCCTCATTCTCCCCAACCCGGTGCATCTACAACCAGGAAGATCTCTATTTCAGCCTAGTGGGAATTAACTTGATGGTAGTGAGTGTGGTTTGAGAACCATTGTGGGGAGGCAGTCTACCTGAAAACCTCCAGACCAGCGGTACCCAGCCCCACCAGAAGGGTCTTCAGGAAGCACCTACAGCACACCCACCTGTCAGAGCTCATTCTCACCAGCATTCCCGGCAGGCATCTGGGGCCCTCTTATCTCAATGCCTTACCTGCTCCCACCTCCATCAAGCTCCTCTTTTTGCCATGGACAATCTCACTCTTGCAACTGTGGGTTTAATCACTCTCTTGGTTCCTAAATTTGGTTGTCGTCTCCTGTCCACAGTTGGGACCCAGCTGCTGCTCAGCAGAAGAATGAAGAGGCAGTCAGCCTCCATGCAAACCATGCTCTCAGGGATGTCACTTTAATATTTCTTTTACATTTCCTTCCAGTATTTTTTATTTTAATAATAAGCACTTAAAGTTAGTTTCAAGCATATTGTACAAGCAATATTTCTTTTTATTTATTTATTTATTTTGTAATAAGTCATTTTATTGGGGCTCTTGCAGCTCTTATAAGAATCTATACATCACACACCCCCCCTGTCAGAATGGCCACAAGGAAGAGATGAGCCTGTTAGGGTGCAGTATAGCATCGATGAAACACACAACCTTCCTCTAGTTCTTTAATGCTTCCTTCCTCCCCCATTACCTTGACCCCAATTCTATCTTACCAATCTGACTAGACCAGAACATGTACACAGGGAATCCAGAACAGATAAACCTCTCAGGACCAATAAAGGGAACAGTGATAATAGGAGGGTAAGGGTTGGGTGGGGGAGTAAGGGGAAGCGATCACAATGATCGACGTATGGCCCCCATCCCAGGGGGACAGACAGCAGAAAAGTGGACGAAATGAGACATAAATCAGTGTGAAACATGAAAAATAATCATAATAATTTATAAATTATCAAGGGGACATGGGGGAGTGAGGCAGGGTGGGGGAGGGAGGGAGCAAAATAGGAGCTCATACCAGGAGCTCAAGTAGAAAGAAAATGTTTTGAAAAAGACAATGACAACATATGTACAGATGTGTTTAACAAAATGGACATATGTATGAATTGTGAGAAGAACTGTAAGAGGCGCCAATAAAATTAAATTATAATTAAAAATAAAATAAACCTTCATCTAATTCACAATAAGAAAATCTTTGTACATATTCCTATTAAACATATTCTTCTTTTGCAACCCTTAAAAAAATCCTCACATCAATTGTATCAAGCACATTTGTACATATATTGCCATCATCACTTCCAAAAAATTTTCTTTCTACTTGAGTTCTTGGTATCAGCTTCTCTTTTTTCCCCTCCCTCTCCCACTTTCCCACCCTCGTGAGCCCTTGATAATTTATAAAAAAAATTTTCATATTTTACACCATCTGCTGTCTCCCTTCACTCACATTTATATTGTTCACCCCTGTGGGAATAGGAGGTATATATCGATCACTGTGATTGATTTCCCCTTTCTTCCCCTCTCCCCCCACCTTCTCCCTACCCTCGTGGTATCGCTACTCTTATTACTGGTCCTGACGGGTTTATCTGTCCTGGATTCTGTGTGTCAAGAGCTCTTATCTGTACAAGTATACATGATCTGGTCCAGTCAGATTTATAAGATAGAACTGGGGTCATGATAGTGGGAAGGAGGAAGCATTAAAGAACTAGAGGAATGTTGTGTGTTTCTTTGGTGCTATACTGCACCCTGGCTACCTCATCCCTTCCTTGTGACCCTTCTGTGAGGGGGTGTCCAATTGTCTACAGATGGGCTTTGGGTCTCCATTTCACCCCCCTGGTTCAGATTGAAAAGGTTTTCTTGGCTTTTCTGATGCCTGACACCTGATCCCATCAACAGCTCGTGAACACATGGGTTGGTGTGCTTTTCCCAAGTGGGATTTGTTGTGTCCCTGCTTGATGGCTGCTTGTTTAACTTCATGCCTTTAACACTCCAGACGCTATAACTTCTAATAGCTGGGCCCATCGATTTTCTTCACCATATTAGCTTAAGCACCCATTTTGTCTTCAGTGATCATGTTGGGATAGGTCTTTCTGATAACATGCCCAAAGTAGATGAGTCTAAGTTTCTCCATCCTTATTTCTAAGGAGCATTCTGGCTATACTTCCCCCAAAGTAGATTTATTCTTCTGGCAGCCAAAGGCACTTTTCGTTTTCTACAAGTCGTGGTAGTGTAGTGGGTTACACGCTGGACTGCTAACCTTGAGGTTAGCGATTGGAGACCACCAGCCACTCCACGAGAGAAAAATGAGGTTTTCTACACTTGTAAAGAATTACAGTTTCAGAACATGACATCCCCTCGCTAGATGACAGTGCTACAGAAGACAGCACTGAAGATACAGTTCAGGGAGAATGACTGGCCTGACCCTCCCACATGGGGGCAAATTAAGAAGGTAGTGCAACAGACCAGAAATGGGAGCAAAGCCACGGAGTCCCTGAGGAATCCGGATTGTAGACTTCTGATTCTGGTGACAGCACTTGGCACCTCATCTGAACTGGTTGGGGGATATGCACAAGGGGACCACCCTGAAAGTCTAAGGTGTAACCGCTTGAGGGTGGGGCACTAGACTGCAGGAAGAGCAATGGGGTCTTGTGGAAGGCATGCCCCTCCATCACGAATGCTGAGGACTAAGAGGATATAAGTGCTGTCAGGTGAGCAGGTCCTGGGCTATGGATCCCTGAAGAAGAGGGGGTTGGACTGATGGGTTTTATCAGGGCCTGCTCCCTGTTTAGCAGAGAGATATTCATCTATTCTGCGCCAGGACCACAGTTAGACTTGGAACTATTTTATGGTCTCTCTTTTCTTTCTTTTCTTTTGGTACCTATCTATATAAGATAGACAGTATAAGCAATTCCAAGGAGACAGCAGTGGGACCGACAGCTCTGGGGGGACATGGGAGAGGAAGGGGAGCAGAGCAGTGAGCCAATAATGACAGGGACAGGGGAATAACAAGGGATCTAAAATTGACGTTGAGGAAGGTGTAGCATTCCTGGTCATGTTTGATCAACTGAAATGTATCCAAGAGGAATTACTGACAGGTGAAAGATGGATAAACATTATAGTAGAGCAGTAGGAAAGAAAAAAGGAAAAGCGGTAGGAACAAGGAAGTAAAAATTTTATATATTGGTATAAATATAGATATGGATATATGTTAATATATACAGATAGGTGTATTTATCTTGTGCATATATGTATGTATGTGTAGATATAAATATAGATTAGCTAGAGATATGGACCAAGAAAGCGGATGGACATTGGGCCTCTACTTAAATCTTACCTCAGTCAAAGAACAATTTGTTCTAATAATGTGGCAATGTAAGATACTCACCTTCCCGACACAATCTCTGCAGACACAATGTGTGCATAAGCAAATGTGAAGAAGAAAGCTGATGGTGCCCAGTGATGTCTTAAAGTCTTGAAGATAAACACGCAGTCATCTAGCAGGGCAACAACAAAACCCCTATGGAAAAAGCACACCAGCATGTAGGATCATGAGGTGTTGACAGGAATAGGTATCAGAAGTTCAAAAACAAGCAATCAAATTGATGTGAAGGAGCGTAGACAAAGTGGAGACCCCAAACCCACCTGTAAGATAATTGGACAGTCCCTCACAGAAGGGCCACATGGAAGGAATGTGCAGTAGAGCACTGATAAAGCACATAACTGTCCTCTAGTTCTCTAATATTTCTTCCCTTTACTATTATGGTCTTAGTTTTACCTCATTAATTTTGTTAGACCTGTGTATGTTCATTTGTATAACTAATGCAAATCACTTGATGCATGAAATCCAAGATAGATAAATACTTCAAAAACAGTAACGGAAGTAATAATTCCCTGAGGTACAAGAAGAAAGTGTGGGAAGGAGAGGAAGGGGAAACTGATAGCAATGATGACTGCATAAACCCGCTTGAGGGGAATAAATAACAGAATTGTAGGTGAACGGATACATGGGATGGTGTAAGAAATGGCAATAATAATAAAAATAATATATACTAGAATAAGAAGGATTCTGGGAGGCAGGGTTGGAGAGGGAGGGGATAAAGGGGATCTGGTATCTAAGAGTTCAAGAAGAAAGAAAATGTTTTGAAACTGATTCTGGCAGCAATTGTACAATTATGCTTGATCTAATTGAATTATGGATTATTATAATATCTGTAAGAGCTCCCAATAAAATGATAAAACTATAAAAGAATTACAGTCTTGGAATCCCACAGGGGCAGCTCTATCCTCTAGGGTTGCTATGAGTCAGCAATGACTGGATGGCAGTGAGTTTGGAACACTACCATTCAAAGGCATCGATTCTTCAATTGTCTTTATTTATTTGCTGCTTCCACAGGCATATGAGCAGATTGAAGATGCCATAGCTGGCAGCAAGTGTAGTCAGTTCTCAGAGTGATATAGTTGCCCTTTCACACTGTAATGTAGTCTTTGGCATCAGTTCAAAAATCAACCCAATGAAAAAGACCAATAATGCCTTGGTACTGTTATAGAAATAACTTTGGTCTTACCCGAACCCTGAATGCTCCTTAGGTCCCTCCAGGATCCTCAGACTGTAGGAAGCCAGTAACACTTGAGTTAACGCTAATGCAAGATGACACGGGGTTGATCAGAGTACAACTAGGCTCCTTAAGTCTTTCGGTGGCTGATTTGGGGGAAAGCAGATTGACAGGCCTTGCTTCTGAGATCTCTCTGAGTGGACTTGAACCTCCAAACATCTAGAAGCTGAGCACCTTATCCAATACCGCCAAGGACTCCTGTTCTATACAGTACTACCTGTGACAACCCAGGAGCTACCTGAGCTTTCACACAGACTGCCAGTGAAGGCCTGGGCCTGTGCCCAGAGCCCAGGACCCTCAGGATCTGGTCAACCTATAAAACTTTGGAGGGCAACTTTGCTCACATCAAATAGGCAGGCTAAGCTCCATGAACTCCAGACTCTGGCTTAGATGAACATTGGAGAAGTGCTGAGGTTAGATTTTTCTGAGTATTGTTACATATCAAAGATCTCAAACACTAATTGAGACCATCGGACCAATTTTAGCCTGGAGAAACTGCAGTTCACCTCATCCCTGTGTATCAGAGCTTAAATTCTGAGCACCATATTTGCAGAAGGCTGTGGCTGACAGTGACGGCCCAAAATCCAATTGCAGAGGATCAAGCGTCTATGAATTTCCTTCTGGTCATTAACTAGGGATGAGCCCAAGCTGGCACTCAGGCAGAGTGCATTAGAAAGTGGATTGCCTCAGCGCTTCTGCGAGAGGAACACTCTCTCAGGGCCTCCCTGTCTTGGTCAGAAATCTTTGTACCAATCTTGTAAGCTCTTCTATCTCCCACGATGTACTTATGCCAATGATGGTCCTATTCCCGATTCCGTGATCCCCTCGGTAACTGTGATGTATTGATCTGCCACTGATGAAGAACTTGTGACACTTCTGTTTGTGTGGCTGTGGACTCTTGAATCCTGCTATGGTACGGTGTTAATAATGGCCTCCCTCATCCAGATGGTGTGTCTTGGCCTTTGTCTTATCTTTGGCCGAGTGAAGACTTAATAAATGATTTCCTTAAACTATATTTGAGATTGGGTATGAGGCTCTTTTGTACCCTAAAACACTGGTAGGCCCTTTCTGGATTGCTGGCCACTGGATAAGGAACAAAGAGCAGAACCGACATTCCTGAGCTCTTTAGGTGCACCAAGCATGATATTCTGCAAGCGAAACCTCAGACCCACCTTGTGGACAGGCATGATCGCAGCCCCATTTTTCCAGTGAGGACACTGAGTTTCAGGGAATCAGGATGACAAGACGATTCTGCGCCACATGAAGCTGCCGTGTGCCTCTTGGCCAGCTCCCACGGTCCCATTCCTATTATCTGTGTGGACTTCCTCCCTCCGTGTCCCGCCTGCTGGTGAGATTCCAGCATGTCTCACCACCAGAATTTCCTAAAATAAGAAAATTCCCAGGATTGGTGGTTTTAATCATTTCAAATCTGAATTCCTACCAAATCCAAATCACTCAGATGTTGGAAACTATGAGACATCTGGCCCTGGACAGATCGTTGATAATGCCTAAACTGGGGTCGCGTCTGCCCTGTCCATTTGTCCACAGTAGTTATCCTGTGGGGGAGACTTTCCTTAGGGAATATTTCCACTCATGTTGACATTGTCATCTCTGTCTTTGTACTGCATGGGGGAGTTGACCTCCTCTGGCCCAGCCCCTTCCTCAGTACCAGGGGTTCCCTGGAAGAGCCAAAACCATTCAAACAAGTCACAAACAACCCTTGGGGATGTGACAAGAATAAGAATCACATCCTAAGACTGAGTTTCAGGAAAGTTCATCCTGAAATAAACCCAAATCTGAAGTAAATAAAGCATTGGGAATATTTTGAGAGAGCCATTTCACAGTAGCACGAAAGGGGAAGGGGAAAAAAATCCTATTGTCAATGGTCATTGTCCGGGCATTCTGTATTTCTGGTGCGTCTTGTTAAGTGGTGGTTTAGTATCTGACGTTTATTCAAGGAGGAAATGACCCATGTTTATGAAAATTATACCATTTCTTCGGAGGGTAAGAGTGTCCTTTAAGCACGGGTTTGAGATACAGCAGAGAATGTGATGAAGACTCAAGGTTGTGATGATTAAAACCAGGCTCAGAGGAACATGTAATTTTTTCAAAAGAACCCAGAACACAGCTAAGGAATAATACATGCATGGGGAGAAAGCAGGGCAGTCTCCATGCTTGGGGGGGGGAGAGAGGAGCAAACAAAACTAGGACAGAAACAAACCTTGTCCTAAAGAGAGGCAAAGAGCGTGACACACTGGGAACCAGCTGAGCCCTGATCTTATCCTCACACACTCCGACAGAGCAAACGTAGTTTATCATCGTGACTAATGTGAACTTCTTACATTCATTGAGAGTCCTATCACAAGCTAAGTACAGGACTACAGCCATGACGAATAGAGTGGACGCCACCAAAAGGCTTCCAGGTGAGCAGGAAACACTGTGCCCAGACGAGGATAAGTGAGAACAAGTGCTCTTAATTCTGACAATGAGAGAGGTACACAAGGGAACTTCCAGGCAATTGACCTGGTTACATCTCAGAGAGATGAACCGTAGGCAGGAATTGAACAAAGGGAAAGTGAACAATTTGGGAAAAGATGTTGATGGTTATTAACAGGACCTCCCAGGAATATCATCAATTTCCTTAAAATTTTTTCATACTTAGTCAACATCTATGGTTCTTGAATCAAATATGATAATCAATAAATCCACCACTTGTCTCAGTTTGTCATACTGTGGCAGCTAGCACATGGCTATGATGCTGGAAGCTGGGTCACTTGTGTTTCAAACACCAGCAGCTTCACCACTCTCACAGCTAATGAATTGGAGCGATTAAAACCCAAGTCAATTGAATCCTCAGACTTGCGACGCCCATCCCCGCCACCACCCATCTCAGTTGGAATTCAATAAAATACCCAAATGAATCCACCCTGAATGGTGTATTCCCCTCCCAGCACTCAGTTTCAACCCCCCTTCCATGTCTCACTCCACAACTCCCCATTCCCAGCCCAGAATGTACTACAGCCCCTTCACCTGGTGTGAACTCAACTTTCTGCCAGAAATTCCTAACTCCCTGTGCAGACCCAGGCTCTACTTCTATCATGTAAAAATTATTATTCTTTAGGAAGACATACAAGCCATGGGTTTCAGAGAAGTCATTTTGGGGTGACCGCGATGAACAGGGGGCTTTCCTGGGCTCAGGACACTGGCTTTGGAGGAACAGCCAAACCACCACCTTGGCCCCAATTCAATAGAAAAGTCCCGGGAATTTGAGCAAGCTGGCTTGTACAGTTATTCTGCTGTCAATATTTGAGGTCTGTAAACATGACAAGCTGTCTACGCAGGTTAAGGTAATGTGCACTGACTGATAGGACCAGGGACAACATTCCCTGGGAACAAAAGAGAAATTTGAGAACTGGCTACAAGATAAGGCTGTCTTCTTTGGAACACCCCTTCCTGTGGCGGGAAGACCACTGTCAGCAAATGAAACCAGGACACCCTCCGGCTCCTTGTCCCAGCCCGGAGCTGAGTCCAGAATCTGACCAAGGAGATGGGGCATTAATAATGATGACATTTATTAAGGGCTTACAAGGTGGTAAAGCCCACTACTACTAAGTCACTCCTTACTCAGTGACCCTGTAGGACAGAGTCAAGCTGTCCCACAATGCTTCAGAGATGGTAAATCTCTACCGGAGTCGTCAGCCTCATCTTTCCCCCTCAGATCAACTGATGAAGTTGAGCTGCCAACCGTCCCATGAACAGCCTGATGCTTAACCTACGGTGCCACCAAGGCCAGCCTGCCTTGTCTCTGAACCTCATAGCTAGAATTCACACAACCCTAGGAAAAGCCAAGCGCATTGCCACTGCATTGTCATCTACTCCTGTGATCTTTACAGAGGCAGTTTCTTCTGCAGTCCATCCACCTTCAGGTCACTGGCTGACAGCCCTGACTCAGGGCTCGATGACCATACCAGAGATTTGGAGAATAACATGCAGGGAAATTCAGAGGCTTCCCGTTGCGACTCTGCTGCAAAGTGATAGAGAATGGATTCAAATCAACCGTGTTCACTTGTCTTCCTTGCTTCCCCTGGGGCCCAGCCACTGTCCACTCTCCCCGTGTCGTCTGTCCCCCTTCTCCAGTCCTCCCTAGGCAGCCAGAGTGACTTTGAATAATGAAATTTGATCCTATCAACCTCCTGCTTGAAATCTTCTCTGTGTAATGGGCACTGTGGCCGGTTCCCAACACCCCACTTCTCCACCACAGCCCTATCGGCTGGTGTTTCAATAGAATCCACCCGTGCTCCCAGACACGCCCCGTTAGTCCATCCAGGAATCCCATTAGCCTTGCTACAGGAATTGGTATTGAGGTCATAGACTGGGTGGGGTATGCTAAGAAGCCGTGTGACAAAGTCAGGAATGAATATCTTCGGAGGGTGGGAAGGATGTGAATGTAAACCTCAGCCTCTGTGCCTGCTGGGAGCCAGCTTGTGACCTGGGGCAGGGTTCAGCTTCCGGGAGGAGGTCAGAGCCAAGAGAATCCCAAAGATGCAAAGCTGGAGCCTTGACGGCCCTCCCTGTCAACCTATCCATGATGGCCAACCCGTCCGTCCACTTGCTTGTCTAAACTCACTCCATCCTGCTCCTGTAACTGGCCACAGAGGGACTCCTGGGTAACTCCGATCCACTTTGAACCTCAGCCAGACCACCTTATCTTTGCATCAAAGGTCCACTAAGTTCTTAGCTCAATGAATGATGAGTGAAGGACTAGAGTCACCTTCACTTACCCCACTCCTGGCAGCCACTGGCAATCATGTAAAACAAGGCAGTCTCTATTTTTTTCCTCCTTTTTTTTTTGGAACAAATGAGTCTAATCTCCCGTCAGTGCATCACTACCTCCTCCAGGCAGGGGCCCTGCTGTCTCCTCTGCTGGAGCCAGAACCATCACCCTGCTGGCCTTGCCTTGTTGCTGTCGTGCATGGTTGAGTCACAGCCACCCCAAGGGACCGAGCAGCACTGCCGCCCAGGGTTCCCGACACTGTGATCTTCATGGGAGCAAATGATTGGGTCTTTACTCACCCGGAGGCTCTCTGTGGGTGTGAGCCCCAAGCTTTAAGTTAAGAACCCTGTGCTTCACCATCACACCGCCAGGGTGAGGCCAGACATCTGTTCTGTTAGACATTCAGCCCGCATCAGTATCCTCCGGGGAGCCACCAGCAGGAACGGGTGGCAGTTATGAACATGGGACATGCGTCTAAGTGCCGGGTCCCACCGTGGGGAGTAGCAGCCGTGGAATGCAGAGGTTAGAAGACTGTGTGCGCACTCCTGAGAAGAGACTCAACGCAACAAATTAGACTTTTCACAAGGAAATCGGGAAGGGACTCAGCGCTGTCCAGAGCGATGGTGATTGGGGCAGCAATGAATGTGACTTGTGGGGTGGCCAGTGGAACACGGGGAAACATCCATGGTGGGGGGGTGGTATTAGAGGAACATCCCATTCCTGTTTATCTGACCAGTCAGCACCTTTGGCCTCTGGCCAGTCGCTCTTGGCATCTCCTCTGTGTAATCATGCACTGACTCCACCAAGGACCAACCTTGTCTTAGTTCTCTGAGCGTGCTCATACCAGCTGATGGTGCCCATCATGGATCATGGATTTGTTTATTCTTCTCTGTCTCCCACTGCCAAAGTACGAGCTCCAGGCGGCCAGACGTCTCGACTGACTCTCTGCTTTACCTTCCCATCTTCCATCTCTCTTGTGGTTGCCTTGCTTCCAGTCTCTTCCATCTCGTGGCAACCCCGGGTGTGTCTGGGAACAACTGTCCCACAGGGTGTTCAAGGCTGTGACCTGGCAGAAGTAACCCCCAAGGTGCAGCCGGGTGGCTTTGAACCACAGGTCAGCCCCTCCACTCCTCGTCAGTCTGGTGCTTAGCCACGAGTGCCACCCAAGCAGTTCATTTCTAGGATCTTGAATCCGCCAGTAAACACACAGGAAGTAAGTAAATGCTTGCCCTCATCCGCCTCCCACTCAGAGTTCACCCCCTTAAAGGGCTGGTTTGGTTCCCTCTGTTAGGCATCTACTCAAATGTTACCTGCCCACCTCAGGAATGTTTCCACCCCCAGCCACTATTTGTCAGGACATATGTCTAGCTCCCTAGTAGCACATATCACAATCCAGTGTAGCAGGAGCTCTGGAGTCTGTGTGTTCTTGCTTGTTATCTGCTTTTCTCCAGTGAATGCGAACTCCAACTGCTCTCGGTTGCATCCTCAGCAGGTGTGGGATTTAAAAAGACTTTTCTCCAGTTTTGTCTTCCCCAAAGATACACCTAACCTAAGAGGCTGTTTGCCAGCACGGGTTGAGAGTTCAGATGCTTAGAGTCATTCTCCCTGAAGGCATTCAGCCATCCAGAGCAATCAGACTAGTGTATGGTCCACTGTAGGTGGGGTTCACACCCTATTGATAGGACTGTGATTGTTTCCCTGGAGAGCTTAGACCAGGTCAAACCTGCTCAGTGACATCCAAAGTTAGGCTGCCCTCCTGAATCTAGGATCTGCCCATCTTGTCACATGCATACCCCCAATCCCTCCCCTTCCTATTGTGTGTCTACCCTTAGATTTCCCCATCTCATTACTGTATTACCTACGGTACAACCCCTTCCTGTGTTGTATGTCTTTACCTGTAATCAGAGGGCTTGTATGCCCCCAAAAGATACGTAAGTCTTAGTTAGAAATACATTGTTCTCCTGCCCTCTTCACCTTCCACATCCCCACATGGACCACCAAGCAGGGCTGAGGTGAGCATGCTACCATTGAATGTGTCTCTGACTCCTTCATTTCATGCTCTCTCCTATCTCTCTTATTCTCTATGACTTTACTGTAATCTTTATATATCATAGCTCTGGACAATTGTAGGCTGGCTCCCCTGACAAGCCCCCGGAAGCAGGGGGTTAATGAACCTCTATGGAAGGAATGAAGAATCAGGAGAAGAAGGGGAACCGAGGCTGGTTTCAGAGCAGCTCTGAGTGTTTGTGATTTTGCCGATGTTGTGACCAAAGCCATTATGCAACCGAGAAAGCAAGGTCTGCCAGTGGTATGACCTTCCCAAAGGAGCAAAGAAGGTGAAGTTCAGATCCGAACCATGTCTCCCTGATCCCTTTTCTAATTCTTTTTCTTTTTCTGATTGAAACTGATCTACAAATATGATCAGTTGCCCGCCCCGGCCCAGGAACCTGAGTAGTGCTGTGGGGTATGCATTAGGTGTCAATCACAACGTCAGCAGTTCAAACCCATCAATGCCTTCGAGAGAGAACAAACCAGGGAGGTGCCTGCTCCCTCAATGAGTTACAGCCTTGGAAAGCCTCCCTCGGTGGGTGGCTAGGGGTCAGAAGGGACTCAAGGGCCATGGGTGGGTCTCTTCCTCATCCACATCAGTCCCAAGTCCCTCAAGAGGGAGACTGGCTGTCTGAAAAGCCATCACTGAATCTGCTGGTTTGCGTCCTTCACCCTGCTCCTTCCATGATGCTGCATTAATGAGACACCCATAGCCGAGACCAGCCTGAGCAACCTGATATTGTCAGGGTTTTTCTGTGCTTTGGTGCTACAGCCGGCCTCTGGCTTCTCCCTCTCTATCATGACGATGGCCGTGTCCCGGAGACCTAAGGACCAGTTTATTTTGACTGAGAGGCTCTGAAACTGCAGACAGCAAACCAACGACACTGCCAGGCCGTGATTGGACCCAATGGCTGCAGTGCTGAGAATAGCCAAGGCCGCTTCCTGCTGAAGGAGGAAATGGCAGTTTCCTCAACTCCCGGAAACGTTACTTCCTCTCTGGTGCCTAGCTCCGTGTAACCAATTAGACAGCCTCTTCCCACCCCACCTCCCGGGAGACATGGCCCAGGCCTGGGGAAGACATCCTGTTTCCCCTGAGGAAGTGACCCAGCTGGAAGGAGCCTCGCGGGTATTTCGGTAGAAGTTGAGTAGATAGTTGGGCAGGAAGAGGCATCAGCTAGGCCCTACACACACACACACACACACACACACACACACACACACACACCTCTCTTCCCGGACCCTCCGAGATTCAAGGAAGCAGCATAAACCCTTGCCTGGTCTTTGAGAGTCCCACGAGACCCGCTCTTGACTCGTGGCTTCCCCAGGTGGGTCAGAGTAGGGCTGACCTTCCGAGGGGTTGCCAAGACCGGGTTTGTGCAAGTCGAACCCTGGGTCTTCTCTGAATTGTCTCTAGCTCCTTCATCCTCCATCTCCACGTCAGCCCAGACAAGAAACTCGGCCTCTTCTTGGTGCTCCAGAAATTATGCTCACGCCACACATTCCATTGGCTTAGAAACATTGCTGACAGTGTGAGTGGTCACCGGGCCCATCATAGTTCTGGGCAGATAGCCTACTGGAGATAGCGCTGGAGCCAAATGTCCTGGGTTCAAATCCTGTTGCACGTCCCAGTCCCCTGCCAACTCCTCCCACTCTGTGTACAGCGCGTGCACACACACACACACACACACACACCCTTCTGCGAACTAAGCCTTTTCTGGCCTCAGTTTTCCTTATTCCTCTATTTCTGTCTATGGGAATGGGAAAGACGGGTGGTCTAGTCAGCTATGCATTGAGCTGCTAACAGAAAGTTCAGCCATTTGAATTGAATTGGGCTGCTACCCTCCAGGTCAGCGTTTCAAAACCACTCTGTGAGAGAAAGATGAGACTCTCTAAGAAACCCACAGTCTTAGAAGTCCACAGGGACAGTTCTAGCCTGTCCTATCAGGTTGCTAGGAAGAGGAACCAACTCAAAAGCAGTGAGGCCTGAGTGTTGTGTTTTTATTGGAGTATCTGACAGGAGAAAAGATAAGACTGTCTGTGCTCATAAAGATTTAAAGTCCTAGAAACCCAGAAGCAATTCTACTCTTCGACAGGGGCACAGAATCAACTAGATGGCAGTGAGCTCTTTGGCTTATGAGAACAGCGGTGCTGACCTCATTGGGGTTGTTGGAAGGTTCACGCTAAAACACTTAGAACGAGCGTGGTACATCATCAGCTCCGTCCTCGGTAAGTGTTCATTCTTGTTCCACCCCCTTCTCTCCTTCCTTCCCAAAAGGGGGGAAGCAACAGAAAGGACTGTGGTACTTCCCCTCTGAGACCTTGCCACCAGCATGTCCCAGCAACATTCGCTCCTGCGGAAAGAGGCCTTAAGGCAATCCTCGGAATGGTCCTCCTCCTTGGGGGGAAGGGACAGGGGGGGAGTAAATAAAAATTTCTAAATCTCATTAGCCTGTATTACCTGCTACGTACCAAATGACTATTTCAGTAATATCAGACTATAAGGGTAATGGGTAAGTTTTTCCACAGAAGTAAGCTTTGTACTCAGGTAGGTCAAAATGTACTGCTACATGATACCATGAGGGGAAGGGGAAGGTGGGAGGAGAAGGGGGAGGAAGGGGAAACTGATAGCAATGATGGATGTATAACAACCTGCCCCCCCCCCCCAGAGGGATGAACACCACAAGTGTGAGTGAAAGGAGACAGAGGTGAGTGTGAAATATGAAAACTAAAAGAATTTATAAATTACCAAGAGTTCACGGGGGTGGAAGCGTGGGGGTGGGGAGGGGGGGAAAGAGGAACTGATGCCAAGGGCTCAAGAAGAAAGAAAATGTTTTGAAAATGATGATGGCAACATATGTACAAATGTGCTTGATACAATTAATGTATGGTTATAAGAGCTATAACAACCCCCAGTAAAATGATTTATTAACAAGGGGAATAAAAGTATTGCTACGATGGCATAGAAACTTTTATTAAGACAAGGCTATCAAGTGGTGTTCACATCTGAAGAATCCCTGATGGCTCTGTCAGGTGTTGGACACCTAACCACCATGAAGTTGGGGTTCAAACCCACCAACTAGCTACTCCATGGAAGACATCTGAGGCTGTTTGCTCTCATGCATATTTGCAGCCTCAGAAACCCTAGATAGGCTCTCTGTGAGTCTGAACTGACTTGTGAGCCATGGATGTGGTTGATGGGCAGCACCGTTAATGCTGCTTTTATTACCTGGTGGAGGGGCTATTTGTCAGGTGTCTCCACTGTTCAGTTGCTCTCCTCAGGCTCCCTTCCATACTGTGCCCTCTGGGCAGAAGTGCTAGTGTGCGCCACATTAAACCAAGGTGGGGTGGGGGGAGGTGCACCTGCTCCTGAAGAGCTGATCATTTGGAATTCTGTTGCACTGCCAATGTGTAGACCTATGAATAGGATCTAATCTTACCATGTTTATCTGGTTACTCAAATTGCTCCAGCTTTGTGCATGCATTGGAAGCTCTTTCAGTTGTTCCCCCCCCCCCATGTCGCTTTGACAGACCCCTAACATTGTCTGTTGCTTTGTTTTGTTGCTAGCACGTCAAGATGATCTAAGCTCATGTTGTGCGTATTCAGCCCCATTCCTGGGTTCAGCCGTTTCTCCCAAGAGCATTTCGTTGCAGAATGATATTAGAGACCAGGATCTGGGGACTAGATGTATTCATTGCTCATGAAATGGTTGCTTCTAAACTCTCTCAGCCAACAGAGCATGCACACTTATCTACAAACATTTCTGTATGTCACCATCTGGTTCTCTTAGGCTAACCCAAGTTTACATTGATGTCTCCCATGCAAATCCATTGTCGTGTGAATTAGTCTAGCCTCCTTCTCTTCTTTGTCTGTGCAGTCCTGTTTGCAGTAGTGAGAAACCTGGCTTCTCCCACCAGCCAGTCATTTGCTCAACTATTCCAGTTCCAGGATATGTGCTGAATAGTATGAGAATCATCAACCTGTGTGTCTACAGCAATGACGTGAGCAACTAGAATACAACGCTTCAGTGTAGTTTCCTTTCCGTCAATCTTAAAGAATCTAGATTCCCAATGTTATGATCTTACAGAATCTAGATTCCCAATGTTATGGAGCTTAACACATTAAGGTCGTTTCATCCATTTGTAGTATAATGAGATTGCTTTCACACCTTTTACTCAACATCCTAGCTTACCTGGGCCTCCTGACTAATTGTATTTTTAAGTTTATATGCATTAAGGCTCATCCTGTCCTCTAAAGTTCTATATGTTCTGACAAATGCATAGTAACATGTATCCACAATTACAGTACCATACAGAATCATGCTTGGTAAAGTAGAGGGGCAGCAAAAACTAGGAAGACCTTCAATGCGATGGATTGACCCAGTGGCTGCAATAAAGGGCTCACGCATATGAACAATCGTGAGAATGGCGAAGGACTGGGCAGTGTTTCCCTCTGTGGTACATAAGGTCACTATGGGCTGGGATGGACTCGATGGCACCGAACATAAACTATGCTCTGTGCTCACACCACACATTCAACTATTCAACACACTATTCAATCCTTTCCTGGTTCCTATTTGCCTTAGGTGCCCGGGAGCCACCTGCAGTGAAATGAAATTACTTAGTACACTCTTCCATCCATCGTCTTTCTGATTCCCACCAGACGAAGAAGCAGAACCATGCAAACAGGGTTTGCAGAACTCTAATACAGAGGAGTGGTGAGCTTCCCAACCCACCGGGCACAAAGTGAACCATTTCAGAAGCAAGAATAGAGGATTGAACAATCGCCTAGAAGGAAGAACCAGAGTGAAGTGTAGCTGAGATCCCTGCTTGGTGGAGCAGAGGAAGAGCACTGCTGGAGCTGGGAGACAGCGGAGCAGTAGGGCCAAGACCAGGAGTCAGAGCAGAGGGCTCGCCAGCCCACAGAATGAGTAAATCTGATTGCCTTTGGCAGGAAGCTGACTTGCAGAGTGGGGTGCTTTGGGGGCATTTATCAGTGCTGAAGGGGTTTGGTAAGAATTGCCCAAGCAGGACAGAGGCCAAGAGATTGGGTGGCTGAGAGACCAAGAACCAGAGAGAGACGTGCTCACCAGCATGGCTGAGAAGAGATACTTCAGACCAAAGAACTGTGTCCTTAATATTTGTAACCTGCTACAAGTTGAGTTGCTTGCCACAAGGTCCGCAGTTCAACACTACCGGCTGCTCCACAGGAGAAAGATGGAACTTTCTACTCCCTTAAAGAATTGTGGTTAAAAAAGAAAACAAAGCAAAGAAGTGTGGTCTCCAAAATGCTCAAGGGCAGTTCTACCCTGTCCCAAGGGTCACGGTGAGTCGGCATCAACTTGAAGGCAGTGAGGGTCTTTCTTTGGAGTTTTGCTGATAAATATCATCCACCGCTTCTCTGTCAGTTAGTCATACTGTGATGTCCTGTCTGTTGCTTTGTCACTGGTATTTCCAATGACAGCAGGGTACACAAAATGAACAGGTGTCAGCAGAGTAAGAGCAGACCAGAGTAAGAGCAGACCATGAAGAAGGATACAACTCGCCACTTTGGGAGGAAGAAGCTGCTGGAAGCCTTCTGCATAGCTTGGAAGCACTGTCAAGTACTGAAGGTCCTCCAGCAGCAGTTGCAGCAGTAGATTGACAGGGAAAGTGCAAGAGGTCCAAGCAAGATTCGGAAGAGGGCATGAAACAAGCAATAGCATTACTTATGTCAGATGGATCTGGGCTCAAAGTAGAGGATATCAGAAAGATGATCATTTGTGTTTTATTGGCTACAAAAGCATTTGACTCTGTCAATCATATTAAATAACAGATAGACCTGAGAAGAATGGGAATTGCAAAGCGCTTGGTTGTACTCATGCGGAAACTGTACATGAATCAAGAAACAGTTGTTCAAACAGAACAAAGGAGTGCCGCATGGTTGAACCTCTGGAAAGGTGTGCAATGGGGTGGTATCTTCTCACCATATTTATTCAATCTGCATTCAGTCATTAATCAAAGAAGCTGGATCATATGAAAATAATGTGGCATCAGGGTTGAAGGGAAGCTGACACAACCTTACTTACTGAAAGTGAGGAGGACTTGAAGTACTTGTTGATAAAGATAAAACATGTCCACCTTCAATATGGGTTACGACTCGGTGTCAAGAAGATAAAAATCCTCACACCTTGACCAACTGTGAGGTAGCATCATTGAAAATGGAGCAAGGCTGATGTTGTCGAGGATTGTGTCTTGCTTGGATCCACAGCAGTGCTCATGGAAGCAGCAGGCAAGAGACCGAAAGATTAGTTGCATTAGGTCAATCTGCTGCACAAGACCTCTTTAGGGTAGGGAAGAGCAAGGATGTCCCTTTGGGGACTAAGGTGTGCCTGACATAAGCCTTAGTATTTCCAATCACCTCATTTGCATGTACCATTGGACTGGAAACAAAGAAGACCAAGGAAGAATTGATGCATTTGAATTCTGGTGCTGGGGAAGAAGATTGAAAGTACCATGGACTCCCAGAAGAACGAACAAATCTGTCATGGACGAAGTACAGCCAGAATGCTCCTTGGTGGCAAGGAAGGGGACATTTGGTGTCACATACTTTGGACATGTAATCAGAAGACACCCGAGCCTGGAGAAGGTCCTCATGCTTAGTAAAGTAAAGCACCTGAGAAAAAGAGAAAGGTCTTCAACCAGACAGTGAAAGGTTTCAACAGTGGCTGCAACACTGTGCTCAAACAATGACAAGGCTGCCACAGGACCAGACGCTATTTCATTCTGCTCTACATTTGGTAGTCACGTAATCTGGTGTCAATTTGAGAGGATTATGAGGGAAGGGGTGGAGTCTGGCCTGTCCATCAAGATATAACCAATGAGGCGCCTGTGTGGGCATGGCCTTCTCCTGAGATTTCTAGGGATTCCTGAATTTCTTCCCTGGAGGTGGGAGACACACTCTCTTTGCTGACAAGACACATGGAACTAGGCTAGTCCCCTGAGCTGGAACAGCCACGTGGAGACCCCTGCCAGCGCTGAGATGCTCACACGGGCACTGGATCTATAAGACTTCCCACACACTGGCGTGTGATCTTCCTGCATTCAGTGTCATTGCATGTGTTTCATGAATCTGAAGAGGACTTTATACATTGGTATTGGACATATAGGCTAATATCAGACTTATGGGCTTGATGTGGGCTGGGGTGGGGTATTTTCTCAATATTCAACTGCTCTCATCTATGAAGCTCTTTATTATACACATATGCATGTCAAAGAATTGGTCTCTGTAGTCTACCCAGACTAACACATACTACATTATTGATGAGTCAGGAGCAAGTAGATAACACCTACCAACAGCAGCAACAACATAGTGGTATCTTTTCCAGAATGTCATATAATCGGAATCACACTGTATTATCATTTGCCTACTGACTTATTTCATTTAGCAATATGTATTAAAGATTTATCTATACCCCACCCCACTCCCCAAAAAAGGTTTATGTACACCACTTGGTGACTTAATGGCTCTTTATGGGATATGGGATATTAGTCCATTGTATAGCTGTACCACAGTTTGTTTACCCTTTCACTTACTAGGAAACATTCTTGATTTCTTTCCAGCTTGGGCAATGATGACTAACATTGCTAAAAACACTAGTGTTCCCCCTTTTTGTTTAGATATTAGTTTTCAAATCCACTTGGGAGATACCTTGAAATGTGGTGTTTCATATGGTGAGACTATATTTAGCTTTGTGAGTAGCTACCAAACTCTCCCCAAGTGACTATGACATTTCACTTCCCTACCAGCAGTGAATGAGAGTTTTGCTTCTCTTTATCCTTGGCAGCAATTGGTCTTGTCATTATTTTAAACCAATAGGTATCTAGTGGCATCTTGTAGTTATTTTAATTTGTAATAACTCCTACTAGGTCAATGGTACTGATCACCTTTTTAATAAGATTTTCTTCTCTATACATTCATTCTTTGGAGAGGAGTCTGCTGAGATCGCTTCCCTCATTTTCAATCGGGCTGTTTGTTTTCAAATCATTGAAATTCAGAGTTCATTGTATTTTTTTAATATGGTGCCTTTATCAGACATGTTTTTGCATACAGTTTCTCCCAGTGTGTTTTTATTTTAATTAAGGCCCATTTTCCAACTTTAAAACTGGATGGTTTTTTGGTGTTGTGTCTAAACTCTTATCATCAAGCTTTGAATGACTTATGCTCACTTATGTCGCTGTTATCTCACTGTTTTTAGGCAGAGGATGTGCTATTTATTTCTTTTGAAAGGACCCTTTTCAGCCCTTGATCTGAAGTACCTTTGAACACCGAGGCCAAAAGAACACTTGGGCAAAAGGAAGCCAGGGGAAGCATTAAGTATCTTCATGGTTCCCACTCAGTCTAAAAATTCATAGGTATTTGCCTGTCCCCGCAGCTAGTTTGCTGGCTTTTTTAAGACATGTGCTCTTGGTGGGTGTCATGAAGTTGCCACTGACTCATGGTGACCATAGAAAAAGGAACACCGGCTGGTCCTTCCCCATCCTTACAATCGCTATTAAGCTTGAGCCGTTGTTGCAGCCACTGTGTCAACCCATCTCCTTGAGGTGAACCCCCTTCAGCATTCTCCCAGAGCCGCTGGTGGTGTCGTGGTTACTTGTTGGGCTGCCAGCTGCATGGTTGTCAGTTTGAATCCAGCAGCGGGCCCTCAGGAGAAGGACTGGACTTTCTCTTCTGGTAAAGAGTTGCCGTCTCAGAAACCTGTTTTGGTTTATGTTACCAAGAATGAAGTGTTTCTCTAACAACTAGTCCCTTCTGACGACATGCCCAGAGTAAGCCAGGCCAAGTCTCGCCGTCCTCATTCATAAGAGCCATCTGAGATTCATTCATTTTCCTGGCAATCCTCAGTAGAGTCAATATTCTTCATCTGTTGTTGCTGGGGCCACTCCTCCACCATGACCAGTGTTTTGATAAAACTAGTCCTTCTTAGAAAGATGCCATGTTTCTTTCCTTTCTGACCCTGTGTCCCCAAATGAAGTGGTGTGATCCAGGAGCATTGGTCCCTCAGGAGGAGAATCAAGCTAGGTCGAAGGACCAAAACCCCCAGCCAAATTCACAGCCATTGAGTCGGTGATGACTCGTCGCAATCCTGTAGGACAGGGTAGAACTGCCCCGTGCATTTCCAAGACGGTGACTTTTTCCTGGGGTAGAAAGCCCCGTCTTTCTCCCGTGGAGCTGATGGTGGTTTTAATCTGCTGACCTTGCAGTTAAACAGCCAAATGCATAACCACAATGACACCAGGGCTCATAGATTGAAGGAGAGAGTGAGGTTAAATAATTCGCCGATTGTCTCACAGCTAGCCAATGGCAGATTCAGGAATTAGCAGACTCCAAAGACAGTGCTCCCAGAGAACTGTCTCGGGTCCTGTGGGTGTGCCAGAGCAACAGACTGCCTGGCTCAGGGAGACTAGAGTCACCTACATTGCAGGAAAGCGTCCTTCACTCATCCCCTGTGACCTGGGCTTCCATCCTTCAGAGCCTCCGAGTCCTACTGTATAATTTGGGCTTCCTCCTGCCTCTAGAAGTAGAAACTGGAGAAGTCAGAGGCAGCCCAAAGAGTGCCTGTCACCCAGGGCTGTGAAGGTGGGCAAAGCCCGACCCCTTAGGGATGATAAAGAACTTTCGAACAAAAATTGCCAATTCATTTTTTTTTAAACTTTCTCTACCCTAACAACTTTTCCTGTGACAATAATACACATCATAAAGCATATTGAGGAGCTTATAATTATGCCAAATTAAACCAGGTGGAAGCCACTCGCTGGCTGTGAGAACCATTTATTTCTCACGGCAGTTTTATTATACGCCTGGGACTGAGGCAGCCCAACCTCTGAAAGAAGCATTCTCTCAGCTGAATAGCCTTTGACCCCCAAGAGCGAGGTTCTGACCGACTCCCTAGGAAAGCCTGGGGCCCGCAACATCTCGCTGTGAAAGTCAGCCTCCAGAGTCCATCGAGGGCAAAGGAGACCCTCTGTTCCTCACCCATCATGCCTGCAGGTGATGCGGTCCATGCACATGTATTAGGCCCTTGCCATACATGAGAGTAAGTCAAAATCACAGATACTTTTATGAAACAAGAAGGTCAAAATGGGTCTTGTTCTACAGACTTCTGAAGGTAGTGTTTCCATTTCTCTCTCGATTCCCTGGAGGATCCTGCCCTCAACTCATACCACCTCCCAACAGCAGTTTGAGATGACTCGGATCATGTTTCTTTGGAGTGTTCTTTGAATTGGGGCATCAAAAATCAGTCTGAAGGGGAACGAGTCAGAGGAGGTAAGCTTTCCCAGTGAAACTCTGGTAGGAGAGTCTGGGTTCGCGTGTGCTTGTGACAGAAGAAAGGACTCCTGAGTACAACTCTCCTCGCCTTTTTCTCAGCAATGCGGTTTTCTGGAAACATTTTCATGATCAGCCCCTGTGAGCACCCTGTGACTGTTGAGAAAATATATCAAGATGACCCCCTTTGGAACCATCAGGGCCAGCTGCCTTCACCTCCTAAGCTGACTTCTTTGCCTTGCATTTGCCTGGCCCAGAAGAGTCTCTCGGAAGCCAATCTTTGGATTGGACCTTTCTTTGGAAGACACTTTAATGAAACTAAGATGTGTCTACGACTCAGAACCCAGACTTCCCTGCATCCGTGCTCTGACCGGAGACCCGATGCAGCGCACTTTGTTTGAATTAAGCCTGTGCATATGTGACCTGGAGCCCTCTGTAGCCATGTATTTTATTTGCCCTCCAGGGAGAGGTGTCTGGGTGGCTCTAATGATTAAGCTCTTGGCTATTAACAGGAAGGCTGATGGTTGGAGTCTGAGCAGAGAAGCTCTGCAGAAAGGCCTGGAGATCGATCCCCACAGGGCTGCCACCATTGTAACCCAGGAGCTCCACTTAGAAACACACTGGTCACTGTGAGCTCCAGTGGACTCGGCAGTCACTGGGTTGTTTTTTGATTCTGGTGTTTGTTTTGCGTTTGTCTGTTTTTGCCATGGGTTCAGCACCAGTCCCACTCTTACCTCCTACCAAGGCTTCAAAGCCTCTGCGGGTTCCCTGGCAGTGTTTGTCTCCGCCACACCCGCTATTCTGAAGACCAAGAACTGAACTTAAGACTACAGAATGATTGGTGAGCTCGTGGCCTGGCATGACCCCTCAGGGTTACTGTCTTCTTGACTGTAAGAAGGACTTAGTGTAACACTAGGTGGGGGTGGTGCTAGGTGCCATCAAGCTGACTGTCAATGCGTAGTGACTCCATATGGCAGAGTAGAAAGGCCCCATTGGCTTTTCTGGGCTGTCATCATCTCCAAAGTAGATTGCCAGATATTTTCCCCGTGGAGCTGCTGGGTGGGTTAGAACCAACAACCATTCTGGAAGCAGCCAAGTGCTGCTTCCCTCTTGTTCAACCAGGGCTTCTCTAGGTGTTAGGAGCATTCTTTCATCCATCTAGTTGAAGAAGATGGTTATTCTAGCAGGGTGGGGGAAAGGACGAGGAAGTGAATTTATTAACAGGTCTGGCCTTCAAGGTCTTACAGAGACCTTATAGGACAGGGTAGAATTGTCTCAGTGGGTTTCCTAAACCGTAACTCTATTCGGGGATAGAAAGGCTCCTGTTCCTGCCAAGGAGCGCCTGGTGGCTTCCAACTGCTGGCCTTGCAGCTAGCAGCCCAGCACCCCACTACACTACCAGGGTTCCTGAGTTGGGACCCACTCAATGGCAGTGATTTGGAGTTTGGTGTTAGGCCTTGAAAGCCCACCACAAAATGTTCGGGCCCTTTTGGTTGCAGCTGTTTTTCTTGTCACATTCATGTAAAACAGCCGGCACACTGTGATTGCTGTAGTTCTGGTACTCAGTCAAGTTGATGCCCTTTGCTTCCCTTTTCGTACATCTGCTTCGGAGCACCTCCTCTCCCTGCACCTGCTTTTGCATGCTTCACTGCCTGGGACAAGGCAGCTTTACCCCAGCCCCACTTGAACTCGAATCTCAATGCATCTTTAGCATGCCTTCAGGGTCACTGCCACCATTCACATTCAAAGACACCCCCCCTCCCCCAAGGGTGACTCTGAGCCCCACCCAGACCAGCACAATTGAGAGAGAGAGTGCAAGAGCTGGAACAACAGGAAATTCGCAGGGATTAACCAGCTTTCCCAAGTAGAGGCCAGGCAACCTGTGTTACTAAATCCTCCTACCGGATTAAGCCCTCACCCGCAGATCGCCCACAGCCCGGAGCAGAAGTGACACGATGGAACACTTTCTGGGCCCTGGTCCAGTGAAGAAGCTAAAACAGATAGCACATGAGCACGTGGCACTTGTCTTTCCCGTGTGTTATTTGTGAGGGCCGTTGTGTGCTCTGAAAAGAACATGGTCCAAAAGACCTGGGTCTGGCCCCAGCTCTGCCACGTGGCCATTGCTTCCTTTCTCAGGGCCTCCTTTTCCTCCACAGAAACGCAGAGCTCCTTGTACTGATGTTACAGAGTCATGAGTGGTTCTCTGAGGCCAACTCCAGACTGAGCCCATCGCCATTGAAGAGCTCATGCCTGAGGGCCATTCCCTGTAGGCCACAGTGGAGCCATGTTCCAGCAGGCTTTCCATGGCTGATCTTTTAGACGTAGATCTCCAGGCCTTGATTCTGAGCAACCTCAGGCCGCACAAAGACCTCCAACACTCCAGTGTTACCTGTTTGCACCCACCCAGCCCTCCTTACACCCATCCAGGGACTCTGAGGCTACAGATCAAGAATTCATTTCTTCCAAGAACCAGTAGGTGAGCCAACAATGTGATTCCCCTGACTGGGATCAAGTGTCCTCTCACGGCCGCAGCTTCTTCCAACTCCCCCTCCTTCCTCTTTGGAACACGGCACCTTCCGGAGCCTCCAGTTTCACATCACCAGTTGTCTGAACCCAACTCCCTCTTGACAAGACCGTGGCTTCTTGGTAACAGAGGTTCTGTACTGTGAAATCTTTGCTTCTTCACTCGTGGGAATCTAGAAGGAAAGCTCGTATAACTGATGCAACCCCTTGAACATGAACTCATGTCAGTATAGCTCATGCGACTTTTGAGGACAGAGTCAGTCATGTGTCTAGCATGGCACCTAGTCTGGCACATCTGCGTGTTCTATGAGTATATGGGAAAAGCACGCAAAAGGTAATAACGGAAGAGAAAGAAATAGAAACCCCAATTTTAACTGCAGAAGTTGACCCAGTCTCTCCTCCTACCCACTCAGCAGCTGGCAGACCCACGCACACTCTTCCCTTTGAGAGCAAGATCCCGCCACTAGCTTAGGCCTTCTGCCAAAAAGCTACAACAGGCACAAAGCTAAAGCCAAGTTATGGTTTTTTCCTGTATAATGTTTGATGACTCAAACTATCACCTAAAGGTTGTAGTCATTATGGGATTCTCAGGGTTATAAAATAATCCATCCCTGGCTTTGTTAAGCCAGAAAAAAAATCCCTTGTGCAATCATTTTATAACAAGTAGTCCAAGGGCACAACTGGTCTCTCTATCCACCTACACCAGCAGAGAATGAAGGCGCGTCGGGAACAGAAGGAGGAAATAGATAATGGGTGGATCCATAAGCAACTGCCTCCTTTGCCATGAAACCAGAATGCCTGGATGGTGCCCGGTCACCATCAGTGAACACTCTGATCAGACATTCTATAGAATTCTAAGCAAAATGGGAACTATTGGACAGAATTTCAAATTCTCATTAAAGCCAGACTTTTTTTGGAGCCATGGAAGAAGCCACAAAGACTATTGCCCTGAAATAATGCTTAACTTTTAAACCAAAAATATTAACTAAAATCTTCTAAAACCCAAGCACTAGTATAGCCGAATTAATAAAAAAATATATATCTGCTGGAGTCCTTTTTAAAGATCTTGGCATCAAATGCACACCAGTAACTCAACGATTAAATCGGAATCTTGGGGGTCGGTGCGTTTTCCTCAGGAAAAAGAAGATGAGAATGTTTGCACAACTTGAAGTGTTCAATCAATGTCACTGAATTGTCACAAACTGTTGAATTAGTGCGTGTTCTGTTGTATATGTTCTCAACAACAATACGGAATAAAATCCATTATGGAAAAAGGGGGTAATGAAAATCCACTCTTTCTTGTTTTCATTTGCTCCACTCAAACACAAACGACTGCTGTCAATCTCCGTATCTGTGCACATCCTGTTCCCCCTTGCCTCTAGCCATCCTCCAAACCACCTGCTCATTTTGCAATTGCTACCACCTTGCCCAGGTGGCCTCATACTTAATCTTCAAAAGCACAAGAGGCACCTGGAGCTGCCTTTGATAGGCGGGCACTCCGGGGGTTCTTCTGCATCCAGACTTTGAGTCAAGCCTCCACAGCAGCACCTAGAAGCTGTGCGGTTTTGAAAAAAAAAAAGTCCTTTCATCTCTAAGTCAGGTGAAAAATGAATACGACAGAGCAAATGCTTTGAGAATGATGAGGGTAACGAATGCACAAATGTGCTTTAGACAATGGATGGATGGATGGATTGTGATAAGCATTGCATGAGCCCCCAGTAAAATGATAGAAAGAAAAGGATGACACCTTCCTCGCAGGTGTTCCTGCTACATCCCCAGGGTTGCCCAGGGAGGCTGAGTCGAGGACTTGGTGGCTCAGCACTTGGCACGGAGAGACAAGTCTGAATGAATGACCCTTCATGGGCATGGAGCACGCCATGACCCCAGCCAGGAACAAGACTCTTTCCCTGGTGCTCCGATGGCACTCGGCATTCACCCCTATACGAGTCCCTCTCGCTGGATTTAGCTTTTTCATGATCTACTCATTATTTGTGTCCCCAGTCCAGTGAACAACTCAGGGGAGGGGACCCTCACTATATCTTGGTATCCCCAAGATCCAACACCAGGTCTGTTTGTGAATGAATGAATGAGTGGAATTTTGAATGCAGGGATTAATAAAAGAATGACTAAAATGAATGAGTAGATCTCTCGACTGCATTGACAGACAGCCTGGTTCTAAGCTTCAGCAGGGTGGGGCTCCCCAGAATGGCTCGAGCCTGAGGCCTCAGACTGGGCCCATGAGGACATAACAGCAGGGAAAAGAAGATGGATTCCAACCTGGACTTTGTTCCTGCTGAGCTTGCTGCCTGACCCGTCTCCAAGCCTCTTATAAGGTTGGCCATCAAGTAATGTGTGGTTGGAATTCGTGGATTCCTATGTTTATTCACTCAACAGATATTTAACAAGTCAGATATTGTCCCAAGCAATGGGGCACAGCAGTGGAGAAGATGAGCATATTTTCAAGAGAGAAAGAAGGCAGTGTGAGTCCTCAGCAAGATGGCATAAGTCACCAATGGTCATGGAGGTGGGGCGAAGAGAGGAGGAGCCCTGGACAGGGAGTTCAGGAGCCAGATGTGTATCTTTGCTAACCCAGCCAAGCAAATGCATCCAAGTCACTTTGCTTTGCTTCACAGGACCTCAAGGACACGTGATAACACAGGGTGCTCCCCCCACCACCAGGTCAGCTACTCCTCTGGGAGGTGATGATAGGGTGATGGAAAGGTGACAGGACTTGGAGGCAAAGAAGATTAGCTCTGACGTTTAGCACTTCTTCCTCTTCTTAGCCCTACTTCCTCATCTAGAAAACAAGACTAGCAATACCACTCAGCATATTTCCTGGTCCATGAGGTTTGGTTTTTTTTAATCACTTTATTAGGGGCTCATACTACTCATCACAATCCACATACACATCAATTGTGTAAAGCACACCTATTCATTGCCCTCATCATTCTCAAAACATCTGCTCTCCACTTAAGGCCCTGGCATCAGCTGCTCATTTTTCCCCTCCCTCTCTGCTCCCCCCTCCCTCATGAACCCTTGATAATTTATAAATTATTATCCCGTCATATCTTACCGTGTCCAATGTCTCCCTTCACCCACTTTTCTCTTGTCCGTCCCCCAGGGAGGAGGTCACATGTAGATCTTTGTAATCAGTTCCCCCTTTCCAACCCACCCTCCCTTTACCCTCCCAGTATCGCCACTCTCACCACTGGTCCTGAAAGGATCATCCGCCCTGGATTCCCTGTGTTTCCGGTTCCTATCTGTACCAATGCACATCCTCTGGTCTAGTCAGATTTGTAAGGTAGAATTGGGATCATGATAGTTGGGGGGGAGGAAGCATTTAGGAACTAGAGAAAAGCTGTATGCTTCATCCTTGCTACATCACACCCTGACTGGCTCGTCTCCTCCCCGAGACCCTTCTGTAAGGGGGTGTCCAGTGGCCGATACATGGGCTTTTAAACTAGGGCCTCAGACAAAGAAATCAAGGAGAAGAAACTGAGGAACTTTGCTCTTTGTAAACAGCAAGGAGCACCAACAACGTGCCTCCTGCTAGAGTTTTATAGGAATCTACTCACACTGCTACTTGAAGGCCTAGGTTTCCCTCATCAGGAGGTTCAGTAGCCCTTCTGTCTCTCAGTGTCCTTATTGGTAAAATGGGCATAATTATCCATGCTAGGCCCAGCCCAGAGTGTGCTATGAGAATCTAGTGAAATCATGAATACAAAGCCCTCTGCAAGTGGTAAAACATTGTTAGTAAGACAGAACCAAGCAAAAGGGAGAAAAGGGGCTGCTGGGGGGAGGATTGCCACAGAAAAGAGGTGGACGTGCAATTCCTTCATGCCTTCCTAGCACAAAGAACAGATGAAGAACAGATAAGGCACAGTCCCTTAACCACAGAAGAGATGGAGATAGTGAAAAAATGTGGGTGGGGAAAGACAGTGTGTTCACACTATCTCCACAAAGGCTGAATTGATCTTTGGTTTGGTGGAGGGGCTGGGGACAAGAGCACAGCCTGATCTCTGGGATGTAGGGAAGCATGGAAAGAGGAGGTCCACTGCAGAAGAGCAGCCAATAGCAGAATTCTACACAGTGGCCGGACTGACTTTATACCAAAGTATCTCCTCTATAAATCCACGCCATCTGTTTCAACCTTTTCTCTGTCTCTGGTCTGCATGTTGTCCCAGGTCTGAATTTGTTCTTGTAAGTGGAACAAGAACTGATAGAGATGAGGCTCAAAACATTAAGTCGCTTCCGGATAACATCACTATGGAAACTGTAAGGGGGTTCTATAAATTCTTTTTTCCATTAGAAGAAGTTATGCTCATCATAGAAGTGGACTTGAACCACTGTCTTGACATCCTATCTAGAAAAAAACAATTGAGATGATATCTATTTATTTCAAACACAGAATCCACTTTCCAGAAGTTGGCCCTATGTCATATAGTGGGGAGAGTCTTTTTTCCTTATTAGAGAAAAAGCTAAGAGAAGAATTTACTCTATTGTCACTTATAACTATAATGTACCTGTGGGCAAATCACTTTCCTACTCCGGACCTCACTTCTCCCCATAAGTGAAACTGGAAGGTTTGAGCTACTGTATACACTCGAATATAAGCCAACCTGAGTATCAACTGAGGTACCTAATTATTACCTGGGAAACCAGAAAAACTGATTCACTCAAGAATAAGCCTAGGGTGGGAAATGCAGGATGTGAATTAACACAGAGACCAGAGGGGCGAGACGGAGCGCAGCCACAGACACATCCTTACCAGTTTAAGGTCTAGACTGTTCCTAACTAGATGGATCTAGCCATGAGGCTATTGTGGGACCTGAGCAGGAATTCCCCCACCAGGAATCCTACTCTGCCTGCATGGCCCTATGCAGCCAGACTGTACCTCAGACAACTTTGATGGCTCTTCCCAGCAGCAAACTGACCTGCCTGACCCAGAGCTGATGACACTGACCTTCTTTCTTGCATCTTCTGATAAACAAACAGAAATTAATAAATAAGAATAATTTAAACAAGCTAGAGGTCCCTGTTTGCCTCAGGGGAGTAGAAGAAAACAGGTAAGCAATTAAACGCATCACGGTCTTTAGAAAGCCAAGTTCCTTTGATCTTTCTTTCTGCTCCTACATCCTCAGGGCACACTCATCCACAATATCTCATTGCCCAAGTTTGCTTCTGCAACTCTGCCATTGCACCCAGATTCTAAAGGACGAGGGAAACAAAAAACAAAAAAAAATAAAACAAAATAAAAGTTGCATTTGCTATTTTTGTCCCCATTAATGAACTTTCCCAAACATCTCACCCCAAATCAGTATGTCTCATTGGTGGTCATAACTTGGTCACAAAGTCACATCTTGCTGTTAAGGAGGCTTAGAAATGTAGTTTTTAGACTGGGTATATTACAACCCCATCTCATTGATATTAGTAAGCAAGGAGACAATGGAAGTTGACCAGATAGGAGAAGTCTATCCAACTTTTATCCAAGAGTCATGACTCGCTATAATTGCAGAGCTGGTGTTAGAAAGATCATGAATCTTAGATAAAACAACAGAGTCTTGGGGAACTGGGAGCATTGCTTTGCTCTGCTTTGTTTTGCTTTCCCTTAGCTTTTATCTGGTTTCCTATAGGACTCCAGACATATCATTTCATGTCCCTGCACCTCTTCTGCACCAGGTCTAATATGAAGGGTGGGGCTAGATTCTCTGTAGTGAAATGAATCTGAAGCTAAGATCCATTATTTCAATCACGTATTCCTTTATTTCAGAAGCATCTAATGAGGTGCCTTCTGTGTGCCAAGTGCTGCACTCAGCATTGAGGATGCAGAGTCATAAACACACTGCTTCTGAGAGTTTGCGGTCAAGGAAGACAGTGCAGAAGGACGTGCCTCTCAATAAGCACAGACATCTGCATTTTACGATACGCACCAAACAGTGGGAGGCCCGGTGCTCCAAAATGTGAATGCAACATATTGAAATGAAGTAGGGAACCAATAGAGAGGTCTGAGTGGCCGGCCCCAATCCCAATACATGGTTAGCTCTCCCTCCTGGCAGAATTTACTTCAGAGGACCACTGAAGCTGCAGCTCAGGGAGAGGGACTTGTCTGATCAGAGCACACAGCAGCAAATGAAGGGGGAGGAAGAGAGAGTGGAGCACATCCTGGCCCACCAAGCCTTGATGACAATATTCCTGCTCAGAGCAGCCAATGCACAGAGAGGACCATAGGACCCGCCCCACCATAAGACACCACATCCCTCACTGACCCATAGTGCTATGGGGGACAACACTGGAGACACAGTACAGGAATTGGGCCCCATTGACCCCACCACAATAAGGTGAAACACTAAGGGCAAGCAACAGAACAGCAAGGGAAATGGAGCAACGAAGTCCCCAGGGAATACCAAAAATAGACTTTGGGGCCAGGGCATGGCACCCCATCAGACTCAACCAACCCAAAAACACTCCTAAAGATCAACAAACAGACCTTGAACTACTTACAGATTTTTCTTTTCTTTTTATTTTTTTGTCATTGGTTTTTTTGTTGTTTTGTTTTCTTCTTTTGTTGCTTTGTTTTGCTGTCTTCTTTGTTGTGCATAAATCATCAGGAAGAGAAAACAACAGGACTGACTGTTCCAAGGGGACATGGGAGAGGGGAGGTGGGAGGAAAGGAAGTGGTGTTAACAAACCCAGGGATAAGGGAACAACAAGTGATCCAAAATCGAGGGCAAGGAGGTTGTAGGAGGCCAGGTAGGGTTTGATCAAGGTCAGTGTAACCGAGTGGGATAACTGAAACACAAATGAAGGCTGAACATGATAGTGGGACAAGAGGAAAGTAAAGGGAAATGGAGGAAAGAACTAGGAGGCAAAGGACATTTATCAAGGTCTAAATACAGGCATGTGCATAGGTAAATATATTTATATATGATGATGGGGAAATAGAACTATGTATTGGTTTAGTATTAAGATAGAAGATGGACATGGGGCCTCTACTCAAGTAGTCCCTCAACACAAGAGCACTTTGTTCTATTAAACACATTCCATTATGCTCACTTTCTCAACACAATCACTGAAGATAAAACAGGTGCATAAATAAATGTGGTAAAGAAAGCTGGTGGTGCCCAGCTATCAAAAGATATAGCATCTGGGGTCTTAAAAGCTTGAAGATAAATAAGCGGCAACCTAGCTGAGAAGCAACAAAGCCCACATGGAAGAAGCACACCAGCCTGTGTGATCATGAGATGTTGATAGGATCAGATATCAGGCATCAAAGAACAAAAATCATATCATTTTGAATGAGGGGGGTGTGGAGTGGAGACCCAAAGGCCATCTGTCGGCAACTGGACATCCCCTTACAGAAGGGTTGCCAAGAGGAGACAGGCCAGAGTGCAGTATAGCACCAATGAAACATACAACTTTCCTCTCGTTCTTTAATGCTTCCTCCCCCCGCCCACTATCATGACCCCAATTCTACCTTACCTAAGAGCTGGAAGCACAGGGAATCCAGGACATATAAACCCCTCAGAACCAATAATGAGAGTAGTGATAGCAGAAGGATAAGGGAAAGGGGAGGGGAGAAAGAGGTGGACTGATGACAATGATCTACCTATAACTCCCTCCCTGGGAGACAGACAACAGAAAAATGGATGAAGGGTGACATCAGACAGTGTAAGACATGACAAAGTAATAATAATTTACAAATTATCAAGGGTTCATGAGGGAGGGAAGGAGAGGGAGGGAGGGAAGGGAAAAATGAGGAGCTTATACCAAGGGCTCAAGAAGAAAGAATATGTTTTGAGAATGAGGATGGCAGCAAATGTACAAATGTGCTTGACACAATGGATGAATATATGGATTGTGATAAGAGCTATATGAACCCCCAGTAAAATGATTTGAAAGAAAGAAAGAAAGAAAGAAAGAAAGAAAGAAAGAAAGAAAGAAAGAAAGAAAGAAAGAAAGAAAGAAAGAAAGAAGGCACCTGGCACAGACAGTGGTCCTCCGGAGTCATTGCTAAACTTAAAAGATGGACTTGGGCTTGTGAGGAGAGGAAGTTGGATGTTCCAGGAAGGAACGCCTGTAAGTAGCTTTGGGCACATGAAAGGGCATATCGTGTTCCAGAGACAGTCATCCACTCACACTGAGCCTCAGCTAGCGCCTCTGGTTTCTAGACTTAGTTTTCTGCCAGTCGGTACTGTTTATTCTGTTGCTTGAAATCAGGCAAATCCGTGTTTGGAGCTCAGTTCCACCACCTCTTGTGGGAACCCATCTCCTCAGTGGTTTCCTCTCCCTGAGCTTCAGAGTCTGAACTATACGCTCCCTTCTGCACTGGCTGCTGTCACTTGTCGGTTACATCAGGTCAGGGCCATCTCATGGCAAACTTATGATCAGAAAATAATTCTTCATGATTGTTGGGATGTTTGCGCCCCTGGTTGCAGCCATTGTGCCGATTCATTCCATGGAGGCTTTCCCTCAGCTTGCTGGCACTGTCCTACCCATGACGTCAGCAATCTCCAGGGCCTGGTCTTCCCTGACAAGGGAGCTGACGTCCTGTTGTCCTTGCTTCTAAGGAACATTCAGGTTTGTTGCATTTCTTCTAAGACGGATCTATTATTTTGGGAAATCCACAATATAGCCACTATTCTTACCCAATCCCTCAACTTAGATGTATCAATTCTGCCACTGCTATCCTTTGATATCATGCAATCCTGGCTTGCATTTGAGGCCATTGAAAAGGCCTTGGTTTAAACCCGATGCGTCTTCGTTAGCAATAAGGACTCAATGAGAGCCTGTGTAAACGTTCCAAATATGGTACCTCAGACACCGGGGGCTTTTACTGGGTGTCTCTTCTCTCTCTCCTCTCCCTCATGGCCACCACGCGCGCGCACACACACACACACACACGTGCGCGAGATCTCGGGGATCTTATGCATGCCACAGTAGACCTGCCCTCAGCATGGTTTTCAGAGGCTAATTTTTCAGAAATAGATGACGAGGTCTTTCTTCTGGGTGCCGCTGAGTGGACGCGTACCTCTAACTTTTGCAGGGTGAACCCAAACAATTTCAGAGAACCAGGAAGTCAAGAGGGTCACAGGCAAACAGTTTAAATTGAGAAAGAGAAGGTTCTGCCTGCAAGATGGTGTTTGGTTTTTTTCAAGTGCTGATTGGAACAAAACAAGTAATCAGGGGAGAGAGAAGCGGGGTCACTGCCAAAAAGCAGCCCGCTTTGTTCAGACGCACCCTCGTGGTTGCTCAAAGGAGGGGAAAGGTGAGCCCCTGCATTGCGGAGAATAAGCGGCCAGTCGGCATGGCCATGTGACTTCCCCTGTAATTCCCATGATCGCTGTGCTGGCTTCCTCTGGAACATGGAACGGGAGACCCTGCTCAGTCGGGCTGTTTGACCTTACCTGAGGCTGGCCAGGGTTCTGTGGGCTGTGCAGCTCACTCCCAGGGAGGAGGCTCCTTTCCGCTCCCTCTCCTCTGCTAGGCTGGACTCCTTGCTCCCCTCTGCGTTTTCCTGGGGATCCCTCTTTCCCCACTTACCTCCCCTCTTCCTTTGGTCTCCCCATCCTTGACAACCACTGCCTCCTAACTGCAAAAGTCTACACTGATGCCATGTCCTCAGGACGTCTTCAATCTGGACAACATCAGGAGACGGCCACCTGCGCTCTTCTCTTCTTTTCTGTTCTGTTGTGTTCTACCCTCACTCAGATGAGGGCCAGTTAGCTTCCCACTCCCCCTGGGTCAGCATTCTCCGAGGGCCCTCCCTGTGCCCTTACCCACCTGGTTTCCAAGTTTCACATCTATTTCAAGCCTCCACTTCTGTGCACTGATTATTTCAGTTCCCTAAATGGACCACGCTCTGGCTCACCTGCCCCCTTCTTTACCCTCAATTGGGTTGCCACCTCCTTTTAGAAGCCTTCCTTGATCCTCAGTCCCACCCCTCTCAAAGTGGGTACCCATGCTGCCAGGGTCTTTTGCCCACTGTGCCTCCTCACCAGCATTCTCCTTAGTGCTAAAATACACCATCCCTGCTGAGCAAGACACTGTGTGAGAGTGGGGCTTGGACTCTCTGATTCTTCATAGTCCTGTCCCAGCCCCAGCGTAGTGCGTAGCCCAGGGTCAGTACACCATGACTGTTCTAATTCCACGCTCCACAACAGCACCCATCAAGTCCACAAGCGTGTATCCAGTGCCCACTCTGTCTCGGGCACCTGCCTAAGTCCTAAGAGGCTGAATAAGACAATCCTGGCCAGCGGTAAAAACAGTGTAGAGAATAGAGTTCTCACTGGAGATAAGTCCTCACTGCTGCGGGAGCACAAGGAGGGAGGGGAGCCTAGTTTAGGTGAGTCAGGGAACTCTTTTTTGGACACATTAAAACTCACTGCTATTGAGACAATTCTAACAGAGTGACCCGTTAGGACAGGGTAGAACTGCCCCTGTGGGTTTCCAAGATCGAAACTTATTACAGGAATAGAAAACCTCCTCTTTGGCCCGTGGAGCAGCTGGTGGTTTCAAACTGCTGACTTTGTGGTTAGCAGTCCAACACATAACCCTCTGTGTCATCAGGGATGCTTAAGGCTTCTTGGAGGAGATGGCAATGGGTGGGTACTTTCAGACAAGGAGGTGCTCAGGCTTAGAAAAGCGGAATGGGCTGGTCACGGTGGAGGAGGGAGCATGAGCAAAGAGGAGGAAGGAGGAAAGAGATACTTCCTTAGGGAAAGGACGGGAAGCTCGATGTGAGAGGGGTGCTGAGGCCAAGAGGAGAGCAGAGGTGCCGCCGCTTCCCACGAAGGCGGCACTGATGGTGACGTGATTGGATGCAGATGCAAACAGTTGAGCCTTGACCTCTGCAGACAGTGGGAAGCCACAGAGCTGTGTGAGCACGTTAATGACGTGTCCTACAAAGATGACTGGGCATAGCTCCTTCGCTAGCCTGCCTTCTCACAAACCCTCACCCACCCTGCCATCTGCCTTCCTGAAGACCACTGTCACTGGGCGTGCTCCCCAGGCCAGCACCATCGCATCACAAAGGAATGGCGGAAAAATGCAAAGACTCCCAGCCCTGGCCCACTACAATGGAAGCCACAGAAGCTACAACTGTGCTTTTGCAAGGCTTCCGGCTTTCGAATGCACGCTCAAGCGGGCGCGCCTCTGTTCTGGACAGCGCTGATCTTCTCAGGGGGAAGGGCCGATGGACCACCTCTAGCTGCAGAGTTCTCCAAGAGACCAACCCACACGAAGAGCTGTCCATTAGGGAGTATTCACTCCTTCCTTTTACAAACATTACGAGGCTAAGTCAAAAGAGTGCTACAGAATCATAGAGGCCTTTATTAAACAACAATATCAAACTGTGATGATATTGTTTCCTGATCTTGTCCTTCTCAGTCTGTGTGCTTCTGAGTGCCATGTTTTCATCCGTCTAACCCTTCCCCAGAAGAATTCTGTGCTCTTTGATTCAGAAAGTTAAGAGAGAGAGACTGCCTGAAAGCCTGAGATAGTGGAAGGACGATGGGTTAAAAGTCACATGGGTCACTCCTGCGATGAGGCCTTCCTAGCCATAGTCATGCTATGGGACAGAGTACAACACCACACCAAAGTGGCAGTTTTAGCATCCTCAAAAAACTCGAATTGTGTTCTTTTAAAATGTTCTTTGAGTTTGGGGAACCAGAAGTCTGAAGAGGCAAGGCTGGGGTTGTAGGCTGGATGGGGAGCGGTTTCCAAGGAAATTCTCATGGGAAATTCTGCCCTCGAATATGAGTCATTGTATTGTCATGGTGAAAAAAAACCCTTACAAATGGGTCTGGTACAACTGGTGTATGGACATGGTTATAATAGCTGTAAGCATCCCCGATGAAATGATTTATAGAAATAATTTTTTTTTAATCTTTGGTACAACTTCTCTGGCCTTTTTCTCACCAATGCAGCTTTCAATTTTCTTAAAACTTCTTCCTCATAACCCCTGTTATCACCCTGTGACCCACTCTCCGTGGGTAGGTCTACATCCCCTGCAGAAAGGGTTCCCTACTGAGCGGGGCTCTCCGGCAAACACCCATGACATATGTTTCCTATTACATGCAGCATTCCTTGTGGAAGCCCGAGTGAAAAGTACATATAGCCAACTGGCCCCTTCAGAAAGAAGGGGCCCAGCAAAGGGATTGGTCATTGGTAGGCTTTAGCAAGAGTAAGAAACAATATGAAGGATGTGAGTATGTTAGAAAAACAAAGTCGCTGTGTTTGGGCTTTTTTATTTTAAGAGTAGGGGATGGCCTGGATACTAAGGGCCCCATGAAGAGCCACCTGGGTCTCAAGCACAATGGTGGCATCTGCGACTTCCTGTGTAGCCTTAGGGGACCCAGAGACCTCGCTGCATTTCCACTTCCTCATCTTCCTTTGAGGAGCAGCAGCGGGCTCCACCCCGTTGTTAAGGCCACTGGGTACTAGTCAACCCAGGAGGCTCATCTTCCAGAGCTGTGTTAGGCATGTCTGTTGTAAACCATAGGATTTGCTTTGTCTAAGTTTTGCCTGCCCTTTATCCCAAGTCGGCCCCAGTCTGGAAGCACCCCTGAAACCTGATTTCTTTGGATGACCTTGCTGGTATTTGAAATACCAGTGACTAGCTTTAGCATCCTAGTAACATGCAAGTCATCACAGTACAATAAACTGACAGCAACGTTCTGTACATTCTTGGCACCTTGAGGAGGAATGGACTCAATGGCCACTAACAACAAGCGTATGCATAGAATTACCCTTCACCTCTCAGGGCAGGAAGGAGCTCTGGTGGCATACTGGTTGTGCATTGGACTGCTAATTGCAAGGTCAGCAGTTTGAAACCACCAGCCACTTGAAAGATGAGCCTTTCTACTCTGGTAAAGAGTTACAGTCTCAACAAACCCAGGGACAGGGGAACAACAAGCGATCTAAAATCAATGGCCAGGAGGGTGTAGGATGCCTGGTGGGGCTTGATCAAGGGCAATGTAGATGAGAGGAATTACTGAAACCAGAATGAATGCCAAACCTCTAGTGTGACAAGAGGAAAGTGAAAGGAAGTCATGGAAAGAACTAGGAGGCAAAAGACATTTATAGCAGTCTAAATACAGGCATGTACATATGTAAATATACTTATATATAATGATAGGGAAACAGATCTGTGTACATATATTTATTTGTTAAGTATTAAGGAAGCAGACAGACATTGGGCCTCCACTCAAGTACTCCCTCAATGCAAGAGCACTTTGTTCTAATAACCCGACATTCTGTGATCACCTTCCTGACACGATCACTGAAGACAAATGGGTGCTTAAGCAAATGTGGTGAAGAAAGCTGATGGTGCCTGGCTAGCATAAGATATAGCATCTGAGGTCTTAACGGTTTGAAGATATACAAGTGGCCAGCCATCTAGCAGAGAAGCAATAAACCTGTGTGATCATAAAGTGTTAAGGAGGGTGTAGGAGACCCGGTAGGGCTTGATCAAGGGCAATATAAGCGAGAGGAACTACTGAAACCCAAATGAAGGCTGAGCATGACAGTGGGACAAGAGGAAAGTAAAAGGAAATAAAAGAAAGAACTAGGAAGCAAAGGACATTTATAGAGGTCTAAATACAGGTGTGTACATATGTAAATATATTTTTATATGACGATGGGGAAATAGACCTATGTACATATATTTATAGGTTTAGTGTTAAGGTAGCAGATGGACATTGGACCTCTATTCAAGTACTCCCTCAACGTAAGAACATTTTGTTCTATTAACCTGGCATTCCATGATGCTCACCTTTCAAACAAAATCGCTGAAGACAAAGCGGGTATATAAGCAAATGTGTTGAAGAAAGTGGATGGTGTCCAGCTGCCAAAAGATATAGCGCCTGGGGTCTTAAAGGCTTGAATATAAACAAACAGCCATCTAGCTGAGAAGCAACAAAGCCTACATGAGAGAAGCACACCACCTGTGTGATCATGAGGTATTGCTAGGATCAGATATCAGGCATCAAAAACCCAGAACAAAAAAATCATACCATTGTGAATGAGGAGAAGTGCAGAATGGAGATCCCAAAGCCTATTTATAGACAATTGGACATCCCCTTACACAAGGGTCACAGGGAGGAGATGAGCCAGTCAGGGTGCAATATAGCACTAACGAAACACACACCTTTCCTCTAGTTCATCCACCCACACCCACATCCACCCCCACAATCACGACTGCAATTCTACCTTACAAATCTGGCTAGACCAGAGGATGTATACAGGTACAGATAAGAACTGAAAGCACAGGGAAATCAGGACAGATAACCCCCTTGGGGCCAATATTGAGAGTAGCCATACCAGGAGGGGAAGGGGAAGATGGAGATAGATGGAAGGAATCTTTCACAATAATCTACCTATAGCCCCAGGGGGATGCACAACAGAAAAGTGGGTGAAGGGAGACATCATGAAAAAATAATAATATTTTATAAATTATCAAAGGTTCATGAGGGAGCAAGGGTGGGGGAGGTAAGGAAGGGAAAAATGAGAAGCTGATACCAAGGGCTCAAGTAGAAAACCAATGTTTTGAAAATGATGATAGCAACAAATGTACAAATGATCTTGAAATGATGGATGGATGGATGGATGGATGGATGGATGGATGATGATAAGAGTTGTATGAGCCCCCAATAAAATGATTTCAAAGAAAAAATATATATATATATTCTCAGAAACTCTATAGAAGAGAGTTGCTATGAGTTAAAATCCTCTCAGTGCAGTGGATTTGGTGATACTGATAGTGATATGTCAAAAATTCAGAGAGAAATATTACCTGATAGCCTGATATAATGGAAGAACCATGGGTTTAAAGTCATACTGCCAATGAGTCGTTTCTGACTCGTAGTCACGCTATAGGACAGAATGCACGCAACTGCCCTTGTGAGTTTCCCAGGCTAGAACTCTTCACCCGGGTAGAAAGCCTCATCTTTCCCTCAAGAAGCGGCTAGTGGTTTTGAACTGCTGACCTTACAGTAAGCAGCCCAAAGTCATCCAGAGTTGGATGTAATTCCCAGCTTCACCCCTGACAGGCTGCGTGGCTTCAGACACTTGACTTCTCTGAGCCGAAGTGAAGTCTGGGGTGCTGTAAAGAGCCCTGGACGGCACTCTCTGCAGGGGAACTGCCTTCCCCCAGGGCAGCCCAGTGACCACAGGGCAGCACTGCGGACCGCCCAGTCGCAGGGCCTCCTGGAGTTAGCTTGCTCAGCACACCCCGCCCCGCGGGGAGCAGGCCGCCTCCCCCTCGAAGCTCCTCTGAGGAGCTAGTCTTCGTGCACACAGCCCTGGCAGCCTCCCCAGCCGCCCGGGATCAAGTTACAGGCTCATTTGTTTTCCCCTCACAAAGCGCTGCAGTCTGCGCGGCGACGCCCCTTGCCCCTGCAGCCTGCGGAGCCAGCCCAGAGTTCAGCTCCGGGTAGCACCGCCCCGCGCTTCTCATTAAAGCACAGAAAATGTCACAGCTGGCCCCGAGCGAGGCCCCTGGTAGGAGTCTCCATCATTTCCAGGCCCCTGCAAGCAGTTCCCAGCATGCACTTCATTTCAGTTCGGTTCACTGAGGGGAGAGAGGAGTTTCTTAAACCCACTCAAACCCAGCAGGTGTCCAACGTGAGGGACCCAATTCCAGGTTTGAGGGTGCAGGGGATCTCTGCGCCTGTCAATCTCCACATGACTAGGTCTTTTATAGGGACCCTAATCTCTCAAGACTAAATGAAGTCTCCTATCACATGTTTCCTTAACAGCTTGCTTTTCTTGGTGCAATGCTTAGAAGTGTTTGATGTCCCCCTCCTTTCCTCCTGACCCTGGGGTTTCCTTGGGGAGGCAAGTGGGAAGGGGTCACTATTAAGTCTGTCTCTTTCTCCGGTGTTTCTTTGTTGTTGTTGTTGTTGTTATCTGCCATCAAGTCCGTCCCAAACTCATGGCCAACACCCCCCACACATCAGAACCATAAGTGGCCTGAACCTGCAGCATCTGATCTTGGAGTTCCGTAGGGTTTCCTGTCTCGCCACCACAGTCCACTGCATTTTCACAGGCTGCTTTTTGGAAGGACATTATCAGCCCTTTCTTCCTAGTCTGTCTTAGTCTGGAAGCTCCCTTAAAACTTGTTCAGAATCACACAACACACTGGGCTCCACTGACAAGACAGGCGGTAGCTGCACATGAGGTCTCCTGACTGAGAACTGAACCTGGATCTCTGACATGGAAGGCAAGAGTTCTATCCCTGAACCAACAGTTACCTTTCCTAATCTTAGTCAAAAGGCCAAGAGGTGACCCTTCGATATCTCTTTAGAATGGTTCATACTGCCTGGCATAGATTGCTGTCAAGTTGATTCTGACTCCGCATCCCTGTAAAACAGGGGAGAACTGTCCCCCACAGGATTTCCAAGACTGTAATCGTTACAGAAGCAGTTACATCCTTCTCCCGCAGGGCGGCTGGTGGGTTCAAACCACTGACCTTTCAGTGAAGGCTTAACCATTGTGCCACCAGGGCTCCTGGTGTGATAGGAGGTTCCTTGGCATTTGTTGAATGAACGCAGCCTCGTGAAAACTTGGCAATCGTGTGAGATCAATAGGCTCCTTTTCCTGGTTGGACAGAGAAGGCAACCGAGCCTGAGAGAAGTCAAACATCTTGCCCAAGGTCACACAGACATTAAGTGATGGAGCTAAGATTCAGACTCGGGCTTTCACCAGGCCTGGCTGCCTTTGATTTATATCAAGACGAGGCTCACAGCATTCACAAAGGCAATTTTTAAAAAATAAAGAAGCTGTAAGGGTTCACCCATCATTTCCTCTCCACCCCCAACACAGCACAGTTTGTGCCAAGTGAGTGGATTCTTGGAGTTTGGTGCAGCCCACGCAACGCAGAGGCAAGGAGACAGGGGTGGCCCTTGTCCCCCAGCTGCCAGCGGCTGGATCTGCACACGGAGCCTCGCCCAAGCTGGCGCTCATCCCCACCACGACAGAACTGGAGTAAAAATTCTCAGGAAAACAAAGACCACATTTTCTCCTGGTACAGCAGGGCGGCCAGGGCTTCGGAAACAATGGCCTCGCTGCGCATCAAAGGGAGCTCAGCCCTGCCTGGGAACAAAAGCTTTGTCCGAGCTTGATAGGAATGGCAACCTGCTCACCTCCCCCTCTTACAAGGGCCTCCAGAAAGACCTTTAGAGGCCCACCTCACCTTCCCAGCTTCACCTCCCAACAGTTCACCCCTTCCCCCCACAGCAGGGATCCACATTCACTGAAGGCCCCCTCTACCAGGCTGGGGAATGTTGTCCTTGTTGTTGTGAGGCACAAGGGACCCATACTGACCCCCATAGGACAGAGTAGAGCTGCCTGCCCCACAGGGCCTCGCTGACTGTAACCTTTAAGTGAACAGATAACTAGATCTTTCTTTCATGGAACTAGCTGTTGGGTGGGCTCAAACTGCCAACCATTCAGTTAGCAGCTGAGCCCTTAATGGGAGCATCTCCCATGTTCTTTCCCTGCTGGTGAAAATGGTTAAGGAGCTCAGCTGCCAACCCAAGAACTGCTTACATCAGAGTGACTCGTATGATCCTTGCGTTTCCCGCGTTGAGCATCTACGGAGTGGGTCACTGGAAGCTCCAGTGAACAGCACGAGGCTAGTCCAGAGAGCTCTGGTTTTCATCAGGCTTGCCTTGGAATCGGTTAATCAGTTCTACCTGCTTATTTGCTGTGCAATTTATATGACATAAGAGCCATTATCTACTTTATGGCAACTGGATGGAGTCCTGTGTGGTGCCCATTGTGATGCTAATGAAAGGTCAAAGGTTCAAGTCTACCTAGAAGCATCTTGGAAGAAAGGCTGGTGATCTATTCGTGAAAAATGAGCCATTGGAAACTATGGTGTACAGTTCTACTCTGAGACACATGGGGTCACCATGAATCAGTCCACTCAACAGCAACTCATGTTTCTCATGACAGTCCCCTCATTTGGTTTAAAATACACTTGCCCCGGCTTCAGCACTATGGGCCAAACTTGTTATCTCTCCAATCCCTCCCCTTGCTTCCTGGATCCTTGGGTCCTGATTGCCCATCATCTCTGATGATGACGCTGATCACACTGAATGATCACTACTAGTTCTAACAACTGCCTCTCCCCACCACTGTGACCAGGTGGAGGCTAAGAGGGCTCCCTAATGACATTATGACTGTATTACCCCTCATGTGAGTGCTTGGTTAATGTTAATTGAATAAAGAAAGCAAAGCCTAGAAATTCACTCCAGTGCCATGTGTGTTGAATGAATAATGTCCCATCTGACCCTCAAGTTTCTTCCATTAACTCATTCAACTAAGAAGACTTAAATTCTTTTTTTTCCCCAAATAGTGGTCAAATATATAGAGCATTCTATTTGCCGTTTTCAGTGTAAATGGTAATGTCATTTACTATATTCACAACACTGTGCAGCCATCTTTACTGTTTACTTCCAAAAATTTCTTTATCATCCAAAAAGAAACTCTGTCCCAATTAAATAATAACTCCTCATCTCCTCCTTTCTTTAGGCTCTGGCCACCATGAGTCCACTTTCTCTCTTTATGCATTTACCGAGTTGAACAACTTCGTAGAAGTGGAATCATACAAAACTTGTCTTTCTATATCTGCCTTATTTCACTTAGTTCATCTATGTTGCAGTATATACCTGAACTTCATTATTCTTATGGCTGAATAAATATTTCATTGTGTATATATCATATCTGTTTACTCACTTATCTGTTAATGGACATGGGTTCTTTCAACTCATATCTGTAAAGCCTCTGTTGTGCTCAGGTAACACTCTTGTAAGTGCTGAGAAAGCATGATAAACAAGACAGACAAAGTCCCTGCCCTGGGGGGGGGTGGTGAGGGACGAGGGCTGTACCCATGAATAATGTGTCCTTGATAGAGCAAACCAAACAGGGGACACTGACCCAGACTAAAAAGACTTCCTTGAGGGAGTGACGGCTGACTAAGGGATGAGCAGATATTAAGAAGGCAGAGAGAGAGGGTAGGAAGAATACAAATAAATTAGGATGGGCAATCGAGTGGAATTGCCTATAGGAATATACAGTAGCTCACTAAAATGAGCACACAGAACTGGAGAGCAGAAATCGGCAGAACAATCCAGAATTTGTGAAGGTTAGACTGAAAGATCAATGAAGACATTGTACTTGGCCCATGGTCGCTCACATGTCCCTAGCAGATGGAAAGTAACAGAGCCCCGATGGCTGGCTCTGCGCCTGCAGCCCTGCAATGCCCTGACACCTGTCAGCTGAATCTTGAAGAGCCTTCTCTAGCCTGAAGATGGGCCCCTTAGAGCTAAAGGGCAAAACAGCTCCACCAAGTACCCCTCTGGAGGATAGGCTCAGCTTCAAATTCCCTATAAAAGCACCCCCACATCAAAAATAGTAAGACACGAGGCCTTGTGGCGCTGCGTCCATTCACAGGCTGCTGTGCACTGCCAGGTGCTGCCTCAGTTCCTCTAAAAGCAATGGTCACGTCTGGGGTCTTGGCGTCAGAGAGTAAGAAGATCAAAACCCCACTTTTCACGTCCCTGACACCAAACTGTTAATCAACGCAAAGCAACACAGAATGCCTGTGCCCTCTGCCATCAGCTGCACAGGCGGGACTTCTTGTGTTGATCCAAACCAAGTGGAGCTGGGTCAGACTTCCCAAGTGAAGAGCTCTGTCCCCCAGACCTCCAAGACCAGCCGGTGACCTCAGGCACTAGCTTCCTGCTTGGGAGTCGCCATGATACCTTAACCTTTTTTTTTTCAAACAAAATTAACTAAACAAAGTTTTTGTAACGTAGCTGGTGGTTTACATTTCAGATTATTAAGTTTATAATTCACCATCTAAACTACTAATCAACCCCCCCCCACCCACCAGCTAATTCCACCACCTAGGTTTCTCTTCTCCCTCCTGTAGACCACCATCTTCCACTACACTCAAGTCAACACCCATCAACCATCTAGTCCATTGCTTTATCCCTGCTCTCTTGTCCCTCTTCCCCCGGCAAATTCCAAAAGTCTGTTCCCTTTGGTGTGAACATCTTCATATTGGCTCTTTTCCCCTCTTTTAACAGTGGTCTTGTATAGTATTTGTCCTTTTGTGATTGGTCAAATGTATTCAGCATAAGTTCTCCAGTTCCACCCATGCAATGAGGTGCTTCGTGATTCCATCATTGTCTCTTAGCCGCGCATAGTATCCCATGTTATATATGTACCAATGTTTTTCTAGTGATGGGAATTTTGTCTGTTTCCATCTTCTTCATATTGTCAACAGTGCTGCGATGAGCATGGGTATGCCCATGTCTGTTTTTATTCTAATTCTTCAGTCTGCTTTGTTTGTTTGCTTGAGATGAACGTGTTTGTCACTAAAGACTTCCCAAGTTCATTTCAATTCTACTCCCCTCCTCTTTTTTTAAGCTACTCGGGCCACTATTTAGGTTTGAGGTATAAGAGACCTGGAGGGATTTTTTCTTTGTTTGTTTTTAAAGAAACTTACTAAATATATGTACACAGTCCACCTTAAGAAATGAAATCAACAATATCCTGTTAAACCTTCCTTATAGATGTTTGGTTTGTTTGTTTTTTAATCCCTCCTCAGTAAGCTGCCCCTGCCCTGATACCTTTTCCTTCTTGAGGATACATACCCAGCGGAAGGACAGCTAGGTGAGGTGAAATGTTTAGTCCCACTTGTTTGAGGTAGCCCCTATTGCTTTACACAGTATTTGTACATATTTACAGTCCCAACAACATTATAGGAGAGTTCCAATTTCTCTGTACCTTATCCAGAATTTTCTATTTTCTGTTCTGTTATTTGTTAACATGCTTGTCATTGTTGGTGTAAGGTGATCTCTCATCATTCCCTTGATTTGCATCTCCTGGGTGGCTAGTGATCGGCATCTCTTCATATGTTTGTTGCCCATTTGCATGTCATCTTTGGTAGATAAACTGTTCATGCCCTTTGCCCATTTTTAAGTGGGTTATTTGTCTTTTTCTTATTCAATTGTTGAGGTTGTATTTAGATTTAAGAGGTTAATCCTTTGCCCACTGTGTCATTGTCAAAACTATTTTTTACCGCATCATGATTCACTTTTTACTATTTTGACAAATTCTTTTGATACACATACATGTCTTTATTCTAATAGTTCCCTGGTGTCTATCTTTGTCACACATGAACTTGCACAAGTGGAACACACAGAAATCAAATCGACTACATCTGTGGAAAGAGGTGCTGGAGAAGCTCAATATCAGCAGCTACATGAAGCCACAGGCTAATTGTGGGACAGACCATCAATGGCTCATATGTAAGTTCAAGTTGAAACTGAAGAAAATGAAAAAAGAAAGTCCACAGAACCAAAGTATGACGTGAGTCTTTCCCATCTGAATTTAGGGAATATACCAAGAACATACTTGATGCACCGAACACTAGTAACAGAAGATCTGCCAAGCTGTGAGAGGACATGAAGAACATCACACATGACGAAAGCAAGTCATTAAAAAGACAGTCTAGAAAGGAAAGATCAAAGTGGATGACAGAAGAGACCCTTGAACATACCTTGAACTGAAAGAACTCGAGAAGAATGCCAATCCTCGAGTTGCAATATGGCCAGGTCTAGGGGTAAAACATTGAGTGATGTAGGAAGCGACCAAAGAAGATGAAAAGAACACAGAGTCACTAGACTTAAAAGAACTAGTTGACATTCAACCATTTCAAGAGGTAGCAGAAGTCAAGAACCCTTGAAACGGAAGGAGCCCAAGCTTCACTGAAAGCACCAGCCAAGTACAAGGCTGCAGAAGTTGATGGACGAGCAGCCGAAATGCTCCAGCAAGTGGATGAAGCACTGAAGGACTCACTCACCTATGTCAAGACATTTGGAAGAGAGTTTCCTGGCCAACTGACTGGAAGAGATCCGTATTTGTACCCCTTCCAAAGAAAGGTGACCCACAGAATGCCCAAATTACAAAACAATATTATTGATATCACATGTAAGTAAAATGCTGCTTAAGATTCACCAGCAGTGATGACAACCTTTATTGACAGGGTTCAGGGCCAATTCAGGAAAGAAGGTGCACCCGCCACCAGTCCACATTTGTCACCAAACAAGTACAAGTCCTAGTAGCATAGGGGTTACGTGTTGGGCTGCTAACCTCAAGGTCAGCATTTCAAAGCCACTGGTAGTTCTGCAGGAGAAAGACAAGGCTTTCTACTTCCATAAATAGTTACAGTCTTGGAAGCCCACAGGGACAGTTCTACCTTGTCCTATAGTGTTGCTATGGATCCTATAGGGTTGCTATGGCCTTGGCTGGATGGCAGTGAGTTTTTAATCACCAGACAAGATGTTTCTGGACCTTTCATTTCTAAAGCTCTCGTTAGGATCGCAGTACATGATTCAAACTTCATCCCCTCTCCCCGGAGATCAGTCAGTATCATGAGATAGGTCTTTCTTGTCTGGACAGCCCTACCCAAGAATCACTTCTTTATCAGAACCGGTTAAGTAGGTAATGCCCGGAGCCCTCCTCAAGGTAAGTAAGTTTGCTTACTGATAAAGCCCAAGATTGCAGAGGTTATCGCCAGGGAACCAAAGACAAAGGAGAAATTCTTTGGGTAAAGTTCATGTAAGTCTCACAACACTGGTCTCAACTCTGCTTCTTAATTGTGAGCCTAGACAAGTTACTTCTGCACAACTGACCCCTCATTTGTCATAGGAGGACAGTGCTCTGTGCTTCCTCCCTCCACTACCATGATCCCAGTTCTAACTTACAAATCCAGCTAGACCAGAGCATGCACATGGGTACAGATAAGAACTGGAAACACAGGGAATCCAGGACAGATAAAGCCCCCAGAACCAATAATGAGAGTGTAGCGATACCAGGAGGGGAAGGGGTAGGTGGGGTAAAAAGGGGAAACCAATCACAAGGATCTGCATAAAACCCCTTCCCTGGGGGATGGACAGCAGAAGAGTGGGTGAAGGGAGATGTCGGACAGTGTAAGACATGACAAAATAATAATAATGTATAAGTTATCAAGGGAAGGGGGACAGGGAGGGAGGGGGAAAATGAGGAGCTGATACCAAGGGCTCAAGTAGAATGAAAATGTTTTGAGAATGATGATGGCAACAAATGTTCAAATGTGCTTGACACAATGGATGGATATATGGATTGTGATAAGAGTTGTACGAACCCCCAATAAAAAAATTTTTTAAATAAAACAACAACAAAAAACACACTGTCATCCAGCCAATTCCCCCTCCTAGGGGCCCCATAGCAAAGGGTTGAACAGCCCCTGTGGGTTTCAGAGACTGGAACTATTTACAGAAATAGAAAGCTTCATTTTTCTTCTCCAGAGTGAGCTGGTGGTTTTGAACTGCTGACCTTATGGTTAGCTGTCCAACTCATACCCAGTACTCCGTCAGTGCTCTCTATCCAGCTCAAGTACAGTTAGTATGGGAAATGTTTCTATTGAGAGCAGCAGTATGAAGAGGGGAAGGGGCAGGTGGGGGGGGGAGAAAGGGAGAACGGATCACAATGATCTGCATATAACGCCCCCCCCTGGGGGGATGGAAAACAGAAAAGAGGGTGAAGAGAGACATCAGTCAGTGTAAGACATGAAATAATAATACCAATTTATAAATTATCAAGGGTTCATGAGGGAGGGAGGCAGTGGGGGAGGGGGAAATGAGTAGCTGATACCAGGGCTCAAGTAGAGAGCAAATGTTTTGAAAAGGATGATGGCAAAAATGTACAAATGTGTTTGACACAAGGAATGGATGGATGGATTGTGGTAAGAGTTGTACAAGCCCCCAATAAAATGATTCCAAAAAGTAAAAGAAAGGAAAATGTTTCTAAACTGGTCTGCATATGTTCAGCATCCAGCAGGCACTAAATAAACGGTGGGTGGGTAGGTAGATAGGTAGGGTGGGTGGGTAGGTAGGTAGGTAGGGTGGGTAGGTAGGTGGGTGGGTGGGTAGGTAGGGTGGGTAGGCAGGTAGGGTGGGTGGGTAGGTAGGTAGGTAGGGTGGGTAGGTAGGTGGGTGGGTGGGTAGGCAGGTAGGGTGGGTGGGTAGGTAGGTAGGTAGGGTGGGTGGGTAGGTATGTAAGTAGGGTGGGTATTGTTGAGGACGTGAGTGTGAAGTAGATGAGCACCAGGCTCCCATATTGCTTATACCAGGCACAGGGGGCTGGGGAGGTGCACTGGGTTCTATTCATGCTGTATGCCTATGTGACCTTGGGCAAGATTGAGGTGGCTCTGGGTCTTAGTTGTCTACATTGTGAGAACAGGGGATGAGCCCCACAATAGCTCTCTTTCCCTCTCACATAGTTGCTTGGTGCTCAAAGAAAAGGACAACCTTGAGCAGAGGCTAACTCCCACATGGACAAGAACCAGCCCCTCCATGCTCAAGGGCTTCAGCTCCTGCTGCTCTTTCTGAACACTCAAGGGGAGCCAATCCCAGAAAATATATTCTCCTCCCTTTCCCCTCCTGCCCTCCTCTTTTGCCTAGAGGCAAATGGTTATGATATTATCAAGCATGGAAGATATAAGTTAGGGAGCTGTTTTGATAAGGCCCAGTTTTCCCCGGGTCAAGCACTGATTCCTGAGGCCAGATTCATTCATCTAAAACCTGCCCTGCTCTGCCCTGGCCTGCCTTGCTCTGCCCTGCCCTGCCTTGCCCTGCCTTGCTCTGACCTGTTGGGACAGCAAACCCTCCAGAAGCAGGTGACAGGCCATAAACACAGTCTTTAAGGAAACTTTCCATTGTGCTATTTGTTCAGTGGGATGGTGTGTTGAGGTGTTGTTGATGGTGTGTTGAGGTGTGTTGTTTTGTTTTTCAAAAACTGTATCAGCATATCCTATTTTCAGGGTGAGCCTAAGCAATTCCTAAAGACTGGCTTTCATCTATTGTTCTAGCTCCTCTTTGAACCCAGTCAAATCAAATCAATAGAGCGCTGTTAAAACAGGTGAGTGAGCAAAGAGGAGTTGAAGAAAGGGCACTTGGGCATCATGGAAAACAAAGCCACAACGTGTAATGAGCTTCAGGTCAGCAAGGCCTTATTCGTGGGGAATTCTTTGTGCTGCATTCAGAGTCTCACATTTCATATTAATCATCAAAATGACTCGAGTTCATTGAAGAAAAATCAAGCAAAAAAGGTAAAGAACCAGAAATATCCATGTCTATTTCTAAATATCAGGGTCACCTTGTGTCCAGGTTACATCCTTTCACTGTATTTATTCAGTCTGTATGCTGAGCACATAGTCTGAGGCGCAGGACTGTATGAAGAACATGGTATCGTGATCACAGAAAGATTCGTCACTAACCTGCAATATGCAGATGACACCTTGCTCGCTGAAAAACAAGAGGACTTGAGTGCTTGCAGATGAAGCCCACCACCTTCAAAATCAAGTATGAATTATGCCCCAACATAAAGGGCAAAGTCCTCACAAGTGCATCAATGAGAAACATCTTGATAAAGGGAGAAAGATTGACGTTGTCAAGGCTTTTGTTTTACTTGGCTACACAATTATTGCCCATGGGATCAGTCACTGGGAAATCCAATCATGTATTGCATCTGGAAAATCTGTTGTAAAATATTTCTTTTAGCAAATGTGAAGAAAGCTGGTGGTGCCCAGCTATCAAAAGATATAGTGTCTGGGATCTTAAAGACTTGAAGTTAAACAAGCAGCCATCTAGCAGGGAAGCAAATAAGCCCACACGGCAGAAGCACACCAGCCTATGTGATCATGAGGTGTTGAAGGATCAGGTATCAGGTATCAAAGATCCCAAACAAACAATTATATCACCATGAAAGAGGGGAGTTGGAGTGGAGACCCAAAGCCCGTCTGTAGATGATTGGACATCCTCTTACAGAACGGTTACAAGGAAGAGACAATTCAGCCAGAGTGCAGTATAGCACTGATGAAACACATCTTGCCTCTAGCTCCTGAATGCTCCCCCCACCCAACCCAACTACCATGACCCAGTTCTACTTTACAAATCCAGCCAGACCAGAGTACATACATTGGTGCAGATAAGAGCTTTGACACATGGAATTCAGGACAGATAAAACCCTTCTTTAGTGGGAGTAGTGATACCCTGAGGGTAGGGGGGACAGGGCCAGGAGGAGGGGGCAACAAATCACAACGTTGGATATATAACCACCCCACTCCCTAGGGGAACAAAAACAGAAATGTGGGTGAAGGAAGACAACGGATAGTGTAAGACATGAAATAACAGTAATAATGTACAACTAATCAAGGATTCATGAGGGTGAGAGGGTAGGGAAGGGAAGGTTTAAAAGAGAAGCTGATACCAAGGGCTCAAGGTGAAAGAAAACATTTTGGAAATATTGATGGCAACATATGTACAAAGGTGCTTAATACAATCAAATGATGGATTGTTATAAGATTTCTAAAAGCCCCACCATAAAATGATTTTTTTAAAGATGTGTCTTAAAGTGTAAGAAGTCAAAGATATCATTTTGCATTGATGTGCTTGCTGCAAGGTATCCAGTTTGAAACCATCGGTTGCTCTGAAGGCGTGAGATGAGACTTTTTAGCCCCATAAAGAGTTAGTCTCAGAAACACATATGGGCAGTTCTACCTTCTCCTATAGCAACAGTTCTCAACCTGTGGGTCACGACCCCTTTGAGGGTTGAATGACCCTTTCACAGGGATCGCCTGATTCATAACAGTAGCGAAAGGACAGTGATGAAGTAGCAATGAAAATGATGTTATGGTTGGGGGTCACTGCCCCACAAGGCACTGTCTGAAAGGGTCGAGGCATGAGGAAGGCGGAGAACCGCTGTCCTCTAGGGCCGCTAAGAGTTGGAGTCAACTCAATGGATGTGAGAAGATGTTTGCATCCTAATTTCCAAAACCTACGAATGCCTTTTCCTACATGGAAAGGGGGCTTTGTACATGTCAACACATTTTGAGATGGGAAAATTGTCCTGGATGGCCTGGGTAGGCTCAATGACTCAACGCACTGCCCTCGAGTCCATGCTGATGGATAGTGACCATGTAAGACTGGGTAGAGCTGCCCCTGTGGGTTTCCAAGACTGTGACTCATTCCAGGAATAAAGGATTGAGAGAGGGAGACAAGGCAGAGAGAGCAAAGATATGATGATGGAAGCAGAGGTTGGAGTGACGTCAAGTAACGTGGATAGCCCGTGGAAGCGAGATAAGGCGAATCTACTCGACAGAAAAGAATTCCGGAAGCAACTCGGTCCTGCTGACACCTTCATTTGAGCTCCGGTGATCATTCAGGCACCTTGAGGGACAAGCTGAGACAGACTCAGGGACTGGAACACAGCTCTTGCTTCATCAGGAAGCCCTGAGGCATAAGAACACATGCCCTTCCATGTCTGGGGCTCAGGTGGAGTCTGGGTGTCAGTGCTTGACTGCTAATCCCCAAATTGGCTGGGGGAACGTTGGAAGAAAGACCTGGAGATCTACTTCTTAAATCTCATAGCCGTGAAAACTTGGTGGAGCCCAGGCCTATCTGGCAACACATGGGGCTCCCACCTGCACAATCAAATCCACTGCAACTGGTTTGGGGTATGGGACCTCAGATGCTTCATTTACGAAATTGGAATGAAGACCTCTTCAGCAGGTTATTCCCAGATTCCCAGATTATTCAGCAGGTTATTCCCAGATGCATAGCGACCCCATAGGACAGCGCAGAACTGCCCCTGTGGGTCTTTGAGACTGTAACTCTTTGCAAGAGTAGAAAGCCCCATCTTTCTCCCGAGGAGTACTTGGTGGTTTCAAACCACTGACCCTTCGACCACAGCCCAATTCATAACCACTACATCACCAGGACTCCATCACCAAGTTCCTGGGGTTGGGGACGTGGCAAAAAGAGATTGTGGATGTGTAAGGGCATCATGTCACTGTAAAATGCTTCACAAACGTCAATTTGTGAGTATTTCTCCAAATCGACAATACGGCAATTCTCCTGGGATGGTACAGAGAACGAGGAAAGGTGATTTTGAGAATTCCCCTGCACCCCCAGCTGCAATTGCTGTGGAGACAGAGCCAACCAGGGTGCGCCTGCAGTTAGAGGGTCTTCAGACGCTGCCTGAGGACCTAGCTTCCAGGAATGCCGGCAGTACTGACAGAGCAGACAGTGCCTCCTCCCCAGGACTAGGCCAGGGACCTCGAGGATGCTCCCAGCCCCCTCTCCTCCGTGTGGGCACTCACAGGCTTTGGATAGCTGACCCTTGGGGCTGGAATGCAGGGAGCACAGTGCGTTACATCTTCCATCAATTTCCTTGGGAAAAGTTCCAGAGCGGCAGCCTGCACTCGGGTATTTGATCTCAGCAGTGGCAAGCGTCTTGGGGGAGTTATCTCTTCCTTGATCGCAGCCGACTGACTGGTGCCCTTCACTCAGACACCCATTCCATGAGGCCAGACTGGCCTGGTCCACAGGACGCAGACTTCCATTCATCATGTCAGAAAGGACAGGGATGCATGCACAGAGAAGGGTGGCTTAGAGCAAGTCCACCCCATAAATTCTGACTCGGTGCCTGCTCAGCAAACAGTACTTTCCCTCCACTGAAGATGGGATTGATACCATTCCCTGCAGCTTCTGGAAATAGAGTCGGGCCATTGAACGCTTTGAAGTCAGGCCAATCGGAGCATCAGGACCAGCTCTGGCAAAGGGGGTGTGATATAAAGCACGCTGTCCCACGGATGCCATGAGATACTGTGTGTTAGGCTCTTAACCTTCTGACCAGAACAACAGGGCCACTCTGTCAAAGTTGCCTTTTATGTCGCTGTCACACTAGCCATATGGTCTTGGGAGATTCACGGAGATTCTTGAAGCCTCGGAGCAAAAGGACTCCTGTTCAGAGCAGGCTGGGGCCCTTTCTGCCTTTGCCTTCTAGCATGCTGCTTAATGCTCGGCATATCCGATTTCGTATCTATGTAATAACCACTCTTATGGCTGTTAGTTGCCGTCAGGCTGGCTCCATGGCCACCCTTGTACAACAGAAGGAAGCACTGCCTTGCCCTGTGTCATCTTCCCTGTCATGATTGAGTCCATAATGCCTACGAACCAAGGGGCACGTCTCCATCACTATATCATGTGGTGACCGGCAAGGATTTCGCCAGCTATTTTTCCGAAGTATTCCATCAGGCCTTTCTGCCTATCTATCTTAGCTGAGAAGCTCTGTTACAGCTGGTCGCCTGTGGATCACCCTGTTGGTGTCTGAGATCCTGCTGGCAGCGTTTCCACTAGTACAACAATACACACAGCATTGCCCCAAACCAGATGGCAGATGCTGTGACATTCCAAAATAATGATACCTGATTTTCAGAGTTGCTGAGGAGCTAGAAGTAATATCTCTAAAACACCTGGCAGGACTTGGCATTTAGTAGGAACTCAATAAAAAGCAGCTGCCCATGATTAGATGGATGGACACAGTGGCTGCATCAATGAGCTCAGGCATGGGAACAATTGTGAGGACGGCTCAGGACCGTGGGGTGTTTCATTCTGTAGTACGTATGGTCACTATGAGTTGGAGTTGACTCAGTGCCACCTAATAACAACAACAGGTCATTGTGCCTGATGGGTGACTAGCAGAGCTGTAGAAGGCAGCAATTAAAATAGAAGGTCTGAAATCATTGCCATCTTCAAAGGGTGGAGCGTCAGCCAACGTCTGACTAGAGGACACTGAGGTAGATGCTGTAGAGGCTCCTAATGTGAAATGCAAATTAATTCAGAACCGGGATCAGATTACACAGACACCGATAAGTGTTTTGTGGGGGAGAAAAACACTTTCCCATCTGCTCTTCCTGGCTTCCCCCTGCCCAGTTTCAGAAATGTCTTCTTCCTCTGCAACAAAAGTCACAGAATATCCAAAATAAAATAGACTCCCTGTCTCTTTAACCCCCAAATTTACCCTGCCAAAGATCATCATCCAAGGGGAGCTTTGATAGCATGACTCCCAGCTCAAAGGCCTTCATTCCATCCCCAGTGTCTCCCGAATAAAATTCAAAGTCAACACAGACATGTAAGTTTTTCCTGAACCTCCCCCAATGCGACCTGAGGAAAGTTCATGGAATGAGGGTAGAGATGATGGGTGGGAAGGCGAGTCTACATACCTGAGCTCTAGCCTGGTCCATACTCACGTGGTCACTATGTTGTGCGGAGCAAACCTCCTGAGAGAAAGAAGTGAATAGTTTTGGTCACTACGAGATCAGACACAAAGCGACTGCTGTTATCAGGTGTCGTTGAGTCTGCTTTGAACTCATAGCAACCCCATGTGACAGAGTAAAGCTGCCTCTCAGGGCTTGCTAGGCCGTAGGCTTTAATGACACTGGTAGCTTAGTCCTCTCCCACCACCCCTGGGTGCACTCGGATGGCTAACCTTTGGGTTAGTAGCTGGCTAGTGCTTCATGGTTGTGCCACCAGGGCTCCTAGGCATGGTGCAAGTCAACTTCCCACGTTATTTCATTTAATTCTCACAACAACTCCAAAAGATAGAGACCTTTGCGTTTCCCTTGTGCTAACGTGTCGGAAGGGACGCAAGACCAAGCTACATGATCTCTGAACCCATTGGTGTGAAGGGAGGGCAGGGATCCTGCCAGTGCTTCCCCAGGCTGAGCATGGGAACGCCCAGACGTTGTGAGAGACAGGGTTTTTGCAAACATCTACTTTTTCTAGATTGAGAGACATCAGTGTGGTCTCTGTGACTAGTACAGAACAAATCAAGTTCACGGCTATGAAGTCATTTCCTACTCATAGCTACCCAATGAAGGCAAAGTAGAACTGCTCCTAAGGGATTCTGAGGCTATAAATCTTCATGGGAGCTGACAGCCCAGTCTTTCTCCTGAGGAGTGACTTTGCTGATTTGAACTGCTGGCCTTGTGATTAGCAGCCCAAGATTTAACTCACCGAGCCACCAGGGCTTCTTGGAACTAGTGTATTGTGATGGGTAGGGATATGTCAACTGGACACTCCTGGCTAAGTGTAGGAGGCAGAGCTTCACCTATCAATTGTTTGAAACCCAATGACCCCTCCTTGGTGTCATAAATCTTTTTAGATGTGAGAGAGAGACCAAGGAGAGTCTCTTTGGCCCTTCACCTTCTGCCAGAGCTGGATCTTGAATCTGGTTCCTCAGTCTCTTATTGAGGCATCTGCAATCACAGGGGCCATCAGCTGACTATCATTGGTGGATTCATTTGGCCAACTTCAGACCTCTGCATCTACCAGCCCGTACCCCCTGCTGTCTATGCTTAGTTATCCTGCTTCCTGTTCATCAGCTTCCATGAGTCAAGAGAAGTTTGACTTGAACTAGTGTGATTGGTTTTGCTCCTCTAGAGAACCCAGCCAAACACAAGTGCATTCAGTAAAAGTCTGTCCATCATTTTTCTGAGCCTAGACTCCTCACCATAAAGTCCGGAGCAGGTAACCCTCACCTAGCCTCAACTAGAGCAGGTCTCCCCATCATACAACAGCAAAGGCCCCTTGAAATTACCTTACAATTCTTCAAATGGAGGGGGGGGGCATTTTATCCCTTCTTTAGGATTCATGAAGGTAACAAATCCAAACCAAACTCACTGCCATCAAGTTGAATCCACTCATAGCAGCCCTATAGGAAAGAGTGGAACTATTTCTGAGACTAGCTGTTTACAAGAGTGGAAAGCTTCATTTATCATTAAGGTAGGGATTAGTCTAATTTTCTAGTAGGAGGAGTTAGTACAGTCAGCTAAGAGTACAATGACCACACCCATGATCTACTGGGTAGGTAGGATGTGTTAAGTCACACAGTAACAAGGAGACTGAGGAAAACATTAGTTATAATCTCCCAGGATAACAAAGGTTTAGTCCTCAAGGATCTGAATTCAAGTTCCATCTCTGCCCCATTTGACAATATGTGACCTCAGCAGGTCCCATCCTGGGTCTCTATCTTCCTCGCCGAGATATGAAGAAGGCAGAATCCTCTCTCTCAAAAAAGGAAAGAAACTCACTACTAACAGTTATTCGGTGGGAGAAAGGCAAAGCTTTTTATTTCTGTAAAACGTTATAGTATTGGAAACCCATAAGGGCAGTTCTACCTGTCCTTTAGGTCACTGTGAGCCAGAATCGACTTGAGGGCAGTGAGTTTGAGTGCTTTACTTCCGAGCTTATTTCAGCTCATAGAAACCCTATAGGACAGAGCTCTCTCTCTCTCTCTGGGTTTTCAAGGTTATAAGTCTTTATGGAAATAGAAAGACTCATTTTTCTCAGAGCACAAAACTTCACCTTCCTTGTGAGAAGGCTAGTGGTTGTGAAGCCCTGACGTTGTGGTTAGCAGCTGCGTGCACAGTCAATTACACCACCATGGCCCCTCCCACAGGCAGAATTAGAAGCATTCAAAAGTACTTTCAAGTCCGGTGGACATATTTCTCCACTGACCAAGCTGCTCTAACTTCTAAGGACATCTTAAAAGCAGTTGACACTGTCTCCTGCACACTGGAGGAGGCACGTATACAGACTGAGGCACTACTGAGAATAAGAAATCCCTCAGTGGTGGAAACTATTAAAGTGCTTGGTTGCTAACGAAAAGGGTGGACAGTTGGGGTCAATTCAGAGGTATGCTAAGAGCAGGACCCAGTGATCAGCTTCAGAAAAACCAGCCATTGACCATCATAAGGAACACAACTCTCCTTTGACACACATGGTGGACATTTGTTCCAATCAATTTGAAGGAAACTGAGGACTGAGGGTAAAATACATTGTGACCAAGTCCTGTCACAGAAAATTATAAATACTTGGATAATTCAAAGGGAAGAGAGGCCCCAAATATGGCAGTCCTCCTTGTTATGCAAAACAGTCCTCCTTGTTATGGCATTGACCTGGTAGAAAGCCTGAATGATGCCAATGAACCATAATCATAACCACCCTCTCTAGAGATGCCTCTTGAAGGTCACTTTGCTGGAGGATGCCTCAAGTCAGCTTGGATCAGATGGTCAAGGGAGGGGAAGGGGATGTGGCCTACTAAGTGGCTGCCATGCAAAGCTATGCCGAGGTCCCACCAACAGGCAGACAGCCCTGTCAGAAGGATGAGGGATACTGAAGAGGAAATCAAGTCAGGAGAGGAGAAAGGGGGCAAACACATCTGCACAAATGCATGACTGCTGGTAGGAAAAGCTGGAGGAACGACCTCCAGGTGGGGGAAGAATGGCTGAAAGGCTTTGGGGGCCTCTAGGAAGAGAATGTCCCTGTTAGTATGCACCATCTGGGCCACATTGACCCAGGCTTCAGGGCACATCCTGGGGACCCAGGCCAGGTGCTGTGGGACGCTGAAGAATAGAACCCTAGATCTTTAGGGTGCATGGCATGCCCCAGAGGCTTCATCAGTGACATCCAATATGGAAACTCCACTGAGTGAACTAGACTCTACCTCCGACACACTTCTAACCTGAGGAGCTCAGATTGAAAATCCATGGTGTGCGAGGAAGCAGAAAATAGCAATACCAAGATTGTTGAACTGTTGGTAGGCAGACAAACAGGACCTTGCTTCAGCGGTGCCCTGGCTGCTTTATTCAGATGAATAGTATTCAGGCAAACCTGTGACTGACCTTCTCAGTGAATATTATTATCACATTTCCTTGACAATTAACTCTCATGGTTTGTGTAAATAGTGTCCAGTCACAAAAGGATTGATTCTGTACAAGTGAATAATTCAAATACTGCGATATAAAGTTAGCCTATATTGGATGAGTGTCCCTCTCTCAAAAGAGCTTTAAAACAATTAGTACCAGGGGTTAATCAATGAACATATGAGTGGAAAATCTTTATACCTCAGGGGGTGATCAATAAGACTCTACCATAAATTAACAAGGCAGTTTCTAAAGGGAGAGAAAGACAGATCAAAAAATAAAATTTAAACATAGATCCAGGAATGGGTTTTCATCTCACATGAAATTCTAGATGCAATTTAAGAATAATTGATTTTTACATCATTGCATTGCTCAATACTGGCCCTCAGGAAGGGAACAGAGAACATCTGGGTGCTAAAGCGAGGTGAAGGAATTAGATGGGGCCCAACTATAAGATAGATGGCATCTGTCTGGGGTCTTAAAGGCTTGTTTCCAAACAAGCAGTCATCTAAGTGAGATGTGAACTCAGTATCCATGGAAGAATCACACCATCAGCGACAGAAGAATTGCAAATGATACAATCTGAAGCCGAAGGAGGGAATAGGACCCTGGATTGTGAAAATAGAGACTAACTTGTGAGAATCGAGTTTGCACAAGGCTGTGGATGACAGTGGGAGGCCAAGAGACGTTTGCGGGAACAACACAGGCAACCCTGTAGGGAAGTGTCAGTGTGTGCGGTCGGGCTGCTGTAAGGCGGAATCAATCCCACAGCCAGGGATTTTTAGACTGGGGTCAGAAGGCTTCTCAGTCTCGTTGTATCTTTCCATCTCTGTGTCTTTCCCTCTGTTTCCTTCTTCCACACACAAGCACCATGACAATCCTGCCACTTTCTGTGCAGAAAGCAAAAGAAAAGGATTAGGAGAAGGGATTGCCACTTACCAGTCTGTCGTTGCTCATGTAAGACGGAACTTGGCTGAAAGCAGAGAATATAAAAATATATATTTATTTGTGTTGTATTGACTATGCAAAGAGTATGAGGATCATAAAAAATGATGGATAGCCTGGAGAAAATAAGAATTCTAGTACACTTCATGAGGAACTTGTACATGGCTCAGGAGGCAGTTGTGCAAACAGAACAAGGGCCTGCTGCATGGTTTAAAATCAGGAAAGTGTGCATCAGGGTTGTAGCCATGATAATTCAATCTGTATGCTGAGCAAATAACCGGAGAAACTAGATATATGAAGAAAAATGTGACATCAGGACTGAAGGAAAGCTTATTAACAACCCATGATATATACATACGACACTACCTTGCTTGTTGAAAGTCAGGAGGACTTGATGAGATCCCTGATGAGATCACAGGTTGCAGCCTTCAGAATGGATTACAGCCCTATGTAAAGAATACCAAAATCCTTACAAGTGGACCAATAGTTAAGGAACATCAAGCTAAATAGAGAAAAGGTTGAAGTTGTCAAGGATTTGATCTTGCTTGGCTCCACAATCAATGCTCATGGAAACAGCCGTTAAGAGATCAAAGGATGTGTTGCTTTAGGTAAATCTGGTGCAAAAGACCTCTTTGGAGTGCTAAAAAGCAAGGATGTTAGTTTGAGAACTAAGGTGTGCCTGACCCAAGAAATGGTTTTTTCAATTGATTCATTTGCATGGAAAAGTTGGACGTTGAACAAGGAAGACCAGAGGAGAATCAATGCAGTTGAATTACAGTGCTGGTGAGGGATATTGAAAGTACCACAGACAGCCAAAAGAACCAACAGCTCTGTCTTAGGTGAAATATCGCCAGACTCCTCCTCGGAAGTGAAGATGGAGAGACTAGATCTTATGTACTTGGGAGTTGTCAAAGATCAGTCCTAGAAGAAGGACATCATGCTTGGCAAAGTGGAAGGGCAGTGTAAAAGGGGAAGACCCTCAATGAGATAGACTGGCACAGAGGTTGCAACATGGGTTCAAACATAAGAACAATTGAAGATGGCTCAGGACTGGGAGATTTGAACTCTGTTGTGCGTTGGTTCACTATGAGTTGGAAGAGATTCAATGGCATTTAATAATAATGATCTCTCCAATCCTTTCTTTTGTTGATTGTTGTTTGTTAAGTCTAATTCAAATACACACCACCTCATCACAATTACCTAAAGCTCCTTAAGATGCATATTTCCAGGCCCACCACAAAAAACTGAACTCACTGCCAACGAGTTGATTCCAAATCATAGCAACTTTATAGGAGAGAGTAGAAGTGCCCCTTTGGGTTTCTGGAACAATAGATCTTTACAGGAGCAGAAAATCTCATTTTTCTCCTATGGGGTGGCTAGTGGATTTGAACTACTAACCCTATAGTTAGCAGTCAAACTTATAATGCAGTGTGCTACCAGGACTCCCACTGCAGATCCACTAAAGCAATGCTTTTCACTGCTCTCACTTCAAAGGCTCACTAAGTTTTGAAAATCATTATGTAATTGTTTAGTTGTTTGGTGACTCTTCAAAGATGCCAGGAATTTAAATCTTAGTTTAAAATATATGAGAGTTGCGAATATTTAACTGATCTTCACAAAAATGGCAGTTTAAAATGGTTCCATGGAACCTATTGGCTCCTTCGATTGAAAACTTTCTACAAGTGTCCAGGTAGGCATAATAGCTATACCTACCTGATGGTAAAGAACAGGAGTCTCGGAAGGAGTAACCAATTTGCTGAAGGAAGACGCAGAATTTGAAGGTAGGTCTGGGTGCATCCAGAGTCCAGAGTCGGCCCTCTGTGCCTACACACTCAAAACTGCACTCAGGTCACCTGAAAACACGAGACAGCTGTGTGGTATGTTCCACCACAGGGTCTTGGTTTCAGCGCCACCTCAGGCTCAACACAAAGCCTTGCATTTGTCCCTTGAGGCATGAAACTGTGTGTGTGCAAGTTTTCAGAAAGCTTTGTTTCTTGTCAAAACCCAAAATGATGTTTTTCCTGGAATGGCTTTTGGAAGGGAGCATGATTGCTGATTAATTATGAAGTGAGTTGAAACCCAAGTGTCTCTCTGAATAGCGTAATGCTTACTCCTGCCCCGGGAGGCATGCCAAGTGGCTGTCTCCTTGGAGCTATTTACATGTGCAGGTCTCCAACACCCCCTTTGGAAGCTGGGGCAACAACTCCCTTGGAGTTTGATGGCCCTGAAGGAATCCAAGTCCTAAAGTGGCCTGAGGGCTGAGAGGGCATGTCCCTGTCCTCAGTGTCATGAGCTCTGTTGACTAACTTTGTCGCACACCTGCCCAGAGCGGGTCAGAGGCCGGCATGGTCACACACCCCTGCCCCTGGCTGCCCCGCACCCAGGCTACTGGAAGAAGACCCTGATGGCAGGGAGAGAAGACGCAAAGGAAGAGATGAGAGATAGCTTCATCTCTCACGCCTACCATCTCTGTCATTCAGCAAAGATCCTTTCATGTGTTCATTGTTCTCACCATTTTATAAATGAGAAAACGAGGTCCCCCCAAAATTAATTTTCCCGAGTTCACACAGAGTCCGAGCTCATATCTGGGTCATTGCGAAGTCCCTGCTTATTCCAGTAAGGGGGAGAGTTAGGAGGAAAGGGAAACTTGTTTTCTGCCAGCCACTGTGCTAACTGCCTTCCTCGCCATTGCTTATTCTCTCTCCTACACCTACCCACCACCCTTTGGTCAATTTGTCAGCCTGCAGTGACGTGCATGTTGCTGCGATGTTGAAAGCTGGTATTTCAAATACTACCAGAGTCACAAATGGTCGGCAGGTTTCAGAAGAGCATCCAACCTAAGAGAGACTGGGGAAAAGGATGTGGCTAGCAACTTCCGAAAGCATTGGCTACGAAACCCTTAGGAATAACAGCAGTGGAGCAATGTCTGATACAGTACTGGAAGATGCACTCCTCAAGCTGGAAGCCCCCAAAAAACCCGCCCACTGTCCTCACGTAAATGCTGACTTATGGACTCACAACTGCAAATCATTAGGAGAGCAAACAGCCTCATCTTTCCCCTCTGAGTAGCTGGTGAGTTTGAATCATTGGACTTACGGTTCACAGGACAATACCTAAAGCACAGCTCCACCAAGCACCCAAAATATGACTCGGAAAATTTGCCTCCTAAAATTAGAGTTGATCTTAATGGTGTAGATAAAGGTTTCAGAACATTCGTCTGCGAATATGGCAAAACTCAAAGTGAACAGAAACAGCCGTCAACATCCATTAATAATAGAAACGTGGAATGTATAAAGTAAGAATCTAGGAAAATTGGAAATTGTCAAATTATGTAATGGAATACTAGAAAATTTAAATCTTGGGCATTTGTGAGCCGAAGTGGACTAACGTTGGCCATTTTGAATGTGACATTCATTTGGTGCACAATACTGGAAAACCATATTGAAGAACAGATTTGTATTTGTTGTCAAAAAGAATATTGCAAGACCTATCCTGAAGTACAACACTGTCAGTGATAGGATAATATTCATGCACCTGTATTGTGTTAGGTAGGGTTCTCTAGAGAAACAAAGCCAGGACACTTTTGATTTTATATGTATATGGATAGATTTATACAGCATGAAGGAATATAACAGCGAATTAGTCTACACAGCAGTACAGAGGGCTCAGTTCAACTCACTTTCATAGAACAGTTAATATACTGGAAGTCCTTCAACTCACCAGGGCTACTGGGTCCAAAGTCAAGGAAGCAGGTCTCGATCCATGGGTTGGCTTATCCTACAAGTAGTATAGCTCACAAGCTGAGGCAGAGAACTAGCTAAAACAGCCCCACGCTGGTCCAATCACCAGAAAGCAAGAGAGAGGGGGGTGGGCCTTGACATTTATCTCTTTGCCTTCCATCAAACTGAGACCTTGTTAATCCCACATGTTCCTATTGGCCAGGTTGGCACAATAAACATACCTATCACATACATGAAGACAAATTAATACAATTATTATTCCATATACCAATTACTAATACCAAAGATGAGGAAATTGAAAATTTTTGCTTAATTCTGCAGTCTACAATTGATCAAGTATACAATCAAGATGCATTGATAATGATTGGTGATTGAAATGTGAAGAGTTAAAAATAAACATGAAGGTTCAGTAGTATAAAATGTGTCCTTGGTGATAGAAATTATGCCAGAAATCACAGAACTTTGCAAGACCAATGACTTATCCATTGAAAATAGCTTTATTCAACAACATACACTTCAACTATATGCATAGACCTTAACATATGGGATACACAGAAATCAAATCAACTGAATCTGTGGACAGAGACAGCAAAGAAGCTAAATAACATCAGTCAGAATAAGAGCAGGACCAACTGCAGAAGAGACCATCAGTTGCTCAGGGGCAAGTTCAAACTGAAAAAGGAGAAAATTAAAACAAGTTTACGAGAGCCAAAGCACAACATGAATTTAGCGACCAATCACAAGAATAAATTCGAACACTGATTACTGTAACTCGGGTGAGTTGTGGGCTGACATTAAGGACAACATACATGTAGAAAGCAAAGAGTCATTTAAAAGATAGAAGGGAGACAGTAGGACCCAGGGGGAGACCTAAAAGGACGTGGAAAGAGATTCTGAAATTTTCTCTTGAAAGTAGAGTACTTAAAATGAATTTTTTAAATGATAAAAAGACCCGAATCTTAGTTTTAAAACAAAGTTCAAAAAGACAAAGTAAACAATTATAATGAAGTATGCAAGACCGTAATGTTTGAAAACGAAAGAGAACCTGCCCAGCATTTCTCAAGCTGAAAGAACTAAAGAAAAGATTCAATTCCCAAATTGAAATAATAAACAATTCTATGTACAAAATATTGAACAATACAGGAACTAGAAAAAGAAGATGGAAGGAACACAGAATGGAATAGATAAAGTGCTGTGTCAATTCCGTTGGGCCAGGGTTCTCAGTGATTGGGCAGTTAAGACTTAGGAACCCTCCATGATGTGATATGATCCCTCATGATGTGATCTAGCATCCCTCCAAAATGGGATCTGTAAGTTGTCAGAAGATTAGGATGGGATGCACTACCCTTACTGAGATCACATCCCTGAGCCAATCAATTGAAAGGAAGTTTCGGCAGGGGCATGCTTCCAATAAACAAGTGGGTAGAAACACTTGCTTGTTTGCCTTTTGGTAGGTCTGATTCTGTGATTGGCTTATCAACCTCTGGTTATTCAGGCACTTGATTCAATGGCCTACCATGCTGCTTTCAGACCCTGGGATTCATGAGCAGTCTGCTATCTGACTTGCCAACATTGGATTCATGTGCCTCTGCAGCCTCCAGTCAATTTCCTTCCTATGGACCTTGGTTGGGTTCCTCAGCCCTCGAAGCTATGCACATCAACAGAAGACTCCAGGGTGTCGCCTGCTTTTCAGAAGATTGCAATAATCTAATCACTTTTACAAAAGATCTACATTAGTGCCTTTTCCATAACTGAAATAAACCCAGAGAGGATTTTTGCTTTTAAGGAAAAAATAGATGAAAAACAAAATTAGCTTTTAGTGTTTGTTTTGCTGGGAACCACTAAAGAAACAGAACACATTCCAAACAGCAAAAATGGTGTCACCAAGTCCTTTCCCTTGGGAACTATCCTCAGCAGCAAGCCGCCACAGTGCTGAACTGTGTCTGTGAGCACTGTATGCTCGCTATAGTTTAGGGTATACGTCTTACTTGGTATGATGTGGTACGTTTTTTTTGTGGAATCAGAAACACTCAAAAAGTTTTCCCCATAAATTAATAATCTAAAATGTTAAAATTTTAGATTATTCCTAATTCACAATTTTAAAAAGTTTTAGGAAATTTCCCATATAAACTGACAATAATTGCTTCTTCCCTTCCCACCATTTAGGCATAGTGGCGACTTCACAGGTGCACTCTGCTTTGGGACAGTGGGGGACACGTGCATGAGCGATGTTACTGTCCCACAGTCTGTCTGTACGGACATTTCTCATAAGACACCAGAAAAGCTCAGGCCCGTCACTACAGTGGGACTAGAATGGCAACTGAAAAGTAGGCGCATGGAAACTTCTGGAGCTCTTTTGGAAAGCCCCTGAAGTGACTGCTACTGCAGCAGAGAAGGAAGGCGTGAGGGCAATCTGGGGCTGGGGTGAAGTGACACGGTGCTGCTCAGAAGCCGCGGTGCTGTGGTCGGTTTGCCCAGCCGGTAGCAGACACGCTTGAAGGCGGTGGTGGTTGGCAAGTGGATTCCAAGTCACAGTGTCCCCATGTGACAGAGTGGAACGCCCCATAGGGTTGCCCAGGCTGTAGTCGTTACTGGAGCCGATCACCAGGTATTTTCTTCCACAAAAGTGCTGAACGGTGTGAACCAGGAAGCCTTCCTGATAGTAGCCAAGTACCTTACCGCTGCACCATTAGCACTCCCGGCTTCCAGATTTCCAGCCTCGATGTGCTCGCTTCTCCACCCTTTGACACGCATCCCATCACTGCAGAGTCAGGGCTCTGTGAGATCTCAAAAAGAGCCAGCCCTGCGACCACGAGTTAGAGTGAAGATTATACCAGGCAAAAGTTCTGAAAAGGTGCCCAGTGGCGCAAATGGTTAAGCACTTAGCTGCTCATTGACAAGTTGGTGATCTGCGCCCAACCAATAGCTCTGTGGGAAGCAGAGCTAGGGATTGGGCTCTGGGAGCCAACCAGTCCTTGAAAATTAACAGAGCCCAAAATGACTCCACAGCAACTGGTCTACGAGGATGAGTCAAAAAGCATTATTACAAAACCATTACAAAGTGTAGCCAACAACAATATCTAAGTGTGAACCTACTGTTTCTCAACATGTCTTCCCGCTAGACCTATATCCTGCTGAAGGCAGTGTTTCCATCTCGACTCTCTCCCTAGAGAAGTCTGCCTCTCCAACTTATGCCACGTCACCGTGGCAGTCTGGGCATCCACAAGGCACTCAACTTGTATTCCTTTTCAATGTACTTAAGTTTGAGAAACAAAAATGTGCCTTTAAGATCAGGACTGTAGGTTGGATGGAGTCAGGCTTCCCAACAAAATCATCAAAGGATAGTCCTTGCCATCCAAGAATGAGCAGGGGCACTGTTATGACAGAAAAGTGGGGGGAAATCCAGGCACCAATGTTCTGAACTTTTCCTCGCCAATGCAGTTTTTAACATTCTTAAAACTTCCTAACTCCCCATAATCATGCTGTGTTCTTCAAGAAACTATCACACACAAAAAAGTCCTCACTGCCATCAAGTCATTTCGGACTCATATTGACTACATTAAGATTACCCCTTTGGAAGCCAAAAGAGAACCATCATCATAGCCTTCTGACTGACCTCTGCCATATAGCCCCAACGAAACACACAACAGTCCTCTCGTTCTTGAATGCTTCCCCACCCCCACAATCATGACCCCAGGTCTACCTTACAAATCTGGCTAAACCGAGCATGTACCCTGGTACAGATAAGAGCTCTCAATACACAGAATCCAGGACAGATAACCCCCTCAGGACCAATAATAAGAGTAACAATGCCATCAAGATAGGAGGAGGGTGTGAGGGAGAAGAGGGAGAAAGGGGGAACCGATTGCAATGATCAATGTACAACCCCCTCACACAAACATCAGGGGACAAACAACAGAAATGTGGGTGAAGGTAGACAACAGATGTTGCAAAGCATAAAATTTATAATTTATAAATTTTCCAGGGTTCACAAGGGTGAGAGTTGGGGGGAGGGAGAGGCAAAAAGAGGAGCTGATACCAAGGGCTCAAACAGAAAGAAAATGTTTGGGAAATGATGATGTCAACATTTGTGCAAATGTGCTTAACACAATTAATGTGTGGATTGTTACAAGAGCTGCAAGAGCCCCCAATAACATTATTTATGAAAATAACAACAAAAAATAAAAAGGTGTTCTCTGTGGGACGTTATTTCTGTAAACGTATTGCAAAGCTGCAATGATTTGCAAAAGTATCCACTTGAGTCTTGTTAAAAATTGGATAATAGCCCAGGCCTCAAAATCATTATTCCTTTCTCTCTTTCTCTGTTTGTTTGTTTGTTTGTTTGTTTGTTTGTTTCATTAAAAGATCCTTTTGGGGGCTCTTACAGCTCTTGTCACAATGCACACATCAACTGAACCAAGCATATTTGTCCATGCGTTGCCATCATTATTCTCTAAACATTTACTTTACATCGAGCCCTTAGTATCAGCTCCTCTTTTTCCCTCTTTCCCCCAACTCTCGTGACCCCTTGATAAATTATTGTTATTTTCATATCGTACAACGAATGCTGTCTCCCTTCCCCATGGCTTCTGTTGTTTGATCCCGGGGGATGGTGGGGTGATGGTTATGTGTCCATGGGTTCCTTCTTCCTCCACTCCTCTCCCCACCTTCCCTCTACCCGCCTGGTATCGCTACTTACATTCCTGTTCCTGGATTCCTTGTGTCATGAGCTCATATCTCTTACCTGTACCTGTGTACATGTGCGAGTCTAACCCACAGTGAAAGGCAGAGTTGGGAACATGATAGTGGGGGGTGAGGAAGCCTCAAGGAACCAAAGGAATATTGTGTGTCATCGGTGCTATACGGCGCCCTGGTTGACTCATCCCCTCCTTGTGGCCCTTCTTTGAGGGCATGTCCTATTGTTTACAGATGGGCTTTGGGTCTCTGCTCCAACTCCCCTTCATTCTCAACAATGTGGTTTGTTTGTTTGTTTGTTTGTTTGTTTGTTTCATTTGTTTGGTTGTTTGGGGTCTTCTGATGCCCGTTACCTGATCCCTTCAGCACCTCATGATTGAACAGGCTGGTGTGCTTCTTCTATGTGGGCTTGTTGCTTCTCTTTTAGATGGCCACTTGTTTAACATCAAGCCTTTAAGATCCCAGATGCTATATCTTTTAAGAGCCGGACACCATCCACTTTCTTTACCATATTTGCTTATGCACCTATTTTGTCTTCAGCAATTGTGCCAGAAGGGTGAGCATCACAGGATGCCAGATTGTTAGAACAAGGTGTTTTTGCATTGAGGGAGGGTATGAGCAGATGCCCGAAGTCCATGCACTACCTCGGGGTATTGCCTTATGGACATAGGCCAATACCTCTATTTTTATGAATTAATGAATTTACATATGTACATGCCTATGCTTATACCTCTATCCATAGATTTGCTTCCTAGATCTTTCCTCTGTTTCCTTTTACCTTTCCTTCTTCCATTTCTTAGTAATTCCTCTCAGCTAGACTGCTGTTACTCCAACACCCCCAGGATCTCTACATCCTCGTCATTGTTGATTTAATTCCCTAGTTATTCCCTTGTCTATGGCGTTGTTTTCTCACCACTCCTTTCCCTGCCTCCTCCTCCCCCCAAGTCCCTCCAGAACTCTCAGTCCCATTGCTTTCCCCTCAAGCTTGTTTCCCATGCCTATCTTATATAAGTAGGCAAACCAACAATAACAGAGACCAAACAAAAAGAAAACAAAAGATTGAATAAGAAGAGATAAGAAAACAACAACCAAAAATATACTAACTAGCAAACAAACAAGGCACAAAAGTATCCTTTACAAAAATAGGCACCATCACAAGACTAATACAAATGTATTATTGAGAGAACTTTTCTGCAGCGATCATGGAAATATGTTTAAACATGTTCTGTTTGGAATAAGCACATACAGGTATGAACTGAAATCACAGTAGAAATGCTTTTTAACTTACCCTCATATATGAGGCTTTAAAAAGTACATGGAAATGTTAGGCTACGTTGACTACAAAACAAATCCAGTGACACTCATATATGTATAAGAGAGAGCTTTCTATCACGAAGTAATTATATAACAAAAAGCATCCCAGCCCAGTCCAACTCAAGTTCATAAGTCCAGTGCTGGTTAATGAGTCTCTTTTCAGCCTCATGCAGCCGCGTGCAATGATGCAGAATGCAGGAAGATCGCTGGCGGTGGGTGCAGAATCATTTAGGTCCAAGGTTGGTGGAAACACAGCAGGACTCCGGCGACAGCTTCAGGGTCAGTGGCAGAGGAAGGGGAAGGGCCACAGGACCCTCCTTCTGAGAAAGGCACACCCCCAAGTAGGCAGCATCAGGCTGTGAGCAGATTGACACATGGAATACCACCCCTGCACTTTTATACATCTTCCGGTGGACATGAAATCACCTAACTACGACAATGTAAAAAATGAAATGATAAGGTAATGGAGTTTTTCCATGAACTTTTGAAGTCCCTTTATATATGTGTGTGTGTATGTATGTATATATGTGTGTGTGTGTGTGTGTGTATATATATATAAAGAACAATGTTTTGTTCTATAGGACACGGGTCACTGTGAGTTGGAATAAACTAGGTGGCAGGTAACAACAACAACAACAAATACATAGTTTTTGTACAGAAATGAGAGGAACTAATTTGTGACAGTCCTATATAGTTCTAGTAAATGCCAGGCGCATGTTGAATACTAAAAAATAACTATTGGGGAAGTACAGTCTTAAGCATAATAATATACAAGTATCAAATAAAAAGAATAAGATCAATAAGAAAAGCCATGGGAGTAAGCAGCACTTTATGGGGCTGTCTTTATGCCTGTGTGCCAGCTTCTTTGCATGCATCGTGGTAATCCTTAAAAAACCAAGCACCAAACTGACTGCTATTAAGTCGATACCAATTCACAGCGACCCTGTAGAACAGGGTAGAACTGCCCCTGTGAGTTTCCTAGACTGTAACTCTTTACAAGCCCCGTATTTCTCCCTCTGAATGACTGGTGGTTTTGAACTGCTGACTTTGTGGCTGGCAGCTTTGAGCCACTCAATGAACAAGTTACTATTGTTGTGCCCTTTGCATCTGCATAGGCTCTGCTTCTCAGAGAGGTAAGGAACAGACAATACCACACTGAAGGCAACGGATAAGTTGGGAACATAAACCCAGGTCTGGTTGACCTGCAAGATTTGACTCCTCTCCATTAAAACATGAGGCCTCCTTGGGAAATTCAGTTTGCTTCTGTCCCACCCTTTATTCACTGTGTCACCTTGGCCAAGGCATTGGACCTTTCTGAACCTCAGATTTGTTACCTGATTTGTTGTGGGGCTCAACGAAAACAATAGACCCATTCACTCACTTAGCCAGTACTTCCACAAGCAATATTGGGCGGCTTTGGTATACCAGGCACTGTGCTGGGCTCCAGGATTTGAGAACCAAATGAGAATCTCCGCTGTAGAAGCCAATAGACAAGGGGGCAGTGAGTCAATATGTAGCACGCGCAGTGTGATGTATTAGAGAGTTTGCACACCCTGAAGCACTGGCCATTCTGAGCCTCTGGTAGATGATTATCATTGCTATTGATGGAAACAGTGCAGATGCCTCCTCCAGTCTTACTTCCTGGGGCTCTCCCGCTCCATCCCACATTCCTCAGACTGCAGCCTGGGCCAACAGAACTTGTATGTGCAGCTGGTTTAAGGACTTGTGACACACTGGACGTTTTTAACCTTCCAGTAGCTTGTAGGCTGGAAAATCCCAAAGGTGACTCAGATGTTTAGGGAAAGTGACTATTATTGACGATTCTTGGGTCTCTGAAACCTTTCCTGTCCCAGAGCAGGACTAGAGCTGAAACACACAGACCTTGTTCTTGGTAGCAGCTCACAGAGAGGCTTCTCAGGATGGGCTAGAGGGCAGCAAATCCAAGATCTCAACATCCAGATTTCCTTGGCTGCTCTGCCCTGTGGTCGGTGTGGGGCCCTGGGCAAATGTCTATGAACCTCAGTGTCCTCTTTTCTTAAGTGAGGCTAGAATTACTACCTTCTCCTCCCAAGGCTGCTGTAAACACCAAACAGGAAAAAACAGTCTTGTTCAGTGATAAAAGACACAACTAATTTGTTCTCTACTTAGTGAGTCAATACTGTACTTCCTAAACTAATGCTGTGTGGTTGCTGTGTGCCAACAAGTCTATCCAAATTCATAGTGACCTAACATTTACTGAGTGCTTCTTGCCTAGTAGCTACTATTCTGTGTACTTGCTTATATGGACTAATTTAATCCATCAGTTCTATAGGTAGATATTTTCTGTGACACCATTTTACAGCTGGGGCCTGAGACTGGGTTCTCTAGAGGAGCGAAACTAGAGAAGCCATAGATGTATATATATAGAGAGAAGTTTGCAGCAAGGACATGGTTCACATAGTGGTGGAGGCAGGCCAGTTGCCCGTTCATATATAGATATCAGACTGGAGGCTTCTCCTGACTCACTAAAGGCCGGGGCTGATGGACTCAAGATTGGCAAGTTAGATGCCAGGCTTCTGATGGCCGAGATGAATGAATCCAACTGGGAACACAGAGAAAGGTGGTACCATTGGGGTCAATATGTGCCAGCTTCTTGGGCCCAGAGCAGAGTGGGGAAGGAGAGCCACTAAAGGGATGTAAAAAGGGTAGATTTCAGATAATGTCAGTGCCCAGGAGTGTGTGCTTTATCCAGGACAGTGGGAGCCTCGGTAGTGACACTATCAAACTCCCAGTTAGTAGGATTGCTCTGCTCACTACAGAGTGTGAGTATAGAGCCACGGAGACCAGGCTGCTACAGGCATCCACAATCGGGGAACTAAGTCATGTTTAAGGTAAAGAGATTTAAGATATTATGCAAATTCTTCCCAAACCTCAAGAAATCAGGATATGTTTCTCTTCCTCCTCTCCTGCTTCCAGTAAAACAAAACTCACTGTCTATTTCAAATTCTTTGGACAGAGTAGAATGTCCCTGTGGGTTTCAGATACTGTAGCTCTTTACAGAAGTGAGAAGGCTCCTCTTTCTCCCATGGGGCAGCTGGTGGTTTTGAGCCACTGATCTTACAGTTAGCAGCCCAATGCTAAAACACCATCCCCTAGAACATCCCCTTACAAATGTGCATACGCATACCACCACCACCACCACCGAGTCTGACCACAACCGCCATCGGGTACTCCTAAGTGTGCCTGTGCTTTTGTCTGAGGCAGAGGCTCGCTGTTGAGCATCCTCAGCGAAGCTGGTATTGCCAAGCCTTCTCACTGAGTTAGGTCCTCCCTGTTCTCCACAGACCTGCCAGGGTGCCGCGGTCCACTGTTTAGGTGGACCACATGGAGCCCAGACAAATCTAGACACTTGTCCAAGAGTCCTCTGCCAAGTAGGTGACGCAGGAGGACTTGAACGCAAGTCGGCTTGGCCCAGATTGACCCTGATGTCATGGTCCTATGAGTCTACAGAGCACAAAGCACCACCTCGTGTGCTCCTTGCCGTTTTCTCCTCATTCCCTACCAGGAGACCATCGAGTCTTAACCTCTGACCCTGTTAGAAGTTCCGTGGGGGAAAGGCCTCCTCCACTGTGTGGAGTTTTTCAGCAGAAAGACTGGACATTAGCCATCATCTCAGAGCCACAGGAATGCCTGTTGGGTCTACCAGCCCAACAACAGATCTCCTTCTCTCACCTCGGGAAAGTGAGGGGATTGCCTGTCTTGGAATGAGTGAGGGCTCATAAGATGTTGTCACTCTATAAGCAAAATGGTACTTTGCTTTTGTAAGACATTCATTTTATTCCAAGTACTAAGCTAAGTGCTTTATCTCAATAAAACTTGATGCCATTGAGTCAGAACTCATAGAACTTCCCCGGGTGGGTTTCTGGGACTGTAGATCTTTTTATGTTAATTTCTTTTGTTTTTAATCATTTTATTAGGGGCTCATACAACTCCTATAGCAATCCATACATACATCAATTGTGTAAAGCACTTTTGTACATTCATTGCCCTCATTATTCTCAAAACATTTGCTCTCCACTTAAGCCCCTGGCATCAGCTCCTCCTTTTCCCCCTCCCTCTCCACTCCCGCCATCCCTCATGAACCCTTGATAATTTATAAATTATCATTTTGTCATATCTTGACCTGTCCAATGTCTCCCTTCACCCACTTTTCTGTTGTCCATTCCCCAGGGAGGAGGTCACATGTAGACCCTTTCAATCGGTTCCCTCTTTCCAACCCACCCTCCCTCTACCCTCCCAAATTGCCACTCACACCACTGGTCCTGAAGGAATCATCTGCCCTGGATTCCCTGTGTTTCCAGTTCCAGTTCCTACCACTGTACATCCTCTGGTCTAGCCAGACTTGCAAGGTGAAATAGGGATCATGATAGTGGGAGGGAGGGGGTGTGGATGAAGGAAGCATTTAGGAACTAGAGCAAAGTTGTATGTTTCATTGTTGCTACATTGCACCCTGACTGGCTCATCTCCTCCCTGAGACCCTTCTGTAAGGGGATATCAAGTGGCCTACAAATGGGCTTTGGGTCTCCACTCCGCACTCCCCCTTTTATTCACTATAATAAGATTTTTTGTTTCTGAGGATGCCTGATATCTGATCCTTTCAACATCTCCTGATTGCACAGGCTGGAGTGTTTCTTCCATGTGGGCTTTGTTGCTTCTGAGCTAGATGGCCGCTTGTTTACCTTCAAGCCTTTGAGACCCCAGACACTATATCTTTTGATAGCCGTGCACCATCAGCTTTCTTCACATTTGCTTATTCACCTGCTTTGGCTTCAGCAGTTGTGGGACTGTAGATCTTTATGGAAATAGAAAGTCTCATCTTTCTCCCACCAAACCGCTGGTGAATTTGAGCAGTTGGTGGATTCAAACCACTGACCTTTTGGTTAGCAGCCCAACGTGCAGCCCACGATGCCCCTTTAAGTCCTTTAAAATCTACACAGAACCCCACATAGCAGTGTAATGAACAGTCTGACTTTACAGATGAGACCACCACTGAAGCAAAGAGAGTTTCAATAGATTACTTCAGGATACAATACATCCTTGGATGGCACGAATAGCTGGCTCTGGCCTAGTAACCCCCAAATTAGCTGTACAAACCCACCCAATGGTGCCGCAGAAGAAAGGTCTGGCGATCTGTTTTCATGGAGATTGCACTGAAGGAAACCCTATAGAACCGTTCTACTCCGTAACACAGGGCTCTGCGAGAGTTGGAATCGCTCAAAAGCATAAGACAACGGGGCACGGTGCCAGTGGGCAGCACTGATCAGAGCTCGGCCAGGGCACTTCCTCTAATTTCTCATGGGCTCTTTTTCTTCTCAGTGGGAAGGGGCAGAAAGCACATCCACTATCATCCCTCATTAAAAAAAAAAAAAAAGAAAATGAGGCCCAGAGAAAGGATATGACTTGCCCATGTCAGTGGCAGAGCCTGGACCAGAACCTTGGTTTCAAATGCCCTTGCCCACCCCACCCCCCTCCAGCGGAGACCCTGCCTGCTGCAGTGGTCAACCCAGGCTGAGCTTTCACAGACAGCTCCACTCTGCTGGGGTGAGCACTCCACTCCAGGAAGCTGGTTTACGGGACACAGACATCTCCTGCTAATGACCTATATTCCTCACATCCAAACTGGAGCATGGCCATGAACTCCAAGCAACTCCTTGCAAGAGTCATGAAGCTTTGACTACGGAGCCAAAGCCAAATATTTCCAGAGGCAGGAAAACCCCTAGGGCCCCATTCCTCAGCTCCTCCTCAGCACACAACGAGATAGTTCTGAAGCCAATTGAAGATCTTTCTTTCCTCCTAGAAGCCTTCAGGAAGACACCTGGCTGGCCTGCGTCTCCTAAGCCCCCTTACCCTGTAAGCATGGGAAGTGTTTTTATCCAAAGCTCTGGGTGAACCAACGGGGAAACTGAGGACCTACAAGGTGACTGGGTGGGGCTCCGTGGCATAGTCGAGCCAGCCATACCAGAGGCAGGCTGCCAACCCAGGACCTTTCCACTGTGAAGGCAGGTTCTTCCCACCACACCTGCAGGGACCTCCCAGGTAAGTAGCTATTCACCTGCAGTATGGTTTCCATAAAGCCCTGACCAGCTGTAGGTGTTGTTTCAAAAATGTATTTGAAGAAATCAAGAACCATCATTCTCAGAATAAGAAGTTCCTCTTCCCTGACTTCATCTGTTTAGCTCAGGATCACTGGGCCTATTATCAAGCCCTCCCCTTGGGGGCTTACAAGGGGTAAACTTAGGACAGGAGTTCAGTGAACTAAGGCTTGCAGAGAGCTTCGGTTCGCGCAGTGTTTTCGTGATACAGATTTTCCACAGCCCAGTGGAATAAACAAGGGCCCATTTCAAAAGCAGCGGTGTGGCCTGGCCACGGGGTCAGTCGACAAGGAAGCCAAGTAAACCTCAGGCCGGATCTAGACCCCAACCCATTCCTGTGAGCTCTTCACTGCCAGACCCTCTCACAGGCCTGTTGGGAAGAGGGCATGGGGCAAGGAGCCCAGTAGAGTGCGCTCATGTTAGCTATCACCTGTCACCTCCCACGACTGGCAACCTAAGACGAGAAAGACACGGTGCCCAGTCCGGCCCCATCTTCACCTTCATCACGGGTCGTCCCTGTGGCTCCTGCGTCCCTCCATCGCCTTGGAAGCTTCTCTCGTGTTCCTGCTACCTTTCCAGGCATGAGGTCCTTTTCAAGCGTGGCCTTTCTTCGTTGTGTATCTCAAGTAAGCGAGGTCAACTCTCACCGCCCTCACCCACACTGAGCAGCGTTCGGAGGAGCCACCTAGTTGTGCTTTTTCCAAGCCTGATGCATTGTTCTGTCGGCAGTTTACAGTATACTGCAAAGGTCTCACATGTACGTGAAACTGGGATCAGAAAGAGGGAAATGAGAAGAACGGATGCCTGGCAACTGTGATGTGGGTGAAGAATGTTGTGTGAGCGGTGGGCTCACAGCACATCATGGGAATAACTAGTCATTGTCACTAAGTCGATGCCAATTCAGAGCAACCCTGGATGACAGAGGAGCCCTGCCCCATGGGGTTTCTGAGGCTGGAACCTTTACATGAGCAGGCTGGCTGCTTCTTTCTCCTCAGAAGAGGATACTGGGTTTGAACCGTTGAACTTTTGGTTAGAAACTAAATGCTCTCAACCACTGTACCAGTGCTCCCCAAACAAAAGCCAAACTCGCTGCCATGAAATCCATTCTGAATCCCAGAGACCCTCCGGGAGAGGGGAGGAGTCTGAGACTGTAACTCTTGACAGGAATAGAAAGTCGTGCGTTTCCCCGGCTAGCTCCCTGAAGAGGGGCTCGGTAAAGGTTAGTAATGATTACCTGTGTACTCTCCTTTTGCTGGGTACAGCATTAACAGAGGGTGGTTGCTATTCTAATACAAACAGAAAAGTCAAAGAGATATCAGAGAGATTGGGGTCGATTCTAAATGATAGAGACAAGCGGGGAGGCTGGGCTAAGCAAACCCCGCCACCACAGCCACATCATCCAGGTAAAGCCACTCTCAGTGCACCAGGTCTTGTATGGCATCTGTTGTCAAGAAGCACTCATTTCCCCTGATGTTTGGGAACTCAAAAGGCGTCATGGTAGACCGTTCAAAACCACCAACCACTCCTACACAGGAGAAAGACAGGGATTTCTACTCCCGTAAACAGTGCCAGTCTTGGAAGCCCACAGGGACAGTTCTACCCTGTCCTATGGGGTCGTGATGAGTCAGAATCCACTCGATGGCAGTGAGGGGTTTTTTTTTGGTTTGGGGGGTTTGTTTGTTTTTTTCGTTTTCTGAACTCAAAATAAGATAGGTACGACTGTCTACTACCCTATCACCATGTAGCGACTGAGTCTGAAGCCACCAGAGGAGAATGACTACCTGAGAGATGAAAAGAGATGGGATCCTGATGACATCATTTGAGGCCTCCCTCCCTGCTTTTGGTCAATTCCACTCCGGGGCTTTTATCCAATTGTCTAAATACATGTATTCCTTTTTTTTAAGGCGTGTGTGTGTGTGTGGTGTGTGTGTGCGTGTGCGTGTGTGTGTGAACGAGAGCGACAGACAGAGATGGATAGAAAGAGGGAGGAGGTGTTTCTCTCATTTATAAGTGCATTCACTTGCTCTTTCAAGAGTCCTTTCAAATGTAGTTCTCTCTGAACAACAGATTTATGCGTTCAACTCCAGGATGGCTGGGAGGTCAAAAGAAGTGAATGACGTGGGTGAGGGAGGAGGGGGATGAGAGACACCGAGCATCAATGCAGTTGTGGAAATCTGCTTCTCACACGGTGCATTGGCTGCATTCAAAAGCAAACTCACTGCCTTCAAGTCGATTCTGACACACAGTGACCCCGTAGGACAGGGGAGAGCTGTCCCTTTGAGTCTTGGGAGCTGTAAGTTTTTACAGGAGCTGAAAACCTCTGCTTTCTCCCTCAGACCAGCTGGTGGGTTTGCATTGCTGACATTGCAGTTAGCAGCCGAACTGGTAACTCACTGCGTGTTTCTTACACTTTTTTATGCTTTGCATGACTCAAGTCTCACAACATATATTTTTAACCCTAAAAACATGTATATTGCTGAAACAATTTTTCTAGAGATGATTTGGCCATATTAGGGGACTCCCAAAAGTTTGTTTAAAAATCCCATTAAAATTCAATTTTTCCACACTTGTTTAAAACCCCACACACATGTTTCAATTTTCTAACATGCATAAACCTTTTAGCCCTAACATTTCTTTTCTGGTCCTAAGGAAATAATAAAAGCATGCAAAATGATTAATGGTCCACACTTTATCATTTCAAAAATTGAAAAGATCCTGCCAAGATTGAATTGTGACCAGCTAAACATGCATCACCTTTGGCTGGGCCACGCTTCTCAGTAGTTGGCAGGTGTCAGTTGGCAGAGGTGTGATGATGTGATCGTCCTCATGCTGGGCTCTGATGGAGTCAGCCAAGCAGTTGTAAGGAGTTGAAACACTCCTCCTTAGGTCCAAGCCTTCATCGATGGGAAGGCGGTTTCCTGGGCATGTGCTTGTATCGCCTTTCGTTTGACAAGACAGAAAAGGATAAAGAGTCAAGCAGAGAGGGAGGGGCTAACTACCCCCAAGAAAGAAGAGCGGGAAGCACAGTCCTTTGCATCAAGGTCCCTGTCTGAGAGCCTTCTAGACCCAGGGCAAAGTCAATGTGAGGGTATGTGGAGATCTCCGAGGAATGCTGGACCCACTGATGTTGAAAGATTAAGACCTTCCTCCGTGGTTGACTGACAAACCTTCCCCTGATGCTTGCCCCCTGAATTTGGACTTCAATCCTCTTAAACTGTGAGAAAAACCCACTTCTGTTTGGTAAAGCCATTCACTCGTGATGTTTCAGCGACAGCATCCCTACAGAACTGAAAGGGACGCTGTGAGCTTCACCACTAGGGGACCAAGGACATGGTGGTAAAGCCTCACAATAGAATTTTATGAGTAATATGTGGTCGTTTAAAGGAATGTGAAAGGCTTAGTTTGGGTTTGATTTTGCATTCACCGGGGAAAAAAACTGTAAAATCGAGTTACGTGAGGGGTAAAATTGTTTATCATTTGGAAATGGCATCGAGCTACCAGTATTAGAAGACTGGATCCCTGTGGCTTAAAATGCCATGGATTGAGCCTCCAAGGTTCAACAAGGTCGCAGAAACGGGGTTGAGGTTGGTGTGGCTATTCCATTACCAGAGACTCAGACTCCCTCTTGCTGGTCTCCAATGTACGGCTCCCCCGATGATGCCAGATGACTGCTGGGACTCTACCCTCACGTCTGCTTAGCAGACCAGAAAAAAACGAGGGCAGAAAGAGGATAGAAAGACATTCCTGTCCTCTGAGTGCCCATCTCTTGAACAACCTTGCTGGCAACCCACACGTGACATTTTGATAATATGATAAAAAATCAAGATACTGCATTAAGAGGTGTGTGTGTGTCTGTAGGATGACATCTATACGTTAATGCTGCTGTTGTTGTTAGGTGCCCCCCGCTTCTGACGCATAGTTACCCTGTGCACTCTTCTCACAATTGATCTTACGTCTGAGCCCATCGTTCCAGACACTGTGTCAGTCCAGTTTGTTGAGGGCCTTCCTCTGTCCCTCTGCCTCTACTTTACCAAGTAGGGTGTCCTTCTTCAGACACGGGTCTTGCTTGAGAACATGTCCAAAGTACATTAGAAGAAATCTTGCCAGCCTGCTTCTGTGACGCTTTCTGCCTACACTTCTTCCGAGACAGATTTGTTTATTCTTGTGGCAATTTGTGACACTGTAATGTTCTTCATTACCATAATTCAAATGCATAGATTCTTCTTCAGTCTTCCTTATTGATTGCCCAACTTTCACGTGCAGGTGAGGCAAATGAAATAGCATGGCTTGGGTCAGTCGCATCACAGTCCTCAAAGTGACAGCCCTGCTTTTGGGCACTGAAAAGAGGTTGTTTAACAGATTTATCCATGCAAAGTATCATCTCATCTCTTGACTGCTGCTTCCCTGAGCATTGATTGTGGACTCAAACAAGACTAAATCCTTCACAACTTCAATCTTGTCTCCATTTGTCATGACATCATCTATTGGCCCAGTTGTGAGGATTTTAACTGAAAGCCGAGAATACCAGGTGTGGATCCTAACACCATGAGAGCCTTGAGAAGAATGGGAATTCCAGAACTCTTCATTGTGTCCATGTGGAATTTGTACATGAATGAAGAGGTAGTTAGGTGAACAGAACAAGGGAATAAAATCAGGAAAGGTGTGGGTCAGGGTTATATCCTCTCATTATATTTGTTCCATCTGTATGCTGAGCAAATCATCAGAGAAGCTAAATCAGATGAAGAAGAACGTGGCAGCAGGGTAGGAGGAAGGCATGCAGATGACACAAACTTGCTTGCTGTAAGTGGGGAGGACTTGAACCAGCACTTCATGACGAAGATCAAGGGTTGCAGCCTTAGTGTGGATTACAACTCAACATACTCCTGCACAACTCTTCAACAAGGGGGGGTATTTTAAAAAAAAGGAAAAACATTTCACTGATGTGAAGTGGATGGTGTGGTAGTTTATATAATCTGTTGTCAATTTGAGACTTAAGAGTGAAGGGGTGGAGTTTAGCCTGTCAATCAGGTCGCAACTTGATGACCTCATTTGGAGGCGCTAGGGAAATAAATAGCTCGCTGGAGGCGGGACACATGCTCACTGCCTGTGAGACATTCCTGTTGACAAGAAATGAAGCTATGCTAGAGCCCTGCCGCTGAAAGAGCCACACGGCGACCACACCAGCACTGAGATGCTTCCACTGCCACTGGATTCAGACTTTCCACCCATTGGCCTGTGATCTTCCTGTATTTGGCTTCGTTGCATGTGTTTCATGAGTCTAAAGAGGACTTTGTAGATTGATATCAGAGACATGGGCTAATATCAGACTTTTGAACTTGATCTGGCCTGGGCAGCGATGTTTCTCAATGTTCAATTGCCCTTCTATATGAAACTCTTTCTTATTCACATGAGTGTCTATGAATTTGCTTCTCTAGTAAACCCAGAACTCCTGGTGGAGTTTGTTCCACCAGGTCAGACTGTTAACCAAGCCCTCTATTTAGAGATTCTAAAAAGAATGCGTAACAGTGAACGACAGAAAAGGCCTATCGTGCTAGATGGGGGACTGGTTTTGCCACAACAATGCACCTGCTTTTACTGCCATCTCAGTGAGTCAGTTTTTGGCAAAAAACAGCGTGCCTCTCTTGCCCCACACACCTTACTTACCTGACCATGCTCCATGAGACTTCTTTTTGTTTCCCTGTATGCAGCGGGACATGAAAGTACAATTAATTGAAGATGTTGAAGAGGTGAAGAAAAAACTGAGAGAGGTGCTGCCAGCCATCTAAACAGATGGGTTTGAAAATGTTTCCAAGAATGGAATCGCAGATTTGGCAAAGGTATTAAGTGGAATGGAGAGTACTTTGAAGGTGATAAGGTTGTTTTGTTTTTTAAAAAAGTAAATACATTGCTTTGAAAAAAATCTTTCTGGTTTTTTAGTGGGTACCCCCTCATGTACCTTTAGATGATTATAAAGTCTGGAAGCATATACATATAACCTAAAATAGTTATGCCTAGAAAGTCAAATTGGCAGGTTTTATATCACTTTCTAAGTTACATCATATTGAATTGATCAAATTATTTTCAACCCACTGATATTATTTTTAGAATTAGGAAAAACATAAAGACATGTCAACTTTGAAGCAAAACAAGATAATACTGTTGAAGTTCTGCCATGGATGCTTTGGAGTCTCTCTACAATATTTCAGGCTGTGGTGGTGTAGTGGGTTATGAGGTGGGTTGCTAACTGCAAGGTCACCTGTTCAAACCATCAGCCATTCTCTGGTAGAAAGTTAGGGCTTTCTACTCCCGGAAAGAGTTGCAGTTTAGGAAAGCCACAAGGACCATTCTACTGTGTCCTCTAGTGGTGCTACCAATCAACAGCAGTGAGCTTGTTTTTTGTTTTGTTTTCAAGTATTTGTAGGATAATATAGTTAATAAAACTTTTTAGAGCCTTCAGAGTGTGATAAACATCGGATAAGGAAAAGGCCACAATGTTTTTTTTTTCCTGATCAAAAAAAATTATTCTATTGACACTACTCTCATCAGGGTTCACTGAATCCTTCCTTTTACAAATGCTTCATCTCACTGAGTAAATGCATGTGAGGAACAGAAAGTGAGTGCCAACCATGGTCAGCACATTTTAGGTCCCTCAATGATTTCCCCTTTAATCCTGACCCTAAAAGACACAAACCAGTTTTTGCTGAGTTGATTCCAATTCATGACAACCCTATGTCAGGCAGATAGTGCCGTGCTATCTCATAGATGAGAAAAACCAAGCTTCGGTGAGGTTAAATAACCCACTTGAATCCTAGATTCTTCTGACTTCAAAACTCATCTTTTCTCTTCTCCACAGAGAGAGCAGTTACCATCAAAGTGAGTGGCTCCATGGCGTCCCTTAAAGGGGTTGATTATCATGAAAAATAACCCTCACCCGGGTTCCCATGCCTGGTACCTTCTTAGGAGCCAAAGAGTCTGAGGGTTTCTAAAATTAGGTCCATCATTTCCTTCCTTACCTTGAGCCAGTTTTAAATATAGGCTGTCCCATCCCTCTTCCTTACTCTGAGAAGTTTCCTCTGCATTTCATGGACCATCACACCCCAACAGGATTTTTCCTCTGGCCCCTCAACTTCCGTTGGGAGTCTGAATCCATGGGAGTTGCTCATTTTAGACTCAGGGCCTTGTGAACTCTTCAATGGTCCTCCTTACCTGTCAGTTCTGACACAGTCAGGAAAGGCTGCCCAATGTTCTCCTCCGCCTTCAGGAACAGGTCTCTGGGATGTCCCGTAGCCCCTAAGATGTGACTTCTGGCGAATTTCCTGTAGGACAGATTTGGTTTTGAATCTTGGCTGTGTGATTTTTTTTGATTTTTTTTGGTGTTCTTATATTTAAAATGCATATGATGTTAAGTCTTTTCCTGGCCAAATGTGAAGGCAAACTGAGACAATATAAGTATTACATTGTTTGTGACTTCAAAGTTGTAAGTAACTTTTGTTACTATATTCCTTGCAGTTTTCATGATTCAAAATGCCCCAAACGTGTACCTTATAATTTAAGAATATTAACATCGTCTTAATTAGGCTTCCAGTTGTACAGCATACCAGTCCAAAGCAGACAACACAGTATAACTCTCAGCTCCACTACTTACTATCTATGTGACCTTCGGCATTTACTTAAACCTTCTGAATCCCTATTTCCTCAAAGGTAATGTTAATGTTATGATAATACCTCTCCCACAGGGCTAACTCACTTAGAATTGACCCTTACCGTTGTAACTGCTCAATATGTGTGAACTATTACTGTCATTGGCTACCATTTATTGCAAAATGTCTCTTGCTAGTGAGCAAGCTCTAGGTGAAGCCTCTCATGTATTCTCTACCTTTTACTTCGATATAGGTCATATTGTGCTACCTGTTGAGTTAGGAGGTGATGCTCTGATGGCATAGTAGGTTACATGTTGGTCTGCTAATTGAAAGGTCGACAGTTTGAAACCTCCAGCTGCTCCACTGGTGAAAGACGAGGCTTTCTACACACATAAAGACTTGCAGTCTGAGAAACCCACAGGAGCAATTGTATTCTGTCCTACAAGGTGATCTCGAGTTGGAATCGACTCAATGGCAGTGAGTTCTTTGGTCTGTTAGAGAAGCTGGGATTCCCATTGGGGAATATGACTTGCCCTGGGTCCCTCGGCTAATCAGAGGCAGAGGCTGGATGCTTGCCAGGCGGTCAACACCCAAGCTCCTTTTAGATTATCTCTGCTGATATCTCCCTGACTTCCAGCTCATTCTCCAAGTAGCCCCTTTGGCTCCTGTGCAGCTTCCTATCCTGATATCTCACGGACATTTCCACATTAATCCTGGCTGTTTATTTTCTGCTACCTAGCTCATGCTTTATCACAGGAATTGATTAATCAGAAATTGTGTCTCGGTGGCTTGACCCTAAATAAAACTTTCCGGAAATCCCATCAACCATTCCCTGATCTCAGACCATGAGTGATGACTGCTTATCAGAGGGCAAAAGGTACTCTATTGTTGGGGTATACAGGAAAAATGATTAGGTTTGCCTTCTACAAGAGGTGGGCCTCTCTAGGCCTGCTGAGTAAGCTGGTGCATACATGGTCCTCAGACAACAGGATAGTGACCGTGCAAGTTTCTGAAAAGTCCGCCCTGCTACGCTGTGCACCCCCTCTTCCAGGAGAAAGGATGCACCACCAGAGATAGCCCCGCATCTGGCAAACAACCAGGCAAAACGAAGTCTCTGGCAGCTGTCAATGACTGAGTGTGCTGAGTTGACACAGCACTACCACCAAGTATCCGCCCTACCACTCATTATGGGCTAAGGGGACCACACAACCCGGAGCCCCCACAAACAGGGTGCAAGCTTCTGCCTCTGGGCCACTGGCCATTCATTCTTCCATCCCAAAGTTCCACCCCAATGGCCTATTATTTCAGGTCACAATAAGAGACAATAAAGCACGTGAAAGCAGGGAAAGGGAGAGGGAGTGACTGGGGCAGGGAGAGAAAACATCTGGGAGAAGAGGGTGCTTGGAGCAGAGGGGAGTTGAGTCGGTAGGTCCCGTGAAGTTAGAGGGAAAGAGCATTGCACGCTGCCCCTTGCCTTGTCTAGAAGATGCTCCACTTCTCCTGTGACCTCAGCCCTGACACCTGGCCAGTTCCTCTTTCAGGTCTGAGCTCGGGGCTCAGGTTACCCAGAAAGTCTTCACTGGGCCCTCAGCCAGGCCAAAACTCTGCTCTCTTCTGGACTCCAAATGCCTTGAATGCAGGTACGTTTTCCAAATTCCCAGATGGTTTTATAGTTTGGGTTTATTTTTGTGTCTCTGTGCCCACATTGGACTTTCCTAGGCTAGCACAATGTCTTAATCCTGTTTGCATCAGCAGCGTGCAGCACTCACGTGGTGAAGAAGAAGTGTTCCGGACAGGTGTGTTCAATTCATCAGTGGAAGGCTAGGTGGCAGTGGGCACTGACGACCAACAGGTAGTAGAAGAAGTAGATGGAACTTTGTTATTTATTCTCCACTAGCATCTTATGGTATAGTTACTATAACCCTCTGGTATCCATGATACAGATAAGGAAATCTGATTTCTACTTAGGAAGCAGGAGCCTGGTTGTACACACTGACTCCATTTCTAGGCCTCTCAATACAGTCGAATTGTCTTGAATTGGTGAAGAGGCTGGCTGGGCAAAGTCACCCGTGAGGCTCAAATTTCTTGAACTTTGAAAGGCTATAAACACTCCCCGCTTTCCACTGAACCCTCACAACCCTAGTGAGTATGGAAACGGGACCCCAGTAACCAAGTGTCATTGAGTTGACTCCAACTCACGGTGACCGCAAATGCTCCATAGGGGTCATAGGATTGGTTGGGTGGTTTTCATCTGTTTTGAATTGTATCTATTTTGTTGTCCCTGCTGTTGAGCGTATATGTAGCAAAACACCCGTAACTCTAGCAAAACACCCATAACTCACAGCTTCCCCTGGCACAACTCAGTGCCCTTGATCATGCCCTTCATGTTGCGCAGTCGTTCTCACTCTCTTTTTCCTGGGTTGTTCTCCTACTAACATAAATTTGCTGCCCCGTAAGTTTGCTACCTAATCTTTAAAATTGTTGCTGTCAATTTGATCCCAGTCAGATTAGTCTCAAAAGAATAGAATGCTTTAAGTAGTTAGATGGGTAACAGTGTAGGGTGGTATCCCTCCTGTTGACCAGGTCACCTCCTGATAGTACCTGCTTGTGGGCTTGGCTTCATCACCAGGAGAACTGGGCGACCTCCCTTTCTCTCTGCCTTCACCGCCCTGCTTTTGGGTTCCTGATGGCCACCCCAAGAGCTCCGGTGCCCAGAATTGTTTCCATCGACCTGGGATCCACACACCTCTGCACGCCCTGGCCTGTGATCTTCCTGCATGCTGCATCACTCCACGGGACTGTGTGAGTCTGAAGAGGGACTTGTGGACTAGTATCGGACTTATCGACTTGAGTTGGACTGATGTGTTTCTGATATGTAATGACTTCTTGAGGCAAAGCTCTTTCTTATGCATATATGAATGTCACTGGATTTATTTCTCCAGTCAACTCAATCTAACACAATGCTCAAGGCAGATTTTTCCCCCCCCACAGTTTAAGTAAAACTACCGTTTGCTTTTAAAAACACGTCATGGATTATTTTTGGTGTAAGGTTTTAAAGCTGATCTCAGGGCAATACTTGCTGGGATTCATCCAATCTCCCTGGCTCCAGAAAGTCTGGTATCCATGAGAAGTTGGCATTTTATTCTGGATTTCCCCCTTTTGATCAGAGTTCTTCTATAGCATCTCCATACTCCATAAGGTTTTCAGTGACTGGGTTTTCACCGGGGATCACCCGGTCTTTCTGCTGAAGTGCTTCTGGGTGGACTCGAGCCTGCAACCTTTTGGTCAGCAGTCAAACGCTTTAACAATTTGCACCACTCAGGGGCTCCCAGAAATGTAATGATGGACTCATTTCACAGAGAGGAAACTATTAAATCAGAAATGGATTCAATTGTTCCGGGTTTCACAGCTCTCAGGTAGGACAAGGACGCTTACTATTCGTGTACTCCTACTGACTCATGGCTTTTCTGCTGGCCGGTGCTGCCCCCCAACTAGCTGATCTGTCGAATCACATCCTAAATAACCTGAGCCAAAGGGAATGTTAGACATCAGCTCATCTAGCCTGTTAACAGTGGGTCAGGGTTGGTGACTACAAGCTCGCGGTCCTCACTCCCAAGCCAACCCCGTTTCACTTGCTCCAAAGCAGTACCGGGGAGATGCTGCTTCTGCCCAACGCCTAAAGGAAACACCTGTCTTTTAAAACAAAATAAACCAACCAAAAAGAAAAAGAAAGTCAGAAAAGAAAAACACAATCTAGACATAATCCTAAAACTCATTTTTCGCTGAGCGCTGCACTTTCTCTTCAAAGACCCTTTCCCTTTAAGACCATAAGCTTTTCTGGTGGGTTGAGTCGGAGGACGACAGCAGGATGATGAATCCACTAACCACAGCAGCCCCTTCCACCAGCCCTCTAATGAGAAACACGTGGCGGGAGAATGAGAGCAGGCATGGGCAGAGTTCAAGCAGCTCCTCCTCGCTCTGGCAGGGTTCTCTCTTCTTCTCTGCCTCTCTCTCTCCCCCTCTCCCCCTCCCATCCAATCAATTCTGACTCAGAGAGATCCCATAGGACAGGGTAGAACTGCCTCTGTGGGTTGCAAGACTGTAAATCTTTCCATGAGTAGAAAGCCTCATCTTCCTCCCCTGACAGGGAGATGGGTCAGTGAGGGACGTTATCTCAAATGGTCACGCATTCCTAGCTTAAAGTGACGAGGAAATGCAACCTGGCCACGACCTGCCCACCGTCAGTCAACAAAGATAACCCGGGCCTTCCCTCCGCCCAACAGTCACTGTGACATCAAGCCTGCCTGCCCAGCATGTATAACTGCCCCTCATTCTGTACCGTGCCCTGTGGCGAGCTCATTGATGTGTTACTGATTCAACCAAGATCTGCAGGCAGGGGATCGGGGAGGAGGGGGACAGTCACCCACATTTATAAAGCCCTTTGGATGCAATCTCTCAAAACAGATCCCAAATGGAAATCCTTTATCACCGACCTAATCCAATTTGGATTCTCACTAAACAAACCGATATCCACCCACCACTCAAGGTAAGAGGAGAAAGAAAACACAAAAGCCCTCAGGACCTTCATTCTACCTCCACGGTTGGCCTTGTCAGTGGACGTTAAGTTGACGCCATTCAACTCATGAGGACCTCATAGATAACGGAGGGGGTGGGGGGAGAGAGGGAGATGAAACATTACCCAGTCCTGTCCGTCTTCATGATTGTATCAATCCCGCTCGCTCGCTGAAGATTTCCCTCATTTTCTCTGACCTTCCTATTAGCAAACATGATTTCCTTTTCTACTCATTAATCTTTTCTAATGTTGTTTCCAAATTAAGCAAGCGCTGCCGTCCTCACCTCCAAGGAATAATTGGGCTGTATTTTTTCCTAAGATGTATTGTTCATGTGATGGCGGTCCACCAAATGCAAAATCCCGAACTCACTGCCATCAAGTCGATGCTGACTCATAGTGCCCCTAGGACAGGGTAGAACTCCCCCATGGATTTCTGAGACTGTAACGGCTTATGGGAGTAGAAAGCCCCGTCTTTCTCCTGAGGACTTGGCTAATGGTTTTGAACTGCAAACCTGGAGGATTGCAGCCTAGTGCATAACCACTATGCTACCAGGGCTCAATATCCTTCACTGACACCACAATTTGAATGCATCACTTCTTTTCCTACCTCATATTTACATGATGAGTAAAGGTCACTGACTGTACTTCTGAAATGTCTCTCCCATCACCAGGCCCCATCTGCAATCTTTTGTCACTGTTACTGCATACGAGGGACTTCCCCCCGACCCCCGCCCCCCAAAAAAAAAACACAAATCTGGAATTTTTTTCAAAGCTATGTATATTTTACAAAGCTAAGTCTTTTTTATAAAACAGCCTTATCTCCTTCAAAGTACTCTCCATTACGCATATCCATGCTCATTGCTGCACTGTTCACAATAGTGAGTTGAAGGGAGCAACCTAAATGCCCAGCAGTATGCGTAGAATGGTAAAGAGAGGTTGGTATATGCACACAATGGGATCTTAGGCATCGCTGAAAAACAATGACAAAGTCACAAAGTGCTTCCTGGCAGGAATGGGCCTGGAGAAGATGATGCTGAGTGAGCTTAGCCAATCACAAAATGAGAAATATGATATGAAACCACTGTTACAGGAAACAAACAAACAAGTCCAAGACTTTCATACAAAGGGGACAGACTTTGAAGTTTGTCAAGGGGGTGGCAGGGAGGACAAGGGAGAAGATAAAGCACTGGGCTGGACCGGGGGTCGGCCCCCTGCAGCTTGAAGCCCTATGTGGCTCTTTCAGTGTGTACATGTAGCTCTGAAACTTGAAAATGAAAATAACACTATCAATGTTTCATTTTTAAAATTTAAGAATATTATTCAGATAATAGTGATTTCATTTGTATATATATGTGTGTGCTTCTTGAATGATTTTAAATTGCTGTATGAGGCAGGATTGGCTCTTCCATCTCAAAAGTTTGTCGACTCCTGGGCTAGACTTTTGACGGATGTTAACGTTGGGGAAATGAAGATGAGAGTCCATAAGAGAGAGGAGACAAATCAGGGAGTAGATGAGGGATATTGGGAAGTAAGTGTGATGAGTGGTTTAAACTATTGAATACAAAGTTGGTGATCAGAAATGTCAATTCCTACTTAATTTACCATTTTATTATTATTTTTGAACATTTAATTGAGGGCTCTGCACATTTGTACATGTGCTGCCATGATTTTCTATTGAGCCCTGGTGTCAGCTCCTCTTCCCACCCCACCCCCACCATGGCCCCGTGATAAATTATTATTTTCATATCTTACACTGACCGCTGTCTGCCTTCCCCCATTGTTTCCGTTGTTCATCCCCGCAGAGATGGGGGACTGGGGTGGGGGGCTGTGCGGTATGTGTCAATCATCATGATCGGTTCCTCCTTCCTCTCCTCCTCTCCCCACCTTCCCCCTGCCCTCTCAATGTACCATTTTTAAAGGTTATGAAAAACATAGAATTGCAGGAGGATAGAATTCTCCCAGGAACTTTTGGAGCCCCCTCTTATAAGTATATATGTTTAACTTTAAAAAAAAATTAGTCTATAGAGAGACTTGAGGAAGTATTTATACTTATGATTTTAAGCCATAAAACTTGAGGAATTTACAAGACCCTGTGCAATAAAACATGAAAAAGGATGTTAAAAAAAATTCCACCATGCCATTCATCACGCCCATTCATTTTCTAATGGCCGCCATCTCTCACATTGCCATTGCCCAGCCCCTCTGACTCATCACCCAGTGAGACCCATGGCAGCATCTCCTCTGAGGAAGCCTGGCCAGACCGCAGAAGCCTTTCCCACACTCTGGCCGCCTCCTCTTGCTGCCTGGTTCACACGGCATGTGCAGCCACCGTTTTCACGGCTTTCCTCCGCGTTTGCCTGGGAGTGCCCCGAGGGCCAGGCCTCTGCTTCTACCGCACCCTCTCCTAGCCATGAGTCCACTGGTGAATCGCTGTAGTTACTTGTGAGGGGAAGGAAGGCGTCTAGGATAATTCCAGGCCCAAGGACAAAACGGATGGCGCTTGTCTTGAACACAGGAAATACAAAATGAAATTCAGGGTTGGGGAGTGGTTGACGGCCTCTCTCCGATTGAGACGTCCACTTAACCGTCTGTGGAGGCAGCTCGAGCTCAGGGAAGAATTCTGATGAGAGAGACTTCATGGAGAGTGGCGGCAACACATTGCTGAATCCAGTGTGGGACACAAGAGTAAAGGGACCCCTGAAAACGTCGGCATCCGTGGAGCATGCAAAAGACAGAGGACAGAGTGCCCAGGGCAGTAGGAGCTTACATGCATTATTGGATTCCTCAGTCAGTTACTTTCCAAGTGGCTGTGGACAATTTCTAGGTCGGACTGACATCTTGCTCCCAACCCATAGCACCTCCCTGGAATCAAAGCCTCTTTGTAAACGTAAACTGCCTGACAGGGGAGGGGGGTGTCTAATGAGCAAGGTCATCGCAGGCAGACTTGTGCGTACTAATCTGTAGTGAACAGTGACATCTAAAAACTGCACAGGTGAAATGGTTCACTACAGATTGGCAAATAGGCCCCAGTAAGCCTCTATCTACCTTCCTTATTAGGCCATCTGCTGCTGGAGCTATGTCAGCACCCAAGGGAAGGAAGAAGGGCTGCTGACTAGGGAGGGGGGTGGGCTTCCCTGTGCAGTGGGCAGGGTCGCATTTCTTAACCAACGGCCAATGTCCTTAACGATCTAGCCCACCTCATCTTTGCTTATCAGTCCCAGCCTGTCAGCAAGGGCTCCCTAAACATGCCGTACCATCTGACCCTCCCACACCTTGACTCAGGCATTCTTTCCAGCTGTACATTCCAGTCACCCACCCCACAGTCATCACCATTCATCAAATACCACGGGGGGTGGCGGGGGGTTGAGCTGTTCCTCCCACAAGTCTTTGGAACCTGCCGCGCCCAGTAAATGTAGGTGACCATGCTCCGCTCTGGGTTTTCACTGCTTCACTCGCCAGAGAATTTCGCTCTTACGTATCCCCTGTAAAACGCTAATATGCTGTTGTGTGTGTGCGTGTGAGTGTGTATGGGCCTGTCTTCTTCACATGATCAAGTTCTCTGAAGACACAGGCCAACTCATTTATTTCTGTAATACCAAGACCAGAAACAGGACCTGGCATAAAGTCAGAAGCCTAAGTGTTTTACAGAAGATTCTGCACATCAAAGTTACTCAGAAAACAAATGGATAGAAGTGTAAACACCAAAATCGAGCTACTCAAAAGTTCTCTTAGGTTGGGTTTCAGTTGACTGAGGTTCCCCTGGCAAAACCTGGGTCAGGAGTCTCCTGGAGATAGTAAGCAAGCTTCCCTCGGTCCTGTGTGAGTTCCAGAAGGTAGTTGGAACTGAACTAATCGGGTGGGAGGTGCAGCTTTGTGAGGTTATATAGAAACATCCGTTTGGGTGGAGGCTGCCAAAATGCCTTTCTGTAGCCCCTTCTGCACCCAGGGTGTCTCATAAACATTAAATAATCCTAATGACCATGCTCAAGGGGGTGTCAGTGGTCATAAAAGCCAGCTTTTATGAACACTTCCCTGTGTCTCTGGGTGGGTGGCTTGACATTAAGCAGGCCCAATGGCCAGAGGTCTCCATACAGGCTGCCTCTGAGAGGCCTGTAAGCTTGGGTGGCAGTAAAAAGGCTCCAATCACAAGCTGAGACGCCCAACCATTGATTGATTGTGGAAGGCCACCCACACTGCACCTTCTGGAATCCATTGGGGCATCATGGGCCAGAGGCTTATGTCTTCAATATGGGCCATCAGACCTGATACAGAGGCATTTCCTGCTTGTAGCTTATGGAAGCTGTCCTTAATGAGGGTGAAGACCTAGAGGTCCAAGACATAACCAGAGGAGAAAAAGATCCCAGTCTCACGTACATTTCATGGGGCATGGCTTCCTACACGTTTGCTGTTTGATTCTATACCTGCCATGTGCCTCAGTCGCCATTCTCCCCATCACTTAGCCAGTGTATTCATTCATTCACTCACTCATTCATTCCACAAACAATAATTAAGCACCTAGGCTAAACGTTATAAATGCAGAGATAAATAAGACACAGATAAAAGGCCTCACCTTTACTAGGTCCACTAGGGAGAGTCGTATAGAAAATCAATTCCTATGTAATGTGTTCATTACAATTCATTCACCGCCATCAAGTCAATACTGACTCATAGCAATCCTATAAGACAAAGGTAAAATACAAGGAAGCTTCAAAAAGTTCATGGGAAAAATCCCTTATCCATGGATTCCATTTTTTCACAAACTTTTCAAAGTCCCCTTGTCTAGATAGCCATAGAAGCAAGTATAAATGGAGAAAAGGGAGCCAGGAGGTAATGTGTGCCCAGGTATGAAGGATCAGGAACGTTCCAGCAGGCAGGGATAAGGGAAGAAGAGAGGGTGCCAAGTTCATAGCAGGGAGAAATCATTTTATGAAACTACAAACAGAGAGCGGAAACAACAAAGGCGTGGTCATCGAGTCGATTCCAACTCCTGGCTGTCCCGTGTGCTCCAGAGCAGAGCTGTGTTCCGGAGAGTTCTCAGTGGCTGTGACCTTTCGGAAGCAGATCACAGGTCTTTTTCCAAGGTGCTTCCGGATGGCTTTGGAACCCCCCTTTGGAGTGGTCGCTGAGCACATCACTGTTTGCATCACCCACAACTGCACCTAGAATCAGACTCCTGCATTGAGGACCAGCAGTGGGTCCTCCACTTCACTCAAGTGCAGGAGACATCCTTCCTCTTCAGTGTGAGAGGCCCACCATGAATGGCATGGATGGTCAGATGCAGTGTCCCGAGACAGGAGGTTTCATTCCTGGCTCTGCTATTCATGGACTGCATGACCTTGCATGCCTATGCTTCACATTTCTCTGTTTCTTCAACTGTAGAAGAAAGCAGCCAGATGGGGGGCATTCCAAAGATCCTCTCATCTGGTCCCCCGTGAGGTTGTGTCCAAGTTAAAATAAGGGACCTGGCATTTCAGTCTGAATGAGACACTGTGCTTGGAAAACAGAACCTAATCTTCCTCTGCCCGATTTGAAAACTTTTCCCTTAACGTCTGTTCATTTTCCCACAAGTCGGTTAAATATTGACTCATAGAGCATTAGAGCTAATATGGAAATTAGAGCTTGTTTTAAGCAAATGGTGCATTTCTGAAGCTGCGGAGGGGCAGAGTTAGTAAACGATTCACCTTAGGGTATGCAGCAAGTTGGGTCACCTGGAAGACTGGTCAGGATGGAAGTGTTCCTTGCCCTAGGCCACGTCGTTTCCAAGGTTGGCCTGACTCCCGTCAAGACTGTGTAACCTCTCTGGCTCCAGTATCAGGCTTATAAAAAGAGAAAGTCGGAAGTCAAACCAGCCCCTGTTGGCAAGCATAAGGTTGCAAATGAAGCTGCCGCCCCTGGCCACCCAGTTCCCATCTGCTGGCTCCCAGACGGCAGAGCGTGATACTGGTCACGGGAACACACCTGATGCTCCTCATAGCTCTTTGACACAGGACATCCTCAAGCTCTTTTCTTCCAGAGGAAATTATTAAGTTATTCATGAACATAGTGGAGTCTACTAGAGACATCTTGTCCAAGCATTCCAAGTGACATTCACCCAGGCACTTAAAAAAAAACAAAAACCAAGAAACCACTTGTCACTCAAGTTTGTTCTCTTTCTCTGTCTGTCTCTCTCCTCTCACTTGTTTTCAGTCTAGTTCAAAAACACGTCCCTCCTCCATCTCAACTGACCTAGTTCAGAGTCACACCCTTTGTCACTGGGATATTGCTATAGTTGTCTAACTAGTCTACCCGCCTACCTTCCCTCCCACCCCTCTTCCTCCAGGCCACCACAGTGATGGGGTTGACCCTTCCTTGCTTAACGATAAAGCACATACACCTCCACACCCTATCAGATAAAACCTAAATTCTTAAGGCTGACATCCCAAGACTTCTCTGATTTTCCCCACCCACCTTCCCTGTCTCCTGTCGCAGTGACTGGTTTCAGAGAAGGGTATTTCCAATGGTTGATTTTTTTTTTTTATTCCCAGAAGCAAATTGCAAGGCCTTTCTTGTGTACCCACCAAACTTTCCAAGAGTAGTTGAGCACTCAGCCATAAATTCCTCTTAGAGACATATGAATACTCTATGGACGCTTTCTGTGTATGGTTCCTCAATCTATTTGACGCCCTCTGCTCCCCCTAACTTTACACAGACTGTTTTCTCTCCCTGGAATACGTCCCCATCCTCACACTGCTCTGCTTTGGCTCCATCCCCACAATATAGCCCGTGTCATTCCAGGTTCGAATTCTTTGGTTTGATGCCAGTTGCTTCCGATTTTGTGCAGAGATCTCGATGAGTTCTCTGAGTCCTTGAGGGAACTTGGTAACAGCTTTGACTCCTGAGCTCCTTGGGGGCTGATCCGGGTATTCTGAGGCTGTACGCTTATAAAACTCGGTGGCTCGTCATTAAGAAAAAGTATAAACTATAAGGTATAAAGTAATTTGGAAAGGGCCAAACAAGTGAGAGACCTGCGAATATAAGCTTCATTCGCTTCATGATACACCTGTCTCTGGGTTCAGTAAAAATGAGTCACCACAAAGAGTCTCGTTGTAAACTAGGACTTATACAGGCTAAGTTCAAATCCAACGTCTCATCTCACCATGGGCAGATGATTTCTTTTTGTCCATGATCTCATCTCAGGGTTCTTACATATTTTAATTGACCTTAAAATAGCTACCATGGGAGATTGTTATGAAGATGTAATTATAGAAGCTGAAGTTATGTGAAGGATTTATTTGTTTATATGTGATTGTCTGTGTTTCCTGCCACCATGGAAGGTCTATGGAGAACAGCCTTTTTGTAGGTCACTGCGGACCGGAAGAAGGTAGCACCAGGCGATGATGCCTGATTTTTGCTGGTGGTAAGTTCTCTCAGTGGTAACTCTTGTTATTATTAGTAGCACAAACGGCTCGCACTTGATGGCTAAGCAAAAGGATGACAGTTTGACCTTAATAATGTGGACGGGGCAAAGCTTGCCGCACCTTCATTCGCTGAAGTGGCACAACTTAAACTGACAAGAAATGTTTGAGAACATCCAGGAATAAGTGAACCATGAACGTGCAAAGGATGAATCTAGAAAAACTAGAAGTAGTCAAAACTGAAATGAAATGTAAAGCTCAATGTCCAAGACCTTAGCGAGGTGAAAAGGAACGGTATTGGCCATTTTGGATCAGATAACCATATGGCTTAATACCCAGAGAATGAAAAATTCAAGGGGAACAGTGTCATATTTACCATCAAAAAGAACATTGATAGCACAGTATCTATATGCCTACAAGGAAATCCAGTAAGTACAGCTATTATTCCAATGTATGCACCAACAACGCAGGCCAGTGATGAAGAAATTGAAGAATTCAATCAGCTTCTTCAGTCTGAAAATTATCAAACATGCAATCAAGATGCATTCACAATTACCGGTGGTTGGACTGGAAAAGTTGGAAACAAAAGGGGAGGATCAGTAGTTGGAAAAATATGCCCTTGGTGATAGACACAAAGCAGGAGAGAACAGAATGTTGCCAGACCTATATCTTCTTTATTGCAGGGATCTTTCCCAACATTATAAAAGGTGACCTCACCAGATGGAATACACAGGCATCAAACTGACTATATCTGTGGGAGGAAATGTGGAAAGAGATAAAGGAGAAACTCTAGAAACAAAAAGGCAAACTCACTGTCATTGAGTCAAATCTAATAGAAGCCCTGTGGACTTAGCAGGTTATGCGTTGGACTGCTAACTACAAGGCCGGCAGTTCAAAACCACCAGCCACTCCAATGGAGAAAGATGAGGTTTTTTAATTCTGTAAAGATTCACAGTCTCAGAAACTCACAAAGGCAGTTCTACTCTAACCTTTAGCATTAATTTAGACCAGAAACTCACTAGCATCAGCCCAAACAAAGCCAAGGGCCAACTACAGAACAGATAATCAGTTGCTCATACGCAAGTTCAGGTTGAAGTTGAAGAAAAGTAAACAAATTCTCAAGAGGGAAAACATCACCTTGAATATATTCCACCTGAATTTAGAAAACATCACAAGAACAAAGTGGATGTGTTGAACATTAATGACCAAAGACCTAATATGCTGTGAGATGACAACAATAACATCATACACGAAGAAAGAAAAAGGTCATTAAAATACAGGAAAGAGAAGACCAAAGTGGATGTCAGAAGATATCCACGTCTGACAGAAACTTGCTCTTGAATGTAAAGTAGGGAAAACAAGTGAAATGAACAATAAAGTATAAGATCTGAACAGGAAATTTCAGCAAGCAACATGAGGATACAAGTAAATGTATATTTATTTATATTGAAATGTACAATGTCTTGGAATTAGAAAACCAAAAGGGAAGAACACACTCAGCATATCTCAAGTTGGAAGAACTGAAGAGAAAAAGTCAAGCCTTCAGTATTGAATGATTCCATGAGCAAAATATATAAGGACACAGAATAACTCAAAATAGAATGGAAGGAATAAAGAGTCACTGTACCAAAATGAATGTGTCAGCATCCCACCATTTCAAGAGCTAGCATAGAGTCAAGAATCCATGACGCTAAATGTGCTTGGCACAGTGGATGGATGCATGGATTTTGATAAGAGTTGTATGAGCCCCCAGTAAAATGATCAAAAAGAATCCCTGGTACTAAAAGAAGATGTCCCAGCCACACGGAAGGCTTGGATTGAATGGATGGAATGTCACGTGAAATGTTTCAACAAGCTGATGTAGTGCTGCCATCAGTCACTAATTGAGGCCAAGAAATTAGTGAGACAGGTACATGGTCAATAACCCAAGAACCCAGCAGATACACACCCCAAAGAAACGTGACCCAGTAAAATGCCAAATTAATATCACATGCACGGAAAATCTTTCTGGAGATGATTAAAAACTGTCACAGCAATACATTGACAAGGTGTTGCCAGAAATTCAAATTGGATTCATAAGAGGATGTGGAGTGAGGGGTACCATTGCTGATGTCTGATGAATTTTGGAAAAAAATACCAAAAGGATGTATACATCCCTTTCATTGACTATGCAAGGGCCTTAAACTGTGTGGATCATAACAAAATATAGTTATCATTGAGAAGAACGGGAATTTCTGAACACTTACATATGCTCACGGGGCACCTGCCCATACATTAAGATGCAGTCCTTTGAACAAAACAAGGGGACACTGCTTCATTTAATAGCAGGAAAGATATGTTTCAAGGTGGAATCCTTTCATCATGCTTATTCAACTTGTTTGCAAAGCAAATAATCCAATAAAATGGATTTTAAAAATCATTTTATTAGGGACTCATACAACTCCTATCACAATCCATACATACACCAATTGTGTAAAGCACATTTGTACGTTCGTTGCCCTCATCATTCTCAAAACATTTGCTCTCCACCTAAGCCCCTGGCATCAGGTCCTCTCTTTTTCCCCTTCCTCCCCACTCCCCCTCCCTCATGAACCCTTGATAATTTATAAATTATTATTTTGTCATATCTTGCTCTGTCCAACGTCTCCCTTCTCCCACTTTTCTGTTGTATGTCCCCCAGGGAGGAGGTCACATGTAGATCCTTGAAATAGCTTCCCCCTTTCCAACCCACCCTCCCCATGTCCTCCCAGTATCGCTACTCACACCACTGGTCCTGAGGGGATCATCCGCCCTGGCTTCCCTGTGTTTCCAGTTCCCATCTATACCAGTGTACATCCTCTGGTCTAGTCAGGATTGCAAGGTAGGATTCAGATCATGACAGTGGGAGTGTGGGGAGGAAGCGTTTAGGAACTAGAGGAAAGTTGTATTTTTCATCATTGCTACATTGCACCCTGACTGTCTCATCTCCTCCCCAAGACCCTTCTGTAAGGGGATGTCCAGTGGCCTATAATTGGGATTTGGGTCTCCCCTCTGCACTCCCCACTCATTCACTATGGTAAGATTTTTTTTTCTGATGATGCCTGATACCTGATCCCTCGACACCTTGTGATCTCACAGGCTGGTGTGCTTCTTCCATGTGGGCTTTGTTGCTTCTGAGCTAGATGGTCACTTGTTTACCTTCAAGACTTTAAGACCCCAGATGCTATATCTTTTGATAGCTGGGCACCATCAGCTTTCTTCGCCACATTTGCTTATGCACCCATTTGCCTTCAGCGGTCGTATCAGGGAGGTGAGCACACAATGACATGATTTTTTTTGTTCTTTGATGCCTGATAACTGATCCCTTCAGCACCTCGTGGTCACACAGGCTGGCGTGCTTCTTCCATGTGGGCTTTATTGCTTCTGAGCCAGATGGCCACTTGTTTACCTTCAAGCCTTTAAGACCCCAGATGCTATCTCTTTTGATAGCCGGGCACAATCAGCTTTCTTCACCACATTTAGTTGTTCACCCACTTTGTCTTCAGCGGTTGTGTTGGGAAGGTGAGCATCATAGAATGCTAATTTAATAGATGAAAGTATTCTTGAATTGAGGGAGTACTTGAATGGAGGTCCAATGTCCCTCTACTACCTTAATACTAACCTTATAAATATATGCACATAGATCTATTTCCCCATTCTCATGTATAAATATATTTGCATATGTACATGTCTTTATCTAGATCTCTATAAATGCCCTCTGCCTCCCAGCTCTTTCCTCTAGTTCCTTTGACTTCCCTCTTGTCCCACTATCATGCTCAGTCCCCACCAGGGTTTAAGCAATTCCTCTTAGTTACATTACCCTTGATCATGCCCAACCAGGCCTCCCACACCCTCTTCAACACCGATTTGGATTGCTTGTTGTTCCCTTGTCCCTGGGTTTGCTAACACCACTACCTTTCCCCCCACCTCCCCATCTCCCATGTCCCCACAGAACTATCGGTCCTGTTGTTTTCTCCTCCAATTGTTCATCCAGCCTATCTTATTTAGACAGACCTGCGGAGATAATAACATGCACAAAAACAAGGCAGAACACAGCCAAGCAACAATATACAACAAACCAATGACAAAAAAACAAAACAAGAAAGAAAAGCTTGTCATTAGTTATAGGATTGTTTGTTGGCCTTTAGGAGTGTTTTCCAGTGCAGTCTGTTGTGGCACCACGCCCTAGCCCCAAAGTCCACCTTCAGCATTCCCTGGGGACCTCGCCGCTCCATTCCCTTGCTGTTCTGTTGCACCCCCTTAGTGTTTTGTCTCAGTGTTCCTCTGTACTCCCCCAATGCCCTGCCTCGGCGTGGTGGGATCAGGTCGGGCGCAATTCCCACACTGTGTCTCCGGTGCTGTCCACCGCAAGGCCATCGGTCAGTGAGGGATGTCATGTCTCATAGTGGAGCTGCCAGCTCCAATAAAATGGATTTTATGAAGACAAAGCATTAGGATTGGAGGAAGGCTCATTAACAAGCTGTGATGTACAGATGACACAACTATGCTTCTAAATGCCAAGAAAACTTGAAGGATTCACTAATGAAAGTCAAAGAAGACAGCCTTCATTATGGATTAAAACTCAAGGTGAATAAAAGCAAAATCCTCCCAACTGGACCAATAGACAACATCATGATAAACTGAGAACAGATTGGGGTTGCCAAAAGTATCATTCATTTGGATCCACAATCAGCCTTGGAAGCAGCATTCAGGAAATGAAACGATGTATCGCATTGGCAAACCTGCTGTACAAGACCTCGTTAAAGGGTTAAGGAACAAAAATGTCACTTTGAGGGCTAAGGTGCACCTGACCTAAGCTAAAGTATCATCAGTCACTTCATACACATTTGAATGCTGGACAATGATTAAGGAAGATGAGAGAAGAATTGGTGCATTTTACTTATGTTGCCAGAGAAGGATATTGAGTGTCCCACAGACTGCCAGAAGCACAAGCCAATCCGCCTTGAAGGAAGCCCCATCGGAGGCTCCTTGGAAGTGAGCACGGTGAGGGAGACTTCACCTCACATATTTTGGGCATGTTTTCAGGAGTGACCAAATCAAAAAAACCCAACTCATTGCCATTGAATTGATGCTGACTCAAAGCGACCTAGTAGGACAGGGTAGAAGTGCTCTTCTGAGACTGTAACTCTTTAGGGAAGTAAAAAGCCCCATCTTTGCTCTCAGCTGGCGATTTTGAAAGGACATCATGCTTGGTACAGACTCAGTGAAAAAGAAGAAGACTTTCAGCAAGATGAATTGATAAAGGACCCCAAGGGAGTCAGGCAATAGTTATGAGAACAGTGCAAAACTGGAAAGTGTTCTATGCTATTGTACGTGAGCCAGAGGCTATTTGATGATGCACAACTACATCAACACCATCAAAGAAGGCCCAGTGATCGACTTCTGTAAAAACGACAGTCAAGTCGACCTTATGAAACATAGTTCTGCTCTGTAACACACGGAACTGCCAGGAGTTAAAAATCCATTAGATGGCAATGGCTAGTGTGTCAGTCTGAGTTAACCAGAGAAACAAATTCATTGACACTCACGTATGTGTTAGAGAGAGCTTTCTATCAGAGATCAACTGACTATTGAGAAAACATCCCAGCCTAGTCCAGATCAAGTCCTTAAGTCCGATATTGGCCCATATGTCCAATACTAGTCTATGGATTCCTCTTCAGACTCCTGTAGCACATGCAATGATGCTGAAAGCAGGAAGATCACAGGTCAGTGGGTGAAAACTCTTTTGGATCCAGTGGTGGTAGAAGCATCTCAGCATTGACAAGGGTCTCCACAGGGCTCCTCCAGCTCTCTGAGTGTGGCTCCTCAACAGGAAGGTGAATCAGGAGAGAAGAAATTCCCAGAGTCCCCATGAGAAGGCCACGCCCACAAGAAGGCATCATCAGGCTGTGACCTGATTGATAGGTTAGACTCCACCCGTTCCCTCTTAATACCCTCAAATTGACATGAGCTCATGTAACTACCACAGCTAGTGTTTGAGGGGTGGAGGGAGTTAAGCTTAGTCATTGCAGTACTGCTATTACTCATGAATCTTAGCTAAACGAATAAAAGAAGAGATAGCCAATGCCAGTTAGCAAGAGATAAAAATCCCTGTCAGGTAGACTCTGGAGAGCATCATAATTCAAAATAGTTTATTATCCTAAATGTTTTTAAACCCAGAATAACAACAAATATTAATGAGAGAGGGAGAGAAGGTGGGAGGGGGGAAACAAAACAAAACACTGGAACCCTTTTCAAGCAGCATGCAGAGTAAATAAAATATAGGAAAGTCCCAGAAATTTGAGAGCTATTATCCAGTGGCTAAAACAGCCTATTTATCCACTGCGTAGCAGCTCCCTTCTCCTTCTGCCAGGAGCAGAGAGCAGTGCACATGCTCAGTGAAGGCCTATCCAGCCCTCTGGGTAGGTGGGTCCAGGATCATTATCAGACAACTTCAAATCCTGTTAAAAACTCATCTCCTCCAGCTAAATAGTCAACCCCCCCCCCCTTATTTAGTGCTGAACTACCCCCCCCAATCAATTAAGAAAGAGCTCATGAATAACTCCAAATAATTTTGCTTGTTTTGACCCTGAATCTTAAAGCGCTGAACTAAAGCGCCATAGCTCCTCCTGGAAGACCCTAGCATTGTTCAATGGTAAGGAGATGGCTGAGGAATTAGTTACACCGAGTCCGGGTCTCAAGAGCCAAGAGGACCTGAGCTTGTCCAAAGCCCACCCTTCGTTAGAGGTGAGGAAAGGAGGGTACGGGGATCTCAGATGACAGTCTCAAGGCCAAAAAAGCTGTGCTATGGGATACAGACTCCCGTAGTTTGGCCTAGCTTTCTGTTTAATCTATTTCGTTCTCACTCTTGGCCCTGTGCGTGCCTTTCACCCGAGGATCAAGACGGAGAGCACGGCCTTGACTCACGGACTTTGTTTCCGTTTCGGATTCTGCCTGGTGTGTGCTACGTGAACTTAGACTGGTGCCTACCTTTCTGAACATTCATTTCCTCCTCTAATTGTCGATCGCTGCCAAGTCCATTCCAATTCATGGACAAGCTCAAGGTCTACAGAATGGACCGGTCCCATTGAGTCTTCTTGTGTGTGCTTGTTGTCTCTACAAAAGAAGAGTGCCATGGCCTCCTGTCTAGTCACTCGGTAGATTCGAACGACCAACCTTTATCATTTGGGTGTGTTTCACACTTGCCCCCATTATCTAAGACATCCCAGCGTGGTCTCTTTCAGAGCATTCAGCTGCCGTAGCTAAGCCCCTCGTTCTGATCTCAGGTTGTAGAGGCTGAGGTTCAAAAGCTCCGTGTGTCCATCTGTCTCCTTGTTTCCATTCGCCTTCTCTCCTCTTTTTGAAAGCAATCCTTCAATATCATCATGCAGCCAGATAGTGTTAAAATTCCCAATTATTCTGTAAATGTCACAATTCTTTCTATAGGCCATGCCTCAGGGTCTAAATAAAGTCTACATGTTTGCAGTGATTTAGTGCGTTTCCTAAACCCCTTCCTTTCCCAACCATTTTCTTTATTGGAAAGTTACAAAGAGATAGCTATCTACCATGCACACATCTGCCTCTTTCAGATTTTCCCATGAGTGGCACTTACTGGCACTAATGACATTAGCTGTGTGAGAAACCCCCACCGATGCCCATTGCCTTCGTTCTGGATAGGGCACTGGGATGACTGCAGAGAGTTCTTGCTCAAAGAAGCTCTTCTCAGCTCTCAGATGTGCCCAGAGCTACAGGTTATTTCCTGTGATTCATCCTCCCTTGACCCGCTTCTTGTCTTTGTTATGTTGTTCTGTCCCATGGAGTCCACTTCGACTCACAGTGGCCCACGTTATGGGGCAGAACTGCCCCTGGGTCATCTGGACAAAAGCAGATTGCCAGGCCTTTCTCCCTCTGAGCTACTGGGAAAATTCAAATGATCACCCTGCTGTTTAGCAGCCGAGCAGTTAGCCATTGCTGCCCCAGGGCTCCTAGTTCTCTGTAGCAATGTAAGTGCCTGTGGATCGAGCACAGGTTACCAAGCAATTTGGGCCAGATCCGAGGCTAAACTGCAGGAACACACAGGTCAAGGAGTTCACAGTGAAACCTGGTGCCAAGTGAAGACCAAAAAGCATGGTAGTCATGAAGTTGATATAAATATTTTAGAGAAGAAGGGGCTTGGGAAACAATTAGCCATGTCAGGGTTCAGCGACGAAACACAGGGGAAACCCGAGGACTGAATAGTTCTCATTGTCTGATTAATCAATGCAAACGAAAATGTGGACAAGGAAGTAAAAATTCACCAGTGAGGACAAACTAGGTCTGAGCTCCAACTTCTCTGAAGGAAACTCTAATAGGTACCACATACCAAATTTATTATCTTTGATGTCCTGTGATTATTAAGTCTGGTAGTTAAAAAACAAAACATAAAAGGTTAGGGATATGACAGCCATGAATATGAAGGACAGAAAAGGAGGAAACTAAGTTTGCTTACTTTCACTGATTGTTTAGAGAGAAAGTGAAGGAGACGGACAAGAAGGAAAGAAAAGGGAGGGAAAGAAAGGCAGGAGGAAGGAACGAGGAAAGAAGGTTAGGTGTTAGGTGGTTATCATCCTCTTTACAGGAGACAAAAATGAAACCAAGACGTTAAATCTCCTGCCTGAGGCCACTGGGCAGTACCACAGAGAGACCCGTCCCTGGAGAAGGGCAGCGTGCTCGGTAGAGGGGCGGAGAAGAAGGGGAAGGCCCACAACAAGATGGACTGACACCGGGGCTGCAACAATGGACTCAAGCCCAGGAACAATTGTGAGGATGATGCAGGACCCAGCAGTGTTTGTGTTCTGTTTTGCGTAGGGTCGCTATGGGCTAGAGCCGACTCAATGGCGCCTAAAGACAGCAACATGGTCACGCAGCCATAGTAGCAGAGCCAAGATCCAAAGCCAGCTCTGCTCGACTCTAGATTTCATGCTTCTTTCTGAGTATCCTCTAAGCAGCGTAGCCTCTATCCCCCAAATGTTGGCACAGTGGTAAAGGATAACAAGAACAGCCGTAGTGAGGATTTATTCGGTTCATCAAGCGTGGGATGATAAGGAACTATATACCCACGTAGACACACAGGCTAACTTCCCTCTGGATTCCTAACTGAATTAACCCTGGACAAGGTACCGGTGACCTCTCGGGGTCCATCGATGCCTTATCCAAGAGTCCATAACATCTTCACCATTCAAAGAAAGAGGATGGAGTCACTAAACTAATGAGCTCCTTTTTCTACTTTAAAATAATAGAATTTTAGACCTGAAAAAAAATATTAGTGTTTCTTAAACTTGGGATAGTAAGAGCAGAAATTTTTATCCCTTCTCTCCTTTTTCTTGCAGAGTGATAGAATTATTTTCCTCTATCTATCTATCTATCTACCATCTCTCTATCTATCTACCTATCATCTATATATCTATATATATAAACCATTTTATTGGGGCCTCTTACAGCTCTTATGACAATCCACACATACACTCATTGTCTCAAGCACATTTGTACATATGTCGCCATAGATGGGATTTTTGGATGGGTACACAATCCTCCCAGCTAAAGAAATGTCTAGTTTCCTTTGTAGCTAGGGGTAGTCATGTGACCAAAGTATGGAGAGTAAGGATGTGCAAAGAAGTGATGTGTGTAATTTCTGCCCTTAAAAGAAAATGACAGGCTCACCCCCCACCCAACCCTAGCTCCCTCCCTGCTCACCACTAGATGGACTGTCAATTTGGTGGTAGAGCTTGAAAGTTATGTGTTGAGAACTATAGAGTGGTGTGATGGGAAGAGCTGGCGGCCGGATGCCTGGGGAGCCACCATGTAGCCCCAGACCATCCACTTCAACGTCACATTAGAGAAATGCATTGCTATCTCTTTTATGCCACTACCTTCTAAAGCATACGTTTTTCAGACATGTCACAGCATGCCCAACTTGGGGCACAGAGAGTTCCATGCTGGCACTCTAGGTGATTGCTTGATACTGCCACAATTGATGATACAAACTCAAACGGGACGATTGAAATCTCATGTCTATACAGCACATAGAAATCAGGAGGGTCATCTATGTAATCTAAACAAGGGGGGATAGTGTTGGATAATCATTTCAATGTAAATGTCCATTTTTAAAATTATCACAGAAGTTTTATACTATGCTCACTCCTATCAGAGAATAGGGATTCTCTGGCCCCGGTAATTTCAAACTAAATGACTCTATGGACCAAATCCAGTCATTTCAAACTAAATGGCTCTATGATTTGGAAACAACATCTAGTAATGTCAGCGTGCTGAGGGACTGGAATAAAGCATGGTGAAGGCTGAGCAAGAACTCCGGGCCCTTGCTTCAGTCACCGAACTGCTGCTGTTGCCTGGTTTGTACCCTGGAGTTCCATGTAAGACTTCAAAGGACTCTGCTGTTTAAATTCGATTAAGTGCATCTTGCTGGATAATAGAGGAAGGCACTAAGGTTCAGAGACAAGAAGTGGCTTGTCTAAAGGTACACAGCAAGGAAGCGGCCAATGTCCCAGGCCTAGCTGTTAGCCTTCATTTCACCCGAGTCAGACCTACTGCTGAGATTAGGTAGCTCCCAGCCGGGGATATAACGGTCGAGGGGTCCTTGAGTCTCCACTTTCACCCTGGAGTTTCATCTTCATCCTTATTTCACGGAATAGCCTTTGATCACGGCAGATCCCATAACTTGAGGATTCCGAAAGTGAACCCGGGAAGTCACGGCCTTCTCCGTTGACACAGAGGGATGGATTTCTTCCTGGATGCGATGGGTCAGGAAAAGCATCCCTAGTTCATCTAGCTTCCTGATGGATTGCCATTTCTTCTCAGAAGGAAGAGTCCACCCCACCCCCACACCAAATAAAAAAACAAAGCCATTGCTACTGAACCGATGTCGACTCACAGCCACCCTGTAGGACAGGGTGGAACTGACCCTGTGGGTATCCACGACTGTCACTGTGGATGGGAGTGGACAGTCCAGTCTTTCTCCCACCGAGCGACTAGTGGTGTCTCTCTGTGCCACCAGGGTTCCCTCATTCCCACGCATGCACCCCAAAATCTTTGAGCATTGGTCACTGACCTCAAGATTCAAAATGAACATTCATAGGAATGGTAGACAACCTAGCTCAACAAGGGTTTTTGCAGACTTATTATTCATTTTGTGGGTTCATATAGACCCCAATATAATAGAGAAAGTGGGACCGGAGTCACCATCCTTTTAGGATACCATAAGATGACACCAACAGTCCCTCGGGAATACCCCCAAATGGATAGTGTTTTAAATCTACTTTGTTCCCTAAGAGTTCCCTAATATTTCTAATAGTCAACTAGGAACGACGCTCAATAAATGCTTCTTTATGGAAAAAGTAAATAAATAGTCCCCGCCTATCTTAAAAGTCAGGAAAGAAAGAAAAGCAATGGAAAGGTCTTCTTAACTCTTAGAGTAGCTGAAGCAAAAGGGAGAAGTGCTGCGGGGAAAGAGATCAACAGAAGATTTCAAAGGACAGCTGGAGAAGACAAAGTGAAGTAGGAGGGGCCTTCAAAGAGTGGATGATGGGCAATGAATGTACAGATGTGCTTTACACAGTTGATATATGTGTGGATTGTGATAAGAGTTGTATGAGCCCCTAACAAACGATTTTTTTAAGTTGATGGCAAAATTCCATTACCTTTAAATTAGATTTTTCTAGGTGCATATTACACCGAAATGTGCAAAGATATGGAGTTAGGAAAATAATAATGGAGGAACGTGCTTGGCAGTTCTCAGACAGAAAGAACTGAAGAAACAAATGTTAAGCGTCACGTTGAAATATTGAAGGCTTCTGTGAGCAAACTATTGAACGATGCAGGGAGGATCAAAAGAAGGCGAGGGAGTACCTGGAGTCACTGTAGGAAGAGAGTGAGTTGACACGCAACCAACTCGAGAGGTAGGATGTGATCAAGACCTGATGGGATTGAAGGAAGAAGGCCAAGCTGCTCTGAAGGCATTGGCCAACAACGAAGCTCAGGGCTTGACAGACTCCCAATTCAGGTGTTTCAAGAGGTAGATGAAAATCTGATGGAACATTGGAAGTTCTCAGTCAACTCTGGCAAGAACTGTGGGAGATAGCTCCCTGGCCATCCGTCAGAAAGAGATCATGTTTGTGCTCATTCCAAGGAAGAGGAACCCAACAGAATGGGAAAGTAATCAAACAATTTCATTCATATCACAGGCAAGTACAAGTTTGCTGAAGATCATCCAGCCCCAGCTTCAGCAGTGCATGGACAGAGAGCCGCCAGCAATGCGAGCCAAAATGGAACAGAGACTAGCACTGCTGATGTCAGATGACTCTTGGCTGAAAGCAGAAAAAAATACCAAAAAGATATTTACTTGTGTTTTATTGACTATGCAAAGACATCCACCTGTGTGACTCCTAATAAACTTTGGATGACATGGCAACACTTCATGGTGCTCGTGCAGAACATGTACATAGACCAAGAAGCGGTCATTTTCACCGAGCCGGGGAATACTACATGGGTTGGTTTAAAATCAGGATAAGTGTGTGTCTGGGGTGTATCCTTTCACCATCCTACTCGGTGCTGAGCAAGTAACCCCAGAACCTCGACTATATTAGGAATGGGAAATCTGGATCAGCAGAAGATGGACCAACCAGCAGGATGCAAATGACAGACCTTGCTTGTTGGAAACCAAGAAGATTTGAAGCGCTTATGGGGAAGATAATTTCCCTGTGGAATACACCTCAACATAAAGCAGCCCAAGTCGTCGTAAGCAGCTGGAGTTGTCAATGGTTTCACTTCCCTTGGATCTACCATCAAAGCCCAAGGAAGCAGCAGTCAAACAAAGCAAGCACACCTGCTGCAAATGACCGCCGTCAAGTGCTCAAAAGCCACGATCACATTTTGAGGACTAAGGTGTGCCTGACTCTAGTCCTGGGGTTTTCAAGTGCATCCTCTACAGGGAAAAGCTGGACAATGAATAAGGGAAGCCAAAGGAGAACCGATGATGCCTTTGAAGTATTGTGTTGGCAAAGAACATTACGTTTACCAGGGACAGAAGGGCAGCCAGGATACGCCTTGGAAGAGCGAATGGCAAGACTTTCTCTCGGATACTTTAGGTACGCCATCAGGAAGAAATATTCTACGTCATGCTTTGTAAAGCAGAGGGTCAGTGAACAAAGGAGATCCCCTGTGAGACTGAAAACAATAGGCTGGAACACAGCAATGATTTTGAGGATGGCACTGGACTGGTGTTTGCTCATATACAGGGTTCTATGAGTCAAAACGACTCAGCAGCAACGTAACAGGAGCAACAGCTTGTTTCTTCTTTTTCATAGCTTTAAAAAGATATTTTATTGTGAATTAAGTGGATGTTTACAGATCAGATCATCAACGACTCATACACATTCTGATTCAACTCACCATTGGCATCCCTTCAATGTACCATCCCTGACCCCTCTTCCTCCCGGCTTCCTGTCTCCAGTCTTTCCTAATTCTCTGACCTTTTTGATCTTACGTGACTGATTATCCCTACATGGAGATGAGTTCCACTCCAGAGCCAAACACTGAGAGCAATTAGTCATGGAAGTCCACCAGTCTCTATCTGACCAGTAAGCCCAAATCTGTGATGAGTTTGAGTTCTGTACCTTGGTTTTCTTCCACTCTATCCAGGACCTTGTACGGTGACCTTTTTTAGGCTAGTTGGCAATGGTAGTTGGGCACCATCTAGTTCTTCTGTTCTCAAAGTTGCAGACACTGATGTTTGCAGAGGCCCTTATTTGACTGGGCTAATTGTTTCTATGTGTTTTTCAAACAATAACCCATTTTTCCCATGGAGCCCTGCTGGCACAGTGCTAAAGTGCTCAGGTGCTAACCAAAAGGTCAGTGGTTCAATCCCACCAGCAACTCTGTGGGGGACATATGTGGCAGCCTGATTCAGCAAAGACCCAAACAAACTAACTGCTATCAAATCAGTTCTTAATTATAGGCTGTAAATCTTTACAGATCCAGAGAGCCTAATTTTTCTCCTGTGGAGCAAATTTGAACCACTAACCTTAAGGTTAGCAGTCCGATGCTTACCCAACAGGGTCTTGGAAAGTTATGAGGCACCTCTACTCTGTCCTATAGGGTTGTGATGAGTCAGATTACACTTGATGGATGGGGGGTCACACATTCCCTGACCTCAGCTCTCATTACTTTGCAGCACAGTAGTAGACATTGGAAACTCTCTTTGTGTCAGAGTGGAACTGGCTCCATAGGGGTTCAATGACAAGTTTTTTCAGAAATAACTATCAGGTCTTTCTTCAAAAGCATCTCTAGAGGGACTTAATTCACCAACCTTTCCGTTTGCAGTGGAACAGGCTATTTTTACCACCCGCTGTCTTTCCCTAACAGTCACAGAGGTTCCAGAAGGATTAACCTTTGTCCTGTTGAGATTAGTACCCCCTCACCCCCGGGATAGATAGCGGTGTCTTAGCTCAGAATCCACATTAGAGTCTCCTCACAATCTTCGAGTTCCTGCTCAAGGTCATGAATTTCTTCCACAGCAGGCGGTGTATCATGATAGAAGGTGTCTCACTAGCAATTAGTACTATGTTAGGCGCATAGTAACCAGTTGCCATCAAATCAATTCCAAATCATGTACACCCCATTGTCAAAGTGGAACTGTCTTCCATAGTTTCCAATGGCTGAGTTCTCAGAAGGTGACTATCAGGCCTGTCTTCCATCCTTTTCATTGGTGACTGCATTCTTAACTTTTCCTCAGTGGCCAAGGGAGCGAAGGGTGCCCAAGGCATAAGGAGGTGTACTGACTGTCACACAGCCAGGAAGTGGCAGAGCTAGTTAGAGCCCTCCCAGAATCTAGTCTAGGGCTTCTTTTCACCGTGGAAACCTTTCTTCCAAATAGTCTTTCTGGAAGCCAGCTCTCAGACACACTTTAGTTATCAGCAAAGACAAACCAGATGAACTTAATTAATTTTGAGCCCTCTCATGCATCTTACTCAGTGCGTTGTGAGGGTTTCTGGCTAACAGAAAGATTCGGGAAGACTCCTTTTACCACCCCCAATTCATAATTCTGTCTGCTCATCACTCTTCATCCGGATTTAAGAGGTGCTAATGAAGTTCAAGCAGGCCCCATGCCTCCTGTGCCGACCATCCAGACTGGGTTCTTCCCTTTTAATGCTCCTCCTGCAAAGCTAAACAAAGTTGCCTGACCAAGGGACTTCTTAAAAGGGCCCCAAGAGGCAAAGGCAACTCACATTTTGGTCTTTGCATCTAACGTGATCCAGATCAGCGGTTGACAGGCTGCCCAGGAGAAAGTGAGGAGGCATGCACAGTCACCGCTTTAGCCGAGCCCAGGTCTGATCCCTGCCCTGACACTCACACAGTAAGTTGTGTGGCAGGTTCCGCCTCACTGGGGAAATGCAGAGATTTGATGCTAAACTTGGCCAGGAGGAGAGCTATCTTACCTGGAGAAGGTAACACTCCCCAAGCAGAGTAGTATTTGAAGGAAGCAGAGGTTTGTCAAGGGACAGAGAATATGGTTGCTTCTCAATCCTGTGGGCAACTCAAGAAATCTTGATTTTCAGTCTCTTCATCTGAATACAGGGGATAAGAGTGTCTTTTGCTTTGTTTATGTCACTCCCTTGCTTCAAGATCTTCAATGATTGCTTGAGCTCTCTGGGCCTCCATTTATGTCTTTCTCTACTGGAATATGTACCAGAACTATACTGCTATTAGCTTCAAGATATTTGGCTCCCAATACATGGCAATCCTATTGTGTTGTGGTTTTGGGGAGGTGCCGTGGAGTTGGCTCTGACCCATAGTGACCCTGTGCACAACAACACACTGCATGGTCCTGTGCCGCACTCACAATTGTTCCTATGCCAGAGCCCATTGATGCAGCCTCTGTGTCAACCCATCTTGTCCAGGGCCTTCCTCTTTTTTGCTGTCCTTCCACTTTACCAAACGTGATGTCCTTCTCCAGGGACTGGTCTCTCCCGACAACATGTCCGGAGTATGTAAGATGAAGTCTTGCCATCCTCGCCTCTAAGGAGCACGCTGGCTCTACTCCTTCCAAGACAGATCGGTTTGTCCTTTTAGCAGTCCATAGTACTTCCAATATGCTTCTTCAGCACCACAATGAAAATGCATCTACTCTTCTACGGTCTTCCTTAGTTGGTGTTTAACTTTCACATGCATATGATGCAATGGAGGACACCATGGCTTGGGTCAGGTGCACCTTAGTCCTCAAAATAACATCTTTGCTTTTCAATACTCTAAAGAGACGTTGTGCAGCAGATTTACCTAATGCATATGTCTTTTGATTTCTTGACTGCTGCTTCCATGAACATTGATTGTGGATCCAAGCAAGACAAAATTCTGGACAATTTCAATCCTTTCTCCATTTACCATGATGTTTCCTATGGTCCAGTTGTAAGGATTTTGGTCTTCCTTACATTGAGTTATAATCCATACTGAAGGCTAAAATCTTGATCTTAGTCAGTAAGTGCTTCAAGTCCTCCTTAAATTCAGCAAGCAAGGTTGTGTTATCTCCCTATCACAGGTTGTTAACAAGCCTTCCCTCAATCCTGATGCCACATTCCTCTTCATATAACCCAGCTTTTCTAATGATTTACTGAGCATATAGATTGAACAAGTATGGTAAGAGGACACAGTACTGCTGCACATCTTTCCTGAGTTTAAACCATGTTCTGTCCGCACAACTTCCTCTGGATCCAAGTACAAGTTCCTCATGAGCACAATGAAGTGTTCTGGAACTCCCATTCTTCTCAAGGCTATCCATAGTTTGTTGTGATCTACACAGTCAAATGCCTTGCATAGCAGAAAGATGTTCTTTCTGGTATTCTCTGCTTTGAGCCATGATTTATCTGACACCAGCCATGATATCCCTTGTTCCATGCCCTCTTCTGAATCCAGTCTGAACTGGCAGTTCCCTGTCAATGTACTGCTGCAAACATTGTTGGATGATGGTAAGTAAAATTTTACTGTTGTGTAATATCAATGACATTTATCTATAAGTTGGGCATTTTGATGGGCCACCATTCTTTGGACTGGGCACTAATATGGGTCTTTTCCTATCAATTTGCCAAGTAGCTGTCGTCCAAATGTCTGGCATAGATGAGTGAGCGCTTCTTGAGCTTTCGGAAACATTTCAGGGGGTATTCCAACAATTCCTGGAGCCTTGTTTGTGGCCACTGCATTCAGTGCCATTTGAATTTCTTCCTTCAGCACCTTTGGTTCTTGTTTATATGCTGCCTCCTGAAATGGTGCCATGCTGACTAGTTCTTTTTGGTTCAGTGACTCTATATTCTTTCCATCTTCTCTTGATGCTACCTACATCATTTAGTATTTTGCCTGTAGAGTTTCTCAAGATTGCAAGTTGAAGCTTGAGTTGTCTCTTGAGTTCTTTCAGTTTAAGATACACTGAGCAAGTTCTTACCTTTTAATTTTCTAATTCTAGGTCCTTTCCCATTTCGTTATAATATCGGGTTTTGTCTCCTCAAGCTGCCCTTTGAAATTGTCTATTAAGCTCCTGACTGCTTCCTTTCTACCATTTGCTTTAGCTTTTCTGTGATCAAGAGCAAGTTTCAGGTTCTCTTCTGACATCTAGTTTGATATTTTCTTTCTTTCCTTTCCTTTTTCAACCATTTTATGGGGGGCTCGTACAACTCTAATCACAATCCAGACATACATCAATTGTGTCAAGCACATTTGTACATTTGTTGTCATCATTCTCAAAACATTTTCCTTCTACTTGAGCCCTTGGTATTAGCTCCTCATTTTTCCCTCACAACCCTTGATAATTTATAAGTTATTATTGTCATGTCTTACACTATCCGATGTCTCCCTTTACCTACTTTTCTGTTGTCCATCCACCTGGGAAGGGGTTATATGTAGATCATTGTGATCGGTTCCCCCTTCCTACCCTACCTTTCCCTTTCCCTCCTAGTATCAGTACTTTCATTATTGGTCCTGAGGGGTTATCTGTCCCGGATTTCCTGTGTTTACAGTTCTTATCTGTACCAGTGTACATCCTCTGGTCTAGCTGGATGTGTAAGATAGAATTGGGATCATGTTAATGGGGGTGGGGGAGGAAGCATTAAAGAACTAGAGAAAAGTTGTATGTTTCATCTGTGTTATACTCTATCCTGATGGGCTTATCTTCTCCTCACAACCCATCTGTAAGGGGATGTCCAGTTATCTACAGATGGGTTTGGGTCTCCTCTCCCCACTCCCCCTCCTTTCCAATGATATGACTTTTTGTTCTTTGATGCCTGATAGCTGATCCCATTGGCACCTCCTGATCACACAGGCTGGTGTGCTTTTTCCATGTGGGCCATTGGAATCCCCACAGCGAATGATTCTGTACTACACACTTGGGGTCTCCGAGCGTTGGAACTGACTCTAGGGGCACTTGCTGGCTGGTCTCTGAAGGCAGATCCGGGCCCAGACTTAAATTTGTCCCATGCTATCTGGGGGGTATTGGAAAATTCACCCCATTTCTCTAAGCCCAGATCACCTCATCTAAACACAGGCAGATACTAACATCTGCATCACTGGAAACCTCGAACTCGCTGCCATCGAGCAGATTCTGTCTTTGAGTAACCCTGCAGGTGAACAAGGTAGAACTGCCCTGACTGTAACTCCACAGGAGTACAAAGTTCCTCTTTCTCCCAGGAGGTGGCTGGTGGTTTCAGACTGCCGACTGTGAGGTTAGCAGCCCAACGGAGCCACCACGGAGACACCGGGGCTCCATGTACACCATAGGACGGTGAAATGTCCCTGCAGCTACGTCCAAGTGCTGGCCCAGGAGCACTGGACGCCATAACGCCAACGGGCTCCAGTCCTCTCTCCCAGGAGCCTTTGCCAGGGTGTGGCGCGGGCGGGGGGCGCACGTGGTGAGGTGTGCGGTTTGGAAGCCCTAATCGTACCCACCCAGCCGCCAGGCCTCCCCGAGAGATAAAGCTCCTCTGGAAAGCTAAAGTCCAACCACCCGTCCTACCCACGGCCTTTCAAAACAAGGGCCGGCTCGCGGCGTGGGCTGCTCCCATTGGCCCCGCGCCCGCCCCGCCCCCGGGGAGGTCGCCCCGCCCCGAGCCCGCCCCCGGGGAGGTCGCCCCGGCCCGAGCCCGCCCCCGGGGAGGTCGCCCCGCCCACGAGGAGGTCGCCCCGCCCCGCCCCGCGCTCCGGGGCAGCGCTCGGTCGCTCTTTGGAAGTGCGGGATGGGGGTGGAGAGAGCGCTAAACAAAACCCTTTTGCTGTGATTTCGCCCAAGCGGTTGCCCAGACGACTGCCACCCAAGCAGTCCTCATTTGCATTCCTAAAACACATCCACGCTTAGAGCGAAAACAGGGAATGAAGCCCAAGTCCGCTCTCAGAACAATCAGCTCCTCCCGCGGGTCCCCGCGCCCTCACCCAGATCCTGACCACCGTCCAGGGACAGGCCCCCAGAGCAAGGAAAGACTGACATTCCAGGGTCGCCCAGGGAAAGGGGGCTGGTTGGCAGGCCCCGCCCAAGCACTTGGAGCTTCCAATCAGCGTTTTATTCTCTGTGGTCAAATGGGAATGGCCGCCGGGATCAGCAGCCCTGGGGAGAAGGCTCGAGATCCAAACAACCTCCCAAACAAAGTCTGACGCGGCAGACCCAGCAGACGGAGGGACAGCTGGTGGACACCTTAACGAATGTCGGACGAAAAGCAAGAGAAGCGCCGGTGCAAACAGTAACAGCCACTGTTACAGAGCAGTGTGCTGTGGGGTGAAAACGAGGACGGGCTGAAAGATTAAAAAAAATCAGTACTCTGAGGCAGCAATTCCTCAGCTCACCGGGACTAAATAATCCTCTCCTCGGGCCACCTTTCCACTGTCTCTCAGCCATCCTCTTGTCCTTCCTTCTCCCCTGACCCAGCGTCAAGGCCAATCCTTGTTGTCCTTGTGGCTACCTCCCATCGAAGTCTTCCCCGCACAATCCTTGGGGTGCTCCACTGCACCTCTGTGGCCATTGTGTGTTTTGTGCACCCTCCAATCCAGGGGGTCCATCTTCTTCCTGCACTACCCAGGACAGCATGCCATTGTCATCCAGCGGGCTTTCATTCGCTAATTTTCAAAAGTAGGTTGCCAGACCTTTCTTCTTAGTCTTTCGTAGTCTGGAAATTCTGCTGGGATCTGGTCACCATCGGTATCTCCGCTGGATTTTGAAAAACAAGTGACAGTACTTCCAGCATTACAGCAACACACAAACCACCATACTCTGACAGACAGCTGGTGGCGAATCCCAGTATATGAGTGCGCATCCACTCACTTCCCATGCAGCCTTTGTTGCTCACCCTCCTGCCAAACTCAAAACATGCGACTTTCACATCTGTGAGCTGAGTAAATAATCCGAGAAAGGCGACAGCCCTGGGCTGTACAAATGACACGACCTGGCCTGCTGAAAGTAACGGGGACTTAGTCATGAAAATCAAAGAGAGCAACCTTCCGTATGAATTTTAATTCAATTTAAAGAAAACAACCATCTTCACAACTAGACCTGTAAGTAATATCATGATAAACTGAGAAAAGGTGGTCTTTGTCAAGGATTTCGTTGATCTGTTCAGTCAGTTGCCACAACAGCAGAGCAGTGAACGAAGGGTTCAAAAGCCCATCAGGGATCTGGCCATGGGGGTTTCATTTTGCTTGGATCCACAATAAACACTCATCAGAGCAACAATGCAGAAATCAAAGAACATCTTGCTTTGGGCAAATCTGCTGCATAAGATCTCCTTAAAGTGATCCAGAGCAAAGGTGCCACTGTGAGGCCTAAGGTGCACCAGCTACAAGCCGAGCTGTTTTCAATGACCCTGTATGCACGGAAAAGCTGGCCAATGAATAAGGAAACCCAAAAAGAACGGATGCATTTGGTGCTGGCAAATGATACCGACAGTGCCATGGACGGCCCAAAGGACAAACAAATCAGTCTTGAGAGGCTAAATTAATGACACTATCAATAAATAGTGGATACGCATTGGGCTGCAAATCACAAGGTCAGCAGTTCAAAACCACCAACCAGTTCTGCAGAGAAAGGATGAGGCTTTTGATTCCTGTGAAGATTTGCAGGCTCAGAGACTCACAAGGGCAGTTCTACCCTGCCCTACAGTACCTGTGAGTTAGCACTGATTTGATGGCAGTGAAAGTGTTGGCCCAGAGGGGTAAACCTCTCTAACATAAAATGGTCTTATGGTAGTTTCAAAGGATATAATTTATAAATATTAAAAATTAAAACAAAAGTACTAAAGACATTGTAGAACTGGCCTATGGGGTTCACAAAAGTGTAACTTCACAGAAACAGGCGACTACCTCTTCCTCCTGCCTTTTTGAACCACCAACCTTTCGGCTAGCAGACAAACACTCAGCACTGCACTCTCGGGGCCTATTAAATGCGTCAACTTCTACTTACCCTCCACTGCCATAACTTCATGATGCCCTCTGTCCACTAGTACATGCACATGGACAAGTTCTTCTTCTCTCGGAGATACTTCATGCCTTTCAGTCTTCAAACACATGTTTCCAATCTGTTTATCCTCTAGCCCAAAATAGAGTAGACGACGCCTCATCCTATCCTGTATCTCTAATGAAACCGTGCAAATAAACAGAAATGTAAAGCATCTGTTTCCACCACTCATAATGCCCTGAATACGAGAATAGTCTGTGAGAATTCAGTCATCAGTATCGTTATTAGTAGTGCCCACCTGATCAAAATAACAAACACATTTTAGGTTTTTAAAAAGAATTCATAAACCCCTGGAGTAGAAGCTCATTGAAAATGCATATCATAATAGTATATCTGATGATTTAAAAAAATTAGTCCAGGCAGCCATGATATATAATATTTATGGGTATCTTGAAATAAGATTAAACATCTAGTTCCATAATTTTATATCTATAGCTCTTAACAATGAGAATCCTTGTTCTCAAAAAAAGTACTTAGGAAAGAATGGATTTTGGTATGAATGTAGCTCAGTTCCTCAAACTCCAAAGTTACATTCATTCCACAAGCCACACTTTTGTCAGCATCAGTCATCTAATAATGAATAAGCCTGGGGCTCACGTTAATTAGAAGGTGCCTACTAAACACTGACCTGCAGTGAGCAGCCCAATGCTTAGCCCGAAGCTTGTCCGTCAGGACTCCTTCCCTAGACACTCACGTGCACCTGTCCTGTGAGCGCTTGCTCAGTCGAAGATCGTTGTGCTTCAGGCAGAGGCAGGATCTGCGAGGTTCCTGCCGGTGTGGCCCAGGCGGCTCTGATGACCTAGGGGGATGGCGCAGTGGATTCTGACTGCCAATGGAATGGAGAGAGCACTGCACCGCATGGGTCCCTGTCTGCAGTATGATGTTGGACATGTTATCAAATCTCTCTGAACATCAGTTTTCCCTTCTCCCTTTCCTGTGTGCCCACAGACCCTAGACGTTCACCTTGGGATTGGATTCTGACACCGGAGACCAGACTTCTCCACAGTTCAGAATGATGAAATACCCACCGACAGACAGGTATAGTCTCATCACCATCCCCATGCTCCGTATTCTTACTGACATGAGCTTTTAGTCATCCAACAAGATTTATTGAGCATCTATTATGGTTTTAGACATACATCACTGGGTATACAATGTGAACCAGACAAAAATAAGATTCACAGTCTACAGTAGAATCTATGGAGTCTTGGTAGTGGTTACACATTGGGCTGTGATCCACATGGTTGGCAGTTCAAAACCACCAGAAACTCTGAAGGAGAGACTGGGCTTTTTACTCCTGTAAATAGTTAGAGTCTCAGAAACGCACAGGGGGTCACTAAAAGTCAGCATTGGTCCAGTGGCAGGGAGTTGAGTAGTTGAGTTGATATTAGAATCAAAAGTGGATCGTGTTCTTGTCTCATCTTTTATCCATCAATCAAGTGCCTGGGGCAGAAGGTCAGATTGATCCCACAATCTCCGAGTTCAATTTAGATTTCCCACCCCCAGCCCCACCCCCCAGGCATACCTGATTAAGCTCTCTAAAGAAGGATTTCAGAAAATACTTCAGTCTTCTTGGTAGATATACAAGACTGTATGACTTGGCCTCTACTTAGTACCTCTCTAACTTCAATGTCTACCACTTCCACACATGAGCCTTTTCTTCCAACCACATCAAACTACCTGACGGTTTTTGTACAGTGTATGTGACCTTCAGAGAGGATTTTGTTTCTGCAGAGAACACCGTGCTCCCTTTTCTTCGTCTTGTCAACGACTCCTTGAATTGCGCATCCGGCATCATCTATATTAGGTAAGTTAGTTTTCATTTAAATGCCGATAAGGAGTCAGATTTGGTCCTGACAACATCATTCCATTCAATCATCACAACCAGTCTACACAGATATTGCTACCTCCAGTGTCCCATGGAAGAAACAAAGGCTTAATTAGTGAGCGGCTTATGTAGTTAAATGGCCGTGTGGCAATTTAAATTCAAGTTCATCAGATTCCAAAACTTATGTTCTTTATCACTGAGATTTGCTTGCTTTAGGACCTTCCTGTTTATTTAGAGTCTATGCTGGGTTATGCATTGGGCTGCTAACGGCAAGGTCAGCAGTTTGAACCTGCATGCTGTCTCTTAGACGACATAGGAGACGATCTGCTTCCCCCAAATATTCACAACCCTGGAAACCCCAGAGAACAGTGCTGCTCTCCCTTGTTCACACACTATGAGTCAGAAGCAACTGTATGGCCGTGGGTTGGGTTCCTGATCTGGGTCTCTGGGTTCCCACTATCTTGGGGTTTCTTTGGTCCTTCCCCGTGTGTCTCTTTCCCTCATACTCAATTATTTGAGGGCAGGAACGATGTCTCACCAAATTGAAGACTCCGAGTGAACATTTGTTGAATGAATGATGAATGAACAAACAAACATGAGCTGTACTCTACCTCTGACCTTGGTTTCCTTTCATTTCCTTTCTGTCACCGATGATGACTTTATGAGCTTGTCTCCTTGGGGGTTCACCACTCATTTCCTCCGATAACTTGATTCATACTGGAGTCCCCCAACTGAGCAGTGGTGACATCATGGTTCTGGAACTTTATTGCCAGTAAAGGTGGACCCCCAGACAGCAGCTTGTGAATCAAGCAGGAAGTGAGCGCTGGTGAGCGGGAGCGCCGAGAGAAAGTTTCGGTTGGCCCACACATGCCAGAGGAATGAAAGGAGAGGAAACAAGCACAGAAATAGAAGGCAGAGGCTTCGTGGCTTGGAAAGAGGCCCCCGTGTAGAGCAGCAACTGGCCGAGAAAGATTAAAAAGTAAAGGAAATGTGAAAACATAGTATCTGGCTTCAACTGGATTTGAAGACACCGGGGTCATGATAGCTGCATGCACAAAGCTCCTGCCACCTTTTCCTCCTCCTCACAGACCGTGGAGCTCAAGATGATAGTGGGTTGGCTGAGGGGCAGCAGCATCCCTCCTTCTGGCCTCCTAACAGGCACCTGCCATGGGGAGCGTTTCTGACGGAGCTGCTGGAAGCGCACCTTCCACAGTGGTCACCAAGGTGGCAGCTTGGTTTTCCCTCACCACTCTCACCACGGACAAGGTGTCATCTTCACAGATGCCCCCGAAAGGTCTGTGTCACCAACTTCAAGAAAGCAGAGGGGATACCTGGGTATACCAGAGCACACACACACTGGTGCCTTCCAACACTCATGTACATGTACACTTGCATTCGGAAATACAGTTGTGGATTGTCCAATCCATACTTACATCATTCTATGTACCTACACAGAAAACACATACATAAAATAAATGAGGGACTCTCTGGTTACTTATTCAATAATAATAAAAAAGCCACCTCTTTTTAGTAGCTATTCTGTGCTGGCCACTGTGTCGTATTCATTCTTAATATGCATTTTACAAATGGCACGGGTATTAAGATGCTGCTATTACCCTCAAGGAGTTCACCATAGACAAGTGTGATGGACGTCCCAATAGTCACAGCACGGCATTCTAAAAGCAAAGATGAACGGACTGTGGAGGCGCTGGAAGGCCAGCACACCTGTCCAAATCCACCTTGGTGTGTGCAGAAGTGCAGTGACGATAGAATCTGATCTGAGCCCTGAAAAATGACCCAGGAGAAGTAACTACATATGCCAAGGACTTGGGGAGAATTGCAAGCGGGTGGGGTGGGAGAAAAGCAGGGAAATTGCAAGAAATAAGGCTGGAGAGAGAGGCAAATCCCAGATAATGAGTGACATTCCAACTCTAGCAAAATGGTACACCAAGCCAATGCACTGGTATACTACCTACCCACCGCTCCCAACCCAACAAATACCAAATTGTGTGTAATGTAGTTCCTCCTCTCCCCCATGATCACAGAGAGCAGATCAAAAGAAGTTCCATGAGTCAGAAATGACAAGGGAGTATAAAACGAAGATACTGTCTTTAGGTTGAAGTTGAAGTTAGCTAAGAGACCAGATCATGCAATCTTGTGTCTCTACCTAAGGAGTCCATCTGATTCTCTCTCGCTCACAGTGTGGACTAGTTCCATTCCTAGGACAGAGTAGAACTGTCTCTCAGCTTTCCAAGATGCTGATCCTTATAGGAGCCGACTGCTTCACCTTTTTCCTGGAAGTGGCTGATGAACTAAAACTGCTGCTCTTGGAGGGTGTGGCTGCAGAGCATAGTCCCCTAGGACACAATCTGCAAGTTTCTAGCATTACGCGTGACGGGTTTCTCAAAGTTTATTGTGCATACAAATCATCTAGGCTTCTTGATAGAAAGAAGCATCTGGTTCTGTAGGTCGGAGTGGCATTCTGAGCTCCCGCACTTTTACCTAGCTCCCCGGCATGCAGACGCTGCTGGTCTGTGGCTCATGCTTTGAGTCGCAGGGCCACGCTGGAGAGCATGCTGTGAGCAAAGAAAGGGGCGTGAAAGCAGCAGCAGCAGCCCAAGGCCGACACAGGTTAAGGTATTCTCCGGAAGACACAGAGCCAATGAGTGGCAAAACCCAGACTGTAACCTTGATGTAAGTCCAAAGACCATTTTTCGTTCCACTTCACCAGGATACCTACCACAATGGCATGGATAGTGTGCGGGGGAAAGCCCCATCTTCCCTTCTGAAGTGGTTATTCCTCTTAGACTAGCTTAGTCTGTCAGGGACCACGGAGCTAGGTACCATGGATACATTTGGTCCATCATCGTGGCCACTGTGTAGCTTGCACTACATCAAACAAAGAAGCCCTGGTGGTGCAGTGGTTACGAGTTGGGCTGCGATGTGCCAGAACTGTTGTTCGAAACCACCAGGCCCTCCTCGAGAGAAAGACGGAGACTTCTGCTCCCGTAAAGAATGACAGTCTTGGAAACCCGAAGGGCAGTTCGACCCTGTCCCACAGGGTTGCCGCGGGTCAGAATTGCTTCATTTGGGTCTTGGCTCTCTCAGGTAATATACTAGTGTGACCCATAAGATTGTCAGTGACTAGGGTTTATTGTTTTTTTCTTAAGGAGATGGCCGATAGATTGCCTTTTTTTCAAATCTGCCTTAATCTGGATGGTTTTGACCCGGCTGGTATTTAAAATACCAGGGGTATATTTATGAACCTCATAGCAACAATGACCCACTACAATGTGACAACCCGACTATGGATGAAGCCAAGTACTATGAAAAGGCTATGAAAAGGCTAGGGCTGCAAGCAGGAGATGAATGGTGGTGACAAGTGCTATTACTAAAAGGCTGCAATGGCAAGATGAGGGAGCAGGAGATTTGGCTTCTTGTCTCCCCAGTTCTGCTAAATTGTTATTCAACCTCTCAAAACAATGATTCTGTCTCTATGAACCTCGATACGATGGATTGACTGCAGCAATGGGGTCAAACGTAGGAACAATGGTGAGGCTAGTGCAGGACTGGGTGGTGTGACCATTCATTGGACACAGGGTTGCTGTGCATCTGGATTGACTAGACGGAACCTAATAATACCACCAAGTTTGGGCTGTGCTCTTCATGACTCTCCCAGGCTCCAGTCTATGGCCTAGAGCTACGTCCAAATGTGATGGAGTGCTGAGTAGGGGGAGCAGCATGGCCCTTGTCTACTTGGCTGGCGCTGTTCTTGTTAGGAGCCGTCAAGTCAGCACTGACTCATCGTGGCCCAATGTCCAAGAGTTTGTCAGTGTGCCACACTGTCATGGTTTGGGGGTGCCGTGTGTGATGCTGGGAGCTATGCCAGTGATATTTCGACTCAGCAGGGTCACCCATGGTGAAATGTTGTCACCAGAGCGTCCAGACTAAAAATAGAGTAGGGAAAAGGAAAAGGTGAAAGCACTCTGGGGAATGACCCACCGGAAGGAAGCCTTATGAACAGCAGTGAAACATTGTCTGCTACAGTTCTGGGTGCTGAGACCCTCAGGCTGACTTTGGGGGTAGGAAAAGCCATGAAATCCAGAGATTAATTTTCAGGCCTGGAAACCACATAGAGTTTGCTCAGTGGATTTTGAGATTGCTTGAGCCAATGACTCCTTTTTTTTTCTTCGTTTTTAAAAATCGTTTTATTAGGGGCTCATCCAACTCTTATCACAATCCATACATACATTAATTGTGTAAAGCACATTTGTATATTCATTGCCCTCATCATTCTCAAACCACTTGCTCTCCACTTAAGCCTCTGGCATCAGCACATTTTTGCCCTCCCTTCCCACTCCCCCTTCCCTCATGAACCCTTGATAATTTATACATTTTCCTTTTGTCATATCTTGCCCTGTCCAACGTCTCTCCTCACCCACAACAGTCTGTCCCCCAGGGAGGAGGTCACATGTAGATCCTTGTAATTGGTTCCCCCTTTCCAACCCACCCTCCCTCTCCCTCCCAGTGTCACCACTCTCACCACTGGTTCTGAAGGGATCATCCATCCTGGATTCCCTGTGTTTCCAGTTCCTGTCTGTACCAGTGTACATCCTCTGGTCTAGCCAGATGTGCGAGGTAGAATTGGGATCATGATACTGGGGTCGGGGAGAGCATTTAGGAACTAGAGGAAAGTTGTATTTTTCATCGTTGCTACATCACACCAACTGGCTTGTCTCCTCCCCTAGACCCTTCTGTAATGGAATCTCCAGTGGCCTACAAATGGGCTTTGGGTCTCCACTCTGCACTCCCCCACTCATTCACTATGATAAGATTTTTTGTTCTGATGATGCCTGATACCTCATCCCTTCGACGCCTCATGATCACACATGCTGGTGTGCTTCTTTGGTACATTCAGTGTAATTTTGTCTGTCCATTACTGCATATTGGGAGCAGGTAAGTTATTTCCTGAGGTTCCCAGGTGGAGAGGAATTGTTTCTCAGGAGGGATTGTACTCAGTACATCTGATTCCATTTAAAAGACAAGATTGTGGATGAACTATCTGGAATAAAAACAATGGGATTGACAGTTCGGGGGGACTTGGGATGGGGGAGGTGGGAGTAAGGAAGTGGTGTTAACAAACCCAGGGGCAAGGGAACAACATGGGATCCAAATTGGTGGTGAGGTGGGAGTGGCAGGCCTGGTAGGGAATGATCAAGGGTAAGGTAACGTAACGAAGAGGTATAGCTGTAACCCAGGTGGGGATGAAGCATGATAGTGGGGCAGGAGGAAATTTAAGGGAAATAGAGGAAAGAGCTAGGAGGCAAAGGGCATTTATAGAGGTCTAGACAAAGACATGTGCATGCAGATATGTATATATATATATATATATATATATATATGGTTGGGGAAATAGATCTATATGCCTATATTTATAGGTTTGGTATTAAGGTGGCGGAAGGACCTTGGGCCTCTACTCAAGCACTCCCTCAATGCATGAATACTTTCTTCTATTAAATTGGCATTCTATGATGCTCACCCTCCTGACACAACCGCTGAAGCCAAAGTGGGTGAACAAGCAAATGTGATGAAGAAAGCTGATGGTGCCCGGCCATCAAAAGAGATAGAGTCTGGGGTCTTAAAGGCTTGAAGATAAACAAGCGGCCATCTAGCTCAGAAGCAACAAAGCCCACTTGGAAGAACACACCAGCCTGGGTGATCGAGTGGTCCTGAAGGGATCAGTTATCAGGCATCAAAGAACAAAAAATCATATCATTGGTTGCACACCTCCATGATAGGATCGCTGAAGACAAATGGGTGCATAAGCAAATGTGACGAAGAAAGCTGATGGTGCCCGGCTATTAAAAGAGATAGTGCCTGGGGTCTTAAAGGCTTGAAGGTGAACAAGCGGCCATGTAGCTCAGAAGCAACAAAGCCCACATGGAAGAAGCACACCAGCCTGTGCGATCACGAGGTGTCGAAGGGATCAGGTATAAGGCATCATCAAAAAAAAAAAGATCTTACCATAGTGAATGAAGGGGAAAGTGCAGAGTGGAGACCCAAAGCCCATTTGTCGGCCACTGGAGATCCCCTCACAGAGGAGCCTAGGGGAGGAGATGAGTCAGTCAGGGTGCGATATAGCACCGATGAAGAATACAGCTTTCCCCCAGATCCTGGATGCTTCCTGCCCCACAACTACCATGATCCGAATTCTACCTTGCAAGACTGAATAGAGCAGAGGTTGTACACTGGTGCAGATAGGAGCTGGAGGTACAGGGAATCCAGGGTGGATGATACCTTCAGGACCAGGGGTGTGAGGGGCGATACTAGGAGAGTAGAGGGTGAGTGGGTTGGAAAGGGGGAAGCGATTACAAGGATCTACATGTGACCTCCTCCCTGGGGGACGGACAACAGAAAAGGGGGTGAAGGGAGACACCGGATAGGGCAAGATATGACAAAAGAATAATGCATAAATTATCAAGGGCTCATGAGGGAGGGCGGAGTGGGGAGGGAGGGGAAAAAAGAGGACCTGATGCAAAGGGCTTAAGCAGAGGGCAAATGCTTTGAAAATGATTAGGGCAAAGAACGTACAGATGTGCTTTATACAATTGATGTATATATATGTATGGATTGTGATAAGAGTTGTAATGAGTCCCTAATAAAATGTTAAAACAATTAAATTAAATAAAAGGCTAGATTGGTGACTTTTGAGCTGACAAGAAGTATATGAAATTTTGGATTTTGAGTTGATGTGTTAGAACTTCTAGAGATGTTGGAATAGGGTACATGTATTTTGCATGAGGACAAATGTGAATCTTTGGATACCAGACTAGCCTGCAGGAAGCTGAACAATGCTACTTCTTCCCCACCAAAAAAAGATGTTCTGATCCCAGTTCCTAAAATTTCTGAATGTACTATATTTTATGACGTAGCAGATGACACTGGGATTGCACAATTGACTTTAAAATGGGAGATCGCCCTGTGTGAGTAAAGGACAGAGGGAGGACCTAGCCACTTTTTGCTGGCTTTGGAGACCGAGAGAGAAGGAAGGAATGTGGGGGACTGAAATAGGCCAGGGAATCGAATCTCCCTAAAACTTCCAGAAAGAACGCATCCTTGTCAACACCTTGACTGTACTCTAGTGAAACTCTTCTGAACTCTGACACGCAGAACTATAATATCCCAAAGTTTTCTTTTAAACTCTAAGTTTACAGTAATGTGTTACAACACTTGACAACTGACACACGTCTGCCTTGCAATTTTGTTTGGGGATCTTGGGCCAGTTGTCTCATCTGTGCCTTCCTTGTTTTCCCTCCTCTCCACACATCAGAACTGCTGGAAGAGATGGGTAGATGCCTAGCACCCGGCGCTTGCTCACTCAGTGCCTCGAGTCAATTTGGATGCATGGTGTGGCTATCGGGCAGGGTAGCACTGCCCCGTGGATTTCTGAGACTTTAAGCCTTTACAGTAGAACACCCGATCATGGAGCACGTGGTGGTTTCAAACTGCAAACCTTTGTGGATCTCAGCCCAAAGCATAGTAACCACCCGGCCCCCAGGTGCTCAGTAAAAGTGTCTTTCCAGCTTTCCCTCTCCTTCCAGGTTGGGGAAACAGGAAAGCAGGGGCAAAATAGCATTCTAAGGGGGCACGCCTTCCCCGGACATCAGCTGCCTCCAGGACTGCGTGCTCTGCACAGCTCTAGCAGAGGGCTCCTCCCTCCCCTGGGGAAACCCCCCTTCAGAATACAAAAGCTCTTTAGAAGAGCCCCCCCCCCACCCCACCAGCCTCCCTGGAGATCTTGGTGACCCGCTGGTCAGAGTAGAAATGCGTCCATGGAGTTTCTCTTTTCTTTCCCAGTGGTTGCAGTTTTGGTGAGTAGTCACGCGGCTTTCTTCAGAAGCACACCTAGGTGAACTGCCAACCTGTTAGCAGCGGAGTGTGTTCTCTATTTGCCCCACCGAGGGTCTCCAGAATGGGCACTGTGGACCCCATACCAATGTGCCCCCCCCTGCCCCAGAAGGAATCAGGAGGTGACTTTAGCCAGTCATAGGGGCCAGGCCTGGCTGTCGTACCCCATCTACCCCTATCCCCCACCCCCCTACACCCCCACAAATATTTCAGGCTTTCAGTTCCTTAATTAGTCGTGTTATGAGCTTTTATTTCAAAAGCACATTTAATACAAGTATAGTTTTGCAGATACAAGCTTTCACTTTGTATTCTACAAAAGTCTTTGAATATTATTCTCTTTACAAAATGGAGCCTTACAAAAATACTGACAATTTAATGTTTGTTTTTTTATACAGTTTTTCTCTAGTTGCAGTTATTTCTGTCATTGTAAAACAATGCCTACCACAGAACTATGATATTTTAGTTGATATTAAACAAACCAAAAAAAAGAGGAACTCGATGCTTTTTTAAGCAGCTAATAATGTAAATAACACAGGTCGAGACACAGTTTATGATCATAGTGGATATAGCTAAAATTGTTTCAGAAATATTTTACATAGTTAACTTTTAATGTTTTATACATTATTTATATAATATTTATATATAAAAATCATAGCTTGCTATAGTTGAAATGAAAGGACGGATGTGCATGTGGTTACATTTAGCCCTTTGAAAGGTTTGCATCCAAGATCTGAAAGCATATCTCCCTTCCTCCATTCCTCAGAGGTTCAGCAGTAGGAGTTCCCACGTGCTACCCAGAGTTCCCGTGTACTTGCTGGGAAGGATGAGGAAAGCTCTCTTCGCAGATTTCACCCACGTGTTCTGCCCAGCAGAACCTACCAAGAACTGCCCTAGAGATCAACCCCAAGACAATAGTGCTTTTACACAGCCTAGCAAGCACAGCCCCTGCAAGGACTCCAGGCAGCTCCTTCAGCTGCCAGGGCCACCTCACAGGGGGGGAGTTCTTCAGGGCCCCTCTGGCTCCTTCTGACAAACCATTGGTTTGGTTTCACTCTGCCCCCTGCACTCCCCCACCTTCAGTACAGGCCACTTCCCCTCAGAGGGCCCTGGGCCCGGCCTTTGCACATCCGCAGACCCTTGCAGGACAATTCGGCAGGCACACAGCGAGGATGGGCAGGGAGGAGGCAGTCACCGAAGCCTAACCGTTCCTAAGAGTACGCAAGCGCCCCGGTGCAAGGCCCAGGCAGAAGGCAAACAGGGCGCCTTCTGAAATTGTGCTATTTGTGAAATTCACGCGTCCACAAAGAGTCTCCTAATCGCCTACGTGAGGGACTGGCTACTGTCCTGTGGGCTGGCTAAGTGATAAGGCTCCAGGTCGGGGAGTTTGGAGTCGGGATAATTCCATTGAGCAAGAGAGCTCTTTCCTTTTATCTTAAAAACAAACAAACAAAAACCCCCAAGAAAGGAACTTCTTGAACCAAAATCACAGTAAAGAGAAAAGTGGGGTGGGCAGAGAGACCGGAGGGGCACCCCCACCCCCTCCCTGCTCAATGGTTATTTTCTTGGGTCATTGCTACCTCTGGCTTTCCTCCCCGGCCTGGGGCTCCTTGGGCCACAAAGGTGACCCCCAGACACGACTTGAACCTTGGTAGTGTTTGTTCCAGAACAAGCCATGTTCACTGGAACATGAACACTTGAGCCAACGGCACACATCCAGGATTCCGGCACTTGGTGTTAGTTCCACACAGGTGAACAACTACCTATTTGGGAAGGCCACAAAGTAAGACTCTTTTTTCGTTCTTTCTTTTTAAAATCAGTCAGGCAAAAAAGAAGAAGAAGAGGAGGAAAAGTTTTTGTGTTTTTGTTTTTCTCCCTACATTCTACTGTCTGATGAGATTGGAGAGCAGCAAGGAATTGCTGTCAGCAGTCACTTTTCAGAAACGGCTGGAGAGGCGGGCGGCTCCTACACCATGTTATGGCGATTGTTTCTGTCAATGATGTCCACAGGCGAGAGGATCTCCTTCCTGATGGTGGGGGACGGCAGCGACAGAGGCGTCTTGCTCCTGAAGAGGTCAGACACGAAGAAAACCTAGGGGTGCAAATCAGAGGTACAGATCAGTAAGGGGCACCGGGGGACTGGACACATGCAAAGACAAAGTGCCTCTCACAGGAGCCCGAGCTCCCCAAACAGAGGGGCTCCACGTGACAGATCTACCAACTGAGGCGGGATGCAGGGAGCGTGCAGCTCAACGTGTCCTGCACACACGGGGACACCGGGGACAGAGAAGGGGGGGCGCATGACCCAGGCTGCACAGCAGCCGTGGGACTAGAACCCCACTCCCCGTGCGCTGTTCCGTAGCAGCTCCCCCACATCCTTATTTCTCAGGGCGAACGAATAGCAAAGAAACAGAAGTTCTTAAACAAAGGAAGCCAGCCCTCATTAGTCACAATCAGTTATCCATTTTCTCTTTCCTCATAAAGGAACCGAGAGTGTAAACACCCCCTCCCTGCCACACACACACACACACACACACACACACACAAATTAGCCAGTGTGAATTCATATCAGTAGGAGTTAGAATAAGGAAGAGGTAGTGGCCACTTGTTACCGACAATCCCATGATACCACCACTTTGGATGGCGGTCAAGAAGCTAGGGTCCGCTTGCTGAGGAGTCAGTAACTATGGCTCATTCATTCTCCAGCCCCTCCTCCTCCTGGGCATGTGACCTCACGGACTCTTTCACAAATCATTAAGAAACATTTATTGAACTCTCACTTGCAAAGGTATAAAGGTGCCTCAGGCCTCGATGGTGCTCAGTGGCTGTCTGAGGAAGATCAAGGACTTGGAGAGTTGCGAAAGCAAGATACACGCGCTGTTACTGGACGGCGAAACAAACACACCACCTTCCCATCTGTCAACTGTCTCCTTACGTGACACTGCACATGTACAATGATAGTTTAAAAAAATCTGGTATCCAACTATTTCTCTCACGAGCAGTGTGCATCTCGCAGTATCGAGTGAGAAGTGAGAGGTGAGCCTGACGCTGGCTGCGATAGTCAAGGTCATGTGCCGACTCACGAATAGCCTGGGCTGTGCTTCTTTGTGGTTTGGCGGTTATGGAGTGATGTCCTGGCCCCCGCCTGCATTTTTGTCTCCGAGAAAAGGGGTTTCAATCAGTGCTTCCACCCCTGGAGCTCACGTGCACATAACCCAGACCAACAGCACGTTCCATCGGAGCCACGAGAGACACGTCTTCAGGCTGCTCCCTCTGCCGAGGACAGGGGTTTGCACACCACGAACACCTCCTTCTTCAACTCTTTACAATCTCCATGCACTGGCTTCGCTCCCAATTTAGCTTTCTCAGCTCACGGCCACCGTATATTAGGGTTTCATCTTCCCAATGGCAAGGTATTAATATAAAGAGGAAAGGCAATCATGTACTTAAGAAGACCCAGAACAGGGTGCGTGCGGTCCACAGGCCAGTGAAAGGTATTCCTGTCTCTAATACTCTGAGTCGCAGAGTGAGCCATGCTCCTGAGTCACCTAAGCGGTGCCTGCCAATCTTTCTTCCAAGAGAAGAAGCTTCCTGAAGGGCCAGCCTTGACCCACAAACAACATTGGACATTGGGCTCTGGCCACAACAGGGGCTCAGTAAATGTTTGCTCTTTAATTTCTAAACTACTGGGTAGCAAACACTCTTGCCTTGGATATTCTGGGCACAGAGAACCCCTGCGGACTTCAAGGGCAACCACATGCTCCCACGCCGCATGCACTCACCCCTGCAGCAAGAGTCTAGTTTTTAATGTGTTCTACTTACTTTTTAATTGAGATTTTCCCATTATTCTTGTTAGTTTAAAAAAATATATTTATGTATGAAATCTAACATAGGCAAATCTATATAGTAACTGGATTAATGTTTTTTTGTGAGTATGGCAGGGGAGATTGGGGGTGGAATGGAGAGCTAATAATGATGTGTAGGAGAGATTGATATAAATGATCTAAAACTGATGGTAGTGATGAGTGTACAAATCTGCTTGATGCAATTGAACTATTGAATCTTTATGTGAATATATGCCTGTAAACTGCTGAAATAAAATGAAATTAGGAAAGGTGTTAAAAACGGAAAGAAATGCTGAGTCCAGTCCAGTAGACTCCCCCTTTAAGCAGTTTTTGTCGTCAGCATAGCTTGAGGTTACATGAACACTTCTACTACGATCCTGCCTGACTCAAAGAGGGCTCAGTTTTCCCAATGCTGGAGCCGCAGAACGAGAAAAAGCGAAAACTTCTTAGCTTAGAGCAATTTCATTTCCTGCCAAAGATGGTCTCCACCCAGCAAGAAAGCCCAGAGGCCCAGGCGGGGAAGGGTCCATACACATTAAGTAGTTCTCTTAGATCTCAGACATAAACCTACTCCCAGGCCACAGTCAGGCTCCACACATCTCCTCTGCTGCTTGGAAGAACACGTTAGGGAGTAAATACAGACTCGGAAAACGAGAAATCTTTTACTCCCAGTGCCAAGATGTGGTCTAAGTGACACAGTCCAGAGCATTTGTCTTCAGTTCAATATCTCCAATCCTTTGCATTGTATGATTTACTTTTTGGGGAAATGAATGAATGCGACCAGTAAAGAGCTGTGGAGTACCTGCTCTATGCTGAGCCCTGAGAGTAAAATGTATTTCAGACAGACCTCTGCCTTCCAGAAGCTCACAGCCAGGGAGGGAGGGAACCTGGTAGATAGGCAGCGACCGTAGAATGCTTTAGGGAATGCAACACAAGGAAGCTGGGGAGTTGAAGAACCACCGAGAAAGGAGCCTTGGTGGTGTACTGGCTATGCGTTGGGCTGTGACCCACAAGAACCACCGAAAAGGTAGCATCTCCCCAAACTGAAGGAAGGGTGTTGGGCCGTAGGAGGCTTTTCCCCCAAAGGAGGTATAGTTGAGCCTAGCTTTGAAGGCTACGGAGTTAGGCGGGTGGTGATGGCCAGGAATGTAGCTGGCGGCAAAGAAGGCAAGCACAGCGCGGGCCGGGCGGGGAACACCCCGCGCAGTTCCGTGAGGCTAGAACGGCCAGGGCCCGACTTAGCCTTCTGCGGAACAGGTAAGACGTCCAGAGCTTCTCTGCTTGGCTCGAGGGGCCGTTGTCAAGGCTGACGCAGGGAAGTGTATCTTCTGGGGAAAAGGTACATTAGCTCAGGGTGGGAGGGAGACGCTGTTGTTACTACGTGCGGAGTCGGGCGCTCGACAGGCGCACGTGTGAGGAGCAGAACTGCCTCCGTTGGGCTTTCCCGGCTGGCATCTTTAAGGGGAGGAGCCCGCCACACGTGGTGGTCAAGCGCTGGCTGCAATCGATCCCGCCGTGGGGTCTCTGGGCAAGACAGTCTGCTGCTGCAAATGTTCGTGCCGTGGAAACCCTATGGGGGGCTTCGGCCACGTTGGAGAGGCTCGCTGTGAGTCAGGAGCAACCCAATCACAACGCATCTGCTTTATTCAGTTGGTTTGATCGTTACAGGAGCCGATCGCTGCCAGGCCTTTCTTCCACAGTTTCAAACCACCAGCCTTTCAGTGAGCAGCCAAGCGCTTAACCGCTGTGCCACTAGGGCTACTTTGGAACACAGAGGAGGTGGGAAAGGGTGCAGCTGGCCCGAAGGCAGCGAGCCAAGCAGGCCGCTCTGACAGAGCCTGGGGAGAGAAGGAGTCCGGAACTACAGGAGACAAAGGAGAGGAGATGAATTTTGAGATGTGGGTACAATAGTGGAGATGTACGTGTGTGGGCAGGAGCGTGGCAAGAGGGAATACTGCTCTTTTTGATCCTGTGCTTAACTCTGGAGATCTATGCATTTGTTATCGTAAAACTTAGCGTTTAAGAAACTACAGTGGAAGATAAGTCAGCTTTCCTCCGCCTTCCAATATTTTGGGCTTCCCTTGCTCATGTGTCGGGGGAGGAATCCTGGCCTCCTGAGGCAGCCTGGCAGGCTGGACTGTGCTCTGGGGACAGTGCGATCTGATTTCCCTCAGACGCTCAGCTAACGTTGCCTTCCTCCCAAGAGCAAGATTAGCCGCTAACAGGGCAAGCTGGGGCAGAGAGCCCCACGCGTTCACTGGGAGCAATTGGCCCGACAAACGTGACCATTATTCTGACTCCAGCCCATTGCTTCGCCAGCTTCCACTTCGTAATCCAACACACCCAGCAGTGGTAAGGAAGACTTGGCTTTAAATCCAAAGCTCACCATTTCCAGCAACATACCTAAATGGGGGACACACTCGCTGCTCAGAGAGTCACCTTAAGGACCGAGGACCTAAACCGACGGCCAACGAGCAGCAGTGCTTGATGCCTGGCGAGAGGTTAGTGAATCAGTCATTTCCGCTGACTTGTGTGCTCTCGGCGCAAACTGCAAAAGAGCAAGGCAAACTGCCCACGAGAATCACTTCTACTCCCCGCCTTAACACTGAACGGGAAGAAGCAAATGAACTAAAATCACAAGGAGTGAGAAGAAAAGGCACCCGGACTGGGGGCCTGCCCGAGCGTCGAGAGCCTGTGTCCGTGAAAGTCGTGTGCTGATGGGCGTTTCCCACAGGACAGACAGAATCCACTGCAGACGTCCTATAGTTTCTGGGGTTACTCTGGGGGAAGGAATCAGCACAACCAAGAAGGAAGATGCTAGGCTCCTCGGAAAAGACACAGTCCAGTCTTGCTGGCGAGGAAATCAGAAGCCTGGTTAGTAGCCAGGTTTCCACTTCCCTTGCTGCGAATGGCAGCGCCAGCATGTTCCAGGGCCATTCCATCCAGGGAAGGTTACAACACAACACTGTCCCCTCACTGTTTCTGGAGCCCCAGAGGGAGCCCAGAGGGAGCTCCTCGGAGATCTGGATCGTACCCTTACGTAAGCCCCCCCTGAGCTTAGCTGCTCGCACAGAGAAGCTACGTAAGAAAGCAAGAGAATGACACGATCTTAGAACCAGAAGGAATCAGAGAGACGGTCTGTCCTAATAGTTCCCAAAGTGCTGTCCCCAAGCAATCTGCTTCGAAACCACCTTGGTGTCTCCTGCAAGAGGGGATTCCTAGGCGCCCCTCCCCACCGCCCCATCTACTGTTAGCATAGCTTGCTGTCTGCAATCCCGCAAACACCGGAGGTATTTGGGATGCAGGCTAATGTTGAGATAAGCACGGGAGAGTTTATAGAGATAAACAGATGGGCTTAACTCCCAGATCTGCCACTTAATGACTGTGTGTCTTGGGCAGGCCTTCCTAGCTTTATTTCTAAACCGGGCATCATGCTAGCTTTTAACGCCCCTATCTTCCCTCCTTGGTGCCCATTCTGAACGTTGAATGGCCTTTCTCACAGCACTGGGCTATAGGCATCCGTGCCAAATGCTTTCCGTGCCGTGCCATGCTTCCCTACCAGACTGTGAGCTACTCACGGGCATGAATTGTGCTGACTCATCACTGTAACCCAGAGCCCAGCAATTGCAGCCCGCCGCGCTGGAGGACGGACGGAGCTGAGCGCTCCTCTGTGCTTTCTTGGCCTTGTAGTGACTTCCATGCTCCGCAAGGCAAACCATCGTCTGGTCCCGAGGGAAGATGGGGGAGAAAGCCTGGGGCTCTGACTCACTCAGGCCGCCCTGGGTAGCGTCAGAGCTGGCTAAAGAAGAGCCATCTCTGGCAACCCTGTCTTTTGACTAAGTGGGCGTTACCCGATTGTGTCCATTACTTTTGACCTCACTAAAGGGCTTCCACAGCTTTTGGCAATGGGGGGTTGCCAGCTGTCCGTGTCAAGGGATTTCCAGGCGTGGCCGAACGGGAATAGAATACGTGGGAAAGAATGTCACTCCGGGAGTCAGGCAACAGGATCGAGCCCCCAAATTGCTATTGCTGAGGCGCTCAGGCTGAGTCACACCCTCGTCACGTCTTGACCTCATAGCAAATGAAGCATTGTATAATCTGAGAGATGATGGGCCTGCCCTGTTATGTGTGGACAAATGTTATAAAAAAAAAACTACCGAAAGGCTTACAAGAACTACTGTATGTGAACACGCTTTGTACCTATCGAAAGGCTGTGAGAATCGCCACCTAGTTAGCGTCACACAGGACCGCCGTCATTCCATTCCCGACAGTCCTACGAAACGAAGAACGGGGAGGCGGAGGGAACGCACGAGGGGAGGTTGCTAGCAGTTCTGACTAAGGGAAGAAAGCGTGGGGGCACTGTGGGTAGGTGCTGGCCTACTAACCCCAAGGTGGGCAGTTCAATCCCCTCAGGAGTTCCATGGGTGAAAGACAGGCCATCTGCCCCTGAGAAGTGGGGTAGTCTTGGAAACCCTGCATAGGCCTGACTTGAGAGCAGTGAGTTTGGCTTTGCCAACCAGCCTTACAAAATGATCCACTCCTGAGCTGGCAAGAAGGAAGACTTCTGAAGGAGAGAAGACACACAGGGCTGACACATCTGAATATGGGTGTTGGGGGGTGGGGGTGGTAAGGGGAACATGCAGGGGTGTGGAGCTCCATTCAGCAGAAGCCGGGGTCATGAATGCAGGTCCACATGTTGACAGAACTTGGGGTTGGTACCACTCCCAGAAACCCTATCATTTTGAAACAGAAAGAGACAAAAAAGAGGGGAGGCTACTATTTATTGAGGTTGCCTGTTTAACCTAACCTAACTGCCATTGGGTGGAGGCCGACTCACAGTGACCCTACAGGACAGGGTAGAACTGCCCCTGTGTGTTTCTGAAATGGTAACTCTTTGACAGGAGAAGAAAGACTGGTCTGTCTCCTCCCATTTCCGTCCTTAGGGCCATAAAACACGCCACGATCTCTATAGCTTTGCTTCTTTGCTCATGCTGTTCCTTCTATCTTACCTTTTGTACTTTATTGTTAGCGTTCACTGATCTTTCAAGCACCGCCTTTCCAGTCCAATGCGCCTGAGCATGAATGATGGTCTGTCTCCCTGGTGTCCCCACTCTCTCCAGGAGAGTCTCTCATCTCTGCTGCTGTGGCACTCAGTCTCTTGCTCTTGTTTGTTTACATGTTGGTTTCCATTAGCTTAATGTTTTTTAAACTACAGGTCACAAATGACTAAAGCAAGTTTAAAGGTTAACAAGTTTAAAGAAAATACCAAAATGTATGGGGGGGAGTGGGGAGGGAGAGGAAAAATGAGCTGATACCAAGAGCTCAAGTAGAAAGCAAATGTTTTGTGAATGAGGATGGCAATACATGTACAAATGTGCTTGACACAATGGATGGATGGATGGATTATGCTAAGAGTTGTACAAGCCCCCAATAAACCAATTTTTAAAAATTTAAATACATAAAAAACACCCAAATATATAACCACATATGCATCATTTTGTGAAATATTTGTTACAGGTATGTGTGCATGCCTTTGCTGGCTTACAATGCAAAATTTCTTTCTTCTGATGAATGAACTGTGGCCAAGTCACTGAAAGCCAGTGCTGTAAGCTCTTCAAGAATCCTGTACTTAGGTAGCTCCTGATCCTTCAAGCCAATCATAGCAATACACACATGACACACATCCAATGAATGGTGGCATGTACCAAGCCCTGTGCAACTCTTATTTCATCAACCTCCAACCCCCCAATCATGTCAGGGATTACCACTCCTACTTCACGGTGAACTGCCTGAGATGCGTACCTGGCAAGTGGCAGGAACTCAGTTTCCTTTCTGAATCTCTGTCGCACCACCCGCCTCATCCTTCTCATGTGCAGACCGGGGACAGAGTCCTTTGCAAACTGCAGAGTGCTGCAGAGATGAGGTCACCATGCCCTGGGGGCCACAGCCGACCTTGGCCTTCCCTTCCTTCTCATTCCATGTCCCCTTTGTGGCACTGATGCCCACCTGAGCCCAGGAGCCTGGAGGGCAGGGTTCGTCTCAGAGCTGAATGAGCCAAGGGCTAGGCTTTCCAAGGCTGGGGAGAGCTGAGGGTCATGCCGCTCATTCTCCGGTGCAGCAACGGTAGATGGGGGGGCTTCCGAAGTTTTGTAGAAAATGGATGAAAAGAGAATGGGATTTTCCTGGGAACGTTTAGAGGCCCCCTTGTAAGCTCGGTGGCAAAAATGGGAGTCTCCCAAGCTCAAGGTAAAGGACATTCCAAATTCCAGGTCCAAACCAAGCATGTTGGGAGCTTATCGTGTTAGCCCTTTCGTGGCGGGACAGGACAGAAATCAAGACACTGGGAGTTGATTCCAACAATTCCATTCATTGGATGTGTGTCTTTGCGCATGTCGTACTTTCTCTGCCTCGGTTTCCTCCTGGGGAGGGGCGGTGGGCACCACAGGACACTTCTTCACACTCTCATGCCGCTGCTTTGGTCTCAGGGTCACCTCCCTGGGGCACAGACAAAGAATACCCTTGCCCTGCCCTACATCCTGGAGCGAGGCCGGCGCACACACAGAGCGGCCGCTCCCTGCGGCACGCCCCGGGAAGAGGAAAACCAGGAAGGTCTCCGCTGTGTGTTTACGAAATCCACCAGCAGCTGCTTCCTTTGCCGAGCCCACAGCCATGGCGGCCTGGCCCTGGCCTGACCCCTCTCAGGGCCCCATAATTTGCCATCTGTTAGAGGGGTCAGGGAGGAGGCGACCAGCGATGCAAGTTGTCACCAGACAGGAAATGAACTGATGTCTGTCCCTTCATCTGAGTCCCTGAATTAGTCCAGCGGGCGGGTATGTGACAGTAGCCATCTCGTCTTTGGTCGGAGTGACTGCGTGCGTATTTGGGAGGGAGACTAGGAGGGGCAGGATCTACCTGTGTTCGCGTCTATTTCTGTGGTTCTGAGGGTTTCTGAGAGAGAGGAAGAGAATAAGCAATGAGTATTTATGTATCTGGATATGTGTCCATCCACCTCTGAGCTGTACTCAGCAATATACTGTGTGTGCATGTGTTCCTATACACCCGGGTGAAGGTGTACCCCTCCATTCCATGTGCGGGCCTATCTCCCCCCAAGCGCAGGTACCTCTGTGTTCCATGGTCTTCCCTCTCTGGACAGGGCTCGACCAGTGAGCAATGAGGAAGGAAATCCGACCCCTTCCAGTTGGCCGGAATGTTTGGTCGGGACAAACCTGCTGGCTATGACAGGCCCGCCTCTCAGCAGAGCGAGGTCAAAGTTCTTGGCTGTCACACAGCCTGTTACCCAAGGCTCTGCCATGTCTGAACCAACACCTCAGAGTCAGGTACTGCTCCCACTGGGGTATGCGTCATGGCCTCCAAGGAAGGGCATCTTCACGGGCCTTGCAGGGAGGCAGCCCACTGAGAAGACAGCCCCCTGCTCAGTTACTGCAGTCAGCGGGGCCTCAGCAGAATCTCCAAGATCAAGTCACAGATGAGGAAACTAGGCTGGGGGGGTGGTGCAGGGGGGGGAGAGAGTGTCTTGCCTGAGACCACAAGCGAATTCATCATTCAGTCCTTAAGCAATGCTTATCAAGGACCTATTGTCTGTCAGCTGATGTGCTAGGCGCTGGGAATGACTAACCAGAGGTTAAGCCATGGATTATGCCATTTAAGCACCCAGAATCTAGACACAGGAGCGTGCAGTTGTGACAGAACAACAGCTGTGGTGAGGCAAAGTGCAAAGGACCATGGGAATGTTGGAGGGAAGTTAGGTAACTCTGTATCCAGGGACTGTCGTCTCCACCCTCCACCAGTCTCCCTCCCTCCCTTCAGTGTCTACATCCTAATCTCTGGAAGCTGTGAACAGGTCACCACAAGGGATTTTGCCAAGGTAATTAAATTACAGATCATGAAATGGGGAGATTAAGTTGGATTATCTGGGGAGGTCTATTGTAACCCCAAGGGTCTTTAGAAGAGCCAAGTAGGAGGGTCAGAGTCACAGAGGGGATGTGAGGAAAGCGCAGAGGACTGAGAACGAGGGAGATTTAAAGATGATCCCCTGCTGGGAAGAAGGAAGGGGCTGGCCATGCGCCATGGAGTGTAGACGGTCCCTTCCTGGTAGATGGCGTAGAGTTGGTTGGCTAAAGGGAACTCCACATGTGCAGAGGAGGTCTGGCCCATGGGGTTTTCAAGATTGTGACCTTGCAGAAGTAGATCGCAGTAGGCTGTCTTTCCAGGCTGCTCGGGGTGGGTCGTGCCACCCAGGGACTCCCAGATGATCTTTAGGAACTAGAAAAGGCAAGGATTCTGCCCGATTCTGCAGAAGGGACATGGCCCCACCAACACCTTTACTGCAATCCATGGGGATGAGACCCACTTCAGACTCCTGTCCCTCCAGAACCGTAAGAAAATAAATCTGTGTCGCTTTGAAGTCACTAGAATCGGTGGTAACTTGTTACTGCAGCCAGAGGACATGAATCCCAGTTTCATCAGAGATGAGATGACATGGGAGCTTCACTCCGGAAAGTGGACCAGCAGGGAAGGAGACCACTTTGTATGACAAAGAGCTCAAGGGCGCAGCACCACTGAGTCAAAGCCAACTCATCTGGACCCCAAAGGACCTACTAGAACTGCCCCGTAGGTTGCCAAGACAACAGCTATTCATCACAGAAAGCCTCAGACTGCTGTGAACACATCCAGAAGCGTGGTTTGCCTGCGGGGTGGGGCTTACAGGAAGCTTGGTCTTGGAGACCTTGGTGAGTGTCGGGCTGCTTGGTGTCAACTGGCTTCCCTACCGTCTCTCTGTGTGGCCTTCTTCCCCGGTTTGCTCATTAATGAAATGGAGACCGTAGACACTGGGGAGTCTCGAACACAGGGTCTACAGAGGACTCCAGAAGATGGCCCCTGCTAAGTGCTCACAGCGAGCGAACGTCATGGTGGGCCCACGACCAGCCTCCATCGATACTGCCGCTGCGCTTGGTGGTGAGAGGGGCCACCATGGCACTCCGGCTCAGTGCTACACAACACAGTGGAACGCCGCCCAGTCTGGCGCCTTCCTCGCAACTGTCCTCATGTCTGAGCCCACTGCTGCAGCCACTGTGTCCACCCAGCTAGTCGAGGACCTTCCCAGCGTGCTGCCCATCTACTTCACCACGCCCGATGTCCTTCTCAAGGGACTGGTCTCTCCTGGCAACACGACCACAATACGTGAGGTGAAATCTTTCCATTCTGGCTGTACTTCTTTCAACACAGAGTTCTTTGCTCTTCTGGTAATCCACGGACACCGTCGTTCCAATACATCAATATTTCTTCAGTCTTCCTTATTCAATATCCAAGTGTCTTTTGGGTATGAGGCAACTGAAAACACTGTGGCTTGGATCGGGTCTACCGTAGCCCTAAAAGTAACCTCCTTTTTAAGAGGCCTTGTATAGCAGATTTATCCAATGTAAGGTATCCTTTGATTGCTGCTTCCATGAGCATTGATTGTGGATTCGAGCAAGACAAAATCCCTGACAACTCCTATCTTTTCTCAGTTTATCTCAATATTGGTCCAATTGTAAAGGTTTTGGTCTTCTTTACACTGAGTTGTAATCCATACCGAAGGCTGAGATTCTTGAAGTCCTCCTCCCTTTCAGCAAAGAAAGCTTGTGTCATCTGTATATTGCAGGCTGTTAATAAACCCCCTCCAATCCTGATGAAGCAGTCTTCTTCATATAATCCAGCTTCTCTGATGATTTGCTCAGCACATAGACTGAGTAAGTATGGTAAGAGGCTACAGCCCTGACCCACACAATGCTTATTTCTCTGCAATTGCCCCTTGGTTCCCCAGCTCTCCTCACGGAGACCTTAGCTACTGTCTTCCTCAGAATCCAAACCAGAACCACTGGATCTTGGGATATGATGATGGGAAAGGGCCCTTGGCCTGCCCCCTCCCCCCACTCTGAGCATTCCCAGACTCTTCCAGGGATCAAGCCACAGCTTCCAGGTACTTCCTCACCCTGGCCTTCTTGGATGGCTTCAATCACATGGTGGGTCAGTGCTGGGAGCCAAAGCCAGTCAGGACTACGAACTCTTACTGTGTGCTGGGCTGGGGGTCGGCACGAGAGGAAAAGTGATGGAAAAGCGACGACTGAGGAGAGAGAGCCATGCCCTCACATGATCACAGCCGGCAAGGCCGGGAAAGATCTCTATCACAACCCAAAGGAATGACAGTCTCGGCTCAAGAGGGGTGGGGTGCTCTAAGCAGCTGCCTGTGCTACCTACACCTCGCCTTAACTGAGCCTGCCTTCAGCGACACCGACTTCCCGCTTGGCAATGTATACGGGGCAAAGCTTGGGAACAGTTGTCTGCTAGCTCTTTGACCTGGGGTGACTTGAGTCATCTCTTTGAGCCTCTGCAGCCTCTTCTGCAACATGGCTCAAGTCAAGTGACTAAAAGGAGTCGCGGGGAAAGGATCTGAAGCAATGCCAGCAGTCAGCACTTACCCGACTGCTACTAAGTCTATTCTAACCCATAGTGACCCCACAGAGCAGAGTAGAATTGTCCCAGAGGGTTCCCAAGGCTATAAATCTTCCCAGAAGCAGAATGTCACATCTTTTGCCCAAAGAACAACCAGTGGGTTTGAACTGCAGACCTTTTAGTTACATAGCCAAATGCTTATTCCACCATGCCACCAGGGTCCTTAGCAGGCAGTAGGTGCTTTATAAAGGCCAGACCTGAAATCCTATCCTGTGCTATGGTTGGCCAGAGTCACACAGGTTAAAAGTTAGGTCCCTTTTAGGAGCAAAGCCTTAGCCCTCCCAGATACATTGTCCACTTGCACCTGGACAGGCTATAGGACATGAAAGAGGGGAGGCCAGGGGTTCTCCCACTGTGGAATTTTTCCATAGGGTTGCAGGCGGCTTCAATTAGGGCTGTGGTGCCAAGAAGGACAAATAAGTCCAAGGGCCATCCTCCTGCTGAGAGCAAAGCCCCCTGAGAGCATAGTCAGCAAAGGGTTACCCTTTGCTGCAAGCCCCCCTCCCCCACTGTCACCTTGAGTTAAAGGACCAGGCACTGGGAACAAGCTGCTCAGTGACAGCTGCTCTCATTAATGCTTTGCTCTCCCAAGTTTTTCTTATCTGGCCTTGTCTTTAAAAAATAGAAAAAGAAAAGACAGGGAGAAATAACAAAAGCTCTCCACGCAGCCAGTCTCTCAGGCTGGGAATTCCGTGGCAAGGCTAGCAAGCAGTTCCAGTGCTGCTACTTCCATGGCGCCCATTCAGATCACTCCAACGCTTTCTTCTGGACCATGGGACACTGTATCAGCACTGCCTGCTGCTTGTGGGATCACGCTGTACATGTTCCCACCACGGCCTGATGTGCAGCCTTATCCCATGGCCCCTGCCATGCAAGCAGCCAGACTAGGCTTTGCCTGAGTGCAAGGACCGTGTGCCTGGTTCATCCCCACATCTCTCCAAGAATGTTCCTTACAGGGTTCTCTAGAAAGATTTGATTAACTCGTTGATTCCAGGTTTTTGTTTATGAAGCAAGCATTTACTTTCCCTGAGCTAGCATCCCTGAGAGGCCTCAGGAAGACAGAGAACATCAGCGATGGTCCCAGCTCCCAAGAAACTTGAGTGTTGAAAGGAAGACCCACGCAAACAATCACACTAGAGAATGAACAGGGCTAAGACACAGGAGGAGTGGGGACAGGCTGCTACAGGGAGACCTGGGCTGCAGCAGCCAACCTCAGAAACCAGGGCAGTAAAGATTTCACAACTCTTCCTGATATGGTTGAGCTATTGAAGTGTACGCTCAGAGGGTGGAGTGTCACTAAAACGGTTTAAAGCAGAAATCAGGACAAGGCCAGGAGCTGGTGGAGAGCTCTCTGTTGTTTGTGAGTCTTACTACGAAGGAGCAAGCATCAGACTCGTAACCACGCAACAGGCAGCTGTGGTGCGGTAACATCTAGCCATCGCTGTGCTCTGAGATCCCTCCTGGGCTGAGAGTCTTGGAACAGGGCCCTGGGCTGGCCAACATCAGAGGGCATTTTCAGCTGTGTTTTCGGAATAAAGGTCCTCAAAAGTGGGGGGAAGCAGGGAAAGCAGAGAGGACTGGGGCCATGGACACGCCGGGGGAGGGATGCCTTGCCTTGCCCTCTCAGGAAGGCCAGGATAAAATATGCGAAGACTGTAGTGCAGCCAGTGGAAGTGCGTTCCACCGACTGCAGCCTGTCTGAAGTCGTCTCTGTGACCTGCTGAGCGGGGACCCGGCATCTCTAGCGAGTTTAGGGCCCCTTCAAGCGACCCACGAGGGCCAGGGGGAAAGGGCCGAGTTTCGCAAGAAGCTGAGTGCGAAATTCTACTCAATAGTATGAATCTGTTGAAGCTACATGTGAGCACCAGATGAGTCAGGAGTCCCGGAGCTGGGCAGTGAGCATACCCCGTGATGTGGGCAAGCCTCTTCCCCGCTCCCCCCTCCCTTTATTTCCTCATCTATAAAGAGGGGCAATTCCAAGACCCCGTGAGTCTGTGAACCAACTACGGTGGTGGATTTGCAGACTCTGCAAAGTTGCTGGAACATTTCCATTCCTTTTACTAAAGAGACCAGAGGGAAGAAGACTGAGTGCTTTCTGACTCTGGTCACTGAACCGGAAACATTTAACAAGCCAGTAGCCCAGGCCGAGCTACACCCTGAAGACAAGACGCTACTTACTATGCAGCAGGCCACCAGGGCTCCTTGGGCAAATCCTGCCAGGACATCACTGGGATGGTGCTTGTGGTCGGAGACTCGGGACAGTCCCGTGTAGAAGGCCATCATGATGAGGGTGAACTGCAGGAGGGGCCGGAGCAGGCGGGCACCTCGCCAGGTGAAGCGGGCCTGCAGGTAGAGCTGGAGAGGGGAGAGAGAGAGCAGACACTAAATTCACCTGCACGGTAACACCAGCCAGGGCCTGGCCTGTGCACACTGCAAGTCTGCTGAAGGACACTGTCAGGACCTCAGTGGTACCCTGTAGAAGGAGCGTTCAACTTGGACATGACCTCAAGGCGGTGGTTTCAAGTCTGAGCTTCAGTTCCTTTACGAAAACAGATGAAAAAAAAATAGAGCTTGCCTCCTGGGGAAGGTCAAGCAAGCTAATATGGATGCGTGGCCTCAACGGTACTTTGTGCCATTTTCAATCCCTGGATGAATGAGCTGGTACAGAACCTCACACCCTAAGGCTTCCAATGACTGAAACGGTGGAGGTATCACTGCCGGGCCTTTCTTCCCAGGCCCCTCGCAGTGGATTTGAACCTTTAGGGATTTTACTTGGGACCTACTAAGCATTTTAAAGTATATTACAGTTTCTTGGCGGGGACACTTTTCAAAAACAGTAACCATAGTTAGAAAACCTTTCTCTTGCTCTCTCTTTTATTTTTTTGCAACTGATGGCAACTCCCTTCGCCCCGTGCCCCTGCTGTGTTCAGCCCTGCGGATGATGCACGTACAGTCTCTGCATCACCTGCCTCGCGGAGCTGCCGTGGAATCCCCAACCCATGATACAGCGTGCAGGCGGTCAGCACCGTGCTCAGAGAGGGATGGGACTGCTACTTCACCACGACCCAGCTATGGGTCCTGAATGAGAATATAAGGAAACCCATACATGCACAGGGCGATGCCAGAGGGCTTTCAAATAAAATTGATAGACACTGAACTGGGTGGGGTAGAAGGTTAACCTGAAGAAAAAATGGAGGAGGGCGGGGAATCCACAACCAAACACCCCTGGCTGAAGCAAAGAAGTTGCAGTGACGTCAGCTAGGCATTGTCTCATTGGCGTTATCTTGCAGCAGTTTCCGTTCTAACCTCTGGGCACAACCTACTTCCAGGTTCCTGTGGGAACTTGAGGAATGAGGAGGAAGAGGCAAGTGGACAAGGGGAACTTCCGATGCCAAATCAAAGCGCCTGCAGAAGCTGGGTGAAAGGGGAACAGAGCACGGGGCGGGTCAGATGGCCTGCAGATAGACTGGCTCGGTGGCAAAGGCACGATTCTGCCCTTCCGGAGACAAATGGAGCCCCTTCCTCAGGGGAGGCCAGGCCTGGGGGAAAGAGTGGAAGGTCCCTCAGGCATCCAGTCTTGGCTGCATCGAGTGAGCCTATCGAACCGGATCGGCCACTCTTCGGGAAGCGATTTCAAAAAAGGCAGGCAACTTTATAATCGCGCAGCAATGATAGGAACATCAAACAGTGACACATAGAGGAGCGAGGGAGGTGGCTAGATGGTGTGTCTTGTTGGCTGTTACGTGAGTGACACACACTCAGCGCTCTTCTCAGATGTACACAGAACTAGTTAAAAATCTAACAGAGGAAAGCGAACCCTCATGCCTATAGAAATAGTAATTAATTTACCAAGATCTGCACAGGTCTTTCTGAGCTAAGGGACATAACGGACACTTTGTTTAAATACAGACACCAACTTTTTATTCAGGAGAACAACATCTAGGTTATAAATTAGGAGCTAATATGCAAACCCAGCGAGATTTTAAAGAACATCTTTCAAAGTGGGTGGAAGGAAAATTAGAGGGAAACATTTGGAGGGAAAACCTGAAAATACAAATCTATATTTTAACAGAGATCATGTCAAAGCCCAAAGCTGTGGGCAGAACCAGCAGGCAGGCAGAAAGCGGACAGAAAATGACCAGTGGGCCCTCCTCCACAGAGTAAATGGTTGAGGAATACAAGAAAACAAGTATATGGGCACTCAGGGGCGATGGAAGACGTTGGGAGGGCAGGGGTCAGTTAGCAAAGGGAAGGGACACTGGCCTTGAATCTGAGAGATGCATAGGTGTTGGCTGGAAGTTAAGAGGACACTGAGACACAGCCATGGAGTAAAGCCAGTAATGAAAGATCCCCAAAACCAGAAGCTCAGTCTAGTTGGACCAGCAGGTGTGTCTGAGGAGGTCATGAGAAAGCAGGCTGGAGAGGCAGGCAAGGAGGCTTTGGATGTCAACTAGAGATCCCAAAGTTCGTGCCAATGCTTACCTAGCAAGGTTCAAGGTTCTGAAAAGTCCTGTAGCTATAGACTCATTTGACCTGAGATCATTAGTTTCCTAGAACACACCTACCTATTGAATTGGGAAATGCTAAGCCACCATGAGAAATGAGCTGGGGGTTAGTACTCATTTCTGCTGAAGTTACTCCCAGAGCCTCCATTTTCTCCTCTGTAAATTAGGTTTCAAAGCCTCTGTCTTCCAGGGCCATGGTTAAGACTCGACGGTGTAGATCCAGCTCACTAAACTGCTGTCCTTGCCGAATCAAGCGCTTCTAACTCCTAGCAGGCTCAGAGCAGAACGCGCCCCCCCACCCCCCCACCCCCGCCCGGCTCGGTGACATCTTCGCAGTAGCGGACTGACGGGTCTTTCTTCCGCAGAACCACAGGGGCGGACTGAGCAGCCAGTCTCTGAGCAGTTTACCCAGAGCTCCTTGCTCAAGAGATCGATGAGTTTCCTTCGTAGCCTCTGTTTTCATTTGAGCCCCGTGGCCCCTGGAGCTGTAAAAAAAATCTTCCCTCACTGTACAAAGGTGTGGGTCCGCAGATAATGCTTTCACAAAACCCTACCCTGCTCCCCCACCCCCCTCAGCCCATGCGTGTCAGTCCAGGGCCTTTCAAGTCGCAGGGTGGAGCAGAGGAAGGGTGGGTTTCCAACCGGACAAGGCCCACATCTCCCCTTCCACTGACTCAGAGACTTAAGGCTGGGCTTTCATCAAAGAAAAAAATAAATACTGGAGAGGCGCTTGAGGCCAGAGGAAGAGGGCAGTCATGAGAATAGCTCCAGGAAGGGAGGGCTTGTGAATGAGCAGGGAGAGGGGCCATGGGAAAAGCAGCCAGGCAGCAGTCCGGTAGCTGGAAGCCTGTGCCCTTAGGCATCCGTGACCTGCAGTTCCTGCGCATGAGCCCTAGTGCACAGTGGTTACAGCTTGGGCTGCTAAGCACCAGGGGAGAGACGAGGGGTAGAGTGTTACCGTCTCGGACACCCACAGGAGTCGTTCGGTTCTGGGGTACAGGGTCCCTCGGAGGGAGCGACTTGAGAGTGTTTGAGAGTCTTGAGCTCTGAGAGTGCAGGGCTGCTCATGTTTGCCCCGCAGAGTGACTGCTGGGTTTCCGTCGCCTTTCGGTTAATTGGGCGATGAGGACGGGGTGAAGGGGAGCCGAACAAAATCCGAAAGCCGGATCGATTCACTTCTCCATCAGCAACCCCAGTCCTTTGTTTCCACTTCCTCATCCGTGCGCAGGCTCAGAGTCCAGAGCATCGGGGTCTGGCCTCACTTCTTCCCATCAGAGAAGTCCGTCCTGCGCTAAAGAAGATAACTAGATTGAACTCTCTTCTCTGCTCCCTCCCGGCTATACAGCCTGGACCAGCTGTTCTGCTGCTCTGGGTTTCTCGAGTCTCCTGTGTAAACTGGGAGATGTCTTCATTAAACACGTAGGGTTAGCATCTATGAAGCTCAAAACTCCTGGAAGGAATCAGGCATGCGCACAATGAACCAAGAACACCCTCTAAGTCCCTTTCTTGTACCAAGATTTTGCTTCCAATTGGGCAAATAAAACTGCTTGTGCTGGGTAGGATGAAGGTTACTACACAGCGGTCTGTTTGCCCCTGCAAAGAACATATCTGAAAGCCCCTGTCACACAGACCAGGCCCCGTAGATGTATTTCTCTTCTCCCCCATCGGCCTGCGCTTCAAAATGAGGAATTCCAACAAAACTTCCTTAGAGTTCTGACTGAGCTCCAGCCTGCTTCACTGGTCAGACGTGGTATGAGTCACGCACCGCCACTCTCTCTTCTTGCTAAGTCGTTTGTCTTCCATTCCGTGATTTGCATACTGGTGAAACAGGTCCGTACTGTCCTCTGGCTTCATTTCCATCGCTCCTGGGACAGCTCTGTTAAGCACGAGAAGGAGGCTTTTGTCCTCCCTTCTGTCCTTGCCTACCCTCTTCCTGGAAGCCAGTCCAGATCACTGGCACCTACTTTCTCTTTGCCGACTTCCTCCATGGCTCCCGTCCACGGGTTCACCTCCCGTCCATGGGTTCAGCTCCCCTCCACAGCTCACCTACAGAGTGCATGTACAACTAGGGCTTCCCTCTGGGGGGTTATTCAACGACGAAGTTAGTTCTACTTCAATACAAATACACATCACTTATGTCCAACGTCCATGCCATCTGGGGTCTTGGCAGTTTGCTCGTTTCTTCCCCATAAGGGTTTTAAAGGCCCCAGACCCTGACTCTCGAAGCACTGGGCCATGGGTGTGTGCATAAAGCAAGAAAATGAAGCAGGGGACAAGACTCGGGGCTTTGTCTGATGGGGGGAAGTGATGGGGGATGGGCTGCTCCTGAAGCTCAGGTGGGTGGAGCAGGGTGCACCCCATTCCCTCCCCACTTACTTCCCATCGCTTAGCTTAACTCCTTCTGGCCCAGCCACCACCATCTCCTCCAGCCTCCCTCCCCTCCAGTGGGCCATGAGCTTGCTGGAAGCGGATATACAGTTTTAATACAGCGTTCACATGGTGGCCAAGTCACATGGTGCCACAGAGCTGATAGTGGAGGTTAAGCAACACACACATGAAACTGGTCGCATAGAGCTTCAGGACCAGGGAAGGACATCCGCTTCTGCCTCCTGTCACTCTCTGGGTGAGGAGAAAAACAGCCTTTTGGGCTGAGCGCTGTTCTAGACACTGGACTAGGTAGGGGCTCCATGTGTTGGCATCTGCACTGGTCGGCGCCATCCAGCGAGGTCCCCTCCACGGTGCGCTTCAGGCAGGGGGAACATCAAGGCTAAAGGAGGCCTTAGTCACGGTACAATTGACACTGAGAAGCCTGGCCTCTTTCTACGACCAGGCTCCAGCCCCAGGAACAACCTGGCTCTCAGAGCCAATGACTGCTTTAGAGACCAAGCACTGCTCTTCTGGACTAAGCCTCTGGAGAAAAGAGGCCATTTGCGAGGTCGACATAGCTGCAGCAAGGAGCCCCGGTGGCTGTGGAGGAGGCTTTGGGCTGCTAACTATAAGGTGGACAAGTCCAGACGCACTAGCGGCTCCCTCGGGAAAAATAAAGCCCATGAAGATGCATGGTTCAGAACCCGTCTGTAGGGCCACTCTGAACTGACTTGAGGACAGTGAGTTGGGTGGTTGGGTTGGGTTGGCGTGGATTAACAGACAATTGTCAAGGATTTGACATGGAACATCAGGCACTTCTTACTCACCCACCACACACTTTCCTAAGTGACCACGCCCGAGGCACAACGATAAGCTTTTGTAGGGTTAAAGTAGAAGAACTGATTGTCTGAGGACTCCACCACAGAGGGAATGGCGGAACACCGAGTGACTGGCCTCTTCCTCTGTGTTCCAATCACTTAGCCCATCCCCAGGGAGCGATCTTATCTAATTCCAGTGCCTCTCTTGGTTTTCCATCTTTCTACAGACAATTGTGAGCTCTCTCCGTGGCCCCAGGTCCTCCAGCAGACTCTGGCACACAACAGGTTCTCAGACACTTCTTGGTCATGCACCGCGAGAATGACCACTCAGGCAACGAGCCGCTGCCTGTGTCTGTGCTCCCATCTCACGCACTGCCCTGGGATCAACCCCCACTCTCAGGGACCCTAGAGGACAGAGCAGAACTGCCCTTGTGGGTTCCGAACTGCTGGCCTCGTGGTTATCAGCCTAAGACCTAGTCAAGAAGCCAACAGGGCTCCCATCTGTGGACCCACAGAATTCAGAAATGCCAACTGGAGAAGAGGAAACGGAACAGGACACACAGTTTACCATTTGTGATAGGTGTATCTCATGCCTCTTCTATAGACACTGATGGGGCTGCTAGGTATGTAACAGGGCCGCAGGGATGCAACCTTTAATTCGCAGGTCTTGGTAGCCATGAGAAATGCCTGTGTTAGGGTTTATATGTATTACACTGTACTTTCTACCTAAATAGCTACCACATAACAGAAGTATGCTTCGGTTTATAGGCAGCAGCATCCAATCTCATGCATCATGGGTCTCTCGAGTGTTAAAGCCTTCCATCTCTGTTTAATTTTCTTTCCAAACATATATCTGTGAAGCGTATGATGGGTCCCAAACCCCGAACAACTGTCAGTGACAGCAGCAGCAAGAGACAAAGGAGAAGTTGTCTGTTTGAAAGTGAAACGAAAGTTTGTAAAAATATCAACTCCCCAACCCCCCTACGACTGTGCAAACTCAGTGAATGGTATGGATCATGATTCAGCAATAACCTAAAACAGAAGAAAAATTGCCCAGGCTATTAAAAGTCCGGCTGCCCTGCAAGCATCGAGGCTTATGAAAATGCGAGCGGGGCCCTATATCCAATCCGGTAAGACTGCTCACGGCCAAGCTCGAGACACAGCAAATCTCTCTTCGCAGGACGAGGCTGGCAGGCGCAAAGCATACTCGAGATGCTTGAAGCAAATGCAGGACCAGAGGAGGACAGGGTGCTCCCACAACCACCAAATCACGCCCTACTTCACAGCACATGTCACGAGGTTAATGAGACCTGACTGTGGACAGCGGAGGGATGGGTGGATGGAGGAAGAAGGTAGGAGGAACAAGAGGAAAAATACATTATGTAGCAGTTTATTCCTTTTGGCAAAAGCAATCTGGTTCCTAGCTTGGCGTTGCTATTTTATCCAACTCTCAGGATCTGTGGGAAGATGCTGCCTCGTGGCATGCCACACTCCACATGTTCAAGGGAGCCTCAGAGACTAACACCCAGCGGCTGGCAGTGCGGCGGTCAGAAGGCAGCCGTTTCCCTGTTTCCTTGGAACTCAACAGTCTCAGATGCAAAACTAGCTGTTAGAGAATACCAGTGAACTCGTCCATGCCTCAGGGAAGAGGTAGCAGATGTCTTCCTTAGGCTACACAGTCCTTACAGACCTCACAAGAGAACGATGGGGAAATGAACCAACAGAATGCTGATGGGAATGGAAAGATAGTGTGGGAATGCTGGAGAACCTGGGACTCATTTATTCATTAATATTTATTGTGCCCTCCCTCTGTATCACGTGCTGATTTGGAATGTGGAGGCACAGTTGTCATTAAGGAGGCAAAACCCACTCCCACCGCCATCCCCAACTGAACTTAGCTAGTTAGGGGAGACAAACAAGCGGATATAGAGAATTTCAGATAAATTAGGGAAACATAAGTTGCAAAATGGAATGGAGAGTAAAGGGGTGGGGTGTCATTTAACACAGGCCAGTTAAAGAAGACTTCTTTTAAATCCGTATCCGGAGTAGGTAAGAAGTAGCTGGGAGAAGCCCCATAGACGAGCACAAGCAGGCAAGGGATACTTCCCGCTAATATCCTGGCCCCGTTTCTGAGCTGTGCAGTAAAGACTGGAACTCATGATCCTCACAGCCTTTTCCCGCCTCAGATCTGCTCTCCAAGCCTGCCTCCTACCAACCATCAAAGTGGTTCTGGACTGAAGACCTACTTTTCCCAACCAAAGTATCTCTTCATCCCTGCACATAAGCAGTCTGACTAGTCTCCCCCATCGTCACAAGGCAAAGTCTACTGGAAGCCTGTTTCCTCTACTCAGGTCAGCTTGGGTGCTCCAACTCTGAGCTTCCATAAGTTCTGAGAGGCGGCCCATCTCGCCATCCCTTTCCCTGAATGTGCCAAGGCGCACTCAGTGTCTATCAGCCCCTCTAAGCAGAGGACTCCACCAGGGCAGGGACCATGCTGCACTCTAATCTGCATCCCCAAACTCTAGCATGGTGCCCGGGGAATAACAACAGACAGCACACGTAGTTGCTGCATACTGAGTGCGCAGGCGAGTTCTCTGAGGACAGGGCCTAGGCCTGCTTCATGGCAACACCCCCAGAAGGCAGCACTGGGTCTTGAACAACAGGGGAAGCATCTGGCTTGCTCTATAAATTGGGACCTACTGTGGTGTTGGCATGCGTAATTCCTGCCCACGAGGTGCAGCGGTGGTTGGCAGGCCAGGGTTCAGGATTAAGAAGGGTCCATGCTTATATAAATTGTGATATTTTTCTTAGTAGACGGTGTTAGTCTCTAACAAGCTTTAAACTCAGCCTTAACTTTCCATGCCCAGAGATAATTTGATGTTCGGGAGTTGATTTTTATTCAACTTAACCAAGTCAAAGCCTCACATGGAGGTCTCTGCACAGGCATGGGAGGGTCCAGCTTGTGGACTAGTGTTGGAAGGCCAGGAATGGGGATGGCCGGTAAGTACGTCTGGTCTGCTGCTGAACTGCCCTCTTGGAACCCAATGATCATGGGAGTGTGCCCCGGCCTCTGACAGTATCATCTTTCAACAGTTATGGTAGCTCAAGCTTCTAGAACTAACTGTAGAGCTCGACAGTTCAGACACTGTCTGAGCTTATTCTTTCTTGGACAAATGGGGAAAGTGATGTACAGGGAGTAAAAGTGACCACAACTCTACACAACAGACATCATCATCTCCATTTTGTAGATGCGTACACCCAGGCTCTACATTTGTGTCATCCAGCTCGCAGGCCCACAGCTAGCAGTTGGCATGGGCAGATTTGATTCCAGGTCTGGCTGACCCTGCAGGCTCCAATGTGATTCTCCCCCAGCATTCCAAGGAAGCTGCAGACTCACAGGCTGCATCAGTGCACGCATGTTTGCAACGAGGGAGGCCAGTCTAGCTGATCAACAATAGCCAACAGAGAAGCCTTGAAGGAGATTCTGATGACTGACTGTAGGAGCCTACTGGGGTCATGGCCACTGGCTGACAGTAGTGGGGCTCTTCAAACTTGCTGTAGAAGATTTTGCAAACTAGGTATTCAAAGGGCTGACATTCTTGTGCAATATCTCATAAAAACCAACTCTTCCAAAGACCATGGGCCCTTAGTTTTGGGATCTTCGCTTTAGAGAATTCAAGACAAGGTAAACGTGGAGCTAAAAGTGGAGCCGTGTGCCTACCTGTCGTAGATGGGAGGGTCTGTGCAGGGTGGAGGTTATGTGTTATGATTGGAGTTCTTGGGAATGTGTGGTGTGTGGATTGGGACAAGGGGGCCTGTAATAATGCCCTTCTTCGCCTTTCCTTGTTCAGGAAAATGAATGAACTATGCTTATTTCTCCCTTCCCAAACCCACAGCCATCAAGTGGATTCCAACTCACAGTCACCCTCTCTAGGGTTTCCAAGCCTGGAAATCTTTACAGGAGCAGAAAGCCTCGTCTTTCTCTGGTGGAGCAGCTGATGGGCTTGAACCACCAACCTTGCGGTTAGCAGTCCATCACCTACGTGACACCATCACCCTAGACTTTCATCAAATTATACTCCCCACCCCTTCATCCCACAAAGTGTTCTCACTGTGATCGTGGCCGGTAAAGGTTCGATGGGGTGGGAGGGGGGAAGGGGCACGTCAATGACCAAGGCAGATCTAAAGAAAGCAGGCTTCCTTCACGTATGATTGAAATCAGGGCCAGGAAACATATTCCTAAAGTTTCTCTTTTCTTTCTTTCTAATGGTGCTAAATCGGTCGGTAACAAAATAGTTGCCATTTTAACATTCATCACGTGCGCCATCTAGTCATGATGAACCATGTTCGTCATGCGCTGCGACCATTCCATGTCTGGCTCCTTAGCTATGTGATGAAGAAGGTCCTTGGGGTCCAGAGCTGCTGGAAAGGTGGCACAACAGACAAAGGTGCTCTCCTCACTGCTTAGCAGGTGAGCAGTCTCAATGCATGATGCTAACCCTAGGGCTGGGGTGGGGAACATTTTTTCTGCCAAGGGCCATTTGGAAATTTTTTACCATCACTTGTGGGCCACACAAAAAGATCAACTTAAAAGTAGCCTGCTCTAGTTGATCAAACATTTAATGAACTCACTCCTAATGGGAGGGCCAGAAAGCTTCTCTTTGGTAAGGCCTGTGATGTCAGCTGGTACTGATGATTTAATGCGCCTTACATGGCTCACGGGGTCCACACTGCGGCTGTGGAGAAAGGCTTATCTGCAGGAAGGTCCTCGTTTCTCTGAGTTTCTGCTCATGGGCAATCTTCATGTGTCTTGGCATCTGTCTTCCCCATCTCTGCTGGCTGGCTTGTTGAATCTCTTTTATATCTCACAGGAAATTGCTGTGAGAATACACTCTACAGTAATCCTGCCTCATTGGTATAGCAAAGCCAACCCCTTCACAGATGGGACCAAAACGAGTGGCAGAGCCAGTGAGTCCTTCGAAAGAACAGCCGGCGTGTCTCCCTGAGGTCTGTTCCTGGGGCCAGTAGAACACAATGAAAGAACAGAGAGCGGCCCTGAATCATCAGGACGGACTTTCTAATGTCTTGCTGCCTCTTCCTGCCTGCAGAACTTCTACCGCACCACGAGATTTGCTTTCCAATCAGAAACCGAGGCATTCAACGTGTATTTCCTTCGGTGGTTACCCGAATCCGGCATTACAGGGCAAGCTCGGACCAGTGCCCGCCACGCAAAAGTACCCCTAACATCGCCGGGTGTGCTCTTGGGAGTCCGCTGTAGCAAACGGAGGGCCAGGGTCGGCTTCACAATTATCCAGTGTTTTTCTCTTGTTAGAAAACCAAGGGACATCAAAGAACTGTGCTCACACAACTCTGCTAAGCACCTTTATAAAACACCGGAATCACATTTGCAAAATTGCTTCCAGCCGTGGGTTAAAATAAGGGGGGAAAAAAAGAGAAAAATGGAGTGGGAACCTAAGTATCTTTGGTGAATTACCCTTCCTAAGAGCAAAGCATGAAAGCAAGAGAGACTAAAGGGAAGTGCTATTCATGGATAAATAAAACCCATGCTTAACGGATTCCTAAGCTTGGGCCCACTTTCCCTCTGCAGTCTAGGTACCCGGGAGCCCAGAGGCCTCTGCTTGAACAGGACAGGGTAGGGGGAAGCAAAGCCAAACAAAACCTCTCTGCTGTTTTCTCTCCCCGGCCCCCTCTCCAATTCCTAATAGATTTTAAAATGCTCTTTTTCCAAACAGCAACCCCTGACCTCCCTGCACCCTCTGGCTCTGAACGCCATCAAAGCAGGTGAAGGCAGGAAGTGCCTGGGCACATGGAAAGGCCAGCGGGACCACACTGAACAGACAAGAAAAACAGCAGCCTGCTGTCTGCAGCAGCTGGCGCAGGAGCCCGCCCGTCACCTGCGCTGGCCAGGAGTGGCCAGGAAACCAGAGCAGCGCGGGCGGGCGGGCAGCGGCCTGGAGGGAGTCAGATGTGGGCGGAGTCAAACTCCTGTGCCACCCCCTAACTGAGGGGCTGCCTGCACGCCTTTTCACTGCTCATGGGGCTGTGGTGTCCGAATCCCAGGAATGGGGACAAGGATTTTGTCCTGCCCACCGTGGGGATGAGGCCATGCAGGCTCCTGGAGCAGGCATTTTTTACAACTCAAAATCGCTACATGCAATCAGAGAGTGGTCACGTAAAGAGCTTTCCTGTGCAGCAAATCCTCCTCCATAAGCATCAAACCAAAAACAAACCCACTGCCCGCAAATGAATCCCAGCCTCTAGCGACCCTGGAGGGCAGAGGAGAACTGCCCCAGAGGCTTTCCGAGCTTGTACGTGTCTTTCTCCCTTGGGACTGCCTGTCTACATTAGTTAGTAGCTAGTGCTTTAAGCCCTGAGGCCAGGGATCGATCCTCCGGCTACGATGACAGCCAAGAAAATCCTGTGCAGCAGTTCCACTCCTAACACGTGTGCTGCCGGGACTCGGAAGCTACTCGGCAGCAGCAGGTTAAGTGTGTTTGCTACAAAGTAGCAAAGTAGTAGGGTAGGTGTAGAGTAGGGTCTGGAGGAGGATGATCCACATGGGGAACACAGCAAGGAAACTGAGCAGAAGGCTTGGGTTTGAGAGAGACTTTTGTTAGTAGGAGCTCTGGTGGAGGAATGCTTTCATGGTGGGCTGCCAAACACCAGTTTGGCGATTCGAAACCAGTAGCCGCTCCTTGGAGGCTTTCTACTCCCATGAACAGCTGTCGTCTTGGAAACCCACAAGTGTAGCTCCACCCTGCCCTATAGGGTAGTTCTCAGTCAGTACTAACTTGAAGGCAGTGAGTCCCCACCCCCACCCCGTGTTTATATAAAATCTGCAATTCACATGAGTAAACTTTTCCCAGAAATGGAGATGACAAGATCACTTAGAGCATCAGGGTATTCTAAATATTAACTGAGTTCATGGATTGTCCGCAAACCGTGGTTGCTACCATGAAGATGTACACAGATATTTTTATCGTTTCATAATTTTAAAAATGGGTGTACAATCTTTACTAAGCAGCCACGACAACTCTAACTTTTATATGAAAAAAATACAGAGACAACAACCACTTCTATGCAGGTGGTGACAAGAGTTCTGCTTTTTCTAGCTCAGGAGTTCACTGGGAACTCAGCCCCAGTCACTTCGTTTAGCATAGGTTCAACCTGTAGTTTGACTCGGCTCCAGTCAGTGGGAAGCGCTGCCGCGGTCGCCGCAGCCGCCGCCGCCGCCGCCACTGCTGCGGTGAGTTAGCTACCACCGAGCCGGGTGTGACTCACAGCATCCCTCTGTACAACAGAACAAGCCACACCCGGTCCTGAGCTGCCCTCACACTAGTTCGTACACCGCAGCCACTGGGGCAGCCCCTGTGTCCCTCCAGTGGGAAGGTACTTACCACCAAATACAGCATGGTGTACATGGAGAAGGAGGCGTGGCCGGAGAAGAAGGACTTCCTGCAAGAGCAAGAAAGGGCCATGAAAGAGTCATATTCACAACCCTAACCTATAGCTGTCTTTCTGTCTGTCTGTGTTCCTTCTCTAGACTGTGGCCTTGGCAGTGGCCTTTCACGTAAGTATATGGGTGAACAAGAGCATGAATGTATGCATCGTAACTGTGACTTTGACAGTTATGCCTCAAGAATCGCGAACTTGCTTTGTCCCCCTGAGGACAGGGGGGAGGGGGGGTGTCTCACCTGGCTTCCTGGATTTTGTTCTCATCTCCTCTGCACTTGTAGTTCTGAATGTAGCCCTGGGAGCAGTTGATCTGGCTGAAGTCTGGGTCGCAGACACTCAGGAAGTGAGGACGCAGGCGCCCTATGGACACTTTGGCAATGTCTGTGAAGGACTGGCTGATGGCACATCCAAAGAGGAAGCACCCCACTTGCTTGTAGAGGGCCGCCACGTAGGGGTTCTGAATCGTTGAGCGGGACTTCTCCTTCAGGTAATAGATGCGGTAGAATTCCCCTGTGATGATCTGAAAGGAAACCAGCAGAGGGGTTAGGCTCTCAAGACCCATCATCCAAACGGATACCGTCAAGACATTGACAAACACTAAGCAAAATGTCCAATACAAACCTCCCATTTTTCTGTTTAAAGGGTAACCAGAGACATAAATACCCAGGAAGAATGATCAAAGTCTAATGTGGTTAATTCTTTTCATTTCATTTAAAATCCTACGCTATCCTTGTATTACTTTTGCAACCAGGAAAATATATACATAAGAATCAAATGTGTTATATGTAAATACAGTTTTGCTTTTAAGGCGAGAAAGAAAGGATAGTTTACCTGTGGGAGGCAAGAATCAGATGGAGAATCAAGTGTATTGTAAAGGGAGGTGAGGGATGCCTGGGAACTGAGGACAAATCTCCGAAGCCTGGAATCTGGAGTTCAAGAATCACCAACAATGACCTAACCTGTAGGCCCTCAGGCTTTGGGCTACCACTGACTCACAGCAGGCCAAGTCCACTTAAGGTATTCAGGAAACGGAAGGCTCCAGAAACTAATGGGCTAGCAACAAGATGTTTCAACCAAGGCATGCGATGCTAATGTGTTTCTCCACCTAGACCCCAAAGTATTCAGAGCACAGCTACCTGGCTCACCAACTAACTGGTTCACCAACTGTACCTCTTATGAAGAAAAGTGATCCAACAAAATGTGAAAGTTATCAAACAATGCCAGTAAAATCATGCGCAAATAAAATGTTGGTAAAGACCATTCAAAAGTGGTGGCAGACGTTTACCAACTGAAAAGTGACAAAAATTCAAGCCAAATTCAGACAAGCTATGGAATGAGGAAGAGCGTAGCTGGCATTAATTAGCTGAACCATTGCTGAAAGACGACGATGCAACCCTACAGTCTTCGGCATGTATTATACCGCAACATAACCCAAACCAAGATCCTCACAATTAGCCCAATGACGCAGTGTCATGATACACGGACTGAGAAAAGAGATGTTATATTGCCAAGGGTTTCATTTTCCCTTGGATCCACCAGCTATGCCCAGAGGACAAGCAATCAAATGACATCTTGGATTCCTCTGCTGCACTGGGTAAGTCTGCTGCAGTAAATCGGACCCGTTAAAAGTGCGAAAATGCATAGACGGCACTCTCTGAGGGCTGAGGTGCACTTGACCCAAGCCACGGTCTTTTCAATCTCCTCGTGCATATGTGAAAGCTGGGAATGAATAGGGAGGGCCAAAGGAAAACCAGAGCCTTTGAAGTGTGGCCATGGCAAAGAACATGCGATACACCACAGAAGGTCAGAACAAACAGACACGTCTCAGAGAAAGTACAGCAAGAAGATTTGAGATGTTTAACGTACTAGGGCATGTTCTTGGGATGGGCAAGTCCCTGGGGAAGGATACCACGCTGGGTACAACAGAAGGTCAGTGAAAAAGAGGCAGACCCTCCAGGAGATGGGTGGACCCCAGTCTCACACACGGCAACCAGCGTGATGCCAGTGCAGACGAGGGCAATGTTCCTTGTGCTGTGCAGAAGCAACCCAACTGCACCGAGCAACCATAACAAACAAGGCATTATTTTTACATGTCCTGTGTCATCCATCCTCACCACCGCCATGGTAGATACTACTGAGGTTCAGAGATGAGAAGTCCCTGGCCTGTTTTGGTGGCTCTTTAACAGCTGATTGTCTACTCGGTAAAAACCTATTATCAACTAAAGGCAGAAAACCAGTTGTCTTGGTGATGCACACCCCTGAGGGACAGAGGGACCACAAAGCCAGCGCTCTGTTCTTTAACTCCACTGCACAACCCTGGCCACTTCCTGGTTTCAACCACAGCCTGGGAACTGCCATGCTCGACCCTCCGCTCACCACAAAAGTCCCTTTCACATTTCCTCCCAGGGCAGGATGATGAATGAGCCACCCTCGTCCTTTCAGGGAACGGACAGCACGTCCACAACCACAAGGGAAGCAATAGACAGACAGAGCTGGACACTCCTTTCAGAGGCTCTCCGTGTTCACTGACAGTGGGGAAAGGCACCAGGACACGCACCTGATCGAGTCATTGTCCGCAGGGCTCCAAAGTCCAAAGGCACCCATCTGGCAAAGAAACGCCAGCTGCACCCAGGGAGAAAGAGGTGCAGTGGTGCCGCCAGCTAATATCCACACAGGGGCTCTGAGCTGGTGAAGTAAGGAGCCCTGGTGGTGCAGCAGTTAAGCACTTGACAGCTAGCTGAAAGGTTGGCGGGTTGAAGCCACTCAACAGCTCTATGGAAGAAAGCCCTGGGACTCTGGTTACAGCCTCAAAATTCTATGGGACCGTTCCACTCTCAGAGTAGAGGTAGAATCAACTCAGTGCCGAGCAGTTGTTTAGAAATGCTCTTTATTTACCAGTGCTGCCAACTCTCTGCCCGCCCCCAAACCCTGGTCCTAGCAGGTGATTGACTGATTCTGTATTAGAAGAAGATGGCCTAGCCCAGTAACTAGACCTAGCCATTGCTGGCAGGGTGGGGGCCGGGGTGAGAGCTTCTCACACCAGCCCCATGGGAGATGATCAGACTCCCAGATGAATGGATGGGTGAACTTGAGCTGGACCTTGAAGGTAGGGAGTGGAATAGTTGTCGGAGCTGATTCACTATAAAATTGGAAATATCCTCTAAATATTACTAAGAGCCCTTTGATAACACATCGCAGAAATGAACATTGGTACACCCGAGCCAGTCGGACATGAAAGGGGCCATTATAGCGAGAAGACACTGAGGTCCAAGTGAACTCATAGTTCCAGATTGGACCCAGGTGCCTGACTCCCCAGCAAACATTCCTCCCTACCAGTCCTGATCGGATCCTTTTTTGGCACCTGTTTACATTTTCACCCCATGTAACCTCATTGGCAAACGCATTCCAGATGCTTATTATCATAATTTCTTATTTTTTTTAAATTTATAAGTCATTCTAACATGACTTTCTGTGCAGGGGGCAGAACACTAAACGGATTCAATCAGGTCGGTTCAAGGTCCTACGTGGGCACCACTCATTGGGTGGACAGGGGAAAGTCAGATCCCCCGGCTGCAAAGTAAGCTCGCTGGATTCGCCATTTCAGGGATGTTTTTTCTCTGTTCTGCAGTGCCGTCTCCGGCGTTCTTCTCCCAAGGAGGCAAAGGGCATCTTAAAAGCAGAAGAAAATCACTTCCTCGGCATTGACACTGCAGACAAGGGGCGCGGCCGGAGTTTCGCTCACAGTCCCTGTCCTGGGATCAGTCCAGAGTTTGCTGAACCAAGTCACTGCCACAGAAGCCGTGCAAGACAGGGTTTCTGTAATGCTTCGGCTCGACGGTCCAGCAAGTTTCTTGTTTGATGATGAGAAAGAGCACGCGGATATATGTAGCAGGGCCTCCACACATTGTAAGCGAACGCAATGGCTAACCTCACGTGAGCCGCTGATGACACACAACTCAAGGGCCCGATTCAGCTCGAATACCCTGCCACTCTAAAATGCAAGCTGTGAGGGCCACCATGTTTGCAAGGTGTCCCTTGGGAAGGGAAATGTGTCCTCTACTCATGGGGAAGCTAGCGAAGGGGACAGACATTGTATGGAACTTCAAGTGCCCAATGACAGCATGGGAAATGATGGAGGCACCTCTACCTTTCTATCCCACTTTCCAGTCTTGTGGTATAGTGGTTACTTGTTGGGCTGCTAACTAGGTCAGTGGTTCAAAACCTCCGGTGACTCTACTGAAGAAAGACGGGGATTCCTACTCTCACAAAGAGTTAGTCTTGGAAACTCACAGGGGCAGTTCCACCTGTCCTTTAGAGTCGCTCTGAGTCAACATTGACTTGATGGCAGGGAGTTTCGTTTGGTTAGTCTCGTCTGACCCGCTCAACGCAGTGGAATAGAAAAACCCACTCTCTACGGATTGAGTTATTAAAGCTCAGGGTGATAAAATGACCTCACGGAAGCTTCTGAGACTCTTAAATGACCCAGCTAAAAAGTGTCATCGTCGTTAGTTGCCACCCAGTTGGATCCAACTCATGGAGAATTTATGTATCGCAGAACAAAACCATTGCTGGGTCTGTACCCCCTTCAAGGTCCTTGGTGTGCCAGAGCCCATGGTTGCAGCCAGTGTCCATCCAGCCCTCGGAGGGCGGACCTCATTCTCACGGACCTGCCACTTGACCAATGTGATCTCTTTTGGTAGTGGTTGGTCTTCTTTGAGTTAGAGACCTGAGTTAAAGGCAGTGCCCAGGTAATTCTGACTCGCTAGTTCAAAAGTCCCTGTTTCTATTGTTATAAAGAAACACTTTCGCCCGCAGAATGACAGTTGCCTATTTTCCAGGGGTGCACCAGGCTAAAACCACTTAGCAGACACATGACTCCGCGCCCACATGGCTTCGGGGGCAGCCCTGACAGATCCTGGAGTAATGAGCAACAAATTATGTATTTTCTCTCTCCCCTTGTACAGAAGGGTCGAGGAGTTGACAACACAGCCATAAATCATCCTTATGAACCAGCTGGACTGGGCTTCGTGTAATCCTAACCCTTAAAAAGCCATTTAATGAAATTCAGGCTGTGAAAGCGGCCCAAATGCCTCACCTCTGCAGAAGAGGCGGTCGCTTAAATTGTTCTCTGGCGTGCTACACACCTAACCCCAAAGTCCCAAATTTACTGCTTTCGGACTTTATTCATTACTCACCATGTTTTCATTCCTGAGTAACAAGACTGGCTTTTCCCTCTCCCTCTCCCTTCCCCCACGAAGGCTCAGGCCCAACCCTGGACTCCCACCCCTGGCGCCCATTCTTTCTGCAGCCATCAGCAAGGTTGTGATATGTAAATGTCACTGCTAAAGAAAATGCCTTCCAGGTTGATCTCCTTCTGAGATGGCTAACAACAGACTGGGGAGAGGTGGCGGGCTACCAGGGCAGCGGAGAATTCTCCCCTACCTGCCCTTTAAAGGGCTTGGCACAGAACCTGGAAACTAATAAAGTCGGAGGGTATTGCAATTAAGCTACAAGGGACAGAAAGGGACTGGTCCCGGCCCAGGGACCTCTGCAACTGGAAGAGGAAGATCCTCCAGCCGGAATACTCCCCACCAAATTCACTGCCATCGAGTCGATACTGTCTCATAGCAACCTTATAGGACAGGGTAGAACTGCCCCTGGGATTCCATTTCCAAGACTGTTAACTATGGGAATAGAAGAGACCGGCGGTTTCAAACCGCAGACCTTGAGGATTGCAGCCCAGTGCACAGCCACTATGCCGCCAGTGGCTCCCGTCACCGGAAGGAAGGAGGACAGCGCCTGTCTTTTCTGACCTTATGGTGGACAGAACACATCTCCCCATAGACACGAACTGTTGACAGCTCCCGAGAGGAAAGCTAGACCGACATTCGAACAAACTCTGGAAAGGATGTAGCACCGATGGGGAGAGAAAATAACCCTTTAGAGTCTCCCAAACCTGGGTTTGAATGCTAATTTCCCTAGGTGGTCACTTCACCTCTTTGCAATTAGGTGTTTTCATCAATAAAATAAGATCAATAATCTCTACCTGGCAGGACTGGCAAGGGGATAAATAAGGTGATTATGTTAAGTGCCTGGAACACAGCAGAAGAGCTCTCCAAAAAGTTGGGTTGTTTTTGTTGTTGTTCCTTCTTACTTTGGAGAAACACACACACACACACACACACACACACACACGGGTTGGGGGGGGGAAGAGCTACTTAGAGTGCACACCCACTGCAGGGTCTGGGAGCACTGTCCCACTGGGGTAGAATCAGATCGTGAATGTGTATGCGTGATGTTGGTTTTGATCATTTTATCTGGAATATTCTTTTCCAGGGGGAGAAAAAGCAAGATGGAGGGGGGGGGGGACATAAACCCAAAATCAACAGCCCAGTCTTCAAGTCCTGTTTGTGTTATTTTTAAACATTCCAGTCTATTTATAAAATTGTCCCCTAAAAAAGTCTAAGTAGCACATGGTGTCCCCAGGATCCATCGAAGCTGAGAACTGTTCTGTCCCTGCTGAGTTCGAAGGATAAACTTCTCTACAGTGTGGTCTATGTTAATCCTAATATTTGCACAGTACTTGACAGTTTACGAAACTGCACTTGAGTCTTCCAAAACCCTACAAATCAGGAAAATTATTAGCATGGCAAAGATTTGCGAATCACCCAGGATGAAAAGCAAGGCTGTGGCCTGAAGCCTGGTCCACCTTGTTCTAGTTCCTATCCTCCTCCAATGGCATTGTGGGGCGGTCTCCTCCACCTTCTAGCATGCACCTGCACATATAAGTAAGCCCCTGCTAGCCAGGGACCCAAGCAGCCCTTTCAAATCTCAGTCATGTGGATGATGCATTATTTACACATCAGATTCGATTCGATTCACGGAACCCCCGTCGGAGTGTGACTAAGGAGGACTGTCCAGTCGACAAGGAGGCCAAAGAAGCATTATGGTGTTGGTGAAAACAGTGAACACAAACCCGTCTTGGAAGCCAGAATGTTCCTCGAAGCCAGGATGGTTATCAGAAGAAACCTTGTCCTTTGGCAAAGGACATCACACTTGGTAAAAGAGTCACCGAAAAAGAAGAAGACCTCACTCAACAAGCTGGCTCCACACAGTGACTGAACCAATGGGCTCAAACGCGACAGCTGTGAGGTGGCACAGGATGGAGCAGCGTTTGCTGTTGGACAACAGCTGGGGCTGTGAATTGGAGCCGGCTCGACGCAGGAAGCAGATGAGCACGTTTGCTGCTGGCCAGATTTCATGTCAGAAATGCTAGATGCAGTCGTTAGGAGCTGGCTGGGCCGCTGGTAGTCGGTGTGTGGGTATGACGGGGGAAAGGAACCCTATCTATCAGCACAGTGAGTTTAGTGTCAGGTTGCGAACAAGAGCCAGTGGTTTGAATCTGCCAGATGTCCCTGAGGGAGAAAGGGGGCTGTGCTCTGAGAGGCTTTTGCAGCCTTGGAAACACCATGGAGCAGCTCCGCTCCGTCCTGTGGAGTGGCTGAGAGCTCAGCTCAATGGCAGTGAGGCTTTCATAGCTTGCTTCCTCTATGGCGAGGGGAAATACTCCTTTTCAGTCTCGAAGGTAAGGGGGGGGGGGAGAAATACTGCATAACGAGGCTTTCTGAAATCGTAGAAAATGTATATTATCTTTCCATTTTATTTTTTCCGTGACCTTTTAAAATCCCTTTCATAGTTGGGTTCTGCTTCTAAGAATGGTGCACAGTGGGCTGCTTACCCACAGGCCACCAGCCTGCTCTGCAGGGGAAGGATGAGGGGTCTGCTTCCAGGAAGATTTAGAGCCTTGGGAACCCAAAGAGGTGGCTCTGTTTTTGTCTTATCCGGCCACTAGGAGTTGGAATCGACTCGGCAGCAATGAATTCCTAAAGAAGGAAACGCAAGGAATAACTGTGCTGTCCCTGAAACAGAATGCTCCATTGGCTGTATTGAAAGAGAGTGGCTTTAGTATGTAGAAATAACTGATAAAAATATGCATTCTTCCATTCTTCTTCCTCTCAGTTGCCTGTAACCTCTTAATGGGAGATAAGCACCTCAGAGTCTGGAGACAGTAATGAGGACATGGATCTGTCGGTGGCCACCAGAAGAATTTGTAGGCTCTAGTGGGGACGTCAAGGGTAGAGCCTGGCAGTGCTGTGGGTCAAGCAATTGGTGGTCGGTGGGTTAAACCTACCAGTCACTCCAAGGTGGCCTTTTCCTGTAACGATTTAAAGCCGTGGAAACTATAGGCAGCTCGACTCCGTCCTGTAGGGTCGCTATGAGATGGACGCTACTTGGTTGGCTTTTGGTTTGGGTTCTGGGGAAGTCAAGACTCCAATATGGAAAATCATTAAGCCATCTGGACTGTGGAGCCCACTGGCTTAGATGGCTTACCTTCCTCCAGACATTTAGATTTTAAGTCTAGGAGCAAATAGCGTTTATGCCCAAGTGGAGAGTGCTTTGCATAGCACAGAGCACAGAGTAGGCCTTCAGTACCTGGCCCAGAAAGCACCTGCACTGCGATGCCTGACGGACCTGGATTTTGATTCCTTCTCCACCATTAACTAAGTAGAGTGGCCACATTGTTAAGTAGGCAGACACACTGGTCCACTTGACCCAAGTACATCTTATGCTCTGCCCTCATCTGCAAACGGAGAAAAAACCTACACTTCACCTAACTGTAGGACAAGATTCCATATTCTATCTATCTATCTATCTATCTATCTATCTATCTATCTATCTATCTATCTATCTACCTACCTACCTAATCAGTAGCAAAGGAGTCTTGGTGGCATGCAGAGTTACCCGCTGGGCTGATAACCCTAACCTATGCAGCTAACACACCCTCAGATACCCCAGCTGCTCCTGGAGTGAAAGATGAAGCTTTCCTGCCCTCCTAAAGCCACAGAAGCAGTTCTGCTCCACCCCATAGGGTCAGCAGGGGTTGTAATCAACTTGCTGGCAGAGTCTGGTTGGGGGTTCATAGATTAGTGTCTGGCCCAGAAAAGAACTTGTAGATAGAATTCCCTTCTCCAACCCTCCTCAACACAAGTGACTCACAGCTAAATGAAAAATACTTCCCCCAGCAGATGTGGTTCTTTAAAATGATCGTTCACTCGTAAGAACGTGAGGTGACTGCTGGTTGCTGCCGCCCTCCACTCTCCCAGGGCAACGCGAGTGGCGCTGGAGGGGACAGGAAACACAGTGATGTGGGGACACGGCAATCTCCCTGCTGTGAAGTCACAAATAGAAGCCCCCTCCCAGGAGCCCCACAGCAATGAGATGGTCTCAGAAGAACCCGGCAGCCATTTGATCAGGGGACAACACAGTGGAAGGATTCCTGGGCTTCTCGCTGTTGGTGGTCTTGTTAATTGCACAGATGTCGTGGGTTGTAAACTCGGGGATCGGGTCTCCCACTATCGCTGCACTGGGACAGCACAACTTGCCTTTTTTTTTCCTTGGGAGTTGCAAACTCGACTAGCCTTTAATGAGGAGGCAATCTGGGGAAGCTTGTTTTCTTGGCAGGGCTCTCTCAGATAAAGGGAGCTGGGCCGGTGGGGAAGAAGTAATGAAGGCCAGATGTGGGCCATGCGAAGCTCGAGCATGAATAAACAAGGCTTCGAGGTATTAAGCTCTTCGTCTTGTCTCTCCGGCAAGAAATCTGCATGTGGTACAGAACCAGCTCGCATGTGCACTGGGGTGCACATGTACGATTGGAGGGCAGCACGTTAGCCACAGTCCACTGCTCCATAGCTCTTCTGCTTTGTCATTTTTCTGCTCAAAACGTGTGGGCCTCCTCTGCGATTCTGAAAATGTGTGCCGAGCATGCAGCCACTGTACCTTGAGCTGGCAGTACCCAATCACGCCAAACCTGTCCCTACCCTGATGTAGCTCGCAGGGTAGCCATGCAGAGATGAGTTCACAGGGGCATCAAGCACAGTAAATGGGAGGACGGATGTAGGCCTGGGGTCCCCTGAGGCCTTCGAAGGACAGAGAAAGACACAGACAAGGAGTATTTCCCAGAGAAGATGTCTTCCCGGGGCCTAGTCCGTACCTCCCATCTGCAGGCCCCATGCTAGTCATTGTCAACCACTGCCGCAGAGGGGCAGACTTGGCCTCTGCCTCCCGGGGACCCCCGATCTACCTGGTGAAAGGAGACCGGTGCCAACATGGCACAAAGCAGATGTGTATTGCAGGTGCTCTTTGCCTGCTGGAGATGCAGTGGGTCCTGGCAGGGCCGTTGGGCTTGAAGGCAGACAGGCCACAGAAGGCAGCAGTGGTACCCTGACTTGAAAAGGCTTTGCCTTAACAAAAAGCCAACTACGATCTGATCTCAGTGATAGGAAAAATCTAGAATGGACTTGTGGTACAGACTGAAGTTCATGCGTGGTTCCTACGGCTGAGTGGGCGGGAGGGGGAGAGGGAAAACAAATGCTTAGAGGACATTACGCTTCAGTTAGGAAGCGGCTGGGGAAACTTAGGAATGGTCATCGGCGATGGCTGAGGAACATGAGGAATGTAATTAGTATGGCTGAGTTATGTGTGTATGTGGAGTGTGTCAACACGGCAAATGTTTCTGTTACTTACACATTCACCAGAATTTTTTTTAAAGTGTTGGGCTTAGAATCACAGAACTCATAGTGTGGCCCTGTCATTAATTAGTTATGGGAAATTCACTTAATATCCCCAGTGGTCTTAACCCTAACAATTCACCTGCCAGGATTACTCCTAGGTGCAAATAAGCCAGTCTATAAAGTCCGCTTTGTAAACGGGACAACACGACAGGAATGAGGATGCCCCCCCCCGGCCCCAATCCCACAGGCTATGTCACTTGATTCGACACTGCCCCAACAGGCTATGGCGCTGGGGGATGACAGCCACCATGTACACGAAGACAAAGCAAAGCTCAGCGTGGAGGAGAAACACCTCAATCGGAAGGACAAGCAGAGACGGAGTAGGTACACAGGCTGCCTCTTGGATCTAGGTCAGAAGATGCCCATGTGTGAGCTTTTTCTCTCATCAGGAAAATACTATTACAGAAGTAGAATTCAAGCTGGGTCTGGAAAGGAAAGTTTCATTTTTATGGCTAGCAAGAGAGGGGTTCCCCAATTAACTCACTCCCTAGATACGGAGGACCTACATAAACCCCTTTGAGGTTTGGACCAAGGCAAGCACGGTGCCCACATGTATTTAAAAAGAATGCTGAGCATCTTTCTCACACTTAAACCATTGCCTGTACCGTTCTTCACAGGGCAGCGCAAAGCAAAACTGAGAGGAGGCCAGATTGGAGATGCTGTTTTACTGTCCGCTCCTAAGCTCGCTGCTGCTAGAGTCATTAAGTCTTCGTAAGTCAGGGATAGGAACCCATGCGTTGTGGATTTGGAAGGCATTCCTATTATGCTAGAATTCCAGAATCTGAGGTCCATCTGAAAAAGAAGTCAGGATGACCAGGGTTTTCCATATCTCCTGCCACAGAAAGGTGTCTGCTTTCTGGACAGCTTCTGAGATTTGCATCTCCGCACAGCACTGGTCCCGAGTTCCCAGGGCTTTCTGTGGGGCCTGTTTCTACAGGAGTGTGTTCCTCCCCAACCAACCGGTCAAGGCTGGTGCTGTTGCTTTCAACAAACCAAGGTCGGGCAGGAGAAGAAGCCGTAAGTAGCAGGCTGATTACATTTCCAGAGCGGGGCCGGCTCCCTGCCCTACTCCACAACCGGCACGCCCACCCTCTGAGCAGAAGCAGGTTCAGCATGGGGAGCGCTGGGTTTGAGTGGTTAGTCATACATGGGCCAGTGACGTGGGGGGAGGGGGGAGCTGTGGTTTTTAAAGTCGTACCGCTTTTCCGGAAATACATAAGTATATATCACCAGAAATGCCCATGTTTTCACTTGCCTAGGTCTCTGATTTGACTTTTTCCCATGGGTACGCTCCATCCATATATGGCGGTAGGCCTCACGAGGCCCCCGCACCCCCCATGCATCCCCAGCTGAAAGGCAGCAGCAACCGGAGCAGAGGCAAAAGTCCTCTTGAAACAAGCCACTGAGGCAGAGCCAGGAGAACTGAGGTCTAAGTAGTTAGCATGAGGAACGCGCCAGGAGACAGCAGTGCCAAGAAGGAAGTTCCTTGCCTGACTCTATGGTTGCCAGCTCTTCGGTCTTAGCTAAGCAGAAGGCAGTGCCAAGGGTTAACACCCTGAAGCTGCTGACCAAAAGGCTGGTGGTTCAAGTTCACCTGGAGGCACCTGGAAAGAAAGGTGTGGCAATCTCTCTCCAAAATGTCAGCTACTCACAAGCTTAGGGAGCACAGGTTGACTCTGATGTCACACCTATGACGTCGCCGTGAATTGGAATCAGCTAGATGATAGCTACTTTGTGTGTGTGTGTGTGATATGTCTAAATCCAAACCGCTTCACCAATATTTGCCCCTGCTTATTCCTTTAAAATAAACATAACTAACACTTGTTGAGTATATGGTATGTGCCAGGCACTGCACTACTTAATACAAGAGTTCATTGAACTCTTAAGATCTTCCCACAGAGAAATGTGTACTTGCCTCTGTTTAACCGCCGAGTGTACTGAGGCCCGCTGGACAGGCGGTGAGCGATGGTGCTCAGATCCACGCCAAAGGCCAGGCCCAACGCCCAGGGCTTCTGTGAGACCGAAATGCCAGCCATTGGAGCACTTCACAAGGGGAACAATCATGGGGAGATTTCCCTCTTTCTCTGCATTATAAAAACTCACTACCATTGAGTCGATGCCCACCAACAGCGAGCGACCCAATAAAACCGACAGAACGGTTCCACAAGGTTCCCGAGTCGGTGGAGCAGAGTAGAGCTTCATCCTTCTCCCGTGGAGAGGCTGGTGGGGTGGAACGGCTGGCTTCGTGGTCGGCAGCCCACACCTAAGCCACCTGGCCAGCAGGGCTCCAGCTCTGAAGTGCAGGAAGGCATGGCCAAGGCTATCTGCTGACACAGTACCTCACAGAAAAACAAAGCTGCCTTTCCTTCCGGCTCATCCTGGAACCAAGGCCACGAGGCGTGACAGTGTCAAGGAAACCCTGGGAGGTCAGGGGGCATTTCAAGGAAAAAGCCACAACTAGTCTCTGCTAGGCACGGTTTTCTTGGAAAGGCTGGAATCTGATGCGGAGGAAGGAACAGGCTTTGGCAATCAGCAGGGGACAAGTTGCTGACCGGGAGCTTTGCTTGGGGGCACAGGAACTGAAGAGGAGCGTGGCTCTTAAAGAAGCCGCTGTAGCACTCTCTGCCCATCGGGGTCAGGTCAGCAAGGCCAAAGCACTCATTGTGGAAGGTGCTGCCTTCCATCTGGCCCAATGCATCGACACATCACTGCCTTTGAGCCTTTACAGTCCCCCGAGTGACTCACATCATTCTTACTTGAAAAAAGGGGACAACGGGGCTTGAAGAAAAACAGTGGTCGGCCTCATTCACAGAGCTAGCTCCTGGGAAGAGCCTTGAACTGTATGTCTTGTCATGGCAGCCCTGGGAGCAGCCCGCTAGGCACGCCAAGAATAATCCCACGTGGACACTTAAACTCACTCAATCACTCCCGTCAAGTCGAAGCTGGTGGTTTCGAACTGCTGACGTTGCAGCTTGCAGCCCAACTCTTAAGCACTACGCCACCAAGACTCCAGACACTTAAAAGGCGCTTGATACTCTTGCCCTTGTACTACTATCTTTAGCTCTCCACACTCCTGCCTTATTAAGGGGTTGCTAAAAACATTCAATTAACGGATCGCCCAAGTGTCAGAAACACCTGTTCTAAGCTCCATATAACAAGATACGGTTGCAAGTATTTGCTTTCCATTACACACGCCTTTCCCAGGAAGAGCCGTTCTTCCTAGAGCATTCAGTCCAACGACTGTCATTTGGGAGCAAACCGTAAAATCGGGTCTTGTATTTTTCAGGGCTTGAACACAATGATCCTTAGTCCACCTTTAAGAAGCCAGCACAGCTGCCAAAAATGGGCTGTTTTCTCTTTTAAAAGTTGGAAAGAATTCTACCAGCTTCCCTACCCAGAACCCCCCACCCCCGCGGCCCAATTTCAAACTGTTGGTTGTGTGACTGCTTTACGATGTTTTCAAACACAAAGAAGGGTCTCAAGGTTTATAGCCAACCCCCAGAGTGCAGAAGTCAGAGGGGAAATTTCATGAAATGCGGTACACCCGGTATCAGCAGCTCACGGAGTGGGCAAGATAAGCAAAGAGCCAATCCCCTCCATCAGTTCCTGAGCTGACTCCAAGCTGGAATTACGACTGCTGGATGCAAAGGGGCCCCAGTTTCACATGTTGCTAGCTGTCGGTTTTGAGCGCGTCAACCCACTCCCTTGAGCTTCTGGTTTTCCATCTGTGTATTAGGGATGACTGCCTTTACGTCACATTTAATATTTCCATATCACCCTCCTCCTTCCTGACTTGCTAATGAAGGCCAAAGCTGGCCGGGCAGGGAATGTGTAAAGGAACAGGGTGTTGATGACCTGCGAGCGAGTGTATGATCTCCCTACAGGTGGTTCAGAGGCCTCCCTTTCACCCACATGGCTAGAGCTCAAGGGCCAAGAACAAACAGAAAATGCGCGACTCACAAACCCAAGCCTTGATCGCCACTCGCCGCAAGTCGACACAGCTCTCAGGCTGCTTACCTTCTAAGCTGGGCCCAGATAGGTCAGACCCCAGTTCCCATGGGGTGACCACTGCTCAAAGCAATGATGGATTCTGTCAAATTCAGTGACCATTTCCCCGATACAGCCCATGTCCTAGATTGAACTGTATGTCCCCCAAATAGATGCCCACTCGGCCAAGCCATGATTCTCACAGGCTTGGTAGCTATAGAATGATGTGGTCATCCCCACAAGGTGACCGGAGGTGATGTCTTCACTTGTAGCCAATCAGCTATAAAGAAACTAGGGTGAATTCTGCACCTTTACTCAGGTCAGTGCCCTGATTCAATGTCACCAGAGTGCAGTGGAGTCCAGTCTGTATGACCTTTAATCTTACAAGGGTTAAAATGAGAGGGAAGTGAGCAGAGAGGGAGGGATCTCAGACCACCAAGAAAGAAGAGCTGGGAGCAGAGCATGTGCTTTGGGCCCGGAGTGCTTAAGCTGAGAACCTCCTAGACCCAGGAGCAGGTGGATGCCAAGAAACATGGATGTTTCCAAGGAACGCCAGACTCGCAGATGTTGAAAGAAGACAGCAGCCTTCCCCCAGAACCAACACAAGGGAAAAGCCTTTCCTTAGCGCTCTGAATTTGGACTAGTCGCTATCATCTTACACCGTGAAAGAATAAATCTGTTTGCTAAAGCCATGTAGTTGTGGTATCTCTGTTCCGACAGCACTGGGTAACAAACACACTGAGTGAAGACAACGTCCTTTATGGGTCTGCATTTCATAGCTGAGTGATTAAGGGTAGCTTGCAAAAATATCTCACTAGCCATGGCCTCTTTTCTTACTCACTGCAATGCTGGGCAGAAAGATGGTCATCCTTGTTTCTAAACATGTCCAGTCGTCCGGGGCAAGGCTAGGTCTAGAACCTCGATCCTGGGATTCCTATGTTCTTTTCTCACAGCCGCTGGGCAAGAGATAAATGAGCACTGCGCCAGAGATGGTCGATGGCACATCACTGTCCCACAGCACAGTGACGGTGTGGGAAATCACGAAAAGCACCCATGACCGCGATCAAGGCTCTCTGGGGCTCGGAGCTCAGGCTCTGCGGAAAGCGGTCAGGTTCATAACCCAGCTCTACCACTGATTAACCCAGTGGCCTCGGGCAAATTGTTTTCCCTCTGTGAACCTCGATTTCTTAATCTGTAGAAGGCAGTCACGGGGTCTGAGCTTTATGGATTTTTGCAAGGGTGTGCATGAAGACAATATTTGAGAAGGGTTCCTGGCATGTCTGAATTTCATGGTCAGTGTCGGCTCTCGGTGAGAGGAGTAGCTGCATAGAACTAATCATGCTCATCAGATGGGGTTTTGGACACTGGGTCTGTGGGAGCCCGTACTGACAGACGTGTGTGTTCTGGATCCGGAGGGGAGGGCAGCCAGGATGGGGCATGGCGCAGCGGGGGCCCTTACCGCGAGGATGGCGATGACAATCCCCACGGCGCACAGCACGGCATCGTTGATAGTCTCGCCGGTTTTCAGCGGGTACTTGATGCTCTCGTCACTGCAGTAAAAGCCCCGGTAGTAAGGCTTGATGGTGCTTGACTCGATGATGAGGAAGGGTAGGCCCGCTGGTCAAGGACGAGTCATTGTGGGTCAGAGAAAGAGAACAGAGGAAAAGGTCAGTGCCAGGAGGCCAAGGCTCACCCTAAAACACAATGTTGACAGACGGCCCCCCAAAACCAACCCACCGCCATGGAGGTGATTCTGGCTCACAGCGACTCGGCATGAAGTGGCCCCCTGGGTTCCCAGGATGGTAAATTTTCACTGAAACAGACAGCTTCATCTTTTATCCCCAGAAGCAGCTGGTGGGTTTGAACAGCTAACCTTGGGGTTAGCAGCTCAACATGGAGCCCACGATGCCAGCAGGACTCCTTACAAACACGGAGAGCGATACTAATTCTCCTCGTGGGCAGTTGGCAGCTGCTACAGCCTACAGAAGGCTTTAGTGATGCGCCCTCCCTTGGTGCCTTTCCTCACCACTAAAAGGAAAGTGGAGCCCGGGAAGCACAAGGTAAGCGCTTGGCTCCTAATTGTAAGGTTGGTGGTTCAGGCCCGCCAGCTGCACATGAGAGACAAGATCTGATCATCTGCTCCTAACACCATTTCTGCCAAGGAGACCCTATGAGTTAGTCCTACTGGGTCTTAGAAGGTCACTATAATTCAGAATCAACATCACACAACGACACTCCTAGGAGAGTAGCGCTGTCCTGTTTTATGGGGGAGCTGGGTTCCATGAGGAGGAATGACTTGCTCAAGAACGTTCAGGAGCATGTGCACGGCCCTGCAATACACTGCTAGAGTCCAATACAGAGTGATTATTCATGGGTGCTCGCTCAATCCTATTTCATGCCAGTCATTATTTTATTCCTCCAAATGCATTCGTTTTCTTGGGGACAGACCCCTTGTCTTGGTAAAGCCCCCTTTGAGAAGCTCACCCTTAGGGTCTGCTGCCTGGAGCAGGGAAGCCCTAGGACTCAGAGCCCATTTGTGAATGTCAGATCTGCTATCTCCTCGCTCCGTGCACTCTGGTTCCCTCACTCCTTCTCCACCAGCCTCAGTTTCCGTAACTGCAAAGTTATGTCACGATGAGCACTAAAGGAGATGAAACGCCCCAAGGACCTGCTGGACGGATGCCGCCCAACCCATCCTTCCCCAAGACTGAGCCAGGAAACAGAGCCAAGTTTGACCCTGCTGCCTGGAGACCTGGAGTGGAGCCCAAGGGCACCCAGGGGCACCAGCAGCTCTTGCAGCTGCTGCTGGTTATCAGCGGCCAGTTCAGACGCCATTCTCTCAAAGGTCATGACAAACACATTCCATCACTTGCCAGGAAAGCCTGAAGCCAAAGGCCAAGGTCCACGATTGCTCTCTCGGACTACTGGGCAAGCCTCCTAATGAAGGTCTTCTGCCCCCCTGTCTCTTACACACACACACACACACACACACCATCCTGAAAAAGCACTCTGGCCACAATCATGCCATTGCCTTACTAAAATGGGGGAGGTCCCCAGTGGCTCCCCATTGCCCAGCATGAGTTTTTAAATCCCTGAGTATGGCTTCCTGCGTTCCCTGAGAGGCAGCTCTCTCCCTCCTATCCCGTTTCATGGTCTGCTATCCCCTTTTCCCTCCCTCCAAAGAAAACAGAGGATCTGCCTTGGCTCATGCTATTCTCAGAATATCCCTTACACCATCTTTGTTCCCCAGGGTCAAGGCCACGCTCCCATGCCACCCACCATACAGGGTAAAATGCTAGGGAAAGACACAGCAAACAACTTGGTCCTAGGAAGCCCAAACCCATAGGCATAGCCCTGATTCCAACTCATGGCAACCCTACAGGGCAGAGTCAGCTTCTAAAGTTATAGCTCTTTTTGGAAGCAGGCTGCCTCATTTTGGTCCTAGTGAGGAGCTGGTGGGTTCAAACTGCTGACCTTTCCGTTTGTAGTCAAGCACTTGATCACTGTACTATCAGGACTCCTCCAGATACCGAAAATAGTCACCACTGATTATTCACCAGCAAGGTACTTTGCATCAGGTTTGCACTGACTCATGTCAACAACTCCAAGAGGTTATGAGACATGTATGCCTAAAGCACCATTTAGGCACTTCTAGTCCCATCTGCTGTAGCCCTGGCAGGGGCTGGGGTTATATGTTCAGCTGCTAATCACAAAGTCAGCAGGTTGAAACCACTAGTCACTCGGAGGGAGAAAAATGAGGCTTTCTACTTCCATCGAGTCGCAGTGTCAGAAATCCACAGGGGCCCTTTCTCCCTGGTCCTTCCCGTGCTGCTATGACTGGGAATCGATTGGATGGCAGTAAAAGTTTGGTTTTAGACTTGAGTCCCATCTTAGAAGGAGCCCGGGCACTCCCACTGTGAGGTCTCTGGGTGACACAAACAGCTCAGACTCAATGACTAGGCTCACTCTTGGGTGTTCACACTTGGCCAGCAGCACCACCAGAGCAAGAGCTGGCCAGGTGCCTCCATCGAGATGAAAAGCAGAAGAGCCTATGGGGTAGCTCTGCCTTCTGTGACACCCACGCGGAGCAACCAGGACCCAGAACCAACTTGATCCCCAGCAGGTTGGTGGTTGTTTTGTTTGACCCCCGTCGAAGGAGCAATTCCAAAAGTTGCAAGTTCAAGTCCTCCTGAGCGCAGAAGAAAGGCCTGGCAGTCTACTGCGAGAAAAGGAACCCCTGCAAACCCTACGTCGTCGACACACACGGAGTCTCCTCTTCCTGTCTTCCTCGTGGGGAGGACAGTTAGCTTTCTCGGGGCTCACAGGCCAGTCCCCTCCCAGATGTCTAAATCCCTCCTTTCGCTTTGCAAATTGGTTTCATACAAACATGAACTTCATTAGCTGAAAAAGGCCACGATACGCGATGGTTTAACAGATAAAAACTCTATGCTCGTGTGTTTCCCCCCAAAAGAATTATATTCATATCACGTTGCTCCAAGCCCCAGACTGCCTCTAAAAACTGTACCATAAACTCCACAATTTTTCAATTACTTTTGGTCCAGACCGGCAACAATAAAAATGCTTAACTTTTTTTAAAAAGTGTATTTATTTATCACCGTGCGTACACACGTGAATTTATTTGGTTTTATTCTTGGGATTTATTTGAATTCCCCAGCTATTTATTTTGTGACCCCCTAACTGCTTCCTGCTAGAACAACAATTTACTTTATCAAATTCATGCTGGTGCTTTGAAAAGAAAGAGCAGAGGCAGCTCAAGTTATTGTGCTTGACCTTCACAAAGTAAACATGGAGGGGCCCTGGGACGTAAGAAACAGCCATGAGCTCCGGAAAGCTGGCCTCGGAATGAGGCTCGGGGGTGGAGGAGGGCGGTGGATCACCGTTCTGGCTTAGGCACGGCAGCTGGTCTTTTGGGGGTTGGTGGCAGTGGGAGAGACGAGATAGGGACCACAGGCATCTTCATTCCACAGCCTGCACTTTGTGAACGGTGGCCAAGGGGGCTACGCCGAGCGGCCAGCAGCACGGGATTAATTGTCTACTTTTAAAGTTCCACACAGTGTGATGCAACTGCTGGGCTTTTTGACACCCAGCTCACCGCAGCCTCTGTGGTGCCTACGAGCCAAAGCGTTGCTAATAAACTCAGGGAGAGAACAGACCCCGGCTTCCTTGCGCTGGTGCTAGGCCTCCAGCGCTTATTTTTTATAGTGTTCACGGGATAAACCTGTAAAACACATGTTTCTAAGGACAATAAAACACATATAAAAGAGCTTTGTAGTTAGATCCATTAACCAGTGGCTGCCAAGCTTACTGACTCAGGGCGATCCCGTCAATCAGGGTAGGGCTGTGTGCCACCAACTCTTCCATAGCTGACTGAGTGTGTGTGTGTGTGTGTGTGTGTGTGTTGTAATTACCAGGCCTTTCTTCCAAAGCACCCCTATGAGGACTCAACCTCCTCCTGCCCTCCCACCTATCTTCCAGTTAGCAGTCTACAGATGTGGGTTAATAATCTGAACTCAGGTTCCTGCTAGTCCTGGGGGAAAATCCACACCTCTGACACTCCCCTTCCTCCTCTGTTCAACGGGAAGAGTGAAATCTGGTTTGGGGAGTGGTGATGATGTAACAAGTGAGTGTATTCTTCCAACCATCAATTCAGCAGGTCCCCATTGAGTCTTTTCTCTGTGCACGACATATGAGGGAAGATGACACAGAACACACCCTCAGGCTACTTACAGTCTAGAGGAGACTCTACAAGGGGAATCAAGTAAGGTCCAGGTCAGAAGGGGCTTCTGTTAAAAAAAAAAAAAATCAAGGCAAACTGCCCAGAGTCGTCCTAGCATGCCTTGGAGCACACTGTCACACTCAATAAATCCTGTGAGATGTGTATGTGTGTGTGTGGGGGGGGAGGGGGGAGAGGTCCCAACCGAGAGCATGTCAAGAAAAAAATCATCTGGTCAGTCCCTTTGTCCTCTTTCAACCTGGGAACAAGCCCAATGTGTTTCTTTCTTGCTGGCCTAAGGCTTGGGGAAGGTTTCCGGTCCTTATTATGTGAATAAAGACTACAAACAGGCAAGAACTTGGATCAGAATATATTCTGTTTATTTTCTTGAAAGGCATAAAGATAGCATTTAGAAAACCCAAAGGCTTTTTCTGCCTCTCCTACAAACTTGTGGTATGATTGGGGGTGAGGCCAATCAAATCTTGACTTCGCTCCCAGAGAGTAGCCTCAGATCCCCTTCAGTTCATAGGAAAAGCAGCAACATCCCCCCAGGGGGTGGGCAGCTAGTGCACAAGTGACAACACCAAGGCCTCGCCTCGCCAGTACTCAGAAGAGACCATGTTCATCCAAATCAAAGTCTCCGTTCCCATCAATGGCACCATCTTTGTTACCAATCACAACTCTCAATGTCAACTCACAGTGACCCTACAGGGCAGGGCAGAACTGACCCTGTGGGTTTCCAAGGTTGTAATTCCTTAATGGAGTAGAAAACCCATCTTTCTTCCTTGGAGAGGCTGGTGGTTTAGAACTGCTGACCTTGTAGTTAGCAGCCCAACTTGTAACCACTATGCCACCATCAGGGCTCCTATCAACCCTTATAGCGCGTATCATTTCATCTGAAGAAGATCCTTGGTGCTAGCCACTGAGATCTAGAGGAGCATAATGCATAACACCTGCTCTCAAGAAGCTCGTAATATTTTAAGAAAACCAAGTGTGCTAATATCTTCCTACTGTGTCAACTGATATACATATGAAGTCCCATCCCCATCCCCCTTGCCCCAAAAAACCTCACTGCCATCATGATGCCAACTCATGGAGACCCTTTAGGGCAGGGTAGAAGTGCCCTATCTTTCGCCAGATGAGTGGCTGGTGGTTTCGAATTTCAGACCACATGGATTGCTGCCCTATGAGGAACCTCCATGGTTCTCAACCTGTGGGTCGCGACCCCTTTGAGGGTGGAAAGACCATTTCACATGGGTCGCCCGATTCATAACAGTAGCAAAATGACAGTTATGAAGCAGCAACGAAAATAATTTTGATTCTAAAGGGTCTCAGCATTAGGAGGGTTGAGAACCACTCGACTAGAGTGTATTGCCAGAGTGACTGGATAGGATGCCAGGAGCTGGCTAGGGTGCAACTGACCTGACTCTAAAGCTGGTACTTAAAGGAACTCGGTCAGAGAATAAAGGAGGAGCGAGGGCGGTGAAGCAATGTAGAGAAGGCCAGCAATTCTCATGGTCTGGGAGGAGCCTGGGGGATGGCTTTGTCTGGAAGAGTCAAGGCACCGGCACTGGCCAATGTTCATGAAATGTTTATCAGGCATCGCACTCGTGCAAAGTGTCTAATTAAAAGCCTGGAGCAAATACCCTGGAATTTAGATTAATCTATAATACAGAGGCAGTACAAATAGTTGGCCATGTTGGATCAGGAGGCTGGGGGTGGGATGGGGACAGACAGACACACACACACACACACACACACACACAGTAGTCTAGATCAGACTAAAGCATTTCTCTCCCTTTCTTGTAATCTGTGATCAATGACCTTCCTATGCCTTCAGGGACCTCTGGGGCTGTTTAGGCTACAGAGGAGGCGAAATACGAACTGACGGACAAACACTTAATGGGCAGAAAATCAAAGCGTGAAGAAAGGCCCCTGTGTTGGGTTCAGCGCTTTGAAACTTTTCAGGCTTTGAAAAACTAACACTTGAGCAGGTTGGGCGGTTTGGGGGTGGGGTGTAAAAAAACACAGGCTAAGTTTCCATGGCCCACCCATTGATAAAGTCATGTGGGAAGTGTTACCAAAGTGACCCAGCCCCAAAGCACAGCTCCCTTTGGCCGCAGCTTCACATTTGCACAAAGGATACACAACCCACTTTTCTCAAACTTTTTTTAGAAAGCCTGAGGTGGGGGGACGGGGAGGAGGGCTGCAGGGGTGAACCAGAAATCCTCATCCAAATGCATATTCAAAATCAGAGCCTCAGGGAGTGTTTCCCCTCTCCCCAAAACACCACGCCTTGCCCACGCCTTCCCCAGTTGTCTGATTTCCCACGTAACTGAGGTGTGTTGTCCTTAGAACACGAAAATCCACGATCTGCCAGAGTAATCAGTAAATGAACACCAGCAAGAAGTCCACAGAGCTACTCACAAACTACTACTGGATGGGGCATATGCGTGCATAGACACGCAGCAGTTGTTGCTGGGTACTGCCCAGTTTCCACTCAGCAACCCGTGTACCTGTGCAGAACCGCTCCACAGGGTTTTTCCAGGTGGGAATCTTTACAGTAGCAGATCGCCAGGTCTACTCTCATGGACCCAAGTCAACTCAAAACCCCAACATTTCCATTAGCAACTGAGCAATGAACCACTGTTACCTACGGGCTCTCAAATCATGCACCTGTCATCTGTCACCGTGATGATGGTTGGGCCTTTACACATCTCACAGGGATGTCCCTCTATGGGAAAAAGGACATTGCACTGGGTAAAGTAGAGGGCAGCCAAGAAGAGGAAGGACCGCGATGAGAGGATTGACAGAGCGGCTGCAGCAGTGGGCTGAAAGCAACGGTGGTGAGGATGATGCTCCCCCCCCTGGCACAGGTGCTCCTCCCCCTGGTACAGGTGCTCCCCCCTGGCACAGGTGCTCCCCCCCTGGCACAGATGTTCCTCCCCCTGGTACAGGTGCTCCTCCCCCTGTCACGGTGCTCCCTCCCCTGGCACAGGTGCTCCTCCCCCTGGTCCACAGGATCCCTTGGAGTCAGAGCTGACTCGACAGCACTTCACAGCAACACTCGCAGTAGTTACCAGGTCAGTACTTGAGAAATGGGGAAAAGGCAAACAACAACATCTCGGAGGTTTAGTTCGCCCCAAGTGCAGAGCCTGGCATATGGCACCAATTGGGGAGGGATGTGAGAAACAGCGCTGCCGCCCTGAGCCTCTGACGCCAAGGGGGTTGCCGTCCAGGCCGGAATTCATTTATTGCATCTCGACAACAGCCACGGCAAACCAAGTGGTTACAGCTTCATCTACACTCAACGGAAAACGGTGGTCGGAAGCCTTGTGGCCTCTCCCAAGACTCCACGGAAGTAAATATGAGCCCTGGGATTTGAACCCATGTCTTGTCTTCCTTTGGGTTTGTGTTTTCCCACTCTGTGAGCTGACTGTGCCGATCTTTATAAATGCACTCCCTGTGGAAATATGACCCAGTTTTGTTTGTTTTTTTTAATCACTTAAGGTCAACATGGTCAGCCCAACTACTACTTAGAGGTTCAAAACACAAATATTGATGTTGCTTGTAAGTGACAGGGTTTCTATTTAAAGTAATTAATTGCTACTGGGCTTGAAAGTGCGTAAACTTTCTTGGGTTTACGATACTTGTCCAGATTTTTAGTCTGGACACCATCCAGATGAGAAAGCGAGGTTTACTATGCAGGCGTTTCCCCACCTCTGGAGCGGGCTGCCATGGGAAACACTTGCTGTTGGCCGCTGTGAACACACAGCATTCTGGGGTCAGAGGTTTTACCTGACAAATGCTCATTCTTCAGGACTGGACGCCCCGGGCTCTTTCTGCACACAAGCCCAAAGCAGCCGCACCACAGAGACGGTGAGCCGATGGCAGATCCAGGCACCTGAGGCTCCGGAGAGCGAGTGTCGTGCACCCCGTGAGGTGCTGGGGACACTAAGATGCACAATGTACCAGACTGCCTCTAGCTGCCCTCGCGGCTTTCAGGGCAAAGAGAAGTTCAGTGTGTCCTAATCAGGGTGTGAAAAGTGCTTTCATCTATGCAAGTGCTTCCAATGAAACATTCTATTCTTTCAAGTAACGGCTGTTTGAGCCACTGGGGTTGATTTTTTAAAAAGGGGTTGCCACATTCGCCAACAATGAAAAAACAAACTGACCTATGATCCATGGTTCATGGCTCTCTTACCTTTCATTGGGCGGACTCCAGATCGCTTTCATCACCTGTATTTCACAAACGAGATGATTTCCAGTGATAATTAGCTACCAGAGCCAAGCGGACTCCCAATCCCTCCACTCCAGCTAAAGCTCTGAGTCACTCCCCCATCACCCCTCCCCTCTTTGGTCTCACTTTGCAAAAAGGATAGGAGTAACTATGCCGTGTCTGCGAGGCACCAGGGACTTGAAATCCATCACCTGATTTCCTTCTCAAGTAAATCCTCCAAATTCTTCGCACACAGCCAGAAAACCAAGGGTCGGAGAGACTGATTAGTGTCCCTTGAAGAAAAAGCTTCAGGGTCCACCTTCCTGATAAGCTTCATAACCAGGCTATGGGACATTCACAAGTGATGCTCAATGCATCTTGATTGTACGTTTGATCAGCCTCAGACTTGTTGATCTACATCTACAAGTTGTCCATCTTTGGCACTAGCAGTGACTACATACATCTAAAGAATAGTAGTATTAACCGGTCTTCCTTGTAGGCATGCAGATTTATCTTAGCACTGACAAATCGTGTTTCCGGACAGATCTTGAAAGTTGGTTTGTTTGGTTGTTTTGGACGATTTAATAAGATGACACTCTATTTGTCAACCCCAAATTGTGGACCATAAAGTTGTCTGATTCAAAAGGATCAATAAATACCACTCCATTTCGGCAAGTCAGTGCCTAGGATGTTTATCTCCAAGCACTCCGTCTCAACTGTTGACAACTTCCACTATTCCTTGACTCAGCCTTTGCACATTCCACATTTTGATTATGAAGGAATGTCTGCAGCTGTTTCTTCTCATGTCCAGTCAGGCCACATCAGCAAGTGAAGGTCCCCAAAACTGTACTCCATCACCATCTGTAAAGGTCAGCCCTACTTGGAGAAGCAGCTCTTCTTCCTCAGCTTCATTTCAAGTGCCTTTTAACTTGAAGGTAAAAAGTGCCGGCTGGCAAAGTGCTGGTCATTCCTCAGGAATTAAGCCTCTCTTCTATGAAAGACCCACTTACCATGTGGCCCCCCTGTGGCTGATCAGTTGCTCCTTTCTTTGTTCCAACTTATCCATGAACTACTGGGTCAGGCAGACAGGCCTTCTTACCCCACTTCTATCACCTGCTGCTGTGCCTGTTGTGTGACCCCGGGCAAGTCAATAAGTCAATTTACCTCTCTCATCCTCATCCTCTTACAACTGGACTTTGCCCCACGGTGCCCAGCACACAGTCGCCAGTGAGATGTAATGAGACATAGTTTATAATGTAACCAGCAATTTCCTGGCTCAGTAGATGACAGTTCTTCCTCTCCCACGTGGAAGAAAGACAATGAACATTTTCAAGCAAGGATACAACTCAAGAAGCAGTGGGCCTGCCAGTCGCTCCCCAAATGCAATCTGATCACAAGGGGAGGCATGTTCATAAAACGCTGTCGTTCCAGGAATGGCTTCAGCTGAGGTACACACATGTGACTTAGACAGTGGTTAGCAGGACTTTACACCCTGACTCGGGGAAGACATATCGCAACAAGAACCCTGCCATACATGCTCAAAAGACCGCATGAGGCTACATGGGAGGCAAATCTAATGTAAGAGTGGAGAAAGCATTTCTTCTTAATTTTCCAATAGTTGAACATGCATCCATCAGCATAAGCGCTCCCATCCAAGCCAGGCTTCCCAGGTACACACGAAACACGCTATTTACGTAGCAGTAAAATAAACAACATGTGGACTGGCAGAACATCAGGTACCTGGGGGTGAGGGTGAAAGTTAGAGATGGCGCAAGGGCAAGACTAGATGCAGACACCAAGCCGAAAGGGAAGGGTTGGCGCCTGATTGGAGGCCCCATGAGAACAAAATCATGTTGCAAAACAGGCCAAAGTATCAGGGCACTCCAAGGTACACAGACCAACTTCAGGGTTAAAGGTCACAAACTGTCAGCATACAGTCAAATCCTGCCTCTGTTTGGCCCACCCAGGGTTTAACGTGTTTAAAACTAGTTGCTAACATTTAATAAGAAGTCTCACATGACACGCAGGTTTCCAGCTTCTCTCGGAAACTCAGCAGTGCAGTCAGTGACACTGGGTACCTTGCTTCCGGTGGAGGCCAGGTTCTCCAGGGCACCTCCAGTCCTTAATTTCTCTCTGTCACAAAGGCTACATGTCCATTGCCATTCACGTCGAAACTTTCCATTTTCTTACACCTGGCCCACTAAAGTTGTCCGTGCTAACCACTTGGGCCAGTGATTGTTTGACTTTTCCACTCCTTCGCTAGGAGCCCTGATGGTGTAGTGGTTAAAGGTTGGGCTGCGATCCGCATGGTCGGCAGTTCAAAACCACCAGCAGTTCCAAGGGAGGAAGACTGGGCTTTCTACTCCCACAGTTAGCATCTCGGGAAGCCACAGGGGGTCGCTATGAGTCAGCCTTGACTCGATGGCAGTGAGTTTGGTTATTTTGGTTATTGTGGTACAGTGACTGAATGCTCAGCTGCTAACCAAAGTCACTGTGGTAGTGACATAATCTGGTATCAACTTGATAGTAAGAGTGAAGAGGTGCACGTTAGCCTGTCAATCAGGTCACAGCTTGATGACCTCATTTGGAGGTGCAATGGAGATAAATAGTTCACTGGAGGCCGGACACACTCACTCTGTGATGCAGCCAGAGCCCTGGAACTGGAGGAGCCAGTGCTGAGATGCTTCCACCACCACTGGATCCACGAGACTTTCCACACACTGGCCTCTGATCTTCCTGCATTCAGCATCATTGCATGCGTGAGTCTAAGGAGGAATTTATGGACTAGTATTGACATACGGAGTAATAACGGATTTGTGGACTTCATCTGGACTGGGCTGGAATGTTTTCTTAATGTACAATTGCTCTTTGCTATAAAGTTCTCTCTTACACGCATGAGGGTCTCTGGATGTGTTTCTCTAGTCAGCCCAGACTAATCCAGTCAGCTGTTTGAACCTGCCAGCGATGCCCGGCAGCAAGAGGCGGGCGGCCTACTGCTTCACCAAAGACTGGTTGCCTTGGAAACCCCGTGGAGCAGCCCCACCGTGTGTTACCGCAGGGTCAATAAGAGTAAGAATCGACTTGAAGGCAAGAGGTCATCCTGCTCCAGGTGAATGCGGGCACCTTGGATGAAAGCGCTCTGGTGGCACTCTAGAGTAAGCATTGGGTTTTCAACCCCAAGGTCAGTGGTTCAAACACAGCAGCCACTCCTCAAGAGATAGATGAGGCGATCCGCTCCCATCAAGATCTGAAGCTGTGTAAACAATGTGGGCTCATTATGAGGCGGTAGCATTGACTCAATGGAAGGAGGGGTTGCTTGGTTTTAGATGAACTGAAAACAAAACACAACAGAAACAGCCAGCTTTTGATTCAACCCTGTCCTCTAAGGTCGCCAACAGTCCCCTTAGTTTCAGTAGTGTGGGCCGAAATTCATGTCCACCATCTGCATCAAGGGGAAAAACTGTTCCCCGTCTTCTATGGCACCTTCATGATCACTGGTGTGTTTGAGGTCATGGGTATGGCACAGGTGGTAACTTCTGACCTTTCTAGTACTCTGACAGATAACATTCTGTTGTCAGCCGCAGTACTAACTGGCTCATTTTTTTAAAGTAGCTCATCCATCCTTTTCTGACACCGCTTCCAGCATCACAGAAGCATGCACGCCACCATAGTTTGCCAAGACGACGGGAGTTGGTGGACAGTCAGAGCAATCGTGTGTACGTGTTGTGTGTGTGTGTGATCAACTCTAAGACTAAGCCTCCTATCTATGATTTCAGTAATCAAAGGAACCTGTGAGAGCCACAACTCCACAGTACTGCCTTGCTTTCACAGGTCTCACAAGGTCCCCACCCTTAGCAGAGTGTGTAGGCTGACCACTTTCATATCGCTCTTCCTGGTGGGTGACATTTGAGTTTTCCCTTTCTGACAGGTTTCCGGCTTGTGAGTTCTAGCTTTCGCAGATTCTAATGTCCACATCCAAGAATTCTATCAAGACATGGTTACAAGGCAGCTAATAATGTTTCTAATTTATCTCTAAAGAAACGGCAGCTCACAAGTGTGGTGGTTTGCTAACGACGACACGGCCAGTCAAAGGAGTCAGGGGCAAGGCCCGGGCACGTTGAATCCACGTAGCTGGTGGCAGACCCAGAACCGTGTCTGCTCCGCTAGCCAGTGAAACAGCGGGAGTCTCACTAAATGGTGGCGATGCTTCAGAAGACATGTGTCACACATCTCTGTGTGGCACTCAGTGGCATGATCAGAGAATTCTATTTGTAAAGGCAAGAGTAATTTAAAACAAAAACAGTAGTAGCCTCTTCCTGATAGAATCTCATTAATTAAAAGACACTCAAAGAATTAAATTCCATCAGATATTTGCTACCATTACAAGTCTAAATTGACATACGCGCATGCTAGTGATAAAACTTTGGAACTAAAAAAGATCTTAGATGTAATTTATCCTATTTAATAGATGAAAAGACTGAGACCCACCACGCTCTGGCACTGCAACTGACTCTGTTCAGAAAAGGTTTCCTATCTGATTCAGCTCTGTCTCCTCACCACAAAAAAAATAATTCCTGGCATTTAATGGGAATTCAACAAATGTGTATTAAATAAACAAATATTGAAGACTTGGAGCTAGCCCCTAATTAGCTATCTACTGTAGGACATGTCTAAGCTTCAGTTTCCTCGGCCACAAATACTGTTCTCCCTACCTCCCAGCATTGCTGTAGAAACATCTGGAACATCCTGGCTATCTCCAGAATATTGTTAAAATTTCAATATGGTCTCAGAAATGAAGAGCCCTCTATGACTGGTGGACCCCCTTTTCTGCCTTCTAAACGGCAATCTCCCTAATATCTCAAAACACAGCTTTCCTAAGAAATCCCCCAAAGCAAGCAATACCACACACCCATTGATGCCACCAGGAATTCTTTCCAGGGGACTTAAATCAGCGTCAAGCCTCCCAGGGTTGGCTGGGCCTGGTGACATTTTGGGCCCTTGGTCTTCACAAGCTTGCCAACCGAACTGTCGGCACTATTTGTACGATGCCCTACCAGATGCTGAGGAGAGTGCTGCTCAAAGATTCAGGGGCCCGACCCAGTGCACGTGTCCCTATGGCGAAGGTTTCCATTTCAGGAATCTGTGTCCTCCTTCCAGACCTCTGCCTCAAACAGAGAGCTCCGATTTCAAGAAAACCAGCTTTGTCACTTACCAGCCATGTGTTCTTCAGGCAAGTTGCTCAATGTCGACATCCCTGCCCGCTCAGCTGTGGAAAGGCTAAGCAGTTCATATCCCCCCCAGAACTGTGAAGACGAAATGCCAAAATCGGCTCTCCTACCTCCCAGTCCTGAAAGTCTACTATCCAGTTGTCTTGTTTACTTAATGTCAGTCAACTGGCTTGACGGGTTTCCTCCATCAGGTGGCTGGGCTGCCAGACAGGGCTGTGTTGCCTCAGACCAGGACCACCACTTGGGTGGAGGAGGACTGGAGCAAGGGCGGTGTGCTTGGGGAAAAGACGACCCTCCCGGCAGGAGCTCACGCCCCGGGCCCAGCCCTGTCCGTGCTCCCGTGCAAAACACTGCAGTCTTCTTCAAGGCTGTCAGCTGCATCTGCACAAATAATTCAGGGATGTAATTTTGTAACCGAATCCAAGCCCTGAAAACTGAAAGTCTGAAGTCCAAAATAATCCCTTTGACCTTCTGCCTAAACAACTCACTAATCACTTTTTAATTTGTAGTTTTATTTCCTCTCCCTGCTGTCTTTCTCTGCCATGTTTTCATCTCAGCCGTGTCCAGGGAGTGAGTGGCGTCACACCACACCTGATTAAAGCACCCATCAAACGCCTTTCCAGACATCCGAGGCTCAGCCCGTGCGGCACCGAGGTTCCAAACGGCACCGGGTGGCAAGAGAGCGAAGGGCAGAAAACGCTGCTTTGAAAGAGGAAATTTCTCACTCAGAGGCTGGGGGGGGGGGGGGGGGTTCAGAAAGATGCGGTCCCCGCCCTCCAAGAATGCATACTCTGGGGAAAACTACCCAGAATGCAATCTGACCGGAACGGCCACAGAGACGTTTCTGAATAGACTCTTCAGCACATGAAGTGGGAGCCTGGAGGTCGGCAATACTTGTTTAAGGACTAGATCAATAAATGTGTGGCAAAAATTCCACGCCGCCATAGGAATGCCAATGATGTCGTCAGAGCCACACCCCCCAAAATTAAATGCCAGAACTAAGTTTTTCCAGCCAGGAAGTTCACAAGCCTGCTGCAGTGAGAAAAGCCATCTAGTCCCAGGGTGTAAAGGCGGGAGAGAGGTACGCTGCGGGGCAAGGAAACGGCTGGTTTCCAAAATGGCTCCGTCCAGAGCAGCATTTCTTTATTTCAGTAGATGGGTAGGGGAGGTTTCCAGTTTAATCATCACTGAAGATTCAGGTCCAATAAAATAAACTGAAGTCTAACAGAGAAGTTGTGGGGGTTGGAGGTCATTATACTTTCCAGTGTCATTTTGGGCCAATTGACGCCTTTCATGGGCGTTTCTGGGGAAGCAGAACTCAACCAGAGGAGGCTTGAACTCAACCAGAGGTGGTTCGGAAGAAAGGCCTGGCAATCGGCTTCCCAAAGGCCACAAACTTGGAAACCCTGAACTGAAACATGGGACTGCTCCAAGTTGGCATTGGCTCCATGGCCACTGGTTTGGTTTTGGTTTTGCCTACAGGGTTATGGGAGCCTTGGGCAGTCCGAGCCAGGACAGCCAATATCCTAGAGTAAATTGATTTCCACAAAGCTTTCCCATTGATTGAAGAAACGTGTGCCTGCGAGCAGTAAGTTAACGAAACTAGCTGGGGAGAACTAGTTGAGTCTGTTAGTGAGTTTGACCAGATGTTTCAAGGGCCTTGCTAACTGCGGGCTTTTCACGTTCAGCTGAGGCGGGGATGCAGAGTTCTTCCTGACACACAGAAGGCTGGACTTCCATGGCAGGCATCCCTGAGGAACCGGGACCGTCCCCGCCTGCCTCCTGTCCAAGCTGGGATAACTAGAGAGCCACTCACTTTAAGGGAGGCGGTGGCTGACAGGCGGAGCGGAGGCCTCAGAAATGGGAAGATGCTCATTTACGAGAATAATTATAGAAACATCCTCAAATCTGAACGATTTGGGATGCAAATTGAATGACTAGCACAAGTTCGTTAAAAGAAAAACTCGAGAAAACAAAAACAAGAAAAATAAAATAATCACCTCACTGTCAGAGTCCTGGTGACAGTACAGAGAACTGCCTCTGTGGACTGCCCCGACTGTCAATGTGTATGAGAGCGGACAGCCTCCTGTGGAGTGGCAGGTGGGTTCAAACTGCTGAACTTGCAGCTAGCAGCCCAATGCATAACCACTACGCCACCAGGGAACCGGCAAAAATGGAGGGCCGCGAGCATGTGGAGGGCGGGCATTAAACTAAGCACCACCCTAGCTACTTGGTAGCTGCGTCTCATTCTTCCAGGTAATGATCCCTTTCCAGTAAGCTGCTGAGACACAATTTTACCAAGGCTGGAGCTGAAGGTCAGAGAGACAAGGTCAAAGTAGGCAGTGGTCCTGGATCGGGCTGCCTTACCAAAGTTTTGTACAGCCCCACCACACACTTTCTATCTCATGATGCTTTTGATTGGCAATGAGAAGACCAAAACCCAACCCACTGCCATCAAGCCGGTTCTGACTCACAGTGACCAAGCCCAGAGTGGCTTTCAAGGTCTGAGATCTCTCAGGAGCAGAAAGCCCGGTCCTTGTCCTGCACAGTTGGCTGGTGGGTTTGAAGAATTGACCTTGTGCTGTGAGCTGCTTATGAACTGGCGAGCCCTCACCCTTTGGAGGGGAACTCAGGCACTCTGAGGCTACCCTCCATGGTGTGGGCAGACCCCCTCCCCCCCACCAGGGCTGGGATGAACAAAATGTGGGCATTCAGAGAGGCATTCCGGAGAACTGGCTGCAGGTTTGCTATAGGACCCTATTGTTCCAGAGGGAGGCTGTTCAGCCAAAAATCTCCAGGAAGCCACTGCTCTGGGATGCGTTTTCCAGTTACTGAGAGAAAAGGGTAGCTCTTGGGATGTTTCCCCTTTGGTTCCAGAAGCTGGGCTCTTAATCCTCGCAAAGCAACAAGGAGGCTGTTTCCTTCAGAGGGACACAATGTCTAGAGTCCTTCTTCCAAATAAAAAAACAAAACAAAACTTCCCAACTTCCCCTTTACAGCCGCTCAAAACATCTCAGGAAATCAGGGAGCGGGTGGAGGTGGGGCTGGGTCTGGCCTCCTCTCCACAGCCCCTCCCATCTGGACCCCACCCACCTGACCCTTCCATTGCCTAAATTACAAAGCCCCAATGTTCTCTGTGTCCATCTAGCCCTGACATACAGTCCCCCACCCCCAAAGGGCTAAATGCCAAATAACATTATTCCCCTTCACCATGGTACTGCCAGGAGAGCTGGTGGTATGCTTGCCTGAAAAAATGGACGGTTTTCACAGACCTCTCAGTTTCCACTACAGCTCTCTCCCTTCATGGAAGTGGGCTGGAAAAGAACTGGAAGGAGCCCCCACTGGATGCTAATGGGAAAGGGGAGCGAGGAGAGGGAGCAAGGCCCCTGACATTTCTCAAAGCAAGTCCTGCCCATTGCATTGGGGGCCGGCAGACTCGGGCACTCATTCACACCGCCCCTCAGGGCCTCCCCTCACAATGGGGAGCCTATTGCACACTTGAAAGGGGGGCTGGGGGGAGACGCAGGGCTTATTAGCTACAGAGGCAAACAGCTACTTCTGTGCCAGAAGTAAACTGGTTTCACGGCCTGTATCAATCAGACGAATACCAAGGAAGCTCAAATTGAGTGTTCGGGATTTTGTTTTGTTTCCGGAATGACTTGGAACCAGGAATGCCAAGTCCCTCCCACCCGTGCCAGGTCAGAGCACCAGAGTGCTGCTGTTGCTGATGGGTGCCACTGCGTCAGTTCAACCAGGCAGAACACCGCCTGGTCCTGCGCCATCCCACAACTGTTCTTGGGTTTGCGGTCATCGATGGAGCCACCGTGTCAGCCCAGCTCATCGAGGGCCTTCTGCCAATCACCAGGGTGATCCTGGGCCGGTGAATGCGCAGGACCCCGGGATCTGCGTCTGCAGAAAAGGAAATGCAGCCTCTAAGAGCTGTTGCGAAGCGTTCCCAAGATGAAGTGTTACCAAGGCGCGTCCAAAGCAGGTGCACGTTCATCCTTCTAACTTCCACCCTTCTAAAGCATGATGGGGGTGGGGGATGGATAGATTCCTGGGAATAGCACGAGATCCATGAGAAATATCCTATCACTCCGAGCACTGCTGGTAGTGCAAAACAGCACACGCAGGCTCCTGGGCGCCCATCAAAAAAGACAGAATGAGTCTTGAGGAATGAATTATTCAACAAACTCACCCTTCTTAAAAATGCCTTCCAAGGCTTTGGCTTGAGGCCTTTCAGTACACTCACTACAAACACTGAAAGGCTAGTACACTTCAAAAGCCACACAAAAACCTAGGCCTGCGTTTGGCAGGAGTTCCTCAGCCACTGGGTTTTTCTGTGTGTGGTTTATAATAACATGCAGACCTGATGCCAAGTCCTAATCTATTAAGGGACTGCCAATTAGCAGGAGGCTTAGAGCTGCAGGTTTGAGACTGGGGAGCAGGTCTAATTAGGCTTGCAAATCACTTCTCTCCATCACCCCTCTCAATCTGACCCAAGGTATACTAGCCAATTGTCCCAGACACATCCTTGCTGTATTTCCTTATGCCCATCTCACCTCTCTCTCATTGGCCACTCTCTGACTCATTAGCCTGTCCGTCTGTCTGCTGGTCTTCCTGTCTTCAGGTCCTAGGCCTGATGGCTAGTGATTATTTTCACTTCTGCCTTAAGAGTAAAATTGGGAACTGAACACATTATCATCCTCTAGAGCAACGGTTCTAAACCTGTGGGTCACGACCCCTTTGGGGGTCAAATGACCCTTTCACAGGGGTCACCCCATTCTTAACAGTAGCAAAGTTACAGTTATGCAGTAGCAACAAAAATAATTGTACGGTTGGGGGGTCCCCACCACATGAGGCACTCTATTAAAAGGTCCCCGCATTAGGAAGGTTGAGAACCACTGCTCTAGTCTAGATAGTGATTTTCAAATTAGGCCAACCATTAGCATTACCAGGGCATTTATTTAAAAAAAAATCTCCCTTCAGTCTGACTCAATTAATCATAACAGAATCAGAGGGACCCAAAGTGACCCAAACCCAGTGCCATCCTGACTCTTAGCAGCCCTCTCTAAGGGTTCAGAGGCTGTAAATTACTAACCAAGCAGACAGCCTCATCTTTCACCTGCCGAGCAACTGGGGTGTCTGAACCAACAACCTTGCGATCAGCAGTCCCAAATCGAGAATCAGAGGGAAGAACCTGACAATTCTTATTTTCAACAAGCATTTCCGGTGGTTCTATGCCAACGTGATTTGAGGATCCCTTGAATACTCATACAATTTCACTTTTCAGTAGATGGTCCACTTGTAAATTGAGATGTGAGATCTATAAAATCGAATTTGTATATGTACGTGTTTATTCCACCAAATTAGCTATGTTAAATATCAAATCTCTCTAGCATCTATTATGTACAGAGGACGGGGTTACAGGGCAGGGTTCCTGCCCCCCCGTGTCTGGTGGGGCCCCGAAAAATTCCTATGGAAAAACCTCTTTCGTGAGGCCAGTCTTCCCTGCAGGGATTCTGGGAGAACTCAAATCTGCAATTCTCATCTCGCTTTCTTTTGCTTACTTGTAAACTCAGCTTTCCAGTAACTTTGCCAGGACAGCCCCCAAGAAAGTAAAGGGGGTGATTCCAGATGCCAAACATCACAGGCCTATCTCAGACGGGAAAGGGGAGAAAATTCCTGAAGAACATATGGCTTCAAGCTACAGAGGAAAACAGCCCTTGAGACTGCCTGGTCTAACAGACAAAACCAAGATTGGGAAAGAAGAAAAGGAAAAAAATGGGAAGAGGCAATGGGATGGGCCTCAAGAGCCCAAGGATGGATTCTTGGTGACTTGAGGAGGGCCTTTGTCTTTTCTGCATCTGCTCTCCCAGCCAGAGAGGTGGTTACACTCGCTGGTCATATGAAAGCGCATTTGGCATGGATAGTTCCCCGTGAGCTTTCATCAGAACCCACGGTTTCATTTCCACAGGGAGATGAAGAACGTGGGTTCTTCGGAACACTAGCCAAGTGTCCTAACATGTTCCTCAGAAAAGCTGGTTTAGACGACCTCTAGGGAAGTGGAAAAGTGGGGTGTGCATGTGTGTATATGTGTGTGCACATGTGGTTTCCACACAAGACTGACTCTGAGAGAGGGATGCTGTGTGACATTTATTCTCGCCACAGTGCTAGGTATACACCAGAGGAGGTATCTCCCGTGGGAAGAGGCATGGCCACGCTGCACTTTAGAAAGGTCACTCTGGGAGGCAAGCCAGCATGGGATTCGAGGCTCTTGAAGCTGCCTGAAGGGCACAATGAGTTAAGAGCTCAGTGATAACAAGACTGGCGGTTCAAATCCACCCGCGATGCCTCTGAAGCGAGACCTGGTGGGGCTACTTCAGAAAGCTCACGGCCACTGAAAGCCACACTGCGCGCAGTTCTACTGCATCAATGAACTCTCTCATATGAGTAAGATAGAAAAAAGATTGGATTATCTCTTTGTCTCTATGTGAGAGTTCTTCCCTTCCCTTAAAGCACACAAGGACAATGGTAACAGTAGAATGCTTAAAATGTTAATATTTTATTCAGTGCTTCACTTTAACAGCTAACAGAAAGTACCGGGGATTTATTGTCGCATTCTTCTGGTTTGAATGGATGGTCTCCTGGAACTTCCTTGGGCAACTGCGCATTGGCAGCCAGTCTCCATCTGTCTTGTGGTAGTATTTATTCACTCACTCTCTCACCCACGAGCCTCCTCTACTAAATGTTCCCCCAGCATTTCCAGTGAACAAAGGAGGTTTAAGGGCAATGGAAGATGTATACGTTTTACTTATTTTTCTTCATATAAAAAATTGAGGAGTGTTGACTACCCCACAGATACTACGCAGAAAAAGGTCACGTAACCATGTCCGGCACAGCTCCGGGGGTGAGACTCGGCTAGCGTTGGCGTCATTGCCTCACTGGGGCGGGGAGCAGGCGCTGCTTAATCCCGTCTGCTCACAGCTTCTGTGGGAACTTTGTCTTGTGTACTGAGCACCCTGAGGACCACAGAGTGGCTGACGACATGAGCAGCTTATTGTTATAATGGGTCTAGGCTTCCATGGAACGTGTGTGTGTAATTTGCTATCGTCCCTTATCCAAGAGTATAAATACTTAAAAAGGGAATCTTAAAAAAAAAAAAAGATGGACAAGCAGAGAAAAGTCCATGACTTAAAGTGCCCGGTATGGCTATGGAAAGTGGTCCAGTTGCCAGGGAGATATGAGGATGCCACATAGCCTAGAAAACCTTGCATTCCCTGGGATTTTCAAATAAGAATGAAACAATCTATACAACAGACTTAACAATAAGCAACAGAAAGTTTTAGGAGCCTTGACAGTTTTTTCAAAACACAATGGGGGTCTTTATTTTATTCACTTTTCACTGAACAAGTTGTGTGTACTAGGCCCCATGCTAGGACTTAGGAACATCGACATAAAAAGACAGAGTTCCCAGCCTACCATGTTACATGAGGATTCTACATAAGCCTCCTTTTCCTCATGACCCACGCCTCTCCAAACACACATTGAAAGCACAGTATTTCCTCCTAGCTCTAATCCCTACTCCAATCTCCCAACTCAAAGAATGAACACAAAGTGGAAGAGGCTTTCTGTGTTGGACCAGGAAACTACAAACACATCAGAAACTTTCTTCTAAACATCCTTGTTACATAACCCAGTCGGTCACTGTAGTCCCTCTGACTAGGTATGGATGTTAAAAATCCCCCCTGCAATGCAAATCCCAAGGGGAAAGTCATTCCTGTCTATCCTAAGAGGCAGCTGTTAGGCCAACAGTTTGGGTATCCAGGACCTGGCACCTCTGAGTTCCAGTATGTTGTCACGGACTGACCAGGCCTGTGCTGTTCAAACCACTGTGGAGCGTTCCACACTAGCTCACTGCCACAGCAAGATGCTAAGTTTGGATTCTCCACTGGTGAAAAAAGGCAACATGGACCCCAGGACAGAGGTACAGCCCAGGCAAATGGCAAGCGCGCAGGACCATTCATTCTTGGAGCGTTTCTCCGCCTTGCCCCAGGTATCAGCACCCACAAATTCGGAAGTGTGTGGTTTTGAGGACCCAGTTATTGCTCTTCGTCTGGGAGCCAGTGCTCAGCTGAGGTGGGTCCTCACAGCCTAAATTCCGGTGTCACTGGTTCCGCCAAAGCCACCTCTTTCCTGCTCCTGCTGCTGTTGGGCCACTCCACCCGCTGTCCCACCTTGCAGTCTAGTCTGATCATGACTTTTTTTGCTTCTGAGTTGAAGTTTCAAGACATAAAAATGAAAATCCAACCATCCGAAATCTAGCTTGCTAGCTCTTTCCAGTAGTTTTGTCTCCTCCCACATGCTCAGCAGCCTCTTCCTCTCGGTCAGCTTGCTCTTCCTGGAGCTCCGGGAAAAGCCAGTGTATTTGTACTTAGTAAGAGAGGTCTCCCCCTTCATTTCAAGATCCTCAAGTTTTTGGTCCGCTAGATTTGGCGTTCCTTTAAGTAAAAACTGAGATTTTTAACTGCAGAGCTCTATCAATCTAAGAGATATATATCAGGTGTTCAATAAATATTGCTTGATAAACGCATCAGGGAGCAGAGTTGGTTGGGGCCTGGCCACCAGTCATGGAACATCATCAGTATCGCCAGATGGTCCCCGTAAGTTCCTGGAAGAACTGAATTCAAGAAGGGGATCGTCCTGCCAACTGTTAGAAGCCCCCTGGTACCTTCATGGATCAACAGCCCTTCTTTTCTGCTCCAAGACCTGGACCATGGCCGTCGAGAGTGCATTTTATAGCCGCGCGCCCTCACCTGAGCGCGGAAAGACGGTCGTTTCTGAAACCAGCTTTCGAGGTTTCTGAACTAAACCACGCCTCCTGCACAAACATTACACTTCCTTCCCGGATCTCAGCCGCTCTTCTCCGCAAGTCCCGGGGTGCTTTTCCAGTCCCACAGGGCTCTGTGCTGAGGCCAAGCCCCAGTTTCTCGCCTCAAAAGGCCCATTGTTTGGGTTCTCTTTCCAGAGCGGCATATCCTGAGCTTGGACCCCGGTGCTTTTGAGAAGTCCGATGCCTTGGCAGCAGAAGGCTTTGCCGGCAAGTCTGCGGTCCTTCACAGCGTTCAAAAACCTCAATGTGGGGCCCCGACTACAGCTAAGGAACCCTGTTCACGGGAGGGGGGGGCAGTATTATTTTAAGAGTTGCAAAAACAACTTCAAATTGACTCTTTAGTATTTAATCGCTACCAGAAGACTGAGGACTTCTTGTTCTCTTGTATTTAATTGAAATGATAGTTGTAATCAGCTTTAAATGATATTGGTTAATATGCTCTGCTTAATCTCACAGGCCGACTTGGCCTCCGAAGAGTGGAATGCATTAAAAGGGGAATTGCCCTCCCCTTTGGAAAACACCTCCAGCAGGCACAGATGGAAAAGTAGCTAGCGACAGCTGGGCAGCTGCAACATGGTGCTCTGGGACTGCACAACGCCCTTCCAAAGACCGGTCACTTCTGCCTAATCCACCCTTGGAACATTCAAAAACCCCACCCCCACTGCCTTGCAAGGATTTCGACTCAAAAGCAATCTTCACGGGCGAGCAGGCGTTCTCAGCGGTCATCCTTATGGAAGCCGCCTCGTTCTCCCAGCACAGTGACACGATAGAACTGGTGGAACTGCCCCTGCTTGTTTCCGAAACTAGCACTGTTTATGGGAGTAGGCATTACCTTCTTTCTCCCTCAAAAAGGCTGGTGGATTTGAACTGTGGATCTTGTGGTTAGCAGTCCAAATCATAAGAGCTACACCATCGACGCAATAGCAATGACTTTAGGGGTGGGGGTGTTATTTTTTCTGGATCCTTCTCCCAACCAGGAGCCCTGGTGATGTTGTGGTTAATGTTGGGTGGCGCGATCTGCATGATCAGCAGTTCGAAACCACCAGAAGTTCCGCGGGAGAAAGACTGGGCTTTCTACTCCTATAAACAGTCAACGGTCTCCAAAACCTACAGGGGTCGCTATGAATCAGTATTGACTTGATGGCACAAGTTTGTTGTTTGTTTTATTTTCTCCCAACAAACCTCCTGTCTGCCAGGACTCTGCCATCTGCAGCTCAGGACAACCTATCAGCTAGAAACTATCCCCATCTCCCAAACGAGAGAAACTTCAGCAAGGTGGTAACACTTGTCTCAGCTTATAAGACAAGCAATTGTTGGTCCCATGCTTTGAACTCATCCTTGTTCCACTGCCCCTTAAAGACAGTGTACCACTTTACAACTCTTAGTTAAACTTTGGACAATTATGACCGGAATCTCTTCTTGGGTCTTCATGGCTCTACTACGACAGATTAAGCAATTTCTTACTTTTAAGGCCTCCAACTCTGATTGGTGTTGAGTTTTGGAGGGTTTTTTTATATTTGAAGATAACTCTTCTCTTCCATGCAGGGACGCCAAAATTGATTGCTGGCCAATGAACCAGAAGCATGGCCATCAATGGTATCTAACAACAACAGAGATCTAGGCACTCCAGTGTGCTGTGAACAGTTGCCATGCGCGGCGACTAACCCGAAGGTTGAAGGTTTGAACCACCAATCTCTTGGTCAGCAGTCTTAGGACCTAATCATTTGTACCACTGAAGGACTATAATGGGGGCTAAGAAGGAGAGAGATAAAGATAAGCACAGATATATATATATATATATATATATATATATATATATATATAGTAAATATAATTCTTGCTGAAAATGTCACAGCAAAACATACACCAATGCATTTCCATACGTATAATCCAGTGGCAGCGATTCTATTATTCAAGTTGTGCAACCATTCTCGCCTCGTCATTAGATCCTAGGGTAGTTACATAATTTCATGTCAACTTGATAAATAAGTCTAGGGGTGGAATCTAGCCTGTCAATCCGGTCACAACCTGATGATGCCTCCTTGTGGGTGTGGCCTTCTCATGAGGATTCTGGGACCTTCCTCCCTGAAAGCGGGCCACACACACTCTGCTTCACCTTCCTGTCGAAGAACCACACTGGGAGAGCTGTAGGAGTTACGTGGAGACCCGTGCCATTGCCACTAGATCCACAGGACTTTTCACCTACCATGCTGTCATCCTCCTGCATTCGGCATCACTGCATGTGCTGCATGAGTCTGAAGAGGAATTTATAGGCTAATATCAGGTATATATATGGGACAATATCAGACATGGATTTGACCTGGACTGGGCTGGAGGTTTTCTCAACATACAATTGCTCTTTGACATCAAGTTCATACACACACACACACCTGGATTTGTTTCTCGAACCAACCCAGACAAACGCCATCCCCAATACTTAGCATACTTAGCCACAACTAAGTTTTTGCACACAGCTACAACTCCGGGACTTATAATTATAAAGCCAATTAAAATCCCCAATGTTAGTAAGCACTAATTAATACTATGCCAAGTACAGCCACTGCTGGGTAAAAATTCTAAGAAGACAGATTGGTATATCAGCACAACCTACTGAACGACTAGAGCTGCCTCTAGGAATAAAATGACTGGGAACATTAAGCACAGACTGGGTCTCCACCAGAAAGATGCTCTAGATGGGAGGAGCCATGGGAGGAAGGAATACATGATCTCAAAGGCTGCGTTTTGAATAAAGACACAGATATGAACATAATTTCTAATATTCAAACTCTGTATGCCTCAGTCTTAGCATCTGTAAAAGTGAAAACATCAGACTATAAGAATACAGTAGAGGCTGAATATGAAGGGACCTGGAAAATTTCGGAGAAAAATCCCATTATCTTTCTGTTCCATTTTCCCAAAAACTTCTCAAAGCCCCCTGTAAAACACACAAAGCACTGAGAACACATCAGGTGCTCCATAAAGTCAGTTCCTTCTCTTCTGAATCAGACATTTTGGTCTTTCAATCTCAGTCACATCAGAACTGTGAGAAGCAGAGAAATATCTAAAATGGCAAACACGTATGCCAAGTTCTAGATTTTAAAAGATTTTTCCAATGGGTCTCATTACAGCACTATTCATAATATCGGAACGAAGAACACAGCCTCAATGTCCATCAATGGAAGAATGGATAAGCAAGTTATGGTACATATAATGGAATATTACCCAACATTAAATAATGGCAATGAATCCATGGAATACCTCATAACTATGGTTGTACCTGGAAAACATTACACAGTCACAAAAGGGCATATATTTTATGAGGCTGCTATTGTACCAAGTCAAGAAGATTTTGCACACTAAACTACACAATATACTCTAACAATATGGACTTCACATGCACAGAAGGAACAGGGATTTCAGAGGAAAACACCAAGTTCAGCAAATGAACTAGAAAATTCTTCATGCGGGAAGATTTAGCTATCAGATTTTACACACGAGGAAACAAGAGGGGAGGCAAAAGCTACAGATAAGTGAGTCACAGAAAGGGAAAGCTACTGGGTCCAGGTGACTTATACATGTCTAATGAAGTTAGGATGTATACGCTCGCAGTCTCTTGACCCCCAGTTTCTTTTCCTACCAGAGCTCTCTCTCCTGCCCGTTCGTTCGAAGTCCACTGTAAGGGAGTACCAGGTGAGAAAAGCCACTTGCTCTAATTAATGGCCTCGCTTTTAGGGTAAGTTAAACATTCCATGGAGTTCTGATTGTGGAACAATTAAACACTTGAATACTACCTGACGGAATAAGAGTTCAAATTCACCCAAGTGCTCTGTGGGAGAAACACTTGTTGATCTTGCTTCCACAGAGAACAGAGCCTAGAAAACTCAATGGGGCAGTTCTGCCCTGCGCCATGGGTCCTCAATCCATTCAGCACCAAGCAAGAACAGACATGATTTATAGCAGCTACCACGGCTTGCACAAATTCAACTTGTAGATCAAGGCCAAAACGCCAGATGAAAGCAAATGTGAACTTAGAGTACCTAGCTGAAGTTAAGTTAGTTATGCACTGTGAGCAAGCCTCTTCTGGTCAATTAATACTTTCGTATGATGCGATTACAAAATCCGTCTAGTGAAGTTTTTTGTCGGTGCCTTTATCTTTATTTCATCCCACTGATTCACAGATAATGTCTTAAACACTCAAGGTTTGGCTTTATAATTAGACTTAATAACAGTTCAGGTATTTATAGAAAAAAAGACACTGCACCAGGGGCTACCGCAGCTTGGACCATCATAGGAAGCAATATTGTTGCTGGTTTTTCCTTTGTGTTACTTGACTACATTTCCTAAAGTAATTTTTGATCTAGGGTTTCAGTAGTAAAATTTTTAACATTTATTATATGCAAGGAACTTAAAGCCTGTATCCTGGTGGGTTAGAACCGCCGACCTTTTGGTAAGCTGACTAACCCAAAGGAAATCAGAAAAGGTGTCACAGAAAAGGCCACACTTGAAGGGCACACCCGGAGTTCAGTATGAGTAGCACACCAGTGTCCTGATGGGAAAACTTCTGGAGAGTCCCAGCATGGGAATGCTGGGACCAAGGTAGTAGGTGGGGGCGGGGGAGATAGGAGAGCAGTGGGAAGCAAGAGGATGGGGAATAAAAGGTTTGGTTGGGACCCAATTCTGAAGGCTCTCAAATCCTACCCCAAGAAGTTTATTCTGTGGTCGGCAGGGGTCATAAAAGCCTGGTTCCCAAGAAAATGGGTTATGTGACTCGAATTGCGTAAAAATGACTCCGGAATAGTCTCGGTATAAAGCATATATCTGGGAAGGGATGATTCTTCTAAAACAAAATTTAGAAATGAGATTTTTAAGATTTGAGCTAATGATGTCATGCGGTTTCAGTAGGATAGATGTAGAGAAAACGGAGACGAGAGAATGAATGAAGATGACAAAAAATACTATGTATTCCAGGTTCAAATGTGACTTTTGTGGTGTGTCAAGCAGGGAGCAGGTCTTCACCCATTTTATGATTTATGGTAAGAGAAGCAGTGACCAAGGGCAATGGTCTGTTTTATCCAAGGTCAGCAGTTGGCCCAGGAAAGCTGGAATTGGGAGTTCAGATCCCTTATCAGGCATCAAGCCGCCTCTACAATCCTATATTTAATTTTTTTCCATTTAATTATAAGGTCAAAACGTTGACCAAGTTCTCCCCTCTCCATCAAATGTCATGTCCACTTTCTCTTCCCCTTCTTGCCCTCAGAAAACAAGACCCAAGCCTTGTGTTTCTTTCTTTCTCCCTCGGGGTTTTCTATTTATCTCAATAGGCTGGGAGGGATCAGTAAGAGAGACATCTGCAGGTGTCTGAAAACCGAGAATGGTCAAAAGCCCAAAAACACACTTTCTCATGGGTCAGGTGGGGTTTCCTCTGCCTCAAAGGTCCTCGCACAGGAGCGGCTCTGGCTACAGCGCCTGCGGTCCAAGGTGCGTCTTGCCAGCTGCTTTGCAGTCTAAGTGTGAAGGAGCTGTACAAAACCGGACTGCTCTGGGTCCCCTTTCACTTTTTCATGGGCCTGTGTTTGTCAAAGCTTCATGCCAACACTGCCAGACAAAGAAATGCCACAGAACGCCTTTGAGGAAAGGGGGAAAAGGCCTATTTTACACACTTGCTCGCATGCTAATCACACCGCCATTCAAATCCCAGCTGAATAGGGGCCAGACAATAGCCTGGGAAAAACACAAGGGGTCTTTTCCAAACCACAGGCTCCTTCACTCACAGGGCTGCATTTCCCTGCTTTTTAACTCCTTCAAAGAAGACCGATAAGAGGAAGGAAGACTTGCCTGGACAATCTGAACTTGTTACCCCTCCACGGGAAGAATCATTCCATCTCGCTATGAAATGGGCCACGGAGTCGCCTTACGGTGACTTTCCACCTTTTCTTCTAAGGCGCTGCAAAATCGGGGCCGAGATTCTTTCTGATATGTTTCCATGAAACTTGAATGCATGCTTCAAGTGACCAGTTCAAAGCATATTTTAGGCAAGCCTTTCCCTGTGGGATCTTAGTAAAAGATCTCAGCTAGTGATTAACTAGTTCAATGATTAATACTGTACAGTACAGTGCCCTGCCACCATCAATATGAGTTAAGTCCACCTTGCCAGCCACCTTCTAAGATGGAAATGAAGCCCCAACTAGCCCAGGGCCCCTCCTGGCTTGGGTTGCTGAGAAAGGCTAGTCAGTTAAGAATGCAGGGCAAGTCCCTCCCACATGCCCATCCCACAAGAAGTGAGTATTCAGGAAAGTTCCTGACCTTCTCTGCCAGCCCAGAGGTTCTGAATTTAATTTCTAACCTCTTATGAATACACACAGTAACGGGCAAGGTCAGCCAGGGCAGAAAGGCTGCAGAGCGCAAATGGACCTGGAGCGCGGCCCAAGGCTTGGGCTTGTCACTGGAAAACTCTCAGGCCTGGGGGTGCTTTCCTGCATTCATCGGTGAACGATTCCAGGGGCAGCCTCGGCTGGTTCACTTGCCCGATGCGCCTCGATTTCCTACCTGTGATCCAGGGCGAATCCCTGTTACCGCTCTAAATGGTAATTGTCATTGGTAGAAGCAGTTAACTGTCTGTCAGGGTGGTATGTCGTGAGATATGCCTAGTGATCTATCTAGTCCATAACGTATCCCCAAATGTCAATGTCCCAGCCTTTATGACACATTTGGGAATGACCTTCTGGGCAGGGTGACTGGGATGTGTTGTCTGTGAGGATGGAGAGATGGAGATCTAGAAGGCACAAAGCTCACGGCAGCAAGAAAGCAAACAAACAAACTCACTGCCAGGGATCAATTTTGACTCAGTCAATTCTGACTCCTACTCTGACGAAAGGCAGAACAGAGCTGCCCTGGGACGTTTCCAGCGCTGTACATCTTTACAGGAACAGACAGTCTCGTCTGTCATCCAAGGAGTGGCCAGAGCGCTCGAACGGCTGGCCCTGCAGTTAGCAGCTCAACACGGACATAACCCACCACGCCGCGAAGGCTTCTTGAGGCCAGAAAAGTTATTTGAATTCGCATAGTTGCATGATCACTTGGTGCAAGAGTCCGATGCAAGGGTCATGAATAATGCACATTAGGCTTTCGCAGCTAGGGAAAGCACAACTGCAGACGGAAAAACCAAGGCAAAGTCCGAACAAGAAGTTCTTCATCTCCTCAGGAAAACGGAACCTGAAAAATCGGGCAGTTTATTTCTCCCTTGGGATTGAAAGGCTTCTATTTTGAATGCTTGCGTCCAAGAAGCAGGTTTTCATTTCCGAGCCAGTCCCTAGGAGATCTGCATTCACAGGACGCCTGTCCACAAAGGTGATGCAGCTCTCCTGCCACCTCTCCCGTGCTGTGGACCAGCCGCTCTCCCCAAAGGAATTTAAATAAGGCCAACTAAGGGAAGGATAAGTCAGTGATAAACATATGAATGTTAAATACTTGGAAATATCATATATCGATATATATTTTAAACCCCAGCTTGCTAGAATTTCTCTCCACGAGCCGAATATGTGCAGTTGTTTCAGAAGACACTGGGCCCAGTTAATCAAAATATTCATCACAGCCAAGCAAGCCACATGCAGTGATTAGAAATAATGCATCAGACCATCCTTCCCTTAAAACCGACAGAAGCCAAATTGACCAAAAAGAGCTACTTTGGGCAAGTGTCTAATGAAATCCGCAGTGTGGTTGAGAAGTATTTCTGCCACTTCCTGTCAGTGGTGGCTAACCTTACAACAATCCAGGTCATTTGTGGGGAGGAGGCTATTGGTGGAAGTTCTGTTTGCCACATTTAATGAAGGAGCTGCGTCCGCAGCTAGTAACCAAAGTCGTCAACATTTCCCAGTGTGACCCAAAGGTCACACCAAACCACCAGGACTGCAGATGACGGCCCTGGTACAAAGGGGTCATTAACAGAGCTAACCCTGGCGGCTGCCAAAGGAAAAGAGCAAACTTCACCTCCCTCTTCCCCTTAGGAGACCTTCCAAGTTAGGGCCAAGCACCAGAGGTCTTCTTCTCCGTTGATTATCCATGCCAGGGTGTCAAACGGTTTACTTCCAAAGACCCCTCAGTTCCCGTGAGGCTCATTTACTGGAAGATGTTGTTTTGCTCTTTCTCCACCAGAAAACTGTCCGTAAAGTTGACGTTTCTCTACTTCTGTTCATCCAGACTTACAAAGTGACAGTTCCCATTTCCTAATTCTTAAACATAAAAAACCTCACTGTCAAGTTGATTGCAACTCAGAGCAGCCTTAGTGATGTACGTACTTGGTTATGAATTGGGCTGCTAACCCACTGAAGGTCAGCAGTTCGAAACCACCAGCCATACCCTGGGAAAAAAGATGAGGCTTTCTACTTCTGTAAAGAGTTACAGTCTGGGAAACCCACAGGGGCAATGCTACCCTGTCCTCTAGAGTCGCCAGGGAGTCAGAATTGACTCAGTGGCAGTGAGATTTGTGGCTTATTTCTTCATTGCACACATAGCTTGATATTTTTTTCCAACGCACCAATGACTTGACCTCCAAATAATTCCTTCAGCCTTATGCTCGTGTCTTACACACTTCCACTTCTCCTGGAATCCTGCACCAAGTCGAGGCCATTTTCACTGCTATGACTAGAATTATGTACCTAGCTATATCGGGGGAGGGCAGGTGGTGGTGGCGGGGAGTGAATAATCACCTAATCAAACTGAATAGGCGGGTTTCCTCAAAGAGGACACTTCACAAAGTTCTTGGGAAAATTCCATTATCTTTTCATTCCATTGCCCCATGGACTTTTTAAAGCCCCCTCATAGTTCCTGGCCTTAAAACACAGTAAAGCAAATCCTAGGGATATGTATGTTTTCATATTTGCATTTTTCAACTGTTTTCAAGGCACTCTGGGACATTGGTTGTCGCTGCAGCAGGAATCTGGTTTGTAGAAGCACTTTCCTCCGTGGGGGATCAAGTCAAGCTGACCACCCAGCATCTATTTCCTAGTCGGCTCTCTTGTTCCCCACTCACACATCTTAAACCTACTCCCACTGCTAAACTGATCAAACACTTTGCTTCTTTGAGGGGGGAGAAAAAAAGCCACTGTGAACAGAGCTGCACTCTAGTGGTTTCATGAATATGTAAATTGCAAGGATCGTCAATAAAACTTTTGTATTTTTTTCTTCACATATTTTAATTAATCTTAAAATATATTCCTACAGTGGTGCAGCCATGATGGAAAATGGCTCAGCAGTCCTCTCAGACAATTGAGCATAGACTCATGACTTGGCTGTTGTGTTCCTTCGAATAGAATCCCACTCATGGCGCGATCTTAGATTGAGTTCCACTGCTCAATAGGCTACCAGCAGATTATTCTGGTAAGCACTGCACTGCTAACATCAAGGTCAGAGTTCAAAGCCTCCAGTTGCACTGTGGGGAAAAGATGAGGCTATCTGATCCTACCAAGATTCACAGGCTCAGAAATGCTGCGTGGGGCTCCCTATGAGTCAGAATGGACTTGATGGGAGCGGGGTGAGCTTGGGGTCAGTGATTTTTTTTCTTTTTGTATAAAAAATATTTCCGTTTAGAATTAGCTGGTCTAAATTTTGTTGACAACATCTAGTGCGTCTGAGTCAGGAGCAGTCGAACATCCCTTCTTCTCTCTGTCAGGCTGATCTAGGTGTTGGCCTTGGCTACGTCAACGTCAGTTTGTTGTAGATGTCAAGGCCAACAAGTGTGCTGTCATCTTTAATCTTCCTCAGGGCTGAGTCAGTGGTCAAGGAGCTTGAGGATGACATAGTGGTCAAGCAACCTGGGTGCTCTCCCAAGGACATTTGGGTTGCCTTCTTAGCCCCAGTGTCCTGGATCACCGAAAGTGGTGCCATGTGGATTGTCTTCTCTTGTGGCTGTTGGGTGCCTTTCAGCAGGGCCTTCTGGGCATTCAAGGCCTTTGCTTGGGCTTCAGTTTCGGGACGGGGAGGAGGCTCCTTCTTCGCTTTTGGTGTCATGTTCGTAAAGACTGCAATCATCTTTACAGGAGAAGCTCACCTGCTATGCTCTCCTGTGGGCCGAGCTGGTTGGTTCAAGCATCCCCCTTTCTCTCTCTTGGTTAGTTACCCAACAACCAACCACAGTGCCACCAGCACTCCAGGATCACCACAACAAGACCTGAAACCAAATCCTCGGCTGAGTCAATTCCAACTCCTCCTGACCCCAACGTCAGAGCTTCTGCCGCTGTAAGCATCTACATACAGGCTCATCTTTCTCCCTTGGAGAAAAGGAGCTTGTGGCTTTGAACTGCTGACCTAATTCCTAACTCACAGTGTGGGCCAGCAGTTCTACTCCCAGGTTTGTAAATCCAAAAAAGAATCGAGAACGTTTGTCACACGCACGTGTACACATATGTTTATAGCAGCGTTATTCATAATAACACACACGTTGAAACAACAAACTATCCATCAAGTGACACACGGGAAAGCAAAATGTGATCTATTACCACACAATGTCGTATAATTGAACCGGAGAAAGGAAGCATTGATTTAAGCTACAACATAGATGAGCCTTGAAAATACTATGCTAAAGAAGTCAGTCACAAAAGACCACACACTGTTTGATTGGATTTATATGAAAAGTCCACCAGTAGCGATAGAAAGTGGATTCGTGGTTTCCCATGGGCTGGAGGGGCTGCAGGAATGACTGGCTGCTCGTGGACACGGAGTTTCTTTTTGTGTTGATGAAATGCTCGATAATTGGTTTGTGGTGATGGTTGCACAGTTATGTAAACACCCCCCCCCCCAATCATCGAATTATATACGTTAAAGGGGTTAGTGTACATGCTAACCATATTTCAATCAAGCCCTTTTGAAAATACTTTTACAAAAACTCGGAACCATGACGATTTTTCAGTGGCCCATTTATTCAGGGGGACATTAGAGAATGAAAAAAATTACTGAAAAAAGGAAAGAAAAAGACATTTTGTAGTAACATTTGTACCTGCAGTAAGACCATAGAACATGAAGCAGCTTACTTTGACCACACCACACCGATTTCCTACATCCTCCCCATCAGAGACCAGGATCTTTCTATAACCTATCCCTTTCCTTCCCTCGTCCTATTTTGCCTGAGGTCAGGTCTTACCTGCTTTCTAACTGGTCAAGCTGCTCTGCTGTCAACTCTAGAGTGATATTCCTCAAGCAGGATCGATCAACTAGATTAAGCCTCCATTCATCACGGTCAGCATCTTGGTTTCTGTTTGGAATTTTCCATAATAAAAACATAATTTGCAGTGCTGGTTCTCCTACATAAAATTCAAGTTCTCTAGCTGTCTGCCAAGCACAGAATCTTCACACCCTGTCCAGTTACATCCCCGACATCCGCCTTCCCCCTCACACACCACTTCGATTGTTGCAGCCTGCAACTTCTCATCTATCACAAATATGTCTGTACTGCCCAGTCTCAGCACCTGTTGGGCCCTGGAGCATAGTGCCACACCCTTTTGCCCTTCACTGCTGAGAGTAACACCTGCAATACCTATCTTACAAGATCCAGCTCTGTGCCCTCCAGCGAACTCCATTAGTCTCCAAGGTACTGCCTCTGCCCTTCCCTTGCAAAATATTTCAGTGATTTGGTGTTTGTGAATACACCAGTCTGTCTCCCATCCATTAGCCTGGGAATTCCTTCAGGGCAAGGAGTCCTCATTATGCAGAATAGGTCAAAAACCATCCCTAGAAGAGTATGAGAATCACGTTCGGACTCTTAAAAGCCTCCTAGCAGCTATTTAAAACACAATTACTGGGATCTGTTTATCTGGAGCAGAGGAGAAAAGAGAAACCCCAAGCAATAAACAACAAGCCACACAACAGGATGAGCTGTCTCTAAGCTGCTGCCTCCTCTACCTTGAGACCAGAAGAACTAGATGGTACCCAGCTACCACTACCTAACACTCAGATCAAGGTAACACTAAAGAGACACCGCTAGCAAACGGCAAAGCTGGAACAGAACTCTGAATTCTTAAAAGGATCCAGACGTACTGTGTCCATCGAGCCAGGCGGCATTCCAGAAATGATTACCCCGACCTACTCCAAGACACGAGAAGAAGCTTTCTCATGAAGTCCCCTTTTCACGGGAAAGCGGGCTGGCTCAAAAAACACCAAATGTCACCCTTGAGTACTGTGCACTTTTAGAACCATCTCACTAAACTAAAAGTCACCAGAGTGGGGACACGACGTAAAGAACGCAGCCAATGTCACTGAACATTATGCGTAGGAATGGAGGCGTTTCGCTGTGTGCCTTTTCCCCACAAATACATTGAAAACTACCTGTGAAAGACAAGATTTACACTCAAAAGCTAAGTTCAAAGGTAAATTTCATTAAATAGGTTTTCAAGCGAAACCATCCTGATTAATATCACAAACTAGCCTGGGGGCCACATGTAAAGCAACCATCAGCCAGACGCCTTAACTTGGTGTCGGCGTGACCACGTGCATTATGTGCTTCGGGGGGGATACACAAATAACCCAAACATACTGCTTATTAGGACAAGGTGCTTACATTGATTTGCATTTCTCTGCAAAACTCTCTAGGCATGTGCTTTTGTTAATTTGTGACAAACCTCGGAAACATCGTTCCCACCCATGCCCGAATGCAATATACACTTTGAAAGCCCTAAGAAATCAACAAGCTCCTTTCAAAGCTTCCCACCTGAGTCTTGTGTGTGCGCGTGCGCGCGGGGTATTTGGATTGTTTCCAGGTGTGAAGAGTCGCATGCAGAGTATTAATGCATCATGTACCTTGACCCTCAGGGCGGAGGGTTCCGGGATAATCTCGGAGCAGAGCCTCGCCTTATTTGGAAGGCTGGCACTGCCAATGAATACACCTCCCTGACAAAGTTATTGACTCTGTGACTCGGTTGCCCCTCTATCACATGAGAACAATTCCTACGTTATGAGTTTGTTGAGAAGATGTGGAAAGGGTCAGAATTCTTTCCTGGGATTGGGGTGCACTCCCCAGTAACCCAGGCTGACCCAGGTGCCCTTGTTACTGCCAAGAGCTATACATTTGAAAAGAGGCTTCGATTCTGTAGGAAGGGGTGCTGGGAATGGGGACAAGATTCCAGCCATACATAGAAGCAGAATCTTTGAGGTGGTAGAAAAATGTAGGTAAGCACAAGTAAATCTGTGTTTACCTTGTTCACTGGGTAATCTGACAAGGCGGCTGCAGATGGTTTCTGTTCATGCTCAAGTAAGTTAGCGGGGATCTGCAGTAATAGGCACTTTCTTGGAGAAGTATCAGTTTGAAGAAACATGATCTGGGGGTGGGGGGGGTGGGAGGGCTGTCCTTCAAGTGTGGCCCAAGTATCTTTATCCTCACTCAGCTAACTTCCATGGATGTGGATTATAAATCAAACCTGTTTGTCTTGTTCATCTTTTGGTTGACACCCGCAAGAGAAAGACGAGGATGTGATTCTCTGGAGAAATGTACCCTACAAACGATACAGAACTTTAAACTTGGTGAGTGAACGTGAGAAGAACAGGATAGTGCAGAAGGCGGGGCTTTGGTTTGGGGCCTGATCTTTGACTAACACTGGACAATTACTAACAATCCAGGTCGTCCCTCTCTCCCTCACTACCCTCAAGTCCCTGCGGACTCACCGCAACCCCATAGGGCAGAGTAGAACTGTCCCTGTGCGTTTCGGAGACTGTGACTCTGTATGGGAATAGAAAGCCCGGTCTTTCTCCGATGGAGCTGCCCATGGTTTCAAACTGCCCACCATGCGGGTCGCAGGCCAACGTGTAACCACTACACCACCAGGGTTCCATAACCTCATGTTCTATTATTTCATTCCACAGACGAAGAAACAGAGACCTCAACGAGATTAAGCAGCGCAATAGCCTACTTTGTATGGTCAATAAACATGAACATGTAGTAGACCCCAGTATTTCCCTTAGGCCGGTCTGCCCACAACCTCTTACCCCATGTTATTCTGTTGCTGTTTTTCCCCTTTCTGCCTTCTCACCCTCCCCTAGCTCAAAAAGACCTGTTCTGATGACTGAGGTGAAAAATGATCTTGGCATTGTTGAGAAAGGTACTTTCAAAGTCGCAAGACTCCCTGTATCCCGGTGACGAAGAGTTGTTCCAATGGCCTCTTCCTTTGGAAGTAAGTCCACGGAGACACGTCTTCACCACCCTCTTAACGGGTTTGCATTTCCGTATGGGCAACGCTGGTCTGTTCCATTACCTATTATGAAGTTTGAAATAAGACTCCTATTTACACCCTGTATTGGGTCACAGATACTACATTCTACCTACTGGGACTCAACAGAGTTGGCCTGTACGAAGTGGAATGGACTAGAAAAGAGGGACCCACCATCAGAAGGGTTTTGTGGTTGCTTTAATGTCTGGGCACCTGGCGCAAATGACATTACATTCCTTTTCTGAGCCTGTAAGAGAGGGTCCTATCCACTATGGGATGTTGGCCTGAATCACACTCAGTACAGTGAGTCCCAGAGCCGCCATTCACACACACACACACACACACACACACCACCACGCTGGACGACAGGCATTTGAGGCTTTCCAATCACGGCTGTCTTCAGAATTAGGTTTCCCTCGGAATGTCAAAGGACGCAGATAAGAGCTGACCCTAAAACAGGCCATTTCTCCAAATTCTCTCCTGCCCTTCCAAGGTATATTTGTCTTTCTCTCAAGATGACCCAGCCGCCTCCCTTTCAAAGGGGAAGAAGGAACCACCAAAGGCGTTTGAAGTTCCCGCACTTTGACTTTGCAGACCAGGTCAGAAAGCACGCCACCGCTGCTCCGCTTCAGTTAATGGGAAACATTTGTGTTCGCTCGCCTTTGTTTCTTAGGATTCGCCTCACATTCCCCCACCGACCCCCTGACACGACTCAGGCAACGTTGCCGCCCCCCACAAAATGAAAGAGAATGTTACAGAACCATTGCAGGAGGGAGGCAGCTGGCAAGGAAAATATAATTACTGTGAATAATAATAGCAAAGTCAGACCTGATAATGGTACAGTGATGCATATTAGCCTATGAAAATGCTTTCAGATTCATGATCTCATCTGAGCTTCACGAATTAAGTGTTGCTGGGTGTGATGATTGTAGAGATGAGGAAATGTAGACTTGAGCCCAAACCAGACCAAACCCTTTGACATGCAGTCTATTTAACTCATAGTGAAACCTCCCAGTTAGGGTAAAACAGCCCCAGAGTTTACCTAAGGCTGTACATCTTCATGGAATCAGGACTGCCTCATCTTTCTCTGACAGAGCAGCCTGGTGGATTTGAACGGCCAACCTTTCGACTTAGCAGGCCAACGTTTAGTCCACTGCACTGCCACGTGTAGAGAGGTTAAATAATTTTTGCCCAAGTCATGTTAGTTCTAAGTCAGGATTCAAACCTAGATCAGGATGAATCCGAAGCTAGCACTGGTTCAACCATGTCAACGTAATTGCCTCTTTACACGGATGTGTTTGGCTGCTAACCTAAAGATCGAAAGTCTGAATCTATCCACAGGAGCCTCAAAAGAAAGGCCTGGCTTAAGAAAGTAAACACGAACACTAAGAAAAGCCTACTTCCCTAAAGGCAGCCCTTGAAAGTCATATTCTGGGCGCAGTTCTACCCTGACACACATGGGGTTGGAGACTGAGAATGAACTCTACAGCGAGTAGTTTATTCAGGAGTTTAATTTATTCCTTTCACCTTTTGACTCACACACCAATTTTAATTATCTCAAAAGAAAATATTTGCACACCTCATTTATCCAAAGAGGTCACTTGGTCGGCAATTTCAACTACAGAGAACTCAGCTCAGAAGCCAGGAGATAAACAACAATCCTAGCTTCTTAGCGACTGGAGACAATACGAAATCTGGTCACTAAAAATCGCAGGGGTCCTTCAGGCTTGCACTCACAGGAATTTATTTTTAAGTTTAATTATCTACATTCTCGTGTCTATGTTGAAAAAGAGAGATGCACTGGGCACACATGAAAAGCTGAACAACCTGACAATTAAGGGGCTTTCCAGATCATTCAATAATATAAGGCAAAAAGCCCACGGCATAATTCACTTACATTCCAACATCGGTGGTAAGACAACACAGATTCCCAAACTGGCCTTGGAAGAAGCACAGGTGAATCTGAGTCTCTGCAGAAGGCGCGTGAGAATCTGTAGTCCACACCAAACTGATCAAATGACTAGCGGGGTTTGGGGAAGAATGACATGGCAGGCATTCCCACAAATCGATTACACCTCAAATAATATGCACCGAATTGAACTGACGCCCTGGGCAAGCTTTCTCCATAAATATAACTGCCCACCCAGGGAAGAAGCCCTTGGCCTTGTTCTCATTAACACCATGTTGAGACCAACTGGGCTTGCCAGCCCGGACACCTGCACAGCAAGGGTCAAGAAAGAACCTAAAATCCAGAGGAACCCACAAGGGCCCTCAGTGGAAAGGGCCATCAACTCTAGCTTGGGTTTGTCCCAGGAAGGCAGGTAGTACAGCCATCCCATGTCTACTTTATCAGAGCGAGTTAGGGAAGGAAATGGAGAGTGCTCAGCGAGAAGGAAACAAAGTGTCAGACAAGGAGGCAATAGAGGCTCTCACGGTGTGAGAGCAGTTAGCAGACAGCTGACCAGTCACATGGAGGTTCGCTTCTTTATTGCAATGCATGCATGGGGCTAGGCTAGGCTTGTTCACCAGTTGATTAATGAAAATCTGTTTCCAGATTCTGTGGCTTACATGGCAGATTAAGCGATTAAAACTGAAGTTATTAAAAACACATACACTCTGAAAATCAAAACTGAGCTGCAAAAAACAAGGGAGAAGTTGCCTCTTGTGCTTGCTTGCTTGCTTATTTCTGATTACTCAACTTCAGATAAAAGGATATTGATCCAGCCAATTGCTCAGCATGTGGGACCTAGACATAGACCAAGAGACTACCAGGCCAACAAAATCAAGAGATACTAGGTGGTTTAAATCAGGAAAGGCATTTGCCTGGTTTGTATCTTTCCACCATATGTATCCAATCTGTATCCTGAACAAAGAACTCAAGAAGCTGAACTATATGAAAAATAGCATGGCAGAAAGGGGAAGAACTAACTGCCGGCCACATGCGGACGGGGGTACAACCTCGCTGGCGGAAAGTGCACAGGCCCTGAAGCACTTCCTGATGGAGATCGACAGCTACAGCCTTCAGGATGGTTTGCACCTCAGGGGAAAGGAAACAGAAACTCCTCACAACTGGATCAATAAGCAACACTGTGATAAACAAGAAAAAAACATTGAAGTTGTCAAGCATTTCGTTTTCCTGGATCCACCCTCCATCCACGCTCACGGAAGCAGCGGTCATGAGATCAAACAGTGTGCTGCACTGGGGAAACCTGATGCACCACGGACCCCCTTTCCAAAAAGTTAAAAAGCTATGAGGTCACTTTGAGGACAAAAGTGTGCCTGACCAAGGCCCAGCTGGACAACGAATGGGGAAGCGCAAAGGGAGTGGATGCCTAAGGCGTTGGCAGAGAACAATGAGTACACCATGAATTGTCAGAGCAACTCCTCTGTCTTGGAAGAACGGCCAGCATGTGACCTATGAGCAAGGATGAGGAGACTAGCTCACATACTTTGGCCATGTTATCAGGGCAGACCCAGACCCTGGAGGACTGGAGGACATCATGCTTGATAAAGTAGATAGTGGAAAAATAGGAAGCTCCGCAAAGAGATGGATTGCCCAGTGGCTGCAGCAACGGGCTCAGCCACGGTAAAGGTTGGGAGGACGGTGCAGAACAAGCCAGTGTTTCAGGCGGTTGTACATGAAGTCTGCGTGAGTTGGAATCAATTTGAGGGCACCTAACAAAAACAGCAAAATAAATCTCAGGAAGCAGGTGAAAGGACACACATCCCGCCAAGGAAAAAAATCAGGCAGTTTTTCAGCAAATTGGACTAACTCCAATAAAACATAGTGCTTACTGTCCCTCCAGAATTAACACCCACTTACACTAATTTTCAGCATTAAATCTTTTGTGGAAAAAAGATAATAACAATTCGATTAATGACAGATGGTCTCAGGGAAGTTCTTGGTGTGTGCTGTTGAATCCGTTCCAACTCATTGGGACCCTCTGTGGCAGGGTGGATCTGCTCCATCGGGACCCTCTGTGGCAGGGTGGATCTACTCCATCGGGACCCTCTATGGCAGGGTGGATCTACTCCATCGGGACCCTCTGTGCAGGGTGGATCTATTCCATCGGGACCCTCTGTGAAGGGTGGATCTACTCCATTGGGACCCTCTGTGCAGGGTGGGTCTGCTCCACCGGGACCCTCTGTGGCAGAGTGGATCTGCTCCATCGGGACCCACTGTGGCAGAGTGGATCTACTCCATTGGCTCCAATCCCGATAGAAGCAAGTCGTGACTCCCCAGGAGCCACTGATCTTTCAGTTCGCTGTCAAGTGCTTCCCCACTGCGCCACTGAATTCCTTCCTAAGAAAAGTGATGACAGGATTTTACACTACATTTTCTACCACCAGACTGATGAAAAGGTGAAGAGTTAAAGGAGTCTTACCAAAAACAAACCCCCCAAAACCACGACTCACAATGAGCCTCCTTGCATTTGCCCACGTCTTGAGAAATGACAAATAGCTTTCTTGTGTTCTTCCCTGTGCATGACTAAGTAGGCACTCTGATCGTGATTTGGCTGATGAGCAACTGAGCCCAGAAAGCATGGAAAACAACGAACCTGTCTGAACACTACCTGCCTGCTAGCCAAGTCCCTGGATTCAAAGGACGTGCTCAATAAGTCCCTTGGATCTGCCGAGTCTTTGCATCTGTGTGGAAGCCATGGACTGCCATGGGTTCTTGTTTGAAACCACCATCTCAGACCTCAGTCGGGTCCCTCCGAGTCCGCATGCGAGAGAGACAAACGATGTCACAAAGCGAACAGCTTCGACTCTCCTGACCAGAGCTAGAGCTGGGCCACACTCTTCTACGTGCTGATCCAAATGGGGGGACTGGAGATGTGCAGAGACAGGAAGGGCTCTCTGCAAACTGAGTGGCAGGATTTTGCGATGAGCATCCCGGCTCCCAGGCTCTCCAGATGAGGAAGGGAGAGAGCAAGGAAGAGACTCCTCACGCTCACCTGACCATTTCCCATTCTCGCCTACTCTCTGGGCGACCCGGGGGTTGACTCCCAGCCCTTTCTTCTCTCAGGCTTGGTTTTCTCATCACTCAATGGAGATCATCTCTTCAGAGGCATTACAGTGATGACTAAATGAGTAAATCCATTTAACTAAATTAAACTCATTAATTGAATTAATTTTAATGTAATTCCAGTGCAACAGAAATGAGGAAGATAGGCGCCGCGCCTCCCTTGCTTGTGCAGGAACCATCTCCATCACGGTCAGGTTCCCCAGTACACCCGATACAGGAGCCGATGCACATTGAGGGACCGAAGGAAATCAAGATCATGTTCATAAAAAGGGCCGTGCACGGATGCATGACTTTGCTGGCAAAGTTACGTGCTATTGCTATCCGGGAAAGGTAGTGTTTTCAACAGGAGATGAACTCTCATTGGTGTGCTCTGACATCAGATTTCTCCAGGCCTTCAAACAAGTGGGAACTTTTGTAATTTTTTTTCCTTTTCCACCAAGAATATAAGTTTCCTAAAAGGTATGCGAAACAAGTTCAATGACTTGCATATTTCTATTTCCATAACATTTATATAGCACATCAATTTTATTTTTTCCAGATACAAGGAGATGAAGCTTGGAATATATTCCGGTGGGAGAATACACAGAACGCTACGTCTCTCTTCTTAATATATTAGTGCCCTGTAATCCAGACCATATGATCAATAAACTCTATAAAAATTAAATCATACTGACAGTCTCAGGCAAAAAAAGTGAGCCCAGTAGAATTTTTAAGACTGGGGTGCGGAATATTAAAATCACATGTTATGTTATTAATTTTCCTTTGGAAGCCAAAAAGAATTCTCCTGCTTAAATTTCCCAATTAAATATTTACCTTTTCAAACAGCTTTTTCCTATTTAAAGTGTCAGAGAAGCATTTAATTTGGTGATATGGTACTTCAGGCTGCACTCAGGAGAGACATTGATCAATAAATCACTTTTGAAACGACTCTGTTGGCATGGCTTTAATGTTAGGGTATATATACTCAGGTCCCTTGAAATGAGTAGCTAGATGACTCTCATAATAAAATAAGAGCCATGGTGGCAAACAAAACCATTTGTTCAAATATTAGTCCACCGTGAATAAACGTACCAGTTAGGCTTATTTACATTCGCTTTATGGGGACATGAGACTAGCTGGGACAGATGAAAAACTGAAACCCCACAAACACACTGGACTTTTTGCTGGCCAGTGGGCAGCAGGCTACCTCTGGGTCTCTGTGAGCCCGGCACCCTAGAGCTGGGAGGGGTGTCTTCCTGCAAACCCCTTCACATTTCTCCCCGCCCAACAAAATATACACCAGCTCTTGGGGATGGCCTTTTGAAATCAGAGTAGAGGGAGGGAGGGAGAACAATGAAACCGTGCTAAAGCTGTCAGGCGTGTTCGCCTCGCTTTCCTCCTCGCCAAGTACTTCAGAGACCCGGCGAGGCACAGGTGCACGACGTTTCCTGGGCTCCACAAAGAACTTCCCCTCCCACCAGCAAAGAAAACAATGTAAACACAGGGAAGACCCGGGCAAGTGGAGAGTAAACAGCTAGGGGGGATTGAGCGTTTCCTTACACTCCCCTGGCACCAAGGAGGGGCTTTTGAAAAAGACAATAGTCTGTTTAGGAGACTTTCATTTAAATACTAATCTGCCCCACAGATCTGTCCATAATAATGGACCCGGCTCCAGCGGGAAGGCAGCCCCACCCCCCACTCCCACCCAGTGACAATCATTTACATACTTAGCATCTTTTAGTTGGATTCCTATTGAGGGAGGGGGGAATGGGGCACGCCGCGATCTTTCTCCCTTTCAGCACAATTTTACTTTCAGCGATTTCTCTTTTAGGTTAACTTTTTTTTTTTTTTTTAACTCTGACAGTCCCATCTTGCTTTCCGGATGTCCCCTAGGCACTCAAGCGCCACAGGTAGGAAGGGAGAAGCTTCGAGAAAGTGCCAGAGTAAGGGCCAGCAGTGAACCCAGAGAAGCCTAACTCCAGTCCCGGGAGCCTCCAGTCCACACCAGACACACAGGCAAATCCACCCCAAGGGGCACTTAAGTCTCTGTGCAGGAGCGCTATTTTAAGGGACCTGGAAGGGGGAATACAGATGTTTCTTCAGTTAGCAGAGTTGGCAGAACAGCCCCTGGACCTAATCCGAGTTCTTAATGCAGGAAGGGGCCCCTGAGAGCTGCTGGTTCAACGCAGTCATTCAACAGCTGAGGAAACTGAGGCCCACGGGGCAGTTGGGTGGCGCACCCAACAAGTAGCAAAGGGGCAGTCTTCTGGCGGTCGGTCCTGCACGTTTTCCACACACCGAGACGCTTTTAAAAGAATACAACATCTTCGCTGGCCACAATCCTGTCCCTAACCCCGCAGTGCCCACTCCATCCACCCTCCCTTCCCCACTGCGGGTCCTTGGACTCCCGCCTTTCTGCTAGCGGGGCCTCCAAAAAAGTTTGGAAAACAGGCTGAACGCCTCGCCTTTCTGCAACTGCCGTGCATGCAGGTTCCAAACCGTGACGCTGAGGGAGCTCCCCGCGCCTCCTGCACTAAAGCCAGGGAGAGGGCTGGGGGACCCGCCCGGCAGGGGCGCTCCGGGCGCCCAAGGAGGAACTGTTGGATCGGAACCCAGCACCAGGTCCGGGGGGTACGGGGGTGGAAGAACGCCTTCCAGTCCTCGGGGCTGGCGCGCAGGGGAGAAGCCCGGGACGTGTCGAGCCTGCTTGCCTGCCTGCGGGGCGGGCGGGCCGAGCCCCCAGCAGCGGAAGAGTTGGGTGTTTACACCCAGTCGCCCGGGGCAGCTCGGCGGCAGGCTGGAGCCCCGCACTCGCGGAGACCCATTTCCCTGGGACCGATGGCAACGAGGTGTCTACTCTCCGGCTCCCTCACTTCCCCCCGTTCCGAAAAAAAAAAACACCACCCACGCCTTCTGCCCGGGCTTGGGGGGCGGGGGGCAGCAATGCTCCTTGCCCCGGGGAGGGGGGCTTGGAAAGGGCCCCGGAACGCGGACGCGCGCCCGGGCACACTCTGGAAGGCAGCCGGGGAGTCCCGAGCCGGGAAGGAGGGCCGGCGGGCGCGGGCTGCGGGGGCTCGGGCAGCGCGCAGCCTCCCCCGCCGGCGGCGGGGGCCTCGGGGCGCTGACAGCGCGGGCGGGCGGGCGGGCGGGCGGCCTCGGGCCGGGGCCCGCGCGCTCGGAGCGGGCCGGGCCGGGGCGGGCGCCGCGGGCCGGCGGGGCTGGCTCACCCATGAACAGGCAGAAGATGTCCAGGCAGATGAGCAGCGCGCGCTTGCTGCCGCTGCGCCGCGGGCTGGTGCCGAGCGCCGGGCCGCCGCCGTTCTTGCTCTCGGGGGCGATCGCCTTGTCGTACTTGTAGTTCTGCATGGCGCTGGCCGAGCTGCCGCTGCGCAGAGTGGCGGGTCCGGTCCGGGCTCCGGGCAGGGCGATCCGAGGGCAGCGCCGGCCTCGCGCGGCTGCCCCGGCGCGCCGCTCAGCCCCGAGTGGCTCGCGAGGGCGGCGGGGCCGAGCGCCGGGGCGCGAGCAGAAACTTGGTTCGCGGAGCCGCGGCCTGGGCGACGCGCCGGCTCGGCGCGCGGGGCTGCGGGTGCGAGCGCGGGACTGGGCAGCGGCGGCGCTGGGCCACCTTCCCCCGCAGCCGGCCACCTAATGAATGAGCGCAGGCAGCTCCGGGCGAGCGACCTCCGCAAACGCCGACTCCTGTTGCTGCTGCTGCTGCTGCTGCTGCTGCCCCGGCGGCGGCGGCTGTGATCGCTTCGGTTTGTTTTCTGCACTTTTATTGCACGAGGTCCTTAAAAAAACACACACACAGAGGGAGAAGGACCTCCTTCCTTGGCTCTGATGGGATTCTGAAAGCACAGCCCCTTCCTTAAGCTGCCTAAGACGTAGGATAATTAAGGCCACATTTTCCCCCACCCCCTTAAGAAAAAAAATCCGAAAAGTTACCCTTCAACCAGAGAATCCGGGAGCCCCTAGCGTTCACAAACGCCAACTTGTCACAAAAGGAAAAAGAAACATGTTCTCCTGGACTTTGTGGTAGACAAAAGTTGGGGCCGTTCAGCTAAAAGGCGACTTCTCTCCCGTCTTTATGTGTACCAGAGTTTTTCTGGAACTGGATTATCCTGAAAAATTAAAGAAAAACGGATGTTGTTGCTGTGTGAAGTTTTCTTTTTCTTCCTTTGTTTTGTTTTATTTTTAAGATTAACACCCATTTGACTTAAGACCGTGCAAAATTCTGTGGATTAAACCAAACTCAACCACCATTAAGTCGATGTCGACTCATAGCGACCCCCTAGCACAAGGTTGAAGTGCCCGGGAGATTCGAGATTGTGACTCTATGAGACGGTATAGTAAGCTGAAAAAGACGGCACCCACTGTGGAACTAAACCAGAAACATCAAAATCACTGCCCCCCAGTGCATCCGACTCATGGCGGCCTTATAGAGCTGCCCCTGACGGTTTCTGACTGTAACTCTTTCCGGCACTAAGCAGCCCGGTAGTCCTCAGTCAGAGCGCCCAGTGGGCTCCCAGTTCTGGCCCTGTGGTGAGCAGCCACCAGATCCCTGCAACTGAATACTGCCTGTGGCTGTGAGACTGAGTGGTTTCCCAAATGCTTCCTCCGCCTGCCCCATGTACATTAGGGGTCGTGTTTACTTACTACCAAATCACTAAGTACCAAGAATTAATGAGTTTACTTCACGCAAATGCCCAGCACCGTGTGTGGTTCACAGAACCAGTAGTCATCCTCACTGGACAGACTCCACCTCGCTCTGATCGCTTTATTTACAGCACGCTGCGAGCACCCATCACAGTCCGTTTGCCTGTGACAAGGAGCAAAAACCTTCAGCTGCAGAGGTTGCAGGCTCCGCAGACTCTCTTGAGTGCCTAGCTCAGAGTCTGATTTGGCTGAATTTAACTCAAAATTCGGGACTGGTTAATCATAAGGTGGAAACAAGAGCCACCACGTCCCGGGCAAGTTGGGAGCTGCGGTCTCAAGGGGACACTGATACAAAATGCCCCATTAGGATCACTCAAACCCAATCTCAGTGCCGACTCATAGAGACCATATAGGACAGGGTAGAAGTATCTGCATCTCTGAGTCTGTAACTTTTCAAGCTGGGTCCTTCTCTCACAGACACTGGTGGTTTCCAACCACTGACCTTGCAGTTCGCCCAAAGCGCAATCACCACGTCACGGCGGCCTCCTCCATTAAAATAGCAGGGGGAGGGAGTGTTTGTTTGTTTGTTTTTGAAGTCCCTAAGAAAACAGAAACACTTAGCTCAAAATGTTACAGGCCAAAGACAGGGCAAGGCCAGATTTACAGTCTACCCTGTCCTAGAGGGTTGCTAGGAGTTGGAATTGACCCATGACAGTGAGTCAAGGCCTTCAGGAATCCAGACCTTTGTCCTTCTCCACCCAGCTCTTTGTAATGACTTGAAATTCAGTCAAGGCACTTATCTTTGAGATCTCAGTCTAACTGGAAGTCCATGTCAACTTTCCTGAAACATGTACATACAGCCTACCCCGCTCCTTTGAGCCACAAACGCCCCCCACCCGGTGCTGCCCATCCCCACGGGCTGCCCCTGGTTTGCTGCTGTCTTTTGCGGTGGTTCTCACGTGTCTAAGTTGTCTATGATTGTCAGCTCTGTGGGCGCACTGACTTGACTTTGATGCCTCAAGCAAGATGGTGACAGCCAATGGCCCAGAAATAAAGGTGATCGAAGTGAAATTTCTTCTGTCCAGTAAGGTTAGCTATGAGTAAACAGATGGGATTGCAATATTTTTAGGTGGATTTTATCTTTCCCTTCCTTTCCATTTCTGCCTGCTTGTCTTTATCTGGGAAGTGGCTTTTATTAATTTAAGAACACACATAGTTAAAAATGGAGATGTTTACTGTCGTTAAATGGTACTTTAACTCAACTCCATCGAGGTCTTTAAAAGCTCACTGGAGAAGATTGATAACTTTAGCCCATACTCTTGAATACTTCTTTACTTTGGTTCTGTTTGTGGTTCTCCGGATTCTTTCAACTCCTTATTACAGAGAATAAAAACCTGTTATTCCAAAAGCAAAAGAGGAAAAGAGGTGGATGTTTAAATAAGAGTTTGAGATTTCAATTGACAAGATTCTGTGAGCTATCATCTCACAACTAAAAGACCATACTGTTAATTGATGTGTGTGATTGTCTGCAAACAAGAATTACCGTACATCTTCAAGGGACCCGAGGACTAGACATACTCATTAAAACTGAATTGAACAAGTTAGAAGTATAGTGTCATGTAATTCAGTAATAAAACAGTCTAAACAGATACATAAAATCGATCAAATTGAAGCACACTCTGCTTTAAACCCTGAGATTAACAATCTCACCAGCATGTAAAATGCCACGAAACAAGCTGGACAGATTTAGAATAGTTTCATTTCAAGGTCGTTAAGCAATTAAAATCTGGCAAATACAGCCTAACAAATTCCACACATTCAAATGCTATCCAGTTCACGAAACTAGTCTATAAAAACACGGTAACATCGCAGGGATAAATGCCGTCTTAAAGATTAATTTGTAATGTGTGGCAACAAGAGCACATCACTCTTAAATAACTGATGTTTCCCACGAGACCTAAACGGCGTTCACTGCTAAGATCTCTTGTTACCACATAATTTTATTTCTCTCTCCTTTTAACCCCGAACGTTAAATAATTAATCATTTATATATATTTTGAAAAGGTGTGAATTGGCTCCGACAGTATTTAAGGGAAAAGTAGCTAGTCCCTTTACATAAAACTGTATAATCCAAAGGCCAGAGGCCCAAATTAGCAAGGCATTGTAACTCACTTAAGAAAGCCAAGGTTTGGCGAAGAAGTACCCATTTGTCCACGTTCTTCCAAGTCAGCTGCAGTCCACCTCTGGCTTTTGGGAAACAGAAGGGCTGGCTTGCCGCTATCATTGTTGGATTAAATATCTTGAATGTTCCCACTAGACTGAACAGAGGCCCCACAGTAACGCTCCTGAGTAAAGTGGAAGGAACAGAGGATTTGAGGTCAGGATATTTTGGGTCTACTATTTGACCTGAGGCAAGCTGAGTATCCTTTCTGAACCTCAGTTTCCTCAACTTTAAAATGGGACTTAAAAAAAAAGATCAAATCCTTGGTACATAATAAGCCATCAGTGAATGTTAACTGGGTGATCATGAATATTTCAACTGCACATTTTATTTCTACAACACTTGGTGAATTTAAATACACGTATTCAAAAAGCACTGATCAAGATCCAACTCTGGGCGTGGCCTGTCATGTTATTCCCTGTTTGCACCTTTGGCCTCGCTATCTCCTCTTTTCCTGACTGCCCAATTTCTTGAGGCTTCGGAAGACAATTAGTCAAACCTGCTTCGATTCTTAAGAATCTAATTCAGTTTCATATTATTTCCCTCAAGATGGTTTGTGAAACTCAGAGAAAGAGACATTTGCTTAAAATAATGAACCTGTGCAAGTTTGAGTGCTTTCATTTTAAAATACACTTTCATATCTATTATTTCAATCTCTCTGCTCAGTGAGGTTAAGTGCGGTTGCTATCATTAGTCCCATTTTACAGAAGAGAAAACTGAGGCAAGCCTATTTAACTGGGTTTCCCCTGAGGTCAAATGGAAATGATTTCTACCTTAGCTCATAAATGTAAAGTAGAGCCCTTTACAGTTTATAAAACTGCATTCACTGATCCGGGATCTTATTTTGTCTCCACAATCCATGAAGGAACTACCTGAGAGATGATTACCCTAGTTGTAGAAATAGAAAACAGAATCTCGGAAAGGTAGGAGGAGATTCCTTATAGGTTAGCGGTCACGGTTTTTGAAGCGCCACCATACACAGGTTTCTTCTTTTCCAGACCGAGATTCAGTCCTAACACCACACGCTGTCTCCACCAAAGGTGCTCAGAAATTTCTGCTTCCAAATGTGGCTTCTGAGAGTAGTTTTGGTGAGTTAGAATGGACTCGATGGCAGTGAGTTTGGTTTTCTGGTTGGTGGCATAATGGTTAAGTGCACTGCCGCGGCCAAGACAGGTGGCGAGTTTAAACCCACCAGTGGCCCCAAAGGAGACAGGACCTGAAGATCTCACCCCCTGGAAGCCCTGTAGGCCTTTGATGGCACAGGGCAATAACAAGGACAGAGAGTTTAGAAGGAACAGCCGGCTTGGACGGGAACATTGTTGCACCTTGTGTTCCTGAAATAGGAAACTTAGGCTTATTATTTGTCAAATAGCTTTTTGTTTCAAAAAAGGGGGGGGGGGCTTTAGGAACATGAGACACCAGTGTTACTGTAAAGCAGCCTCTGGTTCATGGCAACATCTCTTCTGTTTTCATGTCAGCATTTTTACCTTCCAAACAAGCTGTAATCTTTTCTTCCACTAGAAGTTAGAACGGTTAAGAACTAACATTGTGGTCATCTAGATAGTTTTCTTTATTCAAACAAACAAACAACTGGATTCTAGAAGGCATAGCAGTTGCAAATAAAAATGTTGCTCTTACCGCCCCCCCCCCCCCTCGCAGCATTAGCGAACTGGGCTTCCAGATAACTCAAAAGGAGGCTGGTGCTGCCACCTTGTGTTACTGTAGAGAAGTGCTACAACTCCCCCGTGAAAAATGCAATCCCTGGGCTATTATGGGTATAGTTGGGACGGAAATTTAGGAAAACTAGGATTTTTCAATTAGAGCATGAACAAAATTAATTTTTTTCCTCAAAAAATTGATAGTAGATAGTCTTCCACTACAAATTTCATCTTCACCATGGTCTCATCCATTTATAAGCTGCTGATTTTGAGAAATTGTCCCCATATACTATGTCAAATAAAAACAATTTCACTGCACTCCCCCCCCCCACCCCCAAGCTTCACTACAAATGTGATGTGTGTTTTTGCTTCAATTTTGGCAGAATTCATGTGGCTCTGATAGGGACACTTTTCGAATATATGCTTTCTTTTTCTTAGTGCCTCAAACTAGTCCTGCTTGACATGATATAATGAAGTAGTACAAATTTATTTAGCACAAACAAGTTTGAAATGTCCTGCCTAGTTTTATCAGAATATGCATTTCCGTGAACAGTTTGTGGATCCTTGAGTACATACAGATGGGTACTGACTCACTGAACTCCTGTGTGTACATACTCTGGGGACCTTATTCGTTCCTGTACAGTATGTACTGCATACACGTGTGCTTGTGCAGTTACTTGCTTACTTAATCCTTTTTCAATATGTTATAGTACTTATTCTGTGATAGCATACAGGTTAGGTGCTAATCTATTTAAAGCTATGGCTACTTTCTTCAAATAATTCATTTTTAATAGAAGAAAAAACAAAAACTTTCAAGGCATTATTACATTTATCATGTTTTTGTAATTTATTAAAAAGGTTTGTTTCTTTCAAAAGACTATAATTGCCTTCAGGGAAAAAACAAAACACAACATTGTGCCTAGCATGTATCTAATTAGTCTTCAAAGATTTGTTGTCAAACAAATGACTAAGAAGAAGTATAAGCCTCAGTAAAGGGACACCACACTAAAGTTAAAAAGTTAATAACTTGAGTACAAAGAAGCCAGCTTGTACAATGTATACTCCGTACCATCTATAAAACTTAATTCCAGAGAGTTCACAGGCCTTCATGTGAGTGTGAAAAGAATAAAACGTCTGGAATAGACCAAAGGAGGACATATTCATGGCCCTGGAGTAAGGAAACATTTCTTACATAGGGATAAAAAGGATTAATTAAAAGATAAAAGACTGATCATTTGGAACTCATTAAAATAAAAACTCACCGCCGTCAAATAATTTTGACTCATAGCAGCCCTGCAGGACAGAGCCGCCTTAGTTTCCCACACCAACTTTTTAGGGGAGTAGAAAGCCTCATTTTCCTCCCTCGAAGTAGCTGGTGGAATCAAACTGCTGACCTTGCCGTTAGCAGCCCAACTTGTAACCCACTACACTACCCGGTCTCCTTTCTTCAACATTAGGAATTTGTGTTTATAAAACACACAAGGCTGGTTTATGGACTAAATCTAACCCACCACGTGTTTTTGTCCAGCCTCTGCGCAAAGGGTGCCTTTCACATGTGTATATGATTCCAGGCAATGAAAAGGAGAGCATTTCATGCATGAGATATATGTGCAATTGAGACAAAACGCAGGAAGAAAACAAGGACAGAAGCTTCAGGAGCATGCTTTCCGTCTCTACCACACACTCTCTTTAGACTCTCACCATTCATTGTATTATTGTATTTCTTCACATCCTCGATGAAAGAATAGCATTGTCTTGGGAAGATGCCTTAAGCACTTACTTTGCATGCAGTATCCAATGCATGCATTATCTCCTATGAGCTAGATGCTATTATGATACTCATGGGGAGGTTCACAAAATGAGATTCAAGTAAGTAACTGATCCAAGAGCACAAAGGTGTGGATATCGTGGAGCCAAGAAACAAAAGAGGCAGTGGGGGGGAGCAAGTCTGTGCTCTTAACCAACACCTGTGATGCCTGTCCCTTCCATCAAGTCAACACCCATTTGGGTCTCTGAGGCTGTTAGTATCAACCAGAGCACTTAGGCTCATCTATCTCCTATGAAGCCACTGGGGAGCTTGAACCACTGGCCTGCAGTGATACCAGCAGGCCAACACTGAGCCAACAGAGCTGACCTATGAAGCCTCGGGTTCATAGAGATTATTATTATCTATTTGACAATGAGGATGACCAGCCAGGGTGAGAATCCCCCATGCCCCATACCTGGTAAGTTGCAGCGCCGATCTTTGAACCCAACCTAAGTCACATGTTGAACTGTTGATACAGAAATGTCCTTCGTCAAGATATGACAAAATAACGAGGTATAAATTACCAAGGGCACATGAGGGAGGGGGAAAAGGGGAGGGAGGGGAAAAAAAAAGAGGACCTGATGCAAGGGGCTTAAGTGGAGAGCAAATGCTTTGAGAATGATTGGGGCAGGGAATGTATGAATGTGCTTTATACAATTGATGTATGTATATGTATGGATGGTGATAAGAGTTGTATGGGTCCCTAATAAAATGTAAAAAAAGAAAAGAGGAGAAAAAAATGATTAGGGCAGGGACTGTACAGATGTGCTTTATACAATTGATGTATGTATATGTATGAATTGTGATAAGAATTGTATGAGCCCCTAATAAATTGTTAAAATTTAAAAAAAAAATTTTTTTAAAAAGAAAATGATTAGGGCAAAGAATGTACAGATGTGTTTTATACAATTGATGTATGTATATGTATGGATTGTGATAAGAGTTGTATGAGCCCCTAATAAAATGTTTTTTAATAAAATAAAATACAAAAAAAAAGAAATGTCCTTCGTTTTGGCTGCTCCCTCCAGTCTGCGCCCAACTCAGGGCAGCCCCATGTGGTGTGGAGTAGACCACTTCCTGGGGTTGTCTTGACTCTCAGCTTCATTTTTTACAGTTTATTGGCACATTGATCCAGATATCATGTTCTGGGTCCAAAATGAATGAGAGCCGCTATAATGTCTTGATAATTTAGAAGCATTTTTATGCGGTTATAACCGGACTCCCAGAATCTAAAAGCGATCATTTGATTGCAGTTCCGAGTTGCCATTTCAGTCCATCTTTAAAGACAAAAACTCATTTATCCTTCATCTAAGACTTAAGCAAGCAAGGACAGAAGCAAAAAGGGAAATTAATGTCACTATTTTTTAGGGTTAGGGAGCGTTACAGGGTACAGCATTGATTATAACATTCTGGTAACTTTAAGAAGAGCAGGCATTCTGGTAACTTTAAGAAGAGCAAGGTACATTCCTTATCACAAAAGCAGCAATACCAAAATTGACTATAACGTCCTGGTTACCATACAAGATTAGCTACCCCATTCAGATGACAACATCCAAAGGAACAATATAAAAATAAATGCTATATTAAAGCATATCTAATCTAATTGTAGTGTCCTGAACCTGGGAGCATGAGAGTATATTCTAAAATTAATCACCAGCAGAGACTTGCCCAAGAGGGGAGGGAAAATAGGCTAGTCAAGTAGTGATCAGCTTCCTGAGGTGGGAGGGAGAAATGGGCAAGTCATTCAGCAGCCAACGAAAGTGGAGTTTCTTTTGCTAGTTAGCCTCAATCATACAGTTCGATCATATCAAGAAGAAGCATACAATCATTACCCTGATCAATTTTAGAACATTATCTTTTATCGTGGGTAAAATGCTGTTAAGATGAGTTGTGTAGATTCTAGTGCTCCCTCCACTCCCGCATACAGTGTTTGCCTCCCCAACACCCTCACCCTAGTGATCCCCCACCCCCACCCTCTACCTCTCCTTGCCTCCATTATTGTCTACACGCAGCTACTCGTTCTGCGCTTCACAAACTGGAAAACCCAACAGAAACAAAGCGAAGTGGTAACGATAAAACAACGATACAAAGATAAAAAGACAAATCATGAGTCAGAAAGAAAAGATTGCTATCAGTATCGAAATGGTCAGAGAAGAAATTTTTGTCATGGAACAAGCAAGAAATACTTGCACCTAGAACAATATTAAGTTGAGTCAAGAGGGAGGTCAACTAGGCAAGAATCAAGTTCAATCAGGTCTAATCACGATCACCATAAGCTCTGTCTGAGAGTGAAGCTGTTGGAGACCCTTCCCTGTAGCCGGGGGGATCTGCCAGCCACTTAATCTGACTAGATACTCCAGATGGGCTTTGTGCTTCCACTGTCCTCCACAGCCTTCTACCACTTGGGTGTTCATAATTTAAGTTCTGATACTTTCCCTTTGTCATAGTTGGATTTTTGTTACTGTCATCTCTGGATAACACAGTCTGGTGTGCTTCCTCCATGTGGACTCGACTCCTCACTTAGATGGCTGTTTGTTTGAAGACAAGCCTTTAAGACCCCAGTCACTATTTCGATTGATAGTCAGGCACCATCTACTTTCTTCACCACACTTTGGTGTAAGCACGCTTATCTCTGTGATCATTTCATGAAGGTGAGTGTCGAGTAGGGCCATGCTATCAAAACTAACTCTTCTTGGAGTTACATGATAAGGGTGCTACAGCAATATATATATATATATATATATGACAAAGAAAGCAAATGGTGCCCAGCTATCAATTGGAATAGTGTCTGAGGTCTTAAAGGATTTGCAATCCTTCAGTCACTGATGTTGGTGTGCTTCTTCCATGTGGACTTAGTTGACATCTCGTTTAGTTGGCTGCTTGTTTGGAAATAAGCCTTTAAGGCCCCAGACTCAGAACTAGAGATCTAAAATCGTTGAAGGCATGGAATGCCTGCTGAGGTTCATCAAGTGCAATCAAGTAGCCCAGAGGAATTACTCAGAGCCAAAGGAAGGCCGAACATGACAGTGAGACAGGAGGAATGTAAAAGGAAATAGAAGAAAGAGTTAGGAAGCAATAGACATTTAGGAAGGTATAAATATTGCCACATATATGTAAATATATTGATATATAACGATAGAGATGTAGGTCTATGCACGTGTATTTATATGTTAAGTATTAAGGTAGCAGACAGACATTGGGCCTCCACTCAAACCTTCCCCCAACACAAGACTCTTTGTTTTAATAATCTGACATTCTGTGATGTTCACCTTCCTGACAAGATCGCCGAAGACAAAATGGATGCAGAAGCAAATGTGGTGAAGACAGCTGAGGGTGTCCAACTATTAGCATCATGGATCATAAAAGCTTGAAATTAAACAAATGGCCATCTAGCAGGGAAGCAACAAAGCCCACATGGAAGTACTACACCAGCTCATGTGATCATGAGGTGTCAACAGGATCAGGTATCAGGCATCAGAGATCCAAAACAATCAAATGGATGGAAATGAGGAGGGTCAGAGTGGAGACCCAAAGCCCATCTGTAGACAATTGGACATCCGCTCATAGAAGGGTCACAAGGAAGGGATGAGTCAGTCAGGGTGCAGTATAGCGCCAACAAAACACACAACATTCCTCTAGCTTTTTAATGCAGCCCCTCCCCCCCCTCTCACACACACCCAAACTATCATGACCCCAGTTCTACCTTACAAATCCGGCTAGACTGGAGCATGTACACTGGTACAGATAAGAGCTCTCAACACATGGAATCCAGGACAGATGAACCCCCTCAGGACCAACCATGAGAGAAGGGACACCATGAGGTTAGGGGGGGCAGTTAGGGGAGAAAGGGGGAACCAATCACAATGATCTGTCTAACAACACTACCCCCTGCCTAGGAGGAGGAAAGGGTGACAACAGATGGTGTAAGATATGAAAATAATAATCATTTATAATTTATCAAGTATTCACAAGGGTGGGGTAAAAGAGGAGCTGATATCAAGGGCTCAAGTAGAAAGAAAATTCTTGGGAGGGTGGGGGACAGACAACAGAAAAGTGGGTGAAGGGAGACGTCAGACAGTGCAAGATATGACAAAATAATAATTTGTAAATTATCAAGGGGTCATGAGGGAGTGGGGAGTGGAGAGGGAGGGGAAAAATGAGGAGCTGAGGCCAGGGGCTTGGGTGGAGACCGGATGTTTTGAGAATGTACAAATGTGCTTTATACAATTGATGAATGTGTGGATTGTGATAAGAGTTGTATGAGCCCCCAGTAAAATGATTTTTTAAAGAATAAAATAAATAAAGTTATTTGAAAATTATGATGGCAACATATGCACAAATGTGACCAATACAATTGATGTATGGATTATTATAAGAGCGGTAAGAGCCCCCAATAAGATGAGTAAAGAGAAAAAAAGGCAACCTCAGCATTTTATCTAGTCTCCACCTACTACTTTTTATCTACTAAATTAAAATTCACCAATTCACAAAAAGAGATCTCAGGTGCTATTCTGTCTGATAGCTGAGCACCATCTAATTTCTTCACCACACTTTGCTACAGCGCCTGTGTCTTCTGAGTTACCTTCCTGAGGGCGAGCATCGGGCAGGGCCAGGATGGAAGAACTAATTGCTCTCAGGTTGGAGCTAGGATTTAGTGTGAGCCCACGCCCAGTGCTGGATCTGTGTTTTTGTTTTATTTTGTGTTGATCTGCCTTGGCTCCCTTTCAAACTCTTCTTGCCAATTTATGGCAGAGAGTCTTACAGGCCATTCCCCTGGTGCATAATGAGCTTCCCTTCCTATTGTCTTAGATAAGCCCCGGGTATTAATTTTTTAAACCCCTGTTGAGAGAAGGGAATTTTTTTTAATGTCGCTTACTTGCTTAAATCCCTTTAAAACTTCCTTTGGAGCTTAGGATGACATGTTAAGTCCTTTGTGATTCAGTCCATTGAACTCCCTGCTCTAATGTTCCATGTTGCTCAGTAGCTCTGGGGACACTGGCCCGTTCTCTCTTCCTCATGCCTGTTGAGTGCTCCTGTAGCCCGGGCCCTCTGCACCCACAGCTCCTTTTCAGCGCCCAGAGGGGCAGTTCCCGGCCGGCCGGGTCTCGGAGTCAAAGGGACTCAACAGCGGGGAGCTTAGTTCTGGTTTTCTCTCATCTATTAGCTGACTCTCTTCCCCCCAATAGTTTGACAGATATAATTCATCTACCATAATGCATCCAGATAACATGTACAGTTCGTTGAGTTTTAGCCCGCTGACAGAATCGCGCAACTATTACCGCCACCTGGTTTTACCGCCTTTCAACACTTAACATGGAAACTCCATCCCCATTTTAGTCGTTCCCGACTCCCCTAGGCAATCTGGTCTGTGTAGATCTGCTTCTCCTGGACTTTGCGTATCATATAGCATCATACAATGTGTGCTCTCTCCTGACTGTCTTCTCTCATGTGGCATACCCTTTTTCAAGGCTAACACTTGCCATCTAGTGCATGTGAACTCCTAGCGACCCTGTAGAGCAGCCCAGGATGGTCCCGTGAGTTTCTGAGGCGCTATCTCTTTACTGGAGTAGAAAGCCCAGTCTTTCTCCTGAGGAACAGCTGATGGGTTTGAACTGCTGACCTTGTGGTTAGCAGCCCAATGCATAACCCCTCCACCTCCATTGTAGAATGTCCCAGCTCTCTATTCCTTTTTTATTGCCAACCAACACCCCACTGCATGGAAACAACAAAGTTTGTTTATTCGCTCACCGGTTGACGTGTATGTGGCCCCATCAGCTTTTGCATGCTGACCAGTATGAATGATGCTGCTCTGAGCACTCCGCTCCACCGAGGAGACTTCATCCTTTACTCTGAGTGAAATAAATATCCGCCGGAGAGCCTGGATCAGAGGTGTGATGATCTGACTTGCGTTTTAGAAGAATCATTCTGATGTTTTGTGAACAGACTTGGGCCGAACGAGGGGCCTGAGCAAAGGTAGGAACAGAGAGTCTGGTTCAGAGATGGTTGTGATCGAGAGCGAGGTGGTGGAGGGCAGAAGTAAGGTGGCGCTTGTGCAGAAGACGGTGAGAGGGGTGCACTCTGGGTTTATTTTCAAGGTCGACGCAACAAGACTTGTTGACAGACTGGATATTTGGTAGGAGAGAGAGAGAAGTAAAAGGTGACTCCTATTTTTTAGCCTCATGTTAAGAAAAATGGAGTGCCTTCAATGGAAATGAAAAGGACGGTGGACAGAGCAGATGAGGGAGGGGAGATTAGGAACTCAGTTTGGGCATATGAAATCTGAATATCAATTAGACAGCCAAGTGAAGATGTGGAGGAGGAAAATGCATAGACCGGTGTAGAGACCAGCAGAGGGAAGCGGATGGTGCCGATGTGATGGGAACAGTGAATTGGAAGTCCTGGAGACAGGAAAGGGTCACTGGAGCCAGTGTGCTCGAGGGACTGAATTAGAGATGTAGGAGGTGCGACCACGTAATAGAATGCATACAGCCAAGAGCAGAAGTGGGTTACAGTTATTGCAACCCTGTAACGCCTGATTTTGTAATTTCAGGGATTGTTTTTTGTTTTTACTCTCGTAGTTATCAATATATCTATTAATATATACATATAAGTAAGTGTTACGAAAACGTGCCGCTCGGCGTGATAGGGGTAAGGCTCTGACAATGTCTGTGGTATGGCTACCGGGCATTGATAGCACAGAGTTGTGGAATTCTTGCCTTCCAAGAAGGAGTCAATGGAAGCGTGAGTGTTGTTTCATTGAAGGGGTGTCGCTGAAACTTCCAAAGTAAGTGCTCTCTGGCGGTGGACTTTCTGAAAATCGGGTAATGAAAACACTATGGGTCACAACAATTCTTATCACAAACAAGTCATGTGAGTGGGACGGCATAGGACAACAACCCATCCCGTTACTCATGGAATTACCAACTCCACGTCAACTAAAGGCAACAAATGGTGCTCCTGGAGAAGTGGGTGGCAGAGGTGGTGTGGAAAATCACTAGAAGAGATAGTTCAAGGGTTTGAGGGGCACAATGCTGACAGGATCCTGTATGAGCATACTGATCACTAACAATTGAATCAAAAATGGTGCTAGGAAAAGTCACAAGGAGCCGAGGAGAGAGGAATGGGTGTAACTTAGAGAATGACGTTGTTGCTGCTAGGTAGGCACCGTTTAGTGGATTCCAATTCATAACAATCTTATAACAACCCAACCAACATTGCATGATGCTCACAATGGGCTTCACAGCCCTTGTTATGTGTGAGCTCAGTGCTTACAGTCACTGTGTTCATCCACGTCACTGGGGGCCTTCCTCCTTTTCCATGCTCTGTGTGACCAAGTATGGTGTCCTCTCCCAGGGACAGGACTCTCCTGACACCATGTCCAAAGTATGTGAGATAGAGCTTCCCCTTTCTCCCTTCTAAGGAGCGTTCGCGCTGTACTTCCTCCAAGATTGGTGCTTTCAGTGTTCTTCACCAACATCATAATTCATGTGCATCGATTCTTCACGGGTCTTCTGTGTTCACTGTTCAGCTTTTCATGCACATGGAAAGTATTGTGACTTGGGTTAGGGGCATTTTAGTCATCAAAGTGACATCTTTGCTCTTTACTACTTTCAAGAGGAGTTTGAGTTCTTGCTTCCAGGAGCACTGATTGTGGATCCAAGCAAATTGGAATCCTTGACAAAGTTCAATCTATTTTCCATTTATCATGATGTTGTCTACGGGTCTTGTTGTAAGGATTTTGGGTTTCCTTACATTAAGTTGTAACTGTATTCTTTGAGCTTCATCAGCAAATACTCCAAGCCCTCCTCACTGTCACCAAGCAAGGTTGTAGCCTCTAAATATTGCTGTTTGTTAATAAGGCTTCTTCCAATTCTGATGCCGCAATCTTCCTCACACAATCCAGCTTCTCTGATGATTTGCTCAGCATGCAGATTGAATACATCTGGTGAGAGGATACAAGCCTGACACACACCTTTCCTGATTTTAAACCATGGAGTATTTACTTGTTCTGCTTCCACAATTGCCTATTGATCCATATGCTAGTGCCACATGAGCTCATTGGAGTGTTTTGGACCTGCCATTCTTCTCAAGGCTATCCGTATTCTGGTGGTGCAGTGGGGCACACGTTAGCCTGCTAACCATAAGCTCAGCTGTTTGATACCGTCAGCCATTCCTCAGGAGAAAGATAAGGCTCTCTACTCTTGTAAAGAATTACAGTCTGGGGGCTGATTGTGGTCATTGTACAACTCTTCTTGATGTGAATGAACAAGTGAATTGTCTGCTATGTGGCTTGAGTGTCAATCCAGTGCCAATAAAACGTTTTTAAAGAAAAGAACTACAGTCTCAGAAACTCACAGGGGTAGTTCCACCCTGTCCTGCAGGGTCATTACGAATCAAACTCTACTCAATGGCAGTGAAATCAAGGATGGTGACAATATTCTATGATGACAAGAGTTTCAAAGCCTGGGGTTCTAGAGAGGAAAGGGAGAGAACCGCTGGGAAGCATGAGCCTCAATAAAGTCATCTCCTTCCTCTTCGTGGCGCAAGGCTGGGGGAAGTCTGTATCTTCAGGGGCGGACCAGGTCTAAGTAGAAGGTTAGTAGATGAGGCTATACATTTTACTCACGGTGGCTTATGAGTTCCATCTGGCACGTAAAAGCTTTCAGGTATTGGGGGTAGAGACTTGTTTCAAGTTGATTATTCCACCAAGGTTGTAAGTTGCCCCAGGGCAGGGACCTTGATGGTCATGCCCACTGCTACATCCCCAACACCCAGCACAGTTTTAATCCTTAAGAGGCACTCAGTGATTGTGAAACATCTTGCTTCAACTTGACACCTCTAATATTATTTGTCTTCATAGCATCAAATAACTTGTATTAACTATTTTGATTTTTAATGTATTGAGTAACAATTACTGTATGCCTATGTTGTTTAAGGCACACATGAAGACATCTAAGTCTTCGATATATTGCCAATAGTCAATGGCCTATCAGTAACTAGTGTGGGGGTCTGGAGATCTGATTTCTTTCTTTACTCTCACTGACTATGTGATCTCAAGCATGGACCTAAACTTACATATGTCCCCATTTATTCAAGTTCAGCATTAGGGGCTGTGTAAGATGGTAGCTAAGTTCCCCATACAGCTTCCAAAATCTTCATATCTGCTTAGATGTTAAACATTATTTTATTATGCCTTATGTGAGTGACACAAGGAAGCAGCCCTGTGGCAAAGTGGTTATGCATTAGGCTGCTATCGGCAAGGGCAGCGGCTTGAAGCAACCAGCTACTCTGAGAGGGAAAGGCGAGGCTTTCTGCTCCCATGAAGAGTTACTGAGTCACACGGGGATGGTTCCGTCCTGTCCTGTGGGACCACTCTGCGTCAAAACTGATGCAGAGATGGCGAGCTTGGTTTGGAGGACGTGTTGCTCATGACTACGTAGCAGCGTAAGAATTCACATGTAGACTATTTGGGGAGATGATTTTGACTAAAACAAAACAAAAAATGTTCTGGTATATAGATAAAACAATAACAAAGACATGTACTATGCATGAATTTTAAAGGTTTCCTGAAACCTACATTACCATAAAAATCAAATCTTGCGTGAGGAGCCTTTAACTCTCTGTTAGTACTTTTTCTGCTCTTTTGAGATTTTACATAATATCACTATACCCCTTTGGTCAAAGGGAACAATAAATCAATACATATGAGTGTACAGGAGATGCACTGAACGACTCTAGGTTGCCATTCACAGAGGCGATCGTGGAGTCCCCGGCCCCCTCGAGTTGTCCGGCATGGTGATCCTGTTAGCCACTCCTGCTGGTTACGAACAAATGAAGTCAGAGTCTAAGTATGGGGTGTTGAAGCTTCAAGGGGGGAAAATGGAGAAAATAAAGCCTCTCTAGTACCTCTGTGGTAAAATCCTCTGGAGGCAGGAAAGAGTTAAAAGACACATGAGTCAGCTTGGAATTCAAGCAGATTGTCTGACAAGAGGTATTGTTTGGAGTGGACATTGGCTCTTTATCTAATGTGTCCCATTGCAGCCTTGGGAGGAAGCTATAAAGCCCTTTGTGAGCCAAATACACAGCCTGCAAGCTGGTGGGGGAAGCTCCTCTCATCTCAGCTGTAGGTACTGATACTCACACCAGCCAGGGCAGAAGCAGCAGTTCGGGCAGGAGGCCCGCAAGGGCCATCGCAGCCAGCGATGCCTCAGCAGTTGCAACAGCAAGAAGAAAGCCTCATCCAAGCGCTAGGCAACAAATGAAAGACACTAGCAGGCCTGGAGTCGGGGCTCTGGTGGGAAGGTTCTTGTGATGCTAAGCAGGCCCCAAATTCACAAGAAGAAAGACTTGCACACAGAGATGCAGCATCTCTCAGTGTCCTGCATGAGCGAGAGACCAGTTCATGTGTTAAAAACCAAAGGTCGTCTTCCCTACAACATTGCTTAAACGCACTTTTCAATCTGTTGGCTTCGTTGTATTGTCAAGCTAGAAAAGCCACTTTTTATTATGTATTAAAGTCTGGGCAGTGTATTTTGTCTAATAACCCAACTTGTGCCGCTGAGTGGAGGTTAAGGTAAATTTCGATTCATAGCAACCACACGCAAGACAGAGTCGAACTATCCCATGGGAGCTGCGAGGCTGTAATTGTTATTTATGGGACCAGATGGCCACATTCCACCACCTCCTCCCTTCCATGGGCCTTTCTGTCCAGGGAGCAGCTGAGGGCTGAACCATTGCCCCACCACCAAGGGCAACACTCATTAAAGCTCATTGATGGCCATGAACATTCCTTCCAAGTCATTCTTCTGGAATAATCACTAGTTATTTAGGTTGCATCACTTGATACAGATAACCAGAAAGCAAATTCATTGCCATTGAGATGATTATTCCAACTCCTATCAATCCTGTAAGACAGAGTCTAACTCCTCCACAGGGCTCCTGAAGCTGGACATCTGCACAGCTGCAGATTTTCTCATTATTCTTGCAGAGTGAGTTTGAACTTCTAACCTTTTGCTTAGTAGTCCAATACAGTTTCCTAAAACAGAACAGGGAACTTGAAGGAAAGACTGAATTAAGACTCAGATGTTTAAGGATGTTGCTCAATACATCATAGTCACACATGCTTCTGAATTTTTAATTGTGGAGAGTCGTGGGTGTCCTCCTTGAGTTACATGGATAAAGTATTTGATCAATGGTAATATTGTCGTGGGTACGAGCTTTGGAGACAGACTTTATGATGCGTTAGCTCCAAGAGAGAAAGATGGGGCGGTCTGCGCCTGTAAAGAGTTAACCGCCTCTGAGAATCCCAGGGTCCATTCTTCTCTGTCCTGTGGGACTGCTGCGGCTGTGCGCTGGAAGGACTGCGTGACAGTGAGTCAGCGCGTGCGGGGCGCAAGCAGAGGACATCAGCTCTCAGGCCTGAACTTCCTGATCTGTCCAATGACGCTCTGCTTTGAGGACCACGGGAGCACAGTCGCGGAGCACTCTGCTGCTCACGTAAACGTTGGCGGTGCTAGCCGACCCAGTGGCACTGAAGGGGAGACACCTGGCGGTCCAAAGTACAGCCTCGACACTCTGTGGGGCAGTGCGGCTCCCAGAGGCCACCAAGCAGCACCTGACAATAGCAGATCTGCTTTGTGATGCTCCTGAGCAGTTTAAACAATGTACAGGAAGTGTTAAGAAGTATAGTTGACTCTTGGTATCCATGGGGGTGGGGGTGGGGGTGGGGCTCCAGGGACCCCTCCACAAATACCCAAATCTGCAGATGCTCAAGTCCTGTACATAAAATGGTGTGGTATTTAGATATCATTTGAACACATCCTTCCTTATATTTTAAATCATCTCTTGATGACTTGTCACAAAACTTAAGTGCTATTTTAAGGTCCCTCTTAGCTTTTGAGAGACAATTCGGACAATTTAATGGCTTTTTTCTTTCCCTGACTACTTTTGATCCCAAATACCCAAATCTGCAGCTACCCAAGCCGTGGATCTGGAGGGCCAGCTGTAGTCCTCCGTCTTCATAGTCATTGTTCTGTTTCAGCAGCACGCTGAGACCACTCCCTAGGAAGGACATCCTGCCAGGGGGGCATTCCCTTTGTATTAAAACCATCACATTTCTAAAATTTATGGACAAACTGGAAAAGGAAATTTAGTATTCTCTATCAGGCAGGCAGAGTCATTCAAACGGAAAGGCCTTAAGAAGAGAAAAGCATAGACCAAGGTGAGAAAATCCTCCTTCTGACAAAAGTCTGCGGGTCTGAAGGCGGTCAGGATTGCTGCCAGGCTGTCCTGCTGACCTTTGAGGGGATGTGATTGCTTCTAAATAGGAAGGAAGGTGAAAGGGTTTAAACTCCTCCCCTCTGTAATAGACAAGTTGCAAAACTTGTCTTTGCTCACCTTTGCCACTGGAGGTGTGTATGTGTGGGAGTGGGGGCACATTGGCAGAAACGAGTTCATCAGTACATAGAAATCAAGTGTTGGAGTAGTTTGGACCACTGCCTCATTGTATAAAGACATAAACTCAGAGAGTATAAGGATTACCTTAAAACGAGGAAAATTAAGCTTCCAGGGGTCTTATTCCCAGTCCTAAATTCTGAGCACTTCCCAGCACCCCACAGGACTATCATCAAAGGGTTAGGGACAAAACCAAAAACAAAAAAAACAAAAAAAACCCCTTTGGATTCAGAAAGCTATTCCCATGCTTCTTAATCTATAAGCCCTATACATGGGACTTTCAGCCAGATACCTATGGAAATATGTGACAACATTTTTTCACTATCACTCTAACCAGGGTTGTAACAGATGCATAAAGGGGGTGGGGCACAGGCATGCTGCATCATACAGAGTGAGACATTGTCAGCATCCCGCCCAAACCCACAAGCAGTCCTATGGGGAGGGAAACAAGAACAAAGCACTGACCATGTTCCAGACATTGTGTTCCTAATTACTTCCATAACTTATATCCAATGTAACTCACCTATTTAACTGGAGACGAAGGTACTGTTATAATTTCTATCTTTTAAAAAAACATTTTATTAGGGGTTCATACAACTCTTATCACAATCCATACATATACATACATCAATTGTATAAAGCATATCTGCACATACTTTGCCCTAATCATTTTTTTTCTTTTCATTTTTTACATTTTATTAGGGGCTCATACAACTCTTATCACAAACCACACATATACATACATCAATTGTATAAAGCCCATCTGTACATTCTTTTCCCTAATCACTCTCAAAAAAAGGGGGCAAAAAAAGGAGGACCTGATGCAGAGGGCTTAAGTGGAGAGCAAATGCTTTGAGAGTGATAATTTCCATCTTACAGAGGAAGAAAATAAGGCTCTAACAGGAAAAGCTGAATATATGTATTTATGCACATATTGGTATTGTCCTCAAAGTCACTTATTAGTATCGAAGTAAAACATTTTTGACCATAAAAACAAGGGGAGAAGAATAGTACACATTTTCCATGATAATAGAAGGAAAAAAATCTTAGCATAGTTAACGAAGGGGGAAGTGCAGATTGGAGACCCGAGGCCCATTTGTCGGCCACTGGAGGTCCCCTCACAGAGGGGTCTAGGGGAGGAGATGAGTCAGTCAGGGTGCAATGTAGCACCGATGAAGAATACAGCTTTCCTCCAGTTCCTAAATGCTTCCTCCCCACAAACTATCATATCCGAATTCTACCTTGCAAGTCTGGATAAAGCAGAGGATGTACACTGGTGCAGATAGGAGCTGGAGGCACAGGGAATCCTGGGTGGATGATACCTTCAGGACCAGGGGGTGAGGGGCGATACTGGGAGGCTAAAGGGTGAGTGGGTTGGAAAGAGGGAACCGATTACAAGGATCTACATGTGACCTCCTCCCTGGGGGATGGACAACAGAGAAGGGAGTGAAGGGAGACATCGGGCAGGGCAAGATATGACAAAGTAATAATTTATAAATTATCAATGGCTCATGAGGGAGGGGGAGTGGGGAGGGAGGAGAAAAAAAGAGGACCTGATGCAAAGGGCTTAAGTGGAGAGCAAATGCTTTGAAAATGATGAGGGCAAAGAATGTACAGATGTGCTTTACACAATTGATGTATGTATAGATTGTGATAAGAGTTGTATGAGGCCCTAATAAAATGTTTTTTTTTAAGTGTAGAAAACTGCTCTTCATATTTTGGTATATTTCCTTATGATGTTATTTCTTATGCATTGGATTTTTAAGATATTTATAACAGTATGCATACAAAAGTAAGTTTGTGTTCTGCTTTGTTTCATTTAGCCTATGATAATGATCCATCCATGGCTAAACAATCTCCACAGCCATCAATGTAAAGGTAACAGAAGGTTCAACTCAATGTCCAGAGCATACTTTTGTTAGTCTTCCTTTTTTGCTACATCAACTACATTAGAAGATTTTTTTATCTCTGCCTAATTAATTTCTAGCCCCCTCAGTTCCTGTAAATGTTACTCCAGGCTTCAGCTACCCTTTTGATGATTCTAGGGTGCCTTTGAATGACATCACACAAGGAAGTCTGGAAAGGAACCCATGGTGATGCTGGTGAAGGAGAGTGGAAGTACCAGGGACCAAAAGAACCAGCCAGAAAACTCCTGGGAGGCAAGGATGTCGAGCCTTTTTCCTCACTTACTTTGGACATGCTGTCAAGAGAGGTTAGACCCTGGAGAAGAATCATGCTTGGTGAAGACATCATGCTTGGTGAAGTAGAGGAGCAGGGAAAAGGAGGGAGGCCCCAATGAGATGAGATGGACTGATGCAGTGATGCAGCAATGGGCTCCAGCAGAACCACCATTGTGAGGATGGCGCAGGGCTTGGCAACATCTCCTTCCGTTGTGCACCGGGTCATTGTGAGTCGGAACAGACTCAACATGGTACCCATGCCAACAAACCAAGAAGGAGGCCTTTCTCCTTTGGGGCATGCTGTTTCCTTACCTGAAGCACGGTTGGTCCCTTCTCTTTAACTTTCTCTTTTAGAGGAGCTATTACTTTATATTGGAGATACTACTAGAAAACATGCGCGTGGATGAACTCTGTGCTCATATATCTCAAAGCACACATTACACGGTTGGCAAAAAGGAAAATGAATGTAAAGGAAGAAACCGGAAGGCTTGTAAGAGTTAAAGTCAACAGAAGAAAATATTGCTATGTACACAATCTTGTAGTTGTGTGGATTTATGAGTAGATGCTTGGAAACATACAAAGGCTAAACATGTGTGGAAGGGACAGTGGGAATCTACCCAGGGGTGTATGTAGATCTGACAGAGGATAGTTGCGTGTGGGTATTTGTGTTTGCTGCAGATCTGCCCATGAATAGATTCAGAGCATATAGGAGACCATATTGTGAAAACTTCTGGGACAAAGCCAACTTAACTTTAGGCAATGAGTCACAGGGCCTGGGGCTCAGGGTCATGGTCAGGGACAACAAGGTCAATGACATGCCAGCATTCACAAAGATCATGTTCTGTATCCTGCTTTGGTGAGTAGTGACTGGCATCGTAGAAGCTCATGAACAGCCATCTAAGGTGCATATGTTGGTCTCTCTCTGTCCAGAACAAAGAACAGAAATGAAAATGCATATGGCAACAGTTGGATGGGCTAATGGACCAAGCAAACATCAGTCTCCCCCATAATAATCCTCTCCATCAGGGCTCAGCAAGCAGCAGCTTGAGAGCCATAGGCAGCTTCCGGGACGTACCTGCAGCTCTGGGGTAGAATTGAAAACTTCTGAAGCATATTGTTCATTTGTTTGTAAGAATATACTATGGATCTCGAATAGTTTTTAAGTTATTGTGACAGACAGGGTTGGATCTTCCCTCTCAAAAGTTTGCCCACCCCTGTTCTAGAGCAAAGGCTACTAGGAATCCGCCCTAACAAAGTTAAAGACAAGCCTCAATATCAAGCCAATACACAGACAACGTAGGACGCTTAAAGAGCAAAACACAACCCAGGCACCTGTCAGTATAATATTCACAATGTCTAGTTTCCAATAAAAATTTCCAGACAGGGAAAGTACAGAGCCCATCACCCGGAGGCAAGTAAGTTAATTGGTATGTCCTAGCTACACACACAGGCAGAAATCTTAAATCGTGCTGCGAATTTAAAAGAAAATATACATATAATGCAGGAGGGGTGGTTTTAAACAGCCAAGTGGAAGTTCTGCAGGTAAAAACAACCATGTATCATATAGAACTATCACTTCTGCTCTAGAGTGGATCACTCAATATAAATGTAAACTGCATTTGTTCCTGTTTCCTGATCGGGATAAAAAAAAGACTGCCACGTTCCATGTCCCCGAGGCTATACTAATTTGCTCTGCTTTAAAATACCACATTTAGCACCACGGGTACAATGGGGGCTCTTGCACTGTGGTCGCGCCTGCAGTGGCCAACCATCTTCTCTATGTGGTTCTGCAGAGGGTGGACTGGGCATGGTCACGGCTGGGATGGGGCTCACCCCGCCTACATGCTTACAGTGCTGAGAGGCTGCACCAAAGCAGAATCCTCCGCAGAGTCTCTCAAGTCACCAGGAGTAAAAGTTTTAGCCCTTGGGCCATCACCTTGAATCAGGAAGGACCGCACCCCAGGACATTCTCAAGAACTGCCAAGTCATGACTGATCACTGCCTTAAGACCATTTTCCCAGGATAATCGTTCAACGCTATAAAGTTGCCTCTTCGTGTTGCTATAGCTATATGCTACATCCAAATGTTGAAGTTTATTATTTGGTTAAAAATATTTTCCTATTTCTTTATGGTTTATTCTTAGTCCTAACATAGTCAATATTTTCTAATTTCTAAATATGGAGTTTTCTAGTTATCTTTATTAAAATGTCTTTCTAAATGAATTCTATTGCCAGGAAACATATGTAAGTTTTAATCCTTTTAAATTTGTTGATACTTGATTTTATGGCCAGAATATGCTGCATCTTGGCAAGTATTTTGTATCCTCTTAAAAATAATATGCATTTTGAAGATTAGGGTATCCCATAGTCTATAAATGCCAACTAATAATAATATTATGATTAATATATGATTAATAATATTATTCAAGTTGTTTATTCTTACTGATTTCCTAACTACTTATTTTATAAATTACTGAAAGAGATATGTTAACCCATCCAACAATAATTATGGATCTGTCCAGTTTTTCTTTTAGTTATATCACTTCCTGCTTCCTGCGATGTCCCACAACACATCACAATAATCCGTTACTATGTTCGTGCACAGAGACCCAGGCTGACACAATGATATATTTCCTATTCTCCAACAGCATCATAGTTGAAAGGCATCAATTCTTCTTCTGTCTTCCTTATTCATTCTCCAATCACATGAAGTGATTGAAAATACTCTGGCTTGGTTCAGGCACACCTTAATGTTCAAAGTGACATCTTGGTTTTTTTACACTGTGAAGGGGCCTTTGGCGGCAGATTTGTCCAGTGTAACACATCTCATTTGGTTTTCTGACTGCTGCGTCCACGGCGTTTGATTGGGGATCCAAGTAAAATGAAACTCTTGACAATGTTATTCTTTCCTCCACTTATCATGATGTAGCTAATTGACCCAAATTTGAGTAGTTTTGTTTCCTTTATATTTTGGCGTAATCTGTACAGAAGGCTGTGTTTTTATATCTTCAGTAAATATTTCAAGCCCTATTCCCCTTCGGCCAGCAAGGCAGTGTCGTCTGTCTATCACAGGGTGTGAACGAGTTCTCCTTTGTGATGCCACACTGTCCTATTGTCCATCTTCTTGGATTACTTGTTCGGCATATATACTGAGTAATATGGTGACAGGATACACTCATGACACAAACCGTTTCTGATTTTATTATTTTTAATCATTTAAATTATTAATAAGGCTCTTACAGTGTCCTGTTAATATACTATTGCAACCATTCTGAATTAGGTTCAGTAAAATTTTGCTTACATGTGATAGTCATGATATGGTTGGATAATTTCTCATTCTGTTGGAGCATCTTTCTTTGGAATGGGCACAAATACGAATCTCTTTCAGTAGTTTCATCACGTAGCTGTCTTTCGCAATCCTTGGCATGAAAGAGTCATTACCTCCAGTGCTACAGCTACTGGTTGAAATATTTCAGTGGATGCTATCAATTCCTGAGGGCTTGTTTTTCTGAAACTGTTCTCCGTGCAACTTCGATTTCTCCATCAGTGGACTCTGTGTTTCTTTTATCTTCGTTTCACCCTTTTGTCTTCATTTACTGCTCCCTGCCTAGTTCAATAATTTGCCCACCGGACCCTTCAGCATTCCCCGTGGGAGCTGGACTGTTCCCTCCAGGTCTCTATCTTAAGACGGGCGGAGGGTGGTCTTCCTGTTTGAGTCCCTCACTCCAGGTCTTTGGACATTTCACTGCAACATGTTTTAGTTTGTCTTTTTGAGTTACCCTTTGCCATTTTCCGTTCAGTTCTTGGATTTAATCACTCATCCAAGATATGCAAGAACACAGTCAGAGTCTCTTCTGACATCTACTTTGGTCTTTTCTTTCTTAATTGTTTTTATTAATTGTCCTTCCCCTTGTTCGTGTATGAGGTCTCTGATGTCATATCACAATCATCTAGTCTCTAGTCATTAGTGTTCACCGAGTCAAATCTATTCTTTTTTTTGTAAGTCATTTTATTGGGGTTTTTGCAGATATTATAACAATTCATAAATCAATTATATCCAGCAAACTTGTACATATGTTGCTATCATCATTTTCAAAACATTATCTTTCTACTTGAACTTTAAAAAGAATCATTTTATAGGGGGTTGTGTTAGTCTGGGTACTTTAGAGAAACAAATCCACAGAAACTCATGTATAAGAGAGAGTTTTATATACAGGGTAAGTGCACATCAAGAAAACATCCTAAGTCAGTGCTACCCAAGCCCATAAGTCCAATATTAACCCATATGTCCGACACTAATCCACAAAGTCCTCCTCTGTCTCACAAAACACCCACAATGATGCTGAGTGCAGGAGAAAAGCCAAATCAATGAATGTGTAAGCATCTCAGAGTTGGCAGGGGTCTCCATACGGCTGCTCCAGCACCCAGGGCTGCATCGGGGTAGGTCCATGTGACTTCTCCTCAGGGATGTCTTGCAGGAAGCCAGCCTTGCCAGCTGAAGCAGGGAACTGGCTAAGGCAGCTGCGCCCTGCTCCGACCATCACAAAGTAAGAGACCCGACAACTAAAAAGGCGAGGCTCACCAAGCCATTTATCCTCCTCCCTTCAATTGCCCCACATGTGTTTATCGGCCAGGTTGGCGCAATAAACTTTAACTATCTCAGGGGCTCATACAACTCTGATCACAATCCATCCATCCATCCATTGTGTCAAGCACTTTTGTACATTTGTTGCCATCATCATTCTCAAAACATTTGCTTTCTACTTGAGCCCTTGGTATCAGCTCCTCAGTTTCCTCCCTCCCTCCCAGCTCCCCCCTCCTCCACGAATGCTTTATAATTTAAAAATTATTATTATTTTGTCATATCTCACACCATCCGACATTGCCCTTCACCCACGTCTCTGCTGTCCATCCCCCAGGGAGGAGGTTATGTGTAGATCCTTGTAATCTGTTCCTCCTTTCTCCCTCACCTTCCCTCCATACTCCTGGTATCGCCACTCTTACCACTGGTCCTGAGGAGTTCATCTGTCCTGGATTCCCTGTACTTCCATCTACTAGAACTTTTATCATCAGCTCCTTTTTTGCCCCCTCCCTCCCCAACCCTCCCACCCTTAGGAACCCTTGAGAAATTATATACTATTATTATTTTTCCATATCTTGCATCGTCTGCTGTATTCCTTCACCCACATTTCTGTTATTTGCCCACCTTCTCCCTACCCTCATGGTATCACTACTCTGTTGTAGTTACATAATCTGATGTCAATTTGAGAGTATTCAAAGTAAATGGGGTGGAGTTTAGCCTGACAATCAGGTCACAGCTTGATGACCTCATATGGAGGCACTAAGGAGATAAATAGCTCATTGGAGGTGGGACAGGTGCTCACTCCCTGAAAGACATTACTGACGACGAGTCTGATAGAGCTATGCTGATGCAGCCAGAGCTCTGGAGCTGGAGGAGCCACGTGGAGACCCCTGTCAGCACTGAGATGCTTATACCAACCGCCATTGGATCCACAAGACTTTCCACCCACTGGCCTATGATCTTCTTGCATTCGGCATCACTGCATGTGTTTTGTGAGTCTGAAGAGCAATTTATAGATTGGTATCAGACATATGGGCTAACATCTAACTTACAGACTTGATCTGGACTGGGCTGGGATGTTTTATACAAAACTCTTTCTTATACACATGAGTTTCTATAAATTTTGTTTCTCTAGTCAACCCAGACTAACATATACTCCCATTATGGTTCCTGAGGGATTTATCTCTCCTGGATTCTGTGTGTCAAGAGCTCTTATCTGTACCAGTGTACATGCTCCGGTCTGGCCAAATTTGTAAGGTAGAACTGGGGTCATGACAGTGGTGGGGTAGAAGCATTAAAGAACTAGGGGAATGTTGTGTTTCTTTGGTGCTACACTGCACTCCTGTGACACTTCTGCAAGGGCATGTCTAATTGTCTACGGATGGGTTTAGGGTCTCTCCTCTGCTGCTGCCCGCCCCCACCCCTACCCCGGTCACATCCATATGATTGTTTGTTTGGGGTCTTTTGATGCCTGATAGCTGGTCCTATCATGATCACACAGGCTGGTGAGCTTCTTTCATGTGGACTTAATTGCTTCCCTGGTAGATGACTGCTGGTTTACCTTCAGGCCTTTAAGACCGCAGATGCTGTATCTTTGAGTGAAATGTTCATTTTTGATATCTAATGTGATACCCTCCCCTACAATGTATCATGCTGATTCAAAATGGCAAATATCAGTCCATGTCGGCTCATCAATGCCTATGGTGCTGCTCTGTATGCACTCTTAATCACTTTCAAGATTCCTTGATTCAAACAAGTTATGAACCGTTGTATTGCAGACAACAACAGCAAAATAACATATGAAATAGACAAAATCTTAGAAATACACCACCGACCCATACTGAATCAAGGTGAAATACAGAGGTTCAATTAGCATATAACAAGTGAAGAACTCGAAGCAGGGATCAAACCTCCGAACAACAACAAAAAGTTCTGAACCAGATCATTTCGCTGCGGAATTCTATCAACTATTTTGAGAAGAACGGACCCCTGTTCTGTTTAAAATCTTCCAAAAGATAGAAAAGGAACACTCCCTAATTCATTCTGTGAAGCAAGCATGACCCGGATACCCAACCAGACAAAGAAAACACAGGAAAAAGAAAACTAGCCAATATCTCTTGTGAATTTACATGCAAAATTCTCAACAAACTGCTGGTGAAGCGAATCCAATAACATAGTAAAATAATCCTCTACCGTTACCAAGTGTGACTTATTCTAGCACTGGAGAGATGCTTCAACATTAGAAAAATCAATCATCACAGTACTGCACATCAATAGAACCACATGATCATCTCTATAGGTGCAGAAAAAAAAACATTTGATAAGATCCAAGGGCTGTTCTTGATGAAAATCCTAAAGTGGATTGGAAGAGAAGACAAATGTCGCTACAGGAATCAGGACACGTTTTAGAAAACTGAAAGCCAGCATTATCTTTAATAGGGAAAGACAGAGACTTTCCCTCAAAATGGGAAAGACGAGAAAAAATGGCCCACCCTCACCACTTCTGTTCAATATTGTATGAGAAGTTCTAGCCAGAAATGTTTCTCAATATGGATATGGTGTTAGAGGGGCTCACTCTTGGATGCCAAGACATTTAGAAGACAACCAGTACTTAACCTCCTGAAGGAGATCCATATCGACGCCCATTCTGAAGAATGGTGGCTCAGCAGAGTGCAGAAATCACCAAACAATATCATTACCAGCACATGCAAATAAAATTTTGCTGAAGATTATTTAAAAAACATTTGCAGGATCTTCTAGAAATTCAAGCTGGATTCAGAAGAGGCCATGAAGTGTAGGATATAACTGTTGACATTAGGTGAATCTAAGCTGACAGGAGCCCTGGTGGTGTAATGGTTACATATTGGGCATGATCCACATGGTCAGCAGTTCAAAACCACCAGTAGCTTGTGGGAGAAAGACTGGGCTTTTCTGAGAGTTACAATCTCAGAAACCCACAGGGCATCGCTACGACTCGATATCAGCGAGAGGCTGAAGTGAAAGAATACCAAAAAGCCGGGCTGCTTACCTTGGTTTTGCTTACTGTGCAGAGGCATTGGATGGTGTGGATCATAGCAAACCTTGTGAAGAATGAATTCCCGAACAACTGTGCTTACGCAGAACCCGAAACTAGTCAGCACAAGGGGATACTACGTGGTTTAAAATCAGGAAGATGTGGTTTCATCCTTTCACCATACTTAGTCTATCTGCGGAGCAAATAGCCCGCGAAGCTGAACCGTAGGAAGAAGAACGCCACTCGGTTGTGGAGCAAGGCTCATCCACAAGCTCGCTCGCTGCAGCTGGAGAGGGAGGACTGGAAGCGCCATTGATGAAGATCTGCAATCAACGCTCCTGAAGCAGTCAGGAACCCAAACAAAACTGCACTGGGGAAATCTGCTGCCGAGACCTCTGTGCAGTGTTCGGAGCAAAGATGTCACTTCGAGGACCTGTGCCGCACTGCAACTGTGACTGTGTTTGAACTCACGGTGGCAGCTGTTGTGTCGATCCAAATTAGTGATGACCTTCCTCGTCTTTGCTGACCTTTCACAGGGCAGTAGAACCTGAGGCAAGAGTCCCCCTTTAGTTGAACCCTTTGAGTTCAGGTTCACTGAAGCATTACTTCTAATCATATACCTAGCCCTTTTATTCATCTTTTTTTTGTCTAAAGGTACCTGACTTGGAAACTTTTGACTTAATGTAAAACTATGTTTAGATGTATTCGTCAGATTTGGCTGCAGAATTAAACAAGAGTGAAGTTTATTGTTCTCTTACCAAAAAAATATCCATGATAGGTAGGTTTGGTGGCTCCCCAAAGTTGGTAGGGACCCAGGCCCCCTCTACCTCACTGCTCTGTCATCCACAGATTGTGGCCCTCCTTCTCTTGCTCCAAATGTTGCTGGTGGTCCATGCATCTGTCTGTCTGTGTGTTAGAGAACGGGGCGCTCTAGAGAAGCCGAAAGATGAGAAGAGCATGGCTCTCTTCTTTCAAAGGCTATTTCTTGGAAGGCTCTGGTGGTGTAGTGCTATGTACTGGGTTGCTAACCACAAGGTCATCAGAGTGAAACCACTGACCTTGGGAGAAAGAGGAGGCTGTCTAAGTGTTACAATCTCGGAAACCCACAGTGGCAGTTCTAGCCTGTCCTGTGGGGTCACTGTGGATCAGAATGAACTTGAATTTAGACACATGGTGGCTCTGAGTCAGTACTGACTCAATGGCACTGAGATACCTATAAGTGAAAGAGGCAAAAATGTAGTCTTTTACCCAGATAGCCCTGTACCCTGTGAAAAATTAGGATTCTTTTAATCCGGAGAAAAGAGAAGCTATATTAGAAGATAAAGAGCAACCTAAGCCTCACTGCTTGACTCAATAGGGGTCTCCTTGCACACTCAAGATCATAGTGTTGATCATAAAAGCTTCTGGGGCCACTGATGATCAAAAGTCAAAGAGCTCATTTTAAAATGTAAGTCAGGTCACACCTCTCTACTGCTCAACCCCCTTTGAAAACTCTCCATCATCATTCTGGCTACTGGGTGACCAAAGTCTGGAACAGTCCCAGCAAGAGATGCCATAATCCACTATGGTGGCAGTGATCGAAGGCCATGGGGATGCTTCCCTTAATCCTGCTTCTGCTTATTCAGCTTGACAAATAGTGCTACCAATTGCCGAAATAGGCTGTCAAACTCTGAAAGGCAACAGGTTGTGCAAAATAGTGTGGGATAACTGTATTGGTTGACTTGTGTCTGATATGTTGAAACCCATGTGCCTTTTAGATTCTAAGATAAGAGAGTAAGTACCAGATAGAAATGAAGGTCAGAGAAATGAGAAGTCTGGACTGGGGAGGTTCATTCAGGCGTCACCTGCCGTGGTATCATTAAAGTTGTGGGTGTAGATAAGAATTTTAAGTATATCAGGAGGAGGGTGGAGTTTGGGATTAAACCTGGACAACTTCCAAAACCAGAAAGAAGAGAAGGCGCATGCAAAGGAGATGGAGACATAGCAGCACACCTATGGGGGTGAACAGAAGCTGGGGACAGGGAGTGTTTAAAGGAAAGGATATCAGGTGGCGTTTAATGCTTTTTGCGGCAGCGCTCCTATGAAGTCAGGGGAAGGAAGATCATTCCGTTGGGGAGCAGAGAGGTCATTCGTGACTTTTCTAAGGCAGATTCAGTGGAGGCACAAAGCTCATTACAGTGAACTGAGCGGGTGGGAAGGGAGAAACTGGACCTGTGGCTGGGAAGGCAAGCACAGAAGTGGCTCACCCCTTGAGGACCACGTCCAGTTAGGGCAGGTCTCTTAGAGATGGGAGAGGATCTTGAGTGTGCATGAGAATGGTCCGGTAGAATGACAGGCATCATTGCTATAAGACCATGACAGAGCAGAGAGTGACAGGAACAAAGTCCTATGAAAGCCAGAGGAGAGGAGATCTATATCAAGGAATTGGCTGACAGCCGGACACGGACTCCGTCATCAGATGGAACAGGAGAGAAAGTGAAGGTGAGAGCAGGTAACGATGCGAAGGTTGATCTAGTGATAAGATTACACAGCAGGGCCCTTCGATGGTTTCTATTTTCTCACCAAAGTATGAGGCAAGACTCTCAGTTGAATGTGATCTTAAAGGGGAAAGGACATTTGAGGAAAGAGCCTGTGAACTAGATACGGGGTACAGAGAACAGTGGACAGTGGTAGTTTCCTGTAGTAGAGAAAGGTTACAGGATAGCTAGGCAGTGTTGACAGCTCCTCCCACCCCCACCCCCACCACTGTCAGTTGGCAAGGTTATCCATTGTTCTTCCATATGTTATAGCATGTCTTATCAATGAATATAAATTTATCTCTGCAATGGGTTTGATTGACTTACCCAGAGGATGGCTTCACGTCTCCCTTGACTTATGTCTTAGCCCAGATCTCCCCAAAGCAGAACCTGGAGCAGGAAGCTTCTGTAAATACAGCCCAAGGAACAAAAGCAAAGGACAGGGGAGTGAGAGAGGAGAAAGGAAAAGCCATGGTGAGGCTGTTATTTGCACTGGACAGGGTGGTTGCTTGCTAGACCCAAAGCACTGGGCTCCTGTCAGTGAGAGCACCCTTTGTCTCAGGACTGCCCATCGAAGAGTTACAGGCTCCTACAGGGTTATCGACCTTACAGGGACGGTTCTACCCTTACCTCTAGGTCTCTATGAGTTGGCATCGACTCGCTAGCCCTGGGTTGGAATCTGGATGGTGTGACGGTCAGAGGTTTTAAAGGGATTCCTATCACAGAGCTGGAGAATTTCAGTTTGCTCTGGACAAGTTTAAGTCGGAAACAATTAAGGAAAACGAGGCAGAAGAGTCTCATTGATTCTGAAAGCTGATTTTCTTTTCATTTTAAGTTAAAAAATATGCCTGTCCTGCCATCTAGTGTTCACTGGTTTGTTAGATGTAAATTTGTAAGAAGCCACACTATCTGCTTTTCTTTTTAAAAAATTTTAATTTTATTTTATTGGAAATTCTTACAGCTCTTATCACAATCCATACATATATCCATTTTGTCAAACACATATGCTGTCATCATCTTTTTCAAAACATTTTCTCTCTACTTGAGCCCCTGGCATCAGCTCCTCCTTCCCCCACCAACCCCCCTCATAACAATCTATAAATTATTCTTTTTTCCCCTCATGTTTTACACTGACTGCTTTCCCATTTCACCCACCCTTCTGTTGTCCGTCTCCCTGGGATGGGGGCCACACGTCGATCATTGTGATCGGCTCCCCTCCATGCCCCCTCCCACACCCTTACCCTCCTAGTATTTCTGCTTCTCTTTTTGGTCCTGAGGGCTTTATCTGTTGTGAATTCCCTGTGTTGCGAGCTCTTATCTGTTCCAGTGTACATGTTCTGGTCTAGCTAGATCTGTAATCAGAACTGGGGTCATGATAGTAAGGGGGGAGGAAGCATTACAAAACCAGAGGAAGGTTGTATGTGGCATCAGTGCTATACCGCACCCTGACTGGCTCTTCTCTTCCTTGTGGCTGTTCTGACAGGGGGTGTTCAATCGACTACTAATGGGCTTGGGGTCTCCACTCTGCCCTCCCCTGCATTCCCACTAATATGCTTTCTGTTTGTTTTGTTTTGGGTCTTTGATGTTGGATACCTGATCCCATCGACAACTCATGATCACACAGGCTGGTGTGCTTCTTCCATGTGGGTTTTATTGCTTCATTTTAATGGGGTTGCTACAAACATTCTTTTGTCTTTTATTTTTTTCTGACTTTTATTGGGGGCTCTTACATCTCTTATCACAATCCATACATACATTCATCCAGTGTGTCAAGCACATTTGCACATATGCTGCCATCATCATTTTCAAAGCATTCTCTTCCTACTTGAGCCCCTGATATCAGCTCCCTATTTCTTCCCCCTCCAGTCTCTGCCCTCCCTCCCTCACAAAGCCTTGATAAATTATAGATTATTATTTTCATATCTTACATTGTCCTCCATCACCCTCACCCACTTTTCCGTCATTCATTCTCCCTGGGAGGGGCTTCTACTTGGATCCTTGTGATCATTTTCCTCCTTTTCTCCCCCACTCTCCCCTAATCTTCCTGGTATCTCTACTCTCATTGGTGGACCTGAGGGGTTTACCTATCCTGGATTCCCTGTATTCCGGGCACTAATCTGTAGCAGTGTGCATGTTCTGGTCTAATCTGATTTGTAAGGCAGCATTGAGGTCATGATAGTGGGGTGAAGGAAGCACCAAATAGCTAGAGGAAAGTTGTGTTTCATTGGTGCTATATTACACCCTAACTGGCTCATCTCTTCCCTGTGAACCCCCTGTGAGGGGATGTCCAATTATCTACATATGGCCACTGGGTATCCACTCCATGCTGTCCCCTCCCCACCATTCACATTGGGTATGATTTTGTTCTGGGTCTTAGATACCTGATACCTGATCCCATGGATACCTCATGATCACATCGGCTGGTGTGCTTCCTTCATGTGGGCTTTATTGCTTCTGAGCTAGATGGCCGCTTGTTTATCTTCAAGCCTTTAAGGCCCTAGATGCTATATCTTTTGATAGGCGGGCATTCTCAGCTTTCTTCACCACATTTACTTATGCACACATTTTGTCTTCAGAGATCGTGTTAGGAAGGTGAGCATCACAGAATGCTGGATTGTTAGAACAAAGTGTTCTTGTGTTAAGGGAGTACTTGAGGCAAGGCTCAATGTCCATCTGCAACCTTAATTCTTAACATATAGATATGAGTACATAGTTCTAGTCCCCTCTCATTTTATATATACATATATATATATATACACATATACACTGGAAAATACTCATAAAGGCCAACAAACAGACCTTGAACTATTTATAGGCTTTTCCATTTTTTTTCAGAAGCTTTCTTTTTGTTATTGTTATTTGGGCTTCTTATATATATATATGGTTTTTGTTATTGTTTTGTTGGTTTTGAGTTTCTTTGTTGTTTTATTTGGCTTTGCCTGTTTTTTGAACTTATTAATGTATCTGCATGTCTATATAGATAATATAGGTGGGATAAATAATTTGGAGGTCAAAAGAATGAGACCAATGATTCTGGGGGGGATACGGGAGAAGGGGAGATGGGAGATAAGAAGAGAGGTGGGGAGAACCAACCCAGAGAAAAGGGAACCACAAGTGAACTAGAATCAATGCAAAGAAGGGCATAGGATGCCCAGTGGGGCTACAAGCACGTTGTGGTGGGGGAATTCCTAGTTATGAAGGACCGCTCTTGTGTTATAGGACATGTATGTCTCTGGCTCTTATCCTCTCACCAAATAGCAAGAACAACTTTCAACTCTCATGAGAATGGAATATATCCTGCACTTTTGCAACTGTGCCCCACCGCTCCATCCATTTAGAGATACTGATAAGGGGTGGGTGGTTAGCCTCTACTTTCTAGAACAGGACACTAGGGCTTAGCAAGCTAAGTGACAATGTCATTGCAGATAAGCAATGGAGCAGGTCCTCAATAGCTATGGCCTTTACTCTTCTAGCTTTTCTTCTATCTACAGTCTTTAAGTAGTTAACACTCTTAGAGCTTTTGTAATGTGGCAATATATAAAATTCCATTTTCATATAACTTTCTTTCATAAAGCTAAGTTCACCATACTAGCAAAGCTAGGAGAGTAAAACTCAGACTTACTGCCGTTGAGTTGACCGTGATTCGCAGCAACCCTGCAGGGTAGAGCAGTACCGGCCCTGTGGGTTTCTGAGAGAGCAGAGTCTCATCTTTCTCCGGAGGATGGTTGGTGGTTTTGAACTGCTGACTTCATATAGGGGAGAACTGCCCCTGTCAGTTTCTAAGATTGTAACTCTTTATGGATTGTCTTTCTCCCAAAATGATAGATACTGATGCCTAAATTAAAGATAGATGAAAGTTTGAGGAAGAGATCTTAAGAGGACATTTTAACCACACTAGACTTATTCAGCCATTACATTGGAATGGTGATTTAACAGTGGCATTCTAGCATTTATGCTGGGCTTTTACACAGGGAATGGTGTGTGTATATGACACACTACTCTTGTACCAATGATAGGACTTGATGGTTTTTCTAACAAGATAATGTTAACCCAAATATTTATAACTAACCAAGAATTTTCACTTATATTGCCTAATTTTAAGAATGATTATAGTCTTGAGCTAGCTATAAAAGGTAAACAGTATATGTATCTTTCAATATTCAAATGTAAAAGACTAGAAAAAACAACCATTATTGATACAAAATAAAACAAAGGACTATTGAGTAAACATGAAAATATCCAATGACCCAAGATTTAGTTACAAAAGAATATAAAAGGTCTTATTTGGGTCCATGACTGACCACCTAAGATCTGCGTGATTCAGAGAATTGCTTAACTCAACGGAAGTTGGAGGTAAATATGTTATAAGACTTGACTTGTTCAACAAGCCACCAAGATTCCAGCCTAAGTAAAATCGCGTTCAAAGAGAAAGTATGTGTCTCTGTGCACACTGCGCTGCAGACTATCAATGAAAAGACATAGACTTTCAGGAACAGAGACTTGTAGAAGCATATGAGGCATCAGCAGAAGACAAGACAAAGAAGATGACGTCAGAGGAGAAAGTTCAGAACATGAGAATTATGAGAACGCTTTATGAGAACAAAACTCCCCATGATGTAGCCCTCCAATGCATTATTCATGAGGAACTCTCCATCTCTGTACAGTAGCTCAAAGAGCTCGCAAGAGGTCCCTGATATAAAATGGAAGAATGGATGAATTATATAATGTACATGAAGAGATGTGTTTTTGAAGTTACACTGTCTAGGCAACTTTTCAATCCAGGTGTTATCCCTTGTTCGTTGCTATTATACCTTTCGCTTTGAGATTATTCATTCAACAAATTGAATGCCCACTATGTTCCAGACTCTGTTCTAGGCACTGGAGCTGTAATAGAGAGGAAAAGAAGGACATTCCTACCCATATTTATTTTCTTGTGTTGTGCTAGTGGTGGTGGTGGTAGGGAGATATATGTGAAGGGAAATCAACAAGTAAAAATCATACAGGCCGTAAATGGTAAAAAGTGTTTTGAGGGAAAAAAGTGGGAAAGAAGGATAAGGGAGTGTTAGAAACATACATTAAAAAAAAGGAGATGAAGACATTTGCTCCTCAGGATAAACTATTAAGTGAAAAGACAGAATTGAAAATGGCATCTAATTATGTGCCAAGTTTTCTGTAATGAAATATTTAATACATATGCATAGAACAGGAAATTAAGTTATTTTTAGATGATGGAATAAAGAGTGATTAAAGTTGATATGCGTTATACATTATTTCTAATAACTTAAAATCAGAAAAGTTATGCATCAGGATTGTATCCTTTCTCCCTATTTATTCATCTGTATGCCGAGCAAATAATCTGCGATGCTGACCTACATGAAGAAGAGTACAATGCCAAGATTGGAGGAAGGCTTATAAATAACCTGCAATATGCAGATGACACAGCCTTGCTTGCTGATGTGAGGAGAACTTGCCGAAGAGCAAGATGGCAGCCTTCAATATGGATTACAACTCAAGGTAAAGAAAGCAGACACCTTCACAACTGAACCAATAGACAACACCCTGATTAATGAAGAGAGGCCTGAAGTGATCAAGACATTTTTTGAGCTTGGATTCACACTCAATGCCCACGGAAATAACAGTCAAGTAGTCCAAAGATGTGCTGCGTTGAACAATCTGCTGCGCAAGACCTCTTTAAAGTATTGAAGAGCAAGGATGTCATTTTGAGTACTGAGAATGCGCCTGACCCAAGCCCTGCTATTTCCAATCTATTTATGTGAAAGTTGGACAATGAGTAAGGAAGACCGCAGAAGAGTCGATGCATTTGAACGATGGTGTTAATGAAGAACGTTGAAAGAACAAACATTTGCTTTGGAAGTAGAGGCAGACTGCTATTTAGAATCTCAAGGATGGAGACACTTCGTCTCGTGTACTTTGGACATATTACTAGGAGAGACGAGCCCTGAAGAAGAACGTCATGCTTGGTAAAGCAAAGGTCGTGAAAACATCCCCTCAGAGAGATGAATTGGCACAGTGGCTGCAACAATGGGCTCACACCTCACAACAATTGTGAGGATGGCACCGAAGCAGGCAGTGTTTCGTTCTGTTGCCCATCAGGTCGCTGAGAGTCAGGACTGACTCGATGGCACCAAACAACATGATTAACCCACTGTCACCCAGTTGATTCCAACCTACAGGGACCCTAACATCAGGTTTTGGAGAGTGTTCATCTGCACATGATCCTCGTGTTTCTCCCAAGGAGCATCGGTCCAACGACTTTGTGATCAGCTATCTGAAGCGTATTTATTTGACAGTGCTGTCCTCTTCCTGCCATGCTGCTGTTGTCATTGGATATCAATGAGTGCGTCCGTAATGACACTGCCTGGTTCTGAGCTGCCCTCTCAATTGTTATGTTCCGCCCATGGGGCAGGGATTGTGTCAATCCTCTTGTCAAGGGCCTTCCTCTATTCTACCAAGAATGATGTCCTTTTGCATAGACCAGCCTCTCATAACTATGTCCAAAGCACGGGAGCATTCTGGCTGTACTTCTTTCAAGACAGAGCTGTTTGTTCTTTTGGCAGTCCATGGCACTTTCAGTATTCTTCTCCAGCACCATAATTCAAAAGCATCAATTCTTCAAGCTTCTTTATTTGATATCCAAATTTCACACGCATATGAGGTGATTGAAAATGCCATGGTTCGGGTCAGGAGCACTTCAGTTCTCAAAGTAACATCTTTTGTTTTTCAGCGCATTGAAGAGGATTTGTGCAGCCGATTGACCCAATGCAGTGCATCCTTTGAGCTCTTGGCTGTTGCTTCCACGAGCACCGATTGTGGATCCAAGCCAGGGGAAGTCCTTGATGACTTCCATCGTTACAAGCCACTTATCAGGATGCTGTGATGGTTTTAGTGTACTTTACGTTGTAATCCATAATATCCCATCCAGGATATTCATCAGCAAGTGCTCCTTATGTTCCGCAAACAAATAACCGCTTCTCTGTTTATTTGTTCAGTATACAGATTGAATGCGCATCCAACCTGATGCACGCTGTTCTTGATTTTAAACCACGCAGTATTCCTTTGTTCTGTTTGCACTTCTGTCTCCTGATCTATGTTCAGCTTCCACATGAGCACCATGAGGTGTTCTGGAATTTCCTATCTGAAACCCACCCCACCCCAAAGTCATGGTCCATACACTTGAATGTCTTTGTATCGTCAGGAAAACACAAGTGAAGGTCTTTCTAGTATTCTCAGCTTTCAGTCGAGATCTATCGAACATCACCAATGCTATCCCTCATTCCAAGACCTCTTCTGAACCCGGCCTCAACTCTGCAGCTCCCTATCTGTGTGTTGCTGCAACTATTGTTAAATAATGTACAGCAAGATTTTACTTGTGTGTGAGAGTAATGCTGTTGTTCTACAATTTGAGCATTCCAGTGGGTCTCCTTTCATTGGAATGGGTACCAGTATGGATCTCTTCCCATCAGTTGGCCAGGTAGCTGTCTTCCAAGTTGCTTGGCATGGACAAATGAGTGTTTCCAGTGCTTCATCAGCTTGTTGAAACATTTCAGTTGGTGTTCTGCCCCTGGGGCCTTGCTTGTGGTGAATGTCTTCAGTGCAGTTTGAACTTCTCCCTTCAGCACCGCTGGTTCTTGATCAAATGCTACCTCCTGGAATGGTGGACTGCTGACTAGTTCTTTTGGGTACAGTGACACAGAGTCTTCTTTTTAAATTTTTTAAACATTTTATTAGGGAGTCATACAACTCTTATCACAATCCATACATATACATACATCAATTGTATAAAGCACATCTGTACATTCTTTGCCCTAATCATTTTCAAAGCATTTGCTCTCCACTTAAGCCCTTTGCATCAAGTCCTCCTTTTGCCCCTCCCTCCCTGCTCCTCCCTCCCTCATGAGCCCTTGATAATTTATAAATTATTACTTTGTCATATCTTGCCCTATCCGGCGCCTCCCTTCACCCCCTTTTCTCTTGTCCAGGGAGGAGGTCACATGTAGATCCTTGTAATCAGTTCCCCCTTTCCAACCCACTCACCCTCTACCCTCCCAGTATCACCCCTCACACCCCTGGTCCTGAAGGTATCATCCACCCTGGATTCCCTGTGCCTCCAGCTCCTATCTGCACCAGTGTACATCCTCTGCTCTATCCAGACTTGCAAGGTAGAATTCGGATCATGGTAGTGGGGGCCGGGGAGGAAGCATTTAGGAACTGGAGGAAAGCTGTATTCTTCATCGGTGCTATGTCGCACCCTGACTGACTCATCTCCTCCCCTAGACCCCTCTGTGAGGGGATCTCCAGTGGCCGACAAATAGGCTTTGGGTCTCCACTCTGCACTTCCCCTTTCATTCACTATGGTAAGATTTTTTTTTTGATGATGCCTTATATCTGATCCCTTCGACACCTTGTGATCGCACAGGCTGGTGTGCTTCTTCCATGTGGGCTTTGTTGCTTCTGAGCTAGATGGCCGCTTGTTCACCTTCAAGCCTTTAAGACCCCAGGCACTATCTCTTTTGATAGCCGGGCACAGAGTCTTCTTTCCATCTTCTCTGGATGCTTCCTGCATCATTCAATATTTTGCTCAGAGACTCTTTCAAGATTACAACTTGAGGCCTGAATCTTTTTCTTGAATTCTTTCAGTTTAAGATATGCTGAGCCTGTTCTTCCTTGTTGACTTTCTAATTCTAGATTTTTGTACATTTTATTGTAATACTTTACATTTTCTAAAAAGTTAAAAGATCATTTTTGGGGGGCTCTTACCACTCATAACAATCCATACACCAATTGTATCAACCTTATTTGTAAAGATGTTGCCATTATTATTTTCCAGACATTTACTTTCTATCTTAGCCCTTGGTATCAGCTCCTCTTTTTTCCCTGTCCCCACTCCAACCCTCGTGACCCCCTGATAAATTATAAATTATTTTAATATCTTACACTAACTGTTGTCTCCCTTCCCCCACGGTTTCGTTGTTCGCCCCCCTGGAGCGGGGAGGTATGTGGTTATGTGTCAATGGGTTTTCTTTTCCTCCCCTCCTATCCTCACCTTCCCCCAACTCTCTTGGCATCACTACTCCCATTCCTGTTCCTGGATTCTGTGGGTGGTGACCTGACCTCCCATCTCTTAACGATAGCTGTGTACATGCACCAGTCTAGTGGCCAGTGGGGAAGCCTCAAGGAGCCAGAGGAATATTCTGCGTTTCATTGGTGCTATACTGCACCCTGGCTGACTCATCCCTTCCTTGTGATCTTTCTGTGAGGGGATGTCCCATTGTCTACGGATGTGTTTTGGGTCTCTGCTCTGACTCCCCTCGTTCTCAACAATATTTTTTGTTTGTTTGTTTTGGGTCTTCTGATGCCTATTACTCGATCCTGTTGACAACTCATGCTTGCACAGGCTGGTGTGCTTTTTCTGTGTGGGCTTGTTGCTTCTCTGCTAGATGGCCTCTTGTTTACCTTCAAGCCTTTAAGACCCCAGATGCTATATCTTTTGATAGCTGGGCACCATCGGCTTTCTTCACCACATTTGCTTATGCAACCATTTTGTCTTCAGCAATCTTGCTAGGTGGGTGAGCATCACAGAATGCCAGGTTGTTAGAACAATGTTTTCTTGCATTGAGGTAGGGCTTGAGCAGAGGCCCAAAGTCCATCCACTACATCAGTGGATTGCTATATAAATATATGTACATAGGCCAATACCTATATTTTTATGAATTAATGTATTTACATATGTACACACCTATGTTTATATCTCTATCTATAACTTTGCTTCCTAGATCTTTCCTGTTTCCTTTTACCTTCCTTCTGCCCCACCATCATGCTTGCCCCTTCTTCTGCCTCTTAATAATTCCTCTCAGCTAGGTTGCTGCTGCTCCAATACCTCCAGGATCTCTACATCCTCCTTGTTGTTGAACTCAATTCCCTAGTTTTCCCCTTGCTATGGCATTGTTTGATCACTGCGTCCTTCCCCCATTCCTCTTCCCACCAAGTCCCTATGGAACCATAGGTCCTGCTGCTTTCTTCTCAAGCTTGCATTTTAAAGGGCAGTTTGACATTTACTGCTCAACTCTTTGACTTCATCATTTCTTCTATTTGCCTTAGCTGCTCTATGATAAGAGCAAGTTTCAGACTTGACATGCACTTTTATGTTTTCTTTCTTTCCTCCCTTTTTAATGATCCTTTTGCTTTCTTCATGTATGATGTTCCTAATAGCATCTCACTGCTCCTCAGGTTTTCTGTCATTAGCGCTCAATGTTCCAAATCTGTTTTTGAGATGTTCTCAAAAGTCCAGAGGAATACACTCAAGGTCATATTCTGGATCTCATGGACTAGTTTTAATTTTCTTCAGCATCAGTGTGAATTGATGTATGAGCAATTGTTCCTTGGCCTCATTTTAGCTGCTAATAGTGAGCGTTTCCATTGTTACTTCCCACAGATACAGTCAATTTGATTTCTGTATTCCATCTGAAAAGTCCATGTGTATAATTACCGTTTGCATAGTTGGAGAAAGGTATTTGCAATGAGGATATCTTTGGTCTTGCAAAATTCTATCATACACTCTCCAGAATGATTTTTATCACCAAAGCCAGGTTTTCCAAATTGCATTCCAGTTGCCAGTAATGATCAGAGCATCTCTATGGCATGTTCCATCAGTTTCAGACTGAAAACGTTGGTAAAAATCTTCAAGTTCTTCATCACGAGCTTTAGTGTTTGGTATGTGAATTTGAGTTATTGACTGGATTTCCTTGTATGGAGATAGACATTCTCTTATCACAGACAGCACACTGTACTTCATGATACATCTTGAAATGTCATTTGGAGGATGAATGTGGTGCCATTCCTTTTGAATCTGTCATTCTGGCATAGTCATTCCTATGACTGCCTGATTCACAATGGACAATTTCAGCCCAGTGTTACTGTTAGGTAATCATTAAGTCACTTCTGACCCATAGCGAACCTAGGCAAAACAGGACAAAACACTGTCTGGTCCTGCGCCATCCTCACAATTGTTCCTATGAGTCCATTGTTGCAGCCACTCTGCTGATCAACTTGTTGAGGGCCTGCCTCTTTTCCACTGCCCCTCCACTTTACCAAGCATGATGTCTTTCTCCAGGGACTGGTGTCTCCTAACAACATGTCCAAAGTCTGAACAACAAAGTCTTGCCATCCTAACCTTTAAGGAGCACTCTGGTCAATACCTCTTTCAAGACAAATATTTTTGTCCCTTTAGTAGTCCATGGTATTTTCAATATTCTTCGTCAGCACCACAACACAAAAACATTGCTGCTTCTTTGGTCTTCCTGTTCAATGTCTAACCTTCACACGCATATGAGGCAATTGAAAATACCATGACATGGGTCAGGCACCCCTTAATTCTCAAATTAAAATCCTCCTGCTTTTCTATAGGCTAAAGAGATTTTGTGCAGCAGATTTACCTTGTCAGCTCTTGCCTGCTGCTTCCACAAGCATTAATCATTGATCCAAGAAAGACAAAATCCTTGACAACTTTAACCTTTTCTCCATTTATCATGATGGTACCTATGGGTCCAGTTGTGAGGATTTGAGTTTTCTTGACATTGAATTGTGAGCCACACTGAAGGCTATAATCCTTGCTCTTCATTAGCAAGTGCCTCCAGATCTTCTTCTTCTCAGCATGCACATTGTGTCATCTGCACATAACCGGTTGTTCATAAGCCACAGTACAATCGTGTTAACACAATCTTTTTCATATACTCCAGCTTTTAAGAGTATTTGCTCAGCATGCAGATTGAACAAGTGTGGTGAGAGAATACAACCCTGACCTGCACCTTTCCTGATTTTAAGCCATCCAGTCTCCCCTTGTTCCGTTCACACAACTGCCTCCTGATTCATGTACAAGGTCCACATGAGCACAATGGGGTGCTCTGGAAGTCCCATTCTTCTCAAGATTATCCATAGTTTGTTTGTTTTTTTATGATCCACAAAGTTGAATGCCTTTCCATAGTCAATAAAGCACAAGTAAACATCTTTCTAGTATTCTTTGCTTTCAGCTAAGATCCATCTGCCATCAGCAGTGATATCCCTTGTTCCATGTCCTCTTCTGTATCTGGCCTGAACCTCTGGCAGCTTCCTGTCAATGTTCTACAACCATTGTTGGATAATCTTCAGCAAAATTTTATTGCACATGATATCAGCGATGGTGTTCCATAGTTTGAGTATTCTGTGGTAGGTCGCCTTTCTCTGGAATGGGAACACACATGGAGCTCTTCAGCTTACTAACATATGTATTACACACATGCATATGTACATATAGATCTTAATGTTTTGCCTTTTATTTTTGATGACTTCCAATTTTCCTAAATTCATGCTATATACTTTCCAAGTTCCAATTAGTAATTGGTACTTGCAGCTGTTTCTTCACATTTCGAGTCATACCCTGTTAGCAAGTGATTGTCCCGAAGGCTGACTCCCCCAGGCTGCCCTCCACCAATGTCATTATGGCTGGCTCCGCTTCGAGGAGGGAACTTGTCCTCCATCAGCTTCTGAATGACTTTGGAGGCTCTTCTCCTGGCATAGTGTCTGGCAATGTTCTGCTGCTATTAATAAGGCCTTTAGTGGCTAATTCCTCACAAGTGGGCAGCTTGTTCCTGCTTCATAGTCTGTTTTTAGTCTGAACACACTGTTGACACTTGCTCATTTCTGGGCGACTCTGCTGGTCGTGGAACCAGCTTCTAGCACCACAGCACCACATAAGCCACCACAGTACAATAAACTGACGGACAAGCGGCGACTAACATGATTAGAAGTATTAATTTTATGGTGTCACCAGGAGGAACTGATTTAACGGCTATGGATGGATCTATAATTTACCAGAAGTAATAAAAATAATTTAATTAAATTTCTAAATATCTCTTTTCAATCTCAACTAAATGGAGTGACTTATACTCCAGCGTAGTTTCATTTCCTGGAGGCAGAATGCCACCCTCCTCAAATCCCTAACACTAATCTTTGTCACTATTCAAGTCTCCTTGTATTAAAATGTTTTGCTTTTTCAAATATGGGTCTAAGCCCTCTGATTCCACTCTCCCCATCTACCTACAGGTGAACCCCCCATGGCAGTTGCTCTCCATCTTCTTACACATGTGAGAAAGGCAGTGCACTACAGGGGTTGGGAGCACAGGCTCCAGGGCCGAGCAGCCTGCGTTTGAAGTCCACCTGGCTGCTCACGAGCTGTGTGGGTATGTGTTGGGCTGCGGTCTGCAAGGGCAGCTGTTTGAAACTGTGGGGGGAAATGGGCCTTTCCACGCCTACAAAGAGTTACAGTCTTGGAAACATACAGGGACAGTCCTACCCTGTCCTATAGGGTCACTATAGGTCTCGATTCGACGGCAGTGAGACTCGCTAGCTGAGTGACTTTGGTTAAGTGGTCTCATCTCTCAATACTTCAGTTACGCCTCACAGAGAAACTGGGATACATGTAATTCCTCTTCCACAGATTATTATGCTGAGAACAGTGTTAGGTATAGACTAGTTTATTGTTATTCTAAAACTATGTTCCTATATTCTATTCTACATTCATTTATCCTACATTTATCAATTTGTGTACATTATTATTTATTCTAAATTTATTCTTATTAGCCTGAATGTAATTCCTAGAAATCAGCGACTACATGGTCCAGTCCTCTATAATCGTTGCTGCACGGTGCAAGAAAATGCATCCTATCCATTTTCCATCCCCGGGGCTTACCCTGTGTATGAAAAGAATAAGCTTTAGTGAGGGGAGAATGAAACGGCAAGGACTTTGATATGGTATCTTTGTGATCCACTCTGTCATGCTTTGGGCTAAATAGCAAAGATGAAAGCCGAGGCTCTGAGGATTTAAACAACTTACCCAAGATCACTTAGCTGTTAAGTGGAAACTAAATCAGGTCTATCAGGTTCTTTTCATTGTACAATGTGTTGGAAACCAATGGGAATAAATAGATGAGTGAGCTTGAGAAGGGTCTGGAATTGTCTTTGGCCTTCCTCCTGTGTTTATTTATTTACCGCTCTTTTCCCAGAGCGCAGCCAGTGCCTGCTTCACAGGAAGAACTCCATAAATATTTATTGTTGAATGAATAAATAAACGATGAAATGGTACAAAAGAACACATCAAGGACTACACAGGCAAAATAGCCTCTCCAAAAGGTACTTTTCAGTCTAAATATTCATTCTCATACATTTAGTATGACTGATTCATGCTCAGAGTTTCTATTTACTGCTAGAGAAAGTGGAGGACGTCATTTGTTACCTATTTGTTACAAGTGCAAGTTCAGAAACCAACGGTACCCTGTAACCTGAGGTTTTGCTTTCATAAAACAAAGAAACATTTAGTCTCGAGTCTGCAGCCGGCAGCTTCATTTCTTTCATTTGGTTTGTGGTTCGCTTGAAAGAGTTGAAGGAATGTAAATAAATCTGCGCAGCGTATCTCAAATATGCTCTATCTTCCCGATTCAGGAACCTTTGGGGCAGCATATTTGTTTATAATGTAATTGATTGTAGTGTACCCCACCCCACCCCAGTTGTAGCCTCAAGCTGGTCAGTCCCACAGGGACTCCTGGAGAGAATAGTATAGATGCTCCCTTTGATTCGAGCTAGGCCCACGTTTCTCTTCCTATAGGCCTGCGAGAAACACCGTAATGTTGAACAGAAAATGGATTTATCTATAATAAGATTTCAACGTGATAAAAACCCATTAATACAGCTGGGGAATACAGTGAAAACCTACTGCAGAAGTCAGCTGTAAAATTAATTTGAATTCAGAGGACAGACCCCAGATAGTTCAGGAATGAACCGAGATGTATCTTCATGAAGGGAGGCTTATTCCCACTGGTGCTAAAAAAGCATCTCTCAATTTAGAAATGAAAAAAGAGAAAGATTTCTTGCTTTATTTTGGAGAACATTGAAATACACATACTGGAAAAATACCCTTTTGGTGTATATAGTTAGTTTCTCATCACACAGATCTTCAACATTATCATGACTTTTGGAACAAGGAGGATGCATTGAGATAGCCAGGGAGCTATGAAACTGTGACTGCTGGGTCTTGGGAATCACGGAAACACACTCAGGGTGACTGTTAGTCACAAACGCTTTTCTTAAAAGCACTTTTCTATTGCAGTTGCAATCGCCTGGAAGACAAGTAACCCCACAACAATCGATGCACAGTGGTAAGCCAGAAATCTCGCGTAGAATCTTGTTGCACATGAGCAAATTGTGGTGACTGTAGTATGTTGTAATAGCTTTATTGTCCCACGTAGCAGTGGTGGGTTGTTAAAGAGTACCGCAGTCCTGTAACCCGATTTCTTTCCTTTTTCATTTTTTTCTGCCTCTTGTGGACACTGGTGGGTCTCGAAGGTTATCTGAACCATACGTTCTATTTTGCCAAAGTTAAACTCGATCCCTATATAAAGCTTTGCATCAAATTAGAGCAATGTCAATGTATTTTTACAGGAAATCACTACGTTTCTGGGTTGTACAAAGAAGGAGACTGGACGGCAGGAGCACACAAGACCTTTAGGAGCCTCAACATTCACCTCTCGCGCAAGCAGTTGGATGCTGAAATGGGAAAAAGATAGTCATTGTGTTAATGAGGGGACAGAGTATATTCTATAATCTATGTAAGAACATCAACCTCTTGTTTGTTTTCAAAGTGAATTCAACTATCCTACCTTTTCGTTTATAGGGCTACTAGCTTTGGACACAGGTGTGCTTTATGAGGCTGACTCTAGTATTAATCTTTGCTCTAGTAACACCCAATCCCAAATGTCAGTTGCATGAACAATGCAGATTTCTTCCATGCTCACAGGCCAGTCGATTGACTGGAGCTTTCCCTATAGATTAGCTTTGTGAATGTGCGTGTATTTCTGCAAGAGGTTGGGCAGGAGTGAAAGGCCTATGAAAACAGTGTGTATGCATTTGGTGGTATAATGGATATTCAGTATTCATTTATTACACTACTGATGAAAATCAGCTCTTGAACTGGGTTCTTTCTATGTTTATTTATGTGACTTGCTTACTGGGAAAGCATTCAGATAGTCACATCATCTGGTTAGGAGCCTGTCAGAGGGACTCTTACCTTACTAGCGATGCTAAAAGATTTGCGATAGGTTCTTTAGCGGAGTGCCCTCCTAGCAAAGAGCTAGCTAACAATATAAAGGAATGAGAACGCTGATGGAAAAGTTTCAAAACGAAAGCAGAAGTAATAGAGGCATATTGGATTCTAGCGCCACTCAACACATTCCATTTCTAAATTGTTGGTAAACTCGACTGGGCTCACGTGCGCACTTTTCATGGTTTAAACTTCACGCTGAAGTCACCCAGTGTTTTCAGATGAGGCTCATTTAATATCGTATCTCGTCAAGTCATTCATAAATAATATAGAAATGTCTTCTCTCCAGTCTTCCCCCTGAAGCAAGTTTTAGATAGGCAAGTATGTGACAAGAGGAGAATACATTTTAAAGTAGTGATACAAAAGGAAAAGAGACTTTGTTCACGATATGGACATACAATAGTGCCTTGTCACAAGAAGCTTATTGTCTGTGACAAAAAAAGTCAAGATTCAAATGGATATGATCCTTTAGTCAAGTATTTGTTCAACTGATCGTGGATTTTTCCCCCTTTGTAAGTGAAAACAGGTAAGTTTAGTGGGCAATGGATTATGAAAAAACACTATAGTCAAACCAGCTTGTCCCATGAAATGCTAGATTTGAGATAAAAATTCAGACCATTTAAATGTAGGAACTCAAACAGGAGGGAAATACCCTCCCTTGTGACGCATTTTAATGTCTCAGTTTTTAGCGTTTGTTGATTTCTTTTCTATGGAGGGTTTTCTGTATTGTGCCTAGTCCTTGTTGCATCTGGTTTGCTTGTTTGCTTGCTTCCGACTTGTGTTTTGTACAGTGTTTTTGTACATGAAATCCAGGATAGGTAAATCTATAAGAACAGGAAGTAGATTAATAATCCCCCAGGGGCATGGCAGGCGAAGATGGGGGAAACGGGCACAATGAAGATGAGAAGAAAACGTTCTGCAATTGATCGTGGTGATAGTGTGCAACTCTTTTTGATAAGACTGCATGGTTAACATGCAGACTGTGTGAAGTCTGTGCCAATAAGACTATTTTAAAGGTGTTAACATTTGAAAGTTTAAAATTCTTTGGTTAATGCTGAGAAATATTTGCAGTATGATAGGACCCGGTTATTTTTATCTGATGGTTGACTGCAAGTGTAGGATTTCATCAAATGGGAACTCAGTGAAGGCTCATGACACAAAGCTGTAATACAGAGCTCCCAACAGCAGGGCAGTGAGAACATACACATTCTTGTAGGGATTTATTTTTAATTTATATCTGAAAAAGGACCCTAACAGATGGGGAGAAAGAAGGGACTATTCATAAGACCATTGGCTTATTTCCACACAAAAAATGCTCCATTTATTGAACAGGAAATAAGGTGTAGAATGTGCTTTCAAGCACATCAGAAATTAATTTCTATATTTCATAAAAGCCATTCATTCCTTATTGCCGAAATCCAAAAGTTTCCCCATTTGATACTTCTCAGTAGGCCTGACTCTTTAAATCAAGCCCGGGAATATGTGTTCCTGATATTCTCTTTAATGAAGAGCAGTAGAGAGGACTCTCTTCTCAGTGGTGATAAATTCTAGTGGGTGACTAGGTCAAGGGTTAAAACAAGAAATTTGTCAGAGTGGCACGTTTTGGGTTTATTTCAGCCCTTTCAGCCTTTTTTCGGGTGAAAGCCCAGAGTTTGCTAGGACACATACGGGTTTTTGGTCAAATGCATCTTAGACAGGAGGGGTTGAGTAAAAGGTCTTTGAGACATCAGATTTGGCATGCAGCAGGAATGGAAAACAGGGACACGTACCACACATGCAGGGCAGAATTGGGTGGGAAGTAAGATGCAGAGTAAAGGCTCTCTGGTGAGAGTCAGCAACAAGCATCTCTATGACTGGTGCAGGGAACCTTTCAGTCAGCATGGGATGAAGGTTCGTTTGGGATTCACAGGACATTGCCCATTGTTGGGACTTAAATATAGGGGCTGTATTAAAGATGGATTTGGTTAATTCTGTCCCAAATCTTCATGTCTGCCAGGTGGTTTCCATTAAACACCCACCACAGCTTACTTTTTGCTTGCCCTGTGGTCATCACGAAGATGCATTCGATGATAAAGGGGAGTAAAGGGAAGGGGAGAAAGTACACATACAATCATACCCCCTCTTACAAGTCCGTATTTCCCAGCGTATTTATGTCACATGCAATGAAAATAGACAGTAAAATCAAGCCATTTCTTTCCTATATAACAAAGTGGACATTTGGTGAAGGAAATGCAATGAGGTGACATTTTAATCAATGAATTAAAAAATGATCACCTTGTCTTGGAATTTATTATTCCCGAGAATGTAATATTCCTGAGGGCATTGCTTGTGAGATACTTCTTTTGTGTCTAATGTGATAGATATTTTCAAAAATCCTTGAGATCTGAGCTGCACTCTGCAAATGAGCATGCCCTTCCTGGAAAACGATCCCTCAGTGACTGAACAGTACCGCAAACCAAGTCAAAGACAAATGAGCCAAGTCAGGTAAGAAGAACCAGATCACATTTGATAAAAGAGCCTAATCCAAGAGTTAGCGAGAGAATACCTCCAAATTTAGTTTTCTTTATTGTTCCCCAAACAACATTTGAATGACTGTAAAAGTCCTGAAGTCTGCTCATTTAAAAGAAAACTGCAAGAAGATACTTAAAACTATTTTGTTTCATCCCACACACAGAGAAAAATAAAAGTAAAAAGAGTAGGGGTGTTCATGCTGGGACAAGTTTCTTTCTTTTAAAAAAATCATTTTATTGGGGACTCATACAACTCACATCATAATCCATCCATCCATCCACTGTGTCAAGCACAATTGTACATTTGTTGCCATCATCATTCTCAAAACATTTGCTTTCCACTTGAGCCCTTGGTGTCAGTTCCTCATTGCCCTCTCCCATCCTCCTTCCCTCACCATTGATAATTTATAAATTATTATTTTGTCATGTTTTACACTGTCTGATGTCTCCCTTCACCCACTTTTCTGTTGTCCGTCTCCCAGGGAGGGGGGTTATATGTAGATCCTTGCGATCAGTTACCCCTTTCTACCCCACCTTCCTTCCACCCTCCCAGTATCGCCACTCTCACCACTGGTCCTGAGTGGTTCATCTGTTTTGGATTCCCTGTGTTTCCAGTTCCTATCTGTACCAGTGTACATCCTCTGGTCTAGCCAGATTTGTAAGGTAAAATTGGGATCATGATCATGGAGGGAAGGAAGCATTAAAGAACTAGAGGAAAGTTATATGTTTCTTTGTAGCTACACTGCACCTTGCCTGCTCCTCTCCTCCCTGTGACCCTTCTAGAAGGGGATGATGGTTGGGCAAGTTTCAACAGAGGTTCCAGACTAATGCTGTCTAGGAAGATGGAGCAGGCAGATAATTCCTGAAAAATTAACCCCAGAAAATCTTGTGAAGAGCAGGGAAACAGTGTCTGATATAGTGGGAGCCAATGAGCTTTTCAGTTTGGAAGGTACTCAATACAACCATAAAAGAACTGCTTCTTCAAAGTGGAGTTGACCTTAATATTATGACTGGCCAAAGCTTTCAGAGCCTTCCTTTGCTATTGTGGCATGACTCCAAATGAGAAGAAACAGCTGCCAATATTTATTAATAATCAGAACAGGACTTGTACAAAGCACGAATCTACAAAAATTGGGGTTTGTAAAAACATGAAGTGGAAACCATCAAGCTAGATATCCTAGTCATCAGTGAGCGTAAGTGGACTGGTACTGACCATTCTGAATTAGACAAAGATACGGTTTACTATGCTTGGAAGGAAACATTGGAAGAGGTTTGGCATCACGTGTAGTGTCAAAAAGAATATTTTAAGATCAATCCTGAAGTACAATGTTGTCAGGGATAGGATAATATCCATATGCCAATAAAGAAGACCAGTTAATCTAACTATTACTCAAATTTAGGCATCAACCGGAAGCACTGACAAAAAGTTAAATAATTCTACCAACTTCTGCAGCCTGAAATTGATCAAACATGCAATCAAGATGCATTGGTAATTAGTGGTAATTAAAATGTGAAGATTGGAAAGAAAGAGGAATGATCAGTAGTTGAAAAATCTTGGTGATAGAAACAATGGTAGAGAAATCATGATAGATTTGTGAAAAACCAATTACTTCTTCATTGCAAATACCCTTTTATTTTAAACAACACAAACAGCAACTATACCTATGGACTTTGCCAGATAGAATACACTGGGATTAAGTCAACCCTCTTTGGAAACAAGCCAGAGAGTAGCCAGAACCAGGCCAGAGACTCACAGGAACAGACCATCAGTTGCTCATATACACTGTCGGAGTGCTCCACAGAGGCACGGATGGTGAGACTTCATTTTACATACTTTGGGCATGTTGTCAGGAGAGACCTGTCCCTGGAGAAGGACATCATCCTGTGAAGTAGAAGGGCAGCTAAAAATTCGACCGCCAGGGCCCGGGTGGCTCTCTGGCCCCTCCCCACTAAGATCTCTGAGACAACAGCTGGGTGGCAAATGACTTTAGACTTTATCCAAAGGAATGGTACAAGTGGATGTCACATGGATGATCTGCCTTGGTGACTTGGGGAAGGCCAGGCTGCTGCTTAGTTCTCTCCATCACTGTCTTCCAGGCTGTGCTTGTCAAAGAGATGCTCGGATTCCTGGCGGTCGAATTTGTTTATGTGCCCCAGTCCCACTGCAAAATCTCACTTAATAAAATGGAGCTTGCGCAGAAAAAGAGAAAAAAATCACATGCCAGTAAAATCTTGCCAAAGTCATTTCAAGAATGATTGGGTCAGTATATCAACAGGAAGCTTCAAGCTTCAAGCTTCAAGCTTCAAGCTGGATTCAGTATATCAACAGAAATTCAAGCTGGATTCAGAAGAGGATGTGGAATAAATACTATGGTTGCTGATTTCAGATAAAGCTAGGCTCAAAGCAGAGGCCAGAAAACTATTTACTTGGGCTTTATTAACTAAGCGAAGGCACAGATATAGCATCTTTGCGTGATGCAGAACCCGTACACAGACCAAGAAGTCTCAGCAGGAAGAACCAAGGAATGCTGAACGCAGCTTCAGAATGGGAAGAAGACTCATTAACAGCCACAATGTGTAGATTACACAACCTAGCTGGCTGAAAGTGAATCACTTGTGATGAAGCTCCGAGACATTAGTCTCCACTATGGATCACATCTCAGTTTCATTAGTGTACACTATAAAATTAAAAAGAAAACGTTCGACCCCAATACTCCTCAGAATCGAAGCTAGAGAGATGTCATCCCAAGTTCTTTGGACGTGACATCAGGTGGGACCAGTTCCCGGAGGACATGGTGCTTGGTGAAGCAGAGGACCAGTGAAAAAGAAGATGCTCAGTAAGATGGGGTGGCACCCATGCGACAACGATGGGGTCATGTGTGGTTTCCGCTCTCCACAGGGTCACTGTGACTGGGCACTGACTCTGCCACCTAAGGACAATAGTCACTGGGTGGAGAAAGCAGTTATTCTCAGCTTTGAGGATCTTGCTGGCAGCAGCAAGCAGCCGCAGAATAAGCTAGGGCGAGGAACATTAGCAATGGAAATGAGTATGAGTCCCTGGGGTTTCATGGAGAATAAATAAGGCAGAACTCAGAGAAATCTGTTTCTGCAGCGTTTCCGTTTGTTCAAAAGGTGAGCACGGCCTGCGGAAAGATGTGTAGTTTATAAAAGTAATACTATCGTTGGATTCAGAATTTCATTTACGATGGACAGTGTTTTCTTGCTAACACAACCACTACCACCACCAACGCCATGAAGTCTATCCCGTCTCACAGTGACCCCCCCAGAGGGACAGGGTAGAACTGCCCCGGTGACTTTCTGAGCCTGCAGTTCTTTATGGGACAGGAACCTCTTCTTTTCCCTGCGGCTGGCGGTTCTGAACTGAAGGCCGTACGGATCACAGCACAATGCATAACCACTTTCCCTCCAGGGATCCTTCTATAAAGAAATCATTTCTGACTTTCAGTGAGATTCAATTAATAGATTAACGAAAAACCACCCCAAACCCTCAATCTCACTGGCACTGAGTGGATCTGAACACGACCCTACAGGATAAGGGCGAACTGTCCTGGTGAGTTTCCGAGACAGTAACTGTAAAGGCGAGTAGATTAACTTTGAATAGAAGTTTCCTAGTGGAAAAATACTTCTCCATCTGTTTGTTCGTCAAATATTTAAAGAATGCCTACGATGTATTAGAGCTCAGTGGGGAATTAGCATGCCATACATGGTTATTAGTCCAACTGGCATAGCTTATTGATAGTTTATTTTAACTAAATAAAGCATATCAGATGAAAGAATGTTGCTTTTACAGCTCTCTCGAGTGGGGAAGGGTAAATTATGTCTACTGTCCTAGGAATGCGTACAGGAGTACCCCAAACCAAACTCAGCGCCATCGAGGGGATGCTGACTCCTAGACCCGACCGGACAGGGGAGAACTGCCCCTGGAACTGTTTTTTTGTTTTGTGCTGTAGATCATTTTATTGGGGGATCTTACAACTCTTATAACAACCCATATGTCCATTGTATCAAGCATATATGCACATATGTTGCCATCATTATTTTCTAAACATCTACATTTTATTTGAATCCTTGGTATCAGCTCTTCTGTTTATCCTCCCGCTGCCACCCATGACCCCTTGATAAATTATAACTTATTATTTTCATACCTTACACCGACTGCTGTCTCCCTTCCCGAGCGGTTTCTTACGCCTTCTTCTCCCCACCTTCCCCCTACCCTCCTGGTATCGGTACTCCCAGTTCTGTACCTCAGGGGTTTATCTGACCTGGATTCCGTGTGTCCTGAGCTCTTATCTGTACCTGTGCACACGCTCTGATCTAGCCCGCAGTGCGAGGCAGGATTGGGGTCATGGTAATGGGGGTGAGGAAGCCTCAAGGAACCAGAGGAATATTGTGTATTTCATTGGTGCTTTACTGCACTTTGGTTGACTCATCCCTTCCTTGTGACCCTTCTGTAAGGGGATGTTGCTTTGTCTACAGATGTGTTTTGGGTCATTCTATGACCCCCCTCGTTCTCAACAATATGTTTTGTTTTTGTTTGTTGGTTGGTTTGGGTCTTCTGATGCCTGCTACCTGATCCCGTGCACACCTCATGATTGCACAGGTTGACGTGCTTCTTCCATGTGGGCTTTGTTGCTTCTCTGATAGATGGCTGCTTGTTTAACTTCAAGTCTTTAAGACGCCAGACGCTATATCTTTTGAGAGCTAGGCACCATCAGCTTTCTTCACCACATTTGCTTTTGAACCCGTTTTATCTTCAGCAAACCTGCTGGGAGGGTGAGCGTCACAGAATGCCAGGTTGCTAGAACAATGTGTTCTTGAGTTGAGGCAGGGCTTGAACAGAGGCCCAAAGTCCATCCACACCCTCAGTGTATTGCCATATAAATATATGTACATAGGCCAATACCTATATTTTTATGAATTAATGTATTTACATATGTACACATCTATATTTATGCCTCTATGTACACATCTATGGTCATAGCTCCATCGAAAGCTTTCCTTCCTAGGTCTTTCCTCCTGCTCCACCATCAAGCTTGCCCTTCTTCTACCTCTTAGTAATTCCTCTCAGCCAGATTACTGTTGTTCCAACACCCCCAAGATGTCTACATTTTCCTCGTTGATTTTAATTCCCGAGTTGCTCCCCTGTCTATGGTGTTGTTTGCTCACTGCTCCCTTCCCCTGCCTCTTCCTTCCCCTGAATTTCTCAGGAACTGTCGATCCCAGTGCTTTCTCCTTGGGCTTGCTTCCTATGCCTAGCTTATAAAGGTAGGCAAACCAACAATAATGTAGACAATGCAATAGGATACAAATGGAATGAATATAATAATTAGCCACACACACCCCCCCCCCCAAAAGAAAAGCATAGATAATTCCAGGTCTGTCTGCTGACCTTTATGACGATCTCCCCACTGGTCCCGGGGGGTTCTGGGAACTGCCCCTCCTAGCCTAAAGTCTATTTTTTGGCCTCCTCAGGGGCTTTGTGGCTTGGCTTTACTCCCATTGCTGATCCGTTATGTTCCCTTCTTGGTTTGCCCCACTCTTGGGGGTTCAGACTAGATTTACTCCCCACTGTGTGTCCCCAGTATTGTCCTTTGCCTCAGTACGCTCCAGTGAGGGGTCCTCATGTCTCAAGCTGTTGGTCCTACAGTCCTCTCTGTGCCGTAGCAGCTCTGTGCAGCGACGTTGTCCTTGGGGTTGTGTGTGCTGACATGGGGTCTAGAACCTCACTTGTTCTCTTTTCCTTCTTGGTTTGCTTCCATGTGGGCATGGCAGGCTGGCCCCTCTCCCCGACCTGGTTGAGGGTTGTCCTCTGGAGCACATGCTTCTTGGGAGGGCGTTAGTGTGGCTCGGACTGGGGCCGGCCCTGCAGCCCACTCTGCATGCGTTGCTCCATGTGCTTACGTTACTCTCCAGGTGGGCCATGGTGGGGTCTGCAAGCACACTCCCAATTTTGTGGAGACATAACCAATACTCTCCGCCTGGGTGGGTTAGTGCCCTGCTCCCCCAGTGCCATCATCTCCCCCCCTCTTTTTTCCCCTTTTTCTCTCCCCACCCCCTTTCCCCTTCTTTACGTTGGAATGACATGCATGTCCTTGGGTTTGGCCTGTCCCCAGACTGTAATTGTTGACAGGAGCAGGAAGCTCAATCTTTCTCTGGTGGAGCAGCGACTGGTTTCAAAATACTGACTGTGCAGACCACAGCCCAGAGAGCAACCACTACACCAGGAGAGCAGTACAAAAAAAGAGAAAAAGTCAAATGAAAAATGGAGACTCACAATGATATGGGAACATAATTATGAATAAAAACATTACTGTTCTAGGCTTCTATAGTTACTTTAGATCAACTACTGTCTCAGAAGGTAATTAGCTGCATCAAAGAGATACAGATACAGCTCCCAGAATGCCAGAGAGAGGTCCAGCAGGCATGGTTAGAAAATATAGAACGGAAAGAAACTTTGGGAAGAAAGATGAGATAACAAAGTAGATTGGCAATGAGCAAATCAGAAAGAGCCTTCAAGGCGTAACGACTACGTTTTACTTTGTAGACCAGTAATTCTCACAGTGGACGCCACTAAAACCCGGAAATACGTCAGGAAGCCAGAGAGCAGGTCAAGTACAAAGATGTTAAAAGGCCCAGAAATGCCAAACTATAGATTTTAAAAGGTAATCCATTTTCAAAACAGTTTGATTGGCACTTAATCCACATATCACACAATCAGTTGTTCAAGCGTATCAAGAAGAGTTGTACAATCATTACCACAATCAATTTTAGAGCATTTTCTTTCTTTTCTTTTATGGGTTAAATCACTTTTAAAATGAAAAGTTAATTTTTTCATTTAGGCAATGGAAAATCTTAGAACATTTTAAAGTGACAGGATAAGAAGTCAATGCTTAGGGAGTATTAATCGATGCAGGATGCTATGCCAGAAATTTGGAGTCATTCAAGATTGCTTTTCTTCCTTAATTCATCATGAATAGGTCTCCAAATCCCATTTATTCTCTCCTCTAGAAACCTCGCATGCCTATCTTCTCCCCCCTTCTCAACTAGTGCTGCCAGCAGTTTGGTTTCTCATGATTGCCCCCCAACTCAAATAAAAGAGATTGCTAGTTTACCACTGTGCACCCTTCGGTATACCCTATTCACAACTCTGGAATGCTTATTGTAATTTAAACAGTTATTTGGTTAGGTTATACACGGAACCTTCAAACTGTTCATAGAAAAATCCCATTATATTTTCATTTCCTTTTTCCATGATTTCTTTAACGTGCCCATGTATGTTTTTCATTAGAGCAGAAATACCTTAAAAGCAGGTATGGGAGGGAGGAAAGTGGGGGAGGGAGGGGGAAAATGAGAAGCTGATACCAAGGGCTCAAGCAGAAAGCAAATGTTTTGAGAATGAAGATGGCAACAAAAGTACAAATGTGCGTGACACAACGGATGGATGGATGGATTGTGGTAAGAGTTGTACAACTCCCCAGTAAAATTACTTTTTAAAAAGCAGGCATGGAAGGTTCTGAAGAACAGCCAAATTGGAGTTCACTCTGACGGCCCATTCTTTTTTTCATACGATGTCATGTCATCATTCGTCCTTTCTCTCTGGGATCACTGCTGCCAGCACATGGGATCAACTGCATACCAGCATGTTGCATTTCCCCCCTCAAAAGTTCAACTGATAATGACATCTGATAGACACATGCTCAAAAAGTTATTACTTTAACCTAGTTCCATAGAATTAGAATCTCAGTGTTAAGAGCCTTCATACAAACCAATACCAATAAAACGACCAACAAACTTCTGTTGAGTCCATTCTGACTCCTAAGGGACCCTAATTAAAACAAGACAGAGCAACTCCCCGCCCTTGAGTTGATTCTGACTCAGCAACGGAGACTGGGAGCAGTGGGAGCAGGAAGCCTCATGATTCTCCATGCAGCAGCTGGTGGTTTCCAAGTCCCGACCTGGAAGTCTGCAGCCCCATGTGTAACCAGTACCGCGAGTGCCCCCTACACAGAACAAATGTGTCCAGTGAAAGGTTGCATTCTACATGGGAAGAGGAGGAGAAGAAGAGGAGGAGGAGGAGGAGGAGGAGGAGGAGGAGGAGGAGGAGAATTAGAAGAAGAAAGACATGGAATGTGTTCACCAGTTTTTAAGGGCTTTATTTGTGGAGAGACAATTATATTATTATACATAGGGTTTAGAGTTCTTGAAACCACCCAGTTTAGTTGAACTTGAAATTAATGATCATGCCTAAGCTTGGCAGTTAATGCTAACAGGATTGCACTAACAGCCAAAGCACAAACGCCCACTTGAAGTCATTAAAAGGCTCCTAACACGCACACAGGACAGTTTGGGTGAGGGCTGTTTCGGCTTCAAAGACCAGCCATAACAGAGATGGTAATCAACTCCAGGTGACCCTGGCATCTCTTTCTCTACGCCTCCCCAGTTAAAGGAATCCTGCATAGATGAGCATTGAATCTATGCCAAAGACAAATGATCAGTTTAACCCATCCAAATATGTTTGAATTTTCTTCCTCCCCCCCCCCCAGAGAAGCTGTCAGCACACATATGAAAACATGTTTCTAAAAACACTGTCGAATACATAATGTTTACACAGCAAAGGAAACAACCTTTGTTATTTCTATTAATGCAACTGCTCGGGGAGGAAATTGGATCCAAAATGTTTTATTTTCCCTCTCAGCTACACTGAAATTATAACACTGACTCATATTGGAGCAATTTAGAAATGTACTCAGCCACAAATGGAAATGGATTAAGTATAATATTTGTTACTAGGGCACCTGCTAAAAGTAATATCGTAAAGTTATATACTATATATCCTTCAAAAGGCTGCCTAAAGATTTTATCTATTTGTTCCCTGATGTGAGTTAGGACAGGAGGTGTGTAGTAGTTCTGCAGTGACCTGTGGTCTTCATGGTCTGCTGTGCAAAGCCCCCGGCAAAAGGTGGGCATTCTACTCCCTAGCCTGTTACAGTCTCAAAAATCCACAGGGGGTCACTATGAGTCAGCTCTGACTTGATGGCAATGAGTTTGGGTTTGGTTTTTTTTTGGAGTGAAGGCAGGTAATGTCTCCATATCTAGTCCACAAATTGTCCGTGAGTTCTTTGAGAGAAAGAACCTCCTGGTCTCTCGAACAAAACAATGATTAAAAAATGTCAACAGGTAAAATGTGCATAGAGGAAATAATGTATGAAGGTCCAAATGTTTTTGCAATATGTTGGATTATGGCCCACGGCAGTGGTTCTCAGCCTTTCTATTGCTGCGAACCGTTAATACAGTTCCTCATGTTGTGGTGACCCCCCCAACCATAAAATTATTTTTGTTGCTACTACATAACTGTAATTTTGCTGCAGTTATGAATCAGGTGACCCCTGTGAAAGGGTCATTCAGCCCCCAAAGGGGTCAGGACCCACAGGCTGAGAATCACTGGACAGTATAAATAATCCCCTTATTTTTTTTGGACTATTTCACTGTCAAAATGGGAAGTGAGATTTTGGGAGTTTCATGCCTCAACAACTGAAAAATACCTTAAAAATAGTTGAGCAAATAACACTTGTTATAGCGGTGAGAAGTGAGATCATTTAGTCTTTCTGAGAGTGGCGCCATTGCGAACAGCCTTGGGGACAGTAGCCTCAAGTGGGGAAGCGGGAACCAGAACTCAGGGTCTCTGATGCTACAAGTGATTCTTTGGGTTGGGTAATAAAACACAAACCAAGACCTGAACTGTCAGGGGAGGTAGAAGAACGGCTGTGAGTTCCAGCACAGACAGATGTCCTTTCCCACCCTTCTCCCTAAAACAAAGAAACATGCTCACTGCCATCCAGTTGATGCCAAATCATAGCGACCCTCTACTTAGCTCTTTCTTTTTAAAAATAATAGTTGTGAAAATAGAAGCTTAAAGAGTGTATGATTGGAGACAGCCAGGGTGCAGTACAGCACCAATAAAACATTCAACATTCCCCTAGTTCTTTAATGCTTCCTCCCCCCCCCTATCATGACCCCAGTTCTTCCTTACAAATCCGGCTAACCCAGAGCATAGACACTGGTACACGTAAGAGCTCTCGACACATGGAATCCAGGTCAGATAAACCCCAGGTACAATAATGGGAGTAGCAATACCATGAGGGTAGGGGGGAGGTGGGGGCAGAAGGAGAGAAAGGGGGAACCGATCGCAATGATTGATGTATTACCCCCACTCCTCCCAGCATGGCGAACAACAGAAACATGGGTAAAGGGAGACAGTGGATGGTGTAAGATATGAAATTTATTGAGCATTCGTGAGGGTAGGAGAATGAGGGAAGGAGGGGGGAAAATGAGGACCTGATACCAAGCAAGGGCTCAAGTAGAACATGTTTTGAAAAGGATAATGGCAACATGTGTACAAATGTGCTTGACAGTGGGCATATGGATTGTTAGAAGAGTTGTAAGAGCCCAATAAAATGATTTTTTAAAGTATATTATTGGCTTGCCCTAGAAAAAAAGAAAAATACGATGGGACTACAATTGTGAAACGATTTAAAAATTTTTTAAATGACATATTCTTTTTCCATAAGCACATGTAGCATAGAAGGAGGATAGACAAGTCAGAGCTGGAGATAAGCTTTAGTTCTATCACTGAGCTTTCAGTCTGGGGCCAATTACAAAGAGAATAAGCCTTTCCATGGCTTATTTTTATTATCTATACAATGGGGATAATAAGTTTCTCTTATGACAATAAAATGAGATCATTGTATTTTTGAGAAAACCTTTAAACAACCAATCAAGTGGTATAATACGTTTGGCATAAAAAATGCTGCTGCATAGACATGACATATAAAAATTAAATTGTAATTATCAGCGAGTAGTGCCATAAAAACTCAATTTATCATTTTTCTTCATGTAGCTTCAAGAAAAGAATTTAACTTCCAATGACAAAACTGTTCAGCCTCTTTTAATGGGGATATTTGAATAAGCCCAGGATTACTGGGACCCTTAAATGCTCAGCGCTACCCACAGGCTGGCAATTCAAACTCACTCAGTGGCTCTTTGGGAGACAAAGGCAAAACGAAAACCAAATACCAAAAAATGGAGGTCTGTTTGTGTAAAGATCACCTACCACCATACAATCGGCTTTGTCTCAAATCACCACACTCACTGCCATTACGTCGTTTTGACTCATAGTGATCCTAGAGGGTCCTATAGCGCAGAACTGCCCCTTTGGGTTTCTGAGACTATACATCTTTAGAGAAGTAAAAGCCTCGTCTTTCTCCTCAGCCTGACTCGATCTAACCCTAAACAGGGTTTCTGGGTTTATAATTCTGAGAACAGAGAGCCTCACCTTTTTTTTTTTCCAGCTGCACCAACCTTGTGGTCAGAAGTCTAATGTTTACTCTGCAGTCACCAGACCAAGAAAACCCTATGGGACAGGGCTACTCTGTCATATAACATTAATTTTTTAAAAATTCATTTTATTGGGGCTCATGCAGCTTTTATCCAAATCCATAATCCATCCATTGTGTCGAGCACATCTGTACATTTGTTGCCATCATTTCCAAAATATGTTCTTTCTACTTGAGCCCTTGGTATCAGCTCATTTTCTTCCTCGTGGACCCTTAATAATTTATAAATTGTTATTATTTTTACACGTCTTACACTGACCGAAGTCTCCCTATACCCACTTTTCTGTTGTCCGTCCCCCAGGGAGGGGGTTATATGTAGGTCACTGTGATAGGTCCCCCTTTTCTCCTCCCACCTTCCCCTGGTATCACCCCTCATATCACCACTCTCATTATTGGTCCTGCAGAGTTTATCTGTCCTGGATTCCGTGTATTTGTTTCCAGCTCTTATCTGTACCCATGTACATGCTCTGGTCTAGCTGGATTTGTAAGGCAGACTTGGGGTCATGATAGTGATAGGGGGGAAGGCATTAAAGAACTAGAGGAAAGTTGTAAATTTCATCAGTGCTATACTGCACCCTGACTGGCTCGTCTCTTCCTTGTGACCCTTCTGTAAGGGATGTCCAATTATTTACAGATGGGCTTTGGGTCTCCACTCTGCACTCCCCCGCCTTCACAATGATATGATTTTTTGTTCTGCGTCTTTGATGCCTGATACTTGATTCCATCGACATCTCATGATCACACAGGCTGGTGGGCTTCTTCAATAATATTAACTTTGAGTTACAAAAAAGAAAATCAACTCAACCGTACCTAACAACAACCCCCTGAAAGGCATACTCACATCTTAAAGCAGATGATTTTATTTTCCTTTGCACTTGAAAGAATATTGAAGAAGTGACCCTTAGCCAAATGAAAGTGCAGTATCAAATGACTGGCTATTTTCTCCAAATTGCCAGCTTGGTACAGCGATTCTTAGATGACACTTGTCAGCAAGAAAGATGATGCACAGGAGGAACAAAAATAGCCTCTAACAGTTGTGATCGCTATAATTTATAGACTGTGATCACCTCTCATCAAATAGACTTGGCCTCTAAGCAAGGTTAAAAGTGTATTTGTTATTTGTGTATTAAGTATGTCAAAGAAAAATAACTTTTCTTATAATTATTCTCAGGAATCAAGATGAGCTTGTAGCTTTGCATATAGGTAGTACACTAGGAGACTTCATGTTCGAGGAATGGAACTCTGAATTGTTACTACGTACAGTGTTACATATATTCAGTAAAAACAAAGGCAACACAACCTCAAAGCCAGTTGGGCTGAATCCACTCCAATTCATGGCACAGCCATGTTACAGAATAAAACTCCAGAGAGCTTACAGGATGCCATCTGTATGGAACACAATGTCAGGCCTGCTTCCCCTCGAGGCTAGGGGGGTTGTCCCTGTGGTAAGTTGTCAAGTATAAACCATTTGCACCACCCATCCACCTAAAAGTTCAAGTTTGTCTTCAAACAGTAAATATCCGAACCAAACTCACTGCCACTGAGGCCAACTCATGAGCCTCTGGGGTAGGGTAGAACCGCCCCTGTGGGTTTCCCAGGCTGTAAATCTCTATGGGGGCAGAAAGCCTCCTCTTTCCCCTGCTGAGCAGCTGGTGCGTGTGCGCCCTGGACTCCAAGGTGAAGAGCCCAACACCTAAGCCCCCAGCCAACACTGTCCTTCTCTCAGTACATAACTAGAAACCAAACTCACTGCCATCCAGCCCACAGACAGGGTGGACGTGCCCTTGTGAGTTTGCAAGATAGTCCCTTTAAAAAGGGAAAGGAGCTCATCAAAGAAAGGAAAGTGTCATGAACCAAATCCGTCAGCGTTTGGCGCTCAGCCTTGCGTGTGTCGTTTCCACCGACCTCGCACTCCCCTCATCATGGTACTTCTTGTATCTGGGACGTATGCCCGTTTGCTGCCTTTGCTCAGCACAAGTCTTCTCTTTACACACTGCTTTCCAAGTCTTCCCCCCTCGCACGGCTCTCTGCATCTAGTTCGGTAACACACTCCACCCAAGTCGACTGGGTTTGAGGTGATTAAACCAAAATTATTACTGGACGTTTATAACTGCACGTCGTCACAGGATTCAGTTGCACTATCTTCCTTCAAACGTGAAGTCTCTAAGCACACTGCTTGTATGTACAGATCAATGCCCGTGTTGATCACAAAGAAGAAGCGCTTTCTTTGTAGTACTTAGGGTACAAACATGCTGGTTCTGCATTCCGTACTGTGCGAAATAAAATGTAATAGAGGCACGTGGTGACTTTGCTCCTTGGAAAGCGCTGTGCGAATCCGTGGACAGAGAGAGCCCGGTAGCAGAGGGTCTTTTCTATCCACAGGGCAAAATCATTGGGATTAGAAAACATATGGGGAATAATTGAAGGGAGACTAGCTAGCTCCGTTCTGGGACCGGTCAAAAGCACCGGTCTCAATCTGTCCTTCCATCGGGTACCTTCCCAGTTCGCTCCCCGAATAGCCTCACACCCGCAGGGCACTGCATTTTGTCCCTGCCCCCTTCCATTTCCACCGGAAATCCCCCCATTTCCTAAACTCTCCCCAAATCGCACCCTCGCACTGTCACCCGCCTCAGACCCCCGCAAACTTGAGCTCCCTCCCACCGAAGCCCGTCACTCTGTCGCGCAGGTTCCCGCGCCTCCGGGCCGGGTCCCCGCGACGCTCGTCCTCGCCTCACCTGCGGGCCGCGGGCGCGCTGCCGCCCTGCCCACACCTGGCTCGTACCCGCGGCCCTCCCGGCGCGCGCTCACCGCCGTCGCCGCCCCGCCCGGCCTCCTGGGCGCGCGCCCGGCTCCCCGCGCCTTCGGCGTCGCCCCCGGGCCTGTGCCCGCGCCCCGGCCGGCCCGTGCCGCTGCCCGTGCCGCTGCCCCTGGGCGGCTCCCGCCCCGCGCCCGCCCCCCGGGGCCCGCTGCACTGTGGGTAGGCGGCGGCGGCGGCGCGCGCACCGAGGGGCGTCCGGCGGTGCCAGGTTGCGCGCGCCGAAGATGGCTGAGAAGCAGAAGCACGACGGGCGGGTGAAGATCGGACACTACGTGCTCGGGGACACGCTGGGCGTGGGCACCTTCGGCAAAGTGAAGAGTTGAGTGCGCGCTCGAGGCCGCCGCGCGGGGCTGCGGAGGCGCGGGAAGCACGGGCTGGCCCGCGGCAGGTGGAGCGACCCGAGGCCGCGCGGAGCCCCGCAGGGCGGGCAGAGAGGAGGCAGGGTGTGGGCTCGGGCACTTTCAGGGGGAGCCGGTCAGCGCCGCTGTCACTGCTTTCCGGGGGCTGGGAGCCAGCCACCCGGGTCTCCCTTCGCCCGCGCCCCGCTTGCTCCGCGGTACAGATGGGAGAGTGGATTAAGCCTGGCAGGTGTCGTCCGCGTCTGGGCGGCGGGGACCGGGCTGTGGAGCGTGCAGAATGCTCGACTGTGGTGCCTTTTCCCTGCCAGGCACGCTGCGAGGTGCTTTTCCTGCGATCTTTAACCCCAGTCTAGTGGCCATGTCCTTAGCGTCAAGGTGAGAGGACTGGGCTCCCCAGAGGTGTGATAATCTGCCCAAGGTCACAGAAAGTGGCCGAGCCTGGATGAGGTCTAAAATGTCTTCCCGTTTGGGCAGTGCTGGGAGTTAGTTGCCTGCCAGTCCTGGTTCCTGAACGCCTAGTTGGTGGGCTTGTCGCCCTAGGTGGGATCCTGCTCAGCGTGGGCTGCTCTTCCAGCTGGGTGTGTGGCAGGACGCAGAGTCCCAGGGTGAGGCCTGGAGAACTGGGAGCTTGGTTGGTGTTTCGGAAAGGAAGGTCCTTGCCCCTGGGGAATGGTGCTTGAGGCTTTTTGGTGTGGGACTTGGGCTCCAAGGGGCGGATCTGCTAATATGCCGCCGAGTTGTCTGTTTCCTAGGTGCTGTGATCCCGTTTGGGCAGTGCTGTTACAATTCTACGTATTATTTAGCACCGACCTTTCTCCCTCTTCACCTGTGAATGAGTCCTAGGGGATTTACTTAGCTTGCCTGTTCGCTCTCCAGAACCAGAGCCCGTTTATCACAAGAGACTTTGTTTGGTTGTTGACGTTTTTGTTTGTTGCTATGTGAAAATGTTAGGTAGGTCGTCTAGAGATTTTATTTCAAACACCAAACCAAACTCACTGCCATCGAGTAGATGCTGACTCACAGGGACTTTGTAGGACAGGGTAGAGTAGAAAGCCCCATCGTTCTCCTGCGGAACAGCTGGTGGGTTTGAAACCGCTGACTCTGAGGTTTTATTCAGAGGTGTCCATTTCCTTGTTAAATTGTATCATTTGTGCAGACGTTAAATTGGTGGAAGAGACTCATTGTTCCCCATTCCTGCTGTGGGGATCAGCTGCTATTTACTTCTGTGAATCGGATGCCGGTGCGTTTGTTCAGAAAGTGCTTACTGTGCACCTGCAGTGAAGCTGGCGCTGCTCTGGGTGACAGGAAATACAGCCAGCATGCAGATTGAGAAGGCAACAATCAAAACAGTTGTGTAAAACGCGCCCTATGTTTAGATCTTAGTAAGGGCCGTTGAGAAAACTGAAGCGGGATGGGAGGTCTGCGGAGTGTGCCCTTTTAAATAAGGTGGTCGGGAAGAGGCCGCGCAGAAGTTTGATTTGTGCAAAGACCTAGAAGAGACTTCAAACCTACTGATAGATACCCTGTGAAGTTTGTGAAGAGCCAGCTTATCTTTAAAAGGCCTCATGGGGGAGAGAGGGGGATATATTTAGAACAAATACGGTATGTGCAGGGGTTAGATTAATGCCAGTCATGTGACTTGTCATCGTGTCGTTATTGCCTTTGTCACCTGGTCAGGCACACCCCCAAAGTTATATAACTTACTCCCTCGCCCACCAGCCTCACTGCCAAGCAGCTGATTCAGACTAAAAGAGAGGGTAGAACTGCCCTTTGGGTTTCCCAGACTGGAGCTCCTTACAGGAGCAGCAGGTCTCATCTCGTCGTTTTCTCCACTCCGATCTGATTGTAGAATGCAATACCCTGCAGATCAGGTGGCCTGTGGTCAAAGGATGGCTTCCATTGCTGTTGGCTACGCTGGTAAGCTCCTGCCAGGCTCTGACTTCTCAACATGTCCCGGCAGAAGGCACGTTGATTTCTGAGAAAAAAGCCTTTCTTGGAGAACTGTATAGTGACTAACCCACCAGAGAAGGTGTCCTAATACTCTTCTGTCCGAGCTACAGTTACCATGTGACTTCCCACCTAAGATTAGAATCAACTCAAGAACTGGCTTAATTAAAGAGATAGACATCGCTGCAACTTAAGTGACTTGTTTCATTTTTTAAGACTGGAAGCCAGAGCCCAAGCATTGGGTGGAAGCAGCTTTGTGGTGGTATATTTTCCTATGATGAAACTGACCCATTTCAAGTGTACAAATCACTGGTTCTTGGTAACTTTATCAAGTGGTACAATTAATTTCATACATGGTACAGCATTTTAATCCCAGTAAAATCCCTCATGTTCATTCTCATTCCCAGCCCAGCCCCAGGAAACCACTGATTGATTTTTTTGTCTCTACAAGCTTCATTTTTTGATAGGCAGTGTTTTCAGTGGGGGGTTGCTGCCAATTACGCCACCATGATCATTTTTACACATATCTTTATATGAACATATCTTGAGAAGTAGAACTAGAAGTAGAATTGTTGAATCATTTTATTTTATATTTAACTTTTTGAGAAAATGTTCCAAATCCCCAAGATGACAACGCACAGTTTTAATGTACTTCACTAACACCCTAGTGCAAAGGCAGCAAGTCTTCAGTTTCCTTATTCATTGTCCAGGTCCTGGGTGTGTATATGAGGGGATTGAGAAGAGTGGGACTTCAGAGTGACAGTTGTACATTTGAACACTTTCAGGATGTCTTTTGTAGCAGATTTACTCAGAGCTCTTAAGTTGTTTGATTTCTTGACTGTTGCTCCTCTGGAGAAAGATGGGGCTGTGTGCTCCCATAAAGATAGCCGGTCACTATGCAGAAAAGATGCTACGGCAGTAGGTTTATCTCCGGCTTTTGGCTTCATGCCAGTTTGATAAATAAGAGTGAAGGGGTGGAGTCTAGCCTGTCATTCAAGGCGGAGCCTGGTGACCCCTTCTTGTGGGCGTGGCCTTCTCATGAGGATTCTGGGGCTTCCTCTCTTCCTCCCTGGAGGAGAGACACACACTGTTTGCTTCACATTCCTGTTGACTGTCCATAGGGAGCCAGAGCCCTGGAGCTTTTGGACCCACAGGACTCTCCACCCACCGGCCTGTGCTCTTCCTGCGTTGGCATCATTGCATGTGCTGCAGGAGTCTGAAGAGGAATGCATGGGCTAATGGACTTGTGGACTTCATCTGGACTGGCCTGGGAGATTTTATTGATGCATAATTACTTTTGATATAAAGTTCTCTCTTTCATATATATGCGTGTCTCTGGATTTGTTTCTCTAGTCAACACGGACTAACACAGCTTCCTGCACCGAGTGTGAATCCAAGTAAAAGAAATCCTTGACAATTCCAAGCCTTTCTCCCTTTACCATGATTCTGTGTGCTGGGCCAGTTTTACGGACTTTAGTTTTCTATACATTGAGGTGTGATCTGTACTGAAGGCCATGCACCTTTTGAGCTTCGTCAGTAAGTGCGTCAAGTCCTCTTCTGTCTTTCCGCAAACAGGTTGTAGCGTCTGAATATCACAGGTTCATGAGTCCTCCAATTCTGATGCCATGACCTTCTTATAGTCTAGCTTGGTGTAACTTTGAGATGTATTTTTCTTGATTTTAGACTGCAGTATTCCCTTGGTGCATGTGTAGGGTGTGGAATTCCCATCATGTGCAATGTTATCCATCGTTGGTTATGATCTAAGAGTTTAATACCTTTGTATAGACATTAAATCACAGGTAAACAATCTTTCTGACATTCTCAGCTTTCTTTGAAGAACCAGCCGATGTCAGTAACGGTATCCCTTGTTCCATGTTCTCTTCTGAATTCACCTTAAACTTCCAGCAATTTTCCTGTTGATGTGCTTCTGCAACAACTTTGTATTACCTTCAGTAAAATGTGACTTGTATGTGAAATATAAATACCAAGTGCTAAATGCTAAGTCAAAGTTTGGACAGCTGTCTGGTTCAGACTCTCCTGGTAGAGACCTAAGGATGACATTTAACCCTTTTTGGTCTCCCTCTCTTCCTCTCCTACAGGAGAGTACCAGAATGCATGATCTGTAAGGTCCTTTCAAAATCCCCAATTCACTGCCATTGAGGGATGAGGCTCTAGGGCGACTCTCTATAAGGTTTCTGAGACTGTAAATCTTCATAGCAGCAGAACCTGATGGCTTCCTCCTGCAGATCCTGGTGGGTTTGAATTGAAAGACCTTGAAGTTAGCAGCCCAGTGCTTAACCCTCGGCACCACTAAGGATCATTGTGAGGTCCTAAACAGCTTTAAATTTAACTGATTAAAAATTAATTCTAAAAATGAATGTGCTTAATTGTTCATTCTACTGTAACAGAAATTTTAGTTGTCAAAGAGCAGAGCTGACATGTAGGTATGATGGGAACAGAAGAAAAGGGAGCTGTGTTTCTAGTAGGAGAGTGGTAAAGGCTCCATCTGTACTACATTTCTATATGTTCCAAATACTACGCTAGCTATCCCCTTGATCTTACTTATTCTGCCACGTCATCAGCGGAGTTTGAGGTTACCTCCATTTTGCCTGTGAAACGCGTGGGAGGCTCCTATGGTAGGGATCTTATCCCACAGTCACAGAGCTAGCAGGTGATAAAACTGGCAATTGAATTTGGGAGTTCAAAACTTAGTATGCCATCTTCAGAGTTTAATACCTGTAAAGATATGGTTTATGCATTCATAGATATTCATTAAAGACAGAAAATATGACTTAAATGCCTTTGATTTAGTCTACATTTAGAGGGAAAAAACCGACCTGCATTTAGAGTGCCATGTTGAAGTTTATTTTGTTATGTTCCTAAATTTTATTTGGATAACTCAATCCTTTGTATTTCTTGTACTATGAATGTGCTGAGTTCTGACAACTTTTAACACGGATATTTTAGAAAAGCCAGGTAATATTTCAGTTTGTTTTCTTGCTATGAGAGTAACTTTGAGTAGCAGACTAAAAATAATGTGTGACAATGATTTTATGTCCTACAAGTAAAACTGGCTTAAGATGGCATGAGCTGAAGGTTTTAATTCCATTTATAGCACGCACGAGGAGGATTTCAAAAGTGTGTGAGGGGAAAATCCATGATCATTTAATTCAGTTTTTCACGAACATTTTGAAGTCGTGAAACTTCTCTGAGCATCTGCATCCTTTGTAAAATAGCCAGAATAACAACAATTGACCCATTTCCTTCCTAGAATTTTAATAAGGTTCAAAAGAGTAGGGACCTCCAGAATTGTTTTGAAATAGGTCGAGTGGTATGCAAATAGATGACATCACTGGGGCGAGAGCCCTGGTCTCAGTCCACCCAAACCACCAGCCGTTCCAAGAGAGAGAGACTAGGCTGCTTCTCCTGTGAACAGTTACTGTCTCGGAAACCCACAGGGGCTTGCTATGAGTCAGCATTGACTCGATGACAGTGATTTTTTGGTTTTGTTTCCATTTTAGTTGTGGCCCTGAGAGATTCACAGCCATGGTGGGTAATTCTTTACTCTGAGTGGGACATGCATTCAGTTCTGATTGCAATATTCGCACAGAGCTGTAATAAACTGCCCCTACCTTTCGACTGCCTGCGTTGAAGAAAGTTGCCAGTCAGGACTTTGGCCTATGGACTGCTTGATTGTGAATGTTTATTTTAAGATACAGGATTCTTTTAGCCAACTCACATAAATGGCATTGGCTGTGTTCTTCACAGGCGTTACGAGTGTTCCCTGTCTTCTGGACTTTGACGTAAACCCTGACTCGAGTGACCCTGTAAGATCGGATTGCACTGACCCTGTGGGGTCTCAAGAATCTAACTGTTTACAGTAGTAGCTAGCCACATCTTGATGTTGATTTTGAACTGCTGACCTTGTGATTAGCAGCCCAATGTGTAACTCACTCCAATACCAAGTTTCTTCATTTTTAATGTACTTCAGCCCCCATATGCATTTGAATTGTGCTGCTGGAGAAGAATATTGAAATTACCAACGACTGCTAAAAGGACAAACAGATCTGTATTGAAAGAAGTAAAGGCAGAGTGCTCTTAGCTAAGCAAAGGTGGCAAGACTTCATCTTACATACTTTGGACATATTGTCAGGAGAGCTCAGTCCCTGGAGAAGGACATCATGTTTGGTAACTGGAGGGGCAGCAAAAAAGAAGGCCTTTGGTGAGATGGGTTGACACAGTGGCTGTATCAATGGGCTCAGGCTTAGGAACATTGTGAGGATGGCACAGGACCGTGCAGTGTTGTGCATAGGGTCGCTGTGGATTGGAGCCGGTTTGATGGCATCTAACAAGGCCCAGATGTGTGTTTAAACCTATAGCTAGCTGAATTATCTGAGTGAAAAAAAAAATCTGCCATCTGGTTCACAGGCCAGAAATTGATTTGATAAGGGAGGAAGAAAAGTTTACTGTCTCCTGCCTTGTTTCCCTTCTTACTTGTCCAGAAAATGATATTTCTAAGGTCACTACTTCTAGTGCTTGCAGTGCACGTGCATAAACACAATTTACGCACACACCAGCTCCTATGGTGGTCATTTTAGAAACTCGGAGAGGACCGTGGGGAAAGTACCCAAAGCTGTGTGTTATTTATTGGTCATGTTTAAGGCCGAGCCTGCATGTCAGGGACCTATAGATAAGGGTTATAATAAGTAATGAAATAATCTTATTTTTTAAGTATAGAAAATGCAGAATCTGAGTTCAGAATGCCATTCTACCAAACTTATACTTAATAGATTAGGAAGGATTCCTATGGTTTTGCTGGAACCAAACCTCAGCTCCTGGACTTGCCTCATGTTCTGTTGTTGAGACAGCACTGCTTTATGGTTCTTAATGAAAATGTGGTCCATGCTAGCTTTCCTTAAAGCATTTTGGTGCTACGGTGTAAGGACATCACCATCCTTTGTTCCAATATTCTTGTGGTTTCCTTGGTATGGGAAATACTTTGTACAGAGTGTCCATTATTTTAATCCAAGAAAGAATATAACTAAATTTGACCTAGCGGGGGGCTAGATTTGGTAAGAGATAATAAGTAAGTGAGTAGTAACAAGGACCCTAAAATAGTGAATGTACTTTAAAATTGAGAGCAAATCTATTTAATATAGCTAATAGAGGCAAATATAAAGCAAAGCACAATTGGGTTTATATTTCTTATCTTTTACTTAAACGGTTGAGTGCATACAGAGAGCAGTGTGCTTACTTTGAAACGTGTTGAGCCGTTTTATTTTTAGCATGGTGTTATTAAAGAAGAATTTCAGGCACTTCTTAATCTCTGCTAATAATAGCAACCTTCTTCACCTTCTAGGGAACAGTACTGTAGTCTTGCTGAGATGTGTCTTATGTTTAGCAATGTTTGCTTCTGATAATTTTTGCATGTACTAGTGATGCCTTTATTTTAAAGCATTAACTCATTTAATCTGCCCTTAGATTCTTTTTAGCAGTCTTTTATGTGGTTGGAGATAATGATCAAATCTTGATAATGATTATGCCTATTTCTGATTGCTAATGTATTAGTTTATTGAAACACATTGGTGTGTTTTTTTTTCAGAATCTTGCCTATTCATATTTTACACATTTTATATACTATTAAAAACATGATGAACAATATGTTCTCATTCAACCTCTCTGTTTCCCTCTAATTTATAGATTATTTGTGAGGCAGTGAAATTTGTCTAATAGAATTTAAAAGTTAATATTCCATAAAATTTTAATTTGCTTTTATAGACTCTTTATCTGAACATACCATACACATTTTCTTTTGTTCAATGTGTTTGAGGATAACTTGGCGCTTTACAATCTCACTGCCATCCATTCGATGCCAGCTCCTAGTGACACTGTGGGGCAAACAGACCTGCCCCTATGGTGTCTGAGGCTGGAACTCGCACCAGGAGCAGACAGCCTCGTCTTTCTTTCTGCGAATGATTTGGCAGTGGTCTTGATCGCCATGACCTGAGACCAGAAAAACAGAGCTGGGTGGTGCTTGGCTACCACTGCCAACTCTTCTCAAAGGGATCCCAGTAGGAGGTCCTGGGTAGAGTGGGAAAGATGTAGGACAACCCTTCGGATGATAAAAAACAGACCAGGCTGGTCAGATAGAAACTGATAGCACCCCCAAGACAGTAGTCCTTCGGCACCTTCCCAGTCTGGAAATGAACTGGCCTCCCTTTGGTTCCGCTTCCAACTGAACAGTAGGCGGATCTCTTATAACGGGAGTAATCACATGAGGGAAGCACGCAGACTTTAAAATAATCAAGCATTTGTGATCAAAGGTGGCATCTTCTCAAGGCCAAAATTCAGAAGGTTAGGAAAGAGAGGAAGGGAAACAGGAAAGAAAGGTTGGAAGAAGGCAGAGTTGTTACGCAGTGGGCCTGGCATTCCCTGAAACGAGAGAGAGTCTGTGAGGAATGGTTAGATGGAAACCCAATTAGCTCTGTAAACCTTCACCCCAATAAAAAACTGTTTAAACACAACAGAAGCAGCTATGGAATGTGTTCCCGACAGATTCTTTTGTTCCTCTGGAGTAAGGACGTCTAAGCTCCTCCCTCCCCTCCAACTCTTATCTCTGACCTTTGGAGTTCCAATTTTCCAGCAACTTAAAATGATCTATCCTCAGGGACTTTAAAAAAAGTAATTGTTTATCTCAAGTATGTAAAAAGTAAGTTGATTTCTTTTTGAAATTCATAATTGACTATGTTTTAAAGAAGTACTAAGTTATAAGCTAAAGCTCATATAAACACTAGTTTTACCAATAAAGCATAATACAGCAGAGTTAATTCCCAAAGAAGCTAGATTAAGCAAGTCAGTGCTAAAAAAGTCACATTTTCATAGAGGCCTTTTGTGATCTAGTTTCTTAATTCATTATCATTTTGTATTTGCTTATTTATCCCATCAGAATGCAAGTCCCGTGAGAAAAAGGATTTCTTCTACACAACGATGTCTTTTTTTTTAATAGTCTTATTGGCACTCATCCACATGCCATGCAATTCAGTAGTTCAATCCTATCAAGAAGAGTTGTACAATCTTTAGCACAATCAAGTTTATATATTTTCTTCCTTGTACTCATTGTTATTTGTGTAATTAAAATATTGTGCAAAGTAAACATAACAAAACATTCTCCAATTCAAGAACTTCTACATGTATAGTTCAGTGTGATTGATTATACAGTTCGTGTTGTACAACCATTATTGATATTCCTTTCCAAATGGTTCTACCCACCATGAACTCAATGTCCATTAAGCAAAAAATTCTTTCTCCTTTAATCCATGGTAACCAGAGATTGGCTTCTTTCTTTCTTTCTTTCTTTCTTTCTTTCTTTCTTTCTTTCTTTCTTTCTTTCTTTCTTTCTTTCTTTCTTTCTCTCTTTCTTTCTTTCTTTCTTTCTTTCTTTCAGTAGTTTTCTGGATACATACCTACACCATTAACGTCTGGGAGACCTGAGACTCTCCGCGGGTATTTGTCAAATGAATGAATGAGCACAGACGAAGGAGTCAAGCAAGGGGAATAAGTGTCTTCAAGGATGTCAGAGTTCATTTTTCTCAGTGACAATTGAGTGCATGCTACTTATGGGATTTCTAGATTGCTAAAAGTGTTCTAGTTCCTATTTTTCTTGTTTTTAAGCACCTCTTGATAACTCTAGGAAGTTATCTGATCTCTACTGAAGGCCCCAGCCTTATCCCATCCCTGTTCCAAACACAGCCATGCCCCTTTCTTGTTCATTCTCCTCCGCTAGCCCTCTTTCCTTGACCTAGCCGTCCCGTCACCACTCGCTGTGTTCTGACACCTGATGCCCGAGCTAAGTGGAGATGCAGGGAACAGCCTTGCTCCGTCCAGTAAGCAATCCTGGCGCGTTTTCACCGAGAGCGCCTGGCCGTTGGGAGCCTTAGTGTAGGAGATTGGAGTTTGCACTTCCAGCCAGACACAGTATCCAGGTACTCACTGATTATGCCCCAGCCCCTGCTTTCTTTAACTACAGTTGGACAGAGTAACAGTTACCCTTTGCGATTTAAGGAGTAAATAAGATGTGCTTATAATGCAATGCTTAACGAGGCTCTTATTTAACTCACGGTGTTAATTCAGTGTAGATCAAAAGGACAGAGGAGACAGCAAAACCAAAAAAGCCTCTGTTTGCTTCCTAGTCCTTTGCGAACTTTAAAGGACTTGGAGAGAAAGGAATGTTGGAGAACAGCAATGAGAGATCGCTTGGTTTCCCCCCAGGTGAGGCAGGGAGCCTGTGTTATTTGGCAGAAGCCTGGTGGCGGCAGCGGTTGGACCATATGGGTGTTAGATAACTCCTGGCTCTTCAGCTGAGTACGGGTGTCTGCCTCCCTCACAGATGCAGCTTTTTTAATGCACGAGGTGCACCATGGCTTGTCAAGATAATAGAATTGTGTGCTCCCTAACGTTCCTTCTTCATTTTTATTGAGTGTAGCACATATGCAAATAGGTTTGTTCGTGTTAAGTGAGGGTTTTGTAAATCCTTGATGGAGTCTCTAAATTAGAATAGATCCATGTAACCAATACGCAAGTGAAGACACAGGAAACAGCGAGCCCTCCCACCTCATCTTGTTCCTCTCAGTTACTGTTCCCATCCCCCTGCCCACCAAGGGGAATGATTCTCCATGGATTTGTTTCACTTGGTTTGGAGCATTATATAAACGGAAACTAATGTGTGCCTGGAGTCTTTTGTTTGAGATTGTGTTTCTTAGATTCGTCCATGCTGCTGCAGGTGGTTTTAGTTTTACCTTCTGGTTGATTTATTGTACATACATGTGTGACTACATCATTGTTTTTCCACTCTGCTGTTGGTGGTGAGGAGCTCTGATGGTGTAGCGGATTACACTAACTGCAAGAACAGTAGTTTGAAACCACCAGCTGCTCCTCGGGACGGAGATGAGGCTTTCTACTCATGAAAGACTTACAGTCTTGGAAAGCCACAGGGGCACTTCTGCTCTGCCCAATAGGGTCACTATGGGCCAAAATTGACTCGTTGGCAGTATGTTATTGATGGTTTGTATGTGCAGCTATAAATATTCTTATACATAGTTTTTTTTTCTGTTCATGGTGTCTTATTCTTTACTAAATATATGAAGGACTTCAAAAAGTTCATGAAAAAATTTCCTTATCTTTTAACTCCACTTTTTCTCACAAACGTTTTGAAGCCCTGTCATGCATATTTAAAATATTGTTTTCTAGTCTTCCAGTTTAGGTCCTTGTCATCAGTAGAGCTGCTTTTTAAATCATCTACCATGAATTTCCAGAGGACCGTATTATTTCCATTGAGTTTGTGTGAAATCCGATACTTTTGAAGCCATGTAGAAAGCTGTAACCAGTAGCCACTATTAGAGCATTAGGGATATGGGTTTCTTCACTCGTCTTGTACAATTATATGTAGGAGTTTCACAGTGCAACCAGATATGGTACCTTTACAATTTTTGTTGGTGTCAGAAAGTTCAATTTATTGGTGGGCACCTGTCAGGGGGGCTGCGATTTAGGATGCATTTGACTCCACATCTATCTGGGATCAGGTGCTTCCAGCTACCATCTCTTCAAACTCGTCAGCTTTAAACTTGGTGAATTTCACTTCTTGAGACGTGAATCTTCTGGCATTACTGGAATTTGAACTTGGCTCTCTGTAAGGCCTCAGTCACGTGCTCCCTGTTTTGAAGCAAGATGACTTGGCCAATATTGGCCCCAGCCACAGTGTTTTGGAGTTCTCCCAAAGTATCTCGCATCCCAGTCTGGAGCTTAGGTTAGGGACAGCAGAAATGAGCAGCTATGTCAGAGCCATCGATGAGCAATAAAGGCTGCCTCCAAGGTCCCTGAGGGCAGTCTATGCATGCCAGCAGGATGAGTGCAGACACTACCAAGATGGGTGGCTGTTTGCAGCCATTGCACCCTGACCCCTCAGGAAGGAGATTCGCTTGTCTTATGTGCTGCAGATGTAATACTTTTAAAAGTGATCTCTAAAGAGCTGATTGAGGAAGATATCCTGAATGAATCTTGGTAGTTCAGTAGTTCAGTGCTTGGCTGCTAACTGACAGGTTAGAAGTTTCAACTCCAGCAGTGGCTTCATTGGGAAAAGATGCAGCAATCTAGGTCCATAAGTATTACAGCCAAGACTACCCTGTGAAGCAGAGCCCTTCTGTCATTTGGGGTCACTGTGAGTTGGAAACACTCAAAGTCACTGAAAGCAGGAGGAGTGACATTGTATATCTGCAAATATAGCCTATGCTTGTGAGTATGAAATCATTCTCCAGAGATGATTATTACAGTATCCTTGATAAGTATCTTCATTTCACTGACTCCATCGGATGTATTCTCTCAGATTATGATGATTGAGGTATATGTAGGCCTATGTGTCTTACCTAAATAGTCACTTACTATTAAAAATCATTTAAACTATGAGTTTCTCCTCTCCAAAAACTGTTGCATGGTTCAAATGTGAAATGCATGTAAGGTACTAAATATACATGTACTATGTGCCTAATATGTAGCAGGTGCTTAATCCTCCCCCATCCTATCCCCCCACCCCCCCACCCCCCGCCGTATTGGTTTCTAACCACCTTTCTGCAGTTGTTCTCCTTGTTTGGCTTCAATGTAGTCTGGTGGATACATGCTGCCTTTGGAGCCTCTCTGTCTACACACTGTCCTTTGCCTCCTTCCAGATTCTAGATCTCTGCTACGTAAAGCATAAGTCCATGGACCAGTAGCAGTAGAATCATTTGAGAACTTTTTACATGTGCAATTCTGTTGGTTATATACTTAGTATATGTGTTAGACTTTATATATTTATATAAAGAGAGCCATTTATCTCAAGAAAAGGGGCTTATTACACAGTTGTAGAAGTGGTTAAATGAAATTTGGTTTTGAGAGGCGCCTTCTGGAGGCTTTTTCAGACTCACACGGCTGCCTGAGGCTGGGAAGCCAGAAGACCAAAGGCCATGGGAGGCTGAGACAAATCAGCAGATCAGATGTGATGGCCACCCATGTGTACCTCCTAGGATCAGCAGGCAATAGTGTAGTCCATTGACACCCCCCCCCCCCCCATCCCAACAGACCAGATGCAAGATCCAAGCCCGCCAGAAGAGAGAGTCAGGTCCAGTTCTCCAGAGTGCCTCTTCGAGAGATATCTAATAAGCCACTCCCCCAAAGGGACTGCATCAAGCACCCCCCCCCCGCCTTACTGCCCAACCACAAAGACTCACAGCTAGCCCAAGTTGACCAAAAACCTATATTATAGTGTATATGCCTGTGTCCAGTTTTAGTAGTTACTAATTTCCTGTACCAATTTACCATTTCCCAAGTTTGCATTACTAAAATCATGGAAGCACAAAGAAATTGAAGTATATAGAGTTTATTCAAGCAATTAGTGTATATGCTCATGTATAAGCCGAGCTTGTCAGCACATTTTTCATGCAGTTTTTGTTGTAAAATTGGGTGTCTCGGCTGATATTCAGGTTGGCTTATACTCGAGTATATACAGTAATCTTTGGGTATACAAGGCACCTCTATTCAGAACACAATTGTACAACTTTTGTTTCATAATCTTATAGCATTTGGTTCATTTTAAGCCAATTATAATGACATTTTAAGGAGAAAAGGGAAATAGAGTAGGAAATTAACCATTGGCCAATTTTAACACGATTGACTGCAGCATGCCCCTCTTCCTGGGAGCGAGTTACTAGGTGGTCTCTGTGGTCCAACCAGAACCCCTTCCATGTGCACACATCCTCTGCCTACTCAGGCGGTTGTGAAATAGAAGGCTTCTGGAGCTACTCAGCAATTTTTAAGTTTTCCAATTACCTCTGAGGAGTCAGAGGGCTTATCTAAAGTTAGCTTATTTGCATTACATAAGTTGTGAGTTAATATATAGCTAACAGATGCTTGTGTCACAAAGGGACACCTGCCTGTCTTCATAGTCACTGTGTCTCCACCGCATTTCTTTCTATTTGTTCTTGAGTGCGTTCCACAATTGTCAGTGATGCGTCTGGATTTTCCTACGAATCTGTCAGCATGGGTCTCAGTTTCCTCTGTGTTTTGTTTCTAAAGAAAATAGCCACATTCTCTCTTCATGGTCATATTCACACCCTGAGGACTTACCGGAGACCTTGAGCACTGCTCAGTACAGCTCTTCATCCCCAGGGCAATCTGCATGTTTATGCTCAGTCACCTCTCTGTGTGTGGCCAAAACCAGTTAATTTTTGTAAACTCCGTTTGTGAATTGATGATAATGTTTTTCTGTACAGAAAAGGATGGCATGTTTGAGTTGCAACATTGAGTCTTTTGGTTTTAACATCACACTGTTACAGAACACCCTGGGTAACCCTAAAGCGCATTTTCCACAAGAAATCTAGTTTTTGAGGTTTAGGAAGCGAGTCTCATATCCGAGCTTTCTGTAAGTTTCACTGACTAGACATTTTTTCTAATTTCCATGTAGTGTAATGTCCCCGTGGGCAATACTATATTCTCTTGTTGCATATTATTGATCACTCATATTTCTAATTTTCCTTTTGGGTAAATGTTTATGCATATATGTACACCTGGGTTCATTGCAGCAAATTCAAAAAGGCTGAACCTTGGAAACACTATTACGTTCTGTCAACAGATGAAAGAATAAGCAAAATGTGGAACATACACACAAAGGAATACTACATAACAATAAAATGAGTCTACGAAATATAACAGATCTCGAGTACATCATGCTAAATAAAACAAGTCAGTCATATAAGGACAATTGTTGCATGATCCCCTGTTTTTAAGAAGTCAGGAATAGACATACTAGTGTCCATATGGAGACCATTGGTGGTTACCAGGGACTGAGCAGAAGAATGGGAAAATGACTTTCCAATTTATAGATGCTTGCTATTTTTGGTGAGGGCAAAAGTAGCGCATAGTGTGGGTGTATTTAGTACAAAGTGAGTAATGCCATTGAGATGTGTACAAGAGAAAAAGGTGTTTGTACTAAAGAATATGACCGAATTTGATGACAACCCCAGCAAAACCAAGGGCCTCATGTATGTGTAGGTGTATGGACAGGTACAGGTGAGTACCTGTGTGCGCACCAAAAACCCTCACCGGCATCGAGTCAATTCCAATTCACAGTGACTCTTAGGAGGAAGTAGAATTTTATGTAGGTTTCTGAGGCTGTAAGTCTTTATGGGAAAGAAAACCTCTTCTCTCGCCTTAACAGTGACTGGCTGGTAGATTTGAGCTACTGATCTTGCAAATAACAGCCCAGAGCACAACCCACTATGCAATCAGGGCTCTTATCCATGTGTGCAGAGAGAAGTATTGATGTGTACACGGCATAGAGAGATGTGTTTGTACTCATGTATCTTCATAGAGGACACAGTTACTGATACTTCTCAGACAGAACCAAATACTTTATGAGAATAATTTTCTACTTCAAGAGTTTAGGAGCAATCTTTAAAAACTTACATGGAACCGTAAGATTTTGATCTCTGCTTGTCTGGGCAAAGGAAAAGGAAGGAAGCCAAGTCTCAGGAGAAAGTAGTCTACCTGGCGAGTAGCCCGCATGCGTCACTGCCTCATCGTCAGTGAGACCACAAGGACTAGATGGTACCTGGCTCCCCCCTCCCACTACCAACTGTCCGAACTCGCACTGTGAGGGGCGTTCACATGGGAGAAACACATGCAGCACAGACCAGACTGACGGAACCAGTTTGACTAAGGAACTCCCTGGAACCACTGCAGTGCAGTCCTATTTAAACCCTGAACCGGAGCTGTACACTGAGATCACCTTTTGGCAAAAATAGTAGGTTGTCATGCAAAATGCAGGCTATTCCTGGTGCGTGCGGTGCTCTCGTATGAAACCAAGAGATCCACGGTCGCTCTGAGGCAAAAAGGCAAAGAGAGAGCCGGGAGCACAGTGTGCCCAATGCCTAACAACCAGAAGGCTGTGAAAGAGATGCTGCCCCACTGCGAGAAAAGCAACCTGTGTCACTCAATAGTCTGGGCAGAAATGGACAAGTGGGAACCAAAGGACAGTTTTCACTTTTGCCCCAAATGGTAAAATCTTATTTGAAAGAAACAATTACATACGGCCACACTAAAGAACAGTGTGGACTATGTACCAAGAACCAGTCTAATTTATAGGTAGAAAACAAAACTTGTTCGTTGGCTGTAGTTCACCAAGATACATAAAGTAGTTCTAAAATAATGGACAAAACCAGAATCCGATAGCCTACAGGGTATGCTATAATTTTCTATTGAAACATGAAATTTATACCATCCCCAAGGGAAGTTTTTATCGTCTTGAACTAAAGCTGTTCATCATTGTTTGCATAGGTGCCGTACAGATGATCATCAGTTGTCTTTGGTTGTTGTTGTCAGGTGCCGACCAGCCAGCTCTGACTGGTAGCAGCCGAATGGACAGCAGAGAGACACACTGCCCCGTCCAGCACCCTCCTCAGCGTTGTTCTCAGAGTGGGGCCCATAGGCGCTCTATCAGACCACATCTGCAGTCTTCCTCTTTTTTGCCATCCCTTTATTTTACCAAGCGGGATGCCCTTCTCCCGGGACCAGCCCCTCTTGAAGACATTCCAGAGTCTTGATGTGAGACAGAGTATCCTCACCCTGTCTTCCCAGGAGGATTGGTTTGCTTTGTTGGATGTTTACACGAGGTACCTGAGGTTTTACTTTAGAAAAAGCCTCTCAGGGCAGAAAGTTGAGGCAAGAACTTTGCCTCTGGATTCCTTCAGAGGTACTATCACAGGTCTGAGTGATTTCCCCTTTTGTTGCATTCCAAAATGGCATGAGGTCTCTGGGGCTTGCAGTCAGTGCTCTGAGTTCACCTGTGGGTCTGGGAACACGGTGTCCGCTGCCAGGCCAGTTTTCTTTGGACGTGTAAAGTCAGCCTGGGTTGCTCAGACTGAGTCTTATTATTGAGACCATTCTCAGCGCTGTCACCTCAGTCAGATCGTCTTATGTAACGGAGGGGTCTAATTACATCCCGATGACAAGTCGGACAGGTTTTCATTGGATTTACACAAATGATTATATTAACATTAAAAACAAGAGTCCTCCTGAAGAGTTTCTAAATTCCAGAGACATTAGACTGGAGGAAAAGGTAAATCTTTCAACTTATAAAACCTGTCTTCTGAAATATTATGAGTTATAGGTAATTTAAGACAAATAATTCTTATATTTGGAATCGAGGAAATTATCAGCTGAGGAAGTGGGGTGGAGGCCACCTCTGAGCTTCTCTGGCTGTCTGCCTAAATCTGATTGCTGTGGGCAGAGCCTGCCCCCACCTTCCATCCTTCTTGATCCTACTCAAAACCAACCAGCTGTCCCACTGCTGGGGTCAGCAAGCTACTGCAGTGTACAGAATTCACAAACAGCAGTCACAATTAGGGGGTTCTTAGCGGAGTGAACAGCTCACAGGTCAATATTAGAAACATGAAGGAAACAGCCCTTTAGTCTGTAGCACTTCTCAGCCATGCTGGCAAGCCCTTCTCTCTCTGTGTCCTTGGTCTCAGCCCCACAGGCCTGGGACCTTTGATCCGCCTGCTCAGTTAAGTGGTACAAACGGTACTGCACTTTGCAAGCCAGACTCCTGCTTGAAGGTACTTGACTCTACTACTTCCATGGCCGAGGAACCCAGCCATTCTTTTTCATGGTCTCTGCCGCCACTGTAGCTCCTTCCTCCCGGTCCCCCCATTGCCAATTAGCCATGCAGGGACCCCAGACAAGTACGGGTCCTCCTTGTTAGTCACGGGACCCTCTTTCGGTTTCAGAGATGGCTCACTTATATACTAAGGCCAAACTGACCAGTACCTTCTATTAGTGTGTCACACACTTGATTTGCATGAATGCCCCTGCCCCCATCATTTCGTGGGAGTTACAAAGGTCATAGATAGATGAGCCACACCAGGTAATTCCATCTTACTGCAATGGTAGTACTCCAGCCAAAACGCACTGATAGTGTCAACTCGGACTCATCATGACCACATAGGACAGGGTCGATTTGTCCCTTTGTGTTTCTGTGACTATGTCTTTTCATGAAAGGAGAAAGCTTCCTCTTTCTCCTTCAGAGTGGCTGGTAGTTTTGAACTTCTGACCTTGAGGTTACCAGCCTAACACATAACCACGACACCACTAAGGCTCCTCACAAGACCTGTAGTAATCCTTTAGTACATTCAGTACTTTGGAATCAATTTCTGTTTCACTAGATCTTGGGTTTGCAGCCTCGTGAACCGATCTTCTTCACAGACATTCTGGAAATCCTGCTTCAGTTTCGTGGTTACGGTCGCAAAGTTACCTAAGCAGTGTTGTTAGAGGCACACGCTCAGAGCTCCCGGCATGTTTCTTTCCCTGGCCTCTGAGATAGCCCCTTATTGTTGAAATCCTCTGGCCTGGGGTTGATAACAAGCACTGAGGAAGTCGGAGTAAAAGCGATATAGAGACCACAAGACTTACAAAGGACCGATACCTTTCAAAAGTAAAAGACTGAGGGATAATTCATTACAGAAGAACTAACAATTGAAAAGGAAATATGTCACTTAAGAATCTATGGATATACTCTCTCTAAACATAATGATGAGCCCTATTTTCAAAAAGTAGTAGATATTATGCTTAATTTATGAAAATCAATGAGTATAACCTTTAGAGAGAAGAAAAAGTTCAGATATCACATAATCCTGAGACCTAATATAGTACAAATTTAACAGGCATATAGTTCGAATAGAGTGAGAACAAAAGTGATTTAATAGTTTGGAAAACCTACTGCCACTGAGTTACGTCAGACTCAGAGTGACCCCATATGGGGCAGGGAGTAACTGCTCCTCAGGGTTTCTGAGACCTGACGTTTCTGTGGGAGTAAGACAGTCGCATTGACTGCGACCAGTCACGGTTCTGTGATAACTGTTCACTGGTTTGTGTGTCAGGTAATTAGCAATGTGGCCGTGGGCCCTTTGGATAGCAACACGGCCTCTGGCTTGGTGATCTTCCGTATCCAGATCATTTGTCTTTGTCTTGTTTAAGACTTAAGAAAGGGGTCGCTATGAAATATATTTCAATTTGGGGGTGGTCTTTCTGCTCCCTTAAACAGCACAGAGGGGCTAGCGGTATTGGCGGGTCATCTCTTACCAGCGGTATTGGGGGTACTGGGAATTTCTTCTCAGATCCCACTTCTAATATCACAAATTGTTAAAAGCAATCAAGCTATACAGAAACTAAATTGTATAGCATCTATTTGAGCAGCTGTGCATGTATACATGGAGAACTCTGTAAACAAACAAACACACATACACACCAGATGGTTCATTTTAGACTATTTATGACGAGATTTTAAGGAGGGAAGTATAGAAAATTAACCACAAGTTACCATTCACATCCTTTAAAAAACCATGTCCCTGCCTATATCCTCAGGTATACTCTGGAGTTGTAAAATTATAAAGGCTTTTCAACTACTCAGAAATTCTAAAGTGTTAGATGTATCCCAGAAATTAAGGGAATTACCTAAATGTACCTTCTTGGCATAAGAGAAACTCTGAGCTCCTATTTCTGATTAACCTGGTACCTTCGTCACACAGGGAAATCTGTCCAGTTCTTGGCCGCCATGTCTCGACATCATTTCTTTTCATCTGTGCCCTGGGGAAGGGGGTGCTTTCTGTTTTACAATAATCACGGACCTCTGAATTTTCCTCTGTGCTCAGAGGAATCTGCCAACTTCTGCCTCAGTTTCCTTTTTTTAACAGCACCAATTTACTTTAACAGCAGTATATCAAGTCTCAGTTGCTCTCGATCTATACCAATACTTGGTATTGTCTGTCCCTTTTATTGTAGCTCTGTTGGAAGGCTGGATATAGTACTGCTTTATGGTTTTTACATTTCCTTGGTGACTAAGTATAACGAACACCTTTCTATTTGTTCATTGACCACCCAGATCTCTTTTTTAGGTTGATTTTGCTGAGAGAGAGAAAGCTTCTTTCACTTGGGTAATCCCTAGCGTTTCAGTGAACCATGATCCTGGGTTGATGGCTTCTTGGTTCTAGCAGTACCTCCCCATTTTACGAGTTCTTGGTATCTGATATCACGTAGGATTCCTTGTGACAAGAAGTACAGGTAGCACCTCTTCTTCAACAGGTGTTTGTTGGTTTTCCTCAGATATGAGAGGGATTAGCGCAGCCAATCTCCATTCCCATCTCAAAATCAAATGTGGTAGTTCTGTGCAGTAGCAACCTACCCTGTTGTGTTCAAGCATCCCAACTATTACTCTCAGCCCTGCTTTTCATTTGTACCTTAATACATAGTTCTTGAGCATCAGTTGCGTTCTAGGTGATACGGATGCAAAGACAGATGAGACGAAGACACCCCCCCCCCTGAAAAAACAGTTTCAAGAGGGTGGTCAAGAGCCCCGCTGAGCACCCAGGTAAGTGTAGTACTTGCTATTGGAGAGAGCATCTGTCACTTAAGCCAGAAGACTCAGCTATTGAGCTGAGTGAGGGTGTAGGGTGATAAAGGTTAGGAAATGCTATGAGAAGAAATGGTACTTGAGCTGGATTTTGAAGGGCCAGTGAGACCTACACAAGGGGCGCATTGGCGATGGGAGGTAGGGGTGGGATGGTGCTGGAGAAACCAATGTTTTACATACTCAGCAGTGTTCGCTTATTTCATTGACAAAAAAATAACTTTCTGAAAATCTACTGAATGCATTTTGTGAGCTAGGTGGGTGTTGGCCCTGGAAATGAGAGTAGTATATTCTCTCTGGGAAATCCCAATTAGTTCTGCATGACTGAATATCACATTTGATGTGAGACGACGGCGAAGGATGGCACTGGAGAGGTGGGCAAACCCGTACATCTATGTTACATAAATATTATACGTCTCTTTCCATTGTGTGGACGGTTCGTGCTTTTGCTGCTAACGGAAAGTGTGAACCAACCCCGAGGATTTGAGAGTCTTAATTTTGAGGGAAAAAAAAAATCAACTGTTGAAAATCTTATAGATCACCAAACCCAAAACCAAACACTACCTTTGAGTTGATGCTGACTCATTGTGACCCTATAGGACAGGGTAGAACTGCCTTCCTGGGTTTCTGAGACTGTAACTCTTTATGAGACTAGAAAGTCCCATCTTTCTTCCATGGAGCATCTGGTGGTTTTGAACTGACAATGTTGCAGTTAGCAGCACAACTCTTAACGACTATGCTACCAGGCCACCTACGGGTCAGGACACACAAGGTTGCCATGAGTCAGAGTTGATTCAGGCCGCCTTGTTGGTTGTAGTGTGAGAGTTACTTGGTATAGGTTAGGTGTGGTACACCAAGTACATTTACCTGGTGTGGCTGTTACAGCATCATTTTACAGAAGCTAGAAAAGATAGTTAACGTAGTACACACACACACACACACACACACACACACACATCGATACGCATCTACTAATTGTCCTTCCCGCATTTGTGGGAAATAATTATTAACTGTCATGACATATCCCCCTGCTCCAAATCACTCTGGAGTTTGCTGCTACCTGAAATTTGTGCATGCTTCTGAGCAAAAGCTAGGTAGCTGGCGGTACCCACAGAGTGGCAGCTGGGCTGAAGTCTGATCCTCATCTCCTTGCCTTCACCAGGAATGCCCAGAAGGATTGAATATGCCTTTCTGGTAGCCTGACATGTAATTCAGACCATCCTCAATGTGACCTGAAGGTTCTAGGAAATTTCTTGCAGTTATGTGTAGTAATACAGAGATAGGGAGACTTGATGTTACTTATACAGGCAAACATAATATCTTGGCTTCATAGCATATGAATACCATAATTGCACTGAAAATTGTATTTTTTCAGTGCCAAGAATATAACTCACAAAGCAGCTTTGGGAATGTAACTAATTTGTGTACAAGATGAGAACTCTGTATGAGCTTAGGAATACCACGTGCAGCTACTGGTCTTGTGAGGTATGTAAAATTAAATAAAGACAGATTCTATTTGTGAAGCTTTCTGTTTCCGGACATGGTTCAAAATGCTTTGTAAAAATCCCTACCCAGCTTTTCTTTCTTGTTGTTGTGTTTTGTTTGCCATTGCATTTTTGTTGTTGTTTTGTTTTCTTTTGTTGCTTGGTGTTGCTCTGTCTTGTTTTTGTGCATGTTATTATCTCCGCAGCTCTGTCTAAATAAGTTAGGCTGGATGAACAATCTGGAGGAGAAAACAATGGGGTTGACAATTCCGGGGGGACATGGGAGAGGGGGAGGTAGGAGGGAAAGAAGTGGTGTTAACAAACCCAGGGACAAGGGAACAACAAGTGATCCGAAATTGGTGATGAGGAGGGTGTAGGAGATCTGGTTGGGCATGACCAAGGGTAATGTAACCAAGAGGAATTACTGAAACCCAAATGAAGGCCTAACATGATAGTGGGACCAAAGGAAAGTAAAAGGAAATAGAGGAAAGAACTAGGAGACAAAGGACATTTATAGAAGCCCAAATTCAGGTATGTACATATGTAAATATATTTATATATAATGAAAGGGAACTAGATCCATGTACATACAAATATAGGTTTAGTATTAAGATAGCAGACAGACATTGGGCCTCTACTCAAGTATTCCTTCAACACAAGAACACTTTGTTCTAATAGTCTGGCATTCTGTGATGCTCACCTTCCCAACACAATCACTGAAGACAAATGGGTGCAGAAGCAAATGTGGTGAAGAAAGCTGATGGTGCCCAGCTATCAAAAGATATAGTGTCTTGGGTCTTAAAGTTTTGAAGGTAAACAAGCGGCCTTCTAACTCAGAAGCAACAGAGTCCACATAGAAAAAACACACCAGCCTGTGTGATCACAAGGTGTCGAAGGGATAAGGCATCATCAAAACAAAAAATCATATCATTGTGAATAAGGGGGAGTGTGGAGTTGAGACCCAATAGGTCACGGGGAAGGGATGAGCCAGTCAGGGGTGCAGTGTAGCAACGACAAAACATACAAATTTCCTCTAGTTCTTAAAAGCTTCCTCCTGCCCCACTATCATGATCCCAATTCTACTTTACAAATCTGGCTAGACCAGAGGATGTACACTGGTAGAGATAGGAACTGGAAACCCAGGGAATCCAGGACAGATGATCCCTTCAGAACCAGTGTTGAGAGTGGCGATATCTGGAGAGTGGAGTGAAGATGGGTTTGAAAGGGGGAACTGATTATAAGGATCGACATGTGACCTCCTCCCTGTGGAATGGACAACAGAAAAGTGGGTGAAGGCAGACATTGGACAGTGTAAGATATGATAAAATAATTTATAAATTATCAAGGGTTCATGAGGGAGTGGGGAGCTGGGAGGGAGGGGGAAAATGAGGAGCTGATGTCAGGGTCTTAAGTGGAGAGCAAATGTTTTGAGAATGATGAGGGCAATGTGCTTGACACAATTGATGTATGTATGGATTGTGCTCAGCGTTGTATGAGCCCCCCAATAAAATGATTTTTTAAAATCTCTACCCTTTACAGCAAAAGTGCTTAAAAATTTTTAATTTTAATAAATCATTTTATGGGTGCTCGTACAGCTCTTACAACAATCCATACATCAAATATATCAAGCACATTTGTATATATGTTGTCATCATCATTTCCAAAACATTTTTTCTACTTGAGCCCTTGATATCAGCTCCTCTTTTTTCCCTTCCTCCCCCACCCTCTTAACCTCGTGAACCCTTGATAAATTATAAATAATTGTTATTTTCATATCTCAACCTGTCTGCTGTCTCCCTTCACCCACGTTTCTGCTATTTGTCCCCCTGGTCAGAAGGGGAGGCAGGGGTAGTATATCAATCATTGAGACTGATTCCCTCTTTCTCCGTCTTTCTCCCCCTTCTCTTCCCACTCAGCAGGACTTTTTGTCAACTCTTTACTTTGTTTGATCCATGTGGAAGATAAATAGGTTATAATACTGGTCAAAATTAATCAGTCCAAATTAGCTTGATGCCAGTGAGTTTTTAGGGTTTAAAAAAAATTAACCCATTTGTTAACATGAAATCAAAATTTTGGCAATTAGAAACCACCGGCAGCTGCTCAGGAGAAAGACTGGACTTTCCACTCCTTTAAGTTACAGCCCCAGAAACCCATGGGGGGGTGGGGTGGGGTGGGAGGGGTCATTATGAGCCAGCATTGACTCGATGTCAGTGAGTTTGGATGTACGACTGAGTCAATTCCAACTTCTAGTGACCATATACTGTCCAGCCCAGCACCATGCTTGACAGCTGCTGCTAGGTCTTAGCCTGTTGTCCACTGTGTCAGTCTGTGTTATTAGTGGTCTTCCCTATTTTCGATGACCCTTGACTTTACCACACATGAAGCCCTTCTCCAGCGTGTGGTCACTCTTGATAACGTGTCCGCAGAACAGGACACAAAGTTCTTATGTCCTTACTACAAAGGAGCCTTTCAGGAGCTGTAGTTTTTCCAGGACCGATTTGTCCTCTGGCAGCCCATGATATATTCAATATTCTTTCCTAGCCCCACAATTCAAAAACAGAAAGTTTTCTCTGGTCTCCCTTTATCATTTCCTATGAATGTGTTGTGACCTACAGACCATGGCTTGGGTCAGGCACCCCTTAGTCCTCATAGTGATGTTTTGCTCTTCAACACTTGATAAACTGTTCTGCAGTCGATTTCCCCATGCACTATGTCATTTGGTTTCTGGACTGCTGTTTCCATGGGTACTGATTATGGATCCAAGTAGAAATGAAATCCTTGACAATTTCATTATTTCCTCCATTGGAAGGATTGTAATGATTTTTTTTCTTTTTACAATGAATTGTAATCCATAAGGAAGACTACAGTCTTAGGTTTGATCAACTACTGGACCTCAGAATTAAAAGAAAGAAAGAACATTGAGAAGAAAGTTCCCGAAGTTAGTAATGTTTTCCGCGAGTCCTGGAGGCATATTTCAGAATGTTTGCTAGTTGTTTTGCTTGATTTTGATTTCTCCCAGTTTGTTTTTTGTAAAGCTGGGAAAATAATTTTCAAGCTTCCCTGAAGTGCTTGAAATGATACTTGACTGCTGGAGAGTTATTAAAGTAAAAATAATCTCTAGGTCAAAGAAGTCACTTCTTTATAGGTCAGTCCGACTCATGTTTGGACTGCTCTCACTGAGAGGCATTGTGTGTGGTCTAAAATGCTGACTCTGAATCAGACCGCTTGTCACTACTTGCTCTATGATTTTGAACTGGTTATTTAACTTCTCTTGTGCCTCTGGCAGTTCTGCTCTCTCCTATAGGGTCACTGTGACTCAGACTACTTGATGGCAGTGAGTGAGTGCTGGCGGCACTGTTGAGTAAGCATTGTACTGCTAAATGCAAGGTTGGTGGTTCAAATCCATTAGCCGCTTTGCTGGAGGAAATAGAGTCTATCCCTGGAAACTCTATGGACTTGGTGGCATAGGATTTTTTTCCTCTCTCTCTCTCTCCCTTTCTCTTTTTTTTGGTGCCTCACAAGGATAGTAATATTTCATAATACTAAATGTTTTATATTGAAAAGTAAAATCAACAGGACAGTAACATTTAGAATAATACTTATTAATCACTTACAGATTATCCGTAATTGTCATTTTCATCGCTGTTATTAACATATCGCAGAATATATTATTATTAATATATTGAGGAGACCTGGTGGCATATTAGTTACTTGTTAGACTTACTGCAAGATCAGCCATTCGAAACCATGAACTACTCCAAGGGTCAAAGATGAGGGGTAGTTCCACCCTGTCCTGGAGGAGCTCTATGAGTCGGAATTAACTTGATACCGGTGAGTTTGGAGGGTTTTAAAAAAAGTAACATGTTTGTTAGCATAAATTGAAACTGGATCCTGATGAATAATTTAGAAGATACCATCAGCTGACTTCTTGCTTAGAGACTTTGTCTCCATTTGTCTCCCCAAGTGAAATAGAGACATGGTGTGGTGGAGATTGAGCAGGAGAATAAGTTTAGTTCGAAACATGTTGAATTTGGTGTGTTTATGAACATCAGTCTTGAGATGTGTAAATCGGAGGAAAGACAGAGTCAGTGGCATTTGGGGATAGAGGTGCATTTGTCAGTATAAGGACCACTGGCAAGGATCTCTTGGGCCTAGATGGGAAACGAGAGGATGCCAGTCTTTAAACACTAGGTGGACAGCGTTGCCTTTGAGTCAATTCCACCTCGAAGCCACGCTATAGGACATAGTAGAACTGTCTGTGGGTTTCTGAGACCAGGGCTCTCCCACAGAGGCTGCTGGTTTCCATGAATGTTGAACAGGACGAGGGCCTCGTCTCTGAGACTGGAGGAAAGAGGATATAAGTAGATCTAGGTCAGTCTTTAAGATAGATGTTCAATAGGGATGGGAAGTCACTGCTAATGACTATGTCCCCCAATAAAATAGAAGGTGGGTTTGTCTGTTGAAAGGAATCGAGTTTTTAGGGGAATGTAAAAGAGCAGCATGGTAATTGAGGGAATTAGGATTGATTCCCTGTGTCAATCTGGGTTCTCCACAGGAGCAAAACCAAGACTGTATATATAAACACATAGAATGGGTTATTTTAAGGAAATGGTTCTCACAATTGTAAATGGTTAGCAAGTTGATGCATGTCATGCAGCTAGCTGAAGACTTTCGCTGACTCAGGTGGTTGCCAGGGCCATTGAACCCAAAATCTTCAAGTCAGATGGCTGTCTGAAGACTTCTATTGGCTTGTTTCAAGATCCGAGATGTCGACCTATGAGAACAAGAGCAGGTTTGAGAGAGGGAGTGAGGGCGTGGCAGAGAAAGAGAGAGAAAGATGGGGCAGGCTGGGAGATGACAGCCATGGGAGCAGGAAGCTTGTCAGAATATCTACTAGAGCCCCCACCCTAGAGCGCACTCTGCCTCCTCCCTCCAGGAAAACACCCCTTTCAGCTGAATCCGATCAAATCAAATCACCGCTTGGAGACAATGACATATTACATTATGGAAGCAGAATCAGTCCAAGGTCTACCACTGAGAGATAGCCTAGCTAAGTTGACACATGGTATTAATCATCCCACTCCCTAAATAAGAATCTTTTTACATCTGTAGTATAGAACAGTATTTAAGTATGCTATCCATTATAATAGCGATATCCTTAAATACAGTGCTATAGTAGAGATTTTTTTAAAAGAAAGGGAATTAAGAATTCCTCCCCCGCCTCTGCGCCCCCCAATCTCCTAAAGCCTTAGAAACTCCTAGGAGCGGTTCCACGCTGTCTGAGAGGGCCTCTGTGAGTTGGAATCAACGCGATGGCAGTGTTTTTCCTTTCTTTGGTACGGGTACCCTGAACGTCCCATGAGAGGGCGAGGGGTACTGTTCGCTTCGCACGATGCAGTGCATTTGCTAGCATCTCCTGTGTATTGAGCATGTGCTGCTGCTTGCTTCCTGTAAGAGTCAGATGGGCACTGGCGGTCTTCCTCAAGGAAGGGATGAGCTAGTAGTTTGTGTCATGTGATTTATTTACTATAGCTTAAAATGGTAATGAATATGAGCCCTGCAATCTACTGTGAGGCTTTGAAAAAGAGAGAGATTCCAAAACCTAGGGGAACATAGGCAGAGAAGTTAGACACACAGACACAAATGGGCTACATGTGGATGTCCTGATAAGATGGTAGTTGTCGTCCTGAGACTTGACTGCAGCAAACATGTGTGTGTCTATTACATAGCGAAGGCATTAAGCAGAAGCCTAGAAAGAGAAGAACCAAACATAGTCCATTCTAATCTTTGTTCTGATTTTTATTCTGATGTGGAATCATAGACTTCAGCAATCCTTTCCACAAATAGTTCGTGGCTGTCTCTTAGCTAGGCCCTGAGGATTCGGAGACGACTGAGGTACCTTACGTTTCTGTCCTCTGGGCATGCATGCGAAGAGACAGAGTGGAAAGAGGTCACCCAGGCCTGTGCATACGGGATATGCAAGTAGCCTGCATGAGTAAGGGGCTTTGGGGACGCAGGAGGAGGACACGTGCCTAAATGATTACATTGCTCTGACTACAGCCATTTTTTTTCTCCCTTTTTCTTTTCTTTAGTTGGAGAACATCAACTGACAGGCCATAAAGTAGCAGTTAAAATCTTAAATAGACAGAAGATTCGCAGTTTAGATGTTGTTGGGAAAATTAAGCGGGAAATCCAAAACCTAAAACTCTTTCGTCATCCTCACATTATCAAACTGTAAGTAGTTTTGTGTGGTAGCACAAAGAGAAAACCGTCTCGCAATTTTCTGATAGATTCACAAATAACTGACTTTCTCTAGTTAACCTCTGGAAAAAAAATAACCATTTTCATATTCATGCCAGCAAGTGTAACTTTGTTGAACCCCATCAATCCTTTTTTTTTGGGGGGGGGGGGCGCTTTTGCTTTAGAATGAAGTCATCGCTTTAACGCTTGGCCGGCCAGATTTTGAAGTGACGAATGGAGCTTTGCAAGTTGACTCTTGTGGTATTCGCTTTAAAGGTCATCCAAGACTGCTAGTCTTAAGTTAATTTTTGTAATTTTTTTAGTTTTTAAATAAAATACAGCTGGTTATCTCATTTTTAGAAAATGGAGAAAGTAACTCTTAATGATGATCTACCATAGTATATCACATGTAGAATCGCAAGCGTTACTATAATTGTTAATAGCAAAACTTTTAGGAAGTCAAATGAGTTTTTTATAAGCTAAGTTAAAAACTTAAAAGATAAAAAACCCTTAAAATATAAAAATATTAAATAAGCCAATTAAATTAAATATATACCTAATTAATTAGAAATAGACCAAGCCCATAGGAAAGGTAGATATTGTGTATATATGATAGTATTCCTACTATTAAATTATTTGACGCAACAGCTTAATATAGCACGAGAGACACTTAAAATATCACGAAAGAGCCCTGGTGTCACTCTGGAAGAAGCTAACCTCAAAATTGGTGGATCAGCAGATCGAACTCCTCAACCGCTCCTCGGGAGCAAGCTGAGACGGGACTCCAGTCCAGAGTCACAGGGTTGGAGTCCCCGAGAGAGTGCTCATTCCTTTAGGGTCATGAAGAGTTGGCATCAGCTCCCCGAGGGTGGCTTTGACTTTGTCGACCTGAGAGGAGCCAGGAACTGTACCGAACAATTTACATAGATAACTTCACTTGAGTCTCACCCTAAGTCTATGAGGCAGCTACTAGCATTGCTAAACTGTGCATCCAGAGAAGCTCAACAGCGCCTCCGTGTAATACAGCCAGTAAGTTTCAAAGGTGTTGCTTGAATTCAGACACTCCAAAAGCCATGTTGTCCCTCTATCACCACTCTAGTCTTTCTTCAGACTGTGATACATAAACCCTCTTAAAGAGAAATAATTAGCTAAAAGCTCCTGATACCTGTAGCCTCAGTGTAATTATGAAACCAAGATAAATTTTAAAACAAATTGAACTGAAACCAAAATTCCAAGTAGTAGCCATAGCACAGTATACTAGTTAATGCTATTAACTATCATAAATAGTCATTTGCTAAAGGCAGGTTGTCAATGACTTTAATAGTAAAAGCTGGTCAAATTGTATGTTTATATATTCGGTCAATGATGATAGAGAATAGTTTTTTACACAAGTATATTGTTAGAAGTGGTTTTAATACATTTGAGGCTTTGTTTGCAAATTTACTATGTACTTAGCTTAAACTTTGTCAGTGAGCAAACTTTGAATGCTGTTAACATGTCACCATTTGATAACCCTGTTTCACATTCGGTGATTTATGAGATGCGGGGGTTGGCATACTAGCTGTGGTAGGCTGAATAATGGCCTCCCAAAGATGTCCAGGTCCTAGGCCCTGTGAACATGTGAGGTTACACATCAAAGAGGGATTGAACTTTCAGAATGAATTAAAGTTGTTAGCCAAGTGCTCTAAAATAAAATAGGAACGCTATTCTGGCTGATCTGGGTGAGCTCAATGTCATGATATAATTAAAAGTAGGAGAGGGAGGCAGAAGAAGAGAGCGGCCAGCCTGTGAAGATGAAGGCAAAGCCAGAATGGCAAGTGATGGGAAAGACTGGACTGGACACTCCTGCCTTTGAAGAAGGAGGAAGGGGGTCTTGATCCAAGGAATGGGATGGCTCCTAAAATCTAGAAACCGCAAAGACATGGATCCTTCCCCAGGGCTTCCGGTCAGGCTGTACAGCTCTGTAGATAATAGCTAATTGCTAGGATTTATTGCATTTATTTAGGCTTTACCACTGCATTTATTGCTACATTTATTTCAGATTGATATGTTTAGTAATGATATATTCAGCGATTTAATGTTTAAAGTTTCTAGCATTTGGTTTTGACCTTAATCTATTCAGCCACATTATTTCTTTAATTATGGATTTTTTAAGTACTCATGTATTAGTGCCACATTCCAAAATTCTTGTCCTAGTCTCTTAATGGTGTAGGTGCCTTCCAGTTGCTTCTGATTCAGAGCAGACCCAAATACCACAGAATGGGAAATTGCCCCGTCTGCGGGCCAGCCTAGGGAAAATTAAGCAAGCAAGCTAGAAAGGAAAAGTCTCTGTTCCACAAACTAGACTTCGTTGGGATTGCCGCTTGTCCTTGTTTTTCTTGCCCCGTAGTTTTTAGGGAAACCTGCTTTTAACTGGTAAAAATAGCAGTACTTTCTCATGTGGTAGAAATAGTTTTCTCTACATGATCCTTGTCTTACTGTGGCATTTGGGGACATTTTAACATTGTTAACCTAGGGACGTTGTGGTTCCTAGGTTTTCATGACAGTCTAATTTTTCAATTTTGCTGCCTCTTAACCTTTATTTTGGGGCCCCTCTTAATCTGCCTGTTAAGTATTCATGTCCTCAGCATTCTATGCTAGCTCACCTTCTTCATGTGGCCCCATGTCCTATAGTGGACTCATTTTGCAGTGTCTGTGCTAAAGATTTGCAAACCTCTCTTAGGTATTTCTCCTGAATTCTGAGTGTCTGCATCCCAATTTTTTATTGATTGCTTTCTTTTTGGGACAATGAAAGTACAAAGAACAGGGTGTGTTGGAAACAGTCTTGTCTGACTGGCAGTGGAGGGCGTAGTAAGGAAATGAGACTAGAGGGATTAGTGTTGATTCATTCAAGTGGCACCGTTCTGGTCACTAGATTACATCAGTAAATGAAGATGTAACAACCACAATATCCTTCCGTTATGGAGTTTGTTTTTCTGTTTGTTTCGTGTGTGTGTAGTGAAGATGGTGAAGAAATAAACCATACATGACATATTAGTAAAATACGTAGTATGTTCATAAAAGGAATGAAGGAATATGCCATGCAGATATCTGGGGGAGGGATGTTACAGAAGAGAGAATCACGAATACAAAGGCTCTGAGGAGACAATTCGCATAGACAAGGAAGCATAGTAATCTAGGGTTAGGGAGTAAGAGATGAGGTGGAGACACACGGAGGAGCCCAGCTGCACGGGCCATTGCATACCATTGTATGAACTTGGGACTCTGAGCGAGATAGGAAGCCGCTGGGAAGTTTCAGTCAGAGATGTGTTGTGATCTGCCTTCTATTCCGCCATACCTCGCTGACTCCAGTGCTGATAGACTGTTCCCGGGCCATAGTTGACAAGAGGACCAACTGGAATCCCTCACAGTGATGCAGGTGAAGGGTGGCGATGGCTGAGGAAATCTGGAGTGTGGACGTGATGGGGAGTCAGCAGTCTGTGTATTCTCCTGAGGTAGAATCAATAGCATTTCTTGATGGCTTAGATGGAGGATGTAAGAAAAGCCACGCCAGGGTCCAGCTAGGGCAAATAAAAGGGTGGGACTGTCCAGTAGTGATGCAGAGAAGACTGGAAGGGTAACCCAGGCACAGCGGGGTGTTGAAGTGGTTGCCAAGAATCTATTTGGGGTCCTATGAAATGGATATGCTTATTAGGCATCCCAGTAGAGCGTTCACAAAAGGATACAAGAAAAACACACAAACAGTAGACATGGAGGTGAAGCCTAGAGATCGTAGGTTCCCAAGCATGTTTAGCTTACCGCTTGAGTCAGCATTCAAGAGCATTACACCTTTTTGGTAGTTCTATCTTTGAAGGGTAAAAATATTATCTATATAAGCTGTGCATATAGAATAATGTATAAGGTCCTTTCATTGGAACTCTGGTACATGGGAGTATAGTAAACATTATCCTTGGCCCAGGACCTTCTGTCCTCACTGGGCCACCAGTGGCCTGCTTTTATTTAGTTAATATTTTCAATAACATCGTAATAACTTGTACATCCACCACCCAGACAGTTCTGCTGCAGCACTGCAAGACGCGCTGCCTAGACGAGGCTCTGGGCCATTTCATCCGGCCCTGTGCTCGCCACTTGGGGTCCTCAAGTCAGCAGACATCACAGCGGGTTCTTAAGGGCTCCAAGCAGCGGCGCAGACTCATCTAGGCCGTGAAAAATTTTTGATAAGCAAGTTTGGAAAAGTAGAACAATTGTTCTTTTATGTAAGGGTTAAATGTGGTCTTCAGTGAAAATCTAAGAAGTATATTGTACTTAGTTTGATAAAATTGTAATGGAGAGGAGCTGTGGCTGTTTAGGAAAGATAATTATTTTGTTTTAAAAAGCTAATATTCTTGATTGTTATTGTGTTAATATATTCTGTTAAAATATATGTGTGTAAGAGAAACTATTATATAATTATTATATAACTATATAAAAAATAATATACAGTATACAAAATAATGTACAATACACAAAATATCCAGGCACCAAGGATTTGACACCCAGGATCATCGGTTATTCACATGCTGTTTTAATCAGTTGCCATTTTTCCTCCCATCTGATCATTTTCAAGAAAATCCTCAATATGTTTTTAATTTATAGCTTTTTAGTATATACTCTGAAATATAACGACTCCTTTTTCTTTTAAGTAACAAGCAGAATAGCTTATCATAATTGAAAAATAAAATATTACTATCAAGCAGCTAGTCCGTATTCAAACTTTCTAGATAATTTCATAAATGGTTTATTTGAATCAGAGTCAGACATCTGTATATAAGAATTGGGTGATGTATCTCTAATATTTAATCTATAGCTTCCTTCCCACCTTCCCTTTCTTCTTGTCAAGAAAGGATTATTTGTCTACTTTCTAAATTTTGCAGTTGTGATTGTACACCTGTGGAATCATGTAATATGCCATAGATTGCTTTTATTTTCTTTTAAACATTCACCTTTTTAGACTGTAAACAAATTTTTATTTAAATGGAAAAGGAATGCCTAATTTAGTTATTGAAGAAGAATTTCCAAGTTAGTGTAACCATGAAGAGCTAGAGTAAAGACCATGAGCCTCAGGAAGCAGATGGATTTTGTAGAACTCCGAGTTCATGGTTCTGGTTATTTGATGATACTTCAAAATATTGTTAAAATATGTAATTGCAAAAAAAGTATCTCTCAAAATATGATAAAACTATCAAAATAATAGGATTAGATACACTGGGTTGATTTTGGCTTATGTGATATTTTTTTGTTCTTTTTTTCATTTACCAAAAACAGATACCAGGTGATCAGCACACCCACAGACTTTTTTATGGTAATGGAATATGTATCTGGCGGTGAATTATTTGACTACATCTGTAAACATGGGCGGGTAAGTAATGGAATATGTATCTGGCGTGAATTATTTGACTACATCTGTAAACATGGATGGGTAAGTAACCTATTATCTCATACACAAAAGCTTAGGGGGAGAAATGTTGGGAAACAGCAAATCACAAATATATCTTCAAATTGGGGTTGCTTCTTAAAAGGACTTGAACTAAACACAGAATTTTAGACATTTGCTCTGTAAACTTTCACCAAAGAAATTAATAAATTTACTTAAAAAATAACTGAGTTTTAGAACATTTTCCCATTAATTGCCAATAGGATAGCATGGTTCTCAAAATGAAAAACCTGTTTCATTTGATCTTGTTGAAGTTATTTCCTTTTCTTACCACCCACAGAGACTGTGTTTCTGATTATGCTTTACTGTTGATTAAACATTGTGTTCCTTTAATAAACATGAATTGAATATTAAATGTTAGCACAGAGTAAAACTTGATTAACACGTTAAACTTTGACACACATTTTTATGTTTGTTTTACTGAGATTCCAACAGCATTCCGTACTTCTTTTTTTCCAGTAATTTTAATGGCAAGTAATTTACATTTCACAAAATTCACTACTTTAATCCAGTCATGTCAAGGAGAATTGTACAATCACCCCCACAACCATTTTCCAGCACCTCCTGCCTCTCCCCATGGTTCAATCGCCTTTAAGGTGAGCTTATGCAATCACAGTCCATCCGGTCTAGTGCTCCCCCACCCCACCCCACCCCACCCCTGCGGAGTCTTCAGTGTTCACTCTCTGATCCCCTTTCCCTCCCCATCCTCCACCCCTCACCCCTGACTTCCCTGCTTCCCTTGTGTCCATTATTATCATGATGCAGCTACTATGCTTCACAGCTGAGAGACCCAATAGAAAATGATCAAAAAATCACACTAAGGTGGTAAGGATGAAATCATAATAGTATATGGACAAAACTACAAATAATGCATACGAAGGAAAAGACCCCAACAACATTCAAAAAGCCAGGGAAGAAATGTCTGTCATGACACTTGCCCCCAGAACAGATTCAGGTCGCGTCTGTAGGGAGGTCAACTGGCCAAGTATGGAGTTCAGTCCGACATTGTCAAGACTACCATGGTGTCTGGCTGTTTGAGACTCTTGCCTGTGGCTAAGGTGGATCTGCTGATGGCTTAGTCAGACTAGATACTCTGCAGAGGGGTTTTGGGTAGAATTCCACATACTTCTAATGAGCTTACTCAATTATATTTAGGCTGATTATTCTGGCCAAAGACATTTTGGGGCCTCAATTCTAAGACTTGTTTCTGGGTGTATTTGACCTGCTGATTTTTAAAAAATGGCACCAGTTTCCCCCTATCAGCTCTCGATTTTGAGATACAGAACGTATGTCATATGCCACACTTCGCTCTGCTCACTCAAAAAATAAGGATATTTTAATGCTGTGTTAGCTAGCCTGAGATAAAGAAAGTGCTCGCTGGCTTTACTTAGTTTGTGTTGTACTAAAGATTTAGGTTAAGTTATACTTCAGATGGTATCTGTTGATCCAAACAGTTATTTGAACAGTAAAAATTACAAGAACTTCAGTTTCCCCCAAGTATCACTTCACCTGTGTGAGGATCTGAATAGCAGCCAGTTGTAATTTGTTATCTTGAAAAGGGTCCAGAAATCAGAGTCACTGTACCATAAATCAGGAGCCCTGACGGCGCCGTGAGCTATGTGTGACTGCTAACCACAAAGTCAGCTCTGCGAGCCCACAAGCAGCTCTGAAACAGAAAGATGAGACTGCTGCTGTCATACAGATTTACCGCCTCAGAAACCCACAGAGGACATCTCACCCTGTCGTACAGGGTCACTGTGAGTCATAATCAACGGAGGTAGTGAGTTTGGTACAATAAGTTGAAAGTCAAATATCCTGAAATGCCAAATGGATCTTCCAGAGTTCAAACTCCTTTATTAAAATTAAAATGTTCCAGCCTTGTTAGAAGATGGCACAACTTCTTCACTTGTGCACAGAAGCTCTGAAAAGAAAAATTAGAATTTTTCTTATAAAGAAGCTTGGCATCAGCCTTACCTCTGAAACATTTCACATCAATCATCATTGACTTCTATGTATTCAAATGTGTTAAGAAATGTTTACCGCATAACTTGAAGAATAAAAATTTAGATCTTCAAAATATTTATGAAAATTGCTATGAAGTGTTATCTTTTTGCCACTATAAATTGCCCTCACACCTCCCATGTGTGTGCCTTTTTCAATTTTCTTGTTTATTTTCCACTGTTGTAGGCTGTATTCTGGTTGTGCAGTATCCAACACGCAGTCTGTGTGTGTACTGCACAGCTTCCCAGCCCCCAAGGAAAAACCCACTGCCATCTAGTCAATTCTAACTCACAGTCACCCGATAGGACCGAGAAGAGCTTCCCCTTTGGGTTGCCAAACGTTTCAAGCATTTCAAAGGTGCCGAGTGACTAGTGGGCTTGAACCATTGACCTTATGATTGACAGCTCAACGCATAACCAACTAGCCACCTGGGTCCATATACAATTTCCCTCGGAAGTCCTTTAATACCGAATTCTTTTTTCAAATATTTCTTACCTTTTTTAGTCTTATACTGTGATTTGTGGGTCTGCATTCTGCTCTTACTTAAAACTAGGATGCTAAATTAATAATTTAGTGTAATTTCTCTGCGAGTCAGCAGTCGAAGCTACCAGCCCTTCCTCAGGAGTAAAACAAGACTACCCCATCCAATGGGATTGCTATGGGTGAGACTGGCTGAAACGACAGTGGAACAGCACAGCTAAGCAATTAGAGCTGAGGAGATCTCCCCAGTGCATTTTTTCTGATTCAGTGACTTATAACCCCAGGAGCAGCCTATAAAACCAAGCCATCATGAAAATGTTGTTGGGCTGTGTGATGTTTCTAGGTAGACACCTCCCACATTCCTAATGCTGTCTCTTTTATACTTGGTAGGTTGAAGAGATGGAAGCCAGGCGGCTCTTCCAGCAGATTCTGTCTGCTGTGGATTACTGTCATAGGCATATGGTGGTTCATCGAGATCTAAAACCAGAGAATGTTCTCCTTGATGCACACATGAATGCCAAGATCGCGGATTTTGGTACCTATCACCAGGGGTGTTTGGAAATGTACTAACGTGTGCCTTTTAAAGTGTGTTACTAACAATCTGTGTAGAACTAAGAACATGCTGTTCCAACAGTTTACACTGAAAAACAAAGACAAATACTGATTGATGGCAATCCGTGTTAGAGTAGAAGTGCGCTTGAGTTTTCTTAGCTGGACTATAGTCTGAGTGGAAGCAGCATGTCATGCCTCTCTTTCATGTCGTACTGAGTGGATTTGAACATGTTAGCAAACTGCACCCCGGGGCTGTTGTTTTTCCTTTAAACACACTTAAACATTGCAGCTCCTACTAGAAAAGTTAGTAAGTTCTCTGTTTCAGATTCATTGCAAATGATACTTAACGGTTTAGTTTATTTTTGTGGTGAGAGGGGTCACAAACCCCTGTGGAAATCTGATGAAAGTGGATACGTTGGCTGTGGATAAACAGATGAAATTGGAGATGGGAACTCAATTTTAAGACTTCATAATCCATGCCTATGTGTCTCGGTAACTTCTGTCTCTTCAACTTGGTAAGAGATTAGGAGTTTTTGTCGGGCAGAGAAGAAAAGGTTAAATGTAATTTTTATGTTGGGAACACTTTCTAAGGTAGTGGTGCTTTAAATGAATGTCATAGGAGGTTGTTGGAGAAAAGAATTAGGAAGTGAGAAATTATAGAAACCGAAAGATGTGCAAGCTTACCTTTGTTTTTTAAAAAAAATTTGCCAACACCTTGTCTGGGTCAAAAAATAGGAGTCTAATTTCCCTACTTGTCTTCTCCAAGTTGTGGCTTGGAGAAGTTAGATTTCATTTCAGTGGGTTATCTTTTCCTATGTTGAATTACAGCGCTTCACATTAAAAACCTGAGACAGAGTCTTTATAAATTGGAGCTTGATTTGGTATTTGAAGACTTTTTGAAAAGGCTTTGAAAGAATAGCATGCAAAGGAAGGGAGGCTCTGCTTTCAGTTTTTTAGGGGGAGATGTGAGTAAATTCTATTTTGATGCTTTAATTTTGGGGATATAAATTTCATATAATTTAGAGTAACCTCATGTGTGAAGTGAATAAGTACTTTTATTTAGAAAGGAACTTGGGTCCAGGGAAACAAGTGATGTGCTTCAACCTCTTTGGCATTGTGCATGCATTCTGCATAGTCTCTTTCCAGCCAAACACACGCTGTCAACTGCCTTCTTACTTTTAATAACCTAAGAAAAGCAATGTCTGGAGAACCTTTAAAGATTTGAGCTGTGCATTTACCCACCTCCCCGTTTCAAAGATTAATCTGATACCAGGTACGTGTTCCTTCTGTTTTCAGGCTTATCCAATATGATGTCCGATGGTGAATTTCTGAGAACTAGTTGTGGGTCTCCCAACTATGCAGCACCGGAAGTCATCTCAGGCAGGTAACGAATGGTGCACCCACCAGCAGGGGAGATTCACTTTTTGTAATCCCGAGTCCATGTTGCTATCATCCATTCCACTAGAGCAGAAACTCTTTGGAAAAATAATAGTTTTCACATAACTGAAATACAATTTTGTCTCTGTGTTTTTCTATTGTTGGAGCGTGGAATGTCTATATTGGACACTTTTCACAGCATTTTATTTAGATTTTGTGAAGAGCGGACTTCAGGATTTTTCTGAAACATCTTGATTTAACATCTCTTACATTTTAGAGGAATACGGATAAGAGAGGAAGTATTTGTTAAATTTGAGCTAGTGTCATTATGCACATGTAATATTGTTTCGTGAAATTAAAGTGTACATGTGGCAATTGTATAATCATTCATGTAATTTACTTTAAAATGTTACATTTATTTTGATGTTGATAAAAATTATAGTTGCAAACCTCTTTCTAAAATGACAAATTTCTCGTTAAAAAGTTAGCAGATTTATTTGAGAAGGATAATAAAAGGTTAGGATTCTGGGCAATAAAGCAAATGACGTAAATGGTGGACATCAACTTTTATAGAAACACTGCATTCTCTTCAGTGGAACTGTGGGATTTTACTTGGCTACTTCAGACTCAGTTTTGAGTTTAGTGGTGTGTTTTAGGATGTTTAAGTGCAATGTAAGGGTTCTGGAAAGGGAGTTATGCTAGGCATAGGCTACCTGGAGCAGAGTATTGAAGAAACTAATCTTAGTTGCCGGCCCTAGAAAGTATTCCAAGTGACAGCATTATGTCTATGGGGTAATGTGGACTAAGGACTGCCGAAGAATGTGTGACAGGGCTGCTTGGGTACTTGTATGTTTCAAATGCTTAAGAATTCCATCTTATGTGTGCTTCCTTTCTGTAATAATTTTATAGTAAAACAGTTTAACCTGCATGGTATGATATTTTGAAGTTTGCAGTCATCTACTACGATATTGCTATCAAAATCAACCATAGGAACTTTTATATTTTTAAATAAATTAGTAAGTTTCAGCTAAATGAATTTTGGACAAAGTCACCTTTTCTCTGGTCAGACATGAGTAGTAATTGATTAGACTGATTATTCTCTTTGAAGAGTGGTCCTGTGCTTCGTAAAGAACCTTGGAAGTCAGTCTATTCCAGTTAATACGGTACATATATACAGACACAAGATCCTTATGGGTGAGACCCGGTGCCACTGCCTTTGAGATTTGACTTGTCTCCTCTTTGCTTAGATTGTACGCGGGGCCAGAGGTCGACATCTGGAGTTGTGGTGTTATTTTGTACGCGCTTCTTTGTGGCACTCTCCCGTTTGATGATGAGCACGTACCCACACTGTTTAAGAAGATCCGAGGGGGCGTTTTTTATATCCCCGAATATCTCAATCGCTCCATTGCCACGCTCCTGATGCATATGCTGCAGGTGGACCCGCTGAAACGAGCCACCATCAAAGACATAAGGTGATTGTCTGTTTTATTACTGCACATTTTCCAGTATTAATAATAACTGCTTGCTTTTTGGTAAACTCTGTAGCATCATGTTTATTACAAATGCCTGATCATGTCATTCATTTTTCAATACTTAGAGTTGTTGATCAGAATTTACTCTGCTAGGCCAGTGACAAGAAAACTACTTACTGAGGAAGTCTCATTTCCTGTGTCCACCTCTAAACTCCTTGGGCCAGTTCATCAGTTCCACTGAAGTCTCCCTGGTCTTCAAACATGTTGCTCTTAGAGGCTCTTGAGTCGGTCCAACCACAGAAACACCACCCAGACCTGCACCATCCTTAACAATTGCTAGGTTTGAGCCCATTGTCACAGCCACTGTCTCAGTCCATCTTATCAAGGTCCGTCCTTCCTTCCTTCCTTCCTTCCTTCCTTCCTTCCTTCCTTCCTTCCTTCCTTCCTTCCTTCCTTCCATCTTTCCTTCCTTCCTTCTTTCTTTCCTTCCATCTTTCTTTCCTTCTTTCCTTCCTTCTTTTCTTCCTTCCTTCCTTCCTTCCTTCCTTCCTTCCTTCCTTCCTTCCTTCCTTCCTTCCTTCCTTCCTTCCTTCGCTCTTCCACCCTACCTGGCATGATGTCCTTCTCCAGAGACTGGTCTCTCCTGACAACATGTCCAAAGGTTTGTGAGACAAAGTCTTCCCATCCTTCTTCCAAGACACATCTGTTGGCTCTTTGGGAGTCCATGGTACTTTCAGTGTTCTCTGCCAGCGCCATAATTCAAATGCAGCAATTCCTCTTTGGTCTTCCTTATTCAGTGCCCAATTTTCACATGCATATCAGCTGATTGGAAATACATGGCTTGGGTCCACAGGTGCTCCTTAGACCTGAAAGCAGCAGCCATGCTTTTCTACACAATACATTGAGGCATTTGATCTCTTGACTGCTGCTTCCATGAGACTTGATTGTGGATCTAAGCAAGAAAAAATCCTTGACCACTTCAAGATAGTGTTGTTGGTGCGGATTCATAGCGGCCTTGTCTAAACACAATGGAACCCTACATTTTCGCCGGTTGTTGCCACTGCAGTATCAACCCATCTCATTGAGGGGCTGTCTCTTTTCCTGAACCTCGACTTTACCATCATGATGGCCTTCTCCAGGGACTGTCTCTTCTAATAATATTTCCCAAGTATGTGAGACAGTGTCTCACTAACCTCGCTTCTAAGGAGCATTCTGGCTACACTTCTTCCCACATAGATTTGTTTGTTGTTCTTCTTGCAATCCAACCTGCATTCTTCACCAATGACATCATTCAAAGGCATCCATTTTTTCTTTGGTCTTCCTTAGTCATTCAGAAAGTTTTCAAAAATGGAATTAAAAGAGCATGGGATTTTACCATGAACTTATTGAAGCACCATGAGTGTGTGTGCGTGCGCACGCACGCACGTATGTGTGTGTTGTGTCTACAGAAAATAATAATTATCAAATGAAAAACGGGTGAGATGGAAGTTCTGCCGAGTTTCGTATTCCACAGGGAGCTGCCAGTGCCCTTGTTTAAGTGGAAGACCTTTTGTAATGTGGGAAACGCGGGTGAGTGCGGTGCAGGTACAGCCGGGAGGACGATCTCCTTATAGCTCACCCCGGCCCAGCTGGTCCTTTGCCAGCTACACCTCGGGGTGCTTAGAGGCGTGTTCACCCTCATCTCCCATTGCATCTGCTGTTGGTTTGCAAGCACATGTTTTTGTGTCTCAGCCTTCCAGAATCCGTGTCCCTCTCTCATAAGCCAGACTTACGATTCTGAGAATGCTGATCCGGGGGATAGTTACGTGATGGCTGAGGTCGCTGCTGGGTGACCGCTGCTAACCACTTTTCCAAGCGAGTGCCTTTGCCACGCGTGCGTCCTTTCCTCCCGCCAGCTCTCCTCAGCATGTGCTTCCCACGAAAGCGCACACGCATGCAAGGATCTCGAACAGCAGACTTAGTTATGGACATGAGCGTAGGAAAAATCTCTTGTGTTCTTAAGTCTTTAGAATATAGTGCACTTGGGCTGATATACTTGTGCCTGCTTGTTATCCGCGTACACATTTAGAATTGCGAAAGCACTAGTTCTGTTGCTTTAGAGCAGATGTCTGTGTATTTGTTTTGGCTTTAGATGAGCAATATAAGTAAAAGTTTACCAGAATGAGTTAATGTTGAAGATCATTTCATGTATACTTGAGAAGAAGGCATATTCTGTTCTTGCTGGGTAAATAGATAGCTGTTAGGGCTAGTTGGTTTATAGTATTGTGTAAGTCTGTATTTCCTGGTTGATATTCTTTCTAGTCAGTTTATCCACTTTTGAAAGGGAGTACTGAAATTTCCAGCTATTATTGTTAAATTATTGATTACTCTCTTCCAATTTGTGAATTTTTGCTTTATTTGTTTTATAGCTTTGTATTTGGGTGTAAATATTTTTATAATTATTATTTCTTCTTTATGAATTGATTACATCATTATTAAATGTGTAATATTATTAAATGTCCTTTGTCTTTAATAACAATTTTAGCCTTTATTATCTCCTTTTAATACTATTTGTGTCGTATGTCATTGCCATTTATTTACCTTAAGCTCAATTATGCCTTTTAATTTAAAGGATGTTGCTTGAAGGTGATATTTGGTTGAGTCTTTTTTTTAACCCATTCTGCCAATTGCCTTTTGATTATGTGTTTAATTTGTATATGTTTACTATATTTACTGTGATAAGATAGGAAGTATGAATGATATCTTGCTATTTAATATATCCTAAACCATTTTGTTCTACTATACCCCAAACTACTGTATTCTTTTTTGTGATACAAGTATTATTTCAAAAAACAGAAACTTAAACTCACTGCCATTCAGTCAATTTGAACTCATAGTGAACCAATATAGGACAAGGTAGAACTGCCCTTGTGGGCTTCTGATTAAGGATTGGTGTGTCTACGGACTTACAATGTAAAGCATTATCATTGTCTTTTGGTTTTATTTGAAAACCTACAGAAAACAAAAAAAGGGGGGGGTCTCCAGGTGTAGAATTTGGGGATTTATCTGTACATCTCGAGACAATTTTTTTTAATGGTGGAAATTACAGAGAAGTAGCAAGCAAAGTCAAAAGAAATCTCCAGTTAATGTACTAGAAGCTATTGTTTTAGTTTAGCGTCAGCCTTGAGACATACATGAACTAAGTTCGTGGCATCATTGCATTGTGGACCTTTATCTGTGTTCACCTGGGAATGTACTATGTTCAATGTTTAATGCTGTGGTTGATATTTCAAAAGCTGCTTAAAAATACACGCATCTCATCATTTTTCTTCATTGTTTTTAGTTAACGGCCGCCACACTATTTGTGAGCAGAAATGATCATTTGAGACTCGGGTCTTAAGTCATCAAAAACACTTCCAGGAAGGTGGGACGCCCTGAGTCTCGGTCCACAAACTGAGAAACCCAGGAGCATCTTGGCCCCTGAGGAGCCTTGTTTCAACCGAGCCGATCCGTCCTGCACTTGCGTGCCAGCCCAGTGGTTTAGCTTGAGGCGGGCAGCTGTTGTCCTTTGACCCTTTTTCTTGAGGGACCCCTCGTCCATTCCTGGGCAATTCTGAATGTAACTCAGCTTTTTTTGAGAATCCCAGACAGATTTGGTTAAACGCTTGACATTCATGAGTTGAAAATCCAGATGGAAAGTGATCAGAGGGTTAAACTCTGGCTGTGACTGGTTTGACTTTAAGACAGTCATTGCTTTCGGTAGCCTGCTAAAACCTAACTCTCCATCGAGAGCCTCACGTCCCTCCTGCCCCCTGGCCCTTCTCTGTGGCCCTCCTTTGGCGCCTTCCTGAAAAGCAAGGGCACTTCACGCTCCGCAGGGAGAGAGCAGGAACCCCGTGGTATAAAGTCAGACCTCCTGGCAGGCCTCAGGGAACAGGGTGATCAGACCTTTGAATGATCCTAATTTTTCTAGCAAAACGATATTTTATGAGAGGTTTACTTTGTCAAAAGTGAAACACATGGACTATCCCATCCTGTGCTGCCATCCTGCCAAGATCGTTCCAGTGGGTCAGCTCAGCGTGCAGCCGCGCCAGACGGGGGTGTGTCTTCAAGCTGCTTTCCAAGTAACCACGAAGCGCAGAGGACGTGTTTAATATAAAGTCTGTTTGTCTGTTGTTGCTGTTGTTGTTGTTGTTTAAGCTGGGATTCCCAGAGTACTCAGGAGATGTAGAGCTATATATCTGTCTATATAAAACAAAGGTCATGGTGGTGAATTTCTGACTAGTTTCCTTTTGCTGTGGGGATTTGATAACTGGTTTTAACCATTAATGTGCGGGGCTACCTGTCCCCAGAACTGTACAGTATTGTGGCTTCCCTCACTCTAATAAGAGTAGCTGATGTTACATTTTTCTTGTTTAAAAAAATGTTAGAAGCGATGAATGTATATCTAAAAGCCTCAACTAGTAAAAGAAATTAATTATTTATTTTTAAACATTTTATTAGGGACTCATACAACTCTTATCACAATCTATACATAAATCAATTGTGTAAAGCACATCTGTACATGTTTTGCCCTCATCATTTTCAAAGCATTTGCTCTCCACTGAAGCCCTTGGCATCAGGTCCTCTTATTTTTTCCCCTCCCTTTCCCCTCCCCCTCCCCCCTCCCTTATGAGACCTTGATAATTTATAAATTCTTATTTTGTCATAGCTTGCCCTGTCCGATGTTTCCCGTAACCCCCTTTTCTGTTGTCCATCCCCCAGGGAGGAGGTCACATGTAGATCCTTGTAATCGGTTCCCTCTTTCCAACCCACTCTCCTACCCTCCCAGTATCGCCACTCACACCCCTGGTCCTGAAGGTATCATCCGCCCTGGATTCCCTGTGCCTCCAGCTCCTATCTGCACCAGTGTACATCCTCTGCTCTATCCAGATTTGCAGGGTAGAATTCGGATCATGATAGTTGGCGGGGAGGCAGCATTTAGATCATAAATCTTTATGGGAGTAGAAAGCCTCTTCTTTCTCCTGTGGAGCAGCTGGTGGTGTCGAACTGCTTTTCTTGCGGTACTTAGAGCCCAGTGCATAATCCCTACACCACCAAGCCTCTTGCACAGGGTTTTAGTTCCTTTATCATTTCTTTTGCTATTTTTTGTTTTAGTTATCCTCTTAATGCCTGTCTCCCTGATTACAGTTAACGTCTTACTTTATGACAGACGAGTTCAGGCTCATGGTAGTTTAGTTGAAGAGTTTAGAACTACTTTTCCTCAAGTCTAGCATTTCCCCTGCTCTTCCTTCGTGCTCTGAATGTTATACAAAGTTCATCTTTTATAAGCGTATCACTACAGGTTTATAAATTTTGCTTTTATGTAATTGTCTTTTAAGTTAGAAAATGAGGTACAAACAAAACAATACTACATTTGACTGTATTTTTACTCTATTTTACGTGTAGCTACCTTTTCCTAGGCTGCTTATTTCATCATGTAGAGTTGAGTTTCTGTCTAAGGCCCTTCATTTTACCTGCAAAGACTCCCTGTGTTAGTATATCTGTCAGATCAAATCTGCTAGTGAGGAATCCTTTCAGGTTTTATTTAACTAGAAATGTCTTAATTTTTCCTGTTTTTAAAGGATAATTTTGCTGGATATTGAGTCGGAATTGACAGTCTTCTCCCCCTCCTTCCCCCCCAAGCTGCATCCGTTTGTTGAAACATTTCCGTAGGTATTCCATCGATTCTTATGGCCTCATTTTTCCCAGTGTCCTCAGTGCAGTTTGAGTTCAAACTTGGAGTACTCACTACTCCAATACCACCAGTTTTTGATCCTATGCTGCCTGCTTATATGGTTAAATGTTGACAAATTATTTTTAGTACCGTGAGTGTATATTCCTTCTATCTTCTTTTGATTCATCTGCATTGTTTCGTGTTACATAGAATCCTTCAGTATTACTACTCAAAGCTTGAATTTTTCTTTCAGTTCTTTTTACTCTTTTGACAGTTTTATTGTGATATGTTTAGGTGGGGGTATTTTGATACATATTCTATATTAGATTAAAGGGTTTTTTTTCCATGAATTTTGGGAATTTTTCAGCCAATATTTCTTCAAACACTCTGCCTACCTGTTTCCTCTCTTTTTCTGGGACCCCATTGTGCTTCCACTGGTGTGCGTGATGGTTTCATGGAGATTTTGTTATTTGATTCATTCTTTTCCATCTATCCTCACACTCAGTAATCGTCGCTATCCATCTTCAAATTTGGTGATTCTGTCTTCTACCAGCTCAGGTCTGTTCGTGAACACCCCATGTTAATTTTTCACTTGTTATTTGAAATCTAAATTTTTTGAGTCTTTTTCTCATTTTTAACTCTACTGATCATGTCTATTTGGTGAGATATTGTTTAAATATTTTCTTTTAGTTCTTTGAATGTACTTACAAACAGCTGGTTTATAATTGGTGTCTATGTTATCCAAAATCTTGCCTTCCTCAAGGACCATTTCCACTGATGGTTCTTCTCTCACCCCCTACCCCACCCCCGACATGCCATACTTTTTTTGTTTCTTTACATGTCTCTTAATTATTTCTTGGAACCTGGGCATTTTAAATAGTAAGTTTGGGCTACTCTAGGAATCACATTCCCACTTTCCCCTGATTTGTGTTTGCTGCTCTTGTTTTTTTGTTAGCTGGTTTTCCTGAACCACTTCCATATGTTCACATTGTTCCTATGACCAATGAAGTCCCTGGCAGGTCAGCTTAGTGATCGGCTAATGAGCTTTCTTTAAATGTCCTCATAGGTCTCTTCGCCTTTGGCAAGGCACTGTGTGGTTTTGGAGTATGCCTTTAGTGCTTGAGGAAGCAGTTTTCAACAGTGCCTTCGGCTTCACTTCCTGCTTGTGCAGAGCACTATCAGCCAGTGGTGAGGTATCCGGGCCTTCTCAGTTCTTTCCTGGGCCCAGAAGCCTAGCATATCTGATGGTGTGGCTGGGTGCCGGCCCGTAATGACCCAGTGCACCGAGAAAGAAACACTGCCCTTTCCCGGGCCAGCTTCAAAACTGTTGGGAGGCTTGAACCCAGTCGTCCAGGCCCGGTGTCAGTCCATCTGGTTCAGGGCCTTCTTCTTTCTCACTGCCCCTCTACTTTGCCAAGCATGATGTCATTTTTGATTTCCAGGACTCTACCAGAGATGTTCAGAGCCCTTTGTGTAACTCTTATTCCTTAACTTTTCTTGTCGATTTTGCCAACTTATTTGCCCCACCTGTCATGACTGCCTCAGGTAGGTGCAATATGAAGCAGCTGTTGTTGATGGTTTCCCACAAGCATTCTCTATTTGTAGTGCATGGACTCTGAGTCATGTCACACAAAGACACTCCCTGGGAGTAGGTTTCCAGGGCATTGCTCCACATGTCCAGTGAACACAGTTCTCTGGCCCTGGGGCTATAGAGGCTCTCCAGACCGGTTCTGTGCCTACATAGCCCATGGGTAGGTGTCACAGTGGGAAGGGTGTGGCTGCTGACCTTTGCTAAGATCAGGGGAAGGAGAAAGAATCAAGGTCATCAGAGTCAGTTAAACCTCACTGCCACTGGCCAATTCCTATGACTCAGAGGTCAGACATGCCTCCATCCTCCAACCTTTACACCCATTCTGACATCAACCGCCCCTCCCACAACCCTTCCTACGCCTCCATTTATTGCATTGAGCACACAGAACTCACAAACAATACTCATTGTGGTAGTTACATAATCTGTTGTCAATTTGAGAGGATTAAGAGTGAAGGGGTGGCGTTTAGCCTGTCAATCAGGTGGCAGCTTGATGACCTCGTTTGGAGGCACTAAGGAGATAAATAGCTCGCTGGAGGCAGGACATGGGCTCACTCTCTGGGAGACATTGCAGTTGACAAGCCACATGGAGACAGGCTGATAGCAGCCAGAGTCTCAGAGCCGGAGAAGCCACGTGGAGACTCCTGCCAGCGCTGAGTTTCTTACGACACCACTGGATCCACAAGACTTCCCACCCACTGACCTTTGATCTTCCTGCATTTGGCATCCTTGAATATTTTTTGTAAGCCAGAAAAGGACTTTGTAGATTGGTCTCAGACATATGGGCTAATATCGGACTTATAGACTTGATCTGGACTGGGCTGGGAGACTTTCTTAATGTGCAACTACTATATATATAAAACTCTTTCTAATATACATATGAGTGTCTATGAATTTGTTTCTCTAGTCTACCCAGACTAACATACTCATGATTGGGGCTTATTGGAAAAGTAACACATTACACTGTAAATCAAAATTGTCTGCCATCGTGAGTAGATTCATTGCCATCATAGTGACCCTATAGGACAGAGTAGAACTGGTCCAGCGGGTTTTCGAGACTTTAAATCTTGCCAGCAGTAGACGGCCTCGTCTATCTTTGCCTCACATTAGCATAGTCCTGTGCACTGAACTGCTAACCACAAGGTCAGCAGTTTGAACCCACCCGCTGTTCTGTGGAAAGAAGATGCCTTATTCCCGGAAAGATTGAAAGTCTCAGAAACTGCCCAACAGGGACAGTTCTGCTCCGTGCTTTAGGGTCACTGTGAGCTGGACTCCACTGGATGTCAGTGCATTGCGGGTTATCTCGTCATTTGGGTGGGCGTCACAAAGACGAAAACTCTACTCTGGAATTCAGAGCATGGCAGAGCAGTAGGTCGCCAGTTGTCATGTTGCTGATTGAGACTGCCTGAATGTTGGGAAAAGGGATAGGGATTCGGCGCGTTAAAATGGCACAGAACACACTGATCTAACCAAGGTTTACATGGCTTTCTCAAGTAATTTCCTCAGATCACTGCATGCCTTTGTTTCAGGCCCAAAGTTCATAAAATGTTTATTTTTATAGTTTTTGCTTGTATTCACATTGCTCTTGTGGACATGTAGGTTTTTGGAATTATGAAAGTGCTCATGTTCCCTATTTTTGTCATTGGCATTGAAAATATCTTAGACATTTAACACAACTTCTTGTTGCTGTTTTTTTAATTTTTTGATTTTTTTTCTTGTTTCTGTTTATTCTTTTGAAAAATTATTCATGTTTCCCTTAGTAATTTGTGTCAGTGGATGTTTATTCAGTTCTTACTATGTTGTATCAAATAAGTGCCTCGTAATGGATTGATTTTGGTCGTCCTCGTCCCCGTGCCGATTTCTCTAACACGTCCAGCACTCAGTGAGCGTTGCTCTGGTCCCGTGACTTGACGTCAAGCCTGGTTGCAGGAGGGAAGGTGGTCAGGGCTCAGTTCCTGTGTCCAGGAGCGCCCAGGGGAGCTCACAAGGAGGAGGAAAGCTCGACAATCACAAGGAAACTTAACTGCTGCGTAACAAAAGCTCCTACTTGAGGCGTGGAGGTGCTGTCTTGGTGAGCTTAGCATCTGGCACACTGCTCACTTGCAAGATTAGCATCAGCATCACATGATCATTTTTATCTTTCCATGTTCATTTTTACACTACAGAGTTATCTGTACAAACTGCAAGTTTGAGCGTGTCATTCCTGCCCCTTTTCTAACCCTCGTCAACCACCAGTTAAAATACCGCATTCTTCCCTGCTGGCCTGCCCCTCTCACGCTGAACTGATATCTGTATTCATGGTATTGGCCTCTGGTCAGTCCCTCAACATGACCACGTTATTTCTTATCTCAGGGTCGTTGCCCATGTCATTTCCTTTGCTGGGAGCGCTGGTTCCCCAGCTCTTTGCTTGGCGAACGTGTCACTCTGGGTCTCAGTGAGATGGCACGCAGCACGACTTCCCTCCTTCCCTCTGTTTTCCTTCCTAGAATGTCCCCGTGTGTTTGTAATTTTATTCATTCCTGTGTTTGCCTTCTCTGTATCTGAGTAGAATATAATTTTTATGAAGACTCCTCCTAGAATATGTCCTCATAATAAATATTCTTAAGCATTTATAGCTAATATTTTATAGATTATAAAGTGCACATTTATCCATGCCTGTAAATGTGATATAAGTAATAGTGTGCATAGGTGTATTTATCAGTGAGTAGAAAGTACTCAGGCAAGATGTGCATGTACATGCAGGTGGCTGAGGGGCTTCCCAGCCCTGCCCTGTGCTGGTGCTCCGGTCGCTGTGAAGGAATGTAGACTATGTAAGTGTAACGCAGTTTGTGAAAAGGGCCAAGAGTATAATCAAATAAGATATAAGAGAGCACTCAGCACCCGTTTATACGCTTTTTTTTCTTCTTACTTTTATTGGGGGCTCTTACATCTCATCAGAATCCATACATTCATCCAGTGTGTCAAGCACATTTGCACATGTGCCACCGCCATCATTTTCAAAGCATTCTCTTCCCACTTGGGCCCCTGATATCAGCTCCCCAATCCTTCCCCCTCCCTCCCCTGCCTGCCCTCCCTCACAAACCCTTAATATGTTATAGATCATTTTTTACATATCTTTCATTGTCCTCCGTCACCTCTCACCCATTTTTCCATGGTTCAACCCCTGAGAGGGGTTTATAGGTTGTTCCTTGTGATCGATTCCTCCTTTCTCCCCCCACCCTTCCCTGATCCTCCTGATATCTCTATTATCATTGTTGGCCCTGGGGTGTTTATCTATCCTGGACTCCCTGTGTTGCGGACTCTTACCTGGAGCAGTGTGCATATTCTGGTCTAATCCGATTTGTAAGGTAGAACTGAGGTCATAAGAGTGGGGGGAAAGACGCACCAAAGAGCTAGAGGAAAGTTGTTTCTTATTTCTTCCCTGTGACTCCTCTGTAGGGGGATGTCCAATTGCCTACAGATGGGCATTGGGTCTCCACTCCATGCCCCGCCCCAATTCACCTTGGGTATGATTTTGTTCTGGGTCTTAGATGCCTGGTACTTGATCCCATCGACACCTTATGATCACATAGGCTGGTGTGCTTCTTCTATGTGGAATTTGTTGCTTCTCAGCTAGATGACTGCTTGTTTATCTTCAAGTCTTTAACACCCCAGACACTGTATCTTTTGATAGCCTGGCACCATCAGCTTTCTTCAACACATTTACTTATGCGCCCATTTTGTCTTCAGCGATCATGTTGGGAAGGTGAGCATCACAGAATGCCGGATTGTTAGAACAAAGTGTTCTTGTGTTGAAGGAGTACTTGAGTCGAGACCCAATGTTTATCTGCAATCTTAATTCTTAACATAAAGATTTGAGTACATAGATCTATTTTCCCATCTACATATATAAATATATTTGCATTGTACATGCTTTTATTTAGACCTCTATAAATGTCCTTGGCCTCCTAGTTCTTTCCTCTATTTCCTTTAACTCTCCTCTTGTCCCACCATCACGTTCAGGTTTAATAATTCTTCGCTGCTACATTGCCCTTGATTACCCATCTGTACTTTTAAAGTTACTAAGGACCCCAATGGGTTTTTATTTTTGGTGTGTGTATATATTATTTTCTATAATGGAAATTAAAACTAAGAATGTTTTCATCATTTAAAAATGCATAATAAATCCATTGCATATTAATCTAGCATATCTTTTATGAGAACTAGCTATAGTAAAGTGAGTGGCTTTATTTTACATTTTCATGAAATGCCTTACTGCCTGGCTTAGCCAAAGGCAGCAGAAACATAGCTAGGAAGAGGTCGAGCTAGAGCTAGAGTCTGTCTCTTTCCAGTTCTCTTGAGCTACATTGCCCTTTGTCTAAAACACTTAGCTCTTGCCTGATCGTGTTCTTACAATAGCATATTGTGTTTTTCCTAGAGAGCATGAGTGGTTTAAACAAGATTTGTCCAGTTACTTATTCCCCGAAGACCCGTCCTATGATGCTAACGTCATTGATGACGAGGCTGTCAAAGAAGTGTGTGAGAAATTCGAGTGCACAGAATCAGAAGTAATGAACAGTTTATACAGCGGGGATCCTCAAGACCAACTTGCGGTGGCTTATCATCTTATCATTGACAATCGGAGAATCATGAACCAAGCCAGCGAATTCTACCTCGCCTCTAGCCCTCCCACTGGCTCTTTCATGGATGACAGTGCCATGCATATCCCCCCAGGCCTGAAGCCTCACCCTGAAAGGATGCCGCCCCTTATAGCAGACAGCCCCAAAGCAAGGTGCCCACTGGATGCACTGAACACGACAAAACCCAAATCTTTAGCTGTGAAAAAAGCCAAGTGGCATCTTGGGATTCGAAGTCAAAGCAAGCCGTACGACATTATGGCTGAAGTTTACCGGGCGATGAAGCAGCTGGATTTTGAATGGAAGGTAGGATGCTGGGACGTATTAGAACTGCAGCCCACGGTAACCACCACACCAGTAGCACCATTTAAAAACAGTTCCCATTTCTGGAACAATTGTATGTCAACAAAATTAAAACAAAAAGATGCTACTGTATATACTTGTGCATAAGCTAAGTTTTTCAGCACATTATTTTTCTTTCTTAAATCATTTTATTGGGGATTCGTACAACTCTTTATCACAACCCATCCATCCATCCATTGTGTCAAGCACATTTGTACATTTGTTGCCATCGTCATCCTCAAAACATTTGCTTTCTACTTGAGCCCTTGGTATCAGCTCCTCATTTTCCCCCTCCTTCCACACCCTCCTCTCCCACATGAACCCTGGATAATTTATAAATCATTATTATTTTGTCATGTCTTACACTGTCTGACATTTCCCTTCACCCACTTTTCTGTTGTCCATCCCTAGGGAGGGGATTATATGTAGATCATTGTGATCGGTTCCCCCTTTGTACCCCCACCTTTCCCTTCCCCTCCTGGTATCGCTACTCTCATTATTGGTCCTTAGGGGTTTATCTGTCCTGGATTCTCTGTGTTTCTAGCTCTGTCTGTACCAGTATACATCCTCTGGTCTAGCCAGGTTTGTAAGGTAGAAATGGGATCTTGATAGTGGGGAGAGGAAGCATTTAGGAATTAAAGGAAAGTTGTATGTTTCATGGGTGCTGTACTGTACCCTGACTGGCTCATCTCCTCCCCGTGACACTTCTGTAAGCGGATGTCCATTTGCCTACAGATGGGCTTTGGGTCTCTACTCCGCACTCCCCCTCATTCACAATGATATGATTTTTTTCTTCTTTGATGCCTTGTACCTGATTCCATCGACTCCTCATGATCACTTCAACACATTTTTAATGTGTTTCTTTTGGTAAAATTAGGTGTCTCGACTGATATTCGAGTCGGCATATACTTGAGTTTATACTGTAACTTCTTTTATTGAAAATGTTTTGACCCAATATGTTAGATGTTTTTTAAAATCCAGAGTTACCTTGTTCTTGCTACAATTTCCCATCCGTAAATGAGATGAACGACTGTAACCCACTCGAGGGGAACGAGCATCGGCATTTTAGGTGATTGTGTACACCGGATGGTGTAAATTATGTCAGAACAATAATGATATGCAAGAGGGGGTTAGAGGGGGTAGGATAGGAAGGGGAGCTGACACTAAACAGTTCAAAAAGAAAGAAAATGTATTGAAATTGATAATGTCAGCAGCTGTACAACGATGCTTAATCTAATGGAACTCTAGAGTCTAATAATATCTGGAAGATCTCATAATAAAACATTTGAATGTATCAATATAGAAATGTGACGATAGAAAAAAGAGCACGAGAGAGAGGACATCTGTCTCATTGCATGGTTGTACTACATTAAATTTCGTGACAGGGTTTGTGAAATGGTGTCTGGTGCAAACCACTCATAAGTCATTTCCCCTCATTCCTTCTATTCCATTGATTATGTGAAGAGATTCGAGCAGAGGCTTGCCAATGAAAGTCATTGATACTGTAGAGTAGGTGTGTATCTGGAGAGAAGGCTAGATTCGATGTCACCTTAAACTTCCTTTTAAAGTGTAATTGCCATGCAAAAAAAAATGCTGCAGTTTTAGGGGCTTAAACAACTATGAGGGAGTTCCACAAGTCCATGGAGAAATTAAACTAAAAGGTAATGGAATTTTCCCACAACCTTTCTGAAGCCCTCTCTAATGGATTAACAGTGGTCGCTAGTTGTCTGCCCCAACTCCTGGCAGCCTGTGCACACACAGAACCCCCGGATCCGGGGTCACCTCCATGACGGGTTTTGCATTGGATTGTTGTGGCCCATAGCTTTTCCCATTGGCTAATTGTTGGAGGTGGAAGCCAGGACTTTCTTCCTAGTCCATCTTTGTCCAGAAGCCCCCGTGAAACCTGTTCACAGCACAGCTAACGCACAGCCTCCAGTGTTGGCTGGGTGGTAACTGTACATGCGGTACCCTGGCACGGGACTGAGCCCAGATGGCCCCTCAGGGAAGACAAGGATTCTACCTCGGAATCACTGGTGCTGCCGTTGAAAAAAGAATCATTCAGGAGTTCCTTGTCCTCCCCCAAATCTATCAGTTATCTGTTTTATTAATATCCTTTGTAATAAGAAAAGAAAGTTTTCTAGCTTCTTTTATTCTTTTTCCTAAAAGAGAATGTCTCCGTTTAGGTGGTGAACGCCTATCATCTCCGAGTGCGGAGGAGGAATCCCGTGACTGGCAACTATGTGAAAATGAGCCTGCAGCTCTACCTGGTTGACAACCGGAGCTACCTGTTGGACTTTAAAAGTATTGATGGTAAGAAGTTATGCTCGCAGGAACTTTGACAAGAAAGACCAGGCACTAGGAGCCCCGGTGGCATAGGGGGGTGTGCACTGGGCTGCTAAACCTAAATTCAGAAGTTGGAAGCCACTAGCTGTTCTGCAGGAGAGAGTCGAGGCTTTCTGTTCCCCCAAAGATTTCCAACCTCTGAAACCCACAGAGCGCGCTCTCCCCTCCCCTGTCCAGGTGTTTTGCGTCGGAAGTGACGTTATGGCAGTGAGTAATTTGACGAGATATTAGAATAATTTAAAGGCACAGTGGATCTTCTAAGCCAGTGCTTAAGTAATCGAGATGTGACTAAAATATACGTGAAATGAAAAGACTAAAGACACGTGGAATATAATTCACACAAAAGTGTGCTTCCTTGGCACAAGGAAGTAATTGAGGGCGTTAACTGTGGAGAATAAGTAAGGTGCACCAGGAAATTAATTTTTATCCAAAATTAGCTGATGTTTTCAGGCTGTGCGTGACGCGTCTCCCTCGGGAGTCCACTACTGTTAACGCTGGAACACCGAAGCTCCCGCTTGCTCATCTGACTTCCTAGCCTGGTCCTGGGCTCCGGGGGGGGGGGGGGGGATGCCCTGAATTATCTAGGAGCCCATGGACAAGCCAAAGCAGGCAAGGGAAGTTGTCAGGCCTCAGGTGAGATAACCCGATTCTTCAGTTCTGTCTCATCCGCAGGTGGGAGAAAAACAGGGTGAACCAAGGAGCAGTCCGGAATGGACAAGAGTAGAAATGGAGTTCAAGTTGGGGACTTTTTTGAAATAGGGTATTTACATTTCCTACTTCGGCCTGCTATCAGTTATAAGTATTTACACGGCTCCTGTAGGACTCTCATTAAAATTACCTAGGGTTCTGGGAAGAAATGCAGCGTGTTTGAAAACACCCCACATCCACCAAAATGAAATCTCTTGTGATGGGCTGTGCAGCTTCAGGAAGCTCCCTTCTCCCAGGAGATCCATCCCCGCTCCCTGGATCTGCTGTGCCGTGCAGGTCCAGAGTCACTGTTGGGTGGGAGCTTTTGTTGTTATTGTGATGCTTTTGTTGTTGATACACAGTAAGAAAATGAGCAGCCAGGGGCCTGCTTTCTTGCAGGTCTGCTCACAGGGCTTAGGGGCCACCGTTTGGCTGTGTGGAGATGTTGGTTGACGAGTGTTGTCTGCCATGAGTGCCGGGGAGAAGAGGTGTGCCTCTCCTGCTCCTAAGACACCGGGACGGTGACAATCCCCATGACGTGGCTCTTGTTCACCCTCGGAACGCAACCACTTCAGAGAAGGGCTTGGGAAATACACCTTTCACACACCTGGTTCCTCTATCCGTTGCAGATGAGGTGGTGGAGCAGAGGTCAGGCTCCTCGACGCCCCAGCGCTCCGGTTCTGCTGCTGGCTTACACAGAACCCGATCAAGCTTCGACTCCGCGACGGCAGAGAGCCCTTCCCTGCGTGGCTCCCTCACCGGCCCCCTGCCCGGGGGCACACCGTCCTCAGCCCCACCCCGCCTGGGCAGTCACACCATGGACTTTTTTGAAATGTGTGCCAGTCTCATCACTGCTCTAGCCCGTTGACAATCCTTCCGTCTCCATTCCCCGTCTTCGTTATTGTACTGTGAAAATCAGATACACTCTTGGAATTAGTGTCTTGCTCACTCTTGGATCCCACCTGCTCACTCGTACTAAATGGGAGGCATAAATGTCCCTGGGGAAGAGTCAGTGCCATTGAAATGACGGCAAGCACACCAGGCGGGCCCTTTGATGTAGCTGTTGAACTCAGCAATGCCATCTTGCCTATGGTAAATGCATGTAGGCAACTTCTTTCTGAGGTGAACAATAATGCACATTATTCTTGTAAAAGTGTGTGTTTGCTACCGGTGGCAGTGACAAACTGTCTTACCCTGAGGGTTTGGCAAAGCTGCTTTGCAAGTTACTGTTTAGGCAAATCCAGTGTATTTCCTAAATTTTAGCAAGCTTTAATGTTATATTTCTGGCCTCAACTCTCTTACCAAGATGAAAAACCAAAACAAAAACCCCCAAATCAGTCACTATGGAAACGTTGAAGTTTTAAAAAGCTGCTCCCCGTATTTGAGAAGCCAAGTTATTCTAACATTTTTTTCTAAAATGCTGTCCCATGTTTGGCGGAAGGGCTGTGGACCTTTAAAAAGCCACCGTCCTTCTGTTTGAATCACCTGTGACCGACTCAGGGTTTTGAGGTCTCCCTGCACAACATGTTTCTCTGATGAGCCTTTAAGGTTCTGTTCCGTCTTGGAACAGCCAGCATTGCACCCACCTTAGTCACTTCTGTACATTCAAAACCTGCCACAGATTCTTTATGCCTCATTTTGCTAGTTACCAGGGAGGATAAACAGTTCAATGAAGGCAAAACCAGCAAGGGGCCTCTTAAAAGAGCGAGAGCTCTTGTCTTTGTCCTCTGGTTCCATGTGTTTGTTCTGTCTGTTTGCTGGGAAGTGATAACTTGTCCTGAGGGGCATTCTCTTGCTGCCTACAGTGCTAATTTTTTATTTGAAGTTCAAGTCCTTACAACTTCCCCTGTGCCTCCAACCTTCCATAGTCACCTTTGGCTTTGTCCCTTGTGTGATCCCCAGAGGCTGAAAACCTTTGCTGGCTCCCTGGGTTGCTGATCACTTGATTTGAATAACCTGTTGGACTCCAGAGCTTTTGTGTCTTTCCAAAGCCTGAAGGTTGTGCGACTTTTACCGCTGAACCTGAAAGGCCAGGGAAGCCTTAACACACGAAAAAAAAGATCTCTTGAAGAAATATATGTATTGTGTGTACATATGTGTGCTCACACAGTGCTTTTTAAAAGAAAACCAAACAGGTTTCTGTTTATTTTGATTTGTGCGGGTAATTTTTAAAGTTTTTTAAAAAGAATCTATATACAGCAGAGTAGCTCATAGCTCACTGATTTTATTTCATTGGTTTTAGGAAACGTATTTGATTTTTTTAATTATGTGTAATTTAACAAATTTGTATTTATTCAATTCCTTAATATATAGTAATAGCCAATAATCACATTCACAAGGCATACTGAGAAAAACTTGAAAAAAAAGTGACATTGCCTTGAGAGGTTTATCTTTGCCAAAAAACCAATATATTTTTTACCAAGAAGCAAATGAAAATGTTAGACCAAATTGTTTGTTTATGGAAGACACGTGTTTCTACCTTCAGATATTTTATGGTTTGAGAGTTTGCAGTGTGTCACATACATCACGTTATTTTGTAGTCCGTTTAAACACTGGTGTTAAGCAACGTGCGAGTCTAAACTTCTTAATATCAAAATAAAAGGAAAACATGTTTGTCTATCAAAAAGGAGGGCAGGGACTGCAGCTTTGAGAGGTTTTACTGTTAACTTTTGAACGAACGCCCCCTAGCGGCATCACGTGGTACTTCTAGTTTAGTTTCGTTTTTTCCTTGAAGAGGCTGTGAGCAGCAGGGAGTCCTAAATCTAAGTCGGGGATTGACTCTGTGGCCTCGTTGCATCAACAGCCCTGCTAGAGTCCCTAAGGAATTCCCACAGTTAAGCCTCCACTGCTTGCCCACCCAGAGGCACCTTGAAAGGCAGACCTGGTGACCTCCTTCCCAAGGTCACACACTGCTCTGAACACCCTACGGAGCAGTTCTCCCTGCACGGGCCCGCACCAGGGGTCAGAATCCGCGCAGAGGCACCTGTCAGCCAGTGCCTTCTGTCATGTGTGGTACCTCTCAGGGGAATGGGGCCATCTCATGTTCTTTGCCTTGGCATGGGATGACCTGAGACAGACAATTGATCGATCCCTTTACCTGGAGGACAGCTTCCACAGTTCTGAAGGTGGCAAGCAAGCAAGAAGGAGTCCAGTGGCAGTTGGCCTCGTTAGTCCAATCAGTGAGGTATTACACACTTGATTGTGTCAAAATGCCTCTTTATGCAGATGTTTATCATGCAAGTCAGACTGCCCACACTGTTACCTGTTGGATCTTATAAAGCCAGGGGTCGCAGGTTTTGTCCTGGTGTGAGAAAAGTCGTTAAGGCACAGTTTGGCAACTCTAGATGGTCTAGGAAATTGAGGGCCAGTGCGGGACAACAGGAGCTTTCTGTTGTTAGTGGGCAGGCGGAGCAACGACTCGGTTGCTAGCTCAAAATTGCATCCTCTATTCCAGTCTCATAAGCAGGTTAGTTATGGATGTGGGTGGATAGCTCTGGGGGTGTTTATCCGGTTAAGATTCTGCGAAGAGAGCGTCTACTAGGTTATAGACGAGACCATGGCTCTGCCATGAGACAGACTTGGTTTGGTTCCAGATGAGCATTTCCCAAAGTGCACCCCAGAACCTGCTCTGCAAACACCAAGCAAAGGACATGCCATTGAGTGCAGTGTGGTAACGGTGCCTGCCACCTCCGCCCCAGCACAGCGCATGTGAACGGCAGGCCTTCTCTGGCGGGGGCTGAGTCGACTGGGAAGCTCTCTAGCTTGGTGTAAATAGAATTTTTGAAACTAGAATTTTTGGAGATTTAATATCCCATGGGGTGAAGCAAATTTGGAAAATACCATTTTTTAGGGAAATCACTGCCATGGGTTGCTGTAATTAGGGTAGTAAAAATGAAATTAAGATAAAACTGCCTTTGCTTGGAAGGAGCCCTGATAGAATAGTGGGTCATGTGTTAGGCTGCTAATTGCAAGGTGAGCAGTTTGAAACCACCAGCCACTCCTCGGAAGGTAAGATGCGGCTTTCTATTCCCATGAAGATTTGGTGTCTTGGAAAGTCAAACAGGCAGTTAGTTCTCTGTCCTAGAGGGCTATTATGAGTCAGATTGACTCAGCAGTGGTGAATTTGGTTTTCTTTTTTGATTTTTGCTTATTACCAGTAGGTTTTGGAGAGAATTTGTTTCAGAATCAAAATCATTTCATTTTAATCATAGGACATGTTTATTGTGAGCACGTGTTAGACAAAGAATTTTGTATGATTGCAACTTATTTCATAGCATCTCGATACACTTTATCAAGTGGTGGCATTGTATGGGAGAATTTATTTTGGGTATGCATTGAAAACCCCTAAACAAGCTTACATGTAAACAGGAATAAGGGGTTATCGACTTGGGCTTATGGTCCTATGAGTCACGCATATACCGTTGATTTGCTTTAAGAATTTGTACAGCCAGTGACCATTTTCTAGATGCTTTGATATTGAACACTGTATTTGAACCTGTCATCCTTTAATAAAGCAACAGACTATATCTCAAATAGAATATGCTAGGGAGGAAAACTACTCCAGTTTGGGTGTGTTTTGTTTTGTCCAACAAACTTTGTATTTTATTTTTAATTTTTTTAATCATTTTATTGGGGCTCGTACAACTCTTATAACAATCCATACATACATACATCCATTGTGTCAAGCACATTTGTACATTTGTTGCCCTTGTCATTCTCAAAGCATTTTCTTTCTACTTGAGCCTTTGGTATCAGTTCCGCATTTTTTCCCTTCTGTCCCTGCTACTCCCTCCCCCATGAACCCTTGGTAATTTATAAATTATTATTATTTTGTCATCTTACATTGTCTGGTGTCTCCCTTTATCCACTTTTCTGTTGTCAACACCCAGGGAGGAGGTTATATGTAGATCCTTGTAATCAGTTCCCCCTTTTCACCCCATCCTCCCTCCATCCTCCTAGTATTGCCACTCTCACCGCTGGTCCTGAGGGGTTCATCTTTCCTGGATTCCCTGTGTTTCCAGTTCCTCTCTGAACCGGTGTACATCCTCTGGTATAGCCGGATTTTTAAGGTAGAATTGGGAGCATGATAGTGGGGGGTGGGGGTGGTGAGGAAGCAATCAGGAACTAGAGGAAAGTTGTATGTTTCATCTTTGCTACACTGCACCCTGACTGGCTCCTCTCCTCCCCATGACTCTTCTGTAAGTGGATGTCCAATTGCCTACAGATGGGTCCTGGGTCCCCAATCTGTATTCCCCTACATTCACAATGGTTTGATTATTTTGTTCTTTGATGCCTGATACCTGATCCCTTCGACACCTCATGATCACACAGGCTGATTGTGCTTCTTCCATGTGGGCTTTGTTACTTCTCAGCTAGATGGCTGCTTGTTTACCTTCAAGCCTGTAAGACCCTAGATGCTATATCTTTTGATAGCCGGGCACCATCAGCTTTCTTCACCACATTTGCTTATGCACCCGCTTTGTCTTCAGCAAGTGTGTCAGGAAGGTGAGCATCATGGAATGCCAGTTGAATAGAACAAAGCATTCTTGCATTGAGGGAGTACTTGAGTGAAGGTCCAATGTCCATCTGCTACCTTAATACTAAACCTATAAATATATACACATAGATCTATTTTCCCATCCTCATATATGAATATATTTACATATGTACATGCCTTTATTTAGACCTCTATAAATGCCCTTTGCCTCCTAGTTCTTTACTCGATTTCCTTTGACTTTCCTCTTGTCCCACTATCATGGTCAGCCTTTATTTGGGTTTCAGTAATTCATCTCGGTTATATTACCCTTGGTCACGTCCTACCAGGCCTCCTACACCTTCCTCGCCACTGATTTCGGGCCATTTGTTGTTCTCTTGTCCCTGGGTTTGTTAACACCACTTCTTTCCCCCCCACTTCCCCCTCTCCCATCCCCCAACCCCCCGAACTATCAGTCCCATTGCTTTCTCCTCTAGATTGTTCATCCAGCTTGTCTCATTTAGATAGGCCTGTGGAGATAATAACATGCACCAAAACAAGACAGAGCAAAACAAAGCAACAAAATAAAATAAAACAACAACAACAAAATGACAAAAAAAGAAAGAAAAGCCTGTAGATAGTTCAAGGACTGTTGGCCAACAAACTTTTTAATTGACACTTTCAAAACCCCTAGTGTGGTGTGCATTCCCTGAAGCAGCTATCCATGAAGAGAGTGCAGGAGCCCACATTAGCCAGGAATAATAGTGTCTCTGACAGTGGGGTTAGCTCTACACAGGAAAGACGGTTCTCCTTTTTCTGTCAGTAGCTTGTTCGTGGCAGTCACATGGTTCTGGTCTTGTTCTCTCTTACTCCCTAGTCATTTTGTATGCAAGGGATAACACATTGACTTAACGTCAGATGAGTTGTAATTCAGAAAAGCATCCTGGACCGCTCTAGCCGATGTGTCAGGCAGCCTCTATGAACGTGGCAGGGCTGCACAGAAGCCCCGCTGCTGCCGTTGATCAGGTGTGCACACCTGGAGTGTGCCACTGCAGACTCTGTGGCCTTGTCCCTCGCTCGTTGGTAAATTAAATCCCCTTCATGGCTGTGAAGTCGTAATCGCGAATGCCAGTCCAATTCACTGTTTTCCTTGTCTTTTTTAACCGCCCCACCTTTTAAATCTGGTATTCCCTTACTGAGTTGCCACCCTGTGACTTTTAAATAAAATAGGAATGTGATTTTTAATAGCAGTTCTCAGAGGTTCTACTTTATTAAAAATTCTGGATGATGGATAAGTAACAGTTTATTGGTAAGTGACATCCCCAAAAATCTCAGTTTTGGGTAAGATGGGTTCAAAGGCCACTGTGATACCTGGAGGATCCCTGGAAGCATAGTGAATGACTCATGGGGCTGCGAACTGCGAGGTGAGCAGTTTGAAACCACCGGCTGCTCTGTGGGAGGACAATGAGGCTTTCTACTCCTGCAGAGAGGTCGTTACATAGCCTTGGAAACCCAGGTGGCTTTTCCAGTCTGCCTTACGGAGTTCCTGTGAATCAGAAATGACCTGATGGCAGTGAGGATATTTTTGAGTGACACCTGGTGATGGGAGTGGGCTGTTAACCACAAGGTTTCGCAGTTCAAACCACCAAGCCCCTCTGCCAGAGAAAGATGAGGCTGTCTGCTCTCGTACAGATTGCCGGTCTTGGTAACCCTCTCTGTGAGCATCGAGTGTTGGAATTGACGGTGATGGCACGAGCTTGACTTGAGAAATGGTAGCTCTCTCAGTCCCAGGGGTGCACACTGCAGGGAGCAGTGGGGCCCTGCACGCTCTGCAGGAAGCAGTGGGGCTCTGCAGCCCCTGCAGGGAGCAGTGGGGCCCTGCATGCTCTACAGCCACTGGTGACGACAAATGGTCTTGGTGGCGTTTCAAATTCATCAGTTCTGCCCTCTCATTTGTGTTCGGGTTCACTTTTCCCGTTTTCAGTTAGTCTTTAGTCTGTGCGTGTTCGCGATTTGCTTGGTGAGGCATTTTCAAGGCAAATACTTGAGTCTCTAAATACAGCTGCCCTCTGGGAAACACATGACAAAAAACAAACAAAATTTCAGAAAACCAAGCGTGTTAACAGATCGACTTGGTAGATACTATTTCAGGGAGCAAAGCATTACCCAGGGGAGGGAAGGAAGGGCTCCTCCCGCTTTCATAATGATGTCGTTAGACCGGGGGCCGGTCCCTAGCTGGGAGTCATTCAGCACTTCTAGTAGTTTTTAAAGGTAACCAGAAAAAGTCCTTTTTCACCTTTTGCAGCTGAGCAAGAAGGATTAGGAGGCTGGCCATAAAGCTCTAATGGAACCCTCCGAGTTCTCTTGAGCTGACCACCCACCGTGGGAGGACCAGCCTGCATCTTGGAAACATCTGAGTAGAAAGGTAATAGAAGGATTACAGATGGGTTTCTTTCAAGTCTGAAAATAGTCTCGAGTCAATGCTGGAGAGGGCAGTCATTGGAACCCCTGGGGATTGTGCTAGCGAGGTGTAAGTGAAGTGGATGGGATTAGCATATGAGTTTTCATAGCACTTCTAAGTTAATGAGAGTACTGCTGGTGTAGTGCGCTAAGCATTCCACTGCTAATCACAAGCTCAAGGTTTCAAGATTGACCGTCCTAGGTGGGAGGGGGAGGGGGAACCCGGCGGGGAGGGGACATGGGGGAGGGGGGGGAAGGAGCAGCTTTTGTTTGCCCTCCAGTCACCATGACTCAATGGCAGTAGGTAAAAAAGGTGAAGAAGCTTTTTTAGGGGGACATGACTCTTCCTGTAATTTTATTTACATACTTGTTAAAGTGCAACTTTTTAAAGAAAACTAAACCTCGCCCCAGCCCCTATTTAAAGTATCACTTACATTAAGTTTATTTCCATAGATTTTCATATATAGAGATATAATTAGAATGCTTTTCCTAGAGTACATTTCCATGCACGACCTACCTAATCATTAGTGGCTTGATATCCCCTAAACCCCATAAAAAGCTTGAAATGTAATTTATATGTGAGGAGCCTTAACAACTTTACAAAAACCTTATTTAAACAAATTGCTCGAGTCCTTACTGTAATCGTGACGCATTTGATGCCTCTGAGCATGGGGCTCGGGACCCGCAGTCCAGACTGGCCTGAGTTTTATGAAAATTTTTCCATTGTAGCCTGATCAGAATCAGCTGGGTGTAGACGTTAACAGCCTGTGGAATTGCGTTCACTTTGTGAGCCACCGTCAATGTTGACTGCAGGCCTTGCCTAGCTTTGCCTGCGCGGTCATGACTGCGGGTGTGCGCTTGGGTAACCACGATTTGCATCTAAAGCAGTTTGGACTTGAAAGAAGTAGCACATGATGATTTGGACATGCAGGGTAGTATGGTTCAGTTACATTTAAAGTGCAATTAAAAAACCAAACAACTAGAGCACTCTTCCAGGTTAAAAAAAAAAATCAGTATTTGTAAGATACCTTTGCATGAAACTTTTTGAATATAAATTTTTGTTAAAGGTTCACACGGTGTGCTTTTTATTTTTTAAATGTATTCTGGGATTATTTGTGTTGATTAAAGGTTTTTAGAAGAAACCGGAACATTCTAGTCTTAGAGAACTGTGCAGTTTTGTGGAAAATGTAAGCATGCATTTTGTTTTCACAGCAAAAAGTTGCTTTTAAGTAAGTTTTTGGAACAAGGAAAGCCTGGTTTTTAAGTAGATAGGTAGCATTTTCTTACAATAGAAAAGAAAAATATACCCACAGATATAAAGCAAAATTTAAATTGTGCCTCCGCTCCTAAATTATAGGGACAGTAATAATTAGTCAAAAAACTGTCAGAAATGCATTTTCTTTACTCGCTTTATAATTCCCCGCATTTGCCCTTAGATCTTCCTTCAACAAATAACCATCCTGTTTGCTCTAGCCTGTTCCCTTTTGGGTTCCTTTGATTGGATGTCACCCCGCGGGCTCCCGCCGCTCACTGTGCGGTGCTGTGCCCTTCCCGTTAGCTTTCCTTTCTAAATCGCCCGCATCACAGTCTGACTGCCTTCTCGTGTTCTTGAAATGAATCCAGTGAGAGAATAGCAGTTTTTTATTTGAGCCCTTTGCAACATTTCTCTAAGAACAAGCAAACAGCAGGCAGAGCCGGGGACTATCGGGTCCGATTGGCTGTCGGGCAGCAGGCGGACACGTGGCCTGCCGTTTCCCGGCCTCCCTCACAGGTGTGCGTGAGACGCTACTGCAGGACCCTCTTCAAATGCAGGGCTCAGCAGCATCACCATGGCAATATTTATGCACCGCCCTTTCCAAATACAGGTAGGCTCCCTGTGGATCGGAGGAGGACCTTGAACGTTAGGCCTGTCTCGTGTGGCTTTTTCACTACCGTGCTGAAGATGGTGAAGACACAACTTTACAGATTATCTTACAACCATCTAGTGCTCACAAATCAAACATGCCTGTGTTCTTGAATCTCAGAATCTCACAATGTTGGCTGCTCCTGCCTTAATGTGCCGCCCCCCCCCGCCCACACACACAGCGCTCTCTCTCCAATGTGGGAAATGTTCATTGTACAGTTGTTATAAAACTGTGAATTCTAAATGGTAATCATGATGATTGTCTTTGGATAAGAATGTTTGTGTTCTCTCTATGCCTAAGTAAACAAGTGAGTTTGGTGTGCAGCAAATAAATGTCAACGTTGAAAGCCCGTAGGTGATGTCCATGACAAACCATGAGGGTAGATCTGAAATTAGTCTCTTCTTTTGGGTCAAGAACATCCTGCACTCATTCTCTCCTACTCTGTCGCTGAGAAAGAAGCGCAGCCCTGGACAGTAGACGGAGGACGCACTTGATCACACCTCTTTGTAATTTCTTTGACTGTTGGAATTGGGGACCGCTTTTAAAAACTGGTTTCAGGGGATGAGGAAAGGGGAAAAGGCCAGATTCGAGTGCTTTTCTGTGTTAACCACAGGTTCAAGTTTCCGCTTCGCTTGTGTACTTTCGGTGAGAGTTACTGATCGGCAAGCGGCTCTTCCTTGCAGGAACTGTGAGAGATGGCTTCTTGAGCCAAATGTGCATTGTGTGGTTCCAGCCTCTCCCGTCTCCTCACTGATTGGAAGGACACCAAAGAGAAAAAGAGCACATCTGGTACCTCGTAACATCCTCTCCACCCCTCCCCCTCCCCCTCACACACACAGAGTCAGTCACTGGTTAATTTGGATGCTCCTTTGGGTTTTAGTCATGAACTTAATATGTTCCAGAAAATTCATGGTTACAGCTGAAGCTATTCCCAAACAAGAGCACCTAGGACTCACTGGAGATGCCATGCCATTTTTATTCCCCACCCCACCCCACCCTCCCCCCCCCCATTGTAATTTCTAGCCAATACTGGTTTTCTATGGCTATCATAAGAAGTTTCTAAAACTTTGAGACTCAGCACCGATTTGTTATCTGAGCAGTTGTGTAAGTCCAGAATCCAGTGGGTTGGTTTTTTTCTGCTTGGAGGCTCACGAAACTGGAAAAACCAACATGTTGGCAGGGATGGGCAGGTCATGGGAGAGAATTCATTTCCAGAGCCAATAAAATTGTTTGCAGAATTCAATCCCATGCTGTTATAGGATTGAGGTCTTGGTTTTCCTGCAGGTGGTTGGCTGGGATCCTTGTGTAGGCCACCTGCATCCTCTGTCCATTACACCCTTCATTGGCTGGACTGCGCTCTTGCTTCTAGATGTCGCCGCTTCTCCCACCTCCATCACTTCCTTTTTTTTTTTTTTTGTGGAACATTGGATTTTTTAAAAATCATTTTATTGTGGGCTCATACAACTCTTATCACAATGCATACATCAATTGTATAAAGCACATTTGTACATTCGTGACCCTCATCATTCTCAAAACATGCTCTCCATGTAAGACCCTGGCATCAGCTCATTTCCCCCCTCTCTGAACCCTTGATAATTTATTATTTTATCATATCTTACACTGATGGACGCCTCCTTTCACCCACTTTTCTGTTGTCCGTCCTTCAGGGAGGAGGTTATATGCAGATCCCTGTAATCAGCTCCCCCTTTCTACCCCACCTTCTCTCCACCCTCCCAGTATCACCACTCTCACCACCCCCACCTCCCCCACTTCTAAAGGTGCGTGTGGTTACATTGGGCCCACCGTGGGTCGCCAGGCTAACCTCCCCATTACGAGGTCAACACCAATGAGCAGCCATTCTCTCTACAACGTCCCTGGGTACATGACAGAGGGACACCACCAGAAATACGGTCGTGGAAGCTAAAACCCCGTTGACCGCAGCTGTAGGATTAGAATGGAAGGCCTCAAAGGCCACATCCTAATGGAATTTTAAAAGGTTTCAAGGGAGGGTGGGCACCCAACTCCAAAACAATCCCCTGTATCAAAATCCTCACCTTCCAGAGTCAAAGTGTGAAAAGTCGTATTTTTTGAGGAACATTGTTTTCCAGCACTCATTACAGAAATGTATCATCAAATCATAATGAGATTTGGATAATAGATTTGATCCTGTAATTTTGTTTGCATAAGTGTTACAGTGCAACTTTTTAAAGAAAACTAAACCTTGCCCCAGCCCCTATCTAAATTATCACCTACATTAAGATTATTTCAATAGATTTTCCCATTATATATATTATATGTATAATAGAATGCTTATCATTTTAAGAGAAGGATCTACTGTAAAGATTCATTTTTATTAGTGGAAATGGTTCCCTTATTTCCTAGAAACACAGGTGATAGGTGCTTATTTTAGGAAATTGAGGAAGTACAGGACGCTTCAAGGTGACAGAACCCTCCTCCACAGGATTGCTACCCAGAATCAATCACCGCGTGGGGTTTGTCATCGTCCCTCACCTTCATCTCCTGCTCTTCCCCGTCGAAGATGGGTTCTGAAGATGTGCAGGCGTCGGCCTGGTTAAGAGGATACAGTCTTGCAAGTCCATGTTTCCCCCCCAAGAAGATCCTGCAGCGGGCATTGGAAAACTTCTCTTGGTGCCCATTGAGGAAGCTCGATGGATGTGAAGACACTTTACCCAACAGGCTAACACGGACTCATTCATTAGTCTAGGGCAGGCGTAATGGGAATCAAACTGAGCTGCTAACAAGGTCAAAGATTCGAACCAATAGCTGCTCTATGGGAGAAACTAGGATTTAAAGTCCCAGAAACCCAAAGGGGCGGTTCTACTTGGTCATGAAGGGTCTTGATGAATCAGAATCAACTTGATGGCAATGTGTTTTATCTGAGAATAGTGTTACTATTTTTCCTGATATCTTTTTATACAAACTTGATAGTGAAATAGAGCGTTGGCCTTTCTATGGAAGAATGGGGTCCTAGCAGCCAGAAAGCCATGTTTGGGTATCACTGACGAGCAGGTCATGGTGTCTGCCTGAAGGAACCTTGCAATCAGTGACATGTAAAACTTAGTGGACCTGGTGTGGTCTCACACGAGGGCGCTGTTCCATAGCAATGTAACCATGTAGAAGGAGGCTAGAAAGAAGCCCCTGAGAGGGGCTTCCTGTGTCAGGGAAAAGGTGTTCCACTCAAATGAGTGATGACTTCATCAAAGGAAGACAACTTGCAAGCCCCCAGGGGAAAGGGGCAGTCCAGGTGAGCTCCAGCGCTCACAGGCTTACCTGTAATGATTTGTCCCCAAAGGTTATACCCCATCAGTGAATAGGAGCTGCTACGTGCAGCAAGGAAACACTGCCCGGCCTGGAGCCCATTATCAGCCACTGTCCGTCCGTCTCGCTGAGGCCCTCCTTGTTTTTACTGCCCCCTCCCTTTACCAAGCACAGTGTCCTTCTCCAGGGCCTGGTCCCCCTTTCAACATGTCCAAAGAATATAAGACGAAGCCTTGCCATCCTTGCCTCGAAGGAGCCCTCTGGCAGCCTTCTTCCAAGACAGACTTGTTTGTTCTTTGGTTAGTTCATGCCGACACCATAATTCAAACGTATCAATTCTTTGGTTTCCTTTATTCAGTGTCCAAGTTTCTCATGCTTACAAGGTGGATGAAAATACCATGGCTTGGTGTGCAGTGTAGCAATGATGAAACATGCAAATTTTCTCTAGTTCCTAAATGCTTCCTCGCCCTGTGCACCCACTATCATGATCCCAATTCTGCCTTACAAATCTGGCTCGACCAGAGGATGTACACTGGTACAGATAGGAGCTGGAAACACAGGGAACCCAGGACAGATGATCCCTTCAGGACCAGTGCTGAGCATGGTGATACCAGAGGGTGGAGGGAGGGTGGGGTAGAAAGGGGGAACCTCTTACAGGGATCTATATGCAACCTTCTCCCTGGGGGGCGGACAACAGAAAAGTGGATGAAGGTAGATGTCAGACAGTGTAAGATATAACAAAATAAAAATTTATAATGAATTTATAAATTCATGAGGGAGGGGGATATGAAGAGGGAGGGGGGAAATGAGCTAATGCCAAGGGCTTAAGTGGAGAGCAAATGTTTTGAGAATGATGAGGGCAACGAATGTACAAATATACTTGACACATGGATGTATGTATGGATTGTGATAAGAGTTGTAGGGGTCCCCAATAAAATGATTTAAAAAATACCATGGCTTAGGTCAATAAAAGTAGGTAGTAATTTATATTAGACCAAATGAATTGCACTTAGAAAACATTTAATCGATTTTTAAAAGCTGAACATTTTGTTGGTTTATGTCAAACAAGATCATAGCCCCCACATTGAGCCTTTCAAATAGACTTGAATTTCAGTAACACTTATTTTCAATATCCTCCAGCTTCTGACAAGGCAGGGCACTAAAACAGCGCCCGTGGAGTACAGCATCTTAAAGATTTTTAGAACACTTACTTCAAAATATTCATTGAAAAATTCCACGAGCTTTTAATTCCATATTTCCACAAATGTTTCAAAACCTCCTAGTTTCATACAATTCAGGACACGCTTCTTTTCTGCATAGTCATGTGTATTATGTGTGTGCCCCCCGGCCCCTTACAGGCCATAAGTACTCTCACCTTATGCAATGCCCACAATAATAGGTCTTGCTAGCGACTTTGGGAAAGGGCTACAGTTGGCCTGGTACCCTTGAGTGATGTGTTTATTCAGGGAGTCCAAGTAGAGTTTTGAGCTCTAGAGACATAGTGATTATGATTTGCGCTGCTAACTTCAAGGTCAGCAGTTCAAAACCACCAGCAGCTCCACCGGAGAAAGGTAAGGCTTTGTGCTCCCATTGAGTTAGTCTTGGGAACCCACAGGGGCAGTTCCACCTTGTCCTATGGGAGGCTGTCAGTCAGAATTGGTTCAATGGCAGGGAGGTTTGCAGAGAAGCAGCATTGCTCGCCCTGCTTGACCAGCAGTACAACGGATGGGAGTTGGTTCAGAATGAAGTAGAGAAAGGGCGAGCCTAGCCCCAACTCCAAATGACCTTTTTCTTAAAAAAAAAAAAAAATCATAGAAACAGGTGTGTCTTCAGTCTCAGTATGATCAAAACAATTTGCTATTTCCCCTTATTGTTTCTGTGTTCCCAATCATTGATGCCAGCCTGGAGCTCACCACCACAAAGAGATCATTCCCAAGGCCCTTTCTTTCTCAATTCTATAGTCACCACTTGCCAGGCCATTCTGTTTCCTGATTTCCCTGAACACCTATCAAATTGTACTCTTGTAAATTAACAGGAGAGAGTCAAGGCTGTCTGCTTCCATAAACATGACAGCCTTGGAAACAGAAAGAGTAGTTAAGCTCTATCCTATAGGCAAACTATTGCCAAAGAAGGCAAAGTTAAGCAGTATTTCCCCCTATTATATATTTGTGATAAAGCAGACACTCATTATACTTTAAAAGACTGAGCCATAGGTATTTTAAGATTAGATCTTAAATTTACATATTTAGGAGACTGTGGTTATATCATTTATTTTTTTATGATGCAGAGTTAAATTACACCCAATTTAAATGCACATTTCTAGAGAACAATCCAAACAATAGTATACTAATATTAGAAACCCACTAACCATCTGTACAACTGACTAGAAGCCATACGGCCCTGTTTCTAACTCTGGCCACGGCTCATTAAGCAAGTGCTCACATGCTCACACACATTACGTCTCATTCTCCAGGAGCGGCAATGAACTAGACACGGAAACAGACATTGAAAGATAGCCCTTTCAGGAGTAAAACCAACACCTAAATAGAAATGGTTTGTTTTGCTTTGTCACTTCTTAATCCCAAGTATATTTCCACAGGTTCCATCGTCTCATTTTGGCTTGTAAACGGAGGCAGGACGGAGATCTGAGAACGAGGTCTCACACGGGGCAGGCCATAGCAGTCGCTGTTGCTCTCTAAGGTGACCAACCTTGATGCCTGAGAACAAGGACACACATGCATGCATTTTGGAACAAGTGAATGGAATCACATAGGAGGTCCTAGACACTTTCTCAGCCAATTTAACATTTCTGGTGCTTGTTCAAAATGCTTATAAATATGCCTCTAGAAAAGTCAGTTAACACACCCAGGAGACATAGGACACCCCCTCAACTTTTCTAGATAGTCATTGTGAGGTGCCTTGGAGTTGACTGGAACTCACAGGGACCCTAAGTGGCAGAGTAGAATTGCCCACAGGGCTTTCTAAGGAACCCCAGGCTGCAATGGTGAAATGCTGGGCTGCTGACCACCAGGCGGGTGCTTCCAAGGCCGCAGTGACTCCACGGGAGCTCCTCCCACACAGATCCTTTGTCTCCTGCATGTCTATGAGTCATACCCAACCCCCCTCCCCCCGGGGGCAGCCAATGACAACAACAAATCACTCTGGGAGCTGAGTGCTGCCTCTTTTTCCTCCCAGGCTCTGGATGGACTCGAACAGCAGAACTTTACATTCGCAGGAGAGTGCTCAATGGCTGCACCACCAGGGTTCATTCCATGTAGATGAATGTTCCCAACTCTCCCTGCGTTTCAATAAATTCACCAGTCTTCCCCTGAGACAGATGTAACTCCACATCAAATCTGGAGCGTCCATGATTTGAAGTCTGAGTTCAAACCACTTACCTGAAATCTAGATGTTCAATGAGCACATATCCATCTGTGGAAACAAAACTTACTATTATTAATCTGAAAGCTACAGAGAGAATTCTTTCTTTTTTTTTCTTTCTTAGCAGTGATGAATATGTTGCGGGAGATAGGACAATAAACTTACATTTGCCTTCAGCGTTGCGACATATCACTAGATTCTGTTCAGTTATATCAATGACATCCAGTTCTTCTCCAGGGCTTATTGGCAAATCAAAGGTCCCCTTTCTTGAATTGTGAGAACATGCCACTGCTGTGTTGATGACACTGATGGCTTTGTCATACTGGAATGAGAAATGACTCATCAGGCCACGCTTCCATGGCCTATTATTTTCCATTGTGACAACATGAGTGGAGGACATAATAAAATAACTTCAAAAATAAACTCACGATAGGGATTGATTAAATAGCATCTACCGCAGTGGTTCTCAACCTTCCTAATGCCGCGACCCTTTCATACAGTTCCTCATGTTGTGCTGACCCCCAACCATAAAATTATTTACTTCATAACTGTAATTTTGCTACTGTTATGAATTGTAATGTAAATATGTGATATGCAGGATACATTGTCATTGTTACAAGTTGGACATAATTAAATCATAGTGATTAATCACAAAACAACATGTAATTATATATTGTGAAATATTTATTTCTAATGACAAATACATGAAATTCTATCTTGAAGCGTGGTGTAGTGTAGCATGGGTGACAGTCTTCACACCGGATGCTCGTGTGTGGGTGTATCTGCAGTGGGCAGACCCACCTGGAGATAGATAGAGGGGTGGTGTCTCAGTTCCTAAGACCATCGGAAATCTGTGTTTTCCGATGGTCGTAGGTGGCCCTTGTGAAAGGGTCGTTCGACCCCCAATGAGGTCATGATCCACAGGTTGAGAGCCGCTGATCTACAGGAATAGGAAACAATAGCAAGGTACGTAGTGAAAGGAAAGGAAGTTAATTACATAATAGTACAATGCCACCAGCTTACATGGTATGACTATCATGTAAGATTATTCATCGGTATGATTATGCTTTCAAAATATTTTCACACCCATTATCTAATGTAGTGGAATGCATCTTGGTAGAAGACCGGGCTATAACGCATGTGAGTTGAAATGAAGTACCATGGGTGTTATGCTAACCGTTCCAAAAGTCAAGTTGCCCCCAAACTGACAAGGAGAACCAACCCCTCTTGTGCCTGCACAGTGCCTTCCTGTTCTGTCATGCACAACATTTCCAGATGGCACTGCCATGCTGCCCTGCCTCGCTAGTAGGCTTGTGTGTGTGTCAGGGTTGCATCCTCTCACCACACTTGTTCAATCTGGATGCTGATCAAATCATCACAGAAGCTGGATTCTATGAAGAAGAATGTGGCTCAGGACTGGAGGGAGGCTTATTAACATTTGATATGCAGATGAAACAACCTTACTTACTGAAAGTGAGAGGACTTCAAGCACTTGCTGATGAAGATCAAGGATCATAGCCTTAAGAATGGATCACAGCTCAATGTAAAGATCAAAATCCCCACAACTGGACCAGTAGGTTACATCATGATAAAGAGAGAACAGTCTGAAGTTGTCAAAGATTTTGTCTTGCTTGGATCCACAATCAAGCTCATGGGAGCAGCAGTCAGAAGAATAAAAGTCGTCTTGCATTAGGTAACTCTGAACAAAACCTCTTTAGAGTACTGAAGAACAAAGATGTTACTTTGAGGACTGAGGTGCACCTGATCCAAGCCATGGTATGCTCCATTGCCTCACGTGCAGGGGAAAGTTGGGCATTGAATAAAGAAAACCAGAAAAATAGATGCGTTTGAATGGTGGTGCTGACGAGTAACATTGAAAGTACCATGGACGGCTAAAAGGACAGCTCTCTGGATTGGAAGAAGTAGAGCCAGAGTGCTCCTTAGAGGCAAGGATAGCAAGACTTCGTCTTCCATACTTTGGACATATTGGCAGGAGAGACCAGTCCCTGGAGAAGGACATCGGGTTTGGTAAAGTGGAAGGGCAGTGAAAAAGAGGAAGGTCCCCGACAAGATGGATTGACGTCAGGGGGCTCCGGCACAGGAAGACTTGTGAGAATGCTGCAGGACAGTGCAGTGTGTCCTTTCTGTTACATATAGGGCCACTATGGGCCAAAGCCATCTCAGTGGCACCTACAACAAAACAACCCACTGCCAATGGGTCAATTCTGACTCCTAGTGACCCTATGTAGGATTAGGAACCTGTAAATCTTTATGGCAGCAGATACCTTCATCTCCAAGTGGCTGGTAGGATGGAGCCATTGACCTTGCAGTTAGCATTTCAATGTGCATCCCACAGCGCCATCAGGGCTCGCTGTCCTCTGATCGCAGCCTTTAATCATTGTACCGTTAAGTTGGTTCTGACCCATAGTAACTCCATGCACAAGGAGATGAAACATGGCCCGCTCCTGGGCCGTCCTCACAATCAGTGCCATTTTAAAGCCGCTGTTTATTAACTAAGAGTGGATGCCGTGTCGCAGCATAAATGAAAAGCCAGTCATTTATTCTGAATCCGCAATGCCTGGTACTAAGGAGGTACCTAATAGATCTTTTGTGATTTGAGCTAAATAAAAATATACCAAAATGGAATTATTTTTAAAAGTAGAATGAAGAAATCCATCACAAAAAATGTGGACCAGTAGAATCATGTATTATGGGAAATGGAATTTGTTCCATATTACATCTAGTCATAAATGCAGTAGGGAGACAAACACCAGATGGCCGTAGGAGTCTTTTCTCAACCAGTAACTGCTATAGTACACTTTTTCAACTATGAGAAAAAAATTGTGGTCTGTAGGAGATAACTTTATGTCCTGACTCTTTGAGAAGAAAACCAGCCAAACTCACCGCCATCCAGTGACTTCTCACTCGCGTCGCCTAACGGACAGGGTAGGACTCCCGCTGTGGGTGTCTGAGACTGCAGTTCCTTATGGGGGTAGAAAGCCTCATCTTTCTCTCAAGGAGTGGCTGGTGGGTTCAAGCAGCTGACTTGTAGGTTAGCAACCCAGCGCTCAACCAGAAGTACCTCATTCTATGTTGCTTCCCTTTTTGTGCTTGCAGCTCCTGTGTGTTTTACAAAGCGAAGGTTTGTGGCAACCCCGCATTGAGCACGAGTATCGGCACGTGCTTTCCCAACAGCATATGCTCGCTTTGTGCTTCTGTGCCCCATTCTGGCAATTCCCACCACATTCCAAAAATACTCATAATGCTCATGAGGCCCTGGTGGCATAGTGGTTGCCCAGTGAGTTAGTAACCACAGGTCAGTGGCTCTAAACCACACGCTGCTTTACAGGCAAGAGGAGGCGTTCTACCCCTGTAAGGAGTCACAGTCCTGGAAACTCCCAGGAGCAATTCCACTCTGTCCTACAGACAGGGTCTCTATGAGCCAGCACGGACTCAAGGACAGGCAGTTTGGTTTGGGTTTGGAATGTAGTGAGTAAAACTGCAAGGTCAACGGTTCCAATCCATCAGCTGCTTCACAAGAGAAAAGCGAAGTTGTCTGTTCACATACAGATTTGCAGTCTCAGAAGAAACCATTTGGTGCTGGCCTATAGGGTTCCTATGAGTTGGAATTGACTGAGTGACAGTGGGTTTGGGGTGGGATCCTTTACCTTGGACTTTATGCTTTGCCAACAAAGTGTCCGTATTCTGTCTCTTGAATGGGTCTCCGTCTCTGTCGAGCTGTCCTCATCTTTAGTGTCTACATGGGCGGTTTCCTTTTCTGGGGGGACCATGCTAACTTTGCTCCATCTGCAAAGCTCCTCTTCGGTTATGGAGGTTCAGGCCCAGCTTCTCCAAAGGGAGGGTCATTTGAGACCAGCCATAAGGGAGAAGTGGACTCTAAGTGACAGAGTAAAAACTCAAGGACCTTTGGAACTTGCTACTTTCTTGTACAGTGATTCTTCTTTTCTTTATCTTGCCCTTTATTAATACACCAAGATCCAGTTTGTCTTGGGGGATGGGGGAGGTGGGAGACTAACATGAGAGGGGATCTCCATTTCAAAAGGGATTCAAGAGCTTAGAGGGTCCATGTACACAGATACTGCAAATGATTCATGCTCTACAAGGTATATGCATGATAAATATACAAATGTGCTAAGAGAATAACTTTTCCTGGGGGAACTAGGTCTCTGTTTGAATCGTCTTAAAAAACAAGCTAGGAATTTTTCTGGGCAGGAAGAGTAGCACATACAAAATCATGGTGACACAGAAATCTAAGTGGGAAAAATCAGAAGATCAATTCTATATTCAAAAATCATGTTTTTATCTTATAGCGGTTGTCACAGCAATTTATAGAATCCTTAAGAATAGTTGTTATTATGGCTTTATTTTAAACTGTCACATATGAACATACCTCAAATCTTTCTCTAAAAAGTTTTTCTTCTTTAGCCATTTTCTTTTCTAAGTTTGACTTCTTTATTCTGAAGAAGTGTCTAGGAGATAAATTAATGAGAAATATGCAGATGAGGTTAACTGTACTTTATTAAAATTCTTAGTTTCCAAGCCTTCATCTCAGGACAAATTCAGGTAAAATTATTCATATTCATATCCTTGAGAGTAGAGATTACAAAAATAATTAAAAGGGGTAAGTAATAACAATTACTTCCCCTCATACAAATAAAAAATATATTTTTATTATGTTTGAAATGAGTTTGTAAGTCATTCAAGACTCCAAATCCACTTCAGTTTCACTTTTCCTCCTTTTATCGCCACTCAGACCAATACTTAGCTCTGAGGGACAGGAATCTGGAGACAAATGAAAATATTTTTATTGCACGATAATAAGACTACTTTACTAGCAGTCAATTAAATAAAAAATGTCTATGGATCAGACTCTCAAGAATAAGTACACTGTTTAAGAGAAGCACAACAACAAACCAAGAGATTTAAGAAAATGTATAAATCAATGATTTAACAGAAATCCATAAGCGCAAGGAAGGGGGCTAACATTTTGTGAATTCTTCAATTATTTGGGGAATCAAATATATATGCAGTCACATCAGAGAGCTGTTGCTGAGTAATTTGGGAGGGCAGGATTCAGAAAACAAAGAAGATGCTGTTAAGGCATGTGCAAGAATTTCAGCACATAAAACCAGGCTAACTCCAGCAGATGTTTCTTTTACTCCTCCCTTTCCTTCTCCCTGCTGATCACAGAGGGAGCTCTGTGCTGCTGGAGCCTAAGTGTTGGGCTGGTGACCACGTGATCAGTGGTTCAAACCTCCAAGCAGCTCCAAAGGAAAAAGATGAGGCTTTCTGCACTGGTAAAGACTTCCAAAGCCTCTAAAACTCTACAGAGAGTCACTATGCGTCATAATTAACTCAGTGGCAATGAGTTTGGGTTGTTTGGTCACATGGGGTTAGGTGCTGCCTTTTAGCAGCTTAATTTGTAGACAGACGGAAAATAAATGTCACCATGCCTGGGATACCCATCCCTAACGTCTCTTAAAACTTGTCATCATCTTTGATTAATGAAAGGAGGGTAAAATGAAAGACACTAATACACAAAGTGGTTCTTACCTATTGGTTGAAGAACTCATGGTGGAAACCATTTAATACGAAACAAACAACAGAAAGGCTGATTTTCCGTCTATTGGAATAGCGATGACCTCAATATTGTGTTTTCAAATTTACACATATTCAAAGTTACTACATTTTAGAGTAAAAGGATTTTTTTAAGGAGTAAGAAATCAGCCCCAGAAAACTGTTCTCTGGAAAGAATGATCATCATCAAAGTGTTAAGAAGCTCTGTGTGTGTGTGTGTGTGTGTGTGTGTGTTGTGAACTGTGTGAAGATTGATGTGTCGCCCAACGATCCACACACATTTTGTCTCATTTCATTGAGTGCTGTTCCCATCATGTAGCACCACGTATCCCGCTTGCCCTGCGTTTCTGTTTCTACTCCCCCTCCTTTCCTAGCCTTTCCAAACTTGGCTTTTGGATGTTGCTTCTGTGAACTCTTAAAGTTGATCATTCTAAGATGTGCCTTCCTCCCTAGTGTGGTTGTCCCCTTTAGAGATGTTTCTATTTGCTGAGAATGTAGGCATAGGGTTCATTCCCAGACCTCAAGGATGATGAAGAGTTTATCAGGGGTGCCTACACTCCCTATACAACAAGCAAGCCCATTCTTATTTTTTTTTTGGTTGTTATTGTATGATTTTGGATTTTGCTCCACAGTTGCCTCCCACTCTATCCAGTACCTTCTAATATTATCCCTTTCAGAGAGGTTAGTAATGGGAGCCAGGTACCATCTAGTTCTTCAGATCTCAGGCAAACTAATGCTTGACTAATTGTTTCCACAGGTCTTTCAGATTGCACGCGTCTTTACTCTAGGACAGGTAGAAACCACTAACTTCACTTTAGATGGCCACTCATGAACTTTATTATTTTTAACACATTTATTTTACTGTAAACTAGGTGGGGATTTACATTTCAGATTATTGACTTTGTTTTCAACAGTTTAAACCAGGGATCCTCAAACTACGGCCTGCGGGCCACACGCGGCCCGCCGAGGACATTTATCCAGCCCGCCAGGTGTTCGGGCAACGTTTGTTTTTTTTCACTTCAAAATAAGATAAGTGCAGTGTGCACAGGAATTAGTTCATAGGTGTTTTTTTTAATAAACTATAGTCCAGCCCTCCAACAGGTCTGAGGGACAGTGAACTGGCCCCCTGTTTAAAAAGTTTGAGGACCCCTGGTTTAAATCACTGATGAACACCTTCCCCCGATAGTTGATCTTTCCCCCACTGTTTGATTTCTCCCTCATGTAGACCACCATCTTCCACTTCACCCACGTTACCACCAGTCAACTACGTGGTCTATTGTTTTATCCTCCCTCCTCACTTTGGCAAACTTTAAATCTGTTCCCTTTGGTATGAGGGCTTTATCTTGGAGGACCCCCCCATTATAACAGTGATTTCATTTAATATTATCCTTTCAGATTGCCCAGTTTCACTCAGCATAATGTTCTTCAGGTCATCCACACCATGAGGTGCTTTGTGGTAGCGCCATAGTTTTTCAGTGATGCATAGTATTCTAGGATGTGTAGGAACCAGTTTCTTTATCCATTCTTCTACTGATGGACACGTAGGTGTTTCCATCTTCTTGATATTGTGAACAGTGTTGCCATGAACATAGGTGTACATATGTCTATTCATGTTGTAACCTCTTACTTCTTGAGGATATATGTACCCAGTAGAGGGATTGCAGAATCATACGAAATTTCTATTCCCAGTTGGTTGAGGTAGTGCCATATTGCTTTCCACAGTGGTTGTACATATTTATAGTACAGTAGTGTATGAGGATTCCAATCTCTACACACTCTCTCCAGCAGTTTCTATTTTTGCTTAAAATACAAACAAACAAAAAACTTGGTTCTAAATGTTGGTATAAGGTGGTATCTTTTCATCACTTTGATTTGCATATTCTGATGGCTACTTATCATGAACATTTCTTCATGTTTGTTAGCCATTTGGATGTCTTCTTTGGTGAACTGTCTGTTCATATCCTTTATCTACTTCTTAATTGGGTTATTCATCTTTTTCTTATTGAAGTATTGCTGTTTTTGATAGATTTTAGAGATTAGTCCTTTGCTCTTGTGTCATTGTCAAAGATCTTCTCCACACACCAGCTGTGGATTTTTTTTAACCTTTTTGATGAAGTCTTTTAATGCACATAAGTATCTTGTTTTTAGTATGTCCCAGTCATCTATTTTGTTACATACTTTGTGGGTTTCCTATGTTATATTTGATAGTGTGTGTATGCCCTTGAATAGGGCATTTAAATTAGTCTCTGTTTTCTCACTGATTTATTTTTATGACTCGGAGATTTAGTTGCTTTGATCCATCTTGAGTTTGTTTTTGTAAATGGGTTAGGTATAATTCCTCTCTCCTTCTTCAGATGGAAATCCAATTTTGCCACTACCATTGTTGAAGTGACTGTGTCTATCTATCGCTTTTAACGTTTTGGGGTCCTTTGTCAAAAACAGTTCTGCTGGTGGATAAATTCATTTCTGAGTTTCGTATTCTGTTGCATTGGTCTATGTATTTATCACTGTACCAGTACCAGGCAATTTTAACTACTGTGGCTGTGTAACGTTTTCAGGTCAGGAAATGAGAGGCCTTTGTTTTGTTTTTTTCAGCTTCTTTAAAGAGTGAGGTTGGGATTTGGATTGAAATTATGTTGTATTTATGGATTGCTTTCGGTAGTATTGTCATTTTCACAATAGTAAGCCTTCCTATCCATGAGCATAAATATTCTTCCATTTATATAGGTCTCCTTGGGTTTCTAATAGTAGTCTTCTGTAGTTTTCTTTGTTCAAGCCTTTTGTTTCTTTGCTTAGGTTTATTCCTAAGTATTTCATTTTTCTGTGTGGTTACTGTTTTCGTGATTTGTTTTTCAGAGTTCTCTCATTAGCATACAGGAATCCAATGCATTTCTGTATGTTAATTTTGTATTCTACTACAATTGTAACTGGATTGTTTACAATTTTTTTTTGTCTAGCTGTTGGGATGGTCTACATATAAAATCATATCACTTAGAAATAGTGAAAGTTTTACTTCTTTTTACCAATTTGTATTCCTTTGATTTCTTGTCTAATTGCTCTGGCAAGGACTTTGAGCACAATGTAGCATATGAGTAACGATACTGGGTATTTTTGTCTGGTTTCTGTTCACAAGTGCGGAATGTTTTCAGGTTTGTCCCACTAAGCAAGACCTTAGCCATTGGTTTTATGAATATGCCCTTTATTGTGTTGGGAAATTTCCCTTCTGTTCCTATTTTGTTTGGCATTTTTACCAAAATGGATATTGTCAAATGCCTTTTCTGCTTTGATTGATAAGGTCAGATAGTTCTTAGCTTTTATTTAGTAGATTGCATTGATTGTTTTTCTAATGCTGAAATTATGATCATGATTCGATTGAGTGTGGGGTATGAACCCCACGTGATCATGGTGTATTATTCTTTTGATATGCTGTTGGCCAGAACTTTGTTGAGAATTATTGCAGCTGCATTCATGAGGGATATTGGTTTGTGTTTTTCTATCTTGAGAGTGTCCTTGCCTGGCTTGGGGATTACTCTTCTGCTTGCTTCATAAAACAAGTCTGGGAATTTGCTGGCTTTTTCTATATTCTGAAATAACTTGTGTAGAACTGCGTACAATTTGTGTAAATTGTGCACAATTTTTCTCTGAATGGTTGGTACAATTCTCATGGGAAACCGCCTGGCCATGAGTTGTTTTTGTTGTTGTTATTGGAACATTTTTAATGGTCTGATATTTTTCTTTATTTTTTATAGGTTTGTGGAGGTTTTCTATATCACCATATTAATTTGGGTACATAGTATGATTCTAGAGAAGTTTCCATTTTATCTAGGTTTTCAAATGTTATCTTTTGTATCAGTGTTGTGGATTTGTTGTGATGCCATCTCTTTCATCTCTAATCCTCAATACTTGTATCTTTCTTTTCCTTCATTAAGTTTACTAGTGATTTTTCAATTTTGCTAATTCTTTCAAATAATCAGTTTTTTGTCGTGTCAATTTTTTCCTGTTCTGTTAGACAGGGTTCTCTAGAGAGGTAAAACCAGATTGCTGATGATTTTATGTATACATTTATAAAGATGGTTAGACATAATACAATAAATGAACAAATTATAAACAGATCAATATATAATACAAGAAATGAACAGTTAAATTATAAAGCAGTACAAATGGCTCAGTGCAACTCACTCCCATGAGAGAGTTGTGAGACACTGACAGTCCTTCAAGTCTTGAGGGCCGCCAGGTAGTCCTCTGTAGAGAGAGCTAGGCTATCCCAGCACAGGCAGCAAACAGCAAGGCAGGTCACCAACCTTTAGCCAGGTCACCAACTGACAGTCCCCAGCTTCAGAGATGTAAATTCCAATCGTGTGGTCTTAAAGGGACCTCAACTTACAGTGACACAGTCCACAGGCTAGGCGTCCCACAGGTAGTGTACCCTTTAAATGGAGGCACAGAACAAGCAAGGCAGCCGCACACTGGTCCAATGATTAAAGAGCGAGAGACAAGAAAGACGAGCCATTTATCTCTCCGTCCTTCAATTAATCCCACTTGTGTTTATCGGCCAGGTTGGCACAATAAACTATCTCACCTGTTGTTTTTCCTTTGAGGTCTATCATGTTTGGCGTTCTCTCAGCTTTCTGAGTAGTTCTGTTTTCCCTCTTTTATGCTGTTTGGGACGTTTTTTTCCAGGACATCTTGTAGCATTTTCTCTGGATTTTTTTTTGCTGGTTTATTTCTTCCTGTTCTGGAATTTCAATGAAATGTAAGTTGCTCCACTTGATAAGATCTCCCCCAAATTCTTAGGTTTTCTTCAGACTCATTTGCTCTGTTGATTGTTCCTTTTGTAGACTGGTGTGGAGAGATCGATCTTCAAATTCATTAATTCAGTTTTCCATTTCTTCACTTCTATTACTCTGTCATTTAAAGTGATATCTAATTCTGTGACCTGATGATTCATCTTTTTAATTTCTATTTAGCATTTTGTTTAAGATTTCTAGTTTTTCCATTTTTCCTGTGAACTCTTTCTCCATCTACTGAAAATACCTGTGCATCACTCTTCTGATCTATTTTTCTGGTAGTTCCAGAGCCTTTTATTCATTAAAAAAGTATTTTGGATCTGGGTGTTGCTCATTGGTTTGTTCCTATTTTTGATGCATTTTTTTCATTTGTAGCAAGAATGACTGCTGTCTCTGCAGCACCATGATGAAGTTATTAAGGTTGGGGAGGCAGCTGGGTCATGTGGAGGGAGGTGACTCTTGTCAGGTGTTGCCAAAGAGGAATAGTAGAAACCCCAAAACCATAGCAGGAAGAAGGAAGACCAAAAAGGAAAAGTGAGAAGAGGGGGATGGGGGGGGCGCGAAAGAAAAGTCTAAAAGGAGAATGACAGTTTCAGAAACCGGGGTGGGGTGCCTTAAAAATAAGAGATAAAGGTGGGGGGAGGAGAAATGGCCTTGTTTGGGTGGTTTCTTCCCTTGGCCCATGAGCACAGTCACATGGGTCTTTGTATCAATATGGGGCTACCCAAGGCTGGGCAACCAGGTTGGCTGGGCCGATGGTGCAAAGTGAGTAGTTGGGAGTCAGGGGGCTAGAGTTGGATGCCTTGAGTGGGCCTGCCGGTTGCTCCCCTTTCTCTGTTTACTCCTGTAGCTTCTGGGAAGTGGAGGTTTGGATTTACTTCACTTTCACGTTCTCTGAAATCACAGGTCACCTGGTCTTTCTTTCTTTCATGCCTGTTATCTCTGGGTTGTTGTAGAAGGAACTGCATATTTGTGTGTTCAGTTGGCCATCTTGCCCCCAGAAGTCTGCTCATGAGCTTTTAAGATCCCAGCCACTGTTTCCTGAAATAGGATTTAGAACATTGTCTTTTTAAATTATGTTACTCCAATCAACCTCAATCAACCCAGGACTGACGGTACTGATCCTGTAGGCCCAGCAACACAGTCTCTCAAAGTGTCTGGATACCGCATATACTCAAGTATAAGCAGACCAAAATATATGCCGAGGCACCTAATTTTACCACAAAACTGCATAAAAATGTCCTGAAAAACTCAGTTTATACTCGAGGATATATGGTATGTCTGAGAAGTTTTCATAACCTTGACCTCTGTATGCTTCAACACATTCATAAGAATACTTGCAGCTCAAGAATACATAAATGTATAAATATCCTTTGTCAAACCTACATATACTCGTGGATATATTTCATTATCCCTCACATACGCACTCAGCCTGAGTGTCTCTCCCTGCATGTAGTTTTAGATCACCACCATTGCAGAATTGTGTCGATAGCATCACTTGTCTTTGTTGCCTTTAACTTTTTTTTTGTTTTAATCATTTTATTGGGGGCTCATATAACTCATCACAATCTATCCATCCATCCATCCATCCATCCATCCATCCACCCATCCATCCATCCATGTATCAAGCACATTTGTACATTTGTTTCCATCATCATTTTAAAAACATTTTCTTTCTACTCGAGCCCTTGGTATCAGCTCCTCATTTACCCCCTCCCTTCCCACCCTCCTTCTCTCCCTCACCCTTGATAATTTATAAATTATTATTTTGTCATGTTTTACACTGAATAATGTCTCTTTTCACTCACTTTTCTGTTGTCTGTCCCCCAGGGAGGGGGTTATATGTAGATCCCTGTGATCAGATCCCCCTTTCTACCCCACCTTCCCCTACCCTTCCTTGTATCGCTGGTCTCACTATTGGTCCTGAGGGATTTATCTGTCCTGGATTCCCTGTGTTTGCAGCTCTTATCATCCTCTGGTACAGTCAGATTTGTAAGGTAGACTTGGGATCATGATAGTGGGGGTGGGGGACATTAAAGAACTACAGGAAAGTTGTATGTTTCATCAGTGCTATGCTGCACCCTGACAGGCTCGTGTCCTCCCCACAATCCTTCAGTAAGGGCATGTCCAGTTGCCTACAGATGGGCTTTGGGTCTCCACTCTACACTCCCCCTCATTCAAAATGATATGATTTTTGTTCTTTGATACCTGACACCTGATCCTATTGACACTTCGTGATCACACATGCTGGTGTGCTTCTTCCATGTGGGCTTTATTGCTTTTCAGTTAGATGGTTATTTGTTTATCTTCAAGCCTTTAAGACCTCAGACACTATATCTTTTGATAGCCGGCACCACCAACTTTCTTCACCACATTTGCTACGCACCCACTTTGTCTTCAGTGATTGGTGTTGGGAAGGTGAGCATCATGGAATGCTAGGTTAATAGAACAAAGTGTTCTTGCATTGAGGGAGTACTTGAGCAGAGACCCAAGGTTCATCTGCTACCTTAATACTAAGCCTATAAATATATGCACATAGATCTATTTCCCCATCATCATATATAAATATATTTACATATGTATATGCCTGTGTTTACATATTTATAAATGCCCTTTGCATCCTAGTTCTTTCCTCTATTTACTTTGACCTTCCTCTTGTCCCCCTATCACACTCAGCCTTCATTTGGGTTTCAGTAATTCCTATCAGTTACATTGCTCTTGATAAAGTCCTACCAGGCCTTCTACACCCTCCTCACCATCAATTTTAAATCACTTGTTGTTCCCTTGTCCCTGCGTTTGTTAATACTCACTTACTTTCCCCTGCCTCTCTCTCACCTATGTCTCCCGGAACCATCAGTCCCATTGTTTTTTCCTCCAAATAGTATATCCCACATATCTTAGTTAGATAAACCTGAATAGATAATAATATGCACAAAAAGCCAAACAGACCAAAACAAAGCAACAAAACAAAACAACAAAAAAATGAGCAAAGCTTGTAAATAGTTCAAGGTCTGTTGGTTGACCCTTAGGAGTGTTTTCTGATCAAGTCTGATGGCATCAAGTCTGATGCCACTCTCTGGCCCCAAAGTATATTTTTGGTGTTCCCTGGGGATTTCCTTACGCTGTCCCCCTTGCTGCTCTGTTGCAAGCCTTTAGTGTTTTGCCTTGGTGTGGTAGGGTCAGATCGGGCGCAATTCCCGCCCTGTGTCTCCAGTGTTGTCCCCTGAAGCACTGTGGGCCCGTGAGGGACGTCGTGTCTTGTAGTAGTGCTGGTTGCTCTAAGCAGGAGTATTGTCCTCAGAGCCTGGTGGGCCAGGACGTGCTCCACTCTCTCTTCCTCCCCCTTCATTTGCTCCTGGGTGCTCTGATCAGACAGGTCCCTCTCCCTGAGCTGCAGCTTCAGTGCTGCCCTCTGAAGTGAATTCTGGGGGGGTAGGGAGGCTGTCCAGGTAGTTGGCATTGGGGCCAGCCCCTTGCCCTTTTAACTCCTGCACTACTCCTAGTGTCTTCTCCTATCCCCATACTTTTTTGTTGACCTCCAACTTCCCACTCACCCAAGTCAACATTTATCTATCTTCTCGCCAATAGCTTACTGTCCCTTTCCTCCTTTTCTTAGTTATCATCAAATAATCTTTCTATTAGTACAGAAAAATTTTCTCACCTTTTCCAACAGTGGTCTCCTAAGTATTTATGATTTATGAGCTGGACCTGTTTCACTCAGCATAATGTCCTGCAGGTTCAGGTGTGTTATGAGGTATTTCAAAGATTCGTCATTATTCTTTATCATTTGGGTAGCATTCCATTGTGTCTATGTTTCCTTTGGTTCTTATCCATTCTTCTATTGATGGACATGTAAGTTATTTTAATCTTTTCGCTATTTTGAATAGTGCTGCAGCGAACATAGTGTGCATATATCTATCTGTGTTGCAGCTGTTATTTGGGTGTGATATATACCATTGCTGGGTCCCATGATATTTCTGTTTCCAACTTAAAAGATTTGGGTTTTTTTCTCTAACAAAATATTTTGCTGATCTTTCTCTTTTGAAATCTTATTTTGCTGTGCTCTGCAGGAGTATGTCTAATTATGTAAAAGTATGAGGAATTCAATGGTTAGAATTCTTCTGAACCCTAGAGAAAACAAACTTACAGGGAGGATGATTCTATCCCATCCTCTGCACTGGGGTGTGGTACAGACTGATGTCTGATTTCTTTTGGTGTTCCCCAGTAAGACTTTTCCAGCCAGGTTTCTCAGACTGCACAGTGATCAGAGATCAGTGACTAAAATTTCCCCAATACATTTGTTAAATAATGTAATCATACCTTCCCTATAGTCTAGAAATGAAGAACAATAGCACCCAGAATACTAAGTACTCATCTGAGACAGTAGCAAAAATATCACCTATTCAACATCAGACTGAGCTCTAATCACATGAATGAAAGCTAGACCATGAGTCGACAAGACATTCTTTTCTTAGTTTTAGCACGAATTTTGGTGACAAGTAAAATTATACGGTGTTATAGGTAAATAGTCATATGGTAATTAGCTTCCCTTTACTCAAAGGCTCAATCCAGTTCAAATTGAAGAGTCGAATTCAAGTTCTGTCCTCCAAGAAAGAGTCCCAATAGCCTAAAAGGCAGAGTGGTTGCACATTGTGCTGCTCATTGCAAGATCAGCAGTTCAAAGCCACCAGCTGCTCTGCAGGAGACAGAGGAGGCTTTCTGCTCATGCGAAGAGCCACAGTCTCAGAAACCCACAGGGGCAGGTCTACCCTGTCCAATAGGGTCCCTAGGAGTCAGAATGGACTTGATGGCAGTGAGTGGAACTTGAAATCTCCCCACCCTACAAGCAGGGCAATGATGAAGAATACAGACCTCTACCGGGCTCACATGTTCATATCCGAAATCTCTTTAATTCTGTAGTATCCTGTAAACATTATTATCCTCATTTTTCAGACGAGGAAAGTGAAAACCAAGTTTGAATTAAAATATATTAAATCTACTTATGCCACATATATACTTTTTCCTACAGCTGGTAAAGGGAATCAAGTTCAGCCAATCAGCTATGACATAGTATATCTGCGTTCCTACCTTTTTGGTTCGCCAGCAGCTTTTTTCCCTTTGTTTTCCTTGGATATCAAAAACTTCGCCTTCCAAGTTTTCAGTTTCTCTCCCTCTCTGAGGAGACAAACATTTTGACCAAGTACATTAATACTGAAGCACTAAATGTTTATAGCATCACCAACACTTTGTGGGTTTTTACCAACAAATTTAAAAATCACATATGAGTATATTTTCCTAACCTATAGCAAGGACCAGAAAATAAAGATTCTGGGCTTCGCAGGTCATATTGCCTTCATGACATCAACTTAATTCTGCTATTGCAGGGTAAAAGCGACAATAGATCATATGTAAGTAAGTGAATATGACTGATTTTGTAAAATTTTATTTACAAAAACAAATAGCAGCCTGGATTTGAACCACACACCAATGTCTAAGACTCAAATCTGAAGCAAGCTATCATCTTGTTTAGAATCACATTTCTTTTCTTTGTGAACCTTGGCTATTTCACCTCTAACATAAGAATAATAACACCAACCTTTGCTCTGAGGTAAGGCTGGATAAACTAGTGCTTAGCACCAGACTCTCTGGGCAGAGAAGTACCCAGGGAAACAGGGAGGGGAGAAGGTATTACAGAAAGAAAGGACTAACACATGTTGAGCAACTACATACCAGGCCTTATGCTAGACATTTTACATGTGTTTCACTTATTTTATTTTCACAATAAACATGGCAACAATCCTTTAAAGCAGTTTTTTAATTTCATAAAGGATAAAATGGATGATTAGAGAAGTAGTTCACTGGTCAGCATCACAAAAATACTTAGTGGCTTTCAGCCCAGGTTCATCTCTCTCCCAAGTCTATTGGTTGTTCACCACATCTGCAACTTCAAAAACAGGTCTTCCCTTCCAAGGACATTTACCAATAAGTGCCTCACTGATAACGTGAAGAGCAAATCAGGACCCTCCTCTTTTACCCATTTAATATCTGTGGCATCTGCACATCTGTACTTGGTAAATTAGGAACGCAGCCTCTTATAGCTGAGGAATTTCAAGAAGTCAGAGACACTGCCATTACCCTCTCTGATCAGGTCACGGAGACCCAAAGACCCAAGGACTCAGCATTTGACCTGAATTGAAGAAAGACCCCACTAAGGACAGAAGCCTTCTCAGGCTTGGCTTGTTAACCTTCTTTCCTGAACTAACATTGCCTTTGGCAGGAGCCCTGGCCGCACAGTGGTTAGGAGTTGGGCTACAGTCGTCAGCAATTCCAAACCCCCAGCTCCTCCTTGGGTGAAAGCGAGGGAGTCTGAAACTCACAGGGGCAGTTCGACCCTGCCCTATAGGGTCACTATGGGTTGGCATCAACTTGATGCCAGTGAGGTTTTTTTCCTTTTGGTATTATCTTTGGTAGGATGCCTGGTGGCACAGTGGTTAAGCACTTGGCTGCTGAATGAAAAGTCAGCAGGTGTGAACCCACCAGTCACGCCATGGGACAAGGAAGTGGCAGTCTGCTTCTGTCACAATTGACAGCCGTGGACACCGGATGCGGCTATTCTAGGCTGTCTTAGAGATTCACTACAGATAAAAATGGACTCATGGGTACACAGCAACAGCCGCAACATTGTCCCTGGAGTCTTATAACAAACTCCTCAGTAACCACTCCTTTTCTAATTAAAAAAATCATTTTATGAGGCTCTCATACAACTCATCACAATCCATCCATACACCCATTGTGTCGAGCACATTTGTACATATGTTGCCAACATTGTTTTCAAAACATTTTCTTTCTCCTTGAGCCCTTGGTATCAGCTCATTTCCTCCCTCTCCCACTCTCCCTCCCTCACGAACCCTTGATAATTTATTTAAAAATTTTTTTCATGCCTTACCCTGATCAGTGTCTCCCTTCATCCACTTTTCTGTTGTCCATTCCCCCAGGAGGAGGTTATATGTAGATCGTTGTGATCAGTTCCCCCTTTCTCCCCCCACCTTTCCTTTCCACTTACCCTTTTGGCATCACTACTCTCGTTATTGGTCCTGAGGGGTTTATCTGTCCTGGATTCCCTGTGTTTCCAGCTCTTATCTGTACCCATGTACATGCTCTGGTCTAGCCAGATTTATAAGGTAGAATTGGGGTCATGATAGCGGGATGGGGAGCATTAAAGAACTAGAGGAAAGTTGTATGTTTCATCGGTGGTATAGTGCACCCTGACTGGCTCCTCTGGATTGGTTATCCTGCCTATCTTATATAGCTAGACATGTAGAGACAACAATAAGCACAAAAACAAGGCAGAGCAAAACAAAACAATGAAAGAAAATAACCAATGATAAAAACAGAAAAATCTGTAAGTAGTTCCAAGTCCTTTGGTTGACCTTTAGAATTGTTTTACAGTTGAGTCTGATGGAATGGCAAGCCCTGTCCTCAAACTCTATTTTTGGTATTCCTTGGGGACTTCATTTCTTTGCTCCCCTTGCTGCTCTATTGCACACCCTTAGTGATTTGCCCGGTGTGGTGGGGTTAGATCAGGCACAATTCCCACACCGCATCTCCAGTGTTGTCCCCTGTCGCACTATGGATCAGTGAGGGAAATCATGTCTCGTGGTGGGGCTGGTCCTGTGCATTGGCTGCTCCGAGCAAGAATATCATCCTCGGGGCTTGGTGGGCCAGGATGTGTTCCACTCTCTCTCCTTCTCTTTTCTTTTGCTCCTATGTGCTCTGATCAGATGCATCCCTCACCCTGAGCTGTAGCTGCAGTGCTGTCCTCTGAAGTGAATTCTTCTGGAGGGAGGGGGTGTGGTGTCCAGGTAGTTAGGATGGGGGCCAGCCCTGCAGCCCTCTCGATTGGCTCCCTCTTTCATGCCGATATATTGCATTCACATCTTGGCGCACTGGGTTGAGGTCTGGTCCCTCTCTCCTGGGCCACTCCTTTTCTAACTATTGTTGGTTACGATTTTTATTTTCTCATCACTGTCTTCTGAGTGGGATTCAGGTAGATGAGTACCTTCTAAAAGGTATACTCCATAGCCTTCACCAAGAACAATTATTGAATAAGAACATGTGTGTGGATTTTCTTGTTGTTCTTTTTTTTTTGAGAAGTAGCTACAGTTGTGAGGGGAGAATGAGAAGGTTTTCTACTCCCAGAGTTGAAGTCTTGGAAACGCACAGGGGAAGGTCTAGCCTATTCTATAGAGCCACAGGGAGTTGGAATTGGCTCTATGGCTGAGTTTGGTTTTGGGAGGTCAGTTGTGAGGGCAGGGAAAAATTGGGACAAATGCCTATTTTAAAAAGTTTATTATCTTTACCGAATATAATAATCTGATTATTTTTTAATGGAGGAAGTAGAAAGGGAGCACGCACAGAAAGGAGACAGAATGGCATAATCTCACCACTCAAAGCCATCCACGTGTCCTTCTAGACATTAGTGCAAGCACTTCAAAGCCAAATGGAGATAACAGGGTACATGCGGTTTACATTCTGCTGTTTTTCAATCCTCATAGCGTCAGCACTTCTTCATGGCATTGAAAACTATTTGTTACATATTTAAATAGTCATGTTGAGTAGCAGTCTATAGTATACTTAGCTTATTTCGATACATTTAGCCATTTAGGTTTTTTAAGAATCTTCCTTTTATAAATAACCCTAAGATAGACATTTCTATGCATAAAATCTTTTCCTGCAATTTTCTTTTTTCCATTAGAGATAATGTCTTGAAATGAAATTGTTTGCTTCAGTAAAAAGTATGGGCACATTCTGGATAAATATTTCTAAATTATACCTTCAGGAAGCATGTCCATGTTAACCATACATCAATCATTTGCTTCTTTGTCAACTTATTTTCGTCTTTCTGGGGACCTAGGGAGAGAGCTCAGTGGATATAGCAGGGTCAGACTTGCCATCAACAGGTCAGAGAGGTTAGGTGACATATCCCCGGTCCTACTGTCAATCACGCGCAGGAGACACTGGCCGTTTCAGTGCTAGTCCACTGTCCCTCTCCAGGGGATTCCCCTCGTCCTTTGCTGACTCTCTAGGAGAAAGGCTCATCAATAACAGGACGCAGAAGGAGAGAGAGCTCTGGGTTCTCTAGCACCAACTTCATCCGGGCTGTTTAGGCTACCTCTTAGCCCAGCACCCCCCAAGACACTGCATGCAAACAAGCCCCAGTACAAGAACACAGATCACGCCTTTCTTAATTCTTTGCATCTCAGCTTCTACGTTCCACCCATGTTCCAGTCAGAGGTGTTTCTGAGGCCAAACTACAGGACATCAGTATCTACATGAAAAAGCGATTGGCTGGTTTGGTGGTCACTGTTTATTCCTACAATATTCTTTGAACAAGCAAACACGGTTTACATGGACACTGCTTATAAGATGAGGAGGAAGGCATCGTCCCTACCAGAAGGTTTCACAGTTTTGTAATAAAGTCCATTTAAGGTCTCTTCGGAAATAACTTTTCTATTTCCTTTCCTACCCTAAAATGCATTTTCATAATTTTTTATCTGAGACATTATAACAATGTTTTAACATATATCCTGCTTCGAGGGTTGGACATGTTAATCAGGAGTAACCAGCCCCTGCAAAGGGATATCCTGCTTGGTGAAGAAGAGGCTCAGCAGACAAAGAGAAAGACCTTCAGTGACATGGACTGGCATGGTGGCTACAACAATGGGCTCAAATATAGCAGTAGCTGTGAGGATGACAGTTTTCGTTGTGTTGTACAGAATAGCCATGGTGAGCTGTACCTGACTCCAGGATACAACGACAGTTACCTTCTCTCCTCCAAAGCGTTCTGGGGAAGGGCCTGACCCATGGCTCTGATTTATTTTGCCCTCTTCCTCAGAGTTCTGGCATTTCTTATTTGGGCCCAAGAATTTCTCATAGGGGCCTATCAAACAACACTATTCTGCGTAAAACAGATCTTTTGAAAGGTACTGTGGCACCCAGTGTGAGTGCTGCTACAGCGTCCTAGCAGCCCCTGTCCAATAGGCAGAAACCTCAGCGATCTAGTGAGCAGCATGCGATAGCGAGAGGTGAGTTTGCTCGGAGAAAATTGCTAGTGCCAGCACAATACTTCTGTGGACTGGATCTTAGATCAAGGGCAAGAAAGGGGTTAAGACAGATGGCCAGACTATATGTATATTTAAAATCTGAAGTTAGTTACATGTTATTTCTCTACGGTGAATGAAAAAATGGGAAAGGGAAAATTAAAGGACAGAAAGTGTACACTAGGGAAATACTAAGTAAAAGAAAGATTTGGTAGGGGCATGTCAGAAACCCAAACCCAAGTCCTCTGCCTTTAAGTCAATGCAAACTCAGGTAGACCCTATATAGGATCTCCAACGCTCTGTCAGTCGTTCCAGGAACAGAGAGACTAATTTCACCCCCAGTGAGTGGCTGGTGGGTTGAACCCCCTACCTTGCAAGTAGCAGTCTAATGCTTACTCTGTGGTGGGTATCTGAGTATCAGAGAAATTGGATTTTAAAACCAAGAGCATCAGTCAGAGATCAGACATATTGCTGTTGTAAAGTGAATGCTCAGGAACTCAATTGCTTGGGTTTGAATCCTGGTCCATCACTCACATCTCGGTGAGCTTGTGCAGTCATTTAACCTTTGTGCCTCAGTCTCTCAAAGTTACTGTGATAATGGTATCTATCTCACAACATAGTCGTCTAGATAGAATGAGTTGTATGTGGTCAGTTCAGCTCCCAGTGTTGCGATCCGAGGGAGAAAAGAGTGAATTCCCGCCTGGCATCATTCTCACCAGGGTTGTGTGTGAGCCGACTGTTGTAGCCACTCCCTCTGTATCCACCTCCCCGAGGAGCTTCCTCTTTTCCACTGACCCTCTACTACTTTACTAATCATGATGTCCTTCTCCAGAGGCCCGACACCTCCCAATATCATGTCCAACGTATATGGGACAGAGTCTCACCATCCTTGCTTCCAAAGAGCATTCTGGCTGTACGTCTTCTGATGCAGAATTGTTTGTTCTTCTGGCAGTCCGTGACACTTTCAATGTTCTTCACCAACACCACAATTCAGCTTATCGATTCTTCTCCAGTTTTCCTTACTCAGCTTTCAAATGCATATGGAGTAACTCAAAATATGGCTTAGGTCAGACCCACCTCAAACTGTATCTTCACCCTTTAGTATTTCAAGGAGGGCTTTGAAAACACTATGTAAGTATTATTTTTGGTGTTAAGAATAGGGGTAAAAATAGCTGCAACATAACCAACATTCCATTCATAGAAGATACTTTTACATTTATGCACAACTATTAAAGGAGTCTTAACATAAGTATTCCTGGCAATCCCCACAGGACAGGGTAGCACCACGCCCGTGGGTTGCCAAACTGAAACTTCAAGGGAGTAGAAAGCCCAGCCTTCTTTTTCGGAGCATTCTAGTGGTTTCGTACTTTAGACCTTGCAGATCGTGGCCCAAAGTGTAACCACTGTGCCACTGGGGTTATGCGTCAGCAAGGACTCGATGGCAGTGAGTTTTAAAACAAATAGTAAGTAGCAAACATTAACTGAAGCGCTGGAAGAAACGGACAAATACAGGTTTTGGGGTGAGATTTCAACTAATTTCTCTCAATTCTTCTACATTTTCTTATGAATCTGCATTTCCTAGAGCTCAGTATTTTTTAACTCTTGTAAGAAAACATTCTAGAAAATCGTTGCACATGTTCACAGGAGACCTGAACGAGACTATTTGTAACAGGGTTGTTCGTAAGTGCAAAAATTAGAAACGACCCTAGTGCCAGCCAACTGAATGATACTTACATTCAGTGTGCTATGGCAGATCTGTCAAAAGAACAGAGAACAATGGGGGGAAATGGACTGGATGTGGTCAAAAGGGAACTGCCGAGTGGATCTACAGCTCGATACCAGCTTTGTAATACTGGAGTGTCAAATGAAAAGGTATTTTTTTTTATCATCTGTGTTTTAGTGGCTATATTTTTTTAAGCCAGTGTGGTTAACTCTGGGGAAAGGCAGCAAGGCAGGAAGCAGGAGGTGCATACGGTGGAGAGATCCGGGTACTGGTTATGTTCTGCTTTGTGAGTCCTGCTCACATGGCTCATGATCTGGTGAAACTTCACAAACATACACGTCTTCCATTTTCACAGGTAGCTCCTCTCCCTTAATCTTCCCTTTTCCTCCTCTTGCTCCCCAGTTTCCACCGGTTCAAATCCTGCTTTATCCCTTCACCAACTGGGTACCACCATTTGTGTGATCCCCTGTACAACAGAAACGGCCACTGGTGTGCAGCTTCCACATGATTTTGTACATTGTTAGAGCAGGTTCTCCCTTGCTAGCTCATTTGACAAACTGTGTTTTATTATCGGGCCAAATGATATCAATCTGAAGGCCACAATCCCTATCTCAGGACCTTCCCAGTGGATGTGCAGTCAGGCAATGAAACAGGCCATTACAACTATGAGGGGGGAAATGATCCAGGGGCCTTTCTTCTTAATGTGTCTTGGTCTCGACGATCTTCAGCATCTGAACCTGCTCAGCATCCTCTGGTTGCTGTAACGTACCACTGAGATCCTTCAACACCGCGTCATTCAAATGCATCATTTCTCCTCCAGTCTCCAGCCTTCCTTGGCCAGCGTTCACATATATAGGAAGGAACTGAGAGTACCAGGGCTTAGGGCAGGTGCATGTTCGTCTTCATGGTGACATCTTTGTTTCTAACCCTTTAAGGAGAGGTCTTGTGTAGCAGATTGGCTCAATGCAATGCACTGTTTCATGCCTTGCCTGTTGCTCCCTTGGCTGTTGACTGTAGATCCAAGTAAATGTAGTCCTGGAGAACTTTGGTAATTTCTCCATTTATCATGATGCTGTTTATTGGCTCAGTTGGGAGGCTTTTGTTTCCTTCTGTTGAGGGGCGGAGACCTGGTGGCGAGGAGGGCTCACTGTTGGGCTGATAACTGAAAGTTCAATGGATTGAACCCACTAGCTGCTTCATAGCTGGAAGCAATGGCAGTCTGTCCCCATTAAAACAGGAAGTGAATGGGAAATAGAGGGACACTATCAGAGAGGTTGCCAAAGGGATCATGAGATAATTTTACATCTTCTTGGACAGTCTGGATTTCATTCTGCTGAGCAATGGACAACCACAAAACACTTTCAAGCCAGTAAGTGGACAGGCTGGAGACTAAATGTAGTTCTTGAAACATCATCAGAGTTTAGTGGCAAAAAACAAAACACAACAACAAAACAGATTTGGATGGGGTGAATTGAGATAATGTGTTATTATGAAAAAGTTTTCATTTGTTTCTATGGACTTCTAGATTGAGTTATCCATCAGGGCTTTCATCTCTTAGGGAGGAAATCTGACCAAACAATGTTATTTAAAAATAAAAATCATCATCATAATTCTAACTGAAGCCCTGGGCCTGGATGAGATCACTTCCAAAGTGCATATAAATGAGGAGCTGATACCAAGGGATCTAGTAGAAAGCAAATGTTTTGAGAATGATGATGGCAACAAATGTACAAATGTGCTTGACACAATGGATGGATGTATGGATTGTGATAAGAGTTGTACAAGCCCCCACTAACATAATTTAAAAAGAAGAATAGAAGAAAACTGGCATAGCGAATATGAGGTACAGTTTTCATGAGAAGTAGTAAAAAATGAGGCATCAGAAACGATAGCCCTGAGAATCCAGGCCAAATGCCGTAGAACATTGGAGCATTGAGCCCTGGATCTTCAAGGCACATAACACACTCCAAAGGCCGCACCATCGGACCCAATGGGGAAACTCCACGAGGTGAACTAGACTGTACCTCAAATGCACTTGTAAGCTGAGGACCTAAGATTGAAAAGTCATGGTGTTTGAAGAACAGAAGACAGCTACACCGAGACAAACATTGACTTTGTACATCAACGCCCTACTTGCTCTACTGAGATACCTATTATTCCATAGACCTGTAATTTACATTCTCAGGGAATATGATTGTAAATTTTGCCTGACAATCAATTCCCATTGTTTGTGTAAATAGCACTCAGCCACATAAAGATTTATACTGGTCCAATGATTAATTCAGGTATTGCGATATCCAATATCCCTCTCTCAATAGGGTTTTAAAAACTAGTGCCGGGGCTAATCAATGACAATATTAATGGAGGACTTTTGTGCTCCATGGAGAATATTGACAGGACTCTCTACCACAAGTTAGCAGGAAGGTCTCTAAGGGGAGTCAAAAGAAGATAAAAAACATAGACCCAAGGATGGGTTTGGGCTCACACTAAATACGAACTCCAATTTAAGAACAATTCATCCTTATATCACGGCCCTGCTCCATACTCGCCCTCATGAAGGGAACACAGAAGATATGGGTGCTAAAGCAAAATGTGGTAAAGAAATTAGATGGTGTTTGGCTATCAGATAGAATAGCATCTGTGACCCAAGGAGTGTATACCATATAACCCAAAGCTGAAGGACGGAGTAGTATCAGGGCCTAACTTATGAGATTCTGTTTTGAAAAAGGCTATGGAAGACAGTGGGAACAAAGATACAATTGTGAGATCTGCACAGAAATAAACCTTGGGTGATTTCCCTCTATCCATAATGGAGATATGGGAATAAACTGCTCACCAACATAGAGCATTGGAGAGATAACTAAAGAAGATAAAAATGACAAACCTGACTTGAACAGTTAAAAACCTTATCACTGATCCCCGCTCTGATACACGTTGGGCCTGCTCTGGTTTTCAACATTTTCTGTCTCTGTGTTTCAATTGAGGGCTATCTCTGATGTATTTTGTTATTGTGGGTAGCCCTCTTGAATTTTTCCTCAGTATATGAGCCCCAGAATTGATGAACCTATAGAGACAAGTATAAGGGTTCCACCTGGGGGTGGGGGTGGTACATTGGTGGTGGTAGGGTGGGGTGGGTAAAGAGGAGTTTATAATAAGGTGCTCAAGAAGCAAGAACATGTTTTGAAACTGATTATGGCAGCAAATGAGCATAAACTATCATTTTAATGGCTTGATGTGCTTGACCTATAGAATGATATGATATCGGTATGAGCTCCCAATAAAATGGTTTTTGGAAAAATCTGAATATCAAAGCATATAATAAACTGTTTACTTCACTTGGAAAAGAGGAAGAAGAGAAAGAAGAAGAGGAGGAGGAGGAAGAGGAAGATGAGATGATACCAAAGAAATCTGGATAAAAATTAGTTCAGTTTAGTTTTTTTTCTTAGAAGGTTGATAAGTCAACAATTCAAATATTTCCAAAAAGCCAAGTGGGTTCTCTAGAGAAGCAAAATCAGGGATGCCTGTAGGTATTTCTATATGGAAAGAGATTTACATGGAGAAATGGCTCACACAGTTGTAGAAGTGCGTAAGTCCAGCCTGGTTCAAATCAGGCTTCTCCTGACATGTGGAAGCAGATACACAGGAAGCAGGATGACAAGCAGGATGGATCAGTACCAGCTGGTAGAGGCAGAGGTGAATTAATCCGAAGTCGCCAAATGAATCACAATTGGTAGTTGACTAACAGCTCCTGAGATCAACAGGCAACGCAATAGGAGAACCAGGAACCAGAAGCAAGATCCAACTCCACAGAAAGCAGAGGGCTAAAAGAGGCTTCCACTCTGCCCATTCTCTTTCTCAGACACCTCCAGGGAGGTGTCATCAGACTGTGACAGATATGACAGGCTGGGCTCCACTCCTACCCTTATCTAGAAGCATCTAGTTGATATAATCCCTAACCATCAAACCAAGTCAAATAAAGGCATCTATTAGGTTTGCACAAAAGAATAATCAACAATTCCACTGGTATGGGAAGAACTGAAGTCTAACTGCAGTGAGGTGGGAAGGTGAATGGAGGATGAGTGGAGGAGATCTTTAATTAGTCTTCTGGCGGAGAATCAGATAATATGGTGAGAAGTCACCAAGTTTAAGGACAGTTTCCTTTGTGATAGATGATAGTCATTTAATCCTTGGGAGCCTAGTTCCATTGTGTAGCGTGGCTATCACCCATGCTGCCTGACACGTAGGAGGCCACTAGATAAATGCTTGTTATGCTGAAAGCAGCTCTAAATCTGTTCACTGCACAGATACGCAATCAAAACACATCCAAAGCTCCAGCGACCTTTGACTCACCCACCATGGTTGGATCACCTGGGTCATCCACCGTTTGCCCTTCTTTAAAACCAAGACCAAATTGAATGCCATTGGTCATTTAGAGGAAAATCATAAATGGACTTTTTTTTGGCAGGGGGTAAATTCTTTTTTAAAAACTTTTTAATAAATCATTTTATTGGGGGCTCTTATAGCTCTTATAACAATCCATATATCAACTGTATCAAGCACGTTTGTACATGTTACCATCATCATCTTCAAAACATTTTCTTTACACTTGAGCTTTGGTATCAGCTCCCCGTTTTCCCCCTCCCTCTCCCACCCTTGTGAACCCTTGATAAATTATTATTGTTTTCATATCTCAAAATGTCTGCTGTCTCCCTTCACCCACATTTCTGTTGTTCATCCCCCTTGAGGGGGAAATTGACTGTAAGATCTTGAAAGGTGGTTCCCTAACCATATTTAGCAAAGAATCAGGACACGGGTTTGAATGGGTTAAAGGCCAGCACGGTTACTCAATGTGGTAAACTGACTTACTTCGGCTTTCTTTCAGAACCGACCACATCATCATAGATGATAACTTCATGAGACCTAAATTCTAGGGTCAAGATAGGGCAGAAACAGTCCATTATTAGGCATTGCTAATAAAATCCTTCACCTTCCAAATTATACAAAATCACTTATAATTATCTAGGTGCATCCCCCAGCCGACATTACTAAAATTTGATCATAACTACGGATAGTCTATGGGAGACAAAACAACAGAAATATTCTTCCTGGGAAGAATTCAATGAGAACTAAAAACAGTGAGATGATCCTGTATCACCAACACACTTACACATTTTTATATCAATTTGATTTCATGAAAAATAACTGTTATTGGAAACTATTTTTAAGCGAGGTCCCCACTGTCCTATCAGAATAGTAGGTCTTTTTTTTCTTGATATAGGTGAACAAATGAACAAGTAAATGCGGTATTAATGTTGATTTATTCTAATTGTAAATCATTGCCATCATCTTCTTTATAAGAATCTTGTATAAAATGGAACATGACATATTGTAAATGCATAGTACCCATAGGCTTTCATAAATAATTTCATGATTTGGGGAGTGATTCACCCTTGATTACTTTGAAACCTCCTGGCATAATTATTCAGAAGCATGAGCATCACTTTAATTACTTTCCAATATCATCATATTTGATTAGGTTCAGTGCATGCCATGTCAAAGTCCTTTGTTTGTGTGTTTGTCTTCTACACATGTTAAGGACGTATTGAGAGGATTTACCTGGTACATAGGTAGTTGTTTGTTATGTAGCTCAGCCAACTGACACTTGTGGTATATAATATACATTGGCCTTGCCATGCCAGAATGAAACCCCGGGAGCCCCAATTGCTGGAGCACATAAACAAATACCAACACACAGAGCACATGGTCCCCTTTTGCTGACAAATTCCATTCATTAACCGTGTAACAAGTGCGCTGTGTATCAGGTGCTGGGGTGACTGAAGCACAACTGTTTTAATGGCAAAGCAAAAAACCTTTTGATGATCTAGCCTTGACTCCATTAGTGTGAGGACTGCAACGTGATTGAACTTATTTAATATCTTCATTCGGGTGAGCCGGCTATCCAATCCTTTAAGAGTCTGTGTGGTATAATGCTAAAAGCACTAGCTTTGTGTGTAGACAGACTCAGGTGTAAACCTCAGATCACTCGAGTACAAGTTATACTGAAGTATGACAGGCTTCCATTCTGACAACTCCATTTTTTAAGGGGGTTTGGACATAAATATAACACTTCCCTTTATTCATTTATTTATTTTCACTTGGCATTCTTGTTGCCTTTTAGTATCAGTATCTTTATCAATCTGGTCTTTATTGTCTTGAGGGTTGGAAACATCACATGCAAAGTAACTAAAATGTTTTAACGCTGTATTAGTGTGTAAGGTGTCAAAAACAAAGCAGAGCCAAAACTAAAACCCACAACCAGAGGTAAGTGCAGGTGGACATAAGTGGAGTATGTCCCAAGTTGGGAAGCACTTCTCCAGGCAGTGGGATGATCACCATTTCTCCGAATCTTTCGGTGGTGGCACCTCCTATAGGACCTCAGAGATAGAAGGCACACGAGACACGTGGCACGTCTTCCCCACTGTACGCTGCTGTTGCATTGAGTTTTCATCAAATGTGGGCCAGCAGGAAGGATGGGCACTTTCTTTTCCTGCCCTTGAATATACTCATGCTAAGTAATTCTGTGCCGGGTATCAACACACATCACTTACCTAAGTTAGGCAGCGAGATGGAAAAGTCACTGGAAGGAGAATGCACAAAAGACACAAGCAGATTAGGAGGGAGAGGCCATACTCAGGCAGCTGGGTTGATGCATCTCACTAACATACTGAGGATCGGGCATCTCAGTACACATAGGTGCTTCTGGGCAAAGATATGAAACAAATCTTTCTTCTGATATCCCTGCCCAGCCTCTCCTGTAATGGACTGGGTTTCCCCCTAGTAACTGCCCATAGCCACTTGTCCTAACTTGACACCCTTAGATTGTCCCACAGCCCTGCCCCTCTCCATTTATGCAATCCTAATTCTGCCTCCATGACAATAATGAGCTAACCCAGTAACGCTGCTCAGTGGGAGAAAACAAGCCTACAGATTCCCGAAGAGGGACCCGGGGAAGCCCTGCCCCTGCCATGACGTCTACGTGGGAAGTATGGCTTAGGTGGAATTCCAGACCAGGTTGGAAGAGAAACTCATCAATCGCTAGGTAGGAGAGAAGATTTGGCCCAGGTAGATGGTTTTGTGTTTCCTAAACCACATAGCTAAAGAGTTCATGCGGAGAATGTGGGGTGAGATGCTGTGTATGCGTGGTGCCATCTCATCAGAAGTGATCATGAGAATGCTCTGATCATCCAGATTTATTGGGAGTGGATGGGGAATAAACAAACACATTCGTCCATAAGAAAACAAACAAGAACCAACAGACATGGAAAAACAACAAAGTAAAAGAGTTGGACAGAAAGTGTCCAAATAAGGACATGCAACAGAACAGCAAGGGGAGCAGGGCAAGAAAATCAAGAGGGAATACCAAAGGCAGACTTTGGGGCCAGGGCACGGCACCCCATTAGATTCGACTGGAAAATACTCATAAAAGTCAACAAACAGACCTTGAATTATTTACGGGCTTTTCTTTTTTTATTTTTTTTTGTCATTGGTTTTTTGCTTGTTTGTTGCTTTATTTTCCTATGTCTTGTGTTTTGTGTACATTATTATCTCTGCAGGTCTATCTAGATAAGATAGGCAGGATAAACAATCTGAAGGAGAAAACAATGGGACTGATAGTTCCTGGGAGACATGGGAGAGGGGAAAGCGGCCTGCAGGGAGGTGGGGGTGGAGTTGGAAGGAAAGGAAGTGGGAATTGGGTGTTAACTATCCCGGGGACAAGGGAACAACAAGTGATCCAAAATCAATGGTGAGGAGGGTGTAGGAGGCCTGGTGGGGCTTGATCAAGGGCAATGCAACCAAGAGGAATTACTGAAACCCAAATGAAAGCTGAGCATGATAGTGGGACAGGAGGAAAGTCAAAGGAAATAGAGGAAAGAGCTAGGAGGCAAAGGGCATTTATAGAGATTTAAATACAGGCATGTAATATGTAAATATATTTATATATGACAATGGGGAAATAGATATATGTGTATATATTTATAGGTTTAGTATTAAGGTAGCAAGTGGACATTGGGCCTCCAATCAAGTACTCCCTCAATGCAAGAACACTTTGTTCTATTAAACTGTCATTCCATGATGCTCACCTTCCTGATCTCTGAAGACAAAATGGGTGCATAAGCAAATGTGGTGAAGAAAGCTAATGGTGCCTGGCTATCAAAAGATATAACATCTGGGGTTTTAAAGGCTTGAAGATAAACAAGCGTCCATCTAACTGAGAAGCAACAAAGTCTACATGGAAGAATGACACCAGCCGGTGTGATCACTAGGTGTTGAAGGGATCAGGCATCAGGCATCAAAGAACAAAAACTTGTATCATTGTGAATGAGGGTGTGTGTGCCGTGGAGACTCAAAGCCCATCTGTAGGCAACTGCACATCCCCTTACAGGAGGGTCTTTGGGAGGAGATGAGCCAGTCATGATACAGGGTAGCAGTGATGAAACATACAAATTTCCTCTAGTTCTTAAATGCTTCTTTCCGCCCAACTATCATAATCCCAATTCTACCTTACAAATATGGCTAGACCAGAGGATGGACATGGGGACAGATAAGAAGTGGAAACACAGGGAATCCAGAACAGATGAACCTCTCAGGATCAATAATGAGAGTAGCGATACCAGGAGGGGAATGAGAAGGTGGGGGAGAAAGGGGGAATGGATCACAAGGATCTACATATAACCCCCTCCCTGGGGGACAGACAACAGAAAAGTGGGTGCAGGGAGATGTCTGACAGTGAAAGACATGACAAAAAACATAATAATTTATAAATTGTCAAGAGTTTATGAGGGAGGAGGGGTGGGGGGGGGAGGGGGAAATGAGGAGCTGATACCAAGGGCTCAAGTAGAAAGCAAACGTTTTGAGATTGATGATGGCAACAAGTGTACAGATGAGCTTGACACAATGGACGGATGGATGGATGGATTGTGATAAGAGTTGTATGATTCCCCCAATAAAATGATTTAAAAAAGAAAAAAAAAGTGTCAAAAGGCAGCTCCCGAAGACAAAGTAAAGCATTATAATGAAATGTTCATACTTTGAGTTAGAGAGCCCCAAAGGAAAGAACAAGCTTAGCATATCTCAAACTGAAAGAACTGAAGAAAGCAAGCAAGCCACACATTTAAATATAAAAGGATTGTTTGTGTTATACCTGACTCATTAGCACTAGGATTTCTATCACTGAAGAAGGTTGGGTTAAAGTGGGGTTATTCTAAGGGAATGTCATGATCCAAGAATCACCATTGCTTATTTGGGAGCTAGGAGAGCAGGTGTGGGGGATGGTGGTAAAACCAAAGAAATAGAAAGGGTGCTATCATAGAAGTCTATACTCACCATGGAAAGAAATCTGTTAATTTCTTTAAAGGGTATGAAGTGTCATTTAATAGTATTAAATAAAACGAAACACAACCTGCATTTAAAAAGTCAGCTTCTCCACCTGAATCAAAATTTGAAGGTGCTGAAGTTTATCATACCCAGAAATTTCTGCCAGAAAGTGTTTGACCCATTAATGCAGGGGTCTGCCTTCATGAGTAGATCACGCTGACTTGGTGAGCTAAACTCCCTCTTCCCATCATCAGGAATTCCATAGATAAACCCCCTGGTCTAGTGGATCTCTTGATAGAGCTAAAGCCAACAGGCAGTGAGATTTAAAATGACATAATATTGAATTTTTATTATTAAAAAGCACATTAGGGCAATATGAGGGCAGAGTTTCCAAAAATTCATGGAAAAATTCCATTATTTTCCATTTCAGTTTTGAAGCTCCATTGTATAATATCTCAAACTATCAAATGGTCTCAGGCAGATTATTTTAATTTTTTAATCATTTTATTAGAGGCTTGCACAGATCTTATCACAATCCATCCATCCATCATGTCAAGTGTTGAAGGTCATTAAGACTCAGCCTTGAAATGGCTGAGAAGTCTCATGACCTATGTTAGTGTTTGCTGATTTCTTCTGTGACTGTATGTTTTGAACAGACTGTCAAGGACTGAAAGTATGCAAGGTCTGAGAAAAGCAGGTTCTTTAATTTTCTCAAGAATGTCGGGCTTGGCAGAAGATAGAGTTGCTATGTGTATCAAATGTGTTTCCTTACAATGAGATAATTAATCCTGGGCTGTTTCTGCATGGATATAAGGAGTGTGTAGAATAAACTCCGGTGCTTCAGTCCATCAGACTGTTGCCCTCCCAATACTTTGTCTCTCTTGTTTTCCTTAATCCTCACTCCCCCTTTCAGGACTGTTTGACTCGTCGGCTGGTTCCGACAGTCAAGCACATTTGTACATTTGTTGCCATCATCATTTTCTTTTTCTTTCACATTTTATTAGGGGCTCATACAACTCTTATCACAATCCATACATATAGATACATCAATTGTATAAAGCACATCCATACATTCTTTGTCCTAATAATTTTCAAAGCATTTGCTCTCCACTTAAGCCCTTTGCATCAGGTCCTCTTTAAAGCTGTAAATCTTTAAAGGAGTAAAGATGTCTACTGAGGAGCAGCTATTGCAGTCCATTGCGAGTCCTGGTAGCATAGTGGTTCATGCTTTGGGTTGCTTACTTCAAGGTCAGCAGTTTGAATTTACTGGCTGCTCTGCAGAAAAAGATGAGGCTTTCTACTCCATAGACAGTTACAGTTTTGGAAATCCACAGGAGCAGTTCTACCCTGTCACTTAATCTCCACCTCACTACCGTCAAGTCGATGATACTCATAGAGACCTGTAGGACAGAGTAGAAAGGAGTTCCCTTGTCCTTTTGTGCTTTTCTGAGACTGCAATTCTTTTTTTTTTAATCTTTTAATTGGGGCTCATAAGGTTCTTATCACAATCTGTACATACATCAATTGAGCAAAGCACCCTTATACATTCGTTATACTCGTCATTCTCATAATTTACCTTCCACTTGGGTTCCTGGAATCAGCTCGGTTTCCCTTTTTTCCCCCATCCCCCTCCCTCCCCGATTCCACCCCTGGTCCCTTGATAGTTTATAAATAATTATTATATCTTATCTTACACTCCCTGGCATCTCCCCTCACCCGCCTCCCCATTGCCCATCTCCCAGAGAGGAGGTTAAACATAGATCTCCGAGATCGGTTCTCCCTTTCTACACCCCCTTCCCTCCTGGTGTCGCCACTCCCACCGCTGGTGTTGAGGGGTTCATCTGTCCTAGATTCCCTGTGCCTCCAGATCCCCACTGCACCGCTGTACATCCTCTGGTATAACCAGGTCTGCAAGGCAACAGGACCAACGGTCCTGGAGGGACATGAGAGCGTGGGAGGTAGGGGAAGGGAGGAGGTGTCGCCCAACACAGGGACAAGGGAACAGCGAGTGGTTCAAAACCAGAGGAGGGAGGGGAGGGGAGGGCTGGTAGGGAGTGACCAAGAGCAAGGTAATTGAGAGGAATTACTGAAACCAGAATGAAGGCTAAACATGGTAATGGGATGGGAGGAAAGCGAAAGGAAATAGAGGAAAGGAGTAGGAGGCAAAGTGCATACAGAGAAGCCTAAATACAGACATGTACATATGTAAATATATTTATGATTATGGGGGCAATAGACTTATATGCATATATTTATAGGTCCAGTAGTAGGGTAGCAGAAGGACATTAGGCCTCCTCATGCATAATCCTCCAATACAATAGCACCTCGCCCTGCTAAACAGTCATTGTAGGATACCCATCTTCCCAACATGATTATTGAAGACAGACGTGTGTGTAAGCAAACGTGGTGAAGAAAGCTGATGGTGCCCGGCTATCAAAAAGATATAGCGTCTGGGGTCTTAAAGGCTTGAAGGCAAATAAGCGGCCATCTAGCTCAGAAGCAACAAAGCCCACAGAGAAGAAGCACATGGCTTCCTATGCCCTCCTCACCATCAATGTTAGATCACTTGTTGTTCCCTTGTCCCTGGGTTTGTTGACACCCTCCATCCTTTCTCCCACCTCCTGTTCTCCCGTCTGTCCTCCTGAACAAATGGTCCCGTCTTTTTCTCCTCCAGATTGTTTATCCTGCCTATTTTATCTAGAAAGACATGCAGAGACAATACTAAGCACACACACAAAAAGGACAGAACAAAACAAAGCATCAGAAGAAAACAAACAACAACAACCAAAAACGGACATCACTATAATAACATAATGCTGACTGATAACCAGAGGGAAGTATGGTCTCTGATCATTCTCCACAGGAACGTATGCTAGCAATAAGGAAAGTTTCTGACTTTGCTGAATTTATACTTTATGTTCTTGCTTACAACCACCCTCAGAAGCTTTTCAAAGAGGACACCCCACTTTTTCATTACTATCTGTAGTGTGGTATACTCAAAGCTTGCAGGAAGGAGGCAGGTGACAACCAGGGCCTATGGGTTAGTATCTGATCTTCCCTGAGAATGGAAACCCTCCATGGTTTCCGGTTCCCAAGGAGAGGATGGAGGATGTCAGCTGTCTAACTAGCAGTTGCCCCTGTTAACCATCTCCAGGAAAGAGATATACAAGGACTAGTTACCTTACATTTTCTTTAGACTTGGCTTTCTTCATTTTAAATCTAGCCTTTTCTCTCTTGAAGAACTGTTGAAGTCTTTTCATTGTTTCATGTCCATCTAAACTAAGAGGAACCAGAGGACATAAATAACAAAGTTTGAGAGAGTCCTAGCAATGGAAAGTTCTTGTAATAAAGCTGATAGGGGCTTCGGTATCATTTCCAAACACATCTTCTCCAGGCAGGGCAAGGGCATGCCTTATCAATGTCTGGTCTTTGTTCTGTTTGAGAAGAGGTAGCAAACTCAGTCAGCTAATAAGGGAAAATTTCTATTTAAATACAAATGTGCATCTCCCTCAAGTGGTCTCTTGGTCAGAAGAAAGACGAGACTTTCTGTTCCTATAAAGATCTGAAGTCTTGGAAACCCAAGGGGGCAATTCTAGCTTGTCCTATTGGGTTGTTATGAGTCAGATTCGACTTGATGGCAGCAATTTTTTTTAATGGGCCAGTGTTCCCTTTAGTAGAGAACATAAAGATAACTCAGGAGAGCATATTTCACAAATTGTACAGCAAATTCATTGTTGGGATTTATGTCTTCTGAAATTCACATGATTGAATTTTGATTAGTTGATTGATGACTCAACAGTAGGGATACACAGGCAGCCTGACTGATGATCAGAACTCTTCTAAATGTGCCAGCCTGGGGGCCAACTGGCTCACGGTCCCTCTTTCCCCTCAACTTTCAAACTTTCCCTTTTTCACCATGCTTATTTTCCTTCTCATAAATATGTCGCTCACAACCAGCTCCCCACAAATTCACTGCCATGGAGCCGACTTTTGACGAATAAAGTCTATTCGGGTAAAGACTTATTGTTGGTGACATTGAATCACTGGGTATTCAGTTAAGTCCAAAGTCTAGAGACAGTTTTATTGACTTGCAAACACAGTTAAGTCATAAACACTGACTTGTTCTTGGAGAAGTACTGATGAAGCTGAAGCAAGCTCTATTGATAATTTTTACTTTACTTTCCTCATTTGTTTAACACATTATCAATGTCTTTTACTCTGGAAAATGGAAATGCTCCCAAAGATAAAGTTTGGCTTTAAAATAAAATATGGCTAAAAATTTACTACATTTAGTTGTAATTATAATTGCCCAATTATAAGTATCCTATGTATAACAAAGTAGTATCACCACAGCCTATACTATGCTCCATTCAAATCATACCTAAGGATGGAGGGGAGGTGGTTACAGGTCATTTCTTAAATGATGGTTTTCCTAGACTAACAAGAAATACCATGAGCCCACCAAAGCATGAAAGAGACTCACTCTGTCTTTGAGTAGGTTTTTTTGGTTTTATAGACATCTTCATATGTTTCTTCACTAAATTCTTCTGGAAAAAAAATCATTTATTATGTAATGACAAGAGTTTAGATTAATATTTAACATAGATTATGAGATACTTACCAAGTGCCCTTTCATGTATTAACTAGATTTTATTGACATATAAGTCCATATGTTTATAAGCAAGAAGTTAGTTTATCTAAAGATTCCCTCCTCTCTTCATATATTTAATACATGATTATCAGAGTTTGTGCTGAATGTGGAGGGAATAAAGGAGAGCCAGACATATCTTGAATAATACCTCCCTTCGTAGTGTGAGCCATCACACAGGTTTAATATACATCCACAGAGATGGGTTTAGTCTACTTTGGCAATGGGGACGTAATCGAACGAAGAATGGAATCAGTGTGTCAGGCTTTTCAAGTTCAAAACTTGGCTGTAACATTCGGTCAGCCTAGGGTTTTCTGCTTCGGTTTCCTTTTTCAAACAAGTGTACTGGGTTTAAGGAACGCTAAGGATACTGTAGCACCTAAAATGCTGGGATTCTAAGCAGAACGAAAGCATCCAGAATAGCATCTGTCCAGCCAGGTCTCCTCTTCTACTTTTTCATTCATTCATTCAATGAATATTTGATTAGGAATTTATACCAGAATCCAGGAAAAATGGTCAGCACAAAGAAGGTAATGTTTCAGAAAGGGCAATTACAGAGCTAAATTTAAACATAACAACTATGACAAATGATAGGGAAAGGGACGCCCAGGGCTATGAGATTGTGCACTAAGAACAGTCCCTGGAGTTAGAGAAAGGATTGAGTCACTTAGACGCAGAAGAGGGAGGGAGGGCAGAGCATTCCAAGAAGAAGGAGTACAATGTGAAAGATCCTCTGGACTAGATCAGCTGTTCAAAACCACCAGCCACTACGTGGGAGAAAGGGGAGGCTTTCTACTCCAGTGAAGACAGATGGTCTGGGAAACCCACAAGGGCAGTTCTACTCTGTCCTATAAGGTCCCTTTGGGTTGGAAACGGCTCATTGGAGTCGTGAGTTCAGAGTGTATAAAACCCTCAGTGCGTTTGGAGTTGATAAAACCCTGGTGTACTGTGGGTGAGGCAGTAGGTGACTAAGCCCAGATAGGCGGTACAAACGCATCAGCGGCTCGGTGGGAGAAAGATGGGGCTGTCTGCTCTCCTCAAGACTTACCGGGTTTCTATGAGTTGGGATGGATTTGATGGCAGTGGGTTTGGTTCGGGACTTATATAGGGAGATTGGCACATCGGAGGGACTAAAAGGGGGATGTGAGCAGACAAAGCAGAAGTCTGAGTATCATGTGAACTGAGCTCCTAGGGAGGCCATGGCAGACCACTCAAGATCTGTAGTAGTGTCAGATTACCTAACAGCAAGGCAAGTGCAGGCTTACTGGGGTTGCCTTACTAATCTTGGTGAATAATTTCACATTTTCCTGCCCCATCAAAGACCTTGCTTCTAAGTTTGACTGGCGTCTCTCTCCCAACCCCACAGTATTTTCCTACAGAATTACTTACAGCTTCTTTTCAGATTTACGATCTCTGACAAGGATGGTGTATCCAGTCAGTAAGGTATGCCTGAGCTTACTTGTACTTACTTACTAATCTTACATGTTTTTCACATCAACCTGTGTTCAGTTTGTTTCGTGGTACTCTGCTTCTATGGAGGCCTGGCTGGTACTGCGGGTAAAGGCTGGACCGCCAGTTCAGAGGTTCAAACCACTAGCAGCTCCACAGGAGAACATTGCAGCTGTCTGTTCCATTCAGTTCTGGAGCTTCAGAAACCCGATCTCGTGCTGCTTGGAGTCAGAATGGACTCCATGGCTGTGCGTGGGGTTTGCCTCTGCTTCCAGGTCATATGAAAATAAATGTTAAAGGCACTTGGGCTCCCCAAAAGTGTTTTTAAGAAAAAAACATGCACATAATCAGACTTGCACTGTGAAGAGACCAAGATGAAAGCATTTTTATATTGAAGTTACTTTGACCGAGAACCCCATGACCTTCCCCTTCACCCTCCCAATTCTAGCGGCATTCGCTCACACATACCTTGAGACTCCTTTCTTAGTTTTTAGAGCCACCCTCTGCTAAATTGGAATCATTAAAAATATGTATAAATAAAAGACAGCTTATCACAGGGAAGTCTGCAAGAATTAATGGCAACACAGGGAAATACTTTTGGATAGAGACATGTATGCTGAATAAGTGTAAGAGAGAGAGTGGGGGTATATTCATGAATATATAGAGACCTTACAGAGGATATTAGTGTATGTATGATTGCCTTTACTGCACATAGATGCATGGATGTGGCAGAGCAGAGCCCTGATGATGGAGTGGGCTAAGCCTTGGAGTAACTGAAAGGTCAGCAGTTCAAAGCACCACCAGTTATTCCATGGCGACAAGAGGAAGCTTTAAGGTCCTGTAAGAATGTGAAGTCTTGGAAACTCAAAGAAGTCAGTTCTAATCTGTCCCGCGGGCCGGCTTTGCGTCCCTCTGGCAGTAGTGAGTTGTTGCGTGGGGGCGCATACAGGCAGCTCAGTTGTGAAAACTTATTAGACATAACCAAGCATCTTGAGAGCATGAGCACTGGGTCTGGGGGCCACCAAGGTCGATTGGCACAACACAGTTGACAAACACCATTTCACACCCTATTTCGGTGAGTAGTGACACATGTCTTAAAAGCTTGTAAGCAACTAGATGCACGTATTGCTTTCTGTTCTTGTGGAGGCAGGCAGAATGACAAAATCCAGACATGTGGAAACAAATAGTCCAACAGACTGGGCCAAAACACCAGTCTCTGCACCTCTGAGATCAGAAGAACTGTGTGGTACCAGGAAAACGATGCCAACCGCTCTGTAAAGGGTCACTCTAGAAGGTTCCAGAAAGAGTGGGAGACAAATGTGCAAGTCCCCAAACCATAAAAGAGACCAAGATAGCCTCAGCTAGAGGCTGGTGGAACCCCCAAGACTATGTCTCTTAGCTGAACTTATTCCCATGCTAGAAGAAGCACCTAAGATGACCAGAGCCGCTCTGATCCAAGGACACCAGCTAGAGGATTAGGGAAGGAGAGAAACAGAAACACACACAGGGCGGAGTGAGCTAAGTGGTGGTCCAGGGAGGGGATTGCACTGGATGAGCTGAAACACATCATGTATGAAATATGGACTAATGATCTGCTTTGTTAAAACCACCTAATGCACAGTAAAAAGTTGGAAAAAAATTAAATAAAGACAGCTTATCACTGACCAGCCAGAGAGGTACTCAGAAATCCCCAATGGAATCGGAAAGCCGGAGGTCCTTCTATACTCACCACTATCTGAAGTAAACGAGTTTGAAGAGAATGACTTTGGTCTATGGGGAGAAAAGACACAAACACCATCACCTTGTTGAATTGTGCTTCAAATCTCATCAGAGCTTGCCCAGGGCTGGGCTCACTTACCTCTCTCCATCAGGGGATGCGACATCATCATACATCTGCTCTGTGGGGCAATTTGGCTTAATTGCCCCCTTCTTAGGGGTTTCTTTAGTCACCTTCAGGGCCTCCACATACCCACCTGTAAGAGAAACTGTACAATCATCCTGAAGAACTTCTCGTCAGCTGCTATCACGAGTGTATTCCTATCTGTCACTAGCGATGACAGCAAGAATGGGTTAGAACGAGCAGATCTGTGTGATTCTTTCCACATCGGCTCTTGATATAATTGTACATGCTAATTTTCAAAACTTTTCACTTTGTTTCCATTAGGAGAATCATTCAGATTCAGATATTTTTTTGAGACTGAAGTCTGACTACAGCATTCTTACATTCCTTCACTCAACAAAATCTCCTTGGTCACCTCCTGCATGCCAGACCCACCTGGGAGGTGAGACAATGAGCCGGCGTCAATGCTCTTGGTTGTGTCCTTGGATCTCACCTTGGTTGACTTTCTGCTGGGTGAACCACCAGCTCTGGTTATGATTACTATTTTAATGTTTGCTTAACACACTAAGGTTTCTTTACTATTACTGGCCAGCAAGAACCTTGGCGAACAGGAAAGTGAAAATGCAACCCGAATGAAGTCATCAAGTGGTTCCTCACTGTCTCCATCTCTTCGTGTCGCCGTTAGGACCACACATATTAAGCCAATCACCTTTGAGGTAGAAACCCTGCTAATCAGGCAGTGAAGGAAACAGAGACAGGGGAAGATTGGGGGAAGATAGATACCAGGTCACATGAAGATCATCCAGGGGTCAAGGGACAGAAGCTAAAAAATGAACAAATGTTGTCATGTGCCATTGAGTCTGTTTTGACCCATGCACAATGGCACCAAACACTGCAGGCCCTGCACCACGCTCACAACTGTTCCTGTGCTGGAGCCCGTTGCCATGGCCACTGTGCCATCCCATGTACTGCCTCTACTTTATCAAGAAGGATGTCCTTCTCCGGGGATTGGTCTCTCCTGATAACATGCCCAAAGTCTGTAAACAGGCATCAACCAATAGGAATTTATTTTCTCAGTTTCCCAAACAAAAAGCCAAACTCCCAGCCATCAAGTTGGTTATGACCCTGTAGGACAGAGCAGACCTGCCCACAAGGTATACAAGGCTGGGCATCTTTGCCGAAGCAGACTGCCACACCGTTTACCTGTCCAGTGTCTGGTAGGTTCAGATTCCAGATCTTTCTGTTAGCAGCTGAGCACTGTAAACACTGTACCACAGGGCCTCTTTCCCACAGTTTCAGAGGCTACAAGTCTGAATTCAAGAGTCAGCTTCAGGGGCAGGTTTTCTCTCTGTCGTTCCTGGAGGACAGTGGGCTTTGTCTCTTTTTAGGTTCTGTCCCTTGGTGATTTTCATGTGACCTGGCATCTGTTTGCCCCCAGCTCTGCTTCCTGCTCTGTTCCTGATCAGTGTGGCTCACATCTCAAAGGTGATTGGTTGGTGACGTACTCTCCACTATTATGGCCTCGTTTACGTAGGAAAGAAACCCTGATTCCCAAATGGGGTTGCAAGTATAGAGGTTAGAACTTTATAACTCATATTTTGGGGGAACACATTCAATCAATATACACATCGTGCTATTGGTGTATCAATGACATGGGCTTACAAAAGGCAACAGGAGCTGGTTTGCCATCAGGTTTGGCCCTCCTAGAATCCCCATGAGGTCCGTATGCTGAGTCACTTTTAGAAATGGAGCGATTGAGCTGCAGAACTTACTACATAGCTAAAAAGATTTAGAACCCGGATTTGAACTCAAATCTTCTTCTAAATCCAGAACCCATACCATTAATTGGGTACTGCTTCATCCGAGTGTGTTACTTGGTACATAATGACATTCAATAAATATTTTCAAAATAAGTTATAGCATTATCTCATGGTCAACTTTAAAACAACTAGGTAATGGTGAAGAATATTGGGGTGATGGAAGCAACTTACAGTGGCCCTGGGCGTGCCTGGCCAGTGCTGGGTCTTCTGAGCAGGCCTTTGTTTGGATGACGTCAACTGCAGAGTCCTGCTTCCCAGCCAGTATGCTCCTCCTCCCTCTGTGGGTTTTGATCAGCTGGAGTTTTCCACGTGTCTCTTCCTTGGTCTCCATCTGAACACATTAACAGGGAAGGTACTGCGGGGCTCTGACCTGCTCATTCAGTTCTTAGCTCACTTGTGCCGGTCTATATTCATTTCTTCTTTGTGAATTCCTTATTATTTATTAAATACTAGCCTATCTTACTAGACTCCACATTTCAGAAGGACGCTTGCTACATCTATTCTGTTGGTCAACTCTGAATGGCCAATATGTGTCTAGCACAGAGGCCAGCCCCCAGGAGGTCGTCAGGACATGGTGGAGCACTGACTCAGAGCAGGCTCTATGCAAATTTTATCCCATTTAACCTTCCCCATCAGAAAGAGGCCATTATTGTAATTGATAAAAGATCTACCCACTCAAACCTGCTGCCATCAAGAGGACCCTGGCGCACAGCAGCCTTAAGGCAGCGTGGAACTGCTCCATAGAGCAACCAAGGCTGGCATCTGGAGGGAAACAGACACACCTGGGCACATAGTTCTCCAGCTGAGAGCAGCTGATGGGTGGGAACCGCCAATCTCTCAGTTAGCAGCCAAACACTCTGCCTCATCGCACCATTGAGGCTCCTTCGTCATTGATTGGTCCGTGTCATGGAGTCGGTTCTGACCCCTAACGACACGATGACAACAAAACAAAGCACTGCCCACAGATAACTGAGCCCAAAGACAATGTTTCTCTTTTAAGCAGGGCCTGAGGTACAGCACTGAGGAAGGCACTCATCCCAAGTTCATGAGGCATGTACAGTGTTGGTCTGAGATTAGGGACTCACTCGGTTTTGCATCCAGTATACATTGCTTATCTCACCCTAGTTCTGAGCCTGCTTCCAAATCTGAAGGCTGAGCTACAACTTTGCTTTATTGTCATGTTTGGTTTCTTGATGAGAGCCCAATACCCATTTTATCTTCTACCTTTCTGGAAATCTACCTGTGTCAGTCCTAAAAGTCCCAAGCACAGATACCTTGTGCTGATGGCTCACGTGGGGACTCTCTTCTGCTTTCTGAGCTTCTGATTTACGTGGGTTGTTCTTCCTTGTTTTATCTTCACAGTCATGGTTAGAGCTGCAACAGGAAGAGATATCAGGGTGTTTAGATGACCGTGCACTGCCCAAGACTATGTGACTTAGCTGATATCAGTCTCTGATTTAAGATAAAGAGACCAGGCTCAAACCAACCATATGGATAGGTTTCCTAACCTTCTGCCTGCTCCCGTCAATGCCAGCATGCCAATTTCTCCTTAAAATCTTCGAATAACTCTCCATTTTCTGTAGGCTCTGAAGTCTGATCATGACCTATCTCCTAAATTCCTTTGCATTCCAATCCTCCTCTGTTCTTTCTTGTGACGTCTGCTCTTCTCTGTTACTGTGAGCTGCCACTGAGTCACCCTGGCTCGAGGTAACTGGATGTGTAACAGAATGGAACCGTGCCTGGTCCTTGCCATGTTCATGATCCTTGGTATATGTGGATCTTCTGTTGAGACTGCGGCACCAATCCATCTTCCCGAGGGCTTCCTTTGTTGTTGTTGGATCTGACTTTACTAAACCTGATGTCCCTTTTAGAGTTTGGTCTTTCTTGAGGACACGTCTAAAGTAAGAGGGCTGAAGCCTTGCTATTCTAACTTCTAAGGAACATTTTGGTTTCATTTGTTCTACTATGGATTTGTTTGTTCTTTTGGGTGTCATGCGGTAGTCACTATTGAACGTGCTAGTCTAGACTCTCAACATTCCTCATCCTGTTTTGAGGAACTCTCACTTTTTATGTGCTGCATCCTTTGTCAGACATGCCCTTCACTGATGCAAACACAATACTTTTTGATTTGTCCAAATCATTTTATTCCTGAGAATAAATACATCTCTGAATGTACTGAACAATCAGTCACACCTTCATCTCTGCTCCCATAATGCTTTATCTGTGTTGAATTGTAACAAGTCTCTCTGGTTCCTATTTTTGGCCGCACCAACAACCTAAACTCCAGCTATCACAAAGCTGAACTCTCTCATTAGTCTGTTAAGGAAGAAGTCCATGCTGCAATGAAAGCACTGGAAAAAAATCAAGGGTCCAGGAACTGATGAAATATCCACTTAGAGGCTCTTGCAAATGGATGCGATGCTGGAGGCACTCATTCACCCTTCTCAAGAAACTTGGACGACAGCTACCTGGCCAACTGACTGGGAGAGATCCATACTGGTAGCCCTTCCAATGAAAGGTGATAGTCCAACAGAAGGAGGACATCTTTGAACAAGATCATTAATACCAGACACAAGTAAAGTTTTGACCAATGTAATTAAAAAATGGTTGCAGCAGTATATCAAAAGCAAACTACCAGAAATCTGAGCCAGATTGAGAAGTGGGTATGGAAAGAAGGATGGTATTACTGAGGTCTGGAGAGTTGACTGAAAGCAGAAAATAATAGAAAGATGTCAACCTGGGTGTTAAGTTGATCAACTGTGTGGATCATAACTAATTATGGATAAGATTATGAAGAATGACTCAGGACAACCTGTACATAGACCAAGAGGCAGTTGTTTGAGCCATGAAAACGGGATGCTGTCTCGTTTCAAATCAGGAAACCGTGCATCAGTGTAGGTTGCGTCAGTGTGTAGGGTGCGTCAGTGTGTAGGGTGCATCAGTGTAGGGTGTATCAGTGTATAGGGTGCATCAGTGTGTAGGGTGCGTCAGTGTGTAGGATGCGTCAGTGTAGGGTGCGTCCGTGTAGGGTGCATCAGGAATGCAGTGGGGAAAAGGGTAGTTTCTGCTTTAAACTCATTTTGTGTCTTTATACACACAACCGAGTCTTAATTTGTGTTGGCTTATACAATGACAACTGTCCACATGTGGTTAGTGAAGATTTCATATGTGGCTGGTCCCAATTGAGAGGACCTGTAAGTATAAAATACATCTAAATGGATATTCATTCATCAAAGTTAGTCATTCTGACAAGCTGGACTAGATAAGGGAGAATGTGACATCTGGATTGGAGGAGATTCCTTAATAGCCTTTGGTAAATAGATGACACAAATTTGCTCACTGAAAGCAAAGAGGTCTTGAAGTAGTTACTGATGAAGATCCAAGACTACAACTTTCAGAATGGATCAGAACTCATTGTGAAGGAAACAAAAGCCCTCACAAGTTGACCAATACACAACATCATGATGAATCTAGGAAAGATTGGAGTTGTCTAGGATGATTTCATCTTATTTGGTTCCACAATCAAGACTCGTGGAAACAGCAGTCAAGAAATCAAATGACACATCACGGGAAGCAAATCTGCGACCAAAGACCTTTTTAAAATGTTGAAGCGAAAAGATGTCACTCTGCGGACTAAGGTGCACTTGACCCAAGTCAAGGCATTTTAAATTCCCTAAGAGGCATGTGAACATTTGAAAATATATAATGAAGCTTGAAGAACTGACACGTTTGAATTATGGTACTGACAAAGAATATTGACTATTCTTCCAAAAGAACGCACAGCTTTGTCTTCAAAGTATAGCCAGAATGTTCCTTAGACGTGAGGATGGTGAGACTTTGCCTCAAGTACTTTGAACATGGTGTCAACAGCGAGGAGTCCCTCGAGAAGGACACGCGCTTGAGTGACAAAGAGGAGTGCCGCCCACAGAATGGACAGGTCGAGTAACTGTAACAAAGGCTCAGCTTTCACCAAGGTGGTGAGCCTGGTGCAGGACCAGGCAACATTTCATTCTCTTCTACAAGCAAGTGCTCCAAGTTGGAACAAACAAGTAAGGAAAAAAGAATGTGAAATATGCATTTAATAGCTTTTTAAATTGACTATCTGTAAAGTGATAGCATTTTGGATATATTGGGTAAAGTCAATGATTAAAATGAATTTCACCTCTTTGTTGTTACTTCAAACAATGAGTCTAAAATTACTTTTGTAGTCAGTATTAGATTTCTGTTGGGCAAGGCTAGCCTGAATGGCTAACGAGAGAGTTCAGTGCCCTCCTGAATGTGCTCTGCCCACATGCCCGGTTTCATTCCTTGCTCCTCCCACACTGCAGTGAAGGGTTAGTAGAGGTTGGCCAGACAATAGGATGGCAGGAATTAATGAACTTAATAAGCGCAAGTGATACGATATCAAACCATCTGTCAGTCCTGCACACGCCTTGCTGTCTGACACTTTGTATCTGGGTTCACACCTGCCTCTGTGCCCAGACCACACATTCCACTATTCCCCCTCATCAATCCCTGTACATCGTTCACGACTGAGCTCGGCTGTCGCCTCCTCAAGGAAGTACATCTGGAAGGTCTGTCCAGTCTGGGACTTATACCCCATCTCCATGTTATACAACGCCCAGAGTAGTGTTTGTGTTATATTATAATGTTCTTTTTATCAAAGGCCCTGGCCACCCTAGCCTCCACTCCCATCTTTCCCCCAAAGATGTAGAATTTCATTTTGTATTTTCAGAACTGAGCAGTATGTGACCAGAATAAATCCACCCAAACCTACTGCTATCGAGTAGATTCTAATTCACAGTGAATTATAGATAATTTCCAAGGCTAAAAATCTTGACGGGCATCAACAACCTAATTTTTCTCCCTAGGAGCAGCTAGTAGGCTTGAACTGCTAACTTTGTCTTTGGTAGTCTAATGCTTACCAGACAGTGCCGCCAGGGCTCCTTGTACAGAATCGAAACCTGGTAGATTTTGAACTAACTGATTATGCATTGGATGGGAGCTTACCGTGTGCTCATCACTTAGCTAGGTGTATGTGTGTATGTGGACTGTGGGGATGGGTGGGCGTGGGGACAGGGAGAGGCAATGTTCTGAAATTTAGGTAGGAACTTGAAGAGAGAAAAGAAAGGTAAATCTGTGGGAGTACATTTTCTTTTCTTTTTTTTCAAACTTTTTATTTAAAAAAATGGAAGTATATTTTCTATTATCCAGTGTTTTAAACCTCAACAAGGAAATGGGGATACTTGCTTCTTTAGAGCTCACCAGCCATATTTATTTTACTACATTAAGCCCAACTCTGGGAGGCCTGGTGGCGCAGTGGTCATGCATTGGGCTGTGATCTACAGGTTCTGCGGTTCGAAACCACCAGCTGCTCTGCAGGAGAAAGACAGGTCTTCTACTCCTGTAAACAGTTACAGTCTTAGAAACTCACAGGGGCAGTTCTAGCCTGTTCTAGAGGGTCACTGTAGTCGGCATCCATTTGCTGGCAGTGGAGCTGGTTTCATTTTGGAAGTGCAACTAGAGCAGAGAAGTTATAAAAAGTGGACCCCAAAGAGGAAGGTAAGAACACTCCCATGTGCCAGGGCACTGCTCTCTACTCGGGAAGCTTGAGAAAAACAAAATAAAAACAGAAAACACTGTCATCAAGTTGATTCTTCCCTAAAGACAGACTCATGGCGATCCTACATAGGGCGTCCCAGACTGTGCATCTTTATGACAACTGACAGCCTCCTCTTTCTCTTGAGGAGCAGCTAGTGGGTTTGAACTGCCAACGTTGCAATTAGCAGTCCAAGGCTCACTCAAGAGCGCCACCAAGCACCCTTGAGGACGTGTGAGAGGACAAGGAATACCAAGAACAAGAAAACATGACCCCAGTCTACAAAGAGCTCACCATCAAGAGGGTGGTGGGGAGAGTAAGGAAGAAATGACATGCAGTGACATTAGTGCCAATATATGTTTGTACCTTACAGTGCCACCACAGAGCCCGGTTACCTCTCACTTAACCTGGCTGTCAAGATTGATGGATTAAATGGGCAAAGGCAAAGAGGCATGAACCTGGGAGTCCTTTGGGATTCACCTGGTTGCTATTTGCCTGCTTAGTTGGGCGACTCCCCCTCTAACTCAAGTGTCCTAAGGGCAGGGACTAGGTCTCCCTGGTGTCCACGTCTTGGCACATGGCAGGAACTCAGAAAGTGTTTGTGATCAGATTGACTGGTCTGAAGAGACTAGAAGAACCCCTGAGTGGAGTTCCCCAAGATTGAAGCTACCAGTCCGTCAAATAGTAGATGATGAAACAAACCCGAACACCAGGAAGAATGTGCTTTCCAGACCAATCACCTACATAGAATCCGCGAGGCAGCATTTAACTGAAGCCAAAGAGGAAGAGGCAGAGAGGGGCAGAAAAACAGGAAGAATGGGCTCAGGGACCCCAAGGCAGCAGCCTGGAGAGGGTGGCTCCACGACAGGATTGCACCCGCGTCAGGGAGCACTCCGTGGAGAGAGTGTGGACTGGAAAGCAAAGGTGATGCATCAAGTTCCACAGAAAGCACAGAAAGAAATGTGGCTTTTCTTTAGGAACGAAAGTGTTTGCTAAGTGAGCGGCGTGTGGGATAGCATGAAGCCTGGCGGGGCCCAGGGCAGACAGAACCTAGACAGGCACTGAGGGTACTAGAAAGCTAATTCTGCTATTAGAGGGTCCGTGGCTGGATGAACATTTTCCATTTTGAAGATAAAACTCACCTGAGTTCTTTTTCTTTCTTTAAAATAAATCATTTTATTGGGGGCTCATACATCTCTTATCACAATCCATCTATCCATCCATCCATCCATCCATCCATCCATCCATCCATCCATCCATCCAACCAACCATCCATCCATTGTGTCAAGCACATTTGTACATTTGTTGCCATCATCATTCTCAAAACATTTGCTTTCTACTTGAGCCCTTGGTATCAGGTCCTCATTTTTCCCCTCCCTCATGAACCTTTGATAATTTATAAATTATTATTATTTTGTCGTATCTTACACTGCCCAATGTCTCCCTTCACCCATTTTTCTGTTGTCCTTTCCCCAGAGAGGAGTTTATAAGTAGATCCTTGTAATCAGTTCCCCCTTTCTACCCCACCCTCCCAGTATCACCATTCTCACCACTGATCTCACCTGAGTTCTTGATGATGCAAACGCTCCCAAGGCTGAAAGTAAAGGGGGGAAATGGTCATGTTGATCAATGAACCCCATCAGTCCTTTGCTGTTTGGTTGCCAATCATTAGGGTCTAAGCCAAAATGTGAGGAGACAGAATAAAGGCACACACCAACGGTAGAAAGTTCTAGAAACTGTTGCCAGCAGAACCGGATATGTAGACTGTCATGTGCAGGCTGTACTAGTCAAACATTTGATGAACGCCCTACTAATGGCATGGCTGGGGCTGCTTGTCTTTGGTGAGGTCTGTGAATGTTAGCTGTAGTGCTAAGTTCCCGGGCCTTCTATGTATGGCCCAAGGCCCTGCCCAAGGATCACGTGATCCCTCCCCACCACAGTCCTCAAAACTCCTCTCCAGGTCCCAAGAAGCGTGGTCTCAGATACCATTTCCCATGCCGAAAACTGCTAGGAGCCTCAGAAAACAGTTCGGAGGGTTAGAAGCTTTAAAAACTAAAAACACCATGTTTGGGACCAGGGTATGTTCCTGTCAAGTCGAGCGTATCCTGGTGCAGCCGTTTAGCACGTGCTGACGAGGCCAGAGTCAGTGGATTGTTTTAATAGAAAGTTTCTGTTCCTTTATAGAAATAATAATCCTCCCTCGTTGCTTAGCTAAGAGCATGAGTAATTCTTACAAGTTACCAAAAAAAAAAAAAAAATCAGGGGAAGGAAGGAACGAGACTTCACGTACCCAGTGAGAAAGGAGTGGAACCGAACTGACTTAATTAAAGGCCCAAAAGACACAGCAGGTGAGTGCCCACCAGGTGCCAGGTGCTGTACTCCTGCTTACATCCCTCCCTGGCCTAGGTCTCTCAGCCATTCAGACTCTACCTGATTTGAGAATCTACTGCTTCCGACAGAGAGCCTAAGCACACCGTGTGCTCCCTGCTCTCATGGATAGCACGCTAGTTTACCAGAGACAAACTAAGGCTCCGCCCCACCACTGCCGGCTGCTGTTGAGCTGGGGCCCCACTTGCAGCGGTTTTTGATGGCCGATTTGTTGAAACTAGTTGCGCAGGCTTTTTCTTCTAAAGCACCTCAGGGTGCCCTGAAACATCCAGCCTTTCTGCTAGCAGTCGAGGGTGCCCACCATGTTTACCCCCGGGGATTGCAAGCTGTTGCTGGCACTTCCTACTCAACAGTTTACCTGCCTTACGTTAAACCCATTCTCGAAATAACCCCAAGTGTGGAAAGGGCTACTTGAGACTTGCCCCATTTAAGGATGGAGGCTCTCCATTCTGCAAGAAGAAAAAGGCCAAGACTCTGGTCTTTAATCATCCTGTTACATTGTCTCCGCATAGAGATTCCTGCAGCGCCCAGCAGGGAGGAGCCGGAAATGTAAGTGATCTGACCATTGTGTTGAGCGCACAGGACAGGCACATTCAGAGGGTGCCCAGGAACCCGTCTCCCCAAAGAGCTGGTTCTGAAGACCAGGAGTGGGCGTTGGCTGGCTGTGAGAGACAAGGGACTGGGCATAGATTAGGACCACTTCCTCCCGCTCTCTCAATCATTTCTGTCTCTGACATCGCAGAGGCAGCGTTCAGAATCTTACATCTTAAGTCTGGAAAAAGCCTCAGAAAAAAGGCAGAAAGCCAAAAACAAAGATATTTCCTCTCGCCCAAAAGAAACGATTTCAGAATTAACTCTGTTTTCCTTGATTCCGTTCTAAAGTTCATAGGAAGAAAGAACACAGTACCTTTTTGAGTTCTTCAATCCGAGCTTCGTAAGTGGCTAAAATAAATATTGAAAAAAAAAAGGTTATCCCCAGCAATAAACCCACCCATTTCTTACAGGCCTCAGATTAAGGTGATTGTGAAAGATGGCGTTATGCCATTTCCTCAGCCTTCAGAACAGTGATCTATCGAGGCTCCATCTCAGTGGTTCGGGAAATTCGCAGGTCCCCCAGCATGGTGTTAATTTCTGCGGGGGATTTCCAGGATGAAAGTTACCATGGAGGGGAGCTATGCTTTGGGGTAGATCCCTGTTCCACAAATAAGAGGAAGCACGGAGCTGTAGTAACAGCACTGCCGGAAGGTAAACTTGGAAGCAGGGAAATGATACCCAGGTATCCCCCCACTTCAACACAATGAATTTAAATCACACTCAAAGTGATCTTGTCTCACTGACACTTTAGTGTGGTTTTTAGAAACACTTATTTAAAATAACAGCTCCCCTAACAGGGCTTGAGTGCCTTGGTTTTCAAATGGCTCAATATTTGGGTAGTTATGTGATGATATCATTGGGTAGTTTCATAATGTCATTCAGCAGACTCCAGTAACTCCACAAAACCCTCCACTCTGTGGACTGATGTGGTCATCCTCCACTTACACATAATGTTGGTTTTCCCATAACAACCTGGCCTTTGGAACCTAATCATGCCAGGAAGTAAGGAGCAGGTGTACTAAACAGCATCTCATACTTTGGTGTTGTTCTTGTACGTAGAGAGAGCAGGCTACATGGGAAGTAGCTAGCAGGGTACTTGTGGAGCTCTGGTGGGGGAGTGATACGAACTGCAAACCACTAGCGCTTCCTCAGGCGAAAGACGAAGCTTTCTACACCTATAAAAAGTCGTAGTCTCCGAAAGCCACAGGGGAAGTTCTACCTTGTCTTACTGCGTCACTATGGGTCAGAATCAACTCTTGACAGCAAGATTGGTTTTTTGGTTTGATGCTAAGGACTAAAGTGCTTTATTTCCATTAAATTTCCATGACAATCACTAGTATAATCCAATTTTATTGACAAGGAAACAGACACCCAAAGAAATGAACTAACTTGCAAGGTCACTTAGCTAGAAAATGATCTATACATTTTCTCCCAGGCATAGACTCGTTCAAAAATAGCACGCCATAGAGATAACATGCACACCCTTTTAACGAGGAGCCCCGTGGGGCAAGGCTAGTAGTTTGAAACCCCCAGCTGCCCCTCAGGAGAAAGATGAGGTTCTGTTCCTGTAAACTAGGGATAGGGCCGCAGAAATCCATCCGAGCAGTGCCTCCCTGCCCTACAGGCTCACTATGTTTGGATTCGACTTCCTGGCCGTGGATGTTGTTTTGATTCTACTTTGAATGAGTGTGTCCTGTGACATGTCACATTTCCAGAAGTAAATTTCAGTCTCATTCACCCCCTTTCAATAGTTCACAACGTTAACTTTGGTCACATGTATATAATCAAGGTAGGCGCCAGGATCAAGAAGCCATGGGTTAAGCTCCATAATTGGAAAGCAAGCACTGCAATTCGGCATTTGCCCCAAGGCAGTTCTCAGCTGGGCCTGAGAGCAATGGAGTTACAGGGAGCTGGACAGAGGCAGGCGTGGGCTGCATCTGTGGCGGGCGGGAGCTGTTGCCTTACCGGCTCCTTGGCGCCGGCCCCACGTGATGCAAGGTGGCAGCCCCATGAAGGTCAGGGTGGTCAGGGTGTGAGCAAGTATTTCCTCGGCCTGTGGGGTCCCTAAGTAGCCACTCGGACACATCTGCTCTGAGCCATGGACATAGGACCATTCACTCTACATCAGTGGCTTTCACACCTGCTCGGTGGCGGTGCCAGCATGCTTATGGAAACAACACACCGGGCAGGGGTTTGTGTGGCATCTACATGCATAACGCACAGGCTGCTTGCACATAAACATGGTGTTACCCTAGGAGCAGTACAGTACTTCTGTGCTTGGAGATAGTCCTGAGGATCTTCAAGACCACACAGGAAAGCTCTGGGGTTCAGGATGAACCACCAGAAAACCAGTGAACTTGACCTCAGAGGACAATTCTACAGAGCCTCTAGAATGTCTGAGTCCCATTGACCGTCCACCGAGTGCTGTGTACAAGGGTGAAGCCTTAGCTTCCAACCCTTCTCCAATCCTTCTTCAAACAAAATTCAACTTTTTATTTTGAGTTATTGATTGCATAATCACATATATGTAATCATATATATATATATATTTGCAAGACATATAGAGGGAAATCCTGTGTGTGCTTTCTCAGTTTTCTCTAGTGGTACCATCTTGCAAGCTCTAAGTCACTATCACAACCAGGATCTTGCCGGAAGCTTTCAGGGTATAGAACATTCCCATCCCCCAAGAGTCCCTCACACTACTCTTTTATAGAGACACCCACTCTCCTCCTGCACCTCCTTCCCATTCTCATTCACTCCTTGTAACCACCAATCTAGCCTCTAGTTCTATAATGTTGTAATTTCAGGAATGATATATAAATGGAGCCCTGCTGGAGCCCGGGTGCTGCAGTGGTTATGTGTTGGACTCCTAACAGAGAGTTCAGCAGTTCAAAACCACCAGCTACTCCACAGATGAAAGAGGAGACTTTCTATTCCTGTAAAAAAGGTACAGACAGGCTCAGAACCCACAGAGGCAGTGCCACCCTGCCCTATAGGGTAGCTATGAATCGGAATCGGCTCAATGTCATGAGTTTTATTTTTTAATATATCAATGGCGTCTTGCAGCATGCAATCTTTTTAGATTAGCTTCCACCCCGCCCCCCCCCCCCCCCCAGAATACTCCTCTGGAGACTCTTCTGACTTTTGTATGTGGCAGGGTTTGTTCCTTTTATTGCTGGGGACAGTTCCACGGCCGGGCCATGCCACAGTTGAACTCTTCAACTGCTAAAGGGCATCTGGGATGGTTCCAGTGTGGGGCTGTTACGAGCACAGCTGCGATGGGGATTTGTGTAGGTATTCGTTTCCTGGAACAAATGCCAGGTGTGCCGTTGCTGGATCATATGGTATCGTGTGTACTTATTTGTCCAATGCATATGCTCGTAAGGCCCTGGTGGCGTAGCAGTTACGAGTTAGGCTGCCAACTGCAAGGTCAGCAGTTAGAAACCACCGGCCAAACCCAGGGGAAAGACAGGGCTTTCTTCTCCCGGAAAGAATCCAGTCTTGGAAACGCAGAGGAGCGGTTCTGCCTGTCCTATCAGGTCACAGGGAGTTGGCATCGGATTGAAGGCAGCGAGGTTGCTCTCCTGTTTATATCCTCTTAGTTGGACATGCATGTGGCTCATTTTAAAATGGACTTGTTTGACTTTTACTGCTATTTATTTTTTAAGAACAAAGTGTTCTTGTATTGAGGGAGGGTATGAGCAGAGGCCCAAAGTCCATCCCCTACCTCAGTGTATTGCCATACAAATCTATGTACATGGGCCAATACCTCTGTTGTTGTGGATTAATGTATTTACACATGTACACCGCTATGTTTATACCTCTATCCACTGCTTTGCTTCCTAGGTCCTTTCTGTTTCCTTTTACCTTCCTCCTGCCCCACTGTCACTCTCCCCTTATTTATGCCTCTTGGTACCACCTCTTAGCTAGTTTGCTGTTACTTCGACCCCCTCCCTCCCCCATTCATCCCCACCCCCGCCATGGATTCCTATCTCCTCCTGGTTATTGACTCCAACACCCCAGTCGTCCCCCTGTCCATGGTGCAGCCTGCTCACTGCCCCCTTCCCCCACCACCCTCACCTCCCAGGTCCCCCTGCTCTCTCCTTGAACATGCCTCCCGTGCCGATCCTATATAGGTAGGCACAACGACTCTGACAGCCTAAACTGATTTTTTTTAAATGAAAATAGTAAATAAAAAGAACATCGAGTTTTTTGTACGTGCATTGTTAATTTTTTTTAGATTTCTTACATATTCTTGATACTAGCCCTTTGTTAATTATGAGATTTTTGGACATTTTCCCCACTTCCTTGGGAAGAAAAAGATGTAGCTATTTGCTCCAGTAAAGATTTACCGCCTTAGGAACCTTGGAGGCAGTTCTGTCCTGTAGGCGCGCCGAGTCAGAATTAGAATTTGAGTGCGTGTGGGGGGGTGTGGGGTGGTGGTGGTGGTGGTGGTGGTGGTGTGTGTGTGTGTCCTTTTCATTCTTGCAGCGGAGTTTGTTTTTCTTTTTACAGAACAAAAGTTTTGATATTGATAAAGTCCAATTTATTTTTTTGTTTTAGGGATTAGGCTATGTGGTGTCAAGTCTGAAAACACGTGGACTAGCCTTACATCCCCAATATTCTCACCTGTGCTTTTGGGGGTTTTTTTTGGTAAACGTTTTATAATTTCATGGTTTATATGTCAACCTGCATCCGTTTTGAGTGGGTTTTTACAGGAGGGGGTGAGATGTGCCCTTGTCACTGAGTACGCTGGAATCCCGGGGACCCCAGAAGAGAGGGTAGAACTGCACCATAGGGGGTTCAAGCCTCGACAGAGTCTGCCACATCTTTCTTCTGTGGAGTGACTGCTGGTGGGTTCAAATCATGGACCTTTGATATATACATCAAGGTTTCTTTATTTTTGCCTGTGGATGGATGGATGTCCAATTGCTCTAGCACCATTTGTTCCAAAACTTTTCTTTCCACTGTTGAATTGCTTTTGCACCATTGTGGAAGGAAAACAATCAGTTAAGCATATTGTGTGGGTGTATTTCTGATTTTTTTTGTTCTATTTCATTGGCCTACATGTCTATCATTCTGAGAAACCCACCCAGCATTGAGTATGGTAATTGTAGAATGAATCTTGCATTTGAACAGACCATTTCTTCCTGCTTTGTTATTTTTCTCTTTCAAAATATGAACTTTCTAGCTATTCTTTTGCCTTTCCAGATACAGGTTAGCGTAATCTTGGCCATATCTATAAATAATCTCACTGGAGAACTGCATTAAGCTTGTCTATCAATTTGGGGAGAATTAACCTTTTTGCTACATTGAGTTTCTCGTCAACATTGAGTAGTTTTCAGCATCTAATTTCTACACATTTTTGGTTAGATTTCAGCCTAAACATTTCTTCTTTTTCAGTAGTGTTAATAGTCTTGTATTAAAACATTTTTGTGTCTATATCTTCATTGCTAACATATAGAAATATTCATTGAGTTTTGTATGTGTATCTTGCATTTTGTGACCATCCTGTGGGTCTTGTTAGTTTCTTGTAAATTTCTTGGAGGTTTTCTAGTATACAATCGTGTCATCTGAAAATATAGACAATTTTATTTGTTCCTTTCTGATCTGAATGTGTTCTGATTTCTTGTCTTATTTCAGTGGCTATCATTTCTAGTACTATGCTAACTAAAAACAGTGAGAATGCCTATCCTTGTCTTGTTTCTGATGTTTTGTGAAAGCATTCAAGATTCATGATGAAGCATCATGCTGGCTCACTGCCATGGCATTAATTCCAGGCCATATGACCCAACAGCACAGAGGAGAACTGCCCTTGTGCATTCCGGAGCAGCGAGCCTCATGTTTCTCCCCGGGAGCGGTGGTGGGTTCTGACTGCTGACCTTGGGGATTCGCAGCCCGACAGGTAACTCACTAGGCCACCACGGTACATCGAGTTTTTTGTACGTGCATTTTATCAAGTCAAGGAAGCCCCTCGATTCCTTTTTTCTCTTAAGAACTTTTATCATGAATGCATGCCGAAGCGTGTCCAGTGCCTTTTTTGGATAGATTGATGTAGCTAAGTGATTTTTCTTCTTCAGCGCATCAATATGGTGATTTCAGAGATTGATTTTTGAATACTGAACCAGTTTTGCATCTTGAAAATAATCTGCACTGGGTCATAGTGTACAATAGCGTTTATATCTTGCTGAATTCTATTGGCTAAAGTTATTGTTTGTTTTTAAGAATGTTTATATCTGTCCTTGTGAGGAATATTGATTTGAAACACTAACTTCATAAAATGAATTAGGATTTATTCTCTCCTATCCTATATTTTTTCCTGATGAGCTTGTGTAGAATTCATGCCATTTACTTTATAAACATTTTTATCATAAAATCTTTTGGGCATGGGGATGCCTTGTTGTTGGAGAGTTTTCGACCTATGAATTTAATTTCCTTAGTAGTTATAGTACTATTCAAATAATCTATTTTGGGTGAGCTCTGGGAGGTTGTGATTTTTGAACAAATGTTCTATTTTTATCAAATCAGTCAAATTTAGATGTAGCTATCTCTAGTATTCCCTTACTGTTCTTCTTATGTCTGTAGCAGTACTCTGCTTCATTATTGATATTGGCAACTTATGTCTTTTTTTGTCTTTCTCTTGCAGGCTGGCTAGAGTGTTGTCAATATTATTGATCTTTTCAAAGAATTTTTTTCATCATTTTCTCTACCGCTTTTCTGCTTTCAGCTTGTTATTTCTGTTATTTCAACAGAATAACAGAATAATAATAATAAATAATAGAATAACAGAATAATAATAAATAATCATTATTATTTCTTGGTGATGCACTGATTAAAATGCTCAGCTGATCATAGGTGGGTGGTTTGACTACACCAGGTAATCTATGGCAGGAAAGCAGAGCAGTCTACTTCTGTAAAGAATGTAGCCTGGGAAATCCCAAGGGGCATGTCTGCCCTCTCCTATAAGGTTGAGTTGAATTGACTCACCAGTAATGAGCTGTGTTTAGTCTTATTGGTTGGCTTTGTACTTGCTTTGGATCTATTTTAGGGGAGCCCTGGTGGTATCGTGGGTAATGCGTTGGACTGCGGACTACAAGGCCAGCAGTTCAAAACCACCAGAATTTCCATGGGAGACAGATAGCATTCTACTCCCATAAAGTTACCGTCTCAGAAGCCCCTGGAGGAGGTGCTAATCGGCTCAGTGGAAGCGAGCTGGTTTTTAAAATTCTTGTTCTTACTTCCCACGTTCCTGGACTAGGCTCTTACACTAGTGATTTGAGAATTTCCCTCTTCTGTAATGTAAGCGTGTAGGATACATTTCTATCTGAGCACTGGGCTTTCCATCTGGGTTCCACAAATTTTGGTACATTGAATTATCATTTTTATTGAAATCAAGGTTTGTGGGTTTTCTGCTTAAAAACTCTCCTTTGACCCACCATTTATTTAAAGGTGTTTTTATTTGTGAATTTTTCTATTATTGTTCTATTATTCATCCCTAGTTTGATTTCATTGTGGTCAGAGAACATATTTTATATGACTTCAAATTTGAGGTTTGTTTTATGGCCCAAGATAAAGTCTATCAGGGGGAAAAGATAGGGGTAAAAAAGAGGAGCTGATACCACGGACCCAAGTAGAAAGAAAACGTTTTGAAAATGAAAATAGCAACATATGTACAAATGTGCTTCAGACAATTGAAATATGGATGGTTATAAGAGTTGTAAGAGCCCCCAATAAAATGATTACTATTTTAAAAAAAGATAGATATGCTCTATGGACATTTGACAAGAGTGTGTGGTCTGTTCTTGTGGTCTAGAATATTCTATTAATGGCCATTAGAACCTGTTGTCTGACGGTTTTGTGGCGATCTGTATCCCTGGTGATTTTCACTGTGTTGTTTCATCAATCGTCCAGAGAGGGGCACTGAAGTCTATTCTAACAGACAGAATAAACCTTGGCAAGCTGGTTCTGTAAAGAATGTAGCCTGGGAAGCCAGAGGGGCAGTTCTGTCCTCCCCTATAAGGTCAGGATAAGTTGGAATTGACTCAGCAGTAGTGAGGGTTGTGTGTGTGTGTGTGTGTGTGTGTGTGTGTGTGTTGGGTCCATTTCTCATTTCAGTTTGGCTTCACATATTTTGCAGCTCTGAGGTTTAGTGCATGCACATTTAGGATTGCTGTCTTTTTTTAAACATTGCATCATGTCTCTCAGTCGCTGGTAATTTTCTTGACTTGGGAGTCTACTCTATCTGATTTTAATATAGCCACACTGGTTTCTTTTGATTAATGTTTTATGATATATGATTTTCCAGATTTATAATCTTTTAAATTTATATTTGCATCACATTCCAATCTTTAAATCCTTTACATTTCAATCTATTTACACTGTAATCCTTAAAGAGAGTATCATAGTCAGGGTGACGTTTTTAAAGCACTATATCAATCTCTGCCATTTAATTGATGTGTTTCAATAACTTACATTTAATGTAATTTCTGCTATGTTGTTAGCATGCAAGGACTCAAGTCTGCCCTTTATTTTCTGTATTTTTTTCTGTCTGTTTTTCAGTTTGTGGTTTCAAATTTCCTGTCTTGTTACATATTTTTTGAACATTTTAAAGAGTTCATTTTGCTTTCTCTATAATATTTTTGATAACATCTCCTTGTGTAACTTTGTGTGACTGGATATTACATTGTATATACATAATTTATCAAAACTATATTGGTGTGGGTATTTTATCTGTTTGAGGGAAGTGCAGACTCCTTATCTAACTTTATATCTTTTCCCTTTTCCTCCTTCTAATATAACTGTCGTACATAGCCCATATTCATACATCAAGAACTATATCAGTTATAAATATTTGCTTTAACCACCAAATGTCATTTAGAGAACTTGAAAGATCGAGGAAAATATATGATAGTTATCCACGTATTTGCTCTTTCCATTGTTCTTCCATTTTGATGTTCCAAAATTCTTTCTTTTTATAATTTTTATCTTTATAGAAGATTCCTTTAGCTATTCTTTTAGGATATGTATGCTGTAATTAATTTTCTTAGTTTTTGTGTTTCTTTTTCTTAGAATGTCATCATTCCTTCATTATTACTTGAATAATATTTTTGGTAATAGAATTCTACGTTGTTTTTTTCTCTTCAGTCTTGGAAAATGTGGGGTCACTTACTCTAGATGGTTTCTGATGAGAAGTTCACCAATATTTGAATTGGTTTTCCTTTAAAGGTAAGATAATTTCCCTCACTTTCAAGGATTGTTTCTAGCTTTATTTTTCAGAAATTCAATAACATATTTTTGAGTGAATTTCTTGGGAGGTATCCTGTTAGGAATTTGCTTGGCTTATTGGCTGTAGTTTTATATCTCTGACCAAACTAGTGAAATGTCCAGTCATTATTTCTTCAAGTACCTTTTCCATCTCACTCTCTTTTCTTTCTGGATCTTGAATGCCTTCACATTCTGATTCAATTTCGTTTTTCTCTGTTGTTCAGATCGGTATTTTCTATCACTTCTCTTCAAGTTTGCAGATTCTTTCTGTTGTCACCTTTATTTTGTCACTAAGTCCATCATTTGAACATTTTCTTCTGCTAATTATATTTTTTAGTTATAAAATTTCCATTAAATTTTTTTCTGTGCATGTGTGATTTTTCCCCCTTTCATTTCTTCCCTGCATCCTCATTGAAGTATCTTTATAATAAACCAAACCAAATTCATTGCCATCAAGTCGATTTCTGACTCATCGCGACCCTATAGGACAGGGTAGAACTGCCCATGTGGGTTTCAGAAACCACGATTCTTTTCAGCAGTGGAAAGCCTCATCTTTCTCCCATGGAGTGCCTGGTGGTTTTGAACTGCTGATCCTGAGATTAGCAGCCCAACAAGTAACCATGAGGCAACCTGGAACTCTCCTATATAATGGCCACTTTAAATTCTTTGTTATAACATTCTAAAGCTCAGTCTATGGCTTATTGTTTTTCCTTCAAGTGGAGATTTTCCTGATTACAGTTTGATGAGTGGGAATACTGAGTTACATTGCACTATGACCTTGGATGTTCTTTAGCTGTGCTCACTGACTTTTTCTGACACCAACCAAGAAGAGAAGGGAGAGCACCCACGTTTTTGCTGCCAGGTGGGTGCAGAGGTCCAGGTTTCCCACTTAGCCTCTATTGACCTCTGAAAGATAGAGGCGCTGCTTGGTACTCTTGGCTCTCCACTAGGCTTCCGCTGGCACCTTGGTTGGGAACACTAGGAGTGCCTTGGAACTAATCCCCAGGCGGCTATTGCAGAGACCACCAAGAAGAGGTGGTTCTCCTCTGGGATTCCTTTGACACACTACCCAGCAATGAGGGGAAGAGGCACCTCATTACTGCTGGGGTGGTGTGGACACTCAGGTTCCCCCATAGTCTTTGTTTTCCTTATGGATTAGGCTTCATTACTTCCTGAGGGAATGGAAATTCCTCCTTCCTACATGCCTTTACCTGGCACCACTAAGTGAGAGGCTGGGATGCCTTTGTCCAGCCAGATGAGGCTGGGAGGCTAGGATCTTCTCAGCAGTTGCTGGTTTGATGGGGATGGGACCACAATTGGGTTTGGGGAGCATTTGGCTGAAGTAGAACTGTTGTTTTCTTAAACAATTTTTGTCTTGCTAGGCTGCCCTTTCTAGGTCCTCTAGCTAGAAAGACTAAGCTTTTATTTGGTGTGTGTGTGTGTGTGTGTGTGTGTGTATGTCCCAGTGTAATGATCTAATCTCTTGTGCATTATCTCCAACAGTAGGTTAATAAAGCCACTGTAACACCAGGACATACCCAGACTACCTAACACAGAATACAGGGTAGTCTTAAGAAATGGTAGCCTTTGCCTCAGACTAGTACAATGCCCTGTGAGCAGGACGACATGGTTTTTAGGCCCAACAAAAGCATAGAGTTTTGTAGCAATGCGGTGAGTCCCTGCTTCTTCACCATCTTCCCAGCGAGGGACTCTTTCCACACAAAAGGGCTGCACGTGCTCAGAAATATCGGAAGCAGGAAGCCTTCTCCCCGAACCAACGATCAGACCCATAAAGCCAGCCCTCTGCTCTTTTCGACTCAACACAGGGCCTGCTATCTTCCTCTCCACACACTGAGCAGCCAGGGCTCTTCGGGGGCCACCCCTCAGAAGAGAGCTGGGAGGAGAAGGAAGAAAAATGGATAGCCCTGTCTTGATTTTCCCTCCCACGTATCTACCAAATGTAAGGCATCGATGTAGCTTGTGGGAGGTGGACGGAAGGCTGGAACAGGTACAGTGAGGTAGCCTTGCTGCTCCACTGGGTTCATTTATGTTTAACGAGACCAGACAAGGGGGACACGGTTAGATGGCAGCACAGTGTGGCTGTGCATTTTAGCACTTAGCAGGACGTGGGGGTGGGGAACCCCTATTTTCCACACATTTTCTCTCCACCAAGAGTTGCAATATGAATTGGCTTAGCAGACTTACAATCAGCGATTCCTTTCGCGTTGCACAGGTTAATAGAGTTGCCAGAGTGTTTTAGATACGAAATTGTCGCCTCATAATTATATGGGTCTTCTAATTCAGCACTGAGAAGCACAGAGAAATAAAAGGTTACTTCAAAAAAAATTAAAAACCCCAAACCACAGTTACTTTAAACACATTTGAAGACTTAACAATTTTTTCCTTTTTCATTAGGAAAATCGTATCAGTATGCTTGGTTGATATACTGAATTAAGACAATGTGGACAAAACACAGCAATACCACGGGCTGTGCAAAGAACCCCCAGGCCACCTAGAAATAAGTGTAGCGAAACCCCCATGTTCCAGACACAGGAAGAAAACACACGGTCAAACCTGGAAGTGAAAATCGGAGCTAAGGCACTCTAAAGGAATTTGGGACAAAATAAAGACGGATCTTAATGGTTGTGGGGCTGGGAATTTAATGGCTGCCTGAGAAAAACGCTCACTGTTATTCAGTTAATTCAGACTCAACGGGATCCTATAGGAGAGACTTGAACTGCCCTCTGTGGTGTCTGAGAAGAAACCTCATCTCTCTCCTGAGTTGCAGCTGCTGGATTCCAACTGCTGACCTTGTGGTTATCAGCCCCAAGTATAACCCACTAAGCCACCAGGGTTCCTAGACTGCCAGAGATGGTAAGTCTAAATGAAGGGGAAGCATAAAGTCCAGAGGACAACAGCCTGTCTCCCTCTGCGACCCATTCTAACAATCCCGGTCCACTCTTCCAGGACAAAGGCGGCAAGCTTGCTATATGGTTATGGCTGTAGAAGCTGAAAGAATGACCCCTAGGAAACCGGAAACCCAATAGAAAGTACTGATAGTCTGAGGTGTAAGCCCCCAGTATCTCTCTTTCAGAGACACCCAGCCCAGACTGAGATTTGAAGTCCACACCACCTGGTAAAGGCAACTCTGAAAGCACTCTCTGAAGATGCTCCCACCAACCACGGGGCCCGTGGTTTCCAAGCCCCACCCCCGCTCAGCTCAGCATTAGCGGAGGGTCCCCAGCAGCAACCCACCCAATGGGATGTGCCAATGTGCCATGGAAGGAAGAATTAGATAACAGCACAACACAGGAGTGACTTACAAATCGATCAAGAACCCCACATGTTTCAGGGGTTCGAGGAAGAAGCAAAGAGGAAGAAAAACCATCAGGCCCAAACAATACAGTCAAACACTGGTCATGTAAATTTCAAGAGAAAAGAGAGAGGCGAAGGGAATGAAAAAGACAGTTCTTTAAAAAGAAAAAAATCCCATAGAGGTTGAGAAGTAGACTAGCCATAGTGGAAAAGAAATTTGCATTAGTTACATCCGAGGAAATCCCCCAGGTCACAGCATAAAGGTCATGTTGTTGGTCCCATGCCACCACCATGAGCCCAACTCTGACAGCAAACCGTGCGACGGAGTGGAATGGACTTGGGGTGTCTGGGCTGCACCCTTCATGGGGGCAGTTCGCCAACTCTGCTTCACGGAGCCCTTCAGCGGGTTCGCGGTGCCCGCTGCTGTGCCATCGGCGCTCCTTAGAGAGATACTGAGATATGAGAAACACTAAAAGAGACCCTGAGTGATGTGGAGGCCAGTATGAGAAGGTCAAATACATGTTCTGGGGATTCTACAAGAATAAAAAGGAAGAAAATGAGCAAAATGAGGCGCTATTCTGATGATAAGAAAACAAGACTTTTCTGAAAAAGGACATCAGTTCTTTCGAAGGAAGTTTAATAATGAAAGGAAAACAATTCATACTCCACAGTGGGTAATGAATAGTATACATGAAAGGAAAATGTTTAAAAGCTGTATGTGAGAAAGGACACATACTCTTTATTTTTTAGTCATTTTGCTGGGGGCTCTTAACAGCTCTTATCACGTCTATCCATCCATCCATCCATCCATCCATCCATCCATCCATCCATCCATCCATCCATCCATCCATTGTGTCAAGCACATTTGTACATATGTTGCAATCATCCTTCTCAAAACATTTTCTTTTTACTTGAGCCCTCATATCAGCTTATTTCCCCCCCTCCCTCACCCTCACTCCCTCATGAACCCTCCATAATCCATAAATTACATTATTTTTTTCTATTTTTTTCTATTCTTATACCAACTGCTGTCTCCCTTCACCTACTTTACTGTTCTCCATCCCCTGGGAGGGGGTTATATGTAGATCATTGTGATCAGTTCCCCCTTTCTCGTCCACTTTCCCCTTCCCCTCCTGATATCACTACTCTCATTATTGGTCCTGAGGGGTTTATCCGGACACACATACTTTTCGAAGGAACAGCAACCAGCTTGGCAATACACTTTACATGGCCAACAAGCTATAAAAATTGTAAATAATATTTTGAAATGCAGAGCAAAGACCAACAATGAGGGAGAAACAAAGACATTTTCAGAATACAAATGAAACATTTGTTTCTAACAGATTCTCACTGTAATCATCACAGGTATGAATTTTGACACATTTTTTGAACTTCAAATTAGAAAGGGTATAAGAAACAATGGTGAGCAAAGGCATGCACAGAGCACTGAGAAGTCTAAATAAACGACCCCTAACAATGCTTTAAGATACATTTGAGGGTAAGTGTAAACTCCCCAGTGCATCTGGCTGATTCCGACTCCCAGGGCCTCCATGGGACAGAATCGGGCCGCTCCTTCCAGTTATAAGATGGCACGCTTTGAGAGGATTTGATAGCTTCATCTTTCTCCCGTGGATTGAACTCAAATATTAAATAATAATACAAACGGTACTGTAAAGGGGGTCATGGGAGTTGAAGCAGTCTCGGGTCTTTGCAATAGCATTTACATATGAGCACGTGACTTGGTTCATGTGGGCGTAAAAACTAAACTGTAACATAGGAAACATGAAATGGATAAGTAATCTCAGAGGGTGGAGATGGTAGTGAAGGAGGTGAAACAAATGCTTCTGGATTGTTGAATGTACAACTGATGATCTTCTCTGGAAACCTTCACTCACTTCATGATAAAAATGCAATAAAAAATAACCGTAATCCCTTAAAACAATATAGAATACTTAACTCCCAAACTAATACAAAATGAATATGCAATGAGAAAGCTTAAATATTATGAAATAAATCAGAAAAGAATGAAAATGGAGGTAAATTACAGTAAGTGGAAAAAAATTTTCCACGGTAAGCACAAGATCCTAAAGTGTAACAGAGAGTGTGCAAGTAGATCCAGAATCACAACTTTTAAGGCACGTGGCTTAAACTACTCCAACAAAATAGAAAGTATCTGGTTGCATATTTTTAAAATTGCAGCTACTTCCTGCTAATCAGCAGCAGACACACCTCGACTCTTAGAGAAAACGATGGCAAAGGAGATAGAAGCCAAATACCAATGAAAAGAAAGCTAAGGTAGGTTTACTAATAGTACCCCCTTCTTAAAGATTTATCAAGAACACGAGGGAAGACACGCATGTGCTCACATGTATACGTTAACATTGCATACGGAAGACTGAGAGGAAGTCATGTATCTGAATGAGGGTGCAGGTGAAGGACGTGGAAAGTCCCATGGGCGGCCCCAAGAACACACAGATCTGTCTTGGAAGAAGCACGGCCAGAAGGCTTCTTCGAGGCGAGGATGGACAGACTTCTTCGCACACACTTTGGACATGTTGTCAGGAGAGACCAGTCCCTGGAGAAGGGCACCGTGCTTGGCAGGGGAAGTGAAAAAGAGGATGACCACCGAGTTGGAACCGACTTGAAGGCGCCCAACAACAACATGCATGCGTGCACACACACACTCACACGAAGAACAAGAAAGCAGACACAAGTAGAGAAAATGTTACGATCAACCCTTTGCCACTGCCTTCGAACATTTAGAGATGATGAACGACTTTCTAGCAGAATATAAAAGTACTTCAGTGAACCCATAGGAAATAGAAAAACTCCAAACGCAATACATCATTGCTAGTGTGAGGCTTCTGATTCACAGTGACCCTACAGCAGTGGTTCTCAACCTTCCTAAAGCTGCGACCCTTTCATACAGCTCCTCATGTTGTGGTGAGCCCAACCATAAAATCATTCCATTGCTGCTTCATAACTGTCATTTTGCTACTGTTATGAATCGGACAACCCCTGTGAAAGGGCCATTTGACCCCCAAAGGGGTTGCGACCCACAGGATGGGAACAGCTGCCCTACAGGATTAGGTAGAACTGCTCCTGTGGGAGGCTTTCTAAGACTATATATATTTTTTATGAGAGTAAAAAGCCTCATCTTTCTACCACCTAGCAGTTGCGACTAGTAGTCCAAAGGACGAGGTCCTTTCCCCACCTAGACCCAAATCCCCTGTTCACTCACTCTTGACCTCCACCATCAAGTTGTCTATCTCATTTATTGACCTTAAGCAAGTAGATTTACAGGAACATTTCAATAAACTGCTTCAGGGAACAGAAACAAGTGGAAAAACAATCCTCATTTTGGAAGCATGGTATCATATTGATATCTGAACCACAAAATGATCAAGTGGTAAAAGAAAAATATTGCTTGAGAAAACATGGCCCTAAATGCTAGCAAAATGCAAGAATAATCAGAGTTGATTATTCCAAGAGCGTAAGATGATCTGGAGCCCTGGGGGTTGCTTGCTTATGAGTTGGGCCGCTGCTGACTGAAGTTCACAACCACGTGAGAAAGGAGGAGGCTTCCTACTCCAGTGAACATTCACAGTCTGAAACCCACAGGGGCAGTTCTACTCTGTCCTATGGGGTCACTGTGCGTCAGAATCGACTCGATTGCAGTGTTATTTCTATTGCTGTTTTTAGATAATCTAGCATTTGAAAATCTATCATTGCAATCCATCACATTAAAAGACTCAAAAAGAAAACAAAAAAACATTATTTAAATAGATCCAAAAGGGCATTCCATAGAGATAAACTTCCTTAATTTGATTAACCTCTAACACAAACCATACTTCATGTTGACATGCAATAAACAAGAAGTTAATATCTAAACTCTATTGGGAACTCCTGCTAGTCAATAAGAAAAGACAAATAAACAGAGAAAAATCAAACAAAAGGAAACAAGCGATATCACAGAAGAGAGTAAAATTGAACACTGAACCAAATAAACTCTCATCTTCATAGTAGAAAGGGAAATCTAAATCAAAAGAATTAGAGTCTAGTTCACACCCACCAGTTAGACAAGAATCCTAAGTTTGAAAATAATACTTTATATTGGCAAGACTGCAGGGAAGCGGGAACTCACCATACTAGTTTGAGAGCATGAATAGACGCAGACATTTTGGCGGAGGATTTCTCAATGTCTACTAAAAGTGAAGTTGCTCATTTACTACTATTTAACAAGGCTGCTTTTAAGTAAATACCGTAGAGAAACTTGCTGATATTCATCTGGAAACAGACAAGAGTGGCGACTGCAGTTTCATTTGAAATGTTAAGTAAAATCTCAAACGTCCTTCAAGAAGGAAACTCCTGAACAAATTGTGATGTTTTCATACGACGAGGCGCAGATGCCAGAATTACAAGACGTTAATGAGGCGTGTTACACGCAGCAGTTGGATAGAACATAGACGTGGCTTTCAAAGAAATCAGATTGCACAAGCATGAAAGGAGAGGCCATAGATACAAACGTCCACAATGCAGCATTTCCAATGGCTAGCTGAATGAATGGTCGTTAAGGTGTAAGAATTCACCAAATTGAAACACTTCTAAATTCACGGTAACAGGTGCTTCTGGGCAGGCGTGAAGGAAACGGGACTGGGGAGTGAACAAAGGGTCCATCAACTGTATCCCGAGGAACGGAGATGGAACATCGAAATCCACCAGATATGGAAGGTAAAGAGGAGAACAAATTGTCCTTAATTGTACCACGGTAACAGAAATGCTTTGCTAACATTTTGTATTCTTTCTTCCTGATTTTGATCTTTCCCCATTTTTTATGTGTATCTACATATTTATCACGTAGCTAGGATAGGAAGAGGGTTCATTTCTCTATCATCTCTGTTTATTATTATGCCTTAATCATGTTCTACCCAATTATTTTCCCTCTTTAGATTGACCATTTTGGATATTTTCAGGTTTTTTTTCAGCTTCTCTGTCATATTTTAAAAGATGCATGAAGACTTCATTTTGCCGGGAAGGAAAATTGATGAATACAAATACATTAGTACCTCATCCCTCTCTTTGGGCTCCCCTCACCCGGCATGAAGTAATGGAGGGAAACTTAAATTATAGACTATGCCATGTATCTCATGCTCCAATGGCCTAACAATCTCATTGGGTCTATGGTAAATTAACTTTATTAATAAGAAACAATTTGTGGAAGAATTGAAAGAAGATGTCTAATCAATTTCTTGGACTACTTTTGTCAGAAATGAATAAGTATCTGACTCCAAATGATCATAATGAAAAAAATTTGAACAAAATGTTTTGACCAAAGTAATTTTTCAGATCACTTGTGTTTACAGAGAGGCAGTCAAAGGATAAGGCTGAAAGGGGAAAATATACTGTCGATGTGTTTCAACCTCTCTTTGCTGCTTGAAAATGTCTTTTATCTTTCCACTCAGTCCATTAAAACCGGATCATAGATATGTCTGGATATAAAACAAAGTGGGGCAATAAGAAGAACTGGAGTTGCAAGGAAGAATTAATTATATTATTTAAGTATAACCTTCACCATACTTATTCAATTGGTATGCTGAGCAAATAATCTGAGAAGCTCAACTATATGAAGAAGAATGCAGTGTCAGGAATGGAAGAAGGTTCATTAAAAATCTATAATGACCAGGTAACGCAACCTTGATTGCTGATAATGGACTTGAGGCACTCACTGATGAAAATGAAAGACTACAGTGCTTGTAATGGCCATTGCCTACTTCAAGATAAAGAAACAAGAATCCTCACTATTGGACCAATCGACAACATGGTGATAAATGAAGAGGAGATTGAAGTTGCCGAAGATTTCAGTTTATTTGGATCCACAATCAACACCCATAGAAGCTTCAGTCAGGAAATTAAATGATGTATTATGTTGAGCACATCTGCTGCAGAGAACCTCTAACGTCGGAAGACCAAGGCTGTCACTTTAAGAGCTGAGGCGATTCAAACCACAGTATTTTGATTTGCCTCATGTGCATTCAAAAGCTGGGGGAAGAACGGAGACGAATTGATGCCATTCATTGTGGTGCTGACAAAGACTATCCAGAGGCCACGGACTGCCAAAAGAACAAGCCAGTCTGGCTTGGAGGAAGTCCAGCCACAACACGCCTTAGAAACGCGGCAGGCAAGACTTCGTCTTTGTACGTTGGGCCTGTTATCAGGAGAGCTGGGCCCCCGGAAGAGGACACCATTCCTGGGGAAGAAGATTTGCATTGCCACAGCCGCTGCAACAGTGGGCTCAAGCCTAAGAACTGCTGTGCAGAACCGGGCAGTACTTTGTACTGCTGCACGTAGGGTCGTTGCTAGTCAGGACTACCGTGAAACCACCTAGCAGCAACGACACGCTTCAGTTGCCACATGTTTGAAAACATCTTCCTTTGTCTGGTTGCAGGATCGGAAATGTCATTAGAAGGCAGTGTATCATAATAGACTTGGAACGTGGAGTCAGACAGATGTGTGTTTGAATCCCAGCTCGTCTACTGTCTGGTTATGAGCTATTGAATACATGACATAATCCTCCGACTCCTATTCTATGAAACAGTGAGCATAAACTCGACCTTGACGGTATCTCATGGATATTCATGAGATGTTTGTCCTCAACGCATACCCTTCCATGAGAGCGTGCTCGTCATATTTTATAGTAAACATAATTACATTGCAGGACAGAAATCATTGTATTTTTTCAAAAATAAGTCTCAAGGTTTTCATTTTGAAAAATTCTATTTTTTAATCACCTTATTGGGGGCTCACTCAGCCACAATCCATACACACATCCATTGTGTCAAGCACATTTGTACATTTGTTGCCAGCCACATTCTATTTTATGGTACGAGCCTAAGCATCATGTTCGTACCTGTCTCACATACAGAAACATTTTAGTAACTTATTGCATAAAAATGCATTGATGTTTCTTGTATATCTTTGACAGTACCCAGGTTCAAAAAGCAACAAGAGCTCCTTCAGTGCCATACGAATGTTAAAGATTCTTTACAGGTGCTTCTGATTTTGTTTGGACTCTCGGAGTCCTGTCTTCAAAACAAATTGTTGAATAAGTAGGACGCCATTGGCAGAAGCAAGGACAGTCACAAGTGGAAGATGACTACATCATTCCATAGTGTCCACATTTCCTTATTATGTAACTGCCAACCCACTGAGAATCAGACCTGCTAAGTTGACATATAATCGTAGCCCTCACAGGCAGCGTGATGACTCCTAGCACCTTACCTTCATTCCTGTCAGATGTGCATCATTAATGCACAATGTCATCAGAGAGTCGATGTTTTTGCCATTGTTTTAAACATGACATGTCGGATAACAGGATCATCAATACGTGTGTATCAACACAGTGTCCCGAGCTCACAGCCTGGAGGAACCAAGCTTTACCTTATATTTTAGGGAGAATCATGAAACTCCGAGTCCCTCGTTTCTCATCTGCAAAATGACAATGTCATTATCTACCTCTTAAGATGATTCAAGGTCTAATATAAGTCTAGCCAATGTGAAGTGCTGAGCAAAACCTGCTGGGTCAGTTCTGACTTCAAGGAACCCAATGTAGAGCAGAACAAAACACCACCCAGTGCTGGCCATCCTTTCGCTCTCATGTTGGAGGCCATTGCTGCAGCTGTGCTGGCAGTCTGTCTTGTTGAAGGCCTTCCTCATTTCTGTTGAACTTCTCCTTTACTGAGCATGATGTCCTTCTCCAGAGACAGGCCGCTTCTGACAGCATGGCCAAAGTACATGAAATGAAGCCTTGCCATCCTTGCTTCTGAGAAGCATTCTGGCTGTACTTCTTCCAAGACAGACTGTTTGTACTGTTTGTCCTTTCCCATACCAAATACCATAACAAGGAGCCAATTTTGTGGTCAATCAGATCAAGTCTGCACAGAATTAATGACCTGAAATGCAGTCATTCGAGAAAGAATTCTCTAATCACCAATATTCTAAAACCACCCTTAAGAGATTCTGGTCTTACAGGTATAAAAGGACAATGAATTTTGTTCTTCTTCTTCCTTAAAGTAGAAAGCAACTCCAAATGGCTTTCACAAAGCACCAGTCATGAACAGAGCACTGATTATATGCCAAGTGCGCCGCATGTGTTAATGTCAACAACAATGCAATCAGCAACCGACCTAGGAGTTGGCCGTGATCCCTTTTCTCCCTTTGAGTTTTTCTTGTTAACTGACCCTTGCTGGTTTCCTCCAAAATATATCTTACATTCATTTTGAAAAACATTCATTTCTCCCACCTGTTCTAAGTCTTTACTTAATCGATCTCTGACTCAGTTTCCTCATGCATAAAACTTGCTAATATTCTCTAACGTTTAAGACGCATAAGTGGTGTGGCATCAAAAGGTCAGTGGTTCAAACCCAGCAGCTGCTCGCAGGCGCAGGATGAGGCTGTGTGTCCCATACAGATTTTGAGTCTCAGAAACCCCTCTAGGATCGCTCTCGGAGTGGCAATCAACTCTGGGGCAATGGGCCTGGGGGTCCATAACGTACTGATAAGCGACACTATATGGTGACCGACTGCCATTGTTACTGCTGCTGTTATTGCAATGGCTTCTTCGACTGTCTTCCTGTTTGTACCCATCCCGTCACGGTTACAGCAGCCAGAGCCATCTGTACAGAATAAAAGTCAGCTTGTGGCACACCATGCCTTAAAGCTCCCCAACGCTGCCGATACATTTAGAGCAAAATCTAAATCCATCCCATACTTCTCAAGCTTTCCTCCAGCATCCCCCGGGCTCACTGTGTTTTAGTTGTCTTTGCCTCCCTGCTGGTTTTTAAACACACAAAGGATGGGGGGGTTGGGGGTCCTATCGTGAGACTTTGCATCTACTGCCCCCGCTCTCCTAACATGCTCTGCTCCCGAGCAGCCCTAGGAAGGGCCCTTATTTCTCTGGTCTCAACTGACATGGCTGCTCTTCAAGAAGACTTTCTTCACCATCCTACCTCAGAACACTTCCTATCGTCTACTGCTAATACCCAGTCCCTGTCCTAGTAGTCTTTGTTTATAAAATCATCTTACCGGGGACTCTCCAAGCTCTTATAACAATCATACATCCATTGTGTCAAGCACACTTGTACATAGGTTGCCACCATCATTTTAACAACATTTTCTCTCTACTTGAGTCCTTGGTACCAGCTCCTTTTTTTCCTTCCCTCCCCTAAACCCCACCCTCATGACCCCTTGATAAATTATAAATTTTTTAAATTTTGATATCTTACACTATCTGCTGTGTTTCTTCACAAATATTTCTGTTGTTTGTCCCCCTCCAGGGGTTAGGGGGAGTAAGGGTGAAGGGGGTTGTTATACGTCGATCATTGTGATTGGTTCCCCCTTCTCCCCTCACCTTCTCCCTACGCTCGTGGTATCACTACTCCTCTTAGTGCTCCTGAGAGGTTTATCTGTCCTGGATTCCATGTGTCCAGAGCGCTTCTCTGTACCAGTGATCATGCTCCGGTCTAGCCGGATTTGTAAGGCAGAACTGGGGTCGTGATAGTGGGGGTGGAGGGTGGTGGAATGCATTAAAGAACGAGAGGAAGGTTGCATGTTTCATCGGTGCTCCCATATTCTTTGAAGTAATTTTGTATGGCCATTTGTTCTCAACATAGACTCTGGATGGACTTGAACTACCACCCTTTAGGCTAGCGGCCTTTTAGTTAACCTTTTTGTTAGTGGTTTGCTCCACCTGCGGGTTGCTTACAGCACATAGCTGCAGATGCATTTTGTTAGCCACATTCTTATGATTAATTATTTTACTTTAAAGGTCCCGCTTTCACAGCATCGACCACCCCCACGGACTCACACAGACTACGCAATGCGGCCACACTCTCCACTAAGACCAGGCGGGAACTGGGTTTCCCACTCTGCCGGGGCTGGAAATCATTTTAAACACAAATTCAAAAGCATATTCCAACACAATAAGAGAGGTCATCTAGAAGATTCAGAATAGGACTCTGTGACCTTTTGAAGGTTATCATCAAAGGGAAGCCCCAAAATTTCAAAGTTTGGGAGGAGAAAACTTGGTGACGGAGAATCCATTCACAGATTCTTTTCTGACAAACACAGCACTGTCAGCATTTCCTCTACTCCGCAACTAAACAGTTTACCTTCCCTTCACCTTTCTGACATGGCTGAGTCAGAGCGTCTGTGAGTCAGGCCTGCCCTCTAACACTTTGTAATGGAAGAAAAGCCAGACTCATAGCTAATAAATAACACATCTGCCAACTGTGCTTAGCACCGACAAGGACCCAGTGCTGACCGCTGCCCGGGATTAAACCTGCTTTTCTCACACAAACTAGACCTGCTCAGTTGCGGGGCGGGGGGGTGGGGGGGGGAGGGCTTCCCAGCAGCTGGGCTTGGGTGACCGAGTGGGGTCAAAGGACAGCCTCAAGAGCCATTTCACTTTGGGTGCTAATGAGATATTAACTTTAGAGGTAACATGAGTTAGAAAGGTCAAAGGCTGAGGAGACTACAATTCATCCAGCAACATCTGTGTGCTCCATGTTTTATATGATTTATCTCATGTCATCCTCACACCAATGTAATGATGTCAACGCGCCCATCTTTTGGATATGGATATCAAAGCACGGAGTTGTTATGTGACTTGCTCAAGGTTATTTGTAAGGTATGGAGGAAGGATTCAAATCTACCAAAATCTGACCACAGAACATGTATTTATTTTTTTCTTTTTCTTGAGCATGTACTTCTTATTCAGTTCTGGTTCTTACACTTAACAGAAAACATAGAGCGCTCCAGGGCTAAAGACCGCTCTTGTAGGAATTCTGTGTCATTAACAAGATAACTCACATAGAAATCCAAAGGAACAGAATTAAAACACAAAGACTTTTAAAAAAATCCTTCTAGATAAATAATGGTCAAAAACAACGAGAGTTTTAATGTAGAGAAGAATTGAGTCCTTAGAAGTTTCAAGATTGACATTTAAAAAGAAGGGGTCGACCAAGAGTATCAAATGGGAAGTGTACGCCCTCTTAACAAATGGTGCTGGAAGAAATGGATGTCTACCTGCAGAGAAAGGAAGCCAGGCCCTTCCCTCACTCCATGCACAAGAGCAAATTCAAGGTGGATCACAGACCTCAAGGTAAAACTCCATACTATTAGGACCATCAACGAGAAAACTGACAAATCTAAGAACCTTGGTACAGGGAATACATAGTCTACCAGAAATACGGACTGATATACACACAGAGGAAACTGAAATAGATAAGTGGGACATGCTACAGTAATACACTTGTGTTCATAGAAAAACTCCATCAAGACAGTAATAAGACAGTCCACAGACTGGGAAAGGGTATTTACCAACGACATATCAGATAAAGGGCTTGTTATAAATATATAATAGCCTGCCAGCCTACAACAAAAAAGCAAACAAACAAAAAAACACAGTTGCCCACTGAGGAGGGGGCAAGAGACCTGAACAGAAGATTCACAAGTGAGGAAACCTGAATCGCCAATAAGCATATGAGAAAATGTTCCCAATCATTAGTCATCTGGGAAATGCAAATTAAAACAACTAAGAGATACTACCTACCATCCTCAAAAATAGCCCAATTCAAAAAATCAGAAAACAACAAATGTTGGAGCGGGTGTAGTGAGACAGGAAAAGGCATCCACTGCTGGTGGTCTCGTAGATACACAAAACCACTGTAGAAAGTGATTTGGTGATACCTGAAACAATTGGAAATCACTAAGGACAAGGTACTCCGGCAGGGGTCAGACCAAACCCAAGGATGCATAGGGCGTTAAAATCAAATAGAAAAAAAAAGATGAAATATATTAAAAAACAAACAAAAGCCGTGCGGCTAGCACCAAGGCTAAACATCTTTTTCCCTCCTCCCTCATCCCTTTATGGCCCACAGAGAGGGGAGAGAAGGGGAAAAGGTGGCATTCGGGGAGCAGGGTACTAACCCACCCATGCAGAGGGTACTGTTCTTGTTTCCAGAGGAAAGGGAGAGGGAGCAGAGTTCATTCTGGTTCACCAATCTTTGAGGAAGACGTACCTGCACAGAGCAGCCCATAACAGAGAGGACAGAAAGCCTGGCACCAGCCTGAGTTATGACTTCCCCTTTCTAGATAACAGCGATACAGAGGACAACACAGAAGATACATTCTGGGAGATCAGCTGGCCTGACCTGCTCACATGGGAACAAAGTAAGAAGGAAAGAGAGAAAGAGAGTAGGCCCCATCCTGACACACCAAGTCATGAGGATGACATTCCTGCTCGAAGCAGCGAGTTCACAGAGAGGACTATAGATCTGGTCTCAGCCTGAGACATGACATCTCCACCCTCGAGCACAGCGCTATAGAGTTCAGCACTGAAGACACAGCATGGGAGTGCAGCCAGTCTGACCTCCCCAGATCAGCAGTGGGAACAAAGCCACAAAGTCCCAGAGGATTCCTAAAAGTAGACTCCTGACTTGGGGCAGGGGGTCGGGGTGGGGGTAGGGGTTGGAACAGTGCCTGGCACCTCATCTGAACTGGTTGGGGGAGGTCAGCAGACAGACCTGGAGCTATTGATATGTGTTATTTTTCTTTTTTTTCCTGTTTGATGTCTATCTATATAAGATAGAACAAGTAATCTCAAAGAGACAGCAACTGATTGGGGGGGGGGATGGGATGGGGGAAATAGTGAGCCAATATGTCAGGGACAAGGGAAGGGATCTAAAACTGACAGTGAGGAGGGTATAGTGTCCCTGGTGATGTTTGAGTACTTGAGATGTATCCGAGAGAAACCAATTGGAGGTGAACGATGGGTGAACATGATAGTGGGGCAGGAGGAAAGAAAAAAGAAATAGAAGAAACAACTAGGAAATAAAAATTATAAATATGTACATATGTAAAGATATAAATAAATGAAGATAGGTATATGTATGTATGTATGTATATATGTTTGTATATATAAGTAATTACAACAATGAAGCAGATGGACTTTGGGCCTCTACTTAAATCCTACCTCAGTACAAGAATGGCTTGTTCTCATAATGTGGCAATGTCTGATACTCATCATCTTCCCCACAGAATCGCTGGAGACAAATAGGTGCCTAAGCAAATGTGGTGAAGAAAGTTGATGGTGCCTGGCTATTAAAGGACATAGCATCTGTGGTCTTAAAGGCTTGAAGTTAAACTAGCGGACATCTAGCAGGGAAACAACAAAGCCCCCCTGGAAGAAGCACACCAGCCTGTGTGATCATGAGATGTCGATGAGAATAGGTATCAGAAGTTCAAAGACAAGCAATCAAATTGACAAGAAGAGACCCAAAGCCAACCTGCAAGACAGTTGGACAACCCCTCACAGAAAGGCCATACGGAAGGGAGGATATATCCAGGCGGAAGGGATGGTATATCCAGGGTGCAGTAGTGAACTGATGAAACACTTAACTATCCTCTACTTCATTAAAATTTCTTCCTTCACTATTATGACCATAGTTTCACCTCACTAATCTTAGCTAGACCTGTGTATATATACTGGTACAATCAAGATATTTCAATGCATGAAATTAAAGATAGATAAACCCTGCAGAAACAGTAAGGGAAGTAATGACTCCTGGAGGATATGGGAAGAGAGGGGACAAAGGGGAGAAAGGAGAACTGATAATAATAATGACTGTATAACCCCACTCAAGGGCAATGAACATCAGAATTGTAGGCAAATGGACACATGGGATGGTATAATTTATGGCAAAAATAATGTTAGTCCGTGTAGACTAGAGAAACAAATCCACAGAAACTCATATTTTATATAAGAGATAATGTTATATAAAGGGTAAGTGGACACTAAGAAAATATCCCAACCCAGTGCTGCCCAAGGCCACAAGTCCAACATTAGCCCATATGGCTGAGAACAGATCTACAAAGTCCTCCTCAATCTCACAAAATACACGCAATGATGCTGACTGCAGGAGGAAAGCCAAATCAGTGAGCGTGTAAGCATCTAAGCACTGGCAGGGGTCTCCACACGGCTGCTCCAGCACCCACGGCTGCATCAGGGTAGGTCCATGTGGCTTCTCCTCAGGGATGTCCAGCAGGAAGTGAGCCTTGCCAGCTGAAGCAAGGAACTGGTTAAGTCAGCTACACCCTTGGCTGACCATCAGAGAGCAAGAGACCCGAGAACTAGAAAGGCAAGGCTCACTGAGCTATATATCACTCTTCCCTTCAATTAATCCCACATGTGTTTTTATTGGCCAGGCTGGCACAATAAACCTTAACTATCTCAAATAACAATAATATATAATATAGTATGGGTTCAGGGGGATGGTAGGGTTGGGGAGGGCGGGGATAAGGAGAGCTGATATCAAGGAGCTCAGGAAGGAAAATGTATTGAAAATTATGATGGCAGCAATTTTACACTTATACTTGATCTAATGGAACTATGGATTGTAATAATATCTATAAGAGCTCCTAATAAAATGTCATAAAACAAAACAAAGAAGGAGTAGAGGTAATGTTAGCTGTACTAGAGAGTATATCTTGGATAAAACTTTGGGTACTCCAGGTAGGAAGGTCATTTTTAAAGCTCAGCTTGAAGATTTTCCCAAGTATTTTATGTGAGTTTGTGTAAGGAATTTTTATCTGCTTTTTATACTGCTGTATTAAAAATATGTAACAGTGGATACTCACTAAGTATGTATTAAGTCTACCACTTGTCTGTCAGTTTGTCTTTCCGTGGTGGCTTGTGTGTTGCTGTGATGATGGAAAGTGTGTCACTGGTATTTCACGTGCCAGCAGGGTCACCCACAGTGAGCAGGTCTCAGCAGAGCTTCCAGACGAAGAACAGACTAAAAAGAAGGAATAGGCTGTCCACTTTTGAAGAATTAGCCACTGAAAAGCTTATTAATAGCAGTGGAACACCGTCAGATACTGTGAAACATACCAGTAACAGCAGGACATTGTCAGAGACAGCTTCAGGTGAGGCCCCCAGATCAGAAGGCACTCACAATATGATTGAGGATGAGTTGCCTTCTTAAAGTAGAGTGGACCATATGATGTGAATGGAGTGAAGCCTGCAGGAGGGAAGCCGTTGGGACCTTCGTCTGCTGGTGGGGCACAACTCAAAATGAGAGGAAACAGCTATAACTATCTATTAATAACTGGAACTTGGGATAGTCAAATTATGAATCTAGGAAAATTAGAAGTTGCTAAAAATTAGATGCAATGCATAAAGATCAACATGCTCGGCATTAGTGAGCAGAAACGGGCTGGTATTGGCCAGTTGTAACCAGGTGATCCTATGGTTGACTGTGCTTGAACTGCACAGATTCAAAAGGAATGACATTACATTTATCATCAAGAGGGACATTTCAAGATCCACCACGAAGTGATAGGATAATATCATTCTTCACACAGGGAAATCAATCAATACAACTATTATTCAAATTTATGTACCAAGCGCTAAAGCCAGTGATGAAGAATTTGAAGAGTTCTATCAATGCCTTCAGTCTGAAATTGAATAAACCTGCAATCATAATGATTGATAATTATTGTCAAGTGGAATGCAGAAGTTGAAAACAAGAAGGAATGGCAGTTGGAAAATATGGTCTTAGTGACAGAAATGAAGCTGGGGATAGCATGAGAGAATGTTGCAAGACTGATGATTTGGAAAAAATATATATTTTTCCAACACACAAAAGATAACTATACACATGGACTTCTCCAGATGGAATGCAGAAAAATCAAATTGACTACCTCTATGGAGATGGAAGCTCAATATCAACAGTTAAATCTAGGCTAGTGGCAGACTATGAAACAGACCATCAATTGTGCTTATGTAAGTCCTGGTTGAAGCTAAAGAAAATTAAAACAACTACAGGAGAGCCAATATATGACCTTGAATATATCCACCTGAACCTCAAGAACATCTGAAGAATAGATTTTATGCACTGAACACCGATGACAGAAGACCTGATGGGTTGTGGGATGACATCAAGAACATCATTCATGAAAAAAGTAAAAGGTCATTAAAAAGGCAAGAAGAAATAAAAGATCAAAGTGGATGTCAAAAAAACCTCTGAAACTTGCTCTTCATCTTATAGTAGAAAAAGCAAAGAAATGATGAAGTCAAAGAGCTGAGCAGAAAATTTCAAGGGACAACTTGAGAAGACAAATTAAATAGAGCTTTTGCAAACTGAAAATGAAGAACACACTCAGCATATCTTAAATTGAAACTGAATTGCAATATGGAAAGATTCTACGGGCAAAATATTGAATAATGCAAAGAATGCACGAAGTCACTGTTCCAAAACTAACGAGTCAACCTTGAGCGATATTAAGAGGGATCATATGAACAAGAACCACCGATAGAGAAAGATGTTCGAGCTGTGCCGAAAGCATTAGCCAAAAACAAGGCTCCAGGAATTGATGGGATACCAATGGAAATACTTATAACAACCTGAGATATGTAGATGACACATCCTTGCTTGTTGAAAGTGAGAAGGACTTGAGGCACTTGCTGATGAAGATCAAGGATTACAGCCTTCACAACAGACCAGCATGAAGGAGTACACTAACAGAGAGATCTCCATGCCCAGCCCCTATACCAGCAACATTGACCCCTCTCTGGAAGAAGGCGCTACAGAGGACAGCACTGAAGATATAGCCTGGGGCGAGGGGAAGGTCTGCCCAGACCACACGGGAGCAAACTAAGAGGGAAAGAGAGAGAGAGAGAGAGAGAGAGAGAGAGAGAGAGAGAGAGAGAGAGAGAGAGAGAGAGAGAGAGAGAGAGAGAGAACAGCATCTTGGCTCACCAAGCTTTGAGGATGACATTCAGGCTCAGAGCAGCCAATACACAGAGAGGACTGTAGGGTCACCCTCATCATGAGGCAGACACATGTCCCCTTACTGACCTATAGTGTTACTGGGGCAGCACTGGAGACATAGTGTGGGGATTGTGCCCAGTCTGACACTCACCCCTCCCACCACCACCACTGGGGTGTAACACAAAGGGAGCACAACAGCGCAAGGGAAGCAAAGCAACAAAGTCCCTGAGGAATTCTGAAAGTAGACTTTTAGGCTCAGTGGGCAGGACTTGGCACTGCATCAGACCTGTTTGGAAAACATTTATAAGGGTCAGCTGACAGACCTGGAACTATTCATAGGATATTTTTTGTTTATTTTGGTTTTCTTTTCTTTTCATATATAAAATAGGCAGGATAAACAATCCCAAGGAGAAAACAATAAGACTGATGATTCCAGTGGGACAGGGAAAAAGAGAAGGTGGGGGAAATGAAGGGGACAGCCAACAAACCCAGAAACAACAGAACAACAAAAAGCTGAAATCGATGGTGAGGAAGGTGTAGAATGCCTGGTGCAATGTAGCTGAGAGGAAGTACAGAGACCAGAATGAAGGTTGAACATTGATAGTGGGACAGGAGAAAAGTAAAAGAAAATAGAGAAAAGGACTAGGGGAAAAAAGACATTTATAGAGGTATAAACATAGGCATGTACATATGTAAATATGTTAATATATAACAATAGGGATATAGGTCTCTAGATATATTTATAGGTTAAGTATTAAGGTAGCAGACAGACATTGGCCTCTACTCAAGTCCTCCCTCAATGCAAGAACACTTTGTTCTAATAACTTGACATTCTGTGATGCTCATCTTCCTGACATAGTATCTGAAGACAAAATGGGTGCATAAGCAAATGTGTTAAGAAAAGCGATGGTGCCCAGCTATTACAAGATAGAGCATCTGAGGTCTTAAAGGCTTGAAGTTAAATAAGTGGCCATCTAGCAGGGAAGCAACAAAACCCACATGGAAGAACACTCCAACCCATGTGTTCATGAGGTGTCTACGGGATCAGATATCAGGCATCAGAAGATCTAAAACATACAACCATTTTGATGCAAATGAGGGGGATCAGAATGGAGACCCAAAGCCCATCTGTAGACAAATGGACATCCCCTCACAAAAGGTCACAAGGAAGGGATGAGCCAGCCATGGTGCAGTAGAGCACTGACAAAATAAACAACATTCCTCTACTTCTTTAATGCTTCCTCCCCACACCCCCCCAACTATCATGACCCCAGTTCTATCTTAAAAATCTGGCTAGACCAGAGCGTGTACTCTGGTACAGATAAGAGCTCTCAACACATGGAATCCAGGACAGGTAACCCCCTCAGGACCAATAATGACAGTGACAATACTATAAATGTAAGGGAATGTGCAGGGTGCAGGGGGAGAAAGAGAGAACTGATCACAACGATCAACGTACAATCCCCCCACTTCCAGGGGGACAAACAACAGAAACATTTTGCAAGGAGACAGCAGACAGTGTAAAATATGAAAACAAAAATAATTTATAAATTACCAAGGGTTCACGAGGGTGGAAGGGTAGGGGAGGGAGGAAAAAAGGAGAAGCTGATACCAAGTAGAAAGAAAATATTTTGGAAATGATGATGGCAACATATGTACAAACGTGCTTGATACTATTGATGTATGAATTGTTATAAGAGCTATAAGAGCCCCAATAAAATGATATATTTTAAAAAAATGATTACAGCTCTCAAGATGGATTACAACCCATGGTGGGATTCAAATAATTTGACAATTTGTTCACTGCCCTAATGACTGTTTTATGTATAAAAAATATATACTGAAAGCTTTTATATTATTTTGTACAGTTAATACTTAAATAAGAATAAAGGGGGTACACAAACTAGATTATGCTATGCGCTTCAAGATATTAATGAAAAAACATTAAGTAATATTTGACAAAACCAATAAAACAGTTCTTTGAAATATTCCTATATTGCTTCTTGATTGGCATCCTTACTTGCAATGTTATTTGCTTTTATTTGTGTATCATCAGCGCTATGATCGATCTTTAACCATCTTTTCAGTGTAGGAGCTGGATCTCTTCTTTTAGACGCAGACCGGTTAGACAATAGCCATTTTGTTTGATTTATTAGAAACTGGCGACTTCTCAGAAGATGTTATGTTCATCTTTGAAAGAGCCCTCTACACTTCTGCTGAACATAAAGAAATTGTTCCAACAGTATTTTTAGCTCTCTGGAGATTTTCAGGAATTGCATACTTCACTCAACCTAGCGTGTGGAAATTTGGGGTATAACACAAAGCTGAAATGATTGACAGTGTATCATCCTCTGGTTGTCTGCCACTTTTTCTCTTTATGGTCTATGTTTGTTTCCCAAGTAACAAACCCAAGGGAATAAAAAATGTAGTATTTCATCAAAAGCATGAGTTTTATAAAATGAATAAATAAATATTAAGAACATAGATCTGCCTAATTTTTCATACCTATGGACAGAATGAACATTACTATGGGCACTTAGAGTATGATGCTGGGCAGATAAACATGAATAAAGAGTAAGGAATATATAATTCGTTATTTCCACACTGGGCACCCACCCAGCCACCCACTATAGAGAGAACACTGATTGCAGTGCCCTTCTAACACCTGGCTCCATGCACCCCATAAAAATCCGGTATCAGAACTGGATTGAACGGGCTGAATTCCACAGCTGATTACAACTCAATGTAAAGAAAACACAACTCCTATTGATACAACTGTATCAAAAAGTGTGGTAGTCACATAATCTGGTGTCACTTTGGGACTTGACAGCGAAGGGGTGGAGTCTAGTCTGTCAGTCAGGTCATAGCCAATGAGGCCTATGTGTGGGCATAGCCATTACCTAAAATTTCTGGGAATTCCTGATTTTCCTTCTTGGAGACAGGTGACATTCTCTCTCTCTCGGGTCACTTTCTGCGAGACATCCCTGAGGAGAAGCCACATGGAGGTAACCTGATGCAGCCCTGGGAACTGGAGCAGCCACACAGAGACCCCTGCCAGCACTGAGATGCTTACACCACCACTGGATCCAAAGACTTTCTACTCACTGGCTTGTGATCTTCCTGCATTCAGCATCATTGCATGTGTTTCGTGAATCTGAAGAGAACTTTATAGATTGGTATCAGACATATGGGCTAATATCAGACTTATGGACTTGGACTGGACTGGGTTGGGATGCTTTCCTAGTGCACAGTTACCCTTTCTATAAAACTCTCTCTTATACACATATCAGTGTCCATGAATTTGTTTCTCTAGTCTCCCCAGACCAACACAAAAAGTAACATCGTGATAAATGGAGAAAAGACTTAGCTTGTGGAGGATTTTGTCTTGCTTGGAGTCATAACCAGTGCTCATGGAACAGCAATCACGAGATCAAAAGACACATCACATTGGGTAAACGTGCTACACAAGTCCTCTTTAAAGTATTGACAACAAGGGTGTTACTTTGAAGATTAGGGTGGACCAGGTCCAAACTACAGTATTTTCTATTGCCTAATCTGCAGTGTGAGAGTTGTGCATTGAATAAGGAAGAGTGAAGAAGGAATACATTTGAAATATGGTGCTGGTGAAGAATACTGAAAGTATCATGGACCGCCAAAAGACCAAGCAAATCTGTCTTGGAAGAAGTACAGCCAGAGTGCTCCTTGAAGGCAAAGACGGTGAGACTTCATCTAATGTACTCTGGTCATGTTTTCAGAAGAGAAATCTCTGGAGAAGGACACCATCCTTGGTGAAATAGAGGGGCAACAAAAACCAGGAAGACCCTCAATAAATGGACGGACACAGTGGCTGCACCAATGGGCTCAAGCAACAACATTGTGAAGATGGCACGGGACCAGACAGTGTTTCCTTATGTTGTACATAGGTTGCTCTGAGTCAGAACTGATTCAACAGCATCTAATAACAGCAACGTGCATTAAAGGAATAAATTATAATATTTTATTAAAGGTAAACACTGGATTGGTCAGGTATTGTGCTCCTATCAATGGATTTTTGGAGACTAAGCTTTTAAGTTAGACTTCAGAAGAATGGTTGCATTTTGTGTTAGTCTGGGTAGACTAGAGAAACAAATCCATAGACACGCATGTGTGTGTAAGACAGAGATTTTTATATGTATTAGTCTGGGTACTTTACAGAAACAAATCCACAGAAACTCATGCCTAAGAGAGAGTTTTATATAAAGGTTAAGTGCACATCAAGAAAATATCCCAACCCAGTGCTGCCCAAGCCCACAAGTCCAACATTGACCCATTGACCCATATGTCTAATACCAATCCACAAAGTCCTCCTCCATCTCACAAAGCACACACAATGATATCGTCTACAGGAGGAAGCTGAGTCAGTGAATGTGTAAACATCTCAGCGCTGGCAGGGGTCTCCACATGGCTGCTCCAACACCCAGGGCTGCATCGGGGTAGGTCCATGTGGCTTCTCCTCAGGGATGTCTTGTAGGAAGTGAGCCTTGCCAGCTAAAGCAGGGAACTGGCTAAGGCAGCTACAAGCAAGATACCTGAGAACTAGAAAGGCGAGAATCACTGAGCCATTTATCCCTCTGCCCTTCAGTTAACCCCACATGTGTTTACCAGCCAGGTTGACACAATAAACTAACTACCTCAATATACAAGAGCAATTAAATATTGAGAAAACATCCCAACGCAGGCCAGATCAAGTCCATATGTCCTATACCAATCTGTAAAGTCCTTTTCAGACTCATGAAATACACACAAGGATGATGAATGCATGAATATCATAGGCCAATGGATGTGAAGTCTTGTAGATACAATGGCAGTGGAAGCCATTGCACTGGCAGGGGTCTCCACATGGCTTCTCAAGCTCTGGACACTAGTGTAGGTTCATGTGTCTTGTCAGCCGCAATGTCTCCCAGGGAGTGAGCAGAGAGAGAAAGTGCCTCTTGCCTCCAAGGAGGAATACCAGAGTTCCTAGAAACCTCAGGAGAAGGCCAGGCCCCAGAGATGCCTCATTGGCTACGACCTGATTGACAGGCCAGACTTCACCCCTTTACTCTTAAACCTCTCAAATTGACAAATAATTATATAACTACCACACCTTTGAATTATGATGTTTCCAAAGAATATGAATTGCCAGAAGGATAAACAAATCTGTCTTGGAAGAAGTACAAGAAGACCGCTCCTTAGAAAAGAAGTCCAACTCAAGAACTTTGGATGTGTTGTCGTGCGAAAGCTGTTCCTGGAAAAGGACATCATACTTAGTAGAGGGGTAGCAAAAAGAGCAAGACCTTCAGTAAGATAGATTGATTCAATGACTGCAACATGGGTTCAAATATACCAACTGGGAGGAGGATCAGGGCCTGCAACTTCTGGGAGGGCATAAGAGATACGTATGCTGAGTAAGTTGCCCTAGTCTTCCTAGCTAAGGGAATAATAGATAAGCTGACTTCAAGATAACTCCAACTAATATTAGCAAAGTTATCTAGATAACCCATACTTGACAACCAACCCATGAGTGTGTCCAACTGAGCTCTGCTCAGATCAGTTAAACTCTAGAGTCAGTCGTAAGTGAAATAGTTGAACACCATTGGCTTTTTGTTGTGGTTTGCTTTGTAGTATAAGGTCACTGTGAGTCGGGATCGGCTTGGGGTCAGTGAGTAAGCTATGTAGTATTACTGTAGCAATTGATAACTGATGCATCTTCTAGAAAGACTTCCTTTACACCACTACCCCCCGGTAAAAGGGACCATTCCCTCATCTCTCATCTGTACAAGCTGAATCATATCTTCCTCTAATGCAAAATCTAACCTCTTGATGACAGAATTATTTTCTACTTTGGACTTGGTGTTGTTGTTATCGATACCATGTGATTTCTGTAATGAAAGACGAGGTGAAGTCATGGGAAGTATTTTAAAAGTTTATATGAATCATATATGGGTAACATCCTGACAACTAGAGAAAAGATGGAAGTCGTCAATGATTTCATCTTGCTTGGCTGCACAATCAATATTGATGGAAGCAGCAGTTAAGAAATCAAACCATGTATTGCATTGGGTACATCTGCTGTACAAGATCTCTTTAAAGTGTTGAAAAGGAAGGATGTTACTTTAAGGACGAAGGTGTGCCTGATTCCAGCCATGATCTCCAATTACCTCATATACATGTGAAATTTGGGCACTGAATAAAGAAGACCAAAGAAGATTTTATGTATTTGAATTATGGTGCTAGGAAAGAATAGAGAAAGTGCCATGGGCCCACATGGAAGAAGCACACCAGCCTGTGTGATCATGAGGTGTCGAAGGGATCAGGTATCCGGCATCAAAGAACTAAACATCAAATCATTATGAATGAGGGGGAGTGCAGATTGGGGACCCAAGATCCATCTGTAGGTAACTGGATATCCGCTTACAGAAGGGTTGCGGGGAGGAGAGGAGCCAGTCAGGGTGCATTGTAGCAATGATGAAACATACAACTTTCCTCTAGTTCCTAAATGATTCCTCCCCCTGCCCCCCACTATCATGATACCAATTCTACCTTACAAATCTGGTTAGACCAGAGGATGTACACTGGTACAGATAGGAATTAGAAAAACAGGGAATCCAGGACGGATGATCCCTTCAGGACCAGTGGTGAGTGTGGCGATAGGAGGGTAGAGAGAAGGTGGGGTGGAAAGAGGGAACTGATTACAGGGATCTTCTACATATAACCTCCTCCCTAGGTGATGGACAACAGAAAAGTGGGTGAAGGTAGATGTCGGACAGTGTAAGATATGACAAATGATAATAATTTTTACATTATCAAAGGTTCATGAGGGAGGGGGGAGTGGGAAGGGAGGGGAAAATGAGGAGCTAATACCAAGGGCTCAAGTCAAACGCAAATGTTCTGAGAATGATAATGGCAACAAATGTACAAATGTGCTTGACACAATGGATGGATGGATGGATTGTGATAAGGCTGTATGAGCCCCCAATAAAATGATAGAAAAGAAAAGAAAGTTCCAAGGACTTCTAAAAGAATAAACAAATCTGTCTTTCTAGAAGGAGACCCAGAAGGCTCCTCAGACACAAGGATAGCGAGACTTTATCTCATGTATTTTGGACACGCGGTCAGGGCCCTGGAGAGGGACACCGTGCTTGGTAAAGGAAGGGGGCAGCATAAAAGAGGAAGGGAGTCAACAAGACAGACTTACATAGCGGCTGTAACAATGGTCTTACACATGAGAAGGATTGTGTGGAAGGTGGTGGGCTGTGGGGTGTTTTGTTCTGCTGTGCAGAGTCGCTCTGACTCAGAACCAACTTGCTGGCACCTAACAACAACAATTATGCAGACCCATATGTTCCCAGCGACTCTGTGGTGTGGCTGGTGGGGTGAGGGCCTGGCTTCACATTCACAGTTACACAGTTGTCCATGTGCTGCGGTTGGACCTACAACTCCCCAACAAAGGCAGAGACTGAAAATGATGGTGGGCGATATACGGGTAGGTCCACAGATCACAAAAGGTCAACCCGCTCTCCCATCACCAATATTTGTTGATTGAATCAGTAATATAATTTATTTTTAAAGTATGGTGTTAGCCCTCTAAAATTGACCTGCCAGGGAACAGGGACATCTTTGTGAGGGAAGGGAGCTGATACAGTCTGGGTGGACCTGAGTTCAAGTCATGGCTCTACAAATGACACATAATCGGAGCCCGACTCCTGAACTGTAAAATGAGGAGAGTAGCAACCTTGCAGGCTTTTTGAGAAAAGAACATGAAATCGGGAAATCTATAGCGTGGTGAGCTCCATACGTGACTTCCCCGCCCCCCGAGGGCTCACTGCGCACTGTTTGGCTGGATGGATAACAGAACTGATCTCCTATGGCAAAATTCTTAGAATGAGCACACCAAAAATGTAAGCCCTTTATTCCATCATCAATTCCTAGCATCACGCTGGCTGCCCAGAGCATTCTTTGGCCTCTAATTCGATTTATGACAATGGAAGCTGATGTTTCAATTGACTGAACCCAACTGCATAATAAATAAAATTCCCTCAGAGGACCAACTTTGTAACTTAATGTCAGCGTGGTCATTGAATGCAGTTTATTTAATCCTTCATTTAAAACAAAAAGTTGCAGTTCATTGCTTATAAATCTGCTCTCCCTTCAACCTGTTTGAGACATACATATTCTCGCCTTGCACTTAACAGCCTGCTCTTAGGCAGACTAACTAGTCTTTGCTGATGGGCTAGATATCTGCACAATTACGAGGCATGTACTTACCTCTTCGGGGGCAGGTTGCTGTCTTCCACAGCATCTGTGAGAAGAAGAGGCAGAGTGAAACAAAAAAAAGCCTAGCCAACAACCAGGCAAACAGAATTATGTTTGTGGCATGTCCTGACCCGGATAGACAAAGTGGGGAGTACCAGCTCATTGGACCACAACGTCCCTCCTCCTTCCTACCCCTTTCCACTGGGCCAATCGCTGTGTTGTCAATTCCAACTCACGGGCCCCCCATGTGTGTCAAGGTTCCCTTTTGCTCTCAGTGGCTGTCAATTGTCGCCCTGGTGCCGCACTGTGTGAAAGCCATAGGGTTTTCTTGGCTGTGATCTTCACAGAACAGACTGCCAGGCCTTTTGTCCTGCAGTGAGGCTGGGAGGGTCCAAACCGCCCATCTTTGGGGTGGTTAACAGACAAGCACAACTACGGGGTGCTTATTCACAGGTGCAATCTCTCACATTGGTTGTTGATGTCTTTGACAATCATTGTCTCAGTGGAATTCATCTCTTATGTCCATCCTGAGGCCAGTCTCAATGTAGTTTGAATTAATGTGAATATCTAATTCTCATTGAGGGCTTAAGTGCCAGGAACGATTTACTTTGCACGCGTCATTTCCTTCTCGCATCACAATGATCCCATAAGGTTAGTGGCATGAGCATCATTGCCATTTTACAGATAAGCAGAGTGATGTGCAGTGAGATCAGACCCAGATTTAAACGGTTAGTAGTGGGAGAGTCAGGATTTACAAAGTCACAGTATTAGCAATGACACAGTGCTTCGTTCCACGTTGAAAACCTCCTCTTTCAGAAGGGTGATCCGAGCCCTGAATGATTTATTATTTATAAAAATCACATTATGTCTTTTCTGATATGGGGATGTCAATATTGCAAAAACTCTGCTTCTCTACATAGACTTTTCTGTGGGGGGATTTACTATGACTTAGTTGTTCTCAAAGTGTGGTCCCTGGGTGAAGCACCCCTAGAAAACTGCTACCAGTAACTTGTTGCCTTCAAGTTGAGTCTGACTCACGGTGGTCTCAGGAGTTTTAGAGTAGAGCTGAGCCCTGGTGGTGTAATAGTCTGCTAACCACAAGGTCAGTAGTTTGAATCCACCAGCCGCTCCTCAAGGGGAAGGTGATGCATTCTGCTCCTGTAAAGACACACACCCTTAGGAGCCCACGGGGACAGGTCTACTCTGCTCTCTAGGGCTGCGATGGGTCAGGATCAACTCAATGGCCGTGAGTTTGGTTTTGAGTCTGAAGTAGACCCCCAGGCCTTTCTTCCATGGTGCCTCTGTGTGAATTCAAATATCTAGTCTTTAGTTTAGTTACTAAATACTTACTCCTTAGTGTTATCCAGGGAAACCTGGGAACCTACTAGAAAGGCAAATTTACAGGACCCTGGTCCAGACCAATGGAATCCAGCATACTGAGGAGGGGCCAGCGATCTGTTTTCTCACAAGCCCCTAGGTGATTCTCTTGTGTGCTGAAGTCGGAGCACCACTGAGCTGTCCACATCGAACCTGGAGGCCACTCAGGTAGCGCTCTTATGTCAAGTGCACAGGAGGTTGGCCCAGCAGCCCCATGAGCTGCTGCAGCGGCTGCAGGGGAGCTCTCGGTAAAGCAGAGGTACCGCAGCACTTGGTCACCGCCTAGTGCCCGCCTCGTCCCATCCGCCACCATACACAAAGGTGTTGAACTTGTCAACAGAACCAGACTCTGGTGGGGGTGGGGGGCGACCGGGAGGGGAGTTGTGTAAATAACAGATGGAAACACAAAATGGCACAGAAAGTGGTCTCAGTTCCCGGAAGGCACCGGTAGGGACCAGAATTTCCTTTCAGGCCAAGTCCAAAGCCTGAGGACTCAGATCACAAAGGCCCGAGGCCACTCAGATAACGCTTTTATGTCAAGTGCACAGGCAGGTCCCTTTCTCTCCGCCCCCTCCCCAGCCCTCCCCTTGTTCCGGCTGTGTTGACAACACAGCCTTTGCTGAAAATAGAAGGCACGTTCCCTCCCTGTGCTGGTGACTTTGTTTCCTTCATTCTGGAAAGACGCCCAGTGATCAAAAGCAAGCTGGCCTGGGAGTGATAAGGGGCCAATCCCACAGATTTGTCATTTCACGGGCAAGCTGCCTCGGCCTCCACGCAGAAACGGCAGTGATGGATGCCCAGCCCAGTGGAGAGCAGGCACTGCATTTTTACCTGGGAGTCCATGCCCAGAGGGAGGGGACGCAGGGGAGGGGGTACACAGGGCCTTGGGGGATTGCTTACCTTTCCTTTGGGTCTTGGAAATAGCAGCTGCTTGCCTCCGGAAGGCCAAGAGGTTCACGGCTGGGGGCTTCGGCGGCTTTGAGGGCGGAGGGCCCAGGGACTTGACAGAAGGTAGTGGCTTCTTTTGGGGCAGTTGGTGATGCCTGGCACCCCGCCGCTTTTCTGGGTGAGACAGTAAGTTGTTGGTGAAGGCCCTCAAGGAGACAGTAAGCTATGTAGCTTACAGCTATTTCCATTTCCTTAATTGTCAGGGGACGCTGACTTCTCTGACCCCTCCCATCTGTTCTCCACCCAGCAGCCGGAATCTCCTGCTCCAGGAGCACACTCCGCCAGTGACCCACTTGGCGGCCCAGAGGAGGAAGCTGGACTTGTGTGGCTTACCCTCCTCTGACTCCATTCTCGAACATTGAACATTGAGGCATTGTCCCGCCCACACCAACCCTCCCAACCCAGGCCCTCCCAAACTTTGTTTCAACTGACAGCTGTGATCCAGATGTGATTCCAGTTTTCCTTTTGAAAGAGTTATATTCTTAGAAAGCGCTCACATATCCACGGTTATGTTTTCCCCGGTCCTGGTTCTGCAGTGCTGTGCCCTCACGTCTCTCCTGGGAAACGCTGACCTCTCCTTTACAGTGGTCTCCCCTGACACTTCCTCTAGGAAGCTAGAATCCTCTAGAGCTCAGGTCCAGCACTCTCCACTCCCTCCTCCGTATTCCCAGGTTGTTAGGGGCCATCCAGTGGCCCCATGTACAATAGCCTGAAGCACAGCACGGCCCTGCGCCATCTCCACAGTGGTTCCTAGCCTGAGCCCTCTGTCGTGTTGCTAGCACCTGTACATCAGGAGTAGGATGAATCAGGGTGCTGGTATCCCAGGGAACTTCAAAAAGGTGGTGGGAAAAATCCCATCATCTTTTCATTCCTTTTTTACCCGAACCCTCAGAAGCTCCCTGGTATGTTCCAATGAAACCTGGGAACTACTGACCCCAGACCCAGCACCAAGCAGAGAGCCTACCCCTGAGAAGAAGCACTGGGGTTATTCAGTGAAGGAGTTCATCCTGCACTGACAAGGAGCAAACAGTAGGGGTTGGGCACTGCAAAGACATGTAAGAATGTATCATTCTGTCTAAGGTTTCATCTAAGATGCTTTTTAGTCTAAGGTGTTTTTTTATGGCAATGGGGCACTTATGAATTTTCTATACTGGGATTTTCTAGAACATTCCTTTGGCATAAATAAACCAAGTACCGATAGAAATCCCAAAATTTTATATAAAATCATCTGGCTTCTACACTGGATATAAGACAAAAATCACCTAGAATCCAAGGGTCTTACGTTTTTTTATTTACATAATTTAGTATGTGGGGGTCATCCCTGCTAAAAGTAAAAATGTAGTTTAACCCAAGAACTAAACTCACTGCCATTGAGCCTATTTAGAATCATGGTGAGCCTATAGGGCAGGATAGAACTGCCCCTGTAGTTTTCCAAGACTGTAACTCTTTACAGGAGTAGAAACCCTTGCCTCCCCTCCCCTCCCATCCCCACCCATTGAACAGCTAACTGGTGGTTTCAAACTGCTGACCTCATAGTTAGTAGTCCAGTGTTTAATCGCTATACCATGAAGGCTCCTAAAGCAGTGGGCTGGGATTTCACAAATAAGGAGCTGGCTTCCTCCAAGCCATGCTGTCCTCTACAATGTAGGAGGGGGAGGGATGCTCCCTTTCTAGGTCCTACTGCAGGGGGCTACATCCTCAGACCGTCAGAGCCCCCTCAAACTACATACGATGTCAGGAATTTGACTTTCTAATGAGTATAATTAAGAAGAAGGCATAGTAAAAAAATATTAATTTCGACTTACTAATTCAGATCCCAGTTTTGACCAGGCACTGTGCTAAGCGTTTGACATGAGTTTTCTCACTGAATCCGTTGAAAAGCTCCATCCAGCCAAAGACTCCCTTCTCCCTTCTTTCTCTCCTTCTACCCAACATTGGGTCCTTCCTATCTTTGTCTTTCTTGCTTGCCCCTCCTTCAACGACAATTATATGTCCACTGTATCCCAAGCCTTATGCTGTGATCCAGAACAGTTACAGTCCTGTCCTTAGACAATCAAATGCTAGCAGGAAGAAACTGGTGGCAAACGTATAAGCCAATAAAGGCATGAGCTCCATAAATACATCAGATGCTTACTGAGGTTGATGAGTTCCCAGGAGGAAACAGAAACAGGATGACATGAAAGAATGTGAGCTGGCGAGGCAGTGCTCTTTAGAGAGTGAGGCTAGACAAAGCTTCTCTGGGGAAAGCGTCCGTTGAACTTAGACCTAAGTGCAGCCAGGCAAGGGTCAAAGAAGAGTGTTAAGGGAAGAGGAAAGAGCAGGTGCAGAGGTGCGCACACAACGGCCAGCAAGGATTGTTCAGAGCAGAGGACACTTGAGCAGAGCCCTTAATGAAGCGAGGGGTTGAGACCTGCAAATGCCTGGGGTTACAACAGAGCATCTGGCAAGTGCAAAGGCCCTGTGGCAGAACCAGTTTGTTTGTTCCATTCTATGAACCCTCTCTCAATGTCATACCAGGAGATTCATCACCACCCCAAACCTGAAATTACACATTAGCAGCGAGACCTAGAATACCCGCAATGGAGGTAGCAAACACTGCCAGGTCACCTGTGTGACCATATGAAGTCAATAGGCTTCACATTAGAAACAGCCAGTGGTTCCCTCCACCAACCCCACGGAGATTCCATGTCTCACCTGTGACCTGACTGGCGAGCTCACACTCATAGACAGGCGGGGTAGTGCTCGCTGTTGGTGTCCTCTTGGACCCAGAGTTCTCTAGGCTTTTCCTGAGGTGTGGAATGGTTGACTCTTCAGAGTAGGAAACTGATTTTCTTTGGGCCAGCAAGTGCCTCCGGGAAGCAAGCATCTTGGCTTCATTTGTGGCGAGCCTTTTCTTTAGTTTCTCTGGAGAATGCCCCAAGATCTTTGACTCATCCAGCTGGAAGACTCTCCCTCCACAATTGGCCAGGAAGATGGTTGATGACACCTCACTCTTCTGAGATGAAAACTTCTCCCAGTTCGAAAGCTTGTCTCTGAAGTTGTAGGTCACTATTACTTTTTCCTTGTTCCCGAGCTCATCTTTGGGGTGATCCACTTCAGACAGAAGAGAAGCCTTTTGTAAATTGATGGCAGACCCAGAAGACCCGTCCAGAGGTGCCGGGGAATTAGAACATTTCTGAATGTTGCTGCTCTGGGCCAGCTTCATCTTCTGGGCTGTGAGGGGCTCATGTTCATCACTGGAATGGCATGGAGAGGGCTGACTCTGGTTGGATGAAGGGGCTTTCCCGTCGGCCACACCCTGGGTTGACGGTGCACTTGTGCTGCAACCCTTGTGAGAAACAGCTACCGAGGGTTTAAGGGGTCCTGGAAGAAGTGGGGCATCGAGTGTGTTTTGAAATTTGGCTCGAAGTTCCTTGAAGTTTCTTACGCCTTCCTAAAGCATAAAATCAAACAGAAGCATTTCATTATTCCAGGCAACTGCCAGCATGATTCGCTGACTCGAGTGTACATGTGAAGGCACTCAAAGTGTCAATGTGACCCGATCACTTATCTGTTGGGCAACATTAGTCAGTAACACACTCACGGATGTGAGATGAAATGAAACAGCTTTGAAACAGCTTCAACCAGGTTTAATTTTATCACAGTGTAGAACAGTTAGCATTAACAACTGCTGACAAACTCCTTTATGTGAGCTTCTTATGGCTCCCAATTGCCAATAAAAAGGGACTTCAAGCTCTAGTGTGGTCCCCAAGATCCTTCAGGATGTGGCCCCAAACTAAAGCACCAGCTCAAAAGATCGAGGAGTCACGAGTTCCAACCACAGTCCAACACCAAAACAAACAACATGCTATTGGAATTGGAATTGATTTCAAAGCAGAGCACAAGCTAAAGAGAGGAAGGCCCTCGACGCGGTGGCTTGACGCAGTAGATGCGACAATGGGTGCAAATTTAGTAACAATTGTGAGGATGGCGCAATACGGGGCAGTGTTTCCTTCTGTTGTACCTGGGCTGACGGTGCACTCGTGATGCATCCTTTTGAGAAACACCTGTTGAGGGTTTAATAGGCTCTGGAAGAAGGCCCAACTAACTCAAAGACACCTAATGAGAACAAGTACCAATACAGTACGTCATAACTCATCTTAGGAGCTGTTACTCTGCATCAGCCTGATTTTGTTTATGTGCTCTTGCTTCACAAAATACGAGGGGTTACTCTCCCCCCTCCCAAATGATTTGTTTTTTTTCAAAGCTATGTATTTAATTTTTTTAATTAAACAACCCTATTACCTTTAAAATACAGCCCATTACACTTAATCCATTTGTCAAACCTGTAATTCCATTCTTGGAAACATTTTTCCAAGTCATCTGTTTGGATGGATGGCAGCACCTCCCTCATTTTTGTCTTCACCTCTTCTACATCATCAAATCACTGTCCTTTCATGTCCCTCTTCATTGGTGGAAACAAAAAAAGTTGCACAGAACAAGGTCAGGTAAGGAAGGTGTGTGCAGCAGAGGCAGGCCTTTGTTGTTGTTGTTGTTTTGGTCACAAACTGGTGCACTGAGAAGGCTGATTGAGCAGGTGCATTGTTGTGCATTTTTGCGGTGACAAAACCAGTTCCCCCCAACCCCCCCCCCCTCCAGCCTGCCACAAATCAGACCTTTTTTGGTCACACACTGTTAGGCAATCTTTTCAGAACTTCTAAATAAAAAGCTTGGTTAACAGTTTGACCGGGTGGCTTGAACTCCAAATGCACTACTATTCCGTCTGTACACGTCACCTACCAGACAAGTCAATTCACCTGCATTTCCTGTCCTCTGACATGGTGGAAGCCAGTGGAAGGCATGGAATCAGATGTGAGTATAAAGCTCAGATTAGCTACTTTTTGGTTATAGGCCTTAAGCAATTGACTTCACTTCTCTGAATTGTATTTTCCTCATTATAAAATAGGACTTTCACTTCTACCGATTGTTTAGGGTGATTGGATGAAGATCAAATGAGAAAACAGATGTGTAAATCTCAGTGATTAATACGTAAAGGGAATGTACTTTTTAATTGTTTGCTTAATGATTACTTTTCTTTCTCTTCACTATCTAGCCAAATGACTTATAAGTGATTGCTTGGTGGATTTCAGTCTCAGATGGCTTGATTAGGTGAGTGTCCTAGTTATCTCATACTCTCTAAACCTAAAAACTCACTGCCATCGAGTTGATTTCCAACTCATCACTACCCAACTGGTCAGGCTGGAACTGCTGCTGTGGGTTTCTGCGACAGTAACTTTTTATAGGAGTAGAATGCTTTTCTCTCAAAAAGCAGCTGGTTTTTTTTTAACTGCACACCTACTGGTTACCAATGGGTAACCACTATGCTACCAAATATCGAAAGTGGGTGGCTTCCATAGACATAAATGTATTTTCTCACAGTGTAGGAGGCTGAGTTCAGGGAAAGCTCCAAGGGAAGGCTTTCTCTCTCTTTGGGCTCTGGGGGAAGGTCCCTGTATCTTTTTAGCATCTGTCCCTCCCTTCCTTGAAGATCTCCATGTGGTCTGACACCGACCTTCCCCATTCTTGCTTGCTTGCCTACCACTCCTCAATATCTCAAAAGATGTCAATATAGAAACACCCTGTACTGCCTCATTAATGCAACAACGGAAGCCCATTTCTAAATGGTATAATTGAGGGCACAATTTAAGCTATCACACATGATGGATTCAAGACCTCCAAACCAACATGCTGCGTTATCAGGAGGCAGCAAATTTGATTGTATCTGGCTTATTCATTCTTTCTTTCTTTTCATATTTAATAGTTTTATTAACATATAATTCACGTCTCACACATTTTAATGGTTTGAATCTATTAAAAAAGAGTTGTGGAATAATCATCACAATCAGCTTTAGAACAATTTCTTCTTTCTTGTACTTATTAATAACTCCCCATTTACATCCCCACCTACTTTGCAATACCCCAAGAAACTATTAATCTAGTTACCATCTCTATAGATTTTCCTATCCTGGATTTCATATAAAGAAAAGCATACTAATGAACTAATAAACAAACCTCCAACAACAATAACAAAATAGAACAGAAAAAATACCTCGATCGAAAAGAAAGGAGAAAACAATAAAAACTACAGCAAATTTAAAAACCATCAAAAGTGACAACAAATGACAAGGTGTTAACTTGTAACCTAACTACACTTAGGGTATTCACATTCCTGTCCAATAGTCAGATGAGATGTATCCTTGGCTTAATCCACATGGGGATCCTGCAAATAGATTTGGGGCTTCATTGTCATTCATCACCTTCTGCAAACAGGGTGCTCAAAATTTAATCTCTAATACCATTTCCTCCTCTGCTCTTGGATTTTATTTTTTACCATCCTTTGATCACATAGACTGGTGTGCTTCATCCATATGGACTCAGTTGACAACGCATTGAGATGGCTGCTTGTATTAAGACAAGCCTTTACTATTCCAGATAGTATTCTCTCTGGTAGCTGGGAACCATCTAAGCTATTCACCACACTTTGCTACAGCACCCATATCATCAGTAATATCTTGAGGAGGGCAAGTATAGAGTAGGGTCAAATCATAAGAACTAATTGTTCTTGGATTAGGACTACAATTAAATTTGAGCTAACAATTCATTCTATGGTATAAATATATATTTTAAATTTAAATACACACACACATACATACATACACACACATACATATGGCCCTGCTCCACTCCAGAGATATCTTTATGCTTTCATTGATTACACCCCTGGGATATATGGTAATTCTATTGATAGTATCATTAATTTAGCTGATGGTATTGGATTTAAAATAATGGCGAGAAAAAGGAGAGTATACATGTATTGGACAGCTTTTTAGACTAAAATACTTGGCTGCCTGCTCTAGACAACCAGGACTGTAGACTCTTTACTGTGGAATTGCACAGCATCCCAGAGGGATCTAATTTGGAAATCTTGCTGAGCATTCTGGACTTTACTTTAAAGATGCCTGTAGGAGATTAAAGTAACTGAAAAGCTCCTGTGGAAAGCTGAAATGTTAGTGTGAGAAATCACTGGACTCTAGTTCAAATCCCTTCCTTGGAGGGTGTCAATAAATGGCCACCCAAGACCTCCTTATATTTGCTATTTTCATACTCTCTGTCTTTTTATGACATATCGTAGTCTAGCAGGCATAGTTCTGCTTTTGTGAATGTTATTGAGAATTTTGCCTTATCTCCCACCTTCACGGTTGGCACAAATAGTGTCCAGTCACTTAAATTTTAATCTGGATATGTCATTCCTTCTTTTAATAAATAATCATTAACTCCCCACTTTAAGCCAAGTGCTGTTTTAGAGAGTAAAGTCTTAGATATGACATTGTATTATTAGGGAGAAAAAATAAGCAAAAGAGACGTGTTATGAGGAAAAGTAAACAAACAAGTGGTAAAGCATTCCACTACTGGCCCAAAGGTTGCAAGTCAAACCCACCAGCCACTGGGAGGAACAGAGGTCTTCCAGTTGACGCCTTATGGGGTTGATCTGCATCTCTGAAATTGTGTTCAACATAGACATTGAATCAGCAGGGTGCGACTATACAAGCCCAACACACACCTTTCCCGATTTTATTTTATTATTATTAAACATTTGATTGGGGGTTCATACAACTTATCACAAGCCATCCATCCTCCCATTGTGTCCAGCACATTTATACATTTGTTGCCATCGTTATTTTAAAAACATTTTCTTTCTACTTGAGCCCTTAGTATCAGCTCCTTATTTTTCCCTTCCCTCCTATACCATCCCTCTCTCCTGAACCCTTGATAATTTATAAATTATTGTTTTTTCATGTCTTACACTGAGCAATGTCTCCCACCCACTTTTCTGTTGTCTGTTCCCCAGGGAGGGGGTTATATGTAGATCCTTGTGATCCGTTCCCCCTTTATAGCCCCACCTTTCCCTTACCTCCTGGTACGGTTACTCTCAATAATGGTCCTGAGGGGTTTATCTGTCCTGGACTCCTTGTGTTTCTAGCTCTTTTCTGTACCAGTGTACATGCTCTGGTATAGCCAAATTTGAAGGTAGAATTGACCTTTCCTGATTTTCCCTTGTGGTTTTTTGTTGTTGTGTTTGCTTTTAAGGTTTTAATCCTGAAGACCTGGGTTTTTACTTGAAGTTGGACAATACATTCTATCTTTGATGAGTGGAGCCACAGATCAGCTTGGACAAACAAGCAACATGTGTCCACAGCATTGTACTCACTTTAGTATGCAGCCTTCTATCTCAGGGGCCGACGAGAATAAAAGGCAGCTCTTTGGTATTTGTGTTGCTGTGAGAGGACATCTCACCCCACAGTCTACTGGTACTCTGCCTTTTACAGTCCTTTCCCCCAAACCATTTTCTTAGGAGCTCATCTAGACGTCATATCCTTCCATAGTTCAATCACATCGAGCAGTATTGGACAATCGCTACCTTTTGTTTTCACAGCTGCCTCTTGATCTATGTACAGGTTCCACATGAGCACAACTATGTTTTGGAATTCCCATTCTTCTCAAGACTAGTCATAGTTTGTTATGATCCATACAGTCAAAAGCTTGCCATAGTCAATAAAATAAAAGTAAACATATTTCTGGCAGTCTCTGCTTTCAGACATCAGCAATGAAATTCCTTGTTCCACATTCTCTTCGGACTGCGGTCTGAACCTTTCGCAGCTTCTTGTCAATGTGCTGCTGCAACCATTGTTGGTTGTAACTTGAGCAAAAGTTTACTTTCATGCGATAGCTATGAGTTTACTTGCATATAATAGCTATGAGTTTATTTGCATGTGATCGCTTGAGTTTACTTGCATGTGATTGCTATGAGTTTATTTGCATGTGATAGCTTGAGTTTACTTGCATGTGATAACTTGGGTTTACTTGCATGTGATAGCTATGAGTTTATTTGCATGCGATAGCTATGAGTTTACTTGCATGTGATAGCTATGAGTTTACTTGCATGTGATAGCTATGAGTTTACTTGCATGCAATAGCTATGAGTTTATTTGCATGCGATAGCTATGATTGGTGGTGCACTCTGTTGAGTCACTCTTCTTTGGAATGGGTGCAAACATGGATCTCGTCCAATCAGCTGACCAAGTAGCTGTCTTCCAAATTTCCTGGCATAGGCAAGTGAGTGCTTCCAGTGCTTCATCCACTTGTTGGACTACATGAAGAAAAACGTGGCATCAGGCCTGGAGGAAGGCTTATTAATAACCTGATATATGCAGATGACACAGCCTTCCTTGCTGAAAGTGAGGACTCTGAGCACTTGCTGATGAGGATGAAGAGTTGCGGTCTTTGGCATGGAATGCACATCTATGTAAAGAGGATAAAAGCCCTCACAACTAGACCAGTAGGTAACATCCCAACAAGTGGAGAAAAGATCGAAGCTGTCAAAGAATTCGTGCTTGAATTCAAAATCAACACTCATGGAGGCAGCAGTCAAAAGATCAGATGATGAATTGCGGTTGGCAATCTGCTGCCCAAGACCTCTTTAGAGTATCGAGGGGCGTGGATATTACTTAGAGGAGTAAGGTGCCCCTGACCTCAGTTGCCTTACGTGAATGTGAGCGCTGGGCAGTGAATAAGAAAGACCACAGAAGAATACATACATTTGAATTATGGTTCTGGTGAAGAATATTGAAAACACCAAAGTCTGCCAAAATAATCAGCAGACTGCCCGTGTTGAAAGAGGTACGGTCAGAATGATTCTTGGAGGCAAGGATGACGAGACTTCTCACATACTTTGGACATGTTTTGGGAGATACTAGTCCCTGGAAAAGGACCTCGTGCTTGGTAAAGTAGCAGGACAGTAAAAGAGAGGAAGGCCCTCAATAAGGTGGATTGACTCAGAGGCTGCAACAGTGGGCTCAAACATAAGAGCGCTCGTGAGCACAGAGCAGGGCCTGGCAGTGGTTTGTTATGCTGTGCAGAGGACTGGGCAGTGTGGTACACAGGGTTGCTATGAGTTGGGACCCACTGGACAGCAGCTCACAGCAACAGCCCTAAGACCCATAAAGTTCTAATTCTGTCACCGCTTAAAGAAAGTTTTTACAACCATCCATCAATTGAGGCCCCATCTCCTTTGTCTTGATGGGCATGGGTTTGGTTTGGTTGCCTGCGATCTTATCTGGTGCTTCTGTAATAGAAAGCTCATGAGCTGATAGTTTTCACCAGCAGCGATTTATTTTATCACAGTTTATGAGCAAGAAGTCAAAAGTCAGGTGTCAGCTTGAGGGGGGGCTTTCTTTCTCTGTAGTCTCTGGGTCCTTGGCTCTTTAGAGCAGGCATCCTCAAACTATGGCCCGCGGGCCACATGCGGCCCATGAAGACATTTATCCCGCCCGCCGGGTGTTTTTGCCCCGTTTGCAAAAAATAAGATGTGCGCAGTGTGCATAGGAATTTATTCATAGCTTTTTAAAAAACTATAGTCCATCCCTCCAACGGGTCTGAGGGACAGTGAACTGGCCCTGATTAAAACGTTTGAGGACCCCTGCTTTAGAGTGCCTGTGAGCTTGAGGTTGTGTGAAATCTCCATGTGTCTTGGCCTCAATCTTCCCCTGGGCCTAGGAGGTTTACAGCACAGGAATCTTGGGTACAAGGGATATACTCTATTTCCAGCTCTTCTTTCTTAGTGATAGTTGATCCTCTCTCTCTCTTTGCTTCACCATCGATCCTTTAACTCTTGTAAGATAAAAGATGATGCTGGCCACATTCCAGGAAACTCCTCTTACATTGGACCAGGGCTGTGACCTCATTAAAAAGGTTTCATCTCACTCTGATCCCCTTAAAATCCATCTGCTTACAGGATCAAATCACACCAGGGGTTGGCTGTATCATTACATACACACAATGGACCAACCCAGTTGACATATTTTTAGGAACACAATTCAGTCCATGGCATTCTACCCTTTGGCCCTCCAAAAATTAAATCCTTCGCACATACAAAAGATGTTGATCTATCATATCATCTCAAAAGTCTTAAGTCTACTCCAAGTCAAAATTCCAACCTGGGGAAAAATTACTCGTCACTTGTAAATCTAGATATTAGGAATGTATGTTAGGTCGGGTTGACTAGAGAAACAAATCCAAGCACACTCACTGTGAGAGAGAGCTTTATGTCAACAAAAAAAAATCCCAGCCCAGGCCAGATCAAGTCCATAAGTTTGATATTAGCCCATAAGTCCACTATTAGTCCATGAATTCCTCTTCAGACACACATAGCACAGGCAATGATGCCAGATGTAGGAAGAGCACAGGCTGGTTGGTGGAAAGTCCTGTGGATCCAATGGCAGTGGAAGCATCTCCAGGGCTCTGGGGACCACCACCGTGACTCCATTTGGTTTGTCAACCAGAATGTGTAGCAGAGAGAGAGAATGGCCCGTCTCTGGGGAGAAAAAGAGGAATTTTCCAGAATCCTCCTGCAAAGGCCATGCCCACAAGGAGGGATTATCAGGCTGTGACCTTGCTGACAGGCTAGACTCCACCCCTCCATTCTTTTATCAAGTTGATATGAAATTGTGTAACTACTAAAGGATGGGAGGACAGTGACGGATACAGCGAAATATGTAGAGAAGAGTCCTGGTGGCAACGTGGCTACATGAGGGCTGCTAACTGTACAGTCAACAGTTCAAAACCACCGCTCACTCTTCGAGAGAAAGACAAAGCTTCCTAATCCTGTAAAGACTTACAGTCTTGGACCCCCACAAAGCAATTCTACCCTGTCCTATAGGGTCTCTGTAGAACAGTGAACATTGAAAGAACTAAGGATGGCCAGGAAAATGAACAAAGTTGTCTTGCAGGAGGTGCAGATAAAATGCTCTTAGAAGAAATGATAATGAGACTTTTTCCCACAGACTTGGAGCATGTTACCAGGAGAGACCAGCCATGGAAGAGGGCATCCCACTTGGCAAGGTAGAGGAGGAAAACTCTCAGTGAGATGGATTGACACCGTGATGCAACAGTAAGCTGACAGACAACCAAGTGTGATGCCGGTGCATGACCGCGCATTGCTTCACTCTTCTGTGCAGAGGGTCACAGTGCCTGAGAGCCAACTGGATGGCATCTGCCGAAAACAGTAATATACTCACTGGATATATTTTCTGTCTGCCTTCAGCGGAATGCGAGCTCTCTGAAGACAGGAGTCTTGTCAATATTTGTTCAGTGCTGCCGCTTCAGTGACCAGAGAATAGTTAGTCCATGGTGAGTGCTCAACAAAAATGTGAGTCATGAATGAATCCTTGATTCATAATTTCACGAACCCTTTCAAAACAACAAGGATTGTACCTTAAGTCTCTTAGCAACCCCAACACTAGTCCTATGGCTCACAAAATGTTTGATGCCTGAATGAATCATTAACCATTCGAACTACCCTGGCTCCCTTAGAACAATGGTTGCTAGGTGCCACTGAGTCATAGCGACCGCAGGTACAATGGAATGAAATACTGTTCTTCTGTGTGAGCCCTTTGTGGTAGCCAGCGTGTCTGTCCATCTTGTTGAGAGCCTGCCTCTCTTTCGCTGCCCCTCAACTTTACCAAGCCTGATATCCTTCTCCAGGGACTGGTCTGTCCTGAAAACTTGTCCAGAGTCTGTGAGATGATGTCTTGCCATCCTTACCTGTAAGGAATATTCTGGCTGTACTTCTTCCAAGAGAGATCAGTCTGTCCATTGCCAATCCATGGTACTTTCAGTATTCTTTATCAAAATAACCATAGTTCAACTGCATTGATTTTTCTTCAGTTATCCTTATTCAACATCCAACATTCACATGCAGATGAGACCATTAAAAAGACCATGACTTGGGTCAAACATCCTTTAGTCCTCATTAGAATAATTAGGTGGTTAATATGGTGATATGCTAATTAATAGTCTTTATTTTTATCTCTGGGTGCTAATATCCTTTGCAATGGTTACACAGAACTCACACAAAATTCATGATGAAAGAGTTTATTAAGAAAGTTAACAAGCTGTCATGTCATTGAGAAATTCTCAAGGCAGAGTAGTTTATCAGGACATGTTACAAAGTTCTTTCGAGTCTGCTAATAAATGCCCAGGGGGCATACCACTCTGCTGGAAGCCTCAACCCGAAGGCACAGCAGCTTCACTTCATGGGTCAGGAAGCCCCACTTCCCCCATTAAAGGCCCCGAAGCCCCAACTCTGAAAGCCAGTCTGCTGCACACAAGCACTCGTGTTAAATTGCTCCATGGCTTGGGAAGGCCATCGCTCTGTCCCATGCTCTGGCTCCGGGTTCCGTTGCTGTTCTGCTTATTTCATGGGTACCTTCTGGATCTACAAGGTTCACTTGGATCCAGTAGGGCTTCCTGGTCCAGCGGATGCACTCCCCTGCTTGTTCTTACTGGAGATCTCTCCTCTTGCTTCTCAGAGGAATCATGTTATACACAGCAGGACGGCCTTCCAAGGAATCCTGTTTGCAATTACTCACTGGCAAACCAGTATCTTTTCCTACCGGGCCCTTATAGGGAAAGGCATTTGGTGGAAGTTAGAGACTTTGACTAGGAGAGCCACATTAAATAATTTCTTGCCCTCCAGCCCCTGCACATTTGAGGGATTTGATCATTGTACCTGTGTAGAATTTTATTAATTTCCTGAATCATCTTTGCAAGGATGTCTTTGAATTGTCTCAGAAATCCATTATCTAATTGCTGTTATAGCTGAAGACAATCTTGAAAATAGCCATGGGAAATACCTGTCACATCTACCCTGGATCGGTCAGCCTCCAATACTTCAGGCAGAAAGCAAAAACCCAAACAATTCCAGATGTTGTGGGAACAACCTAAGATAAAAGTCTTTGGTGTCCTCTAAACAAAAGAGGTTCATCTTTTCGATATGGAAATTAAGGAGACAGCAATGGGCTGACGGAAAACCGAGACAGTGCCACTGCAGAAGAATGGGGAGACCTGCGTGACAGTTACACACCTAAATTCACTTCTTTCAAACGGTGGCATCAAAATGGAAAGAAGGCTCCTTAACAACCCGTGGCAGGCAGGTAACACCACCTGCTGACAGTGAAGACTTGAAGCACCTCCTGATGAAGAACAGAGACTACGGCTTTCAAAGTCATCACAACTAGACCAATGGTAAACATAGAAAATTATGAAACTGCTAGTAATTGCATCTTACTTGGATCCACAATGAAAGCTCGTGGAAACAGAGTCAAGAAATAAAGGATGCATTCCATTGGGCAAAGCGATTGCAAAAGACCTCTTTCAAGTGTTAGAGAACAACGATATCACTTGGAGGGCTAAGGTGCGCTTACCCCAAGCCATCGGACCTTCAGTCATCTCATATGTACGTGAAACCTGGAGAGTGAACTGAAGAATAATCGATGCATTTGAATTATTGTATTGGTAGAAGATAGTGACATTTTCATGGACTACTGAGAGAACAAACAATTTTTTTTCTTGGAAAAATTACAGCTGGCATTCTCTTTAAATCAAGGATGGCAAGACTTTGTCCACGCTATTGGGAGTGATCTGTCCCCGGAAAAGGATATCATTTTGGAAAAGTGGAGGGTCAACAAATTTGAGGACAATCCTGGATGAGATGGATTAGCAGGGTGGTAGGAATGATGGGGGTAAACAGGAAAGTGGTGGTGAGGATGGCCCAGGCATGGGCAGGGCTTCATTCTGCTGCTCATTGGGTCACTATGAGTCAATGTCAACTCTATGCCACCGAGCAACACAGCAATCACACCTTTGACATAAATGAAAGTCCCAGGGAAGCAACCTGCATTTGCTTTCAAAATATTGGCTCAGACGGTTTTGTTATTTATATTAAGCACAACATCGAATCTAATGTAATTGCACATTATCTTATTTCTCATCAATTACATGGCTAGTGTGACCATGTGTCATGGGTTTTCAAGGTAGTTCTGATTTATTATAATTTGATAGGTAACACGGAAATCAGAAAGATAACAAAGTATAATTTAGTGTCATATCCTTTCCGAATAAATTTTCAAATGAGACTAAATTCTGTGTCAAATCACATGTTCCAATTTTTTGGTCTATAAAATATGGTCCAGATATCTGGTCCATTTTCTTTTGAGTTTACCCTGCTGCCTGAAGGCTGGTAGGTAACTGTCTCCTGTGTCAGACTTGCCTGGCATTTCACCGACAATGACATATATCAAACTACACTGCCAGCCACCATGACAAGCACTGCAGGGGCTCTATAAATTAGTCATGAATCAGTAAGAGAAAGTCGTCATAAAAATAAAAGTAAGATAAGTTATAAAAGGAGAAAGCCCTGTCTGGATGCATATTGCTTGACTTTAAAACTCGGTGTCTCATTTCTGAATCGATGCACATTGCTGATGTGCCTTTTCCACAAAGGAGCGATAAGGGCAACATCTACAGCATGTGTTCAGCTCACATCTGAACATTCTTCCCCTAGCAAGCGAGGGCAAGAGCCTGAAGGGCTATGCAAACGTGAACTCTTCCCTGGGCAGCAGGAGAAGCCAGGCTAGTACCAGCCCAGGAAGAGGGCAGTCATATCTGTCAAGACCTACATCAGAAGGAAGGACATACAAATTGATTAAAAATCGGCTCTGAGTCATCCTTCATGAATCAAGGAGCCTCCACAGAAACGTCCCTGCCTCAGCGTGACCCGAATGGAGACACAGTCGGTGTTCCTGGTTGCTGATTGGGCTTATCCCTGCCCAGGCCTGAGCCATCCTCACGATTGTTGCCGTGTCTGAGCCCACGGCTGCAGCTACGGTGCCGGTCCATTTTGTGCCAACCTTCTATGTTACCAAGCATGGAGTCCTTCGACAAGGCCTGGCCCTTCCTAGCAGCCTGCCCAAAATACAAGGACAAAAGTCTCAGCATCCTCGTGTCTAAGGAACACTCACTATTTCTTCGAAGACAGATTTATTTGTTCCTCTGGCAGATCTGATCGACTGAAGACTCTTCCCAAACACCATCATTCAAAGATATCAATTCTTATCCGGACTCCTTATTCATTGTCTAGCTTTTGCATCCACATGAGGCAATCGAAAATACCCCGGCTTGCGTCAGGCACACCTTCGTCCTTGAAGAGATGAGAACGCTCTTACATTTTAACAACGCCTCTTGTAGTAGATTTGCCAGGGCGGTCTTTCAATTATTTGCCTGTAGCTTCCATGGACCTTGAGTGTGTATCCAAGTAAAATAAAATCCTTAGCAGGATTATGTTTTTCCCTGTTTACCATGATCTTGCTTATTAGCCCAGTTTGGAATGTTTTCATTTTTTATTTCTGTTCAGGTGTGATCCACTCTGTAGGCTCTGATTCCCACCAGTAAGTGCCTCAAGTCTCCATTGCTTTCTGAAAGCAAGGTGGTGTCATCTGCATATTGCAAGCTGTAAATGAGTCCTGCTCTAATCCTAACATTCTTTTATTTCCATAGATTCACATAGTCCAGTTTGCCCAACATACAGATAGGAGAAGCGTGGTGAAAGGATACACCGTCAACGCACCTTTCTCCTGATTTTACATCATGCAGTGTCCCCTTGTTGTTTGAACGACTGCCTGCCGGTGTAGAGGGCCTACTTGAGTGCATTACTAAGTACTCTGGAATTGCATTACTTATAAGGTTACTTATGACTTTATGATCCACACAGTCAAATGCCTTTGTTCAGGCAATAAAACACATGGAAACCTTTTTCCTGCTAGTCTTTGTTTTCAACCAAGTTCTATTTGGCAGCAGTAACGATATTCCTTCTTGTTATTGTTGTTGTTCTTTTTATTTGATAGTCCTTATTCCATGTCTTTTTCTGAATTCAGTCTTAATTTCGGGCAGTCCCTATGACTGCACCTCCACTAGGAGAGGCAAACTCAGAATTGATGTAGATGACCCATCCACCTTGGCTGAATTTCTGATCTTCTTTTTTAACCTTACCTCAGCCTTGCATGTCCAGGTACACACCTTAGACTTCACCCTTATCAATAACTGGACCATCTCCAAAAGATCAAGTTCAAGTTTTCCACTTTGAGCCATTACCTCCCACTTTACCCACTTGCTGATTCTGGTACTCGAGTTCCAGAAATTCTCCATCAGGATCGATTCATGGCTCCACCATTCTCCTGCCTACCACCCCTTTGTAAAGCCTGCAGGCTCAGCAGATGCTTTACTTACAGTAAGCACTCAATACATTTGGCCAAACTATTGCTAAAACGATATGAAAGGATGGATGGCTTTCTGGGCTGCTACTGATGCAGACGGGCTGCTCTTCAAAGGGCTTTCTGAGAGAACCAGAGTTTAAACTCATGCAAAGGATTCCTCTAAAAGGTACCTGTAACCTTGTTACTGTCCTGCTTAAATCCCTTCCACGGGTTCCCACGACCCTGGCAATGAGTGATACAGACCTTAGACGGACACAGAGATCCTCATGGGTCCTTTACTCTTTCTCTCTTCAACCTTACTTCCCGGCACTTCCTGCCTCTTCTCTCCAGGGAGACTGAGCTGGCCACCGGGTGCATTGTCGGGTGCTGATCCCTCTGTCGGAGAGGCACTTTCCATGTTTAATTGTCTGGTAACATGTGTTCACCTTTTGGCAGTTCATTGAGACAGCAACCCCTCCAGGAGCCCCTTTCAGCTCAGAGCTACCTACTTCCTCCGCCACAGCACCTTTGCTTCCTTCTCCCTTTCCCTTTACCCCCACCCCACTCTCACAGCGAGGCCCGCAGGGGCCCATGCCAACTTGGTATAGTATTGCTTCCTTGGGCAGCTCTCCTGTGCCTGGCGCATAGACAGTAGAAGGGCAGTGAACTCAGTTAACTTACAAGCATTTGCATATACTTAGGGAGAGAAGGCACAGAAGATGGAGGGAACATCAGGAGAAATTCTAAGACACAGGGAAATGAAGGAACATTGGGTGCTTATTATGTACCCAATGCACATAAGAAGCCAACATGTGTATGCTGTTTGATAGACCGCCCTCCTTACAACGGGCTGCTGAGCGGTATTCCCCAAGGTGAGGACACAGAGGCCGTAGGTCAGTTTCCCGAAGCCTGTCACATAGCTAAGGGGTTCCTGAGCCCAGAGCACAGCACAGCTCTGAGTCACTCCTGAGACGGCGATGTGTTAAAATCAAGTCTGCGCTCTGCCATGCCACTTCTCTACAATAGGTTTCACGTCCCTTCCCCCAATTCCTTCATTCATTATTTATTGAAGGCCCACTATGAGTGGTATAAAGGAAGAAGAGTGACACAAGCCCGGCCTCCTGGCGTGTCCATAAGGAGGGTGCATGCTGAGAAGTAAACAAACAAGAGCAACACCCTGTGGTTACTGCTATGAGGGGCCAGTCCCAAAGAGGCGTAGGGGGAGTGCCCGACTATGTTTGAGGTATAAAGGGACCTTCTTGGCGAAAGCCAGGCGCGAAGAACAAGTAGGATGTTAGAAAGGGTGAAGGTATAACAGTAGAGGAGCTTTCAGGGCTGTAAATCTTCATGGGATGAGACAGCCTCATCTTTCCTCTAAGGAGCCAAGGGTGGCTTTGAACCACTGACCCAGGACCTGGCATGAGTGTGTGTTACCAGAGCAGGGAAGATGGCTGAAATGTGAGGTGGCGACAGAAAGGAAGTATGACTTGGGTTGCAGTCACAAGGGCCTTTTATCAAACCCAAGTCAACTGCCATCAAGTCCACTCCGACTTACGGCGGTCCCGTGTACACAGAGTAAAATGGACTCATGTGTAACTGTAGATATAACCTGCACACATGTATTATTTCTTAGATCATATGAATGCTAACAACAAACTTGATTTGTGAAATCTGTCTACATTGAGAGACAGCATTATTGGTTACATTACTTTTACATTTACTTTTCTCCTTCTTTGCCTTTAATTATTACAGTATTCTCAAAAATAAAAGAAAAAGATTGATACAGGCTCATCAATATGACTTACTACAATAGTGTAGCAAGAACACCAGTAAATTTGACAAAATCTGACTTTAAAAGGACAGATGACAGCAGTGAAAACAGCAGCGAGGATTTGGCGTGAGTGCTTCGAGGCCCCATTCTAACTGGGCAACAATGACAGCCCTGGCCATCCTGCACCACACCTACGGGCAACAAGTGACTCACACGCATAGCAACCCTATCTAGTGCTTTTGAAGTGGTAAACCTTTAAGGGAGCAGACAGCCTCATCTTTCTTCCAAGGAGCAGCGGCAGGGTTTGAACCACTGACCATTGTGGTTAGCAGCCCAATGCACAACACATCAGTGCCACTGGACTGCATCAGAAGGTTCAGAAACGAAATTGGCATAGAGTTTTAGCCTTATAGTCATATTGACACTTTGTAAGTTGGACTTACAAAAAGTGTTTTAATTGTTATGACCAATAGCATGTTTTTTTTAATTACAAACGCCTTTATGCTGAAACAGCACAAAAACTTTTATAGAAAGGCATTTTTATGTCATCTCCTCTGACAGTTTCACCCTGTACACTCTCTACCCCTGCACGTCCCCCACTGATGGCACTAGCACCATCCAAAGACTCCTTGAAGGGCCTTGAAAGCCATTAAAAATAAGCCTATCTTCTAACAATTATTTCTTATGACATGGCCCTACTGGCCTTCATGGAGAGATCGTTGAAAACAGGAGTGCTATAGCAAAGTGTGGTGAAGCAACTAGATGGTGCCTGCTTATAAGAAAGAATAGCATCTGGGGTCTTAAAGGCTTGTCTTATTACACCAAGCAAACATCTATGTGGGAATCAACTAAGTCCACATGGAAACACACCAGCCCGTGTGATCCAAGGATTATAAATAACAAACTCCCAATCCAAAGGAGGGAATGGTATCAGAGCTTAAATTGTGAATGATCCGTTTGCAGAAGGCTGTGGATGACAATGGGAAGCCGCAATCCACTTCCAGAGTCCACACAGATTAGACCACCAGTGAATCCCCTCTGACCAAAGTCCAGCGGTGTGACTAGCCGGGCGACTAGACAGAGAGCATTGTAACATCAACGATGGCAGATACGGTTAGGTTAAAATGCAATACCTTATCATTTGATCTCCCTTTGGACTTATTTTAAAGTTGTTTCAGTTTTTAATATTGTCTGTTTTATTTTCGATTGGGGTTCTCTGTTTTGTCTAGTCATTGCTGGGTTCTTTGTTTCTTCTTGCTTATATTTTGTAAGATGCTCTGTCTGTGAAACCCAGGACAGGTAGCTGTGTAGAGACAGTAGCTGGATGGATAACTGCCGAGGGGCATGGCAGGGGAGGATGAGAGGAAATGGGATTTAACAACAATGAGGATGAGCGGACAGTGCTCTCAAATTGATTGTGGGGATGATTGCTCACATCTTCTTAATATGATAAAATGATTAAATTGTAGGACATGTGAAGTATATACCAATAAAACTATTCTATATGTGTGTATATATATGTATATAGAGATAAACCTCATCAATACCACATCTCAATTTTGGAATTCAAAATACCTTCCTCTGGTACCCCAGGAGCTAAGGAAAAGAAGCTGATATTTTGCTATCCCCACATCCCTTCACGCAATGCACAGTCCGATTAAAAAACACAAACAAAACACAAACAAGACAGAGAACTAGTCAGAGCAGGCACATGAGATTTAAGATGTCTTTCAGGAAACCAGCTCCAGCAGTAATCCGTGGGCTCCAGGTTGCTTCAAGACACTAAATTGTTGCTTTTAAACTGTATTGTATGTTGGTGAGAAAGGCTCAGACGAAAATTGGGGCCACACCCCTCCAGAAACCAAGTTCGCATTGCAGCTCCTAGCAAAGGGGCTGAAGTTTAACCTGGCCAGGGTCTGGGGGCCAGAGCCTGGAGAAGTTACTATCTTTGCAAACACCCCAGTTCCTCAGATCACCCCGTGACTGGGCGGTTCCCCGTGGCACTGCCCGCACGCCATGGGGTATGCGAGGTGGAAGGTGAGCGGAGGATCCACTAGAAGCCATCTGCTGGGGAGCTTGCAAAATCAACCACAAGGGCGCCTTCTCTGAAAGAGTCTCCTGCTCTTCGCGCTGTGCTCTGTGTCCCTGAGCCAGTCTCTGGTGTCCTCCTGGTGATGGCAGAGTCACTTCAAGTGCCGCGTACTGAGAGCTGGAAGAAAGGCCCGAGTAAGCTCGCAGAGGCACTTGCTTGCTCTCACCCTACAGCCTGCAATAAGCTCCTTAGCCAATGCGACCATTTTAACTTTCAGTTTTACGTGTTACCTTAGCCTTCCAGCTTCCAAAGAGAAAACAAAGAGCTGAAGGAATCAAAGACACCATTCCACATGCGCTTGGACAGCGTTTCTTAAAAGAGAGGAAGTAGTTCCTGTCCAGCGTTCCAACTTTTAGGTTCTTCTCTCCAGTAACAGCAACAGAAGTCGTTTTTAGGGTCTGGAGTGCCACGTATCAGCATCATCTCTGCCATCTCGCCCACAACTACCACCGTCATCCCCTCCCCCACACCATTTACTGAGCTCCTACCACGCCAAGCAGGAAATACAAGGGGCTTCACGAAGTTCTTTTAATTCTATTTTCCACACGCTTTTGGAAGGCCTCTCATATAACCTTAGGATTCTTTCAACACCGGCAACTCAACGATGGCGTTACTTCTGACTCGTAGAGACCGTCTAGGTCAAAGCAGGGCTGTTCCGCAGGCTCCGCGAGACTAGAAATCTCTTACCAGCGCATCTTCCTTCTGCAAAGCAGCTGGTGCTTCTGAACCGGGCTTCAGGACAACCCCGCAACCATCTCCGTTTTATACATAAAGAAATGGAGGCTTAGAGGGGTAGTAACTTCGTTTAGGGATTAAAACCACTCCAGGGACTTTGGAGTCACAAAAGCTGAGTTTGATCCCAGAGCCTGCACATTCAGCTATGAGACTTTGATCTTGACTTCCATTGCCTGAGGTCTCATCAATACAATCAACAATCGTGCTGACTTTTGCATATCGTTTAGACCATGCATGTTCTATATTTTCCATTTGATATATTTTATACATAAACAAACTCTGAAACTCACTGCCATCAAGAAGATTCCAGCTTATAACCACCCTAGAGGGCAGAGTAGAACAGTCGTATCTACGTGGCTTTCTGAAGCTGTCATCCTTAAGGGAGTAGACAGCCTCGTCTTCCTCTCGTGGAGAGGCTGGTGGATTCGAACCACATACCTTTGTGTTGGCAACTCAGTGCATAGTCCATTACACCACCAGGGGTCGATTTAAATACTCCAATAACAATAGCTATTACAATTTTGGATGCTGTTAAGGTTTGTACAGGTCTGAAGAGGTAAATGTGGATTTTAAAATGGGGTCTGATTCCAAAGCTCAAGCTTTTCTTTTTTTTTAACTACACCTCACTGGGTTAGACCTTTTTTTATTGCATCATTTTATTTATTCTCTGCCAGTGCTGTGATGGAAAAATGATTAACATAATTTTAGAGAAGATGTCTCAACTGATTTGTCTAAGATGAAAGAGTTCATAAAGAGCAGCACTAGACCTGCGTACCACAGCCCCCTCACTCTTTCTAGCACGCAGCGCTGTTCTTGATTTACTGAAAACCGTGAACAGCTGCAACCGAATCGTGTTTGCAAGGCCATTTATCAGGGACAAAATTTCTTCAGCCAAAAACAATGCTCTCCAGAGTCAGAGAAAAGTCTTTATACTTTCAAAATATGTACTCTGCTAATCCTCTCACTAAACCTCAGGATCTTCTGATTCAGAGAACTCGCAGAGCCAAAGCCTCTTGTGAGAGAGGTTTACAACAGCAATTAGTTAGACTCCAATCCCCAACAAAGGCACTTGACACCAGCTCCCAGTCGCCTTCACCTTGGGAGGTTGCCGGCTGTTTGGGGCCAGCTGTGTACACTGCAGCGCAGCTGTTTCCAGCGTTCTCAGCCCCTGTAGGAAACCTTGAGCTGATGGGTTTAAAGAGAAAGCACAGTAGCCAAGGGTTGTGGAGGAGAGGTCTGGGTTCCATGTCTGGCTCTTGCAAGTTATGTGTTCTGAGTAAGCCACGTTCTTTCGCTCGCAGTTATCTTGTGGCCCTGTACCAAACATACAACTTTAAGATTCAGAAGTCTATTTTCTCGGCTTGTTGTTGTTAGGTGCCATGATGAGTTACTTGTGACTCCGTGAGCCTGATGGGCAACAGAATGAGACACTGTCTGGTCCCGTGCCAACCTCATAATTGTTTTTGTTTAAGCCCGTTGTTGCAGCCCCGTATCAATCCATCTGCTCCAAGGTCTTCCTCTTTCTCACTGCCCCTCTACTTTACCAAGCACGATGTCCTTCTCCAGGCAGTGGTCCCTCCAGCCAACATGCCCAGAGTGCATCCTTGCCTGTAAGGAGCGTTCTGGTTGTACTTCTTCAAAGACAGGTTTGTTTGTGCTTTTGGCGGCCCATGGCACTTGCAATGTTCTTCACCAGGAGACGAGAATCCTAACTCTGGGTACCAGCTCTAGGGGAAAGGCTTCCTCTCTCTCTGAGCTCCAGGGGAAAGGTCCTGGGCGCTAGCTTCTGTTCCTGGTTCTTTGGGGTTCTCCCTGCAGCTTGGTACCCACCTTCCCTCATTTCTGCTTACCACTTGCTTTTTAAGCCCCTTGTATATCACCAAAGAGGCTTACGTCAAACATACCCTACACAAAAGCTGCCTCATTAACATAACACAGAAACCCATTCCCAGAATGATTTTTGAACTAGAGGCAAGGGGTTAGGAGATATACTACATACTTGGGGTGGGGGTGGGGGATTCAATTCAGTCTGTAACCATTTCCTATGCTGGTTCATAGGAGAGATTTGGCGGATGATTTTTATATGAGTAAAAAGATGAATGACAGTAATTTCTGTGTAGGCTTCTTTCCTGACTTCTTCATTCATTGGTTTATTCAATCAACAAATAACTTAATGGGTCTCCTATATCACAAGAACCTGAAGTACCAGGTATACTGTCCCTGGGGATCATTCACACTGTGATCACTTGTACCATTCCCATAGATTGCACGGGAACAGTAGCGTGGCGCAAGTCAGTGACCACACGGGAGTATAAGTGGTGGCAGTAGTGAGCCAGTGTTCTCTGTCCATAAGGAACTTAGAGCAGGGGAGGTGGTTTTAAAGGTCAACAAGGTCCAGTGAGCTTGCCATTTTCTCTACAAGTCGATGAGTGCATATTATCTACTTGGGAGCGTAAACAGTTAATACTCATCTACCGCCCTAAATGTCGGTGGTCCGAACCCACCGAGCAATGCCACAGGCAAAGAAGCGTGGCCGTGGTTTGTATAAAGATCAGAGTCAAGAAAACCTTCTGGGACACGTGGAACACAGCTCTCCTCTCTAGCCCCTGGGATCACGATGACAAGCAGAATCAACTCTAAGGCAATTGGCTTCGGCTTGGGTGGTGTTCTAAACAAGAGCAAGCATGTCGTCCATGACAAAACATCCTTCAAAATGTAACAGTGTATGTTCCTCTCGTCCATCTCTAAATATTGGCTCTGACATCTCCAGCCTTTTTTCTTTTAGCTTATCCATTACCTTACAGGCAGGCTTCTTTTCTGTCCGATTGGGTGTACTTACATAATGCACAGACCAGCAGAGATAGTCAAAAACATGTGCTAAATGAATAAACGCCTCCCTACCTTTGCACACATGCTCCCTTTGCGCGTGAGGCTCTTCTCTCTATTTATTGCCTGAGAAATAGTTGCTTTGCTTGAGTCAGCTCAGCTGCAGCTCCCTGGGGAAACCTGCCATCAGGTGTGCAGGGAGCGGCCGTGACTTGGCCTCTGTGCTCGCAGAGACCCTGGACTGCCCTCAGTTGAGCGGCTATGGCTCTGCATTTCTGTTGTTGTCTTTCACCCCTTACCTTTCCCCCGGAGGCTAGTAACTACGTTAAAATGGTTAAGAACGTGAGTTTTGGGGGCTGGAAAGACTTGCATTAGAATCCTTACTCTATGTGTTCCGGTGCTAGGAACTTAAAAAAATTATTTAATTTGGCTGTTCCTCTGTTTCCTTGAATAAAATGGAGAGACATCCATCGCTATAGGATTTGCAGGGGTATTACACTGAGCTGGAAGGTCCAAAACAATGATATTCTCATGATTGTGATGTGGATAAAGCTTCAAAGGAGCCAGACTAGGTAGACAATGATTCTCATTATGGTTTTGAGAAGGACAAAATGACTATGTGTCGCAGAAAGCACATGCTCTGTTTACCTAATTAATTGAGCTGATGGTTCTGAGGCTATCCATTCTGATTGGTGGCATTTTCATTTGCAGGAATAGTTATATTACTGGGTCTCCCTCTTCTCTGCATTGGGCAAATCTGCTGCAAGTGACCTTGTTAAAGTATTAAAGAACAAAGGTCACTTGAAGGGCCGAGGTATACCTGGCCCAAGACAGTACTTTCATTCCCCGCGTAGGCGTGTGAAAGGTGGATGAGAGAGAAGGAGACGGCAGGGAAAGGCGGATGCACACCAATCCTGATGCTGGCGAAAACGGCGAAACGACGGTGTGGTGAAAATATGAAACGTACCATGGACTTCCAGAAGAACAAACCCATTTGTGTCAGAGGAAGGACAGTCAGAATGCCCTTTGGAAGTGAGGAGAGTGGGACTCTATGTCACGACATGCTTGGGACATGTTATCAGGAGGGACAAGTCCCCGGCAAAAGCCACCATGGTGGTTGGAGTAGAGGATCAGTGACAAAGAGGAGGGCCCGCAAGGACGAGGACGGGCACGGTGGTGAAACAATGGGCGCACACACACAAGGCTGTTGTGGGGCACAGGGCTGGGCGGCATTACATTAAGTGTGGCACCTGACAACAGCTCCATACTGTGTCACAGACAGAAGAGTCTGGCCATGGGCTTTGCGCTTTTGTGTGTGTGGAAACCTTCACTCTATCCCACAGTCCTTGTTTCTACTCATCCTGTGAAATCATACCATGAAGTTGCCCTCCACTCCCCACGAAATCTCTCTGTTTTCAACGTTGTACCCTGGCCTAGCCAATCACGCTCATGCCGAAAACTGGACAGACACAGAGAACCCGTTTTTCAACCATGTTGTTCTGTTCCATTGTGCTCAATCCATATCGACTAGTCCACCCTCCACTAGCTCCTGGGGCTTCTGCTCACTTCATCTAGCAAGAAAAAAAAAAAAAAAGGTAAAGCCCAGCACATGGAGATGGCCCTGAATTGCGGGGCCTGTCTGCATTACCTAGCTGAGAGATGTCAGGTTTGGGTTCGCGGCCAGGATGGCGAAGAGCAGAAAAAGGCAGGCTGTGCTGAATGAAAGTGCGGCTTCACTGAACTTTGATTGGGATGCTTTTTGTTTTTCTATTAATTGGCAAGAATAAATGTTAAGAGACCTTAATAAGTGATGATGTAAGCAGATTTAGCTGCCAGCAAGTACAGAGGAACTTCAGGGGGAGTGGGAGACTTTGTCTCGCGTTCTGTGGACATGTTATCTGGAGGGGCCAGGCCCTTGAAAAGGACATCACACTTTACAGAACAGAAGGCCAGGAGATGGATTAAAGCAGAATTCACTACACTGATTCTCTCAAACTTGGAAACTGAGCGATTCCCTAGCCATATACCCAGTGGCTCAAGCATTCCTTGAGCAGCAAACAGACAGATTTACTCCAGCATCTCCTGTATCCTTCTCATCTGCCCCTCAACTTGACATTTGGGTGCAGAACATAGTCCCCAGTTCTCAACAGAAGCACACAAGTCCCACGATTGCCTCCTGCCCATGCTTCTTTGTCTCTTACTTCAAGATCCAATCATACAGAACTGCCTATGATCCACTCCCCCCAACATCATACTGTTTACGGCTCCCATTCCTTTGTACACACTGTTCCCTAAGCCTGGAATACCTTTCCTTCCCCTACACCCATTACTTGATGAATGTTTTTCATCTTTAAACCCAGATCAGAAATTACCTCCCCTGGGAATGTTTTCTCTGATTTGCCCAAAAAGCGTTAAATCATTCTCTTTCTCTGTTCTCTTAGCTACTTGAACATAATTTTGTTGTTTATAACACATTATAATTATCCATCTCACTGTGTTATAATTATATTATTTTTGTACATCTTCCTTATTAAACCCTGAACAATGTAAGGAAGGCCTTGATGGTGTTTCATTCTCTGGGCTCTTAGCACCTTGTCTAGTAAATGAAAGATCACTGAGATCAGAAAGGTTTGCGTTCAACTTCTGGACCCATACCACACTAGCCATTTATTCCTGGGGACTTTACTTAAACTCAGTGAACTTCAGTTTCCCCACCAGAAAATAGGGATTGCAATGTTATATATCCTTGTCAGATTGCTTTGAGGATTAAGTAACATATTCCTAGCAAGTGCCATGCATAGGACTACCTTGCTGTTGTGGAGTTGATCTGACTAACCGCAAGCCAATACAGCATTTCTGAGATGGTAAATTGATCCAGGAGGAGACAGCTTCACCTTGCTCTGGCAGAGTGCAGGTGGGTTTGTACTGTCAATGGTATGGTTAGCAGACTATGCTTAATTCAAAGAGCCACCAGGGTCCTTACAGACAGCACTCCAATTTATTGTGTTGTTACTAGTTGGCCATTTGAGGCATCAGGCGAGAAACCTGTGAGGAATAAGGGACATTGCTCTCCCTAATGGGATTTACAAACTAGAGTGGGATACATACAGTAACTAGATATTAGACAAGTTTTCTTTGTTTGGGGTTTTTTCTATGATGTTGTTGGTGACATCAAGTTCATTTCAATGCCTAGTGGCCCCAGATGACAGAACTGAAGTTCTCCATGAGGATTTCTTGATTGTGATCTTTATGGGAGCAGAATGTCAGATCTTTCTCCCATAGAGTCAATCGATGGGTTTGAACTGCCAGCCTTTGAGTTAGAATCCAAGAACTTAGCCAATGGCACCACCAGGTCTCCTTACAACTGCAATGAAATGCATGCTTTTAAAACAAAACAAAAGCACTTTGGGGTAGATAATGGTCAGGATCGATTAAGACTTGTGGTGGGCTCAATAATGTATCCTCTGAACACAAAAGATGCCCAGGGTCTAATATGTAGGATCTGTGACTATCTTACTTGGTGTGCTAAAAAGGCTATGCAGATTTGACTAAGAGACTTGAGAGGTAGAAATTATCTCGATGACCTGGATGGCCCTTATAAGAAGAAATCAGGGGGGTCCGAGTCAGAGAAAAGATGTAGGGTAGAAGCAGAGACCGGTGAGAACACAGTGTACTACTGGCTTTGAAGATAGTGGAAGAGATCATGAGTCAAGGAATGCAGGTGGTAGCTACTAGCCAGAAATGGCAAGGAGACAGACTCTTCTTCAGTGCTACAAACCTGAGGACCCATTTTCAGAGACTTTTGACCTCCAGGATATTAATAGAACAATCTGGGTTGCTTTAAAGTACCAAGTTTGTGCTAATTTGTTATAGCAGTAATAGAAAACTATGGATGGGTAGATAGATGGATGGATAGATAGATAGATAGATAGATAGATAGATAGATAGATAGATAGATAGACCATCACCAAGTCAATACATACTCATGGAACCTCATGTATAGATGGAAAAAAATTGCGTGATTACCAGAATATTTGAGTCTAATTTGGAGGCTACTGTGCCAGTCCATCTCCCTCAAACTTACTGGTCCTTTATTTTACCACACATGATGTTTGCAGCATCCAATCTTTCTGAGGGTGAGTGAGTTAAATGATGTTCTGGTGTGGTCCATAAGATTTCCGTTGAATGATTTTTGGAAGTAGATTGCCAGGCAATCTGATGTAGTGTGGAAGCTCCACTGAAATGTTCCACTCCACATGACCCTGCTGGTATCTGAAACACCGGTAGCATAACTTCCAGCCTGGCATCGCTTCCACAGTACAATAATCTGATGAATCATGGGGAAACATCATGGTAGATGTTCTAGAAGAAAAGTTTGAGGTGTACAGTGGTAAGAATTGGCAAGGATTTACTCTGGTAGCCAAGAAACAGCCACATTTCAGCGCCTTAGCCCAAAGGTCCCTTTATCTTTCATATGCACCATGCCTAATATGAGGGTGAGGGGTATCCTGCTCACAAACTTACTTAGGGGTGCCCCTATATATTGATGTCACCATCTCAACATATGACTTCCTAACCTGTGGCAGGGGGGCGGGGGCAGGGGAGAAGGCTTGAACCTACTTATAAGTACCTGGATTCTCACTTACGCTCATAGTCGATTGGCCATCGCTGTCACGTGGCCCCAAGCAAACTGCATGTGATGCTGGGGGAGGCTAGAAGCACCAAGGACAGATTTGTGGGGCAGAAGCTGCCTTTGTCCCGAGGACTATGTTGTGCTGTCAAGCCAGTCCCTGACTCGGGGAGGGAGAGCAGAGCTACTGCACGGGGTTCTCTTGGCTGTAATAGATATGGAGGGGACTGCCAGTCTTCTGCCCTTGGGTGGATTTGAACCAATAATTGCTTGTACCATGCAAGTTTATTACAGAAAATGAGATGAAATCGTTTATGAAGTTTTCTCCAGGAGTTCAAGCTGCAGTCCAGAGGATGAGGAGAAATTAGTCAGGAAATGAGATGAAACAAAATAGTCCAGTTGTGGGCAAGAGATCGTGAAATGAAAGCAGAGAAATGAATGAAGGAATACAAAAATATGTCCAATTTTGGTCAGTCTAATTTTTCTTAGGCAAGAATTAGCTAACTTCACTGCAAATTCAACATATATTTGCCCAAACAGGGCCAACCAGAGAAAAACTCTAGTTTTTCCACATCAGATTTCTATTTTGAATATGATACCACCATCAGTCAGGAGTCCTAGTGGTGCTGTGGGTTAGTCATTGGTTTGCTAACCATGGTTCAAGTCTACTAGTTGCTCCATGGGAGAAAGATGAGGCTGTCTGTTCTCATAAAGATTTACAGGAAATCAGAAACCCTATAAAGTGTCACTAGCAATTGGAATTGACTCATTGGAAGTGGGTTTGGTTTTTGGGAATTCATTTGGTAGAAAGATCCCTTAACTATTTTTCCCTATTCCTTGGAAGGAGCCCTGTGAAGTTGTGGGAATAGCAGACACTTTTGTATTTGGCTTTCCCCTTCAACGGAAAGTCAACATGAGCTCATTGTGCAGATGGTAATATTAAAGCATGTACATTTTTCCAGTGGAACTCCGTGACCCCCAGGATTCTGAATCAATATATACTGTTGAGTTTAGTAATTAAAAATGCACAATTATGAGCTCCTTAAGTCTCTAATCAATTCTGTACCAAAAAAGAACTTAAAAAACTAACAAACAAAAACTAAGGTATAAGTAACAAACTCATTGAAGTACATGCTTCACAATTTTATAGCTTAGTTCTTTATTTAGCATCTATGATACATTAATTATATCCCACCCCTAATTTCCTTATGTTTATAGATTGCATTATTATTAACAAATATTTTCCCATCAGTTATCGCATCTAACCTTTAGAACAATCCTGAAAAAAGGCAAACTATGTATTAGCAATTCCATTTTATAGTTAAGGAGACTGAGCCTCACAAAAATTAAGCCAAAGTCATGTAGCTAGGATGGGAACATGGATTTAATGATCCCAAGATGGTTTGCTTCCAGAGTCCATTTTTAACCATTCTCTGATAAAACACTTACGAGCACAGCCATGTGATTCTTGGGCTTTGTCTGCCCCTATTCTACTCTTGAGCAAAACCCTTCTTGAGATTTAAGCCTGAAGTCTTCTATTACTGTCTCTCCAGTTCATCTCATCTCCCTTCTCTGCTTCCTAGACTCCTTCACAGCCTGTGTATTTCTCTATCACTGCATTACCTTGCTTGGCTCTGACTGCCTATCGGCTTTTCCATTTCCCCAGTAGACTGAACTCCTTGGCCCAGACATTTCCATGATCATGATCATTACGCTCATTGCTATTATTGTCACTAACAGAGCAGCGGGGAGAGGCATTCTAACGGCTCTGTGTGTACTGACGCCCAGTCACTCTAGGAAAGTCACTGCCATCACACCCATCGGGAGGCCGAGAAAATTACTTACCTGAGGACACACAGTCAGTCAGCAGGCAGTGACATTGAGATTCAAGTTCCGAAACTGAAGATTTAAAGGGCAGTCGGCAAGGGCTCCCTCTCCTACAAAGCCGGAACAGTGCTACTGAGAGTGAAGAGTCAGCTGAACTGAGCAGCGTGGTAATGCAGCCACTCCATGTAACATAGGGAGGCCAGGTACCTCTGAACCACAGCTTGGAATAACAAAAGCAATTTGACCACCTAAGTCCTTCAGTGAATATATCATGGTCAAAACATCCCTCCTACTCTCCTAGTTGTGTTTCAGAAAAGACACATTCATCACATTCATTCACAATGAAAAAGAGTAATCCGTCTTCCAGCAGTCACAACTGGATCTGATCAGCTGTCCCAAAGATAGCCCCACTGTTGGAACCCTTTCTAAGCTAGTCCCTAAAACGTCACTGGGGAAAGACATGCATCTTTAACTCATAGGTTAAATCTTTGATTTCGGTGCTGAAGGGATGTTGGCATTAGCTTTTAATTTCATAACACCAACTTAGGGGACACTGTTCCACTCTAGATTCACGCCTGAGGGCATTTCTTGACCTTCTCAACAAGTATAGCTGCTAGGGTTCCGGTTCACACACGTGCCTCTAGTCCATTCCAAACACAACATGTTGAAGCATGCGTGTGTGATCAGTGGGAGGCTGCAGGTAAGTCCTCTTACTTATTGTAGGAGGTCTGCTGGTCAAGGTGTTTATTGCTGGGTGACTGATTAGTCTCCTGTGCCTCTGTTTACCTTGCAGCTAAAAGCAGTGTGAGATAACTCAGTTATTTATGACCCCTTTATGACTCTCTGTAACCCTGCATGTCATTGTGCTTATCTTAGAATATAGAGCTGTTATTAGTCAAGTGTTTAGACAGCATGCTTAGTTAAGTAATGTTTACATATCTAAAAGGTTAAAAATGTTTTTTAAATTTAGTGCTTTAAGATTTACTTTGTAATTATTCCCTTGTGTAAGAAAAGTATAAAAACCAAGCTTTGAATGTACTCGGGGCTTCAGTCCATGAGATTGAAGTCCTCTCAATCCCCTGCTTTGTATGTCTCTTTCTCTTCCTTTCATCCGCACGCCTCATTTCGGACCCAGCTTGATGCGGGAGAGCTGGTCTAATCCCCCGCACTTCATCTCATAGCTTCCCCAAAAAGTCCAGTCAAAATGGTGCCTTCTGAGGGGAGGCACTAAGCTAATTAAATTCAAGACAGTTAATTCAGAAGGCTCTGCTAACTAGTTTTTGAAATTACAAGGGATAATTTTGATAAATGTTTTTCAAACGATAGAGAATTTGGAGAGGATTTTCAGGAAGCAAAAACCTGCTTTGGTGGAAAAAGGCCAGGAAAGTTGTGCCAAGGAAACTCGTTCAATCACAGCTCTGCGCCTCCTTATTATTTGAGGGGCGCACGGGCTGTTCCAGGAGGGTTGCAATGGGGATTCTGACTCTATCCACTCTCAAGCCCTAAGTCTGTCCCTTTACACTTCTTTCTGTTCTCTGAACTCAAAGAACACTGACGAGGGATATGAGTCGCCTCCCACGAAGATGTCCACACTGCTGTTTGAACGTGGTGCAATGCAAAGAGCTGAGTTCCCCGGTGAAGGGTTACAGCGGTGGGAACACCATCTTCAGATCTGTATAGACCTAAATAGGGGGTGTGCTAGAGACAATAGCTTCACATTTGGAGATTGTTGTTTAATAAAAGTTTCTATGGTTTTCTTTCAACACGCCGATGAAACCCTGGAAGCGCTCAAAAGTTTATGCCAAGAGATGTGGAAGCTAGGAACTTGGCCAACAACAGGAAGAGATCCACATTTTTACCAATTCTAAAGAACAGTGATCCTACTGAATATGGAAATTACAAAAATAGTATCATTGATATCACACAGAAATAAAATATTGCTGAGGAGTGTTCAACAATGGTTGCAGTAGTATATTGAGAGGGAGCTGCCAGAAATTCAAGGCAGTTTCTGGAGTCAAGTAGCTATGAATCTGAATTCTGATTCTAGCCCACCTATAAAGACGGGGAGATGGTGGCAACAATAATGAAACTCACTGTTATAGAGTTGATTATAACACATAGAGACTCTGCAGCACAGGGTAGAACTGCCCCTGTGGGTTTCCAAGGCTGTAACTCTTTTTAAAAAAATAATTGTTTTATTAGGAGCTCATACAACTCTTATCACAATCCATACATACATCAATTGTGTAAAGCACATTTGTACATTTGTTGCCCTCATCATTCTCAAAACATTTGCTCTCCACCTAAGCTCCTGGCATCAGCTCATTTTCCCCTCCCTCCTTGCGCCCCCCCTTGATAATTTATAAATTATTATTTTGTCATATCTTTCCCTGTATGACGTCTCCATTCACCCACTTTTCTGTTGTCCGTCCCCCAAGGAGGGGGTCACATGTAGATCTCTGTAATCAGTTCCCCCTTTCCAACCCACCCTCCCTCCTAACTCCCAGTATCGCCACTCACACCACTGGTCCTGAAGGGATCATATGCCCTGGATTCCCTGTGTTTCCAGTTCCTATCTGTACCAGTGTACATCCTCTGGTCTAGCCAGATTTGTAAGGCAGAATTGAGATCATAATAGGGGGGTTGCGGGGGGGAGTAGAGGAAGCATTTAGGAACTAGAGGAAAGTTGTATGTTTCATCGTTGCTACATTGCATCCTGACTGGCTCTTATCCTCCCTGAGACCCTTCTGTAAGTGGAAGTCCAGTGGCCTACAAATGGACTTCAGGTCTCCACTCCACACTCCCTCCCTCATTCACAATAAGACTTTTTGTTCTTTTGATGCCTGATAACTGATCCCTTCGACGCCTCATGATCGTACAGGCTGGTGTGCTTCTTCCATGTGGGCTTTGTTGCTTCTGAGCTAGATGGCCACTGTTTACCTTCAAGCCATTAAGACCCCAGACGCTATATCTTTTGACAGCCAGGTACCATCAACTTTCTTCACCACATTTGCTTATTCACCTGCTTTGCCTTCAGCGGTTGTGTCAGGAAGGTGAACATCATAGAATGCCAATTTAATAGAAGAAAGTAATCTTGCATTGAGGGAGTACTTGAGTGGAGGACCAATGTCCTGCTACCTCAATAGTAAACCTATAAATATAGACACATAGATCTATTTCCCCATCCTCATATATGGCTGTAACTCTAGGGAACAGAAAGCCTCATCTTTCTCCCAAGGAGCGGCTAGTGGTTTTGAAATGCTGACCCTGTAGTTAGCAACAATACACACACTCACTCTGCCCCTTAGTAATAATGATCTTGTGGTTGTTATTAGGTGTCATCGAGTAGATTCCACTTCACACAACAGAACAAAACACTGCCCAGTCCTGCACCTCTTCATAAATTGTTCCTATGCCTCAAGCCACTGATGCAGCTATCGTGTCAATTCACCTTGTCATGGGCCTTCTTCTTTTCATTGCCCCCTCACTGTATCCAGCACAAGTCTTTCCCCGGGAATAGTTTCTCCAGACAGCATGTCCAAAAATACGAAGTCTCGCCATCCTTGCCTCTAAGGAGCACGCTGGTTCTACTTCTGTCAAGAAAGATTTGTTGTCCTTTCAGCAATCCATGGTACTTTCAATGTTCTTCGCCAATACCAGAATTCAAATGCATCTCTTCATCTGTGGTCTTCTTAGTCAATGTCCAACTTCCACATGCATATGAGGCAATTGAGAATGCCATGGCCTGGGTCAGGCGCACCTTAGTCCTCAAAGTAACATCCTTGCTTTTCAATTACTCTAATGAGGTCTTGTGCAGCAGATTTACCCAATGTAATGGGCCTTTTTATCTCTTGACTGCTGCTTCCAGTCAAGAGATTGTGGATCCCAGTAAAACAAAATCCTTAACAACTTCAACCTTTTCTCTATTTCTCATGATGTTACCAATTCGTCCAGTGGTGAGGATTTTGGTCTTCCTTACACTGACTCAAAATCCACACTATCATCTTTGATCTCCACCAGCAAGTGCTTCAAGTTCCCCTCACTTTCAACAAGCAAGGCTGTGTCATCTGCACATCACAGGTTGTTAATTAGCCTTCCTCCAATCTGGTGCCACATACTTTTTCCTATACTCCTGCTTCTCTGATGATTTGCTCAGCATGCAGATTGAATAAGTGTGGAGAGAGAATACAACCTTGACCTGCACCTTTCTTGATTTTAACCTTGCATTATTCCCTTGTTCTGTTTGCACAACTGCCTCTTGATCCAGTAATAAAGATAATAAAGTGTATTAAAATTTTACCTCTAATTTTTCAGGTTATGATACAAAATTGCTTAATTATTATTTCTGAAACACATCATTTGTAACTCCTCTGCAGTGAACAGACCCAACAAACTATATACTGCGGTATTTCGATTAGTCTTTAACAGCCACTTCAGAGGTTTAAGATTTCTGATTTCACAGACGTGAAAAATCAAGTTCAGGAAGTCAGTGAACAAATAATATTGATGGTAGCTCCCAAGATAATGTCTGTGTGTTTCCAGTCCCTGATGGCAATAAACACACTTCTCTGAATTGCTAAGCACAGCTGTACCTTCAGGAGAAAACAGAAGAGCAACGTGGTAGAAAGCACTCCCCTGTGGATGGGAGAAGGGCAATGCATGGACTGTTTACACTCTCCTAATTACTTCATAAGACCCACATCTTTTTGCTAATTCCTCTCAGTTTACTTTGTAGAACAAAATGCCCTGGAGCTCATTAAGCCTTTATATGTATTAACTTATTTAAACTTCAGTAGAGAGGAAAAAGGTAGAGCTATTACGGTCTCCTTCTTACAAGTCAGGGAATTGGGGTATGTGAAGATGAAATGACTTGCCTGAAGCCCAACAGCTGGGAAATGGTCGAGTCAGAACTGTGAACCAGGCAGGCAGCTTCACTGTCTGAGTTTTTAAATACCAGACTTTGCTGCCTATGTGAGAAAGACCTTGTTCTTGCCCTCTGGAATCTCATGTGCCTGTTCACAATGCTGGAGACTTGCAAGGCCAGAAAAGACCAACTGTGATTAATGGACCGGGAAAGACTTCCAGGAGGGGGCGGTGTCCAAGCTAAGTCTTGAATGGAGGGATATAAGCATCTTGGTGGGGAAAGAGTGCGTGCAGAGAAAGCAGGTGGGAGCTCACAGTTAACATAAGAAGACAGGGAGAAGATAGGGAGGCGAGGAACCAGGCAGATACCAGGGTGCCTTGAACTTGAGCTAGCTTAAAGGGCTTAGACTCTACCCTCCAGGCACTCAGGAACCATTGGAAGGATTCAGCAGCGGGTGGTGTATCAGATTTGCCTGATAGAATCATATCTTCAATAGAGAGATGTAGGTGGATAGCGGGAAGAAGTGAACAACTGATGCAGTGGGAAGGTGGCTGTCATTGTAGTCCCAACTCCTGGTGACCCCAGTGCACAGTGAAATTGAGGCAGGGACAATGAAAACTAAGGAAGGGAAAAGTCTCCCTGGGGTGACCTTTAACCATCCCACCCTCCCAGCTTCCCCTGGTGGCTAACAGCCCCAGGGAGCAATCCCTGCCCTATCAAGAGTCCTCGAGACCCTGGGCGTGGGGCTCAGTGGATATGTGTCCAGACATATCCACTGAGCCAGTGTCGGCCTAATAAAGTTCTTCCTTTTAGCTCACCCACTTGGCGGTGGTAGTTCCTTGGGAGCGACTTCCCTGTTCAGTGCCATTCCCGTGATGGGTTGCCTATTGAGCCAATGTGATTCACAGGGCTTTCATGGCTGATTTGGGGAGATCACCCAGCAGCATGTCTTCTAGGCAGTATTACTTCGGCATCTCTGCTGAAACCTGTTTCCTGGGGAACTGAAGACCTACTCTGTGCTTAGCACTAACCTAGAGAATGTAGCCATATTATTCTAATTATAACTTCAGCTGTGGCTCTTTTTTGAACTTGAAACCCTAACGTCCGATTGTCTAAATATGTCCATTATGTCTAAAACGGGGTCCTGATCTCCTCCTAAACCTGTTCTATTTTAACTTTTAAATCATCTCACTAAAAGTCAACTCTATTCCTCCAGTTTCTCAGGCCTCAACCTTTGAAGTCATCAATTATTCCTCTTTTCCCCCATGTTTTAAGACTAATCCATCAGTAAATATTTCTTACTCTACTTTCTACTAAATATTCTAAAATATTTTACCGATTCATAATCTGACTTGTAGCCACCGTCCTCTCTCACTGGATTGTTGCAATTGTTTCTGATTACCCAGATTCTAGGCTTATCCCCGCCCCCGCCCCCCCCCCCCATCATCTACTTGTAATACCATAGCAAGTGACCTACTTAATGTGGAAGGTCAACTCTTAGCTCACACTTCCAGAGGGCTCTCCATCTCACTCAGGAAAAATCTGCAATTCTTACAATGGCCTCCAGGGCTCTAAAAGATCTGCTCTTGAGGTCTCTGTTGGCTCTACCCCTTACTTGCTGTGTTCCAGCCATCTTGACCCTCTGCTGTTTCGACCTCACCAGACACGCTTCAGACTTAGTGCCTTTGCACTTGTTACTCTCTTAGTAGAATGTTCTTTCCTAAAATACCCACATGGACAATTCCTTCATCTCCTTTCAGCCTCCTCATGCTAACTTACATCGACGGCTGCCTGGAAATATGCCTTTTAAAATAGTATAGGCTTTCCTGCCGCCTCACCATCCTTACACGTGCTCATAGATTGTGTTTCTACATGGCACTAATTGACACTTGACTCGGTATGTTAGGTGCCAATAGGTCACCCATTGTGGTCCCAAATCCAGCAGAATGAAAGTTGCCTGGACAGGACCTGCACCATCCTCGTAATCATTGCTGTCGGAGCCCACTGTAGCAGCCATAAGCCAATGCATTTGGGAAAAAGGCAAGAGAAAGAGCCTCTGCAAACTGGATTGATACAGTTGCTGCAGCTTAGGGTTCAAATAAACAACACGTATGATTACGGCACAGGACAGAACAGTGTTGAGGCTGTAGGGTGGGCAGGATAAAATGTCCCAGGCAAAGTCTCACTAGACAGATATTGCTATGCTAAATAAAAGACTATATGCATTGTTAAGATGGAAGAAAAATTCCTAGGCACTTTTCCAGCCTTACTCTCACTGATGCTGTTTTTAATTTTCTTAAGACTTCTTCCTGATAAGCCCCATAATTGTCCAGTGTCCTTGAGAAACTCTATCAGGATTACCCTTTAGAATTCCAAAAAAAGAACACAGCCATTTGCCATCGCCTTTTGAGTTGACGTTTCTACTTGGGATATCACTGGCCGAGCAGGTCCCCTTGGAAGGCACTGTTTTGATTGCCTTTTTGGGAAGGCGCCTAGAGACTATGACAAGAATGTTCCTGTGGGGATTTGTCTGCAACCATCCACGGATCACAAAGATACGTCTAAACGCCTTTTCCTTGGAATAAACATGTATGGGCTGGATGCCTATAGCAATACTTTTGCTTGAACCTGGCATCTATGCAGAGAGAGGTGGGTGCTGTGAGGCAGGGAGATAAATAGAAAGATAGCTCTAGAGTAAGTGTGATGAGAGCGACATTTAAAAAAATTTGTTTGATTCAATACTGTATGTGCAGGACCTAAAGCAGCACCTAGTGGCTCAAGGCAGGTGTTCAAGAAATACATTCTGAATCAATTGTTTTGTTCTTAAAAAATATTTAAACCAACTCCACCCTTTACAGTTAGAATTCACACACATTTCACTTTCGATCTCTCCCTCCCATGCGCTGAGCAGGAAGAGTTGCTTACTCAACTAGCTTAGCCCTTGAAAATGTTGCTAGCAGCGGGGGAGGGCAGAGTGCAGACCCAAAGCCATTCAGTAATCAGTTGGACATCTCCTGTCAGAAGGGCCAAGAGGCAGAGATGAGCCAGCCAGGGTGCAAGATAGTACCAACAAAATATACAACTTTCCTCTAGTTCTTTAATGCTTCTCCCCACCCCCACTATCATGACCCCAATTCTACCTTACAAATCTGGCTAGACCAGAACAAGTACACTGGTACAGTTAAGAGCTCAAAACACAGGGAATCCAGCAGAGATAACCGCCCCGCCCCCCCCCCCCCCCCCGCCTAGGATCAATAAGGGGAGTAGCGAAACTCGAAGGGTAAGGGAAAGGGAGAAGAAAGGGGGGTCCAATCACAATGATCAACGTATGGCCCCCTCCCAGGGGGATGGACAACAGAAAAATGGGTGAAGGGGAACAGTGGTCAGTGTAAGACATGAAAAACATATATATAAATTATCAAGGGTTCATGGGGGAGGGAGGGAAAAATGAGGAGCTGATCCCAAAGGCTCAAATAGAAAGAAAATGTTTTAAAAAGGATGATGGCAACATATGTACAGATGTGCTGGACACAACGGATATATGTATGGATTGTGATAAGAGCTATAAGAGCCCCAATAAAATAAAATATAAAAATGTTAGAAGCTAGCATAGCTTTTGTGCAGTTTTCTCTAAGTTGCCTCGTGTTTCACCTGTTTTTCTGCTTCGACCACTGTTAGCTGTGCCTGGTTAAGGGTTAATAGCCCCATATCAGTCATTGACAAATCTCAGCTGCGGCTCTGTACCTTGCCAGCTCTGTGATACAGGCAAGTGACAACATTCTGACCTTTAAAAGATGCGGCAAATGACATCAGACTCACAGTGTTTTGTGGACACAAGCAGAGAGGCCCAAATAAAAGCTCATCCCTTTTCTTATAACCACACAACGTCTATTCAGCTTGCTGTGCGGCCCCCTTAGAGACGGCAGAGCTTCTCAACAGGTACTGTGTGGTGGGGGGAGGAGGGGAGAGAGAAGCAATACAAGCGTGCCCTTTCCCGGGGCTGTTGCTCTCCGTCACAGGCAGAGTGTGGATCTAGAACAAACCCATTGCTGTCATCTGGCTTCCGACTCACCCGAGTGACCCTGGGAGTGACCGAGTGGAACAGGCCCCAGAGTGTGTCCTTGGCTGTACTCTTTATGGGTCACCAGGCTTGCCTTCCACAGAGAGGCTGAGGTGGTACTCTAACCACTAACCTTTGGGCTAACAGCCAATAGCCAACTGCTTGTGCCACCAGTGCCTCTATCTGGGATAAGGTGGGGGGAGAAGGGCTTTCTCTGACCGAGACTGCTACAGTGGGACTTCTGCCCCGATTTAGAGGCCAACCGGTGGAGGAGGAAACCTCATCCTCCTTTGTAGAAAACAGCGAGACTTAAGACAGGCTGAGGGAGATATGAAAGTAGAATCTGCCCCTTGTGGGAGAGAAACGGATTTATTCCTGTGGGAAGAAGTCAGCAGTGGGGGCGTCGGGGAAGGCAAAGGGAACACATAGTCAGCAGCCAGAGGCATTCTCCAGCTGCACACAAAGAAGCCTGACTTCCAAGGAAAGGAAGCCCACCCGGGTGGGCGCTAAGGTACTTCCCCACTTGTCCTAGACGTTCTGGTAACCAGCTCGCAATAATCCCCCCAGCCAGGCGCTCTGGTAGCAATCTTCTTGCGCACGTGGAAAACCTGGGCTCACCACGTGGGGGCACACTGGCCCCGGGGACCCTAGCTCCAGCTCCTAAGGAAAGCAAGAGCCCAAGTTGAAAGTCACGGACGCAGAGCAAAAGAAACTGCACACCTCCGTAGATTTCCCTGGGCGGGGGGCGGGGTGGGGGCAGGTCTGCACAAGAGCTCTACACATGGTCACTGACCGCGATGACAAGGGCCCACGAGGACAGAGAGATGCCAACAGGTGCTTCTGACTCTCAGGGCATAGGTTAGAAACCCGACTCCTGTGCTAAGAGCAGCACCTCACTTCTCCCTCACCCCCACCCCTTTCTGAAATTTCTCCCTGACAGGGCGCAGCGCACACCCTCCTTCACGCCCACCAGCCTGGGAGCAAGGCCAATGCCAAGGCCCTGCAAGGACACCACCCCACCGGGCTTGAACAAGTCTCTTCCCGGAGGCAAGAGGGGTGGGCTGGCACCCCTTCTCTGGGGCGCTCTACCGCGAAGAGTCCGACGCCAAAGACACACAGAAAGCCCCCAGAGCGCCTTACCACGTCCATGATTTTCCTCCGGGGCAGAGCCTGGTAGACAAAGCCGGCTTCCCAGAGCAGGATCCTGGGGCTTAGCGCCCGCTTGGCTCGGCCTCTTCGAGCCAGGGAGCGGTCACTTGGCCCGGCCACAGACACACCTGCGCCCAGGCTCCGCACCCACCCCACCTGCTCGGCGGCTCCTCCCTCGCCCCGGGCTGGGGCTTTCTGGCTGGCTGAGCCCCGGCGGGCTCCCATCGCGCTGCCAGACCTGCTCCGGAAGGATCGACTGTGCGGGCCCAAGGTAGCCCTTCTCCGCAAAGACCCCCGACCCAAACCCTTCTCAGCCATGGCTCCGCTGTGCCGCTTCTGCTAGCCCACAATCAGGGTCTGCCAGCAACTCTAGGGAGTTGGTCACTTTGTGCCCAAGGCACGGGGGAGCGCCCGGAATGATGACGGTTTATCCGGTGGTTGATACATAGTACCCAGGCTGCACAATGTCATCTCCGTTCCTAACAACCTCCCGCCACCTCCCCCCGGTGCAGTTGGCTACTTCTCTTTGCCCAGCACTTGCTCATAGGCACGCACACAAAGACGTGATGAGCGGGCCTGATTTCTTCAAGGTCGTCAGTGGAGGCTGGAAAGGCAGCTGAAACAGTGGACGGTCTGTTTTTCACCCGGCTCTCTGCAGGCATGTTGGATACAATGTACTGGAGGGCTACGATTCCCGTCGAGGCAAGGAGAGCAGAGCTCAGAGAGGTCAAGTCACCTGCCCAAAGACACATAAATCGTCAGTAGAAAAATCAGGATTTAAACCCTAGGCCAGACAGATGCCAAAGAGGTTTGTCTACATGTTGCTTGTTTTCCTGACAGAACTGGTGCTGGCAGTCCAAACCTCAGGGAATCCACGACTGCCCTGGGGGAGGGGGCAGGGGTTCTGGAGTGTGGGGGGAGGTCAGATGCTCATAGACATCCTTCCAGAGGACCTGTGAGTTGCCAGACTATATGGCAGGCTCCACTCCCTGCTGTTAAAGACAATGGATGCCTGCAGACATCCATTGTGGGGTTTACACCCTACTGATAATGGTTCCTATGGAGAACTAGAGAATAGGTCAAAGTTAAGCCTAGGATCTGCCTATCTTGTCACATGTATAACCTCAATCCCTCCCCTTCCTATTGCTTGTATGTCCCTAGACCATCCCCTCTCATTACTGTATTGCCCATAGGACAGCCCCTTCCAGTGACGTATGTCCTCACCTGTAATTAGGGGGCTTGCAAGTCCCCAGAGAATATAAAAGGCCTGGGCTAGCATTAGAGCTCTCTTTCTCTCTCCCTCCACGTGGACCATCTAGTGGGGCTAAGGTGAGCATGCTACCATGAAACGTGTCTGACTCCATTTATTTCAATACTTCTATCTCTCATGCTCTCTATGACTTTAATATGATCTTTACTTATTATCGCTGTACAATTGCACCTACCGGACCCATAATGATGTGTTAGGGGCTGGCTTCCCCTGACACCGGAGGGCTGGGCAGGTGGCCCTCCTGTGCTCTCAGTGCAAGTCCAGTCAGCACTAGCTAGTGGAGTAAAGAGCCTGCTCTGTTGAAGGTGAGGAAACTCCACCCCCCCCCCCACCCTCTGCCCTTTCTCTTTCTCAAATGGTCCCAAAACGGCACCATTGGTTATCGGTGCCGCCTGGGGAACTTATGAAAAGCACTGGCTTCAGGCACCAATGCAGACACTGAGTCAGTACTGCCTGCTGCTGTTCATGGCCCGTGAGTAAACTCCGACTCCTGCAACACAAGGAGCAGAAGGAAAGGGCCCTGGCCCTGCCAGCGTCCGCCCCAGGCTTGCTGCAACACAGTGCTGCTCCCCTTCAGCCCAGGCTTCTCAGCTTCCTGCATTGTCCTGCACGATACTGTTGTGATCATCAAGGGTGTCATTGGCTCATTTTTGCAAGTAAGGTTCCCAGGCCGTTCTCCTTATTCTGCTTAGTCTCCAAGCACTGCTGAACTCTGCCCACCGGGGCTGACGCTGCTGTCATTTGGAACACCGGTCCCCTAGCTTCCTGCATCACAGCAAGACCCAAACTCCCACAGTTCTATACACGGATGGATGAGAGGTGGGCATCTGGTGCAGGGTCTGCAAAGTTGGATTTCAAGTTAGCTTTGTAGGTTGGTGTGTTTGAAATGATAAATTCATAGCATTCGCTGCCTGTCCTGATTAAGCACACATACGTATACAAAAATAAAAATTCCTCAAAGCAGTCGTCACTCTTAGTTGGCGTGGTCACATGGGTCATGTCTGTTTGAGCAGGTGCCATGATAGGCTATTTCATTTGGGAAATGATCCTCACGTTTCACTACATGGCTGGCATGACGCGTAGGTTACCAACAGAAGGTATTGGAGTTAGAGGAGTAATCTAAGTTAGAGGAGGTGCAGGCCAGAGGCCCTCTGTAACTGTCCTTCTGCATACCGCTACTCTCTCGGACTAACACGCGTTTGTGTGCATTTGTGAAATAAATAATGTGATGGAGGAATTAGTTCCCAGAGAAGCTCGCACAAGACTTGAAGTGCTCCCAGCTGATAACGGTGTGAAAAAACAAAACAAAAAAAACACCCCTTTCTCTTCAATCCTAGGGCTCCCCCTGGTGGCCTCAGACCACCCCAAAGCGGAGGGGATGTGGAAAGGCTCACTGTCATAACTCCCTGGAGAAGGACATCATGCTTAGCAAAGCAGAGGGGCAGTGGAGAAGAGGAAAGCCCTCAGGGACATGGATTGACACAGTGGCTGCACCAGGGGTGAGGTTGGCACAGGGACCGGGCTGCGCTTTGTTCTGTGGTGGACAGGGTCGCTATGGGTCAGAACCGACTCAAAGGCACCTACTCATAACTCTGGATATGGGTCTCTTGGGAAGGGGGGGAAAGGCCTGTAATTTTTGCTCGGATTCAGGACAAGCTACAACGGGAGGTCTTGGGATGTTGGTGTTCTTTGGTGCCACTGACAATCCGTATCATTCAGCCGCTTCTTCCCCTCCACTCTATGAAGTATGATGTCCTTTTTCAGAGACGGGCCTCTCCTGATAATCTGTCCAAAGTACATGAGATGAAGTCTCGCTGTCCTCACTTCCAGGTGCATTCTGACCACTTCTTCTAGGACAGATTTGTTTGTATTTTTCTGGTAGGGCAGTGTACTTTTTGATATTCTTCACCAGCCTCATAATTCAAATGCCTCAGCTCTTCTCTAGTCTTCCTCATTCAATGTGTAACTCTCACCCGCAGAGGAGGCTATTGAAAGTTCCATGGTGTGAGTCAGGCACACATTAGTCTTTAATGTGGCATCCTTGCTCCTCAACACTTTCGAGAGGGCTTGTGCAGCAGATTTGCCCAGTGTAATGTATCGTTTGATCTCTTGGTCATTGCTGCCATGAGCATTGATTATGGATCCAAACAACATAAAATCCTTGACAACGTCAGTCTTTTCTCCATTTATCATGATGTTGTCTATTAATCCACTTGTGAGGAGTTTGATTTCCTTTACATTGCTCTGCAAACCGTAGTAAAGGCTGTAGTCCATGATGTCAGCAAATGGTTCACGTCGTCCTGGCTTTCAGTACGCAAGGCTGTGTCATCTGCCTAATGCAGCTTGGTAATAAGCCTTCCTCCAATCCTGATGCCGAGTTCTTCTAGCAATTCATGGTAAGTCCAATATTCTTTACTAACACGCTATTTCAAAGACATCGGTTCTTTTTAGATCTTCATTCTTCATTGTCCAGCTTTCATACCCTCCTGTACCGTGATCGACAGTGCCACTGTGGTGTCAAGCCAGTTTTGTTCTCCAAGGGACACCTTTGTTTTTAAGCGTTTTAAATGCACCACATTTTCCGAGTTCATGTGAATGGATTCCTTCACTCTGTTTCCATGAGTGTAGAAGAGGAGTCCAAGTGAAACGAAACCCTTGACAACTTTATCTGTTAATCTTAGTAGCGCTTATTGGTCCTGTTGTGAGGGTTTTGGTTTTCTTTGCATTGAATTGTAATCCATACTGAAAACTAGCGCCTTTAATTTCCCTTGCTCAGTGCTTCGAGTCATCTTCCATTCAACAAGCAAGATTGTGCCACCTCTATAGCCAAGACTTCTAAGGAACGTTTCTCCAATCCAGATGTTGTGTTCTTCTTCACAGAGTCCAGCTTCTTGGAGTATTTGTTCAGCATACAGATAAAATATGTTTGGGGAAATAATAGAAGTCTAATAGTCCATGCAATATTCCATTTCTTGCTTGGTGACTCTCTCATGGGTCTATGCAGAGATTCCTCATGCGCACAATGAAGTCTTCTGTGACCAGAGCGTTCCCGTGCTTCCCAACGTTGTCCACAGTTTGTTATGATTCACAAGTTGAGTGTCTCTGCTGAGTCAACACACACCGAAATAAACATCTTCTGGTTATTTTTCTTTCGGCCAAGATCCATCTAGTTTCAGCAATGATCGCCGTGGCTCCCTGTCCATTTCTAAAGCTGGCTTGAATCTCTCCCTGTGGGTACTGCAGCCATAAACTATTATCTACAGGAAAAAATGCTTGAATGTAATACTAATGATAATGTTTGATGATTTCTGATTTCTGTTGGGTCGTCTTTCTTTGGAATGGTTACAAATATAGATCGCTTACAGTCGGTGGCCAATTAACTGTCTTTCAAATTTCTTGCATAGATGAATAAAAGCTTCCAGCATTGAATTAGTATGTTGAAAGATCTCAATTCCTGAATCTTGATTTTGGTCAATGCATTCAGGGCAGCTTGACTTTCCCCTTTCTGTACTGTTGATTCTTTTATTTATTTATTCATCTATCTACCTATATCTGTCTATCCATTCAGTCGTTGAATTATTCAGATCCATGTACTCATGGATTCCTTTAAAAACAGTTTTATTTGTATATAATTCAGTACCATGCAACTCAATGGTTTAAATACAGTAAAAAGTATTGTGTAGTTATCACAACAAAATTTAGAACATTTTATTGATTCTGGTACCAATTGTTATTAGCTCCCTATTACCACCCCCCACAGTTCCAAACTCCCTTGCAATAACCCTAAGAAATTATCTAGTTACTGTTTCTATGGATTTACCTATCCTTGATCAAATATAAAGAAAATCACCAAAAACACTCAATAATGACAACAAGAAAACACAGAAAAAATTCATATGATAAAAAATTGACAACATTCAACATCCATTCCTAATTAAGATACTTGAAATAGAATTACAAGGACATTACCACAATATAATAAAAACTATATATGAAAAACCAATAGCCAGCATTACAATTAATGGTGAAAAGACGAAAACATTCCCACTGAAACGGGACCCAACAAGGATGTACCTTGTCCCTACTTCTATTCAATGTTACCTTGGAGATCCTAGCTAATAATACAAGGTAACAAAAGGCTATCAAACGTGTATGATTTGGAAAAGAAGAAGTGAAATTATAATTTTTTTCAGATGATATGACTTTATATATTGAGAACCCCCAAGATGCCACAGTAGGATTGCTGGAAATGATAGAGGAATGTAGTAGAGTGACGGGATATAAGATCAATAAGCAGAAGCCAATTTGATCGCTGTATATCACTGATGAAATTACAGAAAAGAAGAAATCAAGAAGAAAGTTCCTTTCACAATAACCAAACATATATTGAAACATCTAGGGATATAACTAACCAATAAAACCCAAAAGATCTGTATGCGAAAAACTACAGAACATTATTACAAGAAACCAAAAATGGACCTTCAAAATGGAAGAATAATCCATACCCATGGATCGGAAGATCCAATAATGTAAAGATGTCAGTCCTGCCCAAGACACTATAATAATTCATTGTAAATTGGATTAATACAAATTCCAGCATCATTTTTCAAGGAAATAGAAAAACTGACCACCAACCTCATATGGAAAGGGAAGAAGCCAAGAATTGGCAAAGAACTCCTCAAGCTAAACAAAGTGGGTGGGCTTGCCCTACCTGACGTTAAAACTTATTATACAGCCACAGCGGTCAAAACAGCACGGTACTGGATCAATGGATAAGAACAGTAAATCCAGAAATAAAAACAACCGCATACAGACAACTGATCTTTGACAAAGGCCCCAAAATATCAAATGAAGCAGATGCCCTTTTCACCAAATGGTGCTGGATAAACTGGATATCAGCCTGTAAAAGAATGAAACAGGACCCTTGCCTCACTCCATATACAAGAACAAATTCAAGGTGGATCATGGACCTCAAATTAAAACCCCCAAACTATCAGGATCATCAATGAGAAAATTGGGACAAAGCTAAGAACTTTAGTGTAGGGAATACATGGGCTATCAGAAATAATGAAGGATATACACCCAGAGGAAGATAAATAGATGAGCCAGGTGTACTAAAGATAAAACACTGTGTACATCAAAAGACTTCTTCAAGAGAATAATTAGAGAGCCCAGAGACTAGGAAAAGATATTTAGTAATGACTTATCAGACATAGGGCTCATTACTAAAATCTACAGACTCTTGGAAGTTTACAACAAGAGTAAAATGAATAGCCTACTGAGGAGGTAGGCCAAAGACTTGAACAGAAGATTCATAAAGGAGGAATTTCAAATGACCAATAAATAGATGAGAAAATGTTCCAATCATTAGCCATCTGGGAAATGTAAACCTACACTACTATGAGATACCACTTAACACCCCAAAAGACAGCCCAATTAAAAAACCAGAAAGCAATAAATGCTGGGAACTCTTTCACTGCTGGTGGTCCTGTAGATCTATACAACCACTGTGCAAAGGGGTTTGGTAAACCTAAAATAAATGGAAATTAGCAATACAACCCAGCAATTCCACTGCTGGGCATACAAGGGGTAGGCCCAGAATTGATCTGGGTGGAGTAGAACTTTAGTAGTATGCATTTTCCCTGCTAGTCAAGCATCCAGCAACTCACTCTGAGTTAGTGCACCCAGTAGGGTCACCTGGGAAGGTTCTCTTTTGTCACGGTGAATTTTTTCATTAAAGCAGTTTTGCTTGAATCTCATTTTTGTGATGACTAATTTAAGAAAAGAGTTGTGTGGCTGTGAAATTTTGTTTCCAGCTCTGGGAAAATGCCACGGAAACTGCTGTGATGTTGAACACAGCCTACAAGAACAGCGCTATGGGAAAAACTCAAGTGTCCCAGTGGTTTTCTCATTTCAAGAAAAAGTGAAATGGCAATGGATGACAAACCTCAACCTGGACATCCGTTAACTTTCCTAATGGATGAAAACCTCAACTTGTAGTGCATTTGGAGTCGTTTAACCAGGTGAGACTATTGATCAAGCTTTCTCTTTAGAAGTTTTGAAAAGACTGCTTAACTGTGCAACAAAAAAAGGCCTGATTTGTGGCAGACAGGGGACTGATTTTGCCACCATAACAATGCACCTATTCATGGATCCATCTCAGTGCGCCAGTTTTTGGCCCCAAACAGCATGCCTCTCTTGCCCCACGCACCTTACTCATCCGACCTCACTCTGTGCGACTTCTTTCTGTTTCTGCGAATGAAGAGGATCCTGAAAAGAGTGATTTGACGGCGACAAAAAAACTGAGGAATGAATGTGCCATCAGCCATCCAAACAGATGAATGAAAAATGTTTCCAAGAATGGAATCGCAGACTTGACAAATGTATTAAGTGCAATGGAGAGTACTTTGAGGATGATAAGGTTGTTTTGTAAAAAAAAATTAAATACATAGCTTTGGAAAAAATTCCTTCGTATACCCAGAAGAAATAAGAAACAGACCACAACAAGGTATCTGCTCTCCAATATTTTCTGCACAATTGCAAAAATTGAAAACAGCCTAAATTTCCATCAATAGACAAGTAGATAAAATACCTCTGGTACATACAAGACACAGAGTTGTCTCCCTCGATGACAACGCTGCCGAGGATGGTCCTAAAGATACAGGTCAGGGAGAGGGGCCGGTCTGACCTGCCCACCTGGGACCAACCAAGAGACCGGAGTGCAACAGACCGGTGATGGCAGTGCAATGATGAGGTCCCTAAAGAGTCCCAAACATAGACTTCTGGCTTGGGGGCAGCACCTAGCATCCCATCTGAAATGCTTGGGAATTACTCAGAAGGGGGCCACGCTGAAAAACTACAGGCATTACGAGGAGGGGTTACACTAGACTGCTCCATCCCTGACTGCGGGAGTAGCAACGTGGTGTTATAAGACACTCACCTTTTGGACACGATTGCTGAAGGCTAAAAGGGGATATGTGTTGTCAGGTAAGTGGGACATGGAATGGGGAACCCTGCAAAATGGACAGTGTTTAATATGTCCCCTTTCTTAAACATCGAACTATTCATCTGTTCTACATCATGATTCCTGTTAGACCCGTGACTAAAACTGAGGAGCTGATGCCAGGGGCTTGGGTGGAGACCTGAGGGCAATGAATGTACAGATGTGCTTTACACAATTGATGGATGTATGGACTGTGATAAGAGTTGTATGAGCCCCCAATAAAACGATTTAAAAACAAACAAACAAACCAAAAAGAGGAAAGCTCACAGAGACATCAACTGGACTAATGGTTCCTATGGGGCATGGGAGATGAGGACGGTGGGGGGAGGGAAGGGGAGTCAATAATGATGGGTATAAGAGAATAGTGTGTATTCTAAAATTGACAGTGACGAGTGTGTAGATTTTCTTGTAGTGTTGGAACAAGTGAATAGTATCTGAGAAAATTACTGAGCAGTGAAAGATGGGTAAATATAACAATAGGGTAGAAGGGAAAATATAAATATATGTGTATCTGTTTACATATGTATATATACACACGCATGCAACAAGGAAGCAGATGGACTTTGGGCTTCTACTGATATCTTGCCTCAGTGCAAGAATGGTTTGTTGGACTAATGTGGCATGCATGATACTCACTTTCCTGACATGATTGCTGAAGACAAAATGGATGCCTAAGTAAATCTGGTGAACATAGTTGATGGTGCCTGGCTATTAAAAAATGGTTCCCTGATAAACAGTCTGGAGGAGAAACAATGGGACTGATGGTTTTGGGGTACACAGGGGAGGGAGAGGTGGGGGAAAGGAAGTGGGTTTTAACAAACCCAGGGAAAAGGGAACAATAAGTGATCTAAAATCAATGGTGAGGAGGGTGTAGGAGGCCTGGTAGGGCTTGATCAAGGGCAATATAACCGAGAGGAATCACTAAAACCCAAATGAAGGCCTAACATGATAGTGGGACAAAAGGAAATTAAAAGGAAATAGAGGAAAGAACTAGGAGGCAAAGGACATTTATAGAGGCCTAAATTCAGGTATGTGCATATGTAAATATATTTATATATAATGAAAGGGAAATAGGTCTGTGTACATATAAATATCGGCTTAATATTAAGGTAGCAGACGGACATTGGGCCTGTACTCAAGTATTCCCTCAACTCAAGAACACTTTGTTCTAATAATCTGGCATTCTGTGATGCTCACCTTCCCAACACAATCACTGAAGACAAATGGGTGCATAAGCAAATGTGGTGAAGAAATCTGACGGTGCCCTGCTATCAAAAGATACAGCATCTGGGGTCTTAAAGGCTTGAAGATAAATAAGTGGCCATCTAGCTGAGAAGCAACAAAGTCCACATGGAAGAAGCACACCAGCCTGTGTGACCACAAAGTATGGATGGGATCAGGTACTAAGCATCAAAGACACAGAGCAAAAACTCATATCATTGTGAAGGAGGGGGAGTGCGAAGTGGAGACCCAAAACCCATATCTAGATGATTGGACATCTTACAGAAGGGTCACAAGGAAGAGACAATCCAGTAAAGGTACAGTATAGCACGGAGGAGACACACAACTTTTCCCTAGTTCTTTAATGCTCCCCCCACCTCACTATCATGACCCCAATTCTACTTACAAATCCGGCTAGACCAGAGCATGTATATGGGTACAGATAAGAGCTAGAAACACAGGGAATCCAGGACAGATAAACCCCTCATGACCAATATTGAGAGTAGTCCTACCAGGAGAGTAAGGGGAAGGTGGGGTGAGAAAGGGGGAACCAATCACAATGATCTACATATAACCCTCTCCCAAGGGGACGGACAACAGAAAAGTGGGTGAAGGGAGACATCGGTGAGTGTAAGACATGAAAAGATAATAATAATTTATAAATTATCAAGGGTTCATGAGGGAGGAAGGGAGGGGAAAATGAGCTGATACCAAGGGCTCAAGTAAAAAAATATGTTTTGAAAATGATAATGGCAACAAATGTCCAAATGTGCTTGACAAAATGGAAGTAAGTATTGAGAGTGATAAGAGTTGGATGAGCCCCCAATAAAATGATTTTTTAAAAAGGTTCCCTGAGGGTATGAGAAGAGAGAGGTGGGGGATGGAGGACAAGGGGGAGCTGACAGCAGAAAGTATTGATGACTTCATAACCCCACTCGATGGGGTTGAAAAACTGAATTGTATGTGAATATTGGAATGTGTAATATCTGTCAATAAAATAGTATTAAATATTAATAGCATTAAAATATAATAAATAAATAAAGTGCTAAAAAAAGGGATAAGGTGAGTACAGAAAATCAAAGGGATAACCGTGACTTGAACAGTTCAAACTCTGTCAGTTGATCCCCCTCGCTGATGCATGCTGGACTTGATCTGGTTTTCAACACTTTCTGTATTTTTGTTTTGTTTGTTCATGTTAGGGTTTATCTCAGAGGTGTATGTTATTGGGGGTTACCCGCTTGAAGTTGTGTTATATGTCTCTCTGTCTTTTGGTATATGAAACCCAGGACTGATGAACCTATAGGGACAGCAAGTAAAATAAGGGTTTCAGGGGCAGGGGATACAGTGGTGGGGTAGGAGGTGGAGGGTAAAAGGGAGACAATGTCAAGGAATCCAGGGAGAAAAAGAATGTTTGGAAACGGATTGTAGTAGCAATTGCACAATGCTACTTGACGTGATTGAACTATGGAATGATATGATGTTATGTATTAATTCCAAATTAATAAGTGAAAATAAATATAAAAAAGATAATGGGAAAAAAGATGGGAGGAAGGCTTATTAACAACCTGTGATATGCAAATGACATAACTTTGCTAGTTTAAAGTGCAAAGTACTTGAAGTGCTTTCTGATGAAGATCTAGGATTGCAGCCTTCAGTATGGATTACAACTCCTTATAAAGAGTACCCAAAATGAAGCGGCAAGGTCCCCAGGGAATGCTGAAAGTGGACTTTGGGGTCAGGGCGTGTTGCCCCAACAGACTGGACTGGAAAACACTCCTAAAGGGCAACAAATGATCCTTGAACTAAATACAAGCTTTTCTTTCTTGTTGTGTTCTTTGTCAGTGGTTTGTTGTGGTTGTTTTGCTGTATACTGTTGCTTGGTTTTGCTCTGTCTTATTTTTGTGCATGTTATTATCTCTGCAGGTCTGTCTAAATAAGATAGGCTGGATGAACTATCTGGAGGAGAAAACAACGGGACCAACAGTTCCCGGGGGGGTGGGCATGGGATAGGGGGAAGTGGTGTTAACAAACCCAGGGACAAGGGAACAACAAGTGATCCAAATTGGTGGTGAGGTGGGTGTGGCAGGCCTGGTAGGGAATGATCAAAAGTAATGTAACAAAGAGGTATAGCTGAAATCCAGGAGGGGACGGAGCATGATAGTGGGAAAAGAGGAAAGTCAAGGGAAATAGAGGAAAGAGCTAGGAGGCAAAGGGCATTTATAGAGGTCTAGAACAAAGACATGTACATATGCAACTACATATATGAGGATGAGAAAATAGATCTATATGCCTATATTTATAGGTTTAGTATTAAGGTGGCAGAAGGACATTGGGCCTCTACTCAAGTACTTCCTCAATGCATGAGTACTTTCTTCTATTAAATTGGCATTCTATGATGCTCACCCTCCCGACACAACCACTGAAGACAAAGCGGGTGAACAGCAAATGTGGTGAAGAAAGCTGATGGTGCCCGGCTATCAAAAGATATAGCTTCTGGGGGCTTAAAGGCTTGAAGATAAACAAACGGCCACCTAGCTCAGAAGCAACAAAGTCCACATGGAAGAACACACCAGCCTGTGTGATCACGTGGTTCCGAAGGGATCAGTTATCAGGCATCAAAGAACAAAAATATCATATCATTGGGTGCACAACTCCATGATATGATCGCTGAGGACAAACGGGTGCATAAGCAAATGTGGCGACGAAAGCTAATGGTGCCCGGCTATCAAAAGAGATAGTGTCTGGGGTCTTAAAGGCTTGAAGGTGAACAAGCGGCCATCTAGCTCAGAAGCAACAAAGCCCACATGGAAGAAGCACACCAGCCTGAGTGATCACGGGGTGTCAAAGGGATCAGGTAACAGGCATCATCAGAAAAGGAAAAAAAAAGCCTTACCATAGTGAATGAAGGGGGAAGTGCAGAATGGAGACCCAAAGCCCATTTGTCAGCCACTGGAGATCCCCCTTGCATAGGGGTCTAGGGGAGGGGATGAGTCAGTCAGGGTGCGAAGTAGCACTGATGAAGAATACAGCTTTCCTCCAGTTCCTAAATGCTTCCCCCTCCTCCCCTCCCGCCCCCCAACTATCATGATCTGGATTCTATCTTGCAAGTCTGGATAGAAATTTTTTTTAATTAAAAAATAAAAAAGAAGACCCAAATCCTCACAATTGGATCAGTGGGTAACATCGTGAAAATGGAGAAAAGATCGACTTTGTCAAAGATTTCATCTTGCTTGGGTCCATAATCCATTCTCATGGACGCAGAAGTCAAGAGATCAAAAGACACATTGCATTAAGTAAATCTGCTGCACAAGACCTCTTTATAGTGTTGAGAAGCAAGGATGCTACTTTGAGAACAAAGATGTGCCTGACTCAAGCCATGGTATTTTCAGTTGCCTCATATGCATGTGAACGTTGAACATTGAATAAGGAAGACTGAAGAAGAATTGATGAGTTTGAACTGTGGTGCTGGGGGAGAATATTGAAAGCACCACCAACTGCCAAAAGGACAAACCGATCTGCCGTGGAAGAAGTAAGACCAGAGTGCTCCTTAGAGGCAAGGATGGCAAGACTTCATCTTACATACTCCGGACATGTTGTCGGGAGAAACCAGTCCCTGGAGCAGGGCATCACGCTGGACAAAGTAGATGGGAAGTGAAAGTCCTTAGGAAGGCCCTCACGGAGACAGATTCACACCGTGGCTGCAACAGTGGGCCTAGATATAGGAACAATTGTGAGGAGGACACAGGACCACGCAGTGTTTCATTGTGTGGTGCATAAAGTCTCTCAGGCAGCGGTTCTCAACCTTCCTCAGGCCGTGACCCTTTCATACAGTTCCTCATGTGGGGGGACTCCAACCATAAAATGATTTTCGTTGCTACTTCATAACTGTACATTTGTTACTGTTATGAATCATAATGTAAATAGCTGATTTGCAACATGTATTTTCACTGTTACAAATTGAACATAATTAAAGCACAGTGATTAATTACAAAACAATATGTAATTATATATTGTGAAATATTTATTTCTAATTACAAATAAGTGAAATTTTGTCTTGAAGCATGGTGTAGCATGGGTAACAGTCTTCATGCCGGGTACTTGGATGTGGGTCTATCTGCATGTGGGCGGACCCACCTGGAGACGGATAAAGGGGCGATGTCTCGGTTCCTAAGATCATCGGAAATATGTGTTTTCTGATGGTCTTAGGTGACCCCCGTGAAAGGGTCGTCCAACCCTAAAGGGGTCTAAGGTTTCGAACTGACTAGATGATACCTTTAAGACTGGGTGAAAAGTGCCAAAGTGGTGTTTAACATTAATGGACCAGGTGAAAAATCTCTCGGTATGGTGCCAAGTCCTAAGTAACCACAAAAAATATTTGTTCCACTCTCTCGTCCCTTTTTCCCTCTGAATTCATGGTGGCTTTGTCACTGTCAAAATATGCATTAGATATACAAATAGATTGGCATTGCTTTATTTCTCTACAATGATCTCACCTATCTTGTGTGCCTCCATCCCATGAATATCAGTTTACTGTAGATCGAGTTACGTCCTCCCCTGCCACCGAAAGGATGTACAGAAACCTTGTGGTTGCATGTCGTCAGGTGCAGTCAAGTCCAGTCCAGTTCATAGCGATGCTCTGTACAACAGAACCAAACATGGCCCAGCCCTTTGCCATCCTCACAGTTGTTATGTTTGAGCCTGTTGTTGCATCCACGGTGCCAACCCATCCTTTACATTCTTCCTGGGGTTTGCTGCCCTTTTACTTTACCAGGCATGATGTCCTTTTCCGGTGATTGGTCTCTGCTGAAAAGTTGACCAAAGAACGTGAGACCGAGTCTTGCCAGTGCTTTACCAAGGACGTTGTCCTTCCCCAAGAACTGGTCTCTCCTGACAACATGCCCAAAGTATGAGAGAAGACGTCTCACCATCCTGGCTTCTAAGGACCCTTCTGGCCATACTTCTTCCAAGACAGATTTGCTTCGTCTTTTAGTCTCCATAGTACTTTCAGTATTGTTCACCAGCACCGTAATTCAAATGAGCCAGTTTTTGTTCAGTCTTCCTTAATCAGTGTTCAACTTTAACATCCATACGAGGTTACTGAAGCCACACATGCTTACATACTCGGGGCCATAGAGTCAATTCTAACTCATAGTGACCCTATAGGACTGGGTAGAACTTCCCCTTTAGCTTTCTAAGACGTTTCTAAGACTAACTGTTTTTGGAAGCAGAAAGCTTCACCATTCTCCGGCAAAGCTGCTGTTGCCTTTGAACTGCTAACCTTGCGGCTAATAGCCCAACACAATGTTAAAAACCAGCTAATGGTCCATATTTGGATCTATGACCTCTAAAACTGCAAGAAATTTAATTTATGTCTTTTAAAGTCACACATTTTTTCATATTTTATATGGTAGCTCTAATAAACTGAGACACATCTAAGAAAAGCTCATATATTTACACAGGAGTGTGGACGCAGACACTGCAGGTCAAAATATAGACCTTGTGGGGATTTTGCCTGTGAAATTTGGATTTGGGCTATGTTTATCCATATCTCATTTCACCTTGGGGGAAAAAAAGCCTTGTTCAAATAAATAAGTGATTCTGATACTGATGAGATGATTTGATGGCGTGCTGCTTGCTTTGGGTTAAAATACCTCTCCCATGGCCTCCACTTAACCATGGTCATGGAAATACCTGACCAAGCATCCACTGCCTGCCGGGACCTTACTTCCATTACCTTATGCAGTCCTTCGCATGAGTCTCTTAGTACAGTAGAGGATGCTGAGGCAAGGAATAGTTCACTCACCTGTTGAGAGTCACACACGTGGGAGAACGGAAACTCCAACCTACATAGCCTGACCCTAAATTTCACGCTTACAAGCATGCTGGCTGCATCTATTCAAATCTTAAAAGAGTGTATAATATTTAACTCATAGCATCCAGGTGTTCAGGGGGGTTCTTTGAAGCGATATTTTCAAAGCTTGGCTTTGAAAGAAGTCAGTGAGGAAGCTTAGAGAAAGCTAGACCAAAGAAGTTAGGTTGACATCTTCTGGGCAGTTCTGGTCTTTAGACCCATTCGCTTCTGTTTCTGCTCTGAGTAATGGGGAAAGCCTGCCACGCTCTCCAGTGAGGTCCCATCCGTTCTTCAATGCACTAAGCAGCAGGAATTAGCATTTCCAGCACATTCCTCATGCTTCCAAACCCTGCTTTCAGTCTTAAATATTGCTTGAAGCTTTCCAGTGTTTTCATTCATGTCTCTGCCTTTCATTTCTTGGCAAACATATTACTTACACTTGTGCCACAAATAATGGTTTGTAGCAGAATGCCCTGATATAAAATATGGAGGCTTTATAAAATATCTGAAAATACAAAACTGTGTACATTCACTTCTTCCTAGGGTAAGTTTGAATACTATATATTTTCCAGTGACAAAGCCAGCATATGCGGATTGATTGCTAGAGTTAGGATGGTGCTAGAGTAACCTATTATTAATATTAAAATTATTATTGGCTCCATTAATCATTGCTGAGGATTTCCAGTGCAACATGTAATTTATGTATGTATAATTTATATCCTGACTACTTTCAAAAGGCTGAGAAGGAAAAAGGAACTTAAATTTATTGAGTCTATTGTGTGACAAACTGCACACTTGGAATATATTTGACTTGTCAGACAACATAACAAGATAGGAGATGACTGACTTACTGGACAAGTGCTGTCACAGGTGCTGCGGGGTCAAGGCAATCGGCTTGGCCATGCAGAAAGGACAGGCCTGATTCTTGGGTGGAAAGTTGCCATATGCGAATGCACTGCTCTTTCTCCATCCCATGCTGCTCCTAGAAGGGGATTGGGGAGTGGGCCAGCAAATCCCAGTAAAACAGGATGGTTAAAGTGAAGATAACAGCCGTTATAGGACAGGGAGGGTGGGAAGGGAAGGGTCAACAGAATGGAAAATGGAATGATTACTGGGATTTTGGGGGTATGCAATTATTTCTAGATACATTAAGTAAGGATAAACTTTTGAAAGTTTTCTGGAGGAGTGTATCATTCAGGAAAGGGCCGTTTGTTTTTACTAGTCTCCAAAGAAGTGTGTGATCCAGCTGGTTTCTCTTTTGCTGGAAGGAAGCTCCCATCTCCCTTCGTTGTGTAACTAAATAATTAGTTGCCGTCAGTCAGTTTCAACACACGGTGGCCCTAGGGGTATGTGGCGTAGAACTGCACAGTGGACTTTCCAGGCTAAAAGCTCGCCAGGCCTGTCTTCCGAGGTCCCTCTGAGTGGGTCCGAACCTCCATCCTTTCCTCTAATAATTGAGTGCCTAACGGTCTACACCATTCAGGGACCATCTTGTTTTAACAGAGGCTCAGGATTGACTAAGAGATTCTTTAAGGGATGATAAACAGAGAAGGGGTACCTGAGTGGTAGAAATAACATAACATGCAGAATGGCTCTTCTATGGTTAGAGGGTCGGCTTCCCTCAGAAATATCTCTTCTGAAAAACCAGGCATGGAAACCCTGTGGAGCGCGGTTCTGCTTGGACACACAGGCGATCATCCCCACGAGTCAACTGGACAGCAGCTGGCTAGTTTGAGCGAAGCCAACGTGACGGAGGAAGGTGGCTCTCCTCTTTCAGTGTTTCAGCCCAAATCAGAGCAGCCCCTTCGTGCCAGGTGCTCCGCTTGGAGGTAGGGATTCAGCCACCCTTTGGAGTTCTTGTAAGGAAACTGTCCTTCGCCACGAATGCCAATTAAATTATGTATGTGCCACTTAGATGAATTATTAAGATGTTTTCTGATATGCTTACTTCGTTGTGATCAAAGTATGGCCACTCCCCTGTGGGAAGGGGATAGAGCTTGCCTGGAAGTCAGAAATCATTCTTAATATCAATCACTCCCAAGGTCTTTTGCTCAGAAAGATGGGTCCTTAGATGGAAAATTCAACCAGGGAATCCCCTTCCTCTCTGTGGTTATTGCTTGGTATCTTGAGTCTGGGCGTTAAGGCGTAATCATTCTCGCATGATTGCAATTTTAAGAGGCTCAGAGTAGGCTACAGGAGCAGTAGACCTCTCCATAAAATCCACAGGACAATTGCGATGTTGCCCATGGCTGATAATTTCTGTAACTGATTTCATATGTACTTGACTTAAAAGCGCTATCAAAGTCTAAGAGTGAAATGTCTTTTTCTTTGTCTGGCATTAGGAAGGCACAGCTTCTCTCGTTCACCCAGGTACCTATTCCTTCCCCTCTCTAACGGCTCCCCATACCTTCCATTTTTATGCCTTTGGGTGTTAGGATGCGATTGCAGACAGAGGGGCTCCTTCTTCCATATTATGTGGCAGGGGATGCTCAGGGTCTCCCTCGGCAGAGGTCTCCAGCACTTACTGGGCATTGGGCTGAGGCAGTAGGGTGGTATGTCAGACAAGATCCTTCTGAAAGACCTGCCGCATGATCGTAATGCATAATGATAGTATGCATACACAGCCACACAATTCATGCCTTGTTCAAAGCATGGACAATGTGCTGTGGAAACACTATTTGATTTTTGACCAGCCCTGGCTCAACTAGTGTTGAGCAAATCCCCTAAGCCTTGGAGCCTCAGCTTCCCGGTCTTCCTGACTGCCCATCCTTTCCTATGTGGAAGTCTATGTTGCTAGCTCACTAGCAGGCAGCAGCACAGGCGCCACGCTGCCAAGAACTGGTGCAACAGCTTGTGGGGAGGTGGGGTGCAGCCAGGCTTCCTCATCACCAGCCCCGTGTGACAGATCTCAGTCCACTCTGAATGAGGGTCTTGGATGGGACAGGCCATTTGGCCTTTGTTCAGGCTGCAAGATGAGAGTCTTTTGTCACTGAAATGACTCTCTTTCTGGGGAGAGGTGGTAGGATGTGTTTGTAAGAGACTTAGATTCCGCGGGCTCGTAGAGCCACCGTGCCGCGTCCAGCCACAGCGACACCAGTCTGTGTGTGCATTAACCAGGTGGAACCAAGCAGGGAGGTCAGTGTGCTTATTCCAAGGCATTTGTCTCTGTGACATTTAATCACCTACATAAACATTTGCTGAATTGAATGACCTCATTTGATGCTGATAGCCACCTAGTAGAGGCTGCCGGGCTCATAATTAAGCCCCATTTTACGGGAGGCATCTGCTCAGGAGGAACCAGGAAGGGCTTGATCAAGCCTGGACTTGGGGTGTGGGGCATGTAGTAGGTATGGGATGTTGGGAGAGGAGTATTGGTACAATAAATAGTTTTGAGTTTGGAAATGAGTTTGGAAATTACATGTTTGACCTGGTCCCCAGCTCACTAGGTCCCAACCACTCTTTTGTCTTCGACTTACACCCTGTCACACTCATGAATCTGTCTCTAGCCCTTCATTCATCCAACAAGTATTCACCTGATCTCCACTAGGGGCCGGGATAAGCCCAGATAAGGAAACATATATGGACCATATTCTGTAAGGACCTCTAAAGGGAGTCAGGCAGTAAACCAATTCCTGGATGGAGTCAGGCATCTGGACTGTTCTATGAGCGAAAATTCAAAAGTGCTGCTACAAAATTATTGAAATCATTATTAAACAACAACAAATCAAAAAGTGAAGTTATTTCTCCACATTTCCTCCACCGGGGTCTCCACCCTTCTGAAGGTAGGGCTTCCTCCTCTCTAACTGTCCCTTGAGGGAGAGCGGTGAGTCTTTCTACTCCCACAAAGAGTGACAGTCTCAGAACCCTCAGGGGCAGGTCTACCCTGTCCTAGAGGGTTGTTATAAGTCAGAAATGACTTGAGGGCAGTGTGTTTATTTTTTAACACCCCCCCCCCCCGTAGATAATTCTATACTATTTAATTGCATCATGTCAAAATGATAATTTTGCCATCCTCAAAGGACGCAAATCATGTCCTATGGAATATTCGCTGTGCTTGGGATCAAGGACAAGATCTCGGCTGGGGGCAGGTTGGCATGGCATACCCACCTGAATTCTCAGAGAACAACCCTTGCTGCTCCCCAAGAATGAGGGGTTGCATTGTTTTCTTTAAATGTGTCTCCTCATGAGCCTCCACGATCTTCTGTCTTTCAAGAAACTCTCTCAAGATGAACCCTTTGAAATCACATGAACAAGTTGCCCAAACCTTCTGAACTCACTTCCCTCCCTCGATTTAGCACTGGTCCAGCCGATCCCCTCAGAATCCATTGTCTTTATGGGATATTTCCCGCCCCCCCCCCCCCGGCACCCTAATGAGACTAACACAGTGTATCATTGAGAGAACTTGTCTGCAGTCATCCGCTGATCAAAGAGACACAGTAAAAATTGGTCAGTGTAAGAGATGAAAATATAATAATAATTTTTCAAGGGGTCATGAGGGCGGGCGGTGGGGAGGAGGGAAAAAAAGAAGAGCGGATACCAATGGCTCAAATAGAAAGTAAATGTTTAGAGAATAATGATGGCAGCAGATGTACAAATATGCTCGATACAATTGATGAACGGATTGTCATAAGAGCTGTAAGAGCCCCCAATAAAAATGATCTTAAAATTTTTTTCTATTGTTTGGAATGCTAGTATCAATTTTTTTTTACTTACTCAAATATGGTTAATCATAGGCTTAAGTGCTATAGAGTAAAATAACGGAAATAGAACCCTGTTTAAGCTTGGCTGCAGTTGTTAGGTGCCATCGAGTCAGTACCATGAACCAGAGCAACCAAACAATGACAGAACAAAATGCTACCCAGTGCTGCATCAGCCTCATCATTGTTCCTGTGCTTGAGCACATTGTGGCAGCATGGTGTCCGTCCATCTCCTTGCCGGCCTTCCTCTGGTTCACTGTCCCTCCACTGCACCAAGCATGATGTCCTCTTCCAGGGACTGGTCTCTCCTGACAGGGTGTCAATGTTCCACTCTCTTTGCGTGGCCCGTAAGTAGAATGTGGGTAGTTCATGTCCATCCAGCAGCCCCATAGAAGAAGTACCTGGCAGTCCGTCTAGGGCTGTTGTTAGTTCCTGTCAGTCCACGGGATTACAGCTCTCCTCTGAAACCCAGGGGGTTGCTATGAGCTCTGTGTTCGTCTGGATAGGCGAGAGAAACAAATCCATGGACACACATATGTGTATAAGAAAGAGATTTATAGACAAGAGCAACTGAACATTGAGAAAGCATCCCAGAGCAGTCCAGATCAAGTCCATATGTCCGATATTAGCCCATTTGTCCGATACCAATCTATAAAGTCCTCTTCAGACTCACGAAACACATGCAATGACGTCAAACGTAAAAGATCACAGCCAGTGGGTAGAAAGTCTTTGGATCCAGTGGCATTGGAAACATCTCAGCGCTGGCAGGGGTCTCTGCATCAGAGTGGGTCCATGTGTCTTGTCAGCTGCTGTGTCTCCCAGGATGTGAGCAGAGAGTCTCCCACCTCCAAGGAGGAAAAACCAGATTTCCCAGAATTCCCAGGAGAAGACCATGCCACACAGAGGCTTCATTAGCTATGATTGGACTGACAGAGTAGACTCCACCCCTTCCCTCATAATCCTCTCAAATGGACAATTACAGATCTACCACAAACTCCACAATGATGGACTTTTGGGAAAGAATAACAGGAGTTGTGCATTATAGAAGGTGGCCTCAAGAAGTCCAAGTAATTCTTGAATTCAATGCTGATTCATTCATCCACGCATTCATCCACAAATATTGATCGAGCACTGACTTGATTTGTTGAGCTCGGCCCTACTCTAGGCATTGTGGACTGGGCAGTGATCTGTATTTCTAACTGTGCACTGATCTCCTCTACTTGAGTGTCTCACAGACATGCCAAACTCAATCTGGTCATCACGGAACCCATTATCTGGTCCACCGGACCTTCTGTATGGGATTCTAAGCCCATTCCCATTCTCAGGCACAAGCCATGAACATTTCTGAGTCTTTTCAAAGACAGTGAGGATAAAGTGGAAGGTTTTGTCTTTTCAACAACTTTCAGCAAATATGTCCTCTGCGTACTCTGTGCCTTGCACTAGGTGCTCGATAGTGTCCCCAAATCCAATATAGGTCACAGTTCTTGCCATCAAGGAATTTACCATGTAGTTTCTCCCCAGGGAAGGACTTGATCTCTGAAACCTCTCCTTAATGAAGTTCCTTCCTCTGTGGGGTGTTTAGGTTCATCCCCAGTTGCCACACCCCCAATCTTCTATCTTACCAGGAATGAGCCTTCTAAGTATTATCAAAGGGGATGTTTCACAACAAATCCGACCATGATACTCCATATACTCCCGTCCAAATCTGACTCTGTGATGCCAATAAGGATAAGTTACAGCCTGGACTAGACCCTTCAGAACTGGTCCTGTGGCCCTTGCCAGCCTGGGCTTGTGCCGCCTGCACCTTCTGCTCCCTATACACCTGTCACATTTCCTTCACTCCCTGGCTCACAACCCTACTGATTGCCTCTGGATATTTGCATACCCTATTTCTTCTACTGGAAATGTTATGCTTGACCTCCCTTTCACCCACCTGTGATTCCTCCTCAACCTTCTAGAGCTAGTGCAAGTGATGTCCCTGTATTAACTTCAATCCTTTGTCCCCCAGCTTTTTTCATCATTCATCATGTAATCCAGCTCCAAGTCTTCCCCAGTATTTCTGAGACTCTTCAGTGGGGGTTTCCTATATTCACACAACTAGGCTATTGACTGGAGTCACCTCATCGCATTTGCCATATCCTTCCTTTCTGGTCCTGGTTCCTTCAGTAATGTCAGGGGAGAAATCTGAGACTCAGAACAGTTCAAGTCACACAGATCAAGATCACTAGGCTGGTTAAGTGTGGAAATTGCTATGAGTCTCTGGCTCACCCAGGACCCTTGTTCCTAAAGTCTGTGACCCTTTCCTTCTGGAGAAAGAGAGAAAGGTAGGGGAATGGAATGGGCCACATCTAGAGCATCCTGACCCCCGCTCAGCTCTTGGTTTCAGTTCTTTTCTGTGTTTGCCCCTCGCCTCTAAGTAGACAGCAGGATCTTCAAGGGCGGGAGTAGTTTCTTATTCGTTCTTATCCTCTAGACCCAGCTATTGTAAGACTAAGCTACAATGAACACTTAAAAATGAGCAAGTGACCTTTCAGGCAAGATTGCATTAAGTTACATTATTTTCATTTGCTCATCTCAGCAACAAGCACTATCTTGATGGCTGGTCAGTGTCATCGATAGCCGAGCCCAGAGGGATGAAAGCGATTTGAGAGATGGATGGGTCCGAAGGGGCAGCAAGATGGGCTACAGCAGGCTCTACATTGCAGCAGAAACGTCACCTCTGGTCATTCTCGGATCTTTTGGAAATGCCTGCTTTCTCTTCATTTGGCCTCCATAGCATGAAAATATAATAATGTTCTGGGCAATGTTAGGAAGACCATCTGACCCTGTGTTGGCCTCACACACAGAGAAGCATTTTAGCAGCCAGCTCAATACCAAAATTTCCACTTTGGCCATGAATGCACGTATTCCCTCATCGGTACATTGCATTGGGCTCCAAGGAAACTGTATATTTGCTTCACTCTGGCTAACGTCATTGATAAGTCCCCAAGAATGGAAGGACAACGAAGCCTTCACCATTGTCCTGTGAGTCCCAGCCAACAGTCATCTGCTTTTTAAAAAAAATTTATTCTGCAACGATTCTGACCTTGATGATCTCCCTCCATGCCCCTTGTCTTCATCATCTGTGCAGCGCGGCTGATGCCCTGCAGGACCTGAGTGGGGTGGACTTGCACAAGAGAGCGCTCAGGCTGGTGCAAGTGGAGCTGCGTTCCAGTCAGCTCCTGACCCGTGGGAACCCCATGCACAAGATTGGATTGTTACAATCCATGGGGTTTTCATGGACTGTGTGCATGTGTGTTAGAAGCAGATAGCCACCCTTTCTTCCTAGTTTGTCATAGCTTAGATGTCCCGATAAAACTGGCTCAGTGTCATAGCCGCACACTGACAGATGGGCAATGGCTCAGTTCAAAGTACACTGAACCCGTCTCCTACAAGGTGGGAATTCTGCCGCTGAACATTACTGCCCCCACCCCCGAAAAGTGAATAGTTTTAGAGGGTATGTATTTTGGTCATAGAAAGAATAAAAGATGGATGAGAACAGCCATGCAAGTTTTAGAAAGCGGAAACATAAGAATCATTTGTGACGAATCAGCATGCTTTTATATTCAGATGTTCACTGGTTTCTTTCATGAAACCAACCATTCTCAGTTATAGCTGGATAGGAAAACGAGTTGATCAATCAGTCAGAATCCAATAAGGAGAAGAGAAATCACCCCGAGTGTTTGACACAGAGGGACATGGAGAGCAGGTCTCATCAAGGAAGACAAGCCGAGGGACCAGACAGGGGACTGTGAGGAAACCCAGAGATTAGCAACACTAGAAGCCACTTCTGGTCCTCGGATGAGGGATTAAGAGATGAGGTATGTTATCAGGACCCAGATGCTGAACCACACATAGATAGATATCCAATATTCAACAGCAGAGGGGAAGAAATATTCTTATACCTGTCCCTCCCACACCTGCGCATCTATCAGTCCCTCCTATTGGCCAAGCCCAGACCTAAGCCAACTGAAGTTGGAGCTGCAGCAATGACATGGGGCAGAGTTGGACAGGAGTGATGAGGGGCTCTGCGGCCATGGTTCCCAGAGTAGGCACTAGCAATGCATATACCTGCTACAAGATAAAATGGTAACAGTATACCACTCCCCACTAGCCCCTGGAAAAGTGGTCTTTACAATGTGCAAGTAATGGAGTGAAAAATGGGATACCAGCCTTAGGCAGATTGAAAGACTGCATGACCCGAGAGCTCCTGCTTGTCTTTGTCTTGGTGTTTGTCCGTATAGCAGTGGTCTCATACGACATGTATCCTTTCTGGATTGACTGACTTCACGCAGCATCACGTCCCTCCGATCTGTCCATGCCATGAGATGCCTCATGGTTTCATCCTTGTTCTTTTAGTGAAGCACGGTGCTCCATTGTGTGTATGCGCCACGGTACAGAGCTTAACATCGTGTTGAGAAAAGGAACATATACATGTATTGGACAGCTTTTCAGACTAAAGCACCTGGATTGCTGACTTGTACAGGTAAAAAGCCTCAGGGACTGGCCACCACTTATGCAAACAATAAGGGCTAAAGACGGGACACAACTGGCAATAAAACTCATTCACGAAGGTGGAACTGTGCTCTGGACTGGATCATAAATAAGCCAAGCCTGTGAAAATAACACATATGTGATCAGTCTTAAATTGCCAAATATTCGGGACCCTCACAGCAGGAGATTTGAACCAAAGTCCAGAGATTTCCAAACCCACCACTTCTTTGGAAGCAGTCTCCTGCTTCTTCACATGCGAGGGACTTCCAGCCTTCAGTTCTTTTAGTCTGCTGCACACGAAGTCCCGCTTACTCAGCGGGGCTTCCAGAGCAGATCCTCCTGGAGTGGCCTAAACAGAGTATACCGTCCTGGTTGTCTATAGCACTCAATCTGGGTCACCTAGGGCTGGATGAGTGCCTGGTGAGGAACATAAGATAGGGGTATTCGTCCATTGGGGCCTATAAAGTAATGTGAAGTGTTTTTCCCAAAGGCGGGTGGCCCCTCCTGGTTTACCCACCCAAAATAATGAAATCGCCTTCTCTGAAATAGACATGTTCTCCCCTGATCCCCCCACCTCCACTTCGGGACTTGAATTTCCATGAAGCTTCATTAGGTGGTGAGTGAAAGAGTTCTGACAAAGATGTCTTATTTATTGTCTGGAGGCAGAATGCATTCTAGGAAAAACTCCCTCTTTGCTCTGAAGACCTTCTGCTGATTGGAAGAGACCCACCCACATTATGGAAGGTTCTTAGCTTCTTTCCAACCAACTTCATCACCTGCACACAACTCAACCTCATTGCCACTGCTTCTATGTCAACTCAGAATGACCCTCGAGGACGAGGTAGTGCGTATCCTGTGAGTATCCACAACTAACTATTTACAGGAGTAGACAGCTGCCTCTTTCTCCCATGGAACATCTGGTGGTTTTGAACTGCAGACTTCTTGTATCACAGTCTAACACATAACCCCTACGCCACCAGAGCTCCTCTCAACACATGTGACTACTTCATAGTAACATCCATAGTAGTGTTAGACCGTGCACTGGGGCACCATCTCCTTATGAAGCCGACAGGATCTTAGTAAGCAGCACCTGTGCTCCTCTGGACCACCGGGATTGGCTCAGGAGTCAGCAGAGCAATCAGAGCAAATCTCAGGATCCATTCTGAGAATCCTGGGGTGAGTTTGTCCTGCTTCTTCTTTCTATCAAGCCAGACTTGAAAAATGTAGTTGCAAAGAACCACTTCTGCCAGAGAGGGTCCGATTCAGAATGAAGCTGACTAGGCCGAAGAAAATGGCTACAGCAGAAAGAACCTGTCTATGGAAGAGGCTGGCTGGATTAAATTGGCCCTGAAGCTTTAGACAGGACCTGGGAAATTCCAGTTCTGGGAGCTAATAAACCCCCCTCTTGGTTAGCCTTCAATTTGTTTTTGTTTTGTTTTCCCAAATAAAAACTCATGTGGTAACAGCAAAAGTACCCTCTATGAATGCTATGTGAGACACATAACTATGTGAGATACAATGAAAAATCACAAAATGAGGTTATACCATTTGGCACCTCTTTTTCACCAGCCTAGGCTGAGTCTGGGCCAAATGTTTCCACGTACCTTGTTTCATTAAATCGCTGCATATTAGCCTTCATTTTACATGAGAAAATGATGGTGCAGGGCGAGGAGAGGCTTTACTTGGTTCGTCAGGGTAATTAATGGTGGCCGCTATAACAAAGGGCCCTCAAATGTAAGTGGCTTCGTGTAATGAGAAGGAACCCTTGCGACTTAGGGAGTTATGTGTTGGGCTGCTAACCACAAGGTCAGCAGTTTGACACCCCCAGTCACTTCAAGGGGGAAGGATGAGGCTGTCTGCTCTTGGAAAGATTTACAGTCTCAGCAACCCAAGGGGACAGTTGTACTCTTTCAATGTATTCTGAGTCTTTGTGAGTGAGAACTCAATGGCGGTGGGTTGAGTTTGGGTTTGAGGTGTCGTTCTTGTTCTCATGGTAATCTGATGTGAATCAGGCAGTTCTCCTGGGTGATTGTCCTTCAGTGATACTTATAGAGTAGGCCCATTTCCATCTCATGACTCTGAAGTTTTGTTGCTGTTGGTAAATGCTGTCCCTTGGGTTCCCATTCAAAGCAACCCTATGTACAACAGAATGTAACTCTGCCCGGTCCTGTGCTCCCTGCCCATGTGGCAGCCCCTGCACCAACTCAACTTGTCCACAGTCTTCATCTTTCTCTCTGACTGTACCAAGCATGATTCCTTTTCCCTGAACAGGCCTCTCCTCAGAGCATGTCCAAAGCAAGGAAGATGACGTCTCACCATCCTCACGTGTCAGGAGCATTCTGACTATATTTCCTCCAAGATGGATGTGTTCGTTCTTCTGGAAGTCCATTGCGCTTTCAGAAATATTCTCTGCTGAGATCGTAGTTCAAATGTTTCAGGGATGACGTCTTCCTTAGTCATCCCAGCTTTCACATGCACATGAGGCAAGTGAAAATATCATGACTTGAATTAGGTGCACCTTCATCCTCAAAGTAGCTTCCTTGCATTTCAACATCCTGAAGTGGTCTTGTATAGCAGATGAACTTTGAATGAAATACAACTTACTTTGGATCTTTTGACTGCTGTTTCTGTGAGCATTGATTGTGGATCCAAGCAAGATAAAATCCTTGATAGTGTCAATCATTTCTCCATTTATCATCATGTTACTTATTGGTCCGGTTGTCAGAATTTTATGTTCTTTACCTGACGTCGTAATCCATACGGCAGGCTCCAAGTCCTCCTCACTCGCAGCAGGCAAGGTTGTGTTATTATCTACCTGTCTCGGGTTGTTAATAACCCCCCTCCAATCCCGAGGCCGCATTCTTCTTCCTTTCATCCAGCGTCTCTGGTGACCTGCTCAAGGACGGCATTAGTTAGCTGAAATCTTTCGAGCAGAGTGTGTTTTTCGCGAATACCTTCATTGCTGCCTATCTATCCTTGCCACCAGTTTAAGTGCAGACCCACTGAGAGCCTGAAACACCATTAGGTAAGCCCCAGGAGGGCCGCCTCACTGCTGCCTCCATCCCATTGGCTGGCACTCCGTCACATGGCCTCGTGGGTACCAGGATTCCAGCCCTGTCCATTCCAGGGCCTTGCCGCGCCATACGTCCGCACGTAGTCAGTTCCTTCAGAAGTAGTCACCATGCTTACATAAAGGCCAACTTGGATTTTCAGTCTCAGAGTCTCCTAAAAGAAAGTAAAAACTTCTAATTTCCCTGGCCTTTGGTAGACGCCACGGAAACGGTCACTACCTGTTTGCTCCAAGAGAATATCTATGAGGGATTGATAATTTACTTACCAACAAGGCAGTTGGACTTTATAAGGAGAAATTCTCTGTCATGCAGACGTGACTGTGAGGAATAAATCCAATTTCTCTGTGTACTTAGGGAAGAAAGCATTATTCAAATAAAGCGGCTAGGCTTTCAGGTGGATTTACTGAGATGCAATCCTTGGAGTTGGACACCAGGGGGAGAGCTAGGCCCATCCTGCTCAGGCAGCTATTTTTAGAAGCTGCTTCTAGCCTCAAGGAAAAAGCCAAAGAAATAAAAGACCAGGATACTTCCCACCCTCCCACCCCATCCGGACCAACTTATAAATTATTTGTGAGTCCAATAAAAGGCAATTATCAACATTTCCTACTATTTCAAGAGTAATACATTCTATGTTAGAAAAAGATTCAATTCATTCCACAGCTATGATTCAGACAATGGAAAACTCAGAGACAACCACAAGGGAAAAAAAATTGTAATCCTGTGTAAATCTCTTGTCTTTAAAACCCAAATCAGAGGGCGTGAATTCTGGCCCTAGTGGGCATGAGCTACTTGCCCCGCAGGCAGTGGGATTGGATGGGCGTGGGGGAGGTGCCTGTCAAGGAGCCCGGGCGTGCTCCTGCGCGTGCGCGTGCGACTGTATTGGGTGGCTCCTTATTCTTTCCACAGCACAAGAGAGTTGAGTCAGAATAATCTTGCCCAAACAATTGAATACTGAACATTATGGGAGTATTTTAGGAAGGATGGTTTTACTGCGGTCAGCGCGACAGGCACACTGTGTCAGGACACTCAGCTGTTACTCCAAGTTCTTCTAATCATCCAGTTTTGGGCTAAACACTGCCCCCTTCCCGGGCCATCGCAGCAGCAGCACGCTCTTGCCAGGGGACCTAGGTGGTGCTGGACTGCGGAAGGACAGAACCTTGACACTCTCTTCTGCTAGGGACGAAAGAGGACTCTACCCTTCATTTCCTTGCGCTGCAGAGTAAGGGTTATCTCAAAGCAGGGACCCAGAGCGAATGCAGCGGTATCCATTAGCACTTCCCGGTGGAGCATCAAGGGTGTTTAATGCATGTTAGCAATGTTAGCATCCTTTGTTGACCGGGTCTCCTGCATCCTAAGGATAGCAACCAGGAAGTGCGAACTGATTCTGGCTCTAAGTTCTCCTGAACTCGGAGTTCACGGGCCGGGATTAGTAAGACTTTACTTGTGAAGGTATGCCAAGAGTGAGGAGTGAGGAATGGGGCCTGCCGGGTGGCAGGTGTATGTGGGTGGCGGGGGGTGGTGGGGGTGTCTCCCCTCACTGAATCCTTAAACACAGGTGCTCTCACATACATGTGTGTTCGTCGGAAAGCCTGGGCATTGGTGTGAGCTGAGAAGCGATTTCTCCAGGCTGCAGGGAGTGAGATGGAAGCGGACAAAGTCCAAGCAAGCCACCAACTGTCTTTCACCTGATGGTTGCATTGGACAGCAGACTCACAGGAGCTGATCGAGTTCAGAGCCTTGGTTGACAACTGGGTGAGCTTGGGAAGTCAGGGATCGGGCCTGGGGGTGGAGGGTGAGCAGTGGTATTTTGTAGTTTGCCAGGACCCAGCTCCGAGAGGAAACGGGTGCTCTTGAGAGGAATGTCCTGCATGCCCAAAGGCGCACCTTGAAGTCACGTGGGGAGCAGCACCAGCCCTCCATTCACAGAACTGATGCCGGACCGCTTGTTCTGCTCCCGGACCTCCTGGCCTGATGGCCATTTGTACCCATCCTCTAGACAAGGCCTCATAAACAGTCCTGCTGTCGATTTTCTGTCCCCTGTCCAGCCACCCCTACTCCCCACCCCACCCCTAGCTTTCTCGGCCTTGCTCTGTGTCCTGGAAACCTGACCCATGCAGATTGGACTCCCTTGCTGCAGGTGCAGGTTGAGAAGCCCCCATTAGAAGTCAACAACTCAAGACAAGGAGGAAGTTGGGATATTTCTCCCCTGCTCTGTGTTGTACTTCCGCCTACAGCGGCATCCTTCCATGGCTCGGGCTCCCACCACCCTCCTCACGGCCCCCAATCTCCCTTCAGCCATCCTACTGGCAATGACTTCCTGCTTTTGCTGGTTTCTGGGTGCCTCTTCATTCCTTGTCAGTTTCTTTAACCCCATCCTCACCTCTGGACACAGCCATGCCATGGAACCTCTCTCCTTTTGAATCACCTGAGAGCGAATTGCATTCCCACCAGATCTGGCTGGTGAATCATTCCTTTGTAAGTATTTATTTATTTTTAGGCTATCTTGTAAAAAGGCACCTCTACGGATATATAAAACGGGACATCACCGAAGTTAAATGTGGAATTAAAAATCATGAAAGCAAAGGCACCAATCTGGACCAAAGATAAAATAGGAAAATCCCATCGAATCATAACTTACCTACTTTGGTAATTGGCAGGCCACAAATGTAGTCCTGGGTTTTCTGGAAGTTCACAGATAAAGTATAGCACCTATTAAATTGACAGTCACAAAAATACAAATAAGCCAATTATCTTGGACAAATACAACTGTATGGAGACTGGAGGTTTAGCAGCATTTTCTAGTTGAAATGAAAAAAGAGGCTCACATACAGAGTATCCAAAAAGAGTAGGATCTGGGGAGCTTGTCACCCAAAGTGGTCCCATGGCACCGAGGGAGAAGGAGATATCCCAGGAATTACATTGGGGCCTGGCCTTTCTGGACAAGCTGTCTGGATCGCAAACACCGGCAGAAATTTCAGCCACAAGCCTGGCTGTCTCCATGCTAGTGCTCTCTCCAAAGGCCAGTGTGTCTGTCTGTCTGTCTTTTCGTGCCAACAACCGGTTTTCGCCCATGTCTTGGTCTTCCTCAGTGTATAGTTTCCATGGGTGTCTACATGGTCCTAATTTTGGTTTGCACATCATTAGTTGAAACCAATCAGTTGCTACTGAGTCAATTCCAACTCATGATCACTTTATGTGTGTCAAGGCAGAGCTATGCTGAGACATGGCTGAGTTTAGAAAGTAGATCGGATCACCAGGCCCTATCTCCTCAGCACTTCTGGGTAGACTTACACCTGCAACTTTCCAACTCAGCCAAGTTCATATCTCTCAGGAACTCCAAGTTTGCACAGGACATCAGTTTACGGAGGGGTCCCGGTTGGTCCTGGAGCTTGGCCATCATGCTTGGTAACGTGGGGGAGAAGAGAAAAAGAGGAAGGCTCTCAACAAGATGGACGGACACAGAGCCTGAAACATAACACTCGTGAGGATGGCGTGGGACCGGTCAGCGTTTCACTCTGTCATGCACAGGGCTCGATGAGTTGTAAACAACTCAACGGCACTTAACAACAACAACATTCTTCCCCATAGCCTCCCTCTGGGCACCCAATGAGCCCCAGTTTCTACTACTAACGGCTTGATTCTCTCAGGTCCCCCTAGTGAAATTTGGATTGGCCAGCTCACTGAGCTTTCCAAGTTTGGGAACACCAGAACTGCTCTGCAGTCTTTCCCCACCCCCAGTCCCCCCACCCCCCACACCTTAGTGCAAGCAGCTGGGTGGAGTCGCATGTTGAGCAGGGGTGCTCATGGTAGTGGTGTGAGCGGGACTGTTTTCCTTAGCGTAGGACGGCGGACACCACACACAATGCCTTTGGATTGGGCTCTTCATGAAGACAAGTGTGAACAATTGGTGTTGACCTATTGGTTCTGCTCTCGGAGTCTCTCTTGTGGCGCCGTCTTCTGTGAGGTATTTTGCTGCTGTTTTTCTCTAGCCCTGAGAGCAGGACACAGCCAGAAGTGGGACTATGTCTTGGGCCCAGACAGTGGGCATTTCGGCTGATGGAGGACAGCAGCACTAAGCGCAGCAGAGTCAGTCAAGGTCTACAGGAGCAGTGCTAGACCCCGCATTCTGAAAGGACTCTGGCTTGCTTAGAATGGGTTCCTACCGTAAACCAAACCCGTTGCTGTCAAGTCCATTCCTACTCTTAGGACCCTGTAGCTGCTCTAGCTGTTGGTGGGTTCGAATCAGCCTTTTGTTTATCAGGCAAGCACTTAGTCACTGTGTCACTGGGCGGGGTGGGGGTGGGGGGCTCTTTCAGAATGGACTCAAGGCAAAGAGAGGAGGCCCTCAGAGATAGATGGACACAGTGGCTGCAACAATGGGCCCAGGCCCAGGGATCATTGTGAGGATGGCAATGCACTGGCAGATTCCATTCTATTGTGCATAAGATCATTGTGGGTCAGAACCAACTGGAGGGTACCTAACCACAAAAAACAACAAGGCATGGGCAAGGAGAAGCATGGATGGGGACATTAAGGATCTCTCCCTCGGGGCTTGGCCAGGGAAGCGAGTGAGGTCACTTAGTAACCCTCCGTTGAGAGTTAGCAGATGAGATCACTGCTCTGGGAGTTAGCAACGGTCCCTGATGGCATTACTGGAATGCTAGCAATGCCACCCCGTGCGTGCATGCGTGCTGTGTGTTCTGGACAAATTGTATGATGACACTGAGCCCATTTCTCCATACAGAAAATGTATATGGAGAAACCCTACCCTTCAGACCTGAAGGGAAAATAAACACAATAATGATTCTTAAGCTCTGAGTTGTTAACTCTCCAAGACGCAAAATAATTTTTATGATTATTTGTGTTAGTCTGGGTAGACTAGAGAAACAAATTCATAAATACGCATATGTATATGAGGGAGAAATTTATATACAAGAGGAATTGTACATTGAGAAAACATCCCAACCCAGTCCAGTCCAAGGCCATAAGTCTGATATTAGCCCATATGTCCGACACCAATCTATAAAGTCCTCTTCAGACTCATGAAACACACATGCAATGAAGCCAAATGCAGAACGATCACAAGCCAGTGGGTAGAAAGTCTTTGGATCCAATATCATTGGAAACATCTCAGCGCTGGCAGGAGTCTCTGTGGCTTCTCCAGCTTCCGAGGTCTGGTTGCATCCATGTGGCTTGTCTTCTGCAATGTCTCCCAGGAAGTAGCAGAGAGAGAGAAAGAGAGAGAGAAAGAGAGAGAGAGAGAGAGAGAGAGAGAGAGAGAGAGAGAGAGAGAGAGAGAGAGAGAGAGAGAGGTGTCTTCTGCCTCCAAGAAGGCAGTATCAGATTTCCCAGAATTCTCAGGAGAAGGCCATGCCCACACCAAAGTCTCATTGGCTATCACCAAATTGACAGCCTAGACTCCACCCCTACACTCTCCATCCTTAAATTGACACCAGATTAGGTGACTACCACATTATGATTAGGGGCTGCTAACCTGCTTTTAGAATTTGCCATAGGGCTTGGCCTTCTGATTGTAGAGAAGGAAGGGTATCTCTCTTCTCCAACAGCCACATGCTGGCATGGCACACCTCACCAAGCAGGGAGCCAAATCATCCATGTCATCATTGTATAACGCAGCCTCTGAGACCATGGAGGTGGTGAGGGAAAGTGCAGACAACCTTGACCTTGTATTCCACTCTCCAGGACCTTTGTTCAAGAGAAGATGTGAGGCCTGAGTCATGGACCTCCACCTGCCATGGCTGCGGAGGGCTGTGGATGGTGACGAGGTCGCCATCTCTCCTTCCGCCTCCCCAGGGGGGAGATGGTTCCTCCTTAGCTGGAGCGGCCATTTCTCTAGTCAGAAGGGAGGGAGGCAGGCTCAGTCTTGCTGCCAGGCACAGAGCAATTGGAGTCTACCTTGGCTGAAGTCAGTGAGGTTGTAAAATGACTTCCCCGAGGCCCCCAGCACCCAGTTTGGGTTGAGTGGGGATTTACATGATGCACAGACTGCTTCCTCCCAGTGCCAGGGCTCAGTCAATCCTGAAGGAGGAATCCGTGAGCATAGCGCCCTGGCGTGGCTTCAGTTTCACCCTTGTCTGGAGGGACTGAAGCTGGGAGGCTGGAAAGGCTGGATCTTTTGGGGGAGACAAGACCCTTGTGGTCAGGCATTGGCTGGGTCTGTGGAACCTTCTCTTTGCGGGCTTAAGTTCAGTCCTGGATGGTTGACTATATTATGCCCAGGTAGTATGTTAAGTCACGGGAGAGCATTTTCTCATTAGATGGTTGCGGCACTGCTAGGCGGTAAACTTCCTTGCTCTCGCTTGTATGGACCAGGGAATGGATGCTCAGGGAGGGGAAGGAATGAGCTAGAGGTCACACAGTCTGAGCAGTGCGGGGCCAATTCCATGCTGACTGAGCCTAGGAGGGTCTTCCTGGGAGTCGTGTGTGGAATTCAAACCTGGACGTTTTCAGACACACACCGTGCCACCTTAGAATAGCGCAAGCCAGGACTTGGGCTTTGCATTTCTAGTTCATGCCTGAGCTGGCTGGAGCAGGCCATCCAGCAGCCAGGGAGAGCCAGTGTCATCCCCACCGCGCTGGGGCTCAGGACTTGAAGTTGGGAATTGCGATTCCTGAAGCAGACTGAATTCAATTCTACACTGAATTAAAGATTTGACAAAATAAAGCAGGCTGATTTTTAAGCCGATCATTTTGTAGCCCTCGAATGATGTTAGAAAGATCTAAATGGCCCTTGGCAGACAGATGGAAGCTTCCCCAGGCCTGCTCTGCAGCGCGGCTTGGGCTTCCTCTCTGTATGGCGGCTGTGTTGGATGAGAACATCTCCCAGGAGACAGGAAAGGAAGTTCTTAGTTCCTCACGGACTGCACCTGGCAGCAGGCACAGTCAATCCCACCAAATTCTGTTGCTCAAGGAGACTCAGAACCCAGATTCAAGGGAAGGAGACCCAGGTCCCTTCTTGGGAGGGGTCTCAAAGAGCTGGGGGTCTCCTCTGTGGGCACAGATCCATTACATTTATTTTGCATGTCAATTACTCATCCTTTCCCCAAATGTCCCATCTCACTGTGATGTTAAGTTCAGGATATTAGCATATCTTAGCAGGTCCAGAGATGAGATGCCTCAGGTGGAGCTTTCCTGTGAGATGATGAGATGGGGCCATCTACTTCCAAGACAACGAAGTGACAGAGAAGCTGAACCCACAGAGCAGCCCTGTTCTTCAGACGCTGAGCTGCCTGGAGTCCTCGACAGAGCAGGGCACTTCGAAGCTCCATGATCTGACTCCAGCATCAATTTCATGAGCATCAGTGAGCATGTCTCAGACCCTCACTTCCCTTATCTGCAAGCGAAAGTGATCATCTGGACTCCACAGGGGGGTGGTAAGGTTGCAACAAGCCATCCTAGCGGAGACTGCCAACCACAGTGCTTGGGGAGCCTAGGGTTTGTTTCAGCACGAGAGGTGAATGCACCCTCGGAAATCAGTGAACGCAGTTGGTCTTATCTCAAAGTCTGGCTGTGAGATGGAAAATATGTACAAGGGATTTGGAACCTGGGCAGCTCTTTGATGGAAGAACGTGTGTGCTGTGTCTACGGTTTATGCCCAGTGGCCGCTCTTCCTCTCAAGGGTATAGCACCAATGGCACCCATGGGGTTTGGGCTCCTTGACCTTGGGGGGGAGAGTGTCTTGGGCTTCACTGGTGGAGCTGGGGAAGGTAGCTTCTAGCTGGACATTCGTTAAGACCATTTGATTTTTCTTCCTTCCCTTTCATGTGTCTTTGCTCCGTGGTCACTAGATTTCATCTACAAGGCATTACACCCAAATTCAGTCATCTGGTTTTGGGTGCTGGAGAAGATGGATGGGGAGGATGATCAGACCGATCTACCTTTGGGATCAAAGAGCCAGCGTTGTCACGAGTGGCAGTATAGTTTCTGTTTCTGGGAGACGAGGAGGAAGTGGGATGAGCATGGAATTAGGGGCTGACCTCGTGTTCTTTGTTTTTGATAGTGTGATGCGGGAAAGCCACTCTATCTGCTGGATTCACAGTCTTCTCATCTGACGCTGGGGACGTAATCAGTCCAACCCATCAGGTTGTTGTGAGAAGACATCAAGGCAATAGAACTGAAGGGCTCACACTTCCGTGCCTGGCACAGAGGAAACGCCAAGCAGATGTCACTTCTTGTTATTGGGAAAACACGGGATTCTACTATCCACCCCACATCATAGACAGCTGTGAGAGTTGGATAACTTGCATACAGAACACCTCCACTGCACTAGCCATGCAGAAAGTGCTCAGAATATGGTAGTTGCTGTTGCTTTTTTTTTAATGGAACAATTGAAATGGGGGATACAAATCTAACATGATTTTGTTTATTTATTTTTCCCACTTACTGCCTCCAGCTCAGCTCTACATCCATCTTTCTCATATCATATCGATAAATCCATAGTTTTCTGGTCACTTCAACAATCCAGTATTTTAAGGTTGCTATAAAATCATAGAAATCTTTGAGAAGCAAAAACATAAAACGCCAAGCACACCATGAGTCTGCTGAGTACGCTTAAAATGCAAAAGGGGCCTAGGGGAAAAGCTACTATATACATACATATATATACATACTATATATACATACATTCCTGGGGTGAGGTCCAGGTCCTATGGCAGGGGCTAGATCCAATCCAGTGACACCTATGGCAGCCAACTACAAAGGAGGGGGAAAGAAACAAACAAAAACAGAAATGGGTAGTCGGAGAACAGGGACTAACCCACTTAAGGGGAGGGTGTTGCTTATATCTTCACAGGAGAGAAAGAGAGGGACCAGACTTCAACCGGGTGCACCAAGGCATGAAGGCAACATTCCGGCATGAATCAGGGAACCAATAGAGAGATCTGCCAGGCCGGCCCCAATCCCAACTACGTGGACAAACTGCCCCCCTCCCTTCCCTCCCAGAAGAATGCACTACAGAGGACAGCACTGAAGCTACAGCTCGGGGAGAGGGTGCAACTGATCAGAGCACATGGGAGCAAACACAGAGGGAAGGAGAGAGAGTGGAGCACATCCTGGCCCACCAAGCCCTGAGGACAATATTCCTGCTCAGAGCAGCCAATGCACAGAGAGGACTATAGGGCTGGTCCCACCATGAGACAAGACATCGCTCCCTCACTGACCCGCATCACTATGAGGGACAACACTGGAGGCACAGAGTGGGAATTGTGCCCGGATCTGACCCCACCACACCCGGGTGAAATGCTAAGAGTGTGCAACAGAGCAGCATGGGGAGCAAAACAACAAAGTCCCCAAGGAATACCAAAAATAGACTTTGGGGCCAGGGTATGTATGGCACACCAGCAGACTTGACCAGAAAACACTTCTAAAGGTCAACAAACAGACTTGGAACTATTTATAGGCTTTTCTTTTTGTTGTTGTTGTTGTTTTGTGTGATTTTTTTGGTTGTTTTGTTTGGCTTTGCCTTGTTTTTGTGCAAATTATTGTCTCTGCATGCCTATCTAGATAAGATAGGAGGGATAAACAATCCAGGGGAGAAAACAACGGAACTGATGGTTTGGGGTGTCGGGGAGACACAGGAGAGGGGGAAGTGAGGAAAAGGAGGTGGCATTAACAAACCCAGGGACAAGGGAACAACAAGTGATCTAAAATCAATGGCAAGGAGAGTGTAAGAGACCTGGTAGGATCAAGGGCAGTGTAACCTAGAGGAATTACTGAAACCCGAATGAAGGCCAAACCTGATAGTGGGACGAGAGGAAAGTAAAAGGAAATAGAGGAAAGAACTAAGAGGCAAAGGGCATTGATAGAAGTTTACATACAGACATGTTCATATATAAGTCTATTTATATATAACAATAGGGAAATAGATCTATCTATCTATCTATCTATCTATCTATCTATCTATCTATCTATCTGTATATGTTAAGTATCAAGTAGCAGAGGGTCATTGAGCCTGTACTCAAGTATTCCCTCAATGCAAAAACACTTGGTTCTAAAAACCTGGCATTCCATGAGGCTCACACGGTTGTTGAAGACAGAATGAGCACATAGTAAATGTGGTAAAGAAAGTTGATGGTGCCCGGTTATTAAAAGATATAGAATCTGGGATCTTAAAGGCTTGAAGACAAACAAGCAGCCATCTAGTTGAGAAGCAACAAAGTCCACATGGAAGAAGCACACCAGCCTGTGTGATCATGAGGTGTCGATGGGTTCAGGTATCAGGCATCCAAGACCCAAAACAAAAAATCATATCATTGTGAAGGAGGGGGAGTTCAGAGTGGAGACCCAAAGTCCATCTGAAGATGATTGGACATCCCTTATAGAAGGGTTACATAGAAGCGATGAGCCAGTCAGGGTGTAGTATAGTACTGATAAAGCATACAACTTTCCTTTAGTTCTTTAATGCTTCCAGCCCCTCCCCGCTCCCACTAGCATGAGCCCAATTCTATCTTACAAATCCGGCTAGACCAGAGAACGTACACGGACATCGATAAGAGCTGGAAACACAGGGAATCCAGGACAGATATACCCTTCAGGACCAATAATGAAAGTATTGATAACCAGGAGGGTAAGGGGAAGGTGGGGCAGAAAGGAGGGACTGGTCACAATGATCTACATATAACCCCCTCCCTGGGGGACAGACAACAGAAAAATGGATAATGGATAAAGGGAGACATCAGTGAGTATAAGACATGAAAAAATAATAATTTATAAATTATCAAGGGTTCGTGAAGGAGGGTGGGGGAAGAAGGGGAAAAATGAGATGCTGACACCAACAGCTCAAGTGGATAGAAAATGTTTTGAGAATGATGATGACAACAAATGTACAAATGTGCTTGACACAATGGATGTGTATATGGATTATGATAAGAGATGTATGAGCCACCAATAAAATAATGAAAGAAACAGAAACATCAAAATGTGTAGCTGTTGTTTCTGAATATATCCTCCCAATTAGTTTCTCTATATTTGAAGGCAGTGTTTCCATCTCTCTACTCATTTTCCCCAGAAATGCTGCACTCTTTGATTGACAGCAGATCGTGAGGGCAGCCGCCTTGGGGGACTCAAATTGTGTTCCTTTTAAATGTAATTTGCATTTGGGAATAAAAAGATTCCATAGGGGAAGGAGCAGGGCTACAGCATGGATGGACTAATGACATTCTCATAGGTCTGCCTTGCTACCTCCAAAAATAGGTAGGTGAGTTGTCATGATGGGAGAAAACTCCTAGGTCAAGTTTTCTGCTCTTTCACCAGTACAATTTTCAGTTTTCTTAAAGCTTCTTCCTAATACGTCCCCATGATCATCCTGAGTTCTTTGAGAAAGCCTATCCAGATGGTCCCTTTAAGATCCCCCGAACCTGTCACTGTACCCTGCTGAACTGTCCCAGCAGATTCCCTGGCAAGTCACTGTTTGAGTTGGCACTCTTTTTTGCTGACACCCTCAGTTGACCATGACAAGTGTGTTCAAGAGAGACATTCTCTGCAGCCATCCACTGCTAGCAGAAACTTGGATAAACATGGATAGACGGACTTAGTGTGGAATAAACCCATGTGTGCGTGAACTGGAACCCAAATAGCAATATTTTCTCCAATGCTGATCTATTCCCTCATGACTGTGTGCTAATTATGAAGATTAGCATGACAGGCGGGCCTCAAAGAGCCATATCTCCTAGCATTCACACTCGTACGTACTTCCCCAGACATTGATCCTGCGCTTGGCCAGGTGAAGTCCTTTAGCCATTGGGACAGTAGCAGGTGTGATATAAGCGGAAGCATCTGTAAGGATTCTAGGCTCGCCTGGTGGAGGACGAGAGAAACCCTGAGCACGGTGCTGTCCACCTTGCAGTCCAGTGCCAGCGCAGCTCGTAGTTGAATGAATGCAGCCCCAGGAGTGACCTCGGCTATACACATGGGGCAGCTCAGCCCACTGAATAACGAGAAATAACAAACCTCTGAGTTCTGCATGATTTGCAATAGATATTCGAAGCAATAAATAAAATGAATGGGTGGAAATTATTTGGGCAATTGATGTGAAGAACTTGTTTCCCCTTCTAACTCTCATGACCACCCAGGCCCTGTAAGAGGATGACTACTCTACTGCCAACAAGTGGATTGGGACTCCTAGAAACACACAGGGCAGCAGAGAACTCTCCCAGAGGGTTTCAAAGATTGTAAATCTTTACAGGAACAAGCCAGCCAGACTCATCTACTTCCTGCGGAGTGACTGGTGGGTTTGAACCTCTGACCTTTCGGTGAGCAGCTCATTGCATGACTGGGATTTCGTTGAACCACATAGGGCTCATTCGTTCATTTAGCAAATCTTTGTTAGGTGCCTGTTCTGCACTTGGCAGTATTTTTGGTGTTAAGGGTGGTTCAGTAAGTAAACCACCCCTGCCCTAAGGATGATTGTAATTTATGACGCGGATTCATCCTCCTTGTCAAGGTTGGTAGTGTTTCCCCGGATGTATCGTTCATTTTGTTCAGAGCCTACGATGTATCGGTCATCCATCCAAATCTGACGTAAATCTGCTTATAATTTCAAAGGCAGATGAAATCAGAGTCACATGACTTCAGCTGCTCTCTCCCACCCACCTCTTCCTGACCTGACTTTCCTCATCTTCCAAGTGGGTATAAGAATCCCCATAGAAACACACACACACACACACACACACACACACAGAAACAAACAAAATAATCCCCATAGAAAGGCATTGGAAGGATTGCAGTAAGAATTCAAGTGCTCGATAAATGTTAGCTCTTCTCTCTCCCACTTCCTGTGAGAAGACAGCTGGTCAAGCATCTCCAAGGTCAAGACCTTGACCTTGTCCCTTTTCTAGGATGCTGCTGCTGATGGCAATTTTGAATCAACCTCCACCACATCCTCTGGGCATACTTTGACACCCCACCACCCCATGCACCCACCCCAATCCCTTTCGATTGAAAGCTAAGCCTGTGATCCTTCGTGCCGGGCCTTTCATCCACAAAGCTCAACAAACGTGAAGTCTTTCTGCCCATCCGCTCAATGCCTCTGTGCAGCTCAACTGTAAGGTGGGTGTTCTTAGCTTCAATTTACAGTTGTGAAATACCTGTAGCTCAGAGAGCTGAAGTGACCTTTTCAAGGTTACACGGAATATTAGTGGCTGAGCTTGACTTGAAATCCAGGTACCCCACCTCCTGCTGCAGGCTCCATCTCATTTCCTTGAGATAAGATGCCTCCCCCTTGGTCACTCCCAGCCTCCTTGCTCCGAATACTATGTCACAAAGACCCCCGAGTTCCCTGGGACGGGAAGCACATGCGATTCTTGTTTTTCTTGCGACTATGTCTGTAGGAGGCATTAAAATTCATTCCGTAGCCACTGGAATCCACTCAACTGGAACTGAGACTGGTGGGAGGGGAGTGACCAAATTTGTTGACAGTGGGCTAATCCGGCTCCGTCTCCAGCTCCACACAGCCTGGCTTTGTGAGTGGGGAGAAAGCCTAATTACAGACTGACAGCCCAGACTGTCTCATGGGAAGACAAGTCTTGAATAAAAGTATCAGAAGAGACTTGCATGGCTTGAAAAGCCCCTGCAATCAGAGTGGGGAATTCCTTAGACGGGGTGAGAGATGCAAGGAGGCAGTGGTGGGAGCATGGCCTTAGCTCGGCCGAAAACCCATTGCTGCGAGTAACCTGCCTAGGACTCACAACAACCCGTGTGCGTCAGACTAATACTGTGCAGTGTTTTCAATGGCTGATCTTTAGGGATCCAAGTGCCAGGCATTTCTTCCACAGTACATCAGGGAGTGCTCAAACCATCACACTTTCTTAGCACTCACCATTCCCAGGACACAGGGACGCGTGGGCATGGGTACTGCCGTTGAGAGAAGTACAGAGACCAGCATCAGGCCCTGTGTAGTGTTAGCACAGTAGTATAAGTAACAGAGTACAATAGCGTAAGTCGCAGCATAGGGAGTGCTTGGCATAAGAATCCAGGTCTCTGTCTCTGGGGCTTCTGAGTTCCGACTGCTTCCTCTTGGCCTTGCAGATGTCCCTCAGTGTTTGATAATCAGACTCTTACAGGCTTCTCTGCCCCCAGCCCCAATCTCCTTCAACCTACCCTCCACGGGATTCCCGAAATTGCCAAGTGAAAGCTGATCATGGTGCTTCATGGCTTCAAGTCAACAGCTGTCCCTCCACACCCTTAGGGACCAGACTCGCACTCTGCAGTGGACAACATCATCTGCCCCCTGGGAGGTGGGATGCCTTTGCCTAGCTTTCAGCCCATCATTTCTCAACGCATAGATGGTCACACACTGGCCCAGCTGCTGTTTCCATATTTTAGTTCATGCTGTTCTTTCTATTGGACCCCTGGTGGCCTAGTGGTTAAGTGTTGGGCTGGGATCTACAAGGTTAAGAGAAACTGCCAGCCGCTCCTCAGGAGAAAGACAGGGCTTTCTACAGCCATTAACAGTCATGGTCTTGGAAATTCACAGAAGCATTTCTACCCTGTCTTAAAAAGTAGGGTCTCTGTGAGCTGGCATCAACTCGATGGCACTGAGATTCCTTCTATTTCGAATTCCATTTTTAGTATTCTCTACCTAAACAGCTCCCTACTTCCCCTCCAAAGCCGAAGTCACATTTCAGGTCCTCACTCTTCCTGCCACCTGTAGCTAACTGGCTTTCAGGGATGCTCCCTGCTGACCCTGTAGAATCTCCGTGGTGCCCCCCCACCCGCTGGAATGTTAGTGTGATGGGCAGAAACTGTGTTCTCTTCATCTCTTTGTCTATTGTTTAACCACAGCCCTTGGTAAAAGAAGTAATAACCGACTGATTACAATACAGAGCTTCTTTCTGTTTTAATAGTGAGTAAACTGGACTTGGTCAGCCCTCTCAGAGCTTGTTCCAGTTAATCAATCCATCGAGTCCTCATTGACCTTAACTTAAAGGCTACAATGCTTATAAAGGATATTATTTTAAGCTGTTAATACCTATGAAGTGGTAACATAAAAATACCTGAAATACTTAGCAAAAATGGCACACACATAGGTCTACTAATATCTGTCTCTATGATCTTCACACTATTATCAACAGCTCACCTGGCATCCTGAGTACTTGGGGAGTAATGGGTGAGGGACTGGGTGGTCCCGGGAAGGGGTTACTGGAGCATGGGGCATGGGAGAGGGAATGAGAAATGGGAAGATTCGGAAGAGAAAGAACATACATCGTGACTGCTGGAAATGTCTAGTAATTTAGCTTGATTCAATGAACATTGATTACATACTGGGTGCATGCGTGTGTGTGTGTGTGTGTGTGTGTGTGTGTACTGATTTAATGTTCATCCAAACCCATTATCCAGGAGGGGTGATAGAGGCAGAGTGCACGGTGGGCTGATGGCAGTGCTGAGATTTGAGGCCAGCTGCAAGCTTCTGCTCTGTGCCAGCACTGGAAACACAATGATGATTTAAATCACGGTCTCAGCCTTTAAGAAGCTCACAGCATTGTGTGAAAATAGAGAACAAGTGGATAATTGAATCTCAGTGTGATCTGGGGAGAGAATGGAGACTACAGGGCTGTGGGAACCCAGAGGAGGGATTTGGGATGTCCCTTCTGAGGCAATGGCAGGCAAGAACAGAGAGGAAAGCAACGTAACCAAAGGGAGGTGACCAGTGGTATGGCGCCAGGCTGGTAGGTGGTCCATACCACTGGAGACCCTTGTGGTGGTGGGGACGAGAAAGGAAGTCAGTATGTCCCAAGGCAGGCTATGGCCTCAGAGGAATATTTTTTAACCTTGGTGTGTTTAGAATGGGCTGTATTCAATTATAATTAAAAAGCAGTTTCATTTTCCATGGCTTTTACTGTTGTTTGTAATTTCTCTCAAAGAGATCTGGCCCACATCTAGTCCTTTCAAGAGCTATCATATGATCAAGAACCAATGATACCAGCGGGAGAAGGCTAAGCTGCACCGAAGGCACCAGCGCAAAGCAAGGAATTGACAGAAGGTCAGTGGAAATGTTTCACGAGCTAATGCAGCCTTGGAAGCACTCACTTGTTTATGGAAGACACTTGGAAGGCAGCTACCTGGCCAGCCAACGGGAAGGGATCCATATCTTGGCCCATTCAAAAGAAAAGCGAGCCAACAGAATGCAGACAATTATTGAACAATAGCATCAATACCACATAAAAGTAAAATTTTGCAGACTATAACTCAACAACAGTTGTAGCCGTTCATCAATGGGCAGCCAGCAGCGATTCCAGCTGGCTTCAGTGGAAGACGAGGAACAAAGACTGTCACTGCTGACGTCAGATAGACCTTGGCTGAAAGCAAAGGATGAATACCGGAAAGATGTTCACTGTATGTGATTAACTGTGAAAAGAATTTCAACTGTATGGACCATAACAAAGTATAGAAAGCATGCAGAAGAATGAGCATTTCAGTACATTTCATTGTGCTCATGCAGAAACTGTACATGGCCCAAGAGATAGTTATGTGCACAGACATGAATACGACATAGTTTAAAATCAGGAGAGGGATGCATCAGAGTTGTAGCCTCTGTCATGCTTAATCAGTCTGTGTGCTGAGAAATTGGACCAAGTGAAAAAGAACAGGGCATCCGGCAGAGGAAAGTTTGTTAAGAACCTTCGATATTCAAACGACACAACCTTGCTCACTGAAAGCCGAAAGGAAGACTTGAAGCACCTGCTGATGAAGATCAAGGACTGCAGTCTTCTGAATGGATGACAACGGAATGTAAAGAAAGCCAAGATCCTCCCAACTGGACTTCTAGACAACATCACAATAAACGGAGAAAAGGTCAAAGTTATCAAAGACCTCATCTTGCTTGGGCACACAATCAATGCTCATGGAAGCAGCAGACAAGAGAGCAAACAATGCACTGCATTGGGCTACTCTGCTGTAGCAGACTCCATTAAAGTGCTGAAAAGAGAGGATGTTACGTTGAAGACGGATGTGCACCGGACCCAATGGCCTCCCAAGAATGTGAAATTGGATGCTGAATAAAGAAGATCCGAGGATGCATGCCTTTGGATTCCAGTGTTGGAGAAGACTACTGAACGTGCCACGCACTGCCAGGAGAACAGTCAACTCTGTCCTGGAAGCAGCCCAGCCAGCATGCTCCTTAGAAATGAGGATGACGAGACTCACCAACTTTGCACATGTTGTCAGGAGAGACCCGTCCCTGGAAAAGGACATCATGCTTGGAAACGACGGGGACAGGGAAAAAGAGGACTCTACGGCGGTAATATGGGCTCAACAAAAACAATTGTGAGGGTGGCCCAGGCCCTGGCAGCGTCGTGTTCTGCTGTGCTCAGTATCACTAAGCATCAGAACGGACTCGACTGCACCCAACAACAGTCTTAACTATTGGGCCACCCAGGGGTCCCCACGAAAGCAAAAGCAGACTCAGTGAAGAGCCAGCACTGCGGGTACACTGTCCGAAGGATATGGGAAACCAGAAGGGAGGGGAATCTTTTTCCTGCACCACACTGTGAGGGTAAACATCCTGAAGAAGACGACCTTTGAACAGTTTATGGAACCTGGAGCATTCTGTGCAGGTTTCACACCCACTCTGTTTTTTTTATTGTAGCCAAGCTCCGAGATGCATTTCCGAAAGGACCACCCACACTTGGCCAAAGATGCTTATAATGTTGAATGCCTTCTTTGAGAAAAGGACGTTAATTTCGACCCTAATGGGCCAGTCACAGACTCCCTATCCATGCTGCCCCCACTAAGAGCGAATACAAAGCTTCGAAATGAAGCGGGGAGGAGCAGGCTGCAGTAACGCATCCACTGTACAACCTCGGGTTAAACCCAATGGTTTACATCAGATCCACTTTGTTTCCAGCTGAAAACCCACCAGTAATGTCTGTTGGCCTCAGCCAGAGATGGAGGAAGCCATCGGAGAGAAAAGAGATCTAACGAACCAGGCGTGAGAGAGGAGGACGGGGATGGCTGTGGAAGATCACGTGGGCTCATTTACTCCCTGGGCCCATTTGTGCCAGGCTCTGGGCTAAATATTATGTCAGTGCCCGACAAATCCTAGCCAACTTCAGAACTTCCTCCACTGAGGAACCCAAACTTCAACACCCATCCCAATACACACACACACACACACACACACACACACACACACACACCCCACACACCCCACACTTTTACCCTCAGAGAGATACCGGCCCATAGAACAGTCTGATCTGCCATCCATATTGGCTGCCCAAACCAGAAAACTGCTTGGAGAAAACTGCTATCTTTCACTACCATCAGAGATGCAGCATGTCCAACCCAAAGTTGTTCCTGTGAATTGCTTCTTAAAATTTTGAGTCTCTGGAGTGCCATTATGCTGCTGGAACCATTGCAGAGATTGGAAAGGGCCTTTGCTAGCAGTCCTTCGAAGCTGGCACCATCCTATAAGCTTTGCCACTAGTATCTTTCTTCCCGGTGGCTCAAAATCAGGCCGAGGTCCCAGGATGTGCATCTCCCACATCCCATTTCCCTCCATTTGCTCAGCACCTCTTTCCCCCTATTTCTCCCCTTCCTTGGATCCTAAATACAAACTCCCAAGCATTTGGACCATGGGATCAGTAGATTGAACCCCCCCCCCCCCCCCGCCTCTTCAAGGGAGAAAAATAAGACCGACTGAACTCATAAAGATATACAGTCTCAAAAAACCAAAGGCAGTCCTACTCTGTCCTGTGGGGTCACTATGAGTTACCATTGGCTGGGTGGCAGTCAGTTCATGCTCTGCATCTGAGGAAAGACACAGGGGATCCACCTGGGAAGAGGAACAAAGGATAAGAAAAGGGAGTGTTGTGTAAATAAAATGAGTAACCAAACCATACCACACTGCCATTGAGTCTGTGCCAGCTCATCGTGACCATATAGGACAGGGTTGACCTGCCCCTGTGGGTTTCTGAGACTATGGGAGTAGAAAGTCCCATCTTTCTCCTCGAAAAGGCTCATGGTTTTGAACTTGGTACCTTGCGGTTAGCAGTCCACTTTGTAACCACTACGCCACCGGAGCTCCTGTAACAGTTGCTCAGAGAGCTCGCTTCTGCATAGACACACTCATTCTGTCGTTGTCCTTATTCTGTCAGGTTGGTGTTGTGATTAGTGCCGCTAACTGCATTCTAATCCATAGTGACCCTCAGTGAAACAGAATAAACCACTGCCCAAGCTTGGGCCCTCCTCACGCGTGAGCTTGCTGTTGTAGATACAGTATCATGTCAGTCCATCTCCCTGAGGCCCGTCCTCTTTTTGCTGCTCCTCTACTTTACCAAGCACGAAGCCCTTCTCTGGTCTCCTAACCACGTGTCCATAATATGCAAGACAAAGTCTCATCATTCTTGCCTCTAAGGAGCAACCTGACTGTACTTCTTCCAAGACAGATCCATTTGTCCTTTTAGCAGTCCATGGTACTTCCAATATTCTTCTCCAGCACCACAATTCAAATGTATCCACTCTTCTTTAGTCTTTCTTATTCAATGTCCAACTTTCACAAGCAAATGAGGCAATTGAAAATTGAATGGCTTGGCTCAGGTGTCCCTTAGTTCTCAAAGTAACACTTTTGCTTTTCAATGCTCTCAAGGGGCCTGTGCAGTAGATTTACCCAATGCAACACATCTTCGCCTCTCTCGACTGCTCCTTCCATGAGCATTGGTTGTGGATTCAAGCAGGAGAAAATCTTTGACAACGTCAACCTTTTCTCCACTTATCATGGCGATACCTACTTGTCTAGTTGTGAGGAGTTGGGTCTTCGTTGCATTGAGTCATAATCCACACTGAAGGCTGCAGTCCTTGATCTTCATCAGCAGGTGCTTCGAGACCTCCTCACTTTCAGCAAGCGAGGTTATGTCATCTGCATATCGCAAGCTGTCAGATAGGTTTTGTTTTTTTTCCTATGTTACAGATCAAGAAACGGAGGTCTGGAGATGAAAGCGGGTGAAGAGCGGTGTTCTCCCACTTCACCAGAGCGCCTCCACTTGCGTTAGGTTTCCAGCATCTTCATCCGCAGGGTGGGCCAGGGGGGATGGGTTGCAGAGTTTATGAATGCTCTCCCGAGAGCACAGAGCTGGAAGTCACCTGCAGTGGCAATCTGGGCCGACACAGAATGCATGTGACTGTAAGGCCATAACTCACATGCTGATTTAGATAGCAGAAAGTGTTTCCCTGAGACAGGCAATGTGTTTTCAAAATGAATTGCCATCTTGCTGTCTTTTCTGCACGGTGTTTTATAACATCTATCTTTGATAAAAGAATGCTACAATTAAGGTGAAATACACATATGCAAACCCAACATGTTTTTGTCATCTCCCATCCATTTTAGAGTAGTTTGCCTGAAAGCAGATGAGTGGCTTGCCCCAACACACACACTCACGCACACACGCACTCACTCACTCACTCACTTACTCACTCCCTATTTGACTTAACATCTCTGTTTTAATACTGTTCTATATTTTCCTCTCCATTTACTTTTTATCGCTTTGTCCCCTAGGAATGATATTTATTTCTCTGAGCTAAGGCTCAGTGGACAAAGAACTGGACTTTTAACTAAAAGACCCAGGCCTTAATCCTGCTATGCTTCAGAGTAGCATGTCTAGACTAAGAAGTTCTCAAGTTTTAAAATCAGGAAGATTATAAATTCATATCTCCGAGATTTACCAGCTGTGTGGTTGCAGACAAATTACTTAACCACTCTGATATCCTATATCCTCATCTTCAAAGCCACGCTCGATTCCCTGCCATGAAAGGCTGCTAGAGGGTTAAAAAGGATGGGAACTGAATGGGTGGGCACAGGCTCTTGGGTCCCCTTGCCGCTTCAATCACTCTCTCTGTCTGGCAGGACTCTTTTCAGCCATGTGATATTTATCTTATAGGCTAATTCTGAGTATGGAATGAGAAAATATACCAGGAAATATCATACAAGAGTAAACTGTTATTAATTGATTCACTTGCATAGCCATGCTCTCACCAAATGCTTCTTCTAACATTTTCGTGTGAAGTGGTGTGACTTGTTAAAAAGATGAATTGGACACAGAATTCACCGCTCCCTACGAGTCTCTCATTCTCAAGGTCTACCACACTGCTTCATTCTCAAGGGGCACCACACTCACCCAGAAACAAATATGATGCCAAATCTGAAAGATCCCATGTCAATGAGGCTCAGGAAACCCAGAGATACTTTCCAGACAAAGCCACCAGCCAAGGGCTCACGCGGACCTGGCGTTTGAGTAGAAGCAGCCATACATGTGGGAGAAGATGGGGAAGGATTGCACATCCGGGGTAAAGTCACAGAGGGGAGAAATAGGAAAGGGTGATGGAATACCCAGTGGCTCTGGGGCTGTAATCCAGCAGACAACCAGACGGCTGCCACAGATGAGGCTGCAAAGATGGGCGGGCTGTGGAATGAGGTGTGCTATAGTTTCTTGTGCCAGCCTGGCTGATAAGCACAAGTAGGATTAACTGAAGGGCAGAGGGATAAATGGTCGTCACCTTGGTTGTTCTGTGCCTCAGTTTAAAGGGGTACACTACCTGTGGGATGCCTAGCTTGTGGAATGTGTCACTGTAAGTCGAGGTCCCTTTAAGCCCACACGATTGGAATGTTCATCTCTGGAGCTGGGGACCAACAGTTGGGGACTGGCCTTGCTGTTTTGCTGCCTGGACATATATAGCCCAGCTCTCTCTCCAGAAGGGGACTGGCAACTGGCAGCTCTCAAGCCTTAAAGGACTGCTAGTGTCTCACTGCTATATAATTTAACTGTTAATTTCTTGTATTATCTATCTGTATATAATTTAACGGTTCATTTCTTGAATTATATATCTATATTTATAAATATATTTATATATAATTACTAGCAATCTGGTTTGTCTCTCTAGAGAACCCTGTCCAACACAAGGTGCTAGATGCTAGCAACAAGGTTTCCTCTCCTCTCCTCCCTTCTCCTCTCCTCTCCTCTCCCCTCCCCTCGCCTCCCCTCCCCTCATCTCCTCTGGACTTGGGTCAACGAAAACTGTTTTTTTCAAATGCCAAAGCCTCATCTGAGGGACAGAATAGCCTCTTATTGAGACCCACTCTTATAGGGGAAGGGGTTACTGTCTATGAGAAAAGCATTAGACATGGCCATGAGTGTGTTCCCTGACCTGCATCAAGAATTTTGATTGATGATAGGGCTGGGAGGGAGGGAGAGGGCTGCCTAGCAAGTTGGTGGAAAGAGGTGGCTTCCAAGATGTGCCACATGGAGTCTCTCTCAACAGTATTCAGATAAGGGATGTTGGAGCAACAGCAGTCTAGCTGAGAGGAATTGCTAAGAGGCAGAAGAATTGGGGCAGGAGGAAGGTAAAAGGAAGCAGAGGAGCCATCTAGGAGGCAAGGCTATATAGATAGCTGCATAAGCATAGATGTGCACACATGTCAATAATTCATAAAGTAGAAGTATTGGCCTATGTACATATATTTATATGGCAGAGTACACTGAGATAGTAGATAGACTTTGGGCCTCTGCTCAAGCCCTCCCTCAATGAAAGAACATTTTGTTCTAACAATCTGGCATTCTGTGAAGCACAATCCCTGAAGACAGAATGGGTGCATAGGCAAATGTGGTGAAGAAAGCTGATGATGCCGCACTATCAAAAGATAGTGTCTGGGGTCTTAAAGGCTTGATGTGGCCATCTAGCAGAGAAACAATGAGCCCACATGGAAGAAGCACACTAGCCTGTGTGATCATGAGGTGCTCATGGGATCAGGCAACACGTATCAGAAGACCTCCAAACAAATAATCAAACAAACATTGCTGAGAATGAGGGGAGTTGGAGCAGAGACCCAAAACCCCTGTGGACACTGGGATATCCCCTCATAGAAGGGTCACAAGGAAGGGATGAGTCAACCAGCGTGCAGTATAGCACCGAAAAATACACAATATTCCTCTGGTTCTTTAACGCTTCCCCATCTTCCTCTATCATGACCCCCATCCTGCCTTTCAGTTCTGGATGAACTGTAAACTGGTACAGATAAGAGCTCAGGACACACGGAATCCAGGTCACATAAACCTCTCAGGAACAGAAATGAGTAGTGATACCAGGAGGATAGGGCCAAGGTGGGGGAAGGAGGGGAAGAAGTGGGGTCCGATTGCAGTGATTAAAGCATTACCTACCCCAGGGGAAAGAACAGGAGAAACCACAAGTGAAGGGAAAGAATGGTCAGTGTAAGATGAAAATAATAATAATTTATAATTTATCAAGGGGTCATGAGGGTGGGAGGGGAGAGGGAGGTGATAAAGAAGAGCTGATACCAAGGCTCAAATAGAAAGTAAATGTTTAGAAAATAATGATGGCAACATATGTACAAATATGCGTGATACAATTGATGTATGGAATGTTATAAGAGCTGTAAGAGGCTTCAATAAAATGATCTTAATAAAAACGTGTCCAGGTAGCTCACTTCCCATGGAACCCCATAACTTCAGTAAAAACATTATGAGATGCCAGTCAGGACTGGATTACTTGTGGGAAAGAGCAGTGTTCCCAAGGGAGCTCTGAGTAAAGTAGAACTGAGGCCAGGCTGACCTAGTAGTCAAAACAGAGAGATCCAGGAAGAAGAGGGGCCCAGGGGTCAGGAGTTAGATGAACTTCCTGGACCCTAGTGCTGTTTGCTTCTGGTCACATTGCAGCTAACTCTCTAACGGCACAAGGCAGTAAGAATTAGGTGCATCATTACAATCAGTTGTACTCTTTTGGTTTGCTTTAATACAAGTTATTCTTTCGAATGTCCCATGGGCTTATCTGAGATGACAATAAGACCCTGGCTAATGCTGCTAGGGAGAGAATCTGAATATCCCAGCGACATTGAGACCACTGTGCAGAGACATTGAGACCACTGTGCAGAGACATTGAGACCACTGCACAGAGACATTGAGACCACTGTACAGAGACATTGAGACCACTGCACAGAGACATTGAGACCACTGCACAGAGACATTGAGACCACTGCACAGAGACATTGAGACCACTGCACAGAGACATTGAGACCACTGTACAGAGACATTGAGACCACTGTACAGAGACATTGAGACCACTCTACAGCCTTGGCCAAGTGACTTCTACCGTCGCAATTTCTTCAACTGCAAAATGGAGTTCATAATTCCCATCTTGAGTTGTTGTAAGAATAAATAAAACATATGAAAGACTAGATGAAAGAGGAAGGATAAAAACATCACAAGGAGCAACCTAGGACTAGAGTAGCCAGGGAGAGTCCTTGACAAAATGGGATTGCTGTTTTGTATGCATTTACCAGGAAGTAAATTGAGGGGAGTATAAGTGTGGAACAGATTTTTGAGGAATGGTGATGAAAATACATTGGGTGGGGTTATGTTTCTTAACCAGGATATGGTTTGCAGACCCGCTGATGTTTAAATGTCTTCTGCGTCGCTTTGGTGATGTCTTTCCAGGGACTTTTGATTCCTTGACTAAAGGATTCTCTTTCCAGGATGACCGGAAAGTTGTGACTGTCTTTTCATTGTTTATTTGGTAGGAGAGGTCTGGTCATAACAGATACTTGCTTGCTGTGGCCAGGATAATTTTCCAGAAGGAAAGGGCTGAAAAGAGACAGTTTATCAGGAAGGATAGTGCGAGTTACTCATGGCCAATACATGACAACATCCTGTGACAACATGTCTTATAGACTATGGGAGGTGCACTGGACAAGTTGTGGAATTGACAAGCGTCACGCAAGCTTAAGCAGGTTGGAGCGTGTTTTCATGGGAGATATGCAGGTATTGATGTTATCACCCCAGATGTGCAGCTGTTCGTGACATTTTAATTTCAGAGAATCTTTCAGAGATACTTGTTTAAAAAGTCTGTGACTTCAAGTCACCCATATGCTAGATCTGAATGAAACCCAGTATCTGGATGAAAAGCTGAAAGTCTGTGTCAGCACCCACCCTTCTCAAACTTCCAGATGTTTGGCAACGTGCTGTAGAACTTCCATCTATTGGAAGCGTTTCTGACATTTACCTGGCTGGTTTATGGCTAAACTGATATTCTGCCTTTAGCCTTGTTTCAGTCTTGTAAAACAAATTGTTCTGGCCTCAGACGTTTCCAGAGCTATCGAAAAGCCTGCACATTCAAGAAGAGCAATTTGGTTTGGCCCCTGCTTCCTTCTGAAAATAAGTCGATCTCGGTCCTCAACCCTATGAATATTGTTTTCCCGATCCCCAAAGGACAGTGGCCTTTGGTGTCTGGGATTTTAGGGCATTGGACTAATCGATACCTGGTCACTAATTAACTACCTCTGAGCGAGAATTGAAGTCAGAAACAGAGCATACAACTCATGGGCAGTAGGTACCATTCGTCTGAACTCCCTGAATAGATAGTTCGACTCCTTCTGACACAACAGGGTAGTGTCTTCTGGATGAAATGTTCGCTGTTGCTCTTCTCATGCTGTCTTTGATGACTTGGCAGCATGGGGTAGCCGGGCAGGAGGTCAAACGGTGAGTTGACCATGTCTCTACACATTTGTACCTTGAAATCACCTACTGGGAAGTGGAGGCTCTTTTATGTCTGCCATGGGCAATATTTCATGATGAATGTAAACCTCTTTTTTATTTTGATTACTAATCCAGGGAGGGAGTGAAACCACAGTGCCCTTGGAGGCCGAGGGGCTCTCTGAAAAATCAGCTTTAATATTTAGGAGCCAGGTGGTTTGTGCGGCTCATTTAAACCCTCTCAGCCCCCATTTCTCCATCTGTAAAGTTAAAACAATAATACCACTTCCATAAAAGTTTATGGAGATGAGCTAAGATCCTGAGGATAAAGTGGACTAGGTTTGTGGCAGGCTTATGATAAAGGATTGTTCTCTGGGGTAATGCTGGATGGTGAACTTGACCTTGTCTGTAAGAGGGAAATCATGAGAATAGTCATCTCATGGTGTTGTAGGAAGGATGGAATTAGCTTAGGAACGTGACAACATTTGGGAGAAACTGAAGGACTACAGAGATTCTGGTTCATTTCATTCTGGAAATTGGTTTATCTTTTACTATGGGTTAGTGGATAAAAGTGATATTTTGATAGATACAGTATGGTTTTTCACTCCTTAAAATGCTCTCACCTGCTCTCATGCTTTTCTGTGCCCGCTGAGTAAGCATCGGACAGCCCCTCGTTTCACATTAGGAATCATTTCAAGCAGACACTGGCTCCTAAACATGAAAGCTCTCACACAGAGTTATTGAATTCCAATTATTGCCAGATGATTCCATTTTAGATCATTACTGCCTTTAAATGTTAGAGCAAGAGAAAGTCCCTTTAAACAACAGTTCAAAAGGGGAAAATGCACTCTTTTTCTCTTTTTGAAGCAGTTAATTTGCAACTTTGTGTTTAAAGAAAGTACAGTTTTGAAAAATCAGGAAATTCATCACTAATAATTAGGAGATAAGGGCAAGAGAACTGTGGTGAAGGGAATCTCTGCCGAGATATTTTTAATTACAAAAGCTTCTCATTGTAATCCTCTTTGAAAGTGAACACAGAGCCTTGATGTTTGATGAACTTATCAAACAAGACAGACCAGTGAAGAGGCAAATTTGAAGTCAATGCAAAGGAGAGCCAATTAAGTAGTTTACAAAGTGCTGAAGTAAGAAATCATGAGGTCTTTGTGTCACATGCCAGAGTCTCTGACACGGATTGGACCGTGGAGAACTGGGTGGTGAAATGACCTCCCTGCTTTTAAACCCTGGCCCTGGAATTTGCACGTGGTGCGATTGGCAAGTTAACTGCGCATGCTGAGCGTCGTCCGATCAGGTGATAAGCAGGGGAAAGTAAGAGCTGAGCTCCCAGGTGGCAGTAAGAATGAAATGCATGAAAGTACTCAGAACACGGCCAGGCACTTAGTAAGCATTCAATAAAGGTTACGGCTAGTGGTAGTGTTATTGTCATCTTTTACTATTTCCATTCTCTCTGACGGCTGACAATAACCGACAGAACAGATTTATAATGTGCCAAGTGTCTTCCAGATCAGTCAGTGATTTAAAACTTTTCCCTTTTTTAAATGAATCATTTCATGGGGGGGGGGCGCTCTTACACATTTTATAGCAATCCATCATTCAATTGTATTAAGCACACTTGGACATATATTGCCATCAACGTTTCCAAAACAATTCCTTTCAACTTTAGCCCCTGGTATCAGTGCCTATATTTCCCCCCTCCCTCCCCAAGCCTCCCACCCTCGTTAATCCTCGATCAATTATATATTATTGTTGTTATTTCATGTCTTATACTGCCCGTTGTCTCCCTTCACCCACATTTCTATTGTTTGCCCCCCTGGGGGGGTGGGCAATATACTCACTTTGTGATGGGTTCCCAAATGACATTCTTTTTTTCCCTCTCCAGTAGGATCATGCCCAAACGTTAACAATGAAAACAGATGGCCTACAGACTTAATCATACACATCCGCTTGATGAGCTCCTGGGTGACATTAGCTGACACGCAGTCTGTGCAAGTGGTGTTTTGCCGAGGTTTGAGGGATGGTCAGGAGAAGCCCTATGCAGATCCCAGTTAAGCCTCAGTGGCAGGAAGTGGCTCCTTCTGGTGATGGAAGAGAGGACAGGCATAGACCGGGAGCAGGCAGGATGCTATGAGAGAATAGCAAAGAGAAGGCAGCGACAGGTCACAGGATCTCAGACACTCGGATGGGTGCTGCAAAAAGGCACTGCAGAACTAAACAGGAGGGGCATTACATGATTTAAAAAAGCTGAGACTCTTTCTGGGTGATGTGCAGAGAATGGGATGAAGGCAGGGCACATAGATGGTTTGGGCCCTATGAGGCCATTGTCTTAACTGGGTGAGAGACCAGGCTGCCCTGGAATAAGATAGGCGCTCTGCAGTTGGGCAAGTAGCAAGGAATTTGAGTTACATTCTGAAGATAAAATTGTCCAAATTTTCCAGAGGTTTGGCCATCGGGCTGAGCAAAAGGAAGGAATTAGAGGTATCTGTTACACGTGGGGCTGCTAGCTGGCAGGCCCCAAATTCAAAGCCATCGGCCGCTCCTGGAAGACAAGGCTCCAGATTGCCGTGAAGAGCGGCAGTCTCTGAAACTCACGAGCCAGTCCCACCAGGTCCTTGAGGGTGGCTATGAGTTGTTTTTGACTCCATGACCGAGAATTTGCTTTTTTGTTTTGGGGTTACATGTCTAAAGGAGGTCTGATGGTGTAGTGGCTTTCCCATTGGGCTGATAAGCTCCAGGCTAACAGGGCAAACACATCAACCTCTGTTTGTTAGCGAGATGAGGCTGTCTGCGCCCATAAGGATTTATAGTCTTGGAAACTAGATGGTAGTTCTTCTGTCCTGTAGCGTCTTGATGGCAGTGGGTCTGGTTAAGTACCTGATTTGAACAACTGAACAACTGATTTTTGTGGTGATTCCATCTACTGGCATTGATAAAGATTAAGAAAGAAACTGGTTAAAAAAATTGAAAGTTTAGATTGAGACCCTTTCCCTTTTTCATACCTGAGAACCAAATTGTTGTTGCTGTTGTTCGGTGCTGTTGAGTGGACTCAGACCTATAGCAAGCCCGATGCACAGCAGAGTGAGACACTGTCCAGTCCAGAGCCATCCTCAAAATTGTTTCTCTGCTTGAGCCCACTGTGACAGCCACTTGTGCCAATCCATCATCGCATTGAGGGCCTTCCTCTTTTTGTTCCCTCTCCACTTTGCCAAACTTGATGTCCTTCTCCAGTTCCTCTCCAGGGACTGATCTCCCTGACAACATGTCCTAAGAATGCAAAAGTCTGTAAGTCTTGCCATCGTTGACTCTAAGGAGCATTCTGGCCCTACTTCTTCCAAGACAGACCCATTTGTCCTTTTAGCAGTTCATGGTACTTTCAACATTCTTCTCCAGCACCATGATTCTAATCTATAGACTTTTTTTCTGAAGTCTTCCTTATTCACTATCCAACTACTTCTTCTTTGGTTTTCAATGTTCAACTTTCACATTCATCTGAGGCAATTGAAAATACCATGCCATGGGTCAGGCACACCTTAGTCCCCAAAGCAATATCCTTGCTTTTCAATGCTTCCAAGAGGCCTTGTGCAGCAGATTTATCCAGTGAAACTCAGTTTTTGATCTGTGTGTGTGTGTAAGAGAGAGCTTTATATCAAAGAGCAATTATATATTGAGAAAACATCCCAGCCCAGTCCAGATCAGGTCCATAAGTCCGATATTAGCCCATGTGTCCAAGATTAGTCTATAAATTCCTCTTCTGACTCACGCAGCACACTTAGTGGAAGCATCTCATTGCTGGTGCAGTTCTCCACGTGGCTCCTTTAGCTCTATGAATGTGGATCCTCAACTTAAGATGAAAGCAGAGAGAGAGGCTCCCTGAAGGTCTCATCAAGTCTCCATGCAGCTTGATAATAGGAAGATGAAAACAAAGAGAGGAAATTCCCAGAATCCTCACGAGAAGGCCATGCCCACAAGGGGGAATCATCAGGCTGAGCCTGATTGACAGAATAGACTCCACGCCATGCAGTCTTAATATCCTTGAGTTGACACAAGTTTATGTAACTGCCTTAAGTACCTAACGGAAACTTGTAAACGTCACACATATTTCTCAAACTTGTGCGGGCCTTTGGAAATGGAATCTGCATTTCAGTCAAAGTTCAGCCGAAATGCCATTTCCTCAAGAAAGCCTCCCCCAGACATTCCTCTCTTCTTGACATTGTCACAGAACCACGTGATTCTCTTTTGTGCCACGTATCTTGGTTGTAATTAAAGTATCAGCTGTGCCATCATTCATTTGATGGTAACCTTCCTGGAAGGTCTGGTATGGCACCTTCATCTTTTTAAAAGTTTTTTTTCTTTTTTTATCATTTTATTGGCAGCTCATACAACTCTCTCTTTTTTTAAAAAACATTTTATTAGGGACTCATACAACTCTTATCACAATCCATACATATACATACATCAATTGTATAAAGCACATCTGTACATTCTTTGCCCTAATCATTTTCAAAGCATTTGCTCTCCACTTAAGCCCTTTGCATCAAGTCCTCTTTTTTCCCCTCCCTCCCCACTCCCCCCTTTCTCATGAGCCCTTGATAATTTATAAATTGTTATTTTGTCATATCTTGCCCTATTCGGCATCTCCCTTCACCCGCCTTTCTGCTGTCCATCCCCCAGGGAGGAGGTCACATGTAGATCCGTGTAATCGGTTCCGCCTTTCCAACCCACTCACCCTCTACCCTCCTAGCATCACCACTCACACCCCTGGTATCATCCACCCTGGATTCCCTGTGCCTCCAGCTCCTATCTGCACCTGTGTACAACCTCTGCTCTATCCAGACTTGCAAAGTAGAATTTGGATCATGGTAGTGTGGTGGGGGAGGGGGTTGAAGGAAGCACCTAGGAACTGGAGGAAAGATGCATTCTTCATGGGTGCTACATCACACCCTCACTGACTCATCTCCTCCTCTAGACCCCTCTGTGAGGGGATCTCCAGTGGCCGACAAATGGGCTTTGGGTCTCCACTCTGCACTTCCCCCCTCATTCACTATGGTAAGAATTTTTTTCCTGATGATGCCTTATACCTGATCCCTTTGACATCTCGTGATCGCACAGGCTGGTGTGCTTCTTCCATGTGGGCTTTGTTGCTTCTGAGCTAGATGTTCACCTTGAAGCCTTTAAGACCCCAGACACTATCTCTTTTGATAGCTGGGCACCATCAGTTTTCTTCGCCACATTTGCTTATGCATCCGTTTGTCCTCAGCGATCGTATAATGGAGGTGTACACCCAATGATATGATTTTTTTTGTTTTTTGATGCCTGATAACTGATCCCTTTGGAACCACGTGATCACACAGGCTGGTGTGTTCTTCCATGTGGGCTTTGTTGCTTCTGAGATAGATAGCCGCTGTTAATCTTCAAGCCTTTAAGATCCCAGATACTATATCTTTTGATAGCCAGGCGCCATCAGCTTTCTTCACCACATTTGCTTGTTCACCTGCTTTGGTTTATACATAAATTGTATAAAGCATATTTGTATTTTTGTTACCCTCATCATACTCAAAACATTTGCTCTCCACATAAGCCCCTGGCATCAGCTCCTCATCCCCCCACTCTTTCTTCGCTCCCCCCTCCCTCGTGACATTTTTTGATTTCTTGAATGCTTCTTCCATGGGCATTGATTGTAGATTCAAGAAAGACAAGGTCCTTGACAACTTCAACCTTTTCTCCATTTATCATGATGTTGCCTAAGTGAGGATTTTTGTTTTATTTACATTGAGTTGTAATCCATACTGAATATTGCTATTCTTGATCTTCATCAGAAAGTATTTCAAGTCCTCCTTGCTTTCCACAAGCAAGGTGGTGTCATCTGCATGTAGCAGGTGGTTAGGAAGCCTTCCGCCAATCTTAGTGCTCATTTTTCTTCATGTAATCCAGATTCTCTGATTATATGCTCAGTATATATAGATTGAATAAGTACAGTGAGAGGATATAACTCTGTTGCATGCCTTTCCTGATTTTAAACTATACACTATTTAAACTATAAAGAATCTTTTGTTCTGTTTGCACAACCACCTCTTGATCCATGTACAAGTCCATGAGCACAATGGAGCATTCTGGAATTCCATTCTTCTCAAGGTCATGCATACTTTGTTATGAGCCACACAGGCATATGCCTTGGCATAATCAGTAAAACAAAAGTAAACATCTTTCTGGCATTCTCTGCTTTCAGCCAAGAGCCATCTGATATCAGCAATAATATTCCTTATTCCACATCCTCTTCTGAATCTAGTCTGAACCTCTGGCAGCTCCCTATCAATGTACTGCTGCAACTGTTGTTGGATGATCTTCTGAATGAATTTACTTGAATGTGATATCTGTCAAATTCTACAATTTGAGCATCCTGGTGAGTCACCTGTCTTTGGAATGGATACAAGCATGGATCTTTTCCAGCCAGTTGGCCAATTAGCTATCTTCCAAATTCCCTGATATAGATGGGTGCTTCCAGTGTTCCATTAACTTGTTGAAACATTTCAAATGGTATTCCATCAATTCCTGGAGACTTAGTTTTGGTGAATACATTCAGTGCAGTTTGAACTTATTCCTTCAGGACCATTGATTTTTGCTCAGCATCTCTTGAAATAATCAAATGTCGACTACTTCTTTTTGGTACACTGACTCTGTATATTCTTGCCTTTTAAAAAAAATTAAAGGCTCATTTTATTGGGGGCTCTTACAGCTCTTATAACAATCCATTCATCAATTGTATCAAGCATATTTGCACATATGTTGCCATCATTATTTTCTAGACATTTACTTTCTATTGAGTCCTTGGTATCAGCTCCTCCTTTTTCCCTCCCCCAACCCTCATGACCTCTTGATAAATTATAAATTATTATTATTTTCACATCTTATAGCCACCACTGTTCCCCTCCCCCCATGGCTTCTGTTGTTCGTCCCCCTGGAGTAGGGGCAGTATGTGGTAATGTGGCCATCATTCCAATCGGTTCCCTCTCCCTCCACTTCTCTCCCCACCTTACCCCTACCCTTTTGTTAGCACTACTCCGATTCCTGTTCCTGGATTCTGTGCATCATGAGTTCTTATCTCTTATCTGTGCCTGTGCACACTCTGTGGTCTAGTCCAATGTGAAAGGCAGCACATGATAGTGGGGTCATGATAGTGGGGGGCGAGGAATCCTCAGGAACCAGAGGAATATTGTGTGTTTCACTGGTGCTTACTGCACCCTGGTTGACTCATCCCTTCCTTGTGACCCTTCTGTGAGGGGTTGTCCCATTGAATACAGATGGGTTTGGGGTCTCTGCTCTGACTCCTTTGTTCTCAACAATATGGTTTTGCTTGTTTGTTTTGGGTCTTCCGGTGACTCGTACCTGGTCCTAATGACACCTCATGGTCACACAGGCTGGTGTGCTTCCTCCATGTGGACTTGTTGCTTCTGAGCTAGATGGCCACTTGTTTCACTTCAAGCCTTTAAGACCCCAGACACTATTTCTTTTGGTAGCTGAGCACCAACGCTTTATTCACCACATTTGCTAATGCACCAATTTTGTCTTCAGTGATTGTGCTGTGAGGGTAAGCAGCACAGAATGCCAGGTTGTTAGAACAAAGTGTTCTTGCTTTGAGGAAGGCCATGAGCAGAGGCCTAAAGACCATCCACAACCTCAGGGTATTGCCATATAAATATGTGTACATGGGCCATTACATCGATTTTTATGAATTAATGTATTAACATATGTATACACCAATGCTTATACCTCTATCCATATCTTTGCCTCCAAGATCATTTCTCTGTTTCCTTTCACCATGCTCCTATCCCACCATCACGCTTGTCCTACTTCCATCACTTAGTAATTCCTCTCAGTTAAATTGCTGTTACTCCAACACCCCTCAGATCTCCACGTCCTTGTTGATTTTAATTCCCTAGTTGTTCCATATCTATGGTGTTGTTTGCTTGCTGTTCCCTTCCCCCACTTATGACAGCCCCCCTCTGGGACTGTCGATCTCGTTGCTTTCTCCTCGAGCTTGCTTCCCAAGTCTATCTTATATAAGTAGGCAAACCAACCATAACAGAGATCAAACAAAAAGAAAACAAAATCCTGGGAAAAAAAGAAAAGAAAAAATATACATAATTCCAGTTCTGTCCGCTGACCATTATGACTGTCTCCCGACTGGTCCTGGGGGAATTCTGGGAGCTGCCCCTCCTGGCCTGAAGTCTGTGTGGGGGCTCTTCAGGGGCTCTGTGGCTTGGATTTGCTCCCTTCCCTCTTCTTTTGATGCTTCCTGCATCGTTCAATATTTTGCCGATGGAATCTTTCAAGATTGCAACTCGAGGCTTGAATTTTTATTTCTTATATGTTAAGATATGCTGAATGTGTTCTTCCTTTTTGGTTTTCTAACTCTAGATATTTGCCCATTTCATTTCAATATTTGACTTTGTCTTCCTGAGCTGCCCTTTGAAATTTTTCTTTATGTTGTTGACTTCATCGTTTCTTCCATTTGTTTTAGCTACTCTATGGTTAAGAGCAAGTTTCAGAGTCTCTTCTGACATCTCCTTTGATCTCTTCTTCCTTTCCTGCCTTCTTTTTTTTAATCATTTTATTAGGGGCTCATACAACTCTTACCACAATCCATATCTACATCAATTGTGTAAAGCACATCTATACATTCATTGCCCTCATCATTCTCAAAACAGTTGCTTTCCACTTAAGCCCCTGGCATCAGCTCCTCATTTTTCCCCTCCCTCCCTGCTCTCCCCCCTCATGAGCCCTTGATAATTTATAAATTATTATTTTGTCATATCTTGCCCTGTCTGACCTCTCCCTTCACCCCCTTTTCTGTTGTCCGTACCCCAGGGAGGAGGTCACATGTAGATCCTTGTAATCGGTTCCCTCTTTCCAACCCACTCTCCCTCTACCCTCCCAGCATCACCACTGACAGCACTGCTCCTGAAGGGATCATCCGTCCTGGATTCCCTGTGTTTCCAGTTCCCATCTGTACCAGTGTACATCCTCTGGTCTAGCCAGACTTGCAAGGTAGAATTCGGATCATGTTAGTGGGGGCCGGCAGGGAGGAAGCATTTAGGAACTAGAGGAGAGTTGTATTTTTCATTCTTGCTACATCCCACCTGACTGGCTCGTCTCCTCCCCTCTGCAAGAGGATCTCCAGTGGCCGACAAATGGGCTTTGGGTCTCCACTCTGCACTCCCCCCTCATTCACTATGGTAAGATATTTTTTTTGTTCTGATGATATCTTATATCTGATCCCATCCACATCTCGTGATTACACAGGCTGGTGTGCTTCTTCCATGTGGGCTTTTTTGCTTCTGAGCTAGATGGTCGCTTGTTTACCTTTAAGCCTTTAAGACCCCAAACGCTATACCTTTTGATAGTTGGGTACCATCAGCATTCTTCACCACATTTGCTTATGCACTCATTTGTCCTCAGCAATTGGATCATGAAGGTGTGCACCCAATGATATGATTTTTTGTTCTTTGATGCCTGATAACTGATCCCTTCAGCAACTCGTGATCATACAGGCTGGTGTGTTCTTCCATGTGGGCTTTGTAACTTCTGAGCTCGATGGCTGCTTGTTTACCCTCAAGCCTTTAAGACCCCAGAAGCTATATCTTTTGATAGCTGGGCGCCATCAGCTTTCTTCACCACATTTTCTTATTTACCTGCTTTGTCTTCAGTGGTTGTGTCGGGAAGGTGAGCATCATAGAATGTCAATTTAATAGAAGAAATTATTCTTGCATTGAGGGAGTACTTGAGTGGAGGCCTAATGTCCTTCTACTACCTTAATACTAAACCTATAAATATAGGCATATAGCTCTATTTCCCCATCTTCATATATAAATATATTTGCATATGTATATGTATTTATCTAGACCTCTATAAATGCCCTTTGCCTCCTAGCTCTTTCCTGTACTTCCCTTGACTTTCCTCCTGTCCCACTAACATGCTCAGTCCCCACCTGGGTTTCAGCAATTCCTCTTGGTTACATTACCTTTGATCATGCCCTACCAGGCCTCCCACACCCACCTCACCACCAATTTGGATCACTTGTTGTTACCTTTTCCCTGGGTTTGTTAACACCACTTCCTTTCCTCCCACCTCCCTGTATCCCATGTCCCCCCGGAACTGTAGGTCCTGTTGTTTTCTCCCCCAGATTGTTCATCCAGCCTATCTTATTTAGACAGACCCGCGGGGATAATAACACGCACCTTTCCTGCCTTCTTGATGACCTTTTGCTTTCTTCACAAATGGTGGCCCTGATGTCCTCCCACAGCTGTCATTTGTGTTCAGTGGAGCAAGTCTGTTCTTGAGATAGTCTCAGAACTCAGGTGGGATAGAATCAAGGCCATATTTGGGTTTTCCTGAGCTTGTTTTAATTTTCTTCAGCTTCAACCTGAACTTACATATGATGGTCTGGATTCAACTGCTGATATTGAGCTTCTCCACCATCTCTAGCCACAAGTAGAGTCAATTTAATTTCTGTGTTTTCCCTCTGGAGAAGCCTATGTGTCCAGTTGCCATTTGTGTTGTTGAAAAAAAGGATTTGCTATGAAGAAGTTGTTGGTCTTGCAAAATTGCATCACGTGATCTCTAGCTTCCTTTCTGTTACCAAGTCCCTATATTCCAACTGCTTCTTTGTTTCAGACGTTTGCATTCTAATCATCACGAGTTATCAATGCATCTTGATGGCATGTTTGATCAATTTCCAACTGAAGTCCTTCCCAGAATTTTTCATTTCTTCACCACTAGGTTTCGTGATGGGTGCATACATTGAATAACAGTTGTACTGATTGAATTTCCTTGGTGGCAGATAGATGCAATCCTATCACAGACAGCATTGCACTTCAGGATTGATTTTGCAATGGCCTTTCTGACAATGAATGTGCTGCCGTTCTTCTGGATGTGCCCTTCCCGGAGCACAGGGAATCATATGATTTCCTGATTCAAAATGCCAATCCCAGTCCATTTCAGCTCAATAATGCCACGGACACCGAGCTTTCTATGTTCCATGTCATTTTTGATGACTTCCAGTTTCCCTAGATTCAGACTTCGCACATTCTACATTCTGATCATTAGCAGCTTCTTTGCAGCTGTGCCTTCTTACTTTGAGTCATGCGTCCTCAGCAAATGAAGATCTTGAAGCTCCTACACCCACAGACTCTACTTCATACCCATAACTATAGGGGACTCCACTGAAAGAAAGCAGTTCCTCTCTAGTCCCACTTTCAGGGCCTGTGGTGCCCATCTTCCCTGACAATGTGCGGCTTCCCATCAGGCTTTCAGTCTCTGACAATGTTTTGAAGCTATGTGAAATGTTTTCAGCAGCTACTTCCTCTGAATTGGGCAGCAGAGTCCTTCTTTGTGGTCTGTTCTTAGCCTGGAAGCTCTGCTGAAACCGATTCATTTTGCATGCCCTTGCTGGCATTTTAAATGCCAGAGACATAGTTTCCAGCAACATAGCAACATACAAGTCACCGCAAAACAACGAACTGATGGCCAAGTAGTGGAGGTGATATGAAATAGGCAGTTGGTTACACAGGGCACGATTGCAGAATTGTGGTCTGGGTTGAAGGCCTACATTTAGGGGGTGCAGGAAGGCAAGGCAAGCAGTGAGAGCCTTGAGGGTGCACATGCAGAGAAAGCAAAGACGAGAAGCAGGGCTGTATCTGGAGGAAGCTCCGTGGTTAAAGTCAAAGACAGCTGGTCACGGGGGTGGAAGGAGAGCAAGGAGTTGTAGTGTTGAGAGTCTAATGAAGAGATTGTATCAAGAAACAAACTATTTAAAAGAGCTTAATTTTTTATAGTTGCTGTACTCAGTTACTCAAGTTGGATGGCTTCAAGTGGCAGAAATTAGGTTTCTCTCAGTGATGGGGTTAGAAATCCAAAACCAAACCTTCCGCAGGGACATACGCTACAGGGACAAATCTTTCCCCACCTCCTCCAGCTTCTTGTGTTTCTAGGCATTCTGTGCCATTTGGTAGCTTAATAGCAGTATCTGCCTCCATCTTCTTGGACTTCTACCCGTGTCTCCTCTGTATCTCTGGGTCCAAGTCTCCTTATTATTATTTTTTTCCTATAAAAACGCCAGCCGTTGCATTTAGGGCTCACCGCCCTCGAGTATGGCCTCATTTTACCATGGTCAGGCCTGCCACCGCCACCCACTGCTGCCCAGGTCTTTTCCAACTCTGAGCTCCCTATAGGGCACAGCGGCACTGCCCCTGGGGGTTCCAGCGCTCTAGTCCTGTCTGCAGCTGACGGCCACCTATTCGCCCTGTCTGCAGCTGACGGCCACCTATTTGCCCTGTCTGCAGCTGATGGCCACCTATTTCGCCTGCAGAGGCTGGTGAGGTGAGAGTTAAACCACTTTCACTTCGCAGCCGACCCTTAGCCATCATGCCACCCAGGCTCACTGCTCAAGCATCCCTGCAGAGATGGGGGGGGGCAGTTAGGGCTTGAGGGTAACTTTTTGGAGGACACACCTCAACTGCCAACAGCAAGTCAGACAAAGGAGCAAAGCCTCCTCTGGCTTTAGCAACCTGGAGACCACTGGAGCCTGTTCTCTTTCAAAGTCAAATGAAAAATACCTCAGTTTCGAGATGTCATTGTCAAGTCACTGAATGCGACTGACTCCAGTTTGCATAATGAGTGACAACCAGTCTTGAATATCGTTGCTGGTTTGGTCTATTTATTAAGATGGAATCCATCAGGAATCGGGGTTAGGTTTTCTGACCTCCTGCTCTAGGACTGGTAGCTAATTAATGAAGTTGCTTTCAAAGTTGCTGAGGTGGCCATGCTCTGGGTGGAGCACTCAGTGCGTAGGTTGCATATGCAATGCCCCTGCTAGTTCCTTTCCCCAGCATCCTCTCCCAAAGGCAAGGCACGTGCAAGCGTGTCGTCAGTGCACTGCCCAAACAGAACAGGCATTCGCTACAAGTGTGATGAAGATGGAGAGGTGTGATGAGCGCTCATGAGCACACGGAGAAGGCTAGGGAGAAGAAATGCACCCTCCACCGGCAAAGCAGCCTTGCGAATTACTATTATCTCGGTGTTTCAGCCATTGGAAAACCGAAGTCTAGTAACTGGCAGAAACTGGACTTTCATGCATGCTTGACAGGTTCTAAAAACTCTTTGTATTGCATCAGCGTTTACTAAACTGAGTTACATAGTCTCAGATGTTGCACGGGGAGAAAAAAAAAGAGAAAGGAAGGAAGGAAGGAATTGTGTTCCCAGACTTTGGGAAGTGTGTGTCCAGCACATTTAAAATACAGGAATTCTCAGAGGCTTTAATATGGCATTGGGCATCTTGAACTGCCGACAAGGAGCACTGATGACCCAATGGGGTAAGCGTTTGGGCTCTTCCAAGAGCAGTGCAGAGTTAATAAAAATGTCTTTATCTTTAATCTTGTTGTTTCATCTACTTGACCCCCAGTATCCCACAAAATATACTTTATAAAACCTTACAACACCACATTGACTTTTGCATCATCTGTAGATTAAAAGAAACCCCACACTAGAACCTAAATGCCTTACTATAATTCGCTTATAGTAACAGAGCAAGTTAAAGGCAAATTGAGATCAACGTCAAAGATTTTGAATTCCTGTGCTCTAGATTACATGTCAGACTGGTCGAGTGGTTTTTATTTTTAAAGCTGGGGTATGCTTTAACCCCCACTCCCCACCACTGCCTTCACGAGACTTCCTAGGTCACAGACTTATTGATGATTTCTCAAGTTCATGAAAACTAGATATGGCTCTTTAGGAAAGCCATTTGACAACATCTGTCTAAGCTTTGGAATCACTTGTTTCCTTACTCAGTCATTCTATTCCACAAGGTATGTCCTTAGTAAATGACTTAGAATCCAGAGAACCTGGGGAGTCTGTAACCCAATTGTTCAAGATTATGAGACTCGAATGGTGCATCATCATGAAATTATTGTAATGAAAAAATTATTTATAGTTTTGCTACAATGTTTAGTAGAAAATAAGACTATAAATCTATGACCTCAATGCTGCTATGAGAAAACTGGAAGGAAATATAACAAAAAGATAAATGATCATAGGTTTTAGAGGGATTTTGTATTTGGTTATCTCTTCTAGATTCTCTTTCATGAGAATGTAGTCCTTTTATAATCACCCCAAATGAGCCACACTATGGAAACAATTCGTTGGAATGATGAGAAAAAGCTGGTCAGATAGTTGATATTGGCTAAAAGGTTGGAGCCCTGCAATGGCTCCACGGATTGCCCTGGTGTACATCAGTGAAGGCATGATTGTGAATGCCTTTCTCTAGACATCGTGCCACAAATCTTGAAAACTGCAGCAACACAGTGTGGTATCCATTGATGTTGTTTCCTTCCATTTTGAAACCATAATGCTGTCTCTGTGGGCTTACAATGACATTACCTTGACAATTCTACAGAGAGATGCAGAACAAAGGCTGGAGTCATTTTCTGTCTCCAAACCTTTACCCTGGTTTTTTTCTTCCACCTATTTGGTGATTAGCAGTCTTCTTTTTCTTTATGTGTCTATAAATCAAGTCTTTATTATTAGTGTAACCTATCAGAAACATTGAGCCAAATTTTGAGTCACTTTAACATCTAGAGATCCGAATTTTTTAAAATTTTAAATCATTTTATTGGGAGCTCTTGCAGATATCATAACATTTCATAGTTCAATCACAATAAGCAGTATTGTACAATTCCTACCACAATCAGTTCATGACATTTCTTTCTTCTTTAACTCCTTGATGTCAGCTCCCCTCCCTCCACCACCCTACCCTCCAGGAACCCTTATTTCTCCCCCTCTATAATAGCTCTTCTTTTCCCAGTATCTTACACAATCCAACATATCCATCCACATACCATTCTGTTGTCTGATCCCATCGAGTGGGGTTATACAGTCATCAATACTGTCTGCTTCCTATTCCTGCCGTCCTATCTCACTCTCTTCCTGTGCCCCCAGGGAACCATTACTCCTGTTACTGTTTCTGAAGGGTTCTCTATCTTGGTTTTCACGTACCGAATGATGTTAAATATACAAATGAACATATGAAAATAGAATGAGAAATGAAATAAAACAAATAAAAACTGTAATAGTATGGGGAGTAAACATTAAAGAACTAGAGGATAGTGATGTGGTTCATCAGTGCTGTACTGCACCCTGGATTTTCATCCTCTCTGTGGCCCTGCTGAGAGGGACTGTCCAACTTTCTTACAGGTGGGTTTTGGGTTTCCATTACATCCACACCCCTTCCTGTCTACTTGTGACCAGTAAGAAATTTTTTTTAATTGTGATTTGGGTGAAAGTTTCCAGAGAAAATCAGTTTTCCATTCAACCTTTTGCTTCCTAACATTAGTTGCAAGTCCCTCAATATAAAAGAAAGCTCCCTACTTTTCCTCTAGGTTTCTTGTATTCATTTGTCCTTCTTTCCCTGCAGCCTTTTCTTTCTGAGCTTTGTTTTGGGGCAAACACTGCCCTTTCAGATTTGTAGGATTATTTGCTTTGTGAAGTATGTTCCTCCCTGAGTGTTATGGTTTATTTTATAGTCTGCCATTTGGCTGAAAGTGATTCCTAGGGCTAAGTTCAGATTAAGGTTTGAAAGGTATACTTAATTCGATTTTAACTGGAATCAGATGCGAATAAATCTCTAAACAATATTATGAAATTGGTTTTCTTATCTGTCTCCCTCCATGTTTCTTCTTTTCTTCGTTTCGCCTCCATCCTCTTTCTCCTCCTCCTTCTATCCCTCCTGACTTCTTCATTTCTTTTCTTGCCTTCCTTCCACTCTCCCCTTCTTTTTCTTATGTCCTTTCCCTCTCCTCCCTTTTATTTATTTATTTTTTCAATTAAAAATATCATTTTATTGGGGGCTCTTACAACTCTTATCACAATCCATATATACATCCATGTGTCAAGCACATTTGTACATTTGTTGCCCTCATCATTCTCAAAGCAGTTGCTTTCTACTTGAGCACTTGGTATCAGCTCTTCATTTTCCCCCTCCCTCCCTGCTCTCCTCTCCCTCATGAACCCTTGATAAAACTATTATATAATAATAAATTATTATTATTTTGTCATATCTTACACTGTCTGACACCTCCCTTCGCTCACTTTTCTGTTGCCCATCCCTGAGGGAGGAGGTTATATGTAGATCCTTGTAATCAGTTCCCCCTTTCCATCCCACCTTCCCTCCACCCTCCCAGTATCGCCACTCTCACCACTGGTCCTGTCTCCTCCCTTTTAAAATAATTATGGAGCAGCTTTTTTAGGTTTGGCCACACGATGCTGGATTGTTGAAGTTTGGTACAATCAAGGCAGTGACCATAAACTCACAAGAAAATTTTTGTTTTCTATTTTAAAAGTCCTTATTAAATCTGGGAGAATTATTAATGTTACTAAGCCACCATCCCTGAGTACATTTGCTTTCCATGTGCTCTGTGGCAATATGGGAAGAATTCATAAAAGAACTGTTGCCTGCTGAAGGATGATGATGCCTAAAGGAAAAGGAATTGTACACTCAGTGGCCATTTTTTTCTTTCCTTTGCAAAATAACTGCCAGACAAACAGCTGTATTCAGCCTCAAGCATTTAGCAGACATTACCTCAAAAATGAACAAGGTGAGCCTCACCAATAACCAAATGTGGGCTTCTACGTGAAAATTATTAAAATTTTTGAAAACTTGTATTTACCAAATACGCTTTGGATACAGAGCTATTAAAAGTTCAGATAGGCCAGTGGACATGAGCATAGGAGAATGTGAAATGCTTATGGGTATGATTTCAGATTCCACACTGTAACTGACATCTTAGGGATTAGCCCATATAAACTTTTGGTGTGGCGTCAAAGGAGAACATTCCCAGTAGTCGGAAAAGACAAAACATTCCTTCCTTTTCCAACTACAGAACTGCATGAGGTTTGAAGTTTCCCCATAGACTTCAACCAACATGGCATACAGCAACATCTTGATTGTGGAAGTAGAAAGGAAAGTTTAGCTGCTTCTATGCAGCTAATATGTAAAAGAACAGCAATTTTCTCACCAGTTTTTTTCTCTCAGAAATCTTTTATAACATTATGTGTTTTTATGGTAGCGTGTAATGGGCTTACATGGTAATTTTTAAACAAATTAATAAATAATTCGAGTTTTTATCAGTTTTGCTTTTAAATTATGTGCATACTGATAATGCATTTAATGATAGCTCTTTGACATTATTAATTCATAAGAGTATAAAGGGTTTCTGCTACTAAAAGTTTGAAGGCAAGTATTAATGATAAGAACTTTAGATCGTGTTGAAAAGAGTGGGAATTCCAGAACACTTCGTGGTGCTCATGCAGAACTTGTACGTGGATCAAGAGGCATTTGTGTGGGCAGACCAAGGGGACACTGCACGGTTGACAACCAGGAGAGGCGCGTGTCAGGGTTGCATGCTCTTGTCATACTTGATTAATCTGTATGCTGGACTATATGATGAAGAGTGTGGCAGCGGGACTAGAGGAAGGCTTCTGAACAAGCTGCTATATGGAGGTGACACAACCTTGCTTGCTGAAAGTGAGGAGGAAAATGAGGAGGACTCCGAGCACTTGCTGATCAAGGATTCCAGCCTTCAGTGTGAATTGCAACTAGACGTAAAGAAAGCAAAATCCTCACCACTGGACCAAATGAAGAAGAGGTTGCAGTAGTCCAGGATTTCGCCTTGCTTGGATCCACAGTCTGGGCAAGAATGGCGGGATACATTTACCCCGCTGATCAAGAGTGTAATCTCATTGAAAAAGAAACCGAGTCAGTGGCCACCAAGTTGATTCCAAGTCCTGGTGATCCTCTGTGTGTCAGAGTAGATCTACATTCCACAGAGTTTTCATCGTTGATATTTTGCAAATAGATCATAAGACCTTTCTTTAAAGGTGCCTTGGGGTGACTGTTGACCTCTAACAACCACATGAATGGTCTGCACTGCCTTGGGACATAGCTCCATGAAGTCAGGCTATTATGAACATAATTTTATGGGTGGAAAGGTTGTAGCACAGAGATATTAAGTAGTCTGTTCAAGTCTTCAAGACCAGTAAGTGGTTGAGATTCAAATTCAGTCCTCTGACCTCAGATCCAGCTGGGGCTTTCTGCTACCTGGCTCACCAAAACAGGAATTCCATTCTCTTCAGCACTGTAGGTCGACAGTTAGAACGATGTGATCCCTATGGGACTGCCAAATGGCTAAGGAGGTGATTATTTAAGGCTTCAGCACCCAGGCCTGCATTAGCAGCAGGACAGTGAAACTGTTGGTATCACCCATAGCTACTCCTTGTTTCAGCGATGAGCTGCTTGTTTCCTGGAAGGAAAATATGCATAGCTTTTTTTTTTTGGCCTAAATATTGTGCCCTGAATTGTGGGACTTTGTTCTCTCTTTAGGCGAATAAGCCGGGCTGGTGAAGCTTCTACTCCAACTCCAGTCAACTGCCAGCTGAGCAACTGGTCAGAGTGGACAGATTGCTTTCCATGCCAGAATCAAAAGGTGAGGCACTGACAGTTACTTTGGGGACATTTTAAATTTGCAAATTAGGCATTCCAAGGGAAATGAGCATTGACTTGCTAAGCTTAGCCATAACTCCTCTGTCAATTTGTTGTACTGTGGTTGTTTGCATGTTGCAGGGACTATGTCACTGATATTTCACATGCTAGCGGGGCCATCCAGGGGGAGCAAGATTCAGCAGAACTACCAGAATAAGACAGACTAAGAAAAAAGGCCTGACAACGTACTAATGAAAATTAGCCCGTGAAAGCGTTTTTGCTCACAACAGACCATTGTCTGACTTTGACTTTGAACTCTTCACTAGGAGGGACCAGTTGCTAGAGGAGGACATTATGTTTGGTGAAGGAGACAGCCAGGGAGAGTGAGGGTGAGACAGATAGGCATGAGAGCCACACGATGGACTTGAATATACTGCAATCATGAGATGGCGTAGGTCCAGAAAACATTTTATTCTGTTATACAATAGGCTACCATGAATTGGAGTTGGCCCCACCCACGAATCCACTCACCTATCCTTCCATCCATCTATGCATCCAGGTTTTAAGTCTAGAGACTTGGATAGAAATTGTCCTACAAAAAGGTTTTTGGAATTCATGAACTCATGGATGGCGGAACTATTTCTGCCATTTCTATTTTGTTCGTGAGACATTATTGGGTGAGGTGACAAAAGATTGCAGGAAAGTGCCCTTCTGGACATGGGCTCATTTCTCTCTAATGGCTTCTCTGGGTTCCAGCCAATCTGCTGTCCTCTAATTAGAGCCATCCAGAGGGGGCTTTGTGACAAACTGCCAAACTGCCTCTGACTTGCAGGAAGCTGAGCTAAACCAGAAAGTGCCAAAGTGAGCGTCCCTTGAGGATTCAATTTTCATGATCTGACAAGGCAGCCAAACCCAGTGAACAGAGGCATGTCAGAGATTTATATCACTTTATAAACATATATAGTTATATATAATATAGTTGTAATATGTAAATAGATATATTTAACAATACATGATCTCTCTCTCTCTCTATCTACATAACACTAATATATAGGATCCCTGGTGGTGTAGTGGGTATGCATTGGGCTGCTAACCGCAAGGTCAGCAGTTAGAGAACACCAGCCACTCCTTGGGGGAAGATGAGGCTTTCTACTCCCATAAAGAGCCACGGTCTTGGAAACTCACAGGGACAGTTCTATCCTGTCTTATCGAGTCTCTATGAGTCAGAATCAACTTGATGGCAGTGCGTTCATTTTATATATTATATATACATATACATGTATATGAATGCATATGATTTTCAAAGGTGAAAATTTAACAGCAAGTTGGGTTCCCATTGAATAATCTTCTTAGAACTTATCCGGTGATATTGGTTCCATTTTCCACACCGGGTCATCATTTTCATTCATTCTGTTCTCTTTGCATCATTTCCAAGACTCTATGTCTGTGCCCCTTCTTGTCTTTGCTTCAGTGTAATTTTTGACCATTTGGTCTAATATGGATGATGTTTTTAACGGAGTTCATTTCTTTTGGGTGGCTTTCTTTATCTTATGAGTCAATCTGTTATTTAACTAAAAGGTAAGTTGCTGGAATGATCCAAAATGGTCCCCCAAACCCAGTGACACATGACAGGAAAGGGTTTGTGGGAGCGCTTCACTCTGCCTGGAGGAATATTTCATCATTGCCGTTGGTAGGGATATTTGGGAAGAATATTTCACCGCTGACTTTGGTAGACTTTCTGACTTGTGGTGAGAGCAAAAAGGATACCAACATTTATTTTGCTTTATTATTGCTTCAAAATTCTTCACTGACAGCGCGCGCTCTTACTGGATGCACCAGGGCTAGGCATGCCTTTCGCCCTGCGGCACACCACAGTCTGAGCCATGCCAACCAGACATGACTGCCAAGTCCACGTCTGCACTTTAAAGTCCTGGCCCCGTGTTTTCATCACGTCATCATGTCAGGCATCTAAAACATTCTCTTCATGCCTCAGTTTCCTCATCTGTAAAGTGAGCATAGAAATAGTACTTACTGTACAGAGTTAGGGAACCCCGTTGGCATACAGGTTACAGGTTGGCCTTCAATCCTCAAGACGGCAGTTCTAAACCACCAGCAGCTCCAGGGGAGAAAACTGGGGCTTTTGACCCCTGTAACCTCGGGACCTCATGGGTCAGTTCTCCCCTGCCTATAGAATGTCTATGAGCTGCATTCACTTGTCCTATAGGACATCGCTACTGTGAGTGTTAAAGAGTAATTCGTACAAAATACTTTTAAAAGCATCTTGTACCTAGTAAGCATTTGGTAAAAGCTGTTTAAATATTCACTACTTGTGTCCTCCTCTCCAGCCCAGCTCCTGTTGCTTTGGACCAAGCTTTCTTGCTCTGCTCCACTGTGGACACCTGTAGGGGCAGCTGATACCTGCAGCCCTGCAGACCCACCATCGCCGAGACATTGACGTGCTCGGTGAATGTTTGAGGAGATGTTCAAAACCATAGAGCTAGTCAGTGGGAGAACCACGATTTGAACCCAATTCATTCCATTTCAAAACTTGATGTGATTATTCTACTGCCACCCTCACACCACATCTCTATAAATGCCCACAAACCCTAGACTTGCCTGTTTAAAGACATATCGGTCAAACTCTCGTTTGCACTGATATCCTGTATTAATTTTCCACTGAGGGCTCTGCTGGAGAACTGTTCTTTGCCTCTTCCGGTGAGTGGCGGCTGTGGACATTGCTTGGCTTGTGGTCCTGTTGTGCATGCCCCTCCTCCGTGGTCATCTTGCTTCCTCCTCTTCTTTAGTTTACGATGTGCATAGTAGGTTGATTAATGGCCAGCCTACAACATCCCGGACTGCATTTTTCTCATATTTTGCACCTGAGATAGCAGATAGCCAAGATGAACAACTTACAGTTTAAGCCAGAATTGAGCGGCTCCCTTGGTGAGTCAAAACAACATTATGTATCTTCAAAGGAATCTTCAAATTGACTGCATTTTGTTAATTACTTAAGTGAAAGACTACCCTGTTGTTGTTTTTTTATTATTCGGTTTCTCCCTCTCAACAAATCACCTAAACAAAGATGTGCCTTTCTGGAAAGAAGCACTCTCACTAGCTAGAAAAGAAAATTGTGTCTTAATGATCCAATCCACAGGCAATAGCACGGAGAAGTCCCCGAGGATGTGTCGGCACCAACCTTGCCACCACACAATGTCTTCATTAGCTGATGCAACCTGGAAAACAAGGAGCCTGTGGGAATGAAACTCATGTCTCCCCCCATCATTCCGAGTCTAGGTATAACAGGAAGACAGATACCGGCATTAATCGTCCCCATTCATTAAATTACATCCACTTGCCAGGAACTGCGCTAATATTTTAAGTGAATTATCTTGTTTGACTTTTACAGTCAACTCTGTGTGACAGATGCTATCATCCTCCCTTTAAACCGAGACGACGGAGGATTTGGGAAGTGAAATAACTGCCCTTGTCACTCATTGGTAGAATGACAGAGTCTAGATTTAAAACGCGGTGAGTCGGACTCTGAAAGGCCTGTGGACCTGCCCACTGCTGCCTCCCGCTGAACCAGACCGGCGAGTGCGAAGTGACGTCAGTGGTCCCTTCATCCAGTTCCCATGCAGACATGCATCTTTGGCAGTAGCCCAACAGCTGGCTACAAGAATGATGCTGACGTTGACCACTATTAACACCAAATGCTTACCAGGAGCCAGACAACATGCCCATTACTGTATGTGTCTTATCACCAATCTTCACAAGAAGATGCTCGGATATCGTCCCATTTTACGGAGCAGTAAACCGAGGGTCAGTGCCGTTACATAATTAACCCCAGGACACACCTGGTGCAAACAGCTGACTGGGATGCTCACCCTGTTTAGAATGGCAATCACCCTACCCCTAAGCCTTACCAGCTTCCAAGGAGGAAATCGGTAATGTGTCTGGCTAACAGCATATACATGATAAACGGTGGCTACCATGGTGAAAATAGACTGTCACGCTGATGATATTTTCCAAGAAGGAAATTCCAATTTATGCTGCTGCATTAAGCACTCCCTTATTCACGGCCCTATGGGACAGGAGCGATATTCCCAATCGGCCAGAAGTTATGTCTCCTTCCTAGAAAGTTCCCAATGCTCTTCACACTGTACTTCCCTGCAGGGCAGGGGAGGTACATGGAAAGGTTTGACCTTCGTTTCTCTCTGGGGCCTCTGCCCCTGGGCAAGCACAGCAGGCACAGGTGCGCAGGAGGAGAGGGGCACGTTTCCAGATCACTGGCCTGATCTGAGGAAGTGGGGGCCTCTTCTGTGCCTTGAGCATCAGTGACATCGCAGGTTCTCACACCCGTCCCCAGGTTAGCACTGTCTGCCGTGTCAGGAAACCAAATCAGAACGAAAGCACTCGACTGGCTTCGGGCCCGTTCGTCAGTGAATTTGAGATATGAGATCAAAAACCCAAGTAAAAGTTGCATGCCCATGTTTCTCCAACGGTGGCACTCAGTCGAAAGAATCATTTGTAAGTGTGATGAATGGGGTCCCCTAGGCCAACCATCTCATTGTGCAGGTATGGAAATGGGGGTACAACATAGTGAAGGATTTTGCTTGACATCACATCCCGCTTCTTACAAGCAGCTTCTGGCTCAAAGTGGCCGCTGTGTGCCAGAGAAGAACAGTGTCATCAATGGCTGAGGGAAGGAGAACTCTAGGCACCTCTGAGTGGACTTGAACCTTTCAGCTAGAAGCTGTGTGCATTAGCACCACCAGGGGCTCCTGACAGTACACCGTTTTACATGGCAAGTGCGAGGAGAGACAGGCGAACCATGACCTCCAGGAGGAAGATGCTACCTGTCGTTGTGAGGGAGAGTGGTCCAGAGAAGGTGAGCCACGAATCTTGCCAGATGAGTAGGAACGGAGAAACAGTAAAAGGGATAGGATGGAGATCCTGCCTAGCAATGAGGAATATCTTAGAAATAGCTGACCTAAGCCTGTTTTTGAATGCTCAGAAGCTCTCTGCCATCTTCCAGCTGGTGACTGTGCCACCTCTGTTTGAACATCAACGGTTTTGAGCATTCATCCCCTCAAAAGACAGCTTTGCAGGCAGGCAGTTCTCAATCATAAGACAGCTATTCCTTATGTTGAGCTGAGACCTGCCTGTACACATCTTGCTTGACTGATTGACAATAATGTGTCTGTTTAAAAAATCTGATTTAGTACCGATACAGGAGCCTCCTGCAGCCAAACAAGTTTGGGGGAGCCATCTGCAGCGGTGATGGCTGGGACCAAGCCAGCTGTTCCAGTCGCACGGCTTGTCTAAGGAAAGCACAATGTGGACAGGACTTCCAGTGTAAGCAGACAGGTGAGGAGCATGCCGGCGGCACAGCAGCTGGGACTGTCCCATTGAAAGTGCAGAAACTTATGCAGGGAGCTTGTTAAAATCTGGAAGCTGGAGTCAAGTCCTTCCTTTAGAGCTTGACATTTGGTAGATTTTGGTGCCCGGAATCTGCATTTGAAGCCAGCCTCCCAAATCATTTGGACAGGAATTAATCACGCCTGCTGTACTCATTTAGAAAATGTACAACTCACTCATTCACCGATGAAGGTAACGGCTATTTATTGGGCATCTACTGTGTGGCAGGCAGCGTGCCACCTGCCGGTCACCCAGAGACGAGGAAGCACTGTGCGGACCTCAGGCCCTTCTAGTCTGTCTGGGAGACGGCCTGTTGCTCTGCGCCCTTGAGTCGGCTCCCACTACTATCACCCTCACGACGAAACAAATAGAACCGCACGCTATGGCAGCAAAGGACCAGGAATTTCCTTCGGGGGCACTGCGGGTTTGAACTTTGGACCCTTTGGTTGGCATCTGAACACTTCATCTAGAGGCCAGGAAGTGTCCCGGGAGAGATTCCAACTAAGAGTCAATTAAAATATTGTGTGATCACAGCTGTGATTGGCATAAGGGGATAATCCAGTGGGCACCCTGATCTCAGGACTGTCAACGCAGCCTCAAAACAGAATTTGACCCGCAATTTGAAGGAGAAAAAGAAAGGAAGGAAGGAAGGAAGGAAAGAAGGAAGTAAAAAAGGAAGCAAGGAAAGAAGGAAGGAAAGAGGTTTGTGGACAATAAGGAGAAAGGATGAGTGAACACATGGGGCTTCAGGAACTAGTCCTCAACCAGAATAATGGCAGTGTCAGGCACTGGGAAGACTGGCGGGGGACAGGGCTGTTGAGGTCACCAGGGGCAGGTGAGGAAGGCCTTGTGCCGGACAGTGACCTGAGGGCGAAGAACAATGGGAGTCAGGGGAGCCACTGCTCTGGGGGTGATAAGGTAGGCGGGGCCCAAATGGGAGGCTGGGTGAGAGCAGGAGTGAGAGGGGAGGGCACTTGCGGGAGACAAGAAGATGGGAGGGAGGCAGGGGCTGTGAAGTCAGGATCAGGCTGGGGGCGCAGGCTTGGGTCAGGAGGGGAAAGGAAGAGGCCAGGGTGAGGCTGACAGCATCCATCCCATCTCCTTCTTTCTCTCAGGTCGCTGTCTGAAACGCCACCTTGTGTGCAACGGGGACCAGGACTGCCTGGACGGGTCTGACGAGGAGCACTGTGAGGACGTCAGGGTGATTGACGACGACTGCAGTCAGCACGATCCAATTCCAGGATCCGAGAGGGCAGCCTTGGGGTGAGCCATTGCCACTGGGGAAGGAGATGTCCCCAAGCCTGAGTGTTAGATTTGTAGAGAGAAGGGACCTTGTCTCCTCCCCTAAGGTGACTGCGCCATCCTGCCAGGTCCTACTGCTCACGCTTTAGCCTATGAACCGTCCTCTGCAGAGTGGTCCTCCCCTTTACTCCCTCCCTAGTCTGCTGACCATCTCTTTCTACTCTGATTCCATTCCCAAGGCCCATTTGAAAAGCATTGAAGCCCAAGGTCCCTTTCCAATAGGCCTGTTCACATTCTGCTGTGCACGACAGCTGACTGTGCACAACCATAGCTAACAGCTTGATGGAGTCCCTCCGTGGTGCCTTGGAATACAGGACTGGCCATCTACTTAGAAAAACAACCATTGAAAGCATACAGAGTGCAGTTCTCCTCTAGGCCACGTGGGACTCCCGTGAGTCCCAATAGACTTGAGAGCAATGGAGTATGCTAATAGTGCAGTACAGCACAAAGAAACTCTATTTGGGAGCGAGACAAAGAGGCACCTGGATTCCCACTTTGTTAAACCGAGCATCTAGTGCACATGCTGGATGGGGACCTTACGTCAGCCTCGATCGTAACTTCACCATGCACCTCACGCTCACGGGGACTTTCATGGAGGCACCGTAGCCTTTCCCTTCTCTTCTGAGCCTGAGTAGATTCAGCTCCTTTTGTCTGGAATGGTCTCTCTCATCTTTGTAACCTGCCATCACCTCCTCCAGGAAGCCTTCTGGACCTACAGCTCCCCCTGACTTTGTCTAGACTGATTTAGTTCCTGTGACTCCCAGAGTCCCCTGGCGTGTCCTCTCACTCACTGCCCTCGAGTCCATGCTGACTCACAGAGACCCCCTGTGGGTTTCCGAGACTGTAACGTTTACGGGAGTTGAAAGCCCAGTCCTTTTCCTGAAGCGCTGCTGGTGGTTTTAAACTGCCGACCATGTGTCCTCCAATCTCAGCACCTCCCCTCCCGGTGGGGAGTTCCGTTGAAGTGTTCGCGTGCTCAGGCTGAGAGCTTCTTCCGAGATCTGTCTTTCCACCTTTGTTTCTTTAGGCAGCACAAAGGTCTGTTCCTATTCTGCTGATAGGATACTCTGATGCCTGCTGGGTAGGATATATGTTAGCTGCCAGCTGCCGTGACTTTAACTTGGCTCTTGTCCCTTAACTGGCATTTAAATTCTTTGTGAAGGCCAAGTCTGCCTCTCACTTATCTTCTGTATCCCCACAGTCCCTATGTCAAAGCTTGTCCTATTATAGCCTCTCACTGAATATTGGTTGAATTGAAACAAATCAATATGGCTAGCTGAACCATTACAGATGAGGCAACGGGGAGATTCAGTCATTGTCACAAGTGACCGAGCCTTTCTGAAGTCTGCTCAGGGGCAGGAGCAGCCGGGCTGCGGCTCTCATTCAGTTAGCATCGCTGCCATCACAGGTCCCCTGCCAGATGGGACTGAGTCCTATAAAGGATGTAGCAACATGTATATGGAAAACAAAACAAAACAAAAGACCAAATTCTGTTTTTCTACAGACCAATCAAAAGGGGATTCTTGTGATGTTGAAAGTTACTGGGAATGACCAGAGTAGACGCGTGAAAGATTGAGCTGAGCAATAAACCCTTCTTTATTGGCAAAATTTCCCAGACAACATGACCCTGTTCTTGTGTGAATCAACCAGAGTGAAATCACCCACGTGACCTGGTTTTCAGCCAAACAATAGATGCGTCTTTAAGGGGAACAATAACACAAGGGAGGTACATACTCCTTACAATAAAAAGAGCAAAATTTACCCAGGGGCAAAATTCAACAAGGGGAGAAAAGGAGGAGTGGAAACAGGAAACACTGGGAGGAAGGAGGATGCGGGAGAAGCATTGGCCCCTTGAGGGGGTTGCAATCAGCGATCCGGAGCAAGACCTGTATGAAATGTACAATGTGAAACAGAGCCGCTCTGTAAACCTTCACCAAACCCACAAGAAAGACTTCTTTAACACCCCCTCGCCCCCCACCACCACCGCAAAGCAAACACGCTTCCTGAATCAGGAGCCTTTGCCCACAACGAATACTGATAGTGGAATCAACCACCTCCACTCTTGAAATTTTGGCTGTTCTATTCATTTCAAGATCTGACAGGTCTTCCTTGTAAATGGTTTAACCAATTATGATTTTCTAGATTAAATAAAAAAGGTTGAGTGTTACAGAAGTATTGCATGTTTAAGGTAAAACAGAAAGTGTCTCTTCACGTTCCCCACTCACACCCACCCACTCCCTCCCTCCCTCCTTTCCCTTTCCACCCTATGAGCATGTTGGTGTTGAAACTCCTAGACCATTTAAAATTTATTTATTTGTTATAAAATAAATCTATATATACAAGTTTGGTACACATATACATGCATTTTACATCAATGTGAAATTGCTATAGTATTGTGACTTGCTTTTTTCACTTCATGTATTTGGTAATTCACCCTCTCATACTCTATCTTTCTCTTTTATTCATATATTTTTGTATAACACAGGCTAGCAGGCCAAATCCGGCTTGCTTCCTGGTTTTATAAATAAAGCTTTATCAAAAGATAGGTTTTGCCTTACAATATCTTCAGTGAGTAGTTGCTACATAGACCTACAGGAGGCAATGCCTAAGACATAAAATATTTGGCTCTTTATGGAAAGATTTGCTGACCCCTCTTCTATAGTAATGCTACATGATCATTTATATGACAAATCCCTATGGATAGACAATTAGATTTTCCATTTATAAAGCTATCTCGAATATACTTGGATACATATTTCTGTACATATTTCCAAGCATTTCTGAAAAGTAGATTTCTAACAACTAAGATTTCCCTTCCTTTTTATTTTTACTCATTATTTGGAAGCCATTTTTTTCAAGATATATGTAGATTTTACTTATGTTTACAATTAGATTGTTGTTGTTTAATGCTAATGATTTGGTTCCAATTCATAAAGCTCTTATATATGACAGAATTAGACTGTGTTCCAGTCCTGCACCAACCTCACAATGGTTACGTCCGAGCACATTGCTGCAACTACGAGGTTGATCCTCTCACTGAGGGTCGTCTTCTCTTATGCAGAGCCTGTGTTCCCAAGAATGCTATCCTTCTTGGAGGACCGGTCCCTCCTGATGGCCAAAGTATGGACGGTGTCTCACCGTCCTTGCTTCTAAGGAGCATTCTGGTTGTACTTCTTCCAAAACAGATTAATTCGTTCTTCTAGCGCTCATGGTATGTCCAATATTTTTGCCAACACCATGAATCAAAGGCATCAATTCTTCTTTGGCCTTCTTTATTTGTTGTCCAGATTTTTCATGTAGATGAGGTGACTGAAAATTCCACACCTTGGGTCAGGTTCAGCCATCTTTGCTTTAATATAATTGTCGCATATGTGCTCGGTGCAATTGCGTCCTTTTAATTCTTGACTGCTGCTTCTGTGAGTATTGATTGTAGAGCCAGGTAAAATAAATTTCAACCTTTGTGTTTATCATGATGCTGTGTATAGGTCCAGTTGTGAGGATTTTCTTTTTCATTGAGTTGTAATCCACACTGAAGACTGTGTTCTTTGATCTTCGTCAGCAAGTACTGCAAGTCCTCTTGGCTTTCAGCAAGGAATAACCTCTGTATTCCCCGACCCTGACCCTGTATTCCCTGACCCTGACCCTGTATTCCCTGACCCTGTCTTCCCTGACCCTGACCCTGGCCCTGTATTCCCTGAGCCTGGCCCTGTATTCCCTGACCCTGACCCTGTATTCCCTGATCCTGACCCTGTATTCCCTGACCCTGACCCTGATGGCACCTTCTTCTGCACCTAGTCCAGCTTCTCGGATTGTTTGCTCAGTACACAGCTGAATGAACGTGGGGAAAAGATGCAGCCCTGGAGCATCTGCTCTGATTTTTAGACCATTCAGTATCCCTTGTTATCTGTTCGAACAACTGTCTCTTGATTTGTGTACAGTTTGCACATTCACACAATTAAATGTTCTGGAATTCCCAGTTTTTGCAATGTTACCTATTATTTGTTATGATCCATAAAGTTGAATGTCTTTGTGTTATCAATAAAAGACATAAACAGATTTTAAGAGACTATAACAGAATCTTAAGGTTTATTTTTCCTTTAAGTCATTATTTTTAAGCTTTTTATTGTGAATTGGATGAACATTTTCAAAGCAGATCTATCTTCTAATTAACAGTTTTTATATGCTTTTGTTTCATCTCATTGATTGCAATCTCCTCAATGTAACATCACATAACCCATTTTCCCCTATAGTATCTATTTCTAATCTTCCTTATTTTCTAAACTTTTAAAATTTATTCTTGGGTAAAACTTGCCCTTTTGATCATTAATGATTGCTTATTCTGAGGAAGTTAAACCTCCCAAGTGCTTTTGTTGTGCCTTATAGATTTGTCATCTGTTTTAGCTGAAAATCGAGCTATAGAGATGAATTCATCACCAGACCTGAAGGTTGTCTTCAGGGCCACAGGTTTGGAGTTTACACCAGCCTCTATCTGACCAGGAAATCTGGTCATTTGAACGATTTTTGATTTTTCTCCTGCCCTGTCCAGGATCTCCTTCCTAATGTTATCCATTTCCAAGCAGTTGATAGTGGTGGCTGGACGCCATCTCGTTCTGTTCTTTTGGTCTTCAGATCCTGGAGATTGAGAGACTGATGTTCACATAGTCCATTAGTCCATAAAACTAATTCTTTGCACGTGTCTTCAATTTTCATCATACTTCTTTCTTCTGGACAGAGAGGCCCATAGTGATACCTCAGATGCCCACTCCTAAGCTCTGAAGACCTTAGCGTAGATTTGCTACAGTAAGAGGCACAGCATTATCTTTGCGGATTATAGAACAAGCCAATGTTCCTTGGTGTCCCTGAGATCAGTGGTGTTGAGTCCCCAAGTCCAGGGTCTCATGTTCTCAAGGCATTTCAGTATTTTGAGACATTGACAAAACTTTCCCCTGTATGCTTCGCACATCCGTGGATACATTTTGAGCAAAGGTAAATACATATGTATAAGCAGCCTCTGTCAAACACTCTTGGTCCCACACAGGCTCAGCCCGCGTGTCTTGTCTATCCACGCGTCTACTCGCAGATCACTGCTACTGCAGGATTGTGTATATCACATTATGTTTCTGTTTGGCCCATTAGAGAATTTGTATTTATACACTATAGGCAGAAATATTTTCAACGGGTGAAAGGATAGAAACGACAGGATACAGTAAAATGAAGAAGCCCAGATTTTAGTGTCAAGATCTTGGGAAACAAATCTGCTGTGACTAAAGGCAAGTTAGTATTTTTCGAGGTTCAGTTTATGCATTTGCAAAATTGTCGTGAAATTGAAAGCTAATATGTTAAATGTGGCAGCATTTGTATTCAAGTTACCATAGCTGCTATTACATCAGTTCCACTAATATAAAGCAAGAGAAGGAGATCGGAAGAGAAGAAGGAAGTTAACACACGATGAATGAATCCCTACTGTGTGCAGGAAACTCTACAGTTACCCTTTTTAAAAAATCTTAATAAGTCATTTTATTGGGAGCTCATACAACTCATATCACAATCTATACATTCATCCATGCTGATACCAAGGGCTCAAGTAAAAGAAACTATTTTGAAAATGATGAAGGCAGCAAATGTACAATTACCCATTTATTCTTCTGAGGTAGGTTGTATTCACTGCTTATTTTCTGCTCATTTCCTCTCTTTGTGCCTTTGAGACACATGCTGCATGGTATGCCAAGGTTTTCACTGAGGGCCATAGGAGGTGGGAGCAGCAATGTCTATGCAGAGTCATCCAAAAAGCACAGAAAAAAGGCAACTACTGAGGTGTGTCTCAAAAGCTAACTTTGGGTTTGAAAGATAGATAGAAGCATTAATATTATTTATACACGAAGAGGCTTAGATTGTCAGGTCTTGGAAATTTTCAAAACTCAAATCCACTACCACCGAGTCCATTCCAACTCGTAGTGACCCCAAAGGACAGAGTAAAACTGCCCCTTAGGGTTTCCAAGGTTATAAATCTTTTCTGGAGTAGAAAGCCCAGGCAGCTGGGTTAGAACTGCTGGCCTCTCAAGTAGCAACCCAACACATAACCCACTTTTTCCCTAGGGTCAACTCTAAATATTTTTCTTCCATTAGCTTTCTCTTTTTGAAAAAAAAAAATTAAAGCTACAGTATATTTCAGCAGAAATTATCAGAAATATTCAGCAGAATATTATTTTACTTATTTCCTGTAGTCTAAAATAGGGACCATGGGGATGATATATTTGATATACCACAGAGAGGAAAGTATGGAAACATATTCCTGGAAGGGTATTTATTGGTCTAGAGGATGGAACCTTACTTGTTGAGAGCCTAGCATGTACTGTTAACTTTATTTATCCTTTAATACTCTCATTTTGATTTCACAAAAACCCTAAGTGGTCGATATTGTAATGACTGAGGCCCAATGTGCACACACCAATATCTCTGCAGTTATATATTAATGTATTTTACATGTATGCATGCCTATATTTATACCTCTATAAATGTCCTTTGCCTCCTAATTCTTCTCGCCATTGCTTTTTACTTTCCTCCTGTTCCCCTGTCATGTTTAATCTTCATTCAGCTTTCCATAATTCCTTTCGACTACATTGCACTTGATCAAGCCCCTCCAGGTATTCTATGCCCCTTCGTCTTCCATTTTAGATCTCTTATTGTTCCCTTGTCCCTGAGCTTGTTGGCTCCTCCCTCCCTTCCCACTACCTCTTCCTCTCCCATGTCCCCCCCAGAACCGTTGTTCCCATTGTTTTCTCTTGGGGACTGTCTATCCTGTCTATCTTATATAGATAGACATAGAAAAAAATGAGAAGAAAATGCACTGAATCTTACAATCCCTTTATGAAAGATATAGTGTCATTAGCTGATTTTCTTTCCCGTAAGAGCTCTTTTTGAGACATATAGATCGAATTATTCTCCTATTTAACATGTATCGTGAAATATTTTTATTATATTCATAGGAATATTCATAGTATATTCACCACCACCTTTTAACATATATTAAGCACTAAGTAAACATTTTGTTGTTGATGTTGTTACTATTTCAGAAAGAGACTGCTACTCAAGAAAATGTTTTAAAAGTTGAGGTAATATTTTCATGATCTCAAAAAGAAACATCCTTTATATATTTTTGCTCTCATATTTCAACCTGTTCACCCTTGCCTCGCCTTTGGGCAACCATGGAACTACCTCTCCTGTCTACAGATCTCTTTGTTCAGGACATTGCCTGGGAATCAAATCACAGAATACATAGTCTTTGTGCCTGGCTTCCTTCACTTCACATGCTGTCTCCCAGATTCCTCCATGTTGTAGCATCAACCACTACGTCCTTTCTATGACCAAAAAAGATTTCATAATTGGTCCATCCATTTATCCATTGATGGGCATTTATTTGAGGTGTTTCCACTTTGGGGCTGTAGTGACAACTTAAGGATAGAGGTGTTTGTGTGAAGAGATGTTTCCATCTCTCTTGGTTACAGTCCTGGGAGCAGAGCGCTGGGTGGTGCGGGAACTATGCTTAATCATTTGAGGGGATACTAGACACTTCGCAAAGGAAGCTGCATCACCCCCTACTCCCAGCAGTCTATGAGGACTTTGATTTCCCCGGATTTTACCAACATTCGTTATTATCTGACTTCATGATTCTATATTAACAGCATCTTTAGTTACATTGCTGAGTCACAGCAAGGGACTGCTTTCTCAATGGACTCAGTCTGTTTCCTGTGCCAATTATCTGCTGAATTATCCAAAACATCTTCAAAGGCCTCTCTTATATGGGACCGCCATTCTTGATGCTGAATGGAGCTTTCTGGCCACCTGCTTAGTGCTCCATTGTGACTCAATGCGGCCCTTAAGGTACCATGAGGAATCCTTGGCCTCTGCAGAATACAGGTTGTAAAACGTTGTGTTTGACAGGGTTCTCTAGAGCAGTAGTTCTCAACCTTCCTCATGCCACAACCCTTTGATACAGTTCCTCATGTGGTGGTGATCCGCAACCATAAAATTATTTTTGTTGCTACTTCATAACTGTAATTTTGCTGCTGTTATGAATCAGGTGGCCCCTGTGAAATGGTCGTTCCATGCCCAAAGGGGTCACGACCCACAGTTGAGAACCGCTGCTTTAGAGAAACCAGGTCACTTTTGACTTTATATGGATAGATAGAGAGAGATACAACACAAAGAAATAAACAGCTAATTAGTCCACAGAGCATTATAGAGAGCTGAGTTCAACTCACTTCCGTGAGACAGTTGATATACTGGCAGTCTTTCAACTCACAAGAGCTGCTAGGTGCAAGTCAGGGAAGCAGACACCTGAGTCTTCTGTAGAGCAATACAGGCTGTCCAGCCACAGGCAGCAAACAGCAGAGCAGGTCACCAACAGTCAGCCAGATGACAAGGTCTGATAGTCTCCAGCTCAAGTGATGTCTACACCATCAGTTTGGTAAAGCAGGTCTTGAAGGAATCTCAAACTATAGCGACATGGTCCATGGGTTGGGTACCCCATAGGTATTATAGCTCACAGGTTGAGGCAGAAAACTAGATAAGGCAGCCACACACTGGTCCGATCATCAGAGAGCAAGAGACAGAAAGGCGTGGCTCACCGAGCCATTTATTTCTTTGCCCTTCAATTAAACTGCAGCTTTGTTAACCCCACATGTGTTTCTTGGACGGGTTGGCACAATAAACCGACCTATCACAAATGTCTCCCAGAGAACAGCATGCTGTGCTATCTTGCCATTCAAAATTCTCACCCAGAAACTGCCTTTTCCATTTAGGTACAACATCCTGACCCAAGAAGAAGGTCAGAGTGTGTATGATGCCAGGTACTACGGTGGCCAGTGTGAGACAGTATACAACGGGGAATGGAGGGAGCTTCGATATGACCCCACCTGTGAGCGTCTCTACTATGGCGATGATGAGAAGTACTTTCGGAAACCCTACAACTTTATGAAGTACCACTTTGAAGTAAGCCTCAACAGGGATGCCCCAGGCCACTTCAGGGGGGGGAGGGGTGGCAAGGAAACTGAGGACTGTTCATGGCTTGCTTTGGGAGCTTTATTGTCCAAAGAGTTTGTGACAAATGAAGATCCTGCTTCTTCTGCCTCTACAGATACCCTGTAAGGGAGGGCTCTGTGAGGCAAGGCAGGGCCAGTGAGAGGCACGCTGCCAATGTGGTCACCCACCTATTGCATCTTGGCTCCCCCAATACAGGCATACCTCATTCTATCGCACTTCACTGTACTGCAACTCCCAGATAAGAATGCATGTTTGGAAACGGAAGATCTGTGGCAATCCTGTATTGAGCAAGTCTATCCACGCCATCGTTTTTCCAAGAGTGCATGCCATTTTGTGTCTCTGGGTCACAATTTGGTATTTCTCAGAAGATTCTAGATATTTTTATAATGCTATTGCATAGGTAATGGCCTACAACCCCATAAAACATAATTTTCATGTGCATTTGTAAAACCAAAAATTAAAAAAATATGTATTCACATTACCACAGTGGTCTGGAACCAAATTGGTACTATCCCCGAGGCCCGCCTGTCATATTTTGGCTGGACCACCTCTATGTAGCGGTGGCTATATGTACATGCATCTTGCAGGAGTGCCTCAGTGGCACACGTGGTTAAAAACTCAACTCCTCCATGGAACACAAAGTAGATGAGTGGGACCTATTCAAAATAAAACCCTTGCGTACATCAAAAGACTTTATCAAATGAATAAAACAAGAGCCCATAGACTGGGGAAAGAAAATTAGGAACCACATAACCGGCAAAGGACCAATTAGTAAATTCTACAGTATTTTACAAGCCTACAACAAGAAAACACGAATAACCCTCTGAGAAGGTGGACAAAGTCCTGAACAGACGATTCACCAAAGGATGACACTGGAACGGCCAATAAACACATGAGGAAATGCTACCACTCACTCGCCATCCAGGAAGTGTAAGTAACGCCAGCCATGACATACCACCCATGCCCGTAACTGTAGCCCAATTAAAAAAAATAGCAACAAAAACAAAAACTGAGAACAACAAATGCTGGAGCAGGTTTGATGAGATTGGAACCCTTATCCTCTGCTGGTGAGCTTATAAGTACATACACCCATGTGGAAGGCAGCACCTAAAACAGATGGCAATTGAACTACCATATGATCCAGCAAAACCATTACTGGGCACAAACCCAAACGAAAGAAGAAACAGATCACGAATAGACATATGCTTCCCCTTGTTCACTGCAGCACAGTTTGCAATAGCAAGAAGCTGGAAAGAGCCTAACTTCCCATTAGTATACAATTGGATATAAAATCCCTCTGGTACAGATACCCAATAGAATACTACACATCCCTAAAAAACAGTGATGAAGCCATGAAACGCCTCAACAAGTAGAGGGACCTGGAAGACATCGTGCTGAGTGAAGTTAGTCAATCACAAAAGGCCAAATGCTGTATGAGTCTGCTGCTGTAGTAACAAGCAGCAGAGCAGGCACAAGCTCGGCTGCAGGGCATCCAGTCGGCTGGCTAGAGGGGCCAGACCGGTAGGTAGAGGGCCTGACCGGTGCCAACGAACCACATACCATCTGCTCTAAACAAGTACTTTGAAGGTCACTTGACCAGAAGGTGTCTCATGTCAGCTGGGATCAAATGATGAAGGGAGAGGTTGGGGATGCTGTCTCTAGAGTGGCTGCCATGTAATCTATGATGACGTCCCCCCAGACAGGTAGACAGCCATGTCCGAGAGATGAGGTACAGTGATGAGGAAAACACAGCAGAGGGGAAAGGAAGCAAGCATGACTGGGGAGCACAAATGCATGTCTGTTGGTAGGAAAAGGAGGATTGGCCTCCGGTTGGGGGAAGAATGACTGAAAATGCTTTGTGGGACCCAAGCGGGGAAGTGCCCTGGTGGTGTGCACTGGATAGGCAAAATTGACCCGGGCTTCTGGTGCAGCCTGGAAACTCAGGCCAGGGGTTGTGGGACACTGGGACACTGGATCCTGGATCTTCGAGGCACATGGCATGTTCCCGAGGCTGCATCTGTGACACCCAATGTGGAAACTCCACTGGGGGAACTGGCCTCTGCCTCACACACACTTGTAATCTGAGGATTTAAGACAGAAAAGACATGGTGTCTGAGGAAGCAGGAGACAGCTGTACCAAGATTGATGAACTGATGGTAGGCAGACAAACATGGTCTTGCTACATCATTGCCCCATATGCTCTATTAAGATATGTATTATTCTGGCAAACCCATGACTGATAATCTGTTTTATTTTGTTCATAAAAGGATGTATCTCAGAGGTCATTGAAGGTCACCTTCATGAAGTTAGGTTATATGTTTTTCTGTTTCTCGGTGTATGAAACCCAGGACTGATGAACCTATAGGGACAACAGTAGCATAAGGGCTTCAGTAGTGGGGTGGGGGTGGGGGGAGAGGGATGGAGATGGAGAGGTCAAAGGGGGATGATGTCAAAGAGTCCGGGAAGAAAAAGTATATTTGGAAACTGTGCAAACAATTGTACCATTCTGCTTGATGTAACTGAACTAAGGAATGATGTGATATATATATATTAACTCCCAATTATTATTAATAATAATAAACCCACATAGACTCAGGAATAGGTTTTGGGCTCACACTAAATCCTAGCTCCAACTTGAGAACAATTAGTTCTTACATCATGGCCCTGCCTGATGCTCACCCTCAGGAAGGGAACTCAGAAGACACAGGAGCGATAGCAAACTCTGGCGAAGAATTTGGGTGGTGCTCGGCTATCAGCGAAAATAGCATCTGGGGTCTTAAAGGCTTGTCTCTAAACAAGCAGCCATTTAAGTGAGATGTCCACTAAGTCCACATGGAAGAGGCACACCATCGTCAGTCACCGAAGGTCTGTAAACCATATAATCCAAAATCAGAGGCCAAGTTAGGAGAATCTGATTTGCAGAAGACTGTGGATGGCAGTGGGAGCCCAAGATCATTTGTGGGAACAACAAAGAAAATAAGCCTCCGGTGATCTCCCTCGCTCCATAATCGGGGAGGAAAGTAGTTACTGAGCAGAAGGCATTGGAGAGATGACGGTAGGAGATTAAAGGCATAAATCTAACTTGAACAGTAAAAACCTCGTCTCTGCTGCTCATGACAAGATTTGGTTTTCAACATTTTCTGTATTTTTGTTCATTCATATTAGGGTGTATATCAGAGGTGTTATATCATTGTAGGTCACCTTCTTGAAGTTGTGTTGTACGCTTTTCTGTGTTTCTGTATATAAACGCAGGATTAATGAACCTCTAGGGACAGCAAGTAGAATAAGGGTTTCAAGGGGGTGGTGGTCGTGGGGGGGAGGGGTTGGATCTTAAAAGGGAGGCAATGTCAACAAGTCCAGGAAGAAAAAGAAACTGGTAGCAATTGTACAATTCTGCTTGATGTGATCGGACTATGGCATAATAAGATATCTGTATTAACTCCCAGTTAATGATAAATTAAAAAAACAAAACTCAACCACTAACTGAAAGGTTAGCAATTTGAATCCACCCTGAGGTGCCTTGGAAGACAGGCCTGGAGAACTTCCAAAAGGCCCCAGACATGGAAGAGTTGACTCTCCAGATTCCACAGCAACGCGCACCAACAACATGCCCTTGTGGGGGCCACTGCGGTATTTTCTCAAACACTGATCTGAAACCTGGATTCGTCTTCTGGGAAAATAGCTTACATCAATCTGAAACATGAGCTGTTGGCCAAAGCAGAGATTGGAATAATAAATGGTGGACTCTGTAGGCGCAAGTCTAACTGCCATTTGTTTCTTTCCAGGCCCTGGCTGACACAGAGAGCTCCTCCGAGTTCTATGATGACGCAAAGAGTCTTCTCTCCGAGATGAGAGAGGACAAGTCCGTGTCCTGGGGAGTGACCCTTGGTATAAGCTTGAAGCGCATCCCCTTAGGTGTGGAGGGGGGTGTATCTGGTTCCAAAGACTCTTCGTTCTTGGAGAAGTTAACCAAGTATAATGAGCAGGTATTCCAACATAATGCCGTGTCACACAGTATTCCACAATCGACACGAAGCACGTATTACCTTAATTGCATTAAAAAGTACAGTAGTAATTGAACCTTAATTTGCTTGCATAATTGGAAATGTCTGATCACTGGTAATCATGTTTGTTTTTCTTATTACGCTTTTGCACACAGAATCATCACAAAGGGAATAAAACTGAACGATAAGAGGAGAACTCTTATCCCTTCACCCCATCCTTTTTCATGGTTACCTCGGGCATATACGGGAATACTTAGAATGATAATGTGCTCCAGAGAAACAGCAAGCCCTCTAAATTAGCCTTGGGAGAATGCTAAACAAGACCTGTTTTACCAGACACGCAGGAGGGCTGGCCTGCACAATGCCTTCCTGAGGAGTCAGGAAATGCTTCCTAGCAGAAGGGACATCTAAGCTGAGATCTAAAGATGACACAAATCAGACAGGTAGATGGGAAAGCGAAGTTGGCTGACGGATGCCCCAGATGCAGGTGATGGCTTATACCAAGGCCTGGAGATGGGAGCATGCCTCCCACACAGTGCAGGGCATAAAGGACTCTGGCCACTTTAAGACTGGAAGCACAAGGCTTGATCAGGTCAAGGAAATAATTACTGAATCAATGAAACATTTACCTAAAAGTCTCAATGACATTGATATCACCAATCTGAATTTACTAGGATTAAAAGATATTATTTAGGCTGATGAATATGCAGTTACAAAATCAACTTCCTTAACAAACACAGACAGAGCCATTCATCTGGAGCCAAGTATTGTTGCCAGGTCTGATGATGATCCCTGGGCAGTACAAAGAGTTGAGTGCTGGGCTACTAACATTAGGTTAGAGATTGTACCCACACAGGAACGCTAGGAATAAAGGCCTGGTGATCGACCTCTGAGAAGCCAGTCATCGAAACCCTGTGAAACACAATTCTGTCGCAACACACAGAGAGTCACTATGAGTCAGGGTTTACTCAAAGGCAACTAGCTTGGCATTCTGCTACAAGGGGGCTTCAAAAGCTTTGTGGGGAAAAATGGAATAAAAAAACCAAGGAACTTTTTTTTCTCCATTGCTTTGGAGTTGATTTTGATACATGGTTTTATTAACACGCGATTCTCACATCATATAATTAAAAAATTTAAACATATGAAAGGGTTATGCATCATCAGCCCAATTAATTTCAGAAATTTTCTTCTGCCTTATATGCATTATTATTACCAGCTCCCCATTTCTCCCCAACCCTGCCATAACCCAAACAAATTATTAATCCAGTTTCTGTTCTGTAGATTAATGTATCTTAAATTTCATATAAAGAAAACATATCCCAAATGAAAAATAAAACCCTACCCAACTCACTATTACTGAGTCCATTTCAGCTCCCTGTGACCCTATAGGACAAAGTAGAACAGGTTTCCTAAGACTGCAAATCTTTACAGGAGCAATCACGCCTTCTGAGAAGAGGCTTGTCGATTTGAACTACTAATCTGTCAGTCAGCAGCCCCATGCCAGCCCACGGAGCCTCCCACCAAGGCTCCTAATCCATACATACACACGCTGAGTTTGCTGGGCGATTCAATGTTAACCGTTTATATTAAGTTATCTCCTCATTGTCTTTTCCCCCATTCCATTTTGTCGCTGTTGCCAGAATTATGGTTTCATCAGAATTTTCACCAAGGTGCAGACTGCTCATTTTAAGATGAGGCGGGATAATATCGTACTGGATGAAGGAATGATGGAATCGTTAATGGAGCTGCCGGAGCAATACAATTATGGCATGTATGCCAAGTTCATCAATGACTATGGCACCCATTACATTACATCTGGATCAATGGGCGGAACTTATGAATACATTCTGGTGCTTGACAAAGAACTTATGGAATCATCTGGTAAGTCGAACAAATGCTTTCTACACACTTTGACCAGCATATACAGTGGGGTGTGCTCTGCAGTTTTTTTGATGCCTGAATAAGAGCCATACATGATCTGATTTGTTTGCATGCCAGGAGGAAATGTCGGTACTGTTATTTTAAGGAACTGAGGTGTGAAGGATGGTTGGAATGACTTGATAATAAATGCTAGAAACAGGATTGAAACTCGACTCCTTTGCCCACCCAAACTGTACAGTTTCTGCTATATCACATTTGGGTTCTGGATGATAAGGAATCTTTGGGGTCTTGCTACTTAAGATGTTAAAACTTGTTATACCGTTGATTCCCAATTAATGTAACCACCATCCAGTCAGTTATTGAAGCCAGAAATTTAGACCCATCGTACATACCACCTTCTATGGACATCTTTCCTCTATCCCTCCAAGGCCTCTCCTCAACCATGCCCCTCCAGCCCGTCTTCAAGTCCACTTCTAAGTGGTAGGCTAGTTCCTGTCGTTCAGTGATTACCGCATCTGTCTGCACATGAACGGTATCTGCCCGTGGGCTCATCCCTTCCTACCGATCCTTGACAGTTGCCCTCAGGATAGACTTTCTATTTCCCGGACCTGATGGTATTATGTCCTTGCATAATATTCTGGATGGCTAAGACCAAAGAGCTCTTCTTAGTCTGGGAGCTCTGCTGAAACATGTTTGCTCTGGGTGAAGGATACAGAAACACCATGGATGGCCAAAAGTACAAACAGACCCATTTTGGAAGAAGGACAGCCAGAATATTTCTTGGAAACAAGGATGGAGTGACTTCATCTCACATACTTTGGGCGCATTATCAAGAGGGGACTGGTCCCCGGAGAAGGACGTCATGTATGATAAGTGGAGGGGCGCTGAGGGAGATTCTCTACCAGTGGGATTGGTATCAGGGGCTCCAACATGAGAACAATGGTGAGGACAGTACAGTACCGAGTGGTTGCGTTCCATGCACATGGGGTCTCTACAAGTCAGAACTAACCCTATGACACCTAGCAACAAGACGAAAGACTGCATTTCATCACATGGCATCAACCACCTTTAAGCGGTCTTCTTCCAACCTATCTAGCACAGTGATTTTCAAAGTGAGGACCCCAGACTGTGAGCATTAACCTCACTGAGGACTTGTTAGAAAAGCAAATTATATAATTGCTTATCTCAATTAATTAGTAAGTGTGCAAAAGACTGGGAGTTAGACCCCAAAAATCGAGTCTGTTAACCTTGAGTCTATTTTGACTCATTAAAAACCTACAGGACAGAATAGCCTGCCCCATGGGGCTTCTGGGGCTATAAATCTCCACAGAAGCAGACTGCCGGAGCTTTCTCCCACTGAGTGGCTGCTAAGTTCTAACTCACCTTTGGGTCAACAGCCAAGTCCTTAACCACTGTGCCATCAGGATGCCTGGGAAGGAAAAAGAAAAAATGAATAGACTATAAAATAGCATGGTGGGTTATAGGCAAATTAAGTTATTGTTTCAAGAATCATATCCCAGTTAAATAAATATATGTGCAATGTGGTGGTGTCGTGGTTACTTGTTGGGCTGCGATGCAAATGGTCGGCAGTTCAAAACCACCACCAACTCTGAGAGGGAGCAGGCTGGGCTTTCTTCTCCTGTACACAGTGCCGGTCTCAGAAACCCACAGCGGGTTACTCTGAGACAGTATTGACTCACTGGCAGTGAGTTTGGTTTTTGTTTTGGTACTTGGTCATGATATGAATGAAGTAAGTCACTCACTCATTCATGGCCATCGAGTCAATTCTGGATAAAAGCAATCCTACAGGACAGGGCAGAACTGCCTCTGTGGGTTTCCAAGTCTTTAATTCTTGATGGGAGTAGAAAGCCTCATCTTTCTCGTGTGGAGCAGTGGGTGGTTTCAAACTACTGACTGGTTATTAGGAGCCCAATGCATAGCCTACCAGACTCCCAGAGCTCCTATAAAGTATGTGGCTTACTATAATGTGGAGAAACATTGGGTTGAGTGACATCGGTCCGTCACAAGAGAACCAATACTGTTTCATCTCACCTGGAATACTGGAAAACCTAGAATTGACAAGTTCTAAGAGATAAAAGCGTATTCATGATTACCAGGTGGAGTGGAGGGAGGGGGGAAAGAAGGCACAACAGATCGAGAGACACTGAATCTGGGAGTCGAAGAGCGAGATGACTGGCCAACATGATGGACACAATTAATGTCATGGAATCGGCATGCCAACTGTGTTGTGATGACAAATGTTTTGCTACCTCTCTGCTTGCCACCTATACACACATGCTCACACACATATACGATTGGTGTGAATTAACCTGTCACTATGGACTCAGGTAAAAAGTGAAGTGTTAAGTGCTTTATTCAAGTGGGTCTTTTTAGCGTCTTTCCCAAAGATAAGGAAGGAAAAAGAACACAGGTGTGCTACACAGCTCCTAGGCCCCAGGTCCTGTGGCCCACAGTCCAGTTCCGTCTCTTGACCGCACTTGAGTGGCTAATATTCTTCCTGTTGCAGAGTCAGAAGCATTCAGGCTGATGGCCGCTGGTGGCCAAGCCCAGAACCTGTGGGCCTTCCACCCTGCGGTCCTGGGAAAGACTCTGACTTGGTTTCCTGTCTTTGTCACTGGATTACTCATTAATTGCCTGAGGTATCTGGTGGCCCCTCCTCTTTAATATCTGTGAAAGAAATGGGCTTCCAATGTGGTTACTATTCAAAAGAAGCCCACCAACAAATCGTCCTAGGGATAATTACCTCAGCTCTGTTTATAGAAAACCGTATGTCGATAATAGCACAATTTGCTATTTGTGAAGAGCTGATTTTCTATAAATCTAGAAAGTTAGTGCCGCTTTTCTATAAATATGGAAATGTGCTAATCATCACCTCATCTGCTGGAGATCACTAATAAATCAGAATGTCATTTACATATCAACCTACAAAGAACAAACACATCTCCCTTCTCTCTCTGATACATAGACTCACCCACATGCCCTCCCCATGCTTCCTTCTTTTCTCTTGGGCTCTTCCGGCCTCTCACTTTGTTTCTTCCTGGGCGCCTGTCTCTGCTTCATGTCTTCTCTTCCACTCCCTCTTCTATCCCTTTTCTGGTTTCTCTCTCTTTCCTCTTTGTAGCTGCCTTTTGCTCTCTGTACCTTTAATCTATCTAACTTCCGTAATATTTATATTCCACTAAATGCATGCTTCTAAGAAACCTCCTGGGTGGTACGCATTCACGTCCTCCAAAGGCCGAGCTCCGCACACAATGATTTCCGAGTGCACAGTGGCTGGCTTGCTCTGGGGGGATTTTTTGTCCTTGGGTTTGCCTCAGATCCTCTCCGGTTTAGTCCCAGAGGATGAACAAGTCTGTTTCTTCTAATGTGTCCTTTAGATAAACTGCTTCGACCCCCCACCCCCCAAAGACCATGAGCATGAGACTATGCATCAAACATTAAGGGAAGCCTTGGATGTGGGGAGGCATGCTAGACTTCAGTGAGATGCTACCGTTTCCCCACGGGCTGGGACTTACAGCTTTCTAACTTCTACAGGAATCTGTATGGCTTTGGGCTCAAATTTCTGGATTTAGTTAGATTTTTTAAATTTCTCTTTCCATCTGTCTTTGGGATAAAAAGAATTATACTAGCCATTTGGGCATCTCTGCCACCCAGCTTGATTACAGAGCTGCCACATTCCCTGGCAATTCATGTAATTGAGTGACTCTATCCTAGTCACGGTGCGTATTTCTTGCCTCCTTCTGCACATGCCCTTCCCTCAGGCCCCCAGGCTCTTCCATGTCTTGCTAATTTAACAAACTTCAATTCACCCTTCAGAACCCTTGAACGTGCATCCCTTCTCAATGAAATGTGCCTTGACATCCCTCTGCCCCTTCCCCCATAGTTGTTTTTTTTAATCTATGCATTTATTTATTCAGTGTGTTGAGTTTGAATTATGTACCAGGTGAAAACACAAACACAGCCCCTGTCTTTGGGAAGTGTGCGATTTAGTGAAGGAAATAAGCTAAACAGTCGCAGTTTCTGGGTGTCATCTTTGGCTCCTCCCTTCGTTCCTGCCCCACATCAGCACACGGGACAGCTGATGGAACCCACCCTCCCCATCTTGACAGCCATCGTCCTAGTCCAAGCCACCTTTAGCTATCACCTGGATAGGGCTAATGGTCTCTAGCTGGTCTCTATGCGTCGTCTCTGGACCAATGTCCCCACAGTACACTTCCTAACCTCGGCTCTCCGAGGCAACACTGGATGACATGCTAGTTATTATGTCCTTTTGTGTTTCTTTTATTTCCTTCTTGTCTCTTCTTCCTTTTTCTTTGTCCTCCCTTTCTTCATCTTTTTCTTCCTTCCTTCCCTCCTTTCCCCCCCCCCCTTCTTTCCTTCCTCTCTCCCTCTTTGACTGTTGTTACGTGTGTGGACATCACTGTTTCCCAGCATACATCAGTCTAGCATACAACTACTAAAATACATGACAATGTTAATTTAGACAAAGGGCTTACCCAAGCTGTGCCCTCTGTCTGGACGGATTGTCCTTCTGATAACTGCACAGTTCAATTCTGATCATTTCGCATTTCAACTCGCGCGCCATCTCCTTAGACAGGCCTTCCCCGGCCTCGTTGTAATCAGATTACCCGGCTTTCTTTTCATTCTTCATCATTTCATTCTTCATCAGAGAGCATGTAGTTGTTTAAAATAACCGGAATACATCAGACAAGTATAAAGATATCTTTCATCAGTGCTTCCCCCCCCCCAAAAAAAACATTTTAGTAGGACCTAATGCAGACATACCATCCCACAGTTCAATCATATCAAGTAGTGTTTGCTACCAAACACTAGCTATCAATTGCTACAAAAATCAGGTTCAAACATTTTCTTTCTTCTTGAATTCTTAGATATCAGCTCCATCTTTCCCCTCCCACCTCCACTGCCTTATTTCCCGGTAATCCTTATTCTAGTTGTTTTCTCTATAGATTCATCTATCCTGGGTTTTACACACACACACACACACACACACACACACACACACACACACCATTTAACAAAGAGTCATAAAGGCTACTCACAGTGACAAAATATAACAGAGGTACACCCCAATATGAAAAGAGAAAAAATTCAAAACGAAATCAAGCTCAAAGTATATCAGAAGGGAAATGAAGTGACAAAGTTTTAACTGCTCAAATCAGATTTTTCATTTTAATCTACTATAGCCATCTCTCCCACACTCTGTCTGATAAGCAGGTTATTCCCATCCCTCCATCACTGTTAGAGAGAAATTGCTACAGACTTATTCCCTGTGTAGATCCTGCAATGTATTTTGGACTCCCCCTGTCATCAATAGCCTTCTGCACACCAGAATATCACAGTTTGTGTTTGGATTGTATACTTTGCAATCTTTGGACCTGGCTATTGGTGTGCTTATTCCATGTGGGCTTAGTTGACATCTCACTTGTTTGGAGTTGATGGCTGCTTGTTTGGAAACAAGCCTTTAAGACACCAGAGACTACTCTTCTGGTAGCCAGGCACCATCTAATTTCCTTACCACACTTTGCTATAGCACCCATATCTTCTGCGTTTCCTTTGTGAGGGCCAGTGTCTAGTAGGGCCATATAATAAGAACTGATTGTTCTTAGATTGGAGCTAGGAATAAGGGAAAACCCAAAATTGATTTCTGAATCTATGTTTTTTTTTTAACCTGCCTCTCATTCACCTTAGAGACAGCCTTGTTAATTTATGGTAGAGAGTCTTATCAATCATCTCCCTGGAGCATAAGGTTGGTTTATAGTGTCAATTAATTATCCCGTGATACTGATTTTAACACAATATTGAGAGAGGGAGACTGACAAGTGTAGGCTAACTATATATCGCAATACCTGGACTTTTCATCTGTACAGAATAAATTCTTGTGTGAGTGGGTGCTATTTTTCACAAACAATGGGAGTTGGTGGTCAGACAAAACTTATAATAAAATTAACTGACAATGTCAGACTCAGATCTGCCAGAATAATACATATCTTAATACAGCAAGTAAGGCATTAAAGTAGTAAATAAATGTTAGTCTTCCTGCTTAGGCGTGGTGTAATACTCTCCCTCTAGCTGTCTTCTGCTCCTTCACGTACCATGGCATTAGAGTCTGAAGTCCTCAGGTTACAAGGTCTAGTTCTCCCAGTGGGGTTTGCACATCAGGCCCCTCTGGGGTGGTCTTTGGAGCAAGCTGTATGCCTAGAGTGTCCAGGATTCAATGTCTCAGTGTTCTGTGGTATGTGGCCTGGTCCCAGAGGGTGTGTCTTATTAGGGGTACATTATTAGGCATACTCCTCCTTTAGGGTCCTTAAATGTGCTGTTGGTCATATGATTTTTCAATAGAAAGTTAGTCCTTCTCCGTTTCTGCCAATAGGCATACACTGTCTTTACTCAGACTTGTCTGCTCCCTTTGCCCCCTCCTGACTTGTCTAGACCATCAATATTACTCATCACCTTGATAGGAATATCTGCTATTCAGGAATACTACCTGATTCTAACGCTCAACCAATGACGTATTTGCCTTACTTTTGTTGGTTGCAGGTTTTTTCTTTCATATTAATTATTTCTTTTTAGAACCCAAGTTCCATGATAACAGGAACCTCAACTGTTAGGTTGTAGTTATTTTTGTTTTAGGTTGTTGCGTATCCATTTTCTAGAACAGTGCCTAGAAAATGGCAAAGACCTAATCACATCTGTTGAGTAAATGAATAAATGGAACAATCAGTATAAAGTTGTATCCTGATATAAGAGCCATGTAGAAATGAATGGGTTGTATAAATAGAGACTACGTGGAAGGTCAGAGGAGGAGACACTGATTTAGCTTGGAGGATCCAAGATCTCTCTTTGGGGAAGCTAAGCTCAAGGACACCAAGGAAAAGGTGAGGCTGGTGTGGACTGAGTAAACCCTGATGCGAAGATCCTAAGAAAGGAACATGTGCGGTATGTTCAAGACCTGAAGCTCTGTGGCAAGGGAAATGGCCGAAGCTGAGGTTGAAAGCTTGGGGCGGGGGGGGGGGGGACGTTCTTGCAGGACATGTTAGGCAGTATGGGCCTTGCTGGAAGTAACATGAGAAACCACTGAGAGGTTATCAGCAGGGCAATGTTATGTGCTAGTCTGCGCACCAGCAGAGCAGCTATTCAGCTGTGATATAGAGCACTGACCAGAGCAGCTAGCAGTGGGCTCGGGGGGATGGAACAGATTCTTATTGACATCTAAGTAAAGGAAGAAGAACAGTCATGTATATGATATAGTAGATGTATACATTGTGTCACTAGTATTTGCAGATGAGTGAGGCGTGGGTTGTAAGAGGTGAATTACTCTTCCCTTTAAGTTAATTTATAGCATGCATGTATGAGCACATAAACATTTGAGTTGAAGAAGACATGCACTTGGTTAGGGCTTCCAGCTATCTGGTAGAGAAGCCTTGAAGACACTTGGGAAACTGGTCAGGGGTTCAAGAGTGAAGAGAAGATTCTAGAATAAATGTACTTGATCTATTTACATTGTGTTGATGGTAATGACACCTTTCAAATAGAAATTCTGCAGAAAAATTCCACATCTCTTTGTCCAAGTACTGGACCCAGAGTAGGTACACTGTGGATTCTTGTTGAGCTGAATGAGCTGGTCTTGGTTCTCAGACCACCGGTTCTCGAGCATTTCTCTGCATGACTATGACATGTGGGCGTGGCCACAGGAAGTAGCCTCAGCACTCATTTTCTAGTTGATCATCATCTTGCTTCCGCCACTCCTTCAAGGCTTGCCGTCCAATAAGCGGTGCCCCTGTTCTATGTGTAGTCTTATCTTTGCCCTGCACACATTACTGAATGCCTGGGAACATGCTCCCAGGAACATGCTTCCTCCAGGTGGTCACATCATGGTCTACCCCGCCCCCAAACCCCTTTCACTCTCCCAAAGTTCTTTCTCTGTCAGAGATATCACCAACTTCCCCACCGGGCTTCCGTAGAGAGGTGGGAACTGGCCATTAACTGTGGAGCTCACACTAGCCCTCGTGTCACTAACATCTCCATAACAATCTTTTGTGAGAAAGACTAGCTTTCCCTGTATTTATGGATGAATAAAGCGAAACTGAAAATTTGCATCACTAGTTAGTGAAAAGTGCTCATGATATTCTGGTCGAGGTTCAAGGTTCCTTCCTCTTATCCCAGCTGCGTTCCTTTGTTCACTCATAACCTGGGAATAATTTTGAACTTCTTTCTCTTGCCTCACACCTCATCAATCACCACATTTCCCCCCTTTCTCGCTATTCTCTCTGTCTCTGCTGAGCGCGTCATTCTCTGTAAGCTTCCCAGGTTCCCTCCAGTCAGTGACCATGCGCAATGAGCAGAGTGTCAGAGGTCGGCTTGAGATGCCAGGACCGCCTCTGGAACCGTCATGGTGGTGACTTGCTCTGGACCCACTTTTTGTGGACTAATTGGTGTGGGCTTATTCATTCTGGCTTCTGTTTTATTCTGGGTTCTCTGGAGGAGCACGACCTGTGAGATGTCTATAACCATATGTAGAGAGAATTACATCAAGGAAATGGCTCACAATGGTTGGAGTTGGAAAGTCCTAAATTCTTGGGTCTAGCAACAGGATGGAGACTGTGTTAGACAGAGTTCCCGAGAGAAACAAAAGCAGAATGCTAATAATTTTATATATAAATATACAGATAGATAGATAACATAAGAAATAAACAGCTAATTAAATTATAAAGCAGTCCAAATTTCTCAGTGCAACTCACTCCTGTGAGAGAGTTGTGAGACACTGTCCAGTCTTGAGGGCTGCTAGGTAGTCCTCTGTAGAGAAATTCAGGCTATCCGGGCACAGGCAGCAAACAGCAAGGCAGGTCACCAACAGTCAGCCAAAGACAGGGTCCGAGAGTCCCCAGCTCAAGAGATATCAATTCCAGTAGCGTGGTGAAGCAGGGCTTGAAGGAACCTCAAATTACAGTGACACAGTCCACGGGTTAGGTGTCCCTCAGGTAGTGTAGCTTGCAAATTGAGACTCAGAACAAGCAAGGCAACCGCACGCTGGTCTGATGACCAAAGAGCAAGAAACAAGGGAGGCTCGGCTCGCTGAGCCATTTATCTCCTCACCCTTCAGTTAATCCCAGATGTGTTTATCAGCCAGGTTGGCACAATAAACCAACTATCTCAGAGACCCCTGGTGGCTTATGGGATTGCGGTAGCTAGCAAATCCAAAGCCTGTCAGTCAGACGGCAGGCTGAAACCTTTTGCAAGTTTAAGTTCCAAGGGCTGCAGGTCAAGCGAGGAGAACAGATTCGGGTCGAAGGAGTAGAGTGAGTTTCGCCAGAGCATCCATTTCTGTACTGGATACTGCACCTCCCAAGAAATTCCCTTTCACTAGACTGGCCGATCATATTTGATCACATCATGGAAAGTGGTTACATTATATTACACTTGAGAAGAACCAAGCCCAGTAGTTGCCACATCACTGTGAGTCATAGCCTCACCACGTTGATATGTAACTGAAATCATTACAGCTTCTGATCATGCGCCTTCCAGACGCCAGATGAAGCAGGAGGTTTTCTATCAGTTAGAGAAGCTAAGGAAGTTGGTAGGATGCCGCTGGCTGACATGCTGTCCTAGAAACCCTGCCAAAGCTAGAAAATTAAATTCATGGATCTCATGAGTTTAAAAGCTCATGATTTTATTATTCTTTGTCCACATTGAAAGGGCTCTGCAAAGACTTTAAAAAAATTACTTCAGTTGATGCTTTGCTCATGAAAGAAACCAGCACCATTCTGGGACTCTGGAAAAGGCCACCGATAGTATGGTAATAGGAAGAATTCTCGTCCTGGACAGAGATTTCTTTGGTGGGTTTTTTTTTTAATTAGAAGATAGTACTTCACATCTATGAGTCTCAGTTCTCCCATCACTGATGTTTGCATAAAGACAACTACTTCACAAGATTAAGAATTAGCCGCATTAATTTTTCTAAAAGGCACCGTGATAAGACCGAAGAGCAGCTTCTGTAATTTATTAAATTTTTAGGTGGAGTCGTTTGATCAAAGTCTGAAGAATGAAGGAATAAAACAGTCTATATGATCATGTGACCTAGTGCCTCACATATGGGAAGAGTTCAAAATCATTACCTATTGTTTCTGTACCATGTGCTGTTATTATCACTCCTGGATATCCAGTTATTTTCTCTGTATTGATAACTGTTATTTTCACCTGTAAAGTAGGGGTCATCAGAAGTCCTGTCTCAGAAGGCTCTACAATCGGTCAGCTGTGAGACATTGTTTAAACTGAAGAAAAATCATTATCCTTTTATCCAGCCTGCAGTGGCCAGTGCTCTGCTTGTAGACTAAGTCTCAGCAATCATGTCCTGTCTCCATCTGTCTATCTCCTTTTTAGATCAAGGTCATCCATTTCTGTCTGCAGAGCTTCACCCTGTTTGGAGGGACGGTTCCTCCCATTTATCATAATCATTTTGAGTTCTCATCACTATCTTTCAAAGTGTTAACAACTCTGTCCCAATCACTGTCTACATTCCATCATTCCTGCCCTTGATAGATGCCAGATAACAGTGGCCCCGGGATGGAGCCTCCTGGCAAGAGCTCAGTACATCCAGCCCATCGTTGATTACCACCTTCCGGGCACAGTCATTGGACCAACTGGTCCAATCCCCAATACAGACTCTGGAATTAAAACCCTTACTGAAGTTGGCTCTAATCATAGCTCTGAGCCTATTCCCCCTTCTCTCTCCTTTACTTTTTCAGTCTTTTCATCTTTCATGCAGCAACATTTATTCAGCTCCCACAATGCAGCAAGGACTAGACACTAACATGACTAATACATGGCTTCTCCCACCTAAAGATATCTATAGGGTAAAACGAATTTTCTTTCTTAAGATCATCTGATTACGGCAGGGATAAAGTATGCTATGCACAGCCTACTTGATCACTGCCCAAAGTAAACTAGCAATTCATTTTCTCATTCACGGTCCGTAGAAGTAGTCACTATATTTGGTTCTCCCTGTAGGCTTTGTCCAGCCAAAGTCACCCACTGGAGATGTGGGAAAAGAAAAGAAGAGGGGCAAGACTAACATGTGGACCTTTCCGGTGTTTGCCCCAAATCACAGCTATCAGTCCATTTCAACTCAAAATGACCCCGTATATCATTTCAGGGACTGTAAATTGTTAAGGGAGTAGACATCTTCATCTTTCTCTCTCAGAGTGGTTGGTGGCCTTGAACTGCTGATCACATGATTAGCAGGCTAATACTTATCCCACTGCACCGGGAGCCAGGAGCATGCATGATGTGCTGGTATCAATGTGACTCAGAGCAGAACAATCAAGGACAACTACTGAGCTGAGAGTTGCGATACCATGTATGGGCTCAGTTAGAAAGTGCTCAGATCAATTTGTGATGCATCCCCGAGGCGGGAGCTGGGGGAATGAAGGCTCTGTCTGGTGGATTGTCTGCTCCTTGATTCTTATCTTTGTTATTGCTGTTACTGACCAATAGACACTCCCTATACATGGTGAGTCCAAGCACAATGGGACCTGCGTCATTCACAGGACCAATATGGATCAGGCCTTTGTCATCCATATGGTCTTCAATGGGTGATTGCCAGAAGTAGCTCACTGGGTCCTTTATCTTAGTCCATCTTGGTCTGGAATTCCCACGGGCACCTCTGCCGTAATATAGCAACAAGCAAACCTCCACTGACAGGAAGATGGTAGCTGCATTCAGGGTTTCCCTCACGGAAGGTGAGCATTCTACCACTGGACCACTACCGCTTTCATTCATTGAATAGGGATGGGGAGACCTGGATGAGTAAGCCACCTATAGAGTGGAATGAAGATGGTGTGGGCATTTTCATTGCAGCTCAAATTAAAGTCCCTCAGATTTCTCATATCTTCCATCACATTTATATACGACAGCTATTGTTTGCTTACAACTTCCTTTCAGAAAGAATCAGAGTAGAGCATTTCCTTTTGTTTCCCAAAGTAGGTGTGGTTGTTCCTGGTTGTTGTTGTACCATTGAGTCTGCTTCCACTCATAGCAACTGTATGCACAACAGAACACGACGTCACTGGGCCTGCGCCTTCCTCGCGACTGTTGCTCTGTTTGAGCCCATTCTTGCAGCTACTGTACCAATCCATCTTATTGAGGTTCTTCCTTTTGTTTGCTGGTTCTCTACTTTACCAAGTATTATGTCCTCTTCCAGGGACTGTTCTCTCCTGACAAACTTACTTACACTTTGGAATATCATCCAAAGAAAAAGGAAAAAACAAAATCTCAGAGGAAAACTCTACTCATATTTCAGTCTCTATTTACTCATCCATCCATCCATCCATCCATCCATTCACTTATCTTTCCATCCATCCATCCATCCATCCATCCATCCATCCATCCACCCACCCACCCATGCACTGAGCATGATGGCCAATATCAAAGTGCGATGTCTGTCCCTGCTCTGCCCTCTAAAACCTCTCTGCTGACCACCCCCACCTCAGCTACTTGCTGAGCTACTTGCTGGCCCCTGGACTTAGCACACATGCTTTCTCCTTGGGGTTTTGTATGTGCTGCTCCTTCGACCTTGAATTCCAATTCCTTTTCCGCCCCTTCCTTCTTCACCTGGCTAACACTTCCTCATCTTCCTCTTCACCCAAGGCCTGTGTCATTATAGAACCCTTCCTGTCTCCGCTTTGGGGTCCGCAGCCTATCTGAAGTTTGTCAGTGCACTCAGTGCATGCGTCATGCTACTACGCGTCCTGTGTCCAGCGGGCATGTTGCTGATGGTGTGCTCCCAGGGTCTTGCCCGTCGACAGAAGCTGATCCCCCAAAAGGGCTCTGTGTCGTTTTCGCTGGAGTAATTCAGAATCCAAGGCTCTAAATGCCAGGGCTTGCTCCAGAGCTGTCCATGTGCTTGGCCAAGTCAGGGGTGTGTCCTTAATGGGCCTGAGCTGGATTAGACAGTGAGCAGGGCAAGGTGGGTAGGGGCCTAATTGTGAAGGACCCTGTGTTCGCAGCTCAGCACTCTAGTGTGGCCCATCAGGTCCTTTGCTGTGCCTGCTAACTAACCAGTCACCCTGAACAGACAGGCACCGGAGTCTAACAAGCTCCAGGCTTTATCCCCTGTTACCATGACAACCCGGCTTCACAGTGATGGATAATATTGATTGACTGACAGATTCCTGGCGTCTTGGCTCTGTCCCCACTCCCCTTAAGTCATCTGCATACACACGGAGCTGAGAGGCTCTCAGCGCCCTCCTCTCAATTTTGTCCTGATTTGGAATTTCTGCCTCCACACCAATGCAAATAGCATCGTCTTAAAGGAGAAAAAGCTGGATGGTGCCCAGATGACTGCCTCCCGACAGGCACTGCGGTGTGATGCAGAGAAGTCAGGCTCTGGACATGGAGCTGGAGTCAATCCCAGCTCTGCAATGGATTTATTGTTTAAGTTTGGGCAAGTGACTTAACGTACCTAAGCCTCCCTTTATTCAACCCTTGAGACAGGAATATCTGTGTCGGTTGTAAAGTGGTGTATAAATATTAAAATGAGATATCACATGGAAAATCTCAGCCTATTATAAAAACAAAACAAACTCACTGCCATTGAGTCACTGTCGACCCACAATGACTCCAGAGGGCAAGTTGGAACTGCCGCTGTGAGTTTCCAAGATTGTTAACTCTATGGGAGTAGAAAGCCCCATCTTTCTCCTGCTGAGCGGCTGGTGGGTTCGAACTGATGACATTGCAGATTGCAGCCCCATGCATAACTACTAGCCCATCAGCATCACAGCAGATAAGTACTTGTGACATGAAGCATATTCCTTTTGTGTTTGCTTACTTACATTTTATATTCGGTTAGCTCCTTTTTCTTCATACGATACTTCTCCCTTTAAAAAAATCCAAACCTCAAGTATGTGGTTATCAACCTTTTCTTTTTTTTCAAAACCACTTTATTGGGAGTAAATACAGATATCATATCATTCCATAGTTCAATCACATCAAGCCAAATGGTACAGTTGCTACCACACTCAGTTCCAAAACATTCTTTTCCCTTTTGAATTCCTTGCCACCACAGAAACCCTTAGTTTACTTGTCTTCATAGGTTTGTCAACTACGAGTGTCATATACTGGAAAACAGGGAAACATTTAACACAACTACCTTCTTCATCCACACTTCGCAATGCTTCCATTGGCAGTGACCGCATGCCCGCCAAAAGGAAGCAATGCCTGGTCCGGCAGCATCCTCACTGCTGTTCCTGCGTTTGAGCCTGCTGTTGCAGTTGCTCTCCTTCGATCGCTTTGAGGGCCTTCCAGTCTTTTAATGACCCTCTGTTTTCCTGAACATGCTATCTTTCTCCTGGGATTGGTCCCTCCTAATAATATGCCCACACATGTTGGTGTGGCGCTTTTATATTGGCCCGATAACTGCAAGGTCAGCAGCTTGAAACGACCAGCAGATTCATGGGAGTTGGGTATTCCCATAAAGAGCGACAGTCTCAGACACCCACAGGGGAAGTTCTACTCTGTCCTACAGGGTTGCTAGGGGCTGGAATGCTCTCAATGGCAGTGAGTTTGGTTTGAATTTTGGCTGTTAGATAAAGTCTCATCTTCGTTTCGAAGGAGCGTTCTGGTTGTACATCTTCCAAGACGGGTTTATTCATTCTTCTGGCAGTCGTATATATATAAACATTTGGTGTCAACATCATAATTCAAATGCATCAACAGTATAGGCTGCAGAAACGCGAAGAAAATCATTCTCCCAAACAGCTCAGTCTCCCTTATTCTTCAGTTTTCCAAATTCAGCATCAGAAACCAAGAGCTGTCTCCATGTAGATGGTAGCATCTCCAGCAACAAAGTGATAATAGTGTGACAGTGAATCAGTGATGAATATCTGACCGTTAATTCTCGCTCTCAATTAGGCCCTGGCATAGATCAACTCATCTTCCACAGCATAGATTGACTCATCTCACCCTCATGTCCACTTACGTGGTAGATAGTGGTATAATCCCCACTTTAGCGACGAGAAAACAGAGGCACAGAGGAGACATAACTTGTCCAGATATTAGGGGCACAAGGGTGGAGTTCCAGCTGAACAAATACCATCATCATTGTACTGCCTCCCATCTAGACCAGAATACCCTTCAAGGCCCGGTGCTCTTAAAGAAAAGCCCTGGCCGGGGAGGCAGGAGAATCCAGACTTTGCTGTCACTGGTTCCTTTGTAGAATGAGGTGGTCAGAAAATGAGGAGTTTGCTAAGGCTCCCTTCAGGGCTATGGTGACCACTCGAGTTGTATCATGAGCACTTCTCTGCGGAGCAGCAGCTGCATGTAGAAATGGCGTGTGCACAGAATTCGGGTCTAGCCTGCTTCACATCAGACCCCGATTCTTGGGCTTGTTAGCCAGGGGACTTCAGTAAAGTTACCTCACAGTAATAGCCACCATCCACTGGACACTTATTGTCTTTAGGAATTAATGTGCAGAGACGGCTCTCCTTCCCATTGAACAGATGGAGACAACGAGGCACAAAGAGGTTCAGTACTTCACTCAAAGCCATTCTAGTCAAGCACAGCGGACGTCAGACTATAGAACTGACCCTCTGACTACCAGCCTCTCTGCTCTTCTTGATCTCAGTGAGCCTCTAGAGTAGGCACCCACCCACCACCTCAAAGGAGTGCTGTGAGCCTCCAGGGACGCAGAGGTTGGGCCTAATGGAGTTGAGGGTGCTTTATAAAACACCAACTCTCGAATCAAGTGTGAGCTGGGGTTGTTGTCATAGAAAAGCTGCAATTCAGATCCCCACCAAGGTGTCTGTGACTGTCGAGCTGTAGTAGACTACTGGAATCAGACGGCCCAGGTGTATTTTGGAGGAGCTTATCACACTCTGCCTGGGGTCTTGTATACCTGGAAATGACCTCGAACTCTGCGGTTCTGTGGGTGACACTGGGCAATGACACCCTGCTGTCTGCTTTAGATTGGGAGTCATGACAAACCGTTTCCATCACCTGAGACTTTGGGAGCATTCCTTGTCCTTGTTTGGAGTTGTCAGAGTCCACTGGGACTGTGTGTGTGTGTGTGTGTGTGTGTGTGTGTGTGTGTGTGTGTGTGTGTGAGTGTGTGTGTGTGTGTGTGTGTGTAAAGCTGCCTGCTAGAGATTTCAAGGCGGTGACCTTTGGAAGCAGATCGCCAGGCCTGCCTGTCTCCAGAGGCATCTCTGGCTGCCTATGATTGCTGACTTTTAGGAGTGGGGGCCTTATCCATTTGTCCCAGAAAAGGGACTCCCTTCTGACAGTTAATCAGGATGTGCTCAATGCTATGCTAGAAGGCATGACCGGGATAACGTGAGGACACAAGTGTAGGGCCCTGGTGGCGTGTGAGAAGGCTTTCTGAAGCTCAGACAGACTCAAAGACAGAGGCAAGAGGAATTCCGATCAAGGGATGCAGTGGCACAGAAGGACTGGGACTAATCTGAGATGTAGGTGAAGGAGCAGAGGGGGTGGGCAAGTTAGCCAACATCTGCCAGCCAAGCCGCAGACTAAGTAGGTCACCGTTTCCAAAGTGGCGACAGGAAATAGACTCTATGATTCCTCTTCTTGCTGTCTGTTGCCTTTTCCCCCTTTCCCCTTCTGGGCCTTTCTTTGGAGGCAATCAACACAGCAAAGCAACATAGCAGATAGATCACAGCAACCTGGATGGCATTTGTTTGTTGCAAAGAGATAAATAATGCATTACATCTGCTGTTTTCCACTTGATGCTTTTAATCTGGAGAATGACAGAAGCTTGCTGCGTTCTGGTGCCTCAGAGCGTCTTGGAATCAGGCTGCCTGGTTCTGTCTCAGAACCACATTGCCACAGCATCGCCGCAGAGATGTGGGGACAGCACCCACCTGCACCACAGCCAAGAACCTGAGGGGGAATCGCCCCAGAGATGGTGTCTAGAGGCAAACCCAGAGTGCACCACAGCAGCTTTTCTTGGGACAGGACCAGAGTTGGAACAAGTCCAGGGGAGTCCCAGTAATTCCTTGGGGCCCCTTTAAGAGACCACAGGGCTGATTTGTACTTCGTCCCCCGGAACCTCCTCTTGTGTTTAGATATCCTTGGGCTTTCCAGGTGGAGGCTTGCTTTGGCGGAGATAGTGTTGTTGCTTTTCTGATGAATCTATAGCCATTCTTTCAGGTTTGACTTTAGTATCCCCTTTCCTAACAGGAGCCCTAGTGGCATAGTGGTTATGAGTTGGACTATGGTCTCAAAGGTCGGCAGTTTGAAACTACCAGCCTCTCTGAGTAAGAAAGATGGGGCTTTCTACTTCTTTAGAGTTGCAGCCTGGGGAACCCACGGGCTAGTTCTACCCTGTCCTCTGGGGTTGCTATGAGCCGCCATCGACTCGTTGGCAGAGAGCTTGGTTTGCTTATCCCTTTCTCAGCGTCCTGCCACCAGCACAAGGATGGGCATCACCGTTTCCCCATCCTAGACTGCACACTGAGAGCGGCATTGCCCTGCGCCATAATCACTGGGAGTTGCCAGATGCCAGATGCTGAGTGAAAGAGCATGCCGTGTTTATCAAAGTTGTCTGGGTGTTAACCAATGCTTTGATGTGCTCATGCAGTTTCAGACTTGTGACCTTAGAGAGGTCTTTAAAGACTGCGACTGATCGCTTATCCAAATCCAGTCAAACTTCTGCTTGTGACAGACACATCTCACCTCTGCTTGGTCCCCTACAGTGGTAGGGAGCTCAAGGGCCCTGAAGTATTATTTTTTCTTATTCTTTGATCATCATAACATTTTCTTTCATGTTGAGCATAAGCCTTTCTTCCTGTAGTTTTGCCTTCTTTGATTCTAATTCTTTTTTTTATTATTATTAGGGGCTCGTACAACTCTTATCACAGTCCATACATACATCAATCGTGTAAAGCACATTTGTACATTCATTGCCCTCATCATTCTCAAAACATTTGCTCTCCACGTAAGCCCCTGGCATCAGGTCCTCATTTTCCCCCCTCCCTCTCCCTTTCCCCCTCCCTCATGAACCCTTGATAATTTATAAATTATTATTTTGTCATATCTTACCCGTCCGTGGTTCTAATTCTTGCTCTTCTCAAAACAAACAAAACACCTCCCCGCCATAGAGCCGGTGCTGACTTACAGTCACACAAAGCCTTGTTCTTTCTAAAATGATGCTGAATCTAGTTCTTATTGGTCTGTAGTAAGAGAGCTGCTGCTTCTGTTCCCAGATCACATCCTTAGTCCCCTTACAGATGCCCTCAAGAATCGAGCTCTGCATTTCTTCATTTGTGTGCTTACTCTTCTCTGGCTGCCCGTTGTCTCCTTCCTTCTTGTTAAAATGTGACTCTTGCTTTGACTTCCTGAACTGTCCACAGGGCAGTGGATTCCCCTCCTTCATTTAACCTCCAGCAGCTCTGAGGGTGAAGGAGAGGCTTTCTTTCTACCCACATAAAGACTTACAGTCTTGGAAACTCGCATGGGGTAGTTCTATCGCGTCCTATAGGGTTGCTATGAGTCAGAATTGAATCGATGGCAGTGAGGTGGTTTTTTTTTGGGCGGGGGTGTCATTTTCACCTGAAATTTTACCTAGCTTCATTGCCCCATATCTATAAGTTGTCTAAAACCCTAGGGCCTTTCTCTAGCGGTCTTACTAAACCAGTGGTTCTCAACCTTCCTCATGCTGTGACCTTTTAATATAGTTCCTCATGTTGTGGTGACCCCCCAACCATAAAATTATTTTCATTGATACTTCATAACTGTAATTTTGCTACTGTTATGAATTGGGGGGCCCCTGTGCAAGGGTCGTTCAACCCCCAAAGGGGTCACAACCCACAGGTTGAGAACCCTGTCCAGCTCTTCCTGTAATTGTGTATTTAAGTCTGGTCCCCAAGCGTGTCAGGCTGGATTGACAAGCGAAACAAATCCAGTGACACACATATATGTGTAAAAAAGAAAATTCTATAAAGAAGTAATTATATATGACGGAAATATTCCAGCCCAGTCCAATTCAAGTCTATAAGTCTGCTAATAGTCCATACTTTCCTCTTCAGACGATGCACCCACATGAAATGACACAGAATGCAGGAAGATCACAGGCTAGTGTGTGCAAAGTTGTGTGGATCCGAGGCTTTTGGAAACAAGGCGGGGCTTTGGCAGCTCTCAGGGGGTCCAGCAAGCATGAAAGTCAAGGCCGAGAAAGTGGGGCAGGGGGGAAGTTCACTGGGTCCTTTTTATGAGAAGACCACACACACAAAGAGACACCATCGGGCTCTGACCCGACTGACAGCTTGGATACCACCCTTAAACTTTTCTCTCTCTTCAGGTTGATGTGAAATTATATAACTGCCACAGCAGGGCAGGAGGTTACAGTTTTTTCGTCTGAGTCTCATTTGGCTATGTAAGGTTCTCCATTCATCTAGCCTTTCCTTGGCTTTTTCTCTCCTGATTCCTTGTTGAGAAAACCTAGTCTCTTATGCCAGAAATATATAAGGAACCTGGCCGCTAGGCCAACATCCAAAACATTGACTGACAACGCTGTGGGCTAAAACAGAGCAGAGCTAACATTCTGTGCCTGACCGGCCAGCAGGGGTTCCCCCCAAGGTCCTCAACATGGCCCCAGTATACTTGGCACTAGGGTCAAGCACTGAGAATACAGATTTCTAGTCTCTCAGAAACACTGTATCAAGGACTCAATGGAAAGTAAATGTCTAGAAAAGAATGATGGAATATATGTACGAAAATGTCAGATACAATTGATGTATGGTTTGTAACAAGAGTTATAAGAGCCCCCAATAAAATGATTAAAAACAAACAAACAAACAAAACTTCAGATGCCCACTGAGAGAACTTATCAAAACTACCAGACAGGGCCGCTGATGTAATGTGTGACTAAGCAAAGTTGTTTAGAAGGAAAGAAAGAAAGAAAGAAAAACTGTATCAGAAGGGACTGATAGGGCCCAGATGCCCGCATTTTAATACGTGCTCCAGAGGGTTTCCATTGTTTGGAAAGCAACAGCCCAGAGTTCACTGTTCCAAAGCCTCAAACATACTCCAGTGTATTCTGATCCATCGTTGGCATCTAGGGAGTCCAGTCTGATGTGACAGGGAATGGAGCAATGGCAGGACATGGTCTAGTTCTATCAAGTCATCAGTCCATTCATGCCACTGGGCATATGCATTACGATTGCTCCACACCTCCCTGCTCCTTCAGTTACCTTCTCCTCTTGGCTTTCCTCACTCTTGTTCCAATTTCTAGATTTGAGTACCAGCTTTAGGTCTGCTGCTTCTGCTCTTGCCCCACACACTGGTTTGTTTCCTTGTGGTTCTTTGCAGATGGCTCTGATTGGGCATCCCCACTGCTCACCATTCTCTTCTCTGTTAGCTCTTCAAGGACACAACCCAAACACCAGCCTCACTGTCATTGAGTCAATGCTGACTCATAGCTATCCAATAGGACAGAGTAGAACTGCTCCCTAGGGTTTTGAGGCTTGTAGATCTTTCCAAGAGCAGATAGCCTCATCTCTCCCCCCTGGAGAAGCTAGAGGGTTTGAACCACTGATCTTGATGCTAACAGCCCAATGTGCAACCCACTACATCACGAGGGCTCCTCTTGCAAGGGCCAGACTATTTAGATGTACATCATATTAATATTAGCATTGTTCCTATGGTGTCTACATTTCCCAACACATTGGGTGATATGGATGGGACAGAAGGGGTGTTTGTTCATGGTGTTTTTCTGAGAGCAGAAGTCCTTAGTCCGGTGCCACAATGAGTTTTGTGAAAACTTCTTGGGCTTCAGAACAGGAAAATTGGAAATCTGAGCCCACCCGAGGTACCATGGAAGAAAGACCTGGTGATCTACTTCCTCTAAAAATGGTCTACTTTCACCAGCCATTAAAAGCCCTATAGAACACAGTTCTACGCCAGCACACACGGGTTAGACCTGGGTCAGAGTCCACGCCAGCACAAGTGGTTTGCCTCTGAATTTCAGCTGCACCCCTGTTTTAGCAGTATGGCCTCAGGCAAGATCATGAAAGTGGGGACTGGGGACTATCAATGAAAGTGGGGGCTGGGAACAAGGGGCAGGAGGTGTCTCAAAGAGTCCACCCTCTTGTAAGTCCATTTTCCCATGAAGGTTTTGAAGGCCCCTCTTGTGTGAAGAAGATGTGTTTAGTTCTCGAGTTCTACAGATTCTTTGGAAGTTCCCCGGCCTCCTCTTGCTGGCTGGTACGCGACATGGGGATGTGGGGATCCCTGGCCATCCAGTCGCACCACTCAAATCCGGCTGTAATTCTCTCTCCCAGCAGCAGCCCCTTTGGGAACACAAGCACTCTGCCACCTCCTCCAGCCCCCAGGAGCCAGCGGATCCTGTCACTTTAATGCAGCAGCACTCCACCGTTCACCTCAGTAATCACGCTGACTTCTGCCCATGAATTTCCTTCATCCACTTTTGTTTATCACTGTTGAAGTGCTTTTTAATCAAAACAATTAAATATGCTAAATCTTCCTCAATTAGTAATGCATTAAAAATGAAAAGTGCTTGCATGGAAGCAAGCAGAAGCAGCCCTTGGCTTCGCGCTAAGTGCTTCGCCATGAAGCACCTCTCTCCCCAGGCACTTCCAGCTGGGGAGCCAGCCAGAGTCCCCTCACACAGTGTCAGAGGACTGTCGCTGAAAAGCATCTCAGGGAAGAGCAAAGTCAAAGACGCCTTCTCTCTACAGACGGACAGACTGAGGCCCAGCGGTGTCCTGGGTTTGTTTGAATTCACTGGGGGCTCAGCAGCCACCACTTGAATTCCAGATGTCTGCGCTCCGATGAGAGTCATCAAGGAGTAGACTGGACTGATGGTGACCCGTGAGAGTCAGCGTAGAACCGCGCACCATAGGACCGCCAGGGGTGTGTTTCAGATTGCGAACACTTGCTTCTGAGTTGTCTCCAGTTACACTCAATCTTCCAACCACTCTGTTAACATCCAAGTGTGTTAAGGCTACACCAGGGACCCCAAAGGATGCCCGCGGTGCCAGCAGGTCGATGCTTAACGACAGCACTGCCTCCCAGGAACACGGTGCTCCTAATACAGTGGTTCTCCACCTGGGGGTCGTGACCCTCTTGGGGGGGGTCGAACGACCCTTTCACAGGAATTTCTCAATTCATAACAGTAGCCACATTATACTGACATACCAGCGAAATAATTTTATGGTTGGGGGCATCACCACAACATGAGGAACTGCAGTAAAGGGCCGCAGCCTGAGGAAGGTTGAGAACCACTGTCCTAACAGGACTCCTCTTCTAAAGAAGGCCTGAAATTCCTTTCCTCACTCTTTGAAAGGTGTTTTAGTAATAGTATTACTATATCATTTTCCCCATTTATCACGCGCGTTATCTAAAAATCCTGACTGCACTCCCACTCTGTGCCAGGCAGTGTCCTACCATGCTGGCAGCCGCGTGGTGAACAAGACACAGCCCTTAAACTCACAGAAGTCAAAGTTTAATGTGGGAAATGTTGCTGCACCATGCCCCCTTGGAAAAAATAAATCTAACTCTTATCTTAATTCAATTAAACATTTAGATCGTTTCTCCTTTGTGGTTGCCAGGCTCTCACCATGACTAATAGTAACTCTTTTATAATTGTCATAGAAACTAATGATGTTTCAGAACAGAGCTCCGAGGCTCACACTGAGTAGACCATCTCCTGGAGGCCTGTTGTATCCACAGACAGACTTGGACCCTGTAGCACAGATGATACTTTGCTACCCTCTAGTCTTCTAGCTTCATCTTGCCAGGCAGACCGAGGGTTAGAAACCAAGCTCTAGTTAATTATGGGCTGTGTGGCCAGGAAGTGTTGGCTTTACTGTTCTGAGGGTTAATTCTCATTTGTGAAATGTAGGCTTCTCATCAGGGTCTCCGAGGGGAACAGACACAGAGACAGCTAATGTGGGACTGACTGTCCTGCTGGGGGCCAAAGGAGAGGCGGGCTCCTTGGGTTGCTCTTCCTGTGTTCTAGCAGGACCCTGGCCTTGTGGGAAACAAAGGAGGCTGGGCAAACAGCACCGTGGCCCGTATGACCCTGCAAACACAGGCAATGCCCACTGGTCACTTTGGTGGAAAAGGTGATTGTTTTCATCCCAAAATGCTTCATGGAGGAAATGACTGTCAACTGGAGTGTGCGGAAGAATGGCCTTCAGAAAGATGACGTGGACAAAGGGGGAGAAATAGAGCAATAATTATTCTATAATGAGCCAGACACATGGATGCAGAGGGGATGAATGAGATGTGATCACTACCTTAAGGAGGCTCCCTGGAGGGTGGGGTGGACAAAGGGGAACTAGTGTCCATGGTGTTGCTGTGGGATAGGCCTGGGCTTATTAAGCACAAGGTCTACGGTTCGAGACTACCAGCTGCTCCTCAGGAGAAAGATGAGCCTTTAAGGTGAGCAGAAGCCGGCCTCAGACTTGGAAGCAGCCAGTAAACTGGCGCGGCTCTCACCTGGGACACTGCTTCAGGCCTCCCGAGGTGGCTAGGAGGGGTTGCTTGGCTGTGACCCATGTCCCTCTGAAGATGCACCCTGATTTGTCTTCACAAGTGCACACTGAAGAATGCAACACCTAGATTGACTTGCGAAAGGAGGGCCACAAAGCGCACCGTGTTCTGAAGTTTTGGGTGGTTGTGATGATCTTGATTGGGAGTTGTAAAAATGCCTAAAAGATGAGTGCGTGAAAGAGAGGACCAGGAGCAGAGGACAATGCAATGGGAGGAGACCCTTTAATCCCCAGAGGAGTCTGGGAAATGAAGAACACTCTCGCCAGATGCCTTGACTGAGAGAAGACCTCAAGATGTTTGGTTGATATCCGTTTGATTTGGTCTCCATGTCCTGTGATGGAAATTGTGCCCTGCTTTTATACTTGCAGGAATGGGGGGACCCGGGACTCCGAGTGTTCTTCGAGTGGAACCCTCAGTTGTAATAGAAGCAGTCATCGTCTACTCCCTGCCAGCACACCTACCTCTAGTGGTCCTTTTACCAACTCAAGCTAGCCTGCACTGAGTGACTTCTCTCCCTCAATGAAGTAGCTTATTTTAATCATAAAAATGAAAGAGGAGGTTGGTTGCTTCCATAAAAATGTACAGTCCTAGAGGCCCTATGGGAGGTGGCGATGAGTTGACACAGATGGGATGGCAGTTGGTGGGTGGTTAATAGCCACCAGTCCTGGTCCTTCTCCCTTCCCAAGTGTTGGTCTTGGAGCCATTCAGAGCAGCACTGACGCGGGATGCGGGCTTGAGGTGTAGATGTAGACCTACTTGTGCCCTATGAACTGTCTTTTACTATCTTCCCATTTTGTTTGTTTTATCTGCTTCAGGTCTTACCAGCCATGATGCTGAGAGATGCTTTGGAGGCTCCTTTGGCATTGACTACACATTTAAGAAAAACACAGGAGTTGGAGGAGCTCTATCAGGAGAAAGCTGTAAACGATTTGGCGGTGGCCACTCTGGCAAGTCTGCAGCCATGGTGTTGGGGAAAGAGTAGCCAGACTGTCCCTTGGGCCTACAGTCAGGGCTTCCAGGCTATTGGTTCCCACCTCCCACCTGATTTCATTTCAATGAATGGTCCTAGTGCACAGATACGCTTTATCCCAAAGCAAATGCCTTGTCGTGGCTCTACTTTGGGTTCATCATGGGCGGAAATCACCTTAGCAGTACCGACTTCCTATGGGGACTAGACTGAAGCCTCAGCAAGACGGGATGAGGGGAGCATGCTGATAGAATCTGCATGGTAGGCTGTTGAAATGAAGGCCCCTCAGGTTACCTCCCAGGGGGAGGAAACAGATCCATTGGGATAGGAGAATAGTGGGCATCCCAAGTTCACGTTCAAAGAATAATGATTAGAGGAGAATTATGCCAGAATGTTTTGTGGCATGCCCAGAACAAATTGATCTGATGTTGCATTTACTCGTTCATTCATTTGTTCCTTCATGCTTTCATCAAACATCTACCACTTGTTTGTTTTCAGAGGAGGAGGCAAGAATTAAGAAATAAAAGGCCAGTCAGTGAGGTAGATTTTCAACAGGTATATGATACTCTTTTTATGGTACGCTAAAGATTCCATGCCTTAAGTTCAATTGCTTCACCTTTCTGAGAATGGGCTCTGTCAGAAACTCCCTCTCTGTAGTTACAAGGTAAGCACCCACCTATCGTTCTAGGTTGCTCACCCTGGCCATCACCTATCCCTGTTGTACAACTGACCACTTTGTTCTCAGTGCTTCTACTGAGCCCCACCATATTTAACTACAAGAGCTGGCACTGAGCTAACAGCATTTGAGAGATGGATGAATGAATGAATGAATGAATGAATGTCCATCAATTTCCCCATCCTCTCCAGATACCATCTGCCATCTACAGGACTGGGGTGTTGATTTCTAAGTCCCGTTCCCTCTCCTCTGGCTCGTACTGCCCGTTAACCCAGCAAAAGAGAAAAACAGGCAGCCAGTCTCAGGAGGACACAAAGATTTGTTCCAAACAGGATGCCCAGGGCCCATCCCTCTGGCTTCCTGGAAAGTGAGCTAACGCACATTTACCTTCTCGATGGCAGACCACAACGTGAAGAGCTCTGTTGTGAAAGACGTCATTTCTCGGGTCCGAGGAGGCAGTGCTGGCTCGGGAGGTGGCTTGATACAGAGCGAGAGCATCATTACATACCGTTCCTGGGGGAGGTCATTAAAGTATAATCCTATTGTTATCGATTTCGAGGTAAGTCTTTTCGCAGTTGAAGAAACTCTATGTCCATGAGGAATGAAAGTGAAGCAGACCACATCATTTCATATTTCTCATTATGAGCCCATCAAAGAACATGATGGAATGTCATGGGACACTGAACCTGTGGCCTTCCCCATGCCTGACTGTACTCAGAGTCTGACTTTTGACCTAAGCCAGTGGGGAGCTGAGATCTGAACTCTAATAGCCTGGCCAGTTGGTCAGTGGTATTTTATCCAGGGAGTCTGCGACTCCTTGAGGGTAAGGCCACATCAATCACATTCCACTTGAAATCTTTCATTTATAGGCTTCCAAGAATTTATATACGTATATGCTTTCAGATTGTATTTTAACATAAATATGAAACTATTTGTATACATTGCTTAACGCCTATGACACATTCGGTGGCATGGCGTGTTGTGTGATTTGGACATTGGGCTGGTAATCATCACGTAATGCCCAGGGCAGCCCTCACAACAAAGCATTCTGTCCCCAAGTGTGAGGAGTACCCAGGTTGAGACTCGCTGCCTTCAATCTGCCACTCCCTGGGCACTGGGAGTGAGGCTGTATTCGAACTGCAGAGTAAGTGGTTGCTGGGAATGCTGTTACGCTGCTCCTCTCAACCTGTAGGGCAGTCCTCTGAAAATGCTGCTCCTCTCAACCTGTAGGGCAGTCCACTGAAAATGCTGCTCCTCTCAACCTGTAGGGCAGACCTCTGAAAATGCTGCTCCTCTCAACCTGTAGGGCAGTCCACTGAAAATGCTGCTCCTCTCAACCTGTAGGGCAGTCCACTGAAAATGCTGGCTCCTCTCAACCTGTAGGGCAGTCCACTGAAAATGCTGGCTCCTCTCAACCTGTGGGACAGTCCACTGAAAATGCTGCTCCTCTCAACCTGTAGGGCAGTCCACTGAAAATGCTGTCTCCTCTCAACCTGTGGGACAGTCCACTGAAAATGCTGCTCCTCTCAACCTGTAGGGCAGTCCACTGAAAATGCTGTCTCCTCTCAACCTGTAGGGCAGTCCTCTGAAAATGCTGGCTCCTCTCAACCTGTAGGGCAGTCCACTGAAAATGCTGTCTCCTCTCAACCTGTGGGACAGTCCACTGAAAATGCTGCTCCTCTCAACCTGTAGGGCAGTCCACTGAAAATGCTGCTCCTCTCAACCTGTAGGACAGTCCTCTGAAAATGCTGCTCCTCTCAACCTGTAGGGCAGTCCACTGAAAATGCTGGCTCCTCTCAACCACTGAAAGTGCCGTGGGCTTCTATTCAAAATATCCATGTGTTTGTGCCTATTTCCCTACCCTCTTCATTCATTCCCCCACCCTCCATAGATATTTAAAATTCCTGGTACAAATAACATTTCTACTCTTAAAACATATGCCAGCTGTTGCCAAAAGGTCAGATGGGTTCACCTTGATTTCGTTTCTTCTTCAATAAGTAGGGGACAGTTTTCACACACCCATAATTCCCATAGGAGCTGAAAAATTGCTATTAGTGATCGGAGCAAAACCTGTAAAACTGAGATCAGGAGTAAGAATAAACAGTACACTGGCAAGGCGTGAACTTTGTGTTTGTCTTGAACAAACCTTCCACGGGGAAAACAGATTCGTAGTTTGGAGAAGAATGAATATTTTCTTTTTGTTTGGCATAAAAAAAGAGCCTGAATATTGGAGTGAGAACAGCTTCAATGGACTCACGGCTTCCCCACATGTGTGATGCTTGACTTTGGGTCAAGTGACTTCAGCTCGCTGAGCCTCAGTTTTCTGATCACTCTGTAATCTGGGACAAACAGTACTTTTGTGCACCAAGTGCTTGAGGAGAGGAGTCATTATCTAGTCACTGCCTGCTGAGGAAACAGGTTCGTAGACGTTACATAACCTGCCTATGAGCTCACTCAGCAAATGGCAACGCCCAGCGTCATGTGTGTCTGACTGAGTCTAGCGCCTGCGACCTCTTCACAATCCATATTGCCCTCTGAGAAGTTGGGACTTCACAAACCAAGTCATCAATAGATTTTAGAGTCAAGAAGTGACCGAGCTAGCAGACTTGATAGGGGGATATTTGGAAACTCGGACTCAGAGTGGGGCAGTGTCTCACAATTCCAAGAGTTTAGCAATATTTACATAGAGAGTAGATTGAGCGTGAATGAATGCAGAAGTCCTATTATCTTAGGACCTAGGTCTTGTTTCTAGCGTTATATTGTATTTTATGTTGCTATGTTACATAGGATTTTAAGTGATGATAGATTGTGCTAGGTGATATGTTGCAACGTGTTGAGTGCTATGTAATGTTTTCATGTAATCTGTTATTTCACTATCGCCTTCCTCTACTGTGCATGCACTAAGGGATGTCTGTCACGATGCCATGCTAACATGAAGAAGCCTTGGTGGCACAATGGGCTAAGTGTTGAGCTGTGAATCATAGGGTTGAAGGTCCCAACCCATTAGCTGCCCTGCAGGAGACAGATAAGGTCCTAGAAACAGATGAAGCCTGGGAAATTCTCAGGAGCAGTTCTACTCTGCCCTGCAGGGTCTCTACGACTCAGAATCCACCAGTGAGGAGTGCAGGTGGTCTAATGTTTGATACGATGCTGTGTGATGCCTGCTATGTTCTGTTTGCTCATATTGCTTGTCTTCTCTGAAGCTATTTTCTCATCTGTGATGAGCTATCTTTTGAAGCTCTAACTGTGGGGTCTGAGTGCTGAGCCCCACCAGAATGCCAATGGTCTTGACCCTTGACGTCTGAGTCAGCTTGACACAGGGCCACCCTGGCAGCCCGTTCCGCATCGATTTCCTGTCACTGGGGGTCAAATTCCCTGAACTTCCAGTAAGTCACCTCTTGGCTGAGGGCCCGGGCAGTCCTGACTTTACCACAGTCCAGGGTCTGTTTGATCCAGGCCTTCTGTCCACATTGCCAAGAACCTGGTCAAGGCTACAGTGAGCACCCTCTGTGGATTTGTTTCCAGAGAAGTGAAATTGCCCCCTGTGGTTTAAGCGGACACTGACTTGCTGGGTGACCTTGACAAATCATTCCTGGTGGCTGGTCTCAGGCTCCTCTTCTGAAAAGTGGGAGAGCTGGAGAAGACCTTGCTCTGTGTGATCCTGTGTCAACATGTGTAGGATTGCAAGTGTGCTGAAGGGAACCATATGTAGATGTAATCTGAATAATGTAGGCTTTCCTTTTTGAACTTCATGACTCTGACAGTGCAAGGAACACTTTGACCGTCCTAAGCCACACACATAGGGTGTGACAGGCATTTATTTACCTTTTACTCTATGACCGCCACGGTGTGAAGCACTTGCCCTATAAAAGCCCCTTGCCATCTGGACTCTGACTCATGGAGATGTGATGTGTGTCAGAGGAGAACTGGACCCACAGGGCTTCCAGTGGCTGATTGTCTACAAGAACACCAGGTCTTGCTTCCAAGACACCTGTGGGTAGACTTGAACGTCCATCCTTCTATTAGCAGTCAAATGCATTAACTCTTGACACCACGTGAGGACTTCTCCAAAATATCAACTCGTTTAACTGTCACTATTTCACCAAGCTTCAGTGAGGGTCCATACAGTGTCATTCACTTCAGTATCTGGCTCTGTGCTCCTAGGCTCTGGGAAGGAAGACAGAGTCTAGGGAGGCCCTGTCTATGTTCTCAACCAACAGATGCAGCCCATCCACGAGCTGTTGCGGCACACCAACCTGGGTCCCCTAGAGGCCAAACGTCAGAACTTGCGCCGGGCCTTGGACCAGTACCTGCTGGAGTTCAATACCTGCCGCTGTGGGCCCTGCTTCAACAATGGGGAGCCCATCCTCAAGGGCACTAGTTGTGAGTGCCAGTGCCCCCAGGGTCGCCGGGGCCCTGCCTGTGAGCAAATGGAGCAACAGGGTAAGACTCGAGCCTCTTCTCTCAAGCTCAATCCTGGCCCAGCCCAAAGGGGAAATATGAAAATGTGGTCTTTGACACCCCAGCCTTTCCTTCCTGGGCATCCCCTCCACTCCCTTGGGAGCCTGCACTCTGAACCCCACGGGCGATCCTACATGTAATGGTTCTAATGGGTTCTCCCAGCCATCAAATGTCTCCCACCAAGATGGGAATTATTTCTTTTCAACATTTATATAGCCAATAGGATTTATTTCTGGAGGTATAAGAAGGGGTCAACATAGTGTCAAAGGCTATATGAGTAAGCAAGACTGGGGAGAGTAAGGCTTAATTACACAGAGCTGCAGAATCTACTAATTGGCAGCAGGAAGGACAGTTATAAATAAAGGTTAGAAAGCCATACCTCATAGATAAAGAGTCGGGGTCTAGATATGAATCCCCGCTATTTCACGTTCACATTGAGAGGCCCTGGAGCATCGCTGTTTTGTTTGGGGTGGTTTTCTCATCTCCGTCTCCTTTGGGCTCAAATCATTTCTATATAGGTTCACATTCCTAAGCACCTAATTTTCTAGGCATACAAAGCTGTTTGCATGCTTTGTATATTCCACTGCATGGAATGATGGGAAAACAGAAAAGCTACCTGATCAGCATATGAATCAACACAAATTTACTGGCACTATAAGGACAGTGGAAAGGAAGGAGGCCCAGCAAAGCAAAGGTGGGCTGGGTCAACTTAAGGTGCTCCATTTTGGTCCATTCAAACAAAAAGAACTCTTGAAGCACAGGTAGAGGGCGTGGGAGTTGTGTGGTGTTCCCCAGATGACTTGGTGACAGCTCATGCGGCAGGGATCAGTAAGTAATGAAACACTTATGTAGGTGCCCCCAAATGAAGGGCTAGATTAACAGAAAGAAAGACCCCTAGAAAAAGATGACTCTCTGACTTATGAGGAAAGTTGAGCTGGGTCCTAGTGCCATGCTGCATCAGGTAATTGGCAAGCAGAAGTGGGCAACCAAGATGAGTTGAAAAAACTCAAGCCTACGTCCTAAGGGAAAGAACTGGGGCATTGAGAAGAGAGAACTCCGATGGGGTGAGTTTGGCAGGAGCTACCATGAAGATAAAGACATGGTCTGCTTTGTGTGGACATGGAGATTGAGCTGCAGGACGAATGGAGAGCAGCGGGAGGAAAGGGATTTTGGTGGACAAGAAAGGACTTTCTTCTCACTACTGTAGGAGGACAGGAGGGGAGGAGAGTATCCAATGACCACCTGCCAGGATGTTGTATATGATATTCAGAGGATGGGCCAGTAAAATAGTCTCAAGTTCCATCCACCTGGAGATTCTGAGCCTATGACCGAAACCAGAGGAACACAACACGAGAGTTAGTAGCCTGGACCTTGAAATATTTACATCACGTTAGAGGCTGGTAGAAACTGTGAGGATATGGCTCTCAGTCACCTTCTGGTCTGGAAATGAACTCATCCCCATGGGAAACAATAGACAGGTCTATTAAGAAAACTATAAAAGGAAGGAGGTAGGCACAACTTGAAATTGTCAATAATGTGAGCTCAAAAGGGTGAAATTTGCCCAAAGATAAAATTCAGAAGGGTTAGAAAAGAAGGAAGAAGGTAACAGGAAACACTGGGAGGACTTGGTCTAAGTGATGTCCCACTGTGAGGATTGTGATCAGTGAGAGGAAACAATATGCGCATGAAACTGCTCTGTAAATCCTCACCCATTTCACAGTTTAAAAAAAGCTTTAAAACCATCTTTAATGCACAGATGTCAATTCTATTGGTTTCAAGGACAATCTCCACTAACAGGCTTGACTTTCAAAGACAGTGGTAGGTTATTACTGCCTCACTGGGAGGACAGTTCTAAAGGAGACAGAAGAGCAGAGCTCTGGTGTCAGACAGGGCCTTCCATCTCAGTTCTGTCTGTTTTCATCATGGGCATTCCCTATAAAGTGGGGGTGCAGCATTTCCTTCTTCGCAGATGCAGCATTGATGTGAAAATAGCTCACTCGTGTGGCAGGTCTTACTCTAATAAGAAAAGGGAAAAGATACATCTATGGGATTTCACTGGGTGAGGACCTGCTTTGGGTTAGCACTTCACCTACATTCCTCCTTGCTAGTACAAGAATGTACAAGTTGGCTCCCAATAAGCTTCCTGATATCCTATAGGAGGACTTTTGATAGGGGCGGGTCAAAACCGGAGTCCTTATGAAGGAAGATGCGGAGAATGACTACTAGAGGCCAAACTACAAGGACCAAGACTGGCCTATGCTCTCCTGTGAATTGGCAAAAGATGCTACCCTAATGGTGGATGAGTCTGAGGGGGAGGCTACGCTGAAGGTATACAGCCCAGTGCCAAAGTCCAGGAGAGTGCAGACTAGCTTTCAACTTCCTTTGTCTCATCAGTCAGATATCCCTGCCAAAAGGAGCAAGATCTCTGAGCAGAATTTTAACCCGGAACATGTGATGCCAAAACCTAATGATTTCATTCTATTCATTTGCATTCTTAAATAGATACAAGGGTCATGAACAGCGTGGGAATCAGAGTGGAGTGTCCAAGACAATCGGAGTGGTTGTCATTTGGGAGAGTGGGGAAGAGAGCATACATTTGCAGCTGGTGATTATTGGCTTAGGCTGACTTAAAGAGAATGAGAAAGAGTTGTTCCTAGTTCAAGGTTATTAGCTGAGTCAGTCTCCAAGGGATAGATATGAATCCTGCCTGAAAAATTATAACTAAAGCTCTTCAAATACTCTCAGAGCCAAGGCTTGCTGGGATTCTGTTCCACGCAGCATGGAGACAGCGAGAACCGAGAGTGGGGAATACCTAGAAACACTTCTCAAGTGCTCTGAAACCAGGCTCAGTGGTGGCCAGGCTGTGCCACATACACACATAATAGGCATTAAAGACGGAAGGACGCTGGTGAAAGTGGAACAGGGGCAGGAGACAGAGGACTGGGTCTCATTGCAGCCCATTTTCCCCAGCAAGATTATATTCAGGCAGGCAGCAGCTCACAATAGTCCCATCAACCTTCTTCAGGCAGCCTGTGGTTAGCAGGTGGCCTTGGGGCTATCACATTGAACTTTCAGCCTGATAGGAGACCATGTTGGCAAAAGGGGAGGGGGAGTCTAAGGCTGGGAGTTCCTCAGCCACCAGGAGGACCCATTTACGTGAGCCCCCAGGTAGATTTGCAGCACACCTTTGCCTGTTGGGACCAGAGGCACAGAGGAGGGAGAGATGGAGACAGAGAACCCTGCGGTGGTTACCCATCAGGGAGTATAATTACAGAGTTGGAAGGGGCTCTGAGATAACCTAACCCCTGATGCTCACACTGTGATCTGAGTGGCCTGGAGGTCTCAGGGACTGCCCCAGGGGGAAGGATGAACCTGATAAGAAACCCATCTTCAAATCAAACCAGCCTACTTTTATCTGACTTTAATGCTGGGGTCCATGTAGGATTTCATATCTTGGGGAAAAGGGGTGATTAAACAAATAATTAAATGATTGGATTGGTCCATCCTTTTTGTAAAAGCGAAAATTCATATTCATAAAGGAGATGAGGTTACCCAAGCCTGGCGGGGGGGGGGGGAGTCAGTAGCCCAATCTGAGGAGGTTACAGGAGCTAGATTCCAGAGACACTCCATGGTCAACATCTGTGGTCTCACCTTCTAGTGTTCTTTTCAGGGAATCTCTCACTGTAGCCCAATATCAAAGTCTGAAGGAGTTCAGTTTCCCAATCTTCACACAAATGCCCAGCTAGTCTCTCCACAGAGGTGTCTGTTGGACTCCTTCCTGTAACTCCTAGCCAGGCAGGGCGCCCTGCTCTTGGCACCCTCCAGCGGCTACACGACGTTCTTCCCAGGGGGACTGCCTCCACGCCTTACTGTGTTATCCATCTTCCATGGAACTGCAGATCCCAATTTTATGAAATAGGCTCCCAGTGTCCTCTTCTTACTTCATTCAGATTAAATGCAAGGCGGTGAGCACAGAGGCAGTTCACAAAGAGGGATTGCAGACTACTGGAGGGCAAGGAGAAGGCTTACCCCCTTACATTCCACGCCACTCCTTGTAGGCAAGCCTCCTCTTCCTTGTAAGCTGACTTTCTCCTCTCCTGGGAAATGATCTCTGCAGGAGTGAAGGCAGATGGCTGGTGGAGCTGCTGGAGCGCCTGGTCTGGGTGCAGAGCAGGCACCCAGGAACGGAGGAGGGAGTGCAACAACCCCGCCCCGAAGAATGGAGGTGCCCAATGTCCAGGGCGGAAAGTGCAGACCCAGGCATGCTGAGGACCTCGGGGGACCAGCCAGGACAGACACAGCAGATGTCAACACATGCACTAGCGACTGCCTAAAGACCTCTTTGGGAAGAAAGAACGTGCCAAACAGTAGAGAGTGTTTTCTTTACCCTCTCTGCTCCCAGGCTTACAAACCAGCTAGGCCATCTACAGCGAACCGTTCCATCAGGCACAAAACTTGGAGTGTTAACTGACTGGTCCTGCTCTAGGTGCTTTGGAGCAACCAAAAGAAGTGAGGAGAAAACTCGATGTTAGTCTAAGAGAACTTGTCGTCTGTCTGAGAGAAAAGGTAGTGGACACTTGTGAAACAACCAATACTCAATAAAACAAGGTCTGATGAGAATTGTCTTTGCTGTCCATCTATAGTAGGATCTATTTATTCATCGGGCCATTATTAATTGGCAGGATAAAACCAACTCAAACCAAACCGGTGCTACTGAGTTGATTCTGACTCATATACTAAGAGAGTAGAATTGCTCTATAGGGTTTATAAAGTGGCAAATCTTTAAGAAAGTAGGCTGCCTCATCTTTGTCCTATAAAGGAGAGGGGAGGTTCAAACCGTCATCAGCCTTACAGGTAGCAGCCACACCCTTATCCACTGCATCAACACGCCTTCTAGAATAAGACACACCAATGAAAAGTAAAGATTGACTTGCTTCCCTTCCATTTCTCTTCATTGGAACCGAACATTTTTTCTATTCTTTCTATTGATCTCTCTTATTTATTTGCATTCATAAATCACGGTTCATTTTCTCATTTTTATTTTAACTTTTACAATGCATTTTAATATTCACAGTAGTTGAATGTATATGCATACATGAAGCATGGTTGACATGTATATTTTAAACATGTTTTAGAACAAACACTCATGTACTGATGAATTTAAACAAGAACATTACCGGCATCTCTGTGGTCCCTTATTTAGTTTCCCTCTTTCGTAACAGACTCCTCCTTCCCCCTGCAGGTCCTCTTTGTGCATCCTGCGATTTGGGCTCATCGTTCTCCGCACACAGAGTGTGTAGATATGTTGGAGCTATAACCAATATATTATTTAGTTTTGTCTGCTTTTGAAACTTTCACATAAATATGAGCGACCTGAAATAATTTTCTACTACTTTTTCCCCTTCAAATTATAGTTTTGAGCGTCATCCATGTTGATAGATGCCGAGCTATAGATCATTCGTTCTCCCCTATATGAAAATCTTCACGAGAGACCCGGAGGGGTGGTGGTTACACACTGGGCTGCTCACTGCAAGGTCAGCACTCAAATCCCTCTCTCCACAAGGGAGAAAGAAGAGACTTCCAACTCCAGTAAAAAGTTAGTTTCAGAAACCCACAGGGGCCGTTCTACCCCATCACTTTTGGTATACTGTTCATATTCTGAGCCTAATACAAGTTATTCATTCTGTTATTGATAGATACTTTGGTTGTTTATAGTGTTTCATCCATTAAATGCTCCTTAGAATATTATTTTATCAATCTCCCATGTACATATGCAAGAATTGCTCCAAGAATGGGATTGTGTATAGATGCATGTCCATACTTCATAGATGTACTGGTTTCTTTTGTTTTTAACATTTTATTGGGAGCTCTTACAGATATTATTACAATCCATAGTTCCATTAGATCAAGCAAATTGTACATTGATGTCCTCATCATTTTCTTTTTCTCTTTTTTATGAAATACTTTCATTGGGGACTCTTACATCTCTTATCACAATCCATACATTCATCCCGTGTGTCAAGCACGTTTGCACGTATGCTGCCATGATCATTTTCAAAGCATTCTCTTTCTACTTGAGCCCTTGAAATCAGCTCCTCATTTTCCCCCTCAATCCCCCATCCTCCTTCCCTCATGAACCCTTGATAAGTTATAGATTATTATATTCTTATCTCACATCATCCTCTGTTGCCCTTCACCCACTTTTCTGTTGTTCATCCCCCTGGGAGGGGGTTATATGTCGATCCTTGCGATCCATCCCCCCCTTTTCTCATTAATTTTTTCATGGCACTCTGTTCTTACCCTTCCTCACATGTTTCATCATTCATCATGATTCATTATGATTATTATTTATGCAATGATTTAGTATAGCATGACCCAAGGGCGGGTCATCATAAAGACAATAACAGGTGAGGTTTCTTCTGCACAGTGTCCCCAGAGGCCAAACAGCATGGAGTATGGTCAGGAGCCTGCGAATCCGCCGTTGATTACGTAAGTGAATGACTCCAAGAGCATAGCCATGGGCTGAGGGGGCACTTGAACTTCTCTGACTTCAAAAGAGGGCAAGAGAACCAAACTCAGCAGCAGCCCAAGGCTGATTCCTATGAGGCAGTGATCCAACAGGCTTCCACCCACCCCACCTTCTTTACCAATTCTGACACCAACATTCCCAGGACTTTCTGCTTTGTTGGGTTTATGAATTCATTGCAATGGCCGTCCAGAACTCAAAGACCATGTTCATGATTGTGAGGTTTCTTTGGGAAAGACCTGATTACAATTAAGCTCAGGATACATTTCTTTGGTCAGAAGCACGTCCTCTCAGCCATGTACCCAGCATACCCAGACGCTCAGGCCTAGTGATCTGCTTCTCCCAAACTCACTGCCATCAAGTGAATGCTGACTCATACAGACCCCACTGTGGGTTTCGGAACAGGAGTAGAAAGCCCAGTCTTTCTCCTGCAGAGCTGCTGGTGGGTTTGAACTGCTGACCATGCAGATCACAGCCCAATGCACAAACACTGCACAATCAGAGTGCTTGTGGCCTATTTGGGCAAGTATTGCAAAGTTCAATAGAGTCATACACGTAATTCACTACAGTGCAGAATCAGCTAAAAAGTTTAAGGTACATATTGCTCAACCTGCCGGAGTGGAGGCCCCAGCCCTGGATCAATTATACCATCTGACCCTAATAACCCTACAGCATTCCAGTCATGCCTCAAATAGAGAGGAGTTCACATTGCATGTGACTTCTTGTTTATGCATCAGTTCCTCTGTTAGACTGTGAACTCCTTGAAGACAAAACTGTGCTCCCCAAACCAAACCAAAATCCTACCATAGTGCTTATCCTGACTCATAACAACCCTATAGGGCAGGGTAGAACTGCCCCCCCATGATTGTCTGAGGCTATAATTCTTTATAGGAGCAGAAAGCGCTGCCTTTCTCCCGAGAAGAAGCTGGTAATTTTGAATGCAGATCTTGCAGTTAGCAGCCCAACACGTAACCTCTACACCACCAGAGCTCCTAATATGGACTAGAGCAGTGGTCCTCAATTTTCCTAATGCCATGACCCTTTCTTACAGTGCCTCATGTTGTGGTGACCCCCCCCCAACCATAAGATTATTTTCATTGCTACTTCATAACTGTAATTTTGTTACTGTTGGCCGACCCCTATGAAAGAGTCCTTGGACCCCCCAAAGGGGTCGTGACCCACAGGTTGAGGACCACTGTACTAGATAATCAAAAGACAATGTAATTTCCCCATGGACATTTGACGTCCCCTTGTACTGGTCCACAGACTTTTTTTGAATGTGTACGACATACTCAAGAAATGTCTGTTGACTAATACAAGGGAGCTTAAAACACTCATGGAAAAATTCCATTGTCTTTTAATTCAATCCTTCCACACTCCTCCACCTTGTAAGAGTAGTATTAAGACTTATGTGTACATGAAACAATTGTAGGAGACTTTAGGGCCAGAAAGGATTAATTGCTACATTAATGCCCGACCATGGGACACACAAATACAGTGCTGATGGAGTCCAGGTAGAAGAGAGACTTACCTGTTACTGAGTGAGGATTTCATGGATAGCATGAGGCTGAAAGGTTTTTGTTTATTTTTTTCAATAGGGAAATATGGTCGAGGACACATTGGGAGAAAATACAACATGAGACAACGTTTGAAGGTGGGAAAGTATATTGTATGTGCAGGTGTGAATATGTTGGGGGTGGGGAGGAGGGAAGACAGAGAATATAAGTGAAATAAGCTATACAAAACACTTACTGTAATACCCGGTGCATATTGAGTTATTATAAGCCAGTAGAATCAGTTTTTGTGTAGTCAGTTCTACCTCCAGGCAATTCCATATGACAGAATAGAACTGAGCACCATAGGGTTTCCAATGGCTGATTGGGGAAGTCGATGATGAAACATTTATTCTAAGGTGCCTCTGGGTGGACTTGAACCTCCAACCTTTTGAATCACAGCTTACTATGTTAGCTATTCACTCTAGCCAGAGATTCCTGAATTGTTTGTCACCTTTATTACTATTAATGTTCATTACTGCATAAAAGTCACAAGAGTTTATTTATGAACTCTTTAGAGTTTCCTTAACTGGAAGAAGAAAAAAACGACTCTTATTGCTTTTCATTCTGTCATTAAATTATTTTTCCTTTTTTGGAGTTGATTTATTTTAGCAATTAATTTTCATTTATCATACACATGTTAGAAAATGTCCAGAGACCATATTGGCCATGCCACGTGGGCAAATCACAGAGAACATTCCACTGTGATCTGTAAGCAGTAGCTTTCAACTTGAGCTGTAAGTTAAAATCTCCTGGGGAGTTTTAAAACCCAGAGGTTGACCCCAGACCAATTACATCAGAATTTCAGGGGTTAGGAATTAGGCTTCATCTGTTTTAAATGTTCCCCCCAGTGATTCCAAGTACAGCCCAAGTTGAGAACCCCGAGCGTCTGGGAGTTACTGTATGTTCAAGGAAATTGTAGGTATGTGACCAAACAAAAGGGAGGGAAGATGACGGGTTCTCTTCCCTATTGTGTGTAATCAGATTAAGGACCTCTTAAGGTTCTTTTCATGAACATGTTACAAAGACTGGGTGATCTATAATCAGGGAAGTTGGGGGTCAAAGTTGTAACCTTGCATTATACTTATTGAGTCTGCATTTGTATGCAGCAAGTAACTCCATACGCTGGGTATATGAAGAAGAATGGGATATCAGGATTGGAGGAGGGCTTACGAACACCCTGCATATGCAGATGAAACAACTGTGCTGGCTCAAAGCAACTGGCCTATAGGTGACATCATGAGAAATGGAGAAAAGATTGACATTTTCAAGGATTTCATGTTGCTTGGATCCACAACCGATACTCATGGCAGCAGTCATCCAGAGCTGTGCCGCACTGAGTGAATCTGCTGCACAGGACCTCTTCAAAGTGGTCTCCAGCAAGGATGCCACTTCTGGTACTAAGCTATGCCTGCGCCAATCCATGGTACTGTCAGTCACCTCATAGCCTTGTGAAAACTGGACACTGGACCAGGAAGACCAAAGAAGAATGGATACATTTGAATCATGATACATCAAATGCACCACGGACAGTCAAAAGAACAAACAAATCTATCTTGAAAGAAGTATAGCCAGGAGGCCAACTTCATTCTTTTCTCTGTTTATTGGTCCAGTGGTGAGGATTTAGGTCTTCTTTACATTGAGTTGCAATCCATACAAGTCCTCTTCACTTTCAGCAAGCAAAGTTGTGTCATCTGCATATTACAGGTCACTAATATGCCTTCCTCCCCTCCTGATGCAGAATTCTTCTTCTCATGATCCAGCGTCTCTGATGATTTCCTCAGCATACAGATTGAATAAGTACAGCAAGAGGATACAACCCTGATGCACACCTTTCCTGATTTTAAACCATGCAGTAGTAGATCTTTGTTCTATTTGCATAACTGCCTCTTAATTCATGTACACTTTCCACTTGAGTACAGTATTTTTGCAGCATTTTACAGAGACAGAAATTGAATCCTGTAGGCCACAGTGGTTAGGATTTGAATGTGGTAGCTCAAACACTTGGGTGTCTGTATATCTTACTTCCCCATGCCCCAGTGGGGTATGCACATCATGCACATGCTCCCAGGGCATAGTGAGAGCCCACACTTACACACACACACACACACACACACACACACACACACACGGGAATAAAGCCACACAGAGGAAAGAGCGTTCCCATCCTAATGGAGGTAATGTGGTATTCTAGGGGCTAATGGAGCTACTAGGGGTAAGCCATATTCAGGATACCCGAGGGTTCCCTTGTCCCTGTCATTGAGAAGCCCCAACTCCCAGCTAAAGAACATCATCTTTCTACCATCACAATCACAGAATCAAGGCCAGTGTCTGGCCCAGTCCCCAAGAAGGCTCATCTTTAGCAGTTTCAGAAAGTAAGACGCCTTGACTGTGGCTGTTTCACAAGTAGCAAGCCGTTTACCAGATCAGTGCTTGTCCCTCTTCAAGAGCGACTGGCTCCTGAAAGCAAGAGGCATAAAACTCCTCAAGCGTCTTTTCCCTTGGGCCCTTTAAGGAGATCTATAATCTAAGGTTTTATAGGTAGTGGATGTAAAAACATGGTTTAAAGATCTAATCTGCAGCTTGACAAGATGTTCTTTGAAAAGTAAATTAATGGCAGAATGAAACACAATAAGGGGAGCCTTTTTCTCTTTTTTTCTGCTTTGAGATTGCGGGAGATCTAAAGCATTCAGAAAGAAAGCACTCCATGAATCTCTTCTGAACTACATGCCTTTAGGCTGTAGAAAATGGACAGAGAGAAAGGGCAGGCTTCAAAAGCCACGTTGTAGAAATGAGAGATGGCAGAGGCGTGCTATTACATCCCAGGAAGGGTACACAATACAGATTCGCTGAAGGACACGGCTCTTTCTTGAAGAGAACTTAGGCAGCCACTCTTTCACCTCAGACGTATTCCTGATGATCGCTTGCACTGGGCGCTGAAGGTAAAGAAATGAATCAGCGCACTCCCAGCCCTGGAAAAGGCCCAGTCTGGTGGTGGAGACTGGACAGTAAGAGCAGACCTGCTACTAGGAAAAGCACGGGCAGTGGGGCTCGCTTAGCAGGGCAGGCACCTTGGAAGTAAGCATCGGCAGAATTTGGAACAATCAGGTGGAAAAGCAGAGAGAGTTGAAGGTGATCGGGTGATGGCAAGAGTAGGTCCAAATCCCCTGAGTAGGAAAGGGCAAGTAGGTGGCGTGGTGGTGTATCCCTCTGTGGGGCGCTCCCCCAACTCCTGATGAGCCCGCCCACCTGGACATGGTGGAAGAGAATGCCTGGGATCTATAGAGCTTCCATCGGTGCCTGGGATCTATAGAGCTTCCGTCGGTGCCTGGGATCTATAGAGCTTTCATCGGTGCCTGGGATCTATAGCGCTTCCATCGGTGCCTGGGATCTATAGAGCTTCCATCAGCTGGTTTTTGACAGCAGGCTTCCAGACCTTTGTTTCGAGAGCAGCATAGCCGAGAAGCTCCTCAGAACCCCATCCAGCATCTTGACAGGACAAGTGGCGCCTGCGTATGAGGTGTACCTGCCAGGAATTAAACCCAGGCTCCTGCCCGGCCGAGGAGAATTCCACCGCAGAGGTCCCAACGCCTCTGTGAAAGGGGGAAAACAGGGTGGGCATTGTTCAGTCTCTTTGGCTATTGGTCCTCTTCCTGCTAAGAATGGTGGCAACAGAATTTTCACCTTTGATTGGTCACTAGTTTTTTCCTTGTGGAAGACAGTGCTTGACCCTAGGGAGAGCTGTTCCCTTTTCCTAGGGACACTGTCACTTTCCAGATACTTCTCTGCTGGCCGTGGAGACTCTTGGTGACTTAGTTCCCACCACCCATGATTGCAAAGCCCAATTTTTGCAACTGGATTCACACGGGTCTTTGTAATGTGCCACACCTTCCTCGTCTCATTATTCAGACTCCAAATGCCAAAAGCCGAACTCACTGCCATCAAGTTGATGCCGGCCCGTAGAGAGCTAGGACAGGGTAGCACTACCCCTCTAGGATTTGAAGGCTGTAACTCTTTGCTGGAGTAGAAAGCCCGCTTTTCTCCCATGGAGAGCCTGGTGCTACTGAATCACTGACCGTATGCTCAGCGACCCTTTATGCAAGCACTACAGTATCAGGGCTCCTCTCTCTATGCCAATTCTATTGAAAATTCATTAACATTGTCTACACCATGATGTAGAAAGCCCTATGTGACTAGCCATTAGCTGCTAATCTGACTTCACTTTCTTCCATTCAGACCTACTGCAGCCACGCTGGTTTATTTGTTTGTTTGTTGTTTGTGCCCTCACACACAACAAGCCCTCACCTATGTCAGGACCTTTGGACCAATTGTTCTCTCTGCCTGACATGATCATCCTCTAAATATCTCCAGAACTCAGTCCTTCGTTTCATTCAGGTCTCAGCTCAAATATTTCACTTCTCCAGAGACTCTTCTTGTCCAGTGCAGGTATAGGTGCACGTCAACACACTGTTTATTTTTCTTAAATTTCACTTGACACTGCCCATTATTGTTTTGTTTTTTAAAGACTCAGTGCCATCTAGTGGATTCCAAACTGACTCTGTGCACAAAGGAACCAAGTGCTACCTGGCTTTGAGTCATCTTCCTCACCCAGTGTATGTTGGACCCCATTCTTGTAGCAACTGTGTCAATGTAGCTCAGTGGGGGTCTTCCTCTGACCTGATTTACTGAGCATAATGCTGTTCTCCAAAGACTTGTCCCTCCTGAGAACATGTCCAAATACATGAGTCAGAGTCGTTCCGTACTTGCTTCTCAGAAGCATTTCAACTGCATCTCTTGCGAGATGGATCTGCGTGCTTCTCCAGCACGCCACGGAATATTCATTATTCGGTGCCAGCACTACAATTCAAAGGCATCAATTCTTCTTGGGTATTCCTATTCGCTGTCCAACTCTCACATGCACATGAGGCCATGGAAAGTAGCATGGTGTGGATCAGGTTCATCTTAGTCCTCAATAGGACAGCTTTGGTGGTTAACACTGAACGCTTCTGCAGCAGATTTGCCCAACACAACACTTAGCAGTTGACTTCTAGGCTGCTGCTTCTTGGGTGTGGACTGTCAAAGGGAGCAAAAGAAATCCCTTCACAATGTCTTTTTTTTTCTTTCTGTTCCTGATGCTGCTGCTTACTGATTGCTTAGTTATGAGGACTTTTGCTTTCTCAATGTTGAGGCTTAATCCCTACTAATACTTGCAGTGTTTGATCTCCATCCGTAAATGCTTCAAGTTTTCTTCACTCAGTCAACAAGGCCGTGGCATCTGGGCATCACAGTTAATGAGCCTTCCTCCAGTCCTCATGCTTCATACGGCCATTCTTCTTGGAGCGTTTGCTTGACACACACACACACACCTGGCCTGGTTTAACCCAAAGCAGCATCCCCTTGTTCTCTTCTTGCAACACAAGTCCAAGTCCCACATGAGTCCAATGAAGTGTTCTGGGACTCTCAGTCTTCATGTTGTTTCCATAAGATGTTATGGTTCACACAACTGAATGCCTTTGCATACTCAAGGGAAGACACAGGAAAACAACTTTCTCGTAGGCTCCGATTTGAGCCAAGATCCATGTGACATCTCCTCTTCTGAATCGGACTTGAATTTCTACTAGTTCCCTGTTCCTACTCGGCTGCATTTATCAGGAAGAGGAGCTGACCGTCTACCTCTGAGAAAGCCGCCATGCTAACTTTGTGAACAGCAGCAGAACGTCAGCTCGCAGTGCATTTGAATGTGAGCCCCTGGACTGGAAGGCACTCCAAATACAACTATTTTACAGCGAAGTTGCTCTGAACTTCATGATGGGGTAGAACTTTTGGAACCTTCATTTGCTGATGTGGCATGAATCAAAATGAGTAGAAGCCAACCCAACTATTGATTAATAATAGAGATGTAGAAGGTACAAAATATAAATCAAGGATGATGGGAAATTGTCAAAAATGAAATGAGTGGGCACAGATTGATATTCCAGGTATCGGAGAACTGAAATAGACTGGCATTAGCCATTTGAACAAGACAATCTCAGGGCCGACTGTGCCAGAAATGACACATTGGAGAGGAAGAGCCTCACAGCCATGCAGAGAGCATTGTAAGACACCCTAAAGTACCACGCTGCCGGAGACATGCTAATACCCACAACCCTCCAAGGAGGACCAGGTAATATTCCCATGATCCAAACTTATACACTGTCCACCAAAACCACAGGTGAAGAAATTGCAGGTTCTCATGAATTTCTGCAGTGTGAGATTTATCAAGCATGTAAAGAAGATGCATTCCTGCTTCCTGGTGATTTGAATGTGAAAGTTAGAAACAAAAAAAGGATCAGCCATCAGGAAATGCTGTCTTAGTGATAGAAACCAATGGCAGAGATGGCAACGTGTGGCTTTGCAAGACCCGTGAGCTATTCTTCAATAGCATACATGGAAATTTGCCTCTGGATCCCAGCAGATGGAGCACACAGCAATCAAACTGACCACAACTGTGGAAAGAAATGATGGAGCGACTCCTTCTCATCAGTCAGAACAAGGTGAGGACCAAGTGCAGAGCAGACCACCAACTGTATCGTGGAAGTTCATGTAGAACGTGAAGAAAAGTACAACAAGTCCAGGGGAGTCGATGCACGATTGTGAATCTAGCTGCCTGAATTCAGAGACCACCTAAAGAACAGCTTTGGCTCATTGAAGAGTGATGAGCTGCGGGATGACAGCAATATCATAAAAACTGAAGAAAGAAAAGGTCATTAAAAACACAGGAAGTAAAAGGCCAAAATGGATGTAAGATGCGACTCTGAAATTTCCCCTAGAATATAGAGAAACTAAATCGAGAGGAAGAAATGATGAAACAAAAGAGACCAACAGAAGGCTTCAAAGAGCCATTCAAGAGAACAAAGTCATGTTGTAGGGTCCTGGTTTACAACTGCAGGCACCAGCACCATGACAGGCCATATAAATCCAAAGTCTGGGGCAGGCTTAAGCTCTAATTTCAGATTCCTGGACACTGAGGTAGTTCTGTCAGAGAAGGCATCACCTGTCCCAGACTGACCAGTAGGGAGCAGCGACCACCATTCCCCAATTGACCAGTCAAGAGAACACGCTTGGAACTACTTGCCAACCACCACTGGACAACGCTGATGCCAGAAGTTTTCTCCAATAAGTTTAAAGAACAGCAACACTGGACTGCCCCCCCGTCCCTGGCCCCATAAAAGCCCAGGGAACAAAGAACCCGGGGCTGATTCCCTTCTGGACGATACGTCCCGCTGCGCTGGGCAGTGGAGGAAAGGAGGCCCTAGCTTGAGCTAGTCTAAAATTAAAACTCCTTTTGTGTTGTTTGCATCTCAACTGGTCGTAATTCTTCCGTGCGCCCAAGGTGAGCTCACGTTCCCTTCCCCAATCCAACAATGTATTATAATGAAATGTGCAAAGACAGGAGTTAGGAAATTGAAAGGGACGAACATGCCCAGTTCATACGAAGCTGGGAAACGCTGGGGGGAAATTCCCCCAAACCTCAAGCTGTCATACTGAAAGATCCTATGGGCAAAATATTGTACCAATCCAGGAAGCTTAAAAAGGTGAAAGGATTACACACAATCACTGTATCAAAAATAATTGGTCAACTTTCCAGCATCTCATGAGGTAGCAAATGACCAAGAATCAATTGTATTTTCCCCCTCCTGCCCCCCTATCATGTTTATTCATCAGTCACCTCTCAGTAATTCCTCTCAGATATGACCGGATTGATCAAATATGACCAGGGGGCAGTACAGCACTGAGAACCACATGACTGTCCTCTGGTTCTTGAATATTTCCTCCCCTCACTATTATGGTTTCTATTTGTTTTACCTCATTAATCAGGTTAGATTTGCATATGTTCATGTGTTTATTTAAGATCATTCAGTACGTGAAAGCCAAGATCGATAACCCTTCAGGAACAGTAACAGGAACAATAGTTCCCTGAAGGTGTGGGGAAAGGGCAGGGAGTGGGGGGAGAGGGAGCTGAAAACATTGATGACTGTATCACCCGCCTCGATGGGACCAAACAACAGAATTGTGTGTGAATGGATATATTGAATGATGTAAAATATGGCCCAAACAAAACCCTATTACAGCAGAAAAAATTAATGAGAGTTCCTGAGGGGATAGGGTTGGGTGTGAGGGGATAGAGGGGGGTTCATATAAAGGAGTTCAAGAAGAGAAAAAGAGCGTTTTGACACTGATCGTGGCACTAGTTTTACAATGCTGCTTGATGTCATTGAACTATGGAATGTTAATCCGTAAGAGTTCCCATTAAAATGATTTTTAAAAATTTTTTAAAGAGCCAACTGTACTGAAAGAAAATTTCAAAACTGCACTAAAAGCATTGGCAAAAAAAGGCTCCAGAAACTTATGAAATTTCAATAGATATGTTTCAATAAATGGAGTCAATGCTGGAAACATTCATTTCACCTTTGCCCAAAATTTTAGAAGACAACTACCTGACCAATCAATTGGAAGAGATACATATTTGTGCACATTCCAAAGAATGGTGATCCAACAGAATGCAGACTTCCAATCGAAATTTCTGAACAATATCACTGCTATCACATACAAGTGAGATTTTGCCGAAGATCACTTGAAAGCAATCAGACTTCAGTATCTGGAATATTGTTTGATCTTAGTAGGGCTTCAATAAATGTTTGTTGATGGGAATGAATGATTTTCAACTCAGCTTCCCACATAGTACTGGCCTTTTGTCCCATTTGCACATCCTGTTCCCAGGCTTACCCTCCACCCCCTAGCCACCTCCGGCCCCCAACAGCTCAGCAGCCCGCTTCAGGGAATAGGGTGTGTGTTATTTCCTCCAGAAACCGCCCCTGACCCCGACCATTCGCTGCTCCCTCATTCTGCTTCAGCTTCTCGCACGCTCCATGTTTTCACGCGCAGCCTACTTGTCTACCCCACCTTGGGCCCTCTTGCAGGAAGCAAGCACTACTGTAGGTGCTGGCACAGGGTAGATTCCCTCACATCAGAGTCTTAGACGCTACGAGTACCTGCCCTCACTGCTCCCTCCACGGTGGAAGCAAAGGCTCTGAACGGGCCCCGACATCCAGCATGGAGGCATTTGTGGCCGAGACTCCGGAATCGGCATCGTCACAGGGCCCCTGGGTCTGAAACCGGCCCGCCTGGCTGAAGGAGCACTCACAGCATGTGCAGGGCCTGCAGCTGCTCAGATTTCAGTAGACCAACTTTTCCATCAGAGGGAAAGAAACTCTTATCAGTTTGAGTTAAAATTCCTCATTCATGACCATTTACCCCACCTCCCCCGGGAAGAGATAAAGAAAAATATGTTTCCTTTCTTTATTAACAGCTTTAAATGTGAGATAAATCCTCCCATATCCTAACCTGTTTTTAACAAATGGACTTGGCTGTCCAGTAGCCTGATACATGTCTGATGGATCTATTTATCCATTCTATTTCTTTAGCGATAGCAGCTAAGAAGTTTTATGTATTCTTTGCCTCCCTCCCCCATTCCTATTTTCCTAACCAAGCATGTGGAGCAAGCAGTTGATGGATGGATGGTGTGGGGGATGAAGGGGGCCAGAATCTGATCATTTCAGGATCTGAACACACTGGCTTATTAACAAGGAGTCCGTCTAACAGGAGCTGACGGGAAAGGAGGAGTGGGAAGCAGACAATGGCCAATGATGGATGAAGGAACACCTGGGGTTGCAAGGTGTGGGCGTGAGATAACCACCGGAGGCAGCCGCTGATAATAGGGGTGCCTGGGCTCTGGCGCAGCCTCCGGACAGAGGTGAATGTCAGACCAGGCTCTTGACTCCCTTTGATAATCCTCCAAGAATGCTCCGCTGCAAACACCGTGCCTGTTTCTGCTTTTCCTTTCTGTCACATGCCATCTAGGTGCTCAAAAAAGAGGCAGATGCGAGGCAGGGGCGGTTCCTTCAAGACCAAGGAACGGGAAGGCATCCAAGGTGCCAGGCACTTGGGGTACAGGTATATACCTGACACTGGCACTCACCCCTCACATTGGACTGTGGAGTGATGGGCGGGTTCGGTTTGGGTTGGGGACCTTAGAATTCTGTCTTGCACTTCAGCTCTTCTGCTCCAAAGCCCTTGCAAACCACTTGGCTGCTCTACCAGGCCTTACTCTGCCTCTTCTAGGCAGGTGGATAGGTCAAGTGGGGGGTACCGGATCAACAAGGGAAGCGGGCTCTTCCTCTCCTGCAGTGGAAAGATCATGATACAGCTCTGCCATATATATATATATATATATATATATATATATATATATATATATATATATATATATATCACATATGCCATCTCAACCATCTCTACATTGACAAGACAGTGACATTGAATACATCCTTCCAGTCCTGCTGCCATCCTTGCTCTCCTTTTCCAAATCCCTTCACCATCAAGAAAGTACACTCAATGCCCCCTGAATAAAACTCACCACCCCCTCCCTGAAAATCACTAATAATCGTTCGTTTCTATATATTTTCTTCTGTCATAAGAATGAGAACATACAGTCTTTGTCCTATTTCTCTCTTCATGATGTTTTCAAGGGTCATCGTTTTGTGGCCTGCCTTAGGACCTCATTTCGGGTGTGGTCAATTTTAATCAGATTAAAGGCCAATATGCGGGCTCAAATCCTGCTCAGATCAGGGATCCAAGAGGAATGGTGCTCAAACCTAAAATCAAACCATATATTAAAATGTACTGTTTTGATTTGGGAACAGGTCAGGGTGGTGATTGGCCAATACTATGAGCATAATTAGAGGCCTGGCAAGCTGGTGGATCACACACTGGGCTGCTAAACGTTGGGTCAGCAGTTTGAGCCCACCAGCCGCTACACAGGGGAACAATGAGGCTTTCTGCTCCCGCAAAGATCCACAGCAGCGGGTTTTAGGGGTACATGTGTCTATTGAAGAAATGAAAAATATGTTGTTACCTTTACATTTACTGCAATGAAAGAACTTACTATTTTGAATAGGGTCCTTGAAGACCAAGTCGGTAAGAAATGAGCTCGTTGGCACTTACATTATAAAAGCAGCAGAGGGTTCCACGGGAGCAGCAGGAGGACGCTATCTGACGTCTGTGAGTGTTGTTGAGTGCCATCAAGTAACTCTCAAAGGCAGAGGAGACCTGCCTGGTGGGATTTCCAAGGCTGGAAAACTATATGGGAGTAGAGTGCCACGTCCTCCCGTGGAGCAGCTGATGGACTCGAACCATCAGCCTCTCCGTCAATAGCCAAATGCTGAACCAGAGATCCTCAGTCACCCAGTATAATATATAACCAGCCATAACATGGAATGAAAGACTGATACATACCACGATACAGGTGAATCTGGTCAACAGATTCTTATTCTCTCAGATGAAGTGCAACAGGAAAATATTATACAATACAATTATACAAATATTATACAATTCTTTAAATGAAGGGCCCATAAGAGGTAAATCCATAGAGGTAGCAAGTAGATTAGTCATTTTCAGGGACAGGAAGGGAAAGGAAATGGGGATGAGTGTTAATGGGTACTAAATTACTTTTAGGAGTGAGAAAGAAATTTTAGTTAGCAGTCAAATACTTGAACTCCTGCATCACCAAGGTTCTGTGAAGTCCATAACGTGAGCCTCAAACTCTTGTTTTGGCCACTTATTTACCCAGCTCTGTGCCACTGGGCAATTTTCTTTCTTTCTTTTTAAAAACTTCAACAGTTTTATTGACAAGAAATTCACGTATCATACAATTCAATAGTTTAAATATATTAAAAAGAATTTTACAATTGTTATCACGATTAATTTTAGAAACTTTACTTTTATATGCATTTTTATTAGTCCTCAATTTCCCCCAACCCTCTCCTGCCACAACCCTAAGAAACTATTGATCTAGTTACTTTCTCTATATATTTACCTACTCTGGATTTCACACAAAATTTTTTTATTAAAAAACTGACAAGAAAACGTCAACCCCAAAGAAGGCAAAATTTAATATAAAAAGAGTAACTTTAAAAGTGAAGACAAATGATAAAGTGCTATGTTTTAACATAATGCCATCTGGTTTTGGGGCTTTCACTGTCAACCACAGCCTTCTGCAAGCCAGGTGCCCTGCACTGATGGCCCGGGCATAAGAACAATTGCGAAGACAGCGCAGGACCGGCAGTGTTTTGTTCTGGGGTTGCTGATAGGGCACCAAACAACAACCACAACCATTCCCTCTGCCAACCCTGGCTTTTATTATTCACAACCTTTGAATCACACAGCTGGTGTGCATCTTCCATGTACACTTAGCTCACACCTCGCGTGAATGGCTGCTTGTATTAAGACAATCATTTAAGATCCCAGGCACTATTCTTTTTGATAGCCGGGCACCTCTAATTTCTTCACGTTTTGCTATAGCACCCATACCTTCAGGGTCTCTTCATGAGGGCGAGTACTTCAGCTCTGCCACTTTTGAGCTGTGTGGTTTTGGGTAAATCACTCAGCCTCTCTGAGGCTCAGTCCCGTCACCTGTTAAAAGCAGATCGTAGACTCTTCCTCTGCAGGCCTTGAGAGGATTACGCTGGATTAGGTATGTGAAAGTTCTTTGTAAGTGGTAATGCCCTCTGAAAATATTAGTTATTATGTAGTTACAGCTTCCATTAATAGCCCAGAGCTTGGGATCTAGAAGCCCTCTGTGTCTGTATTAAGACATCTCCTAGGAGCTCAGCTGTTTTCCGTCTTTTAGTTCCTGTGCATTTTAGTGGGCTTTGCACTGAACTGTTATTAGAGCAGTGTAGAGTGATTTAAAAAATAATCCTAATAAAACAGTTCTTGGAGATGCTTTGCAAGTCCTCAGACATGACGATCCTAACAGCTAAGCTAACAGTGCGGGTGCACTCACAATGCTCCAAAACACACGGGGCAGATTCATTGCCGTTACCGCCTGGCTGCCCGAGTGAGCGGAGGCACAGCTAGGGAGCAGAACGTACACAAGGCCACAAAGCTTGTAAGTCACAGTCAAACACCGGCTACCAGGCAATTGGCTCGTTCATGGCAGCCCCATGTGTATGTGAGGGTGGAGCCGCGCTCCACAGGGCTTACAAAGGCTGGTTTTCCTGGAAGGAGGTAGCCAGTCATTCCTTTCAGCAGCCCCTCTGGGTAGACTTGAACCTCTCACCTTTGGGCTACTGTGCACACATGTGTACCACTCAGGGACTTGAATAAGTCACAGTACCAGAGTTCAAATGCAGGGGGCCTGGCTCCCACTCACCCACTGGCATCCAGTCGATTCCAACTCATAGAAACTCTACGTAGTTATCTGAGACTGTAAATCTTTATGGAAGCTGACAGCTTCATCTTTCCCCCTAGGAGCAGGAGATGGGTTTGAACCGCAGATCTCGTGGTGAACAGCTCAACACCAGCCCACAGTGCTAACAGGACTCTTTTGGCAGGCAGGTTCCAGAGCATACACTTCTCCAACTCTTGTTGAGGTATTCCTAATTCTGCAGAGAGGGGTGTGGCATTGTCCATGCCTACCTCAATAAATGGGTCCCTGGAAATCTAAATACCTCAGGATTAGAATCTTATCTGACACTGAAGAATAACTCAAAAGGGAAAATATTTTATATGTAGAAAACCTGATTTCATAACTAAATTCAGACGCTCAGAGGCCTAAAGTGTTCTACTCTGATGTATCGCTGTTAGAATTTTGGGTGGGATCCTAAATTTAATGAACCTGCAGATGAGGTAGGGCCTACTGAAGCCGAGGCAGAATGGCGGGGACTGGGGTACACAACAAACTAAGCTCACTGTCATTGAGTCAAGGCTGACTCATAGTAAGTCAGAGTAGAATTGCCTCTGTGACTTTCTGAGATTATAAGTCTTTATGGAAGTAGAAAGCTTTATTCTTCACCCTCAGAGTAGCTGCACTTTCAAATCGCTGACCTCTGTGCCCCCACGGGGCCTTAGAATTTGGGAAGAAAATGTAATTCTAGATGAGTTTCAGACTTACCTCATATTCCTACAACCTAACTAACATAACCAAGAAAGTCCTATTTCTAAATAGGATGACCTTCACATGACTTCAGGTTAGATGCCTACACGTCATCTCAGGGGGCAGTGTTTGCAGACTTCCTGAATGTTCTCTAGCATGCGATGAGTGTTATGTCATCGAAGGGCAGGGTAAACTGGAAGCAGAGAAAACACAGGGGGTCTGGGAGGTACACTTGCAAGAAGAGACTATTAAGGTGAGACCTGGGGAATGAACTAAGAACTGGCTTCACAGTCTATGCGCACAGGTGGCTGGGTAGCTGCGTGCAGGATTCTCTGGTCAAGGTGCTGATGGTGCAGGTCCCATGGAGAGCGGGGCAGCATGCCCAGGGCTCTCTGCTCCTGGTCCCTCCACTCCCTGGGATACTTTATTGAATGCCTGGCAGCAGACCGGAGTCTGCAAGTGATGCAAATGATGAAGTGCTTGGCTACTACCGGATAGGCTGACAGTTGGAGTCCACCCACAGGTACGGTGGAAGAAAGGACTGCCTGAGAAGTGGTGCTACTGTAACCCCACGGAGTCAAGGTCTACTCCAAAACACATGGGCTCGCCACGATGGAAGATGCAAAACCAAAAAAGCCCCTCCCATTGCCTCCTTGGCCAACAAGCCCTCTTCTTCCTGGACTGATTCCCACTTGATTCCCATGCATTTGAAGCCTCCACCGGGTGTCATCTGATTATTTACTAATATTAGGCTCATCACACACCGGTAAGGATGAAATGAGTTAATGCAGGTTCAAAGGCGGGATAGGCGGGAAGCACACTATAATTGGCAGCTCTGATTATGATCGTAAGCATGATCATAATGATTGGTCCCACAGAAGTTATGCGATTAGCCCAAGGTCCTGCCGAAAGCATCGACACAGAGTGGCCCACACTGGTAGCAAGCACACCGTGGGCTCAGGACATTTCAAAGGGTTCCCGGGCTTGGCTGCAGAGCTCGCCCCCATCCAGGCAGCTGTGGCATGTTCAAGCTGCGGGGATGATGGCCAAGCTCAGCAGCCTGGCCCTGCCTGGCGGACACGCAGCTCCTTGGGTTCACCGGTGCGGGCTGCGGTTGCCAAGTTTTTCCACAAGCACAGTTAGCATTTATTTTGTTTAATTCTTACATTATGTTCCCGCCTCCTCCTAAACGCATTTGCTTGCAAAAAGAGCCACGCGGGGAAGTTCAGCCCACAAATAGGAATATAATTATTACACAGCTTAACCATGCCTGGGTGTCGCCCGCGTACTCACCGGCGCTCCACAATTCAATTGTCTCTCCTTCAAGACCATATTTAATAGGATAAACAATTTCTGCTAAATGCAATAAACGTGAACCTGGGCTGTCATCTCCATAATCAACTCAAATTTCGCATTCGAAGCGGTGGCTGTGATTGAGATTCGGAATTTAATTTGGCACCGCTCGCTTCAGCATGTTCCGGCTGCTTCGTGGGAGCCTTGCGTCAACCAAAGACAGAGCGCTCCGCCTTGTCTCTAGGGAATCTTAAAAGAAGATAGATTATAACTCAGGGAAATTATATGGCCTCGGTATAATGAAAGAGATAAAACATTATTGGATTAGCCTGTTGAAATAACAGCAGACAGCAGAGCAATAATATAAAGCCAAACAAGCGCCCCAAGCCCGTCAGCTGAATTGCTAGGGACACAGGGGTGCAAGGAGCCAGCCAGACGCACACGCCTGGGCCCGCATGGCCTGAGAAGGAAGCCGTCAGCTGTACTGACTTCCTCCCAGCTCTCTGGCTGGGACAGATTAGAGGGGGGCACAGACCAACTCTTTGGCATCCGGGACATGTCACGAAAATTCAGGCCCCTGACCGAGCCAAGCGGTAAACTTGAAGCAGATCGGTGAGCTGCCAATAAATTGGTTGAAGTGGATAGGAATGAACCGATTCGTCTGCAACTGTTTGGTTGTGCATGCTCCGCCCCCCAGCCCCCTTTCTTCCACTAGCTACTTGAATTCAACAAACTCACTGAAAGCTTCGCAGTCCTAAAGGAAGCGCCCAAGGGGAAAGCAAAATTGAAGGGATGCTTTAATATATATGGAGGCATGCGAGCAATCAAGCTTTAGAGATCATTCACTCTATCCGGTTTGGGTATTTAACCATCTCCTAAGTCTCCTCTTTGAGGAGCTCTGATGGCATAGTGGTTATGAATTGGGCTTCAATCCACAAGGTCAGTAGTTTGAAACCACTAGCAGCTCCACGGGAGCAGAAGGGGCTTTCTGCCCAAGTAAAGAGTTACACAGTTCTACCTGTCTCTATAGGGTCTTTATGTGTCAGCATTGACTCGATGGCAGTGAGAAGTCTCCTCTTTAAACTCCTTTTTCTCCCAAGTGGTTTTTTCAGGAAAATATTCCTGTGCAGTATGGGATGTACAAAGAGATTTGTGAGGGAAGGGGGAGGGGGAGGACAGGACAGGAGACTTTAAATTGCACACTCCATAACATCCACTTAAAAATCCCTTTGAAGCGTTTCCTCTTCCACCTTGTCTTGAGCTCAGATACGTGTCTTTGTCTGATTGCCTTGGACAGGGTGGGAGTCTGGGCTTTGGCAATCCAGGTTTACAGCCATTTCCTGTGCACCCTCACACCAGCTCCTTAACTGCTCTAAGTCTCACTTTCTTCAGTGTTTGAGAAGACAAATAATTGAATGTAATCAAATAGGAAGACCATAGAAGAATCGATGCATTTGAATTGTGGTGCTGGAGCACAATATTGAAAATACCATGGACTGCTAAAAGGACAAACCCATCTGTACTGGAAGACGTAAGGTCAGAGTGCTCTTCAGAGGCAAGGATGTCAAGAATTCATCTTACATACTTCGGACATATTGTCAGGAGAAGGACATCATGACACAGTGCCTGTCTCAATGGGCTCAGGCATGGGAGCAATTGGGATGATAGCGCAGAATCATGCAGTGTTTTGTTCTGTTGTTCAGATGGTCACTATGGGTCGGAGCTGACTCAATGGCACCTAACGATAACAACCTATGCGTGTGAAAGTTGGACATTGACTAAAGAAGTCCAGCGGTGAACTGCTGCTTTGTAACTATGGTGTTGGCAAAGAATATGGAAAGTCCCACGGACTGCCGAAAGAACAAAGTCATCTGTGTTGGAAGAAGTAAAGCCAGACTGCTTCTTGGAGGCAAGGATGGTGAGGCTTGGTCTTGTGTACTGTAGAAATATTGTCAGAAGAGACCAGTTCCTGGTAGAGGGCAGAGAAGATGACGAAGATCTTAGATGCGATGGACTGACACAGTGTCTGCAACACTAGTCTCAAGCTTAAGAACAATTGTGAAGATGTCACAGGACCAAGCAGTTCTCTTGTGCAGAGGGTCACTATGGGTCAGAACTGACTCACCAGCACCTAACACCACCCCCTTGTACAGTGGCCATAAGGATGGAGTGAGTTAACACACTTAGCAAACTGACTATCACAAAGTAGTCATTCAATAAATCATGTCTTTATTATTGAAGGATGCAGTGGATCAATCAAGCAAGGAAACAACTTACTATCTACTTATTGGTTCATTATAGACACCTACTGTGTGCCAGTGCGAGGTGTTGCTGGATTATGAGACTTTAGTTTGAACAACTCTCAAAACAGGTCGGTCTTGGCTGGTAGAAAACGTGAGCAAATAAAGTTGTCCAAAGCAAGGATTACAAGGATGCTTAAGCCCGTTAAGGAGCTTATCTTTTTTAACTCACTATTTATTTAAATCAATGTGCATTTTCCAAATGAACATCTTTATTTGAAACATCCTGAGTGACCTCTCCTTCTTCCCTTGGGAGCTGGTGTGGGTGTGAGCAGGGCCCCCGCTGGCACATGCTCAGGATGCTCCCCTGGCGCAGCCTGCCACCCCATCATCTGCTGGGAGTCTACTGCTTTCTAACATGCCAGCCTTTCTAAATCAGGGCCGGAGCAGGGGCTGCCCCCATTGTGAGGAGGTGGGTTGTTGCACTGCCTTTGTCTTGTCTTCTGTCCCCCAGAGCAGGAGGACCATTCTGACCAGCAATTCCACTTGCCATCAATGGGAACATCTGTAAGAAAGGAGGACAACACACTTTAATTCGTCATTATTGTGCCCAACTGCAGATGATGGATATACCCTAATTATTAATCAAACTGGGAATCGGAACTGTAACACTTCCTCTCCCAGTCAGCTGTCTTTCTTTGAGGCCAAGGTACTTGATTTACTCCCACTTACCACAGGGCCTTTGCACATGCTCAGAGCACTCTTTGCCCTCTCCTCACCTAGTCAACTTCTACTCATCCTCTAGATTTCAGTTCAAGTGTTCTTTCCATTGGGACGCGTTCTTTGACACCCTCTTCCTCATCAAATCTCCCTGGTTTAAACTCTCAAGAGTATTTTGTAACAATTGCAAATGTAAAGGTATTTCTGGGGAAACTCTATGATCTTAACCTTTCCTTCTAAAGAGCATTCTCTGAGATTACACCACATGTTCATGAGTGTGCCCCGGTATCTGGGCTGGACATAGACAGCCCTTGGCTGTCTGGATGAATGGATCTATGGTTTCCAGTTCAGTTACTTCCCAGGTTTATGGGTAGTTATTTAACTTGTCCTCAGCCTCCCTCGAAGCAATATTATCTACCACGAGCATTGTGTGATCGTGTGTTCTAAATTACCTGACAACCAGCACTGGTGGTTCTCATTCTCCAACATTTGCCTTTCACCTGACTACTTTTTTGAAAACAAACAAAAATATAAACATAATACTCACTGACATTGAGTCGATGGTGACCCATAGCAACCCTATAGGACAGAGTAGAACTGCCCCTGTGAGTGCCTGGGACTGTAACTCTATGGGAGTAGAAAGCCTTGTCTTGAACAAATAGAATTGATCAGATATGCATTTGTAGGCCTGTCACCCAAGCTCTCCAACGTGTAAAAACAATGAGATAGAAAATCAGGAGACACGGTGCATCTCAAGTTTTATCATGTCAGCCTCCCACAATGCACCTGCGGTTTGTTTCAGGTTTCTTTAATTATTCTCTAAATGTTCCCAGAGTTCCCCTTTCCAGCAGAGTCTCAAAGATTCCTTACTGTTTCGCGAGGTGACCTCACAGGCTGGGCCTTTGAATCCAATGGGACAGATGCAGTCACAGCGTGATCCTGAAAAGATGACACAGGTAGGGCGTGAATCTCTCCATGCAAAGCAAAGGACTCCCGGAGCCCAGCCCTCCACAGCACCGCATCACCAACGGGCTACAGGGAAAACGTACGCTTGACTGCTTTGCAGTGAACAGCTTCAGTGCCAAGAATACCCACTACTCTCTTGAGGGCCCTTGGCTTCTGAAAGCGTGCTCATTCCAGTGGTGGCCAGTTACACGCAGTAGTGGAGGAAAACCACTTGTTGGCGGGTGTTGGACCCACGTTCACAAGATTGGAAGCTCCCTAGGTTGGTTCAGAAAGTAAAGAGCACCACCCTTGGGCAATTCCAGTCTTCTTAAAAAAATATTTGAGACCAAAAAGACAAGAGTTACTTTGGTAAAGGAGGCTTTCCCCAAGTGGGTTACCTCACCCTCTGTGGCTGCTGGAACAATCAAGAGGGTGGCAAAAGCAGATACCTATACTTTATCCTGGACGTTGGGGTACAGAAAACAAGGTTTTAGTTGCCAAGGGGTACTGAGTGATGTTTTTATGAATAGGGAGAGGTAGGCAAGAGAGTTTGGGAACTTATGGTCTCAAGCAGAGATCGGGGCAATGCGACTATGTTAATAGGAAGTGACCAACTAGAACAGAAACAGCAAGAACATGGACACAATGTGCAGAACACGACGGCTTTCAGTGAGATGTGAAATGGGAATGGGAGCAAGGTTTGCTGTGTATAGTTGCACCACAAATGCAATAAGATATAGTTTCACAAAAGATTAGATGTTCCATTAGAGATCTCTCTATAATGGTCAATTTCCACATACATACCTGTCTCTTCTGTGCTTTCTTCATGTCATGGGGAAACATATGACCCTTAGCTGTCTCCTCCTGTGTCTGGTGAGTCCTGATACGTTGGCACAGTAGGGCTACTCTTCTCTGTATTCACGCAGACTCTCTTTGCATGAGAGTCTTCATAGGTCAGGCTCTGTGAGTATCCCCGCCCTTGACTCCATATCATCCCTCACCCGAACCCTACAACCTCAAGTGGGTCCTAGTTTCTAGCTTCACATTTTACCCAAAGTAAGGGGTATTGGAAGGTGTTCCAACAACTCAAAGTCAAAACCTTGAGCAGATGAGCCAACTTCACTTCCTGCTGGTCTGACCCTCACTGAGATGGCCTTAGTCTTAGGACTGGACCCCAGGCCGTACAAAGGATCTCACCTATGCCCTCTTTGGGCATATTCATGCTGTCTGAGAAGCCAGAAACAGATTCCTCAATCCCTGCCTGGTGGCTGGAAGCTTTCTCTCTGCAAAACCCTCTTCTCTTATGTACTTTCTGCTGAATTCCACCCATGTGGGTTCTTCCCTTCCTCCACCTGCCTCCCTAGACTAGAACCTGCTGGGGCCAGGTCCAGAGGACAGTAGCTTGACAAGGGCTGGTGTCTCTCAGGGTGTTAGTTGTGGACCTCTGCCCAGACCAGACCATACAGAACCCTCAGTGATATTTCTTATCCATTCCAATCGTAGAACGATGCGTAAAGATAGTTGCACATTGCTCACATGATCTCCTCCTTAGAGTGCACGAGTACCAACAACGAACTTGCTTTGTGAAAGCTGTCTGCATTGAGCTATTGGTTATGTCACGCATAAGATGCCTCCTTCCTTTCCTTTCCTCACTCGGCATTCTCAGAAATGTTCATGATTCAGTCATGCCCATGCTACTTACTGCAATATTGCAGCTGAAGCACCGGAAACTCTGGCCAAAGCAGCGATTGGAACCCCAGTCACCCAAGAAAGCAGCAACAACGCATGCTTGCCTGTGTCCTTGTAGCTAATGCACACGAGACCGCAGGTCTCCAGGGGACCTTGTGATCGACAGCTCTGACCAGAGCACATACCATCGTCATCGGGTCGATGGCAACTCATCGTGACACCATGGGACCCAGGGGAACTGCTTCTCAGGGACTCCCAATCCGCAGTCTTTATGGAATCAGATTGCCACATTTTTCTCCCACAGAAAGGCTGGTAGGTTTGAACCGCTGACCCTTGATTCAAATGCTTAACTACTGTACCCACAGAGCATATCAGAAGGTTCAGAAAATAAATCAGCTTAGGTCATTAGCCACTGTATGTAGGTATGTTGATATATGCCAGTGAGGCTTATGAAAAAAAATGGTTTTGTTGTTATAACTAAGCTACCAAAACATCAAATTCACTGCTTTTGAGTCAAAGCTGACTCCCAGTTACCCCGGTAGGTTTCTGAGACTGTAGCTGCTTATGGGATTAGAAAGTCCAATCTTTCTCCCGGAGCTGCTAGTCGTTTTGAACTGCTGACCATGCAGGTTGCTACCCAACATATTACCACTATACTACCAGGACTCCTCAGGGATTTTAAGAAACGGTCATTAAATCTCAGCTTAAACATCACAAAGAAATTTTACAGATTGCCATTTGGGCGTCATCCCCCGATAGTGTCACCGATGTTGTTTGCACCCCCTTCAGACTGCTAGTGAGGCCCGTACCAGATGCCCTGTGCTGCCCTGTACTTCGCTGGCCCATCAGATGGGAGTGTACAATCCCAAGACCCACCACCTCTCAGTTTATCCTGCCCATTGCAGGCACCACGGACATGATTATTGAAGTTGGTCATCAAGCTCCAGTGGCTACCCTTGTGTCCCACCAAGCATGAGTCTCACCATGTGTTCCTCCCAGCATTCACAAAGGATTCCTCTTGTTTAGCCCCGCCCTTTCTTTGTTTGGGAGAAACCTGGTGGGTCTTTCCCTAATCTTTGTTGTATGCCACACGGGCCTAGTCTACTTGTGTCTTCAGACTGATGGTACCGCCACCCCTCTGTCACTGGGAGTGAGTAGGTGCCCTCACCACCCGAGTCATGTGTCTTGGTACTTTCAGACTCCTTGGGAACTGAAAGCGGCCAGCAGCTGGCCCCTGAGCCGCCTCCTCAAGATGATGGCTTCTGTGAGGGACACTGGGAGATGGTACCTTTCAGGACAGGGACTCCGTTTCCCTGGCAGGGAGCACACTGGCAGGAGCTGACTTCCTTCTGGAACTCTTCCAGGGCCTGCTTCATGTTCCGCTTCACCGTGCTGGAATACGCCACGTCGGCAGCTGTCACCAGTTCATAGAGAGGCTCTGCCTGGGTGGGGAAGAAAGGAGCTTAGTTAGAGAGAAATGCCTTGTTAGCTGATAAAGAAGGCAAGGCTACCCAGCGATCGGTAGAGGTGAGTGCCCAGAGGCCACAGTGGATCACACAGAAGGAGCAGGCTCAATGAATGCTGGAACATGTGAATGAGTGCCGTGTCCACAGCCTGCACATTGCCAGACAGGTACCCCATCCTCCCTGTACCCCCCACACTGTTATAGATTAAGTTGTGTCCCCTCAAAATGTGCCTTGAGCCTCCAGTGACTCCCCTCTCGCCTTGCTGTTATGCAGAGTGCAGGGGAGAGTGGACTGCTGCAGGAGCAGTTAGGCTAACATTTAGCACTTTATCATTGTAGCTCCCTTTTGACCCATTTAAAATTTGTTCTAGTTTTTTAAAAACCGTTTTATTGCCATGTCATTCATATATCTTACAGTCCAACCATTCAATCATATCAGGAAGAGCTATATAATCATTACCATAATCAATCTCAGAACATATTCTTCCTTGTATTCATTGTTTTTCCTATAATTTAAGAAAATTGTGGCAAAAAGTACGCAACAAAATATTCTCTAATCCAACTACTAAATCCACAAATCAGTGCCATTGGTTATATGCTTTTTGCTGTACAACCATTATTGGTAACTATTTCAAATTATTCCACCACCATTAACATCAACTCAGTGTTCCCTAAGCCAAAACGCTTCCTCTTTCATCCTTGGTAACCATTGGCCAAGTTTGATTTCTTCTTTTTTTTTTTTTAGTAGTTTTCTTGATGTAATATTCACATATCATACTCTTGCACAATTAAAAGAGTTGTGTAGACATCATCACACTCAGTTCTCGTGCCCCGCCCAACATTCATCATTTGCTCTCCAGTTCCCTCCCCCTTCCTACTCCCCATCCTTGATGAACCATTGCATGAGTTATTGTTCCTATGAGTTCACTCCTTCTGTGCTACATAAACTGGGAAGCCTAACAGGGAAACAAAAGAAAAAAAAGCAATGTAAAGATAAAAAGAAATAGAAAGAAAGAAACGACCGCCAACACTATTTTAAAAGCTAGAGAAAACTCTTTTGTCGTGGAGCAAACGAGAAATATTTGCGGTTAGAGCAAATGGAGGTTCGGTCAAGCGCGAGGTCAACTGACCAAGTATCAAATTACACCATGGTTCAATTCACCATAATCAAGTTTACAGTGGTCTCTGCCTGATAGTAAAGCTGCTTGAGTCCCTCACCTGTGGCCAGAGGGGATCTGCCAGAGGCTGACTCTGACCAGCTGCTTTACGGATGGGTTTTGGACTCCCTTTGTTCTCCAGAGCCTGCTACAAAGCGTGTTCACAATTTAAGCTCTGATGCTTTCCCCTTCATCGTATTTGGATATCGTCAGTGATCTCTTCATGAAGGCCAGTATCAAGCAGGGCCGTGTGATACGTACTCTTGGATTGGGGCGAGAATTACATGGGAGCCCAGAAGCCATCTACTTATCCACAGGTTTTGAATGACTCTGGTTTAGCTTGGCAGTTGTCTTATGACAAAAACCAAAACCACAAACAACCAATAAAATCCCAAACAAGCCAAGTAAAACAAAACAAAATCATTTGTCAATCATCCCTCTAGGTTACAAGGCAATTGCATTGATAACATCAATAATGTATCCAATGCCATAGAAGTTGAGGTACTGGTGATATGGGGAGTTTATGAAAGTACAGAACACTTGTGAGCTACAATCCACGAGTTGTTGCTTTGTTCTGATTGCTTTCTTACTTTCTTGAACTCTGCTTACATTGAGCATGGGAGCTGGTGTTGGGGAAAAAGTCCCTGTACCATTTCTTACAAGGGCATATCCTTGCCTAGCAGGTTGATGTCTGTCATATGAATGCAAGGGAAGAGCTGAAGTACTAAATATATGGTGGTTCTGGGGCACTCTTCAGTCGACCTCCTCTAAAACAGGGATCCCACCCAAAGTTCAACAACCGCCATTTCCACAGTCTTGGGATGGCCATTCTTTTCCTAGAGCCAGTATCCCGAGTAAGTATCTCTAGCCTGTGAAAGTGTGAGAAAGTGCATGTTTGTCCTTTAAAAACCAACCACAGGGGCTATTTTGTTACAGCCCCAGCAGGAAACCAAGACAGATGTCCTGACACACAGATAAGTTCATTCAGGTTCAACTCAGCAGTCACTTGCTGAACAGATACTTTGAAACACATATTTGGGGAAAAAATAGGACTATTGTAACATTACCTGCCCACTCTAAACCTATCAAACCATTCATGTCATACTGGGTCCTTTGAACGGAAGCATTTCCAGAACTCCCAAGTGCACAGAATGCCAAGTCTACCCTCGTGCTTCTCTTCATGGCCATTATTTATTTATTTATATGTGTAGGTTCCTCTTCTTCCTTATCTAGTTAGATTACAAGTTCCTGAAAGTCAGGGCTATGAACTATCCAGTTCTCTGATTCTAGACTTGGCTGAGAGCTTAGTAGGATAACCCAGAAGGTACCATCAAGTGGATTCTGAATCGTGGTGTCGCCACACTGTCGGAGGAGAACTTTGCTACATAGGGTTTTCTACGGCAGGTTTTATGCAGCCACGGATCACCAGGTCTTTCTTCTGAGGTGCTTCTTGGTGAATTGAATCTTCACCTTTCCGTTAGCAGCTGAGAACATTAGCATTGCATCATCCGGGGACTCCTGGGCCCAGTCCAGCACTTAATAAATATTGCCTAATAAAAATGAATGGATGTGTGAAAGGGGGATAGAAGGCCTGTACTGCAGTGGCGGTAGGTGTGGGGGAAAGAGCGTGCACAGAAGAAAGGATAAGCAGCAAAAGCAGACGCCGTTCACTCGGCAGATACAGCCATAGTTGAGAGGGCGATGGTCTCAATAGGTCAGCGGTTCGCAACCTGGGGGCTACGACCCCGTTAGGGATTGAACGACCTTTTCACAGGTGTCACCCGATTCATAACAGTAGCAAAATGACAGTTATGATGTAGAAACAAAAATAATTTTATGCCTGGGGGGGTGGTCACCAAAACCTGAGGAACTGTATTAAAGGGTCACGGCATTAGGAAGGTTGAGAAGATTCCCCTATGGCATACGTGAATGTGGTGTGGCTTACCGTTTAGGACAACTCTGAAGGCAAAGTTTCAAGAGGTGGTTCTTGACTCTAGTTTCATTCCAGGGCCAGGTTCCTCCCCAGATTTTGTTTGTGATCCTGCCCTAATGCAGCCCTGGAGAGTTTAGGGTCCATCTAAATGCAGGCAATCATGTCTAATAGAAGCCTCCAGTGGGAAGAAAATTGCTTCCATTTCTTAATGCATCTGATGCTGACCTTCACTCTAGTGGGCAAAGCAAGGTCCCTTGGTGGTCCCATTGTCTCACCAGTTTGTGGTCAATGAATTGATCCAGAGCTTGTTTGCCGAACCATCCAATCCTGCTGGCCACACAACTGGGGGTGGGGGGGGGGGGGAAGGCTGGCGATGGGAGGCACGGATGGATGGAGGGTGGATGGAAAGAGGCCTGCTTAACACTAATGAGGAGCTCCTTCAATACTCTGCTTGCTATTCTGAACACCTGGAAAGGCTGTCTTTACCTCCTGAGGCATTTCCCCCTAGCATGGAGATCTGTTCAAGGAGCCGGAAGAAGCCTTCCACACCTACTGCCCCTGTGTGCCTAGGGCAATGCCGGGAGAGTTCAAACATGATCCCACTGCCTCCTCACAGCCCCCTGGGCGGAATAAATGGTTCAATGCTGTTTCTGAAAGTTTGGCAGCTCAAAAGCACCCAGGAATCACTGGCTAGCACATTCTACTGACCACAAGGTTCGGGCTAGGGCTAGGGCTAGATCTACTTAGGAAAACTCACAGCCACGCGATTCCTATGGGGTATCAGAGTACCCTGACACCCATGAGTCCAAAGCGACTCAAAGGCCCAGTGGTGTTTGGTTTGGTTCCTCTTCACAGGGTAACAATGAGGAATTCAATGGAATTCCAGGAGTCTCATTAAAAGCTTCCATGATGCTGCAAGCCATGTCACCGGTATTTCAAACAGTAGCAGGGTCACCCAAAGCGGACAGGTTTCAGCAGAACTTCCAGACTAAGATATCAATTCAAGACAAAGAAGGAACCGGCTATCCACTTCAGAGGAATTGGCCACTGAAAACCTTACGGATGGCATCTGAATTCTGTCAAACACAGAAACCTCATGCATCGCGGCAGCCACAGGGGCTGCTTCACAATGGGCTCACACGTAGGGCACTTGTGCGAATGGTCAAGGCCAAGCCGGGTTTCTCTCTGTTGCAGACGGTCGCTAGGAGCCGGAGCTGACTGGCTGATACCGAACAACAACGATGCAGAGCTGGGGTTTTCCCACTGGATAAAGCTGATGGAGGGAAATGGGTCTATGGTTCTCATGCTCCAAGCTCTTTTTCAGGGTTTCTCAAATGGCCTTTGAATTTAGCAGTAACCCCACAGGACCCCATAGCTCCCAGTGGAACGAACACATAGCTTGTCCCTTCGTTTGTTGTTGTTGCTTCCCCCCCCTTCTTTCTTTTTCTCCCTTTTTCATGCTCTACACACACACACACACACACACACACACACACACACACACACGCTGCTCACATTAATCTTTGGGTCCTTCACACACTTGCCGTTGTAAAAATGTGACTGCTATCTATCCTGTTGCTGCTGAGCCCGTCTGTTCACATTTAAAACTAGCGCGTGGGGATGGTCACTTGTTCTGCTTTTGTTAGTGGCCACCACCCAGTGGGCCCCTGAGTCACATTGTCCCCTAAGCCACAGCAGTCTCTGACGCGCTGCAGCCTCAGTGCAGAATTGGGCTTGCACGGACCGAGTGTCTGAAGGCTCGGCTGCAGTCTGCTGGGCAGTGTGGCCACACCCCCGTGTTGGTTGCACTGAGGTGCACTGGCCAGGAATTGGATCTAACAATCTCTCACGGAAGCCGAGACTTGAGCCATTGCTAGCGCAGTCCTAGAGATAACAAATAATCGTGTCTACATTGGTTGTCTTCAAGTCCACCTTGACTTGCGGCCACCCTTCAGGAGAGAATAGACCTGCTTAGGGGTTGTAAGATGATCAATGTTTACCAAAGCAGACAGCCTCATCTTTCATCCATGAAGTGACTGGTGGGTTTGAACCACCAAATTTGTGATCAGTGGCCCAATGCTTAACCTACTAAACCTACTAACTTACTGCTACACAACTAAAAACCAGACTTGCTGCCATTGAGTCAATTTTGCTGAACTACATGCTACATGCCTTATACAACTCAATTCTCTTGACAACCTTATAAGTTAGTCTTGTGCTAATGAGATAACAGAGGCACAGAAAAGCTCAACATATTGTCAGTAAACAGCAGAAAACAATTTTAGCTGTCCATAGTCTATTTCTTTTCAGCATTTTATTTTTGTTAGGTAGATGAACACACGATTGGGTGGCATGAGATAAATGACAAAATGATTTTTTTGTGGCTTCTTAGTATGCTTGGATGGGCCACAGGACATCCCAGCCTTCCCTGCCATTGACCTTAGGTCGGCTCCTTTTCCCTTGAGCCCTTGCGATGAGAGAAGGAGGCATGTGTTTATACACACCTCTCCAGCAGCGTTTTCTTTGATTTCTTTAGTGGAGTGCTCCATTGGTGGTTACTTGCTCAACAGCTACCAGCCTTCGTTTTTGGATTCAGTGGATTAAGCTCTTTTCCTACCAGGTTGTATTGATGTACACCACGCCCCCTGCCCCTCACCCCCATTCCATTTTTCAGAAGTGCTCATGTCATCACTCTCAATTACCATTGCAAATTCAAGATTGTGATCATTGGCAATATAACAGGTAAAAGGTAATATTTCCTTTTTTATTTGTTCACCTTTAAAAATGTGTTAAGATAGAAATTTGCAAGCTTACATAAAAGTAGTAAGAAGTGGTAATGAACCCCATGTGTCCATCATCTGAATGCAATAAGTATTAATATTTTATCACATTTCTCTTTTCATTTTTTATTCTAGGAGGTTGACAGTTTTGCATATTTATTGGTCATTGTAGCACTTCTTAGGCTTATTTGCTCATTTCCTTTCAGATGGGGCTTTCTTATAAATTGTGTCATTCTTCAGACATTAAGGATTTCATGTGTAGCAGGATTATTTTGGTGGCTTGTTATTTGCCTCTTAATTATATTCATAGTTTCCCTGTAGAAAATCAGGATTCGTTTTTGGGGAGTAGGATCTAACAGCCCATGTCCAATGCTGTGTTTCCAGGCAGTATTTGTATGTTTAAGCCTTCTCCCATTTGGAGTGATTTGTTTGAACTTGGAGGAATTTGCTTCCAGAAAGGTGTGGTGGTCATTATCACTGCCTACCAAACACTTCAGTTTATGTGCCTTTCTGGACAATTCTCGGCTCATCTGAAAGGCTGGAGTGATCTGTGGCTAGTGTTGACCAATGAAAGATGAGAGGTGTCACTTCCAGATGGAAATAACATAAGCAGAGATGATTTGTCCTTCCCCGTAGATGATATTGGAAGTATGGGGCAAGACAAAGCCTCCATCCTCCTGGACCCCTGTGTGATTACACTGAGCAGAGACCCCCTGACAATACACTGCAACCAAATGTGTGATTGAGACATAAGCATCTGTTGTACTAAGCAGGTAAGATATGAGTTTGGTTATACCCAGGCAGTCCTGGTCTCCATGTGTGCATAGTTCACTGCCATCTTCTTGTCTTCTATCTTGGATAATACCGACACTCTGCCTAACAGCTCTACAGCCTGGGTTCCGTGACCGCAATCTGGCTAGACTGGCTGCTAGAGAATTAAATGTGGCTGGCGGTCTCTGGCTGTTGTTAGGTGTTATCAAGTGGGTTCCAACCTAGAGTACTACAGTATGTGCAAAAAACCAAAAACTGCCTAGTCCTGAGCCGACCTCACAATTGTTCCTGCGCCCACTGTTACAGCCACTGTGTCAGTCCCTCTCACTGAGGGCCCCCCCTTCCCAATGCCTCTCTCCTGTACCACGCGCACACGATGTCCTTCTCTGGGAGCTGGTCTCTCTGGACAGTGTGTCCCATACATGTGAGTTTCCGCCCTTTGCCTCTAAGGAGCACTCTGGCCATACTTCTTCCAAGATTTGTTTGTCCTTTGGACAGCTGGTATCTTTAATCTGCTTTTCCAGCACCACGACTCAAATACATCGATTCATCCTCAGACTTCCTTATTCAATATCAAAATTGTACATGCATATGAGGCAATTTGCTAATCAGGAACTCTGGTGGTGTGGTGGGTTACATGTTAGGTTGCTAAGCACAAGGTCAGCAGTTTGAAACCCCAAGCCATGCTACAGAAGAACGCCAAGACTTCTACGCCTGCAAAGCTTTGTGATTTCAGAAGCCCACAGGGACCAATCTACCCAGGCTAGACGGTCACCATGACTGAGCATCGATCTGATGACAGTGAGGCTTGGACTGAATCTTGTTAGTTAAACACAAGGAACACAGAGAGAGTAGAATTTCAGATCAGCAATGACTGCTTTTTTATGTATAACTCTCTTGAAATAGTTTGGAAATTAACCCCAATCCCAGTGGTCAAGTCAATCCCTCCTCATGCCAACCCTCCTCTCCCTGCCATCGAGTCAATTCTGACTCTCGTGGTCCTGTAGGAAAGGGTGGAACTGCCTCTATGGGTTTCTGAGACAGTAGCCCTTGATGGGGGTAAAGAGCCCATGCATGGCAGGTGGTGCTAACCTCTGCCTTTTCAGCTCACAGCTCAGAGTGTCAGCACGGTGCCACCAGGACTCAACCCCAAGAGTGTCGACATACAACTGGTGTTCAATAGGGGTTTCAGTGGCTATGATTAAACTGTGTTTGATAGGGGTTTCAGTGGCTATGATTGTATGTAAATGGATGCACAGGTCTTTCTTCTGAGCCACCTCTGGCACTCTAGTTTTGGTGAGCAGCCAAATGTGTTAGCTGTTTATACTACCCAGACTCCATGTGAGATCCTGAACGCTAAAAGAGATATTCATTGTTCACCGACAATTCAAATGTAACCAGGCATTCCATATTTTTATGTACTGTATGTGGCAACCCTATTTATGATTTCTTTAATATCTCAAAATGTCTTTGGGATTCTTTAGCCTCACGAATGACTGGCAACTGGGTCAGGAGCTTTTTCCTTCAAGACCTTGTGAGGGTAATCGCTCCATCACTGCCAGGCGCTTACTACTGTACAAAGTTCTAAGACCCGTTAGACTCTGCTTTCCAGAGGGGAGGATTTGCTCCTGAAAGTCACCCCTGGCCCCCCAGGCTTGCTCCGTTTTCAGTAATTTTGCCTAGGTGTGCGTAAGCTGTTCATAGTGCATTAGCAGCACAGAGAAGCTTCTCTTATTATGTGCTTGATTAATGCATCTTCACGTTTCATCTTGCCGCTTCCTCAGGAAGAAGACTCTGGGTGTTAGAGTCCCTCTTCTGTACTTTTGTCCATCATATTTCTTCTCTGTCATTGTTTTCATCTCTTTGTCTTTTGCTTCTATATTATAGGAACATTTTTATAGCACCTTCCACATCACTGACTCAATTTTCTGCAGTGTCAATTCTGTTCTTTATAGTTTCCCATGTAGGTTTTAATTTGGCTATGGTGCCTTTGCTTGCCTATATTCCACCACTTTCGCTTTCATCTGACTATTGTCTAAACATCTCAGCTTCAGCTTTCTTTTCTCAACCTCTATGCTTTCTTGAATTATATCGCAATCACAAAGCAAATGCATTTAAAATTCTACTTCTATGTTTCAATATTTTAGATGCATGCTTTTCTTTTGAATTGTGAATGAAATTTCATCTTTTGTGTTTAAAATCTCTTTATGCAAAGGGGCTTGGGAGAGTTTGTGGAAAAATTCCATTATCTTTTAACTCCACGAATCCACAAACTTTCTGAAGGCTGTTTACATGTCTGTTGTTTTCTCATAACTCTTCCTTGAACAGGATCCATTTCTTTATGTCTAAATTTTTCCAATAGACAACCTAAAGGGATTCTCCTCCACACCCCCAACCTGACTTCCACAGAAATCTTGTTTCAGATTTCAATCTCGAAGACCAGTTTATGCAGACAAGCCTTGGCCAACTTTCTTGTGTCTATAGATTTTGTATCCAGTAGAAAATGGTTTATCTGTCTGTTCTGAAAAGTAATAGCCACGCCAAGTCTGCAGAGAATGATTCTGAGAGCCCGTGAAGCCAGGGGTGGTTGTCCCTTGCCGGGAAGGCATTGTCTAACACTAGAATGCCCAGAATGTAGGTTTCCAGCTAAAGTATGCCAAGGAGGTGCATACAAACCTTGTCTGTCCCTGTTTCTCCCACTCCTGCAACATTCTTGGAAGACCCCTGATCCTCCAGACTCTTTCCTGGTGCGACCCTTTCATGGTTTCCCACGGATTGCTTCTGCTATGCTTCTTCCAGTGTGATAGTTTCCAATGGAGCATGCTGGGAAGCCCTCTGGGCCTTCAGCAAAGTACTGTACCTACAACATTGTTGGTAAGAACTGTTTGATATGCTTCATGTGATAACTCCCAACCACCACCACCACTACCCCCCCACACACACACATGCTCTCTCCTCTTTCTTACATGTATACACTTCTGTCTCCATTTCTTAGCTCTCTGAAGTCTCTCTCATTCTCTGTAACACACTGTATCTTCACGTGCACATATACACCACATTCTACAGACCACGTGCCTGTCACCTGCCATTCTCAATGCCCAGCCTGGCACAACCACCTGTCCAAGTAACCAAGGCAATCCTTTCATCCTCCGCTTTGTTTATTGTCCCCCACCCCCTGCACCCAATCTGGTAAAGCTGTCTCTGTAAAAAAATAATAATAATAAAGAGCAGGGATCTCTTTCCCCCCAAACTCTCTTCTCTCCCATGTTCATCTGAGATGCCATCCAATGTCACCATGGCGTCAGTCAATTCCAGAAGTTACTGGAGCCGCCTGCAACCTGGGGCTGACTTTATTCCGTTCTATGCTTGCCAGCAACTGTATCCCACGTGTCGCTACTGAACAGGTGGGGGTGGAGAAGATTTGAGTGGCAGTCTTGTTCTGCAGAAACTCTGACTCTGACGCGCAAAACAAAGACCCTGGGTTTGGTAGCTGCAGAGTCTCCCATCAGAGCTGCAGCCCCTCAATTCCTCTCCTTGGTTTCAAGGGGAACTCTCTAGGGGCAAACCCTGGACCATCAAGGACTGTACAGGAAATGGCAAGAAGAGGGTGATGTAACATGTGATATGGACACTGTGCAGAAGTCCCCACAGGCAAGGGCCAACCACTGATGATATGTATGACAGCCCTGTTCTAACATACGTCTTTTTAGTTTAAGGTTGCAGACTTCCTCGTGTGTGGGTGACAGGTGGTTGAGATCATTATTTTTTATTCTCCAAACCCACAGGAACGTCTGGAGGGGAGGAACGAGGTCAAGTTCTCTAGTCCAGACAGTCAGAGACTCTTGAACACTCACAGGTGGCAAGTCTCACTCTCTGACCCCTGGTTCCCATCCATCACACAGTGCAGAGAAGAATACTTAATTTGTAGACCTGTTGTGCAGGTGAGATCACAGTCCTAAAGGCTTTGGCAGAGTGCCATAAATATCGTCAGTGCTGAAAGCATGTTGTCTGTTACCATGGCATATTCTCCTGTCCTGTAAAACCGCTGTGCATACATGGATCCTACGTTTCAACAGGCACTCTGTTTTCTTTCCTTGTGCCTCGCCTGTTCCCCACCCTCCCACCCCGTTTTCCTTCAATAGCTTACTTTCTATACTACCACGGGGACCTTGCAATTACTTGTTGGTTGAATAAACAAATAAGTGCATGTCTGATGAAACAGAAGGGACAAAACCAAGCTAAATCTATCGCCATAAAGTCAATTCTAACTCATAGCAATGCTACAGGACAGACTAGCACTGCTCCCACGGCTTCTGAGGCTCAGTTATGATGGGCGCCGACTGTCTTATTCTTTCCTTTGGAGCAGCTAATGGGTTTGAAGTGGCTGGTGCACTTCTTTTAGCAGCTTGGGGGCCAAGCAAGTGGAGGCTGAGGCTTTCTAGGTGGTGCGGAGTGATGGGCTGTCATCTGTTCATTACAGATGTATTTTCTGCTCTAAGTAACTAAAGATTCAGTCCTAAGTCTTATTGGTCTCTGTATGCTGTCCCCTGGCTAGTAGTAGGAGGCACTCAGGAACCAGTAGAGGAGCAGATGCGTAACATAGCTGCACGTACCTTGACTTTGATGGTGCTCGGGTTGTACTGCACCGCATCACCCCACTCCTGCATCAGTTCTGCTGTCGGCAGCTCCTTGTATGCCAAGGTGGTGATGTGTTCACTTGCCCCTCCTCGCACACGGACCACCAAATCATCCACCACAGTCTTTCTCTTGTTTCGATCTGAAATGGATGCAGAGAGCTGGTATCCCTTGAGAGATCTACTGTAGGACCTTGCAATTCATTACAGCCCAGCCAGCAATACTAGCGCGGCTGACCTCAATCCTGAGGATGGGGCTGGACTAGAAGCATCCCTATCTCGAGGGGACACATGGTCCTTGGATCAAAATGTAAGCTCATCCAATCAGACATAACACAAGTTAGAGATGGGAAAAGGAGTGTTTGTTGTGAGCACTGATAAGCTGTATTCACTGAATGAGTCTGTGGAAGAGTAATAGATTGATTAAACAATCAACTGGAAAATAAAGGTAGACAATAGAAGACAGATTATAGATAATAGAGAGGTGGGTAGAGATAGATGACAGATAGATAAATAAATAATAGAAATAGATATTTGTAATACTTTTATTTTATCCTTACAACAATTTCTCTGTGCTAGGAATCACTAGATCTTCTTCATATGTGATGAAACTCATGACTGGAGTTGTAAGTCATTTACCCAGGCCCACAAAGACTCATAGGTCATAGAGTCAAATTTTAAAAAACACCTGCCTATTTCAAAGCCAACATTCTATTATCAAATGACTCACACCTCATATCCACCCTGGGAGTTGAGTAGGGCAGAGCCCATCTGACTGAAAACTCAGTTCATGCCCAGCCCGACCCTACTCACACTGCACACCGCTGCTGGACCTGATTTTCAATTCTTTTTTCTAGCCTGATAACCTTGGGAAATCATTTATTCCATTTGAGACTTCTTTTTCCTGGCATACAAAGTGAATCCTCTGAATCTATGTCATGAATAAATGAATCAATAATAATAATGATTGATCTTCTATTGTCTATGTAAGTGTTATACATGCATTCATTTATTTAACCTTCATGGTGAAATAGGCACTAATTTAATACCCAGTGGGCAGGCAGGGAATCTGAGGCACAAGGCATGAACGAGCTTACCCATCAGTCTGCACAAGCTTTAAGCTCTATACTTCTTTGTGTGTGACGACATAGGTATAGAAATTCATAATGACTAGACCTGGATGGAGTAGATCCTCAGTCACCGTACAACAACTGATAGGATCAGGGGACCCTATGCAACAATGAGCAGCTTTAGTTTCTGATGGGGTGGCCTGGTAAGGCCTCAGTCCTCTAAGTAAGTGACTTTTTTTTTTTTTTTGGTCTTTCTAGAGTGTTCTAGATAAAACAACTTGCTTAATCACTTTTTAAAATCATTTTATTGGAGGCTCTTATATCTCTTATAATAATCCACAAATTCATTGTGTCAAGCATATTTGTACATATGTTGCCATCATCCTTTGCAAAACATTTTCTTTCTACTTCAGACCTTGGCATCAGCTCATTTTTTCACTCCCACCCTCATGAACACTTGATGAATTATTATTATTATTACTTTCATATCTTACACCATCTGCTGTCTCCTTTCACCCATGCTTCTGTTGTCCATCACCCTGGGTGGTATTGGTATTGGTTATACATCGATCATTGCAATCAGGCTCCCCTTTCTCCCCCCACTTTCCCCGTACCCTCATGGTATCATTACTCTCATTATTGATACTGATGGGTTTATCTGTCCTGGATTCCCTGTGTTGCAAGCTCTTATCTGTACCAGTGTACATGCTCTGGCCTAGTTGGATTTGTAATGTAGAACTGGGGTCATGATAGTGGGGAGTGCGGGTAGGAAGCAGAGAATGTTGTATGTTTCATTTGTGCACCTAGGCTGGCTCATTCCTTTCTTGTGACCCTTCTGTGAGGGGATGTCCAATTGTCTATAGACGGTCTTTGGGTCTCCACTCCATCCTCCCCCTCATTTGCATCAGTAATTGTTTGTTTTGGGTCACCTGATGCCTGATCCTGTTGACGGCTCATCATCACTCAGGCTGGTGTGCTTCTTCCATGTGGACTTTGTTGCTTCTCAGCTAGATGGTCATTTGTTTATCTTCAAGCCTTTAAGACCCCAGATGCTATATCTTTTGATAACTGGGCACCACCAGCTTTCTTTATCACATTTGTTTATGCACCCATTTTGTCTTCAGTGATCATGTTGGGAAGGTGAGCATCACAGAATGTCAGATTATTAGAACAAAGTGTTCTTGTGTTGAGGGAGTACTTGAATAGAGGACCAATGTCCATCTGCTACCTTAATACTTAACATATAAATATATGTACATAGACCTATATCCCTATCCTTATATATAAATATATTTACATATGTACATGCCTATATTTATACCTCTATAAATGTCCTTTGCCTCCTAGCTCTTTCCTCTATTTACTTTTACTTTCCTCTTGTTCCACTATCATGTTTGACCTTCATTCATCTTTCAGTGAATCCTCTTGGCTACATTGTATTTGATCAAACCTCACCAGGCATTCTACACCCTTCTTGCCATCAATTCTAGATCACTTGTTGCTCCCATGGCCCTAGATTTGTTGGCTCTCCCTTCCTTTTCCCCTCTCCCCTGTCCCCCCAAGAACCATCCATCCCATTGTTTTCTCCTCTTCAGGGGATTGTTTATCCTGCCTATCTTATATAGATAGACATGAAAAGGAGGGGTGGGGGGGAAAGAAGCCTATAAATAGCTCCAGGTCTGTCTATTGATCTTTAGGAATGTTTTTCAATTGAGTCTGATGATGTGCCACACCCTTCCCTCAAAGTCTATTTTTGGGATTCCTCAGGGACTTCATTCCTTTGCTCCCCTGGCTGCTCTGTTGTACTCCTTTCGTGTTTGGCCCCAGTGTAGGGCAGTCAGACTGGGCACAATTCCTACACTGTGTCTCCAGTGTTGCCCCCCGTAGCGCTATGGGTCAGTGTGGGGACACTATGAAGTGCCATCCATTCTAATCTTCGTGTCCTATGTCAATAGAGTTGGTGTATAATGGTGGTTCGGTTCTGAGTCTGAAACGCCTGAGCATCATTAAAGACGTGGATATTGGGCACAGTGCACTGCTGGTTGACTGGGACAATTATCTTAGAAAACAGTTTAGAATTATCCAGTCAAGTAGAAAAAGTACATACTCTTACATGACAACAATTCTATTTCTAGGTATAGCCCTGAAATAAAAATGACTTGCACATACGTGCCTGATGAGTGTAAAAATATCCATATGTGCTTACCTTCATGGTTACCACAGGAAGCAAAATTGTGAGAACTGCTTAGACATAGCAGACCCCTTGAGAGAATGAGTCTCTGGGATTGAAAGCTCAAGATGATGGTTTCTGAGGGCACTGGACTCGATTGGCCTAACCTTGTCCACAAAGACAATGTTCCACATGCTACACCCGTGGGTAGCACTGGGGTCTTACACGCTCAGGAGTGGCCATCTAAGGGAGAGCTATTGGCCTCTTTCCAGCCAGACGAAAGAAGAGTGCAGGAAATCAAAGCTGCAGGGAGATAATTAGTCCAACGGACTTTGGGCTACAGGAACACCAGTTTCTAGGGCCCCGAGGCTATAAAAACTAGATGGTGCCTGGCCACCACTATCAACTGCGCTGAAAGTTCGAATTACAAGGATCTGAAGTGAGTTGGAGAGAAAAATATGGAACTCAAAATCACAAAAGAACAGCAGGCATCCTGGCGAGATAGAGACTGGCAGAACCCACAAGACTTTGGCTCTTAGTCCCCCTTCATATCTGGACCCAAACTCCACCCCATGGCTCAAGTTTCAGGCAAGCTTCAGGCAAACAATAGACAGGCCTGTGAGAGGAACAATAAAGCTAGTGAGGTACACTCTTAGAACAATGAGCCAGTCAAAATCAAAAGGGTAACACAATTCAGGAGGGTTGGGAAAGAAAGTGGAATGCAAACAGAAAACCCGAGGAAGAAGTAAGAGAGGGGATGTTACATTGTGAGTGAGGCCTGCAATCAACAGCATGAAACAAAATGTGTATGAATTGCTTAATGGAAAACTAATCTTCTCTCTACATAGTCACCCAAATCGCACTAAAAAGTAAAAAAAGGAAAAGAAAAACGGTTCATAGTAGCATTCATTGTAATTACTTGGATCAGAAGATAACCCAAATGCCCGCCATTAGTAGAATGAACGATTGAGGTATGTCCATATAATAAAATATGGAACTGAGCCATGTTACTGCTGTGTGCCACTGGGTAGATTCTGACTCCCAGCGATCTGTGTGGCAGACAGTAGGACTGCTCCACAGGCCTGCCAAGGTCATCATCTTTATGGGAACAGATTGTCTGTTCTTTTCTCCCGTGGAGCTGCTGGAGGATTTGAACTACTGACCTTGTGGCTAGCAGTTGAGCACTTAAACATGTCACCAGCAGGATGACTCTTTGAACTAGCTACACTTATACACAAAATGTGCATGAGATGTCCAAACATGATGGTGAATGAAATAAACCACATTGAAACAAGTTGATCCTATTGACATAAAATTTAAAATCAAGCAATAGTAAACCAGAGCGGTTAGTGACATACACAGGCAGAAAAACTAGGAAGGAAGGAAGGAAAGAAGGGAGGGAGGGAGGGAGGGAGGGAGGAAGGAAGGAAGGAAGGAAGGAAGGAAGGAAGGAAGGGGAGACAAAATAAAGAAAAAGAGAAATCAAGAGGGAACATATTAAACACAAAAGTAAGGACAGTAGCTAGCTCACAAAGGGAGGGTGCAAATTTGATTGGCAAGGATTTCTGGGCTGCTGGGTGTTCTATTAGTGACCTGTTGGGGGTGACTTTGCAAGTGTCCTTTAAACAATTGCTAGGTTTACTGCGATCTCTTCTATGCATGACACATTTTGCAACCCAAGCCCACCAAAATGAACAAACCATACTCTCAAAACTAGGACAGTTACAAGGCACGATATTGTGCTAGCGCACTAGTTAAATTTTGCTGGTCTGCTTTGATGTCGTTCTGTCTTGGCGGTGGAGCTCTTCTTCCAAACGTGCTCAGAGGCACAGGCCGAATATGGAGAGTCCAGCGATGTAGAACACCTGCTGCTCCAGGGATGGGGGAACTGGAGCCAGACTGCTCGCCTCTGTTTCCACTTCCTGTGCTGTTTCTCAAATTGTTGGTTCTGATTCCAAGTTCCTACTTCCAGATCCCTGGCTCCATAGCCGACCTTCAAGTCCCACCTCAGATCTTTTCTCTTTGCCCTTTGGGCGTTGCTGCAAGATTTGTGACTCTGTCTGTTCTAATCTGTATAGCACACCTCCTCCAGGAAGTCTCCTCACCTAGCTTCTCACCTACCTGCCCCCTCGCTTCTGCATCTCCACCCTCATCCCAGAATCCTACCTTTAGCCAGGCCAACTCCTAGACCTCACAGTAGATTTCTGTTGTTGGATTCCCCCCAGTCCCACCTACAAAACTGAACTTGGTACATTAACACTCCCTCCCTTACTGAAGTGGATTTGATGCTCCAGGCTAGAATTGGTGCTTATTGCTATCTCCTCATTGCTTCTTGAAGTGTATGTTTACCTAATGTAGCTGGTGGAGTCATTGTGTGTTCTGCTGCTAACCGCATGGTCAGCAGTTTGACTACACTTGCTTTCTGCTCCTGGAACGAATAACAGCCTCAGAAACGCACAGGAGCAGTTCTACCCTGTCCTACAGGCTCCTTTTGAGTTGAAATCGACTCGGAGACCGTGAGAGCAGCAGTTTAGGACTCCTGTAAGGAGTGGCTTCTTTATAGTATCGTCGCAATGCCTCAGCGTGCTACATTTTCGGGGTAAGGGCGAGGGAGAGGTTGGAGGCAGAGGGGTCCGCTCCCCAGCCACTCACCTTCGATTTCCTTCAGAATGGCATCGCACCGGCCCACGGACACGCCCACCTTGATGGACACCACCTTGATGGGGACTTGAAGTTTGAAACCGTGCTTGGCACACTCCTGGACGTCATCGAGAGAGAAATCTGCGGGAAGGAAGAAAAGAGCTGCTTTCATGACGATGACAGACAAGTGGAGCCCGTGACGAAGGCCCCACCAGGAAAGGCTGGTGTCTCTTTAGGGCAGGGTGAGCCCGTGCGGGGGTTAGACATTCAGCGTACTGCCAGAAACGCTTGAGCGCAGGAAAGAGACCCAAGTCCCCCCAAAACGCGAACTTGTCGATCTTAACCCCTATACTGCGGGGACAACTCCACTGGGGATTAGCGGTTTTCTATGTGGTGTCACGGAGGCCCCTATAAAATACCCCAAACAAAGCAAAACGAAACAAAACCTCACTGCTGCCCAGTTAATTCCAACTCACAGTGACTCCGCAGGACGAGATTGAACTGCCCCTGGGGATGTCTCAGGCTGTCATACTTGCCTGGAGTGGCAAGACTTGTCTTTCTCCCATGGAGCAGCTGATGGGTTTGAACTGCTGACGTTGGGGTTAGCCGGCCAACGCATAATCACGACCCCACACCAACTACTTTTGAGATGCGAAAAGAGCAGATAGGGTGCAGAAGCAAGTGAGCACAAGAGAGGGAAGGTAGAAAGCACACGGAGAGCATCGCAAGGAAGGAGAACTGAGGAACAAGGAGAGTGGGGGGCTGTGACAAGAATTTCCCCCCACATGGACAGGGAGAGGGCCTTCCTCCAGAGCCAGTGCCCTGAGTTAGCACCTCGGGCCTCGAGACTGTGAGAATACAGAGTTCTGTGCATTCAAGTCGCACACTCGTGGTATTTCTCTTAGAGAAGCACTACACCATGAAGACAAGGACGGGTAGATTGGGAGCTAGCTACACGCGGAAGGTATTTAAAGTCATGACGCTGGAGGAGACAGAGGGGGTAGTTGTAGGAAAGAGGGCATGACCCAGATGGAAGGTCATGTCAAGAAGAGCATGAGTCATCTGAAAATGAGACTATGACGGTGTCGCATGGAAAATTAGGACAACCTAGGACTCTGACCCTCCACCCGATGGCAAACTCTCCCATCAACTCATAGCTTGCACGTGGCCTGCCAGGAGAGCCAGGGTCCCCTGGACAGTGTACCTGCTCTCTCCAGGGCCTCCTGGTTCATGACGAGTGTGTATTCGTACGTGCCCCCAAGCACAGCCTCTGTGACATAATGGGTCCCGAAATCGCGCAGGAGATCTCGGTACTCCCCGTAGCTGTATTCCAAGGGCAGCTGCTGGACTCGCTGCAGGAATTCGTAATGGAGCATGAGGCTTCTGGGCTTCAGCTTGTAATGTGCCACTTCAAGGTCAGCGCGTGCATGCAGAAATGTGCTTTTCTAAATGAAACACCAACATGGGAGAAGCAGACCTTTACAGTTAGGAATCTGGGATGAGAAGCTGCACTTCACAAATGCCATGGCCTGCTCTTGCCTGGGGTCATCACTCTTACGGCTCCTTGAGGAGGCATTGGGAAGAGGGGCTCCTTGGCACGCTTTCGCGTCTCAGAAATATCCCCATGTCCTTCTCAGCTGGGAAGGGTTGGCTCTTCACTCACCCCACACCGCAGTGAATAAGGCACGGGAAGGGTGACTGGACACAGACGTGGCAGCCGGGAGCCCTAATGTGATGGCGCCACGGAGCCATTTGTTCTAGGGTTTGCTAATCCACAACGTGAACTTCTGCTTATGCCCATTAAGCACCATGAAGAAAAGCCACACAAGAAAGGTGAAGACACGGCTTGAGGAAGGCTAACTGCTCCGTGTAGGGCAGTCAGCAAGCTACAGTTCACAGACTAGATACAAAAATGATCATCATCCTCCAAAGCGATTGAAACACAGCCATATGTGAAGGGAGACATCGGACAGTGTGAGATATGACAAAATCATATTTTATAAATTATCAAGGGTTCATGAGGGAGGGGGAGAGGGAGGGACGGGGGAAATGAGGAGCTGATGCCAGGGGCTTAAGTGGAGAGAACATGTTTTGAGAATGATGAGGGTAACAAATGTGCCAATGTGCTTTACATAATTGATGTATGTATGGATTGTGATAAGAGTTGTATGAGTCCCCAATAAAATGATTTTAAAAAGAAACACAGCCATATCTACTCATTTACATGTTGTCCATAGCTGCTGACATGTGAAAATGACAGTTAAGTAGTTATGAGCGAGAGACGCCAACGTCCCGAAGAGCTTAAACTCCTTACTATCGACACTATTACAGAAAATGTTTGGTAACTCTGGGTATGGCGTAGAACCAGGGGCGATTACCCAATAAACATGGGAAGCATGGACTTAATTATGCTTACTTACTAATCTGTAGTGAAATTTTTCACATCTTTAATGTGGTAGAAACATGTGAAATTGTTCACTACAGAATAGTGAACTGCCATTGAGTCGATGCCAACCCACCATGACCCTATAGGACAAGGTAGAACAGTCCCCTATGAGTTACAGAAACTCGTTGTGGGAGTAGAAAGCCTGGTCTTTGTCTCAAGGAGCAGCTGGTGATTTGGCAGTGCTGACCTTGAAGTTAGCAGCCCAACGCATAAGCCACTGTGCCACAGAATAGTACGTAAACACAAGTACCAAAATCCCAAACTCAGTGCCATCGAGTCAGTGCCAACTCAGTGACCGCATAGGACAAGGTAGATTGCTGTTCTGAGTTTCCAAGACTATAACTTTAGGGGAGTATAAAGTCCTGTCTTTATCCTTCAGAGCTCCAGGTTGTTTCAAACTTGGGTTTGCAGCCTGGAGCCTGATCTGGAGGCTGGCAGTCCAAGGCATAACTCTAACCCTATACGACCCCTGTCATGGATTGTAGATTTGAAAAGATCCCTTGATTTGGTAGGAAAGTGTTATGGGCTGGGAGGGAGATTGATGACAGTCATACCTAGCGGCAGAATATTTGATGTGGTGGAAAAATGTGTAGTGGTGCATTATAGATTCATGAGTAAGCACAAGTAAGCCTGTGCTTACCTTGCTTATTGTGAGATCTATCCCTGGGTACACTGAAAGACGGCAATACTACATGAAGAATACAAGAAGTTTTAATATAGCCAGTGGTTCTGAGTTGTGCAAATGGTTTGACTGATAACAAAAGGTGTGAGAAGGTCAAGTTCCTCTCAAGACACCGTGGAAGAAACTCTGGGCATTGGAAGCCCTATAGAGCAAAGTTGTACTTGGCATGCATAGAATCACCCCGAGTTGGAATTGACTCAGTATCAACTAGTAGGTCGACTACAACCACCATCAGTTGCTGTTGAATTCCACAGCACGAGACCTCATGTGTCTCAGAGTAGAACTGTGCTCTGATTTGGGGGGAAAGGAAGTGGTGTTAACAAACCCAGGGACAAGGGAACAACAAGTGATCCAAATTGGTGGTGAGGAGGCTGTAGGAGGCCTGGTAAGGTGTGATCAAGGGTAATGTAACCAAGAGAAATTACTGAAACCCAAATGAAGAAGAATACGGTACACATTTATTGTTTTATTAAAAGACACCTCGCACTTCCTGTCTGCTCCGGCTGCACTGTGGCCAACAGCGAGCTGCGTGGCGGCATCCACCGCTATGGTCCAGAGCCCAGAGTTATGGTAACTTTGGGGGGCCTTATTTTCGCAGAGGTCTTATTTTGGGGGGATGCCTTATATCGCCGTGAGAGGCAAAACTGTAAGTAGGTCTTATTATCAGGGTATGTCTCACTTTTGGGGAAACAGGGTAGTGAATCACGGCCCTCTGCCTTCTTACCCCTCCCGCCTATACAATCACTAGGTTCTCCATTCATACTTGTCCTAATTATTTCAGGTCTACTCCCTACTAGCTTGAGTAGTTGTAAAAGTTTCCCCTTTGATTACCCATCTTTCTGTATTCAATGCTCCTATCAAACGTGACGTCTAAAGACTCTACTCTTATTATGATAATGTCCTTCTGGGTATTGGCTCTCTAGTACCTCTAGAAAAAAAAATCACACACTCCCTCCCCACTCCTTACCTTGAATATAAGGTCTTCACAATCTGTCCTCTAGTACCCTCTCTGGCGTAAACTCCTACAAGCTCAAGCTTTCCTCCTTATGCCTTGTTATTTCCCATCATCCATCTATAGTAAGCTTTACGTTCATTTCCTACTGTTCCTCAAAGTTGCATTATTGTTCATGATACAGTGTTTGCATGTGCTGTTTCTTCTGTGCGAAATGCTCTTACCTCTCTTTTCTGCCTGAAACCTAACTACTACTCCTCTAAATCAATCCTTACCTCTGATTTGATGGTTGTTGAGATAGTAAAAGATGATTGTGCCAACCTAGCTGATAAAACACATGTGGGGTTAATTGAAGGGCAGAGAGATAAATGGCTCGGTGAGCCGCGCCTTTCTAGTTCTCAGGTCGTTTGCTTTCTGATGATCAGACCAGGGTGCAGCTGCCTTAACCAATTCCCTGTTTTAGCTGGCAATGCTCACTTCCTGCAAGACATCCCAAAGGAGAAGCCACATGGACCTACCCTGATGCAGGCCTGGGTGCTGGGGCCGCTGTGTGGAGACCTCTGCCAGTGCTGAAATGCTTACACATTCACTGTTTTTGCTTTCCTCCTGCAGTCGACATCATTGTGTCTGTTTAGGGAGATGGAGGAGGACTTTATGGATCAGTGTTGGACATATGGGCTAATGGGTTAATGTTGAACTTGTGGGCTTGAGTAGCACTGGGTTGGGATGTTTTCTTGATGTGCACTTAACCTTTATATAAAACTCTCTCTTAGACATGAGTTTCTGTGGATTTGTTTCTCTAAAGTACCCAGACTAACACAGTTGTTGTTGTTGTTGGCTGTCATTAAGTCAGTCCCTGCACAAGAGAACAAAAATATTGCCTGCTCCTGTGTCATCCCAATGATTGGTGGTTGTGGGATACAAAAAGATTTTTCCCTGGGTCTTCTCCTGCTTGCTAGCTCATTGTGTAGTCAGCTGCTTAGAAGTTTTCTCCCTGAAGGTATCAGCCATCCAGAGCAATCAGACTATTGTCTGTCCCACCTTAGGTGGGGCACACACTCTACTGATAAGGATAGCGAATGTTGCCCTGGAGATCCCAGAGAAAGGGTCAAGCCCATCTTGAATCTAGGATCTGCCCGCCTTGTCATCTGCACCCCTAATCCCTCCTCTTCCTATTGTGTGTGCATCTCTAGATCGCCCCCTCCCTTTGCTGTTTTGCCTATGTTACAACCCCTTCCTGTGATGTATGTGGTTACCTGTAATCAGGAGGGCTTGTTCCATATATATATATATATATATGTATATATATATATACATATATATATACATGCCTTGGTTATAAATATATTTCTCTCTCTCCTGCTCTTGTCTCCCACCTCCACGTTGACCACCAAGAGGGGCTGAGGTGAGCATGCTACCATAAAATGTGTCTGATTCCTTTATTTTATCTTCTCTCCTACCTTCCCTATTGTCTATGACTTTACTATAACCTTTATATATTATTGCCATACAATTGCACCTATAGAGGACCCCCCACAATTGTAAGAGGCTGATTGCTCTAAGAGGTGGCAGACTAGACCATCGTGATCCAAAGGATTGTCATTGGTTAATTTCCAGAGATAACTTACCAAGCCTTTCTTTCCAGTCCATCTTAGCCTGGAAGCTTCTCTGAAACCTCTTCACAGCATAGCAGCACTCATGCCTCCACTAACAGAAAAGCAGTGACCATGCTTGAAGTGCATTGTCTGGGAATTGAACTTGTGTCTCTCTTATAGGAGGCAAGAAATCTAATACAGAACCACCAATGTTCCCATTTCTATTTGAAACCATCCTTGATTTGCCGAGATGTGCATTCTCTTCTCTAATGCATTGCACTTTACTTCCATTTCTTGTAAAGCCTATACAGCCAAGTTGTGTTATAACTGATGTGAAAAAAAAACAGCAAGTTACCTCTCCTACTGGGCTGGACTTGGAAGCCAAGGCTATGTTTATTTGTTTTTGTCTTTTAAGTCTCCAGTGTGGTGCCTGGTACGACAGAAGCACCTTGTAACTGCCCATTTCAATCATGGTGCTGAAGGGAGACAGAGAATGGGAGAAGTGCATGGGTGCTACCCTGTGATTTGCTTCTAGACCAGCTTATCCAGCATCCCTGTATTTCAGTCTTGGGCACCTACTAAATGCCATTCTGAGTCTAGAGATGAAAGAAATAGTGTATTCCCTGAAGAACCTAACAGCCCAGAAGATAAAGAAAGACAGCAGAGACAATAACAATATGATTATTTGCCACTGATCCCCTGCTGGTTGATATTATGCAGCAGAGATCTTTTTGAGATTCCATCATTATTTCTCCTCATATAAATAACTGTAGACTTCAGTCTTGTTCACCTCAAAGCCCCCTTCAGATTGATTTTCCACCATAACCCACCACATTAAAAACTCAGTGTCTAGAGAATAAAATATAACTCTGTGTTAGGCAGAGAACTAGCTAAAGCAGCAGCCCACTGGTCTGATCACCAGGGACCAAGAGAGAGAGGGGTGTGCCTTGCTGAGCCATTTATCTTTTTGCCCTCCAATCAAACTGCAACTTGATTAATCCCACATGTTCTTATTGGCCAGGTTGGCACAATAAACCTACCTATCACAGTCCACCCCTTGCCAACTTTTGGCACCTATACACAATTCTTTAGTCATATATAATTTCCAGACATTAATGAGATCACACAACTATCATCATACATCTTTCATACATATAAAGGAAAACACACTAAATCTAATGTATCTGGCACATGATATATGAACAATGAAAATATATTCAATAAAAACATATAAAGAAGATAAACTGATAATCACAAACCTCGCTTTTGCAATTGATCATGTGGTCATACTTATAGGTAGAACTGCCTTCCTCTACTTCATTCTGTATTACCTTTGCCCTCAGGCAATGCAGGCAAAGTCCGCCCACAAGCAGCAAATAGCAGGGTGGATCACCAACAGTCAGCAGTTGAGGAGCTTAGCAAAGCAGGCCCAGATAGAATATCGAATTCAAGCAAGGCAAGATGACAGGATCCACCAACCTCAAGCTCAAGTGATGTATACCCCAGCAGCGTGGTGAAGGAACCTCAAACTCTAGCTACATGTTCCATGGGTTGTCTTTCCCACAGGTAGTGAAGTTCACAAGTTGAGGCAGAGAACTCAATCGACTCTAGGGGCTCAATATCCTCCTCTTCTGGATCATCAAACCATATGATCCAATCCCATGTTTCAGGGTCCCATTTTTTCCAATTAAAGCCCTTACTTTAATATCAGACACTGTTCCAGACCTGCAATTCAGCTGACGCTGTAATTTAGTTACTTGTATGATGGGACTCTAGATTCAGGTTTTGGCAACATCAGCTCTATTCCTAGAGAAGAGAAGACTCTCCTTTGTAGCACATGCAGTAGCTTTTAGGTCTGTTATTCGGCACTTGAGAAGTGCTTCCGAGGTTCTGAGATTATCCCTCTCCTGGATCACCTTTTCTATTGTAAGGAGGACCAGTCAACCAGCTTCCTATACTTCTCTTCTGGACAAAACTGCTGGAAAATATCAAACACATGATCACCCAGGGCCTCTCCTCTCACAAGCCCTTCATCTATTGGTGGTGATACTGTGGATATTGGATTTGCGACTTCACACCATGGATTAACACCACCCTCTCTATTAATAGTGGCAGACTTATCCATGTCTTTAGAGCTAGAGACAGCATTATCAGTGCTATTAAGCCTAATCAGGTTGTAGAGACAATTTGGGAAGCCCATATTTATCGTCTCATTGCTCTAGAACCACCCCATTCCTGGTATCAATTGAGTTAAACAGAGAACTAGCTAACACAGCCACATGCTGGTGTAATCACCGGAGAGCAAGAGAGATGGGGGAGGGCTTTGCCGATCCACTTATCTGTTTGCCCTATAATCAAATTGTGACTTAATTAATCCCAAATGTTCCTATTGGCCAGGTTGGTACAATAAACCTACTTATGACAACCTCCTTACCCTGGAACTCAAGGCTCTTCCGATTTGCCTGTTACCCGCCTCTCCAACCTCATATCCCACTTCAATAATTCCACTTCCACCCAACCAAGAGCTTTGATCTTGACCTTGTTGGTGATAGGAGCAGATATGATTAGTACTGAAGAATGTGGTAGGAAATGGCTTTGAAATGAGACTCTTTAGAAGAGTCAAAGATCTGGAGTTAGTTAAAAATGGGAGAAGTTGTTTTTTAAAATATTGGAGGGTCCTCACTGAAGGTTTTCCATGACCACAGCTGTAGAAATGAAGTATAAAGCAGTGTGAGCCCAACTGAATTCTGTGGTTCTTAGTTTGGAAAAGGAGAAGAAAAAAACTCTATCAACACAGAACCTGTACGAGGAAGACCTTGCTGTGGAGGGTTAGTGATGCATCCAGGTGATGGTGCCCAGGAGCATAGGCAATGCAGGTTTAGAGTCTGAGAGAAAGGCTACAATCAGTCATGAAGACTCCTTGCTCCTGCCTGTAGATGTGGAAGGTAAGCAGTGTCAACTGTAAAGTATAAAGGGAAGAGAACTGGGAACAAAGTATTTAAGGGACAGCTGAGGATACAAACCCAGGAAGGAAATTGATACGGAACAGAAGAAAGGCAAGGGCAATTGCTGGGTGACCTCAAGGTTAGCACCACCAATTGGCCCGAGAAGCTGGAGAGTAGGTGCTTGGTGAGGCTGCCGAGAAAGTTTTGGGTGGCTGATCAGGACAGAAGTCACAGTGCTGTGGGCGATATTTTGGTTTGACAAAGCAGTAATCTCACGCTTAATGAAAAACAAGGAAAACAGCTTCTTAGAAAATGAGAGAAAGTAATTATAGAAGGCCATCGTCGCTCGGCCTCTCTAAAAACAACATTAATATAAAATGGAGCTATTTTTCGTAAACAGGCTTTCCAGAAACATTATGGGCTGTTAGTAATAATGTGGAACACAGACTCATCGATAGGGATGACATTTCAAATGAGTATATGTAAATATAAAAGCAACAAAGGCATACTTACAGTGTGAGTGAATCGCTTGATTCTGCTAATAAAGTGTTTGCCATTAGCAGTTGTCAAGTCATAGCCAAGTTCAAATAATCCAGGTATTTTAAAACCAAAACTGGAACTGGATACAGCAGTTGATTTCCGTGTGACATTATGTTCAAAATCTTTGTAAGATTCATACTCTGTTAGTGCAAATTCGTATTTGCCTTGGGTCTACAGGAAGAAAAGAGAAGGTTTCTTATTTCATGTAGTTCAGGTCAGCTCAGTACAAGTCAGCAGAGATTTTGTACCCGGCACTGGTCTACGTGTTTGGGATACAGATAAATATGGTCCAATTTGTTCCTCTTCCTTTAAGATTCCAACTTTGATCTCAAAAATACTCCAAGGCTCCTCCTTCATGGTCTGGTTGCCATCAAGTCAATTTCTACACCTAACAACCATATGTGGACCAGAGCTGGGCACCCTGCCGTTTCCAATGGCTGACCTTTCAGAAGTGTATGGACGGGGCTTTCTTCTGAGGCACTTCTGAGCATCCTCAAATCTCCAGCCTTTCGGTTAGTAGCTGAGTGTGTTAACTGCTTGCATCACCAAAGACAGTGACGCAGAGACAGACAGACATAGTCAATATGTTGGGTTTAGATTCAGAGGGTATTTACGGATTGACTTTTGACGGGCAGAAACTGACATTAGCATCTTCCTGTGGGATAACCTTGGAAATTGATGTACCCTTCGCTGAGACTTGGTTTCTTCGTGTATAAGATGGAGAAGATAATGGTTCCCCTCATTAGGCGTGGCCTGAGAGTTGAGTTTATAGAAGCATTCAGGCACCAGCACAGTGTTTTGGGCATTGAGTCAATTCCAGTTCATGGTGACCCCATATACGGCTTTATAGGGGCGTATTCTCAGGTTTTTTCACTCTGGGTAGGCTCAGTTGCCAGTATTTTGATTGGAAGCCAAACATTCAACGGTTGTATTCTCAGAGTTCCTTTGGCACAAAGTAAGTGCTCAAAAATGGTTGGCAGTGAGGAGAGGAGATTTGAGATGCCTGATCATGCCTGTGTTTGGATTGGGTTAGCCTCGGTGAGGAATACCTCTTCTAAGATGCCCCCCACACACACCCCACCACCACCATTTCTGAATCAAGAGACTGGGCACTGGGTAGAATCATGAGAGTGTTGGGAATCTTCTTTTTCTTTTTAGCCAAAAGTTAGGCTTGGCCCTGAGTGAATATTTCCTTTTTGGACAATGAATGTGTCAGGAATTGGGTGGGGGTGTGTGTGGAGTATTAGCCCAACTTTCAAAAGAAAGGCGTTTTAGGCATGAAAACTGCCACCAAGACCTTCTAGTGCAACCCTTAATTTTGTAGGTGGGGAAACTGAGGCTCAACTGGACCAGAAACCTCGTCTCACCATGATCTGTGGGAGAGTCGGGTCCAGAGCCAAGGGTCTTGGCTTTGCACTCTTCCCTTCAGTGTGTGTGTGTGTTTTATGTTAAGACGAAGAAGAAGAAGAAGGAAACCTCACTGCCATCTAGTTGATTCTAGTGCACTGTGGCCTTGGGAACAGAGCCGAGCTGTTCTTTATGGTTTCTGAACTTATGCATCTTGATGGAAACAGTTAGCCTCATCTTTTTACGGCAGAGCATCTGGTGGGTTTGAACCACCTACCCTGCAGAAGGCAGCCCAATACTTAGCCTCCAATGACACCAGCATTCTATAGACTAATGTAAATCAGTACCCAACCCATTGACACCAAGTCTATTTCAACTCACAGCAACCAAATATCGGGCTTTGGAGACTGTGACTCTTCACGGGAGAAAACAGCCTCATCGTTCTCTTGTGCAGCAGCTGGGAAGTTTAACTCCCCCTGCTCCCCCTCCCCTGCCACACACACACCTTGTGGTTAGCAGCTGAATTCCTAACCCTTAGCACAGCATAATCTACTAAACTCCACTCTCTGAGAGATTTGATTTAAAGTTGGCATATTAATCATAACACTTAATTATAAGCTTACATTGGGAGAGAATTTTATAGTTTAAAATGCTAAGAATAGTGCCTAGTTCTAATAGTCAAGAATCTGGTAGTAATAGTAATAATATTAATACAATAGCAGCACCAAGTTAACATTTCTTGAGAACTCACCAATTTTTGTCCTAAGCACACGCATACTTATTATCCCACTAACTCTCATGCTGCAGAGAGAAGGCGTCACACCTCCCAATTAAAAGAAAGCCAAACATAGGCTTGACTATTTAAGGTGATACAGACAGTAAATGGCAGATGGCACTGAGTCTGCGTGACTCCAAATCCTAAACTCTACTTGTATCCCCAAGGTGGCTGTTGATATTATTAGTGTTGCTATTATTCCTAATGCTAGCACTATTGATGTACAGAGCAAGTCTTCCTCACGCCAGTGCCTTATGGAAGGAACGATCCATTTCACACAGGAAGAAACTGAGGCTCGAAGAGAAAAGGTGAGGCACCCAGGATCGCACAGCCCACAGGGTTCAGGGAACCCAGGATCACATGGCCCACAGGATCCAGGGAACCCAGGGTCACACGACCCACAAGATCCAGGGCCCACAGGATCACACTGCCCACAGCATCCAGGGCCCGCAACTCCACATTGACCAGCCACATTTCTGGCCCATAACACACTCCACTCTTCTGCAGTTGCTTCCTGGCTGCTACTTACCTGTGGGGTGTAGCTTTCCACATTGTATGGCTTCCTAAACCGTGTGTCGAGGATGTAGTGTGGGGAACACCCACCGGCGTAATATCTGTGATCTAGAACTGGGCCTTCCAAGCTGTTGGTAAATAAATTTAACCTGCCAGGAAGACGCAGAGAGGGTGAAGAGGTTAGGTTTGCAGGTCGCCGAATCTCAGATGGAAAACCCTACTGAACCCAAGCTGCTAGGCATGGCCTTCAAGGGGCCTCGGTATCTGCCTCCAAACCAGCTTTATAGCTTCACTTTTGGTCACTCTCCAACTACAATATGCTACTCTCGGCCTCACTCATTTGGAAAAGCATGTGATTCTTTCCATCTGCCTTGCTCCTTCTCTGCGAGTGCTGTTCTCTGGGCCTGCGATGCACTTTCAAGTCTTCATTGTTCTCTCTCCTGCCACTCTTTCAAGACTGAGCTTTCCCTTTGGGGAAAGACCGGAATCCCCACCCCCACTGGGTTTGAACCCCGCTGTCACCCTGTGCTTCCCCTTGGCGCATGTGTTGCGTTGTACTACTGTGAAAGTGGAAGGGCGTCATAGAGAAGAGCATGCGCCACGGAGCCTGGGTTCAAGTCCATACTCTGCCATGCACCAGCTGTGTGACCTTGGGCAAATCTGTTATCATCTCTGCGCCTCCATCTCCTCCTCTGTCAAGTGGGTTTTATGAAAATGCCCCCCTCATTGGGTTGCGGTGAGGGTTGCACATGTCGGTACTTGTTAGGTGATTGAACAATGGTTCGGATGTGATTACTGTTTGTTATGATTTACACGCTTCTTGAGGGTGGTGCCTGCCTTCTCGCTCTTTGTGGCCTCCCATCACAGGACATAATCAAGATAATGACTGCTTCTGGAGGGCCTAGGTTGATGCCTCGTTTCATTGAGGGCCCTTTCAGCCCTGCGTAATACAGCAACTGACAGTCCTTGAGCATTTTGAATTCTAACAAGCCTGTGGGACAGGGCAGAACTTCCCCTATGGGTTTCTGTTACTCTTTAGAGAAGTAGAAAGCCTCATCTTTCTCCGTGGAATGGCTAGTGGTTTTAAACTACCCGCCTTGCAATGAGTGGCACAACGTGTAACCCACGCCACTGATAGAGCTCTGTTTATAGATAATATTAAGTCTGTGTCAGAGAAGAGGAAAATCCAGCCCTACTTCAATGTTCTCTCGTGTTGTCTTCTGAAGCACCAGTCATTCTTGACCACTCAGAGTTCTTTGTGTATCAACTGGAGATCTATCTCCTTTTAGCATCTGCCCACCATTCCTTCCCAGCATACTTAGCTCTTCTTTCCCACCATGGGTTTTTTCATGTCATAATAATGGACACTGTTATTTTATTTAACAAATATAGCATGGTGTGTGCTGGGTGGTGGTAACACACTCTCCAGGTCATGCACGTGAGTTCATTTAATCCTTCTAGCAAATTTATAAGCTGTAGAAATAGTTCAGTGTTCAATGACGAACCCAAGGGTTAGCAATTCGAATCTACCCAGAGGGGCCTGGACAGACATGCTCGGTATTTACTTCTCAAAAGCCGCAGCGGGGAAACCCTGTGGGGCAGGTTCTCTCTGTACAGAAGGGGTAGCCATGGTTGGAATGGACTGGACAGCAACTGGTGGTACTGGTAAGCAATAATAGCACCACACCCATTTAACAGACGAGGAAACTGAGGCACAGGGAGGGCATTTGACTGGCCCAGCGTGACCCTGCTAACAATCATTGGTGATGCCAGGATTCAAAGTCCGGTGGCCTGGTTCCAGAGTCTGTATTTGTCCCACCACACACGCAGCCTCTCACTTATTAGTTTACTGCAGAACTTTGAGAGAAAGACATTGCTGTTTGTCTTCTCCCCAAAAAGCTACACAAACGTGTCCCTCACTGGAATCTCCTGACCAGCAAGTGGCTCCTTCTGACCTCCTGTACCGAGTCCCCTTGAACTCTCTTACCTGGTCTGCCCCAGGGCTCTCTCACCTTCTGGCCGAGTGACCACTGGAATCTCACTTAACATTTCTGGGCCTCGGTTTCCCTCCCAAGGAGGCAGTGTTCCATTAGCTAGCGCAGTGGTTGGCACTCAGAGGAGGGGCCACCTAAAGGGCCTCTTTCTAATGGCGTCCTATAAGGATCAGGATCTGATTTTTGTTTCATAAGAAGAGAAGTTCCATTTAGGGTCGAGTTTCCTCTCACCATATTGTATCCCCTTCAGTGGATTATTACAATTTAGGAGGGGAAGGTTTCACTCTTCCACCTGATGGCGAGAAGCGGCAGAATTTGGCAGCAAAATAGGATAGAGTTGGCAGGACCCAGATTCAAAGGACGTAGCCCTTTCTGACTTCTTAAGAGTCACCTAGCTTCTTAGATCCTTGAAAAAAGACCAGAGCAACTCATAGCTCCTCAGAAGCGTGAAACACAGATGAACACCAAACCCATCTTGGGAATGCATTTTTCCACTCACTGTGAGCTTCGCCTCTAGGCTATGGTCCACGCTGGGGTCTAGGAACAGAGAAATAAATAAACCCCACCCCAAGTTTTTACTGGGATAGGAACACCAAAGCTCAGACAACGCCCAACACAGTCCTATAACTCACTGTTATGCGACTCCCAGTCAAAGAACCCAACTCTGACTCCTCGTGATCCTATGTGCCTCACAGAAGAACCATGCCATGCACGGACAGGGAGATCAGTGGCGGAGTTTGGGTTAATAGATCGCCACGACTTTCTTCCAAGCAAGGATATTAACCAATGACACCAACACAGTCACAAAGCAGGCACTGAAACTAGTGGTCAGCCTCCACTGTCCTGTAGCAGTGGTCCATTGCTCCCATGCATCGTTCTGTTCCCAGTGTCCCTCCACTACTCTCGGCGTGGCTCAGCTCTATCCACTCACTGAATGTGCTTCCAGAGAACACCAGGACTGCCCTCAAGAGCATCCGGAAGCATCCATATACATGCCACCTTTTTTTTTCCCGGAAAGGAGCGCTGTTCCATCTCCAAACAGGAGGGGTCACTTACCCACTGGCCAATGTGTCAATCGCCCAGTATCGGTCCATTCCGTGCTGACATTTTTGGTAAATTCTTCTACAGTTTGCCTCATCGGATTGGTCTCCACAGTCATTGTCCCCATTGCAAAGAAGTCTGCGGTTTATGCACCGCCCTGGGATGGAGAAAGGGCCGCACCTGTGGTCACTCTGTTATCCAGTTGGGGAGCTGGAATGGTGTGAACACCTGCGTTGTGCTGGACAATTTGCTGGACCTTTAATGCTCTGTGCTGACTGATCCTCATGACCCAGGAAAGGCTGGTAAAAGCATTCGCAGCTTACCCCTGACCCCCACCCCTGCCACCCCAAACAGAAGCCAAGAATGTATTTCTGAAAGCATTTTGAGGGGAGAGAGCTTAGAAGCATTCTGCAAAGGCATGATTGGTGAGAGGGGGCCAGTGAAGAGAGCGGACATGTCTGATGGCCCAGGGGCAAAATAGCCAGGCTGGAGCCTGGACTTTTCCCAGTGACGCTCAGGAGAAAAGTATGCTTGGTCTAAACAAACAAACTCACCGCCACCAAGTGGATTCCAACTCACAGTGACCCTATGGGGTCATGGGCTAGAACTGCCCCTGTGTGTTGCCATGACTATAACGCTTTACTGGAATAGAAAGTCTCATCTTCTCCTTCGGAGCAGCTGGGCTGGGGTTTCAAACCGCTGACACTGTGGTTAGCAGCCCATCAAGTAAACCTCTGAGCCACCAGGGACCCGTGGAGTTTTCTTGGCATGCTCTGCACTTACTGATTAGCTGAGGAACCGTTCATCCATTTGCCTAACCTGCTGGCCTCAATTCCTTCTGCAAAATAGAAATCATCACGCCTGGGGATTTACATGAGTGAATAGACTAGCAGTGACTCGCGGTAAGTACCTGTCACTGCCATGACTGTCGTAGTGTTTGTGTGAGCAAGGTCACCCTGTGGCGGGATCCAAAGCTGGTGTTGTTGTGAGTTGCTTTTGAATCTGTCCAGCCCGTGGCAGCCGTAGCAGGATCCACACCTCTAGTTGTCTCATCACATCCCCGTGCACCCTTCCCCCAAACCTCATTGCCTTCCACACCACGGGCCCATGGCCAGTGAGAAAGCATTTTTTCCACCTTGGTTCTTCCCTAAATTTGGATCTATCCTCTCCTCCGACTTTCTTTCATATTTGTATTTTCCTGGGGGGATAAAGTCCATAAAACAGACTCCCTGCTTCCTTAGATGTGTCTGGTCATTTTATTCAACCCTTTTAGGGTGTAAAAGGCTGAAGAATAACATTCCGGTCTTCATATGTTTCTTACACGGCATTTAAACTAAAGCCTGCCCAAATAGCCAAGATGACTTCGGTCCAAATCACGGAACGATGGTCCTTAGGAGTCCATAGACACATAATAAAAACGTCTTTCAGATTTACGGACTGACTTTTGCCTTTGCAATAACGCCTAGGGGTTGCTCTAAGAATCTCGAACTCTTTCTTGAAAGAACCTGAAGAGCAATCCCCATGGGTACAGTGAATCCAGAAAGTTACAAGCGCCGTCTAGATAATTTTGTTTACATACCCTGATGTTTGCCTGCGACTTGGTGAAACAGGAATTAGCTAGATGGAGGCGTTGCAAACACACGTGTTTATCTAGTTCTGCCACGAACGAGTCATGTGTGGTTCTCCCTTCTCTCCTCTTTCCGTGTTTCTTCCCCTCTCCTTCCTTCCTTCTTTCCTTCTTCATTTGATAAAAACAAAAATTTTTTTACTGACTCTGTCATGTGGTAGAGGCTCCAAGACTTGGTCCTGGATGGGAGGTATCTATCTAAAAAATTGTTTCTAGAGGAAAATGATGAGGAGCCCTGATGGCATAGTGGGTTAAGAGTTGGAGTGCTCACTGGAAGGTCAGCAGTTCAAAACTACCACCTGCTCCAAGAGAGAAATCTGCATTACCATCCTCCTGACAAGACTTACAGTATCAGAATCCCACAGGGGCAGGTCTGCTCTCGCTATGGGGACGCTATGAGACAGAATTAGCTCGATGACAGTCAGCTGACCCTATTTAAATATTTTAGGCTTTGCCTATATGGTCCTTAGCTCCAGGCATCTGATAAAACTAGCAGAAATCTTTAGAGGCAGACAGAGGTGCCAGCCCACAGTACTCTCTAGATCGGAGGGAGACTTTTGTCCAACCATCTTCCTGGTTTTCTTTGTTTGATTATTTGTTTGTTTCCGGATTAAGAACACTGGAGTCAGGAAGGGCAAGAGAGGACAGGAGGCTCAAATGACTACTCTATCTTTGGGAGACATTTTCAAAAGAAAGGTACAATTATCAACTAACAACAGCACGGCACCAGCTTATTATTGTATACAATATCATCCCTGCATCAGGACAGAAAGCAAAGGTGGAAGAAGCCTCTCTCTTCCGGTGGGAAGAATAATGCTCTACTTCCAGGATGCCTGGATCCTAATCCCAGAAGCTGTGTCTGCACGACCTTGCTTGGCAAAATGAAATTCGCAGGGTCATTCCAGTAAGGGTCCTGAGCTGACAAGATTCCCGAGGATTAGCCAAGTGAGCCCGTGCAACCACAAGGATCCTTGGGAGGGAAAGAGGGAGGTAGAGTCATAACCAGGGGAGAGGCTTGGCGATGGCAGCAGAGCTGCCTTGACGTGTTTCTACGGCAGGTGGTCTCTAGGCACTGGGAAAGGAGATAGTAAAAACAACAACAACAATTTTTCCCTAAAGGCTCCAGAAAGAATAGAACCCCCCGGATGCCTCCATTTTGCCCAGTGAAACCAGTTTCCGTTTTAGAATCTTCAGAACAATCCGGGAATAATTTGAACTGTTTTAAGGTGATAAAACCCAAACAAACTCACTGCCATCCCATGGAATCCGACTCACAGTGATCCGCTAGCACAGGACAGAACTGTCCCCTGTGGCTTTCTGAGATGGCGACTCTTTTACACGAGGAGAAAGCCTCGTCATTCTCCTGAGGAATGGGGGGTCGTTTTGAACAGCTGACCTTGCGGTTAGCACCACAACGTGTAACCCACTACACCACCAGGGTGCCCAGCTGTGGCAACACCAGGGGGCTTTGAATAGTCTGTGAAAAATTGGAAATAAAAGTCACTCGAATGTTTCCATGAGCTTTTTGAAGTTTCCTTATTTATAGCGACCCTACAGGACAGGGTAGAGCTGCCCTCTTCGGATGTCTGTGCCTACAACACTATCTGGAAGTAGAAAGCCGCATCTCTCAGCTAGGTTGCTCTTCAGAGGAAAAGACAGTGCGATTTCTTTCCTCTAACGTCCCTGGGACATGTTGTCAAGAGACCAGTCCCTGGAGAAGAACATCCAGCTTGGTAAAGTGGCAGGGCAGCAAAAAAGAGGACGGCCCTGGACAGGATGGATGGACACACTGGATGGACACACTGGCTGCAAACCTGGGCTCAAACACAAGAGCCACTGTGAGGCTGGGAGAGGACTGGGCGGTGTTTCGTTCTGTCGTAAACAGGGTCTCCACTTCCTTGCTGGCACCTACGAACAGAAACAAAGGCTAGGGAGCCCCGGTTGAGTAGTGGTTTCAAGGTGAGCCGCTAACCGGAAGGTCAGCACTTCGAAACCACCGCTCGCTCGACGTGAGGGAGATGAAGTTTTTCTACCCCCTTAAAGAGTTACAGGCTCAGGAACCCACAGGGGCAGTTCTTCCCTGTGCTAGACGCTAGGACCTAGGACCTAGGAACCAAAATTGACGTTAGAGCAGGGAGCATGGTTGCGAACTTCTTTTCCTATGTTTGTTGGCTGCTTGGAGGTCTTCTCTGGTGAAGGTTCTTTGCCCATTAAAAAGGAATGAAATACTTTATTGACCCTTAGGTGAAAGTTTACGGAACAAATTCATATCCCATTCAATGTTATATACAAATGGTTTTAGGGCATTGGTTACACTCTGCTGAAATGAACCAAGCCTCTCCCCCTTAGCACCCTGGGTTCACTGTTTCCATTGATCCATTTTCCTAACCCTTTCCTGTCTTCTCATATTTGTTTATGGGCAGGTATTGCCAATTTGGTCTCCTATACTTGACTTTCGAAGGAACACGTTTCATAGACCTGTTTAGTTATTGCTATAAGGTGAACTTTGGGAGTGATTTCAGTGCTGAGCAAAAAGCGTGTCACCATCTCAGGGGTTCCGTCAGTCTCAATCCCTTTGTTCACTTGTGCACCGCTTATTTGTCTTTTCATTGTTCGCGTAGAGGTAACCAACTGACCTGTTGCAATTTTCTATAGGTTCTACGAATTAGGCCCTAATCAGAATCATAATTTCTTAGGATGCTTTCCCAGTCTGTAAGTTCTTGCGTTTAGTAAAGTCTTTTGGTGAGCATCAGTGTCTTTTGATGAGCATTTTTTTAAATCTTTTTTTAAAAATTTTTTTTTAAATTTTAACAATTTATTAGGGGCTCATACAATTCTTATCACAGTTCATACATATACATACATCAATTGTATAAAGCACATCTGTACAGTCCCTGCCCTAATCATTTTTTCTCCTCTTTTCTTTTTTTACATTTTATTAGGGACCTATACAACTCATTTTTATGAAGTCCCGTTTGTCTTATTAAAATGTTCTATTCACACTTTTGTTGTTATTATTTTTATGAAGAAGATCCTATAGTTTTTTCCCTCAAATTGTATAGTTTTGGGTTTAACATGTAGATCTTTCATCCATTTTGAGTTAGTTTTCCTATATTGTGTGAAGCATGGGTCTTGTTTCATTGTTATGCAAGGGACATCCAATTGTGTCAGCACCACTTATGAAGAGACTGTTTCTGCCCCCTTGAAACGTACTTTGACCACTGTGACAAACAATTGTCCCTAGATGGATGGATTTAATTCTGAGTTCTCAATTCCATTCCATGGTCTATGTGTTTGCCATCAAACCAGCACCAGTCTGCTGTGATTACAGTGCTGTAGAATATTTTTTTGACGTTCGTAGTATGAAATCCCCTGTTTTTTTCTTTCTTCAATAGAACTTTAGCTATATGGTTTCTCATTCCTTTACATGTAAATTTGGTCATTCGTTCTTCCATTTCAGTCAAGAATATTGCGAGGGTTTTGATCGGGATTGCATTGTACATGTAGATCACATTGGGTACAAGGAACCATTTCACTATATTAAATGTCACAATCCATGAACACAGAGGGGATTTCCACTTTGATGGGCCTCTTTTCCTCTCTTACAGGAGTAGTTTATAATGGTCATTGTGTAAGTCTTTTATACCCCTAGTTAGGTTAATTACTAGATATTTTATTGATTTGGGAGCTATTGTTTTCTTGTTCAGAATAGTCTTTGTTAATATGGAGAAATCCACCTGATGGTGTGTGCTGACCTCGGATCCTGCACACTGCTGAATTCTCCTGCTAGTTCCAGCAGTATTCTTGTGGGCTCTTTAGGGCCCTTCTGTCATCTAAACATAGAGATAATTTTATGTCTTTTGTTCTGATTTGCACACCTTTTGTTTCTCTTTCTTGTCTTATTGCTCTAGCAAAAACTTCCAACACACATCGAACAAGGATGGTGATCATGGCCATCCCTGTATCTTTTCTCGTCTCAAAGAAACACTCTTGGCTTTTCTCTGTTGAGTATAATGTTGGTTCTTGATTTTGCTTATCTGTCCATAATTATATTGACAACATTTCTTTCCATTCCTATTTTATTGAGCTTTTTTAAATCAGGAAACAATGTTGAATTCTATTGAATGCCTTTTCTACCTGAATTGAAATAATCATGCTTCTTCTCCTTTGCTTCATGTGGTAGATGGCATTGAGTTTCTAAGGTTGAACTACCATATAATCCTGGTATGAAATCCACTTAATTATGTCATGTGATTTTTTTAATATGTTGCTGAAGTATTTGGCTAGAATTTTTTGAGAACTTTTGTATCTATGTTTGCAAGGGATATTGATCTATAATTTTCTTTTTTGTCTGTAGTGGCTTTGTCTGACTTAGGTTTCTTTCTAGGTTACCCTTTATTCAACTAGCTTGGTAGTGTTAGTTTCTCTTTTATTTTTTTGAGAGAACCACCTGATTCTGGGCTTTAAAAAAGATATCTTAAACTTCTTATTTTATAATGAGCCTCCTTTGGGCCTTTAAAAAATGTCCACCTTTGCTGGTGTAAGTTTGAGCAGAAGGCAGTTTGCTAGGAGTTTGTCCATTTTGTCTAGGTTGTCGCATTGTCAGTGTGAAGTGTTTTATAATAATCTGCTGTGGTCCTCTCTTCATTGACGGTTGGAATGTCAACAATATAATTTCCTAATTTTGTTATTTTCCTTTTGTGGTTTTTTTGGTGTTTTTGTTTTTTTCCCTTTTTTCTGTTGTCTCCTTCTCTTGTGAACTTCACCAATGGTCTGTCGATTTTATTGATCCTTTCAAAGAACCAACTTCCGATTTCGTTGATGTTTTCTGTCACTTCCCTATTTCCTTTACGTTTTCCATGATCTTTATTATTTCCTTTTACTGGTAGTTTTTAGCTTCTTTTGCTCTCTCTTTTCTATTTTTTCAAATTATTAGGTGAAGTTAATGATTTAGGATCTTTCTTCTTTTTAAATGTAGGCATTCATTGCTATGAATTTCTCTTTTGCATACTGCTTTTACTGTTTTCCAGTGAGTGGTTTGATACGTTGTGTTTTCATTTGATATAAGGAAAATTTAAATTTCATGTTTGGTTTCTGTTATGATCCAATGTATTTATTATTTAGCTTTTGCGTGTATTTTTCCTTGTTTTTCCTGTTGGTATATAATTTCAGACCATCATAGTCAGACAACATCCTTCTATGATTTTAGTCTTTTTAAATGTGTTGAAACTTGTGTCTTAGCGTATGGTCCATCTGGAAAAGGTTCGTGTGTGCTAGAGGAGAGGCTATATGGTTCTGATGCTGCATGGACTGTTCACAGTGTGACTACTAGGTCCAATTGGTTTAAGGTTTTATTTAAATTTTCAGTGGTCTTCTTTTTAGATGTTCCCTCTATAATTAAAAGTGATGTGTTGAAGTTCCCTACTATTATAAGGAGACTTTGTCTGTTTCTCCTTTCACTTGGCGTGGTAATTCAAATTTCCAGAGCTTCTCTTTGCTTGGGAATATCTTGGTTTCCCCAGTGTTTTGACCAATTTTCTGGGTAAAGAATTTTGTGTTGGTGGTTGTTTTCATTAACTGTTGTATATATTTCTCTATTGTCTTCTGGCCTCTAGAACTTCTGAGATAGCCACACTAATTTTTTTGCATGAAATGCACTGATTATGTTGCATTTGTCTCGTTACTTTCGGAATTCTCTCCTTGTCTTTTCTTTTTTTGTGTCCCCCTTGTCTTTTCTATTCAAGAATTTTACTCTAACTGGGGTTCAAGTAGCTTCCTGGGTTCTCTGTTCAAGTCTGGGAAATTCTCTATAATTATTTCTTGGAAAAAATTTTCTCCCTTTATTGTTGTGCTCTGGAATTCAAGTAATTCTAATGTAAAGCTTTTAAATTTAATCACATAGTAGCACCTGGGTTTGTTCTTTTCTCCTGTTTCTCTGGAGAATTGGTAAATTCCATTATTTGGACTTCTAGTTCATTTATTCTGTCATCTGTCTATTCAACTCTATTGATGAGTGGTACTCTTACTTTTTATTTTTTAATTAACTGCCTTTAGTCTTCAGCTCAGAAATTCTCTTTCTTTTTTGTTTCAAATTTGATTTACTTTTCAGTTTCCTTACTGAGTCTCATTTTGTTTCTCCATTTGTTTCCTGATCTTCCCTAGTTTGTTTTTGAACGTTTTTACTTTCTTTAAATATAGATAGCATCATAATCTGAACATTTAGATTGTTCTATTACTCTGGTCCCCATAGGAGAGATTTCCTCTTGTCATGTTTGCTTTTGATGGCAACTTCTCGTGTGATTTTGAATTTTACTACTTTTTGTCAAACCTGGGCCATTTGGTTTGGGTTTTTTATTTACTTTAAATTTCATATTCTGGTTCCTGTGTGAAATATTTCTGATTGGGTATCCTGGTGACACCACCACCAAGTACCCAGCAGCCCACCAAGAAGCGGGGTGTACACTCATCAACTGCTGCACATAAGAAAGATACAGCCACCTGCCCTTGCAAAGGCTCACAGCCATGGAAATCCCACCGAGAAGCCACACTCTGACCCATGAGACTAACTCAGCATCAGGGGGCCTGTTACCCTCTGACAACCACTGCAAGACACTCTTTCCTTAGGTGTTTTTGTGGTGGTGGTTGTTCTGTTGTTTCTCCTTCGGGAGTTCTGGAGCTTGCTCTGTGGAATTCAATTAGCATGCACTGCGGGATGGAGGAAGTAAATAGCAGGTTTCAGACATTGGCACAAGCAGCATTGGGGCGCAACTCTCCTGTGGTATTGGTGGGTGACTCTATGTCTTTTCGCCATCTATACCACTGAACAGGCTCTCCTATAATGCCCTGCCATGGGCAAGAACCCAGCCAGTTCCCTCTTATTGTCTGTGCATGTGAAGCACTCCCCAACCCCTGCTGCCTTTGACTCCTCCTGGTCCCAGTGCCTATCTGTCTCAGGCCTCATGAAGGTTCCACGGCGCTCTCGTAGAGCATCATGGCCCTCCTTTGCTCCTTCCACTTGCACAACCCAGGGACTCCAGGCCCAGTCTTTGCTGCCTTATAGCATTCTGCTTCCGCCCTCTCAGAGCAGTTCCCTCCCTGTAGCCCCTGTTTAAGGCATTACCCAGCTCTCTACCAAAATGCCTGTCCCTATGTTGTCCCTGCTCTTCCTCTCCCTGCTACTGCAACCACAGCACCTCTCGAACCCCACAGCTGCCGTGCAGAGCTCTGAGACCCGGTCTGCGCTGGCTTTGACCCGGGGCTCGTAGTTTACATGCTGAGAGGGTATATGAGAGCTTCCACTCATTTTTGCCACCTCATTCCCTTTTCCAAATGTAAGCTCATAGCATCACCCAACTTTCTTCTGAGGAAGCTTAAATGCAGGAAAGTTAAGCGACGTCCCCTAGGTCACAAAGATGAAATAAGACCTGAATCAGGATTTCTGGGTCTAGCATTTCTAATTTGAGCTTCTTTACTATCAATGAACTAAATTTGAATTCTCAAATTTCTAAGTCCAGTTTTACTACGTATATGATATATAATCTTGGACAAAATAATTGCTACAATGTACATGTATATATTAAAATATTAATATATAACCAAGGGATATAGGTAAATGTAAATATATTTATAGGTTAAGTGTTAAGTTGGAGACCGACATTGCCCTCTACTCAAGTCCTCCCTCAATGCAAGAACACTTTGTTCTAATAACCTGGAATTCTGTGATGCTCACTTTCCCGACACGATCGCTGAAGACAAAATGGGTGCATAAGCAAATGTGGTGAAGAAAGCTGATGGTTCCTGGCTATCAAAAGGTATAGAGTCTGGGGTCTTAAAGGCTTGAAGTTAAGAAAGTAGCCATCTAGTAGGGAAGCAATAAAGCCCACATGGCAAAAGTACACTAGCCTGTGTGATCACAAGGTGTCCACGGGATCAGAGATCAGGCATTAGAAGACCCAAAACAAACAACCATTTCAATTTTAACGAGGGGGGTCAGAATGGAGACCCAAACCCCATTGGCAGACAATTGAATGTCCCCTCACAGAAAGGTCACAAGGAATAGATGAGCCAGCCAGGGTACAGTATAGCACCGACAAAATACACAACATTCCTCTATTTCTTTAAACCCCCTCCCCATTATCATAACCCAGTTTTATCTTACAAATCTGGCTAGACCAAAGCATGTACACTGGTACAGATAAGAGCTGTCAACACAGAGAATTCAGGACAGGTAAACCCCTCAGGACCAATAATGAAGGTATGGGGAAGATGGGGGAGAAGGGAGAGAAAGGGGGGCCAAACACAATCATCAACATACACTTCCCCCCACCAGGGGGATGAACAACAGAGACGGGTGAAGGAAGACAGCAGATTGTGTAAAATATGAAGACGGATATAATTTATAAATTATCAAGGGTTCATGAGGGTGGGATGGTGGAGGAGGGAGGGGAAAGAAGAGGAGCTGATATCAAGGGCTCAAGTAGCAAGAAAATGTTTTTTAAATGATGATGACAACATATGTATAAATGCGCTTGATACAATTGATATATGGATTGTTATAAGAGCTGTAAGAGCCCCCAATAAAAAAATTTTTAATTGCAACAAATGACAATTTCTTAATTTGTAAAATGGGGAAAATAATGACACCAGTGAAGAGCTGTTATAGTCATTGTGTCATTTGTTGCATACAACCGATTTGTAAGATATCAACATTACTAAATCCAATTTTCTGTTGACAGAATCAAAATGCAGAAACAACTAATGTGTGGATTTCCTTTTCATGGAACAATTTGTGTAAAAAGAGGTCAGAAACTTGAGAACAAGAGAGCCTCCTAATCTACCTCCGGACCCAAACCTGGAGCCTTAGGCATGAATCAGCTCCTCTCCCTCTGCTATTGACGTTTCCCATCCCAGTCTTTCATCCAGCTATACCTGTCTGCGCACACACGAAGCCTTCACATCGCACTTTACTTCGGCATGGGCTGCTGGCAACGCAGTCTTCTGCTTCCTTGTCAGAAAAGTCACAGGGTTCTCCGTAGAACTGAGATGGCCGGAGCAAGTAGGTGTGCCTGTACTGTAGCAGAAGGGAGCCATGCAGAAAGACTCTATTATAGTTGCAGAACAAAGCACTCAATACCCACTTGTTACCTCTACTCATTAATTGGCTCATTGGCTAATCCCAGAACCTGTGAATATTTATTTTACGTAGTAAAATGGGCTTTGCAGATGTGATTACTTTAGGGGTTTTGAGATGGCGTAATTTCCTGGATTATCCAAGTGGGTCCAATAGAACCACAGGGACCATTAGAGTTGAGGGTACTCTATTCACATGGATCCCTAAACTTGGATTTCTGTTTCAGGAAGAGTATTATATTGTCTGATTTCTACTCCACCCCCCTCTTAATGTTTCCCTTATCTCATGCATTTAACAATGTGCTTTCTGATGGACTGTTTACCTTTAAAACTAGACTGTAACCTCTCTGAGGGCAGAGGCCTGTCTTTGACCTCACTCTAGAAATAACAACCAGAAATGATTTGCTCAACATGATAAAACCAGAGAGTGTAGAACTAAGAGTTGGTAGGCGCATACCTGTAACCAGTTCAAGGGGTTGATTTAAATATTCTCTGTTAGTCCTTAAAGCAATCAATATATTAGAAATGAAAAACATGTGCTTTGGGGCCAACATTGACTATGACACTCCCCCCCTCCCCCCGAACAAACTCGCTGCTGTCAAGGTGAAGCCGGCTCCTAGTGCCCCTATAGTAGTGCTCTCCCTGTGGGTTTCTGGGACTAAAAATCTGTGTGCTGCTTATTTTGAAGTGCCGACCTTGCGGTTAGGACCTACTGCACAAGTCGTGACACCACCAGGTCTCCATAATGTGAGATTAGGCGAGCTAATTAACCTGTTAAATCTCAATTTACTCATCTGTGAAATGGAGAGAAGGAAATGTATAAATGTTTGATTATGGCGATTAAATCAGATAGGTATAAAGAACCCAATATATCATTGGATTACATAGCAGGCACTCAATTTCATACACTTATTTTTCTTTTTTATAATGAATGATTTCCTAGTAATCAATATTTCTATATTGCTACTTTTTTCTCACTTATTCTAAAACTATTGATTGGATGTGCTGGACATTCAATAATGGAGAAGATAGATAGGTGTTTTGTATGTTTTGAGCTTTGTTTCGTTTTTTACTGAAATCATGCCCTGCAGCCTTCTTCAAATGGTGGTCAACATGGTGGCAGTCATGATGGGCACCCAGCAGTCGCAGCACAGTGTGATGATGTCAGGAGGGAAAGAAGGAAGTTCGCAGGGAAATCCCTGTTTCCAGCGCAGGAGACGGAGGAAAGCTTCTGGAAGAAGCGGCGTGTGAACTGAAACCCTAAGCTGAGGAGGAGTGTCAAGTCAACATGGAGAGCTGGCATAAGGAGGGTGCAAAGAGCAACTGTGTGAAAGAAACTACTGAGCCAAAGCTACGAGATGACAGAGCATGTACCTTGTTTATGAAAACAGAGACTCCTGGTGGCTGAGGGAAGAGTTCAAGGGGAAGCCCCGCGAGACCGGAAGGGACACGTAGCAGCAATGCAGAGCCCTCTAGACATCTGCCCAGTCCAATCTGGCATGTTATCCTTTGCCTACGAGAAGTCACTGAAGAGTTTTAAACAGAGAAGTGATCGCATTTGGGCGGTTTCCAAATGCTAGTTGTAGTTAAGATTTTGGCGCACCAAAGAGGCAAAGTAGGACAGGAGTCCTTTTTGCCGAACGACACAGCTAGAGTTATTACTGCTGTGGTAGCTGTGCTCAGAGCTTTGGACGCCCAAGAAAGAAATACAAATAACAATTCATCCATGCTCCTTTGGACTTCCAGAGGGTCTTTCTTCCTGCATGGCAGAGCCTGGCAGGACAGGAATGGGGTCTGCAAAACGCAAAGACTGCTAGTAAGCTAGCTCCTCCGAAGACAGCCTGGGGTTAAGGAATATACAAGGGATGGAGAAAACCCATCTCCAAAGGGGAGTTCAAAGGTTTTAGTTGTTGTTTTCTAACCTCTAGCCATGACCTTGCAGAGAACAATGCCCAGCTGAAATCTACAGCAAACTCTGAGTGAGGTGGGCTGGCTGGCTGACTGGCTGGCTGATTCATGCTGAGTCTTCCTGGTTTATGGTGCAGATGAAGCAATTATCCAGATAATTGGATCAATACCGATAATTTCAGCAATAAAGCCTGCTTTGGGAACTGAATAATCCTGCTTGGCTCTACATTGATCCAATTAACTGTGTAATTGTCCTGGGCCTACTTCCACAGCCTCTTTAGAATCCTCCTCCAGAACTGGTTTGGTTTCTCAAGGAGCTGGAGAAATGACAACCATGATCCTTTATCTCACACTTCTATTGTTCACAGAGCTGAGATTCTGAGTCTGTCTACTTAGGCTAAAATTCTAAAGGGCAAATATTGCAGACATGTTATTTTTTTTATCTATAGAAAACTAGAAAGTAGCCAGTGGCCTATTAATTGTTTAATGCTGTTTCTGGAGTCATTGTTTACCTATCAGACCAATGAAAAGAGAAACAATGATCATAATTTCTTATAGAGATGTCCTTCATATGTAATGAAACTTAAAATACATATTTTAATGGTGTACATACTATTGACTTATGAAATGAAAATACAGAATTTGATACACCTTCAAGAGTTCACTATTTAGCATAAAGACAGCCTGGTTGCCACCATGTAGTGGATTACACAGTAGGCTCCCAGCCAAAGATCAATGGTTCAAATCCACCAGCCACTCTGCAGATCAAAGACTTTCTGCTCTTGTGAAGATTTACAGTCTCACAAACCCTAGAGAGTAGTTCTGCTGTTGCCTCAAAGGTCAGTAAGAGTCAGACAGAATCACTTTGATGACAGTGGTTTTGGTCTTAGTGTTTTGGGTATAGGATAATGAATGGTAGGATTACAGGGTCAATAGGAGTTGTTGCAAGTTATTAAAAGGTACATTTTTGAACTGAAATTTGGATTAAGGAGGAGTCAAGGAAGGCTTCTTGACAGAAGAGGTCTTTGTGTAAGTTTTCAAAATATGAGCAGGAGGTATCCAGATGAAAGATGTAGGAAAGAACATTCCACCCGAAGGAAGCAGCAGGCATAAATGCCCAACGGAGTCACAGAAAGTGAAATGATTATGGTAATGCAACTAATCAGTCTGACTGGAATAGGAGATCTATAATGGAGATATAAATCAGGTCTAGGTCATGGTGGGCCTTCAATACCATGAGTTTGGGTTTTATCCTATGGTCAAGCTGGAGAAAGACAGACTAGATGGAATTTTTAAAAATGGCTTATGAAAGATGAATTATATCAAGAAAGATGGGTTGAAAGAGCAAGGTTGGCGTCAGGCAGTTGAATTAGGAAGCTACTACAGTAAGGAAAAACAGAAGTGTTCTCACCAAAAGAAAGAATCTAATTGCTACTAGGAAGCTCAAGGCAAATAACTCATTGATTAAATCAACATTTATCAAGGGACTTCCCTGGCAATATAAACGTTTCAGCCAATCTTGCTGAGGAGCACAGCTCCTGGAAGCTGTGAGTGCAGCTCCAGAGTACTTACCCTTCTCTTCTGGCAGGGATCACAAGTGGTCCAGGAGGACCAGCTGGACAGTTCGCAATCAATGGGCATCAAGGTGCCATCCACATTGCGCGCCTGTCTGCTCTTGGCAAGGCTCTCATTGATTGCATTTGACTCAAGTGAATGTGATCTTTCACCTCTGCAAATGAATTGAGAGAGAAGAGAATCAAGTATCAGAAAGAAATTAAGGAATCATCTAACCTCTATGCATCCATTAAATATAAACATATTGCTCATTTATCTAAGGCTATTAGCTTCTCATTCAATATTGATTAATTTATCCAAAAATACACGTGGAGCACTGAGAAAGCTCCTGTCACTCTGGCTAGCTGTGGTCAAAAGAGAATTGAACATGAATCAGAAAGCAGTCCACTAGCAGTTGAGTGATCTTGCTCTGGTTTTCAATCTCTGAGTTTCACTAAACTCATCACCATTGGGTTGATTACAACCCATAGAGATCCTAAAAGACAAGATAGAACTGTCCCTGTGGGTTTCCTAGACTGTAACTATGGAAATAGAAATCCTCATTTTTCTCTCTCAGAACAGCTGGTGGTTTTGAACTGCTGACCTTGGGATTGGCAGCCCTATGCATAATCACTATGCCATCTGAAGAAGAATGCAGTATCAGGATTGGCAGAAGTCTTATGAACAACTTGCAGTATGCAATGACATAACATTTCTTGCTGAAACACATGTTGATGAAGATCACGGACTGTAGCCTTCCATGTGGATTACAACTCAGTGTAAAGAGAACCAAAATTCCCACAACTGGGCAAATACTTAACATCATGATAAAAAGAGAGGAGATTAAAGTTGTCAAGGCTTTTGTCTTGGTTTGGATCCACAATCAATGTTCAAGGAAGCAGCACATTGCACTGGATAAATCTGTAACAGAAGATCTTTTGAAAGTGCTGAAAAGCAAAGATGTTACTTTGAGGACCAAGGTACACCTTATCCAAGCCATGGTATTTTCAGTTGCCTCATATGCATTGGAAAGGTGGACATTGAATAATGAAAACCAAGGAAAAAATCTATGCATTTGAACTATAGTGTTGGTGAAGAATATTGGAAGTACCACAAACAAACAGATCTGTCTTGGAAGAAGTACAGTCTGATTGCTCCTTAGAGATGAAGATGTCAGGACTGCATCACGTGTACTTTGGAGATGTTATCAGGAGAGCCCAGTCCCCAGAGAAGGAAGTAGAGGGGCAACAGAAGGATCAAGGCAGTCAACAAGACAGGCTGATACTGTGGTTGCAGCAGTGGCCCCAACATCGGAACAATTGTGAGGATGGCGCCAACCGGGCAAGGCTTCATTCTGTTGGTCACGGTGTTACGCCGAGTCAGAGCCAACTGGACTGCACCTACCAACACCAGCAACCTGAGTTTCACGTTCCTCACCTGTATCATGAGGGTAATCATGCCCATTTCACCAGCCATTCCAGAGATTACATAAAGAACTGTTTGTGAGAGTACTTTATAAACGCTAATGTGCCATAGATACAAAGGGAATATAACAAGAGCTACCCATGGGATCGATACAATTATATCTCTAGCCCCTCCTGTGCCTTTGTTTTACCTCCTGGAAAATAAGAGGCTTGACCCAGGTGGATTTTAAAGTTTCTTCTGACATTACATGTCTAGAAAACGTTTGCTAAGAACAAACTGCATTTAGGGCATCGCACTACAGGGAATGGAGAGAAATATCGGAGACTAGGTCTGCCTTCTGGAGCAGTTTGTCTTAGAACAAGAGAAGAGACATGTCTCAGGTTGTAGCACTCTAGGGTTTTATCAAGTAGACAAGTTTTCTAAACATGCCAGCATGCGGTTGGAGGTGGACATTTGGAGGTCACCTGCAGTGATGTGGAGCCCCGTTGGTAAATTTGTTTTCAGGAATATGGTTTAGCAATCTGGAACTCTTTCATGCATTGCTGTGGTGCACAACGTTGGAGGCTCAAAACCACCAGGGCTCCTAAGAGAACGAATCGGCTGCCCTCTTCAGGAGAGATCTACAGCCTTAGAGACCCGACAGAGGGTCACAACGAACCTGCATCAACAGGATGGCCATGGATTTGCTTGGGTTTGCTGCTGTAGACTCTTGTTAGTTGCCATGTGACCATGGAAACCCAACATGTGACAGGGCAGGGCTGCTTCCTAGCATTTTCAAGGCTGTAACCTCGCAGGAGAAAACCGCCAACCCTGACTTTTCAGGCATCTCTGGGTGAGTTTGAAGTTATACGATTTTGGCTAGTCCATGAGTGCGTCATTGTTTGCACCACCCAGTGACTGCACTGGAGGGAGTGTGGAGGCTGGGGGCTGGGGGCTTAGGGAGGAGGCCCCTGCAGTAGCAGGGAGTGATGCGTGCCTGAAAAAGGACAGTGATCAGAAAGGGAGACTAGGCTCCGTACATTTAGGAGATGCTTCTCAGGGGAAATGGAGAGAATGCCGCGGGTAATTGGATAGGGCTGAGTTCCAGTAAGGAGCAGGTGAGGTGGATGGCAGTTCCAGTGTGATAGGAGGAGGTGGGGAACATGGGGTAGTGAAGGAACAAACAACATTCCATTTCTAGTCAAGTCACATGAGATCTGATATATGTCAGAAAGATCATGTTTTTTTTTAATTGGGTTCTTGATGCACCTGGGGAGACTTGAGTTAAAAGCAATGAATGAGAGAGCATGTTATCGACTATATCTAGACCTCCAGTTTCCACATCTATAATATGATGTGTGTCAGATTATTTTTAACTTTACTGTCCCTTTAAAAGAATATGGGGCCCTGGTAGAGTAGCGGTTATGCATTGGGCTGCTAATTACAAAGTCAGCAGTTCAAAACCACTAGCCAAGCCATGAGAGAAAGGCATGGCTTTCTATTCCCATAAAGAGCTAGTCTCAGAAACCCACAAGGGCAATTCTAACCCTGCCCTATAGGGTTGCTGTCTGTTCCTACTGACTTGATAGCGGTGAGTTTGACTTGCTTTGAAGGAATATGAGACACTGTAAGATTTGTAATTTGTTTCCATTTTCAAGCCAAGAAAGAAGGGAAGGAAAACTAAGATTTGCTAAGAAAAATGAAGATTCGGTAAGTGCTCAGCTCAGGTCAACATTGTACTGATACTTGTCTTCCACATATCTTTTCATGCAGTTCTCAGCAAGGCTGGAAGGCAGCTCTGTGACCAAGAGAGAGTGACCTGTCCATTGTCATGCTCTTGGCATGCTGTGGTGTCGGAACCAGAGCTGAGTTCCATTTGTACTTTGTTTATGGTCGCATGCTCCCTGGAAGGAGAGCAGGTGGGCATCAACTCTACAATCCCCCAATGCTTCTAGGAAAGACCTGCTTCATCCCTGTATCCACAATTGAGTCATTCAGGCAGGCATCACATGGCTTCCACCATCTCAAATACAGAGGATGTCACTGCAGACAAGGGCATTAACAGCACATCCTTGCTCGGCAAAAGTCCTAAAACAGAGGATGGTATTAACTGCAGGGAAATTCCACCCCTGTGACCACTCCAGAGACCAGCAAAATCAATTGCCTAGTAAAGTTGGATCTTTAACAAAAGGTCAGACACTACTGGAAATCACAGGTGGAGACTTTGAAATGGTTGCATGAGACAGGACGCTGCACACCGGGGGTGGGAGGGGCGTGGGGGGGGGCGGGTTGCACGTGCTCTTACCGACTAACTCACCCAGATTGGACAAAACAATACTGTCTGCGATTTGGCTTCTCCAAAGTGTGTATTTGACAGCCCTGTGGGAGACCCCTTCCTACTTCTGCGACTAAACAGTTGCATTGTGTTTTCAGCGACTGCCTGCCCAATCTCAGGGCCATGCAGAGGCAGAGTGAATAAGTAATGCGCACGCACACTATTAAGAGTCGCAATTATTGTCCTCTCTGAGATTTGAAAGCCTGTTAATGGGCAAGATGATCACTTATCGCAGGAACTTGGTGAAAAGTAGTTATAACCACCGGAGTTCTCATTTTTGCACCAATTTTCATTATGGAGGGGCAATATAATGAAGTAATCAGCTGAATAAATAGTATGTTTGTAAATTACATCGGAGGAGATGTGTGTGGTTTATTAGGACAACAAAATGCAAATCTAAAAGAAAGGCTAGTATTTAATTGCATATTTAATTCCTTCGCAGAGTATGCAAACGAAACAAAACAAGCCCGCTCCTTCAGGACCTCTCAGTCCGGTTATGACCCACTCCCAGGGATTTCTATCGAGACCAATCCGGTGGACATTTTGATGGGCTCACTTGGTGACTCATTTAACATCCGGCAAGTTTTTCATCTTGAAAAATTAAACATGTCTATAAAACTCTTACCAAATCCATTGCCACTGAGTTGATTCCAACTCATAGCCACTCTACCTATGATGTCCAAGTCTGTAAATCATTTACTGTAACAGCCTGCCTCCCCTTTCTTCCAGGGAACAGCTGGGGGTTTTGAACAACGGACCTTGTGGTTAACAATCCAACCCTTACCTGACAGTGGTACTAAGGGTCCTTCACATGTCTATAAAGACTCAAAACCGAAACTCTCTGCCACCAAGTCTATTCCGACTCATAGTGACCTATCGGACAGGGTAGAACTGCGCTGTCGGTTTCTGAGGCAGCGAGTCTTTATGGGACTAGAAAACCCGTCTTTCTCCCTGGGAGTGAACTGTGGTTTAGAACTGCTGACCTTCTGGATAGCAACCCAACGCATAACCACTTAACCTGCTGGGCTCCTAAACACGTCTGTAGAAATATAGGAAATAAAATAGCAAACACTCACATACTCACAATCGGGTTGGTTGGTAATTTCTAACATTTTGACATACTTGCCCCCAGTCTTCATTTTTTCAGTCGTGAAACACTAAGTCCCTACACCTTTGACGTCTTCGTTTTGCACCTGCCCGAGTTCCCTTTCCCTCCTCACCTCTTCAGAGGGAAGCGATCCACCAGAATTTGGCATGCAGCCTTCCTGTCTCTTTGAAGATTCTTTGACATGTGTTCATATGGACACATTGCTTGCTTGGTGTGCCCTTTGCTCCCACCGTATACATCATTTTGCAACTTGCTATTGTTTCTGATTCCCACCTCTGCAGAAGTACGAAACGAACCAGTGTGCTCCTTTTATCTGAATGTGCCATCCTAGGAAATGCATGACATTTAATGCACTCTATTTCTTGTCGAAAGACAGTCATGGCTTCCAATATTAGGTGTTTAAAAACAGTGCCACACTAATCATCCCTCAGTCAGTCCTTGGGACGCAAGCTCTTTCTGCCTCAGGACTGACCAAGGTGCACCTGTCCCCATGGGGCAGGCACTGCTGTGGCCAGCACCAGGATGCATTGCAGGGCGCCCCCAGGCCCTGCTCTTTCTAATAGGCTCCTCGGATCAAAATAAAGATGGATCCATCGAGTGAGGCAGGATTAGGTCGGCAGTAAATTGCAAGCCTTCAGCTTATATAGATGGGGTGTGTTAAGATATTTTGGCTCTCTGTAGAAATGCCCTGACGCAACAACTTTCTTGTCACACACAATTTGTTAGGCAGCTGCATCCCCTTTACAAACTGCATCCTTCCTCTTTGCTAGAAGGGGCAGTTTCTGGGTGGCAGGTTTTCAATTTCTCTTCTCTCTGTCATTTGCTGTTGTGGACATGAAATTTAAAGCAACATCTCAAGGCAGCAAATGTGTGGCCCATGGATAGAGCACTGACATGGGGGCCCAGCAAGTCAGATACACAAGGCTGGTGGATATGGGGTGATGGATGGGGGAGAGGAAAGAGAAGAAAGGAGAATGATGGGGGTGGGGTGGGGTCTGAAACCAGAAAAAGAAAAGCGTTTGCATCCCGTCCTGTGACTCTTTGGAATACCTGAATAGTTCGTATTTTAAATCCACATTTTGCCCATGGCTTGAGTTTCCATAGGACAGCCTCTCTCCAAGCCTCAGTTTCCCTCTTTGTAAGTCTAGAAACAATGTCATTCACTGGCGCCGTGAGGATTCGAGTGGATCTGTCATCAGGCCTCGCTCAGAGTGGTCCTCAGTCCCCATAGCTCTTATCAGTCCACCTCGGCTGCCATCTGACTTCATTACAACAGGTACCAAAAATGCCATCTCCCTTCGTTGATACCAAGGCGGCGGTACCTGTTCAGGGTCAGAAGCAATCCTTCCAGCTTGGGTATGGAATTCAAATGCAGTCACGTGCATCATGCATAGAGCCTAGAACGCGAAGCCTGGATTCAGGTGAGGGTTTGAATCGCGGGTGTTAGGAAACAGGCATTAAGCTCTTCCACTTTCAAGCCTCTGCTTGCTCATCTCCACGGTGAGAAGAACGGATGCCATGTCCTCACCACGTCACTGCAGTTCCCAACCTGCATTCTATGCATCCATTCACACTGCCACTTCCAAGCACAGAGTGAACTTCTGAATACGTAAGTCTGACTATGTTGTTCTTTTGCTCAAAACCTTCCAATAGGTCCCCGTGGCCTACCGGATCAGATGAAGGTCTTTAGCTGGTACACCAGGCACCATCTGCTGTCCTGGCCCCTGTGGGCCAGAGTGTAACTGCACCCCAAAGGGCTTCCCGGGGCTGTTTCGTGGAAGTAGATTGCCAAACCTTTCTTCACAGGAGCCTCGGGGTGGACTCCACAACCACTAACTTTGTGCTTACATTAACGCTTTGTGCCACCCCGAAATTCTAGCTGGCACGCCAGTGACCCCAACCATTCCTAGGACTTGATTCCATCATGCGTAGTGCCAACCCCCGACACCTGTGCTCAAGGCTGAGTCATGTGCCCTTGAAGCTGTACCAATAAGGCTGGCTCTCTCACACTTCCATGTCTTTGCCAGTGCGGATCTCTGCCTGGAACACACTTTACCACTGTGGTCACTCGCTAAACATCTGGGCAAGCATGGTCTTTCTAACTCCCTCTCTATACTCCACCCCTAGTAAAACTGACTCCTCCCTCTTTTGTCTCCCCCCTCTTCGCATACCATCTCCTGCAACATACACCAGGGCTATGCCCACCCGTTGGCGTTCTTATTGAAAATGCGTGCCCTGTGGATCTTCCTCATCTCCATAGCCTTTGGAAGGGGCCGTCCGAGGAGGGATGGTGTTGCAGGTGCGAAGGCTTTGGCTCCCTTAACCTCTCAATTCTAAAGACATTCCCTTGGACTCCGAAGGTTTCTCTGTGTGCATGCAGCACCCAAGGAAGGTCCAAGGAACTTGGTTATTCCTAAGGTCAAATCATGGTTATGGTTATGATTATGGTTATGGAGAATTGTGATAGTGATGAACCATCAAATACCCAGTGGGTAGTGCATCCTCACAGTCTGATCCCAGGAGTAGTGTCCCATGGCCTGAGTTCTCACCAGAGCTGAGATCAGAGGGACTGTCCTATGGCTCCTTCTTGCATTCCGATGGCTGTACTCAGATAGCTCTCAAGGGCTGAATGCCTGCGGGGCACAAGCATACTCTTTCCCACAGGGGCACTCACAAGGGGGGCCAGGAACCCAAGAGCTTCACCATCTCATCATGGGGGTGTGTTATGTATGCAGAGGGTCCCCAAAGTGCCAAGTCCCTGGTGCAACTTTCCTTGGAGTGCAAAGTTAGCATGGTTTGTGTCTAATGAGAGACACGGTGCATGATAAATGTAGTGGGTTGCTTCCCCAAACATATATGCTCAAGTCCTAACCTGTGGATAGGTGATTGTTTGGAAATAGGGCCTTTCCAGATGTTATCAAGAGGGGTCACAGTGGGCTTGAGTGGGCCCTAAATCCAATGACAGGTGTCCCAATAAGGAGTGGAGAGGGCACAGAGAGATGTGCACAGAGAGTCGTGTAAAGACAGAGGCAGACTTGGAATTACACGGCTCAAAGTCAAGGAATGCCAAGGATTGCAGAGAACCACTGGAGCCAGAAGAGAGGTGTGGACCAGTGTCTCCCTTACAGCCCCTCTAAAGAGCCAATCTATCACTGCCAGAAAGCCCCTGTGGTGTGAAGCTACCCGGTTGGTAGGGTTTTGTTCCAGCGGCCCTAGGAAACAAATACAGGGAAACAAGTCAGTTAGCATTGAATTGCTGGGAACTTATGAGAACCTGAAGGATGTAGTTTGATGAGTTCATATGGAGGGGCGGGGTGCCACTTCTACATTAAAGAACTGATGTGAATTGGCTTTTATTTTGCATGTATCACAACCCTCCTTTGTCATAAAGAATCGCACTGCGGCTTTGTCCAGAACGCAGAACGCATAGCCTATTCTCCTGAGCGTGACAACATACGTTTAAACACGTCACTTTCTTACAGGAACTTTCGTTGACTCGAACACTTAGGCCCCACAATTGTTTGAAGAGAGCTGTTGATATTATTTTATCAGAGGCATGCAAATTGCTTCCAGAGACGCCCCTCATGCGATAGGCAGACGGCAAGGAGATGGTCAGCATTAGGTGGCAAGATCTTCCCTGCCACATTATTGATCAGGGATCCATTTGCCACCATCACTTACCTGGAGCCAGGCAAACTGAGACAAGCCAGTGCGACCCAGAGAAGAAACAGCTCTACCAGCACCCCCGAATGCCATGTCCTGGGTGTCTTCATGTCCGTACGTGGCAGAAGATCCAGCCGTGGGCCCCACACCCACAAAAGGCCTGCCCAGTGAGTGTCACTGTCCACTCTGTCCCTTCTGAGCAAACAGTTCAGCCAAGTAAACAGCAGGTCAGCAGTGACTGGAAGCTTCGTAGACTTTGCCCAGCTGGACGATATGGCTCCTGTGTCTCTGGAGACCAATGAGGACAATGGAACCTGCAGCTTGTCGGGCTTGGTTCATCTCATCACACACTGGGGGATGCAGCAGACTGGAGAGGACCAGCTCTGGGCCCAGCCTGCCTGGCTGCAATCCCTTCCTCTGCTTCTTCCTAGTGTCGACAGTGATTTCATTCCTGTGCCTCAGCTCCCTTGTGTGCACAGTGCTGTGATGCTGTGGTTATTAGACACCATCAGGACAGCCAACTCGTGGCTTTCCAAATGAACCATCTCTATCCTTGCTCGGGGATTAGTTAGTTGGATTCCATGGGATTTCCCATGGAGTTGTGTAAGGAGGCTCTCCGGCTTCCCAGTCCTAGTCTGGAAGTTCTGTTGAAACCTGAGCAGGCAACACAGAAACACACAAGCTTCTACTGTCAGATGGACGGCAGCTGCACCTGATGTGCACTGACGGGGAATTGAACTCTGCTCTCGCACATGGGAGCTGAGAACTCTATCACGGAACCACCACTAGGAGGATTAAATAAATGCATGGAAGTGCAGTGCTTAGAAGAGGCACCGAGTTGAGCACCGAGCCGTGCGTGCTGGTATTACTAAGCAGAACACAGGGTACGGAGTCAGGCTGGCCTTGATTGGTTTACTTTTGTCTCTTCCTAGCTCTATGATGTTGACTAAGGTGGCAAGAGTCGAGAGAGCTCTGGAGCCCAGGCTCTGTAGAATAAATCCTAGGTAATTCACCAGCTTCATGACCTGGGTCAAATTACCCTGCCCTCGAGTTTCTAAAGCATAGAGACAGTCATGGAATCCATCTCCTGGGACTGTTGTAAAGATGAACTCAGCTTAAGTTTATACAAGACTCAACAGTGAAGGGAGCCTCGGGGGTTACTCATTGAGCTGCTAACCTCAAGACCACCAGTTCGAACCCACCAGCTGCTCCAAGGATGAAAGATGAGACATTCTGCTTCTGTGAAGATGGACAGCCTTGGTAACCCCCGGGGCAGTTCTCCTCTGTTCTACGGGGTTGCTAAGAGTTGGAGATGGCTTGATGGCAGTGAGTTGGTTTGTTTGCTTTCATTTTTGGTTTGGGGATTCAACCGTGTCTGGTACATACTTTGTGCTCCCTGTGATTTTCAGCTGGCCCTGACTAATAGCTTCTCCACGCCCAGCCAGGCCTGAACAGCAGGCTGCTGGGTCGTGCCCCGTCCCCAAGATAGGTTGCAGATGGGGCCGCTGTTATCCATGGATTTTCATGGGCTGACTCTCAGAATTAGATGGGCAGGCTTTTCTTCTTAGTCTGGAAGAAACATCCAAGGCTGTCCAGGAGGTGCCCTGACTGAATATCAAAGCACAGGATGTACCAGTTCATCCCAGAGCCACCGATAGCCCCCTGCTCTCCCTAGAAGAGTGCTGGCATCTCCATTGGCTGCCCTGCGTTGTCTCCTCAGGGGAAAAATGAAGAGGGCTGTGAACTAAACTCAGAGTTGGGAGGGCCAATGAAATACTAAATGTGGAAATCTTTCAAACGTAGGGGCCATGTAAACTGTAACTATAACAATCCCCCAAATATGTGTTGCTTTTGTTTTGTGACTTATGTGGGTGTTCATTATACTAGGGAGAAATAGACGTACGACTTCCCTGACCTTGTTGGGAGGGAAAGTAGAGTAGACCTTGCTGTAAGTGGAGTTAAAATTTGTACCTCTCATTGTTGCTCATTTCTGAAGGGACCACAAATACTTGTCGCTCCTGACAGGTGCCTGGTAAATGCCTTAACCCTCAACCTATCTATCACCTCTGCCACCTTTAAGGTCAAATGAGACTCTCCTGTCTTTTGTCAAGGGTCAAACAGAGCAATGGCAGGTATACTTCATGGTGAGTCAAGCTTGTCTTCTTGGGTCCTAGAAAAGCACTTCATTGGTCAAACTATTGAATTGGATGATATGTAGATAAAGTGCCAAGAAAAATGTTTTTTTAATGGAAAGCACTTGATTTTCATTGCTCTGATTAGTCCACCCTGTAGTTGATATAGTATCACACTGATGAAACCACATAAGCAAATGTTCACGTTCCCTGGGAGAATAATGGGCTACCTGCTGGGCTGCTACCCAACACCCAACATCCGCAGTTTTGAACCCCAGCCCCTCCTCTTCAGACTGGGCAGCTTTCTCCTCCTCTACACGTGACAGCCCGAAAACCCACGGGAGCAGTTCTACTCATCCTTTGTGGTCTCTGCGAGTTAGAATCAGCTCAATGGCCCTGAGTTTGGTTTGTTTGTATGTTCATCTGGGTACATTAGAAATCAAATCCACAGAAACTCATATGTATAAGAGTTTTATATAAAGGGTAAGTGTGCATCAAGAAAAGATCCCAACTCAGTGCTGCCCAAACCCACAAGTCCAACATTAGCCCATATGTCCGACACCAATCCACAAAGTCCTCCTCCATCTCACAAAATGCATTCAATGAGGCTGGCTGCAGGAGGAAAGTTGAATCAATGAAAGTGTAAGCATCTCAGCATTGGCAGGGGTCTCCACACGGCTGCTCCAGCACCAAGGGCTGCATCGGGGTAGGTCCATGTGGCTTCTCCTCAGGGATGTCTTGCAGTGAGCCTTGCCAGCTGAAGCAGGGAACCGACTAAGGCAGCTGCACCCTGGTCTGACCATCAGAAAGCAAGAGACTTGAGAACTAGAAAGGTGAGGTTCACCAAGCCATTTATCCCTCTGCCCTTCAATTAACTCCACATGTGCTTATCGGCCAGGTTGTCACAATAAACTAACTACCTCAGTTTGTTTGTTTGTTTGTTTGTTTGTTTGTTTCTAAAGCAAATATTCACCTCACTATGCCTAGAAATGATTTCGTGTCCTAGTGGGGAGATGGGCACTTTTGTGTTACCATTTCCAGCTTGGAGAAGTAGTGTCAGCCCTGATTTCTGATGGTGGCTGGTCCCTTCCTGCCTGGGGGTCCCAGGAGTATGACAGGAAAGAAGCTGGTGCAAGCTCCAATATGCAAATGGTAGAGGCTTTCAAACTTACCTCCTGAAGACCATCCCTAACAGTCTGGAATCAACAAATTGAAGTTCAATACTCTCCTTCCTGACTTTTCCAGAACCATTCTGCAGCCCAGGAAACAATGCATCAACAAGGTGGATGGCCATCCCGGTGCTGGTGGCATTGGAGGTGTCGCGGAGCAGCCTGAGAGGGGCCAGGCAGTGGACAACTGGAAGGTGGACAGTAGGAGGAGCGGAGGCTGCCTCTGAGATCCCTAAGCAAGCTGTGTAAGCGCCCTTCCCTGTCACTGGACTGTACGTGCTGCTGTGCCACTGCTCTTGTAAGTACCAGCAGGGTCACCCCAAGTGGATAAGGCTCCCTGGAGCCTCCGGACTTAAGACAGACACCTGACAATCTCTTTATGAGCATTAGTCAATGAATACCTTACGGAGCAGAGTAGAATATTGTTTAATATGATGCTGGGGGATAGACCCCCCCCAGACTAGAAACACAACCTTATAGCCACAACAATGGACTCAACTTAATCAGCCATCGTGATGACGGCAGAGGGCCAGGCAGCATTTCATTCTGTTGCGGACCAGGTCACTGTGCGTCAGAGATGGCTCAACAACGCATAACAGTACTCTGCGTGTGCCTTTGTTTCCACATCTGGGACACAGGTACAGCCATTCATCAACCCCCATAAGACTGTCAGGGGTTTGAACACATGAAGCATTCCTGTCCTGACCCACGTTTGGGGATTCTGGAAAGCTCTGCCATGTCTGCCAGAGGAGCTGGGCCAAGGGTGGGGAAGGCAACTTCAGATGGAGAGAAAATCCACAGCAGATGGTTTTCGCCCACATTAATTGTGCCCCAAACACAGTGCGCAAATTCTGCTGTCAGACGCTCCTGTTTGCAATTCAGGTGTCATTAGCCCAAGCACCTGGCTCCATCCCGCTGCCCTCCCCAGGACGCAGTGGACCTGCACTTTGACATAATTGATTATGGGCGTTAATCATTCATAAACAAGCAGAAAGCTGGATTTTAAGAGACCTAAATGCCTGCCTGCAATTAGAGAAACCAGATTTCCCAGGAAATGGGTTCCCTTCCACCTGCTCATCATTTTTACGTGTAAAAAACCTGAAAACGCTAAAGGCAGTTACATGGAGGAATCCGGCATTGTGTATGCCATTCCATCTGCCTAGAACATGTACCATTTGGCAACGTTCCCTCCCAAGGTCCTAGGATTCCAGGCTTCTCTGCTAGTCACAATCAAATCACTGCCACCAAGTCGGTGGTGACTCATAGAGGTCCTATAGGACAGGGTAGAACCGCCCCTGTAATTTTCTGAAACTGTAACTATTTACAGGAGTAGAAAGTTACATTCTTCTCCCATGGAAGTGCTGGTGATTTCAAACTACCAACCTTATAGTTAGCAACCTACAGCATGCCAACTAAGTTACCAGGGGTCCGGGCCCTGTTAAGTCACCAGTAAATTCAGCCTCATCTTGCCCCCTAGTGGCCACATATTCCATTCTCCTGAGCCCAGAGGGATGGCAGCATCAAGCTACTGTGATAAAACTTTGTGTGTGTGTGTGTGTGTGTGTGTGTGTGTGTGTGTACAGCCCTAGCAATTTAGCACAACCAAGGAGAACGAATGTCATGTAATTAAGGAGACAGAGATTAGAGTGAGGTGTCCGCCAGCCAAGGGCTGGCAGGTAGGAAGAGGCAAGCACTCCTGGAGGCGTCTACACCTGCATTCCAGACTCCCAGCCTCCGTTCCAAAGAAGAGTGATTCGAGAGCATGTGGATACTGTTGAACAATATCGCCACTAATGCTCACAAGTCCAACTTTGCTGAAGATATTTAACACTGGTTGAAGCACTATGTCCACAGGGAACTGCCAGAGAGTCAAACTAGAATCAGAAGAGGACGAGGAACGAGGGATACCATTGCTGATGTCAGAGAGATCTTAGCTGAGAATAGAGACAAAAGGAAACAGAAGGAACAACATACTCAAAATCTGGAGGTGAGCAAATGCATGATTCATCCATGTAACTATCTTCTTCTTTCGTGTTTTAAGGTGTGCTCCCAGGACATGAGGATGAGGAGGTGGGAGGGAATCCATTTCCTGGAGAATTTGGGTTTCTCTAATTCCAGGCAAACATGAGGGAGGCCCCAGGCCTCTTAAAAGAATAACAGAAGATGACATAGGGGTGGGGGATAAGGAAGTGGTGTTAACTAACCCAGGGATAAGGGAACAACATGGGATCCAAATTGGTGGTGAGGGGAGAGTGGCAGGCCTGGTTGGGAATGATCAAGGGTAAGGTAACGTAACGAAGAGGTATAGCTGTAACCCAGGTGGGGACGGAGCATGATAGTGGGGCAGGAGGAAAGTCAAGGGAAATAGAGAAAAGAGCTAGGAGGTTAAGGGCATTTATAGAGGTCTAGACAAAGACATGTACATGCAAATATATATATGGGGATGGGGAAATAGATTGATGTGTCTATATTTATAGGTTTAATATTAAGGTGACAGAAGGACCTTGGGCCTCTACTCAAGCACTCCCTCAATGCATGAATACTTTCTTCTATTAAATTGGCATTCTATGATGCTCACCCTCTCGACACAACTGCTGAAGCCAAAGCGGGTGAACAAGTAAATGTGGTGAAGAAAGCTGATGGTGCCCGACTATCAAAAGAGATAGCATTTGGGTCTTAAAGGCTTGAAGATAAACAAGCGGCTATCTAGCTCAGAAGCAACAAAGTCTACATGGAAGAACACACCAGCCTGTGCGATCATGTGGTCCCGAAGGGATCAGTTATCAGGCATCAAAGAACAAAAAATCATATCATTGGCTGCACACCTCCATGATACGATCGCCGAGGACAAACGGATGCATAAGCAAATGTGCCGAAGAAAGCTGATGGTGCCCAGCTATCAAAAGAGCTAGTGTCTGGGGTCTTAAAGGCTTGAAGGTGAACAAGCGGCCAGCTAGCTCAGAAACAACAAAGCCCACATGGAAGAAGCACACCAGCCTGTGCTATCACGAGGTGTCAAAGGGATTGGGTATAAGGCAACATCAAAAAAAAAAATCTTACCATAGTGAATGAAGGGGAAGTGCAGAGTGGAGACCCAAAGCCCATTTGTCGGCCACTGGAGATCCCCTCACAGAGGGGTCTAGGGGAGGAGATGAGTCAGTCAGGGTGTGATGTAGCACCGATGAAGAATACAGCTTTCCTCCAGTTCCGAAATGCTTCCTCACCTCCAACTACCATGATCTGAATTCTACCTCGCAAGTCTGGATAGAGCAGAGGTTGTACACTGGTGCATATAGGAGCTGGAGGCACAGGGAATCCAGGGTGGATGATACCTTCAGGACCAGGTGTATGAGGGGCGATACTGGGAGAGTAGAGGGTGAGTGGGTTGGAAAGGGGGAACCGATTACAAGGATCTACATGTGACCTCCTCCCTGGGAGATGGACAACAGAAAAGGGGGTGAAGGGAGACGCCGGATAGAGCAAGATATGACAAAATAATAATTTATAAATTATCAAGGGCTCATGAGGGAGGGAAGAGTGGGGAGGGAGGGGGAAAAAGAGGACCTGAGGCAAAGGGCTTAAGTGAAGAGCAAATGCTTTGAAAATGATTAGGGCAAAGACTGTACAGATGTGCTTTATACAATTGATGTATGTATATGTATGGATTGTGATAAGAGTTGTATGAGCCCCTAATAAGATGTTTAAAAAGAAAGACTAACAGAAGGAGTAGAGAATGACAGAAAGCTATGAACAGAAAGATGTGTTTTATTGATGATGCAAAGACATTCCAAATTGTGGCCCATATAGAGCAACGTATGGATAATATTGAGAAGAACAGGAATCCCAGAACACTTATTGGGCTCACACAGAAACTATACATAGACCAAAAGGCAGTTGTCCCCAAAGAGAGAAGGTAATAGTGTCTGGTTAAACTCAGGTCAGGTGTGCATCAGTGTGTCATAAGTTTGCTATATTTATTCAATGTGCATGCTGAGCAAATAATCTGAGAATCTGGACAATATGGAAAAGAAAGAGGCATCAGGATTAGAAGAAGGTTCATTAATAACTTTCAATAGGCATGTGATATAATCTTGCTTGCTGCTAGGGAAGAGAACGCGAGGCACTTCTGCAGATCAACAAATGCAACCTTCAGTATCTAACTTGATATAGAGAAAACAAGAATTCTCTCAATTAAACCACCAGGGAACATCATGATAAACAAAAAATATATTAATGTTGTCATGGGTTCATTTTGCTTGGATACAGAAGCAATACCCATGGAAACAGCAGTCAAGAAATCAAATGACATGTGGTATTGGGTTAATTTTTTTTCAAAAAGGCTTTTAAAAAAATCATTTTATTGGGGGTTTGTGCAACTCTTAATCACAATTCATACTTGCATCAATTGTGTAAAGCACATTTGTACATTTGTTGTCCTCATCATTCTCAAAACATTTGCTCTCCACGTAAACATTTGGTATCAGTTCCTCATTCCCCCCACTCCCTCTCTGCTTCCTACTCCCTCATGAACCCTTGGTAATTTATAAATTATTATTATTTTGTCATGTCTTACGCTGTTTGACGTCTCCCTTCACCCACTTTTCTGTTGTCCGTCCCCCAAAGAGGAGGTTATATGTAGATCCTTATAATTGGTTCCCCCTTTCCACGACACCTTCCCTCCACCTTCTGGGTATTGCCACTCTCACCACTGGTCCTAAAGGGATCATCTGTCCTGGATTCTCTGTGTTTCCGGTTCCTATCTGTACCAGTGTACACCCTCCAGTCTAGCCGGCTTTGTAAGGTAGAATTGGGATCATGATAGTGGGGGGGTGGGGGAGGAACCATTTAAGAATTAGAGGAAAGCTGTATGTTTTATCGTTGCTACACTGCATGCTGACTGGTTCGTCTCCTCCCTGCGACCCTTCTGTAAGGGGGTGTCCCATTACCTACAGATGGGCTTTAGGTCTCCACTCTGCACTCCTCCTCATTTACAATGATATGATTTTTTGTTCTTTGATGCCTGATTCCTGATCCTTTCAACACCTCGTGGTCACATAGGCTGGTGTGCTTCTTCCATGTGGGCTTTGTTGCTTCTCAGCTAGATGGCCACTCGTTTACAAGCCTTTAAGACCCCAGATGCTATATCTTTTGGTAGCTGGGCACCATCAGCTTTCTTCACCACATTTGCTCATGCACACATTTGTCTTCAGCAATCATGTTGGGAAGGTGAGCATCATGGAATGCCAATTTAATAGAACAAAGTGTTCTTGCATTGAGGAAGCACTTGATTGGAGGTCCAATGACCATCTGCTACCTTAATACTAAGCCTATAAATATATACATGTTGATCTATTTCTCCATCATCCTATACAAATATATTTACATATGTACATGCATGTATCTAGACCTCTATAAATGTCCCTTGCCTCCTAGTTCTTTTCTCTGTTTCATTTTACTTTCCTCTTGTCCCACTACCATGCTCAGCCTTCACTGGGGTTTCAGCAATTTCTCTCGGTTACATTGCCCTTGCTGAATCCCTACCAGGCCTCTCACACCCTCCTTACAACTAATTTTGGATCACCTGTTGCTCCCTTGTCCCTGGTTGGTCAACACTACCTCCTTTCCCCTGCCTCCCCCTCTCCCATGTCCCCCTGGAACCATCTGTCCTATTATTTTCTCCTCCAGACTGTTCATCCAGCCTATCTTATCTAGATAGACCTGCAGAGATAATAATATGCACACACACACACACACACACACAAACAAGGCACATCAAGACAGAGCAACAAAAGAAAACACAACGATGACAACAAAAAAGAAAACCAATGACCGTAAATAAACAAATAAAATTTTTAAAAGAAAAACCTGTAAATAGATCAAGGTCTGTTTGTTGACCTCTAGGAATGTCCTCCAGTTGAGTCTGATGGGGTGCCACGCTCTGACCTCAGAGTCTATCCTTTGTACTCTCTCGGGAATTCCCAGCTCTGCTCCCCATGCTACTCTGCCGCACATCTTTGGTGTTTTGCCTCAATGTCACAGGATCAGACCGGGCCAATCCCAACACTGTGTCTCCAGTGTTGTCCCCTGTCAGGCCAAGGGTCAGCAAGGGACTTTGTGTCTCATAGTGGGATCAGCTATATGGTCCACTCTGTGCACTGGCTGTTCAGAGCGGTGATATTGTCCTCCAGGCATAGTGGGCCAATGGGTGCTCCACTCTCTCTTCCTCCCCATTCATTTGCTCCCATGTGCTCTGATCAGACATGTCCCTCTCCCTGAGCTGTAGCTTCAGTGTCGTAGTCTAAATGAAATTCTTCTGGGAGAAGGAGAGGTTGTCCACGTAGCTGGGATTGGGGCCAAGCCCTCAGACCCCTTCACTGACTCCCCTCTCCATGCCAGCATGCTGCATTCACATCCCAGAACACAGGATTTAAGTCTGGTCCCTCTTTCCCTGTGGAGATACAAACAATACCCTCCCCTTGGGTGGGTTAGTGTCCTATTCCCCCGCAACACATTTCTATCATTTGAGGTCCAGGTAGAATGGCAGGGGCCAGACCAAATCCAGGGGTACATATGGTAGCCAACTAAAAAGGATTGGGGGAGGGAGGACAAGAAGACTTCTTTTATGACCTCCCTATTCCTGCCAGTGCCCTGCGTCAGACTCCTGGCCTCCTTTGCTAAAGAATGAAAATGTCACTTTAAGGACTAAGATGAGCCTGACCCAAGCTATAGTATTTTCTTTTCTTCTTTTTCTATTGGGGCCTCATACAGCTCTTTTCAAAATCCATCCATACATACATACATTGTGTCAAGCACATTTGTACATTAGTTGCCATCACAAGCTATAGTATTTTCAATGGTCTCAGATGCATACAAATGCAGGCAATGAGTAAAGGAGATCAAAGAAGAAGGGATGCTTTGGAATTATATTGGTGAAGACAGGGAATATGCCATGGGCTAGCAGGTTAAACCAATCGGTCTCAGAAGAAGTCTAGCCAGGACGCTCCTTAGAAGCAAGGATGGTGAGGCTTTGTCTCATGTACCCAGGGCATGTCATCAGAAAGGACCACCTCCTGATGAAAAGAAAATGCTTGGTAAAGGGTCAGTGAAAAGGAGAAAGATGGATTGACACAGTTGCTGCGGCAGTCGATTCAATCCTCGCAGCGATTGTGAGGCGAGTGCAGGATGGGGCTCGGATTTCCTTCTGTTGTGACAGGGTCACCAGGCACCTGAATGGACTCGATGGCACCTGACAGCGACAGCCTGCAGAGCACGAGGGAACAAATGTGTGTTGCTCCAAGCAGGCCTGGGAAGCAAGTATAGTCTCTGAGCAGCAGTTTCCTTAGTTTAAAGCACGGGCTAATTAGAATGATGATTCAATAATAATCTTTTGAGAGTCTACTAGATGCCAGATGCACTGCTGGGTGCCTGCTTTTTTAAAGAAAAGGAATATCTAATAGACCTTCTCTAAGAGGCCGCTGCTGGATGAGAGAGGCACACACAACAGGCCGTCGTCATGCCTGGTCATGCAAATGGCTAAGAGGCTCACCTGCTCACTAAAACGCTGGAGATGACTCCAGTCTACCCAGCGGCACCTTGGAAGAAAGGCCTGACCATCTAGTTCCCCAACTCAGCCGTTAAAACCCCTATGGAGCACAGTTCTACTCTGATCAATGTGGCAAATGGTATACAGTGATACCAAACCCACTACCAGTATGCCAATTCTGACTCGCAGAGATCCTCTCCAGCAGTAGTTCTCAACCTGTGGGTCGCGGCCCCTCTGGGGGTCAAACGACCCTTTCACAGGGGTTGCCCAATTCATAAAAGTAGCACAATGACAGTGATGCAGTAGCAACGAGAGTAATTGTATGGTTGGGGTCACCACCATATGAGGAACTGCATTAAAGGGCCGCGGCCTGAGGCAGGTCGAGAAGCACCGCTGCAGATCTTTACGGGAGCAGAGCCTCAGCTCTCTTCCATAGAGTACCTGGTGGTCTGGACTTCGGACCTGGAGGTCAGCAGCCCAATGCCTAATCCACAGCCATCAGGACTCCTCAGGCATAGACTGTAAAGTATACTTTGGGGATCAGCAAACTCTGCATGTGTGTGCGCATGCGTGCGCCGGCAAGCGAGCGCGCACGCACGCACACTGTTAGTCGAATTGGGAGTTCACTCTTGCGCCCGTGCACGTGCCTCTGTTTGCATGTAGCAGTTTTCCCTTGGTCTCGATTGGTGAGGTCGTGCTCAAATAGGGTGAGTCCTGAACAAGTAAATTGTTAATGCTGCCTCACGAATGAGAGGGAAAAAGCAGATGTGGAGTGGGGCGCACAGAGGAAGGGAGATCACGTGAGGCTCCATGTGCAAGCCCAGGAGGGCCTGAGGGAAAAAAAGCGAGACCGCCTCTCCTTATAGAAGGAAAAGAGACTTGTTGTCTTCTGTTGGGTGATGTGTCTGAGAACTGTACATCAAAGGCCATTCAAAGTGGGACCTTTCAGGGCCCATCAAGTCTGCCTTCTGGGATGCTCTGGCTAGGCTCGAACCACCAACCTATCGGTTAATGGTTGGCGCTTAACCATTTGTGCCACCCATGAATTTCCTAGCCTTGCTAGTGCCCTGCATCAGACTCCTGGCCTCCCGAACTGTGAGACAGTCAACTCTGTTCTTCAAGGCACCCCCCTTGTGGTGTTGGTGTCGTGGTGGCCTTTGGCGACGAAGATGGGGTGTGTGTGTGCCAGCGAGGGCATATTGGGAATGTCTCTTGGAAGCGATGCCCTTAAGGTCAAGCAGGAGCTAGCCCACCAAAAGGAAGGTGCCAGGAATTCTGGGTAGCAGGGTCAGTACAATCAAGATAGGAAAGTGGGAAAGAGTGAGGTGTCTTAAGAGAGCCCCATGCCAATCAAGGAGCCCCGGCGAGTGAGCGGTGGAGCTCCCCCCCAACGGCTCAGGTGAGCAAAACCTGACAATCCGCTCTCATAAAGACAATCCTTTGTTGTCAATTCCATTCCAACTTCTAGCACAGCACCGGACCGAGTAGGACTGTCCATCAGTGTCAAGGTCGTCCTATACACAGACTGCCACGTCTCTTTCTTGCAGAGGAGCTGGTGTGTTTGAACGGCTGACATGTTGGCTGCTGAGCACCGAGCCACAGGGAAACCAGGGCTCCCTCTCAGCAGCCCCCATGAGGCCGTTTGACTCTCCATGGAGGGGTCACGAGTAACAGCAGCATCGCTGTACACTGTTGCTGGAACACCGAGTTCAGCACCAGTCGTGGAAGGAACAAGCCTGGTGAGGCGGGCGGGCGCCCTATCATGTCGGGCCTGGTGGGCAGTTCTAATGATATGGATTTTCTCCTGAGTGCAAGGGGAGCAGGGGAGAGTGTTAGGACGGGTGGCAGGGCCCCCTGTCTTTGTTGCAGAGCTCCACGGCTGTGTAAAGAATGGGGTAGATTGATGCAAATTGTTGCCAGGAGACCCAGCCAGCACGGAGAACTGATGAAGGCCTGAATGAGGGCAGGCGTGGCAGGACTGGAGGAGGGCATCTGGGTAATACCGGTCTTAGGTTATTGAGAGAAGTAAATAGCATACTATTTGTGGCGGGCTTTGTAATTACACTGCTTTGCACAAAGCTGAGATTATTATGAGGGAGATTATGGTTCTCTGTTAGGGAAGGTATCTTAAGGACCCCAGGGTTGAGCTTGGCAGCTATTCAAAGCAGCTCCACTTTCTACAGTCCTGTGGATTAAAGTGAGCAGACTGGTCCACCTTCAGGTGCCTTCCTTGTCTTCCTGGCTTGCCTTCCCTGGATCCTAGAGGGCAGACATTATCCTCCTTCTGGGTGGCAATGTCAGCTAAGTACAAATTCAGCAGTTCAAACCCACCCATTGCTCCATGGGAGAAAGACGAGGCTGTCTGCTCACATAAAGATTTACAGACTCAAACCATAAGAAGCAATTCTACCCTGTCCTATATAAAGTTGCTATCCATTGAAATAGACTAGATGGCAGTGGGGTGGGGTGGGTTTGGGGTGAGGGGGGTTATCGTTCAAGTCTTTATTGGTATCTGGGAACCCCACTACGGCTCAGTCTTTACTGCAGGCTCTTCCTGCAACCAGCTGACGAGAACCTAACTGCAACAGTAGCTTCTAGAAGGGCACTATTGGAGGCAACCCCAGGAAAGAAATCCACCTTCTGAGCATTGCTGGTGGTGGTGGTGGTGGTGGTGGTGGTGGTGGTGGTGGTGGTGGTGATGGGGTGGAGGTGGTGGTGATGGTGGAGGTGGAGGTGGTGGTGGTGGTGATGGGGTGGAGGTGGTGGTGGTGGTGGTGGTGGTGGTGTGGAGGTGGTGGTGGTGGTGTGGAAGTGGTGGTGGTGGTGTGGAGGTGGTGGAGGTGGTGGTGGTGTGCAGGTGGTGATGGTGGTGGTGATGGGATGGAGGTGGTGGTGGTGATGGGGTGGAGTTGGTGATGGTGGTGGTGATGGGGTGGAGGTGGTGGCGTGATGGTGGTGGTGGAGGTGGTGGTGGTGGTGATGGGGTGGAGGTGCTGATGGTGGTGGTGATAGGGTGGAGGTGGTGGTGGTAGTGGTGGTGGTAGTGGTGGTGGTAGTGATGGTGGTGGTGATGGGGTAAAGGTCATGGTGGTGGTGGTGGTGGTGGTGGTGGTGGTGGTGGTGGTGGTGGTGGAGATGATGGGGTGGAGGTGGTGGTGGAGGTGGTGGAGGTGGAGGTGGTGGAGGTGGTGGAGGTGGTAGTGGAGGCGGTGGTGTGTGGTGGTGGTGGGGGGGGGTGTGCGGTGGTGGTGGTGGTGGTGGTGGTGGTGGTGGTGGTGATGGGGTGGAGGTGGTGGTGGTGGTGGTGGTGGTGGTGGTGGTGGTGGTGGTGATGGTGGTGATGATGGTGGTGATGGTGGTGGTGGTGATGGTGGTGATGGGGTGGTGTTGGTGTTGGTGGTGATGGGGTGGTGGTGGTGGTGGTGATAGGGTGGTGGTGGTGATGGGGTGGTGGTGGTGATGGGGTGGTGGTGGTGATGGGGTGGTGGTGGTGGTAGTGGAGGTGGTGGTGGTTGTGGTGGTGGTGGTGATGGGGTGGAGGTGGTGGTGGTGGTGGTGGTGGTGGTGGTGGTGGTGGTGGTGGTGATGGTGATGGTGGTGATGATGGTGGTGATGGTGGTGGTGGTGATGGTGGTGATGGGGTGGTGGTGGTGTTGGTGGTGATGGGGTGGTGGTGGTGGTGGTGGTGGTGATAGGGTGGTGGTGGTGATGGGGTGGTGGTGGTGGTGGTGATGGGGTGGAGTTGGTGATGGTGGTGGTGATGGGGTGGAGGTGGTGGCGTGATGGTGGTGGTGGAGGTGGTGGTGGTGGTGATGGGGTGGAGGTGCTGATGGTGGTGGTGATAGGGTGGAGGTGGTGGTGGTAGTGGTGGTGGTAGTGATGGTGGTGGTGATGGGGTAAAGGTCATGGTGGTGGTGGTGGTGGTGGTGGTGGTGGTGGTGGAGATGATGGGGTGGAGGTGGTGGTGGAGGTGGTGGAGGTGGTGGAGGTGGTGGAGGTGGTAGTGGAGGCGGTGGTGTGTGGTGGTGGTGGGGGGGTGTGCGGTGGTGGTGGTGGTGGTGGTGGTGATGGGGTGGAGGTGGTGGTGGTGGTGGTGGTGGTGGTGGTGGTGGTGGTGGTGATGGTGGTGATGATGGTGGTGATGGTGGTGGTGGTGATGGTGGTGATGGGGTGGTGGTGGTGTTGGTGGTGATGGGGTGGTGGTGGTGGTGGTGGTGGTGGTGATAGGGTGGTGGTGGTGATGGGGTGGTGTTGGTGATGGGGTGGTGGTGGTGATGGGGTGGTGGTGGTGGTAGTGGAGGTGGTGGTGGTTGTGGTGGTGGTGGAGGTGGTGGTGGTGGTGGTGGTGGTGGTGATGGGGTGGAGGTGGTGGTGGTAGTGGTGGTGGTGGTGGTGGTGGTGGTGGTGGTGATGGTGGTGATGATGGTGGTGATGGTGGTGGTGATGGGATGGAGGTGGTGGTGGTGATGGAGTGGAGGTGGTGGTGGTGGTGGTGATGGGGTGGAGGTGGTGATGGTGGTGGTGATGGGGCGGAGGTGGTGGTGGTGATGGGGTGGAGTTGGTGATGGTGGTGGTGATGGGGTGGAGGTGGTGGCGTGATGGTGGTGGTGGAGGTGGTGGTGGTGGTGATGGGGTGGAGGTGCTGATGGTGGTGGTGATAGGGTGGAGGTGGTGGTGGTAGTGGTGGTGGTAGTGGTGGTGGTAGTGATGGTGGTGGTGATGGGGTAAAGGTCATGGTGGTGGTGGTGGTGGTGGTGGTGGTGGTGGTGGTGGTGGTGGTGGAGATGATGGGGTGGAGGTGGTGGAGGTGGTGGAGGTGGTGGAGGTGGTAGTGGAGGCGGTGGTGTGTGGTGGTGGTGGGGGGGGGTGCGGTGGTGGTGGTGGTGGTGGTGGTGGTGGTGGTGGTGATGGGGTGGAGGTGGTGGTGGTGGTGGTGGTGGTGGTGGTGGTGGTGGTGGTGGTGGTGATGGTGGTGATGATGGTGGTGATGGTGGTGGTGGTGATGGTGGTGATGGGGTGGTGTTGGTGTTGGTGGTGATGGGGTGGTGGTGGTGGTGGTGGTGGTGGTGGTGATAGGGTGGTGGTGGTGATGGGGTGGTGGTGGTGATGGGGTGGTGGTGGTGATGGGGTGGTGGTGGTGGTAGTGGAGGTGGTGGTGGTTGTGGTGGTGGTGGTGATGGGGTGGAGGTGGTGGTGGTGGTGGTGGTGGTGGTGGTGGTGATGGTGATGGTGGTGATGGTGGTGATGGTGGTGGTGGTGATGGTGGTGATGGGGTGGTGTTGGTGTTGGTGGTGATGGGGTGGTGGTGGTGGTGGTGGTGGTGATAGGGTGGTGGTGGTGATGGGGTGGTGGTGGTGGTGGTGATGGGGTGGAGTTGGTGATGGTGGTGGTGATGGGGTGGAGGTGGTGGCGTGATGGTGGTGGTGGAGGTGGTGGTGGTGGTGATGGGGTGGAGGTGCTGATGGTGGTGGTGATAGGGTGGAGGTGGTGGTGGTAGTGGTGGTGGTAGTGATGGTGGTGGTGATGGGGTAAAGGTCATGGTGGTGGTGGTGGTGGTGGTGGTGGTGGTGGTGGAGATGATGGGGTGGAGGTGGTGGTGGAGGTGGTGGAGGTGGTGGAGGTGGTGGAGGTGGTAGTGGAGGCGGTGGTGTGTGGTGGTGGTGGGGGGGGTGTGCGGTGGTGGTGGTGGTGGTGGTGGTGGTGGTGGTGGTGATGGGGTGGAGGTGGTGGTGGTGGTGGTGGTGGTGGTGGTGGTGGTGGTGGTGGTGGTGATGGTGGTGATGATGGTGGTGATGGTGGTGGTGGTGATGGTGGTGATGGGGTGGTGGTGGTGTTGGTGGTGATGGGGTGGTGGTGGTGGTGGTGGTGGTGGTGATAGGGTGGTGGTGGTGATGGGGTGGTGTTGGTGATGGGGTGGTGGTGGTGATGGGGTGGTGGTGGTGGTAGTGGAGGTGGTGGTGGTTGTGGTGGTGGTGGAGGTGGTGGTGGTGGTGGTGGTGGTGGTGATGGGGTGGAGGTGGTGGTGGTGGTGGTGGTGGTGGTGGTGGTGGTGGTGGTGGTGGTGATGGTGGTGATGATGGTGGTGATGGTGGTGGTGGTGATGGTGGTGATGGGGTAGTGGTGGTGTTGGTGGTGATGGGGTGGTGGTGGTGGTGGTGGTGGTGGTGGTGATAGGGTGGTGGTGGTGATGGGGTGGTGGTGGTGATGGGGTGGTGGTGGTGGTAGTGGAGGTGGTGGTGGTTGTGGTGGTGGTGGAGGTGGTGGTGGTGGTGGTGGTGGTGGTTGTGGTGGAGGTGGTGGTGGTGGTGATGGGGTGGTGGTGGTGGTAGTGGTGGTGGAGGTGTTGATGGTGGTGATGGTGGTGATGGTGGTGGTGGTGGTGGTGGTGGTGCCATTTCCCACTCACAGAGGTCCAAGGTACAACAGAACCAAACACTGCCTGGTCCTATGCCATCCTCACAATTGTTATGTTTGCAGCCCCTTTGTCAATCCATCTTGTCAATGGTATTTTTTTTTCGCTGCCCCTCTACTCTACCAAGCATGATGCCCTTCTCCAGGGACCCGTTGCTCCTGACAACAAATCCAAAGCAGGTGAGACAAACTCTCACCAGCCTTTCCTCTAAGGAGCACGCTTGTTGTACTTCTGCCAAGATAACATGGATCGTCCTGGAAAAGACTATTCTGGGTCGCAAAGAAGCCTGTCAGAAAAGACCTCGCATTACATGATTCCCTTTACATGCCTGCTCCAGATAGGCAGGTCTATGTTGTATTTCTGAGCAATAGTTGCCTTATTTAACACAGGATTTGGAGGTTGAAGAGAAGCCCCAGACTGCTGTGATCCCCTGCCCCTCTGAGGTGGTTATGCACAATTGAACTCCTTGCCCAAGGAGACTAACACGCCCTTTTTGTTTAAATGTGGACTGGTTAAGCTAATCATTGAATAATAAACTATTGAAGGTCTACTAGATGCAAGGTACACTATTAAGTGCTTGGCTATAAAGATGAATAGGTTTAAAAAAATCTTTTCCTTTAGGATCTCAGAAGGATTCTTGGTGGCACAGTAGTTAAGCACTCAGATGCTAATAAAAAATTCAGTGGTTCAAAGCCACCAGCCAGTGCACAGGGGAAAGCGTGCTTATCTTTTTCTATAGAGGTACCGTCTTGGAAACTCCGTGGGGCACTTCTACTCCATGCTAGAGGTCACTCAGGGTCAGAATCCACAGAGAATCTGAGAAGGAGAGGCACCGCTAATGGGCAGCGTCATCGCTGTGGCGGGGTGGGGGTGGAGGGGTGGGGGGCGGTAGGGGTTTGGGGAGGTGAAGCCCAAATGAAACAAGAAAAAGGCTCTCTTCTCAACCTAAAAACCCCAAAGATACAAAATAAATAAAAGGGAATAAAACAGTCAGCAAAATTACGAAGGGTCTCATTCTTTTGTAGCAAAGAGGATAGGTATCTACCAAGTCCACGCCCTCTTCCTCTTAGCAACCGGCTGTATCCATTCTCCAGCTTCCCACGCAAGGACTGCGCTCCTTTGACAATCGGATGAGTAATGCACGGGGCGGAGTGAGGTGTGCCATCTTGTGCCTGGCCCATGCGACAACCTCCCACGTCAAATCTGCGCTCTTTCCCCCCATCTGCCAGCTAGGCTGGATGCCCAGGGGAACTTTGGAAACTGCATTGAGGAGGCAGCAGCGTTGGCAGCCTGCGTACCTGCATGACTGCCTGGAACAGAATTCCCTCCAGCTCCAAATTCCCTGCTGATTAGATTAGATGAGTAAGTTCCTGTGGAGCTCCAGAGATGCCCGGTTGTTCTGTTACAGTGACTAGCATTTCTTAAGCAAATACACACACCGTTCCAGGACTCCCATGTCCAGTTTCACAGAATCTCCAAGCATTCCGTGACCAGGAGTCGTGGATTTAACAGAGCCACGTCAGTAGTCAATGCCTACAGCCCAGCTGCCCAGAGGGCAGGAAGGCAGTATTCGTTAGGAGAGTTGAGGGCATCGGAGTTCAGTGGTGGGATGCTTGCCTTCCATTGCTGGAGATGCTGGTTCAATTCCTGGGCAGTGCACAACAAACACTGTGTATCAGTGCAGTCTTCTGTGTGACTTTGATGCCAGAGAGGTTTCAGCCAAGCTTCCAGATGGAGACAGTCTAGGAAGAGAGGTTTGCTGTGGCTGATTTTGTGAAGCAGATCACCAGACCTCTCTTCCTAGACTGCCTTTATCTGGCAGCTTGGCTGAACCCTCTCTGTGTGAGCCACAATGGTCCCACCCACCACATCCATGGACAGGGCTCTGGGCTAGGCAGAGCTCTGCTCTGTATGCCAAGGTTATTGTGTATGGGGTGGGGGTGGGGCTAGCAGAATGGTAGCTAACAACCCTTTAGAAGAGAAAACTCACTGCCTAGCCTTGGGCTAGGAGCCCTGGTGGTTTAATGGATTGTGCATAGGACTGCTACTCCAAGGTCTGCTGTTCAAACCCACCAGCTGCTCCAGAGGAGTAAGTTGAGACTTGCTGTTCCTGTAAAGTTTTACAGTTTCAGAAACCCAAAGGGGCAGTTCTGCTCTGCCCTAGAGCGTTGTTTTGAGTCAGAATTGACTCAAGGGAAGTGAGAGGGTTTTTAACTTGGGGCTTGGTTTGTCTATTGTGCTCATCCGTAGTGGTAGTCTGTGTACTCTGGTGCATATATGTGTCTATACAGTGCCCATGTGTATTTCTCTGTAGATGTACACAGGGGCTCTATTTCTTGCATTGCATGTGATCTCTGGGGCATAACGCATAGGTAAGTATAGATTAGTATTTCTCTGGGTTTAAGTAGAGAGGGATGGGTGCAGGAACTGTGTGTCAACCAAGAACAGCTGATCAGCATTGATCCTCCACTATGACACACAGGTGACAAGAGGAGGCCAGCAATTTGTCCCAAGTGGAGGAGTTATTTCAATTTCCCAGAGGAGAGTGACTTTGCAGTCTCTGTCTTCATCATTAAGATGAAGTCTCTGTCTTGAACTTGCTGATCAGCCGGAAAGACCTGGGAGATAGCCCTATAGAGGAAAATTTGATTCAATGCTAGTATTTTGGGGTGCAAATGAGATCCTGAATCTCAAATATAATTTAAGGAAAATAGTTATTAAGTCTTACACAGGAAAATACAAGACATAGAGATATCCTCGGATGAAGGAGACCATTGGCCCAAGTTCATAATGACGTCCAAGGGCATACAGAGAAGCAGAGACTTTTAACTAAGTCATAAGAGGGCACAGAAAACTGTTACAAAAGCATGGGTGGTGATGGATCATTATATCACAGTTATGGGTGGGCCTTCAGAATGGGAATGGGAGTGTGATTGGGACTTATATGTTATGTAGGGCAGAAGAACTTACAAGATAGGTCCGTGACTCTTCAAGTAAGGCAGTCAGGATATGGTTCGTGACGATGTGATCTGGCCCCCGATTTCCATCAAGGGCACACTCAGGCAAGTGTCTAAAGGCAAATGCTCTCTGATGTGCTCTGCCTGAGTGTAAAGCTATTCACCCAGCTGGTTCCTGGTCAAAAGGAGTTCAACACGGTCTGAATTCTTGTGGAGTCCCACAAATGAATTTAGGGCTTCAACTGTAAACTGTAGCCTTTTGCAAACTCGGTGCTCAGAGATGTAAGCCCCATTACAGAAGTGACTTAGGACCTGGAGCAGGACTCTGCTGGACTAGCCATCTGAGAGATCGTTTTAAATATGAGAATGTTGTTGTTGGGTGGCATTGATTCAGTTCCAACCCATAGCAAGCTGATAATGCACAACAGAACACAACGCTGCCTGGTCTCTATGATTGAGTCCACTCTTTCAACCACAGGACCAATCCATCTCCGTGAGGGTCTTCCATTGCCTCTCCACTTTACCAAACATGATGCCCTTCTCCAGGGACTGGTCTCCCTTGACAACTTGGCCAAAGTAAGAAAGACAAAGCATTGCCATCCTTGCCGCTAAAGAGCAGTAGGCGGCACTTCTTCCAAGATAAATAGTTTGTCCTTTGAGCAGGTCACTGAACCTTCCATGTTGTTCTTCAGCATCACAATTCAAATCCATGAATATGTGTCAGGAGAAGAAGCAGAAAAGAAAAAGAAGAAAGTAGGTGGTGCCAGGACAGTGAGGGAAGTCATGCTTTCGGTAGAGTCCCCAAACTGGGGGTTTACAGAGATGTATTAAATAATAAGGGACCCCTGGTGGCATAAGGAGGTCATCTTCTAACATAAAGCCTCCAATCACTCTTGGTAGGAGAAAGATGTGGCTGCCTGTTTTTGAAATGATTTTTGGCCTTGGAAAACTTACATGGCAGTTCTATACTGTCCTTTCTACAAAATAACGAAGAATCAGCATTTGACTCAGTGACAATGGGTGGGGTTTTTTGGGGGGAGTGGTGAGGAGGGGTTATTAGACATCAAACCTGAAGGCACGTGGCCAATCAGATACCCATACGGGCCCGAGAGATGGTTCATAGAGCACCCAGTGCTTCCATGTAAATACACATTTAATCCTGAAGACTGATGGTTCCATAAATCTGACAACACTTTATTGACCTCACACTGCCCATTGATGTCATAGACACAGCCAGGGAAGCATTTCCCTCCCAGCAGCATCATTTTACAAATGTACTGCTAGAAACAAACGATTGCATTTCTGGCTAATATATTAAAAGTACCCATCTTTCTATTTCAGACACTTCCAGGAATGCAAGGAATGTCTGAAGAGAGAAAATGGGAACCTACCTGGCAACAGACCGTAACACAAATTTCCTGGGGGACTTGAAACAGCTCTATGGGTTATGTAGGTACACGGATTGGGGAGTCTGACCTGTGACCAATTGTGAAATTTAAATCACCATGATCTGTATGTGTTGGTGACTCTAAACTTCATATAAATCTGAACTCCATACCAATTTGATCTATTCATGCAAAAATGTATGTTTTCAAGTGTCTGCCAAAGGAGCCCTGGTGGTGTCGTGGGATGAGCACTGGACCACGCTGTACTCTGTGCATCTTCTTCCAAATCTCTCCAGCCTCATGGAGTGGATACGGGAGGGAGAGTGGGACTGTGCCCACAACATATATGTGTGTATATATATGCATACACGTACATGTACAAACATGCATAAACACATACGTACAAGGATAGATAGATAGGCATGGCAGACTACTTCTACATCTATATTTACCTATGCTGCCAGTATATCCATGATTGTGATGGGGCATATAGGAGGCAGCGTTATGAACACGTTTTAGACATAACAAAATACCTTGAAAGAATGAGCTGCTGACTCTGGGTCTCAGGACCATTTTGACAGGGGACACCAAGTCAACTGGTGTAACATAATCAATGAAAACATTGCTCCACATCCTACTTATTACTATTGATATCGTTCAGGCTGTTCATGTTTTACTTTCCAACTGATGCTGCCACTCCAGCCAGATGTCCCCTGTCTGGACATTGCCTTGGAAAGGCTCCTGCATCTGTCCAGTGATGTAAAGTCTGATGCCCAGAGGAGAGTGGCCAAATCCAACATAGGAGCGCTCTTTCCAGAAGGGAATATTAGGGAGGCTTCTTTCCACGTGGGTGCAGCCAGTATTGAGCCTTGTAGTAAGCTCACGTGTGAGAGAAGAAAATTATGGTCTTGTATGCATGTGGCTGACAAACTGCCAAATGAATATCAAAGTTGGATCATTAGGTATCTAAATCATACCGAACGATCCGAATACACACACACACACACACACACACACAGAGGTTTTGGAAATAATGCCCTGTTGGGATACTGGGTTAAGTGTGTGAGCCCCAACTACAGGGTTGGGAGTGCAAACCTACCAGCTGATCTGTGGAAGAAAGAGGACGCTGTCTGCTGCCATAAAGATTCACAGCCCTGTTGGCATAGTGGGCGGCCCACTGAGCAGCTAACTACAAGGTCAGTGGTTCAAACCTCCCAGTCACCCCTCAGGAGAAAGATGAGGCTGTCTGCTCCTCTAACGATTTAAAGTCTTATAATCCCAAAGTGGCTTGTTCCATCCTGCCCTACAGGGAAGTTTTAAGTTTGCGCTGTTCTATAGGGTCACTACAAGACATATTTTTTGTCTTATGTATATGTAAATGTAAATATGGTTTTATGCTTGCTCAGTATGTCACTCATGCAACCATCTCAGTGGGCCAGTTTTGGGCAAATGAACAGCATGCCTCTCTTGCTCCACTCACCTGACTCACCTGACCTCATTCTGTAAGACTTCTTTTTGTTTCTGAGAACGAAGTGGGACATAAAAGAACAGCAATTTGATGATGTAGAAGAGGTGAAGAAAAAAACGAGGGAGGTGATGTCAGCCATCCAAACAGATGAGTTTGAAAAAATGTTCCCAAGAATGGAATCACAGATTTGACCAATGTATTACGAAGTGTAATGGAGAGTACTTGGAAGGTGATACGATTGTTCTGTTAAAAAAAAAAAAAGTAATTCCATAGCTTTGAAAACAAACATGTTGGTTGTTTGGGGACCCCCTGGTGCAGGAGCAAGTGGTGGCGGCTGGCTTCTGTAAGAGATGCAGTCCCACGGAATTGCTCCCAGTCGTCCCTGCTTGACGATTCCAGGCTCGACCATCCATCTCACTGCTGTCCAGGAAGATCAGGGGCTTCCTCTAAATACCGTGATGATGACCATCATAGCGCGAGGGAAATAATAGACGACGCCTTTAAAATGGTTTTATATTGACCACAGATAGGTGTAATCGCATGCTCCCCGCGGAGCTACTAAACCTCTCATTTTTTCCAAACAGCTCCGATCCAATTGCGGAAATAGAAATTCTGCAGAACTTATGAAGGATAAAAATAGTACTGCCTGTCGCCCAAGTCCTCAGGTGTGGCTCTCTCTGTGTCCATGTGGGGCGCTAGTGAGAGCGCCAGCAGCCATGCCTCCTGGCCACAGCGGCCTTGCCTGGGTTCTTGTCGATACCTGTTGACATTTCCTTGAGTAATGGTTCCAGGCGTCTGGTATATTTCTTCATATCACCGGATGGATTAGGGGTCTCTATTGATTTTGTGGTTTCATGTGTGAAAGATCTAATCTTAATCCTCTGTTGTTCATTTTCTTTAACCTTTTAATAACACGAAAGGGAGGCAACCCATCAGAATGGAAATTGTTTCGGAGGCATGTTGTCATAAATATGTGCCGCTGACTACTTTATTTTATGGGAGCGGCCATAGTTTTGGAAATAATACTAATGATAGCATTTGTTAAGGCCTAGTGCAGTTTACAAAGCACTTTCCCATTTCAACTAATTTAATCCTGACAGCACTCCTGATAGGTAGGTAGGAGTTATTTTATTTATCTTGATTTATTTATGCTCCACGTTTTTACACAACATGAATTTTTATTATTGTCTGCTCGGTCATAGATGAGGAACTTGCTTTGCCCAAGGTCACCCAGTTCTAAAAAACAGCAGCTACAGCGAAATCCCCAATTGAACCCTGATGCTACCAGGCTTCTGCTGCAGAACCCTGAACGAGGCTCTGAAACTCTCCTAGCTTCCTGTCTTTATCTATAGAATGGAGATGTCAATGCATTTCAGGGGATTGGCACATATTAAAATGGATGCGGCTAACCTCTTTCCACAGATCAATAAAAGTTAGCTATTATAATTGAAATAATATCAATTATTTGATAGAGGTAGGATTTGAGCCAAGGGCATCAGCGTGGTTACCTACTTGTGGTCAAACCTCAGTCAGTCTTATTATAGAAAGATATTAGAACCTCGTTTCTTTTCTTTCAAGGAGCCCTTGTGGCATTGTGATTAGGCATGGGCCTGTGGTCCAAAGGTCAGCAGTTCAAAGCCATCAGTTGCTCCTTAGGATATACTGATGGGGCAGTTCTATCCTGTCTGATATATTGGCATTGACTTGCTAGCAGTGAGTTTGGTTTTCTGGTTGTTGTTTTTTGGCTCTAGCTTTTTCTATGTCATATCTTTCCTTAATTTTTGAGGCTCTAGAGAATGACAATAAAATCACAGCTCTTGATGTGAACAGCACTTGAACCCCTATTGATGGTAGGACTATAGCACAAGAAATAGCTGATTGGGAGCAACAGTGAAGAGAGTCAAGGGTTTACTGCCATCGAGTTGACTCCAACCCATAGCAACACTGTGAGACTTGTCCTGTGGATGTCTAAGACTTTATGGGAATAGAAAGCTTCATCGTTCTCCTGAGGAGCAGCTGGTGTTTTTGAACTGCTGACCTTGAGATTAGCAGTCTAATGCATAAACTACTACCCGACCAGGGCTCCTGTGGGTTATTGTAGAATTTTTCTTTTGAGTTTCTGAGACTGTACATTTTGATAAGAGCAGAAAGCCTCATTTTTCTCGTGTGAAGCCACTAGTGGAGTTGAACTGATGACTTTGAGATCAGCAGGCCAAGACATGCCCCATCGTGCCACCAGGACTCTTTCAGAATCTGGAAAAGAAAGAGGAAGAGTGGGCAGGAGAGGAGGAAATAAAATTCTTGCCCAATCGCTTCCATGACAAACTGATTCCTTGCCAGCAGAGACTGGCTGATGATGCCTGGCAATCGTTCCTGAATATTTTGGAAAAAATTTGTACAGAAGAATCTTGATTAAAATCAAAGGCAATGCATATGAGAATCTTAAATTCAGATGGAATCCAGAATTTTCTATTGCCAAGGGAGTGGGGGCTGGAAACTGTCAACCTGGTTCAGTCTTTAAAACTCGCACTTGAAGGCTATCCTTTGACCTGGAGCTTAAGTAGTCAAGAATGCCTTCCTTTGGCACGATGCTCTTTTAGCAGCTGTCTTTATGGCTCAAAAGGACAAAAGCAGCTCAAAACATCAGAGAAGCAGCCTGTTGATACGCATGCTAACGTTCCTGTCTAAACAGCCTTTAATGTGATGGATTCATTATTCTGTAGACCCAGACTATTTCCCTAGCCTGGAGCACGGCAGTAGGTTTATCGTGCAACCTCGTCTTTGGACTTGGAAACAGGAGTTCCGAGAGGTAAAGTAACTTCCTTAAAGCTCTCACCTCTGCAAAAGCAGAGCTGCAAATCAACTCCAAGACTACTCATTCAACTCAGGGCCTTTCTGTCTGTCCCACACATTGAGGAATCTCTGCCTCTCACCTAGTACGTACCAGGAACTTAGCTCTACGTAGAGGCCATGGCATGAAGATAGCACAGTTCCTACTTTATGCCAACTGATGCACTGATGTAGTGACATCTCATTGGAGTGGGTTGTAAACCAACAAAAGCTCAAACTCAACGTGCCAGTGAGTTGACTCTGACTAGCAGCAACTTTACAATACAGGGGAGCACTGCTCCTGTAGGTTTCTGAGACTGTAACTCCTTTTCCCTCAACTTCCGTCCACAGAGCAGCTGGTAGTCATGGTTAGCAGCCTAGCACGTAACCGCTACACCCCTGTCCTTACCTGCCTGCCTTTGAGCTGCTTGCATTTGCTCTAATGTCCCTGGTGCTGAGCCCTTTGCTCTGTCTTCTCGCCGCGGCTTCTAACGACGTTTTGCCTCCCGGAAACCCTTGTTTGAGGGTTCTCTGAGTCTTCCGGCACTTTGCATCCGGCCTCTTCTTTCCGTGATATTCTTCGCATTTTATCTCTTGCTGTCTTGAGAAAGACTCCCTGGCTCCAGTGCCCAGCCCCCAGGCTCCCACGGCTATCCTTTCACCATTCCCCAGGCTGATCCCAGCATGCACAGTGAAATGAACTCAGAACTGGCAGGATAACAGAGCCTCTTTCATGGGCCAGCATCTTTCGTGCCTCTGGCATGCTGGCTTTCATTTCGTGTAGAATGACAACTGAAGCACATCTTTCCCAAAATGATGGTTTCCGGTGGGGGATTGGGTTTGCCGATGATAGCCCCATTTGCAAGATCCAATTCGTGTTCTACCAACAGCCTCATCAGCACAAGCCATGGATGGCTCTGTAGATTGTTGTTTTGAGTAAGCTTTTGTGGAGCTTGATAAACTTCTTCCTCCCTCGTGATCCATAAACCAGATGTTTTCCACTGAGTTAACAAAGTGGTGAATCTCATCCATTAGCATAAGAGAGATTCACAAATCTTTCCTTTCACTCATCAGGTTAATCTGGGAAGGGTTGGGGAAAGTTCTCACAGTAGATCATGGTCTAGAAATTTCTGGGAAGCCATGCGGGTCCCAAGTGGAAATGGTCATCTCATCCTCCCATGGTGAAAGGAACATGACGTAGTGGAAAGAGCCCAGTACTTAGAGTCTACCCGTGGGGACACAAATTTTAGTTGCGGCCATTTACCTGAACAGCTTGTTGACTCTTTCTGCGCTTTTGTTTCCTTATAAAATAGGAATAAGATTAAGCATCTCATAGGGCAGTTGTGAGAAATAAGTATCAATGGAGATATATGATAAACTCCAATCCCAAAACCTTCCTCTTTAAAAAAAAGACCCAATGCCTTCTGTCAATTAAGTTCTGTGATGATGTGTGTGTAGTGGTGACACTGAAATCTCTGCCACCAGCAGGGTCACCCATAGGGGACTCAGTGGGGTGGAGCTTTCAGACTAAGACAGACAAACAGTAAAGGTCTAGAAATATACTTCTGGAAATTAGCCAGCTTGGGGATAATCACTTTTTAAAATCACTGTTAGTCTGACAGGCAAAAAAAATTCCCTGTTTTAAGTTGGATTTTTTGATAACAACAATTTGTGTTGTAGCTATTAAAAAACATCATAAAATAAAGTATGCACTGTGGTAGTGACACAATCTCGTGTCAGCTTGATAAATAGAGCAAAGGGGTGGAGTCTAGCCCGTCAAACAGGACACAGGCTGATGACTCTTCCTTGTGGGCGTGGCCTTCTCAGGAGGATTATGGGAACTTCCTCTCTTCCTCCCTGGAGGCAGGACAGGACTCTCTCTGCTTCACCTTCCTGTTTGATAAGCCACATGGAACCATGCTGATGGCAGCCATAACCCTGGAGATGCTGCCACCGTCTCTGGATCCATAAGACTTTTGACCCACTGGCCTGTGATCTTCCTGCATTCAGCATCATTGCAGGTGCTGCATGAGTCTGAAGAAGAATTTATGGACTAGTATTAGACATATGGCTAATATCATATTTATTGGCTTGATCTGGACTGGACTGGGAAGTTTTCTCAATAAACAATTACTCTCTGATATAAAGCTCGCTCTTACATGATTATTACTATGTATCGATTTGTTCCTCTAGTCAACCTGGCCTAACACATGTTCCAACACAAATTCTCAAACAGTCAACTGTACAGAGATGCGAAGTTTGTTTTTTCCCACCTGAGGTTGCTAGGCTCTCTCCTAGAGTTAAATAACACTGCATCCTGGTCATGCTGTGGGTTAGGCGGTGAGCTAACCCCAAAGTTGACGGTTCCAATACACCGACCACTCAGAAGATAAAGAAGAGGCTGTTTGCTCCTGTAACAATTTAGTCTCTGAAACCCCATGGCGAGCGTTTGGTTTCATTCGGATGCAAACTCCTCCGGAGCAAGGACGTTCCTACAATGCAGTAGGATAACTGGCACATAGCAAGCACTGTTCATAATAAATCAATGGTTAGTTATTTATTCAATGTAGAAGCAGAGTCCTGAATATCATAATGAAATTTTCTCTAGATACATAAGTACCTAATACATAATATCTATATTATTAACAGAAAGGGGAATTTACTAAGCATACCATTACTAAATATCTTGAATATTGTTTCATATCAATATATTTAGACTCATTTAATTTTCTTTTAAACTGCTGCACACAGCCCTGTAATTTATTTAACTTGTTTCTTATTGATGAAACGTTTAGGTTACTTTCTGTTCCTAGCTATTATTTATAGGATCTTAGTACTTTTTCTTAGTGAACTGCTTGTTTGTACAATTTTTTCTTGGGCTCATTTTTGTACTTTGTATTCTGCTTCATTGACCCTTCTGTTCTTTGTCCTATACAATTGATTGAAAATTATTTGGACATTATATTTTGAGATCTAATAGTATGTGGTTATTCACATGGCATTTAATTTTTTCTTGAATACTCTCCATTATGTTTTTTGATATGTTTTAGGATTTTTTTCTGTTAAAAATTGCATTGGAATTATTATTGGGATAATAAATTATAAATTATTTAGGGGAAATTTGTTTTTTATAATTTTGAACCTTCCTCCCGCAATTTATTCAGGTCCTTTATGTACTTAAATAAGATTTTGTAGTTTTATTTTTGTTTTTTTGTAGATCCTACATTTCCAGGATTAAAGATGTTCTGGAATATTTTATTTTTATTGCTGTTTTTAAACAGAAATACATTTCAAACCAATTTTGTAGTGATATGACAAATACTGATTTTTAGTCATATTTTTAAGCCACTTTCCTAATCCTCCTAGTAGTTCCTAGAGTTTCCAATACATATTGCATATGAGAAAATATTATCTTCAGACATTGAGTTTTCCTATTTACATCTGAACACTTGATTTCTCTTCCTTGAATTGGTGCATCGCATTGCCTCTAGCTTCAGAACCGGGTTGGACAGCAGATGCAATGGCTGATAGCCTTGGCCTCCCTTGGATTTTAATGTAGATGCCCTAATGATGCAGTGGTTACTAGTCGGGCTGCTAACTGCAAGGTCAACCGTTCAAAAGCACCAGCAGCCCAGCAGAAGAAAGATGGGGCTTTCAACTCCTGAAAGTTACAGTCTCAGATACTCACAGGGCTGTCTCTAGTGCGCATCGACTTGAAGGCGGGGAGTTTGCCCTTATGTTCTCTTGCCCAGTTTGGTATTGCTATTGGGCTGAGACCCATGTTCTTAATCGTATGACGAGAACAGTGCTCTAAATTTTTGATTCAGGTATTTTTCTTTACTCATGTAGTTAAAACAAACAAACACCCTTTTATTGTGTTTGCGTCCAGGTTTACAGGACAAATTGAGTTTCCATCCCACAATTCACACACTTTGTCTTGGGACACTGATCACAATCTGCACTGTGTAAGGTCATTTTTCCCACCTCCTCCCTGTCTTTCCTTTTTCCATGGGTTCTTTCCTGTTGCTTCCTGTCTGCTCAGCTTTGTCCGAGGGCAAATGCTGCTCTGTGAGCTCGTGTGGTAGACGGCTCTAAGGCAGGAATACCTTTCCAGGGATTGTTCACCTTGGGGCCTGTGTATTGCTTGGCTCGAAGTCAAAGCAGAGGGGTGAGTTCAGTTCCAAACGTGAAGACTGACAAATGGCCACAGTCATGCGGTTCTGTTAATCTCTATCTGACTGGCCAGCCAGATGGTTTTTCTATGATTTTTTCCACATTTTGCTCCACATTTGTCACCCACTTTACCCAGGACATGAACTTGTGATCCCTTTCAAAGGAGTTGGCAGTGGTAGCCGGGCACTGATTCATTCTCCTGGTGTCCAGGTCAAGGATGCTGAAATATGTATGGTCCTCTTCTTCATTCCTTTTGGATTATTTCTGTACCTCTTTGTCTTCAATCTTCTTTGCTTCCCATGGAAAGAGACCTTAGATGGCCTCTTGCTAGCATTTAACACCCCAGTCACTACTCACCACAGAAGAATGTAGAGTGCTTCCTTTGTAAAATGTATTCTGTCCATTGAGTTAGCCGTCCCTGAGAATACACTTACGAATCCACTCTTACAAAAAGTCAAGGAAAAGTTTACCCCAAGAAAATATAACCAAAACATTCTTTGGTGACTACCAAGGATGAGAGGGGGAGGAAGAGCAACTCTCTATCTAGATAAATGACGCATATTAATGGGGGTGAAAGGGAGACACAGAGAGGTGCACAGGTTGCAGACAACGGTCAATACGATTGCCCATGCCAGCAAGCAAGCACAGCCACCACAGCAGTCCTCAGGTGAACACATCACAGGCGGCCATGTTGAGCAGGTACAAGTAGACGGATAGGACTGCACCCACAAGCAAATAGAGGCTTGGCAGAGCATATTTCTATACACATATTTGCTTATGTTATAAACATAGCATGTTATAAATATAACAGTACTGAACACTTTTAGCTATAACTGAACAACCTCGGTGATGACTCACTGTGCTTAGGGGCTTAGGTCCCATGCTTTTCTTCAGAAAAAGATACTTACTGGATGTTTATCAGATGGCTGGTTGGCATTTGCTGAGATGAGACAAACTTTCTTGACCTATTAATTATATTCAGGGAATCAACTTCATGGTTTGCAGCTTGTATTTGATTTGCTAATATTTAATTTGGGAATTTCTCATTAGTCACAAGGAAGATTAGACTGTAATTTATACTGCTTGCTTGAGGTTTTGTTAGTGTCGCTTTGAGATACAAATTAAAGGGGGGCAACCTCCCCCCACCCCCTTCTGTGCTATAGTAGCCCCTGGTGGTGGAGTGTTGAAGCAATCAGCTGTTAACTGGAAGGCTGACAGTTCAAATCTGCCTACTACTCTTTGTGGTAGTTTGCCTTTGTAAAGCTTTATACAGCCTTGAAAACCCTATGCGACAGTTCAATGCTGTCCTACAGGGTGAGGACCGGTCAGAAGCCATCCCGTAGCACTGGGCTATTTATGACGTAAATAGTGTGTGAGCTTTCTCTTCCAACTGTCCCAGACCCACTGTGCTCCTTGGCCCTGACCATCCGCTAATGCCCTTCCTTCCCCTCACCTCCTAGCAGACTCCTGCTCACTGGGTGAAGCCCAGCTCAGCAGCCAGTGCCCCTTTCTCTCTCTTGCCCTCCCCCACCGCAGGCATAGCACTATCTTGGGCCTTGAGTCCAGGCCTAATCCTACTGGCCTTTAGTCATCTGTTTTTCTTTCTTCTAGAATGCGCTTCTTGAAGCAAGGATGATGCCTTAAAACAAAACCAAACAAAACCAGGAATCTATAGTGCTTATCACAGGCTTGGCACACAGGAAGCCCTTAATAAATCTTTGTTACGTGAATAAATCCACAGGCTATTTTGCTGTGAAAAAATTTGAAAGCCTATGTCTACACTTCTTTGTCTTTCTTTGACAATAGACAGTGATAATAATCCCTCACTGCCGCTCTGCACACTCCATAGTCACTGCACTGGACCAAGGACACGAAAGGATGACGTGCCAAATGAACCAATTCAGCACAAGGTACACGATCACCCTTCCTTTGACACTGAAAACAGAACCAAAAAATATATGAACCCGCTGCTGGGGAGCTACTTCTGACTCCTCGTGACCAGCCCCCGGCCCCCGACCCCCACAGCGCGGGTGAGTTTCCGAGGCTGGAGATGGTTATGGGAGCAGGTGGTCTTATTTTTCTCCTGTGGAGTTTGATGCACTGACCTTGTGGTTAGCTAACCCATAGCACGCCCTGGACTCTCCCCCCCCCCGCCCCGCCAGATATGAACATTGATTTACAAAACAGACAAGCCCTCTACTGCCAAGTTCATGCCTACTCAGGGTGACCCCACGTGTGCGTGCAGACTAGAATTGCTTCAGAGGGTTTTCAAGGCTGTGACCTTGTGGAGTTAGACCACGAGGGACCTGTATACTGCAGGTGGTGGTGGTGGTGGTGGTGGTGGAGGTGGAGGTGGAGGTGGTGGTGGTGGTAGTGGTGGTGGAGGTGGAGGTGGTGGTGGAGGTGGAGGTGGAGGTGGTGGAGGTGGAGGTGGAGGTGGTGGAGGTGGAGGTGGAGGTGGTGGAGGTGGTGGTGGAGGTGGTGGTGGTGGTAGTGGTGGTGGTGTGCAGTGCCTTTGACTCAGTTCCAACTCATAGCGGCCCTGTGAACAATGAAACTCCATCCAGTCCCGCACCACCCTAAGCCTGGTGACGGTGGGTGAGCTCCTTCCTGCTGGAAGCCACTGTGCCGGTCCTTCTCGCCAAGCGTCTCCTTTGTTTTCTACTTTATCAATCAGGATGCCCTTTTCCAAGGACTGGTCTCTCCTGGTGGCAGTCCAAAGTCCATGAGCCAGTCTTGCCAGCCTTGCTTTACAGCCTTAGAGAATCCTACTCACCATGTCTACTCTGTCCTTTAGGGTCATGATGGGTCACCGCCCATTCGACAGCGACGGGTTTCATATTCTTCTAGAGGCGGAACACGAGAGCTGGCTTTAAAAGGCTCCCTCTTCAGATCTCTGTACCTTGGAAGATAAAGTGAATGCTAGGGTTTGTTTTGAAATTAAATATTCATTGGATTGGGTTAGAGCTATAACTGTTCTTGAGAATAACACTGGATTTTCCCCATTGTTTTAAAATAGCGTCAGTCCTTTTATTTAAGAATCAATTTCCGTATGAAATCGGGCAGGGTAATGCATGGTGTGATTTTTCTAATAAAATAGACACAAGTTGGAATTGAATCCAGAAGGGCCCAAAGTACTTCACAGCGGCTGTGTGATCTAACAGCACAGAAATCCTGTCAGACCGAAGAGCCGCAGAATCAAGACACTTTCTGGGGAGACCCTGGAAACAAGGCAGACTCTGGGGGAGCTTCCCAGGGCCGGTCCTTCAAAGCTGCTTCCTCACAGCCTGGAGTTTGTTTCCCAAGCTGTAAAATGGGGAGTGCCTGTCTTTCCCCCTAGGGATTGCGTGAGGATTTCATATGATAACCAGCAACTGATTGGCACATACAAAGCAGAGTCCTAGCAGTGACAGCTATTGCTCATGTTTTAACATTACTGAGAACCGTCAATAAAGGCTCAGCAGCCATTTACATCGGTTAACTTCCCCCTCCCCACCCCCTCCCTCCCACCGCCTTTGAATCTTTCAGGAACCATTGCTCACATTTCCCTTGAATTTAAACATCTTTTAAAGCATCCACAGCTTTGAAGGTTGATTTCAGTGAAACCTGTTTTTATTCCAGGCGGTTTTCCCACTGTCATTCTGAGTAAAACAAAAAACATTCACTGTCAAAACAACAACGGGTTTGCTCGCAAGCACGGGTCGAAAGCAGACACATCTGGCTGGTTTATTCTGGCATCCGCCTCGCACTTAAATAGGACACCTTTTAATTTGTCACTTCTTTTAGGGTTCATCTAGGCTGGCAAAGTAAATCGCTAGTATTTGGTGGCGGCTCAACTTGAACTAGGTGGGCAAGGAGGTTTATCCCTCAGGCACACACCCTTTCAGAAAGGGGCCCAGCAAAGAAGAAACCGAGCACGTAGCTCCTCACCTAGGGGAAGAGCAATCGAATGGGTTTTTATTTTCACTTTGAATTGGGAGAATTTAGAAACTGAACCTTTAACCAAAAACCTATTTGAGATCTGGGAGGAGGCAGAGGAAGTGAACGCTTTTCAGTAAGCCCTATACGAAATACTTCAAGATGTGGCTGGTGCTAGTCAGCCCTTTTAAACATCAGAATCCACTCTAGGCACAGACCGGTGGTGCAGTGGTTAAGCCCTGGGCGGAGGTCAGAAGTCTGAACCCACTCTGCTCCTCCAGAGAAAGATGAGGCAGTCTGCCGCCATAAAAGTTTACCCCCGTGGAAACCTAGTGGGGCTAATTCTATTCTGTTCTAAGGAGGGAATGGACTCATTGGCAAAGGAAAAGAGGCTCAACTGTCAAATCTCATCTCTTCTGCTTGATAGCGAGTCCTGGTGGTATAGTGGTTACTATTTGGGCTGTGACCTCAAGGTTAGCAGTTCGAAACCACCAGCTGCTCCTTGGGATACTGACTGGGCTTTCTGCTCCCATATACCAATACAGTCTCAGAAACACCAGGCGGATCCTCACTAGGAGTTGGCATTGACTCGATGGCAGTGAGTTGTTTTTCTGTTTGCTAGCTGGGCCTCTTACTTTATCTCTCTGGCCTTTGTTGTCTTCATCCATGAACGTGGGTCACTATCTCCTCTTTGATTGTTCTGAGATTAATTGAGGCCATGCACACAAAGCATCTAGTGGACAGAGGGCACGTGCCAGTTGTTCAACAGAGACGAGCCACTCATTATCCAGAAGAGGCTTTGTACCTTTTTTTTTTAAAGCAATTTCATCCAAGATTTAGCATTTCTTACTGTATGAAAACTGTTTCTTCGATCTGCTTAGCATTTATTTTGCTGGAATTGAAGCCCATTCTCTCGCTTTCCCTCCACGTTGGAGAAATCATCTGTTTAATACCTTCCGTGTAAACGAGGCCGTATCGAAGGCATGTGTTTATGCAACCAGTAACATAACCAGTCCTAAAGAGAGATGGATTGGGGCATCTCAATGACCTCACTGTAATCTGTTATCTGGCTGAGTTGATTGGACAGACACACGTAGTTCCTAATGGGAATGACAATGAGACTCCACCATATATACTGACACGAGGAGGGTCAGTGAGGAAATGTTGCCAGCTTCCGGTTCACACAAGCATGGGTTGATGCCAAGCAAAAGCATGCTGGCAGGTGTCTCCATGCTCAGTAGATGGCTGCCGACAAGCTCTCTCCTCCCAGTCGCCTTAGGCTGGCTTCAACAAGAGGGTCCCACGGAAGCCGTGACTTGGGCAGGGACCTGCTGAGCCACTTCAATCCAAGAAGAGAGGTCAGCTCAGATCATGGTTGCCTGGAGGCATTCTAAAGAGGTCATCTTAATAGACTTCTCAAAGGCCACCAAATCATCCCAAGGGCTTCCTGGGAAGTTTTCAGAAAATGGAAAACTGCACCAGAGCGATAAAAACAAGGGAAGTTGCTTCAAAATGTTTCCATCACAACAGACCTGATCACCCGTTGAGGGTGGCAAGGGTGGTCTCTGAGAATTGACTTTGGAACTCTTACTCCGTCAACCCCACAGCCCCGATATTGCCACTTGGGACTTATTTTTGTTCCCCAAACGCAGAGAACCTTAGTGAGGGACATGACTTCAGTCCCTCAAGGATGCCAGAGCTGCCATTTTGATGTGTGTGTGAATCAAAGTATGCAGAATGCTCGGGGGAAGCGATATTGAAACCCCGCCTTCTGAAGTGGAGAGATATAGGTGGGAAAGGCATGTTAAAAACAAGAGCTTCACATTTTGATATTTTCATTCAATAAGCTTTCTGTGGTTTTTATTTTTTTAGCAATGCTGTCTGACTCACCCTCACACATACACAACACAGATATATCTACTCCCGGAGCCTGCCTTGAAAAACGCATTATCAAAGTCTAAGTTCGGCATGAGGCTCTTTGGTGTGGGTGAAGGAAGGAAAAGACATGCCCCTTTATTTGGGTCCCTTCAAGTAGGTGACTTTAAAGTGAACTCTCTAAGGTGCCCTGGAGGCATAGTGGGTTTCAAGTCAGTTGGGCTGCTAGCCACAAGGTCACCAGTTTGGAACCACCAACAGCTCCTTGGAAGAGCGATGAAGCTTTCTACTCCTGTAGCGTCAGTCTTGGAAACTCACAGGGCCAGTTCTATCCTGTCCTGCAGGATCCTGATGCGTCAAAATCAACTCGATGGAGGTGAGTTTTGGGTAACACACTAATGAGTCTAGATACACTTTGGATTTCTAGTCAAATGTTTAGCAGGTGTTTTTGTTCAGTTTTTTGGGTCGATAAATCCATAGGGGCCATTCCTGGGGTCGTGCCATCTTGAAAACCTCATGCTAACTTTGATTCGATGCCACCTGTACGCAGGGGCTGCTGTGCCTGGCATCATCCTTCCTTGCACTGCCCAAGTACACCCTGGTGTTCACCTGAGCACAGGGCGCCCTAGCTTCTTACTCTCGTCTAGCACCTGGCAAACACAGTTCTTCCCCCAGTGACACAGAAGCTTACCAGTTGTTGTGGAATTGATCCCAACTCACAGAGACCCCATGGGCTGCAGAACAGAGCTGCTCCATAGGGTTTCCATGGCGGCAACTTTTCAGAAGCAGGTCTTCCATCTGCAGTCCTCATGGGTGGGCTTGGAGCTGAGTTCTTACCATGAGCATGACCCAGCGCCTCCTGCAGAAGCTTAGACAGAAGCAACATCCTCTTCCGGTCCATCGGCTGGACATCCATTGGGAGACTGTGGAATGAACCAGGCGAAGCGGTTGTTCTCAAACATGTTTATTGTACCAGTTTTACATGGTGTGTTACAGAAATTAATGGAAAATTCCTAAAAATTCTGCTGTTCTGTTGAATGCATTGTACATAAAGTTAAAAATAATGTGTCCATATATGTTAACACACTGTCATCTGAGGTAAAGTTAAAGTAGGTCTAGAAATGTACTGCAACAGTCAGTTTCTCTTTCTCATCTTTATTAAAAAAATATGTGTCAGAATGCAGAAATCGAAATGAACCAAACCCACAGAGTAAACATTTTTTTTTAAAGAAGGTGCCCAGCACGTGACATGATGGCGTTTCAGCAGACAGCGGGACGAGGACAAGCTATCAAAATAGTCTTGCAACACGTAAAGATTGAAGAGCTATGGGCAATGGGAACAGAATGACAGGCGGCGTTTCCCTGGTTTCAAAATTTAAAGTGACAAATTTAGTGCTCGTGAAGGATGAGGAATTCAACAGTGTACACATGGATTTTCTAGTGATCTAACCGGAACTGTGCAGACTCCCCATGGTCTCCTGGTACTGGCACCTCACTTCTTGTTTGAAAATGTCACTGTCTTCCCGGGATAGGATATGATGGTTCTGAGTTCACTAAATAGTGCTGGGTGGAACAAAATCAGAATTCTGCCATGATGACCTGCATGGCTATTCAAAACCCTTGACTTTACGTCCCCTCACTTGAATGAATCACTTGGGCATCTTCTTTAAGTTCAGAGCCAGTTACATTTCCAACCATGTCCAACGAATGATGACAGGTCCACTGGGCTGTCACCTTCTGCTATGACATCAACTCTAGACAGTGTCCCTGAAACAGCAGCAGTAGCAGCCAGCGCTTACTCTAAATGCGTCAGACTCAACCGGAAGGATCCGTAGAAATGGTGTGATACTGCAATACAAACTCAAGACAGTCATATTGAGGGAGAAGATAGCACCGCTTATTTAGAATCAGAATCATGGACAACATAGCAACTTAAGCCCTTTCTGCAGGGGAACTGCCTCTCTTTTTCATCAAATCCCCAGAATACAAGTTGAACGGGTTTCAGGACAACTCCCGCAGTCATCAAACCTTTCCCACTTTCCCCTTCAGGCGGAAGGGTTCCCTAGTCACCAAGTCTGCTCGTGACCCCGGAGAAAGGATATTGGCCACCAGGTGACAACTAGACAGGGCAGTAAATGGCCCCACTCACTTTTGGGGGTCTTCAGCCTTTCCACACTAACATGGCATTGATATATAGTCTGTAATGGACGTGTGGTCAGTGGACCTAACAGGAAAGAAATTGGGGTCCAGTGACAGGACAGGATCAAGTTTGGGCTTCCAATCCTAATATTCACCTTGAGGCATTATTGTTCTCTTTGTAAACAAGTATGCCTTTTTCCAAATCATTGGACTTTCTATTGACTATGAGGATCCCTACTGAAATCAAGCGCATTCATGTAAATTTGGGTTTTCAAATTTTAAAAGCCCAGCCAAAATAATGGCCCAAGTCCATCCAATTAATCACATGATTCTTGAACATTTTCTTAGTGTTAAACCACTAAATTCAACACACTGTAACTGCATAGGAGCATCAGGAAAACATGTTTGACCTGTATAACAATTCTCTGTAGGGCAAAAATATATAGATTCTTTATGAAAATCATGTGCTAAAACATATGAACCGAACACTGTACTTTTTATCTTTCTGTCTCATAAATGTAAAAAAAAGGAAGCTTACACTCCTCTGGTTCACATACAAATAGTCCACTGCTTTCCATGGGGGTGGGGTGGGAAGTGGAGAGATGGGGGAGGGTCTCTGAAATAGAACCACAGGCCTTCAGAGTGCGACTGGGCTGTCTTGGTTCCCGCAGGGGGCGGGGGCGGGGATACTCGTGGGGAAAGGCTTGGCTGTGGAGTCCCGTTCTCCCTTCCCATTTGCCAGCAGCTGATTGGCCAACTGGTCTTGCCAGCTGTCCCTGAACTCCAGCGTTCTGCCATATGCTCCAGCATAACATCTGGAAAGTGAGTCCCATCCATCAACTTTGTCACACCTTCCACTCAATCTGCTACCTTCTCTACAGTGTAATGGCATTATTAAAAAGCATTTTCATTAACATTTGTATTTACAAAATGAAATGAAACAAACAAAAACTGGCATCTTTTTTTTTTCATTAGAACTCCTTAAAGCCATTTCCCTTAAATATTTAGAGTTTAATGGTAAGGTGTTTTTTTTGTTGTTTTTTTATGTTTAATTTATTCAAGTTATAAAATAAAAATCCCATGTGAGTGTTCTGATGTACAAAACGAGAGAGAGATGAACCATTTGGACCACGGCATGAGTTTGTTGTTTGGAATATTCACATTGCCACTGTTCCACTGGCACCTGGTTGGTTTGCATTTAAGGTCCAAAACCATGACCGTAAGCGTACCAGAATTATTTGGCAAAATGACGTTTCTTTGAGAGTGGCACACGGAGAAGACACTTGTCTGCATAGCATCACAGCAAGATATCGGAAAAATAAAAAATATCATTTTATTGTACTTCAGAGTTTAGAGCTTCTTAGGGAATCCGATGTGGCTTTTCATCTTTGTCATCACGGGGATTCGATGTCCTTTCCTAATCACAGAATCAAAGTCCAAACCCCAAACTGTCTCTCTTCGCCACAATGCAGAACAGCGAGAGGGTGGTTTGGGTAGCATCTCTGACCATAATAAGTAAGTAATCGCTTATTCGTCTTGTAATTTCAAGTTAATTCATGTCACATGAGGCTTTCCCCCCCAGTTAGATTCCTTCATCCATATCTAAAAAAAATCATCCAAAGCAATACAAAACTGTGTACACCACTAATTTTTAAACATGTCAGAGAAAGGAGAGGGGAGCGGATGGCAGACCAGGCCCTGTGGTGGGATGGAAAGACATCACCGTATGTGAGAAGGCATATGGATGATGACAGTGCGGTCACAGAGGACCCCTTGCTTTTGCCTGAAAGAAGTCAGCGTCAACCCTGTTGTAACTCTCTGATGCCTGTCATTCCAAATGTCACAGCTCTACGGTAGTCAACCAGTAGAGAAGTCAATAGAGAATTACACTTTCACACGCTGGGGGCATCTCAAAACCCAAGCTAAGAGAACTCCGAGTATTTGCTTGGTAAGCATTTGCTTGATCTGTGATTTACTGTTGGGTGTGATTTTTTTTAAAGACTTATTTTGTGTGTGTGTGCTGCCATAGATTATCTGCCACGGGTTGCCCCAAACCGATAGGTCCCTCTGCAGAAGGAGGTGATTTCCATTGGGTCGTCATGATTTTCACGGTGGGATGAGGTGAAGTGAAAGAATACAAGAGCCTGTTGCGATGCCGATTTCCATGCTGTTCTTGAAGCACCCACCATGAGCCCGCGTGGATGCTTATCTCCGAGATCTGATGATCTGCGCATAGAGAGGCTCTGACTCCTGCAGAGAGAGGGACAAGGTTAGACCTGCCCACTGCCAGAGGGGAGTGTCCTGAGGCGGCGTTGGGAAGGAGGGTTTGGAGGTAGGACAGAAAGGGAGCAGCTTATGATGGATGACCTTAGGTTATTTGGGGATGGGTGCTGACCTGGGGGCATACTCTGCTGGCAACCTTGTTGACCACCAAGGAGAACTACTCACCCATTTGTCCTTGGCTTTCAAGCTCACACTGACTTCCCAGGTGGGGACACACATAGCCTGAGACAGTCGTGACAGCTGGACACTGTGCTTACTTTGCTGCGAGGCTTGGGCCAGATACTGTCTGAGCTTCCTTTTCCCCAACCAGGACATGGTCCTAGTGCTGTTTATCTTACAGAATCCTTGAGAACAAGAGGTTAGCGAGTACAAAGCACCTATGAAGCACATGGCAGCCACAGGCCTTCAGAAAATGTTAACAGCGATCATGAGAGAAGTGTGTGCGCCTCTATCCGACACCCTGTCACAGATGTCCACTGGAGAGCCCCGGAATTCTATCTCAAACTGCTCTTTGCCTTACCTAGGCAGTGATGACCATACACATATCTCAGCGAGAGAAACGGCAAAACGATGCTGCTAACCCTTAGACCCTGAAAACCCTGCCGAGTCTGGTTTTTACTCACACACGGAGTTAGTCATGAGCTACAATGGCCTGGCTCGGTAATTCTTGGCTTTGTTTTATTTTCGGCAATAGGGGATGCTGGAACGTCGTCATTTTGATTTGCGTGCGCTGAGCTTCAAGGCGGCATCTTGATCCTTCCTGGGTAGACTTTCTCAGCCCATTCCTCTTTTAGGCTGCCCTAAGAAGTCAGGCTGCCTTGATCTCACCCTACAATTTGCACTATTCTAATTTTGGAAACTAATTTATCCAACTGAGAATGACACCTAAGAACAGAAGAAGACAGCAGGCTCAGACAGGGTAATTAATGCCACACCGCATTAACTTTCCGCAGCTGAGATAAATATTCACACAGCTCCTGCTTGCCGGAATTGAGCTTCAAATACCCATCACAACAGCAGTAACGACTGCAGTCAACTCTCAATTATCCCCACTAATGAAGGGGAGCAGCGGTGTGGAAAACCCCAAGAAGCAGATAATCCCAAAGTCTGACACGGTGATGCATTATACGTTTTGGCAATCGCTTTGCCTTTCTTGGTGCAGAACCAGAGACTGTCAGGGCTGGAGAGGAGCTAAGAAATCATCCTACCCAGAAATATCCACCCTGACTTTCCCCAAGGTCACCACAGGGTCTTCACACTATTTTCCAATCGTCTTAAAAGCCTAAGCGGAAGCAAAGACTGTCACCACCCACGGTTGTTTCTGTTTCTGTCGCCTTGGCAGACTTGGCCAGGTCTCTGCCCTGTTTCCCATCCTTCACTGGTGCCCCATCATCCGCAGTGTAAAATGAAAGCTCCTTAGCTGGGCACCCAAGGCCCATTAGTCTTGTAGTCCATTAGAGCTCATAAATACCCCTAATAGACAATGAATCAAAATTCAACCTTCAGGGAACATAAATCACGTTGTAAAAAATCTTTCTTTATGCCTCTGCCAGAATGATCTTTCTGAAATGGATGTGGCCATGCCCATCACCTGCCTTCATCACCCAGAGGGTAAAGGCAGTTCCAAGGGATGGCGCTCAAGGCCCTTCAGATATGGCTCACCTTCCTGCCCAGCCTCCTCTTCTTCTCCCGGGACGCCCCACCAGGCAGACAGTCCTTGGGGCTCAGCCTACCAAGGTGTTCCCATCTGAGGCTTTGCTCAGCTTCTTCCTTCTGCCGTCAGGACCCCTTTTTGTTCTGCACCTGGGAACCCGTACTTGAACACCCAGCTTCAGTGTAGGAGAATGCTTCAAAAAGATTTGGGGAAATCCCATCGTCTTGTCATTCCACACACACACCCTCTCCCCCGCCACCGAAACGTTTACAGGCTCCTGGTAAAAGCAAGTTAATTTTCACTCAGAAGGGCCTTGTAGAACAGAGTTCCCAAGCTGGCAGATCTTTATGGATGCACACTCTTACATCTTTCTCCCATGGAGTAGCTGGTGAGTTTGAACTGCTGGCCTTTAGGCTACCACCTAGACTACCTAGACCACACTCCACTACCAGGAATCCTTCCTTCAGAGCACATAGGTACAATTGTAACTGGGCTCTCAGTTATGAACTCTAACGATGGGTCCACCTGAAGGCACTGCAGAAAAATGTGAGGTTCAGCTATACACTCCGATGGTGAGACCTTCTGGATGATAGACCTTCACATGTCTGCAGAGGCTCTGTGAGCTCAATATTCATGACGTTCTCATGTACCATTGCTTACAGAAACTTTCAGTCCCCAGAGGACTTTCTACAGGGGGTCAGTCAAAAAGTAGTGCCACTAGAGGTCCAGGTCCCAGGTGCATACGTTTCTTTCAGACAAAGTACACTAAAACATGTTTCTGTGTTCAGTGAATAATGGCTGCAGACAAGTTCTCTCAATAATATCCTTGCTTTAGTCTTGCTCGGTGTCTTCAAGAAACAGCAGCTTCCAGGGGGATCTGCTAAGCCAGTTCGATTCAAGGCAGAGAGGTCAGCTCAGAAGGTTATGGGGACTGTTTGGGGCAGGGGGAGCTCCCAGGCAGTTTTGAGTTAGAATTGACTCAATAACAGTGAGTTTGGTTTGGTTTGGGGAAGCAGAAGTCTTAAGAGTCCTTGTGGTGCTGGTGGGCAAGTTAAGTACAAAGTCTGCCTGCAGTTCAAACCCAGCAACCACCTTGCCAGAGAAAGATGAGGCTGTCTGTCCTCATAAAGATTTATACTCTTGGAAGCCCTATCTAGGTAGGGTTGCTATGATCATCTTGATAGTTTTTCCTGAAGGTCCAAGGATGATCATAGGGGCTTCCTAGAAAGAAGTTTTAAGAACATTGACAACTGCATCAGTGAGAAACAGGCCTGGAAGAATTTTCCCATCACAATGATGTATCTGCTCATTCTTTGAAGGTAATAAGGGCTGTTCTAGGATAATCTCATTGGAAAACCTTACCCAATTCACTCTACAGCCCTGATCTTGCTTCTTCAGCCTTATTTTTGTTGCCAAAATGCAAAGAACATCGACATTTGGGGGAAGGGTCAAGGAACTGGAGACACTGCCCTTAGACTTGTGGCGACCTAGGTGGAAGATGTCAAGAAGGAATAACTCCACATTTTGACATATTTTGTTTAATAAAGGCTTCTATGATTTTATAGTCAAACTAAATCAGGGGATAGTACAAGGTTTAACGGAAGCAAGCGAAGGCTGTATCCTTTCAGAACACTCACTCAACCTGTCTGTTGAACAGACCATCCAAAAGGCTGAACTCTATGAAGAACTGGCATCAAGATTGGAAGAAGGCTCCTTACAACCTATGATCTGCAGGAGACAAAACTTGCTTCCTGAAAATCATGAGAGGGCTTGAAGCACTTACTAATGATGATCCAAAAATGCAACTTTCAATGTGGATTATACAACTCAATGTGAAAACAAAATTCCTCACAATTGGACCAAGCGGCAGCACCATGATAAATTGAGCAAAGACTGAATTTATCAAAGATAAATTGAGCAAAGAAATGATTAAATATTTACTTTGATCCACAATCAATGCTTGTGGAAAAAGCAGATCAGAAATCAAATGACATATTGCCTGGGGCAAATCTACCGCACAAGACGTCTTTCCAGTGTTACAGAGCAAAGACGTTACTTTTTAGACAAACCGGTGCCTCATCGAGCCATGGCATTGCGTAATCCCCTTGCATGCATGTGAAAGCTGGGCAATGACTAAGAAAGACCAAGGACAGATCAAGGCACCTGAATGACAGTCTTGGCAGCAAATACTGAAAGTGCCAGAAGAAAACGAACACCTGTACTGGAAGAAGTACAGCCAGAATGACCCTTGAAGGTGAGAATAGAGATGGTTCATCTCTCGTGTACTCTGGACATATTATCAGGAGAGAAAAGACCTTGAGGAAAAAAACTCCTACTTGGTAAAGGATCAACAAAAGTAAGGCTGGGACAAGAAGGGTTGACATGGTGGCGGCTCCAGCATGACAATGACTGTGGGGAGGGGATGGGCCAGGGAACAGCACTGAGCAGTGCTTTGTTCTCTCGTACTCAGCGTCACTAGGAGTTGGAGGCAACGCAACAACACCTAACAACAACCACCTACTCTTCTAACAGTGCTGTATCCTTGGTTTTCCTAATCCCCTGTTACAGTGAAGGAACCAATGCTTCTACCAGTTTGGCGACCTCCCACAGTAACCCAGCTAGTGTAGGGCAGAGCTGCGCTAGGAAAAAGTTTATAGTGATTTAAAAAACCAACTTCATTACGGGATATGTCACATACAAGGCACCAGTTACAAATAGCACCCATTTTAAGAGTACCGTTTAATAAATTTGACAAGTTTATCCATTCATGCTGCGTCTCCCACCCAAATCAATGTAACACACATTTCGTCACCCTAGTGAGTTCCCTTGTGCTTTCCTCGGTCAACTGCCGGTGCCGGGTCAGGCACACTGCATGCTTCCATAGCTGTGGACTTTGTACAGGGCGTTCTCTAAGCATGTCGCTGCCGTAAACTCCTGTTGAGTTGACCCCTGGCTCATGGCAACTCTGTGGATAACAGAATGAAATGTTGCCTGGTCCTGCGTCATCCTCAGGATGGACTGCGGACCCGACCCCTGTAATATGCAGGGTTTCCATGGGAAGCGAACCACCAGACCTGTCTTCCTGATAGTTTGAGTCTGGAAGCTCTGCTGAAACTTGGTAACAGCAGCATACAAGCCTCCACAGATAGAGAGGTGGCTGCCCGTGAGGATCCTCTGCCAAGGACTGGCCAGGGTTTCCACTATGGAAGGTGGGGATTCAACCCATGCCTCAGGAATGCCTCCTTCAGGTCAACATACTCAGTTCCTTTTGAGCCTGCTGCCGTCTCCACCCCAAATCGCACCCTTGGTCACAGAATTAAAAGCTGGCAGCCCACCGTGCTCTACCTCCTTTTCTGGCGGGAAGAAAATGAAGGCCAGCTGTGAGAGGGATACTCTCCCCAAGTGTCACAGGCAGAGTGGGGAGCCTGTAGAGCAGCCCAGGATCCCCAGCACTCTGCTCATTCTACTGCTGCCTCCTCGTCCTCGGGAGTCTCTGGCTTTATGCCGAGGGGACTGTCGTTCCCTACACCGCATTCTAATAAGACTCTCCTGAAAGCCACCTTCTTGCACTTATTATTTTATGTCCATTTGAATTTCATTGTATTTGGTTGGGGAAAGCTTGGTCACAATCAAGCACAGGTATGCCAAAAGGAATTAGTCTTTACGACATGGCACGTTGAGAAAGGTGCGCTCATATGTGAGGTCAATGGTGCGTCACGCACCCAGCTTGAGCAGGGAGCCATCTGTGACCCATCCTAATGCCCTGGAGTGAGACGAGGGCCGAGCCAAGCCAGGCCAGGATCACAAGGAGTTGGGAAGTGAGCCCAAACTGGAGCTCCTCCCCATTGCTCTACCCAGGTAGCAGCCGCAGCTTCAGCCTCCTGCTCTCTTTGGCCCCAACACATGGACCTAAGTCAAAGGGGGTTTTGAATTCCAGCCATAGACAATGAAGAGTTGCAGGGAGTCAAGGGATGGGAAATCGAGCAGAAATATCTCAGAGGGCTTTCTGAATTTGGAAGAAGGGCCATGAAGAATACAGAGGTGTCAGAGTCAAAAAGACACCAGCAACTTCCTACTTGACTCTAAAGGCCACAGACTGGAATTTCACCTATCTGACGTCAGTGTCTTCAAGGTAAAGTGAGGTTCCATATATGTAACACCCATCGATTGTAACTCAGATAACAAATATAACTCATGCAAAGTATGAACTCATATAACGTGGAGGTCCAATGGGGACTCCACAAGGGAGGCAGGTCTTCGCTCCCTTTTCATTCCAAGGACAGGACAGCTAGGGCTGTGTGACCACCTTTAGCTGGAAGACAGCCTTCATGAGAAAAGTCTTCAAAACATGCATGGCTCCTCCTTCCAGGACTGACACTCTCCATGCACTGCCTCCTGCGGTCTGGTGCTGAAGCTCACTGCGGAACACTGACACCCCATGGGAGCGCCCAGCAGGGACTGCACCTCTTCTGATCAACTGCCCTTCCCAACGAGGACGACGGCAACGACCAACACACCTGTCTCCTGGGCTCACGGAGCAGCTGAGGAGAGTGCTGGCAACAAGAGCAGAGCAAGCTCCTGATCACCCAAAGACGGTTCTGAATCTCAGGGCGACATGTTCAGGAGCCCGGGAGGAGGCTGACTCTTTTAGGAATATCCACCGTAGCCACTGTCACTTGGGAAGAAGGAAAGTCTGCAGAGGGGAAGGGGTGGGAGTCCCTGAGGGCATCTGTGGTTAAGTGCTCAATTGGTAATGAAAAAAATGGAGGTTTAAGGTCACCCAGAGGCGCCCTGGGAGAAAAGCCTGGTGCTCTGCCTCTGAGCGGCCACAGTCTTGGAAACCCTGGAGGTTCTGCTCCACGGCCAGGGAGAGTTCAATTGGACTTCGGCACCTGACTGGGCTGTGGGTGCTGACACTGTTTTGAGGGCGCTGCCAGAAGGCCTTGTGTGAGGCTCTTTTCATGTTCTAGCTGTGTGTCTTGAGCATGCTGGTCAGTACCAGGATGTCAGTGCTGGGAGGACCTGCAAGAATTCCTTAAATATCATCCCCTTTGTGAAAGCAGAGGAAACCAAAGGATCAAAATGAATAATGTGCCTCTATCACCCAGCTTTTAGAAGAAGTCATGGAAGTGCAGCTGCCCTGGAGCTGTGTGAGTGTCCTTTTACTGAATTTGGACCTAGGTCCAGACAAGGGTCCCCGGTGGCATCGTGGTGACAAGCTCGGCTGTGAACGAAGGGAGCAGTCTGAGTCTATGGAGCAGTTCGCCTCTGTCCGAGAAGCCACTGTGAGCTGGAACTGACTCAATGGCACACGGTTTCACAGAGCAAGTGAATCCTAGGATTTTAGCAAGCCACTAACCTCTCTGCCTTTGTTGTTGGATTTGTGAAAAAGGAAAAGTAAAAATAGCTAAGCATGTTCCCATGAGCATTGAATTGGGAGATATTTATGAAAGCGCTCTAAACATGCTAGTCATGTTTCTTTTCTATTTTATTATTAGAAGTGCATGAACGGCATTGTGTTATTTCTTCAGTGAAGCTCTGAGCAGCAGGGAGGTGGGGGGAGGGGGTCCAAATAAGGGATTGCAAGCTACAGCCCCTGTGGCTTTCTGCTTTTGCATATGAAGTAATATTGGAACCCAGCCACGCCCATCTGTTTCTACATTGCCTTGTGGGAATTTTTAGCTACAACACCAGTAGCTCTGTGGAGTTGTGACAGAGACCGAATGGCCCATAAAACATGGGTCTCTGTGATCTGAACCCTGGCCTAGGATGTGACAATCCCTGACCTAAATCATTGGTATATTCTACTTTGTAGTTCTTAGTTCAATGGTTTACAGTCTTGTTCTAATCTTGAGCTCAAGCCCAGGCTTCTTTTTTTGACCCTCAGAGTCATAAGATCAGCAGCCTACAGACAATTCTACTGGCTTATCCGATGGACGCTACAAGGTCAACTAGTCCACAACTGAACTATCCCTCCGTGTCAGTGGAGGGGTTGCTCTCTCCCTCACCTCTGATGCCCCTCAAGCTCAGGCTCCTTCTGACAGCTGTCCTCCTGCAACCCTCTCTCCAGACCCACTGCCCTCAGCAGAGCCTTCCCCATCCCCTGTCTGAAACGGTCTAAGGACTTCCCAGCTAGAGGATCCCCGAGAGTATGAGGAAGGGGAACTGGTTCCTCCAACACTTCCGGCTGGACTTACCTCGGCGTTCTACCCCTAGGAAATGGGCAGTTCTATATCTACAAAATTGTCTGGTTTAGTACCTCCTTTAAGAAGGCTTCATCGTCTTATTGAATTTAAAAACAGGATCGAAATAACCACCCCAAATGTGTGAGATTTAATTTCAAAGCTTACAAAGCACTTTCACATTCCTGATCTCATGACAACTCAGGGAGGGAGCTGTTGACAATTATCCATATTGATCCATAGGAGAGGGCTTGAGTTTAGAGTCATGTGTGTGTCTAAGGTTATCTGCTTAAAAACCATAATCGTTCTGACCCAAGTCCCCTAACTCCATGCTCAGTTTTCCTTCCTTCATTCTTTCTCTTTTCCCTCTACTCTTTCCCCTCCCTTCCTTGTTTTCCCCTTAAAGATTCTTCCTTCTCTGCATCTGAAGTTCAGTTTTCTTTCCCCATGAACACTAGAAATCCATCAGGTAATACTTTATATGTCTTGGTTCCCACTACGAAGATCAGTATTAAAAAAATGACAGGGACTTATTATTTATAGCAATATCTATTGTTACTAAGGGAGACAGACCAACAATCCTCTATTGTTACAGATGCTACTGTGACTTGACAGCTGGGAAAGCCTGATAGGCAGTTTATTTACTTAGTCATTTAACCAGATAAATGTTTTCATTTTTCTTTCATCTCCTCAAAAGCTAACATTTCGCCCTTAAAATTGCTCCAGCAGCACACCAGTGAAGTATAAATTACCTGCCATTCCCACACCAGCCATTATAATATTATTTTGCTGCTTCTTTCTTTCTTTTTTTTTTTTTGCCCCTGTTATCCCCAGTCTTTCAAAGACAAGTGATTCTCCTAGACGGGAGGATGGGGGTGGCGGGAGGGAAATAACGAAACATATTTCTCTTTGTTGCTAAAACAAAATGCTGTCTGAGGTGGGCCTGGAAGCTTCCACACCTGCATGGATTTCATCCATTGCCTCTGACTGCAGTGTGAGACGGGTAGCACTGATCAATGGCTGCCACCCTTCCCTACTCAGAGTCAGGCCGGGATTTCTAACAAAGAGCAGTTGGCAAGAAGGCCTGCAAGGAAAATAAGAAGGGAGGGACTTGGCTTCCCAATGGCCTTAACCATCTCTGCGTGGTGTCTCTCACCCAGCTCTAGAAAGGCACTAAGAAACTGTAGCCAGCTGGGAAGACAGGTGAATGTGATGGAGACAGAAAGATACCTTGGGGCTTGTGATGTGGCTGATGGAAGGGTGTCATTGGTGAGTGTCTTAGGGGTTGATTTCTGCTAGGCTGGCATTGGCCTGTGGCAAGCAGTCTTTGACAGGGAGATGAGGAAGGGTTGGGCTACGTGGCCCAGGGGAGGAAATGGCCCCAGGAAAGATTATAATCCAGGATACCCAGGGAGCTAGGACGTGCTTATTGTAATGTACTTGTGAATGTAAGCATGCAACTGTGGTTATGGAATCAAGATTGAAGAAGTATGGTTTCCCTTTTCTGCCCCAACCCTTTTTAAAAGACAGATGGGAAATTACTAATATGAGAATTTTAAAAATGCACAAAGCCAGGGTAAGATTTATTCAACGGGACGATGAAACGTCTAAAATTCAGAGTGGTGGGAGTCAGCATTTATGAAAAGTGGATGTTGATGGTGACAGGGAAGGGGGAAGGATGGCGCTGGTAGTGATTTATCGGGATTAGAACGGTTTACGGTGCAATGGCAGTGGCAGCTACATCTACTGGGTGCTTATCATGAGCTGAACACGCTGAGAAGAACTCCACCTACATCAGCTCCGTTCATCTGAAAATTTACCCCACGCAACAGGCACCATCAATTGACTCTCATTTTTCAAATGAAGATATTAAGTGAGGGAATCATTTTGAAAACTCATCAGGGTCAATGACGCAATCCACGGTGGAGCTAGCATGTGAACGCGGCAATCTTATGTTCGAGAATTCCAAGCGGAGTGCTGAATGCCCTTCCCTGTGTAAAGACTCAAAATATGCTACTGTCATCAACACAATGGATAACAGATGATGGGAAACCGAGACTCCGAGAAACTAGGGTTCTTCCCCTAAAAACCAGAACGGTAAGTAGCTGAGTTAGAATTTAAAGTCAAGTTCCAAATCCTGAGCCGTTCCCACTGCACTGTGTGACAGCCATTTGCCACCCACCCGTGATTTGGGGCCCTGGATTGGGCGTCAAATGTGGAACAGAGGAACAGGCTAAAGTCCCCAGAAATAGTTCACCTTGTATGACGGGCTCAAACTGAACAGGCTCATAAAGGGGAGGGCTTGATTTATTGATCTGCAAATGGCGTAAGTCATCTTTGTTTTCTACAAGAACTTTAATTCTAGGATGATGTCCACTGCTATCCTGATGAATGACTCTTGTCCCCTTCCGTCCGTGCCTCAGATGTCCCCAGGCAAGACCGAGCATGTGAAACACAACAGGAACCCGGGGAAGGAAACCTCAAGGGGAATGGTCCCAAGGAGCCCGCCCATAATCTCCAACTCCTCTCTTTGCAGGGACATTGACTTTGCCTTTAATTCATCAGGCCCCCAAATAGCTTTACAAGACTGAATTTTCACCGGCATGATGTATTGTTATGTGCCATTGTCCTGATATAAAATGTGGCCAAGTATACAGTATGTTAAGTTCTTTAATCATAAAATCTATTAACAAAATGCACTTTCAAAACGGCGTATTAGCTCTCAATAACTGTCACAATAACTTATGCATGGGCTGAGCATGATTCTGGGGTAGCCTCCGATTCCCATTTATGAACAGTGAAAACTATTTACCATTTTAATGGCTCTGGCCACACTGTGCATGGACTAAGAAAAGCAGCTCCGTGGGTCTGGCTTTGCAGGCCGACACGTTTATAGAGAACTAGGAAAGGATTTGAAAATTGAACACATTTGTCAAGGAGTGACCTTGGAAATCATGCCTGGGTAACAAGGTGTACTTCCGTCTCCTGAGAAGGTTCGCTTCACCCGCGCCTCTTTCTTTCCATCAAATCAGATGTATTGAAATTCGAGTGCCCTAAGCCACTTCTAGCAAATGTAAGTACACCTCTCACAAAGTAGCTGCTGATGGAATCTGAAGAGACTCGGGGGTGACAAGTCACACGGCTGCAGCACGGGCGCAAACAGAAGCGCCTCACAAGAGAGAGCTGCTGGGCTTTGAACTTGGAATTTCACTTTCCCTGTGGAAATGGTGCCTGGCCCCATCATCAGCCGAGACAAGGCCTTGGTCATCTCACATCTTACATCATCTTACTTCAAACCCGGTGGGCTATTTTTTTGCCTTTTTTTTTTCTGCAGGGGGCAGGGACACTTCTTCTTAGTTCGGCATCTCAGTTGTGTTTAATGGGTGACCTCTTTCGATCTGCTGAGTGTAGGCAAAGGCAGTGACATTTTGATTAAAGCATTCCAGCATCTGGACGGTGTTTCACTGAGAAATCATCAAGGCGGGCCCCACCCAGGCCTCTCAGAATGCCTGTGTTTCCATGAACATTAGGGAAGGGTTGACCGTGCTTCATGCCACCCCCACATCCCACTGGGACGGTGTAATTAATAAAATCACACGACCACTCCCCTCCAGCCCTACCTCACAACATATGTCAAAGGTCATGCATCCACGGGGGAAAACAAGATGGAAGACGGACGCCAGGCAGAGAGAGATGGTGCAAACACTGGGCAGACAGCTCAGGCAAGGAAGAAAGGGCAAACGTAGGGAAGGCGGCATCAGACAGGAAGAGCAAGCATGAGGGAAAACAGTGGGCTTAGGGGCAGGAGGACAACAAGGACAGATACCTACCCAGACCTGTGCTATCTAGCTACCGGCCTGTGGACTTATATTATCACCACTGGGCTCCCCAAAGGGGTCGCTGTTGGATGAGGCCTGTGATCCATCAGGCTAGAACACAAGAAGATGACACCTTTTTTTCCAACAATTGAAAATAGAAGACAGTTGGGCATATTTTCATGCAGCGGATAGAATCCGTTATCTTAAAAGGATGGGGGTGACCCCAGTTAGATCACGCTACACCCAGAGATGCAAGAACGGGTTGTTAGCAGCCCAAGAAAAGAACCGTTTCCAGCGGACTTAGGGGAACAGAGACTCAAAGCCCCGTTACGGGCTCCTCTGGAATTCTCGAACCCGAGTCGGCATTGTTTGTCTGTGTAGGTTGCCGCATGCATGGCCCCTCTCGGAGCTGAGAGGTGTAATTTAGGGAGGGGAAAACCCGAGGCAATGAGACAGCCACTTACAGCTTCTTGCTCTTCACTTTTGCTGGGACTTTCAAAGCCCTCTTCGAAGATGTCGTCCGTGGTGGGATCGCTGGCGTGGGATGCGGATGATTTGGATGGAGAGCTCTGTCTGGGGGCTGGGGTTGGAGCTACACAGAGCGCATGCAGAGGAAAGAAGAGAAGACCCTTTCAATGAAATGCGGCCACCCTTTGTAGTCCCCCAGAACCTCGGGGACCCGACTGAGTCCAGTCACAGGACTTGCCTTTCCTATCTCGCCATAGATCAAGTGAACATTTACATCACTCCTGTGCACAGAACTGTCTTATCCTCTCACACACTTGATCTCATGGGTGGACCTTAGTGAGGTCGTGATGTGCAGGGCACGGTCCCAGGGCAGTAGCTTCAGCATCATATAGCCACTTTTTAGTAATCTATAAGGGCGCTTCAAGGAGCATTGAACAATAAGGGAATTTTCTCTCAAACCTTTCGAAACCCCTTGTACCTCCTCCGAATGATAAACTCTGCTTCTATAGGCCCTTCAAGGGAGTCTCGTGTCTGCTCAAGTTTGGGATCCACGGGGCTCTGACTTTCTCCCTCTTCTCCCACGCCACCCTATGAGTACACGAGGAGAAGACAGATCCGAGGGCAACGGCAGGCACTGTTGAGCGCCTTCTAGGTGTTAGGTACTGATAGGGAAGTCTCAGACACTCTCTCTAATCGTCATCAAGACTCTGTGGTGGGACTCATCTCCAGAGAAGGAGAGTGGAGGTGTCTACTAGTGCCTTAGACCTTTGCCCCTTATACCCTAGCCTTTGGGCTGTGTGAGTGAACTTTGAAGTCGGAGGCGGCGGACGATAACTCCACAGCTGGTCCTTCGTTTCTGAAAGGGTATAGCTATGTGTTTGCTGCGCTGGGAGAGAAAAATACAGGTTTCTCCTCCTGCAAAGATGTACAGCCTCAGAAGCCCTCCGGGGGAGTTCTAGCCCCTCTTCCTACAGGGTTTCCACGAGTCCGACAACGCGACGGCAGGAAGGTGGGTTTGGAGTGTGGTCTATGGACTATGCAATTGCCCCTCTTCTCCTTTGTTCCAGAGAGTTGTAGCAAGTGGGTCATGGGAAACAAGCCAAGCCTCAATCGTCTCTAATTTGGCATTGAAAACACGGTCACTGGTTCGGTCCCACGGGAGTGGATGGTCTGAGGTGGCTTCGTAGTGGGATTTCAGATGCCGTCCCTAGGGCCTCTCTCGCCTGACTTTTCAGAATAAAGGCAATCTGAGTGCTTCTCGGACAGTGGCTGACCACCATAGCGCTCGATGCGCAGCTTTGATCCCACTGAACCACTTTAAGGTAATGACATGATGTACCTTGTGCCAAGCACTGAGACCCTGTGCGCGGCACCGCTCCGCATGGTCCATGATGTTGTCTGGCATAAGGCACGCGGCCGCACAACATCGCGTGCATGTGGGTATGTATCTGTGCGTGTGGATGTATGTGTGTGCACGTCCATGTGTGCACGTCCATGAAAACACTGCAGCTCTGAGGGGCGAAGCAGTTTGCTCATTGCTCTCGCATAGCTATGAGATGGCAGCACCGCCTTTAACCAAGTCTCACTGCCATAGAGTCACTAGGAGTGACAGAGGCAGGGTGTAGGCCAGGGTAGAACTGTACCTGTTGGTTTTTGAGACCATAACTCCTCCCGGGAGGAGAAAGCCTCATCTTTTTCCCCAGAAGCAGCTGATGGTTTTGACCTCCCAGCCTTGTGGCTAGCGGCTCAGTGCCTAAGTACTTGATTGAAATGAGCTAAGCTATTGAAAACACAGGTGTTTAATAAATGGCAGCTGCAGAGTCTGTGCTCGTGGACTGGGGTGCCTGCCGGGTGGCTGTCCACAAAGTCAGCCGCTCGAACCCAGCAGCCACCCGGGGAAGAAAGCCTGAGGCTGTCTGCTTCTGTAGAGATCCACAGACTGAGACTCTGATACCAGTGGCTTGCATTTTGAGTTGTTTGAAGTCTTAAGCATCTTGTGTATTAAGAGGAACGCCGGCGGCACTGGCAGGGAGGTACTGGGCTCCCCACTGCACGGTCTGCTGCTCGAACCCACCACCTTCTCCTGCACAGGAAAGGGTGAAACTGCCTGCTCCCGTAAAGACCGAGAGCCTAGAAAGTTCACACAGGGTTTCTCTGAGTTAGGCTGGACTTGATGGCAGTGGGTGTGCAGTTTGCTACAGGCTGTGCTGCCAGTTCTGATAGTGCATCGCTCATATAGAAATACAGTTTCAATGAACTCATTAGGAAACTGAACAAGTGAGTTTGTTTCTGAACAAGTCTTAACCTTTCTATGCTTCCTCTGTATGCTCAGTCTGGGGGCGATTTCCCTCCCGGGGGACATTTGGGAGACAGTTTGGGTTGTCACAACTTCGCGGATGGGGCTGGGCTACTGGCATCTACTGAGTAAGAGGTAAGGTTTGACACGAAACATTTTACAATTCAAGGGACATACCCGTAAGGAAGAAAAAAAAAAACAGCTGGTCCAAAATGTCAAGCGTGTCAAAAGTACTTTGAAACCCTGATCTAAAGCCCGTCAGTCACTGTGTGGCCTTTGCTAGCTCATGCCACTCTTAATGTGCTTTCCCCATTGCCTGCAGGGGTGCAGTCCCTAGCTAGCATTTTGAGAGGTGGAGGAATGGCTGCCAGCTGGAATCGACTCGATAGCAAGAGACAGGCAGGATTCGGATGTGGTCCCCTGTCCTCAGAGAGCTTTCTTTTGGAGCTGCGCACAAAGCTCATCCAGCGGCGCTTGCTTGCTTATGCGCACGCGCGCGGCTGTCATTTCCCTGGCTCTTCACCCCCTAGGAGTTCATTGCCCTCCACTGGAGCTCTCCATGGTTAGCGCTCCCAGAGGTGCCCCGCTCTGCGGATGACGAGGCCTGGGGGAAGGAAGGTTGTTTACATACACCAAGGCGTTCCTTTTCAGAGAAGCATTCCAAACCTGGCTGAAATGACACAATCTAATTGTGTTAACATTAAGGCCCCCCCCTCTCTTTTTGACAGTTCACGGCACTGGCCATGCAGCGATCCGTGTCCACTGTGACAGTAATGAAAACACGGACGCGCCGTTCCAAGGGCCTTTTCATTTCCCCTTATCAATTGTCAAGGTGCAGGCTGAGCATCAGGAAGCCCCCCAAACGCGCGCACACATTCGGGTCCGCGGGTTCTAATGTGGCCGCCGTGTTACTGCTTCCCAGCAGCACGTTTCAGGGTAGAATCACGGAATGCCGGAGCTGGAAGTAGGGACCCGGCTCATCCCAGCACACCCGCTTATTTTCCTCAGGACACAGGGAGCCTCGGTAAGTGCCACGCTTGCTGAGGGACACAGCGTGGCGGAAGGAGGCCTGGACTAGAATCGCGCTCCAGGACTCGGCACCAAGCCCTGGGTGCGACACTGGAGGGCCTCACGCTTGACGCGGCGTGAGGTAATAGCAGCTCAGCACTAAATGCGGGTCTGTAGCATAACTTCACGGAGCAACCCTTCGCCTGAGATCCGAACCAGGGCCTCGGGAGTCTGTTCCGATGCTGAGCACCCTCCTGTGCCTCAGAGCAGACCAGCACTTCTGAGGGTTTTCCATGCCTGTGGTCTGGGCAAGTCGATCCTGGGTCTTTCTTTTGTGGGACCTCTGGCTAGATTTGAACCCTCAACGTTTCAACCAGCCGCTGAGTACTTAGCCCTTTATGCCACCAAGGGGCTCTTTAGCGCTGAACAGGGCAAATGAAATAAAAATGCCTTGTACACAGGTACAAAACGAGTGAGTAATTATATTAATTTCTAATTACAAATTCTTGTGATCCCATTCTCCCCTTTATTGATTCACAGAAGCTTGAAGCCAGAATCCTGCTTCAACTCTGCAGTAGTCTAGAGCTTCATGGCGGCTATACCTCTGTCCTCAGGTATTTCTTCATTTAAGTTTCTCATCGTTCCTCTTATAAATTTTAGAGTGTATATTCATCATTGTTCCAGCGTCGGTAAGCCGTATTCAAATCAGTGTGTCTTCCATGGATTAGGGAACGTATGAATGGTCAAACAAGCAAAAGCCTGCGAGGCAGGGCAGCCTACTGGAAACTCAACAGCCTGGTTCTGATAACAGAATGAACAGCTCTAGTCACTGCTACCACCTTGTCTATTGTCTTTGAACTTCATGATCTGTAAAGGAGATCTGAAACAGCTGATCAGAAGTAAGTTAGGAGTATTGAAATAATAAATATCAAGCACATGGAAGAGATGTGTGTCATGACCACTACCTAATGGCTGGTGCTGTTAGTAGCGGTGACCAATAGTGATGGCCATTGGTAATGGGGCAGTGAGCACACTCTGCTGCAATCAAAGAGTTTAGAGGCATGAGTCTACCCAGAGGCACTGAAAGAGGGGTATGGCAATCAAGTCCCCCCAAAACAGCTACTGCAAACCCCACAGAGAACAGTTCTACTGCTACCCACCCGGGGTTGGAGTGGACTCAGTGGCAGCTGGGAGTTGTTATATCAGTAGTAGTAGTAGCAGCAGCAGCAGCGGTCGGATATAACTTAGGGGTTTTAGGACTCTGGACCCCAGGTATCATATGCGTTGGGTTTTATATCTCAAATGAAGGGCAACTCACGTGAGTTGGTCGACGGCGTGGTAGAAGTCACAGGGGTCAAATTCAACTGGGAAATGTCGAAGTCATCACAGTCATCCGTGTCCTGTGCCACCCCGACTTTGCTGAAGTAACTGGAGAAGGCCTCTGAGGTGCAGGTGAGGGAGGGCTGGTCGGGTTTGCGGGACGGCACGGGTGGAGGCTGGGCCATCTGGAAATCCTTAAATATTTCCTTCCCCATTTTCTGTCTGGCCTTGTCGGTCTGCGGACTGGACCTGGCGGAGTCACTCGTGGCTGGGACAGTTGCAAGGGGGGTCAGGGGGCCTTGGAACATGGCGGCTGGCAAAGGCATAACAGTTTGCGTGGGCATGAAGGCGGCTGGCGGAAACTGCCCGGCAACAGCTGGCCAGGGCTGCTGAGTGGCAGGGAAGAGCCCCGGCTGGCCCCATGCGATGGGCTGAGCCCCCGGCATCACCTGAGCGACTGGTGGCTGAGCACCCATGGCGATCTGCTGTTGGACGAGGGGCTGCTGGCCCCAGAAGGATGGGAGGACGGCGCCCATTGCAACGTAACCTGGAAGCAAAAATGAAGAGTCAGGCATCCTGGGAAAGAATGAGCCACATGACTGGGCAAAAATGTGCCATGCCGATCTGTGTGCTAGGGACCAAGGGTATAATGGTGAGTAAGACGACCGTTGCTGCCTTCATGAGGTCTACCTTCTAGCATGGGGTTGGGGCATATCCAGTCCTTGGGGCTGAGAGGTCATCGATACCAGCTAATATTATATGCCTCAACAAAGTGGAGCCATCCCAGCTATCTCTCTCAATCTCTCTCTCTCTCTCTCTCTCTCTCTCTCTCTCTCTCTCTCTCTCTCTCTCTCTCTCTCTCTCTCACACACACACACACACACACCAAAAGACTCACTGCCATCGAGTCGAAGCTGACTCATAGTGGCCCTATAGGAAAGCGCAGAAATGTCCCTGAGTTTCCAAAACTGTCCGTCTTCATGGGAGCAGAAAGCCCCGTCTTTACCCTGCTGAGCTGCTGGTGGTATTGAACTGCAGGCCTTGCTGTTAACTGCCCAAGAGTAATCACTCTGCCACCTGGGTTCCTTCACTCCACTAGAGGTGAGTTTATTAAATGTTTGACCTCTATGGCCCACAGATGATGTTATAAACACACAAATGGCCCTTGGCAGGCATAGCCCTGTGCTAGAGAGTGGAGAACAGAGGACTGATCAGACAGAAATAAAGGTCAGCCTGGCAGCAGGGAGGTGGAGGAAGCTAAAGAAGGCTGGGTAGGGAGAGGGGCCAAAGCCAGAGCTATTCTAGAGGGCGTGGGGCAGGAAAACAGGTAGGAGAGTTCCTCTCTTAGGGAATGCTTCACAGGCAGTAACTACAATGTAGTGAGAACACAGCCCCCACAAATACCAGGGGCTGTGTTGATCATGGATTGCCGTGAAGGTTGCAACAATGGGCGCAAGTGCAGGAACGACTGTGAGGCAGGTGAAGGGCTAGCCGTGCTTCGTTCTTTTGTTCATCTGGGTATCGTGAGTTGGAACTGACTCAATGGCACTTGAAAACTGGCACAATCATGAAAAGCTTCTGCCATCAACGGGTGCTCAGCGGAAAGAAGAGCAGGGCTAGGAACCAGGCAGCCGTGAGTTTGAATCTTCCCTCTCCTTAATGCTGGCCTCAGGGCATTCACCATCTCTGAGACTTAGGCTCTTTGTTACAAAGCTAGGAAATAGTATTTTCGAAGCAGTGAGGCAGTGTGCAAAGTGAGGGGCAGTCAGAAGTTTGAAGTTGTAAAGGCCAAAGTTAAGGAACCCTGGGGTTCCTGTTGAGTAAGCACTGAACTGTTAACTACAAGGTTGGAAGTTCAAACCCACTAGCCATTCCTAGAGAGAAAACGAGGCTATCTTCTTCCATAAAGACTGACTGTTTCAGAAACCATATCTATATGGGATAACTCTGAGTAGGAATTAGCCCAATGCAGTGGGTTTTGTGTTTCGTTTTAGCCCAAACAGAACTTCCAACGTGTTATCTGTGTAACTTAGGGAGGGATTTTTAACCTCTAAGGCACTGGGTTCCTTGTCTCTGAAATGGGCATAAAACACCTCTGATCTCCTTGGGTTGGTCTGAGCGTTAACCAACCTGACATATTTCAGACACTGAGTTCTGTGTCTGGAAGGGCACTTGACATGATGGCATAGGGTGGGCACAGCCTAACTCTAGGGTAGGCACGTAGTCCACGACTATGACAATTTTTGGCTGTACCACTGCTTTCAGAGGAGAGATGTGCTAGAATAAAATTGAACCCTTGGACATCAAGTGAGTTCTGATTCCTAGGGGCCCTATGTGAAGTTTGAGATTATAAAGCCACACAGTCAGAAGCAGCCCCGTCATGGGGAGGCTGGTGGGTTTGAACCACTGACCTTGAGTTTAGCAGCCCAGTGCTTACCCTACTAATTTCCACTTAGTCAATGCCTACTAAATGTCAGGTTTAGTGTTAGGTGTTTGGTATCATGAAAATCCCCGCAGAGCTGCCATGATCTAGCTTTAGGGATGAACAAGTTGGTGCTCACAGGAGAAGCACTAGCTCAGGGTCATATGGTTGGCAAGAAGGTAGGATCAGTGTTGTCTAAGGTCACCTCCTCAACAACCTGGCCTTCCTGCCTCTGGCCCCTCCAGCCTCGCCCAGCTGTCCAAGACTGGTTTCTAACTTTGGGTCCATTCAGGAGGCTTGGAGTGGCCATCAGATGGGTGAGTGGAGGGCAGGCTCTGCCTCCACTGATGCCATCCTTCCCTCAGGGCACTCTGGGGACTTGCACGTGCAGTGGGCTCAGGGAAACAATGGTCAGCCACGGAACAGGGGTAGGGGGTATGCTAGCTCTGCCCGACAGCTCCAAAGAAGCACCTTTATGGTCCTCCGAGGGATTCTGCAGGTGCAGTTACAGTGAGACCAGAGCAAAGAGGAGCGAGGATGTAAATGATTCCAGGGATGATGGGTGGTGCCACGGCCCTGATTCTATCATGAGTCACGTCAACCACTCGGGTGACTTGCCTGTGCTCAGTCTGTGGCTTCTCAGACCCTTTCCACCCTTGGGATGCAAGGGCAGCAACCTCTCGTGTTAGAGTGACAAGCTGACACTCAAAGTCAGGCCATTTCCTTGTGAGGTGTCCATCTTGTGCCGCACGGCACCCTGCTCCGAGGCGGGGGCCGCAGCAGGGCAGAGACAGGACGTGTGGCTCCCTGGTGACGCCCCTGGCAGCGGCAGAGGCTTTTATACAATAAGGCAGAGGGATCGGCAAACAAAACAGAACTGCCCTCCAAGCTCACTGGACTGAGACAGGCAAGGAGTCGCTGATGGTCACTCACATTGAAACCTCGGGCTGAGTTTGCCTCACCTCTTTTAGAGATCCAGTGACCTGATCCGGGCAGTAAATGATTCATCAACTTTGCCCTTATTTCGGCTTTGCTGCAACCCACAAAGTCCACAGTCAACCACCAGCCACTCCTAGTGAGAAAGATGTAGCTTTCGACTCATTAGGAGGAGCTACAATCTTGGAAACTCACAGGGGAAGTTACACCCTGTCCTACATGGTCCCTGTGAGTCAATGGCAGTGAGTTTGGTTTTGTTTTGGGTTTTGCTCTGGTGAGGCTTAGTGGTTTGCAGTGGAGATGATACTGCCCACTAGAGGGTGAACGGAAAACTCTCAAGGCAATGATTTACGTTTGAGTTGCTAACTGCAAAGTCAGCAGTTCAAAACCACCAGCTGGTCCACGGGAAAAGATGAGGCTTGCTCCCCCTGTAAAGAGTTGCAATCTCAGAAACTCACAGGGATGGTTCTACCCTGTCCTACAGGGTCGCCCTGAGTTAGAATCGCCTCACTGGCAGTGAGCTGGTACTGGCCTAAAGTTAAGGTGTCGATTTATGCCCACCCAGTTCATTCTCTGATGCTGGCCATCACCGCGAGCTGGACCAGACTTGACAGCGACAGGTTTGGGTTTCCTGGCTTGGGATTTTGGGTGGTGGTGGTGGTGGTGGTGTGGCTTTTGTTGGTGGTGGTGCTGTTCAGGTAGGGCAAACATTTCACACACTTGGCTGGAGGTTCAAGTCCACCTAGCGGCACCTTGGGAGAGAGGCCTGGCACACTACTTCTTGAAAACTCAGCCACTGACAACTCTCTGGAGTACAGTTCCCTCAGACACCGGCGGTTTCCGGGAGTCAGAACAGACTGGAAGAAACGCCTGCTCTGTCTTTCTCCAGGGGCACAATGAAGCCCCAAACCCCACAAGTGCTCTGATCTCTCCTATTGTGGCAGGCTTCTTCCCCCAGCCCCGCCCGTGCCCTCCTCCTCCTCCTCCTCTCTCTCTCACTCAAACGGACAGATGGGCTGTGCACGCTTTTCTGGAGAGAGTTATCAGCATGTCTCTCTGGCTTCGTGCCATCTGCTCCAGACCAAAGTACAACATTCACAAGAAAGGGAGGCAGCACAGGGTAATTGAGTATCGTGTTGGGGGTGAGTGGGGGGGCTTCTGTGTCTTATCGTCTTTTCCTGGGAAGGTGGGGTGCTCACAGTTTGGCTTCTCCCTTGGCCTGTGGCCTCCGAGCTCAGGCTCTCAACCTGTGGCATCGTGGGTGTCCTGAGGAGACACCTCCGTGGCAGGGCTGTGAAATCTTCCGACGAGGGGAGCCACTTGGTGGCTGTCACTACAGCCACTTAACAGCTTATTAACCGTTTACTCATTAACGCTCCCCAGCAGAGGGAGGGGGCAGGGAGCATCTGTTGGTGCCACGAGTTCAGAGCAGGCAAAGCTCTCCTTGACAACCAGTTCTTGGCAGGACAGTCCCAATTTTTAACAATTTTTCTCTGCGTCCCACGCATTTTTAAAAAAAGTCCCGATTTTTGGAAAGAATGCACGACAAGCTATGCGGTTTTCGGCTGCCACGTGGCTATTTCACCAGGATATGAGTGGTATCGATGGTGTCCCGCTTCACCAATGTTAAACTCTGGTCACCTTATCCTTGCTGGAAGGACACACCCGTGTGGCTGCCTGACAGTGAGTTTTCTTGTGTTGAGTGTGTTAAGTTGGAATTTATAACCCGATGCTAGCATCTGGGGATCACCTGCATTATTTGAAGGAAAAGAGAGGAAGCAGACCTAAATCTTCGAAAAAACATTTAAAACGACCCATTCCTTTCCTTTGTAATATTTTTGCTGAAGCTGTGTGGCATCTGCTACCTAGTCTATGTCATTTGATTGCTTGATTGATTCAAACACAACCCTACTGGGTATCAGGCACTATTTTCGTCTCTGGAGACGCAGCAAAGAAAAAAATAGTCAAATCTCTTTGTGGAAGTGGAGTTTACACTGCAGTGCATCCTGGCAACCAGCCCGGGGGTGGCTGGTTCTGTTCTCTCTTTCATCGGTACATGAATATGAGAAGCGGCAGCCCCCAGGGGACACAGCCTACTACCGTCGTCTAGTTTTTCAGTGACAGAGCGCAGGGTCTGGTAGAACATGGCAGCAAACATGATGGGAATTTCTGAGAAGAGTTGATCGGTCAGTGTTCTCAGGCACTGGAGGTCTGAGTTGACCCAGAGGCGACTTAGAAGAAAGGATTGGCCATCCATGCCTGGCAACCCGACCCCTGACAACCCTAGAGCTAGTGCGCACCCAGCTACTCAGACTCACCCAGGCCTCTTGGGAGTTGGATTGACCAGATGGCAACTGATTTGGTTGAACAGCTTGATGGAGGAGACGTCCTATTGTGCCCATTCTAAAGGTGAGTTCTAGATCAGATCCCTGCGGCTCCATGGAGATTTAGCCGCAGCTGGTCCAGGATAGAGCCCGGCTTCACGCTTGCACGTCTTCCCTACAACCAAGACCTCCTCTGCCAGGGACTGGTGTGACGGTTAGGGCCTAGGCCGGCTAGACTCCCCTGGGCAAGGGCAAGGGCAAAGCTCAACCTTTCCACTGTGTCACAGCCTATCCATTTGTATAAGAGAGAGGTGAGAGGTGAGAGGTGAGAGAGAGAGCATAGAAAGCCAAATCCTTTGGCCCTTCACCTTCTGCCAGAGCTAATTCTTCAATCTCCGGTTGCATCCCTTGCTGATCCCAGGAGCCGTCAGAGGACTACTGTAGACAGCGGATTCATTTGGCTGTCAGACTTATTGCATCTATTAGTCTGTTCTGTCTCGGCTTCGTCATCCTGATCCGGTCACTGGATCTCCTGTGGCATCACCTGCTGACCTCAAGAGCTGTCGGCAGACGCCACTGACTTGAATCAGACTGGATTTATCTATTTCTACAGGTGTGTACGCTGTATCTTGACGTACATCTCTTCCTAGAGACAGCACATGCAGGGGTCACTGGCTTGGCTTCTCTAGAGAACCCAGCCTAACACAATTGCCAAGAGGCCAAAGACCCAAACTTTATCCCATGCAGGTGCCGGGCTTCCAAAGCTAGTCCCTTTTTTTTTTTTTTTTAATTCTACGAAAACAACGGTAGGACAGGCCTGCTTTCCTTCGATGTCAGATATTTTGAGGCACCATGGTAACTGCAGCAGTTTCCACACCAAGTGTCTAAGAGGCACTGGCATTTTTCAAGGCACTTAACTTGTTCATGATAGTGTTGTAAGGGAAGTCTGATTTCCCACTCAGTTATAAAGAGGAAGCGAATCTGGCTCTGTCAGGTTAAGTAAATTTCCAGGGAGTCAACAGCTTATAAAAAAAAACGATGGAGGCCAAGATTCAGACACAGTCTATCAGATTCAAAGGCCCGCAGAAGCGGGTCCATTGTACTGCCTGGCCCAGTGCATTCCCAGTTTCTTTTATCAAGACCTGGACCCTAAGTGACAGGTAGAAGGAGACACAAGAGCTGCAGAGATTTCTCAGGCCAGTTAGGGCAAGGAACAAGCAGAGAGCTGCTCATCATAAACGGGTGTCTGGTTTTGTTCAGCAGCAACATTTAAATGGATTGAGAAAGCAAAGCTAAGTGGATGTACATGAGTGTTAGCCTCACGCCCTGAAGATGGAGACCGTGGCAGGAATCTGTCCACTGGTTAAACAGCTGAGGAAATTGAGTCTGGAGACAAAGGGGTGATTGCCTATAGCTTTGGAAAGAGCTGAACACGTCACAAGACTGAAACTGGGCCTTCAAGGCTCAAACCTGGCACAGGTGGAGGACGAGGTCCAGGCCAGTGCTGTGCGTGGCACAGGCAGGTCTTTAGGGGCATTGAGTCACATTTGAGGACTGGGAGAGATGCAAGATGTCACCTTATCCTGGCTCTCATTTATTGAAGAGGAAACTGCTGGCTTGAAGGGGAAGCCATTCCACACCGTGGGATACACTGCAGCTTGACACCGGGTTGGCTCCCTGCTAGCCTTTTCTACTCTCCTCCCATCACATCCCTCCTTGAGTCCCCTGACCACAGACCACACCTTACCTCCATGCCCACCATCTTCCTGGACTTCAAATCCCCATGCTCTGCTCTACCTTTTCTGTTTACCATCTTACTCACCCATCGCCAGAGTGCACCCAGGCGGTGCAAACAGTGACCACCCTGTTATCGCACTGGAATGCTAAGAGCCCTGCTGGTGTAGTGGGTTACCCCCTGAGCTGCTACTACCAGGTCAATGGTTCAAAACAACCAGCTACTCCAGGAGAGAAAGATGAGGCTGTCTGTTCCCATCAAGAGTTACAGTCTCAGAAACTGACAGGGGGAATTCTACTGTCTCTTACAGGGTCGCTTGAGTTAGAATAGACTTGGTGGCAGTGAGTTGCATTGAAAGACTGGAGGTTCAAGTCCACCCAGAGATAACTCAGAAAGAAGGTGGATGATCTACTTAAAACCCAGCCACGGGAAACCCAAACGAGAGCAGTAGCTCATCTCTATTGCCACCCATGGCGTCACTGTGGGCTGGACGGCCACCAGTTCCCTCACGCTCCAGTGTATTGCTGAAGTCCTGGTTGTTGGGTGCCGTAGAGTCGGTTCCAACCCATCGCGGCCGAAACTACAGAACAAAACACTGCCCAGTCCTGTGCCATCCTCACAAGTGTTCCTGTGCCCATGTCCATGGTGGCAGCCAGTGCCCATCCATCCCCTTGAGGGTCTTCCTCCTCATCCCGACTCATCGACTTCACTGAGCACGATGTCCCTCTCCAGGGACTCCTCCAACATGTCCAAAGTATAGAACACAAGGTGTTGTCATGCTCGCCTCGAAAGCATCCTCTGGCCACACTTGGGCCTTCCATCTTGCTATATGTCACAAAAGTTACATATGGTTCTGTTGTTTGTCCTCTTCACAAGACCTCTCTGCAGGCGGGCGTCTCCATCTGTCGCTGCCTCTGACGGGTCACAAGCGTTTAGAACGGGTCCTGTCCCGTGACAGACCCTCAGTGAATATTCATGAAATTCAACACAGTTGTGAATTGCTTAAGTTTGGTACCTGGAGTACTCATTAGTCACTCTAGCCCTTTTAAAATTCATTGATAGAAAGAAAACATGGGTGTTCCAAACACAAACGAACAGCGTAGAAGGATAGTGCATTTCTGATGAAAAATAGTTGTTCTTACATGAAACTACAATACTATTACACAACTCCCAAGGAGATCTTAATCTTTGAGGTAAGGGGAATTAGTCATTACTACCATTCCATTTTAGAGATGGGGCAAACTAATTCAACTGGGAACCTGTGCGAGTAAATGAATGTTGCGGCTCCCTGCAGATTTTCCATGGCAAGTGAGAGCCGGGGCTGCCGAGCTCTGTTCCCTCTGGAAGTTCAAAATGATCCCTTGGCTCAGGAGGAATAACGCTAACTATTGCAGGACAGGGTATAAATTTTTAATTTACTTTGAATAAAAGCAAGGTTTATATTTTGGTGGCAAGAATTTGCTTCTGATACTATGTAATTAAAAGCAATTATTTATAGAAAAAGTGCAAGAAAATTTGTATTCTAAAATATTCAAACTCTATTTACCATTTATAAAAATAGAATAGATAAAGATGAAACTACAGATTTCAAATATGTGTTTAAAGAAAGACGAAGAAGAAGATAACTCTTTTAGGCTCTTCTGTGTATAAAAAGCAGGACAAACACCCTTGAGTCCCTGGATAGTGTAAACGGTTTTTCTTGGCTTTGAGCCTAAAGGCTGGCCACTGGGTAACATCCAGTGTTGCCACGAAAAGATTACAGAGAAACCATGGGGCAGTTCTATTCTGCAACCCACGGGGTCGCTGTGAGACAAAGTCACTTTGACTGTTATGGGCTTGCTTGTGGGTGTAACACTACCTTTGGTGATTTTTCAAGTCAAGGTTGACTGATCCAGCTACCCGAAAGACTTTACTGTCTTGGGAGCAAGGGAAAGGCATTTGGCATTCCACTGAATTCCAACTCACCTGAAAGACTGTTGTAGTAGAGATTCTTTCCTCCATTGTACAGGTCGTAGACACGTTTCAAAGAATAGTTGGAAAACAGAATAGATGGTACAGCACCACGCCCACATCCCAGCCCCCTCGCAATTCACTGTTAGCGGTCTGCTCTCATTCCCTTAGGGTTCCCCCTGGAAGCCTCCCTCCTTGGTTTGGCATCAAATAGCAGGTGCCTTCCGTGCATCAAGGTTTCTGAGAGCTGCCTCCTATCAGTATCCCAGGTTGCTGCCTTCCCCTCCATTCGATGAGGTGAAGGAACAAATGGACACGTGTAGATTTGTAAGCAGACTACATGCGCCAAGCTCCCCAAGGTGACACACCCAAGTAGCCTGGAATCCTGAACGCTTCAGAGGAGGGCTGCATTCCAGCCAGCAGTGCACCAGGCCTTTGGACACCCACCGAAAGCTTCCCAGTGTCACCCCAAGACTCAGAAGGAGAGATTGGAGGTCCCCTGGGTGTTTGGGGACCCTCTGGCAGCAGGCTCAGCCAGTCCTCTCTCTTGAAGAGTGGGCACCAGAGAAAGGGAAGTTAGTTGGCTAACGCAGGCTTACCTGAGGGTACAGCAGCAGTGCCAAAAGGAACAGAACTGAACATGTCTGCACTCGCCGGCAGGGTCTGAGAGGAAGATGGGATAAAGGCATCACCTGGAGTTGCAGGAGTCTGTCAGCGAGAGAATGACAAAGGATGCATGAGGGAGACCTAGCTCCGCAGGCACCCAGGGTGGGAGGTAGCAGGGGGAAAGCGTCACTGAAGAACTGGGTCATAGTCCAGGCCACTTATACGGTGTTTAGACCTTGGCCTAGTTAAACACACTCTGCAAGGGGCTTCAAAGTGTTTGTGGGAAAATTCCATGATTGTTTCTGCTATCTTCCCCAAGAACCTCTTGAAGACCCCCAATTTCCACGAAATGGGGGTGGTGGGGGTGTTTATACCTACTCTCTGCTGAAGCTACGATGACTATTAAATGAATTCATGCATTTAAACCATTCTGTGCCATGTTGAGACTTCTAGTAGGTGCTCAGTAAACTATGACCAAGGTCATTAACTGTTTAGTTTAGCCTCTTGGAGAGTTTTTTCAAGTCATCAAATGATCCCCTAATACCTGACTTTCGCCTTTGAGGGGTTGACCATTCAAATGGACATACTCTCTCTTAGGACCTATTGTGTGCCCAGCTCAGGGCACTTTAACTATGATCGAAGAACACATGCTGACTAAATGGGCACACTGTGCTGAGCAACTGGAGTATACACACTAGAGTCCTGGGACCTCTCAGAAATCTGCCTGCAGTCTCACTTGCAAAAAGGACTAAATATTTTCAAGAAGACGACGACAACAACAACACATGATGTCTACGCAGCCGAAAACCCCAGAGTTCCCGGCTTGTCCTGCAACTCCAGAAAGATCTATCATATACACTGGTGGCCAGGGCAAGGGGTCCGCCAGTAACGCCACCAGTATGACTTTGTCTTTTAAATGTCCCCACCTGTTTACAGGAGCCTTTTGCCGACAGAGGATACGCTTGTTCCATACCATAATATCCTTATTTTTTTCCCTACCCTTGAAATAGACGGGGCAAGCAATTAATCCCGAAGCCATGGCAATTAGACAAGGCCATTTTTAGACTAGCAGCTTGTGGGATGGACGGCTTTGTTCTCAGGATTATTAAATACTCATTTGAGCTGCGCTTGGGTTCAGGGCCAGAAATACAGCCATAAGCTGCTGTGTTAAGCACTTTTAAACACAAGTCAGCGCCGGTCTCTTTGCCCCCATGTGACCTTGAGCGAGCCACGTGTCTTCGCTGCGACTCAGTTTGCTCATCTCTAAAATGAGGGGTATGACATGAGCCGATCTCCCCAGAGCCTCCCAGCCTCCCTAAGAGAGGAGGAATGAGACTCCACACAAGCTGCGGTCCCCTCCCTCACAGGTGCTTTGGGCATCAGGTGCTGAGGACAGGGCAGCTGTGTCTGGACTCCCTGGAGGCCATTGTGGGCAGCAGGGTTTCATGCCATCTGTCCTCAGTGGTAAGGTTCCAGCCTTTTCTCTCTGAGGCGCATCCTGCCAATGAACCATACCACCATCCCTGAGCTTGCACAATCGCCTCATGCCCAGAGGAGCTGCCCTCTCCCCGCAGCTTCAGCGGGTGCAGCTGCAGCTGACTGCTCTCCGCCCACCTCCCAGGAGGGGCAGGGAGGGGCTGGCCGGCTCTCTTTTCTATGCAGTGGCTTCTGGGTTGCCTTTGAATACGCCCAGCTCTCAAAGCATTGGGATGCTATTTGCCACTGGGGTTGATGCTCGGTCCTTCCTTTCCTGGTCAAACCAGGGCTCCGTGCAAACTCTGCCCATTATTCCCTGGGGCTGAGGTGCCGGCTGAGGCTCTCAATGGTGGCCCGGAAACCAATGCTTCCAGAGTAGCTGGATGGGAGCAGGTCATGGTCTGGGCAGGGAGGGGTCTTGTTGGAAGAGAGGAAGGTAAGAGGAGGGAAAGAAGATAAGAAGGGTGTGCACAGAGCAGACAGGGACAAGGGAGAAGACCCTTCCTGGACTGCCCACCTGCTTACTGGGTGCCAGGCTGACAAATGCCTCATCCTGTTTCTTGTCACGTTGCATCCCTCCCCCCTTTATTTCCAACTAGACCACATCTTATGCAGGGCTCGCTAGCAAACAACCAGGAAACGCCCTGATCATGCAGAATGCCTGGTCTAGTTTGTTTCTCATAACAGAGGCATGGAGACCATCGACTCCGCTCTTTGCTTTCAAAGTCAAGAGCATTGAGGCTGAGAGTTGCTGCGCCCACAGTTTGGAAGTATCAGAGGTGACATTTGCAAGCTGACCACTTGGGCGAAAACCCAGGATCCCTCCACTACAAGATCATGGAGCTGGGGGACGGGGGTAGTGGGGGTGGTGGCAGGCAGAGTGCAGAAGGGACAGCATACTTACAGGGGGAGAGGTTATATCAGGAGGGGTGGACATGTCCCCAAAAAGTTCTAATTGGGTCACAGCCTGAAAAGACAAAAAGAGAACAATATGACCATGAGAAGTGGCCCATAAGGCATCACTGGGTCTGTCAATAACAATAGGATGACAAGGAGGAAAAATGTTTCCATCCAAATGGTGACCCCCCAGTTGGCTATCGCTGTGCCTCACGATTCCAAAGGCAACATCATAGATTGGACTAGATTCCCTTCTCCCTCTAGTGCGTCTGGTCGATTTTCCTGGTGGAGTCAAGGAGATTCATCCATTATCCACTTTCCTGCGCAACCATGGGACCGCTTCACACGCATGCACCATCCAGTGCCAGCAGCACCCCAGGAGACAGGACAGAAGCTTGGAGAGCAGTCCCATCCTCTGCATCTCTGTCGCACGTGCATCGACACATCCCAAATGCCACTGTGTGTACTGGATTGCCAGGCATGACTTCAGGGTCATTCCTCTGTCAATGTTCCCAGTGCCACTAACCCTGAGAGGTGGCATTATCACCCCCACCTTTACTGAAGAGTAAACTGTGTCTCATAGAGGTTTACAAGGACATAGAGTTCAAGGCTGGAAAGCTTGCAGGTAGAGCCTGCAGTCAACTGGTTGCTCCTGAAAGCGCCCATCTTTAGAGAAAACAAGTCGTTGGGGGCAGGGGAGAAGCAACACCTACCATTTAATACCAGCACCGGCATCAAAGGCAGTCTAGCATATACACTATTAATCACTCCTGGGAACTCCATCACTGCAGACACTGGATCATCTCGCGCCCCATCCATCATAGGAGAGTGGCTGAAGCAATCCTTTAAGGTACGCTTAGAAATTAATCTGCATACACGACCAGCTTCAGAGACAGTGGGGAGTCTATGGCAGAAGCCCAGTGGCCTGACATTCTGTGAGAAATCTACAATCCTGTGCATTATGCAAACCCATCCACCGAGGGAAAACCATTCTGTCTTCACCTTCAGATTTATAATGTGAGTTTCTATTTGGGGGGGCCGGGGGGAGGCAGGAAAACATCACTGAACAGAAAGCGCAGGGTGAGTCTGTCCTGCGCCCACAGGGTCCTTGCCCCTTTGCTTTCCCCAGGTCATGGCTGGACCGCAATAACCCACACACTTCCCACTGCCAAGTAAGTGACCTTGAGGTGCTATGAAGGGCATACACTGGGGCTCTACCACCTCCAACTATCATGCCCAGCTCCAGCTACTCAGAGCTACAGGTCTCTTGCCTCCGAAATGGAGATCAGAAAGGATAAAGCTCATGGCAGGACTTTCTTTGACACTAGACTACCGGCGGCTTGTGCTGTTGGGTCCATGCTGACTCAGTCACCGCACAGGACAGACCGCAAGTGCCCCAGAAGGTTTCCGAGGCTGGGATCCTCATGGGAGTAGCATCTCCTTCCACAGAGCCGCTGGTGGATTGAACAGCTCATCTTTCAGTTAGCACCGATGCACTTAGCTCATCCACCCCCCGGGCTCTTGAAGTTAAAAATTAAAACAAACAAATGAAAAAGCCCACCTCACTGTCATCAGTGGATTCAGACTCACCGTGACCATACAGAACAGGGTAGAACTGCCCCATAGGTTCTGAGATTGCAATTCTTTATGGGAGTAGAAAGCCTCACTTTTCTCCTGAGGAGCGGCTGGTGGTTTTGAACTGCTGATCTTGTCCAACATGCCAGCCGTTACAACACCATGTCTCCCCTAGACTAAACCAAAAAAGCCCACCAAGCCTAGTGCCATCCTGTTGACTCTGACTCAAAAGTCAAGCCAAACCCCAAACTCTCTTCCTTCCAGTCAGTTCTGACTGATGGACCCCTAGGACAGGGTAGAACTGCCCCATAGGGGGTTTCCATGACTGAAACTCTTTGCAGGAATAGAAAGCTTTATCTTTCTCCCTCAGAGCTGGCAGATGGTTTTGAACTGATGACCATGTGGTCAGTTGCCCAACTTGTAACCACTATGCCACCAGAGCCACCATTTCCCAGGCTGTGCACCTTGATGGGAGCAAACAGCCTCTGGACCATTGGCTTAGAGTTAGTAGCCCCAGGCTTAACCCACTGTGCCCCCGGGGCTCCTGGGAGATCCATAGTCAGAGATAAGTTCACTGTCATGAGGCAGGGCTGGTAGCTGAGCTCTCTGTTAGTCGCCATGAGAGCACTTAGAAGGAGGAGCCCAGTCTGCTCTTGGCAGAGAGGTTCAACGAGGCTTTCCTAAAGCAGGTGGTTAAATCCTGACGGAGAGTTAGCCAGGCACCAGAGAAGAGGTGGGGCAACTCAAGCAGATAGACCTATGGCAGCCACAGGATAGATGCATGGAACAGCAGCGCAGGTTCAACACCAACCAGCCCCCAAATCTGTTGTCGCCCCATTGATTCTGACTCAAACAGGGGTAGAACCGCTCCACGAGGCTTTCAAAGCTGGGACCTTAGAGAAGCCAACTGCCAGTCCTTTCTTCTGAGGTGCCTCTGGGTGGTTCATGCCACCAGCCTTCTGAGTGGAGTGTTTAACAGTCTGCACCACCTAGGGTCTGCAGCACAGGAAGGTGGATGTGCAAGAAGGCAGCTGGGGGCATTGGTGTGCTGGTGATGAGGACAAGGGCAAAACTACGGTGGGACTGATGGGCTAGTGTCTAGTTTATTTCTGCCGTTACTAACCTGCTATCTGCCTTTGGTAAGAGTGCAGCGGCCCAGTGACAGAGAATAGGCTGGTCAGCCTTTGGTCGGTGGTGATGGCGGCTTGTGCCCTTGAGTTGGCTCTACCTGCCAGTGGCCCTCTGTACAACAGAAGGAAACAATGCCCGGCCCTGCGTCATCCTCACCAGTGTGGCTGTGTTTGAATCTAGTGCGGCAACCACTCTATCAAGCCACCTTGCCAAGGGTCTTCCTCTTTGGGTGTTGCCTGACCCCCAAAGCCGGGCTTTTTCAGGGGACGCTTCTTCTTCAGGATGATGGCCTTGGTGGAAGCCCACCCGCCAGTCATGTTAAGCCTCTCCCAAATTCATAAAAGGAATACTTCTAGCTAATCAGTGCAAATTCTGCTTCAGGGCTTCCTGCCGATTAGAACTCCACACTTTTTAAATGGCCCGCAACTATTTCCAGTGTTAGGAAAATATTAAAATGAACTTCATAATTAAGTCATACAATTTACATTTCAAATGTGTTGAACTCATGGCACACTTTTACTAACATCATAAATATAATTTATTGGCTAATATTCTCCTTAAGCACAACTTCTAAAATAACCTTCATTCTTGAGATATAGACTTTTCTCCTGCCAGATGATTTTCACTCAAGGATTAAACGAGAGGAGAAAAAAAAGTCATGCAGAGACATATAAAACATAGATTGTTATTTCATTCCATTGGATTTGCCTGAGTTAATTAAATTTTATAGAAAAAGGGGGATTCCAAGGCCATAAAATTAAAAATAATTCTAATAACCATATGTGATAGAGAATCTGGAATCATACTGACTTCCACATCCCCCCTCCTCCTCTGGTTAACCCTAGTCCTTGTATTTGTAACCGAATAAGCCACGTTTTTTCTGATAGTATTATTCTGATTAACCACTGTAAAGCCCCAAAGGGGGGGAAGACTAACAATTCAAACTTGTAAAACACCGTATAGTTGCCAATACATGTTAGAATACATGACCATCATGGCGGACACTCTGGGAGCCCCACAGGATGGCCACCCAGGTAGTCCCACTGGTGTCAACACTTTGCACAAGGAGTGGCTGATGCTGACCATGGAAGTGACTTGGCAATGACTGGTCAGCTCAAAGAAGCTGAGACTTGACTCAGAGGCTAGCAGGCATCCTGTTTATCGACAGGGCACCATCCAAAATCTTAGTCTTCCTAAGGGATGGGAACCCAGCTCCACAATATCCTCTAACCAGAGCCAATACATTCTGCAACAGCGATGCCATCATGCACATCCATCCCAAAGAGTTCACAGGCATGCTGTTCACTAGTGACATGTCGCAAGTCTTTGGCTGAAGGGAGAGGCAGCTGAAGGCATGGCTTTTTCTGTCTTTCGGTCCAAAGGCATTTTTCAGGAGAAGCAGAGGGACACTGAGAGCTGTCCACACTGGGTAGGGTGATGGGAGATCATGTAGAGATTGAGGGGAAAGCCTCTCAGTGTCACCTGCAGGCCTGCCTCCACCTCCTCAGTCATTCTGTCCTCGGAACAACTCACTGTTGCCTCTAAATACCCAGGAAGCTGGCCAATGAGCCTATCTCCTAGGCCCCTCTGGTGGAGAAATTCTAACGGTCTCATGGGTGTAGGCTGAGATGTCATGGGTTGACCCCCCCTAACACACTCTCATAGACCCACCTCCTCTGTGCCATTTAGAAAATGGATGGGCACCCTGCTGTGCACCGGCTACTGGGTCATGGGTAGCACCTATCAATTTCAGTAAGACCCATCCCCACACCCTCCAGGTGACTGTTTCACGGGATCTGCAGACTACCTGCACCATCAATGCAGTACTTTCAAGGGGTGACGTACAGCAGATTAAGAAAGAAGAAACCTCCACAGGACCTTAGCACATGCTCCTCCTCTTTCTTCAGAATGCTTTTTCCTTCCCTTCGTGCCCTTTCCATCCCTCCTTCAGGACATAAACTAGCAGACATTCTTCTTCCCTGGGGGAGTGGTTTTGCCAACATCCCCATCCCCATCCCCATGTGATTCTTCTATAGCGGTGATTCTTCCCTTCAGGGAAGGACTACAAGCTCCCTGGAAACCTTCAAAAACCCCGCTGAGGCCTGAGTACAGCCTAGACTTTCAAAAGCTGTCCAGGTGGATCTAATTTGCAGCCGTGCCCTTTCTACTCATTCTATCATGACTCATGATGTCCCTTTAGGGCCAAGGAGACCAGCCCTATAGCGTTTCCGAGGCTCTAGATCATAATAGACGCAGACTGCCCACGTCGTTCTCCCTTGGAGGGATGGGGAGTTCAAATGGCACTGTTTGGTTTGCAGTAGCTTTAACCACTGCATCACCAAACTCCCACTATTGTCCTAGAGGCACCCTCAAACACCGTGCACTCCTGTGGGGGAGGGAGGGAGTCATAATATTTGCCAACTTGTGAGTCAACTAGTATGAACTAACTTTGGCTGCAAACCAGTCTGTCCATATAAAGGGCACGCACACACGGAATGAAAGTCTGACCTGGTCCACTCGCCACTGTGTCTGAATTCCGAGCATATTGTGACAGCTATACAAGGCTGCCCAGCTGTACCTCATCCCATTCCATCTCATCCCATCCTACACTTTTCAGTCCATCTTTCCTCGACCTCCCCGAAGCCCTCTCCTACCCGCCGCATATGGACCCCTATGCCTGGTTCGTGCCAGGGGCTCGAGGAGTGTGTGTTGGGTGAAAGGAAGGGGGCCGCCTGGAGCACACTCTTCCTCTCACACACCCGCAGGGAGACTCGTGCCCGTGTGATCTGCTCTCTCTGCAGCCCACCCCCGCCCAACCCCCTGCAGTGCCCACAGGAACCGTCGCATATGATAGGGGTCCAGGGGCAGAACAGGCATCTGGTGCCCCTGGGAGCTGAGCGATGGTGGCATGGGCTGACCGCTCTGGCTTGAGCACCGCCACTGCACAGGCGCCTGCAGGCCTTACCTTTACCGTCTCAAGGAACTCCCCATAGTCCACCAGTCGGGTTCTGTTCTGTAACCACAAGGCATGACACATGAGCATGAAATGAATGATGGGAAAATGGCGTGAAAGAGTTAACCAGACAGGGTCTTACCGGGGTGGCCGCAGCAAACCGTTCTTCAAAATCTTCAAACGGGTGACCGTTCTGCAAGCGGAAGGGATGATGAATGAGGATGAGGTGTGTGACGTACAAATGACATGGATTTATGGGTTTAATGATGATGGTATCTATGGTTTATACACCCAGGGTCTCGGGAGGCGGGAGCTATAGCCAATGGGCGGAAAACACTGCAGTATGTTCCCAGAACCAGCAGACGACCAAGCACACGCCTGAGCAAGAAATACAGCCACGGCCCATCTGTATTTTCAAAGTCCACCTTCCTGCAATTACAGACGCGACCCAGTCGCTCTCGACGGGGCTTGGTGGAAAGAGTGTACAGTTGGCATCGAGATTTTCCTTTTCCACGCATGAAAACTGGTACCTAGCACGTTAGCCAATTCTCACTGTTGGAGCAGCCTCTGAACAGCGAGGTCTGTAGGTGCTTCTGTATGCACCATCCTTGCTACTCAGAATGTTCTTGTCCCCGTCTCTGCACAAGCAAAAAAGCACCCCGATTCTCCAATACCCAGTGTAGACGCCACCTCTGCCATACGCTTTCCTTGCTCCTTTGAGCTGACAACATTCCCTCGAGGTCCCTTCACACACGACCTGTGCCTATAGAGCCATGAGCTTCCTGAGCCAGGCACCACACCCGGGTTATTAGCTCAGTGGCCGGCTCTCAGGAGGTGCTCAGACCTAAAGAAATCAATAAGTGTTTACAACCAGCTAATAGATGGCCACATCCAATGGCGTCGTCAAGTTTAATTTGTTTATAGTATTATCTAGATCTAGTATATATATATGATCCAAACTGGACCTCTTTGCAGGAGCCTCATTTTGCCCTCCCTGTGCAGTCAGCTGCTCAACGCCTCTCCTGCAGCATCACACGTGCTCTTTCTAGATGTGTAATGTAGACCCAGAGCACACACATAGGGATATGGGCCATATGCACAAGCTCATGATGCTGCGGATGGTTTCCAGTTCCGTGACAATAACCGATGGCAATGATCAACACATAACCATGCACCCTCTGCAGGGTGAAGAACAACAGAAAACATGGGGGAAGGGAGACAGCGGTCAGTGTGAGAGATGAAAATAATCACAATGTACAATCTATCGAGGAGCTATGAGGGTAAGGGGGGAGGGGGAGAAAGAGCTGGTACCAAGGGCTCAATACAAAGTAAATGTCTAGAAGCGAATGAGGGCAACATATCTACGAACATGCCTGATTCAACTGATGTATGGATTGTGATGAGTTGTACGAGCCCCCAATAAAATGATTTTAAAAATAATAATATGAATCTACTAACACATTGAAAGAAGGGTTAAGCACAAGTGCACAATAATCGTGTCCTTTCCTAATTTTTGAGCAGCGCTCCCCTCGGGCAATGGAGGAGCTCTACCTACAGTCCCATCCCAGCCCTCACTTGCAAGATCCTGCGTTCCCCTTATCCATCAAAAAGGAGACAGTTACTCTGCCTCCGTGCCAGTGGCCGATGTGTCGAGCAGCTGCGAAGAACCCCATGTGTCCATGTCGAGTGCAGAAGAGCCTTCAGGCCAACCTCCAATGACCCATCATCAACTACCTTCTCCCCGTGGTCTTGATTTATCATTAGTCAACTCTAGCAGATAAGAGAAGCCATCACATCAAATGACCACATAAATTATTATTATTATTATTTGGCCAGAGGTGAGGGGGGCAATATTGGTTTAAGTGATCCTGGAATCTATGGTGTGGCCTCTAAGGTTAGGGTGATGCTGCTACAGCCTTTATAAATTCACACACTTCTGGGGATTTATGGCAGAGCCCCTACCAACTAGCTCTGGGTCATAACTTTTAATAAAAACATTTTTTAGTGTCCAAAATCTCATTACATCTGTCCAATATAAAAAAGCAAATGGTTTCAGAGCATGATGGATGAATTAAATAAATTTGAAAAACAGCCTGTGGTGGAGACGTATAAACCCCCACCATGTCCCATGTAATGAGAGTGTGGGAGGGGAACCCGCGTCAGCATGGCCTGCCGCTGTCTGCTGAGGGAAGACATGGCCTTCGGTGGGGTGTGGAACCCTGGCACCATCAGGCAGCCTGCCTGGTTTGGGATGCAGCGTGGCCTGGGCGTGAGAACAAACCCATCTTGTTGATTCCGGCCCTGCCACTTGTTCACGTGCCCCTGGGCAAGCTAAGGACATTCAGCTTTCCCATCTTTCCAGGGGGCTGGTCATGATGGCAGCCTCTCCGGTTTATGGACCACAGCAGAACCTTGTGGGTGTTTGGCACCGAGCAGATGCTCAGTAAGTAGCAGCTGTTGTTAATTTTTCCCACCCTAGTTCTCTTGGCTCATTTTAGCACAGCACATGCACACATTTTTTAATGTTGGGAAAGGATTGGTATATGAGCTCCAGAAAAAGACACAACATCCCAGGCTTTGCTTGCTTGAGAAGCCATCCCTGCTCAAGACTCCCACCCAGAGTCGTTGATTCGGAGACTGTAAATCCTTAAGGGTACAGAGAGTCCCATCTTTCTCCAAGGAGCACTCCAATATCTCACCCAGAGCAACGCCATGGTGCCTGCCCAAGATGGCAGGTCCAGTCCTGTGGGAAAGGGTGTCCCAACGCTTCTGCCCACATCCTGAGCCTTCACCTCGCCCCAGTTCCACTTTTAATTATGGCACATCCAAATAATGAAACACTTGCCATTTTAATAATTTTTAAATGCCCAAATCGGTGACATTAATTATATTCAATATATGGGTCAACCATGACCATTATCCATTTCCAAATGTTCTACATCACTCGCCACAGAAGCTTACAATTAAAAGACCAAACCCAGGGACAATGCCAGCTTGTCACAGCCCTAGAGTGGGCTCCCAAAGCTGCAGAGCTTTATGAGCGCGGATAACTTCATCTTCCTCCCTGGGAGAGGCGGTGGGGATGAACCACGGGCCTTGCTGTCAGCAGTGCAGTGCATGCTTAGGCATGAACTTCCCCGGTTTCCCCTTCCCTGTCCCGCTGATAAATGTTTGTCCCTGTTTTTCTTATTACAGATATTGCACATAAATGAAATCACACAGCCCTTCTGAATTTGACTGATTTTCCTTCTCATCCTGGTTTTTCCATGCCATGTCAGCACTTTGTGGCTTACTGGTGTCTTAAAAGCTCACAAGAGACCATTGAAGGTGTAACTATTGGTCTCTCCTCATCTGGCGCTACGAAGAGTGAAGAAAATCAAAGATACATGGAAAAAAATTAGTGCAATGGACCATGAGAGCATCAGTGTCCATGACCCTAAGACCAGCGGAAGTGGACAATGCCCAGCTCTCCCTCCTAACGGCTTCAAAGGGGATTCCTGTAGAAGGTCCTGGATCCAGGGCCAGGCAAGTGTGGACCAAACCTCAAAATCATAAAAGCAACAACAATCGATTGGTCAGATATTAATCCCTCTTGGTGTAGTAGGTTATGCACTGGGCTGCTAACCTCAAGCTTATCAGGTTGAAACTTCCAGCCACGATGTGGAAGAAAAAGGCTTCCTACTTGCAGAAAGAGTTACGGTCTCAGAAACCGACAGGGCTCTACTATGTCCTGTAAGGTCTCTGTGAGTTGGAGTTGACAAGATGGCAGTGAGGTCCTGGTTAGCTTGACTGGCAGAATGCTAGAGACTATCGTCACCTCGCAGATCTGGAAATAAACTCATCCCTAAGGCTCAGTTATCAGCCCCAAAGTAGGCAGGTCTGTAACTTGAACCAAATCCATGGCCATCAAGTCCATTTTGATTCATAGTAACCTTGTAGGACAAGGTGGAACTGTCACTGTGGGTTTCTGAGGCTGTGAATCTTTTGGTGGTGCAGAAAGCCTCATCTTTCTCCCAAAGAGTGGCTGGTAGGTTTGAAACATTGACCTTGCAGTTGGCAGCCCAATGGGTAAGTTCGGAAGGGCTGGGGAAAGAGGAGGAATGGACACAGGAAAGAGTGAGCAGGTTGGGTAAAGTGCCATTACATTGTGGGGGATGATGCTTCAATAACACGAAGCAAAACATATCTGAATTGTTGAATGGAAAATTAATGTGCTCTGTGTAAACTTCCATCCAATTAATAATTATTAATATTATTTTATTTATTCAAAGAAAAGAAAACCTGTTAACTCTCTTTGGGGCTCAATCCATCCTTGACCTCCTTTTCCCTCTCTTGCCCGATGGTCATCTTTTTGTGCACACCTACTGTGCCCGCTGCTGCGGTACTTGACTGCTCTCTCTGTGGCTTCCTCAGCTCCTGGAGCTCATTCCTCCTGTGTGTCTGTCTGTCTGAGACAACCTTCAGGCGCTCCCTGTAGGCTCGTGATCCAGTCAGTGGGGCATCATTCTACCGGAGCACTTGTTCCAGGCTGAATCTGGTCTGCTCTTAGTCACTCCCAGGCCCAAAGCCTTTTTTTCACCCTCCATTATCACAAGAGTGTTAGCACATTACATAGTCAATCATTTTCTCCCGTGATAAGTTACATTTTCCATACTTAATCTTCATAGCATGCATATAGATCTGTATTCTGCTTGAGGCACATAACAAGACATCAGATTTACTCCCTACTTAAGCTTCTGGTAAGACAATTTGAAAGTAGAGGCTTGCCAGTGGTGTTTCAATACAGTTTTAAAAACTTAGATGGGCTCTTCCAGGCTGAATGTTCATGAAGTCACTGAAAGCAAGCTTCCGCAGGCAGTTTACCTTTCCTATAACCTCTCTTCGAAGCAAGGAGGACTCTTTTGCCCTGCGACAGAGTTAGGAGACTCCTCAGACCAGATTCAAGGGACTGGTGCAGCAGAAGGGAGAGTGGGTGGGATGGAATGTGGGGTAAAGTTGTTAAAAAGAATGAGAACTCCCCAAAAGCTACCTTATTAGAAATCTTCAGGGGGCTTTGCACTTAACCTTTACCGCACAAGGCAATCACCTGGGTGGGTGGCTTTTACAAAAATGCCGTTTGTGCTGGTGCCTTAAAGATTGGGATTCCCTTTGCCTGGGGCGGGACTCTGGCATCCCTAGCCTTTCAAAGCTCCCCTGGTGATTTTTAACACACAGTAGAATTTGAGAGTCTTGTGCTAGGGAATGAACTCGGTAGGAATAATTAGGGAAAAGTCCAAAAGGCGCTAATGGAAGACATCAAGATTGATTACCTAATTGATTGATTAATTTCTTCAACAAACACTCACAGGATGCTTTCTCCACACCAGGCTCCGATTAAGCTGAGAAGATAGGGAGACGAATGATACAGGTTGTTCAGAGGCACGTAGTCTTGCTGCTACCGCAGACTGGTAGCTCGGGGTGGGACAGGTGTAGGGCAGGGAGAACACACAGCTTCTCATGGCTAAACGAAGAACTCAGCCCACGCAGCAAAGGGATGAACTCAATTATCCATTTAGAAGGCTTGAGAGAAACGGATTAACCTAAGTGATTTGTAACTGCACTCAGGTGTGCACAATAAAGGACACAGTGAGTCCCGGGACTCGGATGCATGTGCCTTTCCCTGGTGAGCAATTTAACAGGGAAGATACATGGTGATGAAGACTGATTCCCGTGGGAGTATGTAGTAGTGTGTGTGTTCCATCACCTTTAGCCAAGAACAAACAGTCACTTTCTTACTTCTCGGCAGAGAAAGGCAGGAAAAACTGTTTGGCAACTGAAGGGCACAGGGGATGGGCGGGCAGAGATGGGAGGATAGAAGCTATGCTGTTAATATAGTTCGTTTCTCTCCGGAACAATGCTGTCCACGAGAACTTTCTGGAAGTTGGGATGGGAAGGCTCTCGGTCCACACTGTGTAATTAGGGAGTCAGGAGCTCAGCATGGCTTCTGAACACTTGAAGGATGTAGTGTGACTGGGGTGAAGTGAAACGATGCGTTATGACTCTTGTCACCCCCACCAAATCACTGGGTGGGGTCATGTCAATCAAGTGTAGGACTATAATTCAGGGGTTGCCGAGAATTGCCATTCTGCTGGGTGTACGGCAGAACCGTCTCAGACATGCGAACAAGAAGACCATGAAGAAAGGGAAGCCACCAGCGGAGGGCATGTGAGTGCCCTGCCTGAAGGAGCAGCGGCAGCACCAGAGCGGCACCATCCAGACATGAGAGAGTGGAGGTGTTGCACCAACACCACAGGACAGAGGGCAGACCGAGGTCGAGGCTAAGTGAGGGCTCTCAAAGCTGCGAGGCTGAGGACCAGAGGGGGTGTGGCTACTGCTATGGCTGAGAAGAGGTGCTGCTGTGGACAAAGGCTGTATCCTTAATGGTTTTTCATTCTGATTTTGGTACCCTAATAAACGCCCCATCATCACGAGTGTTGGCTGAGGGTTCTTTAGGCCATAGCTATGGAGGACTGGACTCAGCAGAGAACTAGAGTGCCTTTGGAGGGATGGTTGGAGCCAGAGTGTAGTAAAGACTGATGGGGGGGGGGGGAGGAGGCATGTCTGCCTTGTGCTTTGTGGCACTCACCCGTGAGCAGATGAGGAGTGGGCGTCTTTTTCTTTGCATAGCGGGTGGGGGGAGGGTGAGATATGACCCCATGTTAGCCATCAGTAATGGAGAAATTAAACACTTAATTGTATTTAGTTTTAATTAAGTTAAACTTAGTTGTGTGTAGTTACTGGCTATTGTAGCTGATAGTGTAGCTCTAGATAAGATATATTTAAACATCCTTTTAAAGTAAGTTTCTGATTGACTTAACACTTAAAAAATGCAAGACATATCCCTTCCTTATATGAAGAGGTTCCAGTCATTAATAGAAAATTCCAGTTACTTTTCATTCTCTTTTCTCATAAACTTTTTGAACCCCTGTATGTCCCTTTCTATTTTTTTTTAAAAAGAAAAGCAACACAGGGAATCTAGGACAGACGAACCCCTCAACACCAGCGGTGGGAGTGTAGGGAAGGGGGATGTAGAAAGGGAGAACCGATCTTGGAGATCTATGTGTAACCTCCTCTCTGGGAGATGGGCAATGGGAAGGTGGGTGAGGGGAGACGCCGGGCAGTGTAAGATAAGATAAAATAATTATTTATAAACTATTAAGGGAACAGGGGGAAGGGGGGAGCGGGGAGGGAGGAGGAGGGGAAAAAAAAGGAAACCAAGCTGATTCCATGAACCCAAGTGTAAGGAGAATTTTGAGAATGATGAGTGCAACAAATGTATAAGGGTGCTTTGCTCAACTGACGTATGTATGGATTGTGATAAGAGTTGTATGAGCCCCAATAAAAAGATTTATTAATTTAAAAATATCTAGACCAAATAGGTACCAAATCTCATTTCAATGAAAATGAGGACACCTATATGTGGCAGTTGTATCATCTCCTGTCAACTTGTGAAGGGGTGGAGTCTAGCTTGTCAATCAGGCCTTAGCCAATAAGGCCTCCAGGTGGGCATGGCTTTCTCCTGGAGATTCTGGGACTTGATCTGGACTGGGCTGGGAATGTTTTTAATGTACAATTGCTCTTTGATATAAAGTTTTCTCTTACACATACACAAAGAAAAGCAGCCTATATTTGTAATGACTAAGACATTGCTGTGGGAGAAAGGACTTATTTTTTTGTTGTTGCTGTGTAGACAGTACCATGAAATAACTCAGATTTCAAAAACAGTAAACTAACTCTCCTTGATATAAAGGATTTCTTCATTGTCTGAGCTAAGGTACAGCTAGATATTTGTGAAGATTTCTAAAGAAGTCATGTTCCTAGTCTAAATTTATGAAGTATTATGACCACTCAAATATAGAATCATATTTAATACCAAAATATGCCAGGTGTTCTGATTTGGGGCTCCGTGATCCTATGCCTTAAAGCCCCATGTCTCGGTAGGAGCTGATGACTTGGTTTTATGGAGAAACTGGCATTGTTTTGAGCATTTATCTCTGTAGTGATTGAATCCCAAATCAGAATCAAACCCACTGTCATCAAGTCGATTCTGACTGACTAGTCCTGGAGAGTTTTTGATGTTGTAAACCTTTAGGGGAGCAGACGCCTCATCTTTCTCTCACAGAGGGGATGGTGGGGACGAACCACCAACCTTAACATTAATAGCCCAGCGCAAAGCTCAAATTGCCACTAGGGTTCCTTAATGATTGGAAAGTTGCTTCTAATTATTCAAAGTTGGGCCTCAATCCCAGCTAAGGCATTCCTTTCGTTCAGCTATCATTTCAGAAGAGTTCCAAAGATTGTCTAGACCAGTGGTTCTCAACCTTCCTAATGCCACGACCCTTTCATACAGTTCCTCATGTTGTGGTGACCCCCAACCACGAAATTATTTTCGTTGCTACTTCATAACTGCAGTTTTGCTACTGTTATGAATCATCATGTAAATATCTGATACACAGGATGTATTTTCATTGTTACAAACTGGACATAATTAAGGCATAGCGATTAATCACAAAAATATGTAATTATAGACTGTGAAATATTTATTCCTAATTACAAATAAATGAAATTTGTCTTGAAGCATGGTGTAGCATAGGTAACAGTCTTCACACCGGGACTTGTATGTGGGTGTACCTGAATGAGGGTGGACCGCCTGGAGACAGATAGAGGAGTGGTGTCTTGGTTCCTAAGACCATCGGAAATATGTTTTCCGATGGTCTTAGGTAACCCCTATGAAAGGGTATTCGACCCCAAAATGGGTTGGGGCCCACAGGTTGAAAACTGCTGGTTGAGACCCTTATGGGATGGAAGGGAAAGCTTAGTGGGTTTTTTTTTAATGTCTTGTTTTCCAAACTTGAATTTTTAGCAGCTTTATTGGCATAATCTTCACATATTAAATATGTGAATCACTCGATCATATTAAGAAGAGATGTGCAATCACCGCCACAGTCAATTTCAGAAGATCTTCTCATACTCGTTGTTGTTAGCTCCCCAGTTGCCCTCAAGTGTCCCTCCCATGACCCTAGGTCACGGTTAATGCAGCTGTCATGCAAGCTCCACCACATGGACACCCAGCAAGTCTTGATATTGAGAGACGGATATCTGGCTTGTACAAGAAAGGATAGCCTGGGTTCCTATACGTTAAGCTGCTTCTCTGAACAGCCTTTCTGGATACACAGGGGAAAGTCAGGCAGGACTTGGTGGTGGGAAGAATGTGGTGTATCTCCTTTGGCCGATGCAAGAGGCAGAAGCCAGTGGACTGTCTGGTCAAGGCACGGATCAACCCGAGGGGGCTGATGTGAATGGACGGGGGTGGCTGTGGCTAAGCTTTCTGACTCCTGCTTCTTGACCTACCCTGAAGCTAATTTCATGAAAACCAGTATTTCGCAAAAGCTAATTTGATCAAAACCATGGGGTTACTGTGAGTCGAAGCCAGCCTGATGGCAGTGGGTTTGGTTTTCAAAAATTACAGAGATAAAACCTCAAAAGAGCACCAATTCCTTCATAAGTTCAAGACACCGAGTTCAGCAAAGCTTGTGTTTAAAAATGATGGGTACATTTAAAGGGAGAAATGTGATGTTTGCTTGTTTTTCAGATGGAGGGAGAGGAAAGAGGTATTGTAAACATCAAACATCAGTTTTCAATTAAAGATGCTATTCCATCATTGGTATTTCCTTGGATAAATCTCTTCCTCATTCTGAGCCCCTGCCGCCTTCCTGTGTAAAACGAGCAGAAGGCTACTTAGAACGTGAGTTGGCGGAGAGGAAGAGGTGAGGCGGCTGCGGTCTGAACAGAGCAGCACCGCTGGCAGAGTAAATGGCCATGGACGCAAGGTGCTGTCCCCAAAGTTGAAGGCCGTGAGGAAAGAGCCGGAATGGGCAGAAGAGGCCAGAGAGGGGAGCGAGAGCTGGGGCGAAGGAAGGAGGGGAGGGACTGATCAGGTGGGAGGAATAAGGGAGGGATGGGTGGGACAGGAAGAGAAGAGGGAAAGCAGGGAAGAACAGGCCCTCGGCCACGGCAAACGCTCCTAGCACGCAGCTCTCAGGAAGGGTCAAGTCATCAGAGGACTGCAGTCAAGCAGGCGGTCTTGGGGTTTGCTGGTGGCAATGGGGCTAAGTGATAAGAATAGCGAATAGGGGTCATAAGGAGAGATGATGACACAGCCACTTCTGTGTGCTGGAACCAGGGATAGGAATGAACGCAAAGACTGCAAAGAGCAACCGAGGTGGTTGAGCATCTCCAGAAAAGCCCACTAGAAGTGACGGTGGTAGTTACACCATTTCATGTCAACTTGATAAATAAGAATGAAGGGGTGGAGTCTAGCCTGTCCATCACGTCACAGCCTGGTGATCCCTCCGTGAGTGTGGCCTTCTCATGAGGATACTTGAACTTCACCTTTACCTCCCTGGAGGCAAGGCACCCTCAATCTCTGCTAGACATTCCTGTTGACAAGCCACGTGGAGCCACACTGATGGCAGCCAGAGCCCTGGAGATGCGTCGCTGCCATTGCACCCCCAAAAAACTCTCTACCCACCTGCCTGTGATCTTCCTGTGTTCAGCATCATTGCATGTGCTACGTGAGTCTGAAGAGGAATGCATGGGCTAATATAGGGCCTATGGGCTAATATTGAATGTATGGACTTGATCTGGACTGGGTTGGGCTGTTTTATTGAAGCATAATTACTTCTTGATATAAAGTTCTCTCTTACATATATATATGAGCGTCTCTGGATTTGTTTCTCTGGTCAATTGGGTCTAACACAGTGACCATATACACACACTTATGGAAGCTTCCTGGGCTCTAAATTCTGGTCTCAGCATGCGGCACCAAACCAAAGATCTGATATTTGTCAAGGGTGATTTTATAAATCAGTGGTCCCTGGGTGGAACTTCGGTTTCCAACGAGGCAGCTCAGCTGTGTTTCAGAAAAAGTCAGGGTGACCGGTGTCTGGGTGACGGTTCACAGCCAGGAAGCCCCTGTGGAGCAGAGTTCTACGGTGACACACGGCGTCACCAGGAGTCACACTTGTCTCAACTGCAACTGGGCCCTTCCTCAGCTCCTTTGTCAGGGAAGCAGCAGGTTATAAGATGTCTTTCCACAGAACCAAGAGACCTGAACAGATATGGGTGAAGGGGGTGCGGGAAAAGCAACTAAAAACCAAAGGGAAATGATTTCCCAAAACTTTAAATTATTTGCTTATAATCATGCTCCTCTTCCCCTTCTTTTTAAAGAATCTATTATTCTTTCTCTACATTCGCAAACATTCGAGGATTTTTTTCAAAACTCTTAAGGTTTGGCATCTGTTCAGTCCTTTGAAGAAGGAGCGAATGAGAACCGCAGTTATGGGGACTGGCTCGTCAGCAGCAGGGCAGGCTCAGCACACACACGTCGGGGATGAGACAGAGCGAACCGCTCAGGGGAGCAGCCGATGTGTCTTTGATTTGCGTCTCTTGGAGAGGCCACACCGAGGACCAGGTGATATCACACGGTCACAAGAAATAGTGGGTGGAGTAGAAATCCAGTGAGAGGGGCAGGGGCTTGGGCTGGGGGTGGGAAAAACCAGAGGAAATCCATATGGAGAAATGTCATTACACACACACACACACACACACACACACACAAAGTCAGGAGGAGCTCTGCCGGCTGCTCTGCCAGCCGGGGAATACACACTGCATTCCGTTTCTTCTCTGCAGGAACCGTTACATCTTCGAGCAGTGGTTTCCTCATTCACCTCTTCACTCTGGGACGTCATCCCCCAGACAAGCTGCTCCCGGATGCCCACCACGGGCAAGGGACCACAGTGAGGACGAAGATGCTGGCCCTGCTCTGGCTGGAGCAGGCTAGTTAGTGGATGCAGTGGGTACTCCTTCACATCAGCTAGGGGCCATGCTGAGCAGCTCCCGGGAGGCGTCTGCCCCTGCCTTTTTCTCTGCAATGCCAATCATGGAGCTAAAGGAGACTGCGTGGTGAACAAGTAATTGTTCAGGAATTCTGATTCCATGTAAGTCGAACTCAACTAGTTTACCCACTGCTTGGTTGTGAATTGGGTAACACCTACTTAACAAGACCCTGTTGAATATTAAAATTACAAGGTGGATGGAAATAGCTTCTTTGGGCACTTGACACTGTATTAGCATTGATTCCGCTCATAGCATCCCTACGGGACAGAGTAGAACTGCCCCTTGGGGGTTTCCAAGACTGGAACTCTTTAGGGGAGTGGAAAGCTTCCTCTTTCTCCCACAAAGCGGCTGGTGGTTTCAAACCTCTAACCTGTGGTCAGCAGCTCACCAGGTAACCCAGCCATCTATAAGGATCTGCTGATTTGTGTTGCATATTCGGCCCACGGTCCGATGGAGTGACTGAAGAGGAAGAGGAAGAGGAGCACTTCCCTGGCGGCATTTCCAACTATCTTAGGAACGGCAGAATCAGAGAGCTGGAAGGGACCACAGAGTTCTCCCAACGCAAAACTCACTGCCATCGAGTCAATGCCAACTCATAGCCACCCTATAGGACAAGGGAGAGTTGCCCCTGTTGAGTTTCCCAGCCTGTGCTCTTTATGAGAGTACCAAAGTCCCTTCTTTCTCCCTGGAAGAGCCTGGCCGTTTCAAACTGCTGACTTTGTGGATCGAAGCCTAATACATAACCACTATGCCATCCGGGCTCCCAGACAGCTCTAGTGCAACTCCAACACATCTTTTTATAAATTTAAAGGAAGAAATGAGGCCACTAACTTGTTCAAAATAATAACTATATTATAGAAAAATGGGCCACAAGTTCCCACCCCCTAGTCTAGTCATTTCACCTCATCACAGCTCCTCTCGGAGCTGCAGTCTGTGAGGGGGCAATGCTGAGTCAGAGGAGAAAACCATCTAGCCTAGCTGGCACTCCGCAGCCAGGAAACAGGGGCCCCGGGAAACCCACAGCCTCCTGTGCTGTAAAGCAGGGATGGAAAAAGCACTTCATAGTGCCCCCACCGCAACTGTTCACCAGCAGACGGCATTTGGAAAGGAGCCTACAGGTCTGACCTCAAGTGTCTCTGAGTGACAGTGACTTGGTGTCATAATGTCACCTGCCTTCTTAACCTATCCTTTCTTAGCACATGCCTTTCAGGCCTTGGCACAGCTATTATCATGACCTGGGTGCCCTTTCCATCTTCATCAGGTGAACTAGAACACATCCCCAGAGCATCGCCTCTAGCCAACCTTCGCAGAGCCTCAGGACAGACTAGACAGCGGACCCTGGGAATCACGGATGTCCAGTGAAAGTGGTCAGTCGCTTTGTCTCTTCACCACTACCCATCATGACCTTGTAGAGACAGTCAATTCTCTGGAGGGGACAGCGTAACTTATTAATTGATGCACTCCAAATAGATAGCCCAGTGGCTAGTGGGAAGGGAACTGTATTTAATAAATAAAGGAAAAAGAAAGCTGGATAAATAAATTTCCTTTAAAAATAGACCACAGAACAGAGGAAACCTAGCATGAGCATGACAGTAGATACGTCTGTAGCCCCAACTAGACATACTGCTGTGGAGTTGATCCTTACCACTACAGATACTAGGAGACAAGGGCTGACCTGCCCAGGAGAGTTTCTGAGACTCTAATTCTTTAAAGAAGTAAAAAGTCTAATCTTTCTTCTTTGGAGAAGCTGGTTGATTCCTGTCTTGACATCTGATCTTTCATTAGGAAATACGGAAATCTCTGTTTCTCTCCATCTCCTCTGCAGCACTCTCTCTAGTCCAGACTCTTCCCAGAGACTTCCGTTATGGTCCCACTCTTGTCCCTTTGCTGATCCCTCACAGAGCAAAACTCACAGGACCCCAAACTCAGTGCCATGCAGTCGATTCCAACGCCCAGTGACCTTAAATAGAGAACCAAGTGGTCTTAAACACACACACACACACACACACACACACACACAGTCCCTCTCCCTGCCATAAGACCCTAGGTTGCCTCCCACCGCCCTTGTAAGAGGATCCCATGTCCGCATCAGTGTCCCCATGATGGTGTGGCCTCGAGGCTGCCTCATCTCTCTGAATTCAGCTTGCATCCGAACCAACCAAACCACTTACCACTGAGTCTCTTCAGGCTCCTGCTGCCTCCTGGAACACAGGGTAGAAGGGTGCGCTAGAGAGTTTGTGGAAGGCACAGAGCACCAGGCCTGGCAACGGAGGCCTCTCGGAGTGCCGTGAACCACTGTCTACTCTCCCCATTCCCACTACAAACCAGTCAACTTCTTTCCCTGTTTGACACTTTCCACTTGTCTCCTTCTTTCCCTTAGGCCTTGACCTTGTAACACTCCACACCTAACTGGTGGCTTTTAAAATCCCAACAGCCCCCCCCCCCCCAAAAAAAATAAAAAGAGAAATAAATCCCAACAGTTGCTCAAGTGCCATCTCCCTTAAATGCCCTCCGGCCGTTCTAATCGCTTGCCCAGGGCCCAGCTTTCCCTGCTGGGAGCGCTGCTGCTGTGCACCTGTTACCTGTTTGCCAGCAGTCGGGCCCCATGCAGCATAAGCTTGATGTGAAGCAGGACCTGACATGCTCTTACACCCCCCGTGTGTGCCTCTCACAGTGCTCGACTTAGGAAGCCCAAACAGAAGCAAAAGCAAGAAAGCCTGCCGCCATCAAGTTGTCTCTGACTCTTCAGGACCAGAAGAAGCCAGAATGGACATGGCCTTACGATTTTGAGACTGTCAATCTTATGAGAGAAGCTACTCTTGCTTTCTCTCATAGAGAGGCTGGTGGGTTTGCACCAATGACTAAGAGATAGCAGCTCTTTGCTGGACATGTAGTGGGAACTAATCAATACTTTTGGACTAGATAAAGAAATGAGTACTTGGAGAGAGCAACGGATACATCAGCAGAGACTAGTTCTAGAAGGTAACTTCCAGGATTGCAAAAACTAGAAAACAAAACCAAAAAAGCACAGTAACACACAAGGGAACTGCATGTGTTTCACTTGGGCATCAGCACCCTGGTCTCTGATTCCTCTTCCTGTGTGTTCTCTGGGGAAGAGATGCCTTAGCTCTGGTACGAAGATGGCATAGTCAATGAGATCTTACTAAGTTATCTCAGTAGGGACCTCACTTTACTGGTGCATTTGCTTTATCTGTATGAAAGACCCTTTTGTTTAAAAGTGGTCATCAGTATCCTCTTAGCTAAGTTCTTGATTGTGGAAATCATTATTTTTGGTTTTGGCAAGTCCGTTATACTCTGAAGAGGTAGGAATGGGCCAAATAGCAACATGAAGACCTCTTCTTTGATTGACTGAGCAGGAGTTCTGGAAGACAGTAATAATCACAGCTGGTGCTTGGACAGAACTACGTATGCCTACAGTAGACACTACTGTAAGCACGTTCATGTATAGACTCCATTTGATTCTTACAAAATATGAAGGTTGCTATTCCTTTCCTCAGTTTCAGGTTCACAAAGATACTGGGGCACCAAGGTCACCAAGACTAGTAAGTGGGTTAGCTTGGGAGTCTGTGCTCTTTACTAATGTACTCTAGTGAGGGGGTGGGGGGAGCACGGAGGTTTTAAGACAAAGGTGAAGTGGGCAGGACTGTAGAAGGAGGAGCCACAGTGAGGGGCTGCTTTGCCCTGACCACTCCAATACTCTCTGGAGGGCTGTGGCTATAATGACCCCAGTAAGGGAGGCTAGAATGTCCTTGGTGACTGGCATTAATAATGACCACATATAAATACAAGGGTAAGTCAACATGCATTGCTACAAATCATAGGGACTATTGTTAAACTAAAAGGTCAGCAGGCGAAGCCCTTGCTTATCAACATATCCCTGATCTAGGTGGATACACGTTTGCAGGCAGTGTTTCCATCCCTCTAACCCTTCCCTGAAGAATTCTGCATTCTTCCATTCACACCAAGTCAATATGGCAGTTTGGCCATCGTCAGGGAACTCAAATCATATTCCTGAGAAGTTCTTGAATTTGGAGGTCAAATGGAAGTCTGAAAGGGCAAGACCAGGGTTGGTGGGTGGACAGGGCAAGAGTTCCCAAAGAAACTCTCACCAGTACCCTCCACTAGCCTCAAAGAATGGGCAGGTGCCTTGTCGTGATGGGGAAAAAAATGCTTGGCACAACTTTCCCGGGCTTTTTCTCAATAATGCAGTTTCCGGTTTGTTAAGTCTTCCTTATCATAAGCGCCCATGATCATGCTGGGTGTCCTTTCAGAAAATATCTCATCAAGATTACCCCAATGGAGTATCAAAATATAGTTGCCTTGGCACAGCTTATGCCCCTGGAAGTCACTGGTTCATAGAGGTCCCTCCAAGACTGTTCATTCCGTACAGTCATCTTTGAGAGGCCCATCGTGCTTCAAATGGAAAGGTGAGCTCTTTCAACCAGCTGCTCTTTGTGCAACACTACTGCAGCTGTCGCGCTGAAAGCTTGCTAAGGCCAAGATGTCTGCTTACAACCGAAAAGCATGAATCTGAAATTCCAACATCGGTAGTCATCACATCAGAGCACCTCCATGATCTCTTTCACCAGGTTCTGGACCTTAGACACCTGTTCTTCACTTGTCAACGTTGGCAGTCTTTCCTGATCCTGGCTCATCTTTGAGGTTTTTTCCTTAAAATGCTTGCTCCCTCTAAAATCTACTGGTTTGCACACGGAGCAGCACACTTGTAAACTTGTTGCAAAGCCTCAGTGATCTTGGAAGATGTCCACGTGGGCCTAGTTGAAGTTAATATTATCCCTGACTTCGAAACCATTTATCCCACCGCACAAAAAAAGCATCCTGCTGTTGCCTGTGGTGTGAAGGCACCCGGAGGAGACTAAGGCAAGTATTTGACTCAGAGAACTTGTCTGAAGCCCCCACTAATGCCAGAGACATGTTTCATCATGTTTTGTTTAAAATTAACTTGTGCACAGATGAACTGATATCCGAAGTACAATGCTGTTGAATTCCCCTTAACTAAAGAGATAGGACCATGTGATTTAAAATATAGTGGGGGGGGGGGCCTAGAATCCTTGGCTGACAGCGTACACTGAAAGGTAAAAGGAATAGCATCAGAGATAAGGAAGGTACTGCTGGAGAGAAATATGATGGGGTTCTGACAGAACCCTATGACAGATAGGAAGTGGGAAGATGAGAAGGGAGAGAGTGCTGTAGATAGTGAGAGTCAATGCCACTGTGAGCTATACAGATCTGGGCAGAGGGGAGAAAGGTTGGCAATGGAAGGGATTCCTAGCACAAAAGAAGTGGGGGCACACCCATGTCTCCTAGCACAAGAGAAGGTGCACATTTCATATCACAGGAAGACATGGAGAAGGTAAAAGGGAGTGAGCAGCCCATGATGGATGGGCACACTAACCCCAGAATGGAGGAACTGAACTTGGCAACCAAGGACAGGGCACAAACTCTGGGTGCATGTACCTAGAAAGGGAAGGTACACGAACTACAGAAAGTCGACCAAGAGCTGAAGACCCACCAGAAAGCCAGTCCTTGATGGAAGGTCTACCACCAGTGGAATAAAAACCTGAGTCTTGGTCCCACATGGCCCTTAGATTAGCTGGGGGCCCACTAGTGTTTCACACCAAGACACTAGACTCAGGGCCATCAAGTCAATTCTGATTCACGGCACTCCTATACGACAGTCTAACTGCTTCTGTGAGTTTCTGAGACTGTAACTCTTTACAGGACTAGAAAGCCTCATCTTTCTCCCTCAGAGCGGCTGGTGCTTTCGAACTGCCATTCTTGCGTTTAGCAGCCCGAAGTGTAACCACTATGCCACCTGGGCTCCTATTTTCACACTAGTGTACCTCCTTGATGAACGCACTCTCCCATTCCGTCCTTTTCTATGGCTCCAGTCTGAATGCCGACCCTCATTTGAATCCTTTCTTGTGAGCGAGCGGGGCAAGAACCAGGACAGAAGAGGCTTGAAACCGTCTTCTGCAGCTACCCCCACCCTGATAGGAGATATTCCTTATACACAAGTAGAGAAACGTGAGCTTATCCTTCATTTTCCTCTGCCTTGAGCACCTCAACCACAATCTTCGTATCCATAACACAGAGGGAGTGACACTAGATGGACTTAGTTTTAGCATCAGAAGCATTCGGGAATGTTTGCAACTGGATGTAGAGGTTCCCCAGCTTGATTTCTATGGACTGTGGTCCACCCTCCACATGTGTATGGAAGTCCCAGACCCTGAGCCCGTGCAGGTGACCCTCTTTGGAAAGAATGTTTTTGGTGTGTCAATAGGGCCACACCAGGGGAATGGGCTTGCAGCTAGTGGCCTGTGAGCTGCACAGGGGCCGTGGCACACAGAGGGGAAGACGTCCTAGGAAGACAGACACTCAGCAGAGGCGTCCACAGCCCAGGGACTCTAAAGCCTGACAAGAGGCTGAGGCTAATCAGGATATCAGTGTCTGCTCTTTAAATCAGTGTCTGCTGTCTGCGATATTTTTACTGCTGTGGCAGCAGGAAGCAACACATCATACCAGAACCTCTGTGGGCAGGGCACAGGAAGGTGTGCTTTGAGAAGCCTCAGAGATGACTGCTAGATCACTGCTAACAACAAGGTCGGCAGCTCCAAACCAGCAGCTCTTGCGTGGGAGACAGGGGAGGCTTTCTACTCCTGTAAAGCTTGTACAGCCTTGGAAACCCACTTGGCCAGTTCAACCCTGCCCTGTAGGTAGCTGAGTGTGGAAGTTGAGTCAATGGCAGCGAGTTTGGTTTTGCTGGCCGACGCTCAGTACCCTCCCGGCTCCTAGAACACTCACCCAAACCATGCTTTTCCCACGCAGAGACCCTCTAAGGTCTCAGTCAGCACTTAGTTTCTGAGCTCCTTTCTAAGTCATCACCCACACAAGGGTTGCACGCTGTGGGTTGGGGATCCCACCGACAGATATTTTCTTATTTCCCTTGATTGGTCATTTATCTTTTACTCCATTCTACTTTCTTTTTTTTCCCCACCCTCCAGACTAGAGTTTGTTCATTATGCTTCTGCAACCACTAATCACGGCAGTTGGGGAGACTTATCCGGAAAGGCTGAATTGCCGTACCAGGAGAGCATGAGTGTCAGCCCGATAGACATTTGTGGGGCGACTTGCCATGACGGCTCTGCTCATTAGGGAGGCTGTAGCTACGGCTCTGTGAATGTTCATGGCCGGTATTCGAGGAGTACGGGCAGACTCGCTGCAGCAGCCGCTTCAGCTGACATGCCCTGTGTCACCTGTGCCACATCTCCAAGTGATCGGATTTATCCCCGCAGAAGGATCCAGCATGCAGCACGACGCCTGGAGCGTGGAGACCCGGGAGCTGCTTCCACACATGTAGCGTGATGAGCAAAGAATCCCAGGCACATGAAGGAAGAATGCCTCCGGCCTTCCGTCGGGAGTCTTGTGGCGTTTGGTGTTGGGGACAAGGTGGCTGGCCCAGCTGGGAAGGCATGCACGGCTGTGAGTAAGGTGCCGCTACAGCTTGGCAATGGCTATCGTCCTCACAGAGGTGCTAGTAGCCAGCTGCATTTCATCTAAAGGGGCCCCGTTTAGATGATAAACTAGGCCACTCTAGTTGCAGGGCGAGAGAAATAAGTCTGGGTTCGTCTTAGCCATGCCTCTTCTAGAAGCTCTAAGTGATCGACCTTCTCGGAGCTTCAGGATCCTAACAGCATCATGGGAGAGAAGAACTCTCCATCTTGGGGTTGTTTGGAAGCATCTTGGTAGAGCATATTCAATGCCCCGCACGGTCCCTGCTTGGACGTGGTGGCCCATGTTCGGCAGTGACAGTTGTGTGGCATCCTCCCCTCAGAGCAAGGGCCTTGGTGCTCCCCTGCAGGGTCGGCCCCAACTCCAGAGTGGGCCTCGATCTTGTCAACCTGATTGCTGAGCAATGGAGAATCGAAGGCTCTCACGCTGCTCCATACTCTGTACACCCACCGTGCTCCCTCCAACTCATGGAGAGCATCTTAATGGTTGGGCCATGTTTTGCTCATTCTCATCAATCTCTGGGCATGTGGGATGGTCCTTTGTCCATCACAGAGATATAGCCCATTGTCCGTAACACACACTTTGTATGCTGGTTTCAAATAGTGAGTGTGGCTAACATCTGTTGAGCACGAACTATGTGCTAAGTATTGTTTTAAATGTCTTCTAAAACGACATTATTCAAGCCTCAGGAGATCTCTTTGAGGAACTTATAGCATCCTCCTCGGTTTAATGATTGATACCACACCATAGTCTGCTCTGCATGCAGCAGAATTTCAAGCCAAAAAATAACTTCAAAGTTCAAAACCATGTGGTTCACTCCTGGTGAGACATTCCTGTTGACAAGCCACATGGAGCTACACTGAGAGAGCCCCGGATGTGGAGGAGCCATGTGGAGACCCACACCAGTGCTGAGATGCTTCCACCACAAGCCTTCCCACTCACTGGCCTGTGATTTTCCTGAATGTGGCGTCGTTGCATGTGTTTCGTGAGTCTGAAGGGAATTTATAGACTGATATCAGACATACGGGCTAATATCGGACTGAGGGACTGGATCTGGACTGGGTTGGGATGTTTAAAAGAAAAAAGTTCAATACCATGTCATCTATCAATATTGAGTACCTACTCTGTACCTAAGACATTATCAATGGCTTTATGGTTCCTTCCCTTATTTAATTTTCAGTCTAATCCAGAGAGATAGCTTTCTCATTTTTTTTTAGCTGGTCACTAAGAATCTGAAAAATAAACAAAAAAAAAACAACACAAAAAACAAACAAAAAAAGAATCTGAAAAACAAAACAAAAAAACCTCAAAAAAAAAAAATCCAAACTGGCTACCATCACGCCAATTCCAGCTCTTAGTGACCCTATAGGATAGGGTCGACCTGGCCTGCGTGCTTCCAAGACTGTGACTCTCGATGGAAGCAGGAAGACCCGTCTTGCTCGCTTAGAGCGGCTGGTGGGTTCACACTGATGACTTTGAGAGCTGGAGCCCAACCACCAGGCACAGTGTCTGGTTCAGTTCAGATTTACGCTTTTTCTGTGATTTTGCTACCTCCCAAAGAGTAGGCCCCAATTTTTGTTTAGGAATTACATGACAGAAATACAAGGTTTAGGATGAAAAACAACATGAAAGGTGTCCTTATCTGACCTCCACACGTCTGCTCTTGAAATTAAGGACGAAGAGTTTACATAGAGACTCTCTTTTCCCATCTAGAACCTTATCCTTTGGAGTGGGCTGGGATGGAACGTGTTCCCGGGGAAGAATGCCAAGCTCCAACGCAGCTTCAACTGCGTTCCACTGTATCTCCTCCTTTGTCTGTTTATACAGTAGGCTAATTGGGCAAGTTTAGTTTGAATGACATTTCCTATTTTTTATAAACAAACAAACAGAAAAGGGAAGTCCATTCCTGCAGGACACCCAGGCCAGGTATTTTCAGAGCAAAATGGAACGGAAATAACTGTCTTACAAAGATACGCTTTATGCTAACACACAGCTGAGCAAACAGGACACGGAGCAACTGCGTCAGCAACCACTTAGCCCCTTCCACATTTGCATTTGTAAAACACAAGTTTCAGGAGTGATTTAACGGGGAGCTGCCTACAACTCGGCTTCACTCCATTAATGTCAACTCAGTTCTTCAACCTTGGACAAAAGAGTGAAATATCACTCAGAGTGATAAAGTCACACAGCTGAAGGTGCGTCATGCGCAGGGAGCAGCGAGGAAGATGAAGAAGGATCACTGCCAGCTCGGGTGAACACCAGAAGGCCGCTGATGGAGAAGGGGGTGCACCCAACACCACTAGAACCTCAGAGAAAGCCGCGTCGGTATAAATGCGAGGGCTCGTGGTGGCATAATGGTTACAAGTTGGGCTACTGACTGCAAAGTGTGCAGTTCAAAACCACCAGCCGCTAGGTGGGAGAGAGAGGAGGCTTGCTATTCCCACAGACAGTTACAGACCCACAGGGGCAGTCCTACCTGTCCGATAGGGTCACCACGAGCTGGAATTGGCTCGATGGCAGTGCGTTTGATCTTGTAGGGGAGACAAGGGCTTTAGTGTGACAGCGAGGAAAGCACACGGGTTTAACCCACCAGTCGCCCCACAGAAGCACGACGTGGCACTCGGCTTCCATGAGTACAGCCTTGGAAGCTTGGCGGCAGTTCCTCTCTGTCTGACAGGGCCGCTGTACGTTGGAATGGACTAGATGACATTGGTTTGGTTCTGTTGGTTTACAGAAGTGGAGAGAAGGGTGTCTGGTCTTTGTCATCTGATTATCTGACCTCGGAAGGCTTATCTCTGTGGAAGTAGGCAGCTTAGCTCGACCTTTGTCTCATCCTGCTCAGCAGAATGGCTTTCCAGTGCTACCTCAGGGATCCACTCAAACTGACCCAGGTGCACCTCATCCCTTGTCTGCACTGGCCCTCCCCTCGTCTGGATCCACGGTGCCTCTTGTCCTCTTTGCTCTCAGATTCCTCTGTGTCCTTGCTCAGGGCCAAGTTTATGGACCACGGGGCCAAGTTTATGGACACTGCATTCCCCGGGCTCCTTTGCCAACGCATGACCACCTAGGTTTGACCCAAAGAAGCAACAGTGGGAGACTGGCTGGTGGGATAAAGAGAGAAGTAGTGGATTTCGTCTGCTCATGTTAGGTGGTGTTTCTGCTGTGACTGAATCTTCTCTGTCATTTCACCTTCCACCCAAGAAGCCACCTCCTCTTCAGGGTCCAAGTCCTGGCGGCGCCCTCTGCGGCTCTGGAGTCTGTTGGCAACCCAAGCCCCCAGGCTCTGCTGACATCACTTCCTTCCTCTGTCCTTCTCGCATTACAGACAGCAGCCACGTTGTACTGTTACTAATCTGAGCCGCCCCACGGCGCCGGGAAGGGTTTCAGCCCCTCTAATACCTTAGTAAACGAATTCCCCACACGAGCTCCCTCTGTCACATTTCCTGGCGTGGGCCCGATGTCCCTGACTCCATCCTGCTCGCCATTCTTCAGTTATTTCATTAGCCAATTAATGGTCCTCCCAGTTGACTAACCACCTGCCACTGGCCTCCGCGAGGGCGCCCAGAAATGCAGTTCCAATAGTTTCATTCTAGCACTTTCAAGCCACCAGGAGCTTCCCATTGAATCCCAGCTTCTCAGCTCCACAATCACGGCCTTTCCTAGTGAGAGGCTGGTTTCCTTCTGCATCCTTGTCCCCTGCGCCCAGCCAGGCCTGGGATGAGCCAGCCTTTTCTAGATCCCAGTGCCTTTAAGGACCCTGATCCCCTTTTTTGAGTGCGGGTGCACCTGTCTCCAGTGGCCCACTACCATCCTTTCTCCGCAAACTGCATCCCTGGATGCGGACTTCACCAGTCTCCCTGGGGCAAAGGTTACTCCTGTCCTTGCGCGCCGTCATATCATCTAGTCCGCAGCCTCCCACCGCTCAGCTCTGATCAGGGAGGATGGTGGGCATGTAAAACTCTTCAGCCGTCTGCCATATTCATCGACATCCTCAGGGAATGAAATACTGCTTGGCAAGTGGGAGGTTCTTAGTAAGTGGGTGTCCCCTGAATGAATCAATGCGTGGAGGCTGAAAGGAAACCAAAGTCAACAAAGAGCTTGCAGTAATTGGATTGATGAAATTACAGAATGAAGACGGATCAATGCAGGTAGACTGACCAAAGCCGAAGCCAGTCAGCAATGTGCAGCCCACACCCATCCTATGGGATCCCTGCACTGGACGGAGGCTCACCCAGATAACCTACTTGTAGTGTGCCTGCGAACTCTTAAGTCTAGGAATTCATGATTCTATCTCTGGACATTTTTTTGTTAAATAGAGCAGAAAGAAAATCCACCTTCACACTAACAACAGGGTTACCTTCTATTTTACTGTCGGCAAAGCGCTAGGCTTCCTGCCTTCACTCCAGGGTGACTTCCTCTTGGGTGACGTCTACAGTCAATGTATTGTGATCAGGATCCTTTCTCCACAATGTGGTGCTTAATGAGGAAGTGAAGCTGACAAACGTTCAGACTAGATTTAATCCAATTATGCAACATCTTGATCCAGGATTCAAGCTAACGGGAAAACCAACCACTAGATTGTGAATGAAGATGTCCTTTGCCATGAAAGTGAGGTGGTCACAGGTAGTGAACAGAAGTCCCATGACTTCGCTGGTTCTCCCCGTTGAGGGACTGGCTCCTCGGTTTTGCAGCGGGAGAAAATGCCACCTAGAGCGAGGGCCCTTCAGACACTGACAGCGGGGCCCGGCGTCTCAGACAGAAATGCACAGGGGATGGGGGAGTGCACGGAAGGAGTGGCAAGATGAACGTCTTTCTGGCTCCAACTGTCCCCTGGGGTCAGTTTCAGGTTCCCATAAAATCCCCATTTCCCTACTATATAGACAAAGCTCTTCACACTTGCACAGCTTTCAGTGAGACTTTTTAAAAGGGGTTCGTGCACATCATGGCAACATCCGAGATGAAGGGAGCACGGGCCAGGTAGAGTGGGGGTTCAAGAATGAATCCGGTCGGAACCCTGCCTGCATGGAACTCTAGAGGAGGAGGGGGTGCGTGCAGTCAGCTAGGGAGTTCTGGGCCTTGTGAGGACCACCAGATGCCATAGAACTGATTCTGACGCAAGGGGACACCCCCACACACACACACACACCCGCCCCGTATGTCACAGGAGACTGGCCTCTCCAATTGTCCAGGGAACTCTGGGGCAAAGAAAGGAACGGAATCAGAAGCTACAACCCCCGTTATCAGGGTTTGTATCCGCTTCCCTTGGTGTGGTGCCTTTTCCAGACCCATCCAACTAATCTACAGGCGAGTTGGTCACTCTCCAGATGGAGGCTAACGAGGATCACAGTGTCCGAGCACTTACTCTGTGGCCCAAGCTTGCGCAGTGAGGTGCTTCTAGATACACTGTCCACCCAAAGTGCTAAGTTCACAGGGCAATACCACTTCATGCCTGCTGTGCATTTCAGCCTGGGTGACTTCAAGGCCAAGGCAATTCTTCCAGGGAAGAATGGGGCCTGGAGAGTGCTGTGCTTGGCAACTGAGGTGGTGGAAGCAAGATGCTAAGACAATGGGTAGATCCACATGCGCATTTGGGAACCAGTGACATGGGAGTATCGACGAATCACTGTGAGCTTCCTGATGCAATCATCAAGGAGTCTGTGCCAGAATGGCCAAGCACCCAGCTGCCATACAGAAGGTTTGGGGTGTAAAGCACCCTGTGAATCCCTGGACGAAAGGGCCTGCTCCGACAGAGACTTGAGCCGAGGAAACCCTAGCCAGTGGTAGTTTTACTCTGGGACAAACGCCAAGACAACAGCACGATCACCTTCACAATAAAGTCACCGCCGTCAAGTCTATTCTGAGTCATACTGACTGTGTAGGACTGAGTAGCCCTCCCCTGGTGGATTCCGAGGCTCTCTTTACAGGAGCAGAAAGACCATCTTTCTCCTCTGGATCGGTTGGTGGTTTTAAACTGCCGACCTTGCGGCTCACAGCCAAGTTCATAGTCCACGATGTTACCACAGCCCGTTCATCCACTGCTTAATGACAGAAGGGGAGGGCAGGGACCTCACTGGTCTGAAAGGCTGTTCTTTCTCCTGCACACCAGCTCAGATGGTTTGAAATGTCTTTCTTGATCCCAGATTTCCCTGCTCTGTCATATGGTTTAAGGAGCCCTGGTGGTGCTGTCAGGAAAGTGTTTGCTAGCCACCAGGTCTGTGGTTCAAACTCACCAGTTATGCCAAGGGAAAGAGACGAGGCTCAGGGACACTATACAGCGTCACAGGGAGTCAGAATGGACTGGCCCTATAGCTTGGCCTTTCCTCTCAATAACAGGGCATCCCCGAAGAGAATAGGAGAAAACCCCCTCTACGTCCTTACTTCCTGGGGACCTCATGGATGCAGCCCTCATTCCCTTGTGCATGCTTCCTCGCGAGCTGCTGTGCGCACTTCACGGGGCCGGAGGTGGTGCAGGGTGGTCGTCATTTCCCTTTCAGGGATGAAGCAAACGAGCCTCGGGACACTGAAGTGCCTGACTAAGGCCACACGCAGAGCGCGGAGGGAGTCTCGGGATGGACTGGTCATTCTTTTCCATTTAGGATCCAGTACTGGATCAAAAGGAAATGAACGGAGATCCCCCAGCGAGCAACTTGACAATCTGTGTCCTTTCCATTTACCACTCTGTCAAGCTTCCAACCATCTCTCATTTGACAGCCGGGGGGGGAGGGGAGGGAGTCCCACTAGAATTCACTGGCTAGTTATTCCTGATCATGAGAAATTCTTTCATGTCTAATCCAATGACATGAAAGCGTTTTAAACCGGGCAATTATAAGGTGAAGGAATAAAGAACTTTTTCAGCCATAAGACTATCACACGAGAGAGGAGAAAACAACAAGCAAACACGCTGTGTGTTTCTCGTGAGAAAACGGCACCAGTCACCGCAGGGGGTGGGTCTGTGCATTCAAACAGTTGACCGTGAAGCTTAGTTTCAAGCAAGTTCAAGGTTGTGATGCATAACACAGCCTGAAAGAGGTACTTCCGCTGCTGCCCATGGCTGTACCATGCTACTCAGGGTCCGTTCCCTGGTGGGACTAGAATCATGTCCAAAGGCTGAGCGCAAAGAACACCACACTATGAGTGCAGTCACGGAGCCCAGCAGATACGCTGCGCCACTCACGAAGGAGCATATTGTCCCCAGCGGCCAGGCTATCCATCGAAGCACACGGCCAGCGTGGTTGGCTGGCAGAAATGAAGGCTATGTGTCACTCTTCATGTGACATTCATCAGCTCAGAGTGCTCCTGGGTGGAGTCAGTATGGGCTCTGCAGCCAGAAAAACCCCAGTTATCTGTCCTAGAAGGTGCTGCCAGGTTTGCCATGGCCCATTTCAACCCTGCTCATCCTGCTGGGCCTTCCTCCATTTACATCCCCCCTCTTCCCTCACTGTCTCTGCTACCACGTCGCGGGTCATGCCAGCACACGCTGATGCTGCCATCGGCTTTTCCAGGCCCTCACACCAACGATCCTTGTGCAGTAAACATTTAAGAGCACCGCATCCCTGGGTGGTAGCGATGTTGAATCGCTCCGCATTGTCTAACCAGACAGGCTGGCAGAGTGAGTCTCCACAGAGGTGCATTGGAAGAAAGGTCTGGCGATTTGCGACGGGGACCTAAAAAGTTCATGGGAAAATCCCGTTTTCTCACCCGTTCAGTGAAACTCCTTGCCCTTCTGAAAAGCCAACTCATAAAAATGATTAGGGGAGTAGGTCTCAGACATACACGGGGCTGCTCTGGGTCAGAAACAAATCAGTGGCACCTGGGCGTCACGTCCTAGGATCTTATGAATCCGAGACCTTTGGGTGGTTCCCTTCATTCCTATTTAGCGTTTCACACTGTCTTTGATGCCCACGTTCTTGGCTCTTGGCTCTAAGATGCAGTCTCCTCCCATCTTCACGGATGAATCTTGCTCATGCACCCCACTTGGATTTTAATGCTTCAGAAACACTAGTGGATTCAGTGCACAGTTCTACTCTGACCCTCATGGGGTTGCCGTACATGGAACCTGACTCAAGGACAACTCCTTTGTTGTTGTCGTCATTGTTATTTTGCAGTTACTACAATGGGAGAGGTCACAGCAACCACTTTGAAAGCACGGGGTTCCCTGGGGATGGTGCATCCCTGGAGAAGCTGGCCCACAGTGGGGATCCAGGAAGACAGGAAACTCCCAGAGCAAGGTAGAGTGAGGGTATTTAATAGACTGTTAAGGAGCCCTGGTGGCACAGTGGTTATGAGTTGGGCTGCTAACCACAAGGTCAGTGGTTCAAAACCACCAGCTTCTCTGTGTGAGCAAGACGAGGGCTTCTGTTGTCATAAAGCATTACAGCCTCAGAACTCAAAAGAACAGCTCTACTCTGAGCTGCAGCGCCACTTCCCATGAGCCAGAACAACCCGATGGCGGTAGGTTTGGTTTGGGGCTGCTAACAGAATGGTTCAAGTCAGCTACCTGCTCTGCAGGAGATAGACCTGGAGATGGATCCCTATAAATGCCACAGCACCGAACCCTTATGGAGCAATTCTGCTCTGCCACCCCAGGTGCGGAGGAGTTGGAAGCCCCTCTATAGCACAGAACAGCTGGGAGGGTCTCACAGCCCAAGAGACCAGCTTTCAGGCGAGTCAGAGTAGCTAATTTCACAAAGGAGAACACTTGAGCTGCAGCGGGGCAGAAGGGGATCAAGAGAGCCTCCGCTAAAAGCGCGGAGGCTCAGGTCAGAAGGAGCGGCGGCTCCCTCTACACTGGAGCGTGCACTTTGGACACAGCCTCCCTTAGGCGTCTAGAAAAGCTGAGGGCATCTCTTGGAGATGCCTTCACCAACAGAGGATACTCGGGCTCTGGGAACCACTGCAAACAGCTCAGGCAATGCCGGAGCTTTCTAAGTAAAACGTCGAACGCATTGAGTTCATGGCTATTTTGGAGTTTGAAAATCTGGGAAATCTTATTACAAGAAAGGACCTGGTTACTTAACTCTTTCTAAAGGTTTGGGTTGCTGATAAACAAACAAAAGCCCACTGTCCTAGAGGCAATTCCAACTCAGAGCGACCCTAGAGAGGGATTCAGAGGCTTGGTACATGTTCGGTGGAGCTGGCAGCCTCCTCTTTCTCCCTCAGGGTGGCTGATGGAGTTGAACCACTGTCCTTGCAGTTAGTCCCCCAGCGTTTACACAACAGCATCACCAGGGCTCCCTGTATTAAATATCCCTAGAGCACTGCACTGTGCCTGTCTTTCGCTTCCCCAGTTACCAGGGTGTATGTAACACCAGGACCTCAGGAAGTTCAGCGAGTAAAATGGGGGAAATAATTCTGAGAGCGTGTGGCGAGTGCTATGCCTCCTGGGGGGATAGCCACCACAGGCGGGCACCAAGGCAGGCCTGATCTGTGGACACCGCTTGGAGCAGAAGTCCAGACCGTCTGCCTGGAGAAACAAAGCGTGGATCTGGGCTGGGCTGGGCTGCTGTGAGTGGGCAGTAGAGAAATGGGGGAGGCTGGGGCTGATCTGAGGAAGGCGGGACCACAGCAGGTCGTGAGGCTGGCCGGGGAGTGCTGGTGTGTGTGTGTGTGTGTGTGTGCACGTGTGTGTGTGCATGTGTGTGCATGGCTGGACTACAGCAGGTCATGAGGCTGGGTGGGGAGTGCTAGTGTGTGTGTGTGTGTGTGTGTGTGTGTGTGTTTTAAGGAGCTATTAAGCATGGAGGTGGTGTAGTCAGGCTGTTTTAATAAATTCACAAAAAGCAAGGCAGCAAAGGGAGCATGTTTCCTCACGTCTCCAAACTTGTTAGGGGCAAAGGAGGCAATTTCGGCACAAATTGAATTGGAGGGAGCTGTGTAGAGGGGGCCCACACCAAATTGAAACACAGAAAGGAGGCCAGTGTCTCGGTGACAAGGGGGCTTGATTAAATGTAGAGGCCTAGGGAGAAAAACGCCTTTTTCCTCCCCCAGAGCCCCACAGCCGGTTCTCTACCCAGTTTGTGAAGAGGGCGCACATCTGAATGTGCCCTTTCATCAGCACTAATAAGCCCTGGGGTTTGGAGCCGGTATTTAGAGGGTACTGGTGGTTTCAAAACACAGGGAGTGGATTAGAGAAATGGGCATTTATCAAGAAAAGGTTCTCAGTAGGGAGATGGGAAGCACCGGTCAGTGGAGGGAGAGAATGGAGCAGGAGGACAACCCAGCTAGAGAACCGAGACTGTCAGCTGGGGAGGGACATCAAGAGCTCACCCTGCCTGTCTACCCATGAAACGTTTGAATCATCTTGAGCGTTCCTGACAGCGACTCTGCTCTCTGCTGGCCCAGTTCCAGTGATGGAGAGCTCACCCTCTGTGTAGCAGCCCATCCCACCCCGCGCGGTTCTAGTTTACTGTGAGCCAGCGTCGGGTTTCCATGGTCTGGCTGAGGTGGGACCAGTACAGCTCCCCACCTCCAGGTCTTCATGGAATGGAGTTTCAACCCCCCTTATTCCTCTTATCTTTAAAAAAATGTTTTATTAGGGGCTCATACAACTTTTATCACAATGCATACATACATCAATTGTGTAAAGCACATCTGTACATTCATTGCCCTCATCATTCTCAAAACATTTGCTCTCCACTTAAGCCCTTGGCATCAGCTCCTCTTTTTTCCCCCACCCTCCCTGCTCCCCACTCCCTCATGAGCCCTTGATAATTTATAGATTGTTATCCTGTCACATCTTGCCCTATCCAGAGTCTCCCTTCACCCCCTTCTCTGCTGTCCGTCCCCCAGGGAGGAGGTCACATGTAGATCCTTGTAATCGGTTCCCTCTTTCCAACCCACTCTCCCTCTGCCCTCCCAGTATCGCCCCTCACACCCCTGGTCCTGAAAGTATCATCCGCCCTGGATTCGCTGTGCCTCCAGCTCCCATCTGCACCAGTGTACATCTTCTGGTCTAGCCAGACTGGCAAGGGAGAATTCGGATCATGATAGTGGGGGGAGGGGAGAGGAAACATTTATCTTAAACCATGCAACCCCTCCACCACCACTGACAATGAACCAGTGAACACATGCATTGCCCTCGACTCCATCCCGACTTGTAGCAACTTGATAGGAACGGTTTCTGAGAGTATAAATCTTAATGGGCCCAGAAGGCTTCAGCTCTCTCCCAAGGAGTGATTGGTGGGTCTGAACTGCCAGCCTTTTGGTTAGCAGCCTGATGCTTAACCCACAATGCCACCACAGCTCCTTTAAAACATGCTGGCCTGTCTGCATCCTCCTGAGAGGACAGAGTCCAGAACGGCTAACAATGTTCCTGGCAGAACTACTGGAGCCTCACGGCAGCCCCGTGAGAGATTCTTGATGGCAGGCTTGACTTCAACGCCCACACTCTTTCCATACATTGCACAACTGAATGTGATCAATGGAGACCAACGGCCCTGCTTCTTTGTACATGTGCTGTTACAAAGTCCCCCATCCCCTGGCGTGGCAGCCCCACTGTCTCTCTGGCACTGGGTGAACACTACGGAGAAACTGACTCGGGGGAACATCACAGAGCCAATGACAGTCCTTTCTGTCTCAGACCCCCGGGTCCCACCAGCACTGGAGTCCTCCGGGATCTGTGTTGCCCTCAGTGCAGTGAGCCTGACTAAGCACGGATTTTCCATACTGTTTTTCCCACTGGCTGGGCCCCATTAGTCCTTCTTGGTGGTTCTCCTCTCAGCCACCTTCACCACAGATGGGCAGCTCTCTGCTCATTATCAAGACACTGTCCCTCACATGACCGTGGAGAAGTCACCCCCCAACCCAGGATCTTTATGGTCTGCATCTTTATCGATGCGGAGTCAGGAACCCCGGGACGAAGAGCAGAGAAAAGCCCCTCTCACCCACTCTTTCTTCTCAGCCACGTGCTCTACGAGAGTCCCCAGAGTGGCAGTGAGACCCCAGCAAAAGAGAGCTTCAGAAAGTGTGGGAGAAACCCCATGATCTACTTTCCCGCAGGCTTTTTAGAAGGCCTTCCGACCCTGAGCCTCTGCTCGGGGCAGGGATGGGGCAAAGGACAAATTGAGTGTGGCTAAGGGGCTGTGCCACGCATCCCCTCCACAGCCCTATGCTGAGGCTGCCTGGGGGTGTGCTGCCCTGCTGCCCCGGGGACACCTGTGACCTCGATGTGCTCACATCTAGCGGTCTGCATGACTGCCAGCCTTCCTCGGTCGCCTGCTGGCTCCCCGAGGAGCCCCCAGCCTAGAGCCAGAGCCATGGGGGTTGCAACCCTCCTTCCAGAAGAGGTCTTCTGGCCCTTGGGCTTCCCTGACAGTCAGTGGCAGCCCCCACGCCGCGAGGTGTACTTACACTTACTGGTTGACTTTTTGGCACATCATAAACCCCTTCCTTCTTTTGGCTGGTGGGAACCTATGGAAAAAGGTAAAATAGTCAAAACTCTGCTAGAACCTCAGAGAAAGCAGACCTCCCCTCCAGGCTGGCCACAGTGGCTGGGCCGACGAACGCCCTGAGGCAGCCCTGGAGGCGAGGGAGCTGCTGTACCAGTTGGAAGTGCCAGACTGGCTCAGCTTGTGAGGAAAAGTGGGCTGGGAGGGAGCATGCTCATCGCTGACCAGACAGGGCAGGACTCTGCTCCTGGGAGAGTCCCAGAGCCCAGAGAGATGCAGGGGACATATTGTGGGCAAAATCAATCAATCAACCAATCAATCCTTATTTCACCAAAGATAGAAATAGAACCCAGGGAGGGCTCGTGAATGGCCACGGATATCTGGGACTAGCATCCTGATGAGCTACACTTTGCTTCTAACCTTTACCTGCATCGCCCTCCCCGCCCCCCCACCCTGCTCATCCATCCGGTCTTAGCTGGGCCACTTGCTGGCCGAAACACCCTAAGCAGCTCCCCTAGCTCCTGCAAAGCTCACTGCTACAGAGAGGAAAAGAATGAATAACAATTAAGCACCAAAGTTAGGACCAGAATGGCGATGACTTTCGCCATTGCTGCGTTCTACGAACACATCCATGAACATATATTATGATGAGAAGAACACACTGAGTACTTGTCTGTTGTGTCCGTGCAGGGCTTTGCAGGAAGCCCTCTGGGCTGGAAGCCATCGCTAGCTGCTCCTGCCTCAGCAACGCCACATCGGAGCTCACAGCTCCCGAACAGGCATCAGCCAGCGCTGGTGGTTTCTCTGTCTGCTAGCCTAGCTGTCTTTCCATCAGCTGGGAGTTCCTTAAGCACAGGCATCATTTCTTATTCATCACACTATTCTGACGCCTTGATTTATGCCGAACCCCAACAGGCGCTCGGTATATGTCTGCTGGGTAAACGGACCCAAGGAGATTAGGAAAAAGAGTGAAGAAAAGGAAAAAAGGAAAGATTTTGGTAGGCTTGGACCTGCTAACTATACTCTTATTAAAAAAAATGTAGGGCCATTTATTCCTTGAGCTCCTTCATCTTTTTCACTCTCCCATAATCAAAATAGGATCTTCACAGTAACCCTATAAGTAAATTGAAAATATAATCTCCATCGCAAATAGTGAGAACTTATCTCAGAGACGTTAGGGAACTAGGTGCAAAGCTATCGAAACCCTGCCCTTCCTAACTCCCACCCACGTCATTCGTTAGAAACAGGAGGAGCCGACCTGGGCCAGGCCCTTTGTAGATGCCAGGCACCACTGCAAACACTTATGTTTTAAGGACATTCTCATGTGCCCCTTAGGACAACTCTGTCAGGCTGAGACTGGAATGGCCCCTGAGTTCCTAGGTAGCACAAACAGTTAACACGCTCAGCTACTAACCAGAAGGTTGAAGGTTTGAAACCACTGAGAGGAACCTCAAAGAAAGGCCTGGATTTCTTCTTCCACTGACAGCCCAATGGGGCACAGCTCTGTTCTGACACACTCCGGGTGCTATGCATTGGAATGGACTCAACAGCAGTCGGCTAGGTATAGCTGTCCGATTAGCGAAGACTAGAGAGGGGTCACGGTGAGCAGGGAGCCAGGAGCCCCGGGCCCCGCGAGCTTGCATTTCAAGGCTGGCTAGACCAGACAGTCAGGGATCTCTTGGCACCACTTGCATGCTCCCACCCTTGGTCTGAGTTCCTCTCGTCCTCTGACCTCACAGTCTGTATTCCCAGAAGCCCCTGGGTCTTCTGGCAGACAATGGAGCTCTGAGTGAGCAGAGCTGGGTTTGGATGATGCGTTCGCCGAATGGCTCTTGTCAGCAACCAGGGCGCAGAGAGCCCAGGGAGAATGCAAGCTCTTTGCTACTGATAACCGGGCTCCATCCGAAAGGAATCCTCTAAGAACGCCTGCCGAATCCTTGCTAACGAGGGCCGATAAATTACCAGCTCTCACTTTTGTTTTCACGAGCTCACCCTTTCCTGAGCAAAATGAACAGCGCTCTGTTCCCCCTAATTCACTGCTCACTACGGGCACTTAGCACAGTTGAACCGCGGCGGACTCTCAATTATCCCTGCAAATGGAGGAGAAGCCGTGGGATGGATGAACCAAACTGTGCATAATTGAAAAAGCTTTCCACTTGGTGATCCCATGGGTGCGATACCAATCTGCCTGTTTGTCCTTCAAGATTTATCTCAGTCAGGACATCTTCTGGAAGCCTGGTGTGATCTCCTCTAGGCCTGGCGTGGAGCCTTTCCCGTGTGTTCCTGTAACCTCGGGCTTGTTTTCCTCAGGGCGCTTCCTGTGCCGTGTGCTGTGCTTTCCCAGGACCAGATGGAGATGGCCCCGGACTGAGCACAGCTCCCTGTCTCGTTGGGAGAGGTGGACAGGTACTGAGGCCACTGTACACCAAACAACTCCCTGCCGCCGAGTCAATTCCATGGGTAGACCTCAGTCTCTGTAGGTTTCCGTCCAAGACTAACTCTTTAAGGGAGTAGAGAGCCTCATCTTTATTCCTCGGAGCTGCCAGTGGTTTCAAACTGTTGACTTTGTGGTTAGCAGTCCAACACATTGTCCACTACCCTACTCCTTGAGCCCATGGAAGCAGAGAGCCAAATGTGCTTTATCTGATGAATGGCATTATCAGTCTGCATTGGAACTGTCTGCTCACTAGCTTGCTGTCTGTTTACAAGTCCTTCTGCTCAGGAAGCTTGCGGAGGGCAGGGGATATCGTTTATTAGCAGACTTGCTCGGCTGTGTTCCTGTTGTGCGTTCGTTGCTGGTGAGCTGGCACCATCCCCTGGTCCTGCACTGTCTGCGTGACGGCTGGCAAGCTAGAGGTCCCAGTGTATTCCGAGGGCCTTCCAACCCGGTGCTTCTTTCCTAGCACTCCACGGGGCAACATTCTGCTGGGATCCGGACGGTTTGCATGGACTACTTTTCAAGACTTGATTTTCAAGCCTTTCTTCCTCTCTTGTCTCAGGGTGGAAGCTCTCCTGAAACCTGTCCACCGTGTCACCAAGGGTGGCCCCACTGCTCTTTGAAATATGGTGGCATAGCTTCTGGCAAACAGAGGAAACTTGCCCGGTACCTATTAGTTCTTCAGCACCAGCCACTTATCACCGGCATGCTGTGGGCCACACTGGCAGGACCACTAAAGGATGCAGACCAAGAGGGTCCCTCTTGGTTCTCTGGTGAGTTCATTTACCGGCCAGCTCAGGGACACAAGGCTTAGAGTGAGTCCCAAGCAGGTAGCAGCATAGAGGTCTGATGCCTCACCTTGGCTTTGCCTCAGGTTGTGTGAACCTCCAGGTTCATTTTCTTCTCTGAACTCCTGTTTCCTCATCTAATTGCCAGAGCATGGAAGGCAGGGGTGGGGAACCTCTTCCTGCGGGCCGGGCCGTGTAAGGCCAGGAATGCATCAATACTGGTAATCTAACATCACACACCTCACCAAAGGGAAGCCCTTCCAGCCACCACACTGGGGGTGAGGTAATTTACATATCTGACCAAAGAGAACAGGCTGATTTTTAAGTGGATCATTTCCCAGGGCCTGTGAATGATGTTCTAAATATCCAAACGGCCCTTGACAGTAAAAATGTCCCCGCCTCTGACCCAGGGCATTGCCTGTACATTCCTTGAGGGTGGGGACCATGTCACCACCATTGTGATATCTCCTTACACTTGTCAGGTGTTATGGGTTCCATAGATAAGTGACCCTTTGAATAATTGGGTTAATTATGTAAAATTCCGTTTCCAATTACACCCCATGTATAGAGAATATACATTTTTAGCATATTAATTACGGGAACTAACGTAGAGAGGCAGTGTGGTGGGCGGCACGGGATCTTTCTCATTAGCTGCTCTTGAGCCATGAGTCACGGGGCCCTGTGCGCAGAGCAGACCCGCTCCATCGAGCTTTCAGGCTGGGGATGTTTGGTAGCAGATCGCCAGGACTGACTTCTGAGACTCCTCTGGCTGGGTTTGAACTCCCAATCTATCAGATAGTAGTTGAGCATTTAACTACTTGTACCACCCTGGGGCTCTGGCCTGGGACTGGAATCTTATCATATTAAAACCCAAACTCTTGACACATCTTAAGCATGGATTAAGGGGGCTTTCGGAAGGACTGAATCTGAATAAGGACCACTTGGCCAGCTCAGACGCTGCTTCACTAGGAAGCCTGAGAAGGAACACTGGGCTTAGAAGCAGAGACCCTGACCGGGGACAGCCCACAAACTGGGGGACTTGATTTTCTCGTGTTTAAAATGATCACCCTCATAGCTGTTCTCCTGTTTCAACTTCTGATTAGAGGGATCACCATTAAGCGGTCGGAAAACGCTTGGTACTGGGAGGCTCCACCTTGTTTGTTTGTTTTTTAATAGATAACTTTATCTGAGCACTCAGAGTGAAAGGCGATGATGATGAGGAGGAGGAGGAGGACGATGACAGCTTGGAAAAGGAGACAACTGATTTTCATCAGAAGCGCAGTTACTCAAGGTGTCTCCTTCCATTTGCTGGCATTATAAGGGTTTGAGTCCAGGGAGGTGGCAGCCTCCTGCTAGGCTCCCTGACAAGCTGCGTGGTGCTGTGTTTTACTTGGTGCAATGCATCCTTGCACCACATCTTACATAGTGTCCGCGACGGATGACATTAGGAAGGAAAGGGACCGAGCATTTGACCCAGAACCTGGTATATGCCACGGGCGACAAGTACGGCTTTCACTTTCATTGTGAATTGGGTGAACAAAGAATATCAGCTTGCCTCCCAACAATTCACGGGCAGTGTGTTCCATGGTATGGATTGCAATCTCATCATTTGTCCCAGGTCCTCCCTGCAGGTGTGTTGCCAATTTCCATTCTTCCCAACCCTTTTGAACTTTGTCCCAAGTGCTTTTCTGACCACGTCACACCTGGGGTCATGTCTAGGAGCCCATGGTCGAGCACCCTCATTTTATAAGCCCTGGGATTGAAACTCAAAGGCTATGTGCCCAAGGTCACCGAAACAGATCAACGATGAGGATGAGACTGCAGGACGACCTGCCTAACTCCGTAAACCTGAGGCTCTCCTTCCTGGGGAAGACACTTCACAGGGAAGGAGTATGTATGGGACACTTAGAAGCCTTTTTTTAAGAAAAAAAAAAAAGAAGAAGAGGAAGAATGAGCTCCTAAGGCAGCCCCTTAAAAGCCCAGCCTTACCTGTAGGCCAAAGAGCTTATCTCTTGTTAAGCAAATTGTGCCCCAGTGGAAAGGCTTAAATGGGAGAGAAGAATGACCAGAGGTCTTTTCCACAGAGGGTGATAAAATATTCATTCCCTCAATGGCAACTTGCTGCTAATGAGGAGCAAGTAGGAGAGCAGGGGGTCAGAGCTGTAAAGACAAGTGTGATTTTTAGATAGTGACCTGGTGGCTGGCACCGAATCTGATTGCAAAGCTTTAAATCCGGGAAGCTTATGCTGAACACAGCCTAGGACAATAGTCTGAGTTAGGTATTGACTGATGTGGAGGTTTCCGAGTTGTAGAAACCAGGCCAGGAGGGGAAGTTCTACCTCTGGCTGAGGGGTAGACCCTGGGCAAATGCCTTCTGGAGAGAGTCACTTTCTCTGTCTATATGGTGGGAATAAAGACTCAAAGCACCTAGGGTGGCTGGACCGATGAGAAGCCTGCAAACCTCTACTCACAATCAGACGTGATAAATGTTAGCAACACACACACAGAGGAAGTGAGAGCTAGAGAGAGAGAGAATTGCCTGGTAGACAGAGCAACCCATCATCTGTTTCTGAAGAAGCAGGGTTCTAGGTGACATGCTGGTTGCAATGAGTAGAAGAAAGCCTTGCTTGAGGGACTCTCCAGTCTGCCTGAGGGGCCCTTTGTGCAGATAAACAAACAGGGGCCCTGAGAGGGAAAGTCATCTTCATAGGGTGACTGGTGAATGTCTCCCTGCCTCTCAAAGGAAGGCTCTGTCAGGGTGTAACCTAATTTCTGATACTAAGCATATAGGCAACTTTTCATAATCACGACTTTGTGCACCATGAAGTGAAAGAATAAAGTTTGACTGGCTGAGCAGTCCCTTGTACGAAGATCTCAAATCCACACACCCAGATTCTACATTCTGTCACCCAGGAGGGCGTCCCTTCTAAGAGTCCCATTGTGCACGCCAGACTCAGGGCACCAACACATGGCTGTTTCATTTTCACAAGATCAAGGCCATCAGGGAGAAACGATTCCTCACTCTTCTAACTGGGGAAACCGAGCCTCAGAAAGAGCAGATGCCTTGCCTGTTACTGTCCAGCCATGAGTAGCTGGTGAGAGAACCGGAATGGGAGGCCAGCTCCTTAAGCTGTTCTTCCCAGGACCTTCGGCTCTCCCTACCACACTATCCTCCCACACCTTCCTCCTACACCATCCCCCCACACCATCCTCCATGGGCCACACAGGGGAACGTTGTCAATTGCAGCTTCAGTCTGGATACAGAAGCTTCTTAGAGCAAAAAGCCTACTTCTATTTTCCAAAGTGGTCTCTCTTCACAGGAAGGCTTTGGTCTCTCATCAGACACTGCAGGTTTATCCTTTAGAATCTGACATTGAAGACACATTAAGCCAAACTCCCAGGCAGAACCTTAAGCTTGATTGGACTCTGGATGGAGGCAGGGGACAGTTCGAGTCGTACCTCCCAATGCTGGTTACCACTCGAGTTGCTGGGAGAACTGAAATTGTGCTTTGGTCCTCTAAGTGTCTTATGCAGTTGATAAAGAATTGAAAAAATATTCTCTTCTAATTTCACAACCATTACCTACAAGTGAAGTCCTTTTTTGGGGAGGTGGGGTGCAAACAAACTGTCAGTGCACTTGGCTGCCAACCAAGAGGTTGGGAGTCCCCGTCTATCCAGAAAATCCAACCCAAACCAAACCAAACTCACTGCCACCAAGTCCATGCCAACTCACAGAGACCTACAGCACAGGGAGAACTGCCCCTGCGCGTTTTGATACCGTACCTCTGCATGGGAGTAGAAAGTCCGTTATTTCTCCTGAGAAGTGGACTGGGGGTTTTGAACTGCTGAACACAGAGGTGACCACTATGCCCAGAAGTACCTAAAAAACCCCATGGAGCACAATCTGACTGTGACACACCCGGAGTCACCATGGTTTGTCAGCGGCTCGGTGGCAGTTCGTGGACTTGATACTCCAAGTACTGAAACTAGGAGTATTTGCACAATGGCCTGAATTAAAACATTAAAATTGCATATTACTTTCCCCCCTTTTTCTGTAATGTTTGCATTTTAACCCAAGATTGAAATTCCAATTAGTGAAAAAATAGAGGCCTATCTCTTGGATATGCTGCTACGGCTCAAAGGTTGGAGGGGAATGCAGGATGGCAAGAGCGTAGGCTCTGCCTTCAGATGCACTCCCGGCTCAAATCCTGCCTCTCAGCTGTACAATCTCAAGGAAGCTACGCAACTTCTCCGAGCCTCTGTGTCTATGTACAAGTGGGATGAAGATACCTATATTACAGAAGTTTGGTAAGAATCAAATGAGTTTTGCTTCTCACTCTGGTTAGAAAGTAATTTTTAAAAGGCCAGGCTTTCTAGCGGAACCCTCAAGCCCGTACCTCTTCAGGCTCGGTCCTGAATTTCCCTGTGGGCTTAATTTCCAGTCTCGCAGAGGCAGGCCTCTAGGGGGACCACACTAGGAGGGATGCGTTCCTTGGCATAATCAAGCATTTCAGATCAGGGAGTAGCATTTGCCTGGGGACAAAGTTCAGCAAGTAGGAAGGTTAGGAAACAAGGAGAAGCAGGGGTGAAAAGGGATAGCTGATGTTAAAAAGTGCCATCCATGACATGAAACAGGATGCGGATAAATCACTGAATGGAAAACAGATTAGCTTTGTAAACCTTCACCCAATTCACAATAAAGCCCTTTACAAAAAATGTGTTCTGTGTTTACAAAAAATGTGTTCTGCACACTGTAAACGATTGAAAATATTAATTTATAGAAGGGAATGGATAAAACATCCAGTGTTCTGTCTTTTGAAGGTTTATTTAGTTATTATTTCCAAAGTTGTTTTCAAATAGCATATTTGAATGTGCACTTTATTTTTAATAGCAGGGTTGACTTTTTAAAGAAATTGATGAGCAAATGATCTTGAGACATGAGAAACCTGCTGGTATAAGGACAACAACCCTGTAACGCATGACTTTACGTACGCTAACGTATCAGCAAAAGATGAGGCAGCTTCACGGAGTCCGTGGAGAGACAGAACGAAAAGATCATGGAACCGGAAGCCCCATCACAGAATGTTAGAGCTTCATGTCTTCTTAACATAATTATGACCCATTAAAAATTAAAACACTGCTCCCAACTGGCCACTAAACCTTTCAACAACAAGGCATGAAAAATCCGGGCAAATTAAAACCACCACAATAATATAAACACAACAAAACAGAAACCTGGCAAATTGTAGGGCGAGGAACAGCCAGTCCATGCAATCCTGGAATGACTGCACTAGCTCGGTAGACCCCTGAAAGTGCGACCCCTGAATTCTTAAGACCCTTCCATGCATTTGCTAGTAGTGATACAGCGGTTAAGAGAGGCAAACAATTCTATACCTGATAAATGTTTTCTTCCGTTTCGGGATCACGGATTGGCTCGTGTCCAGCCTCAAACACAATGTACTATAACAGGAGCAGCCCGAGAGGACAGGTCAGAGGTGAGAAAAAGAAAGAGGAAAACAGGCATTTGGAATTCATGAGCTAAATCACAGTGAGCAAGATGTGCGTTTTTCTTTAAAGAAAAGCCCCAAAGGCCTGAAGATCAGCCCCTTAGTAGGGGTTACAGGGCCCGCAGGTCTCTGAAGAGAACCTCCACTGTCAATAGCACTTGACCTCAGCAAGGTGTCAGTGGGTTGGCTCCTCACTCTCGGGGGGGGGGGGGGGGGCTCTCTCAGGAATGCTTGTCCCCCCCCCAAACCTGGGTGACAGCTTTTGTCTCCTTTGAACCCTAAGACCCAAAGTCTGGAGGAAACCCTTAAATGTTCAGAAGACCCTCAAAGACACCCCCCTGCCCCCAACCCCCTTACCCTGTAAATACCACCTCCGTTTGCATTTTAAATCTGGAAAATCACATTGTGCTTGTGCATGTTTCCGATGCCAAGAAAGCATGGGCGATTTCAAAAAAAAGGGAAAGATTCTTGTGAGCCAGTTCGTTGGGGGCTGAGCCTCTGTTCAAAAGGCCCCCCTTGCCTATCCAGATCCCTAAGCAAGAAGGAACTTTCATAAGGTCCTTTTGGGGTCTTTTGACTTTCTGAGCGACTTCTTCAGCTTCGGGCTCCCCGTGCTAGTTTACTCTTGGTCTCATAGCACCAGCTGTCTGCAGGGGCAGAGACAGCCACCTCTGTATAGATCAGTGCACACAGCACACACACGGCTGACACACAATGACACGTGAGCCTCGGAGCTGTAGGTTCAGGATGTCTATGTGTCGATCTTTGGGCTCCCTTTTCTGTAAGTACAAAGAAAGGGGAGTTTCTGCTCGCTCTTTCCCACATTTCTGCAGAGGCCACAGTCCTTGGAGAAGAGTTGAGAGGATGCTCCAGATGGTGGGGCGGGGGGTGCGTGGGGGGCAGGAGGGCTCTGGGTTCCTCCTTTTGCTCCTCACAACCATCCCAGGGTCAGGCTGGCTAATCGGGGTCCAGAGACTTGTCCTCACTGCCGCTCTAGCTCTACAGCTTACAGACCTTCCTCTGGGTTTGCTGTGTTAAAATGCAGCCAAAATGCCAGCCCTCCTCTCCAGCCCTGACCGCAGAGAAGCCGCCTCATTACTCATTCTCTCGCTAATGAACTCAGAATATTCAATAGGCTCTTGAAAGCCTTCGGCTCTGGGATCAAACTTTTACAGATTGTGGAAGGTGGCTGAGGCAGGGGCACTATGGGAGAGGCATGTCTCCAAATCCCACTTTCCTGGTGCAGGCCAAATGTCTGCTCTGTTTTTATGGAAATTTGCTCCTAGAGGGGCTGGCAGATGGGTCTCCCCCTCACACATCACCCCAACCCCTGTGCAGGCTCTGCAGCCAGGGGATACTTCAGGGATCTGGCACACTGTCTGAACCTTAGGCCTAGCCTGTCCTGAACTGAAAAATAGACTATGGTTCCGGAATTACCTGGTACACAGGATCTTCAACATCCTCTTCCAAAATTGTCTACGACAGAGTGACAGGCAGGAGGGTGAAGGGCAGAGGACATAAAGGGGGAGAGGTGAGACCGTATTCAGAAATCACAGGACAGCACAGAAAGCAGCTCTGGGGGGGACTGGCTGGTGGGCCATTAAGGGAGAAAAAGACACAGAAAAGGCAAACACTCATATAGCCCTCCCCTGTCCCTTTAACATCACCTGCCCCACCCCCTCCCACCCCCACCCCCACCTCCACCCTAACCACAGCCAAAGCAATGGCGTCTCTTGGCCCTCTTTCCCTACAAACTTGCTCTGGATGAAAGACTGCACTTTCTCTGAAGGATGGGGAATCCCAGGGCATACGGGGTGCTTTCTAACTCTAAAGGCTTGCTCTGGGTGCCTGGAGTTTACAGGGGACCCGTTCATCTTTGGGATTTCTCTCTGGTAGAGGGAGGAGAGCCCCTGACTGGCAGCTTTCACACCTGTTTCTTGTAAGCCCCATCTTCTCCGGCCCTAGGACCAGTTCGCAAGTATACCTGGTACACAGCTTGTTCACACTGCTTATCCTTCTGTGCCTTTTTTTCCAATTCTTCTCTTTGCTTCAGTTCATAAATGAGTTGAAAGAGATCTCGCAAGTCCAGAATAACAGGTTCGGCCTAGAGTACAAGGTTTGAGTAAGAGCATTCAATGAAAATGACTGGGTCGAGGTCACCAATTTTTGCTACATCTTGTAGTCCTTATTACTTATTACCTTGAAAGCCTTCCCTCCATAATTAATTCTACCTTGTTTATGTTGGTTTAGCAAATTGTATCTAGGCTAAAGTTCATTTCTTCAACTAATTATATTTGCAAATTCATAATAATCATAAGCATAAAAGGCATTGCTTTTATTTATTAGTAATTTCACATACCGTGAGATTAGGGTAGGCCTGATGGCAACCACAGAACTTTGCTTTCTCAGTTTTCCTCTTTAAATGAGGCTACGAGGTCAAGGAAAGCTGTTTGTACACGGAGCCTCCAGTTTAATCAGAAAGGGAAATAATTCGTCATTAGGCAATACCCACTGGAAACAAACAGACCGACTTCATGGGTACGGATGGGGTGTTTTGCTCCAAGCTGGTCCCGGGTTTGAGACGGGAAGCTGAGCATCAGGTTCTAGGGAGGACGCCTCTCTAGCTCATCGTGCAAGACCAACAGACCAACAGACCAACAGACCCGCGATGCTCTCCCGAAGGGAAAACAAGGAGCCACTGGCCTGGGTGGAAATACTTACCGCCTGGGCCGTTTTTATAGCCACGAATCTGTGATTTCCTTCCTTCCCACAAACGTATCCAAAGGCCCGGTGGTCGGTGATGTCCTTTGCAATGTAGGATATTTCGTGCACAGCGTGATGGTGCTGAAGGGCCTTCAGGGACAAAAGGGAAACGCCTATTTTGTCAGACCGTTCCTCTGAGCTGGTGATCAATAAGAGAAGTGTTTTTGCAATGTGTGAACAAGCCCGGAGGGTTTGGGAAAAGCTGTCGGGTCCAGATGGGAAGCAAAGGAGCCGTGGCTGCCCTTGAGAAATGGGGTCTCCCCTCCCCGGTCCAAATGCTGGGACCCGACAGAGAAGCAGGACTGCTCATATGCTGAGCGTGCGTCTGCAGGGAGGGCTGCACCCAGCAGGCCAGAGCCAGCGGTGTGCAGTAGTGTGCAGGCTTTGCGAGAGCCTTCCTCATGACGCAGCCGGTCCAACTTCTGGCCGGATTGGCACCCACTTTACAGACCCGGGACCTCGCTAGTCCCGGTGCAGGCTGTGCACCGCACGACTCCAAGGGGTGCCTGTGCACGGAACCACAGGTTTGCATGGTTTTCACACAACTTTGCTGGCAGACGGTGCTAGAGAGTCTTGAGACCGGAATCCCACTCTGTTTGGTCCACGCAGTCACCATTTGAGTGGCAGGGGGTGCGGGGGCTACATGTGTCTCTTAGCCTTCCAATGGATTAGAACCTCCTTTAGCCATGCCCATTCTGCTCACCATTGGCCCCGTTCTGACCGCTCTTTGAAAGGCTCTTTGGAGCCGCACCACTGCTGAGAAAGCTTCTCTGAACATGGCTTGCGTTCTGCTTTCTGCAGATATAATCCCGCCTGCTTTTGAGTCTCCATAGAGAACTGTAGGCTCCAGAGATAAGGACACACCGGAAGGAGCCACTGCCTACCGCTCCTTGCGTGTCCTGCCCTCATGGCTCATCTGTTTCTGACATCTTTCCCAGATGCCTGCTCTGTCTTTCCCACCAGGCTCTGTCCTCCTCATCTCAGCCAGGCTAGCACCTTGCAAAAGTAACGGGGGATCCATGATCGGTAATTTGAAAATATCATGAAACCCGTCTTCCTGCTGTTATCATACCTTTCGACAAATAAGTGTTGCTTTCTGTTAGGCCATGGTGAACTTCCGGTTACTTCCCGGCATTGAAACGACTGAACGCGCCTCTCACTAAACAGGGGCATGGTCTGTAAAGGTTTGAATGTGCCCGTGGGATCTAGATGATGTGTCAAAGTCATTATAAAGGTCTTTTCTTTATCCTGGGAGTCAAGGGTCTGGATTTCTACATCCTGTGTGACCACAGGGCAATCACTGGACCTCAGTCTCTGCAGGTATCGAAGGATGGACCTTGATTAGATCCGTGACAGGCATCTCTGACTCATCGCATCCCTATGTGTAACAGAACTGAACACCGCCTGTTCCTGGTAGAACTGTTACGGTTAAGCTCACTGTGGAGCTACTGTGCTAATCCATCCAACTGAGAGTCTTTCTCTGTTTTGCTTTCCACCCACTTTACCAAACCAGATGCCCTGTCCTCGAGGTTGGTCTTTCCAGACAGTATGTGCGATGAAGCCTTCCCGTCCTCAAATCTAAGGAACATTCTGGCTCTACACCTTCCATAACAGTTTCGGGTGTTTGAATTCTTCTCCAGCTTTCCTTACTCAATCTCCAACGTTCACGTGTGTCTGAGGCAAGTGAAAATGCCATGGTTTGGGTGAGGAGCACTTGAGTCCTCAAAGGGACACCTTGATACCCAAGACTTTAAAGAGGTCTTGCACCGTAGATTTGACCAATGCAAGCATCGTTTGATTTGGGGGGGTGCGGGGATGCCATTAAGAGTAATCAAAGGGGCCAGGAACGGCTGTCAACATTTGAAGGCAAAAAAAGACCTTTATGGCTACTCCTAGGAAGTCTGAGCATTTCACCGTGTGTGCAAATTGTGAAAATGCCAAGTTTGAAATTATATCTGGTTATTATTGTTGTATTCCTTAACCCACGTGTGTACATCCTCGCTCATTAGTAATTAGTTATGGATTCAAATAATCCAACCAAGAAAGCGAATGGTGACATATCTCTCAGCAGACAAAAATATGTCCATTGCTTGGTCCATGGAGAGAAGTGTCTGATGAGGGAAGTCAGTTGGGTCAATGTGAAGAATCCTTGGACTAAAAGACCATTGCCGTCCACTCATTCCCAAGAGGGACGCAATAGGAGCGAGGAGATGTGCCCCTAGCTTCTTTATGGAACTGGGCTGCCACATTTTCTCCCACGGAGTTGTTGGTGGGTTCAAATCACTGACTTTACAGTTAGAAACTGAGGGCTTAATCACAGTGCCATCAGGAACTAGAGATCTGGGGAGACCTTGTTCTGGTTTCCCAGATCCTGGAAGTCATGAGTGCCTAAGACCTCACAGCTGGGCGCCAATTACTGGCGCCTTGGGCTCTCATGATCTTAGGTCTGGGTTTCTGGCCATCACTGTCTGAAGCACCCATTTCCCAGCCATTTGCCATCTTTCCAAGGCTCTAACCTTTTGAATCATTTTTCTTTGCTGCTTTACCTTCACCTTCCAGAGTCCGACCAATTTACTGGCCATTTTGACTACTCCGTGAGTTGGCATCGACTCTATGGCATGAATTAGGTTTTTGTTTTCTGTTTGACTCCTTTTGGTCATTTGGCCTGTCTGTCTGTCTAGGTTGTCCACTGGCCCCTGGACAGGATGAAGCGTAGAGAATAGAATCACTACCCAGTCACTCAGCCCCTCACATTGCAATAAGATAACTAGATAATGCTAGTGGATTTTTGACACAAAGAAGGCTGGAGAAGAAGGAAGTGTTTGTTAGTAAAACAATCAGGGTGTACTTATTCTTGTTTTATTAAGAAGACATATTTAGCTAGCAGAGGAAAATTGCTCCAAGAGCGGTTGCTTTTTTTTCATGGTGCTAATGATGCAAAATTGATGAGATTTACATTCACGCAATATGGGGGTATTGATTTATAGGCTTTTGTGTGCTCAGATGGTAGGCAGCAGGGGAAAGTGAGAGACAAAGATGTTCTTCTTTTGCTGTCCTGAAAGCATTTCTCTGTAGAATGTGAAGAATGTTATCCACGTCTCCTATTAAATCAGAGTTTGACGACAGTGTTTTATTGATTGCCAAGTGGAATATTGCTCTAAAATTAAACTGCGATTAGAAGTCTTCCTGGTGGAATTAGATTTGGAGATGATTGTGCAATGGTAAAATATCACCTACCATGCAAGAGAGCAGATGGAGATGTTTTAATTTATCCGCAATTCCTCATTAAGTGTTTTAAAATCAAAACATTTTTAAATGCTGGGTGATACCTAATATCGCCTTCCAAGGTGTAACTGTGTGTGCGTGAAGTGTTTAAAGATAGTTGTGATATTATCTTTTCCCATGGCGGGTTTTATGACATGCTAAAAAAACAAAAAGGAAAAGAAAAGAAAGAAAGATCGCTCTTCAAGTACCCAATTCATTTGGAAACTAAGAACTGGAGAGAAGATTCAACTTCTCCAATGTTAAACCATGTTAATCATATGGCTAACCAGGTTAATCATAGTATACCCACTGTTGTCACATCCACTCCAATTCACCGTCACCCTGAAGAACAAAGTAGAATTGCCCCATAGGGTTTCCAAGGCTGTAATCTGCATGGAAGTGAACGGCTTCTCTCTTCTGAGAAAAGAAAAACCCAAACACCCAGGCCAGGTGCAGCCTCTTCTTACTCATGACACCCATCCATTTCAGAGTAGAACCGCATTCCGTGCCTCTGGTCTTTCTGAACGAGGGGGGTCAGACCTATCTTCTACAGGGCCTCTGGGTGGATCTGAAATTCCAACCTTCTGGTCCTTCATTTGTTCCATGCAAAGATGTCGTCATACACGGGAAGTCCTGTCGATAAGGGGAAAGAGTAGACTAGGCAGACAAAGCTGAGTGTGCCAAGGCATCGAGGTCCTCGGGCTAGCACATGGTGGTGAACATCTGGGCATATGATTTCTTCACACATTGGGCACATCAGATGCCTGAGATGAGGACTCATGTCTGGCTGCCCTTAGTGTTACTCCATTCTGAACAACGCTCCCGGGAAACAGTACGTGCTAAGCTATACTTGTTGAAAGAAAAGAAGGAAGGAGGGAAGGAGGGAGGAAGAGGAGGAAGAAAGGCAGGATGGAAGACAGGAAGGAAAGGCAGGCCAGGGCATGAGGATGCACACACACAAGGATGGTGCTCAGTAAGCGCTCCCTGAATGAATGGATCAGGCTCATTCATAACCTTCCACGTAGAAGGATTCATTCAATGAACATAGGGTTTCTTATCTGATCATCATTAAATCTTTTTCTTAGCTTTTCCATGAGCCATTTACCAATGCTTAAATGAAGTATCAAATTGTTTGGAGGGTTACTGTCTGACAGAATAAATTACAGACCAGACTTAATTTGTAGCATGGTTCAATACAGCCAATTACATACAGTATGGATTAGGATGTCCTCAACTGTAGACTTTACCATTAGCTTAAAAAAAAAAGAAGAAATTCTACCCCGTTTCTCCTTCCTCTGATTACGGTGTGTGGGTGTGTGAGTGAACAGGAATGTGTGTTTTCCCAAGGCAACGCTATTCACAAGAGAAAGATCCACCAGGATTCAAATGAGTTGACAACAACAACAACGAAAAACAAAACAAGAAAGCAGATAAACTGATAGACCCAGCACAAAAATAGATACACGAAGAATACACTATTTCACACTACAAGCAATTACAGTAGTTAAAACTTCACAAGACAAAGGGAGGCGCAGGCTCATTATAAAGATCTTTCTCTTTTCTAACATATTTTTGGATGCCGATGCTGTAGCACAGTGCCAGCCAGGCTGGGAGGCAACCTCTGCACCACCCCCAAGGACCCCACCGTCGCTTGCTAAGTGGATCAGGTCAGAATGAATTCTTCCCTTGGACTGGCATCCTGATATCTCCTAGAAAGTCTGACCCAAGGCTAAGGCCAAAATTCCAAATAAACTAGTCTGTAGCTGAAGAGGCAGTGTGATATTCAAGGAACGAACACGGACTCTGGAGCCAAAGAGAATGCATTGCAAACCTAAGCTCTCCGCCCTTTGTACATGTAAGCTCCTATGTGCAGCTCTGGGCACACGGCTCTAACAGCGCGTGCTCTAGTTTGTCCTTTTGTATATTATGAAGAACGACAGGGGCTCTACGGCTATTGGAAAAGCTAAACGGATTCAGATAATTTAGAGGTATACATAAAATATCTCCCCTGCCTCCCCCCACCAAACTGTAGAAAACAGACAACAGCCAATGCTGACAAAAATGTAGGAACTAGATATTCTCCCAGGCTTCTTGTAAAATGGAGCTGCTGCGAGACTTGGGGTTACTCTATGCAAAAGGGACAGGAGGACCTGCGGTTTTCCAAGCTGAAAAAAGCAACCCTGAAGAAACCATTTAATCCTTGAGTTGCCATATTGAAGAATTCTATAGGCAAATTATCGAATGATGTAGGAAACATCAAAAGAAGATAGAAGAAATACACAGAATCACTGTACCAAAAATAATTGGTCGATGTTTAACCACCGTAGGGAGTAGCATATGATCAACAATCGATGGCATGGAAGGCTCCAGGATCTGACAGACTATCAATTGAGACCATTCAACAATGAATACACAGCTGGAAGAGCTCGCTCAGCTACTCACAAGACAGCTACCTGGCCAACAGACTGGAAGAGATCCATATTTGTGTCCATTCCAAAAACAAAAAAAAGTGATCCAACAGAAAGCATAAATTATCAAACACTACCATTAATATCACACATAACTAGATTTTATCAAAAGTAACTCACAAAACAGTTGCAGCACTTAATTGATTAAGGAGCTGCCAGAAATTCCATCTGGATACGATAGAGGATTTGAAATTGTGGGTGTCAAGGATGACATCAGATGGATCTTTGCTGCAAGCAAAGAGGACCAGGGAGATGTTCACAGGTGCCTTATTGACTCTGAAAAGGCATTCACCTGTGTGGATCACGACAACCTATGGACAGCAATAGGAAGAGAGGGAATTTCCCAGCATTTCATTGCGTTCATGCAGAACCTGTACGTAGACTGATTCAAACATGTAAAGGGGATACTATAATTTACAATCAGGAAAGGTGTGCATCAGGGATTTTATTTTTTCATCACAAACAGTCTGTGTGCTGAGCAAATGATCCATGAAGAACGTGGAACAGGATTGGAGGAAGATTCATTAACAACTTGTGACAAGCAGCTGACACAATCTTGTTCACTGAAAGCCAAAAGAATTTGAAGCATTTACTGATCAAAGCCTTCAGTATGGATTACAATATAAGGAAAACAAAACATCTCAAACGGAACCAATAAACAACATCGTGATAAATCGAGAAAAGACTGAACTTGTCAAATATTTTCTTTTATTTGGACCCACCATCAGCACTTACGGAAGCAACAGCCGAAAATTCAGATGATTTCATGGCAAAAATGCTCTCTGAATGTTAAAGAACAAAGACTCCACTTTGAGGACTAAGGTGCAGGCCAAATCAATCACCTCCTATGCATGTGGAAGCTGGCCAATGAATAAGGAAGACCAAAGAAGACTTCAAGCCTTTGAATTACATGATGCCTTTGCAGTATTAATGATGGAAAATGTTGACTGTACCATGGGATGCTAGAAGGATGAACACATTTGTCTGCGACATAGCCAGAATGCTCCTTAGAAACAAGGATAGTGAGACTTTGTCTCCTGCACTTTGAACATGTTATCGGGAGGGTCCACTCTCTGGAGAGAGACAACATACTCGGTAGAAGGTCAGCAGAAAACAAGAAGATCCTCAAAGAGATAGATTGGCACAGGGACTGCAAAAGTAGGCTCAGAGACAGTAATGATTCTGAGAAAGGCACAGGACTGGGCAGAGTTTCATTGTGTTGAACACAGGGCCACTGGGACAAAACCGACAGCTCCTAACAGCAATGTTCTTTGGAAAAGAAGGCAACAACTGCATAAGATGACTTTCAGGTTCTGTATGCTTTTCAAACACGCATTATCAACCAGAACATTGAACCAGGACATTCAAGTTCAACCCCAACTGAGACTTTGTGTTTCCACCCAGATATGTACTATCCCGGGATCTACGGATTAGCAAGATCCCCAGATGATCCGTATTGGTCCCAGTTGGATGAGTCCTTTATAAGGATCCTCTGGGAGATGTTGTCCAAGTATAGATTGTGATTCAGTACATTGAGGCTTATTGTTTGTGGTCAGGTACTATCAAGTGGGTCTGGCCCTCGCTCCTGGCTCTCTCAGAGACACAGAGAAGCTAAGGCAATGAACACATGCAAGATTCACTAGGAAGTAAACCGCAGAAACAGCTTGGTAGTTGTCCTCTGTACAGCAAAAGGGAACACCGCCCGGAAATGAGCGAGCCTCCTAATTGGTCTTATGCTTCAGCTCACGGTAGCCATTGGGCCAGTCCGTCTTTGATCTTCCTCTTTCTATTTCATCCAGCACAATGTGCTCCTCCAGGGGTTGGTCTCTCCAACGTATAAAAGCAAAACAGGCAGGTAGGAAGGGGACTTCTCTCCAGGGGTGTTGAACTGCAAAGCAGCTTCTGGAAGCCCTGCTATAAACACACAGGTCTGGGGAAACGTGTGGGAAATCCTGCCCTAAAACCAGGGAGATGAACTAGTTAACGAGCTCAGTGCACCCTAGACCTTTGATTTGGGCAAAGTGGAGCCAGGTGTGCTTAATCACTTAGCAATCACCAAAGCGACAAGCCAGCAGTTTTTGCGAAGCTTTCCTTAAGCAGGGTAAGTGCTTTCTGTGGGAAACACGTGCATCCTCGCTCTGGGGTGGAATCTGAATGCCACTGCCCAGGACCAAAGATCAGAGTAGAGTATAATCAGAGTGGGTCTCAGGTTGCACTCACTACCTGTCCTCTGTCATTTGATGAGCACTCATTAAAAAAAAAAAAGTTCCGTACCAGGATACACGAGGCCCTGGAGATACTGAAATGAACAAGATGTGACTGTGGTTCTCAACAGTTCGTGTGTGTGTGTGTGTGTCTGTGTGTGAATGCGTGCGTGCGCGTGCATGCACACGCATAGGGGCAAGCAAGGAGAGATGGAGTTCTTATGGTCTGGTGCCACTGAGTTGGTTCCAGCCCATGGCGACCCTCCGCACAGGAGAACTAAACACTACCTGCTCCCAGCCTGCCTCACCATACTTCTTGTGCTTGAGCGCCTTTCTGTCATCACAGGGTCAAGGGACAGAGAGGAGGCTTTTTCTGCCCCATATTCAAGTAGATTGTATATTGTTGCGTAGTCTGTCTCAGTTTTCAGGAGGCATGATGCACTGTGTGACAAAAGCACTTGAGTCTCAGTTTTGTGGCCATGGACAAGTAAATGTATCCCACCGACACTCACTTTTCTCACCTGTGAAATAGGCCTGATGGTCTCTTGACAGGGGTCCGAGGAAGACCATGTAAAGTGTCTAGCAGTCTATCGAGTATAGTGTTTCTCAACCTTCTTAATGTCACGACCCTTTAATGCAGTTCCTCGTGTGGTGGTGAGCTCCCAACCATAAAATTATTTCCGTTGCTACTTCATAACTGTCATTTTGCTACTGTTATGAAATAGGTGACCCCTATGAAAGGGTCGTTCCATCCCCCAAGGAGTCATGACCCACAGGTTGAGAACCGCGGATCTAATCTCTAGTATCAGTCTCCTCACGAATGAACACACAGTTTGAGGATTCTCAAATGACTATGCTATGCAGTAACCAATTACCTAGCGGGTTCCCGCATGGAGGAGCCTTCCCTGGAGCAGACAGTGGACAAAAGGCATCAGGAAGGCGAACCTCGTGGGGACCACATTACCAGGAAAGAGGAACCAGCTGAGAGTCAAAGAGCATCTCCAATTTGATGGAGTCATCTGAGAAGCTGCGTTCTTCTGCTGCCTTTGAAAATGGAACCGTATCCTTCTCAGCAATGTAAGTCTGTCAGTTCCTCTCGGTGTTTAAGATGGTCTGAGATCAGTTTTATACCACTTGCAACCAAGAAACTTTCGAGCAATAAGTTATCATCCTCCTCATCTCTCTCAGACATGAGGGAAAGCCTCCTCCAGAAAAAGGGACTTGTCCAGGGTCTCCTAGCTACTGTGAGGATGGTTGGGGCTTTTAGCAAGTCACATGGACATCGAAGTCTATGCCTGATTGATGGCCAGGTATAATTAATACTGCCATTATGCCTGTGAAATTCCTTTGGGTATAGATTAGAATATGTCAGGTCCACAGCTGCATTGTTATGAAGAAGCAGGATCTTTAGTGCAAGAGCAAAGAAGTGCAAATATAAAAGTTAAGACATGATTGTGTAATATTACTTGATCACCTCATAAATATCAATATAAACTTGTGACTTAAAAAACCCTTATTTCCTAGCTCTGTTCAGACAGGGCCTTGCCACAGGTACCTAGGTGGTAATCAGCATAGCAGACACAGTTCTCTGTAGATGCGTCCAGTCACCTAGTAACTTATTTTCTATAACTGCTCAGCACTGAGAATTATGGCCCAGCCAAGATGAGCATAAAACCTCAGCAGCCGCAGAGACAATGAGCCAGCGACAAGACAAATTATAAACTTTTAAAAGGATCCTTTTAGATTTTCTGTTTGAACATTTCATGATAAGAAATTTGTGAAAGAAATGAAATCATAACATGGTCTTAATCTGTGCCCTTTGCCCCTGGCTCTCTCAGAGACACGGAGCAACTAAGGCAATGGCCACATCCAAGAGTCAATACAAAGTAAGCAGCAGACAGACAGTCCTTTAGCAAGCCCATCTCAGGCAAGTACTGGTCCAAGGCATGCAGGAGGGGGTTTAAGACGCACAGGTGCTGAGAGGTAGGGCTGCCCGCTGCCTTTGCTTCCTTCCTGCATATGCCCGGGGCCAGCTCAAATAAACAACAATCAGAATCTCCCTAATTTCAGCCACATCTTCAAAGTTCAGGTTGACTAAATAGAGGCACAAGGTATATCCCTAAATCTCTGCAAAATACTGCTTTCAAACTTTGAAAGAGTCTCCAAGTCCGTATAGAGGTTCGAATTGTATTTCCATGATATGTCTACTCCTCATTTATTGACATTTTCAAAATCTTAACTTTTGTATTTAAGATCACAATAAAAATCTCTCTTCCCCAGCTATGTGGTGCATTGATGACATACATGTGGCAGGAATGAATGCTGAGGTGGGTGGCTAGAGTAATGCTGTCTGTGACGGTTAATTCGACTTGGCTGGGCTTGATTCTCAGCATTGAGCAGTTCTATTAACAAAGAGACTGGCACCGATCCCCCGTTTTGTGATCTGATGTGGTAATCCTCCGTTTTATTCAGAAAGCTGAGTCTAACATGATCTTTACAACTAAGGCATGTTGATAGGGAGAGAGTATTTTTTTTTCTTGCCAAAAAGGTCGTGTTCAGAGGGCACCTACTACGTGCTAGGCATTATGCTAGGGACTCTACATATACAACCTTCGTTTACTTAGCCCACCCAACAACCTTACATAAGATGTGCCCTATTTTAATTCTGAAGCAATTGAGACACAGAGGGGTTAAGCGCTTTGCCCCAGATCACACACTTGATAAGGTAGAACCTGATTGCCGTCAGATAAAATTGCCTTCAAAGCTCCTATAGTCTCTGTGCACTTGGATACAATTTTGAATGGCCTTTAATGGACTTGCCTAAAATTCGAATTTTTATCTTTGTGTCTTTCTGCATGAAGAATCCTAATAACGATCGAAGGTATTTAGTAATGTAACCAATGATTTCAAAATTTTAGCTTATGGTTTAAAATTATTGTAGCAAGCCATTAAATAAGTGTGGACGAGTGGAAATGAAACAGCATGCCGTGCCACAAGTCACTGCGGAAATGAGGTCATTACATTTAATGGAAAATTACATTTTGTGTTGTAACCAGTCTGAAATTAACCTCGCCCTTGGTCACAATGAAGCCTTGCATGCCAGACAGGAACTTAGGGGAAAATGCACAAAAACGGCAGCTAGCAGGAAGGCGGCCAGACTAGGAGGGAGACGGCTGGGGATTCTGGGTCTGGATGTCTTCGTTTGTGAAACGGGGTGACAAGGAGGAGGTGCCGGTGCTGCTGAGAGAGAATGGCTTCTGAGATCCTTTCCATTAATACACCAGGCTGCTGCGGCAAAGGCATTGCATGGGCACAGGGCTGCACCTGAAGTCCGCCGCCCCTGGGCAGTGGCTGCGTGGCCTTGGACCAATGACCTAGCTTCTGTGAATTTCCTCACCTGTAATTTTGTTAGAGAGCTCTGGTGGCACAAAGCTTGGTTGCTAACCTCATGGTTGGGGGTTCTAACCCGCCCAGAAGATGTGTGAGGAGACGACCTGGCAAACTGCTTCCGTAGAGATGGCAGCCACAAAAAACCCATTGGACAGTTCTGCTCTGCCACCTGAGCTCAGGCTGAGCCCAAATCCACTGGACAACCCCTTACTCATCATCAGCACCACCAACAAAAGCTCATAGATCGCGACGAGAACAGAATGCGTTATCACGCTTGTAAACTCCCTATACTGTCTGCCACAGTGCTGCTTAAGAAATGACCATTCTCCTTCAGCTTAAAGAAGGGTTATCTAACCTCCGGTCACCTTCTCAGTTTGGTCTCCCCATCCTTTGTGTTTAAGGAGGGGGCTCAGACTGCAGTGGTGAGAAGAACACGAAAGGAAACTGACAGTAACCTCGAGCACACAGCTTAGGCTCTCCTGCCCCAGCTCTGCTCCTTAAATGCGACTTGATGCTCCCACCTGCAAAATGATGGGGCAGGACTCTGTTCCCTTCCAGTTTGACTCGGCTTGGCCAATGCAGGAGAGTAAGCCCTTGCGTTTTGCTGTCACTGCCTACTTAAGTCAGAAGCTGAGTGTGTTGCAGTGTCTAGCAATTTATAGCTGCATCCATCCAATTATTTCCCATTTAATGCTGTGCAGTATTTCCCCAAATACCCCGCCAAACCACCCGAGTGGTAGGCTGAGCTCCACGAGGACAAGGATCAATTGTTTCTCTTACACTAATTGGCCCCATGATTTGTTAGGCTGCTGCCTTGGAAAGGGAACTGTCAGTAAAAAGAAATTAGGACAACATCGCCCTTGTTGAAAATGCACCAAACACCTTCCTGCAGCAATTCCCTTCAACCCCACCCCCCCACCCCCACCCACACACACACACAGGGTTTCACAGGGCAAAATGGCGATGAATTCAGATAGTTTACGTCTATCATTTCCCTGTTAGGGAAGAGACAACTGAAGTTCGGAAGGGGGTAGCAACTTGCCCAGTCAATGAGAAATCCATGATATGGTTTGGGAGCCAATGCATCATCGAATTTGAAACTGAACTTTATGCCCATCTTACAACATTGCATTGTCTGCATCAAGAGAGTGGTAACCAGGCTCTGCGCCTTACCTCCTGCGCTTCTGTTCCTCTTTCATGGCATGGATTTGCAGGGCTGTTCCAGGCTCCCAGACAGCCAGTGAGGGTGGTTATAGAGCAGGCTGACTCAGTCCCTCAGCGCTACCTACCACTAGCCAGCACCACTCCGTTCTATAGCGGTTCCCTTTTCCCAGAACTCCGGGGGGGGGGGGGGGGGGTGGGGGGTGGCGCTGTGCTCCGGGCTGGAGACACAAAAATCAAGAAAATATGGTCCTGATCCTTGAGGAGCTCAGTCTATGGGAGACAGAGAAGTCAGGTCCCTTTGATAAGGCTCATAAAGAAATCCTTTCCTTTTTTAATAGCACATCCCACCACCAATAATTATGCCTTCATTTGCATGATTGCCCGGTTAGTATCCGTCTCCCGAGTTTGACAGTGTAGGCCATGCCAACGGGGCCTGTGGCAGTTTCTGGCTCGCCCCTGTGTCCCACCTAATACCTAGGACAGCGCTCAGGATTTGGAAGAGACTGGTTGAAAGAATAAAGGCGTACTACGCTCGTGCCATGATACAGGTGAAGTAGAGTAAGGCCGCAGGTCGGCATTAACTACATTACTGAGATTTGGATAAGTAAACTGTTGAGTTGGGGGGGCACCGTGTTCCATCCACAGGGATAACAGAGACACAGGACTGCAAACCAGCATGCTACGTGCAGGGCATTGCACACAGTTTGGGATTATTAGATCGACAGATGGTAGGGAGAAAGTTGCAGCAGTAGGCTGGGGCAGCTCCTTCCACCTGGGTGCCCACTGGGATGGGAGCCGCTTCCTAGGTGCTGCCCCAGTGGGCTAGATACCCAGCTGACCAGTCAGGGACAGTGCTTCACAGGTGAGCAGAGAGTTACAATGTAACCTAGCTATTCCGGGGGCAGAAAAGAGCCTCGGGGCACTGGCCAGGTTTGCAGCCGGACCTCGTAAAAACACTGCCTTTCTAGTCTGCCGGTACTCTGGCAAAAATTCTTGTGAGACATCGGTGAATCCTGTCTCTTTATAATCCCTGACCCGCAGAAATCCCTTCAAGATCCCTGGCAGTAGGTGCCAAGGTTTCTGTCCGAATGGTGGTGGTGGTGATGGCAGTGTGCATCTTTCATAATTCGTTTGTCTGTCAAGGCAGTTTGGGGAGACAACTGGATAGGGTTCCTCCCTCGCAGAGCTGTGCATTACGTGGCAGGCTCACCGTTGATGAGAAGTGGCTAAGTCCACGAGTGGGCGTGGTTCTGTAGCCTCAGATGGCTCGTGATTGCTCCACAGCAATGCCACTGTCGTCTCCATGGCACAGACCTGCACCACTCTGCCGGTGAGCCTGCCGGTGACATGGCGATGCTGACAACTGCTATCTCAGAGTCAATGCAGACTCATACCAACCCCGTGTGGGTTTCCATGACTGCAACTGTGTCCTGACATAGAAAGTCCAGTCTGGCTCCTGTGGAGCGGCTGGTGGTTTCGAACTGCTGACCTTGCAGATTGGAGCCCAATGTGTAACCACTGCAGCACCAGGCATCTCCAGCAGATAACAACTGAGTTAGTTAAAAAAGTTTATTGTGCCAACCTAGCTGATAAACACATGTGGGGTTAATTGAAGGATGGAGAGATAAATGGCTAAGTGAGCTTCGCCTTTTGAGTTCTCCGGTCTCTTGCTTTCTAATGGTCAGACCAGTGTGCAATTGCCTTAGCCAGTTCTCTGCTTCAGCTGGCAAGGCTCACTTCTTGCAAGACATCCCTGAGGAGAAGCCACATGGACCTACCGCGATGCAGCCCTGGGTGTTGGAGCAGCGTGTGGAGACCCCGCCAGTGCTGAGATGCTTACACATTCAATGACTTGGCTTTCCTCCTGCAGCCGGTGTCATAGTGTGTGTTTTGTGAGACAGAGAAGGACTTTGTGGATTGGTGTCAGACATATGGGTTAATGTTGGACTTGTGGGCTTGGGCAGCACTGGGTTGGGATGTTTTCTTGATGTGCACTTAGCCCTTATATAAAACTCTCTCTTATACCTGAGTTTCTGTGGATTTGTTTCTCTAATGTACCCAGACTAACACAAAAACTCATACCCCAGATTGCCAGATCTAGGACATGCTTGAAGTATTTTCTCTGCATTTCTTATTGGCTGTGACCCGGACCCTGAATCTGAGGACATGTGGCAGGCCTGAAGGCCAGTGATGGTTCTGCACAGCAGTTTTATGAGCACAGGCTTTGAATAACAGGCCAAATTCTGGCCCCTACATGCAAGCAGTGGACACATAGATAAGGTACTTACCTTCCTGGGACTTTGCCTTCTCTCCTGGACAACAAGAATAGCTGTCTCGGAGGGTTACAAGAGTTCTATAGAAGTGCACTTGTGACAAGCTTAGCATAGTACACAGAAATGTTATTAAAGGAAATACTGTGATTTCAATGTCAGTAACAGCATATCCCACGAAAGAATGCCTTTTCTGTCAATGCAAAAGGTATTCCACGTCACCTACCCCCTGTCCTGGTGCATAAACAGAACAGTCTATGTTGAGTCAACTCTCACTCATGGACTATGGGTCAGGGTAGAAGGGAGCTCCACAGGTTTTTCACCAGCTGTGATCTTTCAGAAGTAGTTTGCTAAGCCTTTCTTCTCAGGAAACTATGGGTGGATTCAAACTACCAAACTTTCTGGTTAGCAGCCAGGGACACTAACTATTTACATTACCCAGGGACTCCCTCCTGGTACATTGTCAATTATGAATAATGCGCACACGCATGCAGGCGTGTGCGCGCACACGTGTGCACGCACACACATACACACACGGGGTGCTGCTAACTGCAAGGCCAGCAGGTCAAACCCACCAGCTGCTCTGTAGAAGAAAGACGTATTTCCATAGGGATTTACAGCCTTGGAAACCATGTAAGGCAGTTTGACTCTGTCTTACAGGGATGCTATGATCCAGAATCAATTTGATGGCAGAGGGTTCTTGGACATATGCAAGACCTTCAAAATGTCATTATCTTTAAATCCATTATTGAAAGTACCATGGACTTCTAAAAAAGATAAACCTGTCTGTATTTTGGAAGAAGCGCGGCCAGAGTGCTCCTTAGAGGCACAAAGGGCAAGACTTTGTTTCTCATACTCTGGACACGTTGTCAAGGGAAACCAGTCCCTGGAGAAGGACGTCATGTTTGGCACAGTAGAGGAGCCGCGAAAAAGAGGAAGCTAGACTCACATGGCTGCAACACTGGACTCAAGCCAAGGAACGCTTGTGAGGATGGTGCCGTGTGGGTTCTACTGCGCAGAATAAGGTGCTGTGGATCAGAACCAATTCAATGGTACCTAACAACAACACGAACCTCTTGAAGCCCCCTCATACATGCATGATACATATAACATATGCTTATATATCACATTTATAAATGTGCATCTTGCTCTGTTACTCACTCCTCCATGCTTTCCATGTGTGCTAGAACTGTCCTGTGGTTGCTGGTTTGTGCCTATGGGACTGCACCTTCTAGAAGATGAGGGAGAGGAGAAGGTGAGGGAGAAAGGACCAACGACGACACACCCGGCAGACACCCTGATGGGACCAAGGGCAGATGAGACCAGAACAAACCTTTTCCGCTCAGGGCTCAACTAAGTAGAAGCAAAAGTTGGCTTGGGGAAGCCAGCTCTCCTTCGTTGTGCATGAGAATGGAAAGAAGGGGCAAAGCGTAGGCGCTGTTAAGTCTGGAAATGAATAACAAGATGTCTTTAGCGTGAGGCAGAGACAAGAGAGGAGCTGAAAACACAGCCAGCGTCAAGAGCACCTGGGAAGCAGAAGGAGTAGCGCGCGGGGCGCCTCTATGTGTGCCTGCTGAAGAGGATGCTCCCCTCACCAGCTGCACCTGCAGACAGGTAAGCAAAGTGGTGGAGATGCAGGGCGTTTATTCTAAAAGTCTGCTCCCCACTTCAGGAAATTAATTGCCCAAAGTCAGCATCTAGCAATTTCCTATCAACAGGATACAATGGGAACCATCCAGGGACCCAGCCAACTGGGGGTAGGGGTGGGGGAGGGGGATACAGACATTTTTGGAGCATCTCCTGTAGACTGATCTAATAGAATTAGATTTCATTCTCTCTTAAGTTTTTCTCTTTTATCATTTAGTTTAGCAGAGGACACTCCAAATGACCAATTCCACAATTCAAGAGCAAGCCAATACATGCTACTTCTTTTCTAATGTCACTATTCAATGTCTTCCACCTTACATATGTCCTCTAAAACACTGATGGATTATTTCTCCTTCCGTCCACCCACCCGCCCACTCAGGCACCCAACCATCCATTCCTTTAACTACTCATTTGATAAAAACTCTTCCACCTCCTGTGGGTGTACACCACATATGAGGTTAAGGACCCCACTGGGTCAGTCACACTCTTTGGTCTCTAACACCTACCATCCACTCTTTAGTTACATATGCAAAGAGCTGTATAGCTTTAAAAATACTATCTAAATAACCAAATCATTCATTGACTCATTTAATTATCCTCAAGTCATGGACAGCCAAAAGGATAAACAAATGTCTTAGAAGCCGTACGGCCAGCGGCTCCTTAGAGGCAAGGAGGCAAGACTTCCTCTTACATACTTCGGACCTGTCTGGAGAGGGCAGTCCCTGGAGAAGGACACCCTTGGGCAGGTAGGAGGTCAGTGAAGGAGAGGCGGAAGACTGACACGGTGGCTGAAACGATGGGCTCAATACAGGCACAATTGTGAGACGGCATAGGACTGGGCGATGTTTCCTTCTGTTGTGCTTCCTGCCACCACAGGTCAGCACCGACTGGATGGCATCTAACGACACCTGATAAAAGTGAGAACATGACTTAGCCCAGAAGGGCTAAGTAATCTGCCTAAAGTCTCGCCTAGTACACAGCAGATGGGGTGCCAGTATCCTGGAGCTTGTTTGATCCCTAACACCAAGTTTCTTCTACATCATCTCAAAGGCAGGTAGGGCAGACCAGGGACAGAAGCCTAGTGTAATTTGTTCAATGAATTAAAGGCCTCAGACAAGTCATTACAAATCCAGAGAAGAGTCATGCCTTCGTCCAAATAAATGCAGTGAGGAGAGTGGCAACAGTGTTAGGAATGATGATGATCCTACCAATAAAACTGATCATGTTGACTGTTTTCTTTCCATTCATTGAATGGATGAGGAAATTCACGCAGCAGAAGACGAGGTGGTCCTTTGTCCAAGATCACCCAGCTGGGAAAGCAGTGCTGGGATTCAAATTCAACTCCAGTGCCTGCGGTTCTTCCAAAAATTCACAGTGCACCCAGACTACCCATTTCTACCCTCCTTGCTTAAAAGCTCAGGAGCCCTGGTGGCATGGTGGTTATGTGCTGGGCTGCTAACTGCGAGGCCAGCAGTTCGAAACCACCAGCAGCTCCCTAGGAGAAAGGCTTTCCCCTCCTGTAAAGAGCTACAGTCTTGGCAACTCACAGGGGGCAGTTCTACCCTGTCCTGCAGGGTCCACTAAGGTGCAGCATCGACTCAGTGGCAGTAAGTTTTCAGAGTACTGCTTTCTGAAATGCCTAGAATAAAGTACCCAAGGCCATTGTTAGACTCTCCACGGCAGGAGACAACCTTAAGGTCCCTGTTTCAAGCAAAGAATCTTGCAGAAAAATGAAATCCAGCAAAAGAAAACTTGAGTACTGCAGTATCTGCTATGAACATGAAGCCTGGATATTTCCGCTCCATGTCCCTGTAAACCATGAGAGAGAACTCCATTTACCACCGGGTCTCTCATGCTTTTCACCCACTAGGCCTTGGCCAACTCAACCCATGTGTTACCTTCTTGCAGGTGCCTCCATGACCACTCAAGGGAGCATCCCTCCCTCCAGTTAAGCCCAGCTCACCCTTTTGCATGAGTGTCTTACTACTTTCTCCCTTCTGAAAATAATCTGTTCATTTGCTTATGGTCCTGTGTACATTCATGCCTGCCTTCTCTTTACTGTATGCCCAGAAACTAGAGTGAATCTGGAGCCGTGGCTGACATGTAGTAGCTAATCAATAAGTGCTTGCCAAATAAGTAAAACTTCTATTCCCCTGTCAAGATCAGCTCAAAAGCCCTTTCCTTGGGCATATTCAAAGCACCCTCCAGGGGGAATCGATGTCCGTTTTTCTGGTCCCTGATAACAATCCCCGTATGTATGCAAGTCCTTATCTCTCTGTATTGCAATTGTAGGCTTTCTCTTGTCTGTTTCTCGAGCTACGTCTTGGAACCAAGAGGGCAGGTGTGGTGAGGCGTTTTCCTCATTCTCAGTGCTCAGATTAGCATCTGACAAATACCGATTAGAAGAATGTTTGTTGAATTAATAGGCAGCTAAGCACATAGATGGATAAACGCATACGTTAAGTGAAAAAGAACAATGCATTTTCTCAGTAAGGAAATTAAAATTTATAAATACTGTGCCCTTCAAAGTCTATGGCTTACTGTCTTCAGACAGACTAGTTAACCATGAAAGAAACTTGTATGGCTTATAACCAAGACATGCTCATCTTTTGTTCAAGCAACATGGCCAACCTCGGTTGGCGGCGTCTCTGATGCAGTGTCCCTGGGCCCAGGCTGATGGATGCTCCTACATTGCTACCCAGGGCCTTCGAGTTGACAGCTTGGTATACTTGCTACCTCACAGCTGCTGAGGCAGGAGAGGAAGGGACTGGAGGATTCCAGTGCTTGCTTTTGCTTGGCCTGGAAGTGGTCAATGGCACTTCATTTCAGAGCCAGATAGACTCACATGATGCCTAACTTCTAAAGCTTAATACCGGGCCGGGGGGGGGGGGGCGGTTGGGTCCTGAAGTGGGCAGCCAATGTCTCCTCCGTGTTTGGGTCACAAAGTTGCTGAAGGTCACATGCTTCTGATGCTTCCAGGTGCTGCAGAGTTTGAGAAATGGCAATGTGAACTCTATCACAGTCTAATTTTTATTTATTTGTAAAGACAGGCTTAAGTAGTGATTGGCGTTTTACACAGTGCTTGCACAAGCTGGAGCATGTCTCCTGATGTGACTCCAACCTACGTTAGGAAAGGTCACATGTGGATTACCAGTAAATCCAAACTTCTTAGCAGTAAAAGATAGGTTCTCCTTTACGCTTTTTAAAAAACAGTAGCTCACCTTTAGTCGCTGACTGTCTACCGGATGTCAGTGTGGCGATTTCTTGACTTATCCAATATCTAGTCTCCAAACAGTCCTGCTGCATACTATTAGGAATACAATTTTACAAATGAAGACACTGACTCTGAGGGATAAAGGTCCTTGGTCAAGGTCACATGGCTCAGAAGGGTTCAAGTGGAATTTGAACTCAGAATGATCTGAGAACAATTCACTAAACCCCACCCTCCATTTGACCAGAGCCTGGTGAGTCTAGAGATCTCAGTGGGGGTACTGCTGGGAAAACTCTTTCTAATGCCTCTTTGACCTCTAACATGCTATAAAAACATTTTATAAGCCTCTGTAGGGAGGGGAAAAAATCAAACTGCACTAGATAAAAGTCAGATTTATCATGCATAAATTATGACTTTTTCTTTGTTTAAAAGAAGTGATAAGAAAAATAGAGGATTGCAACTTAAAGACTGATGTTCTGCCAGATGACAAAATAAGCAGTACTCCAGAAACCCAAATTGATAACCACCAAAATAGGACTCAACATGTCTTATGGACATAGGCACATCCAAAATATACACCATCTTAATTTCCATAGGGGCACACTCTTTGAGAAAAAACGAAAACAAAAAAGGAAACAGTCTAACTGTCCCCGTAGTTAGTTGGTAAAATGACTCTTAAGGCCAGCAATTATTTTGCAAGATACTGAAATAGGTGGAATATCATCTCTGCTACCGCTGAGATGCAAGCACCGGGCAACTTACATCATCTCTGAGAGTCTGACTGTCCTCTTATAGAAAAGGGGTTCTGGAAGCCAAGATAGCATAATGCTGAAGTTTGAGGCCAGAATGTCATTTTAAAAATAGAAATAATTGGTCCACTCCACTGTGTAACTGACATTGGTGAGGATCTAGGAAGAGTCAGAATTTGGGGCACTGAGGATACAAGGACGGCTAAAACCATGGTCCGTGTCCTCATCACGTTCTAAAGACCAATACTGCCAAGACCTCCATGTAGTCTCTCTGCAATAAAGCTTATAGGGTTGTTACCAGAATTAAAAGCGTCCTCTTGGTTCAACGGTTAAGTGTTTGCTTGTGAACTCAAAGGTCAGTGGTTCAAGCCCACCATTTACTCTGTGGGAGAATAGACCTGGCTACCTGCTGGGGAAAAGGCCACAGCCCAGGAAACCCTATGGGGATGTAGACTGTTCTATAGAGCCATTGTAAACTAGAATCAACTCTATAGCACATGCTAACAGGAATTTTTTTTTTAAGGCATAAACATCTAGAACAAAGTAAGTGTTTAGCAGATGCCAGGAACCATCGGTACTAATAGCGGTGGCAGAGGTTGTAGTAGGTGCCCAGTTTGCAGCTCATCGATGCTCAAAATTGTTTGTTGAAGAAAACAACAAATGCTAGTAAGCTGGTGGGGAAATTGGAACTTTTCCGCACTACTTATGGGATTGTGAACTGGGGCAAGCACTATGGAAAGCAGCATGTCGCTTCCTGAAAAAGCTAGAAATAGAAATATCTTATGAGCCGGTGACACTAAAAGACACACACATGCCTATGTTCATTGCATCATTATTTCTGATAGCAATAAGAGGGAAACGATGTAAGGGTCCAGCAATGGATAAATGAACTATATATGCACACAATGGAATACTATGCAGTTATAAATAGGGAAGAGTTCTAAAATATGTTAGCATATAGAGGAATGCTATGGTTATGGGGGACATTATGTGGAATGAAATCATTCAGTCATAAAAACAATTATTATGACCTTCCTTTTATGGAAAACAAGAATAGGTATACACATGGAAAGCAAAATTCTTTGATGGTTACCTGGGATGGGATGGGGAGCAATAGACAATCACTTTCAAGTTAGTGGGCATTTGTCATTGGGGGTGATAGGAGAGGTTTTAGTCTGATTTTCATCAGCAAGCGATTCCTAGCTGTCAGTAAGCAAGATTATGTCATCTGAATGCCTCATTGAAGGCTGTTGACAAGCCTTCCTCCAAGCCCAATGTCCTATTAATCTTCATAGAACCAAGCTTTCTGGATTCTTTGTTCAGGGTACAGTTTGAACCCCTGTGTTCAATGGCTATAACCCTGATGGACAGCTCTCCTGATTTTAAACACACAATATTTCCTGGTTCTGTTCAAACATTTACCTCTTGGTCTACGTACATGTTCTGCATGAGCACAACAAAGTTTTCTGAAATTTCCATTATTCTTAATGTTAGTCATAGTTTTTTTTTATGATCCACACAGTTGACTATCTTTGCACAGTCAATAAATGCAAGTAAATATCTTTCTGGTATTCTCTTCTTCTAAGCAATTATATGCCTTGTTCCATGTCCTCTTCTGGATCTAGCAAGAAAATCTGAACTCATTGTTGATGTACTGATGCAACCATTTTAAAATTATCTTCAGCATTTTTTGCATGTCATATTAGTGGTGTTGTTCAATAATTTCTCTATTCTCTTGAATGATGAATACATTCTGCATTTTCTTTCAAACAAGTTATGTCCTGTAATCATTAACCTTTTATTGCTTGTGAGTATATATATATATATATATATATATACTTGTCATATATACATATGTTATATATATAACTTACACATATGTATATATACACACACATACAAACACTTGTTATATATATATGTGTGTGTGTGTGTGTGTCTATATCTTCCAGTCAGTTGGTCAGGCACATAAGTTGACAGATACATAATTCTCAATTTTGTTATGGCAGACAGTAAATTGGGACGAAGGGGCGTTTCTTATAGGACAGAGTTGCTTTGGAAGATATGTTGTGGGAGGTTGGATTTGGGTGGGCTTTAAAACCAGTTGTAGTTCTTTACGCAATTGATGATACAATCCAGATATCATATGAGCAAAAGTGTTGAGACCAGTCTTAATTGGGGATCTGAGAAAAGGCCATGTTAGATAGTGAATCTGGTGTATCAAGGCAAGTAGGGTGTGATACCATAGATATAGCTTTAGATGCCTAACTAAGGAGTATTGATTAATCTATTCGCAAGGACTAAAAGGTTAATGATTAAAGGGCAGAACTTGCAGTTGCTGGACTCAGGTCACCTGAGTTCAAATGACAACCATCTTACAAGTAGATCTAGGATCTTGGATTTTGTTCATCACCTCTCTGAAGCAGTTTGTTCATGTGTAAAATAAAGCTAGTAATACACTCTATCTCATCAGGTTATTGTGAAGATAAATGGAGTCATTTAATTGATAAATGTAAAGTACTAATCATCTATGGTGCCTAGCTATTGTAGGACCAGTAGTTGTGGCAGTAGTGGAAGTATTTATTATGGTTCAAATGTTAGCAATATTTACAAAAAGGTGGTAGTTGCTCTGGATGGCTGGTGGTAGAATATCCCCTCCAATATGGGAGGAGCCAAGTTTGAGTCTTGGCCAACAGCCTCTATGTGCAGCCATCACACATCTGCCATTGGAGACTTGGCTGTTGTTATGGTGTTGAACTCATTTCAGCAGATCATTCAGATGAAAACACACAAGGAAGAAAGGCCTGGCAATCTATGTCTGAGAATCAGCCAATGGATCCGGCAGGGTGACATTAGGTGGGGGAGCAAGAGATCCCATTGTAGATTCACCATGAGTGGGGCTGACTTGACAGCAGCCAAATCTGCTACAAGGAGGTTATGCTAACCAAACACATCCGACCCCCAGTTACATCGCTTGTTTATCCACCGGACTGCGTACCTTGTCTGGGTGCTCAGGGACACAGAAAGACTGAATCAGGTCTCTGTCTTCAGGCTCAGGAGCTGTGGTGGGGCAGTGGGTTAAGTGATGGGCGGCTAGCCACTGCTAAACACCAGTCACTCTGTCAGAGAAAGATGAGGCTTTCTTCTCGTGTACAGATGTACAGCCTGGAAACCCAGAGGGACAGTTTTCCTCTGTCCTGTAGGGTCACTATGGGCCGGAAACAACTAGGAGACAGTGAGTTTTCTTTCTGGTTTTGAGTCGTCAAATGTGAACCAAGCTATGATGGATGTACAGTACCATATCAAATGTAACGTGCTGTAAACTAAATCCGGATGACACAGTCATCAAAATGGGGGGGAGAAAGGCTCTGAAAACCATTGAAATAGTCCATACGAGTATTCAAGGGACCGAAACACCTGGGAGAGCAAGCACTTGGGCTGTGGAGGCCTGGGGTCATTGGGGAGCTGGGGAAAAAGCAGACCCATAGAGGACATTGCTCGGACCTGACGCAGGAGGACAGCCATATATCATCCTGTTATTATCACGGTTAGTAGTTCATGGCCATCAGGTTGAGGCTGGCTCACGAGTGTCCTAGTAGAACTTCTCCAGAGGGTCTTCAAAGCCATGACTTGTTAGAAGCAAGTCACCAAGCTTGTCTTCGGGGTGCCCCTGAATGGGTTTGAACTGCCAACTTTTGACTCAGCGCTTCACTTAATCCTTATCATACTCCAGACCCTCTATCTCTATGGGACACTCTCAGTGCCACCATGGCTGGAGATGGACGCTGTGAACGGGGCAGAACATCTGACTCCACGGCTGATGCCACGCTTGCTCACTGTAGGAGACCGCATCATCTTTACCCTTGCCAGGGTGCCAGGGTGCGTGTTGTACTCAGAGAACCATGAACCACCGCCAAGGCAGGACCAGGCCCAAGGCTGCAGCCACACAGATAGCTTCAGAGCTGACGGTCGATCCTTTTTGAATCTCTTTGTAGTCGGACTCACGAGCCACTGTCCTCCTCGAGTGATGTAATTACTTCGGTATTTGAAAACCAGCAACAAATTAAGGGAGCGACATAATCAACTGTTACATTAATTAGTCACCCTTTGTTGAAAGGCAAACATCCTGTTAAATGTGTGAGTTAATAATGACTTCTGCATCAATTCTCAGTTTTGCACATTCGCAAAGGCTCCATTTCAGTCCCTGATGTGCAAACCTCTTTGTCTCCCCCGATAAGAGATCTGAACCAAGTCCAATCATTCTCGGGCTGCCTGAGGTTCCACCAAAGAGAGGTCTCGATGCTGGCAGAGCCATGGAAGTCAAAAGAAAGCAGTCGAGTCAGCTAAGCAGTGCCGGCTGCGGGTAGAGCCGCGTGGCTTATTCCTCCTGCCGTGCACTTACCCTTGCATCCCTCTTCGATCCCTCACACTGGGCACTGGTGCTGCAGAGATGGAAAATCCTGTTGTTCTGATGCATGGCGATCCCATCTCCACGTGCCAGAGTACAGCTGTATTGGATTTCCAGTGGCTACTTTTTCCAATGGAGATCACCAGGCCTTCCTTCCAATGCTCTTCTCTAGGGTTTTCAATGGTTTTCATTCTTAAGAAGTCAATGGACTTAAACTTCCAGCCTTCTAGTTAGCAGCTAAGCACATTAATCATGTCTTACCAGAGGCTCCGAGTGAGAGGAGCATATGAACCAGTGTTCGTGAAGCCAGGCCACCTTCTAGAATTTTAAAACTCACTTTATCCTGACCACCCCTCAAGGAGATGTGCACTGTTACCATTTTAAGGTCCTAGTAGGGTACCCAGGTATCACAGTGGGTTAAGCTAACCATCAGGTGTGCAGTTTGAACCCACCAGTCATTTGGTGGCAGGAAAATGGGGCTTTGGAAACCCACAGGCGCAGATGGACCCCGCCATACGGAGTGACCGCGAGCTCGCATCACCGCACGGCAGCAAGCGATTGCCTTGTGGAACTCCTCGCTGTGTGGCACCGAGTCAGTTCTGTAAAACAGAGCAGAACTTCCCCAGGAGGGCTTTTAAGGATTTAATCTTTACGGAAGCAGATTGCCACCTCTTTCTCCCGCAGAGTGGCTGACAGGTTCAAATGGCTGACCTTTCAGTGAAGTGCTAAACCTCGGTGTCACCAGGGCTGCTTATTCTTTGCTTACAGAGGAGGAAACTGAGGCATAAAACACAATGAAAGCCCACTGCTGTCAAGTTGAGTCCTACTCTTGCTGACCCAGGGGCTCAGAGTAAGAATGCTGCCCAGAGTGTTTGTGGCTGTCATCTCTAGGGAATCACAATGCCAGGCTTGAGCGGGTTCAAACCTTCAACCTTTGGGTTAGTAGTTGAACAGTTAATAGTGCTTCTCCTGGAGATGCTGGAGGAGAGGGGGATATGCCAACCACCACTGAGCATTGTGTAGGGGTCAGCCATCTTTCTGCGGTTTTCTTTACTTAATCCCTACAAGAATTCTGAAATGGGCATTATTCACATTATCGTTCTTAGCTTACAGACAAGGGAGTAGGGCACAGAGAGGTTAAATGCCTACCCTATGGGGCTAGCCCACTGACAGCACTGGGATTTGAACCCAGGATGTCTGGCTTTAGCGCTCGTACTCTGAATCACTCTGCCGTGTTGCCCGCTATCTCAGGGAGAAATAAATCAGCAAGGCCCCCTTTCTCAATGAGCTCCCCATCTTGAGAGGCAATAGTGGTCTAATCAAGCCAATGCCAATGCAGCATGATCCTGGCAGTCACAGAAACACGTTTCTAGAAATATGTGGCCAAAGGATCTTCTGACTGAGGATATTCTCCCCCCAGCCCCCATCAAGGCACCAGACCCCATTGCCATGCACAGTGTCACAGCAGAACCCCAGCCCCATTCGCTATTTCAGCCACACTGCTCGAAAGACGTTCCGATGACCGGAGCGCAGACTCAACTCTTTGGAGATGGCCCGCTTGGCCACCCTGCAGTCGAGTGTGAAGGATATTATACAGAAATAAACCACACTGCCCTCTTCATTATATTAATGCACTGTAATGATTCCATTCTCTAAATAGTCCTTGGAATTGACTGACATGATACCAAATTTGTGCCTGCATGCATAATGCTAGGATTTTATTATTAAACCGAGCTCACAGATTGAGCGCCAGGATTTAAAACAAACAAAAATCCACAATTATCGCATATGAATTTTCCCTCATTGCCAAGGCCTGTTCAAGTACACTCTTTGGGGGGCTTTTAATGCTCCCTTCTTTTCAGAGCATCTCCGTGTGCCAGGCGAGGCAGACGACAGGGGACAGGATATCGTGAAGTTTCAAAGTTCAGGGGAGTCTCTTCCTCCTCCTTTAAGTGGGGGGTGAGGGCGGATTGGTCTAGTCTCCTGAATAGTCCATTTCTACATGTAAATGGATTTCCAGCTGCATATTCAAATGCATTGAAAGACCAGCAAGGGCTGCAGGCCTCCTGGAAATTGTTGGCTCTGCTGCTCTCTCTGCTGGTGCCAAGCCCAAGGAAACGCCTCATTCAAGAAGCAGAAAATGACCTTAAAATGAGGACAGTAGCTCTCTCCTCCAAATGGCAGGGCCAGAGAAGGGGAGTCAAAGGTCACGTCAGTCGTAGGACTGGGTCTCGGAAACACACAGACCTCAGAAACCCAGGCCTTTCCAGGGAAAGTGGACAAAGTGGAGGTATTTTTAGCTGTCCTTCAGGCTCTGCCTGATATTGAGTCCCTGGGTGCTAACGGCTGGATACTCCCATTATCTTGGAGCAAATGAGATGAGATGCTAAAGGAAGAGGGTCAGCTTCAGGGGATGGTGGTAAAAAGCTAACTTGGAGAGGGAGGCTCTCTGGGTGGGCAGGTGCAGGGAAGGCAGAGAGGAAGGCTGTACAATTCCATCACTGTCAGTAGGGATGCTTCCTCCACAGGCACAGGGGCAGATGAGGCAGCACAGGGCAGATGAGGGAGGGCTCAGGCCCCTGAGATCTCCCAGGCAGGGTCTGGATCTCACTAATTGGCTAATGGGTTGTCTGTGCAACCTCAGGCAAGTCACTTAACCTCTCTGAGCTTTGGTTTTTTTTTCTCATAAAAAAAAACAAAACAGGAAGAATCGGATCTTGTCAATGGACTAAACAAGAGTGTCCTTTGGAAAGTACCTAGAAAACCAGTCCTTGGGGCAATTAGCCTAGGGGTCTTAAAAAAACACAATATTTTTGAAGTTCCTCCATATGTATGAAGTGTAGGCAGGAAAAATCATGGCCAAAAGGAATAAGAGAAAGGTTTTAAGGTGTGTGTGTGTGTGTGTGTGTGTGTGTGTGTGTGTGTGTGTGTGTGTGTGTTGTATTATATGCCAGGGGAGGAAACTTGAAAATCTGACAAAAGGCTTGGCATGGCGGGGAGAGGAGGGATCACGTGGACCAGGTGACACAGAGGTGTGAACAAGTACTGGATCTCTCACTACCTTGTCCACCGTGCTTTTGGCCTAAGAGTCTCCAAAGCAGGAGATGAATGCAATCCATGTACGGTACATTGGAAGGGATCACTGCGGCTTGTGTTTTTAGAGTGGCTGGAGGGGCCTAGAAGGACCAGGGGAACATCCTGAGGAGAGAGGATGAAAGGCTGGGTTCCCCGGTGGCAGCTGAGATGAAGAAAAGTGGGTGGATCTGAGAGGCAGACAGGAGGCACATTCAACATTTTGGAGGATGGCTAGCTGTGGAGATTGGACGTCTGGTCTGTGTGAACGCCTTCACAGTGATACCCAAAGTGGGCAAGGGACCTTGAGAAGAGTGGACCTCTATCACGTTTGAAGGCCCGTTTTTTTTGTGCTGGATGCGTAGGTGGAAGAATATTATGATCAAAAGGGATAGCCTAAATACTCTGAAGTGTGTGTGTAAGGAAAACCCAGTCAACCCAGTAATACCCTGAACACAACCTTTATGACCATGCTGCTGGGTTTTGTTTGCAAACTGCTAAGTGGCTTAGTAATACACATGAACATCTGTAGCCGTTTCGTGGCCACAGCCACGTTCCGGCTGAGTGGTCTTGTCTCCGTGCAGAAGACATCCGCTCGTTTGGTTACTGTCAAAATCCCAGGGTGAGTCACATCTGCAATGAAGCATAGGCTTCCTTGGACCACAGCTCCATCCTGGACGGATTGGAAAAGAAAACAGAAACCAGTCCTTCCCCACAGACAACTTAAAGAGAAGCATTACGGAAAGCTAGCCAAGATAGCTTAGTTTTGTTTTTTCCAATGAACGTTTGCTGATTTTTGGACATGCAAATAGACTGACCTGAAGAAAGGTGTGCTGGGGATCCGGGCAGCGAGGGCAGAACGTGGTTTAAAGCAGGGCATGTTCATCTGGGCCGATGGCACAGGAAAGCTATGCATTTGTTACACCGTACCACCGAGAACCCCGCGGAGCAGTGTTCGCCTCCAACGTGTGCGTGGGCTTGCCTTGAGTTGGCATCAACTCCATGGCAACTGGTCCCACTAATTTGGTTTGCTCGCTTTCAGGCACCTGCTCTCTGGGGACTGATGGTGTGAGAAGAACAGAGCTGATGGGGTGCAGCCCAGGGTGTGCCACGGGACAGGACAGGGGGCAGCCACAATCAGATGGCTGGAATCTTCTGGCTTTGAGTTGAGATGAAGGCTAAGGAATGGGAGGAGATGCAGGGATTCCGTGTCACAGAAAAAAACCTGGCTGAGTTGAGGGAGCAGGCTGTCGGTGTTATTTATAGCTGGGGGCCTACCCACTGGAAGAGGGGCCCTTGGGTGGCCAGATCAGAGACCAGCCATTACCCAGCCATGCAGTCCTCCGCAGTGTCACTGCCTGCCCACAAAAACCTCTCCCCCTGCCGCCTCTAGGTCAGGTAGCCCAGCAGTGCAGCCAATACGGGAACACACTTGAAACCGCTGACTGCCCATTGGAGACGGAGGAGATGCCTCCGGGCTGTGAAGATCCCCAGCTAACTCATCACTGTGGTTCTGGCTATCCCACGGATGTGGGGGCCTGGGGGCAAATCTAGACATTTTACAAACCCTTTCTCCTTCCACTCAGTCCACAACAAACACCCTAATGGATGCAAAACACCTCTCTGACAAGGACCTGCTGGAGTGGGGGGATGGTGCAGTATGGATTAATTGGACCCTGGAGCGAAGAGGGGTAGGGGGGGGACGGAAGCATTTTTCAAAAAGGAAACCTCAAAGAGCCAAGAAAAGAACAAAGCCCTTTCAAGTGCTTCTCCCTGTGTGTGTTTTCCTTCCATCCCCTGTTGTTTGCTGCTCCGAGGAGAGGTGGGGAGCAGTGAAGCCCCCCTTAATAGGTGCCTGTCACATTGTGTTATTACAATTCTATATTTCAATTAAAGCAATGTAGCCAATTTAAAAGTTCTACCGTGCCGCACTCACAACGTGGAGATCTGAGGATTCAACTCGCACGGTTTTAATACCCTACTTTTCCCCTTCTTCTCATTTTCATGTAAATCAGGTTGAACGCTGTCTCTTTTCTCCTTCCTCTAATCTAACTCTCAAAATACTACGCCAATTAAACAGTCCGTGTGAAGACAGCTTCCCAAACCCAGCGTGATTTTGCTGTGCTGCTTTGATTTTCCGAAAAGTTTTCCTCTCTGTCTTTTCCGGCCTTTCTTAAGTGGCATGGTTTTATTCTGAGTCACGTGATTCCCTTGGAGATTATATCAGGGAGCAAGTGGGCTGATCTGGCCAAAGACCTATCCCTAATCCCTTCCAAGTCGGCTTCTAAACTTAGATGCAGCCCGGCTAGGGGTGGGGGGTGGGGCTTCTGGTTGGTGGTTTTCATTAGTTGCCTTCAAGTAGAATCTGTCTCATAGTGACCCACTGGCGTCCAGTGAACCGGTTACATGTTCAGCCTCCCACCAGCCATCCTGTGGCCCCACCAGCCATCCCACAGGAGGAAGATGTGAAAACAGTGGCACCTGCTGCTGGAAAGTTATAGTCCTAAATGGTCACCTTGAGCCAAAAGACCATGGGGGTAAGCCTCAGGATCCTGCCTGTTAACTAAGAAGACAAAACTCATCTTGGAGGATTGTCAAGTGTCAGGAGGCACCAGGAAGGTGGTCAGTGGCTAGGTACTTCTCTCTCTTCCCTAACAGGACAACGCTCTCAGTGGGTTGTGCTTTGCTCCAGCAGAAACCAGCCCTTGCATGGTACCTAGAGTGTATGCTAGTTCATCTGAGTTTTTGGTGGTTCTCTTCTTGTCCATGAAAATTCAGCCCACCCCTTCCTCAGGACTCCTTCTTCACACTGTGTGTTTAGGGGAATTGGAAGTTCCTTCATCTCAACAAGATGCAGGCTCATTAAGTCAGGCTCTGCGTAGGGGCTGGGCCAAGCGCGTTTTCGGTTTGCCTGATTTTCACTGAAGATGTTTGCTCATGTCCGGCAGGGCGCACGGCATTCTGACACAAACAGCACGCAGAGCCCCCCTCTGATGCGTGTGGCTCTGGATTGGTCCTCAGAGACCTGACACAGGTGGATGGGAAGGCATTTCCCCTCTGTTCCCTGATCAGAGGCGGGAATCCTGGACATTTGGAGGTTCATTCCTCCAAAGCAAGGCCTTCGAATGACTGGAACAGGCAGGGCTATTTAAAGGCATTACGTGGAAAAAGACATAAAGGAGCCATTCATATTCAAGTAGTCCTCATTTCCTGAGCCCATTGTACCTGGTGAACAGGTGGAAACCAAGATGAGTAAGTCCCCAACCAGTCTCAGAGCTCTCAGTCTCAGAGCCCCAGGGCCTTCTAGTCTCTGATCTGACTTCTGATGTTCTCCCCGTCTCTACTGGCTCATAATGCTGGAGTTCCACCAAGCCTCATACATGGTACCCCAGGCATGGCAGGAATTCCCCAGAAATAGCTCCATCACATAGGATCTCAAAGGGAAATGCTGGGTTTCGAACACACTGCAGACCCCTTTAGTAACCTCTAGGTACAACCACCTGGACCACCAAGGTGGTTGTCTTCCAGCAGACTGACCTTTCCTCTGAACAGGCTGCTATAGGTAGAACTTAATATGAGATAGATAGATAAATAGATAGATAGATAGATAGATAGATAGATAGATAGATAGATGAGATGTGGCTTTGCAATGTGAGAATTCACCTCATATATTGCAATAGCTTAGCTTTTTCTTCACCTCCAGAATCAGTATCATAATTATGATAAAGTACTAATAATCAGAGAAATGGCATTCATTGGGGGTTCCATCAAGGTTCTCTCATAGTGGTCCCATGAGATAAACCCAACCAAGTCTACAGCCATCGGGTCAGTTCTATGGTCAGTCCCTGCAGGACACCATGGAATTCCTTCTGTGGGCTTTGAAACTGTACATCTTTATAGGAGTAGGAGGCCGGCTCTTTCTCCCACAGAGCACCTGGTGATGCAGAGCTGCCAACCTTGTAGATAGCAGCCCAATGACGGACCAGGGCTCTTTGCCCTACAAAAATAGGACTAGTTATTGCTCCCATTGTCCTAATGAGGCCAGGACAAGGCACCCAGTGCATAGTGGGTGTTCTTAAATATCTGTTGAATGACGACGTCCATTAAATGAGTTCTAAACACAATCTGCTGTGCTTCTGAAATCAATAACCCTGAGTGTCATTTAAATACTTATAAGCTTTGAAGTCATATTGTTCAATGTCCATTGACCCAAGGAGGGTGAGATTTACCATTTTACGACAGGGACCACAGGAATGAGGCAAGGAATGTGATTTAATACGGTGCTTTGGGGCACAGATAAGATTACTATAAATTCTATGTTCAGACCAAACTGGAGACCTATGTGCCCATGAAAACGTGTATTTTTCTGAGCTATGAGTAAGGCAGCCCCATGCAAGGGTTCATTACCATCAGTTCACAGTGAAGCTGTTCTCTCCTAGGCTCGGTGCTCCCTGCTAAACCCACTGCCCGCGAGAGGACTTTGACTCATGAGAACCCTCCGTGGGGTTGCTGAGCCTGTAAATCTTCCTGGGAGCAGACAGCCTCATCTTTCTCCTGAGCAGTAGTTTGTATGTTAGGGATATATATATAATATATATATATTTTTTAAGATGAGCAAGGCAGGTCTCTGTCACTATTGACAATTAGCTGTTTGTGTTATGGAAAGGGAGTGTTCTAATGGGCTAAGGAAGTGTCCATGTAGCCTTATCTCTGAGAATTGAAGCCCTGCTACCATCAGAGCTGGCTTCACCTTACTTCTCGGCACACACTGCCCTGCAGGGCGGAAACGGATCTCAGGCCTAGCGCTAGTGGTTTCGTCACTTTGAAGTTATCTCTTTTACTTCTTTTAGCCTCAGTTTCCTATTTTTGAATAGAGGTTGAATTCAGTGACAGCTATGATTCCTTCTAGTTGTGAATTCTCTCGTGCCATAGTTTGGTAGAGCTTACGAAGGAGCCTGGGCAGCACAGTGTGTTAAGCACGCAGCTGCTAAAGGAAAGGTTGTCAGCTCGAACCCACCAGTCAGTCACTCCAGGCAAGATGTGTCCGTCTGCTCCCACTCAGATTCACAGCCTTGGAAACTGGTAGGGCAGTTCTCTTCGGTCCTAGGGGGTCACTGTGGGTCAGAATCGACTCCATGGAAGCAGGTTTGGTTTTTGGTTTTTGCAGTGCTTTCAATGTGTAAAGGAAGATTTCCTCCTTCCACCCATCCATTCATTATTCAGATATTTACTGAGCACTAATCATGATCCGGAGACTGAGCTAGGTAATATACCTAGAAAGTCCTGCTCTCAAAACCCTCAAAACCTAATACAGGTGGACAATCTGTCGTGAGGGATATAGGAACAATAACTACATAATTATTTACCTTTATTGAGTGGTTGATAGGAACTAAGCATTTCATGGGCATTATTTCATTTTCACCACAGAATAACCCAAGGCCATTGGCACTATTAAGGAGCTCTGTGGGTGCATCAGGGTACAAATACATGAAAGACATTCCCTTCCAGAGAAGAATGAGGTTGTCTGCTGTAAAGATTTATGGTTGTGAAGACCCTACAGAGCAGTTTTATGCTGGCATATAGGGTTGCTATGAGTTGGAACTGACTCAATGGCATTGGGCTTAGTTTTATTGATATGCCTCTTTATGGCTGATGAAACTGAAGTCAAGAGAAACCATGCAACTTGCCTTGAAGCACATTAGAAAATTGGTGCTCAAACCCAGAGACTGCCAACCTGCAGTGCCGGCACCTTGATAACTAGGCTCTGGTCTTGATGAGCATGCAGAAGTAAATAGAATACAAAGGAAATATGCTTAAGAATAAGAGTCCAAGTGCAGGGCTTTGAGATGGTATCAAGTTTATGGAAACATATGAACTAGGCCTTGAAAATTGAGTAGGACTTGGACAGGGAAGATGGGGAGAAACGGAACTGTTCCCAGAGAAAGAAAAGATTGGCCAATCTATACCATGATCCCTCTCAAGCTGGCTACACAATCCTTGTGATGCTGTGATAGAGCCTTCACCCCCTATCATCAAGAGAAAGACCATCAACTTGACCGACATCCAGCTTCTGCCCGTGAGGACGAGCATCTGTTAGCTCCTTGTTCATCTGCACGTCCTTCCTTCTGATTTTTGCTCTCATGCTTCTTCTGGAATTGAAGCCTTGCCTTAAGGGTAGGTTGATTAGAGACCCCTTCCCTGAGGTGCCCTAATTTTTCTATCCTTCCAAGCCACTCCCTATCACATGTCCCTGAGTTTGTAAGAATTCAAGCACTTTATTTACTGCCTGAATCTCTCCATGAAGCATAATGAAATAAGGGCTAAGGCTCATCAACCTCATCCTCCAAGGACTTAGTATCACAGGTGCTCGCTAGATAGATATTAAAGGGACACATGACCAAAGGATCGAATTTTGGATATATTGGGGCAGAAATAGGTTTATGTGACCAGGAGTGCAAAAAAAAAAAGAAATTCTGTTCTAAGCTCTGAAATGCTCCATATTCTTACCACCCAGACCTGAGTCTTACGCCTGCCACATAAGCATCATAAAAGACTGATGTCATTATGACATTATTGCTGACACATTTCCTTTTTAATTTAGGATCTATTATGAGAATAAAAACTAACTCTTGAATCCCAACATTCATTTCTGTCTGGTCACTATGAGTTGGGATCAATTCAATGGCAGTGAGTTGTTTTTTTGTTTGTTTTTAAAGGTTTCTTCCAGTCAATGAGATGAGAATGTAGAATAGGTTCAGGGCTTGCACTCAGACGGAGCACCAGCCAAGTTTCAGAGGAAGTGCTGCGTTATCACACTGTGAACCTCCAGGGGTGCCATCCTCGAGTCTGTGTACACCAGCAGCCGAGAAGCGTTTGATATTTTTGATACCTGGCCTTGAAGGTTTTCTACTCCAGCCCAGCAGGTGACTGATCACAAGGTTACTGCCATTGAATCTGCTCGGCTTTCCAGTGACCCGGTATACCCCAGAAAGAAACATCCTCACAATTGGTATTATGTCTGAGGCTATTGTTTCAACCACTGGGTCTATCCACCTTACTAAGTATCCTCTTATTTTTTCACTTATCCCCTAACTTATCAAGAAGGATGTCCTTTTCCTGGGGCTCGTCTCTCCTGATAACATGACCAAAGTACTTACAACAAAGTTCCATCATGCTCATTTTTAAGGGGCATTCTGGCTGATTGTTTTCAAAGACAGGGGTGTTTATTCTCTGGTAATCCACACTACTTTCAATTTTCTCCACCAGCACCCTGCTTTACGTGCATCCTTTCTCCTTCAAACTTCCTCCTTCCTTGTCCAGCTTTTACATATTTTTGTGGTGACTAAAATGCCATGGATTAGGTCAGGGGCCATATAGTCCTCAAATTGACATCTTTGCTCTTTGATACTATTGGATTTCCTGACTGTGCTTCTATAACTGTTGAGTGTGGATCCAAGCAAAAGAGAATTCTTGGCAGCTCCATTTGCTTCCCCATTTGTCGTGATACTGTCTGTGGGCTCGGTTGCAAAGAGTCTGGTTTTCTTCAGACTGACTTGTGAACCGCACTAGAGACTGCCCTCGTGGATCCACAAGGAACACTCTTGGAGCAGCAGTCAAGAGATCAAACGCTGCATCTCCTTAGGGCAACCTGCTGCACAAGACCTCTTTAGAGTGTTGACAAGTAGGGATGTTACCTTGAGGACTAAGGTGTGCCTGATCCAAATCATGGTTTTTTCCCCCATAGCCTCCGATGCATGTGAAAGTAGGACGTTGAATAAGGGCGACTGCAGACGCATCAATACATTTTCATTGTGGCGCTGGAGCAGAATACTGAAAGTGGCCTGGACTGCTAAAAGGATACACTGAGCTGTCTTGGAAGAAGTACGGCCAGAGTGCTCCTTGGAGGCACTTTGGACACGTCAGGAAGAGAGCAACCTCAAGAAGCACATCATGTTTGGTAAAGTAGAAGTGAAGCAAAAACGAGGAAGGTGCTCAGCGAGACAGAATGACACCGTGGCTGCAACAATGGGCTCAGGCGCAGGAGCCGTTGTGAAGCTGGCCTTGCGGTGTGTTGTCTGTTGGGCATGGGGTCCCTATGAGTCTGAACCGACTCAATGGCACCTAATAACAATACCGCCCCAAGTTAATTCTTGAAAATTCCATACGAAAGTACTTACTGATATCTCTGGTACAGACGCGAAGTGATTGATGCTCAAAATGTTTTAGAAAACCCAACCCAAATCATGCAGGCAAGCAGTGTCTGTCATTTATTGTGTATCTACTTGGTGCTGGGGTTGTGCTGAATGATTTACATTCAGTATTTTATAAGGTGACTAACCCGCTAGGGTTGCATCCTCTATAGGCAATAGGCCCTATAGCCCTCCCCTCCCCTCTGCCACCATGGGGCCACAGGAACCACATACAATCTCTAAGAGAATGATCACGGCTCCGCTGCCTTGACCATTAATTTATAGACACTTATATTCACATATCATTATTTTATTGTGAAACAGTATTCTAATTTTGTTTTGTCCCCCCGCCCCTAATCCTCAAAAGAAGTTTAAAATTCTACCATCAGCTTACAGACAGCACAAAACTAGGTAGGTGGTGGAGGGATTTGGCCCACGGGTTGTAAGTTAAGTTGCCAACTGTGGCCAATCCAGGATACGAATCTAGGACGTTTGACCTGAGAACCCGTTCTCCTTCTCTCTCTAATTCCAGTGCACTTGACTTTCTGGTAAGTCCTACTACTGCTGAGAGCATCTGACAAGGATGACCAAAGGACCCAAATGTGCGTATTCTCAAGCGTGGGGACAGTCCAGGCGGAAGCACCTTCCTGCTGCTTTTGGTGACAGGGAAGGGTCCCTGGAAGAAGACATTTCTATGGAAACTGACCCGGTCTCCCTCCCTTCGTGATCCCTGTTTAAACCCTCTTCCCTGACTGAAATGTGGACGGGGAGTTGGGGACCGTTCCACATGCCCTCATCAATTTCCCCCCAATATTTTGCACTTGGGGTTTCAGGTAACCTAAATTTATTGGTAGAATATATTTGTTAACAGATCATGACACCTTTACACAAAAACAGCATAAACAGTGTTCTGAAGGCTCGTCTTTTTTATCAGACCCCGAGTTCTTAATGAATGGAAATGGAATGCAGATGGTGTATTTGCGTCTTTGCTTTATCTTCAAGTTCAGTTATTATAATTTAACCGATTAATTTAAGAGGAGGTTGGCAAAGAAACCTCCTTGGAAATGTATCAGCATTAATCGGAAGAGCTTTTGCGCTCTCTTAAAGAGAAAGTCCATTTAGGTAAAGGGGGGCGGGGTTGGGAGGAGGAAGCAAACTCAGATGGTAGGTCTGTAATCACTTTTCAAATTACAGAAGATGTTGTCCATTGTTGCGAAATGGGGCTCTGACAAGAAGTCAATCAGGTGTATTTGCTGCATCGATTAGCACTTCAGTGGTGGAGGGAGAGGGCGAGCCTTTACCCATGGCCGGCTCCCTTGGGACCGGTTAAGCGCTGCGTGTTCAGAAGCATCCACTCCACTCGGATACTGGGCTCTGTTTACTCTCTCATATCAAGAGGAGGCTTCTCTGAGCCTCTCCAGACTTGCGAGCAGACCAAGAAGCCTTCTGTCGCGAGCTAGCCCAAATCAAGGGGGCAGGGAATCAAAGCAGCAAGTCCTAGCAGCTGCGACAGGGCTTCAGAGCTCACCACAGTGGACACATTTCTGCCATTTCAGGCGCTGCCATTTACCAAACCACCAGAATTCCAAAAGGCTGGAGATACACGCTCCACTGAGAGCTGCCCCAGAAGAAAGGCATGGTAATCTACCAGTGACAGAGCATCACCGTGCCCCAGCCCTAGAAGTATAGTTCTACTCGGCGACACACAGTCTCATCACGCACCGGAGTGGCCGCAATGGCAACTGTAGGTGGGTTAAGCGGCTTAGCTTTTGCAGCTGTGATTGTTTTTCCATCTGTACGGTGAGGATGGCAATATTACTTACAGTGCCTGTTGTCGTTAGGTGCTGAGGCATCTGCTCGCACTTACAGTGCCTCCATTTCTCGACAACACACGGAAACATGGCCCCCGGCTTGCACCAGCTTTACAACGCTTGTTATGTTTCAGCCATTTGTTGCCTGTGTCATGTATTGATTGCCTTCTGACAGAAGGGGCTCTTCTTCCGGCACCATATCTGACAATGTGTCACTTATTCATCGGTTTTCCAGTGGCTAATTCCTCCAAAGTTGAATCCCTATTCCTTCTTCCCAGTGTGTTCTTGGTCTGGAAGCGCTGCGCAAACCTGCTCACCTTGGGTGATCTTGCTGGTATTTGCAAGGCCGATGACCTAGCTTTGAGCAACACACGTGCCACTCCAGTATGACAAACTGACAGTCAGGTGCAAAGTGCTGAGCACTGTACTTCATAAAGCAAAGTGTGCAAAACTGAGGGTCGGCATCATTCTTTGCACAACCTCCTGTCAGTATCAGCCTGACATCACTCTGCTGCTCCATCTTCATTTCACAAGCTCAGGGACGGTAAACGGGCAGATACATGAGACCGCTGCATCTACTGCAATGCAGGGTGATGCAGTCGGCACCGTATACTGGTTCAGAGGGTAAATTTCAAGGGCAGAGAGATCCAGGGTCCAGTCCCCAACTTGCAACCCACCATCCATGTGTCCTTGATGTGATGGTTAATTTTACATGTCAGCTTGGCTGGAGGTCAGTTTTGGGTCAAACACTCTTCTAGATGCATTTACAAAATAGTTAAACTTTCTACCCATGATTGAATTTTCTGCTTTGAATTTTTGTTGAAACAATGTGTTTTCAGTAATGGAAGGTATCTTGAAGGAAATGAAAATAAGAGATTAGAGGTAGTCTGGTGTTTGAGGTAATTAGTTTGGTGTAATTAGTGGGACACATATGTCCCAAGGAGGATGCTCAGGTGCCATGGATGGTGGGATGTGACTTGTTTCTTCTGATTCATACACTTAAGACAGTCCTGCCCAATGGTGGCACTAAAAGTGGGATGACAGCTTCCCACTAAACTCTAGAGATAGAAAATATCTCATGGGTCACACAAAGATGAACTGGAAACCAGTTGTTATTAAGTCCAACTCACGGAAGCCCCATGTGTGCCAGCGTAAAACTGTGCTCAGTAGTTTTCAGAAGTAGACTGCCAGCCTCTCCTCTGACAAAGCTGTGATAGACTCAAACCACCAACCTGTCAAATTAAACTGTCTGCATCACCCAGGTACTCTCATGAAATGGCTACATGCGATTACATCCGTTTGTCTTCAGTTACGCAGATTGCCCTCCATCATGTGGGTTGGTCTCCTTCAATCAGTATAGGGCTGTATAAGCACAAAAGAGCTTCCCTTGGGGGCATTCTAGTCCAACTATGAATGGACAGTTTTACATTCATTGCTGCCAACACCAACCAGCACCTTGAACAACTCAGTGACTCCCGGTTCAAATGAGATAAGGAAGCCCAAGGACAAGACTGATTCTTGGCCCAATGTTCTCTTAGAGACCAAGGTGATGATTACAAAGGAAGAAGATTATAGCCCAGTGGCTTTAATACCAGACTTACCTCGGATCTACTAGGATACCTGACATCCCTGAAATATACAGCAGGAGGAAGAAGTAATTAGGTGGCTTTTTACAGCTCTCTATAACTGATATGAATTAATAGGAGCACCGTGGCGAGAATTCTTTTTATGTCCTGGCATATATCTTTCGGTGCAAAGCAGAGCTAGCATTTATCCTGAATAGAGATCTCAGTTACTTCGCCGGAGCCCTGTGCAAACACGGTCCGCAGACAGCAAAATGAGACGTAAAAGACAGCCACAAGCTTTTCTAATTTGCACCTACATGGAGAAAGCCCGCTGACACTTGGCTTTGACTTCTGCTTCCTCCTTATCCTCTCCCCACTTAAGACGTGGATAGGCGAGAAGAGTCATTTGGCAGCAAGAGCTGGAAATCAACTTGCAATGAAAAGTAGGGGTCTCTTTGTGGGCCAATTCGCTGCCTTTGAGAAAGAACCCTTTAGAGATGAGGCTTTCTCCTGGCTGGCTGTCCCTCTGATACCGCGGCCACCAGCATCTATCTGCAGGATGCTCTTGAGTTCCAATTTTCAAACCAACACGTTCACTTCCATCGTATGGAGGCCCCCCTCACAGCCACTTCAGAGTGTGGCGTCACAACCCAGGTGTGGAGAATTCCAATTAGTGGGCCCATTTCACAGACGAAGAAGCCCCGAGAGGTAAGGTTCTCAAGATCACATCAAAGGTCAGTCGGGGAGCCCTACAACGACCTTTACCTTTGAACGCTGCTTTACCCAGTTGAGTAGTTTTTAACAGAGCAGGGCATTTGGTAATTTTCAAAGCATTCCGGCACTCCTCATGATCGTGATGCTGATGCTGAGTTGCATTGGGATCAGTTGTATGGAGAAACAAACTAGTGACACTCACCTATGTACAAGAAAGAGCTGTATATCAAAACGCAACTTTACAGCAAGAAGGCGCCCCCACCCAGTGCAACGCAAGTCCACAAATCCGATGCTAGCTAGGCCCTCCTCAGACACACACAGCTGCAGGCCGATGATGCTGACAGGTGACGTGGGAAGCAGGGAGATCGCAGGGCGGTGAGTGCAGTCACGTGGATCCAAGGTCAGCAGAAGCATGCCAGGGTGGCCATACCGCTTGGCTTTCTGAAACTTTGAGGAGGCAATTTGCCTTTGGATGACATCAGAAGAGAGGCCCAAGCATACCCACTCCACGGAAGTGGAGGACCATACAGCGAAGAAGAGATGGGGTGACTTTGGATGCGTCCCATTGGCACCCACTGACCCAGTCCACAGAGGATGGAGATGAAAGATAAGAAGGGCTGGCTGGTGTGAAGTTTAAAGGGTTGTGAGACTCCTGACACAGTCTTTCCCCCTGAGAGCCGGGCGAATGAGTGCATGAAAGGGCCTGCTCTCTGAAGTGCAGAGGTGTGTGTGAGTTCCCAGACAGTAAGGGCACCCATTTGACCTAGCTTGGATGGCTAGGGCTGAGTTGACCACAACCTGATCAAATCATGAGAGAAACATGTTTGCACTGTGATCTGCACTCTGAGGGCTTTCCCTATGGGATGTCCGTTGCTTCTGGAATGCAGATGTGCAAAATTCCAACTTGAAATCACAATTCTTGAGCTCAAAGAACTTGCTTGTTTCCTTAGAGTAGTGGGCTAATAGGGAGGGGCCATTCAAAAAATGGGTGTTTCCAGCAGGGAGTACGGGAGGCTGGAAGTGACTGACTCACCTGCTTTCATGGATGTGTTTAGTCTTGAAATAAGTGGGACAAAGGCAAATCCCCACAGATTGCTTTCTCCTTTTTCTGATGGTTAGCCATTAACTTCCCTAATAAACACCCCCATCGTCCTGAGGATTGTTTGTGAGTTCTGTGTGGATTGCAACGGATTATGGAACTCAGCAGAGAAGTCGAGTGCCCTGTCAGAATAGGCAGGTGTTAGACACGGGTAAAAGAAGGATGGAGGGTGGAGACATGTGTAATCTCTGTCTGGGTTGTGGCAATGGCATTTGTTTGGTGTGGAGAGGGAGTCTCCTTCACTCTTCTGAAGCTGGAGGAGGTCAGATGCTGCCTCCACACTGTGTTCTCAAGCACTCACAAAAGAGATACTACAAAAATAGGACCACCTAGTCACTATCAAGAGAGTCCTAACTCGATTGCTTGGCTCTCACAGGGGACATACAATGAACGAAAGACACTGGAGCTGGGGGTGGTCACCAGTGTCATTCCTCAGGAGGGATGAGACATGAATTAGTGGCTGTCAAGTCAATGCGGACTCATGGTGACCCCATGCATGTCAGAGTGGAACTGCTTCATGACGTTTTCATGATGGTGGCTTTCAGACGCAGACTGTTAGACCTTTCTCCCGAGGTGCCTGCGAGTGAGTTAGAATTGCCAACATTTTGTTATCAGCCAACTGCTTAGCCATTCACACCACCCAGGGGGAAGAACTGGGGTGGGGTGGGAAGGCGGGAGTTGTTTGCACCTTAGGCAAACAGGACAGGACCACCACCTTCCAAGGTTCATGGCCCCTGGGAGAATGCTGATGGCTGAGCTGTAGAAGCTGATGAAGCAATGGCCAGCTCGTCTCTCTGCCTGAGAGAATGGACACTTGCCTGTTCCCTGACTAAAGCTGCAGAAGACAGCAGTCTACAAACTTATCAGTTACTTCACGCTCCCAGCCTCATGCTCCCCTCCTGTCTATGAATAACTTGGCTGATGTGTTAATGCTTCTTTATAAACCTTCAAGTTGTGAACTGTCCTTTTGTGTAAACCTGTCACGTGCTGCAGGCCGCGTGCAGGGAATACATTTAAGCCTATCCCTAATAAAGTTTAGGGCCCCGGAGTGGCTCTACTGCAGGGACCCCCGCACTCCAACTACATCCGTCCTTTTTCTTACCTGTAAGTTTTCTGATCGCAGCGCCTACCTCTCTCAAACATGCTAGTAATGTAAGACAAGAGGCGGTGTCTACATTACCTTACAAAGATCTAGGACTATCACAAGCAGTCTACTTCCTAAAGCCCAGACACGAATGACCCTTTAATATCCCCAAAGGGATGAGTTCAGGTCAATAAAATGCCAGGAAAGAGAAGCACCACAAATCAAAGGCAATGCTAGAAGAGGGGGGATTCTGAAAGCGTGGTTCCACGACGGCTTTCCAGTAGGAATGGCAGCTGAGAGTGCAGCCATTCCGCCGTCAAATTCTGAGCTCTGGCTGGCTCGGTGCAGGGAGATGGACACCGAGAGGGCTGTGTGCGTTCTTCTGCCTTTACAGCTGGATAAGGCTATGTGCGACAATGATGGTGGTGAGAATGACGATTAGAAAGGGCTGAATTGAGGGTGAGGTATGACATCAACCGTCTGAGCAAAGGCTTAGAGGCTGGTGAGTTCTAGATACACAAGCAGCGGGTGGGTGGGTGGGTGGGATAGAATCAAGTGGAATGTGTAGATTCTGTGGGAAAGGAGAGGCTGGGCCAAGAGCGGTAGCCTAAAAGCGGTTCTGCAACAGAATGAAGATATCCTTTAACCAAAATCACCCATATTTTCATCTTGTCACCTGAAGATATCCTGGAACATGCCGCAGAACTCAGACACAGTCGCTTCTAACATGCATGAGCGCTCCCTGACCATACCTACAACTCTAAATACTCTTCCACCCCTGACTAAACACACTATTTCTCTTTGTCCACAATTCTCTTCCTCTGTGGGAGTCTGCTGGGCTGAACTTCCCTGATATCCCAATCTTCCACAGATTAAACAGTTAGTGCTTAATTCTGTAATGCCCTGAAACAACAGTTACCCAGAAGGACCGTGAAGAGTAGAGTATTTTGATGAACAATAAACTCTTGTCAGAGTGCATTTACTACATTTTTCTTGCTCTCACACAGAAGCTCTTTCTAAAATGCAGAAGTCCACTTACCTTCTACCCTGGATTCCAGAGCCTCAAGAATGGGTGGTGTGACAGTTACGGAATCTCCTGTCAACTTCAGAAGGGGTGGAGTCTAGCCTATCAATTAGGTCATAGCCAGTGAGGCCTCTGTGTGGGCATGGCCTTCTCCTGAGGATTCTGGGAACTCCTGTCTTCCTCCCTGGAGGTGGGACACACACACACTGCTTCACCTTCCTGTTGACAAGCCACATGGAGCCATGCTGACGGAGCCAGAGGCTGAAGCTGGAGGAGCCACATGGAGTCCCATGCCTGCACTGAGATACTTCCACCACCACTGGATCCACAAGACTTTCCACCCTCTGGCCTGTGATTTCCTGCATTCTGCATCGTTGCATGTGTTTCATGAGTCTAAAGAGGAACTTATAGCCTGGTATCAGACATATCGGTTAATGGACTTGACCTGGACTGTGCTGGGATGTTTTCTCAATATTCAACTTCTCTTGTAGATAAAGCTCTTTCTTATACAGAGATAAGTCTCTTTGATGTTGTTTCTCTCGTCCACTTGGACTAACACAGGTGGGCAGGAGGGGGAAAGGAGAAGTCATTACTTAGGGAGCCCTGAGTTTCCATTGATGTTGGCGGGATCATTTGGAAAAGGAAGGTGGGACTGGTTCCACTCCACAGAGAACAGAATCAATGCTATGGAATTGTACCCATAAACATTCTTGCAATGTCCGTGTTTTCATTACTTGTATTTGTACCGCACATAGGCAAGATGTCTCATGAAGCACGTTGGATGTTTCGGGTGCTGCCCTCTGAAGGGAAGTGGTGGGCCAGGATTGCCAGTGGCGGAGGGCCTCGCTCTGACCTGTAGCTCACCTGACTTGGTGGCTCTGGTGGCAGAGGACCGAGGACATCTCTTGGCATAACTGAGGAAATGGAAGCCCAGTGACTTCTCCAGGACACACCCTTAGTCGGAGGAATAGTTGGGAGTGATCTATATCCTGCATCTCTGACTTGTTTTCTACCTGACAAGACCAGTCTAACTGCAAACAAGCAAGAGAAGAACAGTAGATGGTCATGGCAGGTGACACCAATGGTTATTCAGGATTTAAAACAGACCCTCTGGTAAGAGTGGACAGCTACTGCAACAGCTGGGAGATTGCATAGGAAAGAAATGAAGTAAGTGTACATCATACTGTGGAAGCCCGAAGGGGCTGTATTAATTCACATGTGGGTAAGGCACAGAATTCATAAAATTAGAAGCAGTTAGATCCCAGTGGAACTCAGGGAAATTGTTCCATCACCAGGGATTTAGAGAAGGCAAGATTCCCCATCAGTCAAGGGGAGCTAATGATAGAAACAGCTCATATTTCCTGAGCTCTCCCTGGTTACTGTTCAAGGCCCCCTACATATATAGGTAGGCTTCAACTTACCAGGTAAGACAAAAAACTGCCTTTCCTGAATGTACTATTTATTGGCAATGTACTGTGCATATAACCAGAGAAGCTATGAGTATTGATATTGAATCTGTAAGTTTATAGTTACAGATTGTTCCCAACTCCCAAAGACACATTAAAAGTAACATTTATAAAGATACTTATAATAAAATGTAATGAAACAAGCAAAAACAGGCATCAAAGTATTTGACATAGATTAGAATCCATTTACGACAGAACTATGTCCTCAATAAGTGGCTACCTTTATTACCTGCGTTTAAACCTCCCAACCACTTGGGGGTGCTGCATCAATGTACTTTTTGACATTTACAAATGGATAATCTAGGCTACCAAAAGCAACATGCTCTAAATAGCCCAGCTAGTAATAGACTATCTCCTGTACAGGGTGGTTTGGTAGATAAAAAGTTAGGGTGCATAAAATGACTGGTATTGTTATGAGTGGCCCAGTGAGTGATCCTGTCAGTTACTGTTAATATATTATGATAACCAACAGCTACACCTTAACCACGAGGTGAAAGATCAGGCACAACATGTTTGGGATATTTAAACCAAGGCTAGTGGACCATTTGTCTTCATGGGATCAGCATCTTTTCCAGAGACTTGATTCCTCTAATGTATTTACACATAGGGGAGGCCTCCCCCCTGACTCCTGGCGCCAGCACGTGCTTCATCCAAACAATGCAAGATTTATGGCAATCCTTTATTTGAGTTGATTCCAATGTGTCAGCAGATATGAATTGCAACATTAAATAATTGCACTTGAAAGTGAAATGCAAGCCTATGGATTCTGGTGGGCTATGTTTTGTTTTTTTTTTCAAATGCCAGCAATTTCTGAAAGGCTGAATTTATTTAGTGTCCCTCTCCTCCCTCTCCCCCGCCCCCACCCACCCATGAGCACTTAGAGACCTCAGCATCTAGGAATGCTATTCCAGCTACCTTTATTACAGACCACTTTATCAATTATCCTGACAGTTATTCATACTAGACATGAACATACTTTATAGTTGTCACATGTGCTCTGTAGACAAGGCAATAAAATGCATACTGCATCTTTCTTATCGGTGCATCCTAATGGGTGGTACAAGCCAGGGACTCTTGAATGGGAATCTCTCTGACGCGTGACAGACCAAAGTAGCCTGAATTTATATATAAACAAATTAATGGAGTCTTTAATGCAGCCCGAGAAGGGGGTTCCCACAAGGAAGATTAGCAATTAGGGTGGGAAGAGGCCTATTAAATCATCTTGTCCACTCCCAACCATGTGGGCTGTTCCCTGTAGCAAAATCCCCTTCCAGGTTAAATTACCTACGAGACTGGGATGCCGTGCCTGCCTTTGGGAAACAACTGATTGCCCAATCAATCTCCCCTTTCCAATTCTTTGGTTACATGGTAAGAGACTGGGAACATTTTTAAAAGCAAGCCCAAAGTGACTGCACCCCAGCAAAGTTCCACAGTGGCCTCCTTTCCTGAACCAGCTCCCTTCTTCCTTGGCCCTTCTCTTTCTGTCTCTAAAACAATTAATTTCCATAATGGCATTTCCTGGTCACTTACAAGCACCCTGCCCCACTCTAGTTCTCTTTTAAGTGTGATAAAAAGGGGGGGAGGCAGACAATAAAGACAGGCATAAGAAAGAGGGGATTTGGGGATGGGCGTTCACAAAATCTGAGTTTGACTCTTGACTTGAAATATACCACATGTGTTTTTTGGAAGGTCCCCATTCTTCTCTGAGTTGGAATTTCTTTATTGGTGAACAGTAGTCTTATATATGAATAGTAAATGATGCCCGAACCCATTCAGAAAGGTGACCTGGTGGTGAGGGGCTATGAAGGATGTTGTAAGATATGAAAATAATAATTTATAAGTTATCAAGGGTTTGTGAGGGAAGGGGAGTGGGGAGGAAGGGGGAAGAAATGGGGAGCTGATATTAGGGGCTCAAGTGCGAAGAGAATGCTTTGAAAATGATGACAGCAGTATATGTGCAAATGTGCTTGACACACGGGATGGATGTATGGATTGTGATAAGAGATGTAAGAGCCCCAATAAAAGAATTTAATAAGATAAAATAAATAAAAATAAATTAGATTTACAGCTTCGGGAACCCCGAAGAGTGATTGCTATTCTGTCCTCTAAGGATCACTGTGGAATTGAGAGCAGTAAGGGTATATTCATTCACGGTACTGGTTTTTGATTGTTTTTAGTGAGCACCTACTATCTGTAGCACTGCAAACACTGGCAAAAATATATGGTCCCTGTTTTCAAGAGGCTTAAAGCATAGGAGGGCATAGTGCCACTGAACACTTAGTGACTGCACATTTGAATAGGCACTACACAAGAGGTGGAGGAGCCATGGTGGTGGAGTGGTTATGCACTGGGCTGCTAACCACAAGATCAGCAGTTCAAAACCTCCTGCCAATCTGTGGGAGAGAGCCAAGGCATTCTAATCTTGTAAAGAGCTAGTCTCAGAACCTCACAGTGGAAGTTCTATCTGGTTCTATGGGTCACTATGAGTTCAAATTCAATGACGGTGAGGTTGATGTGCTGCCCGGTTAAGTGTTAGACACCTAACCTCAAGGTTGGCAGTTCAAACCCACCAACTGCTCCATGGGAGAAAGACCAGGTTGTCAGCTCCCCTAACGATTTACAGACTCCGCAAACCCTATGAGTTGCAATTGACCGTATGGCAATGGAGATGGGGTTGTACAAAAAAGTAGCAATCGTACAATTCTACTTGATGTGACTGAAACATGGAATGATATATGTACCAAATCCCCACTAATTAAAAAAAAAGAAAGGTAACTTAAATGGAAGAAAAGGATAGAAAGAACGTATCTAGTCCAGGTTAGTATCCTGTGGAGGGTCTGCTGGGATCGAACCGCCAACCTTGAGGCTCACGGCTCTGCGTGTACCCACTGTGCCAGCAAGGCTTCTTAGGTCAAACACAGAAAGAGGCAAATAGGAGTGGGAGGGCAGGCAGGAGTGGGAGACGGAAGAGGGACGTTCCAGGCAGGCAACCAAATAACTCTGAATCAAAGCCCCCGGCCTTTGCAAAGGGGTGGAAAACCCGACTTATATATGACGCTGAAAGTGGTCCTTTTTGGGGGGTGGCAGCAACTGGGCAAGAGGCCGCAATGAATCTCCTCTGAGATTTCAGTTCTGTGATTCTGTCTCTGCATCGCAGCTCCGTGTGATATCTACCAACATGCCCTGGGTGGACCCACGAAAATCATCTACTTGTTTCATTAAGCTAATTCTGCTGGCGTTTCTCAGTTTTTTAACAAGAGGCACAGATGTCTGACGCTGAAGCGTGGCCACCTCACTGTGCTTTTGCTTATTGTCCTGTTGTATCACTTGGGTGTGAGCACGGCTGCCAGATCACACATCCTGTGGTGGGAGGGGGCTTCTCTGACTCATCTCCGGAGCCCCACTGCCTGCTACCGCACCATGTGCTCAGCAAATGTTTGATAAAGAAATTTTAATTTTACAGACAAGGGTATTGGGCAAACCAAATGACTTCTCCGGGGGCGGGGGGGGGGGGGCGATTGGAGTGCTGGGCTGTAAGGAAGGACCTTTCTACCCTATGGGATGTTAACAGCCTTACATCCCCCCATGATGGTTATATCGCTTAGTAAAAGAAAGAAAGAAAGAAAGTCTGCTGAGGCTGGGGAAATGGCCTCAAGAGCTTGAAGGTCCATTCATCCTAGAGGCAGGAATGCAGCACCATGGGCCCAACCCCCAGCTGGCAAGTGCCACGGGGCTGCTGCAGCGATCCTGGAAGAGGCCCCAGTAAAATCGCATTATTCCGGATCCCACTCACTCTGAATTTAGACAGAAGCTGGGCTTCATTCCCTTCGCTTGATAAATGTGTTCGCCATAAAGGATGCAAAGTCACTAGAACGAAGAACATCCAAAGGTGAGCTGATCCATTCACAAAGTCTCACTGATGGCCGACTTTGTTCTTCTCTGTGGACACGGGACGGGTACACCAGGGAAGGGCACTCCGAGCTTTCGCACACATTGCTCTGTCCCTCAGTCATCGCATCAGACTGGTGAAGGCGGCCTTGGACCTCCCCATCATGATCTCACCGTGGAGAGAACCTGGGCTCTGAGCAGGGAGATGGCTTGCCCAACATTATTCAACTTTATGAGAAAGGAATGAGTCACTAATTAAACTGTACTCTGCTTGAGAGGGGAGAAGATCAGAGATCTGGTCTAACTCATGAACCACGTTGAAGTTTGTCTCCTCGCAACATATTTTACTGCATTGAGACTAGATAATAGTGTCCCAAACAGAACAACAACACTCGTGTTAATCCTCACTCACTGTGACCATCAGGAGTCCTTGTCGCATACTGGCTACATGTTGGGCTGGTATTGCAATGTCAGCAGTTTGAAACCACCAGCCACTCTGCGTGAAAAAGAGGAGGCTTTCTACTCCTGTAAAAAGTTAGTCTTGGAAACCCACAGAGGCAGTTCCACTGTGTCCTGCAGGGCTGCTCTGAGTCCGCATTGATTGATGGCAGAGAGTTTGACTTGGATTGTGTGACCTGAGCGGACAGGACAGACTGCCCCAGGGGTTTTTCAAGGCTATAGATCTTTATAGCCTTAGCTTGCCACGTCTCCCTCCTGCAGAGTGGCTGGCGGATTTGCACTGTTAAGCTGTCATTGAGACAGGTGTTTAACTATTGTGTCATCTGGACTCCTTGCCCTAGATGCAGGGCAGAGAACGTGTCTGACCAACAGGAAGGCAGTGGCCCAGACAGTTCGAATCATAGTAGTTGATTGGAAAAGCCCCATAAGATATTCCAATTCCGAGGTCCTTTTGGCATCACTCAGTCTCGCCAGCATAAATGACAGACTGGATAATGATAGTGCACTGGTGGCACTACTGTGATAAGTAATGTGAGAAGATTGTAAAACTAAGACAAGGACATTAAAAGTGACATTTAATCCAAAAGATATTAAAGGTTTACTTTAAATGAACGGTAATACTGCTAGAGCGAGCACGCAGTGGGCAAGACAATGCATCTGTCCACTAGCACAGCTTTTCTAGAATACTCTGACCGAATAAGGAAAAGATAAAAAAGCTTAAAAATATAAACACACGTTGATCCAGTTATTCTAGCAGTTAACTAAAGGGTGAAAATGTGCACAAAGATGTTCCCAGGACCAAAGCCACAAAGATGCAGATACCAGCCACCCAGTTGACAGGGTACCTGCCTGACACAAACCCATCACCAACAAATGATTCCAAGTCAGCAACCTTGTACTATGTATTTTTTTAAAATAAAGAATGATGTACAGCATGCGAGCTCCACAGTGGTGGTGCAGAAAAAACACTGAATAAAATTGAGATGTGGGTAATTTAAAAAGTGGATTAAGAAATGGCACGTACAATACCAAATGTGGAATATGTGTATATTTCACTCCTTGCTTACTGACATGACTAGGTTCCACAGGTGGGGTTGTTATATAAAAACCAGTATTGTGTGAAGATGGAAAATAGAAGACGGTGACATCAGATCACAAAATGGGGGGGGTGACTCCATCACTCAAAAACTGTTAAATTCTTTTGCATAATTACCAAATGGTATCCTTGCATAGTTTCCACCTGACCTGATTACATACCTGCCAAACCATTGACAACCAGGTTCAACTACGTTGACATGGAACCTTAAGCACCATAGCCAGGATTGCTCTTACCCCATACCTTTGGGTTCATTCCTGGCAGATGTACGTTGTTAAATGTACAACATGATCTGAGTTTTACTGTTTCCATGAATGTGAAATGCTAGCTAGCAAGTTTGTGCATGCATGCTTGTATGCATATGCTTTTTAGAGTTTAGTGCAGGGTGTTTATAAAATACTTCTCAGGTGGGAGGAGTCAGCAAGCAAAGGCAACAGCGGCATGCTTTACCCACTGTGCCACCAGGGCTCACTGTATGGAGACCGTTTGGATGAAAGAAAAAAAAAAAAACAAGTGAGTTCACTTTGAAAACCACAAGGAGAGGCGGAAGCACAGGAGTTTCTTCTGATCCTTGTATCGCGTGAAGAAGTTTCTGTTAAGCACTAGGATGGTTGGATGATAGGCCACAGATAAGAGGGGAGAAAAATATGAAACCGCGGTACAGACGTTGACAGCATCTAAATAAACATGAAAGAGCGTGCACCTCTCTTCACAGGGGTGAATCCATCACCTGCACCTTCAGAGGCAGGGATGATGCATCTCCGTATCTCTGAGCAGCAGACACTCTCATCGGAGTCATTTATATGGAAGATGAAGTAGCAGCTCCTCAAAAGTGAGCTTATGACTGTCTTGAGTTTAGAGGATTGCCAGGAAAAAAAATCTTTATTTCAAGAATTTAAATATAGAATTTCAAAACCGTCTGCGTATCTCTTAGACATCATAAAAGATTCAGGGCTCAGTCTCGGGAGGGGGCCACATATTTTATTTAAAGACCCAGGCCATGTTGCTCTAGTAATTTCTTGCAGATTTGAAAATCTCTTGATTTTCTAACTAGTTTAGAAAGTCAAATCCACACCGGCAGACAAACCCCTGAGCTCGGCGACCAAGGCAGCCGCAGGAGGGGGTGAATGCTAGAAGGGGACAATCTCAGAAGAACGACGGGGCTGACGTCATCTTGTGGGGGAGCTCTAGCACATAGCCCCACAGCACATCTGGCATGGGGCCGACTGGACAGACCCTGCAGCTGGCTCTCTCCTCAGGATGCTGCTGCCGCTGGGCCCTGTCCCTCGTGCTTTCTCTCCGCCACCCATGCCCAGTGTTCACCGCGTCGCTCAGGAGAAGGGGGCTGTTGTTAGTTGCTGTCGAGTCAGCTCTGACTAACAGCACCCTGGTGTGTGACTGTGTAGACCAGGAGAGCACGCAGTCTAGCCCTACACCATCGTCACCCTCACTGATACGACTGCGTGTTCTTGGAGGGTCTTCTTTGGAGTCTCCTTTGTTTTCACAGATCTTCTAGGTCACCAACTGTGACGTCGTCACCCATGGTGCACCCTGACTTTGAGGACTGAGGGAGACGATACTCAGTACAGTGGCATGAGCATGGCCGACAGGCTCTTTCCAGCATCACCCTCTCCTCGGGTCCATGAGAGTGCTCTGTTCCCCCTCAACCTTGGATCACAACACACTTGCAGGTGCCCAGGGCTCCACGCTCTGAGGTGCACACTCCCCAGGTCCTCTCTCGAGGACGAGTCCCCTCTAGGAGAGGACACAGGATGGGGGGAGACAGATGAAGCACACAGCGGGAAATGGGATGATGATTAGGCTACCTTCTGTCCTCCAGAAATTAACACACGAATGCCAGTACAGTGCTTGACTCGTATGTTACAGTTGATCAATAAATGTTTCCTAGTCACTGCTGCCCCTTTAAAGAGCCCTGGTGTACCAGTGGTAATGCGTGGGGCTGCTAGCCCTAAGGTCAGCAATTCCAAACCACTGGCTGCCCCGTGGGAGAAAGACATGGCTTTCTGAAGCTGTACAGAGTTACAGTCTTAGAAACCCACAGGGGCAGCTCTACCCTGCCCTGGAGGGGCGTTGTGAGTCAGATTTGATTCCATGGCAGGGAAGGTTAGTTTCTTGAATTTTCCTTTTAATTTCCATAGTGTGATGCTTGTTATAAAGAAGGCTATGCTTTATATTTTATAAGTGGTAGGTGTCTGTAGGGGATAAAAATGTATAGCCCTAGGGGGGGGTATCATACTTTCATACAAATAACATGCATATTCTGGGTTACTTATTTATTTTTGCAGTAGCACAATCAGCGCCCTGCGCTGCGTCCATGCTACCCACGTGCTAGGCACGTGCATTACTTATGTGGGCATGTCATGTGGGAAAGTACTTTTCTATCTATCCGCATATGAAAGCAGGAGACGACCATGAGAAAAGATAAGGTCAAGGTTCCTGGGCAGGAGAAAGAAAGGAAGGAGAAATGGAAGAGAGGACACTCTCTACTCATTAAGGTCATTAATCCTATCAGATAGGGTGGTGTCATACATTATATGCAGCCTTTGGTACATATTATATCCCCCTCCATCCATCTAGAAGTTAAGGAAACCCTGGAAAACACAGACACGCTGGGAATACAGTGACCACGAAGGTGGGGGAAAGGCAGCCAATAGCTACTGGGTGCTCAAGACCAACCAAGAGCAAAGGCATAGAAAAATGATCAAATCATGAACCTTGTCCTCAATTCACTCACAGTCTAGGATCCATGTTTATTTCTGCCCTCACACTCTAGAGGACTTCGAATTCCTAAGAGGTTTAGTGATTCCTAAAAGGATTAAATGAGATCTATGGAAAACCCTTGACAAAACGCCCGGCACAACAGAAAGTCCTGGATACCCATGGACTGTCATCCTTACCGCCCCACCCGTCCGTCTGTCTGTTTTCTTGCGGTGACTTGCATGTGGCTATGTGGCTGGAAGCTACAGCACTGATGCTGAAACTATCAGAGGGTCACCACCTATCCTGGACAGGCTTCAAGGGTGCTTTCGGACTAAGGTCGTCTGAGGAAATACATCTGGCAATGCACTACTGACAACGAGCCCACGAAAACCTTATGGATCACAACAGCACATTAGTGCTGGAAGACCAGCCCTCCTCCCCACTGCTTCTTGGAAAACATTCAAAATACACAGTGTCCATGACACTGGCCTTGAGCACACTAAACTCATGAAGGTGGCACAGGACCTGGCAGCTCTGTACATGAATCAGAGTCAACTTGGCCAACAGGCCTGCAGCATCACACGATGGCTGCCCACACGTTTCCTGACAAATTCATCCAGACCCGGAGGTGGCTTCTTAGCAGGCTCTCACCTTGACCCAGAAGCCCTGATGGCAGAGCAGCCACACATTAGTTTGCTAACCAAAAGCTTGGTCTTTCGAACCCACCCGCTGCTCTGTGGGAGAAAGAAGATGTCCACTTTTATACAAAGTTACCGTCTGGGAAGCCCTTGGGGTTTTACCCTACCCGATGGGGTCGCTTTGAGTGAGAATCCACTCAATGGCACGGAGTTCCGTGTTTGGTTTTCACCTTGACCCCAGCCTCTTGCTCTGTAACAACGCTTCCCTTTCTCATGCACCAGAACTAATCATGCGGCTCCACTTCAGGGCGCCCCTGCAGAGTACCAGCGAGAGGCACAGAGAATCATCGGATCAGTGCTGCGCCTAATTACAGTATCATCGTTTCCATACAAACCGCGCCTGGAAGGAGTGTCTCGGTAAAAATAGAAGAGCCTATTCAATAACCAAGGCACAGCCCCCTGGAAATGAGTTTTAAATGAAAATTTAAAATAAATAGGCGAGATAGGGAAACAATAAAGAGCAGTCCCCATATATAAGCAATCAGCCATCTAAATAAAAGCAGAGACAGCCAAAAGGACAGCTCTGGTTTATCAAGTGTAACGGCCTCGGGAATTTGGACGAGCGTTTTCACAAGTGTCTTTCTCCATTACTCAGCTGACCCTCAAGACTCCAGGAAGCTCCCAGGACGCATTACTATTTTGTGATTTACAGCACACGCGAGCCAGCGGCCCCCATGCAAGGACAAAGATCCTAGGTGAGGGATGCCGTCACCTTGCTTTCTTTGCCGCAGCGCTCATTACTTCGGAACAAAGCACCGGTGTGTATTTGTGTCTTTTGCTGCTTTTCTGCCTCCTCCCCATAGTATGCCAACTTCACCAGGGCCTCTATTCCTTTCGCGTGTGTCTACTGATCCCCGAGAGGGTTCCAGCACAGGGCAGGGCTCAATCAGTACTTGCGGAATGAAAGCCTGAAGGAGTGGATACAAACCGCCCAGCAGCCCTGGTCCGATGGCTTTACCTCTCTGAGTCTCAGTCGCTCTGTGATAGTTAGGTTTGTGTCCACTCGGCTGGGCCAGGATTCTCAGGAGTCTGCAGTGGAGCCCTGCCCTGTGATGTGACCTACACAGTGTCATCAGCTGCATGATGGACTCTGGTGAGCAGCCACGCCCTTTGTGGGAAGATCAGGGTGGAGTGCCACCCACTTATTCAGGTCATAGCCCTAAGAATATTTCCTCTAGAGTGTAGCCCACTTCATAGACAAGGCGCCTCTGTGGAGAGCATCTTTGCCACTTCCTGGATCTGGCTCATGCATCTGGCTCCTTGACCTCCAGGTCTTTGGACTGGAGTCAATGTCCCCACCATATTACCCGCCAATCCCTGGAGCCATCAGTAGCCTGCCATCTGACCTGCCCTTTGACCTTGGATTTACTGGGCTCTGCACTCACAAGCCTGACTTTCTGACTTTGGACTCAAGTGCCTCTTCATCCACCAGCTAGAAGTCTTCCTACTTCATCTCCCTGTTTTCTAAGACATCAGCCCCTGCAGCTCCTCGAGGCCGGAGAAGCCTGACGACTGTAAATCTGTATGGACACGGACTGTCTCAGCCTGCTCCTGCTAGGCGGCTGTTGGGTTTAAACTGGCAACTGTGCCATCACATGTGAAACAAGAAAATACGATGTGCCAACTAGACGTGTTGCAAGAATTCGGTAAGAAAAATGCACATGAAGCCTTTCGTATAATGTCTGCACACGAGACACAGCAAACAGCAGCAATAAATAATGCAACCTCCCAGAGACGAATATTTATCTTCAAAGTTTAAAGCACTTTTACAGCCATCCCCAGGAGCAGTGAGTCAAGGGCCTAGAAATAAAGAACCAGAGTGAGTCATCCTTCTACCATGTAGGGCTGGTTGGCACATTATAGTGTCAGAATGAGACCATTAGCAGAATCCACAATCATCATTGAAAACAAGCCTAAGTACACTATAGCCCATGAGCCAGACACTTGTTTTTATAAACAATATTTTAATGGAAAACAACCATGCTCATTCATTTATATAGGGTCTGTGTTTGCTTTTAAAACACAGCAAAATCACCCTAGCAAAAGCAGTAGTTGAACTGCTAAGTAGACCACAAGGTTGGTAAGGCCTAAATGTTTACTTATTAAAGAAATTCAGTGTGTCTTTTAGGGGCAAGTTTGTCCACCTCTGGTATGGGTCCTCGATCTTTGAGACTAGTGGCTCACTCTCTCACAGGCCCCACCTTTCTGTCAGGGCAGGTCCACAGGGTGGCAACATAAGAGGCCCTTCTACTTCTCTCCTGGAGAGCAGATGAATGCCAACATACTTGCCAGAGACTTTTGCTTTGGAAGGGGGAGACTACAGGAAATTGGAAGCAGGATCTGGTCCCAATATTGCCCATTGCTGAATATCTGACCCACTACCAGGCAATCTCCCTAAGCCTAGTTTACTCATGCATACTATAGGGAGAGTAATACCGAATTAGTTGAATTCTTAGGGGCTTAGATTAAATGAGCTCAAGCATATAAAAGTAGCTCGAACCTATCACCTTTCCTCTTCCTAGAAGGTCAAGATTCCTCAGATGATCCATCAAGATGAAGACAATACTTTCCTGTGCTTACCAGCTCAGCTTGCAAACATTCCTGGGCTCACACTCCACGGTCACATGGGCATCCTGTTCCCTTGTCAGGAGCTACAGATCCAGCCTCCTAGATTATTTCATGGGGACAGCTTCCTGACAGTGCCAATTTTTGAGACTGTGTCAGTTTTGAGCTCTATATCAATTTTCATTGTGATGAATTGAAATCCAATATCATCTACCAAGACAGTACACAAGGAGGCACAAGGCACCACCTCGGTGCTCAGTTTCTTTGGTAGTGACGTTGATCTGGGCCCACTATGGAGTCTGTGTGAGCTTGGGCATGGAAGATAGCAAATGAAGGGCGTGGGGATGGCAAAGAGAAAAGACTGTGGAGCAAAGAATGGCTACGCAACTTAACAGATAGAGGAGAAGGACTCTTCATAGTCCCCAGGCTGTGAGGGTCACAGAATGACGCAGATCTATCCAGGGCCATGTTCAAGGCTAACCAATGGTCGCCAAATCCATTCTGACTCGTGCTCACCCAGTGTTGCATGATGGGGAATTGTGCTCCACGGGGTTTTGCAATGGCTGAATTTGGGAAGTAGATTGTCAAGCCTTTCTTCTACGGCACTTCTGAACAGATTCTGGCCATCAACTTTTGGGCTGGCCAGAGAGCATATTAACTCTTTGCCCCATCTGAAACTATTTCTCAAATTTAGGTTTTTGCAGATAATTTGCTGGAAGGTCCTGGGTTTTGCCCAGACAAGTAACATTTCAACGATAAGATGACCTGTTGTTCCCTTGTTGGTTCCACCCCTCCCTGAGTTCCCATGCAGTGGAAGTCTTGGTGACATGCCAGGGCCCATGCTACACACCCAGAAAGAGCAGTGGGCTAGACAAGGTACTGCAAGGTGATTGTGTTCTGATGGGATGTTCATCATCTCCAGTGATACAGGACAGCAGGTGCTGTGATAGACATGAGCAGAGGATGCTGTAGGGCAATGGTGAAAGGAGTCCTTATTTTTGCTTAAATTAAAACCAACTCACTGCCATCGAGTTGATGCCAACTCATAGCGTCCTTATAATGGAGGGTAGAACTGTTCCCATGAGTTTATGAGGTTCGAACTATTTACAGGAGTATTTCCACTCTTTCTCCAAGGAGCAGCGTGTGGTTTCAAACTGCTGACTTGTGGTTAACCTCTCTACTTAGAAGACATAAAAACAACTACATGGGAGCGATAATGATAAGAGGTAAGAATATTTACGACTTAACCTGTCACTATCAAATCAATTCTGACTCAAGGCAACCCCCCTGAGTTCCCAGCAAAGCTGGGCTTCACAAGGCTTTTGTGGACATACTCCTGTAGAAGTAGGTCTCAGGCCTTTCTTCCACGGCACCACTGGGTGGATGAAACGTATCAGCCTGTTTTCCAGCTGTCAAAAGCCGATCTCTGTATCCTGCTCTGCAGCCTGGCCTCCCTCCCTGGGATTAGTTTCTTTAACTGTAAACCTCAGTCGCTCATCCTCACCCCAGTTCAACGCATCTACTTAGAACTTCAAGGAAAAAAAAGATTTCTATTTTGGATGACACACAAATAAGGCGATGGTTTTTAACTGCAGATAAAGGATTAAATCATACTAAGATTTAGCGGCAGCCATTGAATTTAAAACACAATTCTTGTTGTTATGACGAAGCCTGGGTGGCGTAGTGGTTAAGTGTTGGGCTGTTGACCACAAAGCCACCAGTTCAAAACCACCAGCTGCTCCTGGGGAGAAAGACAGGGCTTCCTACTCCTGTAAAGAGTGACAGCCTCAGAGCCCACAGGAGAAGTTCGACCCTGTCCTGTAGAGTCACAGTGTGAGTTTGGAATTTGCAGTGGTTTGGGGTATTGTATCATGTTGACTGCCTCTCATAGTGACCTCAGGTGACAGGTAGAACTGTCCAACAGGATTTTGCAGGCCGTAACTTTTAAAGAAGCAGATGTCCAGCTGAAGAGTTTGAAGTGCCAATGTTTTGGTTAGCAGCTGAACCCTTCAGGGCTCCTTCCAAAACGTAACGGCCCACCCATTTCTAGGGATGGTGTTGACTTAAAGGCCATTTCCATCTCCATGTCTCACCTGCTAGGTCTTGCTTCTTCAGTGTGTATTTTCTGACTCATAATTATGAAGTGATTTATTTTTTAGGCAGTCAGTATTCCTGAGCTCCTACTGCTGGGAGAGTTTGTGCTAATGGATAGTGACACCAAACAAACAAGTGAAAACAACAACCCCCTGGCATTGCTTCAATTCTGACTCATAGTGAACCTACAAGAAGGCTTTCAAGGCTCTAATGCTTTGCGTGAGCAGGCACCCTCATCTTTCTTCCTTGGAGGGATGGGTGGGCTCGAGCCACTGATCTTACAGTTAGCATCCAATGCCTCCTCAATGCTGCCACCCGGGGTCCCAGATACACAGTAGTAAAAAAAAAAAAAAGAAAGATATGCCCCTATGCTTGGAGTTTCCAGGGAGTCAGGCTGGCTTGACAAAGAACTGAAGGAACAAGTAAGCAAACCCACACATTCTCTTTCAAACATTCATCCACGTGTAAATACTGTTCATTCTTCCCTAACTTGTGCACATGGTGCTACTGACAGCTCACTCTTCCATTGCCATTCCAAGCCCTCTTCTCAGGCCTCAGGAACTTGAGCACTGACACCTCTGTGTTCACATCAGTGTCTTAGGAGAATCACTTTACCTAGTAGGTCTGGTGTGGCCTGGGGACCCCTCAGGGTCACATAGATCTATCTATGAATCCTTAGGAAGCAGAGTAATACATGGCAGAAAATAGGTGTCCACTATGGTCCTGCCTACCCAGTGCGTTTATATATTCCTGACAGACCACAGGTCAAGTTCATAGCTGGAACACACAGTCCCAGTTTTCACGCTACACTGTTACCTTCATTCAGGAAAGGGCATCCAAATGAAAGCCAATGACACTAACCTTAAAGACAGGCATGATACTGAATTTGCTTCAGCCTACCTAAAAAGGTACTACCCATCCAGTTGAAACACAACACCTTACCATCAGCAAGAATCCTGGACCAGATTACCTGGATTGGAAGGCCAGTTGTGTACCTTCTAGCGGGTGTCTTAGATTATTTGGGTCTCATTTTCCCCCCTATATAAAGTGAGGTTGATAATATTATCTGTGTCAGGTTAGAATGATACGCACAAGGGCACTGAGTGAGTATTGGCACAATTCACATTTGTGGTTACAGCAATATGGATATTGCCTCAATCGGAACTGCTGAAGATCACGGGCCTCATGACTTTTATGGTCGTTTGGAATAAAATGCCAAAAGAAAAGAGCAGAGGAGAGGGAGCTTTGCTGGAGAGACACAAGAAAGTCTTGGAACCGGATGGTCTGTTGTGAGTCCACGGAGGATCAAGGAGCTTTGGCGGGTTTCACAAGCATCTCATTGGTCCTGGTCAGGGAGGGGGAGACAGGTTTTTGAGGCCATGGCAAACCTGCATATCTCTCTTCTGAGGTCTGATTGGAGGATCAAATAAAATATTGGTATGTTCCCACTACCGACGTGTCATAGGGAATTATTGCTGTTCCTTCTTTTATCACCAGCAGTAAGTTCGCACGGACAGGCTCTGTGTTTCCACGGAGCCCTCGCAGTCGCTACGTATCTGAAAATATGAACAGTTTCAACAGGAACGTTTTCCTGTAGCATGCTAATAATAAAATTTACGGGTATAAGGATTGGGATCAAGAACCCTTTGAAATTTAAGACAGGGTGTAAATTGCTGCAAAGAATCTTTTAAATTGAGATCAAAACATTTTTGACAGCTCTTAGATTTTAAAATTCTAGCTAATGTCATGCTCTGCAAATGTTTCTCTCCTTGAAAAAGACAACCCCAAAAAGGCAGTCATGTTTGAGGGGAAAAACCTCACACGGATCGTTGTCCAGTTGATTAGGACTCCCAGAGGCCCGACAGGACAGCATCCCATTGCCCAAGGCTGAACTATTGAAGCAGGAATAGACGGTCCCCTCAGCCTCCCAAGGAGAGCTGCTGGCCTTACAGCTAGCAGGAATACCTCAGACAAGATATGCAAGTAAGACTTGCCATTGCAAGTGACAAAGAGCTAATTTTTCATTTCTTTGATGTGCGGGGCAAGAGTCTTCACTGAGACCCCCAACCAGAGCCATCCACTTGGCCCCTGGTGGGTGATAACAAAGGTGTGGGAGATAATGGGTCCTGCTTATGGTCTCCAATGGGGGTTTTCAGATAGAGCACATCCAGGGCCTGAGTTTCTAGGGCGGGGGGGGCATGGAATGGCTCACTCCCTCCTCGCCGGCAGCTTCAATCCCTTTCCCCAGGACCTGGTTGTTGCTTGAATGTGTCTCCAGCAATGGTGTATCCATGCACCTCTGGTGGAGAGAAAAATCTTATTTATGAACCCAAACTGCCTCATGACAACTTCAAACACCTGATCCCGATTCCATTTCATGCTAATCAATCAGAACTGGCCTGCACGGAGCCAGACAGAAAATATTGAACTCTGCTGCCTGATTCTCCTCGAGGGATCTGACATTTTCTCCACGGCCAAATGGCCTTGTGCTGAACTCATGGCTTCGCTGCTCTTCCCTGTGACCAGCCGGAGCATCACAAATAGCTCTACGTTTGGGGGCATCTTCCTTGCAGGCCAGGTTAGGCACCTTTGAGTGAGGCTTTAGATACAAGAACGTAGACTCATTAGTTAAAATCTACGTTATGTGGAACTTACATGTCTAGGCGCAGTCTCCTTAATGATGGGACCTTTGATGGACCAGAAAAGGCCAAAACCTGGCCCCTGGACAAAGCAGAGCATCTATGCCTGTCTCCATGGCCATGCTGGTTGTCATGGTGATGGGCAGGCATTGGATTAGGAAAAGACTGCAGATGACATCCTAATTGTGGGGCTTGTAGAAACATGGCGGCAGTATCTATTGGAGTTGCGTTTCACCCACGTGACTTAACTCCCGTAAAGAAAGCCATCATTGGGTGCCAATGAGTGGGTCCCTCTGCTCTTGCACAGTCGGATATAAACCCTACCTGGCACGTGCAATTCACACTCTTGGATGCCCATCAGGCCATCAGATCCATAGGTCTTTCAGTGGCCGAGGATTACAAGTGAGGGGGCTTCGGAAAGTTTGTGGGAAAAATGGAATGAAAAGACAATTGAAAGGTAATTCCATTTTCTCATAGACTTTCTGAAGCCCCTCATAGATCACCAGGCCTTTTTTCATAGTCTGTCTTCGTCTGGAAGCTCTGCTGAAAACTGTTCAGCATCACAGCCACTGCACCCATGTGCAAGGGTGCTCGGGCATCAGTGTCACCTTCCAGGTTTCCAGAAGCCAAAGGGCTCTGCCTCCTGCGTATGACCTAGGATCCCAGGAGGACATGTGTAGTGCCAACAGGTCTTGGCCTAGCACCATTTCAACCCCCGGGAGTCCTTCTCCCACTCATTTAGATATGCTTCATATTTCCTGTATCCTTCTAAAAATGTTGGATTTGAAATTGAACCCAAGTAGCCAAATTATAGTCTACATACGAAAAACAAAAACTTCTGTTGTCGCAGAAACTCTATTTTTATTAAGGCAGGAGAGGCTCTTAAAATTTATACCATAGTGAGTGAAGGGGGAAGTGCAGAGTGGAGACCCAAAGCCCATTTGTTGGCCACTGGAGATCCCCTGACAGAGGAGTTTAGGGGAGGAGATGGGTCAGTCAGGGTGCGAGGTAGTACCGATGAAGAACACAGCTTTCCCCCAGATCCTGGATGCTTCCTCCCCCCAACTACCATGATCCGAATTCTACCTTGCAGAGCTGGATAGGGCAGAGGTTGTACACTGGTGCATATAGGAGCTGGAGGCACAGGGAATCCAGGGTAGATGATATCTTCAGGACCAGGGGTGTGAGGGGCAATACTGGGAGAGTAGAGGGTGAGTGGGTTGGAAAGGGGGAACTGATTACAAGGATCCACATGCGACCTCCTCCCTGGGAGACGGACGGCATATAAGGGGGTGAAGGGAGACTCCGGATAGGGCAAGACATGACAATATAACAATCTATAAATTATCAAGCGCTCATGAAGGAGAGGAGAGCTGGGAGGGAGGGGAAAAAAGAAGGAGGACCTGATGCAAAGGGCTTAAGTGGAGAGCAAATGCTTTGAGAATGATTAGGGCAAAGAATGTATGGATGTGCTTTATACAATTGATGTGTATATATATGTATGGATTGTGATAAGAGTTGTATGAGCCCCTAATAAAATGTAAATTAAAAAGAAAAGAAAAACAAAGAAACAAACAAACAAAACTTGCTGAATTCAAACCTTTCCCCCCATTGAATACCTAGCACCTTCAGGCTAAGGGGCCTTTTACCCAGGCATTCTATCTAGGCCCACCTCTCTGTCTTCGCCTTCACGTATTTCAGCCATTCACCCAACTGTTTTGTCCTCAGTGCTTCGATTGTAAAATGGGGATGATAATAATAACGTCATCTCAAGGTTTCTGGGTAGAGCACATGATTCATGCTGAACGATTAGACGAAAGGCTGATCATTTGAACCTGGGCTTTGAAGGGTCTAACAGCTCAGTCATGGTCGATGTACGGTTACACAGCAACCAAATGTCTTGCAATCTGGATTCTGATCCAAGGAGGAAACAGGAAGCCCAAAGATGGCAGCTGACTAGGCAGCAACAGAGATTCCCAGCACAACACCCAGTTGCCATCCTGGAGGTGGGCATGGTTGTCTGTAAGCTGCTGAGTGCAAAATCCGACCATGAGAAATTTGTTGCTATGCAACAGCATACTCCCTTGTGTCTGTCTGTCTGTCACGACTGTGCTGTTTCTTAGCTCTGACTTGAGCCTGCCCTGTGGCCCACAAAAGAAGGGTGGGTGATCTTCATAAGAAAGCAGTTCTCAGCAGCTTTCCTCGGGATTGACAGTGGCTGCAACAATGGGCTCAGGCAGAGCAACATCTGTGCGGACGGCGCAGGACCGGCAGTGGTTCCTTCTGTTATGCACAGGGGCGCTATGGGTTGGAATCAACTCAATGGCACCTAAGACCCTCTGAAAAACATAATCGCCAAACGTCGGCACTGACTTGACAGCCACAGGTTAGGGTTGCTCTGAGGATTACATGAAGTGAGACTTGGCTTAGAGCAACTCGAGACATGTAATAATACATCCCTGATGAATCAGTATCAGTATCGCCTCATGGCACTACTGTGGACATGAAACTGAAAGACATGTTTACTCAACATGCGCCTAGTCTACGGCCGCTAGTCAAACACATGGGAATGGCTACGGTTAGTTATTTAATATTCTTTAACCTTTATTTAGTTAGGTAGTTTCCAAGAAAACCTCTTTTATGTTGAAATGACTCCACTGCCTTGAAGGTATCCTAATACCACTAGTCAGGACAAAGGTCAGCAAATTAGAATTCAAAGTGAGCATGGCTTAGGAGTTTGGCTGGTTGCCTGTTTATGAAGTGATTGATACATTACTTTTATGAAGAAGTTCAAAGGCAGTGTTTTCTAACCTACAAAGCACTGGATGACCAAGAGGGAGAGCACATCCATTCGATTCTAGTTCTCTCTGCAAAATAGATCATAGCACCTGTACCTCCGCTTTCCCCTCCGTGCCACTGAACAGGACTGAGGGTGTCAGGTGCGCTCCGGAGAGGAGGCTGGGAGTTAACTGCCGCCGGCAGGTGATGAGACCACAAGCCACGTCTTTGGTGGGTTCAACACAAGGATCAGCCCTCTCATTTCCTGGCCATGCCGAGATGGATTTTTCTCTCTCTCGTAGCTAGAGAACTCTATCCTTTTCGATTACAGCAATTGCAGGTGGCACAGGTTAAACTCCAGAGAGGCTGGATACTTTGAGTCAGAAGACCGACGATGTGTTTCCCTTTGGACGGATGTCATTAAAGTCGCGGGCACACAAAGAAATTTAACTTAAGCTGTCACATTACCTACAGCTCTTCAAAGCTCATCAATCTCCCATTAGATTGGCAAGATGGCGTGACACTTTCACCACAATTACACTGGAAGAAGCATGGTGCCTTAACACCTCGGCCAAGTCAGGGGAGAGCGAGCCTGCCTTTGATGGACGAGCACAGTTGATCACGTTTGTCAGTGGCTTTATATGTTTTTATGCTTGTTTGATATTCCTGCCCGGAGAGCAGGGGCTTGTAAGGGCACATCTGACAATGATTCAATTTCACAACGCCGTGTGAGTCTTTTACTTACCCCTGTCTTCTCATCAAAGATTTTGATTCCTCCAAAGGAGATGGTTAAAAAGATTTTCTGTTTGTGTTCTCCTTTGGAACGAGCGCCAGCCACAACGCCCTGTTGAAAGGAAGGACATGGTTTTCACTTTCGTGTTTTCATTTGAACATTCCCTCTGGTCCCAAAGGCCCGTCGGATACCATCAACTGATGCCACCAATCAAGTGCACTCTGCTCCCTGGCCTCGTCCCAGTTTCCTTACGCAATACGCTCCCATTGCAGCCCCTCAGAACAATACTGTCCGAGTTATACTAGCCCTGCATTAGACAGCCGTCGGAGCCCCCGCTCGCTTGTTCCACGAACCGAGAGCTATGGAATGCCTACGCTCTGCCAGGTAGCTATCAGACGTGGGTATACCAAAAGCAATACAATAGGCTTCTCATATTAGTATCTGGGCTGGATTTTATTGGGGGTGGTTTTAATTGTTTAAATAAAACTAAGTCATAGATTCATTATCAAACGGTGTTTTCCTTTTATATCTCTGGATAAGGTTTTGATGGGGATCAGTTTTCATGATTAGAGAGGAAACCACCACCAAAGGAAACATTTTAGATCGATTCTCACAATCTTGCTTGGGGAAAAACGTGATCATTCTAGCCAATGTATTTTTACATAAACAACACGTGTGCTGTTTGTTTACCAACCTGTCCTCTCTCACCTCTTCGAAACTGCAGAGTTCTAACATTATAAAACGTGCTTCTGTAAATATATAAGTACGGTGATTTGCAAAAAATCCTTGGGAGGTGGGGGTGTGAGTGTGGACGGGTGCAGGTTGGGAAACTGGCGGATGTCTCTTATTTGTGAATTTCCCTCCCTCGTGTGGTCACTGGGTGGTCACACCAGACTTTGAACTGAGAATCCCTTGACTTCCAGATCTGGGCTTTTGACTGAATTTGGAGTAAAACCATTTATAATGCTGACACCCCTCTACCTCAGTCTTCCTCAGGAATCTGGGAGCCACAAAGTGGGGGATGAGAAGCAGTCACCCGAGGAATGTAAGAATTGGAAAGGCCATGTCAAAAGAGGGGGTGCCGTCGCCCCTTTTCCTTATTTCTCCCTAGAAGAAGCTTACACAGTGCAGGATGCACATGGCCAGCGCCATGGTTCATTTTAAGTGTCAATGATTCTGGTTCTGCGGCACCATACGCACCTACTTATTGTTGAAAATTAATTACATGTAATAAAGTCAGGGAACCTCAAGTAGCACAGATTCAGGTGGTTCTCAATCATTCAGTTGACGAATTCAAGAGTTAAAGAGCTTTCTCCTAGGATTTACTCTGCCTCTGAATTATAAATAGCCCCCCCCACCCCTAGAGCTCTTACCCTTCACTCTTCTCATCATCTGGCCTATGGATTTGGGGACTCAAGCCTGTAGGAGTCTCCAGTTTATTACTTGACCCACGGTGGGGGGACTTGCCAACCTCAGTTATGTGGGCCAATTCCTGGGAGTAAATTTCAATTTCTCTTTCATATGTTTTTGTGTGTGGATGACACATGGATCAAGATGATACATGTATGCAGATGATACATATTTATATATATGAATATTTTCAATACAGGCAGGGAAGACGAGCCCCCCAGGGTGGAAGGCGCACAAAATGCACCAGTGGCCACAACAACAGGTTCCTGGCTTTGAAGAGAGCACAGCCCTGGGCAGAGTCCTGCTACGCTGTACACAGGATTACGAGCAATCGGAACCAATTTGGCGACAATTAACAACAAACATTTAAACTACTGGTTGTTTTGTCCTCTAAAGAATCCTGATGATGACAGTCAGAGAGTGAATGTCAATGTCCCCATCTCCAACATGGTCCTAAGGGCCCCTACCTCAGAACAGTGCTGGATCATGAAAGAATAGTGGTGCGTGGCACAAAGTCATGCTGACTTATTAAGAACCCCTCACCCCCCACCGTTCATGCTCCCTGGGATGAACCCTAGTGGCACAGTGGTTGAAGCACTCTGTTGCTGTTAACCAAAAGATCAGTCGCAAGAATCTACCAACCTCTTCATGGGAGAAAGATGTAGCAGGCTGGTTCTATACAGGTTTTCAGCCGTGGAAATCAGATAGGACAGTTCTGTTTTGTCCTGTAGGGTATTGACTCAGTGGTAGTGGGTTTAGCTTCAGCTCTTTGCTTTCTGGTTCAAGTTATCAGAGAAAGCCTTGGTAAAACAAGATCTGTTTTTTGTTATTTTCTTAAAGTATGGAAAGATCAAACTGGCCTCACATTCCTGCTTGGGGCTACCCGGGGCAGCTTTGTATGACAAATGAAAGAAAGACGGGCTATTCACGCAGGGCTGCCTTTGGGGAAATAAAAGTCCAATTGGGTCACGCATGCTTCTTCTTTGAGCTGGGGCCCACAGTCCCACTCTGCAAAACTGCCCCTTGCCCAGCAGCCCTGTCACTCACTCTGAACCTTTCCTCCCCCAAAGATTATTCACTCTCATAGTGTCGGCCGAGAATAAAGCATCCGTCTCTCATTAGAAACTGTGGATGTAGGAGCTGTGTAGGCCTCTCGGTCTAATGCCAGTCAATTGGCCTAGCGAGTTACCACCTGTCCTGTGTGGTCAGGGGAGGCAGACATCTTCTTGGGTATCTCATACCACAGTCCAGGGATACTCACCTCCTACATTCTCAAGGAGCAAAGGCAAATAATGCCTCGTTCTAATAATATGAAATAGCTTCAGAAGAAAAATACAGAGATATCAGAGTGGGACAGTGACTATTGGGGTGGGAGGGGCAGAGGGAAGGGGAAAATCATTATTTAAATCAAGAAAGTCCCACTACCGTCGAGGTGTTTTAGAGTCATAGCAACACTATAGGACAAGGTAGATCCGCCTCTTTGGCTTTGTCAGACTTTATCTATTTAGAGGAGGTAAAGACAGTCTACCCTTTGTCCCAAGGAGCAGCCGTCCCAAGGGTTCAAACTGCTGACCTCTGTGGTAGCAGCTTAGTGGTAGGTGGCCCGCTCTTAGGCAGCATGGGCATTTTACTCAGAAGGGCGAAATGTTGGCAATGGAAATTGATAGTGATGATGTGACATGATTGATGTAATTGGTTTTACTCATTTGGACACTGGGAAAATGTTAACTGGCACATATTGTGTTCTGTATATTTATCCCATAATTATAAACCAGCCCAATGAGAGTCACAGTGCTGAGCTGCAAACAGTGATCTTTCTCAGAACGGAGGTCCATCCACTCTAAGCTTCGCTAACCGTCTCAGTAGAAGTACAGATGAAAATATTGACCAGAGTGATGGGTGCCACAGATATATCATAAATGTCCTGAAAGTGGGTGCGTGGAACTACCAGACTCAACAAAGGAAATAGTCTCTCAAAAGAATAATCACTGAATAACGGCCTCTTATGAGAGCATGGTGCATTCAAATGGGGTCCCTAGATGGTGTACATGACTACACACTTGATTACAGACTGAAGCACTGGCAGTGGGGGTTCATTGACTGGTACCTTGGAAGAAATGTCACAGCCTTGACATTCCTTTGGCGGGGTTTCTGCTCTGAACACACCATGAGTCAGAACTGCCAAGGACGTAACCCGAGTGTGTACACAAGCATGGGCATCCTACTTTGTACCCAGAGACTGATCTGTGCAGAATGTATCTCCTAGTGTCCTGGGTCTCCTTGCCGTCTAGCCCCCAGCTGGGTTCCACCCATGTGAAGCACAGCCCAGAGATGAGAGACATGTGAAGAAAGAGAGAGTTAAATAACTTCTTCCAAGCTCCTTCCTACCTTCAATGCTTTGAGTAGTAGTTCCGTTGCTCCTAATTACTTTTTTTATTGGAGGGGGGAGCTTCTTCCATAGCTCTCATTAGTCTCTAACATTTAGATTTCTTTCTAGAGGAGGTAACAATTTACCCCTGAGGAGTGTCTCTGGGTGGCACACTCTTTCTTGTTTGCTCCCTTAGTCTTGTCTCCCACTTGTAAGTAGCTCTTTGGTTAAAGGGCCTTGATCTGAACACTCCAAGGCAGATTTTCTTTTTCCTGTCGGAGCTGATGTTCTTAGGGTTCTTAACTAAGCCCTCAGGCAGTGCCTCTGGGAGAGCTCATCTTCCCCCACAGCTTCAGTGGCCGCTCTCATGCCAAATATGCCAAAGAAGTCAATTTCTTTAGGAAGCAATGATGTGTGGCTAGTGAACTGGAGCTCCTGGGTAGGAGCTTAGTATCTCATTGGAGAACCAAGATGAGTTAAAGGCAGATAAAAAATATGAAAGTCAAATAGCATCGTTACAAATCACTGCTGATGGAAGCCATTGGGTCAGTTTTGACCCAATGGCCAACTTATGCACAACAGAGAAAAATACTGCCTTGTCCTGCCATCCTCAAGATGTGAATCTACTGTTCAACACATACTCCATCTCTTTGTATCTACCATTCAACTCTATACACGTCTGAAAGCTGTGTTTCCAGCACTTTCTCTCTACCCCTTCCCTAAAGAATTCTATTCTCTCTGATTTCGAGCATGTCAAGATGGAGTCAAGATGGAGTCAAAATGGAGTCAAGATGGAGTCAAAATGGAGTCAAAGTGGAGTCAAGATGGAGTCAAAGTGGAGTCAAGATGGAGTCAAAGTGGAGTCAGGGTGGAGTCAAGATGGAAGTGCTGGCATCCTTCAGAGATTCAAATTGTATTCCTTTGAAATGTTCTTCCGGGGAGACAAAAAGTCTTAAGGTTCAAGGTTAGGCTTAGGGGAAGATGGGCCAAATTTCCCAAGAAAATTCTCATAGGACGGCCCATCCTACCCTCCATGGACAAGCCGGTGCAATGTCATGGTGGGAAAATAATTTACTTGATACAACTTTTCTTGCTTTCTCAGTATAATGTAGTTTCAGTTTTCTTAAAGCATATTCCTGATAAGCCCCCAGGATCTCCCTGTGTGCTTTGGAGTCCCCGAAAACCGCCGCCATAACAGTCTGAACTGACCTCTCTGCTTTGAATTTAACTCGCTCAGCAGATCCCCTGAGAGGTCAACACATGATTGGGTTTTGTTCTCTGGATCATATTGGTATATGAAAGACTCATCTCTGGTTTCACCTGGTTGCATGAAATCATCTTCATTAGCTTAGATATCGCTTACAAAACCAATGGAAAGTTCAACAATCTGAGCTAGCTGATCTTCTATGCACCATTTTTGGCATTAGAACCAAAATTCTATAAATGAACTTCTATGTACACATTTCTCTTATAAATCTATGTATGGAATTCTTTTTATATTTTATGCATGGATTTCCTCCACCGGTTTCTGAATTTCAGTAATAGTTTCTTCATTTGCTGAGGTTGACAGTTGTGATGGCTAGGTTTTATGTCAACTTAGCTAAGTCAGGAATCCCTGTGGTTTGGCAGTTAAGGCCTCGTAATCCTCACTGATATTACATAATACAATAAAATTAAGTCTATAACGGGATCTGCTGTGAACAGCCAATCAGTAGTCACAACCCTGATACAATGGAAAGTTTCCTCAAAAGTGTCACCTAGTTCTTGTATAAGAAGATGCTGTGGGGGAAACTTGCTTGCTTCTTCCCGAGTCTGGATCTTGCACCTGGCTCATCAGAGTTTAGAATTTGAGAACATATCGCCTGCCATATTACCTGCCGACCTTGGGAGCCATCAGCAGTCAGCCATCCTTATAACCTGTCAACTTTATATTCACCGGCCTCTGCAGTTGTAAGTCTGACTTGTTGGCTTGAGTCTGAATTCATCTGTCTCTCGACTCACTTTTGAGGTCTTCCTTCCTTAAAACAACTGATCCACCCAAAACTACTGCTTTATATGAAGCTCCACACCTGTTAACAATTGCAAAATTTCATAGATCGGAGAAGATGTCTACTTGGGTTTTGTTAAAAATTCTGTATTAGACTGGACTTAAAAATAGTTTTTTTCCTTTGACACAATAAATATCCCATTTTTAAAAGCAATCTAATAAGACTAGAATACATGTCATACTGAGAGAGCTTGTCTGAAGCCACCCATAGATTACAGAGGCATGTTTAAACACTGTTTGGAGTAAGTCCATGCATGCATGCATGCATGAACTGGAACCCTAAAGTCCGTACCTCTTGCCTCAGCCTTGTAAAATACAACTAGGCAGTGTATTCTAAACAGTCAGCTACTGGATTTTAGGTGAAGTCTCTGGAGATCTAGGTTTGAATTCTGGGTTGTAACAGTTTAAATGAAGATTCTGGGGGGACCTTTAAAGGACCTCTTTTTATTTACCAACCAGGATGACTAATACTTTTTTAATGTAGCAAAAGAGATTACATAGGTGAAAATGTTTAGATTATGATGACAACGACCAAGGTGATGGTGGTAGAAGAGGGCAGTAGCCCCCTCATCCCAAAGGGAACCCCACGAACCGTCACAGTCCCTTAGGAAACTTGATAAAACGGATGGTGTGTTAGTGTCACAGGGAATTGGGCACTTAACGTTGTCCCCTCCTATGGTCTACCACAGGCAAGTGGGCCTTTCTGCAAGGCGAAGAGGCATTTTGTACTTCTTTGTCTCTCCCTTTCCTGGGCAGGTAGCCAAATGGAGAATCAATCGTTTATGTTTCTGTGCTTCCAAAAGAAAAGCCACAGGGAGATGAAATGTCAACATTCTTCCTGGCAACTTGCAAATAGTGAAGTAATTGCCTGGGAACCAAGACACCCTCACCAAGTTCAGCACGTCTGACAGGAGGGCTTCATGGCAGGCGTAACAACTCTTGGGGCTTTGGGGGTTTCACGGTCATGAGGGGTGACAGGTGCATGGCACTGCAGCATCATACACACACACACGGACACGGCACTCACATGGTCAGTGTCACCACCAGCCCTGGACTAGCTATCTCAGCCCAATGTGACTACTGAGGAAAACCCTGTAAGGATCCTAGGTGGAGAATTCCTGTCACTTAGGCCTCAGCAGCTGGGAAAACGAGGCAATCCAAGATGGATGGCTGAATCTACTAGGATTAGGTTGGGGAAAGACACATCCGTTCCTTTTTTTTTTCTCCACAGTGGACACATGACTCTGGGTGAACACCACATCTTCAGAGATGAAGGATTAAATAACATTTTCCTGTATGGGTGCAGGTACCTAGTTTCCTGGCTACGTATGCAGGTTGGAGGGACTTCAGCAGGCGTCAAGTTCCTGGCTTTTGTCCTCATCGGTCATTCTGGTCTCCTTGGGAGGCAGGCATGACTAACAGACTAGGGAGTTGAGAGAGCCCAGGCTGAGCAACCTGCACATGGTCTCCTGTGGGCTCTCTCAGTGGAATTTGCATACTGGAAACGAGGCTGCTGATAGGTCTGATCTCTTGGCTGTGTTACAGGTCTTACTCTGAGATGTGGCTCCCAAAACCCAAACTCACTGCCAACAAGTCAGTCCTGGCACATAGCAACCCCATAGGACGAGTCAAACTGCCCCTGTGGGTTCCTGAGGCTGTCAATATTATGGAAGTAGAAAGCCTCGTCTTTTTCCTGTGGGCGACTGGTCATTTCAAGCTGTTGGCCATGTGTTTCGCAGTCCAAAGTGTATAGCCCAGCAGGCCACCAGGGCTCCTCTGAGGGCAGGGAATACAAGGGGGATATAGTCAGCCAGCTCGTCCAGAGACTAAGACCACTGCATCTCCGAGTTGGGACTTAATGGCATCAGTACAGCTGCCATCAAGCCAATTCTTACTCATGGAGAGCCATGTATGCTGGGGTACTACTGCACTCCACTGGGTGTGCAAAGGCTCGTTTTATAACTAGATCGCCAGGCGTTTCTTCCAAGGCACATCTGGGTAGACTCGAACGTCTACACTTTAAGTGAGCAGCTAAGCATATCACTTTCCATGCCACCAGGGGCTCCAGCCTGAACAAGCTAGAGAGGTGGAAATATGAATTCTTCCTGCCTCTCACTTTTTCAAGTCTCGGTTGAATTGGAACTTCCAGAGCAGGATGGTGTTGAGTTTTTTTTTAAGTTATTATTCCACTGGTCTAAAATTCTTCAGGTTTTGATTAATTATGACAAAATGGATATATTTAGGTCTTCCAAAATAAACATCTGTGAGACTGGCTTGGGTCCACCTTACGAGAGGTTCAAAGTGGCTACAAAGAAGGTAGCTTCTAAAACAGCTTTTCAGAAAGCAAGTGTAATCTGGAAACCGAATGATGAAATAAGATTTTTAAAAAGCATGATTCCTGAAGCCATACTCTAGGACCAGTTAACATCCATCTGGTACGTGTGCCAACCTGCTGAAGGATTTCGACATAACATAAACAATAATAATAGTTGTTATTTATTAAGCATCTACAGAAGAGGCAGTGATGTGCAGGGCGTTTCACCAGTGTTGTCTCAGTCTGTTATTTTAGGCACTTTGCCAGACTGGATTGATGTTCTTCCTCCCTCTTTCCTTTACAGTAAAAATATATATATGCCAAGTTCTAGCCTCAGAGATTACTGGAAGATCTTAGAAAACAATGGGCTCAGGCACGGGATGTCGTGAGGACGGTGTGGGGCTGGGCAGTGTCTCATTCTGTTGTGCCTAGGGTCAGAATCAATCTGATGACAGCTGACAACCCAAGCAACCAAATACTCATATTTTAATACAAAAAGGAATATGATTGTACAACTAGTGATTCCTATTTTATCGCATCTATATGTGGTGTGTCATATATGTTCGAGGCCACCAGCCACTCCGAGGGAGGAAGCCGAGGGTTTTCATCCCTGTCAAGAGTTACAGTCTCGAGTTAGGGCTAGGGAAAAAAAAAAGAGTTACAGTCTTGGCAGCTCACAGGGCACGTCTACTCTGTCCTGCAGGGCCTCTGTGAGTCCCATCAACTGAATGGCAATGAGTTTGGTTTTTATAATTCCTATGCAACCAAATAAATGCCCCTGGAAAAATTCCCCAAATCCCTACCCCAGCAAACCAGTTCTGACGGCTAGCCACTCTCTCTAGGGTCTCTGAGCTGCATATCTTTATGGTTGTAGACAGTCTCATCTTTCTCCTTTGGAGTCACTGATCTCGTGGTTCGCAGCCCAGTGCCGACCCCAGAGTCACCAGGGCTCCATACTTCATAAATATGGCATGTGAAAATACAGTGGTTGTATGTTATATTCAAATACGCTCACATAGATTTGGTGTGGTGAACTTGTAGATGCATCCCTCCCCACACCGCCCCCCCTTACAAACCCTTGATCATTTTTACACTATTATTATTTTGTCATGTCTTACACTATCACTTAAAAAAAATAATAGAAGAGAGGCTAAAAAGTTGGAAGACAAGTGTTCTTATTTATATGTTTGTAAAGCCATTTAATAAAATATTCTTATTGTTTTACACATTTAACCAATTTCCAGTGTATTTCCCTACGGAAACACCTCCTTAAATTATTCTATGCCAGCCCTGTCTTTGTGATATCCTTACATCCCAACATATGATTACATAGTACAGAAAAATATTTTCCTGAAACAGAAATCAGAGTAGCGATACCAGTAGGACCCAGGGAAGGTGGGGAGCTGAGGGGAGGAAGGGAGAATTGATAGCCACGATTGACACACAGCCCTCTCTCCACCCAGGGGGATGAATGACAGAAACCGTGGGGGAAGGGAAACAGCAGTCAGTGTAAGATATGAAATTAATAGTAATTTATAATTTATCAAGGGGTCAAGAGTGTGGGGCTGGGGGAGAGGAGCTGAGACCAAGGGGTCAAGAGAAAGTAAATGTCTAGAAAATAATGATGGTAGCATATATACAAATGTGCTTGATACAATTGATGTGTGGATGGTTATAAGAGATGTAAGAGTCCTCAATAAAATGCCTATAAATAAAGAAAGTGTTTTTCTGGATTATAAAATTTTTAGGTGTGTTAAGAGAAAATATAAGAATTAATTGAATCAGCTTTTATCTTTGTGTACTGTCTTTTGCTACACTCACCAGAGAGCAAAATATAGAAAATTTTATTAAAAATAACAAAGCGGTAAAAACTCACAAGGTTCGAGAAACTAAAGAATTTGCTACTTATGCACTTCTGTTTTTGCAGGAGTTCTATACTGAAGCAAAAATTGACGAAAATGTGTAATCCTTGAAAAAAAAAAGAGAAATCAGACTACCTAATTACCTCCTCTGCATACATAGTTAGTGCTCAGTAAACATCAGCTTGATTATTGAGACATTCTCCCAATGGGTAAGTGAGATGCTTCCTCAGGGAGTCCAGACACTGGCAGAAAAGTGAACAAATTAAGTTATTTACCCTAGAAATGGTTAGACCATTCCTTTTTCTCCTCCACATTAGACCTGATATTAAAAACAAATATAGCAAGGCACCTTGAGCTTCATCATGGAATCCTGACATAACTTGTCTCCCCGAGCTGCAGAAACCTCATCGATCCCAATGAGCTTGGCCTTGTACCGGACGCCTTCGCCTTTGAACCTCTTGATCAAAGTGGCTTCGCTGCGGTCCTGACCTGCAAACAGAGAAAAGCGGGATTCAGACAACGCGGTGGCTGCACAGGTTCCAAGTGCCAAGTTCCAGGGTTCACTCTTTGCTTTCGCCCGTGCTACTGGATCAAAACACTTCTAGAGAGGGAAATGAAGCAATCTGCTCCCGTACTGATTGACAGTAAGGGATTGTTCCTACGGAGATGCTATGAGTTAGGATGGACTCTACAGCAGTGGGTAATGTTTCAGGAAAGCCAAATCACTGAACCCAGCAGTTCAGGCTGGGATGCAAACTCTGGTTCTGTATATTTGAATGCTGCCGAGGCAAAGCACATCACGTTTTCTGAGCCTCCGTTTCCTGAGGGAGAAAAATAAATACCCTCCCCATGGAATATTACAATGAAGAAATAAGTTGACAAGCATAAATCACCTAACAGTACGTATTCAACCAACAGTAATCAGAGCAGAAATTCTTGTTAGACTAGCATTGGCTCCGAGTCTTTTACACATCCGAGTATTAACTATGCCTTTGGCGAGAGTCCAAAGCCTTTCTTACACCCAATTCCAGGGGCTGTTTTATAGTCTGACTCCAGGGTAATCGCTTTGTATCAAGTAATGACCCGGGGACAATTATAAAAAAAATGGTTTTATGATCTCTCTTCTGCTAACTCATGTGTGTACAGAAATGGGCTTCCACACGATTGGGTATGGTGTCTCCACACCTCGCTAAGGGCTCTCCCAATAATTATTAACATAATGTTTTGGTAAGAGAAATCAATCAGGAGTTCAAACGTAGCCACATAAAACCAAGACAGTCGTCATTGTGCAGTAACCATCTGCTTCAAGCGAGATGTTTTAGAAACTTTTGGCTCACTCTTCCCCGCAGCCCAACCAAGCCCATCCAAGTCACCTGGCCAAGCCCATCTCGTCAGCAAGTGGCAAGCCAGCTCTCGCCTCATCATACGGTGCCTCGTTACAGGTCAAGGCATGGCACACGGGTGTCCTCTCTAGCTTTCAGGTGTTCAGGCCCCAGCATGTCCTTAGCCATCCTCCCCCATTGGTCAGGAACAGAGGGTCAAGGTCTTGAGAGATTACCTAATCAATTTCCCTGTCTCTGCAGGATGTGTGAACTAAGGGGTTTCCATAATGTGGGGTTCAGGATGATGTGAGGACAAGCTCCAGAAACAACAACAAGAGCGGCTAACATTGGAGACAATCCTGTTTCGTGTCATCCTTCCCGCATTCAGCCTTTTGTGAGCATCTTCTCCGAGCCACATGCTGTTACTCACTGGCAAGGGATGAATGACTAAGCCTGTCCCTGAAGAAGCACGGTTGTGTTTGAGAAGGGAGGAAGTTTTCCATGAATGCAGATCAGCTGGGGCTGCGCTTCGTGCTTGGTGTGTAAGAGACATAAGCTCTAAAGACAGCGCCTCATTTAAACCAGGGCTCCTGACATGCCTGTCAACGAGACTCTGAATCTGTTCCTTATCTGTCAAAGGAAGATAAAATATGTGCTTTAGAGAGTTGCCATGCATAAGAACTTAAATAAGATAGTAAGCGCAAGGGTGTATTTTGAGACCTGGCACATGGTACCCGGTTATCTGCAGATGGTACTTGCTGCAGCATCAATGTTGGCAGCATAGTGAGGGGGCCGAAAGGAGGGCTGGTTACAGAGTCAAGTTACATGGTCCCTGACTTCCACTTGCGGTTTTGTTCCACCCCCCTCCCCCACCCCCCCGGATGTCGCTGCTGATTCTGAGTCCATGGAAACCTTTGACTAGGAACCTGTGCGATGAAATAACCCATGGATGAGCAGGTAGAAACTGTAATTGCAGTCAAGGCCAGACCTCAAGGTTATGTGAGGGCAGAAGTCAGTGAGCAGACCATCTCCCACATACCCTACATAACCACCCAGCTAACACTTGCTACCACCTTCTTTAAGGAGCAGCATCTGGCTTGGTCTATGATTTCTCTCCAGATGATCATAGTCTGTCACAGATGGCGTTTCTCATTTCCAATACATGGCACCATTGCCTACACCGTTCTGCTCGCTATTTGGGACTTCCCCCAAATATCGACTGTCACAACGATACCAGATAGCATGTGTCATCTTCTACGCAAAGCACTTTAGACACGCTAATTCATTTAGTCTTGGAAGCAACCTAGCCAGAAGTACTCTTATTCAGGCTTGATAGATGAGGATCTAAATTGAATTATGTGAGGCCAAGTACCTTGCCCAAATTCACATCGCTAGCTAATGAGTTAGACCTGAACCCAGAAATCCCTGATGCCCAAGCCCATCTTTGTGGTTTGCTTGAGTTCTTTTGCTGCAAGTCTTTTCTCTTAGCCACGATGATTAATTGCTTCTCACCCGGCCTTCTCTATAAATTTAGCCCCAACTCAACCTTGTACTAAACCCACCGGACTCAACCCAGTAGATACTGAATTCACTGGCAGCCTTATAACACCACTGGTGGGTGGAGACTCATAGCCTCTAGCCATCATATCATAGCCCCCCCCCCCCCAAAGGCCCGTGAGTCCGATACACAGACGGCCTTTAGGAACATTTGTCAGGGCACTGAATTCTGCTAGGGAGGCAGATTCATCAGAGGCAGAGCCGCATCAGGTGAAGGAGGGCAGAGATTAATATGAAAATATTAGGTCATTTAGCGGAAAGTAGGAAGCCCAATTTAGATTAGGACTCAGGGCCACGCGAATTTGTATGAAGGGCACTTATGCAGTAGATAATCCAGTTTCTCATTAAATGCTCTACCATTAAAAGGGTAATTTTTCATGAGCACATCCTGAGCAAGGTCTTCGTTATATTAGTTAAGAAATAAATAACACATACCGCAGTCATACGCCTGTATGGAGTGCCTTCAGAAGCACGTGAGGTTTGCGGGTGTTAAGGAGCCAGTCAGTTTTTATGCATCCTAGGTCTTCGTGAACCACTTTCCCACCCATGACCTATTTTGCTGGAAGTACCAACGTAAGCATGACTCAGGATGGACTAGGGAAAGGTCACGTATTATTTAAGGAATATCATCAACATTGTCATTCTTACGGACTATACCAATGACTCTTCCACGAGTTTAAAGGCAATTTCCCACACATTCTTCCTGTCTGCTCTTTGAGTTAGGTCCAGTAAGTAATCCTGTTTACAGAAGATGACAGTGAAGCCCAAAGCCAACAGCACAGCTTGAGGTTTGTAGACACCGCTTTGTTATTGTTGTTAGGTACCATCAAGTGCGGTCCAACTCTTGCCGACAGAGTGAAACTCTTCCTACTCGTGGACCATTCTCACAATCGTTCTTATGTTGAGCTCATTGCTGCGCCCACTGTGTCCACCTACTTCATCTACGTCCTTCCTCTTTTCACTCCTCCACTTGACCAAGGACTTGCTCCAGGCTCTACTCGCTCCTGAGCACCTTTCCAAAGTAACTGAGATCAAGTCTAGCCCTTCTTGCCTCTAAGGATCTCTCTGGCCATGCTTCTCCCAAGACAGATGATTTTTCTTCTGGCTGTCCGTGGTGCCTTCAATATGCTTCTCCAGCCCGAAATGAAACACACCAATTCTTTTTCAGTCTTCCTTATTCAGTGCCCATCTTTCACATGCATATGCGGCAATGGAAAACACCTTGGCTTAGGTTAGGCGCACCTGAGTCCTCAAAGTCGCCTCCTTGCATTTCAATATTTCAAAGAGGTTTTGCATCAGTTGATCTCTTGCCTGATGCTTCCTGGAGCACTGACTGTAGATCCCAGCGAGATGAAGTCTTTGACAACTTCAATCTTTTTTCCTTTAATCGTGAACATCCCTGTTGGTCCAGATGTGGGGACTTTGCTCTTCTTTACACCGCGGTGGCATTCCTGCTGCAGGCTGCAGTCTTCGATCTTCCTCAGCCAGTGTTTCAAGTCCTTTCTACTTTCAGCAAGCAAATTCATGTCGTCTGCACAGTGCAGGCGATTAGTAAGCCTTCCTCCAATTCAGGTGCCACATTCTTCTTCCTAGAAGCTAGCTTCTCTGATCATTTATGAAGCATACAGATCAAATCAGTTGGTGGGAGGATGCAATCCTGATGCATACCTTTCCTAACTTTGAACCATGTAGTACTCCTCTGTTCTGTTTGGGCAACTGCCTCTTGATCCATGCCTGGGTTTCGCATGAACACGATGGAAGCGTTCTGGAATTCCCATTCTTCTCAAGGTTGGTCAGTAATTTTTATGGTTCTCACAGCTGAATGCCTTGGCACAGCCACTAAAACACAAGTACACAGCTTTATGGAATTCTTTACATTCAGTCAAGATCCATCTTTGTGAGCAATGCTATTAGTTCTCTGTTCCATGTCTTCTTCTGAATCAGGCCTCTGGCAGCTCCCTGTCAATGTGCAGCTGCAACCATTGTTGGATAATATTCAGCCAACATTTACTTGCACATGATATCAATGATATTGTTAGAAACTTTGTGCTTTCTGTTGGGACCCCATTCTTTGGAATAGGTACCAACATGGACTACGGCTTTACTGTGATGCAGTTCACATACCATAAGGTTCACCTACTTAAGAGTGTACAATTCAGTGGGTGTAGTAGATTCAGAAGATGTAGTCAATACAAAGAAGAAGGGATGCATAGACTGCCAGGAGGACATACACTGTATATAAACGAGTACAAGCTGACCCGAATATCAGTGGAGGCACCTAATTTTTCCACAAAAACTGCATTAGAAATGTGCTGAAAAACTCGGCTTATACACGAGGATGTATGATAGGTCTATCTTGGAAGAAGAATGGTCAACATGCTCCTTAGAAGCTAAGATGGTGAGACTTCATCTCCCATGCTTCGGACATGTTCTCAGGAGAGATGAATTCCCGGAAAAGAGCATTAGACTTGGCAAAGCAGAGGGGCAGCAGCAAAGAAGACGCTCCTCAATGAGATGGACTGACCCACAGCTGCAACCACGGATGCCAACATCACATTGAATGTGGGGAGGGCGCACAGCTGGGGAGTAGTCCATTCTGTCGCTAAAAGTTGGAACTGACTTGACAGCACCTAACAAGAAGACGTGACTAGTAATCCTGAAGTTCATTTCATGGACTTATCTACCATGTTCATATCTTCTTAGGAGAGAGACCTATTCAAATCCCAGAGCCTGAATTTCAACTCAGGTCTGACTCAACAGTCACACTTTAACTGGGAGGCTCTAAGGCTCTTGTGACCTCACTGTATATTCTGTTAAGGTGGTTAGCACTTTCTACCTTCATGACAACTTGTTGAGTAGAAGTCTTCTGGAGCCTACTGTCAACAGGCAGATGTCATCCTCATGAAGATACATGCCTCCCTAGTGCCAGCACCATGCCAGATCTTCTCATGCATTCTCTCAGGTGATCTAGGAAGTCTGAAAGGTACGCCTTGCCATTATTCTACACATGAAGACATGGTTCTATAGACGAAGAATGAGCGAGCTCAATACAGTGACTTTAAGTTCCGCTAGGAGGCGTACTACATAGGAGCCAAACAGCAACTCTTTTATGCAGACAATGTCCAGTGTGGCGATCGTGCAAAGTGGGATGCTCAGATTGAGGATTTCAAAACTGTTGTAACTTGGAGGTTTCAAAGGGATGATCATCTTTTAAACATTTTACCAGTGGTGAAATGGAGTGGGGGGTCTTTTTGATAATAAATCTGTACTGCAGGTATATTTTTATTAAGTTCAATTGTGTTTTCACAGAAGCCTGAACATTTCATTTTGAAATGCCCCCAATACTGTTCAGCAGCATTTGTGGCTGGCGAGGTGTGTATGCCTGGTGTGTGTGTGAGCGGGTAGAAGGCACTGCCTCATTAGTGCATTTTTACTTAGGTCAGAGGCAAAGAGGCTAATAGTTTGAAGATTTCCACCTTGGTATACCTGTCTCACTTGGTTCCAAAAACAAACAGTAATTAACAACCACTAATAAAGGATGCTTTGTCCGGGAGCTTAAACCAAAACAAGTAAGTAGAATTTGCAAGATGCCACTGCTCTGAATTCCAAAAGAGACAGGCCTGGGCTTTACACGGATCATCCAGTTGTCTGGAAGCCCAGTGTCTTGGAGGAACAGTAGTAGCTGATATGGGAGTTCTGGAGCCCTGGATGCCAGTGTAGTTTCTGTTACTGTACCCTTGGCTCTATGGTCACTGGTGAATCATGTATTCATGACTCTCCTGGGGGCTGAGTCTCCCCATGGGTGAGATTCGGGTGACTTGGAGAGAAGATGGCATCCACCATCTGAGTGTAGATGACATTTACATCTAGTACTGAGAGTACATGACACTTACTGTGAGCCAGAAAGGCGAGACCTAGGCATGTCTCAGTTTATGGCCATGGCAAATGGGGCAGCTGTCCTCCCAACACCCGGTCACAGAGTGTACGGGATCGCTCTGCTGAAAAGGGAAGGGAGGGAGCCTGGGTTCAACCCAGGTTTGCCCAAGCCCATAGTTTCAGAGCCTCTGTTTACTTTCTTTTATTAGTTTAGTTTAGCTTTTTTTTATCACATGCCTCTATCAGATAAATAAATTTGAGCACCGGCTCTAAAATAGGCACATTTTTATATCCATTTTACACATGGACTCCTGACAATCTATACACCAATACTAGTAATGCCCACACTTTGTAGTGTTAGTTGCTGGCCAGTGGTGCCCAGGCATGGACACGATGTGTAACAGAACAAAATGTTGCCTAGTTCTGTGTCCTCCTCATGCTCGATCAGCTCGAGTCCATTGTCACAGTTAGGGTATAGTGCATAGGTTGCCAAATTTATTTGGATTACTATTCTGCTTTTTAGGGAAAAAGCAAAAAAAATGCTACCCAGCATCGCCATGGCAATGAAACATTTTTATACTTTAGCCCACAAGCCAGGGTATAGTGTAAGTAACTCTCTTTGAGTTCTCCCACCGCCCAATCATTGGATTGTCCCCAGTTGGTGGCACAACCCTTTTTGAGAAACACTTGTGTTAGTCCGGGTAGACTAGAGAAACAAATTCATAAACACGCATATGTATATAAGAAAGAGCAATTGAATATTGAGAAAACATCCCAGCCCAGTCCAGATCAAGTCCATATGTCTGATACCAATCTATAAATTCCTCTTCAGACTCATGAAACACATGCAATGATGCCGAACGCAGGAAGAACACAGGCCATTGGACAGTCTTGTGGATCCAGTGAGGTGGAAGTATCTCAGCGCTGGTGTGAGTCTCCACGTGGCTCCTCCAGGTCCAGGGCTCTCACTGCCATCAACAAAGCCCCATGTGTCTTGTCAGTGGAGAGTCTCTCAAGGAGTGAGCACATGTCCTGCCTCCTATAAACCTTTTATCTCCTTGTGCCTCCAAATGAGGTCATCAAATTGCCACCTGACTGACAGGCCACACTCCAAACCAAAGGATTTTTTCTCTGCAAGGTTGCTGATTCAAACCCATGACCCATTAAGACGACTTTTTCCATAACGTTTTCCAGTTTCATAAAGCTTATAGAGAGTTGGTGTGAGTTGGAATCAACTCTATTGATGGCTGTGGATTTAAGCTAGTTTGTTTTATATCAAGCAATACTGTGTAGTTATCCATAAGGTTTTCATTCCCTGCTTGGAAGAGTAGATCACTAGTCTTTTTTTCATATTGGTTTAATCTGGAAGCTCCAGTGAAACTTGTCCATCACGGGTGGACCCGACTAGTATTTGAAATACTGGTAGCATAATTTTCAGCATCATAACCCAAGTCAAACGCAACCCAACTTGTTGCCACTGAATTGGGTCTGACTCACAACAGCCCTATAGAATAGAATCAAACAGTCTCCTTGGTTTCCTGTGCTGTGATGCTTACAGAAGTGGGGCACCTGGGGGATTCGACCTTCTTGGTTATCAGACAAATGCTCAATCGCTGAGTCACATGTGCTCCTTCTCCAGCTGGACAGCAACATGCAAACCATCACAGAACCACAACCCAGCAGACAGGTGGTAGTGGTAAATTTTACCTGTTCTGAAAACATTTTACTTTTCAGTTCAAGGTCAGTGGGTGGCTGATACTCTCCATCACCCTCAAAAGGATCACCTAGTATACCCCAGGGTGCTTGAATCTCACAGTCACCCCTTCCTGGTTTCTTTGATTGCGAGATAACAACTTGACAAACCCCAAGGGAGTCACAGCAAAACTACAATTGAGTTTCCTAGGATCATCCATTTGGACGGGAATCCCAGAGTCAGGGGTCAGTAATAAGCAGTGGGGGTGGGCTCGAGGGACGTGTATTGTTGTTGCTGGGTGACGGAAGTCAATTCCAACCCATAGTGACCCTCCGGAGAACAGACGCAAACACTGCCCAGTCGGCTCAATTGTCCCTGTGCCCATGGTTGTAGCCAGTGTGTCATCCATCTCGTCAAGGGCCTTCCTCTTTTCCGCTGTCTCTCTCTCAACACGATGTCCTTTCCAGGGACTAGCCTCTCCTGATAACATGACACATGCTCAGAAGCATCTGGGAACTTTCAGGAGTCGAGGCTGTGGGCCCCTGCAGTCACCCTCCACCTGATTTCCCCAGGTACCAACTCAATACTGCAATACTACACTTAACATTACCTTCACCGTCTGCCAGGTCTACCAGGAGCTCCCATCCTTCTACCTATGGTCTATTTCTCTTCCTTCAACACCAGTGCCCTCAATTCTAGTCCAGCAGGATTTCCAGGTCCCTGCATGCTTTGCTCTTGCTACTCTCTCTTCTCTGTCTTGTCCTATGTCCTTGACAAATATTTCATGACTCAGGTCAAGGATGTCCTGCATAGTGAAGTTTGTCCCCAAGCACTCCTTCCCTCCCTATCTTCCACTCCCAACCAAGTAAAAGTGCCCTCCTGAACACAGCTGATGAGCCCTCCCCCCCACCTGATCCAATCTCAATTTGGATCACTTTCCCCTTTGACTTCCAGATATTTCCCAGACTGCCTATCATGCAGATGCTTCAACCAACATGCTCAGTGGACATTTCTATCCACGCCTTCTCTGTCCCCTCAACCCTTTACTGCTAAGGTTCTTTTTATACTTGAAACAAAGCAAACAAAGTCACAGCCATCGATCGATTCCAACTTATAGAGACCCATAGGACCGAGTAGGACTGATCCAGTGGGATTTACAAGACTAAATTTTCATGGGAGTAGAAAGCCTCATACTTTTCCTGAAGGTGCCTCTGAACACTCTCATTGCTACTGAGTCGATGCCAATTCGTGGTTAACCTATAGGACAGGATAGAACTGCCCCTGTGGGTTTTCAAGATTTTCACTTTTTAAGGGAGTAAAAAGCCCCACTGCATAACCCTGGTGGTTTCGAACTCTTGACCTGGCAGATTGCAGCCCAGTGAGTAACCACTACACCATCAGTGCTCCTCATGCCATACCTCTAAGTTGGTAGTTCTCAACCCGTGGGTCCTGACCCTTTTGGGGTTGAATGACCCTTTCACAGGGGCCATGAAGACCATCAGAAAGGACATATTTCTGATGGTTTTAGGAACCGAGACACCGCTCCTCTATCTGTCTCCAGACGAGTCCCCCCACATGCAGATACACCCATATGGGAGTACCTGGCATGAAGTCTGTTACCCATGCTACACCATGCTTCAAGACACAATGCCATTTATTTGTTATTAGAAATAAATATTTCGCAGTATATAATTACATATTATTTTTGTGATTAATCAGAATGGTTTAATTATGTTAAATGTGCAATAATAAAAATATACCCTGCGTATCAGATATTTACATGGTGATTCATAACAGTAGCAAAATTACAGTGATGAAGTAGCAATGAAAATAACTTTATGGTTGGGGGTCACCACAACATGATGCACTGTATTCGTGGGTCGTGGCACGAGGAGGGTGGAGAGCCACCGCGCTAGGTGGATTCTAGTCTCCCATCTTTTGATCGGCAGCCAACCTTGCTAACCATGGGTGCCACTCAGATGCAACATCAAAATGGATGACCTTAAGGCCTAGCAGGGATCTAAAAGCAATCTCCAAGTTCATCGTTTTCAGAAATTCAAAGTAAATAAATCCAAAATGGAATGGTGAGTTTTGATATGGCAAAAGCTTCACGCTTGAGGTTTCACGCGACACAAAGTTTTGTGGCGCTCAGCTCTGACTCCGGACATTTCCCAGGTCCCTCTGGGAGGTTCTCCCAGCCAGGTCCTGTAGGAAGCTCATTTGTCATAATCTGCTGGCTTTCTGGCCTCCTCGTTCATCCGTAGGCTCTATGGAGGCAGAGGCCGGACAGGATTTGGCCGCGGTCTCCCAGCAGTCAGCATCTCCTCAGCCCCGGAGATGTATTTTTTGCTTCACTTTCTCTCAGCATCTGTCACAGGATCCCCGGCACCTCGTTGACTTTGTTTTCCTATCTGTCCCCCTCTCCAGACCTGAGTTCTGCAAGAGTGGGCATCTGCCTCCTTGACCTTGACCTTAGCCTGGTGTCTGGCATCAAGGAGACCCAGTTGCTCATATCCACAGAATAGCTGAGTCAATTATTGTAGTCATCCCAAAGGGAGCCATGCATTTTAACAGCCAGGCTGGAGGTGGAGGAGCATAGGCAGGGGTGGGGGGTGGGCGTAGGATACACTTAGTCTCCAGGAAGGGAAACCCCTAATAGCATGAAAAACCTCACATGCCCACAGTTTTTTTGCGGTGCCAAGGATGCGTCTCCTGCTCACCTCGGGCCCCGGTACATGACTCTCCTCTGAATCTACGTGGAGGCCATTCTAAGGGCATCAAGCTGAGCGTCCGTTTTGAATGGGCCACAAAGAGGCTGTCATCAAGAACACCAGTTCCCTGCCCTGGGTCAGAAGGCACTGCAAGTGGTGAGGTCCCCACCCACTGTGAGTCACCTTCCTGAGGCTGCTACAGACACAAGCACCTCCCGGAGGCTTCAGGATCCCAAGGCTGAAGGCAATTAGCATTTTTTATGACACCTGAGCAGAGGCGCAGAGAACCCTCCCCAGATGTAAATGGCCTCCCACTCCAGGGAGTTCACTGTGAATAGCCAAATCAAAGATAGTTCACACCCAAGATGGTTCTCTCTGTATTTCCATCAGCCAGAATGTTGAAGGAGAGCAACTGAGACTCAGGAAAGGCCCCATAAGTTGATTTCTCCAACTGAGACTCAGGAAAGGCCCCATAAGTAGAGTCCTCTTGCTGTGGCCAGTCTGGCTGGGGATTCTTCTCGCTGTTTGGACACTTGCAGCATTTCCTTGTCACGTGGAGGTCAGCCCCAGCGTAGGCTTTCACACGGAGCTGAGTACACATCTGTGTCTTAGATACAGAAGGATCCGAAAAGGGCGAGGAAGGACAATGAGCAGGCTGGATGACGCCTGACCGCGAGCGCGTCCATCCTGTTTCCAGACTCTGCTGGAAACCCACCAGGGCAGCTCTACCCTGTCCTACACGGTGGCTATGAGTGGACGTCAACTCGATGGCAGTGGATTTGTTTGTTTTTAACTCTTTTTGAGTCTCATTGACCCCCCTGGGAGGAATGGGCTATACCACACTTGGCATGAGGGACCTGCGGCACAGGAAAGTGAAGTCACTGGCATGTGCCGGCACTGCTCCCAAGGGGCAAGCAGCTGAGTTGCATTCAGCTTGTGCGCTGTGACTTCCCATGTTGGGGAGATTGGGGACTTTACTTGAGCGGATGGCAGTGAGCGTTTGGCCGGACTGCTCTGAGTGTAAGGCTCTCGGCATCTGTGAAACCGTATTCAAGAACCTGTACCAGGTATGTATACCTGCTACTGCCCCAAAGCCCAGGAGCTGTCAAGGGGACGCCAGCTATGAACCCGAGCTCCATCTCATAAATGCAATGCTCTTGGCACATGGCAGTCATTCAGTACATATTAATTACCTTCCTCCTTTTGGAATAATATATCTCACATTAAGTACCAGTGGCCCAAAGCTAACCGTAGCCAAGTTACACTGTAATGGTCCCAGCTGTTTGGCATTTTTTTCTTTTCCTTTTTCTTGGTTGCTTGGGAATAAGGGTGCAATTAGAACAGGACGTTCCTTCCTGAAGGCAGTGGGGAGATCACCTTATGAATTATTAACACTATCCTCAGACTGTGAGATCTTCCCTCCTCTGCACATCTCTCGGAAACACCAGGCCATCCATCTTGATGATAAGACAATTTCAGAGAGGGAATCTCTCCCCCATCAAGTCTGTCTTTTTCCTGAGAAAGCCCTCTTGTCTGCTTAGGCTGTCCAGTGTGTGTGTGTGTGTGTGTGTGTGTGTGTGTGTGTGTGTGTGTGTGGAGTTCTGGGCCCCAAAGCAGAGTAAACTTATTTTCCTTCGAATTCCATCTTGCAATTATCCAGGTGTTGATTTGCAATGGATAAATAATTATGTATGCTGGCTGCGCAACAGAGAATGCTGATCTCGTGTAATTAACTGGCTGGCAGAGAACGGAATAAGGGAGAAACACACCTAGGGGGCTGTTAAGATATGTTCTTTATGAACATAGTTGCTTTCATTATTGCTAACAGGTAAACTAAGTAAAGAGCTAAAATAATATTCACTCTAGGATTCATGTACACATTTTCTGTGAGATAAAAAAAGGATTTCCCTCTTGGTACTCACGGAAGATAAGCTAAGATAAGGGCACCTGGAGTCCATTCATTCCCTCTCTCCACTTTTTGATTGCGACTGAGCCAAGCTTTCAGAGCATATCAGTGCCCCACTTACCAATACACATCTGTTTGGTGTCATTTCACTGACTGCTCTCCCCAGGACGTGCCAGCGCATCTCCCCGTGTCTCCTGTTGCCGTTCCTCCTGCTGTCCTCGCCCTTCCCAATTTTGTTCTCGGGTAAACGCTGCTCATACTGACCTGTCTATAGTCTGGCTGAAAATTGAGGCGTGGAGGTGATGGAGGGAGGTGCTGGCCGGGGGTTCTGTAGGAAACAAAAAACTAAGATTCCAGAACCTTTCCGAGTTTCTAAATTGAGGACAGGAGAACTGGCACTTTTAAATTTAGCCTATGAGGTAGAAATTAGGAACACAGGGCTTCCAGACTCAATCACTCCATTGCCAACGGGCAATTCCGACTCATGGCAATTCCCCCAACAGGTTTATGAGACTGTAGCTATTCACAGGAGCAGACAGCCTCATCTTTCTCCCAAAGAGTGGATAGTGGGTTTGAACTGCTGATCCTGTGACTAGCAGCCCAAAGCTGACCCGACAGTGCTCAAGTCTTTCACTTACAGACAAAGGGACTCAAGTCTTTCACTTACAGACAAAGGGAGTTAGTATTTATTCCTCACTCCTCCCTTCCTAATCTACTTGCAGTTTTAAAAAAATAACTCGAATGTAAAAAAAAACCTATTATAAATGGTATATGACATCAGCAATAAACTCTTACTAACAAAATAAAACAGTAATAGGCTACCACTCCGATAAATCATTAGACCAACAATTATCTGCCGGCGTCCTTCTGAGGACCATTTCCATTATTCTGAAGGAACACTGCAGAGTACTCTGCCAAAATCCACTGGGGCAGCTGTGCGCTTCTCTTCCCGATTCTCCCAGCCCGGAGCACAGGGAAGGCTCTGAAACTCACCCCCTCCCCACCGCCCTCCCCACGCTAAAATGTAAGTGCGTTGAGGGGAAGGATTGCCTTGTTTTTTTGTTCAATTCTTGGTCCAAACAATAGTGCCTGGGAGACAGTGGGTATTCAATAAATACCGGTGGAAGAAGCAAATTTATTCAGTAAGGAAAACTACCCAGTGCTTCAAATGCCCCCCTACGACAGAGGGATTGGATCAACTGGGAGGTAGAGGACGATGGATAGGAGGAAGAGTCCAGGAGTGACGTGCATCGTGGTGTGGTTTGCTTTGCCAATTTTGAGCCTGCTGGGCCTGGAGGAAGTCACATCACATCCCTGTAAACAAAGACGCTAACACTCCCCTTCCACGGTGGGTGGTGATGCTCAGAACCACGGGGGTGAAGCAGCCAGCAGCTGACCTGTAAGAAGGGTTTCGAGTTTTCCACTGCCCTGTGGCCTCGGCCTTGTTGCGCATGGAGTACCCGGGCACACGGCCTGTGCTGCTCAGAACCTGACCTGGGGCTGCAGGCTCAGCCCCCAGCTGGCCGCCAGCCCCCGTGGTTCTCAGATGGGCTGCTCTCTCTCAGGAATACCTCACCCAAGAGCACCTCCCACCAATTACTCCCTGCCTGGCCCCTCCACCCAGTAAGAACCCTGTACCCAGTTGTACCCAGACTTTGCATCCAAGCCCAGTCCCCAAGTCACCACTTGGGGTGACAACTCTTAAGGACAACTTCAGGGGAAGCCTGGTTGAATGTGCCTTGTAGTGCCCAGCCCTGCCGCCTTCCCTCTGGAACCACGGGGACATCTGAGGGCTAGCCTCCGGAAGTTTCCCACAGGCAAGTCTGTGGTTTCCTGAGAACTTGAGGGAAAATGGCTCAGAGGGAAGGCATTGGAGGGAGAAGAGCAGAGCTCTGACCTGGAGGGAAGAGCCAGCAAGTTTTTGCAGTGCCCTGGGAAGGCGGGAAGGAGAGCTGGGGCCTGCACTGAGTGGTCAGGTAATGTAGACTGGCTGTGACCTTCCACAAGGCTAAGCCTGGGCACAAAGGCAAACCCAGTGAACACTCTGTCGTCAACAGCAAGTCAGCCCTAATCCCCCTCCCCACCTCCACCCCTCACCCCAGCAACAGCATGGAGAGGTAGTTCACCAGCCTCCCGGGCAGCTGACTGCTGAGTCTGCACCTGTGACCCACTGGTCACCACCAAGGGGCATTCTCATGACCCCTGGCACTGGGAGCTACAGCGAGCCTGCACTTCCAAAGTTCACGGCTGTCTCCTTTAGCTAAGTGCACGCAAGCATCAGATACTCTGCCCCGACAGAGCCTAGGAGCAGATTGCAACTAAGGAGACGTCTTTCCCTCTTTTCAGAAGTGAAAAATAACATGTACATGACAACCTTTGCTATTTCCTATCATTTCTTTATGTTTCTTTTTCTAATTTCAAAGTAAAACGTGATCAAGGCTTAATACTGGGAAATGCAGGAGAGAGAAAAAGGGGGACAGCCACATGACACGACCCCCCACTCCCCCCCGTGCCACTTCAGGGGTGACTCCTGCTGCATTTTTGCATATGGCCCTCCATTTTCCACAGTGTGCGCACGCACATTAATTTACACAAACCATCACCACCACAAAAGAGCCTCATCCTGTGGATCTGCAGCTCCGCAGCTTGCTTTTCCATTCAGCAGCAGACAAAGTATATTCTCCGCGCTCTGCAGCACGGATCTTCGTGACTGCAGAGTAGCCCGTCAAGTAGACCCACCACGGACGATCTCACCGATCCCCTTTCTTTGAACAGTTAGATGTTTCCAATTAAAACAGAGGCAAAGAAATACAATATTGAGGCTTACGCCTAATGGCAGTCAGAGGATGTATTTTCCCTGGGAGGCTGCCTGCCTACACTTATCAGAGTTGATGGTTCATTATTTACTCCCCCCCTTCTCCTTGTCCAGAACCGACTGGTGCAAAATAGAGTATGTGCAAAACAACGGCACCGCCTTGTCTTGAAGAAGCTTCTCAGGCAAAGGAAGGGGACTTGTCTGATGGAAACACAAAAGGCTTCCTGTAAAGTCTGGCCGTGGTGCCTCCAGAACGGCTACCTGAGGGACAGCCAAGAAGATGGGTAGGTGGAATGGGACTCATTCAGTCAGTGTGTATGACTGGGTGGGGGGGGGTGTCACAGCGCAGGGAGGAGGAACAGATCCATCCCCCAATGTGGAGTTCTCACCTCATATGTATGAACACTTGAGTTTGAAAGGCTGCTCCCCGGACCCAGACAGAGGTTAATTAAACCACAAGTGAACAAGCCTTTCTATTTCCATGCGCAGCCTGCCATTGGCTGAGAACTTCCCTCTGCACCAGTTACAACTCTCACAGGGTCATCTCCATTAGAAAAACATAGGAGGATTTAATTGGGTGTCTCAGATGCCAACTTGTTTGCAGGCATCTATTTATTTATTTATTTATTTGGGGGAAAGAAGGCTATTTCGGGCTGGGTTTATCCTGGTGTGAACAAGAGGTACCCGTTACCTTCCATTTGCCTTCTAAACAAGAGAGCTGTGTATACTATCGACTGATTAAATTATTTCCTTGGCGTACAAAGAAGCATTGTGATGAAGACAACAGAGAGGGCAAATCAATTATTTACTGAGGAGGCTGCAATATAAATTACATTTGATTAAACTCAGAGATAAATCTCAGTGATCCCAGGCTGAAGTGGAATGTGCTGGAAGACAGTGACTAAGTGCCCCTCAACAGTTACTAGTAATGAATGCAAGCGCAGGGGCCAGCCCTGATGCCCCTGGGTTTGTAACATGGCCACCCTAATAGCCATTCACTCCACTGACATATCCAGGGCCCACCACGGGCCAAGCACCTCAGCGGTCTGTTCATGAAGAAGGGAAAGCCCCAGCTGCCCTGGAGCTTAAGAGCTACACGAAGAAAGAAGATAATAAGCAAGCAAAGAAATACAAGGGGGGCTTCAACTAGCTTTTGGGAAAATGGCATTAAAAGATAGTGTGCATTTTCAGAAGCCCTCTTGCCTGCCTACCACTCATTTGCCCATTTAGCTAGGCCCCAAAGCACAAACTGTCACACAAAAATCAGCATTGTGGGCAAATGGAGGATGATCACATCAGATCACAAAATGGGAAGGACGGCTCCATCATTACACAACGTTAGCCATCACAGCCAGCACGCCTATGTTTGCCATGCCAGATGCATGACATTAATATGCAGAATTTCCACAACAGCTTTAACTGTGGTTGTAGGTGAAAGATGTTGGCTATCAAACAAGATCATGAATAAGGGAAGAGCAGGAGTAAGGAACAAGGTTAACCCAGACAGTGATAAGTGTGATGAAGATGATACGAGAATTCGATACAATAAAGACTGGGGGTGGGGGGTGGGGAAGGAAGAGCATCATTAAATTGTACAGGCTGGTCCATGAAGCCATTTCTTCAAAGATGCCATTAGAAAGATGGGAACAACAAGAAAAGGTCAAGAAAAATGTTAGGCCGGTCGACATAACAGAAGGAAGTTAGTGTGGACACAGTAGAGTTACTGAGGGGATGAGAGACAGGAAATGGAGGCGAAGAGGGAGGTCGAGTTCTTCAGATGCTACCTTCGCAGGCAACGTAGAGTGTGGACTTGGTTCTAAGTAGAATAAAAATCCACGTCAGGGCTTTATGCAGGTGAGTTCTCGTTTGTAAAGATCTATCCGACTGCTCAGTGGGGCGAGGTTTGCAGATTCCTGCGACAAAGCACAGGTAGAAGCTACTGTTGCAATACAGAGGAAAGCCTGGCATGGTTGTGTGCCACGGAGTGGATTCCCGCTCACAGGGACCTGGTAGGAGAACAGAGCTGTCCCCCGGGCTTGCCTGGGCTAGACAGCTTTACGGGAGCAGACCACCAAGTCTTTCCTGCTGGTTGGAACCACCATCTTCTCTGTTAGCAGCCAAGCACCTAGCCATTGGCCCACCAGAGCACCGATGAGTGCCGCAGATGCGGGGCAGTGGACCAACTGAAACAATGATGAGTCTGAGGTAGAGTGGATAGGGCTGGTTTGCAGGTTCCTGTGAGAATCACAGAAAAAGAGGTAGAAGAAGCTAGGCCTTCTCGCTGTTGCTTTATTCTAAGTGCTAAAACAGGGTGTCATCCCCATGGGTGATGGAGACAGAGCCAGGGGAGCCCGTGGGCCTAGGGATTCCTGCCTGGCCTTTCCAATTCCAGCTGCTTGGAAAGCGCAGGAGATTCGGCGTCAGAGAGATGCACCTCCCAAGCAGGTTCCTTGTCACACAGATACAGTCCTGATGGTCTGAATGAGAATTGTGACCTTGGCCAATCAGACTCACTCTGGGATCCCTGTTTCCTCATTTACAGTGAGAACTAGACAAGACCTACCTCACAGTGTGTGCGTTCAATAATACCGGGAGGGGTGGGGGTGTGTGGCTGGCCTTGTCTGGCATCTCTGTGTTCCATAAATTTGAGTTCCTTTACGTCCAGTTTACATGTAGTACCGGCAATCAGATGGAAACATGCCAACGTGAGAAACCTCGTTTCTTTTGAACGTGGATGCCAGCACGTCAACGCTATCACAGTTCTTATTTCATCCTTTTCTGGTGGGCACCTCCATTTATGAGGGCAGCGAGCTTGTCTCCTCCATCAGGAACAGACGTATTTTGCTTTTACCCACCCAGATCTCTACGACTGAACTTCCGACATGGGGGTCATGTTTTTACCACGTGACCCCAACTTCTGGGCTGTCTCGTTTGAACCAGCAGCTGGCAACTGACCCAAGCTGGGGTGAATAGAGCCCTATCCTTTGAACACTGGAGACTTGCAGCACCCAAAGAGAGAATCAACCTCCCCTTGCGATGGCTGGGCTGAGACTATGTGAACGGACAATTCCAGGGGCCATCATCCGCTGGCTACCAGAGAAAGCCAATCTGATGACAAGGCCAACCGGAAACAGGAGTGGGTCCTGCATGATGTGCACAACGGGCAGTTGTCCTTGGCCTCTTTCTGTGCGACATCTCTAGTTCTTTTGATATGTCCTCTGGACACAGGCAAGCTCATCTGCGGTGATTTCTGCAGCCGCTCTGACCCCTTTCCTCACACTGGGTACTGGACGGCTGCGTGTTTGGCTACATCCCCCACAATGAATGCTTGCTGAAGGAAAGGGGTACAGGCAGACACATCTAGTTGACTACCCCAGAGACTCCCACTCGATCCCCGATTTTCTCTTGTTAGCTAATAAAAACCTCAAGCGAAGGCTTTGGGTTTGCGTGATCTCCTTGCTCCTATCGCTAAGATCTCAGAACTAGGTCTAATTGTAGTTCATCCTCATTACAGGGCTTAGTTTTCAATGAATTTAACATAGAAGAGCCAGTTATCTCCTAAACTTCTTTTTGTCCCTTTCAGCCGACAGGAAAAACAGGCAGGCCTTTCTCGGATAGATAACAAAAGCATGAATGCCTACACAGCCTTGGTGTCTGTGACAGCACATTTGCCTGCCAGAGATTTCAGTAACGTCTGCAAGCACAATTTTAATGATTTTTTTAATTCGCTACTGCACATTGGCAAGGACAAGATGGAACAAATTTTGATAATCAGTGACAATAGGATAAAACAGATTGATAGGAAACAGAAATAAAGCTCCAAGTCCCCTTCTAGTTTAACTCAGCCAACATTTTGTGAACAACTTTAATATGACTGACATTGCGCCAGGAGGTGGAACTGCAATTTATTAAACACCTCCTGTGCTCCAGGTAGGGGCTCTGGTGGCATAGTGATTATGCATAATGCTGCGATCTGCAAGGTCAGCTCTTCGAAACCACCTTGGGAGGAAGATGAGGCTTTCTACTCCTATAAAGAGTTACAGTTTTGGCAACCCACAGAGGCAGTTCCACCCTGTTTTATAGGATCACTCTGAGTCAGAATTGACTTGCTGTAAGTTTAGCTTTTTGGTATGCAATGTTTATGTTCCCAAACTGATTCAGAGATAGATGCTTAGTTCTCGGTGAGCCAATCCTGTCTCGCTGTGACCCTGTGGGTTTCAGAGAGAACTGCACTGGGTAAGGTTTTCACGACTATGATATGGGACAGCAGATCACCAGGCCTTTCTTCCAAGGTGCCTCTGGGGGGATTCAAATCACAAACTTTGCAGTGTCAAGCCTAGCACTTATGCCACCCAAGACTCCATGCAGTGGGTATTCTTCTTCGTCCTCCAATTTTATAGATGGGAAATAAAGTTCACAGTGGCCAGGTAGCCTTTGTTTGGCTGCCAATTGACTCCCAATAATGTATTTTCCCCACAAGTCTAAATCTTCCAAAGAACTGAAAGACAAAAAATAGGGAGTGGGGGTGGGTCGGCGCTACAAATTTTAGGTACAGGAAAGTAACCCTGTACCCTCAAACAATTTATAATCGTCGGAAGATGTTTTGCCTTTCCGCTATTCCTTAGCACATTGTTCAGTGAAGTCCCAGGAATTGCACCTAGGAATTAGTATCAGCAATATAAGTTTTATAACCTCCTCTTTTAGGAAAGAAATCATTAAGTCAAAATTCCCCATGGCAATCAGGAACCCCTGCCCCCATAGTCCATTCCAAACTCCAAACTCACTTGCATTGAGTTAATGCAGACTCATAGTGACCCGGTAGGACAGGGTGGCACGGTCCCTGTGATTTCCCAGAATGTAGCTCTTAACGGGAGTAGAAAGCACCATCTTTCTTTCTTGGAGCAATTAGTGGTTTTGAACTGCTCACCTTGCAGATGACAGAACCCAATGCATGGCCACTACTCCACCAGAGCTCCTTCCATAACCCACCAAAAGGAGACCACAGCCACAACTAAAGGCTACTGAGAGTTGACGAGATGGACACACACTCTTCAAGGCAGTCCCTGGGCCGTTTCTAAAACACCACCACACTTGCTCAGGCCCTTGAAACTTGCCTGGATAATTCCACGGTCTACTGGTCACTCCCTGTCATAAATCCATTTGTTACAGGGTTAAAGGTTTCTCTTCTGAAAGCACACTTACAACGTCATTCCAGGATCCAAACCCTCCACGTTCCCCCACTTTCTTTCAAGCCAATCTAAACAGAAATGCTTCCTTCATTGATTCCATATCTCACCATGCACTGTCCTCCTCTTTGCTAAACACTTGGAATTAGACATGATCCTAGCCCAAACCAGTGCAGCCTTGTCTCAGGAGCTCACACTTCTGCCAACTGGGATGAAAGGAGCTTCCTTTGCTCACCTCCATTTCACCAACACCAGCCCAAATCAAGCCCAGTTCCCAGAATACATCCAGACCACCTCCGCCCGCGCACACATACCATTGTTTTCTCTTGGAACCGGTCCTTCCAGACCCCATCTGTCACATCATCTCTACATCTACCACACCTTGGTTTTCCCTCCTCCCACCAGTCCCAATTTTTGCCTTCTGGTTACTGCTTACCGATACATTTAATTCTTCCCCAGCTGTTCTTTCCCTCGGATTCTATTCATCCTGTCCCCAGGCATCATCAGCCGCCCCTTTGTTCCTCAGTTCACACGGAGAAGCATCTTAAGAAGTGAAGACAAGTAATTGCACTTGGCACAGACAACAGAGACAAAGCATCCTTTCTTCGAACACAACTGAAATCTGGCCTCAGTTCAGGCTGTCCAGCAGTCTTCCAGATGTGTGAAATCCTTTAGACTTCAACAGAGCAAAAGCACATGGCACACAGAAATGGGATGGGTGAGAGACGTGTGAGAGAAACCAGGCTACTGTATATATCCCCAGACCAAACTGTCAGGCACTAACTTGTACGACTAGCCCCAGTTGTCAAAGAAAGCAACAGATACTATTTAGGGAGATCAGGGCTCTGCTAACGTCTCCCGGGGTGCCTTCGTGGTTCAGTCTTGGAATTCTTCTCACCTTTCAAGCAGGAAACTCTAATTCTGCCAGTGCAGCTCCTACGTGCGTACACACACACACACACACACACACACACACACGCACGCACGCACACGCATGCAAGCACGCACGCCCGTGCGCGTCTGCCATCACAAGATTGTGGGCACCTGTGATGGCGAGCAGGTTCTAGAGGAGCTTTCAGACTAAGACCGATTAGGAAGGCAGGCCTCACAGCTAGTCTGAAAATCAGCCAATGACAATCCTATGCACCAAAGTCTGACCCACACTGTGGTAGTTACATCACTTCAGGTCAACTTGAAGATATACAAATGGGCAGGGTGGTATTCAACCTCTCAATCAGGTCCTAGCTGAGGGTGCCTCCTGGTGGGTGTGGCCTTCTCCTAAGGAGGGCCCTGGGAACCTCCCCTCCCTCTCTGCCTTCACCTTCCTGCTGGCCGACCTGACGACCTGATGGCTGCCCTGTATCCACGGCCATTGGATCCACAGGACCCTGAACCCACTGGTCGGTGATCTTCCTGCATCACTGCATGTGGCTACATGAGTCTAAAGTGGGGCTTATGGACTTAGTATCGGATTTATGGACTTGAGTTGGACTGAGCTGGGCTGTTTTCTTGACATGCAATTACTTCTTGATATAGAGCTCTTTCTTCTACGTATATGAGTGTCTCTGGGTTTGATGTTCGAGTCAACCAGCCTACCACCACAAAACCATGAGGACAGTAATGGACGCAGCGGTATTTATGTTCCACTGTACATGGGGTGTGTGGGGGTCACGAGTTAGGGAGGAGGGACAGGGGGGGTGACTGGATAGCAACACACAAAAGCCACAAACAGGATTTGAACACGTGCCTTCCCGGCCCAGCAGCACTGCTTCTCTTGCTTCCTTCTCAGCCCCGGTGGCAGACCCCTCATCTTTATATTCATGCAATGTCTAGGAAAACAAAAGGGATAACTCCATTCTTCAGAAGCCTGGTAAAGCTGTGAGTTTGGGAGAGGTCAGGAGTTGGCTACTCTTGCTCTCTGTCTCTGCATGGAAATTAGCCACAGGTACAAAGCGTTTGAAACATCAAAAATCCACTCTCTGCAGGAATTGTGCCCTGCAGGCGGCTTGCTCCATGGGGTCCCGGCCCCTCACTGCTGCCTGGCGCACTTGAAGGGGCTGGGATCCCTGGTCTTCTGATCAAGGCCCAGGGTTCAAGATGGCTCAGCAGAAGAGCGAGGCAGACAGTCGAGTCCCGAGGCTGGAAATATCTATTCCTGCCTGATGGAGGGTACTGTGCTGTGATTCCCCGAGTCTGACTTCCTTTACCGTAAACGCGCTCGCTGCAGTGATAGGAATACTGTTGACCAGCCGTGTCCAGTGTTTCCCCCTAATTCACTCACCTCACAACCCGGAGCCCCTTCCCGTGCACAGTGACTGTACAGAGCATAGTAGAACTGCTCCGTGGGGTTCTGAAACCGTCCAGCTTCATGGAAATAGAACAGCCTCAGTTTTCTCCTGAGGAATGGCCGGTGGTTTCAAACTGGTGACCTTTCTGGTAGCAACCCAATTAAGCTACAAGGGCGCCTTTTCCACATAGCGTAAGTTCTACCAAATAAGGCCAATGTCCAGGCCATGCCAGTGAAGCACGGGGTCTGGCCTGAGTCACCATCCAGACGCTACTCTATCTCAAGTGCTAAAATCACTCCATTAATGTGAATGTCTAAGCGCGGTGGTTTGAACTCACTAATACCATGCAAATCACTCAGGGTGTTTGCAGGGAAGCTGCTCCCCTCCCCACCTCCTGCTGTCACCACAACACCTGTGAATCACCTTTTCCATAGGAGGAGAAACAGAGGCCTGAAATGAAAGAACCTCTCTGCCCAACAACTCTCGGAGATGCTTTAAAAATAGGTTGGTTTCCTCGGGACAAGAAGGGCAGCCTGTTATTATCTGCTACGTCTCTGTCTCCTCCAGTTGGCTCACAAGGCAGCTCACTGTCAAACGTTCCACAACAGGCTGTGTGCAGACCTCTACTGTAGTCATGAGCCACACGGTTGCACATCGCAGGCAGGGAGGGCAACTCTTCCTGGGGCACCCTGCAGGGCCAGGAATGGGATGTGCGGCACACTGGGGCTTATGTCTCCACACAGCACTCTTGAATAGATGAGTCAAAAAGAATTGCTACCAGAACATCACACGATACCCTTGTTAAACAAAAACATCCAAATGTGAAGCCGTTGTTTCTCCACTTATCCTCTAAGTCTATACACTTTTAAAGACAGCACCCCCAACCCTTTAACTCTTCCCTAAAGAATTCTGCTCCCTGTAATTGGCACCAAGTCAAAATGGTACCTTTGGCATCTTCCAGGCAGCCAAATCCTGTTCCTTTCCAATGTTGAGTTTTCAGAACAAGTAAGTCCAAGGTGCAAGAATAGGAACGTAGGGTGGAGGGGGTGGCTGTCTCAGGGATAATCCTAACTACCCTTGGGGAGTGAGCAGGTGCATTGTCACGATGGGAAAAAAAATTGGTGCAACGTGCCCAGCCTTTTGTTCACCACTACAGTTTCTAATTTCTCTGAAGTTCTTCCTACAAAAGCTCCCGTGTCCTTGAAGAAAATTTGATCAAGATGACCCCTTTGGAGTTTCCCAAAACAGTCACCATAACTTGTGAGCTGACCTGAAATTTCACTGGTCCAGCAAATTCTATGAGAAGACAAGGTTTCCATCGGACATATTTTTCTTTATGGAATCCTAACGCGATGAGTCACCCACTGATCACGGGCCATGTGTAAACATGCTTTGTTTGGCATATAACTGCTTATGCATGACTTGTGGCATGGAAGAAAGACCTGGCAGTCTTATCTTTGTAAAGTGAGTCTTGTCGGTGTTAGTTTCTGTCAATTCTGACTCCAAGCGGCCCTATGTATTACAGCACAAGAGTGCTCCACAGCATTTTCTTGTTTGAAATCTTAACAGAAGTAGACCACCAGGCCTTTATTTCTGCAGTGCAGCTTGGTGAATTTGAACAGCCAACTTTTAGGTTAGCCGTCAAGCACAAGCCAGAAGAGCCAGCTGGGGACCACGGCCGCTGTAGACAAAGCCCTAGAGAGCTGCGTTACAGTGTGGACCACATGGAGTTGCCCTGGATCAATAGTCACTTGGTGGCACCAAGTACTTAGGTTTTAATCACAGACACCATAGACATCAGTACTGGTCACTTGTCCCCTAAAGAGTATGAATTGCATATTATGGGGGGTAGTGAAGTCAGAATAGACTTGAGGTTGAGAGACAGTAATTTCCAGGAAAAAAAGCAGATAAGAGAGGAGAATCCATTATTTCTTGCACTAACTAGCTTTCTCAAATGAATGCAAACTCTCTGTTGGCTCATTTTGACTCCCTCTCCTCGGATCAGAAGGGTCCCTTGGGGCGGCGCTCTTGGGGAAGCATTGGGCAGGGACCCTCAAGGTGGCATTCAAATTCCCCAGCTTCTCCTTGCGAGAGAGATGATGCTATTTGCTCCCATAAAACTGTACAGCCTGGCCATGCAACACGGGGTGGCTCTGAGTTGAACCTGACTCAATGGCAGCAGGCTTCATTTTAAGCTGATAATATATTCTTTTCTCCTCATTATTTCCTAAAAGTCAAAGATTTGCTCTTTCTTTCTTGTTTTTTTTTTTCTGTTTGATAGTTGGCATATGTCCCAAACCACATCTTACTGTTAGAAAAAGGAGGGAATTGATTCTCACCAACGGATTACGAATAACTAAAAAACTCAAACCAAGCTCACTGACACGGAGTCAGTGCTGACTCTTGGTGACAGTAGAAAGCCTCTTCTTTCTCTCTCGGGGTGTGTGATGGTTTCAAACTGTTGACCTTGACGATCACAGCTGAAAGCATTACCACTATGCTACCAGGGCTCCAAGAACTAACAGGTGCATTTTTATTTGGAAGGAAGGATGATAATATGGACAGAGGATCATAAATGATCTTGGAGCATGGACTTTCACAGAATTTCCTAATTAAATCTCTGATGTATCTTTTCCTAGATTTAGGTGTAAACATAAGTAAGGATTGATGTTCCCGTGCCTGGAATCACCTGTGGGATCTCTGGTAAGCACCCCTTTTTGTCTGCTAGTAAACTGCTACACAAGAGAAATTTGATCAATTGATCCCCACTGGCAGCAGGATGTATGGGTATTAAAAGGATATTTCCTGGGGGGGGGGGGGTGCTCAGAATACTGGCGGGTTTAGAATTGTTGGCCTGAGATGCAGTCAGAATCCCCGCGTTGGCCTTACAGACTTGGTATCTATGTTGGTTTCTCCAGACCAGCATCTTTGCCTCGTCACACCAAAACAAAGACCAACCAAGCAACCAGTTCTGTCCAGGTGATCCCTACACGTGGTGGGGGAGCCCAGGGGGGGTGGAGTGTAACTGCACTCCACAGGGTGCTCTGAACTGATTTTTCAGAAATAGAACTCCAGGCATTTTTTCCACACTCTTGTTTGGACAAACTCAAATTGCCAATGATTTTGTTAGCGGCTGAGTACATTAAGTGTTACACCCACCAGGAACTCCACTGCTTCACACATCACATTCCTGTAGAGCTGCTTTCGGCAGCCAACCCAAGCCATGTGCCTTGATGGTAATGACTTCGTTATCTTTCAGAGGGCTTCCTATGTGCTCAGTAATACAGGAGAGAGTGGATGGGTAGCTCCTGTCTCCCAGGAGCTCATAAACCAGCAGGACAATTAGACAGTTCATGATGGTGATCCACAAAGGAACGAATGGATTGTTAAAAGGTAGGAAAGAGAAACATTAGACTTTTGTTTTCTGAGAACTTACTATGTGCTGGTCACTTTGCTTATCTGTCACTTTTATTTTTATGCCTTACTGTATATACTGTAGTGGGTTAAGCCCTGCTAAACACAAGGTTAGTTGTTCAAATCCATGAGTCACTCCTCAGAAGAAAGATGAGGCTTTCTACTACTGTAAAGATCTTGGCTTTGAACCCCACAAGGCAGCTTTATTGTGTCCTCTAGGGTCTTCACGAGTTCGAACCAACTGGATGGCAGGGAGTTTGGTTTCTATAATAAACCAGTTCTCTCTGAGAGGATCCTGACGCATGGTGCCCAGAGCCAACTGTGCTGCATCTGACTTGCTTTCTTTTTTAGCATTTGAACTTTATTCGGAATAATACTAGTTAGTTACAAAACAATGGTTTACCTACCTCACAGGACTGTCGTAAGGATTAAGATGTTTGTTAAAATCTTGATCACACATGCTAATAAAACGTGTTTTCTTGCACATGACTTTCAATAGTTGATTTTTAAAAATAGATGATCAGCTCCTTTCTGAGGCATATCTAGAGGGACTTGAACTTCTAACTTTTTGGTTAAGAGCTAAGCTTTTAACCATCGGCACAGTTTCCGAGGCTGTAAATCGCTAAGGCAGCAGACTGTCTCATCTTTCTCCTATAGAGCGGTCTTGTGGGTTCAAACTTCTGACCTTTTGGTAAGCAGCAAAGTGCTTACCCACCACACCAGTCAGGGGTCTGGTTCACCTGGTCTCAAATCCTCGGAGCGCTCTGAAAGCGATTAAGAGGAGCCCTGTTCACTAGCCCTCCCCATAATGCTTTGGGTTTGCCTCATGGGCTCTTCTCTCCTGGCCTGCTGCCTGTTCCACACAGAACGTGATTGTGGATTGGCTTCCACTTCATTCTGGTAAGCTAGATGCTGCCCTATACCTATTTATGACACAGTGGACTCATTATTTCAACTACATAACTATTCACATAGTGTGTAACAGTGAAACATGAATATGAGTGTGTTTTTAATGAAAATGAAGCTCAGTACTTGGAAAAAAACATTAAGGAAAAGCTACTGAAGGAAATTTCTGCAAAAAGGAGGGGAGGAAGAAGAATGAGGAATAAGAGGAGAGGGAGAAGTGGGAGAAAGAAGAGGAAGAGTAGGAGGGGGGGAGGAAGAGAGCACAGGGACACCAAGAAGGATTCTGCATGTGGGTTAGTTTGCAAGTTTTCTAAAATTCTCATGACACTGAAAAAAAAACACTCAACTGGAAATCAAAGAAGACGGAGTTTATGGGTGTGGATTTGTTAGTACAAGTGTAAACACATTCCAATCAGTAGGGCCCTACTCCAAGGTCAAGAAAAAGTCCTTTGCTGACATGAAAAGAGTTGTAAATCAATAATAATAATAAAAAGGCATGAATTGTTTTTCTTTATACATTCATACGTCAACAATTTTTGTTCATTAACAGATCACTCCAGGTCCCATCATCTGTGAGGGCCGCTATGGGAGGGAAGAGTAACCTGTTGGGTAAACTTACTGTTAGTTCAGGAACTCTGGGGTAGGGTTTTGGAGAGTAGGTCAGTGACCTGACTCAGAATTCTGATGATATCAAAGCATGTGTTCACGTTTATTCTAAATCAACTCACTTCTAATTGTGGTAACATATTTGTGTTAACACACACACACACATAAATAACACGTTCAACGGACAACCATGGCCTCCTGCACTTGGCTTTGAAGTACACACTTAGAAACCATGAACAGAAACCACACCAGCTCTGAAACAACGTGGTTGCGTCCCAACTCACAGCGACTCCATGTGAAAAAATGCAGCTGCCCTCTACCAAGGTCACTGCCATTGAGTCCATGCAGACCCCAGAGACCTCTGTGGATTTCCAGGACTGTCACTCGTCATGGGAGTAGAAAGCCCAGTCTTTCTCCCTTGTTGCTGCTGGTGGTTTCCCATGCCGGTCATGCAGATCACAGCCCGACCAGTTCCACTACCCACCATGGCTCCTCACCACTTCTCTGGAGGGTCGTTTACATGATAATCTTCGTGGAAGCAGTTGGCCAGGTCTTTCCCCTGCAGAGTCACCGGAAGCACTCACCATTGTTGTGGCACAGCCCCCCCCCAAAAAAAAAAACGTGTTGTCCAGTCAGTTCTAACTCACGTGGTCGTGGTTCCGTATCCTCAAGGCAGCTCCAACCCCTGGCTGCCTGGCTCCAACCCAACAGAACCTTGTCTGGTCCCGCATCACCTTTCCTGTGATTGTTGTTACGTCTGAGCCTCGTCCCAACTCTAGGGACCTGGGCTGCCTAGCTTATAGTCGTTAAATGATAGGTGGGAAGATTAGGGAGAGAGGAGGTCTTCTCCACTGAATGCCTACTCTAAAAAACAATTAGCTGGCCATGCCCCAATAAGGGGTTGGAAAGAAATCAGGCACACATTAGACACCTTTGGGGACTATCCAAAGCGGCACACGCCGAGACCAAGTCACCTAGACAGAGGTGAAGGTCAACCTGGGCATACACACTAGGCATCAGTGACATCACGTCACAGGTGTGCCTGAACTTAGCCACTAAGGATGCCCAATACCCTCAACCACAGCCCACCTCCTCCCAGTCCCAAGTGCGGACAGGAGGGACAAACAGCACCGGCTGAGTTCTATCAGATGCTCTCTTGCAGGAAGGCGGGGGTCTCTTCAATGTGTGTGGCACACATGCACACCCCTCAAACTCTCTCTTCTTTTTTCGTTTCCACATCTCCTCTTTGGGCTCTCTGGACTCCCCTTAACGTCCAGTTCCCCTGTGGTATTTCTCATTTCCCTGACGTGGCCATTTTCGGCCTCGGACTCTCCCACCGCTCCTGGATATGGCCTTTAGCATGTTTCCAATGGCAGCGTGTTCTGTCTGAGACAGTATTACCTGACACTTCCCTTTCCCTCATAAACATCACCTGGATTTACACAAGTGTTTCTTTCTGCCGCATGAATCCTTTCAGCCTGGGGAAGCAAGCACCTGGGAAAACCACCTGGACAAGTTAACATCAGGAAGCAGACTGCAGGCCCTCTCTCTGGGGGGCGGGGGGGGGGCAGGGGGGGGAGCACTGGGTGAGTTTGAACAGGGATCTTCAAGTGACAGCTACAACAGCAAGGCTCCTCGTTGGAACCAATAGAGCCAAGGTTTGCCTTGTCTTTCAGACTGTGGGGCTGCGGGAGCTGGTGTGTGGCGTAATCTTGTAACCTGCATTTCAAATACCAGCAGGGTCGCCCTGGCTGAGCGGGTTTCAGTGAAGCCCCCAGACTGTAGGATCAGAGTCAGGAGAAGGAAGAGGGCCTTCACTGCTGTGGGGGAAATCAAAATGCTCTACAGATGCATTCTTTGGAAGTAAACCTACAAAGAAAAGCAAGGCAGGAAGAATTGGAAAAGACCCCATGTGTTTGTGTGAGAGGGGAGAGAGGGATTATGATCGGGCAGGGGCATGTGGGCTCAAATGGGTACATTTCAAGTGGGAAGACATTTCTGGCAGATATAATAATGACGGGGGCCCACGCACATCCCAAGAAACAACAGGTCAGGATGTGGAGATTCAGGAGGAGAGGACAGCGGTGTAAGCCATTTGTTTCTGGGCGGGATGTGTTCATGACTATAATCGTGTCTCACCGACCACAGTCATGTCCAACTGGCACCAGCTGGCAGCACTCCCCTGGCATGCTCCTTGCCCCTCCCCAGCCCAGCCATGACCTTTTCATTTCAAAGGCATGGCACTTGAAGCTGATCTTAGCTACAGTCATTAACTGCCCCCCCCCCCCGCCCTCAGTGTAGACAGCCCCCCTCTGGCACACAGGAGTGCTTTGCACTTCTACTGAGTAGTGCTTTCTCACTTATTGCTCAGGCTGCATTTGCCCTCAACAAAACGCTGCTCTTTTCACTCCAGACAGAATAAGAGGTTTTCTTCTTCTTTGACACAGGGGAGGAATCTGGGGTGGGGTAGGGTAGGAGGTGGGGGGTTGGCTCTGCTTGACGTGGGTGGGTGTTTTGAGTGTGTCCATTTTAGAATCCTGCATCAGGCTGTTCATGGATCATGTTTTTCTATTCTTTTCATTATCTGACTTAATGTAACCTGAGAAGCAAATATGAAATCATTTCTAGAACATCATTGATGAGAAGCAAGGTTCGAACCTCGGAAGTCAAAACAGAAAGGGTTAACAGCCTGCAGACTCCTGTCATCCATGGACTTGAGAACGAGGCACAGAGATGCTAGAGTTCACAGACAAACAAGGCACAGATAAAAGAATTTTCCCATGGACTTACTGAAGTCCCCCTCCACCACCAGCCCCCTCCAGACACACACACACACACACACACACACATACACACACACACACAAAGGGCCTTTCTGAAAGTGAGCGCAATTCGCTCTGTTTGAATGTTTTTCGTGGAAGGCGAATGAACACATTTTTACTGGGGTGGGGGTGGGGGGTGTCTATAGTAACTGGGGAAATTCCACTTGAGCCGTCCTCAGATTCTGACCAGTCCTTCAGCCCCAGAGAGCAGTCTTGCTGTTCAATATGCAAGCTCCACTCAGCAAATGGGCACCTGGGGCTTGGCGTGGATTAGAGAGAGGCCTAGACACCCTGCTTAATGATGCTGGGCTGGTTTTCCAGACTCCGGAGCTCCTGGAGGCCCCTGCCGCTCTTATTGAAAGGGGACCCCAGCTCAGCCAGGTGTATGGGGATCAGCGCCTGATGGCGCAAAGTGTCCAACATCCCTGTGGCTGGAGAAACCCCAAAGAGCCACATACCCTCCTTTGTCCCCCATCCCTTCAGACTTCTGGAGGCACAGAGCTTGGGGAAGGATGAAAATAGGTGAAAAGTCAACTTCATTTTCATTCCGTACTTGGCTCATTTTTAACACGCCCCTGTGAGAATTGTGTATTTGCCCCTGATTTAAATGGCTGGTATGGTCTCCGTTTCAGATTCATTCTTGGACCTTTAGCTGCGTCTAATGAAAAGTGGCTGCATTCACTACAAACCAATTTTCCCCGCGAGTTTTATTACTGAAATCATTGAAATAAATCACGTGGAATCCTCAGTCCGACCTGATTTAAAAGGCAAAGGGAGGGGGGACGCAGGGGGGGGTGCAGGGAGCTAAAAAAGAACAAACCCACGTGTGCAACATTGGTGCGTTCTTGCAACAATGGGTGGACGACTACCCTGGAGTCACCCCCATCTTCTTCCTCCGTTTCTGCTGGTGCTTACAGGTGCTGGCAGTAGGCAGTTTTGGTCTCCTGCAAGTGTACTGTAATTTACAGCGGCTTGTTTTTACATGTCGTGCAGAAAAGTACTATTTACACAAGAAAAATCTCGAGACAGATGGTGTACAATGACCCTCAGGATATTAATCTGTCAACCAGAGGATTACAGCAACACGACACTTTTCATAAATCCATTCTAGGGTTTGAGAATTTGTCTTTTTTTTTCCCTGTTTATTTTTGAAAGAGAGAAAAAAGCTTCTTCCCAAGAACCTGTGGGCTTCACACACACGTTTCACCCTCGGCTGAAGTGCTCATCCAGCTAAGCTCGTTGTAAATCTTCTCTTCTGCCCTCCGAGAGATCCGGGAACAACTGTGCTGGCAAACTTCACTTAGAAATAACTGCTGTCCTGGACAGCGGCATCCAACTGGCCTCCAGGTGCCCTGAGGCATAAGGGGACCCAGCTCCGGAGCCACGTCCATGCTGGGCTGCTGAGCAGTCTATTATGATCACTAAGGTTTTCATTTGATTTCTGAATATCAGCTCTCAGTCTTCCTTCCTAGTGCGTCTTAGTCTAGAAGTTCTGCTGAAACCTATTCAGCATCAGAGCAGAAGGCAAGCCCCCGCCGGCCAGAGAGAGGTGACTGCTCCTCATGTGGTCCATCGGTTTCCTGCAAGCAAGGCAAGACGTAGACTACAGAGTCATTTGACTGAGTCTAGCAAGAGGCTCAAGGGATCAGTGCATTGTGGGAATTTGTCCTCCTGCCCCTAGACTTCTCCTTCCCCCTTTCTAATGATCCTCTCGTTCCGTTTTCGCAACTACTTTGACCAGATTCTAATTAGGGTAATGGCAATGTTCACTATGAAGGAGCTCAGAAATCTAGGTGTTTGGCAGGAGGAGAGTCTTCTGCTGAAGTGGAAGACCAGACTTCAGGAGATTTTAATTTTTTTCCAGTTTACTGCTTCTTCTGGAAGCCTGCAAGTTCTTCCTCCCATCCCCCTCTTCCTCTTCCTCTCACAGCAGGCTCCCAGGAAGAGCACTTATTGGGGGTGGGGTAGGGTCAGGGGCTCAAAATATCCACAGACTAGATAGAATAGGCTGTTGATGGCTCCAACTTCATGCTCAGAAAAACCATGTTTAAAGGGTCTGGCCCCTGTGTGTGTGCCATAGCATGCATGGTTTTGTAAATGTTAGCCAATCAGTGTTTCCTTTCAGTACGTTTCTGGGCCCTCGGTATTTAGTCCTGTGAAAACGTCCCTCCCTTCCTGCAGTACTTTGGTGAATCTTCACAAAGTACTGCCGGATCCTGGATCATTTGCTCCTTCAATAAACTCTTTAATTTTAACAGATGCTCCAGTTTGCTCTTTTACAACACGGAGCCTCTCCCCTCCCATTTGGCTACGTCTCTGAGGAGGGTTTGCTTAGAAGGTTAACACAGCTGCATGAATAAAATTAAGTCTTAATATTTAATGTGCCAGAAATCCAGGAACTTTTTTTCTTTTTAATTTTAGCTGAGGGTACCTACCTAAACTCAGGGGTGAGTATTGTTGATGAGATTTACTGTTCTTTGAACAACATGGTAGATATTCTGAAGTCATTTTTGGGGTCCCCTGAAACCTTCCATACACGCCAGGGTCTTCTCTGCTTCCTTTGGTGCTGTGTGCCAGTGACAAGATGCTACCAGCTCCTCCCCACACATCCATGGAAACAAGACAGAGATCCTCACTCACATGCTCAGTTGTTCTCTCTCTCCTGGAAAGAGCCAGGCTTATTGTGGCCCTGGCCTTCACCTGAGTAACTTCTATTCATCTCTTAGGCCCCAGTTCCAAATGCAAATTTCCCTTAAAACTTTCTTACTCCTCTGCCCCATGCCCTTCAGCAGAAGAAAGAACTCTTCTATTGTCCCTTTGTGCGAACTGTCCAGAAGCATTCCTCTCCGTGCTGGAAGCGTCAGTGGTTCTAACCCACTCAGAGGCTCCTTGGAAGGAAGACCAAGAGACATTTTCCTGGTGATTTTATTATTATTGTCATATACATATATATTTAATAACAAGTACATGAGTAAATTTCTATTTACATTCGGTGTCTTTTTGGTGATCTGCTGCTAAAAAGCCTTGAAAATCCCATGGAGCAGTTCTCTCCTGTACACACGGGGTCGCCATGAGTCAGGATCAGCTTGATTCCGGCAACTCAGAAGCACGGGGAATTCTTGGGTCATGATACAACCAAACCCAACTCACTGCCCTGGAGTGGATTCCAGCTCAGTGATCCCATGGGACAGAGTAGAATAACACTAGCCCCAGGGATTTCCGAAAGAATCACTCTACAGGAGTAGCTGTAAGCCTCATCTTTCTCCCACTGAGAAGCTTGTGGTTTCAAACTGCGGACCTTGAGGTGATTAGCATCCTCATGCCTGGACTACTACATGACCAAGGCTCTTAGTGTATCATGGCAGTGATGGGCAAATCGAGCTACCCATATCAATCCTTCGGAGTTTCAAATAAACAAGCCAGCGAGAACCACAGCAGCACCCACGTGTGAGTGTGCGCCCCCAGTGATTATGGCTCACAAACTTGGAGGGCCCAGCACAGTGCTGTGTGTTTCAGTGCTGCCTGGCTGCTTCAGGGATAGAGACTAATTTGGCGACTGCTGTCCTCTATCACTTGTGCCCTCTGGCCTCACTGTAATCATCTGCCCTGTTACTGAGCAAAGACTCAATGAGTCCAGCGTTTGGGTTCTCATTCTGGCTCTAATACTGCGGTGTGATGATGGAAGAATTACATGATCCATCTATGTATGGTTCCTCATCTAAAAAATGGGAATATTGGTATCTAATGCATAGGGTTGGGAGAAAACTGAGGGTTTTTTTACTCCTATAAAGAGTCACAGTGTCTCAGAAACCCATGGAGGCAGTTCTACCCTGTGATATAGAGTTGATTTGAAGCGGAACTGACTCAGTGGCAGCGAGTGTGTTTGAATACACACAGCCGTGGCATGGATACAATTCACTGGAATATTCCTAGAAATGACCAGGCACAGGCAAATGGCAGTGACAGTAAGAGAGAGCTAATGCCATTCATGGAAGCAACTCTGACCCCCCCCTATCTAATGTCTAGCCCGATCTTCATGGCTGTTGACTTTCTCAGGCACAGAATTCACTGCTCTGTATGTCCTAGCCACTCAATAAAGTAGCGGCTGGGGAAAAAGTAACCAGCAGCAAACCCAAAGCACGTACAGGGAAGGGATTCAGGCTGTCAATAAAAGTGTCCAGAAGCCAGGCTCTGGTCCAGATTCTGCAAAAGCAAGATTCTGTCCTTGTACAGATGCATAAAAAGTGGGTTTTGGAAACAGAAGTTTGAGTGCTATCCTCCAAGGAGAAGACATGAGCAAGCCTTCAGGCTTCACACAGACCTGATAATCAATGAGACTTCTAAGAAGCAGCTGATCAATGCACTTCACAGTGCGATCATTGAACACTTATCTTGAAAAATGCCCATGACAATCTACTTACTACGCAATCTAATCGAGAGAATGGATTAAATGTTTCCTTATCTCTTTACCCCAAAACTGCAAACAGGGAATGGGAATATGGTTCAAGGAAGGCACTCCATGGCTCCCAACTCTACTAGTGCAGGGGGGATGCTGCTGGCTGTGTGGAAATGATTTTCCCTCGCAATCGGCCTTGTTAATTCGATACAAGTGTATGGATGTTACTCTCTGGAATTAACTACAAATACATGAGCGATCAGTAGCAGAGCAGCTTAGAGGTGAGTGAAGCATAAGGCGAGGAGACAGGGTGCATCCCAGCTGGGGAACTTCGTAGCTGGGTAACACAACAACATTCAGTGGAAGTAGTCCTAAGACCTTAAGAGGGTTACTAAGAAAACAAGATGCTACATTGCTAATCAAGTATGTAACAGACAGTTCAGGGCTGAAGGGCTTGAGGAATTGTAGTCATAGAGGGTCTAGTCCTTTACATCTAGAAAGAGCAGGGCCATCAATGGAATGCCAACCTAAGCCTAGGAAGAGCTGTGGACTAGGTGTTTCAGTGCTAACCGCTAAGTTCATGGTTCAAACCGACCAGCTGCTCAGAGAGGAAAAAGATGAGGCTGCCCATGTTTTTAAAGATTTAGAGTCAAGGGAACTCTCTATTGGGTTGTCTTGAGTTCCACAAATGGTAGTGGGCTTGGCTTTAGGGGTTTACCCTGTACCAGGGTCTTAGGGATATTATGAGTAATCTTTACAGCCTTCGGGCAATGACAGCACTGTAATATCCCCTCTGCAGGGGGGAAATCACCAGGGCTTCTTAGCCACAGATAGCTTTCAAAGTTTGTTGTTGTGGCCCGATGCTGTCCAGTTGGTTCTGACGCAGCGACCAACAGGACGAAACACTGCCTGATCCTGTGCCATCCTCACAATTGTAATGTGTGAGTCCATTGTTCCAGCCACTGTGTCAATCCATCTATGTCAGGGTCTTCTCTCTTTTTTGCGCTTCTGTTTTACGAAACATGATTTCCTTCTCCAAGGATTGGTCTATCCTGATAACATGTCCAAGTAACATGAGATGAAGTCTCACCATTCTCACTTCCAAGGAGATGCCTGGCCGTACTTCCAAGACAGATTTGTGTGTTCTGGTCTATAATCGTCTCAATACTCTTCACCAGCAACACAATTCAAATGTATTGATTCTTTTTTCGGCCTTCCATTTTCAATATCCAACTTTCACATGCATAATAAGCTATTGAAAATACCATAGTCTGGTAGACTAGAGAAACAAATTCATAGACACTCATATGTGTATAAGAAAGAGCATTATATAAAGAGAATAATTGTATATTGAGAAAACAGTTCAGCTCCATCCAGATCAAGTCCATAAACCTGATATTATCCCATATGTCCAATACCAATCTATAAATTTCTCTTCAAACTCATGCAACACATGCAATGACGCCAAATGCAGGGAGATCACAGACCAGTGGGTGGAAAGTCTTGTGGATCCAGTGGCAGTGGAAGCATCTCAGTGCAGGCAGGGGTCTCCACATAGTTCCTCCAGCTCCAGGGCTCTGGTTTCATCAATGTAGCTCCATGGGTCTTCTCAAAAGGAATGTCTTATGGGGAGAGTATGGGTCTGGCCTCCAGTGAGCTATTTATCTCCATAGCACCACCAAATGAGGTCATCAATCTGCGACCTGATTGACAGGCTAAACTTCACCCCTTCACTCTTAATAGTCTCAAGTTGACGCTAGAATATGTAACTACCACACACGGCTTGGGTCAGGGGCAATTAATTCCTCAAGGTGACACCCTTGCTATTCAATCCCAATGGAATGCGTTGTTGATTTCCTAAGTGCTGCTTCCATGAGCACTGATTGTGGACCCAGGCAAGATAAAATCCTTGAAAACTTCAGTCTCAGTCTCGTCATAACCCACTCTACCACCAGGGCCCCTTAGGAAATTTAATGGTAGCTTGTGGTCAGTGGTGCCCAAGTGGGATAGCACACACCCAGAACATTTCATCATACACAGCGGTCTGTGAGACAAGGCCTTTGAATAAGAGCACGCCAAATGTTAGACTACAGATACCAGAGGGAAAGGTAAGGTCCTGACCATGAAGAGCCCAGAGGTTCTGGGAAGCCACTGAGTGTTCTAAGCAGAGGGGGTTAGAAAGGTCAGTCAGGTTGCAGTGTGGAGACATGTCAAAGCAGCGAAGCCCTTAGATACTGTGACTACTAAATTGGGGCAGGTAATATGTAGAGAAGGAGAGGCAGGAGTATAGTGACCTATGTAGGAGGTAGAACCCAGGGATTAATCCTGGGTATAAGAGAGGGAAGAAACAACAACTTCTAGGACGATGGTCTGGGGGCTGTGTGGACAGAGGGGTACCATCATTTACAATATGGCACAGAGGAGGGAGGAGGTCATTCTAAAGAGGCGGCAGGGAGGGTGAGTTTAGTTCTAAGATGCGAAGTGCACACCTGTGGTATCATTCCAATGGGGACATCTGCTAGACAATTCGATGCAGGGATCCCAAGATTGTATCTTCAAATTGCTGAATTAAAACCTGATGATCTGAAATATAAGACCCTCTACCTAATTCACACACACACACACACACACACACACACACACACACTTACTGAGCCCTCTCTATGCAATAACCATTCTACGCCATGGGGAAAGAATTAGAAAAAAGGGTCACTAAGCCCTATCCTGGGAGGATCCATATATGCCAGGGGAGAGAGAGGAAACTCTCATAATATAGACCAGGCCATGGTGAGAAAAACAAAGGCAGATCAACCAAGGGCTATGGGAACACAACCGATGGAGAGCCAGGGCGGCATCACCTCTAATGTGGGGCTGGTTCCCTGAAGGCGATGCTGTTGACCCCAAGACTAAAGGATGTGAGGATCTCAGAAGACAAGATTGATGGGGAGGCGAAGCAGGGCTCTTAACAACAAATTAATTTTCCCTGCTGCTCTTCTGGCTTTCTTACTGTTATTCCAATGCACTGCCATCAAGCCCATTCTGACTCATAGTGACCTGATGAGGCAGGGTCAAATTGTCCTGGTGGGTTTCCCAGACTCTTCACGGGAGTAGAAAGCATTACCTTCCGAAAAGTGACTGGGTGTTTGGAACTGCTGAATGTGCAGAGAGCAGCCAACACGCAACCCAGTACACTCACTGCTCAGGTACTTTTCCAAAAAGCACCACGAGTCCACAGTCAGGGGCAGTGTGACTCTGGCTCATGCAGACCTTGTGTAGATCCGGGTAGAACTCCTTTTCAATGGATGAATATTTTTGGAAGTAGATCACCAGGCTTTTCTTTTGAGGTACCTGTGAATAGACTCAGCCCTACAGCCTTTTGGGTGGCAGCTGAGTGTGTCCGCTGTTTGCACTACCCAGGGTCTGCAGGGCCCTCCTAAACTTGCCCCTGTGCTTAACTGGAGAGGCTGAGGACTAGAGGAATTTGACCCCATCGATCCAAGCTAAGCAAATATAAGGGGAAAGACCTTGGTGAACCACAAGTGTTGCTGGCCAGGGCAGTGGTCTGATTCAGGTAGAATCTTGGAATGTATATAAAAAGAATTCCATGAGTAGATGGGAGGGGGGTAAAAACAAACACGAGTTAGGGGTTATATTGTACACACGCTTACTTCTTCCAATTCATTCTTTTCTCTGCAACTAGAGCATCATTTTGGAATGCTTCTTTCATTATATCCAAGCCCTGGTGGTTAAGTGGTTATGCATTGGTCTGCTAACTGCAAGGCCAGCAGTTCAAAACCACCAGCCACTCCTCGGGAAAAGCTGCAGCTCTATCTGCCCATAAAGGTTACAGTCTCAGAAACCCATAAAGGCAGCTCTACTCTCTCCTGTAGGGTCACTATGAGTTGAAATAGACTCAGTGGCAATGAGTTTGTGTTTTCCACCCCATCCGCCATGGCTCACTGCTAAAAATCTGTCTAGGACTTCCCATTCATCTTAAGATAAAGCCCCAAATCCTTACACTGCTCTACAGGGCCCTCCATATTCTTAGCCATATTCACTTTCATTTAATCTCTAGCCTTCTTTTAGTTTAATAACCCACAACACTACTGTATAAGAAAATTCTCTGTTCTGTATTACTGCTCCCTATCAGCCAAATGCCCCCTCTTCACCTAGTTAATTCATTTACTCCCCAACCCCTCCTCCCTTCCATCCTCTACCTCCCCTTTATCCATCCATCCACCCACCCACCTATCCAACCATCCATCTATCCATCCAGCACCATTTCTCTTATATATCAGACCAACCAGTTGTCATTGAGTCAATTCCAACTGGTAACGATCCTATGTGTGTCTGAGTGGAACTGTGTACCATCAGATCCACTCAGGAACTATTCACCGAGTAGTCCTTTTTCACAAAGAAGGAAAATAAAGCTTATAGACGTGACCTGTACCCACTCATTCTCCCTTTTCAGAACACAACCTAATCTTGTGTTCCTGGGCCTGCAGCTCTTATACTCTAACTGCCTTCCCATGGTCTCTACAGCATCCCAACCCGTATCTCTATCAGAGCTCTCTTCCCAGTGATTTCATTTTTCATGCAAACCATTTTCTTGGTGTCTGCCTTCCTTGCTAGCCAGGAGAAAGATGAGGCTGTCTGCCCTGTGAAGATTAGTCTCCGAAAGTCAGAGGCAGTTCTACTCTGTCCTATGGGGTCACTGTGAGTTGGAACAGACTTGACGACAGTGAATTTTCCTGCTAGACTCTAAACTCGACGGAAGCAGGCATCATGCCTAGTCAACCACTGCACCCATAGGGTCTCGTTCAGTAGCCGGTGCATGTACTCTCTCAAGGAGTAATGGCTGACCTCATGAAGGAAGGAGACCTGCAATGAAGAGCAAACACACCTCCGGGTTATACAGCTACACGACCACGAGTGAAACCCAGGGATCACTGACCCAGGAACATGAGCTACTTTAGAAGCAGGAGCCCTTACCTACAGCGCGCCCAGGACGAGTGTTGGGGAGGCCCCAGGGGGTGGGGCAGGCTTTCCTCACTGACAAAACTCTAGACATGTGGGATGCCCAGCAGCCTCCTACACGGACAATGGTCCCAAACACTTTCAGGGAATGTCAAACAGTGTGTGGGAACACGGAATGGAAAGATACAGGAATTTCCCTTAGAGCTTTTGGAAGCCGCCTCATATTTGAGAGTTGATGTGCCTTTGGCTTTGGTTCTCCAGAACTCCCCAAAGCAGACATGATTAATCTGCAAGATACAGCAACCCGGCAGTTTATATGAGCCCCTGGGCTCCTGGGCTCCTGGGATCTGATTTAACAAACAACACACCCTTGATGATCACAGGTTTCAGAGCAAAGAATGCAAGGTTCTAAAAATACATTGGGGGGTAGGAGCTGGCTCCAGTTGGGGTCATGTCCATTGTTTCTTGCCAGTACGGGAAGTTCCACGTACTTTTGAGTCGTGCTCCCTCATAGATGGTTGTTTGGTTAGGTAGAGCAGGCCCTTGCCGCACGGTACCATCCCCGAATCATGTTCTCTACAGGGCTGTGGTCCTGCCCGACACACATTTCCAACGCACACGTTTTTAAATTGAAAGCCCACCCACTGTTCTTCAGGGCTCATTCCATGTACCCCTCCCCTACCCACCCCCACACTCAAGCACGGGTTCTTTCCCCAGCCCCACTGGCTGTGATCTAGCCACTGAGCCCTGAAAGTTCAATGACCCTCTAGGCACCAAAGGGACAGAGACAGCTCAGCAGGAGTGGGTTAGAGTCCTCACCAGCTCCCTGAGGCTTCCTCAGATATTGGCATCATTTTCCACTCCAGCATCCTGCCCTTCTCAATCACTTGAGACCAGAAATGAACTAGAATCTACTTGTTCACTGTCCACCTTACTTATGATATGAGGTAATCGAAAGTACCATGGATCGAAACTACCAAAGATGTCTCAAAGTGGCATCCTTGTTCTTGTCACTTTAATGAGGTCTTGTGTAGCAGCCTTGCCCAAGGAAATGTGTTCTCTGATTTCTTGACCTTTGATTCCATGAGTGTTGATGGTGGATCTGAGTAAAATGAAATCTTCAACAACTTCAATCTTTTCCCACTTATTTTCCATTTATTGTTGCCTATTGATTGAGTTGTGAGGATTTTTTTTTTTTGGTTGTTATTCACCTTGAGTTGCAATCTATACTGCCGGCTTCAGTCTTGAATCTTTATCCTTAAGTATAAAAAGAGCATTCATTTTCAGCAAGCAAGATAGTGGTACCTGCATACTGCACTTGTTAAGGAGCCTTCCTCCAATCCTGATGCCACTTTCTTCTTTGTATACGCTACCTTCGCAAACTAGTTGCTTAAAGTACAGATGGAAAAAGTACCGTTAAAGGATAGAACCCCGACACACACCTTTCCTGATTTTCAACAACGTTGAACTGTGTGAACAGCTGGAACTGTGCAAACAGCTGTTGGTCTGTGTGCAGGTTGTGCATGAGTACCACAGAGTGTTCCGGAGTTTCCATTCTTCACAACATCACCCATAGCTTGTTATGATCCACAGAGTTGTGTGGCTTGGCACAAAAGTCAATAAAGTACAAACAAATCTATAATTTTCGGTATTCTCTACCATTAGCCAAGATTCATCTCACATCAGCAATGGAATCCCTCATTCAACCTCTTCTGATTTCAGCTTGAATTTCTGGTATCTCCCGGTCAATGCTTTTGAATTATCTTCAGCAAAATCCTGATACTGTTTGATAAGTTCTGCCTTATGTTGAGTCACCTCTTTTGAGAATGGGCACAAATATGGATCTCTTGCAGTCAGTAGGCCAGGTAGCTGTCCTGAAATTTTTGGGGGCATAGACTAGTGAGTGCACCTAATACTGCTGCAGTTTTGTGAAATATTTCAATCGGTATTCCGTCAATTTCAGGAGGAACACATTAAAAAATACTGATGTCTGAGTTCAGCTCTAGATCAAGTGGCTGGAAGTGTGCAGAAGGAGTCTAGGCATTGTAAGTGTTCTGAAGGTGCAAACAATGAATGTTCTTGAATGCTAACCAAAAGGGTTGGAGGTTCAAGCCCACCCAGGTCGACCTCTGCAAAAGCTTCCACTGAAAACGCTGTGGAGCACGTACTATTCTGACACACAGGGTCTTTGCAACTTAGAGCCAAACTGATGTCAACCGTTTTGCTTTGCTTTGTTTTAATGCCGTGAGAACGAAACCGCCTCACTAGGACACCGTCTTTGGATGCACATTCACCCCAATATGCCACTGTTTCTTCAAAAAGAGCCCCCATGATCGAGTCCAGGATTCTACCAAGGGAACCAGAAAAGGAAAAGGAAAAAGAGAAGCCCAAATCCCTACACACACGGTCCTGCTTCCAGTGTTTGAGAGAAGCCGCCCTCTGAGTGTTGTGAGGTGCTTCTTCTTGCACCTCTGGCTGATAAGGATTACGGGGCTGTAAAACCAGAGTGCCTTATAAAATGTTATTTATTAGAGGGCCAATGGGTGTTCATGTGAATCAGGTGTTACTCGTTCCATTTTCCACGGAAACAATGGCATGCTACAAGGCTAATAATCAGGCCTAGGCCTTGATTAAATACCCAATCCATAATTCAATAAAGAGGTTGTGCTGACATAATCAGCCAAGAGAGACCGTTATGAATACCCAAATAAGCCCAAACCAGAAACGCACGAGTCAGCACTCACCCCGCAGAGGCAAATTATTTGTAAAGTGTGCTCAACATTTTTCTTCCAGGACCCAAGCAGAGACAATTTGTAATTAGTGAAGTTTCGTTAGCAGGGGCGGGAGACTCATTGTGTTTCGCAGAAAAGCCTACATGAGCCTTGTGAACTTTGCTGGGGAATTCGCAGTCTGTTTCAATTACATAAGGATCATATATGCTCTATAATTGAATAACAGGCTCTTTGTCAACTGGGGAGGACTAGAAAAATTCCTAGCAACTCAATTCAAGATTCATTGAAAATGGGGACTCTCGCAGAAGGTGGCCAAGAGATTTCCTGGTCGGTTTGCTGTTGCTCTCTGGCAGGGTAGCATCAAATTTTGATGGCTATTGGCACCTCTACCCTCACTTAGTTTGATCTAAGTTACCCACTTTGAGAGTTACCGTCTCATAAAATCTTCACGTTGTACATGCAACGTATACAAACATATGTATTTTAAATGAAGAACGTGGCTTCTGAGGTGAGAGACACTGTCAGTCTGAAAACTGGTTAAGCACGTCTCTTCCCTTTGACCCCGAGGAAGCTCAGAAGTCAATCTGTGGCTCATCCTAACCAACAGCATGAGCTCATGGCATGGTTTTCTCTATCACCTATTTCCTTGCTGTCATCTTAGTTATAAAAACAACAACAACAAAACAGTCCGTATAGCTCTAACATAGCTGTACATCGCTGCACATCATCTGGACCAAAACTGAGTGTAAAATATGGTATTTTACTATGTGGTTGCTACAGTCTGTTGCATCAAGTTCACTCCTATCCACCCCCCGTCACAGGGTGAAACTTCAATATCTAGGGTTTTCTAAACTGCAAGCAAATTACTGCTCTTCCTTGTGCGACGCTGTTGGGTGGGTTCAGACCACCAGTCTCCGCCACCAGGGCTCCTGATCTAATTCTATTTGCTCTATGCAGCAAGTAGCATGGGATTCTGGTAACTGTTTCTAGACCTGATGGCAACGTGACTGTGGATCCATGGACCAGGATACTGAAAACTGGGAGCGCATGTCCATGAGTCAGAACTGACTAGCTGACAATGAAGGGATAAGGTTTGGGCTTGTCTATGGCTGGGGCCATGCAGAACTCTGGCCTGACCCTGTCCATAGCAGTGTATGCTCCTCTACTCTCATATCTCTAAACCATAGCTTAGAGGTGCCCAGACAGACTCACAAGGGAGATTCAAGTAGAAAAGAAAATCAGTAATCCATGAACAAAGTAAGTGTGTGTGGTTCTGAAGTTCAAAGCCATACTTGGAAAGGAAAAAGAAAGTCTTCTGCTTATCCAGGTGTACACATTCAGGAGCACGGATGAATAGTCTCACTAAATGGAGCGTATTTGTCTCTGAAGAAAGAGGTGGGTCTTTCTGATCTCTTAAGCTAGAGGGGTGCCTCGCTACCTTCGCTTGGGCAAGCCATCCTATATCATGTGTGAATACATCAACTTAGTCCCTGCAATCAATGCAGAAGCAGTAAAGAGTATTGGCAGGAAAATAAATGGAGATAAATCTGAGAGCAAGGGCACAGGAGAGGCCATGTGGAGTCCAGTGGAAGTTAGCTGGGCAGCACACCAGTTGTTGCCCAACCTCAGCTCTTCGGCATGGTTATGGAAATCGGAAAGCAGTCCCATCAGCTGCTTAATCCTTAACTCCATACCCCCAAGGATACCATGGGTGGGAAAGTACTTGAGACTCTACATGGTAAGTAGGCAAGTGTGGGGAAGAGGTAAGACACGTCCTTAAGGGCATACCATTCAAGACAATTCAACCAAGCTTCTACTAAGTCTTAGATACTCTGGATGGAGCTGAGAATACATTATACAAGTGGACTACTTTACAGAGGCACATACACTGAGAGAGGCCTTTTTATTGTTGTTCGATGCCCTTGAGTTGACTCTAGCTCAAAATGAATTTATGTTCAACAGAATGAATTGCTGCTGGTCTGAAACCGCTGTAGGACAGTGGGTGAAACTGTATATGGCAAGGCAAGTCTAGGGTGCAATGGGACCACAAGGGAGGCACATCTAATCCAGGTTGGAAGGTCACGGAAAAGGAAGACTTTACAAATAGGTGACATTAACAGGTCCTTGGGGTTAAGAACAACCACTCCTACTTCCCCTTTGATGCTCCACAAATTGGCCCTCCCTTTGAAATAACAGAACCCACTCCTGCTGCATCAGATTCTTCCTCACAATCCCTTCCCCGTGTTGCTCAGGGAAGGTCTTCACAGCCTTTCTTGTGCCGCAGCAAAGCTACATCAGAACCCTGGGCACCTATTCTGAGTTACCGACAACTTCGTAAAGATTTGATGAACAAAGTTCTTATTCCTAACTACGATGGCCCGTATGTGCTCTTATCTCCACTTTAAAGCGGAGAAAAAGGTAAAACCATTTCTCAAATGTTACTTGTGCAAAAAGCAGTGCAGCTAGGATTCCACCCCAAATCAGCCTGTGGTCATGAGGCAAAAAGGACGAACCTGCAGATGTTTTGAGCAATGCAAACTGGGTGTCACAACGGTTAGGTGTTCAATTTCTACTCTACCCAGCTGCTCTGTGGGAGAAAGATCTGGTGGGAGAAAGATCTGGTGGTCTGTTCCATAAAGCCTACCATCAAGAAAACCCTAGAAGGGAGCTCCTTCTACTCTCACCTGAGGTGGTTTGAGTCAGAATCAATGGCATGTCACATAATACAAACAGAAAAAGATCGACCTCCTTCCATTTTCTAGGATATTTTGTACCCAGTTTCTGAAGTCTCAACCAGTATAGGAAAGGCATCTGATTCTTCATCTGATCTTAGTTGGTCCCTCAGTACTGACGTGGTTATTACTTCCCATTGTCTAAGACAGACAGATAGACAGACATGAACACAGATAGCTCAGGTAGAGAGTTTCCCTTCAGATGTAATAATTTTCTACCCACGTGTGGTAGTTACATACTTTCGTGTCAACTTGAAGATATAAAAGTGTAGGGGTGGAGCCTAGCCTGTCAATCAGGTCATGGTCTGATGGTACTTCCTTGTGGGCGAGGCCATTTGAACTGCCCTCCCTCTCTCTGCCTTCACTCTCCTGTTGAGGAGTCATGCTGAGACCTGCCGAGTCCTGGAGATGCAGTCCCTGCCATTAGGTCCAGGACACGTTGTACCCACGAGCCTGTGATATCACTGCACCCTGCATCATTGTATGTGGGTTTGTGAGTCTAAAGAGGAACTAATGGACTAGTATCATACTTATGCACTTGAATTTGACTGGGCTGGGAAGTTTTATTGGTGCGCAATTACTTCTTGATATAAAGCTGCTTCTTACACACATATGAATGTCTCTGGCTTTGCTTCTCTAGTCAACCCGGCCTAACACTGATGGTACCCAGGGAGCAGGGTACAACAGAAACAAATAATGAAGGCGGAGAGTGGATGCTTGTCTAACTGCTCTCGCATGGCACTCTTTCTTCTTTGGCCTGTCGGACGTCAGCTAAGGCCACCCTGCTTGCTCAATTGTTTTTTAGAAAGAACATGGGAAATGAAGGTTTTGATTCCTAGAAGTCGTCTTTGGTTATGCCTTTCTGAAATGGTAAAAATGTATGTGATTAATATAAATTTTGAGCTCAGGGGACAAAATCACCCCTTGAATTTCTCTGAGACCATGCTGCCAGTCAAATAGCTGACAGAAAGTCCCACCCTGGCTTGATGCAACTGGGAGCCCAAGGCCATATTGCACATAAATATGATAGTTTAGATGCAATATTATTGAATTTGACTATTTTAAGAATGTGCGTAGGATCTGGCTGTACTAGGATTATATTGATTTCCTCTACCTATTGTCATTTATATAATATGTGATAAAAATTAATATTGAGAAGTACAAAAATAGAGAGTGTATAAGCCCATTGCCTTAAATCATTAAATTGGATCTTTAAAAGGGTATAGGACACACCTGCAAAGAACACTGTGGAAAGATAAGCCCACCCAGTGCCTTGCGTGTTCAGGATATTTGTATTTGAAACGACTAGTTGAGTGGGAAAAAAGAGGAGCTATTTGAATTTTGAAATAGAGGTTTGTGCCTGAAGCTGGAAAAATTGGAGCCACGAAGAAACTCCCCTCCCCAGGGCTGAATGTTCAAGGAAGCCTGAGAGCAGCCTGTGGCTCACCTAGATCCACTTGTTGAGTGGAAGTGGAGAAAAACAACAATAGAAACATGGGTGACTGCCAATTGTAGACCTGGTTCACAGGGACAAGACGAGAGACGAGAGCGGGTTGGTTGATCTGAAGTTTAAAGATTTGTAAGAACCTGAGCCTATGGCATGACCTAGCCAAAGGGGGTTCGAGTTATTGCAAATTTTTGAATGGGTCAATAGTCGAAAGGTAAAGGCACCCTGGTGAAGCTAAGAGAGGTGGTCCACATTGAGTTGACCAGAACCCAACCAGATGATAATAAGATTTTGAGTCTGGGAATTGGTGCATATTGCTGTTGACTTTATGGATGGCCTGTCCGCATTTTTCTTTGCCTATGCATGTGAACTCACATGGTTCCCATTGAAATGACAATTCTTTACATCAAAGAGCATGCTTGTCTCCTCAGAGCACTGGGTTGGTATAAATGGGCAGTATAAAAATTTGGTACAAAATTGGGGGTATAAAAGCATGAAGTGGCTGGTTTACAAACTTTCATGGTCGGGGAAATATGTTCATAAGATTATAGGATTATTGTGTAGGTGTTCACATAACTGTGATTCATTAGGCGTAGAGTATTTTTGTTTTGTCCACTTATAAAAAATTCTATTTAAATGAGGTGGCGTATTTAAATTGCATACATTTGATTTTATCCTGTTAGGAACAAATATGATTTTACTACTGTCTTTGTTTTAAAGATTACGTATGGCTGAAAAGTTGTGCTAAAGTGTCAAGTTGACAAGGGGCGGTCTGTGGTAGATATATAATTTCGAGTCAACTTGAAGATGTAAAAGTGTGGGGGTGGAGTCTAGCCTGTCAATCAGGCCACAGCCTGATGGTGACTTCTTGTGGGTGTGGCCTTCTCATAAGGAGGGTCCTGGGAACCTCCCCCTCTTTCTCTGCTTTCACCTTCCTGCTGATGAGCTATGTACCCACTGGCCCATGACATTCTTGCATGTGGCTTCATGAATCTGAAGAGGTACTTATGGACTAGGACTGGACTTATGGACTTGACTGGAACTGCACTGGGATGTTTTATTCATCCATAATTACTTCTCGATATAAAGATCTTCCTTACACAATACATGAGTGTCACTGGATTTGTTTCTCTAGTCAGCCCAGCCTTACACACCATGCCAAGGTAGGTCAGTGGTCCTGCTCCTATCAGAAGTGTGTCCTGTGCCCTGCATAATGAGGATGCTGTGACCTCTTTAGGAGGATGGTTTCATTGATAATCCAGCACCACATTCAACTGAGTGTCCATTTATGTCCTGAACTAGACATTCGCATCATAGGTATTAGCTAGGTGACAGTAGCAGCATGATGTATAGTTGACAAGAGAAGGGTAGGAGTGATGGAAGAAATTTCAGATTAAGCTTTGAGGAGCAAACACTGTCCTAGAAAAAGTGAAATTGAGGTGGAGGGTGGGTATGAGGAAAAGGGAAGAGGAGAGAGATCAGAGAGAGCAGAGGGCGAAGGTGGGAGAGATGGAGAAAAGGGGAGGAAGAGAGAGAGAGAGAGAGAGAGAGAGAGAGAGAGAGAGAGAGAGAGAATGAAAGAGAGAGAGAGAGAAAATGAATCTTCTTTGCAATAGTCATTCAAACTCAGACATCAACTGGGAACACCATCAAAGTACTTTCCTATCACCTCGCCACCTCTCCTTGCTACTTTGCATTTCCCTCAATTTTGTTTCTCTCATTACCAAAGTCTGTTTCATTAAACAGCGACTCAAGGAAGACTTTTGGGGCCTATTTCTGGGTATACTCTGTCTCATGCTCCCTTACATCAACTCTCTACCACTGAATAGTTCAATAAAAATAATTAAAGCTAACATGCACTGAGTCTGTCCTGAGTACCAGGCCTTTTGCTAAATGAGGTCATCTCTAAAACCCTTTCTCTGCCTTCACAGTGATGCCAGAGAGATGTTTACTCCGTCCCTGGCTTAGAATCAATGAAGTGAGCATGCAAAGGTGCCCTGGCGGAGCAGTTGGTTGTGCTCCAGGCTGCTAACCCCAAGGCCAGCAGTTTGAAACCATGCGCTGCTCCACGGGAGAAGCTGTGTGCTCCTGTAGAGATGGTTATGGTCACCCTCCCAAACCCAATGGGCAGCTCCACTCTGTCCTGTGGGCTTCCTGTAACTTGGAATTGACCAGCGGATAGTGAGTTTTGAGCATCAAAATGCAAGGTGACTTGTCTATGCCTTCTTAGCCCACAGGAGGGGAGAGGGTGGTGGGGAAAGATATTCACATCCAGGCCTATTGGACTATGCCGACCCCTCTCGCTGCCTGAACATCATCCTCTTAGTGTTGCTGCAACAGAAACACAGCCTGTGGGTGGCTTTAAGGAACAGAACTGCATTTTCTCACAGTTTGGGACGCTGGCGGTCTGAAGTCAGGGCACTGGATTTAGGGGAAGGCGTTATCTCTCTGGCTGCTCTTGTTTCTCGGTTCCCAGGTGATCTTTGCGTAGCACCACACCTATCTTTCCCCACCTGGGCTTGATTGCTTCGGCGCCCAATCTGCTCTCTTAATGTCTCAGACATGATAGGTGAAAGCAAAGCACATCCCGACCAGGCTATGGCCTCACTAACCCTATTCCCAAATGGACGGCATCGTCATTAGGTGGCTCAGGATGCCCAGAGTGGTGGGCACAACTTTCAACTCATAGTACTCTCCTTACCACTTGTCCAGAAGATAAAAATAACTTCCTAATTATTATTCATCTCTTGACCTCTTCTACCTCTTTGAATTCTCTCCCCCACCCCCCCACCCCCAGCATAAGAACATCATCTTCTGCATAGTTTTCACATGATAGAGTGATTGACATTTGGGGAAAGAAATCATAAATGAAGTCTTTCACAATATTTGTTAGAGAAAAGGAAGCCCGCCGTTTCCTTTCAATCAAACTTGCTGAAAGCCTGGTCTCAGAGCCCCTCCGTTTCCCTAGGGAACGCTGCAACCTAGTTATCTAGTCATTATCCTGACCTTCCAGGGCCAAGCCCTGTTAGCTCTTCCTAATCCAAAAATAATTACTGGATAACAGACCCTGGATGGCTGAGACAAAGAGTTATTTCTAGGGAATCTCCTATTTGGAGCTAATGGCTTTTGCTGGAATCGCCAACCCTAATAGATGCTTCTGAACTCTTGCCACCTGCATTCTGAGCCCCTTGCTGTGTCCAAAAGCAGCATGGGCGAGCAAGTGGTGAAGTTGGGTGTGGCTTGCGAGACGCCACTCACATGGTCACTGGTGAGGGGGAATCAGGCCCCGTCCACCATCCGTCTGGATAGGAGCCTGGCATATGCACTCTGAGAAGACAGACAGGAGCACCATTTAGAAAGACAAGGCAGCTTATCTCAAACTAGGCGTGTGTGGGTGGGGAGGGGGTGGTGGTGGGGGGAGCTGGGATTGGCCAGCTCTGAGAAGTGTTAGAACATTTGCGTAGAGGAGAACAGAAATTTAAAAATATAAACACATAAAGGAAAACAAACACAATGTGCTGCCAGGGCCCAAGGGATCCTTCAGGAAGGTCAGGAGGGAATGATGCCAGGGGACACTGGGACTGAACAGAATTCAGTGTTCCCAGCAAGGGTTGGGAGGCTGGGGTAGTGTCCATTCACATCGATGCTTGTCATGAACCAAGAACTGCACACAAGAGCTGAGCCCCCAGAGAGGCTATTCTAGAACACGAGTTCGCAAACCTTCCAGAACTGCAGAAGTACCACGGAGCTGGTCTGTGAACCCATGAAATTCCTGATTCAACTGCTCTGCTTTGAGTCCAAGGGTGCGCTTTTCTATCAGTTCCCAGGTCAAGTAGCCGAGGCGGGTCTTGGGCCCACCCTTTAAGAACACCTTGAACCCTCGCCTCACTGCCATCGAGTCAATTCCAACTCAGAGGGACCCAGCAGAACAGGGTAAAGCTGCCACTGTGAGTTTCTGAGACAGTAACTCTTTCCAGGTGTAGAAAGCCTCGTCTTTCTCCCTCAGAGGGACTCGTGGGTTTGAACTGCTGACCGTGTGGTCTGCAGCACCATGTATAATTACTATGCCATCAGAGCCATTTAAAATAAGAAGAAATAAAAGCCTGAAAAAGTGGCTCTATAAACCATAATCTGTAAATGAGGAAAGTGAAGTACAAAGAGGTGTGGTAACCAAGTCAAGGCCACACAGGGAGTAAAGCTGTAGCACCAAGATCAGAATCTAGGTCTTCAAGGTCCAGACTTTTGCAGTTAACTACTTGTTATGGGGAGAAAGGTCCAGCTTTCCTTTTGGGTGATTTCCAATAGAATCTATTAGCTCATAAGCCCATTCAGCTTGAGACCTTTCCTCTCATGGACAGCAATTCAAGCCACCTCCATCAACCTTCAGTGGCCAAATCCTATTTTTAAAAGGCATGAAGTAAATGTAGACCCACCACTCAGCCATCCATGCAATCGTCCATTGCTTCCGACGTGTAATTCAATGTCTGACTCTCTTTTGAGGATCTTGAGGGATGGTGTGCTATACAGTGACCTGAGTGGCTTACTGTAGGATCCATCAGGATTAGAAATAGTTTGGGTACAAAGGTCTTCTGACAGAAAGAAAAGACTCTATGTTTCGTATCCAGAAAGAACTACTTGTTTGCTAAGGGGCCCTGAGTTTTGATTTCCTCCCCAGAGAAATAGGACTATCCTTGTCAGGTCTACTGTCACCGGATCCCCGAGAGAAGGATGTGAAATATAATGCATTCATGTGTATATTTTCCAAACTGTCGGCTGCCAGGACCCTGGAAAGTAGTATGACTCAGGAGTCATGGTAAATGCAGGCTACTGAGGAAGGTACTTGAACATAGGGGTCCTTCATTTACGCGCTGACTCTGGCTTCTTTACTTTGTGATTTTGTATTTTTTCAAAATACAACTGGCTTCCCAGGCACGGCTCCTTCATCTGAATAGGGGAGAGGCCCACACTTGCGAACTCTCCTTCTGTAGTGTCATGCCCTCAACCTTTCCATGATTGTGACACAGTTTCAGATAGTACAATCTGCAGAGACACATTTGAATGCATTTACAGGCTCAACACAAAACAAATCAGCAGTAATTACAGCCCAATCACTTCTACAGTCTATTAGGGTCATGTTTTTTATTAGCCTTTCCTATAATAGTGTTGCATATCTTGGGAACTGCTTTGACAGGGCCCTCTTTAGATGTTCCTAAGGCCAAGCTCTACGATTTTGTTGATAGCCTGGCTTCATCCTACCCTTCTTCCTCCTGGATCATGGGAAATGAACAAGTTTTCCACCTCCCCATGACACGAACTCCGTCCAGAGATTTGTGCCCCAGTAGATCTGGAGGCTTGGAGTTTCAGGGACATGCAGTTCAACTGGTGTAACATAGTTGACCAAGACATTGTTATACATCCTACGTTGGTGAGTAGTGACTAGCGTCTTAAGAAATTGAGAGCAGCCATCTAAGGTACAACTATTGGACTTTCCCTCCCATGCTGGAGAACAGAAGTGTGAAGCAAATCCCAGATGCAAGGAAAAATTAGTCCAAAGGACGAAAAGACCACAAGATCCAAAGCCTCCATGATCCCTAGACCAGAAGAAATAGATGGTGCCCAACCACCACTTCTGACTTCTCTGAAAGGGAAGCCAATTGAGGGTTTGGGTTAATGTATGGGGGAAATATGAAATAAAATTCAAAATCGTTAAGAACAAAAGACCAGGTTTACGGGTCTGGCAGACACTGGGAGGACTACCAAGGTTCTCTTGACGCCTGGCTTAAGTTTCAACCAGACAATAGGCAGCATATAATACGAGTAATAACAGGAGGAAGCGATAAACTCCTTCAAAAGTCAACCACAGGAGGGCAAACGGGCAACAGGATGAAGCTTGGAAGGGATAAGAAGAAGGAAGAAAGAAGACTATAAATGCACAGGGGAAAGTGCTGAGACTCTGTGGGGACCGCATTCCATGCTGTGTATAAATCGTAGGCTATAATATAAATCAGCTCTGTAAGCCTTCACTGAAATCACAAGTAAAAAATCCCCCAAAACTGTAAGATTCTGTTCCAGATAGCTTCTTGACAATGAATGATACTTCAGGGGAGGAAGGAATGATCTTTCTTGATCAAAATGTTGCAGTATTATCTATGGAAGTTTTAGACTGTACCAGGGTACCAACTGGTGCACGCCCCAACTCCAGATACAGAATCAGAACCAACAGTTTAACAAGATCCCCAGTTGTAGAATAAGGGTGTAGGAAATTAGTCTGCCTGACTAGTGACCGCCTAGGTGACTGAGCCGAATCGTTCTCATCTGTATTATGTGTTTTGGGTGGAGCAGGGTGGATCAGTGATGGGATCTTATCCTCTTTGTGGGAGGCCTGGATTCAGCTCTCAATGAACCATACGAGCAGGTAAATCTCATCTGTCAATAACTCTTTCATACTAAGGGCAGCTCAGTAGCATCAGCCCAAACAAAGCCAGGGGCCAACTGTGGAGCAAATCACCAAATGTTTATATGCAAGTTCAAGTCGAAGCTGAAGAAAATGAAAACAAATTCACCAGAGATAAAATGCAACGTTGACTGTATACTACTTGACTTAGGGTGGGATGGTATTAAAAATTCTCCAACAGGAAGAAAGCAACGATCATTTAAAAGACAGAAAAGAAAGGAAGCGCCAAAGCGGATGTCAAAAGAAACTTGGAAACTTGCCCTTGAACCAAGAGAAGCTAAAGCAATTAGTGAACATGAGAACGTGAAGGAAATGACCACAAGCTTTCAAAGGGTGGCCCAAGAAGACACAGCAACGCATTGCAAGGAAAAGCGCACAGACCTTGACCATTTAAAGAAATAGAGGGAAAATTCAAGTTACAAGGTACAATACTGAAGGATTTTTTTTGGGGGGGGACCAAGGTACAGAGTGATGAAGAGAAAGCCAAAAGAAGATAGAAGGAATACACAGAGATATTGTGCAAACATAACTGGTGGCCCTTCAACCATTTCAAGAGGTAACATAGGTCAAGAACGCATGGTACCGAAGGAAGACGTCCAACCTGCACTGAAGTAACTGATAAAAATATAAAATAAAATAAACCCACAAGGCACTCAGAATTGACGGCATAGCCATTCAGATGTTTCGATAAGGAATGGAACACTGGAGACGTTCATCTGTCTAAGCCAAGAAGTTAGGAGGAGAGCTACCAGTCTGGATCAGGCACTAGAAGAAGCCCTCCCTGTGTCCATTCCAAAGAAGGTGACTCCAAAAATGGAGGGATTTTAAAAACGATTTCACAAGCATCTCCCTTTCAAAACAACACTTTGTTAAGACAACTCAGAAGAGGTTGCAGTGGTACCTCAACAGGGAGCAGCTACCAAGTCAAGCTTTGTAGCCAAAAGGGGACCCAGAATGACAAATATTACTGCTGATGTCATGTGGATCTTGGCTGAAAGAGGAGAATTTCAGAAAGATATTTACCTGTATTTTACTAGCTGTACAAAGGCATTCAACTCTGTAGATCATAACAAATTATGGATAACATTGCAAAGGAAGAATTCCAGAACAATTAATTATACTCACAAAGAACCTGTACACAGACCAAGGTATTCATTTGAACAGAATAAAAGGATATTGTTTGGTTTCAAGTCAGAAAAGGTGTATGTCGCGAGGTTCTATCCTTTCACTACACTTATTCCATATATATGTACACACACACACACACACATATACACACTGCACCAATAACCTGAGAAGCTGGATTCTGTGAAGAACAGCACAGCATCAGGATCGGAGGAAGTTCTTTATCAACCTGTGACATGAAGACGGCACAACCCTGCTTGCTGACAGCCAATAGGACTTGAAGCATTTATCGAGGAAGATCAAAGACAGCCTTCAGTATAGATGACACCTCATATTCAAAAAAACAAACAACAAAGTCCTCACAACTGGACTAACAGGAAGCATCATGATAAATGAGGGGATATTGACATTGTCAAGAATCTCACTTTACTTACATTCGCAATCAATGTCCATGAAGGAAACCGTCAAAAAGTCAGTGAAACATTGCAGTAGGCAAATCCGCTGCAAAAGACCACTTTAAAGTCTGGAAAAGCAAAGGGGCCACGTGTGACTACGGTGTGCCTGACCCAAACCACGCTATGTTTGATGTCTCCTCTGTCTCACAAAGCTGAACAGGCCAAAGACAACTTGATGCATTTGAATTATGGTTCTGGTGAAGAAGATGAAATATACCACACACTGCCAGATAAAGGAACAAATGTGCTAGGGAAGAAATACAGTCAGAATGTTCCTTTGAAGCAAGGATGGGGAGTTCCCCCGCCCCGGCTATAATCTTTATTTATTTATTTGTTTTTAAATCATTTTATTGGGGTCTCATACAATTCTTATCACAATCCATACATACATCAGTTGTGTCAAGCACATTTGTACATTCGTTGCCATCATCATTCTCAAAACATTTGCTTCCCACTTAAGCCCTTGGTATCAGCTCATTTCCCCCTTCTTCCCCGCTCCCCCTGCCCTCATGAACCCTTGATAATTTATAATTATTATTTTTTCATGTCTCACACTGTCTGACATCTTCCTTTCTCCCCCACCTTCCCTCTACCCTCTGGTTTCGCCACTCTCACCACTGGTCCTGAAGGGATCATCTGTCCTGGACTCCCTGTGTTTCCAGTTCCTATCTGTACCAGTGTACATCCTCTGGTCCAACCAGATTTGTAAGGTAGAATTGGGATCATGATAGTGGGGTGCGGGGAGAGGAAGGATTTAAGAATTAGAGGAAAGTTATATGTTTCATTGTTGCTACACTATACACTGACTGGCTCCTCTCCTCTTCTCGACCCTTCTGTATGGGGGTGTCCAATTGCCTACAGATGGGTTTGGGTCTCCACACTGCACTCCTCCTCATTTACAATGATATGATTTTTTGTTCTTTGATGCCTGATACGTGATCCCTTCGACACCTCGTGGTCACACAGGCTGGTGTGCATCTTCCATGTGGGCTTTGTTGCTTCTGAGCTATATGGCACCTTGTTTATCTTGAAGCCTTTAAGAGCCCAGACGCTATATCTTTTGATAGCCAGGCAGAATGGTGAGATTTTTGTCTCGCATATTTTAGACACAATATGTTTTGGGCTGCAATCTGAAAGGTCAGCAGTTCGAAACCAAAGCTAGTCCTCCAGAGAAAGGTGGGGCTTTCTACTCCCGTGAACAGCGACAGTCTTAAAAATTCACAGCGGCAGTTCTATCCTGTCCTGCAGGGTCTCTCCCTAGGAATCAGCGTCGGTGCAATGACAATGAGTCTGGTTTGGGTTTGGGTCAGGAAGGACGAGTCCCTGCAGAAGAACATCCTACTGTGAAAAAGAGAACGACCTTTAAGGAAGTGGATTGGCACGGTGGCTGTAAGGACTTTCAAGCATGGCAATGATAGTGGGCTGGCAAAGTTTTATTCTGTTAAATACTGGGTTGGTAGGAGTTGGAAGCACCCTGATGGCACTTCATAAGAACAATCTCACCAGAGGGACCACCACGAATAGACCCACTTGTAGTCAGCACAACGCAGTATTTTAGAGCTAAACTAGGAGCACTGGACCATGAGCCAGACTGGCTCACACTCTTCACCCAGAAGGGCTTAGCCACAGGGGCCTGCAGAACTTACTTTAACCTCTCCTCACCTCATTTTCCCCATCTTCAAAATGACTATGGTAATAATAGTTCCTACAGGTGTTGCAGGGAGCCTTCATGGCACAAATACCTGAGCACTAAGCTGCTGACTGAAAGGTTGGCAGTTCAAGCCCATCCAACAACCATGTGGGATAAACACCGAGCACTATGCTCATGCAAAGACCGCAGGTTAGGAAATTCTGTGGAGCGGTTCCTCTGCGTCCATAAAATTGCTGTGAACCCAAGTGGCCGCTAGCAACAGCATGCACTGCGGCCAGCGGGCAGGAGTTCTTTCATGTAAACGAACAGCTTAGGACATTCCCTGGCACCTGGAAGACACTCAGCGAGTGTTGGCCAGGTCGTCACTCAGTGCTTTTCCTTGTGTTGCTCAGAATGGATCCATTGACTGTCGCAAGAAACAAGCGTGCTCGGCCAGCGATGCTTCTCACTAGCACAGTGCATTGCTATTGAAAAGCCCCACCCCCCTTCGGGTCTCGGTGAAACATATAAAACCCACAGCGTTTAGGTGTTCCTCTCGGCACGCTCATTTTCGTTCTCACCTGCTCTGCCTGCTACTCCGCTGATACTGCCTCAGAGCGAACCTACAGGACACAGTAGCACCACCCCCGTGGCTTTCTGAGACGGTCACAGTTTGGGGGAGTAGAAAGCCTCACCTTTTTCCTGTGTAGCAGCTAGTGCTTTCAGACTGATGACTTTGTGATTAGCAGCCCCATTTTAGCCAACTATGCCACCAGGGCCCCTTGGTCAGTACCTTCGGCCACCCCAAATCTCCATGCCAAACTGACTGAAACCCACTGTCCTGTCTGCTAGTGCGGGTTGTGAACCATCCACAGACCGCAGTTCTATGGAAAGTGGGGTAGAAGAACCTGTTCAGCCAGCCAGCGGGAACCAGCGATCCTGGCGGTGCCCATAGCTCACCCCATAGAGTTTCCAACCAGAAGTTAAACAACGTGAAACAGGGGCTTTGCTGACACACAGATGGCAGGAAAAGGAGGGGCTTGTGCCGCTTTGCATCTGTGGTGGTTGGAAACTGTGGAAGCAAAGGCAATCACCATTGGGTCTTAGAATAATGAGGAGAAAATGGCTTTCTGAGTCCCACAGTCGATGGGATGTGTGGCTATGATGCACTCTTACCTGCTCTGGTCTCCCCGTCTTTCTGCCGCACACTGAAGCTACTGACGACACAGCATACCCGTCCAATCAGTTCTTCCTCAAACATGTGCTAGTTCTAGCAGAAGCCAGGGAAGGAGTGTTCCGCTGGGCTGAACTAGAAGCAATGTGCATGTAACAACCACCACCACCACCCTTTGTTATCACCAGTTCAATGCTTCCTTTCAAAGGGACAGCTTGCTGCCTTTTCTCAACATGTATTTAATAAGGAACCGCACCCATTAACGTTGCTGTTGTCCGGGGCTATTAAGTCAGCTCCGACCCATGGCGACAGTGTGCACAACAGAACAAAGCACTGCATGAACCTGCGCCATTCCCACAATTGTTCCTGTGCCTGGGGCCCATGGGAGCAGCTGCTGGGTCGATTCATCTCATTGAAGGCCTTCTTTGTCGCCACTTTTCCCCCTTATCAAACATGATGTCCGTCTCCAGGGCCTGGTCTCTCCTTACAACATGTCCAAAGCATGTAAGATGAAGCCTTGCCATCTTTGCCTCTAAGGAGCACTCTGGCCTGACTTTTTCCAAGACATTGGTCTGTCCTTTTAGCAGTCCCTGGTACTTTCAATAATCTTCTCCAGCACCACAATTCAAATGCATCTATTCTCCTCCGGTCTTCCTTATTCAATGTCCAACTTTCATAGGATGCAATGGAGAAAACCGTGGCTTGGGTCAGGCTCACCTCAGTCTTCACAGTAACATCCCTGCTCTTCAATAATGTAAAGAGGTCCCTGTGCGGCAGATTCACCTACTGCAACATGCCTTTTGATCGCTTGACTGCTGCTTCCATGAGCATTGATTGTGGATCCAAACAAGATGAAATCCTTCACGGCTTCAACCTTTTCTCCTGTTTTCATGATGGACTGAGGTCAGAGCTTCTCTTAAGGTGTGATTTTTGGCCACTACCTTCATCTGTTGCTGCCTCAGCCAAAAACTGGCGGTAAACCAGAGGGCCGTTGTAAGGATTTAAAGAGACATATGCATGGAATACATCTCTACTCCATGAGCAACATGCATCCAATGATTATTTATTACTAGAAATAGTCACCCATGTCTACAACTTTGTAGGTAGGGAACTTATTTTAAATCTCCCTTATAAATAAAAGTATACTTAAGTGAAATAAACCAGAGCAAAAAACAAAAGAGTAGCTGCTATGTGATTTCAAATACATATAAAATTTTAGAAAGTGGCATTATCTATGGTGACAGAAAGCTAACAAATTGCTATCTGAAGACAGAATGTAGGAAAAATGGGTGGGAAGGAGGGGTTCCCAAGGGGTGCAGGGAACTTTTGGGGGGTAAGGTATATGTACATCACACTGCGTATGGAAATGGTTTCACCAGGACAGTCCCATTGCCTGCAAGTCAAATCCAACTCTTGCTCATGCTGTACATTCAGTTAGTGATGCTTTGGAAGTAAACTGCCAGGCCTTTCTTGCACCAAGCTGCCTCTGGGGTGGCCTCAAACCTACAACCTTTCAGTTAGTAGCTCGCTGAGCACGTTAACCATTAACACTTTGCCCAAGGACTCCATGCATTTTAAATATATGTAACTTACTGTATACCATTTATTCCTCAATAAAGCTATTTTTAAACAATGCATCCTAACACAGGAGTATAGGCTGTGTTTAAGGAGAGCCAAGTTCAAGCCATGCTAGCTCAGTGTGGCTGTCCTCATCACAGCACAACATCCTGAGATGGAGCCCAGAGGTCAAGTCTCCTGTCTGAGCAAATCTCTTTTCCTTGGCTCATCATGTGGCAGGAGAAGGGTGGCCAGGCAGTGACCATGGGAGGCAGCTCAGCACTTGGCAAGCCAGGGGACTTAGCAAACATCATTTGATGATGTCCTGAACAACATAATGAGAACAAATTTTAGTGAATTAAAGGGCCTAACACTGAAGTAGACAATTCTGATTCATTAAGGTAATTTTTGTCAACTGAGTCATTGGACACCTTTCAATGGGTCAACCAAGCTACTAAACAATACTACAGTGACTATCATAAAGGTAATTGTTCAGATAAATCAGAAATTTACAACCCCTCTGACTTATAGGCCTGTCACATTAGGAAAACAATCAATACGATCTGAGATGAGTCATTTTTGCTTTGGCAACTCAAAACTTACGTATTTATGTCATCGGAAATTCATTTTTAATTGGTTCCTTGAAGCAGGGAGCAAGTGAAAGTGGTACAAGTTGACATTAGCAGTAACAGGGCTATATTTTCTGAGGATCTGTCACATGCCCGGCATTGCCCAAGTACTTCATGTGTAGAAACAATACACATTGGACCACTATGATTAGCGTCTTTTTAGAAATCAGAAAAGGGAAGGTCTGTAATTTGATAGCAGGCAGTGGCATTTCATGAGAACTTCGTAGCCGTAAAGAAATTCCTTGAGTTACTTGGTCTTGAGGGGTTAGGAACATGGTCTTGGGGGACATCAGATCAAAGGCATAGTAGAGTTTACAAATACAAAGTTTAACAGCCTACTTTGGATAGTAGCAACTGATGTCTTAACATCTTGGGAGCGGCTATCTAAAAATGCAACAAATGGTCGTTCCCCATCCAGAACAAAGAAGGGTTTTGAAAATCAAAGACACAAGGACACCAGTGGACCAATAGGCCACATGAACCAGTCTGGATTCGCCTGAACCCAGGAGAATTAGATGGTGCCCAGCTACCACACCCCACACTGCTCTTATCAGATTACAGTGGAAGGTTCTGAAGAGAGCGAGAGAAGAACGCAGAACAAAATAATAAAATAGACTAACCTAGCTGGTCTGATGGAGGCGGAGCCCCCACCCTGGTGACCCTAAAATCCTTCACATTTGGAACTGAACTCACCCCAGGACTCACCTTTCAGTCCCACAACAGAGAGTGACCAGCAATGCCTTCAGGAATGAGGAATGCACTCCTGGGAATAATCAACCACATAAGACAAAACAAATAGAAAAGAAAAACAGTATTTTCCCCAAATAACAAAACTCAGAGGAAAGAAGGACAAACAGAAACAAGGGGCTCCAGGAGGAAGTGGGTAGAACGCGGTTACACTGAGGAACTTGCAGCGACTGTCATGGAATAAGAAAATATATAAATGGCTGAGTGGAAACTAAGTTGCTCTATAGACTTTCAACTAAACTGCAGTAAGTTTTATAAAAAGAAAGGAAATGAGAACCCATAGAAGCATAGTTCTACTAGACCTACATAGGGTTGCCATGAAACAACTGGAGGGCAACTGGTAAACCTCTTAGGGACGTTGATAAGCACATCGGGAAGAAGTAGGCCCATATTAAACTGCCCACCATAATTAGGAAGGAAGATGTGGGAGTGGCCAAGGATGAGGACAACACACTGTGGATAACCTCGAGAAGAATGGGGATTCCAGAACACTCTGTTGTACCCATGTGGGACTTGTGCGTGGATTAAGAGGCAGTTGTACAAATGGAACAAGAGAAGGCTGCATGCTTTAAAATCAGAAGAGGTGTGTGTGGCAGGGTTGTATCTGCTCGCCATACTTATTTCACCTGTCTGCTGAGCAAAGCATCAGAGAGAAGCTGGCTTATGTGAAGAAGAATGTGGCATGGGGATTGGAGGAGGAAGATGTATCAATAACCAGTGATATGTCGGTTAAACAACCTTGCTTGCTGAAAGCGAGGACTTGAAGCACCTGCTGATGAAGATCAAGGACTGCAGCCTTCAGTGTGGATTAAAACACAAGGTAAAGAAATCCTCACCACTGGACCAGTAGGTAGCATCATGATAAATGGAAAAAAGCTTCAAGTTGTCACGGGTTTTGTCTTGCATGGATCCATAATCAATGCTCAGGGAAGCAGCATCCAAGGGATCAAGTGATAAAGTTAAGGAACTGAAAAGCAAAGAGGTTACTTTAAGAACTAAGGTGAGCCTGACCCAAGCCATGGTATATTCAATTGGCTTACATCCCTGTGAACGTTGGACACTGAATAAGGAAGATCGCAGAGGAATCAATGCATCTGAATGACGGTGCTGGAGAAAAATATCGAAGTGCCATGGACCACTAAAGGACAAACCGATCTATCTTGCAAGAATAGCCTGCCTGCTGCTTGGAGGCAAAAATGGTGTGCTTCTGTCTCCTAGACTGTCGAGAGAAATTGTTGCCTGCAGGAGGACATCATACCTGGAAAAGTGGAGGGCAGTGCTAAACAGGAAAGCCCTCAGCGAGATGGATTAATGCTGTGGCTGCAACCAGGGGCTCAAGCAGAGGAGCGTTTGTAAGGACGGCACAGGCGCAAGCAGTGTTTCATTCCGTTGTGCACAGGGTCGCTACGGGTTCCAGCCACTCAGCGACAATAAGAACCACAAGGATGAGGACCGAGCGTGCTGGGCGCAAAGCAGAGGAAAGCCATTCGTGGGGCGGAGAGTTTGAGGATATCTCAACATCTTGTCCTGCTTTCCATTCCTCGCCCCATCCAGGTGAATATGTGCCAATGAGAGTATTGAGGTAATCATGACTGGACCGCAACCATTTTGCTGGACACATCACAGTCGTTTAATTCAAAGGTCCAGGCACTCACTCAAAGCCACACAGCTAAGTGATACTGATGCATATAGCTGCTGACTGTATGGATGGCCTGTCCTGATTTGACTTTGCTTGTGTTTGCAGCCTTCACAAGGTTCCAACTGGAATGAAGATTCTTCACATCAAAGAATATGATTGTCTCCTCAGAGCACTGGGTTGATGTATGTGGGCAGATACCCAAAATTGGGAGGATAGAGGCATGGAGTGGTTGACTTACAAACTTTCATAGGTGGGGGACTATATTCATAGGATTATAGGATTAAGGTGCAGGTACTATTTAACTGCAATTGATAGGCATAGGATATTTTTGTTTTGTCACTTATAGAAATAGTATGTTTAAATGAGGGTAGCATATATTGAATTGTGGGGGGCGTCGTATGACCCTTTCACAGGGGTTGCCCGTTTCATAACATTAGTAAAATTTCAGTTATGAAGTAGCAATGAAAATAATTTTATGATTGGGGGTCACCACAACCTGAGGAACTGTATTAAAGGGTCGCGGAATAAAGGACGGTTGAAAACCACTGCTGCAGAGGGCCCTAGCTTGCACTGGATTCATGGACATGAGTTGAGCTGGGTTGGGGTGCCTTCTGATATAAAATTGCTTCTTGATATAATAAAGCTCTTTCTTACACAGATACGAGTGTCCCCGGCTTTGTTTCTCTAGACAACTCTGCCTAACACATCAGGTGTGAGTTTAAGGTCACTTCCAAGAGAAAGTCCACTTTCCTGGACTTGACCCACTCCCCACTATGCCACAGTTCTCTGACATATGCCATGAGAGTGTAGCCCTCATTTCTAAACTCATGCAAAAAAAATGCCAGGAATGTTCTGGGCCCTGGGAATTTAGCGTGATCCAAACAGACATTGAGTTGCTAACCACAACACCATTGGTTCAAACCCACCAGCCACTCCTTGGTGAGGTTGTCTACTTCCATGAAGTCTCAGACACCTGCAAGGCAGCCCTGCTCGGTCCTACGAGGTCTCTGTGAGTCAACGTTGATGTGTGGCAGTGAGTGTGGAAACAGAAAAAAAAAAAACCCAAATAACTCACTGTCTTCATCCAAATTCCCTTCTGGACAAAATGAGCATTTCTCTGAGCGGACACCTCAACTGTAATTAATTCCTGGAATGATGAGCAGCTGGCTACTGCTCATACCAAGTAGGAGGAACTTTAGGTGAGAACCCTCATCCCTAACTACCCAGAACCTGAAACCTGGCAAGTGCTCGCTAAGTTAGTTCGGGCAAAGTTCAGTGGCCATGGCATCTGCTATCATTCACCCACATTTTGTCAGTGGCAAAGGAAAAAGATGGTATTCAGGTTACCATTGTCGCACATTGGAGAACCGTCCCATCTTAATGGAGTCCCTTCCATCTCTGATGTGCGGCACACAGATTTCTGCCAAGCAGGGGTATTTCAGAACAAGCTGGAAGGTAGTAATTAGCTCTCCCAATATTCCTATAAATAGTTTTAGGCAGCCCTCCACCCCACCCCCCTTTCATTACTGGGTTTCTGGGCTGAATTTGAAAGGCAGGTCTGTTTTCTTTCTTTCTTTTTTTTTAAGCCTTGGCAATTTAGAGGCCAGGGTTGGCTGGAAGAGACTGTACTTGCAGGTGCGAAAAAATACATTTTGCATGCACAAAAAATACGAGGGGGTCAGGCTGAATTCCTTTGAAAATGTGGCCTGCCCTCTTTTTATTTTAGCTTCCCTGAATTTTTGATGAGGACCGATTTTGTTGGTGTGCTGCCCATTTTAATAGCACATTGGAATTTGGCAGTTCCACTTGGGAACCCATTGAAATGCAAAGAGAGGCCAGGTCTAACTAGGATGGCCCTACCTGTATTCACTCTGGAAGAAGGAAAAATGTAAAGTGGAGTTAACCTTTAAATCACTAGCTGCATCAGGACTCAAAATTGCGGGAGGAATTCACTCACTGGAATACTAATTTTGAACTGCATACTCTTGGAGAGGACTTCGTTGCTACACCTTACCTGGGAAAAACAGTATCTGGTCTAGAAGAGCAATTTTACACCCATCTTCTTGCTACTTCATCGACCCTCACGAGACCCTGTGACGGTGATCTCACCCCGGTGCTGACGATCTTTCTCTTGCACAAACCCAAACATGCCATGACTTTTGTTTTCAACACGAAATCCGAACTCAAATCTCACCATAACCTGAACTTAACCCACCTTCACAGCGTTGTCTCTGTCATTCACTTATTCTCTGATAACGAATACACGGTCCCAGACCCTGCTTACCAAGTGCTTCCAGTCCAGCAAGAGAGGACAGACAATCCGTTTAAGGGAATGAGTGCGAGGATCTTCCATTGTGGGGTCTCTTAAAGGAAAGGGGGCTTCAATTGACCTGGGTTCATTGGCTTCTGAGTCAGGCAGATGAAATACAGGGGAGCAGCCGGGGTGGTGGTGCACAGAGGGATGCAGGCAGAAGAGTAAACTGCGGCCGGCACAAGAGAGCCTCCATCATTCCTTAGGCAGACGCCACACACACATCTCCCCATGGCGTCCCTCACTTCCACATCCTGGACACTCTACTATAACGTATCGATATAGATAGGCTCTGATTCGTTTGTCAAGTTCCTCTTAGAGGCTCTTTCTTGTCTTCCAACCTTTATTTATCCCCTCATCTCCCCTGATGAGCCTGTACATTCCCCGGGGACGAAGGAAATAAGCATGGGATGTGACATTGACCTCAACAGTAAAGCATGCACCGGTGTGTAGAAAGCTTTGGTGAGGTGAGAAGCAGTCCCACGAGCCTCGCTGCCACCATGCAGCCCAAGCCGTTGTTCACAACAATCACATGCGTGACAATGACAATGAGCTCCAAGACCAATGAATGGGTCAATCTTTATGTGAAGCTGATCGAGAACATCTGACAGCGGAGCAAGCAGAGGTCTGGTTTTCTAAGGGCCTCCCGCGAAGCTCATCACTGGCATGGCTCATTGGTTTCTGTGAGCTTCTCATTGGAGTATGCCTCTATTCCCACCTATTGTCCACTAAACTGGTATGTTTTCAGCTTCTCTGTCTCCCATGCATGTTTGCTTGAAGAACATGATGGTAACCTGTCTAGAAACCTGCCAGACAAGAAGCAATGCATAACTAGATGAGGCTCAATCACTTCTGCTCTAGTGCTTATTTTTTTTAAAGCCAGTAGACTATATATTTTAAATGAGATAGTATTTGGAAGCTCAAAAACACAACACAGCCATTCTTTTGACATGGAAGTAAAGCTTACTGTGCACAGATTATTCCCATGCCCCCTCCACAGATGTAAGGCTCCAGGGAACACAACATCAAATCCATGGGCTAGAGAAACACCAAAGTCTTATTATCAGCAGGACTAAGAAGTTGAAACTGTTCAGAAATGGAACATCAAGAGAAAATCCTGAGATTTGGAGTAACTTGAATCTGATTCCTGACCTGGGCACCTATTTGATAATAGGATTTTAGGCAAAATCATCTAAGCTTCCTAAAGCCTTACTTTCCTTTATTCTACCCAAACCCACATGCACAATCATCAGGTCGATTCACACTCCTGCTTCTGAAGCTGGGAATCTTCACAGGAACAGCCAAGCCCCAATCTTCTTCCATGGACCCAACAGTGCCAACAGCTCGCCTTTTACATGTGCTCACACAACCCATCTCACAACCACGGAATCCAGTCTGCCTCCCAGTGATGTCACCGGACAGAGCAGAACTGTCCCTGTGCGTTCCTGATACAGTCAACCTGGAAAGCAGAATGCCTCATCTTTCTCCCAAAAAGCAGCTGGCGGTTTCAAACTGCTGACCTTGTGGCTAGCAGGCTATAGCTCACAATGCCACCAGGGCTCCCTTTTTAGATATACTGACAGAAGCAAAATAAAGGTTTCCTGGAATTGTCCTGAGGACTAGATAAAATGCCTGCAAAGAATTTTATATACCAGGCAAGCAACAAATATAAATTGAATTAGCATTCATGATTACGGTTGAAATACTATTTATGATGGCCATTTATTTTAGCAAAGTGGCCTTTCATGCACTGTGGTCAAATGGATGCCTAGAAGGCTCTGAAAGAGAGCCATAATTCCTGAAGCCCACCTCCACTCAAATATGAATGGCAAGGCTATTTTCAAAGAGCTTTCAGTGTGGTTGAAAAGGCGATTTGCAACAGTTCTCAGTTGAGGCTCTTGCTTTAGGACAATCAGGCTGCCCCGAGGGGAGGTCAGGGCTGCCCATGTGTTTACATGACTTCAGTGAAAGAGGATCCTTGTTCAAGGTAAGGGGACGATGAGGCATCCTTACTGAGTTCTTGAGAGCACCACAGGACCAACAAGGAGCCTCCATGAACCCATTTCATGAGAGGCGGGGGCCCGCGAGCCCTGGAAATCCATACTGCCCAGAAAATGGAGTTTCCTAGCAGGGGTGTAGTTCTTCAGGTTGATCCCAGTGGCCCCTAGGGAGTGGTACTGGGCTGCTAATCGAAAGACCAGTGGCTCACAGCCACCAGGCACTGTGTATGAAGAGGCTGTCTGCTCCCCTAAAGGCTTACAATCTCAAGACCCTGCAGAGAGTTGGTATGAGTCTGAGTCTACTTGATGGCAGTGGGTTTGGTTTGGGTTTGGGTGAGCTTTATGGGGGAGCTGCCTGGGGGTGCAGTGGGTAAGGGCTCGGCTGCTAGTCACAGGCTCAGCGGTCTACACCCATCAGCTGTGTCACGGGACAAAGATAGGGTGTTCTGCCTCCATAAAGAGCATAGCTTCGGGAAACCTGTAGGCACATCTGTTCACAAGGTAACACAACAGAACAGGATTTGGACTGTTTTGCTTTTGGAGTTTTTATAAAGGCAGATGACCAGGTGGTTCTCTTTCTGAGACCTTGGGTAGGTTCACACCACAATCATTGAATTGACCGGCAAGCACTTAACCAAGTAAAGGCTCCTGGAAGTACATCTCATTAGTAATTCATTGATTCACCCTAATGTTAGTCATTTAGTCTTTCATTTAGAAACATACATATACACATAAATTTTTAAATAGGTATAGACATCTACATTAAAAAATAAACAACTCGCTGCCATCAAGTCAATTTTGACTCATAGAAACCCTATATAACAGTGTCTCTGTGAACTGTCCCTGGGTTTCTGAGACTGTAACTTTATGGGAGTAAAGCTTCTTCCTCCCTCCAAGGGGCTGGTGGTTTTGAACTGCTGGCCTTGCGATAAGCAGTCCAATAAGTAAGACCCGAAACCACCAGACTCTCATACAGATACATACTCCTCTCTCTATCCACACATGAAAAAACAAACTCTCTGCCACTCTAGTCAATGCAGACATGTAGCTACCCTGAAAGACAGGGTAGACCCGCCCCTGTGTGTTTCTGAGACTGTAACATTTTAAGGGAGTAGAAAGTCGCTTCTTGTAGCAAAGTTTTTTTTTTTGGGGGGGGGGGGCGGGGAGGAGAAAGAAAGCCTCTTATTTTTTACTCTGAGTGGCTGATGCTTTCGAACTGCTGACCTTGAGGTTGGCAGCGCAACTTGTAACCCACTATATAGCCAGGGCTCTGACACAAGAGGGCTTCAACAAGTTCATGTCAAAGTTCCATGCTCTTTCAGTTCCTTTACTCCAGGAACTTTTTGAAGCTCATCATATATTCAACACACATTTACTGAACGCTTTCAGTGCGGGCAGTACCAAATGTGGAGCAGGGAACAGAGCAGACACGATCCCTGCCTCTCAAAGAGGAGCCACAGGACAGGTGAGCGTTAGGTGGTGAGGGAGGTTCTCACCAGTGGATACCAAAATGAGTACAGAAACTGAGTCCCAGTTACCAAGGAGAAAAGCATGCTTTCCTTCAAATATGGACGGAGAAATTATCAGCATGGCTTAGAGAGTTGAGCGGTCAATTGCCTACTCGAGGTCAGTGTCTTTGCAGGAGGTGGACGTGCGTTGTCTCCTCTGAGTCTCACAGCAGACATACGAGTTACATAGTCGTCCCCTAGATGTACAGCCAGGTGGTGTGCTTGGCAAGAGGTTGGAATTTCAGGGCTGAGCTGAGACACCACGAAAGAAAGGTCTGGTGATCAAGTTCAAGATACAAGCACTGGCAACCCCACGGACCTTCATTCTGCTCTGACACACAGTGTCTGTGAGTCAGAATCTACCCCAAGCAGCAGGTGGTGCATTTTCATGTCTTGCGGCTGAGAAAACCGAGGCTCCCAAGGCCCCAGCTAGTCGGTAGCAGGCTTATATTTCCTGATGTCAATGTTGATGCTTTTTCAAGTACAGCTCGCCATCTCCAGCACACTGGCTTAATAAACCTAATTTCATTAATATGTTCCACGTCTCTGAGTACATTCAAACAGTACAGACCAAATGACTGCCGCAAAGAGAAATTAGCGGATCTGCATTTAGAAACCACATGCCTTTATTGGCTCGTCTCTTTCTCTCTCTCTTTGTTAATGCTCTCTCCAATACCAATTTACTTTATTCTTTTCAATGAACATTTATCCAATTTAGAGTCAATGAAAAATAATGTACATTTTTCAACAAGTTTACATTAAGCACTGCCGAAGTGCTTGTGTGCTCTTTAGTGCTGATGGTGCTGGCGCACGGAGCCATCTGAATAGGGCTTTAATTGAAGTCCAGGGAGGTTAGCAGGAAGCTGGCTTTGTTCTGTAATTAGACAACTGGACACCCCCTTACAGAAGGGTCATGGGGAGGAGAAGAGCTGGTCAGGGTCCAGTGTAGCAACGATGAAACATACAACTTTCCTCTAGTTCTTAAATGCCTCCCCCACCCCACCCCACTATCATGATCCCAATTCTACCTTACAAATCTGGCTGGACCAGAGGATGTACACTGGTACAGATAGGAACTGGAAGCACAGGGAATCCAGGGCAGATGATCCTTCAGGACCAGTGGTCAGTGTGGCTGTATCAAGAGGGTGGGGTAGAAAGGGGGAACCGATTACGAGGATCTACATATAACCCCTTCCCTAGGGGATGGACAACAGAAAAGTGGGTGAAGGGAGATGTAAGGCATGACAAAATAATGATAATTTATAAATTATCAAGGGTGCATGAGGGAGGAGGGGTGGGGAGGGAAGGGAAAAATGAGGAGCTGATACCAAGAGTTCAAGTAGAAAGAAAATGTTTTGTGGATGATGAGGGCAACAAATGCACACATGTGCTTGACACGATGGATGGATGTATCGAGTGTGATAATAGTTGTACGAGCCCCCAATAAAATGATTAAGAAAACAACAACAAAGTCAAGCCATTTCCTGCCAGGCTATGAGTCTTTGTCTCCAAATCTGATTGGGGCTCAGGTTAGCCTTTCTTATTGTTTATCTTTGCCATTAGCCGCTACTGAGCCATCCTCAAGCCCTCAGTGTTCTCGTGCATAGCAGGAAGGAACGCCATCCAGTCCCGGGCCAGCGCTTGAATGACTGCATTGCGGCCTTCAGTGGCTGGTTGTCAGGAGTCGATGGGAAGGCCTTTCTTCCTACACCATGTGTAAACATCCACAGTCCCCTATGTTCTTCTAATGTCCTGTGTCCATAAAGGTGTCTCAATAAAGGGGCTATATCAAGAAGCAGCATGCCCTTACAGAGAAAGACCTGGACTTGAAACCTTTATTTCACCCCCTTCGGACTAATTTGTAAAACAAAGCATTGAGGATCTCCCCGACACCAGGCTGTTATTCCCATGCACATGTGGGCAGGCTAATGGAACCCAGCGACTGTCAGGTTGATTCTGAAGCCTGGCGACCCACGTGTGTCACAGTGGGAACTGTGCTCCATAAGGTTTCAATGGCTGATCACCAGGCCTTTCTTCTGAGACATCTCTCTGGGGGAGCTCCTCCCTCCCAACTTGCTGGTTAAGAGCTGAGTGTGTTAACTTGGCAGGGACTTTAACAGCAGTTGTGCTAGATCTTCATAATTAACAAATATATTTTGCTCAAGACCTGATGGAAATAATACGCTGGACTCCCCGTACATGAGTGCCTGCAAGAGAAGAGCCGGGAAGTCACCCTTGGTGTTCATGAAACTAAATTTAATGACTGTCCACCCAATCTTTAACTAGAGGGCACTTAATCTACCTTTGCTAGGCATTTGCTTCCTTGTGGCGAATCGTCAAGTCTGGGGATGGACTAGGCATTTCTATATTAAACGTTGAATAAAGCCACAGTTCCAAATAAGTGGAGCACTGACCCATCAGGCCTCGTGAGAAGTGTCTCCCCTGGAAGGCACGTAGGTCCTTCCCAGGAGCCACGCTGGGAAAGAACCGGCAACTGTAGGCCGGAGCACATAGCCAACGTGGAAGTGCCATCAGGAGTGGAGATGTGATACAAGGAAGGAGAGGCAGAAAGTAAGAGGAGCTTTCTGACTCAGGATATAGGAGAACAGGCTAAAACACACTCCTGAGAATCCCCACCCAAAGGAAGGGCAGGCCGGGGTGTGTGCACAGATGTGCAAGAGACGTCGCTGCTCCTGAAGGATGTTACCAATGTTGACCTTCCGGCCGGGACAAACAGCTTTCCTGAATTGTCAGCAGAGAAAGGCAGCTATGGCGGGGACAAAGGGATGGACCTGGTGGTGCGCTGGAGGCATCTGGTCCCCTTCCCAATGAGGCTTCCTGCCTAGATACCTGGGATCACATGGTTGTCTTCACAACACCCTCCACACCGCTTCCCAGGCTTCCGCCTCCGCATCCTGCACAGCCCTCGCCTCAGGCAGACCTACTCTGACATGGCCCCCGGACAGTACAGCCAGAATGCAGTCTTGTCACAGAAGTCGCCTGTTCTTCTCTGAGAGCTCCGTAAGGGGCAGGCCTTGTGGAAACGGATTTCACTGTACTCTCTTTACTCGCCTTGGTGAGATCCTACTGACGACGTGCTGCTCCTCGTTTATGGATGGGGAAGCAGAGGCCTAGAGAACCGAAGAGCTAGACTCGGCAGCAATCAAAGATAGGGAAGTTGGGGAGTCAAATCGAGGCTGGCTTGGACAAAGCCATAGCCTTCCCTACTCTACCCAGCTCTACCTAGAGGGTGATGGACAGGACATTTAGGCCCAGGCTCAAGGAACTTTGGCGGCTCTTGAGCCCACTCAGATGCAGGCACAGAGCGAGTATCCAGTGGGGTCTTACTAAGTGACAGTACAGAGCAATTGGACTGAAGGGGCACGAGGAGCTGGGAGGGAGCGTGACTCAATGGGAAAGTGACATTATTGCTCTTGTGTCCCTGGATTCAATTTTTAAACTACAGATTTCATTCAGTCCCCTAGTGGCACAGTGATTAAGTACTTGAAAGACAGCCATAAAGCGGGTGATTGGAAGCCATCGGCCACTACGCAGGACAAAGCTGTGGCCGTCTGCTGTCACAAAGCACGGCAGCCTTGGAAACGCCTAGGGCTGGTTTACTCTTGCTTATGGTGCCACGGGGCTCCATATCGGGTCTTACAGGACATTCTAATGTTCACAGTGAAATTCAGAAAGCCCAAGTCTCATGTTGGAAGCACGTTGCCTTCTCTGCTCGGCTGCCGCACAGACAGCCACATGAACAGGGGCCAGGTGGTACTTTGCATTCCAGGCTGGGTATTGGCTGGAGTAATGGCTTCTTTTGAAAACCATCCTCCCACTATGGGGTGTGCTGGCTGCTGTCAATAATGCCCTTTACCTAATCACCAGACAAGATGGATGCCTGGTGGCCAGCTGCCATTCCACTCCACACCTTAGTTTGGCGAAGTAAGTGGACCACCCTGTAATAGAACTCACATTGCCTGTCAGTGAGCTGAACAGATCTGACAGCTAACATTTTGCTGCTTTATTTGACCTTAATCTGCTCTTGAACTTTGTCTACTGTTACTGGATAACCACCAACTGCAAAGTGGGAGAAACCAATATGTGTAATCCTTAGTTCACAACACATATTGCCCTCTTGCTCTTATTTAATTCCACGGCGTTCGTGTTTTTCCTTCCCTCTGGCCCCACCACACACACACAGGCAGGCACACGGCACGCACACGACTCACACTCCCAGCACATCGAGTCCAAAGTAATGTGAACTTCAGACCATTTAACAGAAAAAGGTATTTCTAAGATTGTAAAAAAGTACATCGCTTAAAACGAGAGGCCAGCATTGAAATCCTCATTCGAGCTACTGGCAATTTGTGTGACCTTAGCCAAATGAGTTAACCTCTTTAGGCCCTGGTTTCCTCATTAATAAACTTGAGATAATAATGCCCAAGTTCCAGGCTTATATGAAAATTAAATAGGAGGTAGAAAAAATGTCTGGAAGAGTGCTTAGCAATGTGACCTATGATGGCTGCTATCTTTAGCACTGGTATTACTATTAATATTAATAAGCAGCATGTTACTATAGTCATCATTATTGTGTGATTTAAGGACATAACATTTCCATTAATATTTTAGACAATAATGTCTATTGCTGTGATTTTTTTTAAAGCCACCACCAAAGCCAGCCTGGAAAAGAGAAATGATTTAGGATGGCCATTTACAATTTTCCACTCTTCAAAAGCTTGAACATAAACCCTTCTGCTACAAAATTATAAAACTCAAAAATAATAAATAAAACATTTCAGCCTGCATCCTGGCCCAGTCAGTGAGGGCTTACATATCCTACTTGTTGGGGGGTATGGAGATTGAGGGATGGTGATTTCTTAGCAAATGTTATAAGAACTCCATGTCCCCTACACTGCTGTGTCTCATCAGTGGGACATGGAATAGCTCATTCGTCAATTTGCTGTCTCCAAAAATAATTTACATTTTGAGGAACACATCAGAAAACTGTCCTGAACACGCACACAAGCTCAGCACACAAGAAGCCCAGAGTCAGTTTGATGTAATTACAATTAAAACCAGTGGGTTTCGAAAGACAGGCAAAAGTGAGAGCATTTTCCATTTAACAAGAACCACGTGTAATTACTGATCAAAAAAAATATTAAAAAATTTAAAATGGGTTAAATGAAATAGTGTTTGCTGGCTTTGCGTTTATATGAATATATGAATATGGATACGATGCATTTTACCACCAACCCATTAAAGTTAAAACATCATTCTTCATCATATCAATTTCATAATATTAGGCTCTGCCATTCTCATCTGGTATTGATAAGAATGAACAAGGCCTGGAATTTTACACCTGGGTGCATTTCACTTTGTTTCTCCTCAGTGACAGAATTCAATATGACACAGCTCAGCGTGACAGCATCAGGCTGGGACTGTCACCTTAGGGGCTTATACATCTTTCAAATTCTCACAAAAGTGAAATTGACTGACAGCGAAGCAAAATCATGCTTTTAACTTCAGCTGGAAGATCAGAAAAGTCAATGAAGACACTCAGAGTTCGTTTAGGCTCTTCAGTGCGGGAGCTTCGTGAGGAAATGGCTGTAGCCTCTGAAGAACTAACCAGCTGCACACTGACAGACCCCAGACGACCTTGAGGGGCGCCTCTGTGCAGAAGCCACGGTGTGAAGAGTGGTGGAAACTACCTCGTCCTTTGTGTTCAGAAGGGCATTTGTTTTGTCCTCTTCACAGAATCTCAGAGGTAGAACAGGATGTGTAGGAGAGTGTCATGGTTAATGTCATGTGCCAACGTGGCTAGGCTGTGATTCACCGTGGTTTAGCAGACATTGGACTGATTGCTCTTGCATAATGTAATCAACCTTCATGATGGGATCTGATGTGAGCAGCCAATCAGTGGAAAGGACAGATTTCCAGGATGTGCGACCTGTTCCAGAATATAAATGAATGTGGTGCCAGCACTTGTTCTCTCTCTCTCTTTCCCCCCTCTCTCTCCTCTGTCTCTTTCGTCCATGCACTCTTCTGACACCCTGACTATTGGTTCTTGAGACATAGCCTTCTGAGGTCTTCAGCCAGCTGCCCAACCTGAAGATTTTGGCTTCACCTGTCCACATAGTCTCCATTCTGCTGACTGACTTCTCAGACTCTACAACCCCACGAATCAGCAGAAGTCTTCAGCCTGCTGCATGACCCATGGATTTGATACTTGCCAGACCCTATAATTTTGTGAGGCATTTCCTTTAAAAATTTACATTAATATAAAATTTTATAAAATATTATATTAAAATTATATATAATTTCCCAAGGAAATACCTCAAAAATTATAGAGACTGGCAAGTATCAAATCCATGGGTCACGCAGCAGGCTGAAATATATATATGAGATGCCTCTATATATATAGTCTTCCCTGGCTTGGTTCTTCCAGAGACCCCAGACTATGATAAGGAAGTATGAGATTAGACGTGTTTAAACACTGCATTGCATCAAGTTCCAAATTTGCTTCTTACTATTTTAGAGACATCACTTATCCATTGGGAGTATCTTTTCATTCAGCTGCCAATGGATCTACAGAATTTTTTACTTCAAAGTGTTCTGGAACTCTTGGGACACAACAAAAGCCACGTTTAAAACAAACAGAACCACAAGTCCAGTGCCACTGAGTCCATGTTGAATCACAGTGACACACAAAGCCATGGTACAACTAACTGTGTGGGTTGCCGAGTCTGTAACTCTTGAAAGAGTAGAAAACTTCCTCTTTGTTTCTTGATGCAACTGATGGTTTTGAACTGCTTACCTTGTGGTTAACAGCCCAATGCATAAGCACTTAATTACCGGGCTCCTCAAAAGGGCAATTTATAACACTAAACACACATATAAAAAAAACCCAAATCAACACTTTAACCCAACAGCTCTAACAATTACAACAAAAGCAACAGCAACACAAAGTTTACAGTCACTGCAAAGGTAAGTATTACAAGTTAGAGAAGAAATAAATTCACGGACAATGGGAGGAAAAAAGCATCAAGACTAGAATTTGCTTCTTTGAAAAAAATAAAATCAACAAACACTTGCCAATTTACAAAGAAGAAGAATGAGATGATGCAAACAACAGGAATAAGGAAAGAATGGATAGTTACAAAGAATCCAATGTGATACAAAAAGATAATAACAGAATATTATGAACTGTACCCCATTCAACAAATTCTAAAAATCAAACGAAATGGTTGCATTTCTAGAAACCAATATGAATTGAAGTACAAAACTGGAATAGACCCCGAACAAAAGAAGAAATTAATTAGGGAATTAAAAACCTCCCAACAACACCGATAAAAAGCCTGGCCCAGAGGGCTTCATGGAAAATTCCACCAGACATGCAGAAAAAAACTGGCACTAATTGGACTCAAAGGATTACAGAGCACAGAGAAGAATAGCAATATCCCAAATTCATTGTATGAAGCAAGCATAGCCCACAGACCCAAAGAAGGCAGAGATAACACTCAAAAAGAAAACTATGCAACACTATCTCTCATGACCATAGACGCAAAACTTCTCAACCAAGTCCCAGCCAATAGAATCTAGCATCATGTACTGACAAACAACACATCGTGGATCGAGTGGGAGTCACAGGGAATGCAAAGGTAGCTCAACAGTAGAAAACAACATTGCGGGGGCAGTAAATTATTTAATGTGACTCTTCTAGTTTCTAACTCCCACCCAGTGACCTTTCCCTGCTAGGTCTAAAAAAGAAGGTAGGGAAAATACTGATATCTTGATAGCAAGAAGAGAGATCTCATTACTAGCAAGAGCCATGAGAGGAGCAGGTCCTTTGGACCCTGCGCAGTGAACTTTCTGAATCCAAATGACAGCTATAACATTAGAAAAGCAGTAGCAGAACCGGATCCCTGAGCATGGAAGAGACTGATGGATCTCCCATCCCACCGAGAAAGTAAAGTGAGTGCTTGTGTGCAAGAGGCTGGCTTGTGGAGTAGGGTGCCTCTGGGCACTTAATTGGGGAAGCTGGAGCTTGCTGACCCACAGGGCTTGGGCTGAGTGCCTTCTGGTTGAAGCTTCTAGTGGAGTTGATGCCCTTTGGGGCATTTATTTATCAGACCCGAAAGGACTTTATAACATGTCTTGACAAACAACTATTCTAAGCATTCTCAGTGGCATTACAACTTGTCAACTTCCTCAATAAAACCTTGTGTTACGTATTGTGTCTGTGAGTTTCTATCTAGCCGGCGGATGGACATTAGAACCCAAAGAGGTAAAGCAGAAAACATTGATTAAGACAACACAAAAATAATTTGCCACATAAAAAAATGCACCAATGGGTCACACAATCCCCCGTTTCATGCAGCCTGAGACCAGAAGAACTACATGGTTTCTGGCAATAGCTACGACCATTCTGACTGGGATCACAACACAATAGAAGACTTCTACAGATGGGACAGAAATAGAGACCAAAATTCAATATCAGAAAAAGATAAGACCTGGTGGTCTGACAGAGGTTCTGGTCCCTAGATGTCCTTTAAACCTAGAACTAGACCCACTCCCTAGGGATCACCTTTCCACAAATCAGTAGGCATAGCAAATGAATGCCACCACCCGTGAGGAACGCACGCACTCCTCTGAACAATCAACTCCTATGAGACCAAAAGGACAAAATTTGCCTAAAAATAAAGTTCAGGGGCAGGAGGAACAGAAAATACTACTGACATGGACCCCAGGGAGGACAAGGAGGTGCAAGAGGGCTGTTACACTGGGCAGAGTCACCGAGAGGCGGTATGTGTATACATTGTGGAATTGGAAACTACTTACGCCACAGACTTTCACCCAAACCAAGTTTCATAAGAGATACTGTGGGAAACAGCAAAGCAAATGTGTCACATGAAAAGCTACAGCAGCGCTGAGGATGCAGACAGTGAACGAGCTCGTGGGTGTGCTGATGGCCGTCTATGGTGCACGGTGACCACTGCTGTTAGCTCAGCGAATCTGTCACACCGCTGAACCGATCGCTCTGTTGTGTGGCCTCAAGTTGACGCTGGCTCAGCCACTCCATTTGTTGTTCGGTGCCATGGGGTAAGCTCCGATGCGTAGGGACCCTCCCTCCATGACAGAAGGAAACACTGCTTGACCTTAGCTACTCGCGTGATCATTGCTTTGCTTGCGCTCATTGTTGCAGCCACTGTGTCGCCACTACCCTGTGCAGATCAGCCTCCTACTTGTGGGTCCGCCCCACCCTCAAGTGAGCTCAAAGACACAGACAGGGTCACCCTGAGGGGATGAGGCTCTGGCCACTGAGGTGTGGCAGGACAGGGTCTTCCTACTTGTCCACAATGCACACTCCCCACAAAGCGCCAACAGAAGCCTGATGCGTTACTATATAACAATAGTTCCTCTTATTACTTTAACCTTCCTCTCAGGTAGGAATTCGAGAGGTAGCAGCAAATATTAAAACTGCAGAGCCAAGCTGGGGCCAATTAATTTTCACGCGGTGAGAACTTCTCTCCGACCTTCTTGCTTTACCTAGAAAATGAGATCATCTCACCCTAGCAGAATCAGCTGCCATCAAGTGGACTCTGAGTCCTGGTAACCTCAACCTGGGCTCCACCGGGCTTTCATGGATGTGACTTTGTGGAAACAGATGACCAGGTGTTTCTTCCAAGCCATCCCTGGGTGGATGCAAACTACCAACCTAGTGGTTCGTAACCCAGCGTGTAGGCGTGGACGCCATCCAGTGTGACTCCTTCAACTAACCCGGGAACCCTTCTACCGTTTCATCTCCTCCTCCTTACTTTTGCTTATCTTCTGCACCGTCTGCTCTCTCTTCCCCACCCCCTTGGTCCTCTCGGGTCTTCTTTCTCTGAAAGCATGCATCACTCACTATGCACCTACTCTGGACATCCCTGTGCTAGGTGCTGGGGTCTCGAGAAGAGGGACATTTAGTGTCGGACATCAAGGAGCTGCAGTGCAGTGAGGGAAACAGACACACAAAGCGTGTCTGCGATGCAGATGGACGAGTAAATCCCGTATAATGAGTCTCCAAGGGGAGACTGCTCAGCGATCCTTTGTTTCAAGAGGGATCCTAAAACCCTTTCAGAGAGGAGAGCTGTGTCTGCCTCACTGCCGTTACCAAATGTGTGAGTCTGGGTACATTAGAGGAACAAAGCCAAAGAAACTCATATGTATAAGAGAGATTTTTATATAAAGGCCAACTGCACATCAAGAAAAAAAAAACAACCCAGTGTTGCCCAAGCCCACAAGTCCAATATTAGTCCATATGTCAGACACCAATTCACAAAGTCCTCAATCTCACAAAACACATGCAATGACGCTGACTGCAGGAGGAAAGCCGAATCAGTGAATGTGTAATCATCTCAGTGCTGGCAGGGGTCTCCACACGGCTGCTCCAGCACCTGGGGCTGCATCGGGGTAGGTCCATGTGGCTTCTCCTCAGGGATGTCTTGCAGGAAGTGAGCCTTGCCAGCTGAAGCAGGGAACTGGCTAACACAACTGCGCTCTGGTCCAACCATCACAAAGCAAGAGACCCGAGAACTACAAAGGTGAGGCTCACTGAGCCATTTATCTCTCCGCCCTTCAATTAACCCCACATGTGTTTATTGGCCAGGTTGGCACAGTATGATTTTTGTTCCCAGTTTGGTCACTGCTGTTCCCAAGAGTCATTCAATGTGGTCACAATATGGTGTTGCATTCCAGTCCAAAGGAAACAAACTCGACATTTTTGTTGGCCTTCGTTTATCTTGGATACTTTGTCAGAAAAGATCAACCTCTAGAAATGGGCACCATGGTTGGCAAAGTGGAAGGGATGGAAGGTCCCCTGGTGAGATGGACTGACACTGTGGCAGGAGGAATGGGCTCAAACACAGCAATGATCATGAGGATGCCATGGACCACGCAATGCTTCTTTCCTTCAGCTGTGCACAGGGTCACGACTCTGAATCGCTGACTCGATGGCCCGTACCAACAACAGAAGAGAAACTGGAGTGGCGACGAGTCAAAATCAACACAGGCGGTAGATCACACAGGCTGTGTGTCAGACTCGCTTTCCTAACAGTAATGATCGCAAGGACATGTAAAGAGACTTGGCAGTGAACAAGGACGATCCACCCCGAAAGGGGAATGGGGACTCACTGCCTGTTTGAGATTAGGAAAAACAACAAACAAACAAAGAAACAAACAAAACAAATTGTGACAACGGATGGAAGAGTCGTTGTCTTTGAGCATGGAGAGAAATGCAGGATTCCAAAGTTCTGAGTGAGGACTGTGAACGAACTAATCCCTGGAGCTCTGTTGACATCCCAGGATCTGAAACAACAAGCTCTTTCACAACTCCACTTCACCCGGGGAGCGTCCGGTCATCCTGTGGAGACAGCGATATCTGGGGTTTGCGCCTAGGCTGCGATCTCACAGCTTCCCACACTGTGATGAATGCATAATGTTAGCTTGATGTGAAAAATGTTGGGGAAAAGCAATGTTTTCCAAATCAGGTGGAGACAAAAGGCCGTCGGGAAGTAATCTGCATGTAGACACTTAATAAAAGAAACATTTGCTCCCCGTGAGGACTTGCTTGAACAAATACAAATGCCGCTTCCCTGTCTGACACTGCTCACAACCGCCAGGAGGAAGGGCAGAAAAGTGCCACCCAAGAACGGCACCCCCCATTTCGACGGCTCCACCTGAAATCCTTGCCCCTGAATGATGCCCGGGATTAGCTTTCTGTAGCCAGAAACTTTCTGAGCACACAGTCTTTGAGGTTTAGAAAAATGAGGCTTTGTGTTGGCCCATGAATTTTGCGTCTGGGCGCTCTTTATAGAAATCTACCAAATCCCCATTAATCCAGTGTCTAGTCAGCTCTGACGATCTCTAATAACGATTCTATAACCTTTCTGAGAAGGTCACCCCACTTCTAATGGAAACACAGGCATCATTGAAAAGTAAAAAATTGCCTCCTTCTCTCTCCCTTCTGCTCCCCTCCCCCAACCAGACCTTAATGGACATAGAAGGTTCTCGTCCCTGGTGGTGCCAAGGGTAAGCACCCATCGACTATCAGAAGGGGCACAGGTCTGAGCCACCCAGACACCTCCACTCGGGAACGAGGGGACGGTCTGCTTCCTGTACAGATTTGACCTGGGGGGGGGGGGTCGCAGGGAGCCGATCTACTCTGTCCTCTAGGGTAGCCACGAGTCAGCTTCAACGCCATAGCAATGGGTTTGCTTAGTGAGGTTTTCTGTCTTGAACATACATTCAGACTGCTGCTACTGGATGCCCAAGTGTTTCAGAAAGTCCCTGGTTTGGACAAAACCAAGCCTATACTCACAGCCGTATGAGAAAACGGGGAGGCACCCCGTTTTTGTAGTCCACTGGTCTAATGGGGTCTGACCTGCAGAGCCAAACAGATTGAGGAAGTAGCTGAATCAGGCTGGAGCAAGCAGATAGGAAGGAAGCAATCAGAGAGGAATCCAGAAATAGGCGTACTTGTCGCAGGCTTAACTTTCAACACACTCTGCCAGTTTTCCGGAGGAGATGTGTCCACTTAAAGGCTCAGCTCCTTCAAGAATCTAAGATGCAAGTTGGGATTTGACTTCCAGTTTACTAGCTCTGTGACCTCGGAAAGGTTACCTAACCTCTCTGTTTTTCTGCTTACTTGTTTGTGGAGCCCAGTTCCAGGTTGCCTCTCCGGCGTGATTGCTTCAAGGATCTCAAGTAGGTAAAGCATTGTGGAAGGAGCCCGCGGGCACAGTGGCTAAGTGTTGGGCTGCTCGCTAGCCAAAAGGTAGGCAGTTCAAACCTGCCAACCACTCTGTGGGAGAAAGATGAGGCTGTCTGCCCTCAAAACGATCTGCAGTCTCAGAAACCCAAAGGAGCAGTTGTCTCTCTCTGATAGTGTTACTATGAGTTGGAGTTGAGTTGATGGCAGCGGGTTTGCTTACTATCATGTTACCTGTAGCAATAAGGTGTGGGCAACAAAGGTAAATGACATTTTATGCTGTCTCTCTTCATTTAATTCTATATTGGCCCAAAGCCATTAACATTCACTAAGGCCAGGGCCTTCAGAGAGCACAAGACATAGTCAGGATGTCCTTGGACGCTGCTATTTTCTAATAATGTCTATAGTTTCCCTGTAATTAAAACATGTTTCTCAGCAGACCACAGTGCCTGTTTTGGCTCTGGACAAAGTTGTCGCTGTGGCGGAAGGTGTTTTTGATCGAGTTTGGGTAAGAAGACCCTCTCAGACTCCCTCGCATCAGGTTCAGGATCCTTCTAATCAGGATAGTTACCTTCACCATTTTTGTTTTTGTACCACTACGCACGCGACATCGTTCGTTCATTCATTCATTCATTCATTCACATCTGGAGTCTTACAGGATCACCTTGCAAGGTGCTTGATGATCCTCGTTTTTACAGATGACTAAACTAGGAACTAAAGAGGTTTGGAAAACTGCCCACAGACTCACACGGCTGGGCAGGTAGGAGGCAGCACGGTTGCACTTAGTCTTTTATATTTTAGAGCCCCGGTCTCTTTTGATTTTCTCTTTAGAGAGAAAACCAGGCTGTTCAGACTTGGTTCATGCACACAACAGGTGGTAGGCCATTGCACGGCTTCTCAAAGTGAGACTTCTCTCCCATTCTGGCTGATGCCCGAGCCCTGTCTTGGGTGGGTTTGCTGTTTCACGGCCGTCTTCGGGCAATGCCAATACTTAGTGTTGGAAGGATACCAAAGAGAAACTATCCTTTAATAAGACAAGGTGTTGTTCTGTTTGGTTTTCAAGAGGGTAGCATCATTCTTGAGGAGCCTTGGTGGTTCGGCATTGGGCTGCTAAGGTCAAGGTGACTAGTTGAAACCACCAGCCACTCCTGAGCAAAAGATGGGCCTCTCTAATCACCTGAAGAGTTAGATTCTCAGAAGCTCACAGTTCTACTCTGTCCTGTGGGGTCACTATGTGTCTGGATGGCAGTGAGTTTGGTTTTGACTATCATCTTAATTTCCTCCAAAAATTATACTCATTTCCAACACGTGAATGGAATCATATCTGAGCCACCTTCTTAAAAGGTCCTTGAAGGTAAACGCCAGGACATCACGTGGATGTGGCCTCACGGGGAGCCCATGGAGAAGACGGCTCCATAGGGTTTTCTAGAAGCTTAACTTCACAGCAGCCGTGGGTCAGCGCCTTTCCTTTGCAAAGTCTGAGCAGGTTCAAGGACCCTCAGCTCACTATAGACTGACTACTTGTGCCACCGAAGGGAAGGGCCTTTCCTCGAAGACCTCCTTGTTAGCTGCCATTGTCATGATTTCAATTGGTCATGACCCCAGGTGGCCCAGAAGGACCACTTCAGACTTTACTTGGCTCTTCCCCCCCCCCCTGCCCAGGGGCTTTTGGGTAGGTTTGAACTCCAGCCTTTGGGTCAGCAGCCCAGCATCTAACAGCTGCACCACCAGGGAACTACACACACACACACACACACACACACACACATGCACTCGTGTGTTTGTGTGTAGCGCCTTCCTGGGACCTGCTGCTCAGAAACAGGCTATAGAGACCAGGAGGTGAGAGACCTCTGAGGTGAGCAACCCAGAGACTCTGGGGGCACCTTGAGAAACAGAGGCATGGCTCGTGTGAGTCTTCTCTGAGGGGAGCGAGACACTGAATACCTGCCTCTTGTCCTTTCCTGCACAAAGCGCCCCATCATCTAACTGCAGTGTTACCCTGGGCTGTGCATTTATACAACCCGCATCCCTACAACGCCTGTGTTTGTTTTTGTTTGTTTTGTTGTTGTGATCTTCCTGGTTCCTTTCATATGACTTCATTTTCATTTTTCTTTGCCCAAAGTGACCATTTAGGAAAAACTGGCCAGGAACCAGCACTTATTTCCTGCTTCCCAAGGACAGGCACAGCTGGGCCTTTGACACACGTCTTCTCCATAGGTCCCTGCAGCAACTCAGTGAGGACAGGACAATATGATTTCCTTCCACTGTCTTTCCTTCAGCTGAAGGCTCAAGAGGGGAAGCAACTTGCTTGATGTGACCGAGAAAGGCCAGGAACGAGAGCCACATCCATATGCCTCCACATCCATATGCCTGGCTGCCCTTCCTCCTTTGGGTCCTGAGAGCCTCTCCCCAGCTCTCTTCCCCCCTCCTTCCAAATGCATGAGCAAATCCCTGCCACCAGGGAGAGAAAGTTGGGGCACTCTCTCGGGAGCTCTTTTAATCTAATGGCCTGTCTGGGTTCTAATGCTGTGATGGAGGGTGCCACAGGAGCAGAGGGGGCACGGAGTGGGGCACTGGGACAAGCAATTGGGGAGAGAATGGTAAGCTGAGCCTTCTGAGAGAGCGGGGCATAAGTGGGCAGAATCAGCTTCAGGTGGCCAATCCAGACAGGTAGGTAAGAGTAGGCCAAATGCACACCCTGTGCTCAGGATGCCCGGGGTACAGAGCATTACAGAGGGCTGGCCCTCTGGTGAAAGCCATGCAGGCGAGGGTCTTTTATGCGACCCTAAGGAATTCGGTCTTGATCCACTTCTACCATGGCCATCACTGTTCGTTTGCCTCCAAAGAGCCACACAAGATAAGTCATCCATGCATATGACTCATGCTCAAAGGTGTGAATCGAATGACACCCAACAGACTGAAAGCTAGTTATAACTCTGTCCCCTGGTTTCCTGCTTAGGGAATGAGTATCAAGTAGTGAGGGGGTGGGTGCTATAATAGAAATAACCCTACATCCATTCCAACTTAGGTCAGTGACTCATAGCAACCGTACGTACAGCAGAAAAACACACTGCCAAGTTATCGTCACGTTTGAATTCACCAGTGTAGCTAATGTGCCAATCCGTCTCCCTGTGGGTCGCCCACATCCTCACTGGCCCTCTAGTTTGCCAAACATGATGTCTTTGTCCTGACATCATCGTGGTCGATGCCAATGAGTTGGATACCCTTTTGTTGTGATCCACGCATTTTCTCCTGGCTAACTTCCACAAAGAGATCTCCAGGCCTTTCTTCCTGCTCCATCTCAGTCTGGAGGCTCTGCAAAAACTTGTGCACCCTGTGTGGGCCAGCTAGTATCTGAAATACGTGGCTGGGCTCCAAGCATCACAGCATGCAAGCCATGACTGTATGAAAGTCTGATGGACGGGAGACCTATGCATTTAGAAGGCTAATCATCTGCAGTGGTTTGTGCTTTCTTATGAATACCGATGTTATGTAATGCATTGCACACCGGAAGCTGGACACAGCTGCCCTTCACCTCCTGGGGTAGGAAGGGCAGGAACCCTTCAGACAATCTTGTAACAGGGCATCTGTCCTGCCCTTGCTCTGCTCACTCCAATGGCTGACATGCACAAGGCTCCTCCCCCATCTCCCGTGTGTCTCAAACATTTCGGTAGCCCCAGCTCACCAGAAGGCAAAAGCACGTGCTATTCAGCGAGCGGTCGATGCAGTCATTTGTTCAAGACACAGGGTGGGAGAGGGGCCAGGAGCAGAGGTGAATATACACCAGCACTCACAGTGGAAGGGGCCAAGAGGACATTTGCTGCCCACCGGGCACATCGATTTTATTTTTTAAAGGAGAGGCAGAATAGAGGGAAACCGAGATTTCAAAGCCGCGTGGGGTTATAAAAGAGAGTTCTTTGTGTGGTAACGTCAGTGCTTTGTCCCCGTGACGCCAGGGCCATGTGCCCTAGGTCCTTCTTGAGACGCTGGAAACGTGACTCACTGGCTTAGACACTGACAGCAGGCTGCCGCCACTCCACGCCTGCCTCTTCCGCTGTGAGCTACCAGTGACCAGACGTGCCCTGTCTCAGCAGAGCAGAGCACGTCATGAAGTGGAAGGAGGAGCCCACTGGGCCAGCACTGCGGCCGCCTCCTTGTTAGCAAGGTGGACGGGATCCAGGATCTGCCGCCTCAGCGGGCACTGAGCAGAGGCCGGCAGATGCTTCAGGAGCAGCTGGGCTGGTGGGGCAAGGCTGCAGTAACCACGCAGAATCCTCTTCAGGGGATTCTCAGAGGCCAACCCTGCTCTGCAGTCCACACACAGGGTTGCCCCAGCTGGACTCAGTAGGTCATCAAGCCAGTCAGGACCCACCACGCCCCTCAGTGGGCAGGACCCTAGTTAGTCCCTGTGCCCAACCCCAGGGTGGGGAGCAGTCCTCGCAGGCCTAGCTCGTTCACCATGCTTCTTCTGGCTGGACAGTCTGACATCACAGAAATCATTTATTTTGTAGTCAGAAAAGGTCTGGGTTCATTTCCTGAATCTACTGCTTGCCAACTTCATAAACTTAGGTCTGGTACACCCTTTCTGATTCTATTAATAACATCTTCCAAAGCACCAGGCATTGCACGTAAAACACAGTATTGTTTGTCTATATAGACAGTCTGCGATTATTTCCCACTTGAAGGAGACACCCTTAAAGAGCATTAACACTCCGCCAGGGACTCAGTTCTGACTCAGAGCGACCCTATGCAGGGTTCAGGAGCCGGTAAGTCTTTATGGGAGCAGATAACCTATTCCTTGCAGAGTGGCTAGTGGGTTTGAACTGCAGGCCTTGTGGTCCTCAGTTCAATGCTTACTAGATAACACCATCAGGCTTACCCAACGACTTATCCCTAGTGCCTAAGATAGGGCCTTGAATAGAGCAGTAGCTCAATAGGTGTAAGTAAACGAAGGCTGGATTGCCACCTGGAAAGATGGCTGTGGAATGTATGAAGAACGGCTGCATAATGTGTTGTGATTTTAGTTCACAATAAATGCTGTGTCTGCTAATCTCGTCCCTCTCCTTCCCGGATCACCACCTGAGTTCTGCTGGAATTATGGCCACCCTGGATGGGAGCTCATCAGGTGAACCTTTTGGAGCCCTCTGTCCAGAGAGGGTTCCTACCCCGTTCTCCATTTTGCCACTGGATAAAGGTTTGATTCAAAAGGATTAACCATCCTGAGACGAGATGTTGCCAACTAAGTGACTTCAAATGAGCCTGTGTTCCATCCCAAACCACCCAACAGCCAGGGCTGCCTTGGCCATCAGTACCAACCTAATTCAAATCCGAGTCCCAAGCAGTCCTCTAGACAGCACTTCCCTTGGGGGCTGATCTGAAACATGATCATGGCCCTTAGTCTTGTCTAACACGTTCACAGATTCTTCCTCTCTTATACATCCTTGCTGCCAAGGGCTCAGGATGCTTCACAACCACAACCGCCTATTTAAAAAAAATCTTTCTTGAGCACCCAGCCATATCAGGTGCCGGGCTGCCTGCTGAATCAGACACAGTCCCTGTCCGTCAAGGAGTGCATTCCCTGGGCTGAGAGATGTCGACATCCACCTGCAATAGCAATGAAGGCGTAGGGTTAAGGAAGAAGAATGGAATTCAGGCCAAGCAGGGGCAACAGAGACCTTCCTGACAGGCACAGCTGAGCCTTAATGGATTCCAGTGTGTACAGCTGCAAATCACCAAAGTGCGACTCATTAATTTTTAAAATGATTAATATGGACATATTTTATTTAAGTAAGAGGATTTTAATAAATTTCCCAGGTCAAACTCTGTATACCATTTACCTTTAATGTGTGAAATGTTTTACATTTAGCGAAAGATCGATCCATTCGTAGTCCTCATCAAACTGGACACAGCCGCAGCACTGGACAGCATGGCTCTCTCACAGTTCTGAGTCTCCTTCTTCACTTGACCCCAGGAAGCCCCATCTGCCTCCTCCCTCCCTGGTCGCTCACCTCACCAAGGCTGCTGTACCCCAGAGCAACGCCAGCCTTCCTGGTTTCTCAATTTCTCAGCTCCAACACACAAGAAACATTTTTGATCGTTTTCTTTACCATACCCCAAAGGCATACTCTTGGTCAACTCTGTATGTCCTACCATTGATATCTATGTAGAATTTGCCTGTGTCTCAACCTTCCTCACTTCCTCGGGGGGCAGGAGGGTGGCAAGCCAGGCTCATCATCGTCTGCATTGTGTCCCTGCCTCCATGTCTGCCCATCTCTCCTCCCAAGTGAATCACAACACAGCACTCAGAGGGAGCCTTTGGAAAAAATGTTAGTCGGCTCTTGTTACAAGGGGTCCTATGATATCAATGTTTGTACACGAGGAAGCGGGTCTAAAGAGGTTAAGCGGTTAAGCAAAGAGCCACACAACAGATATGCACTGGAATAATGATGACTAGTCTTCTGACTAAGTACATCTGAGTTCAGAGTCTATCCACTTAATCATACTCCATACCGCCAAGAAGCCATGCCATGCTTTAAGTAAAATATGCACTTATGTCCTACATCTTCTTCCCCGTGCATCTGAGATTTGAATTACCAAAATTTAGGTGAGTTGTGAAGAATAGTTTGCACCACCCCATGGTCTTTATAAGAACCCTGATGGCGTAGTGGTTATGAGTTGGGCTGCTAATCACAATGTCAGCAGTTCAAAACCGCGAGCCACTCCACAGGAGAAAGACAAGGCCGTCTACTCCAGTAAAGAGTAACAGTCTCGGAGCAGTTTTCTCCCGACCTACATGGTAACTCTGAGTTGGAATCTGCTCAGTGATATTGAGAGGGTCTTTATCCCAACCAAGCCTTCCCCTCTGCCCTCAAAGTGGATTCTAACCCCTAGCAACTGGCCTCTCCTCCCTCCTCGCCCTCATCCCCACCCACCTCTATCTTAGTGTCTCCATCTGCGGGTTTGTCCTCTTGTAATGGGTAGCACTGCCCTTTGTGGGTTTCTTAGGCTATACATTGTTCCTGGAGTATCCAGCCACATCTTCCTCCCTCTGAGAGGCTGATGGAATTGAACCGCTGACCTCAAGATTAGCCCAATGTGCTATTGTTACACTGCCAAGGCTCCTTAGCAAAGCCTCCGTGGACTTGAAATCTCCCATTTCAGCCACATCTGACTTTTGAAAGTGTGCTCAGTATAGATTCATTCATTCATTCAAGCAACAAATGATGGTTGAGAATGTATTATGCACCGGATACTATTTGGGGCCGGGGCTCAGAAATGAATAGAAAAAGCAGTCTTTGTCACCACAGAACTTAGAGTCTAAAAAGAGAGACTAGCAGTAAAACAAAAATAAATACATGTCAGGTGGTGATGAACTAGAGAGAAGCACAAAAGCAGTGTGAAGGGGTGGGGAGCAGCAGTCGGGACAGGGTGCAAAGAAGCTGAGGCAGGGCTGCGCTCGAGCACCCTGGCAGTCATATGCCAACGCCGAGTGACAGGGTGGGAGGTGGGGAGGAAGTGCACGGAAAGGGGAATGGTAGGGAACATTGGCTAGGGCCTGCAGTGTAACTCAGAACAGACGCAGCAATGGCACACACTCTCCTCCCTCAGGAAGCATTGCGAGGATGCATCTAGCCTTTCACCGTATTAACAAGACAAAAGTTCCCCAAACAGTGTCTGGAAAATCGCACAGGCTCAATTAGTCCTAATCGATGGGATCATAAGCCATGTGGACTCTTCCTTCTTCAAGACAGTCTTCACTGCCCTTGACGGTTTACATCTACATACACAATCGCGCAGGTCTAAGAGGTTTTGTTTGCACTGAATCTATAGAGCATACGCTGTACCTACCACAGTCACCATGGGGCCACCACACACAAAAAGACATATCAATATAAACATTGCCGACCAGCCCCCAAGGAAAAGCACTCCGGATAAAACAAGGACAGAGCCAGAAGGGGACTCAGAAGAGAAAACCTGGATGGACACATACAACAGGAAGTTAGCCCCCGTGAGGGGAAATGCAAGGTTCCTAGCAGGAAAGGCATCCGTCTACAGCCGCCGCAAGGACAGACACTAAAAAATGGGACAATACTCAATGAGTTCATGATCTATTTGAAATATGCAGGACTCTGTTTCCCTTCTCTCTTTCTTTTCAGGGAGCCCTGGTGACATCATGGTTAGGCACTGGGCTGCGACCAGCAAGGTCAGCAGTTCAAAACCACCAGCAACTCCATGGGCGAAAGATGGGGCTTTTTCAATCCGTAAACAGTTAAGAGTCTCACCAAATCAGAAGGGCAGTTCTACCCTGTCCTTTAGGGTCACTCTGAATCCATACGAACTCGGTGGCTGTGACTGGGTTTGGTGAGTTTTTCTTTCTTCACCTCTACCTGTGAATCGAGGCGTGGTTTAAAGAGTATGTTTCGGTTTTACACCCAGCACTTCACACACCTTGTTTCACCCCGTCCGTTTCAATCCCCTCAGCAGAACATCACTGATCCCACGTCCTCTCTGTGTTCATTTTCTAACCCTTCGGAATGCGGTCCGGTGAATAATGCCCTGTTGATCTCAAACAGCTGATTATCGCAAGGCGCAGCTGCCTCCCTGTTCCCTCTGACCAACTGTGGGTTGTTTGGGTACAAATTGAGCCACAGGGAGAAATGCCGTCCCGGACCCAAAGGGTGACTCAGGGCCATGGTCTATCTTTGTGGAGTCTATCTTTGTGGAGTCTTGTTGCACATGCTTTCCCATCTGTCCAGGACCTTTATTCTTAATGAGATTGTTTTCACAGCAGTGCCATGGTAACCGGGCATCCTGTTTCTTCTGGTCTCAGGATCGTGACCCTATGTTTGCATGGTCCCTTGTCTAAATGTTTGAAGTGTCTTACAATTCCAAGCGCTCTTCTTTCTTGGGAAAGACCCAACAGTTACACCTTAGAAACCTTAACAAGCTATTCAGATCCCAGTTGCTATTCACCCAAACAGGATCCTCCCACAGCTACGGTCCTGAGCCCTGGGCCCCCACTCAATGTTTTCGGTTATAACTATGAATCTTTCATAAGTTCAGGAAACTCTTAAATTGTGCTGCTTTGCAATTTGGCAATATCTAGTAAAAGTAAAGATATATGTAACCTAAAATCCAGCAATCGACTTCTAGGTATTTTATCTGGCAAACTTCTCTTATGTGAGGGCTCAGGGATGGATACAAGAATATTAAACTTGTTTTTCAACAGCCCCATATTGAAAACTGCCTAATCTTCATTGTGAGATCATTGAGTAAATAAATGGGTATGATTATATTCACCTAACTGAAAACTATGAAGAAGTTAAAACAAATATATTAGGAAATATTACACCAATGTAAGAGTAGTTCTCGTGAAACAGTGGGATACCCACGGGGCTGGTAACCACAAGGTCAGTAGTTCAAACCCATCAGTCACTGTTCAGGAGAAAGATGAGGTTTTCTGCTCCCAAAAAGATTTATAGCCTCAGAAACCCAAAGCAACATTTCTACACTATCCTTATAGGGCCATTCAAGTTAGAATTAGTGTGATGGCAGTGTGTTTGTTGCTTGTATGTTCAGGATTGTTTGTTTGTTTCTATATCAACAGAAATAATTCTGAAATCAATACTGAGAAATAAAAGCAAAGTCATCTGACCATGTTCAGTTTGAATCCCTGTTTTGGAACACAGCACCCCAAGAACGTTTTGATTTAGATACATACTATCCAGTGAAAGTTTAAACACCCTGAATGGGTTTTAATGTTTAATCACAATATTGGTTTCCACTCAAAGGAGGGATTGAATAGGGTCCCACACAGCAGAAGGTTTTGTTTGAGTCTATGATATTTAATTCTAAAAGGGGAAAAAATTAGAAGCAAATAAGCCACACTTTCATATTCTATCAAAATTTTAGGCTTTGCCAACGTGCTTATTTCTATTATTCCTTTGGAGTTATCTGCATGCTTGAAACATTTTATCACCAACCAGGCCACGGACCTACTTTGAGACAGTTTGACTGGGATGCAGGAGACGTTTTGTGAAGGACCGTTTTCATTGTCCTAAAATTAGGTCCCGGTTTCTCAGCTTCTCTGCTTTCCTTACCGTGGAGTCGAGCTGTTCCTTGTTGTCCCGCCCAGGGCCAGTCTGAGTCCAAGGCAGGCCCTTCTGAGATGGAGGCCACCTCCCGGACGCCCAGCCCAGTCCCAATCATCAGGGGTAAACCTGCAAGGCATGTGAGTTACACCCAGCCTCCCACCTTGCCTTTATTTGATCATGGTAATCAAGATTTGTTTATGGAAGCATACATTCCTCCTTCCAAACACATGAAAAATAGATGTCTACGGCGTAGCCTTCTATATTTCACTCCTGAACTCAATAAGCAGCCAAGTCATCTTGCTCGTGATTACAGATGATTTCTCTGGCAATCTGAAATTGAGCTCTTTAATTTTCATTCTGACAATGTCTATATTATCTGTTTATGCCCACGAACAAGTACTCGGAAAGTGTGCAGCAGCCTCCCACCCACAGATTGTCTTAACCATTTTCTTGGTTTGCAGCATTCAACAGGGAAGACGCGCACACGAAAGGGAAACGCTCTCCACAGATTACAACTACCGCCCCATTCCCATAAAATAAAACAGCTGCTGAAGATGGTAAGTGAATTAAACGACAGCAGAGATATCAAGGGCACTTATCAGATCGTCAGAAGGAATGTCATCCTGATAAGGAAGTAGGATCATTAGAATTAAGTGATGCGATCGAAGTGCATAAACATCATCTCTAATTTCCTACTTTGGATTGGCAACGGCCAAACTCAGCCATGCTAGTTCTCTTTGCGAAATACAGGGATTTCTGGAAGCAACAGTGTGTTCTCATACGAACCACAGGTTTTCAAGCCAGACGGATCCAAGGTCAAGTCACAACGCGACCAGTGACTACCTGACAGCATTGGGGAAGTTACTAAATGTCTCTAAACTCCAGTTTTCGCCTTTGTACATAAGAATCATCAAAGGATCCATTGATGCGAGATCTGGGAGGATGAGCTAAATGAATGAAGCACGGATGGAAGTGTTGAAGAACAAAAACCTGCCTTTCACATGTTCAAGATGAATTAATAATCACTACCGTGATTAATTTTAGTTGCCGTAACAACAATTACAATTATCACTTGCACACATATGAGTGGCGCATGAAACCTTGTGGCTGTTCTCAATGTATCACCAACAGTTTCAGATTCCTCTGCTTACTTTTACAAGAACATTTTAAAAAGAGAGACTCACAGCATACAACGCACGAGAGGATATCTTATTTGCCCACAAGTGGGGCTGCAGGTAGGCATCTTCCCAACATTCCCGACGACATTTTGCCTGTCCTGAGTCTGGACAGCCAAGACGGAAGCCTGCCTATTTCCACCACGGAAATAATATGCGACACTGTCCTTGACTGTTTCCTGGTCTGTGGCTTCCACTCTGCTCCGTGGTGAGCTAGCTCCTTGCGCGGAGACTGCTCTTTCCTTGCTGTGTCCTTTGTGCCAAGCACGGGGCCTCTCAAACTCCGAGTGCCCAGTGAATATTTGATGAATGATGAGGGGTGAGAAAGCGAACACAGACGAGTGCTTGTGGATTGCATGCTTTGTCCCAGACGCAGAGCGAGGCACCCGCCACAGATCAACGACTGCAATCGTCCAAATAACACCGTGAGGCATGACAGGGCCTGTGATACAGCCGGCATGCGGGTCAAATGCATCTTAGAGGTGGAGAAATGAAGACTCAGGGAGAGAAATCACCGTTCAGGGTATGCAACTAGGGTGTGATGGCATTCGATTTCAAATTCACTTGGTTCTACCTCTAAAGGCTTATTCCCCTCTATTAACTTACATCACCCACTTTTGCAGAATAAACTCTATTTGGGGAACAAGTAGGGCAAATGGGAGCTTTCAGAATAGAAACGTTTATGGGTAATGATTCTAGAAGTGACTCACCAGTCTCCCCTCTCTCTACTGCCAGATTCCAATCCCCACCCCAACCTCCCTCCTCTAAAGAGCCCTGGTGGTACAGTTGTTAAGCATGTAGAGGCTCACAGGATTGACAGTTCCAACCCAGCTGAAGAGAAAGATGGGGCAGTCTGCTTCCCACAAAGTTTGGGTCTTACACATCCTCTTTCAATTCTACCCTGTCCTCGCAAGATCAACTGCGAGGCAATAAACATCTCTCTGCTGGAAACCCTACACAGCACAAATAGTCAAGGCATGCAGCACGGACCAGAAATGCGAAGGACTGGAGTGTCCAAGGTGCCTCAGCAGAAAAGCCTGGTGACCTGCCGCTGAACAATTCTGCACGGAAAATCCAAGGTCGCACGGTGTTACTCAGGCCCCCTTGGGGATGCTGTGAGTCAGCATGAGTACGCCCACAAGAAATTACTACGCTTTGCTCTCCTTCTTACCCACCCCCCTACCTCCCACCCCTTAATTTCCGACTCACAGCTCTGGCCACTATCCGCCTGATTTAGGGACCCTCTCTGCTTCACTATTTCAAAACTCTCCTTGACTTCAATTCGTAACAGCTTACCTCTGAGGTTGGAGGGAAGCCACTGCCTTCTGCACAGCCTCCATCCCTTTGGCGGTTCTGCTCCCCCTGCCTCATCAAGACAACCACTCAAGAACAGCCAATAGCCTCAAGATAGACAAGGAGACTAACTGTCCAGGGATCAGAAGAGACCCCCAAGAGTCTTGTACCAGCACCACTGATATACTCCTCAAAAGCCCCGGCCACAGTTCTCCCCGACAAACGTTCTCAAAAAGTAGGCCGACTTCGTCCGCTGGCCTAATAGATGTGGGTTTATTCACCCATTCACTCATGCAATCCATCATGTATTCAACAAATATTTGCTACACCTGCTGGGCAGTGGAGATACCATGGTGACCACGACAGAACGTTCCTCTGCCCTTCGAAGCTGCTGTTCTTTATTCCCCAATGGTTTTGTTGTGAAAAACTTCACGTCATACACTCCCCTCGTTCAGTCGTTTGTAGAAAGAGCTGTATATACATCCCCACAATCAGTTCCAGAGTTTCCTCTCTCCTTCCCATTTGCTGTCCAGTTCCCCTCCCCTGCCTTGAACCCTGACAAGTTATTACGTCAATGACTGTCTCTATAGGTTCACCCCTTCTGTGCCACACACACAAAAGGAAAGAGACCAGCAGCAATATGAAAATGAGCCAAAGAGAAAACCTCTGTTGAGAAACAAGCAAGATATATTTAAACCTGGAACGAGTCCAGAATGGATCAAGAGGGAGATCAACTGACCAAGTACCCTGTTAGACCACAGTTCCCTGCAGCATAATCAAGTTCACAATAATCTCTGCCCGATAGTAAGGCTATTCCCATACCTCAACTGTGGTCAGAGGGCATCTGCCAGAGGCTTAATCCCCATAGATACCCTGCAGATGGATTTTGGGCTCCCACTGCCCCCCATAAAATCTACAAATTGGGTGTTCACAATTTGAGCTCTGATACCTTTTCCTCTATTTTATTTGGGTTTTACTCTTTGTCATCTTTGGATCACACAGGCTGATATGCTTCTTCCATGTGGACTTGGTTGGTACATAACTTACACGGGTCCTTGAAGCTGCCAGTTAAAAAATATTCCTGGAGCTCTAACAGAAAAGCAACAGTCTGAGGGTGGCGATGGTCTGGTGGGAGCATGCTCATGTTCCAATCGGCAGGCAGCAGTTGATGCTCAGACAATGCCCAGCCGATGCAGCCACTGTTGGTCTGTCAGTGGAAGCTTGAGTATAGCCACCGTGTTCAAGAAGTTTCAGCGGAGCTTAGAAGCAGCATTTGGAAGAAAGGTCTGGTTGACAACCCTATGACTACCACAGCCCAGCCCAGCACGGAGTCCCCATGAGCTCGGGTCAAGTCAACGGAGTGCATCTCAGCGCACTCCTACAGACTTAGGGCAGAAACTGGGTCCCAGAAGCCAGAGTCCTCCCATGGCCGTGCCCCTCCCATCTCACAATAGAGGGCCCTTCCCAACACAGCAGATGCAGCCCATCTGACGTGCAACATGTGTGTGAGCTGACATTTATTAGGCGCCATGAAAGCAGGGGAATTTCACAAGGCCTGGCATTCGAGGAATGGAGAGGTCCGTAGTTTCCAATTCCATTGTCAGGAGCCCAGCAGAAGCGGTGGGAACTAGTTTGACAGTGCAGAGTGGTTTCTTTGGAAAGGCAGCAGGGGCCGTATGGCTTTTTTAGCATGGGGCTGTCATTAGCCTGAAGATGGGCAGTACACTGTTCAGACGGAAGGGGATGCATCCGAGGGTCAGAGCCATCTCCCTCTTTCCCCTGGAGGATTTCCTTTGGGTGACGCGTTACCCTGTGGGAAACTAGGTGGGCTGCTTTGAGCGAGGGAAGCTGGTTTTAAAATAAGGCTGAGTAGGAAAAACAGAGACAGTGGCATCCACTCCTGAGACTAGAAAGAACCACCCAAGCACCCACGCTCTGCTTTGGGCACCCACTCAGTGCTAGGACGCTCCTCCACGGGCATCCCCCAATGGCTCTGCCCATGGGACCGAGTCGCAGGCCGCCGGTGCCTTCTCCTTTTCATAAGCACCTTATTTTAAACGTGCTTCCGGTAGGTGAGGGGCACGGCCTCCCCCTGAGGACGAAGGAGAGAAAGAGAATCAAGCTCCTTGGGTGGGACTGGGGAGGGCTGGACCTGGGGAGCGGGATTCTGAGGCTTTGAGGGCTATGACGGAGAGAAGGTGCCAGGTCCACACTGCCAGTCCCCCAAGAAGGGTGATGGAAGGCCAGGGTACATAAGTATGGTCACTAGCCACCACCCCAAGGCCAAAGGGGGTATACTGGATTGTAGGGAAAGCCCAAGAATCTTATCAGAAAATATTAAATACAGACAGACAACCCATAGGAAAGGGTACTCTCCCATTTGGTTTCACCAAAGGCTGTTGGACAGAGCTTTCTAGCATGTTCTCAAGGTGCAGAAAACCAGTCAGTGGGAGCACATTGAGTCTGGTGTGGTGACAGCCACCAGCAACAGCACACGGTGGCAGACCCCCCTGTGGCACAAAGGTGATTAAAAGACTCTCCACCACGAGCACGCTATGGACCACAGACACCTGACAGGTGTGTACGTGAAACGCCTTCAGGAGCTTAGACAAATCCAGGGACCTCGACCTCGAAGACCCTTTTAAATGATACTGTGATTCACCACCACCCCGCCAACCCCACTGCCAGCACAGCTCCTGTCACTCAGGGTCACCCTCCAGTACAGAGTGCAGCTGTTCTACCTGGGCTTTCCAAGTCTGTATATTTGTACAGAAGCAGGATGTCTCAGTGTTCCCCTCCGGAGCACCTAGGTGGGCTTGAACCACCAATCCTGCTTTTCACTGCCCAATGCTTTATCCCTTGCATCACCAGGGCTCCGGCTGTGATTAGGAAATCAGCTTCCAGACTTTAGCTGCGTCCACTGCTAAGTCTAAGGTGTATTCACAGTGAAGAACCACTGGCCTTAACCTTCCAAATAAGTTCTCAAGTTGGCTCTCACTGGAACCATGACCTTGGCCAGGCAGTTTAACCTTTCAGGGACCTGAGTTCTTCATCTGTAAAATGAGTATGATGAGAGGGGAGGAAGAAAATTAAAAGAGGTAACCTTTTTAAAGTGCTTCCTAACTGCCAGGAAGTGTGTTATGTGTGACAAGCTTTCTTTCCTCGTGTCTTCCAGGAAAGGATCTTGTGCGATAGACACAAGCAAGGAGGTCTGGCGGTCCATGGCACAGGGCTGCACTGCTGCAGCAAGGTCTGTCACTGGAACCCATGAGCTGCCCCACTGGAAAACGACCCGGCTGTCTGCTCCCACAGCGATTCCAGCCCTCGACACCCCCCCCCATCCCTGGGGCTGGGCGCTATCCAAAGGCATTGCAATTCACACAGCCACAGTGGGCTTGTCAGGGTAACTAATATATATAACTAAATACATAAAGCTACTGTATGCACTTTATACTGCTCTGTAAAAACGAAACAAGGCAAAAATCTCAAATGTAGGGGCTTAAACACCACCCACTTGTTCTTTTCACAGTTCCATAGTCAGCGTCCATCTGGGCTCAGCAGGCTTCTCTGGGCAGGGTCTCACGAGGCCAGAATCCGGGTGTCAGCCAGTTGGGCTCTTACTTGGAGGCTCTGGTGGAGAATCTACTTCCAAGCTCATCAGGCTATTGGCAGAAATCCGTTTCTTACCATGGTAGGATTGAGTTCCTGTGTTCTTGGCGGGGGCAGCTAGGGGCCTGTTCAGGTCTTCAAGGTGGCCCGCATTCCTTCTGAGATGGTAGAACCCACCTTCGGACATTGAGCTGACTCTGATTCATCATGACTCTGAACTCACTGCCCCTTAGGGTTTCCAGGAGCCCTAGTGGTATAGTGGTTATGAGTTGGGCTTTGATCCGAATGCTTGGCAGTTCAAAACCACCAGCTGCTTCATGGGAGAAAGACCAGGCCTTCTACTCCCATAAAGAGGGACAGTCTCAGAAACTCACAGGGGCAGTTCCATCCTGTCCTGAAAGATCACTATGACTCCGCTTGGACTCAATGGCAGCGAACTGGCTAGGGTTTCCAAGACTGTCATTCTATACGGGAACACACAGTGTCATCGTCCTCTGCAGGGGGTTGATGGGTTTGAATCACCGGCCTTGCAACTGGTAGTCCAAGGCTTACCCCACAGCACTGCCAAGGGCTTCTGTCATGTGCCAGACTCAAGCCCTCACTGCCATCCAGTGCGTTTCCACGCGTCGGCTCAAACTCATACTGCCCTGTGGGTTTCTGCGACGGTACCTGATCCCGGGCATAGAACGCCTCCTCTTTCTTCAGCAGAGCAGCTGGTGATGCAGAATTGCTAGGACCTGCTGATGACACTGTGAAATTGTCTAGTAGCATTCAGGTGACCAGACGTCCCACTTTTTAACAAGTCGCCCGTGTCCTGCGGCGTTTTTAAAAAGTCCCTATTTTTGGAAAGAATGCACAATGAGCTAGGGTATGTGGTTTTCAGCTGCCGTGTGGCTCTTTCGCCAGGATATGAGTTTGATCAATGGTGTCCCGCTGATACCCCGCTTTACCAATGTTAAAATCTGGTCACCGTAAGTATAATGCCTGACATAGGAGAAAGCATTTTCAAGGAATGGCATTTACCCTCGGAGGGGTCTGTTAAGGATTCAGGAGATAATGTGCTTCAGGGTTTAAGCACTGCGCCTGGCCCATAGAGCCTTTAGTACATACTTGATGTACGATAGCTCCTTCTAACTGGAGAGTTTATGGTTTAAATTGTTTAAATCAGCTCATTTAAGCATCACAATGTCCACATTAGTTGGTAAGCTTGATCACCCACAATTTACAGATCTGGAACTTAAGGTTCAAGTAATTTATCTGCTGTCTCCCAAGTATATAACTTCACAATAAGCGGTTCTTGTCCCTGTTGTTGTTGCTGTGTTTCAGGAGAGGGAATTTGGACTCTTTGCAAAGCAGAACCACTCCTACGGTTAGCTTGGCTATAAGAATCAGACCTGCCATCCCTGCTTGAATTTTGAACCGCCAACCTTGCGCTTAGCTGTCAGCATCTAACCAGTGTGCCAGTGGGCTCTCTCAAGTCCTGAGCTTTCTATCTCAAACTCAGAAAACCAACTCCCTGTGAGCACCTGAATCCACAGCAAGCACAAGTTAATGGCTTGCATTTTAATCCCCTTAACGCTAAACTCACAGAATAATGCGGGCTCATCACAATGCAAGCATCCCCCCTAGCCGCAGTGTGCACAGTGCAGAATTGACAGTCCACTTCATTAGGAGTCTTCACAGAGCCTGTCAGCAACACCTGTCGAAGCGGAAGTCAGGTTGGCCCCCTATCTCCTGATTCACCCACACTTGGGCGAGGCTCCCTGCTATCTGGGTTAACATCCTGACTTCAAAGGTCTTTGGTTCGTAGTGCAGGGACTGAGACGTCACCGAGGGTGTTTAGGCAAGGAAGAGGTGGGAAAACTGAACTTTGGTTCTAAAGGCTCTCTAGACCTCATCTGGTTGGGAAGCGGGGCTTATTCCCCCTTCATTGATTCACCCATACGCATCCGAATTGAGTCAACCATGCACCCATTCAATCTACTCACAGTTTCCATCGCCTCCACTGCTATTGGCCCACAACCCCAGGGTGACTCTGCTTAAGTGCTTGCTCTCCAGCACATCGCAGTCCGTCCAGCCGGAGAACCGGGCATGCGAATGGATCTTTACGGTGGGACATTGAACTGCTACCAAAGAGTCAAAGGAGCACAGGCTGGAAGGAGTCAGTTCTTCATAGACAGTTAACCAGTCTTGAAGGGTAAATTCTACAAGCTTGGACACGAAAGAATGTGTGAGGATTGAAGGGTGCATTCCAGGCAAAAGGGCAGAAGGATGGTAGTAGAAGGTGTAGATTCAATGGAGCCGTACGTAATCCACAGCACAGGCAGGATGCAGGAAGGGCATCCTTTCAAAGTCATTGTTGTGAGGCACCATTCAGTGAGAAGCTGTGTCCAACAGAGGGAAACAGTGCCGGGTCCTGCACCATCCTCACAATTGTTCTCGTTTGAGCCTATTGTTGCAGCCACTGCGTCGATTTATATAGTCTAGGGCTTTCCCCTATTTCACTGCACCAGGCCTGATGGCCTTCTCCAGGGACTGGTCTCTCCTGAAAACTATGTCCAAAGTACATGGGCCAAAGTCTTGTCATGCTCATCTGTACAGGAGCATTCTGGGTGTACTTCTTCCAGAGTAGTTCTGTTGCCATTGCTGTTCATTTGGAAGTTCATGGTACTTTCACTACCCTTCACCAGCACCAACAGTTCAAATATATCCATGTGGTTTTTTGGGGTTTTTAAGGTTTTAGTTTTTTTGTCTTCCTTATTACCTGATATCCTCAAGATAAAAAGCAATTGATTGGTATGCATTTAGTGTGGGAAATTTTGAGCTTGAAGAATAGAATCTGCTAAAAACAAATGGCTGTCAGACGAATTTGAACTCTTGTGTGTCAAAGTAGAACTGGGCTCCATGGGGTTTTCAGTGACGCAATGTTCAGAGTCAGATCGCCAGATCTCTCTTCTGTAGCATCTCTGGATGGACTCACACCTTCCCCCTTCGAATCAGTATCTGAGTGCACTGAATCATTGTGGCCCTGTACAATCTTTTGAAAGCCATAAACCTTTATGGGAACGGACAGCCTCATCTTCCTTCCTCGGGGCATCTGGTACATTTGAACTGCTGCCTTTGTGGTTATCAGGCCGGCATGTATCCAATAGCTGCACAGGGCTTCTCCCCATTCCAGAGGAGAGGGTGTCAAACGGAAGACACAGGGAGAAGACAACTGTCACGGCCCTGCCCGGCCCTAATGTCCTACTAGAGGGTGAAGAGGAGCGAGCTTCACAAGGTTGTCCGACAGGACTTTCTAGGACCCTGGAAATGCTTGGCACCGCCCAGGGCAGCAGTCACTGACCACCTGTGACGACCTCTCTCACTGTTATCGAGTTGACTGTGACTCAGAGTGACCCACAGGACAGATTGGTATGGCCCCTGTGCGTTTCTGAAATGGCAATTCTTCTGAGGAGTGGATCGGCTTGTTATCTTTCCCCACTTAACAGCGAGCTGCTAATTTCAAACTGCCCACCTTGCAGGTATACTGGGTTCCCAGGGCTCTTTCCAGTGACAATGGGGCACTAGAAATAAGGCTGGGCCATGGAGGAACTGACTCTTTAATTTAAATCAAATGAATTAAAATGGGCAGGGCCGATTGTGGCTGAGGACAACTGTGTTGGAGAGTACAGAGCTAGCACATGGGTGGGTACGTCTGTGTCATTTTCACCTCTTAATCACTCTGGTCTCCCAATGTTTGGGCATGAGAGATCCTGTCCCTTTGAGGCCTTCCTGCTGCTCTGTTTACTGACTGTCACTCTCTGGATTTGAATTCTGTCAGGGCCTTTTCTATCCAGGGAAGCCCAAATGCCCAGCATGGCACCTGCAACAAGAACAGAGGAGCCAGGCACTGTCCACATGAAAGGCAGCCTCCCCCCATGGAGAGCCCATTTATCTTCTCTTAAAGCAGCTTCACAATTAAACACAGCCATCCCCAGACTCTTTTAATGGCCCAGAGGAAAGCCAGGGAGGAAAATAAATGATTCCTGCTACCTTTGTCATCCATCCAAAAGACTCTGTTTACTTGTTCCTGGCGTCAGGGCTCCAAGCCAGCACACAGGCAGATCGACTCTCGCTTGATCTCTCAGACAGCACTCCCATTTTCTCTCGTTAACATCCATCACACAGTTTTCTAATGTCTTAACTCTGAGACATACTCTCATCAAAAACAACAGCCCAAACAACTACTGTTCAATACTTCAAAAGTTAGGACGCATTTTCACATTTACTAATAAATCTGATCCCAATAACAGCCTTGCAAGTTTCAAATGACCATTCCCATTTTAGTGAAGAAGTCAAGGGTCAGAGCGAATATCTAGATTGCTCAAAGGTGCAAAGTTCCTGAGACGTGCAGTTGGGTTTGAGAATCAGGTTCATCTAAAAAAGCTATTTAACCATGTCCTAAAACATACTCTGGGGCAGCATAGAATGAAATGGAATTGGACATAAGGAAATAAATGCAGGAGAAATTTTTCCAGGGTAACCCATGGAGATGGTGGGTCTGGGGGCTGTGTAGATGGCCAATCGGTAGCTCAGAGTGGGAGGATAAAGAAGAAGAACCAATTCTGTGGGGTGGATTCAAAACTCACAGCAACCCCAACAGTGTGAATGTAGACTTGTGCTCCTCAGGGTTTACATTAGCTGATTTTTTTAAGAGGTACATCTCCAGGTCTTTCTGCTGAGGTGCATCTCGGAAAACATGAACCCCTATCTTGCAGTGATCAATCAAAGGCCTAACAATTGGTACCACACAGGGACTCCAAAGGGGACTGGCAGGGGAAGAGAGTGAGAGAAGCATTGGAGTTGGCGCTTCAGCACGTAGGGAGGGAGAAAGGAGATTTTTTCCTCAGCCTAAGAAGCAGCAGAGGCAGGTCCTGAGACCATCGCTTAGAGCAGAGCTTCACCATGCGAGGGCCCTCAGCATTGGTCTCATCTGGAACATGTTTTAAAACTATGAACGACCAGCCTGGCCCCAGACCTACTACTGCATGAGGGACTTAAGGTGGAGTCTGGTAATCTATATTTGATCAACCCTACCCTCATACCCCGCCCCCCCCCATAAAACCCTGATGCACTGAAAACCACTGGTTAGTGGGATGAAGTAAGGAGTCATACACTCAGTTTGGGATGTTATTTAAGCAAAACTACTTGGCTACACAACAGCTGCAAGGAAGGGAAACCTGTAGAACAGAAGAGATAGAAGAATCTCAAAGGGTGCATTGTCCAAGCTTCTCATCACAGATACAGAACACAGTAATTGCTATTCCTGGATCCCGGTGTCTATTCTGCCAGAGGAAGAGCCATTCTTAGGGGGCTTTTAGGGATCTGGTCCTGTGGTGAAGCAGGAGAATGGAAGAGATGAATGAGAATGTTCTCCACAGGTCAACTCTCAGTCTTAACCTTCTCTACAAGTCTCATGTCTTGTCAAGTCCTGTCTCTGTCTCACAAGACCTCTCAGACTAAACCCAGAGAGCTCCACTCTCTCGTATGTGTGTACTTCACGATCATTCACAACCAAAAGAAAGCTTCATTTAAAACGTTCACACACACACATACACACAAATGGAATTAAAAGATAATGGAATATTTTCATGATCTTTTTGAAGCAACCTTAAGTATAAAACAAAACAAAACAATGAAACTCACTGCCATGGAATCAAACAGCCAGTCTCTCCCAGCAGTTGACTGCCTTCTGGCCCCTGATGATTCTGCATGGAACCATTGCACCCACTGAGATGCAGTAGAATCACCCCTGTGGCTCTCCAAGGCGGCAATTCTTTACGGCGGTAGATAGTCTCCTCTTTCTCCTAGGGAGTGGCTGTGTGGCTCTCCAAGGCGGCAATTCTTTACGGCGGTAGATAGTCTCCTCTTTCTCCTAGGGAGTGGCTGGTGGGTTCAAACTGCTAGCCCTGTGTTAAACAGTAGAATGCATAACACACTACACTCCCAGGGCTCCTCCCTGCATATATGAACAAGGATTTATTTTTCAATGAAGAGGGGCGAGGGGAATCCTGGAATTCTGAATGGGGAGTAAAGTGAGAGAAGGAAACACACGCACGCACGCACGCACACGCACACACACACACTCCATTTTGCAATAGTTTTCCTAGCAATAAAGAAGAGTCCTTAAATCATATTATGAATGAGAGTGGGGGGAGTGTGGAGTGGAGACCCAAAGCCCATTTGTAGGCCACTGGACATCTCCTAACAGAAGGGTCTCGGAGAGGAGACGAGCCAGTCAGGGTGAGATGTAGCAATGTTGAAACATTCTACTTTCCTCTAATTCCTAAATGCTTCCTCTCTTCCCCACTACCATGATCCCAATTCTACCTTACAAATCCAGCTAGACCAGAGGATGTACACTGGTACAGATAGGAACTGGAATCAGGGAATCCAGGGCGGATGATCCCTTTAGGACCAATGGTGAGAGTGGTGATACTGGGAGGGTGAAGGGAGGATGGGTTGAAAAGGGGGAACCGATTACAAGGATCTACATGTGACCTCCTCCCTGGGGGATGGACAACAGAAAAATGGGTGAAGGGAGATGTCAGACGGGGCAAGATATGACAAAATAATAATTTATGAATTATCAAGGGTTCATGAGGGAGGGCGGGGAATGAGGAGCTGATGCCAGGGGCTTAAGTGGAGAACAAATGTTTTGAGAATGATGAGGGCAATGAATGGACAAATGTGCTTTATACAATTGATGTACGTATGGACTGTGATAAGAGTTGTATGAGCAAATAAAGAGTCAAGTACATTAAGAAGATGCTGAGGCTTCATATGCTCAAACTTGATCCTGTTTCTGTCTATAAGTGTATTTACCAGTTCCAGAGGAGCACAACTCTTGGACTCGATGTCCCTCGTTTGGACTTAGTGACTACGTCTTTTACAGGAGTCTAAGACATAGTTTTGTTTCCCCTTGCTCAAGTTCACCAACAGCATTCTACCTGGCAACCCTTTGCCACAAGCACATCTTTTTGTCTATGTAGATGTGGATGCAGACGAGCTATCTGGCTCTTTGTTTCTACCAAATCTCCATTCAGCTATGATGTCCCCAGATATGCCTGTCTTGGTTCCCCGTCTCGAAGAGCTCACCATCCCCAACTGTTGTTGAACGAAAACAAACTCACTGCCTGCGACTCAAGTCAAACTCATAAAGACCCTGTAGGACAGAGTGGAACTTCCCCGTGGCTTTCCCAGGCTTTAACTCTTGATAGGGGCAGTTGTCATCAAATTATTTCTAATTTGTAAGTGACTTGATGTCTAACAGGACAAAGTGTGAGCTCCACCTTCATGACCAGTGACATGTTTGATGGTGAGAACCACTGTGTCGATCGATGCATCTCACTGAGGGCTTCCCTGGCCCTCCCAACAAGATGTCCTTTTCCAGCAGTTGTCCTTCATCACATCACCACCTGATTCCCTACATAGGATCTACCACCATCACATGTTCCCAGGACTTACAGGCCTGTGCACAACATGGCTAATGTTTCTCTTCCCTCTAGGCTCTGCATGTCATAAAGGCCCAGCCGTGTCTCATTTGTTCATATGCTGTGTGCATCTCTTCCGTACAGGGGAGATCATGCCTAAAACAGGGCCGGGAAAATGAGACTGGCTCTTGGAACACGAAATGCACACTATCAGCTTACGCAGGCTCTCAGCATGTGCGCACTGGGGAGAGCCTTCCCGACCCCCCAACTGCAGGCCTTGGAGCCAGCCTGCTCTGCCTGATCCTTCAAACAGCGCTGTCTCTTCACCTCCAGAATTGTGCTTGTTCGGTTTCCCCTGCCTAGAGAGAATGGTTATGTCTTTATTTTTCTTTTTTATTTACCAAAAGGATTATTTCATTCTGACAAAACCCAGAAGAATTAATTAGGTTCCTTTTCAGAATTAAAAAAAAAATCAAAACATTCCACTCCACTAATAAATTCCCTTCCTTCTGAATCTCAGAGACTTTCCTCGTCTGTCAGGTCATTTGTCAGTGCGCTAATTAATTTATCTGTCCATCCAACCAACAGACTTCTATGGATCCCCCGTTGTGAGCTCATCCCTTCCCTGGGAATTCAGAGATGAAGAACAAACAGCCTGTCTCTGCCAGCAGCTGACTTCCTCCTGATGATTCTGAATGGAACCATTACTCATGTTCAGATTTCATTTCTTTCTATGCTGCTGCTTTGCCCGCACTGCCCACCCTGACCCTCACCCCCACCACGCATAGCTTGGGAGCGCTGTCATTATATTGATAACAGCCCTGTAATAAACGGTGACGGAAAACAGATGAAGCACGAGGTATTGCTCTTGGTTGAGCATTCCTGAAAGCCCTCACCCACATGAAGACCGGTGTGGATGGAGCAGGCAGAGGACAAAATAAAGATGAGCCAAAGGCAAGACCCTTTAGGACTTGAGAAGCCGACTCAGGAGGCATCATTCTTTATTAGAATTTTGGTCGAGAAATAAGCAATGATACCTTTGAAAAGACAAGGTGGAAGCTGATATGATCATCTCGTTCAATAATAGTTTTCTTATACACATGTATTAGCCATCTTCACATGCCACACACTGTGTAAGGCCCTAGGTGTACGAGAGAAATAAAGGAAAACAACAACAACAAAAACCAACCTGCTAAACTACTAAGCAGTTTTAGAAGTCACCAGATTGTATGGGCATCATCAAAGGAGAGCATTCCTAGCCTCACATGATAAACGGGGGAAGGCACAGACGAGCTTCTGAAACTAGTAACTTGAAAGTGACAACGAACTGGGGACACCGGAACTCTAACGCAAATCCCGTGATCGTGTGTCCAATGTTCTGCACGGCTTCCATGTTCTGGGTTAACAAATGAGAGACATGGATGATCCGTATGGGCCCGAGTGAGGGGCACAGGCGCTGAGGAGGCGGGGCTTAAAGGATAAATAATGGATACGGAAATTAACATTTTAGTCATTAAATTTGCTTACCATTACAGACCCAATGTATGTAATTAAACCACAAAGCAGACTCTTACAATCAATGCTTGGCTAATTGCATCAGTTTTCCCTATGAGAATCATCCTTGTCTTGGGAAGGGCCCTATTTAAAATAAACACGGGCTTTGACCCTCCCTGCTTCCCTGTTGGGATATCCTAACTCAGGGCTCCTCAAACTGTTTAAACAGAGGCCAGTTCACTGTCCCTCAGACTGTTGGAGGGTCAGACTATAGTTTAAAAAAAACTATGAACAAAACTCCTATGCACACTGCACATATCTTATTTTGAAGTTAAAAAACAAAATGGGCAAAAGCACCAGACGGGCTGGATAAATGTCCTCGGCCCCTGGGCCATAGTTTGAGGATCCCTGTCCCAGCTGGACCTGTCTGTGCACATTTAAAAAGGAGCCGCAGTTATGTTTGTATCTACCTGCACTGTGTACTCATCTAGCATCATGGCGGATATACCAAAAAAACAAAAGTTGGGATACAGAAATGTGCCAGATGGATCAGTCCACACAGTTACATGGTTGGCTGAATAACTGCTAAAGAATAAGATGTACACCAATATCTCGTGCAAGTGGGGAGAAGGTAAAGAGTCGGGATAAGGTACTGAGAAATACGTTGCTATAGGTTGTCATCAGATGCAAGTAAGATTTTGCTGAAGATAATTCAACAATGGTTGCAGCGGTGCATTGACAGAGATGCCGGGTTGCCAGGAAAGCTGGATTCAGAAGGGGACATTTAAAGACTGCTTTCAATTAAGCAAAGATGCAATTTTGAAGACTCAATTATGCCCAAACCATGGTCTTTTCAATGACCTTCAATTACAAATCTGTCTTAGAAGAAATATAGCCAGAATGGTCCTTAGAAGCAAGGATGACCAGACTTAATCTCACATACTTTGGACCTATCACCAAGAAGGACTACCATGGAGAAGACCACCATGCTTGATAAAAAGCAGGACGAGGAGGAGACCCTGCACAAAAGGACGGCCACAGCACCTGCAGCAAGGAGTTCAACCCTCGGAACAGGTGGATAGCGGGGGCAAGACCGAGCTGGTTCTATTCTGGTGTACGGGGTCACTGTGAGTTGGAATGCAACTTGATGGCACCTGACAACATATGTGGCGATGTCTGCAGCCTGCCTATCCCTTCCTTGGCAGCTCATTAATTCACACACTATGACCGTATGAAACACTCGGGTTCAAGTCTATCAAGTTCAAAAGCCTAACAACCAGAGTGGAAAGTATAGCATCTGCCTCGCGAACAAGCAGGCCCTATAATTAGTCATGTTGCCCTACTTCCAATGTCTATTGGGCTGTTATAGACTGCTCCTCATCTGGGATGAAAATTACATCAATTTATGGAGACCCTTTGTGAGATTAGCCAGGGGTCCTCAAACTATGGCCCGTGGGCCACATGCGGCCTGCCAAGGACCTTTATGCAGCCCACTAGGTGTTTTTGCCCCATTTTTTATTTCAAAATAAGATATGTGCAGTGTGCATAGGAATTTGTTCATGGTTTTTAAAAATTTTTTTAAACATAGTCTGGCCCTCCAACGGGTCTGAGGGTCAGTGAACTGCACCCCTGTTTAAAAAGTTTGAGGACCCCTGGATTAGGCATTGCCAGCTCCTGTCCTGGAAACTGGGATCTTACTTTCTCCTTAGGAAGTCTTGGCTGGATCCTGACAAGCAAGGAAGGCCTGGAGACTGTTCCTCTGAGCTGCAGGCCTGCAACTCCTCGTTGCTTTCACCCTCTGCGCTGTGCTCCGCCTCCATATGAATCTCCTTCCATTCTGATGGCCGGTGACAGGAAGCCCACATTTCCAAGAGCTCTTTGGATCCTGCTTATTAATGTACACATTATAAAAGCAAACACTGACCTCTTAGAACATCTCAGGGAAGAGTCTGCTTGCATTATGACAGCCATATGCTTTAGGTATGCACAACTTATTTAATTTTAGGGGTTTTTCCCTGCCAGAACAATGCAATGAAATTTACATACTACTTTGTGCTCAATTGAAATAAATTCTGAGTTACTTATCAAACTATTATAAAGAAAATATGATTTTGCTTTAATGAATAATAGATTCAAATTTTCTTTTCCTTTTTTTATTTTTGGTTACAGTACTAGTTTGCCCCTCACTGGCTGCAGGTAAGTGATAATATTATTTACTGGGAATGACTGAACTTGTTAAAGACAGAGCACAGTATATATGACAAGTCAATCACAATGTACTCACAAAAGCATCTTTGCAGTCTAGCCATCCCAATCATGTGGTGTATGTGTGTGTGTGTGTGTGTGTGTGTGCGCAGGATTCAAGGCATGTTGGTGGCAAAAGCATTTTGAGGGGCTTCTCTCTGTCTCTGACTTTTAACTCTGTGTCAAAGGGTCATAAAAGAGCTGTCCTTGGACCAGAGACAAAGAGAAAGACAGGAGATGGGGCCACCCGGAGATACCCAGAGCATGTGCTGTCTGGGACCTTGTTCCTTGTCTGGTTTCCTTGGTCCCCTTGAGAGCAGGGAGAAGAGGAGGAAAACAATTGAACACACTCAGTGACAACAACAACAACAACAGTAATAGCAACAGCAACAATGTAACTCCTTGGGTCTGCAGGCAGTCCCTCTCTGGTCGCTTTCTAGTGTATGCATTATTCTCTGGTTTAGTTTTCTGATCCCATTTAGCGTGACTGTAAAGCCACTTACTGTTCAAGATCCTAACAGCTACCAGTAAATACTAAGGCGCCCACTACACCGACCATTCTTCCAACGGCATTTAAACCTGCTTTTTCCCTTAGAAAAGACTCCGCAATCCCTCTCTCCAAGCATTTCAAAACACATTTCAACAAAACTACATTTTTAGACAGTCTCCATTTGTCACTCCCTAGAGCCGCCATTGGAAGCACAATAAACCGACTGGGAGAATTTCAAGGAGGGCCATTTTAGATCAGTATCCTTGGATCATTGTGATTCTGGCAGCACAATCCCTATACTTAGTAGACACTCAATAAATACTTGTGGAATTGACTTGAAATGGGTTGTTAACAGCCGCTGCAGGGCCCTAAAGTGGGTGCAAGAGCGAGCCCTCCCACCCCTCCGCAGCACTAATTGTCCACCAGCTAAATGGGAAAGATGAGATTGATCAGCCGTGGCGGATCAATACCCACGTGTTTATGGTTATTATTCTTATTTTAATCCCTCTTAAGGGCTGCCTTTCTCTGGGTCCTTATGTGTGGTCACTGCAATCACTGTGGATGAATGTAACATCTGAGATGTACTTGAGACATGCAGAGGCTTAGTGGCTAATGCTGTACCTCTCACACATTCACATGGGCAGAACTGCAGCCCTGTCATGTTTTTTCAATCCCCTTGCCCCCCAATTCTGTGTAGGCACCCAAATGTGTGTCGGTATGTGTATTTCTTCCTGATTGAACAAATTAATAATATTAAACTCACTGCCACTGAGCCAATTCCAAGTCAGAGCGTCCATGTAGGGCAGTCTAGAACTACCGCTGTGGGTTTACAAGGCTGTAGCCCTTTACAAGAGTACACTGAGAGAAGGGATCTTACCAACCCTACATTTCAGATGTGTGCATTGTACAGATTAGTGGGATTGGGGAGATCCAACCATACTTAATTACCTAGTGCTGCCATCGCAGAACCATCACAAGTGGGTGGCGATAACAAATGGAGATGTATTTTCTCAGGGTGAGATGGCCAACAGTCAGAATGCAGGGTGCCCGCCCTAGGGAGAAGGTGTTCCTTTGCTCTCTCAGTTGGTTTCTGGGGAATGTCCTTATCTCCCCGGTGATGGTCACGAGTCCTCGCATCTTCCTTCCCCAGGTCTGCTTGCTGGCTGCTTGTTTCATTGATCTCTTTTCTCGCTCATACAAGATTGACTTAAGACACACCTTACATTAACACTGTCCATCAATATAACAAAGAAAACCCCATTCCCAAATGGGACTATAACAATGTGTTGAGAGGGGTCAGGATTTACAATGCACCCTTTTAGAGGACACAATAGGATACACAATATAGGCTCCAAGCAAAAATCCCTGGCTCCTCTCCCTTTGTAATTAGCGTGTGACTCCGCCCTCCTGTTTGCATCTCCACCCAGGAGGCCTGGTGCTGGAGTAGGGACTCCACCAGCTGCTCCCCAGCAGGAGAGAGATAAGGTTGGCTGCTCCTGTGAAGTTGAGGGGCTCCCCCACACCTCTGTCTACTCTGTCCTTTGGGGTCACTGTGACTTGGAATGGACTCAGTGGCAGTGAATTGGGTTTTTTGAAGTTTGTTGCTAATTGCTGGGATTTTTTGCATATCAAATTTGTCTGCTGGACGAGGCTGTATTTGATGCTCCGTATCCAACTCTTTGGTTCCTGTGCTCAGGAGCTCTTCTGGAGGGGCCCTGGGTGGCAGAAGGGCCTGAAGTGACACCCTGTACCGTGCAACATGTAACAGCCAACAGTGTTGGGAGCCACCTTCCTGCATCATGGACAGAGATTCAACTGTATAACCACACAGCAGCCAGAGTTGACAAGGAGGCAAACTGGCATATCAGCCTGATGGGTGTGCCTTTCTTCAACATTTAGATCCAGTCCATCATGTCTCTTGTTACCCCTTCACAGGAACCTTTTAGTGGGCAATTTCTCCAAAAAACATTCTTGAATAATACTCCGTATTGCCTTTACCTGAGGTCTTTCTTTGGCCTACAGTATTCTGCCTAAGGCTTCTCTCTCTCACCTGGCGAAAGCATGCCTTTTCCAAGAGCTGCTCCCTTTTTGAAGAAACCTTGGTGTTGCTGTGGGGTAGGCATTAAGCTACTAACTGCAGGGTTGGAGGTTCAAACTCATCACCCACTCCATGCAGAGAGATGAGGCTGCCTGCTCTGTCAAGGTTTACTGCCACAATTCCCTCTCCCGGCATTGGCTTTGGTTTTGATTCCGTTTTTATGCAGCCAGGCAAAGTTGGTGCTCCTATCTCTTAGACTTCATCAAGAAACCAGATAAGGATAAGGTTGATTAAAATGAACAAATAAATGAGCAGAGAAGACTCTGCCCCGTCCGTGTCTTAGAGTTAAGTAAAGTATCACCAACTAACGTCCTCCAACCAGCAGGATACTCTATCATGAACCAGGCAAAGGAACAGACAAGGTGAGCCGATGGTGCCAAAGGCGAAGATCAGAAGTCACAAACTCTGCCTTGAGAAGTACAGGGCTGTATTTAGTGCATTGTTATTCTTGGCCAGTGAAAATGATATTATAATTATTTGAGATGAACTTGTTTGTCACTAAAGACTCCAAGTCCATTTCCATCTCACTTTGACGACAGAAAATGTTATTGATTGCTAAGCTAATAGGAGCGAGGGGAACAGCATTAAACATCCCATTCGCTGTTTACTGTGGCCTCAAATAAACACCAAGGACAGTTATTTAAAACACTCTGACTCTCCATGTCCTTGTATAAAACCAGGGTAATGATGTGTAACCCATATTCATAGAGGTATATGAAGGACCGACTCAAACCAAACACACTGCTATCTAGTCCATTCTGAGTCATAATGCCCCTATATAACAGGGCTGAACTTCCCTGGGGATTTCTGAGACGGCAACTCTCTAGAGGTGTAGAAAGCCTCATCTTTTTCCTGATTTAAAGGACAGTTTGCTCTAATTTATATGTAAATGTAAAGCAAGGGGGCTTACCCTATAGAAATCAATAAACTTACAAAGTCTTCCTTTCCTTTGTGTTGCTGTGAATTTTGAACTTAACTTCCATAGTAGGTTGTTCCCTCAAAAATGTGCAGGGTGTTCTTCCTCTGGGGCACATGCAGAGACCACATTTCCCAGACTCCCTGGAGCCTGGTCTTTCCCTGTGGCTGGTTCTAGCTCATAGGATACACATGAATGTGACCCGTGCTACCTCGAGGCCCGGCTCACAGAGCTCACCCATGCTTGTTCTCTGCCAGCTGGATTAACACAGAAACAGCACCACTGCTTCAGCATGGGGCCCTCAATGACGACTCCACGGAGACAACCTTTCTTCCTGCCCAGAAATGCAAGAAATTAATTTGAGTTCTGTTTGGGGAATTAAACATATTTGGATCTACTGATGACAAGAATTCCAAGCGACTCTAATACAGAGGTACACTAGGGTCAGCTCTGCAGCCATGACTTCATCACAGAATTATAACACTGCTGGACAAACAGTATATTACCATTAAATATTTCTGAACTAAAGTGCACACATATATAAAGTAATATGACTATATCAGCTAATAAGTGCCAGTGCTACAAGCATGTCCTTGAATTTGAATTCATGGACTTTTTCAAAATTGACTATAAAAACAGTGTTCAAAGTATTATAGCTCCTGCCTTTCCCACCGTGTAATTCTCAGCACATATTGATTTTGAAGCTCAAATCTTTGCCATTCCCTGATCATGCTATTCCTCAGAATAATGAAACAGGAAGGTCCCCTACGCCCACAATTGTGCTACTGGTGGAGGAGCTGTGATTTTCTTTAACCACAGGTATCTGAGTTTGCTCAGGCCTTCATTATAGTATATGGAATGTTATTTAATCCCCACTGAATCTTTCCCCAGCACTGGGTCCTCCCTTCCAGGAGACCTGGAGAAGGCTCAGAGCTAAAGGTGCTGCCGCAGCTTCACTTTCCTCCTCCGGCAGATAATGATCAGACTCCATCCGCCTGCTGCTCCCCTAACAAGGGAGTCCTGGTGAGGTCATGCTCCTTAGAGATGGGCAAGGGCACATATGACACTCTACCAAGATTGTGCCTAGAGACTCGGGCTTGAATAAATGATGTAATAGTTGAGGCTGAAGGCCTTCCGAGTGCTTTTTTCCCCACCTTGGGTCTAGCAGGAGAAATAAGACAAATGATTTAAGAATCCTACTAACTGACCTTTAAAAGTTGACCTTGGATACATATATATAGGAAAGCATCCACACTTGGCTTTCTGCTCATTCCTTTGCTCCCACGTTTGTTTGTTTATTGAGGAGCCGCTCCCAGCTGGTATTCTGGGAGCTAGAGATACATCTGTGACAAAGACAACACCTCTGACCTCACGAAGCTTTCGAGTGAGTAGTCCTGGTGACTTCGTGTTGTCAGGTGCGATGGACTTGGCTCTGACTCATGCGACCCTATGTACAATGGAGCAAATCCCTGCCTGGTCCTGTGGCACACCCATGAGGGTTGTTATGCTTGAGGCCATTGCTGCAGCCACCGTGTCAGCCCAGCTGGTGGAAGGCCTTCCTCTTTTTCACTGGCCCTCTCCCAAACATGACGTCCTTCTCCAGGGGCTGAAGTCCCCTGACACAACATGTTCAAAGTACATGACATCCTTAGCTCTCAGGGGCTTTCTTGGCTGTACTTCTTCCAAGACAGACTTGCGTATTCTTTTGACAGTTCTTGGCATTTTCAATATTCTTGTCTAGTTACTAGGTAATATGAACAGGCCATGCCTTTGTGCATGCTATGACTTTTCATAGAATGTTTTAGTATTCTCTCGTCCACTCCATCCCGTCCACTAAGTTTCAGATGCCGGGCGATGGCTATACTCCCTATTCCTTTGAAAATTCTGCTCAGGTCGCTCTTCTTCTATTTAGCTGCTTGATAAAGTAGAAGATCAATGAAAACGAGTAAGACCCTCAAAGAAACAGATTGACACCGCAGCAGCAGGAATGCGCTCAGGCCTAACAAGGAAGATGGCGCAGGAGGGGGCAATGTTTCATTTTGTTGTACATGTGGCTGATATAAGTCAGCACTGACTCCAGGGCATCTACCCCAAATACTATCATCTTTATTCAGGAGAGAAAAACCCAACCAAACCCAACTTGCCCTACTCTGTGTGCCATATGTTCATTCCCTTCTTGTATCTCTCACAGTGTAATTAGGAATCAGCAGGTCTGTGTCTCTGTTTTCCTCTTTAAAGGTAGTCTTGCAAGGCAAGGTCCCTCTCTTACTGACCCTTACGATACCTGCACCTGGAATCAAGACTGGTACACAAGTACTCCATAAGCTTTTGCTGTGCTGAATGCAAGCGCCCAGCAGGAAACCAAAGAAGCTCGTGTTCCGGCCCATGACCACAGAGCTAGTTAGCAGAAGAGCTAAAAACAGATCCATGCCCTTGCGCAGAGGAATCAAATCCATTGCCATAGACCATGTGGTTTGTCAGAGTTCTACATGGAGACAAATGTTAGGATTGCATCTGAATTGGCAGGACATTCGATTCTACTCCAATCTGTCCTGCTTGGTAGTATTTATTTAGGCCATCAATATATCAGTGTTTCAATATCTTTTACAAACTCAGGCTATAAGTAATGAGGAATGAAAATGTGTAAAACTGAGGTAGGGCCTACCCAAGGCAGTCATAATCTAAGAGCATTAGGACAAGCAGACATCCACCACTATAACCTTCATCTTCTTGTTTCCATCAATAAAATCTTTAAGAGCAAATGTAGACAGAGAAGTTCCTTTTGGGGCTATCTTATTTCCTAACTCGGAAAGCTAGATCTGAAAACTCCTATTTAAAAGTTCAGTAACTCACTCCCACAAATCTTCCCAAGTTACCTAATTGCCAACCCTGGTAAGAATTTACCCTCTCTGTAATTTATACATGCTTATTGTTAGAGAATATCGGGGCCCATCTTAGGTTCATCCAGCCGTGAGCAGCTTGAGGAGACAAAATAAGCATCATCAGCCAAGCGATTCCATGTTCCCATTAAAAAAAATAGATAACGTTATCCCCTTGAATTGCCTAGAAAAGAACTCACCATTGAGAACAACTGCCTCTTGAATGTGCGAGTGTAAATTGTCAACTCTGTGTAAATGTGCGTTCTTTTTTATTTTTTTAAGTGAAAGAGCCTGTTGCCTAAAGAACAGGCAGCATTCTGGGGTCGCTTGCACACAGCACCGGTGGTTCTGAAAGCCCAGTCCTTGCATGGCCTTGATATGGCAGTTAATCACAAGGGTCCTCAGGACCTATTGATATGCTGAGATGGACGGGCTATTTTGCTAGGATGCTCCCAAGCTGCAGCACATGCCCAGACGCTCATTTAGAGACCAGCCTTTTAGAGTTGTCTAGCCTTGCCAGAGCTGAATAATTTTGTAAAAGACGCAGTTAAAGGTTCAGAGTTTTGTGCAGCCAATAACCTTGAGTACATGCCAGTAAGAAGCTTAAACACACTCTTGAGGCGACAAAAAGAGACATCATTAGGCAAGTGCTGATGGCCGCTGCCCCTTGGTTTTCTCATTTCAGGACTTTCATCAACTCAGTTCCAATGGAAAGCAAAGGCAAAAAAAAATCCCTTTTAACTTGCTTATTAACATTTAAAGAAAGTTATTGGTTTTTATTCCCTGCTCCCTCTTCCCTGGTCCCTGAAAAATCTTTTCTTCCAAACAAAACCTGCTGGGTGAAGTTTCAGTTCTTTGTTTGAAGAGAATGGTCTTAGACAGGGAACAGGAAATAACCCTGGGCTTTACGTGTGATCAGAGGGGCTGGGAGGAGCACACCAGGTGCTGATGGCAGGGACTAAGAGCCACCAGCCTTTGTCACAGGGACCCTTCTGGAATAAATATCCTCCAGAAGTCTCCTAGCCCACCGGCCACTCGCTGATGAAAGGCACCTCAGGCCTTCTTCCTTTTCCTTTAACTCCTCCAGGATAAATTGCAGCCATTGTTACCCCAGTATTAGTGAGTCAAAGAATTCAAAGAAGACTTCTCTATAACTTAAAAGAGTCAATTTAATAATAGGGGGAAATTCCATTTATAGCCAATGTAAAGATACACTCATTTGCCCTTCCTATATACTTAAAAAAAATTTTTTTAAACCTTCAGCCATCACTGACTAAATACCAGTGTAAACCTGGCTCCTCGCCCGTGTTCCTGCATTGGCTTCGGTGGCAAGGTGGATAAAATTTCAGGGAAGGTAAAATCAGTCTTTGCAATCTAAGTATTGGATTAAGAACTCATTGTGACTTGCCCTGAAGGACCCTAGATGAGGCGAGGGCTCTTATTCTATTTGATTCCACTGATAATAACAAATCTCATTACTATTTTAAGGACACCATTAAAATTGTGAAGAATTGCATTGAAAACAGTGATTTCCATGAATCTAGAGAAATCCACTTGACTCTCTCCTTTGGACTTGAGACTGGCAGCGACGGTGAGGGCAGTGTAGGATCAGGTGAGGCTCGGTTCTGTTGTGCCTAGCATCACCGGAGGCAGAGCCAGCTCACCCATCACCAAGTGACAACGAAATGCCAACTAGGAGGAAGTCGCATAGGTCTAGTTGGAGAGATGAGAAAATCACCAACAATGAAAATACGCTGTGAAAAATAACGCAATGTGTCTAAACAAGCTTGGCTACAGGATCTGCGAGAACGGCTGGATAGGGGGCGACAGAAGGCCCATCCCAAAGGACCTCAGACCCCACGCTAAGGAGACAATATTAACATGAATACCTAGGAAGCCACGCAAATTGTTATAATCGGTTTTGTGATTTGGACAGGTGATTTCAGCTAGCAGAGGGCCAGAGAGTGGAATGAGGTTAACAGAATCTGAAATGAGAAAGAGGTTGCCAATAATCGGAATTGCTGCCCTTTATTAATTATGGCAAAGTAGCTTCTGCTTTTTCATCCCACCCAACTGCGGGTCCCTGTGTGTGTGCGTTTGAGTCATGGAATCTACGGAACGAGGAGCTGCTGTCTCTGGAGCCTCTGGATCTGCCTCAGAGTCACAGCCAACCAGCGTCTTCCAGCGGACGCTCTTGCATGTGTGTGCCTGAGTGGGTGTGTGTGTGTGCACGTGTGTGTATGCAAGCCATGAGAATTCCTGGGAGGTGCCGTGCTCAGACCTATGACTAAGTGGATGACTACTGAGGGGCCTGGGACAGGAGGCCTAAGGGCTAACATTCTCCAGCCGTGTTTTAAGGCCAGGCTGAAGGATGTTTGGTTCGCACTCGTTCCGACTGCATTGGGAGAGGGGTGTGATTAAGTAACCTTCCCAAAGACACCCATGCCGCCCCCCCCCCACCACCCGACTGGCAATCACAAGATTGATATGTGAGAGTGGGAAGGAAGAGATTCCAGAGATAAGTGAAGATTGGATTATTTAGCAATCCAAATGACAGATCTAGTGCCGCAAGGAAAAGGCAAAAATCATCACACAGCAAAAGAAACGGAACAGTCTATAAATTGCGAGCGGAAGGAAGCATTATTATTTCTGTATTTCTTTATATTGTTGGGGTATTAGTTTTTCATCCGAAACTTTCCCTTGATGAAAAGTGTATTAAAACCATCTTCGCTCGCCCATATATTTCCGTTTCTCTGATGAAAAATAATTGCTTTGAGGTGGGAAGGGTGCCATAGTTGGACACCCTTCATCAGTGCATTATCGGATAGGACATTTATTAAGGATAAAACATTTCTTTTATCCCAATAGCTGCCTCAGCAGTTGTTAAGATGGGGAGGGGGCAGGGGAAGGGGAGAAAGCCTTTATCATTTCCTGATCTCTCTAGCAAATTGCCAATTTATGCATAGAATATTACAAATACTGCTGAATTATTTGAGCCGGGAATTAATTTAGAGAATCTTCTCCTTCTTTGAGTGCCCAGGGATTTGGCTTATCTTTATTTGCTGAAGGAACCATGTCACTGAAAGCAGTCCCGGGATTATTTCAAGGAATGAATAATGAAATTGCCCAGCTTTCTAATGGTTTCCAAATTCCATGACTCCCTCAGTCCACTCTCATCAGCGGGAGTTCTCTGGTTCTGGACAGAGCACACGCAAGCTTGGGGACAGGGTCTGTGGAACTGAGGACTTAGAGCCTGTGAAAAAAGACCCAATGTTACCAGGGGTCACCCTATCTTTCTCAGAGCACCCACATAGAGCACATAGGAAAGGTACATACGTGGGCTGCGCTATTTGCCCAAATCCACATCACTAGCACAGTACTTACCCAAGACTGCTCTGGGCAAAGGAGGAAAATATGTTGCTCCCCCAGATAGGTTCACCAGAGCAACGCACATGAAGAAAAAAGAAATCAATTACTCAAAGCAGTGAAATTCAAATAATCTCTCTCTCTCTCTCTCTCTCTCTCTCTCTCTCTCTCTCTCTCTCTCTCTCTCTCTCTCTCTCTCTCTCTCTCACACACACACACACACACACACACACACACACACGATAGGGAATACCGTAACCATGTCATAACCGTGTTCATCTTCTTTGTGTAGTGTATGTTTCTACGCACAGAACACATTGCACACTTTCCGCTACACAGAAACATCTTGAACATCATCGTAGGGTGATGGCGATAATAACTGTGCTTGGATGCCTGTTGCAAAATAGTATTTGTTTGTTATTATGAACCGCTGAATGTGCTCCAACGTTCACTAGAACCGGCTTTAGGGCAGAAGATGGTTCTTAACTATGGGCTCTGTGGAAGTAAGTTGCTCTTAACACAGAAACTGCCTATATACCAAAAAAAAAATCAAAAGACAGCCTTGACTTAAAAACAAGGCCAAATTCAGGATGATAAAGAATCAAAACAGTTTATTGATGTACACTAATTTTCCATAAACTGAGCCTAGAACACAAGCTTAATCTGGAAAACTAGACATACATTGAATAGTATTTTGCTCCAATAACTTTTTTCCCCATCCACTCACCCCCGCCCCACACAAACACAGGAAATACACACACAGGCACAATTACAAATGAGAACCTTTACCCAGCGTCTGCACTCAGATCATCAGTATGTTGTCACGTGCCAGGTCCTTCCTTACCCACTAAAATAATGGGGGCACATGATGCCTACAGCACAGTAAGTGAAGAGACGAGTTTGTTTATGACTCCCCACCTCGCTAGCGAATCCTTCCATTGTGAAGCTAGTGCCCCAACAGTAAGTTAGTGAACTCAGACTTTGAATTCAGAAAAAGGAAAGCCAGCTAGGCAGGAGGGCTCGCCCTTTTGTTCAGTGCCTTATCTATCCTGGATCAGCGTCTCCTCTGGCACAATGACTGAGCACCAGCTCTGCTGTTGTGTCTTCAGACACCATCAGGTCTTTTCTTTAACGTGTTCCAGTCTCTGTTTCAGAGGCTTCCAACTGATTGAAAATACCCAGCAAGCCCCTTCAGAATACTTCCCATAACTCGGTTGAACTGCCATTTCAAGGTATTAAAATAAACAGTTGTAAATATCTCCTGATTTAGCATTAGACTTAAGATATCATCAAATCCCTGCATTCAAGGGGCTGCCATTTCCTGTCTATTCAGCTCCTTAGGTGCAATTTTGTCACATTTTCCTTAATGTGCCATTTATGAAACGTATATCTTAAATCAGCAGCAAAACGAAGCCACCATCATTAATTCCATGAAAATCGGGGACTGCCACATGTATTACCCTGCCGCACGCAATGTTATCAGCATGTTACTTCCCAAGCTGGATATGACAATAGCTCGATATCATCCCTTATTACTTTAAAGGCCATTTTACATCCAAATTAATGGCTAATCTCCAAAGACTGATTATGTTTAATTACTTTTAGTTCCCAGAAATCCCCCCTTTCTCCTTACACATTCTTTCCTTGGATGATGCTCACAAACTTGAGGTGTAATCAGAGATCACAGATTAGCTGCTAAACCATAGATGCTGATTAGAAAAGAGACAGGGTCTGGAAATAATCTCTCAGCTTCACAAGCAAAGACCCCATAAAGACCCCTCCTCAGTTCACATTTACAGATCTGGCAAAGGTCGGATGTTCTAGGCCAGCCATGGCCCAACACGCCATGTGTCCATCAGCAAGTTGTTCCATCTCTCTGGTCTCCAGGTTCCAAATCCACCTATCCTCTGACATGCCACAGCTAAACACACACACACGAGAGAGAGAGAGAGAGAGAGAGAGAGAGAGAGAGAGAGAGAGAGAGAGAGAGAGAGAGAGAGAGAGAGAGAGATTGTTAACTCTCTCTCATGTGGCACACAACTTTTAGAAATAATTTTCACCCTTCTCAGGTTCTGGCTTAATTATTTTCTTCCTCTGCTCCCTTGCCTCCATTTTCAGCCTAAAATCTTTGAAGAGCTGTGCCAGTCCTGTGTTCCCTCTTCAAACATGAGTTACATGCCTTCTGAAGGGGCACAGGTCTCGCTGGGCTCCAGCAGCACCCCACTCTCTGAGAGCAGGCTCAGCCTTCCTTGGCTAGGCGAGCTCTGTCGTCTAAGGCACGCTTCAGAAACCCTGGACAGTTTACCTCGCCCTGTGTCTGGGCTGAGCCAACCTCAGACCCTAGATCTGCTTTGATGGTTGCAGTCTTATGCCATTGACGTCAAATCTCAAGTGATGGGATTTATTTTAGAAATCTAGGATATCGACCAAGGAACCATGGTTGTGCTGTGGGCTAAGCATTGGGATGCTAATCCCAAGGTCAGTGGTTCAAATCCACCTGTCACTCCTGGGGGAATAATGAAGCCATCAGTTCCTATAATGATTTACAACCTCGGCATCCCTATGGAGAAATTTTACTCTGTCCTACAGGGTTGCTGAGTTGTAACTGACTTGAAAGCAATAGGGATTTTGTTACAATCTGGACCCAGAAACCTTATCTGAATTTCCCTCACTGGCAGTCAGACCTGGGATCACGTAGGTTCAAGATGTGCCCCCTTCCCAGTGACCCTGTTTTCCCTTGTTCCAACAGCCCCTCCCTTAGTCATGGTGGTCATGCTTGGACTCTGCCAGATTGTCCTGCCTGGCCCTCAAAACTCTGGCAGAGAAGCAGTGTCCAAGCCCCAACGTGGTGTCTACTGTCTCATGCTTCACTGAGATAAGCTGTCCAGATGCCCTCATGACAATGAACATTGTCCCCACTCCCCAACAACATGCTCTGTTGTTTTCAAATTCTGGGTGCTGACCAAAATCTGCCTGAATGAAAACTTGAAAGTATGGCAGGCATGTTGTTACATGTCCACAGTGGATTCTGCACATGCTTTATCTCAGTGTATCTTTCAAATAACCCAGTAGAAGCAATATGTGATGATCCTATTCAGAGGTGAAGAAACTGAGGTCAGGCCAAGGGGCCTGGCATCCCATAGTTGGGAGTGACAGGGCCTGACCTTGATCCAGGTCATGTGTGTCCTGGTTCAGTTATTTTTCTATGGGTGTCAGCTTCCTGCGCCTGCTTCCAAAATTCACCACCACGACCTTTGCAGCTTAAAACAAATGGCCATTTTTCTCGTCTCACAGTTCTGGATGCAGAAAGTCCAAAACCAGCTTCACTGGATCATACTGGCCAACATTTTTGGGGATCTCCTCCAGCTACGGTGGACAGCTGGCATTCCTTAGCTTGGAGCGGCATCGCTCCATCTCTGACTGTCTAGGCATATTATCATCTGCTCTTCTCTCTCAAGGAGCCCTGATGGTGTAGTGGTTATTCATTGGGCTACAGTAGAAAGGGCAGCAGTTTAAAGCCACCAGCTGCTCCTTGGAGAAAGATGGGGCTTTCTACTCCCGTGAAGAGTGAGTCGCGAGAACTCACTGGTGCAGTTCTACCACGTCCTAAAGAGTCGCTAAGCGTCGGCATTGCCTCCATGGCAGTCAGTGTGGTTTGATTTTTCTTCTCTCTCCAAGCTCCCTCTGCCTCTGTCTTCTAAGAACACCCGTGGGGTCCATCCAGTCTTTCCATCCTTAGGTACTTTAAGAGATTCTGGGGACTAGGATGTTTAGGCGGGGGGTTTCAAAGGTTCATGGGAAAATGGAAGTCAAAGATAATTCAATTTTCCCAAGAACGCTTTGAAGCCCCCTCACATATGTGGCATGCATGGTCCATTACTCAGTCTATCACACTCCGAAACAGCCCGCCAGTCTTCTTTCATTGAACACAAGGGGCTTGGTTTATCATTGTGAATATAAATTAACACCCACAAGAGTGGATTTCCATCACACGTTGTTTGTATCCCTATGTTCTCCCATATTCTTCGCTTTGGCAGCAAGGAGGTAGGCTCACTGGGCTACAGTGGAGCCTGAAGCTCAGAGGAAATGAGATTCTCAGAGAAGGGTATCCAGGGGGAGAGCTGAGCCCAGGAACGCCAGCTCTCCAGACCACCAGGATGGCTCTTCTGCCTGACCTTCCTGCTCTAGGGTCATTTCCGCTCTCCCTTCCAGGGGTCTGACATGGCCTTTCTGCCTCGTCCCAACCCACCTGGATGCAGCGCACAGCTCTGTCTCTGCTCATCAGAATCGTGCCGTCTGTCCTTCTCCTCCCCACACCCCGAGGGGCTCAGGACTTCAGTGGGCTTTGCTCCCAACTCTGCTTTCCTCATCCAGACATTGTGCCACTTGCTCCCTTTATCATTATTCTACATTTTTGTACTTTGAACTACATTTACCATCTGCTAGCTCAATTACGCAAATGATCCAAATCCCTCTGAATCTGGTTAAATTGTTCAGCAGGATTTGCTCGCTCCCCAATTCCACAGTCATCTGTGAACCTGGATGGGACACATGGGATTTGAAAATAGCAGGGAGTAGGAACGTGGGAGGTGGGGGACTTGTGTCAGTAAGATGTTAGGCAGAGAAGGCCAGGGAGGAGGAGCACGCTCCAGGAGGAGAGGAGTTCAGTACCAGCTCCCCTAGGAGGGCCTGGCAAGCTAATTGTATCAACCTCTGAATATGCAGGTTCAGCACCTTTGATACCTCATTTTCTCATGCTACACCCCACCCCCCAATTTTTTTTAATGAATTCTACATCTAGCTTTCTTGTTAGACCTTGAGGATTAATGAGATGGTTTTGCTTAAGCACCTTGGGGAGAAACACAATGTAGACAACGACAGCTGGATGACATTATATAATAAGCTGTTGTGCATTAGAAGCTAGAACCAAAATTCCGGGTGCCACTACCCTGACCTTTAGTCTCTGGCTCCCCTGTGCAGTGCACTTTGTGCATCCAAGCCCCCGTCTGACACCTTTTGGTAAATCCATGAATTCCCAAGCAGATAATGTCAGTCGCAACCAGGGAGATAACACAGACACAGCCTTGTCCTCCAAAGACTCACGGTTCCCATGTGAAGCAGAACAGGAAAGAGGAACTGAAATGCGCCGAGGTGAGGAATACCGAGAAAGAACCCGAAAGAGACTAGAGGAGCAGAGAGGAGAGGGCCCCAATTTAGACCCCAAGGCCCGTGAGCTAGAGGACCCGATTGCACAAGTCTTAACCACAGGGCAGGAGCTGGCTTTGAGAGAAGCAGCAGCCTCTGCTGGGCTGAGGGAACAGTGTGTGCAAAGGCTTAAACAATCAGCCAGCAGAGAACTCCTTTGCAAAGCTTCTGGTTTGCAGACCCCTGGGGGGAGCACCTGGCTCTCAGTGAGCAGAGGTAGGACAGAGCAATGGTCAAAAGCTTGCAAACCCACAGGTGAGCAACCTACACTGTGAAGGGGCAGTGAGTTGAAAGGCACACACATTACAATGAAACCAGCAACAAGTGCTGGCTAGGGAGGTTAGTAACCCATTTTTGTTGTTGTTTTTTAAATCATTTTATTGGGGGCTCATACAACTCTTATCACAATACATTCATACATCAATTGCATAAAGCACATTTGTAGATTTGTTACTCTCATCTTTCTCAAAACATTTGCTCTCCACTTAAGCCCCTGGCACCAGCTCTTCATTTCCCCCCTCCCTCCCCACTCCCCTCCTGAACCCGTGATAATTTATAAATTATTGTTTTGTCCTACATCTCTCTTCACTCACTTTTCTATTGTCCATCCCCCAGGGAGGAACTTATATGTAGATCCCTGTAATCAATTCCCCCTTCTACCCTACCCTGCCTTCACCCTCCTGGTATCACCACTCTCACCACTGGTCCTGAAGGGATCATCTGTCCTGGAGTCCCTGTGTTTCCAGTTCCTATCTGTACCAGTGTACATCCTCTGGTCTAGTCAGATTTGTAAGGTAGAATTGGGATCATTACAGTGGGGGTGGGGCGGTGGAGGGGAGCATTTAGGAACTAGAGGAAAGTTGTATGTTTCATTGTTGCTACATCACATCCTGACTGGCTCATCTCCTCCCTGAGACCCTTCCAGAAGGGGATGTCCAGTTGGGACCCCACTCTGCACTCTCCCACATTCAAAATTATATGAGTTTTTGTTCTTTGGTGCCTGAAAACTGATCCTTCGGCACCTCGTAATCACATAGGCTGGTGTGTTTCTTCCATGTGGGCTTTGTTCTTCTCAGCTAGTTGGACACTTGTTTACCTTCAAGTCTTTAAGACTCCAGATGCTATAACTTTTGATAGCCTGGCACCATCAGCTTTCTTCACCATATTTGCTTATGTACCCATTTGTCTTCAGTGATTGTGTTGGGAAGGTGCACATCATGGAATGCCAGTATTAACCAGTTTTGAGGGAAAACCTTTCCTCTGCCAATTGCTGCCTCTCTTTCTGGGATCTGCCACCCGCTATGGAGACCCCAGGATTAAAAATAGACCAGGACATCAAGCACTACCTTAGAGAGCTCTTCACAGCTTTTAAGCTAGTTAAGTTTTCTTTGATTATTACTCTTTTACATTAACCTCTGATTTTTATTGTTTGCTAACATACTGAGGAAGAGAGGAATGGGATTCACATTCTAGTTTGGCTACCTGCTACTGTGTAACCTTGGGAACATCGTTCATTTCTCTTTCTCCGATGAGTTCCCTGCAGATGACTGGAAAATGTGGTTGCAGTGAGTCAAATGAGTTACTATGTGTAAGGGGCTCAGATCCATGCCTAGCACCTACTAACCATTCCGCATTGGTTAGCTAGGCTCGTGCTAACTACTCCAAGGCAGACCCATTGCTGCTAAGTTGCTCCCCACTCCTGACAATCCCGTCTTTCGAGGGTGGTGCAGTGTTCTGTGCTTTGACCACCAACCTAAAGGTTACCGGTTCAAACTCACATAGTCGTGCCACAGAAGAACATCCTGGTGATGTGCTTCCTTGAGAACGACCAACTCCCATTGGGTCAGTTCTGACTCGTAGTGACCCTGTGTAGTGTTTCTGAGACTGCACATCTTTCTGGGAACAGAGAGCCTCATCTTCCTTCTGAGAGACACTGATGGGTTTGAACTGCTGCTGATCTTGCAGTTAGCAGCCCAATGTCTAGCCCGCAGTATCACCAGGGCTAGATGAAGCAGTTTCTACTCTGAAACACAAGGACTGCCATCAGCTGTAATGAATTCAATGGCAACATACTTATTTGGATTTTGTAAATGTAGATTGTCGGAGCCGTGTTCGAATATGTTGCTGAGTGGATTCGTTATTGCAATCCTTTGGTTAGTACCCAAGCACAAACTGTTTACCCCATCCCATGATGTTGTTGGGTAAGCTGAGGCTGTTGGGTAAGCACTGAACAGCTAACCATAAGTCTGGTGGTTCAAGCCCACCAGCCACTCCAAGGGAGAAAGATGAGTCTGAGTGCTCTTACACAGAGTTTCAAAGTCTCAGAAATCCCACATAGGGGTGTTAGGGGCTGGCAATGCCTGGATGGCAGTAGGAACTCATTTATTCAGACATGCTCCTCTCCAGTGTTTGCAAGGGACACAAGAAACCTGGATCTCTTTATGTTTTTCAAGATCTCTTGGGATCTGACATTTACTTTCTCACACTGCCCTATAAAGTAGCCCCCTTCACTTAAGTGATATTGTTTAACACTATGAGAGGCTAGAGGCTGGAAGAGTTTCCACAAGTCTCAGAGGTCACTGTTCCTGGTTACATAGCCTGGGTCTTTATCTATCTGTACAGCCTTGTATGTATCAAGTGAGGTCCGTACCTCTGCCCTCGGCTCTCCTTGGTTGAACACAAGCCCTAGGAAGACAGCGATCTCTACTACTATTGTGCACTGACGTCTCCCAAGAGCCTCAGGAGTCAAATCAAGGGACTGTTGGTCTCAGAAAGAACCAGGCCACTTTGTCCACAGAAACAGGGAGAAAGGAACAGACTCTTGTCCTGCCTGGGACTTGGCACGGTCTCTCTGCAAGCCTGTTGCCTAGCCAAGTGCATGCGCCAGTCAGGTGTGACTTTGTACAAGTCCCTTCTGACCCCCCATAAGCCTCATTATTCTTACCAGTAAAATAGCACCAAGACCACCAGGGCCTCATAGATCACTCTGCAAGATAAAGAATAAGAAAAGCAAATACTGCCATCGAGTCCGTGCTGACTCAGGATGGCCCTACTGACATTTCTTTGCCACATTTCATTTTGAAAGTTATTTTTTAAGGTTCATTTACTATTATTTATAGGATCCCTGGTGACATGGTGGGTACAAGTTGGGATCTTAGCTGCAAGGTCAACAGTTTGAAACCACCATATACTCCATGGGAGAAAGATGGGGCTCTCTACTCTTGCAAAGAGTTACAGTCTCAGAAACCCACAGGAGCAGTTCTACCCTGAATTATAGGGGCACTATGAGTCGGCACTGATCCTATGGCAGGGATTGTGGTTGGATTGGGTTGGGGTAGGGTGTCTGTGGAGAGGATTCCAAGCCATAAGTCAACGGGGAAAGAGACCCCAGCAAACAGATGGGGTCTAGGGATGCTTTTCAGAAGAGGCAAATATGCATGTCACATAGTAAAGAAAGACAGCTAGGGGGCAGGCAACTTGCACTCATAATACTCATGACAGCTTTTGTACTGGGCACTTCATTCCCCTTCCAATGATGAGGAAATTGAGACTCACAAAGGTATATGGCTTGTCCAAGTCCATGCAGTTTCTCTGTGAGGGAGCCTCAACATTTGAAGTGGGCCTGCCCAACTGGGCCCCTATGAGATACCACCACGAGATGATATAATCCAAGTGAAGTTTTGTTTCTTCTGGAGGGCTTTTAACAATATTGGGTCGATGAAGACTAAAACGGAGCCCCAGGGTCTGGGCACTGCTCAGAGCCACCCACAGAGAAGCAGAGTCAGCACCAACACCCCAAGCTGTCACCCTTGCGCAATAGCCACCAAGCAGGGCTACACACCTCTGAGTGACAGCAACCTTACAGGATGGAGGAAGGTTTCCAAGCAGAGCAGGCAAAAAACGAAACCCATTACCTTCAAGTCAAGTCCGACTCTTGTTGAATCCCCTGTCGCAGATAAAAGGAGTGGAAAGTCTCACCTTGCTTCCCCAGGGGCATCAGGTGGTTTTGAACTGCTGACCATGCAGACGCCAGCCACATGCTTGACCATTACATCCACCAGGGCTCCTTAAACTAGCAGGCAGGCAGGTATTATTACTAATCAGCTAGAGAATTCCCTAAGGAAGGCTTCCCCTTCTGTGTGTTTTCAGTGCAGTGCCTTTCAGTGCTCAGCTCTTTGTAGGAAAGTCATTTACATCACTAAGAGCCTCATCTGCATTCAGGCCCACTGCTGGGGCTGTGCTCCCCCTTTGTGAGGTCTGGAATCTCCACTGGCCACACAGGACACCACAGAGCCACTTCTGGATGCTGTGGGCAGCAGTACTGGAGTCTCACACCTCTGCTCGCAGGCAGGTTGTGAGAGAGAAGGTCCCTACAAGTGCTCTCAGCCCCTGGGAATATGGCCTCGACCCCCAGAGTGCCAAGTGAAGGTCCATGGTGTCCTGGAACACAGTGGCAATAAGCACAGTGCCCTGGTGCTGTCATGGTTCTTACCTGCAAGGCCAGCCATTCAAAAGCCCCATGGGAGAAAGACTGGGCTTTCTATTCACATGGAGTTAGCCTCAGAATCCCTCTGGGGCAGTTCTGCCCTGTCCTGAGTTGACATGACTGGGTGACAGTGAGTATTGCTGAGCAGTTCACCAGGATGTGTCGTATGAATGCCACACCTGTGCCAGGCATGTCCCCACATTAGGAGCATTGTGGGCAAGACCTTCTCTTCCCTCATGGAGCACAGGGGCCAGCGGTGTCTCTTACTGGCAATAACCTAAGGCAGGTTATATCCCCTCCATGATGGACTGAATTACGTCCACCTTCTCACCTGACCCCCAAATCCATGCTGAAGTCCCTGTGACTGGTACCCAGGGGTACGATCTGTTTGAAAATAGGGTCTTTAGAGATGTTGTCAGTTCAGTTGGGGATGGGGAACCTTTTTGCTGCCAAAGGCTTTTTGGGTATTTGTAGTATCATTCATGGGCCTTCCTGGTGAAATATTCTATTACTGCATTGAAGTGGACCGCACAGCTAAGCAGGTCAAAACCACCAGCCTCTGCTCAGGAGGAGATGGGGCTTCCACCTGCCAGAAAGACTTAGTCCCAGAAACTCATGGAGTAGGGTCTTTCTATCCTGTCCTGTCTGCTCACTATGAGTGGGCACAGGCTTGCTGGCTGTGAGTCTGGTTTTTGGTTCGAATCTGAGGAGCCCTGGTGGTATAGTGGCTACTTGATGGGCTATGATCAGCAAAGCCGGGAGTTCGAAGCCACCAGTCGTTCCAAAGGGAGAAAGATGAGGATTTCAACTGTCACAAAAAAGATACAGTCTCTGAAACCTCAAGGGCAGTTATACCCTGACCTTATAGGGCTGCCATGAGTTAGAACTGACTCAATGGCCATGAGTTTAGAGTTTAATGTGATGGCTAGACCTATATCTATTTGGTGAGGGGTGTGCTGCCAGCTGATACTGGTGATTTCACAGACTGGACTCTCAGGGCCAGGCATGCTCCACTCCTGAGTTTAGTGACTATGAAGTCATACTGGAGTAGGGGGGCTCTAGCTGAATCAGAGTAGCTCCTTTACAAACTAAGAGAAAGCACACAGGCAGACAGAGGGTAGGGAGCGCTGCGATGGAGGAACTATGCTAGCCCTACAAACCAAGGGCTACTTGGGCTGACCTGCCACCAGGAGGGAAGAGAGCGGATCTTGCCTTAGTGCAGTAGTTCTTAGCCTGTGGGTTGCGACCCCTTTGGGGGTCAAATGACCCTTCCACAGGGGTCGTCCGACTCATCACAGTAGCAAAATGACAGTGATGAAGTAGCAACGAAAATAATGTTATGGTTGGGGGGATCACCACCACATGAGGAACTGACTTAAAGGGTCACGGCATCAGGAAGGTTGAGAACTAACTGCTCTTCAGCCTTTGGAGAGAACTTGGAGCTACTGACACCAGAATTTGGGCTATGAGCCTCCTGAACTGTGACACACACATGTCTGCTTTTATAAACCAGCCAGGTATTTTGTCACGACAGTCTTTTCGTTGTTATTGTTTGTGGGAATCATCAAATCAACTCCAAATAGGAAGCAAAAATAGCCACTGACCCTAAGATTCACCACGTGTAGAATGAGAAGATGCAATCCCCTCATCCCACCCCTGCTCCAAGGATTGTTATGATGAGTGAGTGAAATAATCTGCGTTCCATGCTAATGCCACGATCAGACCCAGTCCTCACTACAGTGGCCTGGGGAAGCGGTCCCGGTGGTACAGGCAGGAGCGCTGGTGGCGCTGATTGTTTGGCAGTGTCAGAAGCAGCAGCAGTGTGGACACCAAGCCTACAGTGAAGAAGCAGCTGCCTTCTCTGAGCTACACGAGGAACGAGGAGAAGAAGAGATTGCAAAGCAAAGGCCCGGGAACAACAGATTTATTTGCAGGGTTTGGGGGGAGGGTAGGGAAGCAAAGACTTGATGGTGAGCTAACTAAGAGCTAGTCCATGTGCCAATAAACGGGTGTTACACCCATTATCTCATTAATAAGCCTAGATTCAAAAGAAGAAATCAGCGCTGAGAGTGTTAGGTGATGTATTCTGGGTCACAGCATTGGATGGTAAAATCTGGAGTCACGCCCATTGATGTCAAATCCATACTCTTTTTACACTGCAAGGGATAAGCGATAAGATTATCAGGATAGCTTCCCGCAGAGCTTCAAAAGTCCTGGACGTCAGTCCTGGAAAAACACCGTCCTCTTTCGTTCCCCACGCATACACTACCTTGCTGTAGAGTCATCTGTCTGTTTGTCTAGTTTCCCAGCTAAACTGTCAACTCTTTGAAGGAAAAATTTTCTCTTCTTCTTTTCAAGCCCCAACACTCATATCCCCCATAATGCCTAAATTACTCAGTTCACTAAATACTTACTGTTCACTGAGTGCTGGCAATTCTCCGAAGCACGTGAGACATTTTAATGAAACACAAGCACGCGCACACACACGAACACACGCACACACACCTAGCCTTGTGGAACTTACATTCTACAAGTGGGAGACAGATAATACAAAGGAAACATAAATCTGTAAATTAAAGTGATTATTGAATCAGGTGAGTTAGTGATTCAATGACAGAATGGCCCGGTGGATGGAATGAATGGGTACCCGACCTCCTCTTTATCCCTTCACAATTTGATCAAGATCATAATTTGATCATGAACTTCACAATGCCATTGCAATTCCTGCATGTATATCCCAGACTTCATCTAATTTCACACCATTTCTGTGAAGAATGCAATTATACAGGCAGTCCCTGGGTTATTAATACCCAATTTATGAACATCTCTTACTTGCCCTTTAATATTGTTTACATTTTCCCTCGCTTCAAAAGTACTGGACCAACTCCAATGCTCAGCGAATTCATCATTTTCACCTCCCCTTGTTACACATGTTCAAATCACCGAAAAGGCTTCAAGTCCTTTCTTACAGTGAACCCACAGCCTGCAAGTTGACTCTCACACATAGCGACAGTAGAGGACAGAGTAGACCTGCTCCTGAGGTTGCTGAGACTATAAATCTGTACGGGAACAGAAAGCCTCATCTTTCTCTGGCAGAGCAGTTGGTAGGTGTGAGCCAATGTCCTTGTGAGTAGCAGCCAACAGAGTACCCACTCTGCCGCCAGGTGTCCTCCACACCCTATACCCTATGTAATCAAACTTGGCTGACCACACAGGACTGCTCACCCTAGGGATTCTGATTCATTAGGTTGCAACTGGATCTCAGGGATCTGTAATTTGACCAGATCCGCAGGTAATTCTGAATACCAGCCATGCTTGGGAACTTGGGCACTAAGGGAAGGCTAAATTAGAATTGTATGCACCTGCTTCAATTTACCTACACATTCTTAAAGACTGCCAGAGTGTCCTATGTGTGGAGAGGAAGCCGAGCTGCTGTGCATCTTACACAAGGTTGGACAGACAGAGGACGAGAAGGCCTGGATGCAGGACTCAGGGTCTTTCCCTGCAGGCCATCCAGACCCTCACTCTCTGCGCTCAAAGGCGAGGGTGAGTTCAGTGCTGCTCTCTGCCACTCCCCTTGGATTCCCTGAGGTCTTAGCTTGAACGTGTTTTATGATCACCTACTCTATCTCTTCCTGGTGTTTGCAGGAATATCACTGGAATAGTGATCCTAGTTAAAAAAACAAAAAACAACATTTAAAAAAAACCAAAGCCTTCCTCCGCATTGTGTTTCTCAGGTTCCAAAGAGTTGTATTTCATCCTCCCAACAACCCATAAGAACGAGGAACAGTGGCGACTGCTGGGATCGCTTTCATCATTTTAAAAATGATTGCTATTAATTGGGAGTGAATCCATATATCCTATCATTCCGTAGATCAATCACGTCAAGCAGAATTGTACAACTGTGACTGCAATCAGTTTCCAAACATTCTTTTTCTTCCTGGACTCCTTGACACTGGCTCCCTTTTACCTCCCCGTCCCCTGTCTCCCCCAATCCCCAAACCCTTATTCAACTTGCTGTCTCTATGGCTTCATGGAGGCTGGGCTAAACCATGTAATACAAGTTCAAGAGGGTGACTTCCGTGACCTAACACCTCTGAGATAGGTATCTCTGATAGCCTTCATCTTGGAGTGTGTGTGTGTGTGTGTGTGTGTGTGTGTGTGTGTAGGGGGGATGGGATGGGGAGGCACAGATGAGTTAAGAGGAGGAGACTGGCTGCCATGGAAGAGTCACGATGGGGCACCTTGCCCGCTGGGAGTGCCACTGGGCTTGCCTTCTTGCAGAAGCCCCACCAGGAACAAAGGACTTGCTCTGAAGATCTCCTGGAGGCACTGCCCCCCAGCCCCTTCCCTGGCCTCAGCTGCTGCCGCCTTCCAGGTTCCTCATCCCTACACGCCCATGCGGGCTGTGCAGGATGTGCGCTCTTGTGTGGAGGACGCCTGTAAAATCTATTTATGGACCTAATTGTCAGTTTTCATGAGTGACAGACATGCAGTGCTTTGACTACCCGGCCTAATGCGTCTGTATCTGACATTTTAAATAGAACGCACTCTTCCCCCCCTCCCCGTTCTTTTAGGAAGTAATTTGAGATAGCAGGTATTTTTATATTCATATATCTTTAATTATATCTACACAACTGCCAGAGATTAACGATTTCCTCAATCTGGCTCGCCTTAAAGGAGAATTCGGAACTTACAAAACACTAAAAAGGCCTCCGACGAGAGCTGTCAGGAACAAAGACCAGGGGTTGGCTTCCACCAAGGTGGAGGTTCCCTGGTGGCTTCATTTTGCCCACGTTTCTATGAATTATTGAAAAAGCTGCACTCGCGTGGACGGCAGACGCAAGTAGATCTATACGTGTAAACCAATCAAGCAGCGTGCGACAGACGGCGAGCAGGCTCTGGCGAGCACCGCCCCCACCCACTCCTGGTCAAGCAAGGAACAGCGTGTCCCAGGTGGTATCCATGTGTTTTGACCCCACCGGAAAATTGCACCTTTCCATGTAAGCAAACTCAATCTGGAAGCACTAGGTCAGAGAAGACCTCAGAAGGAATCTGGCCCCGCCTCGCCTGCTTGATGACATAAATCCTGCTGCAAGCCCCTCCAGTTTACTCCAGGCCTCTGGAGTGCCTTGATGCTAACCAGAGGCACAGGCGATGCACAACTCACGGACCCTCGGCCTCCCCATAAAGATGGGCTAAAAGACAAGCAAAGAGCCTGGCTGCTCTGGAAGCGATCACAACAGAAGGCCCTAGATAGAGTGGAAGAAGACCGTATGTAGAGGAAACCTCAGTCATTAAAAAGACCAGGCTCACTGGCCAGAGGAGACTGGGGCAAACGCAGGATGTGGCTCCTGGTAACCCTCCACGCCTGGAATAGAACCCAGCCCCGTGGCTCCACTTTCAACAGACCAAGACATGATGGTGAACCATAAAACCAGGGAGGCCCCCACTCCTTAAAGTCCCCAAAAGGGTAGCAGTTGTGCAGGCTCGTCGAGCCCAGGAGGCAGGGAGCGCTGGGAAAGTAGGGCGATTGAGAAAGGGAACACGAAGAAGAGGAGGCAGTAAGAGGAGTACAGTGATGGGGATTGCAACCAAGAGCACGAAACAAAAGAGTGTAGGACTTGTGGAAGGGAGAATCGATTCACCCAAATCACAGTAAGAAGCTACAAAGAAGAGGGTCACCCTCACAAACAAAGAGAGAAGAGCATTAAGGAGACTTGTGAGCTGCAATCAGAAACAGCTGAGACAGACAACTGAGTGCAAACCCTCCTGCTACCAGGTAGGGGACATGGTGTAAGTTACTGGATTTCAATGGGATTGGCAGTGTGTCCCTCCGTGTCAAACAAGATGGGTCTTTACTGTCATCCCCTCGATGAACCCAGCCTCCCGCACCCTCAACTCCTCACGATGCCTCCCAACGGTTACCATTTCCTGTGCTTCAAGGACACGGGCCATGTAGGCAGAGTAAGAACTTCATCCATATTCCATAAACTCTTAATCTGCCTGCTTGGTCTAGTTCAAAGGCTGTCACTGTAAAACCAACCCTTCTCCAGCTTCTCAGGCACATTTCTTTTAAGTCCTGGAAAAAATACGTCTATGAGTGCCAGTCACAAAGTCTTGCCACAAAATCCCCGAACTCTTTGTTAAACAAGAATATCAAGATGTGAACGTATTGTTTCTCAGTAATCCTCCATCTGGGTCTAGACGTCTTCTGAAAGTCCTGTCACCCTGTCTCTAGCCCTTCCTCCAGGAATTCTGTACTCTTTGGTCTACATCACGCTACACAGGGCAGTTCTGACATCATCAAGGCATGCCAATCATGTTCCTTCCCAATGTTCTTTGAGTTTGGGGAATAAAGAAGTCTCCAGGGCAAGCCCAGGGCTGTGGCTGGATGGTGTGAGGTTGACCAGTGCACTACATGCAGGGCAGGCCCTGCTCCTCTCCCAGAGCGGGGAGAGGCTCTGGGGGACGGACAACAACATGCCTCCAGGCAGCATTCCTGGTCTTTTTCTCACCAGTGCAATTTTCAGTTTTTAAAGACCTTCTTCACAAGCACCCCTTCTTGCCCTATGTCCTTCCAGAAAAGCCACTGAGATGAACCCCTTGGAATCCTTAAAACAAGTTGGCAAAGCGTTCCAAATGGACCTCTCTGCTTTGAATTGAAAAGGACCAGCAGATCCCCTGAGAAGCTACTGTTTAAATTGGATCTTGCTCTCTGGATCATCTTAGTAAATCCAAGGCTGATCCACAACTCTGAGTCATTACATAAAATCAGATTCATTAGCTTAAAATACACATCCATTGCTTAAAATACTGAGAGAAGGATCATCTCTTTGAGCTAGCGGATCTTCATGTAATACTTTTGGTCTCTATTGAGCCCAAAGCGTGCTGGGACTAAGATGTTTGCTTAAAATTCAAACATCAAGGCCTGTAAGATCTCAAGTTCTGTAGCTAGTACATATCATGGAATTCTACGCTCTTCCTTCACCACTTTCTCAACTACAGCCAGTGTTTCTTCCTTTCTTCCTCCTGGTGGTCTTCCCTCTCTCAGCTCATCCTGGGGGTCTTCCTGATCTTCCATAAAACATTTGACCCAACAGAACACTGGTATTCTGTGGGCCGGTAGTCCTCTTCCAAAGGGCCAATCACCTGGGAAGATGTCCACTTGAATTATGTTAAAAACTTGATATTCAGCCTGACTTCAAAAGTATTTGGTCCATGGCACAAAAGTATCTCCTTTTATACTTTGAAGTCACCCTGAAGAGACTAAGCTAAGTGCATTACCAAGAGAACTTGTGTACAGCCATCCACTGACCAAACTTGTTTAAACATTTTTTGGGAGTAAATGTATGTAAGAACCTGGAGCCTTAGTAGCAACATCAGTGTGTGTGTGTGTGTGTGTGTGTGTGTGTCCTACCTTCGTATTGTACCACTAACCACTCACCTGTCACGTTGCACAATCCTGTGTGTTGCTGTGATGCTTGGAAACTCCGCCCTGAGCACATCACCCCTGGTGAATAGGTTGCGGTAGAGCTTCCAGACTAAGACAAACTAGGAAAAAAGATCTGGCAAAGTACTTTGAACACAGTGGAAAAGACCAACGACTGGGGGAAGACACTACGGTTGGTGAAGCAGCGGCCCAGCCAGGACAAGACCGCAGTGCGCTGGATTGGCACAGCGGGGACACTAATGAGCTCACACACAGACGATTGTGAGGGTGGTGTGGGCCCATCAATATTCCATGTTGTCGGACATCTGAGAGGGCTACAAAAAGTTTGTGGAAAAACTGCATTCTCTTTCAACTCTATTTTCCTCCCCAAATTTTCCAAGCCCCCCCCCAATTCCAAAGAATGACCATGAGTGAGTCAACTGGATGGCAATTCAGAGCAGCAGTGCACTCCCCACTCAGGCCCCCAGCAAGCTGCATTCTACTCCACACCCTCAGCGAGGGGCTAGTGGATCGCAGGCGTTCATTCAGTAAATGGAAAAATGATTAACAAGTGCAAAGCGAAGGAATTAATACAGGGCCAGATAAATAATAACCACCATGTGAAGGAAGCAGGGAACCCTGTTACCTGTCCTGCTGCCAGCAGGGTGGGGGCAACTCGAACCCACCCAGTGTGCTCAGAGGGAGGAAGACGCAGCCTTCTATACCCATTAAGAGTCCAGCTCAGAATCATCCCTGGGCAGTTCCGCTGGGTCACGTGGAGGCCCCGGGAGCTGAAAGCTCACCCAAAGAGCACCTCGTAACAGCACATGCGAACATACTTTGAAAAGCATCATAAAGCAAACCATTCCCTCCTTCCTTCCGCTTACTAACCCCCAAACACATAACCACAGCACACAACAGTCCTAACATCCACTAGAGGCCAACTTCGAAGAGACCCGTGGCACAGGTTCCCATCACACACACCTGAGTTCTCTGCTGGGTGATACTGCTGTTTTGATCGGGGACTGGCTGATGCCCAGCCCCTGACAAGCTATGCCCACATCCCCAGGGAACTCAAACAAGAGCTCTGCAGTTGAGTTGGACAGTATCCCACAGCCGCTACCGTGTCATCAGAAAAAGCAGGAGAGTTCTGCATTTCTGGCGCAGCAGACTGATGCCCAGGCCCCACCACTTGCAAATTCTCATGGATTCGATCTGGGCAGAGCGAGCCTTGGCACCTGTGTCTTTCCCAGGTTTCCAGGTAGCTGTGCTGCATTGGAGCGTCAGAGCACTGCAGACCCTTTCTTCCAGTGCTGTCGGTGAAGGCCAGTTCCAGAACACATGATGTAGCGCAGAGGAGAATGAACCAAACTCCAACCCATAGACTTGATTCTGTCATTTCCATGGGCACCCAAAGTTCCCCATGCTACTGAGGGTTCATAGGGGGCGGGAAAGCAGTTGAGTCTAACAGTTGGTTCTAAGAGAAAGCCAGCCCAACTCCCCATCACTCACTCGCTCACTCACTGCCATCGAGTCGATGTGACACACAGTGACCTTACAGGACATGGGACAAGAGGCCTTGGTGGCATAGTGGTTATGCATTGGGTTGCTCTTCTCAAGGTCCACGGTTTAAAACCAGCAGCAGCTCCCCAGGAGAAGGACGGGGCATTTTGTTCCCTTACACAGTGACAGTCTCCGACACTCACTGGGGCAGCTCCCCATAGGGTTTATTAAAATATTTCTAATTCCAGAAAGCTGAAGTAGACATTTCATATTTGATTCCTCATTCATAAATATTTACAGGTAGACGTTCCTCCATGTTCAACAAGCCCACCTGAGAGTTACACTTTCAGCACGTGTGACTCATGCACCCCTACTGTTAGTTCCCCACCCCAAAGTGGGCCAGCACTCCAAGCAGAGGGTGGTGGGGGTGGTCCTTCAAGAATTCTGAAACTAAGGGCAACTTTGTTTGCAAGTGGGGTGGTGGGGTGGTGGCAGCGTAGTTGCTGAGGACTGTGAAAGGGATGCTGTTTGGAGGACCTGAGACTGGGAGGAACGAATGGAAGCAACCCCACCCCGCAAAACCTGGTAAGTCAACTCAGAATGTTCCTGTGGTATTTCTGGTTTGTGAACTTAATGGCAATTAACATTTAAAAGGAGCTTCTGAGGTAGACAGATTGCACAAACTCCGCCAGACAAATCCAGGAAACACTCTTTGAATCGATCCTCGAGAAACGTGGAATACATGTTAATGACGTAGTCAACATGTATGAAGCCCCCCGTCTGTGGCAAAAGAAAACCAAGACTGGAGGCCCTCCTTAAAAAGACCCCCATTCCCTCCCTATACAGCATGTCATAAAATAGTAAGGGATGCATAGCAAATGTTTTGTCATATATATTTTACCACAAAAAATTAATCCCCACAGCTGCCATTTGCTAAACACTTCTAATGTACCAAGCCCTTTGCTGGGTTCTTTACATATTCAATATCCAGTCAGAAAATGCTCATCTTAGGGGTGAAACTGAGGTGCTGCCCAATGTTCTGTTCTCACCACATTTCAAACAGAGGGTTAGAAAGAGCCAGCGGGGCAATCGGGGCAGCGGGCAGAACTCTGGCATGGTGCTGGGAAGCTGGAATGCCGGGGGAAATAAGCCATTCGGGGAAAGGCCTGCCCCACAGCTCTGTGATGAGACAGACAAGTGCCTAGAAGCCAGGAGCGGAGCGGGGCTCTCAGGACGTGGCTAAGAGTATGGCCGGGTCTCTGCGGAGGGCTGTGGCGATGGCGAAAGAAGACAGTTAGTGGGGTAGCTGGGTCCTCCGAGAAAGTGAGTGACTACTTCGGAAAGCCAGGGGGAAATGTGCCCCAACGTAGCCCCCCAGCCACGTCTCTCTCCAGTTGAGTTTAGGAAAACGCTTGCTGCCAGGGAAACATGCAGAAGTGGAGTTTCCAGGCTCAGCTCCCAGGGATCCCAAGTACAGCCCCCCCCACGGAGGAGGAGAATGCTTCCTAGCGACCACAGGCCAGTCTCTGCCTGGCTCTTTCCGGCCACAGAACCCAAGGCGACCAGAAGCACAGCTTGGAAGCCAGACTAGAAGATGTCATTTGCGCACCAGGTGATGTCAGGCAAGCCCAGGCGATATCCTGCGCCTGGGTGTCCTTGACAGCATATTCTTTTCCCAGGACTGCCCTGACCAATGACCACACACTGTGCAGCTTAAAACAACACAAGGGTACTCTGGCCGTGGTCTGGAGGTGAGAAGTCTGAAGCAAAGGTGTCAACAGAGGCCAGCTCTCCCTGGCAGCTCTACGCGTGGGTCCACCCATGGACCCGGGCGTTTCCTGTCTTGTAGACGCATCACTCTGCTTCTGTCTGTATGTAGCGTTGCCCCTTTCCCCCCTCTCCCCTCTTTATCGCTGCTCCTCCTCTTACAAGGACACGAGTCCTATTGCATGGGCCCCCTCTCATCCAATGTGACCCCATGTTAACTCATAACATCTGCACGGCAATACAAAATTGCTATTTCCAAATAAGGCCCCTTGGGCAGGTATCCGGGGTTAGACCCTGGAAATATCCGGAGACTCTGGAACAACAATCAGACCCTAAAGAACAGTGCCCCGGAGTTGGTGCCCCCAGGCCTGCCCACTCACCGGGCTAGGCCAGGGGGCAGAGCCCGTGAGGACCTGTGTAGACGGAGGCATGGGTCCCCACTTGAACCACGCGGCTGGCTTTCTTTGTGAGGCCTACTCCTCTCTGACAGTTTTCCTGCAGAATTTCCCCTCCACCTCTCCCTCCAGCTGCCCCTTGCCTCCACCCCCACTCCTCTATTTAGTTCTTTGCTTTCTAAGAGTATTTCCAGGGGCCAGTTGGAGGCCTTCACTTCAGGAGGAGGCTGGCTGAGGGGGAGAGGCAGGTGAGGGTACCCTGGGGTGGCTGCCTCATAATCCTCAGGGAATCATGGCCAGCAGAAGGTAGCAGACAATCATTTCTTGTGAAGGAGACCAGATGAAAGGATTATGGGGTTTGGGGGAGAAAAGGATTGGTGTTTGGCTCTGAGAATTCTGAAATTCAATCTACTGCTACGAACAGCTTGGTGGCTGGGTGAAAGTCTGCTAACAGGGCCCAGGGGTGCATGGAGAAGGCAAAGAGAAGCCTGGAGCGGGACGGCTGTGTGTCAAAGCTGCTGCCGCTGCTAATGTCACTCCGACAAGCCTCTTTCCAAACCTGCCCCTCACTCTTCCACAGTACTCCAAGGGGCTGGGCGGTCCCTGCTGAACCAGTCAGTGGTGAGGCCTGCCGCCGTGCAGTTAGCACGACACCAGGCCAGGAGCCCCGATGTTCTGTGTAACTGCATTGCACTGTCCCTGCTGAGGACACTATGAGGCGGATGGGTATTCCCAGTGTATAAATGAAGAAACTGGGGTGTGGCTATGAGGGCCTTTATTTAAAAGTGATGTCATCAATAATGAGACCGACTGGGAACTGCTGAGTAAATACTGGGTGCCGATGCGGGACCAATCGCTTTATAGCTACACCCAAACCAGGAGGGAGGAGGGAGGAAGGACCAGAGTCTGGGACAAGGTAAGTGTCGTGTCTGTGGTCACCGTGTTTGGAAGGGGGACAATCCACATTCAAACCCAGATCTTGCTCCAGCTAAAGTTCTTAGTTACTGCTGAGTGCTATCGCCTGCTCATTCTTCCATTCGGCAAGGGAGTGTTTTAGACATTTACTATATGCCAAAGGAACCCAATAGCGCTGTGGGTTAAGCATCGGGTGGCTAACCTCAAGGCCGCTGGTTCAAACCCACCAGCTACTCCGCAGGAGAAAGAAGATACTTTCTGTTCCAATAAGGGCGCAGGACTCACGGTTTTAAAATGCACAAGGGCAGGTCTACGCTGTCCTATGAGTCAGAATTGACTCGGTGGCTGTGGGCTGGCTTTACAATGTGGCAGGCACTGTGGGAGGTGCTGGTGCTTGCAGTAAACTCAACTGTGCTGGTGGAGTTGACATTTTTCACACGACACTCTGATGGGCTGCAGAGAATGGGTCCCACCAATGTTCACACAGCTGTAACACATTCATCAGGGAGTAATAGGCAAGGGGGGAGGTGTGTGTGGGGGGATGTGGTGAATGCGAAAGTGCCACAAAGAGTTTGGTGTTTAGCTGCTAACCAAAAGATTGGTTGTTTGAAGCTTCCCAGAAGCACCCCACAAGAAAGGCCAGGCTATCACTTTCCAAATAATCAGTCACTGAAAAGAACCATGGATCACATACGGAATCATAAGGAGTCACCAATCCATCCACCTAGTGGCAACTGGCTTAGGTTTATTGGTTGGGTGGCAGTGGGAATGAGGATGGGGATCAGGCTTCTGAAAACTTTTCTCTGAACAATCTTCAGGTCAGTCAGGGAAAGTAAACTAACTACTGAGGGGGGCGGGGGGGATGGAAGTAAAAATGCCTCTGTCAGCCTTTCCCCACAAAGGTTAAACCTGCCACCATCCCCTTGGCTTCGGCAGCTCCCAAGAGGAGGGCTACAGCACTCAGTGAGCGGATGCCAGCTCAGCTCATTAAGTGCCCCAAGTTTTCATCTCTCCCAGGCTAATTGGCACTAATGTATGGGGTGCTGGCTGGCTATTGTGTGGGTGGCTGCAGAGAGCTCTTTAAGATTCAAACTCTAAAGCAGTCTGGGATCAAAGGCACAGAACAAGAAGGGGTATGAAAAGCTGGGCTTCTATCATTTCTCTCCTGACCAACGGGAGCGTGTCTGGGTGGCGGGAACTGGGGATGGCGAAGGGCAGGGCAACACCTGCTCCCGTTGCCACCGGTCAGTGCTCCTCATTCTGTACGGGCTCCCAGGAGACACTCATTCCACAATCGTGGACCCAGGAAACACATGGGGGGTGGGAAGGCATGCTGCTTGCTACAGGCTGCGCTTGCAGAGTAGAATTGGACCCCATCCTGCCCTGGGCGAGCACAGGCTCAGGGGACACAGGTGTGGGGGTGCGGAAAGTACAGAGGTCAGTGCAGGTGGAAAGGTGCTCAGACACTGAGTCCCACGGAAGATCCAGCGAGGAGGAAGGGGACGTGGCAGAGAGGAAGTGTCTCTGTCCCATCTTGACTTTATATGAAAGCCACCCCCACCCCTCAAGCAAGTGTCACCAAGCTACCACTTGATTGACAAGTTGAGCTCCACCCCTAGCCAGGAATGCCTTCTTGGCATAATATCTAACCACAACAGAGGAATGTCACTGTCTTGACATTCCATTGTCAATCCCATAACCCTCAGATTCCCAGCCTCAGCAATGTTGGACTGGATGCGACTATGCTGCAATGGATTATACAAGGCTTGTGTCGGGCACATCTTAGCCCTCAAAGTAACATCCTTGCTCTTCAACACTCTAAAGGTCTTGTGTAGCAGATTCACCTAACAGAATACACATTTTGTTCTCTTGACTGCTATTTCCATGAGCACTGATTGTGGACCTAAGTAAGACAAAATCCTTGACAACTTTAACCTTTTCTCCATTGATCATGATGGTCCAGTGGTGAGGATTTGGGTCTTCCTTACATTGAGTTGTAACCCGTACTGAAGGCCACAATCCATGATCTCCAGCAGCGAGTGCTTCAGTTCCTCCTTACTTTTGACAGGAAAGGTTGTGTCACCTGCGTATTGCAGGTTGTTAACAAACTGTCCTCTAATCCTGATGCCGCACTCTTTTTCATATAAGCCATCTTCTCTGATTGTGATAGATAGGTTTATTGTGCCAAGATGGCCAAAAGGAACATGTGGGATTAATCAGATTGCACTTTGGTTGGAGTGAAAAGAGATAAATAGCTCTGAATGGCCCATCCTCCTCTCTCTAGCTCTCTGGTGATCAGACCAGAGAGCTGCTGCTTTAGCTAGTTCTCTGCTTCAACTTGTGAGCAACCTGCGGGACAGGCAACCCTGGATTGTGTTGCTAGAGCTTGGCGTTCCTTCGAGACCTGCTTTGCCACACTATTGGTGTGTACATCGCTTGAGCTTGAGGCTGGTGGATCCTGTCATTTTGCATTGCTTGAGTTCGACATTCCATCAGGGCCTGCTTCACTACGCTCCTGAACTGCTGGCTGTTGGTGACCCACCCTGTTGTTAGCTTCCTGAGGCAGGACTCTGCCTGCATTGCCTGAGGGAAGACTCAGCTGTCTGCTTCCTTGACCTTGGGCCTGGCAGCCCTTGTGAGTTGAATGACTTCCAGTATATTAACTGTTCCATGGAAGTGAGTTGAATTGAGCCCTCTGTACTGCTATGTCGACTAATTAGCTATTACCGTCCTTAATGCTGTAGAAGCCTATCTATCTATCTATCTATCTATCTATCTATCTATCTATCTATCTATCTATCATCTATCTATAATCATAAGTGTCTTGGTTTTGTTTCTCTAGAGAACCCAGACTAACACACTGATGATCTGCTTAATATATATATTGAATAAGTATGGTGGAAGGATACAACGCCAACCCACACCGTTCCTGATTTTAAACTATGCAGTATTTCCTTGTTCTGTTCACGCAACTGACTCTTGATCCATGTACACGTTCTGAATTCACACAAGGACGTGCTCTGGAGTCCCCATTCTTCTCAAGGTCATCCCTGGTTTATTGTGGTCCACACAGTCGAATGCCTTTGCACAGTCAATGAAACTCAAGCAAACCTCTCTCTGGTATTCTCCACTTTGAGCCATGATCCACCTGACATCAGCAATGATATCCCTGCTTTTACATCTTCCTTTGAATCTGGCCTAAACTTCTGTTCCTTGTATAAGTGAGTTCTATTCCCGTCAACCAAACTATGCTGGAGGCAGGCCATTGCCAAGGCTGAGATGAGAACTCTGGTTCCCTTGAGGGCCAGTTAGTTCACACTGTATTGTTAAGCTGTAACCTCTTAGGAGTCAGGGAAGAGACCTTTGGGCTTTCCCCACCCCTATATCAGAGTCAGCCAGCGATGGGTGCATGCACACAGGCCTGCACATTCCACCTCCCACGTCAAACCTTTGGGGCCCACGGACCAGCTGTGATACACGAGCTTTGGACTTGTCTGCCAGACAGCAGCAGCCAACTGGCACTTCACTCTATGCCCAGCACTAAGCCAGGACACTTACAGATGTAATGTCATGTGGTCCTAAGAATCATCCTGAGAGCTAGGCACTCACTGCCATGGAGTGATGCAGACTCCGAGCTTCGTACTACCATTCCTACTTACAGATAAGGGCAGGAAGCTGCTGGGGTGACACAGCTCAATAAATACACAGTGAATCTGTGACTCCAAGGATAGCAACACAAGGCAACGTCTGCTTCACAAGTTCTAGTGAGGGTTGACGAAACTTATGAAGTAAACCCCTCTGCAAGCAGGCCAGTGGAAAATGATCAAGAACATGTTTCCCAGACTTCTTAGCATTTATGCAGTCAACGTGGATGAGGCAGGCATTCTCCTTTTGTTTGTGAGGAGAAAAGAGGTGAGGGGACAATGAGACCAGCTTCTCAGAGGGGTTTTTCTTGGGCTCTCAACCCAAAAGCTGTTTTTCTGTGGGCGCTTCTTTCAGGTATGGTGTGTATGGTGTGGATGAGGACAGAGGATTCTGGTGATTGCTGGGCTAAGGATCCCAGAGAACTGCAGATCCCAACTTCCATGAGCATCAGCCTCAAACCCACATCTGCCCCCCTTTGCTGACTTGGGCAAATCTACAAAGCGAGTTTGCAGCAAACAGTATCACGTGGATGAAACTAGAGGGGGTCTCTCATAGGCACTTGTAGTAAGTACTGAGACCTTTTGAGTATCCGTTTGGTGACTATAGGGGTTCTGAGAACATGTCTCGCAGACTCCAGCTACAGGGAAAGGAGTTGACCAAGTGCTCCTAGCTGGTGTCTTGGGAATCCTCTCCATGTCTCCAAAGAGGTCCTGATCCCCACAGGCTGATCCCAGCCAACGCCTGATATTCAGGCAGGCCCATTCCTGGGAAGCATGGGAGCCCTGTGATGGCACTGGCTTCAGCGCTCTCTAATATACTTAGCACTGCACGGAGTCTCGAGACTTCTACTCAACCTTCCTTCTCTCCTTTACTCAAGGGCAAACCTAGAATGTGGTCTGGCGGCTCTCCTGCTCTGACTCCCTCCTTATCTTTTCTCCCAAGCATAAAAAGGTCTTTTCGCCCCACCGTGCCTCTCATTTCCTACATCTGACCCCCAGTGGCCAGCCCATGAGTTTCCCATCTACTACTGACCACTGCTGACATGGGAGCCTAGTAAACAGAGCTTGAGCTGAAAAGAGACCTTAACGCTCCCGTTATAAATAGAAAAGCTCAACCTGATAGATGCTAGAGGGCTGCATCATGACGCTGAGCCCCCCTCGCCCCTGATGCAAATTTTCTCCTGTTAATTTTCATCACGGAAGGTCCTGGGCACAAGAGGCACTCTTGAAACATCCAACCTCTGTAGCTGGTTTCACGAGGATTTTAGAACTGATTTCGCCCATGGAGATAGATAATCCTTCAGCTCTGAAATGGAAGATCATAATGCTTTGCCAATCTACTCTGATCCCAGAGAAAATGGACCGATAAGAGAAGATGATTTCAAGGTTTAAAGCCACTCCTAACCCAATGTGCTAAAATTTAAAACTCACTAAAGCATAGTGAGAAGACTTTTCAACCTGTCATTCTTATGAAACTGAGATACTAAATAGACCCCACATTCTCTTGGCACAACAAAAAGAGAGGTCCAGTGTGGTAAACAGTGATCCCAGTCAGGGGCTCTTTCTCTCTATAAGCTTTGGGGCCGCCAGTAAGCCACTGGTCATCAGTTTCTATTTCCTCTATTAAAAACCATTCCATTATCACCTTCAATAACTCATGACACAGAAAGCACACAGACCCCTGCCTGGTGCAGAGGGGTTGATCCAAAGATATCAGCTGTCACAATATCACTAGTAATGGTACCACCGCGTCTGGGTTTTCATGTAGACTAACTGGGATAACGGTGTCTGGCAAACCCCAGGCCTCCAGTGAGGAGTCAGTTTATCTGATTCAAAACCATGAGCTTAAACACTCAAAATAAATAAATCAAGGGGGGAAATGATGAATTCAAGTTTGCTCTGTGAGAGGCAAGCGGGGGCAGGGAGGAGGCAGGGAGCCAATATTTAAGGAGTGTCTAGGTACTGGGGGTTTGTCTTCATTTCCTTTCCAGAGTTTTCATTGCATTTTTTGTTTGATTGCAAGCAGTCCGGAGCCCGCTGATGGATATGTGTGCTGTGTTCTCAAGAAGATCAAAAGAGCGCCGGCGAGAGAGGACATAAAACTACACACACACATGCCATGATGGATGCCAAGGACGGAAAATTTCCAGTAGACCTGGTCTATAAATTGTCATTTAAATTTGCAATTTAAAAACACTGCCTGACTTTTTGATTTAGCTGACGGTATATGGGGAACAAATAATGGAATCCTAATAAGCAAGGCTTAAATGACATCTCCTGTCTCCCAGACACCGAGAGCGACCATAGAATTCTAAGGAGAGAAAATAAATCCAGCAAGAGAATAGGGAAGATGCCCAGAACTAGAGAGTTGCACTAATCACTTGATGACAGAGACCCAGGGAAATGCCTTTTGGGCTGTTTAAAATTCGAATCCTCACCAGACCTAGAGCGAGGCTGTCAGCTAAACACCCTTAAAGCCACCATGGAGGGGTACAGATCTGAACTGGGTTTTTACATTCCGTCACATTAAAACAGACGAAATATATATATTCAAGGCTCCAACAGATTAGCGCTGCTCAGCTGCGTGAAAAGATTTAAACTGCGAGAGAAGCTCACAGTCGCAGGCGTCCACAGGCAAATCTTCACTCCTGTGCTTTGCTAGGGGGTAGTCCCCCCACGGTGACACGCCTGTGAAGGGCACCCACCCCGCAGTCTCAGCTTGTTCTCACTGCAGAAAAACAAGCTAGCATCCTCCCTGACACAAAAGAGAGGGGATAAACACTGCATCCATTTCAAGGAGGGAAACAGTGGCTGCTAAAAGCAGTGGCTCAAGCCACAGCTTAAGTGAGATTTGGCAAACTTGCAAGAGACCAGTGATAAAGGGCATCGGTAAGAAGCAGACTGGGAAAGAGAGTCTGTGACTCAAAGCTCAATCGGATGAGATCAGTTTGCCATTTCAAAGATGGAAATTTCCAAAAGTCACCTGAGAATAGCTTAAATAGGAAGGTTCCGTGCAAAACAGCAAAATGGAGAACTGAATACACAATTGGCTCAGACTACACCCCATGTGTTTGCATGCTAATGGGCACACCGACTCTCACGTGCAGACCAAATGATGGAAAGAAAATGTATTGTCAGCTGGTGACACTCAAGGCCAAGCCGTGACTTCAGATTCGCTACAGTGTGAGAAGCAGCCATTAAAATTAACCAGTATTGGCACCGTACACAAAATCTATTTGCGATCCATAACATTTCAGAGCAGTAAGAGAAACCACGCTAATCGTTAGTTTAACACATGGGGAGAAAACTGATGGGCTATGCATTACTGACTACATACTTGTAGGCCAAAGGCTACAGAACTACCTACCTAAGATAGCATGTGCTATTGTTCAACAACCGCTTCCAGGGTCCACGCTACGTCCCTGGCTCTGTGCATCACACAGAATGAGTACACTGCGTCTGTCACCTGATGGAGCTTTTACTCTCGGGGAGGGGAGAAGCCATCAAGATTTCTGATCTGCTTGTCTTCCTCTCACACAAGGACTGGGCACAATTCATTTTTATAAATTCAGATTTAAATCCAATAGGTAGACTGTGTCTATCATAGTAGGTGGTAACTCACAAAGCATCCATTGAACTTTAAGAAGAAAAAAAATACCTGAACTTGAAGAATCTTTATATCCCACAATCTCTCAGAAGTCCTTGGGAATTTAGTTCCCTCGTCTATACAGTTTCAACCAACTGCCGCGAATTGTCACCATTTCCTCTTGTTGGAGGTGCCAGCAGGTTGCCTTGAACACCCACTGTGTGTCCAGGGCTGCAGCGCTGGTCTTCACGGGTTAATTCCATCATTTGTTCTTTCTGCCATTTTGAACTCCAACCAGGAGGTTCTTAGATAAAAACTACCACAGCCTACAAAGCACAGACTTGAAAATCAGACTGCTTAAGTTCTTCATTTAAATCCTAACTCTGCTAGTTTCTAGCCTTGGGCAGGTTATTGAACGGCTGTGACGCTAGGTTTCCCCATATGCATGTAAAATGTGAAAGTAAAATGAGACTAAATATTCTAAATGTTTAGCTCACGAGCCATCCTCTCCCTATGGAGTTTTGCTTCCTACCATCTTCTATCACCTGTTTTCCCCTCTTTAATGATCGACTCCACCTGACCAAAAGCCATCGGATATTGGACAAGACCAAGTCTTGCAGAGTCTCGTGAAGCACAAGCTAAAAGAGGTGTTGGCCAGTTGCCCATTTCCCACCTGCGACCAAGCATCAGCCCTTGCCCTGGTCCCACCTGATTCCAGCACTCAGGGCTACCCACCACAGCTTCACTGTGATGTCCAATGCGTTTAGCACATGCTTCCATATTGCTGTTAATAAGGGATATGGCAATGATCATTTCCCCAACAATCGGGGTCCTGATCCTTTTGAGGATCACACAATAAGAACATGCTTCATTGTTGGAGATAATTCCCCTTCCCCTGCACATTTGTCAAAGGCGGTTTCCAACAGCCCCGCACATCATCCTGAAATACATGATAAGATTCAGGTCCGCTATTCATCATCCGCAGGGTTTCTGCCAATGTAGGGGCTGCATGGTTCTCTTGCCTCCGGTTTCACAATTGGGAGGCAACGTCTCCCTGGAGCAGGATCACCAGCCAGGGAGGGCTGAAGGGCTCAAAGGATGATGGTCCCAAATCTGAGGAAAGTGGATCTTCACTGTCGAAACAGAAATGATCGGTGGAGCTACACTGCCTCCACTGCACCTCCTTTGTAACAGGAACCAGAGCCCTAGGAGCTGGGCACTCATGGAGGGCTTATTTGATTTCTGCGGCTTTTGCTGAAAACTGGCCAAGTTTGGTGGAAAGAGCTACTACTTCAGAAGAATTAGATCTGAGTTAAAAGTGTATGACCTTTTATATTCAAAACTTATCTAAGTAAACTTCACCATTCCCTGAGAGAAATTTGAAAGGTACTGTCATTTTCTGCCAGGCAGAGGGTCAGTCATGAGGAGCTTCTTGAGAGTGGCATCGTAGCTGGGTCTCAGAGGAGCAAGTGGGCACTGAGAGAAAAGGGACAGGGGGCGCTTTTTCCATGTTGAGAGGGAAGGTGAAGCAAACTCAGGCACACCTGAACAGGGCTGAGCAGGTCAGTGTGTTCAGAACATTCCAGGTGCCTGGAAGTCAAACATGACATTGATTGAATGGGTGATCGTGAATTACAGTGTCATTCCAGCAGCAGTTCTTGTTTGTGGCACTAACCTTGTCTTGTTGCTCTTCCCTATCAAAGGGGGTACATGCAGAACAGAATTTCAAATTTTCATGGAATCCAGACTTTATGGATCCACGGAGGCTGGATGAAGCTCTGAAACTATTGCCCTGAGATGATTTTCAAAAGTAACCCAAAAATACCCCCTGAAGTTTTATTAGAAGCAAATACAATGTGATTTAACCGATTAAAAAAACGTCTGCCTTGAGCACCATGCTCTTTAAGAATGATCTACATGGCACCTAAGTGACAACAGTAACTCACAGGATTACACAGGGACTTTAGGAGCCAGGGAGCTGGTGGTAATGGAGGAGGAACAAGTCATTTAAGGAAGACGAGACAGTTGCGCAACCTAAACTGCAGAAAATGGTCACTGCAGGCAGGAATCCTTCAAGGTCATCTCCTCTCTACTTCTGTATATCCCGACGGTACGGAGAGTATCTGAGGGTCTTCTTAGGAGGGAAATGGTTTCTTGTCAATCACATGGTGCTCCCCTGGGAACACACACACGGGAACTGAAGAGCTATGGGTGCCCAGGGGGAGGGTTCCCTTTACAACTACATGACATATCCCAACATCACTCTAAGGCCAGCACAACCTGCAGGTGCTGCTGCTGGAACCTGAAGGGTGCCCGTGGCGGGGCATTTGATCAGAGTCCATGCCACTCAGTAGGGGGAGCAGACAAGTCCAGCGTCAAGGACAGAGCAGGTTTCTGCAATCTGAGAACTACAGGGTCCTCATTTATAAGCTCGGGCACGGTGGTCACCTCCCGGAGTCTGTTGGTCCCCATGTCGATCAACTGCTATAGACACTGTGTAAAGCCTGCTGCCATCAAGGCAATTCTGATGCATGGTGACACCATGTGTGTGACAGAGTAGAACTGTGCCCAAAAGGGTTCTCTGTGGCTACTTTTCACAAGTAGATTGCCAGACCTTTCCTCTCAGGACCTCCTTGGGAGAGCCTTTGTGGTTTGCAGTCAAGTGCACTGACTGCCTGTACCACACAGGGGCTCCAGACTTATTCTTGACAGACACATGGACAACAGACAGTACATCCTCTCCTCTCCCCTCCAGGCCGGCCTCTGTGGGTGCCCACTGCCAGGCAGTGCAGAAATGCTCAGGCCTGTGGCATGCATACCCTGACCTTCCAGAAGCTGCGCAGTGATGGAAGGAGGCTGCGGAAGTCCCAGCAAACCTGGGGTTTTGGTCTGCTTAGCAAACAGACACGCATACTAAAGCCCCGTGCTCTGGCTCACTTGCTGGGTATCTGCGAGGATGAAGACTCTCCCGGCCCAGGAAGGAGGCTACCCCTAACCTAACTCTCTGAGACAGGCAGGACTTGGAGGGCTCTGCAAAGGGCTTTGTTCTTCGAAACATCAAAATTCAGGCCCAGTCGCTGCCAGAGGCAGTGCACTGAGCTTAATGAAGCAGTCGGATAAACTAATATGGCAAATCGTATCGCTCTTGCTTCCAATATGGCCCACGTCACGCTAAATGACAGTGCCAGACACGACTGGACACACACCACAAAGGAGAAGGGGCTTGCTGGGTGGCAGGAATCGTGAAAGCCACACACTAAGAAGCTCAAGAGGCAGCTCTGAGAGGAAGGCTTTGTGTTTCCTTCTTGCTTCTCCCCGCGCAAATGAGGCTCCTACACAATGGCCATCCTTACGTTTGAGAGTGATTTCAACAGACACTTCCTGAAGGCCTCCCACGTGCCAGGCACTGGGGGATGAACTCGTGGTTCACGGCAGAGCCCTCCCCTCCCCCCCCCCAAAGTAAAATATTACCGGGAAGCTTTGGCAAGTCTGAGATTGCACATTTGACTAAGGACAGGGTGCTAAAGGACCCCTCACAAATCCAAGGGTCTTGGCAGAGAGTTTCTTAGCCTTAAGTTCATTCTCAAGTTCACTCACTCAATAACTCAACCAATCCTGCAGCACGTCTGTATGCTTCAGCATTGCACTTGATGACGGAAGTAAAGGAGTTAACATGACATTGCCCACACAGAACTCCCAGCCTGGTGAGTGATGAAAGGGGAGTACAAGATCATTACAGGGATGTGTTATGACAGGGAAACATGAGGGGCTCTGAGGAGCATGGAGGATAGTCACGAGCCACAAGGGGGGTGTTACCACGCGGCCCCAACCTGTTTCTGGGACAAAGGACAGAGATCTAGCATAAAACTAAGATCTGAGCAGAGGTAGCTTTGTAAAAGCATAAAAACCAAAACACACTGCCATTGAGTCCACTCTGACCCACGGCCACGCTGTACGGCAGGGAAGAACTGCCCCGTGGGTTTCTGAGACTGTAACTGTTTATGGGAGTAGAAAACCTCATCTTTCTCCCTCAGAGGTTGGTGGTTTCGAACTGCTGACCTCTTGATTTGTGGTCTAATGCATAAACACTATGGCACCAGGCCTTCTGAAAAAAGAAAAAGGAACAGATACTCTTGAGAGTAGAAGATGCATGTGTAAAACCTCAAATGTGAACATGCACATGGTGCTTCTGAGGTGCCATCAAGTTACTTCCAACTGCTGGCGACTCCATGACCAAAAGGACCAAACATTGCCCCGTTTTGCGCCACCCTCAATATTCTCATGTTTGAGCCCATCGCCGCTGCGACAAGAACATGGTGGGCTAAGACGCTGGCATTACTTCAGTTGAGTATCATTACGGGGCAGTGGGAAGAGATGTGGTTGGAATGATAGCAAGGATCCCCACTAGACAAGACCTCCTAGAATGAGATAAGCAGTGTAGATCTTGTCTTGAGGACAATGGTAGCCAGAGAAGGTGTGACATGACCAGAGCTTCCAGTTGGTGAGCAGGTGGAGACTAGTTGAAAGAAGAGTAAGACTACAGAGCTGAGGGCCACCTAGGAGGCTGCCAGGAGGATCCTGATGAAATACGAGGCAGCAGGAGCTCCGGGAAGGAGAGAAAGGAGGAAAGATTGGAGATTTAAGAGGTCACATTGATGGGCCTCAGTAATTCATTAGCTGAGGACACATGAAACCAGGATTGGGAGTTACACAATCTGGTGTCAGTTTGGGACTTGAGAAGATTAAGAGTGATGGGGTGGAGTTCTGAGAATTCTGGGAAATCTAGTTTTTCCTCCTTGGAGGCAGGAGACACACACTCTCTCTCTGCTCACTCCCTGAGGAGAAGCCACATGGATCTACCCTGATGCAGCCCTGGGAACTGGAGAAGCCCCTCAAAGGCCCCTGCCAGCACTGAGATGCTTACAACACCACTGGATTCAGACTTTCTACCCACTGGCCTCTGATCATCCTGCATTCAACATCATTGCATACGTTTCGTGAGTCTGAAGAGGACTTTATAGACTTGATAGTTGTAATATTGGACAGATGGGCTAATCTCGGACTTATGGGCTTGGATTGGACTGGGTTGGGATGCTTTCTTAATATACAATTTACCTTTTATATAAAATTCTCTCTGATACATATGTGTTTTCATGAATTTGCTTCTCTAGTCTACCCAGACTGACACACCAGGCAATGCTTCATTCTGTTGTACAGCGGGTCATTAAGAGTCAGAATTGATTTGATGGCACTTAACACCAGAAAGGAGCCCTGGTGGTTATGTGTTGGACTGCAATCTGCATGGTCAGCCGTTTGACCCACCAGCTGCTCTGAGGGAAAAGACTGGGCTTTCTACTCTCAGAACCTCACAGGAGGGCACTGTGTGTCAGCACTGACTCAGTGGCAGTGAATTTAGAAATTTTTAGACCAGGTCAACATGTCAAGAATGGCCAACATGTCAAGAATGGTCAACATGTCAAGAATGACGCCCTAGTAAAATAGTATCTGACCACAAGCTGGCCAGCGAATAGGGTCAGAAAGATGACCCAAGTGGAGTGGCCAGCACACATACAAACCCTGAGGTGCGTGTTGACAGACACTGGAAGTTCAATGTGTCTTTAGGCCATGGGTGGGCAAAGGAGAGGAGATGGACCAGATCTTGGGAGGCCTGGTAATATCGTCCTGTGAGGGGCACTGCTGGACTTACTGAACAAGGTCAAGTGGGAAAGTGATATGCTACAGCATGAAGGTTGGAATGGACAAAGCATGGCTGGTGTAAGGGAACCAGTTTGAATGAGGTCTTTGAAGGCAGTCACCAGTTAAACTCAATAGGAGGGAAGATGCGGCTGAGAATGAGCACACTGGATGGGGTTTTTAGATGATAACGGATACCCAGGAAAGTCTTACATATACCTGAAAATTATCTGGGGATTCTGTCAGAACACAGATTCTGATTCAGCATACCTGGGGTAGAAATGTAAATTCTCAGCAGGAGATCAAACCAAAACGAACCTTTTCAAGCCTTGCCACAAACAATATTCTATCCCTCCCAAGCGCTCCAGCCCAAGAGCTTCACTACACACCCCAAGAGAAATGTCTGCCCCAGTGTCATGCTATCAATGACTTCAAATTCCCAGAGCCTGCAAATCAGAGTCAGCAGAGACGTTTGAGTTCATCAAGATCCCGATCCCTGCACATTTCCATGGTATGGCTTCTCTGTTGTTCTCCCTGGTCCTCCCCTACCCTGACACCCGTCTTCCCAAGAAGAGCAGCCTCTCTCATTCATCCACATGCCCACAACCATCCAGCATCAAGACTCAGAGCCAAGCACACAGCATGCCGTCCCCAAAGACAGCACAGGCTCTAAGCACTGGGCAAACCTACAGGAACATAAACCACAGAACCTTGGGCAAGTCTCTTGATCTCCCTGAACATTATGTTCTGGTGTTAGATCAGGTGACAGGCGGGGTGGGCTCATCAGGGACAAGTTACCTAAAAAATAATACCTATTTATAATTTGACAACACGGTCCATTTCCCTTGGCATTCTCTGTCCAGACTCTCAATTATTTTTGGAGCAACCACTAATTGAAAATGAATTAGCCTGCTGTCCCATTAGCTTATTACATGATGTCTCCCAGCCTCTTTCTGTCCCGCAGCACTACAGAGTATGCTGCCCTAAGGGCAGGTGGGAAAACTGAGAGAAGTGAGCAGAAAGGAAAAAATTCTTCTATCGGGACAGCCTTGGAAACCCACAGGGGCAGGAATACCCTGTCTTACAGGATAGCTTTAAGTCCCATCAGCTTGATGGCATGGGTTTGGCTTCAGTTCAAACACTGTTGTTTTTGTCATAAGTGTCGCCAAGTTGGCTCCGACCCTGAGTGAGCCTGTGCACAACCGAACAACACACTGCCCAGTCCTGCCCATCCTCACCGTTGTTCCTGTGCCTGAGCCCCTGGTTGCAGCCAGGTCCTGCCCATCCTCACCGTTGTTCCTGTGCCTGAGCCCCTGGTTGCAGCCACTGCGTCAGGCCATCTCCTTGAGGGCCTTGCTCTTTTTCACTGCCCCTCCACTGTACCAGACATGATGTCCGAGGACAGGTTCTCTCCTGACAGTATGTCCAAAGCATGTATGATGAGAAGTCTTAGCATCCTTGTCTGTAAGGAGCACTCTGGCCTTGCTTCTTCCAGTACAGATCGGTTTGTCCTTTTAGGAATATTTTCAATATTCCTCACTAGCATATATCTCAAATGCATCGATTCTTCTGGTCTTCCCTATTCAGTGTTCAACTCTCACATGCGGATGGGGCAATGGAACATACCCTGGCTTGGGTCAGGCTCCTCTTAATCGTCAACGGAACATCCTTGCTCTTCTACACTCCAAAGAGGTCTTGTGCAGCAGAGTTACCTAATGCCAAATGCCTTTGACCTCTTGACAGCTGCTTCCATGAGCACTGTTGTGGATCCAAATAAGATAATATCCTTTACACCTTCAAGCTTCCCTCCATTTGAATGAAGACAACGGAAAGGTGCCCACACATCGGAATCAGACCCACTTAGGATTGAGGCTTTTTTTTAAAGACTTGTGTCTAATCCTAAAGTATGGGGGCCTTTCCATTGTCTTCATTGAAATGAGCAAGGTGCTAATACAAAGGGTGGGTTGATCCGCAACAGGGGAAGTTGTTTGGAATCTGTGGAGTTCAAGGAACTCAGGCCAGGGAGTTCTTGCTCCTTCCAGCCCTGGCTCTTGCCTGACCCACTGCGTGACTGCGGGCACGCCACTGCTCCTCTGGAGGCCTCACCGGTGACAACGAGGCTCTAATTACGCACTAGTTCCTGGTCGCATCTTAGGCCGGTAGTTCTCAAACTGTGGTCTCGACCCCTTCGGGGGTTGAACGACCTTTTCACTGGGGTCACCTGATTCATAACTGCAGCAAAATGACAGTGATGAAGTAGCAACGAAAATAATTTTATGGTTGGGGGGTCACCACAACATGAGGAACTGCATGAAAGCATCGCAGCCTGAGGAAGGTGGAGACCCACTGCCTTGGGCGCTTTGCCTTCTAGGGAATGTCCTCTTGTCTCAGTACAATTCCATGTGTAGGGCACGGGGTTCCTTGTGTTTATGAATATCAAAAAGTCTCTTGCTTCTAGTTCGGAAAGCAAAGAAAAGAGTTTTAATTCAGAATTTCTTCACTAGGATGCACACCTAGCATTTAAATGGGTAAAGTTAAACTTGGAGTAAAATTGAAACTAAAGTAGTTGGAGAGAGACGCAGAGGCAGAGTAGAGGCCCAATGGATTTCTGAGGTTCAAAGTGAGAGCCACAAAGTGGGAAGGAGCTAGACTTCTTCAGCAAGCCCCCCCACCCACTTGCCTCAGCACGGGGAACAGGAGTCAGGATCTTCCACCAGCCTCAGGGCCGGCTGGGTGTATGGAGCTGGTACAAGAACACATTCATTGATGAACATGCCTTCGGCCGATGCACATGGTATAGCGACTGCAATGGAGGCTGCTGCGTGGAAGGTCTGAGCCCACCGAGAGGGGGCTTGGGACACAGGCCACCTTTCAGCAAGGTCATTGCCATGAAGAGCCTCTGAAGCACAGCTCTCCTCGGCAGGAGTTACAATGTATCTGCATTTCTGTTAGTCTTGGGCCTTCTAGGTTTTCAAAGAAGGACTGGTGCTGGCACCGCGTTTAAGGGCTCCGCGGCACACTGAACAGTCAGCAGCATGAGATCGCTAGGGAACTGTGGGAGAGAGAGGTGACCGTCTGCATCCTGAAAGAGTTACAGTCTGGGAACCCCCCAGGGCAGCTCTACTCTGTCCTAGAGCGCTGCCATGGGTTAGAATTGATTTGGTGGCAGTAAGTTTGGGATGTGTCCACTTTGGTGGAACAAATATTATCTCCAACTCCATTGCAAGGCTGGGAAATGGAAACTCAGAGCCTAGACAGGATGGAGTAAAGCGAAACAGCCTGGGGTCAGCATCCACATTCAGTGTCCCGACTGACCCCAGGCTGCCTTCCCTGCAGGACACGAGCAGCAGATGGCAGCAGGGATGGACTGGCTGGCTCTCTCTGGACCATCCTGATTAAAAGATGTTTTTTTGTTTTAAATTAATTTCCCAAGGTCCTTGAGGGTCCGATGGGTTAATGAATATGACAGCACTTTAGAAGCTCTTAAGTGATAGGCCCATTAGCAAAGGTTATTTTCTGGGGCCAACTAGCCCATCAGGGGATCAAGCCCTGGCGCTGGCATTCCCGAAACATTCTTTAGCCTACACAGACCAGGCTTTTCTGAGAAACCTACAGAGTCACGGCTCACAAGTGACCTGGTCTGTCTCCAGGGCTTAGTCGGCTGACTCCTCTTGGAGTCCAGCAAGTCCTTCGGAAAGCCAGGTGCCTGCGGAGTTGCTTCCGCCTCACATTGACTCCATGTGTGTCACAGCAGAACCATGCTCCTCAGGATGTTCGGTGGCCGTGACCTCTTGGAAGTACACTGCCAGGCCTTTCTGCTGAAGTGCCTCTGCATGGACACAAACCACCAACATTCCCGGGGGCGGGCCAACACTGAATCCCTGCTGCCCTCCACGGACTCCTTGGATGATTACCAGAAACAAGATCAACAGCTGCCTGTCTTCATGATAAGTATAACAAGGAGTAAAGCCTTAAAGTAGCTAAAGAAATATCCTGGCCTAAACACAATAGAGAAGAAAGGGATTTACAATTAGAAACTAGGGCTGCTGGTTCCAAAATCAGTGCTCGTTCCACTATGGGCAGTTGCCAAATGGGGCTGAGAGAAACACTCCAGGAAGGGACCCCGGAAAATCTGCATTCACTCACCACAGAACTCATCCCTCTACCCCAGGCTTCTATTAGTGTACTCATGCCGGGGCCATGAATAACAAGAATTGTGTCAACTAATCCCTGTCCCCTCCCTTTGATGTTAGGTAACGAACCAGAAAATATATTTTCCTTCTCAAACCCGCCATCAAAAATTCTTAGAATAGACATCATTTCATAGGCTGTATGTACTGTGACCCAACCTGAGATAGTTAAAGTTTACTGTACCAACCTGGCCAATAAACACAGGAAGGGTTAATTGAAGGGTGGAAAAATAAATGGCTCAGTGAGCCTCGCCTTTTGAGTTTTCAGGTCTCTTGCTTTGTGATGGTCAGACCAGGGTGCAGCTGCCTTAGCCAGTTCCCTGCTTCAGCTGACAAGGCTCACCTCCTACAAGACATCCCGGAGGAGAAGCCGCATGGACCTACTCCGATGCAGCCCTGGGTGCTGGAGCAGCCGTGTGGAGACCCCTGAAGCGCTGAGATGCTTCCACGCTCACTGACTCGGCTTTCCTCCTGCAGTCGGCTTCTGAGTGTCTTAAGTTTCTTTAGCCCACTCTTAGGAGAGAACACTATGCTGTTAGCTAGTCCTTTATTCCCTTTAGGAAATAAAACATACGCCTCAGGAATCTTCTGAATCTTGCTAACTGTAAGGGGCTTCTAGTCTACAATAACATGTACTTATAGGGGAATGTATTCGTGATGCAATGTCAAATAATAGAGCTGGGTGTAAACTTATAAATAGAAACATCTCAACATACTTTATTCCAGAAGGGAAGACTTTATAATGCCAATAATTAGTCTTTTTGTTTGACACAATCAGGTATGCCGATTTTGCCTTTTCTAGCTTTGGGTGAGACACATAAGTGGACTTTTCTTAAAAAGTTAATTAGTTATTTTAAAAATTAACTTTTTTTTTCAAGAAAAAGGCCTAAACAGAAAATTGGTATGTAAGGTTATGCAAGTTTGACCGACAGCAGATATATATTTATACACACACACGCACACATACACTAAAACCCTAAACCAAATATCATCAAATCCAATACTGCAGTATTTAGGAAATGACACATCATGGTCAATTATGGTTTACTTCAGAAATGAACATTAGAGAATCTATCAGTGAAACCCACCACAAGATAAATCAAAAGGGAAAATATCTATTATTCATATAGACAGTTAGTCATTGCAATAAATAAAACACACGTATGATGAAACTCAACATGCAGATGCAGAATTAAAAAGGAGAAGAAGAACCCCCTGAAAATGATAAGTGAGACCGAGTGCACGTGTACCAAAGGCAGCTCAGAATCCAGGCCTGTTTCCCAAACTGAACAAAACCGTTTGTTCCACAAACTGAAGATTTTAAGCAGCAGCCTATTCTGCAATCTATAGAGGTCGTTAACATGCGTCAGAATCAACACAACTAACAACGACAATAATAATCTTAAAGTTTCGCTGTCATGATTAAAGGGAATTTAGAAGCAGTTCTATTTTTCAGGAACAAAGTCGGATATCTATTAGCAGTAACTATTATTCTGCTAGCAGGTCCAACCGATCCAGGAAAACAAGAACAGGAAATACGTGCTTATAGGAAAGAAGAGGTACATGCTTATTTGTAAGTCATGTTGCCTACAAAGAAAACCCAAGAGGAATTTAAAGAAGAAAGGGTTCATATAGGTTAACAACATTCTGCATTCAAGATCAATTAATGCTTTATTTCCTTGTAAAGTTGTACTTACTGTGGCTCAGTCAGCAACCTATATTTAATCCAATATTTAATACTCCATAGTCCAAAATGAAGACTAAGAAATGAATGGGTCTTGCGCACATCATCACTCTCTCTTTCGAACGAATGGTGTTCTTGTTGTCTTCCTCCAGATGCGCGCATTCATGTTCTGGATTGTCACTAAATCTAAGCAACATTTCGCTTCATGAATGTAGAGATAGGTGTGCATGTTTTCCCTGTGGTTTCATCTCTTTCCGTTCTCATTTTACAATTGTACATACAAGTATGAAATCTTGCTATGGGACAGATGAGGTACAGATATTTTAAGAGGCATTGATGCTAAAAGGCAGATAGAACAAAGTGAAGATGATGGTAAAGATGAAACTGATGATTAGGAGACGGGGAGATGGAAGAGGAAAAAACAGGCCAAGAAAGGAGGTGGAGAACGCTGGCAGGGAAGGAAGGATGCGAAGAGAAAGAGGAGGACAAGGAAGGTGGAATGAAGAGAACACATCTAACATTTATTGAGAACTTAATAAATGTCAAGTACTAAACTAATTGCTCTATTTTCCTAATTTCAATGATCGATCTCCAGAGGGAGCTTACGAAGTTTGCATGGCATGCATAGATTCTGTAAGAGAGGAAGATGAGGCTCAGTGGGCGTAAATAGCTTGCCAAGGCCATTTAGCCAGGAATTCTGAGATAGGCAACATTTCAACCTATGGCTCCATGCCTAGACTCTATGGAATTAAATACTTTTTAGAAGACAGCTCTTCTCATCTGCACTGTGCTGATTTGGGGAGCTTTGGGGGATGTGAAGAAGATGAGGCCTGAAGGGTCACCTTCTCATTCCCATTCCAAATGCCCAGCCCAGACCATGGCCTGAGTAATTAAGTCCTTGCTTCAGAATGCTTCTGGTTTTGCATGCTTAAAGTTAAGAATAAAAAATATACACTAACATACAATTTTAATGCATTAAGCATTCAAGAGCACAAGTTTCGTGGAAAGGTTAAATTTGAAGCAAAAATATAACTTGTCAGTTTTCAGTGAAAAAAAGAAGCAAGTATTTGAATTCTAGTACATGCAAGGCTCTACAATAATTTTTTTTCCCACGTAGCAGTTCTCTTAAGACCCGTTCTTTCACCCACTTGCTTTTTTCTATTATTCTTAGGCCACGAGGCATAAAAAACAAGGTTTATATTAAGTTTTCAGGAATGAAAGAGACTGCTTCCAAAATATTTGTGTTTCAAATAAACACCTAAAGAAAAATTTAGAGTCCTTCCTGGGGGTTCGGCTGTCCAAGAGCTGCATGTGCATTGCATTTAGGTCCCTTGATTCCTACAGAGTGTCGGGCAAATGCCATCACAAAGCATGACCAGGCTGGCACAGAGCGTCTGGTACAAATCACTGCCCATACGCAGCAACCATGGCAAGTCTATAATGATATTGTCCAAGACCTAAAAGAGAGTGGGATGAATCCTATTCCAGAGGAAAAGAAAGAGCTGAAAACCACTGGGAGAGCAGACAGAAACACAGACACACACACACACACACACACACACACACACATGCAAAAAGCAAGGAAGTTGCGTAAATCTAAGCTACCGCGTGACAAACTTACTGGAAACCCAGGAGACCAAAGTCCTCAAACTACAGGCCAAGTGGTGGAATTGCACTAGCATCACACTTGGTGTCAGCCTTCATGGCAAGCTATTGGACCACCTCTTCTGGGTCATCCAGGGCTTCCTAAGGGCTGGGGCTTAGAGGGTGGACCAAGAGGCCCAGCTGCAAAGGCGTATACAGCAAAAGAGAGAAATAATAACAGAAAAGTCAGACTTCAGATACATGCTACTGAAACCAACCACCCAAACGCACACAATCCATTGCTGAGGGCAAAACCAGGCTCTCCGTGGTGGGTTCACTAACCCCCCCCCCCCCCAGCATCGGTAGGAGAACTGAGCACAAGGAGGAGAATGACAAGAACAAGAAGGTCTAGCATGAGTTAACGGTCCAGCGGCCACCAGCGTCCCCAGCATCCACACCACCTGGGAGCTTGTTAGAAGTACAACTGCTCAGACCCCTTCAGGATGCCCAGAATCAGGAACTCTGCTGGTGGGCCCAGAAGGCGGTGCTTCAGCAGCTCTTCTGTGACTCCGGTGCTGGTAGAGTTTGAGAACCGCTGGTAGTTCTCCATGGTGAGTGCCAAAGGGCAGAATGCCCGCAGGGTAAACCCCAGCGGGGCGGGGGTAGGGGTGGGGTTCATAGAGCGATGGGGCTGGAGAGATGGTTAGAAGGCATATTAGAAAGGGCTTGGTATATTATGAAAAGGATTTTGAATTTAACCTAGAGAGACACAGATACGCCGCTCAGGAGTACCAAACCAAGAAACGAGTAACATCACCAGCTACTGATGCTACGGACTACCACGGATGAAGCACACAATGCTGGTGGCGACAGAAGCTACATGTACCATGTGAAAGTCTGTTCCTCTGCTGGCTGGAGAGGCGCAGGCCTCTTCCCCAAACAGAGACGCCGCCTTCGACAGGGCGGAGACCCAGGCCTACCTTTCTTTCTGCAGTCTTTCTTGGTGCTGGTTTTCACAGCTACTTGAAGTTCGGTCTCAGTTGACATCCTACTAAATCCTTAGTCCACTTCACACAGATCCCGGGCCTCGGCCAGGCTCATGGAGGACTCCTCTCCACGAGAACGACTCCTCCCTTCAGAAAGGACTCCCCAGGCGGCTCATTTCATTCACTCCTTCCGAGGGCTGCGAACGGAGAGAGGCAGAAAGTCAGAACCATCCCATTGGAAGTGAAGCAGAAATCACAAAGGGGGGAGGTGGGGGTGGGGGTGGGGGGTGCACTGGCAAGCAAACACACAAAACGGACTGGTAAAGTCAGGAAGCTACTGGCAAGGCTTACATCAACGGTAAAGGCATAGCACACAGTTAAGCTTTTGACTTTTTTTAAACTTTTATTTTACTTAATTTTTGTTTTTGTTTTTTTCTTAATTATTTTATTGGGTGCTCGTACAACTCGTATCACAATCCATACATCAATTTAATCAGGCATGTTTATACACATGTTGACTTCACTCTTTTCTAGACATTTACTTTCTATTGAGCCCTTGGTATCAGCTTTCCCGCCCCACTTTCATCCCCCCACCACCCTTAACCCCCTGATAGATTATACATTGCTATTATTTTCATCTCTCACACCGACCACTGTCTCCCTTCCCCCATGTTTTCTGTAGTTCCTCCCCCGTAGTGGGGTGTATGGTTATGTGTCGATCATGGCGATTGGTTCTCCCTTTCTCCTTTCCTCTGCCCCCTCTTCCCCCTACTCTTCTGGCATCACCATTCCCACTCCTGGATTCTGTGTGTCATGAGCTCCCATCCCTTTCTGTACCTGTGTACATGTTCTGGTCGAGTCTGAACTGAGAAGCCGCACTGGAGTCATGGTAGTGGGGGGTGAGGGAGCCTCAAGAACCAGAGGAATATAGTGTGTTTCATTGATGCTTTACTGCACCCTGGTGACTCAGCCCCTCCCGCACTCTGCTTTCCACGCAGCACCGAGAATGAGGGTCTATACAAGAAACTGCTTCTCAAACCAGCTAACTCCCAGAAGCATTTTTTTTAATTCTCTCTGTTTTGTACATTCAGGCAATAGATGGCACCCAGGCAATAACACCAAGCCAGGCTTCCTAAGCAGCTCCATGGAGATATTTCCAACCCGTCCATCAGCCAAGCTTCCTGAGAGCCTTGGGCGCTAGAGTAGATCCTAAAAGCAACCTGTGGTCTCTCTCATGGGCAGCATCAGGAAGGGCGGGGAGCTGATAAACATGCGGTTCCAGGAGCAAAGTTACAAATGGGGATGGAGAAGTGTTCTAACCAGACAACTCTAATGGTGAACCCCGGCGCCAGCTCTCAGAGCAGGCAAGCCCTGAATGTGGAGAGGAAGCAGGCACACCTTTCATTCATTCATTCATCAATAAATGTCCTGCACAGTATTAGAAAACAGTCATGGAGTTGACTAGAGGACGACTTGCAGTGACCTAGAGGACAGAGTAGAATAGCCCCCCTTGGGTTTCTGAGAATATGAATTCCAATGGGAGTAGACAGCCTCATCTTCCTCATGAGGAGAAGCTGGTGGTTTTGAATGGCTGACTGGGTGGGTTAGTAGTCCAATGTAAAAAATGTAAAAACCTACTCTGCCCCCCCCACCTCACCCCCCGGCCCAGGTACTATTCAACCGAGACCCTGTGCTAAGCAAAGACAAGGACAGTAATGAGACCACAGCACTCGTATTACAGCAAGTACTGAGTGTGCATCCCGTAAATACAGCGCCCTCAGCCTCCGCTCACATACACCTCTCTGAACTCATTGCAACAGAGGGAATGAATTATGGAGTCAAATCAGCCCCAGTGACTATCAGATAGTTTTATCAGAGAGTTCTGCTGAAAATAAACATTTCACCACTTATCTATTTATAAAGAGCTTTAAGAGATCGTAGCCAGGAATAGAGCTTCAGACTATCTAGCCACGTCCTCGCGCATAGCTCAGACATAAAATCATTTTCTGTAGAAAAGCTGACCTCAAATGCCGGTTCCGGCTCAAAAAGAATCGCAAGCCACACTTTTTAACTGCGACAACTACAGATGGCTTAACGAGAAGGCCTAATAGAGAAGCCTCGTAGGAAGACTAAATATGGGGAGATCCCACCCTTTTCTAACGATACTTGGGGTTTTCGTTTTGTTTTAATTTATTCCTTAAATAAACCGTTTCTGTATCGTGGTAGCTTGTGTGTTGCTATGATACTGGAAGCTGTGCTCTCAGTATTTCAAATGCCAGCAAAATCACACGTGGTGAAAAGGCTTATGCGGAGCATCTCAACTTCAACAGACCAGGAAGAAAGGCTGTGTGAGCTGGTTCCAAAACCTAGCCCAGGAAAACCTCGTGTGTCACAACCTAAGTGGCGGACTTGCCTGCTGGGAACACGCCCTCAGGAGGCCTCAGTAGTTGGTGGAAAACATCGCGTGGGATGAAACAGAGGGTCAGTGAGATTGACCACAATGATAGCTGTTTGCTTTAGATTCTAAAGTTTAGAAGGTGTCGGCTATAGCTAAGGAAAGTGACAAAGTGTATTTTCAGGGAATGGAGCCCATGAAATAATATGCAGGCGTACAGAGCGAGAACTGCTCCTGTGACTCTATGCTATGCCTGCCATCTGCAGCACCAGGCCACTTGTCACAGCCCCTCCCAACCTCAGTCCCCCGAAAATGACAGTCACAAAATCAGCCATGTTTAACATGTGGGCACGACTAATCTCAACGATAATATTGACTGCTTTGATCAATATTTACTAAGGACCTATTATGGGCCAGGTGCAAATACTCATGGGCTCATCATGTATGCCAACAGACACTGTCTGTCAACCACTCTGGCCAGAGGTAAACAGTCACATGCTGAGGCTGTCCTCTGAGAGGCTCCCCATCCAGCAGGAAAAGAAGCCGGTAAAGGAGTCTAATACACAGGACCAGAACTAAGGCAAGCAGACACAGCAGGCCAACTGGGGGACGAAAGAGCACACCCACATTCGTTCTGCTTGGACGCACCAAGAAAACTTCAGAGAGGAAGGAGGACGCTAATGCCAACTGGCTACGCAAAGGGATCAACAGGTGCTCAATGGACACGACTTGAGTGTGCGAGTAAATAAATGTTTACCGCAAGCAGAAGGACCCATGTGTGCAAAAGTGCGGAGGCTCAGCGTCAACGACCAAGCTAAGTCTACTCAGAGGTGACTCACGTTCGCATCTTGCCTGGTTTTCTTCGTGTCGCTACCTTTCTCTGGAAACACTCTTTGTAACAAAGTTGACCTTGACATCCGCCCATGAGGCTGTCTCAGCTACCCCATGTGCAGGAAAACTTTCTGATTCCTCCCTTAAGATGACATCTACTTTTTCCTCCTACATTATGATGATTTTGCTTTTTTATCCCCTTTTTAGGCCAGTTTTATAGTTCAGCGTCTTAGAAGGAGACGGTAGATGTTACTCAACCTCCTGCCTCATCAAACAGACCCTCGCTATTTCATCATCTGTCCGGTGGGGAGAATAGCTATGCGGGTGGTCCTCCGTATCTGTGGATGCAACACTTGTGGACCAAAAGCAGGGGCAACAATCAATAAGGGGGTCACAGCCATTGCTCATTTGGTAAGAAGGAAAGGAAAGCACTACTGACTGATAAGAGTATTTACATTGTATTAGATCTTGTGAGCAATCTCAAGATGATGGGATGCACACAGAGGGATGTGTGGAGGTTATACACAAATACGGGGCCATTTTAATTAAGCATCTTGAGCATCTGTGGATTTTCGTGGCCTGCAACCACTCCCACATGGAGTTGCAATTGATAACTGCTAATAAAATGATTGCCTATGTTTTCTGACCCAAAGTCACAAGCCTCTTCTGCGACTCGGGGCCTCCATGATGATTCTTCCACGGCAAGCGAGGACACTGAGGCAGCTTTCTGAGAACACATTGCAGGGAGTGATAGGATCTATGATGTCTCCACCATCCTGGTCTTTCAAACCCAAACCAAACCAACTGCCAGTGAGTGAATTCTGACTCAGTGCAGCCCTGTAGAGGCTTCCGGAGGCTGTAATTCTGTCCAGAAGCCCGAGCCACAGGGGGGTTTGAGTCACTGGCCTTACCAGTAGCACTGCTGTTCTCAAAGTCCATTCTTACAGGACTCAGCAAACCAAATGACAAACAACAAACACTCTGCCACTGGGTGAGCTTGCTGACTCATATCCACCCTGTGGGACAATGTCGAGCTGCCCCATGCCATGTGGGAGTCCAAGACCGGAACTCTTCACAGGAGTTGAAAGCCTCCTCTTTCTCCAGTAGAGCAGCTGGTGGTTCCAAACTGCTGACCTTGAAGTTAGCAGCCCAATGAGTAACCCTGCATACCACCAGGGCTGCTCTCAGGCCTCCCAAGGAACAGAGTAAGTGCTAGGTCGATCCTGAAGTAAGGGAGACAATAGGGCTTTCCGCAATTGCGAGGACTTCCAGAAGTCCCTGTAAACAGACGGTCTGAATGTGCACCATTTTCTCTCCTTCATCTTTACAAACCACAATAAGGCCCCTCTCCCGATTCCGTGCGCATCTCCAGAGCCACTTGCTTGACAAGATGTGATTGTGTTCAAGTGTTCCAAGCATTACTTGTCGATAGAAGTACATCCCTCTATCAATAAAGAGAAGAGGCTGGTACCATTCGGAATAAGAACTGAAAATGGGGGAACTGCTATGCACAGGGCACCCACCACCCGGCGGGTCCTCAGATCCCCTGGAATTTTCCAAACCCCAGAGGTGGGGCCAACGCTGTGAAGGAACTCCAACTTATTTAGGAAATTTGCTTCTTTGTAATTAAGGAGATTAGAGTCCTCCAGGGCGAGCCACCACGTGGCAACTGAAATCATTCTCCCAGCAAAAGCTGTGAAACCCTATCAGTTAAAGTCAGGCTCACCGAGAATTTTGAAATGCTTCAATAATGTTTCTTTGCTCCGCACAATCTGCGGTAATTTAATATTCCTGAAGTGTGTCTGGTTTTTTATAATGAGCTCTTCAAATCTAAATGCGAATTATGTAACATTCCACTGCAGCCACACAGTCTCGTAGACTGCTGCTAAAATGTAAAACCCCGTGTTTAGGGAGTCTGGGTGGAGGGCAAACATCAACCCAGCAAGCAAAAAGAAGCAGATAAGACTTTTAAATGGAATTTGATTTTTACGGCAAAACACAGAGTTTTGAGTAGCTACAATGGAACACACACACACACACACACACACATACCACGTAGATTCCTTCTCCCTTCATGTTGTCTCTCTCCTCGTATAATCAGAGAGCAAAACAACTCACCTGTATTGAGAAATCCTTGTGGGGAGCATGCGTTTCTCCCCCTAGGTGGCTAATCCAAAGGTAGAGTCCACCCTCTAAGAAAAACCTGGAACTACACTTCAAAAAGCTCAGCCACTGAAGCCGTCCTGGAGCATAATTTGATTCTGACACACACACGGAGTCACCATGTGTCAACGTTGACCTAATGGCAAACGGTAGGACCCAACCTATTTACACAGAATAATGCCCACGGTCTGTGTTTGTTTCTCAGCTACCCACGCCAGCACAGGGGCAGCCAACATGTCACCTCTCTCCATAACTTCACTCAAAAGCCCTCCAGATGTATTTGAACAAACAATGGGGTAGACAAAATGTGGTATTATTCATCCACAAGGAGACATGAAATTCTGGCATGAGCGACAGTATGGATGAACTCTGGAACATTAGACAAAGTGAAAATGCATTCCTTTACCACTAGACAATGGGTAACAGCATGGTAAGCAGAGAAATGACTGAAGATGTCAATGATGTCGTCTTGCTTAGATCCATCTTCAATGCTCAAGGAAGCAGCAGTCAAGAGATCGAGTGACACATTGCATTGGGGAAATCTGCGGCACAAGAGCTTTTTAAAGTGTTGAGAAGTAAGGATGTTACTTTGAGGACTACGGTGTACCTGACCCAAGCCAGGGTAAGGTCAGTCCCCTCATATGCATATGAGTGTTAGACAATGGACAAGGACGGCCTTAGAAGAATTGATGTATTTGAACCCTGGCGCCATGGGCTGCCAAAAAGCACCATGGGCTGCCAAATGGACAAACCAGTCTGACTTGGAAGAGGTACAGCCACAATGCTCCTAAGAAGCAATGATTGTGAGACTTTTGTCTCATGCACTTTTGACATGTTGTCAGGAAGAGCAGTCCCTGGAGAAGGGCATCATGCTTAATAACATAGCAGGGCACTGAAAAAGAAGATAACCTTCCATCACACGCAATGACATGGTTGCTGCATCAATGGGCTCACACATGGAACAATTGTGCGGATGGCACAGGGCCAGGCAGTGGTTTGTTCTTGTGTACACAGGGTCGCTACGAGGCAGAACCAACTCAGCGGTGGCGTCTGATAACAAGTAAGATAACTCAGGAACAAAACGCCCGATGGCACGCACCTCCATGTACATGGAGTTTCTACAACAGGTACATTCATCGTGGGAGGACTACTGGCTGGCCAGGGGCTGAGAACAGAGGAAAATGGGGAGTGACTCCTGGAGGTGGAGGGAGATGTTGTAGAACTAGAGTGAGAGGGTAATTAGCTAACCCTGCGAATGCACTAAATGCTCCTGGTGAATAGACTGAATGCTCAATTTAAATGGTTACTTTCAGGTTATGTGAATATTCTTTGAATTAAGAAAGGTCTTCTCTGTAAGGTCACGGTGGATTAAAAAAGGGACCCTGCAAACTGCTTATTGAGAAAGTGGGTCATTTTCTCAGCTTTCTCCAAACTGTAAATGACACAAAAGAGACCATGTTGATAAGGCACAAGGTGCACGAACGTGCAGGCAAGAAGCCTCAGTTTCCTCACCTGTGGGAGTGGTTGCTCAGTGAGTCAGCACTGGCTGCTCACCCACAGGTTGCAGGTAGGACTCCAACAGCAGCTCCTCAGGAGAAAGACTTGTCCACTCTCCGACAGATTGTTGTTTCTGATGCTGCCGCTGTTGCTGTGAAGTGCTGTGTAGTAGACTCTGACTCAGATCATGTACAACCGAGCTGCCTTGCCCTGCGCCATCCTCATAATGGTGGATAAATTCAAGGCCACTATGGTAGTCACTGGGTCAGTCCATCTCATAACGGGCCTCCCCCTTTTCACTGACCTTCCACGTTTACCACGCAAGATGCCCTTCTGCAGGGTCTGGTCTCTCCTGATAACATGTCCAAGGTAGGTGAGATGAAGTCTCCCCGTCCTTACTTCCAAGGACCATTCTGGCTGTTCTTCTTCCAAGACAGATTTTGGTTGTTGTTTCCCATAAAGACTACACCCCGGAAAAACCTACAGGACTGTTCTACCTTGTCACCGAGGTCACGTGAATCAACTAGATGGCATCATCACTATAGTTTAGTGTAGGAGGAAATTATGTTGAGAAGCAAGTTACGTTCAGGGATCAAGCCTCTCCTCCTTTATTATTTCGGTTGCCAGGGAAAGCCTCACCTTCACACAATGGAGAAATTGGGCAATCGGGTCATCAAAATTAACACCCTCACAGCATGGTGGATGGATATTATGTGGTAGCCTCAGATATGTACCATCCCGTACATAGTGTATCCTGCAGTATTCCAGCCAGATATCGACTCAGACTATACACTTAAAATAGAGGGTGTGTAAGTGCAGATGCTGTATTCTTCAAAATGATGAGAATGTGTGGCTCTTCATAAAATCAACTCTGTGTGACATCATGCACGTTAGGCTCAGTAATGTCTTTATAGGAAAATCCAACCAAGACTTTTCAATGTCCTTAAATTTAAGCCAAGCCCTGGGTGGTACAAACAGAGGCACCTAGGAGGCAGCCCTGGGGATAGGTGGGCTTCTTGGAAATCCTAAGGGGCAGTTCTACTCTGCAACACAAGGGGTCTCCATGAGTTTGGATGGACTTAACAGCAACAGCCACAACCACAACCTTTCTGTAGTAATCACTTAAACTTATTGTGGTAGTTACATAATCTGGTGTCAATCTGAGAGGATTAGGAGTGAAGGGGTGGAGTCTAGCTGTCAATCAAGATATAACCAATGAGGCCTCTCTGGGGACATGACCTTCCCCTGAGAATTCTGGGAAAACTCTGGTTTTCCCTCCAGAGAGCAGGGAGACTCTCACTACTTCACTCCTTTGGAGACACCCTCTTGACAAGACACATGGAAGTACACTAGTGTCCTAAACTGGAGAAGTCATGGACTTATCCTGATGCAACCAGACCTCTGAAGCCAGAGAAGCCACGTAGAGATCCCTGCCAGCCCTGAGATGCTTACACCGCCATTGGATCCAAAGACTTTCTAACCCCTGGTCACTGATCCTCCTGCATTCTGTCTCATTGCACGTGTTTCATGAGTCTCGGACATCGGTATCAGACATATGGGCTAATATTGGACTTATGGGCTCAGATTGGACTGGGTTGGGATACTTTCTTAATGTACAATTACCCTTTATATAAAACTCTATTTTATACACGAGTCTCTATGGATTTGTTTCTCTAGTGTACCCAGACTAACACACTCATTTAAAAGCCTTATACTTAGACATAACTTCCTTTTTTAAGTTAACTGAAAGTAAAGAAGTGAGATCTGGCTATGAGAACTTCCTGGTGGCTTTTCTAGGGTAGAATCTAGAATTAAACAACATATTTAAATTGTTTACCCACTTACTGGTCTGTAAAATGGGATCATGTTGGATATATCTCATGAGATTAAGTAAATGAGAATAAAAGAGAGTTAAATAAAAATGCACTCGGTAAAATACAAGTGCCATATCCCAGGGTCTAGTACTCTAATGACTCAGGTATCAGCGACCTTCAGCAAGGCATGAAACACAATGTGTCACTTTAGTCAAACTCAGAGCTAGCAAAAGTCAGAACCAGGTTTTAGCAAGATTGAAGGAATTTATGTGACAGCAGCAAAGACAGACTTCGGAACATTTCATTTAACTAATGGATCACACCATTTCATTAAGTATTTACAGCATGGTGAAATTCAATCCATTAACTCTTAGGGTATCAGGGGGGTGAAAAAGTATACAAACCTTAAATAATCCCATTGATGTTTTCAATACTTAGGATCCTATCTACACTCAACCATCTAAAATCTCCACCTTTAATATGTGAAGAACCTATCAGAGGAACTTAAAGAATTAAACAGTGACCAGGCTGCGTTTGAAGCCTGCTACCTATCACCACTAAAGCTACTTCAGAACTCTGAGTCTCAACTTCATCTGTAAAATGGGATTACTGACTTTCCATGGGTTGCTCGGCTGATGGGAGACCATCATGGACGAAGCTATGTAAAAGGTTGTCATAGGTGCTTGTCTGATGTTCAGTTCACACACTCTTCCTCCTACCTCCCTGCCCCACTTCTCAGAGGCCCCTTCCTGCATGTATAGTAAGGCTGCTCGATCCCCCCGACTCATCCTGCAATGCACCGCATCAGTGCCCAGTTACCTTGGGATACCACCAGCCAGCTGCACAGGGAAGATTCTTTAGGCAGGCAACACAGAGGGAAGTAAATTCATTTATTTGTTGAACAAATGTTCAGGAAAACACTTCGTCACTGCTAGGAACTGTGCTAGATGCTAAGAGAGAGATAAACACGATAGGGTTCTAAGTACACGGAGCTCAAGATGTCGTTAAGGAGGCAGGCAGAGTCACAAATCATGTGACAGAGCTTGGAATGAAATAAATCATGTGATATTTTTCAGGGACACAGAGTACCAGCACCTACATCAACCTGGAGGCAAAGAATACTGAAGACGCCACGGGCTGCCGAAGAACAAAAATCCGCCTTGGAAGAAGTACAGCCAAAACGTCCCTTAGAAGCAAGGACGGCAAGACTTTGCCATCCTTACTCTCCACCCGTCAGTGGAGAAGAGCGTGTGTTGGGTATCGTAGAGGGTCACCAACAGGTGTGGGACGCCCTCTGTGAGATGGGCTGACACGGAAGCAGCAATCCACTCAAAGCACAGCCATCATGAGAACGGCACAGGCCCAGGACATGTTTCCTCCTGAGTTGGAACCACCCCGAGGGCCACTCACACAACAAGGATACAACTTGGGGCCAAACACTGGGGGGCGAGAGGGTTGTGCAGAGGAGGTGATCCTTGACCTGAGTTCTGAAAGACTATGACATGTGAGTCAAGTTAAGAAGACAGGTGTTGCATAATGGCATGAAGAGAGAATATAGAAGCAATCGTGGGAACTCAAACAGGAGAGCACGGCTAGAGACTAACAGCGGAGCTCGGATGGTATACTGGTTATGTGTGTTGGACGACTAACTACAAGGTCAGTGGTTCAAAACCACCAGCCAACCCCTCTGTGGGAGAAAGGGGGGATGTTCTACTCCTGTAAGGAGTTACAATCTTGTAAACGCACAGGGGTCGTTCTACCCTGTCCTACAGGATCACTGTGAGTCGGCATCCACTCGATGGGAGTAATTGAATAAGCAACACGAGGTGGGCCTCCTGAAGGCAGCAGAGGTCAGAAGGGGCAGACTTTCAGGCGGTGTGAAAGAGGAGCTTGAATAAGGGCCTGGGGACCTCGAAGCCTCCACTGCAAGGAGCAAGCATCCGATGTGTAGGCAAGAAGATAAACTGGGGCGAGAAGACGGACCAGGCACTGTCTAGTTATGATTGTTTTTATTTTTTTAAAAACCTAGTATACAACCTTAATATGCAAATTCCTAGTAGGAAGAGCCCTGGTGGCATAGTAGTTACCTATTGGGCTGCTAACCTCCCTCAAGGTCAGCAGTTTGAAACCACCAGCCACTCCGTGGGCGAAAGATGAGGCTTTCATTCCAGTCTCAGAAACCCACGGGCAGTTCTAGCCCTTCCTACGGGGCTACTGAGAGTGGGAATGACCTTGAAGGCAAGGAGACGTAATTCTTTATATATGAAAGGTCACCCCTGGGGGCAGAGTGCAAACCTCCGGAACTATTCACTGATGGAGGTGTGAACTCTGAGCACAGATGCCCAGGGCTCCTCACAGTGGTCGACCAGGGGAGCGGATCACCTGATCCTTCAAGAAGGCCAGCAGTCCTTCAGCCTAGGCGAGGTCACAGACCCGGGGCTCAGTGAGTGGTGTGGCTTCTGACGTGCAGGGCATGTGGATCATGCCAAGTGGCACTGTCAGACAGAGTGGCAGCCAAATGAGGGTCTATGAAATGTTTGGTGCAGTACTTCTGGAGAAATATGTTATGTTTTAGGAAAAAGATCCCTGTACTTTAATGATCACAACAAAAACATTTTTTGTAGGCCCAGCGTATGGGCATCAGACCCTACAAGGCTGATGCGCAAAGCTAGTTTGCTTCTTTGAACGGACGGCTGTGCTCTCCCCGGGAGACTGGCGGTGCAGTGGCTCCACACGGCTCAGGGGTCTGTGCAGCCTGGTGTGGGACGCCATGGTCACTACCGCGTCGGGCAACACTAGCCCTAGTGATGCCACCACAGGGTGAGCTGCTACTCATTCAAACTTAAGCTCTTCACACTGTCTGCCTAAGATACATTAAACAAATGACTATGTTGGGAACAAAAACCAACGGTGACCTATGTCCTCAATTCCTTTGTAACCTACCCATTCGGTTGCAGGTTCTGTGCAAATCAGTTCCATTCAAAGCCCATTTTGGCAGCAAAGCGGGCCTCCCTGTGCTAGGCGCGGGCGTTAGAGAGAACGGAAGACTGGTACTGCTCCAGCCCCCAGAGGGAGGGGGGGCTCAGGGGGCCAACTCGCCTAACCAGGCAAGGGGCGGGCCACAACCCTCGCTGGCCTTTGAGGCATGAGCTCATTCCTCCTATTAATCCCCCTAGCTTTCTGGAAGAGGCTTTCTACTCCCAGAGAGTTCAGTCTCAGAAACCCACAGACACAATTAGCTCTACCCTGTCCTACAGGGTCGCTCTGAGTCAGAATCAACTCTGTGGCAGTGACTCTGGTTGGGTGGCTGGTTTGTGCTGGATGAGAGCGCCCTCGTGTCATACGGACTTGCTCACTGGGCTGCTCACCCTCAAGGTCAGCAGTTCCAACCCGCCAGCCTATTCTGTGAGAGCAAGATGGGGCTTTCTGCTTCCATAAAGGCGTACCACTTTAGAATGCCACAGAGTCTAATCTACCCTGTCCTCTGGGTCACTCAGAGTAGGAATCCACTCAATGGCAGTGAGTCGGGGGAAAGGGGTGTGTGCATGGACAGGGGGGCGGGCATTGAGCGGGATGAGCATCCTGTACTATCAGCCCTGCTCCCTGCCACCCATAGCCCCCCCACAAATCTGAGTAACAAGGAACTGGCTCTTCCCTGGGGACGAGCACGAAGAAAAGACAAAGATTTAATGCGTGCCACAGCCCCCCAGCCAGGGAACGCTATTTTAAATAAATAAATGCTGTATTGGGCAACTTCACCTGCTGATTTGCCTAAATGATATACGGCTATTATTTACCCTTCCTTCCACAAGCTGCATTTCATTACCTTCAAAGTTGACCATAGGCAAGAGGGCCTGAAGGCCACCACCTGTCAATGCAAGTCCAGCAGGCCTGCAGCCATGGCCCCCAGCCTGCCTGGCTGCTGAGGTGGACCTGGGAGTGATTGCAACCCCCGCCCCCCACCCACGTCCAACCCCCACCCCCACATTCCTGTGAGTGTAATCAGTAGCCCTGGGCTTCTGGTCACCCCCCTTTCTGCTGCACAGAAGGTATCACCCTCTGCCTTCTGCTCGCCATCGTGTGTGTGTGTGTGTGTGTGTGTGTGTGTGTGTGTGTGCCTTCCTTCCATCACTGCATCCTCGTTATTGTTTGCTGAGCAGCTCTACCCCTGACCTCTCTTCTCAAACATCCAATTCTTACACCTTTATTTTGGGAGGGGAAAAAAAGCAGGAGCAAAGAAAAGGGCCCTGTCATCTTCCTTCCCTTCACTAATGATCCACTAGTCCAATCTCAATTACTGTAAAATGGGACACACAGATTGCTCAAATTTTCTCTACAAAAGGCTCTGCACTTGACGGGAAGCAACCCAATTTCCACAACTATCTCCCTGACAAAAAGCATATGCAACGGCGATCACTGTGGGGTCGGTGTTTTCCCCATCCTAAGCGCGGATGGAGGCTCTGACAAAGGACGCGCCTTTCTTTCTCTTTTGTTTTGTTTCCTGGTTTGCAAGTGCATTTATTTGAACCATCACACAAAAGCCTAACAGTTCAACCCTGTTTGGCACAGACTGAGCAAGTGCCCTCCGCGGAGAAAGAGTGGCTGGTGTTTAGCTGTTGTCTCCCCACAGAACACCTTCCTGGCTGCACCAGCCAGCAAACACAAATGAATCCCCTATTCTCGCCACTAGGGCATCGCCTGGACCCCCGGGGCATGTGCACTGTCCCTCTGCGCACTCTGCACCTCCACGAGCAGAGTGGCTGCGACAGCCAAGGGCAGAAGCTTCTGAACTTGCCTCATGTTGGAATCATCTGGGGATCTGGAAAGAAAAGCATCAATGCTTGTTGCTTACCTCCCAAGAGTCTCATTTAATTAACTGGGCATTGGGACCATTCAAAGCTCTCTGGGAGATTCCAATGTCCAGCAAAGTTAGAGAACCAATGGCAGAGTGGTTCAGAAAATTCCCATGAGCACATCGGTGGACCTATTATTTAAGGAAGTTGAGCCTGAAGGCGTTCACTGCACACCTCGCGGAGTCCCTCCCTCTTATACAAAAGGCTTATGACATCAAGGAGGCGCCATCAGATCGTGAATTGATTGATAGTTTTGATGCGATGCCTAGCCAGCAGTGTTTAGTAAACACAATCCCTAACTACCACACGGAGTGAAATCCGTCAGACATGAAAGGGCAAATACTGTATGCCCCATAGAGAGACGATGTCTAGACTAGACACAAGCGCAAAGACCAGTGCTGCCAGGGACAAAGGGGATGGGGAAAACAGGAAGCATTTCTTAAGTGGTCCTGATATTTTTGGTCTGGGCACTGAAGATAATTTGGAAATGGATAGAAGCTTTAGAAATACAACAGGGTGAATGTAATCAGTGCCACTCACTGCGTGGTTAGAATGACAAAACTGGATTTTCATACTTTTATGTCACCTCCACAAAGGTTCATCATGATTTTTAAAGTTTGCATCTCATAGAGTTGTGAACACTACAGGAGGACAGACATTGTGAAGCACAACTAGCACAAGGCCAGCAGTCAATAAAAATAAGCTAATCTCCCCAAGCAAACGGAAAGATGGTCACTAAGAGGATTCTAAGGGGTGGGACCACACCCCCCACACACACACACCCAGAATCGCCCTGGTGAAGGGGAGCTTGCATAGCACGCATTTTTGCTGGTAGGTGAGCATCAGGCAGCTCTCTCTGAGTCAGTGCATCCAGTGGTGTCACCTAGGAAGGTTTTCTCTGGTTACCATGAATTTTTTTGTAAAGGCAGTTTTGCTCAAATCTTATTTGTCGTGGTGACTGATTTTAAGAGAACAGCATGCAGCTGTAAAATTTTGTTTCCTGCTTTGGGAAAAATGCCGCAGAAACTGTTGTGATGTTGAACGCTGATTACAGAGACAGCGCTATGGGAAAAACTCAAATGCACAAGTGGTTTTCTCATTTCAAAAACGGTGAAATGTCGATTGATGACAAACCTTATTCTGGATGTCCATCAACTTTCTGAATGGACAAAAATGTTGACTTATAGAGGTGGACTTTGTTCCACCAGGTCAGACTGTTTATCAAGCTTTTTATTTAGAGGTACTGAAAAGATTGCCTAACAGTGTGCGACAAAAAAAAAAAAGGCCTGATTTGTGGCAGACGGGGACTGGTTTTGCCACAACAATGCAACTACTCATGCAGCCATTTCATTGTGCCGATTTTTAGGCAAAAAACTATGCCTCTCTTGTCCCACACACCTAATTCACCTGACCTCATCCCTTGCAACTTCTTTTTGTTTCCGCGAATGAAGAGGGGCATGGAAGGACAGCAATTTGAAGACGTAGAAGAGGTGAAGGAAAAAAAGGAGGCAGTTGCTGTCAGCCATCCAACAGATGAGTTTGAAAAATGTTTCCAAGAATGCAATCACAGATTTGACAAATGTGATCAGTGTAATGGAGAGGACTTTGAAGGTGATATGGTTATTTTGTTTAAAAATTAATTATATAGCTTTGGGGAAAAATTCCAATGGGGGGATACTCCCTCATATGCCAAATACACTGATTGTATTAAGAGAGCATAATCTCTCTGTGAAGTGTTTATGACATAGTGGTGCAGTAAGGACGTATCCTACGATGCTAAGATGCCCATCTCTTCATCGCTGAGACCAAACTTAGATATTTTGATTTTGGACTTTCTAAGTGATATAGTTTAGATAAGACTTTTGGATTTTGAGTTGATGAGACCCTGGCAGAACTGGAATGAAGGAAACTTATTTTGTCACATATGGGGATGATGTGACCTTGGGAGCTAAAAAGACACCTTGTGGTGGTCAAGAGTATGACCCCACAAATGTCTACACCTTATACCTCAGAATTTGTGATTACCATCAGCTGACATTAAAAAAAGGCAGATTACCCCTCTATAAGGCATTGGTCTCATCCAACTAACTGAAGGCTTTAAAAGCAAAAAATGAGATTTCCTGAGGAAATAAGGAATTCTGCATCAAAACTGTAATAAAGAAATCTTGCTGAGTTTCCAGCCTTCCCTATAGATGTTGGCCTTTCCAGACCCTACAATCACTTGAAAAAGGTTCCTAAACATCTATCTTAATCTAAACATCTATCTTAATCTTTCCTTTCTCCCCTCTCTCTCTTTGCTCCCTCTCTCTCCAAGCACTCAATGCAGGCACTGCTGTTAATGGGACAGAAATGAAGGGATGCACAGAGACAAGTCACATGGCAGCGAGGCCATAATCTAGTAGGAGTTGTGAGTCAGCAGAATGGAAGAGTATGAGAAACCACAATTGTCAGTTGTCGTTGCTGTTAGTTGCCCTGAGGCAGCCTCCAACTCATGGTGGCTCCACCCCCAACAAGATGTGATCAACAGGGTCTTCAGAGGACCATTTTCTGAAGTAGATTGCTTGGCCTGTCTTTCTAGTTTGTCTTAGCCTGGAAGTTCCTTTCAAACGTCTTCAGTATCATAGAGCACCACACAAGTGTCCAGTGACAGATGCCTATCATTACCACCACTAGGAATCACTCTGTGTGTGTGTGTGCGCGCGCGCGCACGTGTGTATAAAATGAAGAGAGAGTGGGATCACTTTCATCAAGAGAATCTGAAGGCATTCAATGCTAAGGCCCGTGTGATGGGTGCACCCATTCCCTGAGAGATATGCAAGATACTCCTGCCCTGAAATCTCATCCCAGCCTCTGGGAAAGCAGGCTGTATAGCAAGTCCTAGAGTCCAGCTGGGCTCCCCCTGCATTATTCCTAAATATGATCTTATCATAGCATGCTCCTTTCCAGGGGGTCTGTAGCAAACACCCGGAGTGTTGGGCTTGGTATAATGATTCATACCTCTCCTCAGATCCCCTATATTGATCACAGTTAAACTATGTGCGTAACTGGCCAGGAGAAAAGAGCATGTGCATCAGAATCTCCCAGATGTCCCTGAGGATTTCAAATCCTGATTCATTCAGCAAGTACCTTGAAGGCTTTGCGCCTCAATTCCTAACCCTGTAATGCCGAGATACTGCGACTTTACCCCTAATGGTTGCTAGCTAGAATAAAAAGTAATATATGTAAATTGCCAATACCAGCAGAAGCATGTATTACATATTGTTGGCCTTCCTTCCCTCTATTTCATTTGCATCTAGCTCTTTGGAATGATAATGGAGGCATTTCCAATATTTATTTCCTATACCATACACCCATTGGTTTTTTTCAATGCACACTTGTCAAAGAGAAAACAAAGACCACAAAATGATTTCTGCTGTGTGCTGAGATCTGTCTGCTCTGCCACCTTAACCCGATTCGTAAACTCCATCCCAGCTCGGCTTCCCAAAGTCATTCAGTTCCTCGTCCTCTTATGAAATGCATGCTGGCGTCATATTAGGTTGGTCACAGACTGCAGAGTTTGCACGCCTTGGCCATCCTAAGACAATCCACTTCCCCTAAAGCACCGTCCTTTGTAGACTGTTGGATCAGTCCGTGTCCCGGCAGGAAGCAGTTAACACACTCGATCTTAGAAGAACTATAGCGAGGCTGTAAAGGGATTGTTTATACAAGGACAGACTGTGTTGCAAGGACATCCCACAAGACAGTACGGTCTCCAGAGAACACAATGGCACACGGGCCATCCTAGGTCTCAAAGGACAGGGGGCAGGGCGGGGAGGGGGGAGAAGCTATCCGAACCAGAGGGAGCCCTGTAGAGAAGGTCACCTTCAAGAAGATGTGACTTTGCAGGGGCAGGACAGGGCAAACCCAGGATAACCTATCAGGGAGAAAGCTGGGGTCAAAAATAGAGGCTGAACATTCCCTTCGGCCTCCTGTTGGGACTCACCTGTAGGTAATTCCAACAAGAAGTCAAGGGACAAGGAAACGCACACCTGGTGTCCACACTGGTCAGCCTCCCAGAGAGAGGCGAGATAACTAATTCACCCAAGAGACAAATTAAGATCTTTCTTTTCCATGCAGTTTCCGTTGTTTTGAGTTTGTGTTTGTTTGTTTGTTTGTTTGTTTGAATCATAGCCCTTATTCCTCTGACAAAGTTCCTAAGAAACTTGCTGTTTGTGTGTATCCTTGGGGTAGGGCATAAAACTGAATCGAACCCAACCCGACCCTATAGGACAGAGCAGAACTGGTCCCTGTAAGGGGCTTCTGAGGCTGTACATCTTTACAGGAGCAGAAACCTCGTTTTTCTAATAAAGTGCTTGGTGGGTTTGAATCGTTCACCTTGTGGTTAGCAGATGAATACATCAGAACTCCATAGAGTATAGACTAGAGGGGAGAAATGAAGAAAGAGCAGAATTGCTTTTATACAAACCTACTGTCCTCTAGCCAGGAGCCCGGGCGTTCTAGTGGTTGGGATGCTAACCACAGGCCAGTGGTTGCAAAATACCAGCGCTCCCTCGGAGAAAGACGGCTTTCTCCTGCTGTGCAGAGTCTCAGATACTCACAGGGGCAGTTCTCCTCTGCCCTACGGGGTCACTATGAGTCCTCATCCCCTCGATGGCAATAAATTTAATTTTGGTTTTACTGTTATCTAGGTTCTGTGCTGATTATTGTACACTCATCTAATGAAATTTGTCTTATTCAAAAGACTTTTATAATATCTTATTTGCACCATATACTCTACTTCAGGTTAAGTTCTCACAATGCAGGCCTTCCCACTTTCCTTCCTATGTTCTAGGTCATTGGTGGAGCTAAATAAGTTCTTACAATTCAAGAAACTTGGTCTTATTAGCCACACTGTGGCCCTGGGAACCGAGGCAGAGATTGATTAAATAACTAGTCCCCGGTCTCAATTCTACCCACAAGACACTGATATAGTACCTAAGCATGTCTGAAACCAAACACCATACTGTTCCATCTATATGATTCAATTTGTATCTACCTATGTCTTGTATCCATTAGCTATCTGTCCACTTGCCCTCCATCTGTCCATTGTGGCTTGCGCAATGATTGCTGTGATATTGTAGGGTCTGTCACCTGTATGCCAAACACCAGCAGGGTCGCCTCGTGTGGGTATCTTATAGCAGAACTTCTAGACTGAGGCGGATGTCAAGGACAAAGATTAGCCCAGGTATACTTTGTGAGTCAAACATTCCCTGACTCATTTGTTTGGGACACATCATCAGTGTGATGGGCATGTTTGGAGAAGCAGCAGGCCAATGGGGGCGCTGGGTCTCATTGAGATGGATTCACATGGTAGCCCCCCTAGCTATCCCTTGTTATTTTCTGTTCTCTCTAGTTATTTGTAACCAAATGTGATGGAGTGTCAGAGAGCAATCTAGCCTTTCCTTCATAAAGTCACCAGGCGTCAGCGTTGGTCAGTAAGTCTTGCTCAGCAGCACACCTCATGTATGGAAGAGTTCAAACGATCTGAAGACATAGGTGGTCTTCAACTCCAAGGGCATCTCTCTCTGGCTCTGCACTCACGAGATGCAAGCAAGTCCCCATGTAAATATCAACTGAACATGCCAAGTCGCAGAATCTCTGAAATCCCCACAATCCTATTTTTCTTCCGTTTAAAAATAGCCTGTTTAGCCAAACTACTCAGAAATGTCTATTCCATCTTAAAACTATTTTTTTACACACATCTCATATTGGAATTCACAACTCGTCACTCCCACAAGAAATACCCACAGGCTCCTTGTCTATTCAGGCAAGCACTTAGTAAATTCAGAAAACAGTTTAGATTAATTTCTGCCTGCCAAGTACCAAGACTCTGGGTAGACATCTCAGGCAAAGTTTTCAAAGAAAGATGATGTTCATTTACTTACGCATATCCGAGAGCATTTTTAAACATGGACTCTTTGAATTAAAGTCTTTATTACCAATAGCAGTAATAATAATAATAGTAAAATGGATAATACAACACCTGCAGCACTTGTGTGCAATATTATCTCACGAGTGTTTCTAAACGCCTCCGAGGGCCGTTCTGACACTTCATCATTCACTCCTGTTGCCTTCCCGGCTGGGTAGCAAAGGTGAGCCCTGTGAGCTCCAGGTGGGGACTGAGGCCCAAGGCCCAAACAACTCACTTCCTCCACTCCACCCTCACCTCCCATTTCCTTTTAATAGAAGGACAACAACCTCTGTCAGAATGTAGCAACAGGGCGTCAGTGTGTGTGTGTGTGTGTGTGTGTGTGTGTGTGTGTGTGTGTGTGTGTGTGTGTGTCCCAGCAGAGGATGCAGGCAGCATTGGTGACAGTGAGAAGGATGACACCAAATGACAGTCCACAAACTCTGGAGCAGTGTTTCCGCAGAAATGTGCTTTTTTAATAGAAGTTATTCCTATCGTTATCTTTAACCACCAGAAGCATTTTTCGTAACCCAGATTATCTGTATCGAGGTCCCGACCTACAAGATAAAAACCCTGTGCTAATCTTCCTTTTGGAGTCTGCTACAGCAGCCTGGTCAGACAGCCATTGCCATTTAATCACAGTGACACGCTGTGACTATACGCCACAGGTGGCAGGCACAGCCTGTTGCTTCCCTGTTGTCTGTTTGTAAAGTCACTGATTTCGTCAAATTTTCTGGTGGTTTAGGCCCAGCACTGGTGGGTGAGTCATATTTGTGAGCTAGTACCCAATTGGGCTCTGGTGATGTTGTGGCTTTGGCCTGGGCTGGAATCTGCAAGAAAGGCCATCAGTTCCAAACCACTGGCTGCTCAGCAGGATAAAGATTTGGCTTTCTACTCTCACAAAGAGTTACTGTATGGGAAACCCCCAGGGGCAGTTCCAACCTGTGCTGCCACTTGCATCGACTCAATGAGTTGGCATCGACTCAATGGCAATGAATTTGTGAGGATCAAGAGAAATTTGGTGAATGAAGTAGTGATTAAAGGAAAGCCATAAATAAACAAACAACCCCCCAAATAAACAAACAAGCTCACTGCCACGGATGATTGTACTTGTTTATGGGAGTAGAAAGTCCAGTCTTTATCCCTTGGAACTGCTGGTAGTTTAGAACTGCCGACCATGTGGATTGCAGCCCAACTCATAAGCACTACAGCACCAGGGCTATGGTAAAGGAAAAGGAGGTGAAAAATTAAAAACAATACAAAACAAAAAACCCTGCTCCATCATTAATAATGTTGTAATCCAAAGTTGATTTTGTGGTCAGCATTCATAGAAATTAAGAAATATCACATTGGAGAAATTTGCCACCATACGCGAGAGAGGGTTTGAAAAATATGTGGGAAAAAAGTTATCTAAAAGTTTATGGAATTTTTTCCACGAGATTTTCAAAGCCCTCTCACGTGGATTCTCAATGTTTAATACTCATCATAAACATTACGAAGGATTCTGTGTGGCTAGATAAGAGGCAGGGAGAGGGGGCTGATATCAGGGCCAGGGCACTGGGGGACGTCCACCCTAGGGAAGCCAGGAGAAATGATCTGTCCCGAGGAGGGTGCCCTCGGGTGACCGCTGGGCACACTCGGGTGCCATCGGCTCTCTAACCACTGCCGTGGCTGTCCGACGACGGCCCTGTCTGCACTTTTCATGGCAAATGGGGACCAGTCTGGGTGCCTCCGTTTGTGAATGGATGCGTAACTGAGCAGCCGACCACCAGTTTCCCAGCGAGTCTATGGGGGCTTCAAGTGAGTTGGTGCGAAAATTGCATGGTCTTGTCATTCCATTGTCTCACAAACAAGTTGAAGCCCACCGAAGTGCTGGACATGGGCTCACCAGCTGGGACCCGGCACCCCCAGCTCTTTTATTGACCTCTATAAATATTAACTGGGTTCATATTTTTTTAAAAAAAGCTCACTGCCATGGAGGCAATTCTGACTCATAGTGACCCCTTGTGGGCTTCTGAGACGTAACTGTTTAAGGGATTGGAAAGCCCGGTCTTTCTCCCCTGGAGCTGCTGCTCGTGGTTTCAAACTGCTGACCACAGAGATCGCAGCCCAACGCCTAACCATTTCACCAGCAGGCTTCCTTCATTTGAACATCACCTCTAATAGTAAAGTTCACATTAACACAGTGGTGGGGAGGGGTCAGTTAAAGGAGAACAGGGTCTCAGGTGCCAAGCCATGAGCCAGCCTTTGGAGTGCTTGGGTGTCACTTGCCCATTGAAGCAGAGGTTGGCAGGTCACATCCATTCGGAAAATCCTCAGAAGGCAGCCCTGGAGATTTGCTTCCTCCAAAGGCCACAGTCTTGGAAACCCTGTGGAATGACTGTCCCCTGTACACAGGGAGTCCCCATGAGTTGTAGTGAACCATGACACAGACAACGATGGCTCCCACTAGCAAGACCACACCTTTCTCCCCACCTGCGGAGTCTCTGCACCACTGCCCCCACCCCCACTACCAACAGGCCAAAGTCTGTGGGGCCCAGGCCCCATGATGATAATTTCTCCTTCCCTGGGGAAAATTCAGACTTTGGGCCTGAAAACTGATACAGTGTCTAAGTTAGCCCTATTCATTAGGGATAGAAAGAGCCAGCTAACAGAATTCATACTAACAAGCTTCCAAGAGCTAACTTGGTAAATGAGTTACTCCAGATTTCTAACTGGGTTATCCCTAAAGCCTAAACCTGTTTGACTAGGTTTCCATGAACTGATAGTTTCCAGAACACAGCTTTCTGGTCCTGTCAATTGCCATTCAGTCGACATCTGTGATTCTCCAGGTTTTACCCTTTACTGTCTACCCAGGATGGATGATCACAAGAAGAAGCTCTTGTCCCCTCAGGACTCCCGGGGAGGGAGGGAAACACACGGATAATCACAGGCTTGAAAAAAGGAGAGGATATCAAGGCACGCCTTTGAAACTTTTCATGAAAGCTACGGACCCTTTCCCTGGATGAAAGTCCACACACACAAAATTTAGTCTACAATTTTAAGGAGTTTATAGACTCCTTGAAGCTACGCTAGGAAGAATTTCAAATGTGAGGTGAGGATTACAAAAATTCAAAAGGGAAATGTAAACCTAGCATGTCTTTAGGGCACATTAAAAATGTTGTCAGTAAGATGTACATTGACTTTTTAGCTTCTGACTTTTATCTTTCCCCTCTGTTGGTCCAGGACTAGAAAATCACAGTAACGTAAGAAGTTGCTACTAAGTCTTGGAAGACTCTGCAGGCAGAGTGTCCAGATTGCTTAAGACGCTGGTGACAATGGAAAATAAGGTTTGTTTGTCCTCATTTTAAAAAGACTGGCTAGCTGAGGCACTGAGAGGAGAGACGATTTACCCCCTGCTCCAGGACTAGGAGATGGCTGTGTTTCCGTTAGGATTCAAATCTGTACAATTCCAGGCTCGTGTTTTAAAGCTGCGTGTTGGATACCATGTGGTTTTGTGGTTTATTCTTCATTTCCCCAGATATAGAGACCAAGCCTTGGAGGGCTGAGTAAGTTTCCCAAATAATAAAACACAGACTCAGAACAAGGCCACCTGACGCCTAGTCCAGCTTGACCTCATTATGACAGCCTTTGTGAAAATGCAGTCCCCTATGATTTCATATTAGACAGCTTCTAACTCCGCTCATTCTAACACAGTTCTTATCTTAAGTCCATGGTATTTTTGATATGCTTCAAAAAAGCACGAAACAAACTTTTATAGGGATTGAAAGGAAAATAGGATCTGCCCACATTAGAGAAGGAGTCATCCCATTCAAAATGGAATTCATGGAACGTCCCAGAGACTGTGCACTAAACACTCGCTTAGAATTTCAGATACAGGGAAGAGAGTGCTCAGCCAACCCCGCCTTACTCAAGGGAAATATTTCAGCATATGAAAAGCAAATAGACCCCAAGAACCTGAGCAAATTAATTCCTAATAAAGAGCTGAACTCAGAGATAAAAATGTTTTAAATTAAATTCTATGTTACCTTATCCATGTGAGCATGGTGCACAGCTAAGCTCCTGAAGAGACAGCTGCGCCGACACTTGTGGGAAGCCCAGAGAAAGACACTTGTGGGAGGCCAGGACAAAGGGCACAGCTGCAAGGGCGATTCGTGGAGCAGAAGTCATGGTCGGAGGAGCGTGGCAGCCACAGTCAGAGGGAGAGGCAGTAAGTGCTCTGTCTAGCCTACCTTCAGGACAAGGGGCACTGCAACGCAGACCCCCCTCTCCAAACACCCACAGTTACTCAATCAACACGGTGCTTAATTTACGGTGCACAGCCTGTTCGCCATGTATTATTCAGTGGTGGGAATGCTGTTTGCGTGCTAGTGGAGGGAGAGAGGCGGAGAAACCAATCAATCAAATAGAAAATATATGTCAGGTTTGGGTAATGCTGATGGAGAAAAATAACGTGAGAGAGAGAGGGGTCAGACGTAATGGGGAGTGATACACTTGTTCCTACGGTGGCCGTGGTGGCCTCACTGAGAGAACCCTGAACAGCCTGACAGCCAGAGGGTCCGTTCTAACTCACAGCGGCCCTGTGGGCACCAAGCCTGCAGACTGTCTGGGGGACAGCACTTCAACAAAAACTCTGAGGGGAAGAGAGCCGTGTGTTTGCGAAGAACAGTAAGAAGGGCAGTGGGGACAGTGGTGAGGAAGTGATCCCAGGGGACAGGACACTAGGGAGTCTTCGAACTTCAGGAGCCCACGGACTGCACCCAGGTGTTCAGGGCTGGTTTCACCACTCACTAGCCATGTGTCCCTGGGGAAGGAAATTCTTTTCAAGACTAGTTCCTGCCTTTGTAAGCGAAGAACATCAACAAGATCATTTTACCTCCCCACTGCCCCTGCTTCTCTACCTGTGAGATGGTTGTAAATGCTAGACCCTCCCCAGGTGTGGTATCGCTTTTACTCCTGAGAACCACGTGCTTTTAAAAATGAGCTTGACATCGTATTCTCCGTGATTTTGCTCAATCAATATAGGTAGCGACTGAACTGGGATTTGATCAATGGTCTCTGTGACCCCAAAACCCACTCCATTGGGTTGCTTTTACCATGACTCCAGGAAGCTGGCAGATGGAAGTGATGTGCTGACGGAGATAAGGCAACATGCTGAGATGCCGGCCCCCAAGCATCCTCAGGATGACGAGTCCCAAGGCTGTCTCTCAATACAAGAGTTGGGCAGTGCCAGGGGCATCCCAGTCAAAGGTTGACACAGCGATGTCTGGCAACAGACAGCCATGTAGGTCACCCTCACTCCCAGGTTTAGAAAGCTAAACTCAGAGGGGGTTAAAATGACATCAAATTCTCCATGACTCTCTTAGGATGGTGGTCGGTCTTTCTTTCCAAAAGACATGCCTCCTGCTTCCAGCCTGCTGGAAGTAGAGAGAAGGAAATCAGGAAGGCTGAGCAGCGCGTGTTTATGGCATAGGACTCTGCTCCCAAAAAATCAAGGTTTAGTTTAATTCATCAGAAGTTAACACTTTTTCAGAATTCCAGCTCACTGGTATACCCGACAACTTTTATTTCGAATAGCATCATGTCCCAGTCAGGGTCACCAGTGAATAACACAGACAAATTTGCCTCCACACTGACGGTGTGCTATTGTTGCTATTGACATACAAACAGCTTTCTTTTCAGGTTGAAAGAACAGCGACAAGCGTGTTGATGATGATGACCAGAGTAAGAGGGATCACAGGTTAACCACCCTAAGTTGGATGTCTGACTCTAAAATGTACGGGCCTTGAACCTCTCTGCACCTACATCAACTCATCTTGGAAATGTGAATGCTAGTACTCATGGTGCAGTATAATTATTGTGAGAAAACACTAAAAATATGTAAAGTCATTTGCCCACAGTAGTTCCTTGGTGACTGGAAGTGGAGCAGATCAAATGCAGGGATGCTCATGGTAGACAACTGGGAAGGAGGTGGGCAAAGGGAAAAAATGATGAAAATAAGGAAGAAATGTGTAGCGGGGACACGGGGTGCTAATCCACCCAAGGGGAGCGTATTATTTATATCTCCACAGGGAAAGAGGGACCAGACTTCAACCCACTGCCCCAAGGTGTGAATACAACATTCCGGTGTGGAGTAGGGAACCAGTGGAGAAGTCGAGGGGCTGGCCCCAGTACCAAATACTAAGTAGACGCCTGCCCCTCCCCGCCCAGAAGAATTTATTTCAAAGGACGGCATTGAATCTGCAGCTCCGGGAGAGGGGCATATCTGATCTGAACACATGGAAGCAGATGAAGGAAGAGTAGGAGAGAGTGGAGCACATCCTGGCCCACTAGGCCTTGAGGACGATGACCCCAATTAGAGCAGCCAGTCCACAGAGAGGACCACATGGCCAGCCCACTATGAGACATAACGCCCCTCACTGACCCATGGCCCTGCGGGGGACAGCACAGGAGACACAGTGTGGGAATTGCACCCGACTTGATCCTGTCATCCCGAGGCAAAGAACTTGGGGAGTGCAACGGAACAGCAAGGGAATGGAGCAGCAAGGGTCACCAGGGAATGCTGAAGGTGGACTTTGGGGCCAGGGCGTGGTGCCCCAACAGACTGGACTGGAAAACACTCCTAAAAGCCAACAAGTGATCCTTGAACTAACTATAAGCTTTTCTTTCTTATGTTTTGTTTTGTTCTTTGTCAGTGGTTTGTTGTTGTTTTGTTGTACATTGTTGCTTGTTTTTGTGCATGTTATTATCTCCGCAGGTCTAATAATAAGATAGGCCGGATGAACCATCTGGAGGAGAAAACAACGGGACCGACAGTTCTGGGGGGATATCGGATAGGATGACATGGGGCAAAAGGAAGTGGTGTTAACAAACCCAGGGACAAGGGAACTACAAGTGATCCAAATTGGTGGTGAGGTGGATGTGGGAGGCCTGGTAGGGCATGATCAAGGGTAATGTAACCAAGAGGTATTGCTGAAACCCAGGTGGGAACTGAGCACAATAGTGGGACAGGAGGAAAGTCAAGGGAAATAGAGGAAAGAGCTGGGAGGCAAAGGGCATTTATAGAGTTCTAGATAAAGACATGTACATATGCAAATATATTTATATGTGAGGATGGGGAAACAGATCTATGTGCCTATATTTATAGGTTTAGTATTAAGGTAGCAGAAGGACATTGGGCCTCCACTCAAGTGCTCCCTCAATGCAAGAATACTTTCTTCTATTGAATTGGCATTCTATGATGCTCACCTTGCCGTCACAACCACTGAAGACAAAGCAGGTGAATAAGCAAATGTGGTGAAGAAAGCTGATGGTGCCCGGCTATCAAAAGATATAGTGTCTGGGGTCTAAGAGGCTTGAAGGTAAACAAGCGGCCATCTAGCTCAGAAGCAACAAAGCCCACATGGAAGAAGCACACCAGCCTGTATGATCACAAGGTGTTGAAGGGATCAGGTATAAGGTATCATCAAAACAAAAAAATCTTACCATAGTGAATGAGGTGGGGAGTGCAGAGTGGAGACCCAAAGCCCATTTGTCGGTCACTGGAGATGCCCTTGCAGAGGGGTGTAGGGGAGGAGATGAGCCAATCAAGGTGCGATGTAGCACTGATGAAAAATACAACTTTCCTCTAGTTCCTAAATGCTTCCTTCCACCCAACCCCCCTCCAACTATCATGATCCGAATTCTACCTTGCAAGCCTGGATAGAGCAGAGGTTGTACACTGGTGCAGATAGGAGCTGGAGGCACAGGGAATCCAGGGTGGATGATACCTTCAGGACCAGGGATGTGAGGGGCAATACTGGGAGGGTAGAGGGAAAGTGGGTTGGAAAGAGGGAATCGATTACAAGGATCTACATGTGACCTCTTCCTGGGGGACGGACAACAGAAAAGTGGGTGAAGGGAGACGTCGGACAGTGCAAGATATGACAAAATAATAATTTACAAATTATCAAGGGCTCATGAGGGAGGTGGGTGCGGGGAGAGAGGGAAAAAATGAGGACCTGATGCCAAGGGCTTAAGTGGAGAGCAAATGTTTTGAGAATGATGAAGGCAGTGAATGTACAGATGTACTGTGTTTACACAATTGATGTATGCATGGATTGTGATAAGAGTTGTATGAGCCCCTAATAAAATGATTAAAAATAAATATTTCAAATAAATAGTTAAAAAAATCAGAGCCATATCTGCACTATTTCTACAACTGATCACACTTGATCCCCATAGCAAACAGCCAGTACGCTCAGTCCTACACATGACACCTTCCACCACTTCGTAGCCACTAAATACACAGAGAGAGAGTGAACGCGAGCAAGAGCAGAGAAAATACCCAAACTGGGGAAAGAGTTTAGGGGACACTGGTTCAATACTTAGGCGCTGCATCTCACGGAAAGCCCCCACCAATTTGTCAATGGAAACTTGCGTGCTGCTATGCTTCTGACGAGGCTTCAGCAGAGCATCCAGACTGAGAAGAAAGGCCTTGGGGAGCTGCCTCTGAAATGCAGTCAATGAAACCCTATGAACCACAAGCCCCCCGCTCCCCCCGACCGCTCGTGGAGATGCCACTGAACCAGGCTGCATGTTGTTCCACAGGACATGGGGTGGCCATAAGTCTGAACCAACTTGATCACCGTTAATGGCAAAACGAGTAAGGAGGGAGTTTAGAAATAATAAACCTCTCATTTTACCAATGGGGAAATTCAGGCTCTCTTTCCTTCTTCATCTAAGCAGATGTCTTCTATAACAAGTCCAAACCTCTTTGTGATGCCCTCGGTCAAAGGCAGCGAGGCATCAGAGGTGGAAGGCGAGGAGGACCAGCACCAGGGCATAGATCAGGAAGAATGCAGTTGCTCTAAGACCCAGAATCATACACGGCTTGCTTAAAACTCCATTTTACACAGGAGAGTGGAGCCAAGCGCCTCGTGTCTTGAATCTCCCCTGAACCCTTGCTTTCAGGAATGAAGGCGCATTTTCCAAAGGCGCTGATTTGCAGAAGTGGCCGGTGGGCAGCAGTGCTGCATGTAAACGCCACCGATGCTGCTTCCCCCCCTTTCTCCATGCGCCAGTTATCATGGGGTTCCGGGGGGCCAGTCCCACACTCGGCCTAATTGAATGGGAGCGCTTACGCGGGATTGGACTGTCCACGTTAACAAGGCTGGAGCCAGCAGTGCCGGGCTCCCAAAGGTACTTGCTCTCATTAGGACCCTGGCAGGCCTGCTTGTTTGCCGGGGAATGCTGGGACAAGGCCCACTGAGAAGAAGGTTCTGTGCGTTCCTGCCTGTCATTATCCCAGAGCAGATGGGGTGCTAAAATTAAGGATGCAATGCCCCAGTTTTCAGGCACTTGCTGTTTCTGTGGCAATGATGCTTCAGCTGGGAGTGAGAGAGCTTGTGGGGAAAGCCAGTTGTACAGGAGGCTCGAGGCCTGGAGGGGCCGAGCAGAGGCTGGGCGCTTGAGTCTTGTCTGTGTGTGTTCCCATCCTTCCCATGGCTTTAAGAAAGGGCACTTCTTCCTCAGCCAGGGCTGCCTCAGGGGGTCCAGACATGACTTCTGTATGATGGGCCTCTTCCTCCATTAAAAAATAAAATAAGCTCTATTTTAGGACTGTGTCGGTATGAAGACAAAATCTTTGACTGCAAAAATTCACATTTTTCTTTTGGTTTGGAAAGATACTTCAAACATTTGTGTGGGTCCCTCATGGTTCTGCAGAGGACCGGTCAAGAAATCAAGTGACCTATAGCCTTGGACACATCTCTTCCACAACATCTTGATCAAGTGCTGAGAGCAAAGAGCACTCCGGCCGTGCTGTTTTTATGAGCCCCTCATATGCCTGTGAAACTGGATTTACTCTAAGGGCCGCCACAGAAGAATGGTTGTGGAACAACAATGTCGGGAAGAACATTAAAAACACCGTGGACTGCCAGGAAAATGAACCACTCCGTATTGGAGGAAGTATGGCCAGAATGTTGGTTAGAAGCAGCGATGGCGAGGCTCCATCTCAGGTACTGAGCACATGTGGACAAGTCCTTCATTAGAGCATGAGCAGTGGCCGGGGCTTTGGCGACTGTTGGTGACGCAGGGGTTTGGGATGTGCATCAGACACCGGGTCTAATAGTAGCTGTGCAGGCCTGGCTCCCATCAGAGGCTTGGCAAGTCCTTCCCACATCAAGCCCCAGGCCCCATTTCTATAACAGGGTGACACCGATCCCTAACTCTGTCAGCGACCTTAGGAGCCGCATATGAGCGAGTGAGGGGGTGCTTCCCAAGCATTTTACCAGGGTCCCCTCCCACAAAACTCACCATTCCCTCAGGAAACTCTTTAAAAGTAAGAGATGGAAGGACAGAAAGATGGGACAGATACATGGTTAAATAGTTCTGAAAACACTTTATAAGATAATGGCCCCAAACCCCTTGAAAATTATCATAGTGGGTATTACTTTTTAATTAAAATTAATATTATTATACCAAAGACAACGGTGAGGGGTCAAAGGATCCGCGTTGGCACAGTGTTTAAGTGTCAGGATGTGACCCACTAGGTCTGCAGTTCAAAACCGCCAGCTGCTCCTCCAGAGAAAGATGGGCTTTCTGCTCCAGTAAACAGTTCCTGTCGTGGCAACTCATCGGGGCAGTTCTACCCCGTCCTAAAGGGTTGAACAATTCAGCGCCCAGTACATGGCAGTGAGATTAGATAAGGCGAGTGGGCATTTGTAAACAGACCAGCTTTGAACACGGATGAGCAGAAATCCCCGAATTTAAATAGGGCACCCTCCACCCTCATACCTATTAATAGCCCATCTGACCTGTGGAAGACCCACCACCCCGGGCTTGTGTTTGTTCTTTCTGGGCCCTGACGGTTGTCTTCTCTCTCGCTTTCTTCTGATCCTTCAGGTCTCCCCGCAGATGCCAACTACATACAAGCAGTTTACCCAGGTATCCAGCCTCAAGGAACGGTTCCATGGCCTTCCCAGCACTGCTCTCCACCATGCCAACAATGACTCCTTCTTTTACAGCATGCTTTTTGTATCTCAAGGATATTAGTCATGCGCTTGCTCATTGTTTACTTTTCCCCCAGGAGAGCAGCGTACTTGCGTGCGTGCGTGGCTGATCACCTCAGCCACCCCAATGATAACAGCCCCATCAGAGAGAACCCCTCAATGAGTATTTACCAAATGGATGGAGGGGCAGCTGTCTGACCAGAAGGACTGATGGAAGATGGATGGAGGGATGGATGGATGGATGAGGGGAAAGCTTAACCATCACATGCTCTTTAAGACACTCCTTGCGGCTTCTGGGCTTGAGTTTCCCAGTTTGCTGTAGAGAATTTGGGTGCTAAACTTCCTTGCTCTGGTTTTCCTTCCAGTATTTTTATTGCCATTTAGCAGTATAAAGATACCATTTATTATCTCCTATGAACCACGGAACATAGTTGCTGTTACTCTATTCTTCTTGATCTTGAAAACAACTTTGTGGGAGCAGTATTACTGACTTAATTTAAAGATGAGAAAACTCAAATCCCCTATTATTTATAGATGGAACATATTGTCCAACACTCAGCCGATGCTGTTTCCACTGCATTATGAATCCACAGGCCGGAGGAAAAGAAATATGGCTGCAAAAGGGAATGAGCGAGGGGAGAGGGGAGGCATTCTGCATATGATTCAATTTACTCTCTATTAGTCTATGCCTGGAAAACAAGACGCGTTTCTGAAGTCACTGTATTATTAAAAAGCCGAACCTTAAATCTATACAAATGTCTTCTATTCCTTAATAAAATCTTTTGCATTTTATTTCCAACCCTTGCTCTAAATCATCCCTCTCCTTGACAATCAGGCACCAGCCACGTTCCTCCTCGTGTGAAGAGTTTATTTTTGCATGGAGAACAATTGCCAGGCAAATGCCAGGCTACAAAAGGTGTTTCTCCAGCAGCAGCAGCTGTCTCTTTGGCAGCCTCCTCCGGCAATTACGTTAGCAGCTTGAAAATGTTCAGGGGGTCAGTCAGAGCTCAGCTGTCCACAAGCATTCAGGTGGTCTACCCCACCCAGGCCAGTGGGAGCCTGAATATCTTTGAAGGGGGTGTGGGGATGGCTCAAACTCCCCTGAACAGCTGAACAGCTAAAGTCAGCTCTAGCTCAAGTAGAGCCCTTTGGGCCAATCATGGTTCCTATAGAGGCAAGAGTTTCCTGGGACCCTCTTTGTTATAAACAGCTGACAGTACCAGAAGCCTACATAAAGGCCTATCAGGGGACATTGGTGGTCCAATGGTAGAATTCTCTCTTTACATGTTGGAAACCCAGGTTCAATTCTGAGCCAATGCACCAATGCCTACCTACTAATGCATACTTATAAGATGCTAAAGCTGAACGGGTTTCAGTGGAGCTTTTGGATTAAAATCAACTAGGAATACAGGCCTGGGGATCTACTTCTAAAAATTAGCCAGCAGCAGCCCTATAAATCACAATAGTCAGATCTTAAATATATTGCATGGATAGCCTTGGGTAAGGCAGTATGTTTTCCATGACAACAGGGCTGAGTGTGAGCTGGACCAGAGGACTCGCTCCAAACAGAGAGCAGAGCCATAATGATGGATAGATAGCATGGCCGCAAGTGGGCTCCAGAAAGATGCTCACCTCAATCTTGCTCACCTTCTTTCTTTCTCTTTGTTCATTTTGGTGGGGACCAAATGCCCTCTAATAGGGGGTGAGCAAATCACTCCGGCCCTCAGTCAAAGAGCCGCAGGAAATGGGGACCTTTCACCAGCGCTGAGTGAGCTGCAGTAGTCAGGGCCAGCACCTAGACAGCAGGATCCGGACCAGCAGGCCCACCGGATTCCTGTCCTCAGAAACCGTGTCACAATCAAGGAGGGTTGTTTCAAGTTGCAATATAAAGCTCTTTCTCAGACAGACATGAGTGTTCCTGGATTGGTTTCTCTAGTCAGCCTGGCCTAACACACCAAGTAAATGAAAAAACAAATAAATAAACACGCAAACCCACTGCCATCCAGTGGATGCTGACTCAGGGCTACCCTACAGAACAGGCTAGAAGTGCTCCTGTGGGTTTCTGAGACGGACTTTTCATGAGAGTAGAAAGCCTCACTTTTCTCCTGAAGAGGGGCTCGTGGTTTCGAACTGCTGACCTTGCGGTTAGCAGCCCAACACATTACCACCATGCCACCAAGTACATAGGAAATATGAAAAAGAAGAAGCAGAGGAATGTTCATCCAATCCTTGAAGCACTGCACAAGGATAGGGGAGCACAAGGATGGGGGTACAGCTTGGGCATCCTGGTTTCATTTTACCTTGTGCAAGCATGTTGGCTTGACTGCTCCGTTCCAGTTCTATAGTTTCTCTGTGCACTACTTAGGATAGCACGGCTTGCCAAGATGATGTATCAAAACAGGCTCTTCCATCAACAACAGACATCGCCTCTCAGTGCCATGTCCCCCACCCCATGCCCTGGAACAAATGCAGGGTTAAAGGCCTCCGCTTCATTAGCATTGGAGATCCCCACCTGTCTCTCCATCTGGAACAATCTCAGGGGCAGTGACAGATCTTATTGAATCACCTTGTCTTTTTAGAAGTGTTACAAGGCCCCGGGCTGTTGCTAATTACTAGACCTGTTACTGCTGCGTGTGCTTCTCCGCTTCCCCGGGAACAGCTTGTGTGGAGAGTGTGGGGAGAGCTCCCGAGATGAGCATCTGCATTCTGGCAGAGCTGGTCCAGCTCTCAAGAGGATGCACTAGCATCAGCTGCCGAGGAGCTGGGGCGGGCCGGTCTGGGTCCTGGGCGGCTCTGCACACAAGGGCCATTGGCTGCCTGTGCGTGACAGTTGTCCTACTTGCAAATTTGGAGTCCAGGCACTTCTTCTACATTCCTCACTGGGGAATGATGTCTGTCTGTGGTACGGCAGCTTGGAGGCACCTGAACCCCCTCCTAATTCCCCTGCTCTTTTCTCTGCACAGTCTGCTTCTTACCAAGCACCGTCTCTGCCCAGACGAGGCACACCAAGTGCCGCGGGGCCTCTCCTGGGGCACTTATAACTCACATCTCCACCAGTGCCTGGTTGTGGCTAGAAGCAGCTGCGAAGTCAGCCCCTGGTTCATGGCAACCCCACACATGACGGGACTAAGTGTGGCCAGCTCCTGTGCCGTCCCATCATCAGCTGCAGACTGGACCGCTAAGATCCTCAGGGGGGTTATCTGCTGATTTTTAAAGATAGATCACCAAGCTTTTCTTCCTAGTCAGTCTCCGTGTGAAAACTGGACCCTTCTTATTCTACAAATGGGGAGAAGGAAGTGCCCCTTTCATTAGGACTCGAAGGAGATATACTAAGGAGCACGGGTGCCCCCTTGCCTTCCCGAGCCCCTGGCCTCTCAGAGTCACTCAGCGTGTACCAGGCACATTTACTTCCCATATCATCATCGATAAAATCCAGTTCATCCACCAAATGCACGAATCTTTCCACAATACCCACGACAGATGGTCATCAGTCTCTGCTAGAACATTCCAAAGATCGAAAGCTCACTTGCTCTCACCAGCTCCCTAGGCAGCCGCTTCATGACGGCCAGCTCACACTGGCAGAGAGTGCTTTCCTACTCGAGGCCAAAATCTGCCTCCGCAAATCCTATTGGCCCTCGCTGTGTCCTGTGGAGCTGCACGGCACAGGGCTGCTCTGCCGTCACACAATATCCAGTCCTGAGAAAAGCCACCCAGCCTCACCCCATCCTCCCTTCTCCAGGCACTCACTCCCCCACACACCCGGCCACACGCTAGGAGCTAGCATTGTCCGTAAAGCCAGTCAAATCTTCAAAGTCACCCACAGAGGAGGCACAGAAGGTCAGCCCCAAGTCCAACACGAGCCCGGGGGCATCCATTAATGCATCCCCGTATCATTTCTGGATGTTCTTAGCAGCCGAATGCATCGCACTGTGGTCTCATTAGAAAATCCACACCAGCTGCCATGAAGGAAATGCTGACTCATGGCAACCCACTGGATGTAGCGCTCCGTCCCACAGGGTTTTTAATGGCTGATATTTTAGAAGTAGATCCCTAGGTCTTTCTTCCAAGGTGCTTCTAAGCAAAACTATCGATAACCCACGTGAACTGCAGACGAGCAGGTTCAACTCATAGAAACGCTGCAGGACTGTCCCATAGGGCACCTGTGATAGGTCGGTGTTTGTCCACTTGGCTGGGCCAGAATCCATAGCAGTGCGAAAGGGGGGCCTCCCTCAAACTTCCTGGATTGTTTTCCTCTCCTTGAGCAATAATCATTACTCAATAGTCAGTAATAATAAGGTACAGGGCACTGATGACATCTCCTTGGTGGGGGAAGGGGTGCTACTTCACCTATAAGTAGGCTGAGGGGCACTGGCTCTTTCTCTTCTTCCTCCTACTGGCCTGGATTCACCATCTGGTTCCTTGCCACTTAGGCTGGCAGCTCCCCATGTGGCCCATGGGCCCTGGGAGCTGTTGACAGTATGCCATGTTGCCTGCCTTGAATCCATGGACTCTGCTTCCTCTATCCTGTGGTCTTCCCAGTTCCTACTTCAGGCTCCAGCCTCCCAGTTCATCTTCCAACGTCCTGGTTCTCCAGCACCAGCAGTTGTGCTTTCAAGCTGAGCCTTTGACCCACAGGCTTGGGCTGGACTGGGCCGGCCACTCTGCAGCTGCACGGGCTGCTTCCTTGGTATAAATTCCCCATTATGTACATAAGCGTCACTGGTTTTGTTCTCTAGAAAACCCAGCCTGCTGTACTTCCCAAGGCTGTCAATCTTTATGGAAACACACTGCCACAACTTTCCTCCGCAGAGAGGCTCCCGCGTTTGAACCACTAACCTTTGGTTAGCAGCCAAGTACCTAACCATTCTGTAGCCAAGACTGTTTGAGATGGCTCTAGGTGGACTTAAACCATTTGTTCCACCCAGAGACTTCTTAGAGGGCTTGGAGTACACTAACCTGTCTATCTCCGCTCGGCCTATAGAAGACCCCATGCTATGTCTTCCCCCACCCCCATTCCCCATGGCTGGAAACCAAACCAACCAACCAACCAAACAAACACAAATGATTTATCCAGTAGATTTGGAGTTTGACTAATGGTAAACTTCCTGAATCCTTTTCCTCTCCTTGAATAACAGCCATGCTGCCATTCTCTTGCATCTATGTTACTGAAGACATTTTTCAGAAAGTTTTCTCCAATGTCATCCTCACTTTCAGCACCAAAACGTCTGCCCAGTTTCACATCTATTCACTTTGGGAAACGATTATCCAATGAGAGGGACTCTATTCGAGCCTCAGGAGACAGACACACAGACGTTTTTAAACAGCGTCTCCAGGCTTACAAGGCGGGAGAGACAGCGCATCAATAAAGGGACGAAATGACCCGGAGGAAGACAGCGGGTGGCAGTTGGTGGCTGCAAATAGAACCTCACAGGAGCGTCTCATGGTGATTAGTATGAAAAACTGAAGAAAGGGGAGATCAAATGTTAGAGTAATGCATTTCAGCCTAATTCCATCTACCATAATTTCCATAATGCCCTCTCTCTGGGCATTGCATGGCCATTGGAATAGACTTAGTCTGCAGTGTATTTGAATTTTGATTTCTTTAGAAGCACCTTGGAAGAAAGATCTGGTGATCTACTTCTAAAATTTCAGCCATTAAAGGGTATGCACATCCTTCAACTACAGTCAGAGGGGACTCACCGGATACTTAACCGATGTGGGAATCCTGCAAATGGATTTGGGGCCCAGGTGCGTTTCACTGGCTAAACGCAACAAATCACAAATGGCTGTGGGTGGGTCCTGACCACCAATGACTGACAAAAGTTCCTGAGGCGGTTCCAATGGACAGCCATCTATGAGAACCAGTAGTCTAGAACAGCTTTCCACCACCCCCTGCCACTTAGACCATGCCACCATGCCAACTCCCCGTAACCCTGTAGGACGGAGTACAACTGCCCCTTTGGGATTCTGACGCTGTAAGACTGTAGGAGAGATGAAAGCCTCATCTTTCTCTGATGCAGGAACTGGAAGAGGGCGTGTGCGGACACTGCACTTAGCAGCCCAACACGTCATAGCTGTTACATCGCCAGCAGGGCTCTTGAACCTAGGGTGTCCCCACCTGTACTCTGCATGGAAATCGCCTGGGATCCTGTGACGATTCAGATCCTGGTACAGTGTGAGAGTGTGCATTTGTAACACACCGCCCGTCCAAAGACCATAGAGGAGTAGCCGTGGCCTTGAATAGAAGATGAAATTCTCCCTACCTTCTCTCGCCCAATAGTCTCTCCCCAATATTGCCAAAATAGCTTTGCTTCCCAATACCTTGCTGCTTTAGGCATTCTTCCCTCCAAGCGATTGAAAGACAAAAGCAAATGGCAACATGAAGACAATGTTGGCTTATGATCGGGGTTGTGAGTCTCCAAGGTAGGTCACCTAATTAGATGAGAGGGGAGGTGGTGCGCAGGATGTCTTCCCTGAACTTGTTCTGAGTGAAATGACAGTGTTTACTTCATATTGAGAAAAGAATCAGGTATAGTCTCAGAATCAAAAGGGGAACCTCCCAAACAAAAAACGGTATTCAGCAAAACTAATTATTTCTCGGTTTCTGGAGATCCTGTTAACTGCTCCCCCAGGACCGTATGTAATGTTTCCCCTTTCAATGTGTGAATGCTGGGTTGTCCCATTGCTGAGTTTTCCCTACACTTGGCCCATACCATCTGTCCCAGACTGTGACCTCCCCGAGGTGGGCAGGACCAGTTTCAGCAACATTGGAATAAAACCCTCAGTGCCCAGAGGAATGGCCAGCCCACTACAGATCTGAAGTGTCTGCTTATAAAAGAATTAAGAAGGGCATGTTGTATAAAATATAATTTTTCTTTCACCTATAGAAAGCCCCCACCCCAACAACTAAGTGGGTTTATGAGGGAAGTTAATAGGTTATCACATGCCAGGATGGGAAAATAGTAAGGATGCAGCCATTGACCCGTACCAACAGGACGCCTCGGCCAGCAGCCAAGTCTCTCTCTGGTCCTCAGCCACTCAGCAGCATGGTCCCTTTACCCCTGCCTCCATGGACCAGGAAGCCAGCCTGCTGTCCTGCCTCACAGGCTCATAGTCTCAGTTCAGCTGCAGAATTTTCTATTAAAAGTACAGACTGGCACAGGAAGGATCTTGTGACATTTTAAAAATGCTGTACACCAGCATTTTCAGTGGTGTAGTGGTTACATGTTGGTCTGCTAACCATAAGGCCAGCAGTTTGAAATCACCAGCTGCTCTTTGGAAGAAATGCGAGCCTTTCTAACCCTGTAAACCCTGTAAACAGGGGCAGTTCTACCCTGTCCTATAGGATCACTATGAGTTGGCATTGATTCGATGGCAGTGGGTGTGGCTTGGTACACCAGTGAGATTGGGACAGAGAATGTTGGCTTTATGAGAGGCAAATAGGAGACTATTTCCAGGACAGCTGTGCAGTGGGGCAGTTGATGTGTGTGTGTGTGTGTGTGTGTGTGTGCGCGCGCGCGTGCGAGGGGTGAGGGGTTGTGGTGTAATTTGTGTGTGAAAGCGGTTAGTGGGGCTTCACTCCAATCGAAGGACAACACCCAAGTGACTGTCAGGGGAGAAGAGTGTTACTGGTATGTGGGGCAAAAGAAACACAGGGCTAGGCTGGAGAGAAGCCAGCCTAATTCAATCCGAATGTTAGAGTCAGCCCTGGTTAATGGGAGGCAATTAATACAATCCATTTTTATGCAGATTAAAATATTTCCAATGAACAGGTCAATAGCACTCATATGTTCAGAATTTGGGCTGCACCAGGGCCAGGTGAACCGGCAAGTGACCCAATCTAAACTTCATTACAGGGTAGGGCCTGCGTTCTCGGGATTCCACAATGAACTCAATTTGGAGTTAATCGCTCACATTTTTCTCTTACCTACCAGGTATCCTAATTTCAAGACAGATTTGCTGGGCTTTCCTCTAAGACAAAAGACCAAAGGACCATGAATTATTCATGAGTAGCAAAGGTATCATTTTATCTGTTTATTTTCCAATTAGTTAAAGTCAGATAAAGAAGCAGTCAATGAAAGCAAGAGATTCCTCTCCCCTCAGCCTCCCCTCCCCAATCTCCATTGTGTGGAGTTAACAGTAGACAGTGGTAACGTGGATCTTGGAATCTATTAAAAAAACATTTCATTAGCAAAGCGTTTTCGAGAGGAGAACTCTTAAGACGTGGGAATTGCCAACAGTGCTCTGAGCTGAGAGGCCCCCGGGCTCAGTCCCCACCTTTCCTCCTGCCCCGTCTTCACAATCTATCACTCTCCTCCTCCTTCCATCTTCCTCCCCAGCCTCCTAGTAGTCTTTGCACAAAACCCCTCCCCGCTGAGACCATCCTTCTCTGTGAGGCCACAACTTTTATTCTTCCCCAATCTCTGTGTCCTGAGAAATGTTCGTAGTCCCCTCCCGTCTGCCAGAGCTCCCCTGTCCCTCCAAAATACAAGTACTTTTCTCTGCTGCTGGCTCTGTGTTTCCTGGTTTACTGGAGACGTGCTCCAGAGCTGGGGCACTGGGACGTTTTTCGACTTGCACTTGATTGCCCTGCTGGTGCAAAGGTTAGGCGCTAAGCTGCTAATCAAAAGCTTGGTGGTTGTAACCCATCTGGAGGCTCCGAGGGGGTAAAGACCTGACTCCCATAAAGACAACAGCCAAGCCAACGTTCTGGGGCAATCCCATCCGATTACATGGGAACAGGAGGAGTCAGAATGGAAGGTACCAAACACCGACCCATCCCGATTTGGTCTGAGGACGAAATGAAGTACTGTGTCTGCTCCAGAGTAGGTGTTCTTATAAAAAGTTAACCCTTCTGTCCCCGCTAATCCAACTGTGAGCCTCTAACCAATGGAGTCCCTGTGCTATCCATCACTCCCCTGCCCCACCCCCCCGCCCCACAAACACACACAGACTTCTGGAACCAAGTCAAGCATGCTGTTGGCCATAACTGTTGGAGTGAATCATTAACGGTAAACAGGACCAAAGAGCAAACTTATCAAGTGTTGAATATCTGTATCTGCCCTACCTCTCATCCTGCGAACTCCCAAGACAGAGGGAAGACACTCCTCCACCAGAACACCTCACTAGAACAATGCATGAAACCACAACGCAGTCGGCCGGGCTTAAATCTGCCCCTTCAGGACCACGTAGTAAGCTCACTACTAACCTTTCACTGGACACGTTTCCTCTCAGATTCTTGGTTTGCTTGGACTAAATAACTTGGACTTCTTTCCAGCAATAAAAAAAATCTATTATCACACGCAACGGTTTCATTTATGCAGCACATTTGCTAGCAATTTCTCTAGGCGATGCACTCTTGGTCTGCACGGAGATGAGGCAGAGGATGCAGCCCTTGGCCTCATGGAGCTCACAGACAAGATTTAGAGTTTGGAAATAATTAACTCAATCATAACTTTCATAACTCTTTATATTCATCAGATAAGGTCATGCTCCATCCACCTTGTTCTCAGGCCCCAAATCTGGCAAATCACATATGAACATCAGTTTAGAGACATCTGTTCTCTGGAACCTGACACGGATGCTACTGGAGCCCATAGTGGACTGTGTGTTGGGTTTCTAACCATGATGTCAGCAGTTTGAAACCACTAGCTGGTCCAAAAGAGAAGGATGAGGTTCTCTACTCCCTTAAAAAGTTACAGTCTCAGAAATCACAGGGACAGATCTACTCCATCCTAAAAATCACAATGAGTTAAAAAATGACTCAAAGAGCTACTCAGGATGAAACACAAAAGGATTGACCACGTTCTGCTTGACCCAGAGTATAATTTCTAAACAACAGACCAGAAGCAGCGAAGTGTTTTTCTTTCCCAAAGAGATTTCCACAGAAATGTCTATGACAATCGATGGCAAATCTCTTTGACACTGGTTCCTGTGACCTTCCCAGAGCCTTTGATGTGGCCAAATACACCATGACTCCCCATGAGGAACACTGAGAAGGCATCATTCCCGAGTCTTTAGATGAAACACTGAGTGGATCTAAGAAGCCAGATTGAAAACTGCTGAGATAATGAAAGTGAGAGGCCGTGGAGAAGTAGAGAACCACATCATGTTCTGCTGAGATGTTCAGCGAGGTTTGAGAACTCAAGCTTGCTAGTGGTACCCATTTGACCTTGCTTGTACAGTAGCTAGGGATGAGTTGACCAGAACCTGACTGTATAAAAAGAGAAATATGTTGAGCCTCTGAACTGCTGTACATTGCTGTAACCTTGATGGATGGCAATCACTAGGCTGGACTTTGCCTATGGAGGCAGATCCTCAAAGTTCCAATCGGAATGAAGATTCTTCACTTCAAAGAACTGGTTGTTTTCTCAGAATACTTACTGGGTTGAGAAAGCAGGGCAATTTGGATAGAGACTTCCAAAATGGGGAGTGATAGAGTCCTGAAAGTGGCTGGCTTGTAAGTTTTGATGGTTGTGTTTTGTCTCAAAATGAGTGAAACGAGGGTGGATCCCCACTGAATAGTTACATCTTTTCTTGATGGATCTCGGGGAAAGAGGGTGGGGGAAGATATTGATCAGAGTGCATGATTCGGGTGTGGATGATTGTTCATAGGATTGTGATTGTAACAATTATAGTTACAGCAGATGTAACTGAAAGAAGGGGAAAGCTAATTCTTCATGTGTGAGACCAGGGGTGGAAGATCTAGAGGTTAGCCTGCGTGGAAGTGGCATTTCTTCATATGGCTCTTCTTCCCCATCTCTGCAACACCCACCCACTGATAGGGTGAGGCCATGCAAACTGGGTGCGAGGGGGGCCGGGTCGGTTTCAGTTGCTATTGTCCTGTGTGCCAGAGAACCATCTCAGAATCAAGGAGAGAGTTCTCAAGAGCATCAAGGAAGAAGGGGCACCAGCAGAGCACTTTGATTAGAAACCCCTGCCTGAAGTAGTGGAGGCAGCAGAGGCCATGCAACACTGAGTCCCGGGGTTGAGACAAGGGGACCATGAGACTGAGTAGAAGAACAGCCCCAAAACGATGAGACTGTGGGTCAGAGCAGCAGGTGGACTTCCTGGCCCACGGATGGAGGCAGAAAGAAGCCCAGGGCCCATATGTGACAGGTTTAGGACCAGAGAGGAAGACACAGGTGCTGGCTGAGCAGAGTTGCTTTTGTCCACCATTGACTGGATCCTTACTGCTTACTGGTCCTGACTCATGGTAACCTGTTACCTTCACAAATAAACCCCCACAATCCTGAGCATTGCCCAAGAGTTCTGTGTGGTCACTGTGATGACTACCCCACCCAGTACTGATGGAGCAATAGCTGGTAAGAGAAGGAGGGAGGGAGGGGCACATCTGACATGCCTATCTCCTGGCAATTGACCTCTGGCTGGTATGGAGATGAATTCTCCTTCCCATGCAACCAAAGGAAGCCAGCCTCTTTTATTTAAGTCCCCAACGCTTTATCCCACACACTGCTATGTTGCAAGACCGGGAGCCTCTCACAGAGGCATTTGCAGATAATTTTCCTAGTACTCAAATGCCTGTCTGAAAACGTGACCCACAGGGAGGCAATCTTTCCTCCGTGGCTACAGATGGCGCCTGTTCAGCCAGATCCGCTGCCAGTCTGGCAGGGAGCATCCAAAATGGTTAGCTCTGCCATGGATGCTGCCGGAAAGAGAAAAGGTTAAGAGATCACCACACTGATCCCATGTGTCAAAGCACACTCCTGCGCCTTGGCAGGAGAGGGGGGCTCTAAATGCTAAGACAAATTGTACGAAGCTTGCCAGGGAACGGAATCAAAATGGGAAGCAAATGATTTCCGTTATAGGGGCTGGTACCTCGACAGTGCTCCCAGGAGGTCTGATGTGAGTGGCCAAATCCTTTTCTTTGCCAAAGTTATCTTCGCTCAACGCCAGAGAGATGAAAAAGTTAAAAAAAAATTTTTTTAAACTGGCTGTGTGGGCATTAGTGGTGAAAAATTCAGGTCTTTGGTATCTTTTCAATTTTTTGAAAAAACCTTCGGTGATTTTTTTTTTTTTTAAGGGATCCCAGCAGGTCACATTTTAGGGCCAGAATCAAGTCTTGGCAGGGCTTTTAAGTGTATTGGGTCTAAAAATACACTGCGTGTGGCCTTGCCTGGCTGTTTGCTCCCCATCTGGGCTGTTGCACCCTGTGGAGTGACATTTCTCCCACCTGCCACCCAGCTAGAGGGCCTGGCTCTCTTACCTAGCTTCTGAGAGGTGGGCAGGGCTGCGGGCTTTCTGAGCCTGAGCACTTACATTTGAGGCAAACAGAAAGACCTGTCTCTGAGGAAGAGGGGAAAGGCTGGGGAAAGGTTTGATTCCAAAACCCAAGGTCAGGCTCTGTCAGTATGTGGAGTTTCCTCTCAATGATCAGGTCTGGTCTACTGGGAAGTGCTGGATGGAGAAAATGTTGAGACTGGGACCTCAGTTTCAGGGGTGGGGAGGGAACCAGGAGGAGTGAGAGCGCTCTGCAGGCGAAGGTGTGCTCCCGAGGGCCACCTGCAGGCCACTCCTGACTGTTGCCCGTCCATTCCAACTCGGGGGGCCTCCACATTGCACAGAGCACACCGGACCTCTGCAGGGTTTCCTGGGCTACCGTCTGTAACAGAAGAGGATCCCTAGGCCCCTGGCTTCCCGGGTGCCACTATGTGAGTTCAAATCCCCAAACTTTAGGTTAGCAACAGCGCAAACAGCTTGTACACCAAGCTAAGAAAAGGCATTTGTACTGTGTCTCACTGTGAGTCAGGAAGTATTTTCATATGCCTTCCTGAACCTCGTGTCCACATGATCTTTATCAGTTGCTGTCACTGCAAAGGTTTTATCTATGAAGAGGGCTATGGGTGACTCCAAGGTGCCTGGGTGGTACACGTGGTTTGCCATTGGCTTCTAACCTTCAGGTGTGACAGTTTGCACAACCCCAGTTGCTCTGAAAAAGTAAGGGCCAGCAGAGTGTTCCTGTAACCAGTATTGCCAGGAAGACACTGAAGGGGCATTGAGCATCACCCTCTGGCTGTTGCCAAGGAAACCACAAGAGGCCACCAAGAGTCAGAAATGATCTGATCACAAGGGGTATGTTTTGAAGCCCAGACAAAGAGATATGCACCTATGTTGGGAGGAGAGGATTCCCTGCAAGCCGAGGAACCAAGCAACCACAGAACTACCTACAAGAAAGGAATCAATTCAATCAAGAGCCTGGCTTAGACTTTTCTCTGGCAGAACTGTGAAGAAAATTAATTAATCTCTTCTTTAAAGTCACCCATTTGTGGTAATTGGCACAGGAGCCCTCGCAAACTAACATGAAAGGTACGATTTTCATAAAATCAAGGTGACCGGACCAAGATCACAGAAGCAGTAACTAGTGCCAGCATCCGGTTCCCGTATTCTGACGACCAGCTCTCGCTCCATTCTGCCTGCTTCTCCGGTTGAAGGCCAAGATTCCGATCACACTGAGGATGCTGGGGAGAAATCTTTAAGGTAACTTGAAACACCTGTCACCCATGTAGGCTATGAAAGATGGAAGATGTCCAAATTGTACTTTGAAAATTATAACCCCCTAGGCACATTCGGTCCATGATTAATGAAACTTCCATTGTTGCTGTTGGGTGACCCCTTGCCCCACAGATGAAACACTGTCTGGCCTGTGCCATGCTCACAACAGTGAGGGTGGAATCGCTGTTGCAACCACTGTGTCTCTCCATCTCCTTGCGGGTCCTTCTCCTTCTGACTGCCGCTCCACTTTACTAAGCATGATGGCCTTTTCCGGGGACTGTTTTGCTTTTTGCTTTTTCTGATAACATGGCTAAAGTCTGTAAGGGATGAAGACACGGAGAACGCTAGCCAAGGCTTCCAACGGCTCCTTCTCAGTTCAGTCGTGGCTGACGATGAGAAAGGAGAATGAGCTTGAGTATGTAAACTGTGGCTGTACCAGGACTATGATTACCAATATGAGAAAATTACAAGTTGACAACCTGTTAGAAACTTAATATCCCTCTCAGCAAAGGAGAGGCGGCATGTGCACCCCATAGCAAAGAAGTCTGTTGATTGGTGGAATCAGAAACAATGGGGTCCCACTCAAAGATAGCAGGCAATCACACAGTCCTGACAAAAATCCCATGGCCCACACCAGGCTCACTGCACCTCTCTTCAGTCTCCCATCCCAGAGTTTCAACTTGTAATTTTTTTCCAGTCCAGTCATCACTGCATTTTCCCCAAGTTAAAAAAAATAATCACTCCCCCTCATGTTAATTTGACTTTAGCTGTCATGACTGGAATGATCCAACGGGTTCAAAGTTCTGGTGCCAACACATTGACAGGACATCAGAGCCATATAGAGACAGTCCTCATGTTGACAACTCGCCAAGAAAACACACTCACACCGGATCTCTGCGCGTGAGCGGCGTTCTGTCATCCCTTTACTCCAATTTCTACAGTTCGCAGGCTGATGCCCTCCACAGTGGGGCACTGCCCAGGACCATGTCCCACAAAGCAGTTGGGGCCCAGTGAGGGGAGTGTGGACTCTGGTCAAGAGATGAGGTTTGCCGGCCAATTAATCCCAAGGCCACAAAACTAATTAGTGACGACGACAACGAGAGAGCCTGCCTTCCAGCCTCATCCTCCATCCTGTCCTCCCCACACAGCCCAGGGGCAGCGCTTGGGAACGCCTGTGCCTGCCCCGTGCTGAAACACAAGCTAAATGGCCAGCATTCTGTGTGGTCCCCAAATCCTTGTTTACACAGTCAGTGACCGACAATGCTTTCAGGGGTCATGACTCCTATTATACATTGACACTACCTTCTGAGTTCCCTATCCAGGTCCATTTTTCTGGGTTGTTTTTGTTGTTGTTGTGTGTGTGTGTCTGTTTACATAGTAATTCTCATGTATGCAGGCTTGATTATCTGCCTCTTGGAAACCTTTCTCCAGTGTCATCAGCAGTTTGATTCTTTATAAGTGTCTGGAGTTGGTCAGGCTATTCAGGCAACATGTTCATTAATTTCAAGATGGCCTGCAGACTTGTTCTTCGAAAAGAAAAATGCGCGTGTGTGAATGTGCACATGCATGCCTACACACACACACACACACACACGCACGCACTCCTGCAGGCGTGAGTTGGGCCCCAGCCTACAGCACATTCTAACCCGTGAAAGGAAGGGCCTGAGGACTCTGCACTAAATCTTCTCAATAGTGAAAAATGTACTATTAAACAATCTGGAAGAGGTCAATCAATAAAAATAACTAAATAATTGATGGTGTTACATTAGGGTAAAGTATAACATACGAAATTCATTAGCCCGTCAAGAAACACCGCTTGAGTTAAACTACCATCTCTCAAATGAGCGCTTCTGGTGTTAATTCAAAAGGCAATCGCCATCAGCCAGGGGAGGTTTTTACTGCTCGATGCTTGCATTGAGGTGGTGTGTGGAGCGGGGTTAGCGGGGCAATAAGGATCATATTTAGGGAGGCAGCTCGGTGACAGCTAAGACATTGAACTGCAATCAAGTCATCTGCCTTCCTTAAGCAACCTGGACAGCTCCACTCCAGCTAATCAGCCCAGAGGAGAAAAAGAATTGACAAGCTTGTGGAAATTTACTGCGGTAGGAAGGAGGGGCTTTCTGTTCTTAAAGAACTAAAGTATTAAATAAATAAATCCCAGTACTTGGTTTTACTCCATTAGGTGTCCACGGCGCTGTCGGATGCTGCTTCACTCTATCTCCAAAGGGGGTGGGCCCACGTGCCCCATCAGGTAGCTCAGTGGGCTGAGCACTCAGCTTTTACCGTCAGAGAAAAGGGAATTGGAATCCTTGCCCTACCACGTACAAGCTGGGTGATCCTGCACGCGTCACGGAATCTTTCTGCATCCCAGGGAGAAGTTAACAATGGCCTCCACATTCAATGAGGTGATGTCCACGAAGCATCTCCCCACCCTGACTAACCAGTGGAAGACAGAATCCGGGCTGCTTCTGTTGTCCAGCTTGCTGGCTGAGAAAGCAATGAGTGTCACTACAGCCCGTGTGATGTGCATGGACTGTAGCTGCCCATCCGCGCATGCATAGGGCGGTGCTGTGACAGAGGAGACCCTTGGAAAACCAGGACCTCGTTTATCTACCCAGCCTTGTCTCCCACACTTTTCAGCCTGGGAAATACTGTGTCCCTGCTTTGGGCTTAGCATATGCTGTTCCCTCTGCCGAGAATCTCATCTCTTCAGCCTGCACCATCTAAATATGTCTAAAGAACATCCTGTCCTGTCTTCACCCATTCTTTCATCCTTCCTCTGGCTCACCCCCAAGAACTTCCTTCCTTGGACCTCACAGAGGGCTTCCCAGAGGGTCCTGGTAAAGGACCTGCTTCCCAGACCAAGAGCTCTCTCTCACCTTGTCCTATTGATCTCTTCCATGTGGAAATGTTCTTCCTGATTTGTTTATCAGTTTCTTGATCCCATGATCAGCATGCATGCTTCCTTCAAGCTGGCCGCTCACCTGCATGGTGTGCCACTAGACCCAGAGAGCTAGAAGGGCGCAGAAAGGGAGAAGCTTGCCCCAAGTGCAAGGTTCACACCTGGACGGGCCAGGCTGCAAAGCCGAGCTTTTCCATCTAACAAGGTAAGGGCAAGCTCCTTACAGAGTATCTCGGACCCCATGGTCCTCTGCCTCACATGGGAAGGGCAGTTGTCAACATGATTTGGTCCGTAAGCTCCCAGGAAACGTTTGTTTCTTCCGCTTCTAATTCCTGTGTCTCACCTTCTACTGCCTGCAGGGGCGCCCAAACCCAACCCACTGTGGATTCTAAGTGCTAGGGTTCCCAAGGCTGTCAATCCTTTCAGGGAAAGCTTCCCTACTGTTCCTACAGAGCAACTGCTGGTGCACAACAGCGCCACCTGGGTTCCACGCACTGGCAAATGGGGCATAACTCCCTAACTAAGGAGTCCTGGTGCCCTAATGGCTGCTAATCACAAGGTCAGCAGTGCAAACCCACCAGCAACGCTGTGGGAGAAAGACGGGGCTCTCTACTCCCATCAAGAGTTACAGTCTCGGAGTCCCACAGGGGCCGTTCTGCCCTGTCCTATAGGGTTGATATGAGTCAGAATCAACTCAATGGCAGGGAGGTTTTTTGTTTGGCTTTTTGCTAATTTCAACAATGATAAAGTAACTGAATATAAGAAATGTCAGACACAACCAGACACCTTGAGGGAACAAGTGGCTGGGCCTTGGGGCTCACGACCATGGTCTCCAAGACCACCAGTCATTTGGCCCAGTAGTCCACCGAGACAATGATTGACAGTCCTACTTTGGTGAGTAGCGAGTGGAGCCTTAAGAGCTTGTGAGCAGCCATCTCTAAGATGCAACAGCTGGTCCCTCCCTAGCTAAGAAAGAAAATCACGAAATTCCGAGATGCATAGAAACAACAGACCCAAGAATATCAATCTTCATGGCAAAATCCAAACAACTCAATGGTGCCCAGGGATCACACTATTAACTTCTCCAGAAGGGATCCTATTAGCAAGTCCTGGAGAGAGCGGGAGAAAATGTGGAGCAAAATACAGACTCTTTAACAGGTCAGGTTAACTCATCAGAGTGAGCCAAGTGGCATTTCCATGGCTATTGCTCTCAGTCACTCTTCACGTCCATGGTTCAATTTTCCGCCAAAGAGCACACATCTAAAGAGGAATATAACACTGGGGAGGCACATACCCATCTTAGACTCATAAACCACGTGAAATCAGAAGGGTGGTATTTACCCAAGGAGGAGGGGTGGAAACAGGAAACAGGGAGACAGTAGAGTAAGTGATGTTCCATTGTGGGGCCTGCAACCAATGCCATGAAACAAAAGGCGTATGAATTTTCCAAAGGAAAAACGATCCGCCCTGTAAACCTTTACCCAATTCACAATGAAAAGCTAAGAAGAAATAAGTGGAATTGGATTTTCAGTGATCAACCAGTCCCACTCTTTGTGAAGCTACCCCAGCTCCACACAGACTATGACCTGTTAACTGATGCATAACTCTGCCAACAGGATTAGGCCCTACAGCCTAGCATTGTGGGAAGGACTGCATTCGCTACTTAGAACAGTTATTTTTTTAAAAACTCACTGCCATCGAGTCCATGCTGACTCATAGCGACCCACTGTGCATTTTTTTCTGTGACAGTAACTGTTTAGAGTAGAAAATCCAGTCTTTCCCCAGCACAGCTGCTGGTGGTTTCGAATGGACGACCACGCAGATCAGAGCCCAACGCAGAACCACTGGCACATAGTAAATGGTCAATAAATATTGTCTATGCGGACCACTCTAAACCAGGACTTGCTAAACTTTTTTCCAACTCATGACTCTTTTTGGCCCAAGAAATATGCAAACACAGGCAGGAGCTGCCACGTTTGATTGTTCACTCTGGACCGGTACGTGTTCAGAAAACGTGCACTGTTGCCCCAAGTTTTTGCAACCCTGACATTCAGTTACAGGCCCTCATTGGGGGTCATGGCTCACAGCTGAGGAAGCTTTGGTCTAAACCAATGTGATATTCCAATTATTAGTAAATGCCTCCTCCAAAACACATGCACTAGAATCTATCAGTGGCCTATGACTGTCCCCATATCTTATACTGATAATGCCCACTGAAGTGGGAAGAGCAGGATATAGATGGGTCTGGAGGGGGGCGGGGAGGCCATTATACAGCTGGACAGGCATTTGGCATAAAAAGGGAAACAGACATAAGTCCCCTGGGCTTGGAGTGACACTGCCATGCACCCGTGTCAGTAGGTGAGCAAGGCAGTGTGGTCCAGACAAGGTCACTGTGGAGATGGAAGCCAGGGAGATGGTGAAGGCCTCTGTAGGAGGGAGGAGCACTGCATTCTGTGCAGATGATCTTCATCTACGGTCGGCTGCAAACTCGGGACTCGAGGCAGGAGACCAGGGCTGAGTGAGGAGAGACCTGATGGGGTATTCGCTCAGGAGGCAGACAGCCCTGAGGTCAAGCCCAGACGCTGTCACTGACTCATGAGCCTTATTTTTCACTCTTCTTTAAAGTGATGCTCAGAATGTCTTCTCCCCACATTGTTAATAATAATAATAATAAAGCTGCCCTGGAGCCGACTGACTCGCGGAGGGTCCTTGTGTGTCTGAGTGGAACTGTGCTGCATAGAGTTTTCCATGGCTGCTCCTTCCTAACTGCCAGGCCTTTCCTCTACGGCACCTCTGTATGCCCCCAGACCATCAGTCTTTCATTATGTCCGCAAACGTGCCAACCACACAAGGCCTTCCATATAATAACTCCAATACTTGCATCACCTGATGCCTTCAAGATGAGAACTTAATATCTGGTAGACAGAATAATTGTAATTGCCATCATCTGCATAATAAAAGCAAATATTGTATACCAAGGTTTGTTTTTAAGTACTTTACAAATATGAATTCATGCGGTCTCCACATCCCCCCATCAGGTAGGTCCGATGAATAATGGTGATCGTGATTATGGCAGAACCCATCACTCACTGTCATCAATCGATTCCAACTCGTAGCGACCCTATAAACCAGCAGTTCTCAACCCATGGGTCTAACCCGTTTGGGGGTGGAATGACCCATGTCACCTAAGACCATCAGAAAACATATTTCTGTTGCTCTTAGGAACTGAGTCACTGCTCCTCTGTCTCCTGGCAGGTCCGCCCACATGCAAATATGCCCACGTATGAGTACCCAGCATGAAGACTGTTGTTACCCATGCTACACCATGCTTCAAGACAAAAGTTCATTTATTTTTAATTAGAAATATTTCACAATATATAATCACATATTGTTGTTGTGATTAATCGCTATGCTTTAATTATATTCAATTTGTAACAATAAAAATGCATCCTGCCTATCAGAGATTTACATCATGATTCATAACAGTAGCAAAATGACAGCTATGAAGTAGCAACGAAAATAATTTTATGGTTGGGGGGTCACCACAACATGAGGACCTGTATGAAAGAGTCAGGGCATCAGGAAGATTAAGAACCACTGCTTAAAGAATTTCTGCAGCTGTAAATCTTCACAGGAGCAGATCTTTCTTCAGAAAAGGAGTTAGTGAGTTTGAACAACCGATCTTGCTATTAGCAATTCAACGCTTTCCTGACAGCGCCTCCAGGGTTTAAACATACACAGCGCATCCAAAATGCCAGGTATTGTCTTACATTTTATAGTATCTCCAACTCACATCAATCCTGTGAAGTTAAGTACTATGATTGCTCCTCTACACAGATGAGGACACTGCAGCTGGAATGGGGGCCCTGCCTGGCATCGCCTGGCTAGTGGTGGCAGAGCCAGGCTTTCCTGGTGGCACAGCCACAGAGTTTGTGCTCTTGTTCACTGAGCACCCCTCCCTCCCAAACCTCATGAACATCCTCACAGACATGATGGAAGCATCCTCGCCTTCCTGTTTATGAAGAAGTGGCAGCTCCCAGAAGGGACATGTCCCAAAGTCGGACACTGCAAACCTGGTGGTAGGTTCCTTTAGCTAAGGCTAAACATCAGCTGTAGCCTTCTAACTTGTGGTCCAGAACATGGTCCATCCAGTCGCATTCCTTTCAACAGACAAATCAGGGAAAACATGTTTCAACTGTATTTCGAAACCGGACTGTCCATTGTAAATTTGCAAACCAAAGGAGTTGAAACCGTCCAGTTAGAGGCCGCAGCTTCTGCTTGTGTAGCTGTGTGGGACCCAGAGAATTTAAAGAGGGCTGTAGTGGCGAGGAACACCATGCTAAAAAAAAGAACATTATGCACTCCGATAATTAAACAGAACAAAATAAATTTGACCCCAAATGGGATGTAGTTTGAACAAAAATGGGTCTTCAATCATTTGGAAATGCTAACACGCCGACTGCCTGATTAAACACAATTTGTATTGTCAATAAAAAATGCAAATGACTATTTTACTGGCAAATACAGCACTAGACTTTGCTTGATATGAGGATTAAATTGCATTTCAAGAACAATCCAGGAGGTCAAATTATAAATGAACAGCCCCTTCCATTGTCCTTCGGTTCTGGAGGCCAGGAGACGAAACACAATACAAAAATAATTGCCTACCACTGTGTGCCATTTCTGCTAAAATACAAACCAGGCCGGTTTTGCGGAACCGAGAATAATATTTAAGCCCCTAAATGGGTACTGTAATTTCGCGCATAATTCCTTGAAATTTACATGGCATCCTCCCACTCATCTGAATCCACTGATAAACTTGCTTTTATTTGTATTAAAGAAAATGGGGAATTTAAAGGTCGAGAGTCCACAGACTGCATGTAGATACCGAAAGCCCTTTTAAACCCTTTTAGTCAATCTGGCCCAGAGCTGCTCATGAAAGCACGGCTATGTTTGACTGCCAACATCCCCAGTTACAGACAGGAGTGAGACATGCATTGCAAATCCCCCAACAAAATAAAAAAGAGAGAGAGAGAACATGGAATCACAGATGTTGCTTTTTTGAGCATCTTTATTTCTGAAATTACAAATAATCATTGTTGGCATCTGCAAGTGCAGATGAGTAAAACAAAACAGTAAAGAAATACTTCATGGCTACATTATGATGTGATCAAACCTCGGGATGGCAGGTTACCGGCGAGGGAGGCAGCCATGCATTTGCATTCAGAGCTGCACATGTCATTTTGGTTAAACATCATTGTCCAATTTTCCTAATTTCCCCTGTTCCTCTGGGTTTGTTTGTTTATTTCCCTTCTCCACATTTCCCCCTTTAACTTCAAGCAACACAAAATTTATGCAATCTTGAATACCTGTGCTCACTATTGTCACTTTCTTTCTGATGGGGGGAGTGTATTTTCAGAGCTATTGGTAAACATGCCGTTTCCTAGAAGAAATGATTAATGCGAAGTGCTCTGAATGTGTGGGACTGCATGCACAAACAGAGAACCAGCCACAAGCTGGGATTGTTGACCACTTGGGCAACATTTGGACGCTGGGGAAGGGACAATGAAAACAGGCGATGAGAACAGGTGCCCCTAACAACAAACAAACCGACAAATCAAAATAGAGACCACAGCCCTCAGAAGCAGGCCATGAGCAAGCACTTCTATGTCACAAAGGAGGAAACTGAGGCAGGGAGGGATGGGCCATTTTGGCCAAGAATGGTCCACGTCTGAGGGCTTGGAGGGCATCGCACTTCTGAGGCTCTTTCTATCACTATGATGCTGGTGCCAGTCTCTGTCTGCTCTGTTGAGTAAAACAATTGCCCCAAGAAATGTGTTTTTATTTATGCATGCGGTAACAATGCTTGTAGATATCATGCCCTCATTTTAAAGATGAGCAAATGGACGCAGAGATGAAATGATTGCTCATGTAGATGGTCCCTGTTCTCTTACACACAGACAGCACTGCCTCCCCTTCCCCGGCCCCAGTCCCTCTATGTAGCGCCCTCTAGTCTGCAGTGTGCATGTAATTCCCTCACCCTTGGGCGGTGCTAGTTCCCCAAGGGAGTCTGTGTCTCCACAAAGCTCTCTGGAATCCCACCTTCTCACCACCTGCACAGTTAACACCCTGCTACTTCCGGGCCCCATCGTCTGTCTGGTGACCTGCTGCCTAACAGCATTCTCTGCTGATGCCCCTACAGTTCACTTTCCTAGCAGCATACAGAGAATTCTTTAATGGTATTATAACACCTTTGTGAACGCTCTATGGTGCCCTGCTGGCACAATGGCTATTCCTTGTACTGCTAACATCAAGGTCAGCAGTTCCAAACCACCAGCTTCTCCATGGGAGAAAGAGGAGGCTTTCTGCTCTTGTAAAGTTAGTCTCAAAACCCTCAGGGAACATCTACCCGGTCCTATGGGGTCTGAATGAGCCAGAATTGAGCGAGTCAGAGCTCCTGCTGAGCCCTCCGGTTCTGTGACCTTGTCTACCACCCCCTGCCCTCCCTTTCTCTGTTACAGGGAGAGTGGCCTTCATCATATTCCTCAAACTCACCCAGTCCCCACCTGCCCTTGCCCTTCCCTCTGCCTAGAGGGCTCATCCCACTGTTAGGGCTCCTGAAAACGTCTTCAAGTCTTTGCTCAACTGCCAGTTTCTTAGAGAAGTCTTCCCCACATATTTAAAATTACAAACCCAGCTCTCTGCACTGTCTTCTTCTGTAATACTTTCAAATGTGCCATGCAATTTACTCATGGATTTTGTTTATTGTGTGATTCTCCAAACTCTAAAGGAAGCCCCGTGGTACAAAGACTGCTTGCTGCTGTATCTTTAGCATCAAGAACAGAGCCTAGTGCGTTAGATGGCACTGGTGACTAAAAATGAGTGAGGGAGTGAAAACAGAAGGAAGGAAGTGAGTGCACCTGTGCTATCCAGACTTCCAGGGGTCATCCATAATGGACTACAGACTGGCAGGACTCACCAGGGGATTCTCCACGGCCTGTGCCTGTCCTCCTCTTTCTACCTCACCCCCCCCCCCACATGTCTTCCTCCTAGCTACGGCAGACATTGTCCTGCTTTCCCATTTCAATGCCCTTCTTCCAACGACCTGTCTCAACATCCACATGGTATCCCGAAGCTAAGCATCTGGATACCAGAATTAATGTTTTGAAAGTCCCTTTTCAAAATCTGAAAACAAAGCGACATCTAATACAACCGTAGAGAAGAGAGGACAACGGACCCAGGGTTTGTACACTTGATATCTATTTCTACTTAACATTGGACAGGAAGCTGGAGCCTCGCCTTCATCTAAAACTCACTACATAATCATTGTTCTGCACGTACCAATGAGAGAAAGAAACTGTCTTTGGGGTCCAGACTCCTAGGTATTCGTTATGGTCCTGACCCTGGCAGATTCCGCACTCATGGACATGCCACTTTAGCTCTGTTTTCTCAATTATAAAGTCACCGAGGATCCCCCCTTCATAAGTTCACTGAAGGAACCCTAGTGGCATAGTTGGTTATGAGTTGAGCTGCTAATAGTAACATGGTCAGCAGTTCAAGACCACCAACAAGGAAGAAAGATGAGGCTTTCTGCTCCCATCGAGATTTGAAGTTTTGGAAACCCAAAGGGGCAATTCTGCTCTGCCCTATCGGGTCACTAGGAGTCTGAAGTGATTCGATGGGAGTGATTTTGCTGTGTTTTGAAGTTTACGGAGATGAATGAATGAGATGACAAATGGGCAGGTGTTTCTATAAACACCGAGTATCTAGAAGGGGCATTTGGTGAGTCACTGGTAAAATCCATGCCATCGTGAAGGAGGGACCCAGGTTAATTCTGAGCCAGTGCCCCTCATGTACTGCACACAAGTGTCTGCTAGGAGAAGCCAAAATGATGCTCAACAGGTTTCCCTGGAGCCTCGAGACTACTGGCATCACCATGGACTTGGAAGAACTTGATAGCAGTGAAGAACACCCACATACATCTAGAGGCTCTAGTTTCTTGGCCAAGTTAGTCACCATCTTTAAAGGAGAGAGAGAAAATCATTTACCGCTGAGGGAAGGTCAGATGAGAGAATGGATGCACAGAAGAGAGCCCGGCAGACAACTACATGCAAGACATGTGTCCAGGGCCATAGATCGGACTCCCGAACCCACACCCCTTTTACACTCAGCAAAATCCCTGATTCCATTACTTAAACGTTTAACAGACGGTCACAGCTGGTAACAAAGCAGTCTATACACCATTCTTATTTTGAACTTGCCCTTTCTAAGGGTGCACTTAGGAAATGTGAGAATGAGAAGTGATTGCAAACCAATGATTTCAGGCTGATGTGTTAATTGGGCTGGTATGTTTAAGGCACTAATAGACTCAATTCTTTTTCCCTAAAAGTCACCTTTTAATAAAAATCCAGCCAGCGTTTGCTGAGCACACACTCCGTGCAAACTCCCATATTAGATGCTGTAAGAGTTGTCAAGAATTGTAATTAGAACTAGGTGTTTAATTAGGAAATTAAGATATGATCCTGCTATAGCTCTTACACATCTACTTGTGACAAAGTGACTCTTAGCACCGAAAAGTCAAGCATGACCATGTTTAAGCAACAGACATGTGGGACGCTAAGCTGAAGCTGTGCTTAAATTAACTCGCAAGCCAGGCAGAGCTTGAGAAGTTTAAGGGGGGTGGAAAGATTGAATAAAGTCTCCGGGTAGAGGCAACAGTTAGCAGGCTTGGATGCAAACTGAAGAAGAGGTTCAGGTCTACCTCGTGGCAATCGAAGAAAGGCCTGAGGAATCAGCCACTGAAAACCCTACAGAGTCTGGTTGGTCCCACTGGGGTCGAGCTGAGGGGTAAAGGACTCAGCATCGGGGTGGACCGATTGCGATTTGTTGGAATTCATTTAGTGGAAGTCTCTGATGGGCATTTCCAATGCTGGACAATTGGGCCTGAGTGGACGACACGAGGGAACAGAAGCAAAGTCCCCATTGCTCTCTGTTACCCTACCTGCCTCACTGCCACGGGGATCCATTCTGACCCACAGCCACCCTATAGGTTCCCTGAGCTGGAAATCTTAACAGAAGCAGACAGCCTCGTCTTCCTCCCACGTAGCGGCTGGTGGGTTTGAACCAACGACTTGTGGGTAGCAATGTAACATTTATCTGGCAGGACCATTCGGACTCCTTTAAGTTACCCCATTATAAGAGAATTGACAAGAGCAGCCTTGCCCTGCTCTGACTGCTCTCAAAATGGGAAAACCAGCCGCTGACCCCGAGTGCACCCCATGGGTTTCCCAGTCTGAAACTGTTGACGGAAATAGAAAGCCCAGTCTTTCTCCCGCGGAATGCTGGTGGTTTCCGACTGCCGACCACATGGACTGCAGCCCAACAGGTAACCACCTCAACACCAGGGAGAAGAAGAGGAACATCCTCCATTTGTATTCATCTGAAAATGGGCAGGGGGTCATGTCACTGACCAGAGGAAAGGCAGGCAGCACACAAAAAGCAGAGAGAGAAGGGATTTCACGCAAAAAAAGCACGAGCCACAGAACTGGAGAGAGCCTGACAGCGAGCCAGGGCGGATGACTGCTTGCCTTGCGTGCTCGCTCATTCTTCTTGATTACATTTAAAAGCATGCGCCTGTTGTCAATTTGCATGTGTTCTGTGTTGGAAAAATAAGCCCCCTGGATCTAATGAGGAGAACACAGGGAAAATCCATCCTGCGGCGGTGGCTCAGAAAACCTCAGCCTGTGTGTGTCACGGCGCGTGGAGCCTGCCTATCAGATACACTGCACTTGGATTGATCGGGCTGCTCTCTGTATTGATTCGGGCAGCCACTGTGGAAACGCAGCCACTGGAACGCTTCGCAGGGCTACTTGGAGACGCAATCTACATTGGCTTCAATGCCTTCAGAGGCCTCGGTATGCAAGATATATATGGCCAGCCAGGTCAAGTATGTAGCCATAAACCTCAAGTCTACCGCCATTGCGTCGATTTCCATTCACAGAGACTCATTTCAGAGGCTGTAAATCTCCACGGGAGCAGACGGCCTCATCTTTCACGCAGGGAAGGGCTCGGAAATAAAGCAGGTCCTCAAACTTACTGCCATCGAGTGGATGCGGACTCCTGGCCACCCTCTAGGACAGGGCAGACCTGCCCCTGTGGGTTTCTGAGACTGCAACTCTTTATGGGAGTAGAAAGCCTTGCCTTGCTCCCAAGGAATGACTGGTGGGTTTGAAATGTCAACCTTATGGATAACAGCCTAGTGCTGATCCACAGTCTGGGGCCTGGTTTTGTGCAAAGCGCTCGGCATGCACTGTTGAGTGTCATTTCTTTGGAGGTAGACTGTGAGTGCTATGCAGGGATTGAACCTTCACACACACCCCACCCCCCACAACACCTGTTTCTAATTATAATCCTTGCAGACCCACTCTGGGTGTGGAGTCTCTGGGTGCTGCACACAATTAACCAGAAAGGCCGCTAAACCAAAAAGGTGCATGACTGGCAGAAACAAGGCCTGGGGACCACCTTCCGGCCATTTCAGACCCAGCGGATCTCTGTGAGTCAGGATCTCCTGGTATTTGAGGATGCACTCAGTGGGAGTCAGAGGACCAAAACTTTCAATTGGTGGCCAAACAGCCAGGATCATCTGATACCGAGTAGGGGAGGTTGGGAGGGAACCAACCCAATGCCATCAAGTCTGTCCTGACTCATAGGGACCCGATACAAGGCTTCCAAGGTGCAAATCTTTAAGGAGCTACAGGTAGATTTGAACCTGGCTTAAACAGCACCACCGCCCAGGCTCTAGAACTGTTCAGTAGGACAGCCAACCTGCCCTGTGCATGTCTGTGTGCTGCCGCTTTGACTCTTCTCACCAGCTCGGACAGGTGGCCCTGAAGACCACAGGAAACGGAGCCTCGGGGAATCCCACAAACGTGTTCAGAAAGAGCCCCAGCAGGGCTTCGAATGGCACCCAGCACTTACAGGCCCCTTTAGACAGCACTGAGCTCTTCTATTCTGAGGGCTGCACACATTACCTGAACTCCCCGCAGCTCCATGAGCTGACTGTTATTCTTCACCCCCATTTTACAGATGAGGAAACTGTGGTCGATGGAAGTAAGTGCCTTGCCCCAGATCACACAGCTGGGGCCCTGCAGAGCAGGGCATCCCGCCCAGGCAGTCTGAGCTCAGAGCCCTCGTAACTCTCACACTGCATCTCTGTCAAGGACGGGCTGCGTCCACATCCCATCCTCTCTCTTCCACTCCAGCTCTTCCCTCCCTCCAGACAGGGTGCTCACTGGCTGGCTCATTCTCTACCTCACAGCCGGAAAGAAGCTAGAAGATCATGTGGCACTAACTGGGTTTCACTCCAAGCAGTCCCACAGAAGGACTTACTTCAGTGTGCTGTGTAGTTCTCAACTGTCCACGCCCGCTCATAAACACCTGTGCAACAAAACTATTAATCTGATGTCAATGTCAAAAACTAATTTAACAAACAGGGAGAGTTCTTAGAGGTTTCAACTCTCCTGAAAACTCAAACAATGCTCACTACCACCCAACCAGTCCCGACTTACAGCGACTCTAAACGGCAGAGTGGAACTGTCCCTGTGGGAGGCTGTGACTACCTCTCTATGGGAACAGAAAGCCTCATCTTTCTTCCTGGCAATGGCTAGTGGTTTCAAACTGCTGACCTTGTGGTTAGAAGCCCCATGTACAACGACTACCCAGAGCTTCTGAGCTCTTCAGAAAGTGGATTTCTTTCTAAATTGCCAAGGATTGGGGTACATATGAAACAAACGGCTCCTAAAAATGAAAGACAATAAAACACCTTTTGTGCTTGTTTGTTTGTTTCTTAGCAGTTTGAATCTCACTAGGCTAGCCCCTGCTAGAGTAAGAGATTTAAAGGCATCCAACCACAATATTTCCCAAACCGTAGCATCAGAGGCTCCTGAGAGAAGGATATTATCAAAAGGTCATTGAAAACACATCCAGGGGTCACGTACGTTTAGGGACGCTGCATCAGGACACCCTGTGGGATGACAGAATGGATTCTGACAGTTCGGAGAAGCTCCCAGCTAAGGCATCTGCTGCACACCTGCTAGTGTTATTGGGAACATTCTCTGGTACTGTGTGCCCGACATGAATCCAATGGTGTTCTGTGCTGGAGTTAATTTTCTCCTCACAACAACCCCATGGGCAACTCCTCTCACTACACCCATTTCACAGATGAGGACGCTGAGGCTGAGTGGTGTTACCGGATCCTGAGTAGTTAGTAACGCCAGTGGGAACTACCTACCCGTTCCCAGAGTAAGCTCACCCTTTTCTGTTCTCTTCGCTTTTGTCATGGGCTGTTCTCTCTGCTTGTTTGAAACTCACCCCAAACCTTTGTCCCTGATCTCAACGTATCTCTGAGATGCTGCTTTGCCCAAAAGTCTTCAAATACCACACCCACCGATTCAGATCAGGCTACTTTCTCCCAGACCCCAAAGGGCTTACTATGATCTCGTGAGCTGCCATGGAGTTGGCCAACAACTCATGGATAAGTCCATGCACAACATAATGGAATATTAGCTAGCCTTGTCCCACCTGCATGGTCAACCACATCTGGTCCACAAGGCATAGAATTTTCATTGTCCGACTCATGGAACTAGCTTGCTGGGCCTTTCCTTTCAGTTCATCTGAGCTGGAAAGCTGCACTGAAACACGGTCAGCATCCCAGGTGGGTGGCAGCCCTGCATGGGGAGGGCTTGTGTGCCAGCCTCTGGCCTCAGAGTCCCTGAAGGCAGGGGCAGTGTTCTGTTCATCTCTTACCTTCAGCCCTGGGCACAACACTCGGTACATGCAGACAGCTGCTAAGAAAAAAAGCTCCGTTGTCGATCATCGTGACGATTATTTACAGGAAAGTAAAATCTAAGAGTGAGTCTAGTAATCTTGGCTCTGACGGGCGGAGCCCCTGTGCTGCGCCACCCACCACAGTGGACAATTGCTCCAAGGGTGAAAAGATGAGGCTTTCTACTCCCAGTAAGAGTTACAGTCTTTCTGGATAGGGCAAGATATGACAGAAAAACAATGTACAAATTACCAAGGGCACATGAGGGAGGGGGGAGCAGGGAGGGAGGGGGAAAAAAGAGGACTTGATGCAAAGGGCTTAAGTGGAGAGCAAATGCTTTGAGAATGATTGGGGCAGGGAATGTATGGATGTGCTTTATACAATTGATGTATGTATATGTATGGATTGTGATAAGAGTTGTATGAGCCCCTAATAAAATGTTTTTTTAAAAAAAAAGAGTTAGAGTCTTGGCGACCCACTGGTTGGGGGGTTGGGGGGAGAAGGGAGGGGCGGCAGTTCTACTCTATCTTATCCACTCAAGTGTTGCACGGAGTGGATCATGGCCCCCTTAGCGGAGCCTTTCAGACACGTGGGCCTATGCTGATTTTACAGTGCAGCTAACCAAAGCTGCGACAGGAGAGTCAACGTGCCCCAATTCACACTAACAGGAAACAGCGAATCAGGGTTTTTAAAAACCCAAGGCCATCAGCGTCCATCTCAAAGTGCCTACACTTCACACACGACACTGTTCCACGCTGCCCTTATTTGTGCCCTGAGCCTTGCCATCCCTTCTAGAGCGTCCTCCTCCTGAGAAGGCAGCGTCTGCCCGGACTCTTCTCTGGCTGTTCACGGAAATGAGCTCCGATTGCCTTCAGCTATACCATCGTGGTGGTGCTTGGAAAAATTAATCCTGTGCCGTTTTGCATTTGCTGCCTGTGAATCAAACTGTGAAAGCTAATTTAAAAACTTTCACACTTGGTTTGAATGAGGACTGTCAGTGCTTGGGGAATGCTAAATTGTACACAATTAGCTCACGCGGCGCCAGCTTAGGCAATACCTAGCAGCGACCCAAACAAGGAATGCCTCCACGGGCACCCGGGTGAAGGAAGAGGAAGGTGACAGAAAAGGCGCCACCAAAAGGATAGGGTGACACAAGTGGAGGCAGTTGCTGATGGGATTTTGCGTTGAGGCCTCAGAACCTGGTTTCTGATTCCATGACAATCCCCTCCCTCCCCAAACCCTGGTGCTGCGGCAAGACGGGATGGAGACCTTGGAGGGAAGACAAGGACCTGAGCGCCTTTCCCCAAGGTGCTCCAGGGAGCTCCGCAGCCGGCGGTAAATTACGTCAGCTACTAAAGCAGTCACTGTATCCCGGGACAACGGGGGTCGATTCCCAGTCGTCGTAAAGTGTTGCCAGGGGGTTACAGCATGCAGGTAACACTGTGCATGTAGTTAGTCTGTCGATATTGACTGCTATTCTGATGCCTGTCCTGTTCTGTCTCGATAGGATAGGCGCCCCCCTGGGGGCAGAATTGGAGACAGTCTCCCCACCTGGATATTCCTGACACACAATGATCTTAGAGCCCAGTCTTCTTCAGGCTGATCATTCTGTTGATAGAAGTAGAGGTATTAGACATAATGAATCTGTGGCCCAGAGGTGTTTCGTACATCTTACTTTAGGCTTGGGTAGCTCGTAATGGAAGGAGGACTTGGGGACCTCCCCATCCTGATCATGCCCCTGCCTCCTGGCCAGGGAACCCTGCATAGACTGTTTAACCTCTGGGCCCAGCATCCAGTGAAGAACCTATGCCTCATAAATATTTGAGGATGAACAATGATACACCCGAGCCTCTATGTTCTCCGGTGGGGAGCCCCTAGGAGGTAGAAAGGGGCAAGACCACCCACTGCCCAGCTCCCATTTCACACCCACCCAGAGGCATCTCCGGAAGCAGGCCTGATGAATTGCCTCGTGCACAAGGTCACCGGCTGGAAAGCCCTGCGGGTGCGATTCTGCTGAGAAACACACGGGGTTGCCAGGAGTCTCCATCGCAAGCCCATTTGTGGGAGGTCTGTTGTCTGTGGAAGGCGAAAAGGCACACAAGGCTGCCCCAGAGAAAATGGACATAAGGACGCTCTGTAAAATGCACATGACACACAAGCTGTGTCACTCAAGGTGAAGAGGCATCCACAAAGGCTGCAGGGCCCGCAGGGAGCCCCCCGCCTGCTCTCCAGGTTCGGCCTCATCTGAGAGTCTCAGCCTCGACGGCGTCACCACATACCTGCATCTAAATAGGACAACCCTAGAGCCCAATGATGCCAAGCGCAAAGTCCGCTGACTCGCAAGTCCTACAATTCTTCATAACTACCAAAAGTTGGGGGGGGGTGTTAATAAGAGAACTTTAATAAGAGCGGTTCAATGTTAAGGCCAAACAACAGTAGTTACTTCGAACCTTCCTAACATCTAACATCTGATGACAATGCACTGTCATTTATGGGCCGAGATGAGATGGTTAGCATGTATCAAGGCTCGGCAATCCCTGCTGGTACCGGCACAGGGGAGACACTCTGGACCGATGCTTTTCCACACGTGCCTTGTACTCAAGTCCCGGATACCAAGGCAGTTTTAGTGTAGTGCAGATAGAAACGAGGGAAGGAAGGAACCTTTGCTGAGTTACTGTTGCAAGTGCGGAACTGACAGGAGCTTTAGAAACGGGACCTCAGTCAATATGATCATCGTCGTCATTGAAAACCTGAAAAAGCCTGAGACGGGAGAGAGGCGAGTTTCTGGTCCAAGGTCACAGAGGGAGAAAATGAGGAAGGTGAGTGAGTTTTAACCCTGAATCTATTAGGCTGCAGAGCCTGTGTGCCTTTCCTCCATGCTACAAAAGAGCTTAACCGGGCAGGGTCCAGCATAAATCCCAGTCTCATTGTGAGAAGCTCCTGTGCGGCGATGCTCACTAATTTCAGAGGAGCCGGGCGGGGAGAAGGTGGGGGAGGAGGGGACGGGCCAGTTAATATTGAAGCTCCAATTGAAGCCATACAGAGGTACTCTTTGAACCATGTTCCTTCCGAGCTATGCTGAGGCAAGAACAATTAGTATTTTAAAACCTTCATCCTTGCAACATATAATTAATGATTAAATATTTATCCACCCATCAAATATTGAAATGTCAATTTCCAGAGAGGCCTTCCTGGCTATCTCGTGTAAAATTGAACCCCAATACTTCTCTCACCTATGTTCCTAGTTAAATTTTACTTTTGTAGCCCACAACTGCATGGGGGGGGGGCTGGTGGTGTAAATGTATACACTCATTTTGAGTTGTGTTTCGTTATTTTAATTCTCATTGTGACATCTCCAAATACAAGCTCTGCTTGTGCTGAAATGGATAGTCTATTTTTCAAGTGGCTGCACTTCAATACCTGGGCAGTAGTGCCTCAACATAAGAGGCTCTTGTTGAATGAATGAATGAATGAGTGAGTGAATGAATGAAAAGTTAAGGTGGCAGCAGTAAGGAGGCAGGGCATTGCTTTGACCCAAATGTCAGGTTCTGAAGAGAAGACAAGCTGGTTCTTTGTTTTGTTTTAATCTCTTCATGTCAGGCTGTTCCAAATTGGCCATCTGCTCCTTTTGGTTTCATTGGTTGTCTAGCACGCGCTGTCCCTGACACACTCGGCCCTGCTGCGGGCACTTGGATTCCAACTGTACACAAAGTCAGTAAACTCTATTTTGTTATGGAGTCTACAGTCTGGTGGCAGGCAGGGAATGGACATAAATTAACCCCCAAAATCCTAGAATAATAGACAACCGCAGGGCTGTGCAGAGAGTGAGCGGGGGGGGGGGGGGGGGAAGAGGGGGATGTGAAGCAATGGGAAAGGTCAGGGGGATTCCTCAGAGCAGGGGACCCAAAAGTCAAGCCACTTGCCACTGCATCGATTCCAACTCATGGCGATGGTACGTGTGTCACACTTTTAACAGACACGGGCTATGGAGTCCAGGAGAATACTTGGGGTCGTCGGGAGATGAGCAGAGGCCCAGTCCACTGTACCCAAGGGTCCCCAACATTTCACATCTTCAATCTTCGGCTTCCTCCCTGGCTATTGTTGTTCTTGCTGTTGTAAATAAAACTGCCAAGTCCTGCACCATCCTCCTGTGAGGTCTGAGCCCACTGTTACTGCTGGTGCTGCGGGAAGAATAATCCCTGTCACGCCTGCCTAGCCATGGGGTCCGCCATGACCATCAACAGGGGCCATCCACCCATCCGATGAATGGATTGCAAGGCATGAGTCCCATTTCCAGGAGCCCCTCCCACGCTAATATTCTACGGTTTTGTTGACATGTAAGAGAACCTTACACGCTCTCGTAGCGCATGTATGAGATGGTACACGCCGCTACTGCGTCTCCTGGCACCATCCCAAAGACGGCCTCGTGGTTTGGGAGTTCTGAGCACTGCCCGCTCCAGCATCCAGCGTTTCCGCAGCCTCGTTTTATTTAAATAATTTCAAGAGCTCACTTGAAAATGTAAGTTAAATGGTCATTTCATTCCTACAGATGTTTTGTTATCTAAGCCGTAATTTAAATGCCCATCCTAAATTCTGCTAATTATCAGCACTAAATGGAAGACAATAATGGCATGCTAATCCAAAAAGCCTGCCCTAATTGATGTTAGGCTGTGTTTCCGAGAAGTTGTTTTGTCTCTTTTTGTGAAGGGCACAGCCCTGCCTTCTGGACCCTATTGTGTGGTAAGTTGCTGCGACAAAGAGGAAGCGCCAGGCCAGGCAAGCTCTGCAGGAACAGAGGTGGCGCTCCATCACTCCTCCAAAGCTAGTGAGCAGCACCTGGGTTTCCACTTTCACCGTAGAAAAGAAGGAGGAACACTGCCCGAATTCCCATCTAGGGAAACGCATGGTCTGCTCCACGCTGTTACCTGGAGCAACCAGCAAGGAGCTTTGGAGGAGCCCAGGAACAGAAACCCCTCAAACGGCACTGACACAACCTGAAGGTGACACACTGATGCCAACACCACTTAGCGGGAGTCTCTGTGTGTTGGGTAGGATGCTGGGTGCCGGGAACCCCAAGAGGGGTAAAGCCAGGTCCCTCCTGCAGGAGACATGCCCAGAAGGGCAGGTCGCCACTCCCACAGTTTCCATGGGCAGACTGTGGTTCTTCTGGGTTGAGGTCAAGTGACCCTTGGAGGTGACCCTTGAGCTATGGTTTACCATGTACACAAGCCGTTGTAAAAGAGCTGAAAAGTAGGCACTTGTATTTATGTGACAGGCGCATTACCAGACACATGCCCGAGAGCAACACAGCCCTCGGGACTCTTGACTCCTTTAAGCTGTGAGGTACTCGCAGGGTAAATTTTGACATCCCCCCAATGGGCAAGTCAGGTGACAGCAGCACAGCTGGTCACATAAGGCTCACCTCTCGTTGGTTCACAGTCCTGTCCAGTCAGGATTAAAAGCCAGTGTGCCTTCAAGGAAGTCGACAGGAATGCATGTCCCCTCTTCAGACATTCTCTGCACCTTTCTGCATCTAACCTGCAGCCAGCTCTCTCCCCTGATCGACTCAAATGTGTTGTTTTTGTTAAAGGCATCGAGCTGGTTGCCCCCACAGTGGTCTGATACACAACAGAGCGAGATGCTGCCCGGTCCTCGGCCGCCCTCACAATTCTTCTTATCCCTGAGTCCCGTGTGGTCACCACTGTGTCCATCCCTCCGGTTGAGGCTCTTTCTCTTTTATGCCGCGATGTCCTTCTCCAGGGACTGGTCTCTCCTGACACAGATCCTAAGGATGTAAGACAAAGGCTCCCCATCCTTGTCTCTAAGGAGCACTCTGGCCTTACATCTTCCAGGACAGATGGCTTTGTCCTTTCAATAGTCTCCTCCAGCACACAGTTCAAATACATCGACTCTTCTTCAGTCTCCCTCATTTAGTGTGCCGCCTTCACAGGCATGAGCCAGCCAGCAACACAGAGGTTAGACTGTGCCACTTGGCTTCCTTCAGCTGGAGAAGCCACTCTGGCTTTGCTCTCTACATGTGGTCTGAGCTCTCTTCTAGAATTCTCCAGTGGGGCTCTAGAATTCTCCAGGAGAGAAGTCGCATCCTGCCCCTGACTTACCCCCTTCACCCAGACTGCTCCACACGCAGCGGTGAGAGATGGACCAAGCTCCCCTGCAGAGGGGAAGTGTGCCAGTTACATGATCCGGCGTCAGCTTGAGAAGGTGGAGTCTGACCTGTCAGTCAGGTGGCAGCTTGATGACCTTCATTTGAGGTACCATGGAAATAAATAGCTCACTGGAGGCCAGATACACAGAGACTCTTTGCTTCATCTTCCTTCTGACAAGACACATGGAGCTACGCTAGAGCCCTGGAGCTAGAGGAGCCATGGGAGACCCCTGCCAGCATTGAGATGCTCCCACTGCCACTAGATCCACAAGACTTTCTACCCACTGGCCTGTGATCTTCTTGTATTTGGCGTCCATTGCATGTGTTGCGTGTGTCCGAAGAGGAATTTACTAATTGGTATCAGTCATATGGGCTAATATAGGACTTATGGACTTGATCTGGACTGGGCTGGGACATTTTTTCAATATACAATTGCTCTTTTCTATAAAGCTCTTTCTTACACATATATGAGTGTCTATGAATTTGCTTCTCTAGCCCACCCAGCCTACCACAGGAAGCTGTTGTCTTCAAGTCAGTCCTAGCACACAGCGATCCCACACACCACAGAACAAAAGCACTGCCTGGCCCAGACAATCATAGAAACACAGGCCCATTGTCTCGTCACTTGTCCAGAGAACAGAAAAGCCCCTGCCTCCCACTTGAAAGACAACAATTAGAATCGCCTCATGCGGCTAGAATAGACACACCACAACTGGGTGGCTTTAGCCATCACTGTCCTTGCCGTACAGTGCAGGGGGCTGGAGTCCTCACCAGGGGCAGGATTTCTTTTTCCGCCAGCTCAGAGAGAGGGTCAGTGCATGCTCAGTTTCCATTTCCTTTTTCCTTTGAGATCACAACATAGCCTGGTATCCCTCTTCTGCTCCATCGTTTCATCTCTTTTGTATTTCCAAACGCTCAGGCTAAGACACACCCTACCACCCTGCTAGGTTGGGTCACTATAACACCTTTAGGACCAAAGGTATACATAAAAGTTAAGATGGGCACAATTTAACCCATAAATCACTGCCACCGAGTCGATGCCAGCTCACAGAGACCCTATAGGACAGGGTAGAACTGCCCCTGTGAGTTTCCCAAACTGTAACTTTACTGGAGTAGAAAGCCCTGTCTTCTCTCCCTTGGAGAAGCTGGTGGTTTTGAACTGCTGGCCTTACAGATTGCAGGTCAACGTTTAAACAGGATCCCAACCTGGGTTCCTTTCAATTCATCACAACAAGTCAAAACCCACTTCACTGGCTGAAAGCAAGGCCAATGCAAGGGACGCTGACAGCCTCCAGGCACCTCTTCCAGCCACTGTTAACTCTTCCTAGCCCAGTGGAGAGCAGATGGCCCTGTGAACCTGTGTCCTTAGGACCCGTGTCTCCTGCCCACTCCACCACGGCAGACCTTGGGGGTGATGCTGAGCTCGTTTCTCTCACCTTTACCTCTTTCTGCCAAATGGCCACACATGCTGAACAAGAAAGGCCGTTGGGTTGTTGGGTCCTGAGCACCTCATTCTAGCAGTCCCCACAGAATTTGAGCACCCCAAGTTCAGCCTTTCGTTGTCGGACATGACAGCCTCCACTCCACGGGAAGCCGCATTTCTGAAACACAGAAGGCCGCTGTGGAACCTCTTTTTCTACATGAGTTTACCAAGAGTGGGGGGTGGGGGGATTCTCTGAAGAGGGTCCTCAGGGTTTTGAAATGTTTGAAAATAATCTCTTTTCCATTAAAGCACAGACGAACATATTTCCCCTGCTGTTAAATGACACCTTTCAGGCCCGATGATAAACGTATACTCATACCACTTAGGCACCTTCAAGTAAAAGGCAATATGCATTTCTCTCACTGGCTGCTGAGCAATTCCCCATCAGGCGCCCCCAGAGGACCAGGAGGCGCAGTCCCTGCTCCTCACCAGCACCACCCCGGGAAGGAGGTGGGGTGGAAATAGGGAGACTAAATAAAGAAAGGGACAAAAGCTAATTATTCTCCTCCGAATATTGTCCAATAGTCACGAGACACGAATCTAGTTCCCTGTGATGAAAGTGCTGATACGGGTCTCCTTGCCTTGATGGTTGTCTCTGTAGAAACCCATCATCGTGTGATTACCCTGAAAAAAACATCTTTATTTGTGGGCCACATATGGTGAGAGGCATGGAAGACTTCCTGTCTAGGGTAGTCAATGTCACGAATGGCACAGATATTTGTAAGTAGACCTGATTTCTCAAAAGGTCGCATCTCTAGAACCCAGAGCTCTTTCTGCTAAGCTGTTTGGTCCCTTCATGCCATCATTCCTCCATCAGATACCCTTTATGAGGGAGGGGGGCTTCCCATGCACTGAGCCCTGGGATCCGCTAAACATGATCAGGCCATGGACTTCTCAGAACAAGGAGGCAGGAACTCTTCTCCTCCCACCCTCTTGCTTTCACGAAGCCTCTGAGGCACATGGCGCTGCAGGATGGGCTGTAGGTCCCACCAACAAGGACGTGGGGCAGAGCCAGGATTTGAACACGGGTCTGATTGATGCTGTCTGTCCCAGTTGTGTTTGCTGTGTGCCACTGAGCGGATGCTCACCCACAGAAAGCCGAGACCCTCAGAAGACGGGCCCTGCTGCAGTCATCTTAGTGAGAGCAAATAGCTAATGGGGTCCAAACACCACCTTTGGGGGAGCAGCCGGGTGTGTAACCATTGCACTACCTACCAGAGCGCCTCCATCACTCACGTTCCTGTTTGCTCTCATTGTCACGGGTCAGGATTGAGCACCCCTCTATGTTCAATGTCATGGAATAACAAACCACGTGCTAAAGGACTGTTTGTTCTGCTTAAATATTTAATGGCAGGGGGGAAAGAAAAGCACAATGGGGTTTCCACAGGGTCCCCGGAGCTTTGTGGACGGAGTTTTCTCCACACATAGAGACACCAGGCAGGGAAAGAAGTAATAATTACTAGCTCCCGAATGGCGGAGCCAATCAATGTCTGGCCTGCACCTCTGAGGAGGCATGAAAAGGGACAATGACCTTGGGAACAAAAGAGAAGTAAATCCCAAAGCCCCGGTGGCTCCAGCAAGATCAAACACCTGGCTTCAGGTGCCTTCAGAGGCAAGATAGCCCCAGCTCTAAGATCGAATGGCGAGCCTCACCAAGCACAGCCTGTCGGGTTGTAAAAAGAGTCCAAGGTGCCTGGTTGGAATTCACTACAAGATTCCTGTACACTCTGTGCTGGGAGCTGGAGATTTAGAAGCAAGAAGGACAGAGTCCAAGCACCTGACAAAGAGGAGAAAGGTTCGTGGAGGTGGTCATCCCAATAGCCGCTCACTCCTTGCACGCATTCCATGGGCGAGGCCCAGAGAAGTGCTTCCTGATCACCAGCTCCTTGTGCCGTGGAGAGGCGCATTGTTATCGGCATTCTGCACATGCCAGTGCCACACCGAAATCAAACTCACTGCCATCGAGTCCATGCTGACTCCTGGCAGCCCTATGGGGCAGGGTAGAAGCGCCTCTGTGAGTTTTTGAGATGGTCATGGTTTACAAGAGCAGGTTTACAGTCACCTGAAAAGCGACTGGTGGTTTTGAACTTCAGACCTTGTGGGCCATCGTTCAGTGTAACCATGACACTATCAGGGCTACTAGATGAAAAGGACAGTGGCCCAGAACAGTGGCAGCACTTGTTCGAGCTTACACAGCTAGGAAGGACCAGGTCTAAGCTCCATCGGACAGAGTCTGCGCCTGTCTCAGAGGAGTCGCTGCCGAGAAAGGAATTTATCTGTGAGCAATGAAGGAGGGGCAGAGTAACCTTCCGGAGTGGGTATCTGAGTCAGGTTTTGAAGGATAGCTAGGAGTTCGTGAGGTAGATACAGAAGAGCGTTGAGGCCAGAGACACAGACGAGCCTAGCCCACTATGGAGCTGCGAGGACTTGTGTGTGGCCATCGTATAAAGAGGTACACTGAGGGATGACGAGAACAACCTGGTGGGAGACGGAGGCGGGGACCTGGCTAAGGAGTCATACATAAACATGCGTGCATGAACATTACCCACACGAGCCCCTTTTTATGTGCTTCTCCCCGAGCAAGAACAAACGTGAGCTGTACAGCACCCCTGGCGTGAGTGAAAACAAGCAGAACTGCACCACGGCCAGCATTGACTTTCATGGGGCCACTCAGCTGCAGACAGCCTGTCCTAGGACACGGAGCTTGTCGAAAACACCCACATGTTTATCCGTTGTTTCTGTCTGCCTGGAAGGAAATAACTTCCCAGGTACCAGCACGTTCCAGGTGGAGGGTTTTGCACTTGTCAGCTGCTAGGGCTCTTAGTCACAGTCAAAAAGAAGTGAAGCAAAATACAGGGGGAAATTTAAAACTAAATGTAAAATGTGAATGCCTGTAGTACGCCCTGGTTATGTAACGGTTTACAAACCGGACTGCTAACCAGAGGTGGCCATTTCTCCGTGGGACAAAGCTGAGGTTCCATAAATGCTCGCAGTCTCGGGAACCATGGGGCCTGTTCTACAATGTCCAACAGGTCCGAATGGGCGCGTGGAGGTGTTACTTGGTTTTGCTATACAGTTCCTTGAGATAACAAGGAAGTGATCAACCTTACAGTACCTGACTGACATCCTTTCAGCTAGCATCACATAAGGTCTGGCAAGATGGAAAATGAGCCAAAGTGGAATTGAGAGAATTGGAAAGGAGATCCCCTTTTGCCACGGAATGACAGTCTGAGCTGGGCTCCATCGCTGAGCCTCTCCGAGCCTCGCTGTCTCACTTGAGAATAGACGTGGTATTACCTGCTGACATGTGTGTGACAGAGAACTAAAACAGACGATGTATGTAGAGGTCAGAAATGCAGTCTGTGTCTTGACAACCGTTGCTTACTATAGTCACCTTGACGTTTTATTAATGAAAACCAAAAGTACTTTTGCCTACAATTTACTTTTTACAGTTCAAAGCGCACGGGCATGAATTGTGTGTGCCTAAACTAAAAACTCAGTATGTTTTTAGTAGTGCTAAAAAAACAAAACCCTCGAACTCTCTGCCATCAAGTCCATGCCAACTCATAGCAAGTCTACAGGACAGGGTAGAACTGCCCCTGTGAGTTTCTGACACTGTAGCTCTTTAAGGGAGTGGAAAACCGTCTTTCTCCTGCAAAGCAGCTGATGGTTTTGAACGGCTGACCTTGAGTTTGTAGCCCAGTGCAGGACCACTACAGCACCAGAGCTTCTTGTGACTAACAGCTCTAGTGTCTTAGGAGCACTGGTGGTTCCGAGATAGACTTCTCATCATGCATGTGGCAATGCTAGGTCCCCTGCCCACCAAAGCACCTCCTGGACAACCACTGAGAATCTGATTGTGCTGCTCCGGTGCTGAGTGGTTCCAACAGGCTTGCAGACAAAGTCAGACGCACCAGGAAGGAAAGCCTGGTGAGCTACGTCTGAAAAGACCATGGTCTGATCCGCAGTGGTCCAGGGGAGGGGTGCAGGACTAGGCAGCAGTGCACTCTGCTGTGCACGGGGTCACCACGGCCCTGGGTCCACCCCAGACAGACAACTAAAAGGGAGTTCACTGAGTGTTCACTGGGATGCCCAGTGTCACTTCAACTTCTCCACATCCTGTGGGGTAGCTAATGTCATCATCTCTCCCTTACAGGTGGGAAACAGTGATGCGCAGAAAAGAACTGACTTCCCCCAAGCTAGCCCAGCTGGAAACTTAAGGAATGGGATTTGAACCTAGATGTTCCTGTAACCTGGAGCCTTTCCTGATGCACATGTTCGGGATTAATGGCTTCCGTTGGAGTTCAATGCTGTCCTCCTCCCTCGTTCCTTATATTTTTCAGCTCAGTTTATTCAGCAGACAGGTGCTGGGTGCCTCACATGAAGCTAGATCAGACTCCAAGCCTGAGAAGACACTTTGTCTGTCCTCAAGGAGGACAAAGCTACTCTGTTCCATTCTGTCCGTGGCCTTTCATTCCTAGACTGTCCATCCATTTGCCACTGTATGGCAAGGTCTTTATAATCTAGGGCTTGTCTTCCTCAATTCTGGTCACAGTATCAAGTATGGGAGTGGGGTGGGGGGGGGGGGGTCAGGGAATTCTCCCTCTGAACCACCAACACTCCCAAGAAACTAAAGCTGTTATTAGTAACAAGGAGCCTGCACCATGTGGAGGCCTAGCTTCAATTTCCAGTCAAGGTAAGCCCTAGTGGTGTAGCAGTTACCTGTGGGCTGCTAACTGCAAGCAAGGTCAGCAGTTCAAAACCACCAGCCACTCCTCAGAAGAAAGGTGGGGCTTCCCACACACCTTAAGGGTTACAGTCTGAGAAACTCACAGGGGCAGTTAGTTATACCCTGACCTACAGGGTTGCTATGGGTCAACATTGACTTCAATGGTAGTTAAGCAATGATGTACCTCGGCTGGCAGGTCACTGTGATGTGGAATAAATTTCAGGGGGGCATCCAGACTGGGATGGGCCAGAAAGAAAGGTGGGGTGATGTAGTGCTTAAAATCAGTGAACCAAGACTATAGATCACAACAGACCGGTCAGCAAAAAAACATCACAGAGATGGCCCAGGAGTGGACAACGTTCTATCCCATTGTGCACAGGGATGGCCACCAGACAGGACTCGATGGCAGCCAACAGTGAAACATCTAGTTGAGAGCTTAGACAATAGAGCAGACGCCCGTCTATGTTTGTCACATGACGCAGGCTCTGTATGTTCGCCCTACGTGGTTCCGCGCTGGATGGTCATCATGATACCCCAAGTCTAACAACACAAAGGGAGCCGTGGAGGTTAGTTAACTTGCCTGGGGTCAATCTTCCAGAGCTAGGGACGCTCAGTTGGCCCGAGTCCACCTGCGTGGACTTTTCACCATGGTTTCCACTCTGCCTCCTGCTCCCTCCCTCCCTCCCTCCCTCCCACTCTACAGAATAACAGAGGAGGCCCGGGATGAATGAGTACCCGGGAGCTCCGGACCTCTGCCAAACTTCACAGCCGTACAACTTCATAGCTGACATGAGGCGAGGTATAAAAATGAAGGCAGCCGATGGTATCTATAAACACCTCAAAGCTTCTTTTGCTTTCACTTAAAAATTCCCTAGTAATTGTTTTTCCTGCAGTTCATCATAAAAACGAATCACCTCAAGTTTTTGAAAGAAATTCTCCTTCAAAACCTGTCAACTTTGTGCCACGGGTTCATTGATTATGGGACCACATGACACCTCCCAGGGCTGCATTGCATTTAAACGTGACATTTTTTTTCCTCCCCACTCCATTTTGATTCCCCATCTGAAAATCGCTTCTATCAATCTTTCATTGGAGCTAAACAGAACTGTTGGGCTCACTCAAACATTAAATACAGACTCCGGGTCCTGGCGTCCGTCCAACAAGGAAAGTAAGAATCCGGGAGGGTCTGGCTGACCCCCAAGCCCCCATGGCCCGGGAGGCCACACGTGAGAACAGCTGGTAAATATCAGTCGAGCCCACTCCTGCGGGTACTTGGGTCCTTTCAGAAGTCCAAGGACGTCCTGTGGGTTGATTTTTCTTTTTGAGATTTGATTTTGGAAATTGTTTGCTATTCTGATTTTGAAAGGCACATTACATCTTCAACGAAATCGCTAGACTCCCTTGGGGCACTGAGGGTGATCAATGATTTTCCGCCTCAATCGCTGGCAGGTCGAGGGAGGGGTGGGTGATACTATCCTAACACGCCCCATAATGCCTCTCTCTCTCTCTCTCTCTCTCTCTCCCCCCGCCCCCCACCTCTCAGTAGCAGTAAACAGGCACATCCAATGCTGTACTCCTTTCTTCTTCCATTCATGATGGTGTCCCACACGGGCCCTGAGAGTAGGCAAAAGGAAGCATCTCCCAAGTTCTAAGGAGGAAGGGATCACTGGCCAATCCATCAGGCTTTGTCTGCTAATGATAGAGTCCTGCCTCAGAGCTACGGGAACCAGACAGGGGCAGCAGGCATGCAAAGGAGGGAATCCCCTGTCAACTGGAGGGATCTGAAGGATGCCGAGCGCTGATTAGAATTCTCAATCAGGGCTTCCACAATTCATCCTGTGACGGGGGTGCTGCAGACAGACACTGGTAGAGGCATATTCCTACATCAGCCTTGCCATCCTTTCTTCTGTTTGCAGAGTGTCTTCCTGACCCAGCGACTGAAATGATCAGGGTCTGCTCAGCGGGGCAGAGGCATGGAGCAACCAGGATGAAAGGACCACATGCTCCTCCCGCGGAACCCAGATCGGTGTGCCTACAATGCAATTCTGATCCGAACACACCGATCACCAACCATCTTCCTTTCTTTTCTCCTGCTCGTTTGCCCTGTTCCTCCCCTTCCCTCCTTTCTGTGCTTGCTTCTGATTCCCTTTCCTTCCTGCTTTCTCAACTTGCTCCCTTTCTTTGCAAGTTCGAATGCATTTCCCCCACATCTCTGTCCTGTCTACCTACTGGCCTAGCTGCTTTTCTTCCCTCCCCAGGGTCCCCAAAAGAAAACAAAACAAAACTTTCCCCAGTTGAGGAATTCACAGCCTATTGGGAGAGAGGCACCCTCACCTGGACACGCCCAATGCTGGGGGGGGGGGGCATAATACTGGTGCTGTGGAGACACCGTGGGTTTGGCGGCTGACTGTGAATGAGGTTCAGAACGGCTTCTCAGAAGAGGCTGTTGCCTGCAGAGAAAGCGGCACAGACAAAGGCATTACGAGAGACAGAGAGAGCATTCTTGAGAGAATACAGTAGAGAGAATTTATGAGGAAGGGCTATGAAGTCAGTCGGAGAGTAGACAAGTTGCAGTAATGTGAAGCCTTGTGTGAGAGAATTGCATGAAAGCAATAGAAGAGAAAATAGCAGGCCTTGAGTACGTCAGTGGTGCTGGTGATGCTTAGACTCCACATAAACCTAAATAAACACACACTCATGCGCATGCTCTGGGAGCACACTATTTATGACTGTAATTTCACTCCTAAGTTCTCCCTGTGCCTACGCGGCTTTATTCCAGTCCACTTCCCACCACCTTGTACCAGACTGACATATGACTTAAGACAAGGATTGGACCTTAGCCATTCAGCAAGCACATAGTAGGGACTGTCTATCTGTCTTTCCTGAAATCTCAGCTCCATGAGGCTGGGGCTGCAGACTGACTCACTGCTTTACCCAGTGCACCTATCACAGTATCTTGCACACGGTCAATATTCATTGAAGAGTCCTGAATGACTAGGGTCTTCAAAATTAGTCAAAACTAGTCAAATCCATGCATCTCAAAATCTCATTGGGAGCAAACTGTGTTTAAGGTGAACCTGTCACTTAAACTTCTCAGTTTCCATTCCGGGGTCTGAAGAACTCAGGTTAAAACGAGCTTATTTGAAAAGTACTTGCAAGGAAAATGGATGGCAAGAACGCAGGAACAGCAGCGGACACAAGATGTGTTCTCAGCAAATGTCCATACTGGTAAATGTTTTTGTTGATAACACATCTGTCTCCCCTGACTGGGGAGCCCCTTGAGGACATGGACTCCATCCTGGTCCTCCAGCACACAGTAGGGACGGAAAGAAGGGCTCTGACTCATGTAACCTATACCCACCAACCCATCGTATTTTCTCTGGTTCTTAATTCTTAGACCCTTCTCTAGTTTTGCAGTGAGCTCTTTTCAGAGAAAAAGAATTCTTGGGAATGCAATGTGTTTGCCAAGGGAAATCATTTTTAGGACTAAACCCAAGTTTAGCCAAATGAGAACCCTAGAGCCATGTGCCCAAGCTTTCTGGGAGGCCTGTTGACCATCTTCCTGACACCGTCACATATCCACCATGGCACTTTGGAAATTATTACACTTACGCATCTTTCTAGAGCGACAGCTCGCTCTTCAGAGAGCTTCTTACCCTCTGTGTGACCAAATGTCAACTGTACATTGAAAACAATGATGACCCTGCCTCTTAGAACAGGATCTGACACATAGTAGGTGCTCTTGTGCACTGAAGGTGCCCCAAAATTCTTATTGACAGGTCAATAAAACATGCCAAAATGCTCTTTTCATTTCCCACTGAATACAGTAGGAAGGGAACACAGATCCAATCCAGCCCCTCGCCCACTCAGGAGGCTGTTTAAAAACATGCTGGGAACCCCAAAGGCTCTGCCCCTGTGGGACTGTCTGATTTGAGGCCCGTCCTTTAATTTTAGAGTCTCCACTGCTTCACCCGGACAATCCCTCTTTCTCCAGCACTGCTCTGCAGCTTTAAAGGCAATGTCTGGCCCAGAGCTGCACACACTCCAGAGCGCCACAAAAGATGCCAGGCTCCACCAGCAGAACCCCCGAGTCCCTCCGCCAACCAGAGGGTTAGAAGGAAAACAAACACAAAAACAACAACCCAAAACGCTGGGCATCGAAGTGCCCTGTCTCCTTACATATGTACAAAATTAAAACGGCTCTTTGCAGAATGCAAGTTGGATAGGCCCGTGTCAATACTGCTAATACGAGCCATCACTGATGACAAGATGGATAGCTCAGGAGGGCGCGTCATTTCATGTTCACTATGCATCACGCTTAATTCGCCAAAAGGAGCTTGTGTGTATAATTAATGCGCTTTCCTTCCTGCCGTCATTTGGAAGCATGTAAAGGGTCTCTGGGGAATTCTGTAAGTTAAAAACAATTAATAAAATAAAACCACTTAATTAAAGAGAATAATTGGGGCCTCTTTTATACCAGGAAAGAGAGGGATAAAGATCACTTTGGAAACACATTATACAAAAACGGATGAGTTTTAAAAGAAATAATCCACAGACAGAACGCAGGTGAGTCAGGAGAGTGGGTTCATTTCCCAGGGTCCTTTGCTCTGGGATGACTTAACCCAGCTGCCTTAATATGAACATCACACTGAAGGTCCCTGACCCTGCGGTGGCAGCCTTCATTCTTGGCAGGAAAACTTCCCTTGGGCAGTCTGAGTGCACACTTACCTACTACGTGTCTCTTATTAGGAGAGGACTCATAGGTGACATGCAACATCCCTGCCTTCTAGAAACTCGCCATCTAGTCAGGGGAAATGGGTTGGGCTGCATTCTACCTGGTGGGCAGTTCAAAACCACCAACAGCCCCTCGGGAGAAAGACTGAATGGGCTTTCTACTCCCATGAAGAGTCACAGTCTGGGAAACCCACCGGGGGTCACCGAGTCAGCATGACTCCATGGCGGGCGGTGAGGGAGGGAAGAGAGAAGTCCACATATAATTAATCTGTGCAGGGAAACTCACCCTGTGAAGAAGCAGGACAGGCCGAGGATGCTGTTCCCAGCGCAAGGCGGGAGGAGCAACCCACACAAGAAAGGAACTGTTTATCAGCATCAAACGAGGGAAATGCAATTACACATGTAACAACATATGCTACCGTCACAGATACGTGACTGCACATGTCGCTGTAGTTAAACACATACATCTCAGTGTGTCCCAAGAACAGAACAGAAAAGAGATGAAGCTGGAGCCCAGGGGTGAAAAGGCACGGATGTGTTACCAATAAACCAATCCCCATCCAACAGTGGTCTACCCTCTCTAGGTTCGGTTTCCTTAAGTAAAACTGGAATGCCCCAAACGACCAGATAATGGTGGCCTGTCTTTCTGCTCCCAACTCTCTGCGTCCTCTCCAGCAGGAGGAGTGTCCATCTATGTACTGCAACAGGAAGGCATTCTACCAGTTCTTCAACATACCTGGACACTAGTCCCTGGCCCTTCATCAGGTTGGGCCATGTGCTTTGGCTCACATTGGATATACTGTAGACCTTCGCCAAACAGAAAATTAGAATACACTTGTGCTGTTCTGTTCAGATGTCTGCATTTCTGTCTTCTGGGAGACCCGGGTAGAGCTGTTCTCATAGCCTGAGTTCCTGGAATGTAAAAGCCCGTGGAATGGAGCTGAACAGAGCCACGCCACCTGACAGGGCTACTGAAGTGTCGGAGTGGCTTGTTACCAGACACAGATGTGACTAGCTCCTAGCCTACGGTAGAAGACAAACAGAATGACATAGCAACCAGAAAAGTGTCACAACAAAGACATGCCTTGGATAATATTGACAAGCCTTTAATCTATATAAAGACACTTGTTCTATATGGAACACTTCATCAATGTTTGATTTCTTTACCTTGGACCTTCCAGGAAGAGGCCAAAACCTCAGGGAATTGTGCCATTACAATGACGGTCAGGCTAAGCATGGATATAGCAATTTGTCCCATATGAAGTACCTGCCATAGGAATGAAGCACACATAGTCCAGCCTAGACCTCATTCATGCCTTGAGCAAGTTCTTAGACTCTTTGAATCTCAATTTTTCTTCTTGATACAAACGGACAGTCACACTGCACCTATTGCAATCCGTAGTTCGGAGAGTTCGTCAACCCATGCTTAAAGCAGAACCATTGCGGAGACTTGGAGCCCAAATCGATCCTCAGGGAAGCAGCAGTCAAGAAATCAAACAACATATTGCACTGGGCAAATATATTGCTCAAGACTTCTTTAAAGTGTTAAAGAACCAAGACGTTACTTTGAGGGTCTAAAGCATGTTGGACCCTGGCCATGGAGTTTTCCATCGCCTCATATGCACATGGAAGCTGGATAATGGATAAGGAAGTTTTAAGGAGAAGTGACACATTTGATTTATGGTGTTAGCAAAGGATATTGAAAGTATCACAGACCGCCCGAAGAACAAACACATTTGTCCTGAAGGATGTACAACCAGAATCCGCCTTAACAGTGAGGATTTGGAAAGCTTTCCTGTCTCGAATAACTTGGACATGTTATCAGCAGAGACCAGTCTCTGAAAAAGAGTATTGTCCTTGGGAAAGTAGAGAACAAGTGAAAAAGGCGAAGACTCTCAGCAAGATTGACACAGCAGCTGCCAACAACGGGCTCAAACATAACAATTTTGAGGATGGAGCAGGACTGGTCCGTGTTTCATTCTGCTGTACATAAAGCCAGATGAGTTGGAATCAACTCAACGGACCCTAACAACCACATCGTTCAGATTTCTATTATTCAATATAATGTTCTACTCCTATAGCCTTCTCAGGATCACAACTATCAACACCATTTTTATGCTTAATCATAAACTGATCACTCACCCAAAGTATATACTTGTGTATGTTCATAAGCACACAAAATCATTTATCATTTACTATGACAGCTTCTCCCACCATCTTTGAATAAACAATAAGTAAAAGTTATTTCAATTCCTTTGGAACCTTTTAGTGAAAAAAAGCCTGGTGAGCTATTTGGACCAAATAAAACAACAGCTTTCTAGCCTTTACTCCTTTCATTCCTTAGGTAAATGCCCTACAGTGAATTTCAGACTTGTCATTGCAGACTTACAAAATATTTGGTCAGATGACTGAGAAGCAGCCAGTGAAAGCTTTTGAAATTGTTTTCATTCATGAGAAAAATGAACCGATTTCCTTGCCTTCAAATGGCTGGTTGTATTTGTGGGCTGTCAGGGCGACTTTAGCATCTCAGGTGAGAGGACTCTTGAGTGGCAGAGGCTGTGGACACTCTCTCCAGACAAACGCACAGCAGGAATGCAGAATTCTAGTCCATCCTCCTCTGAGCTTGCCCAGCTGACAGATGACGTAATGTCCAGTGTTCCGTAATGAAAGGGACATGTCAGGAGGCGCCACTCAGAGGAGCGTTCCTGATGGCAAAGGATGAGAGAGAGACCCACACAGAGCTCTTCCAGAACAAGGTTCCAAATCCCCTGTTTAATGGGAACCAAGCAGGCACACTCTGCCTCGGTTCCCTGTGTTCTGTGTCTCCACTGTAAACTCTCTTCTCACCGTGTTGCCGTGAAGACGGAATGTGGTGATTCTTGAAAAGTCCACAGAGCCTAGCACGTGGTAAACACTCGGGGCAGATCCACGTGCTGCAGTTTCAGCTGTCCTCCGGCTGGCCCTAACCCATGGTGAACCCAGGCAGTGTGGAAGAAATGCTGCCTGCTCCGGTACCATCCTTAGGACAGGTTGTAGATCCAAAAATTGTGATCTATAGTATCTTCTGGAATAGTATATTGGGAAGTAGATCACCAATCTCATTTTTCTTTCTAATCTGTCTTAATCTGGAAACTCCACTGCATCCAGCCTCATAGCAACAAGTACGTCTCCAGTAAGAGATGAAGAAAGGCTGTATGGGAAGTCCACGGGTTGAGGACAGAACCCAGGTCTTGTCTACGGAAAGTGAAAATTCCAGCACTGCCCTGTACGGAAGAGCCAGCAGTGCAGGAGGGGTGAGGAAGGTGCCCAAGGCCGCATGGCGAGTCAGAGGTGGACCTGGTTCGGAGTAAGGCTCCAGGAAGTGTGCGTACAAGTGAACCCAACGCCAGAGCTAACAAAGCAGGACCTCTAGAAATAGGAAGTGCTAAAACCAGCTGGTCTTTGTTGGTGGCTCAGCTGTTCCAATGCACCAGCTGCTGAGAACTTTCAGACGTGTCCCAGCACAGCACAGAATCACCACCTCCTATATTCATTCCATCAACCTCAAATCTAATTTCAGTCTTAGAGAGAGGGTTTTTTTTTAAAAGGGGCCTAAAATTGCATATCCATTCCTATTTATAGTAAAAGGACATTTCCTAAGAAAATGCCTTGTAAGGACTCAGATCCTCCTTCCTCAGCAGTTTTTCCCTTTGGCCATTTCGGGTCTATTTTGATTTCCTTCCTGGAGGAAATGAGCCTCCAAGGCTCTCCTGGGGGGAGGAGCAGGCTCTTAAGGGCAGGTTCCTAGCCCCGGGGAGCTCAGAAAGCCAGCACTGATGGAAGCAGATCCAGGAGAAGCCATTACTGCCCCCACTGGGGGATGGGGAGAAAGTCAACGCACAGAAAATATCATGACTATTTCTAGGGGAGAAACCAGGAGTCAGCCCAAATAGAAGTTCCAAAATATTCCACCAATCTCACTTCTCACAGCCGACCAGTAGATAGGAGTCTCAAGCACAGCCTCTCTAGGTGCGGTTCTCAACCTGTGGGTCACGACCCCTTTGGGGGTCGAAAGACCCTTTCACTGGGGTTGCCTAACACCATTGGAAAACACATAAATATTTCAAATATACAATTACATATTGTTTGTAATTAATCACTATGCTTTAATGATATTCAATTTGTAACAATGAAAATATATCCTGCATATCAGATATTACATGACAATTCATAACGGTAGCAAAATGACAGTTCTGAAGTAGCAGTGAAAATAATGCTATGATTGGGGGCACCACAACATGAGGAACTGGATTAAAGGTCAGGGCATTAGGAAGGTTGAGAACCACTGCTCTAGGGTGTCTGAGGCTGTCTGTCTTTATAGAACCAGAGGCTTCAGAGTTCTCCTTTGTGGTTGGTGGGTTTGAACTGCTAATTTTGCGGTCTGCTGTCCAACACGTACCCAACAGCACCACTAGGCCTCCACGTCACATCAATAGCATGAGAAAATGCTGAAATTTCTCAAAGCATGCTGTCAAAGGCGCCACCAAACCAAAAAATAAATTCACTGCCATGAAGCTGGTTGCAATTTGCTGTGACCTTATAGGGCAGAGTAGAACAGCTCAGTGGGGTTTTGAAGGGCATAAATCTTTACAGAGACAGAAAGCCTCGTCTTTCTCCACAGGGAGGTTCGTGGGTTTGAAGTGCTGACCTGGTGGTTTGCAACCCAACACAAAACCCACTATACCACCAGGCTCCTGACCTAGACACAGAGCTGAGCCCATATGCTGACATTTACTGGCTGCTAATCTTGGAAATCAACTTGCCCTCTTAAATCTCAGTTATCTTATATGTAAAAGAATTAGGCAGAGCTCAGACTGCAAAGTAAATGATCGAGCCACACTTACTGAAAGGGGCACGTGATTATTCATAGAAGCATATTTTGTACTGGTAAAATCTTGGAGACTAGACACACATTCCCATTATTAGATCAGATAAATCATAAAAGGGCATTCTTACATGGAGTACTATATAGCAGTGAAAGTTAACACATTAATATCTATATGCATCCATAGCAAGTCATCTTGGAAAATTTCACCAGAAAAAGAATCCCCAAACTATTTTACAGCATGATTCCATCTGTACAAAGCTGGCAAGCAGGCACAGAAGAAGTCTAGTGACATATTGCTTAAGAAGACCCCTGAAAAGCAAGCAAGGAAACAATGAGCACACAAGTCAGGCTGGAAGAAACCTGGGCAGGGAGAGGATGAGATCAGGGAAAAACCCTTAAGAGGCTTCCAAGGGACCTGAGATGTTCAAGTTCTAGACTTGGGTAGTGGATGTCTGGGCACACAGGTGGGCATAGACTCTTTTGTATAAAGTCTGTATTTCACAACTAGAACTAGATCACACTAGAAATAATGAAGAGTCTACAGCTAAAAAAATTAACAAAAACCACATTGCCTCTCAATCAATTCTGACTCCTGGAGGCACTATAGGGCCAAGAGGAAAACATAGGGTTTCCATGGTGATAAGCACTTACAGAAGCAGCCTGCCTCAGTTTCCCCTCAAAGTGGCTGGTAGGTTCAATTTGCTGGCCTTCCAGGCACCAAACCAACACTCAACGCACTGCACCACGAGTGAGCCTTCTAATGGGTTCCTCTTAAAAAAGGGGGTGGGGCCTACATTCCAACCAAATGTGTGCAACACTGGTTAACCCCACCCACAACATCCTGGTCACACTCCTAACACTGCCTCCAGTTGCCAGATGAGGAAACTACAGTTAATGGGAGGTGCTGAAATTCCCAGAAGCCCTCTGGGCTAAGTCCATGAGACTCCCACAGTACCAGGTCTTTGGGAGGCGAAGTCAAAAAGCAAAACTCACTCTCATGGCGTCAATGCCGACTCATACAGAACAGGGTAGAACTGTGCCCATGGGATTCTAAGATTGGGAGACTGTAACTCTTTACGAACTAGAAAGTCTGTCTTTCTCCCAGGGAGCAGCTGATGGTTTCACACTGCTGACCTGGAGTTTAGCAGACCAACACATAATCACTACACCACCAGGGCACTGGGCAAGTATAATTACTGCCCGCAGGCTACAAAGAAGTAAGAGTTTCAGAAAGGTGACCGGTCCGAATCCATATAAGGAAGGAGCCTACAGTCCTTCCAATGTCAATTTGTAACACGCAGGACAGGAGACGCTGGCAGTGACAAGTAAGCTCCAAAGGACACAGGAGACACTCAGCCTGTCTAGCTTATCCCCTTTTAGATGTGGTTCGCATGAGGTCAGGGGCTTTATCTCCTGATATGCACACAATGCAAAGGTGTACAGAAAGATAGGATAATGCAAATATAACAACCTGCATATAATTTTCACCTCCAAATGTGTCCTCCTGTTTGCAGTCCTGGTTTCGCCAAGGACAGTATGTGCAAATACGTTCCCTTCCACCCTCCTCCCGAACCAAAATAGCAAAATGGCACCCCTCCATCTTCTAACAGCTCAAATTTAAACGATGCTATTGTCTTGGCTGTTTGTGAGTTTGTTTCCCATCTCGGGAAATTTCAACCCACATATAAGCTACAGATGCTCTTTTTACCAACCCCCACTCTTAATTAGGTAGTAAAATACAGCCCACCTACAAGAACAAGATGGGTAAAAGAAAGCAACTGCTAAATAAATACATGTCTCCTTTCACACATCATGATGTGTAACTGGAGAGCCAGTAAGGCCCCCGGAGCTAAGCACGGAGGGCTTCCCTCTGAGATGGATGCGGGGGGGGGGGGGGGGGCTTGCCTGTTTACATCCTTCACTCAATGTCAGAGCTTGAAGGGCATCCTAAGTCCCACCCCACCCCCATTATCTCGTGCAGTGTTTGCCACAGAGGGGGATGTATTAAATATTAGTATGAATAAGAAAACCCAGACCCAAACTCACCACCAGGGAATCCAGTCAGACTCATCACAACCCAACGGGGCAGGGTAGACTGGATCCTGTGGGTTTCCGGGACCTTAACTCTTAATGTGAGCAGGAAGCTCTCTCTTGCTCCCAAAGAGCAGCTGGTGGTTTCAAATTGCTGACCTTGAGTTTCATGACCCAACAGGCCACCAGTGGCTCCTAGCAATTATTAATAATTGCTCCTAATAATTATACCCCATCATCATAATCTGTCGGTCTATCCTACTGTGGTGGCTTGTATGTTGCCATGACACTGGAAGGGATGCCATCAGTGTTTCAAATACCAGCAGGGTGACTCCTGGTGAACAAGGTTCAGTGGAGCCTCCAGACTAAAGACCCAGAAGTTATGCCTGGCAATCTGTTTCCGAGTATTAGCCGATGAAAAAAATCTACGGGTCACAGAACATTGTCCAGGATTTCAAGAGGCTCCCTTGGGACACATCATCAAGATGTAATGATTGCTGGAGAAGGATGCGCCTCTTGGCTAAGAAAAGGCCAACGCAGAGCAGGGAAACACTGAAAGAGATGGGCTCACAGAGTGGACAATGACAGCGGTGGGCTGACACATAAGCAATGGTCATAGGGTGGCAAAGGACCGGGCAGTGCTTCGCTCTGTTCTGCGTGCAGTGACCCTGAGTCACAGCTGACATGAGAGCAGTGAATGCTGACAATCCCAGCTAACAGAAGGGACGCCAGAACTACTGCTACGAGGGTTCCAGCTCAGGTATGCCTGGGTTCTCTGTGACCAGTGGGTGCCTTGCAGCCACGTTCATCTCAGTAAGATACTTGTTCCATTCAAAACAAGGGCTTCCTAGGGGATCTGCTGGGTTAGTCCAATTCCAAGTAGAAAGGTCAGCTCAGAAGGCAATCGTGACTAGGGAGGGGGGAGAGGGATTCCCGAATCAGAATCTTGATAGATTTTTCCCAGAGGACAATCGTGGAGCCTCATTAGGAAGAAGTTTGAAGACTGTTTAAAGCTGCCTTGTGAGATAAAAATCAGAAGAGCTGTGTGGAGGGCCATTTTTGGTTTTTGGTTTTCAATCAAGGCAGTGCACCTGCTCATTCTTCAAGGACAGCAGGGGTCGCCCTCTGACCTACGCACCCTCCAAACTTTTTACTCTTCCCAAAAGTAAAAGAACTTTGAAAAATAACAATTTCAAGTCCCTTGAGGATGCTCAAGCTCCCATTTTGACCTGGTGGCCATTGAAAGAGAAACAGAAACAGTCTTCAAGGTGTGTAGACTGAGATGGGGGTAGAGAAAGAACACCTCTCCTTTTGATGTAGCCCTTTAATAAAGGGCTGTGCGACTTTATTACAATAATTTTGACTTACCCTTGTAACTACAGGGAAATTTACATACTTAAAGGCTCTTCATAATAACCTCAAAAAGTTATTACTTTTATTGTCTTCGCCTTAGGAAAAGAGGAAAGAGAGGCTCAAAGCGATTCAGTTACATGTCTGGAGTTATGCAGCTGCTCACCGAGCTAGAACAAAGCTGTGAGCCGCAGATGGAGTCCCACTACCTTAAGCTCAGTGGTCATCAATCAAAACAATGATGAGATACGCCCTAGCCCTTCCAAGGATAGCAAAGTTAAAAGGAAAGAAAGGAAAACAACAACAGTAATCAACACGTGCTGGAGAGAATGCGCAGAGATTACAACACTCTTTCCAAGGGGCCGGAGAAATAGGCAAACTCTGTGGGAAGCAAGATGGCGCTGCCTCAAACAGCTGGGAACAGCAAGGCCATACGGTCCGGCAGTCCCTCCTCTGGGCAGGTGTATGCCCTTACGAATGAGTCAGAACATGGAGAGGCATACGCACACCTCTGGTCATCAAAGAAAAAAGATTCTGTCCACAATAGAAAAAAAAATAGAAACAACCTAAGTGCCCATCAGAAGAAAAATGGAAAAAGAAACCTTGGCTTATGCACACAGTGAAATATTATAAATTGCTAAAAAAATTAGAACAACAATAACGATGAAGCCATGAAACGCTCCGTGGGATTAGTTGACCTGGAAGGCATGACGCTGAGTGAGATGGGTCAATCACAAGGAGAAGCCGATCGTGTGACATCGTTGCAATGAAAATGAGAAACAGACAAAACCTTTCAGACGGAGGAAAGCAATTTGGGAGGTTTCCCAAGAGCGGGGAGAGCCCTGGAGGGAAGATGAAGCAACGGATCAGAGAACAGGCGGGGGTATCAAGTTGGGCAAAGAGCAAGGTTAACACATAAGAGAGAGAAAAGAAATTAATAATATATGCGATAGGGTAAGTCATTGGGGGATTTTATGAACGCCTTAAACTGTTGGATTGATGATGTTTTATTTCACAATTAATAAACGTTGTTTAAGACAAACAGTTTCTGTCAAGCAGATTCCTACTCAGAGCAGCCCCACTTGATCAGAGCGCAGCTGTGCTCCACGGGGTGTCCAAGTGACTGACTTTACAAGAAGAGCGGCAGCCTTGCTCCTCCAGAGCCTCTCCGTGGACCCAAGCCTGAAACTCATTCAGCAGCCAAGCCCATAAACAGGGTTAACGTTGACATCACCCAGGAGTCCCCCTTAGCCCCTAGATGTTGCTGTTACACGTCTCTTAATGGAGAAGGGAAAGAACAGCCTGGGAATGTACAAAGGCGACATAAAAGTCATGCACAACAGTGATGGGGTAGGGAGTATCCTGGTAGTTCAAAAGACCATCTGACAACACACCTCAGTGTCTTACTTGGGTGGAGAGCTGAGAAACCCATATTTTTCGAGACCTGCTACTAGGGGACGGGCACCAGTGACTCCATGACAGTAGAGCTGGTATCCATCCTGTGTCTGCAGGTCCCATGGCCTCATTTCTGAAATGAAGACAGTAACCTTTACCGCAGCAGACTGCTGTGAGGGGCAAGTCAATCAGTTACAGGTTCCAGAAATGGCAGCCACGTGAAGAAACCAGGCACGTTCAAGTCTACCATTGAGGCCATGTACTTGGCCTTCTGTTCAACACAGGCAAACTTACACAGCGGTATGTTCACCTCTCAAATTCCAGTTCTGTCTTCAAACGGGAAGTGCATTCAGTCATAGGACCCAGGCCAAAGTGGGAAGGCAGGAGGGGTAAGTGATCATCACATATTCTCCATCTGGTGCCAAGAGATGCTCAACAGAATCAATCCATTCAAATGAAGGGGATGGGGAAAACTGCCAAAAGGTTAAAGCCTGGCCTTGGGGCTCTGGGCCTGTGTTTCCCCATTCCTGTTATGGATGCTAAGGGCCTTTACAGCGATGGGTGGCACATAATAGCCGAAATCACATGAGAGTAAAACACAAGCAAACCATGGGCAGGAAGGAAAGTCAACACTCCCCCACCCCCCGGAGTTGGTGTCCAAGCAGTTAACAATATTATACCACTTCAAGAGATTAGCGAAGAAGGAACTAAATATTCAGAAAATACCTCCCTCTACAGGCCCAAGTCAAACAATGTTGTGCATAGAGCAAATCTGCCTCATAAAACTCAAAAGAAAGAAAGAAAGAAAAAGAAACCCCCTGAAGGCTGACTCACAGTGAGCCTGGAGGACAGGGTAGAACTGCCCCCATGAGTTTTTGAGACTGTCACTGGCTATGGGCATAAAAAGCCCCCGTTTTTCTCCTGCAGAGCAGCTGCTGGTTCTGAACTGCTAACCTTGCAGATCCCAGCTCAACTTCTAACCACTATGCCACCAGGGTTCCTCTTGAAAGCATTGAAGGGCAAAGAAAACACTTTGAGGACTCAGATGTGCCTGACCAAAGTCCTGGTATTTCCAATAACTCCACGTGGCCATGAAGGTGGACAATGCACAAGGAAGACCTGGGAAGAACGGATGTATTTGAATTATGGTGTTGACCAAGCATACTGAAAACACCACGGGCTTTCAGAACAAACACATTGGTCTTGGAAGAAGTACAGTCAGAATGCTCATTAGAAGGAAGGATGGCAAGACTTCACCTCAGACAGCTTGGATGTTTTATCAGGAGAGACCAGTCCCTGGAAAAGGCCATCACGCTTATTATACAATAGAGGCCCAGTGAAACTCGAAAAGATCCTGGACTGGGCAGCTCACAAAGCTGCTGCAGCGCTGGGCTCACAAAGAATGTGAGAATCCCCTAGCAGCAGGAATCTGAGTTGCCAACAAGAACGAAAGCTCAAGCAATTGATACTCTTAACACACATTTTCTTTGTCATATTGTATCCATCAAGCAAGCATACAATGTACACACAACTCCAGATTCCAAATAGAGACGTTGTTGCAATTCTTATCCACCATTAAGTTAGCCCCAAGTTATGACAAGCTTTTAGCAAGTAAACCAGAGGTTTTCTTGCTAGTTTAGCATGGTCTGGAAGTTCTGCTGGAATTTGTTCAGTATCCTAGTAGCACATAAGCATCCACTGACAGACACAAGGGAGTGATGCTTGAGAGAACAGCCACATGCCTCCTGCCTGGAAGGCTAGCATTTTACTGCTGAAATGCCACTTCCCTCAAATGAAAATGTAGTGGATCAAAACTATGAATGATGCACGGGCCCACAACGTGCACCGCAGAGGAAATGCATGTAGACAGTCAACATCTGCATAAAGCGTACTTTGCTAACATTCATTGTTGCATGGAATCCTTAGGCCCTTTAAAAAGCTAGAGGTAGCAAAGTTTGGAGATTCTAAGCGTGGGTTATGGATTTAAGCTTGGGATGAGTGCCAGGCTCTCCTTCCAGTCCACTGGGCAGTCTCTTCGTGTGGAACGCGAGGCTACCTCACGTGCCAGGATTGAGGCCCAAGCCCTTCACCCAGGGCCTACTGCTCAAAAGAGCCTGTGTGTGAGTAGATCCAAAGTAAGTGTCACTATACCGAACTCCTTTCTCTCACAGAATGAGGGAAAGAATATCCAACCACTTCACCAACGTCATCCAACTACTTAAGTCAGAGAAGCCAGGCCTTGAACCACAGCCCCCGGTCCTTCATGACAGGGTGTCTGTCTCTTCCCAAGCTTTCTTCCTCAGACCCTCTGATGAACAACATTCCACCCGGAATGACCGTCACCTTTCTTATGGTCACCTCTGCCAGCATCCTCCACGGACATCCCTATTCACACCCCCGAGCAGTGTCTTCCTTCCACTGATACGCTGCCCCGTGGGACCCATCTGCCTCTTTCTTTCTCTATCTCCTCCCTGAAATGTGAGCCGGGTCCCTATCATACTGGCTTCTCCATCATGGTTCAAAGATGTTCAGGAAATGTTTGCTAACACAGAAATGAATCAGTACAGCAAGGAAAGAGTGGGGGGGGGGCGGGAATAAGAGAGCTGAGTGCTTTTACAAAAGGACAACTCAACAGATAAGAGCAGGATGCAAGGAGTAGCTTAGTTAGTTACTGCCTTTTCTTTCTGTTTTTAAAATATGTTTAACTTCAAGACAACCATTTCTTTTTTTGTATACCTCTACTGTGGAGCTCTAGTGGTGCAGCTCTAGTGGTGCAGTGGTTGGGCTGAGATCCACATGGCTGGCAGTTCGAAACCACCAGCAGCTCTGCAGGAGCAAGACTGGGCTTTCTACTCCCCAAAACAGTTATAATCTCTGAATCCCACAGGGGGTCACTCTGAGGCAGCGTGGACTCAATGGCTGTCAGTGAGACCTAACAAAGAGTAAAAGAAAATAAATGCACCTATTTGTGCAATACCCTACCTAGCACCAACGTTTTGGCAGTCGACAGGAAGACCACTCTCCTGCGCATGCACATCAGATGTCGGTTACTGGACAGAGTGGGGAGACAAAGGGAAGAAAAGTCCTCAAAGAAAAGTCTGTGACCTTGGGCCAGTCCTGTACTCTCCCAGTGACTTAGGGTTTCCTCATCTGTAAAATAAGGACATTGAACCAGGTCGCGTTTAACCATCCTTTCTGGTTTAACTTAAGTGCCTTTGAATGCCGCTCTCTTCCCCAAGCATTGAGTCCTGACCTAGAAATCCACTGTACCTTGTAAATGCTTTTTACGGCCGTTTTGAAATCCACACCATTGTACTGGTCAAAGCCCAGCAAATAAATTTAAATCTAAAGTTTAAAAAGTGATTTCCAGCCCTCAACTTCCGTGCCATCTCAGCATAAATCGCGAGCATGGCTGCTACTTTCCGGACCTTTTGGCACCAGGAGACGCAGGTTTCGGAGTGGAGCTGTCACAGCATGGCTGGCCACAGCCCTGGCGGGGACACGGGAGACAATCTGCACCAAGGAAGCAGCCCTATGCTGATCCAGCGCGCGCTCCCTCTCGCCAGCATGAACATCAACAGGTTCAAGAGGTCTTCTTTGGCATGGAAACCTGAGGCCTTAAGCCTGAAGGTCAAAGGTTGACAGACCTCTGCAATGATCCCAGGTGGGGGGCACTCCACATCCGACACCCTGGATGGCTGCAGTTGGCACAGACACACACACACATCTCTTGGGTGGCATCTGCTCAAGGACAACCACGTCTCCACGGAACCAACAGTTACTGAATGTCTGCAGGTACCCACCGCTGTGCAGGCACTGGGGATAGCAGCAAATAAGAACGACTCTACAAAATCTCAAACTCCTTGCCATTGAGTTGATGCCAACTCATAGTGGCACTCTAGGATAGGGTAGAATTGCCCCTGTGGGTTCCTGAGACGTAGCTCTCTACGGGAGCCAAAAGCCCCATCTTTCTCCGGAGGAGTGGCTGGTGGTTTCAAACTGCTGACTTCGCAGCTAGCAGCCCAATGAATAACCACTATGTCACCAGAGAAGCATCTGAGCCAGTGTCGTCTGGTAGACGAAAAGTCATAGTGACCCCTGAAGCAAGAACTGAGATGCTCCGTACGGTTTCCCAGGCAGGCTCCCTCATCCTTCTTCAGCAGAGTCATTGGTAGGTGCAAACTACTAACTTTTCAGTAAGTAGCGTAATGCTTAGCCTACTGAGTCACTAGGGCTCCTTTGATAGCGGTATCTGCATTTAAAAATCCACAGATTTTGACTCATAGCAACATTATAGCAGAGTAGAAATGTTCCTTTGAGGCCCAACGCTCTAAAACTGTACAGGAGCAGAAAGCCTCAATTTTCTCCTGAGGAGTGGACTGACAGGATCGAACTCCTGGCCTTGTGGTTAACAACCCAGTGCATAACACACTACGATACGCCACTATGGCTCGAATACAGAAGTATCTAGTGACAGGTGTCCTGGAGCTGCAGAAAGATGAGGCTGTTTGCCCTCTTCAAATACAAACCTAACGGAGTCCTACCCTGTCCTACAGGGTGGCTATGAGTTGGAACTGACCCGATCGGTGACAATGTCTGGTTTGGTTTCAAGTGATAAGTTCTTGGTTTCTCTTATTCGTCCCACAATTACTTACTGAGGGTCAGTGCATCAGTGGCAGAATTCTTGCCTTCTAGAAAGGTGACCTGAGGAGCCCTGGTGGCATAGTGGCTTTGCACTGGGCTGCTAACTGCAAGGACAGCAGTTCAAAACCACCAAATGCTCCATGGGGGAAACGTGGTTTCCCACTCCCTTAAAACATTACAGTTTTGGAAACTTACAGGGACAATTTTACCCTGTCCGACAGGGTTGCTGTGAGTCAGCATCAATCCAATGATGGTGTTTGTTTTTTTATTGTTGTTGTTTTGATAAAGAAGACCCAGGTTCCATTTCCAGTCAGTCCAGCTCCTGTCAGTGGTGGCTGGCATGGTTCAGCACAGCTTCCAGACTGAGACAGACTAGAAAGAAGGGGCGGGCCAACTGAAATCAGCCAAGGAAAACCTTATGGGTCATACCTGTACTATCAGCTACCTATCATGGGGAGGACCAGGCAGAGTTTCATTCCCTTGTGCTTGGAGGCGTACCCCATGGTAGCTAACAAGGGGATTACTTACTAGACAGCACCAAGCCATAGAACTAGAGAGAGCGTGAAATCACAGAAGTGCCTAAAGGACTCACATTCTACAGAAGGAAGCCCACAAAAGGACAAGCATTCAACACTGGGGCATGCTCTCTGTCTCTTACCATCAGAGAGACTCACTCTGATGCGTCGTTAGAACCCTGATGGGTTTTGATCAGATGCTTCACTTTGAGACAGAGGTTCAACAACTGGGAGTGTTTCCCGCTCCAGGGGCAATGTCTGGAGACACTTTTGGTGGTCCTGACGTGGAGCCTGGGGGTGAGGGGTGGTGAGCTACTGCTTTCCAGTGGGCAGATGCTGCTGAGCATGCCACTGTGCTCCCCAACAAAGAATCCTACAGCAGAAAGCATCAATGAGGCCAAGGGAGAGAAATGCCACTTAATATATGTGCAGTCATAATAAAAGTTGTATCGTCAAACTTCCAACGTCAGAGACATTTATAGGATTAGAAAATTGGGGACAGAGGCCAGAAGTAAAGTTAAAAAAAGAGTATGAATCACAGGAAAACGATTCAATTGGATTTGCATGGAAATAGTAAACATTCACAGGAATGTATTAATGTGTGCCTTACCCCTGAGAAAAACTCGGGGACATTTACAAATTATGACAATTTCTTTATATTTGCTATAAAACGATGTGCTTAATACCTCACGATCCACAAGGGGCGGACACGCCTGGCTCTGCCTTTGGTCTCCACCTTGTGGGGGGCTACTAGTTAAGACCTGACACCTCCCAGATGCAAGAAGAACTTATCTCTAGGAAGACACATGGGCCCTGAGGCCTAATTCCAGATTTGAGGACAGCAGTAACTCAGGCATCAGACAATCAATATTCCAATTTGGAATTTAGCACTTTGGAGCCAGAATGTTCAGAAACACACATAAAAGACCTGCTTATGATTGAGGCCCAGCTCATATTTATAATATAATCACCTAATAAAAACGGTAATGACCTCCGGCTGACTTTACGCAGCAGGCTTTGGCACACACGCTCCATAAAAGGATTTGCGTCTACCCTGCCTTCAAGAAAACATATCTGAGCCCTTGTGTATGTGCGTATGTGCGTGTGTGGGGTGGTGGTGGTGGTGGTGGTATTTTTTTCCTATCAAGGCTGAAGGACCCAGGGGAAAAAAAGTCATTTTGCTTTCACACTGATACCTCCATACACACCATGTATATAGTGGATTATCTAGTAATAATATGATATTGTCCTCAAGAACTCTTTTTGCTCATACATGTGACAAGGGAATGCATAATACGTTTCTTGGTGCATCCCCGATTCAAGAGGAAATCGACCTTCCTTCCCCTTCCATGCCTACCTCAAAGAAAGAAATCAAGATGCCTGCTGACTGGAATGCTTAGTTGCTGGTCTCTCTGACCCGTTTCTCTGCCTCCTCTGTCCAACTTCTGGGACCCTCAGCGACGCTCAACAGTGACAGCATTTTAACAACACATCACAGGGCTGATAAGCCAAGAGAGCAGTTAAGAACACATAAAGTTTTCTGGAGGAGAAAAGAAAAAAGAACAGAAAGGGCTTGATGAGAGAGAGAGAGAGAGAGAGAGAAAGTGCGTGTGCCCCCAAACAGTCTGGCTCTGGGACAATCTCCCGCCCTGATGCCCAGTTTGAGAACATTCTTATTTAACGCGTAATAAAACAGAAAGACCGCATAGCAACTTCAAGAGCAAAACGAGGACGAGTGGTGTGAAGAGATCTCTCAACGCTGTAAGTTTAGCTGCCTCCCCAATTGCCTGTGCGCAACTTTTATTATCTATGATCTATTGTTTCCACATCTGAAAATTACTTCCTGGATCTATTAGCAAAAGTGGATGAAAAGAAATCAGCCCATTGCAAATTCTGGGCCGCGCGGAATGAATCAGGGACGCTGGCTCCCCCCCTCCACCGCCTCCCCCCCCAGGCCTGAACGTAATTCAAGAACATAATCATGAGGTTCTTATAAAATTCAAGTTCAATTTTTCCCATTACAAATTACATATCTGTGGGACCCATTCTGAAACGCCTATCAGAAGATACTGAACGGATTATGAAGCAAGAATTGGATCCGATTTTGCCAGCCTTATCTCAGACTCCTCCAGGGAGCCTACCCCAAAGGATGAAGATGTGGGCGCATCTCTTTTAAGGATAGTAAAATTCTGGATGGCAAAACGCCTTTCTATGGATGGCATAGCCAGGGAGAGCCATTCCTCACCAGAATGTGCTGATTACAAGCATGCGAAGTATACGCGACATACAGCCATGACACCAGCAAAACAAAACTGAAGTTTTAACAGTAAATGTCTGTGCAATAAATGACTAAGTGGATTAATTTATGATTGATGATAGGGCTAAATGTTTTGGCAGGAAAATAGACACGGAAAGAATCAACAACACAGAAAGTCCTCTGAGTGAACACACACAATGTAAAATAGCAGCACAGAGTCTCCTAATCTCAACGCCTCCACTAAGACATCAGGCACACGCACACCTTTATCACTTTCTTTTAAATGCCTCTGCTAACAGAGGTTACTACATCTTGTCTGGAGAGCAAGCTTCTTGAAAAACAAAAACCAGACGATCTTGCAAATCATTCCAATTCAATAATATTTGGCATAAAAAGAATGGTATCCCAGTGTAAATCACCTTTCCAATTATGCTTTATAAATGCTGAATTGCATGATTTAGTGATAAAAATTAAGTGCTTGTATCACAAGGTACGCTAACCTCTTCCCAAGACCCCGCCGGTCGCTCTCTCCTGCCCTCCTCTCCTTCTGCACTTCAAACTGGACAGGCACCGGGTGTTCTGCTCTGACATTTCCCAAGCCTTCTCTGTCCATAACAATTGTGGTAGTTACATAACCTGGTGTCGATTTGCAAATGGGTGGAGTCTGGCCTGTCAATCATGTTGCAGCTTGATGACCTCATTTGGAGGCTCCACGGAGATAAATAACTCACTGGAGGTTTGATACACTCTCTGCTTTGTCTTCCTGTTGACAAGACACATGGCGTTACCCTAGAGCCCTGGAGCTGGATGGAGGCATGTGGAGATCCCTGCCAGCGCTGAGATGCTTCCACCGTCATTGGATCCACAAGACTTTCCACCCATGGCCTGTGATCTTCCTGTATTCGGAGTCATTGCAAGTGTTATATGACTCTGAAGAGGAATTTATAGACTGGTAGTGGACATATGGGCTAATATTGGACTGATGGACCTTATCTGATGGACCTTATCTGGGCTGGGATGTTTTCTCAAGATACAATTGTTCTTTGCTTACAAAGTTATCTCAGTGTCTATGAATTTGTTTCTCTAGTCAACCCAGACTAACCCAACGATCATCCAAGGATCTCCGTAACATATCTGGGTTCCACCCCTGGAGACACCAGTTTAATTGGTTTAGAAGTAGCTTGAGCATCGGTTGTTTTGAAAGAAGATTTACCCAGGAGTGGAGCGGAAGCTCCCCTTTTCAAGCAAGAAGGCTGAGGTCTCCAGCTATATGCTCCCAGAGGGCTCAGTCACCCATTTGGGAGAGACTAGACCCTCTATTAAGGAGCCCTGGTGGCATAGTGGTTATGCATTAGGCTGCTAACTTCAAAGTCATCAGTTCGAAACCACCATCCACTCACTTTTAGGGATAAAGGGCACACTACCATAAAAAGTAACTATTTTGGAAATTCACAGGAGCAGTTCTACCCTGTCCTATAGGGTCACTATGAATCAAAGGCAGTGAGTTTGGTTTTTTTAGTACTTCTGTTGTCAGAGGACAGCATGCTAGTTAAACAGGCAGTGAAGAAAAGCAAGGCTCTCAATGTGATGGACTGACACAGTGGCTGCAAGAATGCCTTCAAACATAGGAACAACTGTGAGGATGGCTCAGGACTGGGCAATGTTTTGTTCTGTTGTACATCAGGTCTTTTCTTCACTGGAACTGAGTCAATTCTGACTCATAGAGGCAGTACAGGACAGAGTAGAACTGATCCTGCCCCTTAGGGTTTCTGAGGCTTTACATTTTTCAGTATACAGTCTCATTTTCTCCTCCAAAGTGACTGGCGAGTTCAAACCACTGATGTTGTGGTTAGCAAATCCATGTGTAATCCACCACACCACCAGGGCTCCCTACAACAGATAAAAGGAGATTCCAACTAGCAGAGAAGGAGGGACTTGACTGCCTGCAAGAAAGCAGAACCAAGACAGTGGGGTCCCTATGCTGAGAACCTCCTAGACTCAGAGTCAGACTGATATTACGGACACCTGGAGATCTCCCCACGAGCACTGAGATGCCAGATGTTGAAAAGAGACAAAGACCTCCCCAAACCCCACCCGCTGCCCAGCCAGCCCATATAGAGAGAAAACTTGTCCCCAGAGCTGGCACCCTGGATCCAGATTTCTAGCCTCCTAACCTGTGAGGGAATAATTTCTGTTTGCTAAAGCCATCTAATTATGGCTTCTCTGTTATAGCAGCACTAGTTAAGTAAGCTACACCCCTACATCAGAGGGATTGGGAGGAAGCGATGAACTGAAACTAAAGACCCAGAGGCTGGTAGAAAGGCCATCCTGAAGGCTCTTGGAACTCTAATGGAATAAAGCAGCCAGCTAGAGCTATCTTGCTGTTAACAACATGAGAATGTAATTGCCCCAAATCACTCAAGTCCCTCCTGCAAGTGTTGCCCCCTGACGAACTGAACCCAGAGCCATTGGTAGAGACCAAAGTCTGGGACCAAGGGTAGCGTGAAAGCAAGATATGGAGAGAGGACAGGATGTTTAGCCCATACCTCCAAATCTCGGGAGAGGATCCAATATGGGCACTCCATATGTTTGGCAGCGAACTACTACAGAGAACATGACTCCAAATGATTAACTACAGGACTAGTCATTATCAGCCACTGTCCCAAAGTAAATTGGCCAAAACGGTGAAAATGCTCATCTCAGGGTCAAAAAGAGATTGTAGGCAATCATCGAGAGGGAGAAAGAATTGGTGTTCAAGTTGAAGGCCTCGTTCTAAACAGCCTGCATACCCAGCAGCTCAAATGGGAATTTCTACTTTCTAAACTATAAAATGGGTATGAAACCGCTCACTCTGCCTACCTCAGAAGCATCACACGAGCTACGGGCATTAAGAGTCTTTGTAAACTTGCCAAGTGCTGTAACACCCGAGGCACGACTCCTCCGGTAAGCACGGTGCAGATGTGCAAGTCTGTGCGTCAGGAGGATGGAGCAACCAATTTTGTTTTCACACTTGGATGATCTGTGGCCACATCAAAGGCGAACCACGGCATACGCTTTTGTGTGAGTTGTCTTATTTTTAGCAATGCTTTGGGAGAAGAAGGAGCCACTGACATGTATGAAATTTGGCAACACTGCACAGCACGCCTCGGCAACTTGGAGGTGGGTGAAGAACATATGCTTAACCGCCTTCTTCATGAACTCAAACGGAGAATCGTGAGGACATCACTGCTTCCCAAAATCACTGCTACTTTAAGCATTTCCTACCTGTGATTAGCTTTGGCTAATCGTTGTGAGCGAAATTCATTGGCGTGGAAGGAAGAGAACTCTGGCAGCAGCGTGAAAAGGCCCACCTTTTAAAGCTGCCTCTGCCACCAGCCGAGCTGCAGGGTGTCGGGGCTGAAGGGAACCCCGAGTTTCCAAACTGTTGTGATGATCCCATCCCACGTGGAGCCTTACTACTGTCACATGGCCTCACAGGAGTGCCTTACAGCTCAGTCCCGGGGGTGGCAAAGAAGCAGTACTCTAGGCTGCAAACTGAAAGGTTGGAGGGTCCAGCCAACCTTGGCAGAAAGACCTGACACTCGGCTTCCGGGACGTCACTCATTGAAAATCCTACAGAGAGCAGTTCTACGCTGGCACACATGAGGTCTCCGTGATTCAGTACCAACTGGGTTGGTTTGGGTTTTGACAGATGGAGGAAGAGTAGGGGTGAGGAGTGGCATGTCTCGCCAGCTGAGAATCCCTCTCGAGTCTTTAACGATTTCATATAATGGAGGTATGCATGGAATGTCCATTTCCACCATTTGAACACAAAATAAAGAGTCAAAACCCTTTGAAGGCGATGCCTGAGACTCTTGAACACCATGGCATGAGGAAGCTTGTGAACCCAACCCAGTACTTTTCCATTGGAGCCACAAAGCCATGAGCATTGCCCAAGTCAACCTTCCGCTTCCGAAGTGTGCACCAGTACACTTCCAGGAGTCACCAAGTAAGAAGCATGTATGACACGGTGACAGTAATCACTATGTTTCACAGGTAAGTTAGTTATGAGTATTTGCCAGATGAAAGATGATTGTGTCTTCTTCCCCTAGGCAAGAGTTTGTTCCAGCAATAGTTTAATCACCGTAAGTTAGCAACTACCTGCCTATGGTTGGAACCAGGCAAGCTGGCCCCCATCACTCAATCCAGTGGATGCCCCAGGGCAACACAAACAGGGCTGTTCTTTGCTAGTTTGCCAGCTAGAATAACTCCCTCCCAAATGATGCAAACCAGGGGTTGATTCCGTTTCGCCCTGGGTAAATCTCCAAGCTACACACAGAACATGATTGACACGGAGCATCTAGTCACACAGAAACTTGCACAGATTGGAGAGAGACCATCGACCTCCAAGTCCACAGCCAACGACCCCATCACTCATTAGCAACATGTTGCTGACCCCACTTTGCCCAGTGCCAGCAAGAAACCGTAATAATAGTTCAATGTCAATACACGCGCAGCTCTGTCAGCAGCACTTGGCGTACCACAAACAATGAAGACTAGCTTTTGTTTTTACACTCGGTCAAGGTGTATGTGCCCAGCATTGTAAAGCTTTAACAAGGTCAGTCAGCAAGGATTCACTGACCACCTACTACGTGACAGGGCTTTTTGCTCCTATAAACAGTCACAGTCTGGAACCCCACAGGGGCAGCAGTTCTATCCTGTCTTTCAGGGTGGCTGTGAGTCGCCATTGACTCGATGCATTGAGTTCTGAGTTGCTCCCTGGCAGACAGTGTTCACTGCTTCATGAAACTCCTGCACCGACTCTTTGTGCTGATCCTGTAGATGCGAAAACCGAGACTTGGACAAATGGATAGCGTACTTCCAGTCGCAAAATGACGAGTAAGAATGACCTTGACTCCATACCATTAGGTGCTCTCTTTGCTGGGAGTGGCTGACAATGATATAGTGTTACGCATATAAAATGCTTGACCCCAATTCAACAACAACAACAAGCCCAATTGCTATCAAGCCAATTCCAACTCACTCTGTAGGGCAGAGGACAACTGCCCATATAGTTTCCACAGCTGTCAATCTTTATGGAAGCAGACTGCCACATCTTTTTCCCATGGGATGGCTGGCAGGGTCCAATCTCTGACCTGTCTATGCTTAGACGCTGAGCACCTAATCATGGTGCCACCAAGGTTCCTTTGCAGGTTGCCTTTATCATTCCTGAGATGCCCTGAGTGGGTATGTTTGTTGTCATGAGGAGCCTAGTTACACAACGGCTAAGCACTCAGTAGCTAACCCAAAGCCTTGGTTTGAGCCCAGCCAGTCACTCCATGGGAGAAAAGGCCTAACAGGGGCTCCCATGAAGCTGACACGCCCTTGGGGCAATTTGACTCGATCCTCTTGGATCACTAGGGTCAGAAGGAACTGACTCTATGGCACACCATACTAACGATCACCCTTGCTCACACGACAGCCACCACACTGGACTGAAACAGACGAACTATCACCATGAGAAACTGGGTAACGTCTTGTCTCATTACAGGTAAGGACATCATAAGTCAGAGATTAAAAAAAACCATGATGGATATCGGTTGTGTCCCCACAGATCTGGAACATGCATACGGACCCCAACACGACACACCAAACAAGGAGGGCAACGCAAAGTACAGAGGTCTACACAAAGAGGATGGACGACAAGCCGGCCCAAACCAGAATTAGGCCGACCCCCACACTCGAAGGGAATACCACAGAAAACAAAAATAGATCGTCTGGAGTGGGAAAGGAACTGACCCACCACACCACATCCAGAAGGAAGCTGAAACAAAAGAAGGAGAAAGGACGTAGTGGAGTACACCTGGGTCCACCAAGCCCAAAGTCGATAGACCAGCTAGAAGGGCCCGTCATACAGAGAGGACCATTCAGCTGACCACACTACGAGATACGACATCCTGCACCAACACATGGCCCTACATGGGACAGCACCTGAGACACAATGGGGGATGGGCGACTCAGCTGACCCCGCCACACTGAGGCAAACACTGGGGGCGTGCAATGGAGCAGCGGAGGAAGCAGAGCAAAGGGAGCCCGAGGGAGTAGAAAGGATGGTCTACAGGCCAACGAAAGGACCTTGAACTACTAGCAATTTTTCTTTTAATATTTGCTATCTTTTTGCTTAGTCTTTTTTAATTTGTTTTGTTTTTTACCTTGTAAATTTTGTATGTTAGTGGCTTTTCTGCTTATCAGCGTGTCGATGTTGCTTCTGTCAAAGCCATGTTCTTATGGGCCACTTGGGTACAGTCAAAGTCATATCCATTTGTATGCACATATTACTATGTCAGCAGGTCCACCTAGACAAGATAGGCTGGACAAATAATGAGAGAAGAAAACAACAGGACCAACGGTCCTGGAGGGACATGAGAGCATGGGAGGTAGGGGAAGGGAGGAGGTGTCGCCCAACACAGGAACAAGGGAACAGCGAATGGTTCTAAACCAGAGGAGGGAGGGGAGGGGAGGACTGGAAGGGAGTGACCAAGAGCAAGGTAACTGAGAGGAACTACTGAATCCAGAATGAAGGCCAATCATGGTAATGGGTCGGGAGGAAAGCGAAAGGAAATAGAGGAAAGGAGTAGGAGGCAAAGTGCATACAGAGAAGCCTAAATACAGACATGTACATATGTAAATATATTTATGTTTATGGGGGCAATAGATTTATATGCATATATTTATAGGTTCAGTAGTAGGGTAGCAGATGGACATTGGGCCTCCTCATGCATAATCCCCCAATACAATAGCACCTCGCCCTGCTAAGCAGCCATTGCAGGATACCCATCTTCCCGACATGATCACTGAAGACAGCCGTGTGTGTAAGCAAATGTGGTGAAGAAAGCTGATGGTGCCCGGCTATCAAGAAAAGATATAGCGTCTGGGGTCTTAAAGGCTTGAAGGCAAGTAAGCGGCCATCTAGCTCAGAAGCAACAAAGCCCACAGAGAAGAAGCACACGGCCTAAGCGAACACAAGGTGTTGAATGGACCATGTAGCAGATACAAAGGAACAAAAACAATCACGAAAGTGTGCATAAGCAAGTGTGGTGAAGAAGGCGGATGGTGCCCGGCTACTGAGAGATATAGTGTCTGGGGACTTAAAGGCTTGAAAGCAAACAAGCGGCCATCTAGCCCAGAAGCAACCGAGCCCACACGGAAGCAGCACACCAACATAGGTGACCATGAAGGACAGGGGAGACCAGGTCTCCAACATCAAAGGTGGGGTGGTGTTGAGAATCACATCACCGTGAAAGAGGGGGAGTGCATGATGGGGACCCAATGCCCACCTGTAGAGAGCTGAACACCCCTTCCAGAGGGGTAGTGAGGAGGAGATGGGCCACACAGGGTTCAGTGTAACAACAATGAAACTCAAAACCTTCCTCTAGTTCTTGAACGCTTCCTCCCCTCCCAATCATCATGACCCCAATCCTACCTTGCCTTGCAGACCTGGTTATACCAGAGGTTGTACAGCGGTGCAGTGGGGATCTGGAGGCACAGGGAATCTAGGACAGACGAACCCTTCAACACCAGCGGTGGGAGAGGCGACACCAGGAGGGAAGGGCATGTAGAAAGGGAGAACCGATCTCGGAGATCTATGTGTAACCTCCTCTCTGGGAGATTGTCAAGGGGAAGGCGGGTGAGGGGAGATGCCGGGGAGTGTAAGATAAGATATAATAATTATTTATAAACTATCAAGGGACCAGGGGTGGGATCGGGGAGGGAGGGGGATGGGGGAAAAAAAGGGAAACCGAGCTGATTCCAGGAACCCAAGTGGAAGGTGAATTATGAGAGTGATGAGTGCAACGAATGTATAAGGGTGCTTTGCTCATTTGATGTATGCACAGATTGTGATAAGAGCCTTATGAGCCCCAATAAAAAGATTTAAAAAAAAAAAGAAAGAAAATGATTAGGGCAAAGAATGTACGGATGTGCTTTATACAATTGATGTATGTATATGTATATGTATGGATTGTGATAAGAGTTGTATGAGCCCCTAATAAAATGTAAAAAAATAAATAAATTTTAAAATAAATAAATAGTATAGTCAAAAAAAAAAAAACAACCATGATGGAAACAAACAATATCGAAAACCTCCCAAAATCAAAATAATGATGATCGCACGATGTTACAACAATGCACATTGCTTGACAGTCATCGGGCAACTGGGTACCACCTTTGGGTCTGCAGGAGCCCTAGTGCCACGGTGAGTTAAGCACTGGGCTGCTCACCGAAAGGTTGGCAGTTCCAATCCACCAGCTGCTCCAGGGAGAAAGCTGAAACTGTCTGCTCCCATTAAGATTTACAGTCCTGGAAACGCTGTGCGGCTGTTCGGTGCTCTAGGGTCACTGTGAGCCAGAATCAACTCAACAGCAGTAGGGCTGGGTTTTGTCCTTGTTTCTTCTTTAGTGTTTTGTCTTCCTTTGTTTCTGTCTGTGGCCTTACAGACTGAATGATTGTTTCTCTAAAGTGACCGATACTTTTATTTAAGTGCATGGAAATCCAGTATCCTTTTTCCTTAAGGAGATTAAAAAAAAGCAAGCCAAACTCATTGCCGATCAAGTTGGGTCTGAGTCACAGTGACCCTGGAGGGCGGAGCAGAGCTGGACGGACTCTTATGGGATCTGACACTTCCACTGGAGCAGCTGGTAGCCTTCAATCACACACGTCTCAGTCAGCAACCAAGTGTTTAATCCGCAGTTCCACCAGGCTCCTTTCTTAAAAGAGACGACACACACAAAACCACATGACATGATATTAGTACATTCTGGCTTGATATTGCTATCCGCCAAAGACCCTGTGTCAAGCCTGCTCTGCGGGTGCAAACAATGAAAGCAAGAGTTATCTGAACGTTATGTGCATGAGCTGTGACTTTTTCCTTGACTTAATCACAAAGAATGAAAGAGATTTGGAAGGAGTTGACTGGTCTTTTTTCATGAGATGATTAAGTTTCATTTAAATTCTGGGTGTGGGTAGCCTTAACCCCATTCCTTCTCCTGGGTAAAAATTGGATTCCGAACACTCCTGGACCTCAGCTTTCGCAGCCTCGTGCCCACCCACTGCCTAACTGGCCATTCGTTTCCAATCCCTTGAGACGTGGGGCTGACACCGTGCCCTGCTTCAAGGTCTATTCCAGGATCTGCAACTCTGTTTCCTTTTCCCTCAAAAGAGTCTAACCCCGCCAACTGCAATGCTCCCCAGAGATTACAATGAGGACAGACGTGGGAAGGAGAAGAAAGGGGTTGGGGAATCATCCTAGAAAAGTCACACATACATTTCCGTATGGGCCAGTCCCCATATAACTCAATCTCTTTTTCTCTCCTCAGTCACTAGCTTATTAGTGATGTCCCTATGGGTCAGTGGTAGAATTTTTGCCTCCCATGCAGGAGACTTGAGTTGGATTCTTGACCAAGACCCCTCATGTGTAGGTTCCATTTTCTGCCAGTGGATGTTGGTGTTGATGCTGAACAGGTTTCGTCTATGCTTCCAGGCTAAGATGGACTATGAAAGAAAGGTCTTGCTATCCACTTCTGAAAATCCTCCAAGAAAGCCCCATGGGTCACAATGGCTTGATCCACAACTCAACTAGGGAAGAGCACAGGACTGGACATTTTACTCCATTTGCCATGAGGTCATCATGAGTTGGGGGCAGATTCAATGGCAGCATTCTCTGTTGCTAAGGCTCCAAACAGCCAGGTCAACTTCAATTCATCCCTCCTGCTCATCATTCACATTGACCTAGGCCCCAGATTGCATTCATTGCCCCCAGCCCCATTCCTTCCTCTTAGCCTTCTGCCTGCTCACCTATGCAAGTACTCCATCCTGCTGTGTTATCACCTCCTTAGAAATTACAACTCTCCTGCCGATGCTCGTCCTGAATACCATATGCCACATTCCATTTGTTAAAATGTAAATGGAATTGTGTCATGTGTTTCTTAAATGGACCACAGGTGTCCATTGCCTTTAAAGGCAGGGGCTCCCACGGCTGACCCACACTGTCTTGTCATTCACATTCCTCCATGTAAGTGGCTTGCAGATGCACAACTCAATGGCACCTTAACTCAATGGCACCTCAACTCAATGGCACCTCAACTCAATGGCACCTGCTCCATCCTCAAGTTGGGAATTCCTCGGGGTGAATTCCTTCCACACTTCCATGCCTTGCCTACAGAAATATCTGGAAAGGTAGTTCAACGCTACCTTCTCCATGCAGACTTCCTGGTGGCCCCACGCTCACCATGGAGTCCTGTTGTCTCCCTTTGCAGCCATGCCCTTCTCTCTTTGTGAGTCTCTGTCTGCCCCCCCCCCCCCGACCTAATACTGACAATGGGGCCAAACAACTACTGAGAACTGATCATATGCTAGATGTTTGGGGTGCATTACAGCTACTCTTTAAAAACTAAACCTGAAAAACAAAGATTAGCACACTCCTTTTAGTGCAAATGAAGATAAGCAGACTGAGGAATAGGGAACCTTTCGCTAGTTAATGGACTTTAAGAAGGCAATGTCAATGCAGGTAAACTGTTAGTGCACGGAGGCCCTGGGTGATACAAAGGACTAAGGTTGGCAGCTCGAATCTACCCAGAGGCATTTCAGAAGACAGGCCTGGCGATCTCATTCTGAAACGCACAGCCCTGAAAACTCAATGGAGGTCTACTCTGTCGCAATGAAGTAGACCCATGAGCTGAAACCACCTCAGAGCACCCAACAACAACAGCAAGCTTAGCATAAGACTTGGGCCACAGTGATAATAATATCATGCTCACTACTACTATGCTTGGATTTTGAGCACCGGGAGCACAGAGGTGAAACAGCACAGGCCTCTCTGACCTGACAGGACCCAGCCCAGTGAAGACACTGAGAAATAGGGCCCAGGGCACATAGGGATCAATGGAGAACAGATTGAAGTTGTCAAAGACTTTGTCTTGCTTGGCTTCATAATCACTTGCATGGTAGCAGCAGTGAAGAGATCAAAATGCCTATTGCATTAGGTAAATCTGCTGGACAGGACCTCTTTAGAGATTGAAAAGCACAGACGTACTTTGAGGACTAAGCTGCGCCTGACCCAAGCCATGGTATTTTCAATAATCTGTATGTAAAAGTTGGTTCTTGAATAATGAAGAACGCAGGAGAACCCATGCATTTCAATTGTGGTGCTGCAGCAGAGTATTGAGAGTTCCATGGACTGCTACAAGGACCAACCAGTCTTCCCTAAAAGACGTATAGCCAGTGTGCTCCTTAGAGGCAAAGAGAGGCTTCAACTTCCATATTTTGGTCATATTGTCAGAAGAGCCTAGTCCCTAGAGAAGGACACCATGCTTGCTAAGTGAAGGGGCCATGAACAAGAGGAAGGCCCTCCAGGAGACGGACGGACACAGTGGCTGCCTCAATGAGCTCTGGCACAGGAACAACTGGGAGGATGGTGCAGGACTGGGTAGTGATTCCTTCTGCTGAGCGCAGGGTCGCTAAGGGTGGGAACGGACTCGAGCCTCCTAATGAGCATGTTCTAGCAGGAGCCCAGCCTGGAGTCTGTCTGGAGGAGTGAAGAAAGGTTTCCTCAAAGAGGCAGCCTTTGTCCCAACAGAAAGCTCTGTCTACAGCTGTCTCAGCACTCAGCCCTGGAACGCTCCGTAGCAGCGCCATGCTGTCCATTTGCTGATTACATTGACATGGATGGTTGCGAATCCCTTTTACCTCCTCCAAGCTTCCGTGTCTCCCAAATCCTAAAACATCAGCAGGACTTCCAGGCAGATGGGGTAAAAAAAGAGAAATTCTCTTGAATAACTGGCTCACTGTAAAAAAAAAAAAAAACCCAACTGTGTGTTCCTTTGTCATTCCCAAAGGGATGCTTCTACATGACAGGCTAATCACCTGCAAAATTACCGGAGGAATTGCCTCTTAGTTATGTACAAACAGAATGGAATCTTCACATGGCTGGTTTTATAACTCAAGAAAGACTACTCCAATTCAGCTGATTTTTCCAACTCAAACGTAGAAGATAACAGAACAAATGGAGAGTGGTATCTGTCAAGTGAGGGGGAAAGGGGGAAATGCCAGCCTTGGGTGACCAATCTAGGCTTCTTGGAACACCTCCTGGAGAAAGGGTGCTCACACTGGATGCCAGAGCATAAGACACCAAGCACTAAGGCAGCTGGATACAGGAGACGCCCTCTTGAAATACAGAGGATACACCGCCGCCGTGTGCAGATGGCAGTGTAGGACCCGGCTGCAGGCATGTCTGGTGCAGGGCGCTCACTGCTCGCATCTCTTGCTCGGGCCCAGGCAGATTCTCTACCAAGTTCCAGCAAAGCGTTCGGTGGAATAATTTTACGGAGACACTGATCTGCCCACCATCTTCCAGCATCTTTGTCTCACATGTCACGCAAAGAGCCTCCAAAACCCACGGCACAGGTCTGTGGTGTCTGTACAATCAACTTCCTAACAATGTGGTTTTATGTTGCTTCTGCCCACACCCATTCCCTGACTACTGACAGCTGGGCACTACAACCCAGATTTATCTTAGAACTGAGAGTAGGAAATCCAACTGCTAGATCACAGACCCAGGTCCTCATCAACGGAAATCCTCATTGCAGGTCCTGCTGCCACTTCATTGCGGCTACCACAGAGAAAACCCACCCACTGCCACTCAATCGATTCTGACTTCTAGCGACCCTCAACCATAAAGCAAAACTGCTTCATTGGGTTTCCCAGGCGATCAATCTTTACCGGAGCACACAGCCTCATTTTTCTGCCTTGGAGTAGCTGGTGGGTTTGAACGGCCAACTTTGTGGTTGGCAGTCTAACCCTGAACCCTTTGTGAAATGGGGAGTGAGTCCTCCCTTCAAGTTCCTTAACCTACAGAGATTATTTTGCCATATAAGGTAACATATTCACTGGTCCCAAAGATTAGGGCATGGCTGACCTTGGGAGGCTGGTGTACTGCCTACCACAGCCACATCCTCTAACATCAGTGAGTTAATGGAAGAGCCTTGCCTTGCCTCTCATGACCAAGGGCAGGCAATAAACAATACATATAAAGAGTAAGCCAAACATACAGTATGTTAGAATGGTACGTACCATGCTATGGAAAAAGTAAAAGCAGCTCACAGCTAGGTCTAGGCATGACAGGCTGTGGAGCATACACTCACGAAACGGGTCTTGGTGGCTCGATCGGGAAAGCCTTGGGCTGCTAACCACAAGGTTGGAGGTATAATCCCACCAGCTGCTCCAAGGGAGAAAGAAGAGGCTGACTGCTACTGTAAAGTGTTAGCCCTCTTGGAGGACGTGACCTGGTGGGTTATGCAGCCCCACGAACCCCCTCCTCCTAGATCTCCAATCATGAGCAGCGCGCCAAGTGGGATGTCTTCCCACGGTCAACCACAGCTATAGGAGAAAACTTCTCAAGGTCTCCATGGAAACTGAGGATTCTCCATGTCCAGAGGAAGCACTGAGAGGTTGGCCATTCTTCAAGCATCGCAGATCAACACAAATAAACAATGTTCCTAGGTCCTGAAAAAGAGCCACCCGACAGCTCTGAATTCTGACAGGTCATATAAAATCCCGTCTAGGGTTTGCGCTTGATCCTTTTAGTACCCCCGGGTCTCAGAGACAGTCAAGACCACAGGCACGTCCTGGCCCGTGTGAAATAGGAAGACCCGTGATGGAATCGAGCTCCACACTGGTGTTTCTCCATGCAGGTCCTGGGCCAGAAACAAAAACTGCCTTCGGAATTGTCAGCAAACATTTACTTAGCAGCGATCATGTGCTGGCCCCGGGCCAGTCCTTGAGGAGGTGGGAGAGAAGACACAGTCCCTCGCCTTTTGGGCGACACAGTTGAATTGAGGAGTCAGAAAAGAAAACCTGTAATTACATTTCAGGATGTGCCGAGTCCAGAGGGAAGAGACAGCAGGATGCTCTAAATGAGAGAGCAAATAGTTCAGGAGGGAGGAATACGAGTCTCAAGGCAGGGAACAAGAGAGACAAGGGGCAGAAAAGTTACTGGGTTAGAACAAAGTGTCATGTAACTCTAGCCAGATGGTAGCAGTTCCCAGTCAAGACGCCCTCTGAACGGCAAGATGCCATGGGGCCTACCAAACGCTGCTCCGCCTCATCACTGATTCCACTGTGCTTACAAGGGCAGGGATGGTTCACTGGTCACTGCACTCGGGCGACATTCAAATTGTCCTTGGCCCCCCTTTGTGAGACATCCGTTCTGGTGAGTTGAGAGTCTGGGTTTTGGAGCTGCAAAGAGCCAAGGCTTTGATCCCAACTCTGTTACTCGCTCGCTAGCTGGGAGGCCTTCAGTGGGTGACTACACTGCTCAGAGTCTGTGTCTGCGAATAACACGGGGAAAGAAGGACTGCTAGTCTGCTGGGTTGTTGCCAGGATTAAGCAAAGCAATGAATGTCAAGCGCTTAGCACATAGTAAACACTTCATAAACATTATGAATGGTACCCAGCATTTATTCATTCTCGCTGCACACATTTCATAGGCTCTGCCCTAGACTCTGGGGACCAGAAGAAAAATAAGGCATGATCTGCACCTCTCGTAGATCCCAGATCAACCAAGTGATCTCTTGCTGTTCTTTCTCCTCCACTTAGATCCCTTCAAAGATGACTCCTGTCTGTCTATCTCCAGAGACGGATGGAACAGAATCCCGGTGCCAACAGATGATGTGCGGGGCTGCCACACAAAAGGTCGGAGGTTCAAGTGTGCCCAGAGGCACTTGGAAACAAAGACCTGGTAATCCATTTCCCCAATGTGTCAGCCACTGAAAGCCCTCTGGTGCATATTTCTACTTTCATACACTGCTGGGGGGGCTTGTAACCAAAACTGACTTAATGGCAACTTTCTGTTTGTTTGTTTTAATGGTTACAGAAGCTTCAGGATTGCGGGTGGGGGTGGGGAGGGGCGGGGACGGGAATAGATTTTAAAAAAGGATCAGGGCTCTAGAGAGCCAATGAGTCAATGTCTACCCTTTGCAGATGAAGACACTGAGGCTTCAAATGACCAAATCAGTCACCTGAGGTCACGCTCTGCCTCCCTGTCTCCTCACACGAGGCAGCCTGGTTCCACCGAGCATCTTCTGGTCTTAAACATGCACATGTCATGACAGGACAAGCCCGTACACCTGACTATATGAATAGGGCAGGGAAACAAAGGAACTAACAAAAGCATCTAGTAGTTCTCTTCCCTTTGTCTTTTTTTTGAAAAATGGAAGCCCAAGCAGCATGACTTGTAGCCCACTCTGCTCGGACCCACCTGCAGGTGCACATTTGTTAGTGGTCTTCCAGCATCTTGGCTCTGCTGGTCCCTGAGGTGAAGTGGAGCGTCCCATCCACCTGGTGCTGTGGAGGAGAGGCACGTGGAGTGGATAAACAGGAAGACTGACAACAGAATTGGAATGATCCATCTAGCTCTATGTTCTGCAGATCTGACCCCAATGGCCACTCCTCTCTACACTGAAGTTGGAAGTACGGATTTTGATTTAGTCAGAAAAGGGCCTGAATCAGGTTCCCCCACTTATTAGCAGATACAGCAGGTCTCAGTCACCTTGGATCAAGACACGGGTGCAATACCATCCTCCTCTGTAAATTCTCACGACTATATGTATAAAAAGTCATGATAAGGTCTGAGTAAGGATAAACCTTCAAAATAACAGCTAGGAGGAGGAGGGAAGAAGCCCTCGTAGTAGTGGTTACACATTAGGGTGCCAACCTCAAGGTCAGCAGTTCGAAACCACTAGCTGCTCCGTGGGAGAAAGAAGTTTACTACTTCCTTAAGGAGTTGCAGTCTCAGGAACCCACAAGGGCAATTATCCTCCATCCTTTAGGGTCACCGTGAATTGGACTGAAGCAATGGCAGTGAGTGAGTGAGGAGGACGCAGAGGAGAGGTGGCTAGTTGTTCACAGCATTAGGAGAATTCGAATTCTACTGTCTCTAAAACGTACAAGGGGAATTCTCACTGGTCCACTTTTACTTGATACTTTTACTTCATACCTCTGTATTTAGTGATAAAATATACCATTACCAAGGCCTGATTCACATGTGTGCGTAAAGTTACATATATAAAATCCAACCACTGCCATCAAGTTGATTCTGACTCATAGTGACGCTAGAGAGAATTTCTGAAATGATAAATCGTTCTGGGAGTAGACCACCTCATTTTTCTCCCTCAGAGAGATGTTAACAGCCCAATGGCTAACCTACAATTTAACCAGGACTCATATATATATATGTGTGTGTGTGTATGTGTGTGTGTGTGTGTGTGTGTGTGTGTATCCTCTCTCTGTATGCACCATAGTCTTCTAGCCAGACGATTCACAGAATGAACAATTTTGTACGAAAGGAAAGAAAGACTCAAAGGTCAAAAGCACCTCTACCAGGTCATTCCCAATAGAAAGTAGGAAGTCAAGAGACATTTAATACTACAATTCTTTGACTAAGCCCATGAATCACCTATTTCCTTTTCTGCTCTCTTTCTGAAGTCTCAACTCCTGCTGCACAGAATCCACAAAGGTTCACTTGATCTCCATTTACATCTACTGGGCTGCTGAAACCCCTCTCAATGTGACCTCCTAGGACCTCAACCCCCCTGCCTGCATAAATGTAAACATTTCCCCTTCCCAACAAATCAGCACTGAGATCAGACATCTCCTTGCATAGCTTTCTTTCACCCATTGTCCTGTTTGCCCAACAAAGATTCTGTCCTTCAAGGATTCCTCCCCTACTGGCCTGCCTGCAGCCCCCAGTGACCCAGAATATCTCCATCGTCCTAGACAGCTGTGCACCTTGCGCTAGAATTACCACTACCCTCTCCCTTCCTGGAGCCTCACGGGCCTTTGGTATCTCACTCCCTGCCTGCTGCCTGGTCTGGGTGGGGTTCTTCCCCACACAGATGAGGCCTCATTTCATGTGTCCAGGGTCCTTTGTGCCCCCTCTTCTGTCTGTCTGCCTTTGATGGCTTGCAGCCTTTCACACTGCTCTGCTCCCTCCCCTCTCCTGGGTCTGCCCACCTTCTAAGACTTGTGTCCCCCCTACAATGCGCCTGTTATCTTTGGTGGCTTTAGTCTCAGCCTCTGTCTCTTCCCCTGAAAGCTCCTCCCTCTCCTTCCCGCCACTGTGGGCTTCCCACACCTCCCACCCGGGCAGCCCCTTTCTGAAAGGAGCCCAGCTGCCTTCCCTCGCAGCCTGCTGCCCCTTCTGCTTTGCTTCCTGCACCTCTCCTTGTATCCCTCCTTAGTTTCCCATTCTCCTCCTTGAACCCTCATCTCTCACCATCAGGGAACAGGGCTCCCTCTCCTGAGCATCTCCTGCCCACTAGGAAACCTCCTTCCACAACCCAGGCTTTGCATTGCTGCTCCTTTTACCTGGGCCCTTGAAACTGCCCCAGATGGGCCCCGCCTCCTATTCCCTCAGAAGACATTCAGACATTCCACAGGGCAACTGGCAATGCCTGGCCCAATCCTCCCCTTATTTTAAAGAGGCATGGCGGGAACCTGATGGAATGCTTCCTCAAACACACACACTGCACAATCCCTGTTGTCACTATCTTGCCTCTGGTCCCAATTATTTCTCTCCTACTCACCTCGCCCCCAGCCCTGACTTCCTTCCTTCCTGTCAGTTCCCACCTGCCCTTTAGACCCTTGAGTCTAGGCTGATTCGAAAAAACAAAGTCTGATCAATTAATTCTCCAACTTACAAGGCTCTTGTGGGCCCTGATGCTCTCAGAATCCCGTGAAAGCTCCGCAGCAGCACGGCGTGACAGGCACACTGTGATCTGGCCGTGCCTCCCCCCTCAGCTCAAACACTGTGCTTACCACTGCCTGTGCCCACTGGGAAAGACACGGGAGAATCTTTTACAAGACTCTCAAACACACCATACTCGGGCATTTTGCCATGTGTCTAATGTGCTGTCCCTTCCCACCTCTGCTACATACATGGTGGGCTTTCGTAATCCCTCTAAGCCTCAACTTATCTGAAGAAGTAAATCAAGAATGCAAGGAGAAAGGGGAGAGCCCTAGTATGAAGCCTTTGGGGGTGGGGGGTGTAGTACCACCCACCCTGTCATCCCTCCTTTCAGTTATCCCTTTGAAAGGAATCCTCAGAAATGATTTTGGTTCCCATGAAGCCAGACACAGACATCAGACTGGCAGGAAAGAAAGAGAGTGCACTGGTTCTCCACAGCATCTCTTACAGATGTCAACGAGACACCATCATAGACTGTGACCTGATTGAAGGGGCAGATTCTGCCTTTAATCACCCTCTGAACACACAATGGTACTCTTCCAGTAGGACAAGCAGATGACGAGTGTGGACTCAGAATGGGAAGACTGTAGGGGATTCAGGTTGTACCTATGCTGCTCATTAGCTGGTGGACCTTAGGTTGTTGTACTCAACATTCGATTTCTGTCATGCCTAGCCTCGTATGGGTGCTATAAAATGTAAATGAAATCATGTCTACAAAGTGTTTTGCCAAAGGTATTCCCATCCTACTATTAGCAAAATGACCATGTTGGAAGACACACAGCCAGCATACTCCTTAGAAAAGAAGCTGTTCAGAGGCAGGGACAGTCCCTAGAGAAGGGCGTTATGTTTGGTCAAGTAGAGGGTCAGCAACAAAGAGAAAGACGTTCAATGGGACGGACGCGTGGACACAGGCACAGTTGCTCACAGGGTAGTACTGGGTCAGAATCAACTAGAGCTCCTAAGACGAGGCTCGCCCCAGCTCATGGAAATGGGAAACATTGCAAGCATGCGAGTTTATTCTTCAAACCGCCAACTCCTCGCCCTCACGCCGACTCCACCTTGTAGCTGACCTATGGACAGAGTAGCACTGGCCCCGACTCCACCTTGTAGCTGACCTATGGACAGAGTAGCACTGGCCCCGACTCCACCTTGTAGCTAACCTATAGGACAGAGTAGCACTGGCCCTAAAGCTGGCATCTTAATGGAAGTTGACGGCCATGTCTTCCTCCTGCAGAGCTGGCGGGTTTGAACCACCAACCTTCCAGTTAGCAGCTGAGTGCTTACTGATGTGCCACCAGCCATCCTTGAGTTCATCCTGTTAACGTGTAGATTCAGAGCCCGGGAGCACGGACCCATTTTCTGGGTAGGTACTCTCTTCCTGCACAAAGTGACTCTAATATTCCAGTCAGTGTGCAGGCGGAAATCGGCATTGGCTGTGCCAAGACCTCCTGCACACCTGGGAGAAGCTGCCGAGGCCGACAGTGGCATGTCTGTGAAGTCACAGAGCGTGATGCTAGGGCATGGCGTGCTCTCTGTCAGCGGATTTGTTTGGGGGAAGATTCCTCTGAGATACAGGATTGTGCCAGGAGAAGAATACAGTCTGGGTGCCACACTATCAGGGCACCACATGCAGCATCTCCTACTGCCTTACTGTGTGATCTTACAGCAAGATGACTCGCTTAGATCCAAAGAAACTCACTGCCACCAAGTCAATTCTGACTCTATAGGCATGGTAGAACTACCCTGTTGGGTTTCTGAGACTATAACTCTTTCGGGAGTAGAAAGACTTGTCTTTCTCCCAAGGAGCAGCTGGTGGTTTCGAACAGTTGACCTCTTGGTTAGCAGCCCAATGCGTAGCCACTATGCCACCGAGGTTCCTTTTAGATGGATCAGGTTTCAATAAATGATGGGTTATGAGCTACATCTGGCTTGCTGCCTATTTCAGAGTAATGAAAGTTTAATGAGAACTCATCTACTTGTCATTTCTATGGCTGCTTCCAAGCTCCAAGGCAGAGCTCCGTGGCTATGAGAGACACTGCAGGGTCTACAGTGAGAAATTCCTGAGCCGCCTTTCACAGAAAAAAAGTTTGCTGACCCCTGAGCCAGACAGCTGAATGGCAAAAATATGGGCAGATATATGTGGGTATCGATCATTTCCAGACCTTGATTCAAGAATTTGTTCATTTTCCCGTGCTGTAATGTAGCATCAGGTTGTGGTCTGCTTACGTGAACAGATTTCTCTGTCAACCTTTATTGCATCCAGTGTAGTGGAAGAACAACGCCGGGGCTATTACCTTAGATCGCACCAGATTATTAGAGCCAACGCAGGTAGCACTTTATTCAACGCCATCTTTTTCACTAACAGTTTGAATTACATCCGACTCTGTCCATCAGAGCAGCGTCAGACTCAATGGGCATTGTGTTGCAAAGATAAACTGCTGAAGGCAGGGAGTTTCAAAAGCCACTGGCTTTCCTGAGAAAACCTAGCTAGATTAGTCTCCAGACTCCAAGTGCAAGCCTAAGCCTTTGTGCATGTCTGGAACACAAGAGATCTCAATTGCTGTTTACTGAACCTTAAACCTTGACAGAAAAGGTTACATTCTGGCCTGAACGAGCTGCAGTACTAACTTCCTTTCCTGAAGGAACTACAAGAGTCTGGGCTTTGCTGGGCACCCTTTTGTGATGTGAGAATGAAGGGTCAGTGCTGAGAAAAAAACCCATCTTGAACTTTCCCAGCAGATGCCTCTAAAACCATGGTTCTAGCATGGCTTTTTTTTTTAATTCATTTTATTGGGGGCTCATACAACTCTTGTATCACAATCCAAACATACATCAATTGAATTAAGCACATTGTATTAATCAATTGTATTAAGCACATCCATACATTGTATCACAATCCATATATACATCAATTGTATTAAGCACATTTGTACATTCATTACCCTCATCATTCTCAAGACATTTGCTCACTTAAGCCCCTGGCGTCAGGTCCTCATTTTCCCCCTACCTTCCTGTTCCCCCTCCCTCATAAACCCTTGATAATTTCTAAATTATTATTTTGCCATATTTTACACTGTCTGATGTCTCCTCCTTCACCCACTTTTATGTTGTCTGTCCCCCAGGGAGGAGGTTATATGTAGATCCTTGTAATCGGTTCCCCCTCTCTATCCCACCCTCCCGGAATCGCCACTCTCACCACTGGTCCTGAAGAAGTCATCTGCCCTGGATTCCCTGTGTTTCCAGTTCCTATCTGTACCAGTGTACATCCTCTGGTCTAGCCAGATTTATAAGGGAGAAGCGGGATCATAATAGTGGATGGGGAGGAAGCATCTTTTTAAGAGTTAAGAAATAAACTTCTCGGTGTTGAACTTCCAGTTGGGCTGTTTGTAACCACAGCACAGTATTGTCTATTATGCCTGACTCAGTCTCTGCTGTTCAAGTCACCTTTCGCTTGATGCAACATGTAAAAGCCATTTGAAAGGGAAATGAGTGTCCTTGCAAAGTGAAAGAGGCGGAGCGCCAGTGAAGTGAATATCTCTCCATGTTTACCTGCCCAGCCTGCAGCTCCCATGGGCTTAATTAAGCAAGCCCCTACAGCAGACTTGACCATGCCCTGGCGCATAGGTCTATTCACTGAAGGCTGATGGCTGACAATTCATATTATTCCATGGCTGGGAACATTTTTCCTCATTCAATTCATTCACAGGACCAGTCAGACATGCCAAAAAGTGAATGTCCCAGGAACCCTTCCCTATCATGTAGTCTTGTTACTTTTAGTAAGCCTTTCCTTGAGACCACTCTGAGGAGGGTTCTGAGCTTCTGTGAGATTAAACAGGAACTGCTTTAGCCCCAAACCAAACCCACAGCCATCAAGTCTGTTTCAACTCACAGACACCTTACAGGACAGGGTAAAATGGTCCCCAAGACAGCATAGCTTTATGTGAGCAGTCAGCCTCATCTTTCTCCCAAGGAACAGCTATTGGGTTTGAACTACCAACTTTGTGGTTAACTAATGCTTCACTCAGCATGCTGCCAGGGCTCCTTACTGCTTTGATAGCACATCCTTCTTTATCATCTCCCCTTCACCTACAAAGATTCAAAAGCAAGTCATTTATTTGGGAGGTATTCCCAGGAAACATCAATGGGACAGGGGTGGGGGAGGGGAGTGAGCTAGGTAAAGAAGAGAATGGCTTCTATGAGCACCATATTAACAAGCACTCCCTGAACACAATCACTGGATGGTCTGACGGTTAATGCACTCAGCGCCCCACTTCAAGGTGGGTGGTTTGAATAGACCAGAGGTACCGCAGAAGATAGGCCTGGCCAGTATTAGCTTCTGCAGAATCAGTCACTGAAAACCAAACTCACAGCCATCGAGTAGATGCAGACTCAGAAACCCAATCAGACAGGGTAGAACTGCCCCTGTAAGGTTGTAAGATGGTTAGGCTTTACGGGAGTAGAAAGCCCTGTCTTTACCCTGAGGAACAACGGGTGGTTTCGAACTACTGACCTTGCTGTTCACAGGTCGCCATGTAACCACACCATGAGGCTCCTTCCTTAGGACACAGATCTACCCTCACACACAGCCATGAATTAGAATGGACTTGACAGCAATTGCTTTCTGTTGTTTGTTTCTGTTTTGTTATTATTATTACTTAACTTTAAAATATATATATATATATATATAACTTTATTGGGGCTCTTACAGCACTTATAACAATCTATACATCAATTGTATCAAGCATATTTGTATATATGTGGTCATAATTATTTTCTAAACATTTACTTTCTATTTGAGCCCTTGGTACCTGGTCCTCATTTATCCTTCCCTACCCCCTGACCCCTTCATAAATCATAAATTATTATTATTTTCATATCCTACAGTGAGCGCTGTCTCCCTTCCCCTGTGGTTCCTGTTGTTCACCCCAGAGGGGGGGTGTGTGTTCTGTTTTCTGAGGGAGGAATTCTATGGCCATGAAGTCTGACAAAGGTGACCAAGTTCAAAAACGTCAGGCTTGCTTCTTCGCAGCGGGGCTTCTCTGAGCCCTCGGCTTGTGCCTGGATGCATCTTCACACGTGACAGAGCTCTTCAAATTCCCCAAACGTATTTGATCCAAGAAACCCTTTATTAGACCTTCCCTTCCTTAGAACATGGTTTTTTGAAATGTGGTTTTTAAAGTATGGAGTGACCTGGTGGCTGTAGGAGGTTTGAACCTGTATTCCTACACAAACAAGCCAGCCAGGAGAGGAATAAGCGCGCCAGGAAGCCCTGTGTGAGGCCAGGCACCATGGATTCCGGGACCCCTTCGGCACAGATCACAAGACTTCATGTTCAGGGGGAGAAGCAAGCACTTTTTGTTGCTAACTGTATTTCCCAATATGCAGACAGGGGGTTCAAAATGGGAAAGTGGAATGAAAAGATGATGGCATTTTCCAAGGATTTCAGAAGCCTCCTCTTACTAGTTATTAAGTCAAGGCCCCAGGCATCCTGAGTTGGTGGGAAACTGCCTTAACTATAGAAGGAGCTGCCTCTTCCAAAAGTGTGTCTCCTTCTTATAAGGGTCACCTGAGCTCATCTAAGTACACCTGCTTTAAGAAGTTTAAGGCAATTTGAGCGGTTGATTCCACAAGTAAATTGCTGGTGGCCTTTGACTTTACCCAGCCACTCATTACAAGAATTAGCAGGCTGATCACGGAAACACACCAGCACAGAGGTCAATAGTGTGAGCTTTAAAATCACATTGTCTGCTTCAAGATCTCACGCTACCACTTCCCAGCCTCTGACCTTGGGCACTTTGAGTACCGAGCTTCCCTGTGCCTCAGTTTCCTTGCCTGTACAATGGGTACAAGAATGGAACCCCTCTCACAGGGCTGTCCTAGCATGCTTAGCAACAGTCAGAGTAGGAGCATGAAGGGGCTTCAAAAAGATTGTGGGAAAATGGAATTCAAAGATAATGGAATTTTTCCATGAACTTTGGAAGTCTCCTATTATACTTAGGCCCCGGGTCCCCTGAAATATCACTCGCTCCTACTGAGTCGGTGGGAACTTTTTTCAACCACAGAAGGACACATTTCTTCTAAAAGCGCGTCTCCTTTCTGTGTCTCCTTCCTCTAAGGTTCACTTGAGATAATGTACATAAACATGCTTTCAGAAATATACAGCAAAAAACATTTTACCTTATACCAACATTCTACACTCATTCCTGAGGGTACAAAGAATGTTTATTCAAAAGACAGATGTGTGCCCATCTAGCCGGGCTTCGGTTGGTTGCCGCAAGAGCAGAGACAGGATCCATGATCAATGTCTTGGTCTTGGACAACATACGTCTATTAATCTATCCCAAGAATGTGCTGGTACCTGGAGTGGTTCTGTGGGTCATTTGGATCAAAGTCAATCCCCTGCCCTCAGTCTCCTTCACAGGGACCAGCAGATACTCAGTGCCACCGTGTTTGCTGTCACTTCCTGGCTGGCATACGTGCAAGACTTTGCATGCAGTCCCGATAAGTTTCACCTTGTTAGACTCAATCAACCTTCCTCATCTGCAAAGGTTAGTTTTAAACCCGATCTTATTTCAGCTCTCTTATCTCTCGGTGTGATCTGCCAATCAATCAGCCAGGCACACTCTGCTCACTTTCGCCCCGTCTGTCCTGATCAATCTGTTGACAACAAAACAAGGACTTAGCGGGCTGCCCAGTTTACCAGAGACCCTAGCTATTGAGGTGTCGCTGTGGGCTCGTCGGCAAAGAGCTGGTAGTTCAAACTTACCAGCCACTCCAAGGGAAAGGGATCGAGCTGCCTGCTCCTAGAAAGATCCATCGTCTGGACACTACGCTGGGCCCCTGGAAGTGGGAGTACATCTGAAGGCAGTGGGGTTTGGTTCGGTCTGGATTTGCATTCATATATTAGCTCTTTCGTCAATTTTATTGAAGGCCTCGTGAGCAAGGGCCCATAGGCGTGAGAGCAGATAATAAAGTGGAAGAGGCCCCGTACTGTGCTTGGGGCAACTCCAGATGGAAGGAGCCTGTCTATAAATTGGGAGGGGCTCGGGCCTCACATCAGTGCAGGGAGCACAGAGATGACAGGATCTGGGCAGGCCTGAGAGAGGCCTGCCCTTGACCGATAAGGAGGAAGTTGGCAGGCAGTGATGAGAAAAAAAGAAATAAAAGAAACTCAGACGAAAATGGGTTTTTAAATGACACGAATGACATCACCATTTTGGGGGGATTTTTTTTCCCTCCCTCTTGGAAACTTGGTGAAAAGCAGTCCATGAACGCCCATCCGAATGGTACCTTCGATGTCTGTCGTTTGATTTAGGATTTGTAAAAATGTGGACCTCTTTCCTCTCTCAAAATGCAGACTGAGGAAGCCCCTCCTTTGGCAAGCTCTCCTAACCTGTCCGTCGTCACCGGCGTGAATGCAGTTAACACCACATGTGCCTTCTAGAACCTGGCAGGCTGCAGACACTGGCTTCGGGCTCGAAGGCCCACTCACACTGAGCCGGCACAATGCATTCTGGGTTTGGTCCCATTCCCCATGGGGTGCCCAATTAAATGCCGTTTTCTGTGTGGCCTGTGCTTCCTTTGAACACTGCTTCAAGGCTGGGTCCAGGCTTGGAACGTGTGCGCTTCCGAGACGGAAGCCCCTCATCAGGGGAAACACACTGGACGGGCTTGTGTTAGCAACGGGCCTTTCACAGCTCCTCCTTCCAACACAGTCTCTGGCTTAAGCTTGAAATGATTAAAGATACTGGCAGGAGCCAGGATGCTTTCTTTTCCCTTCCTTTCTCTTGCAGTTCACCCAACCCACTGAGTTGATTCTGACTCACAATGACCCTGCAGGACAGATGAGAACTGCCCCACGGGGTTTCCAAGGCTGCGATCTTCACAGAAGCAGGTGCAGCACACCTTCCTGCCAAGGAGCAGCTGAGCACTCAGCAGCGCATCACCAGGCTCCTCTGGAGGCTGCCAACTCACCGTAAACACCATCCTCGATGCACAGAACACGCAACACTCAAGCCCTTGATAACTCAAGAAAAGGTCAGAGGTTCAAATCCCACCCACCCCACCCCCAAGCCATCCCAAAGGAGAAAGATGTGGGAAACCCTACAGAGTGGTCTGGCCTCTCTTCCAGGGTCACTGTGAGTCAGAATGGACGCCATGGTAACACGCTTCTTGGGGTTGGTGCCAGCATCCTTTTCCTTGTAGGAGGGCGGACACAGGGTGGGGGCAGATCTGTGTTTAATTCTTCATCGTCTTCTCAGCACCAAGCGCATAGCCGGTGCTTACTATGAATAAATACTCAAGGAATAAGAGCATGATGGATGGATGAATGGCACAGCTTCCTGATCTCATCATGGAACTGTCCTAATTAAATTAAATTTTAATATTATTCAAACCAGAGGCGCGAGGTGCATATCCCTTTGTGGGATGCATGAGGGCATCGATGGGCACGGTTATGGATAGAGTATGCTTACTCTTTAGAAGGTAAGCCAGGTCTGAGAACTCCAGCAGGCTGTTCATTGCAGATGATCCAAACACCCCTCACCAGCTCACTGGCCTACTAAACACAACGCAACAACCCAGGACATCCAAGGTCAGAAGTCCTTATCTCACAGACAGGAAAAAGAAGGCTAAGAGGAACATAGGGACTTGCCCAAGGTCACATGGCTAGCAAGCTCTGGAGTGACTGTGACTTCCCCACAGAAGCTGGTCATTGACAGTCAAAGTAGAAAGATAATCAGCACCAGCTCTGGTCATAATAGGCTGAAGGAACTCAATTAACACCAAGGGTCCTGCCCCTCTACGAAGACCCAGCAAGTCTAAGATATCAGGAGGCAACACTGAATTGAAAAAGATAATTGTGCTTAATGGACAGTGTTGGACTATAATGGCCCAGCCTACTTTCCCAAAGCTCGGGTACTTACTGACTGAATGGGCGCCTTCCCCAGCACTCACTCCCTTAATTTAAATTATAGGTAGCTTCCATTGGATTAGGAGATAAGAGGGCCTTTGGCATTATCATTTAAATTTCTTTCTAACTTATAATAGTGCTGGTGTTTGCTAGCTCCACGCTTTATCCCTGGGAGTGCTCCTCTCCCAGGATGAGATGCTGGGGAGCTGAACCGCCATTACTCAATGTCTGTAAGAAACACACAGTCCGTGTGTCACGATAGGAATGTGTTTGGCAGGTTAATTTTAAACACCTGGGAGTGGAGAGGAAAAACTGTTGGCTTTCAGTCTGTGAAAGCCAAACACCCAACCCACCGCCATCAAGCCAATTCCAATGCATAGCAACACTAAGAGGGTTTCTGAGGTTGTAAATCTTTCCGATGGTGGCTTTGAACCACCAAATTGCAGTTAGCCATTTAAGGCCTACCTGACAGTGCCCCCGGAGCTGTTCCAATGTACACACTCAGAGACTTCCCAACACCCACACCCACACCCCAACCCCTGGGCCTAAAATTATGGCTGGCACGTGTTTGATAAGTCCCTGACACATGGAGAAAACCTGCCGCCTGGTATTGCACCATCCTCATGATTGGCTGTGGATCCATACACCTAGAATCCTAACCCTCTGCTGTAAAGCCCATTTAAATCAAAGCAACCCTGCAGGGCCAACGGGAGCACCTTACACAGGAACTGTCCCAGAGAAGAACAGCCTTAGGCTTACAAGGCTGAAATCCTGATGGAGGCAAGTTGCTTCATCTTCCCCCAGTGGAGCGGCGGAGGGATTTGAACCACTGACTTTCTGATAGGCAGCTGAGTGCTTAAACCATTGTAGCACCAAAACCTCAAAACATCCACCAAGTTGATGTGGACCCACAGCGCCCCTATCGGACAGAGTAGAACTGTGAGTTTCCAAGACTGTAACTCTATGGGAGTAGAAAGCCTCATCTTTCTCTTCCAAAGTGGATGGTGGTTTTGAACTGATGACCTTGCAGTTGGAAGGGTAACACATAGTCACTAACGCCATCAAGGCTCCTAATTTTATCCATTTTTAAAATACTGTACTTTGACTAGAGAGACACACAGCAAACAATGCACCCATTCAACAATTTCTCCATGGACAACTCGCTGGAATAGGTTACACTCTTCATGCTGTGTCATGATTCTCTTTACCCCTACCTGCATTATTTCACCACGATTGAGTTAAGAGTCCCCTGGAGTTACTTTGGTCAGTTTGATCTTGTAAGATCGATACCCACAGGATCTTCTTCGCTCACTGATGTTCAGTCGATCATCTGGCCTATCTTCCTCATCCTCTTTGGGATGGAAACTCTGCTGCAGCCTGCTTAGCATCTGAGCAACACCCTCCACTGACAGCTGGGTGGTAGCTGTGCATGAGGTGCAGCGGCCAGGATTCAAACCCAGGTCTCCTGCATAGAAGGCAAGAATTCTACCACGGATGACCACGTGCTGCCACCGCTGCTGTTGTTTGCTGATTGCCATCCAGTCAGCTCCGACTACTGGTGCCCTCTTGTAGAACAGATCACAACATGACCTGCTCCGTACAGCAGGCATGTACTTCACGCTGCTAAAGGGACCCGGGTTCTGAGAGGTCGTCTGCCCTGCCCCTGTACTCCCATCGCGAAGTGCCAGTCTGCAGGCTCTTTCCACTACCACATGGTGCCCCTAGGCACGGCACCCTGTGAAGCAAGACATGTTAATTAAATATTTCAGGGCCACGTCAGTCTCTTTCTTCCGTTCATTCTCTTTCTTTAAAGCAAGCCACAAAGAGGGGCTTCCGTCCTGTCTCTGGTTAATCATAGAATCTTATACAGGTCCACTGAGACTTTCCAAGTGGAGCTCTAAATTATCTCGTGTAGCCTGGGCTGTTTATTTGAGACACTTCTCCTTATATGAATCCACTGCATTATGATTTAGTAATGCTGAGGGAAGAGAAGCAATCATGGCTCGTGCCCATCTAGACACATTACACAATTCATACACAGTGCAATCATGAAATGGGATTTATTCAGTCTCAGGCCCTGACGTTGATGTGGCTCAAACCTAATTTTCTAGAGGACAGCACAATTCTCATTGATTTGGGGAGATGTATTCACATTGTATTGTCTTGCCTTGCAGACGAGCTCTCCCAGAGTCCGTGTAAAAACAATCTCAAAATACCCAAACACCAGTAGGGACTGTGGAATCGCTCTCTCCTTCTTTTTAAAGCACTGGCGTGGTTGTGGCTGCATTATGACATGATGGGAGGCAACATGGCTTGGTCCGCCCATAAAGAGCTGAATAATCGGAAATGTATAACGGGGATCCCATTATGTGCATGAAATGATTTGCCTCTCCACTCGGCTGCAGAAATTTGGCATTTCATATACATTCAAATGAAATCTTCCAGGGAAACTATTGAATTTGCTTTGCATGATGTAAGTACCTGAGCAATCTCACCAGGACGACGCTTATGAGTCGCCTTCCAGACATCTGGATCCTGTCTTACTTTGGCCACCCCCTGTAAAATCTCTAGGTCTCTGGTTGACGCAAACCATTTGCACATAGCTACGAATCAGAAGGTTGCCCGTTCAAACCCACCCAGAGACACCATGGGAAAAAGGTCTACAATCTTCTTCGGTTATCAATCCCAGCCCCCCAATATCCTACGCTGCTCAGTTCTACTCTGTAGTACATGGTAGCTCTGGTAAAATCACATGGTCACCAAATATTTCCAAGGGCCTAATTCCAAAGCAGGGTCCTTGGTGTGGTGGGTTATGAGTTGGTCAGCTAACAGCAAGTTTGGCAACTCGAAACCACCAGCTGCTCCTAGAGAGAAAGACGGGGCTTTCTAGTCCCAGGAAAGTACAGTCTTGGAAATCCTGTCCTACAGGGTCACTATGAGTCGGTATTGACTCAATGGCAGTGAGTTTGGTTTGGGTTAGAATTCCAACACTTTTCACTCAAGGGACTCCCAACCTTGTGGGGAGGCCAAGACACCTAAGAATCCCCATTCTGACAGGTGGCACCATTTGTGAAAAGTGCAGAAAGAAAGAGGAAGGAAAAGGCAAAGGCCTAGGGAGGCATATGGGGAGAGGTTGCTAAGCATGTGTGTGAGTGCAAACATCAACTTTATACTAAAAGAAGCAAACCAAATTGCAATGGAGCGGATTCAGACTCACAGGGACCCTGGATAGTGTGCTTGAGACTGTGTCTCTTTCAGGAAGCTAACAGCCTCAGCTTTCCTCTGCGAAGCAGCTAATGACCTTGTGCACCTCTCATACAATTCAATGGTCCCATTACATCAAGAAGAAATCATCTGGCCAATTTAAGACTAAAATCCAAGCGTTCAAATCCCGCACACGAGGGTTCTCTTTGCTACACAGCCCTTCGGTGCTTTCACCTGTGCACAGGTAATGCATCAGAGGTGACCAGAGTTTGGGGAAGGCGGAGGGCCTTGTTCAGGGCCCTTTTCCAGATGGCACACACCTGTGATTCCAATTGGAATCAAACTCAGTACCATCAAGTCCATTCCAACTCAGAACCCCCCTATAGGACCCACCAGAACTGCCCCTTTGGGTTTCTGAGACGCTACATAATTGTGGAAGGGGTTGACCTCATCATTCTCCCATGGAGCAACTGCTGGGTTAGAACTGCTGCTGACCCTGTGGTTAATGGCTCGATGCACAGCCCACTCCACCCCCAGAGCTCCTAGCTGGAAGAAAGCCAATATTAACAGTGAGCTGTGCTCAAGTTATTGCCTGTATCGGGACACACTAACGACTGAGACGCGTTGAAGGTGGTTGGATCATCAGCCAGCCAGTTGCAGTTGGCTCAAAGCTAACTCATGGAGACCCCGTGTGTGTGTGTGAGCCTGTAATCGCAGCTTTTCCGACAGTAGACCATCTGGAGAAACAGGAACCGGATTAATGGTTCCTTGAGGGTCTTGGAGGGGAGGTTGGGGGAAATGGAGGTTTAAAAACAAAGAAAATGTTCTAAAACATATTGTGGTGATGCTTGTCCAACTCTTCTTGACGTAATGGAACTACTGAATTGTGCACCAACAAAACTGTTTTGAAAAAAGTACACCATCAAGTCTTGCTTCTGAAGCACCTAGAGGTCGATGTGAACCACCAATGTTTCTGCAAACAACCAACTGGGTTAACTCTTAACTCTTCAGAGACTCCAATAATATCTAGCGGTTCTCAACCTTCCTCATGCCGTGAACCTTTCATAGAGTTCAAGTGGTGGTGACCCCCAACCATACAACTATTTTTGTTGCTACGTCATAACTGTCATGTTGCTACTGTTATGAATCGGGCAACCCCTGTGAAAAGGTCGTTCGACCCCCAAAGGGGTCGCAACCCACAGGTTGAGAACCGCTGCTCTAGATGACACAATGTCTAGCTCAGTGCTGCCATCATTAAAATCAAGCTATAGCTCTACGGAGATAGCTCCGTATCAAGTCAGGGTGCAGTTGATGTTGGGACAAGACAGGAACTTTAATCAGTGAGGTGAATTTCATCTTCTAGTCAGGAAAATATTAACTTGCTGGTATGTTTTTTGCTGGAGAGTTTCAAGGAAAAATTACTAAAGGGGGCTATAAAATTTTAACTTCTCTGATGACCAGTATAAAGGAAACTATTATAGTCACCACACTTTATTATGCAAAGGGCTGAATCAGAAAATTAGAACATTAATAAAATTTCTACATGGACTCTGTTGATTAAATAAATAGCTTCATGCTTTTCTTTTTTTTTTTGAAAATCTGATATGTTACAGTCACGTTTGAGGGCAGTGAGGCCCACTTTGTAATTACTAATAGGGACGGTTTAATTACACCCCTAAGTCTCAAGACACCACTACGATGCAGCAGCCGGGGACTGAAGGGCCCCCTCCTTACCGGACTCCTGGATTATCTGGAGGCGGAACATGCAAATCCCATCAGCTCTGATTCAGGTACTGCTAGGACACGGCTTAGGCAATATATCTTTTGCCTTGTTCATAAAGAAAAATAATCACAATAGATGCATCGATTTATTCACATTGTTAATTCTCTGGGGCACAATTACCTACCTCCTAGAGAGGAGGAATTAGCTTGTAAGTGCCCTGTCATATACATGAGAGTCAGTCAAAAAGTCCCGCTACAGAATCACAGAAACCTTTATTAAACAACATACTAACCTGTGAAGCTGCTACCTCTTAACACAGCTTCTACCAAGTCTGTGAGCTTCTAAGGAGCACTTCCCTGTCCCCAGCCCTTCCCCAAAGAACTCTGCTCCCCTCAGTGTATGCCCAGTCAAAACCGCAGTTTGGGCATTCACGGGGGACTCAAATCCTGCTTCTGCTCAATGTTCTTTGCGTTTGGGGAACAAAAAGATGTCTGAAGGGGAATGAACAGGACTGTAGGGTGGATGAGCTAAGATTTCCCAACAAAATCCTTGATTGGCAGCTCTTGCTACCCTTGCAGAAAGAGTGAGTGTATTGATGTGCTGGGGGGAGAATGGGGAGGAGAGGAGTCCTCTGCCCAGTTTACCTAGCCTTTTGTCACCAATGCGGTTTTACATTTTCTTCAAACGGCTTCCTCAAAGCTCCTGTGATCTTACTGTGTCCTTCGAGTAGATCTTTCAAGTACACTCCTTTGGAATAAAAAAATTCAGTCACCATCACCTTCTGAGTTAACATCTCTGCCTTGTGTCTAACTGGCCCAGCATATCCCAACAGAAGCCACTGTTTTGACTGGACCTACTTTCGAAGGCACTGTAAGAAGACTAAGACAACTGTACTGTGGAGAACTTATCTGCAGCCATCTGCTGACCTCAGGGACATGTGTAACACATTGGATTGGAATAAACCTATGTCTGGATGAACTGGAGCCCTGGTGGCATAGTGGTTATATGTTGGACTGTGATCCAAAAGGTCAGGAGTTTGAAACCACTAGCCAGGGAGAAAAATGGGCTTTCTACTCCCATAGAGAGTTTCTACTCTAGGAAACTCAGAGGCAGTTCTATCCTGTGCTACAGCGTTCCTATGGGTTGGCGGTTACTCAGTGGCAGCGAGTCTGTCTGAATTAGAGCCCAACTAGCAGAACTTTCTGACGTATGCTTTAATAAACAAAGCCACACCAGACAGAATCCAAACATGCCGACTGCCTGGTGGTTGAGGACTCACCGAGGACCCTTCCCCAATACATGGGAGCAGTTCCGTTAAATGACAGCATGTCTCAAATGTTTAGGTCAGATTGGTAACAAAATTGATTCTTACCAACTTAGGTATTCAGTAAACATGGTGTGCTGTGCGCCTGCCTGTCAAGTGCTTAATCTCCACACTTATTTTCCATCAGAGGTCACTTTTCATATCCCAATCCCCTTATCCCATGTAGTACAATGGAGCCTCCCTCACCAGCAGGCTCCCTATGTAGGCCAGTGGGTCAGAGACTCAATCCAACCCAACAGACACGGACATTATCCCCTGGCAAAATCGCTGGTTTAGGAATGAGGTCAAGTTCAGTGAGAGCCAGGCCTACGTATGACTTTCTACGAATGCAGTGGGAGGGAAAAGGCCACTCTCCATTTGCCAGTGGGATATAAGCCTCAGACACTCACTCTGTGGGGTGGCAAAACCTCACTCCATCAGCAAGTGCCCCTAAGACGCTCCAGTCCTTCAGGAAGCTCCCTGACAGGTAGGACGCACATGGCTCTCACTTGGAGGGCTGGCCCGCCCACTGTAGCAACCTTGCTCCCTGGGCCGGAACCTCACAGTGGCATCTCACACAGATTCCTGGTACTGCCGGCCTGGTTTCCCTGCTTCTGCTTCCCCTTATGGTGAGCTGTCTCTGGTGTCGGAGTGTTCTCTGAGTCTCCTGGCTCAAGGACATCCTCAGCATTGAAACCTCGGTTTCTCGCTCCTCTCTCGTCTCTCTGGTAGTAGTGAGGTCCCCTCTCCCCACACACTCCTTTTCACCTTCCAGGTGGCTCCTTCAAAGCCTAATTGGAGCACAAAAACTAACCACCCCTTATTAGAGGCTCCATATACCATACTGGCATGGCCCCATCCCCACAAGGGTACCATGCATCCTACTTGCATTGTTAGCAAGTTGCCCAGCCCCCTTGGTGAGCCACGGCTACCTTACTTCCTTCCTTCCACGCAGTCATAGGCTGAGAGGCACCAGACTGAAAAGGCCGTATAAAAGTGATCTGTCTTCCGCACAAACATCAGTCTCCAGAAGCCTGAGCCCAGAAGAATTAGATGGTACCTGGCCATCACTGCCAAGTGCTCTGAAAAGGATCACAGTGGAAGGTCCTACACAGAGAATGGAAGAAAGCGTGGGACAGAACACACAATCTCTCTCTCTCTCTCTCTCTCTCTCTCTCTCTCTCTCTCTCTCTCTCTCTCTCTCTCTCTCTCTCTCTCTCACACACACACACACACACACACACACACACACACACACACACACACCAACTTATTGGGCAGATAGAGATTGTTGGAACCTCCCAAAATACGGCCCTTAGTCACCCTTCAGGTCAGAACCAGAACTCACCATCCCATCCCACACCCTTGTTAGAATAATTAGCCATTTAAGATCAAAAGGCAGTGTGTACCCACAGATTGAGGGCTAGGTGAGTAAGAACTGAAGCAGGAAACACTGAAAGTGGGACAAGCAATGGTTCGCCAAAGGGGTTTACATGGATGAGCTGAAAATAAAGTGTGTGGATTGGTGAACGGAAGACCGGCGATCTGCTCTACGTTGCAGAAAAGGGTTATGCTTTTACTCTTAGAGCAAGATAAGAAGTAAAAATGAGCCATCACACCAGAGGGGTTTAATAATTGCAACAGCATATGAAATAGGTCTTTTTATTTCTACTTCACAAATGAAAACAACAAGGCTTGGCAGCACGAAAGAAATGGAAGGACTCAAAACCACGGGGGGCTGACTCCCACCCCGAGACTCCGGACTGCTACAGACCAAATGACACTGGTGACTGTGAGCTAGACGCATCATAGGTGACTTTTAGTCCTCTTTACACCGCTTGTAATCACCCACATTCAGTACCACTGAATTATTTCTTAAAGAAAAGAATGCATTAAACCAGGCCCTGGCCACTGCATGGTTAAAACGCAGCTGGGCTGTGAAACGTACCCTTGCCTAAAACGGGTTAATTACGAACACTGGGGGCTTTCCTATGCCGCTGAAGCTGCTGTTCAAATCTAATTTCGCAAAGGATCCTGCTAGACGTTAATGAAAACCCAAAGAGACACAGGCATGCGGGAGATGTATAGCCAATGCATTTTCTGTTGTTTTTATACCCAACAACTTTTTTATTTCTTAACATTTTTATGCCAGCTATGAAAAAGATAAATAAATATTTATGACATTCACTCAATTCCACAGTAACTACTAAGTTGCTCATGTTCTCACTCTAGTTTGAAATGTGCATATGTTAGTGGCTGGGAGACGCAACCCTGAACGAGAACGCCGCAGTCGGCCCCGGACCCCGGACTCCGCACTGGTCCCACAAACAAGCTGAGTTCACGCAGTCGCTGGCCTCCGTCCTGCCCAGCACACACCCTAAGTGCCCGGCCCACTGGTTTAAGGAAAGCTTTTGCCACCGGCGTGTGACCGAGAACAAGAAACAAGACAAACGAGTAAACACAAAAATAAATGAGACCCAATTCCTACCTTTCAATGGTCTGGCAGAAAAGCTTTCCTTTATCCAAAGTGTCCGCTTTCCCCCTTCGTTCACTGACCGGACTTCCACTAGAGGGAGATTCCGGGAATCCTAGCATGCCATTCAAGGAACCCCGGTTGCGTGGTGTTGGGCTGCTAACCACTAAGTTGTTGGTTTGAGACCCCTAAGCTGCCTCAAGAGAGAATGACGAGGCTTTTTACTCCCATAAAGAATTACAGCCTTGGAATCTCACAGGGCCAGTTAAGCCTAGGGGCAAGGTATCATGAGTCTACAGAATTTTTTTCCTATTGTTATTGTATTCGTTTTGTGTTGATTAAGGGCCACATTTTTAAATAGCAAGCTTTCAAATAAAGAACAAAAATAGGTTTTTCTCTAAAAGCATCAGATTGGGCTACATTGGTCAAGCATTCCCTTATTACCACCCTTGGTTGTAGCAGAGAATGGTGTGTGAATCTGGGTAGACTAGAGAAACAAATCCACAGAAACTCCTCTGTATATAAGACAGAGTTTTATACAAAGGGCAAGTGTACACTAAGAAAGCATCCCAACCCAGTGCTATCCAAGCCCAAAAGTCCAACATTGGCCCAAATGTCTGACACTGATCTACAAAGACCTCCTCAAATTCACAAAACACACACAATAACATTGAATGCAGGAGGAAAGCCAAAGCAGTGAGTGTGTAAACATCTCAGCGTGGCAGGGGTCTCCACACGGCTACTCCAGCACCCAGGGCTGCATCGGGCTAGGTCCATGCGGCTTCTCCTCAGGGATGTTTCACAGGAATTGAGCCTTGCCAGGTAAGGCAGCTCACCCTGGTCTGACCATCAGAGAGCAAGGGACCAGAGAGCTACAAAGGTGAGGCTCATCAAGCCATTTACCTCTCCGCCCTCCAATTAATCCCAGGTTGGCACAATAAACCTTAACTATCACAAATGGCTTATCCATCCCTAGCCATATTAAGGCCAAGGTCAGCCATCTAGTTTTGTGGTCACTTGAGCGTATTGCTCTTATTCTGCATGAAACCTAAACAAGTCTTTAAAATATGTCGCACCTGAAAACACACATCCTTACTTCCTCTAAATAAATACTACGACCCTCTGTAGACTGTCCAGGGACTCTAGGCACTAGTGTAAAAGGCCACAGACAGGACAAGCTATGTCATCCCCATCTACCCAACCACAGTCTCCTCATTAAACTTAGCTTCAAGGTACTCCAGGTCCTGGCCCACCTTGCCTCCTCAGTCTCGTTATTTTCCCAGGGGCCTCCCACTGTATTACCCAGTGGAGCTTCTCAACTGCATGTACTTTTGTCATCGTCCTGTGATCTTCTTTCTTCCCGGGGCTCCTTACCCTTTCATTCTGGGTCTCCCCACTGCTGAGACCTTGAATTGCCACAGCACACGTCATCAAAATCTGACAAGGCCCTGTGAACATGGAGAAGCTGCTCAGTATATATATATATCTGGAGTGGAACTCCAAACTCTCCCCTGGAAGGCACCCCACATTGCACTGGGGGAAGCCCTGCTTTCCTCTTGCCCTCGACTCTTATGTCTTCTTGAGCAGACTGTACACACCACGAGGTCATTTACAGTTTATGTTCTGTTTCCTTGTCGGTCCAGAGCCCAGCACAACATGCGTGGAATAAATGCTCGCCAGCGAATTCCAAGTCACCCTGACCTATTTCAATGGTGACCCATGCCCATCCTAACAGAATTTGTCCCTCCATCATAGCTGATACCTTAACGAGTACTACCTTTGTTGCGACATTTTCAGCTGTTTACTTGGGGCCCCCTGACTGTGCTTGGATCCCAAGGCAGGAAGCCTGTGTCTTTTTGATGGCGCTTCCCATGGAAGCCACCACGCTGCCTGGTACCCTGTAGGTGGCTCAGTCTGTTGTCACGGTCATGAGAACGTCAGCATCATTGTGAGCCTCATAGTCCCCACCACCATCACCCCCACCAAGACCCTTGCCCCCGTGCAACAGACAGCAGAGGCCCGCCCGGTGCATGTGCTCTCGTGCCCAGGATTCGCACACACGCCTTCCTTTCTAGTAACGCTGAAACGCAGTCAAGGGGATGAGCAAGGATTCAAATAGAGCTCCCCAGGATGAATCTACGTGTTGCCACTAAAAATAAAAGAATTGCTTGCTCAGATCACATCCAGGACAAAGTCGCCCCCTATCGGCAGCCTGTAATGGCCCGAGAAGAGAGCAAGCTGCATCACGCATGCTTGCCTCCATTGCAGCAGCGACATGCCCCGTGTCTTCACCAGCGGAACGCAGCTCAGAGCCTCTGGAGTTTTCTATAAGTTATGGATTAATAAAATTTCCCTAAGCATGCAGCTTTATTAATCTTGCAAAATCTCCGAAAAAGAAAATATTTCATTATCTCCATCTAAAGTGAATGATGATAAGCCAAGTTCCATATGTGCTGACATGAAATAAAGTTCCCTTTTGCAGCAAATTATTCTGTGTGGTGGTGGTTGTTTCTCCTCGCCCATCAGATGGGGAGTGAAGCCAATCTCTAAGAGCATCTACTTCCTCATGGGGGAAGACGATGGGAAGGTGCCAAGGAGGGGGCTGCCTCTGTCCCACTGGGGGCCAAGGAGAAAGAGTTAGCACAGCCGAGTGCTATTGCAAGCCCCCTTCTTAGGCTGAAAGGAGCCCTGGTGGCAAAGTGGTTATGCACTGGGCTGCTAACCCCGAGGTCAGCAGTTCAAAACCACCAGCCTGCTCTTTGAAAGAAAGACAAGACTTTCTATTCCCATCAAGAGTTACAATCTCAGGGATCCACAGAGGCAGCTCTACCCTGTCCTATAAGGTTGCTATGAGTCAGTGTCAACTTGATGGAAGGAAATTTGGTTTTGGTTTCTCAAGCTCTTGAAGGCCTGACGTAGTAGGTGAAGCATTCAACTGCTAACCAAAAGGTTGGCAGTTCAAATCCACCAGTTTCTCCATGGGAGACAGATGAAGTTGTTTCCTTCCAATAAAACTTGTAGCCTCAAAGGTCCTCAGGAGCAGTTCAACTCTCTCCTATAGAAAGACAGTGAGTCAGAGCTGACTTGACAGGAGGTAAATTTGGGGTCTTAAGTAGGGTGGGGGTGAGGGTGGCTGTGGGGAGAAAGCCCTTCAATTGCTGAAGATGCTTTATTATACTGCAACCCCAAATCCACTGTTCAAGGGTAGCAGGGCTTTGGGCAGTATACTTCCCTTGTGTGATGTGAAGAAGACGGGGAGACCAACCATGGCACGTGATCGATAGTCCTGCGCAGCTCTCATCCTGTTGCACACCTTGCTTCTTCTGAGCTGCAAGACAGCCCTATCAACCCCCACGTTCCAGCCAAGGATCAGAGACGTCACGTTCTTGCCCAGGCCCACAGCACTAGTTAGCAGCCCAGCCTTGGTGCTTCCCACTCTGTAATTCAGGATGGCAATGCCCATCTACCTGTGAGATAGGACTGCTCTCAGGATTGAAGGAATGCACCATCGCTGCTGCTGGTGGGCGGACTTAGCTACCGCTCCCCTCCCCCTGGAACCGATAAAGGAGACCAAAATCAGGCTCCACTGCACCAGGGAAAGAAACGGGTCCTTTCTCTCCTGTTAACCCTTCAGAGCCTCTGAAATGTGTGTGTGCCACCTCTCTTGAAGAAAAGCCACATCTCAGAACAAGTGAGCCCTACTGCTGGGCTCAGGGATCCCTCTAGAGCTGGCAGTGTGTGACCAGGAGCAGTGCCCTCCTTCTACATGTCCCTGGACCCCAATTCCATTCATTGCTCCTCCGCCACATTGGAATGCCCTTCTCCAAATCCCTGGGAGTCTGCTGGGTTCAGAATGGCAGCAGGGCCGCTGCTGTCCACAGTATGTTCAGGGATGGCACAGAGAGGTACTCTTCATCCCTGGTGCCCCGCTTGGAGGAGTCTCAAGCCCAAGGCTGACACCATAAATTGGCTGCAGAGAACCATCCAAGTGAAAAGCACACAGGCAGAGGAGCTAGAACGTGCACCTCCAGGCGGCATCCCCCAAATGCGTGTGTGTGTGTGTGTGTGTGTGTGTGTGTGCATGTAAACCCAATCCAAACTAAACTCATAGCGGCCCTATAGGACAGAAAGGGTAGAATTCCCACCCCATCCCTCGTGGGTTTCCAAGACTGTAACTCTTTACGGGAGTAGAAAGCCCCGTCTTTCTCCCAAGAGAAATCTCCCATGACTGGGGGTATCGAACTGATGGCCTTGAAGTGAGCACCTCAATGCAGAAACACTGGGCCACCAGGGCTCCTCGCACACAGGTAAAGTGCTACCCAGATGCAGCACTGAGACGACAGATGCATGCTGAGAATGGGAGTGGGGAACAGAGCACGTTCTCTTACCGCGGTGAACTTGCATTACACATCTTTAAGTAGAGGAGTCTTTGCATTCATGCAACTTCTTTGATTTGAACAAGTTGGAAGACAGCACAAGAGAGGGAGAAGGGGGATAGAAGGGGGGAGTAGGTGAGAGAAAGGGAAGAGGCAGTAGGGAAGAGAAAACACAGATTCAAGGTTATGAAGAGCTGAACAGTTTGCCCCAAAAGGAAACCTTTAAAATGCCCACAGCAAGTCCTCATTTTGCCTCCACAGACTCCACTGACCTCATTTTGCCTCCACAGACTCCACTGACCTCACTAGAGGGACACATTTCCCTCCACTAGACCTCCTACTAGACTTTAGAACTTAAATAGAGCCAGCTTTCATGAGAACTTCTTAGAAAAGTCAAGCACACGGGGAGTGGAAGACAAGCTGCTGATGGGCAGGACCCTTTAAGAACTCTCCATCATTCCTTTGGAGGACTAGATGGACAGGCAGGTACAATTCAAGACATAATGCAGTACAGTATCTAACACAGTCAGGTCCCTTGCCCAGGAGGCTTCAGAAAGATATGCCCCCCCCCCCTGGGAAAAGGCAGGGGAGAGTATCACATTTAGATGGAGCCTATCTATGTGTGTGACCTTTTTCCTTATTTACTCGAGAAGGCACTGGAAGCCCAGCCCCTGAGCTCCCCCTGCCTCCTGGCAGTGTTGATTTATGGCTCCTCACACAAATCAAGGCTTCCCTCTCCACCAACACAGGCAGAGCAGTCAGCTATACATGGCTGTCCGCTCGCTGGACACCACCGACAGCACATGGAACATGTATACAGTGTGATGAGATGAACCAAACGGTTCGCTCTTCTTTGTCTTGATTTTGTTTTGCTGATGCGTTTTGCTGATGCTTTACTGAGACGTGGTTTCTTTAAGATCAACCCAGACTGGAGCGGTACCTTCAGTGCAGACAAGGGAGTGACACACGTGCTGATGATGGGCTGGAATAGGAAGCAGGCAAACGCACAGCACTTAGGAAGGGGGAACGGTTTGCAAGTTTCTCAATCGGGCTGTGTTAAGGGATCACTTTTGGAGAGATGTGAATAGCTGCCTGAGGACTTTAAACAGATATTTTTTGAATGGGGAGAGAGGAATGAGAATCGATGGCTGGAAGGATTCACAGCAAAGGAACTGAGAGAGAAAATCAGAGCTACAGCGAGAGAGGGGGAGAATCAGAAAAAATAAAACACTGCTAAGAAATGGTTATGCATGGGTCACAGTGTGGCCTTTCTCTCCTTAGCCCTTTTTTTGCAGGTATAAATTCTGCTTTCAAGGCATAATGGTGATTTGGAAAATACTTACCCGCTTACAGCATAATGAGACTACAAGAAGTTCAGGGGAAATTCTGTGCTATTTGAGTCTCATGTCCCCATGAACTTCATGAAGCCCCTGGGGCTCACCATCCTGACGCCAATGTGTGTGTGAGGAGCTGACACTGGTGGGAGGGGCATGAGCACTAGTCCTGGGGCACACTCAGATTGGGGACCCTGGTTCAGCCCAGCCTAGCCAAGTGGACACAATGTTTCATTTTGGGAGGCTTTTTCATTTGAAAAGGGGGCTCGATACTCATTGGCACGAGATATCCCTGTGAAGTCACACTAAACTGAGGCTACAGGCCAAAGACAGTCTATTGACTGTGATGAACCTGACTGGCCTGAGCAATGTGTCAGTAGCCAGACCGGGCCCCACGGGGCTGGCCTTGGATCACCTGCACAGCAGGAGGGGGAGGATCCGGGCCACAGGGTGGAGTCACAGTAACAGAAGGAAAGGAAAAAAACAAACTAGAGCTAATGTGACAAAATAAGTAAATGCCCAAACAAGTTGAACTAAAGGCACTAGGCACAAAAGAATAGATTCACCATTTCATTCAGATGGCGAATAAACCATGCACAAGCACTGTCTTTAGAAGCCTTGCTCACTCACTCACTGTCGTCCAGTAGATTCCAACTGACACACACTCAGAGGTCACAGTACTGCCCCTGTGGCTCATAACCCCTGGCTCCCCAAGGCGGTCGGTCTTTACTGGGGCACACAGCCTCATCGGTCACCAAAGGAGCAACTGGGGGCTAGAACTGCTGACCCAGGGATTAGCAAGCCAACTGGTAATCTATTCTGCATTGGGCACCTTTAAGCTTTCCTGTCTCCGTGCCACCGAGTCGATTCTGACTCACAGCAGACTTCATGGGGCAGAGGAGAGCAGCCCCTGTGGGATTCCAAGCCTGTAGCTCTTTCTATGGGAGTAGACAGCCTTGGTTCTCTCCTGTGGAGCAGCGGTGGACTTTAACTGCTGACCCTGTAGTTTCAGCCCAATGTGTCCCCCACTATGCCAGCAGGGTTCCTTTTACGTTTCTAAGGCTCTACTCCAGCGGTTCTCCACCTGTGAGGCACGACCCCTGTAGGGGTCAACGACCCTTTCCCAGGGGTCACCCGATTCATAACAGTAGCAAAATGACAGTGACAAATTAGCAGTGAAAATAATTTTACGGTTGGGGGTCACCACAACATGAGGAACTGTACTGAAGGGTCGCGGCATCAGGAAGGTTGAGAACCACTGGTCTATACTATGCTTGGCTTTAGACACATAGTGACTGGAAGGGACTAGAGGGTGTTTGTGGAGTGCTCACAATACTCTTTCTTGGTCTGCATGCTAGTTACATGGGTGTATCCTGCTAGTGAAAACGTATCAAAGTGTAGTTTTATATGTAGCTTTTATTTGTGTTATACTTCAATAAAAAGTGTTTTTAAGACAATTATAAAATGCATATAAGAACAAAGGAGCATTTGGCTGAGGACTGGCAGTTCAAACCTACCAGCACCCTGACCCCTCTACCACCCCCACCACCCCCACCTTGGGGGAAAGATGCATAGGCAATTCCCTCCCTGAAAGATGAAGGCTAAGGAAACCAAGCGGAAGTTCTCCTCAAATGCACAGGGTTCTTCGTATGACAAAGAGACAGGAATGCCAAGATGCTTACAAAGAAGGACTTTATCCACCAAATGCGAAGACTTATTTTAAGCTGCAGTAATGAAGAAGTGTGATTTGGACAAACAAGTGGACAAACTATATCTAGAAATAGACCCCAAATGCCAGAAAAATAATTATTTTTCTACACAGAAGAAAATTAGAGTAAATTCCTACCTCACACCACACACACACACACACACACATACACACACACACATACACACTAATAGATTACTGAGCCTCCACGTGAAAGGCAAAAAAAATAAAGGTTTAAGAAGATAATAAAGGAGAATATCTTTATGACATCGAGATAAAAGAAGACTTTCTTATACAAGACATAAAAAAGCGCTAACCATAAAAGAAAAGATTGATAAATTCAACTACATTAAAATGAAGAAGTTAGATAGCAGAAGGTTGGCAAGACTCCAACTTCACCATGGTCTATAAATCTACTCAGCTTCCCAAAGGAATAAATTACCCTAACTTTTTTGCATTCGTTAAAACTCCATTCTAACAATACAAGCCACTGACAGAGTCAGCATATGGTTGGTCACTCTTTGTTTTCATCCACCACTGGCTGACCAGGACTTCGGGGTCGAATCTGAGTGTGTTTCAATGGCCGTGTGTTAAATGTCGAACTCTCCTGATCGGGTAGGAGGTAGTGCTCGGAGTGACAGGGTTTGCCATGTAAGGATAGCATCCTCGCATGCCATTGTCACAGGATATGGGCACGGTGAGGCAGTCATCAGGGAATGCAAACAGACAACATCTTTTCCTCACTCTGTGCGACATCTGTGTTGTGTTTGTGGTCACTCACACTGCAAAGTGACTCCGGGCTTGCTACCTTCTTGGATTTCACAACTCCTCTCACGACTACTGGAGGAAATGTGCGCCTACCAAAGCTACACAGAAAACCCTGACGGTGAGGGTGAGGCCTTCAAGGGGGTTAAACTGTAACTCCGTAGGAGAGTTAACCTAGTCTCTCCCAGAAAATCATGATCTAATAGAAAAACATCTACCCCAGTGAATACGTAATCCTCCCTCTTTTTGCCCCCATTCTTCCCATGCTACACCCTTCACTAATATTCTGCCCTTCACTCCACAGGCTGGCAGAAGAAGGTGCTATAGGATTGTGGGCAAGGGCAATCAATAAAGTCACGGCTATAATCTAGGTTTCCCAAAGGGAGCCCTGGTGGCGTAGTAGTTACGCATTCGGCTTCTAACCTTGAGGGCAGCAGTCTGAAACCACTGGCCTCTCTCAGGAAGACAATGCTTTCTACTCCTGTGAGGTGTCACAGTCTCGGAAACTCACGGGGGCATTTTTACCCTATCCTATAGGGTCACCATGGTAGTGAATTTGAATTTCCTAAAGTGGGTGATACTGTCCCTATGGGGAGTTGGAGCAAAGGAGCGGGGGCGGCGGGGAGGTGGGCTGCAAATGAAGAAATTATACTCTATCCTGGATTATGAGATAACTGTTTTAATGCTGGGGGTGGGGGTGATGAGGGGGTGGGCACTGAGTTTGTCTTGGTTTCTGAGAAGAGGGACCTATATTTTAGATGATTTCAGCTTTTGTAAGAGGGTCGCCTTCATGTCTATCAAGGGAAATGCTTGTATTGGCATTGTAACGGCTGACTACCATATTCTCTTTAAGGAAATAGGTTCTTTTGGGACCTCCCCCAAGAATGGAATGCTCACCAACCTTCAAAGTATTTAGTGTAGGGGTGCTGTTTTTGTAGGGTTGTATAGCGTTGTTGCTTTTGTTATTTTTACTGTTATTTTTAGGTATCGCTAAGTCACTTTCAAATCATTGAGACCCTCGGTACAACAGAAGGAAATATTTCCAAACCCTGAACCAGCCTCACAATCACTCCTGTCTGTGAGTCCGTCCACTATTGCAGGCACTGGTCAATCTCACTGAGCGGCCTGTCTGTGAGTCCGTCCACTATTGCAGGCACTGGTCAATCTCACTGAGCGGCCTGTCTGTGAGTCCGTCCACTATTGCAGGCACTGGTCAATCTCACTGAGCGGCCTGTCTGTGAGTCCGTCCACTATTGCAGGCACTGGTCAATCTCACTGAGCGGCCTGTCTGTGAGTCCGTCCACTATTGCAGGCACTGGTCAATCTCACTGAGCGGCCTGTCTGTGAGTCCGTCCACTATTGCAGGCACTGGTCAACCTCACTGAGCGGCCTGTCTGTGAGTCCGTCCACTATTGCAGGCACTGGTCAACCTCACTGAGCGGCTTCCTCTTTTCTGCTAAGCAAGCATGCTATGCTTTCTCCGGGGACCCTCCTGATAATGCATGCAAAGTATATGAGACAGTCACGCCATCCTACATTTAAGGAGCAGTCTGGCTGCACTGTCAAGGTACTGGGTATTTATTACGAATTGCTATTCACTAATTTTCTTTTTGACTGAAAGCCTTTACATCTACAATTTTTCCTATGATGAAAATGAATCAACTGAATCAACTACCTTAACATGACAGATTTGGATAAGTAGTTCTTGTGAATGATTCCATAAGATGTCAATAAAATGTAGAGGCGCCTTTCAATGGTGATGGTTGCTAGTCATTCTGAAAGCCAAATTACAAAGTCAACAACTGCAACACAAAATATTGCTTTCAAGACCACTAATCACAAAGAATTTCCATATTGTCTATGGAAAACAATTAACTTTCCCTAATCTTTTTATCCACATTAACTTAATGAACCACAAGAGACTGCACACATTTAATTCAATTCAACTCAGCTGAAATGCATTGAGCATCTACTACATTTCAGTAACTGGCATGAAAAGAGGGGGGGCGTATTTCCTTCCCTAAAGAGCTTACTGACACCTTTTATTCCAGAACAATGATTGGACAAAATACCATTTCTTTCTTCTTGTCTCTAAAATGACAACCAAAAAAATGAATGAGAATGTAATTTAATCCTGCGTAGACTTGCTCATCTGAAAAGCATAGCCCAAAAATTATTTGGAATGATAAACACTGGATTCAGGACAGTGGTAACCTCTGGTATAAAGGAGGGACAGAATGGGTCAGGAGAGAAGCCTAGAATGCTTAGCCGGCCTTTGAATGGCTTTACTCCTTGGACTGCAGGGTAGATACACAGAGCTTTGTACTGGATTGTTCATTGCACCTGTAATATTTCTTCACTGTCCCAGACTACATTCTAAACCATACATATTAGTTTCACAAAAAAATGAACTCTTGTTAAAAACCTTTCCCGATTCCCTACAAACCTATTCCTCAACCTGTCTCCTAGCACACTGAGATTCCTGGACATAAAACGTCCTGCAACCAATAAGAGAGGCCTTGATGAATTAAATGAGTTCCTTTGTGGAAGGCAATCTCTGAGGATGTCTAATTTGGTACTTTCCAAACATTTTAGACCACAAAACTTTCTTTCTCCTTCTGAATGCCTATGACCACAACTCAGTAAGTGCCTTGGGGGACACTAGTGCTTTTTGATAAATGGTTTTTAAAATGCTGTTAAAAAAAAAAAAAGAAAAGCCCATTCCAAGCAAGTTCTACATTATGGTATTATGTTACTATGCCAACGCATAAACCAAAAATCACCTTTTGTACCTTCCTATGTCTTCCCAGGCAGTTAGTTATCTCAGTTGGAGAAACTCCTAGTCAACCTTCAAAGCCCAGTTCAAATGCCATCTCTTCTGAGAAGCCTTCGCCAAATAGTCCTTTGCCAAAGCAGAAACAACTAGGGCTCTAGACGTTTCCAGTGAGGTGTCCAGATGTTTTTCTCATGTTCTTCGTAAGTACTGCAGCAGCCTTTTATGTGAGAAGGCAAGTGTCTGGGTGGCAGAGACCACAGCTTTGTACCTAGATTTTTTTTGGGGGGGGGCTGTTGATAAGGTCTAGCACAGACCCAGAGCTGAGCATGGAGGAAGTGCTCAGTACCCACTGATGGACCTGCTGGAGAAAGGAAAGGGCTGTGCCTTTGAGTTGGCTTCTTCAATGCACCCAGGTAATCCTACATGCAGATTCCTAACTTTCTGTCATCATGACGACTTGTGGCCTGAACAAGCAGAGAAACAAACCCACTGGGGAACGAAGCAAAGTCTGGGGCAGACACAAGAAGAGCAGCTGAGAAAGATGAGTAGATGGATGGAGAACGAAACAGTTGAGCATGAATACGGTGGAGACAGATTGGCAAGAGAGAAAAGTCGAAGCTCTAGGCAGATGCATATGGATGGTAATTTTGCAAGACTCACTGCAGGCCTTCAACACTGCTGACCTGGGTTCACTATGAACTCATCACATCTCTCCGTGCCCCCTGCCCCTCCTTTTCACCCCCGGAGCTAAACAGCCTACCTTCTCCATCACACACAACTCTCATCAATTTAGCTGGGGGTTCTTCTATTCAGCAGAGTTTTATTTCTGTTTTCCTTTCTCTTTATGGGAATCCCCCACTGGCATTGTAGATTGGTTATATGCTGGGTTCAAATAAAATAAAATAATAATAATAATAATAAAAGCAAGCTGGCAATTTCTTTCTGATAGAATATGCTACATATTTCATGAAACAGAAGCCAGAGGACTTTAATGATTCCTGAGCCCAAACCTATCCACATCTGAGGATCAAATGGAAGAAAAATACAAACAAAACCACGCGCACGCACACACCCTACTTTCCAACCTGAGTGTTCATGTAGTTGGCTTAATGTCTTTATTTTTAATATAAACTTGATCCCGGAGGTGAATTTCACATTGAGTTCAGTGCTAGTTTTTGTGGATATAAATTTGCTAGGAGAGGGCTATTCTTGCTCTACTGGACACTATTTTTTAATACTGATGACTCCTACTCTGAGCTTGTCATCGCCTTCCACCCACAGTTCTATTTACATTTACAGTTATTCCTCTGTTTAGGGTCGGAGCCCTGGTAGCATAATGGTTACACGTTGGGCAGTTCAAAACCACCAGCGCCTCTGAGGGAGAGAGACAGAGTTTTCTGCTCCCATAAACAGTCAGTTTCAGAAACTCACAGGGGTTGTTCTATAGTGTGCAAAAGGGTTGCTATGAGTCAGTATTGATTTAATGATAGTGGGTTCGATTTATTACAGTATAGTAAACTATATAGTATTCTAGTAAACAATCCAGTCTCGTGGTAGGAGCACTACACAAGGAGCCCAGAAATTCTGGGTTTGGATGGTGCCGCTGAGCTATCAGGAGCCCTGTTGGCTCAGTGGTTACTCCTTGGGCAATTAACTGCAAGGTCGGCAGTTCAAAAGCACCAGCTGCTCCTAGGGAGAGCAGCTTTCTACTCCTATAGACAGGTAGCGTCTCAGAAACTCTCAGGAGAATTCTAACCTGTCCGACAGGGCTGCTACGAGCCAGCACAGATTTGATGGCAGTGAGTTAGGGTTTGGCTTTTCTCCGCGAACAAGTCATGTATCTCCTCCAAGCTGATTTTCTCCCATCTATAAACTAGAAGAGTTGATTAACCGACTGCGAGGAGTCAATCAATCCAATAAAGTCATCGTATTTTTGTCAAAATAATTACTGGAAAGTACAATGGAATGAAGATTTTACTACTACATGAGCCTCATTATTTCTTTTACAAAGAGAGGAAGTATTCAAGAAAATATTTCCAGTACGCTAACCCAAAACAAAGCCTTTGCCTGAAATCCTGAAATGTATTTCTTCTCCCCCTATCCCTGGTTTTTAGCAAGTAAGAATTAAAAAAAGACAGCTATTTAAACCTCAGAAAATCAGTAACACGAAGAATTTTCTTTTACTTATCGAGAGGATCTTTATTCCACTTGAAGGATAACTAATAACTAAGGCAACATTAGCATCTACATAAAAGTTACCCACCGGGCACTGGTCCAAGAACTCGGCATTCACTGCAGCAGTCATCACAGCGTGATGAGGCAGGTAAGGAAACTGTGGCCCAGAGAAGTTAGGAAACAAGGCCAAGGCCACACAGCTAACAGAAGTGAGGCAGCTGAGCTCTGGACCTAGGCAGTCCAGCACACAGGAGCACACCTGAACCACACCTCCTCTTCCACCTTGTCAGTTGAGAGTCTCTGCTGACCATAGGCAATAAACAATACCGGCAATAATGCTGTCTCTGTTCACTTGATTGATAAGCCTTAGTGACTCTGTTGGGTAAACAGTGGGCCGCTAACCACAAGATTGGTGGTCAAACCCAGGAGCCACTGCTTGCGAAAAACTTGGAGCTGTCTGCTCCTGTAGAGACTCACAGTTCTGGAAACCCAACCTAGGGTTGCCATGACTTGGAATCAACTTAATAGCAGTGAATTGGGTTTGGCATGGTGGTGCGGTGGTTAAGTACTCAGGTCCTACCTGAAACGCCAGCATTGCCAATTCATCAACTGCTGGTAAAGATAAACAATCTTGGAAACCACAATGGGTTGTTCTAGTCGATCCTCTATGGTCACTGTGGGTTGGAATTAACACAACTGGCTTATTTCGATGTTGCTGTTCACTTAATGAGTGACCAGAGTAACAGAGTGGGCAGATGTTAACCAATACCAACCAATACCTGTTAGGCATTTTTACAAGGTCACTGGTGTTCAAAGTGTGTATCATGAGCTCAGCGCCCTGTGGTCAATCAAACTGCATCTCTTTAGTGTTGGGTGGATCAGAAATTAAGAATCTGCAGTCGGATCCTCCTGGAAGTCTTCCTATGTTGTTATTCCCCATTAACTTTTAAAAGCACCCTGGGATCTTCTTGCCATTTAGAGAGAGCTTTGTGCAATGGCTAAGGCAGGTCCTAGAACCAGAAAGCTTAGATTTAAATCCCAGTTCTATACCTGTGTGCTGGCTGATCTAAGACCAGCTACTAAATCTCCCTAATTTCTTTCTCTATCAAGTGAGAAGAAGAAACAGGTATTTGATTCCTTAAAACAACAACAAAGTTGTTGAGTTGATGCCTACACTGGGCTCTCCATGGGTCTCAGAGTCTAACTGTGCTACCTAGGATTCCCCATGGCTGATTTTCAGACATCTCCAGGTCCCCTGAAGGGGGCCTAGGACCTCCAACCTCTCAGTTAATATTAACCCTTCACACTACCGGGGGACTTCTCCACTTCTTTGAGTTACTTAAGAATTAATAAAGGTGAATGCATGTAAAGTGCCTGAAAGGTAGCCAACTCTTCATAAAAACTCTACAGAGGTTAATCGTCCTCGATTTTATTAATAAGAGAGGCAACTTGCCAAACATCTCAAAGGCAGGAAGTAGCTGGATTCAATCCTGGTCTCCTCCTTTTAAGGCTATCCTCTCCCCCTAACAGCCCATTCAATTATGGGAAGGGACCATTCTCCTGAGATCTTGCTAGGTGTGGAGCGCTCCAAGAGACACTTGTCCCCTACAACATTCCCAAAGTCCAAGGTAGGACATTGTGCCCGCTTTGAAGATGAGGAAACTGAGGTTCTGAGAGATTGAGGGACTCTAAGCACTTCACACTACTAGGTGAGCATCCTTTGTCAACAGTAAGTCCTAAATGACAGATGTAAATACTCCTTTAATTGAAGCTATTTTAAAAAAGTGTCATTGAAAAGACATACACGTGTGATTTTATTGCTTGGTTAGCTTGTTAGTTTGAGAGGATTAAATTCTAGTGAAAGAAAGAAGGAAGGAAGGAAGGAAGGAAGGAAGGAAGGAAGGAAGGAAGGAAGGAAGGAAGGAAGGAAGGAAGGAAGCCAAAAACAAATGCTGGTCTTGAGTGAATGATCAAAGTGGAATGCTGCCTCAATTAGATTCTTAATCTGCCTGCATGGTGGCTCCAGGCATCAGAAAGGCACCAAACGCAGTTTTTACGTTGGGTATTATCAGGAGCCAAGCCAAACACCCAGCCATTTAAGAAAAATTACTTTGGAGGGCAAAGAAGAGCGAAGAAACATATTCCTGTGTGGCTTTGGTTGGAGAAAATGAACAGTACGTGATACAATCTCATCCCAGCAGCCTCACACAATGGTGAGTCTTGCAAATGAAACATACTGTGAAACAGCTTGTGGGATGAGCTTCATCAACAATAAGTAATTTTTATTCAGATTTTCTTGTTGGATACAATGAACATGATGAAATGTTTCATATATGCCTTTTCAGACCTTAAGCAAAACGCCACCACCAAAAAAAGGAGGAGGGGGAAAAAAACCACTTAAAAAATCATCCATCGTCCAAATCTGCTTTAGGACAAGATTTAATTGCCAGCCTGATGTGTAGAACTGAGTTTCCACTTGATGTGGCCCTGTGCCCAAGAAGATAGTAACAGCGCATTTGCACTTCCTACCTCAGCCCCTCCTCTCATCCCTGCTGATCCTCCCAGCGCTGGCAAGTAGTTACTCTGTCAGTTCTTTCAAATCACTGCATTCTGAACTTCCCAAACCTTCCAGGGCCTCCGTGTATCACAAAGAACAATAGCGCTTCAAAAGCCATCTCTGGGAGTTCCTCAATACTCTATTTGAATGCTGGGGTTTCAATCAACGGTATCACCAGACAATTCCTGATTGCTTCGAAGTTGACTTTCACAAAGCTTTGATTAGGTCACCCTTCTCAATAGGAAATCAAGACAATCTTTGATGATCCATTTTAGTTTCCAAAATTGTCACCAAACCTTGTCTGGACAGGGAGTGAAAAAAAATGGGAGGGGAAGGAGGGGTCCTACTGCATCCAATAGCTCTCATCTCCCCGCCCCCATCTATCTTCTTGACTGAGTAGTCCAGGGTTCCAGGCGGAATCACTCAACGTTGACATAATAAAAACAATGGGTGCTAATTCGGGGGGTGGGGATGGTTTATAATTTTATGGATCTCCCAAAGACCGATAATTGGCACATAAATGTACAAACGTGAATCGGATAATTAGGGGGTTCCGAACGCAAGCCACCTTTAATTTATATGATTACTTGAAAACACGTTAAGTGCTATGAAGTGTCAGTGGGACCCCCACCAGGCCTTTATTCAAAACCATCAACATTGTGAAAGTGCATCTAACGGGCCAGCGGGAAGGGAGCCGGGGGGAGGGAGAAGCCGGGGCGAGAAGACCCCAACAGTCCGCGATCAGACCCCGAGGGCTCGCCTGGAGCTCAAGGTAGCCTCCCACTCTCTGCCGAGAGGCGGCTCGCCCGCGCAGCTTCGGGACGCTGAAAGGCGCTCTCGCTTCACCCAGCTCGGCTCCTCTCTCCCTGATCTGGCTCCACACGGCGAGCATCGGCATCCACACGCACTCCAGGCACGGACCCACGCAGGCACGCACCCCACCCTCGCCGCACACACCCCGGCAGACAGATGCCCGCGCCGCGGCGCTCGCCACTCCTCCCGCTGCCCAGCCGCCGGCGACAGCTATGCCTACGCCGCCCAGGGTCCTTGGTCCTCCCACCCCCGCCCAAGTCCCATTCCTTCACTCACCCAGCCAAGGCGGAAGTGCCCAGGCAGACCCCCAACAATGAGGGCTTGTGCGCTGCAGTTGGGGGCGGGGGTAGTTTACACCCGGTGGAACACCACCACCCAGTCGTAGAAGTCCAGGAGGGGCCACGCAGCAGCGAGGCGCCTTCCGCTTTCGTGCGGCAGCGTTCCCTCGGACCCCTCACCCCCCCCCCCACGACACCCCCCTCCGCTCCACGGGTAACACGCACACAAAGCGCCTTAAAAAGTGTGGGAAATAGACGCGCCCTCCCACCAGGGGTCACAATAACACTCCGGGACGGAGCCCGCGGGGGAGGCCGGAGTCCAGGCTGCAGCGGCCACCCTTGTTTCCAAATGGACTTTTTAATACTACCATCCAAGGCCCCTTTCCGACTCCGCGATGCCCCTCTCGGACTCCCCGACTTCTAAGGCTCTGGGCAGTCGCCACCCCCTTTTGTGGCTCCGCTAAAAACCAACATCGGGGGTTTAAAGTTTGCCCAGTAAGGGAAGGGGTAAAAAACAAAACAAAACCCACGAAACCACCTGAGCCCTGCCCTGGGCAGAGACGGCAGAAGAAGGGCACAGTGGGCTGGGAATGGTGGCCCAGGAGGGCCGGGGCTGGGAGAGAGGTCTGGGGGTAGGTGTGGGAGGGAAGGGGTTGAGAGCAGAGTCGGTGGAGGATTCCGGAAGGTTGGGGTCCGAGAGGGCTCGCCATCCCGCTCTAATAGCATCCAAGAAAGGGTTCCCATTTATCCCACAGGTCTGAGCAGAACCGAACGGCGGCTGGGAGCGGGGAAGTGAGCCCAGGGTTTCCCCGGCGCCTCGAGCGAAGCCTGGAGAAGGGGCCTGGACCACTGCTCGGGTTTGGAGTAAGAGATAGAAAGACGGATGGATGGAACCGAGGCCGCGGGAGGGGGCGGGGGGGAAGGGGGTCCCGGAGAGTCGAGTGTCTTGGGTGGACCCAACTGGAGAGAAGGTCACGCGTGGTCCCAAGTAGGGAGGGGGGTGCCCAAGAGTAAGGCGCAAAAGATCGCGCCCCCCACCCCCGCCGCGCGCCCCCAGCAAGTGGAGGGACCGGGCAGGAAACTGCTGCAGTCGCCTTCCCGCAGTACTCCGGGCCAAACTCCAATGAGGGGCGCCCCGGGAGCTCTCCCCCACGCCTCGGACTGGGACCCCCGCGGAGCCACCCAGGGTCCCGGAGCCGGTTCCCGTGGGCCACGTGCCCGAACTGAACTCAAGACCGCGGAGCGCCCCTGCCGCGCCTCACCTCGGCTGCCCAAGAGCATCCTCCTCCGCTGCCGCAGCCGCCCAGCAAGCGGCTCCCCATGCCCGGCGGACGACGCGACTCAAGCGCGCTCACCAGTCCGGGGAAGCCCCGGCGAGCGCAGCGCTCGGTCCATCCTCCGCGGGAGCCACGGGCCCAGCGTCAGAGCAGGGGGAGGAGACCGCCTCCCGCGCCAAGCCGCCTCCTCCCGCGCCCCCACCCCCAGCCCGCGGTCCCTCGCCGCCCGGGCGCCCAGCGCCGCCGCTCACCTGCTCGCTCCCCCGCCGCCCGCGCGCCCCCCTCGCCCGGCCCCGAGGCTCGCGCTCCCACTGGGGCGCGCTCCGCGCCTCCCGAGCGCACGCCGAGAGCTCAGCCGAGTCGCATCGGCCACCAGGAGGAGGACGAGCGGGCGAGGGAGCGGGGGCGCCGCGGCTCGCAGGCGACTCTCGGGAGTCCCTGCGCTCACTCCTCGATCCGGCGGGGAAGGGGGCGAGCGGAGCTGGAAGCTGGGGCCCCCGCCCGGGCCGGGGAGCGCCCGCCGGCGGAGCAGCGAGGAGGCGGAAAAGCCACTAGCCGTCAGTTTCACAAAGTCTTTGGTGTTTTCGCCGTCATCACCCGCAGCAGCAGCAGCCCCAGCCAGGTCGCCTGCATTTTCCTGAAGGAGCTTCTTTCTTTCATCCCAGTCTCTAACATATAGAGTCTTTAAAGCGCTCAAGAGTTGGGGGGTTGGGCGGGGGCCAGACTCGGGATGTTCCTTGAGGCTGTGATGCCCCCACGCCCCTTTGCAAAAGGGGGCGCTCGCTCCCAGCAGCCAGCCGGTGCTCAGCGCTCCAGCAGCACCTGAGGCTTGGCAGGCAAAGTTAAGAGACCAGAGTGAAGGCTTGTAGGGGCCGGTTTTCACCTGTCCCCGGGAGGAGCCCATGCCCTTAGCCCTCACTCTTTTCCTGGGCGAGCAAGCAATCCTAAAATCAGATCGCTGAACACAATCTGCACAGGAGAATGCTCCAGCGAGTACACTCCGATGTTCCAGACCTTCAGGCCCTAGCGTCTGATGAGCCCACGAATTCCAAAGCGCAGAACATATTTTTGCCCGTTTGAAAAATCCTGAGAGCGGGTTCAGTTCGACTCAAGGCCTCTTATGGTGCCCCATCTCCAGGAGCTAAAATGCCAGGGTGTGTGGTGCAAAGAGGGGAGGCATGAAGTCAAGTGCTGCCCCTGTGTAGCCCAGCAGAGCAGGAAGGAAAAGCCACAGCGCAGTAACTCAGGGAGTTTATCTGGACTCCCTCTTAGGGGCCACGCCCTGTGCTCCGGCTGTATAATAATAAAGCTAATGTGCTGTTTGGGGGGTTGTTTGCTTGTTGGACGGGGGTTGGGAGGTTGGGGAGTCCCTCGTGGCTTCCGTCACTCACCCATGAAAATTTAATGAACCATTTAGGATTATTACCTCCAGAGTCAATGGGCTACAAATATTTAGCCTAATGCGCTCCTTGTGGAGTCAATAGGTCCATACTGGTACACACACACAGTCATCCAGGACCCTCCCTTTCTCCACAAAATTCACGAGCCATTACACTTATTCCGTAATAACAGCTTCCGTAGAAATAGAGGCCCGCGCGTGGAGGCGGTCACGTGCCTCCTGAAAAAGACAGCAATTTACATAGACAAGGGGGGGAAAAGAGGGGGGTCATTGGCAGGATGCAATCTTGGGGAAAGAATTGATCAGAGGAGGTGGGAGGGAAAAGGCACAACCCTTTGGTACTGCTTGCCCCTTTTCCCTTCCAGGTCAGGCCAACTGACAGAAGGGACCTCACAACCTGGGCTCAACTCTCCTCTGCCTCTTGGCAAATTTGAGGGAACTGAATCTAAAGCAGTGGTTCTCAATCTTCCTAATACCCTTTAATACAGTTTCTCGTGATGTGGTGACCCCCCCCACCATAAGATTATTTTCATTGCTACTTCATAACTGTAATTTTGCTACTGTTATGAATTGGGCGACCCCTGTAACAGGGTCATTTGCCGCTCAAAGGGGTCGCGACCCACAGGTTGAGAACCACCGCTGATCTAAAGGAAAGTTTAAGATTGCTGAAGTAGGAAGTTCAGGCTTGCTAGGCAACTCTGTTAACATTCTTAAAGCTGATTATGCAGTTTCCTCTCCTCTAGACAGAACTTCTCAAGGTTGAACTCAGGAAGAAATAAGAGGGCATGGACAAAGCAGGAAAGGCCTGGCTGAAATGGGAGGAAGTACTTCTGGTCAGGGGGAGGTGAACAAAAAAATCTGGGGGGAAAGAATGCCTTTCTACTGACTACTAGAAAACACTCTAAAGTTTATCAGTGCCTGGAGGGCAGCAGAGAACATGAAACCTGTGGCAGGCCTTACACTAGTCCTAGGCAATCGATCCAGTCCGACTACCAATACTGCTAGAAGCCATGCTCATGTGTGGTGGCTCTCTGTGGATCAAAGTAGAACTGTGCTCCATAAGGCTTCGGTGACTGTATATGTGTGTGTGTGTATATATATATATATATATATATATATATAGAGAGAGAGAGAGAGAGAGAGAGAGAGATCAGGAGGCCGCTCTTCAGAGGCCCTTCAGGTTGAAATAGAATGCCAACTCTTCTGGTTAGCAACACAGTGTGTTTGCCTTTGCCTCACCCAGGGACCCATATCCATACACTACAGGCCCTGCATGCACGAGTTGTCTCCAGTACCTGTCTTCCACTTTGTCTGTTTCTCATTGCTGTTTTGGCTGCAGACTTCTAAGGGAATGCGGGACATTGAATTGGCTCAGGAGCAGAGAGGGAAGAGGCTTGTGCAGAACGCTATATTCAGTGTTGGACAAGGTCCACCCTGGAAACTAGGCAACTGCCCATGAAATCTGACAGGGGCAATGAGCCACAGCTGTGCCCAACTCTAGGCTGGAAGAACATGTAATATATAGGTTCTAATTGCACACAAGTTGCCTAGCCAGGATCTAATGGTCCTTGGGGGAATGGTGGGGGGTGGGGGCTTCAACCAAGATTTAAAGTACTAATTTAAGTTATTGTGTTAAACATGTCAAGAAAGAGTTCATCAAAAAGCTATAGCTCTTCTTTCTTTCGTTTATTTTCTAATATTAATGCTCTTTGTATTAAGTATGGCACAATGCAAAAAGAAATAAGCCTTTCTCCTTTTTAATCTACTTTGAGAAACACTAAATGAAGAACAACAACAAAGATGTATACATGGCTTATTTTCCAGGCACCACTCTGGTGTTTTCTATACTCATTTAACTTTCACAAAAGCTAATGCAGGAAGTTCTACACATATGGGTACACACTGGCAAGATCACAGAGTCTGCGTCTGCTGGCCCTACTGATCTTTGGCAAGCTACCTCTCTTAATGTCAAAAGTGTCGAGCAAACACTAAAGATGGTGACACCTGCCTTGGATAAAAGAACCTCTTGGATAAGACACCAAACAAATCACCCAGTAAATATTGGTCGTCTTTTCAGAATAACTCCTGAATGGTTCATTTTAATTCAACAAGCATGTGGAACACATTCTATACATCAGGCACTGTGCTGGGCATTGGAGAAAATGATGAAAAGTCAGAAACAGATTCTGTCTCTGAGGAGCTCAACAGTCAGTTGGATGAAAGATTGAGGCAAAACTAGCATGCAGGTGGGGGCAAAGGGCTTTACATAGTTCATCCCAATGCATTAGACCCTTGAAATACTCAAAGGAGGATTTTATATAAGTACTATTTGAAAATGGCCCATCCTTGAGAACAAAGCAGTGTCGAAAAGCATAACTCCTACATATATAAACCAGAGATATATGAATGAATTTTGGACTCACCCTTAATTCAAACCTCACTCTAAGAACAATAAGTTCTTATGATGTGGCCCTGCTTGATGCTTGCTGTCATGAAGACATCACTGAAGATATGGGTGCTATAGCAAGGCGTGGTGAAGAAACTAGATGGTGCCCAATTATCAGTAGGACTAGTATCTGGGGTCTTAAAGATTTGTCTTCAAGCATGCAGCCATCTAAGTGAGGTGTCAATTAAGTCCACATGGAAGAAGCATACCTGCCTGGGTGAGCCAGGATTGTACATAATAAAATCCAAATCTGAAGGAAGGAACTGTATCAGAGATTTCATTGTGAACACCTGGTTTGCAGAAGCCTGTGGATGACAGTGGAAGTCCCAAATCCATTTGCAGGGATTAAGCCTCTGGTGAATCCCCTCTGACTATAGTAGAGCAATGTGAATAGCCTTGTTATCAGACAGAGTGTATTGTAAAATTGATTCTGGCAGATGTACTTACTGTATATACATACCCGTTTATAAGCCGAGTTTTTCAGCACAGAAAATGGTTCGACTTTTACACAGGTCAGTGGTACCCCAGCGAGGTGTAACATCTCGCAGGTGATTGCCGCTTCTCCGCTGTCCATTCAAAGCCCCACTGACACTGCTGGGCTTTGAATGTTTGTTTACTCACATCTAACCAATCAGAACCGCCCTATGACGTGTATCTTTGCATAAGCCTTTTAAAGACTGTGTGCGAAGGATGTGGCATGAATGGAAGTCATCTGGTCAAGCCCGACTAACAAAAGGAGGAGAAATCTCATGAAGCCTGACATAGAGTTGATAGCAAAGTGGGTTCGAGATGCATGGGAAGACATCACAGAAGACATGGTGCGACGTGCCTTCCAGAAATGTAGTATTAGTAATGCTATGGATGGCAGTGAAGACTGCGCTTTGTATGAAAATGACAGCAGTGATGGTGATGACAGCGATCTCAGTGAGGACAGCGTCTATGATGACCTCACACCAGCTGAAGCTCTGCATTGGGATACAGATGATGATGAGGAATCCAGTTTTGAAGGATTTTAACTCTTTACATTTTAGCTTGGTTGCTGATTGAGCTCAGGGAATAGTATTCTTAAGGTATCATTGTTGATACCTTATTGTTTTTGTTGAACCTATTTTCCACTTACTGGGCTGATTTACTAATGTTAAATGACTTGCTATCCTTTTATTTATGTTTTTATTTAAAATAAATATTTAAATACATTATCCCACAGATGTCTCAATTTTTAGTAATTTTGTTTTTATTTATTTTGATTATTGAAACTCACCAATAGCTTCTGCATTTTCCACCCTAGGCTTATACTCGAGTCAATCAGTTTTTCTGGTTTCTCAGGTAATAATTAGGTACCTCGGCTTATACTCGGGTCGGCTTATATTCAAGTATATACGGTAGGTTAAAATGTAACACCTTATCATTTGGTCTCCCTTTTGGCCCATTCTAAAGTTGGTTCAGCTTTTAATATTTTCTCTTTCTCTTTTTCTATGTTTAGATTAGTCATTGCTGGACTATTTTTGTTAGTTTGTTTGCTTCCTCTCTGTGTTTCCTATGATTTCCTGTAAAAGGGACCCAGGAAAGGTAGCTGTATAGAGAGACAGTGACTGGATTGATATTTGCTTAGGGGCATGGCAGAGGAAGATGAAAGGAGATGGGGAGCTAACCACAATGAGTATGAGAAGAATATTCTGAAATCGATCGTGGAAAGGATTGTGCACATCGTCTTTATATGATTGAACGATTAAACTGTATGATACGTGAATATGCCAATAAAACTATTTTAAAAAAATCATAACGCCCACTCAGAAAAACAAGCACTGCCAATGGGTAGATGTCTACTCATAGCGATTCTAAAGGTAGGACTGCCCTTATGGAAAGTCTCATCTTCCTCAGGTGGAGCTGATGGTTTCAAACAGCTGACCTTGAGGTTAAACTCCAAAAAAACCCACTACCAATGAGTCAATGCTGACTCACAGTGACCCCCCTGTGCGTTTCTGAGACTATAATTATTGGCACAAGTAGAAAGCCCAGTCTTTCTCCCTCGAACCTTCTGGTGGTTTTCAACTGCTGACCATGTACCACCAGTGTTCCCACCTTGTGGTTGGCAACCCAGTAGTCCTTTGTGCATGCTGGCAGCCCAGTGGTTACAACGCTGAACTGCTAACCAACAGGTTTGTACCCACCGGCTTATCTGCAAGAGAAAGGTTGCAGTCTGCTTCCAGGAAGACCTGCAGCCTTGGAAACCCTGTGAAAAGTTTCGCTCTACTCTGTCAGCTCTCTGCGACCTGTATTGACTCGATGGCAAGGCCTTTGGATGCGTTTAGAATATTCCTTAGAAAGGAAGATGGTGAGCCTTTGTCTCCTGTACTTCGGACATGTTATCAGGAGGGAGCAATCCCTGAAGATGGACAAGATGCTTGGTAGGCGGTCAGCGCCAAGACCCTCAGCAAAGTGCTTTGATACAGTCAGTGTCCCCACAGACACGAGGAAGGCACAGGACGGGGCAGTCTTCCTTTCTTTGGGGCACGTGTCTGCGTGAGGTGACACCAACTTGACAAGACTTCACAATAACAGTAACAACAGTACTTGCGCCTCCAAAGAGGGGAATGTAAAGTAGTCCATTTTGTGTATCACAAGAAAGTTGATTGCTATAGTTGTTTTAAAGATGCCTCTCCCTGGATAGGGAAAATATGAGAATTTGTGCCGTTTGCTTTGAGGTCCTCAAACACAAAATACTTGTAACCAGTGTTTTTAAGTTGCCTCTCGTTCGTGAGTGTGCCAGGAATATGCTGTTTCTGTCCCCCCTGGAGTGCTCGAATTGATTAAACATTTAGACATGTTTCATAGGAACACTCCTACCAAGCTTATTAAAAACACCACAACCCCCCAAATTCATAGGATGACATCTAATATATGCAAACTTCTTACTGCCCTTTTTGTTCAAGGTCAAGCTCCTATTCAGGTTCTGTGTTTGGAGCAGAAAGTTCTATCCATTTATTCAATGAATATGAGTGCTTGTTCTAATGGACACGGAAGACAATAAAGGGGAAAACCATCCCTTACCCTTTATGATCTCGCAGCCCAGTCACAGGAACACAGCATCCCAGGTATTGTGAGAGACGCTGTGACAGCAGCAGGCTCAGTATGCTAGGGGGGCATCAAATAGGGGTGGCCTAGACAGGGTAGGGCATTCAGAAATGTTCAAAAGGAAGCGATTACAATCAATCAGGGAATGGCATTTCAGGCAAAGAAGAGATCATGTAAAAAGGCACTGGAGATTCCTCTGAAGTGGTGGTTTGAAAGGGGGAGGGGGGAGTTGCAGTGCACAGAGAGTGAAGAAAACAAGATGAAAAGGGTCTTATTGGCCATGTTTGGAAGTTTTAAATTTAGCATGAAAGAGAGCTCACTTAAAGGAATCAATCGCAAAAAGACAGCAGGAGAAAAGGGAATAAAATTAATATTTTGCAAAACTTAAAGTAATTCCAGTTGAGATGACTTCTCTGGTCTACCCTGGACATCACTAAAATGTCTAATTGGTATTTCGCTTCTGAGGTAAAAAAACTGAATCAAAAAGATAGGATCTACATATAATCTCCTCCCTGAGGGGTGGATAGCAGAAAAGTGGGTGAAGGGAGACGTCAGATGGTGTAAGATATGACAAAATAATAATTTATAAATTATCAAAGGTTCATGAGAGAGGGGGAGAGGGAAGGGAGGGGGAAATGAGGAGCTGATACCAAGGGCTCAAGTAGAAAGCAAACATTTTTGAGAATGATGATGGCAACAAATGTATAAATGTACTTGACACAGTGGAGGTTTGTATGGATTGTGATAATAGTTGTACGATCCCCCAATGAAATGATTTTTTTAAAAAGGTAGCTCTATGCGGTTCCATCAGAAGTGACCGCCCCTTTCTTCAGGATACTGACGTTTTGTTTCCGGAGAAAGGCCCTATAGCACCCTTTCTAAACTTGGCTCTGGTTTGGTCACTACAATGACCACTTCCTCCCCTACTCCTCCCCCACCCCACCCATGAGGCAGTAAAGGGGAGCAGCAACACTGCAATTGCCTTTACGCAATCAACCTGCCGTTTCTCTGTTAACTGCACCACAGAAAACAAACTGAAAGCTAAAGTGATTGTCAAAGGGAGCTTACATTCATCTCAGAGCTTTGAGCCCCCTTCAAATCAGTTCAGTTTGGGCAGATAAAGGGAAACCAGACTGAGGTAAAATTTTTAAAATTCTGGATGATCTGGGACACCAATCAATAAAGGACAGGGAAAACCTTGGAATGGGGCACTGAGAAAAGGCACAGCGAGCCCTTTCAGGAGCCTGATGCACAATCACATGGAGTTACTGTCAAGTCGTGGAGCATGAAACCCATTCCCATTGCTGTAGTCCACCGCCATCTCTGAGCCGGGCGCCACGATCTGTGAGCAGCTAGTCATGAGATTTGGTTGCTCTCCAGCACTCCCACTGCCCTTGTTTTTGCAGAGAGAAAGTGTCTAGCAGGGCTTTGACACACAAACATTTCCTGTTCCAGGTAGCACTAACGTCCACTCATATTTTACACATCGAGTTGCGTTCAGATGAGGCTTCATCAGCCATGACTAACCCAGAGAGAACTGGCTTGTAGCCCTGCTTTCAAGAGACCCCACTGGTTTTTCTTTTCATTCCTAAAGTACATCTCAAGGTGATGTTCACAGTTCCAGAAACAGAGGAGAACCAACCAAGCCTATGGCAGAACTGCCACATGGTTGATGACTACTGTGTATTACAAGGTCATAGTTCAAACCCACCAAACGCTCGGTGGGAGAAAGACAGAATTTCTGCTCCTGAGAGGATTTATACCATCGGAACCCCCCGAGGGGACAGTTCTGTCCCATCCCATTGGGTCACTGTGAGTCAGAACCACCTTAATAAAGGTGAGGGTTTGGGGTGTGTATATTGGCATGGGAACACCACTGGCACTGCCAGGTAAACATTGGACTGCCAACTATCAGGTTGGTGAGTTCAAACCACCACTCCACAGGAGAAAGACGAGGCTATCAACTCCTATAAAAGCTAGTGACTGAAAACCTCTCTAGGCTTGCCATGAATTGGAAGAGAGGCAGGGCTCTCTGCTCACATAAAGACTTACAGTCTGGGAACCCACTGGCGCAGTGCTATCCTGCCCCATAGGTCACCGTGAATCAGAATAGATTCTATGGCAGGGAGGTTATGTTTTCATAGCGGTTAAGGGCTTGCCTGCTAACCAAAAGTCAACCATGTGAATTTTCCAAGACAGCAGGTCCCCAAAAAGATTTCAGCCTTAGGAACTCTAGGTGACAACTCTACTCCCTTCATAGAGTGGCTATGAGTCAGAGCTGGCTCTTTGGAGACTTTTTGTTTGTTTGTTTATGCTAAAGGTCTGAGAGGTCTATTGTGAGCCTTTCTCTCACCCATTCCTCTTCCCCCAGAAACAACACTTAGGTTTCCATTGTCCCACACAGCATTTTTTACACCCCCCCCATGTCGTTCTGGTAGAGGTACCTGTACTCTCAGCTCTAAGATTGTGTAGGTTGTTCGGTGCAATATTCTCTGGTCCACAATTCGGGGGTGCTCAAATGGGTGACCAATGCTCTTTGATAGAGCAACTGGGGAAAATGTTCTCTTTTTCACAGGAAGGTCCTTAAGTCTATTCTATAAGAACTCTTTTCACAAAGAAAAGTATTTGATAGACAAGGCTAACAGACAGCAGAAGATGGCGGAGAGATGGGAAAATAATGATTTTGGATACCATTTTTTAAAGACTTTTGGTTAAGCCTTACATGAAGTTAACTATCTCTTTTGGATCCCTCCCCACCCTAAGTAATATAAGCCAATGTGTTCCCTTTATTACTTAAGTCAATTTGTGTTGATCTTCTTTTCAATTCCATCAAAAATAATTCTGCCTGTTACACAGGGCATACGCACAGTATGATCTGCCCATTCCACTGCCATTGTGTCCATGCGAACTCACAGAGACCCTACAGCAATTGTCCTCAAACCACGGCCCGTGTCCACATGCGGCCCGCCGAGGACAATTATCCGGTCCGCCGGGTGTTTTTGCCCCGTTTATTTTTTTATTTCAAAATAAGATATGTGCAGTGTGTATAGGAATTTGTTCATAACTATAGCTCGGCCCTCCAACAGGTCTGAGGGACAGTGAACTGGTCCCCTGTTTAAAAAGTTTGAGGACCCCTGCCCTATAGTATAGGTTTTCCAGGCTGCATACATCTTTACTGGAGCAGAAAGCCTCATCTTTCTCCTACAGAGAAGCTGGTAACTTTGAATTCCCAACCTTGCTATTAGCAGGAGAGTGCTAACCTACAGTTCCAAATACTGTACATTATTTAATACATTACTAGGAAGACCAATCACTCAGAAAGGACATCATGACTGCTGAGGTAGAGGGTCAACAAGAGACCCTCAGGGGAAGAAACGATGGTGATAATCATGAAGATTCATTCCATAGGACAAAACGACATTTTGCTTTGCTATAGATGAGGTTACCATACGTTGAAATTACTTTGATGCCAATTAACACCAACAATAACAACAGCACATATTCTCCAATACCACTTCAAGAACGTCAGCACGTTAACTACTCGGCATTGGCACTTGGAATGTGAGATTGGGAGTCAAAGAGGAAGGCTTCAGTAGCTGGAGAACATAGAATGAGGCCTTAGTTGTAGAAAATAAGCTAGTGACACCATAATAGAATGTTTCAAGACCGGCCCATTTCCAAGGTCTTCTTCATTGCAAATACCTTTTGACAAGAACATAAGTAGCAACTATACTCATAGGCCTCACCAGATTGAATACACAGAAAGCTAACTGGTCACATTCGTTTCATAGGCTGTAGATAATTAGAATCCTATTGTTGAAGCAATATAGGTGATGAAATTTACCACCGTGAGCTGCCAGAAATTCAAGCTGGATTCAAAAGAGGTTGTGTAATGAGGGATGCCACTGTTGATATCAGATGGATTTAGGTTGAAAGCTGAGAATACAGGAAGATGCTCACTCAGTGGATTATGAATAAGGAAGAAATGATGATAACTTATGTATTTGAATTATACTTCTGGTAAAGAATATTCATTATTCCATGGACTTCCAGAATGAACAAATCAGTCTCAGAAGAATCACATCAGAGTATTCTGATCTTTAGAAGTGAGAATGGTAAATTTCAGCACATGTACTTTGGGCATATTTATCAGGAGCGAGCAGACCCTGAAGAGGACAGACACCAAACCTGGGAAAGTAGATGGTCAGAACAAAGAGGAAGACCATCAGTGAGATGCATTGACACAGTTGCTTCAGCGGTAGGCTGATCATCGCAGCAGTTGTGCCCCTGGCTCAGGAATGAATAGTGGTTGTTGTTGCACCCATTGTGAGTCACCTAACAACACCTAACAACAGCAACAACAAATATGTGACCGATCCCCCAAACACAAAGGAACTAAAACCACATTTTAGAGGCTAAGAATAAACTCATGGCTTGGGTCAGGCATATCTTAATCCTCAAAGAAACAGCCTTGCTTCTCAACACTTTAAAGAGGCGGTACAGAGTAGATTTACCCAATGCAATGTGTAGTTTGATCTGACGGCTGCATCCATGATCATTGCGGATCCAAGCAAGACAAAATCCTTGATGACGTCAACATTTTCTCCATGTCTCATGATGTCACCTACTGGTCCATTTGGGTGGGATTTGGTTTTCTTTTCATTGCGTTTTAATCCGCACTGAAAGCTGCAATCCCTTAGCTTCATCAGTGTATGTTTCAAACCCTCCTCACTTTTAGCAAGAAAATGAGGTTGTTAATAAGGCCTTCTTCCAAATTCGATGCCACATTCTTCTTCATATAATCCAGTTTCATTGATTGACTAGATATGGCAAGAGGATGCAACCCTGACACACACCTTCCCTGATTTCAAACCATGCACTTTCTCCTTATTCTGTTCACGCAACGGCTTCATCACCCATGGACAAACTCCTTAGGAGCCCAATGGTCTGTGAGTCCCGTTCTTTTCAAGGCTGTCCATAGTTTATAATAATCCACACTGTTGAAGGCCTTTGCATTATCAATGAAAAACAAGTAAACACCATCCTGGTATTCTCTGCTTTGCGCCAAGATCCATCTGACCTCAGCAATGATATTTATTGCTTCAAGTCCTCTGCCATCTTCTGAATCCAGCCTGAACCTCTCACGGCTTTCTGTCAATGGACTGCTACAACTATTGTTGGATGATCTTAAATAAAATTTTGCTTGTAGGTGATAGTAATAATATGGTTCTATAATATGAGCATCCTGCTGAGTCACTTTTCTTTGAAATGGGTACAAATATAGATCCTTTTCTGACTTGGCCAAGTGGCTCTCTTCTGAATGACATGGCATAGACAAGTGAGTACCTTTCAGCTTTCTGAAATGTTTCAATGAGTGTTCCATCAATTCCTGGAGCTTTGCTTTTGGCTAGTGCTTTCAATGCAGCTTGAACTTCTTCCTTCAGTACCATTGGTACTTGCTCAGATGCTGCCTCTTAAAAGGTTGGATCTTGATTAGCTCTTTTTGTTACAAAGACTGTATTTTTCCATCTTATTTTTATGCTTCCTGCATCAGTTAGTATTTTCTCCATAGAATCTTTTAATATTGCAACTCCAGGCTTGACTTATTTTCTTGAATTCTCCAGTTTAAGATATGGAGAGTGTGGTAGTTACATAATTTCATGTCAACTTGATAAACAGAGTGAAGGGTGGAATTTAGCCTGTTATTTAGGTCACAGCCAGATGATGCCTCCTGGTTGGCATGACCTTCTCATGGGAATCCTAGAAACTTCCTCTCTTTTTCCTGGAATGTGGGCCACACTCTCTCTCTGTTTCACCTTCCTGTTGATAAGTCACATGGAGCCACACTGATGGCAGGCAGAGCCCTGGAGATGTGTCTACCATCATTGGATCCATAGGACTTTCCTCCCACCAACCTGCGATTTTCCTGCGTTCGGCATCATTGTATGTGCTATGCGGGTCTAAAGAGAAATGAATAGAATAGAACTGGACATATTGGCTAATATAGGACTTATGGAGTGGACATGCTGGGATTTTTAAATATACAATTGCTTTTTCATATACAGATCTCCCTTACACACTCATATGTGTGTAAGCACATATGGATTTGTTTCTCTAGTCAACCCAGGTTAACACACTGAGCGTGGTTTTCTAACACTAGGTCCTTACACATTTCATTATCATATTTGGCTTTACCTGGTCAAGCTGCCCTTTGAAAATTCCTGTTCAGCTCTTTGACATCATCATTTCTCCCGTTCGCCTGAGCTACTCTATGATTAAAAACAAGTTTCAGAGTATCCTCTGACATCCACTTTGACCTTTACTTAGTTCTTTTCTTTTTTTTTTAAGGAACTGCCTTTTTCCATGAATGGTGTTCATCAGGTCTTCTGTCACTAGTGTTTAATGCAGTAAATCTGTGTTTGAGACGTTCTGGAAATTCAGGCAGCATGGATTTAAGGCCATATTTTGGCTCTCATGAACTTGTTTTAATTTTCTTCTGCTTCAACCTAAGCTTATGTATGAGAAATTGGTGGTCTGCTCGACAGTTGGCTCCTGGCCTGGTTTTGCTGTTGATACTGAGCTTCTCTGTCTTCTCTTCCTATAGACGTAGTCAATTTGAGTTCTGTGTATTTCATCTGGAGAAGTCCATGTGTATAGTTGCTTTTCGTGTTATTGATAAATGGTATTTTATGTTGATGAATGATGAAGAATTTTTGATCTTGCGAAATTCTATCAGTTGATCTCCACCTTCATTCCTATCACTGAGGACATAGTTTCCATCTACTGTTCCTTCCTCTTTCCTTCCAACTTTTGCATTCCAGTTGCTAATAATTATCAATGCATCTTGAGTACAATGTTTGATGAATTTCCATTGGAAGAATACAAACAACAATAGATGATACAAAATACTTAGCAATAGTTTGAGCAAAAGCTGTGCACATTTCTGTCCTCAAAACTACAAAACTCAGTTTCCTTATAAATTTAAAATACTCTAGTCCTAAAACCAAAATTACATCTTCTGTTGCTGAGTTGATTCATATTCAGAGGGACCCTGTAGGATTGAGCTCTAACTGCTCCATGGAGTTTTCTAATATTGTCCGCCGTAATAGGAACAGACAGCCTGCGGTTTTCTTCTTGAGTGACTGGTGTCTAGACCCCCAGCCTTTTAGTTAGCAGCCCAATGCTTAAATCACTGCAACACCAGGGCTCTTTTCTAGGTATTTAACAAAGAGACATTAAACACAAAAATAAAGACATATATACACTTAAAAAACTTTTACTTGAGAGTGTATAGTAGCTTTGTATCCTAAGAGCCAAACTGGAAGTAACCCAAAGGTCTATCCACAATGGAATGGGATAAACAAATGAGAGAGTAAAGCAGGTAGTAAAATACTACTAAGCAAAGACCAAAATATACCACTGATATATTATGCAACATACATTAAATATTTAAAACATATTGAGTATAAAAAGACAGGTCTCAAAACACCATCCTGAAAATTTCATCTATATAAACAACGGGCATGAAAAGTCTGAACGTGAGTTGTCTCTGTGGAGGGGATTGCCTGGAGATGGGAGCATTCTAGGTTAATTGACTGCACAGGCTCTTTAATGTTATGCTGGCGTATACCTGTGCACATCTGTCCAAACGACTTGAGCTATACACTTAATATGTACGCATCTTTGGAGATGTCTAGTGACTTCAGTTTATTTAGTCATTCATTTTAAGAACAGTCATGGAGACGATGGGGCAGCCAGCCAATCCCCAAGATCCTTTTTGTCAGTTCTTTGTTAGAGGCCAACCCACGCATATGTTATTAGTGCAAGTTAACTTCTGACAGTCCCTGCATAGACATAGTAGATCTGTCCCCCTTGGGTTTTACAGGTTGTAAATCTTCAAGGGAGCAGCAAACCTCATTTTCTTCTGCTAAACAGCTGGAGATTTCGAGCTGCTGACTGCGCTGTGAGTGGCCCACTCGTACCTTACAATGGGAGCACGGGGCTCCTTATGAGAGCAAGCCGTCCTGAACAAAAGGCCACACGCAAAAATACAAACGCATCCTCTCTGTTGTACATGCCGTTGTCACAGTAATGTGTTAAATGAGCATTCTTTACAGTCTATGAATGCAAGTGGATTGCTCACCTCAAAGTCTGAGGTTCAAACCCACCAGCTGCTCCAGGAAAACAGGAGGCGAACTGCTCCCGTAAAGATGTACAGTTTCAGAAACCCTACAGAGCATTACTGTGAGTCGGAATTGACTCAAAGGCAGTGGGTGTTTTGGAATTCGAGTATCCTTAGCTCAAAACGAGAGCATCATCGCTACAAAGGAACTGTTGTCCAAAGATGGGTGTCTCCCGAAAGCACTGAGTGTCCTGGCCGTGGGGCTCACCAGGGACAGTAGCTTTGTTGGAGGAGTACTTGACGCCACAGAGGAATTCAAGGCACTGATGGCGGAGGCGCGGCAGGGAAAATGTCGTGGCCAGCCAGAGTTTTCGAGTCTCTTTCCAAAAGCGACTCTTCTAGGATTCCTGGAAGGGATCTTTGCAAAAAAACTCTTTCCTGTCCCCAAAGCCACTGAAGAGGCCACAAATCTGTGCTGGACGTAGAGGCAATAACCACATACTGAAAACTTACATGGAAAAAAGTCGCCAGTCTTTCCACAAAACATACTGATGCAAATCACACTTTATAAAATATTTTTTTAAATAAAAAGAATGTAATTGCTCATTGAATGGTAATATGAATGCAAATTAACTTACTGTAATTATACCATGCAATTTTCTACTTTAAAAACTTAGAAAATGGAAGAGACCTGATAAGTAATTTGAACTGTAATTCTTCATTGTGTTCCTTCATTATGCAATGGTTACCATAAGCAATTTGCTCAGTTTTAATGTAAAATGTTTTCAGTTCATACCTCTGCATTGGTGGCACTCGAATGAGACCATTCAGCATTCACACGGACACCCCCACTCCCCGACACCAAATGCATTGTAGAAACAATCGAGAGAAAATTAATATGGCACGAGAGAATTTGTGAAGGATATTTTCATTTTCAAAACCTATAGGATGTAAGGGTCTCTATCCTATGCCTTCAACATGCCTTTAAATAATCAAGATTGTCTATCCAAATGAGCTTCAGGTGATGGGCATTCAAGGTAATGGCAAGACTCTGACATTGAAGTAACAAAAGGGGGTCTAGTCCCAGATCTGCCACTAATTAATTGAGTGACCTTCCCCACTCCGGGCTCCATTTCCATCCTCTGTAAACGTAAAGGGTGGACGGTGTGATTGTCAGCTTGCAGCCCGGCTCTTACAGTCTCCGACTGCTCCAGAGCCCCTCTCCGCTCTGCATTGCTTAAGCAACATGAGTGACAGGAAATGAATTTCAGATTTAGAACTAATGACCATCTGAGCGAAACGCAAACCCTTTAGTTCAATCAGTCACTCATTGCTAGAGAATGTCTAACACAAAGATCATCCCTGGTGATGCCGATGTAAAAAAATAATTACCCGTTTTCATGCTAATAATAATTTGCATGTGCAACTTCCTCAGTGTATAAAGCCTATTACTTGGAGCACCGAGACTCAGAGAACTGGGGATCTCATTAAGAGCACTTCAGCACAGTGGAAAGAGAGTGTAAGTCTTGGGGTGAGAATTTTATTACGTTTCATTTTGGGCCTGATCCACATAGGCTAGGATATGACTCCATTACTATACCAGCCAGTTGTTGGGGTGTGTTAGAATAAAACTGTGCTCTAGTGGGGGTGATGGCATGTGTGTGTGGGGGGGGAGGTGGCCTTCCTGTGCAGTGCTGAGCTTGGATGTGGTAAAGATGCCCACAACAAATCACTCTCCAACACAACAATTTTGACATTTAGAATCCAGTGGCCGAGGTAGCATTGTTCAGACCCAGCCATCGTTCTCCTTTCCAAATCACCCCAGCAGCGTTGACATACAGCCAGTGTCACCAAGCAAACACGCCCCATCTTTCCCCTCCTCCTCACCCTGGTGTCCAAGAACACGTTTGCATCTCTCACCATTTAAATGAGATACCACTGTATTGCTCCTTTCCCCCCACTGACTTATTTCACACAGCACGATGTTTTCTATAGTTCATGCATGTTGTGACATGACTTTGAATTGCACTGCATGTTATGATTAAGGGATATTTCACTGTATATTTCTCTCTCCATACCTATTATCTTGTTTTCACCTATTGTCTATGCCTGTATGTATATAGGTATACGTATATATTTTGTTCATTCATGTGATGGATGCTTCTGTTGTTTCCAGACTTTAGCTACCGTGAAAAGTGCGGTCACAAACATTGCTACACACATTTCTGCTTGCTTTCCTAATTTTACTTCTTCTGGCTTGGGGTTGCTTTGGGGTTCAGTTGCTGTGTGGTGGGTCATGGTCACTTTTCTTTGTTTTTGTTTTGGGAGAGACCACCCAACTGTTTCACACAGTGACCGGATTGTTTTACGTTTCTGCCAGCACTAGACGAGCGTTCAGTTCCTCCACAGCCTTGCTCAGCCTGTTGTGATCTTTGCCACACACTCCCCCCGCCCCACCCATTCTTCAGTCAGTACCAGTCTCAGGGAGGGCGTGGTCTCTCCCTGTGGCTTGGGTTTTCATCTCTCCAATGGCTGATAGTGTTGAAGTGTTGAGTAGCTTTTTTTCGTGTGCTTGTTGACTACATCAATGGCTTCTTTGATGAGCTGTCACAGCTAAAGATCTGTGATCACCTTTTTGATTGGACTGTTTATCTTTTTTTGTTAGTGGTAGGAATGTTTCATGATATATTTTTGGATCCTAGACCCTCATTAGATATAGGGCCCCTGGAATTTTTTTTCATGGTTTATAGGCTTTCTTTTCACTTTGTCACTAAAGTTCTGTATGATGAACAAAAATATTTCATTTTTATGTGATTGTATTTTCCATTGTACCTTTTGCTGCTCCTGTTTGTATTGTTATAAGTAGTCATCTATCATTAAAACTAGATTACACAGTCATGCCCCTACATTATTTTCTAGATTTTTTTATAGGTTCAATTTCCAGATTTAAATCCTGGAACCGTTGTGAACTGAGTTTTAGTTGTTCTAGGTGGGCCTGACCCTCAAACCTTTTGGATAGCAGCCAAGTGCAACATGCTCAAAACAAGAAAATACCACTCATTGCTGTTGAGTCAATTCTGACTCATGGCACTGCCTGGTTACAGAGGAGAACTATTCCATAAAGGGTTCTTGATTGTAATACAGAAGCAAATTGCTAGATCCCTCTAGCAGTGCAGCTGGGTATGTTTCAACTGCCAACCTTTAGCTTAGTAGTTAAGCACAAACTGTTTGCACCACTCAGGGATCTATGCAGTGCATCTTGGGCATCAGAACTTTATCTCTTAGGAATTTTGGCGACAGTGTGTATTATGAGTTGGGCTCCTAATTCCAGGTGAGCAATTCCAAACCACCAGCTACCCTGCAGGAGAAATATGAGGTTTTCTGCGATCCTAAAGCGTCACAGTTTCAGGAACCCACAGAGTCACTCTGCTCTGTCTCTTGGGGTTTCAATAAGTGGAAATCGACTCCGTGGCAGTGAGTTTTGTTTGAAATACCATTTCTTAGTTGGGATCAATAGAGGTGCCCTGGCTATCTCTCAGGATGACTGTGATGACTGATCCCATAACGAATGGGAGAAGACATTTGGCTGGCTTTCTTTTTCAACTGGTTGGGACGCCTCAGGTGCGGAGCTCACAGAAGCATCTTATTCTGCTGGTCGAAGGTAAAGGGGAGTCTGTGTGTGAGCAGGCACTGCTGCCGTCGCACTGTAAGAGAGTTGGGTTGACTTCGCTTCACAGTTGGTTGCTCGCTGCCACGCAATGCAGTATGTCCCTCCCAGTGGAGCCTCTCCTGTAGGCGCTGAGTGGATCTGCCCGTGCTTGTTATCTGGCAGCCTGTTCCTGAGACATCCTTGGTGGGCTCTATATTTCAATGTCTTATTTAATTCTCTCAACCACCCTGTGAAGCAGTTCCTAGGATTAGCTCCATTCTGTACCCAACAATACAAGGAAAGAGGAACAGGAGAACTTTGCACGGTCAAAGCCATGACCCTTCAGTGTTGTGTCTATCCACGAGGGAGAGAAACACCCTCTCACTCTCCGAATTCCCATGAAAACACACATAGTTTTATTTTTTTCTCTTGGCATAGATGAGTATCTTAGAAAAGATAAACCATTTTATCTCTGTTCATAGAACAGTGCCATGAATCACCATTTCCCTAGCTATAAAATGAAAATAAAACTAACATGAGGGGCTGAAAAAGTTCATGAAAAAAAATCCATTATCTTTGAATTCTATTTTCCCCACCCCATATATTTTTATCAAGGACACTCTTTCGTTTGCATTTTACCATTCATATCTTCCTTGCAAAATCATTTCTTCCTTTCTGAAAAACCAAAACAAATAGTAACCCAGTTCCTTTTTGAAGCAGTATGTGATCACTCGGAAACCGACTCTACCCTCAGCCCTGGGTTGGAGTTAGGACATAAGCAAAGCCAGTGAATACATCCCCATCTCCTGGCTAGAATGATCCATTTAGGGGTTGGCAGAGAACTCAGTCTTATTTATACAGACTAAGCCTCAGAACTCCTGCGAGGGAATACAGAGACAAAAATGCTCTCTTATTTGCCAGCTGTGAATGAGGAAGAATGTAAGGCCCAGGAAGCAACAGCTTACAGACCTAAAGGGAATGGGGCTTAGAATGCAGGTGACATTAAGAGGAGCAAAGTAGAGACCCCAAAAATATCATATCCTTTGTCACATCGCTGGGCCACTGGGTCAAGTGTGGACCAGAGTCAGACTATCCTTTATACTAACAGAAATGGACATGTCCCTTTTATCACATGGCAATGGAGGAAATGGGGGTTCAGTAGTAGAATTTTGACCTTCCATGGGGCAGGCTCGGGTTTGATTTCCAGCCAGTACATCTCATGCACAGATATCACCCATCTTTCAGCTGAGGCTTATGCTTTCTTGCTGACCAATTTTCAGAGGTACATCCAGACTAAGATGGACTATGAAGAAAGGGCTGGCAATTCACTTCTGAAAAAGAGTCAAAGAAAACAATGCTGTACATGAACTTGTCATGAGTTGAGGGTGGAGTGGGTGACACAGCTAACAATCACAGTTGTTGAAGCTAGCACAAGTTGGGTCATCAAGCAGACAAGAGGTTATAAAGATGTAATTAAGTCATGAGTGGGAAATTATAAGACCTTACATAAGTATGAGGTTTAATGATAGTGATTATGATGACATTGTTAAGAAGGATGAAAGTAATAGAAAAGGTGAGGACCTTTCCACAAATGTGGCACAGGAATTTCATGTAGATCATAAAATTCCTTTGAAAAGTGCCATACAGTTCTTCTATATTCCTCCCAATATTCTAGTAATATTGTCACATGCGAGGGGCACCCCCCTAAAACAGAATTGCAGTGGACAGAGTGGAGATTTCATAGCATGCATTTTTCCCACGAGGCCAGCATCATGCAACTCCATCTGAGTCAGTGCACCCAGTTGTGTCATCTGGAAAGGTTCTCTCTGGTCACAGTGCATTTTTTCATCTGAGCAGTTTTGCTCAAACCTCATTTTTGTGTGATGGCCTACTGAAGAGAACAGCGTGCGGCTGTGAGATTTTGTTTTCTGCTCAGGAAAACGGCCGCAGAACCTGCTGTGATGTTGAATACAGCTTACAAGGACAGCACTATGGGAAAAACTCAAGTACATGAGTGGTTTTCTCATTTTAAAAAAGGTGAAATTTCAATTGATGACAAAACTCGTTGTGGACAACCCTCAACTTCCTGAATGGACGGAAATGTCTACTGCTAGTGCATTTGGCGTTTGTTCCACCAGGTCAGCCTGTTCATCAAGGTTTCTATTTAGAGCAGCAGTTCTCAACCTGTGGGTCACGACCCCTTTGGGAGTGCCAACGACCCTTTCACAGGGGTTGCCCAATTAATAACAGTAGCAAAATTAAAGTTACAAAGTAGCAACAAAAGTAACTTTATGTTTGGGGCGGGGGGTCACCACAACACGAGGAACTGTATGAAAGGGTCGCTGCATTAGGAAGGTTGAGAACCACTGATTTAGAGGTTCTGAAAAGATTGCATAACAGTGTGCCCCCAAACAGGCCTGATTTGTGGGAGGCAGGGGACTGGTTTTGCCTCCATGACAATGTACCTGCTCATGCAGCCATCTCAGTGCACCAGTTTTTGTCAAAAATACAGTATCCCAAAAAAACACACACACAAAAACAACATGCCTCTCTTGCCCACGCACCTGACCTCGCTCTCTGTGATTTCTTTTCGCTTTTTCCAAAGAAGAGGGACATGAAAGGAAAGCAATTTGACAATGTAGAAGAGGTGAAGAAAAAAAACGAGGGAGGTGCTGTCAGCCAGCCAAACAGATGAGATTGAAAAATGTTTCCAAGAATGGAATCGCAGGTTTGACAAATGCATTAAGTATACTGGAGAATACTTTGAAGGTGATAAGATTGTTTTGTAAGAAAATTTAGATGCATAGCTTTGATTAAAAAAACACTCCATTTTTGGGAGAGGGAGCGGGTACCCCTTGGCACACTTCTGAAGAGACCATACCCAGTGGTGAACTTTTCTTGACCACACCTTCTACCTCCTAGCCTTCATTCCTTCACTCATGCTCCTTCCCTTCTTAACTACCTGTCCTTGGTTCCCATGTGTTGGGATCCTTCCCACTCATTGAGACCTCATTTAAATGTAGCCTCCCCCACATCACTGTCTCGTTTTTGGCTCCTTGAAATGTAGTGGTCGGTTATAACCTTGATTGAGCTGAGTGTAGGAGGCATTTTTCACAAGTGGGAGTCTCCACTAAGATTGTAATCTCTTAGAGTAGACGATAAGCTCCTTGTAAGGAGCAGAGAAAGCGCTGGGGGCAACACCTGCCACTGCGCTGATGTCCAGGGTGATCCCTCCAGTGTGGATGGAATTCCACCACGGAAAAGTCATCACTTGGATACGTATGATGAGGAGACCCTTATAAAGACGGAGACACTCTTTATAATTAGAGACCTTGAGACCACAATTTAACTGGGGCTTGTGAAGAACTGGATGGCAGTGAAAGATATGCCCGAGACAGATAAAAGGGGAAAGGGACGAGGACTAAGGAAGCGGTAGGAAAGGAGAATGGAAGGATAAAGGGTGAGGGATAAAGGAGGAGGGTAAGGAGAGAGGGAGAGAGAGAGAGGCGAGGAGAAAGGAATGTCAACAAGCTGGCAGAGAGAAGTTTGGATCCAGGAATGTCGCCAAAGGATGAGAAGTCAAAACTGGAATGGGTCTAGTCTGCTTCCCTGGCCTCCGGAAGACAAGGCCTGGCCAAAGAGTCAAGCAAGCCATGGCTGTTCTCCAAGAGGCAGCCCCAGGGCGATTAAAATGACAAGGTCTTTCCTTTAGGCATTCGCTTTGAGGACTAAGGTGCACCTGAGCCAAGGCACGCTATTTTAAATCATCTCACGTGCATGTGAAGATTGGGCATTGAATAAAAAAGACTGTTTTAGACAGGGTTCTCTAGAGAAACAAAACCAGGGCACTTAATAATTTTGTATATATTTGATAGATAGATAGATAGATAGATAGATACAAAAGAAATAAGCAGTTAACTAATCTATAAAGCAGTACAAATGTCTCAGTACAACTCACTTCCGTGAGACAGTTGTGAGACACTGGCAGTCCTTCAAGTCTTGAGGGCTGCAGGTTAGTCTTCCGTGGAGCAATTCAAGCTATCTAGCCATAGGCAGCAAACAGCAAGCAGGTCACCCACCAACAGTCAGCCAGATGATAGGGTCCGACAGTCCTCAGCTCAAGAGATGTAGTGTGACAAAGCAGGTCTTGAAGGAACTTCAAGTAACAGAGACACAGTCCATGGGTTAGGCGTACCACAGGTAGTGCAGCTTGCAAATGGAGGCACAGAATGAGCAAGGCAGCAGCAGCACACTCTTCCGATGATCAAAGAGCAAGAGAGAGAGAGAGCGGCGAGGCTCGCCGAGCTATTTATCTCTCCGCCCTCCACCCAATCTCACATGTGCTCATTGGCCATGTTGGTACAACTAACCCACCTCTCACAAAGACCAAAGGAGAATAGTGCTGGTGAAGAATCTTGAAAATACCATAGACAGTCAAAACCCCGAACCAAACAAATCTGTCTCGGGAGACGTACATTCAGTATGCTCCTTAGAAGCAAGAATGGCAAGACTGCGTCGTCTTACAGTCCTCGAACACATTATGAGGAGAGACTAATCCCTGAAGAAGACGATGTCTTAGTAACGTCGAAAGTCAGTGGAAAGGAGAAAGACCTCTGAGGAGATTGATTGACCCGGCGGCTGCAACAGGCTCACACATAACAGCAATTATGAGGATGGCGCAGGTGAGGCAGTGTTTCATTCTATGGATCGGAGCCAATTGGTGCCACCTAAGAACAGCATATGCATCCCAGCTATAAACTTTCTTATTTGTTTATGTAAATTAAAACATGAACAGGAATAAAAGCCCAAACTTCCTAAAGTAATGACATTAGGCATACGACATACACTTTAAGAGATTGGGATGTGTCTTTATTTGAGTGGGCTGATCTCCCCCACAGGAGCCCTGGTGGCATAGTGGGTTATGTATTGGGATGCTAACCACAAAGGCAGGAGTTCAAAACTACCAGCTGGTTTGCAGAAGACAGATGAGGCTTTTACTCTAATAAAGAGTTACAGTCTTAGTAATCCACAGGGGTGGCTCTACTCTGTCCTCTAGGGTGACTATGAGGTGACTAGGGTGTCAACTCCATGGCAGTGAGCATCTGGATCTCCCATGCAACCGCTAGCTAGTGTCCATAGAAGTTGCCAGGGCTGAAGCCCTATGTCTGGAGGAGCAGACTGTAGCAGATCGAAAGTTCTCCCTATAGGAATGTCATTCTGCAGCTCCCGCGCTCTCGGCGGTGTCCTCACCTGGGCGAGCAGGCTAAGAGAGGCAGCCAGAAGACTGCGACTCCTGAGAAGATGATTTGTCACACATGCATCACTGGAAATTTTTGAAAATCGCTCATGTTAGTGACTGGAAACCATCCAAGAAATTTGCAGACTTGAGAGAGGGTCGTTTTCCTGCAGAAAGAATGGTGTGTCAGGTAGCCAGTCCACTCTGCCCGCAGGCATTTGCTTCTACTCCTTCACACATCCAACCAGATCCCACTAGCCAGGAACCCTGAGAAAGGAAGCTGTTGGGGTACTGGGTATCCATTGAAAATAGAAATTAAATCAGTCTATCTTGGGCACATATTGGTACTTCCAGAAAAAAAGAAAAAGTTAATGCCTCCTGCCGAATTCTAAACGGCATACTTAGTCGTTAGAATCTTCCATATCTCGATTAACTCAATCAGAATGTTTCTGCAGCTTGGAGACATGTGGGCCTGTAGGTAGTTCCTGGTTCAGTGTCAAGCTCTGACACTGGGTCACACCCAGTTCAAATCGGTCTGATGGCAGAAGGTCCAGGTCATAGGAAGATCAAAATACCTCTGTGATCCAAAGATCACGACAAGCAGAGCTACCGCGAAGAAGGGCCATTGGCACTCAAACACCCTCACGTGGGGCCTTCTCTTCAATGAACCCTCTTACTTCCGGAGCACACCAGGCACCTCTTCGCCGAGCGGCTCCTTGTGCTGTTTCCTCTACGTGAGCTGCCCTTTCCTACCATTCTACCTCACAAAGCCCAAGTTGGAGGTAGCGTCCTTGGCATTTTACTTCCCCTATCCAAGCCCTCTTGTGGTTACTGCTACTTGGCCTCTCATTAGCTTTACAGAATTTAATTCTGTTATAGATGCCTCGATTACGGTTTCTTGGTTAGTGCCTGTTGTTCTAAACACACTGGAAGCCATCCTTGATGCACCCCTCTGCCTCATATCCCAATGGCCAGTCCTTTCCCAAGCCAAGCCAACGCTACCTCAAACACACCCACTTCCATCTTCTTCCTTGCCTTCAGCCTGGACCAAATCACAGCGCCCTCTTCCCTAACTCTCTCTTGTCCCTTGATTTTCCTCGTGATTCCCTCCAATCTGGGTTCCAAATATTCGCCAAAGCAGTCTTTTAAAAACACATGTCAAATCCTTTCCATTTGGAACACATCAACAGCTCTTCCTTGCACTTCAGTTTACAACACATTGCCATTGTGTTGCTTCTAACCCATACGACAGAGTAGAGATGACCCCGGTCGGTTATTGAGGCTGTAAATAGTGTGGAAGCCAAAATCTTTGTTATCCCGTAGAGCAGAGGGCGACTTTTGAACTGCTGACTGGTGGTTAGCAACTCACTGCGCCACTAGGCTCCTTGCTGGTTCTTAGGCGTCCAAAACGATGATCAGAGTTCTCAGCGTTCTCAAGGCACTGACAGCCCTCCGCTCCTTTCACTCTTCCTCTGCCCAATGTGTTCCAGCCGCAATAACCCCTTTCCCCTCACCATCCTCACCTGAGATAAAGTGATGCTCCGTGCGCTTCGGATGGGTTACCTCCCACCCTGCGACAGCTCCGCCCTCGATCCCATCGCACCGAGGCCCGGCTTAAATGCCAGCTGCTCAGAGAGGCCCGACCTCACCACCATCCTTAATTATAAACACCCAAAGAACCCTGTAATGTCTGCCTCATAGACCTAATTATAATTGATAACTATGCACTTATAATTATATGTGAAATATCATTGCATTTTATAATTGTATTTTCACGTAATGTGTGTTTTCTCCAGTAGACTATGAGCCCCACGAGGACTAACTAATGATTTTGGTTTGCCTGCCTGCTATTTTTGTGTTTGTTTGGTCACGATGGTGGCTGGTCCCTCTCCCCTCCTCAATTTAAAGGCCGGCATCCTAATTCTGACCATCTGTAAATGCTACCTTGGTTGGAAAGAGCATCTGTTTAACTTCAGGGCCTTGAGATGAAGAGGTGATCTTGGATTCTTCAGATGGACCCTGTATCCGGGGATAAGTATCCTTATAAGGAAGGGACAGACAGAGGAAGAGCCACAAGGAAGGGGGAAAGCAACATGGTCACTGAAGCAGGGATTGGAGTTAGGCTGTCACAAGCCCAGGGACACCTGGAGTCAGGAAAAGCTGCGAGACGCGAGGAAGCGTGCTGCTCCCTTAGAACCTTCTGGTGGAGCTCTGCTGACACTTTATTTCTGATCTCTCTCCCCAGGGCCACCACTTAGCTGTCCGTTTGTCTCCCTGGGGTGGCTTGTGTGTGGCTGTGGTGCCGGAAGCAATGCCACTGGTATTTCAAAAGGCAGCAGGGTCGCCCGCAGTCGACCAGTTGTGGTGGAGTTAACAGACTAAGAACAGACAACGCAGAGGGACTCCTCTGTCCACCTCTCAGGAACTAGTCACTGCCATTTTGAGGCACAGCTTGGAAACACGGCCAGCTACCGAAGGCCTAATGAACGGAAGCAGAGCATTGTCAGAAAGAGTGCCGGAGGATGGGCCCTTTGAGTGGGAAGGCACCCAAGATGTGACTGAGGAGAAGCTGATTTTTCTGAGTGGAGTCAACCATGGCGCTTGGTAAAGCAGAGGGGCAGCAATAGCGAGGAAGGCCCTCACGGAGATGGGTGGACACCGTGGTTGAAACAATGGGCTCCAGCAGGGGCGCAATCGTGAGGATGGCGCAGAACCGGGTAGCGTTGCAGTCTGCTGTGCGCAGGGTCGCTTTGGGTCGGAACCGACTGGATAACAACAACAACATCCCCCAGGGACTCCAAATATAATACCAAACAAGCAAACAAACAAACAAGATAAAACCCCACTGCCATTCAGTCAGCTCCGATTCCTGGAGACCTATTCAGGGCTTCTGAGACCATCTGTCTTTACAGAGGCCCTGAATTTCATCCTGTTCCTATGGAACAGCTGGTGATTTTGAACCATCAACCTTCCGGTTAGCGGTCCAATGTGCACCTAGCGGTGCCATCAGGGTACGTATTAAATAGAACACATTAGGTGCTAAACATATACACTAAATTCAACTGATGATAACTCACCTTACAAAAATATAGGCATGTACCAGTTTTGCAGCTTAAATATAAGGAAGCAACTTAATAATTAAACTAGACAATTTCCTTCTTTGTAAATGCGAACAATGATATTGACCAAGTTTTCTGGCTAAGCCTGGCTTGCACCGGTGAAAAGAATGGTATTTATCTAACATATCCTCGCACTGGCATCTACGCATCCTGGGGCAGCTTCTCTGAGTTGAGACGCGTCATTCTAATTGAAATCACTTGGCATGTTACTCCTGCTTGCAGGAGAAGACTCCCACACTGATTGTTATTAAACTAGTTAGTACAGGGGGAATTACATTCGAGGAGAATTTTCTGGCAGACTTTTTGAAGCCCTTTCATATATGATGGGTCTGCATGGATTAAATAAATAATAAATTAAGTCCTAAGAATTATAGCAAACAACTTTTTATCCATCCATATTCCAAGAAACCTAAGAGGGAGTCTCAACATTAGCTAGACATGTGTGATTACATTTTATTTGATTTCATTATGGTCTCATTACTGGCATTCAAATATTTAAACAGCTAAATTTGAATTCTCTCATCCCTTAATAATTTACCCCCAAATAAATTGCTGCCCTCCAGGAATGAGCAGGTGCATTGTCAGGGTGGAAAAAATTCCTGGGGGCAACTATCCTGGCCTTTTCTCCACAATTGTACTTTCAGTTTCCTAAAACGTCTTACTTATAAGGCCCTGTGATAGTCCTGTGCTCTTTAAGAAATTACATCAAGCTGACCCACAGCCATCGAGTCAATCCCAATGATAGTGACCCTAGAGGACAGAGCAAAACTGTTCTGTAGGATTTCTGAGACTGTGAATCTTTAGGGGTGTAGAGAGCCTTATCTGTCTCCCATGAAGTTGCTGATGGGTTGGACCACTGCCCTTTCAGTTGTAGCTGTGGTAGTTACATAATTTCATGTCAACTTGAAGCTACATTAAAGTGTAGGGGTGGTTTTCAACCAGTCAACCAGATCACTGCCTGATGGTGCCTCCTGGTCTTGTCCCGTGGTCCTCTCATACGGAGCACCCTGGGAACCTCCCCTTCTCGCTCCGCCTTCACCTTCCTGCTGGCTCACCCTGCTTGCTGGCAGAGCCCTGTGATGCGTCCACAGCCATTAGTTCACAGGACTTTGCACGGGCCTGTGAGCTTCCTGCATTCTGCATCATTGCATGTGGCTGCGTGAGTCTAAAGAGGCACTTATGGACTAGTATCAGACTGACGGACTTGTGTTGGACTGGGTTGGGATGTTTTCTTGATATATAATTCCTTTTTGATATAAAGTTATTTCTTAGACATACCTGAGTGTCACTGGATTTGTTTCTCTAGTTGACCCGGCCTAACACAGTAGCCTGATGCTTGACTCACTGTGCTATGAGCTTAATTCTCTTTCTAATTGTCATTTAATTGACTGTGACTGATCACTCCGTACAAGACCAAAAAGTGTCATCTTTCTCCTTTGAAGTGGCTGGTGGGTTCGAACTGTTGACCTTAAGGTTATCAGCCCAATGTATAATCCACTAAACCATGATAGCTTCAAATTGAAACTCGGACACTGATCTGATTCTGACTGATAGAGACTCTATAAAGCATTTCTGAGATTGGACATCTTTCTTGTGGCAGATAGCCTCACGTTTCTCCCATGGAGTTTTTGGTGGATTTGAACCACCCACTTTGTGGTTGGCAGCCCAACGTCTAATCCACAGCACAACTCTAAGCTAATGCCATTCCAAAGTAACTCAAAGGAGAATGGGAAAGAGAAGTGAACAGGTACTGTTTCAAAAGAGCAGTCTTAATACCAGTGGTGTCTGAGGGTTTTAAAAGCCTCTACAAAGAGAGGAGCTTCAAGTCTTCTGTGAGGGAGGGAGAAACGGGGTGATCAGCAAGGGTCCTAGAGAATGTGACTCTATTAGGACAAAGGTCTATCCCTTAGCCACTGATCACTAGACATCTTCACTACTGAAAGGGCTCTCTCCAACTAATTCCTTTCCTGTGACACCGGTCAGCCCACTAAGATTTTCAAAGAAGTTCCAAGCAATAGGTCCTTGTGAAGACTTCTCTCTCTCTGGGCACCGTGTAGCTACTGCCCAGGTGAGATGCAGCAGCAGGTGTATCTTTCTTTGTGGGGACACGTACACTCAGTTTGTTACTGCCCCGACACGTTTTATTAATTTCACAGAAATGCTTCCTCGTCCTGTGGCTCTTCTTTTTTTATAAAGGTTGATAAAGAACCAGATTCCCTGGGAGGAAACGTTCTGTACTGGTGACATAAAGTGAGACCCAATTTTGAGTATGCCAAGCCACATTTATAATCATTTGATGGCTCCCCAGTGCCTGTAAGATGGGATCCAGACTATTTAATCGGCAGCGCTGGGCCTTCTCTGGCACACCCTGCTCCCCGTCCCTGCTAGCATTGTGTCCTATCAAGACTCTCCAGCTTTTATGAAGAAAAGCCAAACAAAGCAGTAAGGCAATAAGGTAGTTGCATGAAGAACCCCTCCAGCAACTTGGATGACTGGGTCCGGAGTAAAGCGATCTGAAAGGAATGACATTTAGCTATTATTGTATTGAGCAAATAATTACTGGATGTGTCACCTTTGATGGGTTTATTAATTTGACAAATTTTCTTGAGCCTCTATGAGACCCAAGAAAGAACAAACTGTTGATTAAGGCGTGATTTTGCCTTCAAGGGACACACGTCAAGATCTCTCTTGTTAGTTGCACTCCGACTCCCTGCCGCCCAGGTGACAGAGTAGAACTGCCCCTTCGAGCTTTCATGGCTTGGATTTCGGCAGCTTGCCAGGCCTTTGTCCCTGTGAGCTGATGCTGGGTGGGTTTGAAAGGCCAACCTTTTGGTTAGCAGCCGAGGACTTTCCCAGGAGTACAACAAGTCTTTTTTTATTCTAGAAAAATCAGTTCAGGATGGAGTTTTGCCAATTCTCTCCATTCGTTGTACCAAGTGTGTCCCCAAGTTACACCCACTGCACCGAGCCGTGACTGGTAATAGGCTTTATGTTGTTCCTGACCTTGGGTGTTTTCTAAGTCTCTATCTCTCCACTCCTGAGCTCAATGCTCACTTTTCCGTGGGAGCTGCTGTTCCGCTTTAGACTAAGATTTGAATGCTCTTGAGCAAAGATACTTCAACTTGGCTGGGGATAAACATTTTCCCCCGTCTGACTTGGGCTCCAGAGGCTGCCGCTAAGGGGAGCGACGATTTCACTCTTTCCACCATGTTGTAAAGGGGCCCTTGTGGCATAATGGTTATCTGTTGGGCTGAGAACCCAAATATCTGCACTTCGAAACCACCAGCTTCTCTGAGAGAAGAAAATGAGCCGTTCTGCTCCCATGAGGACTTACGATCTCAGAAACCCACAGGGCTGTGTACCCTCTCCTTCAGGCTCACTGTGAGCCAGAAGGGACTCAGTGGCAGTGGGTTTGACTTTTCTTGAACCATGTAGTAATCTACCCTGCTCTAACTACCAACAGGATAACCCCACATTTCAAAGGTGAACTATAGAAATGTAAGAGGTGTAATAGAACATAAATGATAAACAAGGATTCTACTTGTCCTGTGAGAGCATAAAATCATGCAAAAATTACCTTACAATACAGACAAAACTAAGAAATCCTGGGTGTTCCATCTTGTAAAGGCCCTTCTCCCGACCAAGGCCGACTCAGAGCGTCCCTGCACGGCAAGGTAGAACTAGCCCTCTGGCAGACTATAACGCTTTTTAAACATTTTAATTAGTTTATTTATTTTAAAAATCATTTTATTGGGAGCTCTTATAGATATCATAACATTCCACAGTTCAATCATATTAAGCAGTATTGTACAACTGCTACCACAATCAGTTTCAAAACATTTTCCTTAAAATTAAATAATATTTCATTGAGAGATCTTACACATTCCAATATGTCCGTTCCCTTCCAATACAGTTCTGTTGTTCAGTCCCATCGGGCGGGGTATACAATCATCAATGTTATCAATTCCCTCTCCCTCCCTTTCTCCCCACCGCCCTCACTTCCCATACCCTCAGGGAACCCTTTCTCCTACCACTGTCTCTCAGGGGTCATCTATCTTGACTGCCATGTACTGAGCGATCTTGAATGCACAAATGAACATCCGCAAGTCGAACAAGACTAATGAGGTGTACCACATGGGGGCCTTACTTATAAGGGGTGGAAATCTTAAAGGGCTAGAGGAGAGTTATGTGGGTCATCAGTGCCATACTGCACCCTGGATGTATTCTCCATTCTGTAAGACCCTTCTAAGAGGGACTGTCCAACTGTCTTGCTGGGGGACTCTTCATGGGAATAGAAAGCCATTATTTCTCCTGCAAAGTGACTAGTGGTTTTGAACCACTGACCTTGCAGTTCACAGTCCAAGGCGTCAACATTCTGCCACCAGGACTCCTTGCTCCCAGCATAGCTCTGGAGTCCTGGTCCCCTTCTCGGTTACTGTAGTTTCTTTCTGACCTGATTCCTAAGGCCTTCCGAGGCAGATGGTGGATCAATTAGGGGCCCTTAGAGACTCTTTTCCAGTCTTATCAATGAGTGTGAGGTTCTTTTTGAATATAACACTTAGTGTTGTCTATTTGTTTTTATCCAGTTTATGAAAATGGGGTAGATCTCACAGTGTCCCATGTGAAAGCAAACTGTTACCCCGAACCATTGCCTGGCTTTACCCTGTGGGCTTCAGGCATGGAAGCGGGCTGCACAGTCGGGGAAAAATGGGATAGGTTTGAAATGACGTGGCATATTTGTTCATGTGATTTTATTGATTCTAGAATTAGTTAAAGTGCTAAGTGTCAGATGGGTGCTGTGTCCAACCAGAGGGGATACAGAGTCAACATGATAGTATGATGAAACCCACAGGAGACATTTCACATCTCAGGCTTACTCTGGGATTTCAAATGGCGATTTACCACGGGCTTCTAGAAGAGATTCCTAAACCCAGTTAACTTTCTGTATGCTTCTGACAGCGTTCTACTAGGGGCAATGCCAGGCTATTTCTCAATGGGAAGACTAGCATAGAAATGCAAAAACAAACAAAGATACCACAGGAGAGAGACCACATTGGCTTAAATTTATATCAAAGCATAAATGACATTAGGTATATTGCCTCTCTACTAGAAAATGGCAAACCTATTGGTGTGCGGAGGATGCTGGGTTTATGTATAGATGAAACAAAAAGCAATGTTGAGAAATTCTGCTCTTAGATCTCTGGAACTTAAAATTACTTTACATATATAAAGATATCAAAATTTTGTGTATATATAAATCTATATAATTTTGTATATATAGATTGAGTAATTTAAGTTATTTTAAATACAAACATAATTAACTTTTATCTACACAAAAATATTTTAGAGAGATATGTTTATATAAAATGTATATATATGCATACCGATGTATATACACATTTGTTTATATTACATTGTATAAAATCATATCATATTTCCAAAAACTAAAACAGGGATGACAAATTCTGCCCTAACTCCATGGTAAGTGAATTAGGAAGATCATATTCATCACCAGGGTAACCCTGTAAGGCGTTAACGAAGCAGGACCACTGTAACGATACTGCGGGCACCTCAAGTGATCTCGAGCCCTTGAGTGAATAAGCTGGGGGGCTGATTTGAAGTTAATCACCACAGATAACCTTTTTGGGGTCCGATGACCAGCATTAGAAGATGAGATGCCTACAACGGAACACATCAAGCGAGGCTTCCAGATGACAACGAACACAGGATTTCTTCGTGTCCAACCAAAGATTCACGATGGCACAGAGCTCATCTCCCACTGTTGAAACACCTGTAGGAGGATGGACTGTCTGTTAACCCCCGACCCCAGTCCCCCCACATCATTCAAAAGTTAACAGAGGCGGCAGACTTTGCACTGAAAATGCCCATGCCCTAGTCATTTGCAAGCAGTTACTTTTTCTGAAGAAAGGTGATTCTCTTTTCTCAGTCTCCACTGCCAGTTGCCATCCAGTTAGCTCTGCCTCTTGGCTCCCGCTCATGCATCGGGGTACAAGTCCACTCCATGGGCTCTTCGGTGGTTGATCTTCTGGACCGAGATCACCAGGTTTGTCTTCCAAGCCACCTCTAGGTGAGCTTAAACCTCTGTCCTTTTAGCTAGCAGCCCAGTGTGTTGACTTTCTGCACCATCCAAACCCAAACCAAACTCACTGCCAACAAGTCGATGAAGGCTCACAGTGATCCAGTAGGACAGAGCAGAAGGGCCCCTGGGAGTTTTTGAGAAAGTAATTCTCTAAGGGAGTAAAAGCCTGTCTTTCTCCCAAAGAGTGGCTGGTAGTTTTGAACAGCTGACCTCATGGATAACAGCCCAATAGGTAACCACTACACTACCAAGGCTCCTTCACCTCATGCAGGGACTCCGGGACTCATATTTCACATTGGCCATCATTGCGCTCCACGGCATGAGCAACAATGAATGCAAGTCTTTACATCCTACAAGCAGCATGTGCCCCGCCCGGACTGAGGCCGGATCACCCGATTTCAGACCCCAGCCTCTGCCAGGACAGTCAGCTCACTTCCAGACATAGCCTCACGTGCGTCTGCTCCTCTAGCACACCTCACTTGCTCTCTCATCTTCAGCTCAGCCTTTGCCGAGAAGGAAAAGTTACTGAGGCTCAAAGCAGTTAAGCTGCGCACAGACGCCAGGAAAGAGGTGAACCTCTAAGATCCGACCTTAAGTTTCCAAGGCGCCAAAGCCCATGTTTGTTCTTCAAACCACATCATACTGGTTCAAAGAGCATCTGATTCCTCCCTGTTCTTAGTGGGAGAGACCTGGGTTACAGACTATTAAGATATATATTAAAAGATGTTTTGTGATCTGTAGGACAAAGAGGGCTATTTAAATTGAAATAATTTTTTTCCTAGTATCCAAGATCGCTAAATCTCATGCACATTAAGTTTGAATTAACACTAACAAGGGTCTAACGGCTTTGATGCTGTGTTCTTAGATAATTAAATTCTTAGAAAATCATTCCACATTTGAGGGAAAGGCGAAGGACACAGAGAGTTCAGTCTTAATTCAAAGTCACTTACGCATTGTTACCTGCTGTTTCCAGACCTTCCCGGAATCAGCAGGGAGGATTTGATATTAAAAATGAGTTTTCTTCCCCTCCCCCCCAAATCCTCAGGGGTGTGGGAGGGGGGTGGGGAAATGATAGAGCTGCCAGCTGGAACTCGTCCTGAGTCATCTCTTTAACCTTAGCATCTCATCCTGTTCGGGAAGAGCTAGGCCGTTTTGCACCCTTACACTGAGGCTACTGTCGGCAACGTACCTTCACACGTGTCCCTACTTTATAGGTACGGAGTGGTTTGTCGTTTACAATGTGACTCCCAGAAGCACCCACAGAAGTGTGACAGGTGGGACATTTTGCCAGAGAATCATCAGAAGGGATTGTTTAGCTGCTGTAATAGTTACATAATCTGGTATCAATTTGAGAGGATTATAAGTGAAGGGGTGGAGTCTAGTCTGTCCGTCAGGTCATAGCTAAAGAGGACTCTGTGTGGGCATGGCCTTCTCCTGAGAATCCTGGGAACTCTTGGATTTTCCTCCTTGGAGGCAGGAGACACTTTTTCTCTGATCACTCCCTTGGGGACTCTCTACTAACCAGGCTAACTCCCCACAAGACATCCCTGAGGAGAAGTCACATGGACCTATATGCTGATACAACCAGACCCCTGGAGCCGGAGAAGCATGTAGAGACCCCGCCAGCACTGAGATGCGTACAATGCCACTGGATCCAAAGGATGTCTACTCAATGGCCTCTGATCATCCTGCATTTAGCATCATTGCATGTGTTTCATGAGTCTGAAGAGAACTTTATAGATTGGTATCAGACATACGGGCTAATATCGGACCTATGAGCTTGTACTGGACTCGGTTGAGATGCTTTCTTAATATAAAATTACCCTTTATATAAAACTATCTTATACACATATGAGTGTCCCTTGAATTTGTTTCTCTAGCCTACCAGGACTCACACAGCTGCTGACAGGCTTCTCGAGGGAAGTGGTGTGTACTTTGGATAAACCATCATGAACTAGTAGGTGTTTCAGATGCTTAAAGATCCCTAAAATAAATCGTCATGCCTTAGAAGTCAGCTGGTTTGGGAATGATGACTACCAATAACCAATCTCACAAGAGACTGATGAACACACTTGAAATCAGTTTACGGTCTGAGGCTGAGAAATAGAATTGAGTTTCTACACCCCCCTTCCAGAACAGCCACATTATTAAAAGTGTGCTTGCTTGTTCGAGTTGAGAAAGCTGAGGCTCAGAGAAATAAGTAATTAGCCCTGGTCCTCCAGCATGGAAAAACCAACAAGCATTTCCATTTCTACCACAGGAGATGAATTTAAAGATTTCTCACCAGGACTCATCTAAGACTGGTTCCCCTCCCTTTCTTGGTTAGTGTTTGGATGGGTACCATGGATCTTAAAACTCTGAATCTTCGACCTCCCTTTCTACTATCTTTCTTTGCCGGATGAGCCAGTTTTTAATTAGCAAGACATAATTTCAGCTATGTTAGTATTTCTAGTCAGGTGACAATATGATCAAGTATTACTGGCTTGGTGAGGATTCTGCTACTTGATGGCAACTTTACATACTCTGCTCCTTCTGACATGTGATGGCTTGTAGTTGGATGCTCAGACAGTAACCTTTTCTAGGCAAGCCCTGGTTATACACTGGGCTGCTGACCTCAAGGTCAGCTGTTCGAAACCACCAGCTGCTCCTCAGGAGAAAGACGGGACTTTCTGCTCCTGGAAAGAGGTCAGTCTCAGGAACTCCCCGGGGCAGTTCTACCCCGTGCTATAGGGTCACTCTGCGTCGTGTTGCCTTAATGACATGAGTCTCTATTTTATTGTGGTTGTTGCTCTTGTCCTTCTTTGGGTTTTTAAGGGCTTGTTTGGTCAGATCATCATTCCGCCCAGCAGGTGGGGGAGCAATCGTTATCCCCGCTTTTTCATACAAGCAAGCAGAGGGCAAGGAACCCAGGAGGTTCAGCGGCTACATGCGTGGCTGCTACGTGCACGGGGCGTGGTTTGAACTCAGCATGCACTCTGCAGGAGAACACAACCATCTTCCAGGGAGATTTTTTCCTGATTCCCAGAACCCACTCAAACCACTGCTGATCCCAGGTTCCCAAGACTGCTACTCTTTGAGGGAGCAGAAAACCTCACCTGGTGGGTTTAAACTGCAGACAGAGGGATTTGCGGCCCAACTCCAACCCATGGTGCCACCACGGCTCAGAAATCCTATAGGGCGTCCCATACCACCACTGAGGATCAGTTGGTCTAAGTCAGACAGAGACCACGAAAATACTGTACAGAGAATTCTGCTAAAGTCAGAGCTTGGAAAAGAATTTTCAGACTGAGGTCCACAATTTTGGCCCTCAGGTCCGGTGTGCTTGCAACTCCATCACACAGCTTTCAGAGAGCAATACTCAGGTATTCACTGAACTCTTGCTGTGCCGGACCAAGCCAAGCCAAACCAAACTAAATTCACTGCTTTCGAGTTGATTCCAACCCACTGTGACCCTGCAGGGCAGGGTAGAACTGCCGCCGTGGGTTTCCGAATCTTTCTCCTGCTGAGCACAGTGGTTTCACACTGCTGACGTGGCAGTGTGCCGACGTTGCTCTCTCCCAAAATTCAACATGCATGGGCTCATTTGGTCATCGCAGCAACACTACAAGCAAGCATCGTGATCACTTGTGTCCCCGGGTTACAGATGAGGAAACCATGTACAGAGAAGCCAAACAATGAATTCAAGGTCATGCAGCAAGTATCTTGAAAGCCAATATTGAACTCAGACAGTCTGCCAGCAGACTGTGGCCTTAACCAAATCTTCACAAACAGGAAAAAGGAACAGGCTCTGGGTGGGTAGTGGCAGTTGAGACAAAGAGGCTGGTGCTTAGTGGTACATGCACTTACAGGGAATCTCAGGACAATCTGGCTTGGCTAATTTTAAAATTTTCTCTCATATGTTTCACATTGCACATATTCCAACACTGAACGCATTGGCCTGCTAACTGCAAGGTCAGCTGCTCAAAACCACCAACTGCTTCAAAGGAGAGAGATGAGGCTTTCTACTTCCAAAAAGAATTACCACGAGGTGTTGAAGGGATCAGGTACCAGGCATCAAAGAACAAAGAAATCATATCATTGTAAATGAGGGTGAGTGCAGAGTGGAGACCCAAAGCCCATCTGTAGGCAACTGGACACCCCTTACTGAAGGGTTGCGGGGAGGAGATAAACCAGTCAGGGTGCGGGGTAGCAACGATGAATCATACAACTTTCCTCTACTTCTTAAATGCTTCCCCCCCCCCCACTATCATGATCCCAATGCTAACTTATGAATCTGGATAGACCAGAGGATTCATATTGGTACAGATAGGAACTGGAAACACAGGGAATCCAGCACAGATGATCCCTTCAGGACCAGTGGTGAGAGTGGTAATATCTGGAGGGTGGAGGGAAGGTGGGGTAGAAAGGGGGAGCCGATTACAAGGATCTACATATAACCTCCTCCCTGAAGGATGCACAACAGAAAAGTGGGTGAAGGGAGATGTCAGACAGGGTAAGATATTAAAAAAAATAATAATTTATAAATTATCAAGGGTTCATGAGTGAGGGGGAGCAGGGAGGGGAGGAAATGAGGGGCTGATATTAAGGGCTTAAGTAGAAAGCAAATGTTTTGAAAATGATGATGACAACAAATGTACAAATGTGCTTGATACAATGGATACATGTATGGATTGTGATAAGAATTGTACGAGCCCCCAATAAAATGATTTTTAAAAATGTCTATCATTACGCTTCCTAATTACTTACGTACGAGTGTAGCTGAAACATCTGGAGCGAAGAAGGGTTTGGTGACTAGAGATGACTGCATAGGGATGCTGCCGCGGAAGCTGGCAGAGTCCAATAAATCTCAAAATGCCACACAGCAAGGAGTCAGAGAGGCGTGCTCTCCATGACTCCACCAAGCGTAGGAGGTGGGTCCTTATTATTACCTCTGGGAATGAGAGGCCTGCAGTGTTTGCGGCACTACACAGCTTGTGTTCAATTCATCAGAATTCGACTCTTGGTCCAAGTGGCTTCAAAGCCCCTCTTCCCTTTGGCACCGCACCAGCCCAGCCGGGACAGACAGCCCTCCCTAGCCTCCTCCCAAGGCTTCCCTGCACGGTAAGGGTCTTAACTACTAGGATACTGTCTTTTGCAAACAGAATGTAGAGAAGAGGTCAAGAAAGGGTCTCCTGTGTGTTTATATTTGAAATGCCACTTTGAGGAAACCCTTAAATCCAATGACTTTCAGCCACAGTGCTGAGCTGATAGCTCAGTAATGGGTGGTAGTTGATTCCTGTTAATAGTCCAAAACCTGGTTCAGAAAGACACTGGCAAGCTCTAGGCAGTGGAGGAGGAAAGGAGCAGGACCTGGGCATTGTTTTTGGCCCAGTGATGCGCTGGGCTCTGCACTTTACATTCGTGACTCCTAGGGATCTTGTGATCCTTGTAACAGACAGACACTGACTTTTTCTACAGGTAAGGAAGCTGAACTTAAAAGCCAGGGCTAGGTCCCCAAAGCTGTGAGTCCACTGTCAGCACCACCCACCTCCTGATGCCAACAGCCACGTCCTCTTCTTTTATCGGCCTGCCCTCCCCATGTTCAGAGAGTTGTAATTTGAATCAAGTTAAACTCATATCAAGCAAAACTGCTCACTCATGACTAGTGAGTCAATTCTGCCTCATAACAACTATCTAGGGCAGAGTAAGTGGCCCTTATGGATTTCTGAGGCTGTAAATCTGTACGGGGGTAGAAAGCCTTTTCTTTTGCCCTCAGAGTACATGGTGTTTTTGATCTGCTGACCTTGCGGTTGGCAACCCAGAACATAAATCACTAAGTCACTCAGATTGCTTGGGAGTTCATTAAAAGCACAAAACAAGGCAAAAAACCAACTCCCATCAAGTCAAGCTACCACCAGGCTACCGGACTGGAAGACAGAGAGCTGCTTTCACGGTTCTGAGGCTGCGCATCTTCGTGAGAAGACCCAGTCCCGTCTTCCTCCCAAGGGGTAGCCGTTGAATGGCAGACCCAGCGGCTGGTGCCCCACTTGACATCCACTCTGCCACTGGGGCTCCCATCAGGAAGCCACAACTCCAACTCAGGGCGACCCCATGCACTTCCATAGGATTTTCCATAAATATACACCCAAATCTGGGGCACTTCTGGGTGGATTATCGAACTTTCAGGTAATCGCCAACCACATTATTCATGTGTACCACTCAGGCGCTCCTGTATAAAGGTTAGACAGCTTAGATCTATGGAGCCCTTTCTGCCCATAGACTCCTACTATCCCATCTCCCAGTATCCACTTGGCACAATATAAATTTTATGTAGAATAAAACTTTTTGAAAAAAAAATGAAGAGATGCTATAATAAGTGCCTTATGAATTGTGATCACATCCTCTCTGTTCTTGGTATCATAGCATCACTGTGCCTGACACAGAGAAGGTACTTAGAAAACTTAGGAGAGAAAGCAGAAAAAGGCCGAAAAGGAGGGGAAGAGGAGAAGAAAGAGAGGGAAAGGCTTGCAGAAGTTAACTGAAAGGAGGGAGAAATTGAGGGAGGGGAAGCAAAGAGTTGCAGAAGCAAACTGGCAGAATGTAGGAGAGGATCACGTGGGCAGTAGGGAGAGTGAAGGGAGAGAGACTAAGGAGCTGCAAGCATGTCCAGTAAGAATCTTAGTCTAGGAGATGAAAGTTATGTCTGAATGTTTATCATGAATTCACAGGGGTGTTCTTTTAATAAATGGGAAAGAATTCCAAAACGTTTGCACCCACATTCTGTTGCAACACCCCAATTACTAATAACTGTGCAATTTCTGTACCAATATCTGCGAACACCTGCTTGGATGCTTTTGCTATGACTCGGGAACACAATATCATTGGCATCACTTGCAAGTAAAATTTTGTTGAAGATCATACAACAACGGTTGCAGCAGTGCATTGACAGGGAGCAGCCAGAGGTTCAGGCCAGATTCAGAAGGGGACTTGGAACAAGGGATATTATTGTTGATGTCAGATGGGTCTTCGCTGAAAACATAGAATACCTGAAAGATGCTTACTTGTGTTTTAGTGACTGTGCTAAGCATTCAACTCTGTGGACCATAACAAACTATGGATACCCTGGAGAAAGGTGGGAAGCACACAGCATTACGTGTGCTCATGCTGAACCTGTACATGGATTAAGAGGCATTTGTACACTCTCAGAACAAGGGAATAAGGACCGGTTTAAAATCAGGAAAGGTATGCAGCAGGGGTTCATCTTCTCACCGTACTCAGTCTGTATACTGAGCCAATAATCAGAGAACCTGGATTGTGTGAAGAAGAATGAGGCATTGGAGGGAAGCCTATCAACAACCTGCAATATGCAGATGACACACTTTGCTTGCTGAAAGTGATAAGGATATGAAACACTTGCTGATGAAGATCCAGGATTTCTACCTTCAGTATGGATGACAGCTCAATATAAAGGAAATCCAAATCCTCACAACTGGACCAATAGGTAACATCCCATAAATGGAGAAAAGGTTGAAGTTGTCAGGGACTAGGTCTTGCTCATGAAGGGGCAGGCAAGAGGGCAAGTGGCGCATTGCACTGGGAAACGGCTGAACAGCACCTCAATGGTGTGTTGAAAAGCAGAATGTTACTGTAAAGACTAAGGCACTCCTGACTGAAACCATGGTATTTTCAATTGCTTCATATGCATGTGAAAATTGGACATTGAATAAGAAGGACTGGAGAAGAATCGATGCATTTGAATTGTGGTGCTGGTGAAAAATATTGCCGGGACCATTGACAGCCCAAAGAACCAGCACACCTGTGTTGGGAGAAGTACAGCCAGGTTGTTCCCTGGAGGCAAGGGCATCAAGACTTAGCCTCGTGTACTTTGGACATGTAGTCAAGAGAGAGCAGTGGCTGGAGAAACATCAAGCTTGGTCAAGTAGCAGGCCGGTGAAAAAGGAAGATTGACACAGTGACTACAAACATGGGCTCATACATAAGAACAGTTGTGAGGACGGCGCAGGACCAGTGTCGTTCTGTCATGCAGAGGGTCCCCACGAGTCAGAATGGACGCCTAACAACAAGAACACAATGCCGGCCATTAAGCTAGATTCAGACACGCAAACAAACATGATACTGGCAAATTGCTAATTCTGTGCATTCGTATTTGGGAGCTACATGAGCCCTGTGCTGTCTTCATGACACTAGACCTGCTATGTAGTTGAAAAAAGCATAACACAGTTAGGTTTGCTGAAGAATAAGAAGAAGGTCTTACAATGGATGAATACCTTGAACTATAGCTCCAACTTTTTAATCTAATTTCTATGAGTCCGCAGATGTATTCCTACTGAAAACATAACTAAAAAAAAGTATAATGACAGAAATCAATTTTCTCATTTAATCAGCTCTTTTGTTAATTCAACCATAAATTATATGCTGGAGGAGTCTAATCACATTGTATATGAATCTTGAATAATTTGCATTAATTACAACCTAAGATGTAAGTGTATTATGTGGCATTGTACATAGTTTGAGTTTATCTCATAAAGAAAAAAGTTATAGTTGCTTATGGTAGACTTGACTGATTTACATTTTTGCATGCATAAAAGAAGGCACACAAAATCCTACGGGTCCAATCCATTGAGGCACGGATGCCTTCCACAAGAAGATCATTGCTTTTGCTCTTTTGGTTCTTGAGCCCTTGCTGAAGCAGCTTTTGCCAGACTCTTGCACAAGTCTCCCCCATTTCCAGACCGGCCACCCAGAAGAGAGAATGTCTATGAGCCACTGGCTTTACTTCCTGCAACGCCCTCCTAGCTGATGGGCCTGTCGAGTCTGGCTGACCATGATTTGACTGCCCTTGACTGCTGCTCCTCAGGCCCTCCAATGCCTCTCAACAAGAGAAGCTGCTGACTTTCCCATTGTACAGTCTCAGATCTGATCCTCCACTGTCTTGGCTGTGAGGTTAGAAGCAGAAGTGGGCTGTGTTTCTACAAATCAAGACAGGAAATGGGTGAGTGCAATTCACAGCTGTCTGCTGCTATTGTCACTAGGTGCCATCGAATGGCTTCTGACTCACAGTGACCCTGTGCCCAACAGAACAAAACAGTGCCCAGTTTGTGCGGTCCGCACAATACAGAGAGGTCTAGAAAGGGGGATGTCCTTCATGGGATTAGTAAGCCAAAACTACGATATTCTGTTCTACTCGCTCCTTTACTGGATACCTACTAAGGACCAGCAATTGAGGCAAGCCCTGGACATTTTAAAATGAACATACAAAATCCTCTAGCCTCAATGAGGATCAATGTAGTAGAGAAGGCCACATGCAATCAGGCTGTTGTCATACTGTACTGTGAGAGCTTTAATAAAGATATGTAAAAAGAGTAGTCGTTGACACAGAGGAGAGGAAGGACAGAGAGGGGGGCAGAAAGAGGGCATTAGAGAAAGAGGAGAATATTTGGAGTTGAATCATGGAGGATAAAAAAAACATTCGTACCTCAGAAGAATCAAAGGCATTTCAGGTAGAGAAGCGCATGCTCAAAGATGAGCACTATTGCTTGGCATCTACAGGAAACGGTACGTAATTTCCCAGGAGCCCTGATGTTGACGTGGGTTACATGTTGGGCTGCTAATTACAAGGTCAGCAGTTCAAACCACCAGTTTCTCTCCTAGAGATAGATCGGACTTTCTTCTTCCATAAGGAGTTTCAGTCTCGGGAACCTACAGGGGCAGTTCTACTCTGGCCTCCAGGGTCGCTAGGATTTGAAGCAGGGCAAAGACCCTGCATGTTACAAAGATTAGCAGGCTTACCTGCTAACTGCTAGGTTGGATGTTTCAGTGTACCCAGAGACACCTCAGACGAGATGTGTGTCAGTCTACTTCCAAACAGTCACAGAGTAGACAGTTCTACTCTGTCATGCATGGCATATGCTTGGATTGGAATGAACTTGATTGGCACTGGGGGTGGCGGCGGTGGCAGGAAGAAATAGCCAGGGTGAGCTTAACTAGGAAAGGATGAGTCAGCTAAATTCTTATCATTGCTAGGTGTCACTGAGTTGATACAATAGAGCAAAACACTGCCTGGTACCAGGTCATCCTCACAGTTACTGTTATGTTCGAGCCATCTTGTTGAAGGTCGTCCTTTCTTGCTAGCCCTCTACCAAGTGTGATGTATTATTTTTAGGGACTCTTCCCTCTTGGTATGATAGGGCTTCAAAAAGTTCATGGAAAATACCATAACCTTTACATTCCATTTTTTTCCCATGACCATTTGAAGTCGCCTCATGACATATCCTAAGAAAATGAGATGGAGTTGTTTCATCCTTGCTTCTCAGGGACATTCTGATGGTCCTTCTTCCAAGGCAGATTTGTCCATTCTTCTGGCAGTTGATTATGTATTCAGTATTCTTCGCCATAATCCAAATTTACAGACGAGGAAACTAGGACACAGCAACGCAAAATAATCTAGCTGGGCCCAGTTGAATTGAAATTAAGAGCATCAAAATTATGGAATCTGACTCTAGAGCCCAGTCTTTTAATCACTGCCCGAGATTTCAATTTTCTACTTAAGAGTACATGTTAGAACAATCTCAGCCATAGTGTAGAGCATGGATTGGGGAAGGGAGCCTCAATGCAAAAAAGCACACCCTCCCCCCCAAGACACTTGGAATAATAGGAATCATAACCAAGGAAAGAAATACTGAGGTCTAAACTAACTGTAGTAGATGTTGTTTCTCCAGCATGTAAACTATTTACTCAAAGTGACCAACCAGAAGAGGTGGGATGAGGAAGTCGAGCCCTGACTCTGGCCCACATCACTGCATCACTCACCACACCACTGTCCAACACGGCATGTAGAAGAGAAGCTCTTGCTTCTGGTCTGCAGCTGGGAACCAGATTCATAGATCTTAGATTTGGACAAGACCTTAGAGCCACTCAATACATCTAACATCTCTGGTCGGGAATTTTATTACAGAATTCATCTCTGTCCGATGATAAGCCATTCTCTATCTGAATGCACTCAACAGCAATACTGATAGTTACCATTTACTCAATGAATATTTACTGAGCATTTAGAGTGGGGCAAGGCTCCATGTTTCACGCGGTGTCAACTATGGTAAACAATAGTGAACGAGATAATTCAGGAGCTGACCACTTAGTATTAGAACCTCCACCCCTTTAGCATTCCCACATGGCGACGATTTCTGTTTTCCTGAATTATATGGAGTGAACTTCCTCTCTTGTGCATGGTAGCATTTAAAATACTGAAAATGTTAGTGGCTTTTTTTGCCTATCAGCTTGTCGGTGTTGCTGCTGTCAAAGCCATGTACTTATGTGCCACTTGGGCGCTGTCAAAGCCATCTGCATTTGTATGCACATATTACTATATCAGCAGGTCCACCTAGACAAGATAGGCTGGACAAACAATGAGAGAAGAAAGTAATGGGACCAATGGTCCAGGAGGCACATGAGGCGTGGGAGGTAGGGGAAGGGAGGAGGTGTTGGCCAACCCAGGGACAAGGGAACAATGAGTGGTTCAAAACCAGTGGAGGGAAGGGATGGGAGGACTGGTAGGGAGCGACCAAGGGCAAGGTAACTGAGAGGAATTACTGAAACCAGATTGAAGCTGAACATGGTAGTGGGATGAGAGGAAAGTGTAAGGAAATGGAGGAAAGGAGTAGGAGGCAAAGGGCATACAGAGAAGCCTAAAAACAGACATGTGCATATGTAAATATATTTATGATCATGGGGGAAATAGACCTATGTGCATATATTTATAGGTTCAGTAGTAGGGTAGCAGGTGGACATTGGGCCTCCTCACGCACACTTCCTCAATACAATAGCACCTTGCCCAGCTAAACGGTCATTCCATGATACCCACCTTCCCGACATGATCACTGAAGACAGACGTGTGTGTAAGCAAACGTGGTGAAGAAAGCTGATGGTGCCCAGCTATCAAAAATATATAGCATCTGGGGTCTTAAAGGCTTGAAGGCAAACAAGCGGCCATCTAGCTCAGAAGTAACAAAGCCCACAGAGAAGAAGCACACAGCCTAAGCGAATAAGGGAAGGGGTGTAGAAAGGGAGAACCGATCTTGGGGATCTATGTGTAACCTCCTCTCTGGGAGATGGGCAATGGGAAGGTGGGTGAGGGGAGACGCCAGGTAGTGTAAGATAAGATAAAATAATTATTTACAAACTATTAAGGGTGCAGGGAGAAGGGGAGAGCGAGGAGGGAAAAAAAGGAAACCGAGCTGATTCCAGGAACCTAAGTGGAAGGCAAATTTTGAGAATGACAAGGGCAACAAATGTATAAGGGTGCTTTACTCAATTGATGTATGTATGGATTGTGATAAGAGTTGTATGAGCCCCAATAAAAAGATTTATTAAAAGAATACTGAAAATCAGCAACTGGGGATTTCTATTTTCTCTTTTCCAAGATTTTCTCTGTCCAGTTCATCTAACAAGTTCTCATATAAGACTGTCAACATTTCCAAGAATGATCAGTTTTCAAAGATGAAATTGTTTTTAAAAATTCAAGAAAAAAATAACATCTCTTACCATTAACAAAGACTTAGCTTCTTATAGAAATCAAATCAGTCTGAGTCAGAAAGACTGCACGTATGGGTAGTTTCAAGGTATTTTATGACAGGAATGGGCTCTGTGCTAGAAACCAAGAATAACTTAAAAATAAGAATGCCTCTTCTCGAGGGCAATATATTTACATGTTAACGAAGTAGTAAAAGAAAGTTTGTATATGCATTTGAACATTCTGAAGATTTTAGTTCAAAAGAGTACTAAAAGACAAGTTGGTAGAAGCTTCTCCCATTCTTTCGGTGATGAACGAAAATTTCACATGAATCAGAATAAGCCAATACCTTTGAGTGTTGAGAAAGTGAAAATTATTGCAGAACTGTTCATTGAAGATGCACTCAAATGTCTAAAAAATGTAATAAATGTTCCAACCATGTGATACTCATCTAATCATTTTGTTGGTGTTTTAAGATCACTTTATTGGGGCTCTTTTACCTCTTCTAACAATTCATACATCCATTGTATCAAGCATATTTGTACATTTGTTGCCATCATCACTTTCTAAACACTTACTTTCTATTTGTGCCCTTGGTATCAGCTCTTCTTTTTTCCCTCCCTCCCCCTCCCACCCTCGTGACAGCTTGATAAATTATAAATTTTTAAAAAAAATCTTACACAGACTTCTGTCTTAAGAAGGAAGTGTCTTTAGCCCTTCCTTGATATTTCTGCCCTATTTCTGAATGATAAGATTTGTCTCACCCTGAGAACTGAGCACATAACCCTCTCCTTCATGGAATTTCCTTTTAAAAGACAAAAGTAGGACTCAGAATGCCCTTAGCAACCTTCCATATCAGAAGTCTCTTTTTATGGCCGTTGAAAATGATAACATTCAGAATTTAAAAGACAGACAAAACTGGAAGCAAGAAGAAAGGCAAAAGGTTAGTGGCATGGCCATGAATCCTGGGAAATGTAGTTTCCACAGTAAAATTGCCAGAGATGATAGAGAAGGAAGCAAGAAGCCCCGTAGCAGTGAATCCAAAGGACTGCAGTTCATGTACACTTCATCTGTTTAGAGTGTCAGCGATCCTTGCAAGAAGGGAGGACAATAAAGAACCTGTCTTAGTTCAGCACTAGACAATGTGTGCTGGATGTGAGAATTAGGCTAAGAACTCAGTGCATCAGTCTACCAGCCAGCTACAGATCAGCTAAAGAAATTCACCAGCATGTTCATAGACAGAAATTGGGGTCAAGGGCCATCCACATATCACATTTATTTACAAACACTGGGGCTGGTAGATCTCTTCTATGATAGGGTGAGTAAATGGAAGAGCAACATCTATGTGGGAAGGGTGAAAAAATGCAGAAGATTCCACTATTATATCTACTGCAAGGAATAGAAGAAATGTAAATCTAGAGATGTATTTGGCTTCCTCAATTGTATGAAATAAGATATTATTATGGATTGACTTGTTCCCCCACATGCTCCCACTATGTCATCTTGCATAGGCCATGATTACCAGTATTGTGTAATAGTCTTCCATTTTGTGATCTGATATAATTATTCTATGCCTTGTTAACCATATCTTCTATGATAATAACAAGACATCATCAGGGGATGTTATGTTAATGACGCAGGATACAATCTACAGGATTGGGTTGTATTTTGAGTAAATCCCTTGTGAGATATAAAAGGGATTAAACAGTGGAGCAGAGATCAGAGGATGCCTACTGTCATCATAAAGAAGAGTCAGGAGCAAAGTATGTCATTTGCACTCTGGACCTCTGCATTGAGAACCTACTAGAACCAGAAGACACAGAGAATGAAAGCCTTCCCCAGGAGCCAACGCTTGGAATTTGATTATCTAGCCTCCTAAGCTAGGAGAAAATGAATGTCTGTTAAAGCCATCCACTTGAGCTATTTCTGCAATGGCAGCAGTAGATAACTAAGGCGTGTGATTTTCATGAAGGAGGAAAGACAGTAAAACCAAAAGGCACAGGCATGGAGACAATGCTGGCTCATAACAACCATCTAAGACAGAGTAGAACTGCTCCTTTGATCTTTCAGGAAGGTAAATCTTTATAGGATCAGATAACCTCATCTCGTGTGGCCTGGCTGATGAGTTTGAATGTGAACCTTTCAGTTAGCGGCCTAACGTCTGATCCACCACCAGGACTCCTTGGAAGGATACCAATGAGCTAAAAGTGCAATAACAAAATTAGGCCTACAAGTAATAAGGAACAGAAGTGACACTGAGAAAAATGGAATGAGATAGATATGGAAACTTCCATAGGGAAGAACACAAGGAAAGACATTGACCAAATTTCAAGATAGGCAATGACAGAGGAAGATGGTGTTACAAACTCCATTCTAAGACTTACAGGGTTGTCTGAGGAGGAAACGAGAACAGTTGAAATAGAAATAATAATAAAAGATATGATTAAAGAAAACTTTACGGAGAGGAAAACAATAACCAAGTGAGCCTACAAAGTAGAAAAGTTTGCTGAATTTTAGGTAGAATCAGTTAAGAGAGACTCACATCTACACAGTGCCTAGAAAGAAGGACGGTTTACATTGTACTACCAATAAAGTCTAGTTAAAATTATGATATTTTCATATACCCATAAATTATAGTTAAGATTGTGAGATTTGTATTTGTACATGTATGTGTATATTCTCCTTCCAGTGGTAGTTCATATTTAAGTATGTCCATATACATTTATACGTAGTACAGATGTACACATGGTATAACCAAACCCATTGTAATTGAGTTGATTCCAACTCACAGAGACCATATACCTGTCAGAGTGGTCCTGTGGCGAAAGGCTTTACAGTGGCAGGCATCCTGCAGATTGTGAGGTCGGCACAGGAGTACACGATGTTCTGTTCTGTTGTAAGGAGCTTAACTATTAGTTGGACAAACCATTAGTTGGTCCCTGGACGGTGCAAATTGTTTGTGTTCAGCTGCTCACGTAAAAGTTGTAAAGAACACTCACCAAGCAGTGCCCTGAAAGAGGCCTGATGAACTGCTCCTGTTCCTGTCACAGGGAAGAAAACCCCATGGTGAGTTCCACTTGGTAACACGTGGGGCCACGGTGCATCGGATCCAATTGGATAGAAACAGAACTTTAAAAACATTTAAAAGTGTAAGCATTGACCCACCTCTCAGCTATTTCTGTGAGGCAAATTCCTCCAACGGAAGTTAGTGAATTCAATGGTACTTCTGAATTAGAAACATAACTGTAAGAAGCCTAAGTGCTTTCTGGCCAAACTGAAGACGCCAGGTGTCCCTTACGGGCCTTAATTGCAGGTTAGCTTCAGACTTTGCTTCAGTACTGCCATCCAGAAACAATGAAAGGAATCCCACAGGATTCTCTGGATGAAAACATTCAGCTCAAGATTTTTATGCCATCCATATACATACATCAATTGTATAAAGCACATCTGCACATTCCCTGCCCCAATCATTCTCAAAGCATTTGCTCTCCACTTAAGCCCTTTGCATCAGGCCCTCTTTTATTCCCCTCCCTCCCCACTCCCCCCTCCCTCATGTGCCCTTGGTAATTTATACATTGTTATTTTGTCATATCTTGCCCTATCCGGAGTCTCCCTTCCCCCCCTTCTCTGCCGTCCATCTCCCAGGGAGGAGGTCACATGTGGATCCTTGTAATCAGTTTCCCCTTTCCAACCCTCTCACCCTCCACTCTCCCAGCATCGCCCCTCACACCCTTGGTCCTGAAGGTATCATCCACCCTGGATTCCCTGTGCCTCCAGCCCTCATATGTACCAGTGTACAACCTCTGCCCTATTCAGCCCTGCAAGTAGAATTCAGATCATGTTAGTTGCAGGGAGGAAGCATCCAGGATCTAGGGGAAAGCTGTGTTCTTCATCGGTACTACCTCGCACCCTGACTGACCAATCTCCTCTCCTAAACCCCCTCTATGAGGGGATCTCCAGTGGCCGACACGTGGGCCTTGGGTCTCCACTCTGCACTTCCTCCTTCATTCAATATGGTATACACACACACATACATACACACATACACACACACACACACACACACACACACATATATATATATATATATATTTTTGCATGATGCCTTATACCTGGTCCCTTTGGCACCTCGTGACCGCACTGGCTGGTGTGCTTCTTCCATGTGGGCTTTTTTGCTTCTGAGCTAGATGGCCGCTTGTTCACTTCAAGCCTTTAAGACCCCAGACACTATCTCTTTTGATAGCCGGGCACCATCAGTTTTCTTCACCACATTTGCTTATGCACCCATTTGTCTTCAGCGATCCTATCATGGAGGTGTGCAGTCAATGATATGATTTTTTGTTCTTTGATGCCTGATAACTGATCCCTTCGGGACCACTCTATCACACAGGCTGGTGTGTTCTTCCACATAGACTTTGTTGCTTCTGAGCTAAATGGTGCTTTATACAATTGATGTATGTATATGTATGGATTGTGATAAAAGTTGTATGAGCCCCTAATAAAATGTAAAAAAAGAAAAGAGGAGAAAAAAAAAGAAAATGATTAGGGCAAAGAATGTACAAATGTGCTTTATACAATTGATGTATGTATTTGTATGGATTGTGATAAGAGTTGTATGAGTCCCTAATAAAATGTTTTTTTTTTTAAAAGAAGATTTTTATGCCTAGCACAACAGTCTTTACTGTGTGAAGCAATGGGAAGGAGATATACAAGGGTTCAAATAATCTTCAAATAAGACTACCCTTGTGCCCTTATTACAAAAAAATACATATATTAAGAACAATCTTTATTGGCATAAAATCTTACAGAATACCAACTCTCCAATAATTTTTAAGGAAGCTGCACTTAATTTCTCATTTGAGGACTCTATCGCTAGCAAATAATCTGAGTTTTTGATAATGATTTAGACATTCTGAAGTTCATTTTATTATTATTCTTTTCATAGAGAAATATTGAAAATCATTGAAATTTTTAACAAGTTGGAATTACATAATGGATTGAGATGCATCTATAAACCCTTTTAATGACATAGAAAATAGGGTTTAAGTAAAATGAAAGAGAGTGAGTCTGGATTCCGATTTCGACAGAGAGAATGACTTATGTATACAATGAAAAGCCCACATAAATGTCAAAAAGAAGACCAGAAGAAGACCAAACTCTTAAAAGAGATTGCCTCAGGGAAGGGGGACTTGAGTGCTTTCTCGCCTCCTCTTTCTATTCTTTTTGAACTTTCAAAATTTTTATAATGAGAATTTATTTTATAATCTTCCCTTAACAGGAAAATAAGATGGAATCAGAGAAAGAGGCCACTTAGACACTTCAGACATTGAATTCTATCAGACTTTGGAAATCAGTCATCTGGGAGCTTCTAATTTCACAGAGAAGGAATGAGAGATGCAGAGGGGTTCCTGGCTCCAGGACCCACGGCAAGTTACATGCACAACAAAGATCAAATTGAGATCTCCTGATTGCTGAAGTGATGCTGTCCCACAGTGTCAACATATTCTCTTCCTATGGAGGTTGGAGACAAGAGAAGGTGATGGAGAATCCCACTGAAGGCAGGAAAGGGACTGGAATTTACTTTAGCACAGGTTCAAATGCTTGCTCTGCCATACATGCTGTTCTCATGATCTGACTTAAGCTTTCTGACTCTTGTAGAATTCTAAAACGATGGCTACCCCATAGGGAGGTTGTCGACAATACAGAAATCGCATTGCAAGGAGACCACTAACTCATACGGTTCCTTTGAAATTTATAAACAGGCAGACCCCGCTGGAAAAGTGCAGCAAGTGTCCAGCACATGAGACTTCCGAAAAAGGTGCCTCTTCCTCCAGGACATACAGCCCCTGTGTGGTCACTGCTTGTTGAGCATAACAGAGGACTGACACCAGTTTTCATTCACGCTTTTGTTCGGGAACTTCGTGTGCAGGGTACAACCAGGCAAGAAGCCTCAAAAAACATGGGGGCCACTATTCTTAATCTTTTACTCAGTCTCATTATGCTTTAGGGGCAGAAAGCCATTTCCGTGGTGTGTTCACTTCATCTTGACAAGGAAGAATTAACCACGGGCAGAATCCTACTGCTGCAAAGGCTTGCAAGGCCAAATGTGAGCTGGACCTTCATTACTTGCAGCTTTGTATGTTTGTTAAGGGACTGTTATTTACCGGATACATTTACTCTTCCTAATTTGGCCTGTTTGGGTACCACAGATCCCACCAATCATCTCAACCTCATTTGATGCACCTGTGAACAATTCATTATATTACTCTAACAGCAGGGGAGGAGCAGAGACACTAATAAATAGACTCTAGCTGCCAGGAGAGACACCTTCCTTCTCTTCCCAAACAATCCCCATTCCCCCGCCCATGTCTCCACTGAGGAAGGTCCTGCAGGCTCCAGGGCAATTGCACCCCCACCTGCCAAGTCCCCCTGTCTGCCAGAGTTAAGCTCATCAACAACAGTCTCTTCTAGAGGCTTGCACTACTTTCACTTTATCTCATTTCAAAAGTCTGTGGTTAGTGGCAAACCGAGCGCCAGAGTTGCTAACTAAGGAAGATGAACAGTATTTGGTAAGATTTCTTACGGCGAATCCCTTCTCATTAAGTCATTAAAGCAGAGTTGTACACCCTACCCCCACCCTGACACACACAGCAATTGGTCAATGTCTTTATCTGGTTGATTCTCAGGACTTTTGCTCTGGCTTAATGCTAAAGAGAACTTTCCCTTCCCATCACTTTGAAAGACACAAATACATTTGTGGTCATGCTCTATATTAATTCTTCTTGAGAAACATGGACATTTCCCCTTCTACCCCCACTTCTTGTCTTAAATGTTATGTTCTATTGGAGAAAAAGAAGGGCATGTATCATGCAACCCCCTGGCCCAGTGCATGTTCCTAAGGAGTCCCTTGTGGTGATGTGGGCCAGGCACTGGGCTGCTAACTATCAGCTTAACAGTTTCAGCGTGCCAGTCACCCCACCAAGGAAAGAAAAGGCAGTCTCAGACATCCTGTATAGGGCCACTCTGCGCTATATCCAAGTCCACTCAATGGCAGTGGGGTTTGGCTTGATTTCATTTTTAGTGTCCTCTCCCAGGAATGCTCTCTGCAGCCCATTTGCTTTTTCCAGTGACATTTTCCATTTTGTCCTTCATTTGTATTCCCTGTATAGACTTTTAAGGAGCGTTGGGTCGATAACCCCAAGATTAGTGATTTGAAATCACCAGTCAGTACACAGAAGAAAGTTGAGGCTGTCTGCTCCTATAAAGATTGACGGCCTCCCAAACCCACAGGTGCAGTTCAACGCTGTCCTAGAGAGTCACTATGAGTCTGCCTGGGCTTGATGGCAGATTGGAAACACCATGACCGGAGTCAGGCACACCTTAATTCTCGGAGTGGCATCTCTTGAACAAGTTGAAGAGATCTTGTGCAATGGACTTGTCTGGGTTCTTCTTGACTGCTGTTTCCATGGGCATGGATGGTGCATTCAAGTCAAAAGAAATCCTTCACAATTTCAATATTTTCTCCTTTTATCATGATATTGTCTACTGGTTCGATTGTGAGGATTTTAGGTTTATTTACATTGAATTATAATCCACACCGAAGGCTGGGCACAAGTATGGATTTTTTTTCCAGCTTGGCAAAGGTGAGTGAGTGCTTCCAGGGCTTCCTCAGCTGTTGAAGCATTTCCGTTGGTATTCCGTCAATTCCTGGAGCCTTGGTTTTCATCAACGCTGTCAGTGCCGCTTGGCTTCATCCTTCATTATCAATAATTCCTGTTCATGTTACCTCTTGCAATGGTTGAATGTTGAGCAACTCTTTTTAGTTCAGTGACTCTGTGTATTCCTCCCCCCATCTTCTGATGCTTCCTGCATCTTTCAAAATGTTTTTTCATTCAATCTTTTTTATTTTTATCTGTTTAATTCATCTTACATAATTTTCCCCGTAGCTAAGTGAGGAATTTGTAGAGTTTTTTCTCATAATAAACATGACTAAGTACTCAGAAGCAGCATTCTCTGGTTTTCTTGTCAGTCTGCTTCAAGGAAATCCACATATTTAAGATACTTCCTCAAAGTTTGGTGCATACCAAATGTTCAAGCCAAAGGTCTGACAAGCAAGATCTGATCGGAGCTGATGTTTCTGGAGTCAGTCGTGACCATTGCGTAGCCAAAAAGAAGACCACACTCCCTGAGCTCCTACCCTCCCCACACCCCACCCCCTGCCCCTGTCTGACAAGCCAGCACATCACTGGATAAGCAGTGTTACCAGATAGCACTTGTCCCAAACCATTGCTTCTGCCTGTTACTGCGATGAAGAGAGTAGGAATACCACCCCCTTCATACTCAGTGTCATACTTCAGTCCTCAGTGTCCACTGTGCTGTATGGACAGATGTAGTGAAGTTCACATGGGAGACCAAAAGTTCCACAAACATCCCTGGTTTTCTCACAGAAACAGGGACGGAGCCCTTTCAGTACGACAACCCTGCGCTGACCTTGTGAGTTTAGAGGCAGCCCTACTCCACCTGAAACCCACTCAAATTTTTTTCCTGACCACCTGTAGCCCTTCAGGAGTTAGTTACTTCTTTAATGTCACGATGTGACTGTTGGTCCTTCTGTTGGCTTTGATCCCCTGATGGCCAGAGTCTCCAGGAATCATTATCAATAACGACAGCAAGAACAATTTCTTGGGTCGTTGTATCAACACCAAATTCAGCCTTCATGTCAATCAATGTAGAGTCCTGGCAGAACTAAGATGTTTCCAGTTTTTCAAAACATGGCCTGTGTGGCATGATTCATGATATCCACTTCCATTTGCCCTATCTCAAATCCAGCAAAGCAAAATTTGGCAGCAATTAGCTGCTCCGTAGACCTACTGTGGGTCACTGTTGCCTTCATCCTTGGAAAACATCTCCACTTTGGGTGGGTAGAGCTTCTAGCCTTCCTTGATGCCAGGGTTCCTTTTGAGAAAAGAACTAGTTGCTATTCTTCTACACACTTGGTGGGAATCATTTTACACTGAGGGTCAATGAAAGATGTCTCCTGCCATGTTTGAGGAAAGCAGGTTTTCCCCCCAACGGTTTTATTGGCACATAATTTAGATTTCATACAATTATTCAATCATTCAGTCAAATCAAGGGAGGATTGTCCAATCACCATCACATACATCCCACAGCATTCCCTTCCCCTATGGTTGAATCACCCCAAAATGAGCTGTGTGTTCACCATCTGCTCAGTGTTTTGCCCCCACTGCCGCCTTCCTTATTTACTCCTGAATGCCCCTTTCTCTCCCTGTTGCCTCTCCATCACCCTTACATACCCAATAACACCATGTATCAGTCATTATCAGCAGGCATCCACTCTTCCTGTGCTTCACGGCTGGAAACCCCATAGAAAATATTGAAAAACAAATCACACTAAGGTGGTAACAATAAGATCACAATAGTGTAAAGACAAAAATACAAATAATGTGTCAGTGGGAGAAGGTCCACCATGAACATTCACAAAACCAGAAAAGAAATTTCTGTTATGGAACAACTAAGAGATGTTTGCACACTGCACAATTTCAGGTCGTGTCTGTAGGGAGTCAAGTGGCCAAGTATCGAGTTTGATGGAGGATAATCAAGACTCCAATGGTCTCTGCCTGTTGGTTTGGCTGTTTGGGACTTTTGCCTTTGGCTATAGTAGCTGTGCCAGCCGCCTGGTCTGACTCGATGCTCTGCAGATAGGGTTTGGACTCTCACTGTCTTCCATAGCCTTCTACAAATTGAGTGTTCAGAATTTCAGCTCTGATACTTTTATCTTCACCATAGTTGAGTTTTGTAATTGTCATCTTTGCATCACACAAGCTGATGTGCTTCTTCCGTGTGAACTTTGTTGGCTCCTCATGTAGATGGCTGCTTGTTTGAATACAAGCCTTTAAGACTCCAGTCACTATTTCCATTGATATTCCAGCACTATTTACTTTCTTCACAACACTTTCCTGTAGCACCCTTATCTACAGTGATGATTTCATGAATGTGAGCATTGAGTAGGGCCATGATGCAAGAACTAATTTTTCTTATGTTGGAGCTAGGATTTTAGTGAGATCCCAGAATTCATTCCTGCATCTATGCTTTATTATTATTGTTAATTTGCTATAACTTGAGCATTAATACCTATGTCATATCATTCCATATTTCAATAATATTAGACATAATTGTACAATTGCTTCCATAATCAATCTCCAAACATACTTTTCCTTCTGGGCTTCTGGACATCATTTCCTTCTTATTCCCCCTCCCCTCTGCATTGCCTTTCCCCCAAACCTTTTGTTATGTTTTCTTTCCCTCTAGGCTCAATGTCCCTGGGTTTCATTTACCAAGAAACAGAGAAATAAATGACATGGCTTCAAGAGGGTGACTCCCCAATGGTGGCATACCTCTGAGATACCCCCTAATACACACAAGTATAAGCACACTATAGCAGAATGGTCAGTCACAATTGCCAGAATAGTATGTCTCTTAATATGACACACAGGGCATTGAGATAGCAAGATCTTGTTGGTCTGCCATCCCAGAGTGCACCACTCCTGGTACCGCTTTCTTCCCCTTCCTGATACCATGTGGTCTCCGGCTACAAGCGTGTCTGAGGCAGAGTCCAGTTGACCAGTTAAAAGTAGTTGTGATACCTACTTCCCGGACCAACTGAAGAATACAACTGCTATTTTATCTGAAATCTCAGCTTTCCCTTCAGGTGGGTTTCTCTCCAGCTGCATTCCCTACTGTAATCTGATCCTTGGATGGCAGGAGGACTTTCCCTGGATCACTGAGCAACTCATAGACTTCTGTTTTCCCACCACAGAGCTTTGGACCGGTGAGCAACACCTCAGAGGTGGCCCTGATCTTGAGTAAGCTGAGGGCTGTGACTTTATTAAGCATAGAAATCAACTTTCAGAATTATTCCATTTTGTAAATGTAAATTGAGGCTTGATTTTTATCTTCAGTTGTGTTCACTTGAGCTATGCCTAGCTTGCTTTGGGTCTTTAAATATCATGTCTTTGCACATTTCACTATACTACTTCATTTCATCTTCTCCTATTGGCATTTGAAATTTTCTGTTCAACTCCTTTCTTTTCTTTTTATAAGTAATTTTATCAGGGCTCTTACAATTCGTATAACAATCCATATATCAATTGTATCAAGCACACTGGTGCATATGTTGCATCATCATTTTCAACCCATGTTCTTTCTACTTGCGCCCTCGGTCTCAGCTCCACTTTTTCCCCTCCATGCCCCACCCTCCTCCCACCTCCATGAACCCTTGACAAATGATAAATTATTATTATTTTCATAACTTACATCATTTGCTCTCACCCTTGACCCCCATTCTGTTATTCATCCCTCTGGGGTTATACATTGATCATTGTGATTGGTTCCCCTCGCCCCTCTTTCTCCCTCCACTTTCCCCCTTTCCTCATGAGATCACTACTCCCATTACTGTTCCTGAGTAGTTTATCTGTCCTACGTGTCAAGAGCTCTTATCTGTATCAGTGTACATGTTCATCTAGCTGGATTTATAACGTAGAACTGGGGTCATGATAGAGGTGGGAGGAAGCATTGAAGAACTACAGGAATGTTGTGTGTTTCCTTGGTGCTATACCACATCCTGGCTGACTCATTTCTTTAGAACAGGGAGGTCCATTTGTTTACAAATGAACTTTGGGTCTCCACTCTGAACCCCGCATCGGTATGATTGCTTGTTTTGGGCAACTCCTTTTCATCATATCTTTCGTTTGCTTTAACTACTCTGTGTTCTTCAAGTGCAAGTTTCACTCTCTTCTGACATCCGATTTTTTCTTTTCCTCTCTTCCTTTCTTATCTTTTTAAATGACCTTTTGTTTTCTTTATGTACGATGTTCGTGATGTCATCTCACAACTTTTCAAGTCTTCCAGAGTTTTGTTCAGTGCACTAAGCCTGTCCTTGAGTTGTTCTTTAAATTCAACTGGAATTGAATTGTACCTCTTGTAGACATGTTTTAATATTCCGCAGAGTTAGCCTGAATTCACATATGAGAAACTGAAGGTCAATTACACAGTTGGTGTTGATGATACCTAGCTGCTCAATCCTCTTTCCCACAGGTGAAGTAAAATTTAATCCCTCTGTCTTCCATCTTGTGATGAACAACTCGTTCATTTTGCGTAATTCTGCCACGTGTTCTGAAACTTCTTTCCTCTCACCACGGGGTAGAGACACTGCTGGGAGAACTCTGAAGACCCAGAAGGAAGATGTGCCAAGAAACAATTGCTTGACATTTTGGTATTTCTGTTTAATATAGGCTTCTATGAGTTTTCAATAGTATTGTCTTACTAACCCTCATGTTTGAGTTTCTTATGTACAGTATAAGCAGAAAACTTCCTTCAGATAAAAACTTTTGGTGTACAAGATTGGGAGAGAATTTCAACCATACTGATTTTGGGTTTTTGTTAGTTACTCAACTCAATGACTAGCTAACCTATCATGAATCAGCCTAAGTGGAACAAACAATTAAGCAGCTGGTAACTGACAGAGAAGTAAGTGACTCAAGCCCACTTAATGGCTCCCGAGGAAAAAGACCACGTGATCTGTCCAAACACAAGCCAAGAAAACCCTACGGGGAAGGTCTACTCTGTCACATGGGTTGAAATCAGCTCACATCCCTATCCTCAGGACTTGTTATCTAATAAGCACTAGACAAAAGGTTTTACATAAATGATCCGGAAAATGTTATGATGTGGGTCACCTCCATTTTAACTATGAGAAAACAGAGGCTTTGAGAAGTTAAGCAAGCTGCTCAAGGTAGTTTCCACACTTAAAAAAATCATTTTATTGGTGACTCTTACAGCTCTTCTGACAATCCACACTCTTATTTACTTCTGCACCATTTCTTTCCTGTGTTGTCTTCTTGACCTGGCATCATTTGCTCCTCATTCTTCCCTGCTCACCTTCTCCCTGCCTCCCATCCTCTGGCCAACTCCTGGTTCTCACTTATCCTTCCAGGGGCAGTTTTATAGTCCTTTTCTCAATTGGATGCCTTTGATGTATTCTTCAAGCTTGGCTGATCGCCATGGGATGGAATTGCCTGTTGTAGCCTCTGCTTCTCCACCAGACTACAATTGCCTTGAGGACCATTTGTTTCATTCACTCTTGCACTCCAGAAGCCAGCACAGGGTTTGGCACACAGAAGATTTCAATAAATATTTGTCCGATGAAAGAAGAGGGGAAAGGGTATACCAAACACTTCAAACAGTCATTGAATTCAAAAGATCTCCAAGCACTTAATAAGAAATTCTTCTTGGGATCTTATCGTCCTATTTCCGCAGATGGGAAAGGACAGTCTATTGGTGAATTGCACCAGCTATCTGAGGCGAGTTGACATTTGTTGCACTGCAGGGAATTTCTCTTAGCACAATATTTCCTGGGAGGAGCAGGTAAATATTGAGACAAGATACACATCAAGGTTTTTTTTTTTTTTGCTGTGAACCACTGTACAATAATCAATTCCAGAGATAACAAAGGCATTTGTTAACAGCTCCATCTCCTTTTTCAAAGCTCAGTTCTCAGTCTGGCAATGTTACAAAGCTCAAGAAAAGAAGTGTTGTTAGCAGATGCCAACCACTTGTCAGAGGAAAAATCCAAAAGGCACGATGCAATAGCTCAGCTTTTTTACATACAGATAGGCTTTCTGTCCTCCGGTTCATCAAAATTCCTGATGGAGTGGCGGTAGAAATGGAAAGTGAGGGCTTTACAAGCAGATTAAATGAGAAAAAGTCTGCCTGGCAGGAAAATCTACTTGCAAAGCTCTCTGGTTTTCAGGTTCTCGTTCCATAAACAAGAGTTTGTGTCTGGGGAGACAGGCTTCCCTCCACCAGAGTACTCCGTATATGAAATGTGTTATTATTTTTTATTAATAATAATTTTGGTCAAACACAACTTTGTTTCATTCACGTGCACACCTTTGCTTTGTTGGTGCTGCTCATATAGACGGGGTTGAGCTCAAATATCCTTTGAGAAAATGAACTCAGTGAGTGAGGTCAGAGTAGTACTAGTTGAAAGAGTTAAGGGAATGATTCTTGGATGGATTTCTGTAAAATATCTATGACATACAGTAGGAATTGGCTTTTGAAAACATATTAATTGAGTGGAAAACCTTCTTCAAAATCAGCTATGCGGTGTCAATGGGAAGAGGTATCAGACGTTCAAAAAAACACTCATCCAAATTGACAAGAAAGGGAGTGCATATAGTGGAGACTCAAAGTTCACCAGCAAGACCATTGGAAAGGCCCTCTTAGAAGGGCCTCATGAAAAGGGGGGTAAATCCAGGGTGCGTGTGGCACTGATGAAGCACATACTATCTTCTAGTTCTTTAAGATTTCCTCCCCTGGTCTTCTGGGCTGCCTCCAATGCCAGGTAAGTGGACCTCCCTCACCCCTCATCCCCCACCAGGAAGAATGCACGGCAGAGGACAGCACTTGAAGCTACAGCTGGGGAGAGGGGCGCATCTGATCAGAGCATAAACCAAGAGGGAAGGCGAGAGAATGAGAGTGGAACACATCTGGGGCCACCAAATCCACAGGATGATATTCTTGCTCAGAGAGGATCATAGGGCCGGCCCCACCAGGAGACACGATATCCCTCTCTGACCTTTAATGCTACAGGGAACAACACTGGAGACAATGTGTGGGAATTGTGCCGGATCTGACCCCACCACACCCGGGCAAAACACTAAAGGTGTGCAACAGAGCAGTAAAGGAAGCAAAGCAAGCAAGGTCCCAAGGAATGCTAAAATTAGACTTTGGACCAGGGTGTGGCACCTCATCAGACTCGACCAAAAACACTGCTAAAGGTCAACGGATAGATCTGAAGCTATTTATAGGCTTTTCTTTTTTGCTGTTGTTTAATTTTTTATTTTCCCTTGTTTTGTTCTTGTGCTTATTATTGTTTTTGCATGTCGATCTAGATAAGATAGGTGGAATAAACAATCCAGAGGAGAAAACAATGGGACCGACAGTTACGGGGGGGAGTGGGGGAGGCAGGGTAAGGGAAGGGGTAGGTTAACAAACCTAGGGACAAGGGAACAATACATGATCTAAAATTAATTGCAATGACAGCATAGGATGCCTGGTGATGGGACTTGGTCAAGTGCAATGTAGCGAGAGGAATGACTGACTGAGGGCCAAATGAAGGCCAAACATGATAGTGGAACAAGAGGAAGGAAAAGAAAGAGAGGAAAGAACTAGGAGGCAAAGGGCATTTATAGAGGTCTAAATACAAGTATGTACACATGTATATATATTTATATATGAGGATGGGGAAATAGATCTATGTGCATATATTCATATGTTAAGTATTAAGGCAGCAAGGGCCATTGGGCCTCTACTCAAGTACTTCCTCAATGCAATAAAACTTTGTTCTAATAACCTGCCATTCTATGATGCTCTCCTTCCCAAGAAGATTGCTGAAGACACAATGGGTACATAAGCAAATGTGGCGAAGAAAACTGATGGTGCCCAGCTATGAAAAGATATAGCACCTGGTACCTTAAAAGCTTGAAGATCTAGCTGAGAAACAAAAAACCCACATGGAAGAAGCACACCAGCCTGTGTGATCATGAAGTGTCCATGGGCTCAGGTAGCAGGCATCAAAGACCCAAAGCAAAAAATTATATCAAGGTGATTGAAGGGGAGGGAGGAGTGGAAACCCAAAGCCCATATGTAGACAATTGGAAATCCCCTCACGCAAGGATCACAAGGAAGAGATGAGCCTCAGGACCAATAATGAGAATAGTGATACCAGAGGGTAAGGGGAAGGTGGGGGAAGCAAGGGGGAACCGATCACATGATCAACATATAACCCCCTCCCAGGGGGAGAAGCAGCAGAACGGTGGGTGAAGGGAGACAGTGGTCAGTGTAAGACATGAAAAAAAATGATAAATTATCAAGGGTTCATGAGGGAGGGAGAGAGAGGATGAGGGAGGGGGAAATGAGTTGATACCAAGGGCTCAAGTAGAAAGAAAACGTTTTGAGAATGATGATTTAACAATCACGCAGTGAGCCAACAGATGATGGCAAGAAATGTACAAATGTGCTTGACACAATGTATGTATGTATGTATGGATTGTGATAAGAGCTGTAAGAGCCCCCAATAAAATCATTAAAATAAAAAAGATTTCCTTCCCCTACTATGATGGGCCTTATGTGATATACCTCATGGATCATGTTAGACTTGTATATGTTCATTTGTGCATTTAAGATGGCTCAGTCAAGCTGGCAGTCAAGATAGATGACTCCTCGTGGACATGGACAGGAGTAAGGGTTCCCGTGGGGTGCAGGAAATGAGGGGGGAGGGGAGGAAATGGGGGGAAGGGAGTTGATAGCACTGATGACTATAACCCCACCTGATGGGATTGAACAGCAGAACTGTATGGGAAAGGGAGGGCTCTATTGAAAGGAGTATGATATGTCAATAAAATATTATTTATTTGCAAAAATATGGGATCAGAATTAGGAATCTCCAAAACTCACTGCCATAGAGTCACTTCTGACTCACAGTAACCCTACAGGACAGGGTAGCACTGCCCTTGTGGCTGTGTGAGACTGTCACCCTTTACTGAAGGAGAGGGCTTTCTCCCTGGAGGTTTCATCCTTGCGGCCAGCAGCCCGGTGTGGACCACTTGGTCACCAGGACTCCTGGGGGATGGATTGTCTTTTCACTCCTCCTGCTTTTCATTTTGTGCCAAAAGGTTGGTCCCATGAGACCCAGTTGCCTGCCCATGACATTGAGCATACCAGCAGGAACCGAATTCAATGAGTATATGAGGGAATCTTTCTGTTTTCTCAACTCTCCTCAGTCAATCGGAATCTGAAATATCTGAGGGAGGATGGGAATGAACTGGCCAGACTGGAGCTCACCTGGGTCTTCCTTTGTGCTTTTTACCACGCTCAACAGCCGAAGGACAGCTCATCCTTGCAGGCATGTGCACTCGATTTCTTGACTGCTGGCAGTTGCCAGTACTGCACACTAAATCCTGTTCTGAGAGGCTGATAAAACACCATTGAAGTCCGACCCAAATGTCCTCTTTATCTCTTGTGAGCCAGGAGGCTATGAGACCCTTGATAAAGGAACAAAGCCAGTCATCTGTCCACAGCCTACTGGCATTCTGATTGCTTTTGATTGCTTTGCCAACCTTCACAGATACCATCCGAAGAACCTGATCAAACAGCCATCCCCAAGCCATAAGTGGCAGCTACAGTGGATAGAAATTCCATCCCTCCCTTGTCTATTCTGACCATTCAACTCTCCTATAATGAGTAGATCAGAGCTTAACCTTTCTGTGGCCACATTAAAGAAATAGAATTCATTTCAGAATGCCTACTGACTTATGTCTTCTTTCTTCAAATTCATTGATTTCCTTTATTCTTTTTAGAGGGTAGGACAAAGTGAATAGACTTCAATGCTAAAAAAAATAGAAGTGCAAATTATAGTTCAGCCATTAGCTGGAAAACTATGGCCAAATGACTTAGTATTCTGAGCTCACCTGGTCATCTGTAACATGAGCATCATAATACTAATATTTCAGAGTTGGTGGGTGGGTCACAGTGTGGTTATTGTCAAACCTAAATGTGTATATATTAGAATTCTGGGCTGCATAACAAATGACCACAAACTTACTGGCTTAAAACAACATCCATTTATTATCTCACAGGCTTGGCTGAACTCCCTACTTAGATCTCACGTGGCTGATGTGAAGGCGTTGGCAAGGCTGGGCTCTTACGGTAGGCTCTTGAGTAGGAATGCATGCTCAAGCTCTCCCAGATTGTTGACAGAATTCAGTTACTTATGTTGTAGGACCCAGCTTCCTTTTCCTTGATGGTTGTCAGCTAGGGGTCTTTGTCCATTCCTTTAGACTAACTTCATCCTTTCTCATGTGGTCCTCTTCACCTTCAAGCCGGTAGCTAGCAACAAGGCTCCATCCACTCTTTCTCACATATTGAATCTCATCAACTTCTGCCACAATCCAGGGGCAGCTTTGCTTCTCAAAATTTTCAGTCTTATGGAGACATACTTCACTTACAAATAACTTCACATAATAGAGGGATGCATTTAGTATCCACTGTACACTATAAAATCCTTAAATAATCAACATCATAGAAAAATCCAACAAACCACCTTACAGCCATTGCACCAATTCTGTCTCATATCAGGCAGAGCAGAGTTGCTCCTGAGAGCTGCCTGGACTGAGAATCCTTATGGAGTAAGACAGCTTCATATTTTTCTCATGGAGTGGCTTGTGGGTTGGAATTGCCAGCCTTGTGGTTAGGAGCTCCACGGTCAGCCCACTGAGCCACTGGGGATCCATCAAGATAACAGACACACCTAAAGCTTCCTCATGTCCCCTTGTGATCCCCCACTCTCAGCTCTACTCAGTACCTCCCTTACCCCATCAAGTTAGGTCACTGCCGCTCAGTTGTAATTTTCTAAAATGTTACGTGTGTTCTGTAATGTAATGTATTGTAGTTTGATTATAGTGGCCTGATATGAATTGGTTAATATAGGGTGTGCTTCTTGATGCCGGGCTTCTCTCTCTGCAGTTAACATGCTTTTCAAGCATTTGTGTGATTAGAGTAAGCCTGCGTGATGCGACCTATTCCTGGGAGTGGGAGCGCTTTCTCCTCAGATTCCCAGGTTCTCCCCACACTCAAAGGAGATGGGATTCTACCAGTGCAAGGGCCACCTACCTCAGCCGATCAGAATCAACTTGGAGCATTTTTCAATTTGATCTTTAAATTCTGATGTTCCAGTCTCTACCATAGTCCCTCTGTGTCTGCAGCTCTTGGATGGGGTCCTGGGAATTTATATTTTTAAAACATCCTTAGGTAACTTTAATGTAACCAGCCTGTGGAGCAAAGTTAAAAACGCTTGTGCTCATGCATATATTCAAAGATCCTTCTACACTGCCTGACACCCACCCTGAGCTGGATATGCATTCTTTTCCGTCCGTTTCTCCAGAGCCGTTCCTGGGTGGGGTGGATGGCTTGTTCTTGGCTCCTAACATAAAAGTTGGTGGGTTGAACCCATTTAGGGGTAGTGTGGAAGAAAGGCCTGGCTAGCTGCTCCTATGAAAATTAAAAATCAAAAGCCCTGCTGTTGAATCCATTCTGACTCATGGCAACCCCATGAGTCTCAGAGCACAACTGAGCTTCCCTGGCTTGTCTTGGCCACCATCTTTACGTCAACAAATGCCAGCTCATTGTCCCAGAATGTAGTAGCCAAATGCACTTCTGTGGTGCCACCCAGGGTCCTGTATGGCAAGGAAACCGACTCTGTGAGACACAGCATCATCGTGAGTCAGAATCCATTCAAGAGCAACAGGTTTGAGTTGTTTTTGTCCTACAGTACTTTGCAACTCCAAGGATGGCTATTTGGTAGCATCTTCGAAATACAAAATCTCAGGCACCAGGGCACAGAATCCAAAGACGCTTGCGTGGCTCTGGTGGAATGTTGGCTAGCTGCTGGGGAGTTGGCCTCCTGGTCACGGCAGCCTCATGCATGGTGGGACAGAATGCTGTCCCCATAGCTGTGTGTGGGTTTCATCCTTGAGGTTTATAGGATTTTCATTGGCTGATTATGATTTAGAGAAGTAGACATTATTTCAAATCTAGTTCCCATGTAGCCTCATTCTTTTTGTTCATCTCCTTATCTAACAAATATTTATTGAAGTTCTACTATGTTGCACAGAACCCTGCTGACATAATGGGTGGCTACCATGAGGTTAGCAGTTCGAAATCACCAGCTGCTCCTTGGGAGAAAGATGGGGCTCTTGTGAAGAGTTCCAGTCTCAGAATCTCACAGGGGCATTTCTATTCTGTCCTATAGGGTCGTTGTGAGACAGAATCCATGCAAAGGCAGTGATTTGGTCTTTATCTTTTGATATGTTGCACACTATCCCTGAATTTCTGTGGTGCCAATTTATGAAGTGCTTCCTTGAACTTATATTTTTATTGTAAAATTCAGGAAACTGTGTTAAATTGTCTTGCTTTAAGGAAATCAATACCAGATAACATCACACACCTTGCCAAAGAGAAGCAGTTCCAGTCATCATCTTAGGGGTGAGTTCATGAAACGTTTGACCCACTGGAGCAAGGCAGTTTTTAAGTGGATAATTGTGAATGGTCCACGAATGACATAATCAAGATCCATATGATCCTTGGCAAAACAAAGTCTCTTTACTCCGTTTTAGGGAATCATGTTCCCGTGAAAGTCCATGGTCTACTCAGACACCACGCTACATTTCTCTTGATACCTGTGTTAGCGCTGCTATAGGCTTAGGGGTATATTAAGGGATCCAGAAGGTGAGTGGATGAATGACTAGATGGATGGATGCACGAAGGAGAAGGGGCTTTCTCTTAGCAGGGAGAATGCGCACAGAAGCTCATGACAGAGCTCTCCAGCTAATCCAAGGGTTACCTCTGGGTCAGCTGATGGAGTCAGACTTGACCAAGATAAAGAAATAAAAATAATAATTTTAGAATGGAAAACTTATTTTCAATTAGACCCAATAGTTAGCTATTAAGTGAACAAGCAATAGGGAGCTCGCATAAGATTTTGAGGTAAGTAGAAGACATTGGCACATAATTTGGTGTGTTAGTCTGGGTTTACTAGAGAAGCAAATTCATTGACACTCATATGTGTGTAAAAGAGTTTTATATCCAACAGTAATTGTATATTAAGAAAACATCCTGGCTCAGTCCAGATCAAGTTCTAAGTTCAATATTAGCCCATAAGTCTGATATTAACCCATATGTCTGATACTAGACCATAAATTCTTCTACAGACTCTTGCAGCACATGCAATGATGCCGAAAGCCAGAAGATTACAGGCCAGTGGTTGAAAAGTTTTGGGGAAGCATGTCAGTGCTGGCACAGTTCTCCACATGGCTCATTTAGCTCCAGGTCTCTGGCTGCCATCAGCGTGGCTCAATATGGCTTATCATCAGGGATGTGAAGCAGAGAGAGAGTGTGTGTGTGTCTGCCTCCAGGGAGGAAGAAAAGAGTTCCCAGAATCTTCAGGAGAAGGCCATGCCTACACAGAGATATCTAATTGGCTATGACGTGATTGACAGGCTAGACTCCACCCCTTTGCTCAAGTTGACAGGAGATTATGTAACTGTTACATTTGGTAAAAACCAGACCTTTTGAACATTAATATGAATCAGGGGACTCTATGAAGACAGTCCATAACATGGCAGCGATGGAGGCAGGGAGACAGCATATGTGTGTTTACATACAAAGGAGGGTTTAGTGGATGTACTTGGGGGTTGTAAGAAGAGAGATAGCCAGATATTAAGAAAATAGTCATGAACAGATGCTCCCAATGGGAAAGGTACCCTTGCAAACATGCCTGGACATTTAAAAAGAGGATTGGTAGGTGAACTTCATCCCAGCTGAATCCTAACAAAGGCCACCTTCTAATATAATGTTCTCACTGATGCATTTATTAATTGATCATTTAATAGATCCTTACTATGTGCCGTGTTAGGGTCCTGGGGTTGCAGAAATGAATCAGGCCTCTTGCTGCTGCAGAGGAAACACCCAGTAAGTTCACTCTGTTAGAGGGTTGTGTTGGTGACAACATGGAGTTGCATCCAACTGAAGATGAAACACACCTTCTGAAAGCTCTTTAAGCTTTCTTTGAAAAAATCTGGTGTTTTCTGGCTCAGCAATGTGGACAAAATGGAAGATAGTCAGATAAAGAGAGAAATCAGTCCTCCTCTCACTAGCTACATGAGTTTGTGGCTCATCTATAAATTATTGTGCACTTCATGAACATGATCAATACATGTGAGGCACCTAAGTCAGTGCACAGGCCATCTCGGCCTCTGAGATGCTGAAGCTAGAAGTTACAGCTCCAGGGCTCCATTGCCCGCAGGATTCTGATCCTCCTCGTTGACCAATGGGAAGCATCAGTAAGACACCAGAGGGTAAAAGGAAGGAGAAGCTGGTGTTTTTTTTCCCTTAATTTCACCTGCCTACCTCCCCTCTCCTGCAGCATTGGGCCCTTGACTGTAGCTACAAGCTCTAAGAGGAAAGGTCCCGCCAGGCAGCCCTCTCCACTCCCCACCTCTCATTGGGCTCCTCTCCTTTTTCCCGAGGATGAGTAATGCTCTCTGCTCTTTCTGCTTCTGAGCGCTATGCTGCACTTTGTTTGTTTCCCCAATGCTGCCCAGATCCCTACACACAGTCATTTTGTCTGTCTCTTCATCTGAATGACCTAGATCCAATTGTAAGGTGCCCTGATGGGGTCGTAGAGGATTGAACAGAGGGCTGCCCATCAGAAGGTGTGCAGTACAAACCCACTTGGGGAAAAGACGAGACTTTCCGCTTCCCTAAGAACATATATCCTTGGAAACCCAGAAGGTCAATTCTACTGGGATCTGCAGGGTCACTATGAGTTGCAATGGATTGGATGGCCAATGAGTTTGGTTTCGAGTTTGGAGAGGTCATTTTATTAGTAAGAGCTGCATTTTCCAAAGATCTTCTGTGAGTTATTCTGAGAAGGCAAAAAACAACAACAACAACAACAACAACAAAAATCAACTGAGGAGGTTTATATGGTCATATAAGTTTGGAGAACACTGCATGTTTGATTTCTCTCTTGGAGAGTCACAATATATATTAACATATTAAAGGTTCACAGAAGCCTGAAATGAAGAAATGTGTTTAATTTTATTTAACAGCATTTCCTATATTCATTTGACCATGAAACTATTATTTCATGTAACACCCATTAACATCCCACACTTGAGAAAATGCTGAACTAGGCTAAACTAATAAGATAATTTGTCACATTTATAGCAGTTTGAGGGCGAGAGAACACTGGACTTGGGACCAAGATTTGCAACTCCGTGTCCTGCGTCTGCCCCGAACGGGTGGGAGACCTGGGGCTGGCTCTTCCCCCCAGGAGGCCTTGCTCTGCAGCTGTCAACTGAAGAACCCGGGTGAGATGATCTATTTTTCACGCGTGCAAGTCTGCTGCGCCGCACACTCACAATACTTTCATCAACATGAGAAATCTTGGCAGTTCAGGGAGAAGTAGCTCAGGAATGTTTCGCTTTGTTTCTGTTACAACTGCAGCTTTTCACCCCGCAGATTCTTGTTCTTCGCAGTTTTCATTGCAGTTGAGACTCCAGCATTTTAAAAGCACTCGTATTGAACCTGACAGAATGTTTGTGAAGTGAAATCCCACCATTTTTAATGTTCTCTCCACTCTGCTACCGCGACAGTCTCTGCAGGAGCCACATGATGGCGTTGAAGGTCGCGTTTGTGGAGAAGACCCCCACCAAGAAGGCCAACCTGCTGCCACCAAGGCCATTCCGATTCAGGGTGGCCTTCCGACGTTATAAACTTCCCAAGAACAGAGAGCCTCCTTTGTTCCCCAAGGAGCAGCTGATGGCCTTGAACCACCGCCCTTGTGGCCACCCCACAGGGACACCAGAGAGTCTCGTGACTAGCCCCTCTCCCTCATCTCAGTGAAAACCAGTCTCGCACGGTAGTGGCCTAGAAGTCACAACTTTGAACCAGTCCCAGTTGTCTCCAATACATGCCTACCCCGTGTGTGTACAGTACAAATGTCTCCTTATGGCTTTCCAAGGGTGACTTTTCTAAAGGCGATCTTCAGGTCTGCCTTCTGGGGTGAGTGCCTAAGGGTGGACTTGAACTTTCAGTTAGCAGCCTAGCATGGTAACTAACCTTTGCCCCACCCCAGAGACCCAATCTTCAGTCTTAGAAGCCTAATCCAGAAAATAAAAATCGGAGCCCGTGTAGAACTTTCTGATTGTCTGGTATCATAAAGGAAACAAAGCTATTAAAGAAGCATCAAACATTGCCCTAAACCACACAATCAAAAGAGCTATGTCTCCAGCCATCAGGGCCATCTCACAGGCATGGAACTCTGCCTGGCTGCTATTCCTTACAGACAGCAGTGTCCAGATAGTTGTCCAAATGAGGCAAATTGTAGCTCACAGGAAATGGAATTGAATACAGATTTCCGTTCTCTGAGTTTTAGATAAAAATGTAAATGAGGAGCAAGACAATAATTAAACAAATCATTCACAGGAATTTTTATGGCCTACTTAAAAACCATCAGCACAATTCAAGACACAGCAAGAACTTCTGAGGCCTCAAAATAATTGATCTGCAACAAAGCAAACACTCATTTAATCACCACATTGGAGTCGAATCAAGGGAGCAGATAGTTGGCATCCAATTCCTGCATTCTCTCCTGGCATGCTTTATTATATTTCCCCCAGATATTTGAGAAGGAGGTGATGAACCAAATTCCCAATGAAAATTAGAAATACAGATAAATATTACTGGGCAATGTGATTACTCAACTTCAAAGCTATCTGAAATAGCGATGAATAAAATGATTTTCAAAACAGATCTACCTTTCTGATTGGGGAAGTGGAGAGAGACTGGCAAAATGACTCTGTTCTTGGTAAGGAAATAAGAAGGCGTCGGAAGCAAAGGTGGAGCTAAACTCTCCTTCCGGCACCCGTCGCAATGCTCAGTGCAGCCCACCATCATCACATTGGCTTGGGGTGAGAATTGTAATGCACATGTTTGACTGGTCTTCTCCGAAATTGTCACGTTGTCTGTATTCCACACTCCTTGGGACTTACCATTAGATGAAGTCAATGTAATGCAGTGCATAATTTGATCTCTTGACCTCCGCTTCCATGAGCAGTGATTGTGGATCCAAGCAAGACAAAATCCTTGACAACCTCACCCGCTTCTCTACTTTTCATGCATGGTGTTCCCTATCGGTCCAGTTGTGAGGATTTTGGCTTTTCTTACATTGAGTTGCAATCCACACTGAAGACTACAATGGTCGATCTTCATCAGCAAGTGCTGAAATTCTTCTTCACTTTCAGCAAGCAAGATTGTGTCATCTGCACACCACAGGTTGTTTGCAAACCTTCCTCCAACCCACATTCTTCTTCCAATAATCCAGCTTCTCTGATGATTTGTTCAGCATATAGATTGTTCGGATATGATGGGAGGACACAACCCTGGCACACACCTTTCCTGAACTTTAAGCATGCAGGACTCCATTGTTCTGTTCATACAGCTGCCTCTTGATCCACGTACAAGTGCTGAATGAGCACAACGCAGTGTTCTGGAATTCCCATTCTTGAAGTTATTCAGTTTGTTGTGGTCCACACAGTCAAATGCAGTTCACTGACTCTGTAAAGGCATTCAGTTGTGTGGTAGTGATAGAGTATTTATTGTTTCCTAGTCAACATGCATCTTTAATTACATCAAGCTGGTGTCGACATTGCTTGATCCTCTTCTCTTGGAATGATGCTTCCTGGGTCCTGGACCTTTCCTGGTGGCAAAGTAGTTACATATTGGGCTGCTAACAGTGAGGTCAGCAGTTTGAAACCACCAGCCTCGCGTTGGAAGTAAAAAGGGGCCTTCTACTCTCACAAAGAGTTACAGTCTCAGACACCACAGAGGTGGTTCTGCTCTGTCCTATAGGGTTGTATGAGTTGGAATAGACTCAATGACAATGAGTTTGGTTTGGGTAGGAGCTTCCCTATTGCCAAGAGGCAGGGGTCCGATATGCCTCGATGCTCCATGCTCCATCCTTCTTTACTTCTTCTGATATCAACCTTCCTCCCACAATACTCTACTTCTAAACTGGGTTCAATAACTGATTTCAATGGCCACACAGAACGCAGGGACAATACTCACAATTATGGGGGTCTAATCCCCTCTACTAGAGTTTCATACACTTATTTGCATAGTCTCACCCCCATCATCTGGTGGGAATTACAGAGACATGGGTAGGAGAGCCTTAGTAAGAAATCTCACTCCACTACATCTTGCTAGTGGTGATTTGGGTCTTGAAAGCTCCTGAGTGGCCATCTAAGATGGCACCATTGGTCCCTTCCTGCCTAGAAGAAAGAAGGGTGAAGGAAACTGAAGATGTATGGGAATAATTTGTCCAATGGACTAATGGACTATGTGAACATCGGTTTCCATGACTCTGAGACATAAGAACTAGATGATTGTTTTAAAATATCTGACAGATAATGTGAAAGCTGTTTCCCACTGAATCTTCACACAGTCTTATTCCTACTGACTTCTCTGAAAGGGTTCACATTAGAAGGTACTGGATCAAGTAGGGAAAACTATGGAACAAAACTCGAAATCATAAAATAACTCGGCTTAAATATCAGATAGTGGTACAGTCAAATAACAGACAGATCTGTAAGGAAACAAGAACCCTGTAAGCGCCACACACTGTAGAATAATCAGTCACTGGAGATGAAGAAGAGAAGGAGCCTTTACCCAAGGGCAAAGATTAGAACTGAAAACAGAAGGAGGAATTGGGATTAAGTGATATTACATTGTGGAAATTTGCAACAAGTGAAATGAGAAAAATGTGTACAAGGTGTTGAATGAAAAGCTGATCAGCCGCTATGTAAATATATACTGAATTCACAAAATTAAAGACGTAAATAATCATAAACAAGCCGCTCCCACTGAGTTGACTTTGTCATATGGCAACTCTCTAGGACAGAGTAGAACTGCTCCTGTGGGGGTCTCTGAGACGGCACATTTTTATGAGAATAGAAAGCCTCTCCTCCCTCCTGAGGAGCAGCTGCGGGTTCTGAAAGAGCGATCTTGTGGATGGCAGCCCAATGCATTCCCTACTACGCCGCTACCAGCAGCAGCTTCTCCTACACATGCTTAAAGGTAACTATAAGAATAATCGTCATTATTATTGTTGTTGTATAACTCTTACATAATCATATTATATTATGGTTATAAAGCTCCTATAATAGTGATTCTATAATTGCTCCTTGAAGGTAGCTGCTATGATTATTACTACAATATAACCACGATACATGACTAGTCAGAACTATTATTGTGCAGGAAGCACTATGGGTGGCAGGGAGTAACCTCTCTGCTGGGCTGATGTCCTCAACCCCTGCTGCCTGGTGGAGTGGCCAGGCCAGCTGTGGAGAATTGCCCTTCTCTGGGGGAGGCCCTGCACCTCCCTTGAAGGGTCCCTCTGCAGGCACTGACTGTAGGAGGGGGCGGGTCCTGGGAATCCTAAGTTGTCTTGTTGTCTGCCCTGGCCTGTCCTCCATTCCTCACTCTCCCTTATTTGGAGCATGTCCCCAAGAATCTACTCACATCACTAGCACCTTGTTAGACCCTTCTTTGAGAAAATTAAGACCGTGTGAAGATTCAGTGGGAAACAATTTTCACATTATCTGTCAGGTATTTTAAAACAGCAATGACAGCAACATAATCCTAGCTTGCCTGGAGTTGAATCTGATTTCAAGGCAGTCTCAGGTGTGCTAGAATGGACGTGTGTTTCCTAGGACTCTTTTGGCTGGTTTTGGGGAAGTAGGTCACCTGACCTTTCTTCCAGGGTGGGTAGACTTGAACCACCAATCCAGCACTCAGCAGATGAACCTGTTTAACCACGTGAATTTTTCAGGGACGTCTACAGGGTTTAAGCATTCCAAAATGGCAGCTACTTTCAAATTACTCACTACATATTTGGAACCATTAGTATAATATCTGACATCTAGAAGTGCTCACTGGAGAGCCCTGGTAGTGTAGTGGTTATGAATTGGGCTACAATCCTCATAGTCAACAGTTTGAAACCACCCACTGCTCTTTGGGAGAAATACAAGGCTTTCTACACCTATAAATAGTTAATAGCTTCAGAAAACCACAGGTTCAGCTCTGCCCTGACCTACAGGGTTGCTGTGGGACAGAATTGACTCAATGGTAGTGAGAGAGAGAGGCTCACAAAGGCCAGCAAAGTGAGACTTCAAAACATCACGCCTTGTCATCTCTCCAGAGATCTGTGTCTCTTGCATCTCCATGAGGTATCTGCAACTCTCTCTAGTTTTATCATCTCCATTCAATTAGCATGCCTACGCTCTCCAAGGGCTACACATTCTCCTTGAAACATAACAATCCCCCGCCCACTCACCCCCATTTCTCCTGAACTTTGAAAGCCAAGGTGCTCACAGTAAGGAAAGGGAAAAAAAAAAAAAAAAGCAACTTCTGTCCTCAAGAAATACAACAGTACTCTCCGAGTCTTGCTCAGCATCCACAACAAAGAGCAATGGAGGCCATTACGTTTCAGGACATGTGTGAATTGTTTCAAGACTTGTCATTTTGGAAGTCACTACAGTAATGGGCTGTGGATATATTGAAGGTAGCTACTTGCTCTTTCTTCTCTTTCAATGAATGGGTCATGGAAACACGGATGGCATAAACCTGAGGAATATAAACGACTGACACCCGGGGTTTTTAAATGCATACCATTCTCCTGGGAAGCAAATAGCAAGGCTGTTGCAATGCGTAAGGAAGTTAAACAGGAATCTGATACGTGCTGCTCCAGGTCCCTGACTCATTGGGCACCACTGCTAGCAACGATGCTGGCGTTTCTTTGTGCATTCACTTTCCCAGCCAGGAAAACAAATCCGCTCCTTTTCTACTGCCCTTCTGTCTGGTCTGCTGGACAGAGAAGATCTTTTTTAATTCATAAAGAGGAAATGCCACATGATTGGATTTAAGGAATCTGGTTTCAAGTGTGTCTTCCATTAGGAAGTATGAACTCACTCACATGCCATGAAAGTGTATATCTAGCGATATCTCTATCTATCTATCTATCTATCTATCTATCTATCTATCTATCTATATCATCTATGGCTATATCGTCTATCTATCTAACTGTCAGATGCTCTGAAAACAAGGGGGAGTATGTATCTGGAAATCTCAGTGCACTAAGAAGAAAGATATTGGGGTCTAGGACAGTGATTCTCAATCTTCCTAAAGCCGTGACCCTTTAATACAGTTCCTCATGTTGTGGTGACCACCCCAACCTTAAAATTATTTTCGTTGCTACTTCATCACTGTCACTTTGCTACTGTGATGAATTGGGTGACCCCTGTGAAAGGGTTGTTTGACACCCAAAGGGGTCGCGAGCCACAGGTTGAGAACCACTGGAGGACAAGCGGCATTGAGACCAGTGGTCTGGTTTTAAACAAACAAGTTGCTATTGAGTTGTGTGGTCCTTGTTTTGTCAGACTAGAACAAGACCCCATGGAATTTTCAAAGTTTGCTTCTGGAGAAGCAGACCATCAGGTCTTTCGTTGAAGGCACCTACCTCTAGGTAGACTCATACATCTAACCTTTCACTTAGCAGCTGAGCACTTAACTATTTGCAAAATCGGTGGCATAGTGAATGGATTATACATTGGGCTGCTAACTTCAAGGTCAGCGGTTCGAAACCACCAACTTCTCCAAGGGAGAGAGATGAGACTTGCTACTCTTATAAACAGTTATAGTCTCAGAGGGAAACTATTAGTTGGAATCAAGTCCACATCAGGACCTATCGGTTTTTGAGGGACTCCCTAGCTAGGTAGGGAATACAGAATGATAAGCAAGGGAGGGTATCAGCCTGACTTCCAGACCCAAAAGGCAACCAAGCACCAGCGGTGTTAGAACCGCTCTCTCTCATTCAGTTGTCACAGGATTTATTGAGATGATACACAGAAAGGACTTGACAGGATGGCTGCTAAGGTCAAGGTCTGAAAGATGGAGGGTGGCCAATTAATAGTAATTAGCATGCGCATTGGATGGACTCTGTTTTTGAGAGGGAAACTCAAGCAGAGAGAGGAGTGCTGAGTAATTTGGCAGATATGTGAAAGTGCGCTTTTTAATCATCATTCTGTCATCCCTATTTAAAGAGTGCCAGGTGCAGCCTCTGCGCAGAGAGCCTTCTGCACGCGAGCTAATGGCACTTCTATACAGTGAGAAAAAGGGGCACTCAGGTGGTGTTCAGGTCTCATAGGTCCTTAGTGAGGGAGCTGAGACAGAACCGTGCCTGACTGGCTCCAAAGCCCAGGCCTTTAACCACTAAGGAATATCGTCAACTCCAAATTGTAGTCAACTCTGCACTCAGCCTTCCCCTTTACCAACTATGAACTCCACGAGGGGAGAAACTGCCCTTATCCCTGTACCCAGGACAATCACCATCCTCTTACTAGGAAGTGGGGAAGAGAGGTTAGAGAGAAGTTGTTGAGTTTCATGGCTAAGGACAAAGGCTATGGATTTGGAAACTTTAGAGTTCAGGCTGGGCCACTTACCATCAGTATAATTTTTAGGCAATTGTGGTAGTCACATAATCTGGTGTCAATTTGGGATTTGAGAGGATTAAAAGGAAAGGGGTGGAGTCTAGTCTGTCAATTGGATCATAGCCAATGAAACTTCTGTGTGGCAATGGCCTTCTCCGGAGAGTTCTGGGAACTCCTGTTTTTCCTACTTGGAGGCGGGAGACACTTCTCTCTCTCTGCTTACTTCCTGCAAGAGGTCCCTTGAGGAAAAGCCACATGGACCAACCCTGATGCAGCCCTGGGAACTGGAGGAGCCACGTGGAGACCCCTGCTGGCACTGAAATACTTCTACCACCCCTGACTTTGCACTCACTGGCCTGTGGTCTTCCTGCATTCAGCGTCATTGCATGTGCTTCCAGCATCATTGCATGTGTTTCGTGAGTCTGAAGAGGACTTTATGGATTGATATCGGACATATTGCGCTAATATGGGACTTATGGACTTGATCTGGACTGGGCTGGGATGTTTTCTCAATATTCAACTGCTCTTGTATATAAACATCTTTCTTACACACCTATGAGGGTGTATGGATTTGTTTCTCCAGTCCACCCAGACTGACACAGCAATATATGTGCTACGCTTGCCCACCTGTTAAAAAAATTGGAACAGTCACAGTTCTAAACATGTTTGATGTGAAGATGAAAATGGCGTGTAGAATTTTCCAGGGTGCTAGACACCTTGGAAGATCCCAATGGGATAGCCTTCAGAGGAGAAGCTGGGCCTTGGACAGTGAGTAGGAATTTGCCAGGAAACAAAGGGAGGAATGGCATGCAGAGTGGGCATAACATGACAAATAGTTGGAGGGACAAGATGTTAAAAAATGTGGCCCCTGTAAAAAATACCATGTAAAAACACAACATAATTTGGTGCGCACGCGCGCGCGCATGCGCCACACACACACACAGACACAGCTAAAAACACGTGTTTTTCAGATAAAGCTGAAACTTAAGGTATGCAATATATTCTAATATTTTCCATTCCATTCAGTTCTGGTCCATCCCACTCCACTCCATTCTACTTTTATTCAATGCTGGGCAAGCCCGCTAAATTAATTTCACAACCCCTTAGGGACTCCACACTCAAACAATACGTTTGGAGAACACTCATTTTTGAAGGCAGGAAGTGCTGCCGTTTTACAGAGCTGATGAGCTGGCCAAGGAAAGAGGATGTTCCGCGCTGTCCTTGGTGCTGGCTGTAATCTAAATGGGAGTGCTTGGAGATGAAGATGAAAGTCAGAGTCCTTATCATAAAAACCCTCCTAAACCGTGTTACGGAGGCCAAACTCGATCCTGCAGGCAATGGGGAACCACTGTCGGATTCTGACGGGATCCGTTTAAAGAGTCCCCGGGATCCCACCGCTGGTGGCCTAAGGAATGACTCAGCAGGACCCAGCACCGGAGGGCTGTCCAGGCATCCTGCCTCGATGGAAGGTCGGAATAAACCTTGATGTAATTCTGATAAACTTTACAGTAAACTACACACCTCGACGTGAGCCTCACTGCCTTCCCAGAATGCCCAGCACGCCCTCATGGTTGCACGGAGGCTGGGCCGGGAGCGGGAGAAACTCGGGATCTCAGGAGGGCGATTTTAGGAGACTTGCTTTTTAACTGTAAGCGCAGTCAGTGGTTCCCGGTATTGGAGCAGCTTGCCATGATGTATTTTATTTTGAACAAGTGATTTGAAAATATGATGCACTTCATCTGAACCCTCACCCATGGGAAATGATTTTTCATAAACCGACATGTAAGGCATTTCTGCATTGGTATGGAATTTAGATGTCTATTAAAGACTCCTTTACGTTAATAAAATTCTTCTGCTAGTATATGGCAGCAGGGGACCATTTGCAAGCAAACTTTTTGTTAAATTAGAATTTAATGGTTAGAGTGGGGGAAGAAACTAATATTTAATGAGTGTTTACTATAGGCACGTGCTTTTTAGGCATGTTATGACAAGCTCTTGTAGCCAGCCTTCATTTACTCAGCTTGCTAGATTAAGACGCTACACATTCTTTTGTTAAATCCACGGACTGGTGTCCACACTTGCCAGAACACGTGTGACTGTCTTCTCTTTTGTACACTCGTGCACTTCCATTCCCATCAGCAGAACAATAGGCTTGCCACTGATTTGTGGATTCAAATGGTACTCATTGTTTGAATGCTTGGATCTACCTAAGTAATATACACAGTGATTGCATTTGATTAGCTTCTCTTGAGAAACAAACCACTGACGCTTGCATGTGTTGAATAGAAAAAGAGATTTATGCCAAGAAATGGCTTACACAGTTGTCTGGTTGAAGTCAGGCTTCTCCTGACCCCAGGAAGCTGATGAGGAAGCAGGAAGACGACGCAGGGGCAGGAGAGAGCACAGGCTGGTGGATGCAGAGAATTGGTGGATGCCGAATGAATCCATCTAGGTAGTTGAATGATGGCTCCCGAGAATGCAACAGTAGATCCAGGAACCAGATGGAACCAGCTCTAGCAGAAGGCAAAGGGCCAAAGAGGAATGGATTCAGCTCAGTCTCTCTTTCTTATACAAAAACGCTGACACTAAGAAGGTGTCATCAACTGTGGCCCAATTGATAGGTTGAAGCTTTGCCCACACCCTTACCTGGGAGTGTCTAGTTGACATAACCCCTAACCACCACACTGATGGAAATGTTTGAAAAGAGTGTTTGTTTTTATGAAAACTTTAAAATTGATTGAGCTGCCTGCCTCATAAAATGCTGAATTGGGTGAGAATGGGGCAAGTGGTAAACTTTTTCAAGCATTTTAACCAGGACTCGGAACGTCACCCATTCTGTTCTACCCACTGCTAAGAATTTGTATCTTCAACTGATTTAGAACCTACTTTTCCACCCCAGTCCACTTGGAAGGGAGCATCTAAAAGTTTCTGGGGAAAGTCCATTATCTTTTTGTTTAATTTTCCAAGAACTTTTTGAACCCTGTCATATTTTGTAGATTTTAAGTCGGTATTCCTGGAGTTGATGGGAAAATTCTCAACAGAAGGAAGTTAATTGGAAAGAAGAACCAGTTCAAAGCCATAGCTTTTTAAGCGTTCATTATATTTTTAATCAATTGAATTAAAAACACATATTTTAAGTGCTTCATTGTTTGTCTGTGTCATAATTCTGGTGAGGGGGGCATATTCTCATAGAAAAGGCCTTGGCTCTAAACAAGAGTATCACTAAGTAAAAGAAGCAGCACGTATTTGAATGTAAAATAAAATATTTACAGTAGGTATACACAAATGTATACGTATGTGTGCTGTTCCGGTTACCTCATGCAGGGTAACAGAGCACCTAAAACGTAGTGGCTTAAAGTAGGAATAATATGGATTTTGCTCATGTGTCTACTTTGGGAGCAGGCCTGGCTAGGAACAGCTAGTCTCCAGGCAACATGCTGACCGTGGTGTGGACTCCTAAAGGCCTGCAGATCCACATATCTGGCCAATGAGGATGCTAAGAAGACTCAGATAGCTTGCGTTAGGGCTTTGGACTCTCCTGTCTCTATCGGTGTGAATTGTCCAAGCCATCATTCCAGTTGTCACTGCTTCAGAGTGGCCGCTCCTTGGGAGCTTAGGACTCCCACGGCACATGTCTCAAGATCAAGACAGCTAGGGGAAAGCTACCCATTTCTGATCTGGCCTCATAAGGCCCAGAGAATACCCTTGACTTCACGAAGATACAGGTCAAGGCATTTGCAAATCTGCACAAGGGTTCAAGAGGATGGAAGGGCGTCAGTTTTAAGGATCTCACTTGACTATCTTTGGGAGATGCTAAGTGCTGCTTAATGATAAATGGAGAGAGGATCAAACTTGCCAAGGATTTCATTTTTCTTACAATCAACAATCAATTTTCTTTTCTACAATCAACACCCACGGAAGCAGTCGTAAGGAAGTCAGTCCACATAGTGCCCTGGAGCTCTGGGTGTGTGGTTGGTCATGGGTTGGACTCTAACTACAAGGTCAACTATTGGAACCCTTCAGCACTCCTTAGAAGACAGATGCGGCTCTCCGCCCCCATAAGTATACAGCCTCGGGGACCCAGAGGGACAGTTCTGCTCTGCCCTGCAGAGTTACTAAGAGTTGGAATCAATGGAATGGCAGTGAGTGAGCGAGTGAGATTGTATTTGAACAAATCTGCTGTAAAATCTCTTTAAATTGTTGAAATGCAAAGTTGTCACTTTGAAGACTAAGGTGTACTAACCCATGCCAGAGTATTTTCAATGAATTCATAAGCACGTGAATTAGACAATGTTGAAAAAGACCTATGAATTATCAATGTCACTGAGTTATAGTGTTGGCCGATGGGATCAAATGTACTGTGGACTACCAGAAGAATAAACAAACATATCACAGGAGACATACAGCCAGATTGTGTCTTAGAAGCAAAGATCATGACACTTCATCTCACCTACGTTCAACATGTCACCGAAAGGGACTTGCGAAGGATGCCATGTTTAGTAAAGGAGAGAGCAACACACAAAGAGGAGGACGCCAATGGAATGGATTGACCCGGTGGTTGCACCCATAGATCAAATAGAGCCACAATTCTGGCAATGGTGCAGGGCCAGTCAGTCTTTTATTGTGATATGCATCGTGCCATTCTGCTGCTGCACTGACTCCAGGCACCTAGGAACAACAGCACGGGTTCCAGTTATACAGAAGTCCCTAGGTGGTACACGGAGTTAGGTATTTGACAACCAGCTGAGTGCTTGGTGGTTTGAACCCACTCAAGGTGCCTCCTACGAAAGGGCTGGCCCACTGTGAGATGTGACATCCTGCGCCGACCCATGGCCCTACACGGGACAGCACTTGAGACACAGTGGGGGATGTGCGACTGAGCTGACCCCACCACACTGAGGCAAACACTGGGGGCGTGCAATGGAGCAGTGGGGGAAGCAGAGCAAAAGAGATCCCGAGGGAGTATAAAGAATGGACTTTGGGGCCAGGACGTGGCACCCCACAAGACTCATCCGGGAAACACTCCTAAAGGCCAACAAATAGACCTCGAACTACTAACAAAAATTTTTTTTTCTTTTTTTGCTATCTTTTTGTTTTGTCTTTTTTTTTAACCTTGTGAATGTTGCATGTTAGTGGCTTTTTTTTTTTTTTTTTTGCCTATCAGTGTGTCGGTGTTGCTGCTGTCAAAGCCATGTACTTATGTGCCACTTGGGGGCTATCAAAGCCATCTGCATTTGTATGTACATATTACTATATCAGCAGGTCCACCTAAATAAGATAGGCTGGACAAACAATGTGACAAGAAAATAACGGGACCAATGGTCCCGGAGGGACATGAGAGCATCGGAGGTAGGGGAAGGGAGGAGGTGTTGGCCAACACAGGGACAAGGGAACAACGAGTGGTTCAAAATCAGTGGAGGGAGGGGATGGGAGGACTGCTAGGGAGAGACCAAGGGCAAGGTAACTGAGAGGAATTACTGAAACCAGAATGAAGGCTGAACATGATGGTGGGACGAGAGGAAAGCGTAAGGAAATAGAGGAAAGGAGTAGGAGGCAAAGGGCATACACAGAAGCCTAAATAAAGACATGTACATATGTAAATATATTTATGATTATGGGGGAAATAGACCTATGTGCATATATTTATAGGTTCAGTAGTAGGGTAGCAGGTGGACATTGGGCCTCCTCACGCACACTTTCTCAATACAATAGCACCTTGCCCAGCTAAACGGTCATTCCATGATACCCACCTTCCCGACATGTTCACTGAAGACAGACGAGTGTATAAGCAACCATGGTGAAGAAAGCTGATGGTGCACAGCTATCAAAAAGATATAGCATCTGGGGTCTTAAAGGCTTGAAGGCAAACAAGCAGCCATCTAGCTCAGAAGCAACAAAGCCCACAGAGAAAAACCCACAGCCTAAGTGAATCCAAGGTGTTGAACGGACCAGGTAGCAGACACCAAGAAACAAAAACCATCATTGTGTAATCACCTTCCTCACATAAACGCTGAAGACGGATGTGTGCATAAGCAAGTGTGGTGAAGAAGGCTGATGGTGCCCGGCTACTGAGAGATATAGCGTCCGGGGACTTAAAGGCTTGAAAGTAAACAAGCGGCCATCTAGCCCAGAAGCAACAAAGCCCACACGGAAGCAGCACACCATGTGTGATCGTGAAGGGCAGAGGGGACCAGGTCTCAAAAAACAAAGGCAGGGGGGAGGGGAATCACGTCACCGTGAATGAGGGGGAGTGCATGGTGGGGACCCAATGCCCATCTGTAGACAGCTGGACATCCCTTGCAGAGGGGTAGTGGGGAGGAGATGAGTCACTCAGGGTTCAGTGTAGCAACAATGAAACTCAAAACCTGCCTCTAGTTCTTTAACACTTCCTCCCCTCCCAGTTATCATGATCCCAATTCTACCTTGCGGACCTGGTTATACCAGAGAATGCACAGCGGTGCAGTAGGGATCTGGAAACACAGGAAATGTAGGACGGATGAACCCCTCAGGACCAGCGGTGGGAGTGGCAACACTGGGAGGGAAGGGGGTGTAGAAAGGGAGAACCGATCTTGGGGATCTATGTGTAACCTCCTCTCTGGGAGATGAGCAATGGGAAGGTGGGTGAGGGGAGACACCGGGCAGTGTAAGATAAGATAAAAAAAATATTTATAAACTATTAAGGGTTCAGGGGGAAGGAGGGAGGGGGAGGGAAAAATAAGGAAAATGAGCTGATTCCAGGAACCTAAGTGGAAGGCGAACTTTGAGAATGACGAGGGCAACGGATGTGTAAGGGTGCTTTACTCAATTGATGAATGTATGGATTGTGTTAAGAGTTGTATGAGCCCCAATTAAAAGGTTTATTAAATTAAAAAATTAATTACATGAAAAACTATTACTATTGGGTGGAGAGCAAACGTTTTGAGAATGATGAGGACAACGAATGTACAAATGTGCTTTACACAATTGATGTATGTATGGATAGAGATGGGTGGTGTATGAGTCCCTAATAAAAAAATAATAAAGGGCTGGCCATCTGCTTTCAAAAGCCACAGGCTGGAAGAAGGACAGCAGCTCTCCACTTCAACACATGTGGTGACCACGAGTTCGAATCCGCTCAATGGCAACTTATTTGTAGCTATCTCTGTTTTAACATGCTGTTTGTTTGTCCAATGGATTCACTAAGGATTCTGATGTTGTTGCACCACAGGAATGCCGAAGTGACCCATTTTGTCCTTACAGTACACCAGCTAGGCATGCACCATGATAGCCTTTCTTGGGAACCAGGAAGCTGAGTCTCTGAGAATTAAGTGACCCACGCCTCCTCTCTTCCCACGGATGTCCACTGATGTTCATGATGGGGCTTTAGGCTTCACTTTGTTTTTTTGGAGAGGGGGTGTCCTAAAACATCAGAATTTGATTCTCTCATACTTACAAAGGTTAGAAGGAAAAAAACCATCAGAACGCAGAAAGGGACATGGTCTCTTTGAAGATTCTTAGGAAGTGCCCTTCCTTGACATCTCTGTGGTAGCATAATTACCATCGCTGCCTCCATTTTCACACTGCATGTTCTACAGGTAAGTGCCCCCTCCCTTGCACACAACACAGGACCTGTAAAACAGTCCAACCACCACCGGCAGTTGCATCCAGAGTCAACAGCGCAGAGTGCGCAGGTCTGCTTTCATGAGACACAATGTAGGGCAGGGAGCACCTCACCTAGATTAGTGGTTCCCAAACTGTGCTGCACATTGGAATCACGGGGAAAATTTTCAACCCCCAAACCAATTAAATCCCAATGTCTGGGGATGACAGCAGGTGCTTGCGGGTTTCAAAGATCCCCAGGTAATCCCAAGGTGAAGCAAATTTTGAGAACCATTGACCCAGATTCTCTGAAATTGAATCCTTTCCCATTTCGGTTTCCAGTAGGTTCTCTCTTGCTCCTGTTCTCCTTGGATTGGTTTCTCTAGTCTTACACCTCACTGCTTACCTCAAAGATTTTATTCAGTGACATCCTTCTGCCCAAATTTCACTCCCCCAGCTGCAGCCGAGAGCCAACAAATGGGGCTCTCTGAGTTTCAGTGTTCTCATCCATAACATAAAGATGATGATCCTGGTGATAGTGCCTACATTGTCACGTTATTATCAGGATTAAAAGTGCTCAATCAACTTGTGACAATATTTGTCAAATGAATGGAAAAAGGGAATGGATTATTTCATATGTATCTTTTATGATCCAAGAATTTAAGTCAACACACACCAGGTTTTAGGTATTAAAAAGAGAATGAGTATTCATTTTAGAGACACATTTAAAAAAAGGTAACTCATGGCTTCATGAATGTCACGATCAAGAACCCATTTATTGAATTATTAATATGAATATCTATGCATACAGGGGAAATAATTGGGGGATTTTATCTCCTCTGACAAAGTGGGGGGGAAGGCCATTTAAAAATATTACCTTCCCTCCTCCAGACAGAGTGGAGGTGAGCCACAAGGAATCCAAGTTCACATGAAAGGGCCGTGATAAAAAATGCGGGTGCTGTGAAACATTTATAAGGGCCGAGTATAAGGCAGCATGTAGGCTTGAATTTGAAATGACATATTGGCATAAAACAGATTTCCCACGGGCAAATTTGAAACTTCCAGAAAAGTCTTAAAATGACATCTTTCAAAATGAACAATCATCAAATATGCCCAAGTCATTACCTCAAAGTACTTTGCTAATGAGACAGGCTGAAGAAACAGCTAAAAATAATTGACCCCAGTTTTACAGCTGAAAGTTGTTAAAAAAATTAAAAAGCAAGCGATTGCAGGGTATGAACCCAGAATTGGGCACCAGTGACTGTTTAGCATATAAAATACAAACATTAGAACTTCTCACTTATGAGCAATTGCCAGCAGGTTGTAATTCACAAATTTCCAATTGTTTTACACATTATTTGATGTCATACGCCTCCTATAAATTGGATTCCACTTGTCCAGAGTTACAGTTTTTAAAAAAGACACTCCAATAACTAATGAGTTGTTCACTCCCATGTGGTCTGAGATCCCTGAACAACCCCGTAAATTAATTGAGGCAGGGTTATTGTCCCCATTTTATAGGTGCAGACATTGAGGTCTCAAAGGTTAATGACTCACATACACACAGCTTGCAAATGTACCACACTGTCTTACTCAGGAAATATTATATAAAGGAGCCCTAGTTGCATAGTGGTTCTGCATTGGGCTGCGATCCCTATGGCGGGCAGTTCGAAACCACCAGCAGCTCCGAGGGAGAAAGGCGGGGTTGTACTCTTGTAAACAGTGACAGTGTCTTGGGAACTCCCAAGGGGCCTCTAGGCGCCAGCGCTGCCTTGCTGACCGTGAGGTGAGGAGCACTGGCGGCAGGGTGTGGACACATGTCAGGCTGCCCCCAGAAGGCCAGCAGTCTGTGCCCATCGGGGGCTCCTCAGGAGGAAGATGAGGCTACCTGCTGCCATCAAGACCGACAACCTGGGAAACCCCAGAAGGCAGTCCCCTTTGTCCTACGGGTTCCCTATCAGTTGGAATTGACTCAATGGCAGTGAATTTTTGGGAAGAATCCTATTTAAACACAAACTACCCCAGCAGTTTTAAGTGTTTCCCACAAAGGAAATTACGCCAGGAAGAAGACAATTAATAACTACTGAACACATTTGTGAAATGTTGGACATAGTTTGTAGAATTATTTATGGTACATTAAAGATAAAGCAGGATATACCAAATACACTTGGGCAAAAAGATGATGTATTGAAATAGGAATCTGTTTTACCCTAAATTCCCAATGTTATGTAATGAAGATGTATTTTTTATAATAGAAAATAAAAATCATTACTTCATTAATTCATTATGTGTAGGGACCATCTTCTATATTGTTCTCGATACTAGTGATGTGGCAGTGAAGAAGGGACATGGCATCCCCTGCTCTTATGCAGGATATAGTCTAGAGGTGCAAAGGGACCATAGCAGTGCAAAGGGACCATAGCAATGCATTTGTTTATTGAATTTATTCATTCAATAAACAAATAGCAATATCGCATAAAGCGGCAGGTGGTGTGTAAACTATTTTCACAACCACTGCCAAGGAGGTGATTCCAACCGACCACCACCCACTGGTCAGAGTAGAGCTGACCCTGTGGGTTGCTGAGGCTGTAAACCTTCACGGGGACAGGAAGTCTCTCCTTTGCCTAGAGGAAAAGCTGGTGGCATCTCGAACTGAAGCCAGTTTGAGAATGAGATAGAGACAGCGAGGGAGGAAGAGGAAGAAAGCAAGGCTGAGAGGAAGAGAATTGGCTCCGGGCAGGATGCCGTGTATGTCTACTATAGGTGAAACCCCTAAACAAACGGTTTCATCATTCTCACTAACATTTCCCGGAAAACCACCAGGGGAGTGTTAAGAAAGGGAGTACTGATGGCTGGACAAAAGCCTGACACAGCCTCTTACAATTTGTGTTAACTGGAGAACATCAAAAGCCCTGCCGAACTTGGCCTTCTCATTTGTAAAGTGGGGTGGGGGGTGGGGCTCACAGTAGCCAACCTCAAAACCTACAAGAATCCAAGCTTACCAGGGCGCCCCTCCTACTGTCGCCCCTGTGGCTGTTCCTCCCACAGCACACTGGAGAGGCAAGCTCTGCTCCCTGTTCTGACTCCACTTCTAGGCAGTGCGCCGCCTGTGGACAAAGGCATCAAGTCCTCTCTCCTGGGGACCAGGTGTCCCAGGAGAGGCCTGTCACATGGTACAAAGACTGGCGAGGGCTTGCTGTAGGGAGTCAGAGACAGGATGGACCCCCTCATATTTTAACCCTGGACACAGTAATAAACCCCTCCAGTCCTCAGGGCCCTGAGAGTTAAAATGGGAGTTGCCATCTATCTCAGAAGGTTGTGGGGATGAATAAGTGACATTATAGCCACAACGTGTGAAGCAGAGGGCTTAGCACAGGGGAGTGCTGAATACATTCCAGGTGACTGTGCTAGATAGCGTCAGTGATCCCTGCCCAGCCTTCTCCACCCCACCGCCAGCCACAGGAGGATGAAAAGAGTGGAACCGCAGAATTACACAAATTGGAATTCAGGTCTCAGCTTCTCAGTTTGCCACCTGAATTTGACACCCATGCATGATTTTCGACACCTGATGCCTTACTTGCCTCTTCTGTAGAAAGGGTCAGTAAAAACACCGTGCGTGACCTCATCATCACCGTCACTGCGATGTCCAAGAAAACACACTAGGTTCACATACACGCAGCAGTACTTTGGAATAAAATCTACAGACATCCCAAAAATCGGCCATTGAAAACTCTGTGAAACAGAGTTCTCCTCTGACACACGCAGGGCAAGGTGAGTTGAAACCAACTTAAGGGACACTGGTCTACTGGTAAACTCATACTCCCTGCCCATCGGTAGCTGTTTCTAGTCTTCTTCAAGGGAAGGCTCGTTGCTGCCAAGACAAAGTTGGATTGGAGTCTGCTACTTTTCTCTTCCCAGTCCATTCTGGGAACGGTGATCACACGCTCCTCTAAGATTTGTCTCTGGCTCACCCCCTCCAGGAAGTCTTCCCTAATTAATTTTAACTTGTCTGCTTATTCTTTTAATCCCAAACACATTAGGAATAAGTTCAGATTCACAAAAAAGAGGAAGTAGGTCTAATTAGTTGGAGTACCAGAGGATTCTTTGTGATTGCTTGAAATCATGTACTCCCAAAACACATGAGAACCACACGAATTATTTACAAACAGTTGATTAACACTCAGGGGCTCTGGGGCATCATGGGCCCAACTTAAGTCCAAGGTTTGGTTTGGTCTAGCTGAGCGCTCACATGCTAAACATTACTTCAGTCGTTTCAGAACTAGGTGGGTCTCGTCTAGGATTTACTGGAAAGGTCCCCAAAGAGGAGATCTGGTCTTTAATTTTCATTACCTTTCCCAACTCCAAACTCACTGCCTTTTGAGTCAGTGCTGACTCACAGCAACCCCTGTGGGTTTCAGAGACAATAACTGTTTACAGGAGGAGAAAGCCCATTTTTTTTTGCCCTTGGAGCGTTGATGGTTTCAAACCACCCACCACTCAGATCACAACCCTGTGGGTAACCACTGAACCCCCAGGCCTTGGCAGGAAATACCTCAAAGAGCAGCCCTAAAGGATAGATTGGCAAAATGGCCTTGACAAGCAAAGCAGTTCATATCTGGTGTGGGTTCAAATCTCACTTTAACTACTTATCATTCCCTGGCTGCCGACTTGGGGAAACTTATTTACATTTCTGAATTTCAATGTCCTCATCTACAAACATTTATAAAACAGGTGCTATAAGTATATCTACTCTGGAGCAAGGGAGTCCATGTGGTGTAGTGGTTACATATTGGGCTGCAATCCACAAGGTTAGCAGTTCAAAACCACCAGCTGCTCCTCAGGAAAAAGGGCTTTTTACTCCCATAAAGAGTTATAGTCTCTGAAACTCACTCTAAAGGGTCACTATGAGTCAGCATCGACTCAATGGCAGTGGAAATAAGAGGAAAAAAACCACCTCTAGAGCACAAGGTTGATAAATATAAACTATCTGGTATGAATTATAAACTAATAGATTGCATCTCTTTTAGAATTTCCCTGTTATTAAGAGGCAAACCAGAACCTACAATTAGCAGTACAGGTCAAACTAAGGGTACATGCCTGAAAGAATGACAGAGAGGGGGCGCCCATGAGCACATCACACATCTGTTCGTTGGTGTGAACCTGGGGAACCTGCTGTTTGACTCACTAGGCTTCATCATAACTTAGAATGAATGGAAGTTCATTTTGACTCTTCAGCGATCTCAACCTTCGCCAGATATCAACGAAGTTCTCAAATGTTCTTATTATAAAGGGGCAATTCCAACTAACCCTGTGGGGGGATGGAAAAGAGGAACCAGGCTAATCTCTGAAGTACCCTTTGACGAGGCAGTCCCAATTCCTCACTCCTCCAGGTGGAAGCCATCTGTCCCTGCCTAACTCCCAAAGCCTCCATCAACAGTGACCCCTCCCCAGTCTCTCCAGGATGAAATTACACGTGTCTAAATCCAACTTTTAGCGCTAATGCCTGACGGATCTTTGCGCTCCCCATAGTGTCCCACCCAGTGCCTGCGGGAGCCCAAGAAACCACAATGGAATAGGATGGGATGGCACAGTTGTTCATTTATATAAGCAACCTGAGACTCCTATATACATGTATATGTCTACTATATATGTATGTGTACTAATATATGCTACAGTGTGTGAAAATAATATATATATATATATATATATATATATATATGCTCAATTGAAAGTGTGACTCATAAGCTATTACTGTAGAGCGTCTTGCCTGGGATACAGTTAGCTAGAGGAAGATCTGAAGCAAGGGCTTTCTGATTCCTTGATAGCTCTGAATGTTCTATTATTTATCATGCTGAAGCAACAATTAGAGATGGAGTGATGGTAATTCTGTACACCATCGTTCTCTATGACAATGTTTATAGTACCTAGAAAACCTGGAGCTCTTTGGTTCTTTAGGATTAACAGATGAGCCCTGGTGGTGTAGTGGTTACGCTCTGGGTTGCTAACACAAGGTCAGCCATTCAAAACCACTAGCGCTCTGTGACAAAATAAGATGGGGCTGTCCACTTTTGTAAAGAGTTACATTCTCAGAAACTCACAGGGGCAGTTCTGCTCTGGCCTATAGGGTTGCTATGAGCCAGAATTGACTCGATGGCAGTGGATTTTTTTTGTTTGTTTTGCTTTCTAGGATTAAAAAAAATTTACCCATAAGTTTCTCATGTGGCTATTTTCTTTTAAGCCTTCGTGTTATAACCTAAACCATGTTTCAATTTCAGTTCACAGACTAGAGAATCTATTCATAATGACTGGAGAAGTCACCAAGTCTCTGATGGAAAATATAATTCCTATACCAAAAAGTCCAACTCCACAGCTACTGCTACTTGGAGGTGTCCAAAGAGTTAGTTATGGAGTTTGCAAACAAGGCCAGGGCTCTGAATTGTAACCCTCTAGTCCCCTCCATATTACCAGAAATTTGATATCATACTCAAGTGGAACATTCACTTAATTGAAACTTGTAGAGCCATGGACCAACAATGTAATAGATTCAATATCTTTTGAGGGTAATTGATACCTAGCAAGTACTCACAGTGAGGAAGGTCACAACTTTGCCATAGTCACTATAAGCTGCAATCGCAACCGCGCTCAGTGAAGGCTTGAGCCATAGAAACAACAACAGCAACAACTCACTGAGTTGATACTGACTCATACTGACACTACAGGACAGGTAGAAGTGCTCCTGTGGGTTTCTGAGACTAACTCTTGATGGGCGTAGAAAGCCCCACCTTTCTCCCACGGAGCAGCTGGAGGTTTCTAACTGCTCACCCTGCAGTTAGTAGCCCAACCCATACTTGCTACACCACCGGGGCTCCTGAGCTGTAACAAGGAAGCACCAAAACAAAACATGGACTTTGGAGCCAAACGGATGTGAGTTCAAATTCTGGTTTGGTCACGTTACATTCCTGCAAATTTGGACCTTACCTGCCCTTGCTGTGTTTCAGTTGCCTCTGTGACATGATTGAGACAATAATACTTCTTGATAAAATATGCAACACGTAAATATATCGGTGCAGTGGTTGGCATATGGCATGTAGAACTGAAGCCAAGCACGATGTGGATAAAATGGATCTAATAAGTGCTAACAGCAGAGCCGTGTATAGCTCCAAAGGCAGGCGTCGCCTGGAACCAATGGCCCACCCAAATAAAGTGGGTGATGGTCGAAGCACAGGAGGGAGTTGCTTTTGTAGTATCCCATGAGGACCTTCCTGGCTTCTTGTCAAAGAAAGATCTTTGCAGTCCAGCATCATCAGGGGAGATATTCTAGAGCAAGCGAGTCATAAACCAGAACTTGAGCCTTAAGTGAGATTCTATTGGACAAAAAAGGAAGGTCAAATAGCCTAGGACAGAGGATCAGTGGTTGGAACATGACTGATCCATTCTGTCCTTGGAACAGAGAATGTATGTGGGGGAAAAATATAAGGAACAGAGAAACCATGAAGTGCATTTATTCCAACTTGTGAGAGGCCTTGAAGATCAGTCTAAGGGACCTCTCTCTCCTGCACGCGAGAGACGGAAAGCCACGTGCCCCATCTGCTGCAATGTGATCTTTTAGGGAGAATCATCTGAAGGTTGAGCAGGAACAAAAGGAAGGCAGTAGGAAGCTCCGGATGGATGAAGAGTGCACCCGACATGGGTTCGGAGGGTTTGGGATTTATCACAGAACCACCAAGTACCAGTGTTACAGCTCTTTTAGAATGTGTCTAGCAGGTTTTCTGTTTTGTTCTGGAACCCCTGCCACCCGCCACCCCCCGCACCCCACACACAAAAAGAATCACTAAGTACCAGTATGAAGTCACTAGCGAGTTTGTCAGCTCTCCAAGGCGTAGTTGCATTTTCTACAGACTGGAATACTAATAAAGATAGGATTTGGTGTGGGGACAGGCAACATTTTGTAAACTTTAGAACCAGATTATGTTGATGACCAAAACAGGTCGTATGTGGAATGTCTTTAACCACCCTTGAAAAATGGTTCATGCAACCACAACACTGCATTTTTCATTTTATTGAGTTTATATAGTCTAAATCAAATTGTAATAGCCACCATCTTCAACAGCACAACTCTGGAGCCCAGGGTAGTGGAGCAGGTTTGCAAATGACCTTGACTCGTTAAGATGAGTAACTCTCACTGGCTAGAAGGAAGAAGAGCAAATGGCCATCGTGGCTCCATCTCTTTGACCTCAGGGCACCAGTGGGAAAGGCCTTTTTGCATCTCCTTGCCTATATCACGCTTTCTTGGCATCTACACTTCTGCATTTGTACCTCTCTCTGCATGAAACGACACCAACGATATCCCACTAAATCCTTTGACATTACTAGGACAAATTCCAATTCTAATTCTTTTCAGATCCAATTCAGGCATATTCCACCTATTATTCAGCATTGGTTCTTCAGCTGGGGTAAAAAGTCTTCTATTTGTTCACATGGTACCGGCGGTTCCCACACTCACAGCACATGTTCAATTGCAGCCTTCCACCTGAGTAGACCATTGAGAAAGAGTGGGCACTGAGCGGAGGGCAGGTCTCGAATTGTTCACTATATTTTTCTATGCATTCCCCATACCAAGGACTCTACTTTTAAGTGTAGGAGTAAAAAATATATTCAATGGAAGGCAAAAGAGAGGCGGGAAAGGAGGAAGGCTGGGATTTCTCCATAACTACAGCTTAGACACACACTGTCTGTACTCCTCCCTGAGTGTGCCCATGACACTAGAAATGCCGATAGCAAGCCGTGCCTTAAAAACGGGCATCCCTCAGCCCCCTTCAGTTTTATCCTTGGCAAGAATCTCGTCTTAGAATCAGAAGATTTGGGTATGTATCTGCTATTTGACTTTGATAAGTCCCAAACCTTGCATCTCAGCTTCTTCAACTTAAAAATAAAACAGTTTGTTCTCAGGAGCATGCGTGTGTGGGGTAAGGATTAGATATCAATAGACTCTGTGAACTTTAAAGAACTATATAGACTGTTTGAACAAAAGAGATTTCAATTGTGCTCTGGAACAGTTCTTTCTTCTACGTCTCAATTATAATAAGTCAATTAAAATCCATAATGGAAAAAAGAGACTAGAGGCTTAAAGAGAGTTTTCTTTCAAATTCCCTTTCTAAACCTAGGGGCGAGCAGTGTCAAATTGTAAAAAAAAAATTCTTTTACACTCTAATCACTTTTGGATTCTATTGAAGTTTCAGATGTTCTTTTTGGGCTTGATGTAGTCAGGAAACATAGTAAACCTTTCTAACACTGAAAAGTGCTAACGCAAAAACTACAGTGATACTTCAGCCATGGGCGACATTTAAAGAATCCCCAGCTACATAATCACATTAACATTTAATGCGTCCAAGTTCAGCTAAAATATGTTTCCTCTCTTCTACTTCTCCGTCCTGAAGCTAAAAATGCAGCTGGAATCTGGAGAGTCCCATTCGGGCCCTGAGACGAGCCCCCACAGAAGGGGAGTCCCCTAGCCCCGTTCCCACACCACTGCTCCTGGAGGTAAACACAGCTGTCCATGTGGGCAAACATCTCTGATCATCTTGCACCTTTTATAGGTCAGCCAGTGTGTGCGGGAGACACGAGAGAGTTCCAGGAGAAATTCATTACTGCCACTCATTCTCGTTTTCCGTCTCAATATAATTAAGCTTGGCTAATTGTCTATCATGATTAAAATCATGCCAATAACAACCTTGTTCTCGAGCCTGGCTCTGCTCCAAACTTGTTAATCGCTCTTGTTTTAGAGTAGGTCATTCTGTACCTCACTTCAGCTGTGAAATTCGTTATAAATAACACGCTTAGATAATAAGATCATCCTTGGGTGACCAGGAAGCGTCAACAGGGATGACACAAGCAGTGGTGAATGCACAGGGTAACGGAATTGTCATACGAGTCATTCTCAGCTGCCTGGAACATGGCCCTGGTTTTAACGCAAGGCCATAGCACCAGAAATGGACAAACAAACAAAACCAAACACACAAACAAACAAGAGCGTAAAGCTTAAGTGCAGGCCTAAAGAATCAGTTGCATAGGGATGGGATGGACAGCATGATTGCCCAAACACAGATTTGGATTATATAAAGGGTACCCAAAGCAAAATGGGAGTCAACATGGATCTTGAAAGTACAAGGAATGTCTGGATTCATTGAAATCCCACATATCACTCATTCAAGAGGTGTTGGCTTAGGATGTACTATTATTTTATGTACCACTAGTGGGAAAAAATAGACACTGTCAATTAAAAGTTATGACCATACTTTCTTGCCATTTTGAATTTTTATTTTATACTTAGTAAGAAAGCTCTCACAAGATGGATTTGCATTCTCTATCATGCTGCTCTGTTTCTGCGCTTCCCTGAGTACAAATACCTTTTGGTTTTAAAGCTGAATCACAGTGTAATCTTGTTGAAGACCCGTCAGCTGTCAATCAGCACATTCAGTAACAGCTATGTACCTAACTCAGTTGGAGGTATGGTGCTGTGAGCAGATAGAACCAAACGTGGAAGAGAGGAAATGGTGATGGCCTGCCAGCCCACAGTGATTATAAAACACCAGCAAGTGTAAGGTGCGTCCCATTTTCTAGATATTATAAAATGGAAAATTTTGCATGGTAGGGTTTATGAAATACTATAGAGGATCCCAAGCAAGAGAGATAGTAGCTCCGTTCCCTTTAAAGCTCATGGGTCCATATCTGAGTTCCAACTTCCAAGTAATTTCCTAGACAAGGTCCTGTCTGATTTATGCATGCCTCCCTTCTGTTCCCACTGAAAGTATAAATGGCTCTGCTTACACCATGTGCCCAGGTGCAATGCCCGTGTTATCTCCACACTGACTTCAAAAGCTATAAGGCCCTCTAGGTCAAGGGGGAACTTCTTCCTTCCTGTCCCATTGACAGCAGTGAGAAAGGCACCTGACCCATAGTAGGTCTTAAATAAAAGAAGGAATGACTGCCATACCACGATGAACTCTAGGGCCCACAATCCTTTTCTCAATTTCATTAGAAGATAAACACCATTATGATGTAGATTATATTCAAGCAGCATTATTCACGGAACAACAAATATTAATAAGTATTCCCTTATGTCAACAATACCCATAGACCGAATTTCATCTCTCCTGTCAGGGTCTACATATGTGAGTATAGGGAAACCCCACCCCAATACTAGCATATATAGATCCTGAATTCTATTGAGGAACCCAACCAGATTGACTTAGTCTGATCTTCCATTTAACTATTTCATGGAACTTGAAATATTTACTATCTCTTGGTCTAGTTACATATGAGGAGCTTCATCCTAAAGTTGGCGTGAAGATTAAATAAGCTAGACAGCACCTACAATTGTCCTCATAATCTAACTTCTCAATACATGATTACTTTAGGTTTATAAAGCTTGTTGCAACTTACAACAGCTTTTGAGCCCACTAAATATTTTTCTTTAATAGTTTTATTGAGCTTGAATTAAGATATCATATAATTCAATAGTTTGATATACTAAGAAAGGTTGTGAAATCATCACTACAATCAACTTGGGAACATTCTCTTCCTTTTTGCTCCTATGGATGTCGACTCCCCATTTCCACAGCTTTCCCGTCTATGCTTCCAGGTACTTATTATTCCAGTCTGTCTTCATAGAGCCACCCATACCGATTTCCCTAGACAGAAAAGCGCACAAAATAAAGACAACAAAACAGAGAAGGTCCTAGTGACAATGACCATAAAACAGAAAATCCTCCATCCAAAAGAAAGCAGGGACTACTAAAAACCAGAATGCATTCACCACAGGTCCAATAGGCGCTCTAATGACAAGATGTTCCATCCTAGCCGTGATAGTTACCTAATTTGGTGTCAATTTGAGGGTTAAGAGTATAGGGATGGAGTCTAACCTGTCAATCTGGAGATAGCCAATAAGACCTCTGTGAGAGCATGACCTTTTCCCGAGGATTCTGGGAAATCTGGTACTTACTCCTTGGAGGCGGGAGACATTTCTCTCTCTCTGCTTACTTCCTGTGAGACACTCCTGAGGAGAAGTCACATGGACCTACCCTGATGCAGCCCTGGGAGCTAGAGAAGCCACATGGAGACCTCTGCCAGGGCTGAGATGCTTACACCACCACTGGATCCAAAGACTTTCTACCCACTGGCCTGTGATCACCCTGCATTCGGTGTCATTGCCTGGGCTTTGTGAGTTTGAAAAGGTCTTTATAGATTGGTATCAGACATATGGGCTTATATCAGACTTATGGTCTTGGACAGGACTGTATTGGGATGCTTTCTTAATGTACAATTACCCTTTATATAAAACTCTCTCTTATACACACATACTTGTTTGAATTTGTTTCTTTAGTCTACCCGGACTAACACACTAGTCTAGCAAGAGCTGTTAAAAATCAACTTTACACTGTTCTTTAAAGGCTAGTCACATTCCTAGACTATGGTCACTGGGATTCACAAGAGACTCAGGTCATGTAGTGAACCTATAAATGGAATTTGGCCTTTGACTATCATCCATAGCATTAAAATAAATCATGTGTTTAGAATTTAGACTCTGGTACCATTCCCTTCTCCAATTTGGATTTTATTGTTTACCATCCTTGGCTCACACAGACTGCTTCTTCTGTGTGGGCTTAACTGACTTCTCACTTCTGAAACAAAACTCACTCCCATTGCGTGACCCTATAGGACAGGGTAGAGTGGTCCCTGGGGGTTTCCAAGACTGTCATTCTTTAGGGCAGTAGAAGGCCTTGACTTTCTGCTGGGGAGTGGCTAGTGGTTTCAAACTACTGACCTTGTGGATTCGCAGGCCAGCATATAACCTCAACAGCACCAGGGCTCTTTCGGACTCCTCATAGCGATGGCAGCATTTTTTGAGACAAACTTTTAAGACCCCAGAGGGTTTTTTGTTTTGCTTTGTTTTCCTTTCTGATATCTGGACACCATCTGATTTATTCAGCACACATTATTTCCTCATGAGGGCGAATATCAAGAAGGGTCATGTCACAAGAAACAACTGCCCTCATATTAGGGCTTCAATCAAGTGAGAGCTCGAAATCCATATCTGCGGCTGATATATCTCTCTGGCTCACTTTAGAGACAATATTATTGTTTTATTGGAATACATCTCAAATCAACCCAATGGGGCACAAGGTAGTTCTGCTGATAGTAACATTACTTTAGTCAACTGTATGGAATTTAAAGCAGTGTCAAGAAAAGGAATTTATACAGGTGTGAGACATCCTGTTAGACTATAAATGAATTGTTACCTTGAAACAGTTTGGAAACGTAGGTGACTGGACTCTAGTTATATAAGCCATGCGGCTTGGCGATACAGCAGTAACACTCATTGACAAAGGCAGAACCAGGTGTGGTAGACTAACACATACCACAAAAACGCAGAGAGAGCGGGAAAGCAGCAAATATATGTTGGTCTTGGGTCACCATTCATTGGACATCCTCACTGGGACTTATACGGCAGAATCAAACTAATCCAATGACCACCAGTTCCCTAACCTTCAGTTTTAAGTTCCAGGGAGTATTGCAGTCCCTTCATTCAGTTCCAAGTGAGTTTAAGGCAAGGCCCACTTCACTTAGTGGGGTTTCCAGTTTGGGTCTCTCTGGTGGGGTCTGTAAAGGGAGTTGTGCACCACAAAAAGCGTCTAATGTTCTTGTTGTCTATGGCATACTCCTGGGTCACTTGGGGCTGGTTAGAAACTAGATCAAAATTGACAAGTTACGAACAGTACCAGGTGTGTTTTCCCATTGGAGTCTACAGAAGCAACGTCACACATTTTTCTAAATGGTGGGTGACATCACCTTCTCCTCACAGACATGTGCCTATCCCCTCTTGATCAGCCTTCCCAAGAAGGCTCACAGATTCCTCTGTGAGAGCATCCATTGATTTGGGATGACTGGCTCTATTGCAAGTTCAGTGATCTTCTTCCTTTCCACACCACATGGGAAATGGCCTCCATCAGGCATGAGGTCCTCTCCTGTGAGGTGGTTTATTAGATGTTCAAATAAGGGGGGTCATACATAGCTTATTGGAAGTAGGTAGATGCATGATCTTGTTGCTTTGGTGACCTGCCTTTGTCTTGGCTTTTATCCTCATCCTAGTGAATTCACACAATATTTGACCATTTGTGACTGATTGACTTCACTTAGCATAGTGGTTTCCAGGTCTATCCATGTTATGATCTACCACATCTTTTGACTGTCATGCCCATCTTGGAAGGACACACTTCTGTTTTCAAACATGGAAATAGACTATGGAAATAGACTTTGAAGGGGTGTGTGTGTGAATGACTTGCATAAAATCACAGAGTCACCGGCATCTTTAGCTCAGTTCTTGATTTCAAACTGCATTAATAAAAATTGAATTTTCTACCTGGTAGGACCATGAGATATATCTGAGCCCCCATATCTTGTTTATAATATAAAGAACCTGAGGAATAGAGAGAAGTAAGTTCCTTTTAGAACCACTCAACTGCGGGCGGCAGAACTGATATCAAAGCCCAGAGATCTGGACTCTTGGAAAAATACTCGAACCTCAGCTTCTCCATCTTTAAAATGAAGCCAGTGTCTTCTCAGGTGTATGTGTCTGCAGCAAGAATGGTATTGGATCAGGATTTTTCACTCAACCTGGTGTCTAAATCTAAGTTCTGCTTCCTCACTGGGAACATGTTGCAGCCCTAGGTGATCTGGCCCCTCTCTCCTCTCCAAGTTCGTCCAGCATGCTGATCTTTCAGCTACCCTTCATTGTTCCAGGCAACTCACCACTGAGAGCCCTTGTACTTGCTTTCCCTCTTTCTAGAAAATTCTTCCAATTGTTTCTAGGTTTGGCTTTTTTAATTCACTTAATACAAGATATTCAAGGCTTTTTCTAGAGTTCTTCTCAATCCAGAATAGCCTTTAGACCAATGGTTCTCAACCTTCCTCATGCCGTGACCCTTTAATACAGTTCCTCATGTTGTGGTGACCCCCCCAACCATAACATTATTTTCGTTGCTACTTCATAACTGTAATTTTGCTACAGTTAGGAATCAGGCGACCCCTGTGAAAGAGTTGTTCCATCCCCAAAGGGTTCACGACCCGCAGGTTGAGAGCCGCTGCTTTAGACACTGAATACAAAATCCCTGATCCATTACTATGCAACGCCTTCACTTACCCCCTTCTGCTCTTTCTTTTTCGGCACTTATTAGCAGGCTAACAGCTGCTGTTAATCAACAAGAAGTCGCGATGACCGGTGTACAACAGAAAGAAACATTGCCCAGTTCTCTGCCATCCTCAGATCTGCCAGCACGTTCAAGTTCATCGTTGTGGCAATCCATCTCACTGAGGTCCTCGCTTTCCCTCCCCGGGCCTCTACATCATCAAGCCTGGTATCTTCCTTTGCCATGTGATCCCTTGCGGTGACATGTGCAGAGTAAGCAAATCAGATGAAATTTGGTTGTGATAAGTAAGGATTTCATTAATTAATTTTTGGAACTAGATTCCCCAGGCCTTTTTTTGGAGTATCTCTTAGGCTGGAAACTCTCTTGAAATCTGTCTATTATGGGTAACCCATTTTATTTTTGAAATATTAGTGCCAGAGTTTCCAGTTAACACACTAACATACACACCCTGGCAGTACGAGAAATTGACACCTAGGTGATAGGAAAACATAGTCCTAACTAATATTCCATATTTGTTTCCTCTGTCTTCCAATATAATGGAGGCTTCATGAAGACAGTGACTAGATTTGGTTTTCTCCATTTTGTATCATCAGAACCTTGTCTGACACACTGTTAAGTGCCCAGTGTGGTAGCAGTTGAGTGACCACCATTTCCCAGGAATAGGCACTAGGGAAAGAATTGTGAGCTCAAACGACATTCCCTTCCACCCTCATGGAGTTTCTAGTCTAACATTTAATTAAATAATCACGAATGTATATAAAGCTATAATTGTTAGTTGCCATTGGAAGTAGTCAGGCCTCACTTCAGAAACATCTTTGGGTGGGTTTGAACCACCCACCTACTGGTTAGTGCCTCAGTGTTTTACCATTTTACAAGAGATCCCTGTGTGGTGCTATAAGAGCTTATGATAGGGGGAGGTAACATTGTGTTGGGATTCTGGGAAGATTTCCCTGAGGAAGCACCTTTCTATGTGCACATTTGACGGGTAAGCGGGTCTACGTTAGGTTAAAAGCATCGGAAGATTAGTAGAGGAAACACTCAACCTACAGTCTGGGGCAAAGAAGAGATGATGGTTGGAGTGTAGCACCCAGAGAGATGGGGGAGTGGGCAGAGGTCAGGTCATGCAAGACATTTTAGGATATATTGAAGATTTTGTCCTTTATCCTGTGAACAATGGGGGGCTCTTGAGCATTTTAATCAGAAAGGTGATACAATCTCTTCTGTGTTGTAGAATGCTCACTGCGGTTGCAGTGTGACTTGCAACTGAGTAGGCTAAGGGAGGAATCTAAGTGACTAGTAAGGAAGACAGTTCAATTAGCCCAGGGAGGAATGACAGTGGCCTGTATTGTTTGGGGACATGCTGCTAAATAACTCTCTAAAGTGTTGAAAAGCAAGAATGTTACTTTGAGGACGAAGGTGCATCTGGGCTAAACCATGGTGTTTTCAATCACCTCATGACATGTTGAAGCTGGACACTGAGGAAGACTGAAGAAGAAGCATGCACTTGCGTGTGGTGCTGGAGAAGAATAGGGAACGTACCATGGGTGCTAAAAGAACCAACAAATCTATCTTGGAAGAAGTAGAGCCAGAATGCTCCTTGAGGCAAGGATGGCGAGACTTCCTCCTGTCTACGCTGGGCTTGTTATCTGGAGAGACCAGGCTCTGGAGAAGGACAGCGTGCTGGGTAAAGTAGAGGGGTCATGACAAGATGGACTGACACAGTGGCTGCAATAATGGACTCAGACATAAGAATGAGTGTGAGGAGTTTTAGGACTGGGTAGTGTTTCCTTCTGTCGTACACAGGGCCACTATGAGTTGAAACCAACTCATAACCTAACCTGAGTTAACATTACACCGAACAACAACGGGAGAAATGTGCCCCCAGGAGCCGTGGGAAGGAGAGTTTCATGGAGAACACTGTGTTCAGGAATGTGAAATAAGGAAGCGGGGTCCTAGGACAGGTTATTAGGCTGAATGACATCAAGGTCACTCGGTGACTGTAGTGAGGGCTGCTCCAATGGAATGCTAGAAACAGAAACCGAAGCGGAAGAGGTCCGAGGGAGAACAGCAAGGTTTACCATGGGAACAGCACAGGGTGTTGTCAACTAGCGTTCAAGAAGTGTAGCTCATGGTAACAGGTGATGGGAGATGTAGGATCGCTAGATTATCAGTTTCAAGACAAAAGAAACTTGAGAATGTTTAAACAATGACGGGAAAGAGAAATTGAGAAGGATAACCAGTCGTAAAGGAGACTGAAGAGATAAAATTCTGGTTACTGTAAGAAATACTATGTTTCAAAGACTAGTTAAAAAAAAACAACTAGGCCATGGCAAAGGAACTAGGACCATCCTCCTCTGTGTTAAAGGAGAGAAAGAGTGGGGAGGGCTTGTGTAGACAGAGTAGGTTTGTCTATTTAGTAGGAGGTCAGTAAGGGAGCTCTCATTTCACGTATTTATTTTGTGTGTCAAGTCCTATGAGTTAGAGCTAGGGGAGAGAGATGTTTTGATAGGAAGCTGAAGGTTTGAGGGAAATGAAGAAAGTTGGAAATACTGTAGCAAGTGCGACAATAAATGCACCAGAGAGCCATGACTGGTTGTGGTTCTTCAGGAGATGGCAGTCATACCCGTCTTCTTGGGGGTGGGGGTGGGGTGGGTGACTCTACAGCCAGCTATGTAAGAGCAGACACCCAGAGGTTGGTTAGACACAGCCTAGCCTGTTGTTCCCTTTATCTAGAAGGACAGGATTAACAAAAACAAAAACAGAAAGACGAGGGAGTTAAAGACTTTGGCATATGCATTATGAAATGAACGAAGGCCTGTGCTTTTAGCTCACCTTGCCAAAGTTATCTTAAATGAAGAAGGTATTCCTCATTCTATTTACCAGTTAAGTGGAAGATGGTTTCTCTTTCATTTGCTTTTGTTTCGTGAACTTTTTCGGGTGTAGTGTTGGGACTTTTATGTCTGAATTATCTGAGTCCATCTGGTGGTGTCCCTTCACCCATCATACTTGGCTGCAAGCTCCTTTGAAGGACAGAGTCATACCTAATTCATACCACAAGTACATTGCCAGTGCCTAGTTCAGTGTTTTTCACCCCGAGGTCGTCTGCTAACTGGCAAATAAATACATTATAAAAATTGATGCACGTGCAAGACACTTAGACAGGGCAATTACCAGTGAGATATTTATCCATCCCATCTCTGATAATAAAAATAATAATCACCACCCTCTTTGATCCAGATTTATAGGTGGCTTCCTAAAATAGAACAAACAAAGTGAGCTGAAAACCAGACGAAGTTCTGAATGAGAGATGTGGTCATTATTTTTTTAGTTCTCTTTGCTAAGGAGATGCTATTTCTTCCCCTTGCAGAGAAATGAGAAAAAGAGAAATGAACCAGAGTAGATCGCTTTAAAATTCTTCATTAGCATCCACACTGAATAAATTTCTGCGGCAGGAGCCTTAACACAGCTTTCACTGTATCTGATGCACAGAAAACGAAGCCTGCCAATCCTGCCACATGTCTCAAGATGAAGAAGGTCAACATATCAGAAAATAAAATCAGTAGCAAAGATTTCAAAGAAATTCATCCCAAGAGTTCTTCTCAATGAATGCAGTGCAAGATTGAAGAATTCAATTACATGAAAAAGAGGCCTTTTTTTAATACCGGGCTCAGCTATTAGTTTTTTTGTCATTGCTAACATGAAGGCATATTGTTAGCCATCAGGAAATCTCAACAAATTCATACATTCAAATCACAAGGGATTTGTTTGGTGGATGGATCTGAAATCTGGTCTGCCCCAGCTCCTCACTCACGATTTCATTTATGCCGAGGGGAATAGTATTCCTAATCAGACCTAGAAAAACTGAAGTCTTTGCTACTGAGCTGCTTTTTCCTTTCAGGAAAAAAAAATGCTTTCAATGTTATCATTGTATTATAATTAACTTTTGTCATTTGAACTTGGCCAATTGAATTTTCTCTTAAAAAGGAGAGATGCTGAGGGGTCATCTAAGCAGACTTTGTGGAAATCAAGAGTCTTTGAATCTAGAGTCTTAAAAATGCATCATAATCTTTGATTTCATAAATCAAATTCTGTGGTTGGCTCAGAGGAAATGAAGTTTCCTTTTAAAAATACAAAGTTTGGTTTTAAGGGAGACATTGGACAGTGCAAGACATGACAAAACAATAACTTATAAATGATCAAGGGTTCATGAGGGAGGGAGGGGAGAGGAGGAGGGGGGAGAGAGGGGAAAAATGAGGAGCTGATACCAAGGGCTCAAGTACAAAGAAAATGCTTTGAACACGATGATGGTAACATATGTACAAATGTGCTTGACACAATGGGTGCATGGATGGATTGTAATAAGAGCTGTACGAGCCCCCAATAAAATCATTAAAAAATTTGCATTGCAAAGTATTGATAGTAATGCAAAAGTCCTTTCCCATTGCCAGGCATGCCTCCTGCAATACAACAGTAAGACTCCTCAAGACCCGGCTGTTCTTGCTTGGACTATCAGAAAGCAGCAGAGGCACGGTTGAACCAATGTGAGGGCCTAAGCCTTAGGAGGCATGGGGCTTTCTTTTCCCTCTTGGGATGCTGCCCTACAACCTCCATGTGAAAAAGCTCGTCCAGCTTACAGGAAGAGGAAAGGGTCATGGCAGAGAATGGAAACGCTCCGTCGCTCAACCACTGTCAAGTTCAGACAGGGAATGAGGCCATATTGAATCTTTCAACTAAGCTGAGCCTTCATTGGAAAACAACCGCGTGAGTAGGTTAAATAAACAGACACTATTCAATCACCCAACAGAACCAAGAGAAATAACACATAATTGCTGCTTTAAGCTTGGGGGTGAGTTCACGCAGCAATAGACATTTGGTACACAAAAGAATTGAAAACAACCCGGAGGATAAGCAGAACAGAATGCTTCTGTGGATTCCACGGTATCCACGTGATGGAATCCAACACACATAGTGTGAATTATATCTGCAGGGAGCTCGAGTACCTGGTGAGAAGCAGTATGAAAATTGCTATTCATAACGGGTCCTAATTAAGTGATCGCTATATGCAGAGGAGAGGCACAAGAACATTCCAAATGCTACTAATGATAGGACCATTTATGTCTTTTAACATGTCTCCCCTCCCCCACTTAGCGGTTTTTAAAAAATGGTATTTAATCCTCCACCCTTTAACCAAGTCAACAATCAGAAGTGAATTTTCAGTCATCGGGCCTCAACTTGAGGCAGAGCTGTTGTCAGCGTCTTAAGAGAGGGATATTGCCATGTGTGCACTACTCCCTTTCTGTCCCTGCCTTCGTTGCTCTCCTCCCCCACAGTCCCAGTGGATTCTAGAAAGTTGTGCAAGGAAACAAGGCCACTGCAGTGAAATGCGATCCAGGAAGAATAGTTGCAGCAGGGCCAACAAAAACATGCTATTGATTAGGCCCTACCCAGTTTAATGAGTTTTTCTGACAGGCATCATTCCATGATATGATGCCTTTGATTTCTTTTTTGTGTGGTTCTTCAATGAAAATGTCAAGCTCTTGAGGCAGAAAAATTACCTATCTGTTTCCTGTTAGACCCTGATCATTATATATGGTTGTGGAGGTCTGGGTAAATCCACAGAAACTCATATGTATGAGAGAGAGTTTTATATAAAGGGTAAGCGTACAATAAGAAAGCATCCCAATACAGTGCTGACCAAGCCCATAAGTCCGACACCAATCCACAAAGTCCTCCTCAATCTCACAAAACACATGCAATGATGCTGACTGCAGGAGGAAAGCTGAATCAGTGAATGTGTAATCATCTCAGTGTTGGCAGGGGTCTCCACACGGCTGCTCCAGCACCCAGAGCTGCATCAGGGTAGGTCCATGTGGCTTCTCCTCAGGGATGTCTCACAGGAAGTGAGCCTTGCCAGCTGAAGCAGAGAACTGGCTAAGGCAATTGCGCCCTGGTCCAAACATCAGAGAGCCAGAGACCCGAGAACTAGAAAGATGAGGCTCATCAAGCCATTTATCTTTCCGCCCTTCAGTTAATCCCACATGTGTTTGTGAGCCAGGTTGGCACAATACACCTTAACTATCTTATATGGTGCTTGCCATCGAATACCATTTTTGATACTTATTTGTTTGAAGAATAAGCAAAATAATTAATCAAGGACCGACTTCATCTTGCACTTGTTTCTTTCTGATCAGAATACAAAAGAGAGAGTAGTGGTTTGTGGGTCAGAAAACCTGTCCCGGGGACTCTTTAATTTTAAGTAAATTCTACTACTTCTTGATCTTTAAGTTTCTTTCTGTGAACAAGGAATGCTAAAACTTACTTTTAAATGGTAGCTGAAAGATCAAATGAAATTTAGGGGAAAATAAACAACAAAACTCTGAACAAATCTGAATTAGCACTAATAGGTAGCATAGGGCTAAACGTCAAGAATATACATGCATTAACTCTTATGTTATACCAACCTTGAGAAGAAAAAAAAATTACAAAACCAAATTCACTTCTCTTGAGTCAATGCTGACTCACAGCACACCTTCAGGACAAGGTAGAATTGCCTCTGTGGGCTTCAGAGATTGTGACACTTATTATCCTGGGTTACAGAGTGGTCAATTCAGAGCAAGTCCAGCAGGATCATTTAGCTAAGTAGAGGAGGTAGAATCCAACTTTGTTTTCCTTGATTCTAAATCTAATATTTACTTGAATAATAATTGTATTTAAATATTATTGCAAAATAATAGTGCCATGGTGAGATACATATACATGCTGAGATTACTATTCTCTTTGTCTCTTTCCTGTCACATTCAGCTTCTCAAAATTCATTACATAGGAAGCACCAGTTAAATTAATGAACTTTTCCTTAGAACAGTTGTCTTAAGTTCCTTCTCTTTTATTGATTCAGAACTCAGACTATAGTCTTCAAAGAAAAGGAAGAATTGTGTTGCTTCTCAGTCTCCCAATCCTGCTAATGAGTACACACTCACTTCTCTAAGCTAAAATGTCACTTCCTTGATTTAAAAAACAAAAAAACAAAACACAAACACTGCCCTGGAGTCCATTTTGACTCACAGGGATTTTATACAGGGTTTCAGACACTGTAATTCTTCCATTTTAAATCATTTTACTGGGGGGCTCAAACAGCTCTTATCACAATCCATACATACATACAACATATCAAGCACATTTGTACATTTGTTGCCATCATCATTCACAAAACATTTGGCTTTGACTTGAGCCCTTGGTATCAGTTCCTCATTTTACCCTTCCCTCCCCGCATCTTTTATGAACCCTTGATAATTTATAAATTATTATAATTTTGCCATGTCTTACACAGTCTGACGTCTCCCTTCACCCACTTTTCTGTTGTTCATCCTCCAGGGAGGGGATTATATGTAGATCCTTGTAATCAGTTCCCCCGTTCTACCCCACCTTCCCTCCACCCACCCAGTATTGTTATTCTCATCACTGGTTTTGAAGGGTTCATCTGTCCTGGATTCCCTGTGTTTCCAGTTCCTATTTGTACCAGTGTACGTCCTCTAGTCTAGTCGGATTCGTAAGGTAGAATTGGGATCATGATAGTGGAGGGGAGGAAGCATTCAAGAACTAGAGAGAAGGTGTGCATCATGGAATGTCAATTTAATAGAACAAAATGTTCTTCCATTGTGTAAGTCCTTGAGTGGAGGTCCAATGTCCATCTGCTGTCTCAATACTAAACATATAAATATATGCACATAGATCTATTTCCCCCATTCCCACATAAATATATTTACATATGTACATGCCTGTATTTAGACCTCTATAAATACCCTTTGCCTCCTAGTTTTCTCCTCTAATTCCTTTTGCTTTCCCTCTTGTCCCACTATCATGCTCAGCCTTCATTTGGGTTTCAGTAATTTCTCTCGGTTACATTGCCCTTGCTGAATCTCTACCAGGCTTCTCTCACACCCTCCTAGCCACTAATTCTGGGTCACTTGTCCCTTGTCCCTGGGTTTGTTAACACCACCTCCTTTCCCCCGCCTACCCCTCCCTCATGTCCTCCCCACCCCGGAACCGGAACGGTGGGTCCTGTTGTTTTCACCTCCAGACTGTTCATCCAGCCCATCTTATCTAGATAGATCTGCACAGATAATAATATGCACCAAAAAACAAGGCCTAGCAACACAACGTGACAAAAGAGAACACAACAATGACAACAAACAAAAAGGAAACCAATGACCCAAAGAAGAATAATTAATGAAAATTTTTGTAATTTTAAAAAGAAAGAAAAACCTGTAAATAGACCAAGGTCAGATTTTTTACCTCTAGGCGTGTCCTCAGTCAAGTTCGATGGGGTGCGACATTCTGGCCCCAAAGTCTATCCTTTGCACTCCCTCGGGGGCTCTCAAAAGATATAGGATCTGGGGTCTTAAAGGTTTGCAGGTAAATAAGCAGCCATCTAGCTCAGAAGCAACAAAGCCCCCATGGAAGAAGCACACCAGCTTCTGTGACCACAAGGTGTCAAAGGGATCAGGTATGAGGCATCAAAGAACAAAAGAATCACTTCATTGTAAATGAGGGTGAGTGCAGAGTGGAGACTCAAAGCCCATCTGTAGGCAACTGGACATCTCCTTATAGAAGGGTCGTGGGGAGGTGATGAACCAGTCAGAGTGCAAGGTATCAACTATGAAACATACAACTTTCCTCGAGTTCTTCAATACTTTCTCCCCCCACTATCATGATTCCAATTCTACCTTACAAATCTGGCTAGATTAGAGGATGTACATTGGTACAGATAGGAACTGGAAACACAGGGAATCCAGGATAGATGATCCCTTCAGGACCAGTGGTGAGAGTGGCGATACCTGGAGGGAGGGTGGAGGGAAGGTGGAGTGGAAAGGGGGAACTGACTACAAGGATCTACTTATAACCTCCTCCCTGGGGGATAGCCAGCAGAAAAGTGGGTGAAGAGAGACATCGGGCAGTGTAAGATATGACAAAATAATAATTTATAAATTATCAAGAGTTCGTGAGGGAGAGTGGGGTAGGGAGGGAGGGGGAAATGAGGAACTGATATCAAGGGTTTAAGTAGAAAGCAAATGTTTTGAGAATGATGATGACAACAAATGTACAAATGTGCTTGACACATTGGATGCATGTATGTATTGTGATAAGAATTGTAGGAGCCCCTAATAAAATGATTTAAAAAAAAGAACTCGAGGAAAGTTGTATGTTTCATCATTGCTATACTGCATGCTGACTGGTTAATCTTCTCACCGCGACCCATCTGTAAGGGGATGTTCAGTTGCCTACAGATGGCCTTTGGGTCCCCACTCTGCAATCCTCCTCGTTCACATTGATATAATTTTTTTTCTTTGACGCCTGATACTGATCCCTTTGCTGCCTCATGATCACACAGGCTGGTGTGCTTCTTCCATGTGGGCTTTGATGCTTCTCAACTAGATGGCTGCTTGTTTACCTGCAAGCCTTTAAGACCCCAGACGCTATATTTTTTGATAGCTGGGCACCATCAGCTTTCTTCACCACATTTGCTTATATACCCATATGTCTTCAGCGATCGTGTCAGGAAGGTGAGCATCATGGAATGCCAATTTAATAGAACAAAGTGTTCTTGCATTGAGGGAGTACTTGAGTGGAGACCCAATGTCTATCTACTATCTTAATACTAAACTTATTGTGGTAGGTATATGATCATTTGTCAATTTGAGGATTAAGAGTGTAGGGGTGGAGTCTAGCCTGTCAATCAGGTCATAACCAGTGAGACCTCTGTGTGGGCATGACCTTCTGAGAATTCTGGCAAAATCCGTTACTTCCTCCTTGGAGCCAGGAGACACTTCTCTCTCTCTGCCACACCCTGGGAGACATAGCAGCTGACAAGACACATAGACCCACCCTGATACAGCCCTGGGAAGCCATGCAGAGACCCCTGCCAGCGCTGAGATGTTTCCAATGCCACTGGATCCAAAGATGTTCTACCCACTGGCCTGTGATCTTCTACATTCGGTATCATTCATGTGTTTCATGAGTCTGAGAGGACTTTATAGGTTGGTATCAGACATATGGGTTAATATTGGACTTACAGACTTGATCTGGACTGAGATGGGATGTTTCCTCAATGTTCAATTGTTCTTGTATATAAATCTTTCTTATACACATGTGTGTCCATGAATTTGTTTCTCTAGTCTACACAGACTAACACGCCTATAAATATAGGCACAGAGATCTATTTCCTGATCATCAAATATAAATATATTTACATATGTACATGCCTGTATTTAGACCTCTATAAATGCCATTTGCCTCCTAGTTCCTTCCTCTGTTTCCTTTTACTTTCCTCTTGTCCCTCTATCATGCTCAGCTTTCATTTGGGTTTCAGTAATTCCTCTTGAATATTTTGCCCTTGATCAAGCCCTCCCAGGCCTCTTACACCCTCCTCATCACTGATTTTGGATCTGTTATTCCCTTCTCCCCGGGTTTGTTAACACCACTTCTTTTTACCCCACCCTCCCCTCTCCCATGTCACCCTGGAATTGTTGGTCCCGTTGTTTTCTCCTCCAGATTGTTTATCCAGCCTATCTTATTTAGATAGACCTTCAGAGATAATAATACAAACAGAAACAAGACAGAGCAAAACAAAGAAACAAAAGCAAACAAAACAAGAAAGCAATGACAAAAAAAGAGAAAGAAAAGCCTGTAAATAGTTCAAGGTGTATCTGTGGACCTTTAGGAGTGTTTTTTGGTTGAGTCTGATGGGGTGCCATGTTGTGGACCCAAAGTCTATTTTTGGTACTCCCTTGGGACTTCCTTGCTCTACTCCCCTTGCTGTTCTGTTGCATACCCTTAGTGTTTTGCATTGGTGTGGTGGGGTCAGATCGGGTGCAATTCCCACACTACAGACACTGTAATTCTTTATGGGATCCGCCAGCCATGTCTTTCCTCAAAGTAGAAGCTCATGGGCTTGAATCACCCACCTTTAGGTCAGCAGCCCAAACCTAAACCACCAGGGCCCTAGAATCTCACTTGGACCTCATAACTGGTCTTTTTGCTTCTTGTCGAACAACTCTCATGTGTCATCTACATTGTCCAAAATCTGCCTATAGCTACCATCTTGACCAGGCCACTGCGTTTTCCTGTCTTGCAAGTAAGGTTAAACTAGCAGAACACACATAGCACTCGAAGACAGAGCCTCTCACCCTCCTTGTTCTCAGCTGTATCTGGTTGCTTACCAGTTTCCTTGTGTGAAGCTATTTCATCTCTTGGTGCTTTAATTTCAGATCTTCCTGGATTAGAACTAAGCAAATTCATAATTTCCTTTCATTCACTAGAACTCAATTTGGTGTCACCTCATCTAGGATGCTCTCTCTAAACTCACTCATGAGTTTGGTGCCGCAATTTCTTGCTTCTGGTAACATATGAGCCTGTTAACTAAAAGGTGTCTTGAAAAAGGTCTCTAGCGGCAAAAAACAAAAATTCCAAACAGTTGTTTAAAAGGTGTGGAGCTTGGTCTATACTGACTGACACACATGGGACCATCTCCATGATAATTAGCTGGCTGGCTGGCTGGTTGCTAGTATCTTCTACTGATCTATTTTCTTACTAAAAACTGAGCCTCAGAGCATCAGGGGCGTGCCACAGACACCTATTAAATTATAATAGTAATAGTATCTATACCTCACAGAATTATAAAGAGGGTAGAAATGTGTGAATGCATACAAATTGCTTAGAACCACATATCTCATGGCTGTACACAGAGCAAGGAATCACTTAATAAGTAGCCAGCATCTTAATGTCTCCAGAAATCTGCACCTCATGTAGCACAGAGGAGGTGCTAAATAGTTGCGTACTTTCAGGCACTGAATCATACACATGGTCTACGGATTGCATAATTAATTTTGATGCCTGCTTTGTGTACTCCTAAAGTAAGGGGTCATGCAGTGTTTCATTCTGTGGTGCATAGAGTTGTTATGGGTCAGAGTCAACTCTATTACCTAACAGCAACAATAACAATCTAGGATTCTTTGTATAAATGGCTGATTTCTCAGACTAAAGTAGGCAAAGTGTAAAATGACCTTGAAGAATCTTACAGTGAAGCATCTGAAAGGGAGGAAGTATTGAAACAAAAGAACAAACTAACACACACACACACACACACACACACAAACACACACACGGGGAATATTAAAGGCACACAAATGCCAATGGGAATAGTCAAATATTCAAAATGGCAACAATTTGAGCAGCAATGTAAATTAAGTAGGATTGGATTATAACCCAAAGTACAAAGCAAATATCCCTGAGTCCCTACTAATATAAATCAATTACTAAATACATAAACAAACTGAAGTAAATAGTCAAATCTCCTGTGCAGAAAAAAAGCACCCCAAGTAATTAATGTAGCTACTTTGACCTCCAAGATGTGGTGCACAATTCCACACTCCATGAGTGTCGGCTTTTCCTCCCAAAGACTCACAGCAGCCCTATGGGACACAGCGGCTCCATGGGAGAAATGAGCCTGTGATCTGCTCCTGCGAAGCGTCATGCCCTAGAGCACTGCGTGGGGCAGCTCTGTGGGGAGACCCTGCAGGATCTCTATGAGTCTGGAGAAGGAGTAGCTTTATCGTGGGGTAACCAAAGTCAACATCAACAATCACAATCATGTGGCAAGTATGCACCTGTGAGACAACCTGATGAAAACGGCACTCTACTTAAAAAAATTTATTTATGTATGTATTTGACATTTTACTTTGATGGTCTTCCTCCCCAAACTCAACATCCCAGGCTAATCATGAGAAAAAAATAATGCATCTAACTGTGGAACATTTTTCAATTGAGGGACCAACACTACTGGAAACTGTCAAGGCCATCTAAAACAAGGGAAGTCGGAGAAACTGTCACAGCCAGAAGGCGCCTAAGGAGAAATGGCAGTTAAGTGCAATGGGGCTTCTTGAATGGGATTCTGGGACAGGAAAAAAGATAGGTAGTAGAAACTAAGGAGATGTGAATGAAGTGTGGACTTTAGCTAATGAAAATGCATCTATATTGGCCCATTGATTGTGAGAAATGTACCACATCGATATAAAATGGGAATAACGGGGGGAGGGGCGGGAAATCTACATATGGAAATTCTGGGTATTTACTATCTTTCCAACACACCTGGTGATGCAGTGGCTCAGTGGAGAGCTGCCAACAGAAAGGAAGGTGATGAGAACCCAATAGAGACCCACGGAAGGAGAGACCCAGCCATCTGGGCCTGCAAATATTACACCCTAGAAAACCTTATGGGGGAGTTCTGTAGTGTTGTCTAGGGCCACTGCAAGTTGAAAGTGACATGAAAGCACACACAACATTTTCACATTTTTTTCTGTAAATCTAAGACTATTCTAATATGTAAAGGTATATATTTGTCTTTAAAGTATCCGTTGCAGGACAGGTCCTTGGCAGAGCCCTCGGCTCATTTACAATCATCAGCTGTTGAGTCGACTTTGCCTGATGGTGACCCCACGTGCATCAGAGCAGAGCTGCGCTCTGCAGGAGTTTCCATAGCGGGGGTTAAGGAGTCCATCTCCAGACTTTGCTTCTGGGGACACCTGCCCCGTCCATCTTTCAGGTAACACTTTAGGACGCGAGCTGTTTGCTCCATCCAGGGACGCCTTTTGCTAATTCAGTTCTCAGAGTAGCACTTGAGAATACAGAGTCTCAAAGAAATGAAGAATTTTGCCTAACGTCAATCAAATTGTCAATCTCAGAGCCAGGATTCCAACCTGCCTCTAGATTCATGACCATTTGATAAAACTGATTTTGTGATTCTAGGGCAAGAAGGATTGGTTCTACTTGAGAATATTCTCTGGTCAGAGATTGTTTGGGAGTGACCTTACAGAAGATGGGTGGGTTCGTGTGAAACCTTGTCATAACACAGATATTCAAACACTCATCATGTCCTTTCATAATTCTTGCAATTCCAGATTTTTTCAAGGAAATACCCTGATTTCAGTACTTTTACTTTAGAGATGACAACGTAGTTAACCTAAACAACTCCCTCTTCCATTCTAAGAAGTAAATTTGGGAACGATCTTTCATTTTCTTCTCTGCTTCTGCTCACAAGAAACCTATCACTTCACTTTCAGGCTGACTAGCTTCTGCGCATGGGATGTACTTCCTGTTGTAGGGCAGTGTCCTCTGAAGCCCAACAGGACTGCTGAATGGTTTGATTTTGCATTGCTTTTAAAGAAACAAAACAAACAAACAAACAAGAGGAGGATATATCAATATCCAACTTCACTTATATGCTTTACCTCAATGTATTGATCAGTTTTTTAAAAAAATAAAAAAAATTGAAAGAGAAATCTATTTCATAACTTGTTTTGCTTATTCTTCCCTGGTAAATTCACAGTGTTTTACTATGTTTTTTCCCCTCTAAAATGTCTGGCTTCTGGCATGAGTGTTACCACACATGAAGTGAGGCAAACAAAATTTAGTCTCTGAACACATATCTAACCATAGGATTCGGTTTCCACTGTGTATTTATTGAATCAGCATATAAATCTCTCCCCTCCTCCTCCCCACCTCTCTTTCCAGAAACAGAATAGCAGCATCTGAATTATCATGTGGGGTCCAATCAATGGTTCATGCAGGCTGTGTTCAGCCACAAGGGAAGGGAACGCTGGCTCATACCCACCTCACCACCATTTAATTATTTTTAGAGTCCTGGCCAATTGAACTACCTGCGTGGTGGTCCCACTTGAATTTCAAACTCCCAGGTCCCACACCTATCCCTGCTCTGTCCCTATCAACCCAGTTGCTGTAAATGGCACCAAAGTCTCTGTAGTTAACCAGGTGGGAAGATGTCTCAGACCCTACTGCTGGCACCGTCTATTTCTCTGTTCAATTGCCAACTCCTGTAGATTCGAGTTCTACTTTTTCTTGAACGCCCCTGCCCGCTCCTTTCCACGCCCACTGCTTCTACCTTGTTCAGGTACTCATTAGCTCCCACCTGGGTCTTCCCAATGAACCCCTAATTAGTCGACTCACCTCCATTCTCTCCTGTCTATAATCTATCTTCCATCCTTCCACTGGTTTCATTTCCCCAAAGTGCAGCTCTAATCATGTAGCCCCACTGCTAAAAAAGTTAAATGGCTCCCCACTACCTCCAGGACACATGCCAAAGTCCTTAGCTTGGCATGCAAGGCCCCTTACCATCTGGTCCTAAACTACCTTTCCAGGATAATCTCCTATTACTGCCCTGTATGTGCTTTTGGTCCCAGCCAGCCGGCCCACTCATGACAGCACACATACACTCTCTCTTATTGTGGCCCTCCATTCAAGTGTTTTGTCTTGTTCTTGTGGATGCCGAAGACCCACCCTATCCACAAGGTTAGTTCTAGCCTGCACAACCTCTCCTAAACACTTCTATGCTTATTTATTCTTCTGGAAGGGGAGTTAGAGGAGGGCGGTTCTTCAAAAGGATCATAGAAAAATGGAATTAAAAGATAATGGGGTTTTCCCATAAATATCTTGAAACTCCCTGTATTCTGACCATTTAAATATGTGTGCTAGGACTTCGCTTTGATTATGGACCTTTTAAGGAGATCATGCGGGTTTTACTTGTAATAAATCAGCTTTATCAGTGCTAACTTGAAAATGAGGGTCCAAGTTGTGAGGCAAATCTGACATCTGTCTTAACAATGCACTCAACATCATCCTTCCTCCCTGATGACTGAACTTTTACTTCAACAAGACCTTTCTCCTTCCATCCGTCCTATGATTGAGCTCCTCTCCAGGATGCGCTGCAGTCTCTTTTGCAAATGAGCTTACTCATTTACAAGTGACCTCATCTCATTGGCTTCCCAGAGGCACCCAAGGAAGTTTGAATTCCCATGCCGTCTAAAATAAGAGGTCTTAAACGGGGATCTTTATTCTTTGCCTTCCCTTGCCTGCTTTGTCTGCTGATACTACACCTCAACACACACACACACACACACACACACACACACTCACACACACACACACACTCACACACACACACAAACTTTAATGCCCACAAACTTAGATCACAATCATCTAATAACACTGTGAACATAAGGATTATCTGAAATCTAAACTTGCTAAAAATTTAGGCTCTTATGTCCTACCCCTAGAGCCTCAGAATCAGTAGGCCTATACTGTGCGTAGGAATATATATTTTTAATCACTTCTTAAGTAACTCGGATGATAGACAGTTTGAGTGTCATTCTATAAATATTGGAACTTGCTAGTCTGCGCCTGGACATTTAGCACCGCCGTCCTCATAGCCTGTGGACCAATGTGGCTGTTTCCTGTTTCTGCAGCACCCCAGCCTTTGTTTCAACACTCAGCTCTGCTTCAATAGTCATGGCTGTTCCTCTCTCTCCAGTTCTGAAAATCCTCTTCATCCACAGGAACACACACCTCAGAGGGAGCGACTTTGAGCTAAATTTATTTTTCACTGTTTTATCTCTATACCTAGAATAGTGCCTGGCACACAGGAGGAGCTAAAAATATTTGTCAAATGAAGGAATAAATCTGACAAGAGAGAATTCAAATGTCACCCTTTGCTTGACGCAGGTCTGAAACACTACCCAAAGAAATAGCTCTATAGTCTCAATAGTCACACCTTTTTAATACTTTATCCCAGTGGTTTATAGTATTTTTTTCCTATAAAAGGACAGATAAATATTTTAGGTTTTATAGGCCATAGGTTCCCAAGAGCAGTCATAGACAGTGTGCAAACGAATGGTCATGTCCACGTTCTCATAAAACTTTATTTGCAAATACAGACAGACTGGATTTGTCCTGGAGACTATAGTTTGACCATCCCTCATTTGCATATAAAGATAATCCCCTCTGCTAGATTGCTAGATCATAACTTCCTTGCATTAGGGATCAAATCTTATGAAAATATAATCATATATACGTGTATACATCTATAAATAGTACATATACAAGAAACACACACATATAAGCATGCACATACACTAATGATTGTAGAAAAATGGTGTAGTCTTTTTGAATCTCAGTTTTTACATTAAGAACAGAAATATCATCTGTCTTTTTTTTAAAAAACATTTTATTAGGGGCTCATACAACTCTTATCACAATCCATACATATACATACATCAATTGTATAAAGAACATCCGTACATTCTTTGCCCTAATCATTTTCAAAGCATTTGCTCTCCACTTAAGCCCTTTGCATCAGGTCCTCTCATCTATCTTGTTACAGAAGACTGTGGGTGAAAGGCCTGGCATAGAACCAAACCTATCACATAAACTAAAGAAAGCTTAGCTCTTCTCCTGTTTACTTAAAAGTACTGCAACCCCCAATACAATGTGCATAGCAAACATTTGGGTCTGTAATACCAAAGGACCATGCTTAGAACTCATGATGAGCTAGAAGAATGTGACCCAACAGAAAGTGTTCTCTATCAGGAATCCGATGCACATATTGTATCCGTACTCCACTCATTATTTCCCAACTATATCAACGTCTCCCTTTTTGGAGACAACCATTCCATATCTCTTTCCTTATCTGTACATTTCCCACAAGCGCTGCTCTCATTTTCACACTATTAGCTGGTGATCTCATATCATAATTCACGACAAAGGAACCCCTTAGCCTTTTTTCACTTTCCCGACCAAATCTCCCAAACAACCCCACCTCTGTGCACTTGCACTTGCTGCCTTTCCTGCTGCTCACTGTCATCACCTTTGTGCTGTCAAGCAGATTCCATGTCACAGTAACCGCATGGGACCGAGTAGAACTGCCCCACGCATTTCCCAGGTGGCCATTCTCATAGGAACAAGCCACTGGCTCTTTCCGCTCACAGAGCTGCTGTCCGGTTCAGACACGTATCTACTAAAGTGGCCTCTCACTTACCTCGGGTTCATAGGCTCAGGATTTGGGTTCTTTATGTAAATTGGCTCTTTTGTTGTTTTTTTCATCATCATCAATCACCTCCCAAACATAATTTCCTATATCTAATTTAAGAGTAAAAACGACAAGCCAGACAAGGAAAGTGACGGATAACAAACCTCGCCTTGGTCCCCATACCCACCTGTACCTGGGACTCCATAGCTGTGCTCCATCGCTGCAACGTTTAAAGCCAGATTGTCTCCCACATTCTCTCATCTTACTTATTTTCGCATTCTCATGTTAGTTTTTATTTTTGTAAGTGAAAACATGTAAAGACAAAATGTAAAGAACCAAACTTGTAACAGGCCAAAAAAAAATCCCAAAAATTGCCTTTATACTTTACAAATATTGTTTTATCATTTTCACTTCAGATACTTAAATTTAGAACAAATAAAGCCCAAAAACACACTTGACATTCCCTGGCTCACTCTTCTTCCTAACCTCTCCCAAGCAGGCTTGCATCCTCACAGCTATCAAGGTCACCACTGCCCTCCATGTTCTCAAATCCAATGGACACCTCTCCACCCCAAGTTTACCTCTCAGAAGGATTCCACAGGGTTGACTACAGCCTCCTTGAGATTCCCTCTCTCCACATAGATAATTACATTGCCTCTTGCTTGTTCATTTACTTCACTTGGTCTCACCACCTTGGTTGCCTTGCGTGACTCTTTCTCTTTCTAACCCTTGTGCTTTCACATCTTCTTCAACTACATCCTTTTCCTGGTGAGTTCACCATGGTTGTAAATACCATCTAAATGCTAACGATTCTCAAGTCTCTGGTCCAACCTACACCAATACTTGAGAACTACATAACATCCAATTATCTACTACAAACATGCAGGCAAAAACCAAACTCGCCAGGTCCGTGTCATAGAGACCCGATAGGGCAGAGCAGGGCTTCTAAAGACTCTGGTGTCTTCTTCCACAAAATGAATGGTGGGTGCAACCTTTGGGTTAGTTGCCAAGTGCTTTCACCACTGCTCGTTAGGGTTCCTTGCTTGTCTAGTAGGGGGGTCTCAAAATTTTTTTGCAGGGGAGGGTGTCTCAAATTTTATATATCTTCAAGAATGATCTTCAGAGCCTTAACAGCTCAAATGGGTTCCTCTCCCATTCTCCCTCGTCTCAGAAAATGGATGGAACCCTTCTTTTTAAATAACAGCCCTTTGATGTCATCTTGATTATTACTCTCCACCTGAGTCCAGTTATTGGTCAAGTTCCATTGGTTGGACTTCCCCCAATGTAGTCTTCACTTCAAAGTGGCCTAGTTTTAAGACAGAACAATTTTCTTTTGTATCATCAATCTCTCTCTCTCTGCTAGACCATCACCCAACAAACAGGCTTTTACAGGCAAAACAAAAGCATCTCTTCTGAGATAACAATTGGTGCAATCTCTAACCAGCCTTCTGTTTATGCTCTAGTCCTCCCACCTACAACCTACAATCTCCAGGGCAGCCATAGTGATGCCTACACAAATACAAATCTGCTTATAACACTTCAATCTATTTCTGAAAATAAAATAAAAACAAGCTTATGTCTACTTCTGAGGTCCCAACCAAAACTACGCTCTTCTCTAGCTAATGATGTTGCATCCATAAGGAACTTGCGATCCTTCTCCCGCCTCCGGGCTTTTGTTTGTGCACCGGGGCTCCTAAGGAGAAAACCATGTCTTATTCATGGTGTATCCTTAATACTTGCTATGATACCTTGCACATAGTCGAAACTTCATAAGCACTGAGTACATTGATCAGCGCTATCTTCCCATATTCCTGCCTTTACTCTCTTTTTCATGTTTGGAATGTGTCCTCTTTCTCCCTTTGGTGAAAACCAGTTCAACTTAAATCATCCCTCCTCTAGCTTGCTATACTTTGGGGCTCATTTGTGACCTTCTGGCTCTTTCTTCCACCTTTATCACATTGTTAATAGGAACAAACGGGATACTAAACTAAAAGAAACTAAACGCAATGCCATCGAGCCGATGCTGACTCATATCCACCCCTTGTGGGTCTATGAGAATGTGGGTCTATGAGAATGGGAATAGGAAGCCCAGGCTTTCTTCTGAGGAGCTACTAGTGGTCTCAAACTGCCCACCATTCGGATAAAAGCCCAATGCTTGTAACCATAGCTGCTGTTCACTGAGCACCTACCAGAAACCAGATACAGTGTCAAATGTTTCAAGGATATAATTCAAGGATAATTCAACCCCTACAACTACACAATGGGTAAAAATTCAAAGAAAGGCTTTAAAATGTTCATAGAAAAAGTCACTTTTCTTTAATTCCTTTTTTTCCCATGAGCTTTTAAAGTCCTCTGACATATACTCCATTTGAAAGCAAATGAAATAAATCTTAGAGATTCTAAGTGATTTGCCAAAGGCCAACAAATAAGAGGGATCCAAGGGATTAAAATCAAGTCTGTTCTGTGGGAATTGCACCCGATCTGACTCTACCACAGAACAGCAAGGGGAACAGAGCAATGAAGTCCCCAGGGAATACCCAAAATAGACTTTGGGGCCATGGCATGGCACCCGATCAGACTCAACCGGAAAACACTCCCAAAGGCCAACAAACAATCATTGAGCTAACTACAGGCTTTTCTTTTCTCTCTTTTTCTCCCGTTGGTTTAGTTGTTGCTGTTTTATTTTCTTTTGTTGCTTTATTTTTCTCTGTCCTGTTTTTGTGTGTGATATTATCTCTGCAGGTCTGTCTAAATAAGATAGACTGGATGAACAATCTGGAGGAGAAAACAATGGGACCTATGATTCTGGAGGACATGGGAGGTCGGGGGAAAGGAAGTGGTGTTAACAAACTCAGGGACAAAGGAATGAAAAGTGATCCAAATCGATGGTGAGGAGAGTGTAGGAGACCTAGTAGGGCTTGATCAAGGGTAATATAACCGAGAGAAATTACTGAAACCCAAATGAAAGCTGAGCATGATAGTGGGACAAGAGGAAAGTAAAAGGAAATAGAGGAAAGAACTAAGAGGCAAAGAATATTTACAGAGGTCTAAATAAAGGTATGTACATATGTAAATATATTTATATGTGTGGGTGGGGAAATAGACCCATGTGCATATATTTATAGGTTTAGTATTAAGGTAGCAGATGGACCTTTGACCTCCATTCAAGTACTCCCTCAATGCAAGAATATTTTTTTATATTAAACTGGCATTCTATGATGCTCGCCTTCCTGACACTATTGCTGAAGACAAAGCAGGTGCATAAGAAAATGTGGTCAAGAAAGCGAATGGAGCTCGGCTATCAAAAAATATAGCATCTAGAGTCTTAAAGACATGAAGGTAAACAAACAGCCATCTAGCTCAGAAGCAACAAAGCCCACATGGAAGAAGCACATCAACCTGTATGATCACCAGGTCTCAAAGGGATCAGGAATTAGGCATCAAAGAACAAAAAACCAAATCATTGTGAATGATTGGGTAGTGCAGATTAGGGACCCAAGACCCATCTGTAGGCAACTGGACATCCCCTTACAGAAGGGTCACAGGGAGGAGACGAGCCAGTCAGGGTGCAGTATAGCAATCATGAAACATACAGCTTTCCTCTAGTTCCTATATGCTTCCCCTCCCCCAACTATCATGATCCCAATTCTACCTTACAAATCTGGCTAGACCGGAGGATGTACATTGGTACAGATAGGAACTGAAAACACAGGAAATCCAGGATAGATGATCCCTTCAGGACCATTGGTGAAAGTGGCAATACTGGGAGGGTGGAGGGAGGGTAGGGTGGAAAGGGAGAACCAATTACAAGGATCTACATATAACCTCATCCCTGGGGGATGGACAACAGAAAAGTGGGTAAAGGGAGACATTGGACAGTGTAATATATGACGAAATAATAATAATTTATAAATTATCAAGGGTTCATGATGGAGTAGGGAGTGGGTAGGAAGGGGAAATATGAGGAGTAGATACCAAGGGCTCAAGTAGAAAGCAAATGTTTTGAGAATGATGATGGCAACAAATGTACAAATGTGCTTGATGCAATGGATGCATGTATGGATTGTGATAATAGTTGTATGAGCCCCAATAAATGGTTAAAAAAATCAAGTCTGTTCAATTCCAGTGTTCACACTCTCTAGCACTGAAATATATCCTATATATTGAGTGGTAATTTTACATACTTGTCTCCCCAGACTTTCCCTGAGCTGAAAACACCACTTATCATAGAAAATTTTGTGGAATCTAGGGACAAGGGAACAACAAGAAATGTAAAATCGATGGCAAGCAGGCCATAGAGGTGGGGATCAATCAAATGCAAGCACAGAGAGCTGAATGAAGGTTGAACATGATAGTGGGACAGGAGGAAAGTAAAAAGAAATAGAGGAAAGAACTGGGAGGCAAAAGACATATTTAGAGGTGCATGTACATATGTAAATATATTAATATATAACAATAGGGATATTGATATATATACACATATATTTATAGGTTAAATATTAAAGTAGCAGACAGAAGTTGGGCCGCTGTTCAAGTTCTCCCTCAATGCAAGAACACTTTGTTCTAATAATGTGGCATTCTGTGATGCTCACCTCCCCAACACAATCACTGAAGACAAAATGGGTGTATAAACTAATGTGGTAAAGATAACTGATGGTGCCCGGGTACTACAAGTTATAGCTTCTGGGGTCCTAAAGATTTGAAGGTAAACAAGCGGTCATCTAGTAGGGAAGCAACAAAGCCCACATGGAAGAAGCACACCCACCCGTGTGATCACAAGGTGTCGACCAGATCAGTTATCAGGCACCAGAAGACCCCAAACAAACAACCATTTCAATGGGAATGAGGGGAGTTGGAATGTTGACCTGAAGCCCCTCTGTAGACAATTGGACCTTCTCTCACAGAAGGGTCACAAGGAAGGGATGGACCAGTCAGAGTGCAGTATAGTACCGGCAGAACAAACAGCATTTCTCTAAGTCCTTTAATGCTTCCCCTGCCCCTATCATGACCCCAGTTCTATCTTGCAAATATGACTAGACCGGATTATGTACATTGGTACAGATAAGAGTTCTGGACACATGGAATCCAGGACAGATAAACCCTCAAGATCAATACTGAGAGTAGTGATACCATGAGGGTAGGGGGAAGATGCAGGGGGATGGGGAGGGGAAGAAGGGGCCCAACGAGGGAATCAAAGTACAACACTGCTCCCCACCTGGGGGCGGGGGCAGGTGAACAACAGAAATGTGGGTGAAGGGAAACAGCAGATGGTATAAAATATGAAAATTAAAATAACTTATAAATTATCAAGGGTTCATGAGGGTGGGAGGGTGGTGGAGGAAGGGGAAAAAGGAGGAGCTGATACCAAGGGCTCAAGTAGAAGGAAAATGTTTTCGAAATGAGGATGACACCACATATAGAAATACAGTTGATGCAACTGATGTATGGATTGTTATAAGACCAGTAAAAGTCCCCAATAAGATGACTTACTAAGATTAAAAACAAAAGGCAATAATTCATACGCAAGTTTTTCAGAAACCCTCCCTGAGCCCATGACATATTTTCAGCCAGGGAATTGAACTGGGTTTGACGGCCCTGAGAAGTAGGGACACAAAAGAACTACCTAGGCTAAGTGAGAGCAGTTCCAGACTTGATGTCTTTTGCACCGAAGACAATACCGAGGTCACTGCCGACGAAGACAGACATTATGTAATTAGTGAAGCCGGTGCCAGCGATGACTCCAGAAGTGATTTCACATGGAAACATGCGGGTGTTCGCTCATGTCGCTGCTCACACAAACAAAAGGCCCGCATCTTGGGAAATGTGTTCTTTATTTGTTTGCAACGGCTCGAGCCGTTCTCCACTTGGCAGCCAGTGGCAGAATCTCGCTGGAAGCACTGCCCAGATGCCGGCTCTTGCTGGAACCTGTTGAAAGGGGAAGGTAACTGAGAGGCCTGGCGTAGGGCTGGGGGGGCGCAGTGTTTCAATGGGTAGAAGGAGACCATGGAGCCTGTGAGGTCCCACTGGCTGTGGCATATGCCCATTTCCAAGGAAGGGGCAGGAAGACTCTTCGAAAGAGAGACCTACCAGTGAAGCCAAGTGAGACCAGTAATAAGGGCTCCCATTGCCATGCCAGCCTGGTGATACGTCCTTCTGCCTTTCTGACAGTAAATGGGCGTTCCCATTTCATAGGTGAGCAAACAAATCTCGAAGTCATTTGTAACTCGCCGCGGAGCTAAAATGTGAAATAATAAAAGTATAATAAAATTGCTGCTAAAAGGCTAGAGGTTGGTGTCCACTTAGGAGTGCTTTGGAAGATAGGCCTAGTGATCTCCTGATGAAAAAACAGCTTTTGAAAGTCCTATGAAGCACACGTTCCCTCTGACACACCTGGAGTCTCCCCGAGTTAGAATCAACTGCAGAGCAAGTGGCTCACCGGAACACTGACAACCTCGCTGCTCTCCAGCCTTCAGTCTCCCTTGCCACTGGGGCTGCTTACTTGCTGCTTCTTTCTGCCAGAGTCTTCCCAGAAACTGCCTATTCCAACGCTCTATTACAATGACAAAGTTCAAGTTCAAGTTACAAATGCTGCCTATTCCAATGCTCTACTACAAAATTCAAATCTCATCGTCTCAGTGAGCTCTTCCTTGACAATACCCACCCTGGACTCCCAAGCCCGGCTTGACTTTTCTCCAACATCCACATGACCATCGCATGCCAAGAGATCTACATTTACTCTCTTTGCTGTTCGTTACTGTCTGCGTTTCCAAACTGGAACGTAAGATCCGTGAGATCAGTGACCTTGTCTTCTGTTCTTTGGTGCGTATCTGGAGCTGAAGGCCACATCTGGCAAATAGCTGAGCATACACTGAAAATGTAAGTCACATTAAGTTCCAAGCATGTTGTATAGAAGCAGGCCAAGTGCTTCAGTGCGGCGTTAGTGCCCCTGGAAAGGCATGACTGTGAAAAACAAAATCAAGCAAGAAGCCGGCAAGAGTGGCGGGCTCCGTAGGACACATTCTGTCTGGTTTTGAATGCCAGCACCACCTCTTATTGACTCTGCTACCTTGAACTAGGGGTCCAGCCTCTCTGGGCCTCAGAGACTTCATTTGTAAAACAGGTATGATAAAACACTTTCTTACCGGGCTATTCTAAAGACTAATGAGTGAGCATGCATCAACTATTTAAAACAACATGTAGACAAACATAGGAGGGCAGCATGTCAAAGGACAGTGATCCTGGAGTAACTTGACTGGTTAGGGAGAGAGGTGGGCTCATTGGCTTATGGCCGCCATGGTTACCCTCTTGACTTCCTCAGAACCAAAGATGAGGCCTGGGCCCAAGCTCAGAGCAACACGTAATGCCTGGAGCCCCAAGTGTGTGTACCAGCTGGGTTCCTGAAGTCATCTAAATAGTGCTCTTCTTTTAGGGCACAGCGAACGGAATACTCAACCATCAGCGTGCAATTGATTGGGAAGTGGTCAGGCCACTGTGTCACCTGAATGGGTTGGTTGGCAGTTACTACCCATCCATCCTCCCACACACATTTATGGGGCACCTTCCTTGTGCCATGCTCGGAGCTCAGGACAGACTCAGGACAGACGATAAGAAGGACATAGTCTGTGTCCCCATGGTATTCCCAGTCTAGCAAATAGTCATGTTAATTGAGTGGATGGGCTGCAATTTTCTGTATTAGATTTCTCTCTTCTCCTCCCTTCTCTGCCTCTCCTTTAATAATCTATCTATAAATGAAGTTTTGCTGAGCGCGACCGCCAGGCGCTGGGATTAGAGTTAACTACAATAGTCACTTCACTGCTATGGAGTCTGTCTCATTCCACAAAGGCTGTAAAACAGAATCCACCCCGATAAATAAATGCATTATGGTGTTCCAGGTTACATAGCTGCAAGCTGAGGGTTGGGGGGTGGGCACAGAGGGGACAGGTGTGTGTTATGTAGAGGCGAAGATTCTAGAAAGCAAACACTGAAACCTAGAGATAGGAGACTGTGACCAATGAGGAATTCTTTTCACTCGGGACGACATGAGTTTAAATTCATCTCAGGGACAAGTTAGTATGTTTATACATTCATATTTTGGAGTGTAATAAAAATCTTGGTAGTATAGGCAGAAAAAAGGAGGAGCCAGAAAACTGGAGACTTTCAGAGATATCCAATTCACAAAAACAGAAACACGTATTCACACCCTACAAGTGAACTGCCATGTCAACTTTCTCTAATGCTTGATCTCTCTCTCTTGATAGTCATTTAATCACTAATGACAGCCACTGCTTACAGCATGGCAAGTACAGAACAATAAGGTTCTCTTACTCTGATCTTGTTATCTTATTGCTCAAAACCTTCCAACAGCTGCCTGCCAATTTCCTCCAGAATAAAGTTCCAACTCCTTAACATAATACTTCAAGTCCCTCACCCAGGCTCCTGCTGCCTTTCCAGCATTATGCAAGGATTTTCCCTAGACGGTTTCCCCCACCCCTTTGCCATCTGACATGCCACTCCTCCTTCAAGTCCAGCTGAAATGCACTTATTTATTCATCCATTTACTCAAGAATTATTTATTGGGAACCCTACTAACTCTCAAGCCCAGGTGATAGCAAGATGAATGAGAAATGCTTTATTGCTCAAGGAGAGAGCGGCCTTAGTCAAGTTTGGGGGTGGCGGGAGGGAGTGGGAAGCAGACACACTTTGATGAATTATTTCTGTGATCTACCAAGCCAGTCAAAATTAATCTTTGCTTCCAAAGTCCCTAACACAGGAGCAGGCATGCAGTAAGTGCTTCCATTTATTCATTTGCTTCATTGCCTAACTATGTGGTTGTCTTTTTGTATCTCAATGATCGCACTTAGTGGATTGCATTCATGAAACTCGTTTGCCCCCCAGGCCCTGTTCCTCTCCCCGAGCAAAGGTCTTGACTTAACTGTCTCTGCATATGTACTGCATGCACAGAGCCTGCCACATAATAGGTGTCACAAAAGATGCTGACTGCGCCTGAACTGAAATGGAGAAAAGACAGGCGAAGCTGGGGTGAGGGGAGGAGCATGGCCCAAACTGTCCCATCAGTTTCATTTGGAGAGTTCTAGACCCTCCTGTTTCCTCCAGGTTATGAAAGCAAATTTATCTGGGCAAATAAGCCTTCCGGTTTGCATTCCTTTGAACCCTGATTTGGCATGCAAATACGTTCCTAACTAGAACGGGCCTCAATTGGCAGTGTTTAAACAGAAATCCCCACAGCTATTCAGAGAGTAGGGAACCATGCCAGCCTCAGCAGCAAATAGCGCACACTCTCCCCATTTTCTCTCTCTGAGATGTCCCCACCACTTTTCCGGGACCTCTTTTCCTGAAGCCTAGATGCGGAGAGCTGAAAGTGATTTATTTTTTTTTAAATCATTTTATTGGGGGCTCGTACAACTCTTATCACAATCCATCCATCCATTGTGTCAAGCACATTTGTACATATGTTGCCATCATCATTCTCAAAATATTTGCTTTCTACTTGAGCCCTTGATATCAGCTCCTCATTTCCCCCTCCCTCCCCCTCCCCACCCCTCCCCCATGAACCCTTGATAATTTATAAATTATCATTATTTTGTTATATCTTATACCCTTCACCCACTTCTCCTCTGTCCATCCCCCAGGGTGGAGGTTATATGTAGATCCTTGTAATCTGTTCCTCCTTTCTCCCTCATCTTCCCTCCACCCTCCCGGTATTGCCACTCTCACAAACACAGGGAATCCAGGACAGATGAAAGTAATTTATTTTAAAGGTCACTTGGACCACCTCTTCCAATCCTTGACCTGGCAGGAACCCCCTCCACAGCGGCAGCTTCTGCTGTAGTGCTGCTGGGGATACGTCACTCATGATCTCTCGAGGGTTCCAAAAGGCTCAGTTTATGTTGAGCACGAGACATTGGACTCCTTTCATGTGATCTCCCTAGAAGCAAACGGATCCAGATCTCTTTCACAAAACAAACTTCAGCTATGGGAGAGCCTGATAATCTGCTCTGACAAATCTGCAACTGAAATCCATATGGATTATGGATCTCCTCTGAGCCAGACAGGGTCTCCCCGGGCAGGAATCTGTGCCAACTGATGGAGGTGGTGTTGATCACCACCATTGTCAACATCAACCCGGCTCCTTGTCATTTCCAACTCTCAGGATGGTCTTCCTCTTTTTACTTGACTCGGTTAAGTCTTGATTCACCCTAGTGAAAGGGCTAACTGGTCTACTACCCATGCTGAATAGTTGGCTTTTGAACTTATCGCTCAGATCTCAACTCAAATATTCCCTCTTCAGAGACGCCTTGTCTGCCTATCTTTGTTAAAATAGCACCACCCTGTTGACACCTTCTCTGACTTATTTCACACACACACACACACACACACACACACACACACACGTCAGCACATTGATCTACATTTTAAAATAGATTCACAACTATTTGAAATTGATTGGTGTGATAAAGAACACCAATTTTTGATATTTGACAGCTGACAGATTTTCAGAGACATGCATCCCTTTCTCCAGCTCCACCTCTGGGCAGATTCATGGGAAAGTCTAGAAGCTCCCTCATTTTGTATGATGAGGGCTTCAAACCCCGGCAGTGAGAACCCTCAGTCCAGCTCCCCTATCCAACCAACATACAAATCCTGAGACGGTCTCCTTTCTCAGCCTTTTTGGATCAGCTTACCCTGCCCTCCCCAGAAAGCCTCATGATTTGAGTAATAAGCTTTTTCATAACACTTTGTGAGTGACATTATCAGTCTCAACATGGGAAAAAACTGTCAAAGTGAGTCCACTCTATCTTTGAAGAGTGGTTTTGGCATCTGTTTTTGTTTAGTTGTTCATTTCTTTATTTTTATTTTTATTTCTCATTGGAATATCAATTCTGATTTACACTCACTTCTGTGAAGCCCACATGGTGCCTGAGTGCAGTCAAGCTCAGTAAATACCTGCTGCAGAGAGCCATTGTTCTGAAGTTCTTACAGCCATCCGCTTATAATGGTCTCTATGTGGAAAGCGCACGAACGATAACATCTGACCTCTTCCAATTTCACAAGAGGTGGAGGTGAAGAATCACCATCTGTATCAATCTGAAGCTCATTCCTATGTGGCAAAGATCAGACATGCTTCCAATCCGCCAAACTTCTTTACCAATTCTGACACAAACTGTCTTTCCCATAATAGGCTCTTTCTTTTGTATTGGATTCAATAATTTATTGCACTTATCACACCATACTCTTAGATAACATTCACAATTAGTGATATCCACAGATTACAGTTCAGGATCAGAAATAATCAACACACAGTTCTTCCAATCAGGACAGCCCCTTCTCAATCCTGCCCATAGGCCTGCCTCTTTCTGGTCCTTTCTCTTTTAGCCAAGAGGCCCCTTAGCCTCAAGGCTACTGGTAAATCACCAGAGGGAACACTACCCTCCTATAAGTCTCAGCTCAAAGGTGATCAGATATAGTTTTGTGTGTCCATAATCGTAGCTCCCCACCTAAGTGCCTAGGGTCAGCCTACTCTGCAGCCTAGTTTCCTTCCCAAATGTACTCAGCTTTATTTGCTTCATGGTTGGCAGACCCACAGCTCTGTCTCATTCTCTACCTCTTGGTTTTGCTGCAGCCATTCCTCTGTTACTTCTCTGATATCACAGGAAGGTTACAGTGGGTCAAGGAGGTCCCAGGTGCAGGGACCTCCGTTTCCAAAGGATGTGCTCCACACTTGGCTCATCTTCTCTGATGGTAATGCTAGCCCCCGTCCTGCTTCTGAGATGGTTCATTTTAGACTCTGTAGGATGACAAAATGGACTCTACCCCTCATTGGATTTCCAAAGTTTTAAAATCACTTAGATTATATATAACCTGGAGAAGTATGGGCATTCCAGATCACTGCACAGTGTTTACTCCAAACTTGTACATGGATCAAGGGGCAGTTGTGCCAACAGAATACGGAAATACTGCATGGTTTAAAATCAGAAAAGGTGCGCGATAGGGTTGTATCTTCTCACCATACTTATTCAATCGGTATGCTGAGCAAATAAAGAAGTGGGCGTATATGAAGTAGAATGTGGCATCAGGATCAGAGGAAGGCTTCTTAACGTTCTGCAGTATGCAGATGACATACCTTCCTAGTGAAAGTGAGGAGGACCTGAAATACTTGTTGACAACAATCAAAGATTACAGCCTTCAGAATGGATTACAACTCGATGTTAAGAAGAGTAAATTCTTCACAATTGGACCAATAAGTTACATCATGATAAATGGTGCTCTTGGAAGCAGCAGTCAAGAGATCAATAGATGAATTGCACTGGGTAAATCTGCTGCACAAAACCTCTTTAGAGTACTGAAAAGCTGGGGTGTTATTTTGAGGACTAGGTAGGCCTGGCCCAAGCCATGTGTGTTCGTCTGGGTACTTTAAAGAAACAAATCCGCAGAAATTCGTGTAGAAGAGAGAGTTTTACATAAAGGTTAAGTGTGCATCAAGAAAACAATCCAACCCAGTGCTGCCCAAGCCCACAAGTCCAATATTAGGCCATATGTCCGACACCAATTCATAAAGTCCTCCTCCACCTCACAAAACAGACGCAGTGACACCAACTACAAGAGGAAAGTCGAATCAGTGAATATGTAAACATCTCAGTGCTGGCAGGGGGCTCCACACAGTTGCTCCAGCACCCAGGGCTGCATCGAGGTATGTCCATGTGGCTTCTCCTCAGGGATGTCTTGCAGGAAGTGAACCTTGCCAGCTAAAGCAGGGAACTGGCTAAGGCAGCTGCACCCTGGTCCAACCATCACAAAGCAAGAGACCTGAGAACCAGAAAGGGGAGGTTCACCAAGTCATTTATCCCTCCGCCCTTCAATTAACCTCATCAGCCAGGTTGGCACAATAAACTGACTACCTCACCATGATATTTTCAATTGTCTCAAATGCATATGAAAGTTGGATATTGAATAAAGAAGACTGAAGAAGAATCTATGCATTTAAATTATGGTGCTGGAGAAGAATAATGAAGTTCCATGGACTGCCCAAAGTTCCATGATCTACCTTGGATGACAAGGATGGCAAGACTTTGTCTTACATACTTTGGGCACGTCTTCAGAAGAGATGAGGTCCTTGTGAAGACATCATGCTTGGTAAAGTCGAGGGACAGTGGGAAAAAGGAAGGCCTTGAGGAAATGGATTGACACCATGGCTGCTTCCATGGGCTCAATCATCGGAATGATTGTGAGGACGGTGCAGGGCCAGGCAGTGTTTCATTCTTTTGGGCAAGAGGTTGCAATGGGTCACAACTGACTAGATGGCACCTAACAACAATCGCAATTAAACGTGTCAACAAAAACTCACAAGTGAATCATAATCTTTCAGCATCTTCTACTTCCTTTACTCGCTCCTGTCATGAAAATATCAGTTGCTAGGAGGTACAACTATGGCTAGAAGAGCCAAATCGAATAATGCACTGAACCACAGCCCCCAAATAATAACTTCCATTAGTGTTACTTTGAGTTCAAGTTAGCCAGGTGCCAGACACTATCCTATACATTATCGCTTTATTCAGTAAGTATTTCATTGAAACAAATTATTTTACTCCTCTTATCAAGTCTGTAAATACTAATCAGTATTTTAACCAATTGCCAAGGAATTTGGAAAATACTATACAGCCATTCACCTGGGAGAAGTTGGTGCCCATTCCAAAGTAAGACGATTCAACAGAATGCAAAATTTATAGAACAATATCTTTAATATCACAGACAAGTCAAATTTGGGTTACAATAATCCTAAAATTTTTGCAGTGGTACACTGACAGAGAGCGGCCAGAACTTGGAACTACATTTAGAAGAGGGTGTAAAAGGAGGGCTTTCACAGCTGACATCAAATGTATCTTGACTGAAAGCTGATATATTTAAAAAAGGGGGGGGGGCATAAAATTTTTACTTCTGTTCTCTCGACTATGCAAAGACATTTGATTGTGTGGATCTTAACAAACTACGGATGACATTAAGAAGAATGGGAATTCCAGAACACTAATCTTGCTCATTCAGAAACTGTACACAGATAAGTAAATAGTTGGTGAAGCAGAACATAGGGATACTGAATGGTTTAAAATCAGGGAAGTGCACATCAGGATTGCACTCTTTCACTATGTTTGTTAAATTTGTATGTTTATCAGATACCACATATACTTGTATATAAGCATAGTTTTTCAGCACATTTTTATGCTAAAAAAGCCCCCGTTGGCTGATACTCGGGTGAGGGTCCCACTTACCTGTTCTTCGGTGCAGTGCCGGTGTTCTCCGCTCTCTCCCACTCACCTTTGGGTGCCTGCAGCCTTTGTGGGTGGTCCGATGACTGCTGATATCAGCGGTCTTCTTTCCTCCTGCACGCGCAGCCTCTGTGTTGTCCCTGTCGTACTGGGCAAGCTCCTGCCCGCTTCTGTGTGCTGGTACCTGGGGCGAACCGCATCCTTGTCAGATGAATGTCGCATGAGGCTGCTTTTCTTCTCCCGCTCTTCTCCAGGGCTGCGACCAATGGCGTAGCCTGTACAGTCGTACCCATGCTTGGTCACACCCCCTTGCTCCACCCAAGCACTGCTGAATTCAACACTGGTATATCTCTGGTTTGGGATGTACAGTATGTTGATTTACAGAACTTAGTCTGCTATATTTTATTTTGTATTTTCTGATTAACCTCTATCTGGACCCAGTGCTGACTGTGCTTGCATAGAACAGCCCGTGATAGGGCTCATAACATACATGCTGTGTTGTGTATGCACCGTGTTACTGCATGTATCGTATGATCACTTCCCATACGTATACAGTAACGCAGTGCATACACAATGCAGCATGTATGTTATGAGCCCTCACACAGGCTGCTCTGTGCAAACAATAATGCCATCACATTCTGGAATATTATCAGCCCGCGTTAGGCTTCAAACTATACAAGCTGCGTTGCGTACATGCGGTAAGGTCGTCTATGGAGTAATACAGCGCCTGCAGGAGCACGGTGTGTATACTTATTGTTGATACCATATTGCATATTGTTTTTGTTGACCCTCTTTTCCACTTACAAAGCTAGCTCACTGTTTTTGTTTGAAATAAATATTTAAAAATTTAACCGACTGATACCTCAATTAATGTAATTTTATTGGTATCTTTTTATTTTGAAATTTACCAGTAGCTGCAGCATTTCTCATTCTAGGCTTATACTCAAATCAGTGTTTCCCCAGTTTTTGTTTTTTTGTGTGTGTGTGTGTGTGGTAAAATTAGGTACTTGGCTTATATTCAGGTAGGCCAATACTCGAGTATATATGGTAATCCAAGAAGCTTCAATATATGAAAAAGAACAGGATATTAGGATTGGATGAAGCCTCAACAACTTGCAATATGTCAATGACACAACCTTGCTTACCGGAAGCCAAGAGGACTTGAAGCACTTATTGATGGAGATCAAAGAGTTTGTAACTCAATTTAAAGAAAACCCAAATCCTCATAGCTGTACCAATATATAACATCAGGATGAAAAGAGAAAAGAGTGACATTTTCAAGGATTTTATTGTACTTGGATCTACAATCAATGCTTTTGGGAGTTAAGAAATTAAACAACATATTGTACTGGGCAAATCTGCTGCAGGAGACTTGTTTACAATGTTAAAGGAGAAAAGATTTCACGTTGAGGAGTAAGGCACACCTCACCGAGGCCATGGTAGTTTCCATCACCTCCTATGCCTGTGGAAGCTGGACGGTGAATCAGGAGGATTGTAGGAAACATTATTCATTTGAATTACGGTTCTGGTGAAGAATATGGAAAGGCCCACGGACTGCCAGAAGAACAAATAAATCTGTCTTGGATGAAGTACAGCCAGAATGCTCCTAGACGCAGTGATAGCAAGACTTTGTCTCATGTATTTTAGCCATGCTATCAGAAGAGAGTATTCCCTGAAAAAGGACATCATGCTTGGTAAAGTAGAGGAGCAATTAAAATGAGGAAGGCCTTCAAAGAGATTGACTGACATGATGGCAGCAATACTGGGCTCAGGCATAACAACAATTGTAAGGACGGTTACAGGTTCAGGCAGTGTTTTGTTCCCTTGTACATAGGATTCTCCTGTCCTTACGAGAGCCAGTTGGACAGCACCTAAAACAAGAGATCATTTTACAGCTCAAGAAGCTGAGGCACAAGGAGATTATGTCATTTGCTCAAGGTCCTATGGTGAGCAGCAAGAGTCAGGATCAGTATTCAGGTGGTCCATGCTACTAAGCACCCGGTGGGCTTCTTACCACCGCTGTTGCTGCTTTGCTGTTGCTATGGGGACTCTCTACCGTGTAGCAGTCCCTGTATATCATGTCTCCCTCCCACAAATGGGGAGGTGGACCCCTCTTCTGGACATGGCGGCTTGGCTGCAGAGCTGCCCTCTCTCCCCCCTTTCCCCACTTTAAAACCCCCTAAGAATTTTGAGAGTGTGAAATTCTCAGCCTGTGCTGAGAAATAGGTTATCTGGAAGGTTTGTCTGATTACTAATAGTAAAGATTTTGGAAAATTGCCTGAATCTTATCTCCAACTGCATATTAATAAAAGAAATAATAAGGGGCCTATAATTAACATTTAGCTGTTCAAAAGGGATAGAATCCCCCAGCAATTCTGTTCATCTAAGTGAATTGCTTTTCATAAAAAAAATGTATTTTTTTGTAAAAGTAATATATGCCCCCTGTATAAAATTGAGAAGACTGTGAATAACTTGTAGTCCTATCGCTAAGAAACAATTACATGTAACTGAGATGTTTTTAAAGAAGTGATCATGGTAGAGGTCAATTTGTAAAAACATGGGTTTGGGGTTCAATTCTGATTTCAACTAGTTGTGTCATTTAACTAACTGTTTATCTTTCTGGCTCTTAGTTTCTTTGTTGGAAAGATAATATGTGGATTAAACCATCTGTCAATGTGGATTTGAGACTTCAAAGAGAAAGCACAATTGTGTGTGTAGTGACTAAGCATAGAATCTGGTAGGACATAGCAGGTCCCAGTAAAGGCTTAATTGCACTTCATTGTCTATCTTTGCTACTTTTGAGACCTACATGTCATTTCACAAATAACAACAAAATATTTCTGTTTCGGTCCTAAACCTGCTCACCAATTATCTATCACTTTCAATTTGACTAGATGATTAACAAATGAATGGAGACAAAATTAATTTCCTTGACCCGAGGGTTATAGTACCTCTCTAAGTTCCCGGACATATATTTTTAGAATGCTCTGAAGGTTTATTTATTCATTTATTGTGCATTCTAGCTTCTAGATTTTTTTAGAAGTTTGGGGAAAGTAGGCAAAATAATCACACCATTAGCTTTTCTGGTCACATTAATCCAGTTGTCCTGGAGTTGAATCCAACTCGTGGGGACCTCATACAAGTCCAAACAGGACTGTGCCCCACAGGGTGTACAGTAACTGTCCCTCACCCCAGGAGGAAGCTCATCTGACTTTTCTAAATGACTCACAATTAAGAAAGAAGAGAGATGAACAATATGGGAAAAGTGCAATGAATGCTACGTTTAAAAGTGAATACTATGATTGAAAGATATGTAGAAACGTATGTCTAAACTGACTGAAAAGTCAGGGAGTATTTGCTGGATCAAGCGCTTGAGCGCATGCGCAGGAGCGCCAGTAGATGTACAGCAGTCACCTGGCGGTAAAAAGGAAGAGGAGGACCTGGAAAGATAAGTGGATGGAAAGATAGCGCGGTTTCAGTAAATAGGAAATGACACTCATGAAAGGAGACTAGGAGGGGAGGAATAATAACAACTAACACTTACTGAGTATTAACTATGTGGTTCACACTGCTCTGAGCAGTGAATTTATTAAAAGGACATTCACAGACTCAAAGGACAGGAAGAAATATGAAACATGAACCCAAACCAGAGACTACAAGATGCCCAGAAGAAATAAATGTGTTTCCATTTCTCCACACAAGTATCTCAGCTTTATAAGTATGTATAACGTGCAGCATAATTGTAGCATTCCCAAAATTCATAGAAAGAGGTGAGCCTGGTTTTGTTAGAAGCGATCAGGGAAACAAAGCCCGTTTTAGGAATAAGGATGCTATGGGTGCTACCATGCTAGGCAGTGGTCCAAAGATGAGCAATCAAGCAAAAGAGGGTAGCAGGCGGACAACCTCACTGGCTTCATCTGTGTGGGCAACTGGTGATGGATGGCACTTGAGAGGCAGACAGGTGACTGATCATGACATGCTGCTCCGTCGAGCTAAAGCATATTCATCTCATGCTGAAAGTTATGCATGTGCTTGGAAATGTTTGGAGTAGGAGAATGACATGAGGGTCAAATCTTCATGTTAGAAAATCACTCTGGTAAAGGCTTTCAGGGAAACTAATGGACCAAATATGAGTGCATTTGTCTCCATTCCCTTCCAAAACGCAAGCCTAAAATGATATCCCTGGTCTATATAAAGAAACAAGCACCCCAGAGGGGAGGTTGGAGAGGAGGAAGCAGCTGAAAGAGAGGACGTTAGCACATTTTTGGAAGATGGACTTAAAATCGGCTAGCAGAGTAAAAGTTGAGCCCTGATTGCCTACAAAGACCATATCGATGTGAAAAAGAGACAATTCCCTAAAAAAGAAAAAAAATATGCTAGGAAGGGCTAACATGTGGAGGTACTGGGTCCCAGGGAAAACAGGATTTTTCCTCCAGCCTGAAAAAGAGGTCTGTCTTAGGTTGTAAACCCATCATCCATCGGTCCATTTGTCCTGCTGTGGTCATTTACATGGTTCTCTGATGCTGGAGGTTATGCCACTAGTATTTCAAATACCAGCAGGGTCACTCATGGTGGAGAAGGCTCAGCAGAGCTTTCAGATTAAGACAGACAAGGAAGAAAGATCTGGAAATCTCCTTCTGAATATTAGCCAATGAAAATTTTACTGATCACAATAGAATATCGCAGATCTTCTGAATCTAGGGGAACCCCAAGGCACAACTATAACTATGTCCACCTCATAGTGATCTGATAAATATGTCTTTGTTTCTTAGGGCTGTCACAAAATACCACAAAGTGAAAACACACATACTCACACAACTAAAACTGTATAAAAATGTATAACATATATAGAACTATAGTTATAAAGTTATTACATTATTCAAAGTAGTATATCATATCAAGGTAGAGTGTGATAAGCTAATGTATAGTTTTAATTTCTAGAGCAAGATTTAAATACACAAATATGTATAATCAATAGTCAATCTCATTGCCTGCCACTGATTCCATTCTGACTCCCAGTAATCCTATAGGACAGGATAGACATGGACCTGTGGGTTTCTGAGTAACTCTTCACGGGAACAGAGAACCTTCCTTTCTTCAGTGCAGACGTCCATAAAAGAGATAGAATGAAATAGCAAAAGGGTACCTGGCTAGTTAAAAATAAGTTAGACTTTGAGGAATAGAGGACAAAAGAAGATGGAATAAGCAACGAGAGCACATATGTAAACCCGACTCCAATTACATTCAATGTAAATAGACAAGACACTTCATGTAATAGGCAAAGACTGACTTGATAAAGAAGCAAGATCCACCTGTGTGTTTACAAAATTTCAAGTTAGCTTTATTATAAGATGTAGACAGGTTAAAAGTAAAAGAGTGGAAAACATATACCATGTAAGTACTAAACATAAGAAATGTGTTATGACTATATAATATCAAAGCATTTAAAAATCATTTTATTGGGGGCTCTTATGACTACCAAAGTATTAATATTACCAAAGACAAATAGAAATATCATGTAATTTTTAAAAGGCTGCCTAAGAAAACATAAAATCTTAAATATGTATAGGCTTACTAACAAATCTAGGCAGATTTACTAGTCCAATACACTGATAAAAATACTCTTGTAAAACTCAACCATTACACCAAAGATCATGAGCAGTACTGGTGATCCTAACTCTCATTCTTCCTTGCTGTACATTCACTGGGACCTATAAATATTTCTATGGGCCTATGCCCATAGATGTAGTTTATCATGTGTCTTTCTGATAACAAGTTACACAGCTATTTATGAATTCAGTACATACTGACTAAATGCTTACTAGGCATATGAGTATAGAGAACATGTATTTTATGCCATGTTCTGAGCAAAAGAGTACTTAATAGAGCCTCTTACTGTTAATCTGGGAGACAGACAGGGCTTTCTACTCCTGTAAAGAGTTACAGGCTTGTCGATGCTACATCTTCAACCAAGGGGCAGTGTGAGGGAAGAGAGTCAACACGTCCTCTGTCCTCGCAACCAGCCAACCATACTGTTAGACACGAAGGCGTGAGGGTAGGGATGAACCGGGACATTCCAACAGCGCCCCCAACCACAGACAGAAAACTCTCTTCCCCTCGGACTCGCCAGGTGTTTGACTATTAGCTGTAATTTCCAGGAGTATTTATTTCCAAATAAATACACTTTTAGGATCCTTAAAAAAGCAGTTACAGTCTTAGAAACCTACAGGGGCAGTTCTCTCCTGTCCTACAGGGGCACTAGGAGTTGGCGTCACTAAATCTGTGATATTAAACTACAGTAGGAAGGAATGAGAATTGACTCGACAGCAGTGAGTTTTTGGTTATGCCCTAAGATGCAGGCAATAACAGAGGGCACCGTCACATTTCAGTGTAAATTTCTGGGGAAACAAGGGGCACATTGTCTTAGAGAGCTAGAGTATCACTATTAAAATCTACTTAAAAAGAAATCTCAGTGTCATATTCAGTATGGCAGCTTATTTGAACCTCAGCTTCTTCATATGCTGAAGAAAGAGGCTGGGCATCTGCATTCCTTTTCCCCCGGCCTTCACTGTGCTATGATGCTGGAGAATATGTGGATTGCGACATCCGGGGCCGTTTCTTTGTGAGCACAGTGCTTCATATCACCACGTTGGGCACCAAGAAGGTTTGTATGGGCAGGACCTGTGCCATCGGCACATTTGGGGGAAAGGATTTTGTGGAAATCTAGCTTCTAATGAAACCCAGTCAGACTTTGCACTTTTTAGTATTCTATAGAATGTGATGGCGTGAAATTAAATACGGCATTTGTGGAGAATCATTCAGTTAACCTCTTCTACGCTTGGAAAACAGTCCATACCTGACTAGGGAGAGAAGCAGAAACATTACTTGTGGAAAGAAGCAAGTTGTAAGTGAAGACAGAGAGAGAAACATATTTTTAAATTTCTCCATTCAGCCTCCCAATTTCTATCCAATGAATGGCTCTCTTGGCACACTGTGACATGCAGAATGTTCATTAAGGAAGAGACTGACAGCTTGTGCTGGAATTCTTTTCCAATGTTTAGTTTGCTGCAATCCAATTTAATAACATAGGGAAGGCATAACAAATATCACGCAGAGTGTGCTGGTCATAGGAGACAGCAAAGGTGGGGACCATGAGTTTCAGGTTCATTAGCAGACTCCTCTCACCTCTCGATGACCAAAGAACGTTTCCTTGATCTGCATCAGTACCTGTCCCCCATTAAGCAGCCAGTCAATACTGTCAAATCACTCTTTTCAAATGTAGAAAGTTAGGTTTAGGGGACTTTATTGAAACCAAGGAAAGTTTATTGATTGGCAATCCAAGGCGCTAAGCTAGGCAATGGGAGTCCCATGTGAGGAAGGAGAAAGCTGTGGTGGGATGGGGGAGGGCTGCCATCCAAAGGTGCAGCTCATCAGGGAGTGGATGTGCCCTGGAATGAACACAGCGAAGGAGAAATGAATGAAGTGGGACATAAATGAAATTGGCGGTGGGGCGGTGGTTCGGGAAAGCAACTGCAGGGAGGGGCAGGTGGGATAATAGCCAGTGGGATGCTGGTAAATAAACACTGCACAACTAGCTCTTTTAGAATAAAACGGCCAGGAATGGTAGTGTCTATTAATTCATGTGGTGTAAGTATTTCCACTGCTGCTGATCCCAGATTGACATGACACCTTCAACAGAACTAGGAAGCAGTACCCAACTATATTGTATTGCTACCACATAGGTAGATATAATTATGTAAATAACCACAAGAGCAAAAATATTAATAAGTAGCAGTAAAATAACTAGGAAGTGATCATTTAAAATGTTAATGACTTCTATTTTCAACACAATTCAGTGAAACGTTATTATACATTTTATTTTGTTTAATAATGTGGTGGCATAGTGGTTATGCATTCGGGTGCTAACCACAGAGTTAGCATTTCGATACCACCAGCTGCTCTGAGGGAGAACAAAGAGGCTTTCTACTCCCTTAAAGAGTTACAGTCTCAGAAACCCACAGCCACAGTCCTCTCCAGTCCTATAGAGTCGCTATGAGTCGGCATCCATTTGATGGCAGTGAGATGATGTTTAACAATCTTCCCCCACCCATTAAAAAAAATCTACCAAACAACTCATTACCCTCCAGCTGATGCTGACTCACAGTGATTCTAGGGCTTTCTGAGGCTTTACATCTTTATAGAAGCTGAAAGCTTCAGCGTCTTCCCTCAGAGCCGCTGGAACTTTGAACTTCTGACCTTTCAGTTAGTAGTCCAAAAAATTGCCCACCATGGCACCAAGACTCCACTCAAGCTCGCAAAATTCAGAATAATTCAATATGTGGGCCTTTTTGAGCCATCTGGGATGAATGATCATGAGTTTCTAGGTAAAATTCCCCCTTCAGAGTTTGCTTCTTAGTCTGGAGATGGGTTTGGGAGGGCTAGCGAAATGTAACTTGAGATCCTTAAAGGAGAGAATTCGTTTTCTACTGTCTTATAAGCAGACACAGCTTCTCTAACGAGGAGCATGTAGGGTGGTGGAACATGTTGTGGACCAGCAGCCCTGCTTCCATGGAGCAATTGTTACGCTGTGGGCTGATCCGCAAGGTTGGGTGGGGCCATAAAGGGTTACAGTCCTGGAGACGCAGAGTGGGCAGTTCTCTCTGTGAGTCGGCATTGACTGGAGGGTAGCGAGTTAGCTTGTGCTTCCAGCTTTGACTCCACCAGGCTGTGTTAATAGATTCCTGTATGCCACTGTACATGTTGCATTTAACCGTTTCCCAGGTGATGCTTTGTATTTATTGATTTCTTTCTTTCCCTAGACTAAAGGCTACCTGAGGATAGAGACTTAGTTTCATTTTCCTATCCTGTCCCAAAATGAAGTGTTTGTGTGAAGAATAATATTAAACGACTTCTGTGTACATTGCTTACAATAAGGACATCTTCTTACAAACCACTGTATAATTATTCAAATCAAGAATGCCAGTCCTATGATACAATCTACAGTTCACATTCCATTTCATCAGCCTTCCCAATAATCTTTCAGAACAATTTCTTTTCCTGTTTCAAGATGTAGTTCCAGATATTATGTCATCTTTGACTGTCATGTCTCTTGTTGTTAGGTGTCATAGAGTCAGTTTGGACTCTGAGCTAGCCAAAGTTTATTGTGACAGGCTGGCGGATAAACACAATTGGGGTTAATTGAAGGGCGGAGAGATAAATGGCTCAGTGAGCCTCGCCTTTCTAGTTCTCAGGTCTCTTGCTTTCTGATGGTCAGAAAAGGGGGCAGCTGCCTTAACCAGTTCCCTGCTTCAGCTGGCAAGGCTCACTTCCTGCAAGACATCCCTGAGGAGAAGCCACATGGACCTAACCCGATGCAGCCCTGGGTGCTGGAGCAGCTGTGTGGAACCCCCTGTCAGGACTGAGATGCTTTAACACTCACTGATTCGTCTTTCTTCCTGCAGTCGGCATCATTGTGTGTGTTTTGTGAGACAGAGGAGGACTTTGTGGATTGGTGTCAGATATATGGGTTAATGTTGGACTTGTGGGCTTGGGCAGCACTGGGTTGGGATATTTTCTTGATGCGCACTTCACCTGTATATAAAACTCTCTCATACATATGAGTTTCTGTGGATTTGTTTCTCTAATGTGCCTAGACTAACACAGACTCATAGTGACCTTATTTTTAACAGATAATTGCAGGTCGTTAATAAACTTTCCTCAAATCCTGATGCCACCTTCTTCTTCATATTGTCCAGCTTCTGAAATTATTTGTTTAGCATGCGATTTATTAAGTAGGGTGAGAGGAAATAAGCTTGATGTGCACTTTTGCTATTTGTAAATAATTTGATATTCCCTTGCTTTGTTTGAAAAACTGCGTCTTGGTCAACGCACAGGGATCTGTACCATATCTAGTGGTAGTTGTTGTTGTTAGGTGTTATCCAGTTGGTTCTGACCCATATCGACCTGATGTACAACAGAACAAAACACTACCTGGTTCTGCACCATCCTCACCACTGTTCCTGCGTTTGAGCCCATTGTTGCAGCCCCGGTGTGTCTGTCTCTCTCATTGAGGGATCTCCTCTTTTTTGTTGCCGCTCTACTTCCCAAACATGACATCCTTCTCTAGGAACTTGTCTCTTATGACAACATGTCCAAAGTACATAAGAAGCCTGGCCATCCTCACCTTTAACGCTGCTCTCTGGCCTCACTTCTACCAAGACAGGTTGTTTTTGTCCATTTGGAAGTCCATCGTTCTTTCAATAGTCTTCTCCAGCACCACCATTTAAATGCGTCGATTCTTCTTCAGTCTTCTTTATTTGAATAAACGTCCAACTTTCACACGCATATAAGGTAATCGCAAATACCATGGCTTGGATCAGGTGCCCCTTAGTCCTCAAACTAACGGCCTTGCTTTTCAACACGGTAAAGATGATTTCTCTAATGCAAGATGTCTTTTGATCTCTTGACTGCTGCTTTCCTGAGCAGTGATAGTGGGTCCAAGCAGGACAAAATTCTCGATAATCTCAATCTTTTCTCCAGTTTTCATGATATGGCTTATTGGTTCCAGTTGTGAGGATTTTGGTCTTCTTTAAATTGAGTTGTAATTCATACTGAAGACTGCAATCGTTGGTCTTCATTAGCAAGTGCTGCAAGTCCTCGTCAATTTCAACAAGTTACAGTCGTAGAACTCCACTAAGATAATACCGCTTACAAACGGGAAATGAAGTTGGCAAAGCATGGATCCATGTTGTTATTAGGTATCATTGAGTCCATCCCAACTCTTAGCAACCCGATCTATATACAAAAGAACAAAACACCGCCCAGTCCTGCTCCATCCTCACAGTTGATGTTGGGTTTGAACCCACTGTTGTAACCACTCTGTCAATCCATCTCCTTGCGGGGCTTCCTCCGTTTTGCTGACCCTCTGCTTTACGCCGCTAGATGTCCTTTTGCAGAGATTGGCCTCTCCTGATAGCATGTCCAAAGTCTGTAAGACAAAGTCATGCCATCCCCGCTCTGAAGGAACATTCCAGCTGTACTTCTTTTAAGACAGGTTTGCACGTTCTCTTGGAAATCCTGAATGATCCTTTCAATATTTTTCACCAACACCGTAATTCTAGTACATAAATTGTCCTGTAATATTCCTTATTCATCATACAATGTTCACGTACATATGAAGCAATAGAAAATCCCCTGGCTTGTGTCAGGTGCATCTTAGTCCTCAAGGTAACATCTTTGCTTACCACACTATAAAGAAGTCTTGCACAGCGGATTTACCCAGGGCAGTATATTGTTTCGTTTCTTGACTGTTGCTTCTATGAGTATTGATTGTGTATTCAAGGAAAATGAAGCCCTTGACAACTTCAATCTGTTCCCTATTAATCATTATGTTGCCATGGGCTCAATTTGGAATATCCCCCTCCCTTACATTGAGTTGCAATTCATATTGAAGGTTGCTGTCTTTGATTTTCATCGGCAAGTGCTTCTCATTGAGTTCAACAAGTAAGCTTGTGTTATCTGCTTAGTGACAGCTGATAATAAGCTTTCCTCCAATTCTGATGCCAAGTAATTCTTCATCTAGTCCAGCTTCTTAAAATATTTGCTCAGCATACTGTTTGAATACATATGGTAAATGATACAACTCCGATGTAAATTCTCTGATTTTAAATCATGCAATGGTCCTTTTGTCTTTTTGAATGACGGCCTCTTGGTCCATGTACAGGTTCCACATGAACATAATGAAATTCTTCTGGAATTTCCATTCTTCACAGTCTTATCCATAATTTGTATTGATCCACACAGTCAAATGCCTTTGTATAGACAAGAAAACACAAATAAACATTTTTCTGGGGTTCTCTGCTTTCAGCCAAGGGCCATATGACTTCAGCAATGACATCCCTCATGTCATGTGTTCTGAATCTAGTCGGATATCTCGTGGCTCCTTGTCGATGTACGACTACAACCATTTTTAATTCATTATCAGCAAAAATTTACTTTATTATTAATAACTGTGATAGTAATAATATGTTCATTCTGTTGGGGCAACTTTTTATTAAATGAGCACAATTATGGATCTTTTCCAGTCGGTTGGCTGTGGCTATTTTCCAAATTTCATGGTATACACTCGTTCATGCTTCCAGTACCCCATCAGCTCGGTGAAACATTTCAATTAGTGTTCCAGGGGCCTTGTTTCCATTAATGCTTTCAGTGTAGCTTAGATTTTTCCCCTTCAATACCATTGGCTCTGACTCATATGTTAACTCTTGGGATGGGTGAACAATGTCTGGTTCCTTGGGGAACAGTGACTTTGTGTGACCTTTCCATCTTTTGATGCTTCTGGCACGATGCAACTTTTGTCTGTGGAATCCTTGGCTATTTCATCTTGAGGCTTGAAAGTCGTCTTCAATTCCTTCAGCTTGAGCTAGACTCAATTCCTTCAGCTTGAGCTAGGCTGAGCATATTCCTCCTTTTTGGCTTTCTAACTTCAGATGCTTGCGCACTTCATCTTAATATTCTACTGTATACTATCAAGCTTCTCGGCGAAAATTTCTGCTCAGTTATTTTATTGCATTGTTTCTTCCGTATGCTTTAGCCCCTCTATATTCAAGAGCAAGTTTCAAAATCTCTTCTGCCAACCACTCTGAGCTTTTCTTTCTTTCTTGTCTTCTGCTTTCTTCCTGCATGATGTTCTCGATGTCATCCAACAATTTAGCAGGATTTTCTTTGGTCATTGGTGGTCAGAGCATCAAATCTGTTCTTGAGATGCTCTCTAAACTCAAACGATATGTATTTCAGGTGGCACTTTTGCGTTTTGGGACTTGTTTTAAATTTCTGCACTTGTGTATGAGTAATGGATGGTCTGTTCCACAGTTCACCCTTAGCCTTGCTTTCATTGAGGATCATAAACTTCTCCATTGTCTCCTCCCACAGATATAAAGTCTCTTTGTATTGCATCCGATGAAGTCCATGTATTGTTGCCATTTTGTTGAAAAAGGTGTTTGCAATAAAGATGTTAGTCTTCCAAAATTCTCATGTGATTTCCAGCTTCATTTCTATGGCCATATTTTCCAATTACTCTTCTTTCCTCTTTGTTTCCAACTCTCGTAGTCCGATCAGCAATAATTATAAATGCACTTTGATTGCATGTTTGACCAATTTCAGATGGAAGAAGTTGTTAGAATTCTTCAGTTTCCTTAACACAGGTTTTAGTAGGTGAGGTATAAATTAACGAATAGTTGTATGAACTGGATCTGGTTATAGGTGGATAGCTATTATCCTACACAAATAGAGCATCTCTTCAGTCCCTTTTAATCTGGAGCAGTCTTTGGGTCTATCCTTATTTTTCTTTATCTTGATCCTTAAGTAATGCAAGCTAGTTAGCTTGGGCTACTGAGGTATCTTGATTATTAGAGTCATAGCCCGTATTTTTTGCAGTAATATTACAGATATGTTCTAAATCCTTCCTCATACACTATATTAAGAGGTCCATGATGTCTATTTCTCCTATTATTGGTTAATTTAACTTTGATTACATTGTTAAGACAATATATTAGTTTCCTGTAAACTTACTATTTTTCCCTTTGCAATTTATAGGTATCCTCACTGGACTTTTATGCCCTAGTTTTAGAACCCATTGATGACTTGGTAACTCTATCACTTGAATATTGCCATTATTTTGTATAAAAGATCTTTACCTTGTCTGTCTGATAACAAGGCTACTCCCATCCCCCAGCTATTGTTAGAGGGGATTCACCAGAGATTCTATCTGTATAAGGACCTTGCACATGGATCTTGGGCTTCCACTGTCATCTGTAGCTTCGGCAAACTGGATATTCACAATTTAATCTCTGATGCTACTCCCTCCTTCAGATTTGGATTATATTATTTACCATCCTTGGATCACACAGCTAGCGTGCCTTTTCCATGTGGACTTAAAGTTAATTTTTTTCTTTCTTTGTTCTTTTTGTTTTTTAAAGGATTTCTTTCTTTGCCTGTTGATTAGAGAATGTACTAAAAAACAAGATCTGTGTCCTGAATGAGCTTATAACTTCTAGGCCATGTAAGAGCTAGGAAATGTCACTTCTGATATATCTTGAAACAATCAAGAGTTTATATTGATATCTTACCTCTAAAACACATTACCCTTCCCATACTTTAGGTTTATTTTAACAGTCATGGGATAGCTTGCTTCTATCGCCACAGATAATTTTTAAATGAATGGGTTGTTACACAAACTTTCTTCCATCTAGGTGTGAGGTTTGCATCAGAAAGAAATTTTCTCCTTACTCTATCTGGCTGGATGTGCCTTAGCATATCAGAACCAATGATGGAGTTTGGGAATCAAACACATCTGTGGTAAAATGCAAGCTCCTTACCCCTGGGACATGAGGAACTCAGTGAACTTCTTCAATTCTCCTTTTTGACATGGGAATCAGAATGCCCACTTTGTCGAATTTTGAGGGCACAAAATAAAATGACCTGTATTTACAGTGCTTCTGCCCCTATACCTAGTCTGAGAGGGCCCTGGTGTGTCCCTTGTCTGAGTTAGGCTGCTAACTGCAAGATCAGTCTTTGGAAACCACCAGGTGCTTCAGGAGAGGAAGAAGGGGCTCTCTCGGAAGCTCACAGGGGCAGTTTTACACTGTCCTATCGGGTCCTCAGTAGTGAGTTTGGTTTTGAGCAAGAGAATAATACCCCCATTATCGCCAGGACCAGCACCAGCACCAGCACCAGCAATAACAATTTGTGTTTACTAAATGTATACCATGCACCACTCGTTGGTGTTTGTAATTTGTACCTAGTAGCTAATTTTATCCTCATAATTTCACCATCAGAAAACATTTACCATGATGAGAAAACTAAGATACACTTGTATATCTTTCATCTTCCTGGCAGCCAAAGTGACAAAGAATGCCGAATGACAAAGAATCCTCTCTGTTTGCGAAAGAGGAGAGGAGAGATCTCAGCAGTGGAGGAGATTTTATGTATAAGCATGGGGCAAAGGAAGGGTCATAATTTTCCAAACAGCTCTACAGCTGACACAGCCAACACAGATGCGATTCTGCTGTTTCATACGGCTCTTTTGAGAAGTGTCAAAGAAGTTGGTGAATAAAATCATAAATGTGGGGACCCGATTATACAGTGAATATTGAGGAGCCCACCATTACTTCCACGTAGAAAAACAAGGGTTCTCTCAGTTAGGGTTTCCGTTGACCTTTGGCATCTCGCCATTGTTATTTTACGCCCACTCGATATATTATTTTGAGATGGAGAAGATTTAATGCTCTCTCTGTCCTCCTGGTCAAGACATTTATCCCACAATAATGCCTGGATTTGGATAATATAATCATCCAGGAGCGCTCTCAAATGAAATGATAAGACAGGCCCAGAATGGAGTTTCTTAGAAGAAGTGGGTCTGCACTGAAAATTACTTGCTGCCCTTTGCAATGGCGGCAGTTAAATAACTCAACCAGAGGTCCCTCGGAGAAAATCAATACACACCAAATTGCAAAAATGTGGATGCAATTTGTGGGGAAAGTGGATTTGATGTGAGTCTGTGATGGCTGCCAGCATGGAGTCACTTCCCAGGTAGATTTCCGAATGCTGCAGTTCTCCATCCCAAATGCTGGGCCAGCCTCCTCCGCCTGCAGAGCCCCTGTATCTGGGCCCTCAAACAAGTTGGCCTGCCAGCTCCATCTTGCTCTAGGCTGCAGGACTGATTTGGCCCTGAGGGGGCACCTGATGTGACATCAGTCATAGTTGGCCACGGGCATCAAGCCCCTCTTGCTCCTAAAAGAAATTTCACTGTGGACACCATTTAGGTAGTGGGGACTTCTCCTTGTGCCTCACCTTGGACAATGGCTCTAAGAGTGGAAGACTCACTGTGTTTCTCATGTCCAGAATCTCTGTATTGGAGAGCTACCTGCTAATTGCTGAGCGACAGTGCTCCTTGCCTTTTCTGTCTTATGAATGCCTTCTACAAACAGACGTGTTTTTTTTGGGGGGGGGGGATGTAAAGAAGATAACATTACTCTTTAATATTTTTGTCTATAAAGTTTTGTATGATCAATCTTCCTTGTACTACACATTTGTCTTATGTGAACTCTGTCTGAGGCACTATACAGTCTTCTCATTTCCAAGACCGTGCCATAAGCACTTGAGTGGACTGTGTCCTCTGCCTAGTGTGCTCCTTCCCAAACGGCCTGCCTAACTAGCACCTCCTAGTCTTTACGTCTCTACTGAAGGGCACCTCCCAAGAAAGCTTTGCCTCTGCCTCACCATTCGTCCTGTGATGGTTAGGGTTATATCAACTAGATTCTTTAGGGTGAGGGAAGGGGTGGGCTCAACCTCTCAATGTGGCTCAGCCTGGCAATACCTTCTTGGCATCATAGGCCCTTTTGGTGAGAGAGAGAAAGAGAGAGAGAGAGAGAGAGAGAGAGAGAGAGAGAGAGAGAGAGAGAGAGAGAGAGAGAGAGAGAGAGTTGAATTCTCTGTGGCCCTTTACCTTCTGACAGAGATGGACCTTAAACCTGGTTCCTCAGTCTCCTGTTGCATTGCCTAGGGATCCCAGGATCCTTTGTGAGAGGACTACCGAAGGTGGGTTCATTCTGCTGACTTCAGATCTCTCTATCCCCCAGCCTGTGCCACATGATGGCTTGTTTCATTGTCCTGGTCTGGTTCCTCGGCCTCCTGCTGTCTCACCTGCTTATCCTGGGAGCTGTCAGTGAACCACCCTGACTTGAACTGGGCAGGACTTACATATTCCCAAAACTGTGTGGATCATTACTTTCTACTTCTATATACAATACATACTAGCACCACTGGGTTTGTTTCTCCAGACAACCCAACCTAGCGCACTTTCTAAATTAGCACGCCTCCATTCTTAGTTTTGTGGTTGTATTTATTTCCTAATTGTCAAGGTATTATGATTATAGGTATTCATTCATGTCCATGTTTATTATCTGTCGGCACTATACCAATGGGAAGAACATGAGAGCAATGACCACATTTGCTTTTTGGGCAACTATGTCCCTCATATTTAGCATATTGTCTAGGTTACACATGTACAGAAAAGCATGCTAAAATTGTAGAATTGCTAATTATTGAAATATTGAATGTCTATACATAGTTAAAGAGGCAGTCTTTCTTTCAGAACAGGGGACTACTGAGTGGCCTAAAATCAAATGTGTACTTCAAATGTGTAGTACAAGGAAGATGGATCATACAAAACTTTACAGACCAAAGTATTAGATAAAGAGTAATGTTATCTTCTTTACATTTTGTAATAGGTATGGTTGTATCTATTCACCATATTTATTCAATGTGTATGCTAAGAAACTAACCTGAGAAGCTGCACTACATGATGAAATCAGCATCAGGTTTGGAGGAAGGCTTATTAGCAACCAGTGATATGCAAATGACAGAACCTTGCTTGCTGAAATCGAGGAGGACTTGAAGCCTTTGTTGATGAGTTCAATGATTATAGATTTCAGTGCAAACTGCAAGGCAATGTAAAGAAAATCAAAATCCTCTAACTGAACCCACTAGACAACATTATGACAAACAGAGAAGAGATTAAAATTATCAAGGATTTCATTTGTATGATCCAAAGTCAACACTCATGAATGCGGCGGCCTTTTGTACTGATGCAAGACCTGCACAGCAAGGATGTCACTTTGGAGGTACGCCTAACCCAAGCCATGGTATTCTTAATCATCGCATATGGATGTATAAGTTGGATAATGACTAAAGAAGAAGAATCAATGCATTTGATGGATGGCGTTGGTGAAGAATATTGAAAGTATCATGGACTGTCAGGAGAACATGTATGTCTGTCTGGAAATGCCAGGTCTGCTACTTGGAAGCGAGGATGGTGCGACTTCATCACACATACTTTGAACATGTTATCAGGAGAGCCTAGTCTTTGGAAAAGGACATCAGAATTGATCAAGTAGAGCGTCAGCCCCAAGGAGGAAGCCCCTCAAGGAGATGGGTTGCCAGAGTGGCTGCAACAATGGGCTCCAACAGAACACTCACTGTGAGGATGGCGCAGGGCTGGCAGCATTTGGTTCAGGTGTACTAGGGTAGCTATAGAGTTGGAATGGTCTCGGTGGTAGCTAACAACAAAACAATGATTTCTGGTGCCACCAACCAACCCAATTGACACTTTGTAGGTTATAGTGTCTTAGTGGTATTCTACTATGTGGTAGTTACACAATTTGGTGTCAATTTGGGATGTGAGAGGATTAAGAGTGAAGGGATGGAGTCTGGCCTGTCAATCAGGTCATAACCAATGAGGTCTCAGTGTGGGTATGGCATTTTCCTCAGAATTCTGGGATTTCCTGAATTTCCTCCTTAGAGGCAGGAGAGACTGTGAGACATCCCTGAGGAGAAGCCACCTGGATATACCCTGATGCAGCCCTGGGAAATGGAGGAGGCACATGGAGACCCCTGCCAGTGCTAAGATGTTTCTACCACCACTGACTTTGCATCCACTGGCCTGTGATCTTCCTTCATTCAACATCATTTCATGTGTTTTGTGAGTCTGAAGAGGACTTTATAGGTTGGTATCAGACATATGGGCTAATATCAGACTTATAGAAATGATCTGAACTGGGCTGGGATATTTTCTCAATATTCCACTGCTTTTGTATATAAACCTCTTTCTTATACACATGTGTGTCCATGAATTTGTTTCTCTAGTATCTAGTCTAGCAATACTATTATGTATTGTTGGGCATTGTTTATAATGCTTATCATTATGATATCTGTTGTTTACATAAACATTGTCCAACAACTTTTATGGAGTTCAGTGGAACTTTTGTTTAGACTGTAAATTCAATCTGGTGGTGAAATGTAAAAGACAGAATTTAAGAGAGGGGTCTGCTCTGCCTTAGTTAGGAGTAAGAGGAATCAAAGTGTTCCCCTCCCCCCACAGGGGTGCTTTTGTCATTCTGAATTGCCATGGTGTTGCTGTCCTCTGTGCCCCTCTACATATGAAACCAAATACGGACTGATCAACATTTCCACGGTTGGATCCATGCTTAAAGTTTTCACTGCCTAATTTTCAGCAGTACATCATCAGGCCATTCTTCTTTATCAATCTTAGTCTGGAAGCTAAGGTGTAGACAGACACCTGGCCAGCATCGTAGCAATTTAGCAAATTTCTACTGGAAGATGGCAGTGGTTGTGCATGAGGGGCACGGGTTGGGAATCAAACCCAGGGCTCCAGCATGAATAGGAAGACTTTACCACTAAAACTCTAGTGACCCTCGGTCCTCTTAGAAACATCTGAAAAGACCTTGCCTGGCATCTCCTGGAAACCTAAAGGTCAGGAAGTGCTTTGTCAACTCAGTCATCCACCTTCTACAATGGACCTCCCTGGCAACCCCCAAGATGGAAAGAACCGGCTCCACCCTATTGTGTTGCCCTCACACTCCAGTCTCTCCTGTTACATTCCAGCTTTGTAGTTAGTTGTTCCATGTCCCACCCTGGCCCAATATACCACAGAATAGTTCACCAAGACCCTGCCTAGAGAACTTGATCTTGAACTTGATGATAAACCAATTACAAATCCCTGAACTAATTCAAAACAAGCTTAGTCAGTCTGTTAGTGCCAAGAAAGCGGGGTAGATTTCTGTAAAGGAATTTAACAGATGGGCTAATTGGGATCAGTTTTATTATTGTCTTAAAATGTATCTAATGGGCCCACAGTGAGGCTTCTAAGGACCCTGACAAAATGTGAAGTTGAAGTTAAATGGGAAAAGCAGATGCACACCAGATTTTCAATGTCAGCAAGGCCTACCCTAATTACTGCTCTGGTGTCCAACAAAAAAAGGCCACTCAGTCACCTTTCCCTTCCTTGAGGCAATGTCTCCATAAAGCAATAAACCTTCTATCCTGTGTTGGGGGGTGGGGTGGGGGGGAGGACTTGGAGCTCTGATCTCCCAGAATTTAAATTTAAAAAAGGAAAAAAAACCACTAAAAAATCAGAGTAAATGTTAAGTTGTTCTTGCTAACTCTTGGAGCCAAGCAATAAACCAAAGGGTAGAAAGCCATCCAGGGGCCAGAGGGTATGGGAAGACCAAAAAGAGCCATTGACCACATTTGAAGAGACCTACATCTTCCCTTTTTGTAACCTGGACCAGCCTCATTCCCTGGCCTCATAGCCTGCGCTGCTTGTCCCCCCTTTGCTATGCCAGCCACACCATCACACTGCTTGATGCCACCATGTTTTTGTCCATGTGGTTTCTATGGCTTGCAATGCAGAGGCCAAGACCAGGAGCTCACAGCAGCACCTCCTCCATTCCAGGCCTAGCCCTAGGTGTGGGGGATGCCGAGATGGACCACATGCATAGCTCTGCCTCTGGCAAGCTGGCAGTGTGGTTTGGAGCTGTGTGTCAAATACACATTGGATTTTGAAGGCTTCATATAATTTTTTAAGGAAGAAGATGTAAAATAGTGGTTATATTCAAAACCAAATTCACTGCACGGAGTCAATTCTGACTCATAGACTAGGGTAGAACTGCCTTTGTGGGCTTCTCACTTTAAAGTTCTTTACCTTCCCCTACAGCTTGGCTGGTGGTTTTGAACTTCACACTTTGAGATTAGCAGCCCAACACACAACTACTATGCCCTCCAGCCTATAAACATATATATGTGAAATTGTTTCCAATATTGAAATGATAATATTTCAGTTATACTGGAATAGATTAACTATATATGATTAAAACAAAATTTTCTTATTTACCTTCACTTTTCTTTTATTGAAAAGAAGTTCTGGTGCTGCTGTGGGCTAGACTTTGGGCTACTCACCTCAAGGTTGTTAGTTCAAACTCACCAGTTGCTCTGAGGAAGAAAGAAGAGGCTGTCTGCTCTCCTAAAGATGTGTAGCCTTGGAAACACTAAGGAGCAATTCTACTCTGTCTTATGGGGTCACTGTGAGTTGGAATTGATTTGGTGGCAGAGAGTTTGGTTTGGACCTTTTAATGTGGCTATCAGAAAATGCAGAATTATACATGGGTTTTACATTATTGTCTTATTGACCAATTCTCTTCTAGAGCAGTAATTCCCAAACGTGCCCGATCACCGGAACCATTTGGAGAACTTTTCTAAAAGAGAGATTCCAAGCCTCCCTTCTTTGGCCATTCTGAGTTAGTAAGTTCTTGTAGGGTTCTAGATAGAGAGTCATGGCTGGTGATGATATTAATTTGCTCAGTTGCTAATGAAAAATTGGGAGTTTCAAGTCCACCCAGAAGTTCTTTGGAAGAAAGGCCTGGCGATCTACTCTAAACAAGGAACCATTCAGAACTTCAGGGAGCACAGCTGTACTCTGATGCACATGACGACCGTGTTCCCGAATTGAATCCTAGGAAGCTACTTTTTACAGCATTCTTGAATGCATATTTTTTGTAATGTCCCTCCAGTTATTCATGGCTATGATCAACCCAACTTGATAAAAAGGTTTTCATGTTACTGTGAGCTTCTTTCTATTGAAGTGACTCCTAGTGCCTGCTGTATATTAGCGTTTACTGGAGGAAACCAGCAAAAACAAACAACTCTTAAGATTAGTATTCAATTGGCCTTTTAGCTTATTTTATTTTAAAAAAACTTCTAGCTGATTCTCAAGTGTAGCCAGAAGTAGACATGATTGTGGTTTCTAGCACTTACCATGTGCACTCACGTTTGCACATATTTTTCTATGTCCTTCATTAGGCCATACGTTCCCTGTTGTCTCCTTTGTCTCCATATCCTTGTACCTATAGTGGTAGCCACAGGAGTACAGTTGACTAAAGACCCTTCACTTCCCTCTCCATGATACAACATTTGGGCATTGACTTTCTTCTGGTTTGACTCTGATTTCTGTTTCCTTTTATTCTTCAGTCTCCGGTACCTTCCCTGAGCAGCGAGCATCTCCCGTGTCAGCATCCTTGGTGTTTCCCCAGCAACAATAAGAGAACTCTCACCCCTGTGGTGTACTGCTAGACCCACCACCCCGTTCACTCAACGGTTGCACAGAGCTTCAGCAAAGAAAGAGCTGCGATGAAAATTTGGAGCCTTGTGTCTCCTCAGTTGCCTCCTCTGACTTGAGCCTGGGTCCATGACTCAGCTCCCTGGGGTTGAGACAGCATGTTTCATATCTGAGAGCATGGAACTAAGGGGGTCAAAAGATCTGCCATTCGGAGGGGTAGGCCAGCTATCAAGATAAGCCAAACCCACACCTGCTGCTGTCGAATAGATTCTAGCCCGTTGCAACCTCATGTGCTGCAGAGTAGAACTGATTGCTAGGGCGACTCGGCTGTAATCTGTAAAGAAGCGAATGGCCTGGCCTCTCTTCTGTGGGACCACTGCCATCAAGTCACTTCTGAGTCGTAGTGACTCTGTAGAAGAGAGGAGAACTGCATCAGAGGGTTCCTGAGACTAAACATTTCTATGAGAGCAGCCTGCCTCATTTTTCTCCCCCAGAAAGCTGGTGAGTTTGAACTGCCAACTTGGTGGCTAGTAGTCAAGTGATTTTCTCCAGGGCTCCTCGTGGTGGCATGGGGAGAATTCAAACCATCAACCGCTAAATTAATATTCAAGCATGTACTGTTTGTACCACCCACGGGCAATCCGACTCAAACCAAACTCACTGACGCCGAGTCAATTCCAACTCATAGAGACCCTATAGGACAGGACAGAATGTCCTTTGTGAGTTTCGAGGGCTGTAACTCTTTATTGGAGTAGAAAGCCCATCTTTCTCCCTTGGAGTGGCTGGTGGTTTCAAATGGCTGAGTTTGTAGTTTGTGTAATCACGGTGTCACCCACCCAGGAACCATAACAGCTCTATATTCATGACGACTGGGGGATTGTTTTGGAAGCAGTCACCCTCTCACCACCCCGACACAAAGACTGAAGGTGCACGTGCCGTGGGCAGCCCTACACTGCATGCTTGCATGTAACAAAACAGACAGGCATGGCCTCTTGCTAGAGACTTATTTCAAAATGGCTCCCTTAGCATTTCCATTGTGATATCCTGGCCTTCTTTGTAACTGCCTCCAGCCTGCCCTCCTCCCTCCTTTTCTTTCTATTTAATCATTTTATTGGGAGCTCGTACAATTCCTATCACAATCCATACATCCATCCATTGTGTCAAGAACACATGTACATTTGTTGCCATCATCATTCTCAAAACATGTGCCTTCTACTCGAGCCCTTAACATCTGCTGCTCATCTTCCCACTCCCTCCAGACAACCCCCTACCTCATGAACCCTTCATCATTCATAAATTATTATTATTTTGCCATAGGTTACACTGTCTGACATCTCTGCCCTCCCCCCACCCCCGCCCTCTTCTCTGCTGTCCATCCCCCAGGGAGGAGGCCATACGCAGACTCCTGTAACCAGTTTCCCCCTTCTCCCCCGCATCCTCTCCACCCTCCAAGGCTCTCTGGAGAGGAAGGGAAGAATTTTGCCACCGAGCCACTGAGGCCCTCTTCCTCCGAAGCACTGCGAGCGTGGATGGCCGTTCTTCTTCAAGCCCCCACCTGCTACCTGGTCGATCTGGCCCCAGTCACTTCCTCCCCACCATTGTAGGATGAGGAAACTGAGCCTCAAAGCCCATTTTGGTCTCGATTCAGGCCAGGAATGCGGGTTCTCTTCCCCAACAGTTCAGAGCCACCATTTGTGCCATCCCAGTGCTGCCTGCTGCTGAGAGGCATGAGAAAAACAAACAAATGAAACAAAGAAAACAAAACAAAACAAAAAAACACTTAGCCGGAGAGTCTCAAAATAGCAAAGTGTGAAACAAGAGTGGAGGCTGGTTTCCTAGACTTGAAGTGGGGGCTCCTATTGTCCTCTCCAAAGAATAGAGGAGCTGATTCAAGCATTTACTTTCTAAAGAAGACTATTTCCTGCTGCTATTCAAAGCAGTGGCAAAAATAACAATATGTGATTTTAAATGATCTGGAGTCGTGTGTGTGTGTGTGTGTGTGTGTGTGTGTGTGTGTTTGTGTAGCCGACAAGGGAGAGCGGAGGGGAGACCTGAATGCCTTCTGTGAAACCGCCTTTCTTCTCTGAAGTCTTGTCAACCGGAGGACAGGACCCTGTGCTGCGTGACTCTGATCCGCACAGAACCTTTCCGACACTTTGTGAAATTACTCGGTCTGTGTGTGTGTGTGTGTGTGTGTGTGTGTGTTTTCTATTCCTGCCCGAGGTGGGGAATCCACTTCTGAATGAAAGCGTAATTGAAAATATGACAGGATTATAGAAGACAAGGAAAATAAATGTAATTAAAAAAGGGCAAAGAGCACCTCTGACTTGTACGTGAGTTATGAATCGACGCAAGGTGAGTAATGAGTAGGAAGTCTCTCTTAATGGCGCACCTGGGCACGATGACAGGGGGCCCAACATTTCCAGCGACAGGGGAAAGTGAGGATGACATAGACCCAAAGAGATGAGGCCCCCGCCTAATTAGTCTTCCGGTACAGAGCCCAATTCGCGAGGCTGTACCTCAGGCAAGGGATGACATGATAGGATGGCCGCAGTAGTGAGTGGGAGCAGCTCAACCCTAGGAAGTCCAAGCTGTTGATGAGAAAAAGGAAGTAGAATGTGCATAGCACAGAAAGGGCTTAAGTATGGGACATTGACGCTGGACTTCTTTTAAAGTCTCTTGATATAAAATTCACATACGATACCCTTCCATAGTTCTTACTTAACAAACGTGTGTATGCATCACCACAATTAACTCTAGTGCTCCCTCCTCCTCCTGTAATCATTTTTTGCTCCCCAATCCCCCTCCTCTCCCGGAGCCCCCTCCTTCCTTGATTAACCATTACATTAGTAATTGTCTTTGCATCACTCCTTCGGCGCTTCACAAACTGGGAAAGTCAACAGGAACAATAAAAACAAGAGCAAAATGAAACACAAAAGAGAAAATAATAATCATACAAAGATTTTTTTAAGGAAAAGGAACAGACCACCAACAATATTTCAAAAGCCAGAGAAGAAATGTCTGTCATATAGAACAAGTGAGAAATATTTAAGTAGTATTTTTATTTATGAAGTATTTAGAAATATTTTCAAATGGGACAGCTTAAAATGTTAAAAAAAGGTAATATAGCGGTAGATTTTAGATAGACTTAGTAGAATGCCATTTAGGACTACTTTTTCTCTGAGCCTTAAAAAACAAAAGAAAGAGAATCAAAGATTTTTTTTAAACTTACTAGGTTTCTCTGGGTGGTATTGATAGTTAATGCTCTTTGCTTTGTATAAAACAATTACAGGTTTGTAAGGTAGAATTGAGGTCATGATAGTAGGGGCAAGGAAGCCCCAAAGCACACTGCCACAGAGGAAAGGTGCACACTGCCACAGAGGAAAGGTGCACACTGCCACAGAGGAAAGGTGCACACTGCCACAGAGGAAAGGTGCACACTGCCACAGAGGAAAGGTGCACACTGCCACAGAGGAAAGGTGCACACTGCCACAGAGGAAAGGTGCACACTGCCACAGAGGAAAGGTGCACACTGCCACAGAGGAAAGGTGCACACTGCCACAGAGGAAAGGTGCACACTGCCACAGAGGAAAGGTGCACACTGCCACAGAGGAAAGGTGCACACTGCCACAGAGGAAAGGTGCACACTGCCACAGAGGAAAGGTGCACACTGCCACAGAGGAAAGGTGCACACTGCCACAGAGGAAAGGTGCACACTGCCACAGAGGAAAGGTGCACACTGCCACAGAGGAAAGGTGCACACTGCCACAGAGGAAAGGTGCACACTGCCACAGATAAAAGCCAGGGAATCCAGGAGAGATAAACTCCCCAGGGCCAACAATGAGAGAAGAGATACCAGGAGGATTAGGGGAGGGTGGGGGGAGAAAAGGCGAATCCATCACAAGGATCAATTATAACCCCCTCCTAGGGGGATGAACAATGGAGCAGTAGGTGAAGGGCAACGGTGGATGATGTAAGATATGAAAATCATAATCTATAACTTATCAAGATTTGTGAAGGAAGGTGGGGGGGGGAGGGAGAGGGAAGAAATGGGGAGCTGATATCAGGGGCTCAAGTGGAAAGAGAATGCTTTGAAAATGATGATGGCAGGATATGTGCAAATGTGCTTGACACACTAGATGAATGTATGGATTGTGATTAGAGATGTAAGAGCCCCCAATAAAAGTATTTAATAAAAAAAATTAGAGGTTTGATGTAAGCCTACTCAAAGGCTCGTCGGACTAAAAGGCCTGGCAGGCTTCCCCCCACTGGAGCCCCCAGTGAAAACCCTACATAACAAATCTCTACCTGGACAGAGGCCAGAGAGCAGTGAACTGGAGTTGACTCAGCCACAATTGGTTGCTTAGTAGAGGTCACACAGTAGTCTTTGTTTGCTTGAGGACCCGGAAGCAATGTCAGTGATAGTTAGAGAGTGCTATTTTCTGGCTTCAGAGAAATTGATTAATATTTGTAAGGCCACCCGGCTACTAAGGGACAGATCTAGCACTCAAAGCTAGGAAGCTGTTTGAGATAAGCATGTGGAGATGGAGCAGGGGTCCTGACTGGGCAGGGAAAGCTTCCTACAGAAAGCTCAGACCGTTACAATGTCAATGGCATGGCTTAGCAGTTACGCATTGGGCTGCTAACATCGAAGTCAGCAGTTGGGAACCTCCAGCTGCTCTGCAGAAGAAAGACAAGGCACTCCTGTGGAGAGTTAGTTTCAGAAATCCTCCCACGGTGGCAGCTATACCCTTTCCTATAGGATCCCTGTGTGGCAGAATGAACTTGATGGCAGTGAACTTTTAGTTTAGGGAGCAGGAATCACTTGCCTAACTATGTGAGGATATGTCAAAAAAGTATTGCTACAAAAGTCACAGAAATCTTTATTAAACAAAAACATCAAAACGTGAAGCTATTTCTCAACCTGTCCTTCATCTCTCACTACAATCAAGTCCTTGCTGACTTATAGTGACCCTATAAGACAGGGGGTAGAACTGCCCCTGTGGGTGTCCAAGGCTGCAACTGTTGATCGGAGTAGAAAGCCCCGACTTTCTTCCACTGAGCAACTTGTGGCTTCCAACTGCTGACCTTGCCAGTCACTTCTCCGTGCATAACCACTAGGCCACCGGGCTCCATCCTCCATTGTGGCCTGTGCATTTTTGAGGGGGATATTTCTATTTCCCTAACCCTCCCTTGGCTTGCTCTAAGTGAGGAGAACTTTAAGACTTTCTGGGGGTTACAACTCAATGTAAAGAAAACAAAAATCTTCTCAACTGGACCAATAGGTAAGGTCATCATAAGTGGAGAAAAAAAAATGGAAGCTTTTAAGGATTTAGTCTTGTGTGGATCCAGAACCAATGCTTCTGGAAGCAGCAGTCAAGAGATCAAACAAGGTGTTGAATTGGCTAAATCTGCTGCAGGTGTCAAAAAGCAAGGATGTCGCTTTGAGGACTAAGAGACCTAGGCTATAGTATTTTCAGTCACCTCATATGCACATGAAAGTTGGGCATTGAATATGAAAGATCAAAGAAGAGCTTATGCATTTCAATAATAGTGCTGCTTAAGAATATTGAAAGGACCATGAACTACCAAAAGTGAAACGAAATAGAGGAAATAAGTAGGAGATAAAGGACATTTATAGAGGTCTAAATATAGGCATGTTCATATGTAAATATATTTATATATGATGATGGTGAAATAGATTTATGTGCATATATGTATAGGTTTAGCATTAAGGTAGCAGATGGACATTGGGCCTCTTCTCAAGTAGTCCTTCAATGCAAGAACACTTTATTCTATTAAACTGGCATTCCATGATGCTCACATTCCCCACACAATCGCTGAAGACAAAGTGGGTGCATAAGCAAACGTGGTGAAGAAAGCAGATGGTGCCCACCTATCAAAAGATACCGTGTGTAGGGTCTTAAAGGTTTGAAGATAAACAAGCAGCCATCTAGCTCAGAAGCAACAAAGCCCACATGGAAGAAGCACACCAGCCTGTGTGATCACGAGGTGTTGATAGAATTAGGTATTATGCATCAAAGAACAAAAAAAAATCATAACATTGTGAATGAGGGTGAGTGCAGAGTGGAGACCCAAATCCCATCTGTAGGCAACTGGACATCCCCTTACAAAAGGGTCGTGGGGAGATGACGAGCCAGTCAGGGTGCAGCGTAGCAACAATGAAACATACAATCTCCCTCTAATTTTAAATGCTTCCCCCCCCCCCACACACACACACTATCATGACCCCAATTCTACCTCATAAATCCAGCTAGACCAGAGCATGCACACTGGTCGGACATGCGCTGGAAACACAGAGAAACCAGGACAGATTGCCCCCTCAGGACCAATCATGAGAGTAGAGATACTAGGAGGAGAAGGGAAGGTGGGGGAGATGGAGGGAAGTGATCATAAGGATCTACATATAACCCCCTCCCTGGGGGACAGACAATAGAAAAGTGGGTGAAGGGAGACATTGGACAGTGTAAGACATGAAAAAAATCATAATTTATAAATTATCAAGGGTTTGTGAGGGAGGGAGGGGGAAAATGAGCTGACACCAAGGGCTTAAGTAGAAGGCAAATGTTTTGAGCATGATGATGGCAACAAATGCACAAATGTGCTTAGCACAATGGATGGATGTATGGATTGTGATAAGAGCTGTACGAGCCCCCAATAAAATGATTAAGAAAATATAATCAAAGGGGGAAAAAAAAGAAACGTCTTGGAAGAAGTATAGTCAGCATGCTCCTTAGAAGCAAGGATTGTGGGTCTTCATCTCAGCTGCTTTGAACATGGTCTTAGGAGAGACCAGTCCCTGGAAAAGGACATCATGATTGATGGAGAGGAAGGGCATCAAAAAAGAGGAAGGCCTTCAACTAGATGGCTTGACACCGTGTGTGGCTGCAACAATGTGCTCACACCTAACGATTGTGAAGGTGGCCGGGACCAGGCAGGGTTTCGTTCACTTGTGCACAGGGTCGCTGTGAATCGGAACTGCCTGTCTGGCAGCTGCCAACAACCCTTCCCCTGAAGAGCTCTGCGGTCTTCAGTTGACATGCCACCAAGTGGCAGCTTTGGCATGCTTGAGGGACGCAAGTTGTATTCCACTTAATGTTCCTGGGGACCAAACAGGTACTGCAGGCTGGGTGGGGGAAGGTTTCCCTTGAAAATCGTGCAGGTGCTTTGTGATGGAAAGACATTTCTTGATGCAACGTTCCTGGCCCTTTTCTCACCAAGGCAGTTTTCTAATTTCTTAAACTTCTTCATAATAAGCCCTCTTTTCTCCGCTTCTCGAAATCTATCCAGATTCCCCCTTTGTAATGAAAACAAACAAACAAGTCAACATCGCCATAACCTTCTGAGCTGACCTCTGCCTCATGTTGACCCAACAGATCTCAGAAGTCGCTGTTTGGTTTGGCCTTCGGGCTGAAGGCATCCAAAGAATAAATAGAGTCCTGAGAGAACTCACCCGGAGTCTCTACTTATGGTAGAGACAGGCGTAATTCTGAAAACCTGGGCGTGCATGAATTGGAATCCCACTAGAGATATTTCAGGCTTAGTCTGGAATGGACAAAATATATTTGTTTAAAAAAAAGTGTGATCACATTAGTGCCTGGGGCAGCAGCTGACTCTCTGGAACCTTATGAATGTTAGCTCTTTATTCCAAGTTGTGCCATCAAGAATTCCTTCTTGGACTGTGTGGTGAAGGGTAGTTTATTCTGAGACCACAGAGGAGACGGTCCTGGTCCCTGCCATGGGCTATGCTCCTCAGACATGTCCCGGAGATGCCAGAGAAAGAGACCTCCAGAAGGGAAGAAGAGAGACTGGTCTCAAGCAATGGCCTTTAGTGGGTAGACCAGAACAGCGGACATTATAAGAAAGTGAGAGAAGGACAATGATAAGAAAGGCCTAGAGGTCAGAGTTCAGTAGGGCTGGGGCTCAGAGGAGAGGAGGGGCGTGAAACTGAGACATGATATAGGAGTTGGGTCGTGGATAGCTTCTCATCTCAGACAAGATACCCTGGATTGATGTGGGGAACAATAGGGACCACAGGACCAACAGAGTCCCTGAAAGCGGACAAGCTCAGATTTTCATTTTAAGCAGTTATGGACTAAATAGTCTCCCTTGTTTTGGTTAGCCAGGTTCTAAGATGGTCCCTAATGAGCCCCATCCCCAAGAATTCTCACCCTTGTGGAGTCCGACGGCTCGCCCCACCCCACATACAATGTATCAGGGTTGATCTGTGCATCCAATAAGATATGATGGGAGAGGTGGCATAGACTGTACAATAAAGCTCTGTGGTTTCTGTCTGTCTCTCTGTGTTTCTCTGGGTCTCGTTGTCTCTCTCTCTTTCATTATCTATGGGAAGCCAGCAGCTGTGTTGGGAGAGGGAGCCTCTGAAGAGCCTCCCCCCACCCGCCCACGGAGAAGACAGATAGCCTCAAGTTACAACTCTGTCACTGTGCTTGGAAGTAGATCACCCAGCAAAGTCAAGGGGCAGCAACCCTGCCTGATCTCATTTCTGAACCCCGAGAGACCCTGAACTAGAACCACCAGCTGAACTGTTTCTCTCCAACAAAAAGAGACTGTGGAATAATGTATGTGTGGCATGGAGGTTACAATTTGGGCTGGGATCTGCATGGTCTGCAGTTCAAAACCACTAGTCATTCCATGGGAGAAGACAGGACTTTCTACTCCGGTGAGCACACAAACAGTAATAATCATGGAAAGCCACGGGGGAAGCTTTACTCTGATCTGGAGGGTCACTATGAGTCCACATAGACTCAAGTACAGGGACTTTGTTTGTTTTGGGGGGAGTTTAAGCCTCAGGGAACTCAATTGACAGCAATAGAGAATGGACATTGCTTAAATATGAAGAAACAGGTTGAGCAATGAAATGATTTAGGCCAGATCACAGTTCAGCAAATATCAGATCTTAACTTTTGAAAAAAATCACTTTATTGGGAGCTTTAACAGATATCATAGCAGTCCATAATTCACTTAGATCAAGCATAATTGCACAATGGCCACCTCCATCAGTTTCCAAACATTACCCTTGCCCGCACTTCTGACGGACTTCATACCATGCCATTGCCACGATTTCCCTCCATGATCCATCTGGGCTCAAGTTCTACACATGACAATTTCCTGGCCAATTCATTCAGAATTTCTTAGCCCACTACTATCACTGCTATGTGTTAGGGAATCAAGTGTTGTCCTTATTCATTCTCCATATATATATATGTTTATGAAAATCTAATTATAGGAAGGGGGAAAGAAAGACGTAATGCTGAGGGAACACCGAACTTCCGAGAAGAGCGATGGGAAAATTTGGGAATACATAAGGGTGAGGACTAAATACGAGCATGAACACAAGTAACGACACTCAACTGAGCATGTGAGACGATTCATGTGGCAAATATTTTGTTATATACACACTTAGCACAACTTAAATAGTGTAATGAGAATTGATAATATATCATAAAGGTAAGCTGGAACTAAAGCCCCTCAAAGGAATAAGAACGCAGTAGTGGACTCTGTTGGAATAAAGAACTTAAGGAGGGTTCCGTGGTGAAGGGTTGCTTGGGTCTGAGTCAACCAGACAAGTACAGGGTGGTGGGAAGAGCAGAGTGTCAGAAACCTTTGAAAACAACAAGAGCAACAAAAACCTCACCGCCTCTGACTCAACGCTGACTCAGCGACCACTTGTTGGTTTCTGAGACTGTACTAGTTTACAGGGGTAGAAAGCCTCGTCTTTCTTCCATGTAGCTGCTGGTAGCTTTGAACTGCCAACCATGTTGATCACAGCCTATTGCTGAACCACTGCACCAGCAGGGGTCCTATGAAAAACCATAGGAGTGAAGATATAGTAGCACAAACTTCTCAGTGTGTTTAGGAAATTATTAATAATGTGCTTTTAGTATAAAATAGAGCATATGTACACAGGCTTACAGAGCTAGGAGAGCTCAGCGGATACACATTCGTCTGAATCATCACGCAGATTTCTTGCATGGCCAGTCATTAGCCTTAAGCATCAGATTAGTGATTGAACAATGTAATTCCTATGGAATTCTAGTATTTTCATAATGGAATTGTCAGCATTTTGCTAGTCAATTTCATACACGTTCTTTTATTTAACTTCCACAATTCATTAATCCTCATTTCGTAGATAAGGAGATTAAAGGCTGAGGGAAGTTAAGTAATTAGCAAGAGGTCCCCCTCCAGTGACGACGGGCCGGGTGTTAAGCCCACACTTGTCTATCTCGGAGGCCTCTGCACTTTCTGATCAGAATTCCCCTCTCCCTGATTATTGCAACAGTCTCTTAATTGATCTCCCTCTTTCCGCACACAGCCGTCACAGTGATGCTCAATCAGACGCTGCTGTCTCTCTCCACAAGTCGTCCAAGGTTCTCTTACAATCTGAAGTACCTCCTTCAAGCTACAAGGCTCTGCAAGTTTGGGCTCTGGCCACTTCAGATCCCATTCCCTGACCTTGGTCCCCTCACGCCCTCTGCGTGAACTGGGCTGGCCTGAGAAGATTTCTCCCAATGTATACTCTTGGCACTTTCTCTCTGTTTGCATAACAAATCATCAGCCAGTCTGCCCAGATATTGAGCTTTGGGTCATCATTTTTCCAAGTCCTACCACTGCTGTCCTTCTCTGTTCCCGTACTGTGCCATATTTCATTTCTTTCCATGTATTTACCTGGCATTATATCTTTTTAGTCTATTGCTCACTCATAGTCTCTCTCTCCTCTCTGGGAGGTAAATTCCTTACAGGCAATCATTTCAGTGGGTACGTTAGGTGCCCGGCCCATCCATTCTAACTCACAGCAACAACAGAATGAAACCCTGCCCAGTCCTCTACCATCCTCACAACTGGTCTTATGTTTAGCCCATCAACCCAGCCACTGTGTCCATCTATTATTGAAGGTCTACCTCTTTTTCACAGCCCTGCTGCCTTACCAAGCAGGATGGCCTTCTATAGGGACTGATCTCCCCCGACAACATGTCCAAAGTACGTGAGAGCAAACTCTTGCCACCTGGGCCTCTCAGGAGCACTCAGGCTGGACATCATCCAAGACAGAGTTGCTTGTTCTCTTGGCGGCCATGGTGCTTTCAATGGTCTTCATAATTGAAATGCATCTCAATAATGAAGTGCAATGGTTCGTCTTTGTTCTTCTCGTTCAATGTGTGCATAGTTCCCTGCTTATTTAGCATGATCAACTCATCCCAGTTTGCCCTGCTCTCTCCTAGTTTTAAGTCCCAGGAAAATCAAGGTTGGTCACCTTATTGCTGTTCTCCTTCTAAGTAAGTGTTGGGCTCCAGGTCTTGTATCTTGAGCCATTGAGCCTGTAAGACCATCATGTATGACACCCACAGGAAGGCAGGAGTAAGTGTTAGTTGGTCAACCTGGTCACCTTCTTTAGAAACCTCCAAGCCTTCAAGCATAGGACCTCCAATTGGGGCCTAAATTTACTTTACTGGTATTTTACATTTTGATCGATTCTACTCATCTTTATTACATCCATTAGGTTTGTACACTAATAGAAGAGAGGAATGTAACTCTCTATCCCTAGAAAAATCTCTACACAATGAGTGTCCAGTAAATGTATGTTGAAATAATTAATTATATAAGCCTACATGAAGACTCCTGAATAGATATGTCACAAAGAATTATCACTCTCTATTCATGGAGAGTCTAGTGACAGTGTAGGTAATGTGTCTAGACCCAGGGAGAGAACCAGGCTGGACACCCAGGAGGGAATTGTGTTTGCGTGTGTCTGTAAGTTGTGAGGGGGATAGCAGAGGAAATGAAGGTGGTAACCTTGGGAAGCAGAAGGACAGATGACAAAAGAGGTCATGGAGAGAAGGAAAGGGTGAGTAAGGAATTCAGGATGAATTCAAGATGGGTCCTAAAGATTATTCAAGTTCAGGGCATTTATTGAAGCATCTGGACTCACCAAAAATACCCCAAAGGAGGTCATGGCTTAAACAAGTCATAGCACATTCATACCATGTAATCATTAAAATTAATGTTAAAGAAGAATGTATATGTTGTTATAGAATGACGTTCATCAGCTCTTTTAACCATAAAAAGGAGCCAGTGATAAAATAGTTTATAGATCATGGATCTGGGGTCTGACTTTAAATTCCAGTTGTCTCTTTTCCTGGCTGTGTAAACTCAGGCAAGGCACTGGCAATCCAAGCCTTAACTTCCTCATCTATAAAATGAGGATAACAATAGCGAGAATCCCTTTACGGTGGTTCAGGATGCTGAACTGACCTGATATGTATATAAATATTACTTATTTATGCTATTATTACAGCATGGGCCTGTTTAAAGAGCAAATATAAGACTACATATGTGTGCATGTATAAAAACAAACAAAATGTGTAGATTTTTAATAGTGATAGAATTGAGCATAGTGTAGATTTCCTCCTATGTACTTAACTGTAAGTTATCATTTTCTCCAAAATGTACTAATACAGTATCATTTTGAATACAAACCAATACAAGAATAAGGCACTGAGTTGAGTTATCAGGTTTGGGAGGTCAAAGAAAGCTGTAGATGTAGGGGAGTAAGGGACAAAGACCACAAGGGGAAGATGCCAGAGAACGGAAGCGGGAGAGAGAAGAGGCAAGGCAAAGCCCCAGCAGGCCAGGTGCCCACACTGGCCTTTTGGCCTTCATTTCGGAGGCTGACCACAGCTAAGAGGCAAAGGGCAGAGTGGACAATGGCTGTCGGACTGAGGTAAGAACAGACAATGGCTGTAGGATTGAGGTAATGGCTCGGGAACATTAAATACACATATTAGGTACTGAGGACTATTTGAACTGGCTCAACCATCAGTTTTTATCTTATGGATTAAATTATTTAAGAATTACCCCACCCTCACCATCTCTTAATTTTAAAAGAGCAGCTGAAAATTGAAGCTTCTTTTATTTGAATTTCTTTAGCAAAACTACTAAATGGAGATATTTAATTCTCTTAAGTGAAAACTTTTTAAAGCTACATGATGGCTTAATTTAGCAATTTCAGTTACAGAATGAAGTATCAGTTGCAGAGTTGATTTCCTGCCAAGATAGTAGCTACGGAGAACTTTGAGCACAGCTGGCAGCTGATGTTTCCGAAGCACAACAGGCTCCTTTCGCACTCCTTAGTTTGCGTCTGCACAGGCCTACTCATAAGAGAGGTGACTAACTCTCACAAATGCAACTATTTTCCAACAAACAAATACGCACACAGGCTTCAAACTATCTGTGGAAACAGGGAATTAGAAGATACTGGAGGTTTCCCATAAGCTTTTTGAAGCCCTCTTGCAAATTGAAGCCAAGCAAATGTGATATCCCAGATTGGACCCAGGAACAGAAAAAGGTCATTAGCAGAAAAGCTGGTGAGACCCAAATAAAATGTACTGCTTAGTTTTGACAAATACACCACGGTTATGTAAAATATTAGCATTAAGGGAAACTGGGGGGGGGGGGCGGGGCAGTTAATGTAGTGGTTTAGCATTGGACTGCTATCCACATGGAAAACGTGCGCTACTCCATAGGGGAAAAATGAAGATTTCTACTCTCATAAAAAGTTACAGTCTCAGAAACCCACAGGAGCAGTCTGAGTCTTCCCTACAGGAGCACCATGAGTTGGAATCAATTTGATGGCAGGAGTTTTTCTTTGGGGGATGTGTTAGTCAGGGTAGACTAGAGAAACAAATCCATAGAAAATCATATGTGTATAAAAGAGTTTCATATAAAGGGTAATTGTACAATAAGAAAGCATCCTAACCCAGTCAAGTCCAAGGCAATAAGTCTTATATTAAGCCCATCTGTTCGATGCCAATCTATAAAGTCCTCTTCAAACGCACAAAACACATGCAATAATGCCAAATGCAGGACGATCACAGACCAGTGGGTAGAAAGCCTTTGGATCCAGTGGCAGTGTAAGCCCCTCAGCACTGAAGGGGGCTCCATAGAGCTTCCCCAGCTTCCAGGGCTGCATCAGGGTAGGTCCATGTGGCTTCTCCTCAGGTATGTCTCCCAGGAAGTGAGCAGAGTGAGAGGTGTCTCCTGTCTCCAAGAAGGAAATACCGATTTCCCAGAATTCTCAGGAGAAGACCATGTCCACACAGAGGCCTCATTGGTTATATCTTGATTGACAGGCCAGACTCTACTCCTTCACTCATAATCCTCTCAAATTGACACCAGACTATGTCACTACCACAAGGGTTTGGGGTGGGGGTGGTATATGGAAATTCTCTTGTTATCTTTGCAACTCTTGTGTTAATCTAGAGTTATTACAAAATGAAAGGTTTGATCAAAACATCTGGAAGCAAATACAGCTATAGCAATAGTAGTAGATTTATGCAGTCCCTATTATGTGTCCCTGCCTTCCCTTTAAAAGGCCACTCAGACTAGGTGAAATGTAGAAAGATAGGCGGGGGCGGAGAGAGAGAGAGAGAGAGAGAGAGAGAGAGAGAGAGAGAGAGAGAGAGAGAGAGAGAGAGAGAGAGATTGATTTTCTCACATGCTTCTTCCCATAATGTTTTGTAGAAAAGTAACTATTGGGCCTACCTTAACTGGGCCTATTCAGTCCTGACTCATGGAACCTGTTCAGTCCAACCTAGTCTGGTCTTAAAGATGACCTTATGCCATATCCACCTGTGCGAAATCCCCACACTGAACACAATGCTAAGGACACCATTTTCTGAGGGTGGAGGCAGGGCTGCTGTGCACATGCCCTCCTCTGCCAGGAAAGCATAAACATGAAATTTCTGAGGAAATTTTATCCAAATGTGTAACTTCCCTTAGACTACACCCATTAAAATGCCTGGTTCCTTGCTCGGTGCTGTGCATTGAAACAACTTTCTTCTTCTCAAGGGCAGGTTCCCTGAGATGGGATTTCTGTGCAGGCTGGGCAGCACCCTGCTGGTTCATATATACTTTCCATGTTTAAAGTTCAAAAATCATTTCAGGACAATAGTTTTGGGGGTTCAACTAGCTTCTAAGGACTCAATGAGTCCAGCAGCCATTGGGCTTTGAATACTGCTCTGCATTCTTCTATTTGATCAGGATTCTTCTATTTGATTTTTAAAAATCACAATGCTCAGCAGTGGTAGCTGGGTACCATTCATTTCTCTAGTTTTAAGCAAAGGAAGCAGGGAGGCAATTAGCTGCACATTTCATTTCCTCTATTTCTATCCCTGACTTGCCTTCCCTATCTACTGATTCAAGAGAATAGAGATCAATTATTGGTCCTTAGATGGATGTTTACAAGCTTTAAAGTCCCAGCCACTATGCACTGAACTAGGAGGTAGAAGAGAAGCATTTAGTATATTACTAGGCCAATTTATTAGGATATCCCATGAAACCATGACCCAAAGTCTCCAAATGAGAGAACAAACTCCCAAGAGGTGTTTGCTAGTACATTGAAGTGTTAGCAGTTACTTTTGTTGTTGTAACTATATCTACCACACAACTTTTTTCCAAGTTTACTTTTTATTGCCAACAATTATAATGGTTACCCTTACAACCTTACCCTTATTTACTCAATGCCATTTTCCCATCATCGTTAAGGATCACTCTTTCTTCCTCTCTTCTGTTTTTGGTAAACGCTCATAAAATTTGGTCTCTATACATTTGCCTGAACAGAGAAGAATGGACACTTGTGAATTGTGCTGGTGAAGAATGTTGAAAGTATCATGCTTTGCTACAATGACAAACAGACCTGTAATCGAAATAAGGCCAGAGTGTTCCTTAGAGGCAAGAATGGCAAGACCGTGTCTTACATACTTTAGCCATGTCAAAAGAGACCAGTGTCTGGAGAAGGACCTTGTGGTAGTTACATAATCTGGTGTCAATTTGGAACTTGAGAGGATTAAGAATGAAGGAGCAGAGTCTAGGCTGTCAATCAGGATATAGCCAATGAGGCCTTTGTGTCAGCCTGGCCTTCTCCTGAGAATTCTGTGAAATCCTGGATTCCTTCTTGGAGGCAGAAGGCACCTCTCTCTCTCTCTCTCTCTCTCTCTCTCTCTCTCTCTCTCTCTCTCTCTCTCTCTCTCCCTTGGTTCACTCTCTTCACCTCTCTCTCTCTCTCTCCCTTGGTTCACTCTCTTGGTTCACTCCCTTGGCTGACTCCCTGTGAGACATCCCTGAGGAGAAGTCACGTGGACATACCCTGATGTTGCCCTGGAACTGGAGGAGCCATGTGGAGACCCTGTCAATGCTGAGATGCTTATAACACCACTGGGTCCAAAGACTTTCTACCCACTGGCCTGTGATCGTCCTACATTGGGTATCATTGCATGTGTTTCATGAGTCTGAAGAGGACTTTATAGATCGGTATCAGACATATGGGCTAATATTGGACTTACGGACTTGATCTTGACTGGACTGGGACATTTTCTCAATATTCAATTGTTCTTGTATAGAAACCTCTTTCATATATATATCTATGTATATATATGTATATATATATGAGTGTCTATGAATTTGTTGCTCTAGTCTACCCGAACTAACACAGACCTCATGTTTGATAACCCAGAGGGGCAGTGAAAAAGAGGGAGAACCTTCACAAAAAGAACCAACACAGTGTCACAATGGGCTCAGGCATAGGACAATGGTGAGGGTGCCACAGGCCCGGGTAGGATTGTGTTGTGCGTGTACAGAGTCACTGGATTGGAAGGGACTCAGTGGCACCTAACAACAACCATTTCCTTGTCTTATTATGTAACATAAGTGAGGTGAGGTGATCTTTGTCCATTTGTGGTAGCTTGTCTAGCTCAACATTGAATGGCCTCAAGCTCCTTTCCATGGCTCAGAATGGCTGTCTTTGTGGGATGCTAAGACCCTATGACTGGTGGTATTCAGAGAGGTTAGCGTCTACATATTGGAGATGTCGTAAAGAACAATCCTGCAGTTCCTGGGTTCCTGCGCCATTTCATTAAGGTTGTTAGACTAGAAGTGGCCATCTAACATATAGCTGTTAATGAGTGAGCCTGGCATTTTTCCTTTCCGGGGAGCTTCTCTGGGGCAGCATTTCAGGATCTTCAGTGCTTTCCGCCACAGCTGACATGTAGTAGGCTTTCCATAACATTTGCTGAATTTCTTAGTAAACTCACAGGACATGTAGCAGGGAGGAGTGCTAGGACGAATAAACCTCATTGCTGAATCTCTCAAAGCCTGAGGGCTCTTCTCTCTGGAGTTTTATCTGGCGAGTCCTGAAGCTCAGATGGCATGGCTTGTGCTGGGGCTCCCTTGTTGGTGTCCAGGCAGGCCCTGAGTCCATCAAGGTCAATCTGGAAGAGTCTGATAAATCAAATGACAATGACCCACCCAAGCTCAGTCAGTTGAATCCCTTGAATAGCTAAAGGCATTAATGCATCGTTTGGAGAGGAGGCACTAGATTGTGCAATGGGACATATAATAGACATTTCCAGGTCAGCACAGATGAGAGTAGAGCCAGTGTTTAAATTTTCTATTAGCTGTGGATAATTCTTCCTAATTTAAAGGAAGAACCAAGGAAGATTTATGAAACAGATTTTCACAGAGATGAGATTTACAATGGATGGTTTTAAGAACTAGATACCAAAAATTACAATGACTGTTTTTCAGGCATTAGGAAGTGGGAAGACAGTCCTATTTTGCTAGGAAAAAGGCCTGTGAGGGAAGAGTTACCATACTGAACAAGCCTGACACCTAAGGAGCTCTCTCCTCTCTGAACAGAAATCTGCCACAGAGTCAGAGAGAGAGAGAGCTTGGTTGGTTTTGGAGACCTGCAGACCTCATAGAGATTGTAGGTTTCTTATTTGGTGTAAGATTTGGGTAGCTGTTTGTTCTGCTCTCAGATAAGGATCAGCCCTAGCAGCTAAGAAAAGTGAGATTGGAAAGGCTTTCAGCTTAATATCTGCCCCATGGACTTGAACTTGACTGGACTTACCCTCTTCTATGGAGATGTAAGCCACTTTTTTATATGAATTTCCTTTATCTATCTATCTATCTATCTATCTATCTATCATCTATCTATCTAATCTATCCATCCATCCATCCATCCATCCATCATCTATCTACCACCCCTGGTGGTCTAGTGGCTATGCATAAGATCAGTAATTTAAAACCAGCAGCCTCTCTTCAGGAGAAATATGGGGCTTTCTACTTGTGATAGTTACATAATTTTATGCCAACTTGATAAATAAAATGGTAGGGGTTGAGTATAACCTGTCAACCAGGTCACAGCTTGATGGTGCCTCCTTGTACCTCCTGGAAACTTCCCTCTCTCTATTGACCTTCACATTCCTGATGGCTAACCCCAATGGCAGTCAGAGCCCTGTAGATTTATCCACTGCCACTGTATCCACAAGATTTTGCACCCACCAGCCAGTGATTTTCCTGCATCTTGTACCATTGCTTGCGACTACATGCGTTTGAAGAGGAACTTGTGGACCAGGATCAGACTTATGGACTTGAGTTGCACTAGGCTGGGATGTTTACATGATATATAACTATAAAGCTCTTTCTTACACATTTATGAGTGTCACTGGTTTTGTTTCTCTAATCAACACGCTACTCCCATAGTTACAGTCTCAGAAATCCATAGGGGCAGTTCAACCTAGTCTGTAGAATCACGATGAGTCAGAATTGACTTGTTGGCAAAGAGATGTATCGATACATGTCTATATATCTACTTATCCCTGTCTCTGCCTCTCTCTATAAATATATATTCTTTCTGAGTTAGAGAGATATAGATATAGATATTTTTAGAGAGATATAGATATTTTGGTATATATATGAAATATATATGAAATATATACATTGTGATAGGTAGGTTTGTTGTGCCAACATGGCCAATGAAGATATGTGAGATTAGTTGAAGGGTGGAGAGATAAATGGCTTGGTGAGTCTTGCCTCTTTCTTGCTTGCTTTTTGATTATCAGACCAGTGTGCGGCTGCCTTGCTTGTTCTGTGCATCCATTTGCAAGCTACACTACCTGTGGGACACCTAACCCATGGACTGTGTCACTGTAACTTGAGGTTCCTTCAAGACTTGTTTTGCCACGCTACTGGAAGGTATATCTCTTGAGCTGGGGGCTGTTGGGTCCTGCCATCTGGCTGGCTGTTGGTGACCTGCTTGCTATTTGCTGCCTGTGGCTGGATAGCCTGAATTGCTCCATGGAGGACTACCCCATAGCCCTGAAGACTCGTAGGACTGCCAGTATACTAGCTGTCTCATGGAAGTGAGTTGCACCGAGCCATTTGTACTGCTTTATAGATTAACTGTTTATTTCTTATATTATCTATCTATATAAATATATATATATAATTATCAGTGTCTCGGTTTTGTTTCTCTAGAGAACCCTGTCTAACACATATATGAAGTGTATGTGTGTGTATCTATATATGTATCTATCTATATATCTATAAATTTCTCTAGGGAACTCAGCCTAACATATATAAAGATGTGCAACTCAAACTCACCCAGTGGCTCCATTAAAGAAAGGGCTGGTAATCTGCTTCTGTAAAAATTACAACCAAGGAAGCCCATGGGGCAGAGTTAATAGCTGTACTCTGTGTAACGCATGGGGGTGCCAAGATTGATTCAAGGACAAGTTAGTAAGCTTTTACCTCTAGCAGAGGCTAGACGGCTAAATGCTAACCTTCTGTGGAGCCTTCCTAAGTGCATGGGGATTGGTTTAGTTAATCATTTCAGCAAGAGGTCTTTTGGTTGTGCATCGTCTGCTGCTAAGTTACATCGTATCTTCACTAATATTTCTCACTGATCTTCTTTACAGACTTCCTCCCCTTCCCCAAGTGTGCATGCCTGTCAGCCAGGAGTATGCTTTGAATTCCAGTCTTTCTGTTTGTCTACCGGTCTATATCAGTCCATCTATCTGTCTCCTTACCTATTGCATCTTATACCTCGCGTATATTTTAAGTTTGCTCCACAGCTTGCTTTTTACTTCCATTGCTCACAGTGTTCCTTTCTGAATTCAATGAGTACATTGCTTTGTGGGACATACACAGAGTGCCCTCTAAACTAGATGTCCCGTTAACTGGAGTGTCTGGTAAACTCCTTAAAAGCACATGCTTAGTGTCTTGTATTGGCCATCGCTGTGTGTCCAATAGGGACCTACGGTGCCTTTCGAGTAGAAAGCGGCTATCATTTACTGAGCAACTGAAACCGGGCCTTGAGTGCTGTTCGAGGCCATTCACATGATTGGCTCATGGAATCCGTAGGAATCGTCTAGTAATACACAGTTGACAAATCTAAAGCTCTGTGGGCTTAGGTGTCTTAATCAATGTCACATAAAGTCACATCCAGCCAGGGATGGATACGTTTATCCCCAAAGCATGTATGTCTCACTTCTTCTATCTATACTAAGTTTTTCATACAGGCCTGAGCTTGCGTGCTATCAATATTAACTTCCAAGGACACCATAGTCATGATTGGCCAAAGATGTACCACCGATTTGCCTCCCTTGCCCTCCACTGTTCAATAAATATGAGATGGTTTCCCTACAATTTTATCCTGCCCCCATGTCTACAAAAACACCGTTTCACAAGAGGGTGAAGTAGGGGATGCAGCCTCTACATCTGGCAGAGCAAGGCTCCCTGTGACCGCTGGTTCTATGGCAGAGAACACGTGCATAAGGACACCGATGGACGAATAAATACATGCATGAATGATAAAATGTTTCATAAAGCCCGAGTCAGGCGTAACTTATTCAGATTCACTGGAACCTTTCACAAAATGAAAATGGAGACTTAACAGAGTTCAGGGAACTGAACAAACCTCTTGAGCGTCCTCTCTGTGTGTGAGAGCATGGGGCCCCTTGAGGGAACGAGAAACCCAAGCTCCCACTCCTGTCTGTGCCAGCATCATTCCGTATGCAAACGCAGGCCTGCCATTCAGAGAGCTCCACGCCCGAACTCATTAGGTCATTTAAACCCAGTCTGAAACCTCCAGGAGTTGGCATAAGTGTTGTGAATCCCTTAAGAGCTGGGAAGAAATTCCGTCGTCTTGACGGATTAATTTATAGGCAAAAAGTGGCAGAGAAAAGATGGCAAGGAACTTTCCCCAAGCCTTGAAACGACCACTCCTAATTATCATCTCGGGCCTAATGGGGAGGTTGCATTCTAAGGAAGGGCTTGGATTTGCAATGAACGAGTTCCCCTGGCAGGGAAAATACATTCTCACTGTCAAACAAAGAGTGCGTGGGAGAGAGGCAGGGCAGTGCATAAGACTCATTTGGCTCAAGTGTTCCCTGAGCATTTTCTCCTGCTCTCTTCCACGGATCCAGTTGGCTAGGCAGTTCCCTTCCTTTTCAGGCTTGCAGTGGCACTGCATGGAACACAACTACTCTGTGTCTGCCCTGGCTCCCTTTTCACTATTCGTAAACCAAGTTTACGTTGAACTAGCCCAATCCCACTGCAGTCAACAAGCTCTTGCTCAGCACTCACATGATGGTGTGCTGCTTGTGAGACACGGGGGCTACAGAGGTGAAGGAGACAGGACTCTTGGTTTTAATTAGCTCACAGTTAGGAGGCTAGGCATGTAGAAACATAATTACAAGAAGACATGCTTCGTGCTATGGTAGAGGTAAATACTATCCCATTTGGGATAGTCTCAGGATAGCCCTTGGATGATGCAATCACTGGGAAGAGAGCAGGAGGTGGAGTAAGAATTTCAGGTGAGAGGATAGCAATCCAGGTAGAGGAGACAGTGGGACCAAAGGCGTGGCCGTGGGAACCAGTGTTTTGTGTGCAGGACATTTTAATCAGTGTATTGTTAGAGTTAGTCAATATTAAGGAGCAGCATGGTAAATGGATTTATGGGCTTATGGGCTTGGAACGCACTAGATTGGGATGCTATATGAATATACACTTACTCTCTATATAAAACTCTCTCGGATACATACATGAGTTTCTTCGGATTTGTTTCTCTCGTTTACCTAGACTAACACAATATATTACACATTCCTTGATGCAGCAAGGAGGAAAAATTAGAAATGATGAACAGGAGGGAGAAGGTCATTTTGTGATAATAATCCACAGAAGAGATGAAGAGGGCATTGTCTTGGGGGTGAAGAGAAAGTAACACATTTGGGAGCTGTTAAGGGTGCTGATTATTGAGGGACAGTGAGGAAAAGGTAGGGTGAATTTCATTTCTAGGTGGGATATATAGGGCTCTGTGCATTCAGTGAGACACAGATGACGAATAAGGGCAGGGTGGTGAGTAGGGGATGCGATGTAAATCCGGATTCTCTGGATCTGAGATGGTTTGGGGGTCATTCTGTTGGATACATTAGCTTGGTGGTAGCACTTTGTTGTTAGCTTCCACGGGGCTAGACCCTAATTCATGAACCTTACATACAAAAGAAAGAAATGCTGCCTGGGGTCCTGCATCATCCTTATGATCTGCTGTGGATCAGACAGTTGCAATCCATAACGTTTTCATTAGCTGGTTTTCAGAAGCAGCCGTCTTCCTGGTCCACATCAGATTAGAAGGCCCACTGAGCTTAGTCAGCATGAAAGCAACACGGAAGCGTGCATTGATGGCTGCTGGCTGCACACCAGGTGCACTGACCAGGAACCAACCCTGAGTCACCTGCATAGAGGCGGAGAATGCTACCAGTAGACCACATTTAATATTACTTAGGATGAGCAGTAAAGATTTGGAAAATATATATATGCAATAAGATTATCTGAAAAGAATAACAAAAATTAGGCCTATAGGACATGCCATAACCCCAGGAAGCTACTCCTTCCTTAGAAGTCTCAAACGCTACAAAATCCGAAGGGGAGCACTCACCCTGAGATAAACGTCAGAAAGCAGTCATGGACAGGGAAGCCGAACAAAAGAGAACAGCAAGTGCAGAAGGAAATGGGAAGAGTGCCGTTGCTTTGTGGGTGCTGCAAACAGCATCATGAAGCAAAATGCGCATGAATAGTTCAGCAGAAAATCAATTGGTTCTGTAAACCATCACTTAAATCCCCATAAAAAGCCAGACAACAAAAACAAACTACAATGAGTATGTGTGGGGCTGGTAAATGCAGAAAGCAGTGATAGTGCGGTGGGGGTAGGATGCTAGCTAGAACAAAGGAAAAGACAACCACTAAGAAGTCCAACTGCTTGGAGCACCACCTAAAATCCAGGGCTGTCAATTGAAGGTGGGGCCTGGAGGTTTCCAGGCGAAGGGTAGGTCAAGGTTACAGCAACACCAGTAAGGTGAAGGCTGTGAAGGCTCATTGAGCCTGGCAAGCAGGTGATCATTAGCAATGGAGGCCAGAGCTGGCTCAGGGGTTCACACAGGTAGAAATCAGATGACAATGTGTGAGGAGCTAATGAGAAGTTACTGGAAGGGGGCAGTGTTGTGAGGAGAGGGCCCAGGAAAAGGAGACAAATGCTCCAAGAGAAGTTGTAGTCATCATTTCTTTGTTTAGGATGAGAAACGGCTGGGCAGGTTTCTACGTTAAGTAGCAATCGCCAGAGGAGAGGGAGGGAGTTAAAGATAAAACACAGAGAGGGACACCTGATGGAGTGTACTGGTCAGCAGGTAGGAAAAGTTGAGAGTTAGGGGGAGATGGTCTGCCAATAGGAAAAATACCTCTTACGTGGGCTAGGACAAAGGAGAGGAGGATTCCAGAGGACCCAATAATCTCAGAGAAGGGCAGCATGGTGTTTAAAACCTAGACCAGAGAGGCGTAGATCTAAGTCCCACTCTATGACTCCATGTCTTTTGAGATGGGCAAGTCACAACTCTCCTAGCTTCCTGTTTCCTATCTGCATACTACCTTTCTGGTGGGGTCCTCCTGGGGATGGCATGAGATCAGTGATGTAAATCATTCTTCTCAGTCTGGCACATAGTAAATGCACAATTTTTTTTAAAAAACCCAAAACCACGTTGTATGGTTTTTGTCATGGATTTGATCATTCCATAATTTAGGGCTGGATCAACCAGCTTTCATAGTCTTCTAGCCAGTTAACCTTTGTCCCAAGCAGTATTAGAAGAGCTGTCCTGAATCACAGATAATTTACTTCCAAACTCTTTGGGAACAACCTTGGTTTCTTGAATCAGGACTCCATGGTGTGACAAGAATCTATGCTTGTTGGAGGCGACATTGAGTAGGCTCCGAATTAGGATGACCTCACACACAGTGTCACAAAATGAAACATGGCCAAGTCCTGCGCCCTGTGCTTCAGCCTACTGTCTCAGCAATTGCAGAAATCCAGTGCATGAAGGGTTTCCAGCACTGCGGCTGATCCTCTGCTTTTCTAGTGGTTAGTCTGTCCTGGTGACGTGCCCAAAGTAAGCATGGCAGCGTCTTAGCCTGATGACATTTTGGAGGAGTGTTTTATGTACAATAGTGTTCAGAAAGATCAAAAAGGGACAAAGTTGCCGAGTTTTCCCCAGGCCCTCATTCTACCCACATCACCAGCCCCATTTTTCTAAGGACTCTCTCACCATCTGAATTTGGGTTTGTCATGAAACAGTGTTACAAAAATGTTATCTGCATTCCTCTTGCGTTTGTTTTTAAGAGTGTCTAGAGAGGCTTTTAAAGACTGAAAACATTTGAATGTAGAAATTCACCCATGAAGTTCTTTGTCAAAGCAGAGCATGCTGTGGGCTGGTTTCACAGCATTGCGGGTGGGTCAGGCTAGATCCACATTCCATTGGCATAAAATGCTACCGCTCCAGCCTTCAAGCTTCGGCCTTTCTTAGTCTGTTTTCTTTTGCTTTTGCCCCCTGCTTATCAGTAATTTTGAAACATTGTTTCTTTTCTCCACAGCAAATAAAATACAGTATTATTCTTACGGAAAATAAACAACAAACATATCATTCGTTAGCTCAGATCAGCCTTTGGAATTTACCCTGGTCTTTTGCTCAGTGAATTCTGCTTACCAGCCAGAAATCATCATTACAGTGTCTTCGGTGGGTCAGGCGCTGCTCTCACCATCGAGTGAGAGAAAGAGACACGGTCTTGGCTCTTCAAAGATTCCCCCACAGACAACAGTGTTGGGTTTAGTGAGAGGAAGTAGTTTGTCCTGTATCACAGAGCTAGTAAGGGCTGAGCCTGCCTCTTGGACGTAAGATTTCTGAGTCCAAGTTCAATGCCATGGTCAGTACCCCACTGTTAATCCTCAATGAAGAACAACCTCTTTGAAATGTAGTTCATAGGTGCTGGAGAGCATGGTATGATTTTTGTTCAGCTAAGAAAGCTCTCTTCCATCCCTTTCCATTCTATTTGAAATGGCCCCTGGGAGCAGCTGTTTGGTTAGTTCGAGTTGATAATGAACTATAACATTTCTGTCATGTTATCTTAGGACAGGTCTCAAGCTTTTATTTGGGCAGATGAGGGCCCAACACCCCTTGAGAAGGGATGATGTGTGGAACAAGACAGGATCTCAGACAGAAGCACCGTGTTTGACCAGCATTAAACGAGAAGAACCGTAACCATCATCCCACCCGCTGTAACCGGTCTCTTCGCTTATAGTGCCCCTCTTCGGTCACTTAACAGAGGAAAACATCATGCGTTCATGACCAACAGTCTTCTACTCGCTCTGTGTAAGTTGCACGAGGCTAGCCTTGCTCTTCAGTGGCTGATAAATAGGGGAAGGAAGGCATAGCAATGACAGGGACCAATGATTTTCAGTTGTGTTTAAAAATGGCCTCAGAATTTAAGGGAGGTCCATTAAAGTCTGGCTGGGGGGCTGTACAGGTTGAGCTCAGGGCCCCACACTCCCAGTTAGGAATGCTCTCTTTGGGTTAGACCAGGCCCCAACGCTGTCTCTTCCTCCCGGCTTAGTGGTCAGATAGAGACTTGTGGAACACTTGCGACCATGATTCTTAGACGTCCTTCTCTTATGGAGCTGAACTCCGTTTTCAACCAAGCCATAGGTTTATAAGGGGAAGAAAAACCCTAGGGGTGTACGCACCCCTTAGAAGGATCAACCGCTGGCACTCAAAAGGGCAGCATTTACCCAAGGACAAAGGGCAGAAGGGTCAGGAGAGAAGGCAGAGTGAAGACAGGGAGGGAGCGGAGCGGGTACATTATGGTATGATGAGGAACTGCAATGAAACAAAATGTGTATGCATGCTTGAAAGGAAACCGGTGATCTGCTCCGTAAACCTTCGCTCATTCAAAGTGAAAAAGTAAAACAAAACCAAAAACCTGTTGATCCCGGAAATACCGTATAATCCATTAATCGCTCTGCTTGGTCTATATCCTTTTACAAAAAGGTAACATTGTGGGATCCATGCACACTCATGTTCAGAGAAGCACTATTCACAATGGCTAAAAGATGGAAACAACCTGAATGCCCATGAGTGGAAGAATGACCACATCAACTTGGGTACATCCACACAGTGAGATGCTGTGCCTGAAGGATAAACAATCAGCCTGTGAAAACTCTGACAGCAGGAGTGAGCCTGCAGGACATCTATGATGAGAGGAATCAGCCAGTCTGGAAAGGGCAAATACTGTAGGAGACACTGCTAATTTGAAGAAGAGCAAGAATAGGTTTTCACACTGAAAGCAGGCTTTGAAGGTTACCATGGGTAGGTAGGGAAGGGAAGGCAGGGAAAGCACAGACCGGAGAGCAAGTCGATGGGTGTTAACTTGGGCGAAGCGAAGATAATATCCAAGACAAGGCAAGAAGGATGGGCCAAAAAACAAACAACCTTGGAAACCGGGCAAGTCAACATGAAGGCTCATGGGTTGTTGAAGGCAGAACTAATGATCTGCTCTGTAAACCTCACCTCATTCACATAAAGAATTTAGCCCCAGCCTCCTCCCCCACCAAAAAAAACCCCACTATCTAGTCCTATTTTTTTTTCCAATTAGAGATGTGAAATGTTCTGATTATAAGTACTAGGAGGGAAAACCTGAGGTTAGGTCATTTTTTCCAACACGTGGAAAGGAGGCCAACAGCAGAATGAGAACTACTAAGAAAGCCATCGAATGAGCTTTGGCGCTGGTTCTGTAAATAATGAGCAAGGTGACAGGCATGACAGACCAGTCATCCCCCCCTTCCCATCCTCATAGAATGAGTTGGAGAGCCAAATAAGCTAACGCCTGGAAAGTGACTTAGGAAATAAAATAGAACTAGTAAAAGAATGCTGTTAACCCTACACCAGGGGTTCTCAACCTTCCTAATGCCACAATCCTTTAACACAGCTCCTCATGCTGTGGTGACCCTTGGCCACAACATTATTTTGGTTGCTATTTCATAACTGTCATTTTGCTACTGTTCTGAACCGGGTGACCCTGTGAAAGGGTCATGCAACTCCTAAAGGGGTCGTGACCCACAGGTTGAGAATCACTGCTCTATCCAGTGTAGATCACAGAAGTTCAGGGAGTGGGCCAGTTGGAAGTTAAGTTAGCAGTAAGTAAGTGATGACAGTGACTTATTTTTATGGTTGAGTTTTACGAGGTCTAGAAATTTGCTCCCAAAAATTCCGCTTGAGCATGGACATTGGCATCAAAGACTTCAGCTGTGGAAGACGTTGGGGTCAACATCACAACGGATGAAGCAGTATTGCATGGCGACCAGTACATGACTCCTGAGATACCATCGGCTCTTAAATCCTCACCCACATGCTCAACTGATTTGGGGTGTCGAGTACAGCATTTCATCACTGGGCATTAGGTTCCTCATCTGTGTGAGGGCACACTCGCCTTTCCTCCCTCATAGCTCTGAGTATTGAGTATTGAACACGGTAATCTATGTGACACGGTTGAGTATTGAGTATTGAACACGGTTGTTCTGAGTATTGAACACGGTAATCTATGTGACATGCATGGTGTAACACATACTCATTTCCTCGTATGGGCTTTGGTGCCTGAATCCTTGGTTCAAATCGTGGGTCTGCTATTTCCTAGTCATACTATTTTGAACAAGCTACAGAGGCTCTCAGCCCTTTGACCCAATCAGTACAGTGGGGACAAAACAATTTCCTGCCACATGGGACTACTGTGAGGACAGGATGAGGAAAGTCACATAAACAGTAACTCCCATTGAGTAGAACTTAAGTGATTATATTTATTATAAAACAACCTAGAATGACTTCTGATGTTACAGAACAGTGTAGAACTTCACTTCACATGTGGCCCACCGAGGACATTTCTTGGGCCTGCAGGGTGTTTTTGCCCCACTTGTTTTCTTACTTCAAAATAAGATATGTGCTGTGTGCATAGGAATTTGTTCATTTTTTTAAACTATAGTCTGGCCCTCCAACAGGTCTGAGGGACAGTGAACTGGACCCTGTTTAAAAAGTCTGAGGGCCCCTGGTGTAGTGGTTACAAATTGGGATTCCAACTGCAAGGTTAGTAGTTTGAGACTACCAGATGCTCTGAGGGAGACAGATAAAGCTTTCTACTCCTGTTCAGAGTTACAGTCTCAGAAATCCAAAGGGGGCAGGTCTGCCCTGTCCTATAAGGTACTACGAGTTGGAAGCAACTCAGTGGGAGTGAGGTGTGTGTGTGTGTTAACTTTTATGGAAACAGATGGCTGTGTCTTTCTCCCATGGAATAGCTGGTGGGTTTGCACAACCACCTTTTGGTTAGCAGCCAAACATTTAAAGACTATGTGACCAAGGCACCTCATATTTCTTACAATTAATTATTCCTAATAGAAGATGTATCTCGCTCGAGTCAGAATCCTCAAATATGTTTAGATCTGAATGAAATGTAAAGAGGCAGGAAACCCATGATGCCCCAGCATCAGTTTGCTCTCCAGCACTTTGAGTGCATTAGTATTGCTGTTGAGCACACAGGCTGTCTTTCTGAGGTTGGACATCAATGGACTTGAAACCCACATTAGGATCCTCTCTTAACCATGTCCTATAAATATTCATTGCAGCTAAACCCTTGCCACAGAGATGGAGTCCTGACACGGCTCCTGTGTGGGCTCAGCCTCCTTCTGGGCAGGGAGCACAGGAGGCTGCGGGGAGGAGCCAGGGTCTTGCCTAGGGGGTGCACTGAGACCCCAGGCTGATCTGCCCCTCCTCCCATGGAGAGGTTGGCCCCCACTTGCTCATCTTTGTTTCCTTAGCCACCGCGTGTCATATAAAGTTCTGTTGAGTCACCGAAGGACCCATTCATGAAACGATGGCTCTGAACCCCACCTGATGCTGCTCATGCACAGTCACCACTTGCGTGCCCACAGAAGCTTGCATGTCACTATGCTGTGGAGCAGGTTTCAGTGGCACTTCCAGACTAGGGCAGGCTAGTGGGAAGGATCTGCCTTAAAGATCAACTCTTGAAAATCCTGTGGATCACAGCAGCCTGATCCATGGGGACAGTGCAAGACCAGAAAGCATTTTATTCTGTTGTGCACTGTGTTCCCACAAATCAGGGATCGAGTCAGCAGAAGCTAGCAATAACTGTCTCCCAAGAAGAACAGACAGTTAAGCAGTCAGCAGACGAGGGATTTGTTGAATTACTACTTTGTGCCAAGAACTCCATTCTATTCACATGTTATCTCATATACTCCGGTACTCTATGTTTTATCCGAGAAATTCACCTCAAAAGAGGTTAAAGCTGGATTGCACAGTTTCAAACTGGACTGGACAAGATTCAGGTTCACTTGCCTTTGATTGCAAAGCCCACAGCATTCCTCAGGAGCCTGTACTTCTTTCCAGGCTGTGACCTGGGCCATCAAGATCTGTTAAACCTGTAAGACCCCTCCCCGCAAAAAACGATTCACAAAAAAATTAAAAGATCTCTTAAAATTAGGAGAGTTGGTCTCAGCTGGGTGGGAAGGCAGACAATGTAGACCAGAGCTCCAGGTTGTGAGTAATAAGCTAAATCCCACCTGCTGGTGGGGTGCTTCTTCCTGAATGCTGTCAACTGCATTGGCTTGGTCAAGGATGGGGCATGGCGGGGCTGAATGGTGGCAGGGATCAGGGATTACAGAGATTCACAGATGCCACCAGGAAACCCAATCGCAGGGCCCTAATTTGGTACATGGCCAAGCTTGCCATTCTTGCTATCTGGATGCTCACTTCCATTTCAACGTACTTAAACAAAAAGGCAGCTTAATGAGAGGAAGAGACAGAGGGGAAATGAACTAATTCGAGGTGGTCAGACAATGTCTTCCAATATTTCCATGGTTGGATGGAACTGGTGGCCTCAGCACTAGAGTCCCCCACAATTATCTCAGGGCTGTCAGGGAACAGGAAGTCCAGGTGAAGGGAGGCCAAGGAGTGGGGGACAATTAAAGAGGGAGCCAGGCAACGGGCTCTGTGATCTTTTGCAAATTCCGCAACCTCTCTGAGCTTTAGTCAAACACTTTGTAAATAGGAAGCACTAAGAGAAATGAAAATGAAGCTCTCTGAACCTGAAGAAGCACCATAAAAGTTGAGTAGCATGAATAACATCTTTAAATTGACCATATGTCTATTTAATCTCCCAAAGGCTTCCCCATGCATCGCCACCTCTCCATATCAACACCCACAGGGAGCTCTCCTCAACCCATTGGGCAGGCTGGGACTTAGACCCTCTAGAGGAAACATTTTGATCAAGGTCAAGCAGTTTATGAAGAGGTGAGCTTGTTTTGGGGACCAGGCAGAGATGCATTTTCAGGACAGCTCAATGAATCATACTGTGAACTGTCGCTCTGCTATAGAAATGAGGAGAGGGGGCTCCAGGGAGGTGGAAGAACCTGCTGGCACAATTTGGATTTCTAAGCGCCTGGCATGACCTAATTCAACATCTGTCATTTGCATGAGAAATGAAAATTCCAGAATGGGGGCCCACAGGACTTGCTCCTCTCCCCCACAGGCATCTAGGCTCCCTGGCTTCCAGGGACTAAGCACAAGAATCCAGAAGTGGGGCTCGATTTGGAAGCCTAGACTGTCTAGCCCACGGAGCCTCCCATTTATTTTCCTGCACTGCACAGGCTTTGCCCTGAACACCGTCCTTTCATTGGATAAGTCACTACTGAGTTATTCATGCGCCAAACTCTGCCTTTAACCCTGGGGAGACAACAGTGAGCAGGGTCTCTGCCCTCAGACAGCTGGCATTCTGACAACGAACACAGAAGTAAAATCGTTCCACATAAGTCAGCCCCAACTCATGGCATCCCTCTGTGTCATGGAGGAAAACTGCTCCATAGGGATTTCTTGGCTATTATCTCTTCAGAAGCCTGGAAAATAGCCAGGCTTTTCTTCCGCATGTTAGGTGGTGATATATATCTGCTACTGAACCCCAAACAAAACCCAAAACTCATTGCCATCAAGTTGATGCCAGCTCATAGCTTCCCGATGGCACAGGGTAGAACTTCCCTTGTGAATTTCTAAGACTGTAACTCTTTATGTCAGTAGAACGTCCTTTCTTTTGTCCTGAGAGGCTCCTGGTGGTTTCAAACTGCTGACCTTGTGGTAGAACTGTGCTCCATATAGATCTGAATGGCTACTTTCTCTTGGAAGTAGATCTCCTGGCCTTTGCACTGATGCGCCTTCAAGTGGATTCAAACGTCCATTCAGTCTTTTGGTTTGCCGCTGAGGGCATTGACTCTTTGAACCACTTGATCAGGACGATCAACAACAAGAAACAAAACAAGCAAACAACAACAAAAATGCACTTTCTAAATACCGCTGCTCATCTTTTTTTTAACAGGAAGGACCAGGCGGAGGCAGTAAACCTTGGTTACTCCTCAGCTGCAAATGAGAAAAAGCAGTACCTGGCCTGCCTGCCACAGGTTTGCCACGCATGTTCTGTATCTCATTACGCAGTCTCATCTCCTGTGGCTGGCTTCCCAGCTCACCTCTACACGAACTTGACTTGAAAGGGTTTACTAAGCAAATTAATAATGTAAACGAGATTGCAGCTAGCACCTTCCCATGCCAGAGCAGCCGTGAAGGCCTACTGCACAGTAATTGTTTGCATACAAATGGGTGCTGCCCTTGGCAATGAGTCTGTAATGCTCGGTGGGGGGGGGGGGCAGCCCATCAAGGCCTCTGATGGGGGACACTCTGGTTCCCGTTTGGATCATTTGGGCGATTACACAAATAATAGCAAATCTACAAAGTGATGGATTACCTATAATGTGTTTTTCACACCAGAGTTTTCATTTAATTTTCACAAGAACCAGGGAAGTGGGTGCTTTATATGTAGCAACGAGGAGGAAAAGGCAGCCTTGAGAGGTTAAGGGGCTAGTCTTAGATGCCGTGAGCACCAGTGCGGGACTTCTAACTCGGATGTTTGCCTAGTATGTAGTCGGTTCCCAAATTCATTTCACCTCCTGCTCCCTTTTGGGGCTAAAAAATGGTAAGACACAGCTTCCTCCAGGACATTAAAAACATTTACATTTTAGCTCAGAACCTGCACTGACCTGTTGCAGCTGCTGTCATGTGACATTGAGTTGGTTTCAACCCTAACACTGGGCCCTCCTCACCACTGTCCCTGGGCTCCAGCCCATGGTTGCAGCCACTGCGTCGGTCCATCTAGTTGAGGGTCTTCCTCGTTTTCACCCCTGACGCTCTGCTTTACCAACCATCATGTCCGTCCTTCTCCAGGGATTGGTCCTTCCTGACAGCATGTCCAAAGTAGGAAAGATGAAGTCTAGCCACCCTTGCCTCGAAGGTGCCCTCTGGCTGTATTCCTTCCAAGACAGTGTGAGGGTCTACTATTGCTGCGCCCCTCTCTACCCCGGCCTTTCCCACCACCCCTCAGGGGGCAGAGCTGTCCACTTTGGGAAACATTGGCCGAGAAGGTAGCTGAAAGCCTTCTAAAAGCAAAACAGTCAGTTGTTTATAAGCCTCTTGATAGTGTTGTTGTTAACAGCCTGCAAGTCAGGCCTTTTGTTAATCTGGGTACCTTAGAGAAACAAATCGACAGACATTCATATATAAGAGAGAGTTTTATATAAAGGTGAAGTGCACATCAAGAAAACACCCCAACCCAGTACTGCTCAAGCCCAGAAGTCCAACATTAACCCATATGTCTGACACCAATCCACAAAGTCCTCCTCCATCTCACAAAACACATACTATGATGCCGACTGCAGGAGGAAAGTTGAGTCAGTGAACCTGCAAACATCTCAGGGCTGGCAGGGGTCTCCACACAGCTGCTCCAGCACCCAGGGCTGTATTGGGATAGGCCCATGTGGCTTCTCCTTGGGGATGTCTTGCAGGAAGTGAGCCTTGCCAGCTGAAGTAGGGAATTGCTAAGGCAGCTACACCCTGGTCCAACCATCACAAAGCAAGAGACTCGAGAACTAGAAAGGCGAGGTTCACAGAGCCATTTATCCCTCCGCCTTTCAATTAACCCCACATGTGTTTATCAGCCAGATTGGCACAATAACCACCTCAGGTCTCAACTCAAGGTGACCTGATGCACAAAGTGATTGGACCACTGTGACTCATAGGGCTGCTACTGACTGGTTTCTGGAAGTCAATCTCCAGGCTTTTTGTCCCAGTCTGTCATAGTCTGGAAGCTATTTAGAAACCAGTTCCATATCATAGCAACACACAACTCAACTCCCCACAGGCCGATGAGCAGTGGCTGTGCAGGAAGCATATTAGCTGGGGACCCAACTCGGGTCTCTTGAAGGAAGACAAGAGTTTTACCACAATGGCCTCAATACTTCCTAACTATAGATTGATTAGCCCAAACTAAGAAAACTTTATATCATTGAATTCTCACCAAACCAGAAATACACTGCTATTGAGTTGATTCAGCTTCCCAGTGATTCACTAGGACAAAATGGTACCTCTTCTTTGGGCCTCCATGATTGTAAGTCTTTACAGGAGAAGAATTGCTAATGCTGACCATACTGTTGCATTTGGACTCCCACCATGACCTACGGTGTAGGTATTGTTGTCCCCCTAAAGAAATGGAGGTTCAGAGAGTCCATGGACCCTTCTTGGGCCATAGAGTAGGTTGTGGGAACAGAATTCCAATGAGAGCTTGTTTGTAAGAAGCTGAAACCAAGATCTCTTTCCTCACATTGCCATTTAGCCATGGGCCTTAAGAGCAACCCAGATGCCGGGCCACAGCGTTGATGCCAACTCATCGTGACCCTTGAGCGCGCCCACAGAGAGGCATGCCCCCACGGGCTTCTGACATGGTAACTCTTGAGGGGGCATAAAGGCTAGTCTTCCTTCCACAGAGAGCCTGGTGGCTTTAACTGCTGATCTAGTGCTTAGCAGCTCAACCTATAACCCACGGAACCAGCCGGGCTCCTGACGGATTTGGGAGATGGTTAGAAATCCAGATACTTGTGTTGCACCCAAGACCTACTGAATATGATTTTCTGAGGGTTTTATCTCGAGTGTGCGTTTGCAGTGAGCTTGCTGGTGATTCCCATGTCAACATTCTCTTAGGAATGAAATATCATCTTCTTGGTGAAACAAAGTCAGCATTTCAAAACCACCAGAGGAAAGATGAGGATTTCTCCCTGAAAGAGTTTCAGTCTCAGAAACACATAGGGGTAGTTCTACCATGTCTTACAGGCTGACTCTGAGGCAAAATCACCTCAATGGCAGTGAATTTGATTTGTATGTTTTTTTAAAAAAAATAAGCTTAGCCCTAGAGACCCTGTCAGTTAAACACGGCACTGATAACTGCAAGGTTTGCTCTTCAAACCCATTAGCTGCTCCTCGGGAGAAATTGGGGCGATCTGCTCCTGTGTAAAGTAGACACCCTAGAGAGTGTCACTGTGAGTTAGAAATGACTAGATAGCAGGAGTTGTTTGTTTGTTAGTGCAAACCGCAGTGCCTTGATTTCCCTTGGAAGGTTTCTGGATTTCAGGAATGGCTAACACCTGGCTGCTAACTGAAAGGCTGGTGGTTCTCGATCACTCAGCAGTACTATAGAAAAGAGGCCAAACGTTCTGTTTCCCAAAAATTTACAGCCAAGGAAACCTTCCTCTCCAGAGCGCTGGTCTACTCTGCAGCACAAGCTAGCCAGAACTTACTCTGTGGCAAAATATTTTTATTTTACTCTTTGGTTTTGACTTCCCTTTCCTTTGGTTGCTTCCAGAAACACAATGTGGGTTGTAATCCTGCTTCCACCCCCAGTAGCAAAGGAAGTGCCCCCCCCCACACCCCTGGACTGCAGTTAGCTCTTCTCCATGGGAAGAGCTATGTGAGAGAGTGTCTCCTGCTGGGCTTAGGATCTGCTGCCCTGCCCCCAGGCAGGCAGAGGAGTCCTGGGGGTGCAGAGTGGGGGTTGGGACAAAGACTATTCTGGAATTTTCACTTCTCATCAAATGAAAGAAGTTAAATTAGGTCATGCCAGGGACTTGCTAATCACAATTGTGCCAGAGGCTTCTTCCATGGACACCATGGTGGCTGTGGGAAGGATGCTTCTATTTTTGAATCGCCCATCAGAGTAAGATGCTCCTGGTGTGTGGTTTCTTTGTCACCAAGTGTGACAGGACCAAGGTTTTTTTGGAGCTAGAGTAGTGACCCCAAGCCAGCTCTCAGCTGCCACCTCTGCTCAGTTCAGACAGGGGAAGGGGGGATCATGGAAGGAGCCTCTCCAGATGAGATCTAAGGATACCTTACTCTATGTGTGAGGGGGTGGGGATGGGGACTAGAGAGCTTTGTTGTTGTTGTAAGCTGCCATCAACTCAGCCCCCCAACTTAGGGCGACCTGGTCCTGCGCCATCCCATATTTGGTTGCAGATCACCTTTACCAGATTCAAATTCACCTCGAAATTTCATCGAAAAAAAGCCTGTTGATCCACTTCCCCAAACCAGCCCTTGACATTCCTACGGAGCACATACACGGCACCATCATGGCTCAGAGCACCGTCAACAGCAACTATTGCAGTTTACTGTGCGCTACAGCTTCAGGGCTGGACAGCGGTGGGAAGTTTCTTCACCGCAGGGAATCCAGCTGCGCCCTTTTCACGGTGATGGGTCCACACGTGAAGACGTGTTGCCACAAGCCATCCAGTTCTGTGTACACACACGGGTTTATTTCGTGTCTCTGTGACCCGCGGATGGCAGCGGAGAAGTTCTCTCAGTCCTCCCCCTTACCTTACCCTCTTTCCACTGCTTTCACAAAGAAGACAGGTCCACCCCAAAAAGTGGCTTCGGAGGTGATCTGCTGGCTGGTTAAATTCAAGGCAAGGAGGCCGGGCCAGACAATCACAAAGCTTACCGTATATACTCGTGTATAAGCCGAGTTTTTCAGCACATTTTAATGCAGTTTTGGTGGTCAAATTAGGTGCCTCGGCTGATATTCGGGTTGGTTTATACGCGAGTATATACGGTACTAGGAAAAATTTTACAAATTGAAGGGCAGAGGTGAGAGGAAGGCCAGGAAAGTTTTGCCAGGATACTTTTCCATATACCTGTTCATTCTCCGAGGGCACCCAGGGCTGTTGGCAGAGAACTTCCTTGGGAAAACTCAAACCATCCACCGTCTATCTCCTTCAGACACCTTCTTGCTCGCCAGGCGCTAGGAACATTGGAAAAGTAACACAACCTGGGTCTCTCAACACCACCATCTGGACGTGGTGGAAATGAGAACACGCAGAATTCCTCAGGGAGGGCAAGAGAGATGGACACGCTGCCTCCAGGTGTGCAGAGACCTAGTACATCATACCTAATAAAATACCTATGCCCGGGTCATGGCGAGACGCCCTTGCTCTGCCCCTTGAAGTCATTGCTTCATAAAGCTTTCCATGGTTCTCTGTAGCAATAATTTTTGACTTACCCTCGTACCGCACATGCCTAGGGAACTCAATCCCTCCCATTGGTCAGTGGGAAGATGCTCCGGGGAGAGACAGGAATAGCTGAAGGTTGACTTCCGGTATTTCGTTTACGAATGTAATCACACATTCATTCGCTACACATGCATGTGCCTCAGGTGGGAGGGTGTGTGTGCATTTGCATCTGTCCTTTCCCTTAAGCCCGGGGCTACATGTCTGACTCCCCTACTCACTCCCTGAAGCGAGACAGTCAAGCCGTTTGCACGCAGTCAGCACCGGATACCTGCTGCTGAATCACTGCCCGAATAAATGAATAATTTGCCATGGAAGGAGTGGTCCTCATTCAAAGCTCCAGCTTCTTTTGATGGATTCGATGTGCCAGGATAAAGGAAAATTCCTCGCTCTCAAGAGACAGGCGGTTAGATATGGTCAGTCTCGTGTGCAATGATTCCGCCATGTTTTCTGAACCATCCCATGGCTGGACCACCGGAGGGGGCCTTTGAGGCTCCGCAGCTGCTCCCCATGCTAATAGGGACTTTTTGGCTTGTGGTAAATCCAGGCAAGGCAGTGACTGCGAGAGTCTAATGTTCTCTGTTATCTTTTCTACTGGCTGTGCTCGTTTTTCCTTGGCCTGTAATAACAATGGCTCTTAAGTGCTGGTTTCCTTGTTCTGTGCTGCAAAGATGCGGGGCTTGGGAGCCACGGCACTAAACAGAGTTCAGATCCTCTTGCTTTCATTTACTGGCCTTTAGGCCCCGGGGTGCTCTCTCAGATGCCCCTGTAAATTGGACAAAACTAAACCGCTCCCCACTCTGCAAGGCTGCTGGGAGGGTTAACTGAGGGGAACAATGTGAAAGCACTTTATAAACTAGGTCTCTCTGTAGATCTAATTAACATGACTATTTTTATTCTCTGAGCTCTCTATTTCTCTCTCCTCCTAATAATGTCAGAATCGCAGGCTTAGAGGGGAGCAGGTCCATGGGCCAGCGGGAGCAGAATCACACAGAGGGCTGGGGAAATCCACACACCTTCGGGGTTGCCCTGGACCTACGGCATCAAGCTTGTAGGGTATATGTGGGGACCTGTGATTTATGGTGCCGTCAGCATGGGAAGCTGATCTTGTTTAACAGGTCCAATATCTGCAACCACCCAGTGACCTGGTCACCCAGCTTCTACTTTCCAATCCCCAGTGGTATGGGACCCACTGTCTCCTCAGGCAGTTCCATCAGCTCTGGCCCTCTTGCTGTGAGGACCTTGTTTTCTTGGGTTTTTTTCCCTGCTCAGGTTTCCTAGGGATGCTGTTGTATACAAGGATCCCTAGTGGCACTGTGGGTTAAGCACCGACCTGCTATCCCGAAGCTCAGTGGGTTTTCCTGGGCAAGAGATTCTGAGGTCTGCCCCTGTAAAGATGGACACTCTTGGACATTCTCCATGGGGTTGCCGTGAGTAGACACTGACCTGATGACAGTAGGTTTGGCGGGTTTGAGCGCTGCTACACATGTGCCACACATGTTTGGTCTCTCACTGCTCTGGTGCTTAAAGTCCAAATCTGGGTCTCAGTCATGTGCTGTGTTCCCTTCCTTGTTGGTAGGCCTGGTCATTGTATGTTTCTTGGTGATCTTCCTGTCCCACCCATCTGTCTTACTCTCTAATTATGCTACTTTTTATATAACCCAGAAGAATAGGATATAAAATCCACCTTACACTGGTACGCCTCAATGGATTGATTATATACATTACATTATGAAATGTGACTACATTACGTTACATTATATTACATTATGTTAGATGACATTCACAGGTATAGGGGTTAGGATTCCACCATGTATTTTGGGGAAACATAATTCAATCTGTAGCACTCACCCAATATCTGCCTTCCTACAATTTATACTCCTTGGTTCTAATATTCTGTGGGGGCTACACACACTCAGCTTTAAGCTTGTACTTAATGCTAACTCTTCCAAGGTCAAGATCTTCTCCTTTCTTGGGTTTTTCCAATGGCCCCTTAATGACTGGGGTCAGTTCTCCTTTGCTCACCCCTTTATCTCTGTCCCACTCTCCTTTATGAGTAGGAAATGGAAATGGATAGACAGAAGCCCTGGTGAAAACCATGCCTGCTAGTCGCTGAGCACAGTCACATGCCAAGCTTCCTGTTAGCCAATTCATCTCATCCGTATCACAATGCTGGGAAGCAGCATGATCATGTGAAGTTTGTAAAACAAGGAAAGAGAAATGGTTGGCTCACAGGGATACTACGTCTATCAGAGAAATGTGCTGTACTACCTGGAATTGAACTAAGTTTTCAGCCAAACATTACATGGGTCTATCAGATGAACAAAAATGCTAGGGAGGACATACACATCTGAGAGCAATCAACCATTTGAGTTCAAAAGGCCAGCGCTTGACCAAGGATAAAGTTGAGAAAGCAGGAGGGACTCAGAAAGAAAGGAAGGAACAGAAATGGAAACATAGGGCGAAGTGGGATGAGGCATGCCATCAATGTCCTGAAACAAAGCGTGCATGAATGGCTAAATGGAAAACTGATCTGCTTTATAAACCTGCAACCAGTCCACTATAAAAAGTGTGTGTTTAAAAAATTTTTAAGAAAGAGATGTAGTTTATCAGGGTTGACAGCAATAGTTTTAGAACGTCGTTCTTCACAAGTGCCTCTGGGTGGACTTGAAATTTTGGTTACCAGCCAAGCACACTTACTGTACCACGCAGGGATTCCTGCGCCCACTTTATAGACCGGTTCCTGGAGGTTGAGAAGGTGAAGAGACTTGTCCAAGGTCACTCAACATTATTCAGGGGTTGAGTTAAAGTGCAGGACAGCGAGAAGGCCTTCAGACCAGTCTGTTTCCCGTTTCCTGGCCAAGCCCGGGGGAGCACTCAGAGGGCGCGAGCAAGAAACCTCAGCCACGATAGCATCGCCCATGGCGGCACCTGCTCTGCATCTTCGCTGGCCTCCTCTGCCGAGGAGATGCATCCGGAGGCGAGAACACCTGCCCATCATCTGTGGGGCTGGCGGAACGCCTTGTCAAACACTCAGGCATATTCTTGTCACTTTAAAAATCAAGGCAATTTCTGCGCTTGACAAAGGTAAAATCTTTTAAAGCTTTAGAGGATTGGGAAAGGGAATAAAAAAGACATTAATAGAATGACATATTTTTAGTGTAACACTTCAGAGAAAAACTCTGGGGGAACGAAAAATAATATGAACGACCTAAATATGATTCTTCTTTTTAAATTTTTTTTCTCTCTCTTCACACTATGAGCTTCAAAGAAAGGAGTGGGTTGTGCTGGGTGTTTGAGTGCCCCAAATTTGTAACGGATTTGAATACAATAGGAAGTCCCTCGGCCGAGCCTCCGCTTCAGTGTGGTACACGGCATCTGCCTGAATGCTGGGTGGACTGCTTTTGTGCTGACCGACTGTGGGCAAGACACCACACCTCTCCGGGTCTCCGTCTTATGAGTCGCCACAGAAGGATCGTGGCACTTTACAGACAGCTTTGGGGTGAGATGTCTGCTAAATTGGGTGGCCTGTGGGCAGCAAGGGGGGTGTCAGGCATAATGTCTCCCTCGACTTTACCAATGGGACTTTGATTTGGAAATCCAATACCGGTTCGTTGTGGCGGACTGTGAAAGTGTCTCCTGCGATTCTCCAGACATCCCGTTCATCGGCTGCCACTGCCTGTCCTTCCCGGCAGGCTTGCGGCTGCTCTAACGCTGAGACGGCTTGGGTCGAGCTTTCAGAATAAGACAAGGAAGCAAAGTCTGGCAATCCACTTCTAAAAATTAGGCAATAACAAGCCCAGGGGCCACAGTTGTCTTGTCTGCCACCAATCACAGGGGCAGGGTAGGGCCACTGGACGCAATTCCTTCTGCTGTGCGTGGGTATGTCGCGAGCTGGGGGCGGGGGCAGCTCATAGCAACAGGACTACACGTCGGATGCAATCTGTCACGTGCATGAGGTCACTCTGTGGAAGGAGGAACTCCTAGACCAATGATGACTGTGCCTTTGTAAGAAGCAGAGAGACACGGCGACGTCCAAACCTAGAATGAAGGTAGCCATGGGAAGCCAGAAGCAGAGGTTGAGTTATGCTGCCAGAAGCCAAGGAATCTATTCAGAGCTGGAAGAGACCAGAATAGATTTTCCCCCACAGCCTTCTGAGACAGCAGGGATCTGCCAACACCCCACTCTCAGACATGTAGTTTCCAGGGCTGTGAAAGAACACATTTGTGTTGCTGTCTAAAGCCACCCCCTTGTGGTCCTGGATTATGGCAACCCTAGAAAAGGAATGCAGGTCTTTCTGGAAGAGGTCATTCCTGTCTGATGGACACCATCCCTTTTCCTCCCTGCCTCTGCGGGCATCTGATGATGTGACGGCTGAAGCACGTGGCAGCCTTCTTGCCACCAAGAGGGGAAGCTAAAGATAACTGAAGACATGAACTTGCAGCTCTGAAAGGAAGACACTGCTGAACGAACAGAGCCTGGAACCATCCATCCTGTTATTCTAGGCATGGAATGCAGTAATTCCCTGTGCTTTCAGCTACTTTCCCCCAAAGTAGCTCAGTCTGATAGTTAAGGTTTATTGTCCCAACCTGGCTGATGGACAGATTAATTGAAGGGCTGGAAAGACAAATGGCTCCATGAGCCTCGCTTGTCTGGTCCCTTGCTCTCTCATGGTCGGACTAGTAGTTGCGGCTGCCTTTGCTCGCTCTCTGCCTCAGTTGCCAAGGCTCACTTCCTGTGAGACATCCCTGAGGAGAAGCCGCATGGACCTACCCCAATGCAGCCCGGTGTCCTGGAGAAGCCCCGTGGAGACCCCTGTCAGCACTGAGATGCTTACACTTTCACTGATTCGGCTTTCCTCCTGCAGTCGGTGTCATTGCATGTGTCTTGTGAGATGGAGGAGATCTTTGTAGATTGGTGTCAGACATGTGGGCTAATGTTGGATTTATGCGCTTGGACTGGACTGGGTTGGGCTGCTTAATTTACAATTACCCTTTATATAAAACTCTTATAAATTATGAGTGTTTATGAATTTTATTTCTCTGGTCTACCTAGACTAACACACTTAGATACAAACATTTTGACCCTAGAATTATACTATCTGGGTGTCAGTTTCCTCTTGTATTAAATGACAGGTTAGATTCATATCTGCAAAAAGTGGCCCACAGGTAGGGGGATTTCAGCCGAGCACTTGCATTTGGTTTGTCCAGGGACCTTGGAAGTGGTTCCAGGTAAGGCTAGGCTGCTAACCGAAAGGTCAAGAGGTTCAAACCCCGCCAACTGCTCCACTAGAGAATGATAACACTCTCTCCTCCCATAAAGATTTCCAGCTTTAGAACCCTGCACAGCATCATGGTGAGATGTCATTCATGTGGAGGCAGTGGGCTTCGGCACATCATACAATCAACCGTTAAAAAAATAAATACAGTTGAGTCCTTTATTGTCTGACCCTTTTCTACTAACTGCCTTCCTGGGCATCCAGCCCCCTTGAATAATCACAAACCACACCTCACTGCCATGGAGTGGATGCCCACCCATAGGGACCCTGTAGAACAGCGTAGAAGGGTCCCCTTGGATTTCCAAAATTTTAAATCTTTACGGGAGCAGAGAGACTCATCTTACTTCCACAGGGAAGCTTGTAGGTTGGAACCACAGACTTTGTAGTTAGCCGTTCAGTGTGTGGCCCACGACACCACCGGGGCTTGGCAGTCAATGGTATCTTGGTCATCTGATGTGAGGAACCTGCTGGGAGTCTTGGATGTTACCTATGAAAATACTCTTGGCTGGGAGCCAGACAGTGCGGAGCTTGCAGGCCCTGCTGCCCTTGCAGCTCAGTGTTGTCCACTGGTTCTGAGCTAGGATGGGCCTGGTTGTGACCCTAAACTGTGCAGTGTTTTCTAGAAATAGCAGGTAGGACCCTCTGAGTCTTTGGAGTCCAACCAAATCAGAGGCTGCTAATTAAGAGGTTGGAGGCTTGAATCCATCTGGTGGTACCACAGAGTAAAGGGCTTGTGATCTACATTAGAAAAGCTAGCTCCTGAAAACTGTATGGGGGAGTTTTACAGTGACACCCATGTAGTCACTATGACTCTGAATCAACCTCACAACAACTCTCTCTCTTTTTTTCCTTCTTGTTTTTCAGAATACTGTAATGTCCCTGCACCTCAAATCTGTCGTCCCTGTGTCCTGCAGCTTCCTGTCCTGGGTCTCTCCTAGATGCCTGTGCTTGACAGATACACATTCTCTTCCTAGGACAGGTAGGCTAGGAACAGGCTTTAGGAGAGCAGCAATATTGCTCAGACCTCTTTCCGACATGTCCATTCACACCAATATCATGCTCTCCTATAGGACATGGCGGCAAGCCTAATGCAGAGCATTCTCTAGAGCTTTCTCTTGCAGTTTCTCACCAGTCGGGTCCAGGGGCACAGACTCCAGATCTGTCTGATTATGTTTATTGACTAGCTCCACACCCCTCCTCAAGACCAGACTGCACAGCAGGTGGTGGAGGGGAGAGGTAGCCAGGAATCCTGCCTAGAGATTTCCCTGTCACCTCCTCACTCAGCTTCTCCTTGTTCCGGGACAAAAGATGTTCTTCTTCTTCTTTCCCCCTATTTAGAAGGAACTTCTTACATCACATCTTCCTTTGTCTTGGCTCATGACTCAATGGCAGACAGGTCAGAGTGACTTGTATTGTTACATGATCTGTAGTCAATTTGAGGTTTAAGGGTGAAGGGGTGGAAGTTAGCCAGTCGATCAGATCACAGCTTGCGGACCTCATTAGAAGTGTTCAGTAGCTCACTGGAGGCAGGGCACGTGCTCACTCCCGGAAAGACTCTCTGCTGACAAGACACATGAAGCTATGATGATGGCAGTGAGCCCTGGACATGGAGCAGCCACATGGAGACCCCCACCAGCGCTGAGATGCTTCCACCATCACTGGTTCCACAAGACTTTCCACCCACTGGCCTGTGATTTTCCAGCATTTTGCATCATTGCATGTGTTTTGTGAATCTGAAGAGGAAATTATAGATTGGTATTGAACATATGGGCTAATATCGGGCTTATGGACTTGAGTTGAACTGGGCTGGGATGTTTTCTCAATATTCAATTGCTCTTGTATATAAAGCTCTTTCTCATACACCTATGAGTGTGTCTATGAATTTGTTTCCCTAGTCTACCCAGACTAATACATCTATATTAAAGACATAATTGAAATCAGGTTTTTAATTTAAAAATACACCATTGCATTGTATTTTAAATCCTTTATGAGAACTATATGTCAAGATATGAGAAACCTGAGTCCAGTTTGCTATCTTCTCTTGAGAATTCGTAATAGTGAAGTCAATATTCCTTCATGGCCACCATAATCGGCTTGAGTGGAGCAGAGCCTTCTTCTCTTTCTGGCCTTTCCAGAGTACTGACCTTTGTCTTAGACCTTGTCTTAGACAGACTTCCCCTGATTCATACATCCATTGAAAGTTCCAGGGGCTGCCTGCAAAACAAACAAACTTCTTCTGTCTTGGAAGACGTCTAGCCAGCATGTTCCTTAGACACAAGGTTGACAAAACTTCGTCTCAAGCACTGTGGATGTGTTATCCGGAGAGACCAGTCCCTGGAAAAGGACATCACGATCGGTAATAGGCAGGGCGAGTGAAAAAGAAGGCTCTCAAAGACGTGGATTAGCAGAGTGGCTGCAACAGTGGGCGCAAACAGCCATTCTGAGGATGGCACAGGCCTGGGCAGTGTTTCATTCTATGGTACACTGGGTCACTATGGGGTGGCTGGAACGGACGGAAGGGCACCTAACAACAACATGTTCTTTTCCTAACCCATTGGCACTCCACTCACGTGGCTCTGAACCTATGAACAGTTCCCTCCATAGGCAGCACCATGCTAAACCCATCTAAGGAAAAAGCACATTGCACATTGTTATAGGGTCAAAGAGACCCACAGGGGCAGTTTTACCCTGTCCTATAGGGTGCCTGTGAGCTGGTATTGATTCGATGGCAGTGAGTTTGGTTTTTTGTTTTTATCCTGATGTAATGATTATGACTACATGCATATATGATATGTGATAGATAAAATATACAACCTGGTCAAATATGTTTTTTTTTAAGATGTTGATTCTTGCCTCACAACAACTCCAAGTGAGAGAGTGTAGGGGACCCATAAGGCTTTCTAGGCCATAACCTTCATGGGAAGTTAGAGCCTCTGGGTTGGCTCAGACCATCAGCCTTTTGGAGAGCTAAACTGTCATGCTATCATGACTCCAGTCAAGTGTGTAAAACTAATATTCATTTTCAATGAGGGAAAAATTCATGAAAAGTTCTAAGGGTTTTTCAGCCTTTCGTGTCCTGTCCTTGAACTAGCTGAGGGCAAGCCACTTAGGCCCCCTGGGCTCATTTTCCCTCAACCATGGCAGGAAGCAAGTAGACTATGCTTTGGGCTGCTAGCCACAAGGTCAGCCATTTGAAACCACCAGCCAGTCTATGGGATAAACACCAGGCCTTCTACTCCTGCCCAGAGTTGCAGTCTCAGAAACCCATGGGCAAGTTCCACTCTGTCCTGTAGGGTTGCTTTGAGTTGGAATCGACTTGCTGTCAGTGAGTTATAATTATGGAGTTTAGTCCAACAACCATATTCCCCCATCAGAAGGGCTGACCCAAAAGGTATATGGTAAGCCCAACCTTGAGGGTGATAATGATCTAGCTGAAAGGAAACACAAGCCCACAACATTGAAGGTGTCTCAAGGCAAAGAGTTTCCAGGGCCACAGGTGCATGCTCAGACTCATGAATTTACGAGCTAGTAAGAATCCTGGAACATCATTCTCCACCAATAATTACAGGTTACTATATCACTTTCTTTTTGTTTAAAATTCAAGTTCTTACCAATTGGAACATTTGTAATAACTACCAAAAACTGAGAATGGTTACACAGGTGGACAGTCCACTGCCCTCCAGTCAGTTCTGACTCATCACAGCCCTGGGGGATTTCTATGCACATAGTTTTATGTACATGTAGCACATACATATATGTTCCTATAATAAAGCACATAGAGGGCACAACTATGGAGATGTCTTACACATCTTGGAACTGAGTTACCTGTAGGACCTAAAGGCTAGGGCCATACTCTTGGGCAACATCTAGGTCAGCTGAGTATAACCTTGTTAATAAACACAATGCTCTACATGGAGAGGCTCATTGGGGTTCAAGAAAAAACTCCATGGTCTTTCCATCCCAAATGTCCATGAATTTTTGAAGCTCTCTCATACAACCTGATTTAGTAAGTAATGTCTGGGGTCTTAAAAGGTGACCAGTGGCCATTTGAAATATAATGATGAGTTCTTGCCTGGAACAAAGGAAAATGAAGAAAAAGAAAGATTTGAGGGAGTAATTAGTCCATAGGGCTATTGACCACATGCACCAGGGCCTCCCCTAACCTGAGAGCAGAAGCACAAGATGCTGCCCAGCTACCACTCCTGGCCGCCCCTGCCAGACCTACAGTAGAAGGTCTCATTTAGAATGCCAGAAAAGTGTACAACAAAACTCAAATCCACAAGAGAGACCAGACCTATGGGACTGACAGGGACTGGAGGGCATATTCTCACTCTTGGGCCTATTGCCTCTTTAACCTAAAACCAACATCATTCTTGGAGCTCACCTTTCAGCCAAGGGAGCCTGATAATATCAACCAAGACAGTAGAGCAGCGACGAAGCATACAACCTTCCTCTAGTTCTGTAATGTGTCCTCGGCCCCACTATCATGACTCCAGTTCTACCTTACAAATCCGGCAATCCGGCTAGACCCGAACAGATAAGACCTCTCAACACACTGAATCCAGGACAGATAAACCCCCCCGGGAACAGTAATGGGAGTAGCAATACCATGAGGGGAGAGGGAGGAGGGGGGGAGAAGAGGGAGAAACCGGGAACAGATCACAACGATCAATGTACAGCCCCTCTCCCAGGGTGACTAACAACAGAAACATGGGTGAAGGGAGACAGCGGGTGGTGTAAGATATGAAAATAATCATTTATAATTTATCAAGGGTTCTTGAAGGTCAGAGGATGGGGGAGGGAAGGAAAACAAAGAGGAGCTGATACCAAGGGTTCCAGTAGAAAGGGAATGTTTTGAAAAGGATGATGGCAACCTAGGTACAAATGTGCTTGATACAATGGATGTATGGATTGTTATAAGAGCTGTAAGAATCCCCAATATACTTATGCATTTTTAAAAAATCCACTAAGACACCCATGAGGAATGTCCTCCTTAGAACCATCAATGATCCAGCCAAAATGGGAAACATCTGTCCAGCAGCAAAGCTGGAAAGGCCAGGAGGGGCAGGGCTCCAGGAAGAAAAGCCATGGAGCAGGCAGGTGGAAAGAGGGAGAGTGCTGACACATTGTGGTGACAGCAGTCAAGTCGTGGAGCAATTGCTGATTGGGAAACCTTGCCCTAAAGCAGAGTAAAACATTTTAAAGAAAGAAGTTGCAAAGAAACTATATTATAAACAAAGAAAGATAAGGCAATTAGCAAAAGAAAAGAGAGAAAAAAAAGGAAGAGAAAACAACCAGGAAGGACCTAGTTCAACCCCTCTGTTTGCAGCACCTTTGGAGATGAGTGAATGGAAGACCCCATCACTGAAATCACCTCATCATACTGAACAGGAAGGTTAGAAGGTCTTCAGGAATGCACCGAGGGATCAGCAGGAGGTGAAGGTGGACTAAGGCAAGGCCTGATAGAAGGAGAGCAATTAAACACATCTCTACCATAGCCTGGAGTCCCAGATCAAGTGTACGTATCTGTTTTTGCAGGCCTCCTGGACAATGCCAGTGCTCCCCAGGGGGTGGTATCCCCCACTTTGGGAAACCCTGCCCTAGAACCGCGGGGAGAGGATGGCCCTGCCAACGGCTTGATTTCAAATAGCTGGTCTCCAAGAACCGAGAGAATACATGTCGGTTGTTGAAAGCAAAGTAAGAATCAGAGGAAATCAGTCCCCCGGCCTCCGCCGAAGCCCCCAGGACGGGCGCCCTCCACGTGTGTATTCCCAGCTCTGCACGCCCTCCCGTTATGTGTCTCTCCCATTGCGCTGTGACTCTTTGGGGCCCAGGCATGCGGTTCATATTTGTCATTCATTCCTTCATTCATTCTTTTTGCTTTCCCAGAATCTCTACCCTTTATTTTGGTGACCATCTTCCCTTCTCTTTCAGAGGACCACGCCAGGGCCTCAGCCCAGGTGATGCTGATGAAACAGTTGGTGAAGATTGCCATCGCCCACATCCTCCTTCCAGCAGGTAAGGTAAAGGTGGGCTCTTTCTTTAGGACGTTAGGGTCCTGGGGAATTGGCACAATGTCTGACGTTGGAAACAGGACCCTTTTCGAGCAGTATCTACTTGTTTCTGCTCAGAGCTGCCCGGGGGTGGGTGTCCTTGTTCTCCTCCCTTGAATGTTTAAGTCTTCCTCAACTCTGCAAGCTCCTCCATCCTTGTGTCTTAAGAAAATCAAATCGAGTTGGATGGAGTTATCGCTATCTGTTGCTTATAATCTGGGTGTCCCTACTAGCTAGTTCCAGGATCAAGTAGTTTTGGGTTTTAAGTCTATCACAGAGTCGGGAAGGCAGAATGAGTTTGGGGCTTTGGGGGTGGGGGTGGGGTGGGCGTTGGAATCAATGTATGGCTATGGAGTCAATTCTGACTTAAGGAGACCCTTTTGTTAGGACAGGGGAGAACTGCCCCTGTGACTTTCTGAGGCTGTACCTTTTTACCAGAGTAGAAAGCCTCATCTCTCTCCCTCAGAGCTGGCTGCCCGTTTGGAACTGCTCACTGTGCAGTTCGCAGCCCAATGGGTCATCACTATGCCAGCAGCTCCCAGGAGACACTATTCCATGTTTATGAAGTGGATACCCTTCCCCCCAATTTCCGCATCCATGCTACAGCATCCTAGGCCAGTGATCCTCTCTCCGTTCGTGCAAGCACCTGGCCAGAGATGGGGTGCTTAAGATCACACTAGGCAATGCAGGCTATTCAGAAATGTCCCCCCACTGACTTCTAGCACTCCTCCCAGTTTTTAGAAAGTTCTTCCCAGGTGAGTGAAACTGAACGTCCCCAGCTAGTCCTGGTTCCTTGCTGGGACCATAAGACTGCTCTCATCAGATGGTTTCAGAGCTAGCAATATGTACGACGTTTCTGGCTTTGCCAAGATGTCGTGAAGGGATAATAATAGCTTGTATTTCAAAGGCAAATACAACCCAGAGGGTTTAACAAGCTCTTTCCCAACCATTATGTAATTTATTCCCACAAAGCCCTGAAACACAGATTGTTGTGGGATGACCAGGGAACTTCACCCTAGAACGACTGCAGCAACCCCGCCATTGTGCCCGGGGTCACATAGTTAATATACAGGTCACATAGTTAATATAGGAAAGAGTGAAACTTAATCCCTAATAGGTAAGGCTTCACTCTCCCACCTCCTCCATTTTACTAGGAATCCCTCAGGGCAAAATAATTGCAATGATCGAGAAAATGTTTTAATGAGATTTATTCTATCCCGATCATTCTGTTGGCCAGGTGAAAGCATAAGTCTGATGTCTAATTCATTCATTATCCAAGAGAGGTATGGTTATTTTTAATTTACAATTGAAGAAAGTGAGGTTCAGAGAATTAGAGTTTAGCCCAAGACCATGTAGGCAATAATTACAAATGTTGATCTGTTTTTGTTGTTGCTAGATCCCCCGAGTTCATTCCAACTCTTAACAACTCCATGTAAGAGAGAACTAGCCAATGGGAGTCTCTAGGTTGTAGTCTAGATGAACCAGTGGCCATGGAAGCAATAATCACTCTATCAATGTGTTGCATTGGGAGAATCTAATGTAAGAGATCTCTTTAAAGTGTTAAAGATCAAGGACTCAGGTGCAGCCAGCCAAGCCAGGCATTTTCAAAGGTCTCCTGTGCATGTGTCAGTTGGACCGTGACTAAGGAAGACTGCCGAGGATTGATGCCTGCGAATGACGGGGTTGGGGAGGACTACTGAAAGTAGCACGGACTTCCGGGAAACAAAGACATCTGCTTTAGAAGGAGACTAGCCCGAAGACTCCACAGAGGCAAGGATGCTGAGATGATTCATCTCATGAACTTTGGACATGTTATCATGCAAGACCGATCCTTGGGGAAAGACATCCTGGATGGGAGAGTGAAATAGAGGAAGGCCCTCAAGGAGATGGATGGACACCGTGGCTGCAGCAATGGGTTCAAGTACAGCAATTACTGTGAGGATGGTACAGTGCTGGGTAGTGTTTTCTTCTATTGTACGTAGGATGGTGATGATTTGGAACTGACCCGAGGGCGCCCAACAGTAATCTTTACAGCTCCTTCTTTCTACGAAGAAGAAGACACTGAGCGGGTTTGAACCACCCACCTTTCCGTTGGCAGCCAGCGGTTCACCATTGCATCATCATGGTTCTTAAAAACTGGCATTTTCACCTTGATAAAGGACGCAGAAATAGAGACGATGCTTTGGATTGCGCTCTCTGGAACAGCCTGGCCTCTGGCAGAGGAGCTCACCATGATGTCCCATTCTGTTTCCTAACTGGGAGCTTTTGGTGCTGGGGCCTCAGCAAGGTTAACAGCCAGCCCCTGCCTCATAATCGCTGTGACTTCTGGGACCCATTCGTTGTACTCCACTCCTACATTTACAAAATCTTCTTGGGACACCCCTCCCCACATATTTGCATTAAGCAGTTTACAAAGTTCTGTCAGGAGCCTTTGTTGCGGATGATTTATGGGGAAGTGGGAAGATGGGCTCTACCCAGGGGAAGCATTCAGGTCATTTTATTTCTCCATTCTGTGGGCAGCACCACCCGAACCCGGAATTTGCATCCCACACCTGTTTTAAGACCAGTCAGCTACAGCTGTTTTCTGTTTCTCTACCTCTCCCCAAGCCCCTCCCTCCCAGGAATTGAGTTTTCTTAAAGTTCATCTGTGAGGTGCTATTCCTACCACTGATAACACTATAAAATAATGGTAAAGTTAATTATTGGCAAATTAAAGTGGAAGTGCTATCTAAATTCATAGGACATCCACATTACTATCAAATGAGTTTATTGTGATTAAAATGATTAATGACATTCGAGTAAATACCGGAGAGCAGAAATCCTGAATACAAAGAGGGTTAAAGTCTTATCGTCATTAAAGTACCTCAAGGAGAGAGTGAGTGCTCTCCTTATCTGCTTCCACTAGGGAAAGAGGCGCAGAGCAAATAAAGAAGATCATTTGAATCTTGGCAAATACTGAAAACTGGGGGCTCATTTTCTTATTTATGCAGCATTTTGGAAACAACCCATATCGTACTGCAGGAAAAACAATAGCTCACATGAAATGTAAACAGAATAGACAGATCAGTGGAACAGCATCAAAAGCCAAAATTAGACCCCAGCACATTACAATAGGATGGCAGCACATGATAAAGCAGGCATTGGTAGACTGGGGCAAGGGTGGGCTATTAAGCAAAGGTATGTGGACAATGGCTAACCATGAGGTAAGAGATGATTACTATTTTACATAGTATTCTGAAACACGTTGCTGGATAATAACTAGATCATAATAACTGTGAATATTCCTAATATTTCCAGTCTTGAGGAGGTAGGCAAGATATTTAAAAGGCACAATCTCAACAAACAAACAAAACATAATGATAAAACGAGAAAGATATGAATAGGTTTAACAAGATACAATTTAAGCTAGATACAAAGGCACATAGCAATGGGGAAATTGCTGCCACTTGTTTGATAAAAAGATGACCTCTTTAATATTGATTTCTAAGAGCCAACACATCTTAATATACAAAGAGCTTTTACAACTAAATAAGAAAAAGCCAAGCTCTTTTACATAAAAATGCGGTAAGGATTTGAAAGAGCAAAGGTAACGTAGGAGCACACCTATGACAGCATGTCTCCCTCCGCGTGGAGTCACCCCGAGTCGGAATCAAACAAGTACTTAAGTGAGTGCAGATTCAAACCCCAGCATGCTTTTCACTTGGGCAGCGACTGACGCAGCCCAAGGAGCCGTGAGGTGCTGTGGGTTACCCCAGGGGCCATTCCACAGGAGAGAGCTGAGCCGATCTGACGGTCTCAAAAACTGTCTGTAGGGGTCGCTGTGATTTGGAACCAACTTGAGGGCAGTTGGGATTTATAAGTCCCTTGATTGTGCCAACAGTTAATTGGGGCCAAATGGTTAGGCACCAGAAACCCACCCAGAGGCAAGCGTTCTGCCAGTCACAGACTTGAAACCTTAGGACACTGTGCTACTGCATTACATACATGGTCACTATGGGCAGAACTGACGGACAGCAACTAGCAACACTGTTTGGTTTATCACTGATTTCAGAAGCTCTACAGTAAGTTCTCTGGTAATGTAAATGGTTAATGCACTTGGAGGTTAAGGGAAAGGTTAGAGATTGGTGCTTTAGAAGCCAGGCCTGGTGAACTACTTCAGAAAAACCAGGCACTGAAAACCCATGGAGCACAATTGTACTTTCTCATAGATCTGGTGGCCAAGATCTAGAATCTGCTCAAGGGAATCTTTCTGAATTTTTTTGTATAGTCCACAGAATGGTGACGGTTCAGGGAGACAGATGCCCTCTTCACCTCTGCTGTAAAAAGCATGGATTGACCCAGGATTTCCAGAAGGCAAGTCATGTCTCTATTCTGTGACCCGGTCTTTCTTGCTATTGTTCAGAAGGTCGCTGTGAGTAGGAGCTGACTCAGTGGCACCTAATAACCACCCTCTGACCCACACGTCCCTGACACCACGTCAACTATCTTATCCTCAAGCCAGCAACATAGACAAAAACCTGGTCCTAATATGTACGTACCATAGGCCCTACTTCCTAATCTCATGAAACCAAAGACTTTTTTTAAGTTGTTGGCAGTCTACAAAGAGTTCTATTTTTTTAAAGAGAATCCCCCAAATTTATTTTTTTTAATTAAACTTTTTAAGTGCTTATGATATGTGATCAGGTGGTGGTGAGATCACTTTATAAATGACTAGGTATCATGTAAGATATTATCATCTGTCCCCATCATGAGCTCTCTGTCTCTGGGACAGAGGGGATTCTTGATAAAATAAGAGCCCTGTCTAGTGCTGAGATGGATTAGAACTTTACTGAGCTGGCTGGGTCCTGGTGGGCAAATCATTTACCTTCTTCAGCCTCTGTTTCTTTTTTCTGTAAGATGAGGAAGAGAGTATCTACTTGTAGGATGGTCTAAGGACTGGAGATCCTATATGACATAACCTGGTTGGTGGCCCATGCCAGATATTCAAGAAGTGGATGATATCCCATCATTGTTGTCTTCTTCCTCATTCATCATCATCAACAATTTTCAGGAAGTGAATTGATGAACCAGTTGAAAAACAATAGGCCTGAGCTATCAATCTGTAAGGTCAAGTCCTGGCTCTGTTGACTGAGTAGAGAGTACAAGTTGCGTGTACTCCTGACCCTCAGTTTCTTCACCTGTAAGATGGAGTGAAGGTTTATTTCACAGTATTATTATAAGGCACACATATGTAACCCAAGTAGTTTGAGGGTTTAGCGTCTTTTTTGTGTGGGATAATGCACATCACTGGGTTAGTTAACGTCGTTGTCATTGTTAGAGGCTATTGGTGTGGTTTCATAGTAACCTTATGTACCAAAGAACAAAACACTGCCCGGTCCTGCACCATCCTCACTATTGTTCTTAAGCTGGAGCTCACTGTTGCAGCCATTGTGTCAATCCATCTTTCAAGGGCCTTCCTCTTTGTCATTGTCCCTCCACTTTACCAGGCACGATGTCCTTCTCCAGGGGCTGGTCTCTCCTGAAAACATCTCCACAGTATGTGAGACAAAGTCTTGCCATCTTTCCTTTGAAGGAGCATTCTGGCTATACCTACTCCAAGACAGAAATGTTGACTTTTTTGGAAGCCCATGATACTTTCAATATTCTTCATAATTTCAATGCATCAATCTTTCTTTGGTATTCCTTATTTAATGTCCCACTTTCACATGTGTATGAGGCAATTGAAAATATCATGGCTTGCGTGAGGTGCACGTTGGTCCTTACAGTATAACAGCCTTGCTTTTCAAAATTGTTCAACATTTTGTCGAAATTGCAGTTCAAGGCTGGAATTTTCTTCTTTAGTTCTTTCAACTTAAGGTGAGCTGAGCATGTTCTTTTTTGATTTTCTACCACCAAGTCTTGGACACAAGATCACTCACTGCCACTGAGTTGAGGCGGACTCATTTTGACTGTATAGGACAGGACAGAACTGCCCCAGTGGGTTTCTGAACTGTTACCTTTACTGGAGTAAAGAGCCTCATCTTTCTCCTAGGAGTGGCGAGTGGGTTAGAACTGCTGACCTTGTGGTTAGTAGCCCAATGTTAACCACCACACCACGAGGGATCCTTGACACAATATACTTCATAAAATAGCCTAGTTTGGCGAGTTCTGTCTGACATCTTAAAAGCATGAAAGTGGATATTTAAGTAAGAACTATTAGTCTCTACTCCTCTGTAGCAGAAGATAAAGAAGGAATCTGAGACTCCAAGAAGAGGCTAGTCTGCAGGTCCGTAGTCTCCTTGAACCACCGCACCACCTTTGTTGAGACCAGAAGAATGAAATGCTTCCCAATACAACTGCTATTGCCACCAGGATCAAAGTAGATGGTCCTGATAGAATGGGGTATAAATGTCGAGAAAACACTTTAAAAATCTGTCTAAAGGCTGGACATATGAAACTGGGAGGGACTAGGGAAGTTTTAGATACAATCACATTAGGACACTCTTCAAACCTGGCTTCCAACTCCTTCCGGAGGCCTCCTTGCCACTTAATGACAGATAGGCTCATAAACGAAATAACATCACCCGCGACTACTGGGTTACTCTAAACCAGTGGTTCTCAACCTGGGGGTTGCAACCCCTTTGGGGGTCGAATGCCCCTTTCACAGGGGTCGCCTAAGACCATATTTCCGATGGTCTTAGGAACTGCGACACCGCTCCTCTGTCTCCAGGCAGGTCCACCCACATGCAGATAAGCCCACATACAGGGGTGATCACCACAGCATGGGGAACTGTATGAAAGGGGTGCAGCATTAAGAAGTTTGAGAACCTCTGCTCAAACCAGCCGTCTAAATGAAACCACAGACTAAACATTTACTCTACACCAAATTCAAAGGTAAGGAGTGGTGGCCAGGGCAGTCAGCTATCTGGAAAGAGAACAGCCAAAACGGAAACCATGAGAATGCCTACGACCTACGGTGAATGTGACCCACAGCGTCCCTAACCAGCAGTGCCACCGGAACACTGTACGTGTGTAATGCAACACTCACTGCCATGGACTTGAGGCTGACTCACAGAGATCCTATAGGACCGGTAAAACTGCCCCTGTGTTGACTAGACTGTTACTGCTTACTGGTGTAGGAATCCCCATCTTTCTCCAGAAGAGCAGCTGGTGGTTTTGAACTTCGGACCTTGTGGATCATGGGTCAACATGTAACCACTATGCTACCAGGGCTCGTCTTGAACAATAGGAGTTATTAAATGAGAGTCTTACCTGATGTGTGAATTTCACTAAAAACACGATAGAATACTAAAGAAGAAGAACAATAAAAGATAATTCAAATAAAACAACGGGAAGTGCCCAGAACATAACACATGTTCAGTAAGTTGCTTTTGTATTTGGACATTGTCTGGTGTGCAAATATTGAAAGCCTTCCAGGGGGAATACTACTGAGTGGGTGTAGTAGAGTCGTTCATTCTTTAGGGAATCATGCCAAAGGAGAAAAGAGATGCGTTATTTTATGTTACCTTCACGCTCAAGGATCCTGGGCTACAAGTACACCCTGTGATGTTTTTCTCAGATAAGTTACAAATAAGCCCCAACTTGCCTTGAAAGGATTTCTGCTATCTAATAGGCTAGGGTGCTAGTCCTGATACAGTGAAATCCCTTTAGCAGAAAGCCTTGGGGCTGTCGATAGGGCTGGGTCCTTCCTGCGTGTTGGTACTTCAAGAGACAGATGAGGGAAGATTTCCAAATTAGCAACAGCTGGAAATGAGCAGGAGAAAGCTCGGAGGAGAAGGAGCACTCATTTTTCAAGGCTGCCCAAGGCTATGTCTTCCTGGGAGGACTACTCTGGGCGCAGAATCATGGATTTGAGACATCACGCCCAGGCTTTTAACAAATGAAGCCACTGGATGTGTTGTGGAGCACCCTGGGGACACTTCTTTCCTCGGGAATCTTAAAGCCAGATTGAGAGGGGAGGCTGCCTGGAGTGCCCAAGCACAGAATGCACTGACACTTCACTGGAATAACAATAAAAAAAGGAAATGCTATGCCAATTAACACAAGAATCCACATAGGATTCTTTACATGATTAATGGAATTTAAATTGGTTGCCTTATTAGTCAGGAGTCTTCAGGTCATAAGCACCAGAAAATGAACTCAAACTTTTCGAAATGGCTTTTTGTGGTTTCTCTTGACAAAGTACCACGAACATGGTGACTTACAAGAGCCCTGGAGGTGCAGTGGATTAGGTTTTGGGCTGCTAAAGGCAAGGTCGGCAGTTTGAATCCATGTCTCACTGAGGAAGAACGATGCGCTTCCTGCACTCATAAGCTGTATGGCCTCAGAAACCCTAAGGGTGGGAATAGTTCAAAACAACAGGCCTGTCTTCCCCCACATTTCTGGAAGTTAGAAGCCCACATCAAGGTGTTGTCAGGGATACAGGAATGCCCACCCCTTGAGGCTCTAGATGCCATGCTGGTCTTTGTCTCTTCCAGATTCTGGTGTGTTCTAGCATTCCTGGCCTTGAGGCTGCATCCCTCCAATGTCATGGCCCCATCCATCTTTTCCGTACATCACTATACCTGTTGCTTCATGGCAACACTTGCCATTGGGTTTAGGACCCACCTGGATCATCCACGATGCGCTCAAGAGCCTTCATTATCACCAACAAGCAAAACAAAACCACTTTCCTAAATACACAGCTTTTGGAAATGAGCATACAGATACATTATTTTGTGGGCCACCATCAACTCTACAATTCATTCCATTTCAACTCATAGCAACCCACGGAGCACTTCTGCAATATGCAGGCGACACGCCGTGTTTCCTGAAAGTGAGGAAGACTTGAGGCATTTGAAGAAGATCAAGAACTAAAGCCCTGAGTAGGGATTTCAATTCAATTAAAAGAAAACTCAAATACTCACAACTGGAGCAATAGGTAACATCATGATAAACAGAGAAAAGATGGAAAGCCCCACGGATTTATTTTTGCTTGGATTCCCAAGCAATGCCCATGGAAGCAGCACTTAAGAGATTAAACTAGGCCCAGCCAACCCACCACAGTGGGAAAATCTGCTGCACAAGACCTCGTTGAAGGGTTGAAAAGCCGAGGTGTTATTTTATGGACTAAGTGCTTCTGACCCAAGCCACGGTATTTTCAATCACCTCATATACAAGTGAAAGCTGGTCATCGAATAAAAATGACCAGAGAAGAATGAATGCATTTGAATGATGGCCGTGGCCAAGTATATTTTAAGTGCCGCCAACAGAGCAAGCGGATCTGTCCTAGGAGAAGTGTAGCAGCATGCTCCTGAGAACCGAGGATGCTAGGACTTCATCTCACGTACCTCGGACATGTTATCAAGAGAGATCAGAGCTTGGAAAAGGACATTGTCTTTGGTAAAGGGCAATGAAAACACAGAAAGGCCCAGTGGCTGCAACACAAAAACAATTGTGAGGATTGCCAAGGAATGGGCAGTGTGTTGTTCAGTGGGACATAAGATTGCTATCCGTTGCAACTGACTGGATGACACCTAACAGGATGAGGCTTTAAATTTTTTTTACTGCAGTTGTAGCCTCAGTTTTCTCCCAATAAGAAGCTGGTGGATTTGAACCTCAGATTTGAGGTTGGGAGTCCAATGCCTGCCAGACAGTGCTAGTAGCGCTCCTTTCAGTTCACTGACACTAGATTTTAAATGTACGGATGTTTGCGTGGCTCCCTAGTGGTCGGTGTAGAGGCTCTGCGTGAGAACAATTAAGTGCTCTGGAATTCCCATTGTGTGCAATATGCTCCATGATTTGTTATGATCCACACATTGGAATGCCTTGTCTAGTCACTCTGACATCAGTCAGTGATCGCCTTCATTCCAGGTCCTCGTGTGAATCCAGCTTCCAGTGTTCGCAGTGCTTTGAGATGTACTGTTGCAACTATTTAAAAAATATTTTCAGCAAAATTATGCTTGCATGTGATACCAATGACACTGTTACACCATTTTTTGTATTTTGCTGGGTCACTGTTTTTGAAATGGGCACAAATGCAGATTCTTTCCCAGTCAGTTTCTTGTCACAGATGAATGCATGCTTCTATCTCGGCATTCATTTGTTGAAAGATTTCAATTGGTATCCCATCAATTCCTGGAGTCTGTTTTTTCCCAAACTTTTCAGTAAGCTTGGATTTCTTCCTTTAATATTATAGGTTCTTGATCATTTGTGAAATTGTCTTAATTGTCTTCACCTTCAACTTGAACTTGCTTATGTGAAATTGATGATATATTTCACAGTCAACCCCTCACATTGTTCTGATTGATGTTACTGAACTTCATCATCTACATATAATTGATTTGATTCCTGTGTATTACAGTGAAATTCACACACGTAATCACTGCTTAGATTATTGAACAAAATGCATGTCTAATGAATAAGTCAGCGACTACATTACTGAGCCCTCCCCCCAATTTCTGAATCTCATCTCATGGAATTTAAAAAACATAAACAAACTTCACAGCCATTAATTCCATTTGAGTTTATGGCAACCCTATAGAACAGAGTAAATCTGCCCCTATGGGTTTCCAAAACTGTAAATATTTACAGGCGTGAAAGCCTCATTGTTCTCCCCAGGATTGGCTGTTGATTGGCCTTGTAGTTAGCAGCCCATCTTGTATCCCAGCTCGCCACTAGGGCTTGTTGGTTATGGGATTAGACAGGTTGAATTTGGAACATGGTCACAGAACGCAAAGTGAGCAACTACTATGTGATCAAGGCACCCGATGTGGGCTGTCAGCTGCTAATCAAGAGATCAACGTTGGAACCCACCAAGCTGCTCCTCGGTGGAAAAGATCTGGCCATCTATTTCCATGAAGAATGTTCTCAGGGAAAACCTGTTCTGTAATACATGGTCTTGCCAGGAGTCAGTGTTTGCTCGGTGACCATGGACCCGGTCTCTGGAATTGCTGCTGTAGCAGCCCTACTGTCTTCTGTTGTTGGTATCAGGTGCCATCAAGTCAGTATCTGCCCACAGTGACCCTATGTACAATAGAATGAAACACTTCCCAGTTCTGTGCCGTCCTCAGAATTAGTCTTACCTTGGAGCCCATTGCTGCAGCCACCGTGTCAATCCACCTTGTCACGGTTGTCCTCTTTTTTTCCTTACCAGGCATGATGTCCTTTTCCAGGGACTGGTCCCTCCTGACAACATGTCCAACGTACATGAGACGGACTCTCGCTATCCTGGTTCTAAGGACCAGTCTGGCTGTGCTTTTCCAAGGCAGACATGTGTGTGCTCTTGGCAGGCCGTGGTACTTTCACCATCATTCAAATGCATCGATTCCTCTTTGATCTTTTTTGACTCGATATCCAACTTTCACATGTTTATGAGGTGATTGGAAATACCATGGTTTGGGTCAGGCCCACCTTAGTCCTCCAAATACCATCCTAGTTTTAAATGCTTTACGCGGGTCTTGCGCAGCAGATTTACCCAACACAATGCATGGCTCAATCTCTTATCTGCTGCTTCCACGAGCATTGCTGGGGGATCCAAGCAAAATGAAATTTTGGAGGATTTCACGGACGAAATCTTCGACGATATCAATACGACACGCCTGCCTTCTAGGTGCTTACTCTCACTGGCACCGGGGCTGGAGCAATCACGGAATCTGAGCTCTGGGAGGACCGAGATATGGTCTTGTTCCCATGGGTCCCCGGTCCAGCCCACAGAGCCGGCCAGTCATTGATTAATTAGATGATTTCATTTTATTTATCAGAGGAAAGAAAGCATAGGAAGAGACCATTTGGAAGTATGTGTGTGTCGGTGTGCACTCCATCCACTTTCACTTATGAACTCTTAGGGACAAGGCTGGTTCTAAACCCATTTATCTCCGAAGCATCTCGCACAGTGCCTGGATGGAATCAGAGTTCAAAATCATATCTATTTTGTAATGAATCAGTGAATGATTCAAGCAATCAATTTAATTGGCAGATGCCTTCCTCCTAGGTGTGCCCATTAATTACCAATTACCAGTGTTTACATTCCAGGGCTTACCCGGTTTTTTGCTAGCTTCTGTGAACTCTCTGGGATGAGAGAATTGGCTTCTCAAAGGACGTCCTGCATAAATTAGCCCGTCTGAAAGTGAGTGTTTATCCCGGGCTCTTTGAAATTCACATCATTCGCACCAACACCCAGCTCAGACAGTTCTTTAATTCCAGTCACCTGGGATTTCTTCCTACCTTTGTTGCCAGCCCAAGCCTAACACCACTTATCTTATCCACCTGGATTTACATATCAGAAAGGTCTAATCAAAGCTTGCCTGATTGTCACAGCCACCCCAGTTACAAATCCACCATCTAATCAAGAAGCCATACAGCAAATCAACGCACACTTCTTTTCTGAACTCTCTTGCAGCAAACTGGGAGCCCAGGAGTCAGAACTGCGAACAAGGACAGCGCGAGTCAGCCAGGGGGAATGCTCTCCCAGGAGCAGGGGCGAAAGCAAACTGCTTTGTCTGCACGTTGATACAACAGCAGCGGGCGTGGAGGAGATGGAAGACCGGTGAAGTATCACACTCCTATTGGGAATCTGTGGTGTCAAGTGGCATTTAGGCACCAATGCTGCAGTTGGGGCTGCTAATGCTATTAAACACGTATGACTGTGGGGTCCATTCTGACTTGCCACTAATCTGTAGGACTGGGTAACACTGCCCCACAGGGGTCCCAAAGCTGTCATCATTAAGAGACAGCAGTTGTCAATCTGTGGGTTGCTACCCCTTTGGGGGTCAAATGACCCTTTCACAGGGGTTGCCCGATTCCAATTCCTAACAGTAGCAAATGACAGTAGCAAAATGACAGTTATGAAATAGCAATGAAAATAATTTTATGTTGGGGGTCAGCACAACATGAGGAAGGTATGAAAGGGTCACGCCATTGGGAAGGGGGAGAACCACTGATTAAGAAAGCAGATGCCTGCAGCTTTTTCCTGATGGGTTTGATCTGCTGACATTTTGGTTGGCAGCCAAGCACTTTACCCACTGTGCCATCAGGGACCCAGAAGTGGTGTCAACCAAGCCCAGAAACCAAATCCATTGCCATCACGTTGATTTTCATACATAGTGCCTGTAAGTATACCAGGTTTCTGAGGCTGCAAATCTTTGCAGGGGTAGGAAAGACTTCTTTTTCTGTGGTGGATTCACTGGTGGGTTTGAACTACAGACCTTATGATTAGCGGTTCACCACTTCCTGACAGTGCCGCCAAAGTTCCCTCAGGAGTGATATGAGACGGTCATTCAGTGCAATGCCTTTATCCTACATTTATGAGATAAACCAGATTCGGAGACGTGAACAGCTAATCATAAAAACAGCTGAAATTTCCATAGAAGCCCTGGTGGTATGGTGGGTTATGTACTGGGCTGCTCATAGCAAGGCCAGCAGTTCAAAACCACGAGATGCTCTGGAGAAGAAAGGTGAGCAGAAATGAGTTACACATGTGGGAATCCACAGGAACAGTTCTAGGTTTTCTGGAGTCGCTGGGTGGGGCAAATGGTTAAGGACTCAAAAACTAGCCAAAGGCTTGTGGTTGAAAGCCAATCCAGAAGAAAGACATGGCAGTCGGCTTCCCCAAGGTCACAGCCTTGGAAGCACTCTGGAGTGCCGCTACCCTACACCCAGGTGATTCCCATGGAGTGGGATCAATTTGACAGGAACTAACATCTGCAGGCACGATCTCAATGGAGCCTCCTGATTAGTATTGTGCAGGTTCTCTTAGTCTTTCTTTAGTGCAGACTGAATAAAATGAGGCTAAGCGTCCATACGTTTTCCCTGTAGCCACAGAGCAAGTAGGCAAAGATTCCAACTTAAATCATTGTCATTCATTTGTTCAGCATGTGATTTGTCATCAACAAGATGGGAACCCAAATGAGCCCACTGCCACCAAGTCGATTCCCGCTCAGAGAGATCCTAAGCGGGGTTTCTGGGACTGTGAATCTCTCAAATGAGTTTGAATCTCTGACCATGTGCTTAGTTGCTCACAAGATAGGCCCACGCTTCTTTAACTGGAGTTTAAGAAGATGTCTGTGGCAGTCACGTAATCTCCTGTCACCTTCAGGAAGGGGTGGAGTCTAGCCCGCCAATCAGGTTGCAGCTGGATGACCTCATTTGGAAGTGAGACAGAGATAAATAACTCCATGGAGGCCAGATACACCTTCTCTGCTCCGTCTTCTTGCTACAAGACCCATAGAGCTAGGCTGATGGAGCCAGAGCCCTGGAGCTGGAGGAGCCACGTGGAGCTCCTGCCATCACTGAGATGCTTCGACTGCCCCTGGATTCACAAGACTTTCCACCCACTGACCTGTGATCTTCCTGCCTTTGGTGTCATTGCATATGTTGTGTGAGTCTGAAGAGGAATTTATAGACTGGTATTGGACATATAGGCCAATATCGGACTTAAGGTTTTGATCTGGACAGGGCTAGGGTGTTTGGACTAACACATTGTCAGAAATGCAGGTTTGGGGAGGGAGGGAAATCTACTTTAAAAAATAATATTTTAATGTGTTTATAGTGAAGGTTGACAGCAGTTTAGGTTCCCACTAAACGATGTCTACCCAAAGAGTTCAGTGACGTTGGAGGTAATGTTTTCAGTCCGTAGGTGGCAGTTAATTGTGACGTCATCACCTTGCTACCCTGTGGCCTTGGGCAAGTCACTTAATTTCTCTGAGCTGACAGTGTTGCCTCTGAGCTTCATCTGTAGACTAGAAATGATAGGAGTAGGTATTGCTACCTCATAGGGGTGTTTCAAGCATGAAATGAAATGATCCGTGTAAATCTCTTAGCATTGTTACTGGCTCTTGGCCTCATTTTTCTCATATGCATTAAAGCAGACTAAAAACTCAGCATTTGTCAGCTATTCTTACTGTGTTCTCAAATCCCTTGTCCCGGGTTCCATACTGAGGATTTAGACATGAAAAGATACACTCTCTGGCCTCCAGCAGGTTCAACCTCGTGGGCAGGACAGACAGGGGGGTGATGAACGGTGAGGCGTGGCCTGGCCTCCAGGCCGGGCTTGGCGTTCCGGAGAAGGCTTCCGGTGGAGAATCTTTTATCACTCCCCTGCAGTCCATGCCAGAGGAGCAGCCGAGGGCAGCGCGGCCACTTGGTGGGTGAATGTTGCAAGATGGCAGCCTGGCATTCAGGAGCCCAGGAGCGAGAGGAGCGGATCTATCTGCGGGGGCTTCCAGAGGCCAGCAGGAGTCCTGCAGAGGTGTCTCATGGCTCCCTCTCTCAGGGTCCTAAATGAAGCCATCAGTCAGGACTCAAATTCTTTACTCTAAACCTTTCTCCTGTTCCCTACACCCCAAGGTTGATCCACGTACCCCCAAGATTTAATATATCATGCAACCCTGATAGAAATGATTGAGGGTTGCTTGCATGTTATTTTGAAGTCAGCTCTGTCAATGGCAAGCCTCCCCCCCCACACACACACACAACAGAATTGGGGCACAGTGATCCACAGCGCGTTCACTGTTATATTTGGGGATGTTGATTGGCAGGTTTTGCTTTCTCGTCTCTATTATTCAGAAAGCTCTGGCAGGGCCTGTTCAGCCTCGCAGCAATAGACCTGCCTCCTCTGGCTGCCTGGCAGTGGCCGAGCATACAGTGGATTGGTTGGGGATCGAACCTGGGTCTCCTGCATGGAAGGCAGGAGTTAAACCAACACTGTCCATAGTTCTCATTTGAAATCCTTTGTTGGTTTTGAAGCTGAGGCTTCCATTGAAATTCTTCCAATTGATTTTTTTTAAAGTTTTTTTTCTTTAGGCAAAAACTGAGCCGTTCTTTCTGCACTTGAGAAAACTAGAGCAGAGGTGAAATGATCTGGAGAGCCTGGACCAAGGAGGCCTCCCACTCCTCCACCACTAGTGGTTCAGTAAGTATTTAAAACAACAAAAAGCCAAGGCAGAGATGCATCCTCTTGTGTCTGGAGAACCTTGGAAAGCTGATAAAGGCATGGGCATCATCTGCAGGGAAGCTGGGAACAGCCTCGTGGGTCAGCGGCTGGACTTGGCGAGCACAGCTTTCTCCATGTGGGGGTTTCTCGCTGTGCAGTGGTAGCAGGAGTGTGAGCAACTTATGAAATACTGCCCAGCCTCCTCAGTTTTCTCAGAAAGAAAACCTGGGGTAATAATATCTGCTGACACATCTGCCGGGATGCTTCAGGAGGATATGAGATCTAGAACAGCTAGTGAGCAGGTGTTGAGCTGGTGGTGGAGCATTGCAAGGGTTTCATGCACAGCTCCTCATTGCCCGGCTAAAACCCTTTGGATGGATCTGTATAGCCAGAGGCTATGTTCAGCAGGAGGTCCTCGCCTGGTACAGCATCCTGCACACCCCCCTAGTCCCATCCCTCATCGCAACTGGTGATGCTTATTTTGTGTCATCCCAGTGAGGCAATGATGCCCAGTGCTTTGCCATGTGTTATTCTGTAATGTAATCAGCTTGCATTTTGTCATCTGCTGTGAGCCACGGAAGGGGAGTTTCCTTGAGGTAGTGGCCCGTCTCCAAGATATAAATGGGTGTCCTGGCAATGCTTGCTTTCTCTCAACTCTGGGCTCTTCGTGACACTTGACCTGGGACATGGTCTACAGATGTCCCCATCCTGCTTGCTAACCCAAAGATCCTAGATTTCCCAACCCCTGGGTGTTCTTTTACACAGAAGACTGCCTACTTTTTTGGCTAGTGCCAATACTTATTACAATGGCCACACAGAACGCAGACAGCGTGCATGATGATAGGGTTTCTTAAGGAAGTTACCAGGTTGAAGTGTAAGTGAGAAATGCTCAGGATAGAGTTGTTGGGTCAGGGCGTTTTACCAGGTGCTTTCAGGGATGATTATACATGCCCAGAGGACATTCCACTCAGCTGTTAACCTCCACCTGAAGGCTTTCAACTGAAGCCCTGTGGATCAGCAAACCCAGCTCTTCCAACTAAGGACCCACAGACACCCCACCCTATAAGTCAGTCTCTTCCCTTGAAGCACATACTTACTTGCTCTGTGGGCTTGCCAGTTCACCCCTCTTTCATGTTTAGGCTCCTGATTCTGCTGTTGCTCCACTGATGTTATAGCTGTCTTCTGGATCAAGGAAGTTCAGGGTGCAGGGATCTCAGGGTCCAGAGGATAAGCTCCAGGCCTGGCTCTTGCTGATAATAAGATCCCATCTCCTGATTTTCAGACATCTCATAGTATTGGCAATCACAATGTATCCTGTTAGTAATTAATCACTCATTGGTGACTTCTAACAGTGACTTCCCCCACCTTCTTACCCAGACCCAAGCAGGAAAAAAGTCATTTGGTGGGAGTTATAGAGACGTTGGCTAGACGAGCCTATCCAATAAGTCACTGCCCCTACCCCATAATCTCTTGAGCTGGAAAGGCCATCAGCCGGCTGCCAGTCTCTCGGCTTTAAGACTTGCCGGCACAAGTGCATGAGCCATTTCTTGAAGTAAATCTTTCTCTACATCACTGTGAGTTCAGCATTGGGCGGCTAGCCACAAGGCCAGCAGTTTAAACCTACCAGCTTCAGCCAGTCAGAATCAACTCAATAACAATGCTTTGCTTGTGTATTTATAGAAACATTTCACTGCTCTTGCCCCTTGAGAGAACCCAGAGGAAGATCCACCACCTGCCAAACCTCCCCGTCACCCTCCAGAACTGTGGAGCGGCTGGATTTTAATTCCCTAAGCACTACTTTTCCCTGTGACCCCAATCTTTGCTACACCGCTCTTTAAATCTCCCTCCTAGTTTGCAAGACCCTGCATCCTCTGATCGCATCCCAGTCTCAGCTCAGGTATCCCAATGCTTAGCTTCTCTGAGAAGCCTTCACCCACTGCCACACCCAGGGCATGTTTTCGTGGCTCCCGTTGCAATGATAAAGTGGAGCAAAGACCAGTGTTGTGAGCAAATTCACATGCTCACCGTGTTATGATCGCCTGCTCTTTGGACATGTCTGCATCCCCCGTGTGGTGAATAGAATTGCGTCTTTCCAACAGCTATGCTCAAGTTCCAGCTCCTGGTACCAGTGAATATGACCCTGTTTGAACATAGAGCCTCAGCAGAAGTGGAGAGTTACAGTAACAAGAAGTCCTGCAGGAGTCCAAGTAGACGGCCCTGTTCCAATTGAAGCAGAGTAGTATCCTTATTAAAGAAGAGGTGATAGCGAGGCATGGGGGCTGCAAGTGAGAAACTTATTTTTAAAAAATGCCTAGGAAAGCCTGGGGCTCCCAGAAGCTAGAAAGCTGGAAGAGATACGGAAGTGCTTCCCTAAGAGTGGACCCAGGGAGCGCGACCGGCTATTATCACTCTTCTGGCCTCTGGAACGATCATATAACACACATCTGTTGTCTGAAATCTCTGTATGCGTGTGTGCACACGTGTGTGTTTTGGAACAGCGCTATTAACATCCACTCCAACGGTGAAAGCTTGGCGAGGCAGGAGAGTGTCCCAGAAGGCTTGCTCATGCCATTTCTCTATTTCATGCTCAGGACCTGGTTCAGAGGAAAACCCAACCCAACCCACTGGTGCCAGTCGACGTGGAGCCATCGTGGCTTTCGAGGGTAGAGTGGAGGGCCCTTGTGAAGATGCCAAGGTGGCACTCATTTTGGGAACAGGCTGCCGCTTCTGTCTCCTTCAGAGAGGCTGGCGGGTTTGGCTGACTGATTTTTCAGCTCGAAGCCAAGAGTTTCAGCCCCGAAGGACCCAGGTCTCCCACCAGAGCAGGAACTGAGCATTGTGCGTACACTGAATCGATCAGAATAGGGTTAGTAGTATTAAGGGGAAGTGCTTTCACTCCTTCAAGTGAGCTAGACAAATAGACTTGCCCCATTGTTTAGACGGAAAATTTTACCCAAATAAGGACATTCCCAGCTTTCCAGCATGAGGCAGGACTTGAAAGCAGAGACAAGAGCTACTAGGTTTGCAGGAAGCAAGGGGCACACGGTCCACTGGCTTGTCCGTCATGAAAGGAATCGGGCTTGTCAATGCAAGCCAGGTGGACGTGGGTTTAGGCAAGTCTCTGCGCCATGGTGAGAAAGTCACCCTGTAAGCCCCAGTGACTGAAAAGCAAGGAGCTTCCCTTCCCTGGCAGAGCCTATAGAATCGCATTAGCATACGCATTGTCATGTAATGAGTTGTCAGGCTGAAGATGTAATTATTGCAAAGCGGAGGAAAATTTCAAAAGTTGAGCTTTAATGGAAAAATGAGATGAGAGCGCTGGCGTTCAAGTATAAAACAAACTTTTTAATATTCATTCCGCCCGCACTCTTTGAAATTCACCTTCAGAGCTCCAAGGTGAACAGGGGGAAAAAAGTTCAATAATTTTCAAATCCTAATTATAATTCATCACAGGTGATTAAACAAGGCTGGGGGTGTTTGCTGCTCACCACCCTCCCCCCGCCCTTTACAGTGGACATTTAATGTTAATTAAAAAGGGAAGGGATTTCTTTCTTTCTTTTTTTTTTTTTTTTAACAAATTATGCCGGTGCTGTTTTTCATCTGTTTCTGTTTCCACGCATAGAGATTCAATCCCTCCAACCACCAATGCTAACAGACCGGGAATACTGCATGCATTTTAAATGCCTTTTATTTTGATGAGGTTTCTATGAGTTCATCCACTCCCAGGGAGTGTCTACTTCCTTAAGGGTGCGTGGTGGCTCAGTGGTCAAAGGAAACTCTTGGATAGCTTTATAGCTGTGTGGCCTTGAGAAAGTCATCCAACATTTGGGGCCCTCGGCATTGACTGCATGTACCACGCCAACAGCACGTCTCTGCCCGCCTTTGGATAATGCGTAAATACTGTTTGACTTTCCCATCGTCCATCAGTCTCTGAATCCATGTTTAGGATGTAAACTGCACTTTATAGTTTTTATATCTGTGATTTCTTCTGGGAAAAAAAAGGCCCTTTCCTCACTTATTTCTGGAATACGAATATTCACCCTTTGAAAGTTAGGTTAGATGTTAAGACCCCCAAGAGGCTTTCTTGCACACCTCAAGGGAATTTGGTTTCTCTAATACTGTCCCCATAATATGTTGCTCCTCTTGTTCCTATGCGACTGGGACTCCTGAAGTACATGCTGAGTTATTGACCTGAGCATTCCCCTGCTGCATGGTGAGCTTGCTGAAGCCAAAGCCTCATCCATTTCTCTATCCCACACCTAGAACATGGGAGGTGTTGAAAAACAGAACGGTACTGAATGGATGGAAGTGTGTCTGGTAGGACTGCTTAGTTGCAATCAACAGAGATAACTTCTGGCCCAGTTAAAGGCCAATGTGAGCTTTTTGGGGGGAGGATGCTAAGTAATTCAACATATGGCAATAGCCAGGAGTGGTCGACCAGGAGGCTGGAAGATAGGAAGGAGGATTGAATAGGGGTCGAAGAAATCAGAACTGGCCATCGCCAATCATTCCACTCCAGCTGGCTTCCCAGCTTCGCTTCTCATGATTCTGGAGATGAACTCAGGAACACATTCACCCTTGGATCGGGAAGGCAGTGGATCTTGATTCCCATCTTTCTGGTTGCTCTGAAGGAGGGAAGGCTAACTCCCAGAAGGTACTTGGGACACTGCTAAATGAAGAGGGTGAAAGTCCTCCAAGACGCAGTTGGTAACCGAGTGTCTTCATACTCACCCAGGGGAGAGCTGCGTGCCTTGTTCCTGGTCTCGGCACAGTGTCCATCAGGACGTGGTCTTCATCAGAGCGGGGCTAGAATTCTTTGCAGAGAGGCGGCGTTTTTTCTCTTACCCTCTGCTGCAGAGAGCAGCCTCCCCCCTGAACGCTTTCATTCAGCTCCATTTGTCCAGGGAGTTTCTGCTAGGCAGTTTGAGATCTGATCTAATCACGCTGACCATCTTCACAATGATCCGTTATCTCGTTTGATAGATCAGTTAATCAGGCACCACTTTGGCCATTCAGGGATCTGGAATGGTCATCCCGGATGGGCAGGCACAACTGCAGTGTCCTTAGTCTGCAGGCATTTAATCGGGCCAATTTGCAGCTGTGTGCTTTACCATTTCCTATTTGTATCTGTTTCAGAAGCTTCATTCTCTATTAAGATCAAGTTTCCACATGAGGCTCTCTGCAGAGCAAACTCAAGTCAGATGCTTTTTGGATGGAGCCCAAAAACCCCTAATAATTCACAGGTGAAGAGGATTAATTTCATTACCATGATCCTGACACACCCCTTTCAGAGGGGTTTAGCACTGCTGTTTAGACAATGTTATTCGACTCCTGCTTCTGGTACCAGCACATTTGCATATTCATCAGAAATGTATGCACAGTGTTAAACCCACCGGTTATGTTATTGCACTCCACATTCCTGAATGCCCCCATGCATGCTGATTCCTCTTTCTCTAGTGGGAGTCATAAGTTGTTCAAGGTCAGTACATACTGGCATCTCCCCAGGGGAGCTGGGGGCCTCCACCACCTTGAACAAGCATGTGCTCTCGGTTTGTACCCAGTCACTGGGTGGGCACAAGTGGGACTGGTAAGAAGAAAGGTACGTGGGAACTGTGAACAGCAGGCAGGAGGGGACTCTGGATATGGAGTTGGAGCAGCTGGGCCAGGTGGCGGCTCTCACATTTTACTATGCAAGATGCTTCTTTCCGCCCACCGAGTCTCAGCCTCTGCATATTTGACACGGAGATGAAAGCCCCAGGGCTGTTGGGTTGCTCTTACGGGGCTTTGTGGGTGAGAGCGTGCTGTCTATTGTGAAGGTATAGACATATATGAAGTTATTGTATTCAACACACAACACATTGCTGTGGAGTTGTTATTGATTTATAGCAACCCTAGAGGACAGGGGAGACCTGCCACTGTGAGTTTCTGAGACTGTAGCTCTTTATGGGAGTAAACAGCCCTGTTTTTTCTCCTTTGGAGTAGCTGATGGTTTCAAACTGCTCACCTTGCCATTAACAGCCCAAATGTGTAACTGTTACACCAGTATTATATGAATATATATTATATATATTCTATGAATATATATATATTATATATATATATTATGAAAGGGACAGGAATCCCATGCTTGCCAAATCAAGATATGGAGGAGTCGGGCAGGCAGATGGACAGACAGACCTTGCTTCTCAGTCAGCCCTACTTAAGATGAAACTATTTAAGTCATTCCAGCTGAGACCCAAGACATCATTAGATTGTAGAAATGAACCTCTCCTGATGTACCTTGTCTGAATTAATGACCCATCAAATCATTAAATATGAGTATGATAATATATTGTTGAAGTCACTGAAATTTGGGGGAAGCTTGTGGTAGCTTAGTAGTTAACTACAACATATTGGGTCTCTGGGCTCACTTGGGTCTATGGATTCGGGAACTCTACTCCACCCCATGGGAAGTGGGACTCAATTATCAGCAAGGAAAATCCCTCATCATAAATTTTACCTCAATTTTCAACAAACTGACTACTTCATATCCTTAATGGTGGGCTGAGGCCTATGGGCTGTGTCCCTGGCTTTTACATATTTCCACTTCTAGTTTTCTGTGTAGATTTGGAATCTTATTTGGACACCATATTTATTGGATTGTGACATCTCAAACCTTTCAAAATGACAAATGTGTACAAACATAAATAATAAATGTAATCCTTAATACTAAGAAGCGGCACGAAGAAAATAAAGCAAACATGGTAACGTTCCTGAAAAGGCGGTGGACACTGCTTTAGCTAGGATGGTCAGGGAACGCCTCTCCAAGGAGATCGTGTGTGTGAGGAACTGGAGGGTGAGAGGCACTCCAGGTCGATCAAGTTGCAATGTTTCGTTCCTCGGTCCTCCCATAGGACTTTGCCCGCTTAGAGGGGCCTCTATCATAGTCTGCCTGTCCCCACACTTATTTGTCTCTGTTTGGGTTTTTCCATTAAGATTGTGAGAATCTGGAGAATTATTTTCTTTATCTCCTTCTATGGCAGTAGTTCTCAACCTGTGGGTCCTGACCCCTTTGGGGGTCGAACAACCCTTTGACAAGGGTCACCCAATTCATAACAGTAGCAAAATAACAGTTATGAAGTAGCAATGGCAATAATTTTATGGTTGGGGGGTCACCACCACATGAGAAACTGTATTAAAGAGTCGCGGCATTAGGAAGATTGAGAACCACTGTTCTAGGGTCTTGCATTTATAAAGTATTCAGTTAAACAACTACTAAATAAATACAAATAAATCTGAGAGTAACTCAGAACCTCCCATTTCTGTTATTATGGATTGAATTGTGACGACCGCATCCCCACCCCCCAATTTGTTGGAATTCTCACTTTTGGAACTTTTTCCTGTTTGGAAGTAGGCATTCTTTGTTATGCTAATTAGGTCATATGGGTGTAGGTAAGTTTCTAAATTATTAACAGAGAAGAAAAGATCCTGGGACACACATCTATACAAGGGAAGGCAGCTGGCATGTGAGGATCCTCTACCAGTATGTATCCTCAAGGATCTGACACCTGCCTCTAGGAAAAAGGCTTCCAGAAGGAATTCACATGGCAGGCTCCCCTGACCCCACCCCCAAACCAGAATCAAAACACCAAATTCACAGCCATGGATTTGATCCTGGCTCATAGTAACCCCACAGGGAGGGGCAATCCCGAGAGCAGTTGCTGAAACCCTGTTTTATTTGGAAAACTCTTACTAAGATATTTTCTTGACTTCCTGTACAAAGAGCACTAGTTTTTCATCTCAAATTTCCCCAGATTCATTGGACTTACCTTGATGCTTAAGAACAATAGACTGTGGCCATGCATTTATACTGCCCCCCTCCCTGCCCCCGACTTGTTTTTTATTTTCTTTCCTTTCTTTGGTGTGGTTTCATTTTTACAGATAACTTCCTCAGTATCTCTGTACACCGGTGCTTTCTTACAAACACAGCTTAATCCCTAAAGCAATATCTTGATTGATGGATAAGCAAACTACATCCATCTAAAAATCTTCAGTCACCTATACCTTGTAGGCCAATATTATTCATGACATGTTGGTGAGACATTAAGTCAATTTGGTGGGTTATGACCAGAATGTTTTAAATGAAATCAAAGAACAAAGAAAAGACCGTTGTTGCTATTGTTAAGGGGTTCCACTCATACTGACCATATAAGGGGCTTCTAGAAGTTCCTGGAAGAATGGAACAAAAAGATGGTAGAGTTTGTCCAGGACCTTTGTGAAGCCTCATATCCTCATATGTAGAATACAATGAAACCCTTTCTGACTTGGTGCCATCTGCACGGCTCTTCCTATGTTGAGCCCACTATTGTCCTCACTGTGCCAGTTCATGTCTCTGAGGGGTTTCTTCCACTTTGCTGATGGTATACTCCACCAGGCATGATGTTCTCCAGACACTGGGTCCTCCTGATAACAGGTCTAAAACAAAGGTGCATATGCACACACACATATTTATACATACATATATACATATATATATCTCACGAGTACATATGTGTTGAATATATGTGTGTAAACCGTTCATAGTCCCAAAAGCTTCAGAGTACCCCTGTCATGTTTCATGTTTTTTGATAATTGCATAGTCCTACTAGTCACACTATTCTCAATACAACAGTTTCAGTTTCACGCGGAACCGTTAGCTTTCCATGATGCCAAACAGGACTTAGCATAGCCCAATTGAACGCATATTCCCTTCAACTCTATTATTCTTCCTACTTTCTATATCTTAACAATTACTATCCACGGTCACATAAATTAGACGTCATAAATCTTCTCAATTCAACCTTAGAAACATAACCACTATTTATTCTTTCCCCTACACGCCCAAAAGCAATGCCCTAGATCAGAGTCATCCTCTCTTGATTGACCACTGTATTAGCTATTGCTTTGCGTCTTCCTTACTTGAGTTCACTCCATCCAATTAAAACGTCATTTGCCCCTATAGTCAACCTTGACTATGCAACAAATTGAATCGGACCACACACATTCGCTTCCCCTTTCTGTGTGATCTCATTAACATCAAAGGAATGAAAAAGGGGATGTGTAGTAGGGTAGCAGAGGTGGGACTTAAACAATAAACAAGAGAGAAGCACATAAAAGATACAAGCAAATTTTAGAAAGCCCCAAACGGATAAATGATAGGTACCAACTTTGTCTAGTTGTTTCTGTGGTAAGGGACTTCAGCTGATAAGGAAGCCCATTAGCCAAGCAGGAATTCAGAGTTTAGAATTCTGACATGACAGGTAAGGCAGAGCATACAACATGGGGTTTGGGTGGAGGGGGCACATTGTCAACACCTTTTCTTCTTCCCCTATCCCCATCTACACCACACTCTATCCACAGGTGCACAGTCACTGTGGTCAGGGTGGGTAGGGGGGTGGGTAGGGGTATACCAGCTGGACTCCATGGGGGTATGAATGAATAGATACACACACACAAATGTGTATATATAAAGGATATGCATTCAACAGGCTATCTGTAGCTATGTACAAATACATGTAAATATTTATATAGAATAGTTACATCTGTATATGATTACTTGTTTTAGAGAAAGTTCTTCATGGTAAAGTCACCTTGAACTCTGACAATCTCTGATCTCCCCTCTGCAAGTTTATATCTGTTTGCTGATCATTATAGCAACTCGCTAAATAGATATTAAAAAAGAAAAGAACTGCACCCTTGGGCTGAGGCTTTGTCACTAGTAGAATTCAGAAATAATTTTGATTCAACATTTGAATCTTCAACACCAAGGTTTGGTAGGCTGTGGGAGAAAATAAACACTTAGTATAGACCTAAGTTATTGTTCCTTTTCATTTATAACACCATTAAACGGAGCACTATTTATTAAATCTTTCCAACATGCCAGATGTTTGGCAAAATGCTTACACATATAATCACATTCGATGTTCAATCAACGTTTTCAAAGTGATCAGCATCCTTCCCACCATGCAGAAGGGAAAGCAAACTCTCAGCGGGTCACAGAGCTCAGCAAGTGGCAAAGCAGAGCTTCTGTGCCCGGTCGATTAGACTCAAAACATATCTGCTTCCCGCCCCACCGCACCCCACCCTGTTACTCTACTATGCAGTGGTGCAGCTCTTCCAAGAGCTTCACGTAAACCCTGTGGTTCAGTCCCTCTGCTCTCAAGCGGAGAACTCCATGATTCTCATTATGTCTGAGTTATGAAGCTATGGGAAAATGAGCTTCATTCTGCCTTCAGAAGGTGACCCATGTCATATAAACGCAAGCTACAAACTACAATTTGACTATCTTTGGGTGAGCCTTAAATTTGGCAGTCCAGCAAGATCGAGCTCCCTATGGCTTTGGTGGTGTTGCTCGCTGCTGTTGAGTTGGCCCTCGACTCATGCTGACACAATGCACAGTAGGATTGGAGCATGGTGTTGTTCCATAGGATTTTCTTTGGTTGATTTCTTGAAGTACCATAAATACTCAAATATAAGCTGACCTGAATATCCACCAAGACACCTAATTTCACCTAAAAAACTGCGTTAAAAATATGCTGACAAACTCTGCTTATACTCAGGTAGATACGGTAGAGTACGAGGCCTTGATTCCTAACAGTGCTTCTGACAGGGTTCAAAGTAATTCTGTCGTGGTCAACAAAAAGGGCAGCATAGCTTTGCAAAGCCACCAACTCTCTGCCTTGTCAGCTTTGAACTTGAATAGGCAAAAGGCAGTGATAATCTGCTCAAAGATGGCAACTGAGACACATTCATAGCAGTGTGTTTGCTTGGCAGCTTGGAGTGGGCACCACTGCCTGTTTCTGATTCAGGTCAACTTCCAATGCACAGATTTGGTGTCCATGCAACCGTTACATGCTTTAAACAGCTTAAAAGCCCTGGTTCCTAATCTGCTTTAGTCCACACGTTCTGCCGAAGCCTGTTCAGCAGCATAGCCTCACGGAGGCCACCAGTGGCAGATGAGTGGTAGTTTCACAGGGAGGTGCACTGGCCAGGAATTGAACTTAGTCCTCCTGCCTATGACCTTACACCAAGCCTGTGTATACCTCTTATTTTCTGTTTAGGTCTTGTAAGAATTTGCTTTTATAATGCCTCAGTTAAAGGCTGGGAAGTGAAGAACCAACAAACAGACTCGAAAAAGAACCAACAAGCACAACGACGAGAGTGACTGTTCCTAAACGATGGTCCATTCCCTTGTTTTCCGGTTCTGGCCATTGGCTGCAGGACAGGCCCTGGTTCCCTCATCTGCGACGGTTTCATGTGAAGATAATAGAAGGATCTGCTAAAGCGCCATGACACATTTAGAAGACAGAGTGGCGTACTATTTTAACAAACAACATGTTTCGCAAAGGTTTGAGCATTCTGTCAAAAATAAACTTAGAAACACAGGCCCCGCCGCTTGTCTACACTCCAGATGTTCGCACATCCGGGAACAGTCCTTGCAGCACGCAGTCGAGTTAATGATCCGTTTTTGAAATCCAAGTCCTGTTGTGTGCAATACAGAGGCACGCTAACCAACAAAGGGCTCCTCTCCCCACGCAAAGTCAGCTCTCCGCACAAGTATTTAATGAACACACACTGTTACTGCTGCTCTTAGGTACCATCAGATTGGTTTCAACCCACAGGGATTCTCTGCACGACAGAGCGAGACCCTACCCTGTCTGCTGTCACCCCCACAGTTGTCCCTATGCTTAAGCCCATGGACGCGGCTACTGTATCACCCCATCTCGTTGAGGGCAATCCTCTCTTTTGCTACCCCTCTACTTTACCAAACATGATGGCCTTCTCCAGGGACTGGTCTCTCCTGACAACATGTCCAAAGTACACGAGACATCCCCTGGCACCACTTACTGGGTCTGGCACCACTTACTGGGTCTGGAGTGTTCTTCTGACAGCCTCACCTAGAAGGGGCTCCCTCTGTTTTCTGCACGCTTGATTCTCAGCGACCCCATCCACTCCTAGCCTTTTACTACTCTTGCTCTCTCCTCTCGCCCAGTCGAGGGTTCTGAGGCCAGAGGCAAGCTAGCCATCTTCCTGTTCTGAGCACACAGTAGGATTGTAGGGCAGACCTATGGAAGTGGAATGAATTTACTGTTACTCTTTGTAATTGTGAAAGTTTTGCACCCACTTGCCTGGGCCACAATTTTCAGTGGTTTCGTAGTTACGACCTAAATGTCCCTCGTGATGCGGTCTCCTGGAGGGTGTGGCCTGCTTTCAACGTTTGTGGACAGTTTGAAGAATGTTTTTTGGCTTTTGTCTGGGTCTGGATCCTGTCTCTGGCCCACCACCCTCTGATTCTTTGGACTTGAGTCATTGGACTACCCTACTATTTGTTGATCCTGTCCATCAGCAGCAACCTGCCATCTCACCTGCTGACCTGTGACCCACGTGCCTCTGCATGCAGAAGCATGACCTATCAATGTGGGACTCACTGGCCTCTTTACCCAGAAGCCTGTCATTGTCATTTGACCTGCCTCTGCAGCCACAAGCTTGTTATCTGACCTGCTTATCTCGCCAGACCTTGCAGCTGCTGCATGAGTCCGGAGAAGCCTCTAGCCTGATACCTGACCTAAAGACTTGAAACTTGCCTTCTTCTGCAACTGTGTGAACCATTTCCTTGATATAAAGTGCTCTCTCTCTCTCTCTCTCTCTCTCTCTCTCTCTCTCTCTCTCTCTCTCTCTCTCTCTCTCTCTCTCTCTCTCTCTCTCTGGTTTTGCTTGCATAGAGAACTCAGCCTACGATATTCTTTAACAACAATGTAAGTTTTAAGTTGACTCCAGCTCAGGCTTGCATGTGTGTCAAAGGAGAACTGAGCTCCATAGGCTTTTCAGTGGCTGATTAAAAAATCAGAAGAAGATTACCAAGCCAATAATAAAAGCGTTCCCCATTTATTAAGCTTTTTAATTGAAAACATCTCATACCTTAATAATTGTTGATTCTTACTTAGCCTTACTGAGAGCAAGGCACCAATTCGAGTGCTTGGAAACCATACAAAACCCATTAGTTTCTGATTGATTCATGATCATTCATTTTAGCCACCCAGCGACCCCATGAGAGAGACTCTTATCAGCGTCATTTCACAGATGAGGGAATGGAGTCCCACAGCAGTTGTCCAGCAGCACACAGCAGCGGCTTATTGGATCCCAACGATTGCGGCTGGAGGACCCCGGCTGCTAACCTCAGCAAGACTGCCTTGCACACACTTTCATGGAGCGCTCAGTAGAACATGGAGAAATAGAAGGTTCATACTCTCTCGATTTCGGAGCAGAGGAAACCAAAGTTCCAAAAGGTTCCATGGCAGACACAAGGTCACACAGCTTCTGGGTGGGACAACAGTTAGCAGGTGCCAACCGAAAGGCTAAAGGTTTTGGTTTACTGAAGCACCTGGGGGGCGGGGGAAGAGGACTGGTGATCTGCTTCCAAGCTAGCTCGGGAAGACCGTCCTCTGACACACACGGTGTCTGCCACCAGGCATTGGAGAAGACTTCCTAGGTGGTTTTCTTTAGAGCCAGGATTCAAACCTGTGAGCATGAGGCACTCTACCCAGACCGCTAGTTGCTTTTGTCTTATCTCCTTTGGGACGATGAGCTCTCAGAAGGTGCATTCTTAGTGAGCAAAGACAGGCTTCCCTCCCACTGCCCTCCACATTGGAATAAATCCGTGCTCTGTTAGGGACCCGGCTGATGAGCTCGCGCCCTGCTCCATGGGGGAGGGGCCTTCCCCGCTCAACGCAGCCTTTTCAAGTGGATCGCTTCAGGCCTCAAGATGCAGAAGCCTTCCATGCCCCACTGCTACGTAGACCCTTTAAGACACAGGGGAGGGCGGGCACCCCACTGGGCAGGGGAGTCTTCCCTCTGCCTCTTGACAAACTGGGCCACAAGAGAGCTCTGTGCTTGAGGGTACGCGCAGGATGTCTTGACAGTGCCATCATTTCTGGAGCATGGATTCCAAGGAGAGGACTTTTCTTTGGAAGGAAAACATGGAAACCAAAGTCACATGCTCTCTATGGGAAGACCTTTGAATAGTAACCATTGGTATGAACAATCTCTGCCTTTATCCTGGGAGGCTATGAACGAAATGTGCATGGCCTCCCTGTCCTGGGTTGTGGCTCGCTGTCCTCTCTGCTGTTACAGGACATCGATCTCCCGGGGCTGTTCAGAGAAGCAGCATCCCAGGATCCACCCCCTTTTCTCCCAGCGTCACAGCAAGGACACAGGCAAGCCACGTCGGTCTACCCTTCCCCTGGCATTGCACCTCCAACTGCCCCTTTCTACCTCCCTTGCTGTCACCAGCCTGGGCCTGTGTCATTCTTCCCAGGCACACCATCCACTTTAGCCTCACTGCCTTCCTTTCCCCTAGCACCAGACAGAAGAAGATAGACTTTTCAATGTTCATAAGATTACATCTGTTGTGGATTCCCCTAAGGACTTCCTATTACATGTCGAGCGAAAGCCAAGTCCCAATTCGGACTTCATTTGTAAATCTGGTACCAAGGAACCTTGGTGGTTTGGTGGGATACGGATAAGGCCGGCAACCGCAGGGTCAGAGGTTCCAACTTACCAGCTGCTCCTCACCAGGAAGAGGAGCCAATCTTGCTCCCATAAGGTTGCTAAGCGTATTTAGCTTATTGTCCCCTTTTCAGGCAAAACAAGCAATAAAACCCTCACCATCCCGCAAGCAATTAAAAATGTCAATAGAATAGGCCATAATCCGGGGTAAATTAAAGTGTCCGTATCTAATGTTGGAGCCCTCCGCTGGCTTGATCAAGTGCCCCCAGCAGCAGCAGCAGCAGCAGCAGCAGCAGTACTCACTGTGGACACTACTTATTTACAGCCTCAGAAACGCTCAGGAGCCATGTTTGCTGCTCTATCAGGTCATGTGAGTCCGCATGAACTCCATGACAGTGGGTTTGATTCTGGTTTTGCTCTAACTCTGATAGTGCCATCGAGTCAATGCCGCCTCGCAGCGACCCCCATGCCTCTCGGAGACTGGAACCGTTTCCCGGACTACACAGCCCAGTCTTTCGCCCTCAGAGCTGCTGGAGGTTTCCAGCTGCCTGTCATGTGATCACAGCCCAACGCGTAAGTGCCGCACCACCAGCGCTGTTAACCCGTGACCATTGATTTCCTTGCTTCAGCCACGGGTTCAGGCACAGGAACAATTGTGGGGATGGCACAGGACCAGGCTGTGTTCTGTTATGTTGTGCATAAGATCGCTATGGGTTGGAACCAACTCTATGGCACCTAACGACAACATCAATTTATTATAGAAGCAGCTGAAACCTAATGCAGTCCTTCCATAACACACGTACAAGAATGTAAGCCTCATGAACATGAGATGAGGATTAGTCCCTGGAACATTCTTAGCTCATTCCAAAGGGTATGTTGAGTAGAATTGAGAAGAATTATAGGAATTGTTTGCTTACATGTGTCGTCCACACTGAACCGAGAGGGGCTAAGGACAAAGGCCATTGCTGTTTATTAACTGCCTCCATTGAGCTGCCCCTGACTCAAGGCGACCCCAGACACAAGGGGATTGGACCGTTGTGATGCCAGGATGTTTCCCCCTTGTACCCTTCCTGCCTGACACACAGCAGCCACCGCAACTTGATGAATGAATGGTAGGAAATAGCATTTGAAATGATCTGGAAACAGTTGATAATGTCACAGTGAATACACTTCTGATGTATATAGGTTTAACAAAGCAAACCAGAACGACGTGTGTCGTGTGGATTCAGCAGGGAGTTGGACTCTGGCCCCTTTCTTTCCCTTTTGTTTGGTTGGTTATTTGTCGTAACTGGCTTGCAGGCCTCAGCATGGAAGCGAAGAGTAAAGAGGGCCAGTTGCGAATGGAAAGCAGCTCAGAGACACACACTTTCTGACTCTCATTCTCTTATAATCCAGAGTTCTCTCCGCAAGAGATTCCAGCTCCTCCTCAGGCTCTGGAAACCCGTAATCATGAGGCACGGAGAGCTTTAACGGTGTGGGGGGCTCTGGCAGCAGCTACCCCAAGAACCCTCGGTTCTGTTGGGTGTGCCCACCCCATGGGCGGAAGCTGCTTCCCAGAATGGGGTCTGGCTTCAGCAGTTGGTGGATTAGCTAGGGCCGATTAAGCAACCAATTGATGTTTTCAGAGCTGTTTAAATGCATGCTGGGTCTGTATGAGAGATGGAAATCTCCTCCTCTGGGCCATTCTTCCTCCCCCTTATTTATTTTTTCCCCCTCAAAAAAAATCAGTCTTTCGTGGAGTCTGAAATAAAACTGCTAGGGAAGCTGGGAATTCAAAACTTCTCAGCTCATCCTAATGAGGTCATATTACCCAGATGGCATGAATAATTCTACCTCTGTGGGGTCTGCCAGAGATGTGGGTCAGAGGCCCAGCGGAAGGCACACAGGCCTTGGAGCCAGACAGGCCTGGCTTCTCCTTCCAGATGGGCAGACCATTAGCTCTCCGGTCTCGGGCAAGCCATCCTCAAGCTCTGCTTCCCCGTCTTATAAAATGGGGGTGATAGTGTGGCATGACCGCCAGCAAAGCCTATAGAAATGCCTGTACACAACGAGCAGCTTTAAATTGGGAGCCACAAGCTTGGCTTTCCACTGGGGGCTGGCAGGTGTCGTAAGGAGGAGGAGCTGGCCAGGTGGGACCAGTAATGAATTGGCAGTCACAGGCCCCATCGAAAGGGGCAGCTGCTGTGGAGTTCCACCCAGCTGGGTGTGATCATGTGGAAACCAGGTCCTGGCTTGCCAGAGCCTCCCGTGTGTTCCAGAGAAACAGAGATTGAGATTTTCCTTTTCTTGTTTCCAAATAGGAAATTTCTTAGGCACGAGATGTTGACAAGTAAATTAAAATAAAATTTAAAAAATATGATTGGGTCCAATAGACCAGCTATGAGTAGAGCAGGCCTGAAGTCCATCTGTTAAAAATGTTTGGTCTCAGTAAATGATCCTTGTGGTTATAACATGGGGGAAGCAGGGGAAGCATGCAGCATCACCCTGTCTGAAGAAAACACTCTCAGTGTGAAAGACCATCCACTGGGCCTGCGCTGCAATGATGATGTCACTGTCTAGTGTGAAATGAATTTTTAAACAGAAGGAATTCACATCCCACCATGTCTTCATCATAAGCTGAATTAACTACATTACAAATTAAGAGTAAGTCCTTTCTGTATTAAAAATAATTCTTTATAGAATATTTGTGATGCTGGGGGTCACTGAGGTTTAAGTGGTTGGTTTTTCATGTCCTGACTGGGAAAAATTATAAATTGGCAATTTTAGATTTAACACCCTTTTTAAAAAGCGGTTCATTGGGAACTCTTACAAATATCATAACCTGCCATCCTTCAATCACATCAAGTGGAATTGAAACCGAAAATGATACCTCTTACTGTGTGTGTGTGTGTTTAACCTGAGGATTAGGGTCTACTAGTTTAAGAGAGTTCTACTAAGGTGAATTTTGGTCACATGAATTCTGTCCATTCATAACTATAAGCACCAATAGCTATCCTCTGCTTGAGGGGCTGACTCATGGCAACCCTGTGTGCCCGGGGGTATCTGTGCTCCATCAGGTTCTAAGTGCTTGTTGCTGTTGTTTTGTGAAAAGTAGAATCCAAGTCCCTCTTCCAAATGACCTCTGGTCAGACTTGAACCCAACTGTCTGATTAACACGGAGGGAGTTAGTCATTTACATCACCCCCAAACGTCTGCTGTGGTTGGGTGCATTGAGTCCATCCTGCTCACAGCGATCCTACAAACAACTGAGGAAAACGCTGCCCAGTCCTGCGCCACACTCCCAGTCGATTTACCATCACATCCATGGTGGCCGCCACCGACAATCCATCTGGTCTAGGGCCTTCCTCCCCCTTCCTCCCCCTCCACGTTACCAAACACGGTGTCCTTCTACAGGGACTAGTCTCCCCTGACAACATGTTCACAGTACATGAGATTAAGTCTCGCTGGCCTTGCTTCTACGGGCATTCTGGCTACCATTCTTCAAAGACAGCTCTGTCTGATCTTTTTGCACTCCGTGGTACATTCAATTCTCTTTGACCCCACCATAGTTCACATGCAGGCTCTTCTTTGCTCCTTTCTTCCGGTGTAACTGAGTGTTCTATGAATAAAGACTGCATTTCACAGTCCCTGGTGGTAGAGTGGCTTATGAGTAGGTCTTCTTCTGACTACAAGGTCGGCAGTTTGAACCCACCAGCCACTCCACGAGAGAAAGATGAGGCTTTCTACTCAGATAAAGAGTTACAGCCTCAGAACCCCACAGGGCCCATTCTACTCTTCCTTCTGGGGTTTCTGTGGATCAGAATTGGTGCACTGGAAGTGTGTTTAGTTTTCGGTTCGGTGGCACTGTCAGGCACGTGGTGGACTACTAACCAATAGGTTGGTGGTTCAAACCCACCAGCAGTGCCAGAGGAGAAATATGAGACTCGTTTGCTCCTATAAAAATTAATAGCCTTGGAAATCCTACACAATGTCCTCATGTGTTGGCGTCAACTCCACGGTGGTGGGTTTGGTGTAGTTTTGTGACCATTTGACTTAAGTTCTGATCAATGATAAGCAGACGTGCATTGGAACACTCTTTTAATACTTTCCTCAAAAAATAACTAACACCACGCGCCCTTTTCCACTTCTTCCCTCCTTCTCTTTCCTTCTGCATAGTTTGAGGGCTGAGTGTGGTGTATGGAGAGGCATCCTGAATGGCAAAGCTTGTGCTGGAAGGAATCTGGATATCCGAGGACTTCATGAGGAACAGCTGCCCAGCCGGCACTGTGGATCCTCTTTTGCAGACGTTGCCAAGACACAGTCGTGTTTAAGCCACTACTGAGGGCTCCCCTGCTGCAAGCATGCGCACTCCAACCGATACACGTGGAGATGTTTCAGACCGGTGCCGTCACTTGCACAACATATTTGCTCAGGATTAATCCCCCATGTTTGACAAGAGAGCGAAGGCTAGATCAAAGGGAAAAAAAATGTGTTTCGAGGGGATACGCTAAGATTTCAAAGGAATCCCCGCGCCATCTTTAGTGATGCTGTAAGCGTGCTTAGCAAGCTGCAGACGTTGAAAACCCTCTACGGGATCTTCAGTGGAAGTGCACTGATCTCAGGTCATCCACAAGGCTACTGTCAGCATGGAGAGGCATCCCCGATGATTCTGCTTCGAAGTCCACACAAGTGGACCAGTACTAAGACTCAGTGGGCTCTGATTGTAGGCCATGTTCCTGGAACAATTCTGCATGCATCAGTATCATGATAATTGATCTTTGAAGACCCCTATCAATACAGAAAGGTCTAAGATGCGCAAAAGCAGGAGTTTCAAACCACCAACCAATCCCCTGGAACAGACAGGACTTCTACTCCCACAGAGATACAGTCTCAGAAACTCACGGGACAGTTATACCCTGTCCAATAGGATCACAATGCCATCGGCATGGCCTTGAGTTAGAGTTTGAGGATGGCACTTACCACTACATATAAATGTCTAAGAAATAGAGTGTGGGTTTCTTGCAGTAAAGCTTAAGAAAAGAAAAAGAAAGAAGAGCCTGAGTCGTAGTCTATAGAACAGAGTGGGACTACCCCTTTATTGGGTTTCGAAGGCTGAAAAAAGAACTTCCCGATAGCAGTAAGCCTCCTCTTTCTTCCTGCGAGTGGCTGGTGGATATGAACTGCCGACCTTGTGATTTGCAACCCAACAAGTAACCAAATACACCACAAGGACTCCTTTGATTTTTATTTCTTTATCCTAGTACTCTGTGTGTTCTTACCTTGTACCACCTTCTCACTTGCTCATGCTGACACTCTGTTCTTCACACTCATTTCTGGTCCCTGATCTTTACATTGGAGGCTTCTCTTGCCGACACGCCCTTGCTTCAAACCTGCTCCTGGCTGATACTGTCTCACAGTTTACGATCCTGCTTATGTTTTCCTAGACACCTTTCCTGGATCTCTGTGATACAGGTTATCACTTATCTCAGTGACAAATGTTTGCTTCAATGATTCTAAATGGCCTTTAGTACCATATAAAATTATGTATTTATTCATTTTCTATATGCTGACCATTTTTTTTAATGTCAGAAAAAGGGTAAGGACCTTGCCATTTTTGTTCACTGAGCTCTCCCAAACGTAGTCTGGTACCTAGTGAGCACTCACTGACCAGCTGAGTGAATGACTATTTGATGTGGTACACTCACCATCGGCAATCTGTAGGACTGCACAGGAGATCCACAGTGCTCAGTGGGTCCTTACTGGAGCTGCATGATGGTCGTGTACGCATTACAAGTAAGGTGTGGGCGTCTCACCTGCTCTAAGACTATACATATACCAGAGGATTTTCAAAGGGGTTATTGTACCCTGAGGACAATCTGAAATAGTCCCACTATTCCAAACGCTGTCAAATATGTCTTGTTTGGCTGGTTAGTTGCCATAAAGTGAGTGTTAACTCATGACAGACTTATATATAACCCCCTCAAAGTCTTAAAAATATATAACATAATAAGACATCACCCAGTCCTGGACCATCCTCACCAGGTTGAAATATTTGAGTCCATTGTTGCAGCTATTTTGTCAATTGATCTCATAGACGTTTCCCCTGTCTTGTTGCCTCTATACCCGAGGTAGTTAGTTTATTGTGCAAACTTGACTGATAAACACATGTGGGGTTGATTGAAGGGCGGAGGGATAAATGGCTCAGTGAGCCTCGCCTTTCTAGTTCTAGGGTCTCTTGCTTTCTGATGATCAGACCAGGGTGCAGCTGCCTTAGCCAGTTCCCTACTTCAGCTGGCAAGGCTCACTTCCTGCAAGACATGCCTGAGGAGAAGCCGCATGGACCTACCCCGATGCAACCCTGGGTGCTGGAGCAGCGTGTGGAGACCCCTGCCAGTGCGGAGATGCTGACACATTCACTGACTTCCCTTTCCTCCTGCAGTTGGCATCATTGCGTATGTTTTGTGAGATGGAGGAGAACTTTGTGGATTGGTGTTGGACATATGGGTTAATGTTGGACTTGTGGACTTGGGCAGCACTGGGTTGTGATGTTTTCTTGATGCACACTTAACCTTTATATAAAACTCTTTCTTATACATGAGTTTCTGTGGATTTGTTTCTCTAAAGTACCCAGACTAACACAATACCTTAACAAACACAATGCCTATTCTGAGCTATTGGTCTTCCCTGATGAAGTATGCAAAACAAGTGAGCCAAAGTCTCCTCACCTTTGCTTCTAAGAGCATACTGGTTGCCCAATTGGGCTTCAGAAAATTTGTGGGAAATTTGCATTGTCTTTTAATTCCATATTCCCATGAACTTTTTGAAGCCCCTTTGTTTTTCTGTTAAGACAAATTTGTTCTTTCCCCACCCTGAAAATCCACAGCAAATCTTAGCCAATACCACAATTCAAATTCATTGACACTTCTGTCTCCTCTTTCAATGTCCAGCTTTCACATGCATATGAAGCAAAAGAAACACCCATGGCTTCCCAGTAATTGCCATTCGGGTGATTCTGACCCACACTGATCCTGTAGGAGAGAATGGAAATGCTCCTGTGGGCTTCAGAGACTGTACACCTTTATGGGAGTAGAAAGCCTTGTCTTTCTGCCTCAAAGTGGCCAGTGGTGCCGAACTGCTGACTGTGAGGTGAGCAGCCTAATGCATAAGTCCCATATTACCAGGGCTCCTACAGAGCATGAGGGGAAGTTATTTCACAAACTACCATAGTAGGAGAACCTTGAATAAAAGCACGTCCGTAGAGAAGAGCCTGAAGTGCTGGAAGCACAACACAAGGATAAGAGTGGAATTTCAGCCATACCCCCAACTGTTGAGTGCTCTCAGGGTTTATAAAGGTGTTAAGGGATTAATACTTCTCTCAGAGTCTTGGATTACTTACCTGATCACCCTATCGGATGGTAGCTAACTAACCAGTGGGCCAGTATTCTTGCATTCTGTGTCTACAGAAAAATCTCTAGGGCAGTGGTTCTCAACCTGTGGGTCAAAATCCCTTTTGGGGTCAAATGACCCTTTCACAGGGGTCACCCGATTCATAACCATAGCAAAAATACAGTTATGAAATAGCAACAAATGTAATTTTATGGTGAGGGGGGTCACCACAACATGAGGAACTGTATTAAAGGATCGTGGGATTAGGAGAGTTGAGAACCAATGCTCGAGGGGCTCTTCCTCCATTCTCTTTATAAGCTTGTGTGCCCATCACCCAACTGTGAAAATGCTGCTTGCTGTTGGCTTATAGCTGTTCCCTCCCACAGAATACCCTTCCACTGAGGAGTGTCACTGGGCTGTAAGTCTATGTACTACATGCAGAAGGTTAGTTCTCTTGCTTCAATTCATGCTCCAGAAATATACGTGTGATTGGTAGGTTTATTGTGCCAACCTGGCCAATAAGAACACACAAGGAGAAGACGAGCCAGTCAGGGTGCAGTGTAGCAATGATGAAACATACCACTGTCCTCTAGTTCCTAAATGCTTCCTCCCCCCACACTATCATGATCCCAATTCTAACTTAAAAATCTGGCTAGACCAGAGGATGCACACTGGTACAGATAGGAACTGGAAACAGGGAATCCAGGACAGATGAGCCCTTCAGGACTAGTGGTGAGAGTGGCAATACCAGGAGGGTGGAAGAAGGGTGGGGTGGAAAGGGGGAACTGATTACAGGGATCTACATATAACCTCCTCCCTGGACAACAGAAAAGTGTGTCAAGGGAGATGTCAGACATCAGACTGGGACAAAATAGTAATAATTTATAAATTATCAAAGGTTCATGAGGGAAGGGGGAGCAGGGAGGGAGGGGGAAACTGAGAAGCTGATACCAAGGACTCAAGCAGAAAGCAAATGCTTTGAGAATTATAATGGCAATGAATGTACAAATGTGATTGATACAATGGATGTATGGATGAATTGTGTTAAGAGTTGTTTGAGCCCCAATAAAATTATATATATATATATAATTTTATTTATATATATATCATGTGGTATTAAGGTCACAGTTTGATTGGAGGGAAAAGAGATAAAGGGCTCAGCAAACCCCACCTGTCTCTCTCTTGCTCTCTGGTGATGGGACCAGTGTGCGGCTGTCTTAGGTAGTTCTCTGTCTCAACTTTCGAGTTACACTACCTGTGGGACACCCAACCCCATGGACCGTGTTGCTAGAGCTTGAGGTTCCTTTGAGACTCCTTCGCCACAGTGCTTGCTGGTGTATACATTGCTTGAGCTGGGGACTGTCTGATCCTGTCATCTGACTGACTTTTGGTGACCCGCCCTGCTGTTTGATGCCTGTGGCTAGACTGCCTGCCTAGAGAAGACTCAGCTGTCTGCTTCCTTGACCTTGGACCCAGCAGCCCTCATGAGTTGAAGCACTTCCAGTATATTAACTGTTTCATGGAAGTGAGTTGAACTGAACCCTCTGCACTGCTGTGTGGACTAATTAGCTTCTATATTCCTTCATGCTCTATCTATCTATCTATCTATCTATCTATCTATCTATCTATCTATCTATCTATCATCTATCTAATCACAAGTGTCTTGTTTTTGTTTCTCTAGTGAACACCGTCTAACACAATTGGCTAGTGCTTAGCTGAGACTATAGCCTTATTTTTATTTTCTTGCCCTCATTTTCCTCTCCATTTCCTTTTGTGAATCCTCCCCATTAAATCACTTCAAAAACAAACAAACAAACATCTCCAGCTCAACTTTTAAAGAACCCAAACTAAGAGTAGGCCCTTGTTATGTGCCATTGCTGTTGTTATGCTGTTAGTTGCCATCATTCAGCTGCGACCCAGGCCAACCCTCTGTACAACAGAACGAGACACTGAACAGCCCGTGCCATCCTCACACCTGTTCCTGTGTCTGAGCCCATTGATGCAGCCACTGTGTCCCTCCATCTCCTCGAGGGCTCTCCTCTTTCCCACCACCCTTCCACGACCAAACATGTCCTTCTGCAGAGACTGGTCTCTCCTGACAACATGTCCAAATTAGGTAAGACAGAGTCTTGTCATCCTTGCCTCTAAGGAGCACTTTAGCCGTATTTCTTACAATACAGATGGGCTTATGCTTTTAGCAGTCCATGGTCCTTTCAATATTCTTCACCAGCACCACAATTCAAATGCAATGATTCTTCTATGGTCTTCCTTATTCAGTGTCCAACTTCTACATGCATACGATGCAGTGGGGACTACCATGGCTTGGGCCAGGGGTATCAAAGTGACATCTTTGCTTTTCAATACTCCAAGGAAGTCTTGTGCAACAGGTTTACCCAATGCAAAATGTCTTTTGATGCCTTGGCTGCTGCTTCCATGAGCATTCCTTGTAGGAACAAGTAAAATAAAATACTTGACAATGTCAACTTTTCTCCCTTTATCATGATGTTAATTATTGGTCCAGTTGTGAAGATTTTGGTCTTCATTAAATTGAGTTGTAATTCACACTGAAGGCTACAATCCTTGATCTAAAGGTGGCGGTATATGCCAATAGTTAATCATAATCCACTCACCCTGTACACCCAGATTCCATTTTAAGAGTGTCACCAGAGTCAATCAAGCAACTCTTGCTATTGGCCACGGAGAGAACTCTTATTTGCCAACTCTGTACTAGAACATCTTGAAGGCCTCTTCCTTTGCTAACATTTTACACAGTGACAGTCTTTCAATAACTTTCACTTGTATTGTGACTCAAGGTGGGCAAGCAGAAAGTCAGAGGTACTTATATTGCAGATACTCCAGAGTCTGGTTTTCCCAAGACTCACTTTCTTCTGCACTTGTTAAATTAATTCACAAAGGTTTCTCACCCATAAAACAGACCAGTTACCTGATTCCATCAGACTGGGCACATTAGACTTTCTCTCTAAACATTTAAAAATGTATGTATTATTCCGACTTCTCATTTTACCCTGAAAAATACTGCCTGTTGATTAGACACAAGGGGAGATGGGTACAATGCCAGTGGAAGAGATAGTGAGAGCACCAATGGAAGGACTGATTCATTGAGGCAAAGGACCTCAACGACTAGATCTTTGTCCCTAAGAGAAGGAGAGAAGCAAAAAACAAAAACAACAACAACAAAAACACTAACCCTGCAAAATACTTGGAATGGGAAAGACAACCATATGAAGAAGCAGCAGGCTGGAGAAAAGGCTTTCCTCAGGATTGGATAGGAAATGTTCCAGCAAAAGAAGGATGGAATTGGAGCCCCTGGGGGTTCTGCTACTTTACCTTCTAGTGAGTGAGAGGAGGTGGTTCTTAAAATGATGTAGCTGTCACTGGGGAATCTGAATGACATGCTATGCTCCCAAGTCTTGCGATGGGGCAAGTGATGGGGGTGGCACAGAAGTAATAGAATGAAGTCCTGGGCAGACTTTCTAAAAAAATTTGTGGTAATATTTGATGAAATGTTACCCTCAAAACTATACTAACAGCTATTTCAGGAATACTAGCACTACTAGTTTGTAATTGCAGAATCAATATATGCATAGATATATGCGTTTATGGATATGTGTATATATGAGGGTACATCAAGAAGTAGTACTGCTATAAAATCATAGAGATCTTTATTAAACAAAAGTATTGAAATGTGAAGCTATTGTCTCTTGACTTATCATCTGCCCAAGTCTGTACACTTCTGAAGGCTGTATTCCCAACTCTCTCTGAAGAATTCTGCTTTCTTTGATTTATACCACGCCAAAATGGCATTTTGGCTAGGTCATAAATCATGTTTTCCATTCAAATGTTCTTTGAGTTTTGAGAACAAAAATGAAGTCTGAAGAGGAAATAACAGGGCTGGAGAGTGGATAAAGTGAGGTTTCCCAGGGAAATTCTCACAGGACAGCCCTTGCGACCCTTGAAGAATGAACTGGTGCATTGCCATGATGGGGAAAAAATCCTCAGTATAATTTTCTGGCTTCTTTTACATGAATACAGTTTTCAATTAAAAATAAATCTTCTTCCAAATAAGCCCCCACCATGACCTTCCTTTGAGTGAATCAAGTTTATCAAGGTTACCCCCTGAGCATCCCTACACATCTTTCTCTTCTAAGCCGACCTCTTTGACTGGAGTTTAAATGACTCAGCAGATTCCCCTGATGAAACCATTGCTTTGATTGGACCTTTCTATGTGAAGGCACCCTGTTATGGAGTCAAATTTCTTAAGAAGACTTTTCTACCCAAGTCTGTACCAATCACCACATAGGTGGGTGTGGCTATGCAAATAGGGGGATAGGTCTGTTTTGGGTACTGCCCCTTTTGCTATATGGAGCCATCTTTATAAATTATCTTTGAAGCAGTAGTAGAGAGAGAAAGCCAAGGACCATTGGAAGAACACCTTCCAGGTCTCTGCCTGAAGTGGTGGAGGCCAAGACCAAAGGCACCAGGGATGTGACACAGAAATAATCAGACAAAGCACAAGGAGCTGTGTGAGATAGTGACAGCCAGGTGACTCCCTGATCCTGGAAGGCAGAGGTCAAAGGACCATGTGGCTGAGAAGCTGAGGACTAGAGAGAAACGTAGATGTCGACTGAGGAGCAGTGTGTTGTTGTGTGTGGTCCATGGCTATATCCTTACTGTTTATTGATCCTGACATGTGTCCTATTAACTTCCTTAATAAAACCCCATAAATGGGAGTATTATCTGTGAGATTTGTGTGGTCATTGGAACAAATTAGAGAACCCAGGAAAGCAGAGTGCTGTGAGAGAATGGCTGGTATCAGAGTAAGTGAAAAAAGAACAAAGTCCGGAGGCAAGCCTGACCCTTGCTGTTTAGCAATAGGAAAGCCAGAGAAGGTCAAATATGACACCCCCCCCCATGCCATTTACCACACACACTAAGGAGACTAAGTGTCTTCCTGAGATAACTTGTCTGATTGCCATGACATATTTAAACATGTTTTGTTGGGAATTAGCCTATGCATGTATGAACTAGAATACTATTAGCAATACATTTGACTTAACTTTATTTATGTACATGGCAGGTGGTGATACTGTGTGCTCAAGGTGCTTCAAAATAACCCATGAAAAAAATCTCATTGTCCTATGCATTTGAAATACCCTCATATCTATGTGGTTACAGACTTCCCAACTTTAAACCCCAGTTCTACAAGAACCATGGAATCCTGAGCAGGTCACCTCCCTGCCCCGGGTCATCCCTGGTTCTGTCATTGGTAAAATGCGAATAGCAAAGGTATCTCACTTTAGAAAGTTACCAACAACATTGAACAGGATAACCTCTGTAAGTCACTCAAAGAACAGAGAGTGTGCGCTGTGTGTTTGTTAAATAAGCATTGCTCACCTTGTCAGACGTAACCAAGAGGTAATGGGTTAAATTGATGTATTTCCTGCAGGATGCCTCAGAGTATAATGTCCCCTATGAGATGTAGCTCTTACAGAGCACTTAAAAATATTTTAATAGAGTGTACTCCAGGACAAACATCTAGGAATCTATGAAAAAAGCTAAAAGTTAAAAGGGGTGTTCTTAGTGAGGGAGATGGAAAAGGAGAGCACGTCTGTGCTCATCCTGAGGCAGTTGCATTTGATGTTTGCTGAGGTTTCTTCAATCTAACGACCACGTCCGAGGTCGGCAGCATCCTGCTTCAGAAGAGTGTGTCACTGGGCAAGGACTCCCGAGTGCATTTCTGGGCTGGGAGGGACGCCCCTGCTTTTGTCAACCATGAAGCTTCTTCCTTGGAAAGTGGAGGACTTCAGAGAAGCAAAGAGTCAGCTGGATCCCCAGGAGAGTGGGATTCTGACCCAGGACTGAGAATTCTGAGACAAAGAGCAGGAGTGTGGGGCTGGCAGAGACCCTGGCAACAAGGGAGACTGAGAGCTGGGGAACAAGGACAATGCTAGAGACATTTGAAAGATCCCCAAATCCTTGTCCTGTCTTCATTTGTTACTCTATTCTTATGTATTAACTTCCCTTAGGGAGCAGTGGTGATCCCCGTAAAAGAGTAGGGTTCGTGGGCATTTCAGGGGCATCCAAGAAGGGAATGTTAGGGACTTTTCTCCCCACTGGGCAGTCCCGAGGAAAGCTTTGGAGGAATCTTCCGACAGGAAGTAGGTCTGAGCTAGGTGGACACTTGCCACAAGGACCTTCAGTTTTCCAACAGATGTTTGGGAAAGAGTTTAGATGCGACAATCTACTTGCTTATATGTAGGCACTGGGAGGAATAGCGAGGGTTGGGGGCTGGGGAGGATCTGTCACTCAACTAACATTTCCAGGACTGAACAAGAAAGAGCAGTCCAGTCCATACCCTCGTCTTGTTTCCAGGACCCACGGGAAAAGCTGCTTTTATGTTTTGTGAAAGCTTAAGAAATACTTTTAAAAAAATGACTTACGATTTGGGGAACCCAACTTTTAAATTCTGCACAGAAACCCAGTGTGCCCACAAGGAAAGACACCTCGAAATTTCGCCATTAGCAGAGCCAGAGGGGAGGGCAAAGGGAAGGAGGTAGGTTAAAGAGTACAGGGGGCTTTGAGCGAAGACCAGTTTCTAGAACATTGTGAGGTGACGAGTTAGTTTCCTCATCATTTGGGGCGTTCTTGCCTCTTTGGCTCAGTCTTCTTATGGAGAAGTCTAGAGGAAGCATGAGAGTCAACAGATTGCCTTTAGAAGATTTCTTGTTCTTTCTCTTGGTTTCCTCTATGAGAAATCTAGTCTTCCTGGGTTGTTGATGGGCTACAACGCTGAACCTGATGCTCAGGGCTAGGCACCCAGGGGTGCAGGAGCTGGGCTCTTCCATTCCCGCGCCATCCCGCCTCTCTCTCTTCAACAAGCAGCAGCAGGAGCAGTGCTAGGGGAATATAGCGATGGTGCAGAGACAGGCAGACGGGAGGAGAGAGCTGGAGAAAGCAACAGCTGCAATGCCACAGGCTCTGGGTCTAGGAGCGAGGGGGCAGCTCCACAGACACACCTACTGCTCTAAATCATTAGCGACAGAAGGCACAGCTTTTGTTTGTTGCTGGGTTGTTGCTTCCCCCCTGAGGAGACAATTTGCAGACCGTCCTAGTCTCTCCTACTCACCTTCTGTCTTGGCTTCAAAGGCTTGGTCAGTGAGTGTGTGTGTGTGTGTGTGTGTGTGTGAGAGAGAGAGAGAGAGAGAGAGAGAGAGAGAGAGAGAGAGAGAGAGAGAGAGAGAAGGTGTATGTCTTTCCAAAGGGGAGGATTTGGCTTGAATGTGATAAAAGGGCTTCCTGTAGCTGCATGAGTGTATTTCTCTCATGAGGGCATGAAACCCAGGGATGGCCTCCCCAACTCCACCATCGCCCTTTCCTTTTGCTTTTAAACAAAAGTAGTTAGCTGAGGTAGTTTGTTTATTGTGCCAACCTGGCCGATAAACACATGTGGGTTAATTGAAGGGTGGGGGGATAAATGACTCAGTGAGCCTCACCTTTCTAGTTTCCAGGTCTCTTGCTTTCTGATGGTTGGACCAGGGTGCAGCTGCCTTAGCCAGTTCCCTGCTTCAGCTGTCAAGGTTCACTTCCTGCAAGGCATCTCCGAAGAGAAACTACATGGATCTACCCCGATGCAGCCCTGGGTGCTAGAGCAGCCATGTGGAGACCCCTGCCAGCTCTGAGATGTTTACAGGTTCACTGACTCGACTTTCTTCCTGCAGTCAGTGTCATTGCGTGTGTTTTGTGAGATGGAGGAGGGCTTTGTGGATTGGTGTTGGACATATGGGCTAATGCTGAACTGTGGGCTTGGGAAACACTGGGTTGGGATGTTTTCTTGATGCGCATTTACCCTTTATATACAACTCTCTTTTATACATGAGTTTCTGTGGATTTGTTTCTCTAAAGTACCCAGACTAACATAGACGTGTTCAGAAGTTGCCCCTCCCAAGAAAGTTTGTGTTGAGACCTCCCAGATGGGGGCCGGGGAGGAGATTATAAACCCCTTGAAGGAGGAGTGCACAAGAGAACCCTCCCTATGGGCTTCCTGGAGCCGGCAGGGGACTGGGCACCCGGAGGCACTCAATAAACCCCTCTTAATGGAGAGCTGTTACAGATCTTGAGTGTCGAGCCAGGCCCTCTGGGAGCTCTGCCGGATAAGCACTGGACGTCTAGGTGAGCAGGCTCAACCTACCAGCCACTCCTCAGGAAACAGATGAGGCTCTCTGCCCCCATACAGATTGACAGGCTACAAAACTCTACACTGGAGGGGGAGGTGGGGGGAGAAAAGGGTAAACTGATCATAGTGATCGACATATCACCCCCTCCCAGGGGGACGAACAACAGAAAAGTGGGTGAAGGGAGACAGTGGTTGGTATAAGACATGAAAAAAATTTTTTTAATTACCAATGGTTCATGAGGCAGGGGAGGAAATGAGCTGATATCAAGGGTTCAAGTAGGAAGAAATTATTTTGAAAATGTTGATGGCAACATACGTACAAATGTGCTTGACACAATGGATGGATGGATGGATGGGTTGTGAAAAGAGTGATATGAGCCCTCAATAAAATGATTGAAATCAGAGAAAATGATGATGGCAACAAATGTACAAATGTGGATTGTGATAAGAGATGTTAGAGCCTATGGCAAAATGATTGAAAAACAAGCAAACAAGAGTCCACATATGGCCACGAAGAGTGGGATTTTGTTTGAGTTCCCTACTAAGACTGGCATGTCCTGATGGTAATGACAACCCATTTCCCAATAGCAGTGTCCTCTTCATTTGTGGTCAAGAAGCGGAGGCTTAGAGAAGTTAAGGAACTTGACCAAGATCACACACCAATGTGATGCATCTTCTGACCTGGAACTCAGACCTGCACAGGCAAATATTGCTGTCCAGCTGGTTGTAACATACGTCAAAAAACTGGGCTGCCCCAGGCCTTGCTTCTAAAGGTGCCGATTTTTCAGAAGCAGCCAGCTAAGATTTACTTCTGAGGCAACTCTGGGTAGATTTGAACTACCCACTTTTGGGCTAGACACACCTTGACCATTTGTTCCAACTGCAGCTTATACGCGTATTCCTAGGCATTTCTTCTCCCTGATCCTTGGCTCCCCTTACCTAATTCTTCGAGACCTAAATGGAATTTTCTACAGGTGTATAACATAGAGCCCACCCAGCATAGGGGACAGAGTTTGTTGATATATTTCTTACCCATCCCTCTCGCCTGCGTGGTCCGCACTGACCATTACTCATCCTCAGAGCTGCCAGGCAGCTCCTTTGGGCTGCTCATTAGATGTTTCCATGCAGTGTGAGGCTGAACACGACTCTCACCTTCGGCATCCTGCAGTCCAGAAAAGCAGCACGCTGGGGCTGAGCTAGGGACTGCTGCTGCTGAGAGTTCAGGGAAACCGCATCTAGGACCACCTGTTTCAGGTCTCAGGGAGTCTCCCAGTTTTTCCTAAGGACACCCGGGGCCTGTTTCCACAACTTTGAAAAGAACTCTCATTGTCCCTGGGTCTGAATAAGGGAGGTCTGGTTTGTTTGTTTGTTTGTTTGTTTATTGACAATAAGGCAGGGTGATTTATGTCCGGGCCATTTGTCTTCATAATAAATTGATTAAACGATCATTGCTGCGCTCCCCTCCCCCATAGCTGTCATCGGGAGAGTGGTAATTGGTGCCTGAAACCCGTGCTGGCATGTCATCAGAGCTTGCTGTTCTGATCTAGCAAAGCTGGTTGGGCAGCAGGGCGCCAGAGGAGCTGATGGGAAAATGAGTAAGCACAGGGCACCGGCAGGAAGATCTTCCTGCAGAAGAAGTGGCCCAAGGCTCTGGGTCTCCAAATTAACTCAAACTCCCCGGTCTCATCTTTAGCACCAAGGCATGGTGGTCTAGATGGAATCCGTGGATCTCCTTAGACAAGCACAGGTTAAATACACATGCCAGGAAGCTGGGCTAGCACTTCATTACAATGCGTTAATTATCATCACCTCCAAAGGCAATTAATAACAATTAAGGGTCTTGTAATAACATGAACACTGTGTGTAGCTACTTGGGAAGCTGCAGGGAAGTGGGCTGGATGGCTCTGGAATACCAAAGTCGGGAGGATCCACGGTGTGGCCTGAAAATGAGAACTGGCAAAAGGGTCAGATTTGGTTCCTTGAGTGGCATGGGCTCCAGGCCATAGCCGGGGCTGCCTATTTAGGCCAAGCTAAGGGACAGAGGACAGGAGTAAAACTAGCCACAGACCATCTTGTGTAGCCAGGGAGGTGTGAGATTCCGAGTGTCCGGGGGTTGGGCCTGCTTTCTCCAGTCCAGACTTTTTTCAGATTATACCTGCCTATGCTTTGAAGTCAAGTCCATCCCTGCTCTAGAGTGACAAGAAAAGTGTTCCCGAGAGGTCTAAGAGGGGACTGCTTCTTTCGCAGGTCTGTTGTGAGGAGGAAATGAAAGAATTCATGCGATGCATTTACAGACACTGTCTTGACACATAGCGAGCATTCAACAAATTTCAGCCCTTTAAGCAAACACAAAGAATGAAGCGAGGCAGCTATGAAGGCTCTGGGCTTGTCTACCTTATTCTGGGGACTCTGAATAGCTGTAATTGCTCTCTGGGGACCCTAGGCAAGCTGCTTAATCTCCGAGGGGCTCAGTTTCCTCAGCAGTCAATGGGAATCCCTCTTGTCGTAAGAGTTCAGGGAAAGGATATGCTAGGTTGCCTGATGCGTAGTTGAAAATCCCTAATAAATTGCATCACTTCTTTGCCCCTTTGCTGCTTTCGTGTTTTATACGCGCAGGTCGGGCCTCAGTCAGTCTCCATCTGGGTTCATAGGGACCCTGATGCGGTGTCTTCCTTGCATCAGGAAGAGCAATTTGGTGCCCAGACTTTTAGAGTCAGAGGAACTAGGATGAAACTCAGCTCTATACATCCCAGCTCTGTGATGTTTTCCCAAGTGACCTAAACTCCTGGAATGATGAAATGGGAATGGTGAAAGGGACACGAGTATGGATTGGTGCACTCCAGGAGGTAAGGTGTGCTGTAAAAACTGACTCACTGCTGCCCAGTCAATCCAGCTCATGGAGATGCCACAGGACAAGGTAGCACTGCCTCTGTGCGTTCCCAGGACTGTAACTCTTTACAGGAGTAGGACCCCTATCTATCCCCCAACTCAATAGAGCAAACTAACTGCCACTGCGTCAAGGCCGACTCATAGAGACCCTGGAGGAGAAAGCCCCGTCTCCTGCCAAGCTGCCAGCGGTTCAAACTGTTGACCCTTCGGATCTCTGCCCAACCAGAAGCAACTCCCCGACCTGGCTCCTATCTTCCTTCCAGACGTGCTATATAGATCATCTTTATTAAGGTGGTTAGCAGACCACTTAGGATCTACATGGTTAACTAGATAGTTGAAGACCCCTGGGAGTACAAAGGGTTCAGTGCTCCAAAATGGAAGCTTTTAAGATCGCACCCATGGCACCTCCGAAGAAAAGCCTGGCAGTTTGCTTCTGGAAGGTCACAGCTTTGAAAAGCCCACGGAGCAGTTCCACTCTGCACCCACACGGGGTTGCCCCTCATGAGCTGGAACTGCCTCCACAGCAACCAACAACAACACGGTTAGAACACTCAACTTGAAGCAGAGCGCCTCCATTCAGTCAAGGCTGTCCCCGAGTGTTTATTTATCAGTGCACCCGTTGGGGAAATTCAGTTTGCATACTAATCTTATTCACATTTTAAAACTGAAACTTGGGGTGGGGTGGGGGAGTAACAATAAATAAACACCTTTAAATACAATAAATACTTTTAAAATAAAAATAAATTAAAATTTTATGAGCTAGAGATATTTTCTAGAAAACCCCATTAGTGAAAGAATATGCATTCCCCACCACGATAACAAAAACTCAAAGCAACACAAGAAAATTGGAGATCCACTAGTCAAGATCCATCACTCCCAGACTAAGTTGAGAGTTTTCATATGTATTCTGCCTGAAGGTAACTTCTGGTGTAAAATATTTTTCCTTAAAAGACAAATGCTTTCTTTCTCTAATAAATTGTCAATTTCCTAAGGTAAAAAGTATTGTATACAGCATTTTTTAAAGATATTTTTCCCATTTATCTTGGGAAATCACAGAGATGATGAAAACGCTAAATATAATTTAATGTAAATGTATTCAAATAATTACAGGAAGAGAAATGGACCACAGGCCCAACACCCCTGTGTGTGCTAAGATGGACGACAGGAGGCCTGGTGTTTTTGCCTTGAGAAGGCAGGGTTGATGCATTCGACACTAGTGGAGTTAAAGAATCAGAAATCGTGTCCTTACAAGCAACATTTTCTCCCAGTTCTCCTTTCTTCTGCCTTGTTGCCCTCACTTGTTCTTTCCCCTGTTCTTTGATTTCGCAATACGTTCCTGTCTTTCCCTCCTTTGCCTCTTTCTTTTCCTGCTTTTATACCCCTTCATGTCTTCTCTCCCTCTTTCTCTCGATATCCCGGCACTTTGTCTTTTATCTCCGTGAATACCTTTCTGTCTCCCATTTGCTGCCCAGCTCTGCATTTTTCTCTTCGTGGCTGTCCGCATGGCTTCTCTCCCTCCTTCTATCTTCTTCTCTCCATCTCGTGCAAAATCAGAGAGTCGTCATTGCATGCAGCATCAGTAGCTGTCATGGAGGCGATTCCGACCGTGTCAGAGTAGAACTGTGCTCCGGAGGTTTTCCATGGATGGGCTTCCAGATGTGCGCCTTTCTTCTGAGATACCACTGGGCAGCCTTCAAGTGCCCTCATTTTGGTTAGCAACTAGCTCGCTAACTGCACCGCCCAGAGACCCTGAGCTAGGCATGACGAAAAAGAAAGCACAGTTCTATTTCCACCTCTAAGGAGCTCCAGGGCTCCTAGAAAAGGTAAAAAAAATGGCCTAAAAAGGATAAGTCTTACACTGCACATCAGCCAGCAACCTGGGATAGTGTTCAGTTAGCATCGTCTTAGAGGGAAGTAAATGACAAAATGACATTTTTAAAGATGAACCTTGTGGGCTGATGAAAAGTTTTCCAGGCAAAGCCATCAGTAGATCCAACTCCGATGGTAGGTCTGATTATAGAAAGTTTAAGATATGGTGTGAAAATTATGTCAGGCACTGTGAGATGTCTGCTGAGGGTGAGGGGCTAGTCAGAATGAAAGGCTTGACAGCTGTCCTCTGGTCCTGGCTCCCCACCAAGTCCCATCTTTTGGATTCACAGAAAAGTTTATAGAAACCACCATCACAATTGTACTTTTAAAAAATAAATGATACATTTAATACCAAAAAGAGTTGAATAAATAATCACAACAAAGGGGTATTCCTTCAAGACAGCTACATTTAAGTTCATGTAAAGCTTGCTATACCTATTTAATTCTTTGCCATCAAGTTGATTCCAACTCATATAAACCATAAAGGACAGAATAGACCTGCCCCTAAAGTTCCCAAGTTTATAATCTTTTTTTTTTAAGTTTGATTGGAATTTGGGTGAAAATTTATAGAGCAGTTTGGTTTTCCATTCCGCAATTCATACACACTTTGATTCACGACATGACTTGAACCCCCCACAATGTAACGAAACTCTCCCCATATCCTCCTTGTGTTTACCATTTCCATTTTTCCTTCTTCCATACCCGTTCCTACTTTCTGAACCTTATTTCAGAACAAATGTACACTGAGAAAATCACCAGAGAAGCTGGATTATGTGAGGAAGATCGTGGCATCTGATTTGGAGGCAGGCTTGTTAAGAACCTGCGACATGCAGATGACACAACTTTGCTTGCTGAAAGGTAGGAGGACTTGAAGTATTTGCTGATGAAGATCAATGCTTGCAGACATTAGTATGTAAAAAAGACTCAAATTCTCCCAAATGAACCAATTGGTAACATCATGATCAATGGAGAAAATGTTGTTGTCAAGGATTTTGTCTTGCTTGGATCCACAGTCAGTGCTCATGGACGCAGCAGTCAAGAGATCTAGGAATGAGTTGCATTAGAGAAATCTTCTACCCAAGATGTCTCTAGAGTATGGAAAAGCAAGGAAGTTATTTTGAGTGTCAAGGGGCTCTTGACCCAAGCCAAGGTATTTTCCATTGCTTCTGAAAATTAAAGTTGGACATTGAATAAGGAGGACTGAAGAAGAAGCTATACATTTGAATTTTCATGCTGGAGAAGATTGTTGAAAGTATCAAGGGCTGACAAAAGTAAAAACAAATCTGTCTTGGAAGAAGTACAGCCAGAGTGCTCCTTAGAGGTAAGGATATTAAGACTTTGTCTTAAACATACTTTGGACAGGACCATTCCCTGGAGAAAGACATCATGTCTCATACAGTGGAGGGGCAGCGTAAAAGAAGCAGGCCCTCGATGATATGGATGGGCACAGTGGCTGCATCAATGGGCTCAGGAATAGGATCAATTGTGAGAATGGTGCAGGATCGTGCGGTGTTTCCTTGTTATGTACAGGGTTGCTATAGGCTGGAACCGATTCTATGACACCCAACAACAACTACAACGCTGATATAATTGCTGACCATATAGACTTGTCAATTGTTTGACTGAAAGTTGAGCCATGGGGTTGAGTTCAGTTCCAAGCTCAAAAGGCCCATAATCTCTAGGGTCTCACCAGCATCACCCTATCCATTGACCGGTACCTGGCACCTCTTATTGGGATCCTTTTCACAGTGGTTGACAATAGCAACCAAGCACCAAAGAACCAAGTTCTTTGGTCTCAGGATCATGGAGTCTGAGGTTTGTGGGATCCATTAGTCTATTGGGCCATTTGTTTCTATGTGTTATTCAATCCTTCACTCTTCTTTGCTCCTTATAGGGAGATACTAATAATTGTCTCTTAGGGGACCACTAACAAGCCTTTAAGACCCCATTTGCTACCCACTAAAGTTGGATGTGGACTATTGTGTTTGTAGACTGTGTTATTCCATTCGATCTTCTCAGTCCAACAATTCATTCACTTAAGGTGTTTGGCTATGGCGAAGATGTTTTCATCCCTACATGCTCTGCTATGGACATAGTTGGCATACATATAAATACATATGCAGCATTATTCTCTGTGTATATATATATGTGTCTATATGCACACACACAAACACACACATATATCTGTGTATCCCATGTATATGGAGGGTTGGTTGTGATGGGTTTTATATATATAAATGGTTCTTATATATATATATATATATGGTTTTTTTTAAAACACAAACAAACAGATAAACCCTTCAGATTTCCTATCCCTCAAACTTAAATAATGGTTTAATAAATGAGAGGAAATGTAAAATTAAGATGGACTTGGAGTCTTTAGTGATAAACAAGTTCATCTCAAACAAAGCAAACAAAATCCTACATATATGTTTCTGTTTATAGCTCCATTTAGCTTTTTACCCACTTTGGGGTTTGTGTGCTTATGTGTCAACGATTACACTTGAGATTATTGTTATTACCGCAATTGCAGGATTGTGTATGCACTAGTATTTGCCACTGTTGCTCCTCTAGTGTTTTCCATCGCCAAGGCTCCAACTTTTGCCCAAGCAGATGTTCACACTTTCTCCTTCCACAACTCCCGGTGAGTTTGAACCACAGACCTTTTCCTTAGCAACCATGCCCTTCAATCACTCACTATAATGCCTTTGTACTCTTCCAGGTGGCTTCAAAACAGGGGCAGCTTCCTTTGTCACCTTGATCACTACTTCTGTGCAGACCTGCACCGGGGAAGCACACAATGCTCAGTGCCCAGGAGGTTGTATTGCACTCGAGGGTCAGTGAGGCGCTTGGGCAGGTTTCTAAGGAGATGTTCCCTAGTGGCCCTTTGTGGGACTCTGGAAACCCTCAGGCAGTGAATCTACTTCCAGAGATAATGCCCCTGCTGGGTCTTATGTGTCACAATGATGGTGGCCTTCATTTCCACATTCATTACTAGGTGGTGATATAAAGAGGGCCCTGGTGACTCAATCATAGATGTGTGCCCGTCATGAGGGAAACTGAGGTTTGAGTCCTGGCCAATCACCTCACATGCAGTCGCAATCCGCTTGTCAACAGAAGTTTACCTGGCCCCCGTGGTTCGGAATCACAGTGGTGATCCTGGATGAAGACAGACTAAGAAGAAAGATCTACTGATCTACTTCCAAACACTGGACAATAAAAATCCTCAGGGCTACAATAGTCCCATTCTGTCATGCATAGACCGTGAATAGGGGTGGTGGTGGGAAAGGAGGACCTGATCCATGGTAACTAACCACAGCAGTAGGATTCAACTCATTCAAGTGTTTGGAGATCTAGGTGTAAGGGATCTTTAGAAGCAAAGGGTGTTGCTCATCTTGGAATACAGTGCGTGTGTGTGTGTGTGTGTGTGTGTGTGTGTATAAGAGGGGAGTGTAGAGTAAAGGAGAAGTTGGACCACACAAAGCCAAGGAAGGTGGGTGAGGGGCCAGATTGAGCCTTCTTCTCATCCCCCTTAAGCACTTGCATGCAGCCAACATTCGTGGAGTCTTGCTATGTGCCAGGTAACTGCTAGTGGCTTGGCTTTGGTATCATGTGACTTAATTCTGTATAAACACTCTTGTATACTCACTACATAAGTCTTTGTCCTGCTAGACACCCAGTGACAAAAAATGCAATGCCTATTTTTTCCACCACTTTAGACTCAGAACCTAGTATACTAAATGGCATATAGTAAATTCCCAACAAACACTTTTAATTCAACATAGAAAAAAAGACTTCCCTAAGACCTTATATCTCCTAAGGGCATCTAAGTAGAACTTGAAAAAAAGCCCAGTTCAATGATTCTCTCTCTATGATGGCTTCCAAAGATATTTTAAACAGGGGGACATGGGTGACCTTTTCTGTGCACCACTACGATGGCAAAGTAAAGAGAAGACAGTTTCCACTGGTATTCCGGCCCTCCCCCCAAAATGGATGTTGCTGCTTTGGCCCTGGGACCTGTGTGTGTGGCCTTGTTTAGAAATACACTGTGTATAAGCATCATGATCTTATGAAATAAATGAACTGGAGATGTTATCTGTTAGGTTAAGAGGATTCCAAAATGGGGCAGGCTGAGTCTGAATCGCATCTGATAGGTGTCCCTAGAAAAGGGAGAAGAGCCACTGAGACAAGGAGAGGGGGAGGAGACCATGTGCTGGTGCCACTGCAGGCAAAAGCACCCTGGGACTTCCCAAAGCTAGGAGAAAGGCTTGGGGTAAAAGAAACCCACATGACCAACACTTAGCTCTCAGATTCTCAGTGTCTAGAACAGCAGGATAGCAATGCGTCACTGTGGTTTTCAGCCACCCACTGTGTGGCATTTGGTTACAGACACCCAATGTGGCTAAGAGTAGCCCCTTCCTTGGAGGAAAATGATTTGCAACTAAGTCTTGCCTCTGCTTAATGTACGTTGAGTGACCTTGAGCAACTCACGGTCTCTTTCAGCTCAGATTCCTCATCTGTACATGCAGGATCATAATTCTTGCTTTGCCTAACACTCCAGGGATGCTTTAAGATCAAATTCCATGAGGTGCCCTGTCAGGAAGCATTAATAAAGTGCAATGTGCTGCATCAGATTTAGCTGTTAGGTTTAGAGGTCAGGCTGAAATCAGAGTCTGAAGTAACAAAAAAAATGGCTCGTCCAGATATGGATAGAAACCTAACAGGCACAATGAACATGTTAGTGTGTTACGCCCCACTCCTTTGATGTCCAACCTACAAATCTTAAGTCATTTATTCATGGATTGCTTCATTATACATTCACTAAGTGGTCACCCGATATCAGGTACTAAAAACCAACCACACCCCAAACACTGCCACCCTACCCATTCTGACTCACAGCTGGCCTGGATGGGGTTCCCGCAGCTGTAGATCTGTACGGGAGCAAAGAGCCTCATGTTTCAACTTTGGAGCAGATGATAGGTTCAGTGTAATTAAATATATATTAAATATATATATATAAACAAATATAGATATTTGTTCACTTGTTTACACAGACAAGGAAGCCTAGAGAGGTGGATAAAACTTAGCTTCTGTCCCAAGGAACAGACCAAGGCTGTCCATAGCCACTGGGAGAGCCTCGTCCACACTGGAGGCACAAGTCACACGGACACATCCCTTGGGGGTCTGAACCAATTTCCATCCATGCGTCCAGGTCAAACAAGCCCTGGAGGTGTCGTAGCTTATGGGTTGGGCTAGTAAACCAAAGGGTCAGCGGTGCAAAACCACCCCCTACTCTGAGGGAGGAAGATAGGTTTTCTACTCCAGTAAAGAGTTAACAGTCTTGGAAATCCACAGGGATGTTTCTATCCTAGGCTATAAGGTTGCTATGAGTTAACATCACGACAGTGAGTTGAGCTTTTCAGGGGCGCCATTTTGAAGCAAACATTACTAATGATCAGGGTAAGGTCGTGTCCAGCCCAGCATGAGGTCACCAGTAGGAAAAAACTATGACCCAAACCAAAACATCTACTTGTCATCTACAGACTTGATACCCACCATTAAAAAAATCTGTTTAACCCAAATTTCTAGAATCACAGTGCTCCCTTTTGCAAACTGTATTTCCTAGTTTGCTTCTATACGTTATGGCTCATTGATTAATTTAGTCAGGAACTTTTATCAAATTAGTTCTGCCAAGTTTCATTCTTCTCATTTCCACCTCATATTCTCTTCAATAATTTCCAAAGGCCTTTGTGTCAGGAGAGTTTTGGGTTAGTCTCCGAGTGAGAATGAAGTTTAACTCACTCAAGTGCTGTACCCACTTGAACTTGACTAACGGTCTATTTCACCTCTCCCGGTACATCTGCATATCATGTTCTAGTTTCAGAGAGTTAGTTCTTATCTACACCTGAAAAACTGAAAATCTTTTATTATAAACATCCGTGTGTAAACATGCATAAAATTATTTAAGCAATGAAATGTTCAGAAATATCACAATTCTGTGATATTACAAACAGCTCTTTGTTCTGTGTGGCATTATTCTTATGTAGTCTAGAAATTCTAAGCTAGTTTTGCAAAAAAAAACCCCACTCATTGCCATAGATTCAATGCTGACCCTGAGCAACCCTATCAGGGTAGAACCGCTCCGGCACGTTTATGAGAATGTCACTCTTTTCAGAAATGGAAGGCCCCATTTTTCTCCCGAGGAACAAATGGTGGTTTTGAACTGTTGACTTTGAAGTTAGCAGCCCAACACATGACCACTATGCCGCCAGGGCTCCTTAATTTTTCAAGATTATAGAAAATATGCATCACATACATACATTTCTTAGTAATGGTCAAGTCCTATCTGTCCTGCCTGTATCAATAGTTCTAAACTTATGTGTTCATATGGTTTTAGGAGATACTAGCTGGAATGTTCATATGAAAATCCTACCCACCCATCTACTATTGGACAAATGAGCTGGCTGGGGTCAGCCGTAGAGAACTGTAGGCATGAGAGGGGGGAAAAGTATAGCCATGCAATTCGAGGTTTGGTTGCTAACAGGAAGTAAGGTTGGTGGGTCAAACCACCAGTTACAACAATGAGATTTTCTGTTTCCATAAAGATTTTCAGTCTCAGAAACACACTATAGGGTTTCTATGAGTTCAAGTCAACCCAATGTTTTTGGCAATGGTTTTGGTTTGGGGCCATGGAATTAAGGATTCCTGGTGACACCGTGCTAGGCTGCTAATCTCAAGGTCAGAAGTTCAAACCCACCAGACTAGGCATGAGGGAAAGATGAACTTGTCTGGTTTAGTAAAAATTTGCAGTCTCATAAACCATAAGGAGTCATTCTACCCTGTCCTACCTATACAGTCACCATAAGTCAGAATTGACTTTATGGATGAAATATTGAGAGAATTTGCTGGATGTAGTGGGAAGAGGCTAAATTCAGGAACAAGGTGGTCTAGGTTCAAATCCTAGTTCTGTCACTTCCTGGCTAGATGACTATGGTCAAGCAATTTAGTGTCCTGAATCACAATTGACATACTAATAAAATGAGATCCCAGGAGAGTGTGATGGCTAATTTTAGTTGTCAACCCTACACTCATTTGCAATTTGCATAATGTACCATCATACAATGTAATGTAGTCACTTCTAATATGTAATCAAATGTAATATAACCAATCAGTCATTTGAAAGAGGAGTTCCTTAATAAAGTATTGCTTTGGACATAAGGCCTAACTGCCTTCATATGAGAAGAGACAGTTGAGGGCCATCCCACGGCTTTGGATTTGTAAATTTTGGACTTTGGCTGAGATCGCCTGCTTCCCTAGGGACCACCATATGTTTATTATTTTTATGCCCTTCTTTTTTATCACATAGGTTAGTCTAGTAGACGTGTTTCTGCCTTTGTGATGGGTGTTACTGAAAGTTTTACATTATCTCCAACCCTCATTGTTTGTCTATAATTGTCCAGTCACTTAAGTTTTTAATCTGTACCATGTATTTTGGTGTAAAAATCAGCACTATATATGTAAACATTTATAGTGTTTTAAATTCTATATCATTGGTTTAGTTAATGGTACTAAACAGTGTTTTAAATTCGATATCAACAGTGTTTTAAATCCTATATCATTGGTTTAATTAATGGTACTATCAATAGAATGGCCTTATGCCCCATAGGGATGATTTACAATATCCAATAAAATGATAATTATATTTCTGAAATGAACCAGGAGCATATATATAAACCACGGGTATTAGAATGTATTCTGAGCTCACACCTAAACATAGTCTTAATCTAAAAGCAATTAATTCTTGTGAAATGGCCCTACCTGATATTTGCAGTCATGAAGAGACTACTGAAGCTATGAGTGCTATAGCAAAGTATGGTGAAGAAATCAGATGGTTCCCAGTTATAAGAAATAATAGCATCTGTGGCCGTAAGGTTTGTCAAGCAGCCATCCAAGTAAGTCATCATCTACGTGCACATAGAAGAAGAGCCCAGAGCTGTGTGATCCAAGGACTAAAATAATGACATCTAATTCCAGAGAAGGAGCTTACATTCTGCATACCCAGTTTGCAGAAGGTTGGGGTCACTCTGAGTCATCCTTGGCCCGATGGCAGTGAGGCTGGAGTTCTCTGGATGGATGGCAGTGAGAGCCCAAAATCCGTGTGCAGGTCCACATAGTGATGAAGCCTCCAGGGAATCCCCTCGGACCACAGACCAAGGATGTGGACAGCTTTGCTTCCAGACAGAGTCGGTTATAAAGTGGACAGCTGCAGATGTTGTTAGGTTAAAATGTAACACCTTACTAGTTGATTTCTTTTTGGATCCACTTTGAATTTATTCCTGTGTTTAATATTTTCTGTTTGCTTTCTGATGGAGATTTCCCTCTGTTTTATTTTGTCACTGTGGTTGGGTTTATTTTGTTTTTGTTGCGCATGTTTTCCTGTACATTAAATCCAGAAGAGGTAAATCTGGAGTGACAGTAAGTGGATCAGTAGTTTCCTAGGGCCATGCCAGGGGAGGCTAGGGGGATATGTGAAACTAGCGACAATGAGTATAAGAAAGGAGAAGATGTTCTAAAATGGATCATGATTATGATTACATAACTCTTTTAGATGTGATTGAAGTATTGAATTGCATGGTATATAAATTATATTTTAATAAAACTGCTAAGAAATGAAATGAAAGAGGGGTTTCGATTGTGCTCCATCTCCAGACTGTACATAGGTATTTCAGCAGGGCTATCTCTCACTCACCTTCTCTTCCTCCCACTCCCCCTCTTTGCATTTGTCACCTCACCTCTGAATGTTGGGACATAAGCTGGCAAAAGTCTCCAGTTTACCATCGGATATAAGTTTTTGACTTGTCATACCTTAGGATCCTGTAAACTAGCAAGCGTCTACATCGTTGGACTTCCCAGCCTCCCACAATCCTGTAACCGAATCCTTTGGGAATACGTATATGGATTAATGAACATTTCCCTCTCTTCTTATATTTTACTGATTCTGTTTCTCTAGAGAATGCTAACTGAAATGGATAATGCAGTAATCAAATAAAGAACACAATGGAAAGGACTCAGGGCATGCTCTGGGTCACAGTAGGTGACGGATAAACAATAGAAACTTTCCTTGTTAAACCATCTCCAACCTTTCAGAAATGCCGTCAAGGAAGGCAGGGCTTAGCTTTCTAGATACATCAAGGGCTCAGGAAAACCTAAGTCGTTTGCAACATTAACTAGCCCAAGGGAGGCCATGGCAAAGACTAAGACCCACCATGGCAAAGACTAAGACCCACCATGGCAAAGACTAAGACCCACCATGGCAAAGACTAAGACCCATCATGGCAAAGACTAAGACCCACCATGGCAAAGACTAAGACCCACCATGGCAAAGACTAAGACCCACCGTGGCAAAGACAAATTGTCCCAGCATTACACATTGCTGTGTCTTTTCCTTAAAAAAAAAAAATGAGGAGCTGATTCCAGGAGCCCAAGCAGAAAGTGAGAGTTTTGAAAATGATGAGGGCAACGAATGTATAAAGTGTGCTTTACACAATTGATGGATGGATGTGTGGATTGTGATAAGAGTTGTATGAGCCCCCAATAAAATGATTTTTAAAAATTGCTTTAGAGCTCTTCCTTGAGTTCAAATGAAATCCATTCCTATCGTCATACTCAGAGCTTGATGTTCATAACATTTCAGAATAAAAAAACACATCAGTTCTCTGTTTACTTTCTGCTTATTAAACAGAAAAACAGATGAAAGGAGCAAACAGAGTAAAGACATGAAGATTATTTCCAATTTCTTGAGCTAGCCCTTCCACCTGTATACTTTGATAAGAGCCTAACAGAGAGCAGCGTCTGCAGTTACACAAAGCTCACAAATAAGAAGAAAAAAAGCCATTCACTTCTGTCATTGGGCTATTTCATTTGTGAGACATCAAATAGCCAAAGGACAACATGTCATGGGAACTGACTTCAGATTTAAATTGTCTTAAATTTTCATAAGCCTGGAACTTTGTAGAGGGTCAAGAGAGCTTGCACAGCCATCTAGCATCTGCATGCAAAATAAACAAGCAAGCAGACAAATCCCTCGCCTCTACTATTTTTGAAAATGAAGGAGGAGGAAATTTTATAATGTGCGTCAAGAGCCCATTCTGATGTTTGATTAGCCTCACTTAAGAAAATGCCCTTTAAAGATAGGCTGTTATTTTTTCTGCTTGAGTAATTTGTTTCGCTGTAAAGATAGATAACACCGGTCTACATAAAATGATAAGAATGGGACCCAAGGTGAATTGGGGGGGGGGGCATGGAGTGGAGACCCAATGACCTTCTGTAGACAATTGGATATCTCCCTACAAAGGGGTCACAGGGAAGAAATGAGCCAGTCAGGGTGCAGTATAGCACCGATGAAACACACAACTTTCCTCCAGTTCTTTGGTGCATCCTCCCCCACCACTATCATGACCTTAATTCTACTTTACAAATTGAATTAGATCAGAACATGCACAATGCTACAGACAAGAGCCTGCAACACAGGGAATCCAGGACAGATAAACCCCTCAGGGCCAACAAAGAGAGTAGAGATACCAGGAGGATTAGGGGAAGTTGGGGGGAGAAAGGGGGAATCAATCACAAGGATCAACCTATAACCCCTTCTCAGGGGGACAAACAAGAGAAAAGTGGGTGAGGGGTGACAGAGGAAGAAGTAAGCTGAAAATAATAATCTATATCAAGGTGGGTGGGGGGTGGAGGGGGAAGGAATGGGGAGGTGATATCAGAGGCTCAAGTGGGAAGAGAATCCTTTGAAAATGGTGATGGCAGCATATGTGCAAATGTGCTTGACGCACTGCATGAAGGTAAGGATTGTGATAAGAGATGTAAGCGCCTCCAATAAAAGTATTTAATTTTTAAAAAAAGAGAGAGAAAAGAATGGTACCGGTCACTGAGTAAACTAGAGAGAAAGGTACCTTAACTTTAGAGTCCCAAGACCCAAGCTCAGATCTCAAGTTGACACTTGGTAGCTATGTGACCCCAAGCTAATGGCTTCACCTTCCCAAATATGACGATTCTTTGTGTGTCCAATGGAGCCCTGTTTGCAAAGCATGTTGGGTACTCCCCAGAGGAGGAAGAAGTAGTGATTACAGAGTTTGGTTAAGCTTATTGTGCTATATTAAAGCACGGAAATATCCATGCATTGGTAGGTGTGCTATTTTAATGTTTTCTCAATCTAAAATTCAAGTTATTAATATCTTGAGATCAAGATAAATGATTAAATTATTCAAATTAGGTGAAAAGACAAACTGATGCAAAATCTACCAGTCTAGACAGGTCCAGGCCTGCATGAATTACAATAAGCAACTACAGTGTTGTCTTACAAGCTCCGACGGAAAGAATCATAATTATTGCAGCTGAAAGGATTTCTTAGAAGGAATATTAATGTCACAATATGGATATCACTACCCGCACATCAGCACCAGATTCACCAATTATCCATGATAAAAATACAGATGTCAAATAAAAAATGTTTTTTTTGTGTGGGGAAACTATAGCTTCTTATCAAGACAAAATTTACGGTCCATAGGAGGATGGGGGTGGGGAGAGGGGAATGGACTATTAACACAAGAAGCCCTCAGGATGATCAAACAGCAGATTAAAGTATTTGAAGGTTTTTTCTGAGGAAAATATGTAGCGCTAGCTCCAAATATTACCTCACCATCCCTCTGACTTGTCAGAAAATCTGCAGAATGAGTTTTTTCAGCAGCAGAAGAAATATATTTGCAAAAAATGCGTTTCCAACCCACCCAGTGCCATTCCTGAACCACTTCATTTCTTAGGTCGCACATTTTTTTTAAGATTAAGAAAGAAACCTTTTTTTTTCATTTTCACCCTTCATAATTTATTTTTCCTAAATTTATGTGGTCTGTAGTTTGAATTTGAGTGAATTCTACAGACCAATCATTTACAACTTGAAGAATGTCATCTTTATAAATGAAAGGGGGGAAAATGTCGAACGCGATTTGAAATTTTCAAAGACTTCAGATTTTCTGGAGCCCTGGAGGTTAGAGAACAGCCTCCCCCCTCACCCCCCACCCTCCAAAAAAGATTGTCCTGAGAAAAGTTTTAAATCTTAAACCAAAAATAGCCCCTGAAGTCTTTTTAAAATCAAGCTATAGTGGGGCTTTATGAAGCACTATGCTTTTTAAAGAACTATCCATATGCGATCAAGCTGACAAGAGCCATGTGGGGGATGGGTCGGACCTCCTGGGGTGCTTGGCTTACATGAATGGGTGAGCAGGGCCTTAGCCAAGGAAGGTTGGGTGCTACTGCATGGCTGAAGAACGTGATCGACGTCGTGGAACCGTAGGAAGGAAAATAGCGGAACTGCTATATACTTGGCTGTGTGTATTCTCAACAATCGGACAGAAATAAAGTTCAAAACCACACCCCAAAGCAACAACAATGATATAGCATTCTTCATGCTTACAATATATTCAAATAATATAAAACCCCATGACCTTTCAATTCCCATTTCCATAAACTTTTCAAAGCCCGTGTGTAGATTTTCATAGTATATGAGTATCTCACACTTCAGTTGGTTTGATCTTTTGCACCTTTATTGCAACTAAATACCAACGGAAGGGCATGGTTATGTTGTTGTAGTACGGTGATCAGTAAATCCAGAAAAACAAACCGAGATGCACACGCTATGAGGCAGAGGAATGTGATCTTCAAAGGAGGGGCATACAGGACAAAGGAGCCAGGCAGGTTTCCCTTCAGGCAGGCTCACAGATAAGGACGCTTTCTACTTCCGTAGAGTCATGGTCCTGGACTCCCACAGGGGCGGTTCTGTCCTGTCCTATCGCGTGTCTGAGTCAGAATTGACCCAATGGCAGTGAGCTTGGTGTTTGACCCCCGTTTCCATAAAGACTACAGCCGGGACACTGTGGGGGCAGTTGTACCTTCTCACAAGGGATCAGACTCTACTTGAGGGCATCGAACAACAATAGCAGTGTCCTTCAGGGGGTATCAGGTAGTGCTATTTGTTTGAAACATATGCCTGTATTATTAGATTTTTAAAAAGCCACAGTGAATAAAACAGACCAGATGAAATGCAGCTATGCTTCTGCTATACTGGATAAGAGCAGAGGTCGGGTGCACAGTGGTTTTGAGTTAGGCTGCATAGCATCCTCAGAGCCCGTAGTTCGAAACCACCAGTCGCCCTGTGGGAGAAAACTGGGGCTTTTTAATCCTGTAAGAGTTACAGTCTCAAAAACTCAGGGGGCCAATTTATCCTGTCTTAGAGGTTCACTTTGATTTGGCCTGGACTCGTTGACAGTGAGATCAGAGCAAATGCATAAACAAAATGGGAAAAGTTAGCAGTATATGAGATTTCCTACAAGTGGATAACAATTTAACCAATCTACCGTATCTATGAGGAGCGCTGGTGGCTAGTAGTTACCCATGGGGCTATTAACTGCAAAGTCAGCAGTTCAAAACCACTAGCCAGCTCAGCAGGATAAAGAAAAGCCTTCCACTCCGGCACAGTGCTACAGTCCTGGAAAGGTGCAGGGCGGTTCTACCCGGCTAACAGGGTCTCTGAGTTGGCATCGACTTGCTGGCAGTGTTTTTTGGTGTTTTTGAAGGAGACATCCAGGAGTGCTCATGGTTCTGTCAAGTGAGTGCTGGGCTGCTAACTTGGTCAGTGGTTCAACCCCACCAGCCACTCCTTGAGAAAACACTGAAGTCATCCACTCCCCTGAAAATGGAAGACCTCAGGAACCCTTACAGGATCACCATGAGTCTGAATCGGCCTGGTGGCAGTAGTAAGGGTTTTGGTATGGGGGCATCTTTAATACGTCTATGGGAAAAGTCCATTATATTTTAATTGTCTTTTTTCACCAATTTTTGGAAGCCCTATTCTGTTTTACCTTATACACAACCATCAACCGTCTACCCGTGGAGGCTGTATGTGGCTCTGCTGTCGAAGGGGAGCTTTCAGACTAATACAGACTAGCAGGAGAGGACAGAGACAGTCCTATGCCCCAGAGGTCCAATCTGCATACAGCCCACCAGGGGGAACACAGGAGCAGGCGGTGCTTTGTTTGGTTGTGCATGGGGTACCCAGACCCGGTGCTGACTCCACAGCAGGCCCCACTACCAACAACCATTCTACACTTAAACATGCTGATCCCTAAATCAGGCTCATGGTTACCTCCCAAGGGTTTCAAGAGCTGAACTAGCCCCATTGCAGCTCCGTGTCGTTTTAGCTGCGGCTACAAATGAAGAGGAAGCTCCAGAGTCACTGTGTTCACGTCAGCTAGCAACTGCAGGTGCACTGAGCCTGGCGTGGGGCGGTGGGGGGGGGGGAGTAGAAGTGTGGATGAGATAGAGGCTGAGCATTCATCAGAGTGTCCTGATGGGCATGTGGGGAAAGAGTAGTGGATCTCACCCCTACGTGTTTTTGATTCAGTGGTGGGGCCCAAGAATGAGCATTTCTAACACGTGAAGTTGATGCTGCTAATCCTGAAGCTGCACTTTGAAAACCATTGACCCACTATTTGAAGGCAAAGTGTGCAAGAGTATCAGGCTTCAGATGACTGGCTGAGGGAAACAGCCTGCTCCTACAAAGGTGTTTGAATCGGCTTTGTGCTGCGGGAGGGACCAGTAAAGAATCTAGGTGCCCTACATATTTTCAAAGGCTGGCATTGTAATGTCTTTTAATAATATCCCTGGCTCAGCCCAACAATCTCTACTTTAAAGAATAGTCTGCTTCTCACAATTCTAATAAGTGTGCCCAGAATAGTGTTCACCAGTGAAAGTCTGAAAAATAGATTCAATTATCCTTTTTCACTCTTGAATTTAAGCTGGGCCATTAGAGTCACGGAGAGAGACTAAGTGATGCACACACACACAAACACACACATTCTGCCAAGTCACTAAGAAGCACAGGAACAGGTATAAATAAGCTGAATTTACCTGGAAGAGACTGAACCAAGAGGGCACTTTCTTTTAAAACTGATAAGATCATGTAACTTTTGTCCATAGCGTTCATCAGCAGACTAATTTCCTTTATCCATATGACTCTGTTTCGTCAAGGAGGTTTGAGATTAGAGATACAAATTCAATGTAAAGGTGTGTCACAGAGTTTGGCGCCTTGGACATGGGCCTTGCTTTAGGCAGTTAGTACACAAACCCTGAGAAATGGAAAAGAAGAATCCTGGGTTCAAGACTTGGTGATGGCTAGAATCTGAGTCGGACTCTCTGAGCAACGTGGTATGGCCTTGGACAAGTTAACGCCTCTGAGTTTCAGTGATCTCATTCGTAAAAGGAAGATATGATAGTGGTTCATCCTTCATACTGTTATTGTAAGATTTAGCATACAGCGTACACACAGCTGGTATTGGGCCAAGCCAAAATTCAAGTCATTCCAGAGGATAAAAGCAAGGGCTTCGAAGTCAGGTTTGGGTCCTCATCCAGACTGTCCTTCAGTAATGACTCCCAGGGCTCCCTTATTGAGCTACATGAGGGTGCAAGGGCGTCTCGGTGGCACAGTGACTAAGTGCTTGGTTTCTAAGAACAAAAGTCAGCAGTTAGAAGCCAACAACTGCTTCGAGGGAGAGATGTGACCGTCTACCTTCAGAAAGATTATAGTCTCAGGATCCTGCATGGCAAGGTTCCCCTGTCCTACAGGGTTGCTCTGAGTTGCAGTCAATTCAAAGGCTACAGGTTTGGTTTGATTTTGGAGGTGTAAGTACGTGGCATTAAAATCGGAATAGTAGTATGTACTATTTGGGGATCAATCCAAAGATAAGTGAAATCAAGTGTGATGGTATGCAAATTGCTTGGCAATATTAGGCACCAAACAAATGAAATGATTGATACATCTTTACCCTGATGAGTATTAGTTTTCCTCATCTATAAACAGAGAAGTAATATATGCCCCACCCCTCCCAGTTTGAGTCTTAATAATGTGAAAGAAGCTTCTATTCATTTATTAGACAAATATTTATTGTGCACTTTATTGGGTGTGCCGAGCCTATTTATTCTAAGTGTCAGCAATACATTTGCAAACCAAAAGGAAAAAACCCAACAACAACATGATACAAATCCCTGGCCTTGTTTTATCCCAGTGGAAGAAGGAGAGACAAATCAGCAAAACACTGTCTTGTGTCCGGGGAAGGAAGCACTTTCGAGAAAAGAAAAAGCAAGCCAAAGAGGATGGGTAGGGTGGGATGGGTGTGCTCAGGGAAGGAATGGTTGCTAAGCAGCAATTGGACAGTCTTGAAGAACAAGAGCAGGTGGGTTGGGCAGGTGTCTGAAGGGAAGTCCAGGTGGAAAGGACAGGGCAGGCAATCTCTCTCGGACGGGAGTATATGGTGTGGTGCAGTGCAGTTTTGTAATGTGGCTCCTCTACCCATGTCTCCAGAACTCCCACCAAATGATGAGGTGTGGCAACACAGGCACATGTGACACCAAGAGGGTGCATGGGTCAGTTTTTGTTGCCACCTCATGGCTAGAAGGGGCGCGAGCCCCTGTCTTTGATGAGCTATCTTGGCTGCAGCAGCAGAGAAGAGAGAAACCCAGAGGACCCCCAGCTTCTCCGAGAAGAGCACTTGAAGATCTCTGTCTGAAGTGGTGGGGGCCACCCAAACCAGCTGCATCACAGACTGCGGAACGGAGACTCAACAGAGCAGTGTTGAGGCTGCGCTATACCTTCTCCTTATCTGGCCCAAGACGACGGAGCGGTGGAATGGAGTGACAGGTTGCCTGGTTTCCTGGCCCATGGAGGCACAGGCCAAGGGACCACATGGCTGAGAGACTGAGGATGAGAGAGACTTGGCTTCTGGGTGGGAGATCAGTGACTGTATCCTTACTGTGTGTTGATCCTGAATGTTGGTAACCTATTAAATCCCCTCATGTTGTGGTCAAGGAGCCAGCGAGCAGGCTCAGACCCATAGCGACCTCACGAACAACAGATGGAAACACTGCATTGTCCTCCCAATTTTTCTCCAATCAACCCCCTCAACAATGAGTATGCTCTGAGATTTCTGTGTGGCCATTGCAATGAATCATGGAAGCCAGCACAGACGTAGAGTGGTGGAGGAGGAGCAGTTGGTGTCAGCGTAGGTAAAGAAGAACGGACCATATGGAGGCTTGTTTGACTCCTGCCTTGTGGCAATGGGGAAGCCAGAGGAGGTCAGATATGCCCATCTCTATGCTGTTCTTGTTCGCTGAGTGTGTTCCAGGAACCGCAAGATGCCCAGTATGGGTGCAGGTGATGGCGTCGCACACTAGTAGTAGTTGAAGTCATTGAGGTAGCGAGGCAAGACAAGTGTGCCAAAGATCACATGGCATTTAGCAGACTATGTAAGGACCTGGAAATGAATGCCAATTCAAGCACTTGGAGTCTGGATGGGAGAGTTGACAAGATGCTTTGCCTTTTGTGTATACAACATGGGAGCAAGGTTGAAAGCCAAAGAATCAGCTAGTTGCAGTAATCCGGGCAAAAGACGACAGTGGTACAGATATGATAAACTTGAAAGATGTGTTAAGAAATGGCAGAATTCTGAATGCAGTTGGAAAAGCAAGTCAACAAGGTGTGCTTATGATATGGGATAGGGGTATGGACAAAAGGAAGCGATGTCAGAGTGATGCAGAAGAGTTTGTCTGCAGCACCTGGAAGACCAGAGCTGCTACTTACTAAGGTAGGCACAACTGTGCACTGAGCAGCTGGGGAGTGATCAAGAGCTCGAGTCTGGAGTTTTGTCATGGGTGTTGCCCACCTGACATCCAATGGTATTTGAGAAGACAGATGGAGCCAGGAGTCTTGAATCCAGGAGAGTGGTTGAGTTGGAGAGAAACAGAAGGAACAGAAAATCACTAGCACAAGACAATCAAATTTCTAAATAGAAAAGCTACACATTTCTAAGAATGCACCTACTTTGAGGTGGGGTGGAGTTTGAGGATCCATCGCTACTCAACTTATCCACAGCAATCCCACTGACATGCCCCCTCTGCTTCCTGCTTTACTGATAACCTATCATCTTTACATGGAATAAGAGGAGATGTCTATTATCTAACAATACTTTGTGTATAGAATATTTCACTCATTAACATAATGTACTATCTGGGATATTGGCCATTGAGTCAATTCCCACCCTTGGTAGTCCCTGTGTGTGGCCCAGATGGTTACGTGCTTAATTAGCTGAGAGATCCGTGGTTCAAACTCACCCAGACATGCCTTAGAAGACAGGTCAGATGCTCTGCTTTCAAAAGCCTTTGAAAGTCCAATGGGACAATTCTACTCAGCAAAAGGGAAATTGCCACGAGTCAGAACTGACATGAAAGCAACTATTAACAGATACAGAGAAGATCCCGGTTGCCAAAGTTACAGAGAGAGGTGCTCATCGATGATTCCTTGCACTGTGCTGACCACTGGTCTACTTACTACAAAACGATGAAAACGACATAGGGCCCAGTGTCAGTGAGTCATGTCTTGACAACAGAATGTTGTAAGCCTGAGATTAGAGATGTGCTCAAGCTAATTTGGAAGCCCAAGAAAATTGAATGTATCCCACTGGAGCCAACTGCATTTGGATTGTGGTGCTGGTGAAGAATATTGAAAGTACCATGGACTGCCAAAAGAACAAACACATCTGTCTTGGAAGAAGTACAACCAGAACGTTCTTTAGAAGTAAGAATGGTGAGATTTCACCTTCTGTACTTTGGACTTGTTATCAGGAAAGATAAGGCCCTGGACATGGACCTGATGCTTGTAAAGTGGAAGGGCAGGGAAAAGGAGGAGGACTCTCAGCCAGATGGATGGACACAGAGACTGCAGCAAGGGGCTTGAACATCACAACCATTGTGAGGAGGGTGTGGAACTAGGCTGTACTTGGTTCTGTGGTACCCAGGGTCCCTATGAATGGGGACCGAGACACTGAGCAGCCACCACTAGAGCAAGCACAGGCATCCCAGAGTGTGAGTCAGAAGGTAGGTATACACACATATAGCAAGAGAGCCCATCTCAGAGCTGAAAGGACAATGTGCGTGTGGATTCAAACCAAAGGCAAGTCAGTAGAGTTGGAGGAAATGGAGGGTCCAGGGAGTGACAAAGACATGATGCTGAAACTTGGACAAGAGACAGGTCTTCAGGATCATTATTAAGGAACAAGAGATGAACTTCTACCCTGGGAGAAGGAGAGGTGTGAGGGTGGGAGAGGAGGCACTGAATGTTTTAATTTTTTTAAAACATTCTATTAGGGGCTCTTACAACTCTTATCACAATCCATACATACACATACATCAATTGTATAAAGCACATCTGTACATTCTTTGCCCTAATCATTTTCAAAGCATTTGCTCTCCACTTAAGCCCTCTGCATGAGGTCCACTTTTCCCCCCTCCTTCCCCGCTCCCCACTCCCTCATGAGCCCATGATAATTTATAGATTGTTATTTTGTCGTATCTTGCTCTATCCGGTGTCTCCCTTCACCCCCTTCTCTGTTGTCCATCCCCCAGGGAGGAGATCACACGTAGAGCCTTGTAATCAGTTCCCCCTTTCCAAACCACTCACCCTCCACTCTCCCAGTATCGCCACTCACACCTCTGGTCCTGAAGGTATCGTCCACCCTGGGTTCCCTGTGCCTCCGGCTCCTGTCTGCACCAGTGTACAACCTCTGCCCTATCCAGCCCTGCAAGGTAGACTTGTTTTTAATTAGAGGAGTGCTTGCTTCCAACTTAGATATACGTGAGTCTTCTTAGCAAAGTAACCCAGAGTGGGAACTCTGTGCGTATGCAGCTCTCCCTGACACTTTACTGACAAAAATAAAATGCTGCAGGAAAACGAGTTTTCAACACCAGGAGGATGCCTAAATGAATGGCAGTGGATCTCTCATTTACTAAATGGAATTATTATCAATCATTTAAAATCTCTTAACCATTAAAAGTGGTTGCTAGAAATTCTTTTAATTATCACAAAAAATGCTTATGGTGCAGAGGAAAGAAGGCAACCAGGCATTATGCTTGTATACACAGTGTGACGGTCCAACAAAACCCCAGTCTTCTGCCACGGAGTCAGTTCCAACTCATTGCGAGTCTTTAGGATAAAGTAGAACCATGCCACAGGGGTTCCAGAGCTGGAATCTTTGCAGAAACATACTACCTCATCTCTCTCCCACCGAGCAAATGGGGGGTTTGAACTGCCAACCTTCGTTTAGCAGCCAAGTGCTTCACCACTGAACCACCCAGGTTCCTCAGGTGCCAGTAACCCCGTGGATTATGCATCTATAAAGACTGGCAGAAGCACACCTAAACGCTCACTCAGGGTTACCTTTTTTCCTTTTCTCTAAGTTCTAAACCCCACGTAATATATTTGGATTAGTTTTAAAATTAAAATTCATGAATACATAAACAATCAAAAAAGTTGTTTACAAAAGCATGGCATTTTTGTTACTTTTCATTAATAGCAACAATAAATCATGCATGATAACTTTATTAGAGTTAAATGAGAAGATAAAAATCTGTGTTTATGTTATGTTCTTTTTACGAATCACGTGCTTTCAGAGGGGCTGCGTGAGCCATAGGAGGTGGTTGGGTGGGGTCTGCTTAGACAGGCTATTCTCAGGAACACTCTCCAGGCCCTGGTACAAACACCAACCCTCCCTGTGTGGTCCCGGTTTGGGCATCTAGCCCCAGTCCCCTTCTTTTCATAGCCCACCTTAGTTTTCACCTGATTTCAATCAGCAGCAGTGCTGGGGGAGGGATGCGAGTCCATAGAGACCAAAGGCACAGCTTGTTCTTGTGAGGAGCCTTTTAGGAGCTAGGGGGAAGGGAGGACCAAAGCAACCAGGGTAGGGGATTTCAGAAGGGGCTTGAGAAACAGGTAGGAGTTTGCTAAGTGGCAAAAGCAAGGAAAGACAGTTCAGGTAGGGGAAATGGTACAGGAAGAGGATAACATTTGGGAAACAGCCATGAGGTAATCCTTTCAGACTGGAAAAAAAGTGTGTGTGTGTGTGTGTGTGTGTGTGTGTGTGTGTGTGTGTGTGTGTGTGTGCGCGCGCGCGCTGAATTTGGAATGGGAAAGAGAGATTTTTTTTGTCCAGAAGTTAGTCAGAGTATAAAGAACTTAAAGAATTTAGACCAGGGCCAGATTTTAAAGCTAGTTCCAGTGGGCCAAAGGGAGCCATTGTTACGTTTTAAGCACAGGAGTGGCCTTATTATACTTTCAATTTAGCAGGCAAATGTAGAAGAAGTCGGCTGGAAGGAGAAGACTAAGCGCACTGCCCTTCAAGTTGACTCCTGCTCACAGCGACCCTGCAGGACAGAGTACAACCCCCCTCTCCCTACTGCCACAGGATTCCCAAGACTGAAAATCCTTAGGGACTCAGACTACCACACCTTTCTCTGAACCACTGACCTTTAGCCAAGCACTTAACCCCTGCACCACCAGGCAATGTAAAAGGCCAGGTAACCACGATTTAAGGTAGTGACATTGGACTTACTTTCTTCACCCTCCAAATCCCCACTGAGTAAGCGCCGTGAGCTATTGCAAGGCGCCTGTGCTCAGGGAGCTTAGCTGAGAATGTGTTTGAGAAGGAAAGAGACATGCATTTCAGAGACAGAATCAAGAGACACTTCAGAGCCTCCATCAGTGCTGAGCAGGAGTTCTGGTGGCATGGGGGTGGGGTGGGGGGGAGCACTTGGCTGCTAAGTGAGAGGTTAGCTATTTGAAGTCACCAACTGCTATTTGGGTTAAAGATGTAGCAGTCTGCTTCTGTAAAGACTACAGTCTTGGAAACCAGATGTGGCAGTTTTACTCTGCCCTATACGGTTTCTTTTAGTTGGAATCCACTCCATAGCAATGGGGTCACTTTGATTTTGATTTCAGTACTGAAGGAACAAACTCTATGGGGTTCAGCAGACACCCCACAGTCCATAATGCGCAACACCCATTCTAATGGCAGCTCAAAGAAATCCCTCGTGCAGACCCATTTATGAAAACAAAGGTAGGCTTTGGAGTTTTGGCCTTTCTTGCTGGCATGAGAATTCGGGAGCTCCTGATTTAAAGAGTTTCACCAGGCGTCTGCGGTTAGATAGCAAGGCAGGAAGTTGAGGTCCAAGGCAGGAGTGGGGCTGAGGAGCAGGTGAGAGGAGCTTTAGGCTTAGGTTAGTGCATCATTTACTATGTGATTTGAATGTAAGGTAAGGCCTAGTTTCAAGTCCCTGGGTGGCACAGTTGACACTTGACTATGACGTCGACTTGATGGCCGTGAGCTAGAGATCTCCAACACTAACCTACAGGTGGGTTGTAGTTTGACTACACCTAGAGGTCCCTCCGAAGATAAACCTGGAACTATGCTCCGTGAAGGCTGCCCTCAAGAGCCCCCTGTGCAGCAGCTGTCCTGTGTAGCACAAGAGGGCGTGGGGGTGGGGGGAGGACACCGAGGGGACGGCCTGGCATCATGTGTCTGGATTTATTACTCCACTAGGGGCTCACTTATCCTTCTGTCAAAAAGCATGTGGACACAGATCATCCCTGGACCCCTTAGAGTTTAAAATTGTCCAGGTCCAATTATTTGCCAAAAATTTTACTTGAAGAACATGTTTTGAGCGTTATAATATTCTCCTACTAATGATTTATATTTAAATGTGTCATGCTAATCTACATTTCTGGAATTGAAAACAAATATGGAAAATGTTTGCTTAAGTATATGTGATTCCAGAAATGTATACTTCACATATACTTAAGCAAACATTTTCCATATACATTTTCACTTACTTTTCATAATTGCCTTTTGAAGAGAAGGAACTTGATGCTGAGCAAGAAGGATAAAGAGAAAGGGGTGAGGGGACAGCTGGAAGGAGGAAGGAAGGGAGGGAAACAGAGTTTGAGAGAGAGAGAGGGAGAGAGAGAGAGAGAGAGAGAGAGAGAGAGAGAGAGAGAGAGAGAGAGAGAGAGAGAGAGAGAGAAAGAGAGAGATGACAAGTGGCAAAAAAGTTCCATCGGGTTTCTACTCTAAAGCAGGTCCTCTGGTTCGTCGACCACAGTCTCTCTCTAATACATCCATAATGGGTTAAGCACTGGGATGCTGTTTACAAGGCTGGCAGTTTAAACCTGACCACTCTTTCCTTGGGAGAAGGAGGAGGCTGTCTCCTCATGGAAAGAGTCACAGAGTCCGATACCCTATGTAGGATTTGAAATCAACCCTGGGTCTGTGGGTGGGGTGAGAATCAATCCATGTTTAGGATTTAAAAACTCAGATAGGATCGTGTTGCTGTCATTGCATGTCCTGGAATCAGTGCCAATTCATAGTGAATTTACGGACAACAACAGGAAACGTTGTCCAGTCGTGAGCCATTGTCCCAGTCATTCCTGTGTTGAAACCCGTGATAGCTACGTGTCAGTCTCTCTCACCCAGGACATTCTGCTTTGTTGATAACTCGCTATTTTACCAAGCATGACGTCCTTCTCCAGAATTCCTTCTGATAATGTGCCCAAGGTATTTGAGGCAAAGTCCCGTTGTTGTTAGATGCCATCAAGTCTGTCCTGACTGATAGTGACCCTGCTCGCAATGGAGAAAAATGGTGCACAGTCGTGTGCCAAGCTCACCATTGTTCTTAAGCTTGAGTCCATTGTTACAGCTATTGTGTGAACAACCTGCAAGATGCAGCTGACACAACCTTGCTTGTTGGAAACGAGGATGAAATGCATCCTTCAGTTTGGATTACAACTCAATGTCAATAAGATATAAATCCTCACTGGACCAACAGTTAACATCATAATAAATGGAGAAAAGATAGAAGTTGTCAAGTCATCCTCCAATCCTGACGCCACATTTGTCTTCCTGTAATCTAGCTTCTTTGATTGCCTGCTTAGTGTACAGATTGAATAAGTATGGTGAGAGGATGCAACTATGACGCATACCGTTCCTGATTTTGTATCATGCAGTATGCCCTTGCTCTGTTCACAAGCTTCTTCTTGATCCATGTACAGGCTCCACAGAAGCACAATGTAGTGTTCTGTAACTCCCATTCTTCTCAAGGCTATCCACTGTTGCTTAGGATCCAGACAGTCGAATTCCTTTGTATAGTTAATAAAACACAAGTAAACATCTTTCTGGTAGTCTGTGCTTAGAGCCAAGATCCATCTGACATCAGCAATGATATTTTTTGTCCCATGTCCTCTTCTAAATTTGACGTGAACCTCTGGCAGTTCCCTGTCAATATACTGTTGTAACCATTGTTGGATAATCTTCAGCATAATTTTACCTGCCTGGTATAACTATTATATTGTTCTATTTATTCATTCTGTTGGGATACCTTCTTTGGAATGTGTACAATTATGAATCCTTCCCAATCAGCTGGCCAAGTAGCGATCATCCAGATTTCTTGGCCTAGACAAGTGAGTGTGTCCAGTGCTTCATCAGCTTGTTGACTCAGTTCAGTTGTTATTCCGTCACTTCCTGGAACCTTAGTTTTGGCCAATGTTTTCACTGCAGTTTGAGCTTCTGCTGCTTCCTCATATGCTGCCATGGTGAAGTAGTTGGTAAGCGCAATGCTGTCAGCAGTCAGAGAAAGAGAAGAATGACTATTGCATCTAACATGTGAAACATCTGAGAACATTACCATAAATGGGGCATCTAGAACTAATAGCCCCGGCTAGGAGACACTGGTAGGTGAATAGAGTCGCATGTAGCATATATGCTACAGGTTACACATGGAGAGTGAAAATGAGAGGGTTGTGTAAGCTCTGGACAGACTATCTATTTTCCCTAATAATTCTTATGAGAAGAAATACACTTGGCTTAAAACAAAACAAATTAAACAAACCAACCGAAACATTTTTCAGACAAAATTCCCGAGGAAGGTTATATATTCAGAGCTTCATCCTGGCAGGAGCGGAACAGTTCCTGGGGCCTGGGCAACTGAGTCCCGGGGATTTATATTCCAATTTACTCCTGCCATTAGCACATTCAACAAAACTCTTCATTGGAGTCTTAATTTATTATTTCCCTAAGGTATGATAATAATAATTTCTTGTCAGGTGCGACAAGGACAAAATGAGCAATCTCTGGCCTGGGCAAGTGGTGATGGTGGTGGTGGAGACACGTGCTCCTGAGGGAAGTGCCGGTCAGCAGAGCTGTCTATGCAAGTTTGGTTCTTGCTCTCTTTCTCCACTTTAAGTAGATGTTCTCCTCCTTCACTTCTGGTTAAGAACCTGGCTTGAATTTGGGGTGTAAATTCCTCCCACTGGTTGCCTGGCAGGCTGGTTTGGACTCATGGTGACCCCATCTATGTCAGAGTAGATTGTGCTTCACATGGTTTCCAGTGGCTCGTTTTGGGGAAATTGATGGCCAGGTTGTTCTTGCAGACACCTGTGGGTGGACTCAAGCTGCCAACTGTCGTGCTGGTAGCCCGGTGTGCTTGTCATGAGCACCACCTAAGGGTTCTCACGCTCCCAGTTCCTTCCTGTTGTGGCTCCACCCATCGAACACAATCTCTGGATAATACTGTATCAGGCACACTTATCTATGTTCCATTCAGGCTTCCCTAATCACTCGCTATATAAATTAAAATCTCTGCTTCTGACCTTTATTTTATTTTTAAAATTTCGCTGTTTTCTGTTTCCTTGCAAGAAGTCTTTATAGAACACTTAACCCAACTGCAGATTCTGAGGACTGGGGATGAGTGGGCAGATCTGGATTCATGTCCTAGGTTAGCAATGCACAAGCTACATGACCTTAAACACGGTGTTCTACCTCTTCGGGACTCTTAATTATCCATTGGGATAATACAGAATACATAGGGAGGCTCGGAGATTAAGAAAATCCTAATAGCCAAACAGTAAAGATAAACAGAAAACGAACAAAGCAAAAAACGTGTCCCTACCTCCCTCCCAAAAGGCACGGTCCCTTAACCATAGGTAAACATAACGAGTGAGAGGAATGCAGACAGACAATTATAGTACATCAAGTTCCGTGATTTAATAAAGCACCTCCCTGTTCTCCACAGGATGCAGGCGCTTCCACACAGGAGGATGGCTGATATTTTGTACCTTCTTGAAGCTCTTTTCCCAACCTGTCCATGCCTGCTCTGATGTTGCTTGTTCGAGTGGTGATAGGCCTGTGTTCACTAGATGGAGGCTTTCTGGTATCGCTCTGAAATAACAAGATTCCCCACCCGCAGGTCTCCTCTCCATTCTAGCTCCTTCCTCAGCCCTCACTGAGTTTATGATATATCACTCCCACGTTCCCTCCAGTCCCAATTTTCTCTCATCAACCCCAGGTAGCTCTTGGATCAAATTCATTTTCTCCCCAACACTAAAAATAAGACTCCTCAGGTTACAGCTCCATCTGTTGCCTGGAGATACTTTCAGGTTCTTCACACGCAGGCAGACCTGCTCCAGCTCCTGTGCTTGCTGCTTCGTTCATTTTGAAAAGGACACCTCTGGCAGGTGAGATGCTCCGAGCATTAGCATGTTAGATCTTCAGCAGAAATGTATTCTCCTGGACGTTTTATTTTTTCATTTCCTTTGGCCCAGAATTGTAGTCATAATGTCCAGTAATGTTTCAAGACTTCCCCCTTGAGGCCCTTGGCAATTCGCTATGTGCTTTAGCCAATAGCTGCTCTTGGCAGTCATTGCCCTCCAGCACTCTTTTGATCCCTATGATATAAACAAAGTGTTTGTGTGTGTGTGTGTGTGTGCGCGTGTGAGGGCTGTTGCTGGAGGATACCTGTGGCATAGGAACCAGGAAAGGTTCGGTCCTAAGTGTGGATTTCAGCGGTCACCTGGCTCCTCCACGTGCTTCTCTAGAAGGGATACTCTTGCCTCAAACAGAGACTTGCCCAGTCTAGCACGTGCGTTCCCAACAAAAGCAGGAGGCTCCCAGGGTCACCGCTTCTACTCACATGGAGGGCCACCGCCTGAGAAGACGGTCCTTCTTCTCTTAGAGGGACATCCACACGGTTCATTTGCTGCCGCTTCACTGGGGAGCTTCATTTCTGAGCCGCTTGCGTGACTTTGTCAAAGCTGCTTCATTACACAGTCCTCCAGCGCTCGGCTTGTGCTGTCTTTGCTGCCAGTTGCTCTGTCTCAGTCTCTTTGTGTTTGCTTCTTTGAGTTGGTTTTAAACTTTTGTTCGAGTATGAGAAATTTTAGTCACTCTTTCAACTCTCAGTGTTTCTTCTTTTTTAAGTCCAGTGATGCAGAAATGGTGTTAATCTGTAAGGGATTTTTGGTACGTACATTCATTTGAACAGAAACCACTGCATAGGCAAAGTTGCCTCAACTTAAATTTCCTTCTAGAAGCAAATTAGGGACAAGGTTATTCTGGTAGACTTGGAATAGTATAAGGATTCATGTGATTATGATTATTTTATTACAAAAAAATAAGAGTTTCCGGATTTGCAACATGCATGGCTCCACCATTTAACGTTGGATGACATCTGGCATTTTCCTAGTCTAGGTATGAGAGTGCCGAGATGGAATCAACAGAAGAAGGGGCTTACCTGTGGAGCAGCGGTGGGGGTAGCGACATCATGAGGGTAGGGGGTCAGTGGGGGGAGGAAGGGGGAAACTCATCACAAGTTTGGATATATATAGCCCTCACCTCAGTGGTCAAGTAACAGAAATGTGGGTGAAGGGAGACAAGGGATAGTGTAAGACATTAAATAACAACAACAATATATAATTGATCAAAGATTCACACGGGGAAGGCAGGAGGGAGGAGGGAAAAAGAGGAGTTGATACCAAGGGCTCAAGTAGAAAGAAAATGTATTGGAAAAGTTGATGGCAACATATGTATAACTGTGCTTAATACAGTTAAGTGATGGATTGTTATAAGATTTTTAAGAGACCCCCCCAGTAAAATTATTAATAAAAAAACCCCAGAAGGGTCTTAAAAATATAAAGCTACTGAGGCTTCAGTGGTGGGCTCCCTGAGGGCACGGACAAAGGCAGGTCAGTGGTTAGCATGACCATCTTATATGCCCAGCTATAGAAACGGAGGATTTCAGAAGCTAGATTAAAAGACAGATGCAGCCAGCCATCTATGATGACAGGACAAAAGCAATGGTCTTCTGATTTTAAACTCTATGATGCCTCATTCCCTTCCTGTGAAATCACATGACACCCTATAAACATTCAGAATCCAAGCATTGACTCTAAAAGGCATGGGAAGGGTAAGGGAGAGATCCAAGCAGGTGTTGCTGAGCGGATTGTGACTCAGGGTGACCTCCTAGCTATTTGAGTTGAGCTGGGCTCCAGGGGGAGGGGGGGGTGTTCTGAGGCTTGAATTGTACCTCACAGGCAAGTAGGCAGGAAAGAAAGTGAGGGCAGTGATCGGGCACAGGCTGGGACCTCAAGCATGGGCGGAACCTCCAAAAAAATCAACCGGAACCTTGGTTTTCATAACTTCCCTAATTGATAAAATGGGAACTACACAAGACACACACACACACACACACACACACACACACACAAAGATGGGAGAAATTCTAAGAGGATCCAGGGAGCTCTAGTGCCTTGTTGTTACTTTATGTCATGAGATGAGTCCGCACCTGAACAACAGCACGATACCTACTTTTCTTCCACCCTCCCAATCACTCAGAAATCTACCTCTGTGGCCCACCATAAGTGGAGACCCACAGGAATGGGAATGGGGAAAGTCATTCGGTTTAGTCTAGCTGGCCCCTTGCAAAGCCCCACACTCTCAGAGAAGGACTATTGTGTCTGACTGAGGCGCGCGTCTGAGGCCCAGCACAAGTCCGGGAAACCCCACGGGCCTTCTGACTACACATCACCCAACACTTTTGAGGGCCGTGTGCTGTGTGCATGCCAGGAATTTATCCACTCTCAGTGCTGTGTCTCTCAGGGTTTCCTTCTTTGGGACCTGTGACACAGCATTGGAAAGTCTCCCCAGCTCCTCCCACCCTTGTGGCCGAAAACCAATACGTCGGACCTGGTGTATTAAAATATTTAAACAGCAAGAATTATTATTATGGAGGGCACTGGTGATTAACCACAACCCAAACGCATTGCCATCAAGTTGAGGCCAATGTACAGGGACACTATAGGAGAGGGTAGGGCCATCCCTGTGGGTCTCTGGGACCGTAGCTCTTCTGGGAGGAAAGAGTCTTGTTTTAATCCCAAAGAGAATCCGTTGGCTCCAAATGGCTGACCTTGTGGTTAGCAGGCTAACGTGTGACCACTACACCATCAAGACGTTGCTGGTTGGGGGGTGTCATTTGCGCCTTCTGTGTGGGAGATCTTGGTTCAATTGTTGGCCACTGGATCTCATGTCTAGGCAGCACTTGTCTATCACTGGAGGCTTGTATGTTGCCAGGATGCTGACCAGGTAACAGGGAGACTAAAGTAAGCATAAGGATGTGCTCCTAAAAACCGGCCAGTGAAAACCCTACAGCTCATGACGGTGCAGTGTGCAACTCACTGGGGGAATGGCGCAGAACTGGTCAGGGTCTGATTCGCGTGGGCATGAGGTGGATTAGGTTGTGTGGTATACGACAGGAATGGAAGGTGGACAGATACCCAGAGTACTCTGCAGTCATAATAACAGACCAGGAGAAAGGCATGCAAGCTATGAGTAGGACGTTGGGGTAGGCGCATGTGGAGAAGACAGAGAAAAAGAAATAGTTTTGATGTATCACTATCTCACTTACCTGATGAGAATGCAGACTGTCACACATAGGCAGACTATAAACGAATATAAAGGTCTAAACATCTACATTAGCCAGTGACTAAATCGCCAACATCTCAGATATGACAGTGGAAGACTTTCAAGCAATTTTTAAAGGTAAGTAGCAAAAACCAACCAAACCAAACTCTAGGGAATTGTTGGAGAGAAGCTTTTACATTTATGCTGCAGTGAGCCCCAGGGGGCGTGCCCTGAACCTTGTCTGGACAGCTCAGCTCCTGGGCTATTAGAGAGCTGGCTAATGAGAACAGGTAAGGCATTCCCAAGTCCCCTTCCCGGAGATGGTAAAGCGCCGCAGGCATTGGAAATCACCAAGTGCATGTTTTGTTGGGATGGTAAAGAAATGTCGCAGGCCCGGTGTGTGTCCCATTGCTGTGTGCACGCTGCCCACCCGTGTATGTGGTGCCTGGCCACTCCCCGTCTTCGCCAGAGCCACAGCACCCTCATCCACGGGGTCCAGCTGCAAGAGCAACCTTCTTCTCTGCACACTCTGCGTTTGGCCGTATCCCCACCTGCTTCGTATTGCAATTCATTGTTTACCTCTCTGAGCACCGTTAGGGCCAGGATTGCACCCTGCATTTCCCACATGTCTCCATTCATGACATGACCAGTGCTCAGGGACATTCTAAAGCTTAGGGCTGCCCATTACTCCTCTGCTGCCTGGCTACTAAGCCTGGATCTCCTGCCTTTTAGAGGCCCTTGAAAGTGCTCTCTACTCCATCCCCCTAGACACTGTCTTAGTTTACTTCATCCTCAGCTTTCCCCAGGAATACCTGAATAGCCTTCACACGTCGCCCACACCATCTGCAAGTCCTGCTCTGTCTCCACTCCAAGCGGGTGAAGTTTTCCAATTGCAGGTGGGTAATGCCTTAGACTGCTTTGCTAGGTGAACATCCAGCAGTCTAGCTCCTTTCAAAGCAGTTTCAGAACACGCCCCATGAAGTATAGCAAAGTCTCTCCCACGAGATGGCCTCAGAACAGCGTGCACTCTTCCTTCATTGTGTGAATCGCATAGAACAAGCCAGGAAAACGCGGCAGTCTTTAGCCTTGACCCAGAGAGTGACACTGATCATGGGGTTGACTCCATATATAAAACCCAAGACTTTTAGGACAGCATATACAAATGGGTGGAGCTGCTCACTCTCTCCAGCATGGTCGTTCCCAGCCTTCAACCCTCTTGGTGCACACGGGCCTTCTTAGTAACCACAGAAGGCAGAGATGATTGTTTCTGCTTTGCATGGAACATGTCGGAAGGCTCGGAAGATGATCAGGGCCTGTGCTGGGCCTCTCAGCCAGTTAGTGGTGGAGTTGAGGATGTGACTTTGAATCCCTCAGTCTAAGTAAGGCACGTATCGGAGAAGGTTTGACTTCATTACGCGGGTGCGTTCTCGTTTAAACTTCGAAGGCATCACACACTACATACTCGCAACCCCTGTCTATAGGCAGAATGCATTAGAGAGATTTATTTGACAGGCAATCTCGAAAAGATGACTGTTTTCAGAAGCTACTGCTCCCCTGTTCTCCTTAGTAGAGAACCTTAATTTGTCTTCCCAAATTCACTCCACCTCAGAGAATAGCTCTGTGGATGGCAAAGCAATAATAAAAGACCCAACTAAGTCCAGCTTCAAAGCATCAGCCTCTTCTCCCCAGTGTGGAAAATTACTGGCTGCCCCAGGGAGGGCCTGCAGTGATTTGCATGCCTGATGAGCTCCGCTGAATAATCTGGCCAACACACCCAGGGAGGAGGAAGAAACCCCCCACCCGGCCGCCTTTACCCCTGCTTGTCACTTAACCCTACTCATTAGAGGAGCTAGGGCCCAAGTCAGCCCAAAGTGTCAATAAGTCGCCTCTGTACAAACCCTAAAAAAGGTCTCTCATCCTCTTCGCCGGGTCACTTAAATGAGTAGTGACATTGGTGTCCCTCAGAGTAATTAATTTCCTCTGTCTCCAATAGCACGACATTTTTGTAAATGCATTGTTACAAGTCTCAGATCCTCCAGCGTCCCGACTCCTTGCCAGGCCACTTTCTCCCCACGGTCCCATAACAAATCGCTCCCACTTGTATTTCCCTTGCAAACTCACATAAACTGGAAATGATAAATACATGATCGGGGCTTTTTAACAGACCATTGTCTAATTTTCTATGCTTGTCTAGCTGGGGAGGAGATGAATATTACCTTGTGAAGAATAAGATTTCTATTCTATTTAGGGTGGGGGAGGGGTGATCTATTGACAGAAAAGCAACACTCTGCTCATCCTAATAGGCAGTGCAGCTAATTAAAAGTGTGGGAAGGGACATCCATCCACTGGTTTGTGATTCATTCAGCATTATCCCCAGTAAACAAGAAATGGCTATTGGAATGAATGCTTCTAATTTGTCAAAAGAAGAGGCATTTTCCATTGTCTCTTCCTGGCTCCTGGTCCAAAGTACATAATTCAGTGTTGCCATTATTTAAAAGTTTAGGACTACAAAATAACAGTACCTACTCCTTAAGCTCATAAATCTCTAAGGCTGTTTCCCATGTAGACCCATTCATCTTATCTATGGTTTGATTTTTATCTTTGCAATCAAGAAGGGGTTTCTTCTGGCTGTAAATACTCATATATTGAAAGCAGGGCATTTGAGAACAGCGTAACTAACCCATCTGAAACGATCTATTAGCAAAGGCTGAAATCTGGGCAGGAAAATGGAATGCTCCTGAGCTGTTCACTTGCTACTCAGAGAGGAGGAAAGAGGATCCATCGTCCCTCTGTACAACCACAAACTCCAAGCCGACCAGTCAGATGCCACCTATACACCAGTTCCCAAAGGGTCAGTGAACTTTCTATAGAGTGCTTTAAGTATGAGCATAACATTATCATTGCAAAAGAAGCCGGATTCATTGGTGAGAAGTTTCATAATGGAGAGAGGTTGTCCATAAACCCGCAAGGCTCTGACAGCCTCAAATATTTACCTTTGTGTTGTGTTACTAGAGGACTTCAATCAAGAAGACTTAGACCCAGGGTTCACCACCATGTCTTGCTGAATCCTGAAAACAAATAAATCATGATATTAAAAAAGGTAAACATGAATTATTTAATGGGGTCATTCTTCTCTGTCTTCTATGAAAAAAAATTGCCTATCATACTATCCTATCACCAGAAATACAGAAACGGGCAAAACACCAACTCAACAGACACAGCCCACTTTAAATACTGGAGCAGTTCTAATGGTACAGTAGTTACGTGCATGGCTGCTAACAAAAAGGGTAGTGGTTTGAGCCAAATAGCCACTTTGTGGGAGCAATATGTAGTAATCTTTCATAAAGACTCACAACCCTGGAAATCTTGTGGAGTCGTTCTGTTCTGTCTTACAAGGTCACTACGAGTTGCAATGGACTCGGCTGGAGTGGATGGGAAAGTACCAGGCAAGCTCAGGGCCTTGTGAGTGCATGTGTGTGTGTGGGTGTGAGTGTGTCTCTTCCTAAGATACACACACACACACATACACACACACACACACACTGTAGACCGAAATATAAGAGTGTAAAGAAGAGTGCAAGCATTTCTAAATAATTTTTCCATATTTATAATTCCTCCGAGGAATTCCATAAGGCTTGGACTCTTGCTCTGAGGGCAGTAAAGGGCATGTGAGAAAACCTTGAGTTTTCAAAATAATCATGCTCTTTAATCTGTAATTGGCCTTCTGGATTCTTTCTTAAGGAAATAGTTGCAGATACAGACCGATATTTATGCACAGAGATATTCATCATCCTGTTACTTTAGATAAGGAAACAACAGATACATGAATTATTGTAAGAGGAAATAATCAATAGAAAAATGATTAAGCAAAAGAGATTTTCACATACCTGCAGAAGAATATTAGGCCCATATAAAAATAACAAGATGATTTCAGGATATGTGAAAATAAATACAGTATTATAAAATTGTTTATGAAGTTTGAGGTCATCGGTGTAGTGGTTGGCCTTATAAAATTCAAGCCATTGCCAGTTTACTAATGAAAACATTCCTCACTCTGTGTGTAAGAATGGTTAGGAAAGTCAGTCTCACTCTCTGTCATTTTCTGTACTGTCATGGCTTGTGTGTTGCTGCGGTGCTGGAAGCTATACCACAGATATTTCACATACCAGCAGGGTCCTCCACAGGGAACAGGCTTCAGTGGAACTTCTAGACTAAGGACCAATTAGAAGGAAGGAAGAGGCAATCCCTGTTGGAGGGATTACTGAAAACATTATGAATAGTAATGAAGTATTGGCTGAGATAGGACCTGAAAATTAGTCCTTTATGTTGGAAGACAGAAAAATACAACAGGGGAAGGGATTTCTCCTCAATGTAGGGCAGGCTTTAATGATTTGGATGGAGCAAAGTTTTGGGGACATTTACCTGCTATTGGAGAAAGATTCAAAATAAGAAGAAACAATTGCAAATATTCACTAATAATAGGAATCTAGAATGTACAAAGTATGAATCAATGGAAATTAGAAGTTGGCAAAAATGAAATGGAATACATAAAGACTACTATCTTAGGCACTGGGGAGCTGAGATGGATAGGTTTAAGCCAGTTTTACACAGATAATCAATTTACTATGCCAGGAATAACAAATTCAATAAGAATATTTCAAGATCTATCTTAAAGTACAAGTCTGATGTGATAGGAAAATATCTATATGTCTATAAAAATCCAGTTACTACAACTAGTATTCAAATGTACACAGCAACTACGCAAGCCAGTGCTGAAGAAACTGAAGAATTCTATCAACTTTTTCAGTCAGAAATTGATCAAGCATGCAATCGAGATGCATTGATAACGATCAGTGATTGGAATGTGCAAGCTGGGAACAAAGAGAAAGGACTAGTAGGTGGAAATATGTCCTTAGTGATCGAAACCAAACTGCAGATCTCATGAGAAAAGTTTGCAAGACTTATTAGTTCACTGAAAATATCTATTTGCAACAACCAAACTGGTGATTATACAAGTGGACTTCATTATATGGAACACACTGGAATCATAGTCTCATTAAACTCCATCTGTGGAAGGAGAGTAAGGAGGAACTCAGTATCCGCAGCCCAAACCAGGCCAGGTGCCTACTGTGGCGCTAGAATGCCCATTGCTCATATACAAATTCAGGTTGACGATTAAGAAAATGAAAACAAATCCAAAAGAGCAAAAATATGACTTTAAGTACACCCATCCTGAATTTAGAGACCATTTCAAGAACACATTTGAAACATTGAACTCAACCACACACCAGAAGGGTTGTGGGATGAAATCAACAACATTAGACATGAAAAAAGTTAAATATCATTAAAAAGACACACGCACAGGGAATCCAGGACAGATGAATCCCTCAGAACCAGTGGTGAGAGTGGTGTGGTGATACCGAGAGGGTGGAGGAAGGTGAGTGAGAAAGGGGGAACAGATTACAAGAATCTACGTGTAACCTCCTCCCTGGGGGATGGACAGTGGAGAAGTGGGTGAAGGGAGACATCAGACAGTGTAAGATATGACATAGTAATAATACTTTATAATTTATCAAGGTTTCATGGGAGAGGGGTGAGGGGCAGCGGGGAGGGAGAGGGAAAATGAGGAGCTAATACCAGAGGCTCAAGGGGAAAGCACACATTTTGAGAATGATGAGGGAAACAAATGTACAAAAATGCTTGACACAATGGATATATATATATATATATATATGGACTGTGATAAGAGTTGTATGAGGCCCCAATAAAATGATTAAAAAAATTAAATTAAATTAAAAAAAGAAAACATACAGAAAATAGGAAGGTGGGGGATAAAAAAGAGTATGTCAGGAGAAACTGGAAATTTCTCTTGAGCATAGAATAGTTCAAGTAAATGGAAGAAATGAAGACATGAGAGATGTGAGGCTAAGTTTCAAAATCTGGAGAACACAGAGTGTCTAAACCAAAAGACAAGAACATGCTCTACATATATTGAGCTGAAATCACTGAAGAAAAAGCCAAGCCTCAAGTCGCAAGACTACAGAATTCATGGGTGTGTTAGTCCAGGTAGAATGCAGAAACAAATTCATAGACACTCGTATGTGTATCAGAAAGAACTTTGTCCACAAGAGCAATTGAATATTGAGGAAACATCCCAGCCCAGTGCAGATCAAGTCCCTACGTCTGATATTAGCCCATATGTCCGACAGCGAGGAGAGAGGAATTGTTGGAATATCCCGTGAAATGTTTCCACAAATCGATGCAGCATTGCAAGCACTAACTCATGGTATGCCAGGAAATGTCACCAGTTGACTGGTAGAAATCAATATCTGTGCCAATCCCAAGAAACATGACCCCAAAGTATACAGAAATTGTTCAACAATATTATTAATATAATTCATAAGTAAAATTTGCTGGAGAAAATTAAAAAAATGAACAGGGCATTATATTGACAGGGAGCTGCCAGATATTCAAATCAGATTCAGCACAGTGTGGAACAAGGACTTTTATTGCTAATGTCAGATGGATCTTGCCTGAAAGAAGAGGATATCAGACAGATGCTTGAACAGAACAAGGGGATATTGCATGGTTTAAAATCAGGAAAGATGTGCATCAGAGTTGTATCATTTCACTGTACTTAATCTGCTGAGCAAATAATCTGGGAAAGTGTGCAGTAGTAGAGGAAGGCAGTATCAGGCTTGAAGGTGGGGACTCCATAATAGCCCGTGATATGCAGAGAACACAAGCTTGCTTGCTAAAAGCTAGAAAGGCTTGAGGCACTTGCTGATAGAGATCAAAGACTACAGCCTTTAGTATGGATTACAACTCAAGAAAACAAAAATCCTCAAAAATGGACCAATAGTTAGACCAGAGGATGCACAGTGGTACAGTTGGGATCTGGAAACACAGGGAATCTAGGACAGATGAACCCCTCAGGACCAGCGGTGAGAGTGGCGACACCAGGAGGAAAGGGGGTGTAGAAAGGGGAGCCCATCTCGGGGATCTACATATAATCTCCTCTCTGGGGGATGGGCCACAGGAAAGTGGGTGAAGGGAGACACTGGGCAGTGTAAGATAAGATAAAATAATAATTTATAAATTATTAAGGGTTCATGAGGGGGGGAGTGGGGAAGGAGGGGGAGGGAAAAAAGGAAAATGAGCTGATTCCAGGAACCCAAGTGGAAGGCGAATTTTGAGAATGATGAGGGCTTTACTCAATTGATGTATGTATGGATTGTGACAAGAGTTGTATGAACCCCAATAAAATGATTTTTTTTTAAATGAAACAAAATGGACCAATAGGCAAAATCATGAAACGTGTTGGTTTGAGCCCATTCAAGGGCACCTCCCAACAAAGGTAAGTAGGAACAGATGGATCTGGTTCCTATTCAGCCTTGCCCTGGTGACCTCTGGTCAGCACTGGGCAGCTAACCAGACGTTAAGGGTTCACACCCACCAGATGCTGCTTGTGAGGGAGACGGGTCTATCTGTTCCTGTAAAGATCCACAGCCTTAGAAACCAGAGTCAAGGCCACTATGAGCTGGAAGGGAATCTATGGCCGCCGGTTTTGTTGTTGTTGCTTTCGTGCAACAAAAGGGTGAGCGCATTTTGAAGGATTTAGAGCTACATGTACGTGCAGCACGTGAAGGGGATTGTGATGAATTTACCTGGAGTACCAGTTGGTTCAAGGTTTTTAAAGTGAGGGCAAATATACATAACAATAAAAGTCTTGTCCCGAAGTCCGATGTTGCTAACCTGGGAGTACACTTATGCCGTTGATAACGGTTACTAATGGTTAACTTGCGGTGATAGCATACTCATAGACTAGTTTCCTCTTGTTTCCTTTATGCCACTCAATTTTTCTAAAAAGATCATGTGCTGCATTTCTGGACATAAACGCATGAACAGAAGTATCAGTTCTAAAAGAATATCTTTGTGTCACCTTCCCTGAACCTCCCAGCCCATCTAATTGAAGACAGTTTGATTTAGCTCCTTGAGCAATAGCTCCATTTTTGAAGGTACTCCTGTACTAGAACGATCCATTTCCATCTCTGCCTCCTCTCCCCTCCCCTATGAGTTCCCTCCAGGAATTGTCGTGCCCTATTACCCTTTGCTTCTCCTGAGGAGAACCCAGAGAACGGCACGTAGTCATCACTCAATAGACACATGCTGCACGAAGGACGAGTGAGTGAGTGACTTAATCAAAGAAACTTCCTGACCTAAAATTACATTAAGGAGTTGTTCATGCAAAATGTTCAGCAACTATCAAAGTCAAGTTCTATTCTGACTCACAGACTGTAGACAAAGATGAGAAGTGAAGAGGCAACAAGTGTTCAGAGAAGGCAGAGAAACCATAAACAGAAGCCTATAATTGAAGAAAAATGGTCAACAAAATGAAATATCACAGCCTAGTGATCTTCCTATGTATTCAAAACCAAGAATCTGTATACGGTCGTAATTATCTAGTAGCAATATCTCATCAACAATTCAGTTATTTTACTTGGTTGGAGGCACAAATACATGAAGTAAGTAGATGCTTGTTATTAGTCTTCATCAGCAAGGACTGATGGACTCCTTGCTCAATAAAGCAAAAACAAAACATTCAGGAAGGATGACTATGATATTTTATTAAAAATTTAATTTCCTATATTTATAAAATTAGTGGAATAAATCCAGGATATTAATTGAAAGATAGCTTCCCAGTACTAGAACCAGTTCAACTCTCAGCTTTGCTTTTCTATATCTTAGACTATTCTACACTTTGATCTTCTTTCAGATGAGTAAAATGAGATAATAATCATTATAACCCTGACAAGGTTATAATAAAAACCAAAATGAGAGACTGTATGCAATTCAAAGTTCACATCCAGCTCCTGTCTGTCGACACCAGGCCCGGGGCTCTAAAGCACGCACTAGCTGTTTTGCTGGGGTGCCGTGAAGCAGGCTAAGCATTGCACAAATATTATTCCATTTCACCCCATAATATCTGTTATGAGGTGGTCTTACTGTTTCATTCTAAAAAGGAGAAAACAGATGTCTAAATGTACATAATCAACAGGGGTTAGGACCAAGATTCAAACTCAGAGTGTTTGGCTTTGAAACCTAGTGTCATTCACAGTTCTGAAAAGAAGGCAGGGGATCTGGGATTATCCTAGGCTTTGACTTCCAGCAAAGCTCAGCTTAAAATGTTACTGTGCCACATCATATCATTTGAGATTCTAGAGTTTGCACTTGATTCCCTCATAGTCACACTTAACTGCCTTCCTATTTCTTTTCTTATTAAGTATTCCAAGCATAACATTGAGCATAGATATAATTACAGCTAAGTGAAAAACAGGAAGGCTCTCAATGAGGTGCATTGGTACAGTGGTTGCGACAATGGGCTCAAGCAGCCGTAAGTGTGAGGATGGCACCATGCTTCATTCTGTCACACACAGGTAGGGTCACCACGGGTTGGAAGTCACTTGAAGGCACATAACAATAACCACCTATTGACAGACACCCCGTTTGGTTAGATAATGTTATTTGCTTCAAAATTTTTAAAAGAATAAAACATTTTGAATACAAGTGACTCTCCTTTGAATTCCTCTCTGATTCCCCAAAGATAACTATTTTCTTAAATTGACACGCGTGGTTTTCTACGTCTAAACCATAAATGCTCCCTCACCCACAATTCACTGCCGAGCATCGATCCTGGTTCAGAGAGGTCGGTCCTATATGACATTGTTGAAATGGAACTTGGATTCTCCAGGCTGTAAATCTTCACAGGGGCAGTATTAATCTCTAGCCTGCTTATTTTACCCACCATTATGTTTTTAAGAGTTTGCCATTTTGATAGTATTATAACTAAATCATTCATGTTAATACTTAGATGGTATTTTATCATATGATCGTATTTTAATTAAGCCATCCATATTGGTGGACATGTAGGCATTTTTCAAATTTAGGTCATACAATAAGGTTGCAATGAAGAATGAAACTCTCTTTGGGTATGTGCACTTGTAATTTTCCTATATGCTAACTGAATTGTGTATACTGCATATCTTCAAAAATATTTAATATTGTAGATTTCTCTATAAAGCAGCCATAGCTTTTTGTTGTTGTTATTGTTTTGTTCTCTTTTGTCACTTTGTTTTGCTCTGTCTTGTTTTTGTGTGCATATTATTATCTCTGCAGGTCTATCTAGATAAGATGGGCTGGATAAACAATTTGGAGGAGAAAACAACAGGACTCATGGTTCCTGGGGGACATGGGAGAAGGGGACATGGGGGAAAGGAAGTAGGGATAACCAACTCAGTGACAGGGAATAGCACGTGATTCAAAATAAGTGGCAAGGAGGGTGTAAGAGGCCTGGGGGGGGGATTGATCAAGGGCAATGTAACTGAGAGGAATTACTGAAACACAGATGTAGGCTGAGCATGATACAGTGACAAGCAGTAAGTAAAATGAAAGAAAAAGAATCATAAGGCAAAGGGAATTTATAGAGGTCTAACCACAGGCATGCACATATGTAAATATATTCATATGTGATGATGGGGAAATAGATCTATGTGCATATATTTATAGATTTAATATTAAGGTAGCAGATGAACATAGGACCTCCACTCAAGTACTCCCTCAATGCAAGAATAGTTTGTTCTATTAAACTGGTATTCCATGATGCTCACCTTCCCAACATGATCACTGAAGACAAATGTGGACATAAGAAAATGTGAAGAAAGCTGATGATATCTGGCTATCAAAAGATATAATGCCTGAGGTCTTAAAGGATTGAAGGTAAATAAATGGCCATCTAGCTCAGAAGCAACTAAGCCCACATAGAAGAAGCACACCAGCCTGTGTGATTACGAGGTATTGCAAGGATCAGATATCAGACATCAAAGAACAAAAATTCGTATCATTGCTTGCTCACATTCCTGATACAATCGCTGAATACAAATGGGTGTATAAGCAAATGTGGTGAAGAAAGCTGGTGGTGCCCGGCTATCAAGAGACATAGCATCTGGGGTCTTAAAGGATTGAAGGTCAAGAAGAGGCCATCTAGCTCAGAAGCAACAAATCCCACATGGAAGAAGCATGTCAGCCTGTGTGATCATGAGGTGTCGAAGGGATCAGGTATCAGGCATCATCAGAACAAAAAATCATATCATTGTGAATGAGGGGGAGGGAAGATTGGGGACCCAAAGCCCATCTGTAGGCAACTGTACATCCCCTTACGGAATGGTCACGGGGAGGGGATGAACAAGTCAGGGTGCAGTGTAGCAACAATAAAACATACAACTTTCTTCTAGTTTCTAAATGCCACCCACCCCCATCATGATCCCAATACTACCTTACAAACCCAGCTAGACCAGAGGATGTACACTGGTACAGATAGGAACTGGAAACACAGGGAATCCAGGACAGATGATCTCTTCAGGACCAGTGGTGAGAGTGGCGATACCGGCAGGGTGGAGGGAAGATAGGGTAGAAAGGGGGAAATGATTACAAGGATCTGCATATAACCCCTTCCCTGGGGGATGGACAACAGAAAAGTGGATGAAGAGAGACGTTGGACAGTGTAAGATATGACAAAATAATAATAATTTATAAATTATCAAGGGTTCATGAGGGAGTAGGGAATGGGAAGGGAGGGGGAAAACGAGGAGCTGATACCAAGGGCTCAAATAGAAGGAAAATGTTTTGAGAATTATGAAGGCAACAAATGTACAAATGTGCTGGACACAATGGATATCTATCTATCTACCTATCTACCTATCTATCTATCTATCTATCTATCTATCTATCTATCTATCTATATATATATAAAGAGGCCCCAATAAAATGATTAAAAAATAAAAACAGTGAAAGATTAAAGATATACTTTTAATAATAATAATAATGGGAGTAACCTTTGTCATCCAACCAGCATGGAGTCATATCTTTATAAGAAGATATAATTTTATACCCATTTTACTGGCAAAATAAAATAAGATATAAAACGGTATCTCATTATGTTGTAGCATGTGTTTCTCTAGTTATGAGTGCGCTTGTGTATACTCTCATTTTTTATTGGCCATTTCGGATTGCTCTTCAGCAATGTTTATACGGTCCTTTTCCCTGTGCTTTATTTCTTTATGATTGATATATAGATGGAAGACACCAGACATTGAGCAAATAATGAAGTAAAATGTCGACTATGTCCTCTAGTGAGATGGGTCATGACACTCCACTGACACAATACAGAAAATGAAGAATGCTGGGGATGAGAGTTCAATCGACATCTGGTAGTCAGGAACGACCGCCACTTATCTGTCAGTTTGTCCTACAGTGGTGGCTTTTGTGTTCCCGTGATAATTGTGCTGTAAAATCTTTCCCTTAGTGGTAGATTCGTTATTATAGCTTCCTGAGGGGCATCGTGAGTTGGACTGCAGAGTGTCAGGTTAGCAGTTCAAAACCACCGGCTCTACCTCAGAAGAAGGATACGGCTGTCTATTACAGTAAAGATCTACAGTCTCAGCAACTCACAAGGGTATTTCTCCTCTGTCCTGTTGAACTGCTATGAGTCAGAATTGATCTCTGAGTCATATAGTTCCTTCTAAAGTGTCTAAGCAATCCATTTCACATTTACTGTATTTGGAATTGATATTGTATATATTATTTGAGGTCATGATTTAACTCTGCTTCCATCTAGATTCAACATTGTCTAGTAATACTTATTTCTTTGTCCATTATTTCCCCCCATTGATTTGTAATGAGGCATCTAGCATGTACAGATTTTTCTATCTGCATAGTCTATTTTGGACTCTGTGGTTTATTTCACTGCTTAGTTCCCTAGCTTTGTGGAAAAACGCATCACCTCTAAATTACTATAATTTTAGCCCAAAATTTTACATAAGGAAGAGCATATCTATGCACACACACACGTAACAATTATTAATTCGTAAATATTTGTATAAAATCTAACAGTGCCATACATTGGCATTTACATTTAGTCATTAATAAGATACTAAAAACACTGCTCCCTGCATGGCACTTGTATTACAGTGCAGGTACCCACAGCCATTGCCAGTGAGTCCATTCTGACTCATAGAAACTCTATGTAGATTTCAGCGGCTACAGATCTTCACAGGAGCTGAGAGCCTCATCACTTTCTCAAGGATCAGCTGTTGGGTTCAAACCATTGATCTTGAGATTGGCAGTCCAACTTGTCACCCACTATGCCATCAGGGCTCTTTATAGTACTAGCAGACAGACAATGACCTAATAAATATTCAAACCATAGAATACATCAGATGATGTAAGTACCAATGAGAAATATAAATTGTGAAAGTGGAGAATGTTTGAACTGAAATTTTCAATAAGATAAGAAGTAACTTTAAAACACACGTTACATAAAGTTTTAGAAGGGGAATAAAGGAAAAACACCTCATGCTTAGAATCTACCAATAATTTATTGCTTTTGGCAAAGAACTTCCACCTCCAAGTTATAGTGTATAAAAAAATGCAACCTGTTTACCAGGGACAAGAGGGAGGAATGAAAATAGGGAGTCGTTTATAGGAAGTACTGAATTTCAGTTTATGGTTTAGAAAATTTGCCAACTGATGTTGGTGGAGGTTGCATCATGTGACTAATGCAATGCATCAGTAATGCAATGAATGCAATGGTGCACCTGAAAAGGAATCGGCAAATGTATTATGTGTGGTTTCATATTACTAGAAAAAATTCCTCTAGAGCAGTGCTTCTCAACCTTCCTAATGCCGTGACCCTTTAATACAGTTCCTCATGCTGTGGTGACCCCCCAACTATAAAATTATTTTGCTACTTCATAACTGTAATTTTGCTAGTGTTATGAATTGGGCAACCGCTGTGAAAGGGTCCTTAAACCCCAAAGGTTGAGAACCACTGGTGTAGAAGAAACTGAATGCCATCCGACCCGCCCTTTCCAGACGGAAACTCCATAGCAATGTCTCCTTCTGTCATCGTGCAGTCCATCTCTGCACCACAAGCATTCGTCCAGGCTCTTTACAGTGACCCTGCTCAAGGTCCAAGTGTCAGCCTGTAGGAGACTTCAGTCTGTGAGCTCTGGAAGCCAGTATGGAAATCAGAAAGGTTCAAGGTCTGGAGACCTGGGAATAGGCCTAGAATTCTCAAACATATCTCTTCCCCCAAAAAACAATGTATTACAAGCTGTGTGCAGGTGTGTTAGTCTGGGTAGGCTAGAGAAACAAATTCATAGATACTCATAGACACTCATAAGAAAGAACTTTATATACAAGAGCAGTTGACCATGGAGAAAATATCCAAGCCTAGTCCAGATCAAATCATACGTCCCACATTAGCCCATGTGTTCGATACCAGTCTCTACTGTCCTCTTCAGACTCATGAAACACATACAATGATGCGAATGCAAGAAGATCACAGGCCAGTGTGTTGAAAACCTTCTGGATCCAGTGGTTCTCTTTGTAAGGGGTCGCAGGGGTCTGTACTTGGCTTCTCCAGTTCCCAGGGCACGGGGTCGATCAGCACAGCCCCATGTGTCTTGTCAGTAGAGACACACCTGGGGCTTTCTACTCTCGTAAGGCACGACAGTCCCAGAAACCCACAGGGTAGTTCTACCCTGTCCTGTAAGCTCATGAGCAGTTAGCATCGACTTGATGCCAGCGAGAATTAAGCTTGCTCTCCTGATGAGTCCAATTGTTGCATAGGAGCTTAAAAGCAGAGGCACGTGGGCTCTGTAAATGGAAGACTCTGAAAGCGAAGCCTTAACTTCATTGAGAAGTCTTGACAAGAGTCTAGAACCCATGTGGGCTCACCAGCTATCCGAACATCATTCCCGCTCACCTTGAAGCTCACCTAACCATTGACTCTAAAGCAGCGGTTCTCAGCTTCTGGATCAGGGGTTGAACAACCCTTTCACATGAATCACCCAATTAACAGCAGTAAGAAAATTACAGTGATGAAGTAGCAACAAAAATACTTTTATGGTAGGGGGTCACCGTAACATGACGGACTGTATGAAAGGGTCGTGGCATTAGGAAGGTTGAGAACCACGGCCAAGGAGACCTTTTCTTTCACTGAGGTTTGATAGGTGCAGGATATCACACTCTGTTCCCAGGGGATCTTTCCAGAATGGCCAAACAGCTGCAAGACGTGATTGCTTATACCCAAAAGGTCTTGATACACAACATTATCAATAAAGCTTAACAATGCACATCCAGAAACAGATATGCTTGAGAAAGCCATTTTAAAAGCATGTTATTTGAGAAAAATAAAAATACATTTCTTGCCATTGTTCTATGACCACCCTACAGTAAACTGAAGAAAGGCAGCCGTAACCAATTACATAGACCCACTACGTGTTGTACACTTATCCCTGCTAAATCCCTGATTTTTGATATCTCACCATAGATTTCTTTGTTTTTCAGACAACCATGCTTTTGTTCACACTCCAACTGTGAACTTTAAGTTCACACTCCAACCATACAAAAAGGAATTCTTCCCTTTGTCTAGCAAAGCAGTCATTTCCACTCTGAATTTGGATGTCTTCCCAAGACCATCTGTATCTCTCCATAAACGTCTTTTTCTTTTGCTTGAAGGAGAATCTGTGATGTTTCTCTACAAGGTTCACTAATGAGCCACAGAACATACATACCCTGGACAACGAGAGAAGAGTCTGATGGATGCCAAGATAGAGATAAGAACGTACTGGTTATTAAGATAATACAGACCGGGCCAACCTTGAAGAATGTCCAAGGTATTTCACTCCAAAGCCAATGCAAATAAAAATACCTAAAGAGGTGGGCCTCATTGTCCTCTTTGTCCCATATGCTCTGGATCTCACAGGATTGCGTCTCCATGTTTTCGTTTATTTTGCACTTTTTCAGGGTGTTGGTATTGGTCCCTGGGTCCCCTGTCTGCTTTGTCTTTCCCCTTGATGAACTGTGGTTTTCTTGGTTATTATTCCCCATTTCTGTGCACAGAAGGCGCCTTCCTTCTGGAGAAGGTCTCGTTCTAGGCACCCCAGGGAATGTACTAGTCTAGCTTTATTCTTGGGGAACCCCAGGCTGACCCTTTTAATGCTATTTGAAACAGCTCAGCTCAGGAGTGGCTTCTAGGGAAGTTCCCGAGTGAACGTTCCTTTTCTCTCGGAGCTGCAATCTCTAGGCGTCACCTGGAAGCAGGAATCCCTAGTGCCGGTCTTCCTGCCAGGTGTGTTTGGTGGCTGAAAGTAAGGGCAGCAGGGCAGGGAGCTGATCTGCTGACACCACAGTTAGACAAGCTAGCACCGAGGCTGTAAAACACTCCTGGCGGAGCACACCAGTAAATTGTCTCACTAATTAGTTTATTACTTCGTTTGAGAGATCAAATACATAAATAAAATTAATAAACCCTGCAAAATAAGTGCAGCACTGGAAATAAAAATATTTCTCAGGTCATTGCCTTGAACACAGGCATTACATGCTGGAATAATGTTAGCACAAGAAAAGCCAATCCTGCTGCCTTACTGGCTGCAACGCGCCGGGGGCAGCTGGAACTAGAGGTGTGCATTCCTCAGGGAATGGGGATAGCATTCTCTGCACTGCCATTAACTTGCTGTGTGACTTTGAACAAGTCCATTTCCTCCTCATACCACCAATGCTCTGGTTTACCCAGGGATAAAATATGGTACTCATGGGAAAATAAGGGTTTGGATTACTTTTGAAGTTTGTTCCAGAAAAAAAATCATGAGCATTGGAATCAATGAAAATCGAAGCAGGATTACTATGAGCACGGTCAATAAAGAATGCATAATGAAAGTGAGAGCTCAGAATCTATTATGTCAGATATATGTTCAAGCTTTGGGGGATATTTCAGCCCAATGAATGTTGAGCACATAAGTTCTCAAACATTGAAAAGAACCTCAAAACAACTCAGCACCGCCTGGCAATTGAAAACGTTTGTGCCCACAATCCAGCAAAAAGTGTAGGTATCTGCCTAGCTATACCAACAAGGAGACCATCTAACCCACTTTGGGAAACACTGATTCAGCCCAGTACTCACCTTCTAATGAGTGGAAAAGGAGATGGAGGTGGCAGTAATTGAAAGTGGATTATATCATGAGACTGATAGCACAGGCTTTCTCATATCAATCCTAGGAAACTTGCTCAGAGACTAACCAAATATGATCGAAGTCACATGAAGAATAGAAAAACTAGACCTTTGAACTTCGTCCCTCCATGGACCCACAGTCCAAAGAGGTGTCATCGCCTGTCAGTCAGCTCATGTCCAGAGGCGAGTACTTTAAAAGAGACCCTGAGCCCTACTCTGATCTGCAGAGCTAGTGGATCTGGCTGGTGTGGGCAAGCAGGCAGTGTCTTGCATATTTACCTCTCTCTTCCTGTCAGTTGTATTAATCATTGATCTACCATCTCTGAAAACTCAAGATTAGACCTCAGAACCAGAATCTTGACAGGGGGAGTATGTAATTCTTTCCTGCTCAAGATAGGTTAGTGCTGACCTAACCACTTCTGACTCTTCAATAGCTACAAAAGGTATGTTGTGATTGCTATTCAGCAGAGGCACATAGAAATACAACACCATCAGGCAGCACTTAGCTCCTGTGCACACAAGAAAAGAAGAGAAAATGGCTCGATTTAGTGGAATCCATGCAGATGGGGATACAGAGGAAGTTTTGGAAGAGGAGAAACCTTTAGATGGTCTTATGAGGGAGTTTCAGAGAATTACCTTTAGCTGCTTTATACAAATGGGGGGGGGATGACAGAAATAGAGGAGAAAAAAACAAACAAACAAAAAAGAAAGTAGAACTTGAGAAAGCCATACAAGACCTATCTGACAAGATTAATAAAAATTAGAAATAATACAACTTCAAATAGAAATTCAAAAGGCAAACACTAAGATATTCGAACTGGATAACATTTTGAGAAAAACAAAGCAGAATAATTGAAGCAATGGAGAGATGAATCTCAATGACAAATCTTTTGAGAGCAAAATATAAGAGAATCAATCAAACAAAAATAACGTAAGGCAACCTAAGAATTTTATGAGACACCATCCAAAGGAACAACTTATTTTTGATAAACATCCCAGAATAAAGGAATAAAAACTACATAGAAATTATTTGAAGAAGTATTAAAAAGGATTCCTCTTATCTTACGAAAGGACAGAAGATAACTATCCCAGAAGCACAGGGAACCCCAAACTGAATTGAAAACAAAAGTAAATCACCAAGACACACCCTGGTTAAAGTTTAAAAAAGATAATCACCTGTATAAGTGAGTCAATAAGAATAAGCTCAGATTCAATGCTCATGGAAGCAGCAGTCAAGAGATCAAAAGATGAGTTACAAGACATCATTAGAGTAACGAAGAGCAAGAATGTTGCTTTGAGCACTAAGAAGTGCCCGACTCAAGTCGTAGTATGCTCCTGTGGATGATACACGTGTGAACGTCAGAAATTGAATAAGGAAGACCATAGAAGGATCTACACAGTATAACTGTGGTGCTGGAGAAAAATCTGGAAAGTACCATGGACTGCTAAAAGGACAAACCCATCTGTGCTGGAAGAAGCAAGGCCAGAGTGCGCCTTAAGGCAAGGGTGGCAAGACATCTTGCTGTATACGTTGGCCTTGTCAGAAGACACAGACCCTTGAGAAGGACACCAAGAGTGGGAAAGTGGCGGGGCAGTGAAAGAGAGGAAGGTCTTCACTGAGATGGAGTGACACAGGGCTGCGTCAATGGGCTCAGGTACGGGAGCGATTGGGAGGGTGGCCCGGGACCGCAGTGTTCGTTCTGCTATGCATAGGCTTGCAACGGGTCGGAGCTGAGTTGATGGCACCTAACAAAAACAGACACACAGCTTAGATCTCAGCGAGGCAGCCCCTCTTTGAGGTACTTACAAAATATGCATTGTAGAAGCACACTTGAAGGAGCACTTACCACTGCTTGGTGGACCTTGGGTGGAGAAACAGCTTCTCCAGGGAGCGAGGTTTGAGATGAATGTTGTAGGCTGGTAAGGACCTTGTCCAGTGGGGAAAGAAATAGTGCATGCAGAGGGCAAAGCCAGTTCAGCTGACTGCACCCAGCCATTCTTACAAACAATCCAGAGTGAATGCACATCAGGTGGGGGTGACCTAAGCCACACTGATTGCTTTGAAGTAGAGGCTGATTCACAGCCAGTCTACAGGGTAGAACCGCCCCTCTGAGTTCCTGACACAGTAACTCTTTACAGGAGTAGAAAGCCTCACCTTTCTCCCTCAGAAAGGCTGGTGGTTTCAAACTGTTGGCCTTGAAGTTAGGAACCCAACTCATAACCACGAGGGCACCAGGACTCCTAGGGTTGGGTGTGGGTGGTGCAATTATTGGATATTCATTCTTCACCTTTGTATTGACTTTCCAAATTCCTTATGCTTCCTCGCTTTTCTTTTATGAACCAGTGCCAAGACATCAATTTTGCTTTGTGATTTGGACTACCGTGTTTGAAATTGAATTCAAACTCCAAAGGGTCTTAAGACAATACCATGATCTTACAGAGGCATTGATAGAAGTTCAGTTCTTAGAAAGGACTTTCACAAATCCACAAAATTGTCAGAGTTCAGCACGAGATCCAAGGGACTTCTGAAGTGAAAGCATTATATTTTTCCCTGAATATTAGTATGCTGAATATTTATGACTCATTTTTATGTATGTCTCACTATGCTGCACAAACTTGGTTAATTACACATTCTCAATTGCCTATGGTAATGAGACTTGATCATCTTCCTCGCTCAGTATTTTCTACCATATGGATTTCTAAAAACCACAAACCATTGTTCAAATGTTAACTAAGTGGTACATTAAGATATATCGTGGACTACATAAGCAATCACTGGTAGGGTTAATTTATATTATTTTATTATATGCATGTGATTTATCCTGATTAATATTAAACTCTCCTGTGTTTGGGTGCTATGTACAATTAAAATAATGACCTAATTAAAGAAACAGAAATGGAGGGAGACCAACGGCTGCAACCAGAACTCAAGTTCAATTCTCAAAGGTCATTTTTTAATATAAATGTAAATCTAAGTGAAAGTTTATAGGATAAGGGGTAGAAGAAAAATTCATGCTGAAGTGTTAGGGCTCATGCGGAGGAATGCGTAGCAGTGAAAACACGCTCTCTTTGGCATAAAATAGATCTCAGTTCTGTAACTTAACCTCTGTGAAGCTTAAAACAAGTCTCTTAGCCATCTTGACGTTCATATTCCTCTTTTGCAAAATGAGGCTGCTTGAGGCGGTAAGGAAAGAATGGAGACCGGCAAGACTTTGTACATGAAAACACTTGGTGGATGCATGAAGCGGGCTTCAAAAAGGTCGTGGGAAAATTCCATTATTTTAATTCCATTTTCTCACAAACTTTTTGCAGTCCACTCATATTATGGCTTCCATGTCCTCAAGGAATTAGGAGAAGATGACTCCAAGGGACTAAAGACAAGTTGATGCAGACAAACATCAGAGCTGACTGTTAAAAATGCTGCTTGCTTTAGGAGTGAAGTCATCCCTATTTGTTAAAATAACACTTAGAATTGTAAACTGCTAGCTATTTGCTCTGCAAATGTGAGTTCCTGGCATGTTGTATATTTACTCATCTATCTTTATCCAAACATACTTCATGAGGTAAATTTTTCCTTTCCTATTATTTCAAGTAAGATGCAATGTTAAGTCAAAATAAACCCATATTATAAATGTAAAACACAGGCTTAAAGAGCAGTTTGTCAATAGATAACAGAGGTCTTTTGTTCTGCTAAGATCTGTGACCCGCTCCTATAAACGAATCCTTAGTGAATTTTTATGGATGCGCCCAAAGTCAGCATTACACACACCGGAGCACCGAGGTGACAGTGGCATATTGGAAACAAAATGTTTGACAACAATAGTCTATTTAAATACATTTTCATTTATCCATATTATGAAACCATTGAAAGAATAATGAATAAAAGTACTGCCATTAAAGCAGGTTTATAAAATCTTAAGTCAAAAACAAAGCATGCGACAGGAGAATGCACGATACAAGCCTGCTTTTGTGAAAAGTACTTGACTGTATAAGAAAAATGTGGAAGAGGACACTTTAAATGTGCATGAGGAATATTTCTTCTTCTTCTAGGAGTAATTGCTTACTTGTACTGCCCACAGTTTCGACCACAAACATTTACTGTTGTTTCCAAGGGTTCTGACCCACTAGCTGTTGTGGGAGACATGCGGGACATAAACAACATTAAAACGAAACCGTATTCTGAAAAGACACATTTGTGTAGCTACATTTGAATGAAAAGTTAAACAATTGATCAGAAGATTGCAATCTCAGTAGACAAATAAGGGAAGGGCATGAATAAAATAATTAATACAATGAATAAACAAATGTGGAACATATTCAAGTTTAGTAATGCAAATTAATAAAATTTGGTGGCTTTTTTACCTGGTAAATTAGCATAGATTAAATAAAAGAGAACAATTACTTAATATTCAGTGGTTGTAGGAAGAAAGATAGGTGTTTGCATACATTATAGGTTGCAGTTTAAAATGGCACAGTATAATATAGAAGCAATATGTATCAGCAACCGTAATTATTTTAACTTTTGAATGAATGGTTCTACTCTTGGGAAATTTTGTCTAACGACATAACTCAAAACAAAGACTCTGAATTATGAACAAAAATGTTCAGCATAGCATTATTTATTGAATGATAATTATAAACAATATAAATGTCTAATTTTATGATTGATAGCAGTTTTCTCCTCAAATAGTATACTGCTACTAAAATAGTATTTAAGATGTTAGTGTAGTAAAATTTCATAACGTATGACTTTTTAAAAAGTGAAACAGCATAACTCACAAACAATATACATCTTTACACACACACACACACACACACACACACACACCTCTAAGAAATATGTAGCAAGACTATAAGCCAAGAATTTGTACAGGAGTTATCTCTTATTTGGTTGTAGAACTGATCTTTTCCCTATTTCTACTGATTTCAAATGCGTGTCTGTGTGTGTGTGTACATGAACATGTTTTCCAAATTTACTTGAACAAATATGAGTTAGTTTCATAATGAAAAACTCCCCTTTTGTAGTTGTTAGATGCTGTTTTAAGGTTCTGACTCAGCAATCTTATGTATAACAAAATGAAATCGTGCCTGGTACTGGACCACCGCACCATTGCTTTGAGCATGGTTGCAGCCACTCTGTCTGCCCCTCTCATTGCGGGACTTCTTGCTTTTTGCTGACACCCACTTTACCAAGCATGATATCCTCCTGACAACACGTCGAAGGTACGTGCTCAATCCAGCTCCACGTCCAAAACAAATGCACTGGTTCTCTTGGTCGTTCAGGGCAGAGTACATTACCTTCACCAATGCGATCATTCAAATGCATTAATTCTCCCCTCGCTTTCCTCATTCGTTGTCCAGCTTCCATATGCCTATGAAATGGTTAAAAATACTATGGTTTGGGTCAGCGACAGCTTAGTCCTCATGATGCTGTCTTTGTTCTTTACCATTTTTCAGTGGTCTTTTGGAGCACATTTGCCAAAGCTACGTGTCATTTGATTTCTTGACTTGTTTCCGTGTGCATTGGTTGTGGATCCAAATACAATATTTTTGACAACTTCAATATTTTTTCCAATTATGTTGTTCTTTATTGATCCAGGTGTGAGGCTTTTTATTTTATTTACTCTGAGGTGTAATTCATATTGAAGGATATAGTCTTTGATTATTGGGAAATGCTTCAACTTCTTTTCACTTTCAGTCTGCAAGGCTGCGTTATATACTCATCACAGGTTGATAAAGAGCCTTCTTCTAATCCTGTTGCCATGTTCTCCGTGATCCAGTCCAGCCGCTCAGACTGTTCGCTCAGCATACAGATTGAGTAAGCAGCGTGTAAGGGTTCAACTCTGCTGCACCCTTAAATTTTCACATGATGTTAATCACACTGTATGATACTTTCTGCATGCTTCAGGACCAGCTTTCTTGGAATGAGTACTCATATCAATGTCTTTCAGGATTCCTAGTGTTATAGAGGTTACTTGTTGGGTTGTGATCTGAATGGTCATCATTTCAAAACCAACAACAGCAACTTGGGAGAAAGACGAGGCTTTCTACTCCTGTAAACAGTTACAGTCTTGGACACCCAAGACTATGGGTCACTATGAGTCAGCACTGACTTGATGACAGTGAGTTTAGTTTTTGTTTTTTCCTGTTGGTTGGTCTTCTAATTTTCTCGGCATAGAAGAGTGAGTTCCTCCAGAGATACATTATTTTGCTAAACTTTTCAATTCCTGGAGCTTTGTTGTTTGCCAATGTCTACAATCGAGCTTGAATTTATTCTGAACCATCTGCTTCCTCTTAGTGGAATGTCCACCAGTTCTTTGTGTGCACTAACTCTGTATTCCGTCATCTTTGGATCCTTCCAGTCTCATTCAATCTTCTCCCCATAGAATTCTGTAACATTGCACTCCAGGCCTGGATTTTCCTTTGATTCTTCCAGCTTGAGAAAGGCCAAACATGTTCTTTCTTCTGGTTTTCTACCTCCGGGTCTTCGCACATTTTATGACAGTGCTTTACTCAGTCCTCTCCACCTGCCCTTTGGGATTTCCGATTTAGCATCATAATTTCCTTCTGGTTGCCTTAGCCTTTTGACATTCAAGAATAGCTTTCAGAGTCTCTTCTGATATCCGTTTCTGTATTCATTTTCTTTATGATATTTTTGTTTGCTTCATGTACTTTTTAAAAATGTTATCCCACACAACTCCTTTGGTTTTGTCATTACTGTTCGATGCGGCAGATATCTCCTTGAGCTATTCTCTAAATTCAGGTGAGATATCCTCAGGGTGGTAATTTGGCTCTTATGGGCTTGTAATTTTCTTCAGCTTCACTCTGAACTTACTAAGGAATTGGTGTTCTGTTTCACAGTCATCCCTTGTTGTGATTGGTGATACTGATCTCCGTAGTCTTTTCCACCGACATGGTCAATTTGATCTCTGTGGAATTCATCTGGTCAGGTCTACATATGGTTGCTGTTGATCTTGCTGGGATAAAAAAGATCTGTAATAAATAAGACGTTAGTCTGGAAAAATACTCTCATGTGATCTTCAAATTGGTTTGTCTTCAAGTCCATATTTTCCAACTACTGATACTTCCTCTTTGTTTCCAACATTCACATTCCAATGACTATCAATTTTCAAAGCATCCAGATTGCAGGCTTGATTAATTTCTGACTGAAAAAATTGGCAGAATTCTTCAATTTCATCAATACTAGGTTTAGTGGTTGGTGTGTAATTTGAAAAATAGTAGTATTAACTGTCCTTCCTTGTAGGCAGATGGGTATCACCTTACCAAGATTTGCTTCAAGATAGGTCTTTGACATGTCCCATTTAGTGATGGATGTGATGACATTTCTCTTCAATTTGTCATTCTCATGCTTGGAGATCACGTGACTCTCAGATTCACAATGACCAGTACATTTCAGCTCACTCAAACTTGGGCTATCTCTCTTTATGTGTTCCAATTCAACTTTGTATTTTCCTTGAATTTTACTTCATACATTCATGTTCTTATTATAAATGGAAATTTGTAGATGTTTCTTCTCATTTTGAGTTATTCCTCATCAATAAGTTCAAGTCCCCCAAACTTTGCTCCACATATATCATTAAGGTCAATTCTATTTTGAGGTGGCAGCTCTTTTTTTGTCCGATTCTGATACCCTCCCACCTCAAGGGTTGATCTTCCAGCACTACACCAAACAATGCTGTTCATAAGGTTTTAAGTAGCGAGTCCCTCAGCCATGGGTAGCCCAGCCCATTCCTTCTTCCTCGTGTAGCTGCTCTGTTCACCATGGATGACCCAGCTGACATGTGAATGACTGGTCACATGGGCCCAGCACGACAGCAACGTGCAAGTTATGCTAAGATAATAAACTGACAAGGAATTGGTGAATTTTCCCTCCAGAAAATATAAATAGGGGGAAAAAGTTTGATCTTCTTACTCCCTTAGGAAAGTCTAGAGGACTTAGCCTTCAACAGAGATATGCCAAGAAGAACATGTAATGGCCTAAGCTAAACAAGTTGCTAGAAAGAGAAAAAGAAAAGCAATAGAGCTTAGGTCGTTTGCCATCAATTTAAAGTCTGGTAGGTACCTTAAATCAATTTTATGGGGAATATGTTCAGCTGAATAAAACCATGCAAGGATATAGGAAGATAAATTCTGTTTCTTTATCTTTTAGGTTTGTGCTTGGGTGAGGGGGTGGTTTGGGATGATGAAAGTGATGGAAAAGGCATTTGGATAGACTATCAGAGCAGGCATGTGGAACATAATTCATTTCATTGAGACTCTTCACACAGTTAATTTAGATTTCTAATACTTACTGCATGGGCCCCACAAAGCTGGAATTGGCCTCTGAGCTTCTTAACAAATAGGCACGGCCCTGGAGGCGTCTAGTCTGGACCAGAAAAGCTGACAATGCCCTTCCTCTTCCTGGAAAGGTCAAGACTATGCACTTGTATAGGAGCAGACAGCTTCGTTTTTCTCCTGTGGACTAGATGGCAGGTTTGAACCAGCAGCCTTTTTCTGGTAATTAGCTCAATCTTAATCCACTATACCACAAAGGATCGTTAGGGGCAGATTCCCCAAACTCCAAATGCATTGCCATCAAATTGATTCCAACTTATGGAGACCCTATAACAAAGAATAGAGAGGAGAACTGCCCCTTTCAGTTTCTGAAATTGTAAATCTTTAGGGGTGCCGAAGGCATTCATCTTTCTCCTGTGGAGTAGCTGGTGGTTTTGAACTGCTGACCTTGCAGAGAGCGGCTCATTGTGCAATCTACTCCACCACCAGGACTGCTTTACGGGCAGTTACATCATCGTTATAGAGCTAGGACAGCTGAGTTCTAATGGCACTTTTTTTTTAACCACCAATTCACTGCTAACCTGAACTATAAAATAAGTTTCAATATATGTATATATGTGTGTGTGTGTGTGTGTGTATATATACATATATATATATATATATATATATATATATATATATTTGTTTTTGCTATTGCCTTGATTTCGTCTCCTATAAAGCCAAACACTCCTCCTACCTTAGCACCTTTGTAGTAGTAGCTCTATGGTTTGTTTGAAAATAGTTCTTTCAGATGTTTCTTCTTCTTTCCTGATTGCCTTCAAGTCATTCATAAAATTATTTTTAGCAACTGAAGGTCCTTCCCTGATCACCTTGTGTAGCTCCCATTCCATATCCCTGGGGTTCCTGCTTCTCCCACCTCCAGGGAGTGAAGTAGGCCACTTGGCGTTGGACAGTGTTTGGCCTGAAGGGCTGTGCACAGTAGCCCTGTCCTCACCGACTCTCCGTCTGCTCTATTCTTCAGCATAAAACTTAAAGCCGCCTGACATCTATTTTGATTGAATGATTCTTTGACGGTCTCTTGCCTTCCCACTGCAGTGGAACCTTCACCAGAGCAGCACTTTGTTTTGCTCACTACTCTACCTTCAGAAATGAAAACAGCACCTGGCTTGAAGTGGGCAATTGGAAAGGAGTTATGGAGTGGGTGTAAGAACAATCTACACCAAGAAACTCAGCATCCGGCTGGCTCCATCCACCGTGGTCGCTGCCAGCTATGTGAAATTGTTGGGCAATTAAAATACGGCCCTTCAACTGAAGCACGGAAGGCTCATTTCCATTTTAAAATTGAAGTAGTATCAAATATTTTTCCATTAAGTTCAACTTTATTGTTTTGATAGGAGTCCATTAGACATTGTATAATATACTAGTTAATATTTTAAAACTTTTAATGTGGGTGCTAAAAACTGTGAAAATACATTTGTGGGGCTTGTTTCCACTTGACAGTATTGATCTTGTTTATCCATAAAATGAGAAGAATATTTAATACAAAAAGGTGTTGTGAAGTTTAAATGAAGTAACGTAGTGAAATATCTGGCACAGTATATATAGATGCTGAGTCAATATCAGTCATTATTTCATTGTAATTTTTATATGATTGTTGTTGTCAATAGTGAAAAGTAGGCATTATATATGTAAATACAGAGACCAGTCTTTGTTTATGAATTGAGGAGAGGCTTCTGGTCGAAATGTGTCTGAGCTAAGTCCAGTAAGAGGGCTAGGAAAGATTAAGTAAATGTTAAAGAGGAAACTAGCCAGGAGGTGTGGGGGCCCACGTAGGTCAAAGCAAAGGCAGCACCACAAAGGGCTTCCTGATGTGGAAGCTCTGCTCTGAATCATCACACTGCATTGCCTCTTAATCAACCTGTCTGAACCTGAAATTAAAAAAAAAACAACTCAAGAGGAGGATCTCTAGATCCTGAAAGGGCTCATTAACTTTGAGATACACAATTTTGAAATTTAATTTAGCCAATTCAAGGGGTATATTTGATGGGCAGAATGCAATACAATCCTAGTCCAATGGTTTGGAGAACTCAGGACTACATAGACTGCATTCTGGAAACTGATGTGCACCCAAGACTTAATAGGATTCTCCTTTAGCACTAGTCTCACATATATATTCAAACTGTCATAAACATATTTTACATAGTAACTTGCCACTTGGAAAATATTCCTTACAGGACCCAGAGGATCATCAAATCTTCTGGCCCCTCTGATGAGAAATGTTCTTAACTCTTTGCGACACCTGGAGGGACCATTCTAATTGGCCTTGCAATGTACCGGAGGGTCATGAATATATGTGAACCTCACAGCTGGACAGCTGCCCAGCCTTATACAACAGTTGCTGTTTGACACAATAAACCAAGAATCAGATTTTCTTGCAGCAAAATAAATTTTTAACAATGTCGCCCATATCCACAGAGGCAAAAGACAAGACATGATTTCTGCAGGAAATGATTGTGATAGAAGTCTCCTTGGAGGAAGGGTGTCACTTTCTAAGTCAAGGCCCTGTCCTGCCACATTATTTAAGCACAACATGACATGGAAATATATTTAATAGGATTTGGCTACAGGCAAAAAGTCTGAAAAACAGCACAGGGATTCATAGAATCGGCTGTTGAGTTATGCATGGTATTCAGAATTTAATACAATGGAAATCCTTAAGACAATCTCTGGCTCATAAAAACAAAACAGAATTCCTCTCAAGTGTAACCATACAGATATAGGAATTATAATAATAACAGCCACATTCCTGGAACCACGGAAAAGATAAAAATGCGTCTTCATATTTTCTTCACAATTTAACTCCACTTAAGTGCTTTCTGTTCAGTACCTCCCGAACAACCAGCATTTCATGAAAGCCTTAAAATCATATATTTATTCATAATAATAGTGGCAACACCCTAACTTATTTATAATTTCTCAGCAATGCTGAAGGTTAGGTAACATACATTCACCATCTTTGATCCTAGTGGCTGGAAGATAATTTATTACTGTGTCAACCTGGACCATTCACAAAAGAGCACCTGTGTGGGTGTAAGACCAGCTCCAGACCGAGGAGTCTGTTTCCTCCACACTTGTTTAGAGCAAAGCCACCATGCCCGCTCTGCTTGTTGACTTCAGAGCCACTGCGAGACAGAGGAAGACACTGTGCCTCAGTTAGGTCACTGGTTTATTGTCCTTCTTCCATATGACTTAATCCTTGCTCGCTCAGCATATGAAGACCCCGCACAAAACTACAGTATAGGTCCCTTGCAAAAGATCAAAATTATTTTTATGCCATAGAAATGAACAAACAAAAACAGACAGTGCTGCATAACTCCTGGGAAAACAAAGACAAAGTGAACAACCTACAACTCCCCTTGCATAACTAATTATCATGAGATCTAGAAGAACACTGTGAGGATCCCCTGTCACAACTCAACCTTGAGACTCTTGCAGAAGGTAACATCATCTGGGCAGGAAGGAATACTCTTATTTTTAAGAAGAAAGATAATTTCAGGTACATGCCAGACCCCAAACAAATATTTATTGAATTCAATTAACAAACACACCTCTGAATCAAAGTATTATAATCATTTAGAATTGGGGTGAGAAAAATTTTAAAAAATAATTTTATTGGGGGCTCATACGAATCTTATCACAATCGACACACCCATCTGCTGTGTCAAGAACATTTGGACATTTGTTGCCATCATCATTTAAAAACATTTTCTAACTACAAGCTTTTCTCTTGTGAACTGTTTTGTTCTGTTCTTTGTCAGTGGTTTGTTTTTGTTGTTTTGTTGTCTGGTTGTATACTGTTAAAAACAAACAAACAACAAAAAAAACATTTTCTTTCTACTTGTGCCCTTGGCATCAGCTCCTTATTTTTTCCCTTTCCTTCCTCACCCTCCCTCCTTTCCTCCCTCCCTCATGAACCCTTGATAATTTATGATGATTATTATTTTTTCATGTCTTACACTGACTGATGTCTTCCTTTTCCCACTTTTCTGTTGTCTGTCCCCCTGGGAGGGGGTCATAGATAGATCACTGTGATCAATATCCCCTCTCTCCCCCCACTTTCCCTTACCCTCCTGGTATGGCTACTCTCAATATTGGTCCTTCGGGGTTTATCTGTCCTGGATTACCTGTGTTTCCAGCTCTTATCTGTATCTGTATATATGCTCTGGTCTAGCCAGATTTGTAAGGTAGAATTGGGGTCATGATAGTGGGGGGGAAGAAGTATTAAAAAACTAGAGGAAAGTTGTGTGTTTCAACAGTGCTGTACTGCACCCTGACTAGCTCATTTCCTTTTCAGCAACCCTTCTGCAAGGGGATGTCCAATTGCCTACAGACAGGCTTTGGGTCTCCACTCCACACTCCCCTCATTCACAATGATATGATCTTTTTGTTCTGGGTCTTTGATGCCTGATACCTGATCCCATGGATACCTCATGATCACACAGGCTGGTGTGCTTGTTCCATGTGGGCTTGGTTACTTCTCAGTTAGATGGCCCCTTATTTATCTTCAAGCTCTTAAGATCCCAGATGCTATATCTCTTGATAGCCGGGAACCATCAGCCCTCTTTACCACATTTGCTTATGCACCCGCTTTGTCTTCAGAAAACTTGTGGGGAAGGTGAGCATCATGGAATGCCAGTTTAACAGAACAAAGTGTTCTTGCATTGAGGAGATACTTGAGTGAAGACTCAGTGTCCATCTGCTACCTTAATACTAAACCTATAAATATCTGTATGTAGATTTCCCTATTGTAATATATAAATATATTTACATATGTACATACCTGTACTTAGACTTATATAAATGCTCTTTTCTCCTCATTCTTTCCTCTATTTCCTTTTACTTTCCTCTTGTCCCACTATGATGTGCAGCCTTCATTTGGGTTTCAGTAATTCCTCTCGGTTACATGAGCAAAAGCATTTTAAGGGGCCAGAGAATAAACATCTTAGGCTTAGTTGGCTATGGGGCAAAATCAAAGAAATTATGTAGTTGCTTGTATAAATATTTAAAACACAACAATTTAAAAGTAGGAAAAACTGTTCAAGTCTCGGATCCCATGTGATGTGCAGGCCATTTGCGCAGACCTGATTTAGACCAATGGGGCAACAGTCCTGCAAAATCAACGCTTCTTAGGTCCTCGTGTTTTCAGACAAAGGCTGTCTTGTTGATCTGCACTCCAGTCTGGCCAGATTGCTCATTGCTGTCTGATCATATGCACCCTCATGTGGACATGATTGCTCACACCCCTCCTTTTGTCTTTCCCTGTTTTGCTTGCCTGGAAACCCATCTATATATCACATCCAGTTAGCATACTACATCCTCTGTAAATCTGCCCCAGACCCTTGTCCTACCTCATGCTCTCAGCCAATAGGACTCCTCCTGGTGCTCCAATATCATCACATTCACACTTCTAATATATTACTTTCCACATGTACTAGATATGGTATGTGTACATATCTGGTAGCAAGTGGGATAGGCTCTGGCCTGTTAATAGAAAGGTTGGTGGTTCAAACCCACCAAGTACTCCTTGGGAGAGAAAGACTAGGCTGTCTAGGTTTTTTACTTGATTTTTTGCCCCCAGGCTATGTCTGTATGTGCCCGTAAAGGTTTCCAAAGCCCAGGAAATCTAATCAGAATCGCAATGAGTTGGAATTGAATTAATGACCGTGGGGTTTTGCTTAGTTTTACTGGTGAGGCAAATAATTGATTTGGTGGCAGTGAGGTTTTTGTTTTGTTTTATTTTTTAGCTATATTTTCTCCAGCATCTTGGAAAATCCAAATCAAATCTACTGACATCAAGCCTTTTCTGACTAATAGCAACTCCATACAGGGTTTCCAAGGCTGTCAATCTTTACAGGAGCAAATGGCTTCATTTCCCTCCTTCTGAGGGCTGGTGGGTTTGGAGAGCTAACCTTTCAATTAGCAGTCAGACACTGCTAATACTCATTAAGGTTGTATTGTTGACTGAGGGCCTTCTTTTGTCAGGAACTGAGGATCCCTGGTGGTGTATGGGTTATTTATTGGGCTTCTAACTATATGGCTAGTAGTTCAAATCCACCAGCTGCTTGGCAGGAAAAAAGATGAGGCTTTCTGATCCTATAAATATTTGCAGCCTTGGAAACCCAAAGGGGAAGTTCTGCACTGTTTTATCGAGCTTCTGTGAGCCAGAACTGCCTCTATGTCAGTGAATCTGAGCAGCCTGGTAGCATGGTGGGTTATATGTTGAGCTGCTAATTGAAAGACAAGCAGTTCAAACCCACCAGCCACCTTGTGGGAGAAAGAGGAAGCTGCCTTCTCCTGTAAAGATTTATAGTCCCCGAAGGGACAGTTCGACTCTGTCCTGGAGGTTCTCTGCGAATCAAAATCGATTCCAAGGCAGTGGGTTTTGTTTGGTCCTTTAACTTTTATTATCCCACTTAATCCTTATAATTACCACCTGAGACAAACCTTCATCTCTTCCTTGCATAGACAGGTTAACTATGTTGCTCATGATTTCATAGCCAATAAAATGACAAAGCTCCAGCCTAAACCTCGCCTAGATGGACTCCAACACTTGTGCTCTCAGCCTGGTATGGAGGCTTACTGATTGAAGAATAAGAACATGAACTCAGTAACTTGGATCAGGCTTATATAATTCCCTACATTTCTATAACCTAATAAAAAGGTGAAGAGAACATGACAAGATCAATTAGTCAGGTCTCCTTTTTCAAATAATAACAGTACCTATGAGAGAATGCTTGTTTTTAACCCAAGTTCACATAACTTAAACCTACGCCTTCTGCTTTGAAGCGCAGGGCATTTTGGGTAATCTCTTGGTGTCCTCACCATTTTCTCAAGGGGTCCCCTCAATTCACATCACAGGGTTGTCAGACTTAATGGTAAATTCTGGAATATACTCACTTGTTGAAAATGCGGGATTTGCAAGAAGTCAAATTCAGGTTTTATTTTTCCAACTGGATATAGATTATTAATGCAATAAACAAAATTACTGCTAGCTTCATGTTAGAACAGCATCTTAGAGAGTGGTTTTCATGGCCCTCTTCAGGACTCCCTAACCTTCTACCACTACTTGTTCTTTAAATAGCATTTATCACACTACATTGTCTTTGACTGTTTATCCATCTCACTAGATTCTGAGATATTGCTAAATCTATATCCCTATTGGCTATCATAGTGTGATTCACAAAGTGGTGTAGATCTAGGAAGATTTAGAGACCCACTGAACTGAAGTAGGACTTAGGAGATGTGAACAAAGGAGGTCAACAGAGTGACTCATCCTCTGGTGTGTGTGTGTGTGTGTGTGTGTGTGTGTGTGGTGTTATTTGGAACCTACTTAAGACAAATTGTACACTTCCCTGACCAACAAAGCCCTTCCCTTGTCAAGTTGTTAGAAAATGACTGTGAGACTCCAGCAGTTTTCTTTTTCCAAAGCTTGAAAATATTAGGAGAATCCAGGTGGTCAAATTTAGTGTAATCAGTGTTTCTCAAGGAACATTGTGGATGGATGAATGCGGGCTGATTATACAGTAAATATTTAATTTTAGATCCTGATTATTTCATATTGACATTTCAGAGCAGTAAATATTTTTATGCTGGATTCAGCCTTCACCAGGAAAATAACTCCCTCAATAGCAGAGTCTACACATGTAATTGTATAATTTAATACTTTCATTTAAAATATTGCTACTTTTAAAAATCTTTTAGATTTGAAAAAAAACACCCCAACAATTTCTTATCTCAAAAGACCCAACCTTGCACACTCTGCATCACAGACTGATTTGTTTTCCATTGGGGGAATGGAAGAAGCCTTACTTTTCTGAAGATGACTGTTGTGATTTGGAAGTTATTCATTCTCCAGTTCCAGTAAAACCTCCCATGGAGATAGCTGTGAGAGAATTAAGTGGAAACCTCAAGATGAGATATTAAGTAGACAGCTTTTGCTGGAGGAGGGTGACTGGGACATCTAATCCCAGAAAGCAGGGGCAGCCTTATAAGATTGTTGCGGAAATGTATGTTCCGAAATATATTAGGGGGCCAAGATTTCAGAAAAAAAACTACGTAAGAGTCTTAGAAAGTTGTGTGTATTGGTGGTAGGAGTTGTGTTTTAAGCCATCTGGTCCCTATACATTAGTAAGTGATTCTGTCTTAAGTACTCATGAGCATTTTATGGAAGGTATTCAACGCATTCTTTCCTCTCGTAGGCTCAGGACATTAATAATCTCCAGCAACGTGAACGACCCAATGTCAGATACTATGAGACACGGTGTCAGCATATGATAGATAGCCAAATTGAGGTTCAGAGAGGTTAAGTAATTGACCCAAATAGCAGAGCTAGTAAGAGTTAATGAAGAGGTTTTTTGGTTTTTTTTTCTCCGCTCAGATTCCATTGGGAGCTCCACTACTGCTTCTTTCATCTCCTAGGGCTATGAAATGGCCTACCTAATTGGTAACTGTGGACAGAGTAACTGACAGTCCCTGCTCATCCTCCACTTCTCTTCCTCTCTTGAGAGCGTACAGTCTTAAAGAAGGACGTGCTGTCTCCTTAGCTCCACGTGCAGCCATGCCCTAGAGCAAAGCCACACCCGACAGCCTCCTCTTGATTGCGAATATGGGTAAGATTCTGGCCTCAATCTTCTGTTTGATTTTTCAATATGCTCAGAACTAAGCCAGAAAAGGAGCACTATATCTTCCACTCTCCCCTTGAAAGCGTTAACAGTAATTAATAGTCAGGATTCAAATGTTTCAAAGACCATGTCTTAAGATCACCACGTTAGAGGCAGCAATGGCAACAATCACAAAGTAGTTCATATGTTTCACGGCATTTCCCCGCCTCCTTTTCACTAGTGCTGGGCCCTCGAACCAAAGGCTTGTGAGTAAAAATTGTAGCTGTCATTTCTGGGTTGTGACGTCTGAAAGGCGGTATATTCTGCCACTATTCTGTTTCCTTTCTGAATCACATGCTGAAATAGCGGCATCAAAAGGCTTCTCCAAGTGACCACATGCAGTTACCTTATTTCCTCAGCACACTTGACTTGGCATGAGCCAGAAACAATCCCGCGATATGTTCATCCCTTGGAATTTGGGATTACTTTGTTTCAAGCTGTTTAGTTTAATTAACCTAACTAATATATCTAATATAGCTCTCAAGGAAGCGATGAAGAAGATAAGGATCATTGTGGATTCTAGATATGGACAAGGTGAACACAAACATAGACTCAACATAGAAAATAACGGAAGTACTGCAGAATCCTAATGACACAGCAGTGCTGTTTCAGCTTCACGGCAACTGCATATCCCAAGGTACAAAATATTGCCTGGCCTTGTGCCCTCCCCATTTTGGCTATGGTTCATAATGTTGTGATCCACGGGATTTTTATTACCTGATGTTTGCAACTAGACTGTTAGGTCTTTCTTTCTAGTCTGTGCTAGTCTTGAAGCTCCACTGAAATCCTTTCAGCATCAAAGCAATATGCGAGTTTTCATGGACGGATGCGTTGTGCCTATGTATAAGGCCATTAGCTGGTGATAACATCCTAGTCTCCCACGTGTGAGGTAGAGATTCTACTAGCAAGCCCAATGTGAATGTAATCCTTCCTTTAAGGGCTGCCCTAATACATTAACAATTATCATATACCTGTCTGACTTCCTAAGGAAACCCCAAGATCTCTGATGATAAGAACAATATTCCACCCATCTCTCATGCTCAATGCTCAGCACAATTCCGAGGGCATGTCAAGTTGTCAGTGTATTGCTGTTGAACAGAAGTGAAATGAAGCATTGGTAATGAATACCAGAGATGCAGTGGAGTTATTATGTCTTTGTATTATTTGTAATTATCATTAGCATAAATTACACATCTATTCAGCATAAATATATACATATATTTATGCTTAAGTTAACTATTTAGTAAACTGAATATAGTTCATTATATAATAATCAGCCTTTTATTTTAAACAGGCGTTTGTGTCTCGGAGGTCAGGCCCATCAATAGAATTCATTCAGATGGCCTAAGTGAGGGAGAAGAATAAACGCCTGTCACTTGAAAAGCATTAGCCGAAATACCCCAGACCTCCCAGCAGAGAGAGAGAAATTTTAGACTGGAAAGAAAAGTCAGCCAAGCCAGGAGGGAAGCTGCACCTAGACATGGGGACGAGGGCCATGGAGAATGGTAACTCTGGGTCTATAAGGCCCAAAAGACCTTTTTGTAAGTTTAAACAGCCAAGATGTCACTTTGAAGACTAAGGTCCTTCTGATGCAGCCTCGGTGGTTTCAACCATCTCTGATACAAGGAAAGCTGGACAATGAAACAGAAAGAAAGGAGAAGAAAGGATCTTACCGAATGGGACCGTTGGCAAAGAATAGGGACTATACCAAGGCCTACCAGAAGATCAGATAAGTCCCTTGGAAGGGCTGCAACAATAATGCTCTTGAGGAAAGAGGATAGTAGGGCTTTGGCTCACTTCATTTGGGCACGTGGTCAGGAAAGATACCAGAAAAAGACGCCTTAGTTGATAAAATACAAGGTCAGCAAAGATTAGAGAAATCCTCAATGAGAGAGCTTGGTGAATGGTCCCGACAATGGACTCAGACCAGCTATTGATCATGAAGGTGGCACAGGATCAGGCAACAGCTCATTGTGTTTTCTGTGGGATCACCATATCTGAGTTAACTGAAAGGCAACTAACAAGGGCTAAGCTCGGAGCCAGGGTTAACTTGAAGGGCATCCTGGAGTGCAGAGGACACCGAAGGATTGGAGTGATCTTGTTGAGCTAGGAAACAAGTTAGCAATGTTTAACAATAAAGGCCAGGGAGACAAGCTGTTCTGATGCTGGATGCTAATTCGCTTGGGCACAGGGAGGAAATGAGAAGAACCTTGCAGACAAGGTTGTGAATGATATGCCACCTAGCAATAGTTATTGCTTTTCTATCATAACCGCCTTTGAAATTTCATATTCCAGCCACAGTGAAGTTTCTACCAGTTCAAAGCAGTGGGGTGGGAGATGGGAGGTGAGTGTACTACTTGTTATGATGGTTAAAGTTGCGCGTTATCTTGGCTGGGCCATGATTCCTAGTGGGTTGGCAGTTGTGTAATAATGTACTTTAGTAGTTGTATAATGATGCGGTCATCTATTTTGTAATCCAATGTGATAATGTGACCATCTTCCATTTTTACACAATGCCAATTTTCATATTAGGACCTGGTTTTAGGAACCTAGCCATATCAATAAATAAGGAGGAAATATATAAATATATGAGCGGGAAATCCTCAAAAGATGTGGGAAGATATGTGTCTATAAACACATATGTAACCCAAACTCACTGCCATCAAAGCAATTCTGATGAAAATATGGGGCAGAGTAGAGCTGCCCCATGTGTAACTCTCCCCTGGAGCAGAGAGCCGTCTCTGTCTCATCGTTTCAAACTGCTGACCGGGGCTCCTACATAAACACACAGGAGTCTGAAATAGAGTATGTGTGCTGAACCCAACGTACAGCTCACAAGCGACCGTCAAACATGACAGGAAGAAGCAGAAACAATAACAGCATGGATGTCAACATGAACTCAGTGTTTGGTATCTGGTAAGCCCATTATCTCCCTCATGCCACCCCCACGGCTCTGACTTGAAGCCTATGGCGGTGCTCTGGTGATGGCTACAGATGAGGAAGTGCCTCCCCCGTGCTTCCACTTGGTTTCCATCGCATAGCTCCCGTTGTGAAGTCTGCAGCCCATTTCACAGTCATTGCGTGTCTTTGGCTACTTCTACTACTCGGTGATACGTAATAATGTCCTATTGCTTCATAATGGTAATAATGAGCTATTACTTTGGTTGCCTATTCATTCTTCAGAAAATCTCTATCAAGCACTCATAGAACTTCTGATTTCAACATATGGGGAGGAACGTGGCAGCTTTACCTCATACTCACCGACCCATTTCCCCTCCTCACTCTCACGTAAAAGAATGGCTAAGATGCAGAAAATGGGTTTCAGTTAAGACCTGCATTCAAGACCGAATGTTGTCATGTGGGAGCTGTTTGATGTGGAGCAAGATGCTGAACTCGTCTTCTTTCTGTCATGTTCTTTCTCGATTAAAGTGGCAGTATCCAAGCTTCGCTGGATGGTTGGAAACATTGAGCGAGGTACCTGGGTTGGTAAGGCTGAGTAATAAGACGAGGAGGAGGAGAAGGAGGAGTAATAATAAGCTCGTCACTGTTTTATTGCTTCCATTTCTTTCTAAAGAGGCCCTCAAACATCCTCCCAAGTCTCTTTGCCCAGCCTGTCTCCTGAGGACTCATGTCCAGGGGCATTCCTGTGCTGTGTTGAATTATATCCCCTAAGATGTTGCGTGCACAGCTACTCCCCATAGATTATATTACAGTAGTTACTGATTCAAGCAAAGACTCTACTTCAATATGGCATCATTCAATACAATCCCAACCTGCCCCCTCCCTGGCAAGGATGATGGGAGCTTATTAAGATAATGTCTTCCTAGTACTTACAGCCCCTTGAAAGACATTTGCTACATAAACATGGTGATTTGATTTTGGTGTTGTTTGTTTTTGTCTTAATGCATGCGCTCTGAATTGCATTAATGGGTCCTCTGCACGGCCTCTCGCAATATGGGCTCCTAGTAAATGCTGCTAAATGCAGAATGGCCACAGATGCTGCTCAGATGGATGCCTGCTTTGCCCTCCCGCTTCCCATGCCCTTCTCCCTTCTCCCCCTTAAACCTGGACTCCCTTAACCGTCTAGCTTCCTACTCTACTTCTGTTTTTAAAAAATCTTGAATACGTATGAGAATCACCTGAGGAGTTTTATAAAAATCTTGGCACAGAAACTATAGCTCAACCAATTAAACCAAAGCCATAGGAAGGGGGGCTATATGTATCAGTTCTTTTTTAATGTTTTTAATGACTTACGTGTGACTCTGTTTATGTTTGTGTGTGTCTTTATCATAGATATCTGTATCTATAATTCTCTTTTAGAAAACTACTTCTTCCTCTTCCTCATTTTCCCTTCCCCACTCTCCTGGGCCTACTAATAATCATCAATACCTGTTTCTTTTGGTGTAAACAGATTTTTGTCTTTTATAATAGTGGTTTTATCCAGTGTTTGTATTTATGGGATTGATTTAATTTGAGGAGCATAATGTCCTCCAAATGTATCCAGGACATTAGGTGTTTCACAGTTTCGTTATTGTTCTTTAGGGATACACAGCATTCCACTCTAGACATGTCTCTACCAGAGTCTATCCATTCCCGTACTACCAAGCATTTCGGTTGTTTCCATCTTTTGTGATTGTAGCTCATGCTGCGATAAACATGAGGATGCACATAGATGTTTATATGTGGCTCTTTGTCACTTCAGGATCTGGATCCCCCGGTGCTTCTGCTTGAATGTACTGAAGGGACAGCCATGCAGCGCAGGGCCTGCGGCTTTAAAGTTCTACCAGCGGTGCACGAGTGGGGGTTCCAATCTCTTCACATACTCTACGACACTTGTTATTTTCTCTTTTTGGAAACAAACCAAAACACACGCAAAAGATTGCCGTCAGCATTGGTGGAAAACTATGATCAAACGTCATAGTTTGTCGTCATTTGAATTTCTCTCATAGCTCGAGATCGCAAACATTCCTTCATAGGCTTGCAGCCTTCCTGGTGTCATCTTGGGGGAATGTCTATCCATGTCTTTGGTCCATTATTAAATTGGGTTATTCATGTTTTCCATATTGAGCTGTGATAGTTTGCTATAGATTTTAGAGATTAGCCCTTTATCTGATATATTATTGCCCAATTCACCCCCTCCCCCCAGTCTGTGGGTTCTCTTTTTACTTATTTGATAGTCTTTTCATGTACACGAATGCCTTATTTTGAGGAGAGTCCAGTCCTCCATTTTGTTTTATATGGAGTCTCGTCATTATTTTTGGTAGTGTATTTATGCTTTGTTTAGGGTCTTTGTTTTTTCTGATTTTTTCTCTGAATTAGGGTTTATATTTTGTCAGTCATAAATCTGACAATTCTAAAATCAAGATGCTAGCAGGGCAGTCTTTCAATCGATTTCTTTGCCGATTCCAGTTTCTAGCGTATAACCATCCTCCTTGACTTATGGCTCCCTATGCCTATGTCCCAAACCAGCGATGGTCAGTTGGGTCCTTTCACAATGTATCATTCCAAATATCTGCTTACCTGGCACAGTTCTCATATTTCTTCCATCAATAGCTGTTATGCCTCCCTATTCCACCTTCAGGAATCTTGCAATTACATTAAATTATTTCTATTTTAAAAGTTAGCTGATTAGTCAACCTAATTCCATCTACAACCAATATTGCCATGTAAGGCAATATACTCATATTTCCAATTTTCTTGGATTAGGCTGTATTCATCTGTAGGGGATCTTTGTTGGGTTTTCCACAGGTATTGGAAAACTCGATATATTTCTGAATAATTCCCACTCCCCCCCGTCCCCCCAAAAGTAAGTAGGTTGTTGAAAAAAATCTTATAATCTACAATACATGATAGCTTATAAACCTACCATCTAACTAACAGTATTCCCACAAATAACTGTTTTTAACTTATATTGGGGTGGGGAAGAGAGAAGGGTCTTTCTGCAGCCATTTCCTCCTCTCTCAATCAAATGCTTACCAAGTTTTAATGCTGGCACTCTCTGTAGCCTATGGATTCCCAGAGTGATGAGGATATTAGGAAATGTGTATCAGAATCTGGGTTCTTTATTCAGAAAATATAAGTATCTCTCCCCTGGGAAACATGGACTGATTTCTTACTCTTCCGACTACTACATTGCAAATATGTGTAGTAGTTAGGGATTATGTCAACCAGACACTCCTGGCTAGGGGTGGAGTCAAATCAGTCAATCAAGTCGCAGTCTGATGATACCTCCTGGCTCTCATAAGCCGTTTGTATGAAAGGGAGGTACTTTGGGAATTCTCTCTCTCTCTCTCTCTCTGCCTTTGCACCTCTCTCGTCCCTGGAAATTCACTCAGACTCTGTCTACCTCCAGGGGTGGCCCCACGTGGACTGCCTGTCCCAGAGAGCTGTGGGCACCCTGTTCTGTTTCCGCTAATTTGGACTCTACGGAACTCTGCACCTCCAGCCCCTAGTGATCTAGCTGCTTCCTGCATCACTTTTCTGTGACACTGGCCATGTGCCTATGAGAGTCGGAAGAGGGACTTATGAACTAGTCTCAAACTTATGGACTTGTTTGATTGGGCTGAGATTCTTCCTTGATATATAATTACTTCTCGATAAAAAGTTATTTCTTATACATAGATGAGTGTCATTGGATTTTCTCTCCTAACACATGATGGTACCATCAGCACAATATGGTCAAGTGATAGAAAGAGTGTAAACAAATTTATGTTAGAATCAGAAAGGGAACCATCAATACAAGGAGGCTTCAAAGAGTTTGTGGAAAAATGGAACTGAAAGGTAATGGAAATTTTCCACAACATTATGAAGCCCTCGTGTAGATTTCAAAAGGTCTTGGGAAAGCAGAGAGAATTGAAGATTAATTACTGGTGAACAAAGAGGCAACTGGAGCTTAAAACACATGCAGACCCCACTTGGACGGCTGGATTCCTGGGTGCCTCCGTACTTGGAAAGTTAAGGGTGCTGGATATTACAACTATAAAAAGGAAAAGAAGTTGCCTTCCTCCCACCTCCAAAGGTAGAAAACAAGTTCTTGGAAATTAAAATGTGGTCAGCAATAAAACAATTTAAAAATAACCTGTAGTAAAGTAGGAAAATAAAGTTAAGGTCCTAAGGTTAGGAACAAAGTAAACATTCTAAGGGAAAATAAAATTTTTAATTTTATTTAAAATTCTTTAGAAACTAAAAACCTTCCTCTAGTTCCTGAATGCTTCCTCCCCTCCCAATTATCATGACCCCAATTCTACCTTGTGGACCTGGTTAGACCAGAGGATGCACAGCAGTGCAGGAGGGATCTGGAAACACAGGGAATCTAGGACAGACGAACCCCTCAACACCAGCGGTGGGAGTGGCGACACCAGGAGGGAAGGGGGTGTAGAAAGGGAGAACCGATCTCAGAGATCTATGTGTAACCTCCTCTCTGGGAGATGGGCAATGGGGAGGCGGGTGAGGGGAGACATCGGGGAGTGTAAGATAAGATAAAATAATTATTTATAAACTATCAAGGGACCAGGGGTGGGATTGGGGAGGGAGGGGGATGGGGGAAAAAAAGGGAAACCGAACTGATTCCAGGAACCCAAGTGGAAGGTGAATTATGAGAATGACGAGTGCAACGAATGTGTAAGGGTGCTTTGCTCAATTGATGTATGTACAGATTGTGATAAGAGCCTTATGAGCCCCAATAAAAAGATAAAAAAATTTTTTTAATTTATTCCCATGACTTTTAAAAAATCATTTTTTGTTTTTATTTTATTAATTTTAACAATTTATTAGGGGCTCATACAATTCTTATCACAGTTCATACATATACATACATCAATTGTATAAAGCACATCTGTACAGTCTTGGCCCTAATCATTTTTTTCTCCTCTTTTCTTTTTTTACATTTTATTAGGGACTCATACAACTCTTATCACCATCCATACATATACATACATCAATTGTATAAAGCACATCCATACATTCCCTGCCCCAATCATTCTCAAGGCATTTGCTCTCCACTTAAGCTCCTTGCATCAGGTCCTCTTTTTTTTTTCCCCTCCCTCCCCTTTCCCCCCTCCTTCATGTGCCCTTGGTAATTTATACCTCGTTATTTTGTCATATCTTGCCTTATCCGGAGTCTCCCTTCCCCCTTCACTGCTGTCCCTCTCCCAGAGAAGAGGTCACATGTGGATCCTTGTAATCAGTTCCCCCTTTCCAACCCACTCACCCTCCACTCTCCCAGCATCGTCCCTCACACCGTTGGTCCTGAAGGTATCATCCACCCTGGATTCCCTGTACCTCCAGCCCTCATATGTACCAGTGTACAGCCTCTGTCCTATCCAGGCCTGCAAAGTAGAATTCGGATCATGGTAGTTGGGGGGAGGAAGCATCCAGGATCTGGGGGAAAGCTGTGTTCTTCATCGGTACTACCTCGCACCCTAATTAACCCATCTCCTCTCCTAAACGCCTCTATGAGGGGATCTCCATTGGCCGACACTTGGGCCTTGGGACTCCACTCTGCACTTCCCCCTTCATTTAATATGGTATACATATACATATACACATATATACACATACATACACACACTTATATCGTTGTTTTTTTTTGCATGATGCCTTATACCTGGTCCCTTGGCACCTCGTGATCGCACTGGCCGGTGTGCTTCTTCCATGTGGGCTTTTTTGCTTCTGAGCTAGATGGCCGCTTGTTCACCTTCAAGCCTTTAAGACCCCAGACACTATCTCTTTCAATAGCCGGGCACCATCAGCTTTCTTCACCACATTTGCTTATGCACCAATTTGTCCTCAGCAATCCTATCATGGAGGTGTGCAGTCAATGATATGATTTTTTGTTCTTTGATGCCTGGTACCTGATCCCTTTGGGACCACTCGATCACACAGGGCTCATACAATTCTTATCACAATCCATACATCCATCCATTGTGTCAATCACATCTGTACATTTGTTGCCATCATCATTCTCAAAACATTTGCCTTCTATTTGAGCCCTTAATATCAGCTCCTCATTTCCCCCCTCCCTCTCCACTCCCCCTTCCCTCATGAACCCTTCATTATTCATAAATTATTATTATTTTGTCATATCTTACACTGTCCGATCTCCCTTCGCCCACTTTTCTGTTGTCCATCCCCCAGGGAGGAGGTTATATGTAGATCCTTGTAATCGGCTCCCCCTTTCCACCCCACCTTCCCTCTACCCTCCTGGTATCAACATTCTCACCACTGGTCTGGAAGGGATCATCTGTCTCTGGGGCCAGAGCATTGCACCCCATCGGACTTGACTGGAGGACACGCCTAGAGTTCAAAAATCAGACCTTGATCCATTTACAGCTTTTTCTTTCCTTTTAAAAATTTTTCTTTTTCCTTTTTTTTCTTTTAATTAAATTTATTCTTTTATGGATCACTGGCTTTCTTTTTTGTTGTCATCGCTGTGTTCTCACTCGTCACCTGCCTTTCTTTTACTTTGCAAAAACAAGGCAGTGATGTGAAACAGAGACTGAGAGTCATAAAACAGACATCTCAAGTTGAGGAATTACTAGGAAAGTTGGAAAAGTAGGAAACCCAGATGAGCCTCCTTAGCTAGGAAAGAGATAACTAGAGTAAAATAAATAGGTGTTGGGATAGGATGCAGAAAGATTATATCACAAGCAGAGCTTGGGAAATCCTAGTACTGTAAGAAGGGTAATTCGTTCAGTGTGAAAACGGAGATTCCATTTAAAACTATATGTTAAAATCTTTCTTCTATGAGTGACGCAAGGATTGTGACATGAGACGGGACCAGAAGAGGCCACTACCTGGGTGGGAGGAGCGCTTGGCTCCGCTGAGCACAAAGTTGCCTGGTGCTGTTAGGTTCTGCTGACTGGGTCCCCACTCCTAGAACCCCGTGGACAAGAGACTGAGACCCCACCTGAGCCTGTGCTAGGTTTGGGGGAGAAAAGGACTGAAGACTGACATTTAGTTGCAGACAGAAAACATGCTATCAATTTTGAATGTTGAGGAGAAGGGTGAAATCAATAATGACGTGGACTTTCAAAAATGAGAATAACGTGGCTTGGTTTTTGACAATGAGACAGGAAATGTGTCATGAGAAGCTGAGGTGAGCCAAGGAAGAAGAGCAAATTTATATTGGTGCTTTGGTTTATGAAATGAGTTCATCTTCATTACGTCTTTCAGGAACCCACAGACAAAAAGGAAGACGAGGTATTAAGAACTTGATAAGCACATGATAACCTCTCCCTCAGCCCCCGACCCCCAGAAAGGCCTACAGGTTGATGAGGAGTGCTACTGAGGGAAGAACAATAAGTAAAGATTTGCTGCTTTTCATTTGAAGCCTTCCTGCACTATAGACGTTTTTCAGTCGTGTGCATATATTATTTTAATATGATAAAATACATTTTATTATGGAAAGAGTCAAATATGTAGATATATAAATACATATGAGATGTGCAAGTATATGTGTTCGACCAACCTCTCATTCAACATGAGCAGTGATTCATTTATGGTCAATTTTTTCATCTGCTTCCTCTAGATTACTTGTAAAGGACCCTAGACACCATATGATTGAGTCCAGAATATTTTAGTGGGTATATCTAAAATATAAACATACTCTTACTATAAGTATAATGTATTCACAAACCTTTAACATGTTCTAAAAGTTCTTAATACCAACAAATATCTACTAATTTCCAACAGATAAATTGTTTTTGTTTTCAATAATATAGAGAGAAAGCATGTAAAGAGAGGAGACCATTTATTTGTGGGTACCAGCTCCAGAGGATGGAATTAAGAAGTTTTCAGTAAGATATAAGCCAGGAAGAACTTCCCCATCAGCATGGTGTTGAAATGTGTTGTGTGGAACTTGTGAATCTATATCCTGCTGAGTAGGCAAATGGAAACTAAGTGACCAGATGTTTGGGATAGAGATTTTTCTAAAGAAAAGCCACTGCAAAAAAAAAAAAAAAAGAAAGAAAAGCCACTGCTGTGGAGTCAATTCCAATTGCCAGTGACCTCACTGGGCAGACTAACACTTCCCCATAGGTTTTCTAAGGCTGCACTCTTTATGGAGGCAAACTGTTAAATCTTTCTCTGTAAGCACTTGGTAGGTTCTAATCAGCCCTTTCAATTAGCAGCTAGGTGCTTAACCCTTGCACCACCAGAGCTCTGAGTTTTCTGTAATCTCTATTTATATGCATTTTAAACTCTAAAGACATCTGCATTCACATAAATGGCTAGTACTTACAATTTTAGACCATGAACTCCGATGTCTTTTTCTTTTTCTCCTCCGCCCTGCTGGCACACAGCTGTGGTGAGCAGCCATTGCCCCAGATTGGTGGTTTGAACGCACCCAGTGTCTCTTGGGAGAAAGGGCTAGGCATGTGCTTCCACAAAGATTCCCAGAGGAGATACCCGTGGTCGCTGTTTTCCTTCCTCACACAGGGTGGCTATGACTTGGAATCGACGTGATAGTACATAATGGGTACAGCACAGGTTTAACATCTCCCCGAGGCTCTGGATTGCCTTGAAAAGCTCTAGGGTCCAGATAGTGTCGTGCTAACACTGGTCATCACAAGGCCAACAGTTCGAAACCACTAGCTGCTCTGTAGAAGAAAGAGGAGGATTTCTCCTCCTGTAAAGCTACACTCTCAGAAAACCACAGGGGCAGGGCTGCCCTCTCCTAAATGAGCAATTGACTCCATGGAAGCGAGTAAGAGTATTTGGCCTTCCAGTAGAACTCCAAATGACTCCAGGCCTGAGACTTTGACTGCTTCACTGTTGAATACACAACATTTAGCATATGTTTGATCCTGCACCAGTTGCCCCAGGAAACAAACCTGATCCCTCAATACCTAAGTAAGTGGTTTATGGGGGGCTGTTCACTGCAGCCATCGCTGTGAAAGAGTTTAAATTAAAGTTGAACTGAATTCAGTTACAAGAGAAGTCTCAGCTGATCCCCCTGGGAGCTCGGTGGTTGTGATGATCTTTCATTGTTGCCCCATATTTAGGCCACGTGTAAGATCTTCATGCTCTGCCTCCATCAGCCAGTCATGGAGTACAAGCTGCTCAGACAAAGATAAGACTTTGTACTCCCATAAGGAGTCCGTGTCCACAGAGGCCATTGTACACTGTCCTATAGGCTCACCAGGAAGAGGAATTAATGCCCCGGCAGGCAGGGGGTTGGGGGACTTTTGATTATTAAGGCAGATGTGTGATGGTGGGGGGAGTCCTCCTTTGTGGCAGTGCAAATTCTCAGTAGGTGCTCAATTCAGAATGGACTGTCTGAAGTCTTGCTCCTAAAGAGTATGCTACCACCAGGATTTCTAGGCCCCATAGGGTCACATTCCCCACTCTGATGCACGTGGGACCTGGTCTGGTTTTCAACATTTTCTGTATTTTTTTGCTTGTTCATATTAGGGTTCATATCAGATGTGTTATGTTACTAGGGGTTACCCTCTTGAATTTGTGTTATATGTTTTTCTGTTTTTCGGTATATGAAACCCAGAATTAATTAACCTATACGGGCAGTAAGTAGAATAAGGGTTTCGTGTGTGTGTGTGTGTGTGTGTGTGTGTGTGTGTGTGTGTAGGTGTGTGGTGGTGGTATGGGGGGAGAGGGTTAAAAGGGAGATGATTTCAAGGAAAAGAATGTTGTGAGCCTGATTGTGGTAGCAATTGTACAATACTGGTTGATGTGATTGAAGTATGGAATGATGTGATATATGTATGAACTCCCAATTCAGAAAAACATAAGATTCAAAATGTATAGGCTGATATTATAGGTATATTTACTTTAAATTGATCGATACACATACACACATGCAATACCAAAACACACCCTCGTCACTGAGTTGACTCTGACTCACAGTGGCCCTGCACAGGGCTTCCCTAACTACAGACCTTTAATGAGCAGACAGCCTCATCTTCCTGCTTCCCAGCTGCTGCTGGGGGTGAGTCAAGAGGTGTATGCATTATAGCCTTCAGGATATTTCCTTGGCATCTGCTTCCTGGCTCCTCAGTAGCGTCCTCAGGGAGGTGGCGGAGGAGGGGGTATGGGCCTCACAGGGCGACACTGTCAAACACTTTCAGGGGAGGTGACATCAAAGTAACTCTTTATAAATTGTTAAGATGGTGCTTCCGCAGAAGTAATTTATTGAAAAATAAGAATATCCCTGTTGCTAGTTATAACAGCAGAAACGTTTCTTATAAGCCCAGTTGATGCGCATCAATATACCAACAAGGCTAATATACTTTTTGGGCCAAATTGACCCGATAGCAGTGAGTTATTTTGTTTGTTTGTTTGTTTCGTCTTGTTTGAGGTGTGTTCTGGTCAGAACTGTCAATATTGCCCACTTACATTGGTGCTTTGAGTCACGAGGGGTCCGTTTACTTTTTGTCTGCATAGATTATAAGCAGACACTGTTAGTTTAGTTGCTGCCAGTATTTTCATAGTTCCTGACTTTTTCAAATATTTTAGCAACAATTCTATGGTAAGTAGAACCTTATATCAATAAGGACTTTTTTAAGATTGAAGTAGCAATTAAGGAAAAAGAGGAAACTCAGAGGCCTCTGTTTAGATAGTAATGTTGCAAATAATAATGTGACAATTCAATGTAGTGAGATTTTTCTAAAAAAATTTATCATTAGTACTCATAGAATCTAAGAAACATTACAATTAAGCAATTCATAACTCTATGTATCATCTATTATCCTATGATCAAAATTGACTTAAAAAAATTACCAAAGATTCTGTGAGGTTTGGTCTAGGAGGTCTATGGGAGTAGGATGGGGCAAGTTGACATCATATGGTATCTCACTGGAAGACCCCAGCCCCAGGGATGCCACTGTGTCTCCTCAGCCTGAAATTTCAAGAACACAATTTCTGGTCCTGATTTTCAAATGATTTGTCTAATGTGCCATTGTGACACTACATGTGTTCTTCTTTTGCAATCTATAACTCTTGAAAATCTAGTGGGTAAGAATCAACAAGTTCAACAACAGTAAAAGTCAAGAAAGTTCCTATGCATGCTTTGAGACCCCCATGCCCAAATCACCTCTCTGTGTATGCTTATTGCACTCTTGTATGTAGAGTTAATGTTCTCGAGGTACAACACAAACAAGTATCTTGTAATAAGTCTATCTTCCTGGCTAGGTTGCACATTCTTAAAGCCAAAGCTTATTTCTTTGCTTCCCCTACTTCTAGAGCAGTTTGTAGAATGTAGTAGATGCTTAGTAAAGACTGGTTGAATCAATGGATTGATTGATGGATGGATGGATAGGTGAACAAATAAATTGGAATTTGCAATCATCCTTATTGGTGAATTCCATTATTTCTAATGTTTCCCTCATACGTTATAATTGTTGCTAAAGTGATTCACAGGCAGACTAGGAAATAAACACCAGGATAATAAGCTGCCATGTGTAGCTCACCAAATCAGCACAATACGCTCATGTTTTAAACAATAACAAAAAAAAGGTGGGGGTTCCCAATTGCTGCTATAGCTCTAGTACAATCAATTTTAATTAGCATCGCGCATTGTAAGAAATGATAAGGTATCAGTCAATGTAATTGCCAGTGTTGACAATTAGTCCAAGTCATTAACATCTCCAGACCTAGGATAATACAGACTTCCTGAATTTTAAAGGTTTGAAGAAAGGTGGGAGGAGCTGTTATGAGATGCCTTCCCTTTTACAGGGACTCTGTAATCATGCCCTGTGACTCATTACTTTTCAGTTTTCTTTGTGAGCTATAGAGGGATTACCTAAAAGCAGCTACTTGCTAGTGTCCCCCCTATTATCTGCATCACAGGATGCAAATTTAAGCATGTTGCACACATTCTTCTTGATCTCCCCACTGCTCAAGGTAAAGAGCCCAACTGCCATACATTGACTTTGAACTGCCATACATTGACCTTGAAACCATTGGACTCCTCGCTTCATATTGCATGCCCTTCCATTCTCCTGTCTCTGCCTTTCCCTCTGTCACCTAATTTTCAAAAGGCTATGCCTCAAAGAGGAGCCCTGGTGGCCCTGTGGGTTCAGCAGTGGACTGCTCATTGAAAAGGCAGCAGTTCAAACCCACTAGCCGCTCCAAGGAGGAATGATGAGGCTGCTGGAATCAACTCAATGGCAGTCGGGTTTGGTGGCGGTATTCCTCAAAACCCCTTTCCTCTTTGATGCCTCTGTGTTTTTGCATAGAAAGGTCTCCTTGTCTCAAATACATGTTTTCTTTTTATGCGTGAAAAACTCCTCATGTTTTTAAGATCTAATGATTTCTGTCCTCAAGAAAGACTGACTTTCTCCCCTGTGTCCCTTATGGACTTTGTTCTGGCCACTGGATGTCAGTACACTGTAGTATAATTTCCTATTTATTCATCTTTGTTGCTAACAACTCTGTCTTTGGGGCCTTCTTCATGCCTAGCACCAAAAACCTCCGAAATCACTGCCATCAAGTCAATTCCAACTCATTGCAACCCTTAGGACAGTAGAACTGAACCCGATCAGTTCCCAAGCCTGCAGCTCTTTAGGGAGCAAAAAGCCCCATGTTTAGCCTTCAGAACATTTGGGGAGTTCAAACGACTGACCTTTTGGTTAGCAGCCCAATGTGTAACCTAGTATACCACAAACAAACCCACTGCTACCCAGTGGATTCTAACTCATATTGGCCCTACAAGATTTCTGAGATTTTGTAAATCTTTATGGGAGCAGACAGCTCATTTTTCTCCTAGGAAGTAGCTGGTGGGTTTGAACTACTGACCTGTTGTGAACTACTTCCCTGCCAATGCCACCAGGGCTCCTTTAGTACATAGTAGACCCACGATAATTGTCTGTGAAATGAACAAATCAATTGGCAGATGGACTGAAGGAGCAGGTTAAGTCACGATGAAACAAATGAACATGTTCATCTGTGCTTGGATGTCTGAATATTGCCTGGAAGCCTCGGGCTTCTCTTTCTCTTTCTTGAAGTCAGTAGGGAGTAAAGTGTTTATGTGACACCTTCAAAATTCTAACTGTGTGTCTACCTTAGTTCTTGGATTATCATAGTTTCAGGGGGATAAGCATTGGGCTGCTAATCACAAGCCCAGCAGTTCAAACCCACCAGCTGCACCATGTGAGAAAGACGAGGTTTTCTGTTGCTGTAAACATTCACAATCTTGGAAACTCATAGGATTTCTCTTGATGGGAATAGGTCAAATACACCATCGCCATCAGCAGCAAGGGGTATTTATTTATCATTTTTATGTCGTTATTCGCTAAGATTTCATGACATCTTTTTCAAAAACAAGGGTCTTCACTATCCCTACTTGACAATGAGACAATTGAGACAAAGAGAATTTTAGAAACTTGTCCTAGAGTGCTGACCAAGAAATGGCTTCTGTATCCAAAGCCTGACCATTTAAACACTGGTCTTCCTTTCCTAGGCGTGGTGCCAACTTAAAGACCAACAGGAAGCGTCTCCATGAGCAGAAATGATAAAGAAACATTCCTTTCTTTTAAAAAAATAAATCATTTTACTGGGGGCTCTTATACTAATCCATACATCAACTCTATCAAGCACATTTGTACATATGACGCCATCATCATTTTCACAATATTTTCTTTCTACTTGAGCCCTTGGTATCTGCTCCTCTTTTTTCCTCCCCTGGCCCTACCTTCCCAACCTTGTGAACCCTTGATAAATTATAAATTATGTTTATTTTAATATCTTACACTGTTCACTGTTTCCTTTCACCCACGTTTCTGCTGTTCACCCACCTGGGGGTTGGGGTTGTATGTTGATCATGGTTATCAGTTTCCCCTTTCTTCCCCTTCCTTTCCCATACCCTCATGGTATCACTACACCAATTACTATTCCTGAGGACTTTTCCTGTCCTGGATTCCACGTGTTGAGAGTTCTTATCTGTACCAGTGTACAAGTTCTGGCCTAGCTGGATTTCTCAGTTCGAACTGGGGTCGTGATAGTGGAGAGGAAGGAGCATTAAAGAACCAGAGGAAGGTTCTGTGTTTCATCGGTGCTGTACTGCACCCTTTCTCTCTCGTCCCTTCCTTATGGTCCTTGTGTGAGGTGATGTCCAATTTTCTAAAGATGGTCTTTGGGTCTCCCTCATTTGAATTGATATAATTATTTTGTTTGGGGTCGTCGGATGCCTGATACCTGTTCCCATTAACATCTCGTGATCATACAGGCTGGTATGGGCTTTGTTGCTTCCTAGATAGATGACCACATGTTTAACTTCAAGCCTTTAAGTCCCCTCACACTTTATCTTGTAATAGCTGGGTACCATTAGCTTTCTTCACCACATTTGCTTATGCACACATTTTGTCTTCAGCAATCATGTAGGGAAGGTGAGCATCACAGAATGTCAGTGTGGTAGTTACATATGCCTGTGTGGTATCAATTTGATGGTACCAATTGATACCACAGAATACCAGTGTGGTATCAATTTGATGATTGAGAGTGTAGGGGTGGAGTCTAGACTGTCAATCAGGATATAGCCAATGAGACCTCTGTGTGGGCATGGTCTTTTCCTGAGGATTCTGGGAACTCCTGAAATTACTCCTTGGAGCAGGAGACTCTCTCTCTGGTCAGTCCGGCGAGACATTCAAGCTGACAAGACACATGGAACTACACCAGAGCCCTGGGAGCTGGAGAAGCCACGTGGAGACCCCTGCTAGTGTTGAGATGCCTCTACCAACCTGAATCAGCAGGACTTCCTACCCACTCCCCTGTGATCTTCCTACATTTGGCATCATTGCATGTGTTTCATGAGTCTGAAAAGGACTTTACAAATTGGTATCGGATATATGAGCTAATCTCAGACTTACAGGCTTCATCTGGACTGGGCTGGGATGTTTTCTCAATATTCAATTGCTCTTCTATACAAGGTCTTTCTTATACACATATGACTGTCTATGAATTTGTTGTTCTAATCTACCCAAACTAACCCAGCCAGACTATTAGAACAAAATGTTCCTGCATTGAGAGAATACTTGAATAGACTCAATGTCCATCTGCTACCTTGATACTTAGCATTTAAATATATGTACATAGACCTATATCCCTATCACTATATATTAACATATTTACATATGTACATGCCTATATTTATACCTCTGTAAATGTCTTTTGCCTCCTAATTCTTTCCTTTATTTCTTTTCACTGTCCCACTATCATGTTTGACCTTCATTTGGCTCTGAGTAATTCCTCTTGGCTACATTACACTTGATGAAACCCCACCAGGTGTTCTTTACCTCCTGGCCATCTATTTTAGATCTCTTGTTGTTGATGAGAAAACATTCTAATGTGAAATTTAGAGATTGCCTTTTTATAGCATATTGTCCTCTCTATACTATTCCCCCTCCCCACCCTTGAATTTTTCCCGTCTCTTTTTCAAACTTATTAGCAGCATCACCAGCCACTCAATTGCTCACTTAATTTTTGCAATTGCTAATTTCAACATTCTTCCTTTACTATGCTGATTGCCATTACCTGAGATCAGATGTTTATCTTCTTCCTCTATCTCCAAGTTAGTTCCTCAACTGCAATTTCATCACCCTAATCCATGCTCCTAGATATCACCAGGTACTTTTTCAAACACAATAATTATATTACGGATACAACAAGACTTCTAATTTAAAGAGCAACAACCTCAGCTACATCATTTTGTGGGTTTCTATCTCCAGATAGGCCAGAGAACAAACTCCTTTGCTTCATTGAAATGTAAAATTCCTCCCCAACCTGAACAGTGCCTACTTCACCAGCCCTATCTCCAGCTACTCTGTCCCTTTCACCTTTTGTTGTACAAGCTATGAATATTTTATCTTTTAAGGAATAATTTAAAGCGTATTCTAACCTTCACCCAAGTTGGCTGAATCATTCAAATTTTTATGTTTTTCTCAAATACTTTGTACCCATCCCCATGCTGGCACTTGTGGAAAGGTTTTGCTGTCTTCATTTGGTATGCTACTTGGCAATAGTCCCAGTTGCTTTCAGGTATGGACCATGTCATCTTTGTATCATCAAAATGTAGAGTTGCTTAGCATATGGAAGATCTGTAACAATAATTTTGAAATTTGATTGTTGTTAGGTATCCTTGAGTTGGCTTTGACTCATAATGATTCTGTGTACCACAAATAAAACACTGCCTTCTTCTGTGATAGCCTCATAAAATTGTTCTTCTTGAGTCGATTGGGTCAATCCATCTTCTTGATGATTTTTCTCTTTTTCCTCCATCCTCTGCTTTACTGAGCATAAAATCCTTCTCCACGAACTGGTCCCTACTGATAATTTGCCCAAATTAAATGAGATGCTGGCTGTTAAGAAGCATCCTGGCTGTACTTCTTCCAAGACAGACTTGTTTGTTCTTCTATCAGTCCAGGAACAAAAATGTTTTTCCAACTCAAAATTCAAAGGCATCCATTCTTTTGCGGTCTTCCGTATTCCGTGTCCAGCTTTTGCATGCATGTGAGGCGATGGAAAGTATTAGGACTTGGGTCAGGCACCTCTTAGTTTTCAGTCACATCTTCCGCTTTTTACCTCTTTGAGGAAAGCCTTTCCCAGGAGATTGGCTTTCTTGCTTCCATGAGCATTGAGCGTGAGTCCCAGTAAAATGATGGACTTAGTAACTTCAAACTTTACTCCACTTAGCACGATGTTGCCTGCTGGTCTAGCTGTAGGATGTCTGTTTTCTTTATGTTGAGATGTTTGGCCTTCACTTTCAGCAACCAAGGCTGTGTGATCTGCATCGCCATGTTCTTCTTCATGTAGTCTAGTTTCTCAGATTATTTGCCTAGCATACAGATTAAGTGAGTATGGTGAAAGAACACATGTCCGGGTGCACAAGACTTTAGCATGCAGAATCCCCTTGTTCTGTTGAAGACTCTTTCGGTCTTTGTACAGTTTCTCCTTTGTACAGTGTTCGGGAATGCCTATTCTTTGCAAGGGCACACATAGTTTGTCGTGATCCACACAGTCGCATGCCTTTGCATAATCAATAAAACACAGCAAACATCTCTCTGGTATTCTTTGTTTTCAGCCAAGATCCATCTGGCATCAGAAATTATATTTCTTGTTTCTCATCCTCTTCTGAATCCGGTTTGAATTTTGGGCAGCTCCTGGCTAATATCCTGCTACAATAGTTTATAAATGACCTTCAGCAAAATTTCACCTGCATGGAATATTAAGGATACTGGGTCACTTTTCTTTGGAAGAGGCACAACTGTGGCTCTCTTTCCGTTGGTTGGCCGGGTTCTTATAGGCCACATATCTTGAGGTAGACAAGTAAATGATTTTTATCATTTAAAAAATTGATGTTATTATTTTAATAATTTAAAATAAATATTGGAATTTATCATAAAAATCAAAATTTCTGGATTCTCTTGAAAAAATTAGAAGTTCTGTCAATACTGGTCTTGAATTCCTATATTCTAGCAATACGTGGAAGTTTTAGCAGAAGGGCATTTTTCAGTTTGCTAGTGGTCCTCAGTGGTCCCTTTTATGTTAGTCTCAGCAAGCTTCCCCTTTAAACTCTGTGGTCTCTGGGACTTGTGTTTTGTGCTAGAAATTATAGCATCAATTGGTAATTTAACTAGATTTTCATAATGATTTACTCTCACCTTATGATTCTACTATTCTGGGGACCCTTCTCAAACAAACAAAAAAAAGCACCTAGAATATCAAAGGAACTTGGAAAACTCCAGTGTTGGGCTCCTAGCTGAAGGAGCAGAATTCAAGATTCCATTTCCTCTTTGGTCTTTCTGATAAGTCAGTTAAAATTCAATGTGATTATAGTGAAAGAGGCAACTGAAGGAAACCATGCAAGCTCTCTCCCTGTGTTGATCAATATGTAATTTGGTATGTATCTGACAATGGAAGTAGAATCTGAAAAGTAGGGCAATTCTCATTGTTTTGGTTTGCATTATGCAAATGTTTCCAATAAACCTATTAGTCTCTTGAACTCACTTTTTTACCCATTAGTGTGAATCTTAAATGCTCTGATTGTTTATTATGCTGCGGGCCTTTCTGCCATGACCAACCCCCAACTCACATCTCTTCTATTTTGGTGTAAAAAAACCTTTTATGAATACAGTCAATGTAAATGGATTATTGTAGATAACTCACTCACTCACTGGCATGGAGTTGATGATGACTTACAGAGGCCTTATAGAACAGGGTAGACGGCCTCTGAGGTTTTCTGAGCCTGCAACTGCTCATAGGAGTAGAAAGTCCCCCCACCCCATCTGTCTATCAATGGTTTGGAACTGCTGATCTTGAGAATTGCAGCCCAATGTATAACTATTATACCACAAGAGTTATTATTGTAGATAATTTGATAATACTCTTTAACCCATGTTAAATTTATTCCAGTTTTTAAAATGCTCCGCTTTCATTTGGAAACACTATGGAAATGTTTTACCATTTTACCCTTTAGTGTAGATCTTAAATGCCCTTATTTTTTTTTATCGTGCTGTGGGTCTTTCTGGCATGGCCATCCCCCAACTCACATTTCTAACATTTGGGGTCAAAAAACCCTCTATCCTTTATGAGCACAACCACTGTAAAGTAGATTATATTTCCTATTTCTTTTCTTTTGGTATGTCTTTCTGTATATAAAATCCAGATTAGGTAAATCTACAGAGACAGTAACTGAATTAATAGTTTCCTAGGAGCATGGCACAGAATGTTGGTGGGAAATGGAGGGCTAAGAACGAAGAGTACAAGAATGAATAAAATGTTCCAGAATTGATTGTGGTAATGACTGCACAACTCCTTTTCCTATGACTGCACTATTTGAATTGTATGATATGTGAATTATGTCAATAAAATAATTTTTTAAAAGACCTTATTCAGGCCACCCTTGTTTAGTCATGCCTACCTTCTTCCCTACCACACCCCCAATTCCTGGCAACCACTGAACGTTCCTGTATCATTTTATTGTTTTGAGAATGCTATCTAAAAGTAATCATGTAATATAAAGCCATTTGAAATTGTAGTTTTTTTTATCATACATAGTCTCTTGGAGATCCATTCAAATTATTGCACGTATTAATATTTCATACTTTTTACTTGCTGAGTAATAGTCCACGGCATAGATGTACCGTTGCTTGTTTAACTACTGAAGGACATTTTAATTGTTTCTAGATTTTGGCTATTAAATCATAGCTGTTTTAAACATTTGTGTGTATGTTTATGATCTACATATATTTCCTATATCTGGGGACAAATGCCCAGAAATTAAACGGCTGGGCTGTAGGATAAGCGCATCCATAGTTTTACAACAAGCTTGATAATTGCTTCTCAGAGTGGCTATGTAGCTTTACATTCTGAACATGATGTATTGTGGGATAGAGTTCTGTCTTACAATGTTTTCTATTCTGAGAGTTTATGTAGTTTCAGCTCTTACATATTTTAGCCATTAGCTCTTTGGATATTAGTCTTTCTCATGCTTCCTATTTATTTCACCTCTGGAAAGCCCATTAAATGCTAAGTTTAGAGTTTTGGACTATTCTCCATATTTATTTTACTCTTTAAAATATATTTTTAATTCTTTCTCTTTTCTGATTTAAGTATTTCTATATTCCAGCTCACTAATTATATCTTCCATATGTCTGCATTCCATTTCTAATCTATTTATTGAGTTTATTTTAATGGCCACGTCTTTCATTTGTACAAATTCAATTTGTTAATTTCAAACTGTCCTATTTGGTTTCCCCCACCCCCATGTTTTCTTATTTATATTCACTTCCTCTTCTGTTTCTAATAGTTTTAGTGTTCTTCTTTTAGAACTTCGATGTAATATATCACTGGAAACTCTTGGATCTTTAGTTCTATTTTGTTCCCAATGGTTTTCATACATAATAGTTTAGTTTGTTTTAATGTGCTTTTGCCATTTGGGTTTCTGATTTAATTATTACATTTCTCTATTGGAATCTTGTGAAAGCTGGGTTGAAGACATGAATATCCTGTGGTTTTCTGTGTACTTCTGCTAAGGATCCCAGGATCAATATTTTTTTTTGTTTACAGTTTCAAGTCATAGGCTAATATACATTTAAAATGTCTCATCCAAGCCCATAATTCTAAGTTTTCAAGTAGAATTGTACCATTGTTAAACTACAACAAGGCATATCAACTTCAGTGTTGCTCTCTATGTCAGTTGGTAGATTTTTCATCATTCATTCATTGATTGAGTCAGGCTTTACGAGGCTTTCTTAGTTCTAACACGGTAGGTCCTAAGGGCGAGCCTCCTTTCCTAATGCGAACATAAGTTATGGCCTCAGCTTACTACGACTGACAATTATTCTCTCCACACCCCTGCCAGTGTTTATTTTTGGTTCATTCTTTATTGTGGGAAACTTGGAGTTTCTCTTTATTTCCTGTAAAGCCAGTCTTGGCATTTAAACCTTTCATTTTCCAGGTATTTAATAGTGCGCCAATTCTGGGACCTCCATTTGCAACAGAACACTATTCCAAATGAGACGGTACAGATGCAATCACCCGTTAATAATTAGAGTGTGTAATATACGATGTATGAATCCAGGACAATTTTACAAAGTAAAAAAATGGAATGGATAAAGATCAATATCCTAGGCACTAATGAGCTGAAATGGACTGGTATTGGACATTTAGAATCAGAAAGTCATACAGCTCACTAAATCAGAAATGATCTATTCAAAAGGAATGGTGTCATACTAATTGTCAGAATACACATTTCAAGATATATCATGAAGTACAATGTAGTATCTAATAGGATAATATCAATACACTTACAAAAAACATGAATCAATGCAACTATTATTCAAATATATGCACCAACCACTAAAGCCAGTGATGAAGAATTATATCAGTTTCTTTCATCTGAAATGAATCAAACATGCAATTAAGATACATTCATAATCACTGTTGTTTAGAAGGTGAAAGTTGGAAACAAAGAGAAAGGATTAATAGTTGGAAAATATGGTCTTAGTATAGAAATAAAGCTGGATATTGCATGATGGAATTTTGCAAAATCAATGACTTTTTTGTTGTAAATACCTTCTTTCAGTAATCTGAATGGTTATTATACACGTGAACCTTCCTGGATGGAATACACAAGAATCAATTTCACTCTATCTGTGGGAAGAGGCTATGGAGAAGCTCATGATCATAAAACAAAACATTATTTGCTCATATGAAAGTTCAAGTTGAAACAGAAAAAAATGAAAACAAATCCACAAGATCCAAATAAGACTCTGAGTCACCGCACTTGAATTTAGAGACTATCTCAAGAACAGATTTGATGCATTGAACACTGATGACCAAAGACCAAGGAGTGGTGGGATAATGCCCAAAAAAGGCTACATGATGACAAGAAAGAAAGGAAAGAGGTTCTGAAACATCTCTTGAACACAGAATAGCTCAAGTGACCAGAAGAAATGATGAAGGAGCCGAGGAGTAAAGCTCAACGGCCAGCCTGAGATGACAACGCATTATAATAACGTGTGCAGAGACCTGAAGTTAGACAGCCAAAGGAGAAGAACACACTCAACATAACTCAAGTTGAAAGAATAAAAAAATGTTCAAGGCTCAAATTGAAATAGTAGAGGAAGGGTGCTGTGGGGAAAATATTGAATGATACAGGGCAGCATCAAAAGAAGATAAAAAGGGGAAAAGGAGATAAAGAGAGTACACAGAGTCACTGTTCCAAAAACATTTGGTTGACCAGGCCAATAGTGACATGTGATCAAAAACGGATGGTAGAGAAGGAAGAAGTGCAGGCTGCCATGAAGGCTTGAGCAAAAAACAAGGCTCCAGGGATTGACTGGTACCAATGAAAATGTCTCAAACAACTAATGTAGCTACTGAGCCAGTGACTGCAACAGATCAATATCTGTGCTCATTTCAAAGATAAGTTACCCAATAGAATGCAGAAATTATCGAATAACAACACTATTATATCACACAAGTAAATTTTGCTGAAGGTAACTCTAAACAATTGCAGCAGTACATTAACCGGGAGCTGACAGGGATTCCGGCTGGATTCAGAAGGGGGTGTGATATCATTGCTGCTGTCATATTCATCTTGGCTGAAAGCAGAGAACACTAGAAAGATAATTACTTATGTTTTTTGAACTATGCAAAGATATTTGATTGTGTAGGTCATAAGAAGCTATGGGCAACATTTTGACAAATGGAATTCCAAAGCACTTAATTAATTGTTCCTTTGTGTATCCTGTACATAGACCAAGAGGCAGTTGTTCAAACAGAACAATAAGATAGATAAGAATAAAAGATGGTGAGACTGTCTCCTGTACATCAGACACGTTATCAGGAAAGACCACTTCCTAGAAAATGATGTCTTGTTTGCTTTCAAGGAGATGAAGTGTCCCAGTGGTTGCAGCAACATGAGGATGAATTCCTGCTGGGCCCTACTTTGCTGTGCTGCACAGAGAGGTTGCAATGAGTCAGAGCCTCCTTGCCACCTATCAACAGGACCATGCTATAAATATGTGTTTGTTTTTCTTCACATAAATATTCCATAATGACCTTATAAAACATGGCTCAACTGCTTTTAGTCATATATATCTATATCTATATATCTAAATCTATATAGATATATATTTTAAAGAAATGTGGATTCCATCTTACTTTCAAGAGATGTATGATCTCTTAGAAATGCAACTGTGCTTAGTATGGCAGAGTAAGCATCAGTAAACTATGATCGTCTCAAAAGGCTAATGAGAATACCCACCAAAATGAATCTTACTAGAAAAATCTATTCCTTGCATGTTTGTTTTATCTCACCAAAATGCTTAAATGCCAATGCCTGGGATTTTTTTCTGTTGACCCCTTGAATTACTCATAGACATGTAGAATGTTAGTGGCCTAAGGGACTATAAAGATAATTTAGCCTGGAAGGTAGGCACTCAAGTTTTGAGACACATCTTTGGGAGCTGTATAGCAAATCACTCTTTTAAAATTAATAATGATATCTCCAACATTGCAAATGATTTACTTTTTAATTTTTAAAATAAATTAGACAGAACAGGATTCAAGGCTATCTTGAAATGTCAGTCTCACTCATGTGCTTTCTGACATGCTTACTTGAGCAGGAGGAAAGGGCTGAGGTACTAGTAGCTGGGTAATGGAGCACATCCCTGGGGCTGCTCAAGCGAGGGGGTGAATCTCATTTGTCATTTGTACTGTGAAGGGGGAAAGAAAAGATGGGAAACCACTAATGCAGTCCAGCACGTTTTACAGATGTAGAAGCTAAGGCCCTGGGAGATTTCCCAGCAGAAGTGAGTGACTGAGATGCAATTTGAATTCAGGTCCTCTGATTTCTTTATTGTTTAGCATACTTTCCACTACACTACAATGCAAAGTGTGTGCTTTAATTACATCTAAATGGAAGAGAGCTTGTCCCTTGGTTATTTCTGGAGTTCACATTTTTGTCACTGCACTGAAGCATGCTCTCTTTCGATCAGATTGAAGCTGACAGAGATGAAACCCTTTTGGGCAGATATCCTTGGGTTGGCTCCAGGTTTCCTAATCTGCATTTCATCAGGATACAAGCACATGTTTCCATCATTGGTACACCCGCCTGCATCAGTCGGGATGTTAATCACATGCTAGTAGCCCAATTCCCTCTATGAATGTATTACTTACCCTTCACTTAAGTTCATGAACCTAACACAAGTCAAAAATAAGCATAACAGCCTTAACAAGAAGATCTTGGCTCAAGAGCCATGCCTATGAGGCAACATATCCCTAAGAGGAGACTTTAGGGGCAATGCGGGCAAAGACAGCCACAACAACCCTACAGGAGACCCCGATGAAAGAAGATCCTAATGAAAAAAAATTGTTAGATTACAAAGTAAAAGATGAAATACACGAGAAAGTCATGTTTGGCAATAAAATTCAGTCTTTGTTTTAACTTCATGCAGCTGAGTTATAGCAAATCAATCCACTATTTCCAAAATGAGAGGTGTGGTCTTCAGAAATGAGTGGAAGACACAGGCGTACATGGAGGGCAAATGAATGCTATAGTGGGAACGCATGTTGGAAGCCGAGTCCAAATGCAAATTGGTTGTTACAGAAGCTATTCAGATCCATCTGGTGGCGGCATGTGATGAATGCTGGAAATCCCATCAATGGATATTCATTTTGGCAAGGGCAAAGGAAAGTAAAATAGAACAAGGCAGGCCACCAGAGTGTGGATGTTGGATTCAAACTCTCTTGCGAATGTGAAGCAAACACTCATCACATGCTTTATTTGAGCTAGTAGTCAAGAAAGGAGGAAGTTATTTTGGATTATAAAACACAGTAAGATGAAGACGTGTCAGGGACATCATAATTCTTGTACAGAACTAGGGAGAGCTCTTTGCTTTCTGAACTCCAGATTGTCTGCCTACATTCATTTATTCATTCATGCCAGCTACATCTGTTCCTAAGCGCCTGCCATATGTCAGGCACAGTACTAGGCACTTGAGATACAAAATTAGATAGAACTATATTCCAACCCTAACAGAGCTCAAAGTTTGGTGGAGAAACAGATCCTAAATAAGCACAATAAAGAAGAAGATCTAGTTCTTATTAACTGTGTTGTTACTACCTGCCAGCTACTACTTAAAGCATGATGCATATTCTGTCTCAATTGATCCTCACAAGTACCCTATCAAGTTAGAATTGCTCTCATTTTACAGGTGAGAAAAATTAAGGCACAGAACAGTTAAAGAATTTATCTAAAGCCACACAATTACTAAATGCAGAAGTTGGAGTTTAAGCCTACGTAACCAGACATTAGAACCCAGGCGATTGAATGGCATACTTTCGCTCAAACTTAAGAAGATTATGTAAAATAATGGACTGGCAAGTCTCTGGTGCTCCGAATTATGCTTGGCAATTCTATCCTTACTCTTTGTTTCTCACCAAATGACTGGGTGGGGCCATGCACACAGGGCAGATCCATCTCTACTGTGGATATCGGTCAGTTTAGTCATCCTACTAAGTAGAAAATGAGACATTTCAGATGCAGGAACATGGAATCTCATATCCATCAAGAAAAAAGAACCAGAATCTAAGTATGTCCTTTGGACCCCAAGATTCCTGTGCTGCATCTCTCTCTGACCCAGAAGACAGAGAACTGTGTTACTGGAGAAGCGGTGGGGCCTGACATGGCAGAGAAGGGTTGGCTGCAGAAGTAGCAGCATCAAGAGCATCATATGGCAAGTGTCCCAGCTCCCTGAAAAAGAAAACTGAGTGCCTTTGGCCAGGAAGCTTGCTAGCGAGTGGGTTTCCCCCAGGGCACTTCGTTAGGGAAGCTCAGTTTGTTGGACCTTGGAGCTAGAGTCAAATGCTTTATGGTGAAATTTACGGTAGAGTAGTATACCTTTGGCATTTATCAGCAGTACCAAAGGAACTTGTATCACTTGCCCGAGGAGGGCAGAGGCCAAGGGATCACATAGCGAGGGACCTGTGGGCATGGTTGAGAAGTGCTTTTGACCAGAGAATTGCTGTGTCCGGAGCATTTATGACTCTTAATTGCAACCTAATAACCCCATAACTGTGAGTATTGCCTATGAGTTCTCTATGGACATTGCAATAGATTATTGATCCCCAAACAGAAGTAAAGTTCATTGGGTTGGGTGGTTGGTGTCTGCATAGGGTAAAGAAGGTTGGAGAGTGGAGGCACACTTGACCCCTGCCTAATAGGAATCAGCCTTGGGCTGATGTTGAATTTGATATTCTTGCTACCCTTTGTGAGGCTAGTGGTGGTGGGGGGAGGAGGGGTCAACACCTTGCCCACACAATTTTTGCACTATTCATATACTATGGCTGAAGTAGAAATAGGATAACGAAAGGGGGTAATTTAGGAAGACTTTACTGAGAATACTCATGTGGTAGTTAGGGTTTGTGTTGACTAGACACTCTTGGGGAGGGATAGAGCCAAACCTGTCAATCAAGTTGTACCTTTATGACATCTCCTTGGTGTTGGGGCCTTTTATATCAGAGTGAAGGATTCTGGGAACTTCTCTCTTTCTACTACTTTACCTTCTTGCCTGCTGGACTCTGCTTGTCTCAAGGTGTTGTGCCACGTTAGCCACCCAACCCTGAGAGTTATTGCTGCCCTGACATGTTTCTACCAACTTCGAATTCACCCAACTCTGCATCTACTGGCCTGTGACCTTTCTGCTTCATCATTCAGCATTCTGCATCATTGGCATATGAGTCTGAAGAAATACTCACGGAGTAGCATTGAACCTATGGACGTGAGTTGGCTGGGCCAAACCCTGGGGAGCCACACATGACTGCATCATAGATTTGCAGAGCTAAGTGTTGGGGGATTACACTGGAGAAGAAGTTAAAGACAAAAGAGGTCAGGTCAGGTCATGAAGGACTTTGTGGGCACATCTAAGCAATCCCAATTTAATGCAATGGAGAGTTATTTAAGGGTGCAAAGCAAGCCAGAATCTAGATGAGACATGCCTTACAGAATAATACTCCATGTGGAGCTGGGAGTAAGGTAGAGCCAAACCCAAACCAAACTAACTGCCACAGAAAACACAGGGGAGAACTGCCCCTGTCAGTTTCTGAGACTGAAACTCTTTAGAGAGTAGAAAGCCTCATCTTTCTCCCACAAAGGGAGCACATCTAGGGACCTTTATAAATAGTTGGAGGAGCCTAGTGGTGTATCAAGTTACAAGTTGGGCTACTAACTACAATTTCAGCAGTTCAACACCACCAGTTGTCCGCATGGAGAAAGAAGGATGAGACTTTACGCACATCCAAATGTATAGTCTCCGAAACACACAGGGTCATTACGCTTGGAATCAACTTCATGAAAGTGAGTGCGTATGAAGAGTTGCAGTGGGGTGGGAAAGATACAAAATAAATGATGTAATGTTAATGGAAGAAATGCAGGAACTCGAAGGGTTACATTTTAGAGTAACCATCACAATTCCATTCGGTTTTGCTGTAAATTTTTAAACTGTATTGAAGTCCAGATGATTTTTTTTTGTATATTAGAAAGGAGAAAATATCAAGGGACCAGGGGGAAGGGGGGAGGGGAGAGGGAGGGGGAGGGAGAAAAAAAAGGGAAACTGAACTGATTCCAGGAACCCAAGTGGAAGGTGAATTATGAGAATGACGAGTGCAATGAATGTATAAGGGTGCTTTGCTCAATTGATGTATGTATGGATTGTGATAAGAGCTTTATGAGCCCCAATAAAAAGATGTATTAAATATATATATATATATATATATTATCTAAATTAAAAAAAAGAAAGGAGAGGGGGCGTTTTGAAGAAATGGGAATTTTCTTTTCCTTACAGGCTCTCTTAAATGGAATGCAATAATTAATTGTGTTTGGCTTGGCTACCTCATCCCTAAAAGACAGTTTCTAATCAATAGTTTCAAAAACCAGTATCAAGGCTTAACATCTAATCGGATCATTTTGAGGCCTGGATATTTCTGAGCAATGAGAGCTTCAAAATGTTATCCGTCTACCCAGTCATAGTTCTACGCCGTCTTAAGTAGGAATTGACTCAAATCTCCCAAGTTTTTCGTGACTGAAATATTCAATCAGATAACAGTAGGGCGAGAATAATGAACCCTTGAGAGGATATGTTTCATCAAGTAGAAAATAATTTTAAAAGGCATTCTTAAGGATGCAAAAGTGACTCTGAAAAAAATACTGACTTCCTGCCAAAGAGAGGATTATTCCAGCTCACCAGAAAAAGGAAAAAAATAGAAGAAAAAGAAAGACAAGAAGATGACACCTGTTGGCAGTTTAATGCTAATATGAATTCTGTTTTCAGGCTGAAAATTATGCGTCAACAAAAATATAAATATAATTTTTTCACAGCTGTGTAAGTGCAAAAACATATGTTGAGAAATTAGAAACAACTATTATCCATTATTCAGAATTTCCACGGCCACTGAGTGAATCGAGTGCTGGAATCAGAAATGCACAATGCTTTTTAATTAATTTAATTTACACTGTTGGCTGATGAAAGGCCATAAATAACCACAGCACTGAAATATCTTTCCTGCTCTCCATGAATACTGCCTTGTGAGCACAAGGGCCAGCCGGGCTGAAATGGTTCTGAGTACTCCCTAGAGGCCACTGAAGCAGTTATTAGTGGGGCTGAAACAGAAGCCATACAGCAGAGGCCAGTGTGCCTCACCACAAATTCTGTACTTCAAATCCAGATCCAACTTCCTAGTAAGATCCTCAGTTGGCTAATGGGTGAGACCTATCGCACAGGCTGCTTGTTCTGAGGGTGTGGTAGTTAAATAATCTGGTGTCAATTTGGGACTTGAGAGGATTAAGTGAAGGGGTGGAGTCTAGTCTGTCAATCAGGTCACAGCCAATGAGGCCTCTGTGTGGGCATGACCTTCTCCTGAGAATTCTGGGAACTACTTCATTTCCTCCTTGGAGGCGGAAGACACTGACAAGATACCTGGCACTATGCTGATAGATCCTGTGCCTTGGGAACTGCTTGGTAGTATAGTAGATGAACAAAACACACGTGTACACGAGTTATTATTCCATTGACTCCAACTCATGGTCACCATATTTACAACTGAAGGAAATCTTGCTTGAGCCTTGGTCATCCTCATGATCGATGGTATGATCAGCATTGTGGGTACTGGGTCAGCCCATCCCTTTGAAGGTCTCCTTCCTCCTCATTGGCCCGCTACTTCACTACATGTGATGTTGTCCTCAAGGGAACAATACTTACTGAGGATGTATCCAAAGCACAAGAGCTGGACAACAGTATGTTGTGATCTACAAGGTTGTCACTGGCTCACTTTTAGAACTTGATCATCAAGCTTTCAAGCCTTTCTTCCGAGTCTATCTTAATTTGGATGCTCCATTAAATCTATCTACTAGATACCTGGTGGTGTTTGACATATACCAGTAGCTTTATGTAACACATAACAGCCTAGCTTCCAGTATCGCAGCCACACGTAAGTGGGCACCATACAAAAATGCACAGCTTGGTGGTCGAGAGTATGCTGAGCGCTGTACTATCAAAGTATTATTCTATGCCATCATTCATAGTTACACCACATTGATAAGGGTTACACACCTAAATTGGCCAATTAAAGTAGAAATAAAAATAATAATAAGATTAAAAACACCAAGAAAAAGGACTCTGTTTACTAGACAGGTATTTGTAAATAGACTGTACTAAGTACGCTCTACACGTTATTCTATCCAATCTTCAAAACCATCTTATCACACAGGCTCCACTATGTAGCTGAAGTCATCACGGCTCAGATTTAAGGCTCGACAGGTGGGCAGTGGTCCACGTGGAAACTGCAGAACACTGGCACCTTAGCCGTTAGCCTCTGCTACCCGTTCAGCAGCAGTAACAGTGAAACAGGCCTGCAGTTTGCATTCATCTGGACACGAGGGCCGGGTGGTGTAAGGGAAATGGCATGAGGCTTAGAAATTAGCATCCCTAGACCTGGCCCCTCATCTATAAAATGGGGATATCAATATTTAGTGAATCCAGCTATGCTGAGATAGGAATAATAATATAAATGCATGGCGTAATGACAGCTTCATAGCATATACCGGTGCATATGCTTCATTTTCCTTCCCCTGTCTCTTCCTGTCATCACATTTCTTTCAGATTCTGACCAATTTCCTCCCAGGTTTCTGTGAGTTACATTAGTGTCCAGGGCTTGTCTGCAGAGATTTCATGCTTTTAAAGGTCATCATTTGCTGAGAGTAGGGAAGCCACCCACCTGTACTTGAAACATCTCCTAACAGATAGCACTTGCACTGATCCTGGGTCGGGCTTAGAGAATGCTGATTAGCATATGCCATCTCCCTAGCAGGGAGAGAACGTTTGAGATAGGCATCTGTAATTTGTGGTCCTTCATTAACCTGTCTGCTAATATTGACATTACAATTTTCTAGTCAGCTTTTCATCTCCTCAGCCCTCCCTCGGCTCTACACTTCTGACCTGCAGCCAACCCTCTCGTCCTGTTCAGCTTCCACAAGGAACTCCACCTGGTCAGCTGGGGCCAGCGCTGAGCTGTGAGGCCATAAGCAAATGATATGGTGGCCAAAGGAAAGGCAATGCCTGATGAATTCCCTGAGCCTGACAGTCAAACACTCATTTCCTGCAATCGATGTAGTTACCACTGGTGGTCAAGACTGTAACAATGTTGGACTTAGAATTTTCTTCTGGGGCAAAGAAGTTGACATAAACAACACTAGATTTGACACCGGGAGTAGAGGTGGCTCTCAGCAATAATCTACTCTTTATCAGGTTCTTAATTTCACCTACCTAAACTCAGTGATGGCCACATACTATGCATCAATACTGCTTCAAGTGCTTCAAAATATTAGCTGATTTAATTCCCACAACTCTCAGAGACTAGTAACCATTAACGTTTTCGTTTCAAAAATGAGGCGATTGAGCACAGAGATATTGAGCGATCTGCCCAAGGCTATTTATCTGGTAAGTAAGGGACAATTAAGGGACAATGGGAGGGTTTGAGTTCAAGCAATCTGGGTGCTGAATCTAGGCTCTTAGCTATGGTAGTAGTCTGCCTCTTGGTAGAGAGACAGCAGAATCCTTCTAGCAAATGTGATTGGAACCAGCAGCTGGCCATTTGCAGTAGAAACCAGTTGGCATAGTAGCATGTACCCCCTAGCCATGAGCATGTAGAGTCCTATGGGCATTTGTTAGTGTCATGTTGGAAGGAGAGTACAGCATTGATATATCTGGAAAATTAATTAAGAGGTAGAGTGCTACTATATCCTCTTCAGTATTACCCTTAGTCCCTGTATGTAGATAAAGAAACCCAAAGCAAAGATTTTGGGTTGGGATCTTTCAAAAGTAGATCAACAAGCCTTTCTTCCAAGATGCCTCGGGACAAACTGAAGTCTCCAACTTTTAGTTAGCAGCGAGCACATTGCCATTTGTACTGCCCAGGGACTATAGCATCACGGGAAATGCTGGAAATGTGCCGTGTCTGGGCTGGAAGCAAACGCCAGAGAAGTATTTGACACATAGCTGTAGCAGGAGACCCGCAATGGCAACTACGTGGCATCTATGGCACCACTTCAATTGCCTATACTCTTAAGAGGCTTGGATAATCAGCATGGTGCTGTCAGAATCACTCGAGTTTAGGGCCTTCTCCGAATTTCCAACAGGGTAGCCACAACAGCCACTACCCATTGATCAGAGCAATGCATGCACTACCGGAGCCTATCTCCACTCCTGAATAACCCGAGAAGTGGTCCCAGTTTGGTTTATTCGATCATGGCTACCATGACACAATCAAGAAGACTTTTTCATAGTATCATTTCAGAAACTCCTTTCCAACTGAGGAACCTTGAGAGCTCATGTCTGACTTGATAGGCAAGAAAAGTTTCTCTAGAAGAGGAAAGAGCAGAGCAACAGACTTGAAAGCTGGCCCTTGATACTTGACATTGATATACAGAAGTAAAAGAAGGAAATCAACTATCTAGTGCTGTTATAACAGAAAGACCACAAACAAACAGAACAGAAAGGCATTAACACACACACACATAAACAAACAAACGTATTTCTCACAATTTAAGAGGCTAGAAATCTGAATTCAGGGTGTCGACTCTAGGGGACTGAATGTTCTTTCTCTGGGCTCTGGAGAAAGAACTTTGTCTCTTCAGCTCGCTGCTTGGTACCTTGGAGAGCTCCACATGGCATGACATCAACCTTCTTCCATCTCTGCATCCTCTCTTGATTATTTAATCTTGTTTATAGAAGGAGATTAACTCAAGGCATATCCTATAGTGTCCTTACTTATTAGGACAACAGAGAAAACTCATTTCCAAATGAGATTGTAATCATAGCCATGGATATTGGGGTTTACAACACATATTTTAGGGGTGGGGTGGGGGAGACACACAATTCAATCTACAAGGGGATTGAAGCTACTTTGAGCAAGAGTAGACTTGGACCTATGGGACCTGAACCATCAGAGCTAACCTTCCCAATCCACAAGCTTCCCTCACCAAGAAAAGCAAGGCTTACCACTCCTCCATGGCAGCTCAGACAGGTCTGTCAGAGGAATCATGTTAATGTCCACTTCTGACTGTGTCACCCCACACTTTAAAAGCCACTAATGGCTCCCTGTGGGCTGTTGGATTAAAAAAAAATCCCTTTATCTGCCAGGAATATACAATCTTAGTTCTATTCTTAACTCTCAAGTTTTCCAAATTTAATTTAATCATTTAAATTCTACAGTCCAAATGAGCTGTATGACCATAGGCAAATTCATTAAACTCTCTGTGATTTGGTTACTGTGCTTAGAACCCTACATGATGCTTAGTAAGCAATCAATACATGTCAGCTATACTGAATGTTTTTGGCTGTGTATAAAAATATACAATTTTTATGTCAGTTTTGTATCTTTGAATGTATGCCTGGGTCACAGTTTTATACCATTTATCCATGCTTTTCTATCTCTGTTTTTCTCTCTCACTGTCAAATCATACACCTCAAGTTCAAAGGATATGGTCTTCTTGATGAAGAATACTCTGGGTTTTCAGGCAGAACCCACTCTCAGGATGGCTTAGAGAGTGCAGGTTTTTTTTCAGGATCCACAGGGAATTCTCTTACTGTTTGAGAAATTGCATCCACTGATGAATAAGAGCAAATGGGATGTGCACATAAAAGCCAGAGGGTTTTTTGTTTGTTTGTTTTATTTTTTAACCCACATGCTTGTCCCTGGCTTCTCTTATCCCATATTCCCACATGCAGTTATGCGGTGCCCCTAAATAGCTGATGGTGACTACATTTTGGGATTTCATTACATAGGCATACTTGATCAAATTATTGTCCATGGGTTCAGCTATGTCTTCAAGCTTCCTCTCTTCCCTGATGGTTGAGTTGATATCATGCTGTAGGTCTTTCTGGCACGGTCAACCACCAACTCACATTTCTTACATTTTGTGGTAAAAAGAAACTTGGGATGTTCTGAGCACAGCTCTTTCACTCTTGCCATTCTTTAGTAGGTGAAGTTTTTCAAATAGCAAGAGAATTCCCTGTTGACTTCTAAAAAAAAAAAAAAAGATTTGCACTAGCCTAGCTCTCCTAGTACAGAAGTTCTGCCTACAATCCCAGCCTCTTCTCCATCAAGAGGGAACTATCTTCTGAACTTCGGTGTATGAATACACCCAGAGGTTCATTAAGTGACTTCAAATAGGCTCCAAATCATATCAAGCACACACACAACACCAAAAGCATTGCCTGGCCCTGCCCCATCCTCTCAATGGCTATGCCCGAGCTCATTGTGGCAGCCACCATGGCAGTTCATCTCGATGTCTTCCTCTTGATACTGACTCTCGACTTCGCCAAGCGCAAGGTCTGGCTCCAGCAATTGGTCTCTTGTCATAACATGGCCAATATGTGTGAGTCAAAGTTTTGTCATCTTTGTTTCATATATATATATATATATATATATATATATATATATATATATATATATATATATATACACATATACTTTTTACCAAACAAAACACAAGCTCACCATCACTGAGTTGATTCTTACTCATATAGACACCATTGTACAAGTACTTAATAGGAATAACACAAGACAAAGGCAAAAAATAATCATCTGCATGAGGGAGACCATAAGCATGAGGACATAAGTGTGTCCAAAGGATTCATTGCCACTCAGAACGCAAAAGAAAAAGGACACAGGAAACAAAGGAAACTGACACAAAATTGAGATTAATGGCACATAAATGCAACACCTCACACTCAGGATTATGGAATGGGTGGGGATTTGCAAGAGTGGGGCATTATGATACATGCTGTTATTGATTAGGAAACTTCAAAAGATTTTATCAGAGCCACTAAACAAAGATATGACCCAACAATGTAACCCCAGTATCCCAATTTCCATCAAAGGCAGGGAGAGACTGTCTTTCCCTGTATGGGGTAGCGGAATGGAAGCAAATGTACCCTGCCTGATTGCAAAGCTGTTTACATTGCTGGTCAATGGTCAGAGAGCAAGCTGCAGGCTGGAACTATGTTCTCTCATTGCCATGTAGTTGACAGTATTCCATTGTAAATCACAGCCATCTGACAATGTAGGGCTCAGAATGTAAGCTCTAATACAAATCAAACTTCAACTGCCACGTGGCAAGCACTCCAAGTTCTGGAGCCAGTTCTGTAAGTCTTTCTGGATGTATCTCCATCATGGTGCTGCCCCCTCCCCTTCCAGAGCCCAGTCAGCCACTGGGATGAACTGTTTCTCCACCAGTCACCATTAAGGGCTGAGATTTACTTTGTCTGTATCAACATGATGGCTGAGAAACCTTTGGTCACGAATATGACCTCAGGATGGTTTGTTTCCCTCATGTTTGTCTTTGTCTTGCTTTTTTCCTGTTTAAGGCTTAATACAGGGCTCTTTATAAAATATGCTTGGGTTTGGGATGATCCCCCCCACTAAAACACATGATATAAACATGCTATCATTAAGTGTTGAATGAATAAACAAATGGAGGCAGCAGCTCACACCTTGAATAGAAAATATAGTTGTTCAAGACCTGATACAAACCAGAAGTTCAAGATGCTGTCCATGAGAGAGCACACTCTAACCCAGGAGAGAGAGTACAGTGGCCAAGTGCTGTGGCCGCAGATAAAGAAAGTAGAGTGGCACACCCCCTCACTCACCAGCCATGTGTTTTGCTTTTCTCATCTTGGGAAATGATGATAATACTGCTACTACTATTGAGAGCTATTACCTGCATGCCTCCCTGCCCCTATTTTAAACAATACTGGAAATGAGCAAATATGACCACTTCCTCGGGAATACTGGATCCTAGAAGAGAGGAATGAGGATGAACTCAAATAGCTGATCAAGACTCACAGTGTGTTCTTTAAGACTCATGGTAAGATTCTCACCCATCCAAAGCTACTATATTGTAAATAATTAATCAATCAATCAGACCCTCCACCCCCAGCATTTTTAAGTTAATTCTGACTCATGATAACCTTACAGAAAAAGAGTAGAGCTGCCACATAGCTGTGTGAAGTCTGCATGTCTTCACAGGAGCAGACCACCACGCCTTTCTCATGCGGGGCCTGTGTAGGCTTCAAAGCACCGACTTTTGGCTTTGTAGTTGAGTGCATCACCAGATCTTCTTATGATGTTGTAAATCCTACTCTGATACAACCAGTTCCCATCTTACAATTATCCAGCCAGGCCCTAAGTCTTCTGAGACAGTGAGCCTCAGGAAAGTGGTCATCTCGACACTGACAGCTTAAGCGACATAGCGTTTCCCTATCTACAGACGGCTTTAATGGTCTACTGGGGATGCGATAGCTGGCCCTACTTCACAGACTATTTGAGTGGACGGTGTTAGATAAGAAAAGAACAAACATGTAGCTTAAGGCCTGGCACTTGGTAAATACATTCTAAACACTTCTAATTAATATTATCACTAGGATCAGAGAACAAGCATGTGACTTCTAGCAAGGAAACGCATTCATTTATCTATTATGTTAACAGGCCACCATTACACTAGCACACATGGCTCTGTAAGAGGCCTTGGAGAAACAGATATGTAGCTTTTGCCTTTGAGGACTTGTAAATTAGGGAAGGAAAAGGAAGAATTAAATTAGAAAGTGTAGCAAGAGGGTGTCTAACCAAGGTGAATGGGATGTATGAAGCAAATCAGCGGCATCAGTCTTCACTTCGCCTTGGAGGTGATGACCTTGGACATGAAGACTGGAGGAAAGAAGGTTCATTTCTACTTGGAAAAGTTGGTGAACTGAATGCTGGAGATTCAATGGAAGTTTTTCAGATAGGAGGGTGAGTTAGGGAAAGCCTTCAATTGAGAAGAAACAGGATGGGTATTGGATATACTAGGGATGAATTTAGACAGCTTGACCCCGTTCGAAGGCTGTCTGGTGGTACAGTGGTTAACTACCCAGCTGCTAATTGAAATGGCAGAGCTTGAAACCTCCAACTACCTACTGGGAGAACGGACGTGATGATCAGTTCCTATAACGATTACAGGCTAGGATACCCTCCGGGGTGTCTTAACCCTATCACAGAGGATGATTATGACTTTCTGCCTTTGACAGCACACAGAAATAAATCAATTCTAGTAGGCATCAGTGGCTTTGTGGTACAGTTCTCGATTTCCCTGCAGACTACCTGAGTTCAATTCCCAGCCTATACACCTCAGGAGTACCTCTTAGAAGATGTTGTGCATTGCTATGACGCTGAAAAAATGTCAATGGTCTTCCAGACTAAGAAAGACTAGAAAACAAAGAATAGCAATCTGCTTTCAGTAGCAGCAATCAGTAAAGGAAAAGCCTGTGTATCACAACTGCCTGATATGCAACCAATCGTGAGCCTAGAGAAGCACAGAGCAATGGTTTGTTCAAGGGAAGGGTATGAAATCACCATAAATTGGGAACTGACACAGGGGCAGCTAACCACCACCATCACCACCACCACCATCACCACCACCATCACCATGGCAATTTAGTTCCACCCCATGGCACTTGGGGAGGAGGCTACAGAGGTGCAGAACAATAGGCAGCTGTGACCCAATGTGGAGGATCTTGGGTCTTCTCTGAGAAAATGATCAGAATCATTATTATCATAACAGCCAAAGCATAGTGATCAGTGACTAAAAGGCAGGGGCTGTTCTAAATCCTTTACATACTTTAATCTCTCCAAGTCACATGAATACCCTATGAAGACATTTCTATTCTGATCCTTAATTAATTTCCTCATCTTTCTGATCATGAAGAAAACTGAGTCAGAGAAAAGTTAAGGACCTTGTTCATGGATAATCATCTCCAAAGTGAAAGAGCCAGGTGGTCCGCGGCCAAGTCCCTGCCCTGAATTACTACTACTTTCAGAACCTACTTTTCTGAAGCTAGATTCTTGTTGAGGAATTGTCACCGGGGCAACAAAGGGGGAAGAGATACCAGGGGTTAAAATTAGGAATACAGGAATGAGAAACTAGTGGATTGTATCCGAAAGAGCTCAGTAAAGGGTTTAGAGGACGTGGTGGCCGTCATGCAGCCATGGCCTCAGTGATGGAGGGAGACCATATGGAAGCAGGGAGACCAGTGACGAGACCTTCATGGAAATAGCCCAGGCTGGCAGTGATTAGGTTTTCCATTCTATTTTAGAACCCAGAGGAGAAGGTATCCCAAATGTTTACTAACATCCCTTCTCCAAACTAAGCCAAGGGACTTCACATGACAGGAAATTCAAGTCAGCTCATGGGCACGGCTATGTTAAAAAAATATGTCAGGTCTAACTGTTCCACGGAGAAGTTTCCTAACCATAATTGATGCATTATGCCTCAGCAGCTGTTTATGCGGCTCCGTGCGTGCCCGCAGGGACAGCAGTCGGCGAGCGCTGCTAAATGATGGTGTACATTAGACTAAGACAGCCTGGGTGTCACCTGCTCCTTCACATGTTATTACCTGGCTATTAGACGGCACATCTGTAATTCTCTGCAATCACAGGTAGGCTAGGGCGAAGGCACCATGGTCATGATAAATGGGCTTCTGTCCATATCACCAGGGGGCTAAAACTGCTCTGCCAGATCCCGAGGCCACGGTCATAATGCACTGAGAGATGAGGCAGCCTTTCTCCTAGTGGAGTGGTTGGAAGCATTCGCCTTAGTTCTTACATTTAACTCTTGAGTGCCAGCTTTTCACATGATCTAGGCCCAGCACAACCCAGAGATGCAACACACAAACATGACCAAGTTCTAGTTTCCAAGCTGATGATTAAAAGGCAGTTATCAAGAGCCCTGGCAGTGTTGTGGTGATATGTTGCACTGTGATTCCCAGGTTGGGTAGTTCGAAACCACCAGCAACTCATTGTTTAAAGAATAGAAAGCCTGAGCTTTCTACTCTTTAAACAATTATAGTCTCAGAAACCTAGTGACCATCACTATGAGTCAGCATGGACTCAGTGGCTGTGAGAGTAAGTTCATGGAAAGGAGTCCTGGTGACACAGCAGGTTAAGCACCGAGTGGCTAAAGGTCAGCAGTTCAAACCCACCAGGGGCTCCCTAGAAGAAAGACCAGACTGTCTGCTTTCCTAAACAATTATAGCTTTGAAAATCCTATTCTATCCTGTAGAGATAGAGATATGAGTCAGCACTGACTTCATGGCAGTGGGCCTTGTTTGTTTGTTTTGGTGAGGGAAGAAGAGTAGACTTGTTGTGCTATGATCCTTGCTTTCTACTTCCCAGTCCTTCTCAATACTAGCTGGCCAGGGTCTCCCTTTCTTATGGGGAGTCTGATGGTGTTAATGCTCAGAACATTCGGAAACACTCTGACCTACAAGGTACGGTCTGGGGTCAAAGCTGACCTTTGTGTACGAGAGAATAGAGAATTGTATAAATATATATATATATTTCTGTATTAAAAAAAGTCAATTTTGCTTAATTTGCGTTGTCCTACAACTTAGGCCAGACTATATCCCTTGTTAAATACATTAAAAGGGATACCTTGAAACTACTGTGATCAGAGGTTGGGGACATGAGGGGGTATTGAAAACATTAAGGGAATCCAAGCTTTTTCCAGATGAGAGGTAGAGGGGTGGGGGTAGAATGGACCAATGTTGAAATGAAGTCATTTTTTTTAATAAGCTGCCTTTCTAACCAACAGGGAAAAAAATACAAAACAAAACAACTTAGAATACCCTTTCCACCATAATAGCCAGTAAGCCCAGGAACAAGGCCTAGTATACTCAGTCAGAAAAAGAGACCCCTGACCCATTTTCTGAGGTAAACCACAAAGCAGATCCCCAGGATTTTGTAGACATCTGAGAGACCAGCACGCCTGCTCTGTGGAAATACGATGGGTCAAGACCTGCATTTACAGCCGCACTTGAAAGAGTCAACCTTGGTCTTCAGAGAATCCTTCCACAGGAGGAGTCAGGACCCCTGCACTGCAGGCTATTTGCTTGCCGAATGGGCAGCGTCTAGATCCAGAGTCTGGAGGTGAGTGGATATAGTTATTTCTCTACCAACCATGACCAGCCTCTCTGCCCCGAGCATGCGGGGTTCCATGCACAGATCCCATTACAGGTGATACAGTTCAAGTGATTTGCCCATACTGCACCATCACACCTCCGGCCCTCCCACACTGCATCTTATCGGCCTTGAGATGGAGGAAGATTGAGTAGGTCTTTGTCTATAGCTTCCCAGGCAGGAATGCACACTTGGGGACTTGGGTGGAGGGTGGGAATAGGATTAGAATTTAGAAGTCACATCAGCGGCACAGCAGAGAAGCTGAAAGTGGTGTCCCCGTTCCTAACACACATATTTCTAGTCTCTAGGAGCTTCGGAGGCAATGGCCCACCAGGAGACGTGTTGGCACATCGCTCGACGGAGGGGTGCAGCTGCCTGGCTCCTTGCCATTTTTGGCTTCATGCTCTGCAAGCATCACAGCAAGAGCAACAACAATTTGAGCGGCACCGTCTCTTATTTCCTAGGTGATTGCAAGGTACACTTGACCCCGAACAAGAAGCATAGAAAGTAGGTACTGTTATTTCCTCTGTTATTTAAAACAAGCGGGGCAGCACTGCAGAGGATCCCACTGGCAAGTGGGGAGCCAGGGCATAAATCCTAGCAGTGGTCTCCCAGCCCCTGTTCTTATCCGCCATACACCCCAGCACCAGAAATCCACATCTGATTCCCCTTAAACGGAGCACCTATTTGGTGTGAGTTAGAACCGTGACTCAGAGAAACACTTGCCATTTGGTTCAGGGCAGGGGTCAGGCAGGATGTGACTGTGCTCACTCACTTCATCTTTTGCACAATCCAGAGGCAGAGAAAACAAGAGCTATGGAGGTGTTGAGCTTCTCCTCCTGGGCCACGCCTCCATTAAATAGCAGACCGGGAGTCTGGACCCTTGACTGCTGGCTCCACCCAAATCCACTTCCACCCAGTGCACTCTGACCCACAGTGCCCCATGGGGCTCCCAAGGCAGTCCCTCTTTTCAGGAGCAGACCACCTCCTCCTCCTCCTGTGGAGCAGCTGGTGACTTTGACTGGCTGACTTTGTGACTCGCAGCCCGACATTAACCCACTGTGGCACCAGGGCTCCTTATTCTGACTTCCAGGCATGCTTTGTAGGGGTTTTTTGAGACTATACGTCTTTACTGGAGCAGACAGTAGATTTAAGGCTGGACTGGAGGTAGGGAAGATTTGAGGAACTCTGAGACTGGATGATCTCTCGTGCGAGTGGTTAACCCCCTGGGCTTTCTTCCTCTCTGATCTAAAGGATCAGAGTAGGCTCCCGATGTCTAGTGAGAGGCAGATGAGTGGATAGGTGGTTGTCAAGTGAAAGAAATGATCGCTGAATAAAGGGATAGGGATCGTGAAGGTATTGCTTACGGTTTCTCTCCCACTTGTGATCCCTTATACTGAGATGCGTATCTGGTTGAGGAGTGTCTCTGCATCCGGATATGGGCACCAAATGGGTTGCCTTCCAGCACGTGTTGTCTCCACGCTCTCCTGTGGTTTCAGGATAAGAAGAGTCTTATAGTCAAGTCCTTTTGGATGAATATGGTAGGCTATGCTGACAGCTAGTTTAAAATACCAATCTATTAGCTGTAGGATATCAACTCTGGAGCTTCAATAGTGCTGTCTGTGAAGTGCAGGTGCAAACCTTTAGCATTGGGTGGAGTCCAATCAGGGAGAGTCAAAGGCAACTGTGAAGGGCTGTGTTGCAAGGCAGCTCCATGAAGCACCTGATGATCCATCTACTCCTAGGCCAGGTCAGGGAGGAATAGATTGCTAAGTGTCAGAAACGGGCAGGGGCCTGCACGGGTCTGAGGCTCATCAGCATTGAGATCTAAGCCTGCGATTCATCAGGTAAATGGCGCTGGTGTAGAGAGTACTCTTGATTATAGAAAGGAAATAAATCCTTAAGCCCTCCACCTGCGTGTGTTCCCTTGCCATCACATCTGGGAAAAATCAACTCCCATGCAGGAAAGTGTACTGACGCCTAAGGATTCATCAGCACCTGTGTGTCAGGAGAGCCAGCTGCAAGGCGATAGAAGAGGTCAAGGCCAAATCTTAGAAGCCCGGTGAACAATGAGGGGCTAGGGAGCAAATTGAAGGTAGAAAGCAGAAGCTGGGGCTGCCGCTCGGGCCGTATTCCAGGAGAGAGGGGAGGCCGGGCTGTAGGCAATGCCACGTCCATCAGGGCCAATCTCTGTAGACCTCAGACAGCTACCTCCCGAGTTCACAACCTGTGCTTTGCTCGGTGCTCTGCTGTTGCTATCTGAAAATTCGACCTGACATCTGAACCCCTGGTAGAGCCACTTGGCACTGAGCTCACTCTGACATGCGGTGACCCCATCTATGGCCAAGTGGAACCGTTCTCCACAGGATTTTCAATGGCTTTACTTCCTCTGCATTGCTGAGTGGGCTTGAAGAGGCAGCATTTCAGTTTCAGCGGAGCACCTTAATTGCTTGCACATCCCAGAGACCCCTAATCAAAGAAAGAGACTGGTAAACCCCATAATGAAGCTACAGGCAGGGTGAGTAGAACCACGGCCAGGGTTTCCAGGAGTGTGAATCTTTACTGTGAATTTATCTCAGGGAGCTACTGATGAGGCCGAACCAGGGAAAATTTGCAGTAAGTAGACCATCACTTAACCCACAGCACCACCAAGGATCCATAAGAGACAGGTGATGAGGAGAGGATTACATTGGTAACATTAACCCTGAAAATGCAGCGTCACATCTCCAAGGGCCAAATCTCATAACTGGAGATCTATTTATTTCTTCAGTGTTTCCTAAGACTGTCTCCTTTTAAAAGATGCAGGTTGTGTCACATCTTGTGTCACATCTTAAGTCTCAACTTGCCTTAACTTTTACTGATCCTTTTTGGCCAGAAGAGTGTGTCAGAAGACTGAGCTCAGACAGAAAATAAGGGGTCCGCAGGAGACCTGGTATGTAACCCCAATTCAATTGCAGAAGGTACTTCAATTCTCTGTCTAGAAGAAGTAGTCACATTATTGCAAATGTCTAGTCAATTCCAAATGTCACCAGCTACCAGTAAACAACAAAAAGCCAGCTACAGTCAAGACTGGATCATTTAAAACATAATTATAATAAATGATTTAAAGGCGCTCTTTTAATTACCGCTACGTATCAAAGCCTCAGGAAGGCATTACAGAAGAATTGTTTTCTATTGTAACTGCATAAATTTAAATGCCATTAATTTCATATCTGTCATTCATTTCTCTTCTACTACATTGATCTCTGTATCAGGGAATTCAATGCCTCCCATTTCATTTGGGGATTTCATGGTTTTGACTCAGGGAGAGCTTTGTTTTCAGTTCTTCCATTCCCAGCTGCCATTTCTACCCCTCTCCGTAATTTGATAGCCCAAGTAAAGACAAAACAAAGAAACAGCAGTGAGACTAGGACAAAGAATGGAAAGACCAAGCTTCCACTCCTGGCTCAGCAAGACACATCACTTCTCTGGCTCTCAGTTTCTATAGCTATAAAATGGGAGGAGGAATAAGGCCTGGCTCAGTCTATCGCATGGGCATTATAGAGGGTTAAGTCAAAACTGGGGAAGGATTTTATAGGTCACCCACTCATTTTCCAATTCAACCCCTCATTCAATCATTATTAAATAAGCACAGCTCTATGCTAGGTAGCATGTTATTAGCCAGGCTAGAGAAACAATGGTTGTTGTTGTTGTTGCTGCTGGGTGCCATCAAGTTGGTTACGGTCCATAGCGGCCCTATGCACAACAGTATGAAACACTGCACAGTCCTGTGCCAGCCTCACAGCTGTTCCTAGGCTTAAGTCTATTGCTGAGGCCACTGTGCCAATCCATCTCTCTTTGCCCCTCTACTTTACCAAGAATGATGCCCTTCCCCAAGGACTACTCTCTGCTGATCACATGTGAAAACTATGTAAGCTGATGTCGCTCCATCTTTGCCTCTAAGGACCACTCTGGCCATACTTCTTCCCAGATGGATTTGTTTGTCCTTTTGGCAGTCCATGATTCTGTCAGTATTCTTCGCCAGCAACATAATGAAAACACATTGATTCTTTTTAAGGTCTTCCTTAGTGAATGTCCAACTTTCACGTGCGTATGAGGCCATTGAAAAGACCATGACTTGGGTCAGCTGCACCCAAGTCCTCAGAGTAACCCCCTTGCTTTTGAACACTTTTAAGAGATCTTGTGCAGCAGAGTTACCCGATGTTGCTTGAGTTCTTTCCCATCAGCATTGCTTGTGGATCCCAGCAAGTTTGCATCTTACTGTCGAGTGGAGGAGACAAGAGGGAACGCACACCTTCGGGCTGCCTGTGCTCCTTCTCCTGCTCCGGTGGAAATTTCCCTGTGTCAGAATTGACTCTCAGGAAGTGAATTTGGCTTTAGGTTTGGTATGGAATAAAATGGTGACTTGGTTTAACCAGTGTTTCCCAAGGCACTTGACCCAGTGGGGGCAGGGGTGTGTGGGATGCAAAAGAAGATGCCGGACGCTTAATCCCAGTTTATGGGCTATCGTAGAAACCTGTTTAATTGCCAGGGGGATGCTGAATCAATTTTCTGTTTCCTGAAAAGGGGTGGTAAGCTATGTAAATTCAGAAACCTCTGGTTTAGTACAGAACAAAAAATTCAAACTTGTGTCTTGAACCTTTATGTCCACGGAGCTACTTAATCTGGCTGTCTTTTGGGCCACTTATTTGGAATGTTAAAGACTCAGACATCATCATAATGAATCCTCCTGTCAGAAAAAAATGTTGCTCCTTAACAACTGCCATTTCCCCTCTACCACAAAGGACTGCCTGGCGCAGGATTGATGCACTTCTGGGAGAACGAAATCAACGGGATGTGGGGAAGTGATGGCCTTTTGGATTCTCAAATAAGCGTTTCTCAGAGGGGCCTTCCAAGTCCTCCAGGGAATTCATGGTGATACGTTCAAATGCCACCCATCTGTACAAATATCAATATCTAAGTTAGAAGAAAAAGTCATACGTTTTTCAAAATATGCAATCAAAGAAGTACATTAGTGCCTCCCCTCATCGATTGCTATATGCTGCCTTATAAAAATGGTTCCTGGGCTACCTTGGAGTCCTGAGATGACAGGAGCCACACAGAACCAATATATTTTTCAGCATCAGTTATTTATTTATTTTTCTTTCACCTCCCAATGACAAATTTAAGACCAGTGTTCAGAGCAGTCAGGCAACAGGCTCAGAGAGGCAGATTCCACAAAGGTCCAAACTCCCTTGATGACTGAAGACAAAAAAAGAAAATTCTCCAAGGTTGCACATCACCGAATGCTCAGAAATTGCAATATGAGAGGAAAGCGCATTGGAATTGGAATCAGGATTTCTGCACTGAGTCCAAACCAGCTGCTTCACAGCTCTGTGAGCTTGGAAACAGCATTTCAACTATTTGAGGATCAGTTTTATGAACTGAAAAGTGGGACTAATAATCCATGTGTTAAGAATTAAGTAGCATGTGAATGATTTCATGAACCAAATGATAACAATTTATAAGAAGAGAAAGGGAACAGTCGAGGTGAAATGAAGTGGACTGGTATTCTGCATTTAACAGTTACTGTTCATTCTCTCCTCTCTGTCTCTTTATTCTCCCTCCCTTCTTCCCTCCCTCCTTCCTTTCTTTCCTTCCTTCATTCTTTTCTCTGGTGGCATAGTGGATTATACATTGGGTTGGTAACTACAAGGTTGGCAGTTCAAAACCACCAGTTGCTCCAAAGGAGGAAGATGAGCATTCTGTTTCCATAAAGACTTTTAGATTCAGAAACCCACAGGGGAAGGTCTACTCTATCCTGCAAGGTCACGGTGAGTTGGAATTGACTTTGTAGCAGTGAGTTTGGCTTGGTTTGGATTTTGCTTCAGTAACATGTCAGTAAACTTTGAACTACTAACACCGAGGTTGGTGATTCAAACCCACCAATCATTCTACCCGAGAAAGAGGAGGCTGGCTGTCCCCATAAAGATTTGCAGCCTCAGACACTCAATTGAGGGTCACTTTGAGTCTGAATCAACTTGGTGGCCATGGTCTGGTTTCATTGCCCTGAACCATCGACACTGGTAGAAGTACAAGTAGAAATAATCCAACATAAACAGTTAGCACCTTCAAGTGAATAAAGCTCAATTATGAAGAGATACTTTGTACAGGTTTTGGGCAGTTAAAGAACATGTACAAGGGGATATGGAGCACTCTTGGGCTAACATTAGCAGGGGACCCGTACCGCCCTTAAGCTCGAGAGTTTAAGGAAAAGGATACCTTTCCAGGATTATGAGAGAGATGCAGTTGTAGTTGTAGCTACAAGCAAACACTTCACAAGAGGAACAATAGTCTCACGGAAAGCAACCCAAGACTTTGGCAGAAAGAGAGCCAGGAGAGCAGCTTTTCTGGTTCGTGCGTCCCTCTGCTATCCTGTTGCCCATTGGCGCCTTCCATTGGGCAAACTCAACTGGAATCCAGAGGTAAAGGGTGGGTGTGGAGGAGCACTGCCCACACGGACAAGGACGAAGCACAGATGAGAAGAGGGAAATCCTTGTCAGGTTTCAACGTGTAGTGTAGCGCTTTAGAACATGGATTGTAGAACCAAGTGACTTGCATTTGAATGCTCAGTTACCCTTTGCCTGCCTGCTCCAGTGTCCTGAGACATTAGTTCTTAAATGATTGTAGTAAATGTGTCCGCTTCATGGTTAGTATGAGGATTAAATGAGTTACTATTCATCATTTACCTAGACCAATGCCTGGCTGAATTAAGCATTAGCTCTTGCTGGGTTACCTCTTAAGTGAGTGACAAGCTCTCTGAAATACCCTTCACTTTGACTCACAGTGGACTGCTTCCTGGATGCTATGATTTCGGACCCTTGGATATGATCATTCTAAGGAAGACAGAAAACAATAAGAGACAAAGTAGTAAGCAAGAAGTAAATGGTCATTCCACTGCATTTCCCTTCCCCCAGTCCTGTGCAGATCTTGTTTTCATGACATCAGGATCCATGCCGCAGATTTTGACAAATACATATCTGTCCTCCTCGAGGCATTTTTAGTGGTATGAAAATTGGATAATGAAGAAGGAAGACAGAAGAAGAATCGACGTGTTTGATTGATAGGGTGTTGGCGAAAAATATTGGCTATACTGTGAACTGTCAAAAGGGCAAACAAATCAAGCATAGTAGAAATACAGTCAGAATGTTCCTTAGCAGTGAGGGTGGCAAACCTTCAGCTCACTTATTTTGACATATCATCAGGAAAGGCCCATTACTAGGAAAGGGCATGGTGCTTGGTAAAGTAGAGGGCCAAGGAAAGGGAGGCAAATTCTCAAGGAAATTGATGGATATGGGCTTAAAATGCACCAAAGGTCATACAGATGGAACAGGACTGAGCAGTGTCTTATTGTGTGGTGCACACGGCCATGAAGAGAGGAGCTGACTTGATGGAAACCAACCACAGCAACAATCCCATCCACGATGTTCCCTGCTGACTGGAAGCCCGGGCACAAGAAGAGTTCATCCTAAGGAGTTAGCTGAGTCTTCCTCAAGTCCAGGCTCCACAATCTGCTTTGGAACGTCACAGAGTCTCAGCATGGGCTTGTGTCTTCCATCATCATCCAACCGCGTTGCCTTGGGAAGGAACACATGAAGAGTCCAGGGGCGTGGGAAAAGAAGCCTGGGTTAGAAGCTAGAACTCGGTTCACTTCCGAGCTCTCTCTTGCTTGAGTTCTGCAACCTGACCAAATGACAGATCCTCTTTGAATGGGAATGAAAAGTCTAAATTAATAATAATAGTAAGCCAAATCATTGATATGGGCTATCATTTCAATTCTGGTATTCAGTAGTAAGGCAACTATTTGCTAGTAAAGTCACATATCAATTTATGTTGCTGGATTACAATTTCCCCATTTGCTAAATATCTCATAGTTAGCTGGCTTAGAGAACGTAAGAGTGCTCTTTGTAAATTGCTAGACACATTTAAGGAACGTTTTTATTACACCATGTTCTGATCTCAAATGCTAATCATGCTAATCACACTAATTAGAAACCAGTGTTCTCTTTCTCGCTCCTTCCTTCCGTTTCTCTCCTCTCTCCTCGCTTCTCTCTCTCTCTCTCTCTCTCTCTCTCTCTCTCTCTCTCTCTCTCTCTCTCTCTCTCTCTCTCTCTCTCTCTCACACACACACACACACACAGAACTGCCCACACGTTTTATTTTTTTTTAATGTGGCTCTACCTGAGAGGAGCCGCAGGGTAAGAGGCAGGGATCCGCATCCTTGCAGTCCGTCTCTGCAGCCCACACCCTGGCAGCACCAAGTGCTTTACTTTCATTATTTATACTTAAGAAACTCCACATAATCGTTCAAGTTCAAAATTTGAATAGATGGCTAGACAGCTTGTTGAATTATTTATTTTAACAGGCTTATTTCTGTGTCGGATAATTCCTTCCACGTGCTTCCACTATATCAATAATGGGAGGCAATTATTGATTTTTCTAAAGCCATTAGGTTCAATGAATTGTTCAATTAGTTTTACAATTTCAAATAGAGAAAGATGCAAGATTGCCACTCTTAGCGGTTAGAAACAACTTTCTAAAAAGAGGATAATGCCTTAATTTGTAAAATGCACCGGGTGAACGGTAGGGGCAGACCCTACATCACTCAGGCACATCGTAACTCACATGATCCCTGCTTGGGCCTCACTGTACTGGGGCAGGAACATTACGTTTAGAGGGCGCTCGGCTGATAGGCATTTTTGATATTATTTACCCATTGCTATCATCAAACTTTCATAAACCCAGGTGAGTTTCCATTATATACAGTAATTAGAGGTGAGGGTGGATAGACTCCATCTCATGTGCTTAGGGCATGCTAACAGGAGTGAATGGTCCCTGGAGAAGGACATCAGGCTTGGTAAAGTAGCAGGCCAGTGTCAAAGCGGAAGCCCTGTAAGGAGGTGGATTGCACCCATGAGGGCAAAGAGAACTACAGGGAGGAGGATGCAGGATAAGGCAGTACTCTGCCCTGCTGCTGATGGGGATGCTATGAGTCTGAACCAACTTGATGGCACCTAACAGCAAGTTTACAGGAGAGAGACTCACAGACGATAGATAGCACATCTGCCCCCAAATCACCGAGGGCTCGCAATAATAGCCTGCAGCACCAAGTCCAAGTTCTTTAGAATAACCTGTGAGGCCCTTTGTCAACTGGTTTCTACCTTCTACGTCCTCCTTTGCCAGGCAGACAGGTCCAGACAAGTACAGTGTGACCTCAGCGAACATATCCCTGACGCCACACTTTTGCTCGCGCCTGGAAGGTCCCCGCACTCCTTCCTATGACTGTCCTTTTCACATGCGGGGAGGCAGGGGAGTGTCAACTAGCACACAGCTGCTCTGCTCTAGTCCCCAGCCCACCACTTCCCATTGCCACATACCTACCGACCATGCCAGTTACTACACCGTTCTTGGTCGGAGAACACATTCCAACCCTTAAATATAGACTGCAGCTACAGTCTAACCATTTATACCAACAAATAATAAGTAGCAGATTATAGCCATATTTTTCTTACAAATTAAAACGTGCACACAACTACTAATGTGTTTATCAACACACTACCTAAATGACCTCCAGTACCATTGGTGAACACACTTTGGGAAATCTTGGGAGGGTAGACAGGATCTTGAGTATAAAATATTAAAGAGCTGTGACTTTAAAGACCGGAGGTTCATGTTGACCCATACAGACCTCAGAAGACAGGCCTGAAGATCTGTTTCTGCACAGTCTCCTCATCTCCATGTGGAGCTGCCAGAAGTTGTAATCAACCCACTAGTATCTGGGTGCGAGATAAGACTTCAAGTTCTAGGGGAAAACTTGGATTTAAATTCTAGCCATTTCTTAGCCACATGACTTTGGCTATGGGACACCGATGGGATAGACCTCTTTGCTAGTCTGGGTACTTTAGAGAAACAAATCCACAGAAACTCGTGTATAAGAGAGAGTTTCATATAAAGGGTAAGTGTGCATCAAGAAAAAATCCCACCCCAGGGCTGCCCAAGACCACACATCTAACATTAACCCATATGTCCAACACCAATCTACAAAGTCCTCCCCCATCTCACAAAACAGATGCAATGATGCTGACTGCAGGAGGAAAACCGAATCAGTGAATGTGTAAGTATCTCAGCGCTGGCAGGGTCTCCACACAGCTGCCCCAGCACCCAGGGCTGCATCGGGGTTGGTCCATGTGACTTCTCCTCAGGATGTCTTGCAGGAAGTAAGCCTTGTCAGCTAAAGCAGGGAACTTGCTAAGGCAGTTGCACCCTGGTCCGACTATCACAAAACAAGAGACCCGAGAGCTAGAAAGGCGAGGCTCACTGAGCCATTTAGCTCTCTGCCCCCCTAATTAACCCCACATGTGTTTATTGGCCAGGTTGGTACAATAAACTAACTACCTCAACCTCCATTTACACATTTATAAGGACTAGAATGCGACCCATATCAGAGTATTACAAAAAAAATATGACAACTTATACAAACTTGTAGCACTCCAGATCATTGCCATGAAGTCAATGCTGACTTCCAGTGATTTTTACAGGACAGGGAGCACCGCCCCTGTGGGTTTCTGAGAAAGGTGTAGAGAGCCCATCTTTCTCCCAAGGAGGGGTGGGTGCTGTCCAACTGCTGACCTTGTGGATTGCAGCCCAACGCATTGCCATTGGGCCACCGGGGCTCCTTAGGTGTGAGCCCAGAATATCCCCCCATCCCCTATGGAACCCAGTTGTCATCCAGTTAATTCTAGTTCATAGGCCAGCTGAGTTTCAAAGTTTTTAATGGCTGGATTTTCAGAAGCAAATCACCAGGCCTCTCTTCTGATGAGCTTCCTGGTGGACTTTGGCTCCCCTCCTTCCAGTTGGCAGCCAAATTGACCATAGTCAATAAGCATGACTTTGCATGCAAATATTTAAGGAGAATTTGACCCATTCGGAATGATTACACAACAGTTAGCAGCCAGAGCTCTGGGTCAGACAGCTTGAGTTAAAATTCTGGCAGCGAAGCCACTTTGGGCAAACCCTAAACTGCTCAGGGTCTCAGCATCCTCATGGGAGTTTGGGGAGATTAGTGTGAGTGAGCTGACATACATGTTGTACGTAGAATGATGCCTGCAGACTGTTTGAGGTCTGATTACAATGGTATCTCCTGAGCACCAGCTACAGGCCTCTGCACTAGTGATGCATAAAACCAGCAGAGAAGTTAAGAGACAAGCGCCATTGGCAGTATGGTGCAGTAAAGGCAGATAGATCTCCACTGGGATTTCGTAGGCAAACATTTAAATACGGAGACTGAGCAGCCGAGGAAGTGGTGAATCGTGTTGTTAAGGAGGGAGTTAAGGAGAGCCCCGTGAAGGCTGGGACACCTCTGACTGGTGTGTTCATCCAGGTAGCTTAGAGGAACAAATTCATAGACACTCAGGTGTGTAGAAGAAAGAGCTTTATATACAAGAGCAATTGAATATTGATAAAACAGCTCATCCCTTTAGTCTGATATCAGCCCATATGTCCAATACCAATCTTTAAAGTCCTCTTCAGACGCACGAAACACATGCTGCGATGCAGAATGCAGACATATCACATGTCAGTTGATGGGAAGACTTGTGGGCCCAGTGCTGTTATAAGCATCTCAGTGCTGGCAGGGTCTCCACTTGGTTTCTCTGGCTGTAGAGATCTGGCTCCATCAGCCTCTCTCCATGTGTCTTCTCCACAGGGATATCTTGCAGGGAGTGAACAGAGTGAGAGTGTATCTCCCGCCTCCAGGGAGAAAATACAAGAGTTCCCAGAATCCTTAGGAGAAGGCCATGCCCACCCAGAGGCCTTATTGGCTATATCCTGTTTGACAGGCTAGACTTCACCCCTACACACTTAATGCTCTAAATGACACCAGATTATGTAACTACAACTATTGGTGTTAACGATTATGGTGAGCATGGCTGGTGCTTCCTCCAGGAAACCTCTCTGGTCTGACAGGAACTGTTAACCACGACTTCTTACTGTCTGAGGGGCAGAGATGTGTGGTGGACATTCTGTTTTAAATGCTGAGGTACTGGCCCCTGGTACGTCCTTGGCATGAATTTATAGTGGGTATAAAGTCACTCCCACATTCAATCTTATTTCCTCAGACTTAAAGAAACAAAATATTTCCATTTTCTCTCCACTATTCGATTTGCCACAGAGATATTATTAATATCAATAATATCAATACCTATAATAAATGGCTTGAGAGTCTTGATGGTGTCGTGGGCAACACTTCGGCTGCTAACTGATAAGTCATCAGTTTGAAACCACCAGCCTCTCTGCAGGAGATAGAAGAGGTTTTCGGCTCCTTTGAAGAGTTATAGTCTTAGAAACCCACAGGGGCAGTCCTACTCTGTCCTCCAGGTTTACTAGGAGTCCAAGTTCACTCAGTGGCATTGAGGATATTGATGTTTAAAATGTTGTCTATATGCTGTGTATTTTTATGGCTCATTTTATTCTCTCACTGATTCTATGAGGTAAGCATGGTTATTACTCCCATTTTATAGATCAGTAAACTATGGCTTAGAGTACTGAGGTAACTCTTTTAAAATTAATGACTAGCCTAAAACATCACCACCTGTCTCAAGGATAGGTACTATGAGAGTTACAAAATATCAAGTCAACTTGATAAAAGAATGAAGGGGTGGAGTCTAACCTGTCAATCAGGTCACAGCCTGATGATCCCTCCTTGTGGGCATGGCCTACTCAAGGGGAGACTGGGAACCTTCTCTCCATTCTGCCATCAGAAGAGGTAGGCCACGCTCTCTCACTGCTTCACATTCCGGATGACAAGACATATGTAGCCATGCTGATGGCAGCCACAGCCCAGGAGATGCTTCCACTGACAGTGGATCCACAAGACTTTCCACCCACCAGCCTATGATCTTCCTGCATTCATCATCATTGCATGTGTTGTGTGAGTCTGAGGAGGAATTTATAGATGAGTATCGGACATATGGGCTAATATCAGACTTATGGATTTGATCTGGACTGGGTTTGGATATTTCTTTAATATACAATTACTCTTTGATATAAAGCTCCTTCTTATATGTACATGAGTGTCCCTGGATTTGTTTCTCTGGTCAACCCAAGCTAATACAGGTACACAACCACTATAAAACCCTGCCTCTAAAATGTCCAAATTTAAATTCTGTCCCATGAAGGGACACTTCAATTTCCTGAGCAGGACAAGTTAAAATAAGGCAGAGTCACTTCTTCCCAGATGGAATTGGGGAAGGCGGTAAACGCCACCTTCGTGTAAAACCCACTGCCACTGCGTCAATTCTGTGTACAGCAATCCTATGCAGGGTTTCTGAGACTAAACCTTCACCGGAGCAAACACCACATCTTTCTCCTCAAGTGTGGTTGGGAGTTTGAACCACTGACCTTGAGGTTAGCAGTCTAACGTCTAACTCACAGGGCCACCAGGCTGGGTCAGGGCAAATCTACATGGTGTACAAAGATTTTCAGTACAGAGACGGGGTTCCCAGAATGAATGGTTCTAACTTCCACTGCTAGAGAGAAATATTGTAGTCCTGATTCCATCTGCCACCAGCTCAGCTGGACAAGGCTAATTAGGATTGAAGAGGCCCAGGACCTCACTGAATGACTTGGTAATCCAAGAATCATGAAATTAATATACAAGTTTAATCTGTAATAATATGAGATGAAGGAAAATAGATCCTCATCACTGTTAAAGTTTCTGTGCTTTGGTCTTCATGAGATAAATGTAGAGCATCTCCACAGAAGCACTACTCCCCGATGAGGCCCGTGGGGATGGAAGATCAGCCACCTGGAGCAGGTTGGACAGTGGAGAAAAACGTAAGTGGGCCAATGGAATCGTTCAGCATACAGTAAATAGTGCTCACTCGAGGCAGCTGCTTGGACCCTCTGATCACAGCCACTAAGAACCGTGGCTGTCACTATTAAGTACACATGGTTAGAATAGGGAGATATTTCTTTGGGCTCCGCAACCCACTAAGGTGACATTTCCGATCCAGAACATTAGCCTGGGAAGGACCTTGGAGATGTATCTTCCTTACTCTCTTATTTTACAGATGAGGGAATCGAGGCCCAGGGAGAGGCAGGCAGTGGGATGTAAAAGTACAAATGTAAAAGGAGATTATATGTGCTTTAGAAAGAAGTAGTTGGTCAGTTAAGGATGAATGTAGGCAAAAATAGTTCCCTATCAATAGGTGAAATGGAAAAGATAACCAACACAAACCAAAGCTCACTGCCATCAAGTCGATGATGACGCATCGCGGCCTGATAAGACAGGGTAGGACCACCCCTGCGATTTTCCCACGCTCTATCTCTTTACAGGAGTAGAAGGTCTGTCTTCCTACCCCGGAGGGGCTGGTAGTTTCAAACTGCTGACTTTGCAGTTAGAAGTCCAAGTCGTACCCACGATACCACCAGCGCTCCTTACGTTAGCTACTAGTGACCGATAAACACATACACAATTCCTTCTGGGTGGTTAATTTTACTTATTCACAACTGCCCCTTTTGTAGTTCCCATGCTGCCTGGAGTTCAGAGAACCTACTGAGGAATTGTTAAGAAAGGAAATTTTGACGGAGGCAACCCACTGGCTTCTCCTTTGTCCTGCCCAGGGATCACCCTAGAGAAATGCAGGGCGGCGTGGGCTTGACACCTGCAGGACAATGTCCAATGTGCATTTCAGACCGGTCCAGTGAGAGCTAGTCGATGGCGTGTCATGGCGCCAGGGTAGTCCTGCAGCCGTAAGATATCCCTAGAGACCAGGGAGCCATCTCCAGAGGTTATAGGAAATCCTCCTTCAATCTCATAGGACGGCCTTGAGGATCAGGAGGGAGAACATTTGAAAAGACCCTCCCATTGCATGGTCACCCAGCATACTCTATTCAATTTGCTCCCTCGGCATATCGATCTGGCAGCCATCTAAAGGATCAGAAAGGCGATTCTGGCTGAAGTCACACAGGCAGCTGGAAACAAAGGAAGCGGTGGTATTTGGGTGTCTGGTTCCGATGCCGTCCACAGCTCAGCAGGTCGCTCCTTGGCTCTGCACACAAAGTGTGCATGTCCTCTGAATGGAGAAGGGTCAATTAGGTGCTCGCAGGCCTCCCGAATACTGATTCGTCACTGGCAGGTGTGGGGCTCGCTCTGAGGGCTCTCTCCGCCGAGAGCCTGTGCCTTCAGCACAGAGCCCAATATGGCCGATGACATGGTTCCTGCCCAGTGGGAACAAAAGCTAAATGGAAGGCAGGCCTGCCAGCCAAGGACTATTAGTTCCACCTACAATTTTATTTCGCACAGTTTCAAGGACAAAGGCAAAGGTTGGGAAGTATTCCTTTGTGCAGAACGCTGAAAAGAGCACTAATCTCACTTCTCTTAGAGCATCCAAGGTCTACATTAGCAACGTGGAAAATCTGGGGCTGAGGATACATGCTGAAGTCCACTCCTCGGACAAGTGACTTTCCTATTTGTGAAGCAGTTACTCCAGGGGCCTGCTCACCGGCTGGTCAGCAGTTTGAAATCAACGCTCCAGAGAAAGAAGGAATTTCTACTTTTGTGACGGGTTAGTGTTGGAAATTAACATGAGCCAGGTATACCCTGTCCTACAGTGTCACTGTGAGTCCGCATCGAATCTACGGCAGTGAGAGGAAGACAGATCAGTCTTCCTGCAGGACTGACAAGGCACTGGAACAATGGACTCAGGTGGAGGAATAACCGTGAGGTTGGTGCCGGACCCGGCAGTGAGTCGCTGTGCTGTGCATAGGGATACTGCTTTGGGTCGGAATTGACTAAATGGCACCTAATCACAACAATAGTTGCAAGATTTGGATCCTGCATCTTACTCCTTGACCTCCTGTGATATTGCTTGCTAATCTCATGAGCCATCAATGGACTGCCGGCCTCCAATTCATCTAGCGTGGTGTCGACCAGCCTGTGGGCTTCATGTTCATCTTCCTGCTTCCTGTTCACCAGCCCTGGCAGCTACAGGGGTCAGCATTTGTGAGTCATTTCTTTATGTAAATCTCTTTCTTTATACACACAACTCTCATTCTATTTGACCCAGCCTAGCATGACTAGGGATAAGAACACCTATTTCTCAGGATTCATGCGGGGGATACTTAGAAAAGCAGAAAGGAGGAGCAAGTGGAAGTCCGAGAATGGACCCAGTAAATGCATCTGTGGTGCTCTGTTCCAAGAGAGTGGCTTGTCTGTGTGTCCCTTTCCCAAACAGTGCCTGCCACAGGGCTAGGGGTTCACCACAAGTTGGTAACCTTTTATTTAACTGACCTTTGAAGGCAGAAAGGTAGTATTTCCTTTTTTGGCTTAATATCTTATATTTGCTTTTAGGCAAGAACTACACTACTGGGTCCTTTGTGTGCTTTAAACCTACAAAGAGAAATCATTTGGATTATTACATTACTTTTTTCTTTTTCAACGAACCGAAACGTAGATTATCTGAGAGTCATACCAAAGGAAGAAACCAGAGCTTTGCACAGGTTCAGCCTGGTACAGTCATAGCTGTGGAAACATCATACAAGTAGACTTGAAGTTTTAAAATGTAGATAAACTAAAATGCTAATGGAAATGGTAAAAAAATGACAGGTTGAAGGCCTACTGGAAACCTAAGCTCCTTTTAAGAAAACAAAGGGCATCGTGCATATTGTATTGTAAACAAATTGCTGATCAACTGGGTTAGAAACAATAATGCCCAGCTCAAAGATGGCAGACGCTATGCACCTTTAAGTGTGTTTCCTTCTCCACTGTTCTGGGAAGGCCCCATGTCCTGCATCAGCCCCTGAAAGGACTCACTCTCGCTCTTATGGTCCTTCCATTCCAGAGCTTCTGCAGCTCATTTTTCATGCTCTGCCTGGGTCTTGGGACCACCCACATCTTAAAAATTCAATTATGTTTGTTTTGTTAGACATGAATGAACTGGTTCCAACTGATTTGAAGTCCTTAAGGAAACACAGGAAAACTGCAACCTACAGGTTCGCCCTTACCCACAAACCAAGTATGACCTTCAAAGGGACTCATTTTTCCCCCTAGGATTATATTTAAAATAAAGAAATGAGAAAGTTAAACACCATGAACCATATCTAATTATTGATAACTGTTAGCTTTTTTGTCACAGTTTCAAACATTTTGAAAATAATCTGGAACTAGTCTCAGATAAAATTAAAGTCCCTTTAGCCCTTTCTTTCTATTTCTGTTTCTTTGGTGAGTAGTAAGTGGGGTCTTAAAAGGTTGTGTGTGCCATCTACAGGGTGACCACTGCACGCTGTCTCTCCATAGGAAAGACAAGTGACGACGAACAAGAGCCATGGAGACAAGGTGGCCAATGAACGGCTGGACCACCCAAACGTCAGAGCCTACACACCCGAGACCAGAATTAGATGGTGGTTGGCCACCACCACCAACTTCTCTGGAAGGATCACATTAGAAGGTTTTGGACAGAGTGGGAGAAAACGTGAAACCAAATTCAAAATCATAAGAGACTACCCATAGTGGATGGATAGAGAATGGTGGAACTGAAACTATGGCCTTTGGATCTGGACCTGAACTCACTCCAATGTGAGAACAATTGGCCTCCTAAGAGCCAAAAGGCAGCATTTATGAAAGGGCACAGGTAAAAAGCTAGGAAAGAAGAAGGAGCGGACACAAAAAACTCAGAGAGGAAGTGAGACCTGTGACAGTACAGAGGGGGGACTGCAATATGGGTATGAATTGGCGAATATAAAACTGATGATCTGCCCTGTAAACCTTGGCTCAATTCACAATAAAAATGTTTGACAACAGCCAACATAAAAACAACAACAGTTATGTGGTTGGAGTTTCAACAGTGGTTCATTCCTTCACAAGGTCTCATTGTGCATCGTTTTCCGAAATGATGAGCTTGCAGGTCGTTTGACTCTGTTACAAAACAGTGTTGCAATAGACTGCTTGGTCCAGGTGTTTTTGTGCCCTATCCATAGTGCCTATGTATAGAGCTCATAAAAGTCCAGCTGCCAACCTAAGTGCCATCTGTGTGAATGTGCCCGGTTGTCCTGTGGGAGAAAAGACCAGGAGGTTTGTTCTCTAACCCATGCCAACCTAGAAAGCCCCATGGGGAAGGTCTGAGCTGCATATGGAGTGGCTCTGGGGGCAGGATTCACTCTATGTTACAAACAACAGGGATAACAAGAAGCTTCACACAATTCCTAGAAAAATTCAATTACCTACGAATTCCAATTTTCTGTGAATTTTTTGAAGCTCCTTCCTAGTAGGTACATTGAGGTCATCAAGGATTTTATCTTGTTTGATCGGCAATCAATGGAAGCAGCAGTTAAAGAAATCAAAGGATGCATTGTTGCACTGGATAAAGTACACCTGGACCAAACCATAGTATTTTCAATCACCTCTTCTGCGTGTGAAAGTTGGGCATTGGATAAGGAAGGGCATAGACGAATCACCGCATTTGAATTATGGTTCTGGTGAAGAATATTGAACTTGCCCGGACTGCCAAAAGAACAAAGAACTCTGTATTGGAAGAAGTCTAGACTGAGTGGCTCCTTCAAGGCCAGAGTGACCAAACTTTGTCGGAAGTACTTTAGTTACGTTGTCAGAAGAGACATGGTGGCTGGTAAAGTTGAAGGGCAGTGAACAAGAGGAAGACCCTCCGCAAGGTGAGTTGGCAGAGTGTCTGTAGCAATCGCCCCACACTGAGCAACAAATGTGAAAATGGTGCAGAATTGGGTGGTCTTCAGTTCTGTGGTACAATGGATCGTTATGATTGGGAACTGACCCAAAAGCACCTAACAGCAATAAAAATAACAACAACCTACAAATATGAACATCATCAAAGAGATCAGATTTACTGTATCCCACCGGTCTCTTTCTGGCCAGAAAGAGATTGGGGCCCTTCCCCCTGCAGATCTGAAATGAACTCGCCTCCTTGATAAAACTATCATCATGTACCCGAGGGCCACCTAGAGGGCGAGGAGCAAAGGAGGAATGGACACAGGACCGCAGCGAGCAACTAGGATAAGCAACGGTACTCGGAGGGCAAAGCCAGCAGTCAATTGAAACAAAAACACATATGCAATATTGAGTGTAACACTAAAGACCTGCTCTGTCCATCTTCACTTAAATTACAATGGAAATTCAAACACTCCCCCAAAATATAATGAAAAATTTCCATGCAGATTTCATTATCAATATGCATTTCTCTGGTGATACATGATAGTTCTTTCTTTTCTCACCAACACTTGACCTTGTTATACCTTTTAATGCTTGCTTGCTTAGTGGGTGAGCAATGGCATTCTTCCTTCTTATTTTAACTTGACCCTAGATTATTAAGTTTGGTAACCTGCTTACTGGGCATTTACTCTTTCTCTTATGTAAATCGTCTATCTTACCTCTGCTCATTTTAATGTTTGTTTTTCCATCTTTTACTTACTGATTTAGTATTTCTCTGTATGGTATACAGTCATTTTAAGTTTGGAAGTAGCAACGTTTACAAATAGACTTTATATTTATTTATGATTGTCAAAAATATTTAAAAAGAGAGTTCCCAATGATTTTCTCTAATGACTTGAAGCCTTGGTTATTGACGTTTAGGGAGACTGGGCTCTGTAGTGGTTAACACGTGGGTTCCAATCAAAATGTCAGCAGCTCCAACTCACCAGCTATTGTGTGGAAGAAAGTTACTGCACTCTGCTTATGGAAGGATTTCAGGCTTGGGAACGCTATAGGGCAGTTCTCCTCCATCCTGTACAGTTGCTATGAGTTGGGGTTGATGAATGACAGCAATGTGTTATAGGCATTGAGGTGATTCCCAGCTTCATCAGGAGATATGCTTCCCTTCCTTACAAACTCTCCTATGTTGAGTTGATTCCCACTCATAGAGGTTGTGTCAGACAGTCGTACTTACTGTCTCTGGGGGTTCAGAGGCAAAACTCTTTACAGGAGCAGAAAGCCGCATTTTTCCTCCTGTGGAGCGGCTGGTGGTTTCTAACTGCTGGCCTTGTGGTTAGCAACCCAACAGGTAACCTACTAGGCCACCAGGGCTCCTACACACACATAAAAAGTCTTTTGAGCTGGATTCTCTGTTTGAAACCAGCAGCCACTCTGAGAGAGAAAGATGGGACATGCTACTCATGTAAAGATTTACCAAAAGATCCTGAGAGATCTTCAGGGGCAGCGCTGCTCTGTGCTCTGGGGTCACTATGAATCAGAACAGACTTGATGGAAAAGAGAGAGAGACCCTTTCAATTCCATGTACAGAAAACAAAATCCTCAACAGACAAAACCTTGACATATGGAGGAAAGATTGAAGCTATCAAGGATTTCATTTTACCTCAATGCATACTCAACACTAATGAAAGGAGTCATCCCTGGAAAGTTCAACTGAACAACAACTCTTTAAAGTGTCAAAGAGCAAGATGTCACTTTCAAAATGGACCCAAGGTGCACCTGACCAAAGACATGGTATTTTCAATCACCTCACATGCACTAAGGGCTGTGAGTTTGGATTTTTGGTGTATCTGAAGTATGGTGTTGGCAAAGCAAATTGAGAATACCATGGACCGTCAAAAGAACAAACAAGTCATTCATGGAGGAAGTACAGCCAAACTGCTCCTTAGAAGCAAGTATGGTGAGGCTTTGTCTCAAGAGCTTTGGACATGTTGTCAGAAGATGCCTGTCCCAGGAGAACGACACCATGGCAGCCATCGTAGAAGACCAGGAAAAAAAGAGGAAGTCCCTCAACAAGATGGGCTGACACCGTCGATAGAACAGTGGGTACAAGTACAGTGACATCTGTGAGAATGGCACAGACCAGGCCCTGCTTCGCTCAGTTGTGCAGAGTGGGCGTGGGAGTCAGCGCTCCTGAGAGGGACTACGTCCTTGATAAAGTTCTCCTTCCTGCTCCGTGCTTAGTTTCCCTCCTTTTCGGAACTCTTTAGGACTCGATGTTCTCCTTCCCCTGAGACTTGGTTAGTGAACATTTTTTCTCATAATGGAGCTTGTGGATCAGAAGAGATTCTTGAGAAGTGTATCGATACAGTCTTGGTGCGCAATAAGGGAAGTGCTCATCAGGGTACCATGTCCTCTGAGGGAGGTGAGAGAGTACTGAAATATTTGTCACACCAGAAGAGACAGTGGCAAAAGGAGAGTGCCCACAGAAAGGTGAGTGGTGTGTCTGAAGAGGGGTCCTGGGAAATCTCCCCATGGAAGTAAAGGCGAAGAGTCTGAAGACGCTTTGTCTAGAGACCTGACAAAAGCCATTTGCTCCAAATATATCTAATGCATGTAATATTCTGCTCTAGAGCATGTATAGAAATCCTATGTGCAAGACCAGGAACTACATGAGCCTCATTTGAAGTCTGGGATACTGAGTAGCTTGCCCAAACTTGTTTTGCAAGGAGGCGGCAGTCTGTGGGGTAACTGACAATGGGTGACAACCAAGCTCGTGGATCATTACACTTGAACCTGATGTAGATATTCCATCAGAGAGAGGTATGTAGACCTTACACACATGGACTCTGGGTCCAGGCTGCTCAGCTTCCACCCTGACCCTATTGATGAATGTGAGACTTCAGGCATGTCATTCATCTGAGCCACCAGTTTCCTCATTTCTAAATTGAAAACACCAATATCACGTGGTTTATCTGTTAATTTCTTTCTCCCATGTGTGAGTATTAAATGATTTGTTGTATGGGAAATATTGGAACAACGCTGACACACATTATGAGTTCCTTGCCATTATTATTACTTAAAAGGTTAACATCTAGTACAGTAACTAATCTTTTAGTATTGCTATAGGGTTGAAGTAAACTAATGGACAGAAGTTACTAAAATTCAGACTTAAATTTGATACAAGGAAACCATTCAAGTTGAGAGGGGTCAGGGCAGTCTTCCAGAAAAGAGATCCCTACACCAGAGGTTCAAAAGATTTTAAGCTACATTTATAGGACCATTGGGTTGAATGTCGGGCTAGATGGCCTCCTCTGAGACGCCTTAGAAGGCCAGGATTCGATGAGTCTATGGCACTATCCACCAAGTTCCAGACCAGTGGCATCATCTGGCATGCTAATGAATGGAAATGTTTTCACGCAGGCCGGCCGATTCAAGCCATGCGTACAATGAAAAGGGCACATCTTTTCGTGTGAAATTGCGCATGAATAGTCTCATTGCCCGCGTAAAATGCATTTTGGGGAAATGGCTTTCAACAAAAAGGGTGAGAATATACTGTGGGGTCTTGTTTTGTGATAATTTGCAGGAAGAACTGGGCTGAAGTTGCAGAAACCATTAGTCTTGTGATAGACTGAATGCTCTTGCCTGCAGTCAGATGAATACATGATTAAAAGACCACAGTCATCATAGGAGAAGGCCTGAGGGAGAGGTGACTGTTTACGGCTTAGCTACTCTTCGCAAGAAAGTAGCTTGATGTGCTTCTTGTCTACTACTTAACAGGAAATGAAACTAGAGCCCAGAGCGGTTAAGAGACCTGTTCAGAATCCCACTGCTGGGAAGTACGGGAAGGAGCATTTCAACCATGTTTCCTACTCGAGGCCACTGACAAGAAAGGAGGGTTTAGGAGTTCTTACCCGTTTGTAAGAATGTGAAACACAATGGAGTGGATGACATTTGAAAGCCATGCTATTTTATATCAGGCAAATCTATACTTCCAGGTTCTTTTGAAAAGTGAGAAACCGTGTTGAGATGGCATGGTGGCAGTGCCTGACCTCCTTTGATTTCTCAGAGGGGAAAGAGAACCAAGCCCAACATGAGCCAAAGGCAAATTCCTATGAGGCAAGGGATCACATATGCCCCCCCCCCACTCTTTCCACCTTGGATAATTCTGACACCAACCATTGTTTCCATGACAATTTTCTTATGTGCTGGGATCTATAATATGATGCAATGGGTACAGAGAGCTCACGGACAAATGCATGATTATAGGATTATTAGGGAAGTTAATTGGTTGTAACTCAGCATCAGAGAAGTTCAGAACATAATCCTTTGATGTGGAATGTCTCACCTAAGCCATGCCCACAGGCATACCTCTCTGGTCTTTGTATTCTCCAGCCATTTGGTCCCTTGGCCATTTCCTTGCTAGGGAAAGATTATACAACTCCTTTAGCACTGCCAATAAATGCCCAAAGGGCACTCCACTCCCCCATGAGCCTCAGCCTGAAGGCACCCAGCTCTAGCTCCATGGGTAAGTAAACCTAACTCCCCCAATTAAGTGCCTGGAGACACCCTATTCCACAAATGAGCCTCTTGACTGAAGGCACTCAGTTTTTTTTTCTCTCCATGGGCTGAGAAGTCCACTACTCTATTTAATGATCTTGGTTCTGCTGTTCCTGCTCTTTGTTTCTTGGATTAAGAAGGTTCAGAGTTCTTGGGGTCCACAGGAGGTATGGTATTTCTGGCTCTTTTCTCTTAATTTACTTCTTACTTTAGTGGGATAGCATCCTTCAATTCTGAGATGTTCCTTTTATACCTATCAGATTGACAAAACTGACCAATCCCCACATTAGAGTGCCAAGTCTTTACTATCACAATTAAACCTTGTTCACAATCACTCACAAGTGAATCATATACTCCCATTAGTATCTTCCCCCACCCCCTCTTTACCAAATCCAATAGAAAAGAGGAAATACCCTCTACCTGCATGGTTTCAGCCAGTCCTTTGGTGGGAGTTGCAAGGACTAGGGCTAGAAGAGCCATACCAGATAAGTGACTGCACCACACTTGGCAATTCTGCATCCACAGTCAAGCCTGGAGACACTTAGGTAAAGCTGAGTAGCTATTGCTTCCTGAAGGCTAAGCAAGTACTTGCCAGTGGTCCAGAGTCTTCATCACTCTCTGTAGGATTACAGCCTCATGTTAGTTGCCCATTGGAGTCACAGTCTCTATGCATTGTACCATGAAGACATAAGGCAAGAAATAGTGGAGGGTGTGAGAAGGTAGAATGCAGAAAGGGAAGCGGGGAGGGGAGGAGGGAAATGAAAAAAATCTTGAAGTGCCAATACCAATGACTCATTATTCTCCCTCTGTGTTCTGCTCAGTTGACCAAGAAAGTTCCCCCATGCCGCAGAAGCTAGTGGCGGTGCTCATGACGGTCTGAATGCCCTCATTCAGGAAACACTGTACACACAGCCTGGGTGTGGATGAGGTCATAGGCATAGTAATTCACATAGCTCTTCGCTCAAGCAGAGGTCATTTAGGTTGAGGAAAATAGGGCAGATTGTGTTATAAATCTACCAAGCAGACATCTACACTCACTCAAGGTCCTATGCAATTCATTCTCCTTCCCCTTAATTTGGCTAAAATATTCTCTTCGCTCATGAAAAGGATCTTTTTCTAGAAGATTGAAGTCCTCAATGGAAACACCCTTAATAATGATCCCCTCAAAGATGCCCATCCCCACTTTTCTTTTCAAGCTTCAATCGCCTTCCTTTCTTGGCCAGTCTGCCCAGATGCCGTTTCTGACTCCATCTCCATGCTCTCAGCTCCTCAAAGGGCAGGGAAACATCGGACTGAGAGCTTGGGGTGTTTTCCTTCAATGTTTGGTACCCTGTTTACCACACCTCGCACTGCCTTCATCTGCAACACTGACAGAACAGAGACATCTCCAGGGTGTCTTTCTCTGCTGCCTGCTTCTGCAGGAGGGCAAGGTGCCTTGGTAGACCTCTTCGTGGAGTACTGCCTGCCTACTTCACACTGTTGTAAATAGGATGAAATGAAATAGACACATAAAAAGTCTAGCCCAATCCCTAACACATACCAAATATTTAATAAACTGCAGTTCAAACGAACTCTCTACTTTTAACTAATGAGGTGTCCATAAGCAAGTCCGACAGCCTCTCTGAGTTTCCATGTCTTCATCTGGGGAAGCAAAGAGAAAAGTGGACTAAACCTCCAGATTTACTTATAGTCCAATGATGTGTGTTTTCTGAACTGCAGGATTCTCCAAGTGCTTTCCTTATCACCTGGGGGAGTGATGGAGGGCAGGGCTATGCTCCATGACCTGTAGACCCATGTACCTGATGTGATCAGGAAGTACTGGTGTTGTAATAGTAAAGAGCCTAACTGCCAATGGACAGGTCTGCTGTTTGACCTAACCAGTGGCCCTATGTGGGAAGAAACCTGGCAGTCTGTTCCCGCCCAGATTTCAGACTAGGAAATCCTATGAGCAGGTTAAACTCTGTCTTGTAGGGTCCCCATGAATCAGAATCCAGTTGACAGTAAATAGCACCAACTGGTGTGATAACCTAACCCAGCGTTTCTCAGCCTGTGGGTTGCCACCCCTTTGGGGGTCGAATGGCCCTTTCAGAGAGGTCACCTAAGACCATTGGAAAACACATAAATATTTCACAATATATAATTACATATTGTTTTGTGATTAATCACTATTCTCTAATTATGCTTAATTATGTTCAATTTGTAACAATGAAAATACATTCTGCATATCAGATATTTACATTAGGATTCATAACTATAACAAAATTATAGTTATGAAGTAGCAATAAAAATAATTTTATGGTTGGGGGGTCACCACAACATGAGGAACTGTATTAAAGAGTCCTGGCGCTAGGAAGGTAGAGAACCACTGTCCTAACCCAACTAAGCCCATTGTCCCCGAGCTGATTCTCACTCACAGCCACACTGCTAGCCTCGTCTTTCCCCCTTGGAGAGGCTGGTGGACTTGAATTGCTGACCCTGCTGTTAGCAGGCCAATGCTTGGCCAATAGTACCACCGATTAACAGGGACTGTAAAGTATTTAATATTATCATCATTAAATATCTCCACATTTACCTGTATCACAAGGTTCGGGACTATAAGACTGCCCTTAGCGGTTTTGGAGTCCTGGTGGTGGAGTGTGTTACATGTCGGACTGCTTTACAAGGTTAGCAATTGAAAACCAACAGCCACTTCAGGGGAGAAAGATGAGGCTTTCTATTACCATCAAGAGGGAAAGCCTCAGAAACCGCAGAGGCGGTTCTACCTTATCCCATAGGGTCGCTATGCGTAGGGGTTGATTCAATGGGAGTGGATTTTAAAATTTTCTTTCCTTTTTAGGCTGATTTGGGTTTACAGGAGTCCTGGTGACAGAGGTAAGCATTGGACTACTAACCACAAGGTCAGCAGTTTGAATCCACCAAGAGCAGTTTGAAACAACCAACACTTTTTAGTGGAAAGAGACAGTTTTCTGCTCCAATAAATCTTTACAGTCCCTGAAACCTTATAGGGCAGTTCTGCTCTATTCTGTCCTGTGGTGTGACTGAGTCAGAGTTGACTTGATGGATGGCAGTGGCTTTCTGTTTTTGTGTGTAGGTCTACAATGTACAGAAAGCACAGAGCGCTTTCATATGCGCCCTCTCCTGCATAAGCACAATGTCTCTCTTATTAGCCTCTTGCATTTATACGGTACATTTATCACAAGCGATGAACCAATATTGATGCATTATTTATCAACCAAAGTCTTTGGTTTAAATTAGAGTTCTCTGTTTGTACTGTGTAAACTAGCGTCTGTCCTCCATTACGGTGTCATAAAAATAATTTTACTGCCCTAAAAAATGTGCTTAGCCTCCCCACCCTCCACTTGCCTCTCCCTCTCTCTCCCATCCCTTAGCCCCCGGTAAATACTGATCTTCTTACTGTCTTTATATTCCCCACCTTCAACTTGGCAAACCATTGAAATCATACAGTGTGCATCTTTTTCTGACTGGCTTCTCTCACCTCCCACTGTTTTCCTTGTCATAGCTCTTTCTATAGCTCATCTGTTTTTATTTTGGGGTGCCCTAAACAGTTTGATCATCCATTAGGTTCCCCTAATGGAAAATTGTCCCCTTCAAGTTGCTACCTAAGAAGCACTAGCCATTGGTAGAAGACTGATGTGCACCTGAGATAGCTAAAGTTTATTGTGCCAACGTGGCCAATTAACACGTGTGGGGTTAATTGAAGAGCAGAGGGATAAATAGCTCGGTGAGCCTCGCCTTTCTAGTTCCTGGGTCTCTTGCTTTGTGATGGTCGGTCCAGCTTTCTGATGCAGCTGCCTTAGCCAGTTCCCTGCTTTAGCTGGAAAGACTCATTTCCTGTAAGAGCTCCTTGAGGAGAAGCTGCATGGACCTACGCCAATGCAGCCCCAGGTGCTGGAGCAGCCGTGTGGAGACCCCTGTCAGCGCTGAGATGCTTACACTTTCACTGATTCTGCTTTCCTCCCGCAGTCAGCGTCATTGCGTGTGTCTTGTGAGATGGAGGAGGACTTTTTGGATTGGTGTCGGACATATTAGCTAATGTTGGATTTGTGAGCTTGGGAAGCATGGGGTTGGGATGTTTTCTTGGGATGTGCACTTACTCTTTATATAAAAGTCTCTCTTATACATATGAGTTTCTGTGAATTTTTTTTCTCTAATGTACCCAGACTAACACAGCACCCAACGCCCACCCATCTCGCCATAGAGTTAATTAAAGAGAGATACAGTTCTGACCCTTAGTTCTAACACAACTACTGACCAGACCAACTACCTGAGATGTTCCTCGTGGGAGAGGGTGAGGGAGAACCTCTGTAGGACCAGAAGAACTAGGTGGTGTCCGGCCACCACTACCAATTCCTTTGAAAAAATTCTGGGTATTAGATGGTCCTGGAAAAAGTGGGAGAAAACTTTACAACAGAACTCGAAATTATAAAAGAGACCATCAACCTTACTAGCCAGATCATGACTGGTGGGACCCCTCCAAGTCTATGGCCCATAGTCACCCTTCAGGCTTAGAATCAACCATTTCATAGCAAAGGGGAAGCGTTTACTCAAGGACTGTGGGTTAGGAAGGAAGGAAGGAGGGATGACAAATAGGAAACACAGGGAGGACGTTGGCTAAGCTGTAGTACATGGAGGGGATTGCAATGGATGTGTTGAAACAAAATATTTACAAATTGTTGCCAATAGAATGGATGATGTGCTCTGTAAATCTTCACTTAAATCACAGTAAGTTTTAAAATAATTGAAGGAGACTAGATTAAAAAAAAAGAGTAGTGGAGAGGGCAGGGAGAGAGGTGAACTGGCAGTCAGATTCCGTGTTGGGAATCTAAACTATGACTATGACAGACATGGTGCTATGGGGAGAAGTAGCTGAAATGGAAGGACTCAGAAAGAAAGATGAGGATGAGTTGGGTCACAGTGAACAACTGCAGCCCTATGGGGTCAAAAAGCTTGAAGGAGCAGGCCAGGCAAGATGCTGTGGGTAGGAAGGTGGGAACGGAGCATCCTGAGCTTTGACTGCTCTGTAGATTAGATTCTGTCCTACAATGCACTCACCTTGGCTTGCAATGCTTTGGGGGGAATTTAGTGACTCCTTTCCACCCCTCTAAATAGTTACAGTTTCAGAAACTCAGAGGGGGCAGTTCTACCCTCTCCTACAAGGTCACTATGAGTTGGCATTGACTCGATGGCAGTGAATTTGGTTTTGATATCAAGAAGATAGGTGATTACACCCTTAGAATTTTTTGTAGAAAATTAGGGAAAGGAAGAGTGAGGGAAGAAAAACACAAGGAAATAAAAAAGGGAGGAAAAGGATGCAGAGGACAAAAACAGGTTTGGTAGGGACTAAGAGACCCTGTGTGACATAAATGCTAAAGTGCTGGGCTACTAACTGAGGGGTTGAGAGTTCAAAGCCACCCAGGGGTGCCTCAGAAGAAAGGCCTGGTCATCTTCTTTTTTTGGAAAACCCTGTTGAGTGTAGTTCTCTACTATGAAACACATGGGGCCACCGTGAGTTGGCATTAACTAGATAGCAACTGGCAAACCAGGAGGGCAAGGGCCAGTTATCATGGGCAGTTAGAGAAATGATTGAGGCTGGGGACCCACCATTCAGGATTGCTAGCCCTCCTAAAAACCCCCACAATACAGAGAAGGAGACTCTCCTCTCGATCTTTCATTCCTTGCTTAATAAATAAATAAATAAGACAAACCTGTCTATTTCCTCCCCTGGGAATTGAATGCGATCAGTTCTGGCCATAAAGCCCCCTGGAGAAATTCACGGTGTTCAGGAAACATTAAGAGGCTGAAAGAGAGATGGTTTCTAAATCTCACAGGAAGACGCTTCGCAATGAAGTCTTGGGCCTAATCATTTTATCCCTTCCCTCTGCCTGGTCACACTGCCAATTCCCCCAGCAACAGCAATCGCTCACAAAAGAAGAATCTCTGAGCCCCGACGCAGATTCAAACCCACAATCTAATAGAAGCCCGAGCTCTCTGCTCATATAATATCTGGTAAACATGGTCAATTTCAGACTGCCAAATGGGAAGTATATTTTTATTCATTTTAAGTTATCTTCTCTTTCATTTTCATGGAAAATGGGTCAATTGGGAAGCCCGAGGGGTTTGATTTTCTGTACTTATATTTTTTCAGCCTAGATGTTCGCCTGTCAGGACATAAAAAGTGTGCTTACATGTTAAGACAAAGGAAAGACCACTTCTGCATATCCCAAATGAGGAATTTGGGGGCAGGACGTGTATGGGCATCCTTGCTTTCACACGATGGGACCGATTCAAGGCAGAATTGGCTCCAGGTTTAAGCTGGGATGGGGCATTGATGAAGGAATGAATTATTCTCTGTTTACAAAACAAATGAGCTTTCTATTGGCTGGGCTAGCAGTCTTCTTCCATTGCAGACTATTAATAAATGAAACTCTATTTGGATTTTACAGGCAAATTTATCATCAGTGTCGCACTGATGGGCAGACTGGTCTTGCGGAAAGAGCGTAGACTTTGGAGTCAGAAAGCTGTGTTTCTGACCTCGCTCTCAATGCACGTGTGGCCTCCGAGAGCATTCTTTATTCTTTCCGTGTCTGCCTTTTAACATCTGGTGAGCCAAAGCAACAGAATCTAATGTCTACAATTCTTACAAGGGTTAAAAAAAACCAATCATCCATGTGAGTGGACAGCACCAGGTCTGACACTGACTCACTAGTCCATAAATCCCTCTTCTCTTCCTTCATTCCAAAAAGGAAACTTCGTAATTTAAACCATTTAAGAGCCAGGAATAACCCTGCCCTAGGCAACATAATATTTCATCACTGCAACTGGATTACAAGCAAAAGGGTAATTCATAAAGTTGCAGACCTGGGTTCCCTGGGGCTGGAACAGCATGTTGGTTCCATCAAGAGACTGAGAGATAATTCCTTGCAGCAACTGTGCCCTGCCGGGGTCAGGTGGACGTTCACTTGGGGGCTCTGCCTGTCCCCGGCTCATACCCATGAACTGTACAGTTCACTTCGTGGTGGTCCATGAGTGTCATGGTGGAGCTGTGGATCATACGACGTGCAGGAGTTGATTTCAGGCAGTAGATCACCCCACCTTTCTTCCAAGACGCCTTTGGGTGGGTATGAATCATTCCTTTAGCAGGTGGTTATGTTGAGCATGTGCATTACTCAGGAAATCCAGGGATAGAGAGAGCCCCCGCCTGGTCTTCCTCAACGCGATACGGCAAGCTCCCTTATTTCCAGGAATGTCAACCTTGCCTGATTGTTGGGAAGAAAGGAACCTGATCCCCTGAACTTGAGTTGATCTCTCTCTAGACATGCCCTTGACCCAGTGAGAACTGCGAGGCTCCTACCGCTGGACTTTGTTGCCACATCCGAGGGAATCATGGGTATCTAAAAGCACCCATGGCCCTTGGGCCAAAGAGGAAAAGATCTGGATCCCTGGGTTCCCCATTTAGGAACTCTGTGACTTCTGGGGAAAATTGGAAGGTTTTAAAACCTTCGTTTTCTCATGTGTAAATTAAGGATAGCAGGCCAACATCCTAGGAATGTGGAAATGAAGGTATCTGTGACCTGGTAAACCGTCCGTCTCTCTCTGCCTTTCCAGTATGTTTGTCCCTATCCTTACAATGGTTTACAAACCATTTTAATAGTAATCTATACAGTTGTCACTCCAACTCTGCAGTGAAGCTATAAGTACCATCGTTTTACACAAATAATATCCATGAATTATGTGTTGGTTTGCATGGTCATCAGTGGAACACCCTTATGCTATTTTCGTAAGGATAGTACGTCATGCAGTGTACACATAGGAACATTATTTTACTGGACACCGGGCATGTTATTTGCAAAAAAGAAACAATGCCCAGTACTCTCTTCACAGTGTTGACGATGGGCACGGTGAAATCACAGGCTATTCTCTGATGGTGTGCTGCTAGTAAGAGGCAGGATTGGGGTCTGCACCGTTATGTGCCAATTCTCAAGTGACATTTTTTTAACCTCCAACCCTAGAAGTGCGATTTGTAACTGCAATCATACAGGAGTAGAATCATAGGCAGCCACGCTCAGAGAGTCCAATCCTCCTGTTTGGAAAGTGGAAAGACGAGGCCCAGAGAGCGAAATGACTTGTCATACCGGCGCTGACAGAAGTAGTGTCCCTCCTGGGAATCCCCTACAGGTTCTACACGCCTGACCTGAAATGGCAAACTGGGGATTTCGTGGGCTCACTGTTCTGCTTTGTGCTCACTCGCAGTGGGCGCAGTCCTTCCTCCCCACTGTAGATAGTCCCACTCTGGCTGTGAACTAACTGAAAGCCTACAGGTTGTGTCCATCCAGAGTTGCACCCGAAGAAAAGCCTGGGGGTATCAGTTCCAGTAAAGCAGTAATTGAGACTCCTATGGAGCAAGACTCTGCTTTGATATTTCTGAGGGCTCCATGATTCAGGGTCAAGCTGAGGGCAACTGTTCAGGGGTCCTTTTCAGGGTGCTGTTTTTAATTTGAATAACACATCTTAAAAGTGGCTGCATTGGGGCCAACAATGACTTTTTATAGTTAGACTCCTTAACTAATTAAAATTTACCGATGAATCAATCGAGATTCAGAGATGGCAAGACACCGACTCAAGGTCTCACAACACAAGCAGACAGTGCTGGGGCTCAACGCTGAAACATTAGACTCCAGGACACATGTGCTCCCCCTGTCCCGGGCGGCCTCCCACAGTGGTCAAAGCTTGAGATGGAAGACAGGGAATGCTGCTGCTGCTCTTCCCTTTTCATTTGAGTCAATCCCTCAGAGTGGAGGGACTGTAGGTGTCTTTGACAAAAACCAATTCTCTGAATGACCCATTTGCAAACAAGGAAACAAATGCCAAAACACAACAAAGGCAGTTTCTCAAAAGGACTTGTAGCTTTGGCGTGAATTTGGGGGCTTTCTAGCACCCTTCCCTTCTCTTTTTCCCTCTCTTCCCTCACTCTCATGTTTTGGGCCAGTCTTAGTCTTTTACTCTTCCAAAGGAATTTTAGGTGCAGCTTGTCAATATCTTTTAAAAACCAAACCAAAAATTCTCTTGAGATGTTGACTTGACTGGTTCTGAAACTACAGATTCATTTGAGGGCAAGTTGATCCGGGAATAGGGAATTCTGCTCTTAATTTAATCAGATTTTCTTTTATGCTTCTTACTTAAGGTGTGTTTTTTCCTTCTGTAAATTGCTCACACCGAAAATTCAATCAATAAAATTCTTTTGAGCCCATGGTATATGTGAGGTCAACACTGGCCCACCCCATATAAATCAACTTTTCTCTTTTCTATCCTTTAATCACTTCTGAGGTTCTTTGTGACAATCTCTCCAATACCTTACTTTTGCATTTCTAACACTCAAGTGCTTCTTATAACCCACAGTGTACAGGGATGTGGGGGCCAGGTTTCCAGGATCTGGTTCTCAACTGTCCCCTCCCTCTCTGATTGAGGTCTGGTCTTCCAATATCTCTGGGAGATGATAAAATCATGTATCTTTCCAAACCTCATTGTGTACTTTCCACCACCCTGTGCCATACCCTTAATATTTGTGGGGCCACATTCTGTTAATGAGCCATTTTTCTTTCCTAAATTCCAGTGTCTGATTAGGGATGAAACCACACAGGTTTTACTTAAAGCAATTAGGGGTAAATATTTCAGCTTTGTTCAATGAGGTAGGATCTGGGAGCTTTCATCATGTGGGAAAGAACAAAGAAACCTCAGAAAGAATATCGTAGGTCATTTCTGTACTTACCCTGCAACTGGCACCTAATCTGTAAAACAGCAGTGAGGTTTCCTAAGTGAATGTGTCTTAAAGGGATTGAACAATGCTTGCCGGAAAACTAGGTCATCTTCCAATTTCTTTTATCTATTCATCAAGTATGTACCGAAGGCTGACAATATACCAGCACAACGCTATTCATGGTCTTTGCCTTCACGGTGCATGCAGTCTAGTGGGAGAAAATAGATAAATCAATATGCAATATGCAATTAATAAAGATGTGATTAGTATTATGATAAAGAAAAACACACAAGGTATACCATGGGAGATATAGATGTGTGTGTGTGTGTGTGTGTGTGTGTGTGTGAGAGAGAGAGAGAGAGAGAGAGAGAGAGAGAGAGAGAGAGAGAGAGAGAGAGATATTAATTTATGAGTAGACACTGAAAGAGGCAGCTGGGAACTTGAGAAAAGGAAAGAAAAGGAGTGTGTCTGGAAACCAGTAAGAAAGTGGGGTTGGAGAATGCTAAGTGGTAAGAAGTGAGATGGGACAAGTTGGCAGAGGCAATTCAAAGAACAAAAAGCCAAGTTCAGGAATTAGGCTTTATCCTATGGGCGAGGGATTTATCATTGGGGTCTTTAGCCAGAGCAATGCATGACCAGATTTTTTTGGGAAGAGACCAGAGGATGGACTGGGATCTCTGTGAAGAGGTGGGTGTCCGTTTGTGAGGCCACTGCCGTAGTCCAGGAGACAATGAGAGTGAGGCTCCCACTAGAGGAGCAGCGGTCCATGTCGGGGAAAGAGTGACATATGGCATGCTCTCCCCGCACACTCCCTCCACAGGCAAGCAGGCTTTTGGAATGTGATCTATAGTGTCCAAAGCTCATCAGTTTTCTAGTATACCTACTTTCCTGACTGTGTAAGAGATAAGGCTGTTCTTTGTGGGGCGTGGGAGGATCGGGCGTGGGTAAGGTAGGATGGTGACCAGAGTGGAAATTTGACTGGGTGGAGGATACTGGAAGCAGAAAGACCCGATTGGTGTCTGTTTCAATAGCACATACATGAGAGGCTAGGGGAAGGAAAGAAAATGAGGTAATATTTGTTGAACGACTATGGCGGGCGGAGCAATACTTTGAAGTATATATCCAGTCCATTGGGGTCTTGGTGAAAATGCAGCTCCACATTCACCAGGTTTGGGGTAGGGGCTGAGACTGTATTTCTAACAAGCTCCCAAGCCAGATCAAGGCTGCTGGTTCAGGAAACATACTTGGAATAACAAAGCTACAGAAATAACTAAGAACCAAGTATCTCATTCAGCTAGATCAGAGACTGAATCCTGACATCTCCAGTTATTAACCGAGGAATGCGGGCAGTTAGTTTACCCCCTCTAAGCCTCAGTTTCCTTACCTGCATAATGGGAGTCCTGCGTCCCACGTGGGAGAATTGTAGTCAGTGTGATAGCGAAGGTAAAGTGTCTGGTAAGCAAGAGCATTCTAACAATGACAAGTAAGAATTACGCGGCACCATGCGCTTGCAGGACATCTCACTGAGTCACCACAGCGGTCCTGTGATGCAGGCATCAATATTCTCACTCGGTACCAGAAAAAATGCGACTCGGTCAGGATGAGGCACTTCTGCAACATCACGCCGTTAATAAGATTCGAAACTCAGTTGCGTTCCAGTGCTCCAGGTGCCTCACTGGGGGTAGTGGTAGCCAAAGTAGAGGTTAAAACACATCACTCCCGCAGTGACAACAGTAGGAAAAGATGATGATGATTTTTCCTTAACTGTGTAGAGACATGCGCTGATTACAGATTTTGGTTTCAAAGTGACCAGAATTACAGATGAGGTGTTCCGAAGGCTCAGCGATTGGAGGAGGGAGGGGCAAAGGGCAGATGATAGATGGAGTCCAGTGAATTCATCCTGGTCACTGGCTTTTGTCATCCCGTTTCAGGTTTCAAGGCTGCATCGGCCTTTTTTTTTTTTTAAATAGGCCATAGAAATTTACAATCAGAATTTCAATGCTAAAACCACCTCTATGCCATGGAGGAATTATTTTAATTTTATTTTTTTGTATATGGAAAACAAAACACCTGAGTGTTTTCCAGCCAACAAAGGGAGAAGTGTGTAGGCTGTGATGAATAATTGAACCTACTTTTTGTGTCTGTTTGCAATAAACATTTGCAAAACACATTTTCCTTATCCTTTTGACATTTCTGCTAGGACTGCTCACAATCTATTTTCTGCAAAATGCCTTCCTATCCTCATTGAGTTTCTGCAGTTGACTTGCAGGGAGAAGACCCTCCCTGCCATTCAGAGACATGCCCAATTTTAAACAGTTGATTCTTAATTTTTGTTGTGGCTAAGATGTTACTTATCACTTGGGGAGGGGGATCTTGGCAAGAAACAATACTAACTTAAGCTATACAAAGCAAAATTATAGATAGCCCGATAGAGAAATTATAGTTACAGAAAGACAGGCAGGCTTTGCTCTTCCTTTTCCTGTTTGTCAGTGCAATATATGTGGTTATGCATTGGGCTGCAATCTGCGTGGTTGGCGGTTCAAAACCACTTCGTAGCTCCTCGGGAGGAAGATTTGGCTTTCTACTCCCATAAACACTAACAGTCTCAGAAAACCACAGGGGGTTTCTATGAGTCAGCACTGATGGGACGGTTTTGAGTCTTCTATCACTGAATGGCGAAATTAGTGATGGGAAGCTCGGAGGCCACACTGCCTAGGCTCTGCTGCTGGCTCTATCGTGTTTAAGTTGTGATCATGAAGAAAATGCATCATTATTCTGTGCCTCAGTTTTCGAATCTGAAAAACTGGAAGAATAATAGAACCTTCTTGATAAGGGCCATTGAGTTAGTTGTCTGACCTGTACCAGCTACTGTGTCAATCCATCTCACTGAGGGTCCTCCTCTTTTTTGTGGACCCTGTCTACTCCACCAAGCAGGGTGTCCTTCTCCAGGGTCTGGTCTCTCCTGACGGTATGTCCAAAGTATGTAAAAGGAAGTCATTCATCCTTTCTTTCTGACTGTACTTCTTGTGAGACAGATAGATGTGTCCTTAGTCGTCCATGATACTTTCAATATTTTTCTCAAGCAACACATTTGAAATGCATAGATTATCCTTCAGTCTTCTTTATTCAATGTTCAACTTTCACATGAATATTATGCAATTGAAAATACCATGGCTTGGGTCAGACGTACCTTAGTTCTCAAAGTAACATCCTTGCTCTTCAATACTCTTCAGAGGTCTTGTGCAGCACATATATGGAATGCAATACATTTTTGATCTCTTGACTGATGCTTCCTTGAGGGTTGATTGTGGATTCAAGCAAAACAAAATCCTTGATAGCTTCAATCTTTTCTCCATTTATTAAGATGTTCCCTATTTGTGTAGTTGTCAGGCCTTCTTCACTAATCTAGACTGAAGGCTGCAATCCTTGATCTTCACCCACAAGAAGTGCTTTGTCTTTTCTAAGTCTGCACATTTCATTATAATATTTGGATTTGTCATGTTGATCTGCCCTTTGAAAATTTTCTCCTTAGCTCTTTGACTTCATGTGTTTTTCTCCATTTTCTTTAGCTACTCTATGATTAAGAGCAAGTTTCTGAGTCTCTTCTGACATCATTTGGATTTTTTTGGTCTTTTTAGTGACCCTCTGTTTCCTTCATTAATGATGGCCTACATGTCCTGCTACAGGGCAGCAGATTTTCGGTTGTTAGTGTTTGATGTATGCAACCTGGTCTTGAGCTGTTCTGGAAATCAGATGGGATAGACTTAAGATCATATTTTGGTTCTCATGGATTTGTTTTTATTTTCTTCAACATTATCCTGAACGTACATATGGAGAGTGATGGTCTGTTCCACAGTCATCCAACCCCTGGCCTGGTTTTAGCTGCTGATATTGAGTTTCTCAATTGTTTCTTCCCACAGACATAGTGAATTTTATTTCTGTATCCATCTGGAGAAATTCATGTGTATAGTGTCCTTTTGCGTTATTGAAAAAAAAGATATTTGCTATAAACAACTTGCTTTGTTTGTAAAATTCTATCATGTGTTCTCTAGCTTGGTTTCAATCACCAAGTCCATATTTTTCACCCACGCTTACTTCCTCTTTCCACCTTTTGTATTCCACTTGCCGATTATTATCAATGCATCTTGATTGCTTGTTTAATCAATTTCCAACTGAAGTCATTGTTAGAATTGTTCAATTTCTTCATCACTTGCGTTTGTGGTTGCTGCATAAGTGTGAATACGAGTTGTATTGCTTGGATTTCCTTGAAAACAGATACGTAGGTATAATCCTATTACAGACAGCATGGCCTGTCAGTTTGTCGTGTTGTAGTGGCTTGTGTGTTGCTGTGATGCTGGAAGTGATGTCAGTGGTATTTCAAATGTCAGCGGTGTCACCCAAAGTGAACAACTTCCAGCCTAAGAAAGACAAAGAAGGACTTGGCTACCTACTTCAGAGGAAGGAGCCCTTGAAAACCTAATGCATACCTTCAAAACAGTGGGAGAGACTAAAGGCCTAATGAATGGAAACAGAGCATCTTCGAAGATATTGTTGGAGGATGGGCCATTCAGGTCAGAGGGTACTGGAAATAGGACTGAGGGGGAGGGGATTTCTGATAGTGGAATATAAAATGTTTGTGTGAGTTGGTTAAAGCCCGTGGAAGAGGATCTTTGAGATCTTCATTTGCTGAGGGGGCAAGACTCAATGTAAGGAAAAGGAGTTGGTAAAATCTACTAATTATCAGAACTTGGAATGTGTGAAGTATGAATTTATGAAAATTGGAGGGGGTAAAAATCTAATAGAGTGCCTAAAGGTCAATATCCTAGGAATTAGAGAGAGACTGGTATTGGCTATTTTGAATCTGAAAATAATATGATTTTCTATCCTGAGAATTGCACAATCGAGAGGAAAGGAGTGGTCTTCGTTGTCCAAAAGGACCTTGCAAAATCAATCATGAAGCACAATCCTGCTGCAATGTAAGAAGTGATTTGGTTTCTAGACTGCTGCTTTCATGAGCACTGATTGTGGACCCAAATAAAAGACAATTCTTGGAAATTTCATTATTTTCTCTGTTTATCATGGTGTTTTAGGGCCCAGTTGTAAAGATTTTTGTTTTATTTTACTTAATTTGCAATTCAGATTGAATGCTACAATCTTTGATGTTCATCAGCGAGCACTTCAAATTCTCTGGCTTTCAGCAAGCAAGGATTAGTCATTTTATATTGCAGGTTGCTACTGGGCCTTCCCATTCGGAGGCTCATTCTTCTTCATGCAGGCCAGCTTCTCAGACTATTTTTCAGTGTACAGATTTAATAGGTGTGGCGAAGGACACAACTCTGAACACACCTTTCCTAATTTTAAACTACTCAGTATACCTCTTGGTCCATGGACACATTCTGCATGGTCACACTGAAGTGTTCTAGAATTCTCATTCTTCCCAATGTCATCTACAATTTGATATTTTGCACATAGTCAATGACTTTGGATAGTTAATAAAGCACAAGTAAATATCTTTTTGTATGCTCTACTTTTAGACATCTGCCACTTGCTCTTCTGAATCCTGCTTGAAATCCTGGCAGTTCCACTTCACTGTATTGCTGCAACAGCTTTTTGAATGATCTTCAGCAAATTTTACTTGCATTTGATATTAATGGTATTGTTGGGTAATTTCTGCACTCTGTTTTCTCACTTTTCTTTGGAATGGGCACAAATATGAATCACTTCTAGTCAGCTGGCCAGGTGGCTGTCTTCTATATTTATTGGCAGACGCCAGTGAGTGCTTCCAGTGCTGCATCAGTTTATTACAACATTTCACTTGGTATTCCACCAATTCTTAGAGCCTACTTGGTTTCTTATAATGCGTTCAGTGCAACTTGGATTTCTTCCTTCAGCACTTACTCCTTCTTGATCACACGCTACCTCTTTAAATGTTTCAATGTCAACCTGTTCTTGGTACAGTGATTCTGGGTAATCCTTCCATCTTCTTCTGATGCATCCTACCCCATTAAACATTTTGCTCATAGAGCATTCAATATTGCAACTCAAGGTTTGACTGCTTAGTCCGCTTATTTTGCGCTTGAGATATACTTAGTATACACTCTCTCTTTGGCTTTCTGTTCCATGTCTTTGCACCTTTCACCATCACACGTCATTTTGTTTTCTGGGCTGCTCTTTGGATCTTACGGTCAGCTCTTTGACTACACTCTTCTTTCTATTTGCTTTAGCTGCGCTATATTCAAGGGCAAATCTCAGAGTCTCTTCTGATATCAACTTTGGTCTTTTCTTTCTTTCCTGTCTATTTAATGACCCTGTTGGCATAGTGGTTACGCATTGAGCTGTGATCCACAAGGTTTGTAGTTTGAAATTACCAGCAGCTCACGGGAAAAAAAGATAGCCCTTTCTACAGTATCACTAGACAGTAGACATTTACAGTCTCAGAAACCCACATGGGTGCTTCTAACCTGTCCTATAGGATCACTATAAGCCAGGCTCGACTTGCTGGTAGTGCGTCGCTTTGCTCACACAGGACTTCCTGAGGTCATCCCACAATTCACTGGGTTTTCTGTAATCAGCGTTCATTGCATCAACTTTGTTCTTGAGATGTCTAAATTTAGATGTGTTCCTTTGTATGGTCCCTGTTTATATCACTGAAAAAAGATATTAGAAATGAACTAATAGTTGGTCTTTCAAAACTCCATTATGTACTCTCTAGGTTTGTTTTGATCACTAAGGCCATATCTCCAAATACTAATTCTGCCTATCAAACTGCAATGGGCTGGAATTGACACAATGGCAATGAGGACTTTCCTCTTTGCTTTCATCGGTTTCACCCCAATCTATAAAAATTACCAATGCATATTTGATCAATTTCTGGCTAAAGAGGTTGATAGAATACGTTGGGTTGCCAACTCCATGGTCAGCGGTTCGAAACCAGCAGCCACTATGAAGGAGAAAGATGAAGTTTTCTACTCCTTAAGAGTTACCGTTTCAGAAACCTACAGGGCAGTTCTTCCCTTGTCCTATAGGGTCAACACGAGTTGAAACCAACTGGCGGCAGAGTTTCACTTTCTTTTGCAGCTTTGGTAGTTGGTGAATGATAGCTGTCTTCCTTCCACAGATAATATTGCACTTCAAGGTAGATCTTGAAATTTCCTTTTAGGAGTTGAATATGATGCAATTCCTCTTGAATCTAACATTGTTATAGTAACAATGCATTATAGTAACATTGAAACTCATAGCAAACCATATGACTTTCAGATTCAAATGCCAGTGTGAGTCCCTTTCAGCTTAGTAAGACTTACGATAAGATCCATCTTTGTGTGATCCATTTTTGATCAATTGTCCTAGATTCATGCTCCATCTACTCCACATTCTGATTACTAATGGCTGTTTCTTTTTACTTTGAGGTGGGCCCCATCAGCAGACGAGGGTCTTCACAGTGTTGCTCCATCCACATCACTTAGGTACATTCTAATGAGGAAGCTCTTCTTCACTCATATTTTGAGTGTTTTCCCATTTGAGGCGCTCTCTTGGATCTACATCAGACAATGTTCCTCTGCTGTTCTTAATGCTTTTAGTGGATAATTTCGGAGGAATTATCCACTGGACACTATTCATTTTTGCAAGTTAATGTGTTTAGTCTGGAAGCTCCATTGAAACGTGTTCATCATGGGTGACCTTGTTGATGATTGAAAGACTGGTGCCATAGCATCCAGAATGATAGCAACACACATCACCACGATAGTACAATCTGACAGACCAGGGTTACGTAATAGCACTAAGTTCATAGAGTTCTTATTAGGATTAAAGGAACTAAAATGCACAACTAACTTATTTATATAACATGCACTCAATAAATGTTCATTATGATTTAGATTATTTTGGAATAAGACTGATAGCATGGAATTCAGAATATGTTATTTACTACATGTAGCAACTTCCCATGATGTGCCTGAACACAATGTAGTCAGCTCCATAATGAGATCTGTGATAAGAGCCAAGAAGATGAGGGTTGGATGCAATACCCTTACTTAGGTCATAGGCTGACGTAATCAATTGAAGGGAAGTTTCCTTAGGGGTGTGGCCGTCCTTCAATATAAATGTATGCTGTACACAAAACTTGTGTTTTGCTTGGTCTGGATCCTGCATCTGGCTCTTCAATCTCTAGTTCTTTGGACATGATCCAATGGCCTCACCTATCATCTGCCAATTATTGGAGTTGTGAGCAGCCTGCCATCTTGGATATCTGCTGATCTTGGATACATTAATTTCTGTATCCTCCACCATGATATCTTCCCACTGATCTTGGGTTCAGCAGCCTACAAAAGTCAGGAGAAGCCTCCAACCTTACAGCTGACTATAGGCTTGGAACCTGCCTGGACTTTGACTTGCCCACTTCTACGACTGTGTGAGCCATTTTCCTGATAACAATCTTATCTCTGTACATATGTGCGCAGAATTTTTGCCTTCTCAAGAACACACTCTAAGACAGGGAAAGAAAAGAAGAAAAAGGGAAGTAAGAAAAGAAACAGATTTTTTGAGAACTGAAATTCTCCACGGTATGTTAAAGAGTTGCATTGTATGCAGGGTCAGTCATAAAATCAAGGGTTGGCAGAAGAGATGCTGTCATGTTTCAGGAATGCTGTGTTTGCCACTTGTCCACAGAAACAACAGGCTTGTATTGCTGTTTAATCACACCACTAGGGTATATGACTTACAAAGTCCTTCATGACAATGAGTACTTATTATGTACCCTTGGTATACTTTGCCTAGTCTTATGTTCATAACAGAATTCTCCATAGGATTTCTTCAATTGAGAAAAATCTTGAGTAAAAGACAAAACATTTATTCACCGTCAGCAGTTTGCAAAGCTAATACTTGACTTTGGAAATACAGAATGAATGAGATATGATCCACACCCTTAAGAACACGCCCTATCCCACTTACCTTTCCACTCTCTTCCTTCTTTAACCCCTTCTCTCCTCTCCTTCTCATTTCTCAGTACCCCCCTTACAATCACTCACTCCGCTACATAAAAAAAGGCGACCAGTTACCTAGAGTCAGATCATGAATTGCCCTGCGGATTGGATCCAGGTGGGCTCCTTATGGTTCTCATCTTCCTTAGACAAATGGGCTAGCTATGCACAACCTCCTCTTGGAGAAATGCAGGAAAGAAACCCCATCTCTGCAAACAAATTCCAAGCCTCTCGATGTAACGTCTCCCTAGCCAAGCCAAGTCACACGGTAGCACCTGAGTTCAAAAGCCAGGCCTAAACACTCCTTTTCCAGAAAGAGAAATTGCAGAGTGACATGGCAAATGGTGTGAGTAGAAGGAAGGCTATAATACCACAGTTACCTTGCACAAGCTCTTTCCATCCTGTTGCTTTCCTTTTCCTTAAAATCAGGACCAGATCTGTGTGCCTCCAAAGTGTGAAATATGTGCACCCCGTCCAGGAGCACAGAAAATGATGGCAGGGGGCCCATGAAACTTAGTCGTTTCTTACATGTGGCCATAACTAGGACTGAGCACATAAAACTGAGATTCCTTTTTCAACTTGATCTCAGATTTCCCAATCACATCAGGGAGAAAGTCTTAGTGTCGTCAGTGCCTTTAACAGATCTCTCAACTAAATACAAATAAACAATCAAATGGACAAAACAAAACAACAATAACAAAACACCTATTCATTGCTGTCAATTCAATTTTGACTCATGATAATTTCCAGTATCATCCCAGGTGTGTCAGAGTGCAGCCAAGGTCCATGAAAATGTCTTGGCTGCAGTGGTTTTTAATAGTAAATAAACTGCTGTTGGGTTGCTAGGTGCTATTGAGTCCGTTCTGACTCATGGTGACCCCATGTGAAAATGAGCACACCGCATCCTGGTCCTGGTTCATCCCATAATAGCTATGTCTTGAGCCCACTGATGCAGCCACTGCCTCAAACCACCTTGTCAAAGGCCTTCCTCTTTTCGACTGACCCTCTGCTTGACCTTCACTGGGGTTTGGTCTCTTGACAACCTGCCCAAAGTCTGTGAGACAAAGTCTCACCATCCTGGTCTCTAAAGAGCATTCTGGCTGGACTTCTCCGGACACAGAGTTGTTTATTCTGTTGGTAGTCCACGGTACTTTCAAGATTCTTCTCAAGAACTATAATTCAAGTGATTAGATTTTTCCTTGTCATTCCTCATTCAGTGTCCAACTTCTACATTCCTATGAAGCCATGCCATGGCTTGGGTCAGGTGCATTTTAGTCCTCAATGTAACATCTCAGCTTTCCAACACTTTAAAGAGGACTCGTGCAGTAGATTTTACCCAGAACTAGAAACTGCCTAAATGACCATCAACAGGCTGGTGCTAGAATAGTGGTGAGGTTGGTGGCTTGAGTCCATCTGCCCAGAGGTGCTTTATTAGACAGCCCTGAAAATATGCTTTAAAAGATTTACTCCTCATACACTGAGCCACCATCAGCCTGAATCAACTAGACAACAACCAACAGCAACAACAACAACTGAAAATGACTAATCTAGAGCCATTCTCAGGAAGACCTACTGACACAAGGGCTAGACTGCTACCTGCAAAGCCAGTGGCTGGAGCCCATGAAGAGCTCTGCTGGATGGAGAACAAGGAGTTCTCCCGCTCTCTCAGAGATTCATCACCTCGGAAATCCACAGTCCAGTTTCCCTCCACTCTTCAGGAACACCACAAAATTGCAGTGAACCTGGCCTGGTTGGGACATGCTCCTCTAAAGACTACACTACCCTATAGAACGTATACTATACTCATTCTCAGGGATTAACGTTGTAATCAAGATGTGGAGTGGGCTAAAAGGGGGGGTGGGAGTGGGGAATTACAGATAAAATTGTTATAGAAGCTGTGCCCACCACCTTCTTCGGCAGTTCTGGGGGCGGGTGCTCGAAGCCAACTCCCCTGTGGGTACTCTAATGCAAACCAGTTCCACCACCCTGGAATGGAGCCTTTGCTCTTTTCCCATTTAACAAAGGGCTGGCAGTGCCCGGGTCTGAGACTTCTGTAGGCCACTGAATTCTGACAGTGTGTTGTTTCCATTGAGTTTCTTTCAATTTTATCATATTGATAGCCAACATTACTGGACTTTGATTTAAATTTCTTAAAATTTCTTTTAAAAATATATGTTGTTGTTTTAAACAACGAGCCTTTGTAAAGACGGTATAAAGTAAATGGCTGGCGCCATGCAGATAATAAAAAGCCATGACTGTGGTGTTTGAATAGCAAGTTCCAAGAATTCTGGATTTAAAGATGCTATGGTTCTGAGATCCTTTGCCACAGGCAGCGTTTCTGCTCCAGCTGCCATCTTCCCTTGTGCTCAGTGTTCTCCCAGAGGAATGTGAGTATAATCCTTTCGTCCTGAGGCCTCTAAACCCTTGATCTCCTCCCTCTAAATATGAGCATCCCAGCTGCCAGCAGAACTGCTCAGCCAGAAGTAATTGATTGACATGTGGATCCCTACACAATGGACTGGAGTCAGTCAACCTAGGAATGTCCCTGCCGTTGGCATTGGGACACATGGGCCTGTATTCCAAATGTCATGTCACATCTCCTCATGCCATGAAAGCACCCTTGAGAGCAAGGCACACCAACAGATGGCTGAGCTGCCTTCAAAAACCTCCCCCAGAAGTACCGTGAGTTGCACGGAGACCCCTCAGTGGTGATGGATAGCAACATATGCTCATGAAAAACTGCCGTAGGGAAGAGTGGCTCCCGCCCATTCCAGCCGAACACAGGGTCAAGTGGTGGTATCAGCTGCCTTGGAGAGAGCACAATTTTTTTCCTGCACTACATCCACCAAATCCATAATCTCGCTATTGGTTCCCATCCTCTGTATTGGTTCCTTTCAAGGTTCCCAAATGGTAATGCTAGGAGACTTTACTTACTTTCAACAATTCATTAAAAAGCAGAAGAAAAAAAATCTTGGGACTGTTCTAGATCAAGGGACTCAAAAACTGTAGGGACAACATTCAAAGAATGAGCCTTGATAGAAAGGAATATGTAACATGGAAAGGGTTCTTAATGTCAAGGGACACACTGCAGTTCTCTTGTGTGAGGAGCCCCTGGGTCAAGTCCATTTCATAGTGACCCTCTGCTTAGATGTAAACAATATTTTCAGGTTATTCTGAGATTGAAATTATATTGTAGTGCTCATATACATAAACACATTAAAATTTTAATACATATATGCATCTATGTGTGCATGGGTGTGTGTGTGTATGGTGACATATGTGTTTGCACATGTACCTTGGTATAGCAGTTATGTGTTCAACCACTGATGACAAGATCAGTAGTTTAGAGTCATCAGCGGCTCAGAGGAAGATGAAGGGTGTCCTCTGCTCCTGTAAAGAGTTACCATCTAGGACACTGGGCCTCCACTCAAGTACTCCCTCAATGCAAGAACATTTTGTTCTATTAAACTGGCATTCCATGATGATCACCTTCCCGACAGGATTGCTGAAGACAAAGTGGGTGCATAAACAACTGTGGTGAAAGCTGATGGAGTCTAGCTATCAAAATATACAGCATCTGGGGTCTTAAAGGCTTAAAGATAAATGGCCATCTAGCTGATAAGCAACAAAGCCCACATGGAAGAAGCACACCAGCCTGTGTGGTCGTGAAGTGTTGATAGGATCAGGTATCAGGCAACAAAGAAAAAAATATCATTGTGAATGAGGAGGAGTGCAGAGTGGAGATCCCAGGCCCATCTGTAGGCAACTGGACATCCCCTTACAGAAGGGTTGCAGGGAAGAGACGAGCCAGTGAGTGTGCAGTATAGCACCGATGAAACATACAACTTTCCTCTAGTTCTTTAATGCTTCCTCCCCCCCCCCCACTATCATGATCCCAATTCTACCTTAAAATCCGGCTAGACAAGAGGATGTACCCTGGTACAGATAAGAGCTGCAAACACAGGGAATCCAGGACAGATAAATCCCTCAGGACCAATAATGAGAGTAAAGATACCAGGAGGGTAAGGGAAAGGTTGGGGGGAGAAAAGGGGAACCGTTCACAATGACCTACATATAACTCCCTCCCTGGGAGATGGACAACAGAAAAGTGGGTGAAGAGAGACATTGCACAGTGTAAGGCATGACAAAACAATAATAATTTATAAATTATCAAGGGTTTGTGAGGGAGGGAGGGGAAAATGAGGAGCTGATAACAAGGGCTCAAGTAGAAAGAAAATGTTTTGAGAATGGTGATGACAACAAACGTACAAATGTGCTTAACACAATGGCTGGATATATGGATTGTGAAAATAGTTGTACGAGCCCCCAATAAAATGATTTTTTTAAAGACATAATGTTTAGGAGACAGTAAGTATCTGTGACCGGTGGGTAATAAATTTGAGAACAAGTGATATAGATGTGTGTTGGACCCCCAAACACGAGGTGATTGACCTGCATAAAAAAATAGCTGGCTCAGATCTAAAGGAGACCTTATTTTTAAATGAAACTGTAAATAGGCAGGCAATCTTCATTGCTACTTCCAAGAAGCAATCCAAAATCTTGTCAAAATTTAAGTGTTCATAATACAGCAGAAGAAAGGGTCAGGACTTTTTTTTTTAGCTTATGCTAGGAATTGATTGTTAAAAATATGTGTCAAGAATGTTTATGCACCTTGTCCTAGGCAGAACATCCTTTGGTCAAAATGAGGTGAGAAAATACAACTGATAATATTAAGTAAACATGAAACCCTGTAATTATCTCATAATTCTGTAACCTCAATGAGTTAAAATCCAGTTAACCAAGTCATAATCTAATTTACTGTATCACTCAAATCAGATTTTACTTATTCATGAAAACCTTTGCCCCATGTCTGCTGAACTCTCTGTAAATCTGTAAAGGTATAACCCATTTTCTTAAGAGAAGGTGGCAGACATGCAGGAAACAAGTCAGTTACTGTGAAGAAAGCTAACAAATAGACTTGCTGATGCTAACAAGAAGGTCTTAGTCAACTATGTTCCAGGGAGCCGTTGATTATAGATTTAGATCAGGTTAAAGATGAATGTCCTTAAAACTTTTGACTAGGCAACTTCTTGTTACTTATTTATTTATTGGTTAATGTCCTTTCCTTATATTCATACTAGGGGTATGAATACTAATAAAAACCTCACCATTCTTCTATCTGCAAATTTGAAAATTGTAACATCCTACTGGAACATTAAAATATCTCTAGTTTTGTTCATCTTTTTTCCACTAAAAAAATAAAATCCCTGTATTCACTTCTAAAAAAAAGAGTTACCATCTCAGAAACCCACAACATTCTACTCTATTCTATAGGGTCCCTATTATTTGGAAATGCCTCAATGGCAGTGAGTTTTTTAATAGATCTTTTTCTCTCTGTGTGTAAGAGAAATAGAGAGCTACAGAGTTAGACACAAAAGGAAAGATAGGAGACAAGTAAGCATATTAGTTTTGGCTGAAATCATTGAATCTAGATATGGGTATAGGTATTCATATTTATTTGCCGATATAATTATATAACTGGACAACATTGAATTTGTATAAAAATGAACATAAAACAATAAAACAAAGCATATTGGGGGCAGTGAACAGCAAAAGGACATTTTTCTTACAATAAGACTGATGCTTCCTATAATAATTTCTACCGTAGGATTCTTGGAACTTCAGAAAGTCCATGGATGATCTTAAAGAGGGATGTGTACCTTTGAAGATGACCTTCAGAATTGGTGAGCATGTGCTTAGGATTTCTCTGAAGAAAGGATCTCAAACTTTAGTTAAAATTCTCAAAGTGACCCAGAGCTCATTAAATGTCATGATTCCAACACTGCTCATTCATTTCTAGAGGACCATGAAACATATACACATATATATGTATAGATATGTATATATATATATATATATATATATACCACCTGAACTGGAGAGCAATATAAGGTAACAATGTTCTATTTATTTATTAATAGAAATGTTAAAATGTGTGCCATTTATTATCATCATAATTTCACTAGACGGTTTATATCCGCGTAGCATGAAATGGATAAAAGATAGGAAGGTCATTAACTCAAATTAAATGCATAAATTTTTATTAAAGAAGATACCTTTTCCTGTCAATATTTTTATTCATTTCCATCAGGATCAGCATCAGTCAGAGGACTAGGATTCAGCGCCCACTGATTTCCAAGAGGGCAGTTCATGTGGGACCTGTGAAACTTTGAGGAACATGACCTTCTCCGAGATTTCCTAAAGCTGAGTCTGTGGTCCTACATCTTCACTCCTGAGCATACTGAGAAAAGTTCTTTGTGAATTGTCCCTCTGTGCTGTAAACATGCTATCCTACGCCTCATCATCTCTTTTTGCAACGATGGTGAATTCAGGCCCAACATTCATGCAACAGCTATTCCCACACCTCTTACAGTGGCCAGGTCTTGAGCTAGGCATCCGACAGGCAGAGGCAAATGACACCATTCCTTTCCTTGCGGGATCCACATTCTATTGCAAGAGACTACAGAAATGGTGAAAATGGGCACATCACCTACCACACACCTCCTCCCCACATGCCGGATGAGCAACAAGGAAGATGACTAATGCCACACAGAATGCTCTACCCAATCCCTCTATCGATTCAATGTGGGCACCCCAAATGGGATTCATTATGTGAGTCCTTTTCCCTGAAGGAATTGAAAATGTCTTTTCCCTGTACAAGTGCATAGGAGAGTACAGAATGCAGGTGTAGACAGAGGACCCTTAGAAAGAGCGGGCTGCAGCTTATGAAGACAGGCAGCCAATAAGAAGACAAACTCGCTGTTGGGAGGCAAATCCTTTTAGATGGCTGGGGCATTATGGACTCTCGCACTAGGACTTCAACAGAACCAAACGGTCCAGAGCACACACGGAAAAGAACAGCATGGGCTGAAGAGAGGCGGCCAGCAGCATTTTTGAGAGGGATGCAGATCACAGCAACATAGAAAGGTTGAGTGAGTCAGTTGATTTCAGAATCCATTATTCAGTCAGCATGAGGCTGCTCTTAGGTGCTGGTAAGTCAATGCCAACTCACAGTGACTGGACCAAGCCCGGCCCTGCCCTGGACCATCCAAAAGCAGTGCACTGGTGGCTCCCACTGTTGCAGTCGCTGTCTCGAAACATCTTATTGCGGGGCTTCCTCTCTCTGTTGACCCTCTAGGGTATCAAGCATAACGTCCTTTTCCGGGGACAGGTCCCCCTAGATAACATATCTAATGTACCTGAGATAAAGTTTCACCACAGTTGCTTATAAAGGGCTTTCTGGCTTTTTCAAAGACAGAATTTGCTCCTTCTTCTAGCAGTTTAAGGCATCTTCGGCAGTCTTGGCTAGTACCATACCTCAAGTGCATCCATTCTTCTCCCACACTCCTTATCCATCATCCAACGCTCTCACACATAGAGGTGACTGAAAACACCCTGGCTTGGATCAGGTACCACTTGCTTCTTAAGATGGCATCTGCTCTTATTCACACTTTAAGGAGGGTTTTGCTGCAGATTTGGCCAGTGTACAATATTGCTTGATTCCTTGACTGGTGCTTCCCTGGACATTGATGTCACAGCCATATAAAATGAAATCCATGACAACTTTAACCTTTTCTCCATTTAGCATAATGTTAGTGATTACTCTAATTGGGAATTTTACTTAATTTTTTATGTTGGGTTCAATCCACAGTGACGACTTTAATGATTTACTTTTATCAGTGTGGTAGTAACATAATCTGGTGTCAATTTGGGACTTGAGAGGATTAAGAATGAAGGGATGGAGTCTAATCTGTCAATCAGATCATAGCCAATGAGGCCTCTGTGTGGGCATGGCCTTCTGTGAATTCTGGGAACTCTGGCATTTTCTTCCTTGGAGGTGGGAGACACACTCGCTCTGCTCACTCCTGAGAGTTGCTTTATTGACAAGACACCTGGTGCTACACCTTGAGACCTGGAGAAGCTACTTGGGCCTCACCTGAGGCAACCAGACTTCTGGAGCCAGAGAAGTCATGTAGAGACCCCTTCCAGCGATGAGATGCTTACAGGACTTCCAACCCACTGGCCTGGGATCCGCCTACATTCAGCATCATTAAATATATTTTGTGAGTCTGGAGAGGACTCTATAGATTGTTATCAGACATAGGGGCTAATATTGGACTTATGGACTTGATCTGAACTGGGCTGGGATGTTTTTTCAATATTCAATTGCTCTTGTATATAAACCACTTTCTTATATACATGCAAGAGTGTCTATGAATTTGTTTCTCTAGTCTACTCAGACTAACACAATCAGTAAGTGCTTCAAGTCCTCTTCATTTTCAGCAGGCAAAGGTGTGCCACCTGCATAACACGGGTTGTTAACGAACCTTCCCCCAATGCTGATGCCGCGTTCTTCAGAGAGTTCAGGTTCTCAGATTATTTTTTTAGCATACATATAGAATAAGTGTGGTGAAAGAGACCCTCTGACACACATATTTTGTGATTTTTAAACCATGAAAGTATTCCCCTGTTCTGTCCAAACAACTGCCTCTTGGTCTGTGTACAGGGTCTGCCTGAGCACAATGAAGTACTCTGGAATTTCCAGTCATCACAGTGCCATTCACAACCTGTTGTGATCCACACAGTCGAATGCCTTTACATAGTCAACAAAACCCAGGTACACACCAAGTCATAAGGATGCACAATTTTAAGATGGGTTTGATTCCCCATAGCATGTTTGGTTTTAAGCTAATACACTAGTTATGTCTGTAAAGTCCCGAGTCAAGAGAACTTCTGTGGCTATTTTTGTAGAGTGAAATCTGAATTCAAACAGCAGTTGTTTAGCAGGCACATAGGTAGTCAGGAGCCAGAGTGGCCTAGACGATACACAATCACAATATCAAAGAAGTTTTCTGGACTATCACCTGTGTTCTTTCAACACCTGAGTGGAACCTCCTTTCTGTTGAGAAGTCAAAGTACAAGAGGTTAATTACTTTGACCAAGGACTTAAAGCTAAGGATTCCTGGGTCTCCGCTGATTCTAGTACTAAAGACCCAAAGGAAGTAGCCACAGCACAGAGGAGAGGGTCCCCAGGGAACAGAAATCCAGGTCACCGCTGCCACTCTGTCACCCATCCAGAGGCTTGGAGAGGTTGAGACTGAATGCCATACTCCAGAAATTACAGCGATTCAAACCAACAGAAGATTCAGAAAGATTATTAAAGGATTACCAGGTAGGGCCCAATCCTTTCGCTAGGTGCAATTGTGACCAACATAAGGAAGGGAAATGAGAAAATTTGAAAGCGTAACTAAACTTTTGGAATTGGATTTAGATGGGAATCTAGAAGTTATCCTGTCAAACTAGAGAGAAGTACTGAGGAAGATAGGGATGTGTTACAATAATTATTTTTGGCTGAGAGAATTAGCAACAGAGCTAGTCTTTCAGGGAAGCAGGCTGCACTAACCAGAGAAACAACCTGCAGACGCTGAAGAAGACATTTTGATCGAGACAGATTTTAATTTTGTTAAAGTACAAACTTTTAGGCACACTGCATTTTGTTGTCCAGGGAAGCTTGTAGAGACATGAGGAAATCATATATAAGGGGGATTCTCTAGCTGTAGTCTTGGGCAGAGTACAAGAATAACACCAGAAACTAGTCCACTTTATTTCCTGGAGCAAGATCTGTGACTCCAAAATTTCCGCCTCCAGATGACAGTATTAATATGATTCCCAAGTTCAAAGGTTTCACTTTCTTATTTGCTGCTTCTGAATCACTCAGGCTTCAGGCTTTGTTTTTGTAAGGACAAGACTTCGGCCTCTGAGGGGTGTGAAAACAGATTCGGTTTCTTCTGTGATAGAAACCACATGTGAAAGGATAGCTCAGGGTAACTCACTTTTCTCTTAAGCTCACTCCAATCAGGTTTTTTTCTTTACCATCCTACCAAAGGATCTGCACTCAAGGTCTCTCATGACCACCATGTTGCTTAATGCAATGGTCAATTCTCAGTCCTGGTTTAACGTGAGCATCAGGCAGCCCGGGAGTCATCCTTGCTCAATGAAGTCTATTCTGCATCTGGCTCCCATGTGGAGACTGCCTCCTTTCCACCCTAATCCATACTTGCATTCCTTTTTCCTGGGGCCTGACTCTTGTGGTTCACATCAATCTGAATCGAGGCTCAGTGCTTCTCTTTCTTCCCACAGGCAATCCATACCACAGAATATTAAAGAGTAATATAGATCTTACTTAATATTTTATTAGGATCTTGGAGGTAATGGATTGTCTCACAAATCACATTGAAATAATTTAAAAGATCTCTAGATATTTCTCTATTACACCAAACTTGCCTATTGGTAAAGCATTTACCGGATTTTTCTCTCCTGCATCTTCCACCTAGTCCTCTCCTGCTTCCTCTGGGATAACGTGGTCCCTTTGCCCCAGGCCCACATTGCCCATCATCTACTTACAGCCTTTATGACTGCCAGCCAGGCCCCATTTTCAGCAGAGCATCTTGGGAGAAGAGATACCTTACTCACTCTTAAATCATTCTTTGTACATTGTCCATCCTCCATGGTCCATTAAGAGAATGGATGGATGAACCTTATACATGAATCTGTCTTTCTTATGGAAAGGGAACTTGAGCCATGAGAAGTGTTGTGGGGCAGATTTTCCTGCTCTTGTGATCATACCCCCCACAATAAACCAAGCACATCAAGTAATCGTCTTTCCGCTAAGCACCTGGAATTGTTCTGACTGTGTTCAAATGCTCCTAAAGATCAATGCTGTACAATGAGTTGGCCTTGGGTCACTCCTAGAGCACTCGCTCACTCTGCAGCTGCGTCCCTTGTTCCCTAACACACTGAAAAAAACAAGCAAATGCGTAGGAATATATTCCAAGGAGACATCTAAGTGAGGCATCAACTCAGCCCTCATGAAAGAAGCACACCAAAACCCATGAGCCAGGGATTATAAATGATATAATCCAAACCTGAAGGAGGGACTAGTATCAGAACTTACATTCTGAGATCCTGGTGTGCAGGGCTATGGATGACAGTGGAAGCCCAAAATACATAGGCAGGATCTACCCAGGGAATAAGCCTCTGGTGATTTCCCTCCACCATAATCGGGGGATGGAAATCGCCTGGCTATTAGCCAAGTCATATTTGAGAGACAACTAGAGTAGATTGAGATGATCAGTGTGACTTGAAAGGTTAAAACCTTGTCACTTGATCAACCTTCTCATAAACTTTGGGTGTTACCTGGTTTTTAATATTTTCTTTTTGTTTTCATAATGGGGTTCATCTCTGTTATGTTTTGTCATTGTTGGTAGCCTTCTTGGCTCTTTGTTATGCATTTTGCTTTGTTTTTCTGGTCAATGAAACCCAGAATAGGCAAATCTATGGAGGCAACAACTGGAATAAGAGTTCTGGGGTGTACAGGGGTCAGGAGTGGGGGGAGGTTGGGAGGTAAGGGAGAGCAAATATCAAGAAATTCAGGAGGCAAGAAAATGTTTGAAAGTGATTGTGATAGCAATTGTTCAACACTGCTGGATGTGTTTGATGTGTATGGAATGGTACGATGTCAGGATTAGCTCCTAATAAAATGGTTTGGGGAAAAATAATATTCCAAGGTGACTGACCTCTACACAGGTTTCCTGTTTCAAGAAATAGATACTGACCAATGCAAAGAGCAGCCCACCCTGTCTATCTAAAAATCTCCATCTAGTCTGAGCAGTGACAGAGGAACTTCCAAGAGAGACCCAGGAAAACCACAGGCAAGAAGCCCTCCCCAGGAAGGAAAGCGGTTCCGGTGGTGACGGCTCAGATTGTGGCCCTCTTTATGATTTGTAGTCTTTATCACTTTTTGGAGGGGGCAGGGAGAGCTCCGGGGGAATAAGCTCAGGAAGGTCTAATTGAGAAACACCAAGCGCTGACGAGAGTGTGTTCAGCTGCGAAAAACTCTATAGATCTGTGTTTTGAGCCCCCTCCTTTGTTCATTCATGTCAGAACAGCACAAAACAGAAACACTGGTTGCTTGTCAAGTTCATTCCAGCCCACAGTGACGCCTTAGCTCAGAGTCGAACGGCACCACGGGTTTTCCAAGGCTGTCCTCGTTCAGGAAGCAGACTGCTGCATCTTCCTCTGCGGAGTGGCTGGTGGACTCGAACCACTGATCTTTCAGCACTTTAACCACTGTGTCCAAAGGGTTCATCCTCATCCACATGGAAATTAAAAACAAAGAAAGAGAAAACACAGTCCCCTTGCCAGAATCTGCTCTGACTGGTGACTCCATATGAGAGGAGAACTGTGTTTCATGGGGTTTAAAGGGCTGATGTGTCAGGTGTAGATTACCATGCTGTTCTTCAGAGACCCTTCTAGGTAGACTCAATCCATCAGCTTTTCCGTGAGCAGCCCAAACATGACCTGCACCAGCTAGGAGTGACCTGTGAAGCCAGTCTTAACGTATGGCTTAATTATTCACATAGAGCAGTCATTGTGCTTAGCCCTCTCCTCTAAATCAAGTTCACTGCTATAGTCAATGCTGCCTCATAATGACCTCCTCCTGTGGGTTTTCTAAGACTGTAACTACAATTTATGGGACTAGATAGCCCAGTCTTTCCCCCGCGGAGCTGCTGTTGGTTCCAAACTGCCAACCATGCGGATCATAGCCCCACTCATGAGCACTACCCCACCAGGACCCCAGTCCTCTGCTTAGGGCTCCTTCTCTCCTATCCCAGTAAGGCTGATCCTTTGCTTCCCTCTGCATCTGCAAGCTTGTCCTATTTCTGCATCTGTCCCTAGGTGTTAGAGCAACTCCACAGGGAGTTTTGCAAGGGCTACATTGTATTGTACCACGTATAAGATAACGATGCAATACAGTTCATTAAAATCAGTGCCAACTTACAGTGACCTTATAGGACAGGGTAGAACTGCCCCTGTGAGTTTCTGAGGCTGTAACTTTTGTTGGAAGTAGAAATTCCTGCTACCCCACCCCACCCCCACCACCCCACCATTGCCCGTGGAGCAGCTGGTGGCTTCAAACTACTGACCTTGCAGTTAGCGGGCCAATTTGTAACCAGCACATCACCAGCGCACAGGAGGTGGAAATTGTATCTTTAAAGGAAGTAGCTTTTCACCTGAGCTCAGTAAGCCTTGGTCTACGTTATCTGTGTGGTAGGCATGCAGCTAGTGCTTTTGTTTTATTTATTGTGTTGATAGGAGCCATCAAGTTGGCTCCGACTCTTAGCAACCCTTGGTAATACGGAGTGAAATTCTGTCTGGTCCTGCACCATCCCCATAGCTGGTCGCATGTTTGACCCCATAGTTGCAGCCACTCTGTCCATCTTGTTGAGGGTCTTCCTCCTTTTGCTGCAACTTTGTAAATTCACCCGTGGTTCTAGTTGCTTTACCGTATGTGGATGAAGAATTTTTGCATTTGTGAACTTGGCCAGTTTTACCTCTTCCTTTTCAGGTTATGTATTTAGGTTCCTGATGTTACCAACTGGCACTTCCAATTAAATGTTGAACAGAAGTGGGAAAGATGATGCTAATCTTAGGGAAAAGTATGCCAGGTTTCATTGTTACTATATTATCTGTAGCCTGTTCATAAATGCCTTTTACCAGTTTAAATAGGATTTCTTGTCCTAATTTGCTGAGCACTTTATTATAAATAAGTATTGAATTTTATCACATTCTTCTTTAGCATCTATAGCGATTATCATATTTTTTCCTTTTAGTGTAGTTCTGGTTGTATATGAACCACACTGATTGATTTTCAAATGGTAAGCAATCGCTGTATTCTGTAGATAAGTCTGACTTGGCCGTGATATATTGTCCTACTTATTGACTGATTTGTATCTGTGTAAGGCTGGCCTTCTCTACATTCTGGAAGCATATTTTTTTTGGAGGATTATCATCTTCCTTCAAGATTTTCTGGAATTTGTTAGTGAGTGCATGTGGGCATAGGGTACTCACAATAGCAAGTTTTTCTCTTATAAATCCAATTTTTTTCTCTATATTAGCCATTCAGATTTTCTATCTGTTCTCATATAAATTTTGTCCAATTTCATATTGCAACAAATTTATCTATGCATCTACATTTTAAAATTTGTTGGAACAAAGCTGTTCACAATATTTTGTTACTCATCCTTTAATTTCTGTAGGATCTCTAGTGATGTACAATTTGTAATATCCTTCATATATTATTGCAATTTGTGTATCCTCTTTTCCTTGATCATCTTAGTTAGAGATTTATGTGGACTTTAATGACATTTTCTAAAAACAAGTTTCTATTTTATTGATTTTTTTGTGTTTGTTTACTATTTCATTGATTTTTTTGCCCAAGTTATTAGTATTTCCTTCTCTGAATTTAACTAGCTCTTTTTACTGTAGCTTCATAAGACCAAAACTTAGATATTTGAGTTTAGACTTTTACTCCTTTCTGTTAGAAATATTTAAATATCACTGTTTTAGATAAAGTCCATTTATCTGATTTTTTGGTTTCCATTACTATCCATTTGAAAATATTTCTAACATAACTTGTTACATTATCTTTTATTCATAGTTTATTTTTCTTAATTTAAAAAATTTGAGATTTTCTAGATACTTATATTGCTATGTAATCTAATTGTATTGTGTATAGAGAATACAGAAATGTGTTGGCTGGTTCAGCCTATGATCTGCCTTGGTACATGTTCCATAAGCACTTGAAAAGAATTTGTATTCCATTGTTGTTGGGTGTGGAAGGCTATAAAAGTTTATGAAATCAAGTTCCTGAGAATTTTGTCCAGCATTTCTATATCCATATAACATTATTTTTTGTCTTCTTGTTTTATCAATCACTGCAAGAGGAGGAGTGGTACAATATTCAAATTTAATTAGGGTCTTGATAATTTTTCTTTTCAGTTTAATTCAGCTTTGTTTTCACAAATTTTGAAACTCTCTTCTTATGTGCCTCTATCTCTAGAGCTGAAGCCCTGGTAGTCTAGTGGTTATGAGTTTGGCTGCTAACCACAAGTTCAATAGTTTGAAATCACCTGTGAGTCCACGGGTGAAAGGTGTGGCTTTCTACTCTTTAAAGACTCCCAGTCTCAGAGACTTACCCAGTCCTAATCAGGTCCCTGTGAGTTGGAATGGACTCAGCAGTAAGTTTGGAGTTTGAGAGTCTTACACATGCAGGGGGAGTATTTGGGTGATGCAAACGGTTAATGTGGTTGACTGCTAAATGAAGGACTAGAGGCTCAAGTTCATGCACAGGCACTGTGGGAGAAAAGTCTGGAGATCTGCTTCTGAAAATTGAGCATTGTAAATCCTCTGGAGCCCGATTCTGCTCTGACACACATGGCGTCTCCAGGAGTGGAACTACCAAGGGTACCACCAACTCGGCAGCAGCTACTTGATGCTTGTCACTATTATGCCTAGTTCCAAGTTGCCCATGATGACATATTCCTCCTGGCTGAGAGATTTCTACCATTCATCCACCCCAAGTATTCTGGCAACAAACTCTCTTATCTTCTTTTTTCCTGAAGAATTTTCTGTATTGCTCTAAATTTGAATGATATTCTTACTAGCTATAAAATTGTAGGTGACTGTTTTTTGTTTGTTTTCCCTTAAGTATTTTACATATGTTCTAAAATGCTCTGGCTTTCTCCTATCCTCTTTCCTCTGCAGTAATATATGGAGGAATTTATAGGGCATTTTATATGAATAAATCATAGACAATCTCACAGTCATCAAGCCATGTAGACTCATAGAAACTCTATAGGGCAGGTCCTGGGATTTTCTGAGCCCGTAACTGTTTATAGGAATGGAAAACCCTGTCTTTCTCTCTCGGGGTCCCACTAGTCCCCATCTAACTAATAAGACTTTTTAAAATTGTTATTTTGAGTTCCATTCCACATTTCTTCCCATTCTATCCAGGACCTTCTGTTGCAATCCCTTCAAGATCCATCAACAGCGGTAGCCAACCATCATCTAATTCTGGTCCTAGCTTCATGAAGCAGGGGGCATACAGGGTCCATCTAATCCTGGTCCTAGCTTCATGAAGCAGGGGGTTATACAGGGTCCATCTAATTCTGGTCCTAGCTTCATGAAGCAGGGGGCATGCAGGGCCTTGAGACTAGTGCTTTCTTTGTGTCTTTGACTTTCTTCACTCTTCTTTGCTCAGGACATACAGCGAGAGACCAAAAGCTGTAACTTAGATGGTTGCCCATGAGGCTTTATAACCAGTGACTGCACTCATGTGCGCCAGTTCAAAAGCATGACATTTCCTCTATGAACATTCGCCAATACTTCCCAATTTGAAAGGCCGGTCAACAAAATTTGAATTGTATCTCATCTACATTTATTGAGTTGATACTAAAGGGGCATGGAGTGTGGGGAACAAAAATAGCTAAGATACTCCCTGACTGCCTGAACTCCACATCTGATTGAGAAAGCAAACAGCTGCTGCACATGCTACGTAGTTACAGCTTTTCCTTCATCATTACTGAGTGGAGAGAAGAAAAACTTTAGGCAGCTGAAAACTGATGCTGAGGCGGAAAGCTCTCTCCCCAGAGCTAGTTTTCCCAGCTCTCTCCCCTCCCCCAGCTCATCTACAGGCACCGTGTAAAATGTGGGGTCTCAGAACAACGCAACTATTTCTATTTTCCCTACACAAGAGAGGTTCTGAGACCATCGAAACTAGTTTCTATTTTCCTTTCCTAATCTCAGCCCCTACCTACTAATGATCAATCGTGATATCATAGGATGATGCCTTAAATTTAAAAAGGCAAATGTCAACTTAATAAGTATATCTTAGGTTGCAGGTGGGAATAACTGGATACATACTCCTGAGGTCATGATGGGAAACCAGAGCTCCAAACGGGGCACCTTACTGCAAGAGCAAACATGAGAGCCACAAGGAGCTGGGACATCAGGCATTTTTATCCCTCAAATTAAAAAGAAACCCACATTGTGTCAATCGCTGGCTAGTTACGTGTCTCATACATTTTAAACACGCTCATCTATTGTGCTATTCTGAGAAAGAATGTGCAAGCTTTAAAGTAAAATATAAAATCATGCCAAGGAGAAGGCAAAAGTGAAAGAGCAAGCAAAAGAATTGAAATCGTTTATGAGAGAATTTGATGAATATTCATCAAACTAAAACTCATTACTAAGTGGCATGGTCCTGCTAGAGAGGTGTATTACCTCAGGAATTCTTTACTATATTTAAAACTTCCTGAACATTTAATGTACTCAGACTTCTTTTTTTATCCTGTGTTCAAAAACAGATGTAGTTTCTATTCGGTGATATGTTTAATATATGCTCACAGATTTTTGAAAGCCAGAACATTTGTAAAATAGAAAAATGGGGAAAAATCCATATTTTGAAAAGTAGAAAGAGGAAGAAATGCAACCACATTCCCCTACCACCTGCGATAAACCCTTTTCTTTCTTACAGTTCCATCTTTTGTTCTATGTTTATTTTATATCCTTGGAATCATACTGAATATACATTTTGATAGCTACTTTAAAAATGTGTCTTCTAACGCCATCCCATGCTACTGGATGATTGTTAATGTTGGAAACATTTGCCTCAGCTAGGTCTAACTCTTTCGCTATTATTGGAATTAAAACAAGGGGCTTCTTTTAGACTTCCTCCATTTAAGGTCCCTGGAGAATCCAATGTTTCAACCAAGAAAATGAGATGTGAAGAGAGAAACACTCGGTGTCCCTGGGGTGGGAAGCAAATCGGTCCCTGCTGTTGGGTGCCTGGATGTCTATGCTGGATCCACAGGGACTTCACGTGTGGGAGGGGAGCCGCTCCATGGGTTTCTCGTGGCTCCAATCTTGATGGAAGGAGACATCCACCTCTTCCTTCAAGGCGCTGCTGCGAGGGTGCAAACCACGCCCTGCCAGCTTAACTGCCGCACCACTAGGGCTTCCCACGGCAACCTGACAACTGTTGTGGTTTAGGCACACCCACTTCTGGTGCACTTCACTCCTGACATCCCGTGAAGTGTCTTAGCTACTCGATCTGTGTTAAACCTCACAGCAATTAGGTAATGATGGTTAAATTAGTTTATAGATGAATAAACTGGGCTTCACAGAAAATCAGCAATCCACCTGTGTCACACAGATGTGTATTTAGCAGAGATGAGGTTCTAACACGCACCCATATGACTCCAAGCCCTTTTTTAAAAAAAGAAATCATTTTATTGGTGCTCTTAGAGCTCATATAACATCCCACACATCAATTGTATCAAGCATATTTGTACATATGTTGCTGTTGTCATTTCCAAAACATTTCTATATGAGCACTTGGAATAAGCTCCTCTTTCCCCCCTCCTTCCCCCACCCTCCCACTCTCATGAATGCTTGACCAATTATGTATTATTATTATTTCGTATCTCACACGGTCTTCTCTCCCCCTTCAACCATATTTATGTATTTGCTCACCTCAGGGGGTGGGGGCTATATATCCAACCTTTTGATTGGCTCCCCTTTCTCCCCCTTCTCCATCCCAGAGATCCCCCAACTCTCCTGATATTGCTAATCCCACTACTATTCCTGACCATTTAGAAAATCATTTTATTGGGGGCTCGTACAATGCTTATCACAATCCATACATCCATCCATTGTGTCAAGCACATTTGTACATTTGCTGCTATCCTCATTCTCAAAATATTGGCTTTCTACTTGAGCCCTTGGTTCTGAACTGCCTGTGTTGAGATCTCTTATCAGTACCAATGTGTGTTCTCCGGCCTAGCCAGATTTGTAAGGTAGAACTTTTCAAGGTAGTGGTGGGTGAGGGGAAGCATTCAGGAAATAGAGGAATGATGTGTGTTTCCTCAGTGCTCGACTGCATCTTGGTTGAATCAACCCTTCCTTATAATCCTTCTGGTGGTGGGTCTCCAATTGTCTATATCAACGCGAAAAAAGCGTCTCCACTACAAAGCCCTTTCTTCTCATCGATACAGTTGTTTGTTTTGGATCTTTTGATATCTGATACCTGATTCAATAGACACCTCATGATCACACAGGATGGTGTGCTTCTTCTATGTGCTTCTAGAAACTTCTTCTAGCTTCTCTTTTGCTTCCCTGATGGAGAGCTGCTCATTTAACTTGAAGCCTTTAAGAACCCAGACGCTGAATCTTTTCATAGCTGGACAACATTCGCTCTCTTTGCCACATTTGCTTATGCAGCCATTTTGTCTTCAGCGATCATGTTGGGAAGGTGAATATCAAAGAATCTGGTTATTAGCACAAAGTTTTCTTGTCAAAGCCTTTTTAATAGATCTTTGTATGGAATAGGTGTCAAACTAGGTCTTTGGATTTGCTTAGGAGAATTGAGAAATAAAAGGCAAAAGTACACTACATGATTTGTTGTTGATTAAATTGGACAAGTTGTTGGCTACATGTTGGACTGCTAACTAAAAGGTCAGCAGTTCAAAACCACCAGCCACTCCTTGGGAGGAAGACAAGGCTTTCTACAGTTGTAAAGAGTTTTTTGTCATATGAAACCCAGGATGGATGAACCTATACATATAGCAAGTAGAATAAGGGTTTTGGGGTGAGCGGTTTACAATGGTGATGGTGGGGTGAAGGGGAGACAATGTCAAGGAGTCCATATAGAAAAAGAATGTTTGGAACTCATTTTAAAGCAATTGTACAATTCTGCTTGATATGATTGAACTGGGATATGATATATTATATGTATTAAATCCAAATTAATAAAAAAGAGAGAGAGAAAAAGAGTTACAGTCTCAGAAACCCACAGGGGCAGTTCTACCCTGTTCTACAGGGTTACTATGAGTTGGCATGGGCTCGATGGTAGTTTGGTTTGGTTCATATTAAAGATAATGGACAATGTGGTCCCTTGAAAATGGTAAACCGATTTGAGTCTTCACTTTTCTCCAACAGATTTTTTTGTGATATAAATATCTTCAGGTTGAAGTTTTCCTTATTATGACAAAACACTAATATCTGAAAGGTCTAAACTCTAAAATATAGACAATAGGTGTAGAAGAAAAATCAAGTAACTTTTAATAAACCTTCAATATTTTTAGGACTATTAAAAACATTCACTCACTAATTACACACCTACAAAGCAACTATAGTTATATCTATTTTACAGATAAGAACACAAAAGATAATCTTTTATTAACTCATATCTCCGACAATGTAGAGTTTTACCAACTGAGCTTATTAATTAATTCATCTCTTAGTCAATTAATATTTTGGATATAGTTATCTACCTTGTACAGCAAAGCTCCTAGAATTCACTAAACTCAAAAGTGTAAAATGACTCTCTAAACAAGAGAAGAACACATGGATCATTAAATACTTGCTTAAGGCAGCTCAAGCACTGGGACCATCGTGAGGGTGCGGCTGGCGGGCAGTGTTTCCTTCGGTTGGGCTTAAGGCTGCTGTGGGTCGGAACTGACTTGATGGCACCTAACAACGTCTGTACACTGGCCCCACATTTCATAGATCGAGAATATGAAGACGGTGACTTTGATCGAAGACACCGTGCTTTCCAATATTCGCAGCAGAGCAAGCCATTGAAGCCTTTGCTTCCATTTTGATCTGTTGCTGTGTGCACATGTCATTGATTTACTCTATAGCACTGCATCCCAATTGCTAAGATGAGTGTAAGCACACTCAGCAAATGCTTGCGGAATTGGATTTGGGTCAGTTTTCCAAGAGACTCTGTCTCCATCTAAGCCGGTGTTGTTGCTCATTGCTTTTGAGTTGATTTCCACTTACGATGATGCCCCAAAACATTGATCAGTCCTGGAACATCTTTATGATTTCTGGCATTCTTGATTCCACTGTTTCTTTTCAATCCAGAGAACTCATTTTCTAACATGATATTGGATAATACTTTTTTGTGACTCATTGAGGGATTTTTTGGGGGAAGGGGCTTGGCTAATGTTCAAAAGAAGATTGCCAAGTCTTTCTTTCTAGTCTATTTTAGGCTGGAAGCTTCATGGAAATCTATCCATCAAGGGTGACTCTGCTTATATTTAAGATACAAGTGGCATAGGGTTCAGCATCATAGCAACCTGCAGGTCACTACCATGTGACCACTGACAGACAGGTGATGGATCTATGCCAATGACATCCCATAACTCAAACTGTACAATCAATTTTTAAGTCTTCCAGACCCTCTTGACTCTATTTTGCCCAATGTAAGTAATTTGACAATGGTTTTTGTTGCTGATTTTAAAGACAATTGAAAAAGAAAAGAACAAAAAGGTTTTATCTTGAGTGTTTTAAAAATTGTCCTGGGTAAATAGGTCATGCTTTGGAGCTTCAAGCATCGAACGCCTAGCATCACGTTGCTACTCAATATTGGCAGCTACTGCCTTCTAAATGACAGTGGTAATTGGATGTATGTAACCAGAAGTCATTACAATACATAGATTGGTTTTAGTTGGAAGCTTGAACACCGACATCTTCAATAGGTAGATTAACAAGGTAGGGGGCGGGAAGTATACTTGGGAAACCTAAAGAAAACCATATAGCATGCATGTCTGAAAACAACCAGTTTTCAATAATTCAGTCTGTGCATCATCTAAATATTCTAGTAGCCAATTATTCAACTTTTGATCTTCTTCTACAAGCTTTTCTGCAAAGCTAAGATTCATTGACCCATAAGTATTTTATTTTTACGTAATTATTTACTCAATGTCAATATATATCAGTCACTTTACTAATATCAAACCAAATCAAACTCAACTGTCATCAAGTCGATGCTGACTCACAGCAATCATATAGGACAGGTTATAATTGCTCACGTGAAAGACATTATTAATGTTTAACATTAATGAATGTTTACTATGAGCTAATCCATGTGCTCTGTACTTCAAATCCTTATTTCCATGTAAGCCTCAAAGCAATCATCTAAGATTAGAATTGTTACAACGGCAGAGAATGAGTCTCCAGAAAGTTCACTTGCCCAAGCCAGTCAGTGAAAAATAATAAAAGCTAATATGTTTTCAGTTCTTTCTATGAACTTGACACTGTTCATATGAACCTAGTCACAACCCTATGAGTAAGGCATTCTGACTCTACCTATTTTAAGAAATTGAACCTTGGAGAACCAAAGTTGCATAGCTAGTAAGAGGGGAGAAAAGTTTCCAACCCAGTCAGCCTGAACCTACATGCTGGGCTCTTAAATGTAACCGCTTCTCCAAACTGGTGGCTCCTGGATTTAGACAAAGTTCTGCCTGAAAGTAAAGCCCTATCCTGAATGACAGTGAATCCAGGGCTGGATTCTGGAGGAAATATTATAGATAGAACAACAATGCTCTATTTCTTTAAAAGTTGATACTATAGAATAACAGAAAAAATGACAACAAAATAGTTAAAATTGTGTGATAAAGCTATTTTTTAAATTGACAAGAGAATATAGAGTAGTTAAATTATTTAATAAATATTATTCAACTGCAAGGATATCCTGTGTTAGTGGATCAAAAACCACCAACAACTCTTCTTTATTCCCAAATTGATCTATTGATTCAAGGCAATCCCAATTAGCATCCCCACGGGCATTTTTTGAAAAGAAATTGACAAGCTAATTCTGAAATGCATACGAAAATGGAAAAACTAAATGACTCAAACCCTTTTGAAAAAGACCATTAATGTTGGAGAACTCACACCATCTAACTTTAAAGCTTATAATCAAGCTATCGTAGTAAACACCGTGGTTTGCCATAAGGGTAGATGAAACAGAACAGAGGGCCCTGAGGAAATCCACACAAACAGAGCCAATTGCTTTTTGGACATAGTGCAAATGCCGATTCAGTGGGGAAAAAATAGCCTTTCAACCAAAGGTGCCGAGCAATGAGCTGTGCAACTACAAGAGGGAAAAAGTAAAACCCACACAATGTAAACTGTGAGTTCAAATTGGATCACAGGCTTAAATCTAAAATTATAAAACTTCTGGAAGAAAACAAAGGAAAATGTTTATAAACCCAGGATAGCTTGAGTAGGAAAAAGAGGCGGGGGTGGGATGTTGAAAAAACATCATCAACATTATCAATGTCAATTCTTCCAAAACTAAGGGACAGGAAGAACAATACAAATGCTGGGACAAAATCTTTGAGAAGCATTCATCAGGTAAAGGGCTGGGGTCCAAAATATATAAAGGCTCTTGGAATACACTACAATCCCACAATCTAAAATACAGACAAGATAAAGTGCAAATGAAAAATAAAATTCGAATGGCAAATAAGCTTATAAAATATGTTCAGCGTCAGTGATAAGTAGGGAAATTAATATTAATTCATAATGAGATACCAATAGAAATCTCTTTGTTGTTATTAATTGCCAACCCAGGCGGGTTTTAAGGCCGTAACCTTTCAGATCTCACCTTGTCTTCTGACCTCCCTCTCACACCACCAGCGTTGGGCTTGGTACACAAGTGCTTACCAGTTTGTGCCGCCCAAACAAAATAAAGCAAAACAAAAAATCACTCCGATAATACCAACCGATGATGAGGATGTGGAACAAATGAAGCTCCCATACATTACAGAAGACCCCAAATAAGTCACAACTCACAGCGACCCTAAAGAACAGAGTAGAATCACCCCGGTGGGTTTCCCCATGCAGTTCTTGAAGCGACTAGAACACCTCGTCTTTCCCCTGGAGAGCGTGGTGGTTTCGAACACTGACCTGGTGATGATCAGAGCAACAGGTAACCCACTGTGACACCATGTCTTTCTTTCTTTCTTTCTTTCTTTCTAAAATCATTTTATTGGGGGCTCATACAACTCTTATCACAATCCACACATACATCAATTGTGTAAAGCACATCTGTACATTCGTTGCTCTCATCATTCTCAAAACTTTGCTCTCCACGTAAGCCCCTGGCACCAACTCCTCATTTTTTCCTCCCTCCCCTTTCCTCCCTCCCTCATGAACCCTTGATAATTTATAAATTATTATTTTGTCATATCTTACACTGTCTGATGTCTCCCTTCACCCACTTTCCTGTTGGCTGTCCCCCAGGGAGGAGGTAACATGCAAATCCCTGTAATTGGTTCCCCCTTTCCACACCCACCCTCCCTCCACCCTCCGGGTATCACCACTCTGTCCTTAGTTACCTGTTCAGTCCTGAAGGGATCATCCACCATGGATTCCCTGTGTTTCCAGTTCCTATCTGTACCAGTGTACATCCTCTGGTCAAGCCAGATTTTTAAGTTAGTATTGGGATCATTATAGTGCGGTGGGAAGGAAGCATTTAGGAACTAAAGGAGAGTTGCATGTTTCATTGTTGCTACATCACACCCTAACTGGCTCATCTCCTCCCCGTGATCCTTCTGTAAGGGGATGTCAAGTTACCTACAGATGGGCTTTGGGTCCTCACTCCGCATTCCCCCTCATTCACAGTGATGTGATTTTTGTTCTTTGATGCCTGATACCTGATCCCTTCGGCACCTCGTGATCACACAGGCTGGTGTGCTTCTTCCATGTGGGCTTTGTTGCTTCTCAGCTAGATGGCCGCTTATTGACCTTCAAGCCTTTCTTTCGTCCCATTCTTTGGTAAACCTCTTGCAGCCACTCATGTGCTTCCTTCATGACCCAGCATCCTACCCCTAGAGACTGACCCAAGTGAAAATCCAGCATCCTACCCCTAGAGACTGACCCAAGTGAAAAGATATCTCCACACCAATATCTAACCATGAATATTTAGAAGCGCCATTCCTCATTCCCTTGCCTTGGAAGCCCTCCGATGGCCCAGCAGGTGCAGAGGGCACGATCAGAGGCGGCACGCTCCTGCAATGGGAGGCCCTTGGCTGTTGGGAGCAAGGAGCTGTGAGACACGCAGCAGGACTGGCTCCCCAAAGCACTGCGCTCGGGGGACAAGCCAGGCACCACAGGCTAAATACAAAGTCCATGGGAAATTTCTGTTATCTGTTAATTCCTTCTTTCCATGGCCTTGTTGAAGCTCCCTCAGAGTCTGTGATTCCCTAGATATGACATTCTGCAATAGGCAGGACTCGAGGGACAGAAATCAAATCAGCAGTTGCCAGGAGCTGGAGGCAGGGAGAAAAGATTAACATAAAAGGATCACGAGGTAACACTTGGGGGTCATGGAAGTATTCTACATATTGATTTTGGTGTTAGTACACAGTGGCACCAGTTCGTCATAACAAGGCTATCTATAGGGTTTTCAGCGCCTCATTTCTGTGAAGTTGACAGCCCCCTTCCTAGTCTCTTCTTAGTCTGGAAGGTCCACTGAAACCCGTCCACCTTGGGTGACCCTTCGGGCATTTGAAATACCAGTTATGAAGCTTCGGGCACTCAGGTGGTGGTCAGGACAGGGCGGGGTTTGGTTCTCTTGGACACAGGGTTGCTGTGAGTTGGAATTGACTTGACGGCATTGAACAACAACAACAAACTGCACATCCAATAGGGGTAGTTTTTACTTGCATATCTTATAACTCGGTAAACATGTATTTCAATGTCTCTGAGTGGTACACTTCACACCGTGGCTGCAACCCAACAGTTGCCGGGTTTGAGTCCACTCTGAGGTCCCTTGGAAAGACCGGTGATCTACTTAAGTCAGAAACACATTCTACTCTGCCATGAGTCAGAATTGATTCAACAGCCACGACCGCTGAAACCTAACTACTCTGGCCAAACCAAAAAGACCTTCCCAGAGATCATGTACAAATGCTGCCTGCTGGACCTCATGAGCAGGATGTCCAACCTGGGATATCTTAATGGGACCCACGAGTGCATTTCTACTGCATTCCAGGTGACAAGGAGACGTGTGCTGAAGGATCATACTTTGAGTCACTGTCCTTAGTTACCTGTTCAGTCCTGAGAATTCAGATTCTTGTCCTTGCTGTGAATTGTGAGACATCATCCTGTGTAAATACATGAACTCTCATTGCTGGTGTTTGGGTCAATCCCCATTTAGCCAGTGCCTCCCTCTAAGGATTTTGTCTTAGCTCCCAGAAACTTCAGACCCGGGGTCCTAGGAGAAGCAGTTTGACCTGCTGTGTTCGGATGAAAGGGGTTCCTTCAGACAGTGCCAATTGCTATTGTCCCTTTAGCACATGGAAGCAGTCCTCTCAGGAATCTGCGCCACTGGACCCTTCCCTGATTAACATGTTCTTGGTCTTTTCTGGATGCCCATTACGCAGCAAAGAATACATGGGCGTCTGCCCACCCCTGCCTAAAGGAAGTTACTTTTCACTGGGAGTAGATTCTAGAGTCATCTAGTTTAATGGCCATCTCTCTGCCTCATCTAGTTATCACCTGGGACTACTTCCTTTACCTTCTATGCACCTCATGTTCCTAAGCTTGAGATGAAGGTGATGAATTTTACATCCAAAGGTACAACGTGCCTGTTGTGAGTCTGTGCAACCAAATGTCAATGGAGAGGCTTCCTTTTGTCTCACAATTGGCAGAAAGACTCCCAAACTGAGAACAAAGGATGCTGACAGCCCACATCTACAAGCTGCCCCCAATAATTATGGTCATGGTCATAACAAATGTAGCATAACAACAACCGCAGTCATTTCTCTTGTGGTTGAGTTGGTTCTGAGTCATGGAGACCCTGCCTATCAATTAACAGAACACTGCCTGGTCGGGGAGCATCCTCACAATTGCTCTTCTGTTTGAGCCCATTGATGCAGCCACTGTGTCAATCCATCTGGCCAAAGGTCTTCCTCTTTTGTGCATCTCTCTCAGGGCGTATTAAAAAGCACTAAACTGACTCAGTCCTCCCTACTTCATTCATAATAAACAAAACTGAAACCTGGAGGAGAGAACCAAGGAGCAAGTCACTTGAGGTCTTAGGAGGACAGGGAGCTTGATGAAGAGGCATTTATGTCACCTCCCCACACACCTGCCTCTGACAGTGAGATGCACAGGGTGTGGCATTTACATACTCTCCTGTCAACATAAGTGAAAGAGTGAAGTCTAGCCTGTCAATCAGGTCATAGCAAATGGTGCCTTTGTGTAGACATGGCCTTCTCCTGAGGATTCTGTGAACTCCTGACTTCCTCCCTGGAGGTGGGACACACACTCTTCCTGCGAGACACTCCTGTTGACCAGTCATATGGAGCTATGCTGATGGAGTTAGAGCCCTGGAACTGGAGGAGCCATGTGGATACTCATGTCAGCACTGAGCTGCTTCCACCACTACTGGATCCACAAGACTTTCTACCCATTGCTCTGTGATCTTCCTCCATTCAGCATCATTGCATGTGTTATGTGAATCTGAAGAGGAATTTATAGACTAATATTGGACATATGGGCTAATATTGGACTTATGAACTTGATCTGGACTGGGCTGAAATGTTTTCTCAATATATAATTGCTCTTTGATATAAAGCTCTTTCTTATACACAGATGAGTGTCTATGAATTTGTTTCTCTAGTCATCTTACACTAACAAACAGAAGACCAGAGATGCTCTGTTAAGAGTCATTTATACAGCTGAATAGTAGGCCGACTGATTAGGCCCATTTGAGAAGAGGAAAAGGAGACTTGAAGAGAGATGACAAAGACAGGGAAGGGCCCTGAATCAAATCTTGTGGTTTGAAGTAGCGAAGATGAATGATATCTTGGTCAAGAGTCCTTGAAGTTGGCTGTGCAGAGATGGTTTGTTACAGAACAAGAGAATTTCTTGATAGGTGAGGGATCTCAACAGCAAGAGGATGTGTTGTGGACTGCCAGGGTGCAGAACAACAGCAGCGAAGTCATGCTGAGCCACCACACTGGGGCCCTCCCAGGAATCCCACATGTACACTCTCTGTGGGGTCAGTCTTTGTATATGTGCCTCCGAGACGGCCCCTATGGGCTCGGCCGCAGCACCAATAAACTGACAGAGGAGGAAGATTATCATGAAACTGAAAAAAAAATCAGATGCATACTCTGGCTGGACACCTTCACCAGCCAGTAATATCAGAAAAGGTAAGCATTAGAATGAGAGGGAGATGTTGCCTAGAACCAGCTCCAAGCACTTTCTCATCGTGGTACCCACCTGCTTCCATTCTGCACAGGCGAGGGTCAGGTATAAAACACCTATGAGATTGTCCATTTAATGGACATTTAATACAAGTAAATAGATGGAAGATTAACAACTCTGCTGATGATATTACTAAAGAAGAGAAAATAGTTTTATAAGTACATTGAAATGTCTATAATTGTGAAACATTGGGGTTATGCCTCACTGATTGTGGATTCCTTAATAAACTGACTATATAGGAACATTGGTTATTATGAGTTGGAATTGACTCAAAAGCAGACATCAAAAACACATATATGTAAAGCACCTGGTACAGTACACACACACACACACACACACACACACACTGACATACACACACACACACACACACACACACTGAAATATGTATCTGTATATGTGGGCTGGCCATTTAAAGTATGGTAGATGTTTTATTAATTAATATTGAAGTCCACTGCCATAATGTCAATTCCAACTCACAGTGACCAAGGGTCTCCAAGAGGGTGAATCTTTACTGGATCACACAGCCTCCGCTCTTTCTTATTGATCAGCTGGTGGGTTTGAAACTCCTACCTTTGGGTTAGCAGTCCAATGCTGCCCCCAAAGCAATAGGAAAGGTCAAACATCTAGAAATCATACAGAGGAATGTGACACATGGCATCCAATACCAAGAAAAAAACCTCCCCGCTTTGTTTTTATTTTAAATTCCCACTCTTCCCCGGACACATTATGCAATGTACACATATTAGTTCATTCCTTGTAACAACCCTTATATTAGTGTTATGATCTGCTTACGTCTGCTTCCTGCTCTCCTTTGTCTTGTTTCTCCTCCTTTCATTTTGACTAGCTACCATTATTTGTGCTCCTAAAATCCCTTCACTTGACAGGCCTTTATGAAAGTGTAAACAATACCTGTTTTACGGGAATGAAGTGAAACACACTAAAAAGGATTTTATATTCAGACCAACTGGAGTTCAAATCCTGGGTCCACTACTTACCCTGTGAACTTGGACAAGCTATCAAACTGTTCTGAACCTCGGTTTTCTTATACTAACATGGACCTTGCAGGGTGTGGCGAGAAATCAATGCCACCATGTGTGCAGAGCACCCGCTCGCCTGCTCATCATGTGGTTTGTTTTCAGCCAACACTCGTGCCCCACCTCCTGCACACGGAGCACACCCAGACGATGACAGCTCATTGCATGCATGAGACCTGCGCTCCCACCCCTCCCCTCCCCTCCCCTTCCCACTGGAAGCCTGGGGCTACTCAAACACCCAATTCCAAAAGTGCCTTTTTGAGTCTCTCCAATCAAGCACTGCAGACGTGACTACTCTCGATCTCAGAGCACACGCACTTCCTAATCAACTTCCTCTTGTCGGGATCCACCTTTATTTTTTCCAAGTGTTTCTCTGGCTCCTCTAAAGGGGAATTTATGCTCTCTTTCAGCATCCATCTCCCAACCTCTTCTGCTAACAGTCACCAAAGCAAAGAATTAATTTTTTAAAGGAATGTCTACTTTTCTTTGTCAATAAATTACACAAGGCGACGTTCCGAGGCCCTGCCAGCTCTTCCGCTGAGAACGTATTGGACATGCACTTGAAACACAGGTTATTTATCTCTGTCCCTACTGTTGTGTTCCCCTGGACTCCCATCTTGCCGTCCCCTTATCAATTTGGTTTTGTCTCTTAAAGTCACTCTAATCTCCCCCGGCATTGTGGATGGCTTGGACAATGTAGCGGTTCCTGTTATTTTCAATGACTTTTCGTTTTATTTCCCCTTGTTCGTGTCAGACACACTTATTCATTTTTATGCTGGCCATACGTCTTGCTGGGGGCAGGCAGGCATTCAGCTGTACATCACTGTATCTTTGAGGCCCTTCTCTCCTTGTCCGTCGTATTGTCTCTTTACAGCTCTTCCTCTTTTATTTTATGGGACTCTCGTTGCTGAGTTTTTCAGGGTTCAAAATGGCGAAAATAAAAGTCAGGATGGCTTTTTCTACTAGCTGCCAAAGAGTGACAGGTCATTGGTCAGTTTCATTCGGTCACTGGTCAACGCTTGCTCCCCAGCTGAGGTCTGGCCTTTGCTGTAAGCCTTCTTAGATAGCCTGAGGTCGCCACTCTTTGCTCCTGGCTCTCATGAAACCCCCTCTCTGCTTTCCTATTGTTCCTTACATACCATGTTGGATTAAAGTGTGTATAGTGGTCTCAGGGACCCTTTGGACTGACCGGATGCTATTTCCTCCCACAACCAGGAGCCTGGGATTTGGGCTGCTAGATGCTCCTGTCACATTCCAAACTTTTCTTAACACCACTGGGAAAGACAAGTCAAGACCCGCCCTCACTGTCAACAGGGCAAAATACAAGCTCCTAAGTATAGGCACAAGAACCATTGTGATGTGAATTTAACTTGCTCCCTGTTATTTACTTCCACGCGTGCTTCAATTTCTGCATTTTATTCACATTGTGCTACTCTTTGTTTTCTAACAAAGCCATGTCCTCAGGGATATGTTTACTCCAATACAAGCATTCTCTCTTCTAAGGAGTCCCTGAAATTTCACCAGGCCAAACAAACAAACAAAAAACCCTCCTACAAATCCCAACCCTTGTACAAAATCATACCTGACCACTTTGGGCAGGCCAAGGCACTTCTTGTTCTGGCTCTATGATTGCTCATTTAATACTTCTCGTACTACCTTTCCCACATTAGGGTTTAATTTTGTGCCCTATATGGACCATTGACCCACCAGAGTTTGTGGCCTTGGAAAATAGGAACTGTGTTTTATATAACACTATATTCCTAGCACACGGCACCGTGCCCGAAACCTAGTAAATGCTCCGAAATATTTGTTCCTTTAGTGAAGGAAATCAGTTTCTATAATGCCATGATCACCTAGACTTGTTTTCTCCCTTTCATGACTCATGGCTGTAGGCACTTGAATTTTGACAAGCGCTACTCAAGCAGGGATCAGCATCTTGAGGGAACACAGTCACTTGACCTAATAATGGTCCTCGTGGGAAGGTCGTACAGTGTGATGGAGCATGTAGCACAAGGATGTAACCATCCATCTGTCCAGTCAGCTGAATCAACCCTAATGGTCAATGGAATGGCCCATGTCATAGCGCGCCCTTTCCTCCATCCATCAGAGTTATTGATTAAGGCAGCGACGTTAACATGTGCGTTAAAGAACACGGCGGTGCGGGAGAGCAGGGGCTGCAGCGGTTCCGTGGTAAAAGCCATTTGGTAGCCGCAGCACACTTTCTCTCATTCTAGGCGTCGGAAACCTCAGGATCACACAGAAGGACCTGAAAATTGGAGGGCCAAGGACTATTGAATTGCTTAAGCCAATGTTTCACAAACTAACTGGCCAATATAGCTCTTTATCCTTATTAAACTTTTCCTAGGGAGCTAGTGTTCTATGAGCCAGGCTTTGGGAAATGGTGGTGTAGGAAACTGCCTTGAATGGTAGAGGATGCCTCATCAAGAAGATGGGATTTCTAGAAAAATGAAATAGCATTGAAATAGATATGAAGGAAGAGGGGAGTAACAGTTTTCCCTACATTGTCCTCATTGATCATAACAAGGGTTTTTCACAGTCCTAAGCAAAAATTTCGGACTTTTTCTTCTACTTGTAGTCTGGATGATTTTTCCATTTCCTTATCCTCTTCCAAATCTAACCACCTATAAAGCATAATGCTTAGATATACATAAAATACATGTGTGTTTCAGCAATCTAACATAGTGTGGGAAATGGTAGTTTAAGTCTCAGAATATAAATTGAGGCCCAATCTTTCCTCATCCCTTATAATTCTAAGATCTTGAAAAAACAATTTGCTCCAATTTTTCAGTCAGTGACAGACCTAAGTCACTGAATATTGTGAGAATCAAATGCCATTAATAAAGTTCTTTCTAAACTATCAAGAGATATTTAAGTATCATTAATGTGTACATAAAATTGTGATAAATTTAACTCATTGTATAATTCCTGAGTGTAGATAAAATGTATTCGCTCTCTCTCTTTTCTTTAGTCTAATCTAGTATCTCTCTCACATACTCATCTGATTATTGGTAGAGAAACTAAAATCTAAATGGAACTAATATCCAATTCAGTTTAAATTTGTCTCAATTCAATAATTTAATTAGACTTTGATTGAAACACATTGTAATGCTCTGTTTTGCAGACGGCTCCTCCCTTCCCCTTCTCATCTAAGTCTAGATGCATTTGCAGGAGGCCCTGGTTGAGAAGCTCGTGAGAAAGGAGAGTGAGACTGGGATCAGAGGGTATAGCACTTCTGCCCATTGGGGTCAGTGGGGAAACGACCCTTGACTGCCCGCTTTGACTTGGTCTCTTGGTTCTGTGGCTGTTGAAAATCCTTTAACTTGGACACTCCAAGGTCTCTGCCAGACCCTACAGGTAGCCTCTTGACGTGTCATTACCCTTCTAGCCTGCTGTGTTTCTGGGCCTGGGAAAGCCAGGGGTTGGTATTCTGGTTCACCTCTTCTACCTCTCGCTGCTTGGGCACATTGCACTCTACTGTTGGTTTGCGTCCAGTAGCTCAAAATTCCATCTCTTTGTGCTCCTAAGGAATGAACTAGGAATAGGAAGCCCTGTGGGACAGTTTGTCATATAGAGTTGCTATGAGTTAGAGTCAACTGGAAAATACAGAGTAATAACAATCAGTGGATATTCAGTCTGGTGGGTTTTATCATATGCTAAAAAATAGGTCCTCAAAGCTGAGCCCCTAATATCTAAAAAGGTAAAATAAGGCATTTGAGACACGCTGTAGTGAGACAAAAGGCTGGTCTACAATCCTACTGTCTTGTATAATCTTAATTTGCAAGTCAAGAGACTGATATTTCTTTCGCTTTACCTTCTTTCAGTGACTTACCTTATTTAATCTTGGCTCAGACAGATGATAATTTAGCCACTTAGCACAAGACTACCTTTATCTTTAAGAGGAAGGCTAAATGAAATTTTAACTTTTTTAAAGGAAAATATGAGAAAACCCATGTCACCAGAAAGAACTTGAACCCAGAGATCCCCAGTTCTTACTTTACTGATCATAATACATGGGTTGCAAAAAACAACTTACAGTTTACAAACTGTGGAAAGAACACAGGAAACAGTGTGCTTTGTTTTCTTCTTACGCAAGTCAATAACTTGCATAAAAGAACTTCAAAATATCAACAGAAAAACACAAAGAAAGTCTTAAGCATAATAGGTATTTTTGGAAATGTATGCATATAATGGAAAAGGAATGAAGCCCCCTCGTACGTGCATAACTCAGGACATGCAAATACAAGGCTATGAAGTTACTTAAGCGCCCGCACCCTTCACTTCCATAACAGTCATGAATAACCATGAGGGGTTTGCACGAAGATTAAATGAGATATATTTATATGGAAAATCAGAGAGTCAGAGAAATGCTAGTTATTATTGTCTAATTAGAACCCCACAGAAGACAAGAATACTTTTAGTTATCATTTATTTTATTCTTACCATGTGTCAAGGAGGATGATAAGGGTGTTAGCTGAATGTAAAGAACTAAGTCTGTGTAACATTTGTGAGGCAAAGGTTAGTATTATTGTTCCCATTAGACAAATGATGAAACCATGAAACAGGAAAGCTGAATTAGTCAGTAATGAGCGATAAAACAAACCAGACTCGCTGCCCTCAAGTCCATGCTGACCCTTAGTTGCCCCTCTGTGGGTTTCTGAGACTGGAACTGTTTCCTGCAGTAGAAAGCCTTGTCTTTCTCCCTAGGCAGGGCTGGAGGATTCAAACTGCTGACTTTGAGGATCATAGCTTAAAGCATAAAGGAAGAATAGATAGATGCAATATTTAAATCCAAATGATTTCCTTTTAGAAATTATGCCCTTGAGGACCACGAGCTAGTGATCCTGACTACAGGAAAGGAGGCAGCCGCACATCCTACCAGTTGCTGTTGACTCAGTTCTGACTCATGGCAGCCCAGAGGCATGGGTCAAATTGTGTGCCAGGGGGTTTCAGTGGATGATGTTGGGGGAATAGATGGCTAGGTCTTTATTCCAAGATGTCTCTGAGTGGGCTTGAACTTTTAATCCTGGGTTGACAGTCAATTGTGCCAACCATTTGTTTTGCCCAGGTTCTCTGCGGCATCCCGTATTATCGCTGAGGAAAACAACGTATGCAGAGCTGAAGCAACGTGCTAAAAATGGAACGGTAAGTTAAGGCCCAGGACAAGTGTGAGATGAGTGCGTAGGATTTGGAGTCTGTGACTACCTTTCCATTGAGCCTGGCTGGCTGCTTGAGCGAGGTCGTTACCCCAGAGAGACAGCCCATGGCTTTCTGTCTTGTGTACACCCTCTGTGAAGTCTCCAGATCCAGGGCAGAGCGGTGTGAATGCCTCACACCTCCCCCATCGTCCAGCAGACAGACGGCTCAAATTAGACGTGTTACAGAAAGCTGGCCATTTCCTGCCATGGCCCATTACATTCATGTGGCCTCACCTCTCTCTGATGGAAAAATGAGGCAAATAGTTTGTTTTAGCAGATTCTCCCTTTCTGCCTAAAGATGTCCTTTGATGACAATAATGTGGGAGATGGAAATGCTTTCATATGATAAGTCTTTCACTGTGGATTAGTATACATTCAAAGCAGCCTTTCTTCCATGTCTGGGCTCACTTTGAAGACTGTGTGGATTAGGGAAGAGTAAGGCTTTGCAATAGTACATAGGGTTTGTCATGTTGATTTTATTATCACTGGGCTTGGCAGAAAGGGGAAACGTAACTTCAGGGGAAGGTATTACAGATGCCCATACGCATGCATGTACATAATGGAATGTTTATTTTGCCAGTTGAAGCAGCTCAACTCAGAAGGTCGCCAAATGTCCTGCAGGAGCATCTTCAAGAAGGCAGTGTCTTGCGAGGATCAGAAGGACTCGGCCTGCATTCAAATCCTGCCTCTACCACATTCCAGTTGTATGACCTTGGGTCAGCTATTTGACCTTTCTGTGAACGCACTTTCTGCTGTTGTTGTTAGGTACCGTTCAAGGTTTTCCAGCTCTAAGTGCAATATGTACAAGAGAAGGAAACGTCCCCCAATCCTATACCATCTCCACAATTGTTCTTATGTTTGAGGCCCTTGGTTCAGACACTGTGTCATTCCAACGGATGAAGTGTGTCTTCCTTTTCTCCGCCTCTCCACCTTACCAAGCATGATGTCCTTCTCCAGGGACTGGTCTCTCCTTATAACATGTTCAAAGTACGTGAGAAAAAGTGTTGTCGTCTTTGCCTCTAAGGATCATTCTGGCTGTACTTCTTCCAAGACAGATTTCTTTGTTCTCTTGGCAGTCCATGGTACTTTTGATATTCTTTACCACCACCATAACTCAAACGCACCAATTCTTCCTTGGTATTCCTTAATCGATGCCCAACTCTGACATGTTCAAGAGGATATTGAAGACACTATGCCTTGGGCTAGGTGCATCTAGTCTTCAAAGTAATATCCTTGCTCTAAACACTTCAAAGACATCTTGTGCAGCAGATTTGCCCAAAACAAAGCATCATTTGATCTCTTAACTATTGCTTCCATGAAAATTAATTATGGAGCCAAGCAAAATGAAATCCTTGACAATTTCAACCTTTTCTCAGCTTATCATGGTGTTACCTATTAGTCCAGTTGTGAGGCTTTAGTTTTCTTTACTTGGAATTGTAATCCATATCAAAGGCTGCAATACTTGATCTCCATCGGCAAGTACTTCAAGTTCTCCTCATTCTAGTAAGCAAAACGTTGTCATCTGCATATCAGAGGTCGTTCATGATCTGTCCTCCAATCCTAATGTCTGTCTTGTTCATATAACCCAGCTCATCAGATCATTTGCCCAGCATACAGATGGAATAAATACAATAAGAGACTACAACCCTGGCATCCGCCTTTCCTGATTTTAAACCTTACAGTGTTCCCTTGTTTTATTCACACAACTGCCGATTGATCCAAGCAAAATTCTTCACGAGCACAACGAAGTGTTCTGGAATTCCCATTCTTCTCGGGGCTTTCCCCGTAGTTTAATGTGTTTGCACAGGAGGATGTCTTTGCATAGTTGATAAAATACAAATAAGCATATTTTTGGTTGTCTTTGCTTTGAGCCAATATCCACCTGACAGCGGCCATGATATCCCTTATGGGACGTCCTCTTTTGAAGCGGCCATGACCCTCCAGCAGCAGCCCATGCTGCTTTGACCATTGTTGAACGATCTTCAATGACCTTTTGCTTGCATGTGATGTGACAATATTTGCACATCTGTTGATCACCTTTCTTTGGAATGGGTACAAATATGGATCTCTTCCAGAGAGTTGAACTGTCTTCCAAATTTCCTGGCATAGACGAGTGTTTCCATTGTCTCGTCAGCAAGTAAAGTTTTGCTTCCAGTGCTTCATAAGCTTGAAGCATTTCACTTGGTATCCAAGCAATTCCTGGAGCCCTGTGTTTGGCTAATGCTTTCAGTGCAGCTTGAACTTCTTCCCTCAGTCCCATTGCCTCTTGCTCAAATGCTACCTCTTGAAATTAAGGAATTAGGACTAGTTCTGTTTGGTACAGTTTCCATGTGGATCTACTTTCCATCTTCTTTGGATGCTTCCTGCATCATTCAATGTGCATTTCCTAGACGGACAAATTGACATCCATTTTCTTTAGAAGGTCTCTGTGAGGACGAAATGAGACTGACTGTAAAGTCCTTGGTGCAGTGTCTGGGCCATCTGGGAAAGAGTTGCCATGTTTGAGCCCATTATTGCAGTCACTGGGCCAACTCATCTACGGCAAGGGTTTCCTCTCTTTAACAACCTTTTACTTAATCATGTGTGATGTCCGTTTCCTGTTAACTTTTTTTTTTTAGATGAAATTCCTACATCAGTGCTTCCAGGGAACATTCCAGCCACGCTTCCTCCAAGAGAGATTTGTTTATTCTTCGCCAGTCCACACAACTTTCAATATTCCTTGCCAGCATCATAATTCAAACACATCAATTCTTCTCCAATGTTCCTTATTCACTGTCCAGCTCACGCATGTATATGATGCAATGAAAATATTACGGCGTGGTTTAGGTGCACCTTTCTCCTCAAAGTGATACCTTCACTCTTCAACATTTCAAAGAGGTCGTGTGCAGCAGATTTGCCCAGTATAATCTGTCATTTGATTTCTGGACTGTGGTCCACAATGGGCATTGAATGTGGACCCAGCTTAATATAGTGCCTTCATAGTATTACCGTATTATATAGCTAGAGAGATATTTCCTTCAGGACCCTCTGACCCCACCCCGATGAATTTATATGGGCCGTGAAGACTGGAGATGGTGGGTGTCTGTCATCAAAGCATCTTCCCTGAGTCTTTGAACATATCCCCAAAGCCTTTTGGATCTCCCTTGTACTGGTGATGTAAAGGTTAAGTGTTGGACTGGCAGTGTGAACACACCAACATTTCCAGAGGAGAACAAACATGACAAGCTGCACCTGTACGTACAGCTTAGAAAACTCTGTGGACCGTTCTATTCTGTCATACGTAGGATCTCAACGGGTCAAAATTAACCTAAGCTTTTGAAAACAGTATAACTCTGGGGCAACATGCCATACAATCATAGGAAGGTCTTACTTAGGAACGACAATGGTAAGGTTTGAACTGTGGTGGGGAAGTTGTCAGTGGCACAACCTAAAAGCTCTTTCAACAGGAGAGTGACCAGTTTGGATCGGAGGTAGTAGTAGAAGAACAACATGATCCGAGGCATGCAGCAGAAAGGCGAAGCTGCCCAGCAAAGGGTGGTTGAGAACCACGATGGGAAACCTGCAGTCAGTCCCAGGATCCGAATCTGGCTCACAATGTTTTTATGTACCATCTGCACGGTGGAAGTCGCATTTATATTCGTGAATGGTTGGAAAAAATCTCAAGGAGAATCGTATTTATTGACATGTAAAAATTTTATGACATTGAAATTTCAGAGTCCATAAATAAAGCTTTATTGGACTAGAGCCATGTTCATTTGTTTACATATTGGTCTATGCTTGTTTTTCCTACCACTGTAGTTAAGTAGCTACAACTAGAGATCCTATACAAAGCCTAAAATATTTACTATCTTTAGTAAATGTCCTTTACAGAAAATGTTGGCTGACTCCTGGATTGGGGAGTGATTGAATAGTGGACAGGAGCCAGAGTGGAATGCCAATGCTAACATAAAACCAGAGTCAATTATGTATTTATTATCTCCCATGCATTTTATTTGTATAATTGTGTTTAGTACCCACGGCAACCCTTTATTAGCATCTAAGCAATTTGGTCAAGGTTACTTGCAATGGGAAAGGCAGAGGCATGATTTGAACATCTATCAGTAGACCATAGGATCTTGGTGCTTAATCATTATGCATCCTGCCTTTAACAGTCAACATGAAAATGGTGAGAAGAGGAATTCAAGAGCTGTATTGCACATACACCTCCAGGGTTCAGAGGACTTTTGAATCAGGATAAAGTCAGAAAAGAGTAGAACCCCAAGGTCTGGGTGCCTGGGATCCGTTGGAGCTCCACATCGCTTGCAAGAAGGCCAGTTTGAACATCCTCCGTTAAAACTCAGCTTCACGGGGCCTCTACATGTTAACGTTCTGCCATCACTCTTGATCTGGTAATTGTGCCACTTGGGCTCCCAAGCACTAAAATTAAATCTGAAGATTTGTCATACACCTTCCCCGCGCGAGGGTAACACAGAAGGTGGGAGCTCCAACAGTCACAATGAATTACTCAGTGAGTTCATTTGTCACCCGAAGGTAATTGGGATTTAAGCTACAGTCTCGGCAAGAAATACATCACATCGCATGATTACTTGCATTAATGGTAACCTATGTCTAATTTTCACCCCATCCAACCCCCTTTCATCCGATCCAATGACCTGCTAGCAGGACAAATTGGCTCTTCACTTGCTGCCCATCTGAAATATTAGGCATCATCTGAGGCACAAGCCACCCTAGGAACAGGACAATGGGTGAGACGGATCTAACCTGAGTGACATTAGGAGGAAATGATTTTTTTATTATTCATGTATTTATTCATCCATAGACTATCATATACCAGTATCCACTGAGAATCTTTTCTATTCTAGGCCTCAACTTGATGTTAAAAAATCCAAACAAGAATAAGTCATATTCCCACAGATGAAAAGGTGATTCCAGCACATGGGTCAGGAGATCCCACACATAAAATTGAAATACAACCCTAAGCCCCTCCTATTCTGTCTGTGCCAAGAAGGGGCATTCCTTTCTAACTTCTACTGATTTCTGTCAGAATTCCTTGGCTGTTTTTTTTTTTTTTGGACAGGTAAATCTAGAAAGAAACTATTCACTGGACTATAAGTAATGGAAAGAGCAAGAGGGTACTTGCATTTATTCCTCTCTCTGACAGGAATTTGTTAGAGACCTTGGCAAGTTACTTGTCCCACCTGATCACTTGAAGCCTCCTCTGAAAGATGAAAGACTGGACCAGTCACAGCTGTCTATAGAAGCTGGAAGTAGAGATGTTCAGTTGAATAGTGTTGAAGGGGGCCTGGAGCCCCAGGACCCCCCCTTTTCAATTTGTTCCCTTTCACGAAGGATCCCCATGGAATTGCGTTTCATAGCATCAGAAGTGAAAAATATTTATACTTAGAATTTACTTTTCAGAGAGGGAAATTTGATAAAGCCATTCACACCTTTCTTATCTGTAACCGCACTAAGCTCTTCTGTTAAGCGAGACCAGCAGTTCCACCACTGAGGGCTGAGTTCCCACGTCTGATGTTCCCATGGGAAGACCTTCTCTGTCTACAGAGGAGAGACTTAGGGAACGTTTTAAAGAGCATTTCACACTTGTCAGTAGTTGAGATTTTATTGCAGTCCACCCTTTATGGTTCAGATAATGATTTGAACCCTGAGTTGGCTCCTTGAATTCCCACTGGAACGAGCTGGAGAAATTGGGCACCAGAAAAGAATTGAACAACAAGAAGTGAATCGAAGCCCTAGCATTCGAACACTCATCTTGAGCCATCCCCATCCCCAAGGAGGGGCTTCAAATGCGAGGCTAGGCTTCTCGCCGTAAATATATGAGCAATGTATTAGACTGGATACATGGTTGAGGCTGTTACTTCCTTTTGCAAGGAAGATCAATAGGGAAGTCCTTTTACTGCCCAAACGGACCTTCTTACAACCCTGGGGCCAGTTACATTCCTGCTGCAGATTAGGTTCCTGGGAGGAAGATATGGAGGGGCAGTTGGAGGTGCTACTTGAAATAAGGTCGACGCGGAAAGAGGAAGGGGGCAGGGGACTGCTGGGCTGTTCCGAATGAAAGTTGCATCACCTGGCAGGGAGCTCTGGAGTGAATCTGATGCTATGTTGGCGTCATCTGTTGATTTGGAAAGTGTCCCCATGTGACAGCAGAACTGGCCAAAATTTCCCAGGCTATAATCTTTCCAGATTGAAATCAACTGATCTTTTCTTTCATGGCATCTCTGATTGGATATGAACCACCAAGTTTTGCTTGACAGCCAAGCCCTTAACCATTCGACCACCAGAGGTCCTTTCCGGAGTAAATATTATCTGTGCACTGTTGTCCTGCATTGGGTCTAAATGACTACTTGCCTTCATATGCACACTTCAGTCATCACAGATGAGGACTGCCCCAGGGAGAACTTGACCCAGGGAAGACAGCTCTCTGGAGCTGGGTCCCCAGGAACTGTCAGCTGGAGGCTGGAGAGCAGTCCTTCCTTCAAAGGTATAAGGTTGTCTACCCCAGGCTTCAAGGTGGAAATAATGAGACAAATGAATGATGGAGGAGAGTTAGGGCATGAGCAATTTCTAAAGATGTTACACTCTCTCTTCTAAATCGCAGTGAATGTTATCCACAAGCTTTAAGAACTCAGGATGACAGCAGTTCCTATAAACCAGAGAGACGTGTAGCATTGGCTATAACCAGAAGAGGCAACCGCCTTTGGGGGATGTGGCCTTGGGGAGGTGAACCCAGCAAGTGGTCGCCGGGTAGGGTGTGCACTAAGGAAAGACATCCTCTGAGATCTTTGCCCTGCCCTTCTTTCTCCCGATGGGACCCACCCTGGGGAAAATCCAAAGAGAAGATGGAAGGCAAGCAAGGTCAGTTGATACAGGCTCACTGGCATAGATCAGGGGAGGTGTAGAGTATAAATCTGGAATGACAAACAAGAACTCTCTAGCACTCCTAATACCCAATCTGGGATTTAACATGTGAGATGATCTGGAAAGGTCAAGATCATGGAGACACAGTCTGATCATGATTAATGACCCAGGGTGAAATCCTATGACCCCGTCCATGTCAGTTTCATTGCATTAGGCTTGATTCGTAGAGTAGTGCTCAAAAACTGCAAACTCGCTGCCCTTGAGTCCTTCCTGACCCAGAGAAACCCAACAGGAGAGAGTAGAACTGCCCTTGTGGGTTTTTAAGATTGTAAATCTCAACAGGAGCGGCAACCCCCATCCTCCTCTTGAGGAGAAGCTAGTGGTTTTGAACTGCTGACCTTTTAACGAGCAGCCCAGAACATAAACCATAACCCCCCAGGGCTCCTTAGATGCTGGCACATCTTGTAACAGGGAAGATTTTTTTTTGAGGGTCTTTCCTGGCTTTGCTCTATTTTCTCTTGGGACAGGCTTCTCTACTTAGACCTTTATTCGTCCTTGGGACTAATAAGCCAGAAACTCTAATCCAGTGCTTTTCAAAGTTTGTTCTGGAATTCATTTAGTAGAACATGCCATCAACTTAGTAGTTATGGATAGTTGTTCTTAAAATGATTGTGAATAATTTATAATGGAGTATAATGCCAGTGAAGGAAAGATAATTCTGTCCTGTGAACATTTTATTTGTTTTTATTTTCATTATGTATATACCTACTAAGCAACCTGTAATGCACATATGCTGTTGCTGTTGGTGGTGGTAGGTGCCAAGGAGTCCATTCTGGCACATAGTGACGCTATGTCCAAAAAAACAAAAACCGACACCCTCCTGCACCATCCTCACGTTGCTCCTATGCCTGAGATCACTGTGGCAGCCAGGTATCTTTGATGGCCTTCTGTTTTTCACTGCCCTTCTATTTTACCCAGCACGAGGTCCTTCCACAGGGACTGGTCTCTCCTGGTGACATCTTTGCCATCTTTGCCTCTAAGGAGCACCGTGGCTGTACTTCTTTCAGTACAAAATGGTTTGTCCATTTCGAAGTCCACGGTACTTTCACTGTTCTTCTCGAGCACCATCGTTCAAGTGCACAGATTCTCCTTCTGTCTTCCTTATTCAGTGTCCACCTTCCATAGGCATATAAGGTGACTGAAACAAACATGGCTTTTGTAGGTGCACTTTAGTTCCCAAGGTAATACATACTCCTATAAGTTGGTCCCCGTAAAATGTCTACAATTGCTGCCCTAGTCAGTTTATGGACCATTGACAATAATTTTTTAAAAGATGTTCAACCTATCTCCCCACCCCATGTCCAAGAGCAGGAGACAGAAATGAAGATGAGGGACTTAAATGAGTGTGTGATAAAGCCTCCAAAATGCAATCATTTGCTTAAATCAGGGCATATTTAAATATTCTAATAGATCATCTTAAAAGAACATGTTTGCTTCTTGGCTTCTTCCCATGCCAGCCCACTGCGAGTAACTCTCTTAGCAATCCCAACTCTAACCTGAAAGCTTCCTTCTAGGGTCAGAACGTAAGCCAGTGGTCCAGATGGATGCCCATCAGAGGAAAGAATTGGACTCACAGAGAAGCACATTGAGATGACCCTGGGCTCCAGGATCTCTGGGACTGTTCTCATCGCCACTTTCCAATGAAGGATGTCCCTCTGCCGAAACCCCCTAGCAAGAGCTCACATGGGGGACGCCCAGCTTCTTCCTCTCAAACAGCACCTATGTCTTTCCCTATCACTATAAATACATTAACAATGCAGCAGCTATTGGTGCATAGGTTGCAACCAAGCACATTTAATTGCCTCGGATGATGAAGAGTTAACACTGTTGACCTACCCAGAGGGAAATTGCAAGGAATATCCAATTAGAGGCATCCAGTCTCTGAAAATATCCACTGTACCAGGAGTGCTTAATAATAATCATGGTAATCACAACAATTCTAAAGATTTATATTTTTGAGCTGTAAGCCATTTCTCGCCCGTGGAAACTTTATTTGCTGGAAAGCAGATCCTTGCAATTATTCAAATGGAAGATTTGTAATTGTTGTTGTTGTTGTTCCCCATGGCCTCTCGGACAGAGGAAGGACAGAGAAAGCCATCCCAGAGGGGATCAGAATCAATCCAAGCTGCTCATTAAAAGGTAAACCGTCGATAATCTTTGTCAGGCCTTTTTGTCTCGGGCTTTAGTACACGATGATCCCTAAGGCGGCATGCGGTATTGAGATTTAGAATGGCGCCCGGTGGACACATCCCTATTGGCAGGGATTAACCCTCTGCAGGCGGAGGCAGACTTTCTCCAAACAGGGGTGAAACCCCAAATGGACACAGCTTAGGAGATGGCCACACCCTTCTGCAGGAGGCACAGGGTTTTCTTTGGAGAGAGATCAATATCTCCAGGGGTCTGGGAACCAAACTGAGCCACTGGGGGGAACAATAAGAAGACATGGTCAGTGGGAACTCCCCCACCCATGTCTCACACATTTACAATTAAACTATCATTAGCGTTTGAGCAGAGTACTTGGTGTGAATGCCTCCTCTTTACCGCCTGTTTTGCAGTTTGCTTCCTCGGATTATTTTCAGTTGGTTCAGCCTGTAATGCTGGGAAGAGGGCTTATGATCTCTATTTTCCAAAAACACCAAAACAAAACTCAGGAGAAGAAACGTATTGCGTAGTTCACTCCTGTGTGGCACGTCTTTAAGAATCACGTGTACTTTGCTAACACACAGAGTTCTATCTGCAGCCTGAACTAGTCCTGGAGCCATGGATTTGCATTCCAACTGCCTGTTTGACATCTCAATGTGGGTATCCAGTAGGCGTGTCAAAGCTAACACGTCCCCATTCTCCATTGCTCCACTTTTAAATCACCCTTGGGGTCTCATCTCACATATATGATTCAGCAGCTCACCCTTAGACCCAGGATCAGACCCTTTTCTCACCCATTTGTCAGATCCGTGATTCCCTTCTTGGAAACCTTTTTCAAACTCCTCTGTTTGGATGGCTGGCAGCACCTTCCCTCATCTTTTCTCATCTTTTCTACATCATTGAATCACTGTCCTTTCATGTTCCTCGGCACTCACAGAAACAAAAAAGTCCCAGGTGCGAGGTCAGGTGAGTCAGGTGCGTGGGGCAAGAAAGGCATGCTGTTTTCTGCCAAAAACTGGCACACTGAGATGACTGCGTGAACAGGTGCAAAACCAGTCTCCTGTCTTCCACAAATCATGCCTTTTTGTCACACCCTGTTGTGCAATCTTTTCAGAACCTCTAAATAGAAAGCTTGAGCAACAGTCTGACCTAGTGGAATGAACTCCAAATGCACTAAGCCCCTCACATCAAAAACAAAAACAAACACACAAAGGAACATTGCCTGATCTTTGGTTTTACTTGGTGAGCTTTCTTTGGGCGAGGGGATGATGGCGCCTTCCACGGACTTGATCGATCTTTGCTGTGGGTCCTAAGAATAGCACCATGTCTCATCACTTGGTCAGAAAGAGTCTGGGTCACTTCAGGGCTGTTCTTTCAAAGCATAGCTTGTTTCCACTCCACACTTTCCCCTAGTCAGTCAGAATCCGAAGCACACATTTTGCAGCGACCATTCCCATTCCCAAATCTTCCATTAAAATTCACTGAACCAAGCTCCAAGATTCCACATAACTTCTCCATCTCTTCAATGGTCCAGAATCCAGTCTTTGAGTACAAGTGCACACATTTCGTCACCATTTTTGTCCATTCAGGAAGTGGACGGACATCCAGAACAAGGTGTGTCATCAATCGATGACATTTCACCCTTTTTGAAAGGAGAACGCCACTTGTACACCTGATTTTCAGTGCTGTCCTTCTCAACTGTGTTCAACATCACAACAGTTTCTATGGAACCTTTCCTGAGCAGGAAACAAAATTTCACAGCCGCATGCTGTCCTCTTTATTCGGCCATCACAAAAAAACAAGGTTTGAGCAAACTGCTTTCATGAAAAAAATTAAAAAACTCACTGTGACCCGAGAGTCACCTTCCCAGGCAATGCCTCTGGGCGCACGAACTCGGACTGAGTTGCTAGCTGCTCGCCTAGCAGGGGTGGGGTGAGGGGCCAGGGGTGGGGCGGGGTATTATGAAAGTTCTGCCCAGCGGAGGTTCCTCTGTTTTGTTTTGTTGGTACTCCTACACTCACACTGTCTGAAGTGGAACTGCTGTGTGCTGCCCTCAAGTTAGTTCCAATGCATGGTAACCCCTATATAATACCAGGGACCCTGCCAGATGGGGACTGGTAGCTCCTACCAGTTCCCCACATTCCTGTGCATTCACTCTGTTCCTGGTAGAGTCTCTTCACCTTCTCCTGGGATCTGGAAGGGCCCTCTAACTTGATCTGACCAAGAGGGTGTGGCAGAAGTGATGCTCTACAATGATAGAGCTTAAACCCGTCCCCTTGGCATGTAGAAAATCATTCCCCTGGCGTCTTGCCGACATTAAAACAGACAGGAACCTGAAGGGCTTTCCCCTGCATGTGCCGTCAGCATTGAGCGCGGTGCCCTGTGTCAGAGGACTACGGAATGCAAGGGTTTCTTTGGTTGAGTTTCAGAAGCAGATCTCCAGGCCTTTCCTCTGAGACAGTTTGTTGTGGACTTGAACATTTAGGTTAGCCGCTGGAGACATCAACCCTTTGCCTCCCCTGGGGATTATTGGCACATTATGCACCAGTAGATAATTCACACACCTACAACTTCAGCTCAAACCTTGCTTCCACTTATCTTGTCTTCCCTGCAGAATTATTGCAGTTACACAAATATATCGACAATTATCCATTCTCTCTTGGCGCGTGCACGCGCGCACACACACACACACACACACCTGAGTCTTTCTCCAAGCTACTATTTTGTCTACTTAGGGGAAACTCCTCTTGCATTTTGACCCAGGTGGCCCCAGGTGGCCTCCTAGTTAGGCATGGGGCTACTAATCACAAGGTCAGCAGTTTGAAACCACCAACTACTGTTTGGGGAAAAGGCAAGGCTTTCTACTTCTGTGGAAGGGAGACTGTGAGTGAAAACCAACTGGGCGCTAGTGAATTTGGATTTGGATTTGGGGGATAACTCTGACCTCCATGTGGAACCATGGCTCTGGCCTCTGTGTACCCTGAAAGTCCCAGAGCTTCCCCAGGTGACAGCACCCATGACCTTGACGTCTAATGATCTCTGGGTTTGTTGTCTCCTCCACTAGAAAGAAAACTCATTGAGGGTAGGAAAATGTTGTACTTCTCTCCATTGTTGGCACATAGCAGACATTCATGAATTGAAATCGTGAATTGTATTGAATGACTGAAGCCTCATATATGCTTACAATTTACTTGGGGATGAGGGATAAGTTTAGAATGCATAGAACAACAAGAGAACAAGGCAAATGGTAAACAACTAAGTACCAAATGGATACCAAATGTTCACAGCTCCCGAAATACTCTTATCTTGATAATTGGCCCTGCTATATTTGGTTCTTCGTATTAGTAGTAATTAGAATAATAATGATCTATTACAATAAAAACTTTAGTTTTTGAAATGCTTTTGCATGCATTATCTCATTTGATTCTACTCCAATTATTTAGGGACAAAGAAGTCATAGAATTACTTATGCTCCATCATGTAACCTGAGCAGGTTTCCATGTCACTTATTTTTGCTGAACTCAATTGACTGCAAACCAAATTGCTATTCTGTTTGAGTTTTAGGAGAAGGAAGAACTTCTCTGTCCCCCTAAATAATGTAATAAAACAGAAAGTAGAATTAGTATTCTCAAGACATGTCATTTCACACAATCCTTTGGTTTAAAAAAAATCACTGCTATCGAGTTGTTTCAGACTTACAGTGGCCGTATAGGACAGAGTAGAATTTCCCTGTGGGTTTCTAAGACTAACTCTTACGGGAGTACAAAGCCTCATATTCCTCCCACAGAGTGGCTGGTGGTTTTGAACTACTGACCTTGCAACAAGCAACTCAAAGCATCCACCAGGGCTCACTAAATCTCCCTGAAAGGTGTGAATCTTTGAGCAGCAAGACATTTAATAAACATTTAATGCCCTTAAACTGAATACCTATGAAACACACATTCTACACACAGATCCCTCTCCATTTGTAGATCGGCAATTCTATCTCCAAATACCCATAGGACCCCCACCCGAGGGCAGAAAAACAATCTAAAAACAACAGGCGGGTTAGCTGTGAATTAAGTTAAGGCCAATCCAAATCGCCCCTTGTCCATTACGGCACTCCGTATTGAACGACTACCCTGAGCCGAGTATCGGATCGGTGGTGTGCTAAGCTTTTTATCTTCATTATCTGTAATCCATACACATTCCCAGGAGGCAGGCATTATTACCCCCATCTTTCAGATGAGAACACCAATGGGGACTCAAAGAGGTAAGGCAAAGGTTACAAAGTTACCTTGCTGTCAAGTGGCTGGGGGTAGAATGGATATCCTCCTGCCTTCAGTGCTAGTGCTCCCTTTACCCCCAAAAGGTTAGTTAATGATACAATGAATGAATATTTTAGGGTGCCCAGTAATCTTAGGGACATGTCATTTCAAATGTTTCTCATTATTGCTCCTAATGAAAACATGAATAATTAATTGAGGACTGACAGTTGCCTCCTGAGACAAAACACTACGTGTTGCAGATGAGTCTCCTCTATGTATGTAACACTGTAGCAACTGGTGAAAACATGGGGAGTGCTTCTTTTTCCTAGTTCGCACACCTGCTTCCATTCTAGATGGAAGCAAGGAGTGAGATAGATAATTAGTCAAAGTTCTCACTCTCAGACGTCACACACAAGCATCTCTATTTCCCACTGTGCCTCTTCTTCTTCCAGGATCTCAAAGCACTCCAGAAGCACCCAATTCAAAATAAAATAAAATAAAGCTTCCTGACCAGGAAGAACCAGCTAAGTAGTAAAGGTTTAGCAGGCTTTCCAGGTTTCCTACTGGCCAACATCTCCACCAACTATAACTTGCCATTCTGAGTGGATTTGCTGGAAAATGACCAGAGCCTTCTTCGTGGGTGCCCCATCCACTTGCCACCACCCAAAGATTCCTTTGGCTAAGTCTTCCCTCCCAACATCTGTGAACTTTAGATTCGTAAGGAAGGGTGCAATTGCAGGGGCCACGAATCAATTCTAAAATCACTCTAAAATGGTGCAGCTTCCATAAATAAGAATGCCACCTCCTTAGGGAAAAGGGATACCTGTTGACCTCTGCCTGGAAGGAGGGAGAGGATGGAATGGTGAGGGGGCTTTCCTGGAGAAGGGGCATTGGGGCTGTCTTGAAATGAACAGAAATTTACTGAGTGGGCAAGTGAGGAGGCATGAATTAGTGAAGTGACTGTGTGCAAGAATGCATTTGGGAAGGGGGCAGAAGCGGGTGTGTGCAAAGTATCAGGCTGTGAAGTGACATGGTGCAGCAACCCTGCATGCCCATGTTTGCTTGTTTCTAACCACTTGACTTGGTTTCTCTCGTTCATCTGGTGAGGAACTCATGCCCAGCTTTTAAGATACAGTTGACAATGACTTCCTCCAAGAAGCCTTCCTTAACCCTCCACTTCCAGGATAAAGTAGCTCCCTTGCTTTGTGTCTCCAAACAAATCCTAGTCTTCCCAAAAAGTAGTAAGCAAAGCCTATCTATGTCAAGGAGAGCATCCTGTTTACCTGCCTGACTCCCCAAGTAGACTTTCAGGTCTGTGTTATTGTCCCACTGTTATTGCACCACAGTACCACACATTTGGAGACTCAAAAAGCAAAAACAGATATTGGCTGTCTTTCACCTCTGGAACCCAGAAGTCCAAATGACTCCATCTTCCCACGTGTCACTGGGCTGGTTCTGACTCTAAGCAAACCCAAAGACGGTCTCTGAGAGAGGACACCTGTATGGGAGCAGAGAGCCTCGTCTTTCTTCCAGAGATCAGCTGGCTGGTTTCAAGTGCCAGCCTTGAGGTTCAAGGTTCCACACTTGCCCGATAGGGCTACCAGGGTGTCTTCTACTGAGTTTTAAAGGACTAATAGTGACGTGTTAGTAGGGAGAATTTCTTATGGAGACTCCAGAAGACAATCCATTTCTTGCCTCTTCCAGCTTCTGGCCTGTGGCCGTATCACTCCCAAGCATCACCTCTCTCACCACATGACCATCTCTTGGTCTATCGTCAAACCCCTTTGAGCTTCCTCTTAATGGGATACTGTGGTTCTGTCAGGGTTCGACCAAATATCCCACAGAACCTCTCCATCTCAAAATCTTTCATTGCATCTACCAAGTTCTTTTTGCACACACAGTTGCTCTCACAGATTTCAGGGATTAGACTCTGGATATCCTTGGGGGTTAGCATCTAGCCGACCACAAGATCCTCATTGTCATTGGATCCAACTCACTCCTCATTCTGCCCTTCCTTCGTGCCCTACAGAGCCTCAATGGACCGGAATTTCGAAATCAATTAAATCAGTGGCTGAAAGCAAAATGGGTGCTTTCGGAGACCAAGAGGTGGTGTGACTGCTCACAACGATGGACGCACGGTGATTGATATCACAAAACATCTTGTAGGCCAGTGTAAGTTTGGCATGATGTGATGTTCAGTGAGGAGCTAATGAGGACTTCGTGTGAATGTTTTTGGAAAGCTTCTTATACGAACACACAAAAGAATAGTACCAGTGCCCACCTAGCCTCTGACATTTGCATCACGTCTGGCTAAATTTAGGAAATAAGATTCTTTTCCCTAAATGGCAAAGAAATCTTACTCTGAATGTTCTTTGTTGGTGGAATAGCACACAAGTTTCAGGCTGTGTCCTGGGGAAAGCGCCGGTATAAAGAAAGCCAAGTCCCTGCAGCAACTGGGGCCATTGTATTCTAAGGAGGAGAGTCCATGGTGTCTTTCCTGGGAATAGCTTCCCCTGCTGCAGTCCACTGTGGGATACCTTGCAGGAGCCCGGGAGCAAAGCCGAGGAGGAGGGTGGCTGAAAGCAATGCAGACAGCGCCACGTACACTTAGCAGGAACTACAAATTGTAGAAGCCCGCTCCTCTGGAGTGAAGACTCGTGCCTGCACACCTGGAGTAACAGAGGTGGGAGATCAAAAGCAGAGGGCAAGGAAAGAAACGAACGGCTTCAAGGGATTTTGTGGTAGGATGGGCAGCTGCCAAGCAAGTGGGAATATGTTCGGCACTTGATGGAAAGAGCTGAGGCAGTGCCAGCATCGCTCTCAGAACCACAGCCTGGTGCCAGGAACCTCTGTAGGTACGTGTTCTCTCTCTCCTTCACAGTCGCAGAGAGAAAGTGGCATTATCAAATCCCATCTTGTCATAAACATGATTCATTTGCCTTTTTCTAATCCTTTGTACCGATTCAACCAGCAAGGTGTGCTCCCTTCTCTGATTCCAATTGAGGTTCACACACACACTCCCCACAGGGGAGGCTGGGAGGCCTCAAGATGCCTGGTCACCCAGGAAGATGCCGAGGCTCCCAGAGCACAGGAGCTCCTCCCCCTGGTTGCATGCAGACTTAGTCTGGGTGGTCTGCTTCCAAGCCTGCTCTGGGGGCTACATCACAGACACGGTCTGTCTCTCACAGACTCATGACAGAGCCACACACGGACAGGGTGGGGGTTATTGTTGGCCGCCATTGAGTTGGCTTCCAATTCAGAGGGACCCCCATTCACACAAGGAACAGAATATTGTGATCCACAGGGCTTCTCACCGACGGATGTTTAGGGAGGAGACTGCCACGCTTTTCTTCCGTGTGTGTGTGTGTGTGTGTTTTATATATGGAATCTCCCCTGAACCTGTTCAGCAACACACAAACTTCCACTAACAAATTAGGGGTGACCATGGTAGTCTAGGGATGTAGTCCCTGTGGCGTAGTGAGTTATGCCTTGGGCTACTAGCCAAAATGTCAGCAGTTTCAAACCAACCGGGCACTTGGAGGTAGAAAGAAGGAGTTCTCTATTCCTGGCCAGAATGGTGGACTCAGAAGCCCCCAGGGGCAGATCTCCCCTGTCGGACAGGGTGCTAGGAGTTGGAATTGACTAGATGGCTGTGAGTTAAGGTTTTCATTTGGGCGCTTCAGGAGTGCTGCATGGGAGCTAACTTTTTGTACGGAAAGAATTCGGTACCCTTCACAATAGCCAAATACAAATTGAAATGTCTAGGGATACACCTGACTGAAAAACAAAAGATGTATACAGGGAGAACTATAGAACACTATTACAAGAAACCAAGAACAACCTCAACAAATGGAAGAATATCCCATGCACATGGATTAGAAGACTCAATATAGTTAAGATGTCAGTTCTGCCAAAAGCACTATATAAGTTTAATGCCATCCTGATATAATTACCCTCATCTTTCTTCAAAGATATGGAAAAACTGATTACCAACTTCATATGGAGAGGGAAGAAGCCCAGAATTAGCAGAGAACTCCTCAAGAAGAAGGACACCATGGGAGGGCTTGCTTTACCTGACTTTGGCACATACTATAAAGCCACAGTTCTCAAAACTGCATGGTATTGGTACAATGACAGATACTCAGACCCAATGGAAAAGAACTGAAAACCCAGTAATAAAGTAATCAGCATAAGACAGCTGATCTTTGGTAAGGGCCCCAAAAATATCAAATGGGAAGCAAATGCCCTCTTTAACAATTGGTGTTGGAAAAAAATGGATATTTACCTGCAGTAAAATGAAGCAAGACCCTTATCTCACTCCATGCACAAGAATAAACTCAAGGTGGATCACAGACCTTGAAGTTAAACCCCAAACTCTTAGGGCCATCAGTGAGGGAATTGGGACCAACTTGAGAACTTTGGCACAGGGAATATACAGGCTATCAGAAATAGGGAAGGAGACACACACACAGAGGAGGCACAAATTGACAAATGGGATATACTGAAGATAAAACACATGTGTACATCTAAAGAATTCACCAAGAGAGTAATAAGAGAGTCCACAGACTGGGAAAACATCTTTAGCAATGACACATCAGACAAAGGTCTTATTATTAAAATCTACAATATTCTGCTAGCTTCCAAAAAGAAAAAGACTAATAGCCCACTTGAGAGGTGGGCAAAGGACTTGAACAGAAGTTTCACAGGGGCAGAAATCCGAATGGCCAACAAACATATGAGAAAATGTTCCAGATCTTTAGCCATAAGAGAAATGCAAATTAAAACAACAATGAGGTACCACCTGACACCCTCAAAGGTAGCCCAATTCAAAAAATCAGAAAGCAACAAGTGTTGGAAGGACTGTGGGGAGACAGGAACTCTCATCCACTGCTAGTGGACCTGTAAGTATGTACAGTCACTATGGAAATCAATCTGGCGATATCTAAAACAGATGGAAATAGAGTTACCATATGACCCAGCAATCCCCCTACTGGGCATATACCCAGAAGAGGCAAGAAACAAAACATGACCAGACATCTGTGCTCCAATGTTCATTGCGGCACAGTTCACAATTGCAAGGAGCTGGAAGCAACCCAAATTTCCATCAACTGATGATTGGATTAAAAAAACTGTGGTAGATACATAAAATGGAGTACTACGCATCACTAAAAAGCAGCGATGAACGTATGAAGCACATAGCGGCATGGGAAGAACTCGAGGAAACCATGCTAGGCGAGGTAAGTCAGGCACAAAAGGACAAGTACAGCATGAGCCCGCTGAGGTATTAAAAAAAGAAAGAAAGAAAAAGGGGCACAGGGAAAAAGCTACTGTATACAAACATTTTTGGGGTGAGGACTGTGTATTATGGCAGACACCAGATCAAATCCAGGGATGCACATGGTAGACAACTGGGTAGGAGGTGGGGAAAGAAAAAAAAAAGGATGAATATAAGGAAGAAAAGGGGAGCGGGGCATGGAGCACTAGCCCACCCAAGGGGAGGGTATTGTTTATCTCTCCACAGGGAAAGAGGGACCAGACTTCAACCCAGTGCCACTAGGTGTGAATGCAACATCCCGGTGTGGAGTAGGGAACCAGTGGAGAGGTCTGGGAGGCTGGCCCCAGTACCAAAAATTAAGTGGATTCCTGCCCCTCCCCCCAGAAGAATTTGTTTCAAAGGACGACGTTGATTCTGCAGCTCTGGGAGAGGGACATACCTGATCAGAGCACACGGGAGCAGATGAAGGGGGAGGAGGAGAGAGTGGAGCACAGTCTGGCCCACCAGGCCGTGAGGATGATGTTCCTGATTAGAGCAGCCAGTCCACAGAGAGGACAACATGGCTGGCCCCACTCTGAGACATGATGCCCCTCAGTGACCCATGGCTCTACAAGGGACAGCATCGGAGACACAGTGTGGGAATTGCACCTGACCTGATCCCACCATACCGAGGCAAAGCACTGGAGGAGTGCAGCAGAACAGCAAGGGAATGGAGCAGCAAGGTCCCCAGGGAATGCTGAAAGTGGACTTTGGGGCCAGGGCGAGGTACCCCAACAGACTGGACTGGAAAACACTCCTAAAGGCCAACAAACAATCCTTGAACTAACTACAAGCTTTTCTTTCTTGATGTGTTTTGTTTTGTTCTTTATCAGTAGTCTGTTGCTGTTTTGCTGTATACTGTTGCTTTGTTTTCCTCTGTCTTGTTTTTGTGCATGTTATTATCTCCACAGGTCTGTCTAAATAAGATAGACTGGATGAACTATCTGGAGGAAAAACAACAGTACCAACAGTTCCGGGGGGACTTGGGATAGGGGGAGGTGGCGGGGGGGGGGGTAAGGAAGTGGTGTTAACAAACCCAGGGGCAAAGGAACAATATGGGATCCAAATTGGTGGTGAGGGGGGAGTGACAGGCCTGGTTGGGAATGATCAAGGGTAAGATAACGTAACAAAGAGGTATAGCTGTAACCCAGGTGGGGACAGAGCATGATAGTGTGGCAGGAGGAAGGTCAAGGGAAATAGAAGAAAGAACTAGGAGGCAAAGGGCATTTATAGAGGTCTAGACAAAGACATGTACATGCAAATATATATATGAGGATGGGGAAATAGATCTATGTGCCTATATTTAAAGGTTTAATATTAAGGTGGCAGAAGGACCTTGGGCCTCTACTCAAGCACTCCCTCAATGCATGAATACTTTCTTACATTAAATTGCCACTCTATGATGCTCACCCTCCCGACACAACCGCTGAAGCCAAAGCAAGGGAACAAGCAAATGTGGTGAAGAAAGCTGATGGTCCCGGCTATCAAAAGAGATAGCGTCTGGGGTCTAAAAGGCTTGAAGATAAATAAGCGGCCATCTAGCTCAGAAGCAACAAAGCCCACATGGAAGGACACACCAGCCTGTGTGATCACGTGGTCCCAAAGGGATCAGTTATCAGGCATCAAAGAACAAAAAATCATAACATTGGGTGCACACCTCCATGATACGATCGCCGAGGACAAACGGGTGCATAAGCAAATGTGGCAAAGAAAGCTGATGGTGCCCGGCTATCGAAAGAGATACTGTCTGGGGTCTTAAAGGCTTAAAGGCGAACAAGCGGCCATGTAGCTCAGAAGCAACAAAGCCCACATGGAAGAAGCACACCAGCCTATGCGATCACGAGGTGTCGAAGGGACCAGGTATAAGGCATCATCAAAAAAAAAAATCTTACCACTGTGAATGAAGGGGGGAGTGCAGAGTGGAGACCCAAAGCCCATTTGTCGCCCACTGGAGATCCCCTCACAGAGGGGTCTAGAGGAGGAGATGAGTCAGTCAGGGTGTGATGTAGCACCGATGAAGAATACGGCTTTCCTCCAGTTCCTAAATGCTTCCTCCCTCGCCAACTACCATGATCCAAATTCTACCTCGCAAGTCTGGATAGAGCAGAGGTTGTACACTGGTGCATATGGGAGCTGGAGGCACAGGGAACCCAAGGTGGATGATACCTTCAGTACCAGGGCTGTGAGAGGTGATACTGGGAGTGTAGAGGGTGAGTGGGTTGGAAAGAGGGATCAGATTACAAGGATCTACATGTGACCTCCTCCCTGGGGGATGGACAACATAAAAGGAGGTGAAGGGAGACGCCGGACAGGTCAAGATATAACAAAATAATAATTTATAAATTATCAAGGGCTCACAAGGGAGGGGGGAGCGGGGAAGGAGGAGAAAAAAGAGGACTTAATGCAAAGGGCTTAAGTGGAGAGAAAATGCTTTGAAAGTAATTAGGGCAAAGAATGTACAGGTGTACTTTATACAATTGATGTATGTATATGTATGGATTGTGATAAGAGTTGTATGAGTCCCTAAAAATGTTTTTTAAAAAAAGAATTCTACTCTGGAACCACCTCTGGATCAGCCCCACCTCTACTTCTTCCAATGCACATAGAAACACATACATGTACACACGCATTTATGGGAAAACATACACTCACAAAACAATACCGACTCAAACCACTGCCATGGAGTCGATTGGACTTTATAGAAGTCCTGCAGGACAGACTAGAACTGCTTCCTATGGGCTTCAAAATTCAAGGAAGAATGACAACCCCCAACACCTGACTCCATGCCATCGAGTGACTTGGGGCTCACAGCGATCCTATAATACAGAGGTGAACTGCCCATGTGGGTTTCTGAGATTCTAAATCTTTATAGGAACAGAAAACCTCATCTTTCTCCTGCAGAATGGCTGATGGACTCAAACTGCTGATCTTGTGTTAGTAGCCGACTGCATAACCCACTAGGCCAATAACATTATCGAATAAATTTTCAGAAAATTTTTTGAAGTTTCTTTGTACATATATGTATGATACACGTAACATATGTATCGTTATATATTGTACATACATATATACATACATGCACTCTAAAACATTTTGCAATTAAGGTGATTTTGACTCCTAGGGAGCCTACAGGACAGAAGGGGGTTTCCAAGATTGTAAGCTTTATGAAAGCAAATGACCACGTCTTTCTCCCACAGAATGGCTGGAGGATTCAAAACGCCTGAGCGCTTTACCATTGCAGCACCAGGGCCTCCAATGTGCAGTATGTCATAGCTTTCACAGGAAAGCACTTCAGATAGTAATGAAAACAGTACCAAGTACCATGTTCAAGTGAAATGGAGACAAGGGAGTCCTTCTTTAATAATTTAAAGAAGGCCAAAATGATGCCAACTTCAGAAAGATCAATGGTGTGCACTCGGGCATTTGTTCGGTTGAAAGCTATAGACTAATTACGATATGTGTAGAACCCTTCCCAGAATAAGAGTTCATTTATCAGCGGATTCTCAAAACTCTCAAACACTGAAAGACTTCTGTGTGGCAAGCCTTGGGTTGGCGTTGAGACACACAGATAGGTTAAGACACAGCCCTTGGCCTCAGGAGCTGCCAGTGCAAGGGGTTGGCAGGCTTGTAAAACTAGTGAGATGGATGTTTAAAGTCTAATCCCTAGAGTGTGGACATAAGTTTATTTGGTAATAAAACTTTCTTTGTTATGTTAACAGGCCCTCCCAGTGCTTTAAATCAATCACTTGGGAGTTCAAAGTAACTGATGGGGAAGAGAAGTCACACCTTAGGAACCTTGCAAAGGAACCTAGGAACAAAGGCTGTAAAGAAACAAGAATTTCCCTAAGGGCCAAAAGAATGAGCCTTCCCCTGAAAGTGGCACCCAGAATTAGGACTTTTAGCCTCCTGAAGTATGAGAAAATTAATGCCTATTAATGTCACCCAGAGAATTCAGACAAATAGTAATTGTGTTACAATTCAACAAGTGTGCTGGACTGACTGTATTGGCTTAGTTAATGTGGCGTGGCACTTACATACTGGGCTATGTACGAGCTAAAGATCAGCAGTTCGAAACCACTAGCTTCTCTGAGCTAGAAAGACGAGGCTTTCTAATCCCATAAAGACTCACAATCTTGTACATCCACAGGGACAATTCTGCCCTTTCCTACAGGTTAGCTATGTGTTGTACTAAACTTGATGGCAGTGAGTGTGAGGTTCCAATAGCTAATGCAATGCCTTCATAGAACTCATGGGCACAATTTATGATTAAGGGTTTTTATAGGAAGTTACTAAATTGTAATACCAGTAAGAAATGCTCCTGGTTGAGTGGTTTACCAGGACATGTTACCAAGTTCTGTCTAGTTTGCTAATAAATGCCCAGTGGGGCATATCACTCTTCTGTAAGCCGTGACCCAAAGGCATTCAGCTCAAGCTCTATGGGCTAGCCAACCCATCTCCCTAAATGAAGTACCCAAAGGCACCCTCCTCCCCTGCCCCTGCTCCCACTCTAGTAAGCCTCAGCCTGAAATCACTCAGTTCCACTTAGGTGGGTCAACTCCTTTATTAAGCCCAACTTCCTGTATTAAGTGCCCCGAGGCACCCCCCACGATGCAACACAACTTCCTTCACAAAAGCACTCAGCTTCACTTGCTCTGAGAGGTTGGGTCCCCCATCATTCTGTTTCACACTCTGACTCTGGTTCCCCTGCTGCTCCTCTGCAAGGTCCCTAAGGTGTGACTTCTCTTCCCCATCTGGTCTTCTCCCTGACCTTCATCAGGTTACCTTTGAACTCCTAAGTGATGGATTTAAAGCACTGATAAGGTCCGTTAACATAACAAAGAATGGTTTATTACCAAATAAACAAATCCACAGTCTAGGGGTTAGACTTCAAACAAAAATGTGATGATTGGTTGGATGTTATGGCTGTCATCTGGGTCCAGGGGGTTCACTGCATAGGGATCTCTGGTCCAGAGGGCATGTTCCCCTCCTGGCTCACGTTGGTAATGAGATTCCCTCCTCCTGCATCTCAGAGAGCTCCTTTGAGACACAGCAGGATGGCACTCCAGGGGATCAACATCCCAATAACGCACAGGTAATCCTATCAATACCTTCTCCACCTTCTCTTCAGATCCATGCAGGGAAAGGTCTTCCGTGGGAGTTAGAGATTTAATATCAAATCATCCACTGACCCATGGGAACACGGAGGAGGGATGTCTAACTCAGGCTTACTTCAAGCTCCCGTGGAGTTTATACTGAAGTGAGCAAATGCATAGGAGCTGGCTAGAGGACAAGCGCTCAATACATGTTTATTGAATGCACAACGAGTGAATGACTGAATGAAGACAGGACTCCAATTTCTCCCAATGGGCCTCATCCCTTTGGCGGGCATCCATAGCAGTTCTTCAGCCTCTCCACGGAGTCGAAGATGAGAATTTATTGAGTGGAAGCCCTCAGAACTCATAGATAATGCATGAAGTGTTTAGGTAGTGGATGTCACACTCAATAAACAATGAAGCCCATAACACGAGAAAACGAAAAGATGGCAGGCTCTTCCCACTGTCTAATGAAAAAGAAAAAAAAAGACATCGGGTCTCTTTTCACTCAGGGGTACCTCCACATACCGGCCCATCCTGTCCTTCTGCAAGGACCTTTTGGATGCCCAATTAATAAGCAACCTAGAAACAAGTTTCTCTTCTTCAGACAAACAGCCAGCGAAGGAAGCACAATTTATATCTATTATGTTTTCATCAGGCTCCCGGCTCTGTATGGGCGAGGCTAACTAAGAAGGACTGCTAGGGAAATGTAGGAGGAGGACAAATGAATGTTTTACCTTTGGCATTTAGATGGGGATCTGATCCTGAACCCTGAGTGTCTTCCTATGACATTTCCAGGGCTGAAATGGGGGTGGGGTGGGAAACGGGTCTAAGTATAGCTAGATTTGGTAATGAATCCATCTGGTCACATATCAAGCTTTTAAATATTTACAGTGATGGCCCTGGCCTGATTAAACGTGCAGGAAAACAGCAGCAGCAGGGTTTACGTATAGGGCTAAAGAAACTGCCGTTAGCCAGCACGGTGGCGGCAGTTCCCTGAAATTTCTAGGGGGAAATGTGTGTGTGTGTGTGTGTGTGTGTGTGTGTGTGTTTGCCACATTCTGAGGGTCAGAGAATGGGAGGGAAGCGTCAGGCAAATGGCTTGCTGGTATTTCTAAAACTGCATAAAGGGTACAGCCAAGAGCATGTATGCAGCTATTGAGTCTCTATTTACATTGATTCCCATCTTAAAAGGCTATGCCATGCTGATTGCCCATGAGGAGGCAATTCCAGCAGAGGGGAAAAATGGGGATGAGAAATAAATACTGGGAAATAAAGCACTCCCTCCTATTAGGAGAACTGCAAAAAAAAAAAAAAAAAAAAAACAGAAAGTGAATCTGATTTGGAACCCAGTCTTCTGAGTGTCTATTTCAACCCAGTGAATTGCGTGAACACAATGTGGTCTCTTTAAAGAACCATATGGCCGAGGTACCAGGAGATCTCAGTTCCCATCTGGCCTGGAACTCTCTCCCTCATTGTATGAAGATGGACAAACCACCTAACCTCCAAGAGATTATAGTCTCTCTTGTGTCCAATGAGAACAACTGTTGCTTGTGGGCGCTGACGCCATTGCACTGCTGTCAAACTCTGGTGGACACGTAATTGGTGGGCCGTAAAAGGAATGCACTAGGCTGCAACTAGGAATTATTATTTTAATGGAACAAACGAGAATAAAGTGGTATGAAGAATACCTGATAGATACCAAAAGCCAAATTTTATGTGTAAGTGTGGGGATGCGCTATAGCTAAGCTACTGGAAATAATGTTCGCAATATGTGAAATGCTAGCAGGACTCCCCAGGGTGGACATACTTCCGTGGAGCTGCAAAGCCAAGTTACATGAGGTGGAAGGATTGGGCATTCCACTTCTGACACACACAAAAAGAGGTCAATGATAGCCTAGTGAAGAGCAGACGTGCACTGTGCACAGTGGTGGAAGATGAGCCTCTTTGCCCAGAAGGCCCTAAAAATACACCTGAGCAAGAGCTGCCTTCTCAGAGTGGAGCTGACTTTCATGATGCGAATGGAGGGAGGTTTTCAGGATCTTCATTTGCTGATATGCCACAACTCAAAAAGAAACCACAATCCAATACCCGTTAGTAATTGGAATGTGAATGTACTAAGTTTGAATCTAGGAAAATTGGAAGTTGTCAACAATTAAATGGAATGCTTCCTTGAAGATCTATACTTACATAGGCATTAGTGAGCTGGACAAAATGGTGTAGATATTCCAAGTAGGACACTCACACAGTCCTGGTACTCAAGGAATGATGAATTAAAGAGGAACGGCATCATATTAATTCTCAAAAAGGGCCTTTGAAGATAGATCCTGAAATACAGCACTGTCATTGATTAGGTACTACACAAATGCCTCAAGGAAAACCAGTTAATCTTCAAATTCTGCACCTGTCACAAGTACCCAGGATGAAAACATTTATTTTGTGTTTGACCCACTTGTGTAGTCTGAAATTGCCCAAATATACAATCAACATGCTTTGATAATTTTTGGTGATTGCAAAGAAAATCGGAAAACAAAGACGAGTCGGTGGTTGGAAACTATGACCTTGGTTACAGAAACGATGATGAAGATGAGACCAGAGGATACCATGTTGCATGACCAATAGTGTGCTCTGAGAACATACTCTTTTTTAACAATACAAATGTCAGTTATGTGCACGAACCTCCCTGGATGGAATACAAAGGGATGAAATTGACTGCGGCAGTGGACGAAGACGAACATGAAACTCAAGATCATCAGTCAGAAAGAACCAGGTCAGGGGCTGACTGCTGAATAGACCTTCGGTTGCTCAGACACAAGTTCAGATTGAAACTGAAGAACATTCAGACAAGTCTATGAAAACAAAGCCATGAATACATCCCAGTTTAACATAAAGAGTATCTCAAAAACACATTTCATGTAATAAACACTAGGTTGATATTTTTTCAAAATAAATACTATAGAAACATTATGGGGTGGCATCAAAGGCTTCATACGTGAAGTAAACAAAAGATCATTAGAAAGACAAGGAAGAAAAGACTAAAATACATGTCAAAAGAGACTCTGAAAATTGCCTTTCTGAGTTGACTAGCTAAAGTGTATGAAGAAGTGAGAATGAAAAAGTGAGAGGGTACAAGAGCTGAACAGAAGATTCCACAGGGCAGCCAGAGAAGACAATGCAAAGTAAAAGTATAATAACAAAATGCACAGAGGTTTAGGCTCATAAACTGCACCAGATAGCACACTTGTCATTTCTCGAGCTGAACAAAGAAGCCAAGCCTCAGTTTGAACTATCGAAGGGTATTAGAGGGAAAATGAAGAGTGGTCCAGACAGCAGCACAGGAATATAGAATGGATGCAGAGTCACTTTTCCAAAAGAACGGGTTGCTATTAAACTAGTTTCGAAGGCAGCATCTGACCAAGGACTGGCTGTCCTGCAGGAAGTGAGCAGCAGGGAAGGCATTGGAGAAAAGCTCGGCTCCAGGAATTGCGCGGATACCAAGGGAGATGTTTCAGCAAATCGATGCAATGCAAGAACCACGCAAGAAACTGGGAAGATAGCTACCTGGTAAAGCGACTGGAAGAGATTCCTATCTGTGAGAAGCAGACATAATTATGCAGTTTAAATAGTATCATACACATGTCAAAGTTTATTAAGATACTAATAATTCAACAGTACATTGACAGGGAACTGCCAGATTCAGAAGACATGGAATGAGGAATATCATTGTGGTTATTTGATTAATTTTAGCTACAAGCAGAGAACACCAGGAAGTTGTTTAGTTGTGCATTATTGACTATGCAAATACATCAACTGCGTGCATCATAACATGTGGATCACATCAAGAAGAATGGAAATTCCAGAACATCCTCATGGCATAGTGGTTACATATTGGAATGCAAGGTCAGCAATTAGAAACAACGAGTCACTCCTAGAGAGAAAGAAGGGGCTTTCTACTCCTGCTAAGAGTTACTGTCTCTTTGGGGTCCGGGCTTGGCACCTCATCAGACTCAACCGGAAAACACCCCTAAAGGCCAACAAACAGTCTTTGAACTAACTACAGGCCTTTCTTTTGTGTTGTTGTTGCTTTTTGGGTTTTCTGTCATTGGCCTTTTGTTGTTGCTGTTTTGTTTTCTTTTGTTGCTTTGTTTTGCTCTGTCTTATTTTTGTGCATGTTTTAATCTCCACAGCTCTGTCTAAATAAGATAGACTGGATGAACAATCTGGAAGAGAAAACAATGGGACCAACAGTTCCGGGGGAACATGGAAGAGGGGGATGTGGGGGGAAAGGTAGTGGTGTTAACAAACCCAGGGGCAAAGGAACAACAAGTGATCCAAATCGGTAGTGAGGAGGGTGTAGGAGACCTGGTAGGGTGTGGTCAAGGATAATGTAACCGAGAAGAATTACTGAAATCCACATGAAGGCTGTGTATGATAGTGGGACAAGAGGAAAGTAAAAGGAAATAGAGGAAAGAGCTAGGAGGCAAAGGGCACTTATAGAGGTCTAAATAAAGGCATGTACATATGTAAATATATTTATATATGAGGATGGGGAAATAGATCTATGCATATATATTTATAGGTTTAGTAGTAAGATAGCAGATGAGCATTGGGTCTCCACTCAATACTCCCTCAATGCAAGAATAATTTGTTCTATTAAACTGGCATTCCATGATGCTCATCTTCCTGGCACAATCGCTGAAGACAAAGCAGATGTATGAGCAAATGTGTTGAAGAAAGCTGATGGAGCCTGACTATCAAAAGATATATCATCTAGGGTCTTAAAGACTTGAAGGTAAACAATCATCCATCTAGCTCAGAAGCAACAAAACCCACATGGAAAGAAGCACACCAGCCTGTATCACCATGAGTTGTAGAAGGGACCAGGTATCAGGCATCAAAAAACAAAAACATCAAATCATTGTGAATGATGGGGAGTACAGATTGGGCATCTGTAGGCAACTGGACACCCCTACAGAAGGGTTGCGGGGAGTAGACCAGCCAGTCAGAGTGCAGTGTAGCAACAATGAAACATACAACTTTCCTGTAGTTCTTAAATGCTTCCTTCCCTTCCACCACCCCCACACCCACTATCATGATCCCAGTTCCACCTTACAAATCTGGCTAGACCAGAGGATGTACACAGATACAAATATGAGCTGGAAACACAGGGAATCCAGGACAGATGAACCCTTCAGGACAGTGGTGAGAGTGGTGAAACTGGGAGGGTGGAAGGAGGGTGGGGTGGAAAGTTGGAACAGATTACAGGGATCTACATATAACCTCCTCCATGGGAGGTGGACAACAGAAAAGTGGGTGAAGGGAGATGTCAGACTATGTAAGACATGACAAAATAATAATTTATAAATTATCAAGGGTTCATGGTTGGGGGGAGCGTGGAGGGATGGGGGAAATGAGGAGCTGATGCCAGGGGCTTGGGTGGAGAGCAAATGTTTTGAGAATGATAAGGGCAATGAATATGCAGGTGTGCTTTACACCATTGATACATGTATGGATTGTGACAAGAGTGGTATGAGCTATTGTCTCAGAAACCCCCAGAGGCAGTTCTCCCCTGTCCTGTAGGGTGGCTATGAGTTGGCATCAAGTCGATGGTAGTGACTTAGAGTTTTTGAGTTTTAATTGTGCTCATATAGAACCTGTATGTAGACCAAGGGACACTTACTCAAGCAGAACGAGAGGATACTCTGTGGTTTTATATCAGGAAAGGTGGGTCTCAGTATTGTAGCCCTTTACCATAGTTATTCAATTTGCTTGCTGAGCAAATAATCTGAGAAGGGTAGTTTGGGTTTATGGAGGATAAGGGGGAAGAGGAGGAGAAGGGGGAGGAGGAGGAGGAGAGGAAGAGGAAGAAGAAGGCATCAGGATTGGAGGAAGGCTCTTCAAGCATCATCTATCAGATAAGATACGGCCTTGCTTGCTGAAAGTGAAGAGGACTGAAAGGATTTGGAGGTGAAGGCAAAGCTGCCAGTAGACATGACAACTCCACACACAGAAAGCAAGAGTCCCCACACCTGGATCAGTAAGCAGCATCTGGCTAAATAGAAAAATATCGACGTCGTCCTGGATTTGCTTTGACTTGGAGTAGCTGGGTGTTCGAACTGCTGGCCTTGTAGTTATCCGCCCAACACGTAAACTGCCACAGCACCGGAGTTTCTTTATTTACTATATATACACACAGAGAATATGCACAAATATTTACAGGCATTCCAAATGTACATCCTATGTGTATCATATACATACACATTATAAGCAAGGAGAGGGGTCAAAAGGTGTGCGGAACACTGGGGAAAAAAGATAATGGCATTTTCCCACACGCTTTTTGAAGACTCATTGTGTGTGCATGTGCACACGTGTGTGTAAAGAAGCCTCGTGCTGTGTAGAAAGAGGCAACCAGGAAAACACACTAGAGGCCCAGGGACCAAGAAGGTGTTTGGTTTGCCAATACAATATTTTTTACATTGATAAAAATGCAGGAAACACGCAGGCCCTTGGTCCATCAATTATGAGAGTGGCTTATTCTCTGCCTGTTCTCGTCATGCTTTATGACTTCACTGACCCCTAACAGTCTCCGAATTTGTGATACCTGGGTAACTATATATTTGGTGAACACAAGTGACAAATGTGTACACTTGTCACTTTGCACCTGCCATGTTCAATTGGAATGGTCTTTGCTACTGCTCCCAGCTTTCTGAAGCAGGAACTCCAGCTTTCTTTCAATGTGCCTTCTACGCTGGCAGCATCCTTACATAGTAGCTGCTCAATGAATATTTCTTACACAAGCATTATGGAGAGATAAACAGAGTTAGTATTTCTGCATACTTCTCTGTGTCCAAATTTTGCATTTTGCCACCTGTGTGATTCCTGGAGCTCCATTCCCCTGCTTTGTGCCACAGTTTCCTTGATTGATAAATTAGGCTTTTGAACGAAATCCAGTGATACATTGTGTGCGCTCCAAGATGCGCATCGACATTGGGGAGGGCTTGTCTGCTAATTGATAAGGTTCTAAGCAGTCACAGGGGTCTGTTCCTTACCTTTTCCTGTTTTATTTATATGGTTTCTACAGATTCCCTTGATACCCTGGAGAAGAATATGGAACATACCATGCACTGCAGAAAGGACAAAGCAATCTGTCTTGGGAAAGTATGACCAGAGCTTTCCTTAGAGGCAAGAATGGCACGGTTTCATCTTACATACTTTGGAAATATTGTCAGGAGAGACCAGTCCCTGATGAAAAATGGGCAATTAAATGGGTTGAAACTGTGGCAGAAACAATGGGCTCCGGCATTAGAACAATAGTGAGGACAGCACGGGACTATGCAGTGCTTCCTTGTGCATGTACGGTCACTATGGGTCAGAACGCATTCTATGGCACTAGCAACAACAACAACAGATTCCATTTATGAGATGGCATCTAAGTCCTATTCAATGACTGCTCGACTCCTGGTGGGGTCCTTTGCAGGTGCAACCCTCAGCCTTCCGTGGGTTTTATGTCCTCTTCTCAAGCCTGACAAGTTATCAGCGACTCCTCAGTCACTACTAGCTGAGAACGAACCCTAACAGCTAACAACTCCCTGGTCACTGACTTTATGAAGAGAAGAGTTGACATGCACAGTTGGCTTTCAAACAGAATCCAGCTAAGTGGTCCTATCTTCCCTTTGACTCCTGTGATTCCTGATGATGAACTACATTCATCTCCTCTGATGGGCTGCTTTCCCCATAGATCTTGCTGGGAACTTTCTGTTTCTGGGCTCCATGCATCAACCAGTGTGGAATAGGAGGACATTTAATGAAGAATTCCTTATTATGAGAAAACTCTGAGTTGTGGTCTATCTTTGATAGAAAGATTCATTACTCACTAATTCTCCTGAAAATAATGGACACCAGACTCTCCCTCCCACACCTCATGATCTCCATGCCAAAGAATATTGCTAGATTCATTCTAACTTAGGTCTAGGTGCCTACATAGTGGGGTACCCAGCAACAGTCAACCAAGGTGTCCCCTGACTCTCATGCTTTTATTCATTGGCATGTCCTACCCCCTATTTGCTTCCTTATCTCTCAAGAGTAGATTCATTCATAAATTCTCCCCTGCCTCTTCTGACCTGCCTCCATAGACTAGCTCATCATTCAACATGTTGGTCTTGATTGTAGCACGCTTCACTCTGTGCCTTGTTGTCTTTACCTTGCAGGGATGATCAAATGAAATCAGAAAAGGAAACCACTGTAGTGGTGTTAGGTCCATTGCTACTGTTCTGAGGTGCTGGTGAGTCTGTGCCAACTCACAGCACCCCATGTACAGCAGAACACCATGTTTGCTCCTGTGCCATCCTCACAGTCCTTGCTGTGTTTGGGTCCATCATCGAAGTCACTGTTGTCAACCCATCTCATTCAGGGTGGGTGAGGTAGTTAGTTTATTGTGCTAACCCAGACTAACACAATGGGTATCCCCCTTTGCATGGATCTTCTAGGGGTTCAATCAATATTGTGGTAATTGACATGTCGATCTATTTCTGCACCTTACTTGAGAAAGCAAGGGAGGAAGGGTACCTGGACAGTGGTAGGAGGAAAAGACACAGAGGGAATGGGGGAGAATCCTGGACCACTGGTGGAAAGGGCAAAGGGTGGATGAGAATGAATACAGGTGAGGCGAGGCACATTCTTTTGCCTGATTTAGATGTCTAGCTCAGAAAGGATTCCCTGCCCATGGCGTCAGACATCTCAAGTCTCCTTGACTCCCCAGCCCATCATCTTGCTACGCTGAGCAGGAGTCATCTGTTCTGGAGGACAGGAGGAGCTGCCCCAGGCACTCAGCTCAGCCACCGAAACAGAGAGAGCAGGTCAACCAGCTTCGGGCAGTCTAGAGAGAAGGGCTGCTCAGGCAGTGCTTGAACTTCGGGCTGCTTTCCTGACAGCCACACTCAGAATTATTGACTTGAGCATGTGGATTAGAACCGAGAAAGGGGGACCCGATTTCATGGATCTACCCCTCCCTGGGGGATGGACAATAGAAAAGTGGGTGAAGGGAGATGTCGGACAGTGTAAGACATGACAAAATAATTTATAAATGATCAAGGTTCATGGGTAGGGGCGGAGAGGAGGTGGGGAATGAGGAGCTGATACCAAGGGTTCAAGTAGAAAGCAAATATTTGGAGACTGATAACGGCAACCAATATACAAATGTGCTTGACACCATGGATGAATGGATGGATTCTGATATGAGTTGTATGAGTTCCCAATAAAATGATTTAAAAAAGAAGAAATGAGCACTGGAGCTGCAGAGGGGCTGGCTCTGTACCTCTAATGGAAGTGCTGCAATCTGAGAGGGCCCCCATGCACCCCTCCAGAGAATCCACGTCTGTGCTTTCTCCAAGGGCAGGAACATACCCCCGCCTCTTCATCTCGGGCCGAACTCACAGTGCAGGACATCTCAGTGGATTAGGCGTCTGCCTAGTTGTAAATTAGCCAGGGCAAAGCACTTCCTCGGTAACCTTTGATAATCATCACTCACTCACCTGGGATTTCCCACCCACTCCCAAAGGGGCTTTTATTCATTTGGTTTTTTGCTAGTTTGTTTTTGTTGCTCCTTTGCCTATTTATCCATCCAAAGAATACTCATTTCCTGGACTGAGACTTGCTATGGAGTTGACTAAGTTAGTAGGAAATAATAGCATTCTCTCTATTGATCACAGGCTGGTGGCCTGAGAAGGACTGAAATAACAAGCCATACAGGTTGCCTTCAAGTTGATGCCGAGTCACAGCTGCTTCAGGAATGACCGCGTGGAAGAGTGGAACTGCTCCACCCGGTTTTTAGGACTATGCTCTTTATGGAAATAGATCACCAGGCCTTTCTTCTGTGGCACCCCTGGGTTGGATTGAGCCGACCATCATGCAGCTAGTCGTGCTGTGAACTATTGAGTTGGTTCGGATTCAAAGTGACCCTACAGAACAGAGTGGCCATGCCCCACAGGACAAGGCTATTGTCTGCACAAAAGCAGATGGCCGCATGGTCTTCCCCTGAGTCAGGAGTGCGTGAAAACTGCCTGTCTGTGAGGAAACAGTTGAGTCCCTAAACACTGAGTCAGTAGGGCCCCTCTCTAGATTGACTGTCAGGCACAAAACATTTGCACTACCCAAGCAACGTAGAGAAGAGTAACAACCATAAAAAGTGGGGAGTGTTGGGTTAACTGCCTTAACGTCTGGGCAAGGCAGTAGAAAACAGATATTGATATTAAATCAACTTAAAAATAAAAAGGAAGTTTCCAAATTAAAAAATGGACGTGTCTAAGCCACATGCATCATTTCTCTTCCACTGCTGAGCCCCACTCCCACCTGAGTCTTCTCTCTGACTCATCTCTGACACCCCCATATGTGTCAGAGGTCTCCCCAGAATCTAATAAACACCCACCTGAGTCCTGAGTCAGGATGCTCACTGTACCTGCCACTTGGTAGTAAACAATGACTTCTTTAATTCACAGACTGACTAAAAAAGCTGAGTCCTAACACTGCAATATTCACAGTAAGAATTATAATCACACTTGGCTAATATTGATTGGATGCTGACGAGTGACCCATTTGGCTAAACACTCTCCCTACATTTTCTCAGTCAACCCTTGTGAAAATCTATGGGCTGGGATCAATTGCTCTTCATTTTACAGGGGATAGAGTTTACAGAAGTTCAGAGAAGTTTCCCAGAGTCACACAGCTCTATGTGAGGAGGCTTAAATGTTAGCATGCGTAGCTGAGAAGAAAGGGGAGCCTCTCACAGAGTTATCCTATCCTTCTACACAAGGGCTCTGGGAGCCTAAAGGAGCAATCTGAAGAGTGTGGCGGAACCAAAATGTGGCAAAAAAAGGATCCTCATTTCCTGCCCCTCACCCTCCCCTGCTCCTATTCCCAGGAGCCTAGCACTGTGCTGGATGCATACTTGACTGGTTGACTGATGGATGCAGGCAAAGCCTGAGAGTTGGGGAAGCTTCCAGATCATCAGTCATGATGCAGGTCTGGAAGGTGACAGCTACATATCCCCAGCCACGGTTTGTGCGAAAAACAACATTTTAGTTCAAGGCAGAGTTGAAAGCTTCTCCTTTGCTTTGTGAGTGTTAATTATTAGTGAAGTGTAAGCAAAGCGCTCCCAGACGGGGGCAGAAATACCCAGACCTTTTGCCACTCGTTTCTAAAAACAGATTCTCTTCCTTTACAGAAGATGCCCTGTGTAATCCAGCAGTCTCTGTGCTCCCTGCTCCCTGGCTGGTTTCTGACTCGGGTTTCCTCTGGGCTCCACAGTCATTTTCAGAGATTTTGGGGGGAGTGGATGGGAGAAAAGAGAACCGGTTTTAACGACAATAAGCCCAGAATAGTAAATAAGTAGAGCTAATTTCCCTTTATGCTTTTGGCAGGAGGCAAAACCAAGAACAAGTTAAGTGATATCTTTCTTTGCTGACAAGTTCATTTTCCATACCAGGAAGTGGTCATCTTTCCTGAGGAGTCTGAAATTCTCAGATGAAGATGAAAAGATGGCTTTGTATCGTAATGACACGGGTCTTCATCCCAGTTTATTTTGCGCTCTGAAAGCCAAGACTACCAGAGACTCCCGTGCTGGTTTGAAAAGTGGGAAAATATTTAGCCCTTTAAATAATCCAGAAATAAAAAGAGGCGGTGAAGAGGAAGTGCACAGAATAATAGCTTTACAGAACCCCCAGGATGGTGTGTGTGTGTGTGTGTGTGTTGAGAATCGAAAACCACTGGTCCTCATAGTCAGATTTTATATAACTTGCCATCAGAACTCTGTCCGCAACTGGTGCTCTTTGGGAAAAAGTAATTTGCTGGCCGCATAATAATAACAATAATAATAATTCTGCACATGCCAACAACACACTCGACTTATTTCAAAGCACTTCTCTGTCCACAATCACCTTTGGTCCTCGGCACAGTCCTGACGGGAGACAGGCCTGGGACTGTTCCTGCCATTCCCTGACACCGGTGGTTATTCATGGACCACACACTAGTCTCGGCCATGGTGGAAAGAGTGAAACCACAAACATGACTGCAGCCAAAGACTAGATTTCTTCCCTCAGACACCTAATGTTACTCTTCTGGGAAGATGACAAGTATCAGAAGCCTTTGGAAGTTACAAATCTTACTCTCTTCAAAACCATGTAATCCGAGTGTTATTTGGTACCCATCATTGAAAAGTCAGCCCCAGCTTTGTAAGACGTTGACTGAACCTTCTCTTTGCCCACTTCCAGCCACAACACCCTGATCTTTTCTAAACCCGCCTACAAGGACATTTAGAATAACTTCTTGTGAAAAGCTTAATCACTTTTTAAAATCAGTCTTTTTTTTTAATAAATGGAAGGGGCTACAGTGGAGAGCCCCTCACTTGTCCCTACATCTTCTCTGTCTCAAAGTCCCCTCATGCTGATATCTAATGGTACCTCTACTACAGATCCACAGCTGAGTTGTATTTTCACCTTCTGGTTTAAATACATTTCGAATGTGTCAGTATCATTGCCTCAACTCCAGATTAATAGGATCAGCCAAAAGGATGGCTGACATTTTTGTTGCTATAGAAACTGGACCTGATGTTACACAGCTTGCCTTTCCCCTATTTGCCATACATCTATCCAGCTACTGAACACAGACCTCTTTTTGTTTCACAAGGAATTGCATTAAAAATGAAACCATAATCCCATCCATGGCTTAGTCCCCGTTCTGTGAAAAAGAGTATTCAATAATATTATGAGACAGTCAGAAGAAAGTGGTAGTGATATTACTCAGTAACTTAGAGCCTCCCAGGTTTAACAACAACAACAAAAGAATACAAGTTCAGCAAATGACCACACACCCTACATCCTGGTTCTCCGCTGCTGGAGTTAAGCACTTCCAGGTTCCGTCATTAGCAAACCTCTAAGCCAGTGTATTCCATCACAGCCTGTGGACCACCAAACTAAACCAACTCCTTCTCAGCTCCCTCAAAACAATTCCCACAAAAACAGTTTCTGGACAGCTGCTTCATTAAGTACGTCATCAACATCCTCCAACATATCACCTCCATTGTACATTCAAGTTCTTTTTCCACAGATGTACCATCGCCCCCAGAGAAAACCTCTCACACAGAATTAAGATGTGGAATTTCAGCACTGAATGCTGCAGCCAGCACGTATGGCTGATGCCCGCAGGTATGCTCAGAAAGGAAGGGATGGATTGGGGAAAAAAAGATAAACCTCCGTCCCAAATGACTGCAAAACACATCTTTCCTGTCTTAGTTATCTAGTGCTGCTATAACAGAAATACCACCGGTGGATTTCACAAATGGAAATGTGTTTTCTCGAGGTGTAAGAGGCCAGCAGTCCTAATTCAGGGGGCTGGCGAAGCAGGCTCTCACTATGTGTCTGCTCGGGAGGAAGGTTCTTGCCTCTTCTGGACTTTTGTATCTGAACCACTGTCAAGTAGTTCGCATCCCTCGTCCACCATTTCTGGTTGTCAGTTTGCATTTAATCTCTTTTATAGCTCCAAAGGTTTTTGACTCCAAGATATGCCCTACAGGAATCCTGTCTCGTCAACATAACAAAGGCAACCCATTCTTATATAGGCTTAGAACGAATACACAGAAGTTAGGTTTAACAACACATATTTTAGGGGGCACGGTTTAATCCATATTACTCCCAACCCCTGTAATAATGAATGTTTATCAGAATCAGGGGCAAAGATTGACTCCATCATTGGCAGACGCCAGGCCTGTAAGTTGTGCATTTCTCAGAGCGATGGTGGTAGGAGCAGGTGATGCATTGGCGTGGAAATTCTCTCTGCCAGTACTGGTTTAAATGCAATTTTCACAAGCATTTAGGAAGCATGGGTGGCCAACAGGGACACCTTCCTTAGGCAGTGCTGCAGGATTATGAAACTTCCCTGGAGCAGTCACAGACCTGTGAGAGAAGCTTCCAGTTTGGAGAGCACTTGGGGTCTTGAAGTCATAACTTGACGAGGAGAATATTTAAGCAAATCTCTCTCACTTGAAGGAATATAGAATGCACCCCTTGAGTTGGACGCAGAGGATTCTACTGAGGCTCGACTATTTTGTACCATGAATGAGGCAGAAGCATTGGCAGACTCTCTAGAATAAGTTTAAAAAACAAAATCCTATGGCGCCTGCTTCCAATCTGGTATGGGAGTGCACTAACATTCAGGAAACAGCAATATAAAATAGATGCATCTTTGTATGTGCTTAGCAATATGATAGGGACTGTAGTCCTATGTTGGTTGTGGTGCGAGCCATCGACTCATTCCAACCCAAGACGACTCCACCTGGGCTGAGTCGTGCTCTGGCTTGTTCCCAGGCTGTGAGCCGGTGGGAGGAGGCTGCCAAGTCTGGCTTCCATGGTACCGCTGAGTGGTTCAAATCAGCAATTCTTTTTGGCTAGAAGTTGAGTGGTTAAAACAATTGCACCCCCTGCGAGTTTCTATAATGTTATCACTTCTTCACAATTTCTGCGAGCTAGAGTTTGCCCTCAGACATTTCACAAACAAGGAGGCGGAGGCGCCACAAGGATTCTCTCTACTCTCCATTGCTCAGCGCCAGGCTTCCTTCCTGTGGTCAAGTCCAAGGGGAGCGCGAGTCTGACCAGTTTTATAGTTTGCGTATATGCTCTCCTCTAAACTGGATAGGAACTAATAAATGGACAAGGCCTATGAATTCAATCTCTCTGTTGTTGCCAGGGAAACGTTTCCTCCTATTGGACCGAAAGTGTCATGATCTCCATGGTCAATCAGCAACGAAGAACTATTTTTAATTGAGGTTCCTAGTAGGAAGCATTTCTTGTGCCAAAGAGTTAACCATTCCATTTACATCATCAGGCAGAGAAACCCCAGGTCCAGACGAAGGTGTAAACCAAGCCCCCAAGGCTACACAGCTACCAGTCAATCAAAGCCAGTCTGACTCCCAAACCCAGGCTGTCATTTTACTGTGGTCAGCTTCTTAGGGGACTCTGGAATCTGCTTGGACCCTAGCTCTGTGAGGGTCTTGCTGGAGGAAGGCAGATTGTGTAGAGCATTTGGTACTATGAATTTAGCCGGGCTGTGACATCATCCATCTATATCCCCAAATCAATAAGGAAGAAGAAGGCAACACAGAACGGGTGGGACAGAGAAACAGCAGTGAGAAACAAAGATAGAAGGCGGTGCCTGGACAAATAAGAGAGCCCTATCTCGCTGCGCTGCTGTGAGATACCGTGGATCTTTCTCGATGGAGGGCTGCTGAGGAATCTGAGTGTGAGGCGTGTCTTCTATAAAATGTAACTTATCATTGGAACCAGGATGACGTTAGTCCTTCATATCTGGTTAATAGTGAAAAACTAGAACATCAGGGATACATCAAGAAGCATTGTTTCCTCTCTCTCTCTCTCTCTCTCTCTCTCTCTCTCTCTCTGTCAACTCATAGCGATCCTATATGGCAGGGTAGAACTGTTCCTATGAATTTCTAACACTGTCATTGTTTAGTTACAGTCTTCCCAAGGAAGAAGCTCTGTCCTTCTCTCAAGGACCAGCTGGTGATTTCAAACTTTGGGCCTTGAGGATGGCAGTCCAAAGCATAGCCACTCTGCCACCGGGGCTCTGAGCTAAGCATCATGAAGCACGTTCACCTTATTTAAAAGATGGCTGCACTGAGTTCAGATAATAAAGTAAGTGTTGTCCTGGAAGCGGGCTATACACGTGCAGCCATTCTTCAGCAGATTATCTGGTCATTCCAGCAAAGTTCTGATTTAAGGAAGGCCACTCACGGCATTCCTAATCAGTGATCTCCTGTAGTGCAATCTCCATGGATGATCCATGTATGTCAGCTATATTAAAAAGCAAAAGAAGCTGATAAAATTACTTTCAATAACATTTGATTAAGCTCAGTATATTCAAAGTATTATAATGTCAACACGTAATCAATATAAAAAGCATCAGTTAGATGTTTCATTATTTTTATAGTGTCTTTGAAATCTGGTATGTGTTTCAGACAACACACTTATCATATTTTAAGTGTTCAACACGTGTCTAGGCTGCTCTACTGGCCAGCACAGTTTGATAGATAATTACTTAGATTCTGCCTGGCTATTTCTACCAAGATCCTGGATCCAGAAATCAGTTTCCATGATCATACAAAATCCCATCTTAACATGCCTTATTAGTTTCAGTTACTCGTTATGCATGCCCAACTACAGTGGAGGGTGGAGGTGGGGGAGAGAATGCTCCTCTCTGCACATTTCTGATTTCTCAATATGACCGTTCTACACGGTGCCTTGTTAAGATAGGAGACCTAGAGACTCGCCCAGCTTTCGGCCCTGTGTATCTGTGTCTTGCTTCCACAGTGTTTGGATAGAACAAAACTGGAGACTTCCTTCCTCCAACCTTCAACCATTTTCCAATTTCCTTTCCAGACATCATTTCTGGTACCATCTTCTTGGTCATCCCCTCTGACTGGGACCAGCTAACACTGTTTTTTATTTTGTGTGTGGTTACCTCCAGAGTTTGACCAATCATGAACAATCAGATCCATCAGAATTATTTCACCAGAGTTGAGGCCATCTGGCCTACCTCTCTGAGTGTCTTTATCGATGTTGATGACATGACCATGGAAGGCGGCGACGTTTCTTCCGCAGGTGGTGAAGAAGAAGCGCAAGGGGGGCGAGCATCTCTTGAAGTTGTAGAACTAGCACGGTGGTGGTGCCCTCTTGCAGGATGTTGAGAAGTCACCCCAAGATGAAGAGGGTAGAACTCTGGATGCCATGGAAGCTGCCTTGGGCCTGGAGAAGATCCTCAACCAAGCCCTTCCTGACCTGCAGACATGGGGTCCGTTCACACTGACCCCCATCTCTGTGACTTTCTGGAGAACCACTTCCTGGATGAGGAGGTGAAAATTCTCAAGAAGAGAGGTGACCACCTCACCCACCTCCGCAGGGTGGCCAGTCCCTAGGTGAGATTGGGTGAGTGTCTTTGAGAGGCTCACCCTCAAACATGACGAGGAGCCCAGCCACCTAAGTGGGACCCTCTTCCATCCCTTGCTGGTCTGAGCTCCTCTGCCCAAACCTGCCACCACCCTGGAGCCCCTCCCAAACCATGGACCAAATAGAAACAATAAAGGAAAAAAGAGAAAAAGATATGAAGTCTATAAGCCTATAAATGTTGAGGCAACTCTTACTCATGGCACCCCATGTTCCCGAGGAGAAGCGCTCCACAGGGTGTTCTTGATGACAATCTCGATAGAAGCAGATCACTAGACCTTTCTCAGAGGCCCCATTGGGTGGCTATGAACCATTACACTTTAGGTCCCATTGGAACATAACCTGTTTGTGCCACCCAAGATCTTAAAATACAGGATGTTGTCTGAACTATCTTCTATCCTTTCCCTTTCCTACCTTCCTCCTTCTTTCTGCCTTCTAAGTTTTCAGAATATTTCCTGAATGTCTTCAAAATACCTCTTATTAAATTGTGGGCTATGAATATGGGTAATTTATTATCCAAACCAGAACACCCCTGGATATAGAAAGTAATACTATTAATAATTTCAATGGAACAATACATCCCAACTGTAACTATCTCAGAGACCTTGGGTGGTCCAAATGATTAATAGGCTTGGTTGCTACCCGAAACATCAGTGGTTCAAGTCCACTGTGAGGTATCTAGGAACCAAGGCCTGTAAATCTACTTCTTCAGAATCAGATATTGTAAACCCTGTGGAGCTCAGTTCCAATCTGAAACCCACTGACTGTGTAGCTATTGGTTTTGTAACACTCTCAGGGAAACTTGGAATGGATTATGGGACACACCTGAGTTAGATGTGTTCTTGGCCATCAAGACACACTTAGTCCACCAGGGGAATAAATTCATGTTCAAGAGCACAGGGTTAGAGCAAAAGCAGTAAGCCTCACAGTGGGGACAGATAGAGTGCTGTGGTGGGTCAGAGAAAGGAATGTCTACTTCTGCTCAGGGGAAGTCAGCAGAGCTCTGTAGGGGAGATGCCTTTCAAACCGCATCTTAGAAGATGAGAGCAGAATATGCAGAAATAGAGAAAGTCCAAAAGAAGATAGTAATAAACTCTGTAGACTTTTCAGATAGAATGCAAAAACTCAAAGCCAGAAAATGGGGCAGGTAGTGGTAGAAGAATGATAATACCATGTTTCGGCAACAGATACATAAGAACAGGTTCTTACTTGTTCAGTCATGGGCAACAAAGAGAAAATTGAATAAACCTGAATCGTAAGATACATGTGTACCAAATCAACAAGCAGAACAGAAAAGATTTCGGTCAGTGCTCTGTTAAAACTTAGTATCTCCCTTTGAAAACAAGGGAATCACGTGTGGTGTACAGCCATTAAATCTCTTGACCAGCTGAAGTTGAAACCATGGCGCCCCACTCAAGACTGGCCCAACATAGTTTTGAATGTGTGTTGCTATCCATGGTCCTGGGAATAAGTCACTGTCCCATATGAGCCACCTGATAGGACTCGATCCACCTCTTCCAAGCCTCCCATTTCAAGGTTTAGGCCTGTAATCTCCTCTGTTCTGGTTAGCATTCCACTTCATCCAGATTATAAAAATTCAGATCTTTTCTAATGCCACTGCATCAGCTGTGACCGAATCAGGTGGAAGCCCTAGCTCATGCTTTAGTTGGAAAGAGATAGTGGTGCTTGGAAAGGTGGGGCCCAGAGGAAGAGAAGAAGAAGAGGATGACAGGCAAACCCCATGGAGTAAGTATGAAGTTCTTCATACAGAAGGCAAGTTGTAGCCTTTTAGAGAAGACATCAATCGTGCGTCCAAAGGCAGGAGAGGAAACCCCGTGCTTCTGGCAGAGAAAATGCTGATCAAGTAGAATCTGGAGGAGACTGTGAGTCTCAGGGGTCTGAAGACATACAATTATTTCATCTCCAGCACCCAGGATAGTTTCCACCGCAGAGTCGTAATTTCATAACTACTGGGGGAATGTATTCCCCAGGATTGCTGTGTAAAATAAAAATTTTCCTTGGGTTGCAGAGGCTAATTACCATATTTGGGGGTGGGGTGGGGCTCACTGTACTAGGCATCTCATGAGGTTTGTGCTGTATAGTACAGCTACCCTGAGCAAAGGTAGGGATGCTGCTCCAGTTCTATGGACAAAGAAGCAGAGATGCAGAGAGCTCCGGGAACTTGTCAAAGACCTCAGCCAAGATGGGGCTTCACTTAGAAATGTTTAATTAGGAAGCCCAGGCTCAGTCTACTCTTCCATGCATCCTAGAGAGTTGGTGTTTGGGAGGAAGTTATAGTAGTGACAATGGTTATGCTAATGATAGAAACACACACACACACAAACACACACACACACGCACACACACACACACATCTCGTAGACTTGGAACATGTCAGTAGAGACCAGTCCCTGGAGAACGACAGCATGCTGGGTAAAGAAGAAAGGCAGAGAAACATTGGAAGACCCTCCACAAGATGGATTGACACCATGGCTGCAACGACAGGACCGATCGCAGGAGTAATTGTGGTATTTCAACTGCCAGCCGTGTCATCCTGGGTGACCAGGTTTCAGTAGAGTTTTGATTCTAAGATAGTTTAGGAAGAAACATCCAGTGATCTGCTTTGGAAAAGTAGGCAGTGAAAATACTATGGAACAATAAGAAATACTGCCTCTGTGTTAGTCTGGGAAAACTAGAGAAACAAATTCATAGATACTCATGTGTATAGGAAAGAGCATTATATACAAGAGCAATTGAATATTGAGAAAACAGCCCAGCCCAGTCCAGATCAAGTCCTTAAGTCCGATATTAGCCAATATGCTCAATGCCCATCTATAAAGTCCTCTTCAGACTCATGATACACATGCAATGACGCTGAGTGCAGGAAGATCACAGGCCAGTGGGTGGGAAGTCTTGTGGATCCAGTGACATTGTAAGCATCTCAACACTGGCAGGGGTCTCCACATGGCTTCTCTGGCCACAGAGACTTCTTTGGCTTGTCTGGCTACAACAGCTTCTGTCCATGTATCTTCTCCACAGGGATGTCTCACCGGGAGTGAACATGTGTCCTGACTCCAATGAGCTATTTATCTCCGTAGTGCTTTCAAATGAAGTCATCAAGCTTGGACTTGATTGACAGGCTAGACTCGACCCCTTCACTCTAAATCCTCAAATTAACACCAGATTATGTAATTACCACAGTCTGACACAAGACTAAAAGAATGAAAAAGTGCAATAGCCCTACCAAGGGACTTAAATAAACCAACCACCATGAAGGTGGTGCAGACCTGGCTAATGTTTGGAGCCAACTTGATGCCAACTAGCAAGCTATAAACTCCATTCCTGACACTTACTCTGAGCTAAGTAATTTGGCCCATACAACAATCCTATGAGGTAAGTCCTTATATTACTTTTGCATTCTAGAAGAACCTGGGGTGCAGACATTTCAAGCAACTTGCCAAAGATGAAACCATTGGTAAGAAATAACTCTGGAATCTGAAACTTGGTGAGTTGATTCCCACGCCTATAACTTCACCCTCACCTGACTCTGTGGTAGGATTTGGATTACACCCTATGAATGTAGTCAAGTTGCAGAAAAATAGACATGGAATTACTCCAGACACGGAAACACAATGTTCTATTCCTGGTGAGCATGGCGTTGGTTTTGCAAAGGTGACTCATTGTTTTCCTAGTGCATGGCTCAGAGAAACTGGGCGTCCAAGGCATGCTACCTTCAAGTAGGTTTAGAGGAGACCTTAGGAGGCTTTTGTTAACAAGGATTCAGAACACATGGATGCTCTCAGCACAACTGTTGTGCTCAACCTCACCAGTAACCTGGTTGGAGACTGATACATATCAGATAGGCAGTAGCAATTTTTCCAGAGCCAACAGTGGGATGTGCTTCTTACCCAACACCACAATGTAAATTTTCAAAGGGTAAAAAACACCCAAAACTCCTTGTGTCAGTTGTTCATTGCCAGCAGCTAATATTGATGGTATTTTCCCATAGCACTAGCCAACACGGAACCTGTACAGCTTGACCAGAAGAGCACATTTCCGGGAGAGAATCAGAGCTTTGGACTTGGAAGAAGGAGCTGACAGCTGATTGCATGGAGGAAAGCATGAATGACCCCAGGTGGGCTGATGAGTGGTGTCAGGGGTACCTTCCAGGAAGTAGTAGAATATCGACCAGGATGAACTAGGGAAAGGCTAGGGAACTGAAGGAACTAGGGTATAATGTCTGCATGGTGACTGAGTGCCACAGTGTTGGGCAAGCCACTTAACTCTCCCAGGTGTCAGCATTCTCAGAAGTAACATGAAGAGTCTAGCCCAGTTTTTCTCAAGATCCCTCTGATTTGACACTCAGATTCAACATTCAAGCTCAGTCTCACTTCAAATATAATTCTGGCCTCTATTAACCTCAAGATGAGTCACAAGTTAGGGTACTTGGTTTAGACAGAGGGAAATTCTAACTTTTTAAAAAATTATCTTTAGCGATAAGTCAACTGCATAAGGCCTCTTTAGAGTGTTGAAAAGCAAGTATATTACTTTGAGGACTAAGGTGTGCCTGACTCAAGGAGTGGTATTTTCAATTGTATCCTATGCATGTGAACCTGACATTGACTAAAGAAAACCGAAGAAGAATCAACACATTTGAATTGCGATGCTGGCAAAGAATATTGATACCATGGACTACTAAAGTAACAGTCAAATCTGTCTTAGAAGAAGTACAGGCAGAATGTTCTTTAGAGGCAAAGCTGGTGAGACTCTAATTCGTAATCATGTCCTTTGGGCGGGTTATTGTAAGAGACCAGTCCCTGGAGAAGAACATCATGTTTGGTAAAAGAGATCAGTTAGGTAAAAACAGAGCAGTGGAGGGCCCTCAACAAGATGGATAGACACAGTGGCTGCATCCACGGGCACAAATATCAGCATCACGATGAAGATGGGGCAGAACCCAGCAGTGTTTCCTTCAGTTGTGCATAGGGTCACCCCGGGTCAGAAGTGATTAGATGGTACCTAACAACAACAATACGAACATTCTGCCTAAAACAGAGGTTCTGGACATTTGAGAGGAACTTATTTTGTCAACCCTGAAATTCAAGCATATCATGCTTCATGGGAGGGATTGCCTATCCTGTATAGAACAAATAAGTGAGGGACTCAGAGGAGGCTAGGGTGTGCAAAGAAGCAGCACTGGGCAACGGGAGAAACTAAAGCTGGATTTTGAAAACACTGGAATTAAGACTTCGGGAAGTTATTTGGCAAAGAATGGAGATGAATCACTATTCTCAAAGCTGGAGAGGGAGCTGATTTGATCAGAAGTGGGTTAGAGAGTAGCAGACCTGCTATCTGTGCAGAAGGTGGACCAGAGAATGGGAAGATCCTTATGCTTTCCTTCATTTAGTTACTTATTTTTGCATTTATTGAGGTCATCGATGGATACTTATTGATTGAATAAATGTCTGTCTGATTCAAAGGGAACTATCTTCCTCCTTAGGCATTTCACTTCTAGGACCTAGTGTCCAATGAAGGCATAACGGTCCTTCTTTGAGTTAATGTGTGAATGTTGTTCAAACCATGTCCCACAAGTGGACGAGGTCATGCGGAAAGTGGAAAGAAGAGAGCAGTCTGGGGAAACTTGATCCGGTTTCGGATTTCCTGGGTCGAACTCCCTCTTAGAGTAATTTCGTATGCCCAGCTGCATCAGCATGTTGAGTTATACAAGGTAGCAAGCTGTCGCACTGTAACAGCCATGACATATCATTCCATCGATGCATGAAATTAAAAAGATGCGGTTTGCTAGAGATATCGCAGATAAACCAAACTTGCTTCTCAGTCCATCTACTTTTATTCACACGTACAAATCTCAGAAGCAAATGAGGAGCCAGTCAGTTTGATTAACTATCGATCGATTGGTAGCAATAAACCATCTCATGCCATCCACAGAAAAGAGGGTGGGCACTAAGCCAGTGGGACCTGCGCTCCGTGTGAGTTCCTACTGTGTGACACTCTGGGAAGTGTTTTACAAACCTTAGTCCATCCAGTTCTCATAATTGCCTGCCCTGCTGGGTATTATCTTCTGGAATAGTTCATAGTTACGAGGGGGCAGGACCTAAGTATACCCGTGCAGCACAGTGTGACCAGCGAGGGAAGAGGCTGGGGAATGCCCCAGTGGAGGAACCTTAAATGGGGGCACCTCGCCTAAGCTGAAAAGTCAGGAAGGCTTCTTGGTGGAGCTGTTAGCAAAGAGGACAACTCGCAATTAGCGAAGAGGAAGACCGAGAGAACGTAGGAGCAGGTACCCAGAGCTGGGGGGAGTGGTCATAAGTTGCCACTTTATGTACCAAGGAAAGAGCATCTGCTGTGGCCACTGCTGGCCAGGGCTCCCCTCGGAACAGTGGAGTCCCGCCAGAAGGTGCAGAGACACAGCGGGCAGGCGTCGGAGCAGATGTGGCAAGTGCACGGGGTTAAGCAAGCATTCTGCAGCCAGCAAGAGAAATAAGTGCCCCCAGAGCAATATTGGCAGCAGCTGGCAGGAGATGGCACGGACTCAAGCTCTGTCCTCATGGAATGAGAGTCGCTGTGCTGCTTGGGGACAGGAGGTCGCTGCCTAGTGCTCCACTCTTGTCCCTCCACGTGCACCGAGAACGAGGCACAAGAGAAACAGCAGAAGAGAAAAATTAGCAATAGTGTCACTGACCCACAATAAAAAAAGTAATCAATAATCATCTCACAAAGGGAAAAGGAGAGGTGAAGAAGATGGTTATTTGGTAATTTAACGGTTTCTATTTGCCTCTCTGGCTTTGATTTCACCGTTGGGAAGGATGCGAGTGTTATTACATGGCAATGGGGTTGCTATGGTAACTCCTTATTGTTTAATATAAGACTAGCTAAATCTTAGATAAGTTACCGGGAGAAAAATTAATGCTGCCAAAGGCCAGATCCAGTTTTGATTTTCTCTCCCTTTGTCTCTTATAACATTTATGTCAGTTTCCCCTCCATAACCTGCCCTTCTAGAGGGCATCAAACACAGCTGAATGAAAGATGGCTTCCGACACTGTTGAAAGGATCTCCTTCCATAGAAAATCATCCAGGTCCCATTGGTGAGGGAGAAGAAAGAGGATAAAAGAGCTGGCGTGTGTGTCTTTGCCCAGCAGAACTCCAAAGGTGGCCCCCTCACACCTCTGCAGTTCTGAGACCTGCCTTTGAATTCCACCTTTGCTTACACATTGGTGACCTTACACCATTAAGCTTTTTCAGTCTACATCTAAATCTTCAAGGTGCGAATAACAAAGGCATCCGCTCATAGTGTTGCTAGGAAAAAGTAAATCACAGAAGGTGGGGAAATATTCAGCATCATGTCAAGAATCTCCATTGCTCACGAATTAGAGGCTGTTCTCCTTTCTCCAGCTCCTCTTTTTATTATTATCACCTCAACTATTATTTTATTTTATTTCCATTGCAAGGGTGAGTTCACGAACAGCATCTTCCACCGCTCCTGAATCCTGGAAGACACAGACATTGCCCCCTCTGCGTTCTCATGAGGGCGCTGCACTGCTTCCCTCAAGGTATCACACTTCGGACACTAAGTTGAGAGCAAGGAAGGAATGAGGGAGACACGATCACTGGCAAGTCCTGGCATCTTTCTTTCTTCTAGTCCTTCACCAGGGCCCTTACCTGCATGAACTTATTGTCTGCCAGATCCATGGATGGTGCCATAATCTAAAGAGAGGCGGTGTGAACCTGCCCAGCAGTGCCGCAGAAGAACGGCCTGGCAATGCGCTTTCGCAATGATTAAGTCTGAGAAAACAGTGCTAGCACATGGGATCGCCCTCAGTCAGCACCGATTCAGTGGCTATAGGTGTCTTGATTTCTTAGTGTTCCAACTCTGTTGATATAAGGAGGAGGATTGGGATTCAGAGTGGCATAATTGGGGTTCAGAGAGTATTTCCTGAAATACTCTCTTGGGGTTCACACAGATAGTAGATGTGTAGGCATTGAATGCTTTTGACACCTATGATTTTTCATAACACCACCCAGACACTTGGGGTAGACGCTTGCACAGTTTCTCTTAGGCTGGATTTCTATCTGATTGTCCCCAGCAGTCTTGTGGCCTGAGGATGAGCCCACATTTCTTCTCTCTCCTGTTCTGCTCCCCACCCCCTTCTCAATGACAATACATATTATTTGAGTAACAGAAGCCTGTTGATTGAAGTATTATAATGTAGGAAAAGGGAAAAAAAGGAGGAGCCAAGCAGACAGATGCAGCAGTGGCTGCAGGCAAAGATGGATGTGGCTCAGATACAAGGCTTTGATTCCATCTGACAGTGAGGACAGACAAAGAGAAAAACACATATCATACTTTTGACATAAGTGACAATCTGAGGGAACAAAAGGCTAAAAAAATAGCAGTTAAAATAAAGCAGGTGGAATCGAAAGAAAACTAATTAACTTTCCAATTATGTCAGAAGTTGTAAATTATAAGTTTTTGCTCTGTTTCAAAGGAGGCTGAAAGGAAAGGATGACAAACCAGGGGTTTCAATATCACCATGTAACACATAACTCTCATTTAATAGGCAGCTCTGGCGGTAATATTATAAAAAGCGTTCTGGTTTCCTGAAATTCCCTTGTAATGAATGCTTTCTCAATTCAATAATTTTATTTCAGATAATCTATCACCTTAAAAGCACATGCTAAGGAAGCCTAGTAGAGCACTCTTTTGGATAATTTAATAAACGTGTGTGTGTGTGTGTGTGTATATGTGTGTGTGTGTGTTTCCCAACTCCTCTCCACCGACTTATTCAGGTTATAACCTACTAACAGCCTTATTAACAGCCTTATTCAGGTTATAACCTTAAATGGCAAACAAGTGGAGTGGGGTGAGGTGTGGAGAGGTGGTAACACTTATGTCTGTGTTGAGGCTTGGTCTTCTCTCGAAAAAGTGAATCATGAAAACTTTAAAAGTGAATTATGAGACTGTTTTATTATTGGTGCAGTTTTATTTTATTTAAAATGTACAACATACGCTTGAGAAAAATGGAGTATGGAAACAAGGTGATTTTTTTCGTGTTTCATAATAGGATTGTCTTGTGCCTTTGGAACATCATGGGTCTGAGCTTGGATATGGGATCCATACTCTAGTGCTAATGTGCCTTCATACCCTCCTATGTGTAAGATGAAAAAAAACATTGCCCAGCTCATAAGATCACCACCATGATGCAAAAGGTAAGGAATAGGTTAATTGGTACCCACTGCCATCTAGTTGATTTTGACTCAAAAAAACTGGATAGACAGAGAGCAGAATAGTCCCTATGGGTTTCTAAGACTGAAAATCTCTACAAGAGCAGACAGCCTCATCTTTCTCCCATGGGTGGTCTCAAACAGCTGACTTTGTGGTTAGCAGACACATGTAAGCACTACTCCACCAGGGCTCCTGTCTTAATTGATAGATAGTAGGAATTCAACAATGGTTCTTTTTTTTTTTTTTTTTACTTTTTAAACATTTTATTGAGGGCTCTTACAGCTCTTGTAACAATTCAACAATGGTTCTTATGAGCAGCATATTCTTTTAGTTGGTAGGATTCATTCATTCACCCAGCAAGCATTTGTTGAGAATCTCTTACCAGGTGATAGGCAGTATAATAGGTGCCAGGAACCCAACACCAAAACGCCTTCTCTAGGTCTGGAGAAAAAACAACCAGGTGGGGTCACAGTCCTGGAACCCTTCTCTCCCGCCTTCTCCTCAATCTTCTCTCTCTTATTTCATGTGCCCCACCCAAGATGAAAGTTCCTAGGATTTAAATCCAGGTGGTTGACACCAAGGAGAGTTAACCCTCATCCACGTCCCTAGACGCCCTCTCTCACACAGATGTTTGCTAGCATTTATGTATCATGTCAATATGTGTGCCTCCCTGGTACATGAAAAAACAAGATCAAGTCTCCGCTGAAGGAAATCATTAAAGCAACCACCCTGAGGCTTTAGAAGGACCCAGTTACAAGACTACCCCTTGGCTAACATCTGTGAATTAATTTAGCTCTTTAAATATTTCCTAACTGATAAGACTGTGTCATTATGTCTCGGCTGTCTGTGTGATTTATGCACATCATATACTTTGCTGTGGGAGTCTGGAATTTTGGTAGTCACGAGGTAGAGAGAGCCTATGTGACTAGTCCCCAGTAAAAACCTTGGTTTCTAGGTACAAGTGGACGTCCTTGGGCAATAAACCTGGTGCAGATGCTGCTCCATTTTTGCTGTGTGCAGCAGAGGGGATTCTCATGGGAAAGAGAGAACACAAGAAGCCTGCACATGGCTTCTTCGAGGTGTCCATTGAACCATTTCCCATTACCGAGCCTGCTGTAGATACTTAGTCTTGTAAGTTCTCACCACTCATAGCTTTGAGTATGACTATATGTTGAGTATTGTGAGTTCTTCTAGGGTACATAAAATGTGTGCACCGTTTTTAAAAATTCTGCTATTTATTGGGTATGAAAAAAAATCAGCTAGGAAACAATCATCAAATTATCTAAGTAGTACATTGTTAAAACTTAACTGGCTGATTATTCAATAAATTCTCACCTAGCACTGAACTCTGTGGAGGGCGCGATACTTTTTGTTGAGGAAGCAAAGGTGACTGTACATGCAAACAGTCCTCTGGAGAATTTATGCTCCAGGGGGAAAAGGGAGAATCAATCACATAATAGGATAAACAATAGTAATGATAATATAGTTGTATATATCATTGCATATATAATTTATAATTGTATTATATATTTGTGATGCCCAGAGTCATCAAAATGTTCATGGAAAAGTACCATTACCTTTTCATTCCACTATTCCATGACCTTTTTCAGCCCCCTGATATATATTGCATACGATTGCAAAGGACCAAGATAGCCTGTGACAAGACGATGTGACTTAGGCTGAGGTGTCCTAGAAGGCTTCCTCTCAGAAATGACATTTGGGTTGATGATTGAAACAAGTCAAGTCAAACAGATGAAAGATGTATAGGAAACAGAAGAACATGGCTTTTTGTGTTATCTAGCTTCCAACCGTGAAACATCTGAACCACAAATGCAAAGTGTCAAAGTGGCTTCAGTCTTTCCAGGGTTCTCTCCCGAGTCCTTGGGCAGGTGAAGAGATGGAGTAAATTTGCCTGTATGTCAGCTGGGCTCAGTGCTTTGGTAGTTTTGAAGGGGTGGGAGTTTCGATAGGCAAAGACTGACATGAGCCAGGGTCTGCCGAGAGTTGGCCTTGGGAAGTCACTGTGGAGTCGAGGGAGACCCGAGGAGCTGAGAGAATGTCTTTCCCTTTCTCCTCCTCATCACGTACGTGAAGTGGTTTAAAAATACATGTGGAAAAAGATAGTGGAATTTCCCTACAAATATTGTGAACTCCCTCGTACCAGACACTGGTAGGGCAAATGGTAATGCTTTGCAGAGATAGGCTCCGCGGTGGTGGTGGAGGGAAACAGGTGAGCCTGGAACGGACTTCATGGGCAGTAACAGGATTCAAGGAAAAGAAAACGTCTGCACTCAGAAACCTTTACCAAAATGTTTAGTCAGAAGTGTACACATTACAGCTGATGAATTTCTTACTCACTGCGATGTCCTATTATGGGGTGAATCCTATCTTCTTTTAGGGGGAAAAAAAGCCAGGCCCTGTACGAGGTGTCATGGGCATATTATTGAACTCTGAATCGATCTACAAGTGCGAACGTAATCCTAGTTTGTAGATTTGGGATGGATTCCTTTGTGCAGTTTTTCACAAATATTGAGTGCTGCCAATCTTTCACTGTAACAAGTATTTTAATAGATCTTCTTTCATTTAATTCTTGCAATAAAGGATTATTCATGATGTAGAAGAAAACACTCATCTTCAGTGCTGCCGTTCCAATCCATTGAGCCCATTCTGATAGACAGTAACTGGATGAAATCTACTTCCATCAAGTGAATTCTGACCCCTAGTGACCGTGTAGGTAGGACAGGGTCAAACTGCCCCACAGGGCTTCCAAGGGCCTAATTTTACAGAAGCCGAGTGCAGGGAGCAAGTGGGTTCTAGCTGCTGATCTTTTGGTTAGCAGCCAAGTGCTTCACCATGGGCCACCAGTCTTCCTTCGGAACTCTATTAGACTCCAGTGAAGCAGGGTGTGCAGGAAGGAGCACCCAGAATGCCTCTCAAGGAAGAGGGTGTAGAAGCAGGAAGATTAATGCCGGCAGCACAGGGCAAGATGTAGAGTTGAATAAATAAATGAATGAGTGAGTGAGTTTGAGTGAATTAATAAATAAATAGAATAGTTGTTGAATTGAAGAGCTGGCTAAAAGTAGAAACAGCAATATATTCTCGCGAGGAGAGATGAATATTTTCAAACTCATTTATAGCCTAGCCTAACCACATGAAACCCGAAACATCATTGGGCACGGATGACAAAAAGTCATCAAACTCGGAGAGGCCAGGAAAATGAGACTTGTTTCTGACTTGTTTTAGCTATGGTTTAACACAGTTTAGAACCACGGCCATAAAGCCCTCAGGAACAATCTAATGTGCTTGAAAGTATCATATTAAATTACATTTCATTACATTTTGCCCAAACAGCATAGCAATGTCTGTGTACAATATTTGTAACAGAATGCAAAATCATGGCTTGTATTTGCATCCTATTAACCTATTTAAAATCCCAAACAGAAGATTAATTGAAATCTTCTGCAGCCTAATGCATTAGAATGCAAAATGTGGAAATATAAAGTAGTATTAAACAACTGAAAATATAATAATAAGCACTGCAACAGTAGTGCAGTGATTTCAGATTGCAGTAAATTCACATCGTTTTGCCCACAATATCACACTGAGGGAAGGAATGCCGGTTTGAAGCACAAGATAGAGCTTTGTGAACATACAAATTTGCTGCCAATACTTCCACCACTTAACTAAAATAATTTAATTAACCTTCTTATTAAAAATAAGACATACATAGATTAAGTAATGAGTATAAAGTTCATGTTGACTGCTTCTGTGGACAGAGTAGATGCTTAATGAATAATTATTTTGGAATTAGATTCAAGTTTCATTCATTCTACAAACTGTGTACCAGGCATTGGATTATTTACATAAAATTGGGTCCAAAGAAAAGCAGCTTCCATGATTGCACATCCCTAAGTATTTTACAGTCTCATGAAGGAGCAGATATGCATAGAGAAACATACATAACAATATGCATACATAATATGATTTTAAAACACTATATTTGTAAATTATACTAAGAGGGCAGAGGAAAGAACTTAGTCATATGGGTCATATGTGTTTGCCAGGGTTGAAGTTAACCTCCATTCTCCCATGTCAATGGAAGGAATGCCTTTTTAAGTCAGTAGACTCCATCCATTTTTTTTTTTTATAGATTGGAAGGGTCTGGGGCCAATTCCACTACATAATCAAAGGGGTCTCTTTACAGAGGGTGCAAAGTTTCATCAAGGTGAACCATTTGTGCTCAGCCTTGAAGAATTCATGAGGAAAAGGCATTCTCAAGTAGATGAAGCATCTGGGAGAGATAAGTGTGTCTAGGGTGGAGGGTAAAGAACGTCGACATGTCATACTTGATGATCATATTACCACGACTTTAGAGTCCATGCTCTGACTAAACAATTACGACTCAGGGATGCAACATTATGTTAAATAATATTAGGAAAGGTATCTGGCACTTATTCACCTCAGGGCTTTGAACTGGTTCATTCTTACTCAACACTAGTTCACCTCCACCCCAGATACCCTGAGTAGGAATCCATGCCTCATCAGGATCTCTAGGTGAAGTGTGTATGCATAAGAATCCTTTGGATCTCTATTTCTAGAACTATAGAAGATCAGAGATACAGAATATTTTAGAATAGAGTCGCTCTATAGGATAGATCTTGATTCTAGAATTCGGTTTTAGAACTATAGAAGAAGCAGCCCAGTCAGTTTTCAAAAGCACCTTTTAGGAAGCCTGTCATCCACCTTGCTCACCAGGTGTGGAAAGTACGGCAGAGGAAATGAACACTTTGCCAGTGTCACAGAGCAAAGAGCCTTCCCTGGTTGGTGCTACCTACCCCCCAAATATCACTTGTCAGCATGTCATGAAGGTCTCCAAGGGCTTGAAACCACAAAAATGAGACCTAGGAACCCCAAGTGGCGTGTCCATGGTGATTCAGTGAGTTGGGAGGAATGCCGGGGCACGAACCCAGACCTTCAGCTTCCCTTCCTAGTATTCTCCCAACATGTCAGGCTGTTTCTCCGGATTCTTGCTTCTCCCCTTACAGCCTGTACAAACAAGGAAGACAGTGTAGTGATAGATTGTGCCTAAGAGCTATTTTAATAGCCCTGCTGTTTTGCTGGAGAAACACAGATGCTGTGATTTGCTCCCCATGAAGCTTGCAGCCGGGTTACTGCTCAGGCAGCCACCAGATGCTGCTGTTTCCAAAAGACACCTGAAAGCAGCCAAACTCCTAGGATACGTGGGGAAGGCTGTCTAGGGCATCAAGACCCTTCATATTCACTAGCAGCCACCCTGGTCCTTCACTAACATAGGCACTCTCCCCATTTGGGCCAAGGTCCCTTGTTAAATTAATGCAGATAATGAGGACACCATAGTGTCACAGAGGCCGGTTCAAGACTCAAGTCTGACTCGACAAACTAGAGAAATGAGAATGGAGAGGAAGAGGAAGGAAGGAACAAGGATGACATTATCATACTGTTCTTGATGCTTTCTGATCGAATCTTTACACTAACCATGTGAAGAAGTTAATACGAGTCCCATTTAACAGAGGAGCAAAACTCCAAAACCAAGCTCACTGCCATTGTGTCAATGGCGACTCATAGTGACCTGATAGGACAGGGGGGCGCGTCCCCTGTGAGTTACTGAGGCTCTAACTGCCACCAGGAGTAGGAAGCCCAATCTTTCTCCCAACAGATGGCCAAACAGGCTAAAAGGACAAAGAAGTTTATGGAAATGTCATATAGTTACTCTGAGGTAAAGAAAGCTTGTGATCATTGGTCTAAACTATAGACTCTAAAGGGTCCTATACCTAAAATTTGGAAGCAAAGATGATTTACAATACTTAGCATGCCATTGTCCTTCAGGGAAAACAAGGGACTCTGTAACCTTGAGAAGCGTACTCCTTACTCTACCCCTATCTGTCCGATGGTATTCGTTTTTAACATGCCCACTCCTTTGGGAGAAGGAAGCAAAAGAGGGATGCAGGGGCTGAGGCTCATCAGAATCCATTTTCATAAATGAGAACCTCTTTGCAGTGAAACAAATTCCCCACCTATGCTGTCTCTGCATCTCATTTTGCAACCTACATCTCTTGATTATCACTGTGGGTTGTAATGTACACTCTATTAAATGGGCAATAAACACAGCAAGGGTTATTGCTGCACATAATAGCTAACAGAGATCTTGTCTTCTTCCCTATTTCAGAATCTCCACACCTTCCTCCTACATCCTTCCCGTCATCCTGCTAAAAGAGAAGAGACAGAAATATGCCTTGATCCAGGACATACAATCTCATCATTCATTCGGCAAACCTACTGCTACATCACAAGCACCCCCGCCCCCAAAATGCTCTTCCTCCACTGTCTCCATCTCCATTCATCAAGCTGTTCACGCAGAAACCCGTGAGTGATCCTTGACTCTTCCCTCCCCTGCACTATTCCCATCATCCATCGTAAAATCCAATCAAATCTGCCTCCTGATTGTTTCCGAGATGCATCTTTATGATCACCACCCTAGTCCAAACTCCCAGTGAGTTTCTATTAAGAGCTTTCAATGTCCCCTTTTGTTTTTACCACCTCTCCCGTAGATCTAGATGTGGCCTCCAGACACTAACCAGAAGGGGATTTCCAAAAGCATCGATATTGCTGCGCCATCTGTTTCCAAAACCATTTAGTGGGTGCGACTATAAAGAACGCTGGTGGCACAGTAGATTACGAGTTGGGTTGGTAACTATAAAATCAGCAGTTCAAAACCACCAACTGTTGTGCCAGAGAAAGACGAGGCTTTCTATACCTGTACAGCATCTCAGAAACCCACAGGAGCAGTTTTCCACTCTACCCTATCCTTTCGGACCGCTCTACGTCAGCATGGACTCAATGGCAGTGAATTATATTGTTTGTTTGTTTGGGTGCTCCTATGGACATGAGGCTATTATGAGTGTTTTTCATATGCTTGTTTTGTTTTGCTTTATTGATATTGACTACAGTGTCCCCAAATTGCCTCTTAGATTAAACACGTCAAATATATTAGCTTCTCAAACCTTATGCCAGATTTTCCCTTCCTCACACCATCCTGTTTGACCTATTCTAAAACAATTTCCAAATCGTGTTGAATAACTCTTGTTGCTGTCGTTTCCCCCTTGGACCCAAGACACAGGTACTCTGTGTTCCAAAGCAGACCTAACCTCTAATCTATACATAAGCAGAGTGAGTGGATACCTAGATGGTGGCATTTGAAGGGTGACAGTCTCAAAATTTCTGTCTCTTACTAGGTCTGATCACACAACGTCCTTGCTTACCATCCCCAATGCCTCCAGCAGAGCTGTTGGTGGTTTCAAACAACTGACCTTGTGTTTAGCAGCCCAATTTGATAGCCACTACACCAATACCCATTATATGTTAAAATTTAGTTTAACACTTTTAGAAAGCAATGTAAGATTATGTCTATCTCAATACTCTGGTAATATTCCATTAATTTAAGTTAATAAGTTTAATAGGGTTTACTTTAGATGTTTGTTCAAAAGAAATGATTGGGATTACATACAACCATTGATTTATTATTTATCAAATTCATGAAAGTCTGTTTGATGCCATATACTGTGATAGACTCAAAGTTTGTTGAATCTTTATTTCTCAGGCTAACTTTTAGAAATAACCTAAATATCCATGGAATATTATGCAATTATAAAATAATATTTTTCTGAGGATATTCAATGATCCCAAATAATGATATTTATAAAAAGTAGGATACTAAATATATATAAGCTATAACTTAATATTATTTATGGCTTATTTATTATTGGGTCAATGTGTAGATGGAGTGGCTTCCACGTTACTCTAATGCTGAAAGCTGTCCCACTAGTCTTTCAAAAACCAGAAGAGTCACTCATAGTGGACAGTTATCAACGGGACTTCTAGAATAAGACAGATTAGGAAGAAGGACCTGGTGTTCTACTGCTGAAAGCTTGGTCAGTAGAATCCTTATGAATAGTTTCAGAGCATCGTCTGATATGGTGTCCGAGATGAGTCCCTGAGGTGTGTTGAAGGCACTCAAAATGCAACTGGAGAAGGCTGATGTCCTCAAAGCAGAGTGACTTTAATGATGGGACAGGACAGGGCTGTGGACACCTTTGTTTGCAGCTGGCATGACTCAATGAGAATCATGGTAAATGTCCATTGGCAATGAGAATTTGGAATGTACCAATGTTGACTATATCAAGTGTGAATCTAGGAAAATAGAAAGTTGTCAAAAATGAAATGGGATGCTTAAAAATCTATATTCTAGGAATTAGCTAACTGCAATGGACTGATCTTGGCCAGTTTTAATCAGATGACCATATGATCTACTCTGCCAAGAATGACAAATTAAAGAGGAATAGTGTCACGTTCAATGTCAAAAATAACATTTCAAGATCCATCCTGATGTACAATGCTGTCAATGATAGGATAATATACCAGTTAATACTATATATATGCATATACCAGTGAATACAACTATTATTTGATATAATACACCATTTAATACAATATATATACACCAGTTAATATAAGTATTATTCAGATTTACATACCAACCGCTAATTCAAAAGATGAAAAAATTGAAGATTTTTTTACTAGCTTCTTCTGTCTGAAATTGATCAAACATGCCATCAAGATATATTGATAATTATTGGCTATTAAAATTCAAAATTTGAAAGTTGGAGAAAAAGAAGAAGAGTTAGCAGTTTAAAACTATAGCCTTCATGACAGAAACGATGTTTTGTGATGGAATGATAGAATTTTGCAAGACCAATAATATATCTGCTGGATATATCTTTTCTCAACAATGTAAGTGGTGACTATACACATGAACCTCATTGAATGGAATCAAATTGACTATATGTGTTGGAAAAGACAATGGAAACATACAATGACCAGGGGTCAACAGCAGAACAGGCTACTAACTGCCCATATGGAAGGTCAACTTGAAGCTGAACACACTTGAAACAAGACCCCGAGAGACAAAGCTCAAGGAAATCCCACCTGAATACAGAGATTGTCACAAAAATATATTCCATGCATTGCACACTACTGGCCAAAGGCCAGGTGAATTGTGAGATAAGTACATCATGCATGAATATTATAAAACATCATTAAAGACAGAAAAAAGAACGATCATTAAAAAGAAAGAAAACAGGGGAAGAGGTTTGAGAGGATGGGAGAGAGAGAAATGGAGAGAACCAAAAATGATGTCAGAAGGGGCAGAGAATCTTGAATGCAGAGTGGATAAAGGGAATGAATGACATAAAAGATGTAGCATAAGATTCCAGAATAACTCAAGAAGTCAGAGTAAAGTGTTATAGCAAAATCTGTACAAACCTAAAGGTAGAAAGCCAAAAGCAAGAAAGACAAACAAGTTTGTCCTTTCTCTAGCTGACAGAATTGAAAAAATGAAAAATATATGTGTGCCTTACATTGTAATATTGAAGGATAGAAGGATTCTGTGGGCAAAATATCGAATGGCACAGGAACCACCAAAGGAAGGTGAAAGGAATGAACAGGGGCACTGTGCCAACATGATTTAGTCGATGCTCACTCATTTTAGGAGGTAGACTTATCAGTAGCCAATTGTCACTTTAAGGTGAAGTTCAGCCACCGCTAGCCATGGCATTTCAATTGCCACGTTGCATCGGAGAACTAGACAATGACTCAATCAAAGCATTTGGAGTATGGTGTTGAGGAGAATAAGAACAGATCGGTCCTGGCAGAAGTACAACCAGAATACTCGTTAAAAGAGAGGATGATGAGGTTGTATTCCACGTATTTTAGACATTTTATACTCGGAGATCAACCTTTGAAGAAGAACATCATGCTTGGTAAGACACCGCGCCAGTGAAAAAGAACAAGAGCCTCCAGGAGGTGGACTGCCCCAGGGGCTCCACTGGGCTCGACTGTAGCACTGATTACGAAGATGGCAGCGGACTGGGCAGTGCTTCGTTCTGGTGTGCACCAGGGTTGCTATGAGTTGGATCCGACTTGACCGCACCTAACAAGAACAACATCATATTTCACTACATTTGCATGAGAGAAAATTCTGGAAGAGAATAGATCAGAAAGTTGGCAGAGGGTTATTTGGATGGCAGAATTCTAGATGGTTTTAATTTTCATCTTGAGTTTTAAAAAAGATGGTCTAAAACTTATGCAACGAGTAAATATTACTGTTGAGAGAAGAAGAGCAGACACTGGTCTGACTGGGAGGTGTGGACAATAGAGAAGTCTGTCTCTGGGATGTGATCTGTCGGAAGGAAAACCCCTCCTCCCCTGGCTCACAAAGCGCTCTTGAAAGAGATGTGGTACGATATGGTGAAGACAGCGCTGGCCTTGGAGTCCTGTCTGTGGCTCAGTGGCCCCCAAATTACCAGCTTTGCCACCTCAGACATTATAATTCATCTCTCTGTGCCACGGGGTTCTTACCAAAGAACAAAACAAGCAAACAAACACACAACAAAAAGTCAGCAACTTGCCGTATCGCAGAGGTTGATGGAAAGCAGAGCATGCTTCCTTTAGAGCCAGTCCCTCCGTCTCTGTTTCAGAGAGTCTCCGAAGGGTTTCTCTCGCAGGGATCCTACATGCAGCCGAGTTGTCATGGGATAGATTCCAGTTCGTGACGACTGTGCTAGTCACCTAATCTGGTGTCAATCTGAGGACTCAGAGTGGAGTCTAGCCTTTCCATCTGGAGATAGACAATGAGGCCTCTGGGTGGGCATGGCCTTCTCCTGAGAATTCTTGGAAATCCGGTACTTCCTCCTTGGAGGTGGGAGACTCTCTGCTCACACCCTGGGAGACAGCAGCTGATAAGACAAGTGGATCCACCTGATGCAGAGGCCCCTGCCAGCGCTGAGATGTTTCCAATGACACTGAATCCAAAGACTTCCTACCCACTGGCCTGTGATCTTCTACATTCGGCATCATTGCATGTGTTTCATGAGTCTAAAGAGGACTTTATAGATTGGTATAAGACATACGGACTAATATCAGATTTATGGACTTGGTCTGGACTAGGCTGGGATGTTTTCTCGATGTTCAATTGCTCTGTATAAATCTATTTCTTATACACATATATATATGTGTCCATGGATGTGTTTCTCTAGTCGACCCGGACTAACATAGCGACTCCACGCATGTCCATGTAGAACTGTGCTCCGTCATGTTTTCAATCACATTGTTTTATGAGGTCTTTCTTCCAGGGTGCTTCTGGGTAGAGTCAAATGGCCAGCCTTCCAGTTGGTAACGTCATTCATCCTTTGTACTACCCTGGCACTCCATTACAGAAGCACTGGGGGCATAGTGATTACGAGTTGGCCTGTGATCCGAAAGGTCTGCCATTGGAAACCACTAGCAGCTCTGCAGGGGAAAGATGGGGCTTTCTATTCCCATCAAGAGTTACTCTCAGGTCTACCCTGTCCTATAAGGTTGGTATAATTCACTATCGACTGGATGACGGTGAGTGAGTTCGAGTGGGACCCTATTGAAAGCTTCCGGCATGGAAAACAAATAAGTTGTTAAAATGACCCTTCTTCATCCCCGCTAGAAGATAATGGAACCCAGCATTTCACTAAGTGACATTGACAGCTCCCAGACATGATACCAGGGGAAGGAGTGCAAGTCCATGCGGCCACCCTGCTGACCTCAAGTGCCCAGGACATCTCTGCTCCTGTGAGTGTCCATCCTGACGGAAGGCTATATGCAACGACTGCATTTATAACTAGTGATTTTGTTACTTAAAGTTCACTATATTGTAGTCAATTATTGACTACGAAAACATTTATTATTTTCAATATATTATTAGTTTATTATGGCTCATTGCTCTAAAATACTTCGTTTAATCCTTTGCAGGTCCTTAAACACAAATATGGCAGCTATTAGCAACCTCTTCAGTCAGGCATAAAATTGTACCCAGAGGCCTCATAAACAATAGAGTGCTTTGGAGAGATTAAATCGGTGTACACAGCTGTGAAGGAGGCCATTAGAAAATGCATTCTCATTCTGTTTTACTGTGACTTCGTGGGTCACTCCACTCTTGTCAGTCCATCCGCTAGCTCTGCCCCTGCCCAATAATTGGGAGGGTGTCCTCATCTTACCAGGCAAGAGGCAGCTGAAAAGTTAAGTAAGGCCTGGCCTCTCTGTGTGGGGTGAAGGGAGCCCAAGTGCTGTGGGTGCCCACGAGCCAGGAAGAAGCGCAGCCTCATTGGGCTGATCTCCTTCAGTAAGGGACAGGTGAGGAAGGGAGCATTCCCTTATACACTTGGAAGATGCTAATTCCAAGCAATTACTTTTTTCTTTTATGCTTTTGAGTCTTTATTCAAAATGTCTACTGCCTCCAGAAAGAGGGGGCTGGAAAGGAGGACGCTCATTAGGAAGCTTGTTATGCAGGAGCTGTGAGAGCCACTCATCCCTCCAACGGGGTGCTTTGCAGGGGCCCTGCTGAGGACCCCACAGAGGAGAATCAAAAGGCAGGGAGGGAGGGGAAAGTGAGGAGCTGACACCAAGGGCTCAAATGGAAAGCAAAAGTTTTGAAAATGATAAGGGAAACAGATGTACGAAACTGCTTGACACAATGGATGTACATGTGGAATGTGAAAAGAGTTGTACAAACCCGAATAAAATGATTTAATTATTAATTAGAAAGAAAGAAAGAAGGAAGGAAAGAAAGAAAGAAAGAAAGAAAGAAAGAAAGAAAGAAAGAAAGAAAGAAAGAAGGAAGGAAAAGGCACTGCCTTTGAGGGGAGCAAGCCATTAAGGTTTCTCCAATACTACATGACTCGAGCTAGGCTTTCTAAACCAAATAAGTACAAACCAAATGCCTTTGATCCATGTTAAATTTTGACTGTATAGGAAATACAAAAGCCTGCCAGAGGTATGTGAAGTGGTGGGTGTAGGAAAGGGTAGTATATTCCAAGCTGTGGGACCAGCAAAACCATTAAAGCCTGGAAAAAGAGCATGTACTCAAAATACATGATTTCATTGTTTTTCCAATGACCCTGCTCTGAGATCAGATGCAAATTATAGAAGAAAACTGACTTTTCTTCCTAGTTCTTTAACATCATCGTGTGTGGCTTCAGGAGAACTTCTGGGTCAGTGGATAAACTTCTGGACTGCTCATGTCAAGGTCGGCGATTCACACCCACCAGGAGCACCATGGGAGAAAGACGCACAGTCTATTTCTACAAAGACCGACAGCCTTGGACACCATCCCGATCCATTCTGAGCAGTAGGATCCTAGCCTAAGAGGATCTCCAGTAGGCAGAAGGAAGTGGACGGCGATGGAAGTTTGGTTTGGTATGAAGCACAGTGGAAAGAACATGGGTGTCTGATTTATGTACTGCTGCGTTGGAATTCTGCTTTGGTTATTAACTAGTTGGATGATTTTCAACCTGTCACTTCTCCAAGCCTAAGGTTCCTATCTGCCAAATGGGGCTAATCATCCCCCATTTCCCAGCATCACCATGATGTTTACATGAGACAAAATAGAAAAAATAACCTGCATTATCTATCGTGTAGCAGGGTCACAGGAAATTGTTGGTTTTCTTTCTTTGATCATATGAAATCAATTAAAATTGTGATGGGAGTTGTATGAGCCCCTAATAAATTGTTTAAAAATTTTTATCTCATTCAAGAATACCCCCCTCTCTGTCTTCTCTGCACTAGGAGTAGCTCGCCTGCTACTGCTCCTAACCCACTAAAAATGTACGCCTGCGCCAAATTCGTCTCCATCCCATCCCTGGTCAGGAGCACCACCCAGCTGCTGAGCCAACCACTGTCTGTGTTGGTGCAGAAACGGCCCGAGACACTGACAGATGAGCACTTCAGCAGCTGGACAGCCCCACGTCCCCTGACCTCAAGCATCCCTCATTGCAGCTTCCAAACCAGCGCCATCTCCAGGGACACTGACAGAGCCGCCAAGTTCATTGGGGCCGGGGCTGCCACAGTTGGAGAGGCGGGCTCTGGAGCTGGCATTGGGACTGTGTTTGGGAGCCTCATCATTGGTGATGCCAGGAGCCCTTCTCTGAAGCAGCAGCTCTTCTACGCCATCCTGGGCTTCGCCCTCTCTGAGGCCATGGGGCTTTTCTGCCTGATGGTGGCCTTCCTCATCCTCTTCACCATGTGAAGGAGCCTGCTTCACCTCCCAGAGTTCTCTGTCCTACGCCTCGTCTGCCCTATATGTCTGCTTTCCCTGCAGCTCCCCAGGCAGCTCGGGGAAAGAAATTGGCTCAGGGTTTGACAGAGGGAAGACAAATAAATACTGTATTAATAAAGATGAAAAAAATAGAATACCATCCTTCATTTGCTGATTTAGAAACCCCCTAAGCACAGAACCATGTCTCATATTGCTATCTTTTAGCAAAATTATGCACACAAATGCTTTGGAGAAAGATCCACTAAACTTGGCTTTGTAGACTGTTTGGAGCCCTGGTCATGCCTTGGGTTGCTAACCACAATGCCAGCAATTCAAGTCTCCCAGCTACTCCCAGGGACATAGATTCTTTCTGATCCCATAAAGAGTTACAGACCCAGACACCCAGAGGAATCTACTCTGTGGCAGGGAGTTGAGTTTGATTTAATTTTTCTCCAGTTTCCTAATATATGTACCTCAAGGTAGTATGCTGGGATACTTCTCTTTACAAGGCAGTGGGAGGTAGCAGAAAGAGATACCTTTGCTTGATCTCTTGGGAAACATGTCCTCATAATTTGGAGGATCAGAAGAAGGCAGGCTTGGTCCCTCCCAGAAAGCTTGTAACCCCGTTCTCGCCACATAGTGCATTTCCCACAGATAAGAGCTACTTTTCCATTTCAGATACCTCATTCATGATGACCATTAGCCCCTCCCTCCCACAACCAGGTTAAACCTCAACAAGGAAACAACGATTTGTGAAGCTGCATGATGGAGACAGTGTCCCAGTGGTGAGCAATCCTTTTGAATTTGGGTTCAGTAATACTCGTGCTGATTGTTAAAATGTGCACTATCTAATTGTGTGCTGCACATTAGGATAGTGTGGGGCTGAAAAGGATGGAATAACAGACAAGGCCAGAGACAAGGCATGGTTAGGCCTACATAGGCTGGTAGAAAATTCAGTCTGGTGTCCAAGTTAAGGTGATCATGTAGATCTAATCGACCTCTTTTAGTAGACAGTGCAATCAAGTGGGAACAGAATGAGCTCTGCATAAAACAGAGAGATTTGCTTGTAAGATAGATTCTATCATATGCTAGGTATTGTTGATCACTGGACAAGTGAGGACCTCACTGATCATCAGTGCTGGATCTCTATATTGCGGGAAAATATGCCATCAACAGTCGGCACGAGTTTACCACCACGTTACAGATAAAGCACGAGCGATGTAAAAGTAGTTTGTTTTGTTTTGATTTTCCCTCTAACTCCAGATGGATGAGTCCTCTTTAAACAAACATTTTGTTAGACCTTAGCTAGAAGCTGCCTTCCTGTGACTTTTATCCACTGGGCTTAGAACTGCCCTCTAGAACCAAAGAGAATAAATGAAATCACTCTTTTAAATGAAAACCCTTCAAATATCCCTGTTTAATAAATTGAATAAATAGACTCCACTTTAATAAATTTGCCCTAGGCCCACAGGCCTTTGTGAGGCAGGCCAATATAAATGAAGTTGCTGTCTGTACAGGAGAGGCTGTGTGGAACCACGTGACCGCCACACTGCCCCAGAGACTCAGAAAGATGTGGGAAGGGTCGTTTTAAATGGTGAGGCGGGGCTGGTCAGGATTATGAGCTTTAGCAAACTGGAAGCAAACTGGGTTCTCTCATAACTTGCTTTTTAAAAATTCAGTCATCCATTTGCATTTTTTAAATGAATCCTTCCCTTTCTACCTCCCAGAGTTCTTTCCTCCTTTGTCCACATAGCAAAACAATATTGAGAAGGGAGGACAACTGAATAGATGAAGCCTGGTGGTTTTGAGGGCAGGAAAATTATTCCATATGACACTGTTATCGTGGATAAATGGCATCTATGACACACTGAGTGCATGTCAAAACCCATAGAGCTATATAAAACAAAGAGTGAATCCTAATGAAACTATGGGCGTCATGTAATCATCTTGTATCAATACTAATTCTTCAGAGTTAACAGATGAGACACTAACGCTCAATGTTAGAAACTATGTGTCCAGGGAAGTGTGTATACGCATGGGAACTCTGGTCTTTCTGCTTGATTTTTCTGTGAACCTAAAGCTGTTTAAACCATGCATAATACATATAAGCTATGAAAAAAGATGCACACATACACACATGAGGGAGCTTCAAAAAGTTCGTGGGAAAATGTGATCAGAAGAGAGTACTATGCTTCACACGCACCGTCACAGCTGGTGATCTGCAGCCTACCCGGGGCCTTGTATTTGGCCAAACTCTTTGCCTATTTATCTCATTATCTCTTTGTGCCCTTACTTTAAAGAGATATAGCAGTACTGTTACCCTTGCATAAAACTGTGGCTTAGAAAGAGGGGCATTACTGAAAGCGAGCTTAATTTTATTCAAGAGACAAAGCTACAAGTAACAGAGCTGGAACTCAAAGCCAGATAGACTTGTCCATTGAGTTACATTATGTGATTCTATCTAAGGTGTTAGGGGACAGTGGAAACAGGCAACACAACACACACACACACACAGAGCATTAGACTGTATGTTTGAGGGGTTCTCCCAGGCACGGAGGAAGCAGCGAGAACAAACGAGTGGAGATGTTCAAGAATCTGTCCGGTTTATATAACGGTGAACAGTATCACATACTCAAAGCCTGTGGTACTTGGCTGAATGTGGTAGGAGGTGGGGCCAGGTAAGCACTCTGAGGTCCGAGTGAGCCAAAGGATGTGAGATAGTGCTAGGGAGCTTGGGATTTATACCATTCCGACAAGGTAGCTCGGGGAGCAGCCATCGCCACTCTCCAAGGGGGAAGAGATTTGACTGACTTCCGTTCTCAGTGGCCGGGCAGCTTACCCCTCATTATATTTCTGACACTGTAGCTATAGGAGATCGAGGATTTTTTTTCTAGGTTCACCCAAGATTGGCTAAAAACAGACTGTTCAGCTTTTAAACCACAGGAAGGAAAACAAGGCAAAGAACCCTACAAGAAACCAAGATAAGCTATCCCATAGAAACAAAGAAAACAAAAGAAGCCGCGGGAAAGCAAAAGGAAGAGAGAGCATAAAACACAGACAGGAATAAGACCAACTACATCAGTTATGACAGTAACTATAAATGGTTTAAGCTTCCCTAATAAAAGATAAAAAATCTTTCAGATTGGGTTAAAAGCGAGATCCAACCATATGCCGCTTCTAAGAGACAAACGATAAAGCAAAAACAAGAAGGGAACGTGGGGCAGGAAGGCTGGGTAAATATTTACCAGGCAGAGAAAACAAACAAAGCGGAAGCGGCAGTCGGCAACATTTCCAAGTATAATTTAGGGCAAAAGAAAGCATCCGATCGGATGAGGAAGGTCATTTATCCTGCTGACTGGTACACTTTGCAATGGAACCCGAGGAGACATACTGTTGCCTGATCTCAGAATACATGAAGGAAAAACTCTTAGAACTCTAAGGAGCTAGTGACAGAGATAACCCCTGGACTGACTTGAATAACAAACAAAACAAGTGTAGATCAGTGTTATTCCTGCTCTGGATGTGTCTCTTTAAAAGTGTGAAACAACGAAGTTGGGTGTTTGCAATGTTCCAGGCACTGATCTCACTTTTTCATGTGTGCTATTATTTTTATTTGATTTCCACATTTGCCCTATGATATAGCAAATTTCTGCTCTGAAGGACAGAAATCTGAAGCACAAGGATGGTAATTAGTATCCCCCAGATTATAGCAGGGCTACACGGCCAGTTTCTATTGACGCTGATTCTAAACTGAGAAAGAGTTTATCCTCGGAGCCTGTCCTTGCAGTTGTTCTGTTAAAAAAAAGAGAGAGAGAGAGAATGTGGCCTTTAAGGCAAACTTGGACAGTGACCACCCAAAGTGATCATATGCCAACCTAAAAAGGAAACCTCAAAAACATCCAAAATGGACAAACGTTATCGTCTAACTCATAGAGTGCCAAATAGGTCTACTACCACATCTTCAGAAAAATTTTAAAAATTACTCAGCACCCCGCTTGTCCATTAAAAACATTTGTGCTATGACTCATAATTCAGGCTAAAGTGTAGGCATCTGTTTTTGTAGTCTCCTCATTGGATTCTTGAAGTAGTGCCCACTTTGGGGAAAATTGATGTAAATTATCTGAACACAATGCAGTAAACTAGACATTGCACCCAAATCCAACCAAGAGTCTATGTGTGCTTCTGCACATGCATGTACATGAACACACTGATGGATCATGGGAATGGGATACCAAAATCCTAAATCAAACATTTCCAAGCCAATTTCATTAGGAAAAGAATTATTCATCACAGTCTAGCAGTGTTTAATCTTAAAATGCACACAAAATATACCTATTTAGTACCTCCTTTTAATAATTCAGGGAGAAAACCATATGATTATATTGATGGATCAATTGTTCCTCCATGAATCATAAGTTAAGGAGAGGGCTGGATTGATGGTTTCAGGACAGGGTGTAGCCAAGAAAGAAGAAGCTGTTATACTAAACATGTTACCAAAAGCAGTGCCTCCATCACAAAGTAGAAAGCAGAGCTCATTAGGAATAAAGCAGTAGTAGCCAAGTGAAACAAATGGCTATATAACCTAGTGCTGGAAGAACCTTCTACATTGGTTCTGAAGCACTGAAAATCAAAATTAGTCCAAGAGCTCGTCCTAGACTCGAAACTGTGTATGTTGGCCATGTACAGACTGACAAGGCTGGTGGCATGGTGGTGGAATCGAGAGTGTATGTGTATGTCAATGGCGGGCTACATGGACAGGGTCTCAGTTTGGGGGTGGGGATGCTGATGTGGTCAGGCACTTAGCAGAGGCTGGAAACCCCTGCCCTGGAGGTAACTCTTTTAGCTAAAGGAATAACATGCTAAGTCAAGGTTGGAGGTCATGATTTAAGATAGATGTAGGAAGTTAGATGCAATCTCAAGAAATGTGTTGACCGCTTTGGGGACAGGATTTCTATTCCCGCAGCAATCTAAATTTGACATGCTACTCTCTTGAAAATGTGTTTGCTTTCTCCTATAGCTAAAGCTTAGGACAGGACAAAACAATTCATATTTCTCAAAAGGTTTCATCGTCACAAATACGAGACCCAGCGTCTCATAAAGCCAGAAGTTCGGCTGAGCTGCTGCAGAAGGATGTTGAGAGGCAGGGCCACACTGAGTCAGGTGTGATGGCTTCCTCCCTGTGCTGCGCTTGTGAAGAAACACCCAAAGGGGGAGTGTGCTGCCCTGCCTTTGCCTTCTCTGCCTATTCCCACTCTGTCCCTCTCCAGGCTATCACACTGGACCAGATACCCTGAAGCTAAGGAGTGAAGATGCAAATCAGCAAGCCAGGAATCTCATGAAAGAAAGCAAAAGGAGAAGCCCACATGACCTTCAAGGATTCGGGTTTAACCTGACCTGAGAATTGAAGACAAGGGTCACCGAGCCTCAGGATGTAGGGGGTGAACATAACCTGAGAAATCTTCTCAATTACAGAGAAGAAACTGTCCCCAAGAGAAGTGGGGCACAGGCAGGTTAAGGAGCAGGGTTGAGACCAGGTCAATTGACACCCATGCAAGCACTCTCTGTTTTTTATCATGTTTATTTTTCCCAATGAAAAACAACACATCCTTTGTGGGCAGTTTGAAAACTCACAACAGCACCCAGAATGAACATCTGGGTAACAGTTTGGCTTATTTCCTTCCAGTAATTCATTTTTCCTGTCTGCATACAGAGATGTGTATATACACATATGTACATAATTATAAAAACAAAATTGAAAACATAATTTATGTTTGGTACCCGCGTTTATTCTTTATCATTATTCCATTATCATGTGTGCTGAAGGGGGGGACTCGTGTCAGAAATGAACTCCAACAGTACACAGAGGGTGAGCTCTAGAGAGCGATGCAGACATCGGGCCTATGCAACTATGGGGCTGCCGGGGAGGCAGCTACGATGGGGAGAGTCTGCTCCCAGAGGGGAGGAGAGGGGCAGGAATGGGTGATGCTCCAGACAAACAACTCAAAGACATTCTCTGGAAGAATGAAAGGACCCGACAAAGTGAGAGGGGATAAAGACATATGTCAAGTGGAAAGAGCATGACGTGGAACCCGGAACAGTGATTTGGACTTCATTTTCACAACTTACAACTCCCGACGGAACCTCATGCTAACATGATGTACAGCTTCGTCAGTATTAAAAGCACGGGGGCACCATTATGGCGGAACATGGGTGGCCCAGAGGTAGAATTCTTCTCCTTCTGTGTGGGAGACTTGGGTTTGATTCCTGGGCAAAGGTCCTGATGCCCAGCTCCAATCCCTCCACGCCCCCCACCCCCACTCCTCCAGTGGAGGCTGCATGTTGTTACGATGCTGAAAAAAAGGATGAGGAAGAAAGGCTTGGGTGTGTGCTGCCAAAATCAGCCAATGAAAACCTCGATTCTGTGGAACACAGAGGCCCCATGAGTTAAGGTCCCCGTGTGGCAGAATAACCATGTGCCATGTCAACTCAGTAGCAGCAAACAAAAACAGTGGCATAGCAGCTGTCCATATTCACTGGATTTTATCTGTACTGCCATGTTCAGGAAGCCCTGTGGTTTAATGGCCTACCCACTGGGTTGCTGCCTCCAAGATTAGCACTTCAAAACCGCCAGCTGCTTCAGGGGATAAAGAGGAGACTGTCTACTCCTCTAGAGAGTTACTCTCAGAAATGCACAGGGAACATTCTACCTGGTCCTACAGGTCACTGTGAGCCAGAACCAACAAGATGCAAGGAGGTTTTGTTGTTGTTGTTGTTGTTGTTTTACTACAGGTCTGAGGAGGCTTGATAACATGGTGATTAAGTTCTGGCCCAATAACCAAAACGTTGGTGCCTCAAACCTACTGGCTCTTCTACAGGAGAAAGACCTGGGAACCCCATGGAGCATTTCTGCCCTGTCCTATTGTGTGAGTCTGTATAGGCTAGAGAAACAAAGTCATAGACATGCGTATGTGCACAAGATAGAACTTTATAACAACAAAGAATAATTGTGTATTAAGAAAACATCCCAGACCAGTGCAGATCAAGTCCATAAATCTGATATTAGGCCTATGTCTGATACTATTCCATGACTTCTTTTACAGACTCATGCAGCACATGCAATGATGCTGAAAGCAGGAAGATCAGAGGCCAGTGGGTAGAAAGTCTTGTGGATCCAGTGGTGGTGGAAACATCTCAGCACTCGTATGGATTTCCATGTAATTCCTTCAGCTCCAAGGCTCTGGCTCCATCAGTGTAGCTCCATGTATCTTGTCAGCAGAAAGAAGAAGCAGAGAGTGTATCTGGCCTCCAGTGAGCTATGAATCTCCATCGAGCCTCCAAATGAGGTCATCAAGCTGTGACTTGATTGACAGGCTAAACCCCACCCCTTCTTCAAGGTGACAGTAGATTATGTAACTGCCACGCCTATGACAGGGTCACACAAATCAAAACCAGCTCTGTGGCAGTGGGTTGGGCTTGGTTACCACATATCAGAATTAAGTCCATCACAACCATCAACTACATTCCAGGGCAAAAAGGCTAAACTGAGGATGCAAAACAACATGCCCATGGCCATCATATTGGAAGTGCCAGAGCTAGAGGTTTACCTCAGAATCGCTCCAAGTATACCCATTCATCATAAAATGTACCCTGATCGCCTATGTTATTAACTCTTAATAAATAAAAGGCCAGGGACCATAACTGAAATCCTCTGTTTTTAACCATTAGGTGTCATGGCCTCCCCCCATGTGTGTGACCCCAACGGCTTTGTACGGAGCCTCTGGGCTGGCCTGGGGACAGTAAGCTGGTCCCCAAGCAACATGCTGCAAGCTGAATGCTCAATCCGGGATGTACTTTGCAGGCTCAGTGGCTGCCTCCCCTTCTGTATCTCACACAATCTTGCTTCCCCACATCATTTTTTCCTCCCACTTGACGGAGTGGTCTGACCTAGAACAGCCATGTGTGACTTGAAATTTAAGCAATCCTCTTTGAACTCTCCGCAAAGAATGTTTTCCCTTTGATAATGCTCCCAGCGGTTCCTTGCCCATTCCTTTTCATTACTGTTAGGTGCTTTTAAGTTCCCTTTCTCCCACCCCCTGCAAGATCCCCAAGGCTTAGCTCAGAGATGGGGGCTCTCTCTAGATCCAATCAATCCCGACATTCAATTAAGCTAATTAAGTGCAGGTTGCCATCAATATATTTCTTAATTATGGCTTAAACCTAGGTAAAAACCTAGACTGTTCCTCAATAGCCCTTAGCCCCAGCTCGAACTAGCATCTACCATTAAGGAGTCCCATGGGGCAAGTCAAGGTTTTGACAACAGTTAGAAAGACCACATGTGTATTTGCATAGGATTTGCATACATCTACATAGGCTAGTCTCTTCGCAGTTGATTTCCAATTAAAATGTTATTATTTCGTTATTATTTTGGCCTTGAAGTTGTTGTTCCCCGAGTCTCCTCTAGTCCCATTAGCAACACCTGTTCATATTGACATCAATTTCTATGTGAGAGAACAGCAGCCCAGTGAAGAGAAAGACCTAGAGCCAGCAGTCGGGGTATCCGATACAGCGCTCACCTCTGAGGCTGAGACTACAGATTAGGAGGGGCTGACGGGGGAGGAGACGACCCCTGGGGTATGGCAAAGAAGCCTTGGACTTGTTCCAGACGGCCAAGCTGCCCTCCATGTCTCCTTGATTCCTCTTCTGCCTTTGCTCCGCACTGCGGCAGGCTTTTCCCCCACTGAGTCTCCTTGCCTGTGAACTGTAGACACCAGGAGAGTCTTTCTGAGAAACACCCCACTGGCCCTGTGCCTCTGTTTCCGCCAGGCTGCGGGTGTAATGCCACACTCCTCCAAGTGTCCTCCTCATGGTAGCTGCCTCCCTCGCTCCATTGTTCTCTCTTGACAAGGGTTTTCATGCCTGGTCCCAGCCAAGGAGAAACCACCCAGTGACGTTCAGGTTGACTCCAGCTCATAGCAACACTGTGTGTGTCACAGCCCAAGGACACTGCAACTCCATGGGATTTGCAGAGCCTGATATTTTGGAAGTAGATTGCCAGGCCTATTTTCCAAAGCACCTCCAACCTCCTGGTCAGCAGTCACACAAGTCCACAACTTCTACCCAGACACTCCCAATCAAAGAGCACTACCTACCATTCCTTAAACATACCATATGCTTTCAGACATCTAGACCTTTCCTTATATGGCTCCCTCTGACCATGAGAAGACATTTTGCATTGTGGCTTCCCAGCAATGGGTAACTCCCTGTCAGACTTCCAGGTCCGTGCTAAGTCTTCGGCTCAGAGAAGTCTTTCCTGATTATCTTTTCTCACCTCGATTTTCTTTGTATTCACACAGCTTCTATGACCCCATTCCTCCCTCCACTGGCAGACTCAGGAGAGCGCCCAGGAGCTCCATGGAGGACCCGCTTTGTCCGAGTCTTCAAGTCCCCCTTTTTTTTTTTTTTAAATTTTAACAATTTATTGGGGCTCATGCAATTCTTATCACAGTTCATACATATACATACATCAATTGTATAAAGCACATCTGTACAGTCTTTGCCCTAATCATTTTTTTCTCCTCTTTTCTTTTTTTACATTTTATTAGGGACTCATACAACTCTTATCACCATCCATACATATACATACATCAATTGTATAAAGCACATCCATACATTCCCTGCCCCAATCATTCTCAAGGCATTTGCTCTCCACTTAAGCCCCTTGCATCAGGTCTTCCTTTTTTTTTTCCCCTCCCTCCCCTTTCCCCCCTCCCTCATGTGCCCTTGGTAATTTATACCTCGTTATTTTGTCATATCTTGGCCTATCCGGAGTCTCCCTTCCCCCCTTCTCTGCTGTCCCTCTCCCAGGGAAGAGGTCACATGTGGATCCTTGTAATCAGTTCCCCCTTTCCAACCCACTCACCCTCCACTCTCCCAGCATCGTCCCTCACACCCTTGGTCCTGAAGGTATCATCCACCCTGGATTCCCTGTACCTCCAGCCCTCATATCAAGTCCCCTTTAGCAATAGAGCAGACATGAACAGCCTGCGGATACCACCTCTCCTCCCTCCAGCAAGGGTCACTACCCTCTGGCTTGAGATCCTTAAGAACAATGCCACCTACCTACAGGAAACGTACCCCTGAAAACACTGTTGAGTGATCTTCAAAAGAATTTTATTTGCATGTAATACCAATGATATTATTCTATTATGTGAGCATTCTGTTGGGCCACCTCTCTTTAGAATGGGTACAAATATGAATCTCTTTCCGTTCAATCAGCCAAAGAGCTGTCTTCCAAATTTCCAGCCAGAGATGTGTTAGTGCTTCCGGGGCTTCACAAGGTGGATTGGCACAGGGCCTACATCACTCAGCTCAAACAGAAGAACAACCGTGAGGGTGGCACAGGATGGGAAGTGCTTGACAAAGGGTCGCTATGGTTCTGCCCCAACTTGACAGCATCTACCTACAATAACCCTCAAGAAAAGCCCAAGACTACAGGCCAGTCTTCAGCCTGAGTCTAATCCCCATGCAGTCCTATGGCCAATAAGGCAGCTATGGCCTCCCTTCCTGTGTTTAGCACCTGCCCCTCTATTATTTTTCTTCATTGCATGTGTTAGGTTTGTCATCACCTGTTATTAGGTGCTGCCGAGTCTGTTCCGACTCATAGCGACCCTGTCTGTGTGCAGCAGAATGAAACACTGCCTGGCCCTGTGCCACCCTCGCAGTGGTTCGGTTCACATTGTTGCAGGCACTGTGTCCATCCATCTCAGCAAGGGCCTTCCTCTTTTTTGTCGCCCTTCTACTTTGCCAAGCACGAAGCCCTTCTCCAGTAACTGTCCACGGCACGCGAGATGAAGTCTCATCATCCTTGCCTCTAAGAAGCATGCCAGCTGTACTTCACCATCTGACTACATTTTTCACTTTTGTTCTTTTTCCAATTCATCTCCCTCTTCCAATATGTAAAGTCCACGAGGATAGTCAATTTTATCTGCTTTGGAGATTTCAGTCTCCTCAACACTTAGAAAAGTGCTTTAAATACAATATATGCTCACTGAATATCTGTTGGATTAATAAATTATGCCTATTACATAAAACTGACTTAGTATGTCATATTAGACATATAGGTTCAACAGAACAAAATGTTGTCTTGTCCTATGCCATTTTCATGACCATTGGTATGCTCCTGTTCATTGTCATGGCTATCGTGTATTTTATGTGCCTCACAACATCACGGTCATCTTTCAGCTACATACCAGATAATATTCCATTGTGATTCTCAGGATTTTCATAGGCGAATTTTCATACGTACTTTGCCAAACTTTCTTCCTGCTGTCTCAGTCTGGAAGCCTCAGTGAACCCTGTCTATCACGGGTTACCCAGTTGGCATTTAAAATACAACCGGCACAGCTTCCAGCATCATAGCAACATGCAGCGCCCCACAGTGTGAGAAAATGAGGGCAGGGCGGCGGGTGATGACGATAGCCAATACTGACTCTATAGGGCTTAATTATATTCCAGGCACTCTTCAAAGCACTTCACTTAGACCAGCTCATTATATCCTTTTAATAACTCTATTCAGTAGGTACTATTATGACCTTCACTTTATAGGAGCTGAGTCTGAGTCTCAGAATGGCTAGAAAATTTGTTCATGGTCATTCAAGCTAAAATGTTGAAGCAAAGTGAAAATCTGCGATGAGTGTATCCATTCACCATCCTTCCATTTATAAAGTACTAACAGCATCGCCATGAATAAGAATTGACAACGTGGAAACTGGTAAGCTGAGCATGAGACACTAATCCAGAGGCTAGACTTGGGGTTTTTAGAGAAATGTAGATGACTTGATCAAATCAAGACCATGAATGAAGACAAGAATATTAAAATCAATCCATACTGAATTCATATTGGAGAAGACAGGAGACATAATCAGCATCAGGACTCTTATTGTATCGCTAAGGATTTGAAGAGGGCAGAGGCAGGATGACTTGCTCAGTAATACCCATATTCAGGTCCTCTAGCTTTCACGTTCATGTTCTCAAACATCAAACAGACCAAACAACATCTGCAACATAACTTGGGAGATGAACCTGGTCTGCTTTCATGGCCAGTGTCAAAATAGACTACTGGCCCATCCAGTCTGGCCTGGTTGGCCAAGATTTACTTGAAAGAGTGTTTTCTTAGAACCCAAGTCAACTTAGGGTTTATTTATTTACCTCCTTATTCAAAATATTGAGAACCTGTCACTTAACATGATTAAGTAGCACACCCTAGATTTCTTAATAGTTTCAAGACTTTCCATTTCCATGGCTGAACCAGCATTCTTCCTGTCGTAACTTCATTGAAAAGGCGACAGTCGGTACAGATTCACTTTCCTACAATACTTCTGGACTTAGCGTTTTCCAAATAAGGCATCATATACAATACTGGGAGTTCTTGGGTATAAACAGCTAAGTACTCAACTACCATGGAAAGATTAGCAGTGTGAACACAGCCAGAGATGCCTAAGAAGACAAGTCTGGGTCTCTGCATTCAAGGGTCACGCCCTGAAAATCTGAGGGAGCACAATTCTTCTCTGCACATTTGGGATCTTCTTGAGTAGGAATTGCCTTCACAGCAACTCAAAACCACAGCAATGCAATATTGGCCTTGGGCTGCTCTGTGATTTCCATGGCCTCCCTGATACGGTGAGTTGGTAATTAGTACTCAGATTGAACATAAGGAAATCACCTTCTTTGTGTTGAGCACTTACTGAGCTCTCTACCCCCTAACTTCCGGTCTTAATCTCTGCTAGGCCAGGTGCTTCTCGATGGCTCGATGTTAAAACCAGCAGTCAGGAGGCTGGAAAACTGGCCGCCAGAAGTCTCATTGACTGATTGACTTCATTCATCTCAACCCTTTCTCTTTGCTTCTGGCAAATCCTTGGGATAGGCCTCCCTGAGGTAAGAAGTCAGGGAGACAATAGCCACAAGGCATCTTAGATGTGCTGAGATTCTGCCTGATTAAGAAGAATCTGATATTGGGAAAACAGTTCACTCCACTAACCTGAGGGATATTTAGTCACATGGGCAACCCTTCAGGGAAATCCCACTCCCTGACATTCAAGCAGTATGATTTCAAATATGAAATGTAGACTTGTTATTGGTCAGACCCATCTGCCTGGGGCATCCCAGCCTCCCCTCTTGCTAACAATCTGTTTTCCCCCAGGCATTTCTGCGAGGAGTTGTCATTTGAGTCCTCAAGGAGAAAACAATGGTCTGTAAGGCAAAGGTATTAGGACAAAGCTTCCCTAAGAGGCTGAAGACAGCTTTCCTGCTTTCTACCTTTAGGCTGGGGCTCTAAAACTCAGACCTGTTTCACAGCCCGAGTCTGAATTAAACCTGCTCCTCAGTTGTCAGAAAGGTGAGATTCCAAACCCCAAGTCATTACTTGAAAATTCACATTAGACAACAATGGAGGAGGACCACATGAGATTATAAGACAGAGAATGACTGCATCGTTATCTAACTGCCACATGACCCTATTACACAACTGAGAAACCACCGAGAATCATGACTCAGCTAAGTAGACATGTAACTTTAACCCTCAAAGCCAGCGCTACTATCTCATCACATCTAGGCCTTTGTGATTGCTGATGTGTACATTTCATAAAGTCAGATAATATATTTTTCATGAATGAAATGTTGGATGATTAGAATCGTCAATAAGTGAGGAGTAGGTGAGAGCCTGAAGATCTGGCTTTAACTCCCAAGTAATGAACCTCAAGCTCAACCATCAACGTCAGTGGAAACTGGAATGTGCCTGGTGTCAACTTATCACGTATCAGCAGAACTTCTAGAATAGACGGGCTAGGAAGAAAAGCTTAGCAATCGACTTCTAAACATGAACCATTGAAACCCCTAGCAGTCTAATTCAGACTCAATCACGGTGGCGACACAGGACCAGTCTTTCGTTGCATTGTGCATAGGTTCACCACAGGTGGAAGACTAACGTGATGGCCACATGAGCATAACTAATCTTGTTGATACAGATCATTATCCTTTTCACTTTGCCTTCTCTAGTCTACATTTTAATCACAACATTGGCCGGAAGCAGGCATTGCTATTTTGTTCTTGTCCTCCAAATGGAGCCACTGCGGGTCAGGATAGCGTAACTGTATACTGACTCCGAGGCCCATTCTCTGAAGGCTTCCTATCGTGGTTGCCTTCGCTTCTCCACTGTATCCAAGCTGCTTAATTAAGGAATTTAGAACACAGTCTTTAGAACACAAGGACACTGGCAGAGCACTCTTCTGGTTGCTAGGTAACATCTGTTTGGCACAATCTGGTAAACATCATCCTGGTTATCTAGCCACAGCAGCTGGTTAATCAGGATGAAAGTGAGGCAGGCACTCACACCCCCAGACCTGGGCCTCATTTTTAGAAGCCGTGCAAGTCTCTTTCGATGATTATGATCCAAGGGTCCAACAGCTTTGGAACGGCGGCATAAATATTGTGGGCAGGATGGACGGGCACCAAATGGGGACATTCCGTGCTGCCTTGCAATGAGAAAGCTGCCACTTCAGAGGACTTCCCAAACAAATAAACATGCCATATGCCAGAAGGAAAAGCAGAGACAAGGACGGTTCCAACTGCAGATTGCGATTGTCACTCCCCCAGGAAACCCAGGGCCTCGTGCTAGCCCAGGCAGTGATCCGGTCTACGGCTGCCCTCCGGCATGGGCCCGGCTGTCCTAGCCTTTGGCAACCTCCTGAATGGTGGACACCTGCCTTTCTTCACAGATATCAGTGTGTGTTTACCAGCATCAAAGACGTCTTGGGGGTGTGGGTTAGGCGCATGCTGTTGGAAAATATCATTTACAACAGTGCTTCTCCCTAGGCTACGGCTAGACAAGAGACGAGCTGGCTAGAGAGGACAGACAGACCTACACTATTCTCCAAGCTGTGTGGCACCGGGCAAGCTATCCTAACCCTTTGAGCCTATTCCTGTTTTTGTTTTGTTTTCACTTGTCAAATACAAATAATCTTTAATCTTGCAGTAGGGGCTTGTTGTGATGATTAAATAAAATAACCTTTTTTTTTATTAGCACAGCCTCACGTATTAATCATCCTCTAAAAGCTATGAATCAGATTTTACTGGATGGTAGTGAAGTTGTTTCAGTTTCTACAAGCCAGTTTTATAGGGCCAGGAGGATACACGGGAGGCTGGTATTTCTCTCAAGGTAGCAATCATCTCCTCTTGGAACCCAATCAAATGATTATTTTTGCTCTGTTTAAACACTCCCAGTGACACGGGACTCCACAGCTTACACTTGTCTGCTTCATTTCTTGGGAAAAACAAGCAAACACAATGCCATCAAATGAATTGTGACTCACTGTGACCTCAAAGCCAGAGTCCACCTGGGCCTTTGGGCTTCTCAGACGTGAACTCTTTGTCCATGTAGATAGACAGCCTCACCTTCCTCCCTCGGAGTGACCAGTGCCTTCAAACTGCTGAGATTGTGCTTGTGCAGCTCAGCACCTAGCTCACTGCACCCAAATGATTCATTGAATCGAGATCATCTGCTTCCCTATAGTATGGACCCTTTGACTCTGCTCCCTAGAATCACAGAATAAGATACTGAAATACAGTCAAATTGTATGTGCTTGGCTTTGTCTTGTCTCATTCATCCAACAAAAATGAATTGCCGTTTTCAATGTGTTTAAGGGCAAACATAGCGAACAGACAAGGAAAGAGTCCATATATGAGAGCTTGATTTACAATAGGATTATATGCTTAGAATTTTATTGGATGCCCCCCACTATGTATTTTTATTTTAACCTGCATTTTATTTCAAAGACAGATACCCATTTAATGAATTATAGATATTTAAAGTGCCAAGTACATACAACAATTCAAACCTCTATGACATGCTTGGCATTTGAGTAGCATGATAGGGGTTGAGTACACCTAGGCTCCATCCCAAGCTCTCCTATTTAATTATAAGATTTCTGGAAAGGTATTTAACCTTTCTAGGTCTCACTTTCTTCATTGGTCTAATGGATGATAATAATTCTTATTATCTGGGAATTAAATGGACAATGTATGTAAAATGCCCAGCATAGTATTTAGACCTATAGTTAAGTGCTCAGTAAATGGTAGATGTAATCATACAGATACTTTGTCTTACACTGCCTTTATCTTAGAATGCAAAAATTCCTAATTCAGATGACAAAAGATTTCATTTTTTATGAAACCATGAAAATGAGCCATGGCCTTGGAATAAGCACACTTGCTTACCTGGTTGTTTGACTCTCAGCAAGGCACTTAACCCTTGGGGACCCGGTGATGATAAAAGATGGAAGGTATTTGTTTGTTTAGTAACCTGTGAAACAAGGCTAATGATAAACATCCAGATTTCCCCACAGGGTAGAAGCCAGATTCAAATGAGAATCTACAAAGGTTACACAGAGGTATTTAAAATGGAAGATAAAAGGAAAATTGCAAAAATTTGACTTCATCAAAATTAACCCTAAATACCTTGGTCTCTGCATAATACTGTAGGGCAACTGAAAAAGCAAACCCCCAAATTTGGAGAAAATATTTTCAGCAGACTCATCTGACCAAGTGCTTATATCTGAAATATACTAAGAAATTCTTAAAATTCGACAACAAGCTAAACAACCCAATAAACCCGGAGGGTGGGGGATTCCATGAAAGGAGCGATAAAAGGTGACAAATGGACCCCCATCATCATCAAGAAACTGGCCACTAACATTTCCGTGAACTTTCACTGCAACCCCCCCGGTTCACTAAAATTAAACGGGCGAATGAGGGGAGTGTTGGTGAAGAGTGCAAGGATAGGTTCTTTCGTCTGCTGCTCGTAGGAATGCAAGCCAGCACGGCACCTTGGAAACCATTTGGCAATTTCTTAAAGAGACATACATGGATAGTAACACCTGTCGGAGCCGGAGCATGAGGAAGGCCAGAGAAGGGTAACTCACAATCCAACTGACAAGACAGGCTTCTTGATGGAGAACAAGTGATAAGCACACTGTCGGAGGCAGACAACTTGCACGACCTGAAAAACCAAGACAATTTCTGATTCTCTCAAACCCAGCAATCACATTTCTAGGTATTCACCAAAGAAAAAATGGATGCCTAAGTCCCCGCTCCCTATACAGCCACCTGAGGGTGTGTACACGAAGCCTATAGCTGCCTTATTTGTAATAGCGAAAACTTGGAAACTACCCAATGTTCAGTGGGTGGGTAGATAAACAAATTATGGCATATTCATATAGTGGAATACTAATTAGCAAGAGAAAAGAACAAACTATCAGTGCCCTTATCCATGGAGACGGTTCTCAAGAAAATTATACTGAGACAAAGATTCTGGATAGAAATAAGAATTCATATTGAACGATTCCATTTATAAAATTCTAGAAAATGCAAATTAATCTAGAGTAATGAAAAACACATCAATGCCTAGGGTGGCCAGGGTACAGGTAGGAATTGAGATGAAGGAGGCTAGGTGAGAAACGGGCATGAGCAACTCTTGGGCATGATGGAAAATGTTCATTATCTTAATTGTGGTGCAGGTTGCACAGGTGTACACATATGTCAAAACTCATCAAACTGGATCCTTCCAGTCTCTGCAGTTTATTGTGTGTCAATTATGTCTCAATAAAGCTGTTTGGGAAAAACATTGACGGTGATGGTTGCCCAACACGATGAACATAATTGATGCCACTGAACTGAACACGTGAAAAATATGAAAATAGTGCACGTGCATATAAATGTGTGTACATGTTTACATAAGTGTAGGTGTAGATGTCATATGCACACAGAGAGAAAATTAAAATGTAAATAAGTCAATAAATGACACCGTACACTTCCGTATGGTGACAGAACTTTTGGAAGCACGGGTTGGTGATGACTGGACAACACGAGGGATATAATGTGTACCACTGAATTGTACACACGAAGGGTGCTGGATTGGCAAGTATTGGGTTATCTTTATGCTTACTACAGTTAAAAAAAGTGACTACTAATATCCTGCTTGTAAGGTAAACAGCCCTTAAAAAATAAAAGCTATCAGAAAGTAGCTTTGTAACCAGATGGCCTTGTCCTGCCCCACTTTCTGCCCCAGAACTGGAATCTGTAGGCTTTGGTGGACCTGGCACCGCAGGTGTCCTCCAGTGCTGACCACAGGTGTCCTGGGGCCTTCTGGGCACTGAAGCCGGTCACATGCCTCCTGGGAAGACAGCACATCCTTTGTATTAGGCCCAGAGATTCTCTCAAGCAGATTAGGAAAACAGAAACCTGGGATAGCATTGAAAGAGGAGCAAAACATAAACTTTGTGTGCAGGCTTTGGGGTGATAAATGATCCACCAGGGCACCTCAGAGAGAGAAAAGAATGGTACCATCTACGGGAAAGCCAAGACTGCAACACAGCACACACCGGCGATACAATCAGCACTGATTCTCTTACTCATCCATCAACTGTGGATCGGGCTAGAAGCGGGCCAGCGACTGCTGGAGATGCTGCAGATACGGTTGTGAACAGGAGATAAAATCCCTGCTCTCATCGAGCTCACAATCTATCCAAATAAGATGGAACATCAAGAAATAAATGAGAAGCGCACGGTGGCACGAGGTGGAGGTGGGGTGTGCCAGGAAGAAAAATCAAGTAAGGAGAGGGTGGCTGTGCCGACAGCGACTGAGTCTGCCAATGCCCGCTGAGGAGTCATTTATTAGACACCTGAATGAACTGCAAGTGTGTCTTGTAGGCCGTGGGGTAGGTGATACCCTTCTAGAAAAAAAGGTGGAGTATGGGTTTGTAGCAAGATAGGAACTGGAAACACAGGGAATCCAGGGCGGATGATCCCTTCAGGACCCGTGGTGTGAGCGGCAATACCAGGAGGGCAGAGGGAGAGTGGGTTCGAAAGAGGAAACCGATTACAAGGATCTACCTGTGACCTCCTCCCTGGGGGACGGACAACAGAAAAGTGGGTGACGGGAGATGTCGGACAGTGTAAGATATGACAAAATAATAATTTATAAATTATCAAGGGTTCATGAGGGAGGGGGGCTCAGGGAGAGAGGGGAAAAACTGAGGACCTGATGCCAGGGGCTTAAGTGGAGAGCAAATGTTTTAAGAAAGATGAGGGCAATGAATATGCAGAAGTGCTTTACACAATTGATATATGTATGGATTGTGATAAGACTTGTATGAGCCCCTAATAAAATGATTAAAAACTACATAAATAAATGAAATAAAGAGAAAAAGAAATGGCGACAGCAAATGGGAGTTAAAGGAAGCCTTTCAGCACGACACGCTGCCTTCTAGTTGGTTCTGCCTCTTAGTGGGCTTCTCGCACACAGTACAATTACCCTTGTGGGTCTGAGAGTCTGTAAGTCATTAAGAAAGTACAAAGCCCCATCTTTCTCTGAAGGAGTGGACAGTAGTTTTGAACTGCTGAGCTTGTAGTTGGCAGCCCAATGTGTAGCCCGCTATGCTGCCAAGGACTCCTATAATCAGTAGAGTGATAAAAACGAATATCCTAACTGCTTCCACTCAATGAGCCTCCATTATGACCTGAGCCCTGACCTTGACTAAGAGTGTGTGCCTTATCCCAACCCTCATAGGCAGGTGCTTGTGCGGTTCTCACTTTCAACTGAGCAAACTGAGACCATGTGATTCACTGGAAAGTACAGACATAATTCGCTGAGTTAAGGTGCTCAGCTCTGCATCGGTCTGCCCTGCTGTCTGAGCACACAGTCACCCTGTCCTGCAAGTTAGGCTTCAGAGATTGGTGAAACCCAGGCAGCTGCATTTGGAGGAAGTGATTTTACTTAGTTTATGGCTAATTCCTTCCTTACTTTATTACTATTTTTCCTGTTATAGAAAAGGTTGTATTTTGTTAATCATTTTATTGGAAGATTCTTATCAATCTTATAACAATCCAGCATTCAATTGTATTAAGCACATCAACATTTCCAAAACATTTTTTTCTATGTGAGTCCCAGGTATCAATTCCATTTCCCCACTCCCTCCATCCCCTCCCACCCTCCCACCCTCATGAATCCTTGATCAATTATATATTATTATTGTTATTTCACATCTTACACTGTCCATTGTCTTCCTGCACCCACATTTCTGTTATTCATCTTCCTTGGGGGAGGAGGGCTATATATCCAACCTTATAATGAGCTTTCCCTTTCCTCCCCTCCCCTCAGAGATCCCATCCCCCCACCCATCCACTACTCCCACTTCTGTTTCTGAGGGTTTTTTCTGTCCTGAGTTCCATGTGTAGAGAGCTCTTATCAGTACCAATGTGTGTACTCTGGTCTAGGCAGATTTGTAAGGGAAAACTGAGCCATCGTGGGGGGGGGGGGTGATGTGTGCATTGAGGAACTAGAGGCATGATGTATGTTTCACAGGTGCTATACTACACCCTGGTTGAATTTTCCCTTCCTTGTAACCCTTCTGTGGGGGGATGTCCAATCATCTACAGATGGGCTTTGGGTCTCCTCTAAAAAGCCCCTCTTTCACATTGAGGTAATTGTTTTGGATTTTGTTGATACCTGATAACTTGATTCCATCAACAACTCATGATCACAGAGGCTGGTGTGCGTCTTCCATGTGGGCTTATTTGCTTCCCTGCTGGATGACTGCTTGTTTAACTTCAAGCCTTTAAGACTCCAGATACTATATCTTTTGATAGCCATAGTGGGCACCATCTGCTTTCTTCACCACATTTGCTTATGCACCCATTTTGTCTTCAGCGATCATGTTGGGAAGGTGAGTATCAAAGAGGGCCAGGTTACTCGAACAAGTGTTCTTGTGTTTAGGGAGGCCTTGAGTAGAGGCGCATAGTCCATCTGCTATCTTAATACTTAATATATAAGTATATGTACATTGACCTCTACTCCTTTTATTATAAATTAATATATTTACATATAAACATGCCTATAGCTATACCCCTATAAATAGCTTTTGCCTACTACTTCTTTCCTCTATTTCCTTTCATCTTCCTCCACTCTCACATATATTGCCAGTTATTTATATCTTATTTTATGGTGCATATTAGCAATTTAAACACATTTTAAAATATACACATAATTTACCAATTTCTAATGTACATTTTTCACAACAAAAAATGCAAAAAACACAAATATATATATGAAGATGCATGCTTATATATGTATGCATCTATCTACACATATTTGCATGTAGATGGAACGTTCAAAGAGTTTTAATTCCATTGTTTAATTCCATAAGACTTCAAAGCATTAAGAGAAACATTTCATTATTTCTTAATTTCATTTTTCCACGAGCTTTTTGAAGCCCCTTCATTTTTATGTGGGTGTGTATATATAATGTTGAGGAGTATGTTTTTCAATAGAAAGTGAACACAGGCCCTTGAGTGGAATTTGAAGCCATAAGATTGGTGGGTTCCGTGGTCTGAAGTTTCCTTTGAAAGGAGGTAGCTGAGGGCATGGGGAGAGAAAGCTCTCGGGTCAGCCTTAGACGGAGCCATGAAGTAGCCGCTCACACCGTAGTCACCCTCTCTGCTTCCCCGGGGCCTCTGCTGGCCCTTGGCTTCCTGCTGGCTGCGGGCAGAGGTGTGGGGTCCCTAAGGAGGAATTACCACATCTCTCCCGAAAGAAGACATTTACCTAATTGCAAAAGAACACATCCTGGCTACAGACAGTAAATGGTGTGTGATGCCGCCACGAAGTGAGATGGATGGAGCCCGCCGTTGCTAACCAGCCCATAACCGGGGTCATTAATCACACACGGCACACCCACTGCCCGTAATGGACTTCACCCCGGAAAACGCCAACTCCCAGCGCCAGCAGGTTAACGGGCAGGCCTCGCTGGTGATGGAAACACAGATCGCCCCCCTGGGATTTACCCTGGGCGTTTGCTGGTCCTCACTCCCTGGAAGCCCTTTCACTGGACTTTCCCTGCTAACCCCTCTGAACGGGTGGAGGTGCCGACTTGGCAGACTGGGACGAGGCCGGCACCGGGGCATTGCTAAGAAGCTGCTGGTCCTCAGCAATGCTTCTCTTCCATCACGAACGCACCAGCAATATAAGTAACGCTCCAGGCCAGATGGCTGTCTTTACCAAATCCCACATCATCTAGCCAGATGGGGATGGGAAGATGACCCAACACCATCCGCTCTCATTTACGGAATGCTCACTGCATGCCAGGGGTTGATGTAGTCCCACCTCTTTTTTGTGCTGTTGTTTTAAAAGAAAGGTATTTTTATTTTTAACAGTTTTATTGGTATATACTTTACATACCATACAATTCAATCATTTAATTACACCAAGAAGAGTTGTACAATCATTAGCAATCAGTTGTGCACATTTTCTTCATGTTTGTACTCCTCGTTATTAGCTCCCCTGTCCCCACAACCTACCCCGCCATGCCCTCAGGCAACCATCAATCCAAACGCTATCTCTATAGATTTACCGATCCTGGGTTCTATATACCAAAAAGCATTACAAAACAAAGCAAACCCCCCCTCACAACAATAACACAGTAAAACAGAAATTTTTAAAAAGCAGAACATTTTAAAAATTAAAAATGACAACAAATTTAAAGCGGATCAAAAGGGAGATCAAGTGTGTTATGTGGAGCCTGACTGCAGTTGCCCTCAGACACTGCGGCACACATTCTGCGTGGGAGCAGGCGCTTCACATCCAGGCTCTACAGTCAGAGGAGATTTCCTCCTCACTGCTTCTTCGTATCCACAGAAACAACCTCAACATTACATCCATCTCTTTATCACATTCAGTCCCATTGCTGTTCCAGGAGGCATATTGACTCTCCATTTTGGGGGGAGGTAGAGAAACTGAGGTTCAGGGAGGGTCAATGACTTCCCAATGGTTGTACTGCTAAGGGTAGTGCTGCACCTCAGACCCCAAAGCCAGCTCTTTTCCTGGATGCTTGCCTCAAAGGGCCTTGCTTGGTCTCTCTTCTTTCTTGGACTATTCTCTGAAGAGGCCTCCTGAACAAAACCCAACCCCTCTTTGCCTCTTGACCAGCATTAGAAAAGCAGATCCTGGTGAGATGTCTGTGGTAATCATGAAAAGTAGACTTTCATTTTCCAAGGCACTTAAGTTCTACTATGTTGATAATCGCCGCCAGGTACAGTAAATATTACTTAACTTAATCAATAGGCTCTAGCCCAGCATCTGCACCTTGAAATGCTCCAGATGAAGAGGATTAGACATGGTTGAGCCAATTTCCTTTTCAAGGGAGAACCAAGCAGTTAGGTAACGTGTAATAAATTCCTCTGCTGTGCTGGGCTTCTGCAGAGACAGTTTACTTAATTTGATTAAGAAGGAAGAAGTCATCTGACATTTTCTGTGGGTGGGTCGTATATTCCCATAAGCCTTCAATGATTCCGAACCAGAGGTTGCAGAAGAGCATTTTCAGGTCATCCCCAGCTTGTAATAAAAGAGCTGAGGCCATCGGACAGACGGATTTCTTTTGTGCTGCGAGGTCATTTGCTGCAGAAAGGCTTTGTTGCTGCCGTGGTGACTGTTATGCGTGGTGATATGTGGCCAAAAGTAGGGACAGATGCTCGAGGTTAGCCTCCAGGGTCCTCTATGAGTTGGCTCCAACTTGTCACATCATTAGTGTGAGATTTCTTAACCATAGGGCTATTGACCTTGGGGGCGCAATGATGATATGCTATGAGGGTGGTCTTGTGCATTGTGGGAAATGGAACAGCATTCTTAGCGCTGACCACTAGATGCCAATAGCACGACCTAACTACTCCACGCATCGCCAAATGCCACCCAGGGATCAGTACCACCACATCTGTAACCACTGCACCACAATATCAAGTTCCTCACGGGTGTATGTTTTGTATTGCTTATTTTGTCATTCCCAGAGGTTAGAACTATGTCAGGTACATAGTAGGTACTAGATTTGTACACCGAATGAATGCAGTATGGAACTCAGTCTCATATCCCCCAAGCTCCTTCCATCGCATGTATTCTTCCTCGTCTAGGTCCAGTGCTATAACCCTATGTGTTGATACTTTCACGTAAAATGCATGTCACCTTTAACTTACCATGCAGAAAGTCTCTTTCCTGTAAGATGTTGTTCAAGCACCATCATGGATGTGTGGCCATCTCATCATCCTGTGGACTCCCTGTGATTTGCTGTTTCTGTTTCGTTATGGCATCTCGATGCTGCAGTCTCGTGGTTAGTAGCTCATGCTCTGAATTGAAACTGCCATTTGTTATCCATGATAATATGGGAAGTGACATACTCTATCTAATGCCTTTCTCCAATCCATAAGAAGATAACAAAAATACACACTTCAAAGGTCTCTTGAAGGGATGAGATTAGATACTGTATATGGTTGGTATGACCAAGTCCCCGGTACATAGAAATGAGTAGTCTTTATTATTCTATTGGATTTTGAGCCATCTGAAGACAGAGACTCACCCCAGATGTCACAAAAGATTAAGCAATTGGCCTCTGAAAATGATGATGGGTGGAGGTACCTTGGAATAAATGCCTGCTATCTAATTTAGAAGGTAACAAATATTGAAACTTGGATGGAGTCCCGTTTTATTCTGAAGCACCCGTGATTGCCATGAGTTGGAATCCATTCTGCAGGAACTGGTGGTGGTGATGGAGGTGGTAGTGGTGGTGAAAAAATAGAGACTAGCTCCTAATCATTCTCATAGCTATATTAATGTCTAATAAACAACAATGCATAATACTTCTATCTCAGGCATCAGTGAAGTTGCCTCTTTAAGCTGGGATTTCTCCAGAATAATAGAATCATAAACTCCCATTGGGTGAGCAACATAGGAATCCAGAAGTCCTTGAGTGGGTAACTAAATACAAATGGCTCAGTGCTCTACTATGAGTTGGAAGGTTGATGGTTCCAACCCACCTGAGGCACCTTGGAGGATAAACCTTGTGGTGTGACTCTGAACCATCAGAGTCTTGAAAACCTGATGGAACACTTCCACTCTGTGCACATGGGGTCACCGTGAGCCAGAATCAATACAATGAAAACTAATATGAAGAAGGAACCTAGCTCAATTTCCTAACTAAACAGAGGGTGAGTGGGGAATCAAGGCAAGACAGTGCAAGTGACTCATTCACAGTCACACCCTTCTATCCTCCATTCCAGGGTCTACATATGTGGAGGGAAAGGATCCTGACTCTAGGGCAAAGGGAGTGTAAATGCGAGGTTGTCTTTTATGAGAATAAGGGAGGCAGTACTGTGTTACATGGAAAGATCTAGGTTTTGCACTGACCTGAGTTTGAAACCTACTCTGTGATGCTAGGTTATTCATGTTACCTCTAGGATTGTGCAATCATCTGTAACATGGACAAGGGTTTCTTACTCACAGGGATATTGCGAAAATGAATCTAGATGATGCATAGCACATAGAACAAAAATAGCTAGTAATTGCAAAGCAAGGATGTCCTACAACTTTGCTAGCTGTGACCATAGATTAAATTGTGTGGGAAACAGAACTTGGAAGAGAATATATGAGGACAAATTCTCAACATTCATACTTTAAAGAGTCTGGGAGGCCAAGGCTCCTTGGACAAAACCTTCATGTTCATAGGTTGGATATGTATCCCAATCACATTCTCCTAAGTAAAAGTTATTCTCCACAATGTCCCCATAATAATGCCAAGTTTAAGGTGCAGTCTGAAAACACATGGTCACTCTTCTTAAAGCAGGTCAACTGCTTAAAGGCTATCTGCCTGAAGGTTTTCAGCCATCTAACTTGATCAGATACTATTGTCTGTCCCACCCTAAGTAGGAACCACTCCCTTCTGATAAGGATCATAGATTGCCCCCCTGAAGAAGTGCTCAAAGACAATTAAGGTCAATCCAATTCAGAGAGACCAGGGTTAGGCTGCCATCTTGACTCTAGAGCTCACCAATCTTGCTATGTTTGTGCCTTCCTGTCACATGGGTGTCCCTAGTACAACCCTTTCCTATTGTATGTACTCTGCTAGCTTGCCCCCCTCCTGTTCCATTTATGCCTGCTTTACAACCCCTTCCTGTTATGTATGAGCTTACTGTGGTTTGCTTGCCTGAGATTGTATAAGTCTATGAGAGAATAAAGACAGTCCTATTCTGGTCCTGGTCATCATGGGAGAAGGTGAGACCTTGTATGCTGTATCTTGTCTGATGTCTCTTTAATATACCCCTTAATTACACAACTGTCCTTTGGACACTTTCAATTGTGGGGAGGCTGATCCCCCACAAAATTGTGTCCCCCCCCTCCAAATGATGTGTCAACTTTGCCAGGCCATGATTTTCATTATTATGGGATCATCCTCCATTTTGTGTTCTGATGCAATCATAGTATGTCTTATAAATTCTAACCTCTATGATGTTAATGAGGCAAGCTAAGAAGCAGTTATGCTAATTTGGCAGAAGGCAATCTACTTCCTCATTAACATAATAACATTCACTCACCTCTGCTAAGAAATGTGGAAGACAGCCGACCAATTGGAAGGAATCCATGATTGTACCGCTTCCAAAGAGAGGTGGCTCAACAGAATGAAGAAATTATGGAACAATATCTTTAATTCGCATGAAAGTAAAATTGTGCTGAAGATAATCCTACAATGATTACAGAAACACATTGACAGAGATTTGTCAGAAATTTATGCCAGACCCAGAAGAGAAAGTGGTATGAGTATCATTGCTGTCATCAGAAGACTCTTGGCTCAAAAAAGAGATTACCTAAAAGATGTTTGCTTGTGTTTTATTGATTATACAAAGGCATTCAACTATGTAGATGATTTAAAAAAAACTATGGATAGCGTTGAAAATAATGGGATTCTAGAACACTTAATTGTGCTCTTGCAGAACCTCTGCCTGACCAGGAGGAAGGTGCTCCAATAGGACTAGACTCCTGACTGATTTCAAAGCAAGAAAGGTGTGTGTCAAGGTTGTATCCTCTCACCAAATATTCAATCTGTATACTAGGCAAATTGTCTGAAAATCTGGACTCTAGAGAAGAATATGGCCTCAGGATAGGTAGAGGAATTATTAAGAGCCTGAGATATGCAGATGACACAACCTTGCTTACTGAAAAAGAGGAGAACTTGAAGCACTTGCAGGTTAAAATTAAGGATTGCAGCCTTCAATATGGGTTATAAATCAAGGTAAAGAAACTAAAATTCTCACAACTTGATGTAGGTAGCATAAAAATAAACGGAAAAAATAAATTGCAAGGATTTTGCCTTGTTTGGGTCCACAATCAATACTCGTGCAAGCAGTAGTTAAGAGATAAAAAGACGCGTTGCGTTGTGTAGATCTGCTGCACAAGTTCTCCTTAAAATGTTGCAGAGGAAGGATGTTACTTTGAAGACTAATGTGTGGTGGACGCAAGCCATGGGATTTTCATTCAGCCCTCTGCTTGTCAAAGCTAGTCAATGAACAAGGACAAGCGAAAAAGAATGGATGCACTGGAATTAGGATGCTGGGGAAGAATATTGAAAGTAGTCTTGGCTGCCAAAAGAACAAACAAGGCTGTCCTGGAAGAGCTACAACAGAATACTGCTTAGAAGCAAGGATGAGGCGTGGTCTCAAGTACTTTGGACATGTTGTTAGGAGAGACTAGTCTCAGGAAAAGGACATTTACACTTGGAAAATTAGAAAGGAGAAAAACTCTTTATGAGATGGACTGCAGCAGTGACTGTAATAATGGGTTCAAATATAGCAACAATTGTGAGGGTGGCACTGGATCAGGCAATGTTTCGTCCTGTTGAACGCAGGGTCGCTGTGAGTCAGAACTGACTCAATGGTACCTAATGACAAATACAACAACATGCAATCTACAATATACCTTGACTCAAGCTCCTTTGAGTTATGAAAGAGATTAGACAAGTTATCAGAGAGCAGAATGACTTACTACCACCAAGAAAGAAGAGCTGGGGCAGAGCATGTCATTTGGGCCCAGGGTCCCTGTGCAGAGAAACTGCTATATCCAGAGGAAGATCAATGACCAAGCAAGATGAATAGCAGGGGTCATCAATCTTCCCCCATGCCATTAATCTTCCTCGGAATCTAGGAAGAGCCAACAAAGAAGGAGCACTTTCACCTATAGCTGGAGCCCTGAATGTGAAATTCTGACTCCTAAACTGTAAAAGAATAAATTTCTATTTTTCAAGCTGTCGCCTTTGGTATATCTGACAAGCACATAGCACATACTCATTAAATGCATTAAACGCTAACTTCACTTTAGAATGACCTAGGAAATGTGGGGTAACGTAAAATTATTCTGACTACCAGACCAAACCATACTAGTGTATCCATCTCTGTCACTTGGGGAAACCCCAACTTTCCAGGTGTAGTCATCCTAATAAAGACAATAGAGTTAATTTTAGTGAAAGGGATTTGTCATATGTAAAGTAGAATCCCATGACAGCTAGAAATAATTTAATTTAGCATTTGCAAATAGTAAGGCATTCAATACGTGATTGACAATATTGACAAATACTTACAAAGCTCCTATTAAGAGCCAGGCCCGGAATTTCCACAGTGAATGAGACGCAGAAACGACCTGTTTGCGTGAGAGCAGCACCTCATCATCATCCCTTCTTCATCCTCATTTCTGACGAAGGCACTAGACATGTTGTCTAACAATATAAGGGCATATGTGTAAAGTATGTGTGGTTCATATGTATCATCGTCTGTGCTTTAAATGCCATCGTTTCACTTTAAAATGTTTCTATCTTCATGTAATTTTTTCACTTTTTGTGTGTTGTGTCGGTATTTCCAGTTTTGCTGCCAGAGGACAAAGGACCTATCTCTAAAGCTGTCATCTTCCTCAGGCATTCTAATTTTTTGTGGCCTTAGAAACATCGCACTCACAGTAGGATGGAATTTCGTAGAAAATATGGAACAGATTCTGAGTGAGGGACCCCAGTGCCTTAGTGTGAGCAGAATGTAAGAGGGTAAGTGAAAAAAATTATATATAGCTATAAAATCATAGAAACCTTTATTAAACAGAAATATAATAAATATGAAAAGGCTGTTTCTTGACATATTGCTCATCTAGGTCTATACATTTCTGAAGATAATATTTCCCTCTCTCTAATTCTTCCAGGAGAATTCTGAACTCTCTGATTTACACCATGTCAAAATTTTAATATCCTGGATGGATACAAATTGTGTTCCTTTTCAGAGGTTTTTGAGTTCTGAGGGCAAAAAGAAGTCTGAATTAGCAAGACCAAGGCTGTGGTCTGGAAGATATAAGGTTTCTCGACAAAATTGTTCTAGAATAGTTCTTGTTAGGGTTCAAGAATGCACAGAGGTACATTGTCATTATGGAAAAACACATGCTTGGTGAAATTGGCTGGCCTTTTCCTTGCCAGTGAAGTTTTCTAGTTTCTTCATAATCAGCGCCATGACTACCCGGTGTCCTTAGAGGAAACCTGTCCAGATTATGGCCCAGGCTTACCAAGCAACACTGGTCATGACCACAGTCACGGACCTTTCTGTGTCAAACGCATCTGGCTCCGCCGATCTCCTTACAACAACTGTTTTGATTGAACCTTGTTATGAAGGCATCCAAGAAGACTGGGACCAATTTGTGACTGAGAGCACTAGATTTTGGCTTTCAAGACGCAAAGGGTTTGGAGAAGGAGAAATGTGGGGAGAGCAGTGTGGCAAGACACCGTGTCAGAGCCACCCGGCTGAGCACAGGCAGGGCCGTCCGAGGGAACCTAGATGGTGCGCCATCGGGAAACATTTTCTGAGAAAACGTGTCTGCACTGGGTAGTTAAATAGCCAGAGACAGCAACCCTGGGAAAGCTGCTAGACAGATATTTGTGGGTATTAAATATACAGCATGGAGGTGAGCTAATGCATATGATGACTCCACACACACTGACATAATTAGCTTCCGATGATCAGGTCCACATGCCAAAAACATGGCATTATGGAAAATTGGAGGATGACCACAACTGATCACACACTGGAAGATGACTACATGATGATATAACTGCCAAATCTGTCACTATGTAACCACCAACGGACATCATGCTGTAACTATCAACTTACCTCATGCCGTAACTGCCAAGCCACCAATAATCACAGCCCCACAAGTTGCCACCACAAAGCCAGGGCTCTCCTACTCTTGCCTCTCGGCGCTTGTTACTGCCCGGTGTACGTCATTAATGAAGAAAATTGTAGTTTGTTTGTTTTTTTTTTCTCACTATGGTGGCCAAAGGGATTGTTGGATATTAAAACAGTAGAAAAATGAGGAACAGATGTGGAAGTTGACAAAAGTAATTGATCGAACCATCCTGGTAACTCTGTAGAGATATTTAAATATAGCGTATATCTACAGATTCATAATACTGTAGCTATCAATCTATCTGTTTAATCGTTCCTTTTCCAGACCACAGTTGGCTTGCTTTTGGTTCATCATGGCAATAGCGTATAGCACAGCAATACTAAGGGTAATTGATACAATCCTGTGGAATGAATGGATACATTTGCTGTCACCATAATACTACAATGTTGCCTGCTAATGGAAAAGGGAGGAGCCATTGGGGTGGCTTCACAAACCCCATAATTGTTCAGTCTATGCTAATTTATAATGAGGCCATATATGGCAGAGTAGAACTTCACACCACAAGATTTTCAGTGGCTCAAATCCTGTAGAAGATTGCCAGGTCTTTCTTCTGAGGGACCACGGGGTGAACTCAAACTTTGAATCTTTTGGTGATTCCCTGAACAGGTAGCATTTAACGTTGGCATTGTCACTGGGTACAACTAGACTTGTAGAAATAGGATATCCTTGGTGGTGAGACAATGTGGACATAAAAAATAAGATCACCGCTTCACACGGGTAGAATGGTGCACAACATATCTTCTGGAGCAGGGTGTAAGTCTGCCATCAAGTAGCTGGAGACACCAGGGCTTTTCCCCTGACGCTCCCCGTACTTTAGTTTCCAAGAAGAGTATGGACTTTATAGGGTTATTCTGAAGCTTAAAAGCGTTCAGCACGAAGCCTGGCACATAGGGAGCACTACAGAAATGCCTGCTATTGTGAGCCATCTGATTGATGGGCCCGAAATGCAATCAGCTATCAGGAAACATGCGAGCCCTAGCACAGAAACCCTCTCTTTCTTGTAGTACATCTGAACAATTTGTTTAAGTCCCTTTGACGCAGGTCGTTTTGGTGCAGATGAAGACTAGAGAGCTTGGGATTCACTTCTGAAGAGATGCGTGAATGGCTAAACAAAGGGGAGAGACGGAGAAAAAAGCTTCACAATATTAATGAGCAGAGGGATTGAGAGAAGCCATGTCAGAGTTTCCTGAGAGAGAGAGAGAGAGAGAGAGAGAGAGAGAGAGAGAGAGAGAGAGAGAGAGAGAGAGAGAGAGAGAGAGAGAGAGCAATACCTGGGAGATGCCAAGGAGAGAGCTGATAAAGGAGGCCTGACAGCTCCGTGCAGTCCTGGCCCGAGGGTGATGCAGAATAAGCAGCCAGGGCAAAGGAAAGCAGTGGGTCTTGTGAAGTTCTCTAGCAAAGCTTTAAATCAGCAGTGGCTTCCTGGCAAGGCAAGGCTTCAACCATTACGGGTTACCCAGAAGCCACCAGAGAAAAATGTCGAAGGAGAGCCTTGAAGAATGAACTTGATCCCTGATGTGACGCAGTTACCATAGAGACCACTCGCAATGGTAGGCAGGAAGGGCAATGCCTGTCCTCAGAGCAGCTAACAAGCTATTAGACCAAACATGAAGATGCCAGCAGGTGAGTAGAAGGCAGCCACTACATCACAACTGTCTGTTTGTGAAGATCTAACACAGCCAGAGAGAGTCATAAATCAGCCAGGCCACGGTGGCCATAGAGTCAAGTTCAGGAGGGCATGACAGCCTCTCTAACTTGTGAGTCAAAGCCCAGGGACCACATCTCCGGAGGGGAGGCTCTGAAGAGTGCTGATGGCTCACGTGCCCCCGACCGGGAGGATTCCAACCACAAGAAAACAAAGCAAAACTGCGCCAGCAACAACATAAAGGCAGTAACCAGGAGTGCAGGAAACAGTTGCGGAAATGAGTACAGATCTCAGTAAATTATGCAAGATTTCACACTAAGTCATAATTGAAGATACAAATTTGCTTAGCAACAAACAAGAGGCTAAAACCTTTCAGAAATATCCACTGAGAGTAGATCGCCAAGTCTTTCTTCTTAGTCTATCTTACTTAGCCTGAAAGCTGCACTGAAATCTGTTTAGCATCATAACACCAACGTCACTACCCCAGAGACACAATGAGTAAGAATCAAACCCAGGGCTGCTGCATGGAAGGCAAGAATTCTAGCAACAAACCACCAACGGCCTGAGCTCAATGCCTTAAACGGTCTACTTCACCTGATCTATGCACATGAGCCCCCCTTCCTGTGATGACACCTGTCCTCTGAGTTAAAATATATCTCTTTGTATAGATTACTACTCAAGGTCTCTATATCTGGTTCTTGACTACCTGGGGACTTACCTCATGCCTCCTCACCCCAAGCCCTGCAGTCCCTTCACACCGGAGCTGTGGCGAAAACCACCCACCTTCCTATCTTTTTACATGCGATGCCCTCAGCCCCTCATGCCCTTTCCCTCCTTGGATTTAGCTATTCAAAACTGATCTAAAGGGCCATTCCATTCATTAAATCACCCACTCATGCACTTATTCAACAAAAATTAAGCTTTTACTAAGAGCATGAGCTGCCCCCTGGGAGTTCTTCAGTGGTCTCTTATTGGCCTACACTTAACTCTTAGAAAGCATATCACACTGGGCCGGGATTATGTATTGATGGGGCTGCCTCGCTCATTAGACTTTAGATTCCTTGAGGGCAGATTGTGCCTTACTCACAGTCAAGTCCGGTTTCTAGATTGGAGCACATACCAGGTGCTCAATAAATGTTTATTAAAGAATGAAGGAAAGAATAAAGGAACGGATTGCATTTCTAATTCCATCCAGCTTGCAGTACTCTGAAGGGAATTCTTCCAGCCACCAAGCTGGCCGGGGATGAAATGTTCCTCTGCACATTACCTAATAAAAAGAGCCCTGGGTCAATTGAAAAATTTAAAGTCAATATGAAATTGATCCTCATCAGCACTTTCTCCTCCAAACATATAGGCAAGAGGACAATTCTGAAACATATGTATTAGTGTTGCATTTTCTGCTCCACAGATTCAGTGATCACTGTCACATACACATCCAGTCCTCATTAATTTATGGGGCGTCCAATGTCATCAGCAACAGGCTGCTTGGCTGCATGAGTCAGAGGCCAGCCTAGAATTTTGGGGAATCTCTGAGTTGCAAACAGCAATTTCTCCTCATGCTCTTCCCTCTTGGAAGCCACGGAAATGTATTTAAACTAAGCCGAAGACCTTTAGGCTGAACGTTCAAGGACAGTACAAGATCATCAGCCAATCTGTCCCCTTCAATTGTACAGAGAAAGAGGTTGTCAGCAATCGAAATAACATATCCAGTTAGCTCGTCTCAGGAACTCCCATTCCATCTTCGCTCAGTCTAGTAGCCGTATAAATAAAGATGTGCCCAGGAGGGGGGAAAGAAGGAAGCAGCGGAGGAGAAAAACAAACTCCTTTCGCTGGAAGAAACAGGATGTAGCGAAAGAGCCAGATGTATGCGGGTGTGATAATGCCTGCCCGCACACTGTCTGCCTGTAGACATGCTCAGCACTTCAGGCGATTGTTGTCCCATGATCCGTCAAGATGGGTTCCACGCGGAGTTGGGGAAATGATTCAGGGCCCTTGCGTCAGCAGCAGGGACCGGATGTCACAGCTTCTCTCACTGACTTTGCTGTCCTTTGATTCTGAGGCAGTGAGCAGTGTCACATTCCGAGCGCTCCCTGGCCCAGACTCATCTGTGGCTAAACTCTGACCCTTCGTGTTGGATACTTCTCATAATGGTTCATCTTAGCATCTTGGGCTTCGGCTGGTCCACCTTCTGGGTGTTATGCAGTCTGCACATGGAATACCTTGGGCTCTAGAAGCCAAGGAGCACGTGCGCACGCACACACATGCCTGTGTGTCTGGAAATTCGATTACAGGCAGGCTGGCAACAACCCTATTTAAAGAAGGGAATATTTTTAGGAATGAAGTTGAGAAGGGTTGGGAACCTGCTCAAAATCACACAACTAGTAATCAATACGACTGGAAACCATGGCCCGATCTTGAATTTTTTATACCGATGAGCTTTCTAGATTGAGAATTTTTTTGCTTTCTAGCCCAGTTGAAGAAATAACTGTGGGCCATTGGTCTACCTGACTGCTGGCATTGATCCTCCTCTGGCCTGTGTCCCCACTGGGCCTGGGTGACACATCCTGGGGCTTACAAGATGTTCGCATATGGCCCGTGGCAGTTCACACTTGGAAACTAAGTTAGGACGTCCTCTCACCTGCTCCAAAGCCAGACAGTCCCTGACTTACACAGAGGTTCCACTCCAATGGTTATATGTAAATCAAATACCTCTTTTTATTCCTTTGTTAGTTTTATAATTACTATTAGGTTTTATTACAAGTATCTTTATAAATCTGACCTCCCTATGTTTCCAGGAGTTGGAAGAAGAATGAAAATATCAGCAAATTGAATACTGCACCATTTTATGTAGGACACATTACTAAGCGATATGTAAAAATGAACAAGCAGACACATAAAGGCAGGCAGCTATCAGTGTGGTTCATCATAACTGGAATGTGTTGAGTTATAGACTACCTATAATCTTTGTTAACTAACTTCTTACCTGTCACAGTCAATTCTGCACTGGAAAATCATTTCTACCCTGGAAGATGCCCCTCAAATTTGTAGTAAAGAACACATCTTAAGACAATCTTGCATTTGTTTGAAGAGGAACTGAGTTTCAGAGAAAATGTCAGCTATGAGTCTATGTGTTCCCCTCAGCTGTCTCATGGTGATCCTGAACACAAAACGAAGCAAAAGTTTCCAGATGTCTTAAATCTATGTCTGAGCATATGATGAAATTCTAGCCAGTAAGATGTAGGCAAAAGGGTTATATGATAATTCCAGACCTGGCCAATAAAGCTTTTCTAAAAGCAAGTTCTCTCTCTCTCTCTCTCTCTCTCTCTCTCTCCTTTTTCAAAGAGCTTGGAGGCCAGTGGATACAGATGGCAATGACAAGCATAATATGAGCGGGTGGGGGCTGATCTGGGTCCCTGGATGATTGCGTTAGACCAAGACAACTTTATGTTTTACTTTGAGAGGGATTTCAAAGGAAAGCAAGTTGCATTAGCTATCTTAATATTGGAAGTACCTGATTTACTGCATGGTGCCAAAGCCCCAGCCCATACCAGTTCTTTATGGGTCCAGCCATTTAGCTGTCTTTGCCCATCATGGATTTTCCAGGAGGTGCATGGTGATCTGTAGCCCCTCGCACTCAGCCTAGTGTTCAACATACATTAGGACTTAAGTGGGTATGAGCTCATGTGCTTTCACGGAGGGAATGACTCCAGGCAAGAGTCCGGTGCTCCCAACTGGATGACACTGAACTATGATCCTCATCAGCTGACCTCTCCTCCCCTTGGCATTTATGTGCTTCCACCCCTGCACACGCCTATCTCAACAGCACAGAGCATCAACAGCACACCACTTCCTACTGAAAGAGCAGGATCCTCGGCAAGAGCCCCGCAGCACAGGGGCTGCCGTGCGGAGGACTGGCGTTTCCCAGCGCAGCCATCTCTCCTCTCCTGCTGATGCTAATTACAGTTTGCTAAATGGAAACCGGGGAAACATCTCACCCACCCAAAAGTACTCCAGAAATGGGTGAGGAGAAGGCTATTCCTCCGGATCAGCCTTTTAGTTCTCTTGATTTATTTCGCTTCTCCCAGTACTTTTAGTAAACACAGAGAAGTTTGCTCCTGAGAAAAGGTGACTTTGGAAATGAAAAACTTCCCAACCTCAGGACATCTCTTTGGGTTGCCTGTTCGGATATGAAGCTGGAGGCATCCAGTGGAGGCATGTAGAAGACACTGCCTGGTTGGCGGTGGTTTTAATTATATATGTGTGTGAACACCATGGCAGCAGGCTGGGAATGCAATTACACAACTAATTATATTGAGGCAACAAACTTAAGCTTCCACGAAGGGCCCCCGCCCCTGGGACCAACATGTTATCATTATTCCACAGTCACGCTTTTCTCTTCTCTGTTAGCCCCACTTGTTGGCTCTTCTTCCCCTGTTAAGAGTCTTCTCCTCCTTTCAAGACATCACCAAGAGTTCACCAAGGGAAACCACTCCTGGTTCTCTACTGCCCATTCCCACCCAAGCACATGGATCTGCGCTCTCTGTGATCAGGGCACATCAGGTGGGTCCCCGTTACCACCTGTTCCATATCTGAGCCACAGCTGTCCAATCTGCAAATTAAAAGTAATGGGTCTCTGGGCCCTTGGAGGCTTCAAAACTTTATTTTAATTTCCCAACATGTAGAGGTGTCTATCAGTGCAAATGCATTACGGAATGGTAGTACGGATGGTGGCTTTGATTAGGGAGAACCAGAGCTTGTTAACTTTTACTTATATAACCTGATTAAGGCGTATTACAGCCTTAGCTATCCCATCAGTAAAATGACAGTAGTACTGGAATCTACGGGAGTAGTCTCAAGGACAGTCACGTGAACACACTTTACAGATAATGAAAGATAGTGTCTGCCTCGGTTATGCCGGTAGTAATCCCTGAGGGAGTCCTTCCCTACTCAGACGGATATGATTCATCACTGGATGAATCATCCTGAAGCACGCATTCCCGATTCTCTGCATCAAGCCCCGGACTCTTCTCGGTCTCTGTGCCTACTGAGTCCAGATCCTCTGCTAACCATCCCTAGGAACCACAAGGCTCACCGACACAATTTCGGTAACCCTTTACTGCGTGTCTACCATGAGCCAAGGCCTTAGGCGATATTTGCCACGCAAATGAAATGAAGGATTCTGAGGCTCAAAGGTCAAACTCCAAGATCAAAAATGAGTATTGGGCTTGAGAAACTCACTTCACTTTTGGAATCTTTGTTCTCTTGTCTATAAATCAGCGATGACAGTGCCTCACTCAGAGAATGATTGTAGAAATTAAGATGTAGTAACCCACTTCAAACCTGCAGCCAACGCACAACAAATATTAGCCTCGAACGCCCGTCAAGAAAGGCCCTGTAGAGCAAACCCATATACACAGACATGTGGTGGGAGAAGGGCGGCATCTAGGGTAGACATGTCCGAGAAAGATTTTGCCAGAGTCTCCATTCCCATCTCACAAGTGGGCCTCCCCGTGAGCCCCTTGCCCGCTGTGCTCATCACTGCAGTATTGTACAGTGAGCATTTATTTTCCTTCTATAAAAAGAAGGATGATTCTCAATGATGCATGTGATAAATATGCCATCTCTAAACCTTTTAGAAATATTAAAGGTTTTACAGCGCAATGTTTGACAGACTTGATTAATCCCTTCCACACAGATGTATTCAGAAAGCTCGCCATCCTTGGGTTTTAAAGCTCCATGAGGGTTGTTTGATAAAGGCAAAGAAAAGGCAAAGAGCTTTAAAAAGGAGAGAGAGCCATTCTTGTGCCACACAGAATAGACAAAGGCTACCGAGGCCCAGAAAGCTGCACCGTGTGGTGGAAAGTTGGGAAGTGGAAAAGGGGGTGGGGGTGGGTGAGACACGGTGCTTTAAAACCTCTCTCCTTTGGAGGAGTTTTCAAATGAAAGGCACACATCCAGCTTGACCACAGGATGTTAGTCTAAGAATTTTCTTCTGTGTTGGACTACACACTGGATGGTGCAGGAGGGAGTGGCGGGCAGGGCAGAGCAGCAGCAGGGCCAGCTTCATCGTGGAAAGGAATGGACTCTATACCATCCGCCTTTCCACAGCACCGGGCTACTGCACAGCCCCCTGCTGGCGCTTTCAGTCACCGTGATTCATGCGCAGACTTCCCCGATGCCCAGCTGAATTCTGAGCTCTTCCCAAGAATAAGGTCTATGTTAGGGCTATTTCCCACCCCCCCCCCCTCAACGCGTGTGCTGTGCAGTTGATCTGCACGGATTGTGACCCTGTAGGAACTGCCCCCTAGGCTTTTCTGGGTGGACACTTTATGGGAGCACATCACCAGATCCTGTTCCCTCAGTGGAGTGTCTCGTGGCCTCAAACAGCTGCCCTTTCTGTTAGCACCCAAGTGCTTAGCCATTGTTCCTTTTAGTATATAATAGGTACTTACTGCAAGGTCCATGGTGGCACAATAGCTACTTGTTGGGCTGCTAACCTCGAGGTCACGAGTTCAAAACCCCCAGCCACTCCATAGGAGAGCAATGAGCCTTTCTAGTCCCATAAAGTTATAGTCTCAGAAACTCATAGGTGCAGTTCTACCCTGCTTTATAGGGCTGCTATGGGTTGAAGCCAACTTAATGCCAGATCATTTTTCTTTTATTTTTTTAATAACTGTTTCAATAGTTCAAACCCACCAGTCACTCCGAGAGAGAGAGAGAGGTGAGGTCGTCTGCTCCTGAAAAATTCACAGACTTGTAAACCTAAAGGTGCATTCTACTCGGTGCTGTCGGATCGTGATGAATCAGCATCAACTCAATGGCAGTCAGTTTGGGGTTTAAATGTATGCTTGTGAAATAGATAGACCTGCTATTCAATAAATCTCTGAGAATGCGTTGTTAGCTCCCACCAAGTTGCCTTCTACTCCTAGCACCATGGAAAGAAATGCTGTCTGCTCCTATTCTGGACAAAGGATTAGTTGGAGATCAGGCTTTTGTGATAGAGTGTTAGCTGACCAGTTTGGGGAGGTATATTGCCAGGCCTTTGTTCCTAGTCCTTCTTATTCTAGAAAATCCATGGAAACCTCTTGAGTATTACAACAGCACCCACACCTCCACTGACAGATGGGTGGTGGTTGTACATCAAGCTCATTGGCTGGAAATCAATTCTTGGTCTCCCTCATGGAAGAGAAGAGGTCCACCACTGAGCTCTCTAATGTCATAGGTGGTAGCAAATCTCCACTTCAAAATGATGTTTTAATTACTACCAGATCCCATCTGCCCATCTGTCCCAATTTTATCAAAGAAAATAGAGTTTAGAAGCGAAACGATTAAGACTTCCAAATGAAAACGCATGCAATAAATATGTATTGAGTATTCTTGAGTGCCAGGTGCTAGTCTAGGTGAGTTGGACACGTTCCTACACCTCAGGCTCATTGCCTGGGAAGGAGGGCAATGCCAGCATTGTGACAGGTGTTATGTGTGAAATGAATGTGGGAAATTTGTCAACTAAAGGAAGTTATATCAAACCTACTGCTAGTGATTAATTTATGTCCTGAAAAATTCATGTTGAAGTTCTCACCTCTGGTACTTGTGTGATCTTATTTGCAAATAGTCTTTGAAGATGTCATTGGTCATGCTGGGAGAGGAGGTCTCAGTCCAATAGGAGTGGCATCCATATGAAAGAGAAGAGGCACAGATACAAAGAGGGCCATGTGCAGATGCAGGTAGGCTGCAGCTTCCGGCCAACGTATTCCTGGAGCTACCAGAAGCCGAGAGAGACAAGAATGCATCTTTTCAAGGACCTTCAGAGAGAACATGGCTCTGCTGAGAGCCTGAATTTGGACTACTACTACTCCTAGACCTGTGAGACAATTTAAAGGCCACCCATTTGGGGTATTTTGTTCTAGTGGCCCTAAGAAGCTAATGCAGTGGATCTTTCTGTTCATGACAGAATGGTTTGAATGAATGCTTTCAGAATGAGCAGCAGACACTTAAGAGCTACATATTGGTATACCACACAAAGGGAGACTGAGGAAGGATGTGCACTGTGTCACACATACGGTTTTAATCTGTGAACTTCTTTTTAAATTCCAAAGGTAATGCTCAATTTGCCGATCCCACACAAAAACTACACACAAAAACCTCCCACACAAAAACTCCAAGGGTCAGCCAACCCAGCTCTGAGGTTCCCTTGCCCCCCCAGTTCAATCGGTAACCCCAACCCCACTCTAGTTTTATGGAAGAAATTTTTCAACACAAAACACCCACAAGATATTATGGGGGCAAAGGTGTAATTTAATTATCTGACTTAATCAATTCAAATGGCTAGCATACAAGGATCGCAGGATGCCATCCAGCTTTCAACCGAGGCCGAATAATTGTTCCATAATTTCTTAATTCTCCCACAAGACAGTTTAAATTAAAGGATGTCAATTTGCAAAGTCAGACTGCATTGTATTCTTAAATTAGGCCTGAAATAGCCGCAGGATGAAGAGCCATAAGGCAGACAGCAGAGCCCAGAGTGCCCGGCGCTGTGCAAAACTGCTTACTACGGTCAGACCCTTTAATCTTCATATCTATCGACGCAGAAAGCAGCATATTTCTGTCACTTATGATAAGAAACATTACTTTTTAAATTCCTTGGTGAGACCTGCAGATCTCAGGCAGCCAAGATAGCAGGAGTCTCTATTTTTGTTTCTGTGAACATTCTCTCCCCCCCCCTTAAATTGGTTTTATTCTAATCCATTTAGTCCCCAATCTAAACCTGAGACAAGTAAGCGTGAATGGAACCACACAGGAGGAGAACAAAGGTTTGTGCCTCTCAGTTCTCAGAGTCCCCTGGTTAGCACTTTGAATAAGTTCATGACAAAAAAAAAAATCATGAATCTTGGTGGCTCAACTGTGGGCCAGGCAGTGAGTTCCAGAGGAGATGAGAACCTTAATAGCTTTTGAGCGTAACAGAATCCAGCTGAGGTATGGGGGTAGGCAGGAGGAAGGGTACACACAATTTTCATGACAGAACCAAGCATTTACTCACAGATGTCCTAGAAAGTGGGCTGATCAATGCACCCCAGCTGGGTGGGGGTGATGCTGGTGAGCGGAGGGCCCAGGGTCTGGGTGGAAGAAATCGGATGAGGCTTCCCCGAGGTTGCCAGGGCCACAAGTCAGGAATCGTCATGGAGAGAAGCCAAGGACAGAGCTGCAATGAAAGAGCATGTGTCATTTTGGAAGCCAACTCAAGAAGGAAGAGGAAGGAGGACAAAGCACAAAGTTCGTCAGCACCAGGGAATTCAACATTAGTGAATGAGTGATTTCAGATTCAGTGTCCCTCTAAGGTGTGGTACACGCAAACATAGGTGGAGACATAAAGACCACAAGGAATTGTTCTGAGACAAATAAAAAGAAATCTGTCCAGTACTGAGTTAGTTAAAAGTTTATTGTGCCAACCTGGCCAATAAACACATGTGGGGTTAATTGAAGGGCGGAGGGATAAATGGCTCTGTGAGCCTCGCCATTCGAGTTCTCGGATCTCTTGCTTTCTGATAGTCAGACCAGGGTGCAGCTGCCTTACCCAGTTCCTGCTTCGGCTGGCAAGGCTCAGTTCCTGCAAGATATCTCCGTGGAGAAGCCACATGGACCTACCCTGATGCAGCCCTGGGTGCTGGAGCACCCGTACGGAGACTCCTGTCAGCGCCGAGATGTTTACACGTTCACTGACTCGGCTTTCCTCCTGCAGTCGGCATCATTGCCTGTGTTTTGTGAGATGGAGGAGGACTTTGTGGATTGGTGTCAGACATATGGGTTAATGTTGGACTTGTGGGCTTGGGTAGCACTGGGTTGGGATGTTTTCTTGATGTGCTCTTAACCTTTATATAAAACTCTCTCTTAAACATGAGTTTCTGTGGATTTGTTTCTCTAAAGCACCCAGACTAGCACAAGCTCTGGGCTAGCTTTTGAACTAGATATAAACAAAGCATAAAGAACTTTGTAATTCCATTTTTAAAAATCATTTTATTTGGGCTCATACAACTCTTATCACAATCCATTCATACATCAATTGTGTAAAGCACACTTATACATTTGTTGTCCTCATGATTCTCAAAATTCACTTTCTGCTTTGTTTCCTGGAATCAGCTTATTTTCCTTTTTCCCCCTTCTCCCTTGCCTCTCCCCCTCCCTCTTGAAGCCTTAATAATTCAGAAATTATTATTTTTTATCTTATCTTATACTGCCCAGCATCTCCCTTCACCCACTTTTCTGTTGCCCATCCCCCAGAGAGGAGGTTATATGTAGATCTTTGTGATCGGTCCTCTTTCTATACTCCCTCCTTCCCTCCCAGTATTGCCACTCTCACCCCTGGTCCTGAGGGGTTCATCTGCCCTAGATTCCCTGTGTTTTCAATTCCCATCTGTACTGCTGTGCATCCTCTGGTCTAACAAGGCTTGCCATGCAGAATTGGGTTCATGATAGTTGGGGGGAGGAAGCATTTAAGAACTAGAAGAAGGTTGTGAGTTTCATTGTTGCTACACTGAACCCCGAGTGACTTATCTCCTCCTCAGTAGCCCTCTGCAAGGGATGTCCAGCTGTCTACAGATGGGCATTGGGTCCCCATCACGCATTCCCTTCATTCACAATGATATGATTCCCATGTGCTTGAAACCTGGTCCCCTTGGCCCTTCATGATCACACATGTTGGTGTGCTACTTCCATGTGGGCTTTGTTACTTCTGGGTTAGATAGCTGCTTGTTTACTTTCAAGCCTTTAAGACTCCAGACGCTATATCTCTCGATAGCCGGGTACCATCAGCCTTCTTCACCACACTTGATTATATCCATAGAAGCAGAAAAAGCATTTGACAACATCCAATACCCATTCCTGATCAATACACACATGAAGATAGGATTGGAAGGTAAATTCCTCAAGCTCATACAAGCTATCTATGAAAGACCAATGGCCAACATCATAGTCAATGGAGAAAAGACAAGAACAAATCCCACTGAAAAATAGTACAAGACAAAGATGCCCCCTGTGCCGACTTCTATTCAATGTTGTTTGGGAAGTTCTGGCAAACAACACAAGACAGCGGAAGGATCAAAGGGATCCTAATGGGAGAGGAGGAGGTGAAACCATTGGTATTTGCAGATGACATGATCCTGTACAATGAAAACCCCAAAAGCTCCACAGCTAGAGTACTTACAGCATAGAGGAATATGGAAGACTGGCAGGATAGAAGATCAATAAACAGAAGTCAGTAGGTTTTCTTTACACATCAGACAGGACCATGGAAGAGGGGATTAAGAAGGAAGTACCCTTCACAGTAGCTAAGAACAAACGGAAATACCTGGGAATATATTTAACAAAAAAATACTAAAGACCTATACAAGGAAAACTATAAGACCCTACTACAGGAAACCAAAAGTGACCTTCACAAATGGAAAAACAACCCTTCTCATGAATTGGAAGGCTTAACATAGTAAAGATGACAATCCTACCTAAAGCACTTTACAAGTTCAATGCTATACCAATTCAAATACCATCAACCTTCTTCAAAGAAGTGGAAAAAATGATGACCAATTTCATATGGAGAGGGAAGAAACCCAAAATTAGCAGAGAACTCCTCAAGAAGAAGGACAGAGTTGGAGGACTCACCTTACTCGGTTTTCATGTCTTTTACACAGCTACAGTGGCCTTACCCAATTTTAATGCCTATTATACAGCTACAGTGGTCAAAAAAGTGTGGTACTGACACAATGACAGACAGACCAGTAGAAAAGAATAGAAAGCCCAAGAATACAACCATCAGCATATAGACAACTGATCTTCGACAAGGGTCTCAAAACCATCAAGTGGGAAGCAGATGCCCTTTTTAACAAGTGGTGCTGGAAACAATGGATATCCACATGTAGAAAGATGAAACAAGATGTTTACCTCACCCCATTCACAAGAATAAACTCAAGGTGGATCACAGACCTAGAAGTTAAACCTCAAACCATCAGTCCCATCAAGGACGGAATTGGAACTAACCTCAGAGCTCTGGCCCAGGGAGCTCATAGGCTCACTGCAATAGGGAAGGGTACACACACACACACAGGTGAACTTGAAATCAGCAAATGGGATTTAATAAGAATAAAGCACATGTGCACCTCAAAAGACTTCACCAAGAGGGTGACAAGACAACCCAGACTGGGAGAGGATTTTTAGTAATGACATATCGGACAAAGGGCTCATTACTAAAATGTACAACACCATCATGACCTGCAAAAAGAAACTAAGGAAGTGGGCAAAAGAACTGAAAAGAACTTTCACAAGGGAGGAGACCCATATGGCCAATAAGCATATGAGAAACTGTTCCAGATCAGTATCCATAAGAGAAATGCAAATCAAAACCACCATGAGATACTACCTAACACCCCTGAGGCTAGCCCAAGTCAGGAAATCAGAGAGCAGCTAGTGTCGGAGGGGCTGTGGTAAAGTAGGAACCCTCCTCCACTGCTGGTGGTCGTGCAGATTTGTATAGCCACTGTGGAAAGCAATCTGGAGACACTTAAAGAAAATGGAAATTGATCTACCTTATGATCCAGACATCCCTCTACTGGGCACATACCCAGTGGAAGTAGCAAATAAAACATGACCAGTCATCTGCACTCCAATGTTTATTGCGGCACAATTCACAATCACAAAGACTTGGAAACAGCCTAAGTTTCCACCGATAGATGAGTGGATTAGTAACAACTCTGGCACATACACAAAACGGAGTACTATGCAGCACTGAAAAGCACGGAAGATCATATGAAACACGTCACTTCATGGGAAGAACTGGAAAGAATCATGTTAACCGAGATCAGCCAAACTCAAAAGGACAGGTATAACATGAGTCCTCTGAGGTAAGTACAATCAGCATGTCAGGAATAGAAGAATAAATACCTATCTCACTAACTTCATTTTTAAAATTTGAACTAGATCGTACAAACAGTAAACCAACTACTGTTGAGCTGACTGACTCTCAGTGACCCCAGGTTTGTCACAGAGGCACTGTGCCTGTTTCTCACAGGCTGAATTTCTGGTAGATTCACAGTCTTCCACCCTAGACACCTCTGACTGGACTGAAAGCTCCAGCCAGTCTCCTAGAGTAGAGCTGGTTGACACTTTTTCCCCCCAAGGACTTGGATCTAGTATAGACAGAGACTAGAAGGCTATAGAAAAAACTACACCTCAATGTGTGTGAATACATATGTTGGATAAAAACCTGCAAATGGAATTACTGGGTAAAGAGACGGTATATGGTAAATTGTGACCAATATTGCCAATTATCATCCACAGAAGATACAGTTTTTAGATTCTTTTCAGTGATATATAAAAAGGACAAGTTTCCCAGACTTCCACCAACAGAATTGATCACAGTTGTTTATCTAGATCAGTGGTTCTCAACCCTCCTAATGCTGAGAAACTTTAATACAGTTCCTTACATTGCTGACCCCAACCATAAAATTACTTTCGTTGCTACTTCATAATTATAATGTTGCTACTGTTATGAATCATAATATAAATATCTGATATGCAGAATATATTTTCTTTTTCTAATCATTTTTACTGGGGACTCATACAGCTCTTATCACAACCCATACATCCATCCATTGTGTCAAGCACATTTGTACATTTATTGTCATCATTCTCAAAACATTTTCTTTCTAATTGAGCCCTTGGTATCAGCTCCTCATTTTTCCCCTCCCTCCCTCCCTCATGGACCCTTGATAATTTATAAATTATTACTAATTTGTCATGTCTTACACTGTCCGATGTCTCCCTTCACCCACTTTTCTGTTGCCCATCCCCCAGGGAGGGGGTTATATGTAGATCATTGTGACTGGTTTCCCCTTTCTCCCCCCACCTTTCCCTTCCCTTCCTCCTATTGCTACTCTCATTGATAGTCCTGAGGGGTTTACATCTATTCCGAATTCCCTTTGTTTCCAGCTCTGATCTGTACCCATGTACATGCTCTGGTCTAGCAGATTTGTAAAGAAGAAACTGGGATCATGATAATTGTGGGGAGGAAGCATTAAAGAACTAGAGGAAAGTTATATGTTTCACTGGTGCTATACTGCACTCTGGCCGGCCCCTCTCCTCCCTACTAACCTGCTGTAAGGGGATATTCATTATGCAGAATGTATTTTCGTTGTTACAAATTGAACATAATTAAAGCACTGTGATTATCACAAAAACAATATGTTATTATATATTGTGAGATATTTATTTCTAATTACAAATAAATGAAATGCTGTCTTGAAGCACGGGGTAGCATGGGTAATAGTCTTCATGCCTGGTACTCGTATGTGGACGCATCTGCATGTGGGCAGACCCAGTGGTGACAGATAGAGGGGCAGTGTCTCAGTTCCTAAGACCATCGGAAATATATGTTTTCTGATGGTCTTAGTTGACCACTATGAAAGGGGTTGCAACCCACCAGCTGAGAACCACTGATTTAGAGACATGAAATATATATGTCATAATGATTTCAATAATACTGATAGTATTTTTAAAATGATCACAGCAGTTCAAGCACAGTTTTGTATGTTAATTTACATAAAGCTTCCTAGTGGATAGAGGGACTACTGTTATTGTCATTAAATGGATTAAAAACAAATCAAAATAAAAAACAAGTTCACAGAGAACTTAGGGAACTGATGGGACCACACCTATAAAAGGCAGAACTGGGATTCTAATTTAGCCAGGAGCCACCAATTCTTATCCCTGGGGATGGTATGTTATTGATATAGTGACAGGGGTTAATGACTTTGGCTGCAACAGGCTCTGCTATGGAAACAATGGTGAAGATGGGACAAGACTAGGCAGTGCTTCATTCTGTAGTGAGTTGAGATCTACTGGATGGTACCTAACTACTACCACAACAAACTATGTTGAAGCCTAATGCCTGTGGTAGTGAACTTGACCTTGTTTACAAATAGGGTCTTTGGAAATGTTATCAGTTAACATGAGATCACATTGGAGTAGGGTGGATCTTAACCAAACTCACTCATTTCTGAGGAGAAGAGACACAAAGAGACATCGGGAGAAGGTCATGCAAAGATGCATCTATAAGCCAAAGAATATTAGAAATGCATGGTGCTACCAGGAGAAAGGATGGTCTCTTAGAGAGGCCAGAGAGAGCACGGTTCTTCCTACAAGCTGAATTCAGACTAACAGCAGCCAGAACTGGGACAATAAATTTTGTTCTTATAATAAGCATACAATGTGTAGTTCTTGTTTCAGCAGTTCTACAAACCTAATATCGATGGTGTGGGTTATAACAGGTACACCAGACAAGATACCTGAGGGTGTGGGATGTATAGGAAATCAAGCAGTGAGACAATTTCTTTCTGTAGTAATGAAAATAGACCCAATTATTATCAACTGGGAAAATGTTGACCTATGCAGATTGATAAGCAACTTAACAATCCAGACTCATGGCCATCAGATCAATTCCAACTCATGGCAACTCTATGGGGAGAGCGGAACTGCCCCAACGGTTTTGAAAGTTGAGACCTTAACAGATGAAGGGGGCCACAGCTTTGTCCCATGGAGCGGCTGGTAGATTCGAACCATTCACTTTCCCATTACCAGTGAGGCAACTAACCATTGGCCCACCAGGGCTCCAATGGATAAACTCAACCAAAGCAAACCCAACGCCAAGAGTCAATTCTGACTCATAGTGACTCTATCCAGTAGGCTAGATCTGCTCCAAATGGGTTTCTCGGGTCTCATCGTTGTCCCATAGAGTGGCTGATGTTTTTGAACTGCCAACCTTTCAGTCAGCATCCTAATGTTTAAATCACTGCACCACCAGGGCTCTCTGAGAAGTAGGGCATTTAATACTCATATTAACACCTTAAACATTTTCCCCTTGTTCTTTTACAGATAAAACCAAAAAGCAGTGATATTGTCAAAGATTTCATCATATTGGATCAATAATCAGTGCCCACAGAAGTAGCTAGTGAAGTGGTCATACATAAATGAGAAAATATGAGGGGGATTCCCACCCCAACCAGAATATTTTTCAAAGATATATTTAATCTTTTTTACAAAACCACTTTTATCACCTTCAAAGTACTCTTAATACATTTATCAAATCTGTGATTCCGTTCTTGGAAACATTTTTCAAGCTCATCTGTTTGGATGGCTGGCAGCACCTCCCTCATTTTTTTTTCTTCACCTCTTCTATGTCGTCAAATCGCTGTCCTTTCATGTCCCTCTGCATTCGCGGAAACAAAAAGACGTCGGACAGAACAAGGTCAGGTGAGTCAGGTTTGTGGGGTAAGAAAGGCATGCTGCATGCTGCTTTTTGCCAAAAGCGGGTGCGCTGAGTTGTCTGCATAAGCAGGTGCATTGTCGTGGCGGCAAAACCAGCCCCTGTCTGCCACAAATCGGGCCTTTTTTGGGGTCACACACTGTTATGCAATCTTTTCAGATCCTCTAAATAGAAAGCTTGATTAACAGTCTGACCTGGTGAAACGAACTCCAAACGCACTATCTCTCTCACGTTAAAAACAAACAAATGAGCATCATCTTGGTCTTTGATTTCACTAGACAAGCTTTTGGGGGTGAGGTGATGATGCCATCTTCCACTGGCTTGATTGATGTTTGCTTTAAGGGTCATACGAATAGCACCAAGTCTCATCCCCAGTAATGACCTTGGGGCAAAAGCCTGGGTTGCTATGGAGCTGTTCTTTCAAAGCACAGCATGTTTCCATTCGACTCTCCTTTTGCTGGTCAGTAAGAACCGGAGGCACACATTTCACAGGGACCCTTCTCATTCCCAAATCTTACATTAAAATTTGCTGAATTGAGCTCCAAGAGTGTCCAGATACCTCCTCCATCTCTTCAATGGTCTGTCACGAGTCTTCAAGCCACAAGGACATGAATGTTGTTGACATTTTCATCTGTTCGGACATCTAGAATGAAGTTTGTCATCATTTGACATTTCATTTTTTTTTGAAAAAAGAAAACCACTCTTCCACTTGAGGTTTGTCCCATAGCACTGACCTTGTAAACCGTATTGAGCATCACAATAATTTCTGTGGCACTTTTCCCTGAGCAGGAAACAAAATTTCACAGCCACACACTGTTCTCTTAAATCATCCATCACAAAACCCTAGGTTCTTGTGGAACTGCTTTTTATGAAATAATTTACAATGGCCAGAGAGAACCTTCCCAGGCGACAGCACTGGGTGGACTATCTCAGAGCGAGTTGCTGGATGCACATTTAGTGGGAAAAATGCGTGCTATGAAAGCTCTGCCTCACTCAGCACAATTCTATTTTTCTTGGGGCCCCGTCATAGATGAATTAAAAAAAAACAATAAGAAATACTCACCTGAAGTCTCCTTAGAACCGAACAATATTTTACTTGACTGGTAAAAAAAATGTCTGCCATGACCACTATGCTCTGTGAAGAATTTTCTATGTGGGTTTCAGTTGACAATAGTAACTCCAAAGGTCGGAGAGGGAAACGAAGGGAAGGGAGTTCATGCTAACAGAGAGGAAGAGTGCAAAGGGCAGGGCAGGATGGTTGCAAAACTGGATGAGTGTGAACGATGCCACTGAATTGCACATGGTAGAAACTGTTGAACTGGTGTATGCTTTGCTGCGTAGATTCCGAACCATGATAACAGAATAAATTAAAAATGCGTAAATACACTGAAATGCTAAGAAGGAAAAATGCTTCCGTTTTTAACATGCAACTGTATAATTCACTGAAAAGCCATTCAATTTCTCATTCAAAGCATACAAAAGGAACTCTAGAAAATAAAATAGTTTGGGAAAATGGATGAGAGGGCTCTATAAAGGACCAGTTGCCTTCTGATCAACCACACACTTACTCCCCGCCCGCTACACTGTTGATGTGCTTGTGGTAGACACTGCAAAACGGGAGCTTCACCAGCTATTCAGAAACTCAAGACATTCACAGGCATGCTGTTTAGCTGCTGAGCTGTAAGCCGAGCATTAAGGAGGGAAAAATAATAATTAACTCATAAAGAGAGGGGCAAGTAAACATTATATTAGAATAATTTTTAAGAATCCCAAATGAATATAATCTTCCATTACATTATGAGCATTAAAATTAATAGTGTTGGTTTCCTTGTGGGTTGGACAGTCATTGTATTTAACAGGCTGAAGTTAACTTCACAGGGAAAAAATAAATAAAATAAATTAAATATGCCGGTGTCTCAGGAAACTTCATTTTCTGAGTGAATAGCCAAGTTGATGCACATCACCAGAATGTCTGACAATCAGTTTTCCATACTGGTGTGTTCTAAATGGGAGAGGAAACCAACTCTTCATTTAAATTATATTGCAAATCACTTCTTGCTTTCTGAATGGCATTCAGCTGCAGTAGGTGGCTTTCACCGTAGGGCCCAAACCACGACACTGGATGATTAATGCTAATTTGAAATGTTTTCTTTAGGGGAGGATGTGTGCATACTATCTTGGTGCATATGAGGCTGAGGAAATTTTATGGTGGGTGACTGACTCAAAGGCCAACAGCATATTTGCCATCAGATAAAAATGCACATTCACAAACATACCAAGACAAGTCAATTATTCCCTGATTCAATATTCCCCAGGTCCCTTCGTATAAAGGAAACTATTTATATTCTGCATCAGATGGATACACAGAACCATGGTAAACAATGCCCCGCCTCCCAATTCCTCTATTTTATATTGTATTTCCCAGGGCACCTTCCATTGTGGAAGTCATTAGTTTTGGTCTTTTTATTCCCGATTTATCAAAACAGACATTTTGCCAGTGTGTTCAGTTTAACTCCCAGATGTCAAGCAGAAGACACACTTTTGACCCACGAGGGGTGGCGGCAGGACCACGATAGGCTGGGTAATCTTTTGGTGAGGGGGGCTAGGAATTTGTACTTCTCTACCTTGATGAGCACTACATGGATAAATATGAAAAATCAGTGTTCCTTATTCTTTCCACCCAGTGTAATAGTTCAAAGAACCAAAGGCATCCGTATCTTTTAAATTTCCCCCAATAGAGAGCCCATCAGTCAGATCACTCCCAAGTAACAGGAACCAACTTCTGAAAACAGTACAAACGACGTGAGACCTTCTACCTCACTTGTCAGAGCAGCACTATGCATTAAATAGAAAATAACAATGAATGTGGGCAAGAAATCTGGGGACAGATTCTTCCACCCATAGTCTTGCTCCAAGATGCCCTTTCACACAGAGCATGCTCTTTGTATGTGGTTGCGGAGGAGGAGGTGTGGTGTGGTGTGGTTGGGAGATGCAGTGTGTGGGGTAGAGGGAGCTCAGGCAATCTGAGATGGAGTACTTGTTCTGGTGCTGGTCTTTATAGCACCCTGGGAAAGTCCCCAGGGTCTCTGGTGGTGCAGGGGACTAAGTGTCGGGCCGCTCACCGAGAGGTCAGCAATTCAAATCCACCGGCTTCTCGAGGGAGACAGATAAGGGAGTCGGCTTCCATAAAGATGTATACATTGAACTTGATCAAACCCCACTAGATGTTATACCCCCCTTCACTGTCAATTTTAGATCTCTTATTATTCCTTTATCCCTGAGTTGGCTGCCTACTCCCTGTCCCCATCCCTTCTACGTCCTGAAGGCTTCCTCCCCCCACTACCATGGCCCAGTTCTACCTTACAAATCCGGCTAGACTGGAGTACAAACATTGGTACAGATATGAGCTCTCAACACATGGAATTCAGGACAGATAAAACTCTCAGGAATAGTAGTTTGAGTAGTGATATCATGAGGGTAGAGGGATGGGGTATGTATGTGTGTGAGAAAGGGGGCACCCATCACAAGGCAGGATATATAACCCACCCCCCTAGGGGGATATATAACATAAATGTAGGTGAAGGGAGACAACAGACAGTGTCAGACATGAAATAACAACAATAAAATGTAATTTATCAAGGCTTCACAAGGGTGGGAGGGTGGTAGATGTAGAGGGAAAAGAGGAGCTGATAGCAAGGGTGCAAGTAGAAAGAAAATGTTTTGAAAATGTTGATGGCAACATATGCCCAAGTGTGCTTAATTCAATTGAATGATGGATTGTTATAAGATTTGTAAGCACCCCCCCATTAAAATGATTAATAAAAAATAAAATTAAAAAGAGTGACAGTCTTGGAAACCCACTCCATCCTACAGGGTTGCTATGAGTCAGAATTGCCTCCAAGGCAGTGAGCTTTGTGAGCATGTACGTACCACATTTTCTTTCTCCATTCATCTGTCATTGGACATTTAGGTGGACGCTCTGCGTAATATTGCTATAAACATTTGTGTACAAATATCTGTGTGGGCATATGTTTTCATTTCTCGTAGGAGTGGAATTCCTGAGCTACATGATAATCCCACATTTGACTTTTTGAGGAAGTGCCAGATTGTTTTCTAAAGCAAATGCATTATTTCACATTCTACTACTGATGTGCATGCGATCCAATTTCTCCATCTCCTCATCAACACTTGCTATTTTTATTTTTTTTTCATTAAAACCATTTTGGCACATTGAAAGGGGTAAAAACAGATGTATAGCCTCAGAAAGCCCATGGAGCAGTTCTGCTGTGTCATATTGGGTCACTATCATTTAGAATAGAATTAATAGCAGTAGCTTTGTTTGGGTGAGTTTCCATACTCTCCAGGGATCTTATGAGCATTTGAGGAAGAATAAGTAACCAGCAACAGCACAGGGCCTGTCCCAGAGTGGATGCTTCTCCTGAGTGTTATTCATGGTGAACATAAGCAGTCGCTAACCAAAAGACTAGATTACTGGCTCTCAACCTGTGGGGGGTCACATATTTCCGATGGTCTTAGGAACTGAGACACCAGCTCCAGGCGGGTTGCCCACATACAACTACCTGGCTTAAAAACTGTTAGTCTGGGTAGACTAGAGAAACAAATTCACAATCATGCATTTGTATATAAGAGAGAGTTTTATATAAAGGGTAATTGTACATTAAGAAAACATCCCAACCCAGTCCGGTCCAAGGTCAAAAATCCGATATTAGCCCATATGTCCAACAACAATCCATAAAGTCCTCTTCAGACTCATGAAACCCATGCAATGTTGCTGAATGTAGAAGATCACAGACCAGTGGGTAGAAAATCTTTGGTGGTAGAAGCACCTCAGCGCTGGCAGGGGTCTCCACATGGCCATTCCAGTTCCCAGGGCTGTATCAGGGTAGGTCCATGTGGCATCTCCTCAGGGATGCCTTGCAGGAAGTCAGCCTTGTCAGTAGAGAGTCTCCAAGGGAGTGAACCGAGAGAGAGAGGTGTCTTCTGCCTCCAAGGAGGAAGTACTAGATTTCCCAGAATTCTCAGGAGAAGGTCATGCCCACAGAAATCTCATTGGATATCTCCAGATTGACAGCCTATACTCCACCCCTACACTCTTAATCCTTAAATTGACACCAGATTAAGTGACTAACACAAAGACTGTTACCCATGCCACACCATGCTTTAAGAGAAAATATCATTTATTTGTCATTAGAAATAAATATTTCACAACATATAAGTACATATTGTGTTTGTGATTAATCACTATGCTTTAATTATGTTTAATTGGTAATAAAGAAAATACATCCTGCATATCAGATATTTTCATGATGATTCATAACAGTTAAAATTACAGTTATGAAGAAAAAAAATAAAATAAATTTTAAAAATTTACAGTTATGAAGTAGCAACAAAAATAATTTTATGATTGGGGTCACCACAACCTGAGGAACTTTATTAAAGGGTCATGTCGCGGCCTTAGGAAGGTTGAGAACCACTGGAGTAGATGTTCAAGTCTAATGGCAAACACCTGGAGCTGGTGTTCTTCCCAAAACTGAGCCACCAAAAATCCAATGAAGCACAGTTCTACTCTGACACCCATGGGGACATCATGAGTCAGAATCAGCCTCATGGTAACTAACTTTTGTTATTATTGTGTTGGTTGTTAAAATATCATTAAAAGAGAAGCTACTGAGGACCTGATGCAAGGGGCTTAAGTGGAGAGCAAATGCCTTGAGAATGATTGGGGCAGGGAATGTATGGATGTGCTTTATACAATTGATGTATGTATATGTATGGATTGTGGTAAGAGTTGTATGAGTCCCTAATAAAATGTAAAAGAAGAAAAGAGAAAAAAATGATTAGGGCAAAGACTGTACAGATGTGCTTTATACAATTGATGTATGTATATGTATGAACTGTGAAAAGAATTGTATGAGCCCCAATAAATTGTTAAAATAAAAAATAAATAAATAAATAAACAAATTAAAAAAAAAAAAAGAGAAGCTACTTTTGCATTTACCAACATTGTGTACCACAACCCAACCTGTTGCCATTGAGTCGAGCGAGGCTCATAAGTTTTCGGAGGGAGATGATTGCCCTTTCAGCACAGCTGCTGGGTTGGAACTGCCAATCTTGCTGTTGGCAGTCCGGCACTTACAAGGCAATGCCACCAGGACTCATTATTCCCGACCATAAGAAGATAATAATCAGTGAATACTTAAGATACTCATTACTAGAATATTTAACAGACTATTGTCTATCTATTCATAAATGTTGAGTGTGACATGAGGCTTTGTTTTCTGTTGTGTGTGCTTAAAAGTTAGTGTATTTTAATCGCTGAAAGCTAATTTACACATGGGTCTCTGACCTTTAAAACTACTGAATGCACTGCTCAAGTGACAGAATTCTTTCTATACCTGACACTGATTTGCAAAATTAGATGTCCAGAAGGCGAAAACATATTTTTTTATGAACAAGACAACACTGAAACAAGGTGGGGGAAATCTCATTAAACCTGACTACAGCGTATCTTTGGTGCTTACCACAGGCCCAGGCTTCTACTTCTGTAGGGTTTTGAGAGGAAAAAAATCAGGACACATGAGTTGCTCTGCACATTAAGTACGGTGATGGTTCTCAAATTGACTCCACATGAGAGCCCACTGGGGAGCTTTCTCATAGCTGACGTTAAAGCGTCTCTTTTGAACAGGTAAGTCACAGTCACTAGGTGGGATAAGCACTTGGAAAGATTTATAAACTTCTGGAATATTATCATGTATAACCAGTGCTTTAAAAAAAGGATTACTAGAAGAAAGGAATATTCCTATTGGCTTTTGGTTGGTATGTAAGGGTAATGATCTTTTCATAAGGTTGACATGTGTGGTAGAAATATGTAGGTACTTCCAAAAATTTGTGGAAAAGATAATGGAATTTTCCATAATATTTTTATTTTCTTTTTTAAAAATCATTTTTGGGGGGCGCATACAACTCTTATCACAATCCATACATACATCAATTGTGTAAAGCACATTTGTACATTCATTGCTCTCATCATTTTCAAAACATTTGCTCTCCACTTAAGCCCTTGGCATCAGCTCCTCAGTTTTCCTCCCCACTCCCTCCTCCCTCATGAACCCTTGATAATTTATAAATTATTATTTTGACATATCTTACACCATCTGACATCTCCCTTCACCCACTTTGCTGTTGTCTGTCCCTCAGGGAGGAGCTTATATGTAGATCCTTGTAATTGGTACCCCCTTTCCAACCCACCCTCCCTCCACTCCATCATTTTTTGAAGTACTCTATAATAGAAAAGAAAAGGGGACAAAGAAAGAAAGAAGGTTATTGGTGAATAGGGAGCATGGGGGCGGGTTGCTCCGTGGTGATGGGGATGGGGATTGAAGCGGGTGGTGATGAGTGTCTGGAGGATCTTAATTGTAGGGGCTAGTGGATCAGAGCAGGACCATCCCTGTGGAGGAGGGGTGGCTAGACAGCAGCCAGGACACACACTCCATCTCTCCAGACTCTCCAACACCTTCTCCAGGTGTTGGAGGAGGCTGACTGGGAATAACATGCAAGTAAATTCAGGCACAGTATTCACTTCTCCACTCAGTCTATGCCCCATCTTGTTATCTCAGGCCGCCCCGTCATCCCTGTTTTTCCACGTTGGCTCCTCCGCCTCCGATCCTCTTCTCTCCACCAGACAATTACCATTAACTATGGATCAGCTCCCGTGAGAGGTTTTCTGATTCCCTCTGGCCCAAGCAAGTGCTCCTCTGTTCACCAATGTACACGTCTTTCCTAACACCTGGCACCTTCCAATCAACCACAGCTCATTACGTGATATGCGGGGCTTCAAAAAGTTTGTAGGAAAATGAAATACTGAATTAAAAAATATTTTTCCATGAACTTTTTAAAGCTTCTTCATGTTAGCCCAAGGTTTAGGCATACACCCTTGCCCCTGTGTGCTGAATTCCAGGTGTTTGGGTTTTCACCTCTGGTTTCTGCAGTAGTGCCTGGTACGTCATCTAATTGTGTATATCAGTCTGCAGTTGTTTGTTGTGGGGGTATCATGTGGATTCTAGCTGACAAGACTACACATGACAGAGTAGAGCTGCCCATAGAGTAATCTTTATGGAAGCAGATTGGCTGTTGTTCTTTTTATAGAAGAAAATATGTTGTTGTTAGCTGCCGTTGAGTCCTCCGCACACTAGGACAAAACACCACGCAGTCCTGCACCGTCCTAACAATTGTTACATGTGAGCCTACAGGGGCAGACACTGTACATCCATCTCATCCAAGGTCTTCCTCCTTTTCGCTGAGGCTCAACTTTCCCCAGCATGATGTCCTTATCTCTCCTGATAATGTATCCAAAGTATGTGAGGTTCACAAGAATGTGAGGTGAAGTCTTGCCGTCCTCGCCTCCAAGGAGCAGTCTGGCTGGGCATCTTTCACGTGAGATCTGTGTGTTCTTGTGGCAGTCTCAGGCACCTTCAATATTCTTTGCCAGCACCATAATTCAAATGTATCGATCATTCCTTGCTCAATGTCCAACTTTCACATGTACATGAGGTGATTGAAAATACCATGGCCTAGGTCCAGAACACCTAGACAATGACTTTGTCTTTTTTCCTATGGTTAGCAGCTAAGTGCAAGGAAGGACCCTCAGCCACTGTTCAGGCCTGGAACTAAGCACAGCCCCATGGGTCAACTTTCAGCCAAACAACAGACTGGCCTAAGCAACTATTTGAGGCCAAAATAACAGCATTTGCCCAGGAAAAGACTGAGAATGCAGGAAAGGACAAGAAAGAAGACTGATTGGAGACAGTAAACAGAGGAACCTGAAAGAATGCTGCTCCATTTTGGCGACTGTGACATCACAAAGTAAAATGTGCATGAACCGTTGAGTAGAAAACCAATTTGCTCTGTTTACATAAATCACAAAGAAAAGTTAAAATTAAAAATTCACAAAAAAGGGAATTGAAAGATAATTTAAACTTTCCATACACTTTTTGAAATCTCCCTCATAAACAATGCAAGATAATACATCATCAAAACAGCATAATATTGTAAATAAAAGATTAGCTGTCAAGTACTTTAAGAGTTCTGGGAACTGACGTTGTACTATAATTGAACACCCTGCGAGACACATTAAACAAAGATGGAAGAACAGTATCATTTTTTTTTCCTGGAACCTGATCGGGCATTCTGGCAGGAGCAATACCAAAGGCTTGTGGATGTGCTGCAAGAAATCACAGGTGCATATGCTTACGGGGCCTTCATCAGAAGTATTCAGGAGGCTGATCCAGAGGGAAACCCTCAAAAAGTGGCATGAAGAGCAAGCAGGTTCTTCAACTTCATTCACCCCAGTGGAAACCTGAGTCTCTTCTGATATTTCTGCCTTCTTCCTTTCCCATGTTTACTCCCGAGCCACCTTCTAAAAATGCCCAAATTCATCTCCTCTTCTCTGTCCTCACCAAGTGTCAGTTTGTGGCTTGTATGTGGCTTGTATGTTGCTGTGGCTTGTACATTGCTGTGATGTTGGAAGCTGTGTCACTGGTAGTTCAAATACCAGTGGTGTTACCCAAAGTGAACAGATTTCCCAAGAGCTTCCAGACTGAGAAGAAAGTATAGGTTTACAACTTTAGAATCAGAGATAGTGCCAGCAGATGAGGCTCTCCGTTTCGAAGGTATCAAAGTATGACTGAGGAAGAGCTGCCTTCTCAATGTAGAGTTGACCATAATGTTCCATTTGGAAGAGAGCCTGTGAGCATTTGTTGATGGGACATGACTCACAATGAAAAGAGACTGCTATAAACATGGAACCGGGAACATATGACATATGAACCTAGGAAAATTTGAAGTTGAAAATGAAATGGAATGTGTAAAGGTCAATATTCTGGATGTTAGACTGGTATTGGCCCTTTTGAATCAGACAATTATATCATTTACTGTGCTTTGAATGGCACATCAAGAGGAATGGCTTAGCCTTCTTTGTCAAAAAGGACAGCACAAGGTCTATATTAAAGTACAATTCTGTGTGGCTAAGGTCAGTACACAAAAAATAAATCCAATTAATGCAAGTATTACTCAAATATATGCACCAACCACTAAAGCTATTGACAGAGAGATTAAAGAATTCTACCAACATTTCGGTCAGAAATTGATCAACTATGCAATAAGATGCATTGATAATCATTGATGATTAGACTGCAAAAGGTGGAAATGAAGAGGAAGGAACAGTAATTGGAAAATAGGGTCTGAGTGACAGAAACGAAGCTGGAAATGAGATAACAGACTAGTGCAAGGCCAACAGCTTCTTCATTGCAAATACTCTTTAACAACACAAAAGGCAAATACACAAATGGACATTTCCAGATGGAATATGCATAAATTAAATTGACTTCATCTGAGAGAAGAAGTGGTGGAAAAGTTCAATATCAGCAGCTAAAATAAGCTAGGGGATAACTGTGGAACAAATCATCAATTGCTCATATGTTATATATAAGGTCAGGTTGAAGTCAAAGAGAATAAATCCAGTCCACAGGAGTCAAAATACAACCCTACCCAAATTTGAAGAATATCTCAAGAACAGATTTGTGGCATTAAACATTAATTACAGGAGTATTTGATGATCTCTGAAAAGACATCAAGAATATTATGCATAAGAAAGCAAGAGATCATTAAAAATGGGAACAGAAGAAGAGATCAAAATGGATGTCAGAATAGACACTTGTGTTAGTGTGGTTACATCAGAGAGAAAAATCCACAGAAACTCGTGTATAAGAGAGAATTTTTATATAAAAGTTAAGTGCATATCAATAAAACATCCCAACCCAGTGTTGCCCAAGTCCAATATTAGCCTATATATCCAATACCAATCCATAAAGTCCTCCTCCATCTCACAAAACACACACAATGATGCCAACTGCAGGAGGAAAGCCAAATCAGTGAACACGTAAGCATCTCAGCGCTGTCAGGGGTCTCCACACGGCTGCTCCGGCACCCAGGACCCCATCGGGGTAGGTCCATGTGGGAATTTGACTGTGTGGGCCATAATAAATTGTGGGCAGCTTGAGAAAAATAGGATTTCCAGAACACTTCATTGTGCTCATTCAAACTTGTACATGGATCAAGAGTCAGTTGTGTAAACAGAACACTGTTTAAAATCAGAAAAGATGTCTATCAGGTTTGAAGCCTCTCACCATACTTGTTAAATCTGTATGCTGAAAAAATAATCAGAGAATCTGGATTCGATGAGGAAGAATGTGGTATTAGAATTGGAGGAAGGTTTACTTACAACTTGCTCTAATAACCCTGCTTGCTGAAAGTGAGCAGAACTTCAAGCACTTGCTGGAAAATCAAGGACTTCAGCCTTCAGGATGGATTAGGACTCAGTGTAAGGAAGACCAAAATCCTCACATCTTGACCAATTGGTAGCATCATGATCAACAGGGAAAAGGATGACGTCAACAGAGAAAAGGATGGCGTGTCAAGGATTTTGTCTTGCTTTGATCCACAAAGCTCATGGTAGCAGAAGTACAAAGATCAGATGACACATTGGATTGGGTAAATCTGCTACACAAGACCCCTTCAAGGTGTGTAAAACAAGGGGCTTACTACTCCCCTGAGGACAAAGCTAAGCCTGATCCAATGCATGGTGTTTTCAGCGATCTCATGTGCATGTGAAATTTGGATGTTGAATAAGGAAGACTGAAGAAAATGTGATGCATTTGAAGCATAGTGTTGCTGAAGAATGTTCTAAGTACCATGGACTGCTAGAAGAACAAACAGATGTGCTTGGAAGACGTATAGCCAGAATGCTCCTAAGAGACAAGGATGGCTGGACCTTGTCATGAATTTTGAACATGTTATCAGGAGAGATTAATCCTTGGAGAAGAACATCATGGTGGTGAAGTGGAGGGGCAGCGGAAATGAGGACGCTCTCAAGGAGAGGAATTGACACGGTGGCTGCAACACTGAGCTCAGGCATGGCAACAATTGTGACGATGCACAGGCTGGGGCAATGTTGCTTTCTGTTGAACATCGGGTTGCTATGAGTTGGAATTGACTCAACAGCACCTGTAAAGAATGTCTTTATCATCTCCCTGGCTCCTTCCTGCTTGTGGAGCAGTCTGAAGATCCCCTTCCCTGGCCTCTCCCTCCATTCCATTCCATTCCATTCCATTCCATTCCTGCCCTTCCTCATCCTAAACCCCCTTCTGACTCATCGCCTGCCCAAAGAATGGTAATGGTAACATTAAGAGTAACCTACTTCAAAGGGTTGTCGTGATGACCAAATTGGCACTCATGGGGAGCTATCTCACAGGAAATGTGACTTCAGGTCTTATTCCACGCTTTCAAACCCACCAATGGATGACGTTCAGTCCTCCTCCCCAAGGTCTTGCCCACCCGCATTCTTCTCCCACCACTTCCTGTCTCACACTCCACTGTCCCCCTGCAGACTGGCAGAGGGTTCTGTCTCCTGACTTATTGCCTTGGCAGGTTCAGTCCATCTCTGAGTATGCACAGCCAGGGCTTACCATCGCTGTGCTGCAACAGTGCCTGTCCACCTCTGTCAGTCAGAAAGGAATCACCCAGGGATCCTGATGAAATGCAGGCAGCCATTGGATAGGGCCTGAGTTTCTGTAATTTTTAGCAGGATTACCGAGGAGATGTGGATACTTTTGGAAGGTCAGTTAGAGTGATCTGCTACCAGCTACAAAAAAGAAAAAAACCTGTGTGTAAACTCACCTTCACCCCAATGAATTAGATACACTTTGCTAGCAATCAGATGATGATGATAATGATAGCAATTAATGTTTATTGAATACTTAACAGGTAACCAAGCACTGTTCTAAGTGCTTTTCATTTAACTCATTTAATCAACACAACAACCCTTTGAAGTAGGTTACTATTAATATTACCGTATCCATTCTTCAGGCTTGTAATAAATACACAGAGAGGTTAAGTAATTTAATGTGGATCACACAGCTGGTAAGCAATGGAGGATGGCTTAACTAACGGGCAGGCTATTGCTGGAGTCCACACATTTTACTTTTATACTACATTGCTCTCCAAGATTTTCAGTTGATGATGAGTCCCTCCTGTGCTTCCTTGGCTGTTTTGGTGTCCTTCTATCCCAGGAAGTACAACACCATAGTATGATCGTCTGTTACTGCTACCCTTCCCACACCAGCCAGTGAACTCCGTGAGACTGGGACCCTATCATTGCAACTCGGAATCTGAGGCATCGTGGCAAATTCCAGATGCACAGTAGAAATTAATTACATGTTTATATACTGGCAAGATGCAGAACCACTCATAGAATTAAATTTTCCATTCCTGTTGACAAGGAATGCTGGTGGAATAGTGGGTTATGAGTTTGGGATGCTAACCTTAAGGTCAGGAGCTCGACACCACCAGCTGCTCTGCGGGTGAAAAATGAGACTTTCTACTCCCATCAATGGTTAGTCTCAGATACCCACAAAGGCAGCTCCGCCCTGTCCTCTAGGGCTGCTAAGGGTTGAACTGGGCTTCGTGGCAGTGAATTGGAAATTTTAGTTTATTCCTATTGATAGTCATTGTATTTTGGTGGCTATTAAAGTCTAGCCTGCATTGAAATAACTTAGAAGGCTTATTTATGAAACCATTGATTTCTGGGTCCCACTCCCAGAGGTCTGCTTCAGTAGGTCTGAGACAGGACCTGAGAATCTGAATTTCTAACAAGTCCCCAAGTGCTGCTGGCCTGGGGACCACACTTTGAGAATGAGTGCTTCATTCAGCCCCACAGATCCCAAATTATCTTTCTCCGGAGATTGTGAGCCCAATGCAGGCAGTAAACAGAATGTTTTATTTCAGAACTAGAAATGAAACACTCTAGAATCAAAGAAAAAAGCAATCTCTTTTGCTCAGGTGCCTGATTTAAACATGTATAAAATCAATATCATAGTGGTTTACTCATCGCCCATTAGTAAGTTAATCTTTTTTTCTAGGGGAGGAAATAAGAGAAATGTAGTGACCAGTAGCCATCATTACATTGGGTATTTGGTTCCAGATAATCCAAAGGCAGAAAAATGTATGTTTGGGTACTGCATGCTTTTGACTTGGATATTCTGTGCCCAGAACCCAGGATACAGAGCTAGGCAGAAAGTCCTGATCCATGCCCTTAAGAAGTGTATGGTAGAGGAAAGGCCAGCAAGCAATGAGTGAAAAGGTGAAGGAATGAAATGCCTATAAATTGGGAAAGGTGTCAATAAGGATTAAATAATCTGCTAAAACAAATGATCAAGGCATAGGGGTGATCATTTAGGTGGGAGGGCTGGGGTAGGCCTCGTTGGAGAAGTGATATATTAACTAGAGCTTATATCACAAAGAAACAAAACCAAACCACTGTCATTTGAGTTAAGTGGTAGAGGCAGAAACCAGAGGCATTAGAGGAGGAGGCAAGGAGACCATGAGACAGCACCGAGGAGCAGTGCAGAGACTCTAAGACTTTGAGGCAGAGCAGTAGACTGGCTTCCTGACACACAGAAGCACAAGTGCAGGGACCACATGTCTGAGATGCTGAGGGCTGGAGAGAGACTTGATTGCTGGCTGAGGAGAGATATTGCTGTGGACAGAGGACTGCAGTCTCACTCTCTACTGATCCTGATTTGTGGTAACCTATTAACTCCCCTAACAAACCCCCATCCTTGAGACTATCACCTGTGCATTTTGTGTAGCCATTGCAAAGAGTTACTGAGCCCGGCAGAGAAGCAGAGTGCCGAGAGAGGAATAGCTGAGAGATAGAACAAAGGACAGAGGGTTCAGGCATGTCTGACCTTTGCCTCCCAGGACCAGGGAAGCCAGAGGAGATACGACTTGGTCTCCAAGTCATTTTCATGCATTATCTGAGATTATAAATCCTTATGGTAGCAGACAGTCTCCTAGTTGCAACTGGTAGGTTTGATCCGCCCACTTTGCATTTTGCAGGTCAATCTTTAATCTACTAAGGCATCAAGATCTATGTTGTTGTTAGGCGTCATTGCGTCAGAGATGGCTCCTAGACACCATTCATACAACAGAACAAGCCACCACCCAGCTCTGTGTCATTCTTACACCTGTTCTTATGTTTGAGCCAATGGTGGTAGCCTTTGTATTAGCAGTCACTGGGTCAATCCATCTCATCAAGGGCTTTCCTCATTTTGGCTGCCAACCTCCTCATGACCGAGAATGATGTCCTTCTCCAGGGATTGGTCTCTCTGGATAGCATATCCAAAGTATGTGAGATGAAGTCTTGCCATCCTTGTCTCTCGGGAGAATTCTGTCTGTGTTTCTTCCAGGACAGATTTGTTTGCTCTTTGGACATTCCATGGAGCTTTCAATATTCTTCCCCAATGCCATGGTTTAGATGCACTGATTGTTCTTTGATTTTCCTTATTCAATGTCCAATTTTCAAGGCCTATCGGGCTCAGAAAACATGTTGATAGTCGGGAAAGAATATCCCAGGTGGACAGAATCCCAAAGGTCACTGTCTTGGTCTTTGAAAGAGAAACGCCTCAGAAACCCAAGGAGGTGGGTGAGACGGCAGAGACAGTCCTTTGTGCAAAATCTGGAGTCCACTCTCCATGCAAAGGAAGGCACTAGAAGAGGGTCAGCAGAGGGGTCTTCTCTGATTTGCATTTGAAAAAGATCCCTTGGGCTGCCCGTTGGAGAGAGGGTTGTAAGGGGCACCATCGAAAGGGAAAGGACACTTTTGGAGTTAATTTTTCTATTTGATGTGAAAAATGAAACACCAAATTATTTATTGGGGCCTGAGGGAGGAAAGGAGACTTATTAACAGCACCAATGAAAACTTTACAGCCCAGGCAAATCACCCACGGCCATCACGCTGTGAAAAGACAGCATACATACACGGGTCTTGGGTAATTGTAGCAAGCTGCTGTGATGCAGACCTCTAGCTCCCTGTGAAACTCTGCGGAAGCTTGCTTTGCTTGGCACAAATGTGCCAAACATGGCCAGCACAGTCCTGAGAAGGATGGCAAAACCCGGTGGTCTTTGAAAGCCTGGAGACATGAGTGAAGAGCTATTTCTATTTCCTTGGAAAAAAAATAATGAAAGATCCCATTTGGATTATAAATGAAATTTGAGCCTGTGGAAGACTGTCAACAACACTTGCATAGGGCCCGGGTGCGGGACCTTGATGTCTTAAGCGATGACACCAGTGGACTCATTCAGATCATGGGCCCGCCTGGGAGGTAAGCCACCACAGTTTCCATTTCATCTGTGGCAGAGAAAGGGTAAGTAATTTCCCCATGGTCACACAACTGAGTACTCTTAGAAGTGAGCTTGGACCAGGCAGTCTAGGCCTGACTTGGGGCCTTACACTATTGTCTCACGATTATTTGAAAAAACGTTTAAAAGAGTAAACTACATGTACCCATAATCCGTTACCTAAAGATTATTAATACAGTCATTTCAATGCCAGTATTTTCATAACATCTATCATTGTCTTTATATCTAGTTGTCTACCTATATGCACATATATGTTTATTACTCCCATGTGTATAGGTATCAGTGTGTAGATCTCTCTCTCCTTATATTTTTATATCTACAAACACGGAGGGAGCTGGTATTCTTCATTTGGGGGTGCTCCTAGCATAGCACCTAATGTGGATAATCTCATTCTGACGATGAGCCGATCCTGCTTTTGCTGTCCTCTGCGGTACAGAAAACAGGCACTCTCCGAGACAAGAACCGAGTTCTGGGGATGGAAATTTGTAGGATAATACTGGAAGATAGCTAACATCATCATTGCCAATGATGTCTGAGGCACACACATACATGTTACTGGTTCTCAAACTCGACAGAACTGCAATGACATTCTCTACATGCTTTCGATCCTGTGAAAGGACTATCCGCACCCAGCGCCCTAACCCGAGGAACAATATTTCAGCAGAAAGCTTCTATATCATTGCACCATCCACCGACTCCAAAACATGATGCGCCAAGGGACAGTGCAAGTGCCTTGCTAGCAGGAGGGACCAGATTTAATCCACCCTCCTATTCCCCGATCCCAGGACAGGGCCTGGAAGCCCATTGCCTGGAGAGGGCGGGGATCTGATGACCATGCTTTATGACATACTGACTGGGTGACCTTAGTCATGTCACTTCATACTTCTGGCCCTGGGGTTCTTCACATGTAAAACGATGATGACGTCAACTACCTTCTGGTATATGTGCCTTATATATTTGAGAGAGAAAAAGAAAAGAAATGAGTATGTTCTCAGTCATTAAACCACTGCTACAGGGTTGCTGTGGGTCGGAGTTGCCTCAACGGTGTACAACTACTGTTACAGCTACTTCCCTTGTTATATTTCATGCTTATCAACACGAACATGAACATTACGGCCAAGCAAATTAGTAAAGTCTTCAACATGAAAACATAATTGGTGTCAACTTTTGGTAAATATTTTATGTGAAAAATATTTTTTGCCATTTTACAGAAAATATTAGACCAAACTAGACCATATATATATATATACTTACCTATTCTGTATATATATTACAGAATAGGTAAGTATACTGGGAAATTGGGTTAAACCTCAGCTGCATCACTGTCTGTGTGGCCCTGGGTGTCATTTGACACCTCTGGATCATAAAAAGCTCTGCAGACTGGCGCCATTAGTTATAGCCTGCCTCATGAGAGAGTTGTGCATTTAGAAATAACTAACAAGGCCGTCTTGGAAGAAGCACAGCCAGAAGTCTGCCTGGGGGCAGGGATGGTGCGACTTCATCTCACACATTTTGGACAGGTGAAGAGAAACCAGTCCCTGGAGCAGGACATCATGCTTCATAAAGTGTTGAGGCAGTGAACCAGAGGAAGGCCCGTGACAGGATGGATTGACGCTGGGCTCAAACATAAGCATGGGCATAACACAGGTATGGGACTGAGCAGTGGCTTTTTTCTGCTGCACATGGAGATCGCTACGAGCCGGAACTGACTCTGTGGCACCTAACAACAACAACAACAACAACAACAACGACATGGATGCAAGGATTCCCGGTGCTGCAGTGCATTACACATTGGCTGCCAACTGCAGAGTCAGCAATTGGGAAGCACCATTCTGTCCTTGGGAGAAAGGTGACATTTTCTTTTCCCACAAAGACTTAGAGCCTCCATAAATGCCCTTTGACTCTTAGCTCTTTCCTCCATCTCCCTTGACTTTCCTACTGCCCTACTACCATGCTTCGTTGCCACCTGGGCTAAAGTATACCTCTTCTCTAAGCAACCTTAGACAAAGACATGTACATGCAAATAGATATATGAGGATGGGGAAATAGATCTATGTGTCTATATTTATAGGTCAAGTATTAAGGTGGTGGAAGGACCTTGGGCCTCTACTCAAACACTCCCTCAATGCATGAATACTTTCTTTTATTAAATTGGAACTCTATGATGCTCACTCTCCCGACACAACTGCTGGAGCCAAAGTGGGTGAACAAGTAAATGTGGTGAAGAAAGCTGATGGTGCCCGGCTATCAAAAGGAGATAGTGACTGGGGTCTTAAAGGCTTGAAGATAAACAAGCGGCCATCTAGCTCAGAAGCAACAAAGTCCACATGGAAGAACACACCAGCCTATGTGATCGAGTGGTCCTGAAGGGATCAGTTACCAGGCATCAAAGAACAAAAAATCATATCATTGACTGCACACCTCCATGATAGGATCGCTGAAGACACATGGGTGCATAAGCAAATGTGGTGAAGAAAGCTGATGGTGCCCGGCTATCAAAAGAGATAGTGTCTGGGGTCTTAAGGGCTTGAAGGTGAACAAGTGGCCATCTAGCTCAGAAGCAAAAAAGCCCACATGGAAGAAGCACACCGGCCAGTGCAATCACGAGGTGCCAAGGGACCAGGTATAAGGCATCATGCAAAAAAAAAAGATATATGTGTGTGTATGTATATATGTGTGTGTATGTATGGGTATATGTGTGTATATGTATATATATTTATATATATCATATTAAATGAAGGGGGAAGTGCAGAGTGGAGACCCAAGGCCCAAGTGTCGGCCAATGGAGATCCCCTCATAGAGGGGTTTAGGAGAGGAGATGGGTTAATTAGGGTGCGAGGTAGTACCGATGAAGAACACAGCTTTCCCCCAGATCCTGGATGCTTCCTCCCCCCAACTACCATGATCCGAATTCTACCTTGCAGGGCTAGATAGGGCAGAGGCTGTACACTGGTACATATGAGGGCTGGAGGCACAGGGAATCCAGGGTGGATGATACCTTCAGGACCAAGGGTGTGAGGGGCGATGCTGGGAGAGTGGAGGGTGAGTGGGTTGGAAAGGGGGAACTGATTACAAGGATCCACATGTGACCTCTTCCCTGGGAGAGGGACAGCAGAGAAGGGGGGGAAGGGAGACTCCAGATAGGGCAAGATATGACAAAATAACGATGTATAAATTACCAAGGGCACATGAGGGAGGGGGGAGAGAGGAGGGAGGGGAAAAAAAAGAGGACCTGATGCAAGGGGCTTAAGTGGAGAGCAAATGCTTTGAGAATGATTGGGGCAGGGAATGTATGGATGTGCTTTATACAATTGATGTATGTATATGTATGGATTGTGATAAGAGTTGTATGAGTCCCTAATGAAATGTAAAAAAAGAAAAGAGGAGAAAAAAAATGATTAGGGCAAAGAATGTACAGATGTGCTTTATACAATTGATGTATGTATATGAATGAACTGTGATAAGAGTTGTATGAGCCCCTAATAAAGTGTTTAAAAAAAGAAAGAAAATAAAAGTAAATTAAAAAATAAAACTACAAAGGCTTTCAGAAAAAAAAAAAAAGACTTAGAGCCTCAGAAACGACAGGGTCGCTATGAGTCTCCATTGCCTCAATGGCAGTGAGTAAACTTGTGCAGAAGCACTTAGTAAGTGTTAATGATTGAGGTAATTCTGTCACCCATCCGTCAGTTTGTGCTGCTACAGGTGGCTTGGGTGCTGCCATGATGCTATGCCATGGGGAGTTCAAGTCCCCGGAAGGTTACCCAGGATGCACAGGTTTCTGTCACCTTCCAGACGAAGACAGACTAGGAGAAAGTGCCAGATGATCGACTTCAGAACTGTCTGCTGAAGTGTCTTGGAGCCCATTCCAGCTCACAGGCAGCCCGATGCGTAACAGACTGAAACACGACTTGTTCCCAGGCCACCCTCACAAAACTTAGCCAAGGATGAAAGAACTCTCTCCAGCCCAACAGGAAGTGTCCGATACGACGCTGGAAGATGAGTCCTCTAGGTTGGCAGGCACTCACAACAGTGGCTTTGAACATTGAGACAAGGCGAAGAGAGCCAGAGATGAGACGCCATGTCATTCTGCTGTACACGGGGTCCCCACATGTCAGAGCCAATTGGGCAGCAGCATGCAATAACAACATTGTGATTATTACTGTGTTGCGTTCAGTGGTGTGTGTGTGTGTGTGTGTGTGTGTGTGCGTATTCAAGGCAAAATCCAGAAATGGGTCGAAACAGGAAGCCCTGGGCCCAAGTGAGGAAACCTATGTTCCAGAACAAAGGGAGAGACCCCGATTCTTATTATTCTATAGCAAGAAGCACTCACTCCCCGGATGCTGTCTGGAAATCCTAAAAGCTACAGGCCGGCTCTTTAATGGCTTATAAAAACGATAAGAAAGAGGAGCCATCAATTGATTCCTAAAAAGTTACAGAAAATAAAAGCGAAGGTCTGGGCATGGAGGATGAAGAAGGAAAGTATTGTCCCATTCCTTAAGGCAATTAGTGCGATCAGGATAGATGCAGCGGAGCACGCTGGCGTATCCAGCAACTCCCTTCTCCATTCTATCGCAGGATAATATATATTTTCACCTTCAGAAAGGTTAGGTAATTATAAATGTACTCTCCTTACTCATAATATTTTAAGCAAGTAATTGTTGCCCATGGGAAAATGTTTAATTATTTCTGATGAGCAGTAGCGGCACAGAAACAAGAGAACATGACAGGCAGCGTGTGGAAACCATGGCCTGTTTCTTAATTGTGTGGGAATCTTGTCTTTTCATTGTGGAAAAAAAATCTCCATATTGATTTTTCTCTCAATTGATTCGGCAAAATTTTCAGTTTAGCAACACTGAGTCTCTCCAATTATAGCATCTGTTAGATTCCCTTAGCCAGAGGCTGCCGTGGGCCTTCAGGATGGAAACCTCACCCGAAGGGTCGTGCTGCCCACTCGGAGCCCTTTCTCCAGTGTGTTTTTAAAAGGATAGAGAAATAACAGATACGGCCTTATGGCTTTATAATTGTAAGAAGATAGACGAGAAGTGCCAGTTCTCTGTCCTTGTATGGAATGGAGGAATATCAGGTTTTGTAGAAGGTGGTGCAATCACTTCTCAAGATGGATGGGGGAATTGAAACCTCCAATAGGCTGGCAGCACAGCAACAGTGGGATTTGAACTGAGATCCTCTGACTCACATGGGAAGGGAAATAGGAGCACCCTGAAATGAGAAGAGCATACAGATTGAACCTCCCACCCACTGTCCCTAGTTGATTCTGACTCATAGCGACCCAGGATGGAGTTTCTGAAGCTATGTATCTTTATGAGCTCAGGCAGCCTCGTGGTTCCCCTAAGGAGTGGCTGGTGGATTTGAACTGCCAACCTTATGGTTAGCAGTCCAACTGTTACTCAATTGTGCCACCAGAGCTGCTGTTATTGATTCTAGCACTGTATTAGAGCTGTGTGACCATGGACTTGTTACCTAACCTTTGGGAGTGACAACTTTCTCATGTCCTCAATGGTGAATAGGACCACTATTCCTACTTTTCAAGGGAGGCATAAAGGAGATCAAAGATTTCCAGGAACTTTCCTTGGTAAATACTCATTCCTCCCCTTCACCTTCTGCTCCCAGTACCTGTTGGGAGGGAATGCCTTGGTAAAGCTGGCATGACAATTTGCAAATAGGTCCTGCAGGAAGGAGTGGGTCCTGGGGAATTGGACAGAAGAAAAAGGCTGACAGGGTGACTGCCTCACTACCATGAGAGGGCTCTTTGAGGAGATCTTTCCTGCTTGGGTACCTACTGCCCACGCTCACAGGATGGCTTCGAATGTGTAAGAGAAATGACTTCGGAATAAGGAAAACCTGCCTTCAGACCTGCCATCTCCTAGCAATGCAGTGAAGTAGCCCTCATTGACACATGTTACATACTTAGAAAGCTGAAGCGCAGACAGTTCAGGGGTCCTTCCCAAGATAGATGTTGACTGAGAATGCTCTTTTTCTGATTAGCACCAACCACTCGCTACCAAGGGCTGAGATGATTGTATATAATTTGTCCTTACATTCAAAACACAATTTCATAGTGTCGTGCCTTAATTTCTAATTCACTTGCATATTAGAAAAACTGCTTTTAGACATGCATGATATGAGTCAATGGACATTGCATGGAATGACTGGAGAGTAGTCACATGCAGTCATAAGAAATAACACAGAAAAATAGCAAGTGCATGATAGTCAACTCTTTCATGATGTTTTTATATCAACTATGTAAAACTTTGCACCAAGGGGACTTAGTGAAAAGAGTAATAATACCAGGCAGGAAATACCACCTACAGATACTAAAATTCTATCACCTGGATTCAAATCCTAGTGCCCCATTTTCAGCTTGATGGTCCCTGGTGAGGGAGTGACTTTTCCTTGTTGCCATACTTGTGAGAGAGGGACAGTCAGGGAGACGCACTGCTAAGAGGATTGCTGTCAAGTTAAATGAGCTCACACACATCAAGTGATCAGAACACACATTCTCACTCCCGGCATGTGTACCTCCATTGGCTTGAGTGTGCACTGCAGCAGTAAATAACCTCAAAATTCTTCCCCACCAATTCCTTCTCATTTGGGGGTAGGACAGAGCATTGATTGGTTGCTCCTAGAAATTTGGCATGTGGGTACAGCCCTTTTTTTTTAAGAACAATGCAATGTGTACTTGATGGGTTCATTCATTCATATTATCAAATACATGTGGGGAAAGCCTTCAACTTTTTAAAAAAGCAGATTATTCCACTTTTAAGAAATATTCAGAGATACCAGAAGTGTCTTGCAAATGTGTGAATTGTATTCCTTTCTTTTGTGAAGTTTTGAAGAGAGAGCACATGATACTATGTGTGTGTATATATATATATATATATATATATATATATATATATATATATATATATATATATATATATATTTCCCTCATTAAATAGAAGCTGTTTCCTAATTTCATCTATGTGTGAAGTGCATGTGTTCTCAACCAGCAGGGATGAGAAATGCTACTGGCTGCTGGAGGCAAAATGGAAACTGTGTGATTGAATTCTCTTGTTCGAGGTGGAAGTCCTTAGAAGAGTTTCTGGTTTTGTCCCCTTCAGGAAGAATGTCTCCAATGCAATATCAGGAGTGAGTGCACCTGTTTTATACACCGGTGAATCTCTGGGAGAGACAGAGATTTAGCAGAATGGAGCCGAGAGCAGGAAAAGAACACGTCAGCACCTTCCTCCTGTCGATCCTCATTCCCTACCATCCTGGCCGCACAGACCACTGAGGCCCTCACCATCAAAGGAGGAGCCAAGGCCTGTGCAGATGGCAGTGCTGCGCCAATCTTCACGAAGCCATGCACTCTGGGAGGGCAGGAAGACCCTTCCGGACCTTCAAAATACTTTCATTTCATACTGCAGTCACCAGGGCAATTGCTTGGCGTGCCTCTGGCTGAGCCAACTCATAGCTAGGCTAATTGAGGACACGCCTGCTTCTCTTTCATCAGTGAGAAAATATGAGGGGGTTCAAAAATTCATGTAAATCGCCAGCAGTAGGAGGAGGCAGGCTTAGCTGGGAGCCCTGTGTGGACAAACCAAGTGAGTAGGGAGGATGAAGCAGCAGCAGAGGCTGTGAGCAGGCCACGGGCTTCCCAGCCCACAGAAGGAGGAAGGCTTCCATTGGCAGGAAGTTAGCTTGCAGCGTGGAGCATGTCCTGGGACCCGTGTAACACTTGCTCAAACAGGACAGAAGCCCAGGGGCTACATGGCTGAGCGTCTGAGGTTCAGAGAGAGTTCCTACTGCCATGCCTGAGAAGAAGTGGTGCTATCTACAGAGGGACTGTATCCTTAAGGTCTTATCATTCTGACTTGTGATGACCTGTTAATTCCTCTAATAAACTTCCATAATCATGGACCAACTGTAGAAAAATTGTAGGATCATAGAGCTTTCTCACAAACCTTTTGAGATCCCCTCGGATAAGCAAAGCCATTCCCCACAAATTTTCAGGTCTTAATCCAGGTGGACAACTGGGACCAGCAGCTAACGATCTAATCTGGAAAGAGAAGTGGCATTACTGCATCTGCCAGGTCTCTTTCCACCTGTGGCTTCCTACAGGACCCCTGTACTCCCTTCCCAGGCCACTTGGCCTCTGTGCCCAAAGCAGCTAGAATGCCTCGGCACATTTGAAATCACCTGTGCTGATACTCTTTTCAGGATTATAAATCCCATGGGTCAAGTTCTGTATTTTTCCCATTCGTCTATCAGATTCTTTGAACTTAGATCAAAGTCTGGCATACAGTAGGTGCTTAATAAAGCCTCTGTGAGTACATGATTGGCAATAAGAAAAACATTGAACGGTATGGGAAATTTACAAAGCACATTCAGCATATTGGAACTATTTTATTCCATTCTCACACGGCCAGGAAAAAAAGAAAATTATTACTCTATTTCTACTTCTTGGATCTTCATGTGGGTAACCTGCTTAGTCACAAGGCTGAGACAAGATCAAGACTGAGACTGACCAGCCACCTCTCCTGTTAAACTAGTGCATGACCTTCCTCCTTGCGCTTCTGTGTCTGGGCTGCCATGGAGTCAGCTTCTGAGACCGGCCCCATCGTGGACGCCCCATGCACAGCAGAAGGAAGTACTGCCCGGGCCTGAGCCATCCTCAGGTTCGGCAACAGATTGGACCACCAAGATCCACCGGGTTTTCATTGACTGATTTTGGAAATAAAATCTGCCCATCTCAGCCTGGAAGTGAACCCTCGGGTCTTGGCTGCGGATGAGTAGCAGCTATGATAGGGAATAACGCTCCTCAGGTTTGCTGAACAGAAGGCAACAAGGCTACCTCTGAACCCTCCTGGTCCCACCCTGGATCTCACAGCTTCTTATCCTAAGCACAGAGATAAAACTTAGACTCACCAGCGCCATCCGTCCTCCACACCTGCTGTGGGATCCCAATTAACTGCAAACAGCATTTGCTATTGTTCCGAGGCTCTGGCAAATCAACGTGTTCATTAGCGAGCCCCCCACCCCCCACCTCCCAGCAATCAGCAAGGAAGATGAGGTGCTAAGGCCTGTTCTCTGTATTTCTCTTCAACCATCTGTGACTAAAAATGTTCTTTGAAATTCATCTTCCTCAACTCTCGCAATTATAATTTCATCTCATGTTTACCTCCCTTCCCCACGTTAGTAATTATCCCCCTCAAATAAAATCCTCACAAACTCATCCCACCTTAATGTGTCTGTCCACCTTCCCCATTGCCTTGCCCCATCTTCAGGTGAAAGGCCGGGGTACAGCAGGTGGATCTAGCTCTCCATTTTTGTTTAAAAAGAAAGTAGGCTTCCCTCCACAGTGCTTCCCAGTCTTCCAGGCACTGTGTTCCTGGCACGTGAGTTCAGATACTCAAGAGTCAGACGATGTGAGTAATGCATCAGACAGAGGTCAAATCTGAGCTCAGAGAGCCTTAGCTACACCCAAGCTCTGCTCTAAGATCCCAAAGCCAACTCACTGCCCCAAGTCAAAGCTGATAGGCTAGGGGCCAAATTAAAATGACCCCAATATAAGGTAACATTGGAGTACCCATTATTTCTCCTAAGGTTAGTCTATATAGGGCCATACCATCAGGAGTAATATAAAATAGGAATATATACATATCTATATATCTCTATATATATGCAATTAAAAAGTATAGCTCAATGACTGCCTGAATACCCTTTACCTAGACTAGCCATTAATACTTTGCCACATATATCTCAATGCTTCTTCTATGTGTTATTCTGGGTAGACTAGAAAAACAAATTTGTGGACACTCAAAGAAAGAGCTTTGTATACAAGAGCAATTGAATATTGAGAAATTATCCCAGTCCAGTCCAGATCAAGTCCATAAGTCTGATATTAGCCCATATATCTGATACCAATCTATAATGTCTTCAGACTCATGAAACACATGCAATGATGCTGAAGGCAGGAGGATCATAGGCCAGTAGGTGGGAAGTCTTGTGGATCCAGTGGCAGGATAAGCATCTCAGTGCTGCCAGGAGTCTCCACGTGGCTCCTCCAGCTCCCAGGGCTCTGGCTGCTTCAGGGTAGCATCATGAGGCTTCTCCTCAGAAATGTCTCCCAGGAAGTAAGCGAGTGTCCTGCTTCCAGCGAGCTACTTATCTCCTTAGTGCCTCCAAAGGAGGTCATCAAGCTGTGACCTGATCGACAGGCTGAACCCCACCCCTTCACTCATAAGTCTCAAACTGACAACAGATGATGTCACTACCACAGACCACCGCTTGTCAACCTGACACTTTCACACCTCTCTTTAGACATACATAATTTTCAAGCAATAATAAAATCATATCTGTACCTACCAGGATAAAACTAAAATGCACACAATTCAATATGTGTCACCCTCATTTAAACATAACATTCTATAAGTGAAAAAATATCCTATGCCTAATAATTGCAGTTAAGTAACACCTATACCTTAATCCTTTTATCCTATGATTATGTCCCTCCACCTATGAAAGTTTGTAAGCCAGCCACTTCATGCCTTTATCTGCCCCATTTTGGGTATCCAATTTCTATACTGCCCACTTATATCAACCCAGTGTTCTGACGAGACAATCATATTCTTGATGGGAAAAAAATCTTCATTCCATTGGGAACCTTGTGAAATCTAGATCCATAAGAAAAGTCAAGTCAAGAAAGGCCATCCATAAAGTCTGCAGCAATATATACCAGTTCACAGGTTCAGAAATATTCCCTTCATCTGCTAGGGTTCTGGCCAATTTACTGTAGTCTGCCTCACTCAGCTTCCACGGGGTGTCCATTGGTTGCCTAGCCTTTAGACCGTGGGCATGGTCACAAATTCTCAACTCTAGCCCTCATTGGGCTAGGTCATGAATTTCAGACCAGTCAATTTGCTCTTGTTTTCTCATCTAGTTCCTGTAAACCAAGTTCACTGGTGTCAGTGGCCAGACACAAGCTGTATCCTTATTACTCAATTTCTCCTACTTCCACACAACAAGGGGATCCAGGTGGTCACCTAGCAAGCTTTTCAGACTGCCACAGACTCCCTTTAATGTTCATTCGAAAAGGGGAGTGCTCTTTATGGTTCCATATTTTTTCCAGCTTCTGATGATAACCACTAGTTCAACATTCAAATATCCCAAGAGTTCTTTTTTTCTTCAATCTGTCAATAATCCCCTAGGCATATCTCTTGGAATGCAAATATTCTGAAGAATCCAAAGCACTGGGTGGGGCTTATTTTTTCAGAGCCTTCTTTGCTGGCATATCCTAAATGCATTTAAAGATCAAATTTTAATGGCTCAAGGCAAGTGAGCTTACAAGCTCTCTATTTTCATACTTCCAAATAATTATTTCTATATATTCTTAGATCAATAATAATAAGCAGAAGAAATCAGTATGAGCAAAGTAGAATCAGATACTCAAATCTTAAAACAGTCAAATTCAATTCTTATTTAGATGATCATAATCCTTATCTAAACTATCCTATTGATACAAAATATGGGATTAGGCCTCTGAGAGCATCAAACGAGAGAGAAGCTTTTAATCAGCTATTTTGACCTTCTGTCAGCCATTTTCTCTAAGCAACTCTGAGAAATTCTACCCCTGAGCTCAAAAATATACATTAACAACATTCATTTTTATCATCTCAAACAGGAATAGTCAAAGACAACAACCAAACAAAATAATCAAAATTTAACTTCCCATATTCTTTCCAAAAGCCAACCCAGTAAACTGCATAGTCAGTCATCTCTGACCTCTGGCTGCTACCCAAAGAAGAAAATCTACCATGAAGTGGAGGTCAAACAAACATCCACTCCCCATCTTTATGATTTGTTTCTCTAGTACCCCACTCCCAAGGTACCATAATGTATTAGTCTGGGTGGACTAGAGAAACAAATTCATGGGTACTCATGTTTATAGGAAAGAGCTTTATATACAAGAGCAACTGAATATTGAGAAAACATCCCAGCCCAATCCAAATCAAGTCCATAAGTCTGATATTAGCCCATATGTTTGATACCAATCTATAGAATCTTCTTCAGATTCATGAAGCACATGCAATGAAGTTAAATGCAGGAAGTTTCCAGGCCAGTGGGTGCAAAGTCTTGAGATTCCAGTGGCAGTAGAAGCATCTCAGCACTGCCAGGGGTCTCCACGTGGCCACTCCAGCTCCCAAGGCATGGGTTCTATCAGCATAGCGCCATGTGTCTTGTCAGTAGAGAGTCTCTCAGGAAGTGAGTGGATGTCTCACCTCCAATGAGCTATTGATCTCCTTAGTGCCTCCAAATGAGGTCGCCAAGCTGCAACCTGATTGACAAGCTTAACTCTACCCCTCACTCTTAAGTCTCAAATTGAAAGCATATTATGTAACTACCACTCTATATGTGTTTTATATATATATATATTCTGAAATTATTTCAGTGTAAGTAACTTGGTGGCAGCAGCAGCAGCATCCTTTACCCCTAAATGCTTTAGTGGTCATGTCTAAGGACCAGGCCACTTTCTTGCACACACAACAGTATTATTTTGCTCACTACCATAGAGAAAGATTATCTAACCTATACTCCTTATTCAGATGTATCCAGAGGTCCTAATAATGCTCTTGGAGCCTGTGTTCCTCACCTACGCTCTATGCAACCAAGGATCATGTATTGTTCTAATTGACATTGCTTGTTAGACTTCAATCTGAGCCTGGGTCCCAGCCTTCTCTACCCCTATGACATTGTTTGTTTTTGGAATAAGCCAGAAGTTACCTCAATAAATTTGAGATACCTGATGGGTGAGTTTAGATTCATCATGGGTGAGGTGAAATTGGATCCTTTGGCTCATATGGATTCCACCAGATTGTTTTAAATGTAAAGATACCTTTTGAATGAGTCAGTAATCTGTGGAATGCTATTTGAGACTACATATATGCTTTTCCCATGCACCTTTCAATAAAATGTCCTAAAAAGCTATTGATAACACTCAACTAAATCTATTCTCATCCTAACTAGTGTTACAAAATATTAAGGAGCCCTGGCATGGCAATAGTAAAAAGGTTCAGTTGCCAAACGAAAGGTTGGCAGTTCAAGCCCAGCAGGCCACTCCACTGAGTAATGATGTAGTAGCCTACTTCTGTAAGAACTGTAGCCTTGGAAACAAAACAGTGGGGCAATTCTATTCTGTTCCCTAGACTCACCATGAGTCAGCATCGACTTGACAGCAATGGGATGGGTGCAGACAAGTAGCTTTCTAATTCTATCCTGCTTCAGGCATCTGCTGGCTCCTTCTATCAAAAGAGCTTTTCATTTCATAGTATCATTCTACATTCATGAATAATTTTATCCATGGCTGTATGAGTTCGGCCTGTGCTATCAGAAAATATCTATTTTAATGGCGAGAGCTAGGTCATAAAAGAAGCAAAAAATGAAATAACGAAATAAGAAAAGTACTGTGAGTGGCATAGAAAGTCAAGAAAGTGGGTGGTCAACTCCAGGGCATCCCTTTATATATACATGTCTTCCAGAAAGGCCTTTGGGAGGGAAAATAATTGGGCTCAATCTGGACAAAGAGAAGAACCTAGAGGTGGGAGGAGGGAGTGCAATCCTGCGGAAGGAAGAGTAAGAGCAGAGCCCTAGGAAGGAAAGAGTTTGAAATGTGGGAGGACTCAAAGCTACTATGCCTAAGGATAAACTATGATGCTGACCAGGTTACAGCAGACCTTCCAGGCCACAATGGACTTGGAATAAAGGCCTGATTATCTCCTCCAAACATCAGCCACTAATACCTCTCTAGATCACAATGGCCAGAACCACAGCTGATCACGGGATGCCACAAGACAGGACAGCATTTCCTTCCATTGTGTATGGGCTCACCAAGTCCACAGCAGCTAACAGCCACTGTTGAAGGATAATGAATGGTGGGAAAAAAGGCTTGGAGTGGGGATGGGATACAGACTCCAGTTAGATAATGTACTGCATGTTCACCAGAATGAAGTGTGAGAATTTCATTATATGCAAAAATGGGTAACCACTGGAGAATTCCAAGTACCGGAATGATAGCATGTGATTTATGTCTATAAAGGATCACAGTGACTGCTCTGTAAAGACTGTCTGGTAACAATAGGTAATGATCATTGCTAACATTTATTGATCATGCTTACCATGTGCCATGCATTGCTCTGAGTATTACATATGTTCATTCAACCTGTGCTCTTGATATCCATATGAAATAGTATTTTTATTATCTCCTTCTATTAGGTGAGGTCATGGCGATTACAGAAACCTCAAGAAACATACCCAGTCATACAAGCAGAGCTACTCTATGTTGGAACTAAGACTTGAATCCAGGAAGGCCCTTGACAGGATGGATTGACACAACAGATGCAGCAATGAGCTCAAACCTAAGAACAATCGTGAGGATGGCACAGGACTGCACACTGTTTCATTCTGTTCTTTCCATGAGTTGGAATGGAGCTAATAGCGCCTCACAGCAGCAACAGCAAATGTGGACCCAGAGTATGTCAACTAAACGCCACCATGGGTGAAAGGATGGAAGTTGTGAAGCTTACTGGGAGGGAATTGCAGTATTTACAACCCCACTGCCACCATGGTGACCCCATAGGATAGAGTGGAATTGCTTTTTTGTGTTTCCAAGATTGTAAATCTTTACAGGATCAGAAAACCTCCTCTTTCTCCTGTGGAGCCCGCTGGCAGGTTGTAGTTAGCAGCCCAACATGCAGCCTCCTGTGGCAGCGGGGTTCCACGGACAAGGGATATTGATGGCGTGCCCTAGCATCGCACCCACAGAGACAGAATTAGACTAACAGGTTCAAAACATATTTGAGTGTTGCAAATGGGAATGGGGATAAGGAGGTATCAGTGATAGTGTCTGAGTATTAGACTTTGGGAAAATGGTTGTTCCCATATGCTGGCATGGGAAAATAAAGAGAGAAACAAGCTTGGTGGGACATCAAAAGTTAGGGTCTATAACGTGGGTTTTGAGCTGTCTATTGCACATAAAAGTGCACACATCCAGTAGCTGTAAGACTGGGGCTCAGGGGATACATCAAGGCCACGGGCACGCATTTGTTAAGTAGTCATTAACACAGTGGTTCTCAACTTTTCTAATGCCGCCACCCTTTATTACAGTTCCTCATGGTGTGGTGACCCCCAACCATACAATTAGTTTCATTGCTACTTCATAACTCTCATGTTGCTACTGTTAAGAATTTGGCGACCCCTATGAAAGGGTCATTCAATCCCTAAAGCGGTCGCCACCCACAGATTGAGAACCACTGCGACAAGTGGGGTGTCATTGCCAAATTGGAGTGGTAGTAGTTGGAAGAGAGAAAGGTTAAGTATAAAAACTGAGACTCACTAACTAATAGAGACGGTGAAGAGGAGGGGAAGGCAGTAAAGGGTCTGGGTTGACGGGATGCAGACTCCGGACGGGGTGATATCCAAGAGGCCATGACAGACCAGTAAATACACCGGAGTGGAGTAGAATGATCAAGTAAGAAGGTGGAGAAGACTCCATTAGACTTGGTCACACGGATGTCCTTGAATCGGAATATTCTCTTCCTTAATAGGAATATCTCAACTTGGAGCACATTATTGTTTCAAATAAACCTCTTTATTTCCTAGACTCTTGAGAGTAAGTCTATCTGTGCAACTAGGTTCTGTCAGGAGAGGTGCTATGAGAATCTCTGGAAAGAAATCCCTAGAGAAGCTGACTCAACAAGTAGCAGCATCTTTGGCCTCCTTAGTGCCTAGAATGGGGTTTGGATGACTGGAGCCCCCGCAGCAAGTCCAATAACCAAAACAAGTGTTCTTAAGTGTTTTGAAAGTGTCGATGTCCAGAACAACCCTATGAGATAAAAAGTAGTATCCTCGTTTGCATGAGGCAAGAAGTCACAGAGAGGACAAATCTGTTGCCTGTGATCCCACAGCTACAGTACACAAATCCCGCTCCTATTGGCTCTGTTCTACGGTCGCGGTCTGTGCATGTGAAGTATAATCAGGCTTCCCAGCCACGTGCTTCCAGCCCCATGCAGCTGCTCTGAGCCTTGGGAAGTGGAGCAGGCAGCTCACTCCCCAGCCCTGTGGTCTGGACCACCCTGTAAGATGAAAGGAAAGGGGGAACAGATCGAGGCCTGTTACACAGATCAATGATTTTGATGGATCATGAAAGCTAAACGAAGGCAGGGAAGAAGGGGCATGGGAGGAGGATAGGCAATAAAGATTCCAGGTTCTTCCTCTTTGAATTGAGAGCCCTGAATATGATGGCAGTGCACCAAGTCCCTTCCAGCTTTAAAGTTCTGCAGCTCTCTTGGGCTCAATAAATATTTGTTGAATGAATAAATAGATGTGTATGCACATATGTAATACACATTTCTTAGCAAACATACATATACAAATAAGTATATGGCATACACATGTATATTTGCTAAGCAAATGGATGTTGTACCCAGATCTTTGGGAAACGAAAGGTAAACACGCAGATACACACCCACCGCTAACACTATGTTAATATCACATGCAAATAAAGCAAAAGCACAATTGGCCCACATTATTGGGAATCCAGTGTCCAGATTACTGAGGCTTTGCCGTGTGCCTTGGAAAGCTTTATCATTTCATACGCAGGGCTCTCAGTCCTCTCAGTGCGATCACTCCACCCCAGACGGATTGCTGATGGTTGATTTGTACTCAACAAAGTAGAACTGTAGCCTAGGGTTTCAAAGACTGTAAATCTTTACAGTAGCATACTGCCTCGTCTTTCTCCCAGGGGCAGGATGGTAGCTTTGAACCACTGAACCACTCATCTCACGGTGAGCAGCTGTACTTCAGCCACCGCCCCACCAGAGCTGCTTCAGGAGTGCTCTCTCCCTCACCGCCATCAAGTCAATGGCGACTCAAAGCGAGCCTGGTGGCATAGTGAGGAACCCTGGTGGTGTAGTGTCCTGTGTTGACTGTACTCTGCAAGGCCTGCAGTTCAAAGCCACAGAGGGAGAAAGATGACGTTCTGCTCCCGTCCACAGTGACAGTCTTGGAAAGTCCCAAGGGCGGTTCCACCTGCCCTATAGGGTCACTGTGAGTCAAGATTGCTGTAGTGACGCTAATGCATGGAGCCCATATGAGGGGTTGCTCATACCATGGCAGCTTGGGACCACAATTCATCTAGGCCCAAACGGCCAACGAAGCCTGGTGACGAGAGAATCTACTACTTCATTTAAAAACCATTAGGTGTTAGGGCAGTGGTTCTCAACCTTCCTAATGCCGCGGCCCTTTAATATAGTGCCTCATGTTGTGGTGACCCCCAACCATTACATTATTTTAGTTGCCACGTCATCACTGTCATTTTGCTACTGTTATGAATCAGGCAACCCCTGTGAAAGGGCCGTTCGATCCCCAAAGGGGTCATGACCCACAGGTTGAGAATCACTACGCTAGAGACGCTATATGAAATTTACTAGCACACCTACACTTGTGTGCCAGGTATGTGACACATTTCTGAGGGTAGAATTGCCCCTGTGTGTTCCTGAGGCTGTTAATCTTTATAGGAGTAGTGAGCCTCATCTTTCTCCTAAAGAGTGTTTGGTGGACTTGAACCACTAAAACTGTGGTTAGTACCCCACGTGCAACCCACTATTCCATCAGGGAGCCTCTAATTCATAGTATTTAATCATTTTAATAACTTAGTTCACAGTATTTAACGGTGACTCCCACCACTTGTCCGTTTTCCATACTGCACTGGCTTGCATGTGGCTGTGGTGCTGGAAACTGTATCACTGGTATTTCAAATACCAATAGGGTCACTCAAGATGGACAGTTGTTGGCAGGCTTGCCAGACTAAAACAGACGAGGAAGAAAAGTCTAACCACCTACTTCTGAACACCAGCCCATGGAAACCTTATGGTTCCCACTAGAACATTGTCTGGCAGAGTAACAGAAGATTGGAAAGTTGGAAATCACTCAAAAGACACAGTGGCTGCAAGGCATTCCAGAGTACCAACTACTGTGAAGCTGGGGCAGGGCCCAGCCAAACTGCGCTCTGTTACACAAGGTTGCTCTAAGTTGGAAGTCAGCTCGGTGACAACTGACAACAGTAGTATGTGCTTACATTTACAGACAGTGTGTTACCTCAGTTAAATCTCCCAGGGACCCTAAAAGACAGATGCACATTCTAACCTATTGTGCTGGTGAGAAAACTAATACTTTAGTAAACCCTTGCCCCAAGTTATAGCGACTAATGACAATGCCAGTAGCAGGACCCCACGCTGTAGCCAGAGCTGCAGAGTCAATGACATCACTCACGGGAACTCTACAGGACAAATCAGAGTGCCTCTTTGGGTTTCCAAGACTTTAAACATTTAAGAATGCAGACAACTGCATCTTCCTCTTGCAGGCTGGCTGGCTGGCTGGCGAGTTCAAACTGCCGAGCTGCTGCTGATTACCTCCATGTGTCATGCTCTTAGAACCCCAGTCTGGGAGAAATCCAAGCCCTCTCTTCCTCCCACTCTCTGTGGGCATGAAGCTCACAGATTGAAGCCCGGGTTGCCTTTCGAATTTCTGAGGACTTCTCTCATGGAACCCCAGGGCCCAGGGTCCCCAGACCCTGGTCTTTGAGACCCTTGTTCTGAAGACTTTCGCTCAAAGGTCTTTGTCCCCTTGCCTTTGGCCATGATGTCCAAGCAGGTTACTCATCCTCATGCCTATACATTAGCTAAACCCATTAACCCGGCATGACTCCACTGATGTCCTTTTCAATGAGCCGCCCAACAGCCGATTTAACCAATATAGATTTATTGCTTAACGCCAGCTAGGAGGCAGCTAGCGAGGCAGGGAAAGTACCAGCATACACCCCCCCCCCCCCCCCCCCCCGCCTCTTGATGGGCAGCCAGCTATCCTCTTCTCCAGCAATCACTGACACTAATTAGCAGCTTACTGCAGACCGGAGCTGAGCGCAGACTGACACCGGCGGCGCAATCCCTGCCTCCCGTATTCGGCGCAGTCAGTGCTTGGGAAAGGCCCTTGTCAAGGGCCTGTCTGGGAAGAACTTGGCAGCTCAGAAACCCAGCAGACTGGAAGAGGTGGAGGGAGGATTTATAAAGTGGCTTCATAACCGGGGTCCATTCTCTTTCCCACTCCCAGTTCTGGTCTGGCTGCTGCTTCCCTCAGCTCTAGCTCAGGGCTTGTTGAAAACGGCTCTCCTCTCGGACCCTCTGCTGGCTGAAAATCATGGAGGATATGGCTCCGATTCAGGAAGCCAAGACATTAGGCCTGTCACCCAATTATATGGATTATCACAAAGAACAAAGCAAGTGGGAGTCAGCCATGACATTGTACTTCACGTTGGGGCAGTGTTTGGGGACCATGAACTCTTTTTTTTTTTTCCTATTTATTTCAAACATACCTAATTTACAGGAGATGGAGGGGAGTTTTTTCTGAGTTTAGAAGACTGTGAGTTTTGATGAAGGAGAAGAAGGTGTATTGAGGGTAGTGGGCAGGTGTTTTATAAAGGGAAGCAGAGAAGAAAACTAGGTAAGAGAAAACTAGTAAGCATAGCAGAAAACCAACCAGGCTATGAGTTAAGAGTCATGTATTCCAGGCTTGGTTCTGGCTCTGATGTACTAACATACTGTATGACCTTGAACAAGTCAGTTCCACTCTGAGACTCAGTGATCAGTCTTATAAAATGTGGGGTTGTGTTAATGATATGTAAGTTCTCTTCCAGCACACCATTCCCAGTCGATCATGCCCCAGGGTTACATCATGATGAAAAACAGGGAAATATGCTGACCAAGTAATTGTCACCTTTAAATGAAGGCATATTTATGTGGCAAATTTACATGCAGAGAAATCAGGAACATGCTTTTTTTGCTTTGTCTGTAATGTGAAGTTGAAGTAAAAGTAAGTTGAAAAATAATATAATATAAAGGATGCCCCTGAATCTAAGAAGTGAATAAAATCAACCATATGACTTCATATCCTTTAGTTAGAGAGACGATTTAAAAGAGAAGATATAATGAAATCATGATTGCCCGCTGCAGCTATCTACTGGGTAATAAATGTTGCTGAATCTATGTCATTTAGGAAAAAAAAAACACTGCAGAGGGGAAAAATATTGCAGGTTTAGTATCTTAATTATGTAGATTTTACATTCAATGAACTCTTGCCAAAATAAATTGCGTATATTATCTAAAAAGCAAATGTTAATTAAAACTGTATCTTGATAGCGTGCTTAGTTCACAAGACATTCTGAGCATATGAGATTACATGGCACACATTAGCTACAGTCAACTCAGCCGGGAGGTGCAGGTCATTTCAGTGATTCATGGGAAGCCAGACAGCATTGGCTGGTACAGGCGTCTGACAGCAGTGCCTCACATATTTCTACAGAAGATGTAGCTTAATCCCAACTTATTTTTCCTCATGAGCGAAGCGCCTCTGTCTGCTCTAGAGTCTTATAAATAGGACAGCTGACTTGAGTTCCCATTAATTAACTGTTTAACACGAAGCTACCCAGTGCTCACTGCATCCAGACGGACAACAATAAAATCTCCAGTAAGGAAATGAGACTGGGATACAGACACGGAGAACAGGAGGGCACCAGATTCATCACTTGTCCCTTTTGCCGGCTCCCCCGAGCCCGGATGTCCCCAACATGTGGCCATCAGCCATGCATCCTGAGAGGTCTGTCATTGCCTTCCTGAGCTAAAGCGGCTGGGCGTTGGTGAGCATCTTCACTGCCGAGTACTGCGCACAAAGAACACGATCCAAGTGCTGCAGGATTGATTCTTCAGCCTCTCCACGAGGCCCTGCTCCAAAGCGAGTTTAATTATAGGTGTTTAGACGAGCCGAGATGGATACCTTGGGAACACCCGTTCCACAGCATCGCTCTGGCAAGCATGCACTTTCTTTTCTATTTTTTTTCCCACTTTCCATTTTAACAGGCAACTGTGTGCTGCACGTAAGTGATCTGTAATCAACAGAAGACTAAAATGCCAAGTGTTAGGAAAAGGTCAGACGGAAGCCTGGAGTCACGTCATCGCTTCGAATGGCAAGGCTGCCATTTCTACTGGACTTTCAGGGTCAGATAGCTCCTGGGATACCACCAACATACGCTAAATAAAAGCTCAAGCAAGTTCACCAAGCCGGTTTCCCCGCTGGCTGCAAGCAGCTTCAAAGAATGGCTTTTAAAGGATGTCCTGCATTATTGCCCCGAATCCTTTGCCGTCAAATGGCCCCCTGTGGAATAGTGTTGAGCTGAATTCCATAGGGTTTTTTGCTTCAATTTTTATGGAATCAACGTGCCAGACTTTTCTCCCACTGCCCTACTGGGTGGGTTGGAATCATCAACCTTTCCGTTAGAGTCAAGCATCCACCATTTGAACCACTCAGGGACCTGCTCTGTACCAAAAGTTTCGAAGGGAGAAGGCTACAGAGACCAACAGATCTGCTTTTAGATTTCATCAATGTTACTTAGAGGTTTGTAATGGTGAGTCCCCTTCCACTTTGCGCCCTAGTCTCACGCACAATTAGGAGATCACGTTTACTTACAGGGACCAAAGTAAGGCCTCACACAGTCCCAGGTGTGTAGCAATCTGTGTGAACTACCATTCGTTCATCCATCCAACCATATAATCAGCATTTGCATTGTGGGTTTTGATGATTCAGCATCAGTTCACACACACACAAGGCACTTAGCAAAGCATTTTATGAAGGTGGGACAACCAAGGGTTGAATCCAAGAGTTATTCCCCTGGGGCAATTTGCAAACTCTGGGGGGGCTGGGATGCCTCCTCTCTTTGCATGCTGGTCATATGTGTGCTTATTCGCAGGCCCCACTTCTACCTCTTGCTGCCTGGAACTCTCAAACTTCCATGTGCATGTTCTTTTCCCTGATGGTTTTTGCTCAGGTTTGTCAATTGGGAAATACAGTGGGCTCTTATAATGAAAAATGAGGCCTAGTGACATAGAGCTTACTTGTTGAGCAGCTCCTCGCAAGGCCAGTGCTTTTAGACACCAGTTTGAAAGCTTCGACAGCTCTATGGGAGAAAAAGTGAGGCTTTTTACTCCAGTAAAGAGCGACAGTCTCAGAAACCCACAGGGGCAGTCTACCCTCTTACAGGGTTGCTATGAGTTGTAATCGCCTCGGTGGCAGTGAATTTCAGCTCTGCTACACTGAAGAAAGAAAAGAGAAAGAACCAGCTTCTTGCTTCTAGCTTGCCAGCCCCCTTGAAGTAACTGTGGACATCTGGGACCTCTGGCATGTTTGAGGGGTTCCAATCTGTGTTGTACAGAATCTCTTGCAGGATCCCAGGGCCGTCACAGGGAAGCTTGCCACGGTCTCCAGCCTAGTCAGCTCCTCACCCGCTAAGACCCCAGGCCCAGTTAGCCAGTGTCTCTTCAGCATCCTGAACCCCAGTCAGGGCCACTCTGGGCAGTCCAGCATTGGAGCCTGAGGCCCAAAGGTCTTCCCACCAGCTGGGATGGTTCCTTCCAGTTGATACCCTCATTAGTTGGTCAGCGTCTTTAGTCTTCCCTTGGGCATGGCACCCCCGCAACTTCGCAGGAAGGAACCCCTGGGTTCTAGAAATGCCGGGAGTTTCTTTCGGCTCCCTCTTGGATCCCATGAGGGTTGATCATTGTATTCAGTCTAGTCTATGACTGGCTTCCTGACAGGAGCAAGAGAAACTCCATATTAAAAATAATATATTGAAACACCATACTGAAAGAATAAATGCGCAGTCATGTTGTTTGCACAAGTCAACAAACTTTAGATGTTTCATCATTTTATTTATACAAGTAATCAAGTTCCAGATGCCCACTGGTAGAGCCTATCAAAACTACCAGAAGAGACTATGGGCATAATAGTGATGTAAGCAGTTGTTTACCTTGACGTATAAAAACCCTACCAGTGGCAGCTGAGCTTTAGAGCTTCTATCAGTAAGCTAAGCCCTCGATCATGTATTGCCTAATGGATGACTGTGTACGCTTAAACTTAGGTTAAGATGCATTGACCATGGAGTGTGTTATCCCTTTGATGAATAAACATGCAGATTCAGCATCAAGACATGTCTCGGGACTTGGTCCTTTATGCGAGCTCGAGACACATCCTCTTTCCCTTTGTTCTTCTGGTCCTTCAACCTACTTTACAACCAAGGCCGGGCATCAAGCTTCCTCAGTGCGAAATGCCAAAAGTGTCTTCCCCTTTCTGGAAGATACCATCATCCGCCTGTTTGCCCATGGACACTCAACCTGGGGGGCAGAGGGGGATGAAGAAAGTTGTTCTACTAGCTAATACCCCATCATGCAATAATGCGACATCTGCGAAGCTAGTCTCAAGAAATAACCTAAAATATTCAAAGTGATGTGGACTAGATTCTATTCGCCTTGTAAGCTTCGCTTGAATGTTGCCTCTTCACACATCCTTCGTGGGCTTCCAAATAGAAGTGATTTGCTCCCGCTCTCTGCCTCCCAAATGAGGCGGGGGTAATTCAGTGGTAGAATTCTCACCCTTCATGGGGGAGACCTGGGCTCCGTTCCCAGACAATGAACTCCATGCTCAGCCATCTGTCTGTGGAGGCTGGCCTGTTTCTGTGACGCTGCAAAGGTTTCAGCAGAGATGTTCGCCTCAGACAAACTAGGAAGAAAGGGTTGGCAATCGGCTACTGAAACCCAGTGCAGGCAACCCTGCGGCTCACAATGAGTCCATCTGCAACTGATCCTGAGCCCGTGCAGCCTCGGTCGTTGGTTCTGCTGTACTTGAGTCGAGTCGATTTGACAGCAAGCAGCCAACGGCGGCGCATCTCCAGATCACTCTGAACCTTTCTTTTAGAGAACTTATCATGGTTTGCAAGCGTCTAATGTGGTGATTTTCTGTGTTTCTCTGCATCAGGTAAAACCTCAGTAAGGGCAAGAGCTGAGCCTGTGATGTCATTAGACTTTTGAACAGCAGGGAACAGGTTTGTCTTATGCGGGTGCTCAAAATATACCTGCTGAATAAATAGATGAATAATCAAAGATACCCATGGAAGCATGATTTATACTAATGTGAAACTGTAAACAACTTACATATCCAATATGATAGAAACAGGTAAGTAAATGAAAAGAAAACTAAATAGAACAATGTGGCATTTAGCCTGATCTAAGTGTTTCTCAAATAGGGAGACGTGGTGATGTACTGGTGATGCACTGGTTGGCAGTTCAAAACCACCAGCAACTCCAAGGAACAAAGATGGGACTTTCTACTCCTGTAAACAGTTGTGAGTCAACAATGACTTGATGGCAGCGAGGGAGAAGGATTTCTCAACATGTGGTCTATGAACCAACTGCCTCGAAATTGTGTGGCTTGTTTGCTACAATACAGATTCCTGGGCACCGCCAAACATTTTGCTAAGGTCTTCAGGTGACTTTGATGCACCTGAGCACTTGAGAATCCCTGGTACTCAGGCAATTGAAAGAGATTTTTCAACAACTTGAACACATGTGCTTCCCATGTTGGTTGGCCAAAAAATTTTTTTTAAAAAGGTCAAAACTAACCAAGCAATAAGAAGATGACCAAGGAATTAAATGCCATGAAGAAACAAGTAAGTAGACAGACTTCCACAGGGAGGGAGATAGGTGGAGAAAGAATGACTACAATGCCTTTTATATTAGGGAGCTAAAGGCAGGGAGGAATATACACCTACTCATTTATCTTGGACGAACGGTCAAGTTGTTATTCTTGCCGTCCTCTTTCTGTCCACATTTTCTAAATATCTGAGAAAATGCGTGTATTTTGCGATGAAAAATAAATTTAAAGAAAGCACAATTAAGAGGTAACAAAAAATGAGATCACGGTTAGCAGAACTCCCAGGGCAGCTGAGACCCACCACGCGTCAGCTTCGCCAGTCCTCTCTGTCACCCGTCCAGCGGATGATGTGATCATTGCCTTAAATCTTAGCCCGGCTGCACTAACACCAAAGCTCGGCAGCTGGTAAGCCATTGAAATTTCATACTAAAGACATCAGAGCTGGCAGCCTTGCTTTCAATTCCTCCCAGCTCATCTTCTTAGGAGGAAGATTTCTCAAAAGCACTTGATCCCTTGAAGTTATTGGGCCACCACCTTTAGCTCAAGCTCTGCTCAGCAGAGAGAGGCAAAGTGGCAGAGCGCCCACGCAAGCTATCGGAAGGGCTTGGCCATGTGCACGACATTGGGAGGAGAAAGGAACCCAGCTGCAGATGAGTCCAGAGTGCCCTTTTTTTATAACTTAGGACAAGTCCTGATTCCCGAGACTGTACAATTATTGTCTTGAAAAGAAGGAAGTTCAAAAAGGTGGCAGCAGTTAATCTTGGGAGGGCCTCTGCTGGCAGCCAAGCCTGGAGCCTCGCATCCCCAGAAACAGCTTAATGGCACACTGTTGGGCTGTCTCTGGGGGAAATTCTAGGTGAGCCCCTTTGACATCCTCAAAATAGATCCCAGCTTGTCGAGGACAAAGCTTCCAGCCAGTGCCAGCTCCAGGGCTGGCAATCTGTGCACAGACCCGAGGCCTGCTTCTTTGGGGCTCCATAATGACAGTCACTCTCCCAGGCAGGGGAAAGCAAATGATCCCCATTTCCTATAAAGCAAAAGGCAATAATAGTACTCCCCGGCAGTGGAGTCTTGGCTCTCCCAGCCAAACCACCACCTTGGAGCAGGCTCGCTGACAGGCACTGACAAAGCAGGAGTGCAGGCAGCAACCGCCAGCCCTCCTCTCCCCCAGACAATGAAATTACCATAAGGAACTTGGCAGAGGCCCCTTTCCTGCTCTCTCTGACTCCAGGTTGCCTGCTACTGTCATCCATTCTAACCTAGGTACACTTTCCCCAAGCCCCGATTCCAGCAGGCTCCGGAACCCAGAGCTACAGGGTCAGGCCACAGGTGTGCAGGCTGGCCACGTAGCACGCCGCGTGGACCAATATCCGTGTCTACGAATGGGAGACCGTGTGTGTCTCAAGTGTTTCCTTGGCGTTAGGCCACATATTGAGTCCATTTCATTCTCAAGATAACCTTACAAGAAAACCCTAATGAGTGCCTAGTTCCAGATGAAGAAGCTGAGGCACCAGCAGGCTACGCAACTTTAACTTACTGAGGTTTTATGTATACATTACACACACCCTGCCCCCCAAAAGACGCTCATTTGTTTTTGCGCTGTGAGGGGGGTAGTGAATTTGGAGTTAGTTCGTGCATACTCACGGTGTCTCTGTTTCACATTGAGCCACTTGGGGGACAGCCAGCACCATACTCCTATCCTATAAGAATAGGAAATCGCCTACTAAAAGATGGGAGTCAACACTTCATGCGCCTCCCTCAGGAGAGGGTGTGGTATTGGTGCAGGAGCCCAGGCTTTGAAGCAAGATGGACCTCAGCGTGAACCCTGAATCTTCCCTTTTATTGTGTGCCCCCAGACTCCTCACTATGTGCCCTTGATTTCACATAGTCTCTGCTGGGAAATGGCAATGAGCGCCGTTCGCAGTAGGGAAAACTAAAAGAGAAGACATGCATACCACGACAGACACAAAAATGCACTCAGTGACCGGCAGGTCCCTTTCTACGCCAGCATTGTGGCTCAGGATCCAAACCAAACCTGTGGTCATGGAGCTGATTCCGACTCGAGACCACCATGTTTTACAGAATAGAATTGTCCCATCAGTGTTTCTGGAGACAGTACTTTTTACACAAATAAATCGCCAGTTCTTTCTTTCATGGGGCTTCTATGTGAGTCTGAACAATAGACCTTTAAGTTAATCCAAACCCAAGCCCATTGTCATTCCTACTCATAGCAAATCTGATTGCGTTTCTGAGGCTATAAATTTTTCCAGGGACAGACAGCCTCATCTTGGTCCAGTGGAGAGCTGATGAGACACTGCCCCTGCTCTTGAGAGCTCCACTGACTTACTCACTGCTGTCACGTTGATCCTGAGTCATTTCCAGCCTATAGGATGGAGCAGAACTGCCCCTGTGAGTTTCTGAGACTGTAACTCTTTATCGGAGTATAAAGACCTGTCTTTCTCCTTCAAGGCAGCTGGAGTTTCAAACTGCTGACCTTTCAAATTAGGAGCCCGATGCGTAACCACTATGCGACCAGGGCTCTTTCCGCAGACGCCTGTAGCTTATAGAAATGTAAGTCATGAATATGGCATCCAGGGACAGACCATGTAAAAGGGCCACCCACCATAGCATGGGACCAGGGGAAAGTCAGAGCCCAGAGGGAAGAATGCTTGTAGGAAAACTTAAAGGATCCACAATGGACACACTGTTTCCTGGGTGCTAAGCACAGCTTGTCTTCCTTGCGATGCGACCTTGACAGAGAAACTTTACTTACTGGTCCCTGTCTGAAAGAAAGAGGGGACAAGGGTGCTTAGCTAGCAGGACAGTTGTGAAATTTATAGAACAGCATGAGCAAAATTGCTGGGATGGTTAAACTTAGGCTAGGGTCAGGGACTACACTAGATATAAAGGTAGCACAGGCTTGTGTGCTTGTTTCATGGGGGCTTTGCTGCTTCCCTGCTAGATGGCTGCTTGTTTAACTTTAAGACCCTAGATGCCATGTCTTTTAATAGCTGTGCTCCTTCAGCTTTGTTCACCATAAGAAGTTCAAAGACAAAGGATCAAACAGACGTGAAGGAACATAGGCAAAATGAAGACCCAAAGTCCACCTGTAAGATAAATGGACAGCCCCTTCACAGAGGGGAGGGATAATCTATCCAGGGTGCAGTAGAGCACTGATGAAACACATACCGGTAATTATCCTCTAGCTCTTTAAATTTCCTCCTCCCACTATTATGGCTTTCGTTTTATGTCACTGATCTTGCTAGACCTGAATATGCACATTGGTAAAAACAAAATCTTTCATGCATGAAATTCAAGATAGAGAAATGGCTCAGAAACAGTAAGGGGAGTAGTGACTCCCTGCAGGTAAGGGAAGGGGGGGTGGGGAGGGGGAACTGATAGCAATGAGGATTGCATACCCCCCTTGAGAGGAATGGACATCAGAATATTAGCTGAATGGATACATGGAATGGTGTAACATTTGGCAAAAACACACAAAAACAATAATAGTCTCTAATATATTAAGGGTTCAGGGGTGTAATAGGGTGGAGGAGGGAGAGGATCAAGGGAAACTGATATCAAGGAGTTTAAGAAGAAAGAATATGTGTTGAAAGTGATGATGCCAGTAGAATTATGCTTGATCTAATGGAACTTTGGATAGTAATAATATGTGTAAGTGCTCCTAATAAAATGTTAAAGAAAAGATGCGGGTAAGTCTTCTTATCAATACAAAGTAATCTATGAATCTCTCCATGGGGCATTAGGGGCTTAGCAAACACTGAGAGTTTGTACAAATTCATGTGTGAATCGTGGGGCTTTTCTGAAACTTATTAGGGGAACTCATTCTTCATAAAGGCCTTCGAGGAGGTCAGGTGGATACACTCTTCTGCACCACTGTGGCTGTCCTTTCCTCCGCCTCACTCCGATTTTATAGAGTCGATTTCTCTTACATTGCACATGCTTTAGGTATGTCTGCCGATTCACCTTTATGGCATTCCGATGTAAGAGCCAAGCAGCATGATTTTCAATTTTAAAAAATATATAGTGTAGTAAGGTGAAAATTTACACAACAAATTAGTTTCTCATTCAGCAACTGTACACTTCGTTTTCTGTGACACTGGTTGCCATCCCCACAATATGTCAGTACTCTCCCCCTTTCCACCTAGCTTTCCCGTTTCCATCCCTCTAGTTTCACTTCCTTGCCTTCTCATCTTTGCTTTTGAGCAAATGTTGCCTACTTTGTCTTCTATAGTTGATTGTTTCTAGGGAGAACATTCATTTTAAGTGTTATTGTTTATTTTGTATGCAAACCTATTATTTGGCCAAAAGGCAACCTGTGGCATTCACTTGGGCCCCAGTTTAAAAGAGTGTCTTAGGGCAATATGCTTGGTGGTTCTTTTCATCTTTATCAGTCTATTAAGTTTGGTGTTTTTCATTATTTTGTTCTACGTTTGTGTCTCATTCTAGCCAGGAGCTTCTCTTGCATCCTCGGTAGAGGGGTGGGGCACCATCTAGCTCTTCTGGTCTCAGGCTACAAGGGCCATTAGTGCTATGGACTAGTTGCTTCCTTGAGTCTTTGGTTTACTTTATTCTATTGCTCCAGATGAACAAAGACCAATAGTTGTGTTGTGTCTTAGGTGGCTGATCCCAAGCTTTTAAGACCCCCAGACACTACTCACCAAACTTGAATGTAGTTAGAACTGTGTTGTATCAATTGATCTGGATGTCCCTTGAGACCACAGCCATTGGCCTTCTAAGTCAATAACTTAGCCCTGCGAGGTGTTTAGATAGGTCTAAGATGTTTCTATTTTGATCCTATATGAATATTCTATATATATGAACATATATCACACATATAATTAATTATATACAAATGCTCACAATTATACCTGTATAGGGATGTGCGTGTGTTCCCCTATGTCTTCTTACACGTGCTATAGCATATTGTGTTAGTCTGGGTAGACTAGAGAAAAAAATCCAGGGATATACATATATGTATAAGAAAGATTTATATACAAGGGCAATAAAACACTGAAAAAGCATCCCAACCTAGTCCAGTCCAAGTCCATAAGTCTGATACTAGCCCATATTTCCAGTACCAATCTATAATGTCCTCTTGAGACTACAAAACACAAGCAATGATGCTGAATGCAGTCTGATCACAAGTCAATGGGTAGAAAGTCTTTGGATCCAGTGACATTGTAATCATCTCAGCGCTGCAGCGGTCTCTGTGTTGCTTCTCTGGCTTCAGAGGTCTGGTTGCATCAGGGTAGGTCCATGTGGCTTCTCTAGCTCAGGGCACTAGTGTAGTTCCACGTGTCCTGTCAGCTTCAATGTCTCTCAGGGAATGGCAGAGAAAGAAGTGTATCCCACCTCCAAGGAGGAAGAAGTACCGGATTTCCCAGAATTCTCTGGAGTAGGCCATGCCCACACAGAGGGCTCCTTGGCTATGATCTGATTATAAGCTAGACTCCACCCCTACACTCTTAATCCTCAAATTGACAAACAATTATACCACACATATCTACCTATCTGTGTAACTATTCACAAAATTCCAGTTACTACTTGAGTTAGTTAATTTATTGTGCCAACCTGGCCAATAAACACAAGTGGAGTTAATTGAAGGGTGGAGGTATAAATGACTCGGTGAGCCTTGCCTTTTGAGTTCTTGGGTCTCTTGCTTTCTGATGGCCAGACCAGGGTACAGCTGCCTTAGCTAGTTCCCTGCTTCAGCTTGCAAGGCTGACTTCCTGCAAGACATCCCCAAGGAGAAGCCACATGAACCTACCCCGATGCAGCCCTGGGTGCTGGAGCAGCCATGTAGAGACCCCTGCCAGTGCTGAGATGTTTACACATTCACTGACTCAGCTTTCCTCCTGCAGTCAGCATCATTGCATCTGTTTTGTGAGATGGAGGAGGCCTTGTGGATTGGTGTTGGACATATGGGTTAATGGGTTAATGTTGGACTGTGGGCTTGGGCAGCAGTGGGATGGGGTGTTTTCTTGATGAACACTTAATCTGTACATAAAACTCTCTTTTATGTGGATTTGTTTCTGTGGATTTGTTTCTCTAAAGTATGCAGACTAACACACTACTATTGTAGCAGAACCGTACACCTTACATCCCTCACTCTAGTTTTACTTTATTCTTGCACACACCCATGTCCTGAGGAATCTTGGTCACATTGTGCTGCCTTCCATCCTGCTGTGCATTAACTTTCCTTTCACAGCATTGACTCATGCCTCCTAGTCACTAGCGAGTGGTGCCCCTGTCCCCTCCCGTATTGGTAACCATCAGAGAATGTTGCTCTCTTTGTGCAAACCTAGCCCAGTGTAGCCTGTTTTCTATGCTACGATCCTATTTGTTTTATAATAACTTACTGAAACATACATGCATAATAAAATATGTGAGGATTTTCATAGCTCGGGACATGGTTCAGCTATGTTTCTCCAACCCTATTTTTACTACAGCTATGTTCTCTCTTAATTCTTTTCATCTGTTTGGAGATACATCTTTGTGTGTGTGTGTATGTGTGTGTGTGTGTAAAATTTCTTTGTGGGAAATAACTGGCTTGATTAGAAATGGGGAAGACCATTCAGAAAACAGGACCAATGAATAGACAAGAAGCTGAAATACAGACTAAAACTCTAGAGGAATCCTGTGACCAAGGGCCTTTAAGCCTCTGTCAGTTTTGTAGAAAGGAACTGAAGTAGGCATATCCTACTGAGAGTTAGGAAATTATTTTTGCTGAGAATGAGGGTGGAGCAAGGGAAGGTCTCCCAGTGATGATTGTGACCAGCATATTTCCAACAATGCAAAATCATATGTCGAGGCAGGCACTCCTAGAAAGGGCAGGGCGACCAAACCCACTTCATCAGGCTGGCAAATGCAGAGTGTCCATGCTCTAGGGGACATCTGATTACAGTCAGGGTGGCAATTCTTCATCTACAAATGGCAGGTAGCAATGTTCTAGGCAAGTTAAACACTGCTCCTTCACTGAACTGTCAGCTGACCTCCACAAAATTTCTATAGTGAAGAAACTATACCAGACGTGACTGCATACGTCAGAGTACAAACCCTGAGGTTTGCTGAACAACGAAATGGATGACATCAATGAATGAGTTTGCATCTTGGTGTGAATGAGAAGGCTTCAAAAGGACCATGGAAATTTTCCATTGTCTTTTAATTCCATGCTTTCACAAACTTTTTGAAGGCCTCACCTCTGTGTCAGGGTAGACTGTGCCCCATAAGGGGTGTAAGACTGGTTGTTCAGGAGATCACTCGGGCTTCTTCTTAGTACCTACTGGGTGGACTCAATCCAGCAACCTTTCAGGAAGTCTTTCACAACCTTTCCGGAAATCTTTCAGGATGATTTTCACTACCCAGAGGTTTCTGTCATGTGTGTAGAGGGCTAAAATCATAAATTTCACAGGGTTAGTATGAAAATTTTGTAGGCTAGGCTTTGGGTTAGCTTTCTATGAGAAAGCATTTGTGATAAGGTCCTCCTGAACATATTTTAGTGGGAATAAAGTGAAAATACAGACCATAATATTTACTTCCCAAGTTCATGCAAATACAAACCAAACAACTTCAATGAGGTGAGAAGAATTAGGAAGACACACTATCACAGAAGGCATGTGGGCATGTAGTCACTGGACAAGCCAGCACTTGGTTTTCTATGTTTATCTTGCAAGTGCAAGATGTGTCAACCAAGGCTAAATATAGATTTAAAATTTCAAAATCAGCCTTAACTAACCTTTGTAGCTTGACTCTACACAAAGCAGTTTCTTACTCTTCTCAATTAATTTGTGTATCTCTTCCACAAACAATTAAAGACTTTTCATTAATTATTCCCTTGGAGGACTATCCAGATACACCACACACTTCAAAATTGACTGCTTCTAAAGAAAGAAACAACAATGTGAAACGTTTTTCATTTGATAACTACCCTGTAAGATGATCAAAATGGACACAACAATTTTATAGTCCCGTAAAATTATTCTGATCAAGAATGTTGTTCATTCCTTCTGGTGTCAGACAGGTGGGTAAACTGCTGGATCTACTACCTCCTCACTGGAGAACCTGAGTTGAGTTACTTATCTTCTCCATAGCTCAGCTTCATCTGATCGGTATTCATCCTTGTCCCTCCATCAAACGGTTAAATTAGTTAATATAAGGTAAATAAAACTAAACAATAAAAAAAGCTTTTAATATGTATAGTCTTTCAATAAATTCCAGCTAGCATCATCATAAAATTGTACTAAAGTAAATATTAGTAGCATGATATATTTATCTAAAGTCATACAATTAATAAATTTCAGTGATCATCTCCCTCAGTTTTCTTTTCTAGCCTCTTCTAATCGGTGACTAGTGGTTATCCTATTTTTCATCGAGGTTTTAATTCCATATTTTATAAAGTTATAATACTCAAACATCTGTTATGATTGGAAAATCCTGCCTAAGACTCCCATACTCACTCTAACTGCCCATCGGCCCTTCTTCAACCCTCTGGGAAACAGAGAGAAAGCGTTGGTCTCATGTCATGAGAACCTCCTGAAGCCAGTGATCATATTTTGACAGGTCTCTAGAATGATTAACAACAAAATTATCCAGCATGAAATGGGTCACACTTGAGATACATGCAAGCTATGTACAGAATTTATGATAACATCACTCATCCTAAGCAAAGGGGCTGGCCCATTTTTATGCGCTCACTCAACATTTATCAAGCCAGCTGCACTCATGTGTCAAAAGTGAGCTAGGAACTGGCCCTACTGAAGAAAGAGCACTTCCCTTGCCCTATTGGATGAAGGGAAAAAATGCTCCTAAGTTCCCTGAATAGAGATTTAATTTTTTCATGGTTCTCAAGAATGTAGCCATTGCCCATCTGCTAGTTCATTTGGGTGTGATGACTGGAGTGTTGCTATGAAGCGGGAAGTCATGCCACTATCATTTCAAATACCAGCAGAATAATCAATCCAAGCTCGAGAGTTTTCAGCAGAGGTTGCAGCCTATGAGAATCTCCTAAGAAAGTTCTAACGATCCTCTTCTGAAAAGTAGCCAAAGATAACACCCGTGGATCTCAAGAGAGCATGGCTGAACTCATCGGCTTTGATGGCACAAGCAGAGCATCGTGTTCTGTGGAGCAGAGGGCTGACACGGGGGAAGTGGCCCTTGAGGAGATGGATCGGTACAGCGACTGCAGCTACAATCTCCACCCGCTGGGGATTGTGAGGATGACGGAACACTAGTCAAAGTTCCTTTCTGTGGTGCAGGAAGCTGTCATGAGTCTCAGTCGACACAATAGGACCTAACCACGCCAGCAAATGACCAAATGCCCTCTGAGCCAACTCCTGTCATTTTCAAGAGAAAAGTGACTTACCCAAGGTCACAAATCAAGCTAATGGCAGGGTTGACTGGATGTCAAGGCTGACATCTTTCCTCACTCTCCCAAGTTATTTTTCTATTCTTTTTTTCTATTCTTAAGCAAAGGTACGACCCTGAGATGGAGGCAACTATCCCAGGAGAGATTCTGTCACATAGTCAAACTATAAATGCTTATAGCTTGACGAGCAAAGAATTGATATAAAGAGGACTAGAGTTCCTCTTGGGTCTACCCTAATTTGTTTTTGACCTTGGACATGTGGTTTGCTGAAGAGTCTCAAGTGTGTACTAGGTATCCATTTCTGTTCCTTGACTGGTGCTCTTCGGGTATTTAAAGAGACACTACAAGCTGTGGGAGTCGGAGCACATCCTCCTGGACAGTTACATGGGAATCGCTGTTCCAGTCCTTGCTCTGTCACTGAGGCTGTGTGATTGACGGCCTGGGTACCAGTGACCCGGGGCCATATCTCTTAATGTTCTTTCCTCCTCCACTGAATGGTGAGGACAATGGGAGTTCCCTGGCACACTGGGCCATTGTGAGGATGGATTGTTTCCAGAAAACCCATAAAACTCTCTGAGTTCGCTGAGAAAGGCCTGATTATTATGGTCCCCTTGAGAGTTCCCCTTCCTTTGTAACAAAAGTGGAATTGTACTTTATCTCATTAGCTACACATTATATATTGGTCACCTACCAAGAACTTGTAGGGTTTCATATGTAAATTAGCTGGGGCCTAGGGGCTTGGAGCCAAAATGGGATCAAAAGTAGGTGAGGTGTAAGTCACACTGAACCAGGCATTAGGGGGCTTGAAATTGCAACTTGGCTCCATCCCTTGCCTGACTGAGTGACCTTGGGCAAACTTGTAGACCTTTCTCTTTCTCCCAGGCACTCAGCAGATGGAGATAACAGTCCTGGTTTTCCTGGTCTGGTGGGCTGGCTGCGAGGCTGAAGCAGGAACACCCAAGTAAAGGCACAGATACCGAAGCCTGGTACACATGTCAGAGATGAACAGTATAGATAGCCGCTAGCTAATGAACAACTTGGCCTCAAAAAAGTGAAGAATGTTTTTGATACAGACTCTAGTAGCAATTGTACAATCTGCTTTATGTGATTGAACTATGGGATGATATAATATCTGTATTGAGAGTTTAAAAATCTGGCAAACTAAATCTCCTCAAAATAATATCACTTACAGAGACATTAGGTTTCCAGGCAAGCCTCAAATTAGAACAAAAAAAAAGAATAATAATATCATTTCTAATATATCCAACTACCTTATATAATACAGTTTCCCAGAGAAGATCTATTCTGGATTCTAAGAGCCCCCAGAAGGCTTCCATCCTCCCTGCCAACTTAAGTGGATGAGGGTCATAAACTTGGAAAACAAGCAGGCTTATTTCAAGTTCCACCTCTAATACTCCCTGGTTATGTAACTACTGGCATAAAAAGAGAACAAATTAGTGTAATCTTTAATATCCTCATCTATTAGATGAGCTTCCGGATGGCTACCTTGTGACTATTAAGTGGAAAACACACTCATGACGTTATCTTTCTTGTGGTGAAGGGATGTGCCAACTCCCCTGATTTGCACAAAGAAGGCACTTTCCACAGGCCTACAGTAATCTCTCCTGGGGAGTTGGAGATTCAGGGACAGAGACCCTGCCCGGTGGAGCAGGAGTGCCAGCTTGTCTCCATTGATGATTCTAAACCAACCAACCAACCAACCAACCAACCAACCAACCAACCAACCAACCAACCAACCAACCACCATGGAATAAATCAGGGGCTGTAAATCTTTATGGGAAAAGACAGACTGATCTTCCTTCTTCAGAGGAGGGTGGTGGCTTTGAACTACTGAACTTGAAGTTAGCAGCCCAATGCATTACATAACCCATTATACCACCTGGGCTCCGTGAATTCTACAGATGGCTAAAGGAGGGCTGGCTTAACCATCAGGCTTAAAAGAACCATCCGTAACTACCAATAGGATAGTCCAGCAGGGACAAATCAGTCGCAAAAACGTAACAAGTGGCACTAGCGCTCAACTCTTGGTTCAACAATTTCACTCTATCAGCGCATTCCAATCTTTGCAGGTTGCCAGTCAGGGCTTGCAAACTGAAAATTTAACAACATACCTAGAGATACACTCCTTGAAATAAGTCTATGTGTTTTAGGCTTCCTATACACCCATTAGAATAATTTATGGACTCGGAAGGCTAGGGGATATGTTGGAGGAACTTTGTTTTGCTGTTGTTATTTCAAAAGTATGAAAACTTTCAAGCATACAGAAGAGTTTAAAAGCATTTTATAGAGTCTCTGCAGATTCTCTACACTGTACCTTAACATCGCACTATACTTATTGTATCCCATGCCAATCTACCCCAATCCCGCTTGCCATCCATCAATCCATTTATTTTAATGCATTTTAAAATACACTGTAGACACTTGTATATTTTCTCAGAAATATATAAGCACGAGTGTCATTAAACAGAATTCAGTACTCGCTTTCAGTCTGTTTACTTTTTTTCTACTGAATTAAAGTTACATACAATGAGATGATGGGGTAAACAAATCTTGCATAAATATTCTCACTAGGTTTTCATGAATGTATATACCTGTTTAATCAAAGCCTTCATCAAGTTATGAAATATTGTTATTACCCTTATAAGTTCTCTCAAGCGGATACCAATCAGAATCCACTCTCATCCTCTCCGCGGCAGCCACTCTTTTATTTTTTTAACCACAGACTTTGCTTTCTCTAGAACTTCCTATAAATGGAATCATTTGCTATGCATTCCTGTTCTGCAAGACTTCTTCCATGCACCATCATGTCTTTGAGAGTCATCTATGATGCTACCCGTAGAGTTTGTTCCTTTTTATTGCTAAGCACCTTTCATTTGTGCAAATATAATATCATCAGCTCATCCACTTGCTTAGTGATGGACACCTGGACCACTTCCTGTGTGAGGCTCATATGAATACATATCTCTGACTACTCTGATAAAAGTCTTTTTAAAGATATGTGCATTGCTTCTCTTTGGTAAATGCCCCCCAGCTGTGGAACTGTTGGGTCCTAGGGTAGGTTGATAAGAAGTTTTGTGAGAAACGTCTACTTCCTCTTTCTCGGTGGTTTTACAGCAGTTTTACATATCACACTCCCACAAACAATGTGTGAGAGTTGTAGGGGCTGCTCACGCTACCCAATGTTGGGTAGACGTGTTGTTGTCAGGTGCCATTGAGTCGATTGTGTTTCATGGGGACAACGGAGAGAACCCCTGTCTGATTGATCTCACAATTGTTTTTATGTTTGAGCTCACTGTTGCATCCACTGCGTCAATCTTGTTGGTCAGTGCTTAGAATCCACGAGCTGGTCCACGGAAGAGAGACATGGCACCCTGCTTCCAGAAAGATCACCGCCTTGGAAACGTCATGGGACAGTTTTACTCTGTCTCATAGGGCAGCTAGTGTTGGAATTCATTCCATGGTACTGGGTTCTATTTCTAGATGGATTGTATTTTGATATGTAATGAATTAACACATTAGGAGAAAAAAAGATGGCATAATGTGGTATCAGTTATACTATGGTAATAATGAGCATGCTGTTTTGGTTGGGGCCATCAAGTCAGTTCTGACTCATGGGGACCCGATCTACAGCAAAATGAAACACTGCCTGGTCCGGGCACCATTCTCACAATGGTTCCTATGTTTGAGCCCATTGTTGCAGCCATTGTGTCAATCCATCTTGTCAACGGCTCTCCTCTTTTCCAATGTCCCTCTATTTCACCAAGCATGATGTCCTTCTGCCGGGACTGGTCTCTCCTGGTCATATGTCCAAAGTGCATAAGACAAAATCTTGACATCATTACTTAGAAAGAGCTTTCTGGCTCTGCCTTTTCCAAGACAGATTTGTTTGTTCTTGCAGTCCATGGTACATTAAATATTCTTTTCTAGCAGCATAATTCAAATGCACTGATTATTTCTCAGTCTTCCTTATTCAGCACCCAACTTTCACCTGCATGTGAAATCACTGAAAATACCATGGCTTGAGCCAAGTGCACGTGAGTGCTCAAAGTAAAGTCTTGCTTTTCAAGACATTAAAGAGGTGGAGAGCAAACATTTTGAGAATGATGAGGACAATGAACGTACAAATGTACTCTACACAATTGATGTGTGTATGGATTGTGATAAGAGTTGTATGAGGCCCTAATAAAATGATTTTTAAAAAAGACGTTAAAGGGTTCTTGCACAGAAAATTCACTCATTGCAATGCACCATTTGATCTCTTGACTGCTGCTTCCATGAGCATTGATTGTGAACCCACACAACATGAAGTCTTTGACAAGTTCAAACTCTTCTCCACTTATCATGATGTTACCTATTGGTTCAGTTGTGAGGAATTTGGTCTTCTTTCCATTGAGTTGTAATCCATACAGAAGGCTGCAATCTTTGATCTTCATCAGCAAGTGCTTCAGGTCTTCCCTACTTTCAGCAAGAAAGGTTTTATTCCTACTGCCTATTGAAATGAGCTTCTTACAAACTTGAAGCCACAGTTTTATTCATATAAGCCAGGCTCTCTGAGGATTTGCTCAGCATCCAGATTGAATAACTGTAGTGAGAGGGTGCAACCCTGACACACATCTTTCTTCATTAGAAACCATGCAGTTGCCCTTGTCCCAGTTCAAAGAACTGCCTCCTGATCCATGTACACATTTAGCATGAACACAATGAAATATTCTGGAATTGCTGTTCTTCTCAAGGCTATCCATAGTTCATTATGATCCACATAGTCAAATGTCTTTGTGTAGTCAATAAAACACAAGTAAACATCTTCTTGGTATTCTTTGCTTTGATCCAAGATCCATCTGACCTCAACAATGGTATCCCTTGTTCCAAGTCCTCTTCTGAATCGGTTCTGAACCTCTGGCTGCTCCCTGTCAGTATGTTAGTGCAACTAATTTTGGATACTCTTCTGCCAAATTTTACTTCCATGTGATATTAATGACATTATTCTATAAATGTGGCTGGGTCCCTTCTCTTTGGAATACCCATTCAACATATGTGGATCTCTTCCTTTCAGTTGGTTTGGTAGTTAGCTTCCAAATTTCCTATCAGAGTCCAGTGAGTGCTTCTAGTGCTTTGTCGGCTGGTTGAAACATTGGCATTCCATCCATTCCTGGAACCTTGTACTTGGCTAATGTTTTCAGTGCAACTTGAACTTTTTTCTTTAGTACCGTTGGTTGCTGTTCATGAGCTACCTCCTGAAATGGTGGGATATGGACTCGTTCTTGGTACAGCAGCATTGTCTGCTTGTGTTCCAGGGACTCTTCTAAGCTCCTCGCCAATATTAACCACCACAACTGGCATGTATTGAGCAATACGTATATTTACAAATCTATGTATTTACAAATATTAACACCACAACTGGTATGGATTGAGCAACACTACATGGCAAGAACCTAGTACTTCATTGGATCTAACTTACTCGTCCTTACTTTCCTATATGGATATGTAATAATGACACTTTAAGTAATAATGTAATGTGTATTAATGACACTTTCCTGAGTCATTATTGACTGCTGGTTTTCACAGTGAAGATTCTGACATGCCTATAGGCAGGGAAGGGTGGAGTCAGGAGCAGCACCCACATCAATCTAATTCTAAGGCCCACATTCACTCCATACCACTGCAATGTCACAGAGTCCACTCCACAACTGGAGACTTCCTGCTTTGCTTCCGTCTGCAAACATTTGGCTCAAACATACAAGGCTCTTTAAAGTTTCCATTTGAGCAAATGGTAATGCAAGGGTATGACTTGTGCTGGCTCAGCACTCTGCCAGGGAGAGGGAGCAACATTTTTGTGACCCGAGTAGCAACGAGTCTGCCTCCCCCTAAGGCAACGCATTTCTGGCTGCTTCAATTTTATTCACTTAGCAACTTCTGAGACTCAATCTCCTGTTCCTTCTCCGCAAGTTAAACTCAAAGCCTAATCGAGATCTACATCTCCTGCCACCAACTTCAGGCCTGATGTGAACCAATGTGTGCCACAGAGGACAATTAGTAAGGCAACCTGGCATGGGTCACAGCGCAGCGAGTCTTGCCACGGGAGGCAGGTGGGCTTCGGATGTAGGAGCGTGTGTTCAGGAACAGTCAGAAGGACCTGGATTTCACAACTGGCTCTGTGGCACCCCACTGTGAGATTTGTGGCAAATCCTGCAAGTTTGCTGATTCTCGCCTTAAGCATCTAAATGAGGGTGTTAATCCTAATATGCAAGGAGGCTTCAGAAAGTTCATGGAAGCTGGAATTCAAAGATGATATAATTTTTTCCCATGAACTTGTGAAGCCCTGGTATACATCTCATAATCCTTGTGAGGATTAGCTTGCGATATTGCTAGCTGGCATTATAGAGACCCTATGTACGACAATAGGATGAAACACTGCCCAGTCCTGGACTACATTCGTGTGTGAGCTCATTGCTCCTGCTCCTGAGTCAGTTCTTTGCATTGAGGGTCTTCTGCTTTACCAAACACGATTTCCTTTCCATTCCTCTTGATAACATGTTCAAAGCACATGACACACTCACCATTCTTCTTGCTGCTAAGAACATTCTGACTGGACTTCTTCCAAGACAGATCTGATTGTCCTTCTGGCAATCCATGGTTATTTAACATTTGTTTACGACACCATCATTCAAATGCATCCATTGCTCTCTGGTCTTCCTTATTCAGTGTCCAATTTCCACATGCCTCTGAGTGGATAAGACACCATGACTTGGAGCCGGCTCATCTTAGCCTGACTCTTTCTTTTCTTAGTACTTTAAATATAGGTCTTTTGCCGAAGTTCTGCCCAATTAAATACACTGTCTGATTTCTTTTTAAAATTTTTAGCAGTTTTTGAAACATGTAATTGATATATCATATAATTAAATATGTAATTATATTTAAAAAGTCATGCATTCATCACTCCAATCTATTTTAGAATATATTCTTTATTCTTATATCCATCATTATTAGCTGTTCCTCCCAAAACACACACCCATCATACCCCTAAGAGACTATTAACTTAGTTACTGTCACTATAGGTTTACTTATCCTGAGTTCCATATAAAGAAAATCACTCAAGTAAAAGAAGAAAAACAACTAAACAAAATCTACATCAGAATAAAACACCGAAGAACCTCAATCCAGAAGATAACAGAATATCATAAAACGTAGAATAAGTTGAAAATACGTTAAAAGGACAAACAGACGGTAGGACGTTAATCGTTGCCCTAACCGTATCTGCGGGAACCCACATTCTTATGTACTCTTTTTTGAGGGGGAGGGGCGGTGTGAATACCACTCAGATCTTTGGTCAATGGCCATGGAAGTTCAATGGAGACGGTCTCTATAGAGGACATAGAGAGAATTGGGGGCTTTGACTGTCATCCATAGCCTTTTGAAAAATGCGTCCTCGAAATGTAAGCTCTGGTACAGCTTCTCCCTCTGAGTTTGAGCTTTCTTGTTAATAATTCTTTGATTTCCTGATTGGTGTTCTCCTGTGTGAACTTTGCTGATACCTCGCTTAAAAAATTGCCTGTTTTAAAACAAGGGTTTAAGACCCCAGATACTATTCTTTCCCCGATATCAGTGCGCCATCTGGTTTTGTCACCAGCTTTGCAATAACACGCATATCACCAGTGATCTCGGCATGTGGGTAAGTAGCGAGCAGGGCACGTCATAAGAACTAACTATTCTTAGATTAGGGCTTATAATTAAGTGTGGCCCCCAAAGCCATTCATATGTCTACAGTTTTTATATGTCCCTGGCCCATTTTAAAGAGAGAATTATCATTTTGTTAGAGAATATTATAAATAATTCCCATGGGACATATGGTAATTCTATTAATAGTATTATTAATTTAGAAAATTGTATAGAAATTAACATGCTGCTGAGAAAGGGAAATTGTACGTGTATTGGGCATGTTTTAGACTAAAATGCATGGATTGTGGACTTGTACAGATTAAGTATTTAAGTAAATGGACACTGTGTAAAAGGGAATGGTTGTTAAACTTAAAAATGTCATCAACAGCATAAACAGTACATATAGAAACTGTTGAATTGGCGTATGCTTTACAGTGTATAGTCTCAACAGCAAGAAAAATTAAATTTAAATAAATAAATAGACATCAGTATTACCGTGTTAATAAAGTGTGTTTCAACTTGGGTGAGCCAGGAGTCTCAGTGGCTTGGCCTAGTATTTCCTCATAATGTGGCCTAACCCAATATAATCAACTCCGTGAGGAGCTCCACAATGTGGGAGGGCTGGGAGGAAGTGCCACCTCCTTACTCAGGTGACAGTATTTATGCAACTGAAATGGATTTTCTTCAAGGGCAAAATTCTTATAGAAGTGGATGGTGTGGAGAAGCTTGCTTGCTTCCTGTTAGGTCTGGATCCTGCATCTGACTTATCAACTTTTGGTTCTTTGGAATTTGAGCCAATGGCCTGCCACATTGCTTGCTGACCCTGGGACCATTAGGAGTCTGCCATCTGACCTGAAAATTTTGGATTCATTGGACTTTTCCATCCCATACCTGACCTATTGACCTTGGAATCATCCACATCTGCGCTGATCAGCCTGTAGTATTCCTGCTCTATCTCCCTTTCCTGAGAATCTTGTGCACTCAGGAATGCTTATTACGCTTGATATGCATGTGGGTGTGGTATAGGAACAAGACACACAGAGAGGCTGACCCTGTTGCTCAGTAAGGTTTTCGTCCTCCTTGTAATGCAAACACAAACAAAACAAAAACAAACAACCTTAAGTATCCCAGTTACATGCCAAAGGTCAGACAGACAACTATGAGGTATCAGGGTCATGATTCAAGCTTCACCATCAGGGGAAAATAAATTAACAAACTGGATTTAAAGTAAAGCAAAACAAAATTTTAAAAGCCTACCCTAGACAGACGCTTCTTAGAATTTCTGAGATGGACTGTCCATGACTGCTGCACATTTTGAAGACTACCTTGACTTGATTTAGTAGGTAGGGGAGACACTTCAAGCAGAGTTCAGTCTCTACAATGGATACAGCATATATATATATGTATATATACACATATACATACATATATACAGCATATACACACAGAGACATACATACATACATATATGTATGTAAAAGAAAAATACTTCATTATCAGAAGACTTGCTTTTAAATTTCCTTAATTGAGGTAAAATTCATATGCAAAATTAGCCATTTCAATTGAACAATTAAGTGACCTTTAATACATTCACAAACTATATAACCACAACCACTCTAATTCCAAAATATTTTAATCAAGGAATCTTTGTGCTCATTAAAACATTACTCCCCTGTCTTCATTACCCATTGTGCCCTCAGTCCCTAGCAACTGCCAATCTGTCTCTGTGGAATTACTTGTTCTAAATATTTCATATAAATTAAATTATATGCCATATGGGAAGATCTGCTTTTAACCTCAATGTCTGTGGTTGTTGAATAATTTCATGTCAACTTAAAGACAGAGAATTGTAGGGATGGAGTCTAGCCTGTCAATCAGGTCAGCCTGATGGTACCTCCTTTGGGACATGGACTTCTCATGAGATGGGTCCTGATAATCCCCCCCTCTTTGCGACTTCACCCACCTGTTAAGAGCCACGCTGAGACTGCACAAACCATGTGATGTGGCCACCACCATTGCATCCACACAACTCTGCACCCACCAGCCTATGATCTTCCTGCATTCTGTATCATTGAATGTGGCTCTGTGAGTGGGAAGAGGGATTTATGAACTAGAATCAGATTTATGCACTTGAGTTGGACTGAGCTGGTTTGGTAGTTACATAATCTCATGTCAGCTTGAGGATATTAAGAGTGAAGGGGTCTGGTCTAACCTGTCAATCATGACACAACCCGATGATGCCTCCTTGTGGGTGTGACTTCTCATGATGATCCTGGGAATTTCCTCTCTGTCTCTCTGGAGAGCCACATGATCTCCGTTTCACTTTCCTGGTGAGAAACACACTCAGGAGATGGAGGGGCCAGTGGATATGCTTCCACTGCTACTGGATCCACAAGGCTTTCCACCCACCAGCCTGAGATCTTTCTGCATTCAGCATCATTGCATGTGCTGTGTGAGTCTAAGGGGAAGTTATGGACTAGTATCGAACGTATGGGCTAATATAGGAATTACGTACTTGATCTGAACTGGGCCTAAAGTTTCCTCAAAATGCAATTTCTCTCTGATCTAAAGCTCCCTCTTTCACACATATTCGTGTCTCTGGATTTGCTTCTCTAGTGAAACCAGACTAACACATCTAGGATGTTTTATGAATTCATGATTACTTCTTGATATAAAGCTCTTTCCTTTACTTATATTAGTATCTCTGGGTTTGTTTCTCTAGTCACCCCAGCCTAACACAATGTCCTTATCTTTCCTGAAGTGTGGGCTTGGGCAGCGAATTCATTATTGCGAAACCTGGCCTTCTTATAGAGCGAATATGCACATAACAGGAGTGTCACAGACAACTGGTAAAACAATGCTATGTGAAATATGAAGAGCTACAGTAGGCAGGTTATTTCCAAGAAAACAGGAGTCTTTAAATAAATAATATGCCTTGGGAATGCAAGACTCACACAACTATAATTCACATGTTTGCTAATTGATTTTCCTTCTGTGATCACAGGTTGGATGGAGCCTAGGCCTCAGCCACACTTAAATTCAGAGTATACTCCGAATAGATCTGTCCTTTTGTCTCCAATAATCCAAACCACACACAGTTCTTACCTCACCATTGATTCACGCCTCTAATTGATCTCCCTGTTTCTCTTTTGCTTCCTCATCTCACTACAAACACTTTTACTTTTATATTATAATGCAGATATGTGACCTGCCTGTTCGGAACCCAATTAACAAATGAAAAACCAGTTGGCATTGAGTTCATTCCAACTCATGACAACCCAGTGGTTTCAGAGTAGAACCTTGCGCCATAGAATGTTCATCAGTAATGTAAGAAGTAGGTCTCTAGACCTGTTTCCTGAGACATCTATGAGTTGATTGGAACTGCCCGTCTTTTGATTAGTAACTCAACACTGAAGCACCCATATCACACAGGGCCTCCTTCAATTCCAACTCTGCAGGAATTCTTTCCTCCAACCTCTTCCGGTACCATCTCCTGCTGGCTTCTTTTGTTCTTCCTGGGTCAGAGAGAGAGGTTGTCTCCCACCTTAGGGCCTTGCACTACCTGTCTGTCCCACTGTCTCCCAGAGGCCCTGTGCAAAGACACTCCCCTTTAATGGGCACGTGATTGCTCCTTCTTGTTTTGAGGCATGGTTTAAATAGCTTCTTTTTCAGAAAAGCCCTCTTTGGTCAAGGCTGATTAGTCCCAGAAGTTGCTCCCTGCTCCATCACCCTGTTTTGCCTTTTTCTGATCACTATTTTATTTATTTGGACTAAAACACAGGAACAACTTTGAGGGTAATACCAGGCTGGGAAGGGTTTTCTTTCTGTTGTACATAGGGCGCTATGTGTTGGAACCAATTCGATGGCACCTAACAACAATAACATTGTATTATATTTGTGTGTCGGGGGGTGTCATCTTTTTAACCTCCTGATTGCTGATATGACCAGAAGCTCCAGGATTACAATGTATGCTGGAAGCTCCTGATCTTACTTATCCATACACCCTGTGTACCACTGTGATTAAACTTTGGTATAAAACTGGTACTCAATAAATATTTACAGAAAGCCCATGAGAATAATACTATTTTATCATATCTGTGGCATATGGTCACAGAGGGAGAAAGCCTGTAGGTGGTTTATTTTATGTGCCAACATGACTAGGTTATTGTGAACTTGTGTCTCATCCAATGTTAGCCTAGATATTGCCATCAAGGTCTTTGAATGCAGCGATTAACGTTTACAATCAATTAGCTGTACTGAGGCAATTACCCTCAATAAGGTGAATGGGCCTTGCTTAAGCAGCTGAAGACCTTAAGGACTAGAGGGGGGCTTCCAAGGGGAATGTTTCAGCTGAAGATTGTAGCACATTCTCTCCTTGGCCGATGGCTGGTAGACTTGTTCATCCCCTGGTGGCACCATGGTGACTTGTTGGGCTGTCATCTGTAAAACCAGTACTGGCAACCATCAGCCCTTTGAGAGAGAATGACGGGGATTTCTACTTCTGGGAAGAGGTAGAACCTCAGGAACCCACAGGGGAAGTTCTACTCGGCCTGGTATCAACTTGATGGCAGTGAGTTTAGTTTTTAGAGTCCCTCACCATTGTGTGAATTAATATCTCTTCCTCTATTTTTGTTTGAGGAGAGTTTCAAAAGGTTTCTAGGGGGAAAAATGTCGGTTAAAATGAAGGAACTTTTCCATGAACTTTTTGAAGTGCCTGGTCTATAGGTGAACCCTGACTCATAAGCATAGGGGCCCAACGTGACCACCACTAGATGATCTCTCTCTGGTTGCTCGGTGTAGAAGTGACACCTATACCACAGCTCAGGGGTCCTCTCCCTACCTCTAAGGTTAAGAGCAAAGGCCCATGAAGAAGAAAAGGATTGATTCTCTGCAATGCCCGATTTGAAAAGCACTTGGGGAAGTGTATGAGACTCCCCCCAAAAGAGTTCCCACAACTTGTCACTTATCCGGGGGAAGTTTGGGACACTGCTTGTCGATGTCACAGGGAGGGAAAACCTTAATGGTGACGGCTACTGCTTGTTTATAGTCCAGCTGTTCGGAGAGCAATGCAGTGGGAATCTGATGATTGTGAATGGAAGTAAATGCAGCTCATGATTTAACACAACAATAATTATTCATGAGCCTGGAGCAAACCCCTCCTCCAGAACTCTTAGGCTTGATATAAGGGAGTCCTCCTCGCAGCCCCCGCCTGGCCGAAGATTATCAAGGAGCTATAATTAAAATATACTGCAGGGCTCCCATGTTGTGGACTCAAGTGCAGATGTGGGTCCCCCAGCAATAACGCATTAATAATAGTGCCTGACACTTGGAGATGCTCTACAGTTTACAGGCGCTTTGGTATTTATCATTTTATCTGCAGAGAAGCACCGAAGCAGGATGGGAGCCAAAGAGATGAGTCTCGGTTCTGCCGTCTCATTTACCAGAAGGGCATGCTTTATCACCTCTCGGTGCCTCTGTTTCTTCATCTGTTAAAGTGAGATACTCATAATACCACCTCCAGCAGCTGGCAGCGGGATTAAGTGAAATCACGTATGCGAAACATGGTGGAAATTATAAAGAGCACAACAATCGCTGGGGTCACGATTCTTTTTATCTGGTGGAAGACAGAGCTGGTGGGGTGCTGAACAGGGGGCTGTTCGATTTGCAGAGCTGCGTGCTGATCTCAGTGAGATGCTAACTCGTTAAGGCAAGCCATGCGCCAGCAGTCTTCGAGCCTCAGTTTTCTCATCTGTACAGTGGACTAGAGCAAGTGTTTTCATCCCTCTTCCTTTCGTTTCTCGGCAGAAGGAACAGTGAAGTGGAGAGATGGGTCCCAGGAGCTCAAGCTAGCCTTAAGTAGAGGAGCTGCGTGGCTTTCGGGAGTAAAAGAATGGTGTGGAAGTGAACACGTTCAGCTGCTAGCTGAAAGGTTGTTGATTCTAAGCCATCCAGAGATGCTTCAAAAGAAAATAAAACTGGAAATGTACTCCCAAAATTTAGCCATGGAAAACCCTGTGGGACACAGTTGTACTCTGACACACATTGAGGTATCATGAGTTGAAATCAACTCAACAACAAAAAACTTTTCCCTTAGCAGTTAGGCTTCATTGATCCACTTTGTTCTTTAAGTGCAGGGTGGACCCATCTTCTTCCCTGCACCATCCATGCATCCTTGCACAGTTCCTCAGGAATCATTCTATGGGCTGGTGTGGTGTAGTATCAATCCCAGGATATGCTATTATCACACAATTATCAAGGAGCAAACACTGAGCAGCCGCAGTGGCTTAAGCCCTCCACTCAAGTCTGGAGAGCAGCCACAGAAGAGTAGGTCAGGTCCAAACCCTCAGGCAGCATTTATTCTAGAGGGGTGAAAGTCAGTGCATTTAAGCGACCCCTCACTTTACAAAGCAGCGATCGCTCTTCAGGTAAAGTGAAAGCTGACTTCTACACGTAAACATTTGTAGGCGTGTATAACAGAGACTTTCAATCATCTCCGAAACCCAAACTCAATCCCCATATTTTTGGTATTTATTTTTGTATTTATCATATATCTTTTGTATTTTTGTATGTATTATTTCTGATAAATTTGCTGGGGAAAACCCCTATTACCATGCTAAAACCATAAATATGTCAGTTTAAGGACTTTTGAAAATACTACAACTTGACCCATGCCATGGTATTTTCAATCATCTTACATTCCTGGGAAAGCTGGAAAACGAATAAGGAATACCAAATATGTGATGCAGTTGAATTACGGTGTTGGTGAAGAATACAGAATGCAACACAAATCTGTCTCGGAAGAAGTACGGCCAGAATGCTCCTTAGAAGCAAGGGAGGCGAGACTTTGTTTCATGGACTTTAGCCATGTCAGAAGGGACCAGTCTTTAGAGAAGGATATCATGCTTGTAAGGTCGAGGATTAAAGGGAAAAAAAGGAAAACCTCCACATGATGTATTGGCACAGTGCCTAAAACACTATTGACTATTGTGAGACATACTCTGGACGGGGCAGAGTTTCCTTCAGTTGCATATGGGGTCACTTATGAGCCAGAACCAACCAGAAGGCACCTAACAAGAATAGCAACACTATCTCAAAGTTTAGTTCAGCACATGGCCATCTAAGACAAGACTATATTACTCCTGATATGAGCCATGAAATAAGGTACCTGCATCATCCAGGTCTCATCCTTTAAAAAGCCAAAGACAACAATGGCTTGTGTTGTATTTCCCCCCCCCCCCTGCCATGGCAACATGATGGAAGGAAGATGACCCTGGATGATGTGGGACAGCACCCTGCTTGTCTTACACGGAATGCTTACATGGCAGAGACACGCTCCATTCAGCTGGTTGGTGAAATAGTAATGTCTAGCTTACATAAGTCTTTATATTTGGGGCAGCTTAGTTGTGCCATATTATCATTTGTCTTATATTAAGCTCTTGGTATCTTTCAATGATGGCCTATTCATTCATTTTTTGTGTATTTATCAGGAATCTCTAAAGTATCAGGGTGTACTTACTATATAATATATTTTCACATATCTTATCACATTTAATTCTCATAAAATCACTAGGATTAAAATTAAGGTCCTCTTCCTTGTACAGATGTTGATGCTGACAATTGCTGGTGAACTGGGTTTGACCTGTGTATCATGAACAACAGCGGGAAAGGTTGTGACGCTCCATCCTCATGGTCCTCGGTACATCCGCGTCCATTGTCACAGCTCTGCTGTCAGGACATCTTGTTGAGTGTGCCTCTTGTGTGTGCTGACACTCTATTTCAAAACCATGATATTCTTTTCCAGTAACTGACATTTCCTCAGCATATATCTAAGTAAGAGCAAGGTGAAGTCTCACCAACCTCACTTCTAAGTAGCATAGAGGTGAGATGTTGGCAATTCAGAGATACACAACAACGTGAGTACTAATTGAGACTTTATTAGACATCTATCTGTCCAAAAAAACCTACAATCTTTCTATTAAACCTACAAAACACCAAATAAGAAACGGAGTATTAAATTATAAGCAATGTCTTCATCTTCCAGATAATATAATATCTGATAAAGAATCAAATAACAATTAAAGGATAATGCAAGACTAACTCCAATTGCACACTCAATTATGTGTGAAAATCAACACAAGCAATTATTATTTCAGTAGCTATAGCTGAAGCGCTTGGTAACCGGCGGGTGTGTGTTGTCTGGCAACGAGTACCTGAGCCCCCTTTGAAGAGATCGCTACCCTAGGATGAGCTTGTTCAGAGAAGCGTGAACCCTCTCTCTGCCTCCCACTGGCCTGCCCGCTAAATAAAGAGCCATGATTAGTGGGCCCTTATCATCCTACATGTGTTATGTATATGTGAGTCCAGTCTATAGAAAAAGAAATAATAGTCATTAAGCATCAAGAATAGTCACCTATGGGAATGCACATAATTTGTAGACAGCAGCTGTGAGAATGCTCCTCTTTACCCAGAATGGCCATAAATTGCAGAGGGAGATGAAGAGATACCAATTCTGTAGACTTGAGAAAAGCAGGAGCTGTTTTATATTGGGTATAAAATTACCTAAACCTACCATTCACCATACTCACCCCCAAGGTTTATGGCAACAAGGGAGCTGTCTTGGGGCCCAAGCATTTTCTCCTGATTGGCACAGAGACAGACATACTAGAAGAAAGGACCATCTCCTTCAGAAGGCAGTGAGACTTCTCTGGCAGGTAGAATTGGGCACCCAAGATCCAGGCTGTTCCTGCCTAAGGAAAGGATGTATGTGGACTGGATGATGTCACGGGGACCCCAACATGTGCAACTCTATTTTGAAACTGAATAAGGAGCTTGCTCCAAAAACACGAATCTGACTATGTCTAACATATTTTGGCAAGCTTCACTGGCTTCCTATTGACACAAGTCAAAGCCCGTAGTGCAAGCCCAAATTTAAAAGACTTCTGAATCTCTTCCCAATTGACTCTAACCATCTCAAACAGACACCACCATGCTACTCCATCTTCAACACACTGGCTTATTTCCCCCCAGGATTGTCTTTCATATACCGTGTCTTGGTGCCCAGTTAGTTGGGTCTGCCATCCCCTGTTCCATCCTCTTTGTACCCCTCCTCTCTGTATTTTACATGGCCTTCAGGGTTTGGGTTCACATGCTAGCTCTGCAGAGCAGTTTTCTCTGGCTAGCTCTTCAGCTGATTCAACTTGCCCGATCATTGTAATGACACCTAGTTCCTTCTAGATGTTCCTGTAGGTGTTCCTCCACAGGCCTGTGTCCCAGCCAAAGTGTCTACAGGCACATCTTAGGAATAGACTGGTATGATGAGTAAATCATGAGCTTCAAGGTGTTTCTAAGGCCCCCCCTGGGTGCAAAAGATCTGCACTTAACTACTGAACCTGAAGGTTAGCACTCTAGACATTCCTGGCAGGTCTATGGAAGAAAGGTCTGAAGATCCCTCATAAAAATTACAGCCAGAAAAATCCTACTGAGCAGTTCTACCCTATGACACAAGCAGTAGCCATGTGTTGGAATGGACTTAATAGCCATTGGCTTGCATTTTGGTTCGTGGTGTTTCTACCTTAAATTCAAATGTGAAACTCAAGATTCAAGAGCTTCAAAATATTCAACAAGTTGCCTAACTTTGGTTCCCTGTAAATATAAAATAAAAGACAATAGCCATCTTGTAAGCAGCAAGGGTGATTCTGTGTGTGTGTATGTGTGTGTGTGTGTGTGTGTGTGTGTGTGTGTGTGTGTGTGTGTGTGTGAGAGAGAGAGAGAGAGAGAGAGAGAGAAAGATTTGGCTGGCAAGTTTCAAGACCATGAGTCAAATATCAGACTGGAGGCTTCTTCTCACTAACAAAGGGGCAGGGACTAATGAACCAAAGGTTGTCAGGTTAGACAGCAGGTTTCTGGTTGCAGAGATGAATGAATCCCAAGTCAGAAAATGGGAGGTTGCTAACTATTCTCAGGTTCAGTCGGCAATAAAGCAGGGACATGGCGCAGGTCCAAAACAATGGCAGTCAGATGATGAGTCAGATGCAGGACAGGACTCAGGCCCAGCAAAAAAGCAAGTTTGATTCTCCACAGCGTCCACGTACTGGGGGAGCAGGCCATACCCTCAAAGAAGATTTCATTGTAGGGGATTCTAGGCCGTAACTATCAAACCACAGGGAATTTTGGTCCAATCAAGTTAACATAAAAATTAAATAATCTATTCAAAGTATCTCTCATTTGATAGTTTCTAGATAAACTAATCCCCTCTCCCTAACATATCACTGTTCCTAGTGCTTGATAGTTTTTGCATATGTTATGAATTCAATAAATATTTGATGAATGAATAACACTACCTCTTTGGAATTTCTAATGTAAAGACATTTTAAAGATATTATTTATTGATTCTAGTCTTTGGAACTTAAGACACTATCACAAAAAGAAGCTTTGATGGTTCTCAGACTTGGTCAGAATCAACTCTATTAATTTCAGTACAGCTGCGAATAGCACCTGCTTGTATTAGTGGAAATAGCTTTCCTTAGGTAATACATATATTCGTTAGCAGTACTCTAACTAATCTAATCTATCTCCCTCTATCTGGTCATTTAGTCCACTCTTGAGCTTGTTGCCACATCTCACTCAACCACATAGCTATGCTGCCTTATACATCAGGCAAAGCAAGCACAGACAAACACAAACATGTGTAGGTAATATAGTCTTCATCATCTTTATACCCCATAATATTGTGATATTGAAGTCCCAGAGTTGACAGAGGGCTTTTAATTTATTTACTCTAAAATAGAATGTCCTGCCTGTGATCTTTCAACATCTTGAATATGACAGTACCTCTCAGTCAACTCTCTGATGTTTCTGGTTATTGGAAAGTTATCCATTCTATGAGGCTGATGCCTCCTTTCTCTAACCCAAATTCTAGCGCTCAGGCTCAAAAAGGTAATTATGGAGGCACCCTTCAATCGTCTTTTCTCTCCACTCGGTATAACCATTTCCCCCCTTTCCTCCCTTCCCTTGGTTATTTTTTTAACAGCTGTTCTGCCAAATCAGAGATTTAAAAGCTTTTACTCTCTTAAGGATTTTCCTCAAATAGCTCTCTCACTCAGTGATGTTTATTTTGGAGAATCTTCTGAAATCGTTCTAGAAAAATGTACATACAAAAAAATACGACATCAATCCATTTTAGGAGTATATGTAATCTCCATGGATCCCAGAATAGAAACTCCTATTCTGGACCATAATTCCTTGAAGAGAAACCTTCTTTCATCATCATGAGTATGCCCCAAGACCTAGCTCATGTTTGGCACTCAATAATGGTTTGCTAAATACTAAGTAATTGGGTAGAGTGGTGTTGAAGGGAAGTGAGGGACAAATAATGGGTACAGGAAGGAGGAGGATGCACTAGAACTGATTGTAGTGATGTATATACACACAACTCTTTTTAAATACAACTCAACTATGGAAGTGTATGATAGGTGAATTATATCTCAATAAAACTGTTGGGAAAAATAACTGTTAAATGAAATCCAGTGTTCCAAGCACCAATGGTGCCAAGTGCTAGTCTCTCTTCTTCCCAATACAGCTACAAAGCAGTTCTGGGCATTAAAATTTGCTAACTCATTTTACAGGTGAAGGAACTGAGTCCCAGAGATGAGTAAGCCAACAAATGACAGGGTCAGAACTGGGGCCCTGATCCTCAGGCTTCCCCATACTCAGGCTGCTCCCAAAGCCACCCTCCACGGTCCTCCACTTCTCAGCCATCCTGTGCCCCTTTCTTCCTTGAGGCAGGCACCACTCAAAGAAATCACAGAGACCTTGATCGGAATGAAAATGTGATCCTATTGGATCCCCTTATGCACTCAGGGTGAAGCAGGCAGTGACATCCAAAGAGCGAAAAGTCTTAACACATTGAATCTGATACTCTAATACGGTGCCCAAAATCATGCTATCATTGATCTATTTGCCTCTGATCATGTCCACGCTAATCCAGATTCTGGAGAGATGATCGCACATGAGCTACATCAATGGCCTTTTTCCCCCAGTAGCCTCCAGTTGCATTCTGAAAATGGAAGGCACCAGCCAGAGAAGGAGGATGATGAGGGAGACTGATATATCTGAGGGAGGGGCTTCAAAAGGTTCATGGGAAAACGGAATGAAAACATAATCAAATTTTCCCATACAGGCTTTGAAGCCTCTAGTATACCCTCACTTTCTGGAAAGGTTCATTGCAATTTCTGCCAGGAGCCTCTCTCATAGAGCTGCCTTCTCTGGAGTCTGGTAACTTGTCCCTCTTCACGAGGAAGCCGGGCAGTACATTGGACACTGGGCAGCCAGCTGAGAGCTCACTAATTTCTCCAGCCACTCTGTAGGAGAAAGTTGAGACAAACTGCTTCTGTAAAGATTTACATCCGTAGAAATCCTGGGAAACAGGCTACTCCATCCTATAGGGTTGCACTGAGCTGAAATTCATTCAGCAGCAGTGTTTTATTTGGGTGGCTCTCTCTTCTTGCCTTTTCAGACCTAGTATAGTAACAGCTTCCCACTAGTGCTAGCTTAGACATCTTTACACATGTCCCTAAGTCCACACTTTTGCTACTGTTGGTGGTGGTGGTGTTAGTTTCTTTCGGGTAAAATATGGCTCAGAAACCCGATGTCAAACAAAATCATCTTCAGTCCTGTACCACCTTCACAACCACTGCTGTGTTTGTGTATCCACTGTTGCGACTGCTGTGTCAGTGCATCTCCTCACGGGTCTCCTTTTTCACCCCCTGTCTGCTTTGCCAAGCAGGGTGGCCTCCTGTGCAGACGGATCTCTCTCAGTAACATGCCCAAGCAGATACAAGTTGTGGCACCTTTGCTTCTGAGAGCTTTCTGACTATATTTCTCCCAGGGCTGATTAGTTTGGACTCACAGTCCATGATACTTTTACTGTTATTCACCAGCCTCATAATTCAAATACTAGCGATTCTTCTTTGGTCTTCCTTACTCATTTTCCAGCTTTCATAGATTTCAGTATGAAATGGTTGAAATCACTGTGAGCCCTTCCCTGCACAATCACTGAAGACAAAGTGGGTGCATAAGCAAATGTGGTGAAAAAAGCTGATGGTGCCTGGCTATCAAGAGATAGACTGTCTAGGGTCTTAAAAGCTTGAAGATAAACAAGCGGCCATCTAGCTCAGAAGCAACAAAGCGCACATGGAAGAAGCACACCAGCCTGTGTGATCATGAGGTGTTGAATGGATCAGGTATCAGGCATCAAAGAACAAAAAGTCATATCATTATGAATGATGGGGAGTGCAGAGTGGAGACCTAAAGTCCATCTGTAAGCAACTGGACATCCCCTTACAGAAGGGTCGCAGGGAGAAGATAAGCCAGTCAGGGTGCAGTATTGTGCCGATGAAACATACAACTTTCCTCCAGTTCTTTAATGCTTCCTCCCTACCACTATCATGGTCCAAATTCTACCTTACAAATCTGGCTAGACCAGAACAGATAGACTGGTACAGATAAGAGCTGGAGACACAGATAATCCAGGACAGATAAAACCCTGATGACCAATAATGAGAGTAGCAATACCAGGAAGGCAAGGGAAAGGTTGGGGGAGAAAAGGGGAACCGATCACAATGATCTACATATAACCCCATCCCTGGGGGACAAACATTATAAATGTGGGTGAAGAGAGACATCAGTCAGTATAAGACATGAAAAATTAACAATAATTTATCAGTTATCCATGGTTCATGAGGGAGAGAGTGTGAAGAGGGAGGGAGAAAATGAGGAAGTGATACCAAGGGCTCAAATAGGAAGAAAATGTTTTGAGAATGATGATGGCAACAAAGGTACGTATATACTGGACATAATGGATATATGTATATATTGTGATAAGAGTTGTATGAGTGCAATGAAATTATTTAAAACAAAATGAAATGACTGTGAGCTAGGTTAGGTACAACTTCAAAGTGGTATATTCAATATTTTAAACTAGTTTTACTGACATATAGTTCACATATCATACCATTTAATCATCTAGTCATATTAGGAAACATTGTACAATCATTACTAAATCAATTTCAGAAGATTTTTGTTTGTTTGTTTCATTTTTTTTCATCCCCCATTTCCCTCCATCCTCGCCTATCATGACCCCAGGTAATTATTAATCCAGTTACTGTCTCCATAGATTTCCTTAACCTGGATTTCATACACAGAAAGTCATACAAAACACAAGTAGGGAGCAACAACAAACTTCAATGGAAAAGAAAGCCAAAAATATTAAAAACTGAAGCAACTTACAATGGGCCCAAAGGAAGATCCAATGATAAGGTATTACCTTTTCACGTAAGTACATCTGTCATACATGACTTTACAATCCCTCTCTGACCACAGTCAGATAGGGTCCTACAAGAGGGTTTGGGCTTTCCACTCTCATCCATAGCCTTCTTCACACCAGGTTCTTTCTCAATGTAAGGTCTGCTATCCCCCCTCCATTGGATTATTTTTATTATTGAAGAATCCTTGGATCATACAGGCTGATAAGAGTCTTCCACGTGCACTGAGCTGATGGCTCATTTAGATGGCTGCTTGTTGTCAGACAAGCCTTGAAGACCCCAGACACCGTTCTTTCTGAGAGCTGTGCACCATCTGATTTCTTCACAATCCATTGCTCCAGCGCCCGTGTCTTCACTTGTCTCTTAATGACGGTGAGTATAAAGGAGGGAAATTCCATAAAACCTAATCGGTTTTTAGAATGGGACTAGAATTAAGTGCGAGCCCAAGTCCATTCATCTATCTAGGGTTTTGGTAATGTTCTAACTCACTTTAGAGACAGTATTATCATTTTACTACAGAGAACATAACTCAACTCCTTTGCGCATAAGATAATTATATTGATAGTGCCATTAATTTAGCCAATGACATGTAATTTTAAACATTGCTGAGAAAAGAAAATCATACAAATATAGGCTGCCTTTAGACTCCAATACACGAATTGTTGATTTGAACAAGTTAAACTCTTAAGCGACTGGACACTATTAACACAAACAGTGGGAATTGGTGATAGGACAAAACTTTCAATAACACACAGTCACAAAGGTAGACCTATGTCTATCAGACTAAAACATATCATAATAAAGCAAGAGGGTATTCTAGTAGTGAATACATGGTAGTCTGGGGCCACCATTCATTGGGCATCCTCTGAGTAAGAGATGCATATCCAAGTCCCATCACCTCCAATAACCATAACCTTGAGTAGTTGTCATATGCTTCATCACACACTAGCGCTTTTCAGCTGTAAGTCCAAGGGAGTATGTCCATTTCTTCAATCTGCTACAGGTGAATTTGAGCTAATGCCCAGTTCAGAAGGGTTTAATGTGGAAACCCCACTAAGTGAACTGACAAAAGCATATAGCACACAGCCTGGGTCACCAAAGCTGCGTAGGAGCTAGGTCAAAAGTGTCCAATTAGGAACACAGTACGGTGCGTATTCTCCCCTTGGGCTCCATTAAAGTATTATTAAGTTTGTTTTTTTCCAGATGGGAAGTTGCTCCACCCAGTTCACCCACCAACAGATGTAAATTGCCTTCTCCAAGGCAAACATGCCCCCTCACTACCTCTTGACTTAAATTTCTGTAGGGTTCACCTATCCAGTAGGAGTGTTTTTGTTTGTGTTTTTTAATTTGGAGTGACTTTAGCACAATGTCATATGGCAGCAACTAAATGGTCATCTTCTTCTTCCCTTGTCTTGACAAACTGACCCCAGATGGGACGAGGTCTCCTTTATCTCAGGGGTTTTTGAGACGTGCATATACTGGAGGTGATAAATGGCTCCTGGGCACTGGGAAGGCTCGCTGCCTTCTGCTTGGGAGACTGGATTAGAAGATTATGTGATCTCAAGCAGAACACTCCCTTCATCTCAATGTTTATCCCAATAGCAGTGGACTCACAATATTTGTCCTTTTGCGACTGACTAACTTCACTCAGCATAAAGCATTCCAAGTCCATCCATGTCACGAGGTGTTTCATCATTGTCTTTTAGGGATGTGTGTTAGTCTGGGTACTTTAGAGAAACAAATCCACAGAAACTCATGTATAAGAGAGATTTTTATATAAAGGTTAAGTACACCTCAAGAAAACATTCCAATCCAGTGCTGCCCAAGTCCACAAGTCCAACATTAATCCATATGTCTGACACCAATCCACAAAGTCCTCTTTCATCTCACAAAACTGATGCAATGATGCTGACTGCAGGAGGAAAGCCGAGTCAGTGAATGTTTAAGCATCTCAGAGCTGGCAGGGGTCTCCACACAGCTGCTCTAGCACCCAGGACTGCATGGGGGTAGGTCCATGTGGCTTCTCCTCAGGGATGTCTTGTAGGTAGTGAGCTAAGGCAGCTGCACCCTGATTGGACCATCACAAAGCAAGACACCGGAGAGCTAGAAAGGCAAGGCTCACTGAGCCACTTATTCCTCCACCCTTCAATTAACCCCTCATGTGTTTATCGGCCAGATAGGCACAAAAAACCTACCTACCTCAGAGTGCATAGTATTCCATCGTGTGTATGTTCCACAGTTTCTTTGTTCATTCTTCTACTCATGGGCATTTGGACTGTTTCCGGCTTCTTACTAGTATGAACTCTGGTGTATAAGCATGTTTGTGTTCTCTTCCTCCTTGGGTTATCTGCTTAGCAAAGATGGTATTTCTACTCCCATTTATTTTAAGTAGCAATGTTGTTTTTCACAATGGTTGTACCTATTTACAAGCCAACCAGCAGTGTATAAGTTCCAATCTCTCATCACCCTCTCTGATATTTATTCTGTTTCTTTGTTTTAATTGGGCTATTGTTGTGTTGTGGATGTAAATTGATATCTCATTGTTGTTTTGATTTACATTTCCTGGATGGATATCTTCACTTTTTAAAGAGATTTAAAGTGGATTTGTCCAATGCAATACATAGTTTGACTTCTCTTTTTGTGGGCATTTATTAAGGATTCAAGTACAATGAAATCAACTTCTAACTTTTTTTCCACTTATCATGCTGTTACTTATTGGTCCAGTTGTAAGGATTTTTGTTTTCTGGACATTGAGGCACAGTCTACACCAAAGGCCTTATTTTTTTATCTTTCTAAGCAAATCCTTCAAGGCCTCTTGGTTTTCAGCGAGTAAGACTGTGTCATCTGCATATTGTCGGCTGCTAATAAGACTTATTCCAATCCTGATGCCATGTTCTTCAGACAGGCCGGCATACAAATTGAGTAAGCATAGTGAAAGAATACAACCTTTATTTGCTGAGAATGTTTGCTCATCACACAAACTGAGTAAGTACAAAGGGATACTACTTTAATGCGCACCTTTTATAATTTTAAACCATGCAGCATCCCCTGGGTCTATTTGAACAACTGCCTCTTGGTCTTAATGTAAATTCTCTGCATGAATACAATTAAGTGTACTGGAATCTCCAGGGTTATACGTATTTCCTTGCAATCCACACACTTGATGGCTTTACATGGTCAATAAAGCAAAGGTAAACATCTTTCTAGAGTTCCCTGTGTTTAGCCAACACCCATTCTGGTATCAGCAATGATATCTTTCATTTCAGGTTCTCTTCTTAATCTTGTTTTAATTTCTAGAAGCTCCTGTCTCTATACTGCTGCAACCATTTTTAAAATTATCTGCAGCAAAATTTTACTTGCATGTGATATTAGTGATACTGATCCTTAATTTCCATCTTTGCAATTGTCCCTTTCATTAACTTTCATTTGTTTTTCCACTTTGAGTGTGTCATTTATTATCTGCCAGGACCCCATCTGATAATCATGCTTAGCATTACTCTTATCCTAGCTGAGTGGAAACACTTCACACTTACACACAGAATCAAGGAGCAAATCAAGGAGCACTAGATTATTGAGCTAGGAAACATCCATGTCTAAACCCTTTATTCTATTAATAGTGATGATACTAGTGCCGTAATAATCATTCTTTTTGAGCTTTTTCACTGTGTTGAGTTCTATGTGTCTTGGTTTACATAGGTCTTCTTAATTGGTCATACTTTCCAATATGGACACCCTAATTCCTATCTCTGCAAGAGAGACTAGGAATGTAAAGGAAAACTTGTCAAGGCCTTATGGGCGGTAGAGGGCCAAGTCAGGATACAAGCAGGCATGCTGGAATTCATACTAGATTTGATTCAGAGAGAAAGCTCTGTCCACGGTCACCAAGGTCAGTCACAACAGCGTCTGGATGTAAACTGAATGCTCCGGACAACATGCCCAGTGACCCCGAGAAATCAGTAAATGTAGTTCAAGGTTTCTCAATCTCAGCATTATTGACATATTGGACTAGATCATTTTTTCCTGTGCATTTCTTAGTACTGAGCAACATATTTGGTTCCTTTCCACAAGACTTCAGTAGGCTCTCTCTCCCCAGTCATGGCAGCCAAAAAATGTTTCCAGATGGAGGGTGGGAGAGGGAGGGGTAAAAACGAGGAGTCGATACCAAGGATTCAAGTAGAAAGAAACTGTTTTGAAAATGATGATGGCAACAAATGTACAACTGTGCTTGACCCAATGGATAGACGGATGGATTGTGATAAGAGTTGTAAGAGCCCCCAGTAAAAGTGATTCAAAAAAATGCTTCCAGATAGTACCAAATGCTTCCAAGGGGACAACATCACCACAGTGGGAAACCACATACATCACTCAATCCCATGAGTATTTATCTTACTCACATTCCCCTCTGCCAGATATTGCAAGACGGACAGAGATGATTCAAACAAGGCCCTTAGTGCACCTTCCTTCCCAGGAAGACAACTTAAGATGTGTAGCCAACTAACTCCTATACACAGTTCAAATAGCTCCACCATCAAAATGCCACCGATGGTGGAAGAGGGGAGGTCGATGCCTGTGACAGCCCCTCAGTCCATGAAAGAGACTTTATAGTGAGGATAGCTCATTATCTTCTCTTAAAGAATATGTAAGTGTCTGCTGGCACCCAGAAGGCCAACAGCAAAGGGCATGTCAGGCAGTGGAGCCTTCTGAGCAGGCACACAGATCACGTCCCCAAATGTGGAAAATCAATGGTCTCTAACCGAGAAGGCAACTTCACTTGCATGCTCTGCAGAGCATCCCTGCCCTCTTCCCCATCTGGATCAATCTTCACTGCATCAACTACGTTGTGCTTAAAAAATACCAGGCTGCTTCTCACTTACTGCAGCTCCTGGTCTCACTTTGTACTGGATCTTTCCCTACTCCGTAGCCTCTCCCTCTCCTTGGCCTGCTTAAAGCCTCTACTTTCTGAAAGGCTCAAACTCAGGCAGATTTCTTGAAACTCTTCCTTGGGTAGGAGACTCAGCTCTTGGCTCTCAGAATAATATGCCATATGCATATTCTCCTAACTACCCCTAAATAGACTAGGAATTTCACTAGAGGGCAAAAAATATGATTTATTCATTGCTGAATTCTAGACACTTCAACCAAGGACCTGGAATTTAATAGGGGCCTGGTAATGGCTACTGAAAAATTCAGTGACTAAAATATTTACAAAAAGTTTTAGTAGCCCGCGAAAACATGAATGGTGTCTTTGTTAAGTGGAAAATGATAAAGGCAGGCTGTATAACTGAATATACAATCACTTATGTGATGGGCAAAACGCCTAGGGGGAGGGAGGAGAATGAGAGATGAGAAAGAATGAATTCCAAATATTAACAATTATTTTCTCCTAGTTTTAGCATTGCTGGCAACTTTGGTTTCTGCCTTTAAACTTTGCTAAATTATAAAAGATTTCTATAGTGAATGGGCATCGCTCGCGTAATCATGAAATTGCACACTATTTTAAGCAGCTCTAGGGAGTATTTGTTGTTGCAGCTATTGGCCTCCCTCCTTTGTGGCACATCGTTATCATGATTTGGCTTTGGGAGGAACCAGCCCTCTCAAGCTGATGCAGGACCAGGCAGCAGGAGTCCAGAACAGGGCCTCTTGTTGTTGCTGCTGCCAAGTCTATTCAGACCTATATACCAACCTTTCCACAACAGAACAAAATAGAACCTGCTCCTGCACCATCTTCGCACTTGGTCTCATACTTGAGCCCATTGTTGCAGTCTAGACTGAGCCGAGTAATGCAAACCTTGACTACAGGGATTGGGTTGGGCAGTGGACATGACCTCATAGATCAATCCTGGCTGATGATATTCTGTTCTGCATCTTCTACTTGAGATACTGGGAGAGTAGATGGTCTCTCTTCTGCTGAACTGAGTGAAACAATCAGGTGTGTCTAAACCTGCCAGGGGAGCCTCTACTATGCAGATAGAAGTAGAACCAAGAGAGAGAAATTGAGAGCTTTATCTGGGCCCTAAGTCAGCGTCTTCGTTTCTTAGTGTTGGTATAACAGAAATAGCAAAATCGGGTGCTTTATCAAACAGGAATTACTTCCTCACGTTAGGAGGGTAGAAGTCAGTCAGGCAGCTGTGGGGGGAAAGGATGTTGTCTCTTTTCGTTTTCATTCTTCAATTCTTTGGCAATCCTCATGTGGCCTGGCATTTACCTTCTCTAATCAGTGCTTCCTTGCTTTTGTGCCTAATCTGCTCTCTGCATATCTCAAAAGGAGGTGGCCTAAAACCCACCTTGGGTCGATATAGTCTCATTAATATAACAAAAACCTCTATTCCCAAAGAGGATGATATGTACAATATAGGGATTAGGATTCACAACAAATTTGGAAGAGAGGGTGGGCCCCATTCAACTCATAACAATCAAGCAACTCCTGGCCTACTCTGTCCCCTTGAATGCTTTACTTCAAGTACCATATGGTCAAAAATTTCTGGTGTCTCAGGGGTAAAGCACTTGGCTACTAACCAAAAGATTGGTGGTTCAAAGCCATCAGTTGTCCCATCGGCAAATAGTGTGGCAGTCCGCTCCTGTAAGGATTACAGCCTTGATAAACCAATGAGCCACGGCTCCTCTGTGCTGAGCTGGAATTGACTCAATGGCAATGGGTTTGGATTTTGTGTGTGCTCTATATTTAAATATCATATGTGTAATATCTAGTACCTTAACTATTATCAATAACGATGATGACAAAATGCACATCCTTGCATTGCCCACCACTGCTTTCACTACCGCACAAACTATCTCCGCCTCATGAAGCTCACTTAGATGCCCCTCCCTTATCTGGTCTTCCTTCTCCTTCAGCAGAATTCCTTCTGGAATGCTGCTATTTGTGTCCTCAGTTTTGTCCTCTCCTGGTGAACTCCCACCTCTTTGAAGGCTAGGCCTATGCCTTGTTCACCTCCGTTCCACAATGCCTAGTTCCTAACCAGAGCATCTTGTGGTCCTCAAGATTGTTTGTTGGATTGAATAAAGATTTAGCACTCAGCGGTGCTAGATTAAGGGACAACTAGAGAGGTTGGAATTGCGCTTCTCTGGATCAGAAGAGTGATTGCAATTCCCCTGTAGACTGGGGAGCTGGCATATTAGCATGTAATTTATTAGACCCTGGCACAAGTTCCTTCTTAGAGGCAGAGCATCTATTTTAATGGCTATATATCTAACCACAGTTTTCAATCTGTTCCTTTCCCCCAAGAGAAAATCATGGAAGAAATCAAGGAAGGAGGGAAATAAAGGGGGGGGGGGGAGTTCCCTTCATTATTCCCTTAAAACATCAGGGGAAAGGGGGGCCTGATTCATAAGGAAACATACACCCACGTGGAAAATTAAATTAGCACAATGGATAGTTTTGCTAGAGTTTTTCCTCCTCTTCTAGATTTTTTAAATTACCAGTTTGACCAATGCATCATTACTAAATTACCCAGTTGTTTCAGTTCTGTGAGGTTTCCCCACTGCACAGCTCTTTGCAGAGAAGCTATAACGTGATGAAAGAAACAATAAACGTGGGAGCCAGATTTATTCTAATTTAAGTTCTTAATTTGGAACTTCCCAGCTGAGGGATTTTGGTGAGTTCACGGAGGCTTAATTTCTTCATCTGAGAAGTGAACAAGTCATTGGACAAACTCATGGACACTGAGTGAGGTAATGTCCATTTAAGACTCCCTTCTAGCTTCTAAGGGAAGAGAGTTAGGGATTTTGAACTGAGGTTCATATGAAGGCTCTCAACCTTACCCAAGACCACCCCAAAAATTGGGATAAAATTGAAGATAACCTGGAGGCTGAAAGCGAGAGGAAAAAGAAGACATGTCTTTCTCCTACCAATTTAATTCCGAATCAGCCTAACTCGTAGGGTGGAAGGATGGCTCAAGGGACACAAAAATCCAGCAAGACTCCTACCCCCTCAAATGAACGAGGCTCTTCTTTACGAAGAGGTTGTGTAGTTTCTGCTAATAGACCACCTGTCCAGATGAGAAACCAGGATAAGCAGAGGCTTCCCTGTCCATTCCTGAGAGCTCTCTGCAAGCTCTGACTTGTTCTGACCATCATCACTTTCCTCCACTATCCCTGTTCTACCTTCTGGTCCAGTGGGGAGCAACTATGTCCCTTGTCTAGTCCCTCCATCATTTGAAGGTTGTTCCGATGGGGCCTGGCCAGATGGAGACTACTACCTCTTTCATCCGTTTCTCTGGCGGACTCCTACGTTGTTATGTCTGTCTGTAAGGGACCCGGGGGGGCAACATCGAAACAATCAGCTGATAATGGAAAGATATGCAATTTGACCTTCCTTAGGGCTCTGCAGGAGAAGGACCTGGTGATTTTCTCCCAGAACGATGACAGCCGAGAACAGCCCATGGGGAGGATCTACCCTGTCACATCAGGCTGCTGTGCGTCAGAATGAATCCACTGGCATCTGATATCAACAACATTTCTGTCTGTACAGTTGCCAATTCACACCAAGGCTGTGTAACCAAAAGCAAACAGATTTTCCTTCCTGGGCCCAGTTTCTGTATCTGAAAAGCGAAGAAGTTCAACTTTTCCAACCACAAGCTCTCAAATCAAAGTATCCAGGAGCTACAAACGTATCAAGTGGCAGGCATTTAACAACAGGAAATGACGATTGTGGCAACTGGAAAGTGCATCCTCAACCTAAGGAGCCTATCATTGAAATCGGAGGGTGTTTCCTTTGGTTTTGTTTGCTGTGTTTGCTTCGTTTGGGCTTGGGTTTTACTACTGTGCCGGTCACGCAAAGGACACCGAGCCTGGACAGAGATAAGTCGTGACACCTGCTCTTCCTGGTCCTCAGGATCTTTTTTTTTTACTCTAAAACAGGGGTAGGGAACCTTTTTATATTTATATTTATATTTATAACATTATTTATAACAACCTTTTCTCTTTCCATCTGCCTATCTCATGTTGTCAATTCACTTCCTAGAATATTTCTAATGAAGGAAGATGGGGTTGTTGATTCTAAGGGTTCTGATCCAATGACCTTAAAATGGAGTCTAAAGGGTGTAGTGCTCATCAGGCCCTTAGAGCGGTCAGTTCAAGTCTTTGGACACTTGGCCATGCACTGAAAAATTGGAGGTCCTAGTCCATCCAGAGGCATTTCAGAAGAGAGGCCTTCAGAGTCATCAGCCAGAGAAAACCCTCAGGAGCAGAGTTGTAACACACACGGGGGAGCCATGAGGTAGTACTGATTGGGCAGCAACTGGTCCTGGTCCTGGTAGGGGTCATCTACTTTTTGTCTTTTAAGCATCTCTACAGCAAGTTGGGTTCTTGGAGGAACTCAGGGACCCTGAGACACAGGCAGACGTCGGTTCTGCATGGAACAAAGTTGGCTGGTGGAAAAGACCAGCCTCTTACCACTTTTATGAGCCAGCAGTACACCAGCCTTTCTGCAGCTTGCCTTGGGTTGATGCTTTGGGGCTTACATTCCTTTGAGTTGAGTTTCTCTCTTGATTACTGCATCTCTCATGGAGATGGAGTTCAAGACTGGTCTGAGTACAGTGGATCGTGTGCGCAGTCTCTTAGAGAGTTCATCTCTAAAAAGCTAAAAATCTCCCGTATCCTCACGTTTGTGCAGTGCTTTGTAGTTTGTAAAATGTTTTCACATCTAGTGCCTCGGGTAAGCCTTGCAAATAGTTTTAGGGGAAGGATGGGACAGAAAGTACTGTCCCTTATTAACTGGCATGCATTTAGAGCACAGGCAGGAAAGGTCACAAAGATAAAGTGACTTTCAGCTTTGATCTTTGACTTAACAACGCTGTGTGCTCTGAAGGAGGCTGGTTTTAGAGCCGGATCCCACTGAGCACTGAATTTGGGGCCCTGGATTTGCTGACCCACAGAACTTCAGCTGCATGCCTTTGGGTTGAGGCTTGCAGCCCTGAATGAACTTTGTCACATATCCTGACTACACAAGCATATCTTGAGCACTCCTCACCTGTACTGCAACCTGTTACCTTCCTGAATAAGTCCTTTAATCACGAGCATTACCTGAGCTCTCTGGGACCATTGCAGTAAATTGTCGAATCTAGACAGGAAAGGGGGGGAGAATGTTGTTTAGCTAGAACATCATCTCTGCCATGAACTGCTCCCAGGAGCGACGCCTGTGGGTACTACCTGATACAAACTTGTCACTAGTCCGAAACACAGACAAACCTACTGAAGATCAGGTAGGTAAGGGGAATCTAGGCTCCAAGATATCTGGAACAATCCATTTCATTGTCTTTTCTACCTTGTTCCTACTGAAAAGCAGGCAAGGTTATATCCAAGAGCACAGGAAATGTTACTCTTGGCAGTTGTCTGATGATGGTGTCTTTTTGTAGACGTGTCTTGCAATCAGTGTCCCAGAGGGTGAAATGGCATTTGCTAAAGTCCCACTTTCAGTCATGCTGCACTAGCTCATAAAGAAAAGGTGTAGATGTTGGAACGATACAGTATGCTCCTTATAAGTGAAACAAAAGAGCGAACTAGAAGACACAGTCCAAATGGGCCCCCGGACGCCTCCTGCTGTTGAGGAACTTAAGTGACTACACATTACCTATTGTGCTGCTGCACAAGTGTCACGGAGTCGGAGTCGGAAGGACGGGGTTAACCTGGGTGAAGGGGGGAGGTTAGAAAAGCAAATGCGCCAAAGGGTGGAAGAAAGCCTGTGAATCGACATACGGGTACACAACCCACTGTGCACCAACCCATAACATCAGATGCAACCATTGTAAATGCAAAAAATCTGGGGAGAACTGAAAGATCAAGAAGTTAAGACACTTGGTCTTTGCCCCAGACCCAGTGTTTAGGGGAATATGGTCCAGTGTGTCTCCGGAGTCCCATTTTCAATAGTATATATTAGGAAGGGGGTTGATGGTTGATGGAAGGAAAGTGAAATGGAAGGCCACTGATCGCAGGAATAGATCATCAGGTGAGACGGATTCCACAGGTAGATGCAGGTAGAGGGAGCTCTGCAGGATAGGGCAGTGACCCAGAAATGGTCGCTGTGGAGGGTGCCATGCTTGGGCGCAGACGCAGTTAAGTGTCGGTGGTTCGTTTGCGTGGGTCACAACCTGCTGACTTCATGGGTGCCCATGGAATTGCTCCACTGAGTTTTTGAGGCTGTGATCTTTCTGAAGTGGATCACCAGGCTCTTTTTCCGGGGTACCTCTAGGTAGATATGAATGGCCAACTTTGGGATCAGTAATCGAGCATTTAACTATTTGTTCTTGGAGTTCACGGAGAGAACTCTGAATCAGCAACAGTAGAGCTGTACCCTTGAAAGAATGTGTTGCATTCAAGAAACAACCAGTTGAAGATGACTTCATGGGGGAAAATACACCATCTCATTCCCCTCGTTTCTACACTCTGTCCAGAAACCTTAGGGCACAGGAACTACGGTGTACTTTATAGGGGTCGGCAGCCAGTGGTGGTAGCTGTGTGGAGAAGGGTAGAACGGAGATCTAGTTGCACAAGCAGAAGATATCCAACATTCTAAGAATGCAGAAAAACAGGCCAGATGAGAAGACGGCAGCTGGGTCACGGACTTACAACCATAAGAATGAGGTGCGCCTCACTGAGATGATGTTTGACCAAAATGGAGACGCTATAACGGTACTGAGACCAGTCGAAGATGTATGATGGTGTAGTGGAGTCCTAGTCTGGCTTCTAACAAAGTCAACAAGTAGAACTCACTAGCACTCTTCGGGCTTTCTGCTCCCTCAAAGCTAAAAGGGCAGTTCTACTGTGTCCTATAGGGTCACTATGAGTCAGAATCCACTGGATGGCAAGGAGTTTAAGCAGCATACTATATTAGGTTGATCTCATGTTAATTACATGTTAAGAAAAGTATATGCAAATGTCCTGAATGTTTTAATAAGGATTCGAGCAGTAGATGGTCCAGTTGGACCTGACTTGAGGGAAGGCTAGAAATCGTTTGGCAGGATTAAGGCTGAGCATGCAGAGAGGGTTTACTTATTATTGGGATTAAAGTGAGCTTGCTTCCTCAGACATCTCTGGGGTTCCGTGGACTCCTGTTTCTTTGCGAACTTGATTATAGACGGTAAATTAAACTGCATGTGGGCTCAGTAAATGCGGAGGAAAAAATAACTCAAAGAGGTAGGGGGAAGCTAAATCACATCGGATGACTGGCTTGATTTTGAACAGGGGAGGAATCTTGGGACTCGATTTAACATTTTAATAGGCAGGGCCAGGGCAATGTGTTGAGAAGAGATTGTACCGGGGCATGAGCAGACACAGGAAACTGGGGAGAAGCTTTTGCAATTGCCCAAGCAGAGAGGTTGATGTTAACAGCAGAGGTGGTGAGATAGAGACAAACTCTATTTTTTTTTCCTTTTAGTAAGATGGCCAATAGGATTAGCTGAATGACTGGACATTAAGTTGGAGAGAGGAAAAGGGATTAAGAGAAGCTTCACAATTTATAGTGAAAATAGTTGTCATTTTTGAAGACAGGGGGCTGTAGGTAGAGCAGGGTTTTATTTGGGGAAAAAGAAGAAATCACTAATTTGGTGTTGAGCATATTGCCTTTGTGAGAGATATTAGACATCCACATGGAAATTCTAAGTAAGATGTTGGATATTCAAGTCTGGAGTTCAGTGTAAAAGTCTAGACATAAGATACACATTTGGTATTGTCAGCACATAGACAGGATTGGGCACCAAAGAGACAGTCAAGTCCTGGAGCAAAACAGGGAAGGGGGCGGGGGGAGGATAAGGAAGAATCACTAAAGGGAAACCAAGAAGGAGTGTGCTTGAGGCAGAGAGGATGATAATGCTGTAAGACAGAAACCAGGAAGAGGGACAGCACAGGGCTAATGGTTTCCAAGTATAAGCAAGGATTAGAACCGGGCAGCATTACACCTCATCACCACAGAGCAAGAATTCGAAGGTGGTTTTTTTTTTTGGAATGATGTTTGTTATTTTAAGTATCTGAGTATCAGAAGGCTATTGGAGTGTAATTTATGAGACTGTTGTGACTACAGTGAGTTGACAGTGTGCCCATTCCTACTGCAGCTTGATGCAATTTTAGCAACCATCTCAACCAAGCTGGGATACTGTGGTTAAATTAGTGGAAAGAACACCCATTCATTCTTTCATTCAAGAAGTATTACATATATACTGGGGTTCCCACAGTAAATAAAGCAGACAGAAATGCAGGCTCTCAAAGAGCACCCCACCCCAGCAACAGATGGATAGGAACCCCAAATAGAATGGGATACACATTCTTGTCAACTTTGTGGGCTGGACCAAGTCACTTCAATCTCTCTGCTTCCAGTGCCTCTTCTAGACAAGGGAGTCAAGAATCTCTGTCCTCGTGCTAGATCATTGGGTGGTGTATTAGTCTGGGTACTCTAGAAAACAAATCCACAGAAACTCATATGTGTAAGACAGAGTTTTATATAAAAAGTGCACATCAAGAAAACATCCTAACCCAGTGCTGTCCAAGCCCACAAGTCAAACGTTAACCCATTAACCCATATGTCCAACACCAATCCACAAAATACTCCTCCATCTCACAAAACACACACTATGACACCAACTGCAGGAGGAAAGCCGAGTCAGTGAATGTGTAAGCATCTCAGCCCTGGCAGGGGTCTCCACACGGCTTCTCCACCACCCAGGGCTGCATCGGGGTAGGTCCATGTGGCTTCTCCTCAGGGATGCCTTGCAGGAAGTGAACCTTGCCAGCTGAAGCAGGGAACTGGCTAAGGCAGCTGCACCCTGGTCCGACCATCACAAAGCAAGAGACCCGAGAACTAGAAAGGCAAGGCTCATGGAGCCATTTATCCCTCCGCCCTTCAATTAACCCCACATGTGCTTAACGGCCAGGTTGGCACAATTAACTACCTCGGTTGGCTATGGGGCTCCAGACCATAGAAGGCAGGAGAGGCCCCATGGCTTCAAGGTGAGCACTTGAGTTCTGCCGCTGCCTGGCTCCAGCTAGCTCGGTCTTTTGAGCGCTGACTCTGCTGCTTACTGATCTTAGCTGCACTCTTCAACATCTCTAAGCTCCCACTCCCACTGATAACTGGGGAAATGAGTGCCGCCCACTTCACAGGGTCACTGTACAGAACCCATATGGCCAAGTCTGGGGCCGGCATATTCTAAGTAATCAATCAATGATGGGGATTACTATTATAGGACTCACAGTGCTGCCTTAAATATAGTACATTTTATTTTCACTACTATACATGCTAAGGAAAACCAAATGAAGTGCTGTATAAAAATAAGTCACTCGAGTTGTTACTTTTCGGTGCTGTTGATTCGCTTCCAACTCACAGCAACTCTGTGTACGACCGAAAGACGCACTGTCTGGTCCCGTGCTATCCTCAAAACTCTCCTTCTGCGTGAGCCCATTGTTGAAGCCACTGTGGCCAACACATCTGTGGGGAGCCTCCTGTTTTTCCTGCCCCTTCCACTTTACCAAGCATGGTGTGCTTCTCCAGGAAGTGGGGGCCTCGAAAGAAATATGCTCTACAAAAGGCAACATTCCCACTTCTAAAGGGCTTCATGGTTCAGGGAACATTTTCACAGCCTCCCTCTGATGCAGACGCCTATTCCTATTTTAGAGATGAGCATATAGGGACTCAAGGGAATATCACATGGTAGCCAAGGGACTGAGTGGCTACAGTCTGGTCAATGAGCCTAGGATCAGTGCTTTGGTGTTTGTTTGTTCTTTTTTTGGGGGGGACACTGTAGCTTTGAGGTGTACACATTGTACATGCCACAGACCCAATTGTGACAAGAGGCTGTCCAAAGGAATTCTGAGCATCTTTGTGCTCCTTGCTGAATAATTAAAATCCTTCACACACTCGGGCTTGGACTGGCTTCCTAAATGCCTTCACACATTGGGAACTTGGTTCCTCAGGGACCTTTCTGTTTCTTTTCAAAGCCAAAGCAACGGACTTGAAAATCGAAATCAAAAAAGCTAACAAAGGCCTTATTAATGGTGGCTTCTTTATAAACAGTTTTTTTCCCTCCCACTCTTCCCCCACCACCCCCCTCTCTAGGCAACCCTTGCATAAAAATATCCATTCGCCAACTGTTTCACCAACTGCTCCTCCTCTCGCTGCCACACCTTGTAGCGCATTCGAAGATGCCAGAGCGCATTCCTGCTCCAGCCTCCCATGCTGCCCGGGGCTGCCGCCATGGGCCCCTGCTACCGGGAGGCATGTGCGAGAGGAGGGTGGAACGGTGTCCTTGGCAGCGGATGCCCAGTTAACCGGCTCCACGAGAACCCAGTTAAGGCTGAGAAGGCAATGGCCACATCACAGACTTTACAAACAGCCTAGCTTTACAAGCCAGCTCCTTCCGCTCCCTTTCTGCCTGTTACCCGTGCACTGATTCCACAGATCACTCCAGGAGCCTACATTCTATCCCCTGCAAGAGGCAGAGCAGGAGTATTTCTGAGAACCGTGATGAGGCTCAAAGCTGCTCTCGTACGTGCTGATCCTAGTATGGTGCTGGGCACCTCCCCCAAGCTCAGCAAGCCGGGATTGCTTCTACCTTCTCCCTTCAGCTCAGGCAGAGAGAAAGCTAAACTGACAAGAAGGAGCATGGGTGTGTTAGCTAAGAAGAAAGCACTCATGGAAAAGAGGATGCTGTATGAAGGCCCAATCAAATGATTTATTTTTAAAAAAAAAGATGATGCTGAGAAGTGTGTAGTGCATTTCGCAGAAGAGCAAACTGCGATAGGGGTGAGATGGTGACAAGAGGAAAGAAAGCTCCAGGCCAGGTGAAGTGGTCCCACATGCTGTGGTGAGAGTGTTCAGTTCCAGCCCAACCAGCTGCACTGGACCTGAAATTCATTTGCTCCATAAGCATTGACTATGGGCAAGGCCATGGTGCCACAAGATGAGGAAGACTGAGCAATGACCAGCAGGAGCTCTCTGGGCAGCCAGAAAGCCAACAAGCCAGCAGGCAGCAGCAGGGCAGTGGGGCAGAATCTCGTGGCTGCTATGAGAACAGGGGATGGCACGATGGAGAGGTTGGGGACCAATCTCAGCTCAACTAATGATTAGTCACACTTTAGCCTTGGCAAGTGGCCTAACTACGCTCTGCCTCATTTTTTTTTTCAGATGAAACTGAGGATAATAATAATTATTTATTCAGGCTGTTATAAAGATTAAGTGGCTTAATACTTCTAAATACATAGCATAGCAGTGGTACCTAAGAGTTCAATAATAGCTAGATGGTATAATTCAAGGTACAGTGTGTAGTTTCAGATATTTATACATTTTTTGAATGGTGGGAATATATGTATGTGTGTCTAAATATAGTGTGTATATGTATACAATGATTCTTCAAAATGTTGGGAAACTATAAATCTTTAAGGGAGCAGACAGCCTCCCTTAAATATGTGTGCATTGTATTCCTACACTGAATAAAGAAGACTGTAGAAGAAGAATCAACTGTGGTGTTGAGAAGAGTATGTAAAGCACCTTGGACTGCTGAAAGGACAAGCCCATCTGTACTGGGAAAAGTAAGGCAAGAGTGTTCCTTCGAGGCAAGAATAGCTAGACTTTGTCTCACATACTTTTGACATAGTATCAGGAGAGACCAGTCCCTGGAGAAGGACCTCATGATTGGTAACGTGAAAGGACAGTGAAGAGCGGAAAGGTCTCTGAGACGATTGACACCATCAAGGGGGGTTCAAGGACAGGAGCAGTTGTGAGAATAGAACAGGACTGTGCAGGGTTTCGCTCCATTGTGCATAGGTAGGGTCACTATGGGTTGTGAGCCAACTTGATGGCACCCAACAACAACAACAACAACATCTTTCTCCCACAGAGCAGCCGGTGGGTTTTTTGAACCACTGACCTTGGCTAATCCACAGTTCCACCAAAACAGAAAGCAGGAACCCCAGTCAACTTGAATATCTTTAAAGTTACTTCCTGAAATGTTTGCAAAACTGCAAGTTCCTGAGGGCTTATAAGACATGAAGAATGTCAAAAGTTGATAAAAAAAAATGTGTAAGTGAGTCAATTCAACCCGTTGCTAGTTAAAAGAATGGAATCAGAAGAAAAGTGATCCAAACTCAAATGCTAGCCACACCTCCACCTGACAGGATGGCAGCAGTCCTTGATCTCCTTTTACTCGTTCGTAAGCATGATCTTTATAAAGCGTGTGTGCTTTATGCTTTGGCTGTGAGCATTGGCTGCGGTAGCATATGGACACTAAAGATCACCGTACCTGCCTTGTATATAATTCAGTCTCTCCCCACTACCAAATGCCAGTCTTTGCTGTAGGTATTTGCTTATCCGTGTTTACAGGAGCCCTCATGGCGCATAGTGGTTACAAATTGGGTTAATAACCTCTAGGTCAGCAATTAGAATCCCCTAGGCGCTGCACAGGAGAATGAGTTAGTCTTAGAAACCCACAGTGCCCAGTCTCGTCTCTCCTATCGAGTCACGATCAGTCAGAATTGACCTGATGGCAGTGCGTGTGTTTATGTATGCTTATGGAGATATTTGCCTCTAAACCAAATCTGTCTCGTCGATTAATCTAATAAGTCCCATCAACTAAAAAATGGATATGGGCATTTTTTCCTATCAACTCACCACACAGAAAACATGTAATATTCTTTAGCTAAATTCTTTACTGTGTAAGCAACAACAACAAATTGAAACTCACTGGCATTGAGTTAATTCTGACTCAGAGTGAAGCTATAGGACAGGGTAGAACTGCCCCTGTGGGTTTCCAAGATTGTAACTCTTCATGGGACTAGAAAGCCTCATTTTTAAAAAAAAAACATTTTATTAGGGGCTCATAGAACTCTTATCACAATCCATGCATATACATACATCAATTGTATAAAGCACATCCGTACATTCTTTGCCCTAATCACTCTCAAAGCATTTGCTCTCCACTTAAGTCCTCTGCATCAGGTCAAATGCCTCATTTCTATCCTGCAGATCTGCTGCTGGTTTTTGAACTGTTGACCTTGAAGTTAGCAGTCTGATGCCTAACGGCCCATGCCACCACATTTACCTCCTACTTCACCAGAATGCCTGGCTATGTTCCCACCTGCCTCCCACATCACTCTTGTGTCAAGAGTCCAGAGTATCTTGGAAAATGGAATGTTTCATTTTAGCCTTGCAACATTCTCAGTGGCAACTTATCTCTCATATCAACATTTGCCTCACTGGACAAAATGTGAATGAAACATGAAAGGCTCCTAAGAGTTCACACGAGAGCCTCTCCCGCAAGTTTGCCTCGCGTCTTCTCATGTTCATATATGCTTTTACATGTTCCATGTGGTCTCTTCTTTGGCCCGCGTTCCTCCTAGCCTTTATGCATTGTGTTCGTCAGACTCCAGCATATGGTTGGACTGCATTTATGCATTCAGTCACACATAGGGTTTAAGTATTTATTTAGTGCTGGAGGCTATGTGAGGTGATAGACATGTCAGGGCAAGCAAAGCAAATGCGGTCCCTACCGTCATGGGCCGAACAGACCTGACCAACCTGGGTGGAATCACCACATAAACAATGAGAGACAAATGCCACCGTGGAAAGGCCCAGTGCGTTATGAAGCCATCAAGAGGGTGACCCATCAAATATGAGGGGTTGGAAAGGATGCTCAGAATCACGAGCGCTGGATTGGCTTAGCTATGTTTCCGTGCAGATGGTAGCAACCTCAACCTACCACATGTAACACACCAGCTCATTTTCTCTCTGCTCGCTCTCCTCCTCTGCTGATGTGTGAATTTCTGGAAGCTGGAGAGGCATCTTACTCACAGACCGAGTTCTTTGCCTGGCACTTAGTAGGCACACAGGCGTGATTATTCAATGACTCGCTGCCAAAAGGGGATACTGCTTTAAGGGCCCTTCTTTGAAATGCTTAGTATTTTTCTCAACCTTGCCAAGAATCGGTCCTGAAAATTCCAGACACCCTGGTAGACACCCAGACTGCTGCCCACGTGCCCTCCCCCCTCGCAATCATCCCATGGGAAGAGGCACTGTAACTCCAAATTAGCCCCAGGGCAGCCCTCATCGGCTCGGCCGCCAAACTCATATCACATTACATTTAATACATGTGTCTAATGAATGCCGTGCACATTTGGCAGTGCTTCTGTGCACCATGTCATTATAAGCTGTATTGACAGCAAACAAGTCACATAGTCTCCCCGCGAACACTACAGGAAAAAAGAACATATAATTTTGTTGTTGTTTGTACATTTTTTTCCAAGTCACATTGGACACCATTTGCCTTTCATTAGAAACACCATGCTGACAGTAAAATCACATATCCCCAACGCACAAAGAGGAGAAAAACAAGCTGCCTGGACCCCCTGTGAAGAGGCGGAGCAGTGACATTGCCTGTAAGGGGGCAGGGGGAGCAGAAGGCAGGGTATTCCAGGATTTTGAGAGTTCAGAGCCCCCAGGGACAGAATGGATATCCTATCTGGTCTGCAGTCTGTATCCTTATGTCCTCGAGTTTTACTTGTCTCTGACTTGCCGCCTTCATTCACTAATTCACTCACTCATTCATTTATTCAACCATCCACAATGCATTCAAAACGGCTACATATTTTCTCTGGACTTAAGTAAGGGAGGAATATAAAATGCTGAAATACATTGAGTAAGGCTCTGTATTGGCATTCGCTCCCTGTTTAATTTTCACAGAAGGCCTATGAGGTCAATATTATTGACTCTGTGTCACAGATTTGATAACTGGGCTTCCCAAAGATAAAGTCACTTGCTCAATGTTAACAAGAGAATAAGGTTACGGTCTGAACCTATATCTCTCTCACTGAGTAAATATTTACCGAATGTCTACAATATGTGAAACATTAGCCATACTGCAGATTTGATATTGTAAGTGCTTACACCCCTACCTTCCCCACTCAACTGCACACCAAACGTAATGCTTATTACTTATATAGTGCTTACTCAATTGCTTATTTGTGTTAAAGAGTGTGAGTTTCCAAGGACTAAGGTTCACGTCTTTGCTAATTTTATAGTCCTGGATGTTGGCATTAACCCAGGCAGAACCCAAATATGAAACCTCTTAAATGGAAGATATAAAAATAAAAGAAGAGAGAAGAGTTACCGGCAAGAAGGAGCTCTCTGTCTAGTGCAACGCAGGCAGGCAAACTGTAAAGGGGAGTGGAATTGGGCTCCATGAAAAGGTACATTGTGGGCTGGGAAAATGTTGAGAAAGAGGTGTTAATGACAGCTGAAGGAGTAAAGAAATGCTTTACCAAAGGGGTGATGACAAGCTAGTCAGAGAGACCAAAGGCCTTCCATGCACGACGATTCCCAGGGAACACCATCAGTCGAGGCAAGGACATACGACTGTGATGGCCTCGTCGGAGGAACAGTGAGTGGTATAACAGGCAAAGAGAGCCTATAAGAAGACACAGGGAGATGTAAGCCAAAGGTTTCTTTTTAAAGCCAGATCATGGAGAGTATTGTGCTTCCTTCTATTTGGTTTAGTGGAAGGGCGAATCTCATACAAAAATTCTTTCACATAAACATATGAATGCTTCTTCCAGAAAATAATAAAGAAAGGCCAAGTTGACTAATACAGTCATCGTTACGTAGCCTTGGAGTCAGAAAGGGCCTCCTCATGCACACTTCCCCAATACAATAGCACTTTGCCCAGCTAAACGGTCATTCCATGATACCCACCTTCCCGACATGATCACTGAAGACAGGTGTGTATAAGCAAATGTGGTGAAGAAAGCTGATGGTGCCCAGCTATCAAAAAGATATAGCGTCTGGGGTCTCAAAGGCTTGAAGGCAAACAAGCGGCCATCCAGCTCAGAAGCAACAAAGCCCACAGAGAAGAAGCACACAGCCTAAGTGAATACAAGGTGTTGAACATACCAGGTAGCAGACACCAAGGAACAAAAACCATCATTGTGTGATCACCTTCCTCACATAAACGCTGAAGACGAATATGTGCATAAGCAAGTGTGGTGAAGAAGGCTGATGGTGCCCGGCTATTGAGAGATATAGCATCCCTGGAATTAAAGGCTTGAAAGTAAACAAGCGGCCATCTATCCCAGAAGCAACAAAGCCCACACGGAAGCAGCACACCAACATGTGTGATCATGAAGGGCAGATGGGACCAGGTCTTAAAAAAACAAAGACAGGGGGGAAAAATCACATCACTGTGAATGAGGGGGAGGGGGAGTGCATGATGGGGACCCAATGCCCATCTGTAGACAGCTGGACATCCCATGCAGAGGGGTAGTGGGGAGGAGATGAGTCACTCAGGGTTCAGTGTAGCAACAATGAAACTCAAAACCTGCCTCTAGTTTTTGAATGCTTCCTCCCCTCCCAATTATCATGATCCCAATTCTACTTTGCAGACCTGGTTAGACCAGAGGATGCACAGCAGTGCAGTAGGGATCTGGAAACACAGGGAATCTAGGATGGATGAACCCCTCAGGACCAGCGGTGGGAGTGGCGACACCGGGAGGGAAGGGGGTGTAGAAAGGGAGAACGGATCTTGGGGATCTATGTGTAACCTCCTCTCTGGAAGATAGGCAATGGGAAGGCGGGAGAGGGGAGATGCCGGGCAGTGTAAGATAAGATAAAATAATTATTTATAAACTATTAAGGGTTCGGGGGGAAGGGAGGTGCGGGGAGGGAGGGGGAGGGAAAAAAAGTTAAATGAGCTGGTTCCAGGAAGTGGAGGGCGAATTCTGAGAATGACAAGGGAAACAAATGTATAAGGGTGCTTTACTCAATTGATGTATGTATGGATTGTGAGAAGAGTTGTATGAGTCCCAATAAAAGATTTATTAAATTAAAAAAAAAAGAAAGTTCTCGATTCAAGTTTGTCTCTGCCTAGCTACATCACCTGGAGCAATGGAATGGTATTCCCTCCTGTGTAGGATAAAGATGATAATGCCTGTCTCATGGCTGATGAGAATGCATGAAAGACAAACTCAGAAAGTCTTGACACAAGTAGGTAGGCACTTCTGATAAAGGTGATGTTTACGATGATTTCTAAATGCAGTATTCTGAGCTGTACAGGCCAAGTGAAACATAAGTTGGAGGTGCCCATGGAGGAAAGCACACAGCACCCACAGTTCAGAAGTCCATTTATCGCTCCCATCCACAGCATTCACCAAGAATCGACTGGTCATTTCCAGCAGTGCTCTCTGGACCAGTTACCCAGATCGGAGAATTACACACACTCTGGTCCTCTGGAAGCTCACAATCACCAGGACAGGAAGACGGGACCATGGGGAATCGCAATAGAGCAGATGAATTGCAAATGATGCAGAGCCTAGTGAGGTGGAAGACGGCCAGGGATAGCTATAAGCACGGAAGCATGTTTCTTCTTTTATCTCAGATCCAGTGTCTTCATCTGAAAATGGGTGGGGGGAGGGGAAGAGAATGATAAAATCTGCACCATAGATTCTTACAATAATTTGATGAGCTACTTGGGAAAAAAAAGTTGGCACCTTGCCTGGCACATAAATGGCCTTCAGTAATTGCCCATTCAATGCACAATTGGATTAGTATGACCGCAGAGGTACAGATGAAGCACGGCGGAGCCATGTGGATTAGTGAGTCTGGGTGGGATCGTATTGGAAGGGTCAAGGGAGAGCTTCACTCTCACTGACTATGGGGCTGTCTCAGCTCGATATTTTAAGGAGGCTATGTGATGGATTAAACATGACTATAAATTCTTTGACACTTCTTTAATTAATAAGTAAAATCTGTTTCATGACCTCTTGAATCCAAGCTAGACTTGTTATTTGTTTTTGCAATTAGAATGTGGCAGAACTAATTCTTTAGAGAGCTGGAGCTCAGGCTCCAGGTGAAGAATATTGTGCTATCACTGCTTTGTGAGAACGCTGCTCTGATTTACTCATGGAAAAGAGCCCACAGGGAGGAGAGCTGAGGCAGCCCAGTCAACCTGCAGGAGCACCTATAGACACGTGAGTGAAACCTTCCTAGATCTTTGAGCTCAGCTGACCCTCCAGCTGAATGCAGTTATATGAGTCAGACCCAGTGAAACCCGAAGCAGAATCATAAAACCTACCACAGAATAATAAGCAATATACTATTGCGGTTTTACGTCACTAGCTTTTGAGGTGATTTATTACACGGGCTACATCATCGAGAGTCCTGCTGGCATAGTAGTTACGAACTTGGTCACTCACCTCCAGGTCAGCAGTTTGAAACAACCAGCTCCTCCATGGGAGAAAGCCAGGAAGACGTGGCTTTCTACTCCTGTAAAGAGTCAGTCTGGGAAACCCACAGCACAGTTCTACCCTGTCCTACAGGGTCGCTCTGAGTCGGCATCGACTTGATGGCAGTGAAGTCTTACTTAATTGAAAGCTGACATGCAAAGGTTTGTTGCATTTGGTTGACGTTATTTTAAATCACCTGAAATCTAGGCAAATGTTTTTGTAATTTTGATCAATGTGCATGACCACATTCCTAGCTTTCCTGGAAACCCTGACTATCAATTTCATCTTTTCTTTCAAAAAGTATTTACACCAAGAAGGGCTAACAAACACTGTCAAGTGTAAAGCAAGGCTAACCAAAACGTTTAACGCTCACCCTGTGGGCAGGGCCCATTGCACAGCTCAGAGAAGCCCCTTCCAGTTCCGCGTCATTCAGGAGCCACGGAACCATCGAGCTGTCCTAGGTCTTGACCAAATTGTTTTTCCCATTTGCTAGTTCGTAAGGCAAGCTCCCTTTTTGAGCCTGCAACTCGTAGCAAAATAGAAAACCCCACCTTCCTCCTGCAGAACAGTTGGTGGTGTTGAACTGCTGACCTTTCAGTTAGCTCCCCAAATTGTAACCCACTAACCCTCCAGGGCTCCCTATGAAACAAATCAACTCCAGGCCAGTGAGTTTTTGGGTTTTTTTTGTATGTAAGTGCGGGCCACTTTAGTCTTTTCTGACAGGTACTTACTTGGTCATATTTTTAAATCACATGGAAATTTGTGTGTTCCTTGTTAAGAGATTCAGATATCCATTGATGCCCCCTGTTTAATCCTGGTCAGTATCTATTATTGTTCACTACCATCCCCTACTTCCCCCAAAATACCAAACTCACGGCCGTCAGGTCAACTCTGACTCGCAGCTTCCCCATAGGAAAAGGTAGAACTGCCCCTTTTGGTTAGCCAAGACTATAATTCTTTACATGAGTAGAAAGCCTAATCTCTCTCCCGTGGAGCAGCTAGTGGTTTTGAACTGCTGAACGTGTGGTTAGCAGCCCAACACATACTGTATCATGCTTCCAGGGGTCCTGTTCAATACTATGGCTGTGTTGAATACTACATGAGAAGATGGCAGGATTTTAGTGTGGTGGTGGTATCATAGCAGAATCCCAGCATTTCATGAGGAAAGCTCAGGCTAGGATCCCCGGCAATGTAGCTCAGGCACCATAACCACTATCACTCAACTGCCAGTGAAGATTTGCATGCGACCACAATGCTGAACCAATTCAGCAGAGGTTTGAAAAAGAGCCTGGAGATCTACTTCTAAAAATCAGCCAATAAAATCTGTGCTAACGACAACAGTCTAATCTGCAGCCAATCATGGGATGATTCAGGCCTGACCAGTAATTCATTCAGTTGTGTGTGAGGTTGCCCTGCATTGGTGGATGACTCACAGGCAACTAGCAAGGACAACACTGGCCTTCTTCTGGACCAAGCAGGCATGCTCTGTTTGTCCACATGAGACTTCTGGAGGTCTCTCAGACCCCAAAGCTGTCACAAGGCAAGGAATAGAGTTGGAAATGATGGTTCAAATTTAGACAGTGTAGTAGGGCTCAGAGTGAAGATTCAGGAATTAAACTACCTGAATTACCAGTTTCCTGACCACAGGAAAATTTGAGAATATTAGTAGTACCTACTTTGCAGTATCTTTCTCAGGAATAAATTGGTCAACTACATATGAATTAATATATTCAAATACTTATAGGTGGTCTCAACTCATTAAAAAGTTGGATGATAATTATAATGACATATACTAATGATGATGAAAATATGTGTATTTGAATTCCTCTGTTGATATTATTAATCATGTCATCTCAATTTCTCAAAATAGACCCACTGCCCTGTCTCACCACCTCCAGACAAATAGTAGGAGCCTATGCTGTGTTTGTGATTAAATGAAGAAATAGAAAAGAAATCCCCATACCTGACATGCAAAACATACACAATATAAATAATGCTGTGTTCTTTTCTTTCCTGGGATTTCCTGATTTTCCAGAACTTAGCAGATCCTAGAATAGTATATGTAAGACAAAGAGAGAGAGAGAAAAGGAGTGTGTGTGAGTGAGAGAGAGAGAGAGAGAGAGAGAGAGAGAGAGAGAGAGAGAGAGAGAGACTAAGCATTGGCAGCAACAGAAAGTTTAAAAGTCACTTAATGAAATGATAGTGGATACATGAAAGCTTTTCTAGGGTCTCTGGTGCCCTCTCTGTCAGAGAGAACTCCCTGTCCATTCTCTGCTTGTTGCTTTGCTGTTAAGAAGCTTTCCAGATAGAGTAAAACAATAGCATCAACAGAGGTCTAAGTTTCTCCCATCCTTCCTTAATTAGCTGTGAACCAGAGGGTTTTCCAAGTGGTAATAGAACAAGCGAAGACAGAGAGAGTAGAAACCCACTATTCAAGTCCCTGAGAAAAAGCAGCATTTATTGAAAGGATTTTGAGCATCTCTTAAAAAGATCCTGCAATTTTTCCTTTATGTCCCTGTAAGATAAACCTCTGTCTGGTGGCCTATTGCATATTTTAGCCCTGAAAATGGACATGAGTATTTGTGAGGGTAAAAAGCACAAAGCATACATATTAAAATGATGATCGAACACAAATGCAAGAGGCAAGAGTTCTTTGCATTGCCACACATCTGTTTTTTATGTCTTGTAAGTCTCAGTCTTTTTGATCATCAATTGTCTTATCTGCAGAGTAGGATTTAGATTAGAATATTGACACTACTGGCTATAGGCTTATCACAGTCAGAGCCTATAACAATGTTGGTAAATAGGCATGATTACATCCAGTTTATAAACTGGGAAGCCAAAGATTATATTAAAAAAAAATAACCCCTCAAATTTACTGCTGCCTTTGAGTCTATGTAACTCATGTCAGTCCTATAGGATAGTCCATCCCTGTGGGTTTCCAAGATAATAACTCTTTATGGAACTAGAAAACCTTAACTTTCTCCCTCAGTATAGCTTGTGGTTTTGAACTACTGACCTTGTGATTAGTAGCACAAAGGACAGCCTACTGCGTTCCCAAGGCTTCTAAAGCTTAATCTACTCAATGACTCAATTTGAAAACAAAAAAATGGAACTCACGCAGTTAGGCATGCAGGTCTTTCTGAATATGTCCACTGAATCTTAGGGTCCCTCATTTCTAAAGCCCTATTCCAACCCCATAAATGTTTATACTATTGAATTGCTGCTTGGCCAAAGGCAAAGTAATCACACGTGCAAGTTTGTAACCATCTCTTCATCCACCTTGTTTGTCAGGAATAAACAGAATGATCTGCTTATTTAATCACCGCACACATTATACATGGGTGCTCCCTCTTCAAAGAGCTGACAAAACAAATTTAAGGATTCAGGATTTAGCAACCTATGGGCAACAGAACCTGGAAGAGCCATAAAAATTGTTGCAAGTATCTATATATTCATCAACTATATCTGTAAGTCAAAATAAATCATGTCTTGCTTTTATTTATGAATGAATTTTTTGCAAATGTATGTGTATAGCCTTAAAAATGTTAATGTATGCATGTTTCTGTGTGTAATGCTTGTATTTACATAACAAAATACACATTCATTTAAACATAACACTATCCTATCCATTGTAACTTTCAGTCATCATATCCTTTCTCAGCTAATAAATAGCAAAGTAAAACTCATCTAAGAAAAGCTAGAAACTGCTTCTTTATGTATAAGACAACAAGGTACTTAAAATATGCTGTTTAATTGGATTCTTGCAATCAAATCAACTACCATTGTATAGCACCTTTGAGAGAAAGATTCTGTTTAGTTACCTGTCTGTTTACATTCTGATTATACAGGAATTTACATCTTTACATTTTATATCAGTTTGGTGCTTTAGGATTTACAGTCAATAAATTATAAACGCAGTAAGAAGAATAGATCCGAACCAGAAGAGACAGTTTTGCTTCCGATTTAGTCAAAGCAGGATGGCTACCACAGTCCTCTGTGTTCTTTAAGAGAGCTCAGAGGGTGAAAGCAGCAGTGGAAGCGCCCAGAAACCCTTGTGGTGGGTAAAGCAAACTAAAAAACTCACTGCCTTCGAGTTGATTCTGACTCATAGTAAAACCGAGCGGGGGCCTCTTTCCGGTTCCTAGTCTATAAAACTACAAGGGAAGAAAGCCTCATCTTGCTTCTGCAGAGCATCTGGGGGGTTTGAACTTGCTGACTTTGCAGCTAGCACCTCCACTGGTAACCCACTACTGCACCAGGCCACGTGCCATAAATCCCACTACACTCTCCCTATTTTCTCTGGGTTTTTTGTAGAGATATTCTGAGGCCACATTCAAATGTAGAAACCAAAGAAAAAGATAAAGAAAACTGCCATCTCTGATGACCTTGCCTTCAGACAGCATGTCAGCTCAAATCCACAGGTTACCTGGAGGCCCCCATGGGAAGTGTGGATGTCCTCAACAAGAGCACTCCTTGAAGACCTGAAGCTCATCGTCACTCGGTTTGTATTCCAGCTTCCCAGAACCTTACTGCCTTCAGTCACCACCTAACTCCTTCTCCAGCACGGATCTGGAGAGCCTGAGCGGTCTGGCAATTCACATGCAATGTTCAAATTATCTGTGATCTTGGGTTCTGTCACAGAGATTCAAGATATGCCAAGAAATCCGCGTTTTCTAAGAGAAACAGGAAAAGTGCATTGGCTACTGGGTTAAAACTTAACTCCCATAGAAGGGGGGAAATACTATCTGAACACTTCCTGGCCTTCAGCTTGACTACTTATTTATTATTTTCAGACCAGGTTTGTTTCAATAATTCTGTACAGACACGCATGATGCTGACTCCAAGATGTATTAGGTCAGGCTCCCCATTTATAGATGGGGCTCAACAGGATGTGTACACGTAGGCCAAGAAATGGATCTCCCAACTTTTTCTCTCTCTGCCTTCCACAATATCTTATTTGCTTTCTCTTGGACATTTGGATCTTGTACACAAACTCTTTTCTGCTTTGCTATGAATTACCTGTCTCCACGTTTGCATATCTTGACCTGAAGTGGGCCAGTTTTCCTTTTTCCTTTTGATGAAGCCAGCTGTCTTTTACACGTGTGCATTCACTTCTACCTCCTCAGCTGTGAATTAGATGGCTGTTCATTAACAATAGCCATGGGCCTGGTCTAGAGTTAAGGAATCTCAGTTCAGGAACAGAGTACGATGAGGAAAAGAGCACAGTTTTAGGAATTTAGGCTCCTGACTAATAGCCTCCTGCAATAGCCCAGGCTATTGCATACACTAGGCTATTGCATACACTAGGCTGGGGGATGTTCCTAAGTTCCTTAAAATGATCTGAGTCTCAGTTAACTCATATTTAAGATAAAATGACATCTCTCACCTGTACCATATAGGAATTATAAATCTCAAATGAAGTTAGAGCTATCAAAGTACTTTTCAGATTTTAGATATCTGCATTCAGTCAACAGTCTATTATGAGAGGCGGGAGAGATCACATATCAAATGTCTTCAGGGCCAGGTCGGTTGTAGAGGATTAGAGTGGGCAGATATAATAAAACCCTGAGTAGCAGGTTCAAAGCCAATAAAAGAATGCACATCTCACTCATCCATAGTAGCAATGACGAGCTAGCCTAGCCAGACACTCCTGTGAGTCAATTTAGGTGCATGGGACACCAGTCTGTGAATCTAACTTTCACTGTAATTTCTCCCAAAATTTGGGCTGAAGACCCCCATAGGGCTCTAGAGAAATTCCAAAGGGTCATGAATCATGCATACACCTCTATACCCCGAAGTACAATTTCCTGTACATTAGGTAGTAATATATTTAAGTGTTGGTAGCTCCTGTTGTGGTAAGTGAAGTATATATTTATTTAAAGGTGAATTTATAATAACTTTATGTTACTATGTCGTTCTCCATCAATGAAAACTGCCCACATACAGTTCATTGCATGGTTGTCATGGGGATGACATTATCATTTTTATACCTTAAAAAGAAATTCAGAAGTTTAGATATTGGGAAACAGCTCTTCAAAACATTTCAAAATAAAAATGGATGTTCCAAAGGGTCTGAGAAAGTCTAAATGGTTACATAGGAAGCCAATGGAGGTCTCCTCCTGGCATGACCTTGAAGTGTGATATTAATCTGTATTTGGAGGGAAAGCGAGAAAGACCCATAAACGTTATCAATCCTTTCTCAGCAGAATGCACATGGCTGGCATAGTCTCTTGGTATAAAATAGGTGCGCATCACCCCAATATGCCCATGAGCACCAAAGTGCCTGCATGTGTGCACCCCCCACAACTAAGCTGAATGCTGTCTCTTGCCAGCGTCTTCTATAGTATGTACCTCAGTGTACACATCATTATCTATGTGATCGCTCAAATCTCCAGAGAATTAGTTAACAAGTCCTGCTGGCCTGCTCCAAATTATCCCCAATCCACCCACTTCTCCCAGTCCCGCCACCATTCTACTCCATTACCATCGTTTCTTTCCCAGAATTCCATTTTCACCTTCCCAAATACCCTCTCTGCGCCTTGCCTTCCTTGCTTTGCCTTCCTCCAGCCACTTCTCCAGAAGACACTCAAAGTGGTCTGCTAAGTTAAGTGATGGAATCATTTCATTCCCCTTCTTTCAACCTTCCAAACCCAGCTTCTCAATAATTTAGGGTCCGTCTTTAGCAGCACCCACAAGTCCCCGTCAGATCAAATTTCTCCCTTCCTGTCTTTCTAATGCATTGCACCCCATCCTGTGTTTACAATCCACCCACACTTGCCCTCTTTCAGCCCATAAAACATGCCGACCTTGTCCCCAGCTCAGGGTCATTGTACTTGCTGCTCCCCTTCTCTCAAAGGCTTAGGCAAGGTTTTCACTTGACTGCCTCTTGGCCATCCTCTAGATTGGAGAGAAACTTTCCCCTACCAGCTCACCTCAAATCACTGACTTTAGCAGTAGGGACTATGGTAATGAATTGTTACAAAGTTCCTTAGCTGAGTATGAGGCGTGCCCAGGCTTGAGAAGCTGTGGTCTAGACAAATGTCCATCTCTCATTTCCAGAGCAAAGAAGTAAATTGAATAAATGAATAAAAAGCCAAATTGGCAGCCCACACAGCTACAAATATATATTTTGACAAGTTAACAAACCCCAAAGAGAACTTCAACTCAACTTCATTCTGACCTTAGATAAAAAATGGTTCTGAAATGACAGTGCTGGGAACATCATGAACTCACTTACATTGGTATGTCCTTGCCCATGAACTTTCTGACCTAGGAAAGTTGCTGCAGGCTACTTCTTGGCAAAGCCTGACAGCACCAAACCCACTAGACCGAGGTCTTTACAAGAGAAGACCTGAGGTCTCTGACCACTTGCCCTCGATTAAGGAGACTCCAGGGACTTGGCGATTTCTCTTGTTCTTCACCCTTGGGTGGCACTCAGGAGCTTGGGGCAGAACGAGCCCATCTTCCTTCCAGCTCTTCAGCCATACCACATCACAGAAGGCTGTGAACTCTTCAGCAGCCACTGCCAAGCCAGCCCAGGAATAACTGGGTTCACCTCCAAGGTCTCCTTAATTTGTGAAGAAATTTTGCCTGAAGCACAAGCAAAGCTCCAAATTGATTTAATTTGAAATTTCATACTGCCGGATGCAGCTTTGCTTCCGACTGCCATCTGCTTTTTCCGTGCGCAATGACACCGAGCCTGTTTTTATTGTGTTTGCTCAGGCAAGTCCACCAGTAAAATATTAATAATTTCCCCCCAACGCCTGGGCAGTTTGGGTGCTTGGGATGATATCCGAACATACATCAAGCTCATCAAAATTATGAGCAAAATAATTTTTCTCCTTAAGCGGGGAGGGGAAGGAAAATCAGGATTTTTATTACTCATGCATATCACTAAGTGACACTTTTAGCTTTCTCTGCACAGAAATGGACAGGGAAAAGAAGTGCATTGCTCCTGGCCCCAACATCAGACACAGTTCTCTATAAAGATAGCGCTTTCCACCCGAGCAAGGAACTGAGTAATACCCATGTGGATTCTAGTAAGATCAGACAGAAGATGGGTACCATCCCTAATGCCTCTCTCCCCAACTCCCCACATGCACTGTGACATTAAGTCCTATGGAGGCGATCCTTGTGTCTGAGTCCCTACTTTGTTCTCCATTCGCACAGTCATCAAATCAGTCGAGGTCCTTACCAGGGCACCCGGTTCCCTCTGACCAGCTGGCTCCAGTTTCCGAATATTCCCTGAATCGCTTCCTTTCCACCTTAAACAATTCCCAAAGGTGCATTCTCTATAATCCTCCATTCAGTAATACCCATTGCTTGTTTCAAACCTGTCCTAGGTTCCCCACTGCCCGAAAGATAAGGTTCACATTGGTCTCCATGTAAAAGCACGGTGTGCAATGCCTATCTCTCCTTCCCAGTCCACACCAGCTTTCTGTCCCCAGCTCGTCAGTTTTGCTCCTGGAGCCACACACCTTTGGCAGGCCAGCCGCCCAGGCTTTTGCACGGGAATGCACAGCAGCTCCCCACCCGGCCCCATACCCTTCCCGTAGCCCTGGAAGATGGCATCCTTCCAGGAATAGGAACCATGGTTAATATTGTCACTTACATTTGGGGGGTGGGGTAGATATATATAGGCTGCTTTGGTTATCCTCATTAGTGTTCTCCTTAGGGAAAGAAGAAGGGGAAAATGATGGGTAATTGACTTTTCTTGTTTTCTTCTACGTTGGGGCCAGGAAATAATGGGCCCTAGCCTCAGCCTCCCAGACAGGAAGATGCAATATAAAGTGGCTAGCAGCCCTGAAACCAAGCTATCCTAGGTTAAAATCCTGGTTGTGAGAATCTATGAGCCCTGTGAATGCAGGCAATTTCCTTAATTTCTTTGTGTGTTAGCTCATCTCTAAAGTGCGACCGATGATCACACATCCAATGTAAGATGCAGGGGAGAAGGAACGATTTAATCGGTGTTGAACACTAAGAATAGGCCTGGTCCACAGTATACACTCAATTAGCAACAGAGCAGTCAGTCCAGTTTATATGATCCTTGAAAAGAACTTCACACGGCCTAAAAACGGCCTCTCCCTAGGCAAGGCCTTTGCTCATGTTGCCTTCCTGACTGCCATTCTCTTTATGCACAGCTGTGCATCTAGAGAAAGGCTTTGTCTGCTTCCATTTTACCACTGGAGGCACACCTCCTCTGGGATGTCTGGGGGCTGTGGAGCGGAGGGGGCTTGGGGCTCAGACGGCTTGACTTTTCATTGCAGCAGACCTGCTTTCCAATCGCAGAATCCTGAGTAGGCGGGTCAACCCACCTGAGTCTTAGTTCTCTCATCTGTAGAATGGGGAGTCTACTGACTTTTCTTGTATGGCAGTGCTGCATCCCACCACACATTTTAGTTCTCTGCACTCCTTCCCTAAGGAACCCTGGTGGTCTAGTGGTCATGTGCTGAACTGCTAACTGCAAAGTCGGCAGTTCTAAACTACCAGCCACCCTGAGTGAGAATGATGGGCCTTTCAACTCCCAGGAAGTCATAGTCTCAGAATCTCACAGAGACAGTTCTACCCTGTCCTGTAGGGAAGCAATGAGCTAGCCTTCACTTGATGGCAGGGAATGTGGTTTGGGTTGGAACTCCTTCCATGAAGACAGAAAGTTGACAGAGATAGATTAGTCTCTTTTGGGGATCCCCTTCAAAAGCTTTGAACTTCTGAAGTCTTCTTAAAATTAAATAATACCTTCACTAGTTAAAAATGTCTGCCTCGAGCATTAGGATATTTTAAGACTTATCTATGTGGAATCACATTCCACCAGCAACTGGAAAGATTCGCTAGGAAAATGGACCCGTGTTAATGGAGGAGAAACCACTCTGACCCAGAGACACTCATATGTGTGTAAGAACGAGCTTAACGTCAAAGAGTAATTTTGCATATCAGGAAAACATCCCAGTCCAGTCTAGATCAAGTCCCTAAGTCTGATATTAGCCCATAAGTCTGATACTAGTCCATACATGTCTCTTCAGACTCATGCAGCCAGAAGCAATGATGCAGAACGCAGGAAGATTGCAGGGAAGTGAAGAAAAAGTCTCCTGGATCCAATGCTGTGGAAGCATCACAGGCCCGGCGCATTTCTCCCTCCAACACATGGTTCTTTTGGGTCTCAGGGTAGCTTCACATGGCTTGTCAACAGGAAGGTGAAGGAGAGGGAGAAAGAGAGAGAGAGAGAGAGAGAGAGAGAGAGAGAGAGAGAGAGAGAGAGAGAGAGAGATCCACCTCCAGGGAGAAAGAGAGGAAGTTCCCGGAATCCTCATGAGAAAGCCATGCCCACAGGAGACATCATCAGTTTGTGACCTGATTGACAGGCTAGACGCCACCCCTACACATATTGATCAAGTTGACATGAAATTCTATAACTACCACACTTACCTATTTCCTATACTGAAAATTAGGATGTTCTCATATCTTCTTGTCTACATATGTAATACTTTGACTGACAGATGGCTCTCTGACAGTTTGTTTCTCTATACCCCTAGTGATTAAGAACTGCTTCTTTAAAAAAGAGGCTTAGCGGTGCTGTCGGGCCAGTGTTGAATTGTTAGCTGCCAGATTGACTGTTCAAACTCACCAGCCTCTCCGTGGAGGAGAGATGAAGCTTTCTGCTCCTTTAAAGATTTATAGCCTGGGAAACCCGATACAGGATCCCGATACAGGAAATGACTCAGTGATATTTGGTTTGGTTTAGTTTTTCTTGAAAATGGAAAGCTGACCTGGCCACTTCACTGAGGATTGAGCAGGGGACTAGGGACAAACTTTGAGTCGTGCATCTATGAATCAGGCACAAATTGCTTGGAATGATATGCAAGATTCTCAAAGTCCTTCCCAAACTTGCTATTGTAATCAAGTTCTGATGGTTTCTCTGTGCTGTCAGCTTTCACCGCCCTCCGAAAAAGCCATGGAATCCAGACCATGGTCCTAGAATCGCCCTACCAGGAATGCCTTTCTGTTACCTCCTTCCCCGCGAGCACACCAGTACTCTGGCATCCAAGGCACAGATGAGATATCGCCACTGTTCTAAAGCTCCTTCTGACCTCCAGCCTGCCTCCATCCCCAACGGCTGGAGTGAATGAAATAAGTTAAGAGGGAGACTAAACTCTCAGAGCCAACAGTTAGAAAATGGTAGACAGGAATCTCGGACAGAGTTCTAAATGGTTCATAAATTCCTCTCCCCATCAAATGCTGATTCCCATCTTTCACGAGACAATACTATACCCAGAAGTGCCCAGGAGCTCCAGGCTGCTCTGTCCTTGTGTGTGTCTCATACTGAGGTCTATCCAAGGCCACTGGCTTCTTTCCTTTCCATTTCTATCAAATGCGCGTTGCTGCAGAGAGGGAAGCAGTTTGGTGCTACATGTTAAGAGTTTGTAAAATATTTATGTCCTTTTACTAGTAATTTTTTTCTGAAAGTCTATTTTTTAAAACTAATGAAAATTGTATGTATATATGTATGCAAAACTATGTGCAAATGTATATATATATGTATGTCTATATATGCCTAAATATCTAATAATAAAAATACCGTACTAAATATTTTTTATTTTTGAGTCAGAACAATATCTTAGATCTACACTTTAATTTCATTAACTCTTGGGTGCATTAGTTGTTTTATTACTATACTTATTTCAAAAAATACCAAAATATACTTCTTAGTGTTACTCTGATAACTTAATGAGATCTTAGAAAGGAAAAAATTCACTCAGCGCCTAGTACATGGAAAGCTCTCAATAGGCATAGTCTACCAAGAAGGGAAAAGAAGCAAGATAAAATGATGAAGTGACCAACTCTGCTTATAACATTAAGCAGTGATAAATGTATATTCAGGGCTTGAATAAACAGATGTGGTGCTGGAATTACTCATTAGTCTACGCCGAGATGTTTGGAAGATAGCTACCTAGTCAGCCCACTGGAAAAGGTCCACATTTGGGTGCATTCCAAAGGACAGTGACCCAACCAAATTAAAAACAACAAAAGTATTGAGAAATACCATTAATAACATATGCAAGTAAAATTCTGCTGCAGATAATGACAAAGTGGTTGCAGCAGGAGACAGGCAGGGAGCTGCCAGAACCTCAAGCTGAATTCAGAGAAGGCCGTGCAAAGGGGAGCCTCCTTGTTGGCATCAGGTGAATCCTTGCTGATAGCAGAGAAAAACAGAAAGATACTTACTTGTAATTTATTGATTGTACAAGGCCTTTGACTGGGTAGATAATAAATAGCACATTATGGATAGCATTACAAAGAATGAGAAATCCAGAACACTTAATTTTGCTCATGCAAAACCTGTACAGAGACCAAGAAGCAGTCCTTTAAATGGAACAAGAGCCTAGTCCATGGTTTAAAATCAGGAAAGCTACATGTCATAGCTATATCATTTCACCAGCCTTAGTCAGTCTGTATGCTTACAGAATAATTCAAGAATAACACATAAGAACATAGCATCGTGTTGGTGGTAAACTTATTAATAACCTACAATGACAAATTGCAAATGGCAAAAAATAGCAAAATATACTTCCTAGTGCTACTCTGTTGCTGAAAGCCAACAAGACATGAAACAATTACTGCTGAAGGTAAAAAAACTCCCCCTTTCAGTATGAATAACAATTCAATATAAAGCAAACAAAATTCTTCACGAGCAGTGGACCAGTCTACAACACCATGATAAAAAGAGCATAGACTAAAGATGTCGAGAATTTGATTTCTGTTGGATCCTCCACCAGTCCTTTTCAAAGCAGTAATTCAGAAATCAAACAATGTCTTGCATTGGGCCTATTTGCTGCATAAAACATTTAAATTATTGAAGAGCAAGGATGTCATTGTGAGTTCTAAGTTGCCCCTGATCCAAGCCAGTCTTTTCAGTCACCTCATAGGCATTTGGGAGCAGGCCAATACATAAGGAAGACTGGAGAACTAGTGCATCTGGATTATGGTGTTGGCAAAGAAGATTGAAAATATCCCAGAAGAATACATAAGTCTGTCAGGAAAGAAGTGCTTCCCAAAGATGCTCCTTACAAGCAAGGATGGTGAGCCATTGTCTCACGAATGTCAGACATGTTCTCAAGAAAGATCAGTCTCGGGAAAAGGACTTCATGCTACGTAGGCTAGGCGGTGAAAGCCAATGAAGACCCTTGATGAGATGATTGACAAAGTGGATGTAACAATAGGATCAAACATAACAAAAAGTGTGAAGATGACATGGGCTGGGCAGTATTTCATATTATACATCGGGTCTCTATGAGTTGACACCTGCATGATGGCACCAAGGAGTTTGAATTAATAATATGAAGTGTGAATTGATTACCACAGAAAAATCAGTGTTCTAAATTGTATGTCTGGTTACACTTCAACAAAAATGTTTTAAATCATCAAAACATGCTGAGGAAAATGCACTTGATGTTTGCAATATTTGTACCAAAGCAATGGGATTATGCATGTCTCTCTAGGGGGTTGTAATCCTCCAATATTTCAGCTTTATCACTTTCTCTGTTTGTGCACATTCTTGGTTAAACAGCATCACTGATACCCTGAATGACATGGCGGGATCACATCATAACTTTTGCTCATCCTTACTGTCCCTCGACATGAATTCAGCACTGAGCAAATGAGCCTGGTGGATTGAACAGACCATATTGCTCACTGCTATAAAATGAAAGCAGTGTATGCTGTGGGGTTGTGGGAAGGATAATATGAGATTCTTCACCGAGGATGCTCAAGATGCTGCCCAGGACAGAATATTGTTCAAGGAAAATGAGCTTCTGTTTCCTCCTTTCACTTGCTTTTCTGTTTCCCCCCTGAAAATGTTCAGGCTGTTCAGAAACAAAAGAAGTGATGTCGAGCGTCCATTGTGTCGCACTGGCATCTAGAGAAGAGGCAACCACACTGTGTTTGGAGCAAGTGTCAGCAGGCCTTTGCTGACGTGGACAATGGTCCACAGAGGCAGATGGCTGCCTTCATGTTGACCACCGGGGGCTCGTGAGACCTCGTCCAGAGGAGGGTGAGTTCAAGTTCTACCGTCTGTTCTGTGAGAATGAACTAAGTAAGTAATCAAAGCTTGATCCCCAGAATTAATCATGGTTTGTGAAGCAGTCTCATCCTTCTATAAGAGGACATCCACTTTCCTTCCTCGGCCCCGAGCCCTGGATGATTGTTCTATGTTCCACCTCCCGTGGCGATCTTCTCAAAAATAAGGTGGTTCATTTGTGGACATAGAGTTTGGCTGTTTCCTTGTATGAGATATGGTTATAACGGTGGCCTATTTCCGTGACTTGTAGGCTTTTCTTCATTTACTCATTTAGCATTCATTAGGTGGGCAGCTACCAGGTGCCAGACACTGGGATTGCCAAGGTGAATTTAGACCAGGATCCATTTTTGGTAGAGTATTCCTAGTGTCAATGCACTGGAATAAGCAGGAGTCTACTATGTGATTCACTGATATGAGCACTGTGGTTTCCAGAGCATAAACAGGGGCATAGTTAGCTCAAAAACCACTGCCACTGAGCCAGTTCTGACTCAAAGCCCCTTATATGGGGCTTATGAGAGTGTCTATCTTGACAGTCTCATCTGGCTCCATGGAATCATTGGTGGTTTGGAATCACTGATCTCATGGTTGGATAGTCACCCAATGCCTAACTAACCCAGATACTTACCAAAGGTCCTTGGATATGGTTCAAGCAATTTGAACACCAAACAATTCCAGCCCCATCGCTGTTCCTTCTTAGGGACTGACTTTGTTTTATCTAAAAGGGGCAACAAGTTCCTGTCCAAGCTAGCCGAAGCCTATCCCTTCACAAGCCCAATACCTGCCTCCTCGGCATAGGTGGAGTTCCTATGTTCGCGTGGCTTCTCTGCCTCTAAAACACGCACTTGCAGCTGAGCGAGAAGGGGTGTGCTTCATTCCAAGGTTGACTTTGAGAGTACAAAGTTCCCTTCTGTCATGCGCTCAGCGGGCTGCTCATTTTACCCTTATAATCATTGACTTTTGCCACTGGTTACTGAGTTGAATGTCTGTGTGATCACTTCAGCTCTGAAATGTTTTCTCCTCAAAGAGGCTAGGAAGGGAGGAGGGGAATGAACCTTTATGGGGCTCATAGTCTACTCCAGGAGCCTCTGGGTGGTCCAACGAGCTAACGCACTCAGCTGCTAACCAAAAGGTTGGAAGATTGAGTCCACAGAGAGGCACCACAGAGGAAAGGCCTACCACTCTGTTTCCAGAACACCAACCAAGCCCAGTTGGGCTCTGAGGCTCAGGATGTCTCCATAAGACATCTACCTATGAGGTCTCCATGAGAGTGATGTTAAGTGATCCAACGGCCACTGGTGAATGGTCGTCCATGCCAGGCACTGCGTTCAACACTTTCAAGAGCGTGTTTTTCCTTCCCACAGCTGAGCTTCTGGTTGGTACTCTGGTCTTCCTTCACCTCAGCGAGGGGGACAGGCCAAGATCCCCGAGCAGCAGACCTGTGTAACTGGCTAGCGGTCAGGGCCATCTGCATGACTGCCCTGCTTGATGGCTGACACCTGGGCCAGGTGCCCATTTCCCACTAGAAGGTCAGGTCACTGCTCGTTCTCCTTTCAGAGGGCACCACACAAAGCATTCCGACTCTCTGGTGCTACTTTCTGGCACGAAGCTGCGTGCCTTCACTAAAATCTGGAGCTGAGGGAAGCGCTGGCACTTTCACTGGGAGGAATTCCAAAATGTCCATGGGAAAACCCATTTATCTTTCAATCCTACTTTGCATGAACTTAAAAAATAATAAAGCATTTTATTGGGGACTCTTGCAGCTCTTATAACAACCCATACATCAATTGCATCAAGCACATTTGTACATACGCTGCCATCATCACTTTCAAATATTTTCTTTCTGTTTGAGCCCTTGGTATCAGCTCTTTTCCCACCCTCATGGAGCCCTGACTGATAAATGATTATTATTTACATGGCCGACACTGCCAGCTCTCTCCCTTCACCCACTTTACTATTGCCCCCCCCCCCGACCGCAGTTGGTTTCTCCCCCTGCTCCCCCCACCTTCTGCCCACCCTCATGGGATCGCTACTCCCATTATTGTTCCTGAGGGATTTATCCATCGTGGATTCTGTGTGTCAAGAGCTCTTATCTGTCCCAGTGTACATGCTCCAGTCTAGCCGGATTTGTAAGTTAGGACTGGGGTCATGACAGTGGGAGGAGGAAGCATTAATGAACTAGAGGAATGTTGTGTGTTCCGTCGGTGCTATGCTGCACGCTGACTGTCTCTTTCTTTCCCTGTGACCCTTGACTTTATGAAGACCTTTTTAAAAAATGTGTTATTATTTTCAGAGCATACATGACTGGTTCTAAGGTAAGCAGAATGTCGGTCCTTGGGTGTGAATCCGAAAAATTCTTTTCCCACGCATAGGGATAATGTCTGTATTTACTTATGTCACCCCTGAGGGTGAAATTCGGCCAACATTTTTTGGGCATAGAATGATGGGACGCACAGGTAGCCCATGAGCAATGCTGGGCAGAGCAGAAAAACCATCCATCGCCGCACACAGATCTGTTTATGAAAGTACAAGCATAAACACTGAGCAGTATAGGTGAATCAGCAGCCAGGAAGCAAAAGCTAACCCCCCCCACACACACACACACCACACACACACACTAATAAAAGACCAAGGCAAGGAGGACTCTCCCATTTCTTAGTCACTGAGCGAGAGTCCACACTCATGGCGCACAGAAGGCTAGGTCACGACCCATCATCTCATTGAGGCCCCTGGGGACCGGCTTGCTCAGCAATCTGAAAGCAGGATTTCCTCCTTCATTCTAGATTCCCGGTGCAGATGGATTCTTATCCTTCCATAATCACTTCAAAGCAATCCCCAGTCTAGTACTAACGTAAATCCCAAGCAATTAGAGAGATTATCTAGACTGCACCCAAAATGTGCTTGGGCTGGTACCCTGGGAGAGGGCTCGGTGAACATTTCCCCCAGGGCAGTGTTAGGAGAGTAAGGTGTGCAGGAGTGTGTGCTCAGACACTGAAACCATGAACACCAGGACTCAAGGGAAATGCCTTGCTTTTCCAGGTATCACAGTTTTCTACCTTTCGCAGTCTATTTCTCTGGAAAATATTCGCATTTTCCTTCTCCAGCAGATTTCTGCCTGGTCTCCAGAGGCTTGATGTATACGTTACACATACTCATACAACTACTATGATGGATAGATGCAACTCCGCAGAAGTGAAATATTATGCCGTGGGTTACAGCCAGAGTAAGAGAGGACTGCTCCAGTAAGTACCTACATACCTCCAGATTGTTGTGATCAAAAGCAAGAAATAGGAGCTGGCCCTGGCGATATGGCACGCCCAAGATTTCAGGGACCGGGATTAGCCATACAAAAGCAATCAGGGATTAGTGTGTCCTCTGCAGCACAAACTTCTAGGGAAGGGTCAGTTTGGCTCTGACTGGGGCCAGCCCTGTAGCCCACTCTGTTCATGAATTTCTCCATGTGGTTACGTTGCCCTCCAGATTTGGTGTGCCATGGACGGGGTGCATGCATGCATACTCCCAATTCTGTGGAGATGTAACCAATACTCTCCCGTGGGTGGGTTAGTGCCCTGCTTCCCCAATGCCACCATCTCCCTCTTTTTATCCCCCTCCCCTCCTCCCTCCCCCTTCTTCTTTGCTCCTTCTTTGTGTTGGAATAACATGTGTATCTTTGGGTTTGCCCTGTCTTCCACCCGATTGTCTGTACCTTGACCTGTATAATGTGAGATTGTGCCTGGCTATCAAAACTTATAGTGCCTGGGGTCCTAAAGACTTGAAGTTAAACAAATGACCACCATCTAGCAGAGAAGCCACAGGCCCACATGGAAGAAGCACATCAGCCTGGGAGATCATAGGTGTTGACAGGATTGGGTAACAGGCATCAGAAGACCCAAAACAAACAAACAGACATATAGTTGAGAATGAGGGGAGTCAGAACAGAGACCCCAAACCCATCTGTAGACAATGGGGTAGGCCCTCACAGAAGGGTAACAAGGAAGGGATCAGTCAACCAGGGAGCAGTACAGCACTGATGACATACACAATATTTCTCTGGTTCCTTAAGGCTTCCTCATTCCCCACTATCACAACCCCAGTCCTGCCTTAGACTGGAGCATGTACATAGGTACAGATAAGAGCTCATAACACACAGATTGCAGGTTAGACAAGCCCCTCAGGAACAGAAATTGGAGTAGAGATACCAGTAGGGTCGGGAGAAGGTGGGGGGAGAAGGGGTGGAAGGGGGAACTGATTGCAATGATCAACACAGAACTATACCTACCCCACCCCCACTCCCACCCCAGGGGTTGACCAACTGAAACTGTGGGGAAAGGGAGACAGTGGTCGGTATAAGATATGAAAATAACAATAATTTATAATTTATCAAGGTCATGAGAGGGGGTGGTGGGGGAAAAAGAGGAACTGATACCAAGGGCCCAAATAGAAAGTAAATATTTAGAAAATAATGATGGCAACATATGTATAAATATGCTTGATACAATTGATGCATGGATTGTTATAAGTGCCCACAGTAAAATGATCTTTAAAAGGAAAGAAATAAAAACTGGGGAAATTTTAAAACAAGCAACAGATTACTTCTGTTGGATTCTTTTGGCTCTCCAGGGTGGTCTGGTGCTTCTAATTAGTATTTTCCCCCATGCTACATTCATGATGGTTAAGTGTGCTAAATGCACAACTCACTCCTTTCTTCACTGAGGAGCTGAGGAGGAGGGCACTAGAGGAAGAAGGTTGGGCTGCTTCATTGTGATGCAAAAGAATGCAACAATTAAGAATATAATTTTGGAAGATGTCAGCAGCCTAATTACTCATAGGGCTTCCAGCAAATTAAGCAGTAGGTGAATTAGCTCATTTAATGAGATCTAGAATTTGGAGGCTTTTACTTTGCATTTGAAAAACACATTTCCCAACTCCAAGTTAATAATTTGGGCACCCCGATCTGCCATTAGCTCAACAGGCTCTTCAAAAAGCATGAAGGTCAGTTGCTAAAAGGACTTGCAAGGCGATTAAATTGCATTATCTTCCCCCCCGCCCGAATCCCTTCTCTTCTCTTCCCAAATACGCAATCGTTCAAACCGGGAAGCGCATCGTCCAGTCAAAGGGCTTTACTCCCTGCAGTCAGCAGAGCAGAGTGAAGGAAGCCAGGGTGGGATTGGAACAGAAGGTGTGATTTCGTATCGAGTACCTGTCTCCGCCTCAGTGTTCACATCTGAAATCATGACACCTATATTACAATGGCTTTGGCTTAAGGGTTGAATTGACTTACAGGATGTAGATCCTGAAACCCAAGGAATATATGGTATTTTCTCCATATCCCAGTGTCTACCACAGTGCCTACAACATAATATGTGCTTAATAAATGAAACAAATAGAAAGATGCTTGTGAATTTGATAGTGGAAGTGAATGAGTGGCTGATGTGAGGGTTCCACGAGATAAAGAGTATACAATGTTTGTGTGGCCTGGAATCCATAGCCGGTCCGAAAGCAAAGAGTGAACGGGAATGGCTCTGAGTAGCACCCACCCTGAATGTCTGAATACGTGTGAGGGCAAAAGCAGGGCCAAAGTTCCCTGCAGAGAATTGCCCTTAGATGAAATGGGAAAAATCTGAAAAGACACCTGGCCAGCCTTCTTGCATTGCACAAGTGAAAAGTAAATGGTCCAGAAAAGCCAGGCTAAAACAGCCCCCTGAGGCTGATGCCGGAGTCCTGTCCTTTTCCTGACACCAGGCCTCTCCAGAATGATTTTACCACCTCCCAAGGTCTTTGTCCTTCATATAATAACTGCGAACTGTTGAGTATTTACTTCCCTGTACTGATGGCTTCTCATGCCAATTAACCACCACCAACAAATCTCATGAGGCAGTTATTATCCCCAATTCATAGATAAGAATCCTGAAAGCCAGAGAGTTTGAGGGAGAGGCTCCAAGACACGGTGAAAAATGGTAGATTTGTTAGCATACGTCAGGCTGTAGGACGTGTGGTCCCTGCACCAACCATTTTACATTTCCTTTATGGAGTGACTGCCATCGATATAAAAAGGGTTCTTAAAATAAATCTATCTTTCTGCACCTCTCAAGGGCCAGATTCTCCTGGATTCAGACCAAGTTGGTCCCCTTTATAGTACGCTCTTCTGATAACGAGGAATCCAACTTTCTTCCCAGCATCAGCCTTTGCAGGGAACCATTGATTGTGGATAGAACTGTGTCTCCCCCAAGCCGCCAATAATATGCCAACTCGAGTAGGGTGTGACTCTCAGAACAATGTAATCATCCTCCATTTTGTGACATGCCTTAATGATCATGTTTATAAATCCTAACCTTTATGCAAATGAGTTAGGGTTAACCATGATGATGTCAGTGGAGCAGGATACAATTTACAGGATTATGCTGCATCTTATGTCAATCTCTTTTTAGACATTAAAGAAACTAAACAAACAGGGAGAGACCAGAGGGACCTACTACCACCAAGAAATAAGAACAGGGCCTGGAGTCCTTGAAATAAGAAACTCATAGACTCACGGGAAGATTGATGCCAAGACATATTGAGATCCCCAAGGAGCACCAAGCATGCAGATGTGGAAATGAGACGGGGACCTTCACCAAGAACCCAAAGAGAAAGCCTTCCCTTAGGGCAGGTGTCCTGAATTTGAACTTACAGCCTCCTGAAGTGTGAGAGAATAAACCTGTTAATCTATTGTACTCTTTCTGTTGAGGCAGCGCTAGCTAACTGAGACACACTGTGTGGGTACACGGACATATGAAGACTCTGGTCCCTGGAATAGCAGCACACAGTCATGTGAGGCTCTAATGGCTTCTTGCCTCTTTTACACGATGCGTTTCGCCAATATTCTGATGTCATCCAACTCCCACTAGAATGTCGTGAGGATGCAACTGGTTCCCTAGTTCCCTAGATGAGGAATGCAGGAATAGCCCTCAGAAAGCCCACTGTCCGTGGATGAAAGCCAAGCCAAGTGCAGAACAGAGAACACTGGCATTCAAACACCGAAGCCAACATGCAGGCTCCTTCCATGGTGCTCGAACGTCTCTCACCGGATGAATGAATGAAGGCATGGAGGAAGGAAGGGACAACTGAGGGGGCAACACACGGAAGAGCATGAAAACATGCTTCAGTGGCCACACAAAGGCTCAGAGCACACGGCACCGGAAAAGAGAGGTCTCCTTTTCCACCCGAGTCTCCTGCGTTGCTATGCTGATTGGCACGTATCCCAGCCTGCCTCTGCTGCAGCCCTGAGGGTAGGTTCCATTTGCTGGTAAAGGAGCTCTGGGAGGGGTTTGGGGGGTCTTGTGAAGTGTCCCCTCCAGAGAAAGAGCGATTTATGTATAGAAAACAAGAACAAAACAAACGGGGAAGGGGAAATAAGATAATGTGTATATTGCGCCTGGGACTACACATGTGGAGCATCACTGGGTGGGGGGCTGACTTGTCCTTTCTTTCTGGTGATGGCACTTAAGTAGCTGATCTGAGAGACAGAGCGATAATCAGGTTGCCTCTCTGGGCTTGCAGTCAGGTGAGCACGTCGTCCTACTTCCCAACCCCTATGTGAGTCATCTATATTAAATGTGAAGAAGCCCTGGGAGGGGTCAGTCAGGTCCACAGACCTGGGCCACTGGTCCCTTCAGGTGCTCAGGCACACTGGTGGGAAAAGTGAAAACTCTCCCCTCTTCACACTGGGTTTCCCGGAGGGCAGCCCTAGGCTCACCTGTGTGAGAGGCTGGATGCCCGTGAGTGTCGCCCAGGGCATTGACAATCACAGAAACCCAGTTCCAGCTCTGCCCGTCACTCACTCAGGTGTGTCACCTGGAGAAAGTCACGTACCGTCCTCGAGCTCCATCCCCTCTTCATTAGATTGGGGGGAACCCCCCCCCCCGCCTCAGAGGGAGCGTTGAGAACTGCAGATCACGTGTGAAATTCCCTGTACATGGTTGGTGTTCAAGAGCCATGAGCTCTTTCTCCTGGGGAGAAGTGCCCTCACACTGGGCTGGGGGTGGGTTGGCACCACTGACACTCACTTACCCATGAGTCCCTCCCTGTGCCACCCCGTGGGCCCCTTACCTTGTTCTGGGTCACTCTTGCCCAGCACCTCACTGACTGGGCTGTTAGACTCCAGGGCCTCCTGGCAGGAAGATCCGGAGGGAATCAGGGAGATGGAGTGGGGGATCACAAGCAGCCAGCACGCTGGAGACTTCCAGGGGCTTCACAAACTAAATACCCTGGAAGCTCATCAGAGAGACAACTAATGACCAAGGCCACGGAGACACACTGGGCATTCCCCACACTGGTGTCTCCTGTGGGCAGCGGAAGAGGAGAGCACATCTGGAATCCATACCACACCGAGACGGCTCTCTTCTGGGCCCTCCTGTCTATCCTTCTTGAAGGCCTGGTTTCCTCCCCTTCCAGAAGCTTCTCTGAGCTCACCTGATATGCAAGGTGCTCACCCTGTGAGGAGAGGCTGGCAGCACGGAGCAGGAAGCACACACTGTGGGTCAGGTGGGTCAGGCTTCAGAGGTTGTAGCCTGATGTCCCATTTACTAGGCATGAGCCCTTCAACAAATCACTTAAACTCTTGGTGCCCCCGTTTCCCTCATTGCAGCACAGCATAGCAATGCCCGATGCTACAGGTGACCATCTGAGGATGAAATGAGCTCTTGTGGGTGAAGTGCTTTAACGGGGCCTGCTGTGACAAAATTGAAGCTCAATGTTTCTGAGTGGAGGGTTTTCAGAAGTAGGATGCCAAGCCTTTCTCTGACTGAACTCGAACCGCCAACCTTGTGGTTGGTTAGCAGCCCCATTTGCACCATCCAGTCTCTGTGTGGCATGTAGTTGGCATCCTCTTCCTGCTCCTCTCTCCCATCCCCTATGCACCTCCCAACATGCCTTATTCGCTGCCTGACTAATGGGGAGCGCATTACCCACCATCATGCCGATGATAGGACAGACGAGTGACACAAAGCACCAGTGAACAAAGGTTTATTCAACCTATTCCTCTTCTGCCTCAGAGAAACGAGGTACCCTCGCCTTGGTCACATGGCCAGTGAAGGATGGCGCCAGGACTACAAGCCCATCATCACAGTTCCCAGGGTCTCTATGTCCTTCCCCGACACCAGGCTGCCCTCGTCCTTGATGGAATTTCTTCTTATTCCATTTCTTTTATCTAAAAAGTTGGGCTGTAACCACTAGCCGCATCGCTGGAGTTTGCAGCAGTCTCCATTTTTAACACGGGAAGAAGAGCCTGGAGATGGCAAAGGCACAGGCACCGAGTGTGCATCTGCAGCCCGGACCTGGGGCACTAGGGACTGGACGTTCGGAGAAGTAATTGCCACAAACAAGACTCAACTGGACATTGATTTATTCAGCCTGTTTGCTTGATTTCCACTTTGAGCTCGTTCAATCGGCTCTTCCTCTTGGTTGTTCCTTCTCAGGAACATGATCCCAGATCATGTGCATGGAAATGTGCTCAGCCATGACCTCGTTAACATCTGGGCCTTTGCATTATGATTTGTACCCCCCTCCTCTGCTCCCTGGCCCCTCAAAATTCACAACAAGGGTGGGAAGGAGACAAATGATGCACCGCTCACGCTGATGCATCGGGACCTGGATTTGTCATTTGCTGTTCTGTCGGTCATGACTCAGGCAAACAAGGTGGGGAGGCTCTGGGGAGCTCATCTATGAGAGGGGACGGACGGAGGAAGCCAAGGCCATGAGGAGTGAACTGGGCTTTTCTTGGAAGGCAAAATGATGGCAGTCAGGATGTGACAGCACTGCTGACAGTTTGGGAGTCCAGGCCGTTGTAAACAGTTAATGCACTCGGTGGCTAAGTGAAACACTGCAGGTTTGAGTCCACAAAGAGGCACTTTAAAAGGACAGCCTGGAGGTTTACTTAAAAAAAATCAGTTATTACAAATCGTATGGAGTTCAGCTCTTTTCTCACAAAGGGTCACCGGGAGTCAGGGTCAATTTGATAGCAATTATATTTATTGTTCTGGTGTATTAAATTCTTACTATCATACGACATATGAAGAGGTTTCCAAAAGTCCATGGAGAATGGAATGGAAAGATTAGGAATTTTGTCACAAACGTTCTTGAAGACCCCTCATGCATGTGTGGTCTCATCTATGGCAAATCTATCCCAGAAAGGATGTTGTCAGGGAGATAAATAGAAGGCCAGCCACTCATTGTAAGTACACACACCACGGCTTAGGGTGCTCAGCTCAACCCAACACAGCAGTCAGAACCTCACTTGCTCCTAGGGGTTGAGGGAGGGGAAGAAAAGTAGCTTTAGCCAAGTACCCACTGTGAATGAGCACTGAGCCTTGTGTCTCCCTATATTTAATCCCCTAACAATCAGAAATCACGAAGGCTGCAGAAGAATGGATGCATTTGAATGGTGGTGCTGGAGAATAATGTTGAAAGTGTCTTGGAAGAAGTATGGCTAGTGTGCTCCTTAGAGGCAAGGGTGGCAAGACATCATCTTACATTCTTTGGACATGTTGTCAAGAGAGTCCAGTCTCCAGAGAAAGATGGCATTCTATATAAAGCAGGGGGACAGAAGGGAGTGCAACAGGGCAGCAAGGGGAGCAAAGAAACCAGGTCCCGAGGAATCCTGAAACTAGACTTCTGACTCTGGGGACAGGACTTGGCACCTCATCAGACCCAATTGGAAAATACTCATAGGGTCAACAGACAGACCTGGAACTATCTCTCTCTATATCTCTATATCTCCATCTATATTTTACCTATGTCTATCTATATAAGATGGGCAGGACAAACAATCCTGAGGAGGAAACAATGGGGCCGATGGTCCTAAGGCAGTGGTTCTCAACCTTCCTAATGTCATGATCCTTTAATACAGTACCTCATGTTGTGGGGAACACCCCCACAACCATAAAATGATTTTCATTGCTACTTCATAACTTTGATTTTGCTTCTGTTATGAATGGCCAACCCCTGTGAAAGGGTCATTTGACTCACAAAGGGGTCTTGACTCACAGATTGAGAACCACTGCCCTAGGGGGACATGGGAGAGGAGGGGGCAGGAAGGGGGAGCAGGGAGCCAACAAACTCAGGGTTAAGGGAAAAACAAGAGATCTAAAATTGATGGATAGAGGATGTGTAACACCTGGTGGGGTTTAATCACATGCAATGTACCCAAGAGGAATTACTGAGAGCAGAACGGAGGGTGAGCATGATAGTGGGGCAAGAGGAAAGTGAAAAGAAATAGAGGAAAGAAGTAGGAGGCAAAAGCTATTTATAGAAGTATAGCTAGAGGCGTGTGTATATGTAAACATCTTAATTTATAATGAAACGGATAGAGGCTAATGTCCATAAATTTATATGTTAAGTATTAGGATAGCAAACAGACTTTGAGCCTCTATTCAAGGCCTCCCTAAACACAAAAACACTTTGTTCTAATAACCCGGCACTCTTTGATACTCACCTTCCCAACATGACCACTGAAGACAAAATGGGTACATAAGCTAATGTGGTGAAGAAAGTAGATGGTGCCCAGCTATCAAAAGATATAGGGTCTAAACAACTTAAAGTTAAGCAAGCGGCCATTTAGCAGGGAAGCAAATATGCCCACATGGAAGAAGCCCACTAGCCAGTGTGATCATGAGGTGTTGATGGGTTCAGGTATTAAGAATCAAAAGATCCAAAATAAACAATTAACTTGATGTGAAAGAGTGGGTTGGGGTTGAGACCCAAAGTCTATCTGTACACAATTGGCCATCCCCCCAGAGAATGGTTACAAGGAAGGGACAATTTAACCAGGGTGCAGTATAGCACCAACGAAACACATCATTCCTCTAGTTCCTGAATGCTTCCTCCCCCCTCACTAACATGACCCAATTTTACCTTACAAATCTGGCTAGAGCAGAGCACATACATTGGTACAGATAAGCGTTCTCAACATATGGAATTCAGGACAGATAAAACCCCCAGGAAAAGTAGTGGGAGAATCAATATCACGAGGGTAGGGAGATGGTAGGGGCGGGGTGGGGAGTGGAAAGGGGGAACACATTACAAGGATGGATAGCTAGCCACCCCCCCCCAGAGGAACGCATAACAGAAATGTAGGTAAAGGGAGACAACGGACAGTGTAAGACATGAAATAGCAATAATAATATATAATTGATCAAGGATTCATGAGGGTAGAAGGGTGGGGGAGGAAAGGGGAAAAAAGAAGAGCTGATATCATGGGCTCAAATAGAAAGAAAATGCTTTGGAAATGTTGATGGGAACATATGTACAACTGCGCTTAATGCAATTGAATAATGGATGTTATAAGATTTGTAAGAGTCCCCAATAAAATGATTAAGAAAAATAAATGCATAGAGGGGTAGTGCAAGAGAGGAAGTCCTCAAAGAGATGGATTGACCCAGAGGCTGCGGCAATGGGCTCAAGCACAGGGACGGTTGTGAGGACGGTGCAGGACCAGGCAGTGGTTCCATGTACATCAGGTTGCCCTGTGTCAGAACCGGCTCGCCGGCACCTAACAACCACAACCACAATCCTGCAAAGAAGGGTTCTCTTACCTTTCCCATACTCTTTATGGTGAGTTTCTTGTGAAGAGCACAGTGCCGGGCACCCAAACATCGTGACCTTTTGTCCAATGGAATAATCTATCTTCCCTTCTGCTGCCCAGGGAGGGATGAACAGAAGTGAGAACTATTCATCGAATACGGGCGATCGGGACATGCTCTGAGTAACCTAAGCCTTCTTGTAGCCTGCCTTAGCAGCCTTCTTGAATTCTGTGATTTAAGTTCAACAGCATTTACTAATTTACATCCAGACATTGTGCTGGAGGCTCAGATTACAATCCAGCTTCTGTCCCTCAGGAGTCCCACCAGAGCAAGAGGGCAGGCTCCCTGGTCCCATGTCAGCCTCACTGTCATGGCTATGCCGGAGCCCTTTATTGCAGCCACCACCATGCCAGTCCATCTAGAGATTATTTTTTAATTTTTGAAAATATTTTATTGAACTACAGTAATCCTATGGATCATAATTTTTTGTAGCTATTTACAGAATCTGTTTTATTTATTTATTTTTCTTCTTTTTAAAAATCATTTTATTGGGGGCTCATACAATTCTTATCACAATCCATACATACATCCATTATGTCGAGCATATTTGTACATTTGTTGCCATTACCATTCTCAAAGCATTTGATTTCTACTTCAGCCCTTAATATCTGCTCCTCAATTTTCCCCTCTCTCCCCATTACCCCCTCCCTCATGAACCCTTGATAATTTATAAATTATTATTATTTTCTCATATCGCATACTGACGTCTCCCTTCACCCACTTTTCTGTTGTCCATCCCCCAGGGAGGAGGCCACATGCTCCTGTTCAAAGTTGTTCCAACAGAGCAAAGGGGTACTGTGTAGTTCAAAATGAGAGAAAATGTGCACCAAGGCTGTGTTCTCTCCATAGTTACTCACCCAGTCTACAGGCTGGGCAAATCACCTGACAAGCTCGCACAAAGCATCAGGATGGGAGGAAGACTCATGACTCATTCACAACCTGCACACACAGATGAAATATCCTTGGGAGGTAAAGTCAAGAGGACTGACAGACTTAGAGCTGGAGCCAAACCAAGACTCACTGCCATTGAGCCAGTGCCAACTCATAGTGACCCTACAGTATGGGGTCCAACTGCCCCTGTGGGTTTCTGAGATGGCAACTCTTTACTGGAGTAGAAAGCCTTGTCTTTCTCTTGAGGAGTGTCTGGTGGTTTTGAACTGCTGACTTTGAGGATGGTAGCTAACTCCATAATCCACTCTGGGGACCTTAAAATCCCAAACTCTCCCCATTGGTCCTCAAGTAGCACTTGCATGGACATCTTGATTCTGAAACACAGCATATTTGGGACTCTGGTTTTCAGCAGTCCTTCCAATATTTTTCACATTGTTTAAAACAAACAAACAAAAATGTCTATTTCAGAGAGGGCTACTCATTCCTGATCATTTGTTCCAATCATTCAATGTGTTAGTCCATTGAAAAGAAGGAGGGGTGGGGGTACATTAATATTATCACTGCTAGTGACATCCTGGAGAGGGGGGCCCTAGCAGGGTCTTCCCAATGTGCAGATAACATATTTAAATGCAGTCCTCAGTCAGTAATCTGCCGCCACCCCATCCTCCTCAGAGAGCTGCTTTATTGAACACTGTAATTGCCTGCATGCTGTTATTCATTTCTGTAGCTTTTGCTATTAATTAAATATTTTTGTTGAAAGCTCCCTGTGACATTTCTTGCCGCATTCTTGAATATCTGATAAGATACACAGTCAGTACACTGGTACCCGCTGCATTTAGCTGATAGTCTTGTCCCAGTTTCTAACCCTCAAAACGCTAAAGAAATGACACAGTTTTAGTGGAATGAGGACTTCTATTGTTACAGGATTTTTTTGGGGGGTGGGGGCAAGGGAAGGCCAAGAGTCTTAGTGAAATAGATGCAAATGTCACATTATAGAGTTCATTGTCTGGCTCAAGCTGGAAGTGGGCTAGAGCCTTACTCAAAGGTTGAGTCCCTTCCTTGGGTCAAAGACAGCACGCCTGGCCTGTCTACAGAAATCTCAGCCCGAGTGGAAACAGGGATTTAGTCATTCCTTATTTTACTAGTATTCCTGGAGGTCCAATGATAGACCAGGTCCTCTGCTAAATACTGTCGACATAAAAATGTAAATAACAAAAATGACAAAATCTATTAACTCACTTCTTTGAGAAAAATACAAATTCTCTGCCTGTAAGAAAACCACAGTAGAAGGTGTTCTTTAATTCTGGGTGTGAACCAACTGTTGTGAACAGCTGAGGCTCCAGGGGCTCTGAGGCTCTGGGGCTCAGGGGAGGCCTGAAAGCAAACACTGCCGAGCAGGAGGGATGGAGGGGTACGGAAGCAAAGTGTCCTGGCTGAGACAAGCCTGAGAAGCAGAGTGTTTGGATATGTAAAACCGATGGGCTGGCGCATCCTCTAGCCACCTAGTGACCTGGGTAACATGGATGAGGACTGTTATATCGGGGGTGTGAGACCCAGATATGGAGAGGAAGACAACACAGGGAGAAGATGCATCTCCACCCCGGACTTGAGGCTGGCCCAGAACAGGACAGTGTATTGTGCGTAGGGTCGCTAAGTGCTGCAACCAACACCGTAGCACTAACTACCGTAGCCCCACATAACGACCAGTCGGAGTGGGCAGAGCGGAAAGGAGAATGCGACTTGGAATGCAGGGGCAACGGAGAGCTGGGGGACCTCCTCCGCGATCCTGGGCCTGCATCTCCCGGAGCAGCAGTCTTGGAGAGTAGGCAGTGGGAGCATTTCCGGTAGGCGCTGGCCTCCTCAAAATGGGGACCACTGTGGTGGCCTAAGAGGGGTTCTGTTATGGACTGAACGGCGCCCCTCAAAACTTGTGTCAGCATCCTAGCGCCAACACCAGTGGATGTGATCTTCTATTTAGGAATAGGGTTTTCATTTGTATGGTAATGAAGCCACAGGGCGGGTCCTGAACCTAATCGCCTCTGAATTATGAAATGAGAACTAAGACCCGGAAACAAGCAGCACTGGTGGGAAGGAGATGCCACAGGAGGACTGGGGAGGAACGGAGGAACAGAAGCTGAACTAGACAAAGACTTTCCTCAGGGGTTGACAGCGAGAGGCAGACAGACAGTCGGCCGCTGGAGCCGGCCCCTAGATTTCATACGTCTGAACTGTGGGGAAAGAGATATGTTTGTTAAAGCACCCCACCCTCTGCCCCCTCCCCCGGCCCAACACACCCTCTGGGGGTATTTCATCAGAACAGCACTAGGTCACTAAGTCAGGGTTTCAGAAGGCCAGAGAGCATCCACCGAGGGGGTGTCAGACCAAGAAGAAGGGCAGCAGGTGGGACTTAGTGGAGCAGAGAGACTGCTTTTAGATGAAGTCGGAAACCCTTAGGGATGGAGAAAGCTCAGAGCAGGCATGTCTTTCACCTAGTAACACAGGAATTTAACCGCTAACAAGGTGAGGCAGCCCGAAAACATGCCGCTTGTTTAGTAATGATAGTAGCAATAAAGACCCTTCATGTACTCTAACCTCCGTCCGGAAAAGAGAGACAGATGGAAGCCCTAGTTGGCATGGACAGGCTCGGTCAGCAGCCTCGCTCCCCGGGGCTCAGCAGTGTGGTTCGGGTGGGGTGGGGAGGTGGAGGGGGAGACCCTGAAAGAGAGAAAGGGCAGGAGCCCTGACACCAGTCCTCACTTCGTGGCAGCTGTCTGCACCCGATGTCGCACAAGTTGTTGCCCCTTTGGGGGCTTCGGTTTCTTGGGCTCCTAAGAGGGACAAGATCATTCAGCAGTCCCTTCCAGCTAGGCGCTCATCATTCCCGACGACGACGAGCTATTTACAGCACACTGGAGCTTTTAAATGCAGGTGCCTCCCAACACTGGGTGAGGGTTACAAAGGTAAATATAACAAAGTGAGAGAGAGCAAAAAGTTAAGGTTCTCATGGCAACCGTAATTCACAGCAGCTGTGCATTGTTAAAGGCCCTTCTCCTGACAGGCTGATGAATAATCCCAAAGTCTACCTATTGTGCAGGAATTTTCAAGGACCCTCTTTTTTTGGGGGGGGGTGGGAGTTGTAGTGTGGGGGTAGGGGGGTAGAGGGAGTACAGAGGTAAGACTATCTCATCATTTTAATGAGATCTTTTAATCAATGCAAAAGTAACACTTTCAATGAAGGTGCCCAAATAAAAAATGCATTTATATTTAACGAGGCACTCCATCTATTTATTATTTATGCAATAATAAATGCCAGTTGGTTATTAATAAAATACTGCTCCGTCATTAATCCTCGATAAATACAGTTAGAGTAATTAGTATTAAAGTGACACAGAATACTTCATAATGAGAAGGTAATTTTCTCCACGTTAATGGATTATTCAAACAAACCTTGAATCTGCAGTTATCAAGAGCAAGACCCTCTAGGGAATGGCACCAGGGAGTTCCAGCACAACCTTGAAAACTTTGAAAGTTGGAAGACTTGAAAATGAGGCCAGCAGGTGTTCTCAAACTGTTATTTTGTCTCAGGTTTCTCAACAGGCCAGGCTGGTGACAGACATAGGTGCTTTCTCAACCACTGGGCTATGAGTAACTGTGTGACCTGGCCAAAGGCACTGCGGCTCTGTGAGCCACGGTGCCTTCTTTGAATAAGGTGGATAATGAGAATTAAATGAGATTATGTATCTTTTAAAAGCCTGGTGCTGGGCTCAGCACAGAGTAGATGCCTGATAAACGACGGCCTGACTAAATCCCATAAGGAGCAAGTATGCGTCGTGAGCGTGCTAAGGGGAATGGTAAGCCCTGGGCTCCTGAGGATGCCACAGTTTAGAAAGTAACCCTCCCTGTTTGAATTGAATTCAGATTCCTTATCTTTCCCCTCTCCGTCCCTGAAAATGTGATTACTATTCATGAAGACACACATCGGTCCTTTCTGGTTGATCTGAGCTGTTTTCATAGATGCCAGGCCACCTTGACAGCCTCTTACTTCCAACTGTGTCAGGAATCACACAGGAGCGTGGAGAAGTGTAAATCAGAGAATAAAGAAAACTGTATTCTCACCCCCCCCCCACACACACACACACATACACTCATCAACCTCAGCCAATCATTTCTCCTCCCTGGGAGGACCACATAGCTCCCCTTATTGTCTGAACCACTAATGATTTGTAAGAGTCCCTCAGCTTTGGGCATAGAAGTACTTTAAAAGCCCTTCCTGTAACTTATGGGAGTTTGAGGATTATTCTCTCTTCCTTAGAGATTTGATGTATGGCCAGGTCACTCTTCAATGGAAGGGAAAAAAATGCAGTTAGTGACTCTGGAGAGCTCAAAGCATTGAGGTAGGGGAAGGGCACCCCCAGGGATTAGCTCCATTAATTCAATTTAAAGGAATGTTTGTGAGCAGGGTAAAGGAGGGGGACTGGTGGTGGCTCCATGGTAGATTTCTTGCCTTCTGTGCAGGAGATCCGGGTTCGATCCCTAAGCTATGCTCTGATGACCCTCCCCCTCAGTCAGTAGCGTCTTGTAAGGGGGTATGATGCTGAGCAGTCTTCAGTGGAACGTCAAGACTAAGAAATGCCTGGCAACCTATTCTGTCTGTGTCTTCTGATGAGTGAAAGTAAAAAATGATGAATTCCCTTAGAAAGTCTTCCCTAATTTGAGCTAGTTCTTTGCACCATCTCCCCTAGCACTTCTGCCAGTGACAGTATAGTCCAATGTCACAGTGTGCTAGGATGGGCTGGGTTCAGTTCTTGATTTTACCATTTCTGATTCATGTGTATGGCCCTGAGCCAATTACTTGTTAGTACCTCGTGCCCGAGTTCCCTCACCTGTGAGGCTAGGCTAGCAATAGCACTTTCCTTACCAGGGAGTTTGTGAATTTAAAAGAAGTCAATACTTCTAAAGCATCTAGAACAATGCCAGAAATGTACTCACTGCTCAACTACTATTATGGCACTCTGGGGTAAGCTACTACAGAGTCTGGGGTTCAAGTCTACAAGCTGCTCCATGGAAGACAGGAACTCTGCTCCCATGAAGATTCACAGGCCTGGACGCCCTAGGTAGGGTGGCTATGAGTCAGAACGAGTCCTGATGGCATAGGAGGTTACACGTTGAACTGATGACTGCAAGGTCAGCAGCTCCATGGGAGAAGATGAGGCTTTCTACTCCCATAAAGAATTAGTCTCAGAAACACACAAGGGCAGTTCTACCCTGTCCTATAGGATCCCTATGGGTTTAAATCAATTAGTTTGTGACCATCAGACTTGAGTGGAAAACACTCCTAAAGGCCAACAAACAGTCCTTGAACTAAAAAACTTTGTGCCAAGTCAGAATTGAATGGATGGCCGTGGATTTGGTATGGTTTTTATTTAACATTATTATCAGTACTCCATCCATTCACCACAATCTGCTCCTTTTGACTTTAAGCATGCTAAGCATTTTGATCACCTATTCCAAATTGGGTGCTGTACTGAAAAGAGCCTATGTTTCTGAGACAAGCAAAGATGAGTTTAAGGTTTTCATCTGCTACTTAATGTAAGGCGCCCTGCTGGCATTGGGGGTTACAAGTTGGCTGAGAACCACAAACTTCTCAGGTCGAACCCACCAGGTGGTCCTTGAGAGACAGATGAGGCTTTTCTCGCCAGTAAAGATTTACAGCCTCAGAGACCCAAAAGGGGGGGCTTACTCTGTTCTATACTCTAGTCTACAGGCATTTGTGAATTGGAATCAACACAATGTCAATGGGTATCACTTATCTTTCGTGCCTGGTAGAAGTTTCTTAATCTTAACCTCAGTTCCCTAGATAGTTAGACACCAACCAACCAACTACCCACAAGAAAATGGGAGATAGAGTCGTGGTACCCTTCAGAACTACCTCACCCAGAACTGTTGGGTTCCGTAGGCTAAAAGATTTATCCTGTCCTATAGGGTCGCTATGAGTCGGAATCGACTTGATGGCAGTGAGTTTGCATTTGGGTTTGGGTTTGGAATGAGACTGACAGGCACATTACTGAGAGAACTTGTCTACAGCCATCCACTGATCAGAGAGACCAGTTTAAATGTGTCTTGTGTGGAACAAGCCCAGGTGTGTATGAGTTGGAACCTAATCCTCCTTGACTTCCCCTTGAGCATGCTCACAGAGCTCTCGGCAGCGAACAGAGCATTTCAGGCTTCCCCAACATTTTTTTTTTTTATCACAGAAATCTTTTGTGAAGGCATGCCTACAAACATTTTATAGAAAACTGACATTCCACAGAAAGCCATTGGGAAGAGTTCATCTCAAGTCTTCCTTTTTCTCAGATGAGCTGTATGGATCCATAAAGGGAATCTTACTCTGGTGACACAACACACCTGTTGTAAGTGGAGGCCACTCCCAGGATCCCAGGCACTCAATCTGATGTTGGCTCAGGGACATTTCCTGATGGATGGATTGAGACTCATTTCCCCAGTCAGCATGGAATGACAATCACACACAACAGACTAGAATCTGGGCTTTGCTGGGAGATTACAGAGAAGAACACAGATTGTGACCCTCAAAGTATGAGGTTAAAATTATGAAGAGAGGCATGTGATCAACACTTCTAAGTACTGAGCTAGAGAGAATTCTGACCTGCCAGGTAATGACCGAGCACCTACCAGTACCATGCCCGGAGCAGGTAGAGAGAGTCACAGGGACAGAGGTACAGTGCTGACATGGTATTTCCTAGCTGGATAGCACAGCACAAATTAGTCAACTGCTCGTTGAGTTCCTCTCCTCTTTAAGATCCACACATGGAGTAAACCTTCTAGAGTAGCTTGTGGAAGGAATGTTTGTAAGCACAGAATTTAGCACATATACAGACACATAGTAAATGCTCACTAAGTGACACGATTTCCATCTGGAGGAGGATATAAGGGATTTTGAGGCAACAATGCTCACTTACTTCTTCCTCTTGGGCATTAGCAACTGAATTAATGCTTGGTTTTATTAATGAGTACTGTATAGGTATCTTAATTTAGATTTCCAGGACCTAAGGTACAATGCTGGCTTTGCCCATTGATCTCCCATTACCACAGGGGACAGGGTCCCACTGAGAGAGATTTATTAATAAGCATGTATACTGTATTTCTAAAAATGCCACAGAATCGCTTTTTTTTAAAATAAGCATTTGTGGACTGCTGTGACTATATCCATGAACATCTTTAATCTGCACAGTTCCTGCCAAAGAGCCTCCTTTAAGAAAAGATTCTTTAGAAGTTACAGTTTATTGATCATCTACTATAAACAAGACCCTGGGCTGGGTCTCTGACATACACGATTTTTCTTCGTGTTCAACACAAGCCAAGGAGGAAAGTCTGATGGACTCTACATCGCTGTGAAGATACTGAAAACCAGTCGATTTTAGTGCAAAGCTGTGCTTCTCAGAATATGGTCCCCAGGCCAGGAGTATTAGCACCTGTGGGTTCATGAAATGTGCAAATTATCAAGTTCTACCCAAGATCTGGTGGCAGTTTGAAACCACCAGCCTCTTCCAAGGGAGAAAAATGAGGCTTTCTATTCCCAGAAACAGTTTTAGTCTCCAAAACCCAGACAGTTATTTCTACTCTATCTGAAAGGATTGCTGTGAGACAGAATTGACTCACTGGCAGTAAATTTGGCTTTGTTTAGGGGGCCTCGATCTGCAGCTTCTGCACAGTGCAGATGGCTCACACGCTTTGCTGTTAACCAAGGGCTGTGCTGTTTGCACTCACACAGAGGCACTTTGGAAGAAAGGCCTGCCCATGTCATCCTAAAAATCAGCCTCTGAAAATCCTAAGGAGCCTAGTTGCAGCCTGGTACTCCTGGGATTGCCACACACTGGAGTAGATTCAACTACAGCTGGCTTTGTGCTTGTGATTGTAACTCTAGCTCAACTGCCCTGACAGCCCCCTGGGTGGGACTCTGTTTCTGTGTTTTAACAAGTCCCCGAGGTGATTCTGAAGTGCCCAACGGTTTGAACTTCACAGGCTAAGGATTTAGCTTATGAACACACAGAAACTTGTGAGGTTGGGCTTTAAGCTCAGGTCCAACTGACGACAAAATAGGATCTTTCACAACGGGATGCCCAACCAGGACAATTTACAGGAGAAAATCCATGGAGGGGGAACTTACCAATGCCTGAAGATATATTGAGCTGTCTTAAGTGGGAATAGGACCATGCTACTGGCATCTGATGGATAGGGGCCAGGGACAGTGCTAACAATCCTGCAATGCACAGGGCAGCCCCAGCAGAGACTTGTCCAGTCCACAATGCCAACCCAAACCAACTGCAGTTTGTCCCGAGTCATAGCAACCCTGTCGGTCAGGGTAGACCTGCCCCTGTGGCTTTCTGAGACTACAATCCTTTGTGCAATGAGAGAGCCTCATCTTTCCCTCAAACAGGGCCACTGGTGGTTTCGAGATGCTGACCTTGTGGTTAGCAGTACAATGTGTAACCACCACACCATGTGTAATACTGGGACACCTTGAGGTGGGTCACTTCATGCTGCTTTTGAAAAGGCATTTGAAAGAAGGGAGGTGAGGTGGCAAAGAGAGGACAGAGTCAGAGCCCAAGACAAAATCCAGCTGGAGAGGCTGGGAGAATCTTGGCAGATTAAGAGGTGGGGGTGGGGGAGGAGACCTGGAATTCTAGAGAGAAGAAAGAGAAGCAGGAAGGATGGAAGGAGGGGAAGGAGGGAGGCAAGGGGCTTAGTGACTGATGGGGGTGGGTGGGGGCAGACTTGGGGGGACGTCTGGGCCCGCTCTTGGATGGCAGGAGGCTAGTACTCAAAATGGTCATTTGAACAATCATTATGCGAGAGCCTGGGAGCTACGCAGCCTGGAAGCATAAATAAGTCTTCTGTATGTCGTGCTTAGTGGAACTTTTGGACATGAAATGTACTTACAAAATAATGTGGCATTTCAAAAGCATGCTGTCCTTTGAGAAGCCAGGGTCTGGAACCAGAAAGAAAATGTCTGTATGGACAATTACCAGACTGTAACAGCCAATGAATGTGATTTGTAACTTGCAGCTGCTATATTTATTTCAGCATATTAACATATATAGACGTTTGTCACCTCACAAAACGCCTCGAATATTTTCTCTCCCAGCAAGAGTGCCACCAGCCCTGCGGCCTCTCTCCCCCTCTTTGTGTCTCTGCTCTCTCCAGCTGCTTGTCGCTGCTCATGCCCGGCAACCTTCCTCCTTTCTGTCTCCACCTACCTTTCCCCTTTCTCCCCCTCTCTGGTCTCCGTCTCTCTTTTCGCTCTTTCTCTGATTTTCTTCTCATCACCTCTCCTCTGTCCTCTCTGCATGCCATCTCTTCTTCCTCTAGATCCTGGATCTACTTCCTGTGCCTTCATTCTCCAAATCAATGGTTGTGTTTTCCCTTCGCCTACGTCCTCCCCATTTCCCACTATTCTTCCCTTTCCTCTTAACTTCTCCCCTTTTCTCTCCCAAACCTTTAATTCTCAAACCTCGCCCCACTTTCCAAGCCCATGGGTGATACAAACAGTTGACATGCTCAGCTGCTAACCGAAATGTTGCAGGTTTGAGTCTTCCCAGACGTGCCTTGGAAGAAAGATCTGGAAATCTATTTGCAAGCAAGCAAGCAAATAACCAGCCTTTGCAAACCCTATGGAGCACAGCTCTACTCGGACACAACTGGGGTGACCCTGTGCCAGGCTTGTATCCACAGCAATTGCTCCCCGGACGCCCTCCCCATGCGCAGGCCCTCTTTGTCTGAAGTTCCAGTAAAGCCTCCGCCAGCTCGTCATCTTCTACTGAAGGGCTCCTCTCCTCAGACCGAAACCTCCGTTGAGTTCTCAAAGACATACAACTCTGTCTTGGAAGAAGTAAGGCCAGTGTGCTCCTCAAAGGTAAGGATGGCAAGACTTCACCTTACATGCTTTGGACATGCCGTCAGGAGAGACCAGTCCCTGGAGGACATCATGCTTGGTCGGTGGAAAAGAGGAAGGCCCTCAATGAGATGGATTGAAACAGTGACTGCAACAACGGACTCAAAGAAGAATTGTGCAGTGGGCGCAGGGCTGAATGGTGTTTCATTGCGCTGTGCACAAAGTGGCTGTAGATCGGAACAGGCTCAGGGGTGCTAACAACAGCAGCAGCCAGCGTGGGAACGCTCGCTTTGAGAAAGAGGACAGGGACTGTCAGAGAGGCAAGAAGCACAATGACCCTGCCTTCCCTCTGCCCTAGGAGAACCGTGACTCATTTCTAGAAGTTTAACTGTGAATGGAAGAGAAAAAGGATCATAGCAGGTGTGACTGGGGGAAGATGGGCTCTTGAGATGGGAAGGTTATCCTGCCTTAGGTGAGTGTGTTCGGTGTGCAATTACAAGGGTCGTTCTCCAAGAGAAGCAGAGGGGGACAGAGGGTGAGGAGAACGCAATGCACCTAAGGAGACACAGATTGGAATGATGAGACTATGAACGGAGGCATGCCACCAGCCCCAAGAGGCTGGACGAGTCGATGAGTGGGCCTTTCCCAGAACCTCCAGAGAAAACATAGCCTTGCCAACACCTTGATTTCGAACTCTGACCTCCAGAACTGTGAAATCATACTTCTCTGAGGTTTTAAGGCACCAAATGGGTGCTGCTTTGGTGGCGCGGCTGTAGGGAAGGAACAGAATGACCTTGAACTCAAATTCTTCCCAATGTCAAGGTTTAGGCTTGTGGATCTTTGCTTTTTCTATTTATTCTGTGACTTCCTCCTTAATTTATGATTGGCACAGCTCTGTGTTAGGATCTAGGAAGGCCTGGTGGCAATGTTGGGTCAGCGTTGAACTGCTAACCACAAGATGGGCCGTTCAAATCCACTCTAATCCTTGAGAGAAAGTTGAGGTATAAGCTCCTTTAAAGATTTATAACCTCAGAAATCCTACATAGGGTCACTATGAGGCAGAATCTGCACAGTGGCAACGTGTGTTGTTAGGATCTTAGAAAAAAAAGATGAAGAAAAAACCCTGACTGCCGCTGAATGTATTCAGATCCATAATGACCTTATAGAACAGCGTCAAATTGCCCCTGTGGGTTCTGAGACTGTAAATTTTTTAAATTGTTTTATTATGGCTCATACAATTCTTATCACAATCCATACATACATCAATTGTGTAAAGCACATTTGTACATTCATTGCTCTCATCATGCTCAAAACATTTGCTCTCCATCTAAGCCCCTGGCATCAGCTTCTCATTTTTCCACTCCCTCCCTGGTTCGCCCTCCCTCATGAACATTGATAATTTATAAATTATTATTTTGCCTTATCTTGCCCTGTCCGACGTCTCCCTTCTCCCACCCTTCCTTTGTCCATTCCCCAGAGAGGGGGTCACAAGTAGATCCTTGTAATTGGCTCCCCCCTTCCAAACATCCTCTCCCAGTGTCACCACTCCCACCACTGGTCCTAAAGGGATCATCCACCCTGGATTCCCTGTGTTTCCAGTTCCTATCTGTACCAGTGTACATGCTCTGGTCTAGCCAGATTTGTAAGGTAGAATTGGGAACATGATAGTGGGGGAGTAGGAAGCATTTAGGGACTGGAGGAAAGTTGCATGTTTCATCATTGCTACATCACACCCTGACTTGCTTGTCTCCTCCCTGAGACCCTTCTGTAAGGAGATGTCTAGTGGCCTACAAATGGGCTTTGTGTCTCCACTCAGCACTTCCCCCCTCATTCTGATAAGGCCTGATACCCTTCGACACCTTGTGATTGCACAGACTGGTGGGCTTCTTCCGCGTGGGCTTTGTTGCTTCTGAGCTAGATGGCCCCTTGTTTACCTTTAAGCCTTTAAGACCCCAGATGCTATACCTTTTGATAGCCAGGCACCATCAACTTTCTTCATCACATTTGCTTATGTACCCATTTGTCTTCAGCGATCATATCATGGAGGTGAGCACACAATGATATGATTTTTTTGTTCTTTGATGCCTGATAATTGATCCCTTCAGCACCTCATGATCACACAGGCTGTTGTGCTTCTTCAACATGGGCTTTGTTGCTTCTGAGCTAGATGGATGCTTGTTTACCTTCAAGCCTTCAAGACCCCAGAGATTCATCTTTTGATAGCTGGGCACCATCAGTTTCTTCGGCACATTTGCTTATTCACCTGCCTTGTCTTCAGTGGTTGTGTTGGGAAAGTGAGCATCATAGAATGCCAATTTAATAGAACAAAGTATTCTTGCATTGAGGGAGTACTTGAGTGGAGGCCCAATGTCCTTCTGCTACCTTAATACTAAATATATATATATATATATATATATATATATATATATATATATATATATATATATATATATATATATATATTTCCCCATCCTCATATATAAATATATTTTCATATGTACATGCCTTTACTAAACCTCTATAAATGCCCTTTGCCTCCCAGCTTTTTCCTCTATTTCTTTTGACTTTCCTCTTGTCCCACTATTGTGCTCAGTCTTCATTTGGGTTTCAGTAATTCCTCTTGGTTACATTACCCTTGATCATGCCCTACCAGGTCTCCTATGCCCTCCTCACCACTGATTTGGATCACTTGTTGTTCCCTTGTCCCTGGGTTTGTTGACACCACTACCTTTCCCCCCACATTCCCCTCTCCCAAACCCCCCCGCAACTGTCGGTTCCATTGTTTTTTCCTCCAGATTGTTCATCGAGCCTAACTTATTTAGACAGACCTGCAAAGATAATAGCATGCACAAAAACAAGACAGAGCAAAACCAAACAACAATACGCAGCAAAACAACAACAACAAACCAATGACAAAAAACAAAACAAAACACAAGAAAGAAAAGCTTGTAGTTAGTTCAAGGATCATTTGTTGGCCTTTAGGAGTGTTTTCTAGTCCAGTCTGTTGCGGCACCACGTCCTGGCCCCGAAGTCCACCTTCAGCATTCCCTGGGGACCTCGCTGCTCCATTCCCTTGCTATTCTGTTGCACCCCCTTAGTGTTTTGCCTCAGTGTGGCAGGATCTGATTGGGCACAATTCCCACACTGTGTCCGCTGTTGTCCCCTGTAGGGCCATGGGTCAGTGGAGACTGTAACTCTTTACGGGAACACAAAGCCTCATCTTTTTGGAGCCTTTGTAATCTTTAAAGCTGTGCTTCAAATGAATTCATTCTTGTCCAACTCCCTGCTGAAAATTTGTATTTCCACTGTACATATACTGAATGAGAATCTATAATTTGGCAAAATCCCTAAGTGAGTCTTATGTACCCCCTAAAAAAAGCCTCACTGCCATGGAGTTGGTTTGATTCATAGCAACCCTCCAGGACAGGGTAGAATTGTCCCTGTGGGTTTCTCAGACTATAACTCTTAACAGGAGTAGAAAGCCTCACTGTTTCCCTGGTGGCTTTGAACTGCTGACCTTGTGGTTAGCAACCCAATAGCCACTATGTCACCAGGGCTCCTATGGGTCCATAATGATTCTTATGTCTACCTAAGAATTATCTCAGATCTTAGAACAATGTAGACTCTGGTCTGGTCTCTCTAGGGAGGGAGCGCGGGGAGGAATGCAAACGCGGAGTGGCCCCTCATCTTCAGTTTGAAGCCGCTCTGTAATCGTGTGAGTAAATTACAAGTGTCGGTTCCCATACATGATTGTGCTGACATGGGTACAATTGCCTTACCTCCGCGCCCTTTACTCCCTAGGTCTACTAGAACATAGCAATAAAACTCTCAACCTGGCGGACCTCGTTTCTGCCTTTTTGTGGCTTTTAAAGGCAGAGGGGCAACTTTCCTTTAGATATCAGAGGCAAAAACAATTGGTAGATGAGATGAACGATTAACGAAGTTGGCAGAGAAAATCCACTGGCATTGAAATATGGAGGAACCCACACGACATTGGATGAATTAATCCTTGGATTTCAAATTCATTATAAAGGGCACCCACCTAACAACCAACCAAAGAAACCAACACAAGATCGGAGAGTTTGAACTCATGAGACATTTACTAGCCTTCCAAACTCAGACACTTTTTAATGTTTTGGATCTTATTTATCTGTAAAATGGGGAGGAGTCTATCCGGTGAAAGATGGTTGTTGTCAGGGTCGATTATGAAGCGTAGAAACCGGGCTACTAACTGCATTAGACAGCAGTTCAAACTCACCAGCTACTCCTCAGGGGAAAGATGAATGAGGCTGTCAACTCCCGTGGTATCCTTGGTGCTTTAGTGGCTACAAATCGGGCTGTGATCTGCATGGCCAGCATTTTGAAAGCACCAGCTGCGCCTCAGGAGAAGACTGGCTTTCTACTCCCGTACACAGTTACCGTCTCAGAGACCCACAGGGGCCGCTGTGAGTCAGCATTGACTCGATGGCAGTGAGTGTTCAACTTTGGTGACGAGTTTTAGTCTTGGAAACTCACAGGGGGCATTCTACCGTCTTCTACAGGGTCGTTATGAGTCAGAATCTTCTCAATGGCACAACTTTGGGTTTGGTCTCGGTCATCACATTGAAGGAGTGCTGGGGCGCTGGGGCTAAGTGTTGGGCTACTTACCACAAGTCTGGCAGTTCAAGGACTTGATGAGATGGCCTACATCGTGGTGCTGGCCTGGTGGCTGGGCACGGTAGGCATCCATCATCACCTCTGTCTCCTTCGGCCTCTCTGACTGTCCATGTGTGCTTCCCTCTACTTTACTAGCAAAGGAAAGCTCTCTGAAGCAGCTTGATGTCCGAGCTTTGCTTTATTGGCATGATTTCAAATAGAGAGGTTTCGCTTGTGTGAAATCTAACTACTTACCATTTACTATGGTATCTACTATTTACCATCGGCATGGTGGAAGGAAAAGGCTTCATTTGACCCATCAATTCTTAGCCAAAGCTCCCAAGGATTTCTTTCAGCATGTCAACCCCCCAATTTCTCCTAGGAGAAGATTCAGATGAGGGAACGTTTCTTGACTGGACTCTCGGGGACAGCCTTCATTTCAGAGCGCACACTGGAGTGGATCCGATCAGAGCCACACTGTCTTTGTGTGTCGGCTTTGGCATTAAACCTGCCTCTCTGGCACCCGGTCCATGTCAGGGCCTTCCACTTGGATTGAAAGTCCACTGGGTCATTGCTCTCTGACTGACATCTGTGACTGCCTCCCAGGCAGGGCAGCCACATGGGAAAAGCTGCTGGCCATCACTGTCAAATGACTGCTCTGAGCACCTGTTGGACTTGAAGTTTACAAACAAAAGCAGAAACTAATACGGTCCATTCTCACAGTCACAGTCCAGCCCAGGTTTGCTCTGCTTGGTTTGAAGCCCAGAATTACCTCTCATTCATGGCAGACTCTGCAGTCTTCACCTGCGCCCCCCCCCCCCTCAGGTCAGAAAGGGAACCCCTGGGAAATCCATTAGCAGATGCTTGCCTTCCCTACCCAGTGCTAGGCCAGGGTCTTGGCGGTGTCATGGGTACAAGTAGGCTGCAATTTGAGTCGTTAGCAGTTTGAAACCAGCAGCAGCTTGCGGGAGAGAATCTGGGCTTTTTACTCCTGTAAACAGTTACATCTTGGAAACCCACATGGGGTTTCCGCGAGTCGGTGTTGATAAGATGGCAGGGGGATTGGTTTGGGTTTTAGTGCTAGGTCACCCAGCACTCGGCTTTTGAGGCTGTGAAATAGCAGGGCTCATACTGAGACTCATCCTGTAAGGCTGGTGGTTCAACCCTACCCAGAAGACCCTCAGAAGAAAGGTCTGGTGATGTGCTCAGAAACATTCACAGCCCTCAAACCCTGTGGAGCACAGTTCTAGTGTGTACCACGTCACCGTCTTGAGTCAGATTTCAAGCCAGGCTCTCCACCAGGGAATCAGAACCAAAGAACTGAGAAAAACAGGCCAGCGAGACCAGCTTAATCCGGACAGCTTTCTGAAGGGCTTCCCACTAACTTCTTTATTCTTCTTCGGGATGGATCCAGAGGTCAGCGATGCTACTATGCTGATGATCCTCCTTTTACAGTGGCAGACCCCGAGGGGCAGGGCCCCGGCAGAGATCATGCAGCTCCAGAGGGGGAGAGGTGTGACTCACCAGCCGTGAGTCCAGGCAGGGCAGGGTTTACAATACTCAGCCATGTGCCATTTGGAAGCACTTGGAAGACCTGAAAGATCCTTTGCCTTAACCCAGGGCCAGAGGACAAGTAGAGATGAAGCACATCACACAGATGCCGTTGCCATCATCATTTTCAAAGCATTCCCTTCCCACTTGAGCCCCTGCTATCAGCTCCCCATTTCTTCCCCCTTCCTCCTCCACCCTCCCTCCCTCACGAACCCTTGATGAGTTATAGATGATTATTTTCAGGTCTTATATCATCCTCTGTCACCCCTCACCCATTTTTCTGTTATTCATCCCCCTGAGAGGGGTTACAGGTTGATCCTTGTGATCAATTCCCCCTCTCTTACTTCACCCTCCCCTAATCCTCCTGGTATCTTTACTCTCATTGTTGGCTCTGAAGGGTTTATATATCCTGGATATCCTATGTTGTGGACTGTAAGAGCCCCCAATAAAAGTATTTAATAAAAAATTAAGAAAATTAAATTAAGAAAAGAAAATCTCAAAAGCAGAAGAAAATATTTTAAGTGCATGAGAAAATTTCTGAATGTAGTTCCTTGGATACATGTAGTCAATCTATCCAAGCTACTTCACCAAATGTGTTCCTAAAATAAAAGATTGTAAATACAAACAAAAAAAGAAAGTCAAGTAGAGATGAAGCTTATTGGAAGACATCATCAGGAGGAGGGATCTGGATGCTGCACTGGGCACCCTGCTAACAAGGCTGAGGGTCACTGAGGTGAGTGCAAAGAGAAGAGCGGCTGGGTACAATGAACGTGAGACAAGGTAGCTTTCTCCACGGGGCCAATGTTCAGGGGAGTCAGACGCCGTGGATTTAAACCTGGGCTCTGCTGTGCACCAGCGATGTGAGGCATTTAATCTGCCTGGAACCCAGTGACTACATCTAGATTCTAGGGGCATTAATAGTACTGTGCCCATGGGGTTAGCCTGACAAGACCAGCACGCATGAGGTTCTGAGGATGGCACCGGGCCCACAGAGAGCATTCACTCAGGAAACGTGCATCTTAGCATCTTACTTCCCCAGGTCTGGCCTGTGCCCACAGCAGGATCCTATTTTCATGCCATTGAGCTGATCTTTATGCACAGTTTCATTTAGCACTGGTTTCATTTCTCAGTCAGAGTCACCAGGGTGTCACAAGGCCTGCAAGATTGGGAGTGGTCTGAAGAACAAGGACCAACTCAGCCTCACTGGGGACTGTCCTCGGTGTCAGTTGTGTCCTGTGTAGGTTGTAGGAAAAGGGTCAAAGCCTGTCACCGAGAGCATCCCCATACCCACTGCCACTGAGTCAGTCCCGACACATAGGGATCTCCCTATACATCGTTTCTGGGAACAGACTCCCTCTTCTTTCTCCAGCAGAGTAGTTGGTGGGTTTGAACTATTGCCCTTGGAGTTAGACGCCGAACCCACATAATCACCAAAACTCCTTTGCTTAAAACAAAAGCTATGTGTATTTCAAACATAAAGCCTGCCTCCTGAAGAGTGAGAAACACATGCATTCACGTCCCACCCCCTACCCCCATTTGGTTGCTTGCTCTCTAGAACACTGTTGTATTTAGGGTCCAAAAGAAAACAAGAGCACCTAATAGCACCCACCCAGTTCCCCTTCCTCCCACTGAGAAGAAATCGATACCCCAGTCTTCTTAGTCATGACTGAGCCATTTACTACAAGGAATCCCTGTGGTCTAAGCAAGGAGACGGAGCATCGTGAGCAGACTGGAATGGCACTGGTTTCTCCAAAAGTGTGCTTCTTTCTTATTTGTTTGTTTAGAACATTTCCCAATATGTATTACACACCAGAGAACTCATCCATGTTAAGCACCTATTGACTTTTAGCGTTTTTTCAGTCGTATAACCATCTCCAAAAATCATTCAGAACATTTTAATAATCCCCCATCATCATAAGATCCCTTGTGCACATGTACTTTTGAAGAAAAGAAAAACACCTGCCAGGGATGAGGAGAGGCCATGGACAGCACCAATAGTTAAGTGCTCAATGTCCAGGCCAAGGGTTAGCAATTGAAATCCATACTGATGCACCTGAAGTCTCATCTGATTTTGGACTTCACAAAAAAGGAGAATGCACTCCATATTGGCCTCTATCCTCCAACCTTCTTGGCCCATGTGGATACCAACCGTCCCTTCCACAGCACTCTCCACTTCTCTGCTGGGTTCAACAGAACTCACAGAACTTACTCATGAGCATACGGTTTATTAGTGAAGCTAACAGCTTAGATAGAAGTCAGGATGTGAAATGTTAAAGATACAGTCTTTTTGTCAGCAGTGCCTCTTGGTCCATCAGGTAGGCTTATCTGTCTCTGGCCCTCTGCGTCAGCAGCTGGTCCCTCTCCTGCCTGAACCAGTGTGGCCAAGCTGGGGCCAGTAAGCCCACTGCTGCCTCTGCTGCTGCTGCCTCTCCATATAGGGATCTCAGGGTGCAAAGACGCACTTCACTTGTTGCTCTTCTTTCTTGATGGCTGTAAGATTCCCCCATCCCAGATCCAGAGATGGCTTACTGTAGACCCAGTCGAGTGGCAACACTATCCAATCCCCTCTTATTAGACCCAAATACCTTATTTGCATGATCCCACGCAGTCACTCAGTGGGAGTTAAAAGACTGAGGGTATGACTAAGTCATATCAAGTAGTATCGCTTCATCATAACACCTCACAAGAGAGGCCTAGTGATCTCCTTGTGAAAAGCCATAGCCTTGACCTTCCAATAGAACACACCTACTCTGACACACATGGATCACCATGTGTCTTGTTTTACTAGACAGCAACTAACAACAGCCAAGAACAACACGGTTTTGGAAAAGCTGGAACAAAGGGGAAGAGCTGCATAGGACGCCCGGTGCCAGGGCAAATGTCTATGCCAGATTTTGAGACAGGAATCCATGGGCCTGTGCGAGGACACTTTCCTGTCACTGCAGTGACTGAGCATGGACGGGACCATCATCATTGAGAACACAGGACTGCTGGCCCTGCCCAGAGAGCAAACCTCCTAGTGTGAGGCCAAAGAAAGCTGTCGTTCTGCTCCCACCATACGTCGAGGGAAGCTGCTTTGAAGAGAAATCAGTCCACATGCTATGGCCTCTTGGGGATTCCAGATCCAAGGCCAGAAAAAAATTCTGAATAAGACTTAATGAGGAAGATTATTTTTGATCCGTCAGGTCACAGGAGCTGAGCTGTCGGTCAGCACGCTTCATTGATTCACCATCGTCTTCATTGGCAGCATGAAGGCTCCAGCATTTAGAAATCCACGGTGCCCAGGCACTGCGCTGCACTCACAAACCCATGTCCAACACAGGCCAGTCTTATTTAACTCTCACCGCCGGCTAACGCAGGGATGGTGGATATTCCTGCTTATTCATCCAGGAGAACATGAAAGGTCAGGGAGGTTGAGAGACTTGCCCACACACATACAGTGAGCACGTGCCAGATCAGAATTCAAAATGGAGTCGGTCTGATTCCAAGCCTTGGCTCTCCTGGAGTATCATCCTAGGAGCCCTGGCTGTGCAGCGGTGAAAGCGCGCGGCGTGCGTAGTAACCCACCCTGTGTGCTGCAGGAGAGAGAGGGGCGGCCTGCACTGGTCAGTAGCAGAGCCTGGGAAACCCTGTGGGACAGTTCTACTCTGTGGGAATGCACTGCATGCCAAGGAGGACGTATCATGATGGAGGTCCCCAGGTGGTACAAACAGTAGCACACCCAGATGCTATTCAAAACGTTAGGGGTTCAAGTACATCCACAGGTGCCTTAGGATAAAAGGCCTGGTGACTGCCTATCCCACTCTGCTCCCCCAAAGGAAAGCAGCCATTGAAAGTCGTGTTGGTTTGGTTCATGAGGCCCCAGTGTCGACACAGCTACACGGCAGCATGCAAATCAGCTTTTGGAAGCTCGGGAGCATGTCCTTTCTTCCATGCATCTCTGGGAGTTCTGTGACAGCAGGGTCCATACCTGTTTCTGCGCAGCAGTGAAACCCTAGTCCCCGACACAGTGCCTGCTGCCTCAACTTTCATCAATAAACGTGCATTGAGTTGAAGAGACTGGGTCCTTCTCATGTGAGGCGTAAAGCAAGTAAAGTAGCCTGGCTCGGCCCCTCGCAGCTTGAGGGACTGGCAAGTTGCTTCTTTGTGCCTCAGCTTCCCCATAAGTTAAAAACAAAGAAAAGAATCACCCTCCGAGAATTGCTTATCATTTCCCCCCTTAGCAGCAATGCAGAATAAAATCCTAGTCGTTGGCTTCCCTGAAGGCCACAGCCCAGAAAACCCTCTGTGGCGGCTCTGCACAGTAACACGTGGGTCGCATGAGTCAGAATCCGCTCAATGGCAGCTAGGATACACAGGACAGTCGGGTCCACACTTGGTGACTGCTCTTTCCAGCATCCCCCACTGCCGCGATAAGAAGAGTGAAGCTTCCAAAATAAAGGTGAACCATGTTCGCACAGGGCCAGTGAGATGACAGGGGCCAACGCAGGACTTGGGTTCCTGAGCCTGTGCTTTTTCGTGCTCCACATGTTTGTGGATTGAAGCACAGCAGGGCCTCAGACCTGCCCTCAAAGGAGAAAACAAGTGCCTTGTGGCACAGCAGGGAAAGTGCATTGGGAGGCTCTGCAGGCCAAGAAGACAGAGGGACCCTTCTGCTACCCATAATGCCTTCAGGAAGGATGGTGGGATTGACTGAGTCTCCCTCAGGGAGCGCCTCCTGGCTGCCTCTCTCCCTGGAGAACATCCCTGTGGAGGTGAACCCATGGGAAATCTGAAAGGGAACAGTGGATAGCTGCTCCTGTGCATTGTTATGCAAATGCTACACAAATGGGAGTCTTCAATCCGTCCCTAATGATGCCATCCCGCTTTGTCTCCCAGCCGCCCTGACACCCATTCTGAGATGCACCATGCAGATGTTAGTTTATTACGTGCACCAATAATTCACTCCCCAGCTTAGCCAGGTGGGCTGTTAGCAGCCACCATCGCATCCCCTAGAGCACCGCGATGCGCTCCAGAGAAAGATGTGTAATTTAAGCTCTTGGCGGCCCACAATCCAAAGGCCTTCCTTTATCAGGGCCCCAGAGGCAGCTGATCGAGTGACGGGCAAATCCAGAAGCAACGCAGATCCCACAAAGAGGCTGATTAAAAGCTCACTTGAAATTTGGAAAATAATATTTTTAAGAATGATAACATGAAGGAAGCAGGTGGGGCGGGGGTAGGATCTCGAGATGTGCAAAGAAAACCAATTTAGTCTGAGCCAATCCTTCATCCTCAGAAGGATTAAGAGAAGGTTCTGCTTAATGCTAAACGTGGTGATGGTTTTGCAGCCCAAACATACCACGTGCCGCCAATTATTCGTTCAAGCCTCAACATGCACTTTAATAATCTTCCCGCCTCTTCTCCACAGCCACAGATGTAGACTTCATGCGGTGCCGAAGGAAGGAAGTGGTTGGGCGCCGTGTGGCAGCTGCATTTATGGTGGAGGCAGGTGCACAATGGCGGGGCACAGACTGGGAGTCACGTCCAGCACGTTTTGCACTGTGAGGCCCTGGCCGTGTGGGCAGTAGCCTGTCTTCAGCATATTCCAGGCGGTGGACAGACCCCAAACAGGGCAGAATGGCATCTTTGGAGAGTTGCTGAAATAAATTTTAATTTTTAAAGATACATGGAGAGATAAATAACAGGAGACAGCTGAAGGAAGAAGGGAAGCAGTGAGGAAATGGAATGCTGTCTTTCCTGCCTAAGCATTGGGGAGATGTTTGCCCCTCATGAGGGGACCCCAAGAAGAAACAGATTTTAAAATAGGCCATGCAATAAAAGATCAATGACCCGGTCACTAAATACTGACAGTGCCACTTTATTTTACAGTCGGGGGCTACGCTCTCCTTCGTTCGCTCATGTGTCTTCCCAGCCACTTATGTGAGATAGTTGAACAAATAATACTGCCTTTTAATGATAAAGATGTGTTCATGCTGCCAGATAAGTGTTAGGTGGCTAGCAGCAAGGTTGGTAGTTCAAACCTACCAGCCACTACCCAGGACCATAATCAGGCTATGTGTTCCCAAGGAGATATACAGCCTTGGACACCACATAAAGTGTCGCTATTGGTCTGACCTGACTCAATAGCAGTGGTGTGGGGTTTTGTCATTGTTTTAATTTTGCCACCTACTATGTACAGGTCAAGGGCTGTGACCTATAAATATCCTGTTCTTCAGAAGATGGAAGAAGGGGAACAGAAGAAGAGAAAAGTGTACAGCGTGCCCACGGTGTGCACAGAGAAGCCTTCCATGTGTTGCAATAAATAACCACTCCACTCTGGGAGATAGAGATCATCATCTCCACTCCATGGATAAGGATCTGAAACTCAAGACGTATGGGCCACTTGCCCAGGATCCCACTGCTAGTAAAGAGTAGAGGTGGGATTCAAAGCGAAAACCATCGCACCATTCCTAATTCGGGGTTCTTCCATCCCCAGTTACAGATGCTAAGTATGTTGGGACCATGCTGACAGCAAGTATAAGGCCAGGTGAAGGTACAAACTGTTTAACAGAGAAGTTGCTGCCAAGTCGGTTCTGGATCCTAGTAGCCCCATTTGGATCAGAATAGGGTTTTCAGTGGATGCGTCCACAGAAGTAGGTTGACAGGCCTTTCTTCTGAGGCACCTCTCAATGGGAACCAGTTTCTAGTGTTTTCGTGAGAAGCCCAGCACGTTAATTGTGTACAACACCCCGCGACTCTGAAAGGTCAGGAGATAGATCATTAGAACTCAGAAGAAAAAAAAACATGTGGCCAGGTGTATGGGAGTTCAGGAAGGATTCTTCCTAGAGGAGGAAGTAGTTGACTTGACTTCTTCCTGATTAGGTTATATAGCAATCTGAGCCATATCAACGAAGGCAAGCCAGAACTCCCCCTTGGTCATCATATCCAAGTCACATGGCCGAATCAGCTTTAGAAGATGCAACTTCAAGTCGCAACTATTCCACTCCTTACCTCAACAGATGCAGGCATCATATCTTAACTTTGTGATAACCACGCTGTGGTGCTGTGTGATTTATCTTATTCAGGAAGACTCAGTTATAACGGTTGATCGGATCGAGAATCATGTACCAATGTCACAGCAGGACATTTGGAGGGAATAATTGCACACCTATTATATATTTATTCAGTCCCTGGGTGGTACGAATGGTTAATGCACCTGGCTGCTAGGCAAAAAGTTTGGAGATTTGAGTCCATCCAGAGGCACCACCAAATAAAAGCCTGGCAATCTACATCAAAATATTAGCTGTGGGAAATCCTACAGCACATAATTCTACTCTTAAGCCACATGGGTCACTGTAAGATGGAGTTGATTCTCGCAACTGGTCAACTGGCTACATATTTATTTACTCACTTATATTCTAAAAACTGTGCACGCACATATACATAGTAATATGACCAAGACCCAGAAATACACAGTCTCACATTTAAACCCCATAACCATTCTGAATGATAAATAGTATTTTAAAGACAAGGAAACAGAAGTACAAAGTAACTAACCGGACAATTCATATCCACTGTCATTAAGATTATTCTGACTCATTCCTTTGAGTCATAACTCTTCAACCTGTGCTAATTGGGCACACACACACAAAATCTACAATACTATCTCTAGAATATAGAAGAATTTTAGTTATCTTAAATTTAATACTCTTTGCCCTTTAATATTGGTACCCCAAATTTTGTCTATGATAGCATTATATCTGTCCACCTTCAATGTCAATATAGTTAATATAACTATTATTTAAATTTATGCCCAAACACTAAAGCTAGTGATGAAGAAATAAAAAAATTATGCCAATGCCCACATTATGAAATTGATCACGCATGCCATGAAGAGGCATTGACAATTATTGACAATTGGAATGCAAAAATGGAAACAAGGAGGAGGGAGGAGGAGTTGGTAAATAAGGTACAAACAAAGCTGGCGATGGCATTATAGAATTTTTCAAGACCAAAAACTTGTTCATAGTAAATAGCTACTTTCAACAACACAAATGGAGACTATATGTATGGGTTTATCCAGATGGAGTCCATAAAAATCAAATTGATCACATCTATGGGGAGAGACCAGGAGCTCTGGTGGCATAGTGGTTGCTCGTTGGGCTGTTAACTACACTGCCGGCAGCTTGAAACCACCAGCCACTCCACTGGGGAAAGACGGGCTTACAGAAACTCACAGGGCAGTTCCACCCTGTCCTACAGGTTTGCCTTGAGCTGGAATCTGCTTGATGGCAGTGTGTTGGTTTTACTGAGTGCAAAGACAACACACAGCTTTATATCAGCATCTAAAACCAGACCAGGGCCCACTGAAGGACAGATCATTATATATAAATTCAGATTGAATATAAAAACATGAAAACAAGTCCACGAGGGCCAAACTATGGCCCTGAGAATACCCAGCCTGAATTCTGACAGCATCGCAGGGAGAGATTGGCTGCATGGGACACTAACGACAGAAGACTTGCTAAGCCGAGGGAGAACATCATAAACAGCCTACATGAAGAAAGCAAACGGCAATTTAAAATGACAGGAACGGATGAAAATATCAAGGTGGATGTCAGAAGAAACTCTGAAACTTGCTCTTAAGGGTACAATAGGTAAAGAAAATGGAAGAAATGGTGAAATCAAAGAGCTGAACAGAAAATCACAAAAGACTTGGGGAGATAAAGTCAAATATTATCATGTAGTGTGAGAATACAGAGTTAAAAGCAAAAAAAGGAAGAACAAGCTAAGCATATCTTAAACGGAAAGAACTCAAGAAAAAAATTAAAACCAAGAGTTGCGATATTGGAAGATGTTATGGTCAAAATATTGAATGACGCAGGAAGCAACGGAAGAAAACGAAAAGAACCCACAGTCACTGTTCCAAAAGGAATTGGCTGACATTCCCCAATTTCAGGAGGGAGCATATGAGCAGACAACGATGACGACGAAGCTCAAGTGGCACTGGAAACATCAGCCACAAGACTCCCGGAGTTTATGGAATACCAATAGAAAAGATGGAGCACTAGACGCACTCACTAGTCGATGCCGAGAAATTTGGAAGACAGTTATTTGGCTAAATGACTGAAAGAGATCCAGAATGAACACCCATTCCAAAGAAAGGTGACCCAACATAATTACAGGACAATTTATTAATATCACATGCAAGCAAACTTTTGCTGAAGATCATCCAAAAATGGTTGCAATAGTATATTGATAGGAAGCTGCCAGAGGTTCGAGCTATATTCTGAAGAAGATGTGAAATAGGGATATCATTGGTGATATCAGATGGAGCTTGGCACAAAGCAGGGAATACTACAAATATATTTATTTATGTTGTATTGACTATGCTTAGGCATTCAACTGTGTGTATGTGTTAGGTAGGGTTCTCTAGAGAAACAAAACCAGGACACTTATGAATATATATATATATATATATATATATATATATATATATATATATATATATATATATATATATATATAAGATTATACAGTGAGAAGGTTATAACAACTAATTAGTCCACACAGCAGTACACAGGGCTCAGTTTAACTCATTTCGTGGAACAATTAATATACTGGAAGTCCTTCAACTCTCATGGGTTGCCAAGTCCAAGGTCAAGGAAGTAGACAGCAGAGTTCCTCCCTCAGGCAGCAAGCTGCAGGTTGGGAAGCTGTTGTGGATGGGATATCAAAAGAAGCAATGCAAGGTGTCAGGATCCACTAGCCTCAAGCTCTAGCAACGTACCCACCAGCAGTATGGTGAAGCAGGTCTCAAAGTAGCCTCAAACTCTAGTGACATGACCAGAGAGTTGACTTGGCCCACAGTAGCACATAGGTTGAGGTAGAGAACCAGCTAAAGCATTGGTTCTCAACCTGTGGGTTGTGACCCTCCACAGGGGTCAAATGACCCTTCACAGGGGTCACTAGATTCATAACAGTAGCAAAATTACAGTGATAAAGTAGCAATGGAAATAATTTTATGGTTGGGGGCCACCACAACATGAGGAACTGTGTTAAAGGGTCACAGCATCAGGAAGGTTGAGAAGCACTGAGCTAAAGGTGGTCTGATCACAATCATGAGAGCAAGAGAGATGGGGCAGGCCTTGCAGAGCCATTTATCTCTTTACCCTCCAATCAAACTGCGATCTGATTAATTCCACATGTTCCTACTGGCCAGGTTGGCACAATAAACCTACGTATCCCAGTGCACTACACCAGACTATAGAGGAGCTTGAGTAGAAACAAAATTCCAGAAGTTGTTGAGGATTTTATCTTGCTTGGATCCACAATCAATGCTCATGGAGTCAAGAGAGCAAAAGATGTATCGCATTGGGTAAATCTGCTGCACAAGATCTCATTATAACGTTGAAAAGCAAGGATGTTAGTTTGAGAACTAATGTACACCTGACGCCAAGCCCTTCTGTCTTCAATGCTTCATGGGATAGGAAAGATGGACACTGAATAAGGAAGACCAAAAAGAACCAGTGCAGTTCAACTACGGTGATGGTGGAGAATCTTGAAAGTACCACAGACCGCCAAGGGCACAAGCAAACCCGCTACAGACGAAGTGCGGTCAGAATGCTCGTTAGAGGCAAGGCCGCATGTTGTTTCCCGTCCTGGGGACACGTTGTCAGAAGAGACCAGCCCTGAGAGGGACCTCGTTTTTGGTAGAGAGGCATTGAAAAAGATGCCCTTGGCACAGTGTCTACCACAAAAGGCTCAAGCAGAAGAAATAGTCGTGCGGAGGCTGCCTGATGGGATGTAGGTGTGTCTCACTCTATACCAACTCCCCTGTGTGTTTCCATTAGCGGTTCTCAATCTGTATGCTGTGGAACCCTTCACGGAAACACAAAGGAATGGGCAAGGTTCATTTTCACTCTAGCCCACGGCATCGGAGGAGCACGGGAGGAAGGGCTTTGTGCAGACTGCAGCGCGCAGTGAGCCTGCAGGTAACTGGACTCGAGCCTCCTGTTTTTAGGTCCACGGAGTAAGCGGTGACTCAGCAACCACGTGCCCAGCAGAAGGGAAGGCTGCCTGGTCCGGTGGCATTTTCACAATTATTGCTATGTCCGAGTCCCTTGTTGCTGCCACAGTGTCAATCCATTTCTTTGGGGGGGGGGTTCCTCTTTTTCACTGACCCTCCAATTCACTGTGTCGTCTCCACGCACTGGTCCCTCCTGATAACACGTCCAAAGCGCGTCAGACAAAGTCTCGCCATCCTTGTTTCGAAGGAGCAGTCTAACAGTCTCAAGCTTTTGAGACCCCAGGCAGGACTCACTGAATTACAGTGCAGATCATGAAATTTGTGAAGCACGCTATACCAGTGGGCTGAGTTACCCTATGAGACCATAGCCCTAAACCAACGGATTAAATGATAGTTCCTTATATCTGATAATGGTCACGTGCATTTGCACGTCCAATGCACACAGCAATCCTTTAGAGATGACAACACCGAAGCTTGAGGCCACACACTCAACTCTGACGCACCTGCCTCCCTTTCCTACAGAACCCAGCGTTGCATTCTGCCTGGGGTGGGGGTGGGGACCTGAAAAGACCCAGGAACTCTCAGAGCAATTACAGAGTCTCCTGTTACAAACACAGCAGAACCTTCTTCAAAGCACCACACATGCTTCGAAGAGCACACACATAAAAGCGCAATTGGAACACTTGTCGGTTTTACCCCCTTGTTGCAAGGGAAGAAGAATGTTTATGCACCAAAAAAAAAAATCTAGCTGCATTTCCCAGTTTAATTAGTTTTGTCAAGTGCTTGCAATGTGATTTCCATGTTAATTTCCCCATATCCCATTTCAGTTTCTTTATATTCCACTTCAATTATTTGCTTAAAAATTGAGCGAGGCACAATGACTGTGTTCAAATTCCACTCGACTCAACTAACATTTACCCACATTCCATCATGGACAAGGTCTACAGGGCCCTCAGAAACAAAGTGCATGTGTTCATTGGCACTCCCCCTCCGTGGCCCAGAGCAGACATGGCTAATCTATCAACTGCTCCTCCCTCCACCCTGTGCTCAGCCTGCAGAGTGGGAAACCCCAGCATCTTTCCATCTTTCACAAGATGGCTTTTCAAGCAATTGTGCCTGTTGGCAGGGCGATCATCCAAGCCTCCCATCTAAGCTGCCATTTATCAGCGCAGCCTCCGAGAGCAGAGATTAGCAACTGGGTTTCTCTCTAGTTCTCACTTTCCTTCTTCTGGTTCTGGAATCTAACTTTTCTTTCTACGAATGCATGTCACCTGGCAAGTTCCACTCCTACATTTGTTCCTGGCAGGACGGGAACAGGCCTGCTGTCTGCAGTGCATCTTACCTACCCCTACCCTGGCCTAGGGAAGAGATTGGCCAGGGGAGAGCAAGACCTGCGGGTGAAGTTGGCTTGTTCTGTCTCTGCTCTGTGTGAATAAAGCATCAGTCCACACATTGCCTGTGTGGGATGTGTTCTTGTCTTTTGTTGGCAGCTTCGAGCTCTGTGGCGGTCAGCTGATAGACGCTGGCACGGGAGAATGAAAACGATGTGCTACCCCCGTGCTAGGAATTTTCTTACAAATGGCCTTCCCTTTGCATTCTCGGGAGGTAATCGCATCTCCAATTTTGCACTTGAAGTAACTGCACTTCTGAGAGGTGAAATGCCGTATGCAAATGTTAGTTATAGAACTGATGAGAAATTTTCCCTGCCTCTTATATTTAGTGTAAAATACCCAGCCTCAGATTTCTGGACATCTGAGGAAATGGCCAGTAATGTGTACCCAAGATCCTCCACACAGCTACCTTCCTAGCCCCTGAGGGGAAATGCTAATGAGAGCAGTAAAAACCATCTCTACCAGGTAAGACTGCCTGGGGTATGAAATCCGGTTACATAGGAGTGCTGGCATTAGCCTGTGGAGTAACTTATATTTCCGTATTGTTATAAATGAAAATGTCAGATCTGGAAAGAATCCAAGTGATAGGCTTATTCAAAACCCTCATTTCAAATCAATGTCCAACATGAACTCATTTAATTAACCTTCACATCAGACTTGTGACGTTTCGGATGTTACCCTCCTTTTATGAGGAAGCAGAGGCACCTGAGTAGTTAAGCCATTTGCCTCAGGCTACAATGCAGGTGTGCTGACACATCTAAGATTCAACTCAGACCTTTCTGTCTTACAACCTGTGGATTTGATGATATGTGGTTTTCCTCCTCTCTTGCCTTGTCTTTCAAATGTAAGCCTTTAAAGCAATCAATCAACCAAATGAACTATTTTCCTTTCCCTGTCTGCTTTTGCTTTCACATTCTAAAAAATGTTTTAATTGTGCATGTACTCCGTTCCTTTATGAAGCAACAAACACAAGTTCCCTGAGCCTGGTGCTGAGCCAGGTGGATACAGAGAGGAGGCAGGGGTGCTTCCCTGTAGGAACTTGCAGTGTGGTGTGGAAGGCTTAAGAGAAACAAACACACTCACTGCTATTGAGTGGATTCGACTCATTTCAACCCTGTAGGTCAGGGTTAAACTTTCCCTGTGGGTTTCCAAGGCTCCAGGAGGTGTAGTGGTTACATGTTGGCCTTCGATCCACATTGCGGTAGTTACATAATCTGGTGTCAATATGGGATGTAAAAGGATTACGAGTAAAGGGGTGGAGTCTACTCTATTAATCAGGTCATAGCCAATGAAGCTTCTGTGTGGGCATGGCCTTCTGAGAATTCTGGTAAATGCTGCACGTTCTTCCTTGGAGGTGGAAGACACACTCTCTCTCTTCATTCCCTGGGAGACATTGCAGCTGACGAGACACATGAAACTACCTGGTGCCCTGAGCTGGAGAAGCCACATGGACCTACCCTGATGCAGCCCTAGGTGCTGGGGAAGCCATGTGGAGACCCCTGCCAGCCCTGAGATGCTAACAACGCTGCTGGATTCACAATATTTTCCACCCACTTCCGGCATTCAATGTCATTTCATAGCTGTGTGGATTTAAAGAGGAATTTATGGACTAGTATCAGACATATGGGGTAATATCAGACTGATGGACTTGAACTGGACTGGTCTGGGATGCTTTCTCAATACACAATTACTCTTTGGTATAAAGCTCTCACTTAAATATGTATGAGTGTCTCTGGATTTGTTTTTCTAGTCAACCCATACTAACACAGGACCCCTGGCACAAAGATAGCCAAAAAAGGACTCTCAGACTCCTGAGGGGATGCTAATTAAGGAAGTTAGTCTCCTCCATATAACACAGAAGAGCCAGCCTTAGTGAAGCTTTTCTTAGAATGTTTTCTTTAATAATAACAACCTTATACACACTCCTATGTACTGTGTGGTAGCTGCATAATTTCATGTCAATTTGAAGATATATAAAAGGGTAGAGGTGGTATTCAACCTGCCAGTCAGGCCACAGCCTGATGAAGCCTCCTTGTGAGTGTGTCCTTCTCATAAGGAGGGCTCTGGGAACCTCCCCTTCTATCTGCCTTCACCTTGATTGCTGCCAAAGCCTGTGATGCTTCCACCGCCATTGGATCAACATGACTTTGCACCCATTGGTCAGTGGTAGCACCTGCGTTCTGCATCACTGCGGGTGGCTGCGTGAGTCTGAAAAGGGACTCGTGGACTAGATTTGGGCTGATGGAATTGAGTTGGACTGGGCTGGGATGTTTTCTCCATATATACTTACTCCTTGATATAAAGTTCTCTCTTATACGTTTATGGGCATCTCTGGATTTGTTTCTCCAGTTGACTCAGCCTAACACACACCGATTCTTTAATTAATACACATGTGATCATTTCCAGCAAAGAGTCTGTCAGACAGTAGATGCAGACACAACTGAGCTAGGGGGTCCTTCTCATAACATCTGCATGACTGTCACCAACTCGTAGCTTCCCCCTACTTCTCTCCTATTGTTCCATTTTACCTGAATGATATCAATACTACCTCATCATTCCATGAAGCCATGTTGATAGCCTGAAACCAGCTATGACGGGAGTACTACCCACCAAAATTGACAGATGTGTAAATCAGAGTTATATTTTTCCCTCAGGACTATACTCTAAAATAGTTCCACTGTTACTCGTACAATTAATAGTACTTGTGGTAGTTACATAATCTGGTATCAACTTGAGTCTATTAAGAGTGAAGGGGTGGAGTTCAGCCTGTCAATTGGGCCACAGCTCGATGGCCTCATTTGCATCACTGCATGGCTGTGTGACTCTAAAGAAGAATTTATGGACTGGTATTGACATATGGGGTAATACTGGGCTTCGGGACTTGACCTGGACTGGGAAGGGATGTTTTCTCCATATACAATTGCTCTTTGATATAAAGCTCTTCCTTATGCATGTGGGAGTGTCTATGAATTGGTTTCTCTAGTCAACCCTGACTCACGGAGCAATAATACTGTTTACCGTAGGGTAACCAAAGAAGAACTGGTGCACTTGAATGATGGAGTTGGTGAAAAATATCGAAAGTACCTTGGACTGTCAGAAGAACAAACAAACCTGTCTTGGAGGAAGTAGAGTTAGAATGTTGCTTAAAACTAGGATGACATGTTATCAGGAGCGACCATTCCCATGGATATCATGCTCCATAAAGTAGAGGGTCCGTGTGCATTGACCCAGCAGCTGCAACGACGGCTCACCTATAGCAATAATTGTGAGGACGGCTCAGGTGCAGACTGTGCTTTGCTCTGTTGCACACAGAGTCCTTAATGAGCTGGCATCGACTCGACAGCCTCTATCACTACCACCATTGGGTCAAACCAACTGGGCAAGCCCGTGAGCTTTAGAGTAGACCTGTACTCCTCAGGGTGTTCCACAGCAGGGCCCTTTGGGGAGGAAAGCGCCAGATCTTCCTTCTTAGATGCTGCTCAGTGGATTTGAACTGCCGACCTTTTAGTTACTAGCCAGCGGCTTAAAAATGAAAACAGGTATTCCAATGATAACATTAGCTGCTACTATTGCTTACATGCTCATCGTGTAAGCAGAATTTGATAATGCTAATTATTCATCCATGAAAGTAGATGTCACTGAATGATTCGTAACCCACCGTGGAAATTGGAACCCAAGTCAATCATCAGCGGAAGGACCTGCAGCAATGAATGTGAGAGTCAGGTTTTGAATACAGCTCCCTCTCTCTCACTCGGTGACACTCTTATTGCTACTTTGCCACCCTAGACAAAAGGAGACTCGGAGCTTTAGAGATTATTAAAAGTACATTGCTACCCAGGCAGGGGAAGAATCATACTCTGCTAAAAAAATCTATCTTAGTGTAATGTTTCATAATTTCATAAAGGTATTCTCAGACATCATGGTTATTGATCCTTCAGGGGTCCCTTTGGGTGATTCCGAAAAGAGATTCTGTGCTTTTTTATCAGATGGGGGGAGAGATTGGATTCATGGAGGTAGGTGACTTGTTCCAGGCCAAAGATGGCAGATGCAGGTGAGGCTTGGGCCCAGGTCCTGCATCTTCCAACATTCTGTTTTCTTTTAGAAGGGAAAGGTCATCCTGGAAGCTTATCTTGTCCTCCTCACTTCTGGTTGATTGGGTATTGATTTGCCTCTACTCATGCCATTGGCAGGGGCCCCGTATGCATGTGAAAGTTGTACAATGAATAAGAAAGAGTGCAGAAGAAGCAGTACCTTTGACTAGATGGTGTTTGCAACGAATAACGGAAGCATCATGGACTTCCAGAAGAACAAGCAGATCTGTCTTGGAGGAAATACAGCTGCGATGACCCTAGACGTGAGAATGATGACACTGGGTCTCAAGTAGGTGAGACCAGTCCCTAGGGAAAGACACCCTGATCTGTAAGCAGAGGGTCAGTGAAAAAAAGGAAGTCCTCCAGGAGATGGACTGACGCGATGGCCGCTCAAACGTATCGATTGTGAGCATGGCTTAGGACGGGGCAGCCCTCGCTATGTTGCGTCTGAACTGACTCCGTGGCACCCAACAACAACAACGACAACATCTGACTCATGTGGGCCCCTTGACAGTGGCTAAGAAGTCGTGATCTCATGTTCCCACTGTACAGCCTGGCAGAGGCTTTGTAAACATTTGTTACGGAGTGACTCAGTGAATGAGGGACTGGGTGCGCCTGACTAAATGAGGGAGGGAGGTAATGGAAGGTCATCAGGGGAGGGTTTGGCCCCTAAGAAAGGAAGGGACATGGGATAGAGAAATAGTTGTCTGGAAACAACAACTCTCATTCCTGTATGCCATTTGCCATGGGCCCGTACTAAGCTTAAGTCTTGTAAACCTATTGTGAATTTGATGTTTTTAATCAGCAAAGCTGCAGGCTACTGTTGTGAATCCAGCAAGATAGCCAGAGTCACACAGAGGGAGCTGCGAGTGAGGCAGCTGTCCTTCTCTGGTCTTGGCCTTGAGGATGCATGCCAGACCGATGCCAAATAAAGCCCACGGGCCTGAGGGTGGAGATGCCAGCATTGGCCTGTTTGGCCCAGCTCCATCTCTCTAACTCAGCAGATCAACTCTTTCATTTCCTCCCAAGTAGGCCCTCCCCAGCATTGGGCCTATTGTACCATCTTGGTCCCCATTCTCCCTACCTCTCACCTCCGGCCCTCGAACTTCTCCTCCCCGTCACCTCTTACACTTGACATTCATTTTCCTATTCTGATTTGGCCATTCCAGGGCCTAACACTTAATTCTCTTTCTTGGAGCTGAAGTCTGGCCCAAGCTCCCTTTGGCCTAAACTGGGAAAACATTTTGTCAAGTCCAGCCCAACTGCCAAGCATTTGTACCTGGCAAGGGCCTTAGCCTGGAGTCCAACCTGGATGGTGTCTCCTATCTTCTCTTTAGAGGTCATGGTGTCTATGTTCCCAACAGCCCCTCCTCCCCCAAAGGATGTGTCTAACAGAGCGGTTCCTCTGCCCTGGCTTCACCTTAGAATTAAAATCATTTGGTATGCTTTTCAAGAGCCATGATGGTGTAGGCAGGTGAAGTATTTGGGCAGTCAACCTTAAAGTTGGTGGTTCAAACTCATAAGCCGCTCCATATGAGAAAGATGAGGCTGCATGCTCCGTGAAGACCACAGTCTTGGAAACCCTTTGAAGCAGTTCTACTTGGTCACTGTGAGTTGGAATTGACTCAGTGGCAGTAAGTTTGGTCTGGGATGCTTTTTACCATATGGGCGTGCTGTAGATTGTCTTTTTGAAAATGCCAGCAATGCTTCTAATCAGAGGCCAGGATTGAGATCCACTGGTTTAAACCCATCCGTTCCTGTCACTTTCACTGCCAGGAAATGGGTTTGAGACAAAGTCTGGAGCAAGAAATATGAGGGGCTTCCGAGGACTCGTAAGTGAAGAGGTGCCCTTTCCAGACAGGATGTGGGAAACTGGGATGCCGTCTTGTAGAGAAGGGGCCCACCTGTGGACAAACTGATAGGCCTGGCAGATGATGGAGCAGAGTGGGATGAGAAGAACCTGGACACACCACGGCGGAACCCGAGCCTGGTGCAACCAAGAAACCAGCTTTGCCGCGGGATCCTCATTTAGAGAATCAATTTCTTTATTGTTTAAGTCAGAGTGCAGCACGGTTGTGAGTTTTTTTGTTTTATTTTTTCCCCCAGGAAGCCAAAGAGTAAATATTTTCACCTTTATAAGTCATCTAATTTCTGTTGCAATTACTTTTGTAATTGCCATGGTGAAAGATAAACGACTAACCATGAAGATTTACCAATAAAGCTTAATCACCAAAATAAAATGAAGACAGAGGGTGGGAGGCGCTGTAATTGTTGAGTTGTTTGAGATGGAACCCTGGTCCAAGTTGCCTGGAATCACTGTGCCTTGTTACTTCCAGCCTAGGGATGACACCACCGTAAGCGGTAGAGAGATGACTCTGAAAGCTAAGACTGCGCTCCTTACTTCCCCACCCATCAACCTCGTCCAATAAGTATTCATCTGTCATTAGTCAAATCCCTCAGGTGCTCTCTTCAAAACCAAAAATGAAACCAAAGGCCAACAAGTTGATTCTGACCCATGGTAGTTGTGTTAGGCCAGATTGACTGGAGATATAAATTCAAGGACACTTATATATGTATAGGAAAAAGCTTTATATCAAAGAACAATTGTATATTGATAAAACATCCCATTCCAGTGCAGTTCAAGTCCATCAGTCTGATATTAGCCCATGTGTCTGGTACTGGTCCACCAATTCCTCTTTGGACTCATGTAGCACATGCAATGATGCCAAATGCAGAAAGATCACAGGTTGGTAGGTGGACTGCCTTGTGGATCCAGTGGCGCTGGAAACGTTTCCACATGGCTCCTCCAGCTCCTGAGTGTGTCTCCTCGGCAGGAAGGTGAAGCACAGAGAGAGAGAGACTCCTCATTGGTCAAGTCTATGCCTGACTTGTCAACAGGAAGAACAAGGCAGAGAGAGAAAGGAAGTTCCCACAATCCTCATGAGAAGGCCATGACGACAAGGAGGCATCACCTGATTGACAGGCTAGACTCCCCCCTTCACTCTTTTCATACCCTCAAGCTGACACGAGATTGTGTATCTACCACAGAAACCCTCTAAGACAAACAGACCCGTACCATAGGCTTTCCAAGGCTGGAAGTCTTTGAAGAAGCCGCAAACTGTAGGCTTATGTTGTTGACCTTTCTATTAGGAGCCAAGCACATAAGCACCATGCTACCAGGGCCTCTGATGTCCCACAGGCACTTAAACTCAATATATTCACAACTGAGCTAATCTCCCCCAGATCCATGCCAGGTCTGTGTCTTCTCTTGCATTCCCCTCTTAGCACTGGAACCATCTGTAAGAGCTGATCAACTAAGAGCCTTTGAGTCCCTCTGTCAGTTGTCATTGAGTGATTTCCAACTCGTGACAACCCCGTGAATATCAAAGCAGAACTGGGCTGATGTTTTAAAGGAAGATCACCAAGCCTTTCTTCCAAGGTACCCTTGTGTGGACTTGAACCACCAACTTTCCGGTTGGCAGGTGAGAACTTAATCATTTGCACCACCCAAGGACTCCCTGAAGACTTTCATGGTCTCTTTTATCATTATTCAGCCAGCTACCAGGTGTTCTCATTTCTACCTGTAAACCAACACAACCCAATCCACTTCCTCTGAGTGGATCACAGTGCATAGTGACCTTAGAGGATACAGTGTACCTGCCCCATAAGGTTTCCAAGACTTCACTGAAGCAGACTGCCACATCTTTATCCAGTGGAGTAGCTGGTGGGTTTGAACTGCCGACTGTTTGGTTAGCAGTCAAGTACTTTGACCACGGCACCACCGAGGTTCTTTCTCCTGATAAACTCAAAATCCACCAAGTCCTATTCATAGCAACCCTATAGGTCAGGGTAGAATTTCGCCTGTGGGTTTTTGAGACTGTAACACTTTATGGGAATAGAAAGCCTCATCTTTCTCCCATGGAGCAGCTGGCAGTTTTGAACTGCTGACTTTGATTTCAGCAGCCCAACACATAACCCACTGTGCCACCAGAAGCCCTTCTAGTCATCCCCAAACACTGTATTCCCAGCACAAGGCCAAGAACGAATATAGCATGAACAAATACACCAATGACAAAAGTAGCCACAGCTCCTGCCTTAACAGAGCTTAAGGTAGGAATCGTGATTTATAATTGGAAATACATCTACCTATGGGGTCCCCTTGAATCAGAATGGGCTTGAGGACAGTGAGTTTGGTTTTGATTGTTCTACCTGATGTATCTGAGAACGTCAGCCTCTGCACGAGACACTTGGCAAGTGAGAGCTCTGATCTTCCAGCAACCGTACGGCATATACTGCTAGCTCGTATTCACAGAGAATCTGAGGTTACGAAAGATGGAATCACTTGCTGGTGGACCCATAGAACTGGAGGCAGCTCTGTTCTCACAGCCAGTCCTCGGTGCAGCTCCAAATCCCTGCTTGTTCATCCTACAAAGATGGCTTTTCGCATCCCCCTTCCATTTTCAGAATTCCCCATGAACGGGTACCCGGGATGACACCTGGCTCTCACTCTGGCAACAAGCCTATGACAAATGTCTCATCAGCACAAGGGTTGTGTAATTAGGCACAGCCTATTACTGCACCCCCTGTTGAAAATTGGTATTCTCTACTCTCTGCCAAACAAGACTGCCACCTGTGCCCAGGCAGGGCCTTCTCCCAGCTCAAGTTCTAGGGGGCGGGGAAGAGGGGGCGCAGCCAGAGAAGCAGAGTAGCAAGATGCTCTTTCCAAAGCCATGCCTGGACATGTATGTATGATCTAAAAACCAAACCAACCTCCCTTCCATCGAGTCAGTTCTGAATTTTATTGACCCACCTAAGGTTTCAAAGCCTGTGCATCTGCATGGAATCAGACAGTCTCATTTTCAGCCTGCAAAGTGACTGGGGGATTTGAAAAGCCAACTTGCAGTTAGAAGTTCAATGCTTACCCAACATCACTACTAGGACTCCTAAGTATGATCTAGGCAGAGCCGAAATACTCCTCTGCCCTGCCTTCTTCCTCTTCGTCCTGATATTGCCCCTTTGGAAGTAGGAGGGTGACTGAGGGGGATAGCCCTAGACTTAGACAAACCTGGGTTCAAATATTCTCATGACTTCAGGCAAGTTCTGAACTCCCCCCACCCTTGCCTCTGCTGCCTCACCTCTACATTGGAATAATGCTTCATGCTTCCTACATGAGGCATTACTGGGGCTGGAAGGAGAATGGCCTGTGAAGAAGCGTGTGAGCCATTTTCTCTGCTGTAGCAATAACAAGCTCGCGATCGAAGGCATCTACCCTCTCACTCACTGTCATTCAGTCCTTTCTGACTCGGCGCAGCCTTACAGAACAGAGGAGAATTGCCCCTGTGGGTTTCTTTACAGGAGCAGAAAGCCTCATTTTTCTCCTGCAGAGTGGCTGGTGGTTTTGAACTGCTGGCCTTGTGGCTAGCAGCCCAAATGTAACCCCTAAACCACCATGGCTCCCTCTGAAGGCTCAGCGAGGACCCTAAGGTTACGCTGGCAGAGAAGGGAGGAGTCCCTGAGTGGCATGCAGCATTGAGTACTTTACTGACGAACTAAACATTGAGGTGGCTTAGTGGTTACACATTGAGCTGCTCGCCACAAGGTCAGCAGTTCGAAGCCACCAGGTGCTCTGTGGGAGAAAGATGAGGCTTCTACTTCCATAAAGAATTACCATCTCAGAAAGCCACAGGGCAGGTGTACCCTGTCCTCTAGGGTCGTTGTGAGTCAGAATCTACTCCCAGGAGGGAGTTCTGGGTTGAGAAGCACCTCAGAAGAAAGGTTTGATGACTAGCTTCCTACAGGCCACAGCCTGGGACACTGTGGAGCAGGTCCAACCTGCAACACATATTGTCTGTCACCAGAGATCCAAGTGAACTCATAGCAACTGATGGTGCTGGTGGAAGGCAGTGTTTGATGACAATAAGGTAAGCATGGGCTAACTTGTGCTGACGTACTCACCTTCAGTAAACAAGCTCACACTGTTTTTCATCACATCTCTCTGTCTCTCTTCCAAGCCCACAGCATCAAAGAGCATCAAGGTCTCTATTCAAATTCACAATCCTTGCCAGGGATGACGTACCCAGTGAGCAAGGGAAACGGGTTGACTTGTGCTTACTTACTATCTAGAATGGAAGTTCCATGTATAAATTTCTGCAGTACAATGTTCCTATCTCCCTAATGGAAGGAGCCTGCTGGTACAGTAGACGATGCAACTGGCTGCTCACCAGGGGTCCACAGGCTGAAACCACCAGCCAGTCCTTGGGGCACAGACAAGGCTTTCTGCTCCTGTACGATTTACAGCCTGTGAAGCCAAAAGGGCAGTTCTACCCTGTCTTCTAGGGTCACTATAAATTTGAATTGATTCGCTAGTAGTGAGCTTAGTATTTTGGAGTACCTGCCCACTGAGGCATCCACCCCTGGTGGCAGAAGAGTCTACCCAAAGCCCACCAGTAGTCATTGGATACCCCCTGTTCAAAGGGCCACAAGGAAGACAAGAGCCACTCAGGGTCCAGTAGAGGACTAATGAAACACACAGCTTTCCTCTAGTTCTTTAATGCTCCCCCTCTCCTCACGATCATGACCCTAATTCTATTTTAAAAATCTGGCTAGACCAGGATATGTGTACTGGTACAGATCAGAGCTCGCAACATAGGGAATTCAGAACTAAAAACCCCTGAGGACCAATAAGGGTGCAGCGATACTAGGAGGGTAAGGGAAGGCAGGGAGGCAGGGGTGAGAGGAAGAGGGAACTTCACAGTAATCAATGTATGCACCCCATCCCCAGGGGGACAGACAGCAGAGGAGTAGGCAAAAGGAGACAGCAGTTGGTATGTAAGACGTGAAAAAAATTATAAATTATCAAGGGGATATGGGGCAGGGGAAAATGAGGATGTGATCCCAAGGTCTCAAGTAGAAAGGAGATGTTTTGAAAAAGATGATGACAACATATGTACAGATGTGTTTGACATAATGGATACACATATTGATTGTGTAAAGAGCTGTGAGAGCCCCCAAATAATATATAAACTATTTTTAAAGAGAGAGAGCTCAGAAAGGAATCCTGGTGACATGTTGGGTCAAGTATTGGGCTCATAACTGCAGAGTCAGTGGTTCAAACCCACCAGCTGCTCCTTAGGAGAAAGATGAGGCTGCCTGCTCCTATAAAGATTTGCAGTTTCAGAAACCCCAGAGAGCAATTCTACACTGCCTTATAGGATCTTTGGAAGTAGGAACCGAATGGAAGGTGGGAGGTTTGTGGGCGCTCAGGAGCAGAAACCTTACACAGATGCAGCTGGACCCTTCTCAGGGCTGTTTCCTCTTCTCCTCAGAGCCGGCTCCTGTTCAGCTTCAGAGGAAATCCCTTATTAATAATAGCTAACATTTACTCTGCTCCAGAGAGTGTGCTAAACGTTTCCCATGCATACTGAATTTAATTATCATTGCCCTAGGCAATAACTACCCTTCCTTTACAGGTAACGAAACTGAAGCTCAGCGAGATTAAGTAAACCTCAAAAGGTCCCTCCCAGTGTTGGTAGAGACAGAACTTGAACCCCGTCCTCCTCCGGGCTTCAGAATGTAAGGGCTTTGATCAACATGCTCCCACTCTTGTCTGTGCTCATCCCTCTCTCTCCCGTCACCCTCTGCTCACATCTCTCCCACGACTGCTCGCTAGTCCTTCTTTTAAGAGACCCAGCGGCACGGCGTCCTGGTTATCAGGTGGACTGCTAATCATACGCTCAGAAGTTCAAAACCACCAGAAACCTCTTTCTACTCCCAGAAAGAGTTACAGCCTCAGAAACTCACAGGGGCAGGTCTACCCTGTCCTGTGGGGTCACTATGAGTCAGCATTGACTCGATGTTACTGCGTGAGTCCTTGTTTACGTGACGGGCTTGCCCTGCCTGCTCAGTTCACCAGGTGCCTCCGGTTTGCAGCCTTCCCTTGTCCGTGGCACCTGTCTGCTCCCCTCGCCCCACCCGTCAGGTACTGAAGTGACAGTCGGCACTCTCATTCATGTGCTTAAGCATGAAAAGAATGCCCATCGATAAAGGGACAGCTAATAGCCAAGCGATTTGGCACATGAGTGCAATTCATTTGATCCTTAGGAAGTTCGTAAACACCAGCAGACCCGAGGGGTAAAAAACGGGCTTTCTACTCCATTAAAAGTTACAGTCTCCCCTAAACCCACGGGGGTGGGGAGGGTGGTCACTATGAGTCAGCAATTTCTTGCTGGCAGCGACTTTGGTGATGAAAACACAGAGGTGGGCATGATTAACCCAGTTTTCTGATAATAACCTTAAGGCTTGAGAAATGAGTTGTCAAGTGCAGAGACAGGATTTAAACAAGGACAGGACCTCTGTCTGTGCTTGCTGTGCTTCCCCTTTCACTCATCCTCCCCCTGTCTGTTTCTCCTCATCCCTCTCGCTTCCTCCCTTTCTGTCTTCCTGGCTCCCCTTCCACAGCTGGGGCTACTCTGCAGCTTCCAGCATCTGCACATCTGGTCCGTTCTCCGGCCATTGATCCAGAAGGCTCTGAGGCCCCACACCTTGGGCCCAGGAGTACAAAGGCCAGTCTTTCTTTTGCAGAGCGGCTGGTGGTCTCTAACTGCCAACCACGTGGCTCCCAGCCCAACACAGAACCACTACACCACTGATCCATCCCAATTCCAGGTTTGAGTCCATGTTATGCTATCTTGTGCCAGGTGTAAACTTCTTCTAATTATACATCAGAAACCACTGGGATTGTTGTTGGTCCATCTCTTAGCCCGTGTTCTGTGCAAGGGAAAGAACTGCGACTTCCACAGAGGCTAGCACCACCTCAAGAGAGACAGATGGGAAAGAAGGGGTAGAAAGAAAGAGAAGAGGAAAGAGAGAAAAATAAGACTGAGGAATAATGGCAGTGAATCGGGGTTAAATGGGAAGATAGGAGAATAAGGTCAACAAAAGCATGGAATAAAGTGGTAATAGACACTGGGAGGGGACGCAGGGATGACTACTACAGCCCTACTTTAAGGCAGCTCGCAGTCTAACGAGGAAGACAAAGCCCATGAATAAAGGCTAGATAGAGAGCAGGCAGGATAGTGCTGTGAGCTGGAATAAGCCAGCAGAAACTCCAATTTGAGACCCATTCCCCAGGTGTCACTGTCGGCTGGCCTTAGATCCAGTCGAATGCAGTTCTGTCTCAACTTCTAGATTTGGTGACAGTAATGGGATTGGAGCTGTTTCAATATGGCTTGGATATAGACTTTTTCCTGATGTTTTGTCCACAAAATCTGAAATATTTGATGTGCACTGCTGAGCACAAGACTTGGCACACAGAGTTTCTTGTGGAATGAATAAATAAATATAGAGAGGTATAAATAAATGATTAATGATGACACGATCCTATTCCTCGCCTGTCACAGGCATGTGCTTCATTGTTGAATGAGTACAATGCAATTCATGGTACACCAGTGCCTGGTATATAATAAATTCCCCCCAAACCAAACCCACTGCCATCCATCTGATTCTCACTCACAGCAATCCCCTGCAACCTTCGAAGATGTAAATCATTATGGAGGCAGACAGCCTCATCTTTCTCCTGCATCGTGACTGTGGATTCAAACCCCCATCCTTACAGTTAGCAAGAGCCTAATGCCTAACTCACAGCTCCCACAGGGCTCCATCGAGTAGCAATCCGGTAAATGTAGGGTGAATTAATACAACTCAATAGAACTTCTATGTGTTATTTTACTGGTAGGAGCATGAAATGATGACTCTTGTCAAAGCTCATAGGACTGTATAGAACAAAGAATAAACCCTTATGTCAATAAAGATGTGCTCATATTGTTTAATCAAGTCTTAGAAACATCCACAGATGCAAGCTATTACTGTGATTGTTGGGTGCCCCTGCATAGGTCCTGATCCATAAAGAGCATAAGCCCAACAGAACAAAATACCATAGAGCTAAAAGCCCTATTCACAATTGTTCTCTGGTTTGAGCCCATGCTCGCAGCCAGTGTCACTCCACCTAGTCAAAGGCTTTCCTCTTTTTCAATGTGCCTCCGCTTTGCCAGGCATGCTGTCCTTCTCCAGGTCCTGCCTTCCTTGCCTCTAAGGAATATTCTATCTGCATTAACTTCAGGACAGATCTGCTTGCTCTTCTGGCAGTCCGTGGTGCTTCCAAAATTTGCTAACCCCATAGTTCAAATGCACCAATTTTTCTTCGGTCTTTCTTATTCAATATCCAATTTTCACATGCATACAAGGTGACTGAAAATACCTTAGTCCTTAAAGTAACATCCTTACTTTTCAATACTTAACAAGGTCTTGTGCAGAGTCACCCAATGCAACGTATCATTCGATCTCTTGGCCAGAGCCTCCGTGAGCATTGATGGTGGACCCGTGCAAGAGGAAAGCCCTGGAGACTTCCATCTGCTCAGTGTTTATCGTGAGGTTACCTATTGATCCAGTGGTGAGGAGGTTAGCTCCTTTACATTGAGTTGTAATCCAGACTGAAGGCTGTAATTCTTCATCTTCGACAGCAAGTGTGTGAAGTGCTTCTCACTTTCATTGGGCAAGGTTGTGTCATCTGCATATCACAGGTTGTTAATAAGCCTTCCTCCAATCTGGATGAAGTTAATTGTGCTCATGTGCAACCTGTACACAGGTGAAGAGGCAGTTATGGAAGGAGGGAATACTGGAGGCCTGGAAGGGCTTGATCAAGGGCAATGTAACCGAAAGGAATTACCGAAATCCAACTGAAGCCTGAGCATGATAATGGGACAAGAGGAAAGTAAACAGAAATAGAGGAAAGAACTAGCAGGCAAAGTTCATTTATAGAGGCTTAAATACAGGCATGTACATATGTAAATATATTAATATATGACAATGGGGATATAGATCTATTTATAAGTTTATATATAATTTATATCTAATATTTTGTTTATGTTTATATCTAATATGTATAGGTACAGTATTAAGGTAGTAGATGGACATTGGGCCTCTACTCAAGTACTCTCCCAATGCAAGAACACTTTGTTCATTGAACCTGGCATTCCATGATGCTCACCTTCCTGACACGATTGCTGAAGACAAATGGGTGCATAAACAAATGTGGTGAAGAAAGCTGATGGTGCCCGGCAATCAAAAAATATAGCATCTGGGGTCTTAAAGGCTTGAAGTTAAACAAGCGGCCATCTAGCTCAGAAGCAACAAAGCCCACATGGAAGACGCACATCAGCCTGTGTGATCAGGAGGTGTCAATGGGATCAGGTATCAGGCATCAAAGAACAAAAAAATCATATCATTGTGAATATGGGGGAGGGTGAAGTTGAGACCCAAAGTCCATCTGTAGACAATTGAACATCCCCTTACAGCAGGGTCGTATGGAGAAAATGAGCCAGTCAGGGTGCAGTATAGCACTGAGGAAACACGTAACTTTCCTCTAGTTCTTTAATGTGTCCTCCTCACCCCCACTATCATGATCCCAATTCTACCTTACAAATTAAGGTGACCAGACGTCCCGCTTTTGGCGGGACAGTTCCGATTTTTAACAATTTTTCCCGTGTCCTGCAGCATTTTTAAAAATTTCCAATTTTTGGAAAGAATACACGACAAGCTAAGATATATGGTTTTCAGCTGCCATGTGGCTATTTCCCCGGGATATGAGTTTTATCAATGGTGTCCCGCTTTACCAATGTTAAAATCTAGTAACTATGGGCTAGACCAGAGGATGTACACTGGTACAGATAAGAGCTGAAAGCACAGGGAATCCAGGACAGATCAACCTCTCAGAACCAATAATGAGAGTAGGATACCAGGAGGGTAATGGGAAAGGTGGGGAAAGAAAGGAGGAACAGATCACAGGGATCTACATATGATCTGCATATAACCCCCTCCCTGGGGGATGGACAACAGAAAACTTGGTGGAGGGAGACACTGGTCAGTGTAAGACATGGAAAAATAATGATTTACAAATTTTAAGGGTTTGTGCAGGAGAGAGGGGAGGGAAGGGACAGGGGGGGGGGAATGAGACCCTGATATCAAGGACTCAAGTAGAAAGAAAACGTCTTGAGAATGATGATGGCAACAAACATACAAATGTGCTTGATACAATGGATGGATGGGTGGGTTATGATAAGAGTTGTATAAGCCCTCAATACAATGATTTTAATAAAACAAAAACCAGGAAGGGTATGCGTCAGGGTTGTATGTTCTCATCACACTTATTCAATCTGCATTCTGAGCAATCCTCAGAGGAGCTGGATGACAGGAAGAGCAGTGCGGCATCAAAGTTGTCACCAGTAGGACAGTGTGCAAAAGAGGAAGTGAGAATTCTCTGTATTTTTGCACGTCTTTCCTGTAAACCTATAACTTCTCTAAAAATATAGACTAATACAATAATAATAAAATCAACAGAATCATCATCATCTTATATCAACATTCTAAATCACAGACTTGATTGGCTCTGAAAGCAAATTGAGGAATCTTTTTTTTTTTACACATTCCTTAACAAGCTCGTTTTTTGTTTTGTTTTGTTTTTTTTACTACTTTGCACATAGATAAGAAAGGTCTCGGGTTGCCTTGGGTTAATTGACTCTGAGTCTGAAGTCCTCTAAGCAGCTGTTTGTCTCTCTCAGAGATGGAAACATGTTCCAAAATATCTGTGTCAATGTATCTTTGCCTACATATTAGTACTCATTTTATTCGACCTTCAATCCCTATTAAAATCCTTATTCATCTCTCTTCTGGAATCCGAAGGTGTTAATTGTTTTCATAATCACTTCCAGTTTCCAAACGCACACTGACATCTTCTCTTGCAGCCTCTTCCTAGTCCTCCCTGAGAAACACCAAGCGGTGCTGTGTTGTTAAGGATCTATGGGGAAGAAGTGAGGTAAGAGCTGATGTGCAAGATAGGAGAAACATTCTCGTTGTGTGAACTACTACCTCAGGGGTTTGACTGGGTGATGAAAACACTATTATTCTAAGGAGAGGCAATATGCTCCAGTGGACAATTAGAAGGCTGTATTGAAGTCTCAGCTCTACCACACACTAGCTGCCTTACCTTGGGGTGGTCAATTAACCTCTTTAGGCTACAGTTTCTTCATCTAGAAAATGAAGAGGTCAGATCTGAGGACATCAGTGACTGCGCCCAGCTCTGACATTCCAGGATGCTAACATGACTCAGCACTTTCTGATAGCCAGAAGAAAAACGGAAAGGAAGGAAGAAGAGGGGTAATTCCAACTAAGAAAATTCATATTTTATTTATTTTTGAATTATGGATATGTTCTTTTCCATCAGCTACGGATGTCCTATTTAGTGCTGGAACAAAACCCAGGACTTCAAAGCTATAACATTAGGTATTACATTTAGCAAATAGAGAGAGAATAAAATTGAACTTCTGTGTTTATGGCCTTCCTAGCAACTTTCTCCTCACTTGTATGTGATCCATTGTTCAATCGCAGAAGGCTAGAAAGGCACAGGGACATGAGAAGAAATGAAATTTACCGTCTGCCTACTATTAATGACCATTTATTGAATCAGAATTGAATTGACAAGAGCACATTTGGTTTTTGATTCTTCTTATTATTATTAGCTATCTTCTACTAACTCCTCCTCCTCCCCCTCACTGCCATCAAGTCCAAGCTGACGCATAGCAACCCTATAAGACAGGGTGGAACTGTCCCTGTGAGTTTCTGAGACTAACTTGCTTTGGGAATGAAAAGACCCATATTTGTGCTGTGGAGTAGCTGGTGGTTTTGAACTATGGACCTGGTGTCCAGCAACCCAGTGCATAACCACTATGCCACCAGAGCTCCCTAGCTATATACTAACCCAAAGATACTTATTAGGTATGTTATCTCATTTCCTACCACCACACCATTTTCATTGCGGCCATGTTAATTCTGATTCACAGCACCCTTATAAGACAGAAGAGAACTGCTCAAGAGGAGTTCAAGACAAGGAGGCCAGCAGCCAGCCACTCCTTGGGAGGAAAAGGAAACTTTCTACTCCAATAAAGAGTGACCGTCTCAGACCCCCCAGGGCCTGTTCTGTACTGTCCTATAGGGTTGCTGTGAGTTGGGATCGACTCGATGTCAGTGAGTTTGTAATCTTTACATAAGCAGACTACCACATCTGTCTCCCCGGAGCAGCTGGTGGGCTTGAACCTCTGCAACGCTGTGTTACCAGGGAACCCCACACTAATGTCATTGTTTTCTTCATGTTATGCAGGACGCTTCTGAGACCAAGCGAGATATGAACTGTTCAAAGTCATATAACTGGTCAAGTGTGTTTAAACCCAGGTCTGTCTGCTTCAGACCCCACTGTATCATTTCCAGATTGTTCCTGCTAAGTAGAGAGCTCCCCATCCCTGGGATTAATGGGGGATGCTGGAGAGGTGACACTATGAATGTGGGAGCTAGGTAGTTACAGTAGATAACTTCTGGGATACCTTTCAAGCAGAGAGTCAATTGTACCATGACCTTAGGTCTCTGCATGGAGTAATCAGAAACAAATATCATTAAAACCCTGACCAGAGAAATTGCAAAGTATTTTCTCTTTTTTTATTTTTAATGTTTCCCAGAGCTATCTTTCTTCTGAGAAGAATAACATCATTATCTCCTAAATTAAGGAGTGGAGAATCACAGTATCCTTTGCCCCAATGGCTACCTTTGTTCCTTCTGATGACCCACTAGAGTCTTAGAATTATTATTCTACATAAATACATGTTCTGAATAATCCCAGGAGATATATTCAGGAAGATTTCATTCCGTGGGGGAGGAAAGTCCTCCCAGGCATCGTTACACAGGGCCACCCTGCTTTTAATGAGCTTGCTCGCTGTTGCTGGATGTGTTCATGGAAGTGCTTGCGCATGCTCTTACAGGAAACCCCGGCCACTACCAACCTAAAATCGCTCTTCCTTATACCTGGCTATAGCCTCCCCTCTCTCACACGCCTATAATGGAATTTGAGCTTCCTCAGTGGACAATAAGCCTGAGGCAAAGACTATGTCAATGGAACTTCGTGTGATAGCATGCTTCATGAGATCAACTCCATGTCATCACTTCATCATCATTAAAATTTAAGAAAGAGAAATCTAAGTTGTGTCTTCATCAAATGGGACACATTCATCTTAGACTAAAGCTTCTGTAAAGATTTCCTCTCACGGAAGGAGCGCAGCAGGCAGTTAAACAGCAATGATGACAACTCATGGTCATCAAATCAACGCTGACACACAGTGACCCCTGTGGGATTCCAGGACTGTCACTGTGGGAAGGAGTAGAAAGCCCAGTCTTTCTCCCTTGGAGCTGCTGGTGGTTTTAAACCGTCAACCATGAGAATCACAGGTCAACACATAACCACTACACCACCAGGGGTCCCTTTTAGATACCTGATAAGCAGGCATGCCTCTCCAAGATGGACTGATAATGGTTGCTCGATCCCAGTGAAGGGTAGGCAAGGCAGCTTGCAGTCAAGGAGTTTCTTGGGAAGAACATGATCGGAATTCTGCTCAAAAACACTCATTACCTTCAAATTGATGCCACCTCATAGTGACCTGTAGGATGGGGTCAAATGTTTCCTGGGGCTTCTGCGACTGTAACTCTTTACCGTCAGAAAGCCCTGGTCTTTCCTGCAGAGCCGCTGGTGGTTTCAAATGGCTGACTTTGGTTAGCAGCCCAGTATGAAGCCACTAGGCCCTCAGGGCTCCTCAGGACCCTGCTGGTTCCCAAATAATGTCAACCAACCAAAGCAAATGTGACAAAAGTGAAGTGAGCATGAGGAAACAGAAAATTCTAAGGAGGGCTCTGAACCCAAAGCTATAGCCTAGAGAGGAATAGAGACGACAGGCTTGAACCAGCCTGCGATCGCGACCGACTGGCCCTCCGTCCCTACCCTCCTGGAATGGTGGTCAGCATTCAGTCAACCGACAACAGTGACAATGGGGGCTACTATTATTTCGGCCGTTTTATGGGTGTGGAACTAGAAGGCTGGAGAGGTTAAGTAGTTTGCCCAGGTCCATACACCTAGCAAGTGACAGAGGCTGGAGAGAATTCCAGAGATTCTACATAAAACTCCAGGTAAGGAAGCTTCACAAGGACAGTCAGGGAATTCCTGTTAAGAAGACCGGATGGATGCCCAAAGGATGCAATGGAAGCAAGAGAGCAATGTGAGCACGGGCGCCCTCAGTGGGAAGAGCAGGGAAAGCATGGGGTGTAATCAAATTCTCCAACAGGGATGCAAACATGAGGGTAACGCACATCATCAGAGCAGAACTGACCTGAGGGAATGAAGACGGTAGCCAACTTCAAGGGTGCTTTCAAGAGCAAGACCAGAAAGTCAGATAGAATAGAAGGATGAATCGCGGTACCTGGGGTGGATCCGAATCAATTGCAAGCAATACGGAGCGGCCAATTAAATTGAGGTGATGGGAACTCAGAAGCTAAGGCTATTGTTATGCTCAAAAATAGAAAAGGAAGCACAAGAAATGTGATCTAAATAGTCTTCTTTCTCCTCTTTAAAAAAAAGTGATTCCTGACGCTCTGGAAAGGATGACTCCCCAAGAAATGGCCAGAAGTTGTACCTTACTGGGGATTTCAAGCCACTCACTGTCCACCTGGGAATCTAGAGCGTTCCCAGGGGAACAGCCCTTAATCAAGCCCATGTTCAGAAGCCAAGGCTTTAATTCCACAGCACCTGGACGATTGAGGGTCCGCCTACCCTGGTCTTTTCTTCCAAGCCTACCTCTAGGGCTCCCTAACACGTTAAATGCTCAACAGATCCGCATGTGGAACTCCAAGCTGCTGGGGAAATGACCACGGCTGTTTAAGAAGCTCATCCTTGATCCTCTGGAAAACAGAAACGTAAAAGGGATGCCGTTGAGACGTTAGAGAGAGTCGTAGACTCGGGGGGAGTCCTGCAGGGAGGCCAGGTCAAATTGTACTACTGGTCCTGATGTAGAACTCAAGTCGTTAGCTAGTGTTTGGAGAGGGTGGCCCTGGATTTGACTCCATGCCTCCACGGACGTCGAGCAAGGCCTTCCTCACACATGAGATTCATGAAGCAGATGGCCTGCCAATTTACTGATTATTATACTAGTTATTATTACTATTGATATCAGTGGACTGAAAGGCACAACTCATGATATGTCTGAGAGGTGTACTGACTTTTAATTTCCTGATCTCAATTAACTGCCACCAATTTGATTCTGACTCATGGCAACCCTATAGGACAGAGTAGACCTGCCCCTGTGCATTTCAGAGACTGTAACTCAATGGGAATAGAAAGCCTGCGTTCCTGCTGTTCTCTTAAAATGAAGTCATTTACTTTAAAAGAAAACTCCTTATCCATTCTACATCGAATATGTGCGAGTAACAATGATAATGTTATCTGGGATTTGCTTGAAAATTCTCTGGCAAACTCTCTATCCATCCCCCCATCCCAGTAAGAATAATAGATAGTTTAAAATTGACAACATGCTGAGAATTATTGTAACTAGTTATTGGGTAAATGAGAGTTTATTATACAATTTTCACCACTACAATGTATGTTATAAATGGTTCACAATAAAAACTGAAAAGTGAATAAATGAACAGAAAATAGATCATGCAGACTTGCCCTGCCATTGGATTAAAACCCCGTGACTTTGCGGATCAGTCGTAGTGAGAGACAGTTCTATTCTATAGTGTCTTTAAGACACAAACACAGGGTCAATTCAGAACTTAGAATGTTCAGTGCAAGATACAAGCCAAAGTTTGGCCCTGATTTATGGCAATCATCTGTCTGTCTCTCAGTCTGGCTGCTTTAGGATGGGTACCCAGAGTGGGAAAGGGAAAGGGCAGCCCAACTAACACCCCGATTGCTAGCTACCAGTGATTGCGCACACTACTCCCAAACAAAGATAATTTAGGAGGAAAGACCAGTCAATCCAGGTCTTAGTCATACTGACCGTACAGCAAACTGACTTTCAAGATTTCTGGGCCTGGTAGATGTTTCAGGTTACCTCCTGGAATAATAGGTAAATAAAAGTCTTTTCAGCCCTCTTCAACATAGAAGAATGCTATCCACAAATGATAGCCACGTGTGCAATATGAAGTTTTCTACTAATCACATTAAAAAGAGTAAAGAAAATAGGGTGAACTTAATTTAAATCTTCTATCTTATCTAACCCAGGGTAAGTGAAATATAATTTCAACACACGATCAATATAAAAATATAAATGAGATACATGGTATTCCTGTTTTCATACTAAGTCTTTGCGACCTATGGGGTATATTTACAGTTTAGATTTTCAGCACCTTCAGTTTCAGGTGTGCTGTAGTGAGCATATCACTGTGGCTGGCGGCTGCCATATTGGACTGCAGTTAAAAGACAGTGTGTGGCGTTGTGTCATTGTCTCTCACAACAGAATAGGGGCTTTGCATGTTGAAGTCAGATGCTGTGCAAGTTAAAAAAGAAAAGAGATGCCTGGGGGCCCTTCTCGACCAATGGAATGAGGATCTGGGGGTTGGAGACCAGGCAATGGCATTTGTGCAATGGTATTCACTAATCTGCCACCAAACATGTGTGAGAATCAGTGCACAACATAGTGAGCTGCTACACAGCCAAGACTCTGTTTGTCTCTGCAACTCTGGTTGTTAGCAAAACATCCCTTTCCATAAATGGATCCCAAATGCATAAAGGATGAAGTATGACACGTAAATAAAAATGAATTGTATGCAATCTACTGACAGACGTATGTGAAAAAGAAACATTGTGAGGTAAGCATTGATATATTAATCTAATGACATCTGATTTCTCATACAAGTTTGTTTAACCAACGCAGACACATACATTGACGAGGAGTCCATCGCTAGCTAACTAAGCTGTCATCCAAAGTGTGGTAAAACTGGGCAGGAAAAAGAAATATGCGTGGATTCTGCAAAACTATGTGTGCTGAGGCAGTTCATTAGCATGATTTCTTACAAAGTTCAAAAGATGGGCCTCCCAACCCACTCGCCTGATGCAGGTATGTATTTAGGGCCGTTACCCACAGCTGCCAAACCCAGACTCTTCTTACCCGCTGCTGGGGGAGTCATACTTGCGAGTGTCATGAGAGGGTCTTTTATTATTATTAATGTGTTTGTCAAGCAACACTCTCCGTTTTCTCGTAATTATGTTGCTGGTATGCAGCCCTAAATACAAACATGTGCTTCTATGTGTAATTGGAGCAAAAACGTAGTTACTAACATCAGGAAATCACACGTGGTCAGGGGAGGACAACGCAAAGGCATGTCTGCCTTTGCCGGCAATTACTTCTCACTGAATTCGTGTTGAGTAGTCGGAAGAACGTACAAGATGCTCTGGTACAGGTTGGTCCCTGTCACTCTGTTCAATACGTGAGGCAAAAATTAGTCAATTATAAATAGCTAAACAAATATTATTGCTTCAATTATTCCATGACAAACACAGGCTATACACCTACTGTGTGCCAAGTACTACAGAGAGAGAAATAATAATGAGTCTTGTTACCAATGTTGTTATAGGCTGTATCTTATTATAATGATTAGTCTGTTGGCTTCTCTAATTATACAAATCCTCCCCAAAGGGATGGCTCAGGGAAGGGGATGAGACTTCAGAGGTAACCCTCCTTAAAGGAAACATTTTACAAGTCTAGAAGTGTTTTCAGAACAAAGAATAGTAATAGTTGTGCAAGATGGCAGTTACTGGAATCAGCTGGTAAATTTTTAAAATGTCCAATTTCTAGTCCAAATATTCTGAATTACCCCTTCATGGTAGCACAGCCTAAGAATTAGATTTTTAGTGTTTTTTTTTTAAGAGCCCTGGTGGTGTCGTGGTTACAATTTAGGCTGTTAACTGAAAGGTCAGCGGTTAGAAACCATGGGTGACTCAACCAGAGAAAAATGAGGCTTTCTACTCCCTTAAAGATTGTCTTGGAAACCGACAGGGACAGTTCTAACCTGCCCCACTGGGTCACTAAGAATCAGAATTCACTCAGTGGCAGTAAGTGAGTTCCCACTAATTCAACTGACTAGCCTCATCGGAGGATACTCATGAGCAATTTGGTTGAGGGAAACTAGGAAGCCAGGTCTGCCCTGGTATCTTGAAAGTCCATCACTTCAGGTTCATTTTCTTTGGTTCCTCTTCTTTGTCTCCTATTAAAATACACATAAGCCAGAAAGATAGGTCTGGAAAAATAAATTTAGAGTCAATTTGTCCTGAATTCCTACCACTTCACTGTCAGTTTGTCACAATGTGGTAAAATGCTTTGCTGCGATGCTGGAAACTATGTCACCAGTATTTAAGGTACCAGCAGGGTCATCCAAGTGCACAGGTTTTAGGGGCATTTCCAGGCTAAGAACGGACTACAAAAGACCAGGCTGTCCGTATCTGAGAAATTATTCATTAGACATTGTATGAATGAGAGTGAAACACTGTCAGCTAGAATGTCAGAATGAAATCCTCAGGGAGGAAGGGACTGAAAATCCCACTATGGACATGCTGCCTCCTCAAACCTGAGTCGGCCATAATGATGCGGATGGAGCAAAGGCTTGGGACCTTGACTTGCTAACGGAGAATGAGTCAAAATGAAAAGAACCATTTGCAACCACCAATTAATAATTGGAATGTGCAATTTACAAAGTAAGAATCTAGGAAAATTGGAAATGGATTGAATGCATATATCAATACCCTAAGCATTAATGAACTGATATGGACTCTACAGGTCATTTTGAATCAGATAATCATATGGTTTTACTCTATTGGCAAAGCAAGTTCAAGACGAATGGATTTCATCATCATACAAAAAAAAATTTCAACATCTGTCTTGAAGTGTGAAGGTGTCTTATGAATAAAAGTTCTAAGATTGATGTTTATACTCCTACAAAGAAGTTCAGTTAATACAAATGTTACTCCTAAAAAACAATATTAAATTCAGCTCAGATAACCCGTCTACTATATACAATGGATATCCAATCAATACAACTTATTCACATTTAAGTACCACTCACAAAGCTAGTGATGAATTCCAACAATATTTTCAATCTGAAACTGATCAAATATGCACACAAGAGGCATTGAGAAATATTGGTGATTGGGATGCAAAAGTTGTAAACCAAGAGGAAGGAGCACTAGTTGGAAAATATGGTCTTGATGATAGAAATGAAGCTGGCAATGGCAGAATAGGTTTGGAAAGACCAATGATTTCTTCATTACAAACACCATTTTTCAATGAGGCAAAAGGTGAATGACGATACAAATGGACTTCGCCAGATGGAGTAAACAGAAGTCAAATGAACTACATCCTTAAGAAGAGAAATGGAGTACTGTATATACTCGTGTATAAGCCGAGTTTTTCAGCACAATAAATGTGCTGAAAATCTGGGGTTCGGCTTATACACGGGTCAGTGGTACCCCAGCGAGGTGTAACATCTCACTGGGGCCCCTTGAGGTAACGGGAAGAGTGCCCATTATCTCGCAGGTGATTGCCATTTCTCCGCTGTTCATTCAAAGCCTCGCTGACACTGCAGGGCTTTGAATGTTTGTTTACTCACATCTAACCAATCAGAACCGCCCTATGATGTGTATCTTTGAATAAGCCTTTTAAAGACCGTGTGCGAAGGATGTGGCATGAATGGATGTCATCTGGTCAAGCCCGATTAACAAAAGGAAGAAATCTCATGAAGCCTGACATAGAGTTAATAGCAAAGTGGGTTCGTGATGCATGGGAAGACATTCCAGAAGACATGGTGCGATGTGCCTTCCAGAAATGTAGTATTAGTAATGCTATGGATGGCAGTGAAGACTGCGCTTTGTATGAAAATGACAGCGGTGATGGTGATGACGGCGATCTTAGTGAGGACAGCGTCTATGATGACCTCACACCAGCTGAAGCTCTACATTGGGATACGGATGATGATGAGGAATCCAGTTTTGAAGGATTTTAACTCTTTACAGTTTAGCTTGGTTGCTGATTGAGCTCAGGGAATAGCATTCTTAAGGTATCATTGTTGACACCTTATTGTTTTTGTTGAACCTGTTTTCTACTTACTGTGTTGGTGTACTAATGTTAAATGACTTGCTGTCCTTTTATTTATGTTTTTTATTTGAAATAAATATTTAAATACATTACCCCACTGATGTCTCAATTTTTAGTAATTTTATTTTCATTTGTTTTGATGATTGAAACTCACCAATAGCTTCTGCATTTTCCACCCTAGGCTTATAGCCAAGTCAATCAGTTTTTCTGGTTTCCCAGCTAATAATAAGTATCTCGGCTTATACTTGGGTCGGCTTATATTCGAGTATATACGATAGTTTAATATCAGACGCTAAAACCAGGTGAGGGGCTGACTGTGGCATAGACCATCAATTGCTAATAAGTAATTTCAGAAAAGTGAAACAAGTCCACGAGAAGCAAAATGCAAACATAAAGCTATCCCACCTGCATTTTGAGAATATCCCAAGAACAGATTTGGCACACTGAACACTGTTGACGAAAGACCTGATGAGATTTAGTAGGATAACAGCAAGAACGTCATTCACGAAGAAAGCAAGACGTCATTAAAAACACCAGAAAGAAAGAAAAGGTCAAAGCGGATGTCAGAAGGGACTCTGAAACTCGCTCTAATTGTGGATAGCTGAGGCAAATGAAAGAAATGATGAAATCACAGAGCTATAAAGAAAAATGTCAACGGGTAGGCAAAGAAGAGAAAATAAAATATAATAAAATATACACAGTCCTAAAGGTAGGGAACTAAGGAGGAAGAGCATGCTCAGCATATCATAAATTGAAACATAAAAATCCAAGCTTTGAGTTGCAACATTAAAAGATTTTATGAGGGGAAATATTGAAAGATGTAGGAAACATCAAAAGAAGATGGAAAGAAGACACAGTCACTGTACTAAAAAGAACTAGTCGACATGCAACCTTTCCAAGAGGTAGAATATGAGCAAGAATCACGAGTACCGATGGAAGAAGTCCAAGCTGCACTGAAAGCATTAGCCAAACACAGGGCTCCAGGAATTAACGGGATACCAAATAGAAAAGAAATGTTTCAATAACCTGATGAAGCATTGGAAGCACTCACTCTCTGCCAGGAAAGTTGGAAGACAGCTACTTGCCCAATTGACAGAAAGAAATCCATATTTGTATCCTTTACAAATAAAGGGAACCCAATAGAATGCTCAAATTATAGAACGATACCATTGATTGATTGCTGCAGATCATCCAACAACAATTGCAGCAAAACACTGACCGGGAGCTTCCAGAAGTTCAAGCCAGATCCGAAGAGAACTGGAGCAAGGGAAATCACTGCTGATGCCAGAGACCAGAAAGATGTTTACGTGTGACTTCTTGGCCGTGTATCAACTATGTAGATCATGACAAACTATGGATAGTTATGAAGAGTGGGGATTCCACAGAGCCTAATTGTGCTCACGTAGAGCTTGTGCATGGATTAAAAGGCAGTTGTGTGAACAGAGTAAGGGGACACTGTATGGTTGAAAATGATTAGCAAAGGTGTCCATCACGGTTATATCCTCTTCCCATACACTCTATCCACTGAGCAAATAATCTGAGCAGCTGGATTTTATGAAGAGGAATGTGGCATCCGGATTGGAGGAAAACTTATTAACCAACTTCGGCATGCAGATGACAGAACCTTGCTTGCTGAAAGTGAGGAGGACCTGAAGCACTTGCTGATGGAGATCAAAGCTTGCAGCCTTCAATGATGTGGTCTGCTTCTAAATCCCAAGAAGTGGCTGGTGGTTTTGAACTGCTGACTGCCCAATGAATAACCCACTACTCCACCAGGCCTCTTGTTTCTTAGTCATTTGCATATATGTTTTACTTTTATATGTACCATATGTACTAGAGTATAAGCCAACCCGAATATCAGCTGAGGCACCTAATTTGACCACAAAAACTGCATTATAAATGTGCTAGAAAACTCGGCTTATATGTACGGTATATGTATAACTTTTCCAGAGGAGAGTGATGCTCTTCTTATCCCTTTGAGAGAGTTGCGAGTTAAGCACACAATAGTTTCATGCACATAAATGAACTTGGTTTAAGATGATTCTATCCGACATGATTACTGAAGGATAGAACTCAGGACACTTGTTAAAAGCAGGAGAATTGAAATATACATCCAGGCTCAAGCCATACATCTCCTATTTATGAGTGATATGATAGGTCAAGGACCTGTGGAACGTAGTGAGTTATACATTGGACTACTGATTTCAGGGTCAGAAGTTTGAAACCACTAGCCACTTTGAAAGAGAAAGATGAGGCTTTCTACTCCTGAAAAGAGGCATGGTCTCATAAACACACAGCAAAGTTCTACTCTGTCCCATACGACCCCTACGAATGAGAAATGACTCCATGGCAGTGAGGGAGATGATGGGTCGTTACTTCACCTTTCAGAGTCTCGGTGCCTTCATTTGCAGAGTGAAGATGATGAACATATCAACCTCACAGGCTGTTATGAAGATTACATATGTTAACTTCTTAGCTCAGCATCAGATGTCATAGAAACCACTTAGTACATTATGATTTTTATTGTTGTTGTTTTATTTCTCTGCAATGGAGCCCACTGCTGACTCGTGATAACCAATGCCCAACAGAATGAAATGCTGTCTAGTCTTGTGCCATCATGTGAGAAGTTGCGGATCAGAACATCTGTGATCCATAGGATGTTCACTGGCTGATTTGCACAAATAGATCGCCATGCCTTTCCTCCTACACCATAGCAGAGGTTGCACTTCTTGATATCTGATCAGGTTTTAGTGAGTGAGCCCAGGCCTGGACAATTCCAGACCTGATTTAGAGATGCACAGAAAAGTAGACGGTCCTCCACCTAACTTATCTCCTGAGCCACTTCCACTTCCGAAAGGTGTTCAACTCGGGAAGAAGAAGATGAGGAAGAAAAACCAGAGTGTTATGTCCTAGTCTTCCAACCTTCCTGATGGATTTCCTGAAGAAACACAGACCCACCAGAGGTTCATGGGGTGCTCTGTTTCTCAACAGGTAAAGCAAATTCTTGGCCATCACTAACCATTCCTTCTTTTCCTGGAGGTCAATTCAAGAGGGGCCTGCACCTGTCAAAGGCAAGGTTGAGAACACAGGGGCTGTTGACTGGACATGCCCAAGGCCCCTGAGCCGCCTCTCCTCTGATTCTGGCATGGAAGGGGAAATGACTCCAATATTGACCGTGGCCTAGAAACTTTAAATTCACCCTTGGAATTGAAAAGAGATCTTAGAGATGTTTGGTCCAATCCAGCACTCTGGACATGGGGAAAATGCCCGGATGGTAGGGAATAGCTTAGAATAAATTTCAGAGCTGTCATGGTCAATGACAAGCACAACCCTGTTCTGGGTGAAATGACAAGGGTAGCGTTGTAAAGTTTTCAGAGGTAGATTGATTGGATTTTTTAAAATCTGAGATTTGAGTTTTCATTCTTGTGTGATATTAAACTTATAATTCTTTAGAAAGTAACAATGACAGTCAATGGCTAACTTTCATATCCTTGCCTAGATGAGCAAAAGGTAGCATTTCTATGTGCCTCTCCCCATTTTTGAGGGTAGTTGGGGGTTGGCTATTGCACCGATGTACTAAATCCCCAAGAATTTGGGACCCTCCAATGCTGGGTTGGAGAACTGGGGTCCTGGACTTCCAAGTTCCATGACTTTAGGCAATGTATTTACCTCTCTGAGTCCCTAAAATGCCAACAACAATGATAATGCCTACCTTGGAGAATCACTGTACAAAGCAATGAAGTCACACATGGGCATGACTTGTGCTTCACAGTGGGTCTGGCACAGGAATGGTGGTAGTAGGTGGTTAAACATGTTTTCCAGAACTCAATCATGTAAATAAAATGTATAGGTCAAAAGCAGATTCAGAAGCAATGAGCAAAGAGCATTTTAATCTCCCCATAGGAAATGCTTCCCAGATTAATTTGTGTGCTTTCAGGACTACTGGCTGCAACATCAGACAGGTCCACGTTTACATGCTACTAATCAACGGTGTTTCCCAGATTATGTAAATAAGGTAGATAATTCCTGAACCTCAGTTTCCTCATCTGTAGAATGCAGCCCACCATTAAAGAATGCCAATACGTATACTAGGCATTGTACCAGCCCCATAGACTACATAAGGGGGCCCTGGTGGCAAAGGGGTTACTCTTTGGGTTGCATAGTAGCAAGACCAGCAGTTTGAAACCAACAGATGCTCCTCAGGTGAAGTATGAGGCGTTCTGGTTCCATAAAGATTTTACAGACTTAAGATACCCAGAGGCAGTATGGATTGAAATCAACTCAATAGCAGTCGGTTTGCTTTGGCAGAGGTTATCTACTAAATAAGGCAAGCCCCAAAGATGCATATTATTTGCTGACGCTCAAAGAATTTACTACTAGATAAATCAATTTTAGCAGAAATACAGCCAGAGTTCTACTTAGAAGCAAAAGTAGTGTGGTAGTTACATAATCTGCTGTTAATTTGAGACTTAAGCGTGAAGGGGTGGAGTTTAACCCATCACAGATTGATGACTTCATTTGGAGGCACTAAGGAGATGAATAGCTCACTCGAGGTGGGACACACGCACACTCCCTGCGAGACATTCCTGCGGAGAAGACCCATGGAGCTACACTAGAACCCTGGAGAGGAAGGAGCCAAACGGCGACCCCTGTCAGCGCTGAGATGCTTCCACTTCCACTGGATCCAAGACTTTCCACCCACTGGCCTGTGATCTTCTGCATTCAGCATCATTGCATGTGTTTCGTGAGTCTAAAGAGGACTTTATAGATTGGTATCAGACATATGGACTAATATCTGACTTATGGACTTGATCTGGACTGGGCTGGGATGTTTTCTCAATGTTCAATTGCTCTTATATATAAAGCTCTTTATAGAAACAAATTTACAGACACTCATGTGCATAATAGTCTACTTAGACTAACACAGGTAGCAAGACTATGCCTTGCTTACTTTAGGCATGTCATCAGAAAAGATCATCCTTTATAGAAAGACATTATGCTGGGTAAACTAGAGCATCAAAAATAAGGAGGGAAACCTCTCAATGAGATGCACTGACACCACAGTCACAGCAACACACTGCAGTGCACAAAACACCACGAGGATGCCACGGGACCTGGCAATGCTTCATTCTGTTATATTCCAGGTGGCCGTGATTCTGAGACAATACAGTGACAACTGAAAAAAAAAGTTGATTTGAAATTGGCTATGAAAAACCTCATTGTCATCATGCCAACTCTGACTGATAGTGACCCTGTAGGACAGGGTAGACATAGGGTACACATCTTAATGGGGGTAGAAAGCCTCATCTTTCTCATGTAGAGTAGTCAGGGTGTTTGACTTGTTGACGGTCCAATGTCCAATGTCACCAGGTCCCTCAGAACTGGCTCTAAAGACTCGTGATCTCTCTGGTACCAATCTCTCCAACACTGACTGAATCCCTTTTACTCCATCGGTGGAACAGATGGTAGTGGTATGGTATGAATAGCTGCCTCCCAGAAAGATTGTAAGGATCACATTAGTTAGTGCCGCTGAAGGTACTTTCTAAACTATAGAGCATTACGCAAATATGAAAGATGGCTACCAAGTAGGTGCCTTCAATTACAGCACGGTTGCAAAATCTAGCATTAAGGAGGACTGTGTGAACACCCTGGTTCTCCCAAAACGGAAAGAGAGGAAGATGAGAACTGGGGCCTAGACAGGTCTGGGTCTGCATAGCTCTTCACCCCAGGGAGCAATACTAAGCTCATGATTCCAACAAATGCAATACCACCTCAGTGGGATTGCTCTTCTAGGATCCTGAGAACAAAGAAGCACTCGCAGTAGGTTTAAGTTAAGAAATCAAAAATGCAGATTGGATACCGTTAAAAAAAATGTGTGTTTCTGGTGTCAAGTCCACTTACTGATAGCGTTCTATCATTCGCCACTCAGGGCCATGAAGACACCAACAGCAGTGACAGTAGCCGGCAGTGCAGATATTGATGAATGAAGGTGTTGTTGTAAAAACCATCTTGAAGCTACTTGCAGTGGCTTAATGATGCCCACAGGCACCGTGTTAATTACAAAAGGGTATTTAATAATTCAAATCCAGCATAGGATGTGAGGCATTACCCATCTCTGAAAATAAGGTACTGGTAAAGAGGGAGATACAGGACTTAGCTCAGGTCCATACCCTTTACCTCACTAACTCCAATTCAAGAATGCTAATGAGCTACTAAGCAAATGGACAAAAAGTATTGATACATTCCCCCCCCATTTTTCGCTCCTATAGTTAATCTAAGTGTTCAACAATGGAGAATTTATTTAAAATTGGGATACATCTCTAATAATAAAACATCATATCATTAAAGTTATTGGTAAGTGATTTTTAATATCAGGAAATTGTGCAATATTAAGTGAGAATAAATAAATAAAATCAGGCTGCAAAAAATGTATTAAACAGTGCTTGCGTGTGTGTAGTTGTTCCCATAACAAACAAAAGAAAATATGCTAAATGCTAGCAATCATTGAATTGCTGGTGAACTTTGGAAAGGTTTTCATCATTATTATTATTATTCATTTCTAAGGTTCTGATAGTAAGCACCTACTGTTAGTTTCGTAAATACGTGGTAAACTGTACAATCGATACAGCAGTGGCCACAGCAGGCTCAAACAGAGCAACAATTGTGCGGATGGTGCGGGAGGAAGCTTGCTTCCTTCTGTTGTCCAGGAGGTCCCTGTGAGTCAGAACCAACCCGGTATTACCTAAAAACAGCAACATGCGTATTTTGAAAAGGAGGAAGCACACAATAAAGCACAATCCAATTTGCTATCACATTCCACACCCAAAAGTGTGCTTTGATGAACAGAGGCACAGATTAAACAAGATTTAGCCTGTTCATCTAACAGGTCACTGATCTGTAAAAATATCAGATGTTTTCAGATTTTTCAAATCATTTATTATTAAGCAACTAGTTGGAGTGTAGCCAACTTAATTAAACGAAGAGCAGGAGATGGCGCCATCCCCAGAAAAGTCCCTGGGGACCAGGGAGGCTCCTCGGTTCACCTTTGTCTGAGAAGCCTGTGCCTGCAACAGAGCAGGGACTCAAAAATTATATATATGTATATATATATTATATATAAGATATAGATGAAGAGTACCCACAGGACACAATGGGCTCCCCTAAGCTCGCAAGCCATCTGGCTTACCTCTCACGCATTCTTATGCCCATTCAAAAATGTATTAAGCATTTTATATGTTATACATACATATAATATAGATATATATATGGAGATCTGGTGGCATAGTGGTTATGTGTTGGGATGCTAACGACAAGGTTGGCAGTTTGAAACCACCAGCTGCTCCACAGGAAGAAGAAGACATTTTCTGCTCCCATAGAATTACAGTCTGAGAAACACACTAGAGATAGTTCTTCCCTGTCCTGTAGAGTTGCTATGAGTTAGAATTGACTCAATGGCAGTGAGTTTGGTTTCAGACTAGAAGACAGATGGGAGAGAGAAAGAGAGAGAACGCGATGGAGAGACACACTGGTGACACTGTAGACTAGTTATTGGACGGCTAAACTCAAGGTTGGTGTACTGTAACTTCAAATCTACCAGCTGCTCCCAGGAAGAATCATAAGTCAGTCTGCTCCTACAAGGACTCAAAGTCTAGAAAATGCTGCATATGGGGGTAACAAGTCAGAATTGCCTCGAAGACAACGGGTTTGATTGTAGATAGATATATTTATAGGAATCCAAGTGGTACAAATGGTTAAGCTCCACTACTAATCACAGGTTGACCGTTCAAGGTGCCTCAGAAGAAAGGCCTGGTGATTTGCTTCCAGTAGGTCCTCGACTTGCAAACCCTGCCTGTTGCAGTTCTCCCTGCATACTTTGGATCCCTATGTGTTAGAATTGATTCGGTGGCAACCAAAAACACAAGGGGACTTTCAAAAGCTCAAAAGCTCATGGAAATGGAAAGCTTCCACAGACTTTTTAAAGCACATATGTACACACACAAAACACACTGGCACTGACCCTGTGTAGGGTTTCTGAGGTTGTCGGTCTTTACAGGCACAGACAGCCTCAGTTATTTCCTGCAGAAGGGCTGGTGGATTTAGACTGCCAATCTTGCAGCTAGCTTAACAGCATCAGCAGAGTTCAAGATAGGTGTGATAGATTGATAAGCAGATTAGATAGATCGATAGATAGATAGTAGATAGATAGATAGATAGATCGATCGATCGATCGATCGATAGATAGATAGATAAATACTCTATCCATGTCTAGGTCTGGACAGTGTTGGAGGCATGCAATGACCAATGATAATTCTAATATGTTCACAATTAGAGGACTTCATTTGGTAAGAAAAATATAAATAGAATGCCAGGGGAGCTCAGAAGATGGGAGAATTTCTCCAGATAGGAAATTCAGAGGCAGTTTCATGAACACAAGGAAGGGAACTTGAGCTGGGTGTGAAGTAGTGCTAGAGGAAAGGCAGAAGTGAGAGGAATTAGGGGAAGGTATCCTGGGCTGAAATAAAAAGTCCCTTACTGACAATGTATTATAGTTAAAATGAACCTCAGTTATGACCATCATTTTTGGCTTATATCATAATGAGTAAGATGTAGTACATACAGTGTTACAGTGTGTAATGTGCTGATGTCATCACATCTGTAAATGCATAGGTAAAGTTTCCAATATCCAAAGAATTTATAAAGACACTGATAAAAATATTATAATGATAGGAACTTCCGGTAACTATGGTGTCGGATCTTTTATACCTACTCCCTGAAACTAAGATGTGGGAGGGGGCAGGTATGGAGGAAAATTCTGGAACCCTTAAAAGGCAACGATGATATAAATTTCTGAAAAAATGAGGTATGCCACTTATGTCCAAACCCCCTATGAGGATTGGGTATAATGTTGGCAGGGAAGGTTCATGAGGCTTAGAGAAGCCAAGGAATTCCTGTTAGGCTGGAGCATAGAGCACTACGGAAGGTGGAGTTAAGAGGGTGAAGCAAAAGTTTATGGGTAGCTTTGAGCTCTTTTTTTTTTTTAAACATGGAATGCATCACAAATTTGAGTGAAGTCATACTTGCACAAGGGCCATGCTAATCTTCTCTGTATTGTTCCAGTTTTAGTCTATGTACCAATTAACTTAACGGTAGCCTGGAACTACCATATACTTACAATGTTAATGCCCTCCTTGCTCCATTGTGACATTCATCTGGAATTAATCTTCTAGGCATGGCTCTGCTGTTAGGAATGACTATTGTCCTAAGTTTATCCAATCTCCAACTGTTAGTGTAAATCCTGTCCAGTCACTTAAGAGTTTACTCTACATGAGTCAACAGCTCATATATAGCAGTCCATAGCTGGCCTATATATACTTAAATCACATCCTTTTCACAATGGTGGTTTACATTCTATGTCATTGGCTAAACTAATGACACTATCGACGTGTAATAGTTAGGTATTGGGCTGCTAACTGCGGGGTCAGCAGTTTGAAACTATCGGCCAGCTCTGAGGGAGATAGATGAAGGTTTCTAGTCCTGTGAAGATTAGTAGTCTCAGGAACTCACGGGGATAGGTGTACCCTATCCATAGGGTTGTTATGAGCCGGCATTGCCTTGATAGCAGTGGAAGCAATGACTAATGTTCTCTAACATAAAATGTTCTCTGACATAAAATAATGTTCTGTAATATCAAATGATAATGATGTCTCTAAGGGGAATCAGAGACATGCATCAACTATAGGTATATGAATGGATTTGTGGATTTTAATTCTAGCCTCAATCTAAGAACGAATAATTCTTATGACATGGCCCTGCTTGATCTTACCCTCATGAAGTGATCACTGAAGATATGGATGCTATAGAAAAGTATGCTGAAGAAACTAAATGGTGCCTGTCTATCAGAAGGAATGGTCTTGGGGTCTTAAAGGCTTACCTTAAAACAAGCAGCCATCTAAGAGCCAACTAAGTCTATATGTAAGAAGCATACCAGCCTGTGTGATCCAAAGTTTATAAATAATAAAATCCAAATCCACAGGAGGGAATACTATCAGACCTTAAATGACAAACACCTGGTGTGTTGAAGGCAAGGATTGCCAATGGAAGCCCACAATCCATTCGCAGGGTCTACACTTGGATTCTGCCTCTGGAGAATCCCCTTTGATCATAGTTGAGGGAATAGCCTTGTTATCAAACAGAGAGTATTTCAAAGTTAATTTTGGCATATGTAATTGGGTTAAAGTCTAATAGCTTACCATGTTTGACCCATTTTGATGTTGTTTCAGTTAAGTAGATTAAGGCCCTGGTGAGTTGCCTCTGACTCTAGACCAGGGTTGTGAACAGCCTTGTTAGTGGACAGAGAGCTTGGGAGAGGGGATTATTGCAGGGGAAGTTGGGTTAACATTTAACACCTTATCATTTGATCTCTTTGTTGAGTCATTTAAAATTTGTGTTAGTTTTATATATTTTCTGTTTTCATTAGATTTTTTAAAATTTATTTTTCTGTTTTCATTTTATTAAGGTTATTATCTGTTTTACTTTGTTACTGTTGCTAGTTTTTTCCCCTATATTTTTCTGTATATGAAATCTAGGCTAGATAAATTGATCAAGACACTAATTGGATTATGGTTCCTTGGAGTATGGCAGAGGAGATGGGTGGAAATGGGCACCTAATAACTATGAGTACAAGAACAAAGAGAATGTTCTAAATGTAACTTTGTTAGTGATTAGACAACTCTTCTTGATGTGATTGAACTAATAAATTGTATGATAGTAAATTATATGCCAATAACCTGTTTTTTTAAAAAAAGAACACTATCCTGAGCATTCCTGAGACTGATTGTACCTGTTGGGTTAGTGCGGGTAGACTAGAGAAACAAATTCATTGACACTCGTATGTATATAAGAAAGAGCTTTATATACAAGAGCAACTGAATATTGAGAAAACATCCCAGTCCAGTCAAGATCAAGTCCACGAGTCCAATATTAGCCCATATGTCTGATACTAATCTATAAAATCCTCTTCAGACTCACGAAGTACATGCAGTGATGCTGAATGTGGGAGGATCACAGGCCAGTGGGTTGGAAGTTTTGTGGAACCAGTGGTATAAGCATCTCAGTGCCGGCAGGGGTCTTTATGTGGCTTTTCTGCCTCCAGTGTCTAGTTGCATCAGGGTAGCTCCGTGTGGCTTCTCCAGCTCTCAGGGCATAGCACCATATGTCTTGTCAGTAGAGCGTCTCTCAAGGAGTGAGCAGAGAAAGAAAAGTGTCTCCTGTCTCCAAGGAGGAAAGACCGAAATCTCAGGAGAAGGCCATGCCCACACAGAGGCCGCATTGGTTATATCTTGATTGACAGGCCAGACTCCACCCCTTCACTTGTAATCTTCTCAAATTGACACCAGATTGTGTAACTACCACACCTGTTAACTTCCCTAATAAATTTCATAATAATGAATATGGGGGGGCAGGGAGAGTTACAATCTTGGAAACCCACAGGGGCAGTTCTAGGCAGTCCTATAGGGACTCCATGCATCAGAATCAACTTGATGGCAGTGAGTTTTTTTTTATTTGATTTTTCTCTCATAGTAAAGCCCTTACAGAACTACTGCCTTTACTTTTGACACTTTAAATCTTTACAGGAGAAGGCAGCTTCATTTCTCTTCTTGGGATTTCACTGGTGTATTCAAACCACTGATCCTAGCCATTAGCTACTCACTGCACAATCCATTACACAGTTGCAATCGACTAGATGGCAGTGAATTTTATAGCCAAAGAAGAAAACCCACTGGATGTCTTTGAGTAGATTAGAATGTTCAGAAACCAGCATTATATATATATATATTTGGTCAACAATGGATAAAATGGATAGGGAAGGGAAGACAGAGTCCATGAAGTGAGGATCATTTCTTTATGCCTAGAATGGTCTTGAACGTATGACCACATAAGCAGCTGTGAACTCATCCTCAGTTCCTTCAATCACTAGAACTGCTTTAGCTCTAAATAGTTGCTAGGTTGCCTTTAAGGACCAACTATTAGAAAATGCTTAAACCCTGAGCTCAACCACCAGCCCCCGCCTCCTCACAACAAGCGAATTACTGTGCAAATATATGCAGATACATGTGAATAACAAAGCCATTAACATCTTCCCTAAGCTTCAAGGGAAAGGTTTGCTTTGATCAAAGCTCATCATGGGATGTATCCAAGGGGCAGAGAAACAATACCCAGCTTAGCCCACACTAGGGAGGGCTTGGATTCTGGAGCAGAAGGCCCCTGCCTGATTAACCAAAGCCAAACCCAGGCCTTAGAGCTGACTCTGGGCAAATCTAAAGGACAGAGGAGAACTGGTCCCCAGGGGCTCCCAGACTGTAAATCTTCACCAAAGCAAGCTGGCACAACTTTCTCCAAGGATTGACCTTTAGGTTAGTAGCCGAGTGCTTTAGCGAATGCACCACCAGGGATACTTTGCATTATTAGTAGCTGCTATTAAATCAAATATCAGGGCACATGGTTTTTTTCCTTCTCCTTCCTGGTTTCTTAATGTTGGAACTGCTGTAAGGAATTTTCCTCTGCTCCAATTGCTGTAAATACTTCAGGGTAGGGGGAGCATTACTGTGTATGCATCTAATTTGACTTTCTAAATGCTCCTCAAAACCTGGACATCAACACATTTGGAAGTTGTTTAGGAATGCAAACTTTGTAGCCGGAAGCCAAAGCTAGTTGGTCTAACTGCATTAAAAACTAACAAGAACTAATTTTGGATTACTTTTTGCTCCCGTATCCCTGGATTGGTCAACACCATCTCCTTTCCCCTGCCTCCCCATCTCCCATGTCCCCCTGGAACCACTGGTCCCATTGTTTTCTCCTCCAGATTGTTCATCCAGCCTATTTTATCTAGATAGATCTGTAAAGATAATAATATGCACCAAAAAACAAACCATAGTAAGACAGGTGATGAATGAGAACACAGAGATGGCAGCAAAAAAGAAAACCAATGACCCATAAAAGAATAAATTAATTAGATGAAAAAAAGAAAAAAAATTTTAAAAGAAAACCTATAAATAGATCAAGGTCTGATTTTTGAACTCTAGGCATGTCCTCCAAAATCAGTGGCAAGGGGTGTGTGTGAGTCCTGGTAGGGTTCAGCAAGGGCAATGTAACTGAGAGAAATTACTGAAACTCAAATGTAGGCTGAACATGATAGTGGGACAAGAGGAAAGTAAAAGGAAATAGAGGAAAAATCTAGACGACAAAGGGTATTTATAGAGGTCGAAATACAGGCATGTACATATGTAAATATATTTATATAGGATGGTGGGGAAATAAATCTACATGCATATAGTTATATAGGTTTAGTATTATTGGAGCAGATGAACATTGGACCTCCACTCAAGTAGTTACTCAATGCAAGAACACATTGTTCTATTAAATTGACATTCCATGATGCACAGTTTCCTGACAGGATCGCTGAAGACAAATATGTGCATAAGCAAATGTGGTGAAGAAAGTTGATGGTGCCTAGCTATCAAAAGATATAGTGTCTGGGGTCTTAAAGGCTTGCCGATAAACAAGTGGCCATCTAGCTCAGAAGCATCAAAGTCCACATGGAAGAAGCACATCAGCCTGTGTGACCACGAAAAAGAGAAGGGACAAGGTATCAGACATCAAAGAACAAAAAAATCATATCAGTGGGTGTCCACCTTCCTGATATGATCACTGAAGATAAACATGTGCATAAGCAGATGTGGTGAAGAAAGCTGATGGTGCCTGGCTATCAAAAGATATAGTGTCTGGGGTCTTGAAGGCTTAAAGATAAACAAGTGGCCATCTAGCTAAGCAGCAACAAAGCCCACATGGAAGAAGCACACAAGCCTGTATGACCACGAAGGGATCAGTCATCAAAGAACAAAAAATCATATAATTGTAATTGAAGGTGAGTGTAGATTGGAGACTCAAAGCCCATCGGTAGGCAACTAAATACCCCCTTACTGAAGGGTTGTGGGGAGGAGAGGAACCAGCCAGGGTGCAGGGTAGCAACAATGAAACACATACCTTTCCTCTAGTTCTTAAATGCTTCCTCCATTCCCCCAACCCCCAATATCATGATCTCAATTCTATCTTACAAATCTGGCTAGACCAGAGGATGCACATTGGTACAGATAGCAACTGGAAACACAGTGAGTCCAGGACAGATGATCCCTTCAGGACCAGTGATGAGAGTGGTGATGCCTGGAGGGTGGAGGGAATGTGGGGTGGAAAGGGGAAACCAACTGTAAGCATCTATGTATAACCTCCTCCCTGAGGTATGGACAACAGAGAAAGGGGTGAGGGGAGACGTCAGACAATGTAAGATATGACAAAATAATAATAATTTATGAATTATGAAGGGTTCATGAGGGAGGGAGCAGGGGGGAGGGAGGAGGGAAATGAGGACCTGATATCAAGGGCTCAAGTAGAAGGCAAATATTTTGAGACTGATGATAGCAACAAATGTACAAAGGTGCTTGACACAATGGATGTATGTATGGATTGTGATAAGACTTGTATGAGCCCCCAATAAAATGATTTAAAAAAAAACAACCAACAAGAACAACAATAAAGATGATTCATTAGCACATTAAAGACTGAGAAACGCTATTGTGTAACATCTTTATGGTGTCTTGAAGATGTGGACTTATGTACTTTGGTGTTAGGCACAGTGAGCCCTTTTCCAGGCAGATCCCAGCTTCTGGAAAGGAGCAGTGGCCTGGAGGCAATGCAGAGACTGAACAAACAGGAGGCAGCAAAGCAGGTTCCTTAAACAGTAAAGTCAGGGTACACTGAGGACGGACCCCCATGGGTCTGCAGCAGTGGTTCTCGACCTTCCTAATGCCGTGACCCTTTAATACACTTCCTCAGGTTGTGGTGACCCCCTCCAACCATCAAATAATTTTCATTGCTCTTCATAACTGTAATTTTGAATCGGGTGACCCTCCAAAGGGGTCGTGAGCCACAGGTTGAGAGCCATTGGTTAACAGGATGGAAAGGACAAAAGGAGTGAGACTCAGGCCAGAGCTGGCAGGCCCTTTTTATATGTCTGGCAGGAGGAACCTTTGAGCTCAGGGCTGTGGTTTCTCAAAAGAAGGCAGTTGTCTCTGGTTGGCTGGGACCAACCAAGCCCTTATTTGGCAGGTTGCTGGATGGTCAAGTTCACAGCTTCAATGTTTCTGATATGTGGTGGCTTATCAGGTAGCCTGGTCAGGCAGCTTTTCCCTGTGCTTATCACTGGTGTGCTGGGCACACACTATGTCGTCAAAACAGGCCTCTGTTTCCTTCACTATTAGGTGAGACACTTGGGCAGTGGAGAAGCATGAGATGAATGAATAGCAAATTGTAATGAGTACAGCACAATGCCTGACTCATGGGGGGTGCCCAGGCTTCTTGATTCACCTTCTCCTTCCCTGATGCTCCTTCAAAAGCAATTGTTGAACTCTTATCCCCACCCTTATCTGGAGCATTTCACATGTGATAAAACAACTGTCTCATCGAATCCTCCTATCGCCCAGCAGAAATTGCCAGGCATGTTTCTCCAATACGTGAACAGGTTACAGAGGAGTTAGGTGACTTGCGCTAAGTCAGTAAATGGTAGATGTGGGATGCAAACCAGGCCCCTTCATGCAGCTCTCTCTCCACAGTGCAGAAAGGATCATACAATTCTCAGGCTAAAAGTCTCTGTCTTCACCATGCCTTCAGGGTAGGGTCCAAATCGAACCGGCTGATCCAGGACCCTTAGGAGCCGATCTGTATTATAGATGGAGCCCTCTGTCCACGTGGTGGCCTTGGAATGGGCCCACCAGGTCAGACAAAGTTGCAAAATGTCAGGATGAGCTCCATGATCTGGCTCTTTCCTATTTCTCTACCCTTTGCTCCTTCTTCCCAATCTGAGGTCATGCTTTCTTATTTTCAGAAAGCATGGTCCTATACCCCATCCCCGTCAACTCTCTGCATGCCTTTTCTCTGGAATGCTTGCGTGCCAAATAGTTTCTCCTCATCCAGCTGGAGCCTTCTCCATGCAGCTCCGTGCCTGGAAGGTTCGTTTGTCCACACTGAACTGAAGGTTTCCAGATGCTCTGGTTTCCAGCTACAGTTGGAAGGGGATCCTCCAAAGATCTGTGATGTTGATCGGAGCCGTGTCCCTTAGTTGAGGGCTCCTTCCTCAAATAGTCCAATATGACAGGACTCTTACCTTTCACATTCCAGTAATTGACCAGCCTTTCGGCTCCGTCGCACAATGGCTAGCACATTGGATTTCTAATTTACCATCCTCCTGGGGCCCAGGTAGAATCAGGTGCACATCACTTAGCAGCGCTATTCTGAGTGAATTTATAAACCTTCCCCTACACCAGGGCACAAGTGTCACCTGCCCGGCTGGATGGGAAGCATGGCTGCAGGCCAAAAGGACCCGATTCACAATCACCTGTGCCGGGGAGATCAGCCAGGCCTTTTACAAACCACCCTCCCTTTGCCAGCCTGGAGCCTCAGCCAACCACTCTTTGTCTAGGTAAGTCTTCTTCACCCTTCAGAACTCAGTCAAGGCCTCGTTGTCTCAAGAAGTCGTCTCAGATCCGTGGCAACATCCCTTAGTATGACTTCTCGTGGGCATGATCGTGTCTGACTGCGTCAAGGGCAGAGCTAGGGTTTTTACTTATACTTAGAAAAAGAAAGATTTTTTAATTTGTAAGGCATTATTCTTCTACCTTGAAAGGTTTTTTTTAAGGTAGATATTTTTAAAAATCTAAGCTGAGTCTATTACAGGCAAATGAAAGTAACCCAAACCCACACATCGTGGGACATCTGGGGGTGAAATGAAATTAGAGAACTGGAAAATGGCTAAAAGGAGTTTTTGAGAGTAGGAGCACTAGCATGCCCCCACCATAAGGACACCCTCCCCTATCCCAGCATCATGCCCCTGTGTGACCCTTTACCCTTGAAGGCAGTCTGAACCGAGTGACTTTTTTTTTTGGGGGGGGGCTTTCAGGTGGTCTCCTTCTGCCATCACCAGTCCAGTTCCTCCAAAGGAACTGGATGCAAACCAAATATATCACGTACTGAGTTGGGTAGAAGGTCTGTAAAATGGTCCTTCCATCCGTTTTCTTCCCTCCATGGGATGGAGAATGTTTCTCCTTCCCTTAGCATTGTCTTGCTTTGGTCAATAATAGAACGTGGCAGACATAGCACTTGAAAGACCTAGATAGATTCATGTGTGCATTGGGGGGTCCTGAGGTGCCATGGTAAGAGTTTGATGACTTCCAGAGAGGGTGCCACCAAAGACGAGAGACTGCACTGAGTGAGAGTGAAAGGAAGACAGAGTGCGCGTGGCCTGCTGCCTCACTCATTCTGGCCTCCCCAGCTGCAGGGCCAGTCATGTGAATAAAAGCTATGTGAGATTCTCCTGCCCCAACCCACACCAAAGGGAGCAGATATGTGGGTCCCCAAGGACCTCTGCCTCCATCGCAAAATCATGAACGGCCACTGCTGTTTTAAGCCACTAAATTTTAGGGCTATTTGCTACACAGCAATTGATGAGTGAAACACTAAGGAACCAAGGCTGGTGGATGCAGATGTCAGAAGTGGCCAAATGAATGAATCTACCTTTGAGAATCTGCTGACAGCTCCTGGGATTGGCAAGTGACGCCACAGGTGAGTAAGGTACCAAATGCAGGATCCAGCTCTGGCAGAAGATGAAGGGCCAAAGAGAGCTCGACTCTGCTCCTTCCCTCTCTCAATACAAAACAGTTTGTATAAGACACCAAGGAGGTGTCCGGAGGGTGTCACACAATTGACAGGCTGAGATCCCCCTTACCCTTACCCAGGAGTGTCTGGTTGACATAACCCCTAACCATGACAGACCACCCCTTGTCAACTTGCCACCTGTACATAACTCTTTGAACATACATAATCACCAAAGAAAATAATAAAATCATACATGCCACCTACTGTGATAGGCACATCAGCCAGGCACATTAGCCAGGCTTTTCACTCATACTTCTTTAAAACCCACACCATGCAAACCCTACCGTGGTTTGAATTCAACAACTAGAACTCACTGCCATTGAGTTGATTCTGACTCCTAGCGACCCTCTAAGACGGGATAGAGTGGCCCCTGCGTGCTTCTGAGACTGTCATTGTGTACAGAAAGCCTTGCCTTTTTTCCACAGAGCAGCTGGTGATTTCAAACTGCTGACCTTGCAGTTAGAAGCCCAACTGGTAACCACTGCACCACTAGGCTGAGTCCCAGAATGGTTAGGTACCTTACACAAGGTCACACAAATAATAAAGGTATCTTCAGAATCCACACCCAAGTCATTATGAGTTTAACATTGTTCCTCCAAGATTGGGCTATCCTGTGAGACTAGTCATGCATAAAACAAGCCCCCCTAGTGTTGGGAAAGACTCGGTTAGGCCATCCCCTAGGGATAAAAGAAAAGGCAACTGTAAAGAGAGCCTGGTCTGTGGGCAACCCTGAGCTCTGTCCTCAGGGAATAGGTGACCGATGAGAAAGTGCCACTGTGGGAAAAGATGTCATGTGATAGCCCAGGTTTTATGTTTGTTTACAGATGGGCCTTGGGCTTCTAGTCTTAAGGAGCCCTGGTGACACTGTGGGTTAAGCATTAGGCTGCTAACATCAAGATTGGCATCAGCCGCTCCTCAGGAGAAAGATGAGGCTGCTTCTGGAATGTCTGACCGTCTCCGGCCTTCTGCCTAGGGTGGCTGTGTGTCTGAATGCACGGGACAGCAATGGGTTTGGTGTGGTTTGGCTGAATGACAGGATGAAACACAGGCATACATGTTTTGTGCTGATCGGGAGATTTTGTGTTCTCCTCTGGGGCGGGGGATTATGGGATGTAGAGGAGAGGAAGTGGCTCAGAGGAACAGAAGCTTCCAAATCCTGATCTTGGGAACGTGAGGTGGTGGAGAATGTGAGGGTGCCCTACTCTTAGTCGATGTCGGTGTGGTGGCGGCTGGCTGCTGTCGGGCTGGCCCTGCACTCATGGGGACCCCACGCACCATGGAACAAAATGCTGGTGGTCGGAGGCATCCTCAGGATCCATGTGTACCAGGCCTGTGTGAGTGGTTGCTAGTTGGCTTTCAAAAGTAGGTTACCAGACCTCTTCATCTAGTTTCTTGAGTGTCCAGGCTCTGCCGATATCTGTTTGGCATTCTAACAAGACCAAAGCCTTGGCTGTGCATGAAGTACAAGGGGCAAGAACTGGAAGGAAGCTCCGAATTCTATCCCTGAGCCACCAGGCCCCCGTAGTAGTAATAAGGCAGTTATTAAACAGCGTAGTGCATGGTGGGAACGATTGTCACACACAATCATATCCCTGTATTCATTCCTTTCTTTCTCCCAACAGTCCCATGAAAAAGATGCAGTTATCAGCCCCACTTCCAGATGGGAAACTAGAGTGCTTACAGACACTTTGTTTCCCTGAGGTCATGATGCTAGATGGATACGGGAGAGTGGGGCCAGACCCAAGGACCCTAGTGGCTCAGTGGGCTAAGCTGTCCTAATCATAAGATCAGCAGCTCAAACGTACCAGTCGCTCCGCAGAACGTAAGGATTTATAGTCCGTAAGCTCCATGGAGTAGTTCTGCTCTGTCCTTTAGGGTCAGTGTGCGTCTGCCTTGTTTTGTTTCTGTTGATCAGTGTCCATGGCTTCCACAGTTGGGGCAGTGACTACCTGGCTGACCGGTTGTTCCCTGCTGCATCAGGCTCCCCAGGGAAAGGACCATTTCCCTTTTATGAAAGGCTAACTGAGGCCAACTGGGGCTCTGAGAGTCCCCATAAAGGTGACCAGCGTCATTATCTACTTTATTGCAATCCATCAAATCCCCCATTTAAAGGTCAAAGGAACACTTTTATTATCATCACAAAATTATTGGCACCCCTAGGCCTGAGGGTGGCTACTAATTTTCTCAACAGTCCCCTGAGAGTTAGAGGAAGCTAGGTTACAGACTCAGAGCGCAGGACACAGCACAGCAGCACGGGCGCACCTCAATGTGGTGGGGTGACACAGGGAGAGGGACCGAGGGAGCAGCAGGTGCTAGGGTGGAAGAGGAAGCCTCAGGCCAGATAAGGGGTAATTTGTTGATGACGGTTGGGAAGTTAGATTTGATTCCAAGTTTCACAGGAGGCCATTCGTGGTAGAGAACCTCTGCTCCTCTTCGTGGACACCCGGCTGAACCATATTGCTCAGGCTTCCTTGCTGTTAGGTGCAGTCAATGGAGTGTAAGTAGACATACTAGAAGTCACTTCACATCGTGGCCTACCCATAAGAAACTCGCGGGGGTTCTGGCCTGGAGATGCCCAGAGGAACGGAAGGAGGTGCCTTTGGTAGAAGCCATGGTCAGTGCTCCTGCCATATCTCCTTGAATCTCTGGGCCTTCTTCCTCCCGGCTGACTCCAGCAGAGCTCTCCCATGGCTGGCACGCGCATCTCCTAAGTAGCAGACTGCCCTGAGTGAGCCAGAACTACCATTTACCTGCAGATGGAAAGGCAGACACACGGGGAAAGCAGTCCTCAACCAATGAAAGGTGGACATATCGCAGAAATACATCAGTTCCTAGTTTTTGTTTTTTCTGATGGGAACTCAGAGATGGGGTGTACACTATATCCAATGGGATTTCCCATCTCCATGTGGAATTAAGCTAAATTACTATCTTGGGAGTTAGCTTAATATGGCTCCCTTGCTTGGTTTCTGGGATCAATTTGAGGATTAAGAGTGAAGGGGTGGAGTCTAGCCTGTCAATCAGGTAGTAGCTTGGCAACCTCATTTGGAGGCCCTAAGGAGATAAATAGCTCGCTGGAGGTGGGACACATCCTAACTCCCTGTGAGACATCCCTGTGGAGAAGACACATGGAGACCGGCTGATGGAGCCAGACCTTTGGGCCAGGGAAACCACATGGAGACCCCTGCCAGTGCTGAGATGCTTACAACACTGCTGGATCCACAATACTTTTCACCCCCTGGCCTGTGAACTTCCTGCATTCAGCATCATTGCATGTGTTTTGCAAGTCTGAAGAGGACTTTATAGATTGGACATATGGGCTAATATCAGACTTATGGACTTGATCTGGACTGGGCTGGGTTGTTTTCTCAATATTCAACTGCTCTTGTCTATAAAGCTCTATCGTAAACTCATATGAGTGTCTATGGATTTGTTTCGGTCCTCTGTGAGGCCTACTTACCTACTTCGCTATGAATTTTTTTTTTCCTGGAAAAATCTTAATCGGTCACTTTTTCATGAATCTCCATTTCAGGGTTGGTTTCCAGGAAATCTAGCCTGGGGCATCTTGGACAAGGATTAAAGGTTGCAAATGACTCTTTTTTTGGATAAGTGACAGGGGAAGTCTGCCGATATGTTTGCTCATATCATTCATACTCCTGTGTATGAGTTATGCATTTCTGGATCCCTTTGTACAGCTATCCTCGCTCCTTTGGAGACAGGTCCAATGCAAAGCGACTCTCTATACAGCTTCCAAGGTTGTAAATCTTTGCTGGAGCAGACACCTTCAGCTTTCTCCTGAGGAGAAGCTGGTGGATTTGAACCACTGACCTTATGGTTCGTAGTCCAATCCTCTTAGACAATGCAACCAAGACTCCTTGCTACAGCTCTTAGTATACCCTAACTAATACACTACTACAAGGTGTTTGCAAAAAAGGGACTTGAGATCTTCTATGTTTTAAAAATAATGAAGTGTCATCCTGTGGAAGATTAATTAGAGATAGCTAAGAGGCAAATTGAGGAGTCCCATGACAGGTTCTTGTGTATGGATAGGAGACAACTGCTCAGGGTTTCTCAAACTTGGTTGTAGGACAGACTTCGAGATGGAATTTGTTGAGAGGTTGGATGTGAGGGTGAAATAATGGGAGGAATCTATGTAGATAAATAGCTTACAAATTATCTTCGTATCCATGCTCTTAATTATAAAACAAACATACAATTGGTTCCCCTCTCATTCTGGATTTGTTCCTCTTATACAATTCCTCTTGCATTTTCCCAAGTAAATTTAAAATGGAACCACATGTGATTCAGAGGTTCCTAAGCGTGTACTCAGACATGGTCACAGTCTCTCATCTGGGATCCCCCTTCCCAGGTTGAACAGACTTCTTCCTCCCACAACCACAGTTGTGCCCAGGCATGTGAAGAGAAACTGAGCCTGTTGAGAAGCTTTTGGGGAATGAGGATTTGCAAACAGCTTATGAAACAGATCCCTGTTCACTCTTGAAGGACAAACTGCACATCAGAGTCTGTATGGCTACGAAAGGAGGGGACCCCTGCTCCTTGGAAATCAATATCTGGAAAAGATGAGTCAGAAGCCTCCCTCCACATTAGAAGTCTTTCATGGGCATGTGAGGCTAAAGATGTATTATCGATAACATCAATAAGATTGATCAATAATTATTGATGACATCAGACCAAGAGCCATTTCTAAACTTCATTTCAATGCCCTAAGATATATACTCTGGAACCTGGATGCCTGGGTCCAAGTCCTAGTTCAACCGCTTACTAGCTCGTTGACCTGAGAGAGAATCCTTAACTTCTTTCCTTTTCTTCTTCTTCGTCATGGGAAAACAACAAAATTCACAATTTAACAAGCCTATTCTAACACATACTAGGATAACAAAAATACTCAACTCAAAAATATATAAAGGATTAAACCAGTCAATGAATATAAAGTGCTTAGGACAGTACCCAGCATGTCAACATAATTTAATCACTGTTTGTTATCACTGCCATCATCATTACCACGGTGCCAAGAGAGGAAAAGTGGTAGCAAGACTAGGAAAAGAATTTAAAACATTACCTATTATTGCCTTGCCTGTGCTTTTTAAACACACACATAGAATAAGGGGCAGGCAGCAGGGAGGAATGATTGCATATTCATAAGCACCTCCAACCAAATTAATTGATAGGGTATGATAGTAATAAAGGGAATTAATTTCCATTTTAATAACTTCACATGCTACATGTTAAGTATAGGTCCATATTACCAGTGGTCACACAATGTCCCCTTTGCCTCTGTTCCATGTTGATTACGATGTCAGGAAAGGAAAAGTTAAATCCTTTTCTTTAAGGAAGGAAAAAAAATAATAAAACCTAATTTAATAACATTGCAATGCTGTTGAAAGCAGGATTAAATCTTAATAAGGGTGGAAGGATGTTGCGTTTCATGTCTGTTCCTCTTGAAGCCTGGCAACTTGTTCAGGAAAAGGGCTGTAGTCAAAGGCCTTCGCAACCCAAGCCGGGCCTCATCCGCCAGCATCCCGGACGCAGCAGACATCCCTGATGGCGCTGACACTTCTATTTTCACGTTTCCCATCCTAGTGCTTTGTCTCATTAAAGCAGCTTGCTTCTGTAATTTCCACCAGTACAGATGAAGATAAAATGACTCTCAACTTTTATTTTGACCTTATAAAACTATGTAATTGGTCCAGAATCCGCAGGCTAAATGAGTTTCCTCTGGACTGGAAACCTTAGTCAGAGGCAGCAGAGAGTTAAAAAGACTCCACAGGACCTAATAGGATTGGTCCCGAGCCAATATTCTACTAGAAGATATTGAAACTTGGGCCTTACAGCAACGTCATGAAATTTGAGCTAGGTATATTTTTTCTCTTAAAAATAAACATAAGCAAAATAACAATAAACACCCACTGCCAACAAGTTGCTGCTGGCCCACAATAACCTTACACAGGGGTTCCACGATTATAAATACTTACAGAAGCAGACAGCCTTAGCTTTCTCCTAAGGAGTGACTGATGGGTTTGAATTGTCAATCTTGCAATGAGCAGCCAACCCCTCACTCACATTAGCACCCCAAATGCAGCAAAAGTCCCCCAGCTCAACTCCGCCTTCCTTCCGTGCACTTTACAGGTGGAGGGCCCATGATCACAGAACTGTGTCTGGGTTCCTACGCTAGGCAACGGACACGCAAGGGTTGCTCCTCCCATTGTGTGAATGTACAACTGGTCCTGTATTTGCTTCTGGTCTCATTCTATGCATCAGCCCCCAAGTTTATCTCGAACAGGCCACACGGGTTCCTTACTCTGGGCCTTTGCAAGCAAACTGATGCTCGTCTATAAAATTCTCTCTTACCATTCCTTCTGCCAAACTCCCACTCCTCTGGTAAGAGTGAGCTCCAGTGTTTGCTCTGCTGTGACATGACGCCTTCCACTCTTCCCTGATGGTCCTGAGCAGACTCAGGGACCCCAGGCTCTGTGTTTTCAGAGCATCAGATGCAGGCTGGCTGTCATCATCCTAATACCCACAATGCTTTGCTTGCTTGTCTCCATTTCCATGTTAACTGAGATATTTGTGGACTGAGATTGCATCTTTTTTTTTTAAAGCCTCTTTATTGTGATTTAAGTAGGAGTTTCTATATCAGAAACGGAGCCGTGGTGGCATAGTGGTTACAAGTTGGGGTGCAATCTGCAAGGTCAGCAGCTCAAAATCACCAGGCTGCTGCACAGAAGAAAGATGGGGCTTTCTACTCCCATAAAGAGTTACAATCTCAGGACTCAAGGGCAGTGCAACCTTGAGCTACAGGGTCACTAGGGGATGGCGCTGACTCCACAGCAGCAAGGTGGTTTCACCTATCAGATCACCATTGCTGTGTGAACAATTTACACAACATAGTGAGCCTTCGCCTTTTCCTGTTTTTGCCCATCTTTTTGGGGGTAGGATATCAGCTTCTCCTTCACCAAGAACATACCTGTCTACTTCCTCTCCTTTCCCTCTTTCTCTCACCCACTATAATCATCAGAGTCTTTTGGGGGTATGAAAACCTTTATCTTGGTTTTTTCTAACAACGGTCTCATCCAATAGTTGCCCCTTTGTGGATGACTTCACTGAGCATCATGTCCTCCAAGTCATAGTCTCATCATTATTTTTTAATGATACCTAGTGCTCCATTTGGTGTTTATACTAAAATGTAGGCGCTCCTTCTTCCACTGATGGGCATTTAGGCTTGTTTCCAACTTCTCGCTGTGGTGACCAGTGCTGTGGTGAGCATGGGTGCATGCCTATTGATGTGTACGTTGGTCCTCATTTCCTTTGGGTATACACGGAGTAGAGGGCTTGCTGGGTCTAGCTTATTTTTCTTCCCAATTGTCAGAGTAAGTTCAATACCCCTTTGCACCATGGTTGCGCTGTTTTACAGCGCCACCAGCAGTTTATGAGGGTAGAACTGCGTCTCTGCATTGATTTCCTACATAGCATTTAGACTGACCCTTGGAATATACCTGACTCTCAAGCTAGGGTTCTGGAATCGCTAGGAATAGACAGGCAGAACCAAACCAGCTGTTATCAAGTCAATTCTAACCCACAGCGCCCCTAGGCATGTCAAGAATAGAACTGTGCTCCACAGGCTTTTCACCTGCTGATTTTGGGGAGCCAGTCACCAGACTTTTCTTTGGAGGTGCCTAGGAGTAGACTCAAACCTCTCACCATTGGGTTGGCAGGCCAACACATTATCCATTTGCACACCCAGACTCCAATAGCCTGGTCATACTGTGCTCACTAGGAATCGGGAATGTTCTAACCATTAACGTCCACATGTGCTCATTTAAAGCCCTGAAACCCCGTGCTCCTTGTATTATTCTCCCTGTACCCCCAACCGAGGTCACTGGGGCACTGAGAAGTGAATTAACCTGTCCAAGGCCCCAGGTGACAGAGTACAAACCCAGTTCAGGCAGTCTGGATGAAGAGCACCATGCTTACACTCTGTCGCACATGACAATGGCCAGGGTTGACACCTCAGCTTCCTCTAGCAAGCTATGATTACCACCAGCTTCCTGGTGCACTTTAGACTGAGGGGCACTCAGAGGCTGCCTCACGGCTAGTAGGGAACGAAGGACCCGATCAATTCCCCACTCGGGGAGAGAAAGAACCATGAAAGAACAAAGTCACCAGGTGCTAGGTGGTCTACCAGGCACCTCTGTGAACTAAGAGCTTGTTCTGATAGGCTGCAGCGTTTGAACCTTGGAATGCCTGGGTAAACTGTAGAAGCCATCCCTATGAAATCAGGAATCCTCAATTGCCAAGGAGCTGCCTTATTGGCTAGCATGGGGCTCTGTCCCAGGAATAAAGGTGGCTGGTTAAACCAGGGCTGTTGAGCTGAGAGAACAGAATCAAATGGCCGAGCCATGAGTAAACAGGGGTTGGCTTATTTAACACACCTCCAACAAAACCCTGTGGGCTAGGCATTGGGCTGTTAACCACAACATTGGCAGTTCAAACACACCTGCCACTCCATGGGAGGAAGATGAGGCTGACTGCTCACTTCAAGATTCATAGAGTCAGAAACCATATAGGGAGACAAGGAGTCAGAATTGTCTCAAGAGCAGTAAGGATTTTTAGCTTATTGGTTTGGTTTTGGAAGCAAGTTCCTACTGAGGCATCTTAATGTAGGTTTGGCTTAAGAGCAGCCTTTTAATGGAAGCATATTTAATAGGTGAAGGCTTTCAACATCTTAGTTTGACTTTTCTTTTTCAGTCTCCAACTATTAGAATTTTCAACACAGGTTTGTTTGGTTTCGAAATGAGCTGCTAATGGCAAGGTCGCAGTTTGAAACCACCAGCAGGCTCTGTGTGAGAAAAACTGGCTCGCTAGTCCGGTAAAGAGCCGCAGTTTCTGAAACTCACAGTGGCAATTCTACCCTGTCCTGTAGAGGTGCTGTGAGTCGGCAAAGACTCGGCGGCGGTGAATTTGGTTCGGTTTGGTGTGTCAGACACTGTGTTAGACTCTGGGGGCAGGAAAGGAGTAAAACAAAGCAACAACAAAAGCCCCATGGGTACCATTTACAGAGCTACTGGTCCATGAAAGGAGGACACACTTGTCTACATTCAAAACCATGATGACTGAGTGACCATTCTGTGTATCAACGCACACCCTGCCCATGGATACAGACATGGCGGGGCAAGGGGAAGTTCTCTTAGGAAGTAATAGGCAATACCAAGGAGAGAAACTGGGAGAGGATGCTCCAGCAGCAGCAGCACATGTTAAGTCATGGAAGCAGGGAACGGCATGGCCAGTGATTCAATATGGCTGAAAATGGGAGCTTTGGGAGGGGCAGCCAGATTCTGAGGAGTTTCAAATTGATTTGACAGCCATGGGGCGATTACTGACAGCTTGTAAGCAGGAAGCAAGAAACCCCTATAATGAGATTTGCATGTCAAAAAGTATGGAGCAATGAACTAGAGGCATAGAAACCACAAGTAGGGGCGTACTAGGGAAGGTGGGTGTGCTACTCGCTGAAAGGCAAATGGAACATGGAGCGCAAAGTGTGCCTATCACACTCAGTTCGAAAGCCTACGTAGGATGATGGTGCAGGTCGATGGCCAGCAACACGTTCTTGAGGGTTCCGATCATAGAACTGTTCATGTGTAACGTCTGCGGTGGTGTTCCCAGTCTTAACCCCTGACACCTAACAAGGAAGACAGGAGACCCACATCCCCCACCCCTTTCCCAGCTGTGCGGGAGGGCTCAACACGAAGGGACAAAGAGCATCGGTGTCAAGAGCAGGGCGCTCTAGGAAGGTAATTCTGCTTTGGCAGGTGCTTCCCTTCAGGTCGCGGGAAAGCAGTTGGGATTGTGTATTTCTTCAGCAGCCGCTAAAACGAAAAGTTTAAAGAAAGTGCTTTGGCAGCGTATTTGGTGTAGCTCAGACCCTTTAATTTATGGGTCCCAACCCTTCCTTTGTCTGTTCAGACTGCTTGAAGTGCCATCCTCAGCTGAATCGTCCGAGAAACTGCTACGTATCCACAGAGATCTACCCACCCAATAACTCCCTCTGCAAGGTTTTCTGCGAATCCCATAGGACCTGGCATTTTCCTCTTTGAAACACTGCCAGTCGTTCTCTCTGGCCTTGACTTTTCGCATCTGTCAAACAGGATGACTAATGGCTCATTGACGGAATACCCGGTGAAGTCAAACAAAGATCATCCCAGCCCACCTGTTTCATGGGACTATTGGTTACACGTGCCAGTCATGTGCTATCTGCTCTCTGACATCTTCTCTGCCTTTCTTTGGGACGCTTGCAGGAAATGGCACTGCCTACCTCCCCTGCCTCTGGGTTTCTGAGTGTAAATGACCAATTGGAGGCCTTCTGGGTGACTGGAACATAGGAGGAAAGATGAGGCAGGGTGTTCTGACTTCTGATTCTCTCCGCCTATGTCACATCTCCAGCAGGGTAGCAGCTCTTCTGTGGCTTTGATACAGCCCAGGTTCTAGTGGAGACACTGGTCCCTGAGATTCTGTCGCTCCACCTTCACCTCTGTTCGTCTGGGACAGCCCTCAGCCTAGGTGTCATAGTGGCTTCTACCCATTACTGATCTCTGGCTATCTCAAGGTCTTCTGATGAATTTTCAGCTTTTCTATCTCTCACGTGTAGGAAGCATCCGGCTGATCAAGGTGAGACACAGAGACACAGGGGACTAAACAGTCACCCATTAGTAAACACCTTGATCAGCCGGATGCTTCCTACACTCATGTAACCAATTCCTATATTAAACTCCCTCTGCCGTAGCGTCTGGAGAGATCTCTTCTTTTTAATCGGACCCCATCATGTTGTCGGGAAATGACAAGGCTTTCTACTTCCACAAAGACTTAGTCTTGGAAATGCACGTGAGCAATTTGACTCTAGCTGACAGGGTCACCAGGAGTTGGAATTGACTCAATGACAGTGAGTTATAACTGCTATATGAGAGAGAAACGGGGGAGGAAAATAACTACAAGATTCTGACAATGTGTTCTGTGTCAGGCTCTTGCCATGGGTGGGGAGTTTATCATTTCAATGTGGCAGATAAGTGTAGGTTACAAATGTTGTCAGAGAGACCAGGGGTCAGGCTCCGGTTCTGCCACGAACCATCTCTGGTCATTCTCTTCACTCTCAGCCTCAGTGTCCATTTCTGTAAATACCTGCATGTCTCACTGTGAAGATTAGCCATCTGATGCAAAAGGCATTGGGTAGGTTTTGTGGATAGAATCATGTCCCCCCAAAAGATGGAATTCTAACTTCTGTAGTAGTGAATGTGGCCCTGTTTGAGGTAGCATCTCTCCTGGAAGATGTAATGTGTGCAAGGGATGAGGGAACACCAGAGGCAGATGAGTCCTAATCCCTCTGAGAGGCGTCTTATCAAAGGAGAAAAGAGTGACAAAGATAGCACCACACAGTGGGGACAGATGCCATGCGAAGGCACTCCCTGCCGAGGACCGCCAGGAAGCACCTAGGATTACTTGAAGCTAGAAAAACTGGGAAGAACATGTACCCAAGAGCTAACAAAGAGGAAATAGCCTTAAAAACACAAAATCCAAACCCACTGCCATTAGGACTACTTCGTCACCTGACAACCATATAGGATAGAGTAGAACTTCTCCATAGAGTTTCTGAGACTGTAAATCATTAGAGTATAGGTGCAGACAGGCTCGTCTTTATCCCAAGACTCAGCTGGTGAGATTGAACTATTGATCTTGTAGTTAGCAGCCCAACGTGTACCTTACTAGGCCACCAAGGCACCTCGGGAACCGAAAGTGCTGCTGTAAATATAAGGCACAAGCTCAGATTTTCTGCCTCCTCACTCTATTTGTAGCTGGTGGGATCAAATGATCAGACCTTCCAGTTAGCAGCCCAATGCTTAATTTACGCTGCCACCAGGATCCATGTGGCCCTTCCGGAGCCCTGGATTCAGACTGCCAGTCCCCAGAACCCTGAGACTGTATATTTCTGTTTTTTAAACCCACTCATGCTGCGGTATTTCCTGAGAACAGCAACAGGAAACTAGGACTGTGTAGTAACAACCCTGCTAACCCGCACCCACCCCCCATACTGTCTGTTAACTGTTACTGAGAAAGACCATGCAACAGCAATGACCCAACCAGCCTGTTTGGTTGGTACTGCTCTTATTGCTCATGCCATGTGAGGAAATGGAGGCTCACCGCAGCGAGCCAAGGTGCCCTAGCTCATGGAACTAAGAGAGCTGACGGAGAGAGGATGTGACCATGAGAATGCTGGTTCCAAAGTTGTGCTTTTTCCACTCAGGAGAATGGACTCCCTTTTAGAAACAAATATGGAAAACACGAAGCAGCTGGTGACATTGAACTGCCAACCTTGTGGTTAGCAGCCCAACACATAACCCACCATGACCCCACCAGGGCTGCCTGGAAAGGTGACTGCACAGAGAAAGCCCACGCTCAGTTTTCCCCCACATGTTTGCAGCGAAGTTTGGAGAAGCCAGCATCTTGGGAAGTGCTGTCTTATAAGCCAGCCTGCAGAGACAGTAGTTGGGTCAGGGTCAGCTCAGGAAATGCTCTCTTCACTCGGGGTGCACGTATGCCTCCCCAGCCCCCTCCCCATTGTGATCTGCTGCCAGCACAGTGGAGAGGGCTTCCCATTCGAATTACTGCCTAGGGGAGGGGTGAGGGCTAATGGACGGCTGGTCCAACGGGACAGTCGGCAGCTCCTCACAGCTTCCAGGCCTGAACCTGTGACCTGAGCATCACCATGCAGGGCTGTGCTCACCCCTGAGACTGCCTGCAATGAGCTCTCCTCACTACTGGCCATGCAGATTGTCCCCTGCGGTAATGAGGTGGCAAGAGGGGACACCGACCAGGGGGAACATCCGAGAGTCAAGCCTCCAACAGCAGCTGAGTTCCTAACCTGCCAGTTTAGACATTTTCTCTCTAAATTGCCAGGAATAATTTCCTCTGGGGAAACTCTGACCCTTGGCTTTGTCCTTTTTTTTTAAAGACTACATGCCAAAGAAAGACCTATAATTCTATACGCACTCCTTTCTCCTTCCCGCGAGCTTTCTCTCCATCTCAGGGCTGGCTTCTCCAAGTTTCTGTTTCTCTACCTATGTTCTTGCTTTTATTTCTTCTTTTGCCCCTTTATCCTTTCATAAGACATAGCAGATCGAGCTTCGGAACCAGATACATGGATTTAAACCCTAGCTTTGCTTCTGGAGAGCTGGGGATTGGAGACACACTTCTCAATCTTTCCTCTGTTTCTTGATCTGAAAAATCAAGGTGAGAATTTCCAGAATTTTAGGATTATGAAATGGGCTCATATATCTAATGTTCATTTATTTTGTATAGCCATGGTGGGCAGGTTTGAGTACAGGTTCTAGGTTAAGATAAACCCGGACCCTGTGGATTATGACAGACCATCGAGCCCCTTTATCTGGAGGGCCCTCAAAACACACAGCAGCTGCCAGCAGTGCCTGTGAGGAGGGTGCAGCAGCGGGCAATGCTGTTGCCTGTGGCGTCCTCACCAGTGGGAGCACCCGGGCAGCCGCTAACAACGACAACAGCAGCTGCTCTGTGAAGACAACTCTAGAAGCTCCCGGCACATCCCTGGCACAGAACAAATGCAGGTGACTCCCGGTAGTCAGTAAAGATTCATAGAATTGAATCTGAATTCTGTTTGAACTCCTGTGGTTGGTACAGGGAAGACAGAATAAAGTCTCATTTCTTCTCCCAAGGAACCCTCTCATATTGATACTGAAGAAAACATGGGGAAATTGGGATTTTTAAAATTTAAATAAAGATAAATGTTTTCCTACTATATAACAAATATGTAACTACAAATAGTTATTTTTAAATAAAGCCAATCAATCAGAGGCAAAGAAGATCATGATAGTGAAATATATAGTCTTACCCTTCCATTCCTAAACTTACTGCCCCACTTTCAGAAAAAAACATTTTATTCAATGCCTCTCTGGAAATTAAAATGTTTTGCTGTATGGCCCATAATCCGAGATAAAGTGTAGCTAACTGCTTTACACACGCACCTGTGCACGTGCGTACACACACACACACACACGCGCCGGGTCATTGCTGTGTCACTCACTTGGGGAGACCTGGCTACCATTTACCTGGGCTGATGCTAAGTTTTATCATCCACCTGCCCTTGTTGCAAGTGTTGACAGAAGGAATAACTGATCCCCTGCCCCCTTTGATTATGATCCTGCTTCCAATCTCTCCGAAACTCATAAGGATGGAAGCACAGGTAACAAACAAGGGCACACGATCATTTTAAATTGCACTTGTTTCAATTACTAGAGAGGCTGAACACATTTCCATAGTCGCTTGCAGCAGTACTTTGCTGGAACCTCTGGGTTAGCATCTAGCCGGTTACTATCCATCTGCTATTTGCTCCGCTCCAGCGTGAGTTTCTAGGGAACAGAGACTGAGCAGTACTTACTGCTGCATCCTTTGTGCCAGGCAGTCAAGCAACGTGGGCCTCGATGACATGGAATAAAACGGCTCCTGCCATGTGCCAAGCTCTGGAGCTGGGCTCCAACAGTGAGACATGAGGATGCCCTCCAAGTCCCATAAAGCTGATATTATGTGGGCCACCCACTGATTTCAGGGAAATTATCTGACACTGGGGGCTGAGGGTCAAATTCCAGTCTGCCACTTACTGGGTATTCTGGACACTTTGCCAAGGCCGTCCTCATCCTTTCTATAAGAAGATAGCTGTGCCCCATACCTATCGGCTGATAATGGTACTTTAATGCTATTTGGAACCTCTCCGCATACTGTCCTATGGATGCCATCGAGTGGTACGCCAAATGGAGATGCCCCATCTGTCACCTGTGTTATTTTTATTTTTCTAATAGCTCCATTTTAAAACATGAAAAGAGACAGGTGTTGTTTTTCTTGATCGAATCTATCCAAACCATCTTCACTTCCACCTCTGGCACTAGCCGCCTCTCAAGCGCCCGGTCGTCACAGGTGGCTAATGACGGTGGGCTGGTGCTGAGGCATGGATGCGGCACAGGGAGAGCTGTCCTTTTCTACTGCCCATGCACCGCTGAGTGGCACCTTACAAAAGGGGCGGAGCCTCCAGGCCAGGTGTCCTAGCAGCCATTATCACATGTCCTCTTCTGCTACCCTCCCATCTGAAATACAAATAACATGCTCTTTCCCCCATCTCAGAAAGGAGACACAAAGAATCGCTTGTTAATCGTTTTGACCCTGGACCCAGGACGACCCCATGAAAAATAGTCCTATTAGGACGGGTGAAAGGCGCCCAGGTCATTTCATCCAGGTAACACAGCGCGGCTCTTCAGTGGACACTGACTGTCCCAGTTCAGAAAGTGAACTCGGCCATCTCTCGGTCTGAAGGGGAGTCTAGAACCCAGAAAGAAGAAAATGGAAATAACCGGAACCAGCCTCACGGTCCTTTGCAAGGATCGTCATGTCTGTTCAGCGGTCACGCCGACCCTCAGGGTCATGGGGAAAGCACGGCTTGCATTTGGACTATTCTGATTCTTGGCAAACTGTCGCCTCGTGCATGACGTATGGTCTGACCTTGGAGGGAGCCTGGTACTTGATTGGCTGGGACAGTCTGCTCAGAAGAGTGGGAAGTGGGAGTCAGGCTTGGAATCTGTTACATATAACATTTGCTATGCAACCTTACACTTAAATCTCTTTAGACCTCTGCTCTCTCATTTGCAATGTGGGATAGCGTGCTGGATATTCTTGGTATAAAATGATCATTTATTCATACAACCATTTAGTGAGCACACATTCTAAACTGGAAATTGTGTTGGTATGGCACGGGCGAGGCTGTCCCTTTGACTCGTGTCACACAAACAAGCGTAAAACAATACGCAATCCCTCTCTTCCTTCATGAGGGTTATAGCCTGGCGAGGAAAAGAAGTATTTTAAAATCCTAATGATTTGGGTTAGACAATGATAGGGGTGTGAGGAAGCCGGGGACACCCTGGAATGGGTGTCAGAGAGGTCTCTCTGAAGAAGTGACACTGAATGCAGACTGTCCTACTGAACAGAGATGGTCTACTCAAAGAGCTCCACAGAACAGGATACAGAAAGGACTGGACAGTGTTCCAGGCAGACAGCCACCTGCAAAGGCCCTGGGGCACAGAGAGCATGGCCCATTGGAGGAGCTGGAGATAGTTCGGTCCAAAAGAGAGAGCAGTGAACAAGGAGGCTAGGGATGATCAGAACAGATCCCAGGGGCTCACAAGAATCTGTCAGGGTTTAAACCTGAATTGGGACGGCATGGGGACAGTGCCAGATATTAAACAGAAGAGTAATTTTTTTACATTGCTTTTACAAGCTCTTCCATCCTGGCTGCCTGTGAAGGCATGGATTCGGCTGTAGAGGGAAGAGTTGAAGTGGAGATTTCGGCAGTAATGAAGGTGAAATACGGTGGAGGTTCCTAGACTCATGGTAGTATGATGGTGAGAAAAGGGGTGCACTGAATAATATGGAGAGGCATCCGGGAGAAAATGAACTAGACTGCTTGATTACAACACAAGTTCTCATGGCATATGGTTTACCCGGTGCTGTGCTGCTTCCAGGAGCCCTGCTGGAAGTTCAAATCCACCAGCTGCTCCATGGGAAAAAGAGAATGCCTCCCACTCCCATAAAACGTTCTAGTCTCAGAAACCACAGAGGCAGTTCTATGCTGCCCATAGGGTAGCAATGAATCGGCATCAACACGATGGCAGTGAGTTTGAGGGTTTAATGCCATTTCTAAATGTTGCTATTGTGTCAACCCAGACTCATGGCGATCCCATTCACAAGGGATGAATCTCTGCCTGCTCCTGTGTCATCCCCATGCTGGGTTCCTGATCAGACTACTGTTTTCTGTAGACTTTTCCATGGGCTGGTTTTTGGAAGTCAACCACCATCTTAGCCTGAAACCTCTAGTGCGAACTGCTCAGCCTCACGGCAGCATGGAAACTTCACCGCCAGGCGTAAGTCCTACGCTCCCAGCATTGGCCTCTGTATGCTCTAGATTGAAGACTGTCTTTTACCTCAGCAGGGAGACGATGGTCACAAAGAAGGTGAAGAAATCACCATAGTTGATCAACTCTAGGCTCTATCTCGTTATGAAAGTTGGGAAATACATGTCGGGGTACAAGCAGCCTCTGACCATGGTCAAGCCAGGGAAAGTGAAAGTGGTGACCTTCACCCACAACTGCCTGCCCTTGAGGGTCTCCGCACTAGAGGGCCATGCCGTGCTGGCCCAAACGCGTGTCCCTCACTACAGCTGCAACCACATGGAATTCCTGTGTGAAGGACATACAGCTAAAGTATGCACGTCGACTATCACCAATTCAGGTGATGCTGACATTATTGGAAGCATGCTGCAACAGACTGATGGAAATTAAATATCATTTATTTCTTTAATAAAACTGACCAGTTCTTTTTGGGCTTTGTATCAAAAAAAAATTTTGCCAAGGCACTTTAATCAGACCCCAAACCCAGCCTTCATGAAGCATACAGTCTGATAGAAATATGACAAAGGTGATATATGCGATTAGACACATGGTAGGTGTGAACTTCCCTCTCCTTATGAAAGATAGAAAGCCACTTTCCATGTTTCCATTGAGATCCTTAACATTGGATCAGCCTGCAAGCGGACAACAAGGCAGTGCTTCCAGGTGAAGAGTCTCATGCTGTGAACCACACTCTGCTGATGCTTACTACGGGATCTCACCTCCTAACTTCTCACCTGTGCCACCGCCATGGCCCATCTCCATCATCGTCTTTGGCCATTTTCCAATCAACTCAATAGCTCCAGAGTGTATATCACTTAAACTCCCCCAAAGGCCTTTGTTATAATACATAAAACTAAGGTTGAAATGTCCATTTCACCAGTTTGTTTTTCAGCTCAAAAAGCATAGTATATGTGTGTTAGTCTGGGTAGATTAGAAAAACAAATCCACAGAAACTCATATGTATATAAGAGAGAGTTTTGTATACAGGGTAAGTATACATTAAGAAAGCATCCCAACCCACTGTTGTCCAACCGCATAAATCCAACATTAGCCTATATTAGACACTGATCTACAAAGTCCTCCTCTACCTCACAAAACACACGCAATGACACTGACTGCAGGAGGAAAGCGGGATCAGTGACTGTGTAAGCATCTCAGTGCTGGGCTGCATCAGAGTAGGTCCATGTGGCTTCTCCTCAGGGATGTCTTGCAGGAAGTGAGCCTTGCCAGCTGAAGCAGGGAACTGGCTAAGGCAGCTGCACCCTGGTCCAACCATCACAAAGCAAGAGACCCAAGAACTAGAAAGGCGAAGCTCATTGAGCCATTTATCTCTCTGCCCTTCAATTAAATCTGCATGTGTTTATCAGCCAGGTTGGCACAATAAACCTTAACTAACTCAGTATGTAAAGTACATGGCACACAGAATAATTATCAAAACAGTTTGGCTCGCTTTGTTCCTCCCTGCTCCCTGCTAAAATAGCAGAGTGGCACTTTATCTACAATTATAAATAAAACAACCTCCAGTTGCCATCAAGTTCGATTCTGGCTCCTGGGGACCCTGTGTGTGTCAGAATAGAACTGCGCTCCACAGGATCTCAGTAGATGGTTTCTCAGATCTAGGTGACCAGGCAGCCCTTTCTTCTGAGGGGCGTCAGGATGCCAACCTGTTTAGCAGCTGGCAGTGTGAGCTGTTTGCATTACTTAGGACTCTACAAAAATGTAACTGTGGTTTAATTACCAACGCAAAATGTTTTTCCTGCTCCTCCTGTCTCTTTCCCTTCCAGCCTTATGCCATTCTCTCCTGGTCCAGGTCTCTGGTCTTAGCTCCACAAGCCCTCTCCGATGTCAAGTTTCCGCTCACAGATTTACACTGGGACACCAGCTTCTGTCTTTACAAGCCTTGACCACCGCAGTGGAGAGGAATATTACACGCTGTGGGCTGAGAAGTCGGAAACTCCAGACTGCAATGAACGAAGGCTGCCTGCCATGCTACTGGTTACAGCTAGACATAAAAGCAATTACCAGCTCATCGGCCATTTGGACATAAAACCGCTTGGGCCCACAAAGATATTTCTTCCCCATGGGGATAAGTTTAATAAGAACCACAGACAACAGTCAAAAGCATGTTTATTTCCAATAACCGACCAGAGTCTGCGGCACATAGGATAAATAACAGGCCCGTGCAAATGACTGGCCTGCAATTCCACGGAGCTGGTTTGGCGCACAACTCACAGTGGGAGAAACTGCTGTTTTAAAAGCCAGGCCCCTGAGTTGGAGAAGCAAAGGAGGACGATGGGCTTCGTTCGGTGTGCAAGGGACGGCAACCTGCTGTCAAGCAAAGAGCCAGCATGACCACATCTGCCTGGGCCTGGCCACGTCTGCCTGGGCCTGGCCACGTCTGCCTGGGCCTGGCCACGTCTGCCTGGGCATGGCCACGTCTGCCTGGGCATGGCCACGTCTGCCTGGTCATGGCCACGTCTGCCCGGGCCTGGCCAGCCTTTGTACTCAGCGCCAGGGGACCTACGGCGAGATCGCTAAGTGACCAGAACATGAGCTCCCCTCATTCCTAGTGGCTTTCAAAGCGACAGCACGACCCATCTTTTTACTAGACTCAGCCTCTCCCCATGGGGCAGACACCACTAGGGATGGCTCTTCCCATTTTACAGATGGGGCAGCCACGTTAATGTGAGATGCCCAAGACTGTGTGTGTGTGTGTGTGTGTGTGTGTGTGTGTGTGTGTGTGTAGAACCAACACCTGATTACCACTGAGTCGATTCCAACTTAGGAGGACCCAGGGAGTGCCAGAAATGCACTTGAAAGGCTGGGTTTTCAGAAGTATCTTGTCAGACCGTTCTTTCTAGGTACCTCTGAGTGCATTGAAATCACCAACTTTTTTTTTGGTTAACTGCTTTCACCATGCAGGTTGGTACGTCCACCTCAGGTACCACCAAACCCAAACCAAACTCAGTGCCATCGAGTCAATGTTGACTCACGGTGAGTCCACAGAACAGGGTGGCACAGGCCCTGCGAATTTCCGAGGCTGGAACTCTTTGCAGTTATAAAAAGCCCTGTTTTCCTTTCTTGGAGCTGTTGGTGGGTTTGAACCGCTGCCTTTTCAGATTGCCACCCAGTGTGTAACATTACTCTATCGGGGCTCCTATGTCCTTGAAGGCGATGCATGCACTTTGCCAATCCAGCCTCCTGCTACCACGTGGACTTCATGTCACTCAGTTCCAGAAGGTTGATGTCTTTGTTGCTTCTCAAATGCTCCGAGTGTGCCCTGGATATTTAGCTCTTTTGCACTTGGACTTCCTACCTAGAACCCTCATCCTACAGGTATCCAGAGGACACCCATTCAGATCTTTGCTCAGATGTCATTTTTTCCTAATGACCTTTCTTGAGTACCAGATTTCAACTCGCATCTCTTCTCCCACTCGTCTTCTCTTTCTCTTCCTCTGATTCTTTCTATAGCACGTTGCACTCAGACAGCCTGGATCTTGTCCTTCGTTGCTTGTTTGTTGCCTCTGTTCCTCACCAGAATGTAAATTCCACAAGGAGGAGGAGTTTTGTTTGCCTTGGTCACCCCTGGAAGATAGACCAGTGATGGGAATGGCCCAGGTAGTCAACACTAGGTACTCAACGGACCGTTTACAAATAAGGAAATTCAGTGTTGGAGTTGCCTACACACACCGCCGCTGATCACAAGGACAGCAGTACCAGCAACTGCTCTGCAGGAGAAAGAGGTGACTTTCTGCTCGCATAATGATTGACAGCCTCAGAAATCCCAGGGAGCAGTTCTAATCTGTGCCCTGGGGTCTGTGAGTTGGGTTGGGCTCAACGGCAGTAAGTAGCAGTAGTAAGCATGCAAATTACAATACAATATTTTTAGAAGTAGCACTGAGCACAGGTGCTAGGCACTGTGTTAAGTCCCATAGTTATATTGTCCCATGCCTAATATCACCCAGGTGATGGAGGGAGAATGGTAGTGATTTATACAAATCAAGCTGCTCTCACAATGGATGTCATTCTCAGAGTTAATGTGGGGTCCTATTGCCCTTGCCATCACAATCTAACTTCCATTTGCCGATTCCCAAGCTCCCGCATTTCACTGATTCCTTAGTGCAGAATTAGACCCCCCACCAAGTCTTCCCTCCTCAGCTCATTATCCTGGAGACTGACCTGCAGGGACTGCATCTGTGGGTTTCTGGTTACATCAAGCCAATGGGACATCAACAAGGGATCAGAGGATTTGTTCCACTGGCTCCTCTTCTGTGTGGTCTCCTCACTGGCCATCTCTCTCAATCAAACATTAGAGTTTCCTTCAAGGCAGCCTTCACACAGCTTTCTGGTTCTGGGTCCCAACACCTGTTCTTTTGATGACACCATTCAAGACTTAGGGTCCTGTCCTCTCTGTTTTGGATAGCCCCCCCGCCCCCCACGCCCAACTCGTTGCTTTCCATGCCTCTCTCCATCATCAACAGACCCTTCTTCACACCCTCCTTGAATCATCCGAAGCTCACCTCCTTCCTACTGGGACGTTGCCAGGCTTACCATGTAAGGTCTGAGCTCCGGTACGTGGTCCCCTCCAGCCTCAGCTGGACCCTTTCCCATTCAACAAGAACCTGCGCATTGTACGTGGGATGTGCTTAGCGCAGTTCCTGACACATGCATGCCATTCACTTATTATGTATTATCACTTATATTAAAATGTGGTTCCCATTTTCCTCTTCCTTCGCATCTATTTCTCAGCTACCCTCATCAACTCCGTGTCCTAGCTAGCCTGAATGTTGAGCCTCCACAGGCGATGCCCTCACTCGTAGCCCCAGAGGTCTGTTCATGCTGCTCGCTCCCCTGCTAAGAGCATCCTGTCCCCTCTTCTCCCTTTGGCTCTCTTCTCTTCCTTCTTCCATGAGGCCACTTGGACCTTGTCTTCCCTGAGCTTCCAAGCTGAGTTTAGGAAAACCTTTCTGCTGAGATGGACGGACCTCATCACTCTGCATGCATGACACCTATCACCTCGTACACCGACTATCTGACTTGTTATTCATATCACACCATGAGGTCGGTGAGGCAGTCAGACCTGATCTGTCTAACCCTTCGCTGTATTCATGACGCCGATCCCATAAATACACATGAATTCCTGAATACAGATATTTATAAATGCACGTGTTTTATAATGGATACATATGTTACACGTTGATGCTAAGACTCACTAATCCTTACTACCCCCCTGACACTGTTATAAACCCTTTCAATCCATTAACCCATTTATTCTTTTACTGTCTTTGGAGGAAAACTCAAACTCCCTACTTATGCTGCTGAGTTGATTCTGGCCCACAACCACCATATAAACAGAGCAGAACTGTCCCTGTGGGTTTCTGGGACTGTAACTCTTTACAGGAGTAGAAAGCCTCGTCTTTCTCTCGAGGAGTGGCTGACAGCTTTGAGCTGCTGATCTTTTGCTCTTTGGGGTGGCAGTCCAAAGTGTCTATGCCACGTCAATCCATGCCCCAGCCTCATCCCTTTCCAGCTGGCCATCATAAGGGGCATGCGCCGACCACAGTCTGTGGCCCAAGTACATTGTTCTTGGCATTCTTCCAGGTATACTTTGCCATTCCCCCAGCACAGCCCACTGTATGATTTCAGCTTCTAAGTATAACTCCGTCTTTGCCTTAGACTCATTTATGCGGCCTGCTGCCCCTGTACCCCTTCACTTGACTGCTGCATGGTGCAGTCACTCTGCCGGCCTCCAAACAGGGTCCTTAGTCATCAAGAAGTCACGATGGATTCAAAGTGTTAATATTTGCTCACCACCAAGACCACGCGGAGGCCTCATCATGCCTGGGAACACCACCTGCTGAAGTGCCAGGAGCGCAGGGCTCTCAACAGCTGCTGTGTGAGCCTGTGATAGGAGGGACGGGTTCGGGAATAGGCAACATCTCATTGCGGAGGACTACACACCCACTTGCCCAGTCTGCACTTTCTGGGAGATGGAGGAAAAGTGGCTGAAATACAGAATACAGAAGTGGAAATCGGAAACTGATGTAGGTTCTGAATCTTTGAGTTCCTGAATCCTCATTCCATTCATTCATACATTGATTCACTCACGTCACTGCCATATCTTGAGGACGCTTCACGTGACAGGCATTCTCCTAGATGCTGGAAACGCAATTCAAGAAGGTCTTGAGCCCCCTCCCCCCCCCGCCCACCTCGCCCTGCTGCCGCCACCACCACTACCACCACTACCATTACCACCACCACCACCACCACCTGCTGTAAACATGCTCTTGTCACAACCTTTATGACTCTGCCCAGTTTCTGTGCACTGCTTATTGTTTTAGGAGACTCTTGAGTTTCCAAGAATGCTCAGTCATCATACCTCTCTTGGGAGAAAGACAAGACAGCAGCTAAGAGAATGGATGCTGGAGCCAGGTGGTCCAAGATGCACAGCTGAGTAGTTAAAAGGAAGTCACTGAAACTCTTGGAACTTCAGTTGTTTCACCCACAAAACGGCAACGAGAATGCTAGCATTGATGATTACGTAAGTGAACAGGTGATGGGATACAACTGACCAGCACTGGCAACAGTTAGCTGCATCCTGTTAGTTGTTTAGCTGCCACCAGGTTGCCCCTGACTCACAGCAAGTCATGTGCAAAGGGATCAGACCACTGTGGTCCAAATTCCACCTTAGTCTGGAAGCTCCACTGAAACCTGTTAACCAGGGTCACCTTGCTGCTATTTGAAATATAAGTAGCATACCAAACACGCAAGCCACCACATTATGAAAAACTGATAAATGATCATTTCATATGTACTAACTAATTGTACTATTCATGTTGTTGTCAGTTGGTTGAAGGTAGACATACCTACAACAGAATCTCTGAAAACCTGGTAATCTCCTTTTATTCATATAGGATGGAGCTTCACTAGGTCTGTAGAAAAAAAATGGAATTAAAGGACAATAGAATCTTCTCACCAGCTTTTAAAACCCCCTTGTATGAACTTATTTATCCATCGGGCCAACCCTAGAGGATGCAAATCACAGCAATTTGATTAGTACCAAACTGCTAACACTGTCAAGTCCATCCAGAGGCACCTCAGAAGAAAGGCTGGGCAATCCTCTTCTAAAGAAACAGCCATTGAAAACCAAAGCAAGGACAGGTCTGCTCTGACATGTGGGGCTCTTATGATTTGGTGTCAACTCAATAGCAGCTATTAGGGTTTTTTGTTTTGTTTTGTTTTTGCTTGGGTTTAGTTTTTGGTGTTTTTGTTTCAAAGATCTGGCATTTAAAAAGCAAAAGCCAAGGGCAAGCTGTCTCACATATGAAGTCGAGTTATTTCTCTAGCTTCAGCTAGCCTCTAGGGAGGTAGGGAAGAGATCTAGAAACAATCTGGTTGCTTCTTGGTACTGTGCTGTGGGCTTCAAGGAAAAGAGCACAGAGCCTCACACAGACAGGCAAGCTTGTTTGTTTCTAAGGTGCGAAAGTATCAGAGTATCTGTAACAAAACTTCAGCATTCAACCATGTTTTAATGTACGATTTTGTAACATAAGTGACACCATCTTGCACAATCACCAATACTATTTCCAATTTTTCATCACGCCCCAAAAGAAGCTCCATCTCCCCTGAAGCTGTACCTCACCATTTCCTTTTCACCCAAGTGACTCAGAACGACTGACGACCTGTTGTGTCCATGCATTTGCCGGCTCTAGATAGTCCACATAAATTGATCATCTACTTCAGTTGCATATGAAGGTGCTCCCAAACGTTTGTGGGAAAATGGAAGGAAAAGTTCATGGAATTTTCTCACAAGCTTCCTTACGTCCCCTTGTATGTAAGGGGCTACAAAAAGTTCATCGGAAACTTCCATGATCTTTAAACACCAGTTTTCCATGAACGGGTTTCCGAGTGCCGTCACATTTGTCCTTTAGTGTCTGACTTATTTCACTCACCATGTGCGCGAGGTTCGTCAGCGCCCCAGCACGCAGCAGAGCCTAATTTCCCTTTCTGACTTCACGACATTCCGTGGCATGTGTATGCTTCCCTTAGGCACTCATCTGCTTATTCTGTCACCTGTTGATGGCCACTGGAGTTGGTGACCAGGTTTCATTTAAAATATATTTTTTACTGTGAATTAGGTAGGAGCTTATCCTTCAGCTCAATTTTGCATTCAACAACTTCAACACGTTACCACACTCCCCCGATTGTTTGCCCTGCCTCCCACTGGTTTTTATTTCTTCCTCTTGTATAATACTGTCTTATCGTGTGTGAGCCAACACACGTCCACCCTGCAGAAGCCTATTGCTCGATTTCTCTCCCTTGACCCCCGTCTCTCGTAACCAGAGAAGTCTGTTTTCTTTGGGATTAAAACCTTGCCTTCCTTTTCTTTGTGACAGTGGTCACTTACAAAATGTGTCCCTTTGTCCTGTTCACACTCAGCATCAGATTCTCTAGCTCCATCCATGTCAGGAGGTGCTTAGTTGGTGGTTCTTTAGCAGGTTTTAAGCTACAGAAATTCATGTAGATGTCACTCTTCCTACCACCTGGCTTTGGAAAATGTGCTTCAGCTCTAAGAGCCTGTTTTCCCATGGGGGTAGAGAAGGGCAGGTAAGCTCTCCTTTGTAGGGTAGAGCGGAGGGTGAAGTGGGAAAAGGCAGGTGCATGGAATGGGTCCTTTCCTCTGAGGCTCTCTTTCCCTGGTTTCCAAGGGCCGTGTGGGTCCCATGCCTGAGTGTTCAGTATGTTCCCCGGCACCATCAGGAAAGGGCAACTCAGATTGGGGCAGGGAATACACGCAGTCCTGGGGTAAAGCATCAGTTGTCAGCTGCCATGGCCTGGAGCTGCTAGACAAAAGATGGCATGAGCCGAGCAGCTTCTTCCTGATTATCTGTGCTTGCACACCCTCCTGCCATGACATCACATGCTGGTGTGTAACATCTGGTTCCTCGGTGGGAGGAAGCCATATTCTGACTGCAGGAGACCACTGTTTAGGGAAAGCAGCCAAGCCAGGGGCTATCTGCCTCCCTGCCACTTCCTCCAGTGCTGCCATGCACGAAGCAGGAAGGAAAGAGGGGCGCTCTGTCCACACCAATGATACCTCCTTTCTTTGGCCAGCAGAGACGGGAAGAAGAGGCCGCTCCATGTCGGAAATGGACCCCACAACAGCCACGTGTCCCCTTTCTTCACATACACAGGGTTTCCACATCAGGATTGTGTGTGTGTGTGTGTGTGTGTGTGTGTGTGTGCAATGACAAGCTCATGTGCTTATGTGTAACCTTTAACAAGTTTCTTAGCCTCTCTGCAGCTGCTTTAAAAAAATCATTTCTATTGGGGGCTCTTGCAACTCATAACATGTCATACATCAACTGTATCAAGATATTTGTACATATGTTGCCATCATTTCCAAAACTTTTTCTGCTTGAGCCCTTGATATCAGCTCCTCTTTTTCCTCCTCCTTTCCCCCCTGCCCCCTCATCCCATGTGACAAAGGAGAACCTGCCTGGCTGCTCTCATGGCTTGTTGTTTGTGGGTTTTGAGGGGGTGGATGTGCACTCTTTGCAGAACAAGGTCACCAGGTCTTTTCTCTCACGCAGCCTGTGTGTGCTTTGTTACTGATCCCCTTATTGTTAACTGTTGCAAGACAGGTTCAACTAATATGGCCCCTGCAGACATAATTACTGTGTGACGTCTGATAATTCTGGACTCCACGCCTGTGTCTGTACCCATGCTGGAGTGTTCTCTAGTATGCTAATGGACAGAGGCGGGGCGGGGTTAAGAGCTGAGTGTAGTAGTGGGTGTGACCCAGTGTTTCCTTGGGACCATCCTTTACGACTACTTGAGGAGGTGCCTGAACACACCATCCTTCACTGGCTAAATGATACACCAGCTCTCCACCCAAACCATCCCTCAGTCGATCAGAGTCATCGGGGACACTGAGAGGAATCGCAAGATCACTTGGAAGAGTGCATCCAAGAACTCTTTCTGAAGTGACAGGTGCCACCGAGACCAGACGCATCAGCGACCGTGACGGGGAGACTCAGAGGAGCGGCACTTAGGCTCTGCGGCACCTTCCCCTCCTCTGGTCTGAGACTCTGGGACTGGGAGAGAGACCGACAGGTTGCTGGCTTCTCGGCTCATGGAGGAAATGACCAAGCACCATGCGGCTGGCGAGCATTAGGACAAAAAAGAGAGACTTGGCTGCTGCCTGGGGAGCGGGATTGCTGTACCAGTGACTCTGCTTACTGTTTGTTGTTGTGGTAACTGATTCACGTCCTTCGTAAGCCCCGTCACTGTGAGCATTGGCTGGGAGTCCGGTGTGGCCACAGCACTGCATTATCAAACCCAGCCTAGAAGTAGGGTGCTTGGGGCAACGGTTGGTGTCAGACTAAAGACGGATGGAGGGCGGAGGCATGGCTGACTGCTGCCTCGTGACAGAGCAGGTCAGGTTGCTCCACTTCCACTGCTGTTCCTGCAGGCTGCCCCATGGGGGCTCCGGAAGGTGCTCTCGGCAGGAATGTAAAGGCGCCTTGCTCACATCTCTGTGTCAAGGAAACTAAGGCCCACCGGAGAAAACGTTTTTTGCTGGTCTCACAATACACCTGGGCTAGAACTAACCCTCCACCCCCAGGGAATCATTCTCTCTCCGGAAAGATCCCCTGCATGTGTGGTGCCTCGGTGACCTACAGGAACATGAACAGCTTGTCTCATGGAGTTCTAGCAGGGCTTCCTCAGACCCCTCCCGTAGCCACCACCTGTATGAGTCTTACTACATGCGACAAAGCCCCACAGGCCAGGGAGAATGTGAGACCTCGTACAGCTGAAGACCACAAGGATGCGAGAGCCATAGGAAGGGTTACAAGGCACGGATCTACTAAATGGCAGGGCAAGGACTAGAACTCAAACCGTCCACTCACGCCTAGAATGTTCTTCTCCCCTGCATGGCTTGACATGCAGCTCAGGGGCACTTTTTCAAATGGGGGACTATAATGAGCGGTTCAGAGAAGACTCCCAGAGATGGTCTGACCACTGGCCTCCTTTTCCCAGCTACTTCCAACCCCTTCCACACTCCTACCCCAGAGGATTCTTTGAGTTGCTCGTCTTGCAAGAAGCAACTCGCCCTCACATGGAAAGACCTTGAATCAACACCTGGCAAAGCCACTTACAAGACACTTCTGGTAAAAAAAAAAACCAAGGGGACACTTGTGCATGGGGACAGAATGGAAAAGTCCAAGAAGGCTAGAATCCGAATCCGTGACACAGGAAGCAATGGCCTTGATGGAGTGCTCAGTGGATTCATCCATCTATCAACAGAGTGGCTGAAGGACCACTGCGTGACAGGCTCTGCTGTGGGTACCGCCCAGCACTGAGCGGAACCATAAGGTCAACACCACCTGGGAGATAACAAAGGGGTCAGAAGAGGCCCACCCCATTGGGGCCAAACAGGTTGTTCCAGGGAGAGAAAAGAATGAAATAAGCCAAGCAGGGGACTGTTTGGGCTGCTCTGGGGTCGTGATGCTATAATAAGAGCACATTGACATGACCCGGGGGCAGGGGCGGCAACTTCAGCCCGAAGACACTGTCACTGAATCCATTCCAACTCACAGTGACACTATTAGACAGAGTGGGCCTGGTCCTTACGGTTTCAGAGACTGAATCCTTTTGCAAGTAGATGGTGGTCTCATCTTTCCCCAGAGGAACAGCTGTTGGCTTTGAACCTCAGATCTTGCGGTTAGCACCCCAGTGCTGAACCCACAGCACTCCAAAAGTAAGAACCAAACCACTGCATGGAATCAGTTTTGACTATTATATACCCTATCAGGCTGAGCAGAACTCCACAGAGGCCTGCTCTCTTTTCTTCAAAAAAAAATCATTTTATTGGGGGTTCATACAGCTCTTATCATAATCCTTACATACATCCATTGTGTCAAGCACATATCTACATTTGTTGCCATCATCATTTTCAAAATATTTTCTTTCTACTTGAGCCCTTGGTGGCAGCTCATCATTTTTCCCTCCCTCCCTCATGAACCCTTGATAATTTATAAATTATTATCATTTTTATGTCTTATACTGACCAATGTCTCCCTTCACCCACTTTTCTGTTGTCCATCCCCCTGGGTGGGGGTTATATGTAGATCATTGTGATCGGTTCCCACTTTTTCCTCCCACCTTCCTCTTACCCCCCTAGTATGGCTACTCTCATTATTGGTCCTGAGGGGTTTATCTGTCCTGGATTCCCTGTGTTTCCAGCTCTTATTTGTACCTGTGTACGTGCTCTGGTCTAGCCGGATTTATAAGGTAGGACTGGAGTCATGATAGTGGGGGGGGGAGTATTAAAGAACTAGAGGAAAGTTGTATGTTTCATCAATGCTATAGAGCACCTTGACTGGCTCATCCCTTCCTTGTGACCCTTCTGGGAGGGGCCGTCCAGTTGTAAGGCTCTACATCCTTACAGAAGCAGACGTCCCATCTTTCTTGCATGGGGTGGGCTGCTGGAGTCAAACCTTTAACTCTTCTGTGAGCAGCTGAGCACTTTAACCACTGCACCACCCACATACAAGTCACTGGGCAGCAGCTTAGTCCCAGCACTGGGAGGGGTTGAGAGGTGGGCACGGGCGCAGAATCATGAGAAACAGCTCATGGGAACGTGACTCACTGAAAATAACAAATTCCAAGCATGTTCTGTAAACTGCAGAGTAAAACACATAGCCCCCTCTTAGCACTCACTCAGCCCACGGTCGATGAGTCAAGGTGATGGAGTGGAAAGAGTGGCCTAGGAACCAGAAGACTCGAGGTCTAAACTTTGGTGAAGCTCCTTATGAGCTGGAGATGCCAGGTTACCTGGCATCCAGGGCCCCGAAAGCCTGCTGTACTTCCCTCCTGCTGCTCCCGCATGGCCTTCAAAGAAGAGAGATCTCCTTTCTCACTGTTTGGAGGCTGGAAGTCCAAGTTCAGGGTAGGCTCCCTCTTCTGGCTCCAGAGGTGGGGGTGCAGAAGCCTTTCCTCCTCACCAACCTTTTTCAGTTCCTTCCAGATCTTTCTGTGGCCTCTGTCTGCTCCCAGTTTATGCTTGCTTTGTGTCTAATGTGCCCTTGTTTGGAACTCAGAGATGATTAGATTTAGGAAATACTGTCTTGTGGACATAACAAAAACCCCATTCCCAAAGAGGACCATGCCCACAGGTGTAGGGCCTGAAATCCCAACCGACACTTGGAGAGGACACAACTCAGTGCATCTCAGGAGCCATCTGTAAAATGGGAGCACTGACAACTGAAACATCAAGCACTCACTCTGCTGGGCCAGCGCCTTCCCTGCATTACCTCGTTTCTTCTTCCATGTCATCCCATGTTATCACAATGTCTCGCTTTGGGGAGGTGACAATTGGAGGGCCTTCAGGACGGCAGAAAGTCCCCTGTTGGCACCACGACTGCATGTAAGAGATGGGGTTTCCGCTCCAGACCTGAGCTCTTAGCACCTCCAGTAGAAGGAGCAATCACAACTTCTTCACAGCGATGAAGTGAAGAATAAACAGGAATGCATCCCTGAAAGCAATTTGTTTTTAAATCACCAAGTATTACATACACAGGAAGAGGTTCGTTATTTCTTCCCTGCCTGGGCATGAGCAAACTTACAAGAAGCCAAGGAAATTCCATTTGAAATTCTACTCTCTTTTTCTTCTTCAATGACTATAATAAAATAGGGGCTTGGGGCTTTGGGGAAACAGTCAGTAGCCAAGGAGGCAGCTAGAGAGACATGGAATGGGAGAATAAGAACTGCAAGCTCTCATTGCACACACAGTTTGCAAGCTGATGTGCAAACTATTTTCTGGGACCAATTACGCTCATCTTAATTAATGAACACACAACCACAATCTGTCTGAGCAGTGTGTGAAAATATGGTACTCATGTGGAGGTCACAGGGTACTAGCCACCAGACCTGGAAGCATCTGTCTCAGATTTCTGGCAAGGCTTCACAATGGAGACCATGTCTTAGCATTTGTATCAACCTGGGATTTTAGTTCAAACCAGGCACATGAAGTGCTGGTGGGCAGGGCCTGCTGCCTGGCTGGCACTGGGCTCAGCACTGCAGATATCTAAGTAAAGACTTCTTGGTGGCAGCTGAGAGCTTAATCATCATTCAAACCAAGGCTTATTTGTAAATAAATAAATAAAATAGGAAGATGCCCACAGGGGGAAATACAAAGTTAGGATATTGAGGTTATCCCAATAAATAATTAAAGGGAGGCAAGATTGCTTCCGTGCTAGAGAATCTTCAACAAGTGCTTCTCTGTCAGTATCATTTTTCTACATATACGTAAGTCCTTTGCATATATGATGTCAAGCAACCCAGGTGGAACTGCCAGCTAAGAGTTGGATTGCTAATTACAATGTCCACTGGTTCAAAACCAGCAGTGCTCCCCAGGAGGCTCTCATAAAGATTTACATCCTCAGAAACTCTCTCTATATTGGGTGGCTTTGAGTCAGAGTGGGATTAATGGTAGGGAGTTTGGGGTGGGTTATATATGACTTCATTTAATCCTCATAGCCATCCCCTGGGTGAGCTGACAAATAATTATTGAGATCTACTGAGCACTGGCTTGTGCTAGGCATGGCCAAGACCAAGTGAACCCAGGGAATTTAGATCCAAATACTGGGTGGGTCTAACAATGAGTACTTTTGAGGCAGATCAGGTGCCCATCTCCTGAAGCTTTTATTGTAATAAACCATAAAAGTACAATAGCCAAAACCACAAACAAAAGCAGATAGTGACAGTCTATGACCAGTGCTGTGAAGAAAGTGCACAGGAGAAGAAGCTGATACAAGGGGTGAGTATTGGACCAGATAAAGAACCCTGGTAGTGTAGTGGGTTAGGAGTTAGGTTCTTAACCAAAGGGTCAGTAGTTCAAAACCACCAGCCATTCTGTGGGAGAAAAATGAGACTTTCTACTCCTGTCACAATTTACAGCCACAGAAACCCACAGGGAAGTTCCTGCTCTGCCCTATAGGGTCACAATGAGCTAGAGTCAGAATCAATTGGAGGGCAGTGATTTTGATTTTGGGCTTAGTGGGGCCAGAGGGTGACCTTCTACCTCAAGGTGAGCACTGGGCACAGCCTCAGGCTGGGGGTTCCCCAGGAGAGAACTCTGATACCATGTGTGTGAGGGATGTTTATTAGGGCATCTGCTGCTCTTGGGAGGGAAGGAAGGGACAGGGCCATATTAAGCTTTTGTGTTATATCGTATGAACACAAACAATGATGGAGGAAGAAGGCTATAAAGGCAGAGTTAACATGCAAGCAAGCAGATGAGGGGAGCAGAACACATCATCTCCAGGGAGGCTCCTGGAAGAGGGATGGTGTTCCTACTGAAGGTCGCCACGGGGCAGAATGAAGAACAGAACTACAAATTCCAGCAAGGCGGAGACTTCTTGGCCGCCTGCTGCTCACACACAGAATGAGACTCTGAAGAAAGCAACACGTTCCCCATCACAGCAAGTACCCACCTGGGGTCTGGACTGAGGTGATGTGGAAAAGCTCGAGGCAGAGGGAGGGGTAGAGACTCTCTGAGGGCTCTTGTGCCTCTAAATTTCTGAATGGATTGATCAGACCTGACTTGTTTTCCTCTCTTCAATTCAACTGCATTTAGGGGGACAAAAGCAACATACTCCTTCAATGTTTCTCAGAAACAAATGTCAACTACATGTGTGTTTGTGTGCCTGTGTGCTCACACACATTGCAGAACCTGTAAAGCACCATGAGTATCCAACTCTCGCATGCAACGTGCTTCTGAACTGGATGGTATAAGAAGGATGGGGAAGGAGTAAGACAAAAGGCGCCCTCGGTGCATTCACTGCGGTCACTTCTGCTTGGTATTTGCACAAAACACCAGTCTCCCTGGACTTCACGGCCGGCCGTGGCTGTCTCCAGGGAGCTGGGTATGACGAGGCCATCCTTGCTGCTTTAGACGAACACACAGTCGTGCTGCAGGGTCATCTGGCAGGAGTCAGCAAAGGCTGGGCCATGAAAAGTTGGACTATTTCATCCTGTTCCCTTATATCCAGTCCTCGAGTGTTACAGATGGTTAATGTGCTTTGATGCTAACCCAAAGGGCAAGGGCTCAAATCCACCCAGAGGTGCCTTGAATGCAAGGTATGGCAACGGAATTCCAAACATCAGCCATTGAACACCCTGTGGAGCACCGGACAACTATCACATGCACGGGTCGCCATGCCCCAGGGCTGACTTGAGGCAACTTGTTTGTTTCCATGTATATCACCCTAGAACACACAAAACTCAAACAAAACCCAACTAGCATGAGTTGACGGTGACTCCTAGTGATCTTGTAAGGCAGGGTAGAACCGCCCCTGTGAGGTTCTGAGCCTGTAACTCTCGAGAGAGTACAAAACCCCATCTTTCTCCCACGGGTGGCTAGTGGCTTCACATTGCTGACCTTCCGATTTGCAGCCCAAGGCATGACCACGAATGCCATCAGGGCCCCTACACAAAATACAAGCAGGCATTAAAAAATCCGTGGAAATTTTAGAAGGTAATGAAAATGGTCCACAAAAGTTTGGAAGCGAACGCACTTTCCCACTCTACAGAGCCTTCAAAATGACCCCGTTAAGTGACGCTGCCTCCTCATGAATTCATGCACTCGTGAACTTATCCGGCAAATGTGTTTTTAACAGTGCATTCTGTTTTTACTTCTTGCACACTCACTGTGTACCCCCTCTGCTTTAACTAGGCCCCACACTCCCCCTCTTCACCACACTGAGTAAGTGATTTTACTGAGGCTGCAGACTAAGGCGTAATCCCCTAAAAGCAATATTACTCACTGCCCTTATTTCACATAGACAATTATACCCGCTATTATTAGTATGAATGGCAATAATGGTTAGTAGCAGTTCACAGTTGACGAAGAACTTATATGCAGGCAGCCCTATGACGTCGTGGAGCAATTATCTCTGTTTTACAATAAATATACCAAGACTGGAGAGCTTCATTAGCAGGCCCCAGTGAGGGCAGCCACCTGGTGAGTGGGAAGAGAACCTGCCATAAGATTGTCGCCTCTGCTCCTCCATGGCCTTCCAGCACAGTTTACCCAATATTAATAAATAGCATTTATTCACTTCCATTTTCAAGTAGCATATTATGGAATACACACGTGATTGAATTTGACTTTTCATAGTAAAAGATATTAAATGATTTTAAAAGATTAGGCAAATGACCAGCACTCCCATTTTAGAGGGATAGAAAGTGAGGCTCAGAAGAATGAGGTAATTTACACAAGATGCACCAAAGTAAAGGTTTACGGTTACTTATTACCGATTGGCCACCTGAAAAGGAGGCAGTTTAACCTGAACCAGGACTGGCAATCTGCTCCTGAAAGATCAGAGCCATGAGACTCCCACAGAGGAGTTGTCCTCGGGTCACCTGTGGTGGCTATGTGTCAGAATGTGCCAGACAGATCCTTTTCCTAAGTGCTTAGCGTCCTGTTGAGAGGTGGGAACCCTCTAGTCTTGGCCGCATCTGGGGGTACCTCCAAGCACTCACTTCTCATTCCTTCCAGCCATCCCTGCCAGAGGTCCAGAGTCCTTGTGGGGGAGGGGTGGGGAAACACATGACTTGTTCAGTAATAGACACTTAAGAACTGAACCACTGGGGAGATGACACAATTTCAAATGCGTGCTGTCCTAATTACTTGATGATCTGTCATTGCAGAGATAGAATGGAGGTGGCAGGGGATTGGAGGTGAGGTGAGGGGGAGTTACTTCAGTTCCTGTGGTGCCTCCGCCATGGGAGCCAACCAAATCCACTGTCATAGAGCCAATTCTAACTCACAGTGACCTCGTAGGACAAGAGTAGAACTTCCCCTTTGGTTTTCTGAATCTTGAAATCTTTATGGGAGCAGAAAACCTCATCTTTCTGCCAAGGGGTGGCTGGTAGGCTAGAACTGCTGACTTGAAAAGGCAGGTGGAAATGTTTCAGTCACAGAGCAAAGGAGAGAAATGTTCATCATGATTGTTTCCAAATGTCTGGTTGTGGAAGAAGGCAGGGAGGGAATTAGTGATTGGTAGGCTTCTACCATGTGTCAGGCATTGGTGCAGACAGAGCTGATACTAAATGAAGATGAATTCAACCTAAGTTCCAGCTGTACATGCAGTACTTCTTCCTCTGACCCTACTCACCAGGAGCTGTGGAAGTCCTTCCAGGAGGCACAACACTGTCCTCCAGACTGCCAGCCAACTCAAGGCTGTAGACACGAGTTGCAAACTCAGGGTTCCAGCAGTACCCTCACTTCAAATTCAATAATTCACTTGAATGAATCACAGAAGACAAGAAAACACTGTAAGTTACAATCATCTGATAGGACAAAGGCTACAATGGAAGAAATGGTAAGGGGAGGTCAGGGTGGGTTCCCAACCCATAGCTTCCATGTCCTCAATCGAAAGAAAGTGCAGTCTTCCCAAGCAACAATGTATTTTGGGAACCAAGAAATTTATACGAGGTCCAAGCCCAGCATTTTGATAGGGCTCTCATTATGGAGATACAATTTTAACAGTTAGTTGGATGGACCTTCCTCCACCTTCCCTCACCTGAGGCCACGTTCCTATCATACAGTGGCATGCCCCAAACCAAGAGTCAACTCAATAGCCCAGTCTGTCAGGTGAGTGTGGTCTGTAGCCCTCCTCTAAGACCCTTGTGATTGCTAGTGAGTTTTCCTAGATCTAGAGGTCCTGTTCCAAGAACCAAGGACAAACACTGGGTAGTTTGGATCCAATTAATCACAAGCCCCACAGACATAAGTTGCATAAGGCAGGTTCTAGTGGCAACGGGATCCAAAAGTTTCTATCTGAAATCTGATCAAAAGCTGGTGGTCTTAGGCACATTTCCATATGTATGTATGACTCACTTACTTTGTTCATCAATAAACTGAATTTAAAAAGAGATCCTAGCTGGGCTGTTACCTGCAAGGTCAGCAGTTCAAAACCACCAGTCAGCACCTCAGGAGAAAGTCGAGGCTTACTACCTGTAAAGAGTTACAGTCTCGGGAACTCACAGGGGCAGTTCTATATTGGTGCATGAACTGGAGACAGGCTCAACACTGCGCCTGGGGCTTTTCCCCAGCCCTACGTGTGGTTCCATCACACTTATTGAAAGAGAGGAGGAAGGGAGAGCACCTAGCATGTGGAATGAAGACCTAGACTTCTTAAAACATCACTTTCTTAGGGAATTTTACAAATAACCAGTAATGAAAGCCGCCATTCACCCACTGCCATTGAATCAACTCTGACCCATAGTAAACTTCCACAGAGAGTCTGCAGTTGTACATTTCTAATGAGTGCTCACAACCTCACCATTCTCATGTGTAGCAGGTGGTGGATGAGAATGGTTGAGCTCTTAGTTAGTAGCTCAACACACAGCCCCTTGTGCCACTGGGGCTTTGAAGAGGCTGTAACCCAAAGGGCTATCTGGCCAGATGCAGTACTACTTAAATATTTTATTATTCTCCTATAAATTCCAATCCCAAGGTCTTCCAAGAGCCCAGAATTCAAAATTTGATTCCTGGCCTTACACAGACAAAATTAATCATAACAACTTGACCATTGAAGACACATCAATGTGCTCAGACCCTCTCCTATAATTATATCCATCCTGTCACCTGCCATGGACAAGCCTCCTTCCACCTGGAATGAAATATGGAAACTGTTCACCAGCCTAAACACAGAGTATACACAAAGCTATTGTTGGCAAAGGGGCATGAAGTGTGGAGTCAAACCTCATCAAATGAAGTTATGGGGGATGGTGAGGAGGTGGGATATGATTACTGAGTCTGGAGTTCTGCCAGTGGCATGTGGAATTTATGGATTAACACCAAGCTGCCAAAGCCATGCATGGTTTTAGGCTCTCTTCTAACATAAAAGAGCCTAAATGGAGTACAACAAGCTCTACTGTAAGTGTCTAAAGAGCCACAGGGAATGCCATTTTTGTTTTGTGGACTACATACATTAACGACATAGACTATATGAATAAGCATATACGCTGCATGATTGTATTAAGGTATGCTATAACATGCAATATGTTGTGTTTCTGCTATATGTTATAATATTATATAATATGCTGTCCTATAACATAAAATATAGAGGGGTAGCTCAAGAGAGAAAGACCTTCATCGAGATGGATCGCCACAGTGGCCGCAACAATGGAGTCAAGCATAGGAACAATTGTGTGGAGGAAGCACGATCAGGCAGTGTTTCATTGTGTTGTGCATGGGGTCACTATGGGTCAGAATCGACATTCTGGCATCTAACAACAACAATATAGCACATAATGCCTGTAACCGGTGTGTTCACACACACATGTATGATGTAGCTGGGCAAAATGTCAAGAACTGCCCTACTATCCTTCCTCCTCCCAATCAGAATCCCTGGGAGCGTGGGGAGTGGTAAAACAGCTACCACACCTGGCTGCTAACCTTCGAGGTTGACTCCACCCAGAGGCACTAGGAAGAAGGCAGCCAATGAAAACACTATGAGGTGCACATCTGTTATCTATTCTCACACCCAGATGTCAACAAGCGTGGAAAAGCCCTCAGCAGCAACGGCTTGCTGATGGGCCTATGCGGTGCTCCGCCAGTTTGAATCCAGGCTGCAAGGCAGGAAGAGAGCCGCTCAGAGCAGCAGGTGCAATTTGGAGCTAACCCTGCTGCCCGTAGTCCAGGATCTGATGCAGCAGGATGGACACAGAGAGCAAGTGGGCTAACATGACCCAGTCTTCTGAAAAGTGACTAGGAGATGAAACTACAGCTTGGGTCTGCATGATGTCCCCAGCTCCCCTGAGTAGACAAATGTTGCTTTCACTGAGCTCCAGCTTATTTGACTGTAGTCTGGACTTGCTGCCTAGTTCTTAGCCCTTTGTCCCAAAGCAGGATGCTACCCTCAAGACGTGAAGGTCAGATCCAGGGTCCCAACTCCATCCTGTTGGACAATCCCAAACCATGAGAGGGTAGTTTTCAGAATCAGAGCAAGATTACACTGCACTGAAATCCCTACAGCTGTGCCATCCCTAAACACTGAACTGTCCTTCTTAGGAAGACTACAGATCTTGGTCTGACAAATAGGAAGTGAGTCAGAACGGATTCAAATCTTTGTCCAGCCTTTGACTATCAATATGATGTGGGGCCACTTACGTCATCTCCCTTGGCCTCTACTTCTCTCAGCAGTAAAATGTGACTCATGATACTGAGCTCAGAGGTGTTTGTGAAAATTGGATAAAATAACATATTGTGCAGTACCTAACACAATACCTGTGGATATAGAAGGTGCTCAATAAAATGATTTCTATCCAGTTCTATTGTGCACTGAGTGTATCACGGCTCCTTTTGAAAAGATATTGAAAGGTGTGGTCCCTATTGGTAGAGCCTGGGGGAAGAGGTCCTCTCAAAATCTCACATAAATTGACAGGAGTTCCCGAAGCCTGGGTGCACAGTGCCCCAGTCAGCTCCCACCCTGTCATTTGTGCATCCATTATACCCACAACCCCAGCTCCCTCCCAGTCCTCTGATGGTGTGAGCTCATTCTTGATGAGTGCACTGCTGGGGCCAGGGGTGTACTTGTGAGGTACCAGAGGTCGTCCAGTGCATCTCCTGCCAAGCCCTGAGAGCTCCAGGAATCTGCGTTCATGTAGAAACAGCCCAGCCCTCTCATGTGACCTACTCATTAAAGAGCGACGGCTGTTGCTAATCCAGTCAAGGAAACATTCCCTCTGATGTCTCGCTTCTCCATTATGCTAAGAGAAGCTCTAGTCCAGATGGAGAAAAAAAGTTGTCTTCTTCTTCTTCTTCTTTGTCTTCATCTTCGTCTTCGTCTTCACTCCCCATGTCATTCTCCAGGAACGGGTCTCTCTTGACAACAAGTCCAAAGTATGTAAGACAAAGTCTCACCCTCCTTGCCCCTCAGAAGCACTCTGGCTTTACTTGTTCCAAGACGGATCAGTGTGTCCTTTCCGCAGCCCATGGCGCTTTCCATCTTCTGGGCTCAAAATCCATAGACACCTACAATCTTTCCAGCCCACTCACAGAAAGCGCCTTTCCACGATCCCATTCTTTGAAAGGAGAAATGGCTGAGAAATTCACAAAAACCCAGATAATCCTAAGGTCTCTGAACTAGAAGGATCTGTAAAGCCCCCTCAGACTGGTTGTTTGATACATTAACTCACACATTCCTTCACTTGTCCTAAGAGCGTGTATTGAACACTCCTTTTCGGCACACACACACTCACCTCCCACCCCAACATAGTGGACTAAATTCTGCCCACATGTAGCTTCCCTTCTAGTGGGAAACAACCAGACTGGTCGGGGGGGGGGGGGGAATGAAAATAAACAAGGTAAACAAGTACCATGTATTATACTAGAGAGTGAGGAATTATCTAGAAGGAAACAAAGCCGGATGAAAGCTAGTGAATGCTGCTGTTGTCAGGTGACAGAGTCGGGTGTTGACGAATAGCATGCTAGGGGGTTGCACTTTTAAAAGATTAATCATAATAATTTTGTTTTACAGCAGTCTTGATAAAATGCTTCACTCCCTAAATGTTTTCACACCCATTAATTAATTTGCTTCTCATTAAAAATATGAGAAAGGCAAATGTCAGAGCTAATTTATTAAAGACTTACTTTGAGTCAGAAAGGTACCGATTGACTTACACACACTCTCTCACTTTCTCTTCACACTAATTTGGAGGGAGGTGCCACCATCAGCCCCTTCTAAGATCGTCTACGACAGAAGTGAGGAGCTACAGCCCATCCTCCTGGGCTCCAAGGGCAGCCCTGCCACTGAGGTGAAAGTAGGTGAATGGCTTAGCTTTCTCTTCTTTGCAGATTCTTCCTATGCAAAATGGGAGTAAAAAGACGGAGCTCACAGTAGGCTGAGAATGAAACGATACATGGATGACAGAGATGGGAAGCCAACCGTCTACAGTTGTCTGATTCCAAAGCGTGAACTGAACTAACTCAATTTTTGAGATGAGAAATTCGCCAAGCAGGAGGGATCATAGAGATAAGACATTAGTTAACACGGATATGATCATCCAACATAGCCCTCACTCATCGGCCCTGGCCATCAATTTGGAAATGGCTTTCATATCTTAAATTTCTTCTCAGGCTGTAGCCAAAGGGAAACAAGGACTAGATTAAATGTGACAGCAATTTTCCCTGAGTTATCAACTCAACTTCCCAGATTTGGTTTCTTTTAAATCACTCAGCATCCATATCCACGTGTTTGTACAACCCTGGCCATGATAGCTATTTTTTTATAGTACTCACTCAGCTATAGCATAACCCAAGGATTTTTATGCAGAATAGCTAATTTAATCTTTTGTTGGTGGTGCTGCTTGGGGCCATGGGCTTGGTTCTGACTGCCAGAGATCACAGGAAACCCTGCCAGGTCCTGCCCCGCCCTCACAATGGGTACACAGGGGACTTGAGCCCATGGCTGCAGCCACAGCAATGCTCCTTGAGCGCCTTCCTCGTTTTCACTGACCCTCTCTTTTATCAAATGTGATGCCCTACTGACTGTAACCACTATGCCTATGGTAGAATGAGATGCCCAGAGAAGAAAGGGAGCTCACTCATTAGACAGCCAGTAACAGGAAGAACTGGTATGCAACCCCAGGCAACCCATAATCAGAGTCCCTGGTCCTGACCACACTGTTCTGAACTAATAACTTCACTAAGTAAACCACCGCACCTTTTCTCATTGCTCTGCCTTCACCCGGGCAGTACTTTTTGCCTGGAATGTTGTTCTTTATACACCCTCACCCAGTGGGATCCGGCTTTTCTCTAGAAGATGTCTAGAAAGCCCTCTCTAATTCTACCAGTCACTAATTGCCACATGGACCCCCTTTCTTCTCTTCTAGATCCACATAGCAAGCACCCTATTTTGCCTCTGTCATAGCTGATAACAAGGGCTCAATATAAAGAAAATGTTTAGAAAATAAGGACAACATATGTACAAATAAGCTTAATACAATTGAGGTATGAATTGTTATAAGACTTGTAAGAGCCTCCAATAAAATGATCTTTAATAATAATAATAATAATAATAATAATATCCTGTGCTTATCCTTCCGCTAGCCTGTGACATCCTCTAAGGTCGTACCTGAAGAGCACCTTAAGCACAGGAGGGCCTCCGTAAGCTGTTTGAGCAAACCCAAACCAACTCACTGTCATGAAATCAATCGTGACTCATAGCAGCCCTGGGGAACGGGTTGTGGGTGGGGGGGCTGACCCTGTGGACTCTGAGGCTGTCAACTCTTGAAGAGAGCAGAATGCCTCATCTTTTCCCCACGTGAGTATGTCAGAGGGCTTGGAAAAGCTCATGGGAAGATTCTGTTGTCTTTTGATTCCATGTCTCTAGGAACTTTTTGACGCCCTCTCCTATGGACAAAATTAAGTGTTGGCAATAGTGGGATATTGAAGCAAAAGCCAACAGGTATGCATTTGTGGGTTCTTTACAAGAGTTTTGAGAATTTTTATTAGGGAATATCAAATGAGGAAATTCAGCTGGGGTTGGGAGGGACCCAGAGCTGACTGGTATAAATCAATGATCTAAGCCATCTTTACCTTGTCACTGAGGTTTGTTCAGGAATGTAAATATAACACAGGCTCCCACCAGCTAGTCAAACCCCTTGCCCTGGCCAGAGTCATGCAAGGTGGGCAAAGGACTGATGAGGGTGTAATCAGAAGGAGCTTATAACTTAGTTCAAAAGATGAGTGAACAAAAAGCTGCATTTCTCAAGGGGAGGCAGAGGCATCCAATCCATGAGGATATTTTCATTTATCATAAAACCTCAATGAGATGGCCTTGGCCCCACCAAGGGCAGATCCAAGAGAAATCACACACCCTGGTGATATTGCAGAACCACTGGTTCAAACCATCCCATCTCATCTCCAACACCACTTTGTACCCCTGGGTCCTTTCATCACCCTGACTTCAGATACATGAGTCAAGAAGACTCACCTACTGTTTAAATAAGAGCCGTGGTGAGTCTGTGGGTTAAGCTTTGGGTTGGTAACTGAAAGGTTGGTGTTTTGAACTCACCAGCCGCTCTGCAGGTGGGGAACTGAGGAGATAGAATTCCATAAAGATGTACAGGAACGTCTGGCAGGGGGGCTGTACACAAGGCTTGAGAAATCTTCAATCCCAATTAGCATCACATGCCTCATTAAAGAGAACCAGTTTCAGCCATCACATTGGGGGGTAATTAATGAAATGTTTGACCAGTCAGGCTCTCAAATGAAGTTAAAAAAACAAAAAACAAATGGCCCTTGGCCAAAAAAAAAAAAAGCAACACAAAAAAGACAACAGTTTGTCATCCCTCTTTACAGTCTCATGGTTCTATTCTGTCTTATAGGGTCGTGATAACTCAGGATCAACTCAATGGTAGTGCGTATTATTTGAGTTGGGTTTTCTGTCATTTGATAAATTACAAACACATTCTAAATGTTTTCAGAAGTTAGAAGTGAGAGGAAAGGTACCACAGAAGAAGAAATGATGAGGGCAAAGGGGGAAGTGTGGAGTATAAAACATCATGGAGTATTAAACAGGCTGTCATTCAAACTGGATGTGAACTTCATTCTTTGGCCACTAGGAAGCCACTGGTCGAGAGCAGAGGAGAGTGGCTCTCAGCTGTGGAACGGACATCTCTCTTCTCCACTAGACACCAACTTCCATCCTTATCTAGGTCTCTTTGTCTCTACGTCTACAGGTTAATATTCATGCAGAAAGACTAATGATAAGTGTGCTAAGATTTCCTCTGGTGATTAAAAAAAAAGTAACAAGTAACTCTGAATTTAAATGGAAAATGACATTCTCCAAGAAGATTCAGGGGGAAAACAAGTATTTGAGAAACAGATGGTATCTCAGAGCGTCAAGTCTATTGGCTTGTAACACCAAGGCAATGAACTTTATGCCAACAATTAAACTAGTCTTCCCAGTAAAATGGCAACCCCCCAATCACGTGGTTCCTGATGATGCTGCCAGTACCAAGTGTTTAGATTCCCCAGGGGAAAATAAGAAGAAAACGTTGCAGAAGCAGTAACTAACAAAGAGAAGACGGTAGTGTGAGCGGATGGGGGAAAGCTGCTCACGTTTCTGCAACATCTTGCCTTCATCAGCTCAATGCATCCTTAAATAACAGGAACCATCTCCAGCCTGTGGGACTCCAAAGTCCCCAATGACACCACAGGCCCTCTTAGATCATAATCGATGCCCCCTATAAACACGCTGCCTGGGCAAGCAGACTCTGGATCCCTTCAGAGTAGAAATCTATGTTGAATCCCCCATTGCACCTCTAATCATGTTTTAATCAAAGAAACAGGCCACAAGTACTGAGTCCTGTGCTGGATGCATCTTCATTAAATCACTGTTGCCATTCAATGGGAGAGGATGTCCTGGGAGAAGTTAAAGTGACAAGGTTTTACAATTAGCTAATGACTCAAAAATCTTCTGGTTTCCAATTCAGTACCTTTTCCAACCTGCTACATAAGGTTATGTATGCCTATGTCTAAAGTCACCAATAGATTCTTCCCTCCTCCCTCTCTGTCTTTGATTAACACTGACAACAATAGCTTAGAAGATCGTCACTGAGAGGCCCACTTCCTACAGCCTTTGGAGTGAAGCGAGGAAGTCAACTTTCAGAGCCTGCACCAGCCTTTTGCACTCTCATCTGTGCTGATGCCAAAGCAGCTCTGGGCTCTGGAATTCATGAGCTCGCACCAGGCTAGGGGTTCTGGACTGGCTCCAATCCCAGCAGGAAACCATAAAGGGAACCGGGGATTGGGGACTAGGCCCGTGGAAGAGGTGAGATAGAAAAGCTGCACTGAATGCTTCTCATTGGTGGTGGATTCTCCCTGGAGATGGGTTCTCCTTGGGCCAATTTCCCTCAAGTTCTAATTTTTCTAGACTCGGCTTCTGAGTCAGGTTGTACACATAAAAGCCCAGAGAAGATGAAACTTTAAGGAGCAATGAGTGTTGTGAGGACAGACAGAAACTGACCTGATTATGTCCCTTTCTCTATAGGTAATAACAGGACCCTCATGTCTAGTGGGTTATGCATTGAAAGGTCAGGAGTTTTAAGCCATCAATCATGCGGGGTGAAAGATGAGGCTGTCTTCTCTTCTAAAAAATTAAAGTCTCAGAATCCCACAGGGGCGGTCCTACTCTGTTCTATAGGGCTGCTGTGAGTCAGAATAAAGGAGAAGGCAGTGGATCAATAACAATAGCCAATATGATATGGTAATAATCATCGATAAGGGTGACAAGCTCTGAAGCAGGCACTAGTACATTCATATGCTGATCCACTTAGCACTGAACGAGGAAGACGCAGAGCCTAAAGGATTTGGCCAAGGGCACAAAGGAAATAAGTCCAAACCCAGAATTTGAATTCACATCTGCCTGAATCAGAATGCATTCCCTGCCCAATGCTGTCACCGCAGTAGACAGATGGACTACAGCAAGGCTAGGAATGGCTTTGAAATTGACCAAATGGGCTCATTACTCCCTAGATGAGGAAAAAAGAGATGGAAAAGGGGGAATAATGAGAATGAAGAAGACAGGCACAGCGATGGATAGGAACAGAGGGAAAACGGGGTGGCGGTTGGCAGGGGCGGTTGGGTGGGGGAGAGGGGGGGCTGGGCAGCAGAAGAGCAAAGCTTGCATTGACAATCATTCCAGAGGAGAGAACGGTGGAGAAGGATTACAGGCTGGGTAATTGTTCTTCTGACCTTAGCTCCCCAAAGATCAATGGGTGCGGTGCGCCAGCAGTCTCACTGACCGAGTATCCCGGTGATTCCTCAAAGCCAAGTGCGTTTCCAGAAGCAGAAAGAGAAAGGAAAAGAGCAGCAGTTTCCAAAGGCAGACCGCCAGGCCCCTGCCCGCTCCCACCCCGCCTGCCGCCTCTATGCCTGGGAGCCTACACTCTGCTTCTGGGGCGCAGGGGCCACCTCAATTCTCAAAGGGCTGGGTGTAGGGAGCTGGCAACGATTGATCTGCGGTTCTGAGGCAGGCAGAGCACCGCTCTGCTCAGGCATCTGAGAGTTCGAACACAGGCACCCATCCTTTTTCCTCATTGATGCTTCACTTTGTTTTCCCGCGCAGTGCTTTTGTCTGAGATCAGCAATTTATAAGTCTTCCTGGACATGCTTGCCAGCCTCAAGGAAGGAGAGGGCATGGTAACAGAAGGTAAACAGTGTCCTGGTGATAGGAACACTATCACATTCTTCCAGCCTGGCGCGCCTTCTCATATCTGGGTTCAAATCCTCCCAGCATCTCATCTGGCATGTTCAGGCTTAGGAGCGATACCGGAAGATGTCTTCCACCTTTTTCACTCCTTAAATAACGACTGCCCTGGTGGCGCCGTTGGGTGAGCATTGGGCTGCCAGCTGGAAGGACAGAAGTTCCCACCCCGCCAGTGGCAGAAGGATGAGGCCAGATGCTTATGGCCTCGGGAGCCTTATGTGGCACCACTACGAGTCGAGATCCACCCAGTGGCAGGGTTGGGAGTCCTTGCACTGGGACCTTGGGCTAGCGATGTCCTGCTGGATTCTCTCAACTTTGGAGAAACCCAAGTCAAACCCATGGCTGCCAAGTCCTTCTGACCCATGGCGCCCCCGTGGGTCCCAGAGTGAAACTGAGCTAGCTGCACAGGGGTTCTTGGCTGTAACCTCCCGGAAGTCGCTCTCTGGGCTTTTCTCCCAATGGCTGCTGTAGGGTGGTCAAACTGCCAGCTTTTTTGGGTCAGCAGCCGAATGTAATCCATTTGCACCAACCAGGACCTGGCCACTGGAGAAGTTACTTCATGTTGCCATACCTCCATTTTCATTCCTACCAAATGGGAATAATCAATACGCATGCCTCAGGGTGCCAATGTGCAGGTTAAAGGCATTGATTTGTAACCTCTTGGGCGTGTAGAGTGGGTAGAACAGCCCCTGGCATACAGCAGACGGGTGCCAAACGCTTCCAAGAAGCTTCCTTCCATTGCTCTCTCCAGTCATCCTCTCACCACTTCCCACACCACCTTATCCTTGATGGCGCATCAAGGAGACCTCATGCCACTCATGGCATGATCCCGCATTGAGTGTGTTCTCTGCCGGCCCCATGCGTGAAGGCAGATGGTGTCTCCTAGTCTGGTCATTGCTGCGATTCTGGCACTGAGGACACAGGATGGGACACTCCATATTGTTGAGTGAGTGAATGATGAATGAGCGAATCCATTAATCACACAGTATAGAGTTGCCTCCTTTCTTCTCAAACCTGTAGTTACTGTAAGCCCCCAAAGGGCCATTCTATTCTGCCTGTAAGGTCGCTATGAAACAGAATTGGCTCCAGGACACTGAGTTTGGTTTGGGGAGATCTGTATCAGAGAGTGAGAAAAGTCTTTGACAGTACGTGTCTTTGTGGTTTTATATTGACCGACTCTGCTCTTATTCAGTGAATTGTCTCTTTTTTTCTAGAATCTCCATTAAAAATTTAATTTCCACAAAACAAAAACCAAACCAAAAAATCTCTGTGGAGTCAGGACTAAGAGACTAGTATTTCCTCAGCATCCAGTCCACTGTTGCGGCACATGACAACACTCAATGCCTGCTCTGCCTGAATGCATGGATGCATGAACAGACAAGGGAGAGCTCGGTCCCCAACCCTTAGCCTGGGCTCCCTGACTCTTCTGCAGGAAATAGTCACAGGTGAGGGTGAGATTGGGGGTAGCTGTGCTGTCAATGTGGGCAGCCCCAGGGAAAGGGAGTGTCTGGGGGAAATGTAGGGCCCAGATGTTACAGCCTCCTGCCCACCACCCATACGTCAGTGCCTTCAGGAGGATCCCAAATGCTTCTCCAGTGCCTTTGACATGCTGCAAATGAAGGGACCTGAGACACAGGTGGTGCATTCAACTTTTCAATAAAACTTTACGACTCAATCAAGCTTCTGAGGGTGGTTTTTAATCCACACCAGCTCTGTGTGACTTCAGAGGGTGTGAAAACTCTTTCTCATGTCTTGACAGCACATTTCCCCATCCGGAGGCAAAATAAGCCCAGCCAGGTAAGCAACCCAGAATAACAGCTGTGGTTTCCCAAGATTATGCCCCAGGGACAGAAAGTAAAGGTTTGGCTGGATGCAGATGTCCTAACAGCAGTGAGTTTCTCCTGTAACCTTGTGAAGGCAATGCCTGTGAATGTCGCAGTGAAGCCAGGATCAGAGAAAGGAGAAGCAAACTCAGAGAGTAAATGGAGCCGACACTCTCAAGCAAATATGGGCAGGAAACAGGAGCGCTCACCCTCACCACACTGGGGATGGGCCCATCCTCACTGACACAGGATCCTGGCAGAGTTGGTTCTACCTGGGAGACATGGAGGTGTCCAAAGAGAATCAGGGAGGTTGGTGTGGCGGCTCCTGCCCAGCCATGCTGCAGAACTTCAGAAAAGTTCCTTTGAGTTGAGGGAGGCTAGGAAGACAATCCCCGTCCTCAACTATTTACCGGTTCCTTAATTCAAGTTTGAAATTCTATCACAAACATTGGCTATACCTTATGACCAAAGCACTAACATTGGTGGTTGAGGGGTAGAATTGTTTATTTGTCTTTTTCTTTCCATGGAAAACCCTGGTTGATTCATGCCTAATGTCTCTCCTGCTCAGTCATCACTCATCTGTCCATGGGCTTCAGAAGAACTTCCAGAGGAAGCCATACTAGAAAGAAAAGACTGTCAGTCTATTGCCCCCAAAATCGCTTCGTGAAAACTCTACTAAGGATCCCAATGGTCTAACCTCCTGCCCATCAGAGGGTTGACTCAGGATCAGATGACGCTTCATTCTGTTGTCACGGGGGCACCATTAAGTGTGAACTCCAGGGCAGACAACAGCAGCAAAACAGCCATTAACGCATCCAGCCAGGTCTAATTCAAGATGCATTAATCACACGTGCAATTAATGTCTAATTGCATGGCCCTAGAGAAAGACTGTGGGGAAAAACTGAGACAAGAGAAGACAAACAAAACCAAAATTCTATTCTCGCATCATTTCCTATCTGGTGAGGAAGGAGAGACAAATGCAGAGACATGTTTTAACATAAAGATTACTAAACTAAACACAATCTCTGGGGGCTGCGGGGGACTGGACGACGTATGTCAGCTAACAGAGAGTGGGATGGGGGCGGGGAAGGGATGGGGTGAGGAGCAGCGTCAGGGAAGCTGCCTGGAAGAGGCGGCATGTAGACTGATTCTTGGGAAAGCTGATGCGTGAGTGCAATTTGGAAGATGCTGTCAGAGTAGAGTGAGAAGAAGAGACCGGGCATTGTGACCAGCAGGGGCAGGAACCAGCACATCGCACTCAGTGGACAGCTGGGTCCAGGCACAGAAGCAGGCAGGGTGTCAGGAGAGCACAGAGGATCTCATAGCAGCAGGTGTGGTTGTGGCTCCTTTGATTGGGGGAAGCTGCCTTGCAAGGGGTTTGGAATTTACTCTTCTCTGGTGAAAACGAGTCAAGTGGCCTGGAGGGGAAAATGAAGCTACTTCAAGAAAGCGCTGCATTCGCATCACTGTGAGTTTTCATAAGTGGTGTTCTTAGGTGTCAAGAAAACAGCACAGGACCCTGTTTTCATTCCGCCTACTTCTGAGGGGTGGTGAGGATTACTTCTTTATATCTCTTATCCCTTTCAGCCTGCGGGGAGGGCAGGGGAGGAGGTGCAGAGGATTCTGGCTAAAAATTAAAGTCATGTCAGCTGACTCTTTGTTCCAGTTGCCCTAGTCATGGAAAAGCAAGCTTGCCCTAAATGATAAATAACAGATTCCATTTACTCAACATGATGGCATGGGTAGAGAGCTCAAATTTTCCTCCTCTAGCATAGGTAGCACAGGCCAGGAGATCTGGTGGCACAATAGTGGACTGCAAGGTCAGCAGTTCAAGACCACGAGCTGCTCCTCAGGGGACACATGAGGCTTTCTGCTCCCGTAAAGAGTTACAATCTCAGAAACTCACAGGAGCAGTTCTCCCCTGTCCTGTAAGGTCACTATGAGTCAGTATCGACTCAATGGCAGTGAGTTTAGTTTTTGGCTGAGGCTGGCAGAGGGTCCCTCCCTGGGTGGCACAATCAGTTAAGAACTCAGCTTATGAATCAAAGGGTTGGCAGGTCAAATGCACCCAGAGGAAACGCGGAAGAAAGACCAGGCTATCTTCTTCTGTAAAGTCACAGCCCCTGAGAACCCTATGGCTTGACATGCCTGAGATTGCTGTGGGTCAGATTGGACTCGAGGGAACGGTTTGGTTTGGTTTGGTTTGGTTTGGAGGCCCCAGGTCACCACATCACCCTGTGCTGCACCATCTGACAGCATATATGTCATTTCCCTTCCACTCTACCCAGAGCTTGTGGGCATCTGTCTCTGTGGCTGTGCCTGACATTGCCTGATGTGTGGTAGAGCCTAGTAAGTGCTGAATAATGGAATGGATGCAGGAATAAGGGGTGCAAGTTCAAAACATCCCCCCCTCTTTTAATTTCGGTATTGTGTTTTGTATAAGTGCGTTTAGGGGTGTCAGTCTAGGATAACAATGAGCTGCACATGTACCGAATTATTCACTTGGCAAGTCCGTGGATGCCCATGCTGGGTGGGCCCACATTCTTCCAGGTTTTGGGGTTCCATCCATGAATGGCACAGACAAGACCCTTGTTTAGGCTCTTTCTGTTCTAGAGAGGAAGACAGACTGTGAACACGCAGCCATATGCTTCATGCAATGGCAGGTAGTGAGCGTATCCCAACCAATAGGGTTCAAGTCGATTCTGACTCAGATGACCCCGTGTATGTCAGAGCCCAACTGTGTGCCATCAGGTTGTCAGTAGCAAATTGGGAGGAGCTAGTCCTCCAAGCCCTTTTCCCCCTCATGCTCTGGATAGACTCCAACCTCCAGACTTTTAGTTAGCATCCATTCGCACCCCCCAGGGCCTCCAGGGCAAAGTCTCGAAATAAAAAATGTCAGAAGCCTGAATGCAGTCGAGTAAGCAGTGGTGGCCAGGAAACCTCTCCTAGAGGAGGTGAGATTTGCTCTGAGATCACCAAGAATCCAGGAAGTACCCTTGGCAAATATGCCTGGGCTGCACATTCCAGCAAGTGCAAAGGTCCTGAGGGAGGCGATCCACGTACTGTGTCCGACAGCAAAACGTTCACAGCGAGCAGCCAGGGAAAGGGGAGGGTCAGAAAGGGGTCAGATATATCCAGAGGAAAGCAATCTGACTCACCAATTGAAAAAAAAATTAGATAAGCATAGGCTTGTCAAAGGACATGTGGAAGCTATGATAATGGTTACTTCAGGGAAAACGTTTTGAAAAAGCATGTACGTCTCAAGGCCAGCATCCACGGAGTGAGGGAGTACCACAGGTGCATTCTCTTCCATGGCTGTGAGATTGCCTTTGGAAAGCAGATGGGCTGGAGACGTTGGGGATTGTACACTAGGCATTTAACGAAGACCAGGGAAAATGAAAGAATGGTATTTGAACAGGAGGGTGGGGGTGGGTGGGAACGAATTCCTCTTTTACAAGGGATGGTGGCTTGTGAGATCACCTCTTACAGCAAAGGGGTGGGTAGGATCCAGGGCAGACAGGACACATCAGGGAATCAGTCCTACATCCAAGTCTCCTGAGTGGTTTCCTTCTAGAAGCCTTTTGGCTAAAGAGGCTCCTTCTTGTAAAATAAGGCAAATACTATCAGACGTCGGTCCTTTGTCTGGGGAAAGAGTCTCGTGACTCTAGAGAATCTTGACATTTTTATTTCTCTTCGAACAAAAGCACACGTTGTAAATGCAGGCTGGGAAAGCATGAGAGCCTCCCAGAAAAATGCAATGATTTTGTCCTGCAGGCGCCAACCCTCCCCCCACTTTTCCTGTTGGGATATCGTTACATATTTCCAGGAGAGTATTTAAATGTTTTTAATTAGACGGTGACAAGGCGTGATTTTCCAAGGCTGCCCTGCATGGGGGCAGAATCATCACTCCCATTAGGCTCCATTGGAAACAGGGGGTCTGGGATAGGAATTCATTAGTAAAGCCCCTCAATGCTGTGGGTTGACCTTCTGTTATTGGGGGGTGGTCTAACTCCCTGGATAAAGCCATCCACCAGAATCTCATTTCCATTTAATTGAAATGTGGCCTGATGTGCGTTCTGTGTGTGTGATGTTAGAGATGCTAGTTGTTTAGACAGTGTTTCTTGATTCAAAGTCTCCTACCTGTAGCTGGAGTGATTTAAAGCACATGACTGAGATCCCCCCAGCTCCCAACCCATTTTCCCATCCATCTGTCACAGTGTGTGCAGTAGTACCATTAGAGTGTCAGCCCCTGGGGATAAGGACATCATCCAGCCACTCGATCTGATGTTTGCAAGTCTTTTATCGCATCTCATTAGCCATCGTTGGAAGTTTTGAGGTTTTACACCTCGGATATGCCTCACCAGTCCTTACAACTGGTCACTGTTTCCCGACTGCCTCCACCATGGTAACGCCACGCTCTCCTGCCTGTCCTGCAGTGAATTAATTAATTGCTCAATATGTGTGTTCTCTTGTTGTTGTTGTTGTTGTTATTGTTGTTGTTGCTGCTGTCAAGTCAGTTCTGCCTCATAGTGACCCTCTGCACAACAGAACGAACACCGTCCGGTCCGGCACCATCCTCACAACGGTTGTTGTGTTTGAGCCCCTCATTAAAGCCACCATGTTAATCCATCTTCATCGAGTCTTCCTCATTTCCCTGCCCCTCTACTGTACCAAGCATGGTGCTCTGCTCCAGGGACTGGCCTTTCCTAATAACATGTCCAGTGTATGAAGGAGAAAGTCTTGCCCTCCTTGCTTCTGAGAAGCATTCTGTCCGTACTTTGTAATTCCCACTTAATGTCTGTGGCACCATGAAAATAAGGTATATGGGACTCTTAGGGGGGATTGGTCAGTTTTGTTACCCAGCTGGGGTTAAAAGGAGACATCTCAGAAGCAGAAATGAGGATGCTCACTACCATCAAGAAAGAAGAGCCAGGAGTATGAGGGTGAGGCAGGAGGAAGGTAAAAGGAAATAGAGGACAGATCTAGGAAGCAAAGCTATGGATAGAGGTATAAGCATAGGTGTGCACTCATGTAAATATATTAATCATAAAAATAGCAGTTTGGGCCTATGCACATATAGTTATGTGGCAGCACATTGAGGATGCAGATGGACTGCAGACCTCGGCTGAAGCCTTCCCTCAATGCACGAATCCTTTGTTCTAACAACCTGGCATTCTGTGTTGCTCACCTTCCTGACACGATCACTGAAGACAAAAATGGGTGCATAAACCAATGTGGTGAAGAAAACTGATGGTGCCCAGGTATCAAAAGATACAGTGTCTGTGTTCTTAAAGGCTTAAAGTTAAACAAGCCCACATGGAAGAAGCACACCAGCCAGCCTGTGCGATCATGTGGTGTTGACAGAAGCAGGTAACAGGCACCAGAAGATTCAAAAAAACATATTGTTGAGAATTAAGGGGTCAGACCAGAGACCCAAATCCCATCTGTCAACAATAAGACATCCCCTTGCTGAAGGGTCACAAGGAAGTGATGGGTCAACCAGGGTCCAACATAGCTTCGATGAAGCACAATATTCCTCTGATTCTTTGATGCTTCCTCACCCTCCTCCACCCACCCACCCACCCACCCACTATCATGACCCCAGTCCTGCCTTTCAGTCCTGGCTAAACCAGAGCATGTACACTGGTACAGATAAGAGCTCATGACACACGGAATCCAGGTCAGATAAACCCCTCAGGAGCAGAAATGGGAGTAGTGATGCCAGGAGGGTAGGGGGAAGGTAGAAGGAGGAGGGGAGGAAAGGGGAACCAATTGCAATGATTACCACTTCCCTCCTCCCCACACACAGGGGGATGAACAACAGAAACGTGGGTGATGGGAAACAGCGGTGGGTGTAAGATATGAAAATAATAATCATTTATAATTTATCAAGGGATCATGATGGTGGGGTGGGGAGAGAAGCTGATACTAAGGGCTCAAATAAGAAAGTAAATGTTTAGAAAATGATGACTGCACCATATGTACAAATATGCTCAATAAAATTGATGTGTGGATTGCTATAAGAGCTGTAAGAGTCCTCAAAATGATTTTATAAAATAAAAAGAAAGAAGAGCCAGGAGTGGAGTGTGTCCTTTAGACTCTGAGATCCCTTTGTGCTGAGCATCCTTATTCCAGGATACAGAGGGCCCTGAACCAGAGATGTGGTAGAGAAGTGGTAAGCAGAAGCAGCGGCAACATGATCACGAGGCAGAAGGAGGCAAGTAGGACTGAGTACACTGGCGTGGGAGGCTCCTTTGTGGAGTGGGTGCTTCCACGCATGTAATTGGGAAACTAGGTCTGATGAGCCATGAGACTAGAGGCCAGTGCCTTCCAGTAGCAGCGTATGGTGGAGTGACCTGTCTCTTGGACATGCCGCTATCAGCAGTGCTCAATGAATTTTGCTAAGACTTTCCCAAGCAGGACAGAGGCCTAGGGGCTTGGTGACTGACAGCCCCAGGTGCAGAAAGAAGCAACCCTGTAGGCATAGCTGACAAGAGTCTATCCTGACTGAAGAATTGTGTTCTGAACATTTCTGATTCTAAACTGCAACTTATTGATTTCCCTAATAAGCCTGAGTAGCCTGAGTCTGTCCTGTGAGTTGTCGGTGGTCATTGCAACCAATCACTCAACTAGCAGAGAAGGCATGGACGCTGCGGGAGTGATGGCTGGTATGAGAGTTGGTAAAGAGGAAAGAGATGAGAAGCATGTCTGATTTCCACTTCACTGGAGTGGCTCAAGGGCTATGCTGACAGTAATTCCAAAATCCAAAAGGGCAGGTCTGTTCTCTGCTATCGGGTCACTAGGACTCAGAATCAACTCCATTGCCATGGGTAAGAGATAGCATCCATGCATATTCGTGACCACAGTCAATTCCAGCTCATAACCACCCTATATGACAGGGTAGAACTGACCCATGAGTTTCCAAGAAAGTAAATTTTTATGGGAGTAAAAAGCCTTGTCTTTCTCATGAGGAGAGGTTGGTGGTTTTGAACTGCTGACCTTGTAATTAACAGCCAAATGGGTAGCCACTACACCACCAGGGCTCCAGGCATATTAGGATCTAACAAAGTTCTTCAATGTTTAGGTTATTCATGGCTTCCTAAATTCATATAGTCCTTCATTCAGGTATTGAGTACTCGCTTTGTTCCAGGTGAAGGGATAGAACATAAATCTGAATTCAGTATAGTTCCTTTTTTCTTCACACTCTGTTGGGGAAGGCAAACACGAGACTATTTTTACTCTGCCTTATCTATCAATATTTTCCTCTTTGTTCTCCCAGCGAGTAGTCAAGTTCTGTTTGTCAATGTCAGCCAGGCCCTGCTATGCTACGGAGCTCATGACAGAACACTGGGTTCTGCCCACATGGAAACCAGAGTTGAAGGCCGGGACACCCAGCGTCCAAGTCAAAATGGAGGATCCCAGTTATCTGCCTAGTTGGGGGCTCTTCTTCCACGGCTCTTCTCTCTCCCCTTAGAAGATTAAGGTATGATTTGAGCAAGAGAATGGCCTTAAGATTTCTACGGAGAATATTTTGCAAGATATTGAAAAATAAAAGAAACCTAAGACAGGGGTATTGTGCAGAGAGGACTCCGAATAGCAGAGAAACAGCCACATTCCCACAGCATCGGCTATGGGCGAGGAGGCTAACATTGATCAAAAACTCACCTTCTAATGAACTCTAATGAACGGAATCCTCTGGGCACTCTCTTCATGTCTTCTGTAACAGAGCCCTCTCGGGAAACAGCCACCAGAAAAGAGTGTCAGACAGCCCCTTGCCCCACCCCCCCGGTCCTGTCTTAGTGTGGAAAATAACAGAGCCAGCTCTATTCACCCAAGAAGCAAGTGTCATTCTGGAAGTTCATTCTACTCGATGTGATGAGAAGTAACATTACCCATCCATCTCATAGGAACCCTGGTGGCCTCGTGGATTATGCCCTAGGTAGGTCCCAGAGAGTAAGGCCAGCAGTTGGCAGTCACCAGCTGCTCCTCAGGAGAAAGAACAGGTTTTCTGCTCCCACCTAAACTTAGTCACAGAAATCCACAAGGGAAGTTGTACTCCATCCTGGAGGGTTGCTATGAGTCAGGATGAATTTTGCATTATTATTTTTTTAATCCATCTCATTGGTAAGGCAGTAGATCAGATATCTGCTTATTTCTTGGCTCCATCCATCCATTTATTCAACTTGTTTCTTTTTAAAATTGTAAACATTTTATTAACAGATAATTCACACCTCATAAAATTCAATGGTTTAAAGATATTAAAAAGAGCGTGTGAGTATCACAATCAATTTTATACCATGTTCTTTCTTATATTCATTATTATCAGCTCCCTCATTTCCCACCAACCTTCCCCTTATAACCATAGAAACTATTCATTGAGTCACTGTCTCTATAGATTTACTTATCCTGGGTTTCATATAAGGAAAAAGAAACCAATAATAATCATAATAGAGAAAAACTTAACTGAAAAGAAAGTCAACTAATAAAATGAAAAAATTTTAAATGGATCAAAAGAGAGAACAAGTGATAAGATGTTAAATTTTGACCTAACTCTGTCTGTAGTAGTGCATTTTTCAATGCTAGATGCCTGCTGGATGGCTATTGACATCCCTGGTCAATGGCCGGGGGTGCCGTGTCCATACGCTCAATCCAAGTAGGCACCTGTCAATAGATTTGAGGCTCTCACTGTCATCCATACCCTTCTCCAAACTGGGTGCTCAGAAATGAAGCTTTAATAGAGTTCCCTCCTCTGGTTTTGTATTTTATTATTTACAATCCTTGGCTCATACACGCTGGCGTCATTCTAGGTGGATTTAACTGACATCTCGCTTAGAAGACTGCTTATTTTAAGACAAGCCTGTACGACTGCAGACAGTATTCTTCCTGATAGCTGGCCATCACCTGATCTCCTGTCCACACTTTGAACATAGCACCCTTATCTTCAGTGATCCTATCAAGTAGGGCCATGTCATAAGAACTAATTGTTCTTGGATTAGGGTTACAATTAATTGAGATCTCAAAAATCGATTAATAGATCTATGATTTACATAATCCCTAGTCTACTTTAGAGAGATCATTATGTTATCAGGGAACATTATAAATCATCCCCATGGGGCATTTGGTAATTCTTCAATCCATGCTTCTTGAAGATCATTCCTGAATTGAGTGGTGGGTCAGGCACCAGGATACGATGCCAAATAAGACAGGGTCTCTGTCCTCAAGGAGTTCTCGGTGGCATCAGTCACAGGTATCAGAGCTACGGTGCAATGACAGAGGCGTCAGCTGAAGGAAGCTGTAAGAGGACATGCGGTGGGGGTGCCTGTGAGATCAAGGGTGATGGCTTCGTGAACACACCCAGGGTAAGAGCAAGTAGACAGTAAGGGAGGGCATTCCAGGCAAAGGGAAGAGGCACAGCCATTAGTTGACATTCAATTACTTAATAAGCTACAACTCAGCAAAACGGGGCATGGACCTATTTCGCCCACTATCTGTATCATTGGTGTCACTGTGTTTCACTTGATCATAATTTGTAGACATTTTTCTCTACCATCTGAAACTCGCCTCCATTGAATCAACCCCGATTCATAGCATCCCTAGAGGGCAAAGGAGAACTGCCCCACTGGACTTCTGAGACTGTAACTCTCCCATGGAGCTGCTGGTGGCTTCAAACTGCTGACCTTGCAGTTAGCAACTGAATGAGTTATCACTGGGCCTCTAGAGCTCTATCAAATCTGCGCCTAAACAATGTCCCTAAATGTGGCCGAAAAATAAGGCTCCCATCTCGAAGGAAGGCATGTAATTTCCCTGACCCTCAGCATCCTCTTCTGCAAAGCGAGCTATCCTGGCTGCCTTACAAAGTGCAAGGCTTGACTGAGATTATGCGCAGGCAGCTCCTAGGACTGGGTCGGCTAGCTGTTTATGAAGATGTGGCATTTTCTACCACTGTTGCGACTATTATTATCTTGAACAAAGATCACAGTTTTAAGTTCATGTCTTTGGCTGTCACTGTTTCAGGAAGGAGAGATCTATTAGAAGAAAGATTGCCCCTCAATAAAAAGGTTTTCAATGTTCTTTATTAGGAATCAGGAGCAATCTGACCTTGTAAGAAAGAAAATGGTCTGAATGCTTTACATCCTGGCTTGGCTCCTAAAGGCAGCTAAAGTGATATTAGAGACAAAGGAAAACATCGCAGGGAAGGCAGCAGCCGTAGTCGTTTCCGAGGTGAATGAGATGGAGAGCCCAGTGCCAGCGGTAAACCTCTTAGTATTTATGAAACTGAAATTACCCCATTGCAATGAAAGGGGAAGTTAAAAGGGGGCACACTCTACATAATGGCCCCTTGTTAGGTCTTCCTGATTACCTGAGCCCTGTTTTCATGAAAAGCCCCAGCACCCCACGTTCCAGGACCACCTCCCACTGACGGCAGGCAGGATCTGTTTATTCAGCCCAGTGAAAATTTACACTTAAACACACGCACACAAATACTAGTGGTGTTTGGGTTGGAGAAACAATTACCTAGTCTCCACATTGCAGCTGCAAATTGCATCGGCAGTAAAAGCAAGTTGGGGGCAGAGATGACACAGCCGCTGCTGCCTGACATCAAAGGCAGCCAGCCTGGTGGCTTCATCTGTAGTTTGAACAATATTTCTCTTTGATCTTGGACACAGGGAACCTGTGTTGTGGGGCGGCGCAGAGGCAGGGGGCCCGTGAGGAGAGGAGTTGCCTGTGATGATGTGTAACCATACACAGCCCACTGATGTCCCCTAGGTGAAGTGGCAAGCGGGGTCAGGAAAATCACATTTAAACAAGCTGCCAAAACCTAGAAAAAAGAAGCAAGATGCAACGGTTGTGTTCAATCACCCCAGCGAGTCTTTAGATGCGGAAGCTGCTCACTCAGGCCAGGGCAGGTGATGGGGCAAGGAGGAGGGTGGTGGAATTGGTACCAGTGAGAGTCAGAGAGAGCTGGAGGGAAGTTCATCTGTGCCTGGTACTGCTTGGGGTTCGGTCTTGGACATCTGATTTAACTTCTGCACCTGATTTTTCTCTTCCGGTCCTACTAGTCCCCGCGTCCCTTTGCTTTATCGCTGGCGGTGCTCTGGGTTACACATTGGACTGCAGTCCACAAGCCTGGCAGTTGAAACCCACCAGCCGGTCCGGAGGAGAAAGATGAAGCTGTCTGCCCTCACAAGGGCTTACAGCCTCAGAAACCCTCTAGAGGGTGGCTAGGAGTCAGAATCCACAGGATGGCAGTGCATTGGGGGCTTAGGTATCTCTTAAGTGCAACAGTTAATGTGTCCGCCGCTCACTGAAAGGCTTGCGATCCGAGTCTACCCAGTGGTACCTGGGAAGAAAGCTCAGACCATCTGACAAGACGAAGGAACACAGTGCTACTCAGCACACATTGAGTCACCCAGCAGAGGAATCCCATGACAACAATCTGATGTTTCGGTCAGTCTCTGTCCCTTGAGGTTTGTATTCTGTTTTAAAGATTTAGGTTCCAACTCTTGCTCATCTCCCGCCCTCTCACCCATAACCCAAACTACAATACTGAGTGTTACCTACACCCTGTAGACTGAAGTCCTTCAGCGTCATTGTCAGGTTACCCCTACTCATTTAGAGGGCAAGATCAGACATGTGCAGACAGCTGAGCTGGGGTAGTGTAGGGACCACACAAAAGAGCTTAGACGCAACCCTGCTCAAAACCAGGTGGCCAGCAAGGAAGCACTATTTGTGGCAGAGCAAACCCAAAAGAGGGCACTTTGAAAAGCCTCCAGCTTCCTGAAGGAGGCCATACCTGTGCCATCCCCTGAAGGCTGAGTGCAATTGCTCTTGCAAAGAGACATGGATGGAGTGAGATGTATACGTGTGAACCTGGTTTTCCTGAAGGTTTTCCTCCCTGATGCCACACCTCTCCCCAGCCTCTGACCTCAGTGCCTCCTGTCAATGTGGGCGGTTTTCCAGTTGCCTCTCCCTGACCTTCCAGACTCCTAGCTTCCTCCTCTCAGGATCATGAAAGTGAAGGTGAGACAGGAGGCCATCCTAGGTTTCTCTTTTCCTTTCTTACAAACAACTCAGGTGCTTTAATTTACTTTCTTGATATCAAAAGATTGGGAGATTATGGAATGTTTGACAACTCTGGGCCTCAACCGTAACAATGTCTGTAGAATTGAGTTCCCTGTCATTTAACCAGAGGAACAGTGGTGGGACTATCAGGTTATAATTGAGCCAAAGGAGCGGTTATGTTGTGTTCTACAGGTTAACTATGAGTCGTAATCAATCAAATGGCAGCAGGATTTTTCAGTTTTGGTTGCCACAGTGCCTTCTTGCCCCATGGCATCAAGTGTAACACACTCAGTACCGCGCCACCAAGAGCTCAGCTGGGGTGTCTCGTGAAATAACAATGTAGTTCATGACTATCTGAGCTGTTTGTCTGTCATACTGTGGTGGCTTTCCCATTGCTGTAATGTTGGAAGCTATGTCACCAGTGTGCCAGACACTAGGAGGATCATCCATGTAGACGGATTGAGACCAACTAGGAAGGAAGACCCAGTGATCTGCTTCCAGACGTAGCCAGTGAAAACCCTGCGGACCACAAGAGAAGAGCATCTGCCATTGTCCTGAAAGACGAGCGCCCTGGGCTGGAAGCTGCTGAACATCGACAGAAGCTGTACCAATGCGCTCAGGCAAAGCCATCATCCTGAAGATGGCGCAGGACTGGCTGTGTTTCCTTCTGTTACACACAAGCTTAGTAAGAGTCCGAGTCAACGCCATGGCAACTAACAACAAACTGCGTGAATGACCGCTGGGCTTTGGTGGCGGAGTGGGTTCTACGATGGAGTGCTCATGACAAAGTCAGCGGTTCAAACGGACCAGGGGAGAGGCGTTCTGCTTTCTGGTCCCTTTAGGGTTTATAGCCCGCAGGGCGAGTTCTACTTGGCTCATAATGTCCCAATGAGTCAGAATTGAATTGATAGCAGTGAGTGGGTTGATTGGGTATTTTATGGACACATTTCGCTGAGTCCTTATAATGATTAGGGCAATTAGAGACCCCCAGTTCTTGCATGTGACATCACTGCCGGGCATCGTCTCTGATCCTCACCCTCCTTCTATACTCCATAGAGAGTGTAGAGTATATACTCTAGACATCATCCCCTTTTCTAAAACAGTGCCATGTTCTCGCCCATGCCATTCTGTTAAAATCAATTCCGTTGTCTGTGGCTGTCGTCTGCATAAATAGCACCATTTTTTTAAGCTAATGCTCCAAGCTCCAAAGCAATGACTGACTCATCTTACATCAACTCTCTCCCACCACCTACAATCAGTCAAACCGCCCAGTCTTTGACTGCCTCTTGTTTTCCACATCCATCAGGAGGCTGCTACTGACTGCAAGTGATTACAAACACAGCTAAACGAATAGCGCCGGACTGAACGTCACTCAAGTCATGTGTGGCTCCTTGTCTCACACCACAGCCCTTCCAGGGCGAGGACAACTTCAGGGTTGAGCAAGGAAGAGACTCACTGGTCTTATTTTCCACTTTTACATCCAGAGGGCTGGCTTGTCCTCTTCAGCAGACCATTCATCCATCCGAGGTGATGCCACACCCCAGTGCTGGTGTGGGCTGTGAGTTACGGTGAGCCTCTTCCAGGCATAGATGGAGGTGGAAAAGATCAATTTTTCACCTCCATCTAAGAATAAGAAAACTCTCTTTGAAGCATACATGCCCCCCTTCACACACATACCACCATCCAGCTGACTTCCTGCCTCCTCTCATTGGCCAGAATTGCATCACATGCCCATCATCATCAAAGCCCTGGCAACAGGACTGGAATTGTCCTGACGGAATGGATCCGCTCAGGATTCCCCCATTGCTTGAGCACATATCTATGTGGAAAGTAAGCACTCAAATAAAATCAAGCTCTGTCAGCAAGAAGAAGGAGGGGATAGCTCCTCCAGGCGGCAGCCAACAGGATCTGCTATGGTAGTTCATATCTGTCCCTTTACCCTCCAGCCCTGCCACTCCTCAGATCTCTCAACTGTTAACCCTTCCCTGGATTTTGACAATAATGTTTCTAACTGGACTCTACGCTGAATCTGATTTTTTCTACTCCACCCACCATTCTGAACCGAATATAATTTTTCATAATACAAATCCAATTATAACTTGTTTCTATTAAATATTTTAATTGCTCCCTACAGGAATCAAATCTAAACACTTCAGGGTGACCCACAAAGGCTCTAGGCTCTGAGCCACACCTCATAGACGGAAGCGATACTGTGTAGTCCCTGAACTCTCATCGTGCCCCGGAAGGACCCTGCCTCTGCAGAGACTCTTCCCTCGAATGAGAGGGTCATTCCACTTGCCCATCACTTAAGATCCAGTCATGAGATTCTGCTCAATCTCCTGGACTAATGGATGTACAAATCCCTGTGTCCTGGAGTCAGGAATGAGGATGTGGTGAATTGGGCCTTCAGTGGTAGCGTATGGAATTGTTTCTGCTGATGGTTACAATTGAGTCAGCCGGGAATCACAGTGAGTGAGTTCCTGTACAACAGAAAGGAAGGCTTCCTGGTCTGGTGCCGTCTCTGTCTTCCAGCACTCTACCACACAGCCTTCTGTTGTGATCCTGGGGATTTTCACTGGCTGGTTTTCAGAAGCAGGTCACCTGGACTTTCTCCATTGTCTGTCTTACTCTGGAAGCTAGGGGTGATCCTGCTGGTGCTCAAAATACCAATGGCATCGATCCCAGCCTTGCAGGGACAGGAAAGTCACTACAGTATGATGAACTGACAGATGGGTGGTAGGCGTGTGGAATTAGCAAAGCTGAAAGGCAGTGGCTAGAGGGTGAGTGGCATCTGAGAGTCAAACAATTTAAATCAAGGGTACACTAATGGCCCAAAGGAAACTAAAAACAATTTGCAAGAACAGCAACTTATAGGTACCCAGAAGAAGCATGGACACAGTACTGATAGACTATCTGAGAGTCTGGAGAAGGGGCCTGGGCTCTTCTCCTGGTTTGGGGATGGGAATCACAGGGCACTGGCAGGTTGGATTACTGTGGACTGCAAAGACTTGATAGCTCTCATATCTCTTCTAACGCTTGGCTTGCTCTGCTCTGGATTGTAGAATTCTGATTTCTGCAGGCTGCATTTTTGAGTTCCCACCTTAGCTAGCTCCAAGCTGTTGGGAAGACAGAAGACAGAAGTCAGGAAAGGTGCTGTTGGTTAGGGCGCTGCCCCCATTTTGTCTCTGCCTTGGGCAGGACTGCCAATAGCTTTGTGTCCCCCATGGCTGCATCCCCCACAAGCGAGCTCCAATGGGCTCAATTTTCCCTAAGTGACTGGCTCCAGGTTGCAGGAACAACACCCTTTCATTTTGTCCCTGCAGCCTAGGGTGCACAACCCCCTAATGCTAGCCTCTGCATGCATCAAGACCTTCCCGAGTTCCTCAGCACTTCCTTTCCTAGGGACCAATTCCCAAACCAAGTTTCCTCTGTGTGATAGCTTTAGTTGATTCTATTTCCCTGCATGGTCCCTGGCTGGTGTAAGGATTGTGCCAATTCTGAAGGATTTCCTAGGAAATCTCTCCTTATTCCTTCCTTTGTGCCACTTCTAAGAAATAGAGCCACCCAAAAATGAAGAGTAAATGGTGTTCAGTCTGATATACCAGAATGCAAGTTCCAGCCCTGGGATTTATTCACTGAAAGGCTTAGTTAAAAATCACTTAATGTCTTTATGTCTCAGCTTTGTCAACTGAGGTTAAAGTAGTCTTCTCCTGATAATCATTGTTAGAACTCAGCCCAACAACAACAAACACATTGCCATCCAGTCTGTTCTGACTCACGGCAAGCCTATAGGAGAGAGAACTGCCTCTTTGCATTTCTGAGAATTTAGATCTTTATAGAAACAGACAGCCTCATCTCCTTCCCCTCTCCCTCCCCCTGGAGTGACTGGTAGGTTCAAACCACTGATCTTGCGATTAGCAGTTCTATGCATAGTTCACTGTGACATCAGGACTCCTTTGTTAGGACTGGGAAGATAGAATATCTGCAGAATAGAATCCTTGCCTTGCGTGAAGGAAATCTGGGTCCTATTCCTAGACAATGACCTCATGCACAGCTACCATGTATCCTGTTATTAGAGACGGGAGTGTTACTATATAATCTCAAAGAGTTCTCAGTGGAACTTCCAGGCTAGGATCTACTGGGGGCATAGGTCTGGTATTGTGCTTCAAAAAAAGAGGAAAACATCCGCCCATGAAAACCTCATACATCACAATGGTCACATCCACCACCAGCCTCAAGACGGTGCTGGACCAGACAGTGGTTCACTCCATTGCTCGGGGCTTGCCAGAAGTCGGAGCAGACCCTGAGGGCTGTCACCAACAACAAGTGTCTTGTCTACAAATGTTAATAAAGACAAGTCCCTTACACAAAACAAATGCTTAATAAACAGTACCGTAGAGACACTGTGTTAGTCCGGATTGACCAGAGAAACTAATCTGGAGACATTAATATGTGTGTAAGAGAGAGCTTTATATCAAAGAGCAAATGTATATTGAGAAAACATCGCAGTCCAGTCCAGATAAAGTCCATAGTCCAATATTAGCCCATATGTCTGATACTAGTCTATAAATTCCTCTTTAGACTCACATAGCACATGCAATGATGCTGAATACAGGAAGGTATCAGGCCGGTAGATGGAAAGTCTTGTGGATCCAATGGCAATGGAAGCATCTTCAGGACTCTGATTGCCATCAGTGTAGCTCCATGTGTCTTGTCAACAGGAATGTATAGCAGAGAGAACAAACAAGTGTCTCACCTCCAGGGAGGAAGAGAGGAAGTTCCCAGAATCCACACACACAAAGAGGGATCATCAGGCTGTGGCTAGATTGACAGGCTAGATGCTACCCCTTCATTCTTTTAGCAAGTTGACAAAAATTTGTGTAACTATCACATTCTTCCTCTAGATTATAAATTGTTTCTGAGCATGGCCTATTTTACTAATCCTGTTTCCATCACCTGTCACAGGGCCTGGTAGAGAGAAGACACTCCGTACATGTAGGATGTATGATTAAGCAAACCCTTAGCATAGTTTCCCAAACTTATTTGACCTAACACCTACTTTTCAGGAAAAAAAATTACTCAGAGCCCCCTTGCACTGAAAAATATTTGTCTCTAATCCACGGTAGTTTGCAGCCTCCCTGGGTCATTCTGTGGAAAAGAGGCAAGACCTTCTACTCCTATAAAGAGTTACCGTTTTAGAAACCAAAGGCCCTATCCCACAGGGCCAGCTCCACTGTATCCCACAGGACCGGCTCCGCACTAACCCACAGGGCCAGCTCCACCCTGTCCTACAGGGTCGATTCCACCCTATCCCACAGGGCCAGTTCCACCCTATCCCACAGGGCCAGCTCCACCCTATCCCACAGGGCCAGCTCCACCCTATCCCACAGGGCCAGTTCCACCCTATCCCATAGGGCCAGTTCCACCCTATCCCACAGGGCCAGTTCTACCCTATCCCACAGGGCCAGCTCCACCCTATCCTACAGGGTTGCTGGGAGTTGGAAACAACTGGATGGTAGGGAATTTTTAAGTGGATTAGTCCCACTCCACCCATGGGTGGTTTCACCCACTTTGGCAGCACTGCCTTAGAGTATGTGGCTGTTAGGGGTTCCCCAGCTGGCTCTGACCTATAAGGGCCTGTGTACAATCGAATGAAACACTGCTGGGCCCTGTGCCATACTCACAATTGTTCTCATTTTTGACCCCATTGATGCAACCATTGTGGCAAGCCACCTTGTTGAAGGTCTTCTTTGGGGCTGCCTGGCTACTTTACCAAGCACGACATCCTTCTCCAGGGATGGCCTGAGAGTCTACAGTCTACTGTACAATTGAACTCTTCTAAGTCTTCTTGTGTTTCTGGTGATTTTTGAAATTCTTAATGGATTTTTTCTTATTTAATGTTCACCACCACTTTATGAGCTAGGTGTTATGATTACCCCCATTTCCCAGATAGGAAACAGGTGAATTGATTTTCCAAAGGCCAAAGACGGGCAGGTATCAGGACAAGGCAAATTTCCAGTCTCCTGTGTTCCCTGACTCAGCCGTCAGCTTGCCCTGCAGGCCCCTCTTACTACATTATTCTAGCTCTGAGTCTCACTAGGGATGCTACATGTTCCTGGAGACCTGGAATCCTACTCATGCTTCTTCCTTTTACTATCACTTTCTGCTCTCATAATAGTGTTGGGCACATGGCAAGCCCTTACCAAAGAATGCCTGATTGATATTTTTATAAACCCTAGCCTGCACACGCAGCACTGAGAATCTGGGTCACAGAGAAAATGTAGGGAAGATCTCTGTGTCCTCGGCATGCACACAGAAGTGGAGCCTGAAGGTACCAATTATCATATCTAAAAATGCCTTAAAAGGTATTAATAATTTAGCAGTGCCATTCATGTGAAAACATTTCTTGACTCTTTGCAAAGTCCCTGGAGGCCTGGGCTGCGTCCAGTCCCGACCTGGGCATCGAAAGCTGTTTCCTCTGTGATGTGCTGACCAATGAAAGGAGGCGGACATAGACAGGCTTCCAGGAACTGGAGAGCTATCGCGGACGTGGCTGCGGGCTGGTGGCTTGGCTGCTTGACCGTCAACTTTAACTTTCTCATCAGAAATGAAGAGTTTTTGACTAGAATATCGCTTGTGTCCTTGTGGTTGCAAAATGCTGGTCTTTTCCAGTACAAGGGCACCATCAACAACCAAAAACAAAACATTTTGCCGAGTGTTTGCTCTTCAAGGAAATGGCCCCAAACTACCGTCCTTCTGTGTGGTTCTCCATGGCAGCATTCGCCATTTTTCATTGTGGACCCTTGGCCTGCCATCCCTACCAACGCGGCAGAGGGGCAAGTCAGGGCTGTTCTTGTCATTGTTGATAATGCAGGTGGAAATGCATCATGAGTAAGAGCCCACAGACTTTCTCTAACTAATGCAGAGGAGATACACGCATGGGCTCCGGGATAGCAATTTTAGCAGTGGTGTGAGAACTTGTGGGTGCAAGCTTATTTACATATTATTTCTAATGAGGTCATTAGACATTGGATAAAGGCACTCAATAAGACAATAACACTGCATCACTGTCCTTCCTTAATGAATGAGGAAATCGCAATTGAGATGGTTGAGCAACTTGCACCAGATCACTCACCCCGAAACTGGTCTCCTGATTTCCACTCACGGCAGGAAGCCAGGTAAAGCAAATGAGAAGATGAGCGTGTGGCCTCAAAACATCCCCTCAGTTACCGATGTCACGAGTGCAACATCTGTCACCGTTCTGCCGAGGCCCTGATGCCCTGGATCAGGGGGCTCTACCCAGGGGTTCACAAACAAGTTGAGTAAGAAGGCTTCTCACTGCTGAGGCTCCGTGATGCTATGAGCTGCTCTGTGGAGAACGAGGTCGTGCCCCAGCATCCTCAGCCTCCGGGTCATGGGCATCAAAATAGGAATCAACGCCAAAGAGGGACCACATGCGCATGGGCAGCCCTTCCTTTAGCCCCACCCAGCAGCTTATCCTCAACCTCTTTTCATCCCACAAACTGTTAAGGGACCATTTCAGAATTCAGCCACAAACGTTAAAATGTATGGCATATTGATCACATGCTAGGCTCTCTAGTAGCTCTCTGACGTTTATTACTACATTGATTCTTCAGAATGAACCTATGAGTAGGTGCTATTCTTCATCTCATCTTGAAAATGAAGACCCTGATCCACAGAGAATAACATAAAGCACCAAGAGGTCATCCAGATGGCCGGTGGTGGAGCCAAAGTCCGCCCCCAACCCCTTGTCTTCTCAGACTCCCCCAGGTGTTGTAATAGAAAGCACGGTACATGCCAATCCTCATGGGATGCTCCAGGAATGTCAGTAAGCCAGCAGGCACAGGGCAGGTGTTGGTTGCACCAGATGGAGGTGAGGAGGTATCCTGTCAGTGTGGGCACATCCATTGTCTCAGCGCAACAGCCACGATGGGCAGACACAGGGTGCTGCCACGGTCCCTGATTTGCAGATTAAAAACGGCTTGGAAGCCACCTCGCCAAGAGCCTGCATGGCACTCCTCCGGGCCCCTGGCGCCGGACTCTCACTCTCTTCCCTCGCTGGCCATTCTTAGTTAGGGTTCCCACCAGTGTCCCCAACATGAAGTGTCATCAGGCACTCTTCCTATTTGGGCACAAAGAGAAAGCATCTCTGGAACAGTTGCTTTCCCGTTCAATGTACGGTCATCCGTTTCTCACGAGCAATAGCTATGGTCCCACACATCTCTGCCCTTCTGGAAATCAGAGGAGAGAACGGAAGGAAAGACGCCGCACAATGGGACGTGGAGGGGCTGGTGAGGACTCCCCCAGGGCGATCCTTGCCCTGCTCCCTCCTGCCCACAATGTAAAGAGTGCAAGGAAGGACAGAACGGTCGTGTCCTTTGCTTGCTAAGTTCACCATAAACATTAGAGTGGAATTATTTCTCCGTGCACCCTCCCCCATCTCACCCCCAACTCAGAGTCTCAGTTGGAAACAGCTGGTACTCAAATTGGGTAATTTGAAGAGATTTTAGTAAAAGGACTATTTACAAAGGTAGAGGGAACAAACAGGGGAATCACTGGGGAGAGAGCAAATCCCACCCCCGCCCCCACCCCCACTTCACTTCCAGAGTGAGTAATAGCTGGGCTCTATTATCACCCGAATTCTGAAGGAGGAAGAGAGAGAGAGAGAGATTGTGCAAGAGAGGGCCGCCTGACTGAAACCCTGTTGCTTCTTCCTTAGTGATGCCGCCAGCCAGCAGTTAGGCAAACATGGACACCCAACTCACTCCCTGCCACCCTCTAACCTTCTGAGAGGCCCCTCTTGGCCAACCCAAGGATATGGCAGAGGCCAAGGAAGCTGGTAGGTGTGGCCCATGCAGAGTAGCATCCTATGCACAGAATAGGTAAATAAAGATGGAAAGTGGTTATGGGGGGGGGGGGGGAATTGGATAGATTCAGGATAACCTCTTGCAAAGTCCCCCAGAAAAGCCAAGATAGGATTGAGCAATAGCAGTAAGGCTGGTAAGATCCCATTAGCGCAGTCCTTGCCCACAGCTGTGTTCTCCCTTCCTGACCATGGTCCGTAGTCCAGCACGGAGCCGTGCTTCGCCACATCCTTGATCACTTCTCCCAACCCCAGCAAGGCTGTCCGGATCCTCTAAGTCATGGACCTCTGAGAGGTCTTTTCAGGCCCGCCAGGGACATCCTCTTCCCCAACTGCCAGGGTTGCCTCGCTCCTGCCCTACTGGCTCTCCTAGGGTGCTGGAGGTGCCTAGTTTAGAAAGATCATTAACATCTGGAGTCCCTGCGTGCCACAAGGGGAGATTTGACTATGAACTGGAGGTCTGGCAATTGGAATGGCCCAGAAGGTGCCTCAGAAGAAAGTCCTGGTGGTCTGCTTCTGAAAGAACACAAGCACTGGACACACTCAATGGAGCAGAGTTCTACCCTGAAACACAAGGGGTCTCCGGGAGTCAGAAAATCTTGACAATAACTGAAGGGTGACTGCCTTGAGAATAAAGGCTGGGTCTGACAGATTTCTGATCAATGGACTTATTGAGGAATACTCACCTTGGTGTTCTGCCATCTGTGTGCCCCCAACTACTGTGGTAGTGCTTTCCTGTCCCTCACCCCTGCCCACATCGAAACCGAGGCCAGGAAAACAGTTAGTATCCATGTATCCAACTTTGACTATGTGCCAAGCAGAGGCCACAACCAAATGCTTAACAATCGGTACTGCACAGGGACCAACACACATCAGAAAAGACAGCACCATAAAGCAGGGGAATGGCTGAGTGCCTACCACTGGCTAAGGATCTCACATCCGTTATTCCAAATAATTCTCGCAATGCCTATTTCATAGATATTACTGTCCTCATTATACAAACAAGGAGCTTGAAATGCAGGCAGACTACGTTTGTGGTGCAACTTTGGTTTCTAAATGTGGAAAAGAAGGGGTGGGGCCCAAAGTCACATCCCAGACCAGCTTACTCCAAAGTGGATGTTTGGAAAACCACACTGGTCTGTCTTACCTTTGCTTCCACAATTCTTCACCCACACAGCCCCGTGACTGGCCTGGTCAAGTCTTCTTTGCTCACGTGTTAACATCACCTCAGCAAAGCCTTTTCATGACCAAGAGGCTTCCTTCTACCACCCTGGCACTAGCTCCTTCTCAATCTTTGTTTTTCTCTACATTGATAACCAACTATCAGCACTCCTGAGGAGCCCTGGTGGCACAGTGGTTAACTACTGGGCTGCTAACTGCACGGTCACCACTAATCTCTGTGCAGGAGAAACATGAGGCTTTTGATGCCAAGACCATAAAGAGTTCCAGTCTCAGAAACTCATAGGGGCAGTTTGACCCTGTTCTATGAGTTGGTCCGGACGCAATGAGAGTGAGCTTGATTTTTGGTATCAGTGCTCCTTAGGAGTGAGGACAGGGAGACTTTGTCTCAGGGACTTTGGACATCAACAGGAGGGATGAATGACTAAAGGAAATCCTGTGGTTGGTAAAGTAAAGGGTCAGCGCAGAAAGAGGAGGAACTTCAATGTGATGGATTGACACAGTGGGCTCACACCTAGGAAAGATTGTCAGCATGGTGCAGGAGTGGACGGTGTCTTATTCTGTTATAGGTAGAGTCATTTTGCCTTGAGACCAACTCAATGGCAACAAACAACAGCATTCTACTGTGATGGTTAATTTTATGTGTCAACTTGGCTGGGGTAGGATTTCCAGGGATTTGGTTAAATACTAGATTAGTTTCTGTTCCATATGGACTGAAATGAAATAGAATAACCTTCCATAATGAAACTTAATGAGTCAGTCCATTGAAAGTAAAGTTTCCTTACAGAGTGGTCTGCCCCCAAACTATACATAGGTACGTCAGCAGATGTCATTCTATTACTTCCACTCTACACGCTTGCCCTCACCTGACCTATAGATCTCAAGAGCCAAGTCTACAAAAAGCCCTCCTGAGTGCCACCTGACTCTGGCTTAGAGACTCTCCAGCCCCCACGTGCCCAGGGACACATTCATCTTTCTATAAATGCATACACATATCGTCCTCTTTTCCTAAAGAACCCTGAGACACATACCGTCCACTTTGCAGAAAATTTTTGATTGCTGACTGTCACTGCCCACTAGTATATAAGTTTCAGAAAGCAGGCTTATTCTCTATTTCACTGCTGTATCCCCCATCACCAGATCACGTCTGGCATTAAGGAAATGAACAATAAGTTCGTGGTAAATGAAAGAATGAATGAGTCACTAAATAAACACATGTGATGGCAGTGCGGATCTCTAGGCATTCGCTAAGGGTAAGTGCCACAGGGAGCGAAGGGTGAATTGCAGCTTTTGTGGCGTATTCAAAAACCCTCCGCCAAATGGGGAGAAAGACCTGAGGTCAAGGATACGCATGAGAAGCCAGAGAGGGGGAAACGGTGGCCCATCACTGCAGTACTGAGGGCGCAAACTGGAAACGAGGCACCAGATCCATTGCTTTGAGTATCAGCAACTGTGCGGAAGAGACCTTCAGGAGGAAACAAGGCCTCTCCCTGGTTCAGGTCAGAGAGCGAGGGCAGCACAGAGGCACTAGGGAGCCTTTAAAGATGACCTCTTGCCTGTTCTATATTTTCTAACATAACCCAGAGCCACTGAGTAGATTTTGACTCATAGTAACCCTATACAGGCTTTCAAACATTGTAAATCTGTAGCTGGTGGACTTGAACCAGTGGCCTTGGGGTTTGCAGTCCAACACTTGCCAGACAGAGTCACCTAAGGTCCTTTGTTTTCCAATCCAGAGACAATCAAATCCTATTTGTACATCAAGAGTTTAGATGAAGTCATTCCTTAAGAGGATCTTGGAAGAAAAGAAATGGGAGATGTCGGTTTACCAAAAGGATATAGTTACTGGAACAAAATTAATCTATGTTTTGTGAATAGTGATGAGAAATAGAAGCTGCCCACACTCCAATAGGCTTTTTTTTTCCTTTAATGAATTAGAAGACACACAATTCAATTAAAAAGAAAAAAACCTAACAGCCTGGTAAGCATCATTCCAAGCCTCTCAACCCATCATTTTCATATTTCCTGAAGCCAGCCCTTCCATTAAAGTGGTACATTATGCAAAAATGTCATTTTACTGAACTGCAGGAACGAGATGGAAAACTTGGCAGTGGATGGAGGCAAAGAGCTGAGAGTACCTGCAGGAGAGGCTCAAACATAACAATAATTGAGAGGATGGAGTAGGACTGGACAGAATCACCATAAACTGGAACCAACTCAATGGAACCTAACAGCAACAACACCTGGACATTAACCAGCTACTCAACTGCAGAAATATCCATGTGTTATCCCAAGATGTGTCTGTCCCACGGGAAAAGAGGCAACAAATTCAGAAATAAATTACTGCTCCCAGTGAAGTCCCCATTCCCCAAGTCTCGAGCCTTCCTTTAACCCATTTATTCAATTACTCTTAACATATTTAAATCCATTGGAGAGAATTATGAGGTAGACAGATGAGACAGGTCCCAAACATTTGTATGCACATTAAAATAAAGAAAATTAAACGAAAGATTAATAGGGCAGACAGGTAACCATGTAACATGATTTCACTTTGAAGCAATTTATTTCCATTCAAACTGTGATAAATAACCACCAAGTGATATAATAATTACCCATTGCTTCGTGTCGAATGGATGTGGAAATTATTCTCTGAAGTGAAAACATCGCATGGACTTTGAAAAGGGAATGCTTCACATTCAATAATGCTTCAAACCATGACCCCAAAAGAAATTGAATTGGCCTGTTTGTATTCCCATCGCAAAGCCTGAGACGTACATTCTCTCCCTCCAAGGCTGGCTTCTCTTTCTGTTTGATGAAGTCTTGTGATTTGCGACCACAAAAACTCTGAGGACTTTATAAATTTTGTGCTTTGGCACTCCCGTATGAGCTCAAATCCGCAATCAGATGGTCTGCTGAGGAGGGCAGGGTTCCCGAGGTCAGGGAACATTCCTAGTTTGGGGGGTAAGCAATCATGGTCATTTCCCAATGCCCCCCCTTCCCCGCCAAAGCCCCGGGCTTAAAAATAATTGAATGCATTTTAAAATTAGTTCTCCTTCAGTTAAAAACAACACTCCATCTATAAACATTCATCAACACCCATTAGAAAGATCTTTGCTGGAGTTCTTTACTGCTCATTAACATCGGGCTGCCACTGCTTTAGGCCCCAAAGCAGTAGCATCCTGGGCGTGCGCACGCGTCATTTCATATCAGAAACACTGCTGACAGAGCATGCCGGGAGGCAAGGAGAACTGCACAGCAACGGGTACTGCATTAAGAGTTCGAAGATTTGCATGAAGCGCTGGGCTGTGAACTGAAAGGTTGGCAGTTTGAGCTCAGCATCCACCCCAAGGGAGACAGATGGGGCTGGCCGCTCCTGTATGGAACTGCAGTCTCCGAAATCCTACGGAGCTCTTCCGCTCTGCCCTGTGGGGCCCATGTGCGTTGGGATCCCCTGGAGGATGATGGGTTTCTTTTTGTTTGTTAGATGGTTGTTTGGTTGTTAGATGGTTGGTTGGTTGGTTAATTGGTTGGTTGGTTGGTTGGTTGGTTAGATGGTTGGTTGGTTGGTTGGTTGGTTGGTTTTAGTCCCTGACCAGTCCCATACCAGGCATACAAAATTGAGTAGTTCATTTTAATGTCTATGGGCCTCAGTTTTCTGCAACCTAGTGTCAAGGATCTCATGCCAAAAAACCATGTGTGTGGTTTTTTCCCCTGGAAATTGTCTTTAGGATAATAGACTCATATATTTTGTTCATTCTGGTTAGTCCAGATGAAGGGGTAAACATCTCATTCTTGTCTGTGAAGAAAAATGTTTACCCACTTAATCTGGAAAAAAAATCCCTTGAAGATGCATCCCACCATCTTGATGTCCACTAGATCCAGATTAGGGTGTTTCTGTTCTGCCTCGGACACTGTCGACATGTACCCCACATGCCCGCCAGGTGCCTCTGCCACCCCTCCTCCGACTCTTCATGGGGAGGAAACTAGCACTCCTGCATGTTGGACAGGCCACACCTCTTAAAGGAGACTTGTCCCAGATTAGACTGAGACTGTCTGAAGTCAATATGAGGAAGCAGCCCCTCCTCAGAGAAAAAGTGTCAAGCCAAGAAAACTCTCTCTTACTTCCTCCCCCATCCCCACTTGCTTTCTCTAGTTGCAAGCCGACCTTTTAGTATCCTGGGAGGACTTCTTGGGGGAGGATATGGGTGGAGAAGGCCTTTGCTGATGATTCCAGATTCCCAGTGGGTGAAGACACATGAAATTCCTCTCCCTTAGGGCCACGTCAGCACCAGGAGGGAGAAGACGGAAACTCTTTCCCCCTCGAGCCCAATGTTTGTGTTAAAAGTCTCGGTGGTCATGTCTCATCATCTACACTAAGGAAAAGGTGGGAGGCTCCTGGAGAAGTAGACACTGCCTCCTTGTCAGTGTCCAGGTTTGGCCAGAGCGACAGGGTGGTGCGGTCTGATGTTCCCAGACCGTGAGGCAATAGGTCCTTTTCTCCATTTATGTGTAGCCTTTATTCAAAAGATAAATCTGCTGTGTTGCCTTCCTCTTACTTTCCTAAGCCCTTGTGAACCAGATCGGCATTTTCCCTGTCATTGTTCCCCCTGTTCGAAGCTCACTCTCCTTCTCGTTCTAGAAAGACCCTTCAGAGACTGACACACACCTCTCAGTGCTGTCTTTGGTACTAACATTTTGGCTCAAGTTTTTAAACGTGGCTGTTCTGCCATTCTGTTTTATTCAGTGGATTGATGGACCTGTTTACAATGTAATATCTTCAGTCAAATTTCTATTTTCAACAACAAATTAAGGTCATAGGATTTCCCTTCATGAACTTTTGAAAGCCTCTTATATGGTAACGGTGGAGATAGACAGAACTGAGCGATACCATCCTTAGGTGCTCTTGATTTCCATGTTAGTTTGAATCAAACCGTAAGAGTTCACATCATGAACAAAACTAACAACAACAACAATAATGTTTTTGTTTGTTGTTGTGTGTCAGGGTTTGCTTGTTTGTTTGTTATCTTTTTGTTTGGTGTGTCTCTATACAAGATAAGCAGGATAGGTAATCTCACGGAGACAGCAACTGGAGCGATGGGTCCGGGGGAAGGGAGAAGAGCAGGGAACAACAATGACAACAATGATGGGCACAGGGGAAGAGTGTGTGTTCTAAAATTGATGGTGAGAATATGTTCTGCTCCTGTTTGCTCAACTGAATTGTACCTAGAAGGAATTACTGAGAGGTGAAGGATGGGAGATCATAATAGTAGAGTAGAAGGGAAAAATTATTATATATATAATATATGTGTGCCTTTGTTTATATATGCATATATATGTGCTCACAATAAGGAATCAGTTTTTAACTGACGACCTACCAGTTAACAGACCAAGAAGTAACCCAAGGCTTACTTTCCATTTAGCGGCCTGAGAGAAGGTAAACAGAGCTCCTCATCACTGGGCTAAGAACATTAAATCTACTATCATATTTAAGAATGAAAATCACTCAAAAATATTATATCTCACAATCATTCAAGTGAAGATTTCTAAATTCCTGTGGAGCCACATTAAGCCAAATTTTAGTTGATGGAGTCCAGGGATTTACAGTTGATGTCCTATGATCGCAATATGGGGTAAATTTTACAGTCCAAAGCATGTGACATTTTTATTCTAAGGAAGAGCTTCCATTTAGAAATAATAATAATAATTTCCATTCCAAAAATAACTATTTCAATTAACCTGGGCTGCCTTATGCTTAATGACATACAAATGCCCCAAATAGTAAGAAATACCCCAGTGACAGATTATATATATATTCTGTCATTTTCCCCAGGGAGCTCAGTTTAGAACGGAGAGTATTATAGATCTATACTGTCTATAAACGTCCCCTGAGTAAATCTTCCCTCCCACTCTCTAATATCTTAAACTCTTTGACCGGAGTCATAGTTAATTGCCAGGGGTAGGCATCTGGCCCATTCTAAGCCTCTCCCTAGGGTTTTTATATTTGAAACCAGAGTTATGAAATTGCTGGAAGCCATTCTCAGGAAGCTGCTCAGAGAATGACGCACCGAACTAAGAGACAGGAAGATTGTCACTCAAACTCACTGCCATTGAGTCCATGCCAACTGCCCCTGTGCATTTCCTAAACTGTAACTCTTTATGGGACTAGAAAGACCTATCTTTTTCCTAAGGAGTGGTTGATGGTTTTGAACTGCTGACCTTGCAGTTAGTAGCCCAACTCATTACCATTACACCACCAGGGCTCTTTTGGAAGACTCCTAAAGCCAAACTGCACTCCTGCACTGCCACGGATGTAATCTAACTCAAAATCCTCAAAGGAGTCCAGAATGCCTATGGCTAGTAGCCTTGCCTCCTCCATGAAAGATTCAAGGCAGCCTCGGGTCTCTCCGAAGAGAGACTTGCAGACCTACTTCTGAAAAAGCAGCCGGGAGCACCCTGTGGAGGACAGTTCTGCTCGGCTGTATGTGGGGCTGCCGTGATCAGGGCTGACTCAGTGGCTAGTGGTTTCCCTGGCATCCCAACAACAAACTTAGTCCACAGCATGGCTGGGACCGAAGTTAGTTCAGAGGGGGCTTCTGTCACATATAATCTGAGTGTCTTCCCATTTCAACTGCACAAAGAACTGAACGCTAAGGCCATTGGAAGCAGATGCCATTAGAAATGTGGTGTTTAGAAAAGCAAGAAACCCTTTGAATAATTTGCATGCTGTCGTTAGGTGCCATCAAGTTGGTTCCAGTCATAGTGACCCTAGGTACCAAAGAAGATTACATCCTTGACAGCTTCAATCTTCATAAAATGCAATAACCCCTATCGCCCTCATTTATCCAGCACCTCGCTTGAGTTAGGCATGCTGGGTCTCTGATATATGTCCAGTAGCCCACTGGCTTCTAACAACAGCACTGCAATATCCTATTACCTCCATCTCAAAGGGAAGAAATGGAGGCCAGAGAAGTAAGTTAAGCAACTCACTCCCACTTGCCCAGATAAGAAAAGCAAACCTGAGGTGCAGTCTAACCTGAAACACACTTCCTTTGCCCTCTAGCCAGAAAGCAGAGAAGTCCTTCATCCTTCCTAACAGCGGACCAGCTCCCCCAAACCATGTGGGAACCTCCAATCAATTTGCATTTCTGCCTCCTGAAAATATGAAATCTTTCTGCGTGCTTTTTGCTGAGTGTAGGCTCTATGTTAATTATTGCCTCATTATAGCCTCTGACTATTTCGAATGTTCCTGGAGGGTGGGGTTTGCGAGCATAATTCAACAGTCCCTTGACCCTTCAGGTCACTCTGACTGCTGCATTTCTCACTGTGAGCAGGTTTTACAACTCTCTGTTGTTCATCTGGACCAGGATTTACAAGCCTGATTCCTTGGCTGGGAACAGAACGCCGCTATTTCTGAGTTAAGACCCTTCTGGGAGGGTGGGGGTGGGGCACAGGGCGGGTGCATGTGCAGCACGGGGAGCGGCTGCTATTTATACTCAGGACCCCATCAGTACAAGAGGACAAGTCCATGCAGATGGCAGTCTGGAGGAGAGGCCGCAAGGTATCGTGAGTGAAGGAAGCTGGAACTTCTGCCATGCCTGCCTCTACCCCATTCTGTCATCTTGGGCAAATCACTCTGGGCCATCCTCTTGCCATGCAAAAAAATTGAGAATGTTCTTCTAGATCATCCTTTCCCACCACACCCTCTCTGTAGAATGCAGGAGTAGCAAAGTGAAACCTGTGAAAAAGGCAGTGCTGGAACCAAACAAAATTGAAAAATAACACAGCAGAGTTAAAATGACTTTGTTACTAATAGGTTTCCTGAAGCCTTGGATCTCGTGCTTGCTTATTAACACCTCACAACACAGGATCTAGCCTTACCTAGGTTTTCAAAGTTAGAATACCTCCTTTTTCCAAGCACAATTTTTTACATCCTTATTAGCTAAATCTGAAATCATTTTCATCCTAGAGTGAGTGGTTCAATGGCAGAATTTTCACCTGCCATGCAGGCTCTCTGGTTAATGCCTCTCCAAGGTACCTCACGTACAATCCCTTCTATCTGTCTGTGGGGGCTTCCTGCTGCTCCGATGATACACAGGTTCCAGCAGAGTTTCCCAACTGAGACTGACTGGCCACAAAGGCCTGGCAATCTAATTTTGAAAAACCCTATAGCTCACAAGCGTCCATTTGTGAGGAAGGCAGGGGGGTCAAGCAGGGTTGTGCTCTGTTGTACGGGGGCGCGCCATGAGTTGGGGGATAATTCACTGGGAACTGACAACAATAGCACGTGTTTATTTCTTTGCTGCCTATCTCCTCTCCTAAGGAAGGGACGTTCCTTAAGAGCAAGAATTCCTTACGATCAGCCTTGTCTACCACAAGAGCTCAAGAATCTCTATGAGCCTAGAGCACAAAATAGGCACTCCATAAATACTTCCTTTATGCATGAGTGTGCACATGTGTGAACAAACGGGCTTCTTATGTATTCTTCCAACTCCAATTCTGTGACCTTGACTCTTTTTGAGACTGCTTTCCCTTTTGTAGATGGAGTAGACACCGCCAAGAGGCATGAAAAAGGGTCAAAGGGACCTCTGATCTGTTCCCAGCACAATGCCTACAAATAGATTCATAGAGGACACTGCAGTTCCCATGTCATTATTCATTGATGCAGTGCCTCGTGCATAGTAGTCTCTCAATCATTATTTGCTGAATGACCAGAAGGCATGGGTTTTCTAAAACTTCTCCAGTCTGTCACATGTGTGACATACCATGCACATGCTCCCCAAAGCTTGCTCAACCTAAAGAACATGCATTGATGGATCAAAACCAAAGCAAACCTATTGCCATCAGTCAATTTGATACCCGGTGACCTTGTAGGACAGAGTATAATGGCCCCTTTGGGGTTTCCAATCCTATAAATCTTAAGAGCAACAGAGAGCCTCTTCTTTGTCCTGTAGAGTGGCTGGTGGGTATGAACTCCTGATTTTATGGCTACTGGCCCAGTTTAGAGGCTGCGCTGGTTACACATTGGGCTATCATCTGCATGGTTGGCAGTTTGAAACCACCAGCCTTTCCCAGGGAGAAATACAGGCCTTTCTACTCCCATTAATAGCAACAGTCTTAGAAACTCACTGGGGCAGTTCTACCGTGCCCTATTGGGCCACTATGAATCAGTATTGACTCAATGGCACAGAGTTTGAGTTTGTGTGTTTTTGTTTGTTTTCTGAGTCTGGTTTGTAATCTACTACACTCCCAGAGTTATCTATTCTAAGTCTGATGCTCCAAGCACAGAATGAGCATCCCTGGGAGGCCATGGGGTTGTTTCCCCTGAAATCCTTAGAGATATAAAAATCTCACTGGTTTGATATGTCAGAAACACATACCTGTGGCAGAAGAATAGACAAAATGTTCAGTGAATTACATTTACGTGTAAGTCACCATCCTGGGCGTAAGGAGCCTGGAGGTGCTACGAAGTAAGCAGTTAGGTGCTAACTGCAAGGTCAGTGATTCAAAACCCACCAGCTGCTCTACTGGGAAAAGGTGAGGCTTTGAAGATTGACAGGCTCAGGGCCACTACATGGGTCTCTATGAGTCAGACCAATAGACGATGTCATTATAACTGGAGAAAAGACTGAAGTTGTCAAGCTTTCATTCCGCTTGGATCCACAGTCAGTTCTCGGAGTAGCAGCGGTCAAGAAATGAAATGGAACATTGCATTAGGCAAATCTGCTGCACAAGACCCCTTACAGCGATGAAGGGGAAGGCTGTCATCTTGAGGACTAAGGAGCACCCAACTCAAGCCATGGCATCTTCATTCACATCATATACCTGTGAAAGTTGGACAGCGAATAAGACTAAAGAAGAATTGACGTATTTGAATTATGGTCTTGGTCAAGAATACGTGACCTGCCAGAGAATAAACACATCAGTCTTGAGAAGGACAGCTGGGATGCTCCTTAGAAATGAGGAGGACCAGACTTCAGTTCATATACTTGGGCATGTTATCAGGAGACATCTGTCCCTGAAAAATAATATCATGCTTGGTAAAATAGAAGGGCAACGAAAAAGAGGAAGCCTCTTGATGAGGTGGACTGACTCAGTAATTGCAACAATGAACTCAAACCCAGCCACGAGTATGAGGACCAGCCAGCATTTCATTCAGTTATACATAGAGTAGCTTTGAGTTAGAACCAACTGGAATGACCAGTAACTACCAACTGAATAACTAATGACTCAAAATAAATTCAATGGCAGCAGAGGCTAGGATAAAGAATCAAATGAGTGAGAATAAAACCACGGAAATTGATTCTCTAACAGTTTTAGAGGCTAGAAGTCCAAAATCAAGGGCTGGCAAGGACCGTTCATATCCCATGCTGCTCTTTTAGTATTGGGGTTGTTGTTAGACATCTTTGAAATCCCTTGGCTTTAGAACAATAACTCCAAAATCGGTCTACATTGGCAATGGTATTCTTTGTGTGTGTCTCCATGTCCACATGTCTCTCATCAGGACGTCAGGCATTGTAGTAGGTCCCACCCTAATTCAGCATCAACTCAACTTGACAACATCTGCAGGTCAACATATTCACAGTGACCCAGGATGAGGCCTTACATATCTTTGTGGGGGCACAATTCAACTCACAACACTGGTCATAAAAGACAAGCAAGAAACACACGTTACCTTTCTTCTCAGATCCCACAGTCCCCTAGAAGGAACAAATAAACAGACCATTACAGTGTAATGGGAGGAGTGTTGTAATGCCATGCCATCAAATGAAAGGATGTAGGGAATCAGGAAATGTTCCCTGGAAGGAGTGGTGTCCAAACCAAGCATGAAGAATGAGGAGGATTCGGCAAAGAGTAAATGGGGTGAGTAGGATTCTAGGCAAGAAAGTTTGAATTGTTGACTGGCCAGAAAGTACATGGGAGAGGGACCCATTAATGATGGTCCTACGGATGCTCATGTGTGCAGGAGGGTGGCTTCAAGTGCCCTCCATACTACTCCAAAACCCTGCTATGACTGGCATCAGATAAGCATAATTTACCGTTAACAAACATCTGGTTCGTGGAATTCCCAGCTTTCCAAACACATCATCCACATAAAATATCTGTTGTCAAAGGCTGAGGCATGAACCACAGAAATTTCTGTCTAATGAGTGTGCCTGAGTGTGTGTATGTGTATGTGTGTGTACAGGACCCCTGGGGTTCTTATAAACGATGAGTTCACTTCAATGACCCTATTGTGGTAATTAATATACTCCCTAAGCAGAGTGTGCTGCTGAAGGAAAGATTAATTGAGCAGAAAGAAGAGCAGATGCAATCCCAGGAAATGCGTGTGGTCCTTGGCAAGGGAAGGTCCTTGAAGCATGGCAACTATCTAGAGGTAGGAAAGTTGCTCTAAGTAAGAGGTTTTTTTAAAAAAAAATAATTACTTTGGAATCGGCAAAACATTACCATAATGATTACTTCATTGAGCTTCTCAAGTATTAAGGCTGTTCAAGAGGATAATATTTGTGGACTTCAGGGAGGCATTTCCAAAAAGTGAAAGACCTGAAATTGCCCTCTAATGAGTTAAACAGACCATACAAACATCAGTCTCTACAACTCTGAAGCCAGAAGAACTAGATAGTGCCTCCAGGCTGCTGCCACTATGAACTGCTCTGAAAAGGATCATGCCACGAGTTCCTGGACAAAGTGGGAGGAAAAAGTGGAACGAAACTCAAAATCCTAGAAGAGACCAGCTTACTGGTTGGATAGAGACTGCTGGAACCCCCAAGACTTTGGGCCCTTCATCACTGTTCAGATCTGGACCTGCATTAGAATAACTATTTAAGATCAAAGGGCAGGAGGAAAGGCGAACGGAAACGGGAAACAAGGAGCTGGGATACATTACACTGAGGGGATTGAGATGGAAGGGTTGAAACAAACTGGATGTGACTTGTTAAATGTGGAACTGATGACCTGCTCTGCGGTCCTTCATCTAATCACAATAAAAAGCTTACAAGTCAATAGTTAGACTTGAGACCCGCACTCCTAGATATATGTTAGAAGTGTGCAGGTTCTCTTGAACCCACTGCTCCTGAGTCAATTCTGACTCATAGTGATCCTAGGAAGGGTCCTGAGGCTGTACATCTTTACAGGGGCATACAGCCTCATATTTTGCTTGGAGTGGCTAGTGGGTTTGAACATTGGACTTTGGGGGTAGCAGTCCAGAGCTTGCCTGAAGAAGGCAGAATGACTTGATAACCTTTGGGACATGAAGAGGGATTATCTAGTTCAGAATAGAGTACTGGCAATGGCCATTTGGATGCCTTCCCAAGAAATACAGCTAGAGGTAACCAACTTCAAGTATTTCCATCTTAGTGCCAGCACATCCCTAATGTAGTGATGGATGGTGATCAGGCACTGGCAAAGTGTGACCTGCAGTCTAAATCCAGCCTGCTGCCCGTTTCTGTAAATAAAATGCTGTTGGAATTCAGCCAGGCCTATTCATTTATGCATTGTCTATGGTTGCTTTTGTGCTGCAGTGGCAGAGTTGAGTAATTGCAAAAACGATTACGAAGCCACAAAGCCTAAAATATTTACTACTGGTCCTTTGCCAACTGCTGATGTAGAGCATGTGACAGCACTAGAAGCTGTGGGTAGACTTAGTGTCAGAAACCCTTATAGAAGGTAACTGTGCATCGAGATGGCCTCGGTGGCAGTCGATCTGTGGATTTTTGAGTGTTAAGGCCATCCCTTGAGATGGTAACAATAAGCTCTTGCATTATATATTCTCAACCTAACTCACTGCCACAGAGTCAACTCGGACTCACAGTGAGCCTATAGATTCAAAACCAACCTCACTGCCATTGAGTCCATGCTGACTCATAGAAATCCCCCTGTAAGTTTTCCTAGACTGTAACTGTTTCTTCTCCTGAGGAGCCGCTGGTGGTTTCCAACTGCTGGCCATGCTGATTGCAACCCCACCCACGCATACCCACTACACTACCAGGGCTCCTGACTCTGATAATTCCCTTTCAATGAAAAGTAACACTGAAGAATTGAATGATAGCATTGGAAAATGAGATTAAAAATACCATGGACTCCTGTTTTGGAAGAAGCACATTCAGAATACTCTTTAGAAGCAAGGTTGGAGAAACTTTGCCTCATACACTTGGGAAATGTTATCAAAAGGAACCAGGCTCTGGAAAGGACATCATCCTTAGTAAAGTTGAGGATGAAAAATCAAAGGAAGTCCTTGAATGCAGTGAATTGGCACAGTGGCTACAACAAGAGGACCAAACATACAGCACTTGTAAGGATAGTGCAAGGCTGGGAACGGCTTTGTTCTAGGCTACACACACACAGTACAAGTCCAAACCGCCCCAGAGACACCAAACCACTGCTTTAGTCCTCTTCGCCACTCAATATATAGCGCTTGATAAGAGCTTACCTATTGAGTTAGCTCCAAGTCAGGAGACCACAATTCTAGCCCCAGTTCTTCTCTGATTTCCTAGGTACACTTCTGCTGTTCTTCGGATTCTCAATTTCTTCATCTTTAAATAAGGAATGTAGACTTTCTAGTCTCTACACTTTCTTCCTGTTCTGTCACTCTCAATTCAATTCTTCAATCCTAAAAGTAGTTACATTTGGAAGAAAAATATCCCACTTGAAATCTGGACCAAGGTGAAACTACAGATGAGCATTCAATAGAAGCTAAGAGCCTCTTTGTGGCTTGGACACAAAAAGAAATAATATACACAGATATGTAGGTGACAAAATTCTCACTGTTTAATACCCAAAAAAGCAAAAGCTTAAAGGACAGTTTTTTCATTGATGCCAAGATCAAAGTCAATTTATATAGAAGACAGGAGACAACCAGAGGATGTTATTGTCACCATAAGTCTAAGACGAGCAGTGTCAACACTAAGATACACATTTGTTCTTGGAACCGTGCATTGATCAGTGGATGTAATGACATGTAGATCACAGCACTACTATTTTTTTTACCAATAACATAGTGAGGAGAATTCCGACTGAATGAGGAATGTTGGTTGCTAAGAAGCACTGGAGATCTCCATTTACTCCTCCCCAAACTCCAAAGTTATCTTCCCTACACAAAAAGTGTTGCCTGTTCTGGTAAATGACTTTATATGTACTCAAAACAAAATAAGCAAACCAGTCACTAGCTACAAAGTTGATTCCAACACAAGAAACTGTATGGGTTACAGAGGGACCTGTGCTCCCTAGAGTGCTTGTGGTGAGGAGCTTGGAAGCAGTTCACCAAGTCTTTCTTCAGAAATGCCTCTGGTTAGAACATCTGTTAATAGCTGAGTTCTTCGTGGCTAACGCCCAAGGACTCCTAATGTTCTCAGTGCTCTGGAAGGAACAATATGCTTAAATCGACCTTGCATTTGTTCTCCACAGAGACGAGGGGAACACATTCAGAGTAATTACCCCTATGTTATAGATGAGGAAACCAAGATTCAAAAAGCTTACATGAAATTCTGTGGTTGTTTGTGCACAGTTCGGGATAGAAATTTATACACCTCCCCCCCACCCACCCTCACTTCACACTGATACATCTGTCAGTGAACACCACCACATCTTTCTGTTCCACATGTCTATTAGGCTGGGTGCTCTAGAGAAGCAAAGCCAGGTGCGTATGCATACAGAAAGAGATTTATCCCAACAGATGTCTCACACAGTTGTAGAAGCACAATCAATTGTATGAAGTCCAGTTCTAGTGCATGCATCATACATCGTCAACTGGAGGCCTTGCCCAATCTGTGTAGCTATAGAGCAGGAAGCAGGAAGAGGAAGCAGGAAGACCACAAGCTGGTAGATACAGAGCTGAATAAGAGGTGAGCTGAATGAATCGTGGTGGGCCGTCTGCTGATGGCTCCTCGGATAGGCAAGTGCGATGACGGATCCACAGCCATCAGATGGAGGGAGCTAGCTTCCCCACAGTGCCCATCTATACTAAGAGTAGACCAGACCCCAAATGAAACCTGCCTCCACTGGATCCAGGCTGTGGCCAGACCAAAGAGGTAGTGCTTAACCCTGCTCTTCCCACGACTGATAGGGTGCTTGACAGAAGCAGAATGTGCCATCCTCATCGTCTTTGGGATGTGTGAGTCCATGTGGCAACCACAATACCCATCTCTCTCCAGGAGGGTCTTCCCCATATTCACTGACCCTCTGCCTGACCAACTGTGCGGTCCTTTTCTAGTGACTGGTCTTTCAACCTCTGTGAGTTACTATTCTAGCAGTAATAGGCATCCAACAAATATTCATGTTTCCTCTCTTATCTGAATCATAAAACCAAAAATTCTCATAAAAGAAAATGTGTAACTCCTTCGGTAGCAAAATCTAACCCGATCTAGACTAATTTGGTGGCATAACCTGCCTTGAACTGGCCAGCTATTACTGATAGCATTTATTCACCACCATTTAATGTGACTGTTCATACGTTTCCATGCAGAAATATTAATGTGCTTGATTATGGGTGCTGCTCCAGACCCAGCAGGGGCGTGACATCATATGCAATGCATGTATCATATTCCCTATCTCAAATCTGAAACCTTCCAAATTTCTGACACATAGCTTGATTCTAAGTTTTCAAAGAAAGGATCATGGATCTGAATTTGCAGTTTTCATCAGGCTAGCTAAGATGGACAGCGCAGAGAGAGCAGGACAACCTGGATGTCTGAACAGTCACTGGTTTTACTGTTAGGGGGAAGAGCTGTCCTTCCTCAGATAACCTGGAGCAGAAGTGGTGTGGAGCTACTGGGGGGTGTGGGTTGGTCAGAAGACCCAATGTCAGAGCAAGTTGCAGAAGGTCTCTTCCCGGGTCAGCCACATTTCCATCCTTGCTTATGAGTTTGCTCAATAAGTTTACTTAAATAGCCCTGCAGGGCCTGGGACATGATGTTCTTATTTCTTTAGTGAGCTAGTTATTGTAGATGCTCTTCAGGGACGCCAAGCTGGTGCTACACAGAGCTGGCTGCTTCTGCACTAAGTCAGTGTCTGCTCTCTCCCCCTCCTCCTTTCTCCCACCTTGTTCCCACATTGCAGAATGTGGGAGATTTGGGAAAAGGGGTAGAGCAATCTTCTTTGCATCCTGCAGATGGTTCCAGTACCTGGAATGTCCTCTGTTACCCTGTGTCCCCAAAAACAAGACAGTGTCTTATATTAATTTTTGCTCCCCAAAATGTGCTAGGTCTTATTTTCAGGGATTTCTTATTTTTCCATGAAGAAGAATATGGTACACATTCTTTGTTTATTGTTTTATTAAAAGAGACCTCACATATCCTGTCTGCTCCAGCTGTGCTGCGGCCAACAGTGAGCTGCGCTGTGGCACCCACCACTACAGTCCAGAGTCTAGAGTTATGGTAGCTTCAGTGGGCCTTATTTTCAGGGGCTGCCTTATATTTCGGCGAGAGGCAAACTTGTAAGTAGGTCTTATTTTGGGGGATGTCTTACTTTCAGGGTAACAGGATAGCTTCCTTCTTGCATGGTTGGGTACCTTAGCCTGTGGAGATTTCTAGATGAATGACCATCCAGTGAGCTGGCATCTGCATGTACCAACTCTGTGACTAGGAGTAAGTCACTTTGATTCTCTGGGCCACACTTAAATAAATAGATAACTGCCATCTAAATGACTTTGACCCATGATTACCTTATGCACAGCAGAGTAGAATGCTGCCCAGCACAGTATCATCTTCATAATCACTGAGAATATTAGAGCCCATCATGGCGGCTATATGACTCATAATGATCAAGCAATATGCCATTGACAGAGTTTCTGTAGTACTAAACAATGCACCGCCAAGTGTCCTAGCAAAGTGCATGGGCCACCTGTCTGGCCCTCACCACATGGCAGCTGGTGGATCTAAACCTCCTCCCCATGGGCCCTCTCTGTGACCACATCCAGTCATTGCCCTTTATGACAGTGGAAAAGGAAGAGGATAAGTCTGGAATAAACCTGGATTCTCATCCCAGATGAGGATCATATATGAGCCCTGCAACTCCTGTGAGCTCAAGATTCCTCATTTGCACAGTGAGCCAGAGTTCCCCCATCTGCTTACTTCTTGAGATAACACCTGCAAGAAGCAAAGAGGGACCAGCATAGTTGGAGTCCTTGGCTCCATATGCGGCCTAACGTGGCTGTTCCTTTCTTCTTTTCTACCCTTCCCTTTTGACAAGAAGCCAATGGCACTGAAAAGACTGACAGCTTTCTTTCAACTTTCAGCTGCCTAATAATTCCCAACTAAAAGTGATGGTAAGTGATACCTAAATCAATGATGGCGAGCCATGTGGCACCTCTTAATCAGAATCTAGAGTGACAACACCATCGCCTCTGACATGTCATTTGGGGGCAGCGGCAATGGATGAGTTGCCTTTCTGAGTTACCTTCTTTGGAGAAGCCAGGAGCTAGACAAAGTTGGCCTCCGTCTTTTATGACGGGATGTAATTCCAATTTCACAGCTTAATTATGACTACATAAAAAGGACAGGGTGAAAAACTAGGTGTGGGGCAGGGAGTTTCATCTCGTGAGGTTCACTGACACCTCATTAGGGACTTTGAAAAACATTCTGCTTCCAGGCAGTCTTGCTACTCTTTCAATTTTTTTTGCCACATTTATCTGACTCCATTTATTTGACTTGACACAAGTAGGAAAATGAGATCTTTGATTTTTTTCCCCCCTTTCTTTCTTTCTGCTCATCAGCTCGTGCTTCTGGTGTGTTCCCTACTTGGGGTCGCCTGGCCCTTGGTCAGGTTACAATCATCGACACCATCACATCAGAGGACTGGAGTAGGCTTCCGGAGTCATAAGCTGGACCTTGTCACACCCCTGTCCCAGATCATTCATGGTTCTCTATCACCTGCAGAATTCAGTCCGCACTCAAAGGCAAGGTGTTCTGTAATTGTCTACTTTTAGGGCTCCTTCTTCCAAAATGTCCACTCAACTTACAGTAGGACTAGTAACCCTCCTAAAATCATCAGAAAGCATTTGTCTCCACAATATTTCCAATGTCTTTCTCCATTTCCTTTAAGAACTTTACTCATCACTAAAGAGTCCATTCAGTTCTCCATCAAAATGTGCTTGTAACCAAGACAGGGTTACTGTTGTCTTCATTTATATGGAGTCCTTGTGATGCTGCCGGGTTACGTGATACTGACTGTTAACCACAAGGTCAGAAGTTCAAAGTCACCAACTGCTTCAAGGGAGACAGCTTTGGCTATCTGCTTCTAGAAATTACCACCTTGAAAACCCCATATGAAACCCTATAGAGACTATGAGTTGGAATCAATTAGACAACAGTGAGTTTGATGTTGGGTTTTCTGGATGGACCTTCTGATCTTTTGCTTAACAGCTGAGTGTGCTACCTGTTTACACAGCTAATAGAACCTGTCTGCAAGTCTCACCTAAATGTAAACTCCTTGATGACATGCCTGCCACAGGTACCTCTCAATTCTCTATGCTCAGAACACAACACAGGTACCTCTCAGCATTAGGACACCCTGTCTTGGTTATAAGAAACACTGGTAGCACTGCCAGGTATGTCAAAATCAGTTGGGAGATTTTTCAAAACCATGTGTTACCTCTCAGAGATCACACTTGGCACACACAAGCACACACACAATAAAAAATCAACTAATTCAATTTAATTAAAAATCTGGAGAACCTGCCCAATAATATTCTTCTTCTCCCTCCCACCTCCCGTGCTCTCTTGAAAGAAAGGGGTCATGTTAAATAGAACATGGGTAATTATGCATACCTCTGAGTTCTCCTTTGGATGGGTGATTTGCATGAGTCGAAAAAAAATATTTCTTTTGCTTCCAACACATGAAAAACACATACCCATAAAGGTGTTGAGAAGACCCTCTCTGTAACACCAGTCAGGTCATTTACCAACAGCTCTCATTAGACAGAAGACCAATCAGTGTTTTTTATTGTGCCCTGCGGTCTTAGATTCTTTCATTTGAATTAATGCACAGCACTGTACTACATCATATCCAAAGGAGAACCGATCTGGTGACATTTAGAACCAGTGAGGCTACAAGCGTATCCTAATTTGTGGTGGTGGTTTGGCACCATCAAGCCGGCCCCAACGCACAGCAGCACCGTGTATAACAGATGGAAGCACGGCCTAGTCCCGTACCATCCTCACAACTGCCGTTATGACTGAGCTCCCTGCCACAGTCACTGTGTCCATCTGTCTTGTTGCAGGTTGTCCTCTTTTTGACCCACCCGCTATTCCTGAAACATGATGTCCTTTTCCAGGGACTGGTCTCTCCGAATACCATGTCCAGAGTCCCTGAGGCAATGTTTCATCACTCTCGCTTCTAAGGAACCTCCTGGCTGTACTTCCTCCAAAACAGATTTGTTTGTTCTTTTGCTAGTTCAAGATATTTTACTTTCAATATTCTTTGCCAACACCATAAGTCAACATATAAATTCTTTTGTTCAATTTACTTATTTATATATTCTGCTACTACTGCATATTAAAGTGAGTCTGGATCTGATATAATTTTTGAAATATGGCAAATAGATTTGGAGTTAAGAGCTATAGGCAGACTTTGCTGAAAATGTCTCGTTATTTTAAAATAAAAGGATGACCTTTAGAAAATCACTTCTTTACATCTGTTTCCTCATCTATAAAGCAAGAATAGAATCCATGTCTCATACTTAGATAGATGGGTCAAAGGAGATGATGTATATGGAAAAGTACTGTGTAAGCCATACACCATTGCATACAGGTGGATTAATAATCAGTTCTTGATGGCAGGAAAACCATCACCCACTAGTCATTTTATCATTCTGCGGTGGTTTGCATGTTGCTGTTATTTTGTAAGCTTTGTCACAGGTCTTTCAAAAACTAGCACGGTCACTCGTGGTGGACAGATTGAAAAGGAACTTAAGGACAAAGACAAACTGGGAAGAAATCCCTGATGGTTTATTTTTCGAAAATTAGCCGAGACCGTATGGATCACAGCAGCGTGCCTACTTCAGATACTGCTGGAGACGAGCTGTGTTTAAGGGTGCTCAGACTATGCAGCAGTAATAAGAAGGGACTTGAGCACACCCATGACCATGAAGGTGGTGCAGAACCAGGCAACACTGCGTCCTGTACATGAGAGCACCATGCGCCGCAACCGCCAACATCCACAACCACGGTAAGAATGAGCGCAGAGTGAAATGCTTCCTCACACGCGGATCCCTTGTTGTAAGGGAAATAGAGCCTCTCTGCGGTAAAGAGAATGACCTTTGGTGAAAGACGTCTCCATATCCAAGAGCAGGCTCCATTACTTACTAGTCAAGTGATCTTGCCTATGTCACACAGCTTCCCGAAGTTTCAGATTTTTGCCTCTACTGTAGAGATAATAAGGTTTTCATGTTACTGAATAATTCTGAAAGAAGCTCTGCAGAGCTGTCTGACAAAACTTGGACTGTTATCAGCAAGGAAGGCATTTCAAACCCACCAGCAGATGAGCCTATCTGCTCCCATTAAGACCGACAGCCTCAGACACCCTATTTAAGGATCATGGCATAATTGTTACCCTTTGGGCTGCTAGCATTTGGGCCATTTTAGTCCCATAAAGCACTGGTTCTCAACCTTCCTGATGCCGCGACCCTTTAATACAGTTCCTCATGTTGTGGTGACCCCCCCCCCAAACATAAACTTATTTTCGGTGATACTTCATAACTGTCATTTTGCTACTGTTATGAATCGGGTGACCCCTGTGAAGGGGTCGTTCCATCTCCTAAGGGGTCGTGACCCACAGGTTGAGAATCGCTGCCATAAAGAGTTACAGTTTTGGAAACTCTTAGGGGCAGTCCCACTCTGTCCTATACTGTCACTATGGGTCAGCATTGACTCATTAGCAGAGAGAAAGATAAGTCAGAAATGACTCACTGTGGGCTAAACGTACTTCAGAGGAATCCACCCATCCACGGCCACTGATTCCATTCTGACTCAGAACGAGCATATGCATGTAGGGTTTCTGAGAATACAAATCATGACAGGAGGAGACAAGCTCATATTTCTCCCCAGAAGCAGCTGGTGGGTTTGAACCGTGGATTTTGCAGTTAGTAGTCCAACAGTTACCCGACAGCACCACCATAAACGATATATTATGGAACATCAGTTTTAAATATTATACCAGCTATCAAGCAACTGGCAATGGCAGTGTCGAAGGGAACAAATTTCACTGGGGAGCTGGTTTGGGAGCATGTTTTCCTAAGTCCTTGCTCCACAGAGAACCTCCCCATGCCCCTACCCCTCTACCCCCCTCCCCCTCCCCTCATGCCCCAACAAACACACAGGAAACTGGAGCCACAAATAGGATACATTCTAAACGGATTTCCCAAGCAAACAGAATTGGATCGGGGCAGGGGTGGGCAGGGTGATGGAGAATAGCTAAGTAGGTCAAAAGAAAGGTATTTTGGGAGCTCTCTTGTTCTTATATCAAAATGGAAACATTTTACCTTGACAAAGCTCTCGGGTTTTCAGCAGACTGGTAATTTGCTTGCTATAGAAGATATGGTTTGCTTTTGTTCTTTGAAATCACCTGGGGTTGGGTGACAAGACCCGGTAAGAGCTCCGGATGTGCCCTTACTAGCCATGTGAACTCAGGTTTTCAACATCTCTAGTCCTCAAACTCAACTCCCCCTGCTGGAAAATGAGGGGATTTGATTAGTTGATTGGATAAGTCTATTCTGGGTCACGTGTGAGACTGTGCGAAGGGCCAGGATGAGCAGCTACAAGATCAATGTGCATATATGTATAGGTTTAGTATTAAGGTAGCAGATGGACATTGGGCCTCTACTCAAGTACTCCCTCAACACAAGAACACTTGGTTCTATTAAATTGGCATTCCATGATGCTCACCTTCCATACACGATCACTGAAGACAAAGGGGGTGCATAAGCAAATGTGGTGAAAAAAATCTGATGGTGCCCCACTATCAAAAGATATAGTGTCTGGGGCCTTAAAGGCTTAAAGGTAAACAAGCAGCCATCTAGCTGAGAAGCAACAAAGCCCACATGGAAGAAGCACACCAGCCTGTGTGATCACGAGGTGTCGATGGGATCAGATATCAGGCATCAAAGAACAAAAAAGTAATATCATTGTGAATGAGGAGGAGTGCTGAGTGGAGACCCAAAGCCCATCTGTAGGCAACTGGACATCCCCTTACAGAAGGGTCACAAGGAAGAGAGGAGCCAATCAGGGTACCGTATAACATCGATGAAACATACAACTTTTCTCTAATTCTTTAATGCTTGCCTCCCCCCACACTATCATGATCCCAATTCTACCTTGCAAATCAGACTAGACCAGAGCATGTGTACTGATACAGATCAGAGCTGGAAACACAGTGAATCCAGGACAGATCAAACCCTTAGGACCAATAATGAGAGTAGCAATACCAGGAGGGGAAGGGAAAGGTTGGGTAGAAAGGGGGAACTGATCACAAGGGTCTACATATAATCCCCTCCCTGGGGGATGGACAACACAAAAGTGGGTAAAGGGAGACATCAGACAGTGCAAGACATGACAAATAATAATAATTTATAAATTATCAAGGGTTCATGAGGGAGTGGGGTGGGGACAGAGGGGGAAAATGAGGCGCTGATACCAAGGACTCAAGTAGAAAGCAAACATTTTCAGAATGATGATGGCAACAAATGTACAAAGGTGCTTGACACAGTGGATGTATGGATGGATTGTGATGAGAGTTGTACGAGCCTCCAATAAAATGATTCTTAAAATAGATCCAGGCTGAGCTGTGTTGTTTGCAGTCGCATGTTGGCGGGCAAGAGAGAGGACTCACAGCTACCAGGCACCCTCTGTGGCTAATGTACTCAACTGGAGTTCGACATCCATGAAGTTTACCCACCACATCAGCCCTGTGAAGTGCTAGGGGTTGGGGGTAACAACCACTGTCGTCCAGCTCACCACGTTCAGAACCAGTTGAGAGACCCACCCGGGAATTCAGGCAGAGAGCAAACGCCTTATTTCAGAGAAAGCCAGTGTGGCGGAACCAGCCTACTTTCCCTTCCTCGACTCTCCTGACAAGGCGCACAAAAGAATGCATTCGGCCCGAAAGCAAGTAGCTCCAAGAGTCAGCTCCCAGGCGAGGAGAAGAACCACTGGGACATCTCCTTCCTTCACCTCCTAAGCAGGCAAGTCACTCCTGGGTCGTGCGGCTGGCGCGGAGGAGCCTGGGAAGACAGACCAGGCACTTTCTTTTCCTGCTTCTCCTTTCTCGGGAGTGGAATGGAGACCTCGTGAAGGACAGGCAGCCCCTCCCAAACCCATCACGAATCCCATTCACAGAACTCAACGGGATCGAGTAGCCTGGTCAAGGTGAAGGTGAGGGAGTGCTGGGATGTGCATAAAGTTCTGCCTAGCTTTTTTGCCTTTTCACTCTATAAATCCAGATGCAAAAGGAAGAGAGAGCAAGCAAAGAAAAAAGAAACTGACTTTGGTATAAGACAGTGTCACGGGCACAATGGCATAGACGATTTAAAAATATGCAATGCAGACATTTACATTCCCATAGTTACTTGACATCTCAGCAACTGTGAACATGTATGCGGATATAGATATGTGTGTGTGTATGTGTACCCACTCCTCCCTTATCAACAAATAATTAGATTCCAGAGACCAAGTTGTCATGTGAAACCAGCAGTACACACGAGTTGGAGACCACAACCCGTCTTTGGAACCAGTGCCCTCACGCCATTCCCCACAGCTAGGGCACGTGTAGGGATTGAGTGTCACAGTGGCCCCCTTCCTGATCCAGCCTAAGCCAGTAGATTATTGGGAGTGCTAGTGGTTACCTTCCTGAGGTTACCCTGGTTGGAGGCCCTGCTTGTCCTCCTTCACCCCTTCACCACATCTCACACAGCCCTTCTCTTTCCCCCCTTTTCTGCATGGCCCTACCAACCGCCCTAGCACCTCAGACCCTCAGCCAGCACCCACTGAGCAGCTATCACCTTGTCTTCGCTGCCATCATCACCTTGGCCCATGACGTACACAGGCATCATGGAAGAATTAAGAGAAGGTGCCCATGGTCTGCTGGTCCCTGGGGCCTCCATTACATTGTCCAGGATGAACAATGGAGGGTCAGGGTCCATGTGGCTTAGAGCTTCAGCTCAGTCCATCAGAGGCGCTTGCCTGGGAATTCCCCCAGAGTGGTAAATGTGAAATGTCAACAGGGAGCTAGTCCACAAGAGGAGTAAGTGTCCGAGTCAGGCAGTTCCAAAGAGTTCATCACTTTCCAGATGCACATAAAACAGCCTGGAGAGTGTAATAAATTCAATCAAATTAGATATGTATATCATCTTTGAAATAAGTGTACAAAACATAGAAGACCTTATTTACCCATACTCATGACCTTCTTAAAGAGTAAGCACTTATAGTTTTAAACATGAACACTCTAAAAAGTTATCCTGAAAAAATGATTAACTTCCCACAATATGTTGTCCTCATCCCTGTCTCCTTAAATATACTTTAAAATGTGACGTGATCAGTCGGGGTGACCACGCTGGGGTGCACTTCATCGAGGAAGGAAGTGGAGGCTGCTTCAAGAGGCAGAGGGAGGAGGAACCATTATGCTTGCATGGCTGTGCCTTGCCAGAACCCGAGACAAATTAAGATGCCTGCTTATTTGAATTTACCCACTGTGATGGATTAGAGCCATCAGTGGCCCAAACATAAGAACAACTGGGAGGACGGCATGGGACGAGGCAATGTTTTCTTCTATTGTACAGAGGGCACTGTGAGTCGGAACTGACTCCACACAACAAAGAAAAACAATTAAATATTGAATACCTGCTTCCCTCTTGGCACCGTTCCTACTTCACAGAAGGAGCAGCGGGCTGTGGAGTTGGACAGGGCTTGCCACGGATTAGCAAGAAGTCTCGCTTTGCTCATTTGGAAGGGACTCTTATTTTCCAAAGCACTGGCCTTGACAGGGGGTTGGATTGTCTGTGGAAGGGTCAAGGCAAGCTTGCTCCGACCCTCCTTGCATGGCAGCGCTCAGTAAGGGTCTGCTGGCAGCCCATGGGAGAAGCAGAAGGCCACTCTGCTTCTGTCAGCCCTCATCACTGCGAGGTGCATCTACGGTTCTTGGCATTTTCTTCTAGTGACCATGTGATAGAGGAAGGCTGCAGAATCCAGTACTGCTCTTTCCACGTGGCAGACCCAGCCAAGTTGAGATACATTTTCTAGATACAGTTGTCCATGTGGACTCCTAGTTACAACTGTCTTGCCTACTTTACTGCCTGTGAACAGGTAGGATGTCCTGAATGATGCTAACGGTGGATTCGCATACCCCATACATCAGCTCTGACCGCCCCGCCTCTTGAGAGCGAGATAACATTAGCTCAACTGCGTCATCCTCATTTCTAAGTTATCCCTAGGGTTTCTTCTGTAAATTCCCATGGGCATATTGTTTGTTCCCCTTTTACACCTGTAATTCTTGGCATCTAAGCAGCGTGGTTTGGAATGTGACTTTATTTTTCACACAAAGACTTTATGGTCTAGCTGTGCCACTACTTTCTAGTCTCATCCCCATCATGCATCTTATAGGCCACATCATGCATCTTGCTTCTTCCCCATCATGCATCTTATAGGCCCCATCATGCATCAGGCCCGCCATGTTAACACTGGGTTAGTATCATTTGCCTCTGTGCTTGTCTACTTGGGAGAAAGGTGGGGCTTTCTAGTTCTGTAAGAGTTATCATCTCAGAAACTCACAGAAGCAGTTCTACCCTGTCCTTCAGGGTCGCTATGAGTCAGCATCAACTCAGTGGCAGTGAGTGAGTGCTTTTCTACCTTGGCAACCTTCCTTTGACTTACCTTCATCATCAGGATAATACTTCAATTCTCTGCTCGAGCATTGTCCTCTCCAGGAATCATAACCTAATGTCCTGGTCTAACTTGATCTTCCTTGGAGATCCAGTGGCCCTCTGACTTCTCTTCTGTAGACTTTGTCCCCATTTGCCCATCACTTTCTTTTTCATCCTTAGTTCTAAGCTACTGTCTTACTTCTATTGCCAGCAGGCGTCACAGGCCTGTGTAGGTTTCTTTCATGGATTCATTTGTTTAGTAATTAATTTATCTACTGATCTCTTCATTGCTCAGAGATCTTTTATCCTCATTCATCACTCTTCGTTGTCTTTCAAATAGGAAAGAGTTAACTGGACAAATAAGAAGCCTCCAAGTAAGATGTGGGTCACTTTGCTAAGTTTTCAAGAGCTGTTTCCTTTCAATCCACCACCACCCCAGGCACTGCATCAGACAGCTGGCTGGGGGCACTAGCGAATACAGTTCTTCTTGACGGCACCATTGCCAATTACATTCTTGGGGACCATCCAGCTCCTCATTCTCCTTGCTTTTCACTGGCTCAGTGGATTGCATCTCCTGACCCAGGCACACAGAGCCCTCATCCTCTGCTGGCTTTCCAGACCCATGGTGCTCTGGTTCCAGGCCTACAATTAACCAGCTGTGTGTCCTTGGGCCCATGACTTTCCATCATGACCCTCCTGTTCCTCAGGTAGTAAATGGGGAAAAGTGGCCCGCAAGAGCCTAGAAGACAGAGGAGATGGTCAGTAGAGGCAACCCGGCTTGAAATAGAGAGAAAGCCTAGAAAAGTGGGTAAAGTACAGGATGAGGTGTGGGAAGCCCACATTCCAATCTCCTTTCCTATCTTCTATCTGTCAACTGATGCTTTAGCTCCCCGTCAAGGCTGGTGTAAACCAAATGGGATAAAGGCTACTCATGAGTTCTGAAACGGAGTCATTCCACGTGTACCCCGATGTGCACTGCATGCAGCACTGTTCACAACAGCCAGATGGTGGAAACCACCTGTGGTACAGTGGCTATGGCCCTTTCCCCTGTAGCTTTATAGCTCCCACCAAATGGCTGGGTAGGGCGATGCAAACGGGAGGTGCTTGTGGCCCACCGAGGAGATGAAGTAGTCTGCTAATCGTGTGAATGCAGTGCACGGCACGCTCGTGGAGTTGGGACCATTCAAATAAGACATATGGAACTCTTACCGGTGCTCTGCAGCCTGCCCTGCTGGCTTAAAACGAGCCACCCCAGAGGTGGGAAGGAGGTGGCATAATGAGTTACCCATTGAGCTGCTAACCACTAGCTTCGCAGTTCAAACCCGGCAGCCTAGCCATGGGAGAAATATGAGGCTGTCTGTGCCAGCAAAGCTTTAAAGACTTAGTTAGATTCCCAAGGGGACAGCTCTACGTTGTCCTGTAGGCTCACTATGGATTGAAATCAACTAGAAGAGGCCAGTGCATATGGTTAGCCAGGGCAGGTGGGAGCAGACACGGAGCCCTATTGTTCCGGGAGCAGCGAGTCTGTTTCTGTCAGGAGAGAAGTTGGCACCCAATACTGGTGATGGCTGCACGATAGGATGAACAGAACCGTGTCGTGGAACTAACCGTGCAAGTGAAAACGCTGAATTGGCAAATGTGTTATTTACATCTACGTATATTTATTTACACTAATAAAAATAAAGTGAGCAGTCCCATACTCACAATGATTTCTCTAAAGCAAACTGAATGTACCAGTGAGGAGAAATTTGAGAGTCTTGGAACCCCACTGACCAAAGTACATCTCATGGTCCGGGAAGAGTGTAAGGTTCAGTAGTCAAAGCAATTTAAGAGACGATGGCTTAACACAGTTAAATGAGGTTTCTTTATGGAGACGGGTCCAGTCACCATGAGCTGTAAAAGGAGGAATCTTTCTTAGAGGGTTTCTCAGTTCTTTTTTGCCATGGACCTCTTTTCCCTGATAGAGCCAACTACAATGTATATCATTTGGCGAGGGCGGCTTTAACCCCAAAATTCATTGTCATCTAGTTGATTACAATTCATAACGACTCTTTTGGACAGAGTAGAACTGGACCTGTGGGTTTCTGAGGCAGTCAACTTTTACAGGAGTAAAACGCCTATCGTTCTTTTGTGCAGCAGCTGGTGGTTTTGAACAGATAACCTTGTGGTTAACCCACTACACCACCAGGGCTCTTCCCCAAACCAAAGGAGATGCATAATATTGAGGAGGTTCTGCTAAGGGTTTCAGGGCAGCTATCTTCTGAAAGAGGCAAGAGGTGCATCCAGCATGTTTCTATTTCTACCCTGAATTCTTTGGGAAGACAGTCCCGTTGTTGCTGCTCTTAATTGCCGTCGATTTGGTTCTGACTCATAGTGACATAGCTGTGCACTTGTGAGGGCGTTTATGACATGGAGTTGGTGCCTCACGCTGAAACCAACTCCCTGTGTGGCCCTGGACTATCCCCTCACCCATTCAGTCTCTCCGTGTGGGGTGCTTGTGTATAACATGCAGAACTGGATGGCAGGAAAGCCCAGGAAGGAAACCTGCATCATCATCGCCAGCGTGTTTGCTAAGGGACAAGAGGAGGAAGAACAAGGCAGCCTGCATGCATATTTGATGTCGCAGGAAAACAGCAGTGCCCGGTTCTCAGATAATTGATTTAGGAGCTGGTCATCTGGAACTAAAGGTTCCCTGCTAATACTGCTCTAAGCAGCAGAGCCTGAGCTGTCACAGATGAGAAGGCTGCCTGGTGGGGGAGGTGTCCGCATCGCCCATCTTTCACCCAACTCTCCGCGCGATGACACGTGACTTAGCCACCATGGGCTCAGGGGTTTCTTCCCACAGTGGCCCAGTCTTCACAACATTCCCTCCGAAGCTGGCAAGGCCAGTGCCAAATGGCCTCACCATAGCCGGTGCGGCATTAATGGTGGACAGCACAGCAGGGAGCTGAGCTCACTCTTCACAGCCAGACTCTGGAAAGACCAGATTTATAACATGTGACAGCGCTTTCCGACGTTTCACATTTGCACTTCCCGCTCGGCAGGCGATAGATAGAAAGCATCAGCTGAGAAGCAAGTTTTAAAGCCAGAGGCTGGAAGCATTCAAATCCATTTGCTTCAACAAGTGTCTTATGAATACCTACGAGGAGACTGGTAGCTCCTCTGCACAGGATGGGAGCTGAGTGGCAGCGGGGCGGGGAGCTCCGTTTATCCAGCTTATCGGGAGTTATTCTTCTCACATAACAGTCATCGTCGTTGAGTTCCCGCTACGAGGAGGAAAGGATGCTGAGACTTTGTCTCACGTCCTTAGGATGTCATTGAGAGAGACCTGCTCCTGGCTCCTGGCAAAGACGTCCTTCTTGGTAACGTGAGGGGCAGTGAACAAAGAGGAAGACCCTTGAAGACAGGGATTGACAAGGCGGCTGCTATAGAGGGCTTACACCAGAACCATCGTGAGGGGGCACAGGGCAGTGTTTCATTCTGTTGGATGTAGGGTCCCTGAGTCAGAGCCGACTTGACGGCATCCACCGACAGCAGCAATCACCGTGTCCTCGGTCAATCTGCTGAAAAAGAGTTTGCTTCGAGTGTATTGTGCTTGCAGACTGTGAGCAGAGTGCATGCCCAGCTTGTTCTTGCGGCGCTGCACACTGTCACGGGACCTGTGCGATTTAAACTTGCCAGACCCTCGATCGTGTGAGCCAATTCCTGGAAGGAAACTTCTCTGTGTGCCTCTCTCTGTCTCTCAATTTAAATAAGGGTATTCAACTACACTCTGTGTGAGGGTAAGCCAAAAGGTATGGCTACAAAATCATTGACATCTTTATTTAAAATATCAAAATGAAAAATGATCATTTCTCAACATTGCCTCTATCTAGAGTTATATATTTCTGAAAGTGGTGTCCCCACTTCCCACCCACAGACCCTCCCCCCACACTCCCCCCAAGAATTCTGTGCTTTTCCATTTATGCCATGTCAAAAATGCCATGTGAGTATCCACAGGGGACTCAAATTATATTGGTTTTGATCATTTTATGCAAAAAGAAGACTGAAGGGACATGATCAAGGGTGGATGGGGTAATGTTTCCACCAAGACTGGAATGGGAACTGGGTAAGGTTTCCAACACAATTCTTATTGGATAGCTCCTGCTATCTTTGAAGAATGAGCAGGTAGATTGCCCTAATAGGAAAAAAAAAAAAGTTCTAGAAAAGCAAAACTGAAATGGAGGCTTTCATGACAAACAAGTTCATTTCAAACAAACAAGCAAATTTCTTGGTATAGCTTTCTTGGTCTTTTTCTGACCCATGTGATTTTCAATATTCTTCAAATTCCTTTATAACCCCGCATGATCTTCCTATATTTTTAAAAACAATCTATCAAGATTACCCCTTTTTAGTGGGAGCAACAACAATAAAAAGCCGTTTTCATAAACTTCTGAGCTGATCCATCTGCCTTGAATTTCACTGGCCCAGCAGACACCTTCTGAAGCCATTTTTTTGATTGGACCCAAGTGAGATTAAGACACCTGTATGAATGAGTGCCCATGATCCTGAAAGAAGAAGTTCAAGCTGCACAGAAAGCATTAAGCAAAAACCAAAAACAAGACTCTAGAAATTTATGGAATACCAATAGAAATGTTTCAACAAGCTGACAAAGCATTGGAAACACTTCCTCGCATATGCCACAATAAGGAAGACCGCTACTTGGCCTACTGACTGGAAAAGATCCATACTTACACCCATTCCAAAGGAAGGTGACACAGAAGAATTATAAAACAACATCATTGAGATCACAGGCAAGTAAAATGTTGCTGAAGATCATCCAACAGCAGTTGCAGCAGTACATTGACAAGACCTACCAGAGATTCAGACCAGATTCATAAGCGGACATGAAACAAGGGATATCACTGCTAATGTCAGATAGATCTTGGCTCAATGCAGAGAATACCAGAAAGAGTCTTGTGTACTTTTGTTTTCCTGAATGTGCACAGGCATTTATTTGACTGTATGGATCATAACAAACCATGTGTGAGAATAATAGGAGTTCCAGAATGCATTACTGTACTCGTGCAGAACTTGTACATAGATCAAGAAGCAGTTGTACAAACACAGCAATGGAACACTGCATGGTTTTAAATCAGGAAAGGTATGCATCAGGGTTATATCCTCTCACCATATTTACTCCATCTATACGCAGAAAAACTGGGTTATATAAAGAAGAATATGGCAAGAGGATTGGGGAAAGGCTTATTAATACCTGTGATATGCATATGACACCAACTTGCTTGCTTGGACTGAGGAGGAACTGCAACGTTGCTGATGCAGATCAAGAACTCCAGCTTTTAGTGCTTGATGCCCAGAAAACTGAAATACTCACAATTGGACTAATAAGTGACATCATAATACAGGGAGAAAAAGTGAAGTTGTCAAGGATTTTTTCTTACTTGGATCCACAATCAATGCTCGTGGAAGCAGCAGTCAAGCGATCAAAAGACATATTGCATCCGGCAACTCTGCCACACAGGGACCTCTTTACATTATTGAAGAGCAGGGATGTTACTGTGAAGACTGAGGTGAGCCTGACCCAAGTCACGGTATCTTCAGTTGCCTCAATTGAGTATGAGCAACGAAGACCAAAATAGAATTGATAGAGTTGAATTGTGGTGCTATAGAAGAATCTTAAAAGTACATTGGCCTGTCAAAAAGAACGAACTGACCTGTTGTGAAAGGCGTGCTCCTTAAAGGCAAAGATGGAAAGATCTCATCTTATAGACTTTGGACATGTTGTCAGAAGAGGCCAGTCCTTTGAGAAGGGCAACATGCTTGATAACATGGAGCGGCAGTGATACACAGGAAGGCCCTCGATGAGTTGAACTGAGACCATGGCTTCCACAATGGGCGCAGACATAGGAACAGTTGTGAGGTTGGTGCAGGAGCTGGCACTGATTGGCTCCGTTATGCATAAGGACGCTATGGGTTGGAACCAGCTCAATGGCACCTAATAGCAACAACACCATCACTGGGAGAACTTAGCTACAGTCATAACTGACAACAGAGATGTGTTATTTGGAATAAATTTGTGTCCATATGAATTGTTTGACCTCATGAGAGAAAGAGAATGTGTGTGTGTGTGTGTATGTGTGTGTGTGTCTGTACAATATATGTCTGTGATCTGATTCTGTTTTCCTTGGAAAACTCTAAGATAGGGGTGAGGATCAGGTAACACGGCCTAAAGGGGTTAGGAATGACTGCTGAAAGCAAGTGACATGTTTTACTGGTTTGGTTACAAGGAGATGGTAAAGGAATGGCATTGTCAGTGTGGAGGGACAGCGTGTGGCTCTTCAGGAGGGGCAAGTAATTCCCATAACCTCTATAACGTGCCTCCCCCTTCTTCTCTAGTTTACTTTAGTTCACACAGTTCCACTCAGAACTACCTCCAGAGTGCCCCAAACATGGTAGGTATATGCCAAATGTGGTAGGCCTTGGCCAATCAGTATGTCTTTGCCCATGTTGACTCTGCCCAGTGACTTCCCTAGGGTAGGTGTCACTCGGCACAATAGCTCCTAACACACACTCACACACACACACACACACACACACACACCATTGGTGGGGCCAGACAGTAACCCACCCCCCACTATGAGCAGAGAGGCCTGCAAACCCACCCCCACATATGCAGCAGGATGCTGTGCAACTCCCCCTCCAACTCCCTGCAGCTCCCCACAGCTCCTCCCCTTCACCACTGGCCAAGGTGTGCACCCCCTCTGCCCACTGCCCTGCACTATAGTGCCTACCAGAGCCCTCACTAGTGGGTAGGCACGTGGTGATGAGCTACTGCTCTGGTGACACCACTGCCTTGACAGCTCTTTGCTCCCGTGGCTCCTGCTAGACATTGCCACCCCTGCAGATTCTAGGGTCATTTTTGGTGTCCTGGGGTTGTGTTTCACACCCTCTTCCTTCCCCATGCCCAGAGGGTTGCCAATATGTAGGTCTGTCTAACTCTCAGTAATCTTTACGAGCCAACTCCTTTACCCACTCACGTCAGGTGCCAGCTCTGGCTGCTCTGTCCCCTGACCAGGGCGGCCACAGACCCTCCCTCACCCCATTGGCTGAGCCACAACTAGACAGGAGTCATGCCCTCTCTCTCCTCATCTCCCTGCCAAGCTCCCACACACCTCACTCATCCCCTGCCTCTCGGCTGCCCTTGGTCCCCCAGCAAGCCATGGATGGAGCAGGAATAGGGCACCCGGAGAATTAAGCTGGTGTTTCAAATACCGTTTTCATGGAACAGTGAGCTAAGCATATGATTTTTAAAAAGAGGGTTTCCAGATGAACTGTTAATTCCATTTTTAATTTCTTTGAGGTTCCCTGGGGGGCTGAGAGATGGTGTTTTCGTTACTGCAGGAAATGGAGTTTCTTCATCCTTGATCTAGGGGCAATGGGCGCCAACATCACAGCTCTAGCCTCATCTCGGCCCCACAGGAGAGCAGGCACCAGAGCTTTTAAACCAACCCAAAGGGAAGGCGATTTCCTTGTACCTCACCCCTGGCTCCCTTGAATTCCCGGGTCAGGGTGGAAAGAGAGCACAGGTTAACCTTACAACATTGTTCTCCATCCCCTCCCTAATCTGCTTTGCTTCCAGAAGAACTTCCCTCTGTGCCTTTTATCACCTGCTTAATTCCTTCCCTAGCCTAGAGACTCCCACTGCGCCAAGCCCCCACCCTGCCCACCTTTCTGCTTTGCTCCGCTGTGAATTAATGTCTCCCCTCTCTGCAGCCAGAATTCTCTGTCTATGCCTCAAAGCAGCAGCACCCACCGCTGCCTTTGATAAGATGAGGTTGTCTGCTTCTTACCAGCTAGGGGAGGAGCTGTTTAGGGGGGTGAGTCTCAAAGTGTATTCTCTGAGCCTGTGGCATCTGCTTTGCCTGGGAGTTCTTAGACAAGCAAATCCAGCCCTCCCCTACCCTACCTACCTGGGCCAGAAATATCCAGGGATGAGCTCTAGCAAGCTGAGGTTTTAGTGTTTATCTTTTATCAGAACAATCCATACATCCACTGTGCCAAGCACATTTCTACCTATGTTACCATCATCCTTCTTTTGAAAACATTTTCTTTCTACTTGAGCCCTTGGTGTCAGCTACGCATTTTTTCCCTCTCTCCCTCCCCCTCCCATCTTGATAAATTAAAAATAATTTCTATTCCCGTTCCACCCCACCCTCCCTCCACCCTTTCGGTATCTTATCGCCACTCTCACCACTGGTCCTGATTACAGAAATCTACATATAACTTCCTCCCTGGGGGACAGACAACAGAAAAGTGGGTGAAGGGAGACATCAGACAGTGTAAGATATGAAAAAATAATAATTTATAAAAGGGAGACATTGGATAGTTTAAGATATGACAAAATAATAATTTATAAATTATCAAGGGTTCATGAGGGAGGAGGGAGAAAAAAATGAGGAGCTAATGCTAGGAGCTTAAGTGGAGAGCAAATGTCTTTAGAATGATGAGGACAACCAATGTACAAGTGTGTTTTACACAACTGATGTATGTATGATTGTAATAAATATTGTATGAGCTCCCAATAAAATGATTTTTTTAAATCAAAAATAAATAAATAAATACTATTTTCATTTCTTTTTTTTAACAATTTATTGGGGCTCATACAATTCTTATCACAGTTCATACATATACATACATCAATTGTATAAAGCACATCTGTACAGTCTTTGCCCTAATCATTTTTTTCTCCTCTTTTCTTTTTTTACATTTTATTAGGGACTCATACAACTCTTATCACCATCCATACATATACAGACATCAATTGTATAAAGCACATCCATACATTCCCTGCCCCAATCATTCTCAAGGCATTTGCTCTCCACTTAAGCCCCTTGCATCAGGTCCTCTTTATTTTTTTCCCCTCCCTTCCCTTTCCCCCCTCCCTCATGTGCCCTTGGTAATTTATACATCGTTATTTTGTCATATCTTGCCCTATCCGGAGTCTCCCTTCCCCCCTTCTCTGCTGTCCCTCTCCCAGGGAAGAGGTCACATGTGGATCCTTGTAATCAGTTCCCCCTTTCCAACCCACTCACCCTCCACTCTCCCAGCATCGTCCCTCACACCCTTGGGCCTGAAGGTATCATCCACCCTGGATTCCCTGTACCTCCAGCCCTCATATGTATCAGTGTACAGCCTCTGTCCTATCCAGCCCTGCAAGGTAGAATTCGGATCATGGTAGTTGGGGGGAGGAAGCATCCAGGATCTGGGGGAAAGCTGTGTTCTTCATCGGTACTACCTCACACCCTAATTAACCCATCTCCTCGCCTAAACCCCTCTATGAGGGGATCTCCATTGGCCGACACTTGGGCCTTGGGTCTCCACTCTGCATTTCCCCCTTCATTTAATATGGTATATATATACATATATACATATACATATATACATATACACATATATACACATACATACACACACTTATATATTTTTTTTGCATGATGCCTTATACCTGGTCCCTTGGCACCTCGTGATCGCACTGGCCGGTGTGCTTCTTCCATGTGGGCTTTTTTGCTTCTGAGCTAGATGGCCGCTTGTTCACCTTCAAGCCTTTAAGACCTCAGACACTATCTCTTTTGATAGCTGGGCACCATCAGCTTTCTTCACCACATTTGCTAATGCACCCATTTGTCTTCAGCGATCCTATCATGGAGGTGTGCAGTCAATGATATGATTTTTTGTTCTTTGATGCCTGGTAACTGATCCCTTTGGGAACCCTCGATCACACAGGCTGGTGTGTTCTTCCATGTGGACTTTGTTGCTTCTGAGCTAGATGGCCGCTTGTTTATCTTCAAGCCTTTAAGACCCCAGTCACTATCTCTTTTGATAGCTGGGCACCATCAGCTTTCTTCACCACATTTACTTGTTCACCCACTTTGGCTCCAGCCGTTGTGTTGGGAGAGTGAGTATCATAGAGTTCCAATTTAATAAAAGAAGGTATTCATGCATTGAGGGAGTGTTTGAGTAGAGGCCCAAGGTCCTTCCGCCACCTTAATACTTGACCTATAAATATAGACACATAGATCTATTTCCCCATCCTCTTATATATATTTGCATGTACATGTATTTATCTAGAGAAGAGGTATACTCTAGCCCAGGTGGCGACGAAGCATGGTAGTAGGGCAGGAGGAAAGTCAAGGGCGATGGAGGAAAGAGCTAGGAGTCAAAGGGCATTCTTGGAGGTCTAGATAAATACATGTACATGCAAATATATTTTCATTTCTTACACCATCCGCTGTCTCCCTTCACTGATGTTTCTGTTGTTTGTCTCCCCCCACCCCTCCAGGAGTGTAGTTTTGTGTTGATCATTGCAATCTGTTCACCCTTTCTCCCCCCACCTTACCCTTACTCTCATGGTATCGCTACTCCCACTATTGTTCTTGAGGAGTTAATCTGTCCTGGATTCTGAGTGTAGAGAGCTCTTATCTGTACCAGTGTACATGCTCTGGTCCAGCTGGATTTGTAAGGTAGAACTCGTTCACATCGATATGATTGTTTGTTTTGGGTCCTCTGATGCCTGATACTTGATCCCATTGACATGACACCTCATAATCACACAGGCCAGTGTACAGCTTCCATGTGGACTTCGTAGCCTCCCTGCTAGATGGATGCTTGTTTAACTTCAAGCCTTTAAGACCCTAGACACTATATCTTTTAATAGCCAGGCACCATCAGCTTTCTTCACCAGATTTGCTTATACACCCATTTTGTCTTTAGTAATCATGTCGGAAAGGTGAACATCACAGAACGCCAGATTATTAGAACAAAGTGTTCTTGCATTGAAGGAGTACTTGAGTAAAGGCCTAATGTCCATCTGCTACCTTAATACTTAACATGTAAATATATGTACATAGATCTATGTCCCTATCATTATATATATTTACATATGTACATACCTGTATTTAGACATCTATAAATGTCCTTTGCCTCCTTGTTCTTTCCTCTGTTTCCTTTTATTTTCCTCTTGTCCCACTATCATGTTTGGCCTTCATTTGGCTCTCAGTAATTTCTCCAGGCTACAATGCACTTGATCAAACCCCACCAGGCATTATATGCCCCCCTCATCATCGAGTTTAGATCAGTTATTGTTCCCTTGTCCCTGGGTTTGTTGACTCCCCCCTTTCTTTCTCTCACCCCTCTCTCTCCCTGGCCCCACTGGAACCATCAGTCCTATTATTTTCTCCTCAGGATTGTTTATCCTGGCTATCTTATATAGATAGATATGAAGGGGAGGGGGGATCCTATAAATATTTCCAGGTCTGTCTGTGGACCTTTATGAATGTTTTCTGATTGAGTCTACTGAGGTGCCAAGCCCAACCCCCTGAAGTCTATTTTTGTGATCCCTCTGGGACTTCAATGCTTTACTCCCCTTGCTGTTCTTTTGCATGCCCTTCATGTTTCCAGGTGTGTGTGGTGGGTGGGCGGAGGGGGTTGTCACACTGGGCATTAGTTTGCTCCCGTGTCAAGCTGACTTTTGACATATCCAGGTAAACGTTGGGCTGTTAACCCAAAGGTCACAGGTTCAAGTTCACCAACCACTTTACTGAAGAAAGATAGGGCTTTCTGTTCCCTTAAAGATTTATAGTCACAGAAACCTTACGGAGGGTATATCAATCAAAGTCAACTCAATGGCAGCAGACTGGGTTTGGGGTTTTTCCAGGTGATTCTCAAGCACAAGAAAGTTTGAGACCCTTTGCTTTATGAGTAAGCACAGGGAAGTGGTAGGTAGCCGGCATAGGTACTGGGGCATCCATTGCGCATGCTCAGAGGTTTGAGCTTTCTAATCCAGAGCTTCCCAGTGCTTCTGCTTCTCAAACTGCTCCTGGGAGGTGGTGCAGTGATCTCCTCTGGTCTAAGGACTCTACATGCGGATGTGAAGTGCTCTGAGGTGTCTGGGTAAACCTGAAACTTCTTTCATAAAACACACTTGGACCACAAACCAGGCTTCAGCGTGAATTCTTTCTCGCGTGGAGTTAAGGACTGAGGTATATCTCCCCCACGAGAGATCTAACAGAACTACTAGCACGCGGCAAAGTCCCCAACACACAGCAAGCCAATGCAGTCAAATGGCGGAAGTAGATCACCAGGCTTTTCTTCCACAGCACTGCTAGATGAGTTTGAACCACCAACCTTTCAGTTCATGGCCAACCATGTTATCATTTGCACCACCCAGGAACTTCAGACACCATTCGCTATCATTGTATGGTGCTGAGTTGACTGACTCACGGCAAACCCTCTAAGACAAAGTAGCACTGCCCCCACAGGACTTCTAGGCTGCCCACTCTATGGGAGCAGATCGCTAGGTCTTTCTCCCAGAAAGCCACTGGGGGGCGCAAACCTTCGACCTTTTCCATGAGTGACTAGTGCTTAAGCATTGTGCTATGGGGATTCCTTTGGCTCACAACTGACCCTCAGTGAGTGCCATACAACAGACGTTCAGTAAATGTTCTGCTGAATCAAATGATTTGATTGATGCAGCCCCTAATGAGAGAAAACTATCATCCAGAGTCAAGAGAAAGGACCCTGAGGAAATTTTCACTCCAGGAATGAGATGGGTGTCAAAGACGGAACAGACACTCCCTCCACCTCACTCTCATGCACTGCAGCCCAGTCGATTCCGGCCCATAGTGATCCTGCAAGACGGGGGAGAACTGCCCCTGTGAGTTTCTGAGACTGTCCCTCTCTACAAGAATAGAAAGCACCATCTTTCTCCCAAGGAATGGCTGGTGGTTTGAACTGCTGACCTTATGGTTAGTAGCCCAATGGAGTAACCACTATGTCATCAGGGTTCCTCTGCCTCACTGGTACATCTTAAACCAGCGTAAAATGTTTTAAAAGAAGATGACCTCGGAAAATAGCCAGTATTCGTTCCCAATCACCTGATGGTGGCTGTTTAGTTTCTGAGCCATGACCAGAAAGTTTACCGCCAGGGAGGTTTCATTGCTAAGGATGGTGTCTGGTTGGAAAGTTCGGAGACCTCGGTTTGCATCCAGAGGTGTTACAAGGACTTAAAGGATGGAGGACGGCAGCATCTGGGAGCCTGGCTGAGGCAGCAGGCAATAACAGTACTTATGAGTGTAGGGATCCAATATAAAGCAGGTCACAATCCTGTTCTCAGGAACACAAAAGTACCTGCAATCAGAGCTCACAATGATACAGTTTCCCTGTAAGCTATTATTACTTTCCTTCCATGCTAGTGTGGCCCAATTTTAACTTATCTTCTTTCAGAAAGACTCCTCGATCCTAAATAAAATCTAGTTTTCCTCAGACCAAATGCTTTCTACCACTTTCCCTTCTTCTGATTGTACCAGATATGTATAAGTGTGCATTCTCATGTGTGTTTGTATGCTCATATGTATATGTAGTCTCACACATATATGTATGTATATTCTTGTGTATATTCATATGTGTGTGTATTCATGTATGTGTGTATGCTCATAAATGTGTGTATGCATACTCATATATGTGTGTATACTTATTTGTGTGTGTGAATAGTCATATGTGTGTAGAGGTGTTTGTATACTCATGTGTGCATATTTATATTTTTGTGTATATATTCATTTCTGTGTGCTTACTTATATATGTGTGTGCATTCATATGTGTGTATGTATATGCATGTGTATATGTGTGTGTGTATACACACACACAAATCAGGGGGCTTCAAAAAGTTTATGAAAAGATGGAATTAACAGATTTTCATTTTCCAATGATCTTTTTAAAGTCCCCTCATTTATGTGCATATACTTTTGAATAGACATACATGCAAATACTGTATTTATTGATGTATATATCAAGAGACTTCAGAAAGTCTCTGGAGAAGTGCCATCACCTTTTCTCTCCATTTTTCCACAAACTTTTTGCAACCCCCGGTATATATATTTTCACACAACCGTGCTTTCATTACATCGTCGAATGATGTCTTCCCTGAGATTTATTTTCCTCTTTATTTCCCTTCCCTCCTATTTAATCCCTTCCTCCCAGTTAGTTGCATTTTACTTCTTTAAGGAGGTTCAGTGCATTTTAATCACAATGGACACTAGGTTGCTAGAGCTATTGATGAAAGAATTCAAAGCCCAGCCACTCAGTTCATTTAGATGCCAACCACCAAGTTCACTGAGAGAAGCAAAGGGTAAAATGAAATTACTCAGTCTTTTGGCCCATTTCCCATTTCTGCGTACAGAAAGGCATGTGATGGCCTTTGATGCCCCAGATTCTGGAGCAATAATGCCCCAGAAGGAGTTCATATAATATTAATAGCATGGTATGGAGAGAGATAAATATAAAACCCAAATTTTAAAAAAGAAAGAAAAGGAAATGAAAACAACTGACTTGGCACGTAAAGACGATCGAATGCCCTGCTCCCTTGTTTCAAAATAACAGTCATCGCTGAAAGAGTAACTCGCAGCTGAGAGCGCTTCACAGCCGCAACACACCTTTGCATCATCCACTGAGCCAACCGGCATGGTCACTGCTCAGCATGAAGATGTATTGAGTTTACAATGTACCAGGCAGGGTGTCAAGCACCTTTCGAGGCTTATGGAACATAATCTTCATAACAAGCCTCACCTAGGAGGCTGGTTGAACATCCTGGAAGCGCACACTAGGTCACCAGGTCACAGCGCTGTGGTTGCTGTTGTCATAAACTGCTTTTACGTCAGTTCCAACACATGCACAATGAGCCAGGCCTTCCTTCCCAGTCTCAGTGTCTGGAAGCTCCACTGGGACTTCTGCAGCATCATAGCAATGCACAAGCCTCCACTGCCAGATATGTGATCGGCGGGGTGCAGTGGGATGGAGGCTCTGACCGAGGGGCAGAGGCAGGAAACCCATCCTCAGACTGACTTGTAGCCCAGATTTGTAGCACTCGGCCACCACTGCCACACAGGCCTCAGAGCTAGAGAATGCAGACAGGGGTCTCGGGTTCTTCCAGTGTCCAGAGCAGCAGCTGAGAGGAGAGCGATTCAGGCTCAGCCCAATGAGGCAATAATGCCGAGGATCGGACAGCCTGTGAGAAAACCCCAGTGTCCTGATTCCCGGTTCAGAGTCACACCATGCCGCCTCTTCTTCACAGCGCCCTCGAACACCGAGGAAGACAAAGGCCCTTGTTGGTATTCCGGGCTGCCTCCTCTGCAGACAGAACTCCTTGTATCTCGCTTAATTTTCCTTCTATAATTAACGCAGAGGGGGAAAAAGAAGGCGAACTGCGAAGAAGGAGAAATAAATGCTACTAAAAAGGAACGTAAACAGAGGCAAGGCATTGAGGCAATGGGCGGGGAGGCGGGCAGGGCTGGGGATTGCGTGTGAGAATGAAGGAAGACAGAGACAAGACCTTTTGTACTTGTTAAATTCAGAAAGGCCAAGTCGTACTGCATAACAGAACCAGCCCAAACCAGCTCCACGCGCCAGGGAACTCCACTGCAGACATCCCCTCCAGGGGAATGTGTCCTCCTGCGGAGACTGTCAGGACAAGGAGACTTTTACAGGGCTCCCTGAGGAGAGGGTGGGCTTGCTGGAGGCCAGGGCCATGTCTGCATCTGCAGCACCTGGCACGGTGCCTGGTGCCTTCGCAACCGCCCAACGGCATGTGCTGAACACAAATGCACAGAGACAGCTGGGATTTCCACCCAGGCAGAATATCTTCACTTCTCTGGCTCTGTCTCCCCATCTGTACAATGGGAGCGACGGGAACAATACCCTTACGGGGATGTTCTAGAAATCAACTACGAGAATGTCCATACGGCAGATAGTGCGTTGTCTGGGCCACGGTGGGTACTCAGGAAGTGTTACCAATAGTGGTTGTTACTAAAGTTAATAGTGGTCTCAGGTGAAGTCTTACACTAGCATCCAGCTCATTCTCCTCAACTGACAGATGAGGAAGGAGAGGCCCGGCCCAGAGAGGAAAAGGTATTATCCAATGTCGTGCGGGGTTTCCACCGGAGGGAGTAGGAAGTCAAGTCTTCCAGTTCCTCGTCCAGTGCACGTTTCCACTGGCATGCATGTCACTGACATGCGCACAGAGAAGTTCTCGCAGGAGCAGCTGATGGGTAGCTCTCTCAGTCAAGGAAGGCGAAGGCTTGAAGGAGATGGCTCAAAGTCAAAGTCAAACAAGCTTCACTGAAGGCCTAATACATGCTAGCATGTTCCACAAACACGGCCTTATTGACCCTTCAGTGTAGGCGCTGCGGGGGCTGGCATCATGATCATATTCATCGAGGGCAGAGGAAACTGAGAGTTGGAGATAAGAAATATACAAGCCAACCATCTTGAAAGTGTTGGAACAAGGATTCCAAAGCAGGCCTGTATCCCTCCCACGTTCCACGACATCTTATCATATCATACTCTGTTCTCAGGTGCCTGCTCCCATCAAGCCAATCCCTGACTCGTGGAATCCATAAAGGAAGAAAAGGGTATGTGTTAGACAGGGTGCTCTAGAGAGAGAAAACTAGGTAGCTGATAATTATATAGATATATAATTTATATATACATATATAACACAAGAAATGAACACTTAAGTTATAAACAGGTCGATATCTAAAATAAGAAATGAAGAGTTAAATTATAAAGCAGTACAAATGGTTCAGTGCGACTCACTCTCATGAGAGGGTTGTGAGACACTGGCAGTCCTTCAAGTCTTGAGGGCCACCAGTTAGTCCTCTGTAGAGAGAGCTAGGCTATCCCAGCACAGGCAGCAAACAGCAAGGCAGGTCACCAACTGTCAGTCCTCAGCTCCAGAGATGTAAATTTCATTCCAGTGGTCTTAAAGGGACCTCAATTTACAGCAACACAGTTCACAGGCTAGGCGTCCCACAGGTAGTGTGCCCTTTAAATTGAGGCACAGACCAAGCAAGGCAGCTGCACACTGGTCCTATGATTAAAGAGTGAGAGACAAGAAAGGCGAGGCTCCCCGAGCCACTTATCTCTCCGCCCTTCAATTAATCCCACTTGTGTTTATCGGCCAGGCTGGCACAATAATCTCTCAGGCTGCCTAGACCTACTCTGTCCCCATGATCAAACCATTGTGATCCACTGGATTTTCACTGGTTTATTTTCAGTAGAAAACCACCAGTTTCTTCTTCATCCATCATAGGTCTTAGACCGGAAACTTTGTTGAAACTTCTTTGGTGGCATCGGAGTCACTCACAAGCCCCCACTGACAGATGGGCGGTGACAGTACATGAGGAACCTTTGCTGGGAATCGAACGCAGATCTGCTGCTGGGAAGGAAAGTATTCTATCATAGGGCCACCCATGTCCCTTTGGCATATGTTTGAGCCAATTCCATCTCACACAGACCCTACCTAGGGTCCCCAAGACTATAAATCTATATAAGAGCAGAAAGCCTCACCTTTCTCCCAAGGAGTGACTGGTGTCCTTGAACTGCGGACCTTGCAGCTAGCACCCCAATGCCTAGCCCACATCACCATCAGAGATAGAGACAAACAGCAAAGTCTGGAGTGCTAAGAGAAAGGCAGCATTTTCTCCTCCCAATAATAAGCAGGCTTCAGGAAGCTGGGGGAAGTACTATGGATTCATGAAGTCAACAAATGGTCTTGTCAATACTGATATGGCTTCTCACACTAGTAAAAACCCGCCTATAGTCTAGCCTATCATATGAACCTGCTTCAGCATCTGCCACACACACTTCAGTCCAACTGGCAATTCCCTATTGCCAGGACTGCTGAAATTCCTGCCTTGTCATCCTTTCCCATTCTTGAACCCCTAACAGTTCTACCCCCCCCCCAACCATAAGAGGGGTCTTTCCAAAGACACATGAAATGACACACTAATCCCCTGCTTACCATGCCAACAACTTCCTGCTAAGTTAGAATAGATTCTGAAACTTCATTGCCTTGAACATGATCATTCATGGTTTGGGTCTACTGCCTCAGTGGCTTCAGCTGTTACCTCTTTCTCTCTAGAGCTTCACACTTGGACCAGCACAACCCTTTCTTCAGAGTATTCCACAGGCCGCGCTTCCTCCTGCATCAGCATCATGGTACTAGATGTTTACGGCACGGTCTGGGATCCTCTTCCCCAGAGAGTCTCCCAGCTGCCACTTCTTACTTAGACCTCAACTCAAGTGCACTTCCACAGAGTTCTCCCCTGACCACCCTGTCCACAGTGCCAGCTCCTTCATCATCACTCTTCTTTCTAAGCCCAAACAAACACTTCGCCATCTGGTGGCTTCCAACTCATGGTGACCGCAGAGGAGAACTCTCCATGGACTGCCTCGGACTGTGATCTCCATGAAAGCAGAATGCCAGCACTTTCTTTGCATGATGCAGTGCTTCTGGGTAGGCCCCAACTGTCAATCTTTGGGTTGAGTGGTGGGTGCAAACCACTTGTACCACCCATGGGCCCCCTTGTTTCTATCACCTTTTTAATTCTGTTCATGGCATTTCTCACCTAATGCACCGCATCTACTTGTCTTGTCCCATCTATCCATTTCCTTCCTGTGTCCCCCTGGTCAGCAGAGAGGAAGCACTTAGAGATGTGAGTTTTATAGATCCCTGGGTGTGAACAAGCTCTAATCGTGGTTGTCTCTGAGGAGGAGGAAGAACATAGGTGCCCATCATGATCGCATAATGATGGCTGAGGAAAAGGCCGGCGCTTCCGTCTACGGAGAGTGGGAAGATTTTCCTCCCTCTTTCTTGCAAACGGGCGGTGGCTGGGGTTCTATTTGTAAGGCTGTTTAGAAGAGACACATAGCAGGAAGGAAGCCATCAGCTGTCTACCCTTGGTGAGAGTTGCCCTGACAGCAGCTGCTGGGGATACATTTCCTGAATGCTAACCCGGGTTCAGACAGGGCTTCGGATCCCACATTTGACGAGAGTCAGACTTGGGCCCTGAACCATCAGCTTGACACCGCTCAAGCAGTTCCCCAAGGGCAAACCAGCCCACAAGGTACTGTGCGGTGGCAGCAGTGCTGAAACCCACAGCGGCACATGTGCGCACACCCCCCGCTACAAGGCAGGAGGTGATTCAGACCAAAGGAGTGTTTCCACAAAGTCTACATCTCCACTCCCTCCCCTCCGCTCCCCTTCCCCTACTTTTACTTTCGCAGGCTTTTACTAATATGAAATATAAGTCTAATCTTAAAGCCTTGTGCTTCCACATGTATATCCAGGTAGCTAGCATAAAGGACAATAGAAACAGAAGCACCGTCTCCGACAGTAACATGCTATCAATGTCTCACTAGGGATGCTCATGGGCCCCAAGGGTTCAATAGTGATCAGGGCCAATCCCTGTGGTGACTCCGAGTGAGGAGTCGATGAGGAAATTACCTTCTGCTATTGACACCTGTCTATAGACCAGACTTTTTATATGTGCTTCCCCAAGGCCTTATAAACCCTGATAACAAAATAAGCTCTGCAAGAACAGCCCTGGTGGTGCACTGGTTATGTCCTGGGCTGGGATCCACAAGTTTGGCAGTTCAAGACCACCAGCATGCTCTGCAGGAGGAAGACGGGGCTCCACTCCTATAAACAATTTGTTCTACTACCCTTCCTGTGAGTCACTGTGAGTCACCATGGACTTAATGGCAGTGAAGGTGATTTGATTTTGATCCCCTGTTCAGGAGCTCTGCATGCTTAGTCGTTATGCTTTGGGCTGCAATTGCAAGATCAGCAGTTTGAAGCCACCTGAGTCCTGCGACTGAAAAAGATGGTCTTTCTAGTCCTGGGAAGAGTTACAGGCTGGAAACCCACAAGGGCAGCTCTACCCTGTCCAATAGAATTGCTCTGAGTCAAAGTAGACTCGATGGCAGTGAGGCGGTTGTTGTTTTATCCCAATTTACAGATTAAAAGAGAGAGAGAGAGACCCTCCAAGAGACTATTAAACTTATTCAACCTTTAAAAAACAGAAGGTCACAGAGCCAAGACTTGCAACCAGATAGGGCTCTGGGAGTCCTGGTTTGGAAGTGGTTCCATGCTCAGCAGAAAGCCAGCAGGTCAGCTGCTCCAGCCCACCCACAGCTCAGTTCCTTCATGGGACAAAGACATGGCAGTCTGCCTTGGGGATCCTGTGACGTCCTTCTACACTGTGCTTTAGGGTGGCAGTCTGCTGCTGCAATGATTTACAACATTGGGGGTCCTGTGACGTCCTTCTACATTGTGCTTTAGGGCGGGTCGGAATCGACTCGATAGCAGTGGGCTTGGGGGTTTCTGTGTGGCTCTAAGACACATGCATTTTCTACTAAGCTAGCTCCCCACCCACCACCCCCACTCCTACCCCAGAAAGTCTTAGATTGGTGGGCCCTATGCTCCTTTATGGTTCAAAAACAGCAGACAAGTTAAAAAGGGCACCCAGCCAGCACCTCAGCAGGGAGGCTGCCTAGCTCCTTCGCATTCCCAGATCAGCCCTTTGCCAAAAATGACCCAGCGATGGGTTAACATGGGAAAAGACGCACAGAGAAATGTGGCAAGTCGCCCACAGGGATTTCCTCTTGGGCTCACGCTCTCCAAGGCAGTGAATTTACCTTCAGGTCAAATTCAGAGCCATGTAAGCTTAAAAATAACAACGTGGAGAAGCCTATTTGTGGCACCAAACAGACCCAACATAAGTAAGTAAATGTGCTAAGCATTTCTAAGTCCGCCCCCAAAGCATCCATTATCTTGATAATTTATGTAGGAGAAAATGAAATCGAATGGAAAATCACAGCAACCAAAGCCGCCCAGGTCTACACAGCCTTGCCAAAGCATCCTCTCTCTCATGCCTACATCCATTCCTGCTGCCTAGTACGTGCCAGGTGTCTGCTAGCTGCTGAGGGGAAAGAAGCAAACTACTTATGGACTCTTAGTCGTCAGTCAGGAAGGAAGAGAAACCAGCGAGCAGATAACTCAGAGCACCTAGATAACAGTGCAAACTCACCGCTGCCGGGGCGATTCCCACTCAGGGTGACTCTGGAGCACACAACAGAACTGCTCCTTAGGCCTTCTGAGCCTGTGGGTTCTTATGGGAGCAGACAAGCTCATAGTTCTCCCACCGAGAGACTGGCAGATTTGAACTGAAGACATTGCAGTTAGCAGTCCAATACTTAACCCAATATCTCACCAGGGCTCCTTTGATGGCACAAAAGATGTATATTTTTGTAATAGTTGGAGTTAAGAAGTAAATAACTAGAAGAGGCATCTTGAGCTAGTTGCTGAAGACCAAGCAGGTCTTCATCCCCGATGGGAGACGCAGAAGGGTGTTCCCATCAGAGCACTGGAGTACCAAGGCCCGAAAAAGCAGCACAAGGTTGGTTCCAGGGTAAAAATGACTCCAAGTGTGAGAGGGCTTGGGTGAGTAAAGAAGGCCAGGTGCATACAGCAGACATGGTGTCCAGTCAGTATGTTCTACCCATCTCTGTGTCTCCCAGGGACGTGCTCTGAGTTGAATAGAGAAACAACTTCCAGGAGACTCAGGTGTGTATAGGAAAGAGCTTTATATGCAAGAGCAATTGAATATTAAGAAAACTTCCCAATCCAGTTCAGATCAAGTCCATAAGACCAATATTAGCCCATATGTCTGTTAGCAATCTATAAAGTCCTGTTCTGACTCACAAAACACATGTGACGCAGAATGCAGGAAGATCACAGGCCAGTGGATGGGAAATCTTGTGGATCCAGTGGTGGTGTAAGCATCTCAGTACTGGCAGAGGTCTCCCCGTGGCTCCTCCAGCTCCCAGGGCTCTGACTACATCAGGGTAGCTACATGTGGCTTCTCATCAGAAATGTCTCACAGGGAGTGAGCGTGTGTCCCGACTCCAGTGAGCTTTTCATCTCTTTAGCGCTTCCAAATGAGGTCATGAAGCTGCAACCTGATTGACGAGTTAAACTCCACCCCTTCACTCTTAATCCTCTCAAATTGACAACAGATTATGTAATTACCACAGAAGGATCATTCGCAACATTCCCCAGGATGATTTCACCACCCTTGGAGTCCTGTGCATGGACGGGTGGTTGCCTCATGAGACCCCTGCTTCATTTCACCACTACCTCACCGGAGAGAAAGGTGAAGAGCTATGTCTCCGTGCACCTGTTTCTTCCAAATAAATACATACATGGGGGGTGGGGAAGGGAAGTGACGTTTGAAGAATGACATCACTCTGCCACAGCAGCTCTGAGGCTTTCCTGTGGTCAGCTCCTTGCCCTTGAAATACAGCTCTCTCAAATGGCACCCTCTGGGACGGGTTACCTCTCGGTCGGGTTACACACTATCTCCCAGACTACCATACGACACTGCTTTCCTTCTTATCTAGCCATGCTGGCCCCCCTTCTTCCGTGAGAACGGCCATGAAAGGGAAAATTGCAGCTTCCCTATATCTTCTTCTCCGTAAAAGACCCACAGGCTACGCGAAGTATGTCACAGTCGCAAAAACATCTCAAGGTCTGTTAGCCACGATAGGTCGCGATCTCGTAGCCTGTGGCTAGAGAGAAAGAGCGACGGCACCTGTAATACAGGTGGAGTAACCAAGAGTGACGGCATCTGTAACACAGGTGAAGTAATCAGACACTTGCTCGAGGTCACAGTGATCTCACAGAGCTCGAGCCCGAAGCCATGTCCTTCACCGCCCAAACCCAGTTCCTTTCTGCCACAGGACATGTTCTCCGAGAACTCATCTAGAAAGCTGGGCACCACCAACATGGCGGCTGTGAGTAACAACGGCCACCTTTTCTATTGTCACATGAGTAACAATCACTTACAAACCATGCTAACCCTCTTCTGTGGCACAGTCACACCATCGTAAAAGTTTGTTCACCTGGAGGCCCCGCCTTCGTCATACATGTGCCCCAAGCACCTAGCGTGATCCCTGTGGCATAGGACAAGCTGCCTACATGTGTGCTGAGTTAATGAATGGGTGCTGCAGGAACTCTCTTACTTAGGAAACGCTCTGGTGGTGGTGCTGGGTAAGCACTGGACTGCTAAACACAAGGTCATTGGTTCAAACCCCTCAGCCAGTTCATGGAGAAAAGGTGCGGCCCTCCACTCCCATGAAAATTTACAGCCTCTGAAACTCCATACGTGGCCCTTATGGCTTGGAGTCAACTCAATGGCAGTAGGTTTGGTGGGACTGCTGGTGATGTCTGGGGTTTATAATTTATAAATTATTTCTGCAGCCTTCATTTTATGTGATCTTCCAAAAGGCCCTGGAACCTAGAGGAGCTTATATCAGAACCTGCCTCTGGCAGGTGATGATTCAGTGGTCACACCAGGACTGCTGTTGTTTTCTTTCATTTAAAAATTCTGATGGTGTCCAGGCCCCTCCCTCAGCAGCGCCCAGCTGAATGCCACACCCGCCGTTGGCTCTGCCACACAAGCCGACTGAAAAGACAAGATCAACATGGTTTTTCTTTATCTTTCATATCTTATAAGATATGTCAACGTCTGAAAACCACTGTGATAATTAATCTTCCCCCTATCCATCCACACGCGCAAAGGAAAAAAACCTAGCTGAAGCTGAACCCTTAACCTGGACCCATAATGTGAGATAATTGTTACATTCCTGTTCTTTCTCACTTCCTCTCAGTCTCCATTGTCTCTCAAATAGAGTATTCATCATCCTCCACAAAAAAAGAAGCGGCTCCCTACAGAACAGGTCTGTGAGGAGCGTGGGGCTTGCTCTCCGCACTAGCCCTTCCTTGTCAGCATTTTCAACACACAGCTTCTCCTGCGTGGTCCCGGCTGCCGGGCTTTTATCGAGTGCTCTCAGGGCTCTTCCCCAGAGTGGGGCGCTGCTGGGGGTAGCACAGCTTATACCAAGATGCCAGCACCCCCCCACACACAAGTCTACACACCGTGCAGAACCTGGCTTTTCAGGGACTCCACAGTCTGTGTGTATCCAACCTGCCTCGGCAGACTCCGCTCCAAAACTTCCCCTCCACGCAGCTTCTCTTCTGCTAGGTGCGAAGCCAAGGTCTCCAGAAACAACTTTCCCGTGGTCCTTCCCATCACTCCCCACCTTCCATCAGTGAGACCACCTATAAAGAGCTACAGTCTCCAAAAGCCTCAGGGGCAGTTCCACCCTCCCCTGCAGGTCACTATGAGTCAGCATCAGCTCGATGGCAGTGAGATCAATGAGACCCCAAGATGAAGGCTCCTTGTAGCATTCATCAACAAGTATTTTTGCAGAGACTCCTTGGTTCACAGCAAACTCGAACCTCAAATTGCTGAAAATGGGCTGCGAGCCTGCGTGGTGTAAAGGGCTAATGCTCTGACCCAGGTGCTTCACAAGCCAAGCCTGCTTCCCAAAAAAAGTAACCATGGAAACCTCTACGGAACCCATCTCCTCTGATCCACCTGAGGTCACCAGGAGTCACAGCTAACTAAACAGCCACTGGGGATGATGGGAAAGAGTCCCAGCTAAGACAGACGCAGACCTCCAAGGATGCTGTCATGGTGGCAATGTCAAACAGTGGACCAATCACTGAAGGAAAGCCCAGAGAGCCTGTGCTGACCCTCACTGGACCAGATCAAACTCGAAACCGACAGGAGTCCTGCATAATGCTGCTCACGCACTCACCCAACGGACACTTAGCAAGCCAGGACGTATGAACAGCACTGTGTGTGCCCCACGGGAATGCATGTCCTATGGAACCTATGGGAGTTTATAACCTAGTAGGAGAGGCAGAGATGCAGTCTGAGGGCTCTACCCTGGGTAAGTGGGGCCAGGGGAATGACGGGCTCCATGAGTCCAGAACAGCTTCAGGGAAACATGGTATGGGTCAGACTTGTAAGAGAGACTAGGAATTTCTCTGGCAGTCCAAAGAAACAAGAGGGAAAGGGCGAGCGGAGAGCAGGAGAGGGAAGGGGAGAATGAGCATTGTGCTAGTAAGGTTCCAGGCAGGGGAAAGAAATGACTTCATTTATTGTAACATAGAGAATTTAATATGAAAAGTGTTAAGTAGATATGAAACCATTGACTAGGTGACTGAGCGATGAATAAAGAACTGTGAGAAGTATGAAAGCAGCAAATGAAGGAAGCAGCTGCCAGCCTCCAGCAGAAGAAACCAAGGAGGAAAACAGAGGTCCTCATGCGTGAGGGCGAGGGACACAGGTCTCAGAAGACGGGCACTGAGCTGGCGACCCTCACCTCTCTGTAGAGGTGCCAGTTAGCTGACGCCAGTGTCTCTGAGTTGGTGCTTGATAAAAATACATCTGCAAAAGTTGGGATTCAGCTGCTACTACCAGAAATATTTGCAGCTTCCTGCGTGGAGAAACGTGTCCACAACTAAATCTCTGTCCTGGCTCTAAACCAGGGGTGATGTTGCCTTCTGAGCAACATTTTCACAACGGAGCTAAACGCTTGGCTGCTAACTAAAAGGTCAGAAACTCCAGCCCACGAGCAGCGAAAGAGGCAGCAGTCGGCTTCTGTCAAGACTTGGGGCTCTGAAAACCTTGTGTCTGGGGGAGTTCTACTCTGTCCAGCAGTGTCATGCTAAGTCAGAATCCACTTGACCACAATGGTTTGGGAGACATTGTATATGGTCACAACTGAGCTAAATATCCTACAGCCCCCTCCCCAAACAAAACGTATCTAGTCTACAGTGTCAATAGCTCTGAAGTTGGGCACTCTAGTTAACATTGAGGTCCAGAAAGCGAGCAAACAGAGCAAGGTCCTGCTTCTCTTTCCAGTTGTAGAGTCTCCCTCTACCACCCCCTAGTGGCCAAGCGTAAGAGGACGCCAGGGGCAACGCAGAACCAGGAATTTGTATTGGCCTCAGCATCACACAACTGAGCAGTGTTTGAGAACAGCTGAGTGACAGCTTAGTGAGTGGGATAGGCCGCAGGGCAGGCTCAGAGGACAAGAAAGGACAGGAGGACACATACAGAAATGGCTTTGGAAGGGGAAAGTGAACGCCCCAGAGTGCTTCACGCAGTGTCTGGGACTGGAGGTGCCCCAGTATGTATTCAGTGAAGGACTTCAACAGGAGGATGGCTGAGCACTAGGAGCTATTGTGCCTAATGAGATCTGAAATCCTTTCACTTAGAAGTAAACTGACTGCCTCCTGACAGTGGGATTTCTTCTGCTATGAATTTGCTTTCTGCTTCTCTGTGGTGTTACCAGAAGCCCGGTTCTCAGAGTTTGTCAAAACTGCAGGGTCCTTTTAGCTTGGTTTTGGCTTGTTGTTGTTGTTGTTTAAGTAAGTGGGATCACATCACTCTTTCATCCATCAACAGTGTCTTTGAAGATGTTTGCATAGCTTTAACAACGATGTCTTCGGTGCTAGTGTACCTACAGGAAGGAGCTGAGGCTGGCTGCGCCTGAAAAGATGTACAGGGGCTGAAACCCTCTGTGTGGCTGCTATAGGTCAGGATTGACTTGGGAACAGTGCATGGGGTTGGGATTGGCTTATTTCCCCCCTTACCAGGTACTTTCTACCTTTGCCTCTCCCTTTATCAGGCCCCTTCCCTGTGTTTGAATGAGGACACAAAAGCAGATGGGGGAGCAGTGGTTTCTCTCAGTGGTGCCAGAGAGAAATGGGACTTGGACCTGCCTGTTGCTGTGTTTCCTCAGCCAATTCGACACCTGGGCCCCTAGAGGAGAGAGTAGAATAGACCTGCCTCCACAGGGTTTCCAAGACTCTAATCTACAGGCCTTTTCTCTGGGTTTCAAACGTCCCATCTTTAATACAGCAGCTACGCACTTAAGAGCCCACCACCTGGGTACATTGGGGGGGGGGAGGGCAGAAAGGTGGCATATCAATTGCTGTGAGGCGATTGACATTGGTATCTCACAGCTCTTCCCAACCTGGGCATGTCTTAAGCACATGTGGGTTGTGATGGTGTTCGAAACGCTTTACTTTTTCTTCCTCTACCTTAGATCTCAACCCACCTGCACAATCAATCACAGGACGTCAGCAGGTTAGTTTACCCCCAAGGAACTGGTTGAATAAGGCAGAGGAAAGAGAGCATCATTAAAAGGACCAGGCTACTGGTCAGGTAGAGACGGGTGGTCGATAGAACCTATGGCCATAAGCCTGGTAATGAACTCTTAACCGTGATTCCATGATTTCTGATCTTCCTCGATTAATTAAGGCAAGTTGAGGAAGGATAAAACCTGCCAAGGGTTTGATGAAAAGTCACATTCTTCCTGCCTGATCCATAATCAGTCAAACCATAAGGGGACCGATAACACTGGGAAGATGCCTACTCCTCAGCATAACCGACTGTTTAAGATCATAAGGGCAACACTGACCCCAGGGCAACGTTCAGAAGGGTAGAGACGAGGGCAGGATGACAACGGGAAACACGGGGAGAGACTTGGCATAAGTATTCTGCCATTGTGTGGATGGCAATCAGGGAGACAAAACACAATCTGTCGGGATGGCTGAACCCCACCCCGTGCTCAATCAAACTCCAGGGCAAAGTGCTGAGACAAGAGGTAGGCTCAGGACATGACATGACCCAGCCAGTGAGGGACGCTGACCTCAGGGGTCGCAGGGGCCTTAGTGTGTGTGGTGAGCGCTGAAGGGCTTGGGAGACCCCTAGGAAAAGGGGAGGCCAGGCTGTGCAAGGGGGACAGCACGTGCACGGTGCAGCCAGGTCTGCAGTCCAGGCAGAAAGGACAGTGATCTTGCAAGGGGAGACTGGAGTGATAAGTCAGGGCCAGCTCCACCAGGGATTTGTAAACTCTGTTAGGAATTGGGACTTTCTAATGGAACTAGCTAATTATGTGAGGACAGTCATTTATCTTCTCTGCATTTCAGTCTCCAAGTGTATAAAAGGGGAGGAACAGCATCTGCTTAGCCTTCCAAATGGGGTCTGAGCTGCTTAAATAACACACACACACACAGACACGTACGCATGCACGCCCTTATTGGAGCACGCACATGCACGCGCCCAGTCGGGTGGAGATTTGCTTAGGAAGCCGGCACACATGCTCACTACAGCCTCCCAAGTCAGCTTCACAAAACAAGATGCTGCACCTCTCCTCCCCTCCCTTTTCCCCCCACCCCCATGGAGCAAAAGGCCCCCCTGGAAAAGACTCTTCGCGGTCCTTTGGCAAAGCTCTCTCAAGCAATAATCCATAAAGGCAATCTTCATTGCAATCATATTTCAGCCCCCCTCTGCTAGAAATATAAATACATGTGACTTCAGCCTCCGAATGGCCTTTGTGCCTTCCTGCCCCCGGCCTGCGCCTGCCTAAGCGGCAGCCCTCGCCATGGGAGCCAGCCTGTGTGATAACATTATAATTTTGTGTACATTGTGCTGTCAGGGGCCATGCTGAGGCGAGCACGAGGAAATGGCAATTGACAGCGGGCCCCCATCCTCTTTGTGAAGATCTGTGGCTCCCCCCTCCGTGGCTTTACTGGGTTTGAGCCACTGGATTTGGGTGGCTTGCCCCACGAGCCATGGGCACAGGCACCTCCTGTCTCTTGCTTGAGTGCCTCAGAAGAACAAAGACAGCCACACATTGATATGTCCCAGGCAAAGAATATAGCTTGGAGAAGAAGGCAGGTGACAGCCACTGACTGCTAGTCTTCTAGACCACAGACACTGGGCTGTTTGGATCGAGCACCAAATCTGGCCAGGATAGCCATAGTTTGTCTCATCTCTGTAGTCAGAGAACCTTCTAACACACTGGAACTGCTCCCTGCCCAACTAACTCTCACGTCACTAATTCATGGCACTAGAACCATTTGAGACATATTTATTAAAAGCCTGTTATGAGCCAGCACCATTGGGTTCTGGGAATGCACTAATCAATGAGGCAAAATTGATCATTTCTGAAACTTTTACCAGGTAAGGAATCAATTGTCCTGTCCGTGAAAGGGCTGATCTTCCTCGATTAATTAGGGCAAGTTGAGGAAGGATAAAAGCCTGCCAAGGGTTTGATGAAAAGCCACGTTCTTCCCGCCTGTCGTCCTCACTTTGACGCCAGGGTCCAAAAGGTCTGACACTGTTCTTGCCTTTCCGCCTTCCTTCATTTGCATCAAGAAAGGAAGGCCAAGGCCTCTTACCAATCGCCCTACGCAATGCTCCACAGACTCAAAAGGAGCTCAGCTTATCTATTTAAATCCCCTTCCTGCAACGGGTATTTATCCACTGTCTATGTCTTAACCAAATGTAATGGATTTAGTTCAGAGCCCAGGGGGAAAGGCATGAATTCTGTGTTTGGAAGGAAAGCTACACAGAACGCAGATAAACAGATTCTCTTAAGGAAGAGAAAGGTGCTGTGAGTTGACGGGCATCCCTTGTGAGCTCTGGGGCTAGTCTTGGACGGTCCACGTGCTGGATACTCTCTGCCTTCTACCAAAGGCAGTCTTAAACCACACTCACCCCAGAAATGGAGCGACCCACCTCCAAGGAATACAGTAAGATGTGAGGCTGGGAGGAAACCTCTACCTCAGCTGCCATTGTCAAAGCAGCCATGGTGTTAGACAGGGCCCTGTCTGTCTCCTTCATAAAAGATCACACCCTAGGGGCGGGGGAGGAAGACACCACCAGCAGTTCAATCTTCCAGGCAAGGCAGCCTCTGCAGACGCCTAAATCCTAAAGCACCGCAGCCAAAGGCTGCAAGTCCAATCTACTGAACACCCAAGTGAGCCCTGCCGATCAAGCAGGGAAAGAACACCGCCTGACAACATATTCAGATGAAAGGAGAGTTCCCAGAGAGGCCCTTTTGTGAATCGGCTCAAAGTTATCACATGAACCTCAGATTAAAACTGGGGGAAACAAATACAACCGAATCTCATTCTAAAAGCAGGTCAAGCTCTTGCCAGTGCTGGTGAGAATGGGATATGGAACCAGAACTGGGCTTACTCAGTTCTTTCTCCACTGCTAAGAGCTCTGAGAAAAATTGCTTCACTTGGCCAAATCTTTTCTATGAAAGGAATGGAATAGCAGTCCCTACCTTAAAGTTATAATCCATGGGTGGTGTTAATGGTTTACGTACTTGGCTGCTAACTTAAAGATTGGAGGTTCAAGTCCACCAATAGGCTCAGAAGAAAGCCTGCAAGTTGACTTCAGAAATGTCAGTCCTTAAAGGGCCTCTGGAATCCAGTTCTACTCTGACATGCATGGGGTGCCATGAGTCTGAATCACCTCCACAGCAGCTGGTTGGGTACCTTACGATAGCATAAAGAGTTAAGTGAGATAATGCATGCAGAAGAATTTTGGATACTATCTGGCTCACTGTAAGTACGAATTACAAATGAACAGATAAAAACCAACTATGACATATGCACAATGATGATAACACTCATAGAACTCCTGTTCGATTAAAAACAGAAAGCCAAAGGCAACAGAAACTGCATCATTCTGTCTCTAGGAGGTTCAAGAATAGACAAACCTAACTGGTCAGAATTGTGCCTGCCTCTGGAGGAAATGCTCTGGAGGGAGCATGCGGGACTTAGAGGACTGGAAATAATGTCTGATAGATGGATATGATGGTTAAGTGGGTGTATCTCATTAAAACTCTCCCATTACATGTATATACAAAATACTTTAATATTTGCATTTATATGTTTATGTATTCTTTTACATAGTTTTATAAATATATCCACATCTCCTTTTATATGAAAAGCATCTCTGTATATGTATACTTTTTAAAAAGAAGACATGATTGGGTCTGCAATGAGCTTAGCACCTTAGGATATATCATTGTGCCTAGCGCTGATCTGGACTCCGAGGAGAGATATAGAACGTGGCGTGCCACCTGGCACAACTCAAAAGGAGAAGAAACAACTGCAAGTATCTAATAAAAAATTGAATGGTGACTATACAAAGTATGACTTGAGGAAAACTGGTAGTCATCAAAAATGAAATGAAGCACACCAAGATAGATATCCTGGACATTCATGGTAGAAATAAACCTATATTGGCCATTGACTCACTCACGTGGTCTCTGCCAGGAATGACAGAGAGAGGAGGAAGGATGTCCTATTTGTTCTCAAAAAGAACATTTCAAGAACTATCCTGAAAGTCAATCCACTCGGTGATAGAGAAATATCTATATACGTATAGGAAAGGCCAGTTAATATGGCTACTGTTTAATTGACACACCAATAACTAAGGTACAAAATGAAGACATTGAAGATTTCAATCAGCTTCAGCAGTCTGAAACCGATGGACTATGCCAGCAAGACAGGATGACAAGGACTAGAGATTGGAACGCGAGAATCGGAAACAAGAAGGATCGCTAGTTGGAACACAGGCCTCGGTGATGGAAGCAATTCTGGAGGCCACATGATGCAATTTCACAAGGCCCATGAAGGAGTCCTTGTAGACATCTTTTCCAACAGCACAATAGCAAAGACACACTTGGACCTCACCAGATGGAATACATATGAATCAAATCAACTCTTAAAAGAGTCAAGCAGATTTCAAAGACAGGGTACAAAAGACAAAATAAAGTATTATAAGGAAATGTTCAAAGACCTGGAATTAGAAAAACATTCACCACCTCAAGATGAAAGAATTGAAGAGGCAATTCAAGCCTCAAGTTGCAGTAGTTAAGGATTTTATGATGAGCTATATATTACATGATTCAGGAAACGTAAAGGAAGGAATACACAATCACTGTATCAAAAAGAATTTGACTTCCAAACACTTCAGGAGGTAGCATGTGATTGAAAATTGATAGTATCCAAGAAAGAAGTCCAAGTTACACTGAAAGCATTGACCAAAAAAAAGTTCTAGAAATTGATAACAGTACCAATTGAGATGTTTCAACAACCTGATGCAGAGTTAAAGGCACTCACCTACCTATGACAAGAAATTTGGGAGACAGCTGCTTGAACCACATCCTGGTGGAGGTCCATGTCTGTGTTGGAAAGCAGTCCAACAGACTGCATTCTCATCAGCCTTGCTTTTATGGAACATTCTGCAAAGCATATCTGTTTGTCCACCTGCATATGGGGCAATGGAAAGTACCATGGCGTGGGTCAGGCTCCCCTTAGTCCTCAACGTAACACCCTTGTTTTCCTGCACTTTAAAATATCACGTCGGCGTAATTGAATGGAGTAAAGAAAACAGGTCAGGCTCAGGAGTGGAGTGTGATGTTGAGGAACTGTGTATATTCTTAGGGTGTTCAGGAAACAACCTCTCCAAGAAGTTCATATGCAAACAGGAACCTGTCTTCTATAGAGCTGACTTGGTTTGAGCGATAGTCTTTAAAGAGACCAGTCTGTGTTGCTCTCACCAGAGTAAGCTTTTGTTTCTCCTCCAAATCTCTCTAACTATATCCCTTAAAGCAATCCCACTTTTATAATTACAATTCTTTATAATTCAAGGATGACATGCGCACTAACATTCAAAACACTTATCTGAAACAATGTTGCATCATTTTATTATGACCTGGGTCCTCAAAGCTTCAAATAATTTAGGGTATAGTCACCAGATTAAAGGGGACAACCTCCTTTCAAATTCACATATGCTTGGAATGTCCAGGTCACTAGACCCCTACAATAACCAGTCAGTGATTTTTCTGTTATGTGAACATTATGAGTGGGAGAGTAGGAGAAAAACGAACAAGTCGGATGTCTCCCTTGAAGAAATATATAACCGAATGCGTGGGCCAGTCCCATGTACAAGTAGCATCAATGCAATGTAGTGAGTGCTATAATTACATTGTGTCTAAGCCTTGGATAGATATTGTCCTGGCGCAAGTAATGTAAGGGTCCACTGCCCAACCACGGGAGATGATAATTTGGATGGGAAGGTGAAGTGGAAGATTGAAAGTAGCTTTCCCACCAAAGACAGCACCAATCATATCTCAAAAAGGAGTCTTTCTTCGCTGAGTGGTAACTGTGCACTAGGCAGTTACTGAGCACTGTGATGAACAGACAAGGACCCTGCCTGCCCTGAGGACCTCAAATCCAGTAGAGGAGAAAGACTTGTACACAGAATTTAAGAATGTATATTTGTAAACATATGCATAGACTAGTTGGGAACATAGATAAGGGGATGTTTCTTGGATACTTTAGGGGGCATTAGGAAAAGAAAGCAAGGATTCCTTGCTCTTTAGGCAACAGTAGCAGGATTAGTCTGGATCCCAGAAATGTGGTACAAGATGCTGCGGTCTGGCAAGCAATCACAAGAAGTGGAAGACAAGCAGAGTTAATAGGAACCTTTACTGAATACTTGCTGAGTGTCTGACCCTGTTGTTGGTGTTTTATATATACAGACTCATTGCATCCTTTCCAAACAGGCAAGTAATATGATCATAATCCCCATTTCACAGCAGAAAAACTAACAAGGTAGAGCAACTTACCCACGGCCATTCAGCAAATGGGTTATGGATCCCAGAGCCAGGCCCTCTACCGCTGCACGGTTGCTAGGAGTCTAGTGGCCAAGTTGAGGATGGTCAACTTTGCTTTTGGGTAATGGAAATCCATGTATGGTTTCAAATTTGAGTGTGATGAATAGGTTTACATCTTTGGGAGATTGAACTAGCTGCGGTATTGGAAACAGGATTAGAAGGACAAGAGCCAACCAAAAAAGGATCTATCGGGAAGGATTGCACTGGTATAGGGAAGAAAGACAGAAGACCTGAAGGTAAAATGATTGATCGATAGCTGCCTAAGTGCTGGGGTCACACCGGCTGTTTAAGAGGAAGAAGTGGCAGCATGTGGTGACAGGTAGGATGCAGGATATGAGAGAGAGGTTGGTGCAAAGGACAGTTCTTCAAAGCTCAGATTCAGTCTTGACAGACAGTCTGCCCTTAAAGTAAGGGGGAAATAGGATAGTCTTATAATGCTAAGAACAGTGTTATACACAACACATGACTTTCTTGTCAAGTCCTAGAGTCCAGGTGTGTGAATTCAGAAGGTTAATCTGAATAACAACCATCCTTAAGCAGGCTGTCAGCCCCAAGATTATCTTGCTTTCTTTCCCCATCCTTCCCCCAAACCCTGTCTCCTTCCTCCCCTCCTTCCCACTATTTTGCTAAGTGAAAAATACCTTATTTTTTGTTTTCAAAAACTGTGAAATAACACATGCACATGTAGAAAATTCAAGCCAAAATTAAGAGAGAATAAATTTTGCCTAAAGAGCCCTGGTGATGTAGTGGTTAAGTGTTAAGCAGTTCAAACCCACAAGCCACATCACAGGAGAAAAATGAGGCTTTCTGCTCCCATCAAGATTTACAACCTCCGAGAGCCACAGAAGTAACTGCTCTGTTCTATACGGTTTCTATGAGTCAGAAGCAACTAAATGGTAGTGAGTGTAAGACCCCACCCTCACGGTCCCCCTGGTGAAAGTCTAGAGATTTATAGTTGCACAACATACACTGGGACACACACTCACACACTTGCACACACTGTAATGCTTTTTCTCCTTTTGAAGCAAACTTTCCTCATTTGGAATACCGTTGCAATCCTTCAAGGTCAGTGCCTATGACTCTGACACATCTTTTCCTGTGACTGTTATCCCATTACCTATAAACACCATAGACTATGAGTAGTTCCCGCGATGGTCAAGTGAGGAGATGGGCAGTACTCACCCCTCAAACAAACAAGCACGGCAATTACAAAGGTGCACACAATGGACAAAAGCACAGTTTCAAGCACTCTCAAAACCACCCAATAATGTAGACGAGTCAGAGAAACATCAGTGTTAGAAAAACAGCTGAACTTTGCTGAGAAGGGAATCTGCTGCGTTCTTGCCTGGACTGCCTGCATTTCCAACATTCCTCAGGATTGATGGACACGGAAGGGCTACGGAGGAGGAGCAAGCCTTGAAGGTTAGCAACTCGCTGCCAGATAGAAGAGGATGCACTGGATTTGAAGGGGTGGGGGAGGCCTATGTGCCCAATGGTATTCCCAGTAGAAGCAATGATCTTGGAAGTCAGCAAGGGAGCAGCACCAGCTCCACTTGTCTGAGGTCACAGTCAGGGTTGGGAGCGGTACATTGCTGCTTGAAACTCTTTGCGTGGCCCCCGTTCATTGCACACTCCCAGTTGATTCTGAGGCTGAGAATATCTACAAAGGCAACAAGAAAGGACACAGGAAAGGGCCAAAATAAAGGAAAAATCTGAGAGTTGCCTCAGTTCTGAATTCCTTTTTTTACACACACCATTACATGGCTTGAACACAACCTCTGTCAAGTTATTAACTGGTCATTAAGCTATGCAGACACAAGTATACTTTGTAGGCTTAAAAAATAGCAACAACACCAAAAAAATTAACAGAGACAACAGTGGTTGTATACCAGGGGAGGAGGGACAGATGTCACAGATTTAAACCATGTAAGTTACTAATCAAAGAAATGAATAGACAAAACCCAACAATAACCTTCAGAGGTAGCGATCATAATTTAGAGTTGCTCAAATACATTATCCAAAATGTCCAGTTTTCAACAACCGCACACACACATACAAAAGGCAAACAAAATTAAAGTGGTCCCCGTACTCGGGGAAATAGACAATCTACAGGAGCTGGGTTTGAGGATTCCTAGATGTTGTACTTAGCAAAGATAAACAACTTCGAGTCAGGTAGTGCAAGTATTTCAAGAAGCACAGCATGCTACAGCCCTACGATTCCCTGGAGGAAAGGGGGGGCATGGGGGAACATGGAAGTATCTCCACTTACTATTTCTCAACTTCTCTATTTCACAAAGTTGTCTGGGACAAGATTGAAACTGGTGGTGGTTACGTGTCAGCAACACCAGAAAGTGAAAAAGGATAGAAGAACTCTTTGGAGAAATAATTACTTCAAATTTCCCAAATAGGTGGAAAATATTAATCTACGGTAGATTCGGGTTGGCAGAAGGAAATGTCTTAAATGTAAAGATGCGCCAACAGAGATTATCCAACTCGAAAAGAGAAAGAGAAAAAATAATTTTTTTAAAAAAGGAAATGAACAGAGCTTTAGTGACGAGTGGCATAATGCCAAGCATAACAACATATGTGTAATAGGCATCCTGGAAGAATAGAAGAGAAAGAAGAAACAGAAGAAACATATCTAAAGCAATACAGACCGAAAATTTCCCAAATTGGTCAAAAACAATCTACAGGTTTCAAGAAACTTAATAAACCCACAACAACTTAAATATGAAGAGATTCACACCTAGACACATTGCTAAATAATAAAAAGTCTATTACGATAGAGATTTCCAATATTACTTTTATTGAAAGCAATAGGAGAGTGAATAATTGTCTGGTTATCTCCCTAGGATAAATTGCTAGAGGAAAATTATTAGGTTAAAGAATGTTCCTTTCTTTGGTATTTCGTGGCCCCTCTAATTCATCTAAGTCTCAGAGACCCCGTTTGCTTTTCCTACAGAGCTTTGCCACTCCACCACCTCTAGCTTTGTGTGCTCCTTCAAACTCGAGCCTGGATGTTTTCCTGAAAAGACCTCCCTGACCACTCACTGACAATCAGGACTCTTTCCTAGGTCCCTACTTAGTTATTTTATAGATTGTAGTATGTTTCTCCTTTCTGTGATTCCTTTTTCTACAGCTGCCTGCATGCACTATGACAGAAGCATGGTCTGCCTTTTTCACCACCGTGCACTAACATTTAATACAGTCCCAGGAACATACTGGGATGTAATAAATGTTCATTAAGTGAACCAGCTTCGCTCAAACCAAATCACACTGGAATTAAAACAAAAAGCCTGCTACCGCCAGCTCTGCTTTCAAAGTTCCCATTTCTGACTTTATTGTTGTTGTCGTAGCACAGCATTAAGTCAGTCCTCAGCCCCTGGCCAGCCCACACAGGAGGGCCAGACCATTGTGATCCCAATGGTTTTCATTGGCTGTTTTCATTTTCTTTCCTTTGGGAAACAGATCACAAAGCACTTCTTCCTAGTCTGTCTTTGTCTGGAAGCCCCACTGAAACTTGCATCATAAGAAATCACAAGCCTCCACTGACTGACGGACTGGTGGCGGCTGTGCGTGAGATGCAATGGCTGAGAATTGAACCCAGGTCTCTGACATGGAAGGTGAGAATTCTCTCACTGAAGAAATGCTGCTCCATCTTTAACTTTATTCGGCCTGGTTTTTTCTGCCCTAGCCTCTGTGACATATAGCCTGTCTCTCTCATCTCTAGTCTCATCTCCCCTTCTCTGACATCCCATCCCTGGGTTTGATAGGCTGCTTTGGACTCCCTGGGTTTACTAGTATGCCCTCCAAAGGAGGGCAACAGTTCACAAATTCACACTGAGTCTTCTGATTCACAGCAATTTAGGTTTTCTCTGCACCAGTTTATCACATCAACTAGCTGGACCTATAATTTCAGACTACCTTGTCAAATCATCTTGACTCAAAGGATGGGTCCCTAACTGGTCTGTAGGAGAGGGCCGCTGTTAGCTGTTCTTCTGTGCAGAAATTAATGCATAACTGGAAGACCTGAGATTCAGGGAGGAGGCTGTGTATGACCAAATGATAGCAACAACAGCACATTTATGTAAAGAGCACCCCAGACTTGTATTTCTTGTGAAGCGTGCAATAACACCTGCTAGAGTGGGCTCCAGAAAGAGCACCAGCCTATACCCTGCGTTGTTGTTGGCTACAAGGGATGGCAAAACACTCGCTGGTTTCTTCATTTCCATCTTTTGTTTTAGAAATTGAAAATGGAGCAACTAGAACTCTTTCATTTATCACTGTGAAGGAGTTGTAACTCAATTTACTTTTTAATTTTTCCTTCTCAGCAGCAATGATAATGATAACAGTTACCATTTATCCACACCTACTGTGCCCCTAGTATAATGGTCCAGAGAGATGGGTACCATTCCCATTCTGATCAGGAGGAAAATGACACTCAAAGAAGCATGAGCTGAAAGATGGCAAGGCTGGGCTTCAAACCCAGGCTGGCTGTCTCAAAAATCCTTCCTCTATTATCAGTAGTGACTCAGCTGTTCAGTAGACCAAGTTCAGTTGAAAATAAAACTTCAGAATTACCAAACACTAACAGAGACCCTGTGTCAAACGATGAAATGTATGTTAGATATTACAACTTTATGATATAGATCCAAGTAATGGTGGGTTACCTATAACTTTCGCTATTTTCACGTAAACTCTATTTCATAAGGTGGGTTTGGAACAGGTTAGAATGAGCACTGAGTGTGTTTAAGCAAAGAACATATGAAGCAGGCTGGTAGAAAGCATCATTCCTTGAAGACACCTCCCTAAATCTGAGGTGCAGGTAGACGTAGCCATTCAGCAGAGGCGATTAGTTTAAAGGCCTTTCCAATCCACTCTTAAGTTGTTTCATGTTCACTTTAAGATTATCTTAAATCATTAAAAAATGTTCATGTTGAAACTATTAAAATGTTGCATGCTGGTCAAGAAAAGGTGGATGCGGTTCTCATGCACGCCTCATAATTGGCATTGTGTGATGCTGCCACACTCATCTCCCACTGGGGATAACCAGAGCATGGCTTCAGCTTCAGGGATAGATTTTACTCCCGGTAGAAATGTAGCAGAAGGCACCTCCGTGCCTTACCAAACACAAGAATCTCGCCCTCACCTCATCCTCTTAGCTTCCTGTTGAACACATTTCATTTCCTCCATTTTTGAAGAGGAGTAAAATCTGGGGTCACATCTGAATTTTGAAGAGGCATGAACTCTGGGCTCACATTCTGTTGGTAGATGTATTACATTTGGTTAACATTTTTCATGTTGGGAATATTGTTAAAACAGGAGATTTCACAAAAACCTGACTCTGCCTTTTTTTAAAGAAATGCTAGTCTGGACTACTCTGAGCACTGTTCTCACATGGAAATGACAGAGGAGGTGATGAATAGGGGTTCCCTTACAAGGGAACAGGGACCCTCTCATTCACCACAGTCTGCCACACCCTAATGTCAACCAGCCCCCAATAATCACCACACGTGCACGGTTACTTTCCTTATGAGAAAGCAAAGCAAAGGCACCCACCAATCTCCCTTCAAAGGAGGAAATAAAAGCCAGCCTGAGAGCCCTAAGGTTCTGACATGAAGCTCACTCGCTCTCTCCAACTGCTGGGTCTCTAAATCATTTGCCTTGTGGGTCCTCAATGTAGGGGAGAATTCAAAGGGCCCACATTCTCTCACCTCTCTGTGTTTGCATATGATTCCTGAAAACATATCCAATTCTCTGTGAATCAGTTGCAAAATGATTGCAAAACGAGGCTCTCCTCTGAATCCATGTTCCCTCTACCTGTCAGGAGTGCAGTAGAATCTATTTGATAACATCTGTAGAAAGCGGTGAGCCTCACAGATGTAAGTACATACAACAGACTACCCCTGTTAACACATGGAGCATTATTAAAGCTGCTTATCTACCTTCAAGTGACACTCTCATCTAAGTGGTTAGCAACCCATGGGTAGAGCATGCTCAGCAGCATTTCAAGCTCAAGGTATATTGGAGACTTATAAACCAACTAAATTCTGTGCAAAAATCCCTGGCATACGGGAAGAGGGGAATAGAGGGAGAAATTACAATATGACCACTGCTACTGCAAGAAAGGAAGCAGATGGGAGGTGGTGAATTTGTAAAACAGTGTCACTAACCTTGAATGAAAGCCTCGTACCATTTATATGCACAATTTCCTTTAATTCTTAGCAAAAACTCCAAAAGACATCGACAAATATCTGTTTCAGAGCTTTAAGCAGGTTGAGTAACATTTTCAAGGATATAGAGCAAGTTAAGTGGAAAAATCAGGATTCAGCATCAACATCTGACATGCAAATTTGCTTCTCCAGACCCTGTGATAGATTTTACTGGTTTTGCTTTGAAAGGCATTATTGAAGTATATTTTACATGTCTTTTTTTAAATCTTTATTTATTTATTTATTTATTTATTTTAACAATTTATTGGGGCTCATACAATTCTTATCACAGTTCATACATATACATACATCAATTGTATAAAGCACATCTGTACAGTCTTTGCCCTAATCATTTTTTTCTCCTCTTTTCTTTTTTTACATTTTATTAGGGACTCATACAACTCTTATCACAATCTATTTTACATGTCTTAACAATACTTTTAAGTGTACAACTCCAAATGTTTTAGCATATTAACAGAATTGTGTCACCTTCACTCAGGGTTTTGAGCGGTTTCATTCTGCTTTGATCTATGATAGTTTAGGTTTTGTGTCAACTTGGCTGGGCCAGGATTCTCAGTGGGTTGTCAGTTAAGACCCTGTACTCTCCCATGATGAGATCTCTTTGGCGATGTGGTTTGCTTCGTATATAAGTGTGGGAAAACTTGCCTGTTTTTTCCTGGGTCTGGATGTATATGTAGTTCATAGTCTGGCTTCTAGTTCTTTGAACAGAAGCCAAAACTCACTGTATTTTCTGCTAATCCTGGCAGTCACCATCTTACCTACCAACTTTGGACTTGTTTACTTCTGCAGCCAGAAGCCTACCATCTAACCTACCGATGTTGGATTCATCAGACCCCGCAACTGAGTGACTCTGAAGAAACCTCCAGCCTGACAGCTAGGCCACACACTTGAAACTAGCCTGCCTCTGCAACAGTGAATCATTTCTCTGATAGAAACCTCTCTCGACTATCCATATATATGCTTCACTCGTTTTGCTTCTCTGAAGAACCCATCCTAAGACAACACCCCTGCTCAGCAGAAGGCCAAACCCTAATGAACTGATATGAAACTCTTCTGCCACCACAATCTGTCTTAGAACATTTCTATCATCCTCCAAATTTTTCTTGTGCCCATTTTAAACTCCATTCCATCCCCCAGCTCCAGGAAACTAATAATCTATTTTCTATTCCCACATGCGACTTGCTTTCCTAGGAATTTCTTATCATTTCACTTGTTATATATACAGACGCCTTTTTTTTACATCTGGTGCCTTTCATTTGTCATAATGCAGTCCATGAAGAACAAAGTAGCCATCGGTCAGGAATTTAAACAACTGGCTTCTAAGCTACGGCTCTACTCACACCAAAGCTGCCCTTGTGGGCCATTGTTCTCACTTAGAATTTAAAAATCAAACAAATTCACTGCCGTTGAGTCAATGCTGACTCACAGCGACCCCTGTGGGTTTCTGAGACTGTACCTGTTAGAGGAGCAGAAAGCCCAGTCTTTCTCCCTTGTTGTGACTGGTGATTTCAAACTGCGTGCCATGAAGATCACAGCCCAACGTGTAAAAGCTTCACCACCAGGGCCTTTTCACAACAATGGGGGCATTGTTCATTTCTGTGTTTCCAGTACCAGGCATAACATTTGCTATGTATAGTGCTTTAGTGACTACTTATTAAATGAATGGGAATAGGTATATCAATATTTGTGATGAAATAATACATTTGACTTTACTGATTCGCATGGAGAGCTAAACAACATAAACTTGGTCTGAATGTCTCCAGATGTATATTATTGGAAGGAAATGAATCATAAATTTCAGGAGCACTTTCTTTGTGCAAGGTGCTGTCACTTGCTCTGAAAGCTTCAAAGGAACATAGGGCAGTGTCTGATGAACACTGGAGTAGAGATACTAGCGAAGGAAACGGATTTATGAAGTGTCTAGCTGCCTTACTTATGAGGGACTTCAAAAAGTTTATGGGAAAGGGAATTAAAAGATAAAAATAAAAATATTGACGTTATTTCTCAACATCAGCTGCATCAAGGTCAAGACACTGTTGTAAGTGATTATCTTAGACATTTGGTCCTTCCCTAAAGAAAACATAAAAGATAAAATGTTTAGACTTAAGGAACTTTGAAAAGATTTGGGGAAAATAGAATTAAAGATAATGGTATTTTTTCCCTAAATTATTTCACATATTACACTAGACTACCTTGGTTTTGCCCATGTAATTACCTTTATTAGTGCTCTTTTTTATATATAGCTATGAATTACTTTCTAGTATCCTTTCTTCTTCCAGTTACAGAACACCCATGAGTAATTTTGATAGGGCCAGTCCGGTGGAGTTGAACTCCCTCAGCTTCTATATATCTGGAAATGTTTTCATTTTACCCTGATTCTAGAAGGATAGTTTAACTGGGTATGTGATTCTTATTTGCCTATCCCCCACCTTTTTCAGCCCCTTACATATATCATTTCATTAGATTCTAGATCTTTAATGTTTCTGAGGGAAAAAAATGACACCTAATCTTTTTTTATATTGTTTTATTAGGAGCTCATACAATTCTTATCACAATTCATACATACATCAATTGTGTAAAGCACATTTGTACATTCATTGCTCTCATCATTCTCAGAACATTTTCTCTTCACCTAACCCTCTGTTATCAGCTCATTTTTCCTTCCCTCCCCACTCCCCCTCTCTCATGAAATCTTGATAATTTATAAGTTATTATTTTGTCATATCTTTCCCTGTCCAACGTCTCCCTTCACCCACTTTACTGTTGTCCATCCCCCAGGGAGAAGGTTATATGTAGATCCTTGTAATTGGTTCCCCCTTTCCAACCCACCCTCTACCCACCCTCCTGGTACTGCCACTCACACCACTGGTGCTGAAGGGATCATACACACTGGATTCCCTGTGTTTCTAGTTCCTATCTGTACTAGCGTACAACCTCTGGTATAGCCAGATTTTTAAGGTAAAATTGGAATCATGATAGTTGGGGGAAAGAAGCATTTAGGAATCAGAGGAAAGTTGTATTTTTCATCGTTGCTACATGGAACCCTGACTGACTCATCTCCTCCCCAAGACCCTTCTGTAAGGGGATGTCCGGTGGCCTACAAATGAAGTTTGGGTCTCCACTCCGCACTCCCCCACCATCACTCACAATGATATGATTTTGTGTTCTGATGATGCCTGTTACCTGATCCCTTTGACACCTCGTGATTGCACAGGCTGGTGTGCTTCTTCCATGTGGGCTTTGTTGCTTCTGAGCTAGATGGCTGCTTGTTTACTTTCAAGTCTTTAAGATCCCAGATGTTATATCTTTTGATAGCCTGGCACCATCAGCTTTCTTCGCCACATTTGCTTATGCACTCATTTGTCTTCAGTGATCACATCAGAGGGGTGAGTGCACAGTGATATGATTTTTTGTTCTTTGATGCCTGATACCTGATCTCATCGACACCTCGTGATCACACAGGCTGATGTGCTTCATCCATGTGGGCTTTGTTGCTTCTAAGCTAGATGGCTGCTGTTTACCTTCAAGCCTTTAAGACACCAGATGTTATATCTTTTGATAGCCGGGCACCATCAGTTCTCTTCACCACATTTGCTTATTCACCCACTTTGTCTTCAGCGATTGTGTCAGGAAGGTGAGCATCATAGAATGCCAATTTAATAGAAGAAAGTATTCTTGCATTGAGGGAGTACTTGAGTGGAGACCCAATCTGCAACCTTAATACTAAACCTATAAATATATGCACATAGATCTATTTTCCCATCCTCATATACAAATATATTTACATATGACACCTAATCTTATTGGGAGTCCTTTTGTTTATTTCTTTCTCACCACTTTCAGAATTTTGTCTCTTGAACTTTTGAGAGGCAAACTATTAATATCTTCTTGGGGTCATCTGGCTTGGGTCTTTTTGAGCTTCTTGGATTTGTAGATTCATGTCTTTTATTAACTTGGGGAACTTTTTAAAATTGTTTCTTCAAATATTTGTACTGTTGCTTTCTCTCATCTCCTTTTGGAATTTCCATTATGTGTACATTTTTTTAAATTAAAAAAATAAATAGACAAAAAAAGAACAGTGGGTCTTGGGAATTTAATCAATGTTGTCTTTTTACATTATTAACTTAAGAAAAATTGATTCCCTTGAAAGACTTTCTTTTAAGATTAGAAAACAAAACAAAAAAATTCTATAGAAACTCTCCTCAAATTGCCCTTTTTTAATAAGAGGAATGGACAAGAGCATTGCCACAGTACAGAGGGGCTCTCTGAGGAAGCTGTCTGGATGTTTTTCTGTTAAAGTTTTAGTTAATTTTCAAAACACTCTTCTAATAAGCATACATTTGATCCTCCAGAAAATCAAATGCCTTGAGTATTAAAAAAAAAAACTGTTGCCACATTTGCTCTTGATTAGTCTTAGTTTGCTTTGATGGGACCCATTGCACCTCTTGGTAGCCATTGCTTTGATTATGTTTTAACTTCAAGATTAATCTGGTAAAGCCATGTTTCATCTTCTATTATATAATTCTTCCAAGAAATGCTTCAGGATCCTGACCCTATTTGTTAAAAAACTTAATGGAAAGTTCTGTTCTTGTTTGCAACTGATCTGGGTGTAAAACATTCAGCATCAATGTCGTAGAAAGTTTGCTTAACTTTAATTCTTCAGTCAGAGTTGTGTAACGTGAACCAACTGAGATGTCTATGGCGATGACGGTTATTTTTTATGGGAATCATGAGTCCTCTTCAATCAGGACAGGGGCAGGATTCTTTTCCTTGCAAATTGGTAATGGATGGTGTAATACTGTAGGCTTCCTTTTTAACATCATCTCATCCCTTCTTTAAACAAGTTGTTACTTGTAAACTGCTGATTTCTTTTGGGACATTTTTCCCATAAACATTATGTAAAGAATCAATGATTTCACCATCCAAAAACCACCATAAATTTGATGTCTGTCCTTGCTTTAATTCTATCAGAATCTATATTTCTCTGGGCCAACTTCCTTTCAAACCAATGTTTTATCCTTCTTAATATCGCAAATTTGTGTGCAAAACCAAATTTAAAATCCATGCATCATTTTTCATAATATGAATTTCCATAAACTTTATGAAGACCCCTATATTCCATTTTCTTTTATCTCCAAAAAACCCACAAAGGTGTATATAGTAGCATCCCAGTTCCATACTTCGAAGTGACATCCTCAATCCTACATGTCCTTGGAGAAAAGGAAAGTTCTCAATATGACTTCAAAGCCCACTTTCTTTAAACACTTAGCCACAAGACTTGAAAAGTTACATTTGTGACAAAGGGGTAAAAAAAAGAGCACAGAAATACAAGACATAAACTGTCACAGGCTATTAAAGATTCACTGCAGAACTGCCATAAATTAAAAGGAGAAGGACTCTCTGAGACTTAATTTCTTTTTTTCTTCTTCTTGGGGGCTCATACAGCTCTTATCACAATCCATACATATATCCATTATGCCAGGCACATTTGTACATTTGTTGCCATCATAATTTATAAAATATTTTCTTTCTACTTGGGCCCTTGATATCAGCTCCTCTTTTCCCCTCCTCTTCTCTCCCACCCTTCTTCCCTCCCTCATGAACCCTTCATAATTTATAAATTATTGTTATTTTTTCCATATCTTACACTGACCAATGTTTCCCTTCACCCACTTTTCTGTTGTCTGTCCCCCTGGGAAGGGGTTATATGTAGATCATTGTGATCCGCTCCGTCTTCTTCCCCCCACCTTCCCTTTACCCTCCTGGTATCATTACTCTTATTATTGGTCCTGAGGGGTTTATTTGTCCTGGAGTCCCTGTGTTTCCAGCTCTTATCTGTACACATGTACATGCTCTGGTCTAGCCAGATTTGTAAGGTAGAATTGGGGTCATGGTAGTTGGGGAGAGCATTAAGGAACTAGAGGAAAGCTGTATGCTTTCTATGTATGCTCCTATACTGCACCCTGACTGGCTCTTCTCTTCCATGTGATTCTTCTTTAAGGGGATGTCCAATTGTCTACACATGGGCTTTGGGTGTCCACTCAGTACTCCCCCTCATTCACATCGATATGAATTTTTATTCTGGGTCTTAGATGCCTGATACCTGATCCCATCAACACCTCATAATCACACAGGCTGGTGTGCTTCTACCATGTGGGCTTGGTTGCTTCTCAACTAGATGGCTGTTTATCTTCAAGCCTGTAAGACCCCAGATGCTATATCTTTTGAAAGCCAGGCACCATCGGCTTTCTTCATCCCATTTGCTTATGCACCCATTTTGTCTTCAGCGATTGTGCTGGGAAGGTGAGCATCATGGAATGCCAGGTTATTAGAAACAAAGTGTTCTTGCATTGAGGGAGTACGCGAATAGAGGCCCAATGTCTATCTACTACCTTAATACTTAACATATAAATATATGTACATAGATCTATGTCCCTATCATTATATATAAATTTATTTACATATGTACATGCCTGCAATTAGACCTCTATAAATGCCCTTATCCTCTATTTCCTTTTACTCTCCTTAGTCCTACTGTCATGTCTGGCCCATAAATATTCTCTGCCAAGTGAGGCTTTGCAGAGCAGCTGCTGCTGTGGAGATTAGGAAATCTTTTGAGATAGGAAATATAAAATTAGTTGTCTGTGACTCTTTACAATATAGTTTTTGTTGCCTCAGAATTTTCAAAACTGTTTTTGAGAACAATTTGAGAATTGTTTTGAGAACACCAATACCTACCCCTTCCTTTATGAAAAGACGTCTGTGTGTGCATGTGTGTGTGGGGGGGGGGGGTGAGAGAGAGAGAGAGAGAGAGAGAGAGAGAGAGAGAGAGAGAGAGAGAGAATGTGTCTGTCTGTCCGTCTGTCTCTGGGTCTCTCTCTTACATGCACACACCATACCTGCATGCAACACCTCTTTTCTGAAAATCCTGACTCCATTTTTCTCCCCAGTGTCTACAAATTCAGCCCCAAGATATGCCCCATATCTATCACTTATTTCTTCACTTTCCACCTGGCTGTTGGATTCAATATCATTGCTTTAATAATCACATCTATATGGACACTAAATTGATTTCTCTGTTTGATATTTTCATTTCTAGCAAGTGTTGTCAGAAAGCCTATGAACAGCTACCATCAGCTACTGAGTTCTTGTACATGTGATCCTCAGTCACAAAATATTAATTTCCCTTCTGGATCCATGTGAACTCTTTCCAGGAAGCAGTGTTAAAATATTTATATATAGCTAAAGAAGACATATGAATGGTTAATAAACATATGAAAAGATTCTCAACTTCATTAGTCACTGGGGAAAAACAAATTTAAACCACAATGAGGTACCAAGTCTACACTCAACAGCATGGATAAGTGCTTGTGGGAACATAGAGAAACCAGACACACACAGTTTTACACATTGTTGTTAAGAAGGCAAAACTTCATCGGTGCTACATCACACCCTGACTGACTCATCTCCTCCCCTAAACCCCTAAACCCCTCTGTGAGGGGATCTCCAGTGGCCGACAAAAGGGCTTTGGGTCTCCACTCTGCACTTCCCCCTTCGTTCACTATGGTATATATATATATATATATATATATATATATATATATATATATATATACACCATATATATATATATTAATACAGCTTTCCCCGAGATCCTGGATGCTTCCTCCCCCCAACTACCATGATCCGAATTCTACCTTGCAGGACTGGATAGGGCAGAGGTTGTACACTGGTGCATATGGGAGCTGGAGGCACAGGGAATCCAGGGTGGATGATACCTTCAGGACCAAGGGTGTGAAGGACGATGCTGGGAGAGCGGAGGGTGAGTGGGTTGGAAAGGGGGAACTGATTACAAGGATCCACATGTGACCTCCTCCCTGGGAGACGGACAGCAGAGAAGGGGGTGAAGGGAGACTCCGGATAGGGCAAGATGTGACAGGATAACAATCTATAAGTTATCAAGGGCTCATGAGGGAGGGGGGAGCGGGGAAGGAGGGGACAAAAAAGAGGACCTGATGCAAAGGGCTTAAGTGGAGAGCAAATGCTTTGAAAATGATTAGGGCAATGAGTGTACAGATGTGCTTTATACAATTGATGTATGTATATGTATGGATTGTGATAAGAGTTGTATGAGCCCCTAATAAAATGTTTTTAAAAAAAAGAAGGCAAAACTTGTTTTTGTGTTAAAAAGTCTTGGTTGCATTCTGTGTCTTAAAGCATTTTATTTTTTTCTGATATTAATTAAGCCACTCCAGTTTTCTTTTGGTTACTGTTCATGTATTAGTGCATAACACATTCATAATTTTATTTTCATTTATTCAAGTTTCTGGATGAGTCTTGAAGATAGTGGATAGCTATATATTCTTTTCTTTTCCAGTCTGATGATCGTCTCTGTAATAGGAGTGTTCGGTTATACTTAATGTAATGATTGCTGTAGTTGGACTTACACCTGTATTTTGTTTATATGTATCAAAATTCTGTGTTCCCTCCTTTTCTGTCCTCCTTTGTATAAGACATATTTTCTAGTTTATCATTTTAACTCCTTACTATGTTATATATATATAAATATATGCCCAATAATATATATGAATACATACACATCTTTAAGAAAAAATATACACATCTTTATATATAGGTGTATATAAATACATTTTCTATAATTTAAAAAATATGGTTTCCTTTAGTCTTTAAACATCTTTATAATTGCTACTGAAAGCTTTTGTCTTTCAAGTTCAAATCTTGGCCTCTCAGAGGCAGTTTCTATTGACTGCTTTTTTCCTATATTTGAGTTCTACTTTCCAGTTTCTTTGCAGATTGCTTTATTTTTGTTCTCTTGAGAACTTGACATTTTAAATAATCTATGTAGAAATTATGGATTCTAATTACTACCAAGTGGATATGGTTGATATTTTTGTTTGGGCTTAATGTTTGTTTGTTTGTGTAGTGACTTGACTGGGCTAATTCTGTAGAATCTGCCTCCCCTAAATTCCACTACAGTTCTTCCCTTATTGCTGTTTTTATTTTCAGTTTTTGCTTCCTAGAAGTTGGCCTGGTCAGCACAGCTCAGTGGTCAAACTTGTCAGAATAGACACCCCGATTCACTACCATTTCCACCCTTTGCCAGTGAGTCTGCATGCAGACACGAGAGGGCATTCCAAGTGCAGGCAGTGCACACATCTTCCCCAGGATCTACTCTCTGGTAGCCTTCTTTCCTTTCCTCTGTGAGTTCCCTACACCTCACATGCACATGGGAAAGAATAGTTACCCGGGACCTTTTCTGATTTCTCCTGAATGGTACAAAACCTTACCTATGTGTTTAGTATCCCAGACCACCGGTGACATACGAGGGTTATCAAGGACCACTACGGCAAACTTAAATCACATGCTATGGGGAGGAACTAATCCCTAGAGGATGGCATTGAGCTTAGTAAAAGCAGAGGGTCTGTGTGGCCATTAGATTTTATGTCAACCTGTACCTGTGTGAAAGTGTAGTCCAACCTATCAGTCAGGTCATAGCCGGATGATGCTTCCTTGGGGTGTGACCTTTTTATAAGAGAGATACAGGGAAATTCTCCTCCTCTTGCTTTTTGCCTTCCTCCTCCCTGGGACTCTGACTGCTTCCAGGGGAAACCCCATATGAACTGCTGACCTAGGGAGCTGTAGGGGCTCTGCCATGTTTCTGCTGACTTTGGATGCACATGATTGCTCCCTGCTTCCTGCATCACCTTTCTGCATCATTGGCCTGCAGCTACATGTGTCTGAAGAGGATCCCAGCTGACATCACACCTATGGATTTGAGTTGGGATATGCTGGGATACCTTCTTGTTAGAAAATGATTTCTGGACATAAAGTTCTTTCATATATATATCACTGATTTTAACATATATATATATATATATATAGATATAGAGATCTGGTTTTAGTTCTCTAGACAACCCAGCCTAGCATGATCAATAAGCTGAATTAGCAACTTATTGATAGTTGCCAATAGTGGCTACAACATTGGGCTCAAATATAGTAATGCTTGTGAAATTGGAGCAGAAGTAAGCAATGTTTTATTCTATATTGTACATATGGAAGCTCTGAATCAGAATCAACAGCACCTAACAACAACAATGGATATCTCATTCCCAAGCTCTTCCTGTGAAATGTCTGACTGGTCTGACAAACTATGGCTTATTGAAACTATTATCTAACTAGGAAGTTGGTCTTCCAGGTGGTTTGCTAACAAGATTGCTATTATCTCTAACAATTCTGCTGGGGATACACTTCACTCCAAATCAAATCATCTTCTCTAGGAGCAGAATTTCTGATTTCTCAGGTTATTCTACTAAAATAGAATTATTCTATACAATATAGAGGAGCTGGTTCTACTCCTAAGAAAATAGGAAGACCTTCCCTAGTTCAGGACTGTCGAGGATTATGGAAGCAAACCTGATCTTATCCTAGAACTAGCACTAAGGAAAGCACCTTGCTTACCTATATAAACAGAAGCCCTGGTGGAATACATGTTCATGGATACATGTGGGGCCGCTAACCAAAAGGCCTGCAGCTCAGAACTACAGACTGCTCCTCAGAAAAAAGGCAAGGTTTTCTACTCCCACAAAGTTACACTCTTGGAAACTCATTGAGGCAATTCCACCCTGCCCTGTAGGGTTGCCATAAATTGGGATCAACTTGATCGTAGTGAGACCTATCTAAAAAGCATTCCTCTACATCAGTTTTCTAAGAAATAAAGATTCTTTAAAGCATGACTTATTATTTTCCTATTTCTAAAGTCATCCCATGCTTGACACCAGGACTGGAAAAAAGGTATGGATTGGCATACCGGCTGTGGCAATGGGCTGAACACAGCAACTATGAGGTTAGCATGGACAAGCAGTTGTGTGGTATCGTGAGTTGGAACCCCCTTGAGGTAATTCATTCATTGTGCCAACCTGGCAGATAAACACAAGTGGGGTTAATTGAAGAGTGGAGGGATAAATGACTCAGTGAGCCTCGCCTATGGAGTTCCCAAGTCTCTTGCTTTGTGGTGGTTGGAATGAGGTGCAGCTGCCTTAGCCAGTTCCTTGCTTTAGCTGGCAAGGCGCACTTCCTGTAAGACGTCCCTGAGGAGAAGCCGCATGGATCTGATGTAGCCCTGGGTGCTGGAGCAGCCATGTGGAGACCCCTGCCAGCGCTGAGATGCTTACATATTCACTGACTCGGCTTTCCTCCTGCAGTCGGCATCATTGCATCTGCTTTGTGAGATGGAGAAGAACTTTGTGGATTGGTGTTGGACATATGGGTTAATGTTGGACTTTTGGGCTTGGGCAGCACTGGGTGGGGATGTTTTCTTGATGTGCACTTAACCTTTATATAAAACTCTCTCTTATACATGTATTTCTGTGGATCTGTTTCTCTAAAGTAATCAGATTGACACACCACTCAATGACAACTAACAGCAGCAACAACAACCTCAACATTAATTTTGATTTTGTGGAGAATAATCCAGAATGGAATCCCACACCCCTGAATTCTGGATCAAGCTTCTTTCACCTAGACCATCTTGTGTACTATTTAGGATTATCTTCTCATTTTAAATGATGACAACAGCAAATAAAATAGAAAATCAAGACATCCCTGCTCTACAGGTCTTATCTAGCTACATGTAGAAGTCACTAAAACACAACGCAGTCAGCTAAAAACAATGTCTGTCCTTTAATCCAATTTGATGCTCATTCCAATTGGCTGGAGCATGAATTCTAAGAAATCGCTAGCTGTTCACAGCAGGTGCTAAGGTGAACCCATGTTCAAGGGAAAGCAATGTTTTATCTGACTAACAGATGTTTTGCTAGCTGACATTTAGAAATAAGTCAAAGTTGTTCTTTGTTATTATGCATAATGTATCCCAAAGAATAAATGAAAAAGCCTTTTCCTCTAATTCAGAATGTGTCTTGCCTCTCTGAAGGCTCTGATCCTTTACCTCTGAGGAGCTCAAGCATGGAAACCCATAGAAGAGCGTGAGATGGTGGAGTCTGTGTCTATGGGAACAAGCAGGGTGATGCTTAATGTTGGTAATGCCTGACAGATAAAGCAGACTTCCTCCAAATCAACCTGTCACATGAAGTGCCAAAATGGAAGTACTCTTCGCTGTACCCATGTCCATGCTCACGCCTAACCAGATCTGTAAGGGAGAATTGAGGTCATGATAGTGGGGGAGGAAGCATTAAAGGAGTAGAGGAAAGTTGTGTGTTTCATCAGTGCTATACTGAACTCTGACTGGCTCGTCTCTTCCTTGTGGCCCTTCTGTAAGGGGGTGTCCAATTGTCTACAGATGGGCTTTGGGTCTCCACTCTGCACTCCCTTCCTTCACAATGATATGATTTTTTTTCTGGGTCTTTGACGAACTCATGATCATACAGGCTGGTGTGCCTCTTCCTTGTGGACTTTGTTGCTTCTCAGCTAGATGGCTGCTTGTTTATGTGCAAGTTTTTAAGATCCAGATGCTATATTTTTTGATAGTTGGGCATCATCAGTTTTCCTCACCACATTTGCTTATGCACCTATTTCGTCTTCAGTGATCCTGTCAGGAAGGTGAGCATCACAGAATGCCAGGTTATTAGAACAAAGTGTTCTTCCATTAAGGGAGTACTTGAGTCGAAGCCCAATGTCCATCTGCTATCTTAATAATTAACAAATGTACATTGATCTATTTCCCTATCATTATATATAAATGTGTTTTTCAAGGTCGCCCATCTGTGGTATATTTTTTTATATACCACTAAGAAGCTAAGTCCCTGAGGAGTGGAAACAGCTCCTGTGGGTGGTGGAATTGCCTTGCTAAAAATCCACCTGGCCATTGTTTCAGGCCATATCAACAATCTGAGGATAATGAGTAGAAGCTGAGTAGATCCAGAGGGACCATCTGGGAACCCTATGCTGACTAAAACTCAAGAGACTTGATGTAACCCCTACATTCCAAAATCTGGGTGATCATTAAAGTCACCCAGGGATCTGTTGAAAATAAAGACCATTGCCTAGAGATCCTGATTCACTTGGTTGTATTAAAAAAAAAAAAAAGGTCCAGCCATCTGTATTTTCACAAGCTCTCCAGGCCATTCCACCACCAGCCAAGTTTGGGGACCTAGGATATATCCCAGGTCCCCGTGTGATAAGGCTGATAAGAGCTCTAAGCCCAGACATCCTCATGGAGTTTTCTGGTTGGTGATTAAGCATGGAAGCGAATAGCACATATCCTTCTTTAATACAGAGAAGTTCCATGCTAAGTCTCCTCTCTGACTTCACCTTCTTTGTCTTTTCTTATGGTAGTTATAAAGTTTCAGTCTTATGTCAACTAAGTCCACGTGGAAGAACCACACCAGCTGTGTGAGCTCAGAATTCTAAATAATAAAATCCAAATCTGAAAGAGGGAACTGTAGCAGAGCGCAAACTATTAACGCCTGGTTTGCAATAGTCTGTGGATGGCAGTGGAAGCCCCAACCCCATTTACAGGTTCCGCCCATGGAGAAAACCACATTGACCAGAGCCCAGGAATATGAACAGCTTTGCTGTCGAGAGCACTGTAGATTATGGCAGATTTAGTTAGGCTAAAATGTGACACATTGTCATTTCCTTGTGACCCATTTTAAAGTTGTTCTACTTTTTAATAATTTTTGCTTTCTTTTAGATTGTTTTTTTCTGTTTTCTTTTGAAATTGTTATTTTGTTTCTTTGCTTGCTTCTTGTTTGTATTTTGTATGGTTTTCTGTGTGCGAAATCCAGGATAGGTAAATCTACAGAGGCAGTAACTGAATTAACAATTACCTAGGGGAATGGCGGGGAAGCTTGGTGTGATAGGCTTTCTGTGCCAACGTGGCTCCGGTAGAACCATGTGGGTGGAATTTAACCAGTTAGTCAGGTCCCAGCTTGATTGGAAGGTGACCAGGGTAAGTAGCTTTCCAAAGCCAGCCTCCTTCTCTCTTTCTCCCTGGAGGTGAGCCACACACCCTCTCTGTGCTTTTACCTTTATGTTGACAAGCCACGGAGACCTGTGAGAGCCCTGGAGATGCTTCCACCACCACTGGATCCACAAGACTTTACACCCACTGGCCTGCAATCTTCCTGAAGTTTGCATCATTGCATGTGTTCCATGAGTCTGAAGAGGGATTGATGGACTAGTATCGGACTTATGGATAATACCAGACTTACGGACTTGATATGGACTGGGCTGGGACGTTTTCTTAATACACAATTACTCTTTGAAATAGAGCTCTTTCTAGCATACAAGAGTGTCCCTGGGTTTGTTTCATCAATCCAGTCTAACACAGTTGTGGAGAAATGAAAAGCTAACAACAATGAGTATAAGAAGAACATATTCTGAAATGTATTGCACTGATGATCACACAACTCATCTTAATATGATTAAATTGTATATGTGAAGTACATGCCAATAAAACTATTAATAAACTTTAATCAAGTTGCAGCCTTAAGTATGACATATTCTTCATGGGACGCTGTGAGTTGGTCCGGGAAATTATTAAACCTACTGGGGCAGTGAGAGCCAGCAAAGGCCGGTCTCTGCCTATTCAGCAGTCTGAAAGGTGTTCTAACATGTATGCATTGACCTTGCTCTGGGTGGCTAGGGTCTAAGAATTGCAGCATGAACAGTCGTTCAGAAAGATGGTGCCCATTCCGTTTGTGAGCTCTGACCCAGCTATGGGTGGTGCAGTTAGATGGGTATCGAGCCGTGTGGCTGGCTGGTGATGAGATCAGTTATGTCGGAATGTGAAGACTGCATCTATTTCCACATTTTGGGAATTAGGTTCAGGTCATGCAGATGGGATTTTCCCACTGTGCCCCTTACTTAGTAAGACTTACCATTGTTTTCTAAGCTGAATAAATGCTCTTAGCCTATCATCCGAAAACAAAATATGTTATCTTTTCTATTTTCTGATATAGCGTAAAAGAAATACTGATATTTTATAGAGATTTCCATCCAATCAACAAATACCAGCCATAATCTAGTTCTGCAGTCATAAAGCAAACACTTCCTACTAGTCTGAAAATGAGAACCGAGAGACAAGAAGAATAAATGGAGTGGCAGGGCTTTATGTTCTTATTATCTGCAGGAATGCGGTTTTCCGGGTACTAAGGAAACACACAGACATGGGGCTCCAAGCAGCACTTTTCTGACGTACCTCGAGGACTTGAAGCAAACACAAGCTGGGACAGCACCCTGCTGGCAGGTCACGTGGCATGGCAGTCATCTAGATGGAAGCGTTCTAGCCTGAAGCCCTACTGAGAGCTCGGGAACGTGGGCTGCTTCTCTGATTGTGCAACTGCTCTCGGGTCTTGCTTCATGTGGGTTCCTGAGGCTGACTGAAGTTGCTTTTGAAGAATCTTCTTCTCTACTGCATGGGTTCTCCCTGCCAAGCCTCCTGGCAAAAGGGTTTTATGATGGGGCTCTCTGAATCTCTTAGAAGCTCAGATCAAGTCAGCTGCGTGCCTCACTTCCTTGGGCCACAATGGTGAGTGTGCCTAGATTGAACCATTGTCTAATGACAGGGGAAGCTGTTGCATTCTAGAAAGAAGAGAACTCTTGACATCTGAAAGTTTATACTCAGGAAGAGCTGAACGTCTATGAGTTTGAACTTGCCCTGTACCTCAGCCTGCTCATCTGTTCTATGTGGATAAAAACACTGCACTCAGGGTTTATTATGTATCAGAGAGACTGTGTTTTGCCTCAGCCAGCACCCACATTACTCTACTTCTAGCTTGTCTTGCATGCTACAGCAACAGTGATAAATAATAATTTTTAAAAGCAAAAACAAAGTTATGTTCCCTGGATTCTCGTTCAGCAATAGTTCGTTTCAGTGTACTGTTTCCTCAAATCAAACACTGAACATACGGCCTTTCTGAGACAGTGATAAGGGCACATCCTCGGGCAAGCTCAGTGGCAGCCACTGCTGGTCCTTCTGGAGTAGCAGTGTTGACTGGCAATGATATCAAATGCCTTTCACCATGGCCAATGGATTTTCCATTAAAGTGGGGCACGTGGTCATTGGAAACTTGTCCTGGCCATCGTGTGTTTGGCAGAGTAGCATCCAAGCTTAGCCTGATTCCCCGGCTCTTTCAGAGACATGGTGTGCTACCTAGTACTCCTTCATAATTCCCTCTAGGTTTAAACTCATTGGATTTATTTAATCTGCAACCAAGAAGCCTAGAAGATTGTCATCATTATGAAATTAAAAGACTATTTAAAAATATCTAAGGTTTAGACAAATGGTAGGAAGCTATGTCTAGTATATTATTGTCTTCTTTTTAAAGATTAGTAAGTTGTAGAAACACTGAAAAAGTAAGATTCGTTATTTAATGTTCAAAATAACTCCCTGGATGGACATTTGAATTCATTTTATTTCTGCAATACCACTAAGTAACAAACTATCCTAAAACTCTGTGAAAACTTTCATTTGAGAGTCATCTAGTCAGTCGTTCCAGTTTTGTCAAGATTTCCTCATTTATGTGGAAGCTAGATGGCTATTGGATAATATAAACTGGCTTTGGAAGGGCCAACTAGGCTTTCTTTCTCTTTGCCTAGTTCTCGTCTTCCAAGAGGCTAGCCAAACATGTTTGTCTGGTCGTGGAAAAGCACAAGAAAACAGTGGAAACACAGTGGCTTTATGAAAGGGTTCGCTTATATCATATTTGCTAGTATCCTGTCTTAGATACCTAGTGCCGCCATAAGAGGAACTAGCCCGTATGGCTGCCTTCCCAGGACAGGAGTGGATTGTCTTACAATTTGGGAGGCTAAGCACCAAAACCAGAGTGTCTGCAGGGCCATGCTGTCTGTCTGCTCTGGGAAGAGATAATTCCTCATCTCCCTCAGATTCTGGCAGCCCTGGGCATCTGCTGCCTTGTCTTGGGTTGTAGATGGATTCTCACAGGGTAACTTCTTATAGTAACACTTCAGGGTACATACAATAGTTCATAAAAGCACACAGGCCTAACTTTGTGATAAGCATCAAGACATTATCATTATTATGTTTCTGTTAAAGACATGTTAGTGAATCTTAATGTTTATTATACATACAAAGGTTCACTATAGACTAAGACATTTTATTGGCATGAGATATGAACTATTAACTAGCTGTTTCAATTTGGTTACAAATGTGATTTAAAGGTAGACTGGAAGAGAACTCATTTGTCATCTGGTGACTGCCTATAACATACACACACACAGTACAAAACCACAAATATTGATTTACATATGTTTTTAAACATTTTATTAGGGGCTCATCCAACTCTTATCACAATCCATATATACATCAATTCTGTAAAGCACATCTGTACATTCATTGCCCTCATCATTTTCAAAGCATTTCTCTCCACTTAAGCCCTTTGTATCAGGTCCTCTTTTTTCCCCCTGATTTACATGTTGTTGCTCTTGTTAGGTGCCAGTGAGTTGAATCCAACTCATGCCAACAGAAAGAAATAGTTCCCCGTCCTGCACCATTCTCACAACCAGTGTGTGTTTGAGCCCAGGGTGCAGCTACTGGGTGTGGCAAGGGATGTCCTACAAGAATTTCATTAGGAAACTTTCCCCATCCACACTTCATCCCTGCTCTAGCCTCTTCAGATTTGTTTTTGCTCCGAAAATTCAAAGAACATTCCACAGGGACATGATTTGAGTCCCTTGAGGATGTCAAATTGTCATTTTGATGTGGTACAAATAGAAAGGCAGAGAATGATTTGGGGACGAGTTAGGGAGGGGGGAACACTGTGCTCAGAAGTGTAGAGGCCTAGGGAGAGACATCCTGAGAAACAGTAGCTTCCCGGTGTGACACTGTTGTTTAATACAGGTCTCTGTGAATTTTAACAGTACATTTTAACTTACCTGTGTGTGAGTGGTACATGTGTTGCATGTACAAATCAAAGGTTATCACACTATAGCCCACAGGTCACACCTGACCAGCAGCCTGCTTTCTTTCTAACCTGAGGGATGAGATTGGCTTTTATATAGGAGTATTTATTTTGTTAACACATAATTATGCAACAATAGATGATCTGGAACTGGCATGTAAAGCCTAAAATATTTACTGCTTGGCCCTTTTACAGTGAAAGTTTGCTAGAGAACAGAATGAAGCTACAACTAATTGATCCCAAACACAACAAAATGTATTAGTATGCCTTCTGCCCTTACAGAAGAGGCTTAGGTTCTAGGTCGTATCCCCATAAAGAATTACAGTCTCAGAAATGCACAGGACCAGTTGTACCCCCTCCTATAGGGTCGCCATGAGTAGGCATAGACTTGATGGCAGTAGAATAAGTTTTCCAACTTACTCTAGGCATGACCTTCCACTTGAAGGAGAATTACAGCAAATGACCTCTTATACCGGCCTAATATTAGGATTCAATGATCCTAAAGTAGCTGCCTAGGATTGCATGAGTAACAGTGATCATTGGAAGAATTCAGTCAGCCAAAAGATAAAACAGCTTCCCTAGTACAAAAATAAGGAGCCCAATGGTTAAGTGTGCAGCTGCTAACTGAGAAGTTGGTCCTTTGAACCCACCAAGATCTTTCCATCTGCTTCTGTACAGACACACAGCTTAGGGAGCCCTCTGGGGCATCCAATTCCATCATAGAGGGCACTGTGACTTGGAATCAGTCCGGCAGCACACAGTAGCCACAGTGGAAATGTTACAATTCAAAGTTAAACAGAAAACGTATAAATAATCAAGCCAAACTGAACACTGTGGGATGGATTCAAGTCCACTATTATCACGATAAACATCGAAAGGTGAGCCCTAGTCATCTAACCTGCCCTCATCAAACACCAGGAGAGAAGTTACCTGGCTCATTGTGCAGTTTGCCTCTTAAGGCATGCGTGAGTGCAGCTGGGGGTAGCTGAGCCGTCAGTAAACAAAAGTTTGCTTGTGTGCCTGAATTTCATGGGTCTTGAATGTTCCACAAGGGATCCCTGCACAGCAAAAGTATTTATACTCTAGGACCACTAATCAGAGTTTAATTAGCCTTATAATTAGAAGGGTAAACAGAAGTACAATCCCCAAATTGCTCATTGTTTGTTTGTTTGTTTTATATACTGATGGGGCACTGTTTCATTTGTCTTTGCAACCCCCACACCCGGCATTTCACACAAAATTAACCATTAAAGTCCATTCAGTATTGAATAAACTGCTTGCTTTCTACAACATCCAACTTTATCATATTTGCTGTATTACCGTGTCCAAGAGTATCAACCCCATTGAACCCTGTGAGTCTCACTGGCAGTGGAACGCGTTATGCCCAGCCACCCTACAATTGTTCCAGCATAAACTCACAATGCAGACAGAAGTACCTTTGCCACTTAGGTAGCTTTCCCATAAGTTTTACTTAACTCTGTCTTCAAGGAAGTGGGTTGAAATGTCCTTCTCTGCCATTCACAAGTGAAAAATCGGACATGCCGACGAAGCAAGTGGTCAGCACAGGTCACTCAGCCTCAGGCAGGGTTTCTCTAGTTATAAACCAGACCAGCCTCACCAGGATCCCATAAGACCAGACACCTTCACCTCACCACTGTGTACGCATCTGGCTCCACCTTGTTCTGAGGCTTTCACCTACCTGTCTATCCTAGCTCTGCCTCAGTTCCTATCAGCTTCCCAGCAGTCCAACCTGACCGCGCCCTTGTCTCTCGTTCTCATTGCCCTAGCTTAGACAGACACCTGGAACCCATGTACCTTGAACTTGACCGGCAAAGGAGTCGAGTTGATGGTCTCTAGGGCCATGCTTTAACTCTGGGGGTGCAAGACAGTGGGTGAATTCTCCACTCTGCCTCCTTCTGCTCTGGTGTCCCGTAGCCTATTAGAAAACAGTCCTGTGAGAAACTGGTTTCACTGGACCAGAAACAGTACTAGTGCAATAACACACCTTTAGATTGCTTTTCCTCCCTTCTCTTTTTCATCCCCTTTTGCCTGCCCTGGGACTTCTCTCAGATGTTGTTCCCTAATAAAAGAGCACGACACAGACTTTGCCCAGGGCTCTGCTTTCTGTCCCAGTCAAAATAATGCTGAATCAGAATACCTTGGAGTAGGGCAGTTACATAACATGCCTGACAATCTGAGACACGTGCCCCCTCCATCATGCTTGGTCAAACGGAGGGGCAGCGAGGAAGAGGAAGGTGCTCCATGAGATGCACGGGTACCGGAGCTACAACAGAGGGCTCAAACATAAGAACAACTGGGAGGCTGGCTCGGGGAATATGTCATTCTCTTGTCTTCTTGAGTGGTGCAAGACGTCAACATGCTCCTTGCTCACCGAAAGAGTGGAAGCCTACCGATAGGCAACCAGGGAGAAGTGCCCGGAGCTCTACTTCTGGACAATCAGCTATCAAAAATCTTGTGACCCCCAGTTCCACGCTGACAGATACACTCGGGGTGGGCTTGGGGGCCATTGGTAACTACCCTAATCTGAGAACCACTGCCTCGAACTGGGAACCCAGTACAAAGGACACGGAACACCGTGCTCTTGCCAGGCTGCCACATGTCAGCTGCCTGGACAAGGAGGAAGAGGAGACTGCCGACAGATTCCTTTATATCATATGCACGTCATGCGGACTCCTGACACCGGACAATACCTGCTCCCAGGCAGGGAACCAACTCACCTGCCCATCTGGGCACCCAGTCAAGACTGGCCCGGAGGCCGGACTTTGATGCTGGGTAGATGGAAGTCTGTCTCTCCTCTCTTGCTCAGCTCACAGCCAGTCAGACAGAATTTCTGGGTACCCTCCGCAGTCATCTCCCCCTAGCCCCCACCCTCGCCTTTTTTAAAACAAGCCACCCCAACCCTAAGAAGCCTGATTACCATCCATTGTCTCTTTGTTGGGAAAATATCATCCTAACAAATAAATAAAGAAGATAGAGCACTCCCGGCCTGACGAGCGATTCCGGGGCAGAGGTCGCGGGGGCCTTGCAGGAGCTGCTTGCATCCTCCGTGTCGGATCTTTGAAGGAGGATTAAAAGGGACACTGCGGGCAAACATCTTTGGAGATGCTATAAATAGCAAATCGGCAAGATCGGAAACAAAAGAGAAGCGCAGCCAGTGCAATTAGCTCACTGACGGAGCACGTCGACTGTGCTGGGGCTGAGGACGCACTCCAGCTGATCAGCCCGTGCCGTAGGGAGCGGAGACAAATCGACTTCCTGCCTGGGTTGAGAGCCAGGCTCATTTTCAAATGCTCGAGCCCCCGTAGGCACTCTCAGACTCCGTTCCTGGGCGTACAAGGGAGCCTGCAGAAGGAATATGGGGAGCCAAGAGGTCAAGGACTGAGTGTGTGAAACATGAGCTTGAAAGACCTCGTGGTGTCTAAGGATGCAAATCAAGCAGCAGTGCTGGGCCACCTGGAGGTCAGGGCAAGCCTGAGGCCATCCCAGAGAAGGCCTGGGAGATGCGGGAGTGCCATGCTTGGCACGGAACATGAGCAGCTGGAACAACGTTTGTCTTGATGCCAACTCCAGCTGAGCCCATGTGGACAGGGTAGATTTGCTGTCTAGGGTTGTCAAGGTTCAGCTAGTGGATTTGGAAGTATTTGGTTAATGTTTGGGGCTTTTTGTGCCTGGCATTATACTCAGTGCCATTGAGTCCATGTTGGCTCATGATGACTTATTGGGCAGGATAGAATTGCCCTGTGGGTTTCTGAGACAGTACCTCTACAGGAGTAGAAAATCCCATCTCTTTCCCATGGAGCGGCGGATGGTTTTGAACTGCTGACTTTGCAGATCACATCCCAATGTGTATTCACTGCACCACCAGGGCTCCCTTAGAAAAATGCCCTGTCTACTATATTCTAAGACAAACAGTTGACTGATATTAGATATGAACGGTATCTAATGTTTCCCCATAAAGACAGGAACACTCTTCCAACTGCTTGCTGCCTATTTCCCCTGAGTACTAGCACACGGAATCCTCTCACACACAATGCACGGTAAGTGCTGCTATTATGCTCGTTTCACAGAGGCAGACTCTGGGGTTTAGAAAGAGGAAGTGATTTACCCAAAATCACACCTCTAGTTAGTTCGTTTAAGTAATGTGACTTTTTGTTTGTTCTTCCGCTTTCTTTCCCAAATCCTTGAACATAGGTGAGAGCCAAGTGATGAGGGAAAGCATCCTAGACCAGAAAACCCCCAACATCTATAGAATCCAATTGGAAAGCATCAGCCCCGGTATAAGCTGAGGGTCAGAGAAGGGAACAAGACTTCCCAAGGTCCCCGGGGCTGGCTAACAGTGACAGTAGTCAAACAGTGTTTTCTCAGCACAATGCTTCACAGAAGGAGGGGCTCCTATGAACCCCTTTAACCACCAGTGGAATGAGGATTTCGTTCTGTGCACATAGCATCCACTATACCAACTGGTGTCTATGTTGTCCCTACTTCCTAACCCATCTGTGAGGTCCTGGAGAGTAGAGGTTGGTCCTGTTTCATCTTTGTGCTTCCCAGGTACCTAGCACCAAGACAAACACACTGCAGGAACACAGGGAGAGTTTGTGGGATGAATTGATATTTTGGTGAAGAGCTGAATTAATGAGTGAGTGAAATGAGGATATGACCACCTTTGGGTGTGTTATTAAGAAGAACAACACCAACCCCTGGCTATGGGCAGAGACACTCGATTGGTGGTGGTGTTCTTATATCAGCCAGGGGCAGAGCAGACTGGCAGCCCTTTGGTCATCCTAGCTAGATGCCTAGATCGTGGCCGGAGCTGTTTCATGCCTAGGACACCTAAAAAAGTGTACTTTTTAAAATAAAAATGTGGATAAAGGGGAAAAAATAACAACATGATTGTTAATTTCAAGTCAGAATGAGAGGGCAACCACTATTATTCCCATTTTAGAGATGAAGGACCACAGACATCCCATAGGTGAGTTACTTTTCCAAGGACACCAGCTAAGAAATGGATGAGTCAATTTTTGCACTTAGATCTTCTGACTCTTAAAAATCAATATTGTTGTCGTCAACATCCAGTTACTTCTGACTCATGGTGACCTCATGTTTGCAGAGTAGAACTAAGCTATAGGGCTTTTAGGGCTGTTAGCTTAAGAAACAGATTGTCAGAGACCCCCAAACCCATCTGTAGACAGTCAGACATCCCCCCACAGATGGGTCACAAGGAAGGGATGAGTCAACCAGGGTGCAGTACAGCACCAATGAAACACACAATATTCCTCTGGTTCCTTGAAGCTTCCTCACCCTGATTATCATCACCCCAGTCCTGCCTTTCAGTTCTGGGTAGACTGGAACATGTACAATGGTTCAAATAAAAGCTCATGACATATGGAATCCAGGTCAGATAAACCCCTCAGGAACAGAAATGGGAGTAGTGATACCAGGAGAGCAGGAGAAGGTGGGGCAAGAAGGGGAGGAAGGGGAACCAATCACAATGATCAATGCATGACCCCCCCCCCACAACCCCAGGGGGCAAACAACAGGAACCTGGGTGAAAGGAGGCAGTGGGGAGGGGGCAGTTTAAAAAAAAGGAGACAGTGTAAGATATGAAAACAATAAATATTTATAATTTATCAAGGAGTCACAAGGGTGGGAGTCAGTGGAGGGAGGAAAAAAAGAGGAGCTGATACCAAGGGTTCAAATAGAAAGTCAATCTTCAGAAAATGAGGATGTCAACATATGTACAAATATGCTTGATACAATTCATGTATGAATTGTTGTAAGAGCCCCCAATAAAATGATTAAAAAGGAAGAAGAAAGAAAGAGATGATCAGGTCTGATTTCCAAGATGCCTCTAGAGAGGTTCAAATGTGAAAATCTATATTTATTTTACCTTATATACTCGAGTATAAGCCAACCCAAATATCAGCCAAGGCACCTACTTTTACCACAAAAACTGCACTTAAAAATGTGCAGAAAATCTTGGCTTATACACGAGTATATACAATGATTTACTTCCTTGGTAGAAAAAAGGAAAAAGTAATCTAACTAAAAGCAGAGCATACACTCAAAGAACAGTGGCTTTATTATATTCAGTAGGCCTGAGTTCAAATCCTGATTCCAAGACCATTTGCTTTTCTCTCAGTTGATATCACTTGTAGCCTCTTGTAGTCTACACTTGCATAGGAAGAAAAATGATTTTTTCACAAAGTTATTATTAGCACTCAATGACATCTTCTACATATGAGCAATATTCCAGCAACTGGCTCAAAGAAAGATTAGTTCCCAGTCTTATGGTGTTGAAGGGATCAGGTAGCAGACACCAAAGAACAAAAACCATCATTGTGTGATCACCTTCCCACGTAAATGCTGAAGGCGAATGTGTGTATAAGTAAGTGTGGTGAAGAAGGCTGATGGTGCCTGGCTATCGAGAGATATAGCATCTGGGGACTTAAAGGCTTGAAAGTAAACAAGCGGCCATCTATCCCAGAAGCAACAAAGTCCATATGGAAGCACACTAACATGTGTGATCATGAAGGGCAGAGGGGGCCAGGTTTCAAGCACCAAAAGCTGGGGGGAAAATATCATATCATCGTGAATGAGGGGAGTGCGTGATGGAGACCCAATACCCATCTGTAGACAACTGGACATCCTTTGCAGAGGGGTAGTGGGGACGAGATGAGTCACTCAGGGTTCAGTGTAGCAATAATGAAACTCACAACCTTCCTTTAGTTCTTAAACGCTTCCTCCCCACAACTAGCATGATCCAATTCTACCTTGCAAACCTGATTAGACCAGAGGATGCACAGTGGTACAGATGGGATCTGGAAACACAGGGAATCTAGGACAAATGAACCCCTCAGGATCAACGGTGAGAGTGGCAATACTGGGAGGGAAGTGGGGGTAGAAAGAGGAAACCGATCACAGGGATCTACATATAACCTTTAAGTCCCCAGATGGGGTATGGGAAACAGAAAAGTGGGTGAAGGGAGATGCCGGGCAAGTAAGATAAGATAACACAATAATTTATAAATTATTAAGGGTTTATGAGGGAGGGGGAGGGGAGAAAGGAAAACGAGGAGCTGATTCCAGGAACCCAAGTGGAAGGTGGATTTTGAGAATGATGAGGGCAACGAATGTATAAGTGTGCTTTACACAATTAATGTATTATGGATTGTGATAAGAGTTGTATGAGCCCCAATAAAATGATTATTTTTAAATGAGGAAAAACCTTTTTTAATTCCAATTAATATTCCTTTTCCATAATTTTTAATTAATTCTTTTATTGGGAGGCTCTTGTAACAATCTTGTAACAATCCATCATTCAATTGTATGAAGAACACTTGTACATATGTTGCCATCAACACTTCCAATTTCTTTCTACTTGAGCCCTTGGTATCAGCTCTTTTTTCCCCTCCCTCCCCCACCTTCCCACTCTCGTGAATCCTTGATCAATTATGTATTATTGTTATTTCGTGTCTTACACTGTCCTTTGTCTCCACTCACCAACCTTTCATTTATTCATCCCCTGGAGGGGCAACTCTATATCCAACCTTGTGATGGGTTCCCCCTTTTTCTCCTCTCCACCCCCACCAACCCTGTCTTCATGATATCGCTACTCCCCACTACTATTTCTGAGGGTTTGGGGAAAAAAGTCTTGTCCTTATTCTTAACACTTATTTAGCACACTCTTCAGCCTCTGGGTAAAAGAATGTCCTAATATTTTTGGAAAGATTAATATTTGTACTACTTTTCAAGATCTACAAAGCAAAAAAATCCTCAATAAGTCAAAATGTGATCATATGAAAGATAGTCTTATATTTATAACCTAAATCCACTCTAAAGGCTGACTAACCCTTCCTGTGCTGGGAAAGCAATTGCAGGTTCTTTGCAGCCTCTTCCTGTAATCTTTAACTATTCAAGTTGAATGATTCCAACTCTATTCATCCACCTCAGATCCAGGTGATGTTCACCCTTTGGGTGACTCTTGCAGTGGTGTGGGTGCATGTCAAACAGAATCCTCAGGATCGGATTAAGGCTGGATGGAATCAGAAGATTGTATTACACCCAAATACTTGCCTGAGGATTAGCTAAGCATAGTCTAGAAAGCTGTTCAACCTGCAGTCCACACCAGGATCTAGACGCTTTTTTGATTTTGATGTTTGCACCCATTGCCAAACTATCATAGTAAACTCAATTCTCAGCATATAAGACTGGCGAGACTGATTTAGTCATTTCTCTGTCTTTGAATACACTAAATATAAGACATCTGGGAAAATGAAGTGACAATTTTGTCTCCAAGCAACCTACATTCTAATAGGAGAACGGAAACAAAGGCATAAACAGGTGAACTACATAGAGGAGAGTTACAAAGGACACCTGAGAGAGAAATAAAACAGGACTTGATTATCTTGTTGCCTCGTACTTGTTAAGGGTGCAAAGTATGGTGGCTCTTCTAGCTGTGGAGCTTGTAAGATTATAACAAGAAAGAATAATACTTCTGGATGGGGCAGATCAAGAAGAGATCCAAAGAAGAAGAAAGGAGAGAAGAAGAAAACTGACTCAATATCAGAGATGAGACAATGGAATTCCATTTATTGGCACAGTGAGTATAAATTCACAAGAAATATAAAGACAAAAAGATAGAGAGAGTTGCCCAGGTATAGAGATAAAGGACTCTTTTTTTTTTTTTTACATTTTATTAGGGGCTCATACAACTCTTATCACAATCCATATACATACATACATCAATTGTATAAAGCACATCCATACATTCTTTGGATAAAGGACTTTTATGAGTGTCTGGAGAGAAGAGGGAGAAGAGAAGAGAGAGAAGAAAAAATTATTAGAGCCAGTGCAGAATCAGAAGAATCCCCAACGACTACTTTACCGTGAGTTCTATGGGAAGACTTTCAGATGTCTGTATGTAATTTTGCTGGGTTACTAAATTCATTCATTCATTCATTCCACAGCCTTTCTAAGCATGCAATTGTATGCTGGACTGTATTAAATATGAGTATGGAAGTCCAAGATCTGACCTGTTTTTAGCAGCCCAATGCAGAACCAATGGAGCCCCAGCAGAGCTCCCTTCAAGTAGTCTAGAGCCAAAAAAGGAACTATGACTGAATGTAAGCAGATAAGCCATAGAGTACTATGTTTTGCCCATTGCACCTCCCTTTGACCATGAAGTACTTTCATCAGCATATTGTGCTATTTTTACAGCAACATGTCAAACATTGACATGTAAAATATTGACATTTATATACTTAGGGGGCATGGATGGGGGAAGACCCCCAAACCCAACATCATCGAATGCACATGTTATTTAGATACAATATGGTGTATGGAACAACACTACTACTAAGGGCTAACACTTATTGTGTTTATTAGGTGACAAATATTAAGCCATATTATTCCAGTTAGATTCCACAATAGTCCTAAAAGTACGCACTACTGCCATCTCCATCACCATGAGCAGACAGAGGCTTAGAATGATCGATACTTGCTCACATGACTAGTATAGTTTAGACTCAAATTCAAACCTGGAATCTTAAGCGTTAAGAACCATGGGTCATGCCCCTCAACTATGATGCTCTCTCCAGAGGTCTGGACAAAATGGGAGAACAAAACACATAGGTGGCCCATTCTACCAGGGGTCATGGAGCACTGAAAATGGCTTCACAGAATAACTGAGCTCAATTGTGAAAGATTTAAAAAGCTGTTCAATCAGGAGAGTTGGGAAGGTGCAGGTAGTAAAAAAGAAGATATGAATTCCAAGAGATTAGAGAAGCTGAATTACTAGGTCTGAGGTATGATAAGTAAGGTCAAAAGGCACCTGTATATCATGCTAAATAATTTGGGTGTTCTCTTACAAGCACTATTGAAATAACTGGAGAGCAGCGAGATAGTACATGCATTTTAGGTAACTGGCAGCAGTGTGGTCGTTCTGTGGGCTGAGCCCAGCTCATAAGGACTTTGCTGCAGTATTCCAGGTGTGTATGACATGGCTATACATTTATCAAGCCTGGTTCTTTCCCTCCTGGGTTTATAGCTAGACTCTATTTTCTGATCTTCCTTTAGGCAAGGTCCATGTAATGAAGTTAAGTCCTGATGACATGAAGGTAGGAGTGTGTGTTAGTTAAGTTTTGTGTCAACTTGGCTGGGCCAGGATTCTCCGTGGTGTAGCAGTTCAGGTGTAGTAATTCCCCATGATATAATCTACCACAATGTTAGATCTATAATGGAATCTGCTATGCACAGCCATTCAGTTGTAAGAAGATGAGGGTGGGATGAAACACACACACTCAGATCGCAGCCCTGACATAATAAATTGAAAGTGAGTTTCCTTGGGAATAAAGACTGTTTCCAATATAAGTAGACATTGTGGAAAATCTTACTTGCTTTATACCTGCAACTGCCTCATTGGTCTCTGGTTCTGTAAACTTGAGCCAATGGCATGCTATATTGCCTATACGATCTGGGGAGTCTTCAGCAGCCTCCCATCTGACCTACTCACATAGGATTCATTCCCCTCTGCAGCCACAAGCTGGTATTAATTTTCCTCTGCAGCCACCAGTGTGTTTTCTTCCTGTAGATCTTGGCTTCATCATCCCCATAGCTATGCAAGTCAGGAGAAGCCTCCGGGGTAACATCTGATCCACATATTTGGAGCCTGCCTGGATTTGGATTTGTCTGTCTCTACAACTGTATGACCCATTTTACTTATATAAATTTCTCTGTATGTATGCATGTATACATTTCATTTGTTTAACTTCTCTAGAAAACCCAGCCTAAGATAGAGAGAGAAGAGCATTACTTTCTGATCTGGTTTCTGAAAAACGTTCATGAGATTCTCATGCTCCAGGTTCCCTATCTGCCTTCTTTCTGTAGAGGAGAACAAGTTCCCAGGTAATAGTGGGGGCACACAATGGAAGGAAACTGTATTCCTGAATGACCATGTGGGCTACAGTGCCCTCTGACTGCATTGGCCAACAGCATGAGTCAGCAATGAGATTTCATTGTATAAAGTCAAAATAGACTATGGTGAGACCTGTTGAAGGCCTAGACTGGGATGGTGGGAACTGGAATCATGCAGGAGATGGGAGTAGCAAATTATGCAGAAGGTTGAAGAGCTAAGACTTGTCCACAGACTGGATCTGGTTAACCTCTTTCTCGTTATGGCCTTCAAAAAGAACAAGCATTTCATAGAGAAATTAGCTAGCTTTAGAGGACAGAGACTAAAACCCATGAGAAAAGCAAGATCGAGGTCCCCGTAAAATTCAAAACTGTACTTGAGCTCTACCGCTTCCTTAATTTCTACTTAACAGCTTCTTAGGAAATAATTGTCTGGCAAAATCTCACTTGGAAATGAAACCCCAGGCATAATATTAGTTTGACATGAATGCATTAATACTGCTTTGTACTTGAAAGCTGTAGGTGCAAATCTATCCCCATCACCACAAGTCTGATTGAGATTCCCAAGTACAGTTATTCACACTGCATCCTCTTTTCAGTCCCAATACGCTAGCCAGAGAGTGACTCTTCAAAGAAGGACCTGTCAGCTTCCTATTCTGCCAGACAGGACTAATCGATCATGCCATCATTTCACTGAATACCCTCTTCTTGCTGATAGATGTAATCAAGAAGGCGGGAGAACTGTATCCAGGGGGAAGAAAGACAGACCAGAAGACCATCCTAGCACTCAATGCAGCATTTCCCTTGAGGATTTCCAAACTACTTTCTACAGAAAATTATTATTAATATTTGCATATGATGTAAGCGGTTCTATGCAGAACTCTGGAGATACCTTATGGAATGAGCATTAAGATGTAGAAACAGAAAATAGAGGCTCAAGTTTCAACCATACAATTGACATTCCTTTCTTCCTTCAAAAGTGGCGTACCCTGCGGGAACTGTCATCTATCTGACCCCACCACACCAGGGTGAAATGCTAAGGGTGTGCAACAGAGCAGCAAGGGGAGCAAAGCAATGAAGTCCCTGGGGAAAACCAAATATAGACTTTGAGGCCAGGGCATGGCACCCCATCAGACTTGATGTGAAAACACTCCTAAAAGTCAACAGAGCTGGAATTATTTATGGTGTGTGTGTGTGTGTGTGTGTGTGTGTGTGTGTATGTGTGAGTGTGTGTGTGTGTGTGTGTGAGAGAGAGAGAGAGAGAGAGAGAGAGAGACTCATTGGATTTTTGTTGTTGTTGCTATTTGGGTTTTTGGTTTCTTTTATTTTGGTTTTTTTTTTTCCTGTCTTGTTTTTCTGCTTATTATTGGCTCTGCGTGTCTACCTAGATAAGATAGGCAGGATAAATGATCCAGAGGAGAAAGCAACAAGACTGATGTTTCTGGGGGGACCTGGGAGAGGGGGGGGCAGGGAAAAAGGAAATGGGTGTTAACAAACCCAGAGACAAAGGAACAACCAGTGATCTAAAATCGATGGTGACAAGGGCACAGAATGCCTGGTGGGGCCTAATCAAGGGCAGTGTAACTGAGAAGAATTACTGAAACCCAGATGAAGGCTGAACATGATAGTGGGGCAAGAGGAAAGTAAAAGGAAATAGAGGAAAGAACTAGGAGACAAAGGACATCATTTATAGAAGTCTAAATACATGCATGCACATATGTAAATATATTTAATATCTGATAGGGAAAGAGATTCATGTAATATATTTATATGTTAAGTATTAAGGTAGCAGATGGATATTGAGCCTCTACTGAAGTACTCCCTTAATCCAGGAACTTTTTGTTCTAAAAGCCCAGCATTCTGTGCTGCTCACCTTCTCAACACAATCGCTGAAGACAAAATGGGTGCATAAGCAAATGGGGTGAAGAAAACTGATGGTGCCTGGCTACCAAAAGATAAAGTGTTTGGGGGTCTTAAAGGCTTGAAGATAAACAAGTGGCCATCTAGCTGAAATGCAAAAAAACCCACATGGAAGAAGCACACCAGCCTGTGTGATCATGAGTTGTCGATGGGATCAGGTATCAGATATCAAAGAGACAGAATATAAAAATCATATAAATGTGAATGAGGGGGAGTGAGTGGAGACCCAAAGTCCATCTATAGGCAATTGGACACCCCCTTACATAAGGATCACAAGGAAGAGATTAACTAGTCAGTGTGTAGTGTAGCATTGGAAGAAAAAAAAAGAAGACCTGATGCAAAGGGTTTAAGTGGAGAGCAAATGCTTTGAAAATGATTAGGGCAAAGAATGTACGATGTGCTTTATACAATTATGTATGTCTATGTATGGATTGTGATAAGAGTTGTATGAGCCCCTAATAAAATGTTTAAAACAAAAACATACAACTTGCCTCTAGTTCTTTAATGCTTCCACCCCCACTATCATGACCCCAATTCTACCTAACCAATCCGGCTAGACCAGAGCATGTACACTGGTACAGATAAGAGCTTGCCACATAGGGAATCCAGGACAGATAAACCCCTCAGGACCAATAATGAGAGTAGTGATACCAGAAGGGGAAGGGGAAGGTGGGAGGAGGAAGGAGGAACTGATCACAATGATTGACATATAACCCCTCTCCCAAGTGGATGAACAGCAGAAAAGTGTGTAAAGGGAGACAACAGTTTGTGTAAGACATGAAAAAAATAATAATTTGAAATTATCAAGGGTTAATGAGGGAGGGGGAGGGGGGAAAAGAGCTGATACCAAGGACTCAAGTAGCAAAATAATGTTTTGAAAATGATGGCAACATTTGTACAAAAGTGCTTGACACAAGGGATGGATGTATGGATTGTGATTAGAGCTGTGTGAGCCGCGATAAAATAATTTTTAAAAAAATTTAAAAAGAAAGAACGCAAAAAAGGGGGCCTGCCAGTCACTATACCATCTGGGAGGCTTTTAAGAGTGAATAAAACAGATTCATTGTATATAGGCTATTTTATTGAGCCTATTAGCTGTGTAATGTTGGACCTTTCTGGGCTTTGGTTTCCCTATAAAAGTCTTCAAACATCTATGGTCTGTCCAATGTGGGTTTCTCTTCTCTTCTTAAAGAAATCCAGTTTGTTATCTCTCTTTTCTTCTCACTCATGCACTTCTAGAAGAATCAACTCACACACTTACCACCAAGACTAAACAAGTGATTAGAGGCTGGCGGTGTGTATTAACATGCCCTGGGTACAGTGATCGGTTGAAAAGTGAGTATAAGATCTATTCCAAGGAGAAGTAGGTTCAAGACATTTGTTTGAACTATAAAATGTAAAAACAAAAACAACACGAGGACTCTCAATGCCACCAGATTAATTCTGACAGAGCAGAGTAGAACTGTCCCTGTGGGTTTCTGAGTCTGCAGATCTGTATGGACATACAAAGCCTCATCTTTCTCTCTTGGAGCAGCTGCTGGGTTCCAACCACTGATGTTGCAGTTAGCAGCCAAACACGCCACCAGGGCTCCTGTTGGACCTACGAGAAAGGCAAAAGCTGCTGCATTTCTGCTGACTTAGAAAGGCAAAGAGAATACATGTCTCATTCTGTCAGCAACAGATTGATCCCAAAAGAAATTCTGAAACAATAACAATGCTAATGTGACTACAACTAATAATATATTTTAAAATTATATTTCATACAAACAGTATTACTGTAATAATAAAGAAAGTTGCCAGTAATTACAGTTGCCCTAGAAAATCATGAGTTTCTCATTTCTCATTAATTAGGGTAGTTGATTGTTATAAAATACTGCCCCAAAATTTTAGTGGCTCACACCACAAAATATTATTTCTTGCTCATGCCACAATATATTGAGAGTTGGTGGGAGCGAGGGACCTTGGCTCCATACAGTTGTTCAGGGATCCAGGTTCTGGCCTTATGTCCTCTAAGCCCTTAGTGTGGAGTTCATCTAATGTGCAGTGGACGAAAAAGCAGGATGTTAGCAATCAACTGGAGGTTTTTCGGGGCAAGGTCCAAGTGTGTTCTACATCACTTCCTTCTGTAGTCCATTGTTAAGAACTAAGACATGTGATCATGCTAGTAGAGACTGAGAAATCCAGTCTAGCTGTATGCCCTAGGTGGAGAAAAAAACAAAACCCACACATACTGCTGAACACAATCCCTGCCACATCTGGAAGGTATTCAAGGAGTAGCTGAATGACCATCTGTCAGGCACTGTGTTGACTCAAAATGTTGATAGTATGAGATGAACATTCCCCTGGGAAATCAGACGCGTCTAACCAATGACCCATATGACCTTGCCCAAGATCACCCAGCTAGATAGTAACAAACCTGTATGTAGAACCTCCTTCTAAATTCCAAGTCATTTGACTGCCCACCTATTCACCCACCCTTCAATGTGTCCTTTCAAAAAAATTTATTACTGCCTATTGTTTTACTCACAGATTTAGCTGTTTGCCTTTGAAAGATAATTCACCACACCTTACATGTAATTTCTTATCCAACTACTTTATTGCTTTATACCATCTGCCTCTTTTCAAAACAATGTGGGCTTGAAGGTGAGCACACCAGAACAGAGGTCGCTGTGCATATCCGTAACAGCCATAGTGACAATGGAGATGGGGAACATAAAGGCGCAATGTTGACTGTCTATAGATCCTGACATCTCTACGTGTGTAGTTTTACCAATGCCCCACCTCCAACTTTTCACACCTTGTTATCAGTGATGGACTTGTATTAACTGGACTGCCGTCAGAGGTCATGAGTACAGAGACGTGTTTCCACTCAACATACCTAGCATTTCACCCAGGTAACAAAGCTCCGCTAATGTATTCACCTGCTGACACGTACACCTAAAGCATGAGGTCTATTGGAATTAATTAATAATTAGCCAGACTCAAAGAAATGCCGACAGAGCTATAATTTATCATTTTCCCAATAGCTTTTCCAATTAGTTTGCTTAGTTTCTTACCAGTAGCTGGTGGGGTCTTCATGGGCCCTGGGCAGAATACCAGATCCTCTGCTTTCTTACATTTTACATTTTCATCATATCTTTGGAAAGTTCAAGGAATCACTTTATTTCTAGATCTTGGACTAATATAATTTGTTTGTTTTCAAAGTAAACAATCCCACTTTTTTTTATTCAACCCTTATTTATTTAGTTCCTACTTATGTTCCAGAATGTAAATTTATTAAGATTTCACGGTCATTGCTGACATAAATAGCACAATTATGAAGTTCTTACAGTGAACGTTCGGAGTGGGAGTGTACGTGTTGGCTGCTAGCCAGGAGATCAGCAGTTCAAACCCACCAGGTGCTCTGAAGGAGAAGATGAAGCAGTGCGCTTCAGTGAAGGTTGGAAACATCGTGCACCGTTCTACTTGCCTCTGCACTCTATCGGAGCACACCTTTTCAAAGTAGTGGTAGGACAGAGAATCTGGAGGCCCTTGATACCTTATGAAACTCCCTTTGTCCTTAATGTTCTGGGTTTTCACTGTTAAGACCCTAGTTCACCAACAATAAAGGTAGACAGACATTTTTGCCTCTCACCATCCTGGTATCACTGTGTTTTTTTCTTTTTTATAAATCACTTCCTTGGGGGCTCTGACAGCAAACCCACTTCTTTGAGTAAAATGAAGTACAGGTAGTATACCTGAAAGGTAGCAGAGTATGAGAGTTAAAAGCACAACTTGTGGACTAGCATATTCAGTTCCAACTCTGCATCTATCAGGCACTTGAGCATAGTCCTCAGCCACTCTAGGCCTCAGTTTTCTCAACTGTGAAATGGGAATGGCAAGAAGCATACTAAACTTCTAAGATTGGTATAAAGATAAAATATATTAATAAATCTAAGGACTTCTAACAGTACATGGTACATAGTATTTCATAATTAGTATTAAAAAAGCATGAAAATTAGAGTGCTTACTTCAGCTTTGTATTTAAGTTATTATATGCCTTTTCATGTATATCCATATGCCAATATCAGTTGTACCATTTCTAAAATTAATCAAGTGATTTCTCCATTGGTTAATGATATTAATTTCCATTTTCTGTGTTTCTCTATGTCATTTATATGTAGGTATTATTATCTATATTTTATATATAATTAGACTGAAAGAGGTTTTTTACCAAGGATGGATTAAAGATGGAATGACTTCTTGGATATCTTCCATTGATTCAAACGCAAAAAACTACTGTCACCAACTTGATTTTAATGGATAGTGACCCCCTAGGACGGAGCAGAATTGCCTCCTGTAAGTTTCAAGCCTGTAAATATTTACAGAGATGACTGTCCCATTTTTCTCCCATGGAGTAGCTGGTGGGTTTGACCTGCTAAACTTTCAGTTAGGGTTGTTTTAACCATTGTGCCACAGGGCACACTGCCTGATAGACCTATTTTTCCTTTCCTTAGATCTGTGATTGATTTGACCAATACAGCATAGTCTAAGTAAACTACCATTATTACAGGTTAGCCTTTAAGACAGAGGTTCTCAACCTGGGGGTTGCGACCCTTTCAAAGGGGAGGGAACAACTCTTTCACAGGGGTCGCCTTAGACCATCAGAAAGCACTTATTTCCGATTATCTTAGGATCCGATACACCACTCCTCTATCCGTCTCCAGGTGGGTTCACTCACATGCAGATACGCTGATCTGGTGAGAAAGAAGCTATCTCAACCTTCACACTGACGTTAGCTTTTTACATATACTGTCGCAAATGCAGCAATGTAGTTAACTGTTGTTATATTAAGACTGTGATCCATGCTACGCCATGCTTCAAGACAAAATTTCATTTATTTGTAATTAGAAACAAATATTTCACAATATATAATTACATATTGTTTTGATTAATCACTATGCTTTAATGATGTTCAATTTCTAACAATGAAAACACATCTTCCATATCAGATATTTACATGACGATTCATAACAGTAGCAAAATTACAGTTATGAAGTAACAAACAAAAGTAATGTTGTGGTTGGGGTCACCACAACATGAGAAACAGCATGAGGAACTGTATGAAAGGGTCGTGGCATCAGGAAGGTTGAGAACCACTGCTTTAAGAGCATTGCCAGCTTTTCCGTAGGTGTTTAGAGGCGCTGAGCTATCATTTAAGAGGTTTACTACCCAGCGAAAGAAAGCACGTGGACAGTCTTTAAAGTATTGGAAGAGGGAGAAAGAATGGCTTTCCAACCTTCCCTCTTAGAGCTGAAGTTCCAGACCAGCACAGTCTCAAATTAGTGATCTTAGTTGATGGACAAGAACCTCCCAACTGAATCCTGACCAAATCCCTATCTCACAAAATTAAAATATAATACAATGGTTGTTGTTTTAAGACAGTAAGTCTTGAAATAGATGGCTAACCAAACAGCCATCAATAAATAAATGAAAGGCCAAAATTTTAAATCAAACAAGCCACTATTGTATGATGGCAAGCAGATTCTGATTCATGGCCACCCTAACCATGGTAGAAAACAAAATTCCAAATCCATTGTCATTGAGTCGCCTCTGGTGCTCAGTGACGCCATGCGTTTCTGAGCAGAACAGCTCCACAGGACTCTCAATGGCTGTAACATGACAGCAGTGGATGGCCACATCTTTCTTCTGTGATGCCATTAAGTAACTTTGGATCACCAGCCTCTCAATTGAATTCTACACTTAAAGAATGTGTGTGCATACACATACGCACACATCTATACATGTGTGCATATTCCTATGTATATATACACCTATATACCTATGCGTGTATATATTTATTTATATGCCCATGTGTATATATATCCATGCGTATATGTGTGTGTATATACACACACCTATACACATGTACATGTACATGTAAATCTACACACATACCAACTCAACTGCCATAGAGTAGAACTGATCCCTAGAGTTTCCAAGGCTATAAATATTTACAGAAGAAGAGAGCCTCATTTTTCTCCCATGGAGCAGCTGGGGGAGTCCAACCACTGACCTTGCTGTTAGCGGTCCAACGTGTAGCTCATTGTGTCACCCGAACTCTTTACATACATTTGACAATAAAAACCAATACGCAAATTAGGATTTTTTTCCCAGAAATGAGAACATAGACTATGATATTGACCACCAGAACCCCACATGTCTTACCTCTGTCCTTTGCAGTGTGACTCAGGCGGGTTGTTTTCGCTCTCTGGATCTTGTGCCTTCATTTTCAAAGGAGCCATAACTTCCCCCAGCTGAGAAACAAGGATTCTAATGACATTTGCCGTGCCGGCTACACAAAATCGGAGGCCCTGATGAGTTAATGGATGTGAACGTGTTTTGTAAAATAAAAAGCACTATAAAGGCATTATGAATTACTATCATTTGTACAAGCTAATTATGCTTTATATTATTATATAACAATAAACATTCCTCTGCACTACAGAGTTGCTTTGTTGGTGTGTGGAATTTAGGCTCCGGGGACCCTGAGAACAACATGTAACACTACACCTCCAAATCATTCTCCACAGGTACATTATGGCTCTGCAGGAGGAAACATCTGCTCAGTTCCGCACAGCCATCTTCACCTAATGCCACGAAAGCAAGTGTTCGGCGCCGCACGGCCGGAAAAGGACAACAGGGATAGACCTATTTTGGGCCAAGTGCTGCTCTTGGAAATGGACAAATACTGGATGAGTGCCTGTGCACGGAGCACTGTGCTTGAGTCCTGGAGGTTTGTCTAAAGAAAAGCTCAAGTTGAGAAGTCCTGCCCTGAAGATTTCAAAGTCTGATGGAGAAGAAGAAAACCCAGAAGGGACCGACTGGTTCGATGGAACTCTCGATGGATATGTTGCTAAAATAAAGGTCTTTACATCCAGTCAAGATGTATTCCAGACAGTTTTCTTGCTGAAATCATAAAGTATTATACAATTTTGTTGTAATCAGGACATTTTGTGAGAACATAGTTGTTTTTATCTATTATTACTGATGTCTGGCTTTTCCATCATTTAGGTTGCACGAGGGTGGGTTTACACTCCTGCTTGGCAGAGTAGGATTTTCGCCTCCTAGGGTCTTCTACATGCAGTCTTTACGGGCACATCCGACTAGATCCTTTATCCCATGCGGCAGTTGGTAGGTGCAGGCTATAGACCTTTTGGTTTGCAACCAAGTACTCAGCCAGGACGTCATCAGGACTCCTTCCTAGAAGAATGTTAAACCTACTTATTTGTTGGCACCTCAGAGAGTAGAACTTAAACTACAAGGTCTTTTAGCAAGCGTTTATGTGTACCCCCATTTCTACACGCTAGAATACAGAAAACAAGCAGGCTACATTCCTATTAGGCTTGTGGAACAAAGATTTGAAAGGAAATCGTTTACCTGGGAGGGAATGAATGTCAGGGAGCACAGTGAGAGAGTGGGAACGTGAGGGATAGGTGGGAAGGGTATCAATTCCAGGGATGCTGGTAGATCCATTAGGTCTGTGAGCAACTGTGGCCCAATCCCACTGGGGTCCTCTGGATTGTCCTGCCTGGTGAAGACAGACCCTGGAACAGTCATACATGTGTTCTCTCCTGTGGGTGGTTAAAAGCTGCTCCTGAAGATGTTCACTTCCAGATCCTCCCAGCCTGCTGCATTTGCAGGCAGGCGGGCTTAAAGCAAGTCCCCTCCAACAGAACAGTGAGTGCCAATAGGAAGTGGATAGGGTACCAACAGCATCGGCTACACCTACCTCCCCCAAACATCTGAAGACACAGAGCAAGCAGTGCATTGGTCGTGCAATTGCAACTAAGAAGTAAGGGTTTGCGTAAAGCACAAGATGTTACAATGCACTATGATATTAACTACTGCTAGCATGGGCTAAGTGATATGACTAGCCTGCTTATTGCTCTTAGCTGCTGTCCAATCTTCAATTTATGGACAATCCATAAACTGTGGGACAAAATGCTGTCTGGGCTTGTACCATCCCCATGACAGCTTGCACATGGGACTATTGCGATCTATAGGGCTTGTATTGGGTGGTGTTTGGAAACAGATCTCGAAATCTTTCTTCCTAATCCATCTTAGCCTGGACACTTGGCTCAAACCTTCCCAGCTTCCTCAGCAACATACAATCCACCCCATGAAGGGTGCCAGCTGAGAACTGAGCCCGGGTCATCTGCAGATTCGACCATTGAGCTACCAGTATCTCTTCTGACAAAGCTACAATTGTAATAACAATCCAGTCACTTGATGTGACTGGGACCAGGAGTGCAGAAGAGTGACCCAAAGTCATACAGCAAGTTGGACACGGCCCAGGTCACCCAGGCCCTTCTTGGGCTCCAATCCCACACTGGCGGCTCTACAGCCCGGTGGCACGTGTGGAACTAAAAGCCAAACTCACCACCATCATAGAAATCCCACGGGACAGGGGAGAACTACATATACCTGTGGGTTTCCAAGGCTATCTATTCTAAGGTTTGGGCCAGAAAGCCTCCTTTTTCTCCCAGAGAGCGGCTGGTGGGTTTGAACTGCAGATGTTGCAGTAAGCACCCAACATGTAATCCACTACCCCACCAGGGCTGTTAGACTTTGCAGCGCATGAATAGGTTCCATCAGGGTGAGCTTCCTTCTGCACAACTCCTCTATGCAAGCCTTGTTCCGTATCTCACAGACTCACATGTAACAATAAGGATATCTGATGCTGCAGAGACTACCTAACCAGCGTTCCGCTACCTCCCCCACAGCACCACCCTTTCAGGCAGCTTTGCTCGGTAGCTTATGACCTGGTTTATTCCCGCACCTCCAATAAAACCGTGTTCCTTTGCCAGTGGGGGTGCTTTTCCAACAGCATGTGCTTCCAGAACTGCAGCTTGCTGAGGTCTTCTCACCCACAGCCCCCGGAGGCCCCCAGATCCTGTTTGTGCTCGTGAAGTATATAAAGTGGCCCTAAAGTAGGTTTTAATTAATTCAGCTGTTTGGCTCATTGAACTAAAAAATATCAAATTAAATGGCTCCCTTTTAGCCCAGTGCTTTTGTTTTCACTCTTTTCCACTTCAACAGCTATTGGGGCCAAACCATTGGATCCCCCCATGCTGTCATTAAAATCCTTTAATTGAATGATGAATGTGCTGGTGAACCCTGGATGGTAGAAACAGCATGAAAATACAGGGGGCTTCAAGAAGTGCATGGTAAGTGGAATAAAGAGATAATGGGATTTTTACAGGACTTTTTTGAAGCCCCTTTCTACCCAGATGGGATGTAGCGGTGATGAGCCTTCCTTTTCTTGATGCTCTGCAACCAGCTCTCTCATGCTCCCCCCACTACTCTGATTCAAGACTCCCCCTGCCTGTCCCAGGCTCTCAGGAGCAGCCCAGATTGCCAATGCCAAGTTCATATACCTTTTCAAGGTCAATGAATGAAATTTTCTAAGGCTGATTAGTTGACTAGTTTTCAAACAGCCTAGGGTTTCATTGGTGTCTCTCAATTTCCAGAAAGAACACATCACCATGAGGTTAACACTATTAGGTTGTCAGGTGTCTCTGAGTTGATTCTGATGCACGGCAGCCCATGAGTACAGAGTGACACTGCCCCATAGGGTGTTGGAGGCCATGACTTTTCAGAAGTGGATTACCAGGCCTGTCTTCCAAGGCACCTCTGAAGAGTTTCAAACGCCAACCTTTTGTGGGTGGTAGTTGAGTGCTTAATCATTTGCAGTCACCAAGGAAAGTCAAGCACTACTTTAATTTCCCCGAAATAATACAACTACTTACTACAAAAACTCCCCTGAATTTCGAGACACAATACTTTTCCAAGATGCTTACTTCTAGGCATATGGTAAAACCAGTGGCCATAACATGAAGTCTGACCCACGGCAACTTCATGTGTGTTAGAACAGAATTGGCTCCACAGGGTGTTCAATGGCTGATTTGGGGGAGTTCAATGACCAGGTCTTTCTTTACCATTGTATACACACTGAGGCACCTTTGGGTAGATTTAAATCTCCAACCTTTCATGGAGCACCCATGTATGTTAACCGTTGGTATCACTCAGTGGCTCCATTAGGTGCCAGATGTATTTACTGACCTGCAGCTTTGTGTTAGGTTGGTGGCTACAAGGATTATGTATGTGTTCGAGAATTATGTACAAACAGTCATGACTATGTATTCATCCATGTATTTATGCTCTCTGCTAGATTATATTATAGTTCAAGCAATGAGGTCTAAGTATCTCCCTTCCCCTTGAATCTGGCTGACCTTGTGACATTAACTGGCCAATAGAATACAGAGAATGCAATGGTACAACAATTCTGAGTCTAAGACGCAAGTGGCCTTGTACACGTTCACTCTCTTTCATGCTTCCACAATGTGAACCAGCTCGGACTAGGCTACTAGGATGAAGGGATCATACAAAGCAGACCTGAGGCAGCCAGTCCGTCCCAGCGGGGTACCCAAACATGTAAGAGAATGCTGCTGAGATTATGGATGCCTCACTTGTGGATACCCAGCCCCGCAGATGGAAGAAGAAGGCCACCCTGGATGTGTCACCTACCCCAGTTGACTTACCTACTCAGGAGTAAATTAAGCGCTTGCTGTCATAAGCCATTTAGTTACCAAGTGGTTTGTTGTACAGCAGGAGCAAGCTGACAAAGTGGTTTTCAAATGTGGTTGGGATGGGGCTAAGGTGGCAGCATGAAAGCATATGCAGAGAGAGATGTGTGTGCTTGGAAACGGTGGAAAGGTTCACTAAAGCATTCTGATACATTCACCTCACTTCTACCTCTGAGGACGACTGTCAGTTTCTGTCTGAAAAGCAACATGTCAGTCCTGGTGATAGAAAGGTCAGAGGTCAGAGTCTCTACCCTCACACTAGTTATGTTCCAGTGGGGATGAGCCCATCTCTCTTTGCCTGGGATATGCAGGTAGTAGCACATAAACTAAACCAGGAACACAGTCCATTCCAGGAAGCCTGGGAAGGCTGGCTACTTGAGGCTCAGTTGAAGACACAGACACTGAGGTAGACAGACAGCACAGTGTGTGTGTGTGTGTGTGTGTGTATGTGCACACGCGCACTGCTCTAGTGCTATCACTTGCGTCAAAGCACAGCCAGCACACACTGGATACTTCTGAGATGCCATACATTATGTGCAGTGCCCAACATGGAGTCCCTGAGTTAATGTTTCCTTCTGTCCTAGACAGTCCCTTCTGGCCTGGACAGTCACCAGCACAGAAGGAAATGAAGCCTCAGAGAGTCAGGAAGTAACCTGCTCATGATCACAAAGCTAGTAAATAGTGCAGCTCACCAAACGATTCCAGTCTCAGACTAACTCCAAAACGGACTTGCTTAAATATTCCATGGAAATGCCCCACAAACTTTTCTGAGATCAAAGAACAGGAGAAGAAGGATAGGGGATAATAGGGAGGACACCAATCTAAACCAGGCCATTCAGGGACGTCTTCCTGAAGCAGCAGCAACATGAGTTACTACCGAGTCTGGAGAGAGAAGTGGAGATATGTCGACGTGAGGCACACTAAACAAAGGAGTTCGGCTTGAGCAAAAACACACTGGCATGAATTCACAAGTAAGTTTTGGAAACTGGTCCTCTTTTCTGGAATATAGCCAGAGAATTAGGGTTCGCTAAGGCCAGGAGCCCTGGTGGCGTAGTGGATTGCAAGTTGGGCTGTGTTTAACCATAAGGTCAATGGTTCGAAACAAGCACCTGAAGGGGGAATGGCATGATCCTTGTGATGAAAAATTTTAGATGGATGAGCTTTAACTTCCTGGCTGTAAGATTCTACAATTCTCTTCCTGGTCGCCCGGCAGGGGGAAAGCCCTTCTCTCTGGGCCTCACTTTTATTTTATAGGATCATATGGTCACCGAGTTCCTCCAGGGAGCCCTGGTGGCATAGTGGGTTACACGTGGAACTGCTAACTACAAAGCCAGAAGTTCAAAACTCCTCAGGAGAAAGAAAAGACTCTCCACTCCTGTAAAGAGCAATAGTCTCAGAACCCACAGGGGCGGTCCTCCTCTGTCCTGTACGGTCACTGTGATTTGGAATCAACTCAATGACAGTGAGATTGGTTTGGGAAAGAATAAGGCAAACATGACAATTATAGACTGATGTCCCCCAATAGCTAAATCCAGCTAGAATTCAATGAGATGGGCTTCCTTCTACTTGAAAGCATTCACACAAAGAAAACAATTAATCTTTTTGTTGTGGAACATTTTCCAAGTGGCAAACTGATTTGAGAATTAACACCACGGCACTTGCAAATCTGCAGGAAAAACATTGAAGTAGCACATGCTGGAAACCTGAGGCTAACAGGGGGAAAAAAGAAAACAAGTCTTACCTTATAAAGTCACTGGCAAATGTGTTAAGTAGCTGTTTTACAATGCAAATAGTGAAGAGACTGAAATAAAACCAGGTATCCTTTGCATAGTTTTTTCTTTAAAAAACCTGGAATATGAACACTTTATAAGCCTTTCAGAAGCAAAGGTAAATATTTTTTATGGATATATACATAAGATATGTGAGCAAATTAAAGAGCCAATCAAGATGCCTGGTCCAGTTTTCCTTGCTATGATTCCACCCCCCCCCCAGGATTAATTCACTTGCTTATTCATCGAAACACACTTATCAAGTGACCACTATATGTTGCATAGTACTGGGTGCTGAGAATATGTTTGAGGAAGAATTGAGATATGTTTTTAAGTATATTATTATATGATGGATATTCAAGATTCATGAATTATGAAAACAATAAGATAGTTATGAGATAAATAATTATCTCACAGGTGTCTATAAGGTACAGTGAGAATATGGGAAAAGTTCTCTATAGTCTCTCTGTAAGAAACATGGAAAGATTTAAAATGGCCGTTAAGCTGACCTTTAATATAAACAGTTGTCTAGGAAAAAATGTAGCAATTAAAATGGCCCTATCCATCCCCTTGCAGAAGGGCCGCAGGGAGGAGATGAGCCAGTCAGGGTGCAGTGTAACAACCATGAAACGCACAACTTTCCTCTAGTATTTTAATGCTTTCTCCCCCTGACTATCATGTTCCTAATTCTACCTTACAAATCTGGCTAGACCAGAGGATGTACACTGGCACAGATAGGAACTGGAAACACAGGGAATCCAGGAGAGATGATCCCTTCAGGACAAGTGCTGAGAGTGGTGATACTGGGAGGGTGGAGAGTAGGGGGATTAGAAAGGGGGAACCATCACAAGGATCTACATATATCCTCCTCCTCCCTGGGGGATGGACAAGAGAAATGTGGGTGAAGTGAGACATCAGACAGTGTAAAACATGACAAAATAATAATAATTTATAAATTATCAAGGGTTCATGAGGGAGTGGGGAGCAGGGAGGGAGGGGAAAAATGAGGAGCAAATACCAGGGGCTCAAGTAGAAAGAAAATGTTTTGAGAATGAAGAGGGAAACAAATGTACAAAAGTGCTTGACACAGTGGATGTATATGTGGATTGTGATAAGAGTTGTACAAGGCCCCAATAACATGATTTAATAATAAAAAATGAAAATAATAAAATAGTGCAATCATTTATTGCGTTTATATGTGCCATTCAAAGAAAGGAGTCCTTTATTAGATGTAATCTTTGAGTTGTACAACCACTTCACCCTCTTTCCTGAATTGTTCTTCCCTCATTAACATAAATTCACTGCCAACTCCATTTCCTCCCCAGACTTTCCAGTGTCTCTTATCAATCTGATCCCAAATAAATAGATCTTCAAAGGGCACAATGCCCCAGGCAGACAACTTTTACTACGTAAGTAAAAGTACTAAATAACTGGTTATAGGAAGACCTCGTGGGATTGGGGGGTTTCAGGTTTAAAGATGATCTTAGGGCAAACTTTCTGGGGTTCATCCAGTCTCCAAAGTTCCAACAGGCTGAAATGATTGAAATTTTAAAATTATGTTCTACATTTCTGCTCCTTTTATTTGGACCCTTCTAGAGAATCTTTAATCAAAATATTTTGTAATGGTAATTGGGCACAATCCACTTTTTTTATTTTTCAGTAATGGGAAAACTGCTCCTCGAGAAGCACAACGTCTAGCAAATAAGCAAGACCACCAGCATTTGGATCTGAATCTGCATGCCTTTCCCACTAGGGATAGCCATTCCATATAGGAAAGAGCGGAGACGCCAAGAAGTTTCAACTGGCCTCACATGTTCAAGAAGCTGTTGACAGATCTGCAGGATAGGTGCACATCTGTGAATAGACAGTGGTGAAAAACGACCCTAAAGACAGATCATGGAGTGCTCCGTATGACTATGTCAGGAGAAAGAGTCTGGGCCTCATCCCACAAAACAAATACGAGTTAATAGGAAAGGATGCTATCAGAATATTCTTCATGACCAATGGTACCTCCTGAAATGAGAAAGACCTATTGTAATTCATGTTCCAACCATCCCTCTACTAGCTGGACTGATGATGGGTAATAGCTGAAGCCTCTGGTCCAGAGGGCTTCTATGTGGGAGCTTCCAAACTTAACAGAAAAATGGAACTGAAAGACAGTGGAATTTTACCAGGGATTTTTCGAAGCTCTCTTGTATGTGAGAAGCTGTAGTAGATGGCCCATATGGTTTGACTCAACTGGTAGCCTAAAGACAGGAAGTCTGGTGACACAGTGATTGTTCAGCACATGGCTGCTACCCAGAACGTTGGCATTTCAAACCCATCAGCCATTCCTTGGTCCTACAGGGGAGCTAGAATAGGTTCAGTGGTAACAGGTTTGGTTTAGGTTTGCTAATTTCGTGGTTGGGAATTCCAATCCACACAATGGAACCATGAAAGACAAGCCTGCCAATCGTCTAGAGGACTGCAGCCAAGAAAAACCAATGGCATTCTACATGTATCACCATGAGTCATAATCAACCCAATGGCCACTGACAACATTGTTATAGAGAATTCAATGAGTAAGAAGTTATTTTCTAGCACCTCTCGCGTCCCAGGTTCTGTAGTAACCACATGGAATTGTGGGTGAGCTTAGTAGACATGGCCCCTGTTCTCAGTGACCTTACACATGGAAGAGGAAGAAAATGAACCTTTAAAAGCTTTTAAATAATCCTCAAATCCTTCATAAACTAGGGGGTGCTATGTGAGGCCACAGCTTGCGTGCTCTTTCTGAGGAATTGTCATTTGTAAGTTCTGAAAAGTATGTAGACCTTAACTAAATGAAGCTGGAGAAGAGAGTCTTACTGGCCGAGGAAATCAATTTTGCAATAGCCCTGATACAGGAGTTCTCGTAACTTGGTGGAGAAATAGAAGCCTCGAGCAGAGATGGTAAGTGGGAGAAAGGCTGGAGAGGAAGCCAGAAAGGTACTAAGAGAACAGATTGCATGGCCAAGGTTGTGACCCTTCAGGCATGTGAGACATCTAAGGCCCATAAAATCAGTACCAGCTCACATCAGCACCTCAGCAGAGAGAAGCAGCCGTCCCCGCCATCACATTAGGGATGAGTTAGTTAAATGTTTAACCAAACATAGCAGGCTAAATGTTAAATTGATCAGATTATGTGGTCTCTGAATGATGTTATCAATATCCAAATGGCCCTTGGCAGGCCAACAGTTCTCCATCCCTGATTTAGGACCTTGTAAGCCAGAGCAAAGAAAACGGGTCTGCCATTTGGATCTTTATAAAAACTTACTAAAATGTTTCCTTTGCGTGACACACTTATCTTGTAATTTCTAGAACCTCTCCCTTTTGCCCTGGTTGTTAAAAAATTCAGAGCTCACGTTATTATAGACACTGGATTTGTGACAGTTACACATTTGCAGTACTCTCAGTGGTTTGGTAGTGAAGACCGACTAATCCTCTGCGACGGGATCTGACACCATGTAATCACTCCCTCATGAGATCTGCGATCAGCAGCCTGTTAGCTGTAAAAAGATTAGGGTAGGATATAACACTCTGGCTGTAATCACAACCTTGATCCAATCAATTGAAAGGAAGTTTCCTTGGGGATGGGATCCAATTCTAGTGTAAGTATATACTGTGGAAAAGCCAACTTGCCTTTTTCCTGCATCTGGCTCACCCTTCAACTTTAGGTTCGTTGTACTTGAGCCTTCAGCCTGCCATATAGCCTGCCAATTCTGGGAGCTGTCATGAGCCTGCCAATGACCCTGATAACTTTAGCTTCCTTGACCTGCAAGCTGTGAGTTCATCAGCTCCCACAACTACATGACTCAGAAAAGTCTCCAGCCTGACATCTGACCCATGGACCCAATCTAAGACACATTGAAATCAATATGGTGATATATTGGGCTATTCAGTTCTTCCAGAAATATCCTCTGAAGTGATACAAGTTTTTGATTTTGTTTCTCAGATTCAGTAATTCATTCCACTGAAATGACTCATTCTGACAACCGCATCATGCCTCTTCTTGGCTGTGGAAGTTTAGCAATGGTTTTCAGTCACATCACAGAAGTAACTCCTGTATCTCACTCCTTTCAAACATATCAATGGATGACCAAAATCTTTGCTATTGAGTCGATTTTGACTGACTGCAATCCCATGTAGTATTTTTGAGAATGCAGATCTTTATACGAGTAGATAATCTCATCTTTCTCTCAGGAGTAGATGCTGGGTTTGAAATACCTACCTTGCAGTTAGTAGTTCAAAGGTTACCTAAGAGTACCACCGATGGAGAAGGAAAGGTTCATAGAAGGGAGCGATAGAGACGGACATCTAACTTGCTACAAGCCTAACTGCTTGGCTTAAAATTAGGAGAGATGTATGTCTGAGCTCTATCCTTTCACGATAATTAGTCAATCTGTTTACTTATTTACATGCTTGAGCAAATTATCTGAGAAAGTGGAATTTATGAAGACTAACCATGCATCAGGTTGAAAATAGACTCATTATCAATCTGCAATATGCAGATGACACAACCTGGCTTGCTGAAAGCGACGAGGATTTGAAGCGCTTACAGATGAATATAAAAGAGCACAGCTTTCAGTATGGATTATATCATGGCATTTAAAAAATCCTCACTGGTCTGGGGTCTTACAGGCTTGAAGATAAACTAGTGGCCATCTAACTGAGAAGCAGCAAAGCCCACATGGAAGAAGCACGCCAACCTGTGTGATCATGAGATGTCGACGGGATCAGGTATCAGGCATCAAAGATCCAGAACAAAAAATCAAATCAATGTGAATGAGGGGGTATTTAGAGTGGAGAGCCAAAACCCATCTGTAGGCAATTGGATATCTCCTTTCAAAAAGGTCACAAGGAAAAGATGAGCCAGTCAAGGTGCAGTATAGCACCAAGGAAACATACAACATTCCTCTAGTTCTTTAATGCTTCCTCTCCCCAACTCCCCACCCCCCAACTATCATAATCCCAAATCTACCTTACAAATATGGCTAGACCAGAGCATCTACATGGGTACAGATAAGAGCTGGAAACACAGGGAATGCAGGACAGGTAAACCTCTCAGGACCAATAATGAAAGTAGCAATACCAGGAGGGGAAGGGGAAGGTGGGGGAAGAAAGGGAAACTGATCACAATGATCTACATATAACCCCCTTGCTGGGGGACAGACAATAGAAAAGTGGGTGAAGGAAGACATTGATCAGTGAAAGACATGATAAAATAATAATTTATAAATCATCAAGGGTTCATGAAGAAGGGAGGGTGAGAGAGGGAAGGGGGAAATAAGGAGCTGATAGCAAGGGCTCAAGTAGAGAGAAAATGTTTGGAAAATGATGATGGCAACAAATGTACAAATGTGCTTGACACAATGGATGAATGGATGGATGGATGGATGGATGGATGGATGGATGGATGGATGGATGGATGGTGATAAGAGCTGGATGAGCCCCCAGTAAAATGATTTTTTTTAATCCTTACTGGAACAATAAGGAACATTTTGAGAAAAGAAGAAAATTCCGAAGTTTTCAATGATTTATTTTACTTTAACTGACAATAAACACCCACAGAAGCAGCAGTCAAAAAAAAAAAAAAAAACCCCAAGCAATGTGCGGGATTGGGTATATCTGCTACAAAAGACCGCTTTAAAGTGTTAAAAGGCCAAGATGTCACATGGAGGATGATGGTGTGTGACCCAAATAGCTTCATATGTACGGCACAAAGCTGGACAGCAAATCAAGAGTGACAAAGAAATAATGGTGAAGTGATTACTGAATAATGATATGGGAAAAAATACTGAATATACCGAATATAGCGTGAACGACCAGAACAAACAAATTTGTCTTGAAAAAATTACAGTCACAATGTCCCTTAGAAGTAAAGATGGCAAGACTACATCTCACAAACTTTGGACCTGCTGTCCGAAGGGATCAGTCCTTGGAAAAGGGTGGTACCTGGTAAACTAGAAGGTCGGCGATCAGAAGGAAGACCCTCAGTGACATCGCCCGGCACGCGGCCCGAACAATGAGCTCAAAATCTGGGGTGATTCGTGAGGACGGTGTAAGAGACAATATTGCATCTGTCGTACTTGCATATCGGATGAGCGTGGGTCAGACTCCACCCTAGGGCATCGAGCAATGACACAATCATATGAAGATCATACTGCACATTCTCCAGGAGCCCTGATTGCATAGTTCACACATTGAGCTGCTAACCACAAGGTCAGCAGTTCAAAACCACCATGAGAAAGATGGGGCTTTCAATTTCTGTAAGGAGTTACAGTCTTGGAAACTCACAAGAGCAGTTCTACCCTGTCCTTTTGGGTTGCTGAATCAGCCTAGACTTGCCGGCAGTGAATTTGAGTTCCACTTTCTAGAATTTTAAAGTTTTTTAAATTATATCCTCTGAGAGCTTTCTCTTGTGTTCTGTAGTTTTTCCCTGACCGGGACATATTATGATTCTTCCCACTTGTTAGATGACAAAACTGAGTCGACAAGAGATGAAGTGCCTTCCCTGTGGTATCCCTGCTGGTTAGGATCTAACCAGGGTGTGTAGTCAAGCCTCAGTCTCCCAAGGCCTGTCTTCTATTCTATACCCTGCTGCCTGCATCACACACACACACACACACACACACACACACACACACACACAGAAGTGATTTTCATAAACTCGGCCCTTGGGTTTTTCTCTCTAGTTGCCCTCAGCACAGGTGCAGCTAGTGCACAAGCCTTCTGGCATTTCACAGCCAGTCTACCTTACAAAATAGCAGGGATCTCCTGCCCCCAGATCCCACTCCAAACCCCTGCCCTCCTGCTGGGTTGAGCATCACCGCACTGTGTGGCTCAATAAAAGAAACCCTAGGAAATTAATGGCCTTGTTACCACCACTGTTGCTTAATGACCCTGCAGTTTCCTGTGGAGCTATTCTCCCTGGGCCAGTTGTTAATGAAGCACTTCTTCTTTCTCAGGTTCCAATGTAAGTCTCTTACAGCAGCCTCAGATTTTGGAACCAGAAAGAAATAGATTAAATGCCCACTAGGTGCCCGGCTCTGGACTAGGTGCTTTATATTCATTAGATTGTTAATAACTCGTTTAATCAGAAAATGATCCCATGTGGGCACATGGCTTTGGTTATTTCCATTGTACAGATGAGTAAAGTAAGTTTAGGTCATATGCCAAGAGCCATACAATTAGTAAGAGCAGAGCCGAGCTTTGAACCCTTGTAGATAGACTACAAGATTCCATGCTTAACCCTGAGGTTGCTGACACCCATAGGCAATCATGCGTTAGGTCTCCAGCATCAAGACCATCGGTTTGCTTTCAGAAAGTGGCACAAACCTCCTTCCATGTACAGCCTCTCCACTTAGGCCCACCAACAGTGATAGCTATACCATCTCCCCTACTCTCAAACCTCCCTGAAAGGAAGATCAACGCAGCTGGTAGGCAGAAACGTAAACCCATCCCACCTAATATGAATATAATGGAGAAATCAGCACCTCAGGGCTTGTATCTCTTCCCATCATTCCCTCCAAATTAAGAGGAAAACTTCATGAAAACAGAGGGTGTGAGCCAGGGACGTCTGGCTAAAATGATTTCTAATGTTTGCTCATTCAAGTTCCATTCAGGTACACGCCAGCTGGTTGGTGAAAACCTTTTGTTAAGACAAATAGAGCTACCCGCTTTGGTTGAAGTGGTGGGGTTTGGGTACCCCAGATCCAACATGGTTATGAAGATGCAAAACCTCACCTGGTATTTGGTTACCTTTGATTGCTGGTTCGTGGAGCCAACGCAGCAGAGGATGAGATGGTTAGATTTTATGTCAATTTACTGTACCTAAGTGAAGTCCAGCCTATCAATCAGGTCACAGTCTCATGACACCTCCTAGGTAGGGGGGGTGGTGTGGTCATTTTATGAGAGACACTGTGGAGAACTGTTCTCTCTCTTACTGTCTCCTTTCTGCTTGTCGGGGTCCCATGGCTCAGGTGTGGGAGCAGTAGCCTATGGCCCCTCAACCCTGCGAGTTGTCAGCTCCCTGCCATGCCTCTGTGAACCTTAGATCCACACAACTCTGCATCCACCACCTGGTGACCGCCCTTCTCACCATGGACCAGGACTGTGAACAGTCTTGCTATCAGGCAGAATGCATTGGAAAGTGGATTGTAGCAGACACAACAGGTTAAAATTAGTACCCTATTATTTGATCTTCTTTATGATTCACTTAAATTTGTTCTAGTTTTTCATATCTTCTGATTTCTTCTCTATTGGGCTTTTTATCTGTTTTACTTTGTTATTCTTGTAGTTGTTGCTTGTTTGTTTAATGTTTTTCTCTATATGAAATCCAGAAGAGGTGAATCTATAGAAACAGTAACTGGATTAATGGTTCCTTGGGGGCATGGCAGGGGCTTGGGGGAGAACTGGGGAGCTAATAATGAGTACAAGAATGAAAGAAAGAAAGAATCCATTCTAAAACGGATTGTGGTTATGATTGTACAACTCTTCTTGATGGGGCTGAACTATTGAATTGTGTGATATGTGAATTACATTCCAAGAACATAGTTGGGTATGGGGGAAAGTCTACCTCCTTCGACAGCTTACTATGGTTTTCTTTAAGAGCCAATGAAAATTATATGTCGTTATCATTCTCGTCCTACTTAACTGCACATAAATGCAGAGGAAAATCATACTTACTCACGGAATTTATATCAGCCTAGGTTTTTGCTGTCTAATTTGTCTTCTCTACAGATTTAAAATTTTCTATTTACTGTATATACTCCAGTATAAGCTGACCCAAATATAAGCCGAAGCACCTAATTTTAGCCCCAAAACTGCATTAAAAATGTGCTGAAAAACTCAGCTTATACACAAATATATATGGTAAATTTATTGTCACTTGTAATATTTGTCATTGTTCACATGAAAGCTTGGGGTTTTGCTTCAAATTCTTGTTAGAAAAAAATTAAGTAATAGCAAATAAAAACAAAACCAAAGTTATCTGGCAATCTGTGCTAACTACAATTTAAAAGATTCCCTACCCCACCCCAAGTATAGGTGAAGACGTTTTATTTCACGGTGGTAAATATGTTGGGTGTTTTTGGTGTCTGTGTGCAAATGCAGGGGATGAGGTGGTACACAGATGCTTATCCACAATGTGCTCGTGGTTTAGATTATGCCTCTGAAAGTGCTAATATCTGGTGTCACTTCTATCTCTGAATCTGAGTTCGAATCCCTGGGCCAGTGCCTGGGTGTTGTCTGTGCTAGAAGAGAAGATGTTAGAAAATGAGGGAAAAAAGACAATTCCAATGGATCCAAAATTTCAGATCAAATATGCAGTCATCATTCCCTGTGCATCTTTCCCAGAAAGAGCTACTATAGATGGGTTTTATATGCAGAGGATAAAGTCCAGCTCCCCTGAGGCACACACCTCCACTCCCTGCAAGCAGATTCTTAAAACATTGGAATTATGATTAAATTGTGTACCCCCATATGTTCAAATGTTAACACCTATAACTAGGGGTGCAATATTATGTGGAAATAAGATGTTCTTTGTTATGTTAATGAGACCACAGAGTCCAGGGTGCATCTAAAACTTAAACACTTCCAAGTAGCAAAAAGAGCAGGTCTGTGGCCCATGGAGGAGCAGACAGATGTCACAGGAAGATTGCCAAGGGGCCAGAGGACAGTTGAGACTACCAATTGACACCATCATATTAGACAAGCCCCAGTTTGGAGCTTGAGCTTTCAGAGTCATGGTGTGTCAGTCTGGGTACACTCGAGAAACAAATCCATGGACACACGTATGTGCATAAGAGATTAACGTACAAGAGCAATTGCACATTGAGAAAGCATCCCAACCCAGTCCAGTCCATAAGTCCAATATTAGCCCATATGTCCAAAACCAGTCTATAAAGTCCTCTTCAGACTCATGAAACACATGCAATGATGCTGAATGCAGAACAATCACAGGCCAGTGGGTAGAAAGTCTTTGGATCCAGTGGCATTGTAAGCGTCTCAGTGGTGGCAGGGGTCTCTACGTGGTTTCTCCGGCTCCAGAGGTCTGGTTGCATTAGCATAGGCCCATGTGGCTTCTCCAGCTTAGGGCACTAATGTAGTTCCATGTGTCTTGTCAGCTGCAATGTCTCCCAAGGAGTGGCAGAGCGTCTCCCACCTCCAAGAAGCGAAACACTGGAATTTCCAGAATCCTTAGGGGAAGGCCATGCCCACACAGAGGCCTCATTGGCTATCACCTGATTGACAGGCTACACTCCACCCTTACACTCTTAATCCTTAAATTGACAGTTATATAACTGCCACACATGAAAAAACATATTTCTGGCTTTCAAGCCAGCCACTAGCAATATAGTTCAGTTACAGTGGCATTAGGAAATGAAGACAGCTGGTGCCTAAGAGGCTCCTTTCAGATTGTGGGTGGCTTTTAAATAGGGATTTGAGACCGAGTTTTCCACACTTTCCAGGTCATTTTGTAAGGAATCCCAGCCGTTCTTGGCTCATTCTCACTGTCTTGAATGTGTTCTCTCCGTTCCATATTCTCTCTCTCTCTCGTATTTCTCTGTGTGTGTATGTGTGTGTGTGTGTGTGTGTGTGTGTGTGTGTATTTTCTCTCTAAGATATTCTCTTTCTGGAACATTCTCTCTCTCTCTCTCTGAGGTATTTCTCTGTGTGTGTGCGTGTGTGTGTGTGTGTGTGTGTTTTCTCTCTAAGATATTCTCTTTCTGGAACATTCTCTCTCTCTCTCTCTGAGGTATTTCTCTGTGTGTGTGTGTGTGTGTGTGTGTGTGCGTGTGTGTGTGTGTGTGTGTGTTTTCTCTCTAAGATATTCTCTTTCTGGGACATTCTCTCTCTCTCTCTCTCTGAGGTATTTCTCTGTGTGTGTGCGTGTGTGTGTGTGTGTGTGTGTGTGTGTGTGTTTTCTCTCTAAGATATTCTCTTTCTGGGATATTCTCTCTCTCACCCTCCTCTTCCTTGCTTTGAATCTCGGTTTCAATTTCAAACGCACATATATGCTTTTTAAGAACATAATCAAGCAAGTATTAGGATCAAGAGAAATGGGCCCTAAACCACAGCTCAACTTTACAAGCTTCGTCCTCAGGCCAACTTTGGCTTCTGCTCAGACCCCTGTCTCTTCTCTCCTCCTCCTGTTGCACTCCACTGCTGGAAGCTACCTGTGTCATGCATGTGGTTCTAACTCACCCCTGAGAGAGCACATCTGTGGAGAAATAAAGTTGAGAAAGAGGAAAGAAGAGAAGGGGGAGGGAGGGAGAAAGGGGGAGGGAGGGAGGAAGGAATGCAGGAAGGAAACAGAGAGGCAGGCAACTCATGGGGCAATGAAGGAAAGCCCTCCCACATCATCTCTCCACTGGAAACCATCTTTGACAGCACCGTTCGCACCAGGACTTTCCCCTTGTTAGCATTCTTCAAAGGTTTCCCCTGACCTGAATAACCTGGGTGGCGCTGGGCTAGACCCCATACGAACTCCCACCAAACTCTTCCCCTGGGCCCTTCACTAGACCTGGTGACATATTGGCCACTGTCCAGCTCAGAAATCAGTGGTCACATTCTAGCCCCAGGCTCTTCCCATACAGGTGTCTCATCCCCCCTCCCCCTCATCCCTCCATTGCAAATGCCTTTTCTCTTTCAGGGCTCTGCTCACAGAGCTGAAAACTTCAGAAAGCCTTCTCTGGCAGGACTTACACATGCACACAGACCCCCACATCTAGCAGAGCAGAATCCACCTTTTATAACCGGCTAATACACCCAGCACCTCACCAGCCTAGCAGCCATTTCAATTGTATTTGATTAATTGTGTGCTTTAGATTTTCATGACCGTCTCATTCTATGACTACAACTCCCCCAGGCAAGGAACACACCTGTTGTGTTCACCTGTATCCCCCAGAAACCACTGCTCTAAAGTTAATTCTGATGCACAGTGACCTGGTGTAGCAGGGTGAGGAACGTCCCACCTGCAGGCTGTAGGAGGTCCTGAAAAGGATCAATGCCAGCTAACGGTGCACACCTCACCAGAGAAACGTCATTAAATGATTGTGGTAGTGAGTGCCACCCAGTAATGGAGCGACCTCGTGTGGAACAGAATGAAACACTGCTCGGTCCTGCACCATCTATGTAAAGATTCTGCATGAGCACAATGAAGTATTTTATAATTCTCATTCTTCTCAAGGTTATCCATAGTTCATTACCCTCCATTCAGTTGAGTACCTTGGAGTAGTCAATCAAACACAATTAAACATCTTTCTAGTATTCTGTTTTCAATCAAATTCCATTTTACATCAGTAGTGATATCTCTTACTCCATGTTCTCTTCTGAGTCTGACCTGAATCTCTGGCAGTACATTAAACCCTGTCAATGTATTGCTGCAACCTTTGTTGGATGATCTTCAGCAAAATTGTACTTGCATGTGATATCAATTATCATGTTCTATAATTTTCTCATTCTGTTAAGTCCCCTTTCTTCGGAATAGGTATATGTGTCTCTTCAGTGAGTTGTCCAACTAGCGGTCTTCCAAATTTCTCGGCAAAGGCCAGTGTGTTCTTTTGTTTGTTCTTCAATTTGCTGGAACATTCCCACTGGCATTCCACCAACTTCTGCAGTCTTGGTTTGGGCTTGTGCTCTCAGGGCAGCTTGGAATTCTTCCTTCAGTGCCATTAGGTCTTGCTCATGTGCTACCTCTTGGGAATAGTTGGATGTCGACACATGACTAAGTGAATTCTTTCCATCTTCTTTTGATGATTCTGGCATCGATCAGTATTTTGCCCTTCAAAGCTGCGAAATTCAAAGCTGGAATATTTTCTCCAGTTCTTCAGCTTGAGATATACTGAGCCTGCTCTTCCTTTGTGGTTTTCTAACCCTGTCTTTGCTCATTTTGTTGTAATATTTTAGTTTGTCTTCTTGAGCTGCCCTTTGAAATCTTCTGTTGAGCGCTTAATCGTAGACTCTGAGAGTGCTCTTAATCATAGAGTACATAAGGCAAACGAAGAAATGATGAAAGAAAAGAGCCATTACATTAGGAGTGAGTTCATGAAATACCTTTCCAAATATAGCAAGCTAATTTCTAAGTGGCTCGTTTTATATGGCCCAGCAGTGGTGTTATACATGTCCAAATGGTCCTTAACAGAGAAAACGGTCCCCACCTTGTTGTGCAGGGTTTCTGAGGCGGTACATCGTTGCAGGAGCAGAGTCTCATTACTCTCCCATGGGGTGGCTGCACTGCCAACCACGTGGTTAGCAGTCCAATCCCTATCAAACAGTGCCCCAGGGCACCTCCTACCTACCACATGCATTTCACTCGGGAACTCTTTCTCAAAAGAAAGACTAAATGAACCTCCACTTCCGCATGCGGACTAAATGAAATACTGAAGTTGGCACTGCCTGGCTCATAACACGGTATTGCTTTTGATTTTTGTTTGCTTGTTCCCTAAACAAACCAATCCAAACACTGCCATATTTCGATTCTAACCCACAATGACCCTCCATAGGGTTTCTAAGGCCATCAATCTTTCTGAAAGCAGACAGTCTCATCTGTGTCTCTCAGAGCCGCTGGTAGATTTGAACCACTGACCTTGTGCTTCGCAACCCAATGCCTAGAACACGTGGTCACCAGGGCTCCTTGTTCCCTAAAGGGAAAAGCTAAAAACTGCAATCAATTATCTGCTAGCATTGTACGCTTTCTATCATAGGATTGGGGGCGGGGCGGGGCCTTCAAGCCTAAGATGGATAAAATAGTTCAGAGGGATAATGGAAGGAATGGCTGCTGAGTCCATATGAGTGGCTCTCAACCTTGGCTGTGCATTAGCCTCACCTGAGTGTTTGCAGAAAGAAGAAAGAAAGAAAGAAAGAAAGAAAGAAAGAAAGAAAGAAAGAAAGAAAGAAAGAAAGAAAGAAAGAAAGAAAGAAATGCTGCAGAGATTTTCATAGGAACTGAGTTTAAAAAGATTGTCTTTCAGGTAGAGGAGGGATTTCTCATGCCAAGATGGAAACCAATAACTGCTTGTTTCTTGGTCTTTCTTGCAGAGTATCCGGGGAGAAACGAGGGGATGGGTCAATAGGAAAGGAAGGGCAAGAAGACCTGCAAGTTCTTTGAGCGCTTTCCCCTCCAGCCTACCACAGAGGTGGTGGTGGAGTCTCCTCCGGTCTTCTTGCCGTCTGGAGTAGGTTATTTCATCTATTGTGACTTACCTCTTTCCCCCAACTTTAAATGTAGGTACTGATAACCTTCTCATGGGCTTTCTGGACAAAGCAATAATAATTTTTAAAAATCTATGCAAATAGTCAGCAAGAGTTAGCACAAGGCAATTCCTCAAAGAGTTTGCTATTTTTTTTTAAAAAGTGTTATCGGTGTGCACACATTTTGCAAACCTAAGTGCACTTGTAAGGCATCATCATTGTGATTATTGGCCAGCCCAGGTAAAACGCTGTGGAATTGATTTTTTTTTTTTGGCCTTTCTCTTTTTATTTGGAGCCCAGAAACATTCTTAGAGAGCTGTGGTTTGTCTCCCGTGTATTCCTGTCGGTTATGTCTTTTTAAACACCACACACACGCAGACACACACATACAAGCTCGCACATACAAATAGATATATAATAAATATATGTTTTTCTTTCTTTGCAATTCCCCGCTGAACTGGAACATGCCTGGGAAAATCGGAATCCGAATTGATCTTGCTGTGCTGCCTTCTTCCTGGGCGGTGGGGTCAGGTATATATTGATGGAACCCGCCCACCCGTCCCTCACGAGGGCCCACTAGGACTGAACGCCTGACCCTGCACTACGGAGACAAAGAGCCAGAAGGCCGCCGCTGGACAGATGGAATTTTAAGCAGGTTCTCTGTGTCAGCTTGTAAAAGGATACCTGCTCGGAGTATCCCTGTCTGGAGGGACAGTCGCAGGCGCATCCTTGTGAGCAGCGTTTCATCGCAGGGACACGGCCTCTGAGGCAGATTCAGCTCTGAGCACGCTGGCCAGAAAGACTACACACCAGCTCAGCCCTGGCTGCGTCCCTCACTCAGTCTGTGACCACAGGTGAGTGCCTTCACTTCGGGGAGCCCCTCCCTTTACCCAAGAACGGGGACAAGGAAACATGCTTTGACAACTTCACAGAGTCCCCTGGCGGGGGCGGTGATAAAAAAAGGGGGATGCATGGGGGCACAGGCCCAGTGTGCTGTGGTCTGTGGGGAGATGTATAACTTCAATGTGGTACCAACTCGGGTGATAGCACCGCCAAAGAGGATCGGACACACTGGGTCTTTTTCAGAACCTTTGGTTCTAATGGCAGACTCAAAAACCTGGGTTTCTCATGAAAACATCACTCGATAAAGGCCCTGCGGGTTCCACTGTTCTACAATTCAAACAGGTTTTAAAACTGGCCAGCTGGTGGCTAGACTGTTATCAGATGGATGTATATAAGTAAACCACGCCAAAGCTAAGCCCCCTGGTGCCAAGGTGGCTTTGACTCGTACTGACCCTACAGGACAGAACAGAGCAACCTCACTGGGTTTCTGAGACAAAATCTTTATAGGAACGGGCAGCCTCCTCTTTCTCCTGTGCAGTGGCTGGTGGTTTCAAATCTCTGACCTTGAACTTACCAGCACAATGCATAATCCACGAGTCCACCAGGGCTCCCTGGACACACAGCCAGACACACAGACATAAAGAAGCCAGATTGGCATTAAGTATAAACCCACTGAAACAACCCCTCAGCCCAGGGCCAGGCTATTGGGGTAAAAGTCTAAGGACAAGAGGCGGGGAGTGGAGTTTCCAATACTCTTTGAAGTTATAGTACTCTAATTTTATTGTATCTTTAAATTTATTGACATTTATATTATCTTTTCGTTAATCCATATCACCAATGCCCACTGTGGGTCTTGGGAAAGGGAATGTGCTCTTTAACTGGGTGAATAGCCTGCTTTGTAACTCCCGAGCATGAATCAGATTGTGTTGGTAGTGGTTGGTTGTATTTTTCATGCACATACCTATCCATCAAGCCTATCTATCTCTCTAAAAGGGAGGGCCAAAACTTAATCCAAAAGTTCCCATCCCAAAGGTGGCCCACAGTACAACTCAAAAACATTTACTGCCAATAAGTTGAATAAGTTCTAATTCATCGTTATCCTATAGGACACAATAGAGCTGCATCTGTGGGTTTCCACAGCTGTAAATAGAGCTTTTGGGGAGCAGAAAGCCTCACCTTTCTTCTTCTTCTTTTTAATCATTTTATTGGGGGCTCATACAGCTCTGATCGCAATATATACATGCATACATTGTGTCAGTATTTACATGTTAAAGGACATGTTACATGGGGAGAGGCGGCACTCTCTCTCCTCCATTATGCTTTTAATCACACCCTTCTCTTTTTGTTCTTTTTTTAAAAATACTTTTATTGGGGCTCTTACATCTCTTATCATAATCCATCTGTTCATCCAGTGTGTCAAGCACATTTGCATATAGGCCACCATCATTGTAGAAATGGATGATAATGAACCCTGACCTTGTGGTTAGCAGCCCAAATCACCCTAACCCCGGTGCCCCCAGGACCCCCTTCCAAAGTACAACATACATGGATAAATATCACGGAACAAAGAGAATGGGCATTACACTGGGAATGCTGAAGACTAATCTTCTTACCCTAACTGTCTTATTTGACTCTGAAAACTGGCTCACAGACAGGCTCTCCACATGCCCCAGGGCTACCTGGGAGCATGACTTTCGTTCTCCAGTCATTCTAGCCAGTTCTCCCAAGTAATTCCAAAGGTGTAACTGGACTTTGTTGAAATAAGGACCTTCTTCTCCCCATGTATGACAGTGTCTCAGTGGGAATGGAGCTGGCAAGGCACAATTACCAATTCCCTCCTTGGCTTTCTACCTAAAGAAGATGACGTCACAATGGCACCTTGTGTATCAGAGAAATGCTACACAAATGCATGTAACTGATTTGCAAGGCTCTCGTACCTTCTTGGTCTGCTTAGTTATTACATACAGGGTTTGGGGAGGTAGATGGGGTATTTAAAAGCTGGCTTTCAGACCAATGGATCTGAAGAGATTGCCTTTATTGGTCTGAAAAAGGAGGTAAGGGTGGGGTGGGGGAGGCAGAAGCAGATCTGATAAAGGAGATTAAATGGCCTTATACATCTGACAGAGCAGGACAGTCCCCATGGGAATCCCGGATCCTGCTGGTGCTAATAAAGTGCACGCTATGACTCTGGTAATATAGTGTACAATATAAGGCGTCCAGACACCGGGGCCAGAGCCACGACCTACATCTTCCGCAAACCAATTTTCTGCTGGGTTGGATGTGTAAAAAAGAATCCAAATACAGATTTTTTTTCCCCTTTGAGAGAAGAATTGCTTCTCTGGCTTTTTACCTTGGCCTGTCTGCTCCTCCCACCCCCTGCGTTCTCCAAGTGGGAATTACTTCTAATCCACTCACAGGAGGGGCCGGTGCCGCACTGAACTGTGGGCTATTTAGAGGACAATTTGTCCCCTTGTTGGGCTTCCAGTGGCAGTGGGGTATGGGGGTGGGGGGGACAAGCATGGAATTTGCAATCAAACAAGGTTCAAATCCTCATTTGACCAGTGATGAGATGTGTTCCCTGAGGGGTGAGGGGAGGGGGGGATTGAAGGGGGTGGAGAACATTTCCCCTGACTTGTCTGGGTCTCCCGGGAAAAAATGATGTGAATACTAAAGGGAATTAACCTGAAGCGCCCAGCACAATGACTTACCAGATAGGACAAGTTCATTGGCAATTGTAAGTATTACTAGTCTAGGCAATCTCATTAAAAGAACAGAGGTTTGAGGCAAGACATTTGAGGCCAGAGAGGCTTATTAATAAGACAAGCAGCAATACCCTAAAGGTTGGCGGTTCTAGACTACCCAGAGGTACCTCAGAAGAAAGGCCTGGAGCTTCCTTCTGAAAAAGCTGTCCTTGAAAACCCTGCAGAACATGGTTCGACTCGAACACACACGGGTCACTGTGCACTGGGACTGGCCTGATGGAAACGGTAGGAAATAAAATTTGAAAAACCTTTTACTTCTCCATAACCAGTTTGTGAGCATCTACTGAACAACCAATAGTGTGATATGCACTATTAAGCAAATGGGAGCTGACCGTAGCTGCTCCCATCCAAGGCCTTGTGGAAGAGTAGGGAGCCAAAAACTTGGTAGATCATGCCACACAATACACTGGACCAAGCAAATTAACTTCGGTCCTCTCATTTGGCTCTCACGGGAACCTTGGGAAGTCGACAAGACATGAATTGTGAGTCCCCACTTAGTAGATGGGAACAGCAAGGCTCAGAGAAAGGAGGTGGCTGGGCCCAGTTTCATAAGGGAGGCAGCCAGGATTGGGCCTAGTCTTCTAACGGCCATTCTCAAGTTCTTGGTTGCACACGGAGAAAACAAAAGCATAGAAGCCAGCCGGCCGTCTGTAGGGTTCTAAACCCAGGGCTCCCCCAGATCAGGGAGAACAGTGGTCGCGGAAGGAAGGCATGATGGGTCTGCAAGGCTCTGTGGAGGAAACGAAACTCCACAGGCACCTTGGAGAGTAGCTGAGCTTTGGCTGGGCAAAGTATTCCAACCAGAGAGCATGGCATGTTCAACGTTACCGTGGGATCTGGAAACAGACCGGCATAGCAACGCATGGTGGAGGTTGACCTTCTTACTAGGGGGAAAGCAGGGCATCCAGAACATTCCTGAAGACCACACCAACAACGCCCAGGCTCCTCAGTGATCCTCCAGCTTGTAGCCCACGAGGCTTTAAAACAGCCATGGGAACAGTCACAGAGAGACATGGAGCAAAACTAAATGCAGGAGGGAAAGACACCCTAGCCATCTTCCCACTGCGACCCACTGAAGGGGACAGGGGGAAGTACAGGAGCCCCGAGGTGGGAGTTCCGATTTGCCAAAAGTGTCAGCCAGCCTCAGCTCTTCCTCTGCCCGCTTCTCTGCCTCCCTCCCCTCCCCCAGGTTCTGCATGCAGCAGCGTGTGTGTGCATGCTTGGATGGCTGGGAAAACATTCTCTGAGATTTATTTCTGTTGGACAATCTCGCCTTCCTTTTTGTTCCCCTGCTGACAACTCCGTCAACAGCAGGCTTTCTCTGAGGCTGCGAATTTAAAGCTCATACACCTGAGGCGGAGAGTGTTGCTTAAAAAACCAAGCCAGTGAAGTGGACTCCCGGAGAGCAGGATGAATATGCAGTCCCCCCTTGGATTTCAGGGGCTTGATCCATTACTGGGGAGTCAGTAAAAACCTCGGAGTTTAGTGAAAAGACGGTCATCAGCTGTGGAAGAGAGCGGTGCCGACCGCGTGCAGTATGATCAGTTCAATGTAAGGATGTGCTCCCTGGAGATTGTTCTAGTAATCCCCCAAATTAAATCTGTTGGGGTGTGATCCAATCTATCTGGCTTTGAATTATTTTGAAATCTGAGAGCTGATAAGTCACTGAAGCAACGTAGCAAGATCCAAGGTGAAGAAAGTGAAAAAGTCTGAGTTGTCAGATTGACGTAAAAGGTCGGAATTATAACCTTTTTTGTGAAAGGGGGAATATGGCATCTTTTAGGCCTGTTTGGGAAATTAGGTATCCATAAAAGAAAATAAACAGAAGCACAGGATTACCGAGCTGGAAAGAAATGCATTCATTCCATCGGTACGCATTTTGAGACTGCATCCTTGACCCAGGTTCTGGAGAGATGAACAAGACTCAGAGCCAGACGCCCACAAGGTCACCAGTGACAGTGAGAGGCTCTTGGAACACAAAACTGAAGACTGGACATTGCAACCAGGTGAGACATTGGGAAAGACTTTCCACCTGGAGGGAAACTGGAGCCAAGGAAGAACACAGGTAGCCAGACAAAGAGGTGAGGTAGACAAAGGCCATGGGGTTGTTCTAAACACGGGGGGGGGGGGGGGGGGAAGCAAAGACCTGGCCTCAAAGCCCTTGGTTTTACAAGTGTGGAAAGGGATGTTCAAAAGGGAAACAAACTTCTCAAGCATTCAGTTAGTAAGTAGGACAACTAACAAGTACTGGGCACTGTCAAGGCTGCCGTTAATCCCTCTGCTTTGCTGTGTACATCACAACCTGGGGGTGTGGGGATGACAAATGATGGTGCACCTGGCTGCGGATGACAAGGGCAGAGGTTCTGATCAACCCAGAGCAGCCTCACAAGGAAAGCCAGCAATCTGGATCCAAACCATCAGCCACTGAAAACCCCATGGAAGACAACGCTACTCTTCCACACAGGGGCGCCAGTGTAGGACTTAACTTCAGGGGAACAGGTATTACACCTTCGAGGGGGATCAGTAACTTAGCCAAGACCACCCAGTCAGTGGCACATTTGACATTAGCTCTCAGGTCTCCTTGCTTCTGATCCGGTGACCACCCTTCTATGCCACCCAGCCTCCACGGTCTCCCAATTCGCACAAAGTTTTGGCTTAGCCAGCATGCCATCACTCCCACTGCTCCCTCGCCACAGAGCTCAGGCATCATGACGGACGCCATCATTTCTTATTCATGAAGCTGACAGAAAGAATGAGGCCGCCCTCCCTTCCTATGACCCCTCCCACCCTGAGCACTACTGAGGACAGCCAGCCGGCAGGCATTCTAACTTGCAAGCCGTCCTTTCAAAGGCCAGCTGGTCTGGGAATGAAACACCTCAGTCTTGGCCATTTAATGTTTAAAGGGAGAGCAAAACAGTGTGGAGATTTTAAAAATTGCTCTCAGCTTTGTGTCTAATCGCCAGTTAGGCCGGAGGTCACCACCAAGCCCCACATCTCCCCAGACGCCCGGACTTCCAGGAGCAGGCGGAGTATTTGTTCCCTGAGCCAGAGAAAATTGCAGACCTGACCCTGGCTCCCTTGTGCTCACAGAGGACCCACCTCTGCAACAAAGCCCAAGTCCTTATTTAGCAAAAGGGTTTCAGCGGGTCGCCCCCCCACTGCAATGACCTGCCCACAAACAAAGAACCATCACCCAGGAAAGAGTAGCACCCTTTATTAAGGGTTTCAAAGAAGGTCCGGAGACTTAAGACATCCCAGGTTCTCAGGAAGAAAACAGCTCTGGATCAATGTCTAGCCCTAAAATCCGCTGCTCCATCAGAAGTAGGAAAGCAGCAATGTAATACAGTGTATCGTAAGCCTAGTACCAGGCTAAAACAAGAAGCCCTGGTGACTCAGAGGTTAAGCAGCCACTCGGCTGCCATCTGAGAGGTAGGTGGTTCAAATCTACAAGCTGCTCTACGGAAGAAAGCTGTGACAGTCTCCTTCTGTAAGGATCGCAGACTTGGATGCCCTACAGGTAGCTCTCCCCTGTCCAGTAGGGTCCTTCAGGGTCACTAAGAGTCAGATTGACTGCTAAACTTCAAGGGAATGTAGCATAGTAATACTACTGACATGAAACTTGGGGGATACGATAGCTCATCCACCCCACCCCATGGTGGGGAAGGGATAGGCAGGGCCAGAGTGGGATGGGGCAGGCTAAATAGATGCAAGACAATCACAGTTGGCTAGGAAACTGTAGTCTCCAAAAGTTTAAGTAACATTCCCTGAGTCGCATGGCATCTGAGAAGCAAGAATGGTTAAGGACCGCATTGATCAAGATCTCTAGAAAGATGGGAAGAGACGATGCCCAATAGTCCTGGACCCTGAACTTCGGTGGAATCATCCATGCCACAGACTAGAAGCTGCCATACTTTAGCTTGTATAGCTCATGGGAAATAGTGTCTTCTCAGAGAGCAGGAGATATGTCTCATAGCTGAGTGGACTTCCCCAGGACACAGCTTGGGCAACTACCCTCTTCCCACAAATGTGGTTAAGCTGGGCTGACACCTGAATCAATCCACTACCCCTCACTTATTGTATGCACCATTAGTGAACTCATTCTGCACTGAGCACTATGTGGGGCATGAATGTTGAAAGAAAAGGGACTGGCATGGCAAGGATGGAACACATAGGCATCCGCTAGTTCTTTAATGTCCCCCCCCTTACTATTATGGTCTTTGTTTTACTTCATTAATCTGGTTAGACCTGCACATATTCACTTGTATAATTAAGAGCATTAGATGCATATAAACCAAGATAGATAACCCTTCAGAAACAGTAATGTGAGCAATGATTCCCTGAGGGTATGGGAAGTGGGGGTGAAGAGGAGGAAGGGGGAGCTGATAGAAACGATGACTGTATAATCCCACTCGAGGGAAGTGACTAAAATAGTTGCATGTGATTGGATACATCTGATGTAAGACACAAGAAGAAAAAAGATAATATATAATATAATAATAAAGGTTCCTGGGGTGGGGACATGGGGGAATAAATGGGAGCTGATATCAAAGAATTTGAGAAGAAAGAAAATGTTTTGAAACTGATGGTGGTAGCCATTGTAAAATGATGTTTGATCTGACTGAACTATGGATTGTTATAATATCTGTAAGAGCTCCTAATAAAATGATTAATTTTTTTTAAATGGACAAGATGAATTGAGGCCAAAATGCAACCTAAGAAGTCTTTCAGAAAGCATCAGATTAAAATTTAATCTTTAAAAAAAATCCCAAAGAGCTCCAATCTCATGGGAGAGACCGGCGTTCAAACAGTAAAGTCCTGGTCCAGGGTAAGGTGCCAGGGCCACCCAGAGGAGCAGGAGTAAGGAGGTGACATTGGAGCAGATTCTCCTGGACTGCAGGGTGCTCACAGATGAGGGGTGATGACTGAGGCATTGGCCGAAGGAGCCGAAGGAGCAAAGGCCTTCTTCAAGCAGCTGCACTCATGGCCATGCGGCTTGACATAGTGGGCCCTGCCACTCTCAGGTCCTGCTCGATTTCTCCTCACGTGTCTATTTTTGAGAGTATATTATCTTTTGTTTATTGTCAATTGTGCCCACTGGAATGTAAGCACCATCCCCGTGGCCACATTCTCTTTTACCTCTGCTGCATCTGGGTGCCTACAACTGTTGCCGCACAGAGCAGATGCTCGCTGAGGCTGGTTGCTGGAGGTGTGACTAAGCACACTGCTTGCATGGACCAGCACTTCCATAACAAAGTACACCACACGTGGGCGTTTAAAACAATGGTACTGTATTTCCGTCCTGCTCCTAGAAGTCAGAAATCAGCATGTCCACAGGGCCATGCTCTAGAGAAGACACTTTCTTTGACTCCTCTCCTTTCTGGTGGCTGCCAGCAACTCTTGGTGTTCCATTGCTAGAGATACATCACTCTACGCTCTGCCTCTGTCTGCCCAGGAACTTCTCCCCTGCGTGTCTCTGACTCTGTGTCTCCTTATCACAGCAGTTCTCAACCTGTGGGTTGCGACCCCTTTGGGGGTCAAATGATCCTTTCACAGGGGTCACCTGATTCATAACAGTAGCAAAATTACAGTGATGAAGTAGCAACAAAAATAATTTTATGTTTGGGGCGTCACCACAACATGAGGCGCTGTCTGAAAGGGTCGCGGCCTTAGGAAGGTTGCGAACCACTGCCTTATAAAGATACCAGTGGTTGGATGTTAGGCTCTCCCAAATCCAGTATAACTTTATCATGACTTGATGGCCTCGGCAAAGTCCCTATTTCCATAAAAGGCACATTCACGGGCACGGGGCTCAAGACTTCAGCGTATCTGCCCCAATGCCTCTATGCTTGCCTCTCCCGTGTGAATCACATTATAAGGAAAGTTTTCTGAACCATCTCTCTCTTTTTCTCCCCATCCCCTTAGAGGTCATTAAGAATTCTCAAAATGTAGAAGAGGGAGACAGAGATCGCATTCACCTAGCATTGATTATGCCCGGGGTCACATAATTCCAACTGCCAAAACGGCTTGATGAGGCAGGTATCTCCACACTTCTGTAGGCACATGATTCACTCTAACTCTCCCCGGGAACAGGTGGGGACTTGGACCAGGCTCTGCCCGATCCCAGAGGACCCCAGGGTGCCCGCACTGTGTCCACAGCAGCTGCTTGCAGAACCTTCCTGCAGCAGAGGAGCTAATGGGAAGGATTCATACCCCAAAGTCCCTGCTTTATCCAGGTCTGTTTGGTTCTTGTCTCGCCAATGCTCCCCGTATTCTCAGATGTAGCACGTTCACCGCACCCTTGTTGGAATCAGAAAATAGAGGTCCCAGTGCGCCCAGTGAGCTGCATCGAGGTCAGCTGCGCTGGGCGGTGGGTACAGGAGCAGTGGCTTCAAACATGGCACCTAGGAGATCTGACTGCTCCGAACTACCATCTTCCCTCCAAGCTACTCAGAAGTCACAGACCAATCGCAAAAGAAATCTCCATTTCAGCTCCTGGAAGACGTGACAGTTTCGCACCCCAGATTGTTCTCAGCTCAGTATGAAAACATACAGCAGAGTATGAATGCCTGAGTGAAAGAAAGCACTAAACTTAAATTATTCCAGAATGGCACGCTATTGTCAGTGATTGACAAGCAGTCTCAACTCTCACCAGTGACAGCCACACACAAAGTCAGTCTTCAAAAGGGGCTTGGTTCTCTTCAATTAGCAGAGCTGAAATGAAACCACTTAGAAAATTATACTATTGGGCAACGGGTGGGTTTTAAACATAATGAGAAAAATAAAGGCTAGGCCTGATGTTTATCATCAACACGCTAGGGACATCACGTGTGCCAGGACTGAGACCACACAGCCTCCTGGAAACTAGGCCTGGCTGCCTCTCTGTCCCAGATCCAACCCTGTGAGTTCTTTCTGTCCTTCATTCATTTACCAACTATTGACTGTGTGTCTGTTGCGCAGAACTGGAGCTTTGGTGGAGAGCAAAAATAGCTCAGAGTCCATGCCTTCTGGTGCTCCCAGACAAGTAAACTGGCAGTGCAGTGGCTTGTGACAGGTGACGTCATGGGGAAAGCACAGGGTGCTCAGAAGCAAGCAGACAGAGAGCTCTGCAAAAATGAAATTTTCACGCTGAGTGGAAAACAGTCATGCGGGGCAAGAATGCCTGGCCTGCGGGCAATGTGCTCAGTCACTAGAGCAAGACCATGGGGCCAGGGCAGGGGACAGGCATCCTCTTGCTGGGTGCCTCCTGTCTACTCCCTTGGAAGTGCTAAAATCACAGCAGTGGGAAGCTGCCAGGACCTCCAGTCATTCATCCTCCATTCACTCAACAGAGCATGCCCCGGGGGTGGGCACAGGTTCCAAAGGGACCAGATCCCAGCACACTCAAAGGACGACAAGTGAATCCCTAAGCCTAGATTGCAGGAGAGGCCTGTGCCATGAGGGAAGGCCCTACAAAGGAACTAGACTTGAGGCAGTGGGCGGGGGGGGGGGTGTCTATGAAGATGAAGGACAAACAAGTAACACTCTGATTTGGGATTTGCCAGGTACCAATCGGGAATGAGACATGGAGGCAGGCAAAGAGCTATGAGTCACTCACCCCTGAGCCTGAACCCTTTACCCAGCCCCTTTTACTGGGATTTTTCAATTTTGTGCATGCAAGCCTTGTGGGGTGGAGGGGGAGTGGGAGGAGGAATGGAAAAGAGAAAACAGAAATATAGATATGTATCATTCTAAGAAAAAATCTCAACATGGACTTGTTTCTTAGACCCGAATCATACTGGACTGGGATGTGTATGAAGATACCATGTGATTTCTAGCTCTGTCTCTAAGGAGCTGGGGAACACTGGACACTTTGAGCTTCAGTGTCTTGACCTGTGATGGGTGGACAAACTAAAATGATAATTATTGGTATCTAAAGAGCTATTAGTCCTGATCAAAGTGCTTATGTCATTTAATCCCCAGGAGCACCACCCTATGCTGTAGAGCCAATGATGGTGATCCTGCTTTTAATACAAGAGAAACTGAGACCTCAATATTTTGTCAAAGGTCCGATACTTAGTAAGTGGGAGCATGAGGAGCTGGCTTCAGAGCACCTTACTGTGCTCCGACCGAACTTGAACACGGATCAAGAGGCCGTTGCACAAACAGACTAAGGAGTGCTGCACGAACCAAAATCAAGAAAGGTGTGTGCCAGGCCAGTATCTTCTCATAGTACTAATTCAATCTGTATGCTGAGCAAGTAGTTGGAGATGTTGGGCTACATGGAAATGAACGTGGCATCAGGACTGGAGGGAGGTTGATTAACAACCTGTGATAATCAGATGAAAACCTTGCTTTCTGAAAGTTAGGAAAACTTGAAGTACGTGCTGATGCTGGTCAGGACTGCAACCTTCAGGATGGAGTACGGCTCAATGTCAAGAAGACCCGGTCCTCACAACTGGACCAATAGGTAACATGATGATAAATGGAGGAAGGATCGAAGCTGTCAAGGATTTCGTCTTGTGTGGATCCACAATCAATGCTCCTGGAAGCAGCAGTTGAGATATAAAAGGATATGCAGGTTGCATTGGGTAAACCTGCAGCACAAGATCTCTTTTGAGTGTTGAAAGGCAGGTAGATTAATTTGAGGACTGAGGTGTGTCTGACCCAAACCACGATATTTTTAATTGCCTCATGTGTATGTGAACATTGGGCGTTGAATAAAGACGACTGTGGAAAATGGGTGCATTTGAATTGTGGTGCGGAAGAACAGGGAAAGCACTGTGGACTGCCAAAATAACCAATCCGTCTCGGAAGAAGTAGAGCCAGCGTGCTCCTTAAAGTCAAGGGTGGCAAGACTTCATCTTACATCTAGGATATGTTGTCAGGAGAGACCAGTCCCTGGAGAAGGACATCATGCGTGGTCAAGCAGAGGGGCAGTGAGAAAGCGGAAGGCCCTCAAGGAGATGGATGGACACAGCGGCTGCAACAATGGGCTCAAGTAGAGAAATAATTGTGAGGATGGCACAGAAAGGGCAGTGTTCGTTCTGCTGTGCATCGGATCGATATGGGTTGGGAGCGACTCAAAAGCACCTAATAGCAACCACAACAAAATGAGAATGTGCACCTAGCAACCAAAGGCTTAACTATGAAGACATATGAGTCCAATCTCAAGGGCCTTATGCATTTCATTCACAAGGATGTTGCGAGCTCCTGGATTACGGTGTAAGACGGTGCGGAAGCATAGCTCCTCCCGGTGCAGGGAACAGACACAGCAGTTCTGGCCGGGAGCCTTGACTTCCAGTCGCAGCTGTCTCCTTCATTCGATTTGCCTCTGTGTCGAAGAGTGTGCAGGGAGGTGGTAGAGAGCTGGGTGGAGGAAGTGGTTGTGGTGAAATGATGGCTCTGGGCCTCTGGCCCTTTGTGTCACTAGGATAGCCCAAAGAGTCTCAGGACTGAGAGGAGGCATACCAGGCCCCAGTCATGAAAACACAACAATCCCAGAGAACTAAACCCCCACAGAGACCAGGCACCAAACTGAAAGGCCAATGGGCAGCTTGGCTTTCTCTGGGAAGTCCTGTGAGCACAATCTAGACCAGCAGTTCTCAACCTGTGGGACGCAACCCCTTTGGGAGTCAAACGACACTTTCACAGGGGTCAACTGATTTATAACAGTAGCAAAATTACAGTTATGAAGTAGCAATCAAAATAATTTTATGGTTGGGGGGTGGGGGTCACCACACATGAGGTACTGTGTTAAAGGGTCGCGGCATTGGGAAGGTTGAGAACCACTGATCTAGACAAAGGCTGCCAATTTAGCCACCCAGACTTACATAAAGGCTCAGGCATGGGACAGAGCCCAAAGGGCTCGGTGCTGGTGAGAGGGAAACCCTCTCTGGGGAATGAAAAAAGGGAAAATGGAAAGGAAATCTGACCACTAGAGGCAAGTATGGCTGAGCCGCACCTGCCCAAGTGTGCAAGGGACCATCCAATTAGAACGAATTAGCCATCAGTGGGCAAGGAAAGCAGGAGCCTGGAGAATGGCTAAGGGATGGGCCTCACCCTCCTCCTTAGCTCTCGGCAGCATCTGTAGGAGCCAAGGCCTTCAGAGATGCCCTTCCACCCCAAGATAACCCACCCAGCTCTTATTAATGATCCAAGCCCAATGACGGAAGGTACAACCTACAGAGAAACATTTGTTCCTTTCTTCCAATAAACTTTCCAAAAAGGTTCTGAGATGCACGGCTGGATTCTCCCACGAATACAGCCCCAGGTGTGGAGGGGGGCAGAGGCTCACAGTAACAGCTCATTTAGCAGGGAACAAATGGTCTCTTTTCAGACCAACAAATAAAACGTGACACATTCTGACAGGCAACAGGCCCCAGATGGGTGTCAATTGGAAATGCATGCCGAGGACACAGCACCCACCCCCTTGAGAAGGCCTGTGGCTGCTTGGGGAAAGAAACAAACCCAAAATGCAGCTTTTCCTCCACCAACCCAGAAGACAAACTGCATGGAATAAAATATTGAAATCGAGATGATTATTAACAGTAATGATAGCTAGTGCATGTGTGTGTAGCCACGTGTCATTCATGATATAGTTTCACATGCATTATCTCCTATCAGCATCACAACAGCCTTCTGCAGTAGGAAAGAAAGGCAAGAGAGAGGATCCCATTTTATACAAAAGGGTTCTGGGAGGTTGAAAGCATAAACCGGACAGAACACAAGCTAAATGTCAATGCCGCACTTTAATCCAAGTCTTCTAGTCAAAGCCCACTACATTCTCATAGCAGAGTACTGTAGCACTGGGGATAAACCGCTGGGCTGGCCATTCACAACCAGGAGAATAAGATGAGGCTGCCTGCTCCCCAAAAGATCTGTAATCTCAGAAACCCCAAGTAGGGTTGCTAACAATCGGGAACGGTTGCAGCGGTACATTGAAGAGGAACTGCTAGATAGAAGTTCCAGATGGATTCAGAAGAGGACTTGAAATGAGAGAAACAAACTTGAGGTTGCAGAGGTGGCCGGGGGGCATGGGGGGTGGTGGTGGGGGTAGCTGCAAGACTAAGTGTCTGCAAGCTGCTGGGAGAGGAGTAAAATGGAGGGCTGGGAGAGAAATCGGCCTCAGGGACCCCGGTCTGCGATCACAGAGAAAGGGGTTTTCCCTGCTCTTCACCTGCCCTTTACCTCTCTCCAGCTCTTGCACCAAGAAAGCTGGGCTGGAGGCCTCACCCAAAGTCAGGAAATTCCACCCTGAATCAGACTGGCCTTTCTGGGTCTCCTGCTCCTGGGTGGGGGGGGGCGGGGGAGCGAGTGGGTGGGGGCGGACAGCTCAGACCACCACACATCTCCTTCCCAGGCCCTGGCCCCACACTGGACGCGCTCCATTGCTGATGTCAGATGGATCTTGACTCAAAGCGGAGACTACCAGAAAGATCTTTACTGTGTTTCATGGAGTATGCCAAGGCATTCAGCTGTGTGGCCCGTAAGAAACTGTGGATGACCTTGAGAAGCATGGCAGTTCTGGAACACCTCATTGTGCTCATGAGGAACTTGTACCTGGACCAAGAGGCAGTTGCGCAAACAGAACAAGGGAATACTTCAGGGTTTAAAACCCAGAAAGGAAGTGACAAGGTGGCCAAGTGGTTAGGGCGATGGACAGCTAAAATTAGGAACGGTGTATCCTTCCGGGTTGTATCCTCTCATTGTACTTCTTCAATCTCTGTGCTGATCAAATCATGAGAGAAGCTGGACTATCAGAAGAAGAGTGTGGCATCAGGTTTGGAGGAAGGCTTTTTATGGCGTGCAGATGACACAGCCTTGCTTGCTGAAAGTGGGGAGGAATTGAAGCCCTTGCTGATGAAGATCAATGACTGCAGCCTTCAGTATGTATTACAACTCATTGTCAAGAAGATCAAATCCTCTTGCCTGCGGCAGTAGGTAACATCATGATCAATGGAGAAGAGGTTGACGTCAAGGATTTTGTCTTCGATCCACAGCCCATGCTCATGGGAGCAGCAGTCACAAAATCAAAAGATGCACTGCATTGGATAAATCTGCTGCACTAGACCTCTTGAGAGTACTGAAAATCAAGGGTTTTATTTTTAGGACTGAGGTGCACCTGACCCATGCCATTGTTTCCTTCCTTGCATCATACGCAATGGAGTTAGACATTGAATGAGGAAGACCATAGGAAAAATGATACATTTGAATTGTGGTGCTGGGACAGAATAGTAATACCATGGACGGCCAAGAGGACAAACAAATCTGTCTTGGAATACATATGGCCAGAGTGCTCCTTAGAGGCTGTCTTCATCTTCCATGCTTTGGACATGTTCTCAGGAGAACCAGTCCCTGGAGAAGGATAGCATGCTTGGCAGAGTAGATGGGTGGAGGAGGCAGGCCCTCAACCAGATGGATCAACAAAGTGGCTACATCAATGGGCTCAGGCACAGGAACAATTGTGAGGCTGGTGCAGGACCGTGCAGTGTTTCGTTCGGTTGTACACAGGGTTGCTATGAGTTGGAGCCCACCCAACGGCATCTAACAGCAACAGCAAGTCAGAACTGGATAAAGACCATGCATCCACGCCTGTAAAGAAACCCACAGGGGCAGTTCTACTATGTCCTATAGAGTGGTTCTCAACCTCCCACATGCCGTGACCCTTTAATACAGTTCCTCATGTTGTGGTGACCCCCAATCATAACATTATTTTTGTTGCTATGTCATAACTATAATTTTGCTATTGTTATGAATAGGGCGACCCCTGTGAAAGGGTCGTTTCACCCCCAAAGGGGTCTGAAAACCACTTCTCTAGAGTCTCTGTGAGTCAGAATTTCCTCGCTGGCATAGAGTTGAATATAAGTCGAGAATGAACGAATGGCAGTGGATGGGTCTGAGTCAGAATCCACTCAAGAGCAGCATTCTTCATTTTGGTTTTGGATCCAAACTTTGTAAAGTTCCTCTTAACCTTGTAATCATAATATATAAGCACTAAGGAGCCCTGGTGGCATAATAGTTAAGAACTTGGCTGCTCATTCAAAGTTCAGTGGATCAAATCAACCAGCAGCCCCATGGAAGAAAGACCCGAGCCTCTCATCCATGGAGATTACAGCCTAGGAAACCCTGTGGGGCAATTCTTTTTAAGTCTCAAAGGCATACAGACATGACCTGCGAGGGCTAGAACAGCCCTTAATAATCACTTGAAAACTGAAATCCAGATATGTTCAACAAGCCTGGATCACACATCATATTAGGATCAGGCCCCTGGTCCTCTTCTTCTCTCCGGGCCAATGTTCTTTTCAATAGACCTCGATCTAGGACCCCACTAACAAGTGAGGTTTCTGCAGAAACCAACAATAAAAATGGTTTATGCTGTCCCCTTAAGAACAGAGGGTGCCAACAACTAGTATACTCCTTGTTGACAGAAGCGTTTATTCCTAAGAATGCAATAACATGAATTGAAGGCACAAGCGAGCGCAGAGGGAGAGAATCAGTGTGATTCCCTGCACACAGTAGGAGCTCACTAAAAGCGTGCTGAAGTGAACACAGGCGGAGCTACCAGGAGAAGGGGAAGAGACGGTATTTTGCACACACGTAGATGCAAAAGTATCTCTTCTGTGTACGACGCTGTGCTGAGTCTGGCACAAAGAAGACATTTGCCACCTCCCAAGCTGGGTCTCAACATCAGCTTGCAGTTCCTCCTGTGTGAACTCTGCATACTTGCAGAGAGAACACAGCGGCACGTGTGTTTCCAGGCAATCCCTTAGCAAACGTTTGACCTTCACTGAAGTTTTGACAGTTTTCAGTGTCACCTCAGTGTCAATTTTTTCATTTTTTAAGGAAAAGAAATCTGGAGTAAAGGAAGAAGCATGTAAAGGAGGCAGAATTGTTATAAAATTCTGGTGGCAGTGCACTTACCGAGAGCTGATGTCAAGAGGCATTTGCTCAGACTGTCACGGAGTTGTTCTGTCGATGATTTTGCCGGGTGCTGGCTTCTATCAATTGCTGGCTGTTTTCACTCTTCCTCTCAACCCACTATCAGTTTCAAAGTATTTTGGAGCAGTTTCAATAGGAGAAAGGAAATGTCATGGCTTACAACTTGACACTTTGGTCTAGAGCAATGGTTCTCAACTTTCCTAATGCTGTGACCCTTTAATATAGTTCCTCATGTTTTGGTGACCCCCCGCAACCATAAAATTATTTTTTGTTGCTACTTCATCACCGTAATTTTGCTACTGTTATGAATCAGGTGACCCCTGTGAAAGGGTCATTAGACCCCCCAAAGGGGTCATGAGCTACAGGTTGAGAACTGCTGGTCTAGAGAGTGTTCTAGTCATCACTAAAATTTAATGAACACCTGAAATAATAATGACAATATAATCAGAAATAAAATAATAGCTAGTTTTCTGAGTGCTTATAACGGCATGTTCTATTCTAAGTACTTCAGGTGTGTTATTTTACTTATCCTCTTGCAACACCCTGTGATGGTTACTTAATTTTCCCAAAGCGATATCACCACTTGTTGGCAAAGTCAGATTCCAACTTCAAAGACTGTATAAAGTCACTGTCATTGAGTTGATGCTGACTTATAATAACCCTAAGGGACACGGGAAAACTGCCCCCCCCGCCCCCCCCCGTGAGTTTCTGAGACTAACTCTTTATGGGAGTAGAAAGCCCCATCTTTCTCCTTTGGAGCTGCTAGTGGTTTCGAACTGCTAACCTTACGGTTAGCAGCCCAGTGTATAACCACTACACCACCATGGTTCCTCCAAAGTCTGCTGGCAGACATCTAACAGTCTAGAAAGGGTCAAAGGTTTTCTAGAAGAACTGATATTTCAATCTTCAAGGGTAGGGAGAAAGTTTTCAAGCAAAGATAGGCATACAGGGCATTCCACTCATAACAAAGAGTCTGGTTTGGACAGCCTGAGACATGGATGTGTGAGAGAGCATGAATACATTCAAGGCTCTTAAAACAGTTCAGAATTCACAGGGTTTTGAGGGAAAAGACAGAGAGTGGAGTAAAAAGAAGTGAAGGTATATGAGACTATGAAAACAGGGTATAAAACAGGCCATATTTTTTTCTATCAGGCCACAACGTTTGGGATTTATCCTGAAGGCGATGGGTACTGAAGGTGTCTTAGAGGGTGAGCTTGTGTATAGTGTGATACGGTAAGCATGTGTGTGATGTTCAGCTGTGTGCGATGTGATAAGGTAAGCAAAGCCTGTGCATGGTGTTCCCTTGTGTATGATATGATAAGGTAAGCATGTGATTGATGTTTGCATGTGTGATGTAGAAAGGTAAGCGTGTGTGTGAGGCTTACTGCCCACTTCCCCTGGATTCCCAAGAAGGGAAAATCTAAGTAGCAACACGTCCATACTCTCCCCAAAAAAGAAAGGGATTAATTGATCTCTGATGAAATCAGAGGAAAAAATCAGAACATATAGGGGCAAACCGGATGTGCTCTAGGCTGTCTTGCCACTCTTTGTGACTCATTCCGAAGTGTCCTACAGAGGAGGAATGTCCTACAGACAGAGGAGGAATGTCCTACAGACAGAGGAGCAGTGTCATACAGACAGAGCAGGGAAAACCAACGTCGACAGTTCCCAGGCTGCCTTGAAGCTAGCATTCTGCATAGGCCCTTGGATGAATACAGGGTTCTCTGGCAGCACCAGGAAAGCACACTTGCATAAGGCTTGGAAGAAGACAGTGAAAATTAAAGTCTCGGTCATGTGCATAGAGAGTAACTCTATCGAGGAAGCTCAGATAAAGATCCTCCCATCAATCTCACAATGACAGCCGCGCTGCTACTTCTACCAGGACAATGTATTGGTGTGGTTGGGCATTTGTCTTGATATCTAAGCCTTGTTCCCAGACTTTTCCAGAATATCATAGACTATCTAACATCCTTTAATAAATCTTATTAAACTTATATTATCTAGAATATATTCTATAATCTATAACTAGGAATTTAATTAAGCATATTTTATCAAAAATCTTATCAAAGAATACTGATCAAAAAGGAGGAGATACAGAACAGAATGTCAAGTTCTCAGGTAATCTAGAATTTCTGGAGCCGTAGAGGTTGGGTGACCGCTTAAAATTCTTGCCAAGTCTTTTTAAAGCCAAACAATAACCAAAAGTTCCCAACTGGAAACAAAACTCACAGTCATGGAGTTTATTCTGACTCCCGGTGACCTGCAGGGTTTCCAAGACGGTACATCTTTATGGGAGGCATAGCCTTCTCTTTCTCCTAAGTGAGTTTCAACTGCCAACATGTAGTTAGCAATCCATAATCCTAAGCCACAGTGAAACCAAACAGACAAGCAAACAAACACACAGAAGCCAAGTCAATTCTGGCTCATACGGACCCTACAAGAGAGAATGTAATTTCCCCTTTGGGTTTCTGAGATGAAAATATTTATGGAAGCAAAGTGCTTCATCTTTCTCTCATGGAGGGGTTGGTGGGTTTGAACCACCAGCCTTGTGGTGAGCAGCTCAGGGACGAGCCCCCTTCATGCCCACATAGCCCCATAAAATTAAACACTACTTTAGCTTAATTAGTAAAAATGTCTGCCCAGAGCAATAGCTCTTTCAAGAACTCTCGATATGGGATCAAATTGATAAAAGCAACGTGAAAGAGTAAGGGCAGTGAGTGTATGCTCGTGAAGAGGGACCATTCAAAGGAGGATGACAATGGTGATACAACTGGAATGAAATTGATGTCCTAAATTGAACATGCAGAAATTGTTGAATTGTTATATGTTCTGCTGTGTATAGTCTCAACAATGACAACAAAACTAAGATGTTTTTTAAAACGAACTTAATTCAAACCATACTGTTCATTCAAATATGCGTGATCTCAGGCAATACTGACTTGCTGATCTTTGCATGGCCAGGGAAGCCTATGACTAGCCAGCTAAAGCAGGCATAGAAGTTCAGGAAGCCTGGTGGAGCTACCCAACTTAAATTCTTCAGTCAAGATTTAACTGGAATAAGATCTGTTTCCATCTTTGTTTCACTTCAATGTCCATATGCATTTTGCCTTTTACTTTAACGGGAGAACGGGTATGCTTAAGAATCCCCCTTCACTCCCTGTCCATACAAATAAAATGAGATCACATTTGTGTTTTTTGGAAGCAGCAAGACCAACTGGAATCAGCAATTTGACCGGAGAAACCCAATTCCAGAGTCAGTCTGGAATAAAAGAAGGGCTATTTCCTTGATCAGAGCGGCAACGAGAAACCAAGAGGTGCCAAGGCTTCCGTCTAGAGATGCAATCCACTGATTATCAAGGGAAGCCTTTTGCCTAAGAGGTCATAAACTCGAACTTTCAGCTCACTTGTATTCATTATAGGGGACTGATTTTTTTCCCCTTGACACTGAGTAGCCCAATAGGCCTGTTTCCAAACAATGTGGTATTTACATCTGAACGTCTTAGAGATTACACTGGGACAAATAAGAGACTAAGCCAAAGTGGAGTCATAAGGACCAAATGAAACATAAACTAAATTACAGAAAAATAACCCAAGACGTCAGGGCTACTCAATACTCTCTGTCATGAAGGAAACACAAAAGATATGGGTACTATAGTAAAGAGAGACGAAGGAACTAGATGGTGCTTGGCTATCATATAGAATAGCATCTAAGTGAGATGGAAGCATCTAAGCTCAAATGGAAGAAGCACACCAACATCTGTGACCCAAGGACTGGAAATTATATAATCCACATCCAAAGGAGAGAATAGTACCATGGCTTAAACGGCGAGCTTCTGCTGTGCGAGAAGGCGGAGCATGACAATGGAAGCCAAATTGCACTTGCAGAATCTACAGAGGGAAGAAGTCTCCAGTGATTTCCTTCCACCATAATTGAGGGATGGGAATTAACTGGGGACCATAGAGTATGGGAGGGACAACTATAGCAGATTAAAGTGATAATATGACTTAAACAGTTCAAACTTTGTTACTTGATCTCCATTCAGATACACTTTGGGCTTAATCTTGTTTTTAATATTTTTTCCTTTCCTACTGGGGTTTATCTGGCATTTTGACATAGTTGGTAGCCTGCTTGACTGTCTGTTATGTGCTTCCCTATGTTTTTCAGTAGATGAAACTCATGACGAGTGAATCTACAGAGAAAACAACTAGAATAAGTGATCCTGGGGGGTATGGTGCGAGAGGGAGTGTTAAGGGGGAGTTGATATCAAGATGTTCAAGAAGGAAGAAAATTTTCTAAAACTGAGTGTGGCAGTAATTGTACAACACTGCTCGATATGATTGGATGATGGAATGGTATGATGTGTAGATTAGATCCTAATAAGATGGCGTGGGGGGGAAACACAGGGAGAATAACATTTCAAATAAAGTTGTCATTAGGTTTTCTCACTACTCTACTCTCTCCTTTTTAGGGAAGCAAATAAAGAAGGTGACTTCTCCATTGCATGACTGAATCGGCAATCTAACAACTCACTAAGAGGCAGAGGACACAATGAGAGCTGGTGTGGCAGATGCTTGTCATGTTCACCAATACGCATGCTCCCCCTCTTAGAACACGGGGCCACAATTATGGTACATGACAACTCAGGTAAAGACAACACACTTTAGTCTCTGTTGTTAGGGGTCAACAGATGACAAACATGACCATGGACATGTGCAGAGAACTGAATACAACATCTGACTATGCCCTAAAAAGTAATACAGAAGGAAGTGGCATCAGCTAATTGGTGAAAGGGCATCCTCAAGCTTCCATCACTTCACAGAAACATCCAAGGGAAAACGTGAGCCATCTTTCAAAGTACAGGAGAAATCAAGACATTTCCAGATACCCCAAAATGGAAGGTATTCAGAACCACTAGTGAACCATATGGGAAATGCCTAAGAGAATCTTTCAGGCTAAAAAGAAAAAGCCAATAGACAGAAACTCAATGCCAGGTGAAGGAATTTTAAAATCTGACAAAAGTATCTATATGGGCAAATATAAAATCTAAGGTTGTTACGTGCTTTGTGTGAAACTAATTTTATTTCCTAAAGGATTTAAAAGCTAAATGGATAAAAATAAATCTAAATCAATATCAATGTGCCTACAATGTGTAAGGATAATTTCTGATCACAATATAAAGGAGGACTCAATGAGCTGTCATTTGGGGGCTACAAAAGCTGTGTTTGCATCAATTCGAACCAGGTTGTTCTAAATGTAAGATGTAACGTGCAACACCCTGTAACAATTCTGGCTTATGCCAACTGTATAGAGCAGGGTGGAACTGCCTCTGTAGGTTTCTGAGACTGAACACTTCATGGGAGTAGAAAGACTCATCTTTCTCCCTCGTGTTCCTGAATAGGAACGTTTCAAATTACTAGGATGCCAAAACTATTTGAGTAAATCTACATATTCAGTATAATGCCTATCAAAATTATAACAACCTTTTTTTAGAAATGGAAAAAGCTGGTCTTCAAATTCAAACAGAATTTCAAGGGATCCTAAATAGCCAAAACAATTCTGAGGGGAAAAAAGTTGGAAGACTCATAATTCCTCAGTTTGAAACTTATTACACATCAGTAGTCAGGCACGGTCTGGCACTAGCATAAAGATAGACACACAATCAATGGCATGGATTTTAGAGCGCAGAAATAAGCACACACAGCAGTGGATTGTAGATGCGTTCCACATCTAGTCAATGGGAGAAATAGTCTGGTGAACGAGTGGAAACTGTATTTCCACATACAATGAAATATGGACCCTGGACCCCTGCCTGCTTCACAACATGTCCACATCTATCCATCTATCTGGGCCCCAGAGGACAGAGCAGAACTGCTCCATTTGGTTTCGGAGATGAACTCTCTTTGAATAGTTCGGTCACTCTGTCCAATCAAGGAGAACTGTACAATCACTAACTCTTTATGGTCACACCAAGCCCCACCTTTTCCCATCAGAGCTATTGGGGAGTTTGAATATCAGATCTTGAGGCTAGCAGCCTAATGCTTAATCCCCTGCACTACCATGCTTCCTTTGCTACTTTACACAAGATGTAAAAATTATCTAAAAATGGATCAATGCCCTAAATATAGAAGCTCCTGGATCACAGATGTGGCAATAAGGACCCAGGATGGAAGAGCAGACTGAATCCTGCACCAGTCACAGCACAGAACTTTTCCAGGCACTTAGATTTCTCCAAGCCTGATGATTATATCTTTCCATCATTTAAAAAAACACTTTCAACATGCTCCATTTGAGGTCTTAAACATATATCTTAATTAACTGAGAGAGCATGCCATCACCTTCTCTTTCCAGAATTCAGTTACAAACAAAGAAACCAAAAAGTACACCAAATTGTCCAAGTCCAACTTCTATTTTCTCCAGGAGCCTTGTTTCGGTTTATTAAGAGGAATGGCGTCCAGGACAAGTTTAGTTTGGTGCTCACAGACTCTTACCACGTCAACATTTCCAATAAACATGATTCCTGATACATTGGTACACAACAAACAAAATGATGACCACCCAAAAGAGAGGGCCATTTTTAGAGGCAGAAGAACTGATCAGACCAACACATGGTAGTATAATCTGACTGTGACAAGAGAGACTACAAATGGATATTTTTTGAATATGAAAACTTAAAATCCACGGAAGTCTAGGGGCACTCATCTATAACAAGCAAGCGTCTTACATCTGTAAATAGCCCTTAAGGACTTCAAGTAGATAGCCCAGCACAAACATTGATGCTCATAATACTGTTTCTGAGTCATGCTCTATTTTGAAAAACTTGAAAGTATGTCATTCACTTATAAATATTTCCAGAACATTAGTCATCTTGAAACTTCTCAGTCCGTATTATGCCAGATGCATACATCATTTCATGACATTCTATGTTAAACGCCATCCATTTGAACGTCACACATACTGTCAGTGTTATACAAAGTACTGTTGACAGAGTGGTAACTGCAAACCATTTTCGGTGGTTCGAATCTGCTTCCATGAAGAATACAGTCTTGGAAACACTATGCGGCAGCTGTACTGTTGGGTACGGTCACTATGAGTTCGGATGGACTCAAAAGGAACAGGTTAGGAAGTGTTGCAATCATCATTATGAACCTATATTTTTTCAGTCCCCATCCTTGATGTGATATCCTAGGTCTATCAGACATATTACTGTCCTTAAGTAATTCATGGTTTTGTTTGGGTACATATAAATAAAAATATTTTTCTCAATACCATCAAGTCGATGCCAACTCATAGCAACCCTAAAAGGATCACTGTATTATTATAATATTTGATCGAATCTCTGTTGATGTTGTTGTTGGGTGTCACAGAAATCCTATGTATAACAAAATGAAACACTGTCCAGTCGTGGGCCATCCTCTCAATTGTGTTATGTTGGAATCCATTGTTGTAGCCACTGTGCCAATTCATATTACCAAAGATCTTCCATTTTTTCACTGACTTTTGACTTCACCAATCATGATGCTCATTTCCAGACACTGGCCTCTCCTGCTAACGTGTCCCAAGTACAGGAGATGAAGATGAAATCATTGAAATAAATGACTTATGATTATACCGATGGAATAAAGGAGAAGTTGGGATGATGAACCATTTTCTATAATATGTTAAATGAGAACAATCATATGCCAGGGAATCTATAGATGATCAAATCTGTAGGGGAGGGAAATAACATACTGTAAATAACAGAGGTTGGAGGAAAAAAATAAGGGCATTATGCAAAACATGTAAGGGCGTGATACAAAATAAGAAAAAGACAACCATCACAGAAGAAAAATGGGCAAAGACAATGAATTTGAGCAATTGACAAAAGTAAGAAGAATGATAATACTCACTGTTGGAAAGGATATACAAAATGAAAATTATGCAAACTAGTGGAAATGTGAATTATTACATTTTATTTGGAGAACAATAAGACCCCATCTTTTAAAAAATGTTTAAGTATATATCATATGACTCAGTAAGATCACTACTGGGAATCTACCCACAAAAGTGAAAGCATTGAGAAGGAGCGAAGATGGCGGAGTGAGGTGCGCCTCGCGGAGCCGGCCTCGGCGCCGGCGGCCGGGGCCGTCGAGTCCCGCGTCCGACGGAGTGTGGGCTTCCTCATCATCAGAAGAACATTTTCCTTGACCTTTAGGTGCTTTTATATTTTCTTCATCTCAGAAAGAAAAAAATTCTGAACTCAGGATTTGACAAGCATTTCCATGTTATGTCCTGGAGCAGGTAGTCCTGCCTCTTTTATCCAGCCACGTTCCCTCTTCATCAAGCATGGGATCTCCTCTACAGGGACCTCCAGGATTGACATGGAAAGGCTGCTTTCCCTTAATCTGTCCCACCTCTGAAACTCACCCCACGGCAGCCTTTCCGATGCAGGCGTCATGCCGATTTCTCCCCAGAAAGAAGCAACGGACCTGGGACTTCAGTTGTTGGTGGCTTCATTGTGAAGAAATTACTTTGAAAGCCGAAGTCCAACATAAATTTGAAACGCATGCTTTGATGGTGGTATTGTGAACTCTTTACTTTTTGTTCCATATAAGAAGACCAACGAAATAGCAAACATGGATGACTTCAGGTTTGTTTTTTTGTTGTTTTTTGCCATGCCCTCCAGTTTCAGCCATTATCGGGAAAAGCACAGTTCATCCTGCAGCAGTAAGGTCTAACATTCAGTCGAATTTGAAGTATAAAAGAGATGGTGAAACATGACATATATATCCAAACCTCATTTCATGACATATGTGAATAAACCATTACAGTCTCTGTACTGTTGTGAGTTTTTGCATATGTAAACCACAATTTTAGGTGAGATGGGGATTTTTTTGTCTCCTAGAGAAGGAAATTGTGTTCACTTTTTCTTGGAAATCTTTGGACATCGATAATTACGTTTTTTTCCATTCAGCTAAGGACCGATGGATTGTATTGTTCGGAAGCTAAACTCACGAATGTGCACGTGTTTAATGAAAGACTGGTGAAAGAAACCAAAACTGCCCTTAGCCTATTGATGGAACCCTTTACCTTCCTGGGAGGTGGGCTGCTGGCTTGGAAATGACTTTCTTGTTTGAGGACTTTCCATTTGAGACTTGGTTTTTATTCTGTCATGGCAGGAAAATTAGCATGAGGGTTTTTGCCGTTCAGAAGATGTTGATGAACCCTAGGTTATGATCTGCTTTCAACCTTGGACCTAAAGGAGGATGGTGTGGGGAGTTTCATTCACGTAACTCCTGTCTCCTAAGCAGCAAAGATGCCTTACACAGCTACATGACTCTGGTGTTTTACATTGTTTAGTTTTGTCGTTTATAAAATTATGAGTAACTTTTTTCCCTTCCAAAAAAAAAAGTGAAAGCATTAATAGATAATTATAAATGTTCCAGGGTGTCTTTTCAGCATTATTAATAAAAAATTAGGGACCACAAGTAAATGTCCATCAGTCTGGAAATGGTTGAAATGTTTGTGGCATGTTCATACCATTGACAATGACACCATCATTGAACAGGATGACTTATAAGTACATGCCAGTCAGGGTGCACAGTAGCAACAAGGAAACATACAACTTTCCTCTAGTTTCTAAATACTTCCTCCCCGCCCTCCACTATCATGATCCCAATTCTACCTTAAAAATCTGGCTAGACTAGAGGATGTGCACTGGTACAGATAGGAACTGGAAACAAGGAATCCAGGACAGATGATCCCTTCGGGTCCAGTGGTAAGAGTGGTGATACGGGGAGGGTGGGGTGGAAAGGGAGAACTGATTACAAGGATCTACATATAACCTCCTCCCTGGGGGATGGACAACAGAAAAGTAGGTGAAGGGACACATCGGACAGTGTAAGATATGCAAAAAATAATAATTTATAAATTATCAAGGGTTCATTAGGGAGGGGGGAGTGGGGAGTGGGGAGGGAGGGGGAAAAATAAAGAGCTGATGCCAGAGGCTTAAATGGAGAGCAAATGTTTTGAGAATAAAATGGGTAATGAATATACAAATGTGCTCTATACAATTGATGCATGTATAGATTGTGATAAGAATTGTATGAGTCCCTAATAAAATTACTGTTTTAAAAAATAAAGAAAATAACATTAAACTAGAGCAACACAGAAAAAAAAGAAAATGATGATGGCAACAAATATACAAATGTGCATGACACAATGGATGGATGGATGTATTGTGATAAGAACTTTATGAGCCCCCAATAAATTGATTTGAAAAAATAAGTATACCAAATGACTGAGAGTCGAGCAGTGAACAACTTTGCATCATGCATTAAATGAGCAAAGCAACATACATTGACCAAAAAAAATCCTGTGTGTATATGAATACCTTGTCACATGACTATAAGACAATAGCAATTCAGCGGAAAGTTCAGAAAATATGCTGATTGTTAGATCGGCTGGTGATCAAACAGAGAAATTACAAAATAGAGTCCATGATAAGAAATACAGAGTCTGCATAAGAAACCAGTGTAAAATTTTCTCTCCATACATATGCTAATACATACTATCATGCCTCAAAGGAGAAATGAAAAGATGCCCACCAAACTAGGAAGAAAAAGGGACTGCCATTCCAAATAAGTTTTAATATAGTTCGCCCACACACACAGCTTTTTAAAAAATCATTTTATTGGGAGTTCGTACAACTCTTATCACAATCCATACATCCATCCATTGTGTCAAGCATATTTGTACATTTGTTGACATCATCATTCTTTAAATGTTTGATTTCTACTTGAGCCATTGATATTAGCTCCTCATTTTCCCCCTCCCTCCATTCCCCTCTCCCTCATGAATACTTGGTAATTTAAATTATTATTATTTTGTCATGTCTTACACTGTCCAATGTCTCCCTTTGCCCACTTTTCTGTTGCCCGTCCCCCAGGGAGGAGCTTATATGTAGATCATTGTGATTGGTTCCCCCTTTCTACCCCACCTTCCCCTTACCCTCCTGGTATCACTACCCTCACAATTTTTACTGAGGGGGTTATCTGTACTGGATTCCTGGTACTTACAGTTCTTATCTGTACCAATGTACATGCTCTGGTCTTGCCAGATTTGTAAGGTAAATTTGGGATCATGATAGTGGAGGGGGAGGAACTAGAGGAAAGTTGCATGTTTTATTGGTGCTACACTGCATCCTGACTGGCTCATCTCCTCCCCGTGACCCTTCTGTAAGGGGATGCCCAGTTGCCTACAGATGGGCTATGGCTCTCCACTCTGCACTCCTCCTCATTCACAATGATATGAATTTTTGTTCTTTAATGCCTGATACCTGATCCCATCGACACCTGGTGATCACACAGGCTGGTGTGCTTCTTCCACGTGGCTTCATTGCTTTTCAGCTAGATGGCTGCTTGTTTATCTTCAAGCCTTTAAAACCCCAGACACTATATCTTTTGATAGCCAGGCACCATCAAATTTCTTCACCACATTTGCTTATGCACCTGCTCTGTCTTCAGTGATCGTGTCTGGAAGGTAAACATCATAGAATGCCAGTTTAATAGAACAAAGTCTTCTTGTGTTGAGGGAGTACGGGAGTCGAGACCCATTGTAAACCTATAAATATAGGCACATACATCTATTTCTCATCACCATATATACATATATTTACATATGTACATGCCTGTATTTAGACCTCTATAAATGCCCTTTCCCTCCTAGTTCTTTCCTCTATTTCCAGAGATTGTACTCTTTACAAAAGCAGAATGTCACATTTTTTTTCACAGAGTGGTTGACTGGTGGGTTTGAACAGCCAATCTTTTTGTTAGCAGTGGAGAATGTAACCACTGTGTCACTGGGGTTTTCCGGGGCTGTGAGAAGAATTCAATATAAAATACAGGAAAACAGCCAGCATAACGTCTGACCTACAACAAGACCTCACTCAGTACATGGGAGATATTTCTCATCAGAAATCAACCACTGTTGGTACTAATAGTTTGGATTAGGAAGTGATCATCATTTGGTGACATTTGGACTGTTTCCTTTTTTGGAGAAAGTGCAAGAATTCTGTATCATTAGTAGCATTTCACTTAAGATCTGTTGTGACAGGAGACCCAGTGACATTAGAAAAACCTTTGAACTAATCTGGCAAAGGATACATGGTTCCTCTCTCAAAGGTGGCAGCGTTCAATAAGAATGAATATCGAATTAGGAATTGATTTGTATTCCTAGTCTTCTAATTTATGTATGTGCATACATATGTATATGTGTGCATACATATGTATGGGTGTGTATATATGGATATGGATATATATGTGTGTGTGTATTGTTTAAGGAGTTCCGAACCCTAGGTCTTGAGACTTTCAGTTTTGTTAGTATGCAGAATATGACTTCTTGTTCCAAAGTATTTTTTCAGGAAGCTGTTTCTTGAGTTTAGCTCTTTAGTGACATTTTTTCCCCTAGCAAATATTTACAGCAGAGTTAGAAAGTGACAAGAAGGAGGGTTTAAAATGGAAATGTTACCAAACTGAAGTTTACATCTGAGTCAAACACATGGTGTCACCATGGACAGAGTACTAAGAATTCAAAATATTTGTCAATTTGTAGAACTTGGAGAAAGCAAGCTGTTTTAGCTTGTGAATTTTAACCATAAAAACCAAATTCCTATGTATGCATGATGGTGACCACTTCCATTTCCTACAGCATGGCCAAGGCCCGTAAGCCATTTGCTTCTACTTTAAGAGCATTCTTCTGCTACTCTTGAGGAGAGTTCCGTCACCATATTTACTCTGCCTCCAGTATTGACTTATGCAAGTCTTTCTCCCTGTAACACCTTTAATTTCCATACTCATCCAAATCCAATGGTCTCTTAAATCCAAGAACAAGGTAGTATGACCTGCATTAAATCTCTGTATTCGATTTGGTCAGTATTAACTAGTATCAACACTTGCTTTTGTCACTTTATATTAAAAAAATAATTCCAGCTAATTATAAAAGGGAAACAAAGGGGACATGGGAGAGGGAGAGGCAGGGGAAAGGAAATGTGTGTTAACACACCCAGGGACAAGGGAACAACAAGTGATCCAAAATCAATGGTAAGGAGGGTGTAGAAGGCCTGTTAGGGCTTGATCAAGGGCAATGTAACTAATGGGAATTACTGAAATACAAATGAAGGCTGAACATGATGGTGAGACAAGAGGAAAGTAAAAGGAAATAGAGGAAAGAACTAGGAGGCAAAGGGCATTTATAGAGGTCTAAACATAGTCATGCACAAATGTAAATATATTTATATATGATGATGGGGAAGAAGATCTATGTGCATATATTTATAGGTTTAATATTAAGGTAGCAATGGACATTGGGTCTCTACTCAAGTACTTCCTCAACACAAGAAAACTTTGTTCTATTAAACTGGCATTCCATGATGCTCACCTTCCAGACAAAATCTCTGAAGACAAAGCAGGTGTATAAGCAAATGTGGTGAAGAAATCTGATGGTGCCCAGCTATCAGGAGATATAGCATCTGGGGTCTTAAAGGCTTGAAGGTAAACACGCAACCATCTAGCTGGGAAGCAAGAAAGCCTACATGTGATCACCAGATGTCAATGGGATAAGGTATCAGGCATCGAAGAACAAAAAAATAATATCATTGTGAATGAGGGGGAGTGCAGAGTGGAGAGCCAAAGCCCATCTGTAGGCAACTGGGCATCCCCTTACAGAAGGGTCACAAGGAAGAGAGGAGCCAATCAGGGTACCGTATAGCACCCATGAAACATACAACTTTCCTCTAATTCTTTAATGCTTCCCCCTCCACTATCATGATCCAAAATCTACCTTACGAATCTGGCTAGACCAGAGCATGTACACTGGTACAAATGAGAACTGGAAACACAGGGAATCTGGTACAGATAAATCCCTCAGGATCAATAATGAGAGTAGTGATACCAAGAGGGGAGGGGGGAAGGTGGGGTAGAAAGGGGGAACCGATCACAAGTATCTACATATAACCCCTCCCTGTGGGATGGACTACAGAAAAGTGGGGGAAGAGAGACATTGGACAGTGTAAGACATGACAAAATAATAATAATTTATAAATTATCAAAGGTTCATGAGAGGGTGGCTTGGGGGGAGGGAAAATAAGAAGGTGATACCAATGGCTGAAGTAGAAAGCAAATGTTTTGAGAATTATGATGGCAACAAATGTGCTTGACACAATGGATGGATGGATGGATGGCTTATGATAAGAATTGTATAATCTCCCAGTAAAATGAATTAAAAACAAAAAAAAGTACAGTCTCTGGACTATTCTGTTCAATCCTATTATAGGGTCACTGTGATTTGAAAGCAACTCAGGTAAATCAGTTGGCTACTTTGGAAGGCAGGAATGACATTATCATTTCCGCTTTATCAGTGTGGATAACAGTGTGTGACAATTTTTTTAATTATTAAATAAGTAAATTAAAGTCTTGTTATCATCAAGTTGATTTCAACTTATAGAGACCTTATAAAACAGAGTAGAAGTCCCCGTAGGATTTCCAGGGCTATACATATTTAATTACATTTTATTGGGGGCTCTTACAGCTCATCACAATCAATAAATACATCCATTGTATCAAGCACTTTTGTACATATGTTGCCATCATCATTTTCAAAATATTTTCTTTCTACTTGAGCCCTTGATATCAGCTCCTCAATTGCTTCCCTTCCTCCCCACCCTCCCTCCCTCATAAACCGTTGATCAATTATAATTTTTTTCATGTCTTACATCATGCGCTATCTCCCTCCCTTCATCCACTTTTCTGTTGTTTGTCCTCCGGGGAGTGTGGTGGGGGTTGGGGGTTATATGTGGAGCACTGTGATCAGTTCCCACTTTCTGCCCACATTTTCCGCCTACCCTCCTGGTGTTGCTACTTTCATTATTGGTCCTGAGAGGGTTATGTGTTCTGGATTCCCTGTGTTGTGAGCTCTCATATGTACGTACCCGTGTACATGCTCTGGTCTAGCCAGATTTTTTAGGTAGAATTGGGGTCATGATAGTGGGGGTGGGGGAGCATTAAAGAACGAGAGGAAGGTTGTATGTTTTGTCAGTGCTATTCTGTACCCTAACTGGCTTTTCTCCTTCTAAGACTCCTCTATAAGGGGATGTCCAATTGTCTATAGATGGGCTTTGGGTCTCCATTCCGTATTTCCTCTCATTCACATAAATTTGCTTTTTTTGTTCTGTCTTTGATGTCTCGTTCCTGATCCCATTGACACTTCATGATCACACAGGCTGGTGTGCTTCTTCCATGTGGGCTTTGTTGTTTCCCTGCTAGATGGCTGCTTGTTTTTCTTCAAGCCTTTAGAACTCAGACACTGTATCTTTTGATAGCCGGGCACTGTCAGCTTTCCTGCTTATGTACCCATTTTGTCTTCAGCGATCATGTGGGGAAGGTGAGCATCACAGAATGCCAGGTTATTAGAACAAAGTGTTCTTGCATTGAGAGTACTTGAGTCGAAGCCCATTATCCGTCTGCTGCCTTAATACTTAACATATAAGTATTGCACATAGATCTATTTCCTTATCATGATACATAAATATATTTACATATGTACATGCCTGTATTTAGGTCTGCATAAATGCCCCTTGCAAGGCTATACAGTTTTATAGGAGCAGATTAACACATCTTTCTCCCATAGAGCAGCTGGTGCATTTGAACAGCTGACCTTTTGGTGAGCAGCCAAGTGATTAACAGTTGTTCCACCAGGGTTCCTGATCAATAAAGTAGGCACTATGAAAAACCATGATGTTTGCTAGAGGTCAGCAAAAACAAAGAACATGGACTTAATTATGCCACCAGTCATGAAGATGGCACAAGAGGGAGCAAGCTTTGATTCTGATATACCTAAGGAGCCCTGCGACAGAGCCGACTTGGCGGCAACAAGCAACCACAACCCAACCCAGGAGGCAGATGTTGTCAAAGCTGAGCTCTGGAAACCTGCAGACAAAGATTCCTACCACCGACGTTTTCAAACTACCCCATCAGGTGCTGGAGCCCAACGATAGAACCAGAAACCACAACTGTGCACCAAAGTCTCAAGCAAGTGGCTCCCTGTGCCTGGTTCTGGTTCAAAGGCTTTCCGCCTGCAGGTGATCAGGCCGGTTGCAGTGGGGCAAGGGAGCCCACGTGAGCTCCTAATACTGTCTTTCCAGACAGTGTGGTCTCTCCCAGCACTACAGTCCCTAGACTTAAATGTCACCCCTCTTCAGGAAGCAGTCTTGTCAGGCAGCCTCCTCCGCAGAGACCCTGAGTAGGGCAATGGGCTCAGCGGCTAACTAAAACATTGGAGGTTCAAGCTCACCAAGAGGCAGCTTGGAAGAAAAGCTGGACATCTATATTGGAAAATTCACTATTGAAAGGCCTGAGGAGCCCAGTTGTATGGAGACACAGGTGGGATCACCCTGTGTCACAACCAACTTATGGTAAGTGATACGAATTAATGCCGGTAGGAAGATGAAGGCCGGAGGCACTCTGCCCTTCCCCAGTGTTTCAACTCTTCCAGCTCTAGGTAAGGACCGAACCTTGGGCTCAAAGCCTTTGTGCAACACCTCCTTCATGCTTGTCCTAGTTCTGACTGCAGGGGCTGGGCCAAGTCTCCCACGCCTCTCCATGTCTCATTCTAAAATGGAAAGAATTCTTCTGAAGACACATGCAAAGGACTCTGCCCTCTAAATCTCGAATAGAGGCTGGGCATGTACAAATTGGTGAGCTGCCGTGCCTCTGGGTGCGCACGGCTCCTCGTATGAACTAAAGTAGGATGAGCAGGGACCATAAAGGGATAGAGACCTGGGTTGGCATCTAGACCCCACGATTGTTGTTCCCTTTAGGACCTGGCTAACTGAGATAACCTCTTAGAGTTTGGCTTCTTTTATCTTTATAATAAGGATTATAATGTCAATCTCATAGGGATATTTGTAAATATTAGTGAAATAATTTAAGGCGATTTAAAAAGTAAATCCAACTAATATATGTTCCTTTAGTTCATGTGTTGGCCATTTACTATAAGCACACCCTGTGCTAGACATTGTGAAGATTTACCTAGACATATTTTGCATGGTCCCTGCATATAACTTAGTTAGGAAAGTATGACATAAAATAAAGGTCAAGAAGCAATTCAAGTGTTTAATAGCAGTGCTAAAGTACGCACTAAAAATAGTGGACACTTAGGGTATGGGAAAACACGTTCATTTTATGTATTTCTCGATTACCTAAATTTTTTAAAGCTTGTATTATTTGCTTAATGAGGACAAGAAAATAATAAATAAGTGTAAGCGATGGAATAAATGTTAGCCATCCTTTCAAAGTTCTGAAAATAAATGTATTTATTAAACATCAACCCTATTCCTTTATGCCAAGCACTGTAGGTCCTGGGACTGAAGAGGTGAGGGAATTACCCACCACCTTCTGTAAGAAAGGGGTTAGTGATGGTGAGCAGAGACGGGCACACGGTCACCAAAACACCGTACTTGCTGAGCGCAAGGTAAAGAGGGCCAAGAGAGCATGCACTTGCCAGGGGAAAAGGATCAGAGTGTATGTCACTTTTGAGCTAAATCCTGAAGGACGATTAGAGTGTACCAGCCTGGAGAGTACGAATGCATTTTCCAGCAAAATAAGAAAGAGCACTTGTTCCGGTTAACAAGTGAAAATTCATTGCACATATGTGGTTTAAGTATGTATGTATGAGAGTGTGTGTGATGCTGTGCATGCGTTTGCAGGGGCGGGGGGCATCTCATACACATTTTAGGAGGGAACTTTTGAAGGTCTGTTTTTGAAGGGCCATAAAGTCCTTGATTAGAGGTTTAGCTTTAGGCCACAGAGACACCTTGATGCTAGGGAAGAATGGGAGGATTGAGACTGTCATGTATTCCATACTGGAGGCTGGACAGTGGGTTGGGAGGCTGGAGGGTGGTCTAGAATGCAGATGTGGAGGCTGGGAAGGAAATGATTCATTTGAATCATTTCCCCAACACGAGCTTAGCCATCAGCAGTCGTGAAGGGGAAAATGTGGCTGTCTCTTCCTATGAAGATCTAGGGCAGAGATTCTCAACCTGTGGGTCCCGACCCCTTTGGGGGGTCAAAGGACCCTTTCACAGGGGTTGGTTGATTCATAATAGTAGCAAAATTACAGTTATGAAGTAGCAATGAAAATAATGTTATGGTTGGGGGGATCACCATAACATGAGGAACTGTGCTAAAGGGTCACGGCATTAGGAAGGTTGAGAACTGCTGATCTAGAGTCTCAGAAACTCTGTGTGTTGGAATCAACTCAAGGGTTTGTTTCTTTGTTTGCTTGTTAGTTATCAAACTATTACTAGTTTGGGGTGGCAAATAAGGGGGTCGGTTATGCTACCTTTATTCCCTCCAAGTTACTCATCCTATGAAAGTTGGATCTAAAAAGAAAAGGACGTCTCATGCCAAGCTGCTCAGACCTCCATCTACCCAAGTGCCCACTTGAGGTCCCAATCTGCTAAGCACGTAGAACCCCTCCTCAGTCCAAGTGCCTACAGACAGCTGGAGTCCCCACCCAAGGAAGCAACCGCGAAGAGAGTCGATGGCTTTCTGAGATGTAGTGTTTCTTTCCAAAGTAATTGTGGTTTCTAGTCTCTACAGTGTAAGGGGTTTCTGTTCCATGTTGTCAAGCTGGATGACGACCATGAAGTCCTTGCTTCATGGGGATGCTGCTCCCTCCGCCTGGAGAGAACCTCCCTCTGCTAGAGTTTTTCCTCCCTACCTGCATCCCTCCATCTTCCTTCCCCTTTCCTGCCTCCCTCTGGCCATCTAACTGGCTGGACACATGTGTAGTCTTAAGTCACCTCTGTCCCTTGGGATCACTCTTACTATTACCACCCCCTGAACATGCACGCGCACACACACACACACACACACACACACACACACACACACTTTTTCATTCCCTCTGTCCACTCCTCCCCTCCCCCACCCCCACCCCACCCCCACACACACGTTAAAAAGAAAGGAGAGGAAGCTTTCTTGTTAGAAAAAGGAGTCTAGCCTTTGCTGGTCCCTGGGTCTGACCAACACATACAGTCAATGTAAGGCTGAGTCCAATCTCAAAAGGATTTTTTTTTTTTTTAAGAAAAAGGGTTGAATGGTGGTCCTTTCATTTGGAGGAAGGTGGGTGGAGCCTGGGCCCCCAGTCTTTTCTGGACAAGAGTGTCACTAGGCAGCCCAGCTGAGCAAGTCCTATTTGCTAATGAGCCCGGGTCTTCTCCAGTCCTTTGCTGTCAGGACTAAGGTGGCGCTAGCTGCTGCTGCTGCTGCTGCTGCTGCCGCTGCGCTGCCGCCACATTGCGTTGCTGGGCTACAGTCCTGCTCTGCTCAGAAAAGCCATAAAATTCAGAAGCATCTCATGTCAGCACTGCAGGGGTTTCCGTGGCCACTTGGTCCAGCCCCTTCAGGCTCCGGGTATGGAGACTGGGGCCTCCGGTTGCTGAATGCCAGGGGCAATCCGTTATTAGAAAACCCAGACCTAGGACCTGTTGCAAATAGCTCTTTTGCGCTGGGAACACCTCTAGGTTTTTGCCTTCTGCGCAGAAATCTGCTCTATTGGGGCTCCAGATATGCAAATAGCTGGGGGCAGCTTCATATGAGGACAGAAAGGGGTTAAATGCACATGGGTGAGCGTTTGAAATCCCCTGCATGCTCCCTGCAAGAAGGATTTGGGCAGAAGAGCCTGGTAGGGACAGGGCTGCAGTGGTGGGGGGCTTAGCGCTCTGAAGACCTCGTGAACATGGCTGTACTGTAATGCTGCAATGCCAAACCCCACCAGTCGTTCCCAAAAGGAAAGGGCCCACTGCGCTGCACAACTTCCCAGCCCCTCGGAGAAGGATGGTTTCCCTCTCGCACCTCTCCGATCACCTCCACGTCTTTTAACACAGTGGGAGCTGAGCAGTCTGGGTCTCAGAGGCGGCAGAGCACAGCAACCTCCATCTGCACCGCGGCGATCTCTCCGGCGATCTCTCCGACTGGCAACTAAAATGCTGTCCTCCCAACTCAGCCTCCGGAAGCAACAGCAACCCCACGGAGAGAGACCATGTACAGAAGAAACTGCCCCCTCCCCCGACCCCCGCCTCCTAACCCAGCTCCCGCCCTGGAGGAAAAAAATAAAATAAAACACGGGAGCGGGCAGATGAGCAGGCGACACACCTTTTCTGTGTTGTTTAAACACGCTTTGCTTGAAAAGTCCACCCAGAGTGTGCTGCCAAGGGTTAATTTTTTCAGCCCCCCAAAAAACAACCAAAAAAACCTGCTACACACACACACACACAGACTGCAACCTCACAATCTTCGCCACTACGGCACATGTGAATGCTTGCTAATCTGAAATTCCCAGAAATCCCCCTGATCCCTCAGCCCTATCTTTTCCACACAGCCCCTCCACCTGGGCTGGGTTCCCACCTCATCACCGGTGGAAGCCCAGCGAGTTGGGCATTATTATTTTCCGACAAGGTTATGCCTAATTGGCCAATAACCTAATGGATTAATCATCTCATTTTTCAAAGCAGCATCAAAGAGCCACACGGAGGAGATGAGAGAAAACTGGTGGTTGGAGGGATAAAATGACAGGCTGGGAAGAGACCCCCACCCACCCACCCACCTAGCCAGCTCGTCTGACTAGCTTAGCTACTGGTCACCGAACTGTACAGAAGGAAAAGGGAAGATAATCCGGGGATGATGGCAAAGTGTCCAAGAACACAGAAAGGCAGAGGCTGGAGCCTGGCCTCTGCCCAGCCATCCACAGGAGTGGATGAAGTTTTCTCCCGGGCAGGCAAGGGTTAAATGACTGCGCACCAACAGCCTCTCCTGGGGTGGCCTGGAGCAAAAGACCCTTCCACCCGCCCAGGACCAGTCCGTGCGGGTCCCCCCAGGGGTCCCCAGTGCTCTGCGGTCACAACTTGCGCGGCTCTGCGCAGCAGCCCTTGACTGCGCCTTTGCGCGCGACCCAAAACTTTGCGCACACTGCAGCCTCCGCCGCCCGGCTTTTCGCAGTGAGTTGCGCGCCACCAGGTGCCGCGGGGAGCCCCTCCGTGGGCACCGCTGCCCGACCTCGGGCTGCAGACTCTTCCCCACGCCGCTTCCGAGGCTTCCCACCCAGGGGGCTGCCTTGCGGCTGCGGGAGAACAGCGCCCACACCGACCTGGGCAGTGTGGGTGAGGCTTGCCAGATGACAACCTCGTCCGGTCCGGCTGCGCCCGCGGGGCCGATTGGTCCCTGGAGCCTCCCCCCCCCCCCCCCCCCCCCGGCGCGCCCTCCGGAGCCTCCCACGCCGCGGAGGGCCGGCGCAACACCTCCTACCTTCCCAGCACCAAGGACCACTCTCCTGGCTCAGCCCTCTCGACACATCTCCAGGCTGCAGAAGAAGGCGACCGGACTCCGCTTTTGTTCCCTGGGGCTAGCAGGACGGTTGGGGCCAGGATGCACCCGAGAGACCGCGGAGCTGAGTATCCCGGGAAGGAGGTACTCACTCCCAGCAGCTCCGCCGGCAGCAGAAGCAGCGGCAGTGGCGGCGGCGGCAGCAGCAGCAACAGCAGTAGCAGCAGTGGAGATAGTGCTGGCTCTCTGCAGGCCACATCTTTCATACCTTATACATCACTACCGCATTCCCCCGAATAGGGGAGCCCCTCAGCAGTTCGCCACCTAGCGCAAAATGCAGGCGCCCAAAGCAGTGGTGAGACTTGACCCGGCTGGAACGTGGGCAAAAGATGAGAACTTCAGCACATAGCTACAGGCTTTCTCACCTCACCGCAGATCCCTGACGGATTACGACTCATAGTCTGGCTACTACACGTTCTGGGCTTGTCTGCTCCGCCTGAGATCCAGGGCCTTCAGGATGTAGCTCTCTAAATCAAGCATGCTGATTATTGGGGGAGGGGGCGGGTTCCCTCCAAAACTAGCTGCTCCGATGTCCTCACGCACACAGAGCTTTGCTTCAGTATGTGCACACACGCACACATGAAAAGAACCCCTAGAAATACGTAGTCGCACACCCCACAATCACACACTTGGGCACAGAAACAAGCAATCCAGAATTCCCAAGCGCACACATTGGTGTTAAGCAAATGTCTTCACCTACAATATGGGAGTCAGATGATGTGTGTTATAAGATTGTAGTAAGAATAAAATACAATAAATGCAGAGCTTGACACATGCTATGTGACAGCAAATGGCAGCGATTTCCCTCCGTCCATGACACGTTTGCCTTTCCTGGAGTTATGGCTCAGTTCCAGGTCGTGCAGGCGCTGTAAGTATTCATTGTGTGCTTCCTCTGTGCCAACCACTCTTATGGACGGGGCGGAATTGTCAGCAAGACTGACAAGTAAGCCTGTTTCCTTGGAATCTGCTTTCTAATCAAAGGGCACAAACTAGAAACAAGCCAACTGATAACAAAAAGCACACACGACTGATCGCTTTGACCGAACCTGAAGCAGTCAGTGGGATGGGTGAGGAAAATCGTTAGGACACAACATGAGGGTGATAAAGGGCTCCCCAAATGATCAGTCACCTGGGACCTGTCTGAGGAAGCATGGGGGCGGGGGTGGGGAGGACGGCATGTGCAGGCAGAGGCAAAGGCTCTGGGGCAGAACGAATATGTCTGCTTGAAGCATAGAAGGAAAGTGGCCGGAGCTGAGATGCAAAGAGAATGGGAAGTTGTCCATGGAAAATAAGGTATGGAAGGCATCGGAGAGGGAGGCTGGTCTTGTAGGAAGAGGTCATAAAGAGATTTGGTTATATTCTAAGCCTGAAGTTACACATCTTTGTGATTATTACAGGATGGGGGAGATGGTAGCATTTATATGTTGTTGCTAGATGTCATCGAGTCGGTTCCGACCCATAGAGACCCTATATGCACATTGCCTGGTCGTGCACCATCCGTGCAGCTGTTCCTATGCTTCAGGCCATTTTTGCAGCCACAGTGTCAATCCATCTCATGGAGCGCCTTCCTCTTTTTACACACACACACACACACACACACACACACACACACACACACGGTATATATAATCATTCTGGCTGCTTCTAGCTGAAGGGAGTGAAAGCGATATGGGTGGACACAAAGGGGCTAATAAAAACCCCTTGCCATTCCCTGGTGTCCTCAGTCACAGTGTCTTCCCCTCTCCCAGCAGGGAAAGGCCGTTTCACCGGAGCCCAGGAAGCCTGGGTTCTCACCTCCACTTGCTCACATCTGAATGCATGATCTCCAGGGGTGCCATTTCACCTCGACAATGGGCTCTCCTTCAACTAGAAGATACCAATTCTAATACACATTTCCACAAAGTAAATGTGAAGAGTCAGTGAAACCAGGCAGGCACATGAAGTGCCTAATAAATGTTCATTTCACCTTCACCATAGCCCTCACTTGTAGATCTCCCAGGAGCCTCGGGGTGCTCGCCCAGCCCCCTCTGTCCCTATCCACAGGGAAGAAGGGCTGGCCAGCATCTCCTGGGGACTGTCCTGTTCAGTGCCAGCAGGGGAAATGTGTGAAATCCAGGAAATCCCTGGCACCATGGGGAAATGTGTGCATTCTTAGTGGTTGTCCTTGAACCCATCTGTCATCTTCCCATGTAGTAAAAAGATTTAAAAAAAATTTTTTTTCTAGGTCCTCCTAATCCCCCACCCCCATGCCCCACCTTTCTGCCGCCCTCATGCAGTTTGAAGTCTGCATGGAGGACTCAAGATATAAAAATAGAAGGGAAAAAAGAGCTGTGGGGTAGGGTGGGGACGCAGAGCCAGAGATGGCAGAAAAGGAAAACAGACCGTCCTTTTTCTCTTAGCAACAGGAGGAAAGGTTTTCCGCCGAGAAACAGAAATACTTCTCTTACATCTGTGTAGTGTAGCATGATGAAAGATATGGAGAATTTGTTTCCATGAACTTTTTGAAGCTCCCTTGTGTGCCAGGGGCTTTGACACTGCTTCCCATCAACCACCCAATAAGGTGAGGCAGATATGTTCAGATCGTGTCCCCCTGGGCAGATGAGGAAACTGAGCTCAGACAGTTGATGATGGAGCCACTGGACCCAGGTTGTTCTTGTCTTTTCCCTTCCCATGTCAATGGCCTGGGCCTGAGAGTGTTGCTTAACTCCTAGGACCCTGGAGCAGTTATATAATCTGTGGACTGATTGTTATCATAATTAGCTGCCCTCAAGTCGATTCTGACTCATCGTGACCCTATATCCAATAGAATAAACAACTGTAGGTCCTGCCCCACCCCTATAACTGTTGTAGTCGCTGTATGGATCCCTCTTACCAAGGGTCTTCCTCTTCTTGGATGTACTTCTACTTTAAGGAGCATGGTGTCTTTCTCCAGGATGATCTCTCCTGAGCGTGTGACAAGCCTTGTCACCCTCGCTTCAAAGCAGCATTCTGGCTCTACGCAGCATTCTTTCTTCTTCCAAGAGACATTGGTTTTTCAGACAGGCCACCGGACTTCCAATATGCTTCAGCAACTCAAAGACATCCACTCCCATCCAGTCTTCCCAACTCATCGCTCATCCCTCACGTGCATATGAAACGACTGAAAATAGCATGGTTTGGACCAGGCACACCTTAGTCCCCAGAGTGATGTGTCTACTGTTCTACACTTCAAAGCAGTGTCTTGAAGCGGATTTGCCCAATGCAGTGTATCATTTGATTTCTTTCTTTTTTTAATCATATTATTGGGGGCCCTTACAGCTCTTCTAAAAATCCATGCATCCATTGTGTGAGGCACATTGGTACATATGTTGCCACCATCCTTTTCAAAACATTTCTTTCTACTTGAGTGCTTGGTGTCAGCTCCTCATTTTTCCCCCTTTCCCCACTCTCCAACCCTCATGAACCCTTGATAAATTAGAAATTATTATTTTTATATCTTACACCGTCCACTGTCTCCCTTCACTCGTGTTTCTATTTTTCTTCACCCTGGTGGTGGAGTGGGGGTGGCAATAGGTCAGTCATTACAATTGGTTCCTCCTTTCTCTTCCCCCTTCCCCTTCCCCTCATGACATCGCTACTTCTGCTATTGTTCCTGAGGGGGTTATCTGTCCTGCATTCTGTGTCTTATCTGCACCAGTATACATGCTCTGGTCTAACAGGATTAATAAGGCAGGCTGGGGTCATGATAGTGGGGGGAGGGGCGGCGGAAGCATTAAAGAACTAGAGAAATGTTGTATGTTTCATCAGTGCTATGGCAAGTCCCTTCCTTGTGACCCTTCTGTGAGGGAATGTCCAATTGTCTACAGACGGGCTTTGCGTCTCCATTCCGCCCTCCCTCGTTCACATCGATGCATTTGATTTCTTGTGTGCTGCTTCCATGAGCATTGATTATGGAGCCAATTCAAATGCACTCACTGAAAACATCAATCTCTTCTCCATCTATCATGAAGTCGCTTAGTAATCATGTTATGGATTTTGGTTTTCTTATGTGGAAGCGTAATTCTTCCTCAGGGCTGTCTGTATCAGTAAGTGCTTCAAGCCCTCTTCACTTTAAGCAAGACTGGGTCATCTGCAGGTGACCGGTGGCTAGAGCCCTCCTCCAGTTCTGATGCTGCGTTCTTCTTATACAGTTTAGCTTCTCAGATGATTTGCTCAGCACACAGATTGAATAAGTGTACCTGAAGGATTCACCCTGATACATGCCTTTCCCAATGTTAAAATGGGAACTATTCCCTTATTATAACCAATTGACAGCTTCTTGGCCCCTGGCCAGGCTCCACGTGAACACAATGAAGTGTTCTGGAATTCCCATCGTCTGCAATGCTACCAGAGTCTGTTAGGAGCCACACAGTCCAATGCCTTTGCACAGCCAATGTAACGCAAGGAAATGCCTCTCTCCTGTTTTCCTCCTTCAGTCAAGGCTCCTCTGATGTCGCTGTCCTCTACTGTCTCCAGCTTTTATGTCTGGTGGTTCCAATCTATGTATTTCTGGACTCACCTTCAACAGCATTTTATCTGGGTGTGATATTAAAGATAGTGTTTGATAACAGAAATGGGGACCTGAAAGCCCTTCGGATGCTCCCCTTGTCCTCCGATCAGTGCTGTTTGCGCCTTTCCATCTTCAAATCAGTTTCATTTGGAACAACCATGGGGACATTTCGGTCCACAGAGAGACCTTAAATGTTCACTGTGGTCTAGAAACTGGATTTAATAGGCCATTACTGTTGATTTCGAGATCAAGGAAAGAAAAGATGCTTATGACCCCAGTGTTGCTATTCTTTGCAGTGTTGCGATGCTACCAGAGAAACTGTGAGGCAGAATTCTGCATCCCCACTCTGTGACTTATTGTGTGCCCTTGAGTGAGTTCTGAAACCTCTCTGTATTTTAATGACCTCATCTGTAACACAGGGTCAGTCTCCATCCTCAGTGGTTTGTATGAGACGAAAAGAGATGCTGTAGGAAATGTGCTCCGCACATAGCAACAAACCAGTTGCCATCGGGTCAAGTCGGATTCGAGGTGACCACATGTATGCCAGAATAAAGCTGGGCCACATAGTTTTCAGGGAATGATTTTTAGAAAGTGGAGCTCGAGACCACCCTTCTGCAGTGCCTCTGGGTGCCCTGGAAGCTCCATCCCTTCAGTGAGCCGTCCAGCATGTTAACTGCCTGCACCAACCAAGGACAACATCTAAGATCTGTTGTTATTAGGTGCCGTTGAGTTGGATCCAACTCGATGTACAATAGCGCCCCTATGTCGTATAGAACAAAACACTGCCTGGTCCTGGGCCGGCCTCACAATTGTTTTTATGCTTGAGGCCGTCGATGTAGCCACCGTGTCCATCTGTCTTGTCAAGAGCCTTCTCCTTTTCACTGCCCATCTACTTTATCAGGGTCTAGTCGCTCTTGATGACATGCCCAAAGTACATGAGATGAAATCTCACCATCCTCGCCTGTAAGGAGCATTCTGGCGGTACTTCTTTCAAGACAGGTCTGTTTATTCTTTTGGCAGTCCGTGGCACTACCAGTGTTCTTCTCCAGCACCATAATTCAAGTGCAATATCTACTTCACCTAAAATATTAGTATTCTTTTGTTTCTTCTTCTATTCCCGCCACCAGTGGTCTGCTGGTCAGCAGTGGATTTCGATAAGTAAAAGTCTTGGTCTGTGACAATTGTTCATTTATTGGGTATACATATTCCCACCATGGCTAATTTCAAGCTACCAACATGAAGTCACCGAATGCTGTGCTGTGAAGAGATGTACTCAACCCGCTTTTGCCAACCTAAGGTCACTGGATCCAGCACCGTCGGTAAAAATCCACTCCAAAGTGACGTGTGGCATTCTACAGGTGGCAGGGCCCATTCTCCTCTGTCATCCCCTGCGACATTTGCAATGAGTCTTAAAGGAAATATCAGCCCCATCCCCCCCCAGCTGATGGATTAAGAAACCAGGACATGAAAGGATCAAGCCATTTGTTCCAACTCAGACAGTTAGTAAGTGAAAGGACCAGGACCCAGGCCCGGACCTTCTCAGCTCGGATTCCGGTCACCTCCAGGCCACCTGCCAGATCACTTGCCCACATCCTGCTCTTTTGGTGCTAAGATGCCGGGACTTGCACCTTTATTTCCTAATCTGACAGGCAGGGGTAGGCATCTCCACAGGTGTCCCAAGAACCACATGCGCTTGTGCAGATGAAAGTGCTTTGCAAACCACAAAGCTCCCTGCTGTAGTGGAAGTATAGACTGTTCAATTAGTGGCTGGAGGAAAAGAAGGGGAGCAGCAGATCCAAGGCCCAGATTAGGGGTGAGGGTGGGGGGTGGGGCACTAAAAGACCCTAGAGGAAGCAGGGCCACCCTGAACAAACACTGCAGATTTACCCTCAAAAAGGAAACCCACAAGATGATAGACATTCAGACCCTCTAAATGGTTAGCAGTGCCAAGACAACGGGAATGTAAAATACCAACACATTGTAATCGTGATCACAGCATAGACGGAATTGCTCTTTAGAAGCACTGCCGCTTTCCCCTGGTGCCGGCTATGGAAACAGGGTCAGCCCTTACTACAGGCTGGCCCATCTGCCTCTGAGAAGGTCAGGACCGCCAGCTGATGCCAAGCGGAAATTTATGGGCTCATGTCACTTGGAAGTCCAGGGTGAAGCCAGCCTGGGCCTGCGTTGATGCCAATGATGTCATGTCTATGAGAATCATCACTCCTCCTCGGCCTCCCTTTGTTTCTCATCGTCCTGAATTTGCTCCACTGCAGAAAGCGGCTTTTCTGCAGGGGTCAGTGGAGACCTAGTGACGGAGGAGGCCGACCATTTAGCAAACGTGGAAGAAAGATTCTCTCACCCAGTCTTGAGTATATGCTAACTACGCACACCCCCCCCTCTGAAAAAAAGCTCAGCTTGTCCTGAATGGAGTCACATGGCCAGGGGCAAGGAGCAGTGGGTTGGCCAAGCATGACATAGATTTCTGGTCAAACTTCGTGAAGTGGCAGGTCACCAGCTAACAGGAAGATGAATTCTGGGGCAGCTAAACTGACAGGTAGACGCTGTGGTGCCAGAGTCAAAATTCAGATGTTGGCTTCCCTGATTCTGATGCCTGAGCCCTTCCCATGACTCCACATTCGTCCGAAGCCTGGAGCCCTCGAACTCAGGAAACGCAACCTCCCTGCCATCAAGTGACCCTAGAGAACAGGGTAGACCTGCCCCTGCCAGTTTCTGAGACTGTCACTCTTGAAGGGAGTGGAATGCCTCGTCTTTTGTACTACTGTAACGCTGAGCACGTTTCAGGGTAGCTTCCAGGATTAGGTGGATGCGGAAGGAAGACCTGGTAATCCACACCAAAACCTCAGCCTGGGAAAACCCTCCTGATCTCAGTGTGCACGGGGTCGCCACGAGTAGGGGCTATTCAACTGCAGCCAAAATCAACGGCATTAAGAATCAAGAGGAAAACGAGGCAGGGATTGATGGTGGGTGAAGGACCGTACCGGTGGCGTGGTTTGCTACATATTTACTGACCCGCCTTCTCGCCAAGGCCCAGCAGAGCATGATTCTCATTGTCTCGGTGCTGGAGAGTTCCCTGGCAGCGCTGCAGCTTAATACTCCTTGTAACTCCTTGGTGCGTTTTTTAGAATATTGGATTTCCACCTATGCTAGATGTGGGGGCTCCATTTTATGTCAAGTCAGCACATCTGCATGAAGGTAAGGGGTGCAGCTCAACCTATCAACCAGGCCCCAGTCTGATGACACCGGCTTGGGGTCATGGCCTTTGTATAAGAGGGGTTCTAAGCAGAACCAAGCTCTCTCTTGGCCCTTTGCCTTCTGGTGTATCTGGGGTCCATGTCTGCTTCATTGATCCCTTGTCCTGTTGCCTGTGATCCCAGGGGCTCTCAGTGGACTCCTGGTCTTGGATTCATTCGACCAACTTCAGATTCATTCCACTCTGCATCCATCAGTCTGTGGCCCTCGTGTTTCATCCTCCCATTCTCGCTCATCAGCCCCTGCAGCTTCATAGTCAGAAGAAGCCTCTGGCTTACATCTGACCTACAGACTTGAAGTAGACTGGACTTGCCTCTTTCTATGACTGTGTAAGACATTGTTTCTGGAGTGGGTTATGCCCCGGTACTTTGCTTCACACAGTGACAGAATTCACACCGAAGCACATTTTGTGATCCAAGTGGGTTTTTATGCAGGATGAGATAAGGCTCAAAAGCATTTGAACTATTTCTGGGAAGTGTGTCAAACCTCTCGAAAGCCATGCTGGGGTTCACAACTGGGCACGAACAACCACGCGGAAAAGAGCACCCACACATGCAGAACTTGGGGTGGTGTGGTGAGATTCCTAGAGGCGAGAAGCCCCAAAACCCTAGAGGCTAAGAGCATGGTGGCCAAGAGGCTGTGGTCCCTCAGTAGGCCCAGGGTGGGTGCATGTACACCTTCAAGGGGGAGGGAGACCCTCACCTTCCACCTGCCACTGACCAGCAGCCGGGTAAGAGGGAGAGGTCTTCCCACAGCCAGGATATTTCAAACCTCTGGCTGGGGAGACATAGTTGATGGTTGACGGTATTGGTTGACCCCATTGGCTGAGTTAGGTCCACTTGTGGGCTGTACCTAAGGTGGGTGTGTCAAGATATTGGTTTTGCCTGGGCGTAGGGGGACTTGTGTCTGTGCATGCTCTGTTTGGGGTCTTCCTAGGTATTGAATGGTTGCCTGATTTCTTTCCAACCTCCACTATGGGGCCCTTTGCAGGCATGGGAGGGACAAGCCCTGTCCCTAAATCTAGCTATCTAACATTATATCTTGATGTAAGTACATCTTGCTGTGTACACACATATGCAAGGAACACTAGTTTTACTTCTCTAGAGAGCCCAAGCTGACACACCAGATAATCGTGCCAGCTCATGCTGGCCTCATGGCTTTGACCCACAATCTTCAGGCTGCTGATATGAACTTAAAATTCACCCTTGACCATACACACTCTCTTACACATGCATCCCACATGGAAAGTTCTGGCAGGTAAATAACAAATGAGGACAAGAGGAGATGGGGCAAAAGATGGCTGGGGTCAGAACACAAGGCTGGATCTAGTTCCATTCGGGATGGTAACTTGCTAAGTGATCTTATAAATAGCATCTGGACCTGCATTTCAGGCTCAATTAGTTCATGTTCAACAGATGCCTATATTTCACTTTAATTTAATTTCACAATAAGCTTGTATGGTAGGACTTATCATGTTCCATTACAAATAAGGAAACAGAGACCCAAAGGAATACCGAAGCTCCCGTGTTCCGAGGTAACGAGGTCAGGTTTTAACTCTGGAACTGCTTGGTTCCAGGGTCCAGGTTCTTTGGAGTGAATCCCCTGCAGTCCCTCCAGGGTTTGTGGCCCCAGGGCTCAGCTGTGGGACCCGAAGACAAGGGTGCTCCCTCCCATCTCTGCTCTCTTCGAAGATAGACAAGGGACCAAGAGAGTCAAGTGCTACTTTGCCAAGAAGGTATGCGTTTCTCCCTCTTCAGTAGAAGTTGAAGAGAACACTCCTCGCTCTCCTTGGTATTGTTGCCAAAGGGTCCCTGTGTTCCCTGTTGCCACGGTGATTAGAGGGAGCGCATGGAGAACGGATTTGCCAGGGACAGTTCCCGAGGCAGCATTCCCTGTCCTTGCAACTGCAGGCCTCCAGTTTCCAGTCGTATGGCTCTTGCACCCATCCTTGAGAAGCCAGCAGTCAAACAATGCAGTGCCTTCCGAGCCTTCAGAAACGCAGGGGAGGGGGGGTAAAAGTCGAGGCTTGAGAGACATAACAGCTACTCAATTGTCATATTGATTCTGAAATATTTTCAGATGGTAATCAGGGGCATCTATTCCAATGCCACAGTTTATGATAATGCACTGGATCATCCCTATCCTCCCATCGTGCCTTACTGTAAGCCCATTTGAGGCTGGGACCTCCTTGAGGTCCCGAGCTTGTGGGACCATCTCTACATCCCCAGAGTCTATCCGACTGGCTGGCACTGACAGACTTGGGAAATATTTGATGAATGAATGAATGTGGCATGCAAGTGTATGACCAGGACTCCCATGCAGGCTTGCTACCTCCAAGTCCTCCAATTGATCTCCCCCACCTTCCTGAACTCCTATAAAAATTATTGCCTGGCAATTAATTTGACAGTGATATGCTGACTTGCTCCATCTCTTTCGTTGTTGTATTGGACTATAATTTGAAATTTTTATTGTTATTAAACATTGAATATGGGGATTGATGTCTTGTTTTCATAACTAGACCTTGAGTTCATTCATTCATGCACTAAGCATCTATTGGATTCTGTGTTAAGCATCATTACACGGGTTATCTTGTTCCATCCGGCCCTCTCCCCCAGGAGTGTATTCATTCAGACCCTACTGTGTGTCACAGGCTGCGTGCTTTGTGTGAGACGCCGGCTGTCTCCAAGGCACTCAAAATCGCATGGCTTTAAAGGTCACATTAATACACTCAGCGATGGGAGCTACTGCATGTTAAGAGGGGGTGTTTAGGCAGAGCTTCCGCACATGCCCGTGCTGCTTGAGTACCGTCCCCAGGGAGACCGTGCCTGCGGACATGCAGTCCTTCTGTTCTCCAGGCCTCAGTCAAGGTGAGGGACCACGTCTTCCTGCAGCTGCTACCACAACCACCAGCGCCGGTTCCCACTGGGGAGGTTTTGTCTCCTGACAACGCCATGTCACAGTAGAACTGTGCTCCATCGAGTTTTTAATGGCTGGTTTTCAGAATTAAAGTGCCAGGTCTTTCCTCCATGACACCTCTGGGCACACTCAAACCCATTTGCTTGGTCATCAAGGACTTGCATTTTACCACACAGATGTTACCTGCGCTATTGCAGGTAAGACTGTATTTTCCTCTGCAGGAAGGCTCTTTGACTTGCGGAGACCTGCCCCTGAGTTTGCATCTGGTCATAACCCCCTCCTCTTTCTGCTGTGCACAAGAGCGCTGCATGGGGTGAGGGAAGGCCTGTTACTTATGCTGTGTGTTGGGATTACAGGGAAAACCAGCTCTAAATGGCACCTAAAGCATCACCATTCAGTGAAGCTGACTGCTGCCCAGAAGAAACGCCCCTCTAGCACATTCCGCTTGGTGCCCCCTGCCTGCAGCCTGTAATTTCGAGGGACTTAATTGTGCCTCCTCCGAAAAAAATTTGTGAAGTTCTAACCCTTGTACCTGTAAATCTGTCTTTGTTTACAAACAGGAGTTCTCTTTTTCATCATGAGATAATTCTGCAGATCACTTCTAAGTGGTGATTTGTAAAAAATAAATGGGACTAGCCACAATGATATGCACACAGGGGAAAGAGAGGCATCGTGACTACACGCAAGGCTGTCAGCACACACCAGCGGGTTGGAAAGAGGCCCACAGAAGAACTCAAGTGCCTATGACCCTGGCTACACTGTCAGTCTCCAGAACTCTGAGGAAATAAATGCATGCTCTTTGAAGCTACTCGTTTGTGGTACCTTACTCTTGTTGTGTCAACAGCACTAGGTAACTAAGACACAAACCCTTCTGCATAAATATGATCAGCAACCTCATCTTACATTTGGAAAGCTAGACCTCAGAGCTCAGGGATGCGGTCACTGTGGAGGACGTGAATGTCAAAGAGGATGCGGACGTCAAGGAGCTGGCACTGCAACTCCACTTCTGTGCCGTGACAGGTCCCAGGCCACTGCTTCTTTCTCAAGTGGGTCCTCCCAGGACGAAAGTAGAGAGTGGAGTATTTAGTAGTCGTAGCCACAGAAAAGTTGTGGATTTGGACTTAAACCATGTGTTGTCACCTGGGAAGCCTCCCACATGCACCACACACACCACACAAGGAGAAGGCACCCCAGGACAAGCCTTTGCCTGCTCTTTGTTCCTGGTGCCGCCCTGGCAGGTCTCCTGGCACACGGGAGGGGCGGGAAGGCGTGGCTGTGTCTGTCAGGCTTACAGGCAGCAAGGAGTCTCTGCAGACAGCACACACAGGACCACCGAGGCCTCAGTCTGTTTACTTTGCCTCCTTACTGCTCAGTTGTACCGCTCCATCTGTTGCAGGAGTCCCGTCAGGGAAAGGAGTGGAAAGAGAAAAGCCATTGAAACCAATGGGCTGAGATATTGCGCAGGTCTAGCTGAGAGCTTGTTGGCCAAAGGCACAGATGGTGGCTTCCAGTGCCATCTATGGAGCGAGGGCTTTCCTCACCGTGCGGGCGCTCAGACGCCGTGGGGCTGGGGCCAGGCGTGGGTCTCCAGGCATTGCAGTACATCGGGACTTCGGAGACCCCTGCCTTTCTGTGAGCTCTAACTGCATGCCTGGTGGAAAAACTGGACAAGGGAGGACCCCCGGGTGCCACAAAGGAGGCCGAGCACAGGACAAGCTGCAGCTTTAGTAGCATGGAAAAGAGGCGAGCTCCCAGGTGCCTTTAACACTGATGGCACTGAATGAATCAGATACCTTCACAGAGGCCAGGTGTTTTCAAACAACCTTTCTTTCTTTTAGAGGGAGGTGATGGTCGTGGTGGTGCTGGTAAGTATGGGAGTACTATTAAATCTATAATAGGCATTACATAAAGCTACAAAAGAGGCTTAACAAACGAGATGCGAGGAACAAGAGAGGAAACTGTGTGTGTGTGTGTGTGTGTGTGTGTGTGTGCGCACGTGAGCACGTACGCGCTCTTGCATACTCATGTATGATTAGATGATTTGGAGAGAGAGGGCAGGACCTAATGAGAATACCCTTATACAACTTGGATGTTTAGAATATTCTGCCAGGTTTTGTTGCTTTTATTTTCCATCTCAGGACATTTGAAATCCTACTTACATCTCAAAACCCCGTTCATAAGCAACCTGCTTTTTGAAGGCTCCTATGATGCCTGAACTATGTGTCGCTTCTGCGTCTGTGGCCCCCCAACATCGCTGGGCATCAACACCTTTGAATCCTGTGCTATAGCCATTTGCTTCCAAGTCTTATAGTCCCTGTAAGGCAAAGACTCCTGAAGGTTAAAAGCCATGCAAGTCTCACTTATCCCTGTACAAGGGGAGACTTCAGGAAGATCATAGAAACAGAAACATACTTTTTCCACAAACGTTTAAAGACCCCTGGTAGTTCATAGTTAGGTCAGTCTGACTGCAATAATAACGATAATGACAGATTACAGTCACCTGCTCTTATGAAAGGCTTGCATCATTCTGAGCATGTCCTACAGACTAATTCGTTTAACCCTCACAACAGCCCTCTGAGGCAGGGACCGTTACTAAACCTTTGTAGCAGATGAGGGAATTGAAGCCCAGAGATTTCAGTGGCACTAAGGATCTCCAGCTTGGAAGTAGGGCAGTGGGGATATGAACCCAGGAAATCTAATTCCAAAATCCATGTGGCACTAGTAGAGCAGGAAGATCCCCAACATCCACAAAAATTCTGAGATTACATCCTCTGGTGTCTCAGGCAAGACACTAACATCCTTAACATCAAAATTTCCATCAGAAGAGGTTTCAGAGCTACCCGCTCATCTTCATTAGACCAGTCGTACAAAGTAGCACATTAGCCAGAGGCCTCTACTTAGGGAAGGAGGAGAAGAAGAAGAAGAAGAAGAAGAAGAAGAAGAAGAAGAAGAAGAAGAAGAAGAAGAAGAAGAAGAAGAAGAAGAAAAGGAGAAGGCGAAAAAGACGCGGAGGCAGCTTGGATATAGAAGGTCCTGGGCCCCTTCCTACTTATGTAAGGAAATCACATCCATCTACCATGGACAGAGACATCAGCTGAACCATTATCACCGTCATTTCTTTGCCCAGCCATCAATGATGCAATATACTCCAATTGGGCTGTCCGCTCCCTTAAACATTTACAGTCTCGGAGATCTTCTCTAAAGTTGCTGTGCATTGGGTTTGACGATGGCGATGGGCTGAGTTTGGTAGGTTAACATCGCCCTGATTGCATGAGACCTTGGGAGCTGGCTCGTGTCTGCCTCTCCAGCCCTTCTCTGGCCAACTCCTAGCCAGTACCCTTTTTCCAGACAAACCAACATCCTGAAATTCCTTGAAAACGACTTCTTTCTCAGGCCTTCTACCTCTGTACATAGGGGATCATTGAGTGTTCCTCCCCTCATCCCTCAGGAATTAGTGTAGGCGTTGCTTCCTTTAAATTGGAAGCCCTAACTCACACCTTTATTGGTGATGACACAACGTGGCGCCACCCCTTTGCTTTTCACTGGGCAGTAACACTCCTAAGTGTAGAGAATGCTTTTTTCCCCTGTTCTCCACAAGCATGCGATAGTCACTAAATATTACTATCTAAATTATAAAGCACTACACAATTGCAATGCATAAAATACTTGATTGTTTTCTCAGGTGTGTGAGGAAAATAGAAGGGATATTTGTGGATATTTCTAGCTCTACATCAGAAATAAAGTTCTAACTTTAACCACAAGGCTAAGAAATAACAGTATAGGGATGAAGTTCAACGTTTATATCTTTCCGTTTCTCCAAGGAAAGCCCAATAAACAGCACCTTTAGCCTGCCTGAGTTTTGAACAAGTTGAAAAAGAAAGAATAACACAGAGGGAAAGCAAAACATCTGATTGATTGCTGCTGCGGGCCACCTTGCAGAACATGGCTTGATCTGTGTTAGCCATGGAGCTTGCAAATATGTGAGCACAGAACCGGGCAGACATGGCCATCCAGTCCAGCGAACTAGTGCACTGGCTTACCTGGGATTCCTCTCCAAGTAAGGCCTATGAAATGATCAAAGTAGAGAGGAATCCAAGTTCTCCGCATTTAGACTCTCTCTCAGGAGAGAACGGGAAGATAGAGATGAGGTGAAAGTGCACAGTAATTGTTCTAAAACTTGTCAATCAGAAAAAAATATTTGGCACTCCCCAAAGAGGTGCAAGGGGCAAAGGAAGGCCAAGAACTTACAAATATAAAATACCTTCCCTTAGACATGCGGAATTGGAATCATTCTTGTCTAACTCAAATAACAACTAGAAGACACATTTTCAGACCCAATGTGAATAAATGTTGCATTATTACCCCTGGATGAAATTTACCAAAACTATCCCTGGGGTCCTAACTTTCCCAAACATTAAACTTGAGATTTCAAAAGATGTTCAAGAAAGACTATCTACTGGGGAGCTGGGTCTATACAAGCGTGTCCATAGCTCAGGAGTTCGGTCTCAGCTTAAGTCATCGCTGGAGGAGTTATCCATCTGTAGAATAGCCCACTGCCATTGCCTCCATTCTGACACAAAATGACCCTAGAAGGCAGACTAGAGCTGCTCCCCAGAGTTTCTGAGGCTGTAAGTTTTTACGGGAGCAAACAGCTTCTCTTTCCTTCCCCTAGCGTGACTGGTAGATTCAAAGTGCTGACCTGGTGATTTGTAGCTCAGCATGTCACTGCACCATTAGGGTTCCTCCCACTTATCTGTAAAGGTAATTAAAGATATGATAGCAATGGGATGATCCAGAGTGACGGATAAGGTGGGAATTGAAAAGCGTCTGAAACTCAGCCCATTGCCAGTTAAGGCTTAAGAAAGAAGAGACCTCTGTAGATGAGACTGAGCACCAGCCAATGGCATCCCAGAGGGAGGGAGCCACAAGAAGGATCCAGCATGTGACCCAAAGTAAAGGGAGTGGGTCTAGGAGGGAGTGGGCACCTGTATCACATGCTGTTGTTGAGAGGTTAAGCTTGACATTGCATGGGAAAAGTAGCCAGTGGATTTAAGTGTGCAGGGCAACGAGGGGTCACTTCAACAGAGTGACAAGAAGAGCGTAACCCAGGATGCAGACAGTTGACTGGAAGATGAGGCGGTGCTTTCAAAAAGTTAGAGGTGGGGTGGGCAGGAAGACCAGAGAAATGGGCCAGTAGCTGGAGATATAGTCTAAGTTGAAGAAGATACATTTTCCTCCATTTTAAATCTAAAAACGCTTAAGTATAGGAAGACGAAGCCAAGAGAAAAGGAGTAAATAAGGAAACCAAGACTTTCAAGTGGTTTATTTTGGCTCTACATCAGAGATACTGAATCAGAGTCTACCCATAAGAATCACCCAAGGATTGTGTTAAAATGCAGATAAAGATACAGCCACATAGAAGTTTGTGCTCTCTTTTCTCTCTGCCATCATAACCTCAATGATACAGATAGGATCCTGGTACCAAGAGATACCATGTCAGCACGAGTCCTACAATAGACAACAGTCGCAGAATTAACAGTCAACCTCTGATACACATGTGTCCTGAACAAGAAATAAATGTTGGTTGTTTTAAGCCACCTAGACTTTGAGAATATTTGTAAAGGAAGCATAATCTAACCAATTTTGAATGTACACTTTCCTTAAGACTCACTGGAGAAAATATGTAACGTGACAGAATACGATTGTGTAGAAAATAGAAAGCATTTATAATTATGATTTCTTTTCCTTACTGGGAGTTATAAACAGCCCTACGCAGAAGATACAAAACATGTAAAGTTTTTTAAAGGATGCAGAAATTGTTTTAGTAGCAAATGATGATAGCTAACACTTTTAAAATAATTACTTCACACATCAAAGAACAAAAGATCATATCATTGTGTTCTCACCTTCCCAGTATGACTGCTGAAGACAAAAGGGTGCATGTGCAAACATGGTGAAGAAAGCTGATGGCACCCACTATCAAAAGAGATAGCATCTGGGGTTTTAAAGGCTTGAAGGTAAACAAGTGGCCATCTAGCTGAGAAACAACATAGCCCACATGGAAGAAGCACATCAGCTGTGTGATGATGAGGTGTCGAAGGGATCAGGTATCAGGCACCAAAGAACAAAAAATCATACCATTGTGAATGAGGGGGAGTGCAGATTGGGGAACCAAGACTCACCTGTAGGAAACTGGACATCCCCTTACAGAAGGGTCAGAGGGAGGAGATGAGCCAGTCAGGGTGCAGTGTAGCATCAAAGAAACATACAACTTTCCTCCAGTTCCTAAATGCTTCCTCCCCACCCCACTATTATGATCCCAATTCTACCTTACAAATACGGCTAGACCAGAGCATGTACACTGGTACAAACAGGAACTGGAAACACTGGGAATCCAGGACAGATGATCCCTTCAGGACCAGTGTTGAGAGTGGCTATATACCAGGAGGCTGAAAGGAGGGTGGGGTGGAAAGTGGGAACCGATTACAAGGATCTACATATAACCTTCTCCCCGGCGGATGGGCAACATAAAAGTGGGTGAAGGGAATGGGTAAGATGTGACAAAATAATAATAATATATAAAAATGATATAAATTATCAAGGGTTCATGACGAAGGGGGGGGGGGTGCGGGGAGGTAGAGGAAAAACAATAATGAGCTGATACCAGGCCTCAAACAGAAAGCAAATGTTCAAGTGTGCTTAACTGGATGGATGGATGGATGGATGGATGGATGGATGGATGGATGGATGGATGGATGGATGGATGGATGGACTGTGATAAGAGTTGTATGAGCCCCCCAAAAAAATGATTTTTTTAAAGTTCATGGAAAAATGAAATCAAAAGATAAGAAAAATTACTATACACCAGAGAAAGTCTTTCTTTCAACCAACTACGTATTGCACTTCATGATTGTCGTTGTAAGAGGGAACATCAGCTGGGGCTGGCAAACCCAAAGTGGGCATCTCAGAAGACAGGCTTCTGGCTGCAGAGGTATATAAACCTTAGAGGAGCAGAGAAGATAACAGACTACTAATAACGCCCATGAATTCAACAGGCCACTGATTCAATATAGTGTAAATACGAAACGCAACGTTTTAAAAGTTTTTAGCAGCTGCAGTGTGGTCGATACCTTGAGATGGATGAGGATCTGGATCCGTGGACAGGGATGTGGAGAGGAGGTTTGGAGATAGAGAGAGAGACTCACACACACTGGAAGGGGAATCCCCTTCCATAAAATCAACTGGTAGCTGCTTTTCAGATTTCCCCTTCTGTGTCTTTTTTCACTAGGACCTGGCTGGTTTTCTCTTTTAAAAAAATCTGTCTAAGGTGGTCTGCTTTTGGCGCTTCCTCAACTGTTTTCTAAAAGGGTTTACTGTATTATCATCAACAAGATGGATAACACAGCCAGTTCCTTATCATGATGATTCTTGTCAAAAAACTCTTTCTTAGGACCCATGTTTTTTATCTAAAACAATACAAAAAGCCACAAAAGCTAAGAAAACTATAGCAAAAACACTTGGAACACAGCCACAAAGTTTTAAACATCTCGTGCTAACAATGCCAGCTAATGCCGAGTGACTGTAACATGAACTGCTTTTGTTTACACAAATCACATGCGTCGGGTCAGATTCCCCTGTTTTGTTTGAGCTCCGATGCAAAATTTTCTCAACATTTCGCGTCGAAATCTGATTATGTCGAGTACTGGTGCGGTCAGGTTCTACTGCATGAAACTTCAGAGCTCAGACGCAAACCCAGATTTGTTCAACACTAACGCCAAGGCTCTCGCTTTCCCAGAGTTGACCTTAGGGGGTCTCTTAGGTTATTCAACTGTTCCCAACCTGTGGTCACACCCATTTGAGAGTCAAATGACCCATTCACAGGGGTCGCCTAAGATCCTTGGAGTACATAAATATTTCACAATATATAATTATATATTGTTTTCTGATTAATGACTATGCTTTAATTATGTTTAATTATGTTCAATTTGTAACCTGGAAAATACATCCTGTATGTCAGAAATTTACATTATGATTCATAACAGTAGAAAAATTACAGTTATGAAGTAGCAATGAAAATAATTGTATGGTTGGGGGTCACCACAACATGAGGAACTGTATTAAAGGGTCTTGGCATGAGGAAGGTTGAGAACCACTGGGTTAACTCCTTAAAGCATTTCCTATGGTTTTAACTCATTTCTACTGGCATTTCATCATATATTTTGCTCATAGATATAATTACAAGCAAAAAGAAAATTTGGGGCCCACTTTTATTAACTCCTCCAATCAAAATGATTGGTAAAGTTTTCCATGTTGTGCAAAGGGAGATTAACAAATCCTCCTTATAATAGAGTTTGGGACTATTCCATTTGAAGTAATCCAACGGTCTTCTCGCTCTGAGCTAAATCCTACCCTCAGTTTGTGAGCAATGTCCCAATCATCTGGGATGGTAAATACAGAACAGAGTAGGATCAGTGGTTGGAAGGGAAGTATACATTTTCACATAGGGTTTGGCTTTAAATCTTCAACCCAACTTGCGATCCCAGCTTTGTGGGATAATATAAGAATTAGAGAAAATCTACCCTATACAAACATTCCTGGGGTAAGGACCAGGTAGTATGGTAGGGGCCAGGTCAAATCCAGGGATACATATGGTAGCCAACCAAAAAGGAGTCGGAGGGGGGAAGGGAGGAAAAAAATTAAAAAGAAATAGGTAGCAGGGGAACAGGACACTAACCCACACAAGAGGAGGGTATTGTTTATATCTTCACAGGGAAAGAGGGATCAGACTTCAACATGGTGCTCCAAGATGTGAATGCAAGATGCCGGAGTGGAGTAGAGAACCAGTGGAGGTCTGAGGGGCCAGCCCCAATCCCAACTACTTGGATACCTGCCCCCACCCCCACCCCAGAAGAATTTACTTCAGAGGACAGCACTAAAGCTGCAGCTCAGAGAGAGGGACATGTCTGATCAGAGTACATGGGAGCAAATGAAGGGGGAGGAAGAGAGAGTGGAGCATATCCTGACCCACCAAGCCTTGAGGACGATATTGCCACTCAAAGCAGCCAATCCACAGAGAACACCATATGGCTGGCCTCACTATGAGACACGACATCCCTCACTGACCCATAGCCCTACAGGGGACAACACTGGAGACACAGTGTGGGAATTGCGCCTGCTCTGATCCCACCACACCGAGGCAAAACACTAAGGGCGTGCAATACAGCAGCAAGAGGAGCAGAGCAACGAAGTCCCCAGGGAATACAAAAGATAGACTTTGGGGGCCAGGTCTTGGCACCCCATCAGACTCTAATGGAATATACACCTAAAGGCCAACAAACAGTCTTTGAACTAACTACAAGTTTTTCTTTTTTGTTATTGTTGTGTTGTGGGTTTTTTGTATTGGTTTTGGTTTTTTGTCATTGAATTTTTGTTGTTGTTGTTGTTTTGTTTCTTTTGTTGCTTGGCTTTGCTCTGTGTTGTTTTTGTGCATGTTATTATCTCCACAGGTCTGTCTAAATAAGATAGGCTAGATAAACAATCTGGAGGAGAAAACAATGGGACCAACAGCTCCAGGGGGACATGGGAGAGGGGAAGGCGGGGGTGGGGGGGGGTGGGGGGGGGAAGGAAGTGGTGTTAACAAACCTAGGGACAAGGGAAAAACAAGTGATCCAAATTGGTGGTAAGGAGGGTGTAGGAGGCCTGGTAGGGCATGATCAAGGGCAATGTAACTGAGAGGAATTACTGAAACCCAAATGAAGGCTGAGCATGATAGTGGGACAAGAGGACAGTCAAAAGAAATAGAGGAAACAGCTAGGAGGCAAAGGACATTTATACAGGTCTAAATAAAAGCATGTACATATATAAATATATTTATATATGAGGAAGGGGAAATAGATTTATGTGCATATATGTATAAGTCTAGTATTAAGGTAGCAAATGAACATTGGGCCTCCACTGAAGTACTCCCTCAATGCAAGAATACTTTATTCTATTAAACTGGCATTCCATGATGCTAACCTTCCCGACAGGATCACTGAAGCAAAGCAGGTGCATAAGCAAATGTGGTGAAGAAAGCTAATGCTGCCCAGCTATCAAAAGATATAGCACCTGAGGTCTTAAAGGTTTGAAGGTAAACAAGCAGCTATCCACCTGAGAAGCAGCAAAGCCCACATGGAAGAAGCACATCAGCCTGTGTGATCATGAGTTGTTGAAGGGATGAGGTATCAGGCATCAAAGAACAAAAAATCATATCATTGTGAATGAGGGGGAGTGTGGAGTGGTGACCCAAGGCCCATCTGTAGGCAACTGGACATCCCTTTATGGAAGAGTCATGGGGAGGAGACGAGGCAGTCAGGGTGCAGTGTAGCAATGATGAAACACACAACTTACCTCTAGTTCCTAATGCTTCCTCCCCCATCATGATCCCAATTCTACCTTACAAATCTGGCTAAACCAGAGGATGTACACTGGTACAGATAGGAACTGGAAACACAGGAATCCAGGACACATGATCCCTTCAGGACCAGTGGTGAGAGTGGTGATACCGGGAGAGTGGGAGGGAGGGTAGGGTAGGGTAGAGAGAGGGAACCGATTACAAGGATCTACATATAACCTCCTCCCTGGGGGACAAACAACAGAAAAGTGGGTGAAGGGAGACGTTGAAGAGTTTAAAATATGACAAAATAATAATTTATAAATTACCAAGGATTCACAAGGGAGAGGGGAGCAGGGAGGGAAGGGGAAAATAAGGAGCTGATGCCAGGGGCTTAAATGGAGAGCAAATGATACTGAATGTACAAATGTGCTTTACACAATTGATGTATGGATGGATTATGATAAGAGTTGTATGAGCCCCAATAAAATGATTAAAAAATAAAGAATATTAGCATCATCTGCTGTAGGTGATTTCCTCATAAATGATTCATGTTTGTCTAGTAACTTGTACCCACCTCTCTCATCCAGGAGGCCCCATCAGCCATAGATTGCCAGCTACTGAATTTGACATTGACAGATGCTTATTTTTGATCACTTCAATTTATAGGAATCTCTCTCTGTATCTATACACACACCACCACCACCAAGAATCCGGTACAATTTACAGGGAGCATTAATTAGTGCATATCAAATGTGAGCTTGACAGGGCTATGATTTAAATATAAAGATGCCTGAAGAATTTTGATTCAATATTTGAGCTCCATGCTACTCTGATACTATTGTCTCCACCTGAACAAATACGGCCTGCTATCCTACTTTCTCTGCAGCTGTGTGACTTTCTCCCTGTAGGCTGCCATGTCTGAAGGGGCTTCTTCTTTGGGGGAGAGGGTGGGGAAGAATTACACAGGTGGCCCGGCAAGATGGAAGGCAGCTGAGGGGAAGAGGAAAGCTCTCCGTTCCTCTCTTGCTGCCAGGAATGGCAGTTCTCGTATGAGTAGAACAAAGCCTGCTATTACCGTGAGTGCCACGAGGAAGACTTCACCCAGGATCAGGCACCTCAAGGATGCCCTCAAGAAAAGATACATGGGTACCTATCTACCTCAGAATGATTATATGAACATATAGCAAACCTAATATGTGATACATTTTACATGGTAACTCAGAAATGAGATAATTTGTTGCTTCATGTATTCGCATATGACATATTCAAGTCATTTAAATTAGAACCCATTTATTCCAAGAAACCATCTATCTCTTCTCTAGCTGTCCACCCTCCAAAATCTATCACGGTCTGGCTGGCATGAGAGTCAATTATGACCAAATCTGTTCATCCGTTCCTCACCTCAACTAGGTTCTGATAGGCAGAAACAATTACATTTACAGTAAAGTGGAAAGTTTAGTCTTTGCAACCAGAGATCTAGATTTGAAATCTACCATTAACAATTATGAGCTGCATGATCTGTTAAATGGTCTATCCATTCTAAACTTAACGTTCTTCATATAGATGATAGATGGATAGCCACCAAATTCATTGCCCCTGATTCTGACTCATAGTGGTCCAAATAGGGGTTCTAAAGCTATAAATCTTTCTGGGAGCCTCCTCTCTCTCCCAAATAGCCACTGGCAGGTTTGAACCATCAACTTGGTGGTTAGAAGTCCAATACTTATCCTAAAGCACCACTAAGATTCTCTCTCTCTCTCTCTCTCTCTCTCTCTCTCTCTATATATATATATATATATATATATATATATATATATATATATATATATATATATATACAGAGAGAGATAATGGATATAAATATATATACTTAAAATTAGTAGACTTCATCTTTTCAGTTGAAGAGATAATATATCTCTTCAGTTGAAGAGATATATACACACACAGAGATAATGGATATAAATATATATACTTAAAATTAGTAGACTTCACCTTTTCATGACTTTAAGTAGACATAAGCTTCTTTAAATAGACATGAGTCAGAACATATGGCTACAAAGTCATAGAAATCTTATTAAACAATTCTATCCAAATGTAAAGCTATTGTTTGTCAACATATCCTCCAACTAGGTCTATTCACATCTGAAGGCACTACTTTCTTCTCACTAATCCTTCCTCAAAGAATTCTGTGATCTTTGATTAATAACATATCAAAATGATATTTTGACATCCTCATTGGACTCAGATTGTGTTCTCTTGAAAAGTTATTTAGTTTAGGGAATAAAATTAATTCTGAAGGGGAAAGAGCAGGGTTCTAGAGTATATGGTGTAAGATTTCTCAATGAAATTCTCCCAGTAAATGAGGGATGAGGCATTGGGGAGGAAAAAGAATGGATCAATATGGAAAGTTTAACAGGGTATTATTGATTTCATCTCTTGAAATGGGCTGTGTAAATATATACAGTGTGTCTTTTAAAACAAACAAAAAAAAAAAAACAACCCCAAGATTTCTTATCCCTTAAATTTAAATATTGGTCTGAATGGCCAATAAAAAGGGGAAAAGTAAAACTGAAATGAATTTGGAGTCTTTAATGACAAACAAATTTATTTCAAACAAAGAAAAATAGAAATTCTCCTAGGACAGCCCATGTTACCCTCAAAGAATGAACAGGTATATTATTATTATTATGGGAAAAATATTCCTTGATGCAATTTCCTGAACTTTTTCTCATCAATATAGCTTTCAATTTTCTTAAAATATCTTTCTCATAAACCCCTGTTAATGTCCTCTGTCCTTTGAGAAAATCTTTCAATATGACCCCTTCGTTGTTGCAGTTGGTGGATGTCATTGAGTTGGCCCCAACTCATAGCACCCTATAGACAATGGAACACAAAGCATTCTTGCACCAAAGGAGAATTCTGTCCCTACTTCTTCCCAAACAAATGTGTTCATTCCTTTGGCATTCCATGCTACATTCAACGCTCTTCGCCAGCAACATAATTCAAACACACTGGTTCTTTTCAGTGTTCATTGTTCAATATCCAACTTTCACATGCTTATGAGGGAATCAAGAAAATCACTGCTCGGGCCAGGCACGCCTTAGTCTCAAAGAAAACTCCTTGCATCTCCATTCTTTATAGAGATCTTGTGCATCAGATTTTCCCAATGCAAATGCATCCTTTGATCTCTTGACTGCTATTTCCAGGAGAATTGATTGTGGATTAAAACAAGATTAAATCCTTGACAACTTTCACCTTTTCTCCATTTATCCTGATATTACCTATTGGTCCAGATGTGATGATTGAGATCTTCTTTGCATTGAGGTGTAATCCATACTGAAGGTTGTGATCCTCGATCTACATCAGCAAGTATTTCTATTTGTTTGTCCTCACTTTCAGCAAGCAAACTTGTGTCATCACGAGTTGTTAATAAAACTTCCTCCAGTCCTAATATGCCATATTCTTCATATACTCTAGATCCACTGATTATTTACTCAGCATTCAGATTGAACAAGTATGGTGAGAGGATACAACCTTGACGCACACCTTTTTTGATTGTAAAGCATGAAGTTTGCCCTTGTTCTGTTTGCACAACTCTATGGATGCGTGTACAAGTTCTGCGTGAGCACAATTAGATGCTGTGGAATTCCCATTCTACTCAAGTCTATCCACAGTTTGTTATAGGCTAAAAAGCCTTCACACACTGTCAATAAGGCAAAGGAAACATCTTTCTGGCATGCTCTGCTTTGAGCTAAGATCTATCTGACATCAGCAGGGATAGACCTCATTCCATGCGCTCTTCTGAATGGAGCCTTAGCTTCTGGCAGTTCCCTGTCAATGTACGGCTGCAACTATCATTGGATGATCTTCAACAAAACTTTACTTGAATGTGATATTAATGAGCATTCTCTTGGTTCACCTTTCTGTGGAATGGGCATAAACATGGATCTCTTCCTGTTGGTTGACCAAGTAGCTGTCTTCCAAGTTTCCTGGCAAAGTTGAGTAAGTGGATCTACTGCTTCATCAGCTTGTTAAAACATTTCAATGGATTCCATCAATTGCTGGAGCTTGTTTTTGATGAATGCTTTCAGGGCAGCTTGATCTTCTTCCTTCATTCTGTTGATTCTTGCTCATATGCCACCTTCTCAAACGGTGGAATACCCAGTAGTTCTTTTTCATACAGTGGCTCTTTGTATTCTTTCCAATTTCTTTGGCTGCTTCCTGCATCATTCAGTATTATGTCCACAGAGTAGGCCAGTGTTGCATGAAGAGGCTTGAATATTTTCTTCAGTTCTTTCAGTTTAACATATGCTATGCATGTTTTTCCTTTTTGATGTTCTAACTCGACATCTTCATACATTTAATTATAATATTTTACTTGTCTTCTTCAGAAACCCTTTGAAATTTTCCATTCAGCTCTTTGATTTCATTATTTCTTCCATTTGTCTTAGCTATTCTACAATTAGAAGCCAGTTTTAGCATCTTTTCTGACATCCACTTTGGTTGTGTCTTTCTTTCCTGGTCTTGTGAATGACCTTTTGCTTTCTTCATAAATAATTTTCTTGATGTCCTCTCACACCTCATCAGGTCTTCTGATGAGGTGTTCAAAGCTTCAAATCTGGTTTTGAGATACTCTCTACATTCAAGGGGGCACATCCTCAATGTTTTTGGCTCTCAGCTTCACCCTGAACAGGCTTTACTTCATTCATATTGTCACTGTCCACTTTACTTGGAGGACGTAGTTCTTCCTCGGTCATATTTTGAGTACCTTCAGACCTGAGGGGCTCATTTCTTGGTACTATCTCTGACAGTGTCTGCTTTTATTAATTAGACCTTCAGTTTCTGACAATGTTTAGATGCCATGTTTAAAGTTTTCAGCAGTAGAAAGCCAATTCCTTCATTGGAGTCTGTTTCAAGTCTGGAAGTTCTGCTGAAACGTGTTCACTTAGGGTGACCCTGCTGGCATTTGAAATGACAGTGACATTGCTTCCAGCATTACAGCAGTGCACAAGCCAACATGAATGACAAACTGACAGATAAGTGGTGGATATATAACATACATTGACAAACTGACAGATCAGTGGGGCACCCCTGTAGAATCTAAATGAATAAATCACCATACACCTTTGAGGTGGTCTCTTTGCTTTGAATGAGCTGGCTCAGCACATCCCCTGTGAAGCTACTGCAGCCTTTTCGAAAGACACCCTAAAGAGACTAAGACGTGTGCATGACTGAGAGAAATTGTCGGTAGCCCTCCAGGGATTGCAGAGACATATTTTGTTTGCATTAAATCCGTGCATGTTTGAACCAGTATGCTAGTAACAATACTGTTTTACGACCCAGGTATATGTCACTCTTCTTAAAAGAAATTATTTCTTTACAGCTACACCATTCACAATGAATTTAAGGCAGCTCATAACGATGCATTGGATACATATCAAAACAAAAATACTAGGGCACAAAAAATTATAACTCAGAGCAGACGTTTAAGACCTAAGTGAAAGTAAGAATACAAATATATAGCTTCGCGTTATTAAACTGGAGTAGAGCATACTTAATTATATTAATATTGAGCTGCACATTTCCTGAAAGCCACACAAACAAAAAAAAGAATCAAGAACCATTATGTGATTTCCCTTGTGCGTGAAGAAGAAAGACCTTAGGTGCCCACAAAATCAAAACTTTTCTTGATGCTTAGTTCTGAATAGTCACCCAAGAGGAAATTTGGGGTGAATGAGATTGGAAATAACATATGTAAAGTCCCCCAGTAACTGGTTCAAAACAGGGGCTTCCTAATGCAAACATCCTGCCTCTCTATTCCTAGCAAAGTGCTTTTCACAAACAAAGATGGATAAAATCCAGGTGAGAAGTTCTGGAAAAGCTACACCGAAGAGACACTTGAACTGCACAAGGAAGGACCAGTAGACAGTCACAAAGCAGAGAATAAGCAGGCCGTGGGAAGCACATGAGGAAGGAGTAGGTATCTAACCACCCCAGGGTCCAGTCACTGGGGGCGAGAGGGGGTACTGGTGAAGCCAGAGAGAAGCAAGGTTTGGCTGCTCGGCTAAGGAACGTGGGCTCTCCTCTGGAGGCAGGACAGCCTTGTGACTACTGAAACACCCTGCAGTCATCGAAATCGCCTTGCCTTGGCGATTTGAAAACCATCAAGTATGTAAATTATCCAAATCTTGTCACCCCCTCTATGCCACCTTCTCTGCTCATTTCACTCATATCCACAGTCATAAATCTCACCAAGACAAGAAATAGAAGCGATCGCGTAGATCATGAGATCCCGGCACGGCAGGGAGAAGCTGGTGCATGGAATAACTTCAGGATGGTGATCTCACCTTCATTCATGAGAGGGACTTCTTCATCCTTCGCAGGTGATGGGGTTCCTGTATATACAGAAGGCATTTCTGTTAGCTGATGAGGGAAGAAGTTATGCAGAGCCTCTTAAAATCTATTCCTAGCACTTAAACTGGTATCACATTTTCTCTTGGTTGGGGGGGCTATTCAAATATATGCTTAAGTAGGATTTGAGAATAAGCTTGAACTCAGCAGGAAGCTTGTAAGCATGGCAGAAAATATCTGCACTGACATGTTTCTAATGCCTCTGATACCTGGTTTCCAACACGCGGAGTGAGCAAAGGGAGTCTCAGAGCTAACTGAATGCAATCTTCCCTTTTGTCGTCAGTTAGTCAGTCAGTCAGTCCTTGCCTCCAGGAGGTCTGACTACCTGCTCTGAAGGTGCAGGGTCTAGACGAGGGGCACAAACCAGCTTAAAAGTTATGTTCTCCCATCAACATCACAAAAGTCATGAAAGGTGTGGTTCTAGGTCCACCTCGTCTGTCATGCCTCCCTTGGCCTCTCTCTCTCTCCTCTGAACCCTAAAGTCCTTTATTCTCCGCAACACTAAATTGGCCCTTGCTTAAGTCTGTCCACTTGTTTGTCTCCCAGGTATATTCTTTTTTTTTTCTTAGATCATGTTATTGGGGGCTCGTACAACTCTTACCACAATCCATCCATCCATCCATTGTGTCAAACACATTTGTACATTTTTTATCATCATCATTCTCTAAACATTTTCTTTCTACTTGAGCCCTTGATATCAGCTTCTCACCCCCCCCACCTCACAAACCCTTGATAATTTATAAATTATTATTATTTTTTTCATGTCTTACACTGACCAATGTCTCCCTTTACCCACTTCACTCTAGTCCATCTCCCAGGGAGGGGGCTGTAAGTAGATCATTGTGATTGGTTCCCCCTTTCTCCCCCACCTTCCCCTTACCCTCCTGGTATGGAAACTTTCAATATTGGTTCTGAGGGGTTTATCTCTCCTGGATTCTCTGTGTTTCCAGCTCTTATCCATACCAGTGCATATCCTCTGGTCTAGGCAGATTTGTAAGGTAGAAGTGGGGTCATGATAGTGGGGGTGGGGTGGGAGCAGGGGAAGGAAGCATTAAAGAACTAGAGAAAAGTTGTATGTTTCATCGGGGCCAAAATGCACCGACTGGCCTGCCTCCTCCCCGCGACCCTTCTGTGAGGGCCTTAGTCCACCACGTAGGCTGATCTCCGTGAGGTGACTATCTCACAGCAACTCTTTCACCTGCTGTTCTCACATTTCCATGCAGTTGCTCCTGCCTCCTTCTCGAGTGGAGAAGGCATCGCCTCCTCCTTTCCATTCCTCCTTGCCCTCCTCCTCCTTCCTTCTCCTCCTCCTCCTCTTCCTGATGAACTCCTATTCAGTTTTGAAGGCACACCTCAAAGGTTCCCTTCCTATGTGACACCTTCCTTGATTTTCAGAATGGCCTTTGCACCCACAGCGATCTCCTCCTAGTTCAGTTATATCATTGACTGCAGCCCTTGGAAACGGACTCATTTACATGTCTGCTTTCCCACTACTAAAAGCCAAATCCATTACCAGCAAGCCTATGCCAACTCTTAGTGAGCGTATAAAAAAGAGCAGTGCTGCCTACAGGATTTCCCAAACTGCAAACCTTTCAGGAAGCAGACTACCACATCTTTCTCGCACAGAGCTACTGGTGGGCTCAAACTGCCGACCTTCTGGTTAGCAGTGAATTACTTTAACTGCTTCAGTCCTTTGCTTTCCCACAACCACAAACCCACTGCCATCAAGTCGATTCCAATATGATGGATGGTATTTGGGGGAGGGGGAGGGGGCAGACTGCCCTCTCGTGTTTCAGAGACTGTAAAATCTTTACAGAAGCAGACGACATCATCTTTCTCTCCTCGGAGCAGCTAAGGTAATAATAATAATTAAAAAAAAAGCAAATCTGCTCTAATAGATAAAACCGGAAATCTCAGTGGTTTAGTAGTGCAAAGTTTAAACCAGATCTGTATGCAATTGAGTCGGAGGAGTACGGGGGTCATTAAGGAGGCTGTATTCCTTGCTATCATTCAGGGGCCAAATTGACTGGAGGTCTGCCATCGGCCTGATTTCTCAGGTCTCCCTGACATCCATCCACATCAAGACAGCAGATGGGTAAAAAAGGAGTGGAGAAGGCACCGCCTCTTCTGAACCACCTCCGCCCAGAAGCATTATCTCTGCTCCACTCTACTTGGGAGAGTTGGCCACGTAGCCCCTTCTAGATGTAAGAAGTTTGAGAAACTCAAGGCCACGGCCAGCAGTCACTCCCTGGGAACAATTCTCCAGGATGAAGATGGAGGGCCTGGCGCAAGGACAAGAGTGAGGACTCTGGTGTCCCTTTCGCGGGTGACAAAAATGGACTCTGGAGACACATGGACATCCGACTAGTGAACTTTCAGCCTGCAAGCTAAGAGGAGGTTAAGCATTTAGACACTGGAGGAAAAAGTTGACGTGGGAAAAATTCTCAGATCCCTAATAGGAACTTGGCAGAGAACGCCCGCAAACAGTATGAGACAATAAAAGATAATGCCATTTAATTCAGTCCTGTAATTATAGTTACTTCTTCCCAAAGAGCTGAGAATAAACACTCTAATTACTCTACAGGTTATACAAAGATTCATAAACCTGATTCCTTCCATTCCTCTCCCTGAGGAAACGCATCACTCCTAAATACACAGAGCAGGACTCATCCTGACCAGTGATTAGACTCATGTCCCTGGGTGGAGGAAGAAAGCGATCATGAGTTGAGCACCTAATTTGCTGAACGAATTGTAATAAGCACTTGATGCAAGTCATTTAAATTAAGCTCAAAGCAAACTTGTGATCAAAGTGATATTTTCACATAGCATATAAAGAAACTGCATTTTAGAGAGGTGGGGGCACGTCCCAAAAGTGGCCTGCCTGGGATTTGAGTCTATGGCACCTGGCCCCATGTTCCTTCCACTGTACCTGAAAGGCCTTTTTAGGAAGAATAGCTTGGTTGACAGTTTGAAGTTTCTGAAGCCCAATTTCCCAAAGGGCAGATAGTGTCTTCTCAGATGTGGGCCCTGAGCTAAGCCTGTGACTATGATGTGAAGGCTTCCCAGAGAGGATGACCTCCAAATGCCTCCTTCAAGCCCATCAGTCAAAGCCTTTGCCGTGACTTTGTGGAGGGGCTCCGCTGAGCTCACAGAAATGAGCGCCTGGAATTGAACTCCTTCATGCATTTATATTGGCCTCATCAACAGGATGACTCTGGCAGCTCAGGACCAATCATCTGCACGTACGAGTGGGGGACTCCAGGAAGGAAAAGAATTACCTTGAACCAAACTATAAGAAGCACAGAATGGGGCAGAGAGGGACCTCTGCTCAGGTAAGGACATCTGCAATGTTACTGCAAATGGAAAGTGAGGGGCTTTCTGAGGGAAGGCTGCCCCCGTCTCATGCCGGCAGAGGCTCCCCACCTTGTCTCACCCAGGACTGTCTCCACACGCCATGCTGCACTCGCTTCTTTTTGTAAATTCTTGTCTTTTCCTGAGGACTTCAGAGGAGGGTTGTAGCAAAATGTAGAAATATGACTAGAAGCAGCAAAGCAGGGCCTTAATAGAATGCCCTTTGGCAATGGATGCACCTGTGTTCTCCTTTGGCTCAGCCCATTGAGGATTTGGGCAAATCATCCCTATTATTTGAGCTTTATTTTCTTCATCTATATAATGGGGATACTAGCAATGCCTGCCTTCATAGGATCGTCATAGACAGATGTCATTAAGTGAACTCTGGTTCCTGGTAACCATATATACAACAGGATGAAGGGGCCACCTCCTGACCGTCAGCATTTTGAGTCTATGATGGCAATAAGGCATGTCAAACACCAAGCTTAGCTTGGCATAGCACAACCATCTAAATTCTGATAGGCCTGAAAATCAAAAGGAGAGAAACTTAGAATTTCTACATTCTAATTTAAACACTTTTCAGCTATGTCATGTTGGATAAGTCACTTATATACACTGAATCCCAACTTGTTTGAAAGAGAAGAGGAGGAGGAAGAAGAGGAGGGCGAGGAGGAGGGTGGCTGCTCGTTCACCTTGCAGAAGTAATGAGGGCTTCACGTGAGGTGACATGTGTGAAAGCTTGGGTTCAGTAAATGAGGATGCTCTTCAAGGAGCTCGCTGTCTCCTTGCAGAAAGAAGCCCAAGCAAGAGATGTTACAGTCTAGTACTGGGGCCAGAGAGCACGATAGCCTGTGAAAGAAGAGGAGGGGTCCAAAGAACTGTCAGAGACAGGATGGGCTGGGTTTCTTTATGCCAGGATAAGCTTGGGCAGAGATGGTCCTTCATCAATGGGCACAGCCTGTTACTGAGGAAGGTGGACACCAAGGGAATTCCTGTCCTGACTTCATCAGGCTCAAAGGACTCTGATTTGATAACAAGTAGTGGGTGAAGGGAGAGGTCGGACAGTGTAAGATATGACAAAATAATAATTTATAAATTATCAAGGGTTCATGAGGGAGGGGGGAGAAGGAAGAGAGGGGGGAAGTGAGGAATTGATGCCAGGGGCTTACACAGAGAGCAAATGTTTTGAGAATGATGAGGGCAACGAATGTACAAATGTGCTTTACACAATGGATGGATGTATGGATTGTGATAAAATTTGTATTAGCCCCAAATAAAAGGATTAAAAAAATAGTAGGGTGGGATCTCATCCTGAAAAGAAATTGGGGAGAGGATGATAGAAAGAGACAGACAAATGATTCCTAAGTTTTGTTGCAGCATCAGTGTCTTCTCCTACCTCTCATCCATTGACCAGACTTTTCCTTTGAGAAATCTCACCCCCCACCAAATTCCCAGGGTAGGAGTTGAAGTCAACCTGGTAGTCCGTGCTGCAGCAGAGCGGCTTCTCCATAGTGCTGATGCCCTATTTCACACCTTCTAATGACTTTGCATCGCATACTCCAGGCTCTCTATTGGACAGATCTCTATTTGCCTGGTATAGACCATCAGCTCTAGATCCAGTCTATTTACAAGCTTACTTTGTGATCTTGGACAAGTTATTTAATGCCGCTTTTTCTTCATTTGTAAAATACGCACAGTAATAGTACAAGCTTTGCAAAGATGAAATAAATAGTATGTGACGCATGTAGTGCCTAGAACAGTGTAAATGCTTTTGATGATTGTTATCACCACCACTACCACAGTCACCAGCATCTTCATAAATACCGTGCTTGCATTCTTCCCCTTCCAACTCTCTGCTTAGCTATGCACTGAGATTCAATGCCTCCTAGCATACCCAGCCTTTTGTCCTGGGGAACTGGGCTTACATTCTGACCTATCAACTCCGGAACGGACACCCAGATTTCCCCCTTTCATGTTAAGCCCCTCCTCCTCAGAGAGGCCGTCCCTGGCCACTTCTGATGGAGGGAGATGCCCAGTAAGGTCTCCAGCTGCCCCCCTGTTGCCCTACTTTGTAACATTCCTCACATGAGCATCAGGTAGAGCTCACCACCACTCCCCCTCCCTGTACCTCCTCCACCTGCAAGTCCAAAGGTTTCCCACCTTCCCTCGAATTTACTCTGTGTGGAAATCCGTTTGCTTGGTTGTATAGCACTGTTTCATTTGAAAACCCAACCAGAAGATCTCCTTTTAATCCAAAACTCACCAAATCACTTGAAATATTTATAAGGACTATTTTCAGTCTTTGTTCTAAAAAGTGGGGGAAGGGAAGCAGACTCTGTGAACCGCACACATGACTTGGAATGAACAAAACGGAGGCTCCGGAGGACCCTCACAAGTTGCCACTCTGCCCACTTGAAAGATGTTTCCGAAAATAAGACACATGTCATCCACTGACACTTGCAGTCTTGAAGGCAGGCATGTTCTGCCTAGTGCCAAAATAGTTTGGGAGAAGAGGGAGCGGCCGCTCCAGGCTCCTTCAGCAGCCTCTGAAGCTGCCATAGCAACAAGTAGAGACTCAAAGTGATGCTTCCCTATTAAGTGTGAACTGACTCCAGACAAGGACAATCGCTTGCAGAGAAGAAGCCAATCCCACTTGGGAACTCCAAGGGAGTCATTTCCAGATGCCCCAGCGCCTCCCCTGCCTTTCCCTTGCCAAACATCCTTGTGAGTTTATCACTCCAGTGTTTTCCGCTTTGGGCTTTGCTTTCTTTGTTTTCGTTTCATGGTTTTTTAACTTTCCATTCCTTCAAACACCCAGACATACAACCTTGTTTAAATAAAATTCCACTAGGTTCCTCCCCATCCCCCAAATCCCAGCACCCTCCCCTCATGTTCTCATTTTGAGCTGCCTCAGTAGCCCATCCATCTGTCAGCGTGCATATGGGTAAAAGAGGCTCGCCAGGAAGCAGACAGGGGGAGACGGATTTGTATTTCGTGAGCATGCTTTCAGCAGAGAAGTAGAAAATGCCTTCTGTCAAAATTGGGAATAGGGTGGTGGGTCTCGGATCGTTATCGCCTAGCTTGGAATGACCCTTCAGATGTAGAGATTACTCTGCCATTTGAGTGCCGGTAGCAGAATTGTACCCCCCCAACCCACCCCCTCCCCACAGCATCTCCTTAGCGGAACCACTCTGCCAATTCCAGCCTCTCTCCCGCCCAATAGTAAGACCCTAAGCAGCGCATTGGGTGGACAGCAGCCCCTGCATATGTCCTGGCCTAAGTTCCCTTCAGCACTGAATCAGCTCAGATCAGAGCTAGGACCCACAGTGGAAATAAACCTTAGCCAGTCACTTAATCTCTAAACAGCAGTTTCCTCAGCTATAAAGCAGCGCTACTAACATTGCCACACTTGTAAAGGAGTTGGAAGGACACTCGTACCGTTCGTGTAAACATCTTTGTGTGGCTTATAATGAACCATCATCAATGTTAGCTTCTTATCCACCCACAGCCATCTTCTGGCTCACTTTAGAGCCAGCCATCCACAATGTCTGGTTTTACCAGTGTTGCTCCTCAAAGGCCAGGTCCATACTAGCTGGTTTATCTTTCTCATACTGATAGCTGTCGACCCAGTCACTTGACATACCGTGTCTGGCTCAAAGCAGGTATTTAATTTCTTCTTCTTTTTTGGTAGTAAAAATGTACAGAGTGATGGCCCGGGGAATGGATGGATGGGTAGATGGGCAGATGCATAAGTAATACAGGGGGATGGAACCCACCTTCTTGACACATAGAATCCAGACAATCTGGATCTCCGGCGAGTCACCCAACAGGGACAAGTTGCCCAACTGAGTTCACAGGCTTGTCCAGTCTCAAGATTGTTCCTGACTAGAAGCTGCTGCATTGACTTGGCTGGGTTTCTCCTTCCACATCCATATGGGAACTTGGAGATTTGGCTAAAGGTTTGGTATGTTGTTTTATTTCTCTCTCTTGTATTGACATTGAGGCTCCTCTTCTTTCTCTCCTTGAGTGCCAGCCCAGATGCCAGCTGGCCCATTGGCTCTGTTAACCCTTTCCAGCCTGCCCTTGGATGGCTCTGCCAATACTCCGTATTGCTTGGCTTTGCTGTGGACCCACGTGGCTCCCTGCCTTGTAATGTTTACACTTCTACCCTGCCTCTCTTCAGTGCCTTCATCCCAGCTTCTTTGGTATCAAAAAGCTCCAAGCAGCAGATCAGGAGGAAGCACAGGTCTGAAAGCAAGGAAATATATGAGGCTGGCGCCACTAAGTTCATTATGAATGAAGAAGCTGACATTCAATGCAGTTAATAATATCATACAGCTGGGTACATATGGTGTGTTACTGGCAGTGGCTCAAGGTTTCATGCCTCTGCTCACTCGGTCCTTGTACTGCTTGTGAGGAAGAATTCAGACTAGAGGCAGCATTCAGACCAGAATCAGAGAGAAGGTTTGAACTGATGGAGAGAATGTATTGAGGAGGTACTTTGGTGTGAAACACCAAGGGGCCCTAGCTAATCTCAGGGCCTTGCAGAATGAAAACCCAGGTTTTTAATCCCATTAATAGAGAACCATCTCATAGTGACACTATAGGACAAGGTTGAATTGTGCATGTGGATCTCTGAGACTGTAACTCTATACAGGATTAGAAAGTCTTGTTTTTCTCCCACAGAGCAGTTGGTGGCTTCAAACTGCTGACCTTGTGATTGGCAGCCCAATTCGTAACCACCAAGTCAAGTTGGGATCAATGCAATGGCATTGATTTTGGTTTTTAGGAATGAAAAGCTTTCCACCATTGGCTGTATTTCTGGTGGGTCTTCTGCTATTGGCTGACTTTCTGTTGCATAGCTCTCCTTTCCAGGCACATGCACTCCAGGACCCCAAAGTTCATGCTGTGTGCTTGTCACCAGGCCCCTCAAAATCAAGGGTTAATTTAGCCATTGTGGGGGTAGTGAGAACATCCTGTATTTCCCTGCCTGCACCATGTCACTATCTGCATCTCTTCCATTGATAAGGAAATGTGTCTCATCTGCCCTTCAGTTTTCTCGCTCTGGAGACAATTGGAGGAAGTGTGCCTCTATTGCCCTTTTGTGTTAGAACTTCTTCCACTGTCACTGAGTTACAGTTTATTGTGCCAACCTGGCCAATAAACACAGGTGGAGGTAATTGGAGGGTGGAGAGATAAATGGCTCAGTAAGCCTCGCCTTTCTAGTTTACGAGTCTCTTGCTTTGTGATGGTCAGACCAGGGTGTGACTGCCTTAGCCAGTTCCCTGCTTCTGCTGGCAAGGCTCACTTCCTGCAAGACATCCCTGAGAAGAAGCCACATGGACCTACCCCAATGCAGCCCTGAGTGCTTTAGCAGCCACGTGGAGACCCCTGCCAGAGCTGAGATGCTTATACACTCACTGATTCGGCTTTCCTACTGCAGTCAGCATCACTGTGTGTGTTTTGTGAGATTAAGGAGGACTTTGTAGATTGGTGTTATGCATATGGGCTAATGTTGGAATTATGGCCTTGGGCAGCACTGGGTTGGGATGCTTCCTTAATGTATACTTACCCTTTATATAAAACTCTCTCTTATATATATGAGTTTCTGTGGATTTGTTTCCCTAATTTACCCAAACTAACACAGTCATCTGCTTTTTCCCTTTGCCCGGGTCTGGCTGGCTAACATTGAGCTAAGGTTGAAACCCAGGACTTGTAAAACTCATGCTCATTTCGCAAACCAAAGTCTTCTCATAGTCCTTCCACTGAGATGGAAGGGGCATTTCTAACCTCCCCAGCTTCCGTTGGGATCCTTGCCTCTTTGTGACTTCTAATTTTACGGAGGAAAACAGAGTGTCAGGAGGAACAGGAGAGACATATCCAACCCAGAGCTTAGTACTCAATAGGGAACAAAGAGCCCTTCCGCTAAAATCCTGGCCAAGCCCACAAGTAAAAGCAGCACCGCTGGGCCTAGATGGTACACCTGCTGAACAGGAACGAGATCCTGAATTGATGCCATAGCATCCCCTCTGCTTAGCACGGCAGTGAAATCCCCTGAACATATCTCTGCCACCCAGTCTTTGACTGTAGTTTCCTTTATGACAGTGTTCCTGTTATGCATTGCTATGTGACTAATAACTCATAATGTACAGCTATAAAACAACCGCCCTTGTGGCACTGTGGTCCAGTGTTCCGCTGCTAACTGTAGCGGTTCAAAGTCACCACAGCACCAGGGCAGGCGGCTTCCATAAAGACTTACAGCCCTGGAAATCCCACAGGACAGTTCACTGTGTCCTGGAAGAGTCACTACTAGTCAAAGTTAGACCAACCGGAGTGAGTTGGGGTGGTGACAAACGTTGAAATCGTATCTTAAACTTCAAGAATACCATTTTGTTGACTAAATTTCAACTGACCAATTCTGGGAGGGAAGAGATGGAGACAAAGACAACTTTAGTGGCTCTCAGTTACTGCCTTGGGGTATAGGAGCTCAGCTCAAGAATCAACACACATGCTTCTTAAAAATACATCCCTTCTAACTGGTCTGAAGGTTCCGCCATTATCTCTAACTCAGGAAGATAGCCTAAATTCACTTCCATCTAGTCGGTTCTGACTCATGGAGACTGTGGTGTCAGGTATGGATCAGGGAAAGAAGACTAGTAACAATCCCAGGGCTCTGGGATCCATATCCCCTAATCTCTACAACAATCTGTAGTTTAATACAAAGGCTTCTCCAAATTGAGAAGAGTCTGTTCTTAATCTACTCTTGTACAGATAGATATTTACTTCAGTCTTCTCTCCGCCATCCATACGTAGTCACATATCTGTATAAAAAGGCAGAATAGGGGAGTGCAGCGGAACAGCAAGGGAATGGAGTGGCAAGGTCCCCAGGGAATGCTGAAAGTGGACTTTGGGGCCAGGGCGTGGTGCCCCAACAGACTGGACTGGAAAACGCTCCTAAGGGCCAGCAAACGATCCCTGAACTAACTACAAGCTTTTCTCTTGAGAACTGTTTTGTTCTGTTCTTTGTCAGTGGTTTGTTTTTGTTGTTTTGTTGTCTGGTTGTATACTGTTGCTTTGTTTTCCTCTGTCTAGTTTTCGTGCATGTTAGTGACTCCATAGGTCTGTCTGAATAGGACAGGCTGGATGAACTATCTGGAGGAAAAACAACAGGACCGACAGTTCTGGGGGGACTTGGGGTGGGGGGGTAGGGGGGGTAAGGAAGTGGTGTTAACAAACCCAGGGACAAGGGAAAAACATGGGACCCCAAATGGTAGAGAAGGGGGAGTGGCAGGCCTGGTGGGAAATGATCAAGGGTAAGGTTGCTTAGAGAAGAGGTATACTCTAGCCCAGGTGGCGATGAAGCATGGTAGTAGGGCAGGAGGAAAGTCAAGGGAGATGGAGGAAAGAGCTAGGAGTCAAAGGACATTCATGGAGGTCTAGACAAAGACATGTACATGCAAATATATATAGGAGGACGGGGAAATAGATCTATGTGTCTATATTTATAGGTCAAGTATTAAGGTGGCGGAAGGACCTTGGGCCTCTACTCAAACACTCCCTCAATGCATGAATACCTTCTTTTATTAAATTTGAACTCTATGATGCTCACTCTCCCGACACAACGGCTGGAGCCAAAGTGGGTGAACAAGTAAATGTGGTGAAGAAAGCTGATGGTGCCCGGCTATCAAAAGAGATAGTGACTGGGGTCTTAAAGGCTTGAAGAGAAACAAGCGGCCATCTAGCTCAGAAGCAACAAAGTCCACATGGAAGAACACACCAGCCTGTGTGATCGAGTGGTCCCACAGGGATCAGTTACCAGGCATCAAAGAACAAAAAATCATATCATTGACTACACACCTCCATGATAGGATCGCTGAAGACAAATGGGTGCATAAGCAAATGTGGTGAAGAAAGCTGATGGTGCCCTGCTATCAAAAGAGATAGTGTCTGGGGTCTTAAAGGCTTGAAGGTGAACAAGCGGCCATCTAGCTCAGAAGCAAATAAGCCCACATGGAAGAAGCACACCGGCCAGTGCGATCACGAGGTGCCCAAGGGACCAGGTATAAGGCATCATGCAAAAAAAAAAGATACAAGTGTGTGTATGTATGTGTATATGTATATATGTATGTATATATATATATATCATATTAAATGAAGGGGGAAATGCAGAGTGGAGACCCAAGGCCCAAGTGTCGACCAATGGAGATCCCCTCATAGAGGGGTTTTGGAGAGGAGATGGGTTAATTAGGGTGTGAGGTAGTATCGATGAAGAACACAGCTTTCCCCCAGATCCTGGATGCTTCCTCCCCCCAACTACCATGATCCGAATTCTACCTTGCAGGGCTGGATAGGACAGAGGCTGTACACTGGTGCATATGAGGGTTGGAGGTACAGGGAATCCAGGGTGGATGATACCTTCAGGACCAAGGGTGTGAGGGACGATGCTGGGAGAGTGGAGGGTGAGTGGGTTGGAAAGGGGGAACTGATTACAAGGATCCACATGTGACCTCTTCCCTGGGAGAGGGACAGCAGAGAAGGGGGGAAGGGAGACTCCGGATAGGGCAAGATATGACAAAATAACGATGTATAAATTACCAAGGGCATATGAGGGGGGGGGGGGAAGAGGACCTGATGCAAGGGGCTGAAGTGGAGAGCAAATGCCTTGAGAATGATTGGGGCAGGGAATGTATGGATGTGCTTTATACAATTGATGTATGTATATGTATGGATTGTGGTAAGAGTTGTATGAGTCCCTAATAAAATGTAAAAGAAGAAAAGAGAAAAAAATGATTAGGGCAAAGACTGTACAGATGTGCTTTATACAATTGATGTATGTATATGTATGAACTGTGAAAAGAATTGTATGCGCCCCAGTAAATTGTTAAAATAAAAAAAGAAAAAGAAAAAACAGAAAAGGAAAAAATAAATAAATAAAATACTAAAAAGTAAAAAAAAAAAAAAAAGGCAGAATATTCCACTGGTTCTGGAATTAGATCACCTAAATTTGATTTTGGGCTTCACTTTCTTTCTAGCCTGCATGATTAGACTACATGGCTAAGTTAAACACTTTATGCCCCTATTTCTTCATCCATTTAATGGGGGTAATAAAAACATCTCTTTCCAGTGTTGCCATGAAAAACTCATCATATAGTTCATAGTAAAATTTTTACAAATATTAGCTATTATTTCCAGTCCACAAGTCACTCCTCTGATTTCTCTGCCCATTGTTTTGCTTCCCATCTAGAAACTGTGCTGTATTTTGGTTCTAGAGAAACAAATTAACCTGGAATCTTGAGTCAAAATTTCCTTTAGGATGATTTCAATTGACAGATTTGCCTTATTTTAGTGAAAATGCGGATATTTTTATATGCCCTGGTCATAATGTGTATACCTCCTCAGTAGCCTTCAGTAATAACACGTGGCATAGTGGTTATGTGTTGGGCTGCAATTCTCATGATCTGCAATTTGAAACCACCAGTAGCTCCTCAGGGGAAAGATTGAGCTTTCTACTCCCATGAGCAGTTACAGTCTTGGGAACGAACATGCAGGGGGTCGCTCTAAGTCAGCACTGACTGGCAGTGAGGATTTTTTTATGTTTTGTTTGTTTGCTTTGCAGTAATATCACAAAATAACGGGACTTTTTCTCTCTTTTTCTCTCTCTATCCTTCTTCCATGGTGTCGATTGTGACTCACAGGCCAGTATTGACCTGCCCCTGTGAGTTCCCAAAACTAAAACTTTGCATGGGAGTAAAAAGACCAGTCTTTCTCCCTAACATAACCTTAGTTTAGCCCATAATAACTTCATGCCAGGGCACTCTGAATTGGATTCATTAGCATTGCCCACCACCTACATCTAACATAATAATTCTGTGGGCTTTCCAGAATTTGCGTTCTTTGGGCCTTTTCTAGGATATGTGTCCTCTCCTACATCCACATTGAAGAAACACCTCCTTGGGTTTTGCCATCCATTTTCCCTACTCTGTGATCTATTACGACACGTTCTACATTTTATCTCGGGTTCTTTGGACACATTCTCTGGAGAGACCAGTCTCTGGAAAAGGACGTCATGCTTGGTAAAGTAGAAGGTCAGTGGGAAAGTGGCAGGCCCTCAATGAGATGGACTGGCACAGTGACCGCAACAATGGGCTGGAACAGAACCATGACTCGGAGGATGCTGCAGGACCAGGCTGTGGTTCTCTCTGTTGTGCTTCGGGTTGCTGCAAGTTGGAATCAACTTGATAGCACCTAACAGCAACCAACCACACTGTCTTCTCCACGTTGTCACTGGAAAGGGGGTGCTTTATCCAGGACTGGAACCGCCCATTTAGCCTCTCCTAGTCAGAGCAGACAATAGAACTCACACTAGAAGGTAAGACCGTTAGCAAAACGGGCTGCCTTAGTGGTGTCCTGTTTGAGATAAGAAGTCAAAGGGAATGTGCACCTCTTATTCTGGAATCTATGCTCTCGGGAGTCACACAGACAGGTTTTACAGTAATTCAGGTTTCAAGGTAACCATGGGAAATAATTGTGAGTCATTGACAAGCAAACAGAACAATAGGATCTTATAGTGTGAGCACAGTCTCAGGATGTCTTCATTGACTGGGTAGATAGAAGGGCTGAGCTTTCACCGCTAATAGGTAAAGGGGAGAACATTCTCAAAGTCATCTAGTCCTTCCAGGTGACATCCACATCTAGCCTATTTGAGCAATGTATCAATCAAGTTATAAAAAATTTTATAGAGATTGCCTTTACTAAGGTGTTTTTTTTTCTAACCACATTAAGTAAAATAACTTGGGTTATAGTATCACCTTTTCCTTTTTCTTGATTTATGTAGACCACACTTTCATGATCCTTTTGCATTGGTTAAACGTATTCTTTTATCATTTCTTTTATAAAGAGGGCAGGGTGGTTGCAAGTATTCTGATTTTATAGATGCTTGAACAAAGTCTCTGAGCTGTGAAAAAACAACTTGTCTAGGAACAACTATCTAGACAGGGAGTAAAATCAGTGTCTTGATTCAGATTTTAATAACACCCCAGCCCACAACACCAGTGGGTTCTGGGAAAAGGTCACTGAGAGTCAGGTGACACATGACTTTAAAATCTGAGGGAAATCATTAGAGTTTGTACTTTTATAGACTTGCTAGTAAACACTGGTGACTAGCCCTACTGAACTATCAAAATAGGTTTAAGCTTCTAGAACAACTTGAAAGGCAATTCGTTTTTCTGAAATAAGAGCAGCTGTTCTTGCCAATTGATATTAAATGAGCAGTTTTGAAATGGTTTAGAATTTGCTAAGGATTCTGGGAAGTCAGGCCATAATGACTTTGTAGCTAATTCATGGAGGAAGGTGCTCTCTCCTCTGTGGATCTTATCATGTTTGTGTGGATTCTCTGGTTTGGAGTGAAGCCATGCCAAATGCCTTAAGACAAACCATCTTGATATAGACCCAGTATAACATGCACAGCAAACGAATTAATCCTCACAAATTCAGTGCCTTAGCAAAAAGGAGTATTCACAGTTGTAGGCAACTCAAAGGCTTTTCAACAAACTTGGGAAAGAAGAAAAGAGCACTCTATCGGAGATGGCAAAGACATTCGCAACACATTAAGTCTCTGTAGAGGCCAGATGACAACAACAACATTGAAGGTCCACTTAGTGGTATGTAGCATGCTGGAGACGAAGGAATGTGTGGCCTTCTTTCACAGTTTGCAGTCTGGTAAAGTGGAGACTCCAAAACTTTTCATGGTCAAGTGCTAAGCATCATGATGGAGAGGTCTATGGAGTCGTAGGCATAGAGGGACTGAGATCACTAGTAGAAGACATCAGATCCACACTGGGGGAAGGAGAGTGAAAGGCAGAGAAGACTTTCTAAACTGTGAGCCCTCTGTGGGTGTTGAAATAGCAGACAAGGATTGGTAAGGGCACTACAGGCAGAAGAAACAGCATGAGCAAAACATAAAGCAGCGTGGTGTGGGGAGAGAGAAGGGCAAATCATTCTATATCACTAAAGCATAACATCTCAGACAGGAAGGAGCAGGAAATAAGATTAACCAGAGATGTAGGCATGAGACAGGCTGCATGCTGAGGATTTTACATAGAGTATAAGCTATATACACCCAGTACAGCAGTCAAAAAATGTGTGTTTTCCCCATTTTACAGATGAGGGAAGTGAGCTCCTAGGAGAGTAATGAATTTTCTTAGCTTAACACTGAAGCTCCCCATATATCTTCGGAAAAGTGGGCTCTGGTCTAACAAGAGGGAACCATAGCACCCATGGGGAAACCTCTCTCCTCTCTAACCCCCTAGTTGTTCCTCCTTGAAATAAAGGGCTGACAGACACTTTCTCCAGCCTCTGTCTGCTCCTGGGCATCAGGAGCCCGTAAGACTACCATGGTTGTTACTGTACAGTGGGAAGTGAGTGCTTGTTTTCAGCACCATGGAGAGGTGGCACGTTACTGAGAACTGCAGACCCCAGGGTCAACCAATGTGGAGGAAACCAGGAGATCTACAAATCTTCCTCTAAACAAGACATCAACAAAGACAGAGGGCAAGGAGAAGGACTATCAGGAGAGGCGGAGACATTGTCCATCACCCTTGTTTTCTCAAACGGCTGCTGAGTGATGTGCTGAGCGAGACAAAGTGAACTAAATAACAGGAATAAATTGTAGTAGCAACATGTCCTCGGCATCATAATACAGATGCTGTAATCATACAAGGCTAATAGTCTGAGTCACTCCACAGCCACAGAAAAGAAACAAACAAAAAATTGATGGGACAAGCCTTGTGGCTGCTTACAAAAACCAATAAATTAAACTTGCTGACCATGGCCTGGAGACAGAGGTAGGTGCAGTAGCTCGTGTTTTATTTCTTGGATCACACACAGCCTTTCCTTATGTTGCTCTGTCTCACCTTTCAGACAGGTGCGCCATGGCCTCATGAACCTTCCTATCACCATCAAAACTTCCAGTCCAGAAAAGATCCACTAACTGATTTATATTAAGGTGCAAATAGACACAAAGCCCAGGAGTTGATTCTAAGCTTTAGTGACCTATAGTGGTATCTAACACAAAATAACAAATAAAACAGTGCTAATATTCACATTTATTAATTTATTCTTCATAATAACCCTGTGAGGAAAGTAGTATTATTGGGATAATTTTCAGATGAGGAAACATGGATCTAGAGAGGTTATTAAGTTCCCAAGGTCACAGGTAGGAAATGTGGCACATAAAGTCAAAGCCAAGAAATCTAACTTCGGAACCTCTGTTCTTGACCATTGTAGTTTATCAATGAGAAAAGAAATCTGGAGAAGAGCAGAGAGAAATCCAGAAAGAGGAACAGCAATATATACACAATGATGAGAAATAAAATCTAGCCAAAGTTTTTGAATCTGTTTAAGATCCTATGAGGGCAGATTATGAGAATTAAGGAGAAAAAAATAATAATTCATCATTCTCATTCCACACTTAGGCACTACATGGAGCACTGCAGCTACAGAAATTTTTTTAATGAAACTCTCCTCAATGTGAGCCATGGTGACACAGTGGTTACCCATGGATTGCTAACCACAAGGTCAAAAGTTCAAAATTACTAGCTTCATGGGAGAAAGATGAGTCATTCTAGTCTCAAAAAAAGAAGTATAGTCTGAGAAACCCACAGGGACAGTACAACTGCCCTATCGGGTGGCTATGAGTTGGAATAGATGCTATGGAAATGAGTTTGCATGGTTTTTTTGGTCCTCATTGTGAGAGGCAAGGATGGGTGAAAATAGAGGATACGAAGATGGTCTGGTGAGTGTCTAGACAGACGGTGCTGATGCTGTGGAAACTCAGAGCAAAGGCACATTCTTAAGCTTAAGAGACAGGAGTTTTGTCAGAGATCTGTGCCATCTGGGAAGACCTTTTAAAAGTCCAAGGTAAGAAGTGAACAGAAAACTTAGAGAGCAGTCAAGTTATGCTACTGAAAGAGGGATGTCACAGAAAAGGAGGGGGGGAATGGTTACAGAACCTGAATAGAATCAATGCCATTAAATTGTACACCTGAAAACTAGAACCAGTGTATGTGTAGCTGTGCATATTCTCAATAGCACAAACAAAATAAAAATGTTCAGGGAAAATAAATGTATGGGTTGCACAGGTCAAAAGACTGGCGAGAATTCTCAGGTGCCTGAGCACAAAGAATGGTAGACTAATGGAATTAGAGATCATGCGCTTGAACTCACTCACTCTGCAAACTGTTTATTCAACAATAGCCTAGGAGGTGTCAGACCTTGTGCTTAGCACTAGGGAAGTAAAAGTGAACTTATGAGTATATTTCCTACCTTCACTGAAATTATCTTCCAAAATGATCTGTTTTATAATGATGAAGTTGAAACTTAAAAAACAGAGGGCCTAAGACAGCCCGGTGAGGTCATGGTAAACCACATAAATATCTATTCTTATGCTGCCCTGACCAAAGGAAAGGCTTGTAAAATAATGAGTCAGTAGTAAATAAGAGTGTATACCTACTTCTCACTTATCAACAATGTTGTAGCCTGCATTTCACATTTAGGACCATAGTAATAAATCAGCTCTCTGACCGTTTCATTCATTAAAGGCTTATATCTGGCAGTAACAAATACTGAGATGCAAGGCAGGAATACACAGAGGACACTGAAGTACAAGGGAAAGTGCAAATGTGACTGTGATGGTAATAGTCATATGTCAACTTGGCTAACATGGTTCTGTGGTTTGGAACTTAAGAAATGGTGCAATCGGGCAGTTACAAAATGATGAAGTCAATCTCTATTTTTGTGATCTGATGTGCTCACCCTCCATTTTTACATAATATTGATTTTGGCATAACGATCCAGTTTTTGGAACCTCATCATGTCAATAAGTGACGAGTGTGTATATTATGAAACTTCTTAGTAGGTATAGAAACGTCACTTTATTAGGTAGTTAGATGGGAAACATGGCAGTGTCAGGCTGAACCACCCACACACCTTCACATTATCAGCTGGCAGCCAAAACAGCTTATCTTAGAAATCAGGCTTTTCATCCAGGTTTATATTTCAGTAAGTCTGTGCTTTTTCCAATTTGTTTTTGGTTGTAACAACTCTTCATCCAAACCACAGAAATTCAAAGTAAAAAGTATGACTTACTTAAAGCAGCCTCAGAAATCCTCAGGAGAGATCGTAGCACTCATAAGAGGAGAAAATATTCCAGCACAGCATAAATAAAGCCTGTGTGGCCTTGCGACTGGCAGAACCACATAATTCCCCCCAAACTCACCACTGGAAAACCATGCACAAGTCATGCACTGGCCGGGTAACCTTTCTGTGACCCAGCTGATAGCTACGTGGCCCAGCTATCCAGATCCTAGAGGAGGGCACCTGGAGCGGGGGTCGAATACAAACGATGGCTGTTTGAAGGCACCTATTAGTAGAAACTGTGAGCCCTCCATTTCCTTTTGTTGATGTGCACCCCAACGTGATTAGTCTAAAACCCAAAACATGTATTTTTATTTGTATATATTTTTCAAACAGCACAAAAAAGGGCCAATAGAAAGTAATCCATGGACATTCTGATGACATCTGCTCAAGACACTAAAGCAGGGAGGTTTTGTAAACAACAAAAGAACCCTCTTGAGTTCAGTCATTTGAACTCTGACAGTGTATCTTGGTGACAGTCTGGGTTCATTGCCACAGACCCACAAGACCGATGTAATTGATGGCTTATTTCCTGTATCACTCACACTTCCCCGCCCCCCCCCTCTCTCTTTCTCACCAAGGTCTTTAATGCTTCCTGCCTCCCCATACTAAGATCTAGTTTGAACTCAGTAGACTCAAGAATGGACATCTTCCTGATTTATCCAAACCCCAACAAGAATTAAATGATATATTGTCACACCACAGACATGAGATGGAATAGGACTGGACTAACATTGACTATAAAATTTTTCACTATACTAGAGGCAATATTATCTCCTAGAAAAATCATAAATTATTTTAAATATATATAAATTAATTCTTTAAAATCCCTACATATAGATACCAAAGGGACTCCATAGAAACCAGTACAGGAAACTCACTGAGAGGGAAATCCCACACTGCCGGGTCACAGGAGCAGCATCATGAAGATAAGCAGGCACAGACCCACTAGGTTTTGAGGAGCTGTGGGCTTTTGGCTTACTACTGTGGAGGCTGACTAAGGCTTAACTTTAACCCTGCCATAGTCTTGGCAAGAGCCGGACTCCTTCAGCCAACCCAAGGGCTTTACTTCAACACAGTCACAGCTTGCCACCGCCTATGGGCACGGTTTAACCCCCTCCAACCCCACAGTCAAGCCATCAGGGCTCAGCTATATCTTTACTTTTGTTTCTCTATCTTCTCTTTCCCCTCACAGTCTCAGTGGGCTCAATCTTTCATAATTTTTCTCCTCTCTTTCCACATACAACACTGCCAGCCTCCAGGCCACACCCCTTCACTAAGGGCAATTATGCCTACCCTCCACCCAGCTTGGAGAGTTCCTCCATCTGTGGAGTAACATGCTGTTGAAGGAATTCTACCTACCTTCCACCACAGGGGAACTCATGCCTACCCTCCGAGGCACTTTAAGCAGCTGGGGCAAACCAACCCACCCAATCTCTATGGTGTAACACTTGACTGGGGAAATCCTACCTATTTTCCACTGCAGGGGAACTCATGCCTACCCAACAAGGGCCTTTAAGTAGCTGGGGAAAGTCCCACTCTCCCTTTGGGGTTCTCCACTTGGCTGTGAGAACCTCTGCCTGCCTTCCGCAGCACTCCATGTGGCTGTGCGAGCCCCTGACCATCCTCTGCAGTCCCACGTGACTGAGGGAAATTCCTCCCGCCCACTGTACTGAATCACAGGGCCTAAAGCAGCTCCACCAACACTCTCCAGTGATCCATGCTGCTGCAAGAACCTCTCCCAAACCTACATGGAGATCTAGCTAACTAGCACAATTCCACCCACCATCCACAATACTTTACACCAAAGTGGGCACACATATCTGTTCTCCAAGTCACTGCAGTTGCAGCAGGCACCCCCAAATGCCCTTTGAGGCACCCCAAGCCACCATGGGTCACACAACCATGGCTTCCTGTGATATCATTCAGTGAAACACCATCCTCGTGGAGCCACAAACACCCAATCAACATCCCCTAATAGGATCATCCAACTTTCCCTCCAACTAACTGAATACTGGTTGGCTAGGGAAAGAGTGAAACCATAGGAGGATAAAGCGGTAGTCTGACTCCATAGTGAAATTAGCTGCAGGCAGTTTGGATAGCATTCCTACCAGTATCCCAAAGAGAGAGCCCAGTTCTCTATGACTGGAGAATGGTCCCGGGCTCCTCTAGAGCAACACAACACAAACAGCAATCAGCCCCAACAATCTCAATGAAAAAACAGGATAAACAAAGGGCATAATGACGTGCGTAAAAGAAGCATATATTGATATGCCACAGAAAGAAATCTTCAGAATGCTGGTTGGACTTATACAGGTTATAAAGGAAATAATACAGGAAAAGGATGAAATGATAGAGGAGATAGAGGGCGTGCACCAAAGGGAAATACAAAGCCTAAGGGACAAGATAACAAATGCCAGTTGCAAATTCAGACTTCAACAGACTTGAGGAGGCAGAGACTCACACCAGTGACACAGGCAGATTTCAGTAAATGGGAAGGCATTCGAAGAAGATAATCAGAGAAGCTAAAGAAAACCTGAGGTCTGTGTCTGATGCTATGAATAGGAACAACATTGCAATATTGATTACCTGAACAAGACACAATGAAGACGTCAACGGCAAAACTAGTAAGGGGATTCTTAGAGGAAAACTTCCCCAGCTTAATAAATAAACCAGGCAACCATTCAGAAGGGCAAATGAACAGCAGCTAGACCAGTTGTTCTCATCCTTCTTAATGCTGCGACCCTTTACTATAGTTCATGTTGTGGTAACCCCCCCAAACATAAAATTATTTTTCATTGTTACTTCATAGCAATAATTTTGCTACTGTTATGAATCAGGAAACCTCTGTGAAAGGGTTGTTCAACCCCCAAAGGGGTCACGACCCACAGGTTGAGAATGCTGAAATAGACTGAATCCCAATAAGAAGTCACCAAGGAATGTAAGTTAAACTATCCAACTTTGAAGAAAAGAAGAAAATCATGAGAGCAGCTAGGGAAAAACAAGGAGTAACCTATAAATGTACCCAAATAAGAATATGCCCAGACCTATTAGCAGACACTATGAAGAAGATGAAATAATTGAAGGAAAATAATGCAAACCCAAGAATACTCTATCCAGCCAAATTATCTATCAAGATAGATAGGAAAGTAAGAGTCATCCCAAACAAGGAAAAACTCAAAGAATACGTTAACAAAAACCTAGCCCTACAAAAGATAATTGCCTAAGAGTTGTATGAGCCCTTGATAAAATGATTTTTTAAAAGATAATGGCCAACATAGTATGGGCAGAAGAACAGTGCTCATCAAGCAGAAATAAGAGACCACCACGTAGAACACCCACCAAGAGGGCAGCAAAGGGAAAACAGCCCCCAAGATAGCATTGGCTCAAGGGTGGAAAGAAGGCAAGAATGAAATACACGCACACACACAAGCACCTTACATTGATAAGAAAGTGAGGTAGGAAACCACCCAACAAAAAGGTACAAGATGACATCACAGAATCCAAAGATGGATTTAATAACATTGAATATCAATGGAATGAACTCAGGCATTAAAAGGCAGAGGGTAGCATGCTGGCTTAGAAAACACAACTTGTCAATCTGCTGCCTACAGAGACACATGTCAAAATTACAGACAAACATCGCTGAGAATCAAAGGCTGGAGAAAATATCCAAAGCAAAGCAATCTAAATAAAGCAGGGGTTTCTATCTAATCCCAGACAAAATTGGTTTCAAGGTGCAAGAGATAAGGAGGGACACTACATAATGCTCAAGGGAACAGTAGAAAAGGAAAGAGTGAGCATAATAAATACATATGCAACCAATGAGAGAGTCATGAAATTTGCCAAACACTCCAAAAGATGAAAAAAGTAATTTCAGGCTTAAAAATCATAGTAGGTGCCTAATACACCACTCTGAGAAATATAGATAACAGGGGAAGAAATTTAAGAAGGAGGCTGTATATCTAAACATTATGATTAGATTGGACCTAATACATATTTTCAGAGCTCTCTGCCCAAATTTAAATAATTCACATTCTTTTAAATCCCACATGGCACATACTCAAAGATAGCCCACAGTGAGACACAAGTTGAATCTGTAAATTCAAGCACATAGGGATCATATAGAATTCTTTCTCCAACCACTATGCCATAGGTTGGAAATCAACAAAAGTACAATTAAGAAAACAAGGACAAACAACTGGAGGATTAATAATTCTCTCTTGCAAAGGAGAGTGTACTTACTCTGAAAATAGAAAGTTTCTGGAAACCAACAGAATGAGAATAAGACGTCCCCAAACCTTTGGGACCCAGCAGAGGCAGCTATTAGAGGAAGTTTGATAGCAATGCATGCACACAGGAAAAAGGAAGAGAGACTTATAATTGATATGCTGACATAAAATTTACAGCAGCTACAGCAGAGTCAACTGGACAATCCTACTAATAGCAAAAGAAAATAAATAATAAAAATCAGGGCTGAGATTCAGGAGAGGGGAAAACAAGAAAACTATAGGGAAAATTAATGCAGCTAAAAAGTGGTTCTTTGAAAGGATTAGCAGAGTTGACAGACTGTTGACAAACCTAACCAAAGAAAGGAAGGAACAAATTTCAATAGCAAGTATAAGGGATGACACAGGGAACATAGCATCAGACCCCAATAAATCAAAAGGATAAATACACAGTACTAAGAAGGCCTGTACTCCAAAGAATTCAACAACTTGGAAGGCATGGACAAATAATCCCTCCCTAGACTATCCCTGATGGACATCAAGAATCTCAACATACCTATAGCAATAGAAGAAATAGACAAGGTTATCAAGGGATTAACAACAACAACAAAATCCCCCAGGCCAGATGGCTTCACAGGAGAATTCTACCAAGCATTCAGGGAAGAACTGACACCAATCCTACACAAACTCTTCCAGAACATAGAAAAAGACAGAAAACTACCAAACTCTTTTCATGAAGCTAGTATAACTCTAATACCAAAACCTGGCAAGGATCCCATAAGAATTGAGAAATAGAGACCAATATCCCTAATGAACAGCAATACAAATATCCTTAACAAAATACTGGCCAATAAAATTCAAAAATATATAAAACATATAGCTCACCATGACCAGGTTGGGTTCGTACCAGGGATGCAGAGATGGTTCAACATAAGAAAGACCATCAGTATTATTCACCACATTGACATGAAAAACTATAAGAATCACATGATAATATCGATAGATGCAGAAAAAGCATTCAACAAAATCCAACACCAATTCCGGTTTAAGACACTCAAGAAGATAGGAATGGAAGGAAAACTCCTCAGTATAATATAAGCTAAATAAGAAAAAGCAACAACCAACGTGGTAGTCAATGGAGAAAAGACTAAAACAATCCCACTGAAAAAGGGGACCAGACAAGGATGCCCCCTTTCCATACTCTATTTAACAACCTACTGGAGGTCTTAACAAACAACATACAGCTAAGAAAAGACATCAAATGGGAAGGAAGATGTGAAACTATCATTATTCGCAGGTGATATGATTTTATATATGGAAAATCCCACAAGCTCCACAAGGTGAGTACTGGACGCAATAGAGAAATATGGCAGAGTAGCAGGAAACAAGATCAACCAACAGAAGTCTATCAGACTGCTATACACATCTGACAAGATGATGGAAGAGAGGATCAAAAAGGTGGTTCCCTTCACTATACCCAAGCACAAATTGAAATATCTAGGGAGATAACTGACTAAAAAGACCAAAATATTTCTATGAGGAAAACTACAGAACACTATTATAAGAAATTAAGAGCGACCTCAACAAATGGAAGAATATCCCATGTTCGTGGATTGGAAGACTCAATATAGTAAAACTATCAGTTCTTCCCAAGGCACGATATATGTTTAATGCAATACCGACACAATTACCCTCATCTTTCTTCAAAGAAGTGGAAAAACTGATATGAACTTCATACAGAGAAGCTCAGAATTAGAGAACGCCTCAAGAAGGACAGAATGGGAGAGCTTGCTTTACCTGCCTTTAGTACCTAGTATACAGCCACAGTGCTCAAAAGAGCATGGTATTGGCATAATGACAGATACTTAGACCAATAAAAAAGAAATGAAAACCTAAAAATAAAATCATCAGCATACAGACAACTGATCTTTGATAAGGCCCCAAAAAATACCAAATGGGAAATGGATGCCATCTTCAAGAAGCAGTGCTGGGAAAAATGGTTATCTACCTACATAAAAATGAAGCAAAACCCTCACCTCACTTCAGGCACAAGAATAAGCTCAAGGTGGATCACAGACCTTGAGGTAAAACCCCAAACTACTAGGGTCATCAATGAGGGAATTGGGACAAACCTGAGAACTTGGGTGCAGAGAATACATAGGCTATTGGAAATAGGGGAGGACACAAATACAGATGAGGCACAAATTGACAAAAGGGATATGCTGAAGATAAAACATCTGTGTACATCGAAAGAATTCACCAGGAGAGTAATAAGAGAGCCCACGGACTGGGAAAACATCTTTAGCAATGACACATAAGACAAAGGCCTTATTACTAAAATGTACAGTATTCTGCTATCTTCAGAAAAGACAAGAACTAATTGCCCACTGAGGAGGTGGGCAAAGGACCTGAACAGAAGTTTCACAGGGGCAGAAATCCGAATGGCCAATAAACATGTAAGCAAATGTTCCCGATCATTAGCCATAAGAGAAATGCAAATTAAAACAACAAGATACTGCCTAACCCTCAAAGATAGTCCAGTTCAAAAACTCAGAAAGTAACAAGTGTTGGAGGGGCTGTGGTAAGATAGGAAGTCTTGTGCACTGCTGGTGGACCTGTAGGCATAGACAGCCATTATTGAAATCTATTTGGCAATATCTAAAACAGATGGAAATTGAGGTACCATCTGACCCAGCAATCCCGCTACTGGGCATATAGCCAGAAGAGGCAAGAAACAAACCACAGCCAGACATCTATGCTCCAATGTTCATCGTGGCTTAGTTCACAATTGCAAAGAGTTGGAAACAACCCAAATTTCCATCAGGGATGAGTGGATTAAAAAATTGTGGTACATACATACAATGGGGTACTACACATCCCTAAAAAGCAGTGATGAACACATGAAGCACATCACCGCATGGGAAGAACTGGAGGAAATTATGCTAAGCGAAGTAAGCCAAGCACAAAAGGACAAATATAGCATGAGTCCGCAGAGGTAAGCTTAAAAATGCAAATTGGGCATAGGGGAAAGATACTATATACATACATTCCTGGGGTGAGGTCCTGGTACAATGACAGGGGTCAGAACCAATCAAGGGAAACATATGGCAGCCAACTACAAAGGAGGGGGAAAGATAGAATGAAAAAAAGACATGGGTAGCAGGGGAACAGGGCACTAACCCACCCACAGGGAGGGTGTTTTTCATATCTCTAAAGGAGAGGGAGAGAGGGACCAGACTTCAATCCGGTGTGCCAAGATATGAATGCAACATACGGGCATGAAAAAGGGAACCAATAGATAGGCCTGCAGGGCCAGCCCAAACCCAACTACATGGACACCCCCTTCCCAGAAAAATTCACTACAGAGCAGGCACTGAAGCTACAGAACAGAGAGAGGGGTACTGTCTGATCAGAGCACACAGAAGCAAACAAAAGGGAAGGAGAGAGAGTGGAACAGACCCTGGCCCACCAAGCCCTAAGGATGATATTCCTGCTCAGAGCACAGAAAGGACCATAGGGCCAGCCCCACCATGAGACAAGATGTCCCTCATTGACCCATATTGCTACAAGGGACAACACTGGAGGCACAGTACAGGAATTTGGCCCCTGATATGACACCATCACACGGGCAAAATGCTAAGGGTCTGCAACAAATCAGCAAGGGGAGCAAAGAAATATAGTCCCCAGGGAATACCAAAAATAAAGTTTGGCCAGGGCATTGCTTCCCATCAGACTCAACCGGAAAACACTCATAAATGTCAATGAAGAGACCTGAAACTATTTATAGGTTTTTCTTTTTTATGTTGTTGGTTTTTGTTGTTGTTGTTTGGTTTTTTCTTTTGTTGTTTTGTTTTGCCCTTCCTTGTTTTTGTGCTTATTATTGTCCCTTCAAGTCTATCTACAGAGGAAAAAAAGATGGGGCCTAAGGTTCCAGGGGGAATGGGAGAGGGGAGGTGGGGGAAAGGAAGTGGGTGTTAACAAACCCAGGGACAAGTGAATAACAAGTGATCTAAACTCAATGGTTGTAGGAAGCCTGGTAGGGCTTGATCAAGGGCAATATAATCTAGAGTAATTACTGAAACCTGAATGAAGGCTGAACATGATAGTGGGACAAGAGGAAAGTAAAATGAAATAGAGGAAAGAACAAGGAGACAAATGGCATTTATAGAGGTCTAAATAAGGCATGTACATATGTAAATATATTTATATATCATGATAAGGAAATAGATCTATGTACTCCTGAAGTTCCCCCACAATGCAAGAACATTCATTCTAATAACTTGGCATTCTGTGATGCTCGTCTTCCCCTACGATGACTGAAGACAAATAGGTGCATAGAAAATGTGGGGAAGAAAGCTGATGGTGCCCGGCTATCAAAAGACATAGCATCTGGGGTCTTAAAGGCTTGAAATTAATAAGCAACCATTTGCTGAGAAGCAACAAAGCCCACATGGAAGAAGCACACCAGCCTGTGTGATCATGAGATGTTGATGGGATCAGGTATCAGGCATCAAAGACCCAGAACAAAAATCATATTAATGTGAGTGAAGGGGAGTACAGAGTAGAGACCCAAAGCCCATCTGTAGACAATTGAACATCCCCTTACAGAAAAGTCACACGGAAGAGATGAGCCAGTCAGCATGCAGTGTAGCACTGATGAAACATATAACTTTCCTTTAGTTCTTTAATGCTACCTCCCCCTAATATCATGACCCCAATTTTACTTTACAAATCTGGCTAGATCAGAGCATGTATACTGATACAAATAAGAGCTGGAAACACAGGGAATCCAGGCAGATAAAACGCTCAAGACCAATTATGAGAGTAGTGATACCAGGAGGCTAAGGAGAAGGTGGGGTAGAAAGGGGGAACCAATCATAATGACCTACATATAATCCCCTCCCAGGGGGACGGACAACAGAAAAATGGGTAAAGAGAGACATTGGTCAGTGCAAGATATGAAAAAATAATAAAAATTCATAAATTATCAAGGGTTCATGGGGGAGGGAAGGTGGGGACGAAAGGGAAAAATGAGAAGCTGATACCAAGGGCTCAAGTAGAAAGAAAATGTTTTGAAAATGATGATGGCAACAAATGTACAAATATGCTTGACACGGTGGATATATGTTTGGATTGTGATAAGAACTTTATGGTCCCCCAATAAAATGATTTTTTTTTATTTCTGCATATAGAATCTTTGTGGCAAGTGACTGGAGGGGATGTGCAATTCAACCTCTCCAGGCTTTAATTCCATGGAATCGACTCAGTTTGGGCTAAGACATAGCTATTAAGCATCTACTATGCATCAGGCATTGAGCTTGAGCCTTAGGATAGGGAGGTGAATAATACATGGTCTCAACTTTGAGGTATGTACCGTCTGGTAGGAAGTAGGCCTGGTGACCTGCTTCCTAAAGATCACACCTTTGAAACCCCCGTGGAGCAGCTATCCTTGTACACAGGGGCTGTCTAAAGTCCAAATCGACTCCACAGCAACTAATGACAATGACATCTCGCAAAGATATCACAGAAGACAAAAATGTAGTTCTAGGAGGAATATAATCATGATACAGATTGTGATGAGTGCTTTAAAAATATTAAAGATAATTATAACCAGCGCAGAGGTAGGCTTCCTGGACTATCAGCAATCACTGCTCCGTGACTGAGGGATGGGACTGTGAATAGCTACACACAGGGAAGGCACAGTCTAGGCAGAAGAAATAACAATATCAAAAGCTAGGATGCTGGGGGACGCATATTCGTACTAAGGAGTTCAAGGGCATGTTTACCTGTAACATTATAATGGGGGAAGGGGGCTTTCAAAAAGTTCATGGAAAATTTTAATTAAAAGACAATGGAATCCCTCCCAATTTTTTTGAAGCACCTTTGTATGTGTGAAAATATATGTGTGTGTACGTATATGTGAATATAAATTCATAGTGAGGGGCGATGAGAAAGATGTAAGACTACAAAGAAGTCTAATGTCTATACTTTGTACCTTACACATTGACAAGCACTTTATTGCCATCGCTGAATTCTCACATATATCATTCTCTGAGAAGCCTTCTCTGACCAACTGCTGCTGGCTCAGGGACCTCTTCTGGACAACCCCAGCCTCTGAGTTTGCTTTGTGGCTTCTGTGGTCCCTCATACTCGCCCCAACCAGTGAGTACTGTAGGGCAATGGCCGCCATATTGACTGCTGAACTTGCCAACAGGATTCCTGGCCTACACCAGGCACTCAGAAGCCATTGATTGAATTGATGAATTGTCTTTGCCTTCTGTGCCTTTGCCACAACTTGTCACACATGTGAGATGGCTGATGCGTGGAGACATTAACTAATTGGTGTCAGTCATGGTAAAATGTATTTCCAGACCTCATTTTCCATAAGGATATCCTTGTAGCCCTCTTTCAGGTATAAGAAGGAGTTCTGGTGGTGTAGTGGTTAACCATTTGGCCGCTAATCTCAAGGTCAGCAGTTTGAAACCACCAACCAGTTCTGTGGGAGAAAGGCCAGAGTTTCTACTCTTGTAAAGAGTCACAGTCTCAGAAACTAACAGGGGCAGTTTTACCCTGTCCTCTAGGGTTGCTATGAGTCAGTATTGCCTCAACGGCAGTGAGGGTTTTTGCTTTTGGCTTTTTATCAGTCATGGAGGAGCCCTGGTGGCACAGTTGGTTCCATCGCATTGGGCTGTTAACCCCCAGTCCTATAGGGTCATTATGAGTCAGAATGTACTTCATGGCAATGGCTGGTATCTGCTACAGAACTACACAGAATATACCAGCTTTAGAAGTCATTGATCAAACTCTCCCTATCTGAGAGGCCTATGTTTACCACTTACTCTCCCTTCATTTTCTATCTTTTCTCCCTGTGTTGCCTTTTTGCATAAAATTAGATCACCTATTCACTTTTTATCTATTATTATTCCTCCTCTAAAAAGGCTGGCTGGAGAAAGGGGTTTTGTTTCACTCATTGGTGCAACACAACACTGAGACTGGGCCTGCACACAGTGGGGACTTTATAGATAAGTACTGAAAGGATAAGAAAATGGGCACCATGGATGTTGCCAAGAGGACCATGGGCATCTAAAGTGAGACAGTCAACAAACGTTTGCAATGCGGTCAAGTGGAGCAGTGATTTCTGATGCACCCACAGCTAGCCAGAGGACAATGGTTAGTTATGTTCTCCTGGATGAAGGTGCTGATATGATCAGCCAATAGAGACTGAGAGGGTCACGTAAAGGAAGGCAGCCACAGGTGACAGGACCAGGGTGGGGAGTGACAATAACAGATAAGACAATAACAGTGAAGTAGAGTCCATGTAAGTAGCAAACACCAGAATTCCATGGAAAACATAAGAGAACAGAGGACATTGTAAACATTAACAACTAAGGACTCAAGGGGCATATCCTGCTGGGAGTTCCTTTAAATTCAAATCAATATCAGGCCTGAGAGTACATGATGAGTACAAATGGCCCCTGCCTTTGAAGATTACATGGTCTAGTCAGAAATGGTTATACAAGATACACCTTGACCCAAGTGATAGAGACACATGGTTGGAAAGAGAGTAAACCTGACAGGTTGGGTCAGGGAAGGCTTCCTGAGAAGGTGAGATCTACTCTTGGTCTTGTCAGATGGTCATGACTTCATGAAGAAGACTTTTGAGAAGGTAAAGTTGGCTTGGAAAAAATGCTTTATGGCGGCACCTGGCAGAGTTTGGGAAATATTCCAAGCATGGGTGCTTGGAACGGAAAGAACTAAGAAGAAATATTGACGCAGTGAGAAATCAGGAGACTCATCTCTTGAGGTAGTTTGCCCCATTATCAAGTAAATGAGATGGCCAAAAGAATACCTTTACGTAAACATTATGTTTACATAAGTTTATATTGTGTACCCCTGTCAGTAAGGCAGCTTTGAAACTTAACATTTTATTACATAGAATTTTAATGAATTCTACTGGGAGCAGCAGGCAAGAGCTCAATAAGCATTGCATTGAAGGATAAATCTGCTGCACAAGACCTCCTTAAGGTATCGAAAAGCAAAGCTATAACTCTGAGGACCAAGGCACATATGGCCCAAATCATGGTGTTTTCTGTTGCCCCATATGCATGTGAAGGTTGGACATTGAATAAGGAAGACTGAAGAAGAATTCATGCTTTGAATTATGGTGCTGGTGAAGAATAATGAAAGTGTCATGGACTGCCAAAAGAACAAACAAACCTGTCTTAGAAGAAGTACAGCCAGAATGTGCTTTAGAGGCAAGGGTGGTAAGACTTCATCTCACACACTTTGGCCATGTTGCTAGGAGAGATCAGTCTCTGGAAAGGGACATCATGCTTGGTAAAGTGAGGGGCAGTGAGAAACAGGAAACCACTCTGGGAGAGAGACTGCCACAGTGGCTACAACAAACAATGAGCTCAAACAACAATTGTGAAGATGGTGCAGGACAAGTGAGTGTTTTCTTTTATTGTACAGAGGATTGCTACGAGTCAGGACAGACTCAACGGCACTTAACAACAACATGGATACTAATAGCCACAAAGGTGTCAAGGCTATCATTCATCCTTGGACATATTGTCTTTATCCCTTTATGACAGTTCTAAGAAAATGCATGCTTTTCCTCGGCAACTGGTTCATTTTTTAAGTGCATGCTACAAATATTATAAAACTAATATTGTTTCCCTGCTTGTTCTGGCTACTAAGAAGCTCAATGCCAAATTTATGGCCACTTACAACCGCTGTACAGAACCATATGTTATTTGTTTACTGATTATGCCACTGAATTCATCTTATTTTCCTACCATTATTTTTCCTTTGCCCACCTTTGCTCATTTATCTTATCACTTGACTTGTGTTATTTGTATCTCTAGAAAACACTTCAAATGTTGTCTTCGAATGAGCTGGGATATAAATAAATTACCAACCCAAAACTCTTTATTGTAGCCCAAGGCCTTCAGCAGACCTTGTGCATGGCCTACAGAAGAAGCGTGTGTTCCTTTACCATCTCCAAACCTCTAAGGGCGGACAGGATAGGCAATCTGCCAGCCCAGATGCACATGTGTTGAGCATTATAAGAAAAGTTAGAGAAGGTAGAGTCAGAGGACTAGCATTAAGCCAAATGAATTATAGGGATATAATTCAGAACAAAAGTCTAATTCTTACGTAAATAATTCTGGAAGAGGCAAAAATGCCCTGCATGACCTTTTCCAGGAAGCTGCCCACTCCTGAATAGATTCCCTCTTCTCTGAACAGAGACTCTTCAGTGTGTAATCTTTCATTAATTTACCCTTCATAAGACTATGTCACTATAAAACTTAACACTAATAGCTTCTCTGCAGACTCCCTAATCCCATTCCCAAAGATTTTGGTGTAATTTTAGGGTGAAGCTCAAGAATCTCCATTTTCAACCAGTAGTCCAAATGATCTGAAGACAGTAATTCACACATTCTGGGATATTCTCTATGGCTTCAACTTTTAACAAAGGGGCTTGTTCCCTACTTCTAACTCCAAGGTCAGGGTCAAGCTCCCAGAATCATATCCCAAAGCCAATGGATTATAATACATATCAAAAATATCTCAGCCAGAGATTGAAAAATCCATGATTAGAACTCAGATCTAATGAGCTTCAAGGGGCATGTCCTTCCCACTGATCCAAGCAGGGTGGCATTGTAACTTAGGGAGGTGTTGTAATTGGTGCTCAGGTATGCAATTCCTGGTATGCAATTCTTGGGATCTACTCGCTTTGAGAAAAGCATATAAAGTTTCTCTTAATATTTATTTCCATACATCATTGCTCAATTTTATTTTCCTATTTCTGACATATAAGCATATGCACAAAGGTCCATGCTTGCATATATATATATACACCTGATAGGAATAGTCAAAAACATTTGGAAACTATTGGTTCAGCTGCCTTTTACCTATGATAGTACCACGGTAGTGTGCCCTAGCCTATGCACCAGAAAGACACTGTGCATGACATCTGACACATTCTGCTGAGAGTTCTCAGGGGACAGAGCAAGAGATGGATGAGCATAATTACTACAAGAGGATTAAACATCGCTGTTCAGAATTTCTAGGCACTGCACATTTGTCTTCTTGACTCCCACCGACTGATTGTGATGTACTGGGCTTGCTGGTACTACCTTCATCTGTCACTTAGCCTGGGTCTTCACAACCATGTGTTTCCCAGAGGCAGGTGGCAAGCAACCCTTTGCAGGCCATGAAGGCATGAGTTCATAGATCGGAGGCTAGGGCAAAAGCCCTCTGGCTCTCCCGTGAACTCTGAAGCATTCAAGGTTCAGTCCCATGGAACTTCTGGAAGAAGGAGCCACATCAGGAAATGAACTTTACTAAGAAGACTGGGCTACATTTATGCAAGGGAATTGCAGCTATTACAACTCATGGTAATGAAGAAAAATGGGTAGAGCTTAGGGATTGTTCAGGATGACCAGCTGGCCTACGAGGAAGAGGGATTTCTGGGATATATTTTCCAAAGGCTTGACCATAATGAAGAAGCTCAAATCTTGGAACTGAGTGCAGGGAAGGTCTAGGTTTGGGAGAACTAGAAAGTAGAGAAAGCTAAGAAGAAGGGCCGCCATCATGAAGATAGCAGAGGCAGAGCCAGTACATACTGTGTACACTGTACAGGGAGGGTGGTGAACAGGCAAGAGCAGTGGCTGGGATCCAGCCCATTTATACTCTGCTTCCAAAGCTGGGTTAATAAGAAAGGGTCCGCTTTATCAAATATATCTACCCAAAGGGCATCCTGATGCGTCCAAAGTACATGGGATGAAGTTTCACCACATTTGTGTCTAAGGAACATTCTGACGACTTTGTTCAAGGCACATTTGTTTGTTCTTTCGGCAGTCCATAGAACCTTCAGTATTTTTCACCAGAAACATAACTGAATTGCATCAATTCTTCTTTGGTCTTCCTTTTCCAGTGTCTAACTTTCATAGGCACATGAGGTGATGGAAGATATCCTGACTTGGGGTCAGCAACACCTTAGATCTCAAAGTACCACTCTTGCTTTCAACACTTCAAAGAGGTCCCGTGCAACAGATTAACCCAAGGTAACATGTCATTGGGTCTCTTGAGTGCTGCTTCCATGAACACTGATTGTGAATCCAACCAAGATAAAATCCTTGACAATTTCTGACTTTTCTGTGTTGACAGTGATATTACCTGTTGGTTAAGTTGTGAGGATTTTTGTTTTATGTATGTTGAGTTGTAATCCATACTGAAGACTGCAATCTTTGGTCAACAAATGCTTCAAGTCCTTTTCAAGTCCAAGCAATGTTGTTTCATCTACATATTAAAGGTTGTTAGTAAATCTTCCTCTAAACTCAATGCCAGTCCCTTCATCAAATTGTCCGATTTCTCTGATTATTTGGTAAGTATAGAAATTGAAAAAGTACGGTTTACACTTTTTTATTGTAAACCAGACAGATTCCCATGTTCTATTACCACAACTGCCTCTTGATCCATGTACAGGTTCCATCTGAGCACAAAGAAGTGTTCTTGAATCCCCATTCTTCTCAAGACTATGCATAGTTTGTAATGGTCCACAGAGTCTAAGGCAGTCTAAGGTTCTCAGCCTGTGGGTTGTGACCCCTTTGGGGATCAGACGATCCTTTCACAGGGATCACCTAAGACCATCAGAAAACACATATTTCTGATGGTCTTAGGAACTGAGACATTGCTCCTCTACCCATCTCCAGGTGGGTCTGCCCACATGCAGATATGCCCACATATGAGTACCCAGCTTGAAGACTGTTACCCGTGCTACACCATGCTTCAAGACAGAATTTCATTTACTTGTCATTAGAAATAAATATTTCACATCGCTTCTCGGTCTTTTGGCTAAGATCAAGTGAAATAAATATTTCACAATGCAGAATTGCATATCGTTTTTGTGATTAATCACTATACTTTAATTATGTTCAATTTTTAACAATAAAAATATACCCTGCATATCAGATATTTACACGATAATTCATAACAGTAGGAAAATTACAGTTATGAAGTAGCAACGAAAATAATTTTATGGTTGGGGTCACCACAACATGAGGAACTATATGAAAGGGTCAGGGCATGAGGAAAGTTGAGAAACACTGGTCTAAGGTCTTCACATAGTCATTAAAACAAAAATAAACATCTCCTTGGTATTCTCTGCCTTCAGCCAAGATGCATCTGTCATAAGCAATGATCGCCCTTGTGACTTCATTCCTTGTGATCATTCCTCTTCTGAATCTGACCGTAACTTCTTGTCAATGTACCATTAAAACCATTTTTGAATGATCTTCAGAAAAAATTTACTTGCATGTGATATCAATGATATGTTTCTATGATTTGCACATACTGTTGGGTCACTTTTCTTCCAAATGGGTACAAATGTGGATCTCTTCCAGTCAGTTGGCCAGGTAGCTGTTTCTAAATTTCTTGACATAGATAAATGAGTGCTTACAGTGTTTTATCAGCTTGCTGAAACACCAATTGGTATTTATTTTTCTTTTCAAAAACTTTTAATCATTTCACTGGGAACTCTTACAGATATAACAATTCTTAGTTCAATCACTTCAAGCAGCATTGTACAATTGCTACTACAATCAGTTTCAAACCATTTTCTTTCCTTTTGACCTCCTTGATATCAGCTCTCCTTTATCGCCCCCCTCCCCCACCCTAATCATCAGAAACCCTACTGGTTTTTTCCTATAATAGTTTTTTTGGGGGGGGCATATCTTACACAATCCAATATATCCATTCACATACAATTCTGTTGTCCAATCCCATCGAGTGGGGTTACAGATCCATCAGAGCTATCTGCTCCCTATTCCCCTCCATGGCCCCTCTTTTCCCATACTCTCAGGGAATCACTACTCCTGTTACTGTTTCTGAAGGGTTATCTCTCTTGGCTTTCATTTATTGAATGATCTTTAATATGCAAATGCACATACACAAATCTAACATGGTAAATGGATAAAAACCATAATAGTAAGGGGAGGAAATATTAAAGAGCCAGAGGATCGTTATGTGTTTCATCAGTGCTAAACCACACCCTGGCTTTATCTTCCTTTCTGTGTAGCCCATCTGAGAGGGATTGTCCAATTATCTTATAGGTAGGTTTTGGGTTTCCACCACATCCATGTGCCTTCACATTGATTTAGTTACTTGTTTTTGAACTTCTAATACCTACTCCCATTGGCACCTCATAATCACACAGGCTGGTGTGCTTCTTCTATGTGGGTTTTGTTGCTTCCCTGCTAGGTGATAACTGCAAGCCTTTAAGAGCCCATAACTTTATCTTTTAATAGCCAGGTACCCTTAGCTTTCTTTACCACATTTGATTATGCACCCATTTTGTCTTCAGCATCATGTCAGGGAAGTGAACATCACACAATGCCACATTATTAGAGCAAACTCTTCTTGTGCTGAGGTAGATTTAAGTGGGTGCCTAAAGTCCATCTTCTTCCTTGTTGCATTTGCTCATATATACATATATAAACAAATACATACTTATGTATTTGTGTATATACATATTTTCCCTTTCTTTTCTCTTTTTCTTTTTCCCTCCTGCCCCACTATCATGTTTAACCATTCGTTCACCTCTCATTAATTTCTCACCAATACAATCTTATTGATCAAACACACCAGAAAATCTACCTTCCTCTCATCATCATTTTTGGAACACTTACTGTTCCCTGTACCCATTGTTGTTGACTCCCCGCTCACCTCCCTTCCCCACGTCCCTACCCTCCCATGGTGCCCAGCAACCACTGGACCAGTCGTTGACTCCATAGGATTAAATATACAGATAGTCACAGACTAACAAAGATCCTGACATAGAGCAGATGGCCATCTCTCTGTTAAATAGAGGGAAGGACATGTTACAAACCATCAGTCCAGTCCCCATTTCTTTCATACCCCAGGTCCCTCTTGCCTAACAACATACTTTTAGTCTTCAGCATTCGTGTTCAAAGGAATGCATGCTAAAAGTCCACATTACTATTCCTGCAGTCAGGGATAGAGCAGTATAGTGCACGCCGATGCACACACACTCACTCCGCCATTATGCCTTTAGACTTTCAGTGTCGCCCCCTTGTGAGTAACCCCCAACCAGTTCAGATGGGGTGCCAAACACTGCCCCTGAGTCAGAAGTCGACAATCAACATTACTCAGGGACTTCATGGCTTCACTACCGTCACTGGTCTGTTGCACTCCCCTCTTGGTCTGCCCTCATGTAAGCGGGCAGACTGGCCATTCTCCCTGAACTGCATCTCCAGGGCTGTTGTCCTCTGCATCACTGTCATCTAGGGAGGGGACGTTGTTTCTTGAGCTGAGGCTGGCCCTACAGTCATCTCTAGGAACAAACTGCTACAGGCAGGAAAATTGCCAACAAGGATTCGCACACTGGTGTGAGGTCTAATCTCATTCTTCCTTTACTGTGAAAATATAAACAGTACCCTCCCCTTGGATGGGTTAGTGCCCTGAAACCCCCCCCCCCCCCCCACGCACCTTGACATAATTTTCCTTCCCCCAGTCCTCTGTGGGCCTTAAAAGCCTTGATGCTTTTCAGCCCAGGTGCTATCACATCTGTTTTTGATGACATATGAATCTTTGGATTTGGTCTGGCTCATGCCAGAATATCTCGTCCTCAGCCAGGGAATTGTGTGTTGTGTCCATTTTCCCTTATGCCCATTCTGCTGTTTGAACTTACTTCAGTGGGCTTATTGTACTTGACCTTTATGCTTGGCTAACTTCATTCAGCACGATATCCTCCAACTCTTTTCACAAGATGAGGTGTGTTATTGTTTCATCACTATTTTTTAGGGATGCATAATATTCTATTGTGTGTAAATGCCAGAGTGTTTTTATCCATTTGTCAATTAATGGAAATTTACGCTGTTTCCATTTTTTTGTGATTATAAACTGTTCAGCAGCAAACACTGGAGAGCAGACGTCTGGTCATGGTCTGTTTCTTATTTCTTCTGGGTATGTGTCCAATAGTGGAATTGCTAGGTCATATGGTAGCTCAATTTCCATCTGTTTTAGTTATTGTGAAATCACTTTCCACAGGGGTTATATGTATCTACACAACCACCAGCAGTGAATGAGCATTCCTATCTCACCACACTGCATCCAACATTTATTGCTTTCTGTTTTCATGAATTGGGTTATCTTTATGGTGGTTAGGTGGTATCTCATGGTTGTTTGGATTTGAATTTCCTGCAAGGCTAATGATCAGGAACATTTTCTCATATGTTCATTGGCCATTTGGATTTCTTCCTTTTTAAATATTCTGTGCAAATCTTTTGACCACATCCTCAGTAGACTATTCAGGGTTTCTTTGGTTTTGTTTTCTTGTAAGCTTGCAGGATTCTGTAGATGTTAGTAATAAATACTTTGCCTGATCTGTCATTACTAAATATATTTTACCAGTCTGTGGGCTCTCTTATTACTCTCTTGAAGAAGCCTTTTTTTCCCCTGGTTGCTACTGCTTGTCACTACTGTTTGTTTTGGTTTTTGTTAGTTAGTTTTATTTTTTTTATTAGGGGCTCATACAACTCATCACAGTCCATACATACATCAATTGTGTAAAGCACATTTGTACATTCATTGCCCTCATCATTCTCAAAACTTTTGCTCTCCACTTAAGCCCCTGGCATCAGGTCCTCATTTTTCTCCTCCCTCCCCACTCCCCCTTCCCTCATGAACCCTTAATAATTTAAAAATTATTATTGTCTTATCTTGCCCTGTCTGACATCTCCCTTCACCCACTTTTCTGTTGTCCATCCCCCAGGGAGAAGGTCACATGCAGATCCTTGTAATTGGTCCCCCCTTTCCAATCCACCCACCCTCTACCCTCCCAGTATTGCCACTCACACCACTGGTCCGGAAGGGATCATCCGTCCTGGATTCCCTGTGTTTCCAGTTCCTATCTGTACCAGTGTACATCCTCTGATCTAGCCAGATTTGCAAGGGAGAATTGGGATCATGATCGTTGTGAAGGAAGCATTTAGGAACTAGAGGAAAGTTGTATTTTTCATCGTTGCTACATCACACCCTATCTGGCTCATCTCCTCCCCAAGACCATTCTGTAAGGGGGTGTCCAGTGGCCTACAAATGGGCTTTGGGTCTCCACTCCACACTCCCTGCATTATTCACTATGGTAAGATTTTTTGTTCTGATGATGCCTGATACCTGATCCCTTCGATACCTCATGATAGCACCGGTTAGTGTGCTTCTTCCATGTGGGCTTTGTTGCTTCTGAGATAGATGGCCTCTTGTTTAAATTTTGATGAAGTCTTTTGAAGTGAGTGTTTTATCTTTAGTAGGTACCACTCATCTATTTTATCTTCCTCTGGGTGTGCATCCCTCCTTATTTCTGACAGCCCATGTTTCCCCTGTGTTAAGGTTCTTAGTTTTGTCCTAATATTCACATTGATGATCCTGATAGTCTTGGGATTTAACTCGAGGTCTGTGATCCATCTTGAATTTGTTCTTGTGTATGGAGGGAGGTGAGGGTCTTGCTTCATTCTTTTGCAGGCTGATATCCAATATTTCCAGCACCATTTATTTAAAAGGGCATCTGATTCCCGTTTGAAATTTTGGGGGCGTTTGACAAAGATCAGTTGCCTGTATTCTGCAGTTTTAATTTCTGGATTTTCTGTTCTTATCGTTGTTCTGAATATCTGTCGTTATACCAGTACCATGCTGTTCTGACAGCTGTGGCTGTGTAATGTTTTAAAATCAGGTAATACAAGCCCGCCCACTTTGTTCTTCCTCTTGAAGAGTTCCTTGCCAATTTCTTTGGAAAAAAAGGATGCTGGAATCTGTATCGGCATTGGATTGAATTTATACAGTTCCTTTGGCGAAACTGACATTGTTGCAAAATTGAATCTCTGATCCATGGGAATAGGATATTCTTCCATTTGTGAAGGTCCCCTTTGGTTTCTTATAATAATGTTCTATAGTTTTCCCTGTACAGATATTTTGTTTTCTTGTTATATCATTAGTTGGGTAGGGCTTCAGACAGTCTTGGAGAAGGAATTACAATGGCATTGGGAAAAGGAGACCTTAGCTCGACCCAGCTGTTTTCTCCATATGTGGGAATCAGAATGGGGAGTCTGAGCCAAATCACACAGCACAGGAATATGGACCCTGTGTCTAGGCTCACTACTTGGCCTCCTTACCAGCTTGTCTCTGATTTGCATGAAGAGAGGTTTAAGTAGTATATTCTACTTCTGCACTGTATTCCCAGAAAGTCATCAATTGGTATTGCATCAATTTGTTGAGCCTTGGTTTTAGCTAATGCCTTCAGTACAGCTTTGGATACTTTTCTTCAGTAACATAGTTCTTGTTCATATGCTACCTCTTAAAATTGTTAATTTTTTTTCTCAAGCTGCCTAATGAAATTTTCTTTTCAGGTCGTTGACTACATAATTCCCTCCATTTGCCTTAGCTACTCTATGATTAAGAGCAGTTTCAGCATCTCTTCAGACATCCACTTTGTTCTTTTCTTTCTTTCCTGTCTTTTGAATGACATTTTTCTTCCTTTATGAATGATGTTCTGATGTCTTCCCATATCTCTCCAGGTCTTTCATTAGTGCTCAATGCCTATATTTAAGGCTACACTGTCAGACCCCCAGGACCAGCACCACAGTCTCCCGGCCTGAATCACCAAACCACTGAGGCATCTCACCTGATTGGCATACACAGCCCCACCCTGTGGCCTGCAAATATTCGCCCTGTGTCACCTGAGAGGGACATTTAACCCACCCTCCAAACAAAAGAATAAGCTGTGATGAGATGAAAACCCCAGAGGGACAAAGGCTAATCCCACCCCCTGCCCCAGGGAAGTTAGCTATGGGAAGCCCACAGAAGCTTTCCCACTAACCTCCCAAAAAGAGAGCCTAGAGCTCTATGATGTCTGGGAAAATGGCACTGAGCACCTCCAAAATGATATGCAGACAGCAAACTGCTTTGACAATCTCAACAACAAGTTAGGAGGGGGAAAGGGGCATTGTCCGAGAAAGTCCTAAACCTAATGGTGTTCATAGAATAAGAAGACAGTGATTTACTACAGAAAGAAATCTTCAGAAAGCTGCTTGGAGTCATACGGGATTTGAGAGAAACCATACAGAAAACATATGACACGATAGAGAAGATCAAGGGCACAGACCAAAGGGAGATATAGAATTAAGAGACAAGGTAACAAATGCAAATTCACCGACTTCACCAACAGACTAGAAGAAGCAGAGAATCATTCCCATGACCTCGAGTATAACTGGAAAGACTACAATAAACAAAAATACAGTCAAACAAGATAATCAGAGAAGCAGAAGAAAACCTGAGACCAATGTCTGATGCTATGAAACACAATATTAGAATAATTAGATAGCAGAACAAGACACAATGAAGTACTCAATGGCAAAAATAGCAAGGGGATACTTAGAGGAAAACCTCCCCAGCTTAATGATTGAAAACCAGGTAACCATTCAGGAGGCCGAAAGGAGACCAGCTAGACTGAATCCCAAGAAGAATTTGCCAAGGCATACAATAGTTAAACTATCCAACTTTGAGGAAAAAGAGAAAATCATAAGAGAAACTAATGGAAAAAAAATAGTCACCCATAAAGGTACCCAAATAAGAATATGTTTAGACCTATCAGCAGACACAGTGAAGAAGAGGAGAGGGTTGAGCAACATATCCTGAAAGTTGAAAGAAAATAATGTAAACCCAAGAAAACTCTCCCCAACCAAATTATCTATCAAGATAGATGGAGAAGTAAGTCTTCCTGGACAAGGAAACACTCAAAGAGTATGTTAACAGAAACCCAGCTCTACAAAAATTTCTTACCAACTCAGTATGGGCAGAAGAACAGTAACTGAGCACAAGTAAGAGACCACCACATAAAGCAACTCCACCCAGAGGGCAACACATTGAAAACAGGCCCCAAGATAGTATTGGCACAATAGTGAAAAGAAGGCAAGAATGAACACCCCCTCACACCACTCCCAAAACACACTGATAAAAAGGGAGGTAGGAAAATACCCAACAGAAAAGGTATGAGATGATATCACAAAGCCCACAGATGGGTATAATAACTCTGAATATCAATGAACTGAACTCACCCATTAAAAAACAGAGACTAAGTTGCAGGCTTAGAAAACAAAACCCATCATTCTGCTGCCTAAAATAGACAGACCTCAAGCTTGCAAACCTCGAGTTTAAACTCCAAACTATTAGGGCCACTAATGAGGTATTTGGGACAAACCTAAAAACTTTGACACAGGGAATACATAGGATATCAGATATAAGGAAGGACACAAGCACAGAGGAAGCACAAATTGGCAAGTGGGACATACTGAAAATAAAGCACATATGTACATCAAAAGAATTTGCCAAGAGAGTAAGAAAAGAGCCCACAGACTGGGATACATCTTTAGCAATGCCACATCAAAGGCCTTCTTACTAAAATTACAATACTCTGCTACCCTACAATAAGAAAAACAAATAGCCCATTGAGGAGGTGGGCAAAGGACATGAACAGAAATTTCACAAGGGCAGGAGGTTCAAATGGCCAATAAACATGTGAGGAAATGTTTCCAATCATTAGTCATAAGGGAAATGCAAATTAAAACAAAATTAAATACCACCTAACACCCTCAAAGAGAGTCCAATTCAAAAAATCTGACAGCAACATGTGTTGGAGGAGGTGTAGGGAGATAGGAAATCTTGTGCATTGCTGGCAGACCTGTAGGTATGGGCAGCCATTCTGAAAATATATTTGGTGATACATAAACCAAATGGAAATCGAGCTACCATATAACCTAGCAATCCCCCTACTGGGCATCTCCCCAGAAGAAGGAAGAAACAGACCATGGCCAGCCATCTGTGCTCCAATGTTCATTACGCCACAGGGATGGATTTTAAAACTCTGGTAGATTCATACAATGGAATACTATGCATCCCTAAAAAGCAGTGATGAATGTATGAAGCACATTGTCTCATGGGAAAAGTTGGAGGAAATCATGCTAAGTAAAGCAAGCAAAGCATAAAAGAACAAGTACAACACGAGTCCACTGAGATAAGGTTACAAGGGACAAGGGGCATATATGCATAAATTCCCAGGGCAAGGATCAGGAACACAACACTGGCAGGGGTCAGACCCAACCCAGAGATGCATATGGCAGCCAAATAAAAGGAGGGGAAAGAAAAAAATAAAGAAGATATGGGTAGTTTGGAAACAGGGCCTTAAGCCACCCATAGGGAAGGTATCACTTATGTCTCCACAGGAAAGGGAGTGAGGAATCAGACCTCCCTGGTACATCAAACTTTGAGGGCAACATACTGGCATAAAGCAGCTAACTAACAGCGAGATCTTTGGGGTCAGCCCCAATCCCAGCTATGTCAACTTCTTCCCCAGAAGAAAGCACTACAGAAGACAGCATTGAAGATACAACCCAGGGAGAGGGGCAGGTCTGCCCAGACCACAGGAAAGCAAACTAAAAATGAGAGAGGGAGGGAGGGAGAAAGAGAAAGAACAACATCCTGGCCCACCAAGCCCAAGGACAACACTCCTGCCAAGGCATAGAGAGGACTGTAAGGCCGACCCCACCACAAGACATGGCATTCCCTCCCTGACCCACAGTGTTGCAAGGGACAGCACTGGAGCCACAGTGCAGGAATTGTGCCTGGTCCGAATTCTCCACACTGTGGCAAAACACAAAGGGAACGCAACAGAGCAGTAAGGGAAGCAAAGCAGCAAAGTCCCCGAGGAATCTCAAAAATAGACTTCAGATTTAGAGGGCAGGGTTTGGCACATTCAATCAAAAACATACATAAGGTCAGCAGACAGACCTGGAACTATTTATAGCCTACCCCACACCCCTTTTCTTGACTCGCCCCCGCCATGTCTAGCTATATAAAATAGGCAAGCAAGATAAATAATCCCGAGGAGGAAACAACAGGACCAACTGTTTGGGGGCACAGGGGAGAGGGGGAGGTGGGGGAAAGGGAGTGGAGCCAACAAACCCAGAGACAAGGGAACAACAAGAGATCTAAAATCAATGGTGAGGAGGGTGTAGGATGCCTGGTGGAGTTTCATCAAGGGCAATATAGATAAGAGGAATTAAAGAGAGTTAAATGAAGGTCAAACATGATAGTGGGACAGGATAAAAGTAAAAGGAATAGAATAAAAAACTAGGAGGCAAAAAAAGACATTTAAAGAGGTATAAATATAAGCATGTACAGATGGAAATATGTTAATATAATTAATATATAGCAATGGGGATATAGACTTATACACATATGTTAAGTACTAAGGAAGCAGATGGGCATTGGGTTTCCCCTCAAGTGTTCCCTCAGCACAATAACACTTTGCTCTAATAACATGGCACTCTATGATGATCACCTTCCTGACATAATTGCTGAAGACAAAATGGGTGCATGAGCAAATATGATGAAGAAAGATAATGGTGCCCGGCTATCAAAAGATATCTTAAAGGGTTGAAGAGAAACAAGCAGCCATGTAGCTGAGAAGCAACAAGGCCCACATGGAAGAAGCACAGCAGCCTGTGTGATCATGTGGTGTAAACAGGATCAGGTATCAGGCATCAGAAGACCCAAAATGTGCAATCATACAGATGCAAATAAGGGACATTGTAGTGGAGACCCAAAGCCCATCTGTAGAACACTGGACATCCCCTCACAGAAGGGCCACAAGGAACGGACAAGTTAGCCAGGGTGCAATATAGCGCTGATGATGACGCACAAGATTCCTGTAGTTCTTCAATGCTTCCTCTCCCCACTCCCCACTATCATGACCCCAGCTCTACATTACAAACCTGGCTAGACCAGAGCATGCACACTGGTACAGATAAGAGCTCTGGACACACGGAATCCATGACAGATACTTCCACCCAGGCACAGTAATGAGAATAGCGATACCATGAGGGCAGGGGAAAAGTTGGGAAGGAAGGGGGAGAAAAGGGGAAGTGATAGCAAGAATCGATGTATAACCCCTATCTCCAGGTAGATGAACAACAGAAATGTGGGTGAAGGGAGACAACGGATGGTGTAAGATATGAAAATAATAATTTATCATTCATCCAGGGTTCACAGGGGTGGGAGGGGGAAGGGCGGGAAAACAGAGGAGATGATACCAAGGCTAAAGCAGAAAGAAAATGTTTTGAAAATGATGGTGACAATATATGTACAAATCTGCTTGAAACAATTGATGTATGGATTTTGATGAGTTGTAAGAGCCCCATATAAAATATTTATAAAAAGAAGGAAATATTACATTTAAGCAGTTTACAGCTATATTTATCATGCAGTGTTCTCTTGTTTAAATTGATACTAAATATTATGAAAATTCTGTATGATCTGGTATTGGAGAAGGCCCATGGGGATAAGGGTGACTGATAGCTCTGGGGCTACACAACCATTAGCTATACCACCATCTAATTGGGTAGCTCAAGGACAATCATTTACCTTGTCAAAATCTCCACTTCCTCATCTGTAAAGGGAGAATATGATACTCACCACATTTAAGCAGAACTGTCCTGGAGAACACTTTTCCCTGAGGACATTTTCCCCACCCCCTCAGCCGGCCTTGGCCTGGCCTCAGGTAATCTGGTTTAACATCACAATGGAATGCAGGTATGTCAGGGCCCTTAGAGCAGCAGTTTTCAACCTGTGGGTCAAGACCCCTTTGGGAGTCGAAAGACCCTTTCTCAGGGGTCACCTAAGACCATCAGAAAACATACATTTAGGATGGTCTTAAGAACTGAGACACCACTCCTCTATCTGTCTCCAGGTGGGTCCACCCACATACAGATATGCCCACATACGAGTGCGCAGTGTCAAGACGGTTACCCAGGCTACACCATGCTTCAAGACAAAATTTCATTTATTTGTATTAGAAATAAATATTCCACCATATATAATTACATATTGTTTTAGTGATTAATCACTATGTGTTAATTATGTTCAATTTGTAACAATGAAAATACATCCAGCAGATCAGATATTTACATGACGATCCATAACAGTAGGAAAATTACAGTTATGAAGTAGCAACAAAAATAATTTTATGGTTGGGGTCACCACAACACGAGGAACTGTATTAAAGGGTCGCGACATTAGGAAAGTTGAGAGCCACTGCCTTAGAGCAATTCTTGTTTAAATTACCCCTCTCCTCTTATCAAGAGATGCTGTCAGTCTTTGTCTCCGGGACAGGAGTGTCCATTTCCCTCCCCCACGAGGAGGACAAGCTAGAGAGGAAACCCAGGAATGGGATCATAAACCAAGGCGCCTGAAACTTCACCTAAATACACTTTTGTTCTACTTCTGTCAATACCACTTAGTGATATATGTAACTAGCTTTTTCTTCTGTTTTCTATAATCTACTGTACCTCCATAATATAAAAGAAAATTGGCCAGGGCAAAGGGGGCTGCAGTCTGGACAGAGGTTCCCTTTGAACATTTGCGCTGTAGCCCAGGCTAGCCTGATGTTAAAAATAAGACTTCCATAATTCTAATTGGACATTGTAGTGGTCTTCTTGTATCTGAATTTGCAACAAAGTACTGCCTAAGGCTATTGTGAGTAAGAGTTGAATGTATATACGTATATTGCTTAGAACAAAAAGTGCCCATGGTCAGGAACCAATAAATACTAGCTGTTGTAACTTTTACAAGAGTCTGGTTCTGGTTCTGGTTCCGTTGTTTTGTGGTTGTTTGTTTTACTGTTTTCATCTCAGATCCAAAAGGTTTTTGTTAACATCCAGTTCTGAGTTCAAGGTCCTTTTAAATAAATTCTTGTTTCTTAGGTTTGTGCCAATCACATTTCCCTTTGTAGCCAAACCTTTTTCTGTATAGATTTTACCACTGAAGAACACATGCCTACAATTCTATGGTACTACTAAGGAGCTTGGTAGTGTAACAAGTAAGCTTTCTTAGTTGCTAACCAAAAAGTTGGTGGTTTGAATCTTCTCTTTAGCTCTGTCAGAGAAAGATGGGCAATCTGTACCCATAAATATTAAAAACAACATTATAATAAAGTCTATTCCAACTCACAGTGACCCTATAGGACAGAGTAGAATTGCCCCTGTAGGCCTCCAAGGTTGTAAATCTTAAGGGGAAGCCTCACCTTTATCTCATGGAGAAACTGGTGCCTTAGAACTGCTGACCTTTTGGTTAGCAGCTGAGTGCTTTAACCATTGCACCACCTAGTCTCCTCTGTGAAGAGTGCACAATAGAAAGGGTGGGCCATTCTACTCTGTCACGTGGGGTTAAAATGAATTGGAAATCATTTAATAACAACAAGGTGCCTTGCTGGGTTACACAGTGGACGGCTAGTGGAAAAGTCAGCGGGTTGAATCCACCTGCCACTCCATAGGAGAAAAATGAGGCTTTCTGCTCCTATAGAGATTTATAGCTTTGAAAACCCACCAAGGCAATTCTACTCTATCCTATAGGGTCTCTAGGAGTCTTAATCACCTGGGGTAGGGAGTTTCTGAGTTTAGTAACAACAACAGTGGTATTGTTTAAACCCCAATTTTCATAGGGAAAGGAGAACAGGAAAGAAAAAAACTCGGTGTGAACCTAAAGCGATTAACAAGGACTCAGACTCTCCCCAGGCTAAAATAGCAGCCCATTTATCAAGACTGAACCCCAAAAGGTCAAGTCCCACCCTGAGCGAGGTCTCTGGACATTGGCACATGGGGGTATGCAGACAGAACCCTATGGCCAAGACAGGCCAAACTGTCAGGGGCAGAGAGTCCACGGGCTTGCAAGTTATAAGCAAGAAGACAGGAGCTGAGGAAGGCTTGGGAAAGGGACTTCCTACTGTAGGATGGGTGGTACTACATTTTGGTTAATTTAATTACATTGTACATGCCAGTTGGAGAGCTCACAATTTGAAGGATCCCTGTGGGGAATCCCTTTGTTCTTCAAATAATTATCCCCCTAATTTATTTGCTTATGTTTGGATCTTCATATATTGGGTTTGTTTATTTATTTATTTCTACCCAGGAACAATAGGGCCCAACTCAGCTGGGAATGAGCAGTTGCTTTGAATTAGGCACTGTTTGGAATAAACCACAATCAGTTTAGTAAAATTCTGATTATATTAGCCTTGCAAATAGGCTTGCCCAGGGTTAGTAGCAGTGCATTCTGGGTAAGTGGGGGTGGGGTAGAAATCATGATTTCAGGATATAGAAGGGCTGGGAGGATCTCAGAGCTGTCAGGTATACCATAGCTCCAAACAATTGATAGTCAATTACTATTTAAAACACACTTAGCCAAGTGTGGGCAAATCATCTTTGAAAGCTATCATTTGTCTAATGGTAATTTCCACTCACTGGTCATAGTTTTAACCTGCTGGGACCACAGGAAACAAATTTGCTTTCCAAGATGAAATCTATTTTTAGGATCTTTTTCTCTTTAAACAAACAAAAAACAAAACAAAAACCCCAGAAATTCTTGATTTCATCAGCCCTCTCTCCTGTTTCTTCCATCGCAGAGAAATGGTTAATGAGCTACAGTAGATAGTCTAGAGAGAATATGCAGCCACTAAAATGATCACTAGGAAGTATAAAGGGAAATTCTGAATGTTAACAGAAGAGCAGATTACAAAATTGGAAGGAGGCCATCTCCATAATGCTGGACACTTCAGATTCCTTTGTGCTTTTGCATTTGGTAATTGTAAAAATAATCTGGCAACAGGACAAAACACTTATGATACGGACAAAAGAAGGATCTCCAACTTCCCTAACCATCACACCTGCTGGCGTCTGGATAACTTGTATTAGAACAATAGAAATTCATCACAATTAGAGATCCCAGGGTCTTGCCTATTTGCTGAATCTCTAAGGGTTGGTTCTGGGAACCTGTGTTTTTAACTTGCTCCTCAGGTGTTCTGATGAGCAACAAGGTGTGGGAGTTGCTCTCTAATGATCAAAGTAAGAAGGACATTTCTGTATTCTGTGCCAGTGTTTCATGCATGCAAATGTGTACTCAGTTTGGGACACAAACATTCTCACGTGACTGAAAATTCAGTGATTTTGAATCCAAATGTTTGCTTAATATAAGAAGAAAGTCGAAAGCAGAAAAACATTTCCAATAATTATAGATAACTAAGGAAATCATTATTAACATTTATAGGTGAAATTGGTCATTTTTCCCAGGTGCTATTTCTATTTTGTTTATTGTAATGGAGCCCTGGTAGCATAGTGTGCTGCTAACCACAGGGTCAGCAGTTCAAAACCACTAGCCACTCCGAGGGAGAAAGACAGGGCTATCTACCCTGTGATGAGTAAACAGTTTCAGACAGCCACAGGGACAATTCTACCCTGTCCACTTCAGTGGCTGTGAGTCAGCATCGACTTGATGACAGTGAGTGAGTGAATAGTTAATTTTATGTGTCAACTTGGCAAGGTGATGGAGCTCAATTATCTGGTCAAACACTAGTCTAGACGTTGTTGTGAAAGTATTTACATGTGACTGACATTTACAAACAACTGAATTGAGTAAAGCAGATTACCCTTCATCATGTGGAAGGGTCTCATTCAATCAGCTGAAGCCATAACAGGCAAAAAATGTGGCTTAGTAAAAGACAAAAGGCCCCTGACTTAGTGGTGAAAACGTTCTGCTCCTAACCAAATGGTTCCGAGTTCAAAGTCACTCCATGGGAGGCTATCCTAGATTAGATATGTCACAGGAATTTCTGGCCTGTCGATACGGAATAGAAGGTGGCTGGTGATGCAGAGTTAGGCTCATCTGCTAACGGAAAGGATGGTTTAACCCCATCCAGGGCATCTTCTGAAGAACTTGGTGGTCCACTTCCCTAAAGATGATATCCTAGAACCCCGACTCTTTCCCAAGGGATTGCTGTGAGTCAAAATCCACTCAACAGCAGCAAAGAGAGATAGCTCTAGATCTAGGTCTGTATTGGTTCTATGTCTCTTTGTTGTTATAAAGTGCCATCACATCAGTTCCCAGTCATAGCCACCCTCTGTACAGCTGAGTGGAATCCGGCCTGGTCCCCACCATGCTCATCATTGTTGTCATTTGGGGGCCTCACTGTTGCAGCCACTGTGTTACTCGTCTCACAGAGGGTCTTCTTTTCCGCTGTCCTCTTCCTTTTCTACTTCTCTGGAGACCCCGATTGCCGTCCACTGACTGAGCTGCTCAAGCAATACTGCCGCCTACAGTGTCTTTAGGCATCATACCAGCATTTGTTTTCACACTCACAAACTCTTCACTAGGTTTGACAACTGTCCTATTATTAGCCGTTATTATACTTACAAATAACGTTGTGACAAACATAACTGCGTGTAAAGCATTTTCTTTTGGAGTATTTCAGAATGTGTGCCAAGAAATAAAGTGGGATCACAACAGATGGTCTTCCTTTCCAAAAAGATAAGGTCGTCATAATCACCTAAATAAGTCTATCAAATAGGTCAGCCCATTCCCTAAGCATCTCTGTGCTGGAGTATTTCATTTTACACGGAAACGTTACAATTGAGGTTGGTAAGGGAAAAATACCTAAAAACCACCGATGTGCACAGAACTCCTTCAACAAGGCACCCCCAAGCATCATCACAACAAGGCACCCCCAAGCATCATCATGGTGCTGCGACCCAGGCGTCCATGCAGTGGAGCAGACACACAAGGGAAAGCTTTCCGATGAGGGTCTTTCTGGACTTCTGGGTGATGTCTGAGCAGGGAAGGTCTTTTACACTGTGGTCCTCTATCATGAGGAGAGACTCAGCAGCACCCACACGGTGTCAGCACATGGTCGTGGGTGAGGGGAGAAGCTGACTGACAGAAAGAGAATCCAGAGCGAGCCCTCCTTACTGTGGGTCTCAGATCCTCCTAGAGATATAATGAGCATCACAGGCACTGAGTGGGCTGCTCGAGGATCCTTTATGAGCACAACAAGCTGGGTTTGATTAGGCTAATTCAGCAACAGTCGTCCACCAGGGAGAGGAGGGGGGAGGGAAGGGAGAACTGGGAGGGATAAGGTAATGCTTTGAGGGTGAGGAGAATACTGAAAATTTAAAGAAATAGTACATTGTTCATGCCCAATGTTAAATAGTGTGCCCAGTGGGCAAAGCATCTCCCCTTGTAAGAGGTTGTTCGAGAGTGACAAGAATCATGACGTCATTCATGGCCTGTCCCATTTGCCCTTAGCCCTCCTCCGAGCACCCTGTAGCTATGGTAGCTGTTTCCCAACACACTAATGGCTTCCCCCTTGACATGTCTGCATCTCGCGGCTTCCCTGCCTCTTGGTTTCTCAACACCTGGAGTTTACTCAGCTGCTTAACTAAGAGGACATTAGTAACCCGGGAACAACCCTCAACCAATGGGGGCTGAGCGCAGGTGAGGCAATGGCAGCTTCCATCCCATCTCGAGATGGTTCTGAGGAATGTTCTACAGTGTTTCTGAGAGTCTACAAGGGCGGTTGAGCTCATGTTGCCCTCAGCAGTTACTCACACCTCATTGTCTTCTCTACTATTCAGCTGAATATCAGATTCCAATCCTGGACCCCATATAAATAATAATTCATTTGGAAAAGGGATCTTGGGAAGTGTGTCTTGAAATGGGAAGATTAGTTTTCACTATCTAGTTGAGTGCTAAATACAACCTCATATATTCTTATAAGAGGGATCAGGTCACTATATTCTTATAAAAGGAATCAGGTCATTATATCCTTATAAGAGGGATCAGGGAGATTTAATAAACACATATAGAGGAGAAAGCAATGTGAAGATGAAGCACAGAGAGCTTTGAAGATTAGTCCCTTCGAGATTAGAGTGATAGGACCACAAACCAAGGAATGCTGGTAGTCACAAACCAAGGAAACAGGAAGAAATGGACTTTCTTTTCAACTTCTCAGGGAGTATGGCGCTTTTGAAACAATGTTTTCAGCCCTGTGCTGTGATTCTTCACTGCTACCCTCCAGAACTGTGAGATCATGCATTTCCGTTGTTTTCCGCCACCAAGCTTTTGGTCATTGGTTACAGTAGCCACAGGATACTCATATGTCTCCTGGTTCCCTGTCACATTTTGTTCACGTTCTCATCTGTGCTTCCCATGACCACATCTCAAATAAACAGCAGGCACCCAAATTTGAATGCAACTATGATAATAGAAAGTTGTTAATCCCATTTGGCTGCTTAGTTTTAGAGTTCCAAAGGGCGCCAGTGATTTCCCCAAGATGTCATGAGGCAGTATGAGAACCAGAATGGACTCATCAACTAGTGTTTGTGCCTCAAAATCAAATAAATAACAAATTCTTCAGCATCTATAAGACACTGCATAGGGACTGGGAGTGCCTAGCACAGTGAAAGAGGAAATTGTTCGCATCGTGCTATATGTTAACAGCAGCACTCATCTAGTTCAGTTTCTTTACTTGTAAGCATGTTTCTCCAGAGCTTACTGCTTGCTAGGAACACACTGCATACTATAGGAACACACACAGAGTGGATGAGGTGGGGGTGATGGTGTTATTGTTGGGTCCCAAATAGAAAATTCTAACTCATAGTGACCCCATATGACAGAACAGAACTGCTCATAGGATCTCCAATCATATCACCCACTCTTTCCCCCAGGGAACCAACAGCCTTCCCAGGGCTCCTTTAAAGAAAGGAAGTAGGTTTTTAATTCTCCAGTAATGGAAGAGAGCTTCGAAGAGACCATGACATTGAAATTGGATCTGAAATAATGTGAGGAATTTAGCAAGGTGTACAACAAATGAGAAGAGGATATTCTATGAACACCTGACTCATGCTACAGGCAAATCCTGATTGCTGGGTGCATGCAGACTAACATCCTGTGACTTTTGGTACTGAATGTTCCCCCAGGAAACATTTTCTTCCAGGGTTACAGGCAGACCTGCTATGCCAGTATTTGTCTAGTAAATGCCTGGACAGAAAACAGCATTCAATCCTCAAGCTTTCCTTGAACACCGACTACGAACACAGCCTCCAAAAATGCTTCAGAGGTCTGGCAGTCAGTTGAATGAGTGAATGAATGAATAACTGTTGTGCAGTGTGAGGAGGTATAGAGTGTAATTGAATCAAATAAGGGAGGATGGTGATGGTAGGAAAAATCTTAGGCTAGATTCTTTGAACATTAACTCATTTTCTTAGCTGTAAAATACAGCTAATGATATTTTTCCTTGCAGGGTAGTTCTAAGAGTTTGCAATAAGGTAATTCATGTAGCCCATCATCAAGCAGATAGTAGGTGTTCAATAAATGACTGAATCTTGTGTTATTATTTCTAGTTAGGATAAATGTATTGAAACGTGTTGGGTGTCATGCACTGGACTGTAAAATCTTCCTTGGTGGGTGTGAAATTTTAGTATTTAGCATCTCTCACTCTCTTTGGGGTGTTTGCTTCTTAATAGAGCAAATGTGCTCATCTGAAGTGCCCCAAACAGATGACAGGTCTTCGCAGGTACTGAGCCCCTAATTCCTGGAGGTGACTGTGGGAGGGGGCGGGGGTGGGCAGCTCAATGTGCTCCCTTTCTCTGGGTTTGCTAATGGGTCATCTGGTGACTCTTGCAGGCAGTTCAAGTTTTATCATTTTCTAACAGTGTCACGACCTGGAATGTGTTGGGAGGCTCTCTAATTAAAAAATTTTAAACTACAAGAAGAAAATGATATTAATTAATAGAAAGAAATCAATCACTAAAGGCAGACTTTAAGACATCAGTGGGGCTACCTAAACTCAAAATCCAACATGTTAAACCAGAGGACAGTTCTTGAGTAAATCAGAATGCCAGCAATAGAAGCACCAAAAATATGAAATACCATAATCTTGGTCACCTCAGAGAACTGCGGAAGTAGCTGGGAATGCAGGCTAAGATTCCAGGACTATTGTTCCAAAACCACACCACAAAAAGGGCCTTAAGCAAACATTGTGATTGCTACCTCACTGAGTATTAAATAAACACGCCATCATACAACTTACCACCCCATCCTACAACCTAGCAGCAGGTTCCAGATGCTGCAAGCCCTCCCCATACTGAAAGAAGTACGATGCTGCCAACACCTTGCCATATGAGTCCTTTTCTCCAGTTGCAGACTTCTAATCCATGTCTCCAGAATGAGTCTGAAGGTCAAGCCAAGATAACAGAGTTGTGCCATGGTTGAGACCCAAGTTCTCAGGTTCTGCCTTAGGGAGCGTGTACTCTTAAAAGAGAAACTCACCAACTTGTGTGAAAGTGCACAATGATGCTGGCTAGCCAGAAAGCACAGCACACATCTATCATAGTCTTTACACAATCACTTGTTAAATTGCTTTTAAATTATTGTATTATGTTTTCATATATGAGTTCATGTCTCTTTATCACTGACTTCTTTTATTCATAAACAATATGACATAAAATCACAGCATATAAAAAATAGAAAAAGTGAAATATTGAAGCCAAAATAGGAAAACAGGCAGGTATATTTCCCACATCACACCTTCCACAATGAATTAGGGAAACCCTGGGATTTCAAGGGGCAAAGTCTGAAAACCTTTGATTTGCATATTTGATCAGGCAGAAGAAATGTCAAAGAACTTGAAAATAGACCACTTGAAATGACCTAGTCTTAGCTAAATATGAAGATCATAAGCAGAGTCTAGGAGAATTATGGGACATCATCAAGCACACCAATATATGCATAACTGGAGTCTCAAAGGAAGAGGAATGAGAAAAGGAGGCATAGAGAATATTTGTTAAAAATGTGGAAGACTTCCCAGATTTTTGACGAGACATGAATCTACACATTCAAGAAGCCCTGGAATGATAAATGCAAGGAGAATCCAAATAAGGCATCTTATAACCAAAATACCTATAGCCAGACAAAGAAAATGCTGAAAGCAGCCAGAGAGAAATGACTCATCACATTCAAGTACTCCCCAGTAATATGAACAGCTAATTTCTCCTCAGACATCATTGAGGCCAGGAGGGTAAGTGATGACATTTTAAAAGTTCTAAAAGAAAAACTACTGTCAATCAAGAATGTTATATATGATAAAAATCGTCCTTCAAAATGAAGGATCGACTAAGATCTTTCCAGATAGAAAACAGCTGAGGCCATTCCTAACCACTAGATCTGTTTTATAAGAGGTGCTACTGGAAGATCCCCAGGCTGAAATGAAAAGAACACCATTGCAGTAACTTGAAGCCAAACTGCAGTGAAGGTAAATACGAAGGTAAACATAAAAGGCAGGCGATTGTATTTTGGGTTTGTGACTCCTCTTTTTATCTTCCACATGAGTTGAAGGACAATCTTATGGTATTACAAAGTATGAAGATAGTATTTCTGGCAACAATCACATAAAAAAGCTTAGGACAAAGCTGTGTGGAGGGGGGAGGTTAATTTTTGAAGTTAAACTGGTATCAATTCAAACTAGATTGCCCTAAATTTAGGATGGTTATGTATTCCCTCTGGTAAGCACTAAGAAAACTTACTATATGCACAAAATGAAGTAAAAGAGAAATTTTTTAAAATGCACTACAAAAAAATCAGTTAATGACTAAAGAGGAGGCCAAAGCTGTAGGACTAGAGACCCTGAAGAAAGACCAAAGAGGGATGGGATGATGGACTGCTGAAATGTTAAGCCCTGTGTCATAAGGTAGAGTAGCGCCTTTATAGGAGGCGTGGACATGCACACACGTAAGCCCCTCATGATGCTGTTGTTGTTGTTGTTGTTGTTGCTGTTGTTAGGTGCCAGTGCATTGGTTCCGGCCCATAGGACCCATGTACAACAGAATGAAACACACCTAGTGCTGCTCCATTCTGGCGATTGTTCTTGGTTTTAAGCCCATTGCTGCAGCCCTGTGTCCATCCGTCTTTTCCAGGGCCTTTCTCTTTCTTGCTGCCCCTCCACTCTGCCAAACATGATGTCCCTCTCCAGGGACTGGTCTCTCCTGACACCATGTCCAAAGCGAGCCCCTAATGGATTGTCTTGAATGCCAAGGGTTGGCATCCCCAACGCAGCATTTTGTATGAATGGGGTGTACTGATAGCACGCATGTGTTCCACAAGGAAAAAGCATGAGGCACTGTAATGACCCAAGAGTAAAATACCATTTTGGAAAAACCAACAAAAAGAATCTGTGTTAATACAGAAACTACAAGCATCCATAACCATAGAAAACTCACCAGAATCTAAGAGGCAACAACCAGCTAGTGGTAGATAAGTAGGGGAAAATATTTCAAAAATTCATAGGAATTTTGATGGTCCGCTATTAAAATATATAAATAAACACACTGTCCTTGAGTCCATGCTGATTCATATCGACCCTATAGGACAGGTAGAACTTCCCTGGTGAGTGTCTGAGTCTGTAACTGTTTATGGGAGTAGAAAGCTCCATCTTTCTTCAAACTGCAAACCTTGAGGATCACAGCCCAATACATTACCACGATGCCACATAGGTCCTATAAAGTGAGTTCTCGCTTCTAACAAGAAAGAATACAAACTTTGTTCCATCCCTGTAAAAATGAATTTAAAGATCTAAGAAGCCAAAAGTGTTAGTAAATGAGAGATGCACTTATGTCCACCCTGAGGCCTGAAGTCTAAACAATACCAAAACCAACACCAAACAGGAAAGTCATGAAGAGAATATGGAACAAAATGTGTCTAGACAAAGCAAAATTAAATATTGAAATGGAAGAAGTCTTTCTTTAAAAGATTATTTAGAGAAATTGAAATATTTTCTTATGAATTGGATGAAGCCTTCCAGAATAGGTCCGCACTTTTACATCCAACAATTCACACACACTTTATTGCACCTAATTCAGTGCAATTCCTTTAATGTAACATCGATCACCCCACTTCCCCTCTGTGTTTCCTGTTTCCATTCCTTCTCTTGTAAACCTTCTGAGCTTTGTCCTTTATCTGTAATTAAAAGACATAATGGATCTTTAAGGATACAACAGCAAAAACTATGATCTATGAGTAGGTGCAAATATATGCATGAATGTGGTAGAGTGGACAAAGTTATGAAATAACTTTGAAATAATTGAAGACCTTGAGGAAATGAGTGGCTGGGTCTGGGGGCTCAGGACCTTAGTCTCAGAGACACTGTAGCCAATTGATATAATGCAAAGAGACAATATCCTACATCCTACTGTGGTGAATAGTGATTGGGGCCTTAACGGTTCATGAGTACCCATTGAAGGTGCAACTAGTGGTCTCTTTCTACCCAGAGGAAAGAAGGTTGATGAAAATCAAAATCGTTTGGAAACAATTGTTCCAATGGACTAATAGGCCATGCAAACATCAGTCTCCAAACCTGGACATCAGAAGGACCTGATGGTGCCCAGCTACCACTACCAACTGCTCTGAAAGGGGTCACATTAGAAAGTCCTGGACAGAGTGGAAGAAAAGAGTATAACAAAACTTAAAATCAAGCTTACTGGTTGTGTTAGTCTGGGTAAACTAAAGCAACAAATCCAGGGAGACTCATATGTATATAAGAAAGAGGTTTATATACAAGAGCAATTAAATATTGAGAATATCGAGAAAACATCCCAGACCAGTCCAGATCAAGTACACAAGTCTGATTTTAGTCTTTATGTCCAATACAAATCTATAAAATCCTCTTCAGACTCACGAAACACATGCAATGATGCCGAATGCAGGAAGATCACAGGCCAGTGGGTGGGAAGTCTTGTGGATCCAGTGGCCTTGTAAGCATCTCAACACTGGCAGGGATCTCCACACGGCTTCTCCAGCTCCCAGGGTTGCATCAGAGTAGGTCCATGTGGCTTCTTCTCAGGAGTGTCTAGCAGGGAGTTAGCCTTGTCATTAGAGTCTCCAAGAGAGAGTGAGTGAGTATCTCTCACGTCCAAGAAGAAAATAAAGGTGTTCCCAGAATCCTCAGGAGAAGGCCATGCCCACACAGAGGCCTCATTGACTATGACTTGATTGACAGACTAGACTCCACCCCTTCACTCTTAATCCCCTTAAATCCCAAATTGACACCAGATTATGTAACTACCACACTGATCAGATATTGATAAAATACTCAAGACCAAGACCCTTAGTCATCCTTCAGGTCTCACCCCTGTTGATCAATTTGCAGTCTAACAATAGACAGGTCTATCAAAGAAGCAATGCCATCAGTCAAGTGTGCACACCCTAGAATAATCAACTATTTCAGATTAAAGGTGATACATTTGCTCAAGGACAAGATTGTTCTTCACTACATAAACTAAATTGTTATTTGGTTTTAAAAGGTCAGGGTATATTTTTAGTTTAAGGTTTAAAGATTACCTCAGGGCAATAGTTTCAGGGTTCATCTAGACTCCATGACTCCAGAAAGTCTGGGTTCCATGATAATTTGATATTCTCTTCTGCATGTCCCTCCTTTTGATCATAATTCTCCTACATAATTCTGGACTCATGGCAAAGGAGCCAGTTGTTAATTGAGACAATTAGATATGTATTCTTGTTTTCTCCTCTTATTCTTTCTTCTTCCTCTGTTGTTCCTGACAAATAGATGCCAACTATTGTACTTTGGGCTGTCACTTCAAAGCTTTTAGACCTTGGCAGATGCAATTAAACTCAGAGATAAAACAGAAGCACTAAAACCATTTGGGGGCCATTGATTGGAACTGTCCCATGAAACTTTGACCCTACCCATCTAAACTAAAATAAACCCCATAAAGCGTTTAGTTGCATATAGACAGTGTCAGCAACAGCTTCTTTCTTTTTTAATAGAAATATTTACAACATCCATTATCTTTTCCTTCCATTTTTAAAACTTTTTGAAGTCTTTTCATATATCACTTGACATTTGCTAATTTAACCTTTTCCAAGAATGTAGCTCAGTGATATCAAGTACATTAATCTTCTTGTGCAATCATTCCCCTTAAACAATGCCAAATTCCTCTAGATCAAAACCAAAAACTCACTACTCTTCAAATAATCATTCTTCCTCTCTCCTTCCCTCCTATCCCTGGTAACCACTAATAAAATTTGGTCTCTAATATTTATCCATTCTTCTCATTTCATATAAGTGAGATGGTACAATATTGGTCCTTTGGGGGTTAATACATTTCACTCAGCATAGTGTCCTTGTTGTTTTATATAAACCTGGACTTGATGTTTCTTTATGGATTAGTAGTAGCTCATTGGATGTACTGCCCATATCATTTTGGTTTTCAATTCATCTGTTGATGAACATCTGGGTTGTTTCCACCTTTTAGCTACAATGGTTAGTACAATGAGCATCAATGTACATCTACCTGTTGCTGCTTGGGTATTAATGGAGTCTTAACTCAAATTGGTCTCACAGTGGGTCCTCAGATACATATTATAGAGTAATTTCCCCAGTTCTAGAGTGCAAAATTGGAATAGACACACTCAGAAATTGTCCAAATCCCCACATGTGGACTAAGGGTTATTATGGTAGGATAGGCCATGTGGAAGTCCTTAGAACTGCTGTAATTGGAAAACAAGGAATCAAACACAGTATCACACTCCTGGATGCAGCCAATTTGATTCCTGGGCATTCCACCTGGTGATATCCTTTTATCTTGTTGAAAAAGGTATTTGCAACAAAGAAGTTGTTTGTCTTGCAAAATTCTGTCATGTAATTTCCAGCTTTGTTTCTCTCGTCAAGAGCATATTTTACAACTACTGATCCTTTCTTTCAACTTTTGCATTCCAGTCACCAATAATTATCAAATAATCTTGACTGCAGGTTTGATTAAGTTCAGACTGAACAAGATCTAGAATTCTTCACTTTCTTCATCACCAGCTTCAGTGGAGGGTGATAAATTTGAATAATAATTGCATTAACTGGTCTTCCTTGTAGGTGTACAAATATGATCTTATGACAGGGATCATTGTCCATCAAGATAAATCTTGATGTACTATTTTTAATAATGAATGTGACACTATTCATCTTGCCTCTGTCATTCATGACGTAGTGACCTATATGACTGTCTGGCTGAAAATGGCCCATGCCAGGCAACATCAGCTCATTAGCACCAAGGTATTGATATGTATGCATTCCATTTCGTTTCTATGACTTCCAATGTTCCTAGATCCATACTTTACAGATTCCACATTCTGTAGTAATGGATGTCTGCCGCTGTTTCTTCTCATTTTGAGTCATGGTCCTTCAGCAAATGAAGGTCCTGAAAGCTTTATTCCATCCATATCATCAAGATGGACACAGTTTGAGAGGGCAGCCCTTCACCAGGTATATTTTGAGCGCTTTCCAAGGGGCGCATCTTCAGCACTATATCAGACAATATTCTGCTTCTACTCTTAAGGTTTTAGGTGCCTGCTTTTTTTTATCTGTTCCTTCTTCATAGTTTTGGTCTCCAAGCTCAGTTGGAAACTGGTCAATGTGGATAATCCTGTTGGTGCTTAAAATTCCAGTGGGATATCTTCCAGGCTCCCAGTAACATACACGGTTCCACAGTATGACAAACTGACATATTATACCAAAAGCACAGGTAGCAAAAGTAAATAAACTGAACTTCATCATAAAGTTTTGTCTCCACAAAGGACATCTGTGGAGGTCTAAATATAGGCATGTACATATGTAAATATATTTATATATGATAGGGAAATAGATCAATGTGCATATGTCTATATGTTAAGTATTAAGGTAGCAGATGGCTATTGGGCCTCTACTCAAGCACTCCCTCATTGCAAGAACACTTTGTTCTAATAACCCAGCATTCTGTGATGCTCATCTTCCCAACATGATCACTTAAGATAAAATGGGTGCATAAGCAAATGTGGGGAAGAAAGCTGATGATGCCCAGCTATCAAAAGATATAGCATCTGGGGTCTTAAAGGCATAAAATAAACAAGCGGCCATCTAGCGGAAAAGCAACCAAGACCACATGGAAGAAGCACCCCAGCCTGTGTGATCATGAGGTGTCAATTGGATCAGGTAGCAGACATCAACGACCCAGAACAAAAAATTCATATGATTGTGAATGAGGGGGAGTACAGAGTGGGGGCCCAAGGCCCATCTGTAGACAATTAGACATCCCCTCACAGAAGGGTCACAAAGAAGAGACGAGTCAGTCGGGGCGCAGTAGAGCACTTATGAAACACACAACTTTTCTGCAGTTCTTTAATGCTTCTCCACCCCCACTCCACTATCATGACCCCAAGTGTACCTCACACATCCAGCTAGACCAGAGCATGTACACTGGTATAGAGCGCACAGCACAGGGAATCCAGGACAGGTAAACGCCTCAGGACCAATAATGAGAGTAGTGATACCAGGATGAGAAGGGGAAGGTGGGGGGAGAAAGGAGGAACCAGTCACAATGATCAACATATAAACCCCTCCCAGGAGGATGAACAAGAGAAAAGTGGGTGGAGGGAGACAGCAGTTGTAAGATCTGAAACATTTTTAAAATAAAATATCAAGGGTTCATGAGGGAGTGAGAGTGGGGCAGCGGGGAAATGAGCTTATACCAAGGGCTCAAGTAGAAAGAAAAATGTTTGAAAATGATAATGGCAACATATATACAAATGTGCTTGACATAATGGATGAATATATGGATTGTAATAAGAGCTATAAGAGCCTCCAATAAAATGATTAAAAATAAAAATGTGCGCCTCCAAAAACATTATCAAGAAAGTAAAAACACCATTCAAAAGATAAAAATAATATTGCAAATCAGATAGCTGATAAGAAATAAAAGACTCTTACAACTTAACAACAAAAAGCAAGCAACCTAACTAAAATATAGGCAAATAAATAAACAATCTAACTAAAATATGGGCAAAAGACTTGAGCAGATATTTTTCCAAGTAATTTACTCTCTTATAAATGGTCAATAAATTCATGAAAATACACTAACACCACTATTCATTATGAAAATGCAAATAAAAACCTTAATTATATGATATTTTGTGTCAACTAATATAGCCATAATTAGAAAATTGGAAAATAACTAGAGGTGGTTAAGATGTGGAAAAATTGGACCCTTGTATATCGCTGTGAGCAATATAAAAGATTCAACAACTTCAGGAAAATCTGGCATTTTTTCAAATCTTAATTATACAAGTACAGTATGACCAAGCAATTCCACTCCTAGGTGTATGCCCCAAAGAAGTGAAAACAGGCACTTCCACATCCATCCTTGAAGCAGCACTATTCTCAGAAGCCAAAAGGTAGAAACAGCCAAAATGTCTGTCAATGGATAAACGGATAAACACACTTTTACATAAGCAATAGAATGTTATTAAGCCATAAAAGTAGGAACCTGAGGAATATTATTTTAAGGGAAAGAAGGCAGATAGGAAAGATCATATATTTTACAGGTCCCTTTATGTTTAACGTCGAGAATAGGTAACTCCGTAAATATATAATACAGACTGATGGTGGGCAGAGAACTGGGGAAAAGAGGAATTTAATTAATATGTGATTTCCTTTTGGGGAGATGAAAATGTTTGGAACTAAATAGACAAGGTGAATGAACAACATTGTGAATATACTGTCAATTTTAAATGTTAATTTTTGTTATGCGAATTTCACCTGAATTAATTAAAACATAATTTGAAGGTAGGCCACACTCTTACTCCATCTTTGTTGCTGTGTTAGATAAGCCACACCCCTAATCCGTCTGTCTGTGGTTGTGTTAGATGCTGTGGAGGCAATTCCAATTCCTAGCGGATTCCTCAGAGTGAACAGCCTAGTCCGTCTTCAAAATATGTTCTTCGTCTGGAAGCTCTGTTGAAACCTATTCTCCGTGGTTGACTCTCCTGGTGTTAGAAATACTGGTGGCATAATTTCCAGTATCACAGGAAAACTCAGGTGACCACAGTGTGACAAACTGACAGACGAGTGATGGAATCCCTCCTTAGCGTGCATAAATGAGTCATTTAGGGTGAAAACAAGCCCAGCAATCCTGTCCTGAGCTATATTGGTACTAAGTACTACAGTATACATTAAATTCCAATTCTTCCAACTATACAGCCACTCATTTCCACTTACCTTTTCCTTTCCACTTACCTTTTCCTATTCAGACCTATATATTAATCTTGGAATTGAGTGACGTGAGCATCACCCTGCAATGTGCTTCCTTCCCAGTGATGGTGAAGGCCTGGCCGCTGACCCAGGAGTACTAAAGACTGCAGTAGTAAATGGTCTCAGTGCCTTCAGAGACCCGTATACAGATGGACAGGGGCAGACCTGCAACTGCCAGGAGAGGTAATGCATTTCAAAGTTACCAGCTCAGCAAAACCAGCAAAATGGGAGCTTGCACTAGAGACTAGTAAAATAAGTAGGTTGTTGAGTTGGCAGACAGCTGGAGAAATTTGAATCTTGATGATTTCTGTCCAGATCTTGCTTAATTATTTCCAATAGCTTGATTTCAAAAGTAATGTGCTTTTGTCCCTCAGGACAATTTTGATCAAGGCAATTAGTCAAATGACTACTTGGCTGATGACTGTCAGTCTATTAAACACACACATGCAGCAGCCAGAGAGAATGTAGCACCGTGAGGATCCGATATTTGAAGTTTAATTTTTGATTTCTCCAGGTGTTCCTCTCTAACCTTGAGGGGAAAGGTGTGACTTCTTTGAAAATCTATTCCTCACTATCAGTAGGGGGTGGATATATAGGGGAAAATGATGCAATTTGATACAGAAAAATATTCAGAATAAATTTGGGAGATAACAGGCTATTTAAAGAAATGTATGCGGTGAAGGTAAACTGGTCTCTAGAAGACAACATTCTTAGGAAGGTCCAATGTGGGTAAAATGTCCACATCCTGAATAGTTTGGAGAAAATAAGTTACACTTAGATTGTTAGGTAAATTTAGGTGGCATGTTAGTATTTTGGACCCTCCTGAACCTATATTGCCTGCAGCTCCTTGGAGCATATTGTATACAATGTGTCTTGTCCAGGTGCTTCCATCCAAATACATATGGTTTCCAGGTGTTCTAGATACACGCAGTGCCCAGTTGCTCAACCCTGAGTTCAGTCCCAAGGGTACTAGTTTGCAAATGAAGAAAGGCTCAACAGGTGGCTGGCTGGCAGATGCTATCCAGGTCCACCATGTGCTGGTTCTGACCATCAGTTCCAGTTTAATAACTCTGATCCACGAAATGCTGCTTTTGACTTATATAATAATACCATGAAATCCATGCAAGATGCAAAACATGACTGTGCTTGGAGGCTACCTGAAAGATTGGAGGTCCAAGTTCAGAGACACAAAGGAAGAAAGATCTGAAAATCAGCTAATAAAAACCCTGTGGGGTATAGTGCTCCAGAACACAGGGGGTCCCCCTGAGGAGGAATTACCGCAGCAACGACTTACTTTTCCATAAACCTTTACTGAATCCCTACTATGCAGCCAGCTGGGGCGGAAGTTCGCTTTGAAGGTGCCCAAGGGATATTGCTGATCTGCGGAGTTCTTCCTTTAGAAGAGGTCACGGTGATGCTGACTGTAGTGCAAGGCACAGTCACTCTAGTTTCTCCTCCTTGGGTTTCTAATGAAAACAGTGGTGCCAGAATCTAACATCTGTGGAACTCTGCGAAACATGTTAGCAGCGTGGTCACTTCTGCCCAATGCAGGGCCCCTTTGTGGGCGATGCTTCTTTCAGAGCCTCCTTGTGGGCCTGGCTGCGCCCTTCTCCGAGCTGAATCATGATCTGAGGCTCTTGCTTCCCAGTGCTCTTCCCTGCTCCCTCTCCTTCGACATGGATCAGACCTGCATTGTAGGTGGCGCCCCCTCTGAGCAATCCCGCTCCCTTCTACATTCATCTTTCACAGAAGTTAGGCCCAGTAAGCAAGTCTCTTGTATGTTTAGCTCAGTATTAACATCTTCTTCTGAGAAGACCTGAACTGACAAGTATACAGTATCAGATTCAATCTTCACAACAATCTTGTGAACTGGATACTAACATTATACCCATTTTAGAGATGAAGACACACAGGGGTTAGGCTGTGCATACATCTTTAAGGGCCCAGGAAGGGATTCAAATCCAAGTATGATTTACTGGAAGAAGAACATTAATTCCTAACCACTGCTAGGAACAATATGAAATAAAGGAATCAAGGAAATGATCCAGATATAATTTCTCTGTGATCAATAGTTGAGAAAGCTAGTGGACTTGTGGATAAAGTCTAGGTAACACTATGCATACATGATGTTACTTTACTCTGTGTGGCTTTATGACAGATTACATGAGAGGGCTGGGAGATGTAAAGTACACAGTTATGATGCCACCACAGTGATGGAATGTAAGTGTATTTAAAAAGAAGAGTATCTAAACAAAATAACGTGGTTGAGCTGGGTACATTCTAATAAACTCTGAATTTTAAAGAATGTATCAAACAGCTCATTCATTGATTCATTCAGCGAATGCTTAGCATTCTACTAGCTTGAACCAGACAATGGGAAATGTAGTAAAAGACACCCCGCCACTGCCCTGTAAGGATCTTCCAAGATTCGTGAGATGAAATGGAAAATCTGAGAAAGAATAGAGTTTAGACCTGCCTCGCTGTTCACTAGGTGTGCAGCTTTGGGCTGGATGTTTTACCTTTGGGTGAAGCGTCAACATCCTGGAAAATCTGTAAAAACTTCATCAGAACTGAGATGTTCAGAATGTATTAAAGTTTATCAAAGGGCTAAAACCAATGCAAAGGGTGTAATTAGCAATTTTTAAAAAATGGGAACAAGGGGGAAATTAGTCCAGTACTTGGAAATGATAACACATTTGCTCCTGTTACTGTTAAGTGCCAAATTAATCATTTAACAGAGTAGAATTGCCCCCATAACATTTTCTAGCCTATAATTTTCACGAAAGCAGGCCACCATGAGTTCTTTCTCAAGCAGAGCTGCTGGTTGGGTTTGAACTGCCAACCTTTCAGTTAGAAGACCAGCACGTAATCATTGTACCACCAGAGCTCCGTAAGTGTGACTCCCAGGGTTCAGATTGTAACAACTTCCTGTTTACTAGTTGTGTGATCTCAGGCACGTCACCTAAACTGTCTATTCTCATTTTTTAAACAACCTTACCTACTCATAGGGTTGTTGAGAAGATTAAATGGATTCATAAATGCATTGCATTTAGAACAGTGCATGGTACATTATAAGTGCAGTCTGAAATATTAGCTATCATATGAGGCCTGATTATCTATCAATCAAGATCCATGCATGACTACTTCCAATTCTTAACTATTTCCACAACTTCACTTGCTCTATGCATTACTGTGGATTTTCCCAACATTGTATCTTTAAATCAGACTGGCTAACCCATAAATTACACAAACACAACCGAATAAGATAGAACTCTGAACTCTGACCATAAGCGCTGGAGCTTCTGTATTGGTCAGGGTGCTGGCAGAGATCACATGGCCCATCCCATTAGAGTAACAGAACTACAAATGTTTACAGAGTTCTGGGCAGGATATAAAGGAACCACAGGGTAAAGGGACTAGAAATGGGTAGGACTCTGTCCCATTTCTAGGTCTGATGGAACAAAGAAAAGGAGTGTTTACCAGAACTTAAAGACAAAGAAGGCTGCATGGGAAGGGCTACTTAACAAAGACACAGACATCCCACAAGGGGAAACCTGAAGGATCAACTTCCCTCTTCTCCCTCCTTCTGGTCTCCTACTTGTCCTCCCATTGGTGAAACCCATTAAGAAGACAGAGACTGAGAAGTATGTCTACAGTTGTACTTTTCTCTCTCCAGGAACACAGAGCAGGTGAAGAACAGAGGAGAGTAGATATGAAGGGACAAACAGAAGTGCTCAGGACAAATTCAAGCTTCATACCCCAATTTGTTCTTTGTCTCACCTTTCACTCTTGACTTCTTTCAGGTCCTAATTTCTTAGCTTTCTCTCCCAGTTCCTGTCTTACTATCAGTCCTTAGAGTCAGTGACAGATTAGCTCCTCTGGTGGTAATCTTGGTAATACTTTTTGAATATGGTGTCGGTTCTACCCCATCTAATTTAAATTTGCCTCCCGCTTATACACTGTGCCTCAAGAAATACTCAAAGCAAGCCCGGCTCGTGCTCTTTTCTGCCTGATTCTAGGAATCTCATTCTGTTCTTTGACTTATTTTAGAAGCTTTGATGTGCTCTTTGGTTTGCTCAGGTGGCCATTTATCTGGCTTTCGATATTGGCAACTCACAGGTTCCAGAGACTGCTGGCTTCTTCAACTTTCACACTTCCCTTTAGTTCATATGGAAACTCTTCAAGGTCTTTTTTTTTTTTGCCTTCTAAGATCATTTTATTGGGGGTTCTTACAACTCTTGTTACAATTCATACATCAATTATGTCTGACATATGAGTACATATATTGCCACCGTTCTTTTCCAGACATTTACTTTCTATTGAGCTCTTGGGCTCAGCTCCTCTTTTTTTCCCCTCTCTCCCCCCTCCCACCCTCTTGGCTCCTTGATAGCTTATAGGTTGTTATTATTATCAGATCTCACACTGACCGCTGTCTCCCTTCCCCTCTGGTTTCTGTTGTTCTTCCCCCTGGAGGGGGGTATGTGGTATGTGCCTCCCCAACTTTCCCCCCTTCCCCCTAACCTTTCTTCAAAGTCTTGAAAACCTCAACTACTGAGACAAAGTCCACAATACTGAGAAGCCTTTGCATTATCATTTTTGAATCATAGAAGTGGGATTCAATTTTTTAAGGAAGAAATGAAATATATTCTTCCTTTTTGTCCCCTCCTTCCTCCAGTCCCCCTCCCGTCTTTCCTTTCCCCTCTTCTCCCCATCTTTCCCTTTCACTCCCTTTGCCCTCCCTCCTCTCTTTTCCTCTTACAGGATTAGATGCTATTCTGGTCCCTTATTTTGAAAGAGATACAGACAAACTGGAGAATGTCCAAAGAAGGGAATGAAACTGGGGAATGGTGTCTTCAGACGTAGGGAAAACATCAGAATATCCTAGTTAACTGAGAATTTTGTTGTTCCATTCAAGAGATGAAGACTCTGGAAGAAAGAGATTGGACGCTGATATTTCAGCAGACAGGACGCTTCTTCAAATTGAATCTGCTTCCATGCACATAAAGCCAACTCTACTAACTCATTCTCATGATTTATAAATTGAATGAACTCCTATTTGAGGGATGGATATTCCTGGAAGGCCCACAAGGACCTTTGAGGTACCACTTTTATGTCATTCCCAAGGATATAGACTGACTTGATAACACACAGTTGTTTAGCCTGCTGAAATTGTCAGGAAACCTTGGAGAGGTGCTTTCTTATTTGCAGACTTACCCAAAAGAGCATCTCAAGAAATGAGGGTAGAGCGGCCATAGACTATATTCAGTAGATCATGGCCCTGACCCAAGGCCCTACTCCTGCCCTCTGTGGAGTATTCAGATACATAACTCTCACTGCTGACTCATGGTGACCTTCTGTGAGTTTCTGAGACTGTAACTGGAACAGGAGTAGAAAGCCCAGTCTTTCTCCCTTGGAGCTGCTGGTTTTGAATTGCTGACTATGTGGTACACAGCCCAAGGATCTATTTCAGGCACTTAGAACTACCAAATGTGAGTTGGAAGAGACCTGAGAGGGCCCTAGAGGCCACCTGGCACATTTCACAGATGAGGAAAGTGAGGAGACGAGAAATAACTTGCCTCCTCTGCCCAAAGAACAAATTAGCATGAGAGCTGGGTCTCTATCCCAAAGCTCTGATCCTCACTCTGCATCTCTCCACCCATCCCTTCCTCCCAGCATCCACTTGATGAAGCCCAGGCTCTTATTCCTCCCCAAGGAGCCCAGATCTTTACCCACCTAAGCATGTAAAACCTGAACGGCAAAAAGAACGAAATGTTCAGCGAATCCAAGCATGCACTGTAAATCTTTGTCTGCTTTCTGGCATGCCGAATGTAACTCTCTCTGCTACTAACAGACATTTGGCATCTTTCCATGAGCACAGCGTTGGCGCTAGGAGAACAATTCTCTCACAACTGCAGAGCAGATCCCTGTGAGGCAACAAACATTTGTTGCGGGTGAAGAAGGTTTGGGAATCAAGGAAAAGTGTGCTGCTGATTCTGATGGGTCAGAGGTTTTTATGGGAGAATCCAGAATCGGGAAGCAAATGCACCTAGGAATGTTAACAACAATATCTTCACTGCCTTCAAGTGGGTCCTGACTCATGGTAACCCTATGTGTTCCAAAGAGGAACTGCTTCATAGGGTTTTTGTGGCTGTAATCCACTGCACAGACTCACTGCCCTTGAGTCAATTCTCAGCCATGGTGACATAGGTGATACAGCAGCATGTTGGGCTGCTCACCACAAGGTGAATAGTTTGAATCCCATCAGCTGCTTCGAGGAAGAAAGATGAAGCTTTCTGTTCCTATAAAAAGCACAGCCTCCAAAAGCCACAGGGGCAAGTCTGCTCTGTCCTATAGGGTCATTATGAGTCAGAATCAACTTGACCATGAGTTTTTGGTTTGGAATCTTTACTAAAGAATATTACCAAGTCTTTCCCCCCACAGAATAATTGGTGCATTTGAATTGCTAAACCTTTGGTTAACCAAAAGTATACTATTCTACCCAGGGACCCTTAGTATTGTGAACTAATTATTAAATTTTAGCTACCAACCCCCAACCAGAACCACGGAATCAATTCTGACTTGTAGAGACTCTGCATAGGGTTTCCCACAGGGAAGGCAAAGCCAGACATGACACACAATTTGTTTTGGTGTCACCTAGGCAAGTCTCTTCATTTAAACACAGTGAGGTTCACTGAACTCTCCTCCAAAAACTGTCAAGGCTCTGCATTGCCTACTGAAAAAAACCCCAAGGTTATTGTGTTAGTCTAGGTACTTTAAAGAAACAAATCCACAGAAACTCATGTATAAGAGAGAGTTTTACATAAAGGTTAAATGCCCATCAAGAAAATATCCCAAACCAGTGCTGCCCAAGCCCACAAATCTAATTTAACCCATAAATCCAACTCCAATCCACAAAGTCCTCCTCAATCTCACAGAACAGATGCAATAATGCCGACTGCAGGAGGAAAGCTGTCAGTGAATGTTTAAACATCTCAGCGCTGGCAAGGGTCTCCACGTGTCTGCTGCAGCACCCAGGGCTACAACTGGATAGGTCCATGCAATTTCTCCTTGGGGATGTCTTACAGGAAGTCAGGCTTGCAAGATGAAGCAGGGAACTGGCTAAGGCAGCTGTACCCTGGTCCAACCATCAGAAAGCAAGAGACCCAAGAACTGGAAAGGTGAGGCTCACCGAGCCATTTCTCTTTCCACCCTTCAATTAACCCCACATGGGTATATTGGCCAGGTTGGCACAATAAACTAACTACCTCAGTTATGTCTGGACATTCATGGGTATGGATATTTTAATCTCAAAATATATTCTGCTTCACCTCTTTTCCCACATTTTTGGATTAAGATGTTTTTGTTCACACAAAACAGAAACAAAACTAGCCATTGTCAAAGAGTCCATTCCAACTCATAGCAGCCCTATGAGATGAAAAAGAATTGCTCCATGGGGTTGCCAAGACTAATATTTATAGACGTAGACAGCCACATCCTTCTCCCATCAAGCAGTTGATTGGTTCTACCTTCCAGCCTTTTGGTTACAGGCAGCCACTTAATCACACTGCCATCATAATGGGCAAGGCGCTCTATGACAGAATCACTGTTAGGATGCAAAGGATCCATGGGCAGTGGGACAGGGACATTTGGATTGAGGACCCAAACACTTAGGGGACTCCTTTTCCCTCCCTCCTCTCCATTCCACTCTACACATATTCCTTTTTTCTTCTTCTCTTCCTTGTAACCTCTCTCTCTGAGGAGAAGAAGATGGCTGACAGCGATTTTGAATATTATATTTGACATTTTCAGTTACTAACAAGTGATTGATATCTCTTACTAAGTTCCCTGCTCAGAACTGCGAAGGGACCATGCTGATTGGCCACAATTCCACCTCTCATCTTTCTGGGACAATCCTTTGAGAACAGGGTCCAGGTGTCTTAATATAAATGTAATGGTCAAAATTGATAGTCAGTGGAGGAGGGACGTTTCTAAGAAAGAAGAACTGAGTAGACTTCCAACAGATGCCCATTATGTTTCTGCCAACCTGCTCTGCTGTTGTTTTTAGATGCCTCAGAGTTGTTTCTGACTCATAGCAACCCATGCACATCAGAACCAAACACCGTGCATCCTGCACCATCCTCACGACTGCTCCTAAGCTTAAGCCCATTGTTGCAGCAGTGTTGATCCACCTTGCCTAGAATCTTCCTCTTTTTGACTGCCTTTACCAGACCTTATGTGCTTTTCCAGGGACTGGTCTCTTCTGATAACATGTCCAAAATATGTGAGGCAAGGTCTTGTCATCCTTACTTCTAATGGGCATTCTGGTTGTACTTTTTCCAAGACTGATTTGCTTTTTTGTTTGGCAGTATTATTCACCAGGGCCATAACTCAGATGCATCAATTCTTATTTGAGCGTCCTTATACCAGGTCCAACTTTCACAAGTATACAAGGTACACAAGCTCTCAAAGTAACACTTTTCAACATTTTAAAGGGGTCTTGTGTAGTAGGTTTACATAATGCAATGCCTCAGTCATATGTTGACTGTTCTTTCCATAAGTCTTGATTGTGTATCCAAGCAAGATGAAATCCTTGACAACTTCAATCTTGTCTCTGTTTACGTGATGTTACCTGCCAATTCTAGTACTTCCTGCCTACCTCGACCATCTATTCTTCACTTCATTAGCACAGGCTCACTGACCTGTTTGGGATTTTCTCAGAAACCTGGTAAAGATGCCTTAAATGAAGTTTCTATTATTTTCAGGTGTCATTGAGTTGGTTTTTTATTCGTAGCTTCCCTATGTGACAGTAGACCTGCCCCTTAGGGTTTTCAGGGTGTGACCTTATGGGAAACAGATGGCCAGGTCTCTTCCCACACAATATCACTGAGTGGGTTCAGAGAGGCAACCTTCCAGCTGGCAAGCAAATACTGTAATCATTGTACCACCAGGGTTCTTTCCTTAGTGAAGAAGGGAATGTAAAAGGAAAATTACCATGACTTGGCAAATTTTTTCATCTCATTTTTAGTGACTGAATGATAATAGTCATTCATTGATTCAACAAGCATTTGCTGAGTTTGTACTCTTTGCATGTTAGGTATGAGATGGATATAACAATAAGACCTAGTTCTGCCTGCAAGAAACTCACAGTTTAGTGAAGAAAACATACTACAAGCAAGTAATACCCAGATAGAAGTTTACTTTAATAGAGATATACTTAAAGCACCTTGAAAACAAACAAAGGACATCCTGGAAAGGGCTCATCTGGACGTGGAAACATTTAAATTGACTCCTAAAGGCAAGTAGGCTCTGCTGAAAGCAATGGCATTGGCTGCGTATCAGACTAAGGATAAGTAGTCACAGACTAAGGTTAAGATGAACAAAAGATTTCAAAGGGCAGCTGAAAAACAAAGTGTGCTATTTTAATGTCATGTGCAAAGATCTGGAATAAGAAAATCAAAAGGCAAGAACATATCCAGCATATCACAGACTGTAACAACTAAAGAAAAAAAATAAGCCTTCAGTTTCCAGATCAAAGGATTCTCTGGGCCAAATGTTGAATGATGTAGAAAGCATAACAGAAGGATGGAAGGAATACAGAGTCACTATACAAAAAAAAAAGTTCAACATTGAACCATTGTATCAGATGGCTTGTAAGCAAGAGCCAATAGTATTAAAGAAAGGAGAATAAAATGCACCAAAGGAATTGGGGGTTGGGAGTAGGGAGATCCAGAAATTTATGGGAAACTAATTGAGATGTTTCAACAAACAAATGCAACACTGAAAGTGCTCATTCATCTATATATAAAAAAAACATTAGAAACACAACTACCTGAGCAATCACCTGGAAGATATTGATGTCTGTGGCTATTCTAAAGAACAGTGATCTAATAGAATGTAGAAATTATTGAACAATATCATTAAAATCACATACATAGCAAATTTTTGCTGAAGATAATTAAACAATGGGTACAATATTATCAGCAGGGAGCTGCTGTAAATTCAAGTCACATTCAGATGAAGACATGGAATGAAGGCTATTATTGCTGATGTCAGATGTACCTTGGCTGAAGGCAGAGAATTTAAGTCATTTACCTGTATTTTATTAACTGCAAAGGTATTAGACTGTTCATCATAACCAACTACATATGGCACTACAAAGAATGTTAATCCCAAAGCATTTCATTGTGCTCTGTTGTAATTGATAGATAGAACAAGAGGCAGTGATTTGAGCAGGATATGGGGGGTGGTAAATGGCTTAAAATTAGGGGTGGGGGAGTGTGCTAAAGTTCTATTTTTTGCCATACTTATTCAAACTGTTTGCTTGACCAAATAATCCAAGAGAGTGAAGTATATAAAGAAGAACTTAGCATCAGGATTAGAGGAATATTCATTAACAACCTACACCGTGCAAATACTACAACTTTGCTCGTGAAGCGTGAAGAAGAATTGAAGCACTGATTGGAGAAGATCAAAGACTGTGGTCTTCAATATGGCTTGAAACTCAATGTAAAGAAAGTAGGAGTCCTCACAATCGCACCACTAAGCAACATCATGATAAGTGGATAAAAGATTGACGTTATCAATGATTTCATTTTACTTGGTCCACAATCAGCACCCACGTAAGCAGCCATCAAGAAATCAAATGATGTATTGCAATAACTCATATGCTGTAAAAGGTCTCTTTAAATTGAGTGGGGGGGGAAACAAAGATATCACTTTGAGGATTAAGGTGTGCCATGATATTTTTCAGTCACTTTAAATACATGTGAAGGTTGTACAACAAATAAAGAAGACTGAAGAAGAAATTATGCCTTTGAATTGCAATGTTGCCAAAGAACATTGTATATACGATGGATTTTCAGCAGAATGAATAAATCTATCTTGGAAGAAGCCCTGCCAGAATGTTCCTTAGAAGCTAGGATAGCATCCTGGAAAGGTAGACTAAATATAGTGAAAATGCCAATATTGCTAAAAACACTTTACATATTGAATGCAATTCTGATCCAAATTCCAGCACAATCCTTCAAGGAAATTGAAGAATTAATCACCGACTTTATATAGAAAGGGAAGAAACCCAGGATAAATAAAACACTGCTTTTAAAAGATAAGAGGCATTTCACTCCCAGATTAAAAAACCCGTTATAGAGCCACAGTAATCAAAATAGCTTGGTGCTAACACTATGAAAAACATGAAGACTGATTAGAATTGAGAACCCAGAAATACAACGAAGTACCTGCAAGACACCTGACTTTTTACAAATAACTAAAACACATTATGTGGGGGAAGTGACAGCCTTTAAAATAAATAGTGCTGGAAAAATTAATCTCCACCTGCAAAAGAATAAAGTGGGACCCATACCTCACAACATGTACAAAAATTAACATAAGATGGATTCAAAACCAAAATGTAAATCCCAAACCATAAAGACCATCAATGAAAAAGTAGGGACAAACTGAAAGGACCTAACACAAGGCACAAGAACCCTACTAACTGTCATGAAAGAATTCACAGTATATAAGGCAAAAGAGAGGACCTGGCTTTCGAAAAAAAATACATTTATGCACATCAAACGTTTTATCCAAAAAGAATCCACAGATTGGTAAAAAAAAAAAAGTAGTTAGCAAAGATAAATCAACTAAAGGACTAATTTCAAAAACCTACAGAAAACTACAACACCTTAATAGGAAAAATATAAATAGCCCAATTAAAAAATTGGCACAAGACACAGACAATTTACTTTAAAAATGACAAATAGGTGGCCTACTACTATATGAAGAAATGTTCATGTTCATTAGCAATAAGAGAAATATAAAATTAAAACAATAATGAGATACCACTTAACAGCGGCAATCTTGGCAAAACTAAGAAAACTCAGTATTTAATTAATGCAGGAGAGGATGTGGAGAAATTGGAACACTCATCCATTGCTGGTGGAGCTGTGTATAAAAATCAATGTGACGCTTTCTTAAACAACTGCAACTACAATTAGCTGTGCTTCTGAATCCCTCTACTGAGGATAAACCCTAAAGAAATGAAGACCACAGCACAGACACATGCCCACCTGCATTTATGAGAATGATTTCCAGAGTAGCAAAAATATGGAAACAACCAAAAATTCGGATTACAGAGAAATAGATTTTTAAAACTCTGGTACATTCATACAATAGAATATGCTGCATTAATAATAAATGGCTCTATTAAATATTGAAAGACATGGACAAAGCTAGAGAACATCATGCTTAGTCAACCTCATAAAGATCAATATGTGATGGCAGTATTAATATGAAGAAAAGCAAAGTGGTTTTCACACGAAAGGATGAAGACTACGAGGAGGTCAGGGACGGGTGGGGTAGGGAGAGGGGAGACACGGGAACCTATGGCAGGGGTAAGGGGGAAAACACATTTATGGGGGGTTTGAAGTGATACTATTATTGATTTGAATTGATGAGATGGATTGTTCAACTACACATGCCATTTTCTTTAAACCCACCCCCAAAAAACAAAACAGTAAATAAAGTTCAAAATTAAAAAGACAAAAACAAAACTGAGGGCTCACAGACTTAAAAATCCTCCAGATTCCTTACCCTTGGGATCTTAACATTGGTCTGAGTGGCTCCAAAAGGGGGAAAAGCAAAACTGAAGTGGACTTGGATCCTTTAGTGTCACACAAGTGCATTTCAGACTAATGAGAAGGAGGAGGAGGAGAAAGAAGAAGAAACCCCAGCAGCAGCAACACGGATAAGAAAAATTCATCTCACATTCTTTGACTATGTTATCAGGAAGGACCAGTCCCTGAAGAAGGACACCATGCTTGGTACAATGGAAGAGCCATGCAAAAGAGGAAGATCATCAGGGAGACTGACAGACACAGGCCGGCTCTGTGCAACAAGGGGAAACAAGGATTGTAAGAATGAAGCAACACCGGGGAGTGTGTGATTCTGTTGTCCATAAAGTCGCTGTAGGTTGGAACTCTCGGATAACAGTCAGCTTAATCACCTTCCACTGACCATGGGCTAAGTCCTTCCCGTGTGGCAGACACGATCCTATCTATTTCACATTCACTTTTTCATCGAATCTTCTTCACACCACTCTGAGGTTGCAACTCTCAGTATCATCTTAAAGATGGGGAGGCCACGCCTCAGGACAATGGGATAAGTTACTCTAGAGCTCGTGTCACTTCAATGGCAGCGTTGAAGTTAAACCCAGATCTGTTTGCAATCGATACGTTTGCGAAAAAGAAGCTAGACATCAGCCTCTCCAGAACTCTGAAAATCCTGGTCAGGTTCAGAAAAGATATCCCACATTCCTAGCTTCCCCTGTGTCAGTCCTGGGCCTTTCCCTTCAGATCTAGTCTTCACCTCTTTCTTGCTCTTTGATGCATCTTAGGGGGATGCTGAGACTTGAGACTGTGCTTCCCAGACTCCTGTATCAGCTCATTTCAAATGGGTTTAGCCAATTGGAAGCAAGAGATTAGAAGATGGGGAAGGGGAAAACCAACTGTATCTTGCCCTTTCTCTCCTCCTAAGCCAGCATCACTGGCAGGGATGGTATTCTCTCAGTGATGTGCCATGGTCTCAGGTTCCCAAAGATGACCCAGTCCTTGGGCTCATGTGACACTACCTCCTCCCTCAAGCTGGGAGGTAGTGCTGGCTTCTTGGTGTCACAGAACGCTTCAGTGACCCATCACGCCCTCTTACCTTCTGAACTCTTTCACTGCAGATGCAGACAATTCCCTATGTTTAAGAACCTGTTTTCTATACTTCTGTTTTCAAGGTCGGATGCTGCCCGCAAGGGCTTTCTCTGCATTCTTGCTACCGCAACATGTGTTTTCCAGAGGCCCTTATATCCATCTGGTCTCTTTCCCTTTGTCACCTGGTGGTGATGTGGACATGGTAAGCATTACAATTCTCCCCTGAGTCTAAAAACCAATTGCGGTTAAGCTGACTCTGACTCATTATCCATGTGTGTCAGAGTAGAACTGTGTCCCACCGACTTTTCAGTGGTTTAGTTTGGGGAGTAGTTCAGCATGTCTTTAGTCTAAGGCACTTCTACATAGGTTCAAACCTCCAACTTTTTTATTACAAGCTGAGCATGTTTATCCATTTGCACCAGAAGTTATAATTTGCACAAGTGGGAGATACTGAACATAAAACAGCTGTGTACATCGAAAGGATTTATCAAGAGAGTAAGAAGAGAGCCCATAGCTTGGGAAAACATCTTTAGCAATGACACAGGCCTTATTACTAAAATCTACAATACTCTGCTAGCTTCCCAATAGAAAAAAACTACTGTATATACTCAAATATAAGCCAACCCGAGTATAAGCCGAGGCACCTAATCATTACCTGGGAAACCAGAAAAACTGATTGTCTCGAGTATAAGCCTAGGGCGGAAAATGCAGAAGCTATTGGTGAGTTTCTATAATCAAAACAAATGAAAGTAAAATTACTAAAAATTGAGACATCAGTGGGGTAATGTATTTAAATATTTATTTTAAATAAAAACATAAATAAAAGGACAACAAATCATTTAACATTAGTAAACCAGCACAGTAAGTGGAAAATAGGTTCAACAAAAACAATAAGTTATCAACAATGATACCTTAAGAGTACTATTCCCTGAGCTCAATCAGCAACCAAGCTAAGATGTAAAGAGTTAAAATCCTTCAAAACTGGATTCTTCATCATCATCCATATCCCAATGCAGAGCTTCAGCTGGTGTGAGGTCATCATAGCCACTGTCTTCACTGAGATCGCTGTCATCACATCTTCACTGCCATCCATAGCATTACTAATACTGCATTTCTGGAAGGCACGTTACACCACGTCTTCTGAAATGTCTTCCCATGCATCTCGAACCCACTTTGCTATTAACTCTATGTCAGGCTTCATGAGATTTCCTCCTTTTGTTAGTCGGGCTTGACGAGATGACATCCATTCATGACACATCCTTCGCACATGGTTTTTAAAAGGCTTATTCAAAGATACACATCATAGGATGACTCTGATAGATTCAATGTGAGTAAACAAACATTCAAAGCCCTGCAGTGTCAGTGGGGCTTTGAATGAATAGCAGAGAAATGGCAATCACCCGCGACATACCAGGCACTCACCCATTGCTTTCTGGGTGGGAGGTGTGGGGAGGGCCCAGCAAGATGTTACACCTCGCTGGAGTACCACTGACCCATTTATAAGCCAAACCCCAGTTTTTCAGCACATTTTTTATGCTGAACAACTCGGCTTATACATGAGTATATCCAGTAATTGCCCACTACGGAGGCGAGCAAAGGACCTGAATAGAAGTTTCATAGGGGCAAAAATCCGAATGGCCAATAAACACACGAGAAAATGTTCCCAATCATTAGCCATAAGAGAAATGCAAATTAAAACAACAATGAGATACCACCTGACACCCTCAAATATAGCCAAATTAAAAAATCAGAAAGCAACAAGTGTTGGAGGGGCTGTGGGGAGACAGGAACTCTCATCCATTGCTGGTGAACCTGTAAGTATGTACAGCCACTATGGAAATCGATCTGGCCATATCTAAAATAGATGGAAATTGGGCTACCATATGACCCAGCAATCCCCCTACTAGGCATATACCCAGAAGAGGCAAGAAACAAACCACGGCCAGACTTCTGTGCTCCAATATTCAACCAGGCACAGTTCACAATTGCAAGGAGTTGGAAACAACCTAAATTTCTATCAACTGATGAGTGGATTAAAAAACTGTGGTATAAACATACAATGGAGTACTACAAATCACTAAAAAGCAGTGATGAACATATGAAGCACATCATGGGAAGAACAGGAGGAAATCATGCTAAGTGAAATAAGCCAAGCACAAAAGGACAATTACAACACGAGTCCGCTGAGGTAAGCTTAAAAAAATGCAAAGGGGCATAGGGAAAAAGTTACTGTATATAAATATTCCCAGGGCAAGGACCAGGTAGTATGGCAGGAGCCAGACCAGACCCAGGGATTTGTATGGTAGTCAACTAAAAAGGAGGGGGGTAAAGAAAAAAAAAGAAATGGGTAGCAGGGGGACAGGGCACTAACCCACCCAAGGGGAGGGTGTTGTTTATATCTCCACAGGAAAAGAGGGATCAGACTTCAAACCGGTGCTCCAAGAAATGAATGTAACATGCCGGTGTGGAGTAGAGAACCAGTAGAGATGTCTGAGGGGCTGGCCCCAATCCCAACTACACTACGTGGACAACTGCCCATCTCCCCCAAAAGAATTTACTTCAGAGGACAGCATTGACACTGCAGCTCAGGGAGAGGGACATGTCTGATCAGAGCACACGGGAGCAAATGAAGAGGGAGGAAGAGAGAGTGGAGCAGGTCCTAGCCCACCAAGCCTTGAGGACAATATTCCCGTTCAGAGCAGCCAATCCACAGAGAAGACCATATGGCCGGCCCCACTATGAGACATGATGCCCCTGACTGACCCATAGCCCCACAGGGGACAACACTGGAGACTCAGTGTGGGAATTGAGCCCGATCTAATCCCACCACACAGAGGCAAAACACAAAATGCGTACAAAAGAACAGCAAAGAGAACAGAGCAACAAAGTCTGCAAGGAATACCAAAAATAGACTTTGCGGGCCAGGTCTTGGCACCCCATCAGACTCAACCAGAAAACACTCCTAAAGGCCAGCAAACAGTCCTTGAATTAACTACAAGCTTTTATTTTTTTGTTGCTGCTGTTGTTTTGTTTTCTTTTGTTGCTTGGTTTTGCTCTGCCTTGTTTTTGTGCATGTTATTATCTCCGCAGGTCTGTCTAAATAAAATAGGCTGGATGAACAATCTGAATGAGAAAACAATGGACCAACATTTTGGGGAGGACATGGGAGAGGGGGAGGTGGTGAGAAAGGAAGTGGTGTTAACAAACCAGGGACAAGGGAACAAGTGATCCAAATTGGTGGTGAGGAGGGTGTAGTAGGCTTGGTAGGGCGTGATCAAAGGTCATATAACCGAGAGGAATTACTGAAACCCAAAAAGGCTGAGCATGATACTGGAACAAGAGGAAAGTCAAAGGAAATAGAGGAAAGGGCTAGGAGGCAAATGGGCATTTACAGAGGCCTAAATAAGGGCAGGCACATATGTAAATATATTTAATATGAGGATGGGGAAATAGATTTATGTACATATATTTATAGATTTAGTATTAAGGTAGCAGATGGGTATTGGGCTCCACTCAAGTACTTCTTCAATGTAAGAATACTTTGTACTACTAAACTGGCATTCCATGAGTCTCACCTTCCCAACAGGATCACTGAAGACAAAGCAGATACATAAGCAAATGTGGTGAAGAAAGCTGATGGAGCCTGGCTATGAAAAGATATTGTGTCTGGAGTCTTAAAGGTTTAAAGGTAAACAAGTGACCAGCTAGCTCAGAAGCAACAAAGCCCACATGGAAGAAGCACACCAGTCTATGTGATCACGAGGCATTGAAAGTATGAGCTATCAGGCATCAAAGAACAAAAAATAATATGATTGTGAATGAAGAGGAGTGTGGAGTGGGGACCCAAGACCCATCTGTAGGCAACTGGACATCCCTTACAGCAGGGTCGCAGGGAGGAAACAAGCCAGTCAGGGTGCGGTGTAGCATCAATGAAACATACAACTTCCTCTACTTCCTAAATGCTTCCCCACCCCCACTATCATGATCCCAATTCTACCTCACAAATCTGGCTAGACCAGAACATGTACACTGGTAGATAGGAACTGGAAACACAGGGAATCCAGGATGGATGATCCCTTCAGGACCAGTGATGGGAGGGTCGAGGGAGGGTAGGGTAGAAAGGGGGAACTGATTACAGGGATCTCCCTGGGGGACAGAAAATAGAAGGGTGGGTGAAGGAAGACATCTGACAGTGTAAGATATGAGCAAAAATAATAATTTATAAAGTATTAAGGGTTCATGAGGGAGTGGGGGAAATGAGGAGCTGATGCTAGGGGCTTAAGTGGAGAGCAAATGTTTTGAGAATGATGATGGTCACGAATGTATAAGTGTGCTTTTCACAACTGATGTATGTATGGATTGTGATAGGAGTTCTATGCGGTCCCAATAGAATGATTTTTTAAAAAGTACAAATGTGCTTGACACAATGGATGGATGGATGGATAGTGATAAGAGTTGTATGAGCCCCAGTAAAATGATTTTTTAAAAGTTGTAATGTGTTATTGTCAAACCATTCAGCACTCAGCATCCAGGCCTGTGCTCCTTTGGGTAATCTCAGCCTTATCGTTAGGCAGCTTGCCAGGAAGCTGTTTAGCCGCCATTCATTTGGTCCAACTCGTGATGGCCTCATGAACAAGGTGATTGGACCCCGGTGATCCATAGAGTTTTCACTGGCTAATTTTATTCTTCATGGCAGCAGATAACCAGGTCTTTATACCTCGTCTTAGTCTGGAAGCTTGGTGAAAGCAATAGATAGCATCAGAGCAACAATCAGAGACAGGTGGGTGGTGGCTTTGCTTGAGGCTCAAAGGTCAAGCATCTAATTCAGTTCTCCTGCAGAGAAGGTGAGAATCCTGGCACTGAACTACCGCTGAACTTGGAAGTTGCATTAAACAAAAATAAAACGCCACAGAGCTTATTCTGGTTCACCACAACCCTAGGGAGGGGTTCCAAGGCTGTTCATCTTAAGGGAGCAGATGACCTCCTCTTCCTCCCAAAGCACAGTCGGCGGGTTGGAATCACAGACCTTGAGGTTAGCAGTCCAAAACTGACCCAGCAACACAATCAGGATAGTTAGGCTTAGGTTATATAAATTCGTCTTTAAAAAAAGAAGAAAAATTATTGGTGTTGCGTCAATTCTAGCTCATGGTGACCTCCATTAACTTAATAATTTATAAAACTACTTCCCTGAGAGAGTTGGAATGCCACTCTCTCTTGAATAGCCTGTCCTATTCTTCACACCTGCTTCAATCCCTACATAAATGAAATCAATTCAAGTTCTTTCCTGCACACTTCATGTGTGTGATTCACTGAAGGTGTCAGAGATCTTAAGATGAATAGACTCAGTCACTATCCTCAGGAAGCTGACTGCCTAAGTTCTTTTGGAAATGAACTACAGTACAAAGTTTATATTCCCAAGCTTTCTTATTATTTGTCAATGCTACCATGTAAACATTATGAGTCCCACTTGTCTTGTCTATCAAGAAATGTAAACGGATATTGTCTAATTTAAATTTAACAACCTTCTTTTAGATGTAATTTTTATAGTAGGTCCCCTAAATATCCTCAAATTATAGACGTAGTACACTTTACAAGCAACACAATTTGTGTAGGGATACTTAGTGTGTAGGCATATATATCATGCTCTAGAAAGAACTAATAACTGTATTTTGTAATGTGATGAACATAAAAACAAATGTGCCAGGGGCTGTGTGATTTACCAAAGATGCATTGAAGTGCATGCTATTTATGCAAAAATGCAGTAAATTGTTGCCAAATTCACATAACAATCCAGATCATAATCTAATGCAATGTCTAATCTATTCATAACAATTGCTGGTGCCACTGTCAGCAGGTCTCATAGCTCTTCCTGGTTTCCCTCATCATTTTTAAGAAAGGGTGGGGGGTGACTCTCATTTCCTCTTGCCAATTAAGCCATCTCAATTGCTTCTTCAGAAGACTAATTTCCTCACTTTTTATGTCCAACACGGTACTCAGCAATTGGACCCCCATCAGGCCATCCCCAGTTGAGTGAGCATAATTTGAACCACCTCATCATACTTGGAAAAACAGCCACTCTCTGGCCTCTTAATATTCTATTTGGGGGAAGATTCAGTCCGAAGGGTTTTATTTTTCTCACTGTGCTGTTCTGTTTCAAGACACCTGCTTCTTGGCTGATCGTGTCTACATGTGAAAATGAGGCATCTTAGAATCGCTCGTAGAAAGGAAATGTGGGTGAGTGCAGGCCATGTTGCATGCTGGGGACTCGGAGGGAATTCGGCTGCTTCAACCTGAGCCACATTAGAACAGAGCCTCCTCTATGGTCACTGTCCAGAGAAAGGAGGGGAGCAGCTGGAATCAGCAGAATATAAAACCCGCATGGCCAATACCTGGCCCATCTGTCACCATTCCACCAGGCTAACCAACCTGTCACTTTCCTGAACCCAGCCTCTTTCTTAACCCAAAACTCCAGGCAGCCACTGCCAGTGGGTCATATTTAGTACATGAAAGACAATTATGTGTTTTCTTTTCTGCTTGTGGCTCTCAGGCTGTGGTCTCTGACGGGTACCTGGGTGCTCAGAGGCATCTGGTGATGAATCCTAGCCTCCGCTGTCAATTCCAAGGAGACTGGGCTGAAGAGCGAAGTCCGTACCTCCCTTCCAGCAGGCCTTGTGCCCGCGAAGGGCTGTTTCTCCCATGGACACTGTGCCCTTTGATTTCTTCATTCTAGGCTGGTTGTTGCCTGTTTTTATCTGAGTTATTCTTTCTGTAGAGTCCCTGTGTGGTGCCAAGGATTAAGGGCTCAGCTACTAAGAGAGATGGTGGTTTGAATCCACTCAGAGGCAACTCAGACAAAATGGCGACCTACTTCTGAAAAACACAGAGTCATGTAAAACGCTAGCTCACTTTACCTCTTTCAGCCTGGGCATACCATCTTCCATGGGTTTGTTGAAATGACTAATGTCACTTACTTGAACCAATACATATAGTCAAAGGATTGACTGTACAGAATTTGGAGCCAAGAGTATATTAAGCACACCAAACTCTGTATGATTTTGAGAAATCATACTGAATCTCTCAGAGCCTCAGTTTGCTCACCCACGAAGATTCTGTCCACAAAGAAGACAGGTTTCTTGGGGCCCTGTTAAGGATTAAATGGACGCCATACCAGTATGTAAGTGGCTTAACAAAACCGCGGGGGTCTATTCCATAAAATCAGTTGTTATTGTTATAGGACCCGACTCCAGGCAGGCATGCACCAATCTCAGTTCCCCTTTGTTCCGTTTCTTTGAGAAAGAATCTCTCATTTCCTCTTTTAGCTCTTAAGTTTTCAGGGAGAGGAAAGCTTTCTTGATCCAAGTAGAAGAAGAAGCTCATTGGCCTGGGAAGAGGATGCCCCGGGGGCTGTCCACCCCTGCCCCCGCAGGTGCCCCTGGTTCCAGTCAGCTTCCCGATTGGGATGCTGCCAGTCAGCCAGCCCTCCCCCACCCGCAGCCCCCTCCCCAGCGCGGCAGGCTCTTCGGGTAGGGAATCTGTTCCTTCACGTGTCTCCAGGAGACAATGTATTCAGCTCCATAATTACGTGCTTCTCCCCAATCACGTAGCATTATACACCACATCACCACGCTGCCGAAAAAAGCCCCAAATGCTAATTAGTCCTCAAATTATCATTGATTTGATTTAATGTTGAATAAGCTTTGCCGTTTATATTTAGGCAAGAACTTCAGCTTCAAGACGCTCACTCTCTCCGTTCGGGGATTTTAAATAACTCAGCAGGGCTTGTCTTGCTTGTTAGGTGTGTTTGTGTCAAGAAATCAGCTGGGCTGCGCTCCCTGACTGCAGAGGACCCCCAGGTTAATGGGGTGCAGGGGATGAATTATCCTCTGGCCAGAGCTAGCCCCGCCCCCTGAAGGCAGAAATGTCCCCTCCTTGCTGGAGAGGGCAGGGAGGAGAAGAGGGATGGTCTCACATCACCTGGGGGAGGGGGGGGGGGGGTTAGTGGGATGAAGGAAAGGTGCTCACCTACCAAGAGTCGGACGCTTTCACAGGCAGCACTGTCCTTAATTCGAGCCCCCCTTTGTCACTGAAGAGCCTCAGACTCTCAACATGAAGTCAGGGGCTTGCGGGTGGGATTTCACTGGCCACAAAGCGAGTGCGTGGGAGAGACACTGAAGTCTACCGCCAAGCCCTTACCGGATGTTTCATGGCCCTTCTTCACCTGCAGGTTGTCTTCAGAGTGCCACAGGTGTATTGCTGCAGCCCGGCCTCCCAACCCCTCAGGGCTTCTGCCCACCCCAGGGCCTCTGTGGGTGAAAAGTTTACAAAATTCCTCTGTGGCCTTGTTTTTGAAATGGCTGGATTCGATGTTTATTGTGCTCTAGAAGATTGCCTAGGCGAACCACGGATTGAGCGCATCGGTCTTTAAAATTTTTTTTATTTTTAAAGGAGTGGTTCAGGCCCCATCTGCTAATCAAAACGTTGTCGGTTCAAACCCACCCGTCGGTTCCTGGCAACCTGCTCCATAAAGATTATTGCCTCGAAAACCCTCTGGGGGGCAGAACTGCCTTGTCACACTGGTCACTCGAGTCAAAAGACTTGACAGTATCTAACTGTCATGCCAAGAAACCAAGAGCAGAAATGAGGGAGAACGGGTTGGGGAGGAGAGAGTAACAGACAAAAGAGCAAACTCCTCAGGATGTAAGGAGATGGGAGGACAGTCGAACTCAGGCTGCCCTGCCCCATAGACTCAGGTCCCATAGACCCCCCTCCTCACTCACAGTCTTCCTAGTTGGGCATTAGAGTCAAGTTAAGGGGGGGGGGGTAGGCGATTACTGTTGAGTCAATTCCAACTCCTGGCAGCCAGCCCCATGTCAACGAAGTCCTCCCAAGCTTCATAGAGCTCCCAGTGACTAGTAGATCTTCAGGTTAGCAGCCAACCAAGCATCTTAACCACTTTCACTGCCTGTGGACTCCAAACCCAGACTGCATTGGTTCACATCTTGGCCCTGCTGCTTCCTAGCTGAGTGACATTGAGACAATCTCTTAGTTTAGGCTGAAGAGGTTGGGACGGAGATTAAATTAGCTCTGTGCTGTAGGACCGCGGTGAGTCGCAATCGATTTGAAGGCACTGAGTTGGGTTTGTTGGGCTTGTTGTGATGTGTTGGGTATCATATTAGTAGGTGAGGCAGGGCCGTCAAAGCTACCCCATTTGGGGCCTTGGCAGTGCAGCCGTGAAGGACAGTACTTGCTCCTGAGCACCTGCCGCTTCAGTCAGGTGCTGGTCAATCTGTCTTCTCCCTCTGCCCAATCCTACTTTTGCTCCCTTCCCTTCACAGGCCTGGATCTGGAATAAACACCTCACACCCCAAATTCCATGACAATGGCCCACTTCCAAAGAACCTTACCTGCAACAGCTGTGACTACTGTTGTGAAATATTCGCAATTTCTTTTCCTTAATAATTCCCAGGCGCAGCCCTGCTTCGCCAAGCCCACCACCACCTCGCTCAGGGCTTCAGCATCCTGCTCCTGGACCTGGAGCTCCACACTGACCTGTCTGCCGCCAGTGTACCCGCTCCACCTGCGTCATTTAGGACCTGCTTTGCTTCCCTGGCCTGCCTGTAGGCCTGTCTCAGCCTTGAGCGCATCCGCTTTAAAACGCACCATCACCGAGTCTATTCGCGACTCGCAGCCACACTCACCTTAGGACAGAGTAGCACCACCCCTGCGGGTTCCTGAGATGGTACATCTTTGCAGGCATAGATGGCCTCACCTTTTCCCCTTAGAGCAGCCGGTGTTAGCAGTTCAATGCTTCACCACCGTGCCCCCTGAGTGCCTCGGCACTTAATGCCCCTCCTCCACTAAAAAACCCCTGCCATGTAGTCAACTCTTAGTTTTACTGAAGCCAGGCAGCTTGACAGGAGCATAGAGCCTCATCTTCCTCCCAAGGAGCAGCTGGTGGGTTTGAAAAGCCAACTTTGAGGTTAGCAGCCAATCATTGCCTAACAGCACCACCAGAGTTCCTCTTAATGGGGCACCTGTGGCCTTTTGCCCCAGCAGCCACAATCCCCCCCCCCGCTCCTTCCTTGTGTTCCCAGCCTGTTCCCAGCGCCCTGCATATACCTGGCACTTCCCACTTTAGGCTCATTCTCTTGCCTTCTTTTTCAGCCAGACCAATCTTTGCTCACTTTGCAAAGCTTAACTCAAATGCTACCTCGGAGAAGCCCCGCTAGGCAGAAATAATTACTCCCTGACTGGGAAAGCACTTAGCTTTGGATTTAATCAGTCGTATTGCGTGCATTCAGTTATTATTGGACTATTTTTTCTATTAGTCAATGGTCAACTTCAGGACTTTCTATTTTTAAAAATACACTATCCTTGTGTGTGAGTCTTATAACAAAGTCATAGTCAGTGCATAAAGTTTAGAAAAATGAAGACAATCAGAACAATTTTATTTAAATTTGCTCATAAATCTCAAAGTCACTATTAATCACCATTTAACTGTTGCTACATATCCTTCCAGCTTGTCTGCTGTGTGTGATGTTTCATTTCTACAGCAAAGATTTATCCTAATTTTTAAAAAACCTAATAACATCCCAACAGTTCCCAGTATTTCAAATTTTCTTTACAACCTCATTTTTAGAGCTACTCATTTTCCATTATATAGAAATATCATTGTTTGCCTATATGTTATTTAGTCTTCTTTGTTTTATATTCATCACTTTCTTCCCAACATTTAATACAGTATCTGAAATATAATATTTTGGCTCAGTAAATGCCTATTGATTTTGTCTCATCCGTACGGATAATAAATTAAAACCCTTGTTTTCGTTTTGCTTTGCTCTGCGTTTTCGACGAAGCGCTCCTACAGTGCATACCCTTAAGTTTTCTCATTTACTTCGCTATCAAATGCCTTCTGAGTACACTCATACTGTGAATTCCCTCAACTTCCATTCGCTCAGAATCCACATCAGCTGGTTTCCAAATGCGCCATTCCTCTGTAGATGCTATCGATTATCAATGGCCTCCTTTTAGGCCCATCCAGCATATTGGGTCTCCATCTTGCCGAATTCCTTCACAGGACCTTATAGTGTAGAACATATATACTCGAGTATAAGCCCACCCGAATATCAGCTGAGGCACCTAATTTTACCACAAAAAAACTGCATTAAAAATGTGCTGACATCCTGGCCCACCAAGCCTTGAGGACAAGATTCCTGCTCAGAGCAGTCAATCCACAGAGAAGACCATATGGCCAGTCCCACTATGAGACATGACATCCCTTACTGACCCATAGCCCTACAGGGGACAACACTGGAGACACAGTGTGGGAATTGAGCCCGATCTAATCCCACCACACTGAGGTAAAACACTAAGGGCGTGCAACAGAACAGCAAGGGGCACAGAGCAACTAAGTTCCCAGGGAATATGAAAAATAGACTTTGGGGCCAGGGCTTGGCACTCCATCAGACTCGACTGGAAAACATTCCTAAAGGCCAACAAACAGCCCTTGAACTCACTACAAGCTTTTCTTTTTTGTTGTGTTGTGTTTTTGTTGCTGTTGTTGTTTTGTTACTTAGTTTTGCTCAGTCTTATTTTAGTGTATGTTATTATCTCCGCAGGTCTTTCTACATAAGATAGGCTGGATGAACAATCTGGAGGAGAAAACAATGGACCAACAGTTCTGGGGAAATATGGGAGAGGAGGAAGTGGGGGAAAGGAAGTGGTGTTAATAAACCCAGGGACAAGGGAACAACAAGTGATCCAAATTGGTGGTGAGGAGGGTGTCATAGGCCTGGTAGGGCATGATCAACTGAGAGGAATTACTGTAACCAAAATGAAGGCTGAGCATGATAGTGCGACAAGAGGAAAGTCAAAGGAAATAGAGGAAAGTAGGAGGCAAAGGGCATTTATAGAGGTATAAATAAAGGTATGTACAGATGTAAATATATTTAGATATGAGGATTGAGAAATAGATTTATGTGCATATATTTATAGGTTTAGTATTAAGGTAGCAGATGGACATTGGGCCTCCACTGAAGTACTCCTTCAATGCAAGAATATTTTGTTCTATTAAACTGGCATTCCATGATACTCACCTTCCCAACACAATTGCTGAAGACAAAGCAGGTGCATAAGCAAATGTGGTGAGTAAAGTTGATGGAGCTGGGCTACTAAAAGATATAGCATCTAAGGTCTTAAAAACTTGAAGATAAACAAGCGGCTATCCAGCTGAGAAGCAACAAAGCCCACATGAAAGAAGCACACCAGCCTGTGTGATCACAAGGTGCCAAAGGGATCAGTTATCAGGCATCAAAGAACAAAAAAAATCATATCATTGTGAATGAGGGTGAGTGCGGATTGGGGACCCAAGGCCCACCTGTAGGCAACTGGACATCCCCTTACAGAAGGGTTGTGGGGAGGAGACGAACCAGTCAGAGTACAGGGTAGCAATGATGAAACATATAACTTTCCTCTAGTTCCTAAATGCTTCCTCCCCACCCACTGTCATGATCCCAATTCTACCTTACAAATCTGGCTAGACCAGAGGATGTGCACTGGTACAGATAGGAACTGGAAACACAGAGAATCCAAGACAGATGATCCCTTCAGGACCAGTGGTGAGAGTGGCGATACAGGGAGTGTGGAGGGAGGGTGGGGTATGATGGGGAAAGGATTACAGGGATCTACATATAACGTCCTCCCTGGGGGACGGACAACAGAAAAGTGGGTGAAGGGAGATGTCAGACAGTGTAAGATATGACAAAATAATAATTTATAAATTATCAAGGGCTCATGAGGAAGGGAGAAGCAGGGAGCAGGGAGCCAATGCCAGGGGCTTACATGGAGAGTGGGTGTTTTGAGAATGATGAGGGTAACAAATATACAAATCTGCTTTATACAGTGGATGTATGGATGGATTGTGACAAGAGTTGTATGAGCCCCCAATAAAATGATTTTTAAAAAGTTACCAACAATATTTAAAAAATGTGCTGAAAAACGTGGCTTATATATGAGTATATATGGTATATATACTCTCAGAACTCTCCTCCCCAAATCATCTATGACCCAGTGTTTCTGTGAGAGGAAGACAATGTTTCCTATTCCTGGAAGAAGTTACAAGGTCAGAAACACAGGGCCTGTCCTTTCTATCCTATGGGGCCTCTAGTGGGTCCGCAGAGTCTTGACTGCAGTGATTTTGGCTTGCTTGTTTGTTTATATGCCTGGAAGTAGGGGGAATTGATTAAACTATCTTAGGTCAAGTAAGACAGAGAGGGTTTTAATGAACAAGATCTCAGAAAGGTATGAATAATCAAAAGACAATCAATACAGAAATATGACTAGACAAGAAAATTGAACATGGGTTTGCAAATTACCCATTGATGTGTGTGTGTACAAGCATGTGGGGGAGGTGGGTCTGTGTGTGTGTGTATGTTGGCACACATGCACATGAATTCACCTTTTCTCTTTCAATGTTTTCAATGTGACAATGTTTTCTTTCTTGATTTTTCTCCCATTCAGACTCTTTCTTCTTTCAGGCTGGAAACACGGATCCCTAAAATTTCATAGGCTCCCCTTATGCAAGTGTTTCCCTCTCAAGGAGAAGGAACTGTACTTGGAGTTGAAGTCAAGCAAGGAGGCTCTCCTGGCTCGGAAGCAGCGTGAGAGGAAACGTGGTCTGGACAATGGTGTCACTAGGGGGGTGTGGGCGCAAACCACACCAGGTGCCACTGTCAGAGGGGCGACAAGATGACCGTCTATAAAATTATTGTGCAGCATTTCAGCAGATATTTATAAAACTTATCATTTATAAAAATATCCCTGAATGTAGTTATAAAAACATTTTTGGTAAATCCAACTATATTCATATACTTGAAGCAGAAACCGTTGTTTTCACTGCTGCCATTGTTCTTATGTTGCTGGTTTTGTCAGATTCTCTGGGGTTTTCATGAGCGCATTGAGATGATTGGTATGTGCGAGCTTTTATCAATCATTTTGTGTTTATGTTGTAATGATATTGTTCTCCGACATGTTTTATTTTAAACAGTCTATTGGCACATAATCCATCATACTAGTAAAGAGTGCAATTAGATTGAGAAGAGTTGTACAATTATCACCACAGACAATTTTAAAATACTCTCTTCTTTTATTCATACTCATTGTTAGTATCTCCCCATTTCCCCCCAACCTCCCCTGTCATAACCCCAAGAAACCATGAATTCAGTCACTGTCTCCATAGATGTGTCCTGGACGCCATATAAAGAAAACATACCAACGACAAACAAAATAAAACAGAGAAAAATCTCCATTGAAATGAAAGCAGAAAATATTAAAAACTAGAAAAATTCACGAGTCAAAGGGGAAATCAAATGATAGTTGTTAAATTTTCACCAAACCACGTCTGCTGTAATCCGCTTTCCGATGCCCTCTGCATGGTAGCAAGGCCATTCAATAACTTTTTGAGGACAAATTAGTAAACGAAAAAGGAAGAGAATATTCCAAACAAAAAAGGCTTCTGCTTAAAGACAGTGGAACCCCGGACCTCGACACTGATCCGTTCTAGAATGAGTGTCGAGATGTGACGCAGTCAAGTTCTGAATCAATTTTTCCCATAAGAAATAACTGGAAATGGATTAATCCACTCTTGGCCACCAAGTTTTTATCTTAACCATGCCTGTTTATACAAAACATTACAGGACACAGAAATTTCAAATTAAATTAGTTCAGAGTTAAGTAATACAATTTAAACAAGAAACACAATATCTAAAAAGTTTTTAACAACTACAGTATGGACCATACCTTGAGCTGGATGAGGATCTGGATCTGTGGACACGGATGTGGAGAGGGAGTCATTGTTTGGAAGGAGAATCCCCTTCCATAAAGTCAACTGGTAGCTGATTTTCAGGAGATTTTCGCCTTCTTTGCCTTTTTTTCAACTGGATCTGACTGGCTTTCTCTAAAAAAAATTTTTTTAACCTGTCTATTGTGGTCTGTTGTTAGCATTTCCTTAAATGTTTTCTAAAAGGGTTTACTAAATTATCTTCAGCAATATCGATAACACGGTTAACCAGCTCCTTATCACGATGATTCTTCTCAAAAAACTTGTTTTAGGACCCTTGTTGTCTATCTAAAAACAGTACAAAAAGTCAGAAAAACTAAGGAAATTATAGTAAAACACTTGAAACACAGCTACAAAATATTTAAACAACGTGTACTAACAATGCCAACTAACACCGAGTGACCAAAATACGAACTACTTTTGCTTACAAAAGTCATGTGTGTCAGGTCAGATTCCAAGGTTTTGTTCAAGCCCCAATGCCAAATTTTCTCAACATTTCACGTCGAAATCTGATTATGTGGAGTACTGATGCGGTTGAGTACCAGGGTTCTACTGTACTAATAATATCACAATTATAATGTTGTAATTCAATGTAGAAACATTTCACACAGCAATTGGGCACCTAGTATTCATGTAAACAAGAAACGTTGCTGTCGTTGTTGTTAAGCGCCATCCAGTGAACTCGGTTCCATCGCTCACACTCCATGGACAATGGACAGAAGCAGTGCCGGGTCTGCGCATGCTCACGATTGTTAAATTTGAGCTTTGTTGCTGACACTGTATCAATGCACCTTGTGGATGTTCTTCCTCTTTTCACGGACTGCTGCTTTCCCAAGCATAAGCTCCCTTCAAAAGCACATGAGACTACGTCTTGTCTCCTTCACTTCTAACGAGCGTCTGGCTGCACTTCCTCCGAGACAGATTCGTTTGTTCTTCTGACGGCCCATGACATGGACCCGCACAGCATTCGTTCTTCAGAAATGCCGTCATTCAGATGCACACATTCTCCTCATGTCTTCCTTCTTCACTCGCCAGCTCTCACAGGTGTCTACCATAACTTGGGTCAGGTGCATCGTGGTCCTGAAAATGACATCTTTACTCTTCATTTTATGTTATTATTAATGAATCATTTTATTGAGGGCTTTTGCCTATAGTATAACAATCCATAAATCAATGATATCAAGCAACCTTGTACAGATGTTGCCACCATCAGTTTCAAAGCACTTTCTTTCTTCCTGAGCCCTTTCATATCAGTTCCTCTTTATTCCTCCCTCCCCTGTCCTACCACCCTCATGAACCCTTAATAATTATATATATTTACATATCTTACACTGTCCAATCTATCCTGTCACCCACAAATCAGAGTTGCTCTTTACCACTACAAAGAGGTCCTTAACAGCAGATCCCCCAGTGCAAATATGTCCTTTGATTTCTGAGCTGTCACTTCCATGAGTGTTGATTGTGGATCTGAGTAAAATGAAATTTTGGACAACTTCACTCTTTTCTCCACTTATCGTGGTTTGTTGATTGGTCCAGTTGTGAGGATTTTGTGATCCATTGGTTACACCTTCGGCTGTGATCTGCAGAATCATCCATTCTAAGTTACCAACTGCTCCGTGGGAGAAAGAGCTTTCTACTCCACAAAGAGTTGCAGATCTTAAAACATACCCAGACAGTTCTACTCTGTCCTATAGGGTCACTATGAGCCAGCATTGACTCAATGGCAGGGACTTTGGTTTGATTCGGGTTTTTACATTGAATGGCAATCCATCCTGAAGGCTATATTCTTTGATGTCCACCAATAAGTGCTTCAAGCTGTCTGTGAAGAAGTAAGGTTGTGTCATCTGCATATCACAGGTGAATTTGCCTTCCTTCAAGTGATGGTGCCATTGATGGAAATGAGAAACATTGGTGGCAGAAGTAGGCTCACAGATGGTGGTAAAACTGCTGCCATCTGTAGGCTAATGTCCCCTACCCTTTTACCCCTGCAGTGTAGTTTCCCTTTCAGTTGTTTGACAGATACCAGAAACTGCATTCCGAAAATAACCAGCCCAAACCAGCGTCAACTAATTTGCACCTCCACATACACAGAACTTTCAGCCAACTAAACTGACTTTCACAAAGTTTGGATTTCTGTGTGCACCAGGAAGGGCACTCTGAGGTCCAGCTACCATGGAATTTAAACAAAACCAGTGGTCTGTTTTAACCTTAAAAGCTGTGGTGGTCTGTTTTGACCTTAATGGGAAACAAGCAGGTGGAGATGGGTCTAAAGAAATCAATTTGATAGTCATCAACATGTAAATATATTAAAAGCCATGGAAATGTATCCAACCCTCCTTGGCATGCGGACAAGAAGAGATCCACCCATTGTGGTATCTGCGATGTCCACGGACCACTGTTGATGTCATGCGTGTCATCTAGTCAATTCCAAACCATAGCTAGCAGCTCATGTATGTCTGAATGGAACTGCTGCAGACCGTTTCTTAGCCTGTCATCTTTGCCAGGTCTTGTCTCCACTGGTGGCTTCCTTCAGACAGTGAACCTTTTGTTAGTAGCTGCGTGCCCAGTCACTGTGTCAGTGGGGCTTCTGACTTGTCCTCTGATTCAGTGACAGAACAGAACCAGGCAGCTAGAAGATGCTAAATAAATGTGCTGTAAATCGGATGCACACACTTTGAACCAGAAAGAAGAATAACGCACAAATACAACCACAGAAAGGCCTTGGCTCAGAGATGCATAGTGCTCATTGCCATTGCCACATTCTGTCTGGTGTTCGAGAGTTGTCTGAGTTCTGACCTCCACAACAAGGCTAAGCCAGCTAGCATGAACCTCAGGCCTCCTGTCTCTAGACGTAGGTCTCTTCATCTGCGAGGTTAGGATTTTAGAATTTTGCGATAATATTTGCAATATATGAGCAACCACGATGTGTGCAGAATCCCTGGCATTTCAGTGGGTTAAGCATTGGCAGCTAGCCACAGATCAGTGGTTCATTCTCCCCAGCCTTTCTTGGAAGAACAAGGAGGCTGCCTGCTTCTGTAGAGACTTAATGGTAAAGACTTGTCTGACGTCTGTGGGAGCCGTATAGAGTCATTACTAGGTCATTATAATTCAGGATCAATGTGTTGACAGAGTTTGGAATTTTAATTTTCTTTTGGTTTGGTGTACTCTGTACCAAGGGGGAAACACACACACACAAACAGCCAACCCCCCAGCCATCAAATGGATTCTGACTTAAAATGACCGCAGAACATTAGCTCAAAAGAACACAGTACTAATTCTTCTTTGCGTTGGTGGTTGCTGTTAGGCGCCCTCGACTCAGTTTCTTGTGCCTAGGGAGAATTCTGGTGGTGCCCCTTCCAACACAGACCTGTCCTTCTCATGCCCCCTCACAGCTACCGGCTAGGACCAAGTAGAACTGCCCCGCAGCCAGCTGATCACAGGAACCATTTTTCCTTTTTCCCAGGCAAAGCCGCTCTTCCATGATATTTGGGATGAACCACAGGTGCCAAAGTGCAGGTGAAGCAGGGGGCATTTTCAAGCAGAGAATTGGGGTTCCCAAATGGATGCCCAATGCCTAGTGGTCTGTGACAGAAATCACTTCTATTGCCTCGACCTTGGTTTTCTCATTTTCAAAGCGAGGATGACAAATTTGAGAGAGGACCCCATGAGAAGGTACCCAGGAAAGCTTCTCATAAACTGAAAGCATTATAAAAATAGAAATGTAGATGACTGTTAGGCTTATCAGTGGAGACAGTGCGCCAATGTCACTATTAAAGGGCCGGTCACCCAAGGAGAAGAAGGCTTGTTTTCAGGGCAAGTACTTAGTAGGCATTCCAGAAATGTGTCCTGAAAAGAATAAAAAGAAATCGTGATTAAGTTGGAAAGACAACTCTTTCAAAAATGTATTTCTAAATGCCAAAGTCACACTGGAACCTCTGGGGAACACCTTCAGAATCCCACACAAAAGCAAACCTTTGTTTCAGAAATAAACCTTGATGTTTGAAAATAAAAGACAAAAAGCTATATCCTGGGGGCAGAAAGGACTTCTTTCGCTTCTTGAAAAGAGGAGAGAGCAACCTGAGAACTGATCTGCCCCCTTCATCTGAGCCCTGCTCACCCCAGATCACCTGCCCCAGCCCCTGGGCGCTCTGCTTTGCACTCAGCTTCCTGACTACTCCCTGCTGCCTCCGCCTCCTGGGTCCTTCCAGAGTCCTTCCTGTCCACCCTCCTGCCCTCCCTCCGCCCCGCCTTACGAGGAAGTGAGGCAGAGATGGTCTGCAGAGATGCGGCATTACTGAATTGTGAAATGCTGTGCTTTTTCTTTTGTTATTGAGAAAAGTTCAGTCATCCAACTTTAATTAGAAATGTGTGACTTGAACATTTTGTATTCGCTCAAGTCGTTCACTGAACAACTATTTTCTGTGCCCCAGCTGGGGCCGGGAATATAGGGCCATCTACAGGATAGCCTTGGTCCCTGACCTTCCGGTTTTGTCAGAAAGACAGATTCAAAAGGAGGCAATGAAACTCAGGCATGCAAAGTGCTGAGGGGAGGGAGATAAGAGGAGCCTTCTTTAGGACAAGTTTCTTAGAGGAGAGGGGAGGCCCTTGCGTAGGCCAAATGGTTAGCACACTCAGACGCTAACCAAAGGCTGGGGGTGAGAGTCCACTCCAAAATGCCGCAGCAAAAAGCCCTGGAAGTCTTCTTCTCCCCAAACCAGATATTCAGAGCCCTATGGAGCAAGTTCTACTCTTACCTCCCAGGAGATCACCATGAACCAGTCTGCTGGAGGACGCCGAGTTTTCTCCACTCTAAGTTAAAGTAGACTGTGAAGACAGTTGACAAAATCCCTGCCCTCTTGGGTTTTACATTTGGAAGGAAGGAGGCACATGGGAGATGCAAATTAAAAAAAAGTAAAAATATTTCATATTATATTAGAAGGCCGTAAGTGCTAAGGAAATAGATAGTAGATGAAAGACAGCAGATTAGGCTGAATCCAAAAAGAATGTTGGGATGCCTAGAAATTATCCAGACAAAAGGGGAGAGGTATTTGTTCCTTCAAAACCCCAAGGTAAAGAGAGAGTTTGGTATTGTCACTAAAATGCCTAAAGTTTCTTTGTAGACCCCAAAGTATGTATACGGCCCTCCAGCGATTGCTCCCAGCCTAACCACTGGCTTTTCATCCTTACCTCTGTTAAATGTCATAAATCGAGTTAAAAAAAACAGAAACAAAAAAATAACATTATTCATAGCACCTCTGTGCTCCTAAAGACCTTCAGACAACATTCCAAACAAGGCTGCAGTTGGTATTCATCAAGTTATTAATATTCCATTTGAAATTAATATTTAAAATAAAAATACAGGCATTTATAAGACATTTTGCCATTTTAAGAATAACTTTGTTATATCCTGGGCCAATGGTTTTTTCTTTTTCCACTAGAAGCCTTCTCCAATTTTATAATTTAAGAAGGAAGAACAGAATTTACTTTATAGAAATTACCATCATAACTAATTCTTCGAGAATATTTCTACTCCATGAAATAAACATTGATTTTTTACTGACTCTGCAGTAAAAGCTATAAAGAAAAAGGAGAAAGCTGATCAGTAGAAAAGACATCTCTGACCAAATACATTTTGATGTTTTCTGTGAGGACTGCTTTTCTTCTAAACATTTGTCAGAGAACCGTAACAGAATTACACACACACACACACACACACACACACACACACACACACACCATTTTATCTCTGTCATCTCCCAACCCACCCACAAAGTCCTCTCTCTCTCTCCCTCTCATTACTTATTAGGTGCTTGGATCACTGATTCCCCCATGTCTCTGAGGGCAACAATAGAAGATCAGCAGTGAGCATAAGTCTGTGTCACCCCGATGAGCTAGGTCTCTGGAATCAGAGAGCCTTCCCCTCAGGGATCTCTGGTTCTCAGGTCCCATTGGATGATGCCTCCTTACCAGCATTTCATGCTGGCTCTTCCCTGGATCAGTCATGGCCGATGAATTGAAACTGAAACAAAACAAATTTTTAAAATATGGTGGGAAGGCGGGGTAGAAAAGGGGAGCCAATTACAAGGATCTATGTATAACCTCCTCCCTGGGGGATGGACAACAGAAAAGTGGGTGAAGGGAGACAGTGTAAGATATGACAAAATAAAAATAATTTATAAATTATCAAGGGTTCATGGGGGAGGGGGGAAATGGGGATCTGATACCAAGGGTTCAAGTAGAAAGCAAATGCTTTGAGAATGATGATGGCAACAAATGTACCAATGTGCTTGACACCATGGATGGATGGATGGATGGATGGATGGATGGATGGATGGATGGATGGATGGATGGATGGATGGACTGTGATAAGAGTTGTACGATCCCCCAATAAAATGATTGTTAAAAATCGTGGTATACTAAAACAATAACCAGGACAGGAAAAAGTATGACTGGTGCCCTGCTGGGAATGTCATCTGCCTCCTGGCATCCCGGGCAGGGCGCATGCTGCATGGCAACCGAGTCTCTTGAATGGCAGCGTCAAAGACAACAGAACCTGGCCCCAAGGTGGCTCCAACGGCATAGCTGAATGGGTGTCACTCTCTGCAGACCTGAAAGTGACCCGGACTCCCACGTCGGGCTCCCAAAGGCTCAGTAGGACTTTTCTGAGACCTGGGGACATAGTGAGTTATGAATTGGGCTACTAACCACAAGGTCAGGAGTTTGAAACCACCAGCCACTTGACAGGAGTAGATCTGCTCCATAAGGATGAACAACCTCAGAAACCCAAAGCGGCAGTTTGAGTCTGTCCTGTAGGCTCACTGTGAGCTGAAATTGCCTCGATGGCAGTAAGTACTACAAGTCTCCCATTCTGGGTCTTGAACTAATAATTTTCCCATTCTGATTATCATCACAGTGCATGCACAGATTACAAATTTGGGTCTGTTCCAATTTCACTGTGTTAACCACAACTGAACCAATTCAAAGCAATTCAAAACCCTGCTCCGAATCCTCTATCCTCTGGTATAAAATGCCATCGGTGAAGTCAGTGTAGCAATAATACAGTCAGAGGCAACAGTTATGTTAAAGTGAAGCCCTGCCTTTTAAACATTCTACTTTCTCCCTCTTCCAGAGAAGATATCAAACCTAAAAGCTAAAATAAGCATGGAGCTTCGCAACTTCCCAAACCACAAAACTGCATAAAAAGTGGATGATTCTCTGTGGTTGTGTCGACCCCACTGCTACAAAAAGACATATGGGTGTCAAGCAAGAACGGACCGGGACTTGACATTGAAAGGCCTGAGGTAACCCCATGGTGCTCTTACTACTTGATGTGGCCCCCAGCAAGTCATTCAGCTCACAGGCTTAGTCTCTGCCTCTGTGATAGGAAGTGTCTACCTCTCAAATATCTGGCACTTAGTAGGTGCTGGAAAATGATGGATCACAACAGATGTTTGTTGTGATCTCCATCTTTTTTCCAGACCGCAGATCCAGAGTGCTGTGATTTGAGGGCTCTGTTGGAAAACAGCTGGGTGGCTGCCACTACATTTTTCTCAATTTCTATCCAGATGTTCAGAGCCCCATTCAGACCCAGTTGATGTCATACCATTACCCACATAAGTATCATTTACTGGATAAAAACTATGTGTAGTGATTTGAAGCATAGAAACCAAGATTTAGGAGAGAGGAGGAAAAGCATATCATATGGCAGAATCATGCTTAATTTTTACAAGTCTTTTTTTATAATACCCAGAATAAGACCCATCTTCCCAAAGAAGCCCGGTGACACAATGGTAAAGTGCTCAGCTGCTCCCATAAAGATTTAGAGTGGTGGTTCTCAGCCTGTGGGTCGCAACCCCTTTGGGGGTCGAACAACCCTTTCACAGGGGTCGCCCAATTCATAACAGTAGCAAAATTATAGTTAAGTAGGAACAAAAATAATTGTATGGTTGAGGGTCACCACAATATGAGGAACTGTATTAAAGGGTCACAGCATTAGGAAGGTTGAGAACCACTGATTTAGAGTCTAGGGAAAGGGCAGAGTGGAGACCAAAAGCCCGTCTGTAGATAATTGGACAGCCCCATACAGAAAGGTCAGAAGGAAGAGATGAGCCAGTCAGGGTGAAGTACAGCACCTATGACACACAACTTTCCTCTAGTTCTTTAATGTTCCCCCATCCCACTATCGTGACCCCAATTCTACCTTACAAATCCGGCTAGACCAGAGTACGTACATTGAGATAGATAAGAGCTCGCAACACAGGGAATCCAGGACAGATAAACCCTCAGGAACAATAATGAGAGTAGCAAAACCAGGAGGGGAATGGGAAGGTGGGAGGAGAAAGGGGGAACCGATCACATTGATATACATACAACCCCCTCCCAGGGGGATGGACAATATAGAATTGGTGATGGGAGATTGCAGTCGGGTATAAGAGATGAAAAAAATTTTAATTATCTAGGGTTCATGAGGGGGTGAGGGGTAATGAGCTGATATCAAGGACTCAAATAGAAAGAAATTGTTTTGAGAATGATGATGGCAACAAATATACAAATATGCTTGCCACACTGGATGGACGGACGGATGGATGGATGGATGGATGGATGGATGGATGGATGGATGGATTGTGATAAGCGCTATAAGAGCCCCCAATAAAGTGATTTTTTTTAAGAAAAAGATTTACAATCTAGAAAACCCAATAAGACAGTTCTACTCTGTTTTGTATAGACAGTAAGAGTTATAATCAGTTTGATGGAAACCCAACAACACTCTCTATGGAAATCGACAAGTTAGAAAAAGAACTCAGAGATTGCCTAACCTCAGCGCCCAGGGCAGAAAGATTGCAGCTTAGAAAACTCACCTGACTGGCCAATATTGACAGCTATGTAGTCGAGTTTGGCTGAAATTCAATCATCCTAATTTCCATGCACATGTTCTTGCACTCCATGTAGCCATCTCCCTTGTTGTGGTGGTGGTGGTTTGGTGCCTTTGAGTTGGCTCTGACTCATAGCGACCCTATGCAGAACAGAACAAAACACTCCCTGGCCCTGCCCCATACTCACAATTGTTCCTATTTGTGATCCTGTTGTTGCAGGCATTGTGTCAGCCCATCCTGTTGAGGGCCTTCCTCTTTTGAGCTACCCCTCTACCAAGCACAATGTCCTTCTCCAGGGACTGGTCTCTCCTGGTAACAAGACAAAGTCTTGCCATTCCTGCCTCCAAGGAGCACTCTGGTTGTCTTTCTTCCTAGTCAGATTTGTTTGTTCTTTCGGTGGCCCATTATCCTTGCAGTATCCTTCGCCAGCACCGTATTTCAAACACATTGATTCCATCTCCCTAATATTTGTTTACATCTTACCATCTCCCTTAGTAAGACATAACCTGATATTATTTTTTGAACTAGAAATAACTTTGGATTTTATTTAAAACAGAAATTATCTAGCTTGTTTGAGGTCACAGTGTAGTACATAGAGAGTTCAGATTTGAACCCAAGTAATACAATTCTAGAGCCCCTGCCCAACCACACACCTCAACTATAATTTCTGCAGTCCCCAGAGCTCCACTCCCTACTAATAAAAAAGGGAAACATACAGAATATTAGAAAGGATTTAGGAATAGATTCAGATAGACCTGATATCAGGCCCTTGTTCCCCAACTACTTAGCTACTCAACAGGAAATTCCTTTGGAGGAAGGGGGAGAGGTGGGAAGACTTAATCGTAAGGTAATTATTACTAGAGCGTCTCCCCTCACCTCAGAGTCTATCTTAACTACCCTCCCTTGTTCCTTTTTCAGTACATTGTGGAGCACCCTCTCTAGTAGTTACCTTGTCTGCAGTAGTCACCTCCCACATTGTAGGATACAAGCTCACCAAGAACAGAGCAGATTACACATCTTTCAGTTTCATCACACTGTTCTGTATCTAGGATAATACTTGGCACATGGCAAAAAAAAAACACAACAAAACCTTCTGCCATCAACTGAATTCTGATTCATAGAGATCCTATAAAGGATTTTCAGGACTGTAAATCTTTACGGAAGCAGACAGCCTCCTCTTTCTCCTGTGAACACTTTTTTAAAAATTCATTTTATTGAATGTGAAGGAGCCTTAATAAGTCATTTTCTCTGTCTTGGTCTCACATTTCCTATTTAATAAATGAGAAGGCTAGGCACAACCTTCAAGACTATTTCCCACTCTGAGTTCCTTTAAATATTTGATTTTATGATGGTGATGACAGGTCGTGTGAGTTGAATTTATTTGTAATGTGTGTATACTATTGGGTTAGACCAGGCTCTCTAGAGAAGCAAAACAAGTGATATTTGTATGTATACGGATACAGGAGACATAGCAAGAAGTGACACACCATTGTAGAAATGGAGCTTCTCTGGACACCTATAGCTGCAGGGGCTGATGAACAGGGAGCAGGATGATGAAGCAGGAAGACCACGGACTGGTGGATGCAGAACTGAATGATTCCAAGGTTGACAGTCTATTGATGACTCCTGGGGTCAGCAGGTGACACAAAAGGAGGTCAACTAACTAGATGCAATCTGCAGAGCCAGCAGGAGAAGCAAGTTAGCTTCTGCACACTGTCCATTTATATTAAAAGTTAGCCACCCCTGAATGAAACTTCCCTCCAGGATATCAAGGCTGAGACAAGATTCAGGAGGTGACACTCTACCCTATTCTCCCACAACTGCGTGGCTGGTTCATGTTGTTGTTGTTGTTGTGTGCCATCGAGTCAGTTCTGACTCATAATGGCCCCTCTGCGCAACAGAACAAAACACCATCCCATCCTGCACCATTCACGCAACTGTTCTTAGGTTTGAACCCATTGTTGGCAGCCATTGTCAAGGGCCTTCCTTTTATGCCCTATCCCTCTGCTTTACCAAGCAAGATGTCCTCCTCCAGGGACAGGTCTCTCCTCACAATGTGTCCAAAGTACATAAGAAGAAGTTTTGCCATCCTTGCCTCTAAGGGGCATTCTGGTTATACCTCTCCCAAGAGAGATTTGTTTCGTTGTCCCTAGCACTTTCAATATTCTTCTCCAGCACCACAATTCAAATGCATCTATTCTTCTTTATTCACTGCTTATCCCATTCCCTGTCCAACTTGTATGTGCATATGAGGTGATTGAAAATACCAAGATTCAGTCAAGTGCACCTTAGCCCACAAAGTAACATCCTTGCTTTTAAGTATTTTTTAAATTGGGAGTTCATGTATACCATTTCATTCCATGGTTCTATCCCATCAACTAGCAGTGTACAATTGCGACCGAAGTTTTCAAACATTCTTTTCCTTCCTGGACTCCTTGACATTGGCTCCTTTTTACAGCCCTCCCCCAGTCACCACCACCACTGTACCCCCCACTCACACACCAAAAAGGAAAAAAATGGTTCATCAAGCCTGGGTTTCATATACTGAAAAATAGAAAAACAATTCAAGAGGGTCACATCTGAGATATATTCCCCAGGGTGAATAAACAAAAAAGTATAGAAAACGTTGTAAACTAGATGTGACCTAACATGCTGCCGATGGGGGATCAACTGATGAGCTTTCAACCCTTCGAGTCAGGTTTATTCTTTTGATCTATTGTCATCACTCCAGTGCCCTCTGTTTAGTAACCATTTTCCTCTCATCCCTCAATTGTGGATTAGAGAGACTTCAGAGGAGGCTGGATTCCTGTACAGATCTCACAAATGTATCTCGGGCTCCCACTGTCATCCAGAGCCTTCTGCAAACTGGATTCTCACTATTTAGGCTCTGATACTATTCCCTCCTCCAAATATGGTTTACCATATATACTTGTGTGTAAGCTGCGTTTCCCAGCACATTTTATGCAGTTTCTGTAGCAAAATTAGGTGCCTTGGCTGATATTTGGGTTGGCTTATTCTCGAGTATGTATGGTATGATCCTTCTGTGACTGATGTTGGTGTGCTTTCTCCCTATGGACTTAGTTTACCTCTTACTTAGATGGCTCATTGTTTGGGAACAAATCTTTAAGACCCTATTCTATCTGATATCCAGGCACCATCTAATTTCTTCAGCACATTTTGTTATAGCCCGTATCTTCTGTGCTCCCTGCAGAAGGGCAAGTATTGAACAGGGCCATGATGTAAGAACTACCGTATATACTCGAATATAAGCCGACCCAAGTATAGGCCAAGGTACCTAATTATTACCTGGGAAACCAGAAAAACTGATTGACTCAAGTATAAGCCTAGGGTGGAAAATGCAGAAGCTATTGGTGAGTTTCTATAATAAAAACAAATGAAAATAAAATTACTAAAAATTGAGACATCAGTGGGGTAATGTATTCAAATATTTATTTTAAATAGAAAACATAAATAAAAGGACAAGTCATTTAACATTAGTAAACTAGCACAGTAAGTGGAAAATAGATTCAACAAAAACAATAAAGTATCAACAATGATACCTTAAGAGTACTATTCCCTGAGTTCAATCAGCAACCAAGTTAAAATGTAAAGAGTTAAAATCCTTCAAAACTGGATTCCTCATCATCATCCATATCCCAGTGCAGAGCTTCAGCTGGTGTGAGGTCATCATAGACGCTGTCCTCACTGAGATCGCTGTCATCACCATCACTGCTGTCATTTTCATACAAAGCGCAGTCTTCACTGCCATCCATAGCATTACTAATACTACATTTCTGAAAGGCGCGTCGCACCATGTCTTCTGGAATGTCTTCCCATGCATCTTGAACCCATTTTGCTATTACCAGTAACTTTATGTCAGGCTTCATGAGATTTCCTCCTTTTGTTAGTCGGACTTGACTAGATGACATCCATTCATGCCACATCCTTCGCACAGGGTCTTTAAAAGGCTTATTCAAAGATACACCCAGAGGCTGCAGGACAGATGTAAGCCCACCTGGAATAACGGCTAAAGTAACTACTAGATTTTGCCAAATTTTTATGTCATCCAATAGGTGGGCTCTTAACATATCCAAACAAGTAATGATGGCTTTTTCTTTAAGGATGCTCCTGGTCATCGGTTCCAAATTTCTTCAACCATTTTTTTGTTCCAGCTTTATCCATCCAGCCTTTAACATGTGCATGCACAAAAATTCTTGGTGGGAAATTGGTCTTTTTAGGCAAGGTATTTCTTTTAAAAATAATGACAGGACACAGCCTAGTTCCATTAGCCAAACATGATAGAACAACTATAAAGGTTTTTTTTGTTTTTCCATTTCCTGTGGTTTTGAGAAAAATGGCTTCTTCTCCTAAACTTGCCACAGTTCTCTTGCTTGGAAGATCAAAATCATGGCAGTTTCATCCATATTCCCAATATCTGCCAGGTCATAATTATAAATCCTTCTTTGTTTTATAATAAATGACTGGAATGACATAATTTTTTCTTCAAGGTCTTGTGGCAATTTCTGGGAAATCTTTGTTCTTTGTCTCAAACATACTAAGCCAAACCTAGTCATGAAGTGGGTACACCATCCTGCTGATGCAACAAATTTCTCAATGCCTGGTGCTTTATATTTGTCATCCTTAGTCATTTGTAGAGCACGTATGCGGATTCCCATGTGTGTTACGCAGTAACCATTTTGACGATGCTCCATAACCCATTTATGCAATTCGCTCTTGAGAGCCCCATAAAAAGATGTTAAACCATGACAAGCTTTTTTAGCTTTTGGAATCTGTTCCAAGTCAGCCTTCATTTTCCGCCACTCCCTCACTTGCTTTTTGTCAACACAGAATTCCCTACTTGCAGTACTGTTATTGCTCTCTTCTACTCTTGACACAACCTTCATTTTGAAACCAGCCTCATTTGACCGGTATTTTTGTTTTGGTTCACCCCCGACGTGTTAGCCTGGAGGAGGGGGGTAGTCTGTGCTGGCAGGGGATGCAGGATGTGAATTAACACAGAGACCAGAGGGGAGAGAAGGAGCGCACCCACAGACACATCGTTACCAGCTGCCAGCATAAGTGAATCACTATGGGTGCTTCTGCGAATTGGAGCCATCCACGTCGTAGGATGGCTCTGATTGGTTAGATGTGAGTAAACAAACATTCAAAGCCCTGCAGTGTCAGTGGGGCTTTGAATGAATAGAAAAGAAATGGCAATCACCATGAGACGGAGATGACGGGCATTTGTCCAGTTACCTTGGGGAGAGGAGGGTGCAGCGAGATGGTACACCTCGCTGGGATACCACTGACCCATGTAGAAGCTGAACCCCAATTTTTCAGCACACACACAAAAAAACTCGGCTTATGCATGAGTATATACAGTAATTGTTCTTAAGTTGGATCTAGGATTTAGCATGAGCCCAAAACACATTCCTAGATCTCTATTTTGGTTCTTCTTCTCTCCCCCCGCCCTTGTACATCAGATTTACCCAATACTATGTGTCACTTGATCACGTGACTACTACTTCCATGAGCATTGATTGTGGATCTAAGCAAGATGGAAATCTTGACAACTTCAATCTTTTATCCATTTTTCATGACATTACCCACTGGTCCAGTTGTGAGGATTTTGATTTTATTTACATTGAGTTGTAATCCATAGTGAAGACCGCAATCCCTGATCTTCACCAGCTAGTACTTCAAATCATCATCACTTTCAGCAAACAAGGTGGAGTAATCTGTATATAGCGGGGTGTTGATAAGTCTTCTTGCAGTCCTGGTACCATACCGCATTCTTCTTCACATGGTCTAGTTTCTCTTCATAGATATCTGCTTCATAGATGATCCCGTTCAGGTGTTGGTCACACTCCATGAGGTCATATCATGGGAGAATCCTGGCCCACTAGAGTTGATAGCGGAAAAATAGACTGTTAAATAAGATAGAGTAGAACATATGAAAGTTGAAAATTATGCAAGGTTAGAAATCTCACTTATTTTCCATGAAAATGGGCATCCGAAAATTAGTAAGACTGCACTCTACAGAAAATAGAAAACTCTCAAGACCCGGCTCTCGCAGGATGCACAGCATTTCCCCACCCAGGGGAATGTGATGAATTTTGGAGATGGCCTTTCCTAGGAGAGCTCATAAGATTAAAAGGTGTCTCAATGAATTTGTCAGCTGGATTTATGACCTCAGGCTTAATAGGTTTACCTTAAATAGGCTATGCTTATCAGCTGCAGTAATCAACTATATACTAATGATGGTGTGAACGGATCAATAATTAGGATCTGAGCTAGATTAGCATTCTGTAACAACACTAGCTAAAATTCATTCCATCTTCCTCAGGTGTCTTCCTCTCATCACAATGCCAAACCCCTGTGTTTCCCTTCTCTCTGGACATTTCCATACGGATATCCATCTCACATGTCAAACTTAATATGGCAAAGCTGAACCCACATTGTTGAGCTCTCCATTTAATTATTTCTTCGGTGGACCCTATCTCAAAGTCCATAACATAAACCAAATCCCAAAGGCATCCCCAGTCTCTCAGTCCTCTTCCATCAAAACATTGTGATTCCATTCCCTTATTACCTCTCAAACAACTCCGTCTTTCATTTCCACCAAATATTCCCAGTTCAGGTCCTATAGCTGTTCCCATAAAGCTGTGGTTCTCAACCTTCCTAATGCTGCGACTCTTTAGTACAGTTCCTCATATTGTAGTGACACCTCCCCCCCAGCCATAAAATTATTTTCATTGCTACTTCATGACTGTGATTTTGCTACTGTTATGAATGGAGCAACCCTTGTGAAAGGGTCATATGATGCCCAAAGGGGTCATGACATGTTGAGAACCGCTGACTAAAATTGTTGCAACTCTTTCATAACTGATCTCTTAGGGTCGGCCTTCTAGGAAAGCTGAAAACTAGTCAAAGAAGAAACATTAAAATGTTTTCCACTAAAATCAGTATTAGAAAAGAGGTCATACTTCACACTGTAAAAGATAGAACACACTCAAGACCTGGAAAATCAAGTCCATTCAATATGGTCTCCACACTACATGTATCGTACTACTTTTAAGATTAAAATCTAGTCGTGTTACTCCCTGCATGAAGCTTTTCCATGCCTCCTCCACATACAAGCTGAAACCCAAGGTTCTGACCTTACTCATTAGGACCTGTGCCCTGCCTCCCTCTCTAGCGTGATCTATCAATAGTTTTCCACTTGCATCAATAGTGTCCCATGGGTGCAAGCCCCTGCTACGTGCCCTTGATTTCCCCCACAGGCTCGGTCGGCATTACTGAAATGCTAGCAGTGCGTTTCCATAGTGCTTGAATCATCTAATATCAGAGATTCGTGTCTTCTGCTATTGAGACATTAGACACTCTTGTTCAAATGATCCCACTATATTTTTAATTTTTCATATTGATAAAAAATAATTTTGCAATTTTCTACACAATCAAAAACCCTTGCCTATTTATAGCTTCACAACTTGACCAATAAACAAGATTATGATCAACAAAAAAGAGATAAATTGTGAAGAATTTTATTTTGATACATAATTAGTGCCAATGGAAGCAGCAGACAGGAAATCAAATGGTGCACTGCATTGGGAAAATCCACTACTAAAGACTTTTCTAAAGTGTTAAAATCAAAGATAATTACCTTCAGGACAAAGGTACACCTGATATAAACTATGAGATTTTTCAATTGCCTCATATGCATACAAAGCTGGTCAATAAATAAGGATGACCAAAGAAGAACCAATGCTTTTAAGTTATGATTTTAAGAAAGAATAATGTATACTGCCAGAGGAGCAAACAAATCTGCCAGAATGCTCCTTAGAAGCAAGGTTGGCAAGATTTCATCTAATTTACTATGCACATGTTATCAGGAGGGCCCAGACGCCCGAGAAAGATGTCATGCTTGGTAGAGGGTCAGTGGAAAAGAAGAAAATCCTCAGTGAGATGAATCGACACAGTAGCAGCAACAATGAGTTCTAACACAGCAATGATGGTGAAGATGGTGCAGGACCAGAGAACATTCCCTTCTTCCGTGCAAAGGGTCATTATGAGTTGGAGCAGATACCTGACCACAATAACAATGCATTTACATATTTCATTTAGGCAATTCTCTTTCTCTTTTTATCTCGCCCCTCTCTCTTTTTCGTGCTTGAAAAGTAAGAAGATGAAAGACATTTATGTATTAAATTACGGGTAGCATTGGGAACACAAGCATTAGTAGAAGAAAGAAGCGTAGCATCAATAATCTCAAACAGATCTAATCAAAGGAAGATATGGGTATGCAAATAAATTATTGGAATGTAGTGTAAGATGAATAGTAGAGGTGTACAGACAGATGTAATGGACAAAACGGCATTTATAAAAGTTCAAAACTGCATCAAATTCTTAGCATACATTACCTCATTCAGTCCTGAGGGAAACTGCACAAGATAAATATTATTTTAAAGGTTAGAAAATTGAGACTCAGAATATTAAAATAAAGTCTCCAAAGACATATGTTTGCTACACGCCATAACCAGAATTTGAGCCTAGATCAGATAGGTCCAGAAATATCACTTAACCCTCTCTAAATCTATCTTGGCTTTGCCCTGGCAATAGGTTACATTTTCTGGCTAATGAAAGGCATGCCAGGAGAAGTTGGGGATCCCTAGTAAGCTTGATACAGTTTCAACTTTCCTTCAGGAAGTCATAGAATTTTAGGATTAGCAAGGACCAAGGGTATCAGCAGGTCCCAAATGTTGCAGACGATGAATTGAGGCCCACAGAGGTTTGCTACTTCTCTAGGGCCACAAGGTGATCAATCAGACCAGAATTGATATTCTGAACCAGGTCTTCTACCTCACAGTAAGAAGGACATACCCCAATATGAGAAAACAGACTAAACATTAAAGACACAGCAAGAAAAAGGGATGAACGTGATAGAGCTTTGTTTTTGTCTTTCTGTGTTCCTTCTATTTTTGTATTCTACATTAGCTCTATTCCTGATAATTATTAATAGTAAATTACTTTTTAAATAAATGAACAAAAAATAAACAGGACCAGCCAATCTCATCTAGAATCAGGCTTTAGTTAAATTTTGATAAAGAACTGATATTCAGTCAAAACAAACAAACAAAAAAACCCCCAAACTTGTATTATTCTCTGTCCCCAAGTTACTTAACCACCCTGTGCCATGGCTCCCTGGTCTTTAATACTAGATAATGATAATATTGATCTCTTCTCATCGAGGTATTATGAGGATCACAAAGGCTGATACATGTAAATCACTTCAAATCATTCCTAGCACATAATAAACAATTGATAAACATTAGCCATCATTATAACTTAATTGTTTTCTGCATCACTTTTAAATTCTATAATTACTGGTGTGTGTGTTGTATTTATTTTGAAAGCCAAGAGTCAGAGGAAACGTGATGCATGTTCACACAAGTTACATGTAGAATGGCACTTAGAACCTAGGTCTTGTGAGGTAGAATTGCTGGATAGATCAGAGGATGCACACTGGTGCAGATGGGAGCTGGAGGCACAGGGAATCCAGGGCGGATGATCCCTTCAGGACCAGGGGTGTGAGTGGCGATGCTGGGAGGGTAGAGGGAGAGTGGGTTGGAAAGAGGGAACTGGTTACAAGGCTCTACATGTGACCTCCTCCTTGGGGGACGGACAACAGAAAAGTGGGTGAAGGGAGACGTCGGACAGGGAAAGATATGACAAAATAATAATTTATAAATTATCAAGGCTCATGAGGGAAGGGCAGCGGGGAGGGAGGGAAAAAAGAGGACTTGATGCCAAGGGCTTAGGTGGAGAGCAAATGCTTTGAAAGTTATGAGGGCAATGAATGTACAGATGTGCTTTACGTAATTGATATATGTATGGATTGTGATAAGAGTTATATGAGCCCCTAATAAAACGTTTAAAAAAAAAGAACCCAGGTCTGCTGACTCCCTGCCCCTTGTTCATTACCTTAGATTCTTACCTGAGTAAACATGAGGACATCCCCTTATATGATTTTCTTACAAAAATGGGGTTGAGTTGGCAGGGGTACTTACACATTTATTTCTCTATTAAGAATATTGGAAGACAACAACTGGCAACTTAAGACTATCATAGACTTGCTATTTTCATACATTCTCTGCTTTCTCTGCAGATATAGTTTTGCCTCTGTGGATGAGTGTTATTGAAACTTTTGCCTGTGTCTAACCCTCATTGCTTTCTTAAACAGTATTCGGTTACTTAAAATTTTATTCTCTATAAGTGAACATTCCATGTATTTTAGTTTAAAAAGCTTTCCTATAGGTGTATATTTTCCTTTTCTCAATAGTACCTTCAAATCTATACATTGGCTAGATTAATGATATTATTATTAGAATTACCAAATGTCAGCTGAGGTTACTTAAATTATTTCTCAACAGGTTAAGAATTCTGTCTCTAAAATGAAATTATATAAACTTTAGCTATATGAATGTATTTTGAGTTTGCATCATAAGCCATAATCTAAAAATAATTCTTATGGTGTGACCCTGCTCAATACTTGCCCTCATGAAGAAATCTCTCTCAAGACCTGGCTACCATGGCAGAATGTGGTGAAGAAATCAGATGGTGCTCAGCTATCAGAAAGAATAGTGTCTGGGGTCTTCACAATTTGTCTTAAAACAGCCATTGAACTGGGGTGTCAGCTAAATCGACACGGCAGGAGTACGCCAACCTGCGTTACGTAAGTGCCAAGTAAGTTTGGTGAGTTGGTCGTGTCCAGGCAGCAACTATTGCCTCTGCCTGGAAGATCCTTCCCTCCGATCATGAAAAAGCTGGTTACATGCAATGTCACTTCATCCAAAAGGCCTTCCTTGTCCTCCCAAATGAAGCATCAACCTGAAGTCACTCTGGGTACCATTTTATTTTCTTTATTGAAATGACAACTATCTAAAATTAATATTTTTAAAATTTATAGTCCATATCCCCTTTTGTCATTATGAGAACATAAACCTTGTGTGTTCCCCTGCTATTTTCAAGGGCTTATAGTAGTGTCTGACACGTGCATTCTCAATAGATATTTGAGTGGATGAAAGGATCGATAGTGGGAAAGAAAGATGGCTGCATGAAAGCATAGATGGATAGATGGATGGACAGCTGAAGAAAAAGGTAACGAGGAGGAAGGATGAGGAGAGAAAGACCCAGAATCCATGCTGTCATTGTGAAGAGGAGCTGAGATGAGATCGGCACATTCAGGGTGGTATGGCCGTAGACGAGAAGTAGATGAGGAATCCGACTGCCCTGTCAGCTGTATGGTTCTTGCACACGTTATTCCGCCATTCTGAGTCTGTTTGAGCCACTCGCTGCTCAAGTACAAATGTTTATTTCGTTTCCCATCCTGCCTTCAACTGGAAAGATGGTGGCTGCAACTAGATGGCTTCCATCATAGTTGGGTGGGTGAAATAATGACTATAAAATGCTTTGTGAACTGTTGAAACTATATCAACGTCATCAATTCTCGCTCATAGCTAGCCTACAGGAGAAGGGCTCCTTTGGGTTTCTGAAACTGTCAATCTCTACAGGAGGAGGTAATTTCATCTTTCTCCCTCAGTGACTGCTAGTTTCAAACTGCTCACCTTGAGATGAGCACCCCAATGTGTAACCACCTCATTACCAGGGCTCCCTTTGGAATGCTATAAACACGTTAATAATCATGTGTCAATTAGTAAGTACAGAAGAGAAGCATTCCATTTTCACCTTTGTACTTTCCATTAGGGTCTAAGGAGGTCAGGAGTTAATCCCTCACCGTTGGGACAGGTCTCCAGTGCGTATGAGCCTGCCTAACATGTAATGGGCTCTCAACAGTGCTTTCTCTTTGATTAAATAAAGAGCCCCGGTGGCACTGTAGGCTAGGCATTGGGCTGACCTATAGTGCCACCACAAGGTCAGTGGTTCCAAACCACCAGCCACTCTTAAGAAGAAAGATGCAGCCGCCTGCTCCTGTGAAAGTTTACATTCCCAGAAAACATTCCATTGTAATGAGTCGGAATTGACTCAATGACAATGGTTTGGATGTTATGATATAAGGGCAAACAAGCAATCGTTTTATGATGAAATTACAAACAAACTACCTACATTTGAATTCTATTATGGCATGCCATAGCTGTATAATCTCAGGCAGGTTATTCAACCTCTCATTCTGTTTTCTCATATATCAAAAGAGACACTGAAATACAGTTCATAAGGTTGTCATGAGAAATAAATTAATTGAGGTTATAGTGGAGAAATTCCAGGGCTCAGAGTAGGAGATTTAGAGAAGACCCCTGCGGAAACGGCGGGGTGGGGCACACTTCTGTAGGGACGAGGAGAATTCAACTCCACACTAGCCCAAAGCTAATGTCCACAGAGCAGTGGTCAGATATGCCTCCAACCTCCATCCTCCTTTACCCTGTACTGGCACAGCCATTCCTCACGCGTCTGTCTACTCCTTTGCTGGGTTCAATGTTATTGCAATGACCACACAGAACTCAGATGATACTCGTGATTATGCGGATTTCTTGGGAAGGGAAAGTACTAGGTTACCAAATGGCAAGGATCTTGACTTCTGCCTCCTCTGCCTCATAATCTCATTGCAGCTCTTCCGCTGTCTCCTGATCTTGGTGCTGCAGCCTCTGGTGCCTCCGCTGCTTCTGCTACTTCAGGCCATGAGCTCACGTGGACTCAGCTCATGGCTCTTCTTTCTTGATCGCACAGGGTTCTCTCTCTTCTGGCTCCTGAGATGGCTCGGTGATATTTGGGTAAATGGCAAAGCCGACCAATCGCCTCTACAAGAGTTTCCCACACCCCATTTGCAGTATGCAACACAATCATGTGGTGGGGATCACAAAGGCTACGAGTAGAAGAGCCAGGCCAAGCGCCACCCCTTCACTACAGCCACTCTCGTGGTGCTGAGCAGGGAAGAGAGCTGAGCTTGTGCTCAGAGAAAAGAAGTAAAGGATGAAATTAGTGGCACCATGGGAGTAAATGTAGTGGGAGCCATAATGCACATTTCATCTCCAGCTGTGTGAGCAACGCCATTGATCTGACTCAATCCCCTAGCTGTTTAGTACAGTGGGAGTTTCAGATGAGGTGAGGGCTCATAAGGATAACTGAGACTGAGACCAATTGGCAGGATGAAGGGAGCGTAGATCTCAGCTATCTCTTCTTCCTCTTGCCCATGGCCCCAGTCTTCTCTTATATAAAATGGGAATGAGAAACGAGATCAACTGAAATGTTTCTCCTGAATATAAAACTGCCTGCCACGAGGGGGAAAAATCATGGCAGGTTTAGTTAAGTGGATTAAGAAGAAAGATTTTGTTTTTTCTGTAAGATTAAAGTCATGTTGAGAGGTTAATTAACATCACTGTTTCTCATCTATAACCAGGGAATATCAAAATTTTTCTTGATAGATTATTGTTGAGCATTAAATGAGGTGAGACATTGTGCTGAACACAAGATAAAATATAAGATAAAAAGGTGCCATTGAGTTGGCTTGACCTCCTGGTGACCCCAGGTGTGTCCAGTCGAACTGTGCTCCGTAGGGTTTCCCCGGCTGCCTTTTCGGAAGCAGGTCACCAGGAGATGTACTCCTGAGAGTGCTCCCGAGAGGCAAGGGTGGCAAGACTTTATCTTACAGACTTTGGACACGTTGTCAGGCGAGACCAGTCCCTGAGAAGGACAGCATGTCTGGTACAGTGAAGGGGCCGGGGCAAAGAGAAGGCCCTCCGGGAGATGGCCTGACCCATGGCTGCAACCGTGGGCTCGAAACGGCAGCTATTGTAAGGCTGGCACGGGACCATGCCGTGGGCTGTTCTGTGGTGCACAGGGTCCTTCAGGGTTCTTACCAACTGGATGGCACCCAACAGCAACAACAGCTGCAACAGATGACCAGACCGTTCTTCCAAGGTACCTACACGTAGACTTGAAGTTGCAACCTTTTGATTAGCAGTCGAGCATGTACGCATTCACACCACTGAGGAACTCCAAGTACTAGAGAACGCATCATTCCACGGAGGGAAAGGTGGATCATAGGGACCCTGGAGAAAAGAGCAGAAATGGCTCAAACGGTTTCCAAGGCTACCAATCTTGAAGAGAACTGAGTGCAGCATCGTTCTCCCACAGAATAGCTTGAACCAGCCACCTTGTTGTTTAGCAGCAGGACACTTACCACGGGGCCACCAGAACTCCTCAAGCACAAGATCAGCTCTCTTAAACATTCAAAATGCTATTATTCTCTACCGCTCAACTCAACAACACCTGGCAACAGCACTGCCCTGCCCAAATTTGGCTGAGTCTCTCAACTTCTCACTTATGCTATTGCTGGGACACGTTTCTAACTGGTCCCCGCGCCCCCCCTAGCCACAGTCATCAATGAAGCAGCAGAGAGAAAAAAACACTCCATCTGGTTCCTTTAGTCCATCGTCCACTGAGCTGCCAGAAACCCAGTTTCAATCCTGTCCCTCCCTCTTCAAAAGACTTTGCTGGGTCTCCATCTCTGAAGCAACACCACCTCTTTTAGCTCAGAATTTAAGGCCTTCGGTCGTCTTACATCATTCCTCCACAAACCATCTCCCAGCTGAACTAAACTCAACAGCAGGCCCTGCCTATTCCCACAGCCTCCACACAACCAACAGCACCTGTAAAGGGACAAAAAACAAAACAAAAAAAGGTGTTTCTGGGGCCTAAGAGCCATGCTGGAATGTCTGTCCTGATGCTTCCCAGATCAGAATGTGCTGCATCAAAGTGAAGGAGTGTCTGTATTATTTGTTTTTCTCTTAGAAACTGTACTCCCTCAGTAATGAATTCAGCAGGGGCTCCTCCATTCCCTAGTCTCGGGGGTCCCCCTAACAGAACGATGCTTAATTTCCTCCATTTCTCCTCCTCTAATGGGGGCTGTCAAAGCCCTCCTCCTCCTGGCAACCTGGTGAAAGAGGCATAAATCCACGGAAGGCTTCGCAGGGCTGTCACATTTCCATTCTAATCAGCGCCCCTTCCCCACTCCCTCTGTACCCAGGGGAGCAGCATTCCGCCTCTCTGGAGCTTGCCACACACAGGAGGACCTCTGGTCTCCCCTCCCTGACCTGCCCAGTCCCAGGAGGTGGCAGCCCTTCATTATCCAGGGAGCCTGGGTGCCCAGGTTCATTGCATCTATCAGTTCTGAGCTTCACCTCTGACCTCAGTCCTCCTTAGGGTGACAAGCTGCCCTTGCTCCCTCCCACCTCCTCGGGTCAATCCCATAGATTTTTGCTGTTGCCAGGAGCAGCTTCTCAGGAGTCCAGGCATGGGGGCGGAGCGATCGCCTGTCCTAGCTCAGCGTGAGACACTGAGGAGAAATGGGCCTGGTGACAATTGCACTTCCGTGATGCGAAAGCGATGAGGCCCACCTCCATCACTCAGCCCCGCCTCGGAGCCCTTTGCCCTTACCAGGGGAAACTGAAAACATTTTGATTAGGCCTAACTGGATGATAAATTCGGGGCCGGTGCATCCCGACGCTAAATCCATTTCCTGCTGCAGATGAATGGGCAGGCGGCCTGCAGCCTGATCACAAATTTCCTTGGCTGGGAGGTTCTCTGAGCCATCACCCACTGAACTCCCCACAAGAGTGGTGCACGCAGCACTTCTGAGAGGGTCCTGTCCTCGGCCGAGGGCGCCGTATTGCAATTTCCACCGCACTTTCCACAGGCATTTGTTATTTCAGGATATTGTCGAGGCTGAGCCGAAGAAAGGGCCATGTTCAAAGTCCGTTCGCCAATGGAGTTCAAGCTTGCTCTTGTTTTATTACGCCGTAGCCCTTCGATTTCTTGTATAAAAAAGAAAGGTAAAAACACGTGAATGGTACCTCCCAACAGGAAACAGGTAAAACAGAACTTCTTGGGCTGCATAGGCGGCCTGAGGTGGTGCAAATAGTTCATGCGCTTGGCTGCTCAAAACACTGAGGTTTCAGTCTGCCCAGAGGCCCGTCAGCCAAGGAGCTGGAGATCGGATTCCAAACACGGAAACCCTGCGCAGCACACTTCCATCCTGAAGCCGCGGGTTGCCAGGAGTCAAAACTGACTCAAAAGCAACTGCTTTTAGATGAACGATCATTGTCAGAAATTGGGAGTTGCAGAAAACATACTGTGCTATGCAGAGTCACTGCATTCATCAAGGGCTGGCAGACAGCCGCCTCACCGTGGCCACATAGATGCTCACTGCCTTGATTGGCTCTCATGATGAGAAACTCAATGGGTTATAAACAATTTCATTCTCTCTCCAGCCCCTCTTCATAGCAAGTTTTGTGACATTTGGAAAAGCATGCAACCTTCTGGGGAACCTTCAGTGTTGTCTACAGGTGGAGAGAAATAAAGCAATTGCCTGTCGGAAGGAAACAACAAAATAATAGGTGTGAGACCCCAAAACGACAAGTTCAGTGGCAACCCTAGTGGAAGAGACCAAACTCTCCAGGTGAAAGGTCAGATTTCAGTTCAAACTAGACCCTGAAGGAGCCCTGGTAGTGTCGTGGTTCTGCATTGGGCTGTGATCTGCAGGGTCGGCAGTTGGAAATCACCAAACAACCCCATGGGAGAAAGACTGGGCTCTCTAGTCCTGCAAACAGTTACAGTGTCAGCAACCCCCAGCGGGTCACTCTGAGTCAGCGGCATCCACTCAATGGCCATGAGTTTGGGTTGGTTTGGTTTGGTTTGGTTTGGTTTGGGTTGGGTTGGGTTGGGTTGGTTTGGTTTGGGTTGGGTTGGTTTGGTTTGGTTTGGGTTGGGTTGGGTTGGTTTGGTTTGGTTTGGTTTGGTTTGGGTTGGGTTGGGTTGGGTTGGGTTGAGTTGGGTTGGGTTGGGTTGCGTTGGTTTGGTTTGGTTTGGTTTGGGTTGGGTTGGGTTGGGTTGGTTTGGGTTGGTTTGGGTTGGTTTGGGTTGGTTTGGGTTGGGTTGGTTTGGGTTAGGTTGGTTTGGTTTGGTTTGGTTTGGATTGGGTTGGGTTGGGTTGGGTTGGTTTGGTTTGGTTTGGTTTGACCGTCCACTACTTGTTTGACTTTAGGCAATTGACCTGACTTCTCTATGCTTCTGTTTCATCTGCTGCCTCTTTGAGTTGCTCTGAAGATGAAATACTTCAGAAACGGCTTCTTCGTAAAGCATACGGGATACTGACAATGATTTGTTAGTTGTGAATGTAAGGCATATCAGAAGCCAGACGCAGCTACCTTGACCTCAGGTGAGGAAGGGGTAGTGGTGGCAAGGACTCCCATGCAGACCTTATAATTTCAGAGCCAGCTGCTTGGAGGTGGAGTGAAGTGTCCTGGGTCAGAGAAATGGTGTCACAAGTGGAAGGAGAACCATCCTTAGTGCATCATGCTAGGTGCTTTGTATGTTTGGATGCAGACATTTAAGTCCTGTTTGTTCTCAGATCAGTTCTTACTCTCCGTGGTCCATGCTGTATCACAGTGAGGCCAACATCTTGTGAATTACATTTCCCATGATCCCTTGACAGTTTAGCCAACAGCAGACAGTGGAGGCATACTAGAGGGAGGAAGAAAGAGGTTTCCTGCATTTGCTAGCTCTTCTTCCTTCTCACCTTTCTCTGTCTGTTCTATCAATCGCTAAGCACTCTGGGACCACTTCTCTACACTAAATTCCATTTCCTGAACCACCCAGCCCGGGTTCTGTTTCCTACAAAATTCCGATGACTATAACCCTTCGCAACTTGATGTGGTTATTACGTTTCCCAGTTTCCCTTTGAATAAACCAAGTCTCAGAAAAGTTAAATAATTTATTCAAGATTACAAACTGGAGAGGTTGAACCGAATCCAAAGTCGGTGTGAGAACTCTAAGTAAGTCTAGGCTCTTTCTACCAGACCGTGAGTCCGACCCAGAAAGCAGTGAAGTATCGTGAGGCTACCAGTCTCTAAATAGCTGGAGAAATCCATGTGTAGTCAGAGAAGGAAAAACAATAACAAACTTATTTTATTTCGGGTTTCTTGAAATGAGCAACATGTACTCTATGTTGGGGGCTCCAGTGTGCTATAAGAAACAGACAGTGCTATAAGAAAAGGGAATGGAAAGCAAAGTAGACTGCAGTTTGAGTCTTCTCCTAACTGAATTATGGGACTTCAGGAAACTCCCCTGCCCTCTTTCACTCTGTCCATTTCTCTTCCTACTCAGGTCTTCGGCCTCAAAATCTGCTATTCTGATTTTGAGAATCTAATTCTGTAGTTTTAGCATGATTTACTATATCAAGGCTAGACAAGTCAGAATGGCTTCTTAGCACATGAAATCCTGAATTGGAAGAAATGAAGACTTTGGCATGCCACTCCTTGAAGCTTTACAGACCCCAAATGAGAATGAACCAAGAAATACTTGACCGAACATTTCAGGAAGGTGCCTGAAGAAATGGTTTGGAGGACATATTTGCTCTGCTCTGACTGTACACAGGAAGAGATTCCAACTCCACATCAGCCCAAAAGGATGTTTCCTGTGAAGCCAAGGTTAGATAAGCCTCCACCTCCCCTTGTCCTTGATCCTATTTGACATCAACTATGCCTCTCACGGCACTGACCACTGCAATGGCCACAGAGAACTCATAAGCTGTGCTGATGATTGCTGTCAGCTAGGCACTGTTGAGTTGGTTCCTACCCATAGAGACCCTAGCCCAACAGAAGAAAGCACTGCATGGGCCAGGGCCATCCTTGATTCCATTGTTGCTATGTTGATTCCATCATTAGAGCCACTATGGCCATCATCTAATCAAGGACCTTCTTGTTTTGTGATGCCCCTCTATTTACCAAGCAGGGAGTCCTTCTCTAGGGACTGCCAATATGTCCAAAATATTGTAAGTCTTGTCATCTTTGCCTCTAAGGAACACTCTGACCATACCTCTTCCAAGACTGATTTGGTTGTCCTTTTAGCAGTTCATGGTTCCTTCAATATTCTTCTCCAGCACAATTCAAATACATCTGGTCTTCTGTTGTCCTTTCTATTCAGAGTCAAACTTTGATGTGCTTATGAGGAAATTGAAAATACCATGGCTTGGGTGAGACAGCAACTTAGTCTTCCAAGTCACATCTTGCTTTTCAGTCCTCTAAAGTAATCTGTCTGTTCAACAGATTGACTCATGGCAACACGGCTTTTGATCTCTTGACTGTTGCTTCCATGAGTAATGTTTGTAGCCCCAACAAGACAAAATCCTTGACAGGTCAATCTTTTCTTTGTTTATCAGACTACTACTTATTGGTTCAGTTGTGAGGATTTGGGTCTTCCTTACATTGAGTTGGAATCCATTCCAGAAAACAGATTGAACAAGTATGGTGAGCGATACAACCCTGAAATACACCTTTCCTGATTTCAAACCATGCAGTATTCTCTTGTCTATTTGCAGAACTGCCTCTTGATCCATGTACAAGTTCCTCATGAATACAATGAAGTGTGCTGACAATTTTAGGGATTTAGAAGGGAAGCTAACAGGTTACAAAATGATACAGTTCAACAGGTTACAAAAGGATACAGTTCTTTTGTCTGGAGCACCTCTTCTCAGTCGGGTTGGCAGGCATGCTTCTCTGGTACGCAGCCTCTCGGTCACCTGGTCCTTTGGTCTCTGCCTCCATGGTCCAGGAAGATGACCTGGAACTCCGGCACATGGTCTCGTGGTCTTGATGCTGTGGCCTCTGCCACTGCTGCCACTTCAGACAGGGATCCTACAGGTGCTCTGTTGATAGCTCTTCTTCCTTGAAGGTCATGGGGTCCCTCTGTTCCTGCTTTTGAAATAGCTCACTCTTTACCCATTAAGATGGCACAATTGGGCAAGCCTCAAATTGAACTGCTCTACACCTTGTTTACGTGCTCCCATCCATTCATTTGGTAGGAGTTATAAGAGCTATGCCTAGAAGAGCCCTACCAAATGCAGTGCTGTGGGAGTCACCTAATCTGGTGTCCATTTAAGGATGACGAGTGTCAGGGTGGAGTCTAGGCTGTCAATCTGGAGATAGCCCATGAGACTTCTGTGGCCATGGCCTTCTCCTGAGAATTCTGGGAAATCTGGTATTTCCTCCTTGCTTGCTGAAGACATCTGTCTCTCTCTGCTACTCTGGGAGACATTGCAGAAGACAAGCCACATGGATGCAACCAGACCTCAGAAGCCAGAGAAGCCACAGAGAGACTCCTGCTAGCACTGAGATGCTTACAGTGCCACTGGACCCAAAGACTTTCTACCCACTGGCCTGTGATCTTCTGCATTCAGCATCATTGCACATGTTTCATGAGTCTGAAGAGGACTTCATAGATTAATATCAGGAGTATGGGCTAATATCAGACTTATGGACTTGATCTGTACTGGCTGAAATGTTTTCTCAATGTTCAATTGCTCTTGTATATAAATCTCTTTCTTATACACATGTGTGTGCCCATAGATTTGTTTCTCTAGTCTATCCAGATGAACACAAGTGCCTTATTCTGATTTCCACTGTCACAATGCTTTTAGGGAGGTTGGAGTGCTTAGGGTTGGCTTCAGTTTCTGGGAATGTTTCATGGAAGAGTGAGCCAAGAATTTTGAATCGAACACCTACCTGGCTCCCTGTTCCCTTACTCCTCCTCGCTTCACAGGGAACACCTACAGTCCTACCTCCACCCAAATCTTTGGAATCTTGCCCTGTCTCCTACTCAAGAGAAATACATGTGTCCATGGACTTAATAAAGCAGGACACCTTAGGATTCTGGCCATGCTTGGACCTTTGAGAACCTGAGTTCCTTGATTTCTCTTGATTGCTTTTCTCTCAGTTCCATGAAGTGGTAGCCAGGCTAGCTTCCTCAGTTCCTCAGCCATTGCTATGGTACCTGCATCAGAATTACCTCCCTCGTGTCCTAACCATAGAAGAGATGCACAGCTCTTGTGAGAGGGGTGGCCACTGGGCTTGAATAAGCATCTGTTTGGGGAAAATGTTGTCAGCAACTGTAGAAAGTGCTCCAGCCATCAGAGGGTCAAATGAAAGAAACAGCTCAGAAAGATCAAAGGAGGTTTATAGGCTGAAATAGTGCTTGGTCCTCATCTGCAGCAACCTTGAGAGCAGGGACCATGCTAGACAATACTAAAGACCCATTCTGGCCATATGAGTCTCTCCATTTTAAAACTGGATGATCAGTAGGAGTACAAGCGGTGTGAGGAGAACAGGCTTAATACATTGGACTGCATTTGAATTCTGGCTGAATGGGTGGTGAGATGGTGATGTGAGGTAACCTATCTGAGTCTCAGCCCCTGTACCAGTAAAATCAAGGCAATGACTTCTTCCTTGAAAAGCCAGGTAGACACTCCTGTCAATTACAAAGGGTGACAATGTTCCCTCTTCACTGAGGGGAGTAGGGGTAAGAACATCACTGGAAATGTCGCATGCAGGAGAATTTTAGGTCTACCCAAATCCCTGCAGGCTTCAGCACCAGAGAGGCTAGTGTGTCAATCCTGAAATCCTTAAGAGAGAAGTTGCCGAGATCCCGAAGGAGCCTGCCACAGTCAACAAACTCTCTTCCAAAGAGAGTGATTCTGGGTAATGGCAAGGATAAAAATTTTCTGCAGGTAGAAATAGTGTGAATATGCAAGTTAAAATTCCTCAGGAGAAATGAGAAGTTGCTGACCACTCCTGTTACTGACTCTTTTCTCCTTTGTAGCACTGGCCTTCCCTTTACATCAATCCAGTGGAATGGGTGGCACATGGCTGGCCTGCCCAGAGTACCTGCTTATCTCAGACATGTGGTCTGGCCTCACTTGAAGAGGCTGTGCAACACATATAAGACACCTCTCCCAGTGGCTGCACACAGGAAGCACTGGTTTCCTCAGAAAACCTCATTATTTTCCCCAGATGCTTCCTGTGCCTTCTATAAATTCATCTAGGTGAGGGGTGCGATGTAGGGAAATGCCAACCAGAGTGTACATGCCAATCAATGTCTTCCGCAAAGTGCTACACTAGAATTAAATCTGTAATGCAGCCTCCCGATCTGTAACACTGGGGAGTCATCACTGGTTCTGTGGTAGAATTATCACCTTCCATGTGGGAGCCCCAGATTTGATCCAAGGCCAAAGCAGGTCATGCACAGCCGCCAGCTGTCTGCCGGGGCAGGCAGGCATGTTTCTGTCATGCTGTACAGGTTTCCGTGTATTTGGATTCTGATTGTGAGTCCAGACCCAAATAGAGTGAAAAGAAAAGCCTGGTATTCTACTTTCAAAAATCAATCAGTAGGAATTCTATAGATAGAAAAAATTTGATGGCAACTGATTGCAGGGATGATGGAGGACCAGGTACTGGAGTTACCACGAGCTAACAGAATTAGCAAAACTAAACAAAGGCCATTGAGTATTTTAAAATGCTGATTCCAAAACAGAATTCATTACTCATCAATGTGCTCAGACTATGAGCTTACATAAGGCAAACTGCTAACAACTGCAGAGAAAAGACCTCCCCTTAGTGATGTGTACACTGAGACTCGGGCGTCAATGACTTGGTCAGGGAACCAGCTAATGGGCACCAGATCGAACTCTCCCAACACTGCTCTTTCCACCCCATCCCAGCAAAGTAACTGATGACTTTCCAAAGTTGATACAGGCTAGGCCAGTACATTGCACAAATTCCAATTGCACTCACGCTGTAGCCTGCATAAATATCATTACTTGGATTTCAGCAGTGTTAAAGAGCTGGACAAACACTAGGGAATTCCAAAACCTCTTTCTCCAAAAGACCTTTCAATAATTCCAAATTCTCAAAAGTTTCATCAAAAACAGTAAGAAGTGAACCCACAGATTAGGGAAAAATAAGGTAAGGCTATATCAGATAAAGGACTAATCTCAAAAAAAATCTATGGAAAATTGAAACTCTTCAATAAGAAAAACACAAACAATCTGATCAAACAATAGGCAGAAGACATGAATAGACAATTCACTAAACATAACATCCAGTTGGCCAACAATCATCTGAAGAAATGCTCATGATCTTTAGCTACAAGAGAATTATAAATTAAAACAATAAGATACTACCTCACACTGATACTCATAGCAAATTTCAGAAAATAGTAAATGTTGGAGAATATATGAAGAGATTGGAACACATACACAGCTGATGGGATTGCAGAATTGTACAAATGTTATGGAAAGCAGTATGGCACTTCTTTAAGCAAATGTGACTAGAAATGCCATACAACCCTGCAATCTCTTTGATATGTACCCCAAAACCAATAAGGAACAAAATACAGAATGATACATCTACACACATATTCATCACCATTATCTGCAACCAAAGAGCCCATCTGTGGAGAAGTTGGTAAGCTCTTGGTACATACGACAGTGGAATATTCGCACCCCTAAAACACTATCAATGTGTCGAATGGTGGAACACCTCACAACTTGGGTGAATATGGAAAACATTATGATCAGCTATTAGTCAATCACATAAAGACAAAGACTAGATGATGTTATTATTATAAAAGAAAAAAACTAATAAAAATTGTTTTTACACCACAAAAAATGCAGACTTTGAAGGCTGGTGGGGAAGGGAGAGGAATGGGTGGGACGGGGCAAGAGAAAGACAGGAGAAATTTTAAAAAGAATAAGACCATACACACAGTGGGGCTTTGTGAAAAACTGTGTTCTAATGAGTGGGGCTGAGTAGCTATGTTTTACATGCTGTTCCCTGTGTGTGTTATACTCTGCAATAATAATTCCATGTTTTAATATATTTCATTTAGCAAATTTCATTCAGCATATAGAGCCAATTGCATTTTGGTCGCACCATTTTAATGAATCAAAATACACTAAGTCACTGATAGAAATTTAATCACCAGGAGAAAACCAGTTTTTCACCTTTGAGTTAATGCCATTCCAGTGAAACACAAATCTATGGAAAAGATCAAATATTTGAGTGTGCATGTGAACTCATAAGAAAGGTAAATATTTCTCTTCCCCTAGGCTTTATGACATATTAAAAATAACTATATAGGTAGCAGACGGGCAATGGGTCTCTATGCAAATACTCCCTCAATGCATGAATACTTTGTTCTAATAACCTGGCATTTTGTGATGCTCACCTTCCCAGCATGATTACTGAAGTAAAAATGGGTGCATAAGCAAATGTGGTGAAGAAAGCCGATGGTGCCCAACTATTAAAAGATATAATGTCTGGGATCTTAAAGGCTTGAAGACAAGCAGCCATTGAGCAGGGAAGCAACAAAGCCCACATGGAAGAAGCACACCAGCCTGTTATGAGGTGTCGAAAGGGTCAGGTATCAGGCATCAGAAGACTCCAAAAAAACAAATATATTGTTGCAAATCATGGGGGTGAGAGTGGAGACCCAAATCCCATCTGTGGACAATTGGGGTCACAAGGAAAGAACAAGCCAGCCAGGGTGCAGCACAGCACCGACAAAACACACAACATTCCTACAGTTCTTTAATGCTCTCCCCTCCACTATCATAACCCCAGTTCTACCTTACAAATCTGGCTAGACCAGAGCATGTACACTGGTATACAGATAAGAGCTCTTGACACAAAGAACCCAGGACAGATAACTGCACTCCCTCCCCAAAACAGGAATGTGAGAAACGATATCATGAGGGTAGGGGGAAGGTGGGGAGAGAAGGGAGGAGAAACAGGGAACCAACTACAATGATTGATGTATTAACACCCCCCCAGGGGGATGCACAACAGAAATATGAGCAAAGGGAGACAGTGGACTGTGTAAAACATAAAAATAATAATAATTTATAATTCATTAGGAGTCCACCAGATTGGGAGGGTTGGGGAGGGAGGGAAAAAAGAGGAGCTGATACCAAGGGCTCAAGAAGAAAGAAAATGTTTTGAAAATGATGATGGCAACATATGTACAAATGTGTTTGGTACAACTGATGCATAGATTGTTATAAGAACTGTAAGAGCCCCTACTAAATGATATATTAATAAAAACAATGACTATATAATTCTATAGCTGCCACAATATTAGTGCCTCTACAGCGTTAATAGCCTATTAGATCCTGGGCTGGAAAGCACAGACGTAACCCACGGAACAGGAAGAGTAGTCCCTTGTTCAGGAATGAGAAAGTCAAAGCATTTGTATAAAATGCTGTAAAACACACATATACAAGATTATACCATCAATGTCTTCTTCCAAGGGATTTATCTGAAATGAAGCCGGCGACTTGCCTTCAGCCCATGTGCTTTGGGCATGGTCTCGGGAAGGATCCACCTCTGGACAAGGACATCGTGTTTGATAAAGAAGAGCAAGACAGACGGAGACCCTCACGGTGATGGACTGACACAGTGGCTACAGCGATGAGCTCCAACAGGGCAGCAATTGTGAGGCAGCCCAGGGCTGGACAGCGCTTCATGATGTTCAGTATGAGATCAGCCGCAATGATTCTGAACCGAATCGATGGCACCTGAAAAGAACGCCGTTAGCAAGACTAAAGTTCCTGGGTGGTGCAAGCTGTTAACATTCTGGACGTCAGCCTACAAGCTGGAAGTTTGAGTCTATCCAAAGGGCACCTTGGAAGAAAAGTCTGGCAATCTATTCCCCCAAACAAAATCAGCCTCTGCAAACATGATGAAGACCAGTGCTCTGCTGACGTGTGGAAGGGCATCATGAGTCGGGGCAGTCTTCACGGCAACTGTGTTTCTTTTCCTGTTGTTGTTGTTATACTGGCAATCCTGGTGAACACTTATAGACATATGAAAAACACTGCTAAAGAAACAGAGCCCGTCACCTCTACACCAGGGAGTTTCTATAAGAAAGTGTGGTCAAAATATCAGCCTTCGCTCAAATTCAACCGCAGGATGGCGCTTTTAAGACACATCCACACGGTCATAGACGCCTCCCCTTGTAACATACTGTAAAGCATGGAGCCCGTAAATGTGCCCCAACAAGGGAACCCGTGCGATTGATGCACATTTCTCGTAGCATGTAAGGTGTTATCTCTATAAATACAGTGCGTTTTGCTTTAATAAAAAATGAATTTTCCAGAACAGTGACAGTATTGACCTTACATATTATCCAAATAGAAATTGTAATGAAATAAGTCGAACGGTGAGTGGTTATAATAGATATGCAAATATTGGTCTTTTCTTAAAGGTCTTTCGGCCTGCTCACACGTGTCTCATCTGTGTCAGAGAGGAGGGATCAACCTGCATTTCTAATTTAGCAGGACCTGGAGGCAGGGGAAGAAACGTAGAGGCGGTCAAGTGTTTCCAACAGCAGTAGTGGGGAAAGTCCAGGAACAGGGTGGTGGAGCGCACAGCTTCAAAAGCACAATGTTGGGATAACTGCTTTCACCTGTGCTAGCGCACTTGACTCACACCACACCCTGTCATCCGGTATGGTCATCGCCGGTCAATGGATGAGAAGACCCAGGTTTAGAAATATGTCTGACGGGGCCCCTCTTCACATGCATCGCATGTAGCAACACTGGAATGTGAGCACTAGGCTTTCCCACGCTCGGTTAGTTAATTTTTCAGCTAAAATTCACCAGGCCAAAGTCTAGCTGTAACAATCAAACTGAACCTATAAGGTTTCTGATTAACTCCACGGGTAGTTATTGAGCATCTCCTGTATGCCAACTCCTCTCAAAGGTGTGGTAAGAAATGGAATAACTGCCAAGGAATGGTCTTCATGCTAAAGAGTTCACACTGTGCTGGGGAGCGGTCACACAGACTTCAAAGGGGCCTGAAAATGAAAGCGAGGCGAAGGAACAACTCAAGTAGCCGCAGGAACGCAGGAACGCTCTATCAAGCTCCTTTCGCCAAGCTCCTCAGCCAGACTCCACCTGGCAAGAGGGGCACTTGTCTTGAAGTTTCACACATGTAGAAAGCTACAGCTCACAGAAGTTCACTGACCACACTGAACTTCATGGGATGCAAACCTGAGAGAGGTTTACTTTTCTCCCATCATTGTTTTCTCTGAAGCTCAGCGGAATTTATCCCTTAAGAGCATGCCTGGAAGAATGCCAAGCTTCCTGGTCACTTTCAGGAGTTAAAATGTCCATCTAAACCTTCAACCTCACTCAGCTTTATGTAATTGTCTTCCTCTCATGCTTGTCCTAGCTGAGCCTGCTTCTTCGGCACTTGGAAGGATGGAGACTTGTCTGCTTACAGGACAGTTCCTCTTGCCCTCATTTTGCTTCTCCCTCTGGTATTGGGGAGTATGGGAGAGCTAGCTCTCAACTGTTGACTAAACAATAACCCACCACCATCAAGTTGGTTCTGACTCATAGTGACCTAGAACACAGTAGGACCCCCGCGTTGGGTTTCTTAGAAACATACAGGCTCATCGTTCTCCTGTAGAGACGGTGCTGAGCCTGCAGGCTGGCCTTGCCATCAGCAGCAGCCACAATCCATTAGCTCCTTTGGTAACTAGGTTTGTCATTAACAGCAACCATTTTAGGAGACTCCACATGTGCTTGTCTCTTAGATCATGTGATCTCTTAAGAGCACCCTGCTGAAACTCAAAATCATAAAAATTAAAAAGAAAAGACACTCACTGGTCAAATAGAGGCCATTGGAACCCAATGGTCCATCATTACCCTTCAGGCCTCGTCCACATGTTAGAATCATCAACCAGTTATGATCGAAAGGCATCTTTTTCATGGAAAGACAACATGGAAAGCGTTAGGAAAGGAGGGAGAATGCAAGCAGGAAGTATAGGGAGGATGTGGGATATGTGATAGTACATTGAAGGGATTGCAATGGATGAGTTGAAACAAAATGTATATGAATTGTTGATTATAAAACTGATGGTCTGATGAGGTGTCCATAGGATCAGGTAATAGGCATCAGAAGACCCAAAACAAACAAACACAAAAACATATAGTTGAGGATGAGAGGGGTTGGACCAGGGACCCAAAACCCATCTGTAGATCACAGAAGGATGGCAAGGAAGGGACCCAAAACCCATCTGTAGATCACAGAAGGATGGCAAGGAAGGGACCCAAAACCCATCTGTAGATCACAGAAGGATGGCAAGGAAGGGCTGAGTCAACCAGGGCGCAATAAAGCACGAATGAAACACATACTACTCCTCCGGTTCCTTGAGGCTTCCTCACCCCCCACTGTCATGACCCCAGTACTGCCTTTCACTGTGGGCTAGACTGGAGCATGTGCACAAGCACAGATAAAAACTCAGGACACACAGAATGCAGGTCAGATAAAGCCCTCAGGAACAGAAATGGGAGTAGCCACACCAAGAAGGTAAGGGAGAGGAGACAGGGAGAATCCATGGGGGAAGGGAGAAAGCAGTCAGTGTAAAATATGAAATTAATAATTTATCATTTATCAAGGGGTCATGAGGGTGGGAGGGGGATGGGGAAGAAAAAGAGAGAAGCTGATACCAAGGGCTAAAATAGAGAGTAAGTGTATAGAAAATAATTATGGCACCATATGTACAAATATGGTTGATACAATTAATGTATGGATTGTTATAAGAGCTGTGATCTTTAAAAATGAGTGATTAAAAAATCTGATGATCTGCTGTCTAAACCTGCCCCTAGTTCATGATATTGTTCTTTAAAAACACATTGCTTGGATAGGCATGAGGGGCACAAGTCAGATCCTCAAATCTACCATATTATTGAATGGTCCTCTGAAGAATGAGGTGCCGATCTCCCCTCCTTTTAAAAATTGATTATTAATTGGGAGTTAATACTGGGTTACATATATCATATCCTTCCATAGTTTAATCATGTTAAGCAGACTTGTACAATTGCTACCACAGTTTCCAATATCCTGTTTTTCCCCTCGACTCCTTGCTATCCTCTCCCTTTTACCAGCCCCTCCCCTCCACCACCACCAATGTGCCCTCCTTATTCTACCTACTGTCCCTGTGTGTTCATGAGTCCTAGGCTTCCTATACCAAACACAGTAGAACACAGTATCAAGAGGGTAACCTTCAATGACCTCTGAGATACACCCTAATATGAATAAACAAAAATACAGAACGATCTCCCCTTCTTAAAAACACCCCCAAATCTGCAAATAATTCTCATAGCAGTCCCCTGACTTAGCTGGGGGGGGGGGACTCACAGGCGAAGGGAGAGAAACACAGATGCATTCCTCCTAAGCCAACAACTTCTAACCCTGGACATCTTCCACTCTTATCAGTTTTCTTTGTGTATAAGACTTGGAGACAGGGAAGAACTGAGATAATGGCTGAGAGATGGTGGTGGCTCTTCCTCAAGCATGCTGTACTTAATTCCCCCCATTATCCTCAGATTTGGGTTGTAGATGCTAATACTGAGTAGTTAGAAAGTTCTATTCAAGGTTCGATACAAGGTATAATATCAATAATGATAATATCATTGATGAATATTATCAATGATGAAACCAACAGCAACCTTGTTTGTTTGTATGTGTGAGTTCTCTCCCCTCACCTAGCATACTATAACTGTTACAACACAAGCAATGTCTGCTCCTAAGGCCCTTACAATCTAGGGAAGAGCAACAAAAATATATATAAGGTACATAATAGCAAATGACTGATACAGAACCAGTGGCATGGGCTATGCAGACCATCATCATAGGAAATAACTGGAGCAGATTTTATATGTGCCCAGAATAGGCTGTTCTAAGTAAGGCAGTGGAATTTGGACAGAGATTTAAACAGTGTTGCTATTAGGTGCTGTTCAGCTGGTTCTGAATCATCGCTACCCCATGAGCCCAGTGTACAAGAATAAAAAACTGCCATACTATGCAGCCTCATCTCAACAGTGGCTATGTTGGGACCCATTGTTGCAACCACTGAGCCAATGCAGCTCATTGAATGACTTTCTTTTTTCTAACTCTCTACTTCACCAAGCATTATGTCCCTTTCCAAAGACTGGTCTACACTGATAACATGTCTAAGGTGCAAGAGATTAAGTCTTGCTTCCCTCACTTCTTTCTCTTTTTTTTCTTAATCATTTTATTAGGGGCTCATACAACTCCTATCACAATCCATACATACATCAACTGTGTAAAGCACATTTGTATATTCGTTGCCCTCATCATTCTCAAAACATTTGCTCTCCACTTAAGCCCCTGGCATCAGCTCCTCATTTTTCCCCTCCTTCCCTACTCCCCTCTCCCTCGTGAACCCTTGATAATTTATAAATTATTATTTTGTCATATCTTGCCCTGTCTGATGTCTCCCTTCACCCACTTTTCTGTTGCCCATTCCCCAGGTAGAAGGACACATGTAGATCCAGGTAATCAGTTCCCCCTTTCCAACCCACCCTCCCTCTATGTTCCTAGTATCACCACTCACACCACTGGTCCTGAAGGGATCATCCATCCTGGATTCCCTGTGTTTCCAGTTCCTATCTATACCGGTGTACATCCTCTGATCTAGCCAAACTTGCAAGGGAGAATTGGGATCATGATAGTGGGGTGGGGAGAGCATTTAGGAACTAGAGGAAAGTTGTATTTTTCATCATTGCTACATCGCACCCTGACTGGCTCGTCTCCTCCCTGCGACCCTTCTGTAAGGGGATATCCAGTGGCCTACACATGGGCTTTGGGTCTCTATTCTGCACTCCACACCCTCATTCACTATAGTAAGATTTTTTGTTCTGATGATGCCTGATACCTGATCCCTTCAACACCTCATGATCGCACAGGCTGGTGTGCTTCTTCCATGTGGGCATTGTTTCTTCTGAACTGTGGGTGTTGTTGCTTCTGAGTTAGATGGCCGCTTGTTTACCTTCAAGACGTTTTAGACCCCAGATGCTATATCTTTGGATAGCCAGGCACCATCAGCTTTCTTCACCACATTTGCTTATTCACCCTCTTTGTCTTCAGCAGTTGTGTCAGGAAGGTGAGCATCATAGAATGCCAATTTAATAGAAGAAAGTATTCTTGCATTGAGGGAGTACTTGAGTAGAGGCCCAATGTCCTTCTGCTACCTTAATACTAAACCTATAAACATGCGCATAGATCTATTTCCCCATCCTCATATATAAATATATTTGCATATGTACATGTCTTTATCTAGACCTCTATAAATGCCCTTTGCCTCCCAACTCTCCGCTATTTCCCTTGACTTTCCTCCTGTCCCACTATGATGCTCAGTCCCCACCAGGGTTTCAGTAATTCCTCTTGGTTACATTGCCCCTTGATCGTGCCCTACCAGGCCTCCCACACCCTCCTCACCACCGATTTGGATCACTTGTTGTTCCCTTCTCCTGGGTTTATTATCACCACTATCATTCCCCCCACTTCCCCCTCTCCCATGTCCCCCGGAACTGTCAGTCCCGTTGTTTTCTCCTCCAGATTGTTCATCCAGCCTAACTTATTTAGACAGACCTGCAGAGATAATAACATGCACAAAAACAAGACAGAGCAAAACCAAGCAACAATATACAACAAAACAAAACAACAACAAACCAGTGGCAAAAAACAACAAAACAAGAAAGAAAAGCTTGTAGTCAGTTCAAGGACCACCCACCGGCCTCCAGGAGCATCCTCCAGTCCAGTCTGCCGGAGCACCATGGCCCAGTCCCAAAGTCCACCCCCAGCACCCCTTGGGGACCTCGCTGCTCCAACTCCCACCCCATGCCCCCAGCGTCCAGCCCTGGTGGTGGGACCAGATCGGGCGCAACCCCCACACTGTGTCTCTGGTGCCATCCCCTGGAGGGCCACCGATCAGCAAGGGGCCCCACATCCCACAGTGGTACAAATCATGTGGTCCTCTCCGTGGACCAGCTGCTCCAATTGGGAACATTGTCCTCAAGGCCTGGTGGGCCAGGATGTGCTCCATACTCTCCTCCTCCCCTTTCATCTGTTTCCTTGTGCTCTGATCAGATATGTCCCTCTCCTGGAGCTGCAGATTCAATTTCATCCTTTGAAATAAATTATTCTGGCGGGGAGGGGCAGGAGTCCACTTAGTACTTGGGATTGGGGCCGGCCCCCTAGACCTCTCCACTGCTTCCCAACTCCACACTGGCATGTTGCATTCAGATCTTGGAGCACTGGGTTGAAGTATGGTCCCTCTTGCCCTGTGGAGATATAAACAATGCCCTCCCCTTGGGTGGCCAGGGACCAGACCAAATACAGGGACACACATGGTAGACAACTAAAAAGGAGTTGGGGAAAGGAAAAAATAATAATAATTTTTTAAAAAAAGAAATGGGGAGTGGGGGCTTCCCTCACTTCTAAGGAGCATTCTGGCTGTACATCTTCCAAGATAGATTTGTTTGCTCTTCAGACAGTCTATGATTCAATATTCTTCATCACAATCATAATTCAAAAGCAGCACTGCTTCTTCCAATATCTTTATTCATTGTCTACCTTTCAGATGCTTATGGGTGAATGAAAATACCATGGCTTGGGTCAAGTACACCATAGTCCTCTGAGTGACATCTTTTTCTTTAACACCTTAAAGAGGTATTTTGCAACAGATAGGCCCAATGCAATACCAAATTCACTGCCATCTAGTCAATACCAACTCATAGCATCCCCATAAGGAAGGATAGAACCGCCCTTGTAAGTTTCCAAGACTGTAAATCTTTACAAGAGTAGAAAGCCTTGTCTTTCTCCTATGGAATAGCTAGTGGTTTCAAGCTGCTGACCTTTCAAGTAACAGCCCAACTCATGACAACTATGCCACGAGGGGCCCTTACCCAATGAGATACACGGTTTAATTCCTGTCGGTGTTGATTGTGAAGCCAAGAAAAATGTTCTGTAGGTGTTGATTTTGGAGCCAAGAAAAACAAAATCTTTTACAGCCTCACTAATTTCTCTATTTATCATGTTTTTGGGATCCATTAAGAAGACTTTACGACAAAATAACGATGTATAAATTACCAAGGGCACATGAGGGAGTGGGGAAAGGGGAGGGAGGGGAAAAAAAAAGAGGACCTGATGCAAGGGGCTTAAGTGGAGAGCAAATGCCTTGAGAATGATTGGGGCAGGGAATGTATGGATGTGCTTTATACAATTGATGTATGTATATGTATGGATTGTGATAAGAGTTGTATGAGTCCCTAATAAAATGTAAAAAAAGAAAAGAGGAGGAAAAAAATGATTAGGGCAAAGACTGTACAGATGTGCTTTATACAATTGATGTATGTATATGTATGAACTGTGATAAGAATTGTATGAGCCCCAATAAATTGTTTAAAAAAAAGAAGACTTTACATTTCTTTATTTTGCAGGATAACCATTCTGAAAACTGGATTCTTTTTTTTTATTTCAGTTCCCCCCCCACCTCCATACACCATATTCTTTGATCTTCATTATTAAATGCTTCAGGTCTTCTCTTTCAGCAAGCACGTTTGTGCCTCCTGCGTGTGGCAGGTTGGTAATGAGTCTTGCTCCAATTCTGACATCGGTTTCTTCTTTATATAGTGCGGCTTCTTGGAGTATGTGCTCTGGATACAGAATGAGTAAACAGGCTGAAAGGATACAATCCCGACGCACGTCCTTCCTGATCTTAAGACACGAGGTGTCACTTTGTGATAGCCTCTTGGTCTATGTACAGGTTCTGCATGAGCTCAAATGAGTGTTCTAAAATTCTCATTCTTATGTGATCTGTGATTTGTTACAATGCACACAATTCAATGTACAGTCAATCAAACATAGCTAACCACCTTTCCACTATTCTCTGCTTACAGCCAATATCCATGCAGGTAATGAGATCCTCCATTCTGGCAATCCCCTGTCAATGTACCATGGTTATCATTGTTAAAGTTATCTTCAGCAAAAATTTACATGCAATATTGTATGTAAATTTACATGTGCTGTTACTGATATTGTTCAATAATTTCTTCATGCTTATCTGTTAACCTTCTTTGGAATGGGCACAAATATGGACCTCTGCTAGTCAGCTGCAAAAGGTAGCTGACTTGCAAATGTCTAGGCTTACACAAGTGAGCACTTCCAATATTACGTGCCTTTGCAGAAACATCTGAATTGGTATTCTGTCAAAGCATGCCACCTTGTTTTCCATCAGCCTCTACCATACAACTTCAACTTCCTCCAATATCATCAGTCCTTGATCATATGTTACCTCCTGAAATGGCTGAATGTCAACCAATTCTTTTGGATAGTGATTCAGAGTATTCCTTCCATCTTTCCTTGACTCTTCCTGAGTAGCTTAATATCTTGCCATACGAAAACCTGCACCCACTGCCATTGAGTCATTAATGACTCGTAGTGACCCTCTAGGTCCAGGACAAAGTAGAACTTACCTGTAGAGTTTCTGGGGCTACAAATCTTTACAGAACCAGATCGCCTCATCTTGCTGTCACAAAGTGGCCGGTGAGTTTGAACAGCCACGTTGCAGGTAGCAGCCCAAAGCTTAGTCCCCTCTGCCAAAAGCCATTCTCCACATTGCTGTCTGAGGATCGAGCTTTCCCTTTGTTTCTTCCAGCTGGAGAAATGCCAAGGGGGTTTCTTCCTTTTTAGTGTTCTAACTACAGCACTTTGTATATTGGATCATTATTTTTTATTCTGTCTTCTCGAGACACCTTTTATTTGTTTGCCTTTCATTTAGCTCTTTAACTTCAGCGTTCTTCCTGCTGGTAGAGCTGTTCTGTGCACAAGAGCAAGTTTCAGAGTAATTTTTACATCCATTTTGGTATTTTTTTCTTCATTTTCTTCTTGTTAAGGACTTTTTACTTTCTTCATGCAGGATCACTGACAATGAGAAGAAACAGCTGTAAACGCACTAACTGGAAAGTGAAATGCCCCAAGTATGAATCTCGAAAAATTTGAAGTCACCAAAAATGGAATGGAAAGCATCAATATCAATATGCTAAGCATTAGTGAGCTGAAATGGACTGGTATTGGCCATTTTGAAGTAGACAATCACATGGTCTACTGTGCTGGGAATGGCATATTGAAAAAGGAGAAAATCGCATTCATCATAGAAAAGAACATTTCAAGATCTATTCTGAAACATAACAAGTGAATTAATGAGCATGTTCATTATCTGGAGATGTTGTTCAAATGAAGAATCTTAACCAGTGAGTCTGAAGTAGAACCGGAGACGTGCATATCTAACAAGTCTGTAGGTGACGTAGATGGGGTCTGTGGACCACAAGGCGAATGAACAAGGGTCTAGGAGGAATGGTTAAAGAGACAAGGTAGCCCAGGACAGAACTTGTCCGTTTCAAATCTTACAGCTACTGAAGAAGAGAGAGTTAAGAGCTCTCCCACCTCCCTTTCTTCCCTTCTTTCTACCTTGCGTGCCTTCTTTCCACACATAGACCAGCAGGTGACGGGATCTGCATTGAACAGTATCTTATGTTGCTCTGTTGAATGAAGATTGCCAAACTTTGATTCTATCTTTTATTCTGCAGCTAAATTTCTTACTCCCTGCTGCTAAGACCTTTCTATCTAACTCAATTGCTCTGTTTACCTGTTTCCAGAAATATCCAGATTAGAAATTTAAGACTTTAAACACCTGTTTGATAAGACCTCCTTAGGAGCCTTAACTATCTCTGTGCAGATGGGGCAGGGAGGAAGGAAAGTGTGATGGAAGAAGCTTTGTCTAAATTTGATCTTGGGGGTGAGAACAGCTGGGGATTTAGATGTTCATGATAAAGCTCATAGTCTGGGGAATCAGTTAAATTTTCCACTATTCAGCCATCGTTCAAGTAGCCAAGTATGCAGTGGCCCCTCCAATGTTGGCAGAGAAGAACAGTCTCCTGGGAAGACAAGCCCATCTTCCATCAGGACAAGACCGGGGGTGCTTGGCAAGGAGGAAGGAAGAGAAGGGGGGGGGAAAAGCACAACAGGAAAAAAATAATCGCTACCATCTAGTTAAGGGAAAACAACTCAGTCTGAAAATGACTCATCCAAAAGCAAACAAGTCAATTAAACCAAAAATGTCTATGAAGCAATCCAGTCCCCCTCTCCAGCCCAGTTACTAAATTGCATCTCGCTTATGTCTCAGCTCCATGACAGAAAGGAAGCAGAAGGGGGACACAGTCTGGGTTTCGGAATGAAGAACGCAATGCTGATAAAGACAGGGCTGGGAAGCAGTCAGCGCTGCCAGCCTCCCAACTGAGAACTATTTGAAACAGCACCATCCAATAATGGCTACCCATTTACAAGTTGAATCTGAAGATCTCCTTTGAGCATGCTTTCCAGAATTCCAGAAACCTGTGGCTATATCTTCTTGTCCACCTCCCCTGATGCCACCTCTCCAACAGCTCTCACACATACACACACATGCAGGTCAAAGAATGCTTGGTGTTCAAAGCCCATCTGTAGGCAACCGGACAGCCCCTTACAGAAGGGTCGCGGGGAGGAGATGAGTCAGTCAGGGTGCAGTGTAGCAATGATAAAGCACACAACTTCCCTCTAGTTCTTAAATGTCCCCCTATCCCCACTATCATGATCCCAATTCTACTTTAAAAATCTGGCTAGACCAGAGGATGTACACTGGTACAGATAGGAACTAGAAACACATGGAATCCAGGACAGATGATCTCTTCAGGACCAGTGGTAAGAGTGGTGATTCTGGGAGAGTGGAGGGAAGGTGGGGTAGAAAGGGAGAACTGATTACAAGGATTTACATATAATCTCCTCTCTGGGGGGCAGACAACAGAAAAATGGGTGAAGGGAGACATCAGACAGTGTAAGTTATGACAAAATAATAATAATTTATAAAGTATCAAGGGTTCATGAGGAGGGGGGAGCGGGGAAGAAGGGGAAAAACGAGGAGCTGATACCAAGGGCTCAAATAGAAAGCAAATGTTTTGAAAATGATGATGGCAATAAATGTGCTTGACACAATGGATGGATGTATGGATTATGATAAGAGTTGTAGGATCCCCCAATAAAATTATTTGTGAAATAAAAGAATGCTGGGTGTTAGATCTGGGAAAGACTGAAGAGGGGTAAGTGAGTTTGAAATCTACCACAGTAAAAAAGGCGTATAATGGAGTGAGGAGAAGGCATGTCTCCTCATTATCCATGATTCCATCCACCTGCTTTTAATAACCTGAATGACTTGCCCATGTGCAGGGTTTCCTGAGAGAAAAATCAACGACCCTAGGTGAGGTCATACCTATAAGGGAAGTCAGACCTATCCGCCCTCTCGTTTTCATATACGAAGAATCTAAAAGCCTTCACGGTTTGATGGCATTCATCCAACGTTGACTTAGCAAGTCAGTGGAAAACCCAGCAAACCAGGGGCCTTGCACGATATCACCTTCACTTCAGCCTTTGGGTAACTAAAAAACTCATGACCACCAAGTCGATTAGCACTCATACTCCTTTAGGTCAAGGTGGAACTGCGTGACAGGTAGTAACTACAGGTGGAATTAACTATAAGAGTAGAAAGCCCCTTCGGAGGGGTTGGTGATTTCAAACTGCTCACCTTGAGGTTAGCAACCCAATGTGTAGCCACTGTGCCCCCACAGCTCTGGGAGAAGGAACAGTAGTTGGCAAAAGTTTCAAAGAGAGACTGACAGCTTTGCCCTCAGAATACAGGCCAACTTGTGTATTCACTTTCCGGGAGGGTGTGGAATTCTCCATTATTGAACATTTCCTCATTCTAGGACTCTAAGGTCAATAATTCAAGTCAATTAGTCTATCGTACACATTGATATGCCAGAATTATATACTAGCTACCACCAGAAGTATATACCAGAGGGCCGTGAGATGTATCCAGGGCATAGCCTGTCATGATGCCATAGCCAACACATGCGTGTGGAAGGAATTACGTAAGAAGAAAGGATGGAATCAACAGGATTAAGACCCTGACTGGAACTTTTAGCCAGATTTCTGTTATTTAAAGCCAAAAGCAAAGAGTACGAAGGAGAACGACAGTCGAGTGTTGATAAAGTGCTCTGGAAGGTGCTGTTGGGTAAGTGTCAGACTGCTCACAGCACAGTTGGTAGTTCAAGTGCACCAGCCACTTCCTGGGAGAAAGATGAGGCTTTTGCGCCTATAAAGATTTGCGTGCTTAGGAACCGAGTAAGAACATTTTTGATGGCAGTGGGCTTGCTTTGGTTTGGAGGTGCAATATTTTAATTCAACCAATATTTTTATACTTGACACTGGGAAAATGGTGACAATGACAATAATGGTGATGAATGCCAATTAAGGCTGTGAAAGAGCACAGTTTAGGAATCAGACTGGACAGACCTAGGTTCAAATCCCAACTTCATCACTGAAACTGATTGAAGGATTTCAGGTAAGTATCTCACCCTTCCTTAGGACTCAGTTTCCTCATCTGTCATAGGAAATCAATATTCACTGCCTTACTTGCTTTTGTGGAGTTGTTTACCCCATCTCAATCAAATTGAGCTCCAACCATGTAGATTATACATTGGACTGCGAACCTCAAGGTCGGCAGTTTGAAACTACCAGCTGCTCTCAGGCAGAAAGATGAGACTTTCTACTCCAGTGAGGATTTACAGTTTTGGAAGCTCACAGGGAGAAGTCCCACGCTGTCTTATAGGGTCACAATGAGTCACAATTGATTCAATGGCAGTGGAAAATATACCATGCGTGATGCTACGTGCTGAGGATATGAACATGAATTCGACACCATTTCTCCTTGAGCAGATCATGTACACTGAAGCTATTGGAAGTGGCATTCCTGCTACCTGGGAAAATGGCCGATACAGACCACATGCTTGGGCACTGTGAGGAAGCTGCGACCAATCCTGCCTGGATTCAAGGAAAGGTGTCAGGAGGAAGCACTTGTGAAGAACCGTGTAGAAGTTTGAGAGAGAAAGGAATATGCCCAGCCGATGCAGACACAGGACCTTGAAGTGCCAGCTTCCTGTGGGAAGGGAAATCTTCTGTGTGACTATAAAGCATGCTGTGGATGGGAAGGTGACCTGTAAGCCATAAAGCACCATCTCCACACACTTAGGGACACGGTACGTTTATACGGCTCCACGGCCAGCAGGCCACACTGGAGCTAAGTGGCGCCTTGCAGCCTTTTCATTTTCGGCTCTACCTCGGGCTTGCTCTCCGCTGCAGTCTCTGGAAAAACACAGCCGCCCATTCACAGCCTTGGGGCTGGAAGCCTTCAAGCAGAGAAGACAGAGCATGTAAGATTTTGTGGAAACTGCTGAAGGATCACTCAGAGATCTACTGTCTCATCTTGACTCCTGGTGACCCCCTGTGTGTCAGAGTAGAACAGCATATGATTTTTAGAGGCTGATTTTTCAGAAGTAGATTGCCAGGCTTTCTGCCAAGTTGCCTCGGGATGAACTCAAACCCCCAACCTTCCACTTATCAACCAGGTATGTAACCGTGTGCTCCACCCAGGGACTCCACAATCAATTTGAAAACCTAAACTGACCTCACTGCCATGAAGTCAGTTGTGACTGACACTGACCCTAGAGGACAGCGGTTCTCAACCTGTGGGTCGCAACCCTTGGGGGTTGAATGACCCTTTCACTGGGGTCCCCTGAGTCATAACAGCAGCAAAATGACAGTGATGCAGTAGCAACCAAAATAATTTTATGGTTGGACTGTCACCACACCACGAGGAACTGTATGAAAGGGTCGCGGCATTTGGAAGGTGGAGAACCGCTGCTGTAGGACAAGATAGAACTGCCCCATACGGTTCGGAGACTAAATCTTCAAGCCTTAAAGAGAAAGCATCATCTGTCTTCCGTAGAACTGCTGGTGGTTCATAAACTGCTGACCCTTCCGTTAGCAGTCCAACACATTCCCCATTCCGCCACCGGGCCGCGTGCCACCATCACATTAGGACCTGTAATAACTATCTCATGACTATGAAAGTTATATGCATATATCCCTTTCAGCGTATTTACAAATAGAGAAATATATAAAGACTATTCAAACTCCTACTAATAACTCTGATGCTTTTATTTTTCATTTTTATCAAAATTGTAATTATTCTACTGACTTGTAGCCAACCTTATTCAATCACGACTATTTTGTGAGCATTTCGCATGCCCTAAAGTTCTTCCTCTCAACGTGTTTGGTTTCGGGTATTTTTTGCTTTGTAAAATAATATTTCAAATATGATGAATGGTTTATTAACTAACATTAAGGAGTGCTCCCTGCCCCACCGAGAGAGACTGTTATAAACAGTCTTGAAGCCCTGGTGGCTGTCCCAGTTGCTGTGGTGACTGAGATGCACGTGGAAGGCATCGTCCTGTCCGACTGACCACAGCCTCAGCTCCTCACTGCCCTCTAGGGCCCTGCCTGCTTCTTCAATACTGGGAGGTCAGCACAGATTCAGAGCACGTATTTGTCAAGGCAATAACTCAATGGCTCTCCCTTACACGGTAGGTGCTCCCTGCTCCCCTGCAGACTTACGAAGGGGAGTATTTCACTGTGTCCAGAGAAGCCTGTGACTGTGTCAAGGCTCACGTGCCTGTTCAGAGACTCATTCAGACTGTGTTTCAGGGTGGGGGACTTGTCTTCCCTCATTCATCCCAGTACCTGTAATGGTGCCTGGAAATTACCCACATGAAGGACATAATAGCCTCTGGTCACAAATATGGGCTTCAAATTCAGAATGTTCAATTTTGATCTCAGCTCTCCCACGTACTTACTTAACTCTCCACGTCGCCATCTCTTCATTAATAAAATGGGCAACTATCATTTCCCTCTGCTCTCACCCTCTGAGGCAAGCAGCCTCCCTCTCGTGAAGGTTCATTGTGGCCTAAAATCACACCAAAAGAAAAAGAAGAAAAATGAGAGACAGATTGACAGCTAGACATAAACACTGTCCAATTTTTCAGAATGAACATTTCAATCTCTAGATTGAAATTGTATTCCATCAGTGTCGTGTTAACAGTAGATTAGAATCAGGGAATTTCAAATGTAGAAAAGACCTTGTGTTTAATCTAACCTAGTCCAAGCTTCTCATTTATTAGTAACAAAACTACATTCTATGAAGTCGTGGCCAGATTACTATGTGGGAAAGGCAGAGCCACAGCTTTAGAATCTATAGACTTGGAAATGATTAAAAAATATGTAGTCCAAATTACTTCACTGCCAGTGGAGAAATTAAGGTCCAAGGAGATAAGGAGATTTATCACATGCTATAATGACCTAGTAACCCTGACAGCATCTGGTGGGTAAGTCGTGGAGCTGCTAACTACAAAGTCAACAGTTCGAAACTAGCCACTCTATGGAAGAAAGATGTCTTTCTACTCCCATAAAGAGTTACAGTGTCAGAAACCCACAGGGACAGTTCTACCCTGTCCTAAAGGGTCGCTATGAGTCAGAATTGACTTGATGACAGTGAGTTGTCTAGTGACCTAGTAGCAGATTTTCCCTGGAAGATTATTATCTGTTGCACCAAAAACATCAAATAATATTTTTAAATCAAATCTTATTAAACTCATTGCCATTGAGTCAATTATAGACCTTAGAGACCCTATAGGACAGGGTTGACCTGCCCCTGGGAGTTTCTGAGACTACAAAGCTTTCTGGGTATCAAACGTCTCATCTTTCTCCCATGGAGCAGCTGGTGGTTTCAAACTGCTGAACTTGTGCTTAAAAACACAAAGTATAATTCACTATGCCACCAGGGTTTCAGATGTGGCCTGATAATGAGGGAAGTCTCATGGAAAAGAAGTAAAGAAACTCAGCTCAGTTAATCTTGCACACCTCACCAGATGGTAAGGGAGAGGTTGCTCAGCAGACTGGTTATGGTTATGGTTTTGGTTACGGTTATGGTTATAGTTATGATACAGTCTTTTGACACAATTCTTCTTCATTCAACCACCAATTTGACAAACTAGCTGTTGTCAAATTGACTGTGACTCATAGTGACCCCATAAGGCAGAATGGAATTGCCCCACAGAGGATCCAAGGCTATAATCTTTATGGGAGCAAATAGGCTCATCTTTCTGCTGTGAAATAAATGGCTGGTGGGCTCAAACTATGGACCTCTCAATTACCAACTGAACACGGTAAGCACTGCACCAATCAGCCCCACTTAGGCAGGCTGCAATTATTTGTTTGCTCCATGGCCCTCAGTATTTAAATATGCAGATCAACTGTGTCCACGCATAGTTAATGAAGACAGTGGGGAACGTTTCTTTCTGCATGGGAAAGCCTGCCAGGCAGCTAGAAAGAAAGGTCAGTCTGACTTGCGGCTTTACCCTTACCCCAGACTGCAGATCAAAGATGGCATCCATCATTCTCTGCCATGTTGTTCATCTCTGTTGGCTACATTGGGGACTCTCTAGGCCTGCTGAGACCCTGAATCTCTCTGTGGAACGGTGCTGGCTTCCAGGCTTTTCTGCCTTCAAGTGTGGCAGAGTTAAGTAGTGATAGGCTGAGAAGCACAACTTCATCCTCTCTCTGGTTTCAGCAGGCTCATTTTATGACTCGTGAAGACGTTTTCTTTTCAAAAAGACAAACACCTGTGCAGGTTATTAAACCACTAACTCCCAACCCCAAATGTACTTTGGGGAGGCTGTTCTGTGACTATGAAACTAAGAGACAAACGTCTGAGCATGTGTGTGGAGGGAGGTGGGGGCACTGCCTACCCAGGGCTTGTGCTTCTGAGTATGTCAGAAGTGGTTGGCTCTGAGAGGAAGGAAAGAGGCTGGAAACTCAGAAGCAACATCTGCTTCTGGAGTCGCGATGGTGCAATGTTACCCGCTGGGCTGCTAACCTGGAGATTAGCAATTCAAAACCACCAGCTACCCCTTAGGCGAAAGATGAGGCCTTCTACTCTATTCCCATAAAGAGTTGTAGTCTCAAAGATCCACAGGGGCTGCTCTGCCCTGCCCTATAGGGTGACCATGAGTGAGTCTACTTCTTTGGTTGAGCCCTGGTCCTGCAAGTAGTGACAGTTGATGCTGAGAATCATGTTAGAGAAAAGAGAGTACGATGGATTTTTGAAGCTGGGTTTGTTTGTTTTGAAGCTGGGTTCTCTAGAGAAGAAGATAAGTGAGACTTATTTATATGTGCATATACATAGAGGGGGGTGTTGGAGCAAGGAAATGGCTCACAGTTGTTGAGTTTCTGGCAAAATATTATTACACAATTCTTTAAACCTTCAGTGGGGTAAATTGGAATGGTATAACTTAGAATAACCTGCATGATCAGGTGTGATGTGTCAGGTATTGAGAGAGGTGTAAGAATTAGTATCTATAGGGATAACACCATTGAATTCCAAACTCAAAATATTAAACACATTGCCCTCAAGTTGTTTCTGACTCATAGTGAGCCTGAACTGGATAGCCATGGATATGTGTCTTACGATGTGATCATATACCACTCAGAGAGAGTAAATGAAAACTTAAAGCCAGGCAGAAAATACAAAGAAAGAGCCTCTCAGACCAGCACGTCCTCACTTCCTACAGCTGTAGTAGAGATCAAGTCAATGATCAAGTCTAGGGGTTCATAGTCAGGTGGGCTGAACATCAAAGGATGTGTAAGGCCAACCAAGCTGATCTACTATGCCAGTGATTCTCAACCTTCCTAATACTGAGACCCTTTCATACAGTTCCTCATGTTGTGGTGATCCCCAAACCATAAAATTATTTTTGTTGCTATTTCATAACTGTAATTTTGCTACTGATATAAATCATAATGTAAATATCAGATACTCAGGAGGTATTTTCATTTTTACAAATTGAATATAATTAAAGCATAGTGATTAATCACAAAACAATATGTAATTGTATCTTGTGAGATATTTATTTCTAATGACAGATAAATGAATTTTTGTCTTGAAGCATGGTGTAGCATGGGTAACAGTCATCACACGGGGTACTCGTCTGGGAGCGTGTCTGCATGTGGGCGGACCCGCCTGGAGACAAGGAAACAGGAGTGCGGTCTCCGTTCCTAAGACCATAGGAAATATGTGTTTTCTGATGGTCTTAGGTGACCCTTGTGAAAGGGTCATTTGACCCCCCCCCCAAGGGGGTTGCAACCCACAGGTGGACAGCCACTGGATTCTGCCATGGTCAGAGTTCTGGTTGGAAACCTTGGTGGCTCTACCATGTGGGAAGGAAATCTCAGTGAAGCGCTTCAGGAATACTTTAACACTCCCTTATCTTCTAAACTTGTTGAGCTCACAATGTGGCCCGCTCCTCCCTAGTAAGAGTTAGAAATCTCTCTTCCCCGGAGGATATTACAGATGCCTCTCCCTAATAGAGCAATCGGTATTTTCCTCAGAATATGCTTGCATCATCTTCCCTGGCCCCCAGTGAGTCAGAGTATAATCTGCCAGGAGGTGAGTGCGCTTGAAAAGGGAGGAAACGGACCACTTCCTAAAGGAGCTGCAAGACCTCAGGGCTCAGGCAGAAGTCAGGAGAGGAGGCAGCACACTAATTGTGAGAGTATTTGATCAAGTCTTTCCAGAGGAAAAAACTTGAACAGCGAAGATTGTATTGGCCTGGTAACACTCTTGGGAGACATGGGATTTAGTGCCTTGGCAAGTATTCCAGAAGGTGATGCAGAGAAGAAGTGATGGTCTAAGCTGAGTAAAGGTAAAATGCCAAGGCTGCCATAGAAGACGATGGAAGAAAGGAAGAAAAAAGCGGGATAAAATGGACTGACCAAAAGAGATACGCTAGCCACAGCCAAAGACCCAAAATACTGGTTGGCACAGAAAACCCAGAGAAGACACACCATTACCAGGGCCTTACAGAATGTACTAGTAAGAAAAGAATCAGAATCGTGAATAAGTACAGCTGCGGTGCGCCAAGCAACACTGGATGATGTTAGAAAACGGTACCAAGTTGAACCAAACAACATAAGAATGAACAAAATGTACACATGTGCACATCCTAAAAATGCATCAGCTACCTCTTTTCACGGCAAGTGTCATGAGCCACAACCTCCCATATCTTTTTTTAAATCATTTTATTAGGAGCTCATACAACTCTTATCACAATCCATACATACATCAACTGTGTAAAGCACATTTGAACATTCATTGCCCTCATCATTCTCAAAACATTTGCTCTCCACGTAAGTCCCTGGCATCAGCTCCTCATTTTTCCCCTCCCTCCCCACTCCCCACTCCCTCATGAACCCTAGATAATTTATAAATTATTATTTTGTTATATTTTCACTGTCCGATGTCTCCCTTCACCCATTTTTCTGTTGTCTGTCCCCCAGGGAGGAAGTTATATGTAGGTCCTTTTAATCAGCTCCCCATTTCAACCCACCCTCCTGGCATCTCCACTCACACCACTGGTCCTGAAGGGATCATCTGCCCTGGATTCCCTGTGTTTCTAGTTCCTATCTGTACCAGTGTACATCCTCTGGTCTAGCCATATTTGTAAGGTAGAAATGGGATCATAATAGTAGGTGGGGTGAGGGGTAGAGGAAGCATTTAGGAGCCAGAGGAAAGTTATATGTTTCATCATTCCTACACTGCACCCCTGACTGGCCCATCTCCTCCCCCTGACCCTTCCATAAGGGGATGTCCAATTGCCTACAGATGGGCTTTGAGTCTCCACTCTGTTCTCCCACCCATTCACAATGATATGATTTTTTGTTCTGATGATGCCTGATACCTGATCCCTTTGACATCTCGTGATCACACAGGCTGCTGTGCTTCTTCTACATGGGCTTCTTTGCTTCTGAGCTAGATGGCCGCTTGTTTACTTTCAAGCCTTTAAGACCCCAGATGTTATATCTTTTGATAGCCGGGCACCATCAGCTTTCTTCACCATATTTGCTTATGCACCCATTTGTCTTCAGTGATCATATCAGGGAGGTGAGCACACAATGATATGATTTTTTGTTCTTTGAAGCCTGATAACTGATCCCTTCAGCACCTCGTGATCACCCAGGCTGGCGTGCTTCTTCCATGTGGGCTTTGATGCTTCTCAGCTAGATGGTCACTTGTTTACTTTCAAGCCTTTAAGACCCCAGATGCTATATCTTTTAATAGCTGGTCACCATCAGCTTTCTTCACCACATTTGCTTATGCACCCATTTTGTCTTCAGTGATCCTGTCATGAAGGTGAGTATCATGGAATGCCAGTTTAATAGAAGAAAGTATTCTTGCATTGAGGGAGTACTTGAGTGGAGGTCCAATGTCTGATACCTTGATACTAAATCTATACATATATGCACATATAGTTCCATATCCATATATATATTTACATATGTACATGCCTTTACTTAGACCTCTATAAATGCCCTTTACCTCCTAGCTCTTTCCTCGATTTCCTTTTACTTTTCTCTTATCCCATTATCATGTTCAGCCTTCTTTAGGGTTTCAGTAATTCCTTTCAGTTACATTACCCTTGGTCACGCCCAATCAGGCCCTCCTACACCCTCCTTACCACCAATTTGGATCACTTGTTGTTCCCTTGTCCCTGGGATTGTTAACACCACTACCTTTCCCCCACCTCCCCCTTTTTCATGTCCCCCCGGAACTGTTGGTCCTGTTGTTTTCTCCTCCAGATTGTTCATCAAGCCTATCTTATTTAGACAGACCTGCAGAGATAAAAACACACACAAAAACAAGACAGAGCAAAACGAAGCAACAAAATAAAACAAAACAACAACAAGCCAAATGACAAAAACAAAACACAACAAGAAAAAGAAGCTTGTAGTTAGTTCAAGGACTCTTTGTTGGCCTTTAGGGGTGTTTTCCAGTCCAGTCTGTTGGGGCGCCAACCCCTGGCCCCAAAGTCTATTTCACCCATATCTTGTGTTACAATTTTATGCCTAATTTCAGATACTATCTTTGACTCTCAAAACAAACAAACAAACAAAAAACCTCAAACTCACTGCCCTTGAGTCATTCTTACTCACAGAACTGCCCCTGTGAGTTTCTGAGACTGTAATTCTTTATAGAAAGAGAAAGTCTCATCTTTCTCTCCCAGGGCAGAGCAGCTGGGGGCTTCCAGCTGCTGACCTTAACTCAATAGGCAACCCACTCCACTACCATGGCTCCTTCGACAACTTCAAAATAACCCACAATCTGCCACCTGCAGGCTTTTTAAAAATGAAGTATCATATTTACAGCAGCAATTATGTCACCAACCACCTCGTACACCATCACTATGTTCTCAGTTCACATGGTTTTTCTGGGGATTCGCTAATGCCACCAGAGTAAGTAAAAACACAGGCCTGTTTAAGAAGGAGTCCATTGCATTTACTGATACAGGCTGAAAGATGTATTGATCGTGTACTGCAGGACTGCTAATGTGTCTCCTATCAGTGCCCACCAGAGCTTCACCATAGAGAATGCACTATATAACCATGTGGACAGGACAATTCATCCTCGGATAACAGCCAGGTTCTATAGTTGGCCACCTAGTGCTTGCCCAATGGACTCATAAATCAAGCCCCGACGCATCAAGAATGGAGGCAGTGCCCACAGCATGGGTCCCTCTCACCACAGTTGATCTAGCTACTGTTACTGCTGGACGTTCAATCTGCAGATATAGAGACCACATCTGCATGTGCGGCATGGTGCCATCTCTTGAGTAGACTAACCAGATACTGGGAGGCAAGTTCATTATAGCAGATTCATCCATCCTGGAGGAGGCAGTGGTTTTCATTCATTATAAGTGATCCACATGCCAGGCATGTGTTTGGCCTTCTTTCCACGGATCCTGTATAAGGGAATCATGTGACCAGGGAGAAAGTTTGTCTTAATAGAAGACCTGGTAATATGGAATGAGTCATGGAATACAGGACAATACTATGAGTCACATCATCCAAGGGTGCTGGTGTGATAGACAATTAAAATGGCCTCCAAAAAGTACAGCTAAAGATCAGGTGAGGGATGACACCTTTTACGGTTGGAATGCTGTCATTTTAGAGGAAATATATACTTTGAACCAATTATATGGTGCACCCCATGGTGCTGCATGCCTGATTGGCAGAGTACAAGGGACAAAGAACAAACGAGGTAGAAGGAGTATCTCCATATAACCATTACTCACAGTGATATATTTTGGATATCTGTAAAAAAAACTTTTCTCCTAAAGGTCAGAAAAATAGTGGGGAGTCTGATAACCAGGACATCTTGTTGTTCGACACCTTCCAATTGGTTTGACTCATCTATACCAATGTACAACAAAGGGGGCACGGCCTGGTCTTGACACATCTGCACACGTATTGCTTTTTCTCCAGCTACTTTGTCAATTCATCTCCTTTATGTTTTTCTTTTTCGTTAGCCTTCTACTTTACCAAGTGTGATGTGCTTTTCCAGGGACCAATCTCTATTGATAGATCACATGTCCAAATTATGTAAGGTAAAGTTCCAGCATCCTCACTTCTAAGGAGCTTTCTGATCGTACTTCTTCCATGGCATTTTTAAAAACCAATCAAATTCACTGCCATTGAGTTGATGCCAAGTTATAGCAACCCTTATAGGGCAAGGTAGATATGTCCCTGCAGATTTCTGAGACTCAAACTCTTTAGGAGAGTAGAAACAATGCACCCTGCCACCCCCTCCTCCTCACTCTCATCACTCCCCACCCCCCAACAGCCTTTCTCCTGAGGAACGGCTGGTGGTTTTGAGCCAGACCTTGCTGATTGCAGCCTAACATGTAAACACTGTGCCATCAGGGATCCTTCATGGCATTTTAGAACCTGAGAAACATATATGTTCCCAAACTCTTATTTTTTAGACAATTTCATGAAAAAATCAACTAATATTTATCTTGCTACACACCAAGCATGGGTCAATTGCTTTCACACATAGTCTTCAAAATGGCCTTGCTGAGCATTCATATTTCAATTTTATAGAATTAAGAACTGAGATTAATGAATCAAGATTCAATGGTCGCAAAGTTCTTTCCATTGCATTACAATACTTTAATGAAACAATTTGTCTCATGAATTAGAGAATTTTCAGATTTCATTGTTTGCTCTCTTCAGCTAAGCAAAATTAAGAATATTAATAGCATATGGGCAAAAATAATAAAATCTCACCTTATATGTCAAGCATTATAAGGATGTACAAAAACATGTCCTATCACACAAAGTTAAAGAAAGTATAAAGTTTATAGCCCCTTTGGAAATACATTGGAAACATCCAGTAAAGTAACAAAAATATATATATAATACATCCCAGGACCCAATATTTCTGCTTTAAAGGATAAGTTGCTACCATGATCTGAATTCTAGCTTGCAGGGCTGGATAGGATAGAGGATGTACGCTGGTACATATGAGGGCTGGAGGTACAGGGAATCCAGGGTGGATGATACCTTCAGGACCAAGGGTGTGAGGGATGATGCTGGGAGAGTGGAGGGTGAGTGGGTTGGAAAGGGGGAACTGATTACAAGGATCCACATGTGACCTCTTCCCTGGGAGAGGGACAGCAGAGAAGGGGGGAAGGGAGACTCCGGATAGGGCAAGATATGACAAAATAACGATGTATAAATTACCAAGGGCACATGAGGGAGGGGCGAAAGGGGAGGGAGGGGGAAAAAAAAGAGGACCTGATGTAAGGGGCTTAAGTGGAGAGCAAATGCCTTGAGAATGATTGGGGCAGGGAATGTATGGATGTGCTTTATACAATTGATGTATGTATATGTATGGATTGTGATAAGAGTTGCATGAGTCCCTAATAAAATATAAAAAAAGGAAAGAGGAGAAAAAAATGATTAGGGCAAAGACTGTACAGATGTGCTTTATACAATTGATGTATGTATATGTATGAACTGTGATAAGAATTGTATGAGCCCCAATAAATTGTTAAAAAAAAAAAAAGGATAAGTTGCAGCAGATATTGACATAAATTCCTTGGATGGTACAAATAGATAACATATTCAGCTCTTAACATTATATATATATATGTATATATATATATATATATATTCCACCCAGAGATGAATTGTATGAAAGCTCTGCTGAACCTGAAAAATTAATCATTGAAATATTGTGGTAAAAAAAGAAAGAAATCTGTAGAGCATAGGTCTACTCTGACCCACACTAGGTGCCAGGAGTTCATTTTAACTTGGCAGTGGCTGATTAAATATTGGCATGTTTGCACAACAAGGATGCTCATTGTGACATTGTCTATGAAACTAAAAACTAGGAAATATTCAAAGTTCCAATAAGAGGATGGGTATTTAAAGCATGGTATGATGTTGTTGTTGTTGTTTTCATTGTTACTGATAAATTTCCCAGTTTGTGAAGCACAGAAGTAGATATACAATACATAATAATTAATCCAATGGTTTATTGGGGGTGGGGGGAAGATAGGGAGGATGAAGGGATTTCGGGAGCAAACAAGGAATCCAGGAGGGGGTAGGGAGCACTGGAATTGGTTGTATTCATGTATATACAATTCAATTTAAAAGCAATTTAACAATGAAGGTGTATGATTTGTGAATACAATATCAAGAAAACCACTAAAAAATAATGTTGATATAATGTGGAAAATGTGGCTAATGCCAGTGAGCAATATGTATAGGAATTATTTAATGGGAACCAATTTTTTATGTAAACCCTCACCAAAATACAATAAAATAAGAAGTTTTGCAGGTATTGGTCAGTTTCAGACCACAACACAGGAATTGCTGACGTGTACAGATTAAACTCTTAGTGACTGGGCAGTACTTACACAAATAATGGGGGGTGGTTATAGGATAAAGCTTACATTAAAATTCATTCACATCAGCAGAAAAAATAAATAAAATAAAACAAATAGAGGGGGAGGGGAAAGACCTGCTGGTGCTGAAGGAAGAAATCCAAGTGGCCCTAAAGGTATTTGCAAACAAAAAGTCTCTAGGATCTGATACAACGGCCCCTGAGATGCTTCAAATTCACACGAGACTGGAAATGTTCATCTACCTATGCCAAGAAATTGGAAGACACTACTGCCAACCAACTAGAAGAGATCCAAATCCATGCTTATCCAAACAAAATGTAAACCAACAGAATGTAGACATTCTTAAATAATATCATATACACCAAAAAATAACCCAAGATGACGAATCCATTTGGACTCATACTGGCCCTTTAGGACAGAGGTGCTGCCGGGTTGTTGTTGCGTGCCATCAAGTCAGCTCTGACCCACGGCGAGCCCGTACACAACAGAACAAAACACTGCACGGTCCTGCACCATCCTCACCACGGCTCCTATGCCCGAGTCCACTCATGCAGCCACTGTGGCCATCCACCTCGTCCTCTTTTTCACTTCCCTTCCACGTTTCCAAACAGGATGTGCTTCTCCAGGACTGATCTCTCCTGACAATATGTCCAAAGGACGTAAGACAGATCTTGCTAGTCTTACCTCTAAGGAGCTTTCTGGGCTTACTTGGAATACAGATCGGTTTGTCCTTTTAGCAGTCCATGGTACTTTCAATATGCTTCTCTAGCACCACAATTCAAATGTATCTATTCTACAGGCTTCCTTATTCAACACCCAACTTTCACAGGCAATAGCGAATACTTTGGCTGGGGTCAAGCATACCTCAGTCCCTCAAAGTAATGTCCTTGTTCTTCAACACTCTAAAGAGGTCTTGTGCAGCAGATTTACCCAATGCAACTCCTCTTTGGATCTCTTGATTACTGCTTCCATGAGCGTGGATTGTGGATTCAATTACTACAAACCATTGACACTTTCAACCTTTTCTCTAATTATCCTGTTGTTACCTATTGGCCCATTGTAAGGATTTAGGTCTTCCTTACATAGAGTTTTAATCCATATTGAAGCCTACAATCCTTGATCTTCATCAGCAATAGGACTGAGTAGAGCTGCCCCATAGGAGTTCCAAAGCTATATAAAAAATTAACTTTTTGTAAATTGGATAAAGGTGTATGCAGCAAACCATGAGCTTGACATTCAGTAATTCATACACATTTCTTTCAGCTCCTCCATGGCAATCCCCTCCATGTATCATCTCTTATCCCATTTCCTCGCTGTTTCCAGTCCTCCTTCTTCCTAACCCTCTGCTCTGCATCCTTGGGTAAATGCTGCCCTTTTGATTTTACAGGGCTGATTATTCCATTCGAGACTTGAAGGATGGTAGAGTGTCTGAATCTAGGGGGTTCCACCCGTCTCTATCCAATCAGTAGCCCTGATATTGTCTGTGATATTGAGTTGGTTTCCACATTTTTCTCCCACTCTATTGAGGACCTTTTAGTGTGGTGTTCTTTAGAGCAGGTGGTAGTGGAAGCAGGACACTGTGGTTCTTCTGGTCTCCGACTTGTAGAGATTTATGTGTTTGTGGTCCAGTAGCGCCTTACAACTTAGAAGGCCACTTACACGGTTTTAAGACTCTAGTTACTACTCATCAATGTAGGGTGTAGAACACTGTCTTCATGAACAAAAGTGAAAATCTCACCGAAGCACGTTGCCAGAGCTTTCTCCCATGCAGGGGCTGGTGGGCTTGAATTGTTGACTTTTCAGTTGGCAGTCAGTCACCTGTTTTAACCCTTGCAACACACCATAAGATCCTTAATATCACACAAAATTAAATTTTACTGAAGCTCACTCAAAGACTATATTGCAGCAATGGGAACTTCCAGAAATCCATGCTGGAGCAAATGAAGAGGATATGGAACAAGGGATATCATGGCTGAGGTTAGATGGATCTTGGATAAAAGACAGAGTAGCAGAAAGTTGTTTGCCTGTGTTTTACTGACTATGCAATGGCATTAGGCTACGTGGATCATAACAAATTATAGACAACATTTGTGAAGAATGGGAATTCCAGAACACTTAGTTATGCTCATGCAGAATGTGTACATCAACTGAGAGGCAGTCATTCAAACAGAACAAGGTGATATTGTGTGGTCTAAAATCAAGTAAGGTGTATGGCAGTGTTGTATCTTTTCACCATACTCATTCAATCTGTATGATGAACAAGTCGTAATATGCATATGACATAACCTTGATTGCTAAAAGGGAGAAGGACTTGAAACTGTGGAAGATCAAAGACAGTACCATTCCATATAGATTATACCTTAATATAATGCAGACAAAAATCCTCACAATTGGACCTCACAATAAGCAACTCATGACAAATAGGGGATTTTTTTTTTGACAAGGCAAATGGAAGGCAAGCAGTTTTCATTCAAGAAAACATGAGTGAAGTTTAAAAGAGCCATTTGTTCCTCATTTAATTAACTGCGTGACCATACCTAACCACAAAGAAGGCTGGAAAATGTTGTCTGTGGCTGAGCCCAATTTAAAAGAAGGTGTGTATACAGATGCTCATGCATCATTCCAAACACAAATTCACTGCCACCGAGTTGCTTCCTGTTCCAGATCCGATAGGACAGGCTAGAACTGCTCCTGTGCACGTCCAAGACTGCTTCTCTTTTGTTGTTCCTTTTCTTAACATTTTAATTGGCATATAGTTCACATATCAGACACTTTTTTCACATATCATTCAATTCGATAGTTCCATTTCATCAAAAGTTATACAATCATCTCTACAATCCATTTTAGAACATTTTCTTCATTCTTGTACTCAGTATTATTAGCTCCCCATTCCACCACCACCACCGCAGCCCAACTTCCCCTGCCATACCCACAAGGAACCATTAATCCAGTTACTGTTTCTATAGATTTACCTCTCCCGAATTTCATAGACAAAATATATAAATATTAAAACTAACAACGATGACGGGGTAAAACTGATAAAAAGTTCAATGGAAACGAAAGCAATAAATATTAAAAACTAGAACAAATGTAGATGGATCATAAGGGAGATCACATGATAAGGTGCTAACTTTTTACCTAACTTCATCTGCAATAATGTGCGTAGGAAAGAAATACTGAAGTTATCCAGGGTTTCATTTTACTTGGAGTGACATTCAACACTCCTGGAAGTAGCAGTCAAAAAATAAACAATGCACTGCACTGGGTACATGGGCTATAAAGATCCTCTTTATAGTATTAAACAACCGAAGAGGTCACTTTGAGGACTGAGGTGCCCTTGACCCAAGCCTTGGTATTTTTAATCCCCTCATATCCATGTGGATACTGATCAATGAATAACAAAGATGAAAGAAGAATGGGTGCATGGGAAACATGGTGTTGGTGAAGAACACTGGCTATACCATGAAGTGACAGATGAAATTTATCTTATGAGAAGGATAGCCCAAATGGTCTTTAAAAGGGGGAGTTGTGATATTTTTGTTTTGCTTACAGTGGACATGTTATCAAGAGGGGGAACAAATCTTTAGAGAAATACATCATGCCTGGTAAAGTAGAGAGTGACCAAAACAAACCTTCAATCAAATGGCTTGAGAGAGCATTGGGTCTGCCAATGTCACAGGACTGTGAGAAGGGCGGGAGAGGCATTCTTTTTTATTATTATACAGAAGGTTGCAATGTCTGAAAATACTCTTCAACGCCGAACATCAATAATGAAAGCACCATTCAAATAAAACTTTGCCGCATGAAAGCATCTTGGATTTTATTTATGATTACAGAAGGCTGTAGAAGAATAAAACTGACCAGCAGGATCTACAGCAACCGTATGGCAATGAGTGCCTCTGGAGAGAAATGGAAGAGAATGTGGCTGGTGGGAAGAGTCAACCCACATATGAATGTACTGATGTTATATGTTGTTCTCTATGCCTACCTGTCTCTCTCGTTCTCTCATACCTATACATACAAGGGAAAAAACTAAAAGCAAATGTGACTAAATGCTGATAATTCCTAAATCCCTATGGAAAGAACAGTGGTATTTGTTATGAAGTTTTGTAGTTCTCCATATTTTTCAGCTCCTTAAAATAATAAATTAACGAAGTTTTCTAATGCTTTTCCAACCTAAATGTAAACTTAATATCTTACATCATAGTCATGGCGGTCTTGGAAGGATCACTAACATAATTGCATCGTACATGAAATTCCATAAACAGATTATTTCCATAAATAATCTTGAGACCGCCTAGTATATAATCTGATGTTTGTTTTCCAATGAGATATAACACTGATTTGGTAAAAAGAATCCACTCTCTATCTTCTAACTCATATATTGCAATCTACCAAAATATTTTAGCATCTACTGGTGGTATTCCTGCTAGAAATTTTGATTAGCTGACCTGTTGTTTTAAGATAACAGGTTGAAATATAATTCAAAGTTAACATTATTAACCATTATGCAAAATTAGATAGAAATCAGTCAACCCTTTGTTACTTTGTTTTGTTTTTTCAATCAGATAGATATAAACACCAAACAAGTGCCAAAGAAGGGCTGGTAGCAAAATGGGTTAACTGAGGGCTGCCAACCAGTAGTAAGTCAAAGGCTTCAAACCCACTAGTGGTTCAATGAGAGAAAGATGAGGCTGTTTGCTCCCATAGATATGTACATTTTTGGAGACCCAAAGGAGCAGCAGTTCCACTCTGCCTACCCGATAAGTTAGCAATGAGTTGGAATCGACTCAATGACAATGAATTTGGTTTTTTGGTTTTATAATGTCACTCTCCTAGGTTCTAGGGATACAGGAGCGAGCAAGACAATGCTGCCTCAATAATTAACAATAATTAACAAAGAAACGTACCATATCGAGGCATCAGGGAGCTGTGAAGAAAACTGAAGTAAAAGAAGTAGATGAAGGAAATGAGCTACGTGGGTGAGACCAAAAACACTGATTGTCCTCTAGTATCCCTTCTCCTGGCTTCCTTTAGTACTGAACCTGACTTTGAGTTTTAGTAACTATCATAAGGCTATCTAGCTAGAGATTACATGTTACAAGGCCTTTGTTACCAGTAGGTATAGATACTATGTAACTATTTGTGACCCAAAGGGTATAACTGACAGTTACTGGCATGTCACCTCAAAGGGACAAAGTTACTTTCCAGGGACTTTCTCTTACTCCTATGGCTATAGCATTCTTTTCAGTCATGTGGGAAGGATCTAAAAGCCAACTATGAGTTTTAAATGAGTAAGAATCAAATTAACATCTATTACATTTGAGGCCTTGAGGTTTGGCAACCTCTTTTATGTAGGAGGTTATCTTTTCCCCCAACTTACTTTAGCTTGGGTCCACACAAACCCTACAAAGAAAGTAGGCACTGAAGGAGAAAGCTTTCCAAAGTGAGGAGGGATTCATGCAACAATCTGTGAAACTCAGCAGATCTGAGGAACAAAAGGGCCACCGTGATCGGCATGGAATGAGTTCAAAGAGCAATGTGTTAGCAAATAAGGTAGGAGAAAGAGCCAACAGCCATCCAAGTAGGGGGTTGGATTTGCACCTGGGGAGTGGTGATATTCGATACATAAAGCGCAGTGTATGAATGCTCATTTTCTGCCAGCTGAAAATTGTTTGTAGGGTGGCAAGAATAGAAGGTGAGACACTAGCTGTGGTATTTGCTCAAGGGAAAGATTACGATGTCCTCGACTAGCGTGGCAGATAGAAACAGGAAGATGTGGCTCAGTTCGGGGTACATTTTGAAGGTCAGATGACAAAAATTAAGGGAGGCTCCTCGGTCTTTAATGAACACGGCGATTCCTAAGACAGGGCCGGGCAGCTTGGAAGCAGCGTTCTGGAGGTCACACTTCCTTGGAGGATGTGTTAAGTTTGAGCGAAATGTTAGACAATGAAGTAGAGACAGGTAAGCAGTTGGATAGACAAGTTTAAAGCTCCAAAAAAGTAAAAGCAAAGAATTTAAATGTGGGGTCACTGGCTTATCAGTGGCATTGAAGGCCATGGGATTGCATGAGGTCATCCAAAGCAGAGAACAAAGAAGGTCCAATGGCTGCTTGCACGGATTGTTTTACTCCGAATCTGTTCATTAGGAACCAACTCAAACAGCGAGGGTTGATAAGGCATGTAGGAGGTGCATTAAGTCAAATGGGGAGTTGATGCATCTATTCCAGAAAGAGGTCTACAGATATGATGTGGCAGAACCAAGATTTAAATTCAGGAGACTTGATCCCATTGCCAAAATCACTCTCTATCTCTCCACATCCTTCCAACACTCACACTGGATTCATCATTCAAAATCATTGCCACTGAATCAATTCTGACTTATAATGACCCTATAGGACAGAGACCACCACCTAACCTGCCAGTTTGTCACACTGTGGTGACGTGTATGGTGCTGTGATGCTGGAAGCTATGTCACTGGTATTTCAAATACCAGCAGGGTCACCCAAAGTGGACAGGTTTCAGCAAAGCTTCCAGACTAAGAAAAGACTAGGAAGAAGGAAAAGGCTTTGGAGGAAAAGTGTAGATGAACCACCGAAAGTTTTAACCAATGCTCAAGATTGTCAGACCAAATGCTCATGTTTCTTATTTATTTTTTTAAAACTTTTTTAGGGGCTCATACAACTCATCACAATCGATAAATGTACATACCGCAATTGTATAAAGCACATCCATACATTCCCTGCCCCAATCATTCTCAAAGCATTTGCTCTCCACTTAAGCCCTTTGCATCAGGTCCTCTTTTTTTTCCCCTCCCTCCCCGCTTCCCCCTCTCTCATTAGCCCTTGATAATTTATAGATTGTTATTTTGTCATATCTTGCCCTATCTGGAGTCTCCCTTCCCCCCCTTCTCTGCCGTCCATCTCCCAGGGAGGAAGTCACATGTGTATCCTTGTAATCGGTTCCCTCTTTCCAACCCACTCACCCTCCACCCTCCCAGCATCACCCCTCACATCCCTGGTCCTGAAGGTATCGTCCACCCTGGATTCCCTGTGCCTCCAGCTATGTTTTTTAATTATATTTCATCACAGGTGACAATTTTAAATACAAGTTGATTGGTTTTTCCTAGTCACAAATTAGAGTGAAAATTCTGTTACAGTTTTATTGTAACAAATGTTCCTTTAAACTACTTCTTTAGGAATATATTGAAATGCCAATAGTAGATTGAATTACATTCTGTAATAAAGTACTAATCTGTTAGTTTAAATATGTACAATTTTAGGGAAATGTCAACAATTAATTCATTTTTGTTGTTGTTGCTAGATTTTTTTCAAAGATACATTAAAGTAATTTCACTTCATAAAAAGAAAGAAAACCTTGTAGCTCCCTGCATAACATTGTTGGATACTGAAAACTTCCCGAATAGCAGCAGAACACTGTCAGAGGGGGCGCCAGAGATGAGCCCTCAGGTCAGAAGACATAAAACTATGACAGGAAGAGCTCCTCCTCAAAGCAGTGGGCCCTAAAGACAGGATGGAAGGAAGCCTGCAAGGAGGAAAGCCTTTGGGCCCCTCATTTGCTTATGGGGCACGCACAATTCAAAATGAGAGGGAACTACTGCAAACATCAATTATTAATCAGAACTTGGAATGTATGAAATAGGTATCTAGAAAAATTGAAAGTTGTCAAAAATGAAATGGAAGGCATAAAGATCAAATTTCTAGGTGTTGGTGAGCTGACATGGACTGGTATTGGGCCATTTTGAATCAGAAAATCATATGGTATACTTTTTTTTTTTTTCAGGGCGATGCGAGGCAGCTGCCTTTATTGGGGACTATGGTCCAGGGACACAGCTGCTTCACTCAAGGGCTACACATTTGATCTGGAAGTTGCCATCGGCCTCCAGGAAGTTGATCGTCTCCAGGTTGCGGCGGTTGGGGAACTTGAATGTGTGTCCGTCTGGCAGCTTGATGCTCAGGTCGGCTTGGTCGAAGGAGAAGCACACCTCAGCGACACTGCCCGCCTGGAAGGGGAAGTTGGTCTCCCGGTGCTCGGCGCCCCAGGCCCCGGCGTCCTTGCTGTTACACACGATGGTGTTGGTGTCACCATGGGCGTCGAAGCGAGGGTTGAAGTGCAGACACAGGTTGTTGTTGTCTTTGCCCAAGTTCAGCACGAAGCATTTGGCGTCGGGGGCCACCTGGCCCCGCACCCAGAGGCAGGTCCCGGGCTTGAGGTTCAGGTTGCTGGCCACCAGACCGCAGGCCATGGCTATGTGCAAGGTGATCTGGGCAGGCGATCTACCAGCTGTCCCAAGACTCCACCGAGAGGAGAGATCAATATGGTGTACTTTGCCAGGAAGGACAGATTCAAGAGGCATGGTGTTGAATTCATAGTCAAAAGGGACATTTCAAGATCTATCTTGAAATACAATGCTGTCTGTGATATGATAATATCTATCTGCAGTCAAGGAAATCCAGTCAATACAACTATGATTCACATGTATGTATCAACCCCTAAAGCTAGTGATGCAGAAAGGGCAAAATTCTACGGCCCTCCTGCCTCAGGGGCTCATCTTCTGGCACTCTCTCTGACAGTGCTCTGCTTCTATTCATGACATTTCCAGTACCCGAAAATGGAGCTTTAGTATATTTTCAATAGCCTCATATGCATGTGAAAGTTGGGATAAGAAAAACAGAAGAAGAATTGATGCATTTGAATTATGGTGTTGGTGAAAATATTGGCAATACTGGGGACTGCCGAAGAACAAAAACAAATCTGTCTTGGAAGACATACAGCTAGAATATTCCTTAGAAGCAAGAATGGGGAGACTTCATCTCATGTATTGTGGACATGTTTTCAAGAGAGGCCAGTCCCTGAAGAAGGATATCATGCTTGGTAAAACGGAGGGCCAGTGAAAAAGCGGAAGGTCCTGGACAAGATGGATTGATACAGTGTCTGCAACAATGGGCTCAAACATCAGAACCACTGGGAGGATGGCCCAGAACCAGGCAGGGTTTCATTCTGTTGTGCATCGGGTCACTATGGGTTGGAACCCACTCAGTGTCACCTAACAACAGCAGGACAGAGTGGAACTGCCCCTGTGAGTTCTGAAACTGTGAATCTTTACAGGAGTAGAAAGCATGGACTCCTACTACCCCAAAATGGTGAACATTAGAAAAAAGGAAGGACAAAAACCCGCCACCAGTCAATTCTGACTTATATCAACCCTAAAGAACAGAATGGAAATGCTTCCCAGAGTTCCTGAGGCTGTCCATCTTTGCCGGGTCAGATAGCCCTATCTTCCTCCCACTACTGACATTGTGGATAGAAGCCTGGTGTGTATCACACTGTACAACCAGGATTCCTAGTGAACCTGAAGTGGGTGTTTATCTGTCACACACAAAGTCTCACAGCTATAGAGCCGATACTGACTCATAACAACCCTGTGAGTTTCTAAAGCTATCACTCTTAAGGAGAGTGGATAGCCCTGTCTTTCTCCTAAGGAGTGCCTGGTGGTTTCAAACTGCTGACCTTGCGGTGAGCAGCCCAATGTATAACTGTTACTATATTAATAAATCAGGAATAGTTAAGCAAAATGTACAAGTGTTTAAAACCATGGCCTAAGAGATCAGAAGTCACCACTGGGGCAACGTGGCAACCACCTCCTGGTTCCCAAACCCCGTTATGTCCTGGGGCATGCCCCTGCTAGGACCCCTGGTAATAATTTGCTTGCTGTTACTTTTAACCCCTTGTCCTTTTAATTCCTTCAAGAACAAATAAGAGACATATCCAATCTAACTATTAATCAATACCTGTTACATCCTTACAGCCCCCTGCCTACTGATGCTGGTCCAAAGCATTCTGGTCCATAGCCCCTGCCCCTGTTCCATCACCCAGTACCAGCAGGAAGTAGTCAGATCAAACCTTGATCCCCCTTTATCACTAAAAGACTGGATGTTTGGACTGAGCTGAAGCAGGGCAGGGCCCTGCTTCCCTGCACATCCCTGGAGGTCAGCAGCTGCCCCCTGGAATGAGAAGTCCGAAGAACAATGCCTGACTCCATGACATCTGGTCGAACTGCCTGCAGGAGCTGATAAACTACATCCTGGGACATAAACCTTGCTGCTGCACCATGGACCCTCTACCCCCCCTCCCCCGCTACTTTTCTTTAAAACCTGGGCTCCAGACAAAGCCCACAGTTTCCCTGGGCCACTTGCTAGGCCACGGGATTTTGCCCGGGAGATCTCTCTCTCTCTCTCTCTCTCTCTCTCTCTCTCTCTCTCTCTCTCTCTCTCTCTCTCTCTCTCTCTCTCTTCTCGTCCTGTGCCTCAGTTAACCTCTCAGTAACCAGTATGTTAATGGGGCTCCTTTAAACTCTCACAGTAAATCATAGTAGAAGGATTATTTCATTTCTGACTTGTCTGCCTTTGAGAAAGTTGTCTTTCTTCTTTGAACGCTCTCTACCAAGACCATGGTCTTCATCTGAAAACATAGGGACGATCATTTTTGTTGGGCACCATTGAGTCAATTCCAACTCATAGCAAACCTGTAGGGCAGAGAACCACTTCCCACAAAGGGTTTCCAAAGCTGTGATTTTTCATAGGAGTAGATAACCAGATCTTTTCTCCTGCAGAGTAACGGATGGGATTCAACTGCCAAACTTTTGATTAGCATCCAATCATTTAACATTGTGCATGTGATATATATATTCAATAATAGTTGTATTATTTTCAAAACTACAACTGCTAAAATACTGATTCATCTTTTAATTTCATCTTGAATATCTGACTTCTCTAAGCTTTCCCCAATGCCCTGTTTATATCCTCCTCATATTCACATCCACATAATCTTCACCTTTTCTGTATTCTCATAGCAATTGGTTTATGGCACATGCTTAATGTTCTGTCGTAGAATTACTCTTACATATGCATGATTCCCCACTAGACTTCTGCTAGCCCCTTCCCCAAGCATTGATTAGGCATTGGTTAAACATGATACCATCACATGTTCTTACTCTTCCTCCCCCATTTTCCCACCCTCATCATATTGCCAGGACCACTGGAAGAGATGCCAACCCCCAACCAATGTTACTGCCATAGAGTCAATTCTGACTCATAGGACATCCTACAAGACAAAGTAGAACTGCCCTTTCGAGTTTCTGGAACTGTTTAGAGGAGTAGAAAGCCTCATCTGTCTCCCTTGGAGTAGTTGATGGTTTCAAGCTGTTGACCTTGCAGTTAGTGAGTCAACTATGCCACCAGGGTTCCTCGCTAGAAGAAATCTTAGCTAAGACTACTCCTCTCAGTAACAGGAGAGTGCAGTGAAAGGTGTGGATATTGGATAACATAGATCTGAGAGGACTCCAGTCTACTGGTTACCTCTACTTGCATCACCCCTTCAGTTACTCTTTTACAAAATAGCCCCCTATTTTCCCAGGGTTTGTCCCCATTGCTCAGGAGCAAAGGAGTATGAGCACCATCCCCACTGTGGAGCGTTCTCTGAGACGATAATCACATCCTCTGTGGCTCAGGCATCCACTCATTGAGGAAAAGATTGGGGATCCAAAGGGAAAACAAGGGAGCAACTACATTAGTTTAGCACAGACTGGTGACGCAAATGTCAGAACAGCGCTTCCGTCTTTGTCACTTCTGTCTTTGTCACCTCTACCAAGTATAGCCCTTGAGATATGGCCAAGGAGAATCTTTGAAATAGGTACTTACTTATCCAGCTATTTGGAAAACAATACCAGCCTTACATAGAAAAGCATGTTGTCAAGTCCATACCAATCCATAGCAGCCCTGTGCACAACAGAATGAAACACTGCACTGTCCTATGCCATCCTTGCCAGCGTTCCTGTGCGTGAGCCCATTGATGTGTCCATCCATCCTGTTGAGGGTCTTCCTATTTTTCGCTGACCCCCTACTTTACCAAACATGATGTCCTTCTCCAGGGACTGCTGTCTGCTGGAAATATGTGCAAAGTATGTAAGACCAAGTCTTGCCATCCTTGCCTCTGAGGAGCACTCTGACCTTCCTTCTTCCAATACAGATCGGTTTGTCCTTTTAGCAGTCCAGGGTGCTTTCAATGTTCTCCAGCACCATAGTTCAAATGCATCCATTTTCCTTCTGCCCTCCTTCTTCAATGTCCAACGTTCACATGCATATGAAAAAGCATGTTCTACACCATCTTGAGAAACAAATGGAATGAGTTGCCTTTGAGGTGATGCTGACTCACAGTAAGCTCGGGTGTGTCAGAGTAGAACTGCACTCTCTAGGTTTTCCTGGCTGCCATCTTTCAGAAGCTGTCTGAAAGACCTTCTACTGAAGCCCCTTGGGGGGGGGGGTGTATTGACCCCTCAGTCTCTCAGTTAGTAGCCCAGCAATTAATCCTTTGAGCCACCCATGGACTCATTGAACATAGTAACTCTATCAAATTAATATTTTTCCATATCATTAAGCAAACTGCTAGGGGAAAAAAAGAGGGAAGGGCAGGAAGGAGGGAGCAATGGAGGGTGAAATTCTTCCAGAGGGTGCAAAGAGTCAAAGGTAAAGAGTTAGGTTAAAAAACAGAATTAAATCATCTTTCCTCCTAAGAAATGCAGTGAAAGTACCTCACCAAAACTAACACTGATCATGTGTGTCTGCTGGCACTTACAGTCTATTCAGTAAATAAGAAGATAACCAAGATATGGGGGAAATCTATTATTGGGGAAAATGTTTGGTTTTTTTTTTTAATAAGGGCTCTTGGGGTTTTTTAATAAGGGTGTAAGAGGGAGGGAGATAAAAGAGAACTGATATCCAGGAGTTCAAGAAGAAAGAAAATGTTTTCAAATTGATTGCATTAGCAATTGTACAATACCTCTTGATATGATTGACTATGGAATGTTATATCTGTAAGAGCTCCAATAAAATGATTAATTTTTTTAAAGAAGATAATCAAAGAGTGTGTCTACAAATTCATGGAAGCCTTTATTAAACAGAAATTTTAAAATGCGGAAAAACTACTGTTTCTCAGTTACCCCCCCATCTAGGTTCTCTGTTTGTCATATGATGTCTCCATCTCTCTACCCTTCCCAGAACCCTGATGGGGCAGCTACTGACTGCAAGGTCAACAGCTCGAAATGACCTCCCCCTCTGAGGAGAAAGAGGCGGTTTTCTGCTCCTGTAAAGAGTTACAGTCTCTGAGGTAGGGGGGAGTGGAGAGGGAGGGGGGAGTGGGGAGGGAGGGAGAGTGGAGAGGGAGGGGAAAAATGAGGACCTGATACCAGGGGGTTAGGTGGAGAGCAAATGTTTTAAGAATGATGAGGGCAATGAATGTACAGATGTGCTTTACACTATTGAAGTATATATGGATTGTGATAAGAGTTGTATGAGCCCTAATAAAATGATTTTTAAAAGAGTTACCATCTCAGAAACTCACAGGAGCAGTTCGACTCTGTCCTACAGGGTCGAGGTGAGTTGGCATTGCCCCGGCGGCAGTAAGTTTGGATTTGGTTTTCAAACCTTGGCCAAAGAATTCTGTGCTCTTCTACTTGTGTTTACACAATGTCAAAACTTCAGTTTGGGCATCTTCAGGGGACTTCAATCATGTTCCATTTAAAAGTTCTGTGGGCTCCAAATAAGAAATGCGTTTGAAGGGGCAAGATCAAGCGCGTAGGGTGGGTGAGGTCAGGTTTCCCAACCTAATTCTCATAGGCAGACCTTGCTACCTTTAGCGAATGAGCAACTGAACTGTCATGATGGGGGTCTGGGGTGGAATCCTTGGCTACATTTTCCTGGTTTTCTTCCCCACTAATTCAGTTTCTTGACTTTTTTATTTAGACTTCTTCATAATAAGCACCAGGGATCAATGGGTGTCCTTCAAGAAAATCTATCAAGTTGCCTCTCTGGAATCACAAGCAAGTCACCAGAGCCCTCTGAGCTGACACTCCAGCTTGTGTTCAACTGGCCCAGCAGACGCCCTTGTAAGCTCCTGTTTGGTTTGAACTTTTTGTCAAAGGTTACCCTTAGTGAGACTAAGTCTGCGAGAACTTGTTTAGAGCTATCCACTGGTCACAGAGATATGCTTAAACACACTATGCTTGGGATAAGCCTATGCATGTATGAACAAGACCCCTACCAGCAATACTTTTTGATTTACCGTATGTGGATTTGCCATCTGTTCCCTGTGTCCTCAGAAAATGCCCACCTTGATGGGGGAAATGTACAAACATGTTGACAGGTTCACTACTCGACATTAATGAGAAATGAAACATTTGACTAAAGATGCTACCTTGCTTTGGAGATGATAAGGGAAGATGAATCTGAGTCCACAAAATGCTAACTGACATTTTGACTAATCACTTAAGATCACTCCGGCACTTCCAATTTGACAGCTAGTATAATAAGCAGAGGTTCTGTGCCTTATCCAAAGTCATACGATACCTTCTCTCCTCATTGCAGTGCTGATCCATAGCAACCCTATCGAACAGGGCAGAACTGCCCCTGTGAGTTTCTGAGACAGTAACTCTTTATGGGAATAGAAAGCCTCATCTTTATTCCACAGAGTCCCTGATGGGTTTGAACTGCTGGCCTTGTGGTTATGAAGCCAACACATGACCACTATATCACCTGGGGTCCTTAGGATACTGCACATTCCATTACAGATTTTAACACTTTCTGGTTCTGTGACTTTGAGAAATCCATTGAATGCCTTTGAGCCTCAGTTTCCTCTTTTGTAAAATGGGGACTATAATGACAGGCCTGCATGACCCCTGAGTAATCCATCCGCTACCCACTTCAAAAGGTTGCCATGGGGATTTAAAAGGATAATGCACATGAAAGTGTTTGGGAAAAATTAAAAGCCTGGATCAATATGAGGGATTATTATGGTCATTACTGCACAGTTCAGTGCAAATTGGTGGCAGACACTGCTAGCTCCTGTTCAATATCCATTTCCTTCTTTATTTATCATGTTAACAGAACTCTCATTTTATTTGAGAAGGCACTGTGCATCTTAAAAATATATCCCAATTTCCTTTATCCCCAAAGATTATCATGGGGCTATTTTCAGCCAATAGAATGTAAGCAAAAGTCTGTTGGGGGAGAATGTTTCCAGAAAACTATTGTGTCTTTGAGCAAAAGGGGTACGCTTTGAGATAGGACGGCCATCTTGCTATTTTGAAGACAGAAACCACATGCCTAGAAAGTCAAAGCCATAAGCTAGAAGGAGTTGAGTCCTTGTGTCCTTGCTCAAGTTGCTGCGCTAGCTCTCGATCGTCTACCTAACTTATTGGTTCACTAAGAAAACTAAACTTTGGATTTCATTAAACCATGGTGGTTAGGTTTCTCTCATGTGTAGCCAAATGCAATCCTAGTTGACAAAAAGTGTTACCACATGCAGTGTAGCACCAATGAAACATACAACTCTCTTCTAGTTCTTGAATGCTTCGTCCATCCCACTATCATGACCCCGACTCTACCTTACAAATCCAGCTAGATCAGAGCATGTACATGGGTACAGAACAGGACTGGAAACAGGGAATCCAGTACAGATAAATCCCTGAGAGTGACCATACCTGGAGTGTAAGGGGAGGGTGGGGAGAGAAAGAGGGACTTAATCACAAGGATCTACAGATAACCCCATCCCAGGGGGATGGACAACAGAAAAGTGGGTAAAGGGAGACTTTGGTCAGTGTAAGACATGAAAAAATAATAATAATTTATAAATTATCAAAGGTTCATGAGGGAGGGTGGAGGGAGGAGGAAAACGAGGAGCTGATGCCAAGGGCTCAAGTAGAAAGGAAATGTTTTGAAAAGGATGATGACAACATATGTACAGATGTGCTTGACACAATGGATGGATGTATGGATTGTGATAAGAGCTGTACCAGCCCCCAATAAAATGATTTTTAAGTGTTACCATAGAAACAAGAGTAATTCATTCTCAGGCTTCTTACTACAAATGGTCCCTTCAGAGTTGTTCTGGTTTGAATGGTATCCCCCAAGAAAACATGTTGAAATCTTAATCCATGACACCTGTGTGACCTTATTTGAAAACAGGGTCTTCCCTGACCCCCACACCAGGGTGAAACATGAAGGGAGTGCAACAGATCAGCAAGGGGAGCAAAGCAATGTAGTCCCTGAGGAATCCCAAAAATAGACTTCAAGGGCAGGGCTTAGCACCTCATCAGACTGGATCGGAAAACATTCATGCACGTCAGCAGAGATCCTGGAACTATGTTTAGGCTCCCCCCTCCCCCTGCCCATGTCTATTTAGATAAGATAGGCAGGCTACACAATCCTGAGAAGGAAACAATGGGACTTACAGTTCCAGGAGGACATGGGAGAAGGGGAGGTTGGGGAAAGGAAGGAACAAAGAGCCAACAAACCCAGGGATGAGGAAACAACAGTGATCTAAAATCGATGGCAAGGAGGGCACAGAATGCCTGGTAGGGTTTCAGCAAGTGCAATGCAGCCAAGAGGAATTACTGAAAGCTGGATGAAGGTTGAACATGATAGTGGGACAAGCAGAAAGTAAAAGGAAATAGAGGAAAGAACTAGGAGGCAAAGGAAATTTATAGAGGTATAAATACAGGCACATAAATATGTAAATATATTTATATATAATGATGGGGAGATAGATCTATGTACATACATTTATATGTTAAGAATTAAAGTAGCAGATGGACATTGGGCCTCTACTCAAGTACTCCCTCAATACAAGAACAATGTGTTCTAATACCTGGCATTCTGTGATGCTCACCTTCCTGACAATATCGCTGAAGACAAAATGGATGCATAAGCAAATGTGGTGAAGAAATATAAAATATAAAAAATATAGCCACAAAAGCCTGTGTTATAATGAGGTGCCGATGGGACCAGGTATCAGGTATCAATGACCCAGAACAAAATCATATCCAATGTGAACTGGGGGGTTGGGGAGGCATATGGGGTGAAGACCCAAAGTCCATCTGTAGACAATTGGAAATCCCCTCACAGAAGGGTCACAAGAAAGAAATGAGCCAGTCAGGGTGCAGCATAGCATCAATGAAACACAACTTTCCTCTAGTTCTTTAATGCTTCCTTCCCCCCACACTATCATGACCTCAATTCTACTTTACAAATCAGATTAGACCAGAACATGCACACTGCTACAGATAAGAGAACACAACACGGGGAATTCAGGATAGATAACCCCCTCAGAGCCAACAATGAGAATACAGATACCAGGAGGATAAGGGGAAGGTGGGTGGCGAGAAGGGGAATCCATCACAAGGATCGACATATAACCCCCTCCCAGGAGGTTGAACAACAGGAAAGTGGGTGAAGGGCGACAGAGGACAATGTAATGTATGAAAATTATAATCTATAACTTATCAAGGGTTCATGAGGGACGGTAGGTAGGGGAGGGAGGAGGAGAAAATGAGGAGCTGATATCAAGGGCTCAAGTAGAAAGAAAATGCTTTGAAAATGATGATGGCGCGGTGCTTCTGGGGCGCGCTGCCCAGCGGTATGGCGCCGCAGCCGCCCTTGCGCGTGTTGTGCCTGGGGGGTTTCCGGCAGAGCGAACTCGGCTTCTGCGAGATGACGGGCGCGCCCAGGAAAGCGCTGCGGGGTCTCAGCGGGCCGCACCCGGTCCCGGAGGCGGTGGCCCCCAGGGTGCCTGGCCAGACTCTGGGCCCTGCGCGCTCCAGAGGAGCAGCCGCGGGGCTGGTGCTTCTCCGTTTTCTCTGCGCTGGAAGAGCCCACCGTGTGCAGGGGACTGGAGGAAGCCCTGGAAACGGTGGCACAAGCCTTGGCCCAGCAGGGGCCTTTTGAAGGGCTCCTGGGTTTCAGCCCGGGGGCAGCATTAGTGGCCCTTGTGTGCGCCCTGGGCCAGGCTGGTGATGCCCGCTTCCCCTTGCCATGCTTCATCATTCTGATCTCAGGTTTCTGCCCGAGGGGCCGTGGACTCAAGGAACACAGCCTGAGGGCCCCCTTGTCAGTCCCCTCCCTCCATGTGTTTGGGGACACTGACCGTGTCATCCCTTCCCATGAGAGTGTGCAGCTGGCTAGCCGGTTCCCTGGAGCCATCACCCTCAACCACTCGGGAGGCCACTTCATTCCGGCCACCGCCTTCCAGCGCCAGGCTTACCTCAAGTTCCTGCACCAGTTTGCAGAGTGAAAGTAACAATGCCTTTGTGTCTTCTGCCACCCCCAGCCTCTGGGGCACCTGGCAGTGGGACAGCCTCCCCATCCGCTGTAGTCCCTGCCTCCCCTTTCTCCCCATACCCTGGAACTCCTCCCACCCCCACTGTGACCGGTGAGGAGACAAATACTGTTTTACAGAGCTGTGCTCGGCATCAGGAAACAGCAAAAGGCCTTGATGGACAGACACCAAGGCATAAGGTCAGACAAATCCAGGCCAGTGAAGCCTTGGAGGAGGAGGGTGACATGGGAAAAGCAGGGTCTGGCACCGCTGGCTGTCACATAATAAAGTGATTACTGGGGAGAAAAAAAAAAAGAAAATGATGATGGCAGCAGATGTATAAATGTGCTTGGCACAATAGATGAAGGTATGGTTTGTGATAAGAGATGTAAGAGCCCCCAATAAAAGTATTTAATAATAATAAAATATATATATACATATGGCATCTGGATCTTAAAGGCTTGAAGATAAACAAGTAACCATCTAGCTGGGAAGCAAAAAAGCCTGCATGGAAGAAGCACACCAGCCTGTGTGATCATGTGTCAAAAGGGTCAGGTATCAGACGACTCAAAACAAACAATCATATCGATGTGAATGGGGCGGGGGAGTTGGCGAGTAAAAACCTAAAGCTCATCTATGGACTATTGGACATCCCTCACAAAAGGGTCACAAGGAGCAGATGAGCCAGCCAGGGTGCAGTACAGCACCAATGAAACACACAACATCCCTTTAGTTCTTTAATGCCACCCCACCCCCAACTATCATGACCCCAGTTCTACCTTACAAATCCAGCTGGACCAGAAAATGTACACTGGCACAGATAAGAGCTCTCGACACATGGAATTTAGGACAGAAAAACCCCGCAGGAACAGTAATAGGAGTAGTGATATCATAAGGGCAGGGGGAAGGTGGGGGTGAAAGGGGGAATTGATCACAATGATCGACATATAATCCCTACCACCACCCAGGGTGATGAACAACAGACACATAGGTGAAGGGAGACCAAGGATGGTGTAAGATATGAAAATAATAATAATTTATAATTTATAAAGGGCTCACGGGGGTGGGAAAAATGAGGAGCTGATACGAAGGGCTAAAGTAGAGAGAAAATGTTTTTAAAAGGATGATGGTAAATATACAAATGTACGGGACACAATGGATGTATGAATTGTTATAAGAGCTGCAAGAGGCCCCAATAGAGTGATTTTTTTAAGTACACTTTTAAAAAAAGAAAACAAGGTCTTTGCCGATGTAATGAAGGTAAGAGAAGGTCACACTGAATTAGGATAATCCTAAATCCAATTGACTGGTCCCCTTGGGGCGACACATGGAAACAAGGCCACGTGAACACAGAGGCAGCCAGCGGGGTGATCCGTCAGGCAAGCAACACCAAGGGTTGCTGGTAACCCCCAAAGGCAGGGAGCGAGGCACAGACCAGCCTGTCCTCCGCAGCCTCCAAAGGGAACCAACGCTGACCACACTTTGAATAGAGATTTCTTGCCTCCTGCACCAAGAAAGTGCATGTCTGCTGTTTTAAACCACTAGGCTTATAGCGACGTATTCCGGCAGCCGCAGGAAACGAATCCAAGCGGTTCTGAAGCTGGGCTGATGCGACATGGCACGGGAATAAAAGCAGATGCTTCTGAAATACCGCTCACACCTGGAGAAGCCCAAGGGTGACTTCTGCTATTCATTATAGCCACATAATCTCAAACTAGCTCTTCATTGTCCAAAGACAATAGTATCACCCACTTCTCAGGGACTGCTAACTAAAGGGGGGTCTGGCACATATTCAACACCTAACTGCTGTTTATGATGCCTTTTGTGGAGGGCAGGGAGGCCCTAACAGCCACTCAGGGGACCAATCTGGCCCAGAGGGTCAAGCTCATGAAAACATAGGCTTCCTGGTGTGTGTGCAAACGCGGTCTCCTGCGGTTCTGGAGGACAGCAAGCATGGCCTAGTAGGAACATTGGCATCCAGATTCGCACTGACCATTTATGAGGCCGCGTGGCGTATGACTAATGCAGAGTGCTCGTTGGGGAGCCAGGCAGTTCTGGGTCGAAACCCTGGGCCTGCTGCTTTCCGTTTCTCTAAGCTGGGTCACTTACTTCGTTTCTCTGACATGGCTTCCTGCTAGTCTGGCCTCCTTTATTCACAGCGGTTGTTCAGAGGCCCCTGTGAAGTACGCTCAGTCGACACAGGATTGTTATAACCAGTATTTGCATTCGCCACGACGTCCGGGAGAGTAGCAAGCCCAGTGCTCACAGAAGGGAGAGGGGAGGGTGGGAAGGGTCAGTTACAGTTCTAACGGAGTTCCTAAGGGCTGGAATCACTGATCTGCAAAGAACCACGGTGGACATGGTGGAGGTCAATGGCCACTTGGAAGCAGACCCCACCACCAGGCATGTGCGGTGGGCGCTGCCTGCCTGCCAGCAGCACTTGGGAGACTGGGGAGCAGATGTGAGGAGAGGGGTTCCGAATCCTATCTATCTCGCTGGCTCTTCTCCATGGCAGCATTTCCCCAAGGGCTCCAGCAGAGCTGAAAATATAACTCTCCTCCAACACAGCTCAATATATTTTGGGCTGAGAAAGGGGGTGGGGAAAGAGAGAGCCGAACTGCACTGCTATTGGTAATAAAATCTCCAGCAAGCACACTGCTCCTCTTGAGGCAGAAATGGAAGAAAACTGCAGTCCAAGTAGAGGACAGCCCCACGGCTAGCGACTTCCCTCCTCTGTGAACCCCTAGCTACCCCTCCACCAGTAAAAGTCTCCCAGGTGACTTATTTCCACCATCAGGCCCATCAAGTCCTTAGAGCCCAGCACTGGTCCTGCTTGGGTTTAAATATAGAAGCTAGAGATGGGAGGGGGAGCAAGGAAGGCGAGAGAAGCTCAGGGCAGCAGATGCTGCCGCTGTGGCCCTGTGTCTGGGCGACTCGTTGTCCCTTACCGTGGCAAGGGGGGGGGTGGCAAAGCCAGGGGCTGAAGGACCTTGGGGTCACATAATATAGATTGCTATCTCTATGACTGAGAAAACCACATAGCTGCATGGCCTTCAGTTTCCCCAAGCACGTTTGGTGTGAAATAATAACAGTTTTAAAGAGATAGTGCATCTTAATTTGTAATTATTCTAGTTAACCCTTATAACAAGGTAACACATGCCAGGCTCTGTTCTAATTTCTTTAGCTGCATTCTCCCATTAACTTCAGATCATCAGTATTCTATTATCCTCATATCAAAGTAAACTGAGGCTCAGAGAGGTGAAGGAAGTCACCCAGCACCCCAGAGATCACGAGAATACTGAATAACGAGTGGAAAATGGCTGGCAGTGTTGTGGGATTCATTCAATGGTAGCTGTCCTAAGGGGCACTTCCGCCCCTTCTCCTGACCATCTCACTGGAGCAATGGCTGCATGAGACAGCCATCATCTCATGCCAACCCTGGGGGACAGGTAATATGAGTCTCTTTGTACAGATGAGTACAGTCGTCAGGGAAGCAACATCTCCTGCAGGATTTCAAACGGGGAAAGGACCAAAGGGCAGGAAAGAGAAGGGGTCGTCTGAAGTGTGAGTGCCCAGAGGGACCTGAGAGATGACTGGCATCCTAATGACAGGTGGGGGGGGTGATTCGCCTGGGGTAGGGGGGGAGCAGTGGCTTCGTACTGTCAGTCTGGTTACACTGCAATAATGTATCCCCTAAGGGTTCTGGGTTCGAGCTGGCTATCAGGGAAATGTCCATGCATTTCAGAAGATGCCCCTAAGGGTTCTGGGTTCGAGCTGGCTATCAGGGAAATGTCCATGCATTTCAGAAGACGAAGGGGACCCCTTCCCAGCAACTGTTTGAAGAGCAGGGTGATGATGTGGTGAGATGGATATGCAGATGTTCAGACAGACTCCAGTTCACCTTCACTAACTTTTATGATGAGAAATGGATGTATACATCCCAGTTCTTCTTTGCTGCCTGCCCATCTTGTGGCTGTTCTGGGCCAGCAGGGCCTTATAGCAACCACATAGGACAGAATGGAGCTGCCTGTCATCTTTATGAGAGCAGATCGCCAGGATGTTTCTCCCGCAGAGCCACTGGGGAGTTCAAAGGACTCGCCTTTCAATGAACAAACCAGTGCTTAGCCTTATTCTATCTTGGGTTTACTCTAAGCTTGTCACAGCATAAAAATGGACCACACATATGAGACAGCTATCTTCAGGCACTAAGCAAAAGACAGTGTGGGCTGCTAGTCTTCAAAAACGAGGGCCATGCACCAGCTGGGCAGGTGCCATATTCACCCTATTCTACTTGGGGCGCTATCTGGACCACGGGGCAAGGAGGAGGAGCCAAGGCACATCCCAATAGACTTGCTGAGCTGCAGAGGTAGAGATGAGATTTAAGAGTTGTTACATTGCAGGAATGTTTACATCCAAATAAGAAAGACAGAGGAGCTTCAGACATATCTGTAAGGATACGTTGGAGCTTCATAGTTGAGGGCTAGCTTCTGAAGCATAAACCAAGAATCGCCCAGACCCTGCAGCTCCTGTCCTGCTAAGTGATGAATCAGGATGCCGGGGGTTCCTGAGATTTCAGAGCACTTTGAGAAGTATGGAGCATGTTGAGCAGCTGCAGTAGCCCACACAAGCAAAAAAATAAAACCAAGTCCGACAGATGACGAGACTGCTTTATTACAAAATTCAGCCTTTTTTTTGAGCAAGAGGACAAACTCCAACTCTATAACTCCCAAATACCCCATTGCTATCAAGCCGACTCTGACCAATGGGAACCAGAAAGGACAGAGCAGAACTGCCTCATTATGTTCCCCGGGCCATAGGTCTCCACAGAAGCAGGCTTCCACTTCTTCCCTCTGCAGAACAGGTGGGGATGCAAACCACCCACTTTGGGGCTAGCAGCTGGCATTTCATTCACCGTGCCACCAGGTCTTCTTCCTCAGAGCTTACTTCTTATGAGGTCCAGCATGAACCAAGTAAACAGAGACATGTAAAGGGGAGGAAAATATGAGCAACCACTCAGGAGAAAATGTACAGATACATAAAGATGACCTAGATGTTGAAAATGCCAGGCCAGAGCACTGAATCTGCTATTACAGTTTTCAAAGAAGTAAAGAAGAAATGAATCTAATATGTGAACAGATAGGAAATCTCATCAGAGATTTTTAAACAGAAGAACAAAATGGAAAGTATAGGATCAAAAAGGGCAATATGACAAATTTGAAAAGTCATTAACCAAGCTCAGCCACACAGTGGCTCTATTGGGAGAGAATATCAAGGAACATAAAATGGAATTATAGTAATTATCCGACCTGAAAAACACAAAGGACAGAAGCTAGAAAGGAGATGAGCCGAGACTCGGGAACTCCAGTGACAGTATCATACAGCCTAGCCTATGTGTGATTGAAATTATAAAAGTAAAAGTTAGGGAGAGAACAAAACCAGAGCTAAACAAACTCACTGCCGTGGAGTCTGTTGACCCAATAGGATGGGCAGGACTGTCCCTGTGGGTTTCTGAGACTCCAACTCTGCGAGAGTAGAAAACCCCATTTTTCTCCCAAGGAGCAGCTGGTAGTGTTGAACGTCTGACCTTGAGGAGAATAAGCCAGAAAAATACATATCGCCTTTTTAAAACATCATTGAAAGTACCACAGATTTGGTAAAACACAAACCACAAAGCCAAGAAGTTCGGTGAATGAGAGTGTGGCACATAATCAAACGGATAATGAATCAAAGAAATGTGAAGCGCCTAGGAAAAAGATCCCTCACGCGTGCGTGCTCATCCGAAGCAAGGGAAAGTAGAAGACAAGGTGATACTGCTGGAAAGGGGGAAACACTACTGTATTCGGCAAAAATATCTTTTTAAAGATGAAATAAAAAACACTTTCAGACAAATGACATAGTCACCCAGATAGACCATCTGCTAGACCATAAAATGAGTCTCAAAAAAATGTCAGAAGATTAAACTATCTCATAAAATTAAAAGATCATCTACAAAAAAAAATTTTTTTAAGATCTAGACCTAAGAGCACACAAATAGTGAAAGCTTTAGTGCGCTCTCCCCTAAAGTCAAGAACAAGACGAGGGTGTTCGCTTTCACTGCGTCGTTCAACGCTCTACTGGAGGTCCCAGCCAACGCAATAAAGCACAAGCAGCAACAACAGCAAAGGCCTAGGAATCAGAAAGAACAAGGCAAATCATTGTTATTCACATACAATTCTAACGGCTATATAGAAAATCCAAGGAATTTTAACAGCCGAAACTAATACATAAGTTTACAAAGGTCACATTCAATACAGAATAAACAAGGGCCCCTGGTGATGCCATGGCTGCACACGGGCTGCTAACCACGTGATCAGCTGTTCAAAGCCACCAGCAGCTCCCCAGGAGAAAAATGAGCCATCTACCCCTAAGAAGATTTAAAATCTCAGCAACCCAAAGAGGCAGTTCTACCCTGCCCTACAATTCCTAGATCAGAAATGCCTTAATAGTATTGACTAGTGAGTACATGAACAATAAACAAGTGGAAATTAAATTTTAAAGTACCATACAATTTGAAATTGCATTAAAAGATGCAATATGTAATATTTAAATATAAATTTAACAAAATATATGCTGGGTCTGTGTACTGTTAGCTACAAAGTACTCTTGAGGGAAGTTTAAGATTTAGATAAATGAAGAGATATATGACATTCATGGACCAGTAGACAAAATATGGTTTAAAAGTTCATTGTTAATGAAATCTCAATTTTTGTAGAAATTGACAATCTGATTCTCAAATTTATATGGCAATGCAAAAGAACCAGAATAGCCAAACTATTTTGAAAAAGAAAAACCAAGTTGGAGGACTAACACTACCTGATGTCCACTCTTACTCAGATGTGACAGCAGTCAGCACAGTACGATGCTAGCAGAAATAAAAGTATACAGCTCAATGAATCAGAAGGGAAATCCCAGTAAATAGGTCTACGTAGATGTGCTCAATTGCTTTCCAATGAAAATGTAAAAACAGTACGTCGCCAAGGATAGTCTTTTCAAGAAGTGAGACTGAAACAATTAGATATTCATATAGGAAATAACAATTGGTATTCTTTCCTCACGTGACATAAAAATGCAATTTCATTTAGATCTAAATATTAGAAGTAAAACTAGAATTTCTATAAAATCTCTTTCAATTTGAGGTAGACACAAACAAATGAGATAAGAAATAATCAATAAACTAACTTCATTCAAATTGAAAAAAAGAAGGCAGTCAGAGCACAGAGGAGCGAACGTAGAGTGGAGAGAGAGTGGAACACATCCTGGCCCACCAGGCCCTGAGAATGATATTCCTGCTCAGAGCACCCAATGCACAGAGAGAACCAGAAGGCTGGCCCCACCATGAGACAAGATGTCCCATAGCACTACAAGGGACAACACTGGAGGTACAGTGCAGGAATTGTGCCCAATCTGACCCCACCACAAAATGCTAAGGGGATGCAACAGAGCAGCAAGGGGAGGAAAGCAATGAAGTTCCTGGGGAATACCACAAATAGATCTTGATGCCAGGGCATGGCACCCCATCAGACTCTACCAGGAAAACACACCTTAAGGTCAACAATCAGACCTGGAACTATTTTTAGGCTTTTCTTTTTGTTTTCATCATTGGTTTTGTTTGTTTTCTTTTGTTGCTTTGTTTTGCTCTGCCTTGTTTTTGTGCTTATTATTGTCTTTGCATGCCTATCTAGATAAGATAGGCAGAATAAGCAATCTGGAAGAGAAAACAATGGGACCAAGAGTTCCAGGGGGACATGAGAGAAAGGAGGCAGGGAAAGTAAGTGGGTGTTAACAAACCCAGGAACTAGGGAACAACAAGTGTTTTAAATTGATGGCAATGAGTGTGTAAGAGGCCTGGTAGGGCTTGATTAAGGGCAATGTAATGAGAGGAATTACTGAAACCTGAATGAAGGCTGAACTGATAATGGGACAAGAAGAAAGTAAAGGGAAACAGAGCAAATAACTAGGGGACAAAGGGCATTTATAGAGTTCTAAATACAGGCATGTACATATGTCAATGTTTATGTATAATGAAAGGAAAATAGATCTATGTACATATATTTATATGTTAAGTGTTAAGGTAGCAGGTGGATAGGGGGGTCTCGATTCAAGTACTCCCTCAATGCAAGAATAATTTGTTCTAATAACCTGGCATTCCTTGATGGTCACCTTCCCAACACAATTGCTGAAGACAAAGCAGGTGCATAAGAAAATGTGGTGAAGAAAGCTGATGGTGTCCTGCTATCAAAAGATATAGCATCTGGGATCTTAAAGACTTGAAGATAAACAAGTGGCCATCTAGCTGAGAAGCAACAAAGCCCACATGGAAGAAGCACACCAGCTTGTGTGCTCATGAGGTGTCAATGGGATCAGGTGTCAGGCATCAACAACCCAGAACAAAAAGTCATATCAATGTGAATGAGGTGGAGTGCAGAGTGGAGACCCAAAGTCCATCTGTAGACAATTGGACATCCCCTTACAGAAGGGTCATAAGGAAGAGACAACCCAGTCAAGGTGCAGCATAGCACCGATGAAACATACAACTTTCATTTAGTTCTGTAATGCTTCCTCCCCCACCCCCCACTATCATGATCCAAAATCTACCTTACAAATCCAGCTAGACCAGTGAATGTGCAGTGGTACAGATAACAGCTGGAAGCACAGGGAATCCAGGACAGATAAACCCCTCGGGACCAATATTGAGAGTAACAGTACCAGGAGAATAAGGGGAAGGTGGGGGCAGAAAGGGGGAACTGATCACAATGATCTACATATAACCCTCTCCCAGGGGGACAGATGATAGAAAAGTGGGTGAAGGGAGACATCAGTCAGTTTAAGACATGAAAAAGTGATAATTTATAAATTATCAATGGTGAGTGAGGGAGAGAGGGTTGGGGAGGGAGAGGGAAAATGAGGAGCTGATACCAAGGGCTCAAGTTGAAAGAGAATGTTTTGAGAATGATGATGGCAGCAGATGTACAAATGTGTTTGACACAATGTATGTATGTAGAGTGATAAGAGCTGTATGAACCCCCAATAAAATGATTTTTTTAAAAGAAGGCAAGTTATAGTCTCAAGGAAAACTATATTTGCAAAATATATTTATCACAAAGTACTTGCATTAAGAGTATAAAAGTAAAGTATTTATTCCTCCATAAATAGAATGTAACCAACCTATTTGTTGAGCAAAAGATATAAATAGATCCTTCACCAAAGGAAAAATGCTTGATGTCATTAGTAATTAGTGAAATAAAAATTCAAGCCACAGTGAAATATCTTTGTGTCCTACAATAATTTAATTTTTTCCCTTTTAATTGACAATACCAAGTGTTGACAGATGTGTGGAATAAGAAGTACTCTCATGAAATGCTGGTGTTAACAGAGGAGATGAAAATAGAAAACAGCCCTTTGGAAACCTATTCAACAATTATTTGCTCTTCTTCACTTTGTGTTGTGAATCAGGGGAGAGGTTTTTAAACTGGACTAAATGAACAAGAACAAAGATTAGCATTTGGGGAAGGCTATTAAACCACCTACAATATGCAGATGACACAGGCTGCTTGCTGAAAGCAAGGAGGACTTGAAGCGCTTACCGAACAAAGTCAGGGACTGCAGCCTTCAGTATGGATCGCAATTCAATGTGAAGAAAACCAAAATCCTCACAACGGGACCAATAAGCAGTATCATGATGGGGGAAAGAGATGAGGGTTGTCAAGGATACCCTTTAGCTCGGATCCACAATCTGTATCAATGGAAGCAGCAGTCGCGCTATGGCATACTGCATTGGGTCTTGATGCACAAGACCTCCTCAAAGTGTTGAAAAGCCAAAGGAAATCAAAAGTGTTGAAAAGCATGGATATCCCTTTGGAGGTGAAGGTTCATCTGACCCAAGCCATGCATTTTCAATTGCCTCCTTGCATCTGAAAGCTGGACAATTAATAAAGAAATCTGAAAAAGAATGGATGCATTTGAAGTATGGTGTTAGAGAAGATTACTGAAAGTACCAAAGACTGACAGAAGAATGAATAGCTATCTTGAAAGAAGTGCAGTTGGAATTCTCCTTCGAAACGAGGCTGGAGGGACTTGGTCTCACGTACTTTGGACATGTTATCCGGTGAGACTAGTCCCTGGAGAAGGACATCATGCTTGGTAAAGTGAAGGTGTCAAAAAGAGGAAGACCCTCCAGGAGACAGATTGCCACTGTGGCTGCAGCAGTGTGTGCACATATCACGACAATCATAAGAAGGCTCAGGAGGGGCCAGGGGTCATTCTGGTTTTCACGGGGTCACTGTGCATCGAAGCCAACTTGATGGCACCTAACAATCACAATCAGGACTCTTTTTTCTTTCACTTTCCATGATACCATAACAGACACTCTAAGGCTGGCCAAGAGGTCCATCTTCTGAATTCCTGGCTCTTCCACACCTTGTCTTTTCTCATCATCCGCGTAACAATAGAGGGTTACATGAAGGGAAAGGAAGAAAAAAGAAAGATAAGAGGATTGAAATCTAGAGTCTAGCCTGAAGCGCAAGTTTGGTGAAGCCAAAGAAGGAAAGTCGAAGCCAGCTGGTACTACAGATCCAGAAATGAATAGAAGCATTCATGGAACACCTACTGTGTACAATACCACAAGCACTTATTAAGCAGCACCTGTGTGTTTGGCTTGGAGTGTCTGTATGGTGCAGTTAATGCAATTGGAAGCTAAACAGAGATTGGAAATTCAAGTTCACCCAGGGGTGTTTTAGAAGACACCAAACAAATCATTTGTGGGGGGCAAAACTCAGCCACTGAAAACTCAGTGGAGCACAGTTGTGTTTGAACATGCATGGGGTCACCAGGAGTCGATATAGCCTCCGGTAACGATTGGTCAGCTTGGCTCAGTGCTCGGTGCTGGGGAGCTGACAGTCGCAAAGGCAGCCTTGGCCCATGGCTTCAGTGAAGGCGGCAGTGGTCAGATGTACTATTTAAAATGATGCTGCCTGCCTTCCTTAGAATGGGAAGCATGAGGCTCCCTAATTTGCGAATGAGGAAATTGGACTTTTGCAAGGTTGAAGATCCTTGTTCCAGCCCAAACCCTCAAATCTTAGCCAATACAACCTATGCTGGCTCCAATCCATGGCTGTCCATTACGGTGTATCTTTCTATTCATGACATGCCTGAAGTGGCACCAAGCGGGGAAGAAAGGAAGGAGAGAGGGGGATGTGATGGAAATAAGGTGCCCTGGGGTCAGGCTGTGCTGGGTTAGCACTTGAAGTCCGCTCCTCTGTGATACACTCTGTTAGAGCCTGGTCAAGGGGTCAGCCATTCCCAGGGGTTCCCGTCAGAGGTAACTGTCAGCTGCTACAGCCCAACACAAATGTCTGGTTGCATCTTGTTCCTATTGATTACCCACCAAAGTGTCTCTCATTGTTAGGCGTTCCCTAGAGGCAGGCAGGAGAAAAGGAGTCCTTTCTCCCTTTTTGCTTTTAATGACATCCAATCCTTCTCAGTGATCTCTGCCCTCTGCCAGGAGGCAGGAGAGGGGAGGGAGGGGGAAAGGAGAGAAGGAAAACCGGAGGTAGGGAGAATAGGTCTGCACAGACACAAAGATGGGAGATGCTGGGCGCCCAAGAGAAAGAGAAGCAGAAAAACAGATGGAGACAAAGAAAGAAGGCAGAGAGAGAGAAACAGAGAAGCAGGCAAAAAGACTCACAGAGGCTGATGAAAGGGATGCAAATACAGACATAAAAGGGTCTGAGACTGAAGAAGGGCGAGGGAGAAGCAGTGGCAGAGGAAGGGGGAGAGAAAGAGAGGTGGGGAGATAGAAGGACCATTAGAGACAGTGACAAAAACCAATCAGCAGGGGAAGAAAGAGATGACAAGACAGAAAGAACCCACGAAAAAGGAGGGGGTGGGGGTGAGGAGAGGAAGGCTCACAAAGGAAGGCCCATAATGCCCTCCTCCAAGCGGCCCCTCCCAAGTGTTCATGTGATAAGAAGTTTGCTCAGGTACCTGTGTCCACCACAAGTTCACATTCCTAAAGGTGTGCAGGTTGGTGGTTTGGCCATTTCATGTGTTAACCCGAGTCAATCCCCTAAGAGGTACCTGTCCCTCCTCTCCCTGTGAGGACGTGCAGTCTGGACGATGTGACTCAGGGCCTACCCTGCTCCTCATTCACAGATTGCCGTCAGAGAGTTCATCTGCCCCTCAGCATTCGGGACTCCCAAGCTAATGCTGAAACCCAAACCTCGATGTCTAGCACAGACAGACAGACCTCTGCCTGCTGAGTCCCAGATACATCTAGGCCAGTGGGTCTCCACCTCCCTCATGCCGCGACCATTTCATACAGTCCCTCATGTTGTGGTGACCACCCCCGCCAACCATAACATTAGCTTCACTTCTACTTCATGCTGGGTACTCCTATGTGGGTCTATGTGCATGTGGGCAGACCCGCCTGAAGACGGTTCCTAAGACCATCGGTTTTCCTGTGAAAGAGTTGGTCCCTTCACAACCCACAGATTGAGAATCACTGATCAAGGCAATGCACCAGTGCACCTCAGTATTTCAGAGACTCCCAACCAGGCGCTGACGCCTTTAACGTAGCTAAAGTTCATGTCATCATCTTCTTGCGCACTCTCGCCCCCCACCTTGACCTTCTCGTTATCCTACATATCTGACCTTGCACGACATCACTCCAGCCACAGACCACACATCCTCTGTTCCTTCTCAATCCCCCAATGATGACTTGTCTTGGGGACTCAAAGGGGGTAATCTTAAGAGATTTTCTGGAAGGACAGTAATCGAGACTTATTAGGAAGAAATTTTAAGATAGTAGAAAATTCCATTGTGTGTGACATCAATGATACTGTTCTGTAGTTGGAGCATTCTGTTCGGTTACCTTTTCTTGGAATGAGAACAAAATATGGCTCTTGTCCAGTCAGTTGGCAAGGTCTTCCAAATTCCCTGGTGTAGATGAGTGAGTGCTTCCGGTGCTTCTTCCGCTTTCTGAAACCTTTTGATGGGTGTTCCGTCAATTCCTGGAGCCTTTCTGTTTAGCTAATGCATTGAGTGCACTTTGAACTTCGTCCTTCAGCACCATTGGTTCTTGCTCATGTGCTGAAATGGGGTACTGTCAACTAGCACTTCCTGATGACAGTAAAAGACTACAGCTGTTATTATGGGTTGTACTTTAACATAAAGAAAATTAAAATCCTTACAACTGGACCAATAACTAGATAAAATCATGACCAAAAGTGAATGAATTGACATTTTCGTGGATTTAATTTTCCTTGGATTAACCATTAATGCCCATGGAAACAACAATCAGGAAATCAAACAACAAATTACACTGGGTAAGTCTGCTAGAGAAGAAAACATCTCTACGGTGCTAAAAAAGTAAAGATGTCATGTTCATGATGAAGATGCACCTGCCCCAAGCCTTAGTATTCTATTGCCTCATGTGAATACGAAAGCTGGGTGTTGTAAAAGAAAGACCAACGAAGGACTGGGATGCTGAATTAGGAGGTTAGGAAAAATATCAAGTGAACATGGGCAGCCTAAATGAACAGATTTGTCTTGGGGGAAACATAGTCCGAATGCTCGTGTCTCAGGCTCGGCTCTCTGTTCTCGTTAGATACCAGTCAGGTCACTTCCTACTGAGAGCCACCAGGTACAACAGAACAATAAACTGCCCTGTCCTGCACCATCCTCATGATTATTCCTATGTTTGAGCCCCTTACCGTAGCCACTGTATCCATCTTTATTCTCTAAGGACCTTCCTCTTTTTTTGGTGCCCCTCTGCTTTACCAAGCAGGATGGTCCTTCATGATAACATGTCCAAAATGTTTGAGGCAAAGTCTCCCCATCCTTGCTTCTAAGGAGAATTCTGGTTATAATTCTTCCAAGACAAATCTGGGTTTTTTTGCCAGTCCATGATATTTTCAATATTCCTTTCCAACAGGATAGTTCAAATGCATATATTCTTTTTCAGTATCTCTGATTCAAAGTCCAACTATCACATGCAGATGGGCTGATTGAAAATACCATGCCTTGGACCAGGTGCACCTTCATCCTCAAATTACCATGCTTGCTTTTCAATGCTTTAAAAAGGACTTGTGCTGATTTATCCCATGCAAGGCATTACTGTATCTCTTGACTGCTGCTCCCGTGAGCCTTGATTGTGGATCCAAGTAAGGCAAAATCCTTGACAACTTCAATCTTTTCTCCATTTATCATGATGTTACCTATGGGTTCACTTGTTAGGGATTTAGTTTCTTTACACTGAGTTGTAATATACACTGAAGGCTACAATCTTTGATCTTCACCAGCAAGTGCTTCAAGTCCTCCTCTAAGCAACCCGTTGTGTCATTTGCATAAGCCTTCCTCCAATCCTGATACCACATTCTTCTTCACATAATCCAGCTTCTCCGATGACTTGCTGGGTATACAAATTGAATAAGTAGAATGAAAAGATAGAACCCTGATGCACCCTTTCCTGATTTTAAACCCCCCAGTATTTCCTTGTTCTGTTCAAATGACAGCCTCCTGATGCACATACAGGCTCCATAGGAGAATAAGAAAATGTCCTGGAATTCCATTCTGCTCAAGGCTATCCATAGTTTGTTAGGATCCACACAGTAGAATGCCTTTGCAAAATAAAGAAAACACAAGTGAACATTTTTGGTATTCTCTGTTTTGAGCAAAGACCTATTTGATATCAGCAATGATATCACTTGTTCCACGTCCTCTTCTGAACCCCGCTTGAATTTCTGGCAGCTTCTTGTCCATGTACTGCTTCAACCATTGTTGAATGATCTTCACAAAATTGACCTGCATGTGATATTAATGATATTGTTTGCCTTTTGATAATATTCATATTTTCTAAAGAACTTTCAGGGTTCTGATTTTAAGCATACTAAAAATCATTTTCCATTTGCACACCACTCAATAGTGAAATCCCCATTGCATTAGAGTACAAATGGCTTTTTCCGTTGCTGGAGGACAACAGGGGACAAAGGGAACAAGTGGGCTTTAGACCCAGGTAGGCCTGGGAAGTCAAGTGTGGTCATTCCAGTTTACCAGCTGTTGTCGAGTTGACACTGACTCGTGGTGAGTGACGCCAATTCACTGGGATCCCCCATGAATCAGGGCACAATTGTGCTCCACAGAATTTTCAGTGCCTGATTTTTTGGGTTGTTTTTTTTCAGAAGTGAGAAAATGTCTCCTTTCTTCCAAGCTGCTTCTAGCTGGACTCAAACTTCCATCCTTTTCAGGCAGCAGTTGCTGAATCCATAAACCCAGTCTGGTCATGGATAAAATAAGGGAAGCTCCATGCTTGCCCATGCCACACTTTTTAAAACACTTCTTTTATTGTGAATTAAGTGAGGCGGGTTATATTTCAGATCATTGATTTAGTATTCAACAGTTTAAACCACTTATCAAATATCCCAATAGTTTACCCTGTCCCCCTCCTATGATTTCTCTTGTCTGTCTTTGGGATGACTTGTTCCCCTTCACCCAAATTAATACCTGCCACCCCAGGAGCCCATGCCTCACCTTTCCTCACTTTCTCTTCCCCACCTCCCTTGGTAACCTCCAAAGTCTATTCCCTTTGCTATAAAAATATTTTCCTTTTCCCCCTCTTTATAACAGTAGTGTCATACAATATTTGTCCTTTTGTGATGGACTAATCTCACTCACAATCATGTGCTCAAGGTCAACCCATGCCATGAGGTGTGTCATGGTATTATCATTGGTTTTTAGCAGCGCGTAGTATTCCATCTTCTTGCCAAGTCAAACCTTTTAGGAGGCACCAACACCATTGCCATCAAGTAAATTCTGATTCATAGCGACCCTATGGGACATAGCAGAACTGCTCATTTGGGTTTCTAAGGCAACAAATCTTTATTGGGAGCAGACAACCCCATCTACTCCTGGAGAGTGACTGGTAAGCTGGAATGGCTGACACTGAGGCTAGCAACCCAACACTCAACCCAGAGATGGATTTACCCCAAGACCCTGTGCGCCCATGTCTGTACCACTGTGCCACCTCCCTAGGTCTTCACAAGTCATGAAGAATAGCAGCCAACATTTACAAAACAGTTACCATGCTTTAGGCACATGCTAAGAATAATATGCATTTATCTCATTTCACACTTCCAACCACTTTATGAAGTAGGTACTTTTCCAGAGAGTAATTACTATCCAGTTTGCAGATGAAGAAACTGAGGCACAGAGAGGTTGGGTGACTTGCCCAAATTACCCAGCTAGTAAGTGAGCACTGGGATAATAGTAAACACAGGTAGACTGGCTCCAGAGCATGCTTCCTTACTGTTACCTGAAATGCAGGTATTGTGCCCTGCAGCAGTACAGCCAATTTACCCACTCCAGGAAGCTCTGGTGGTTACTTATGGGGCTGTGATCTACAAGGTCAGCAGTTCAATACCACCAGGTTCTCCAAAGGAGAAAGATGGGGCTTTCTATTCCCGTAAAGATTTGAGTCTTAAGAAGCCTGATGGAGCATTTCTGCTATGTCCCATATAAGTGCACTAGGTCTCTATGAGTCAGATTTTACTTGGCAGCAGTGGCTTTGGTACCTCTTGAAACCATATGACTTGGCAAGAAGACGGAAACAACGTGAACGCCCATCAGTAAAGAATGAAAGAGGAGATTGGGGCATACACATACCATGGAATACCATGCATTGTTTTCAGCTGGTGGTTTTCAACTGCTGACCTTGCGGTTAGCTGCTCCATGAGTAATCCACACAAACCAGCAGGGCTTATGCGCTAGGGCTTGAGGTTATTGAGTGGATAATATTGTTTGGTATACTTTGATTGTAAGTAACAGAAACCACTAGCTAACTTATCCAAAAGAGAGGAATGTATTCTAAGGATGTATCGTGCTTCATGGACTTCAAAGGGCAGAGCACAGCCAGTCCCTTGAACGACCTTCATGGACGCCCAAAGTCAGCGTGTAGTCAGCCCTTTGAAAGAGCAGTCAGCATTGAGATAGGGTTTCCTCTGGGTTCTGCTTTCTTTCGTTCTCTGTGCCTTGCTTCTCTCTCTACCATGCAGCTTTCTCTGCTTCCCAGTTCATTGTCGGGCTGGAGATGACCACACAAATGCTCTTGAGTTTGTATAACTTTTGACCAAGGCCACTCCCAAGTTCCAGGAGAGGATGTGGATGGCTCAGTTTGGGTGAGGCAGCCATCCCTGGTCAAAGGAACAGTGGCCGTCCATTGGGAAGCAGATGCATTATTCAAACACAGCGTCTGATAGGAAGAAGTCCCTAGGGAAAGAGAAGTCATGAGCAGGGCAGAATCTCCCTTCATTGCTCGGGTACTTATTACGGGTGTCATTACACCCCTGAGGAGGTAGGGGTTAGTGATGGAAATGGGCAGATCACCCATCAGTACAGTACAGTCTTTTTAAAAGTCCTAAGAGAAGTATGTATAAGTTCTGAGAAAACCCAGAGGGAAGATTGATTCTACCAAGGAAAATCAAGGAGGGCAAATGTTTTAACCATTGTGGAAAAAAGATGTTCAGAGTCTCAGAGGTATTAAAGTCTTCCATGATACATGTGTTTATAAACGCTGTAAAGCAAATTTTATTATAATTTTAGGTTATACAATGTATATGTACAAGTCTTTGAAATTCACAATGGGAGATTATTATTTAGTCACTTTTAGATAATTACATTAATATTTTTCTTAATGAAACAATACAGAAAAGTTTAAATGAAGACAGATGAGTGAGTTTTTAATATTTATTTAACCATGATAAAATAAGCAAGCAAAGGCTTTGAGAGGCAGTGTGGCCTAACAAAAAGAACATCCTTATTACAAATGTCAGCCTTGAAACACACCTCTGCATCATGCTAGCGTGAGATGCTGGAGCAGTGTCGTGCAACTGCAATGACCTTCTTCCACTTCCCGTCCCATATTCCCTTTTCCTTCAGCAAGCTCCTAGCTGATCGTAGTTCTTTGCCTAGGGGGTACCCCCAATCGTCATTCCTGAAGGCTCGGAATCATTAGAAATCATTTGACAATTGAGTTACTATCGTCTTCCATTGATTTAATCACAGGATATTGTAGTACTATGAGACACCTGAAAGGAACAACTGTATCTCATATTTTTTATCTCCATTATAGAGTACAAATCCGATTTTCCCTGAGGAGTCAGGATCAATCCCACCAAGCAATAGGGTAACTCCCTTCTTTGTCTGTCAATCCAGGGACATGAGGAGTTCAAGGCAGTCAGCTGTGATTTTAACTTCCAGTTCCAGGAGAAGCATTCCTTCCTTTGGAACTAAGACATCCAACCCCACAGAGTGTAGGGTCACAGGGAAAGGGAGCAAAAATAATGCGTGTAGGTCACTGGGGGTAATAGTGAGTGATGTCACTCCCATTCCACTCCCTGGATCTGGATTCGTGAAACCTGCTGATGGAAGGGAGTATCATTGATTGGACTCTGGTTTAGGACTCATACTGCCTCCTACAGAGCATTGCCCCAAACATGGAAGGTATTTTTACCAAAGAGGTTTGTCATTGGGTCATTAGAAGGCCATTCCACTGTTCTACAAAGAAAGATGCTTGAGACTAATGGGGCACTTGGGGTATTGTGAGCCTGGGTCAATTGCTGCATTTCATTTGCTGTGAAATAAAGTCCTAGATCTGCAGCATACCCGAATGAGCAATACATTGCCTCTGAACACCAGAGAGGGCCCTCAGGCATAATGACTCCTTTTTAGTTGTAGAAGAACTCAGATGCACTGTCAACGAGGTACAAGGTTTCTCTTCCACAGCAAGTGATTATAAGGAACTCCCAATGAGGCCACAGGTACACAGAGAAGGAGCATATGCTAGAAGTGGTGGCCAAGGAATATCATAATATGCCTGTACCACTGGACCAATAGAAATTTCTCTGAGGTGGAAGGCACCTGAGTTTGTGTCGAGCTAATTTCCCACCCTCTAACATGTAAATTTATTACAAGTAAGTCTGTAGTCATTGATACATGTCCCTCACTAGATCCAACCAGTATAATGTCATCAATGCGGTGGACACTGGTGGTGATTTTGGAAGAGAAAGGTGATCAAGGTTCTTGTAGACAAAATTATGTCATATCGTTGAAGACTTGGTATCCTATTAAGGTAAGACAGTTCAGGTGTATTGCTGGCCCTGCCAACTAAAGGAAAACTGCTTTGGGTGATCCTTAGAACTATATATACCATATATGTTCTAGGTACCAAGGGAAGCTTTAATTTTCCCAAGCAATGAAACCATATCTAAACTAGCAGTTGCCAGTGGAGTCATCATTTGGTAAAGTTCATGACAATCCACTGTCACTCTCTAATATCCATCTGTTTTGCCCAAGTCAAATAGGCTATTTGAATGGGGGGGGTTGGTAAAAATGATCATGCTTCAATTTTTCTAGTCTTTAGTGGTGGTAGAGGCTGTGATGTTGCTTTTGTTGTGTTATTTTCCTAGGTAAGGGTAGTTCTCATGGCTTCCACTTGGCCTGTCCTCCCATAATAGACCTTACTCTGCATTTCAGGGATCCAGTGTAAGTGTTCCTCCAATTGCTGTGCATGGCTGTTTCTAGAACTGGGGAAAGGGTACAGCATGAGTTCCAGGACTTGCCACCAAGGGGCAAGTCTGAGCTAAGACTCCATTTACAACTTAGCTTCCATATTCCCCACTCTGGTTGGAGGACACGGTGATTAGCTGAGTATCCTGGAATTAAGGTCAGTTCAGAACCAGTGTCCAGGAGTGAGAAAAAAAAAAAGTCTCATGGTTTCTGTTGTCCCAGTGAAAGACCACACATTCCTTTGGGAAAGCTGGGAATAGGAAGAGCAGTATAAATGTTTGGCATTGTTGTGAGGGCCTCCCTCAATGAAACGTGGCTTCTCTTCACTCAAGGGTTGTAGTTGTATAAACTGTCTCAGATATGGGGATTGATTGAGGAGCCATGATTCTCTACTCTAGAAGTTCAAGTTAGATTGCCATTCACTTGACCTAGAAGTCTTTCATTTATTAACTCACTGCCACAGAGTAAGTGCTTGCTCATAGCAACCTGGTACAACAGGGTAGACTTTCCTGTCAGTTTCTGAAACCGTAACTCTTTATGAGAGCGGAAAGCCTCATCTTTCTCTTGCTTCATTTATATAGCTCAAGGAAATACTCAGTAGATTTCCAACTTATTTCCTCTCCAGGGACACTCTTAACTAGTAGACCATGCCATGAGTCCATACACGTCAGACTGTTCTGATTACTGCTTTGACTGCTGTCCATGCCCACCTTGGCTTCCTCAATTAACTGCTGCCACAGAGCCCAATGAGCCCCAATGTAATTGACTGTCTTAAGTCAATTAGGGTAGCTTCCACTGCCAAATTTGACTTGAGGAAAAGAAGCATTCACAGCCTTACTGATATGGGGCCCCTTTCACAACTTTGTTCTTCGTTATTTTTGCACTCCCTTGGTGGGTCTGTGGGTCTGATCTGATAAGTCCATGCTAGCTTGACAATGCCCAGGGGTTTTTTGAAACTTTCTTCCACAGTCTTTCACGGCAGGTTTGGTATTTAGACTTGATTTCGTGTAGGCTAGCACCGAATCCCACCACGCATCTGTCAGCACTGCTACAATGCTGAAAACTAGGCCACTATTATATAAAATATCAGCTTGTCACCTATGGTGGACAAGGCTCCCTGGAGCTTCCAGATTAAGACAGTCTGGGAAGAAGAAATACGTTTCCTACTTCTGAAGGATTAGCCACTGAAAGCCTTATGAATAGCAAGCTGCTCACACGTGTCCCCAGGACCAAAGGTCAAAGGCTGATAATTTGGATGCAGGATCAAGAACGAATGAGTTTTCCTATAGCACCCATAAATACCGCATGCAGGCCCCATCATTAAGAAAATTTAGTGGCTAACAACTGATTGGCTTTTCAAGTGAACAGGTACTCACATCAGATCACAAAATAGAAAATGATGACATAATATTATATTTGGAGAGAGTAATCAGCCTAATGCCTGCTAAACCACTTCGAATTATAGCCCAGCCAAGTTGACACATAGCGCTAACCATCCTAAGTACATAGACCACCAATCACATTGTCCCTTCACTCTGGTCACCATGATTCATTCACAGTGGTCCAATCAAAAACCACCTTCTTCCTTCCTCTTTTTATGTTTTTCATTTGAACTAACAGGGTAACTGTCTTGCTTTTTTAAATAATGAAGGTAGAACAACATATATCAATGGCTGAGGACAGTCAACCTTCCTACTCAGTGGTAAGTGTGTGTAAAGTGAAAGAGAAGAAACAGAGAAAAACAAATTTGAGAGGGAGAGTAAAAGGATGCAGGAGAGAGGAGTACAAATGTGCCTGAAAACCAGATCTGCTGTGCTTCCATACCTGGAACAGTGGCTAACGTCTAGTACGCATGCAACAACTTTCTGTGGATTAAATCGGGTGAAGGAAGGGAGGGGGAGAGAGATGTGTGAGCGAGACAGAGAAAGAGATAGAGATATGCATAGCAAGGACTGGCAACTGTTTTTGTAGATGAATGAAAAAAAAACTTGTTTGGGGGGCTTCTTTCTGCATTTAGTTATGAAGGTAGTGCCATGTGCCAGGCACTGTGCTTGGGGTTGATACTGTAACCGTGAACAAGACTGCCATGCTTCCCGCTCTAAGGATCACACAGTCTAGTAGAGTAGGTAATCAAAAATAACTATGGCTCAAAATAAAGCAAATTTCCCTTTGAGGAACGCCTTTGAAGACTCGAGGACCTACTGGACGGTGCTCCTTGTCAGCCAGCCGTCCAGCTCCCAGGAACACTCCTTCCCACCCACTGAACTGCCTCAGTTCTCGTGGCCGCGCTTCCTGCAGCCACGAGTGCACCGTGTTGCTGCACACCGTGTCTATGCTGTACTAGTCATCTCTCCAGCCGTAACTGGGAAGCTTGACCTAAGAGGTACAGACAGTGGGATTCCAGCCACTTACGATATGCTAAATCTAATGTTCAGAATAAACTTAGAAATCCCTGCTGTGGAAGTCCAAACCCTGTCCCTGGACCTTGCACAGTCTGAGATTTGACTGCTTGATTCTTTTGGGTCCCGTAAGTTCCCCAGGATCCTTAAGTAAATTCTCCTTTTCCTTCAAGTCAACCAAGGTTGGGAGTTATTGTTTTGCAACCAAAAAAAAAAAACTTTACTAAAGCAAAAACATCTCAACTCCCTGGACCATGGAAACAAACAGAAGGAAAAACAAGTAAATAAAATTGATAGAACATTTTGGGATTTCTGTAAACCTTTCCCAGCACTCCCTCCTTTTAACACCCTAACAGCCTAAGAAGTCAACATCATCATCCATTCCCATTAACAGCGGCAGTCTGACCCTCAGCTGTGTTGACTGTGAATTCACAGCTTTGATATCAGAGAAACGTTAGTTCAAATAACAGTTCTGCAATTGAGTAGCTGTTTGATTTGGGCAAGTTGTTGAAGCTCTCTAAACTTTAGTTATCATGTATGTAAAATTGGTGGGGACCGGTCATATTCATCTCGTAGGTAGTGAGGAAGAAATAAGATCTCGGTGTAAAGCGTTAACCATAGATAGTTGTCCAGGTTCTCAAAAATATCTGCCAGTCCACCACACCCTACAGACGTCAGCACACCTGTGCAGGCGTGGGACAGAAAGAGAGGAAGCCTGGCATGGGGTTAAGGGACTCAAGAGGGTTTTTGGCACATGGTTATTTTCTTATTCCAGAACCTGACCTCTTCTGGCTACCCTCGGGCTGCCTATGTTCCCTTGTGATCCATAAGCTTTCCCATGGCTAGCTCTGAAATCATTTCTGTCCTCCCTGGGAGCGCTGCTGAAAACTGTTCGCTATGGGTGACCCTCCTGGTATTTAAAATGCTGGTCACATCGACTCCAGAATCATAGTAATGTGTCATCCAGCACAGAACAAACAACTGATAAATGGGTAACAGACTGACTTCTTAGGAGGGAGGATGCTTGATTACTTTGCATATGTCATTAGCAAGAACTAATCACTAGAAAAAGAAAACATGTTTGGTTAAGCAGAGGGTCAGCAAAAACAAGAAAAAATGTTCACTTGGGTTGACACAATCGCCTCAAACATAACTACAGTCATGGAGATGGTGCAGGAACAGGCAATGTTTCATTCTGCTGCACATGAAGTTGCTATGTTGGGCTAAGTTCTTTAAAGAAGGGAAGCCAGTACTTTACATATATATAATCATAATATAATATATGTTATAACAAAGTGGCCTCTGCAGTTATAGAGCAGGCAAGTCCAGTCTGGTTCAAGTCCATGGTCCACATGTTAAGATGGAAATGTCTCCTGGCTTGTGTAGTGACAGGGACTAACAAACCAGGAAGCAAGAAGATGAAGCAGGTATACCACAGACTGTTGGAAGCAAAGTCGAATGGATCCAAGGTCAGCAAGACATTACTGGCTTCTGGGATCGGTGGGCAATATCAATGTGGATGGCTATTGGCTCAAATCCAAAAAAACTTGGGTGTGGGGAGATTGATGAACCTGATTAAAGATCCAGACCTAGCAGAAGTGAGCTAGCTTCTGCACAACATCAACTTATATAGGAATGGGCCCCATCTCTGATGAAACTTCCTTCTATTTGCATGAGAACTGGGGCCCAATTAAAGGGATAGAACTCCACAACCTCTTGGCTGCTGGCAGCAGAGCCCATCATGGAACTGATTACATGATGTTAGATCACACAGTTAGGGAGGCCTCAACTGCCAAACTACTGATAATCCTGGCCCAGTCAGTTGACATAAAACCTAACTACCATATTTCCCACGAGTCACAACTGACTGGGCAACACTAAAGACAACAACAACAGCTACATCGGGATGGTAGGGCGGGGGGGGGGGCGGGTGTTCCGATCAAAAACTTATGTTTATTTGACCTAGGAAAATTTCCAAGGAATATTTAAAGGATTCTCACTGGGAAGATAAAACAGAATTACTCTTGAGTTTTCAAGGGCAAAACTATGGCCAACTAGCCTTAATTACCAAGGTTCCGATTTCTGCTTCATGCACAGAACTTTCTGTGGACCGCTGTGTGCAGCCTTCCTGAGAAGTGCTGAGATCCCTACCAATGGCCCTGGGTGAGCAGTGACCTAGAAGGCAAGTCAAAGAGATGTAGGTATGAGGTGTTCGTTGCCCCAGTCAAAGGATCCCAAGAGACTGTGAGCACAAGATGCGCACTTCAGATTGCACATAGGTTGGCAGCCAGATTTCATAAGCATTAAGTGGAACTGATGTGTCCAAAGCAGGGCTTTGAATCAGCTCAAACCGGTTAAGTCGTGGCTAAAGAAATGGAATTAGAACTGACCTGAATTCTTGAAATTTGGGTGAAATGAAATCAGAGTCTTAATAGGAAATATTACAGGTCATAGCCTTGGTTTAGGAGATTCCAAAGAGGCATGGCTCCAAAGAGCCCTTTCCAAGCCTGATGCATAACACTGGATTAGTTCCAGGAGTGTGGAAAATGACACACATTCAAAGCAGAGTGGTCGGCAACCATATATTAGCCAAGCACTGCTGCCTTTCCAATTCTGCCAACCAGAAGTTTGGGTTGCTATGCAACATACACACTAACCTTTTTTATTCTAAGAGGGAGCTTAAATTTCTTGCAGAATGTTGGCCAATAATTTTTTCCCCATTTTAGTTACTGCTCTAGTTCAGCCACATTTTACAAATTCTGATCTGTTCCAGTTTTATTTCATTGGCCAGAACCAAACTCGTTTTGGCAAAGAATATTGAATATGCTCTCGATTTCCAAAAGAGTCAGCAAATCACTTTGGGACGAAATATGAGAATGCTCCTCACAAGGGAGCATGGCGACTTCTGCTCACTTGCTTTGGACTCTAATCAGGAAGGTGCGGTCACTGGAAAGGGAGATGAGGGTGAGTCGAGCAGGCATTCGGAAGAATAAGATAAACGCCCAAGGACATGACTGACCCAGTGGCTACAGCAATGGCCTCAACCACGCCAGTGGCCAGGAAGACGGAAAACTCTCATTCGATTGTACATCCAGGGCTCATGAGGCGAGCAAAGCAGGTTCAATGGACTAACCAATAATATCAAAGTTCCTGTGGAAAGGCCAAGGCTTTGGTGGACTCTGGAAAACTGAAAGGAGCGGAGGGGGCACTATTTGTTCTCTTTGATGTGTCTTGTATTTTGTTATATCTCATCAGACCAATCATTTGACTACAAGATTACCCCTACCCCACCCCACAGCATTCCAAGCAGCTAGGAACCTTGTCAACTCCAAAGACTGCTTGGATTGTTTGTCTCCTCCACCGGCTTCCCAGAAGAGCCTCGGACCAGGAGCAGGAAGGCAGGAAAAGCCCAACTCCCTTGAGCAGATGCCCTGGCTTTCAAGTGAGAAGCAGTGTGGGACCCAAAGCACAAGCCCACTCTTGGGGAGCTTAAGTATGTCGTTTCAAAAGGAACTTTTTCCTAGGATTGATACAAATCTCCAGACCAGTCCACATCTCAGATTCTCCTTCTGTAATGTAACACTCAGAGTTTCCAGAAAGAGAAACTCCTAGCACGGTGCCTGGGGACCACCAAGGGTTCAGTGAGTTGTAGCTGACATGGTTACTGGAACCTGTCCACCCTACTTTACATACCCTCCCTGATCTCTCTCTCCCTCTCTCAGTTTCTAAGACCCTCTGCCCATATCAACTCTGACTGAGTTGGTGGGCCTCAACTAGTCCCAGCAGGCTCCTGCTCTATGAATCACCCCAATTCCCTTCTGTCAGTGCTTCCAGCCCCAAAATGCTGCTAATAACATCTACAAATCTACAAAATCACTTCACACTACCACCTCTTCCCTCACTCACGTAACCAGCTACTTCCGGGTAAAGTCACCCAGGACTCCTGGTGACCCCAGGTGTGTCAGTGATGCATGTTCATGTGGTATGGCTGAAGGCTCCATAGGTTTTTCAGTGGCTGTATTTTCAGGAGTAGATTTGCAGGTCTATCTTCCAGTTGCCTTTCGGTTGGACTCAAACCTCCCAAGTGTGGACCCTTCACTGTGTGTACCACCCAGGGACTCCCCTCACACCCCATGTGCCCAGGAACACCCCACCCTCGAATCCTCCAACACCCAGAGGCCTCGAGTCACGCAGGCCCTTGCATCTTCTGTTCCTTCTGCCTAGAACACTATCTCTTAAGTCCCTCTGCTCAGAGCTGCCTCCACATCCTCCTCGGGTCTTACTCTACTATCACACTCCCAGATTTAAAAGAGAGTCCTCCCAGTTACTCTTTGTCCCATCATCCCACTCTAATCCTTCCGTGATAATCGAGAGACAGAGTCTGTGTTCCTTTGCTTTGGGGTGCATAGGAAGTGTAAACACCAGGAGGGAGGGATCATCTTTCATCTTGCATGCTAGACTGTACAGGATGTCCATGTGTGAGTGAGCACATGAATCCTCATCCCATGATACAGATAAGAAAAGAGAAGCTCAGGTGAGTCTCAGCCTCTCACTCACAGTGACTGTGGGGCTCTAGCTGCCTACTCCTCACTGGTCCTTTCCTCTGTTCTAAGAGGCTGGGAGCACACCACAACCCAAGAGATGAGTAGGCCCCATCACAGGACAACCTCTCCAGCCCAGAGCCTCCGGAACACAGAATCTCAGAGAGCTACCACATGCCAGGAGCAGTGTTCTGTGCTTGACAGACATGCCATCACTTCACCCCCATGGTCACCATCTCTCCCTCTTAGAGAAGGAAGCTGAGGCCCTGGGAGTTGAAAGGCCATCACGGCAGAGGGGGCTGCAAATCCCACTGTCCATGGCGGCCTTGTCTCCCAGACGCCGGCGCCCTCCTTTCTCTCTTGGCGCTTGCTCTCTTGACCTGTGGGCCCGCGACAAGCCTTAAGAGAACCAGGATTGCCTTTGAGTTTAATGGAGCTGAGAATCTTAAAATCTCTGAAGAAGAAAAAAATAGAATGGTTTCTTTTGTGAGGCGCCCACCTGTAATTGGCACGGGCCGGTCTCATCTCCCTCAATTTGTTCCCAGGCAGAAATCCTGTTGAAGTCCCTGGAAGGCTGGTCCTGCTTAACGAGTACAGGATCCAGCCCTGGGCGGTTCCGGCCACTTTCAAAGCCCAGGCCCAGAGCCGGTTTTAATGATCACGGAAGGAACTTCTGAGAGAGTTGTAGGAAGAGGACGGCATAATTGCACTAGAAATGCACGCCACCGACGACCACGGCCTGCTGGCCCGGGGCTCTTCAGGAGACGTGGCCTTCAAGGTCAGCTCCTCTGGCCCCGTCTCTGATCCCCTCCGACTCTCTGCTCCAAGATAATTATGAAAGAACGATGAGACAATCCCTCCCCCATTGCCGCGCTCGCTGGCCTCTCCGTACAGCCCATCCCAATGAAGCAGCAGAGCAGGAGGATTCTGAATGATGGACTTGAACTTAAAACACACAGGCTGCAGAGGGGGAAGTTCACTCTGCCCCTGACTGACTGTGTGATCTTGAACAAGTGACTTAACCACTCTGTGCCCATTTTCTGACCTGGAAAAGGCCTGTCCAGCACCACCCGCCTGGCGGGACATAGAGACTGTAGATGTGGCGGTGCCTGTCATTTGCTGAGCATGTTAATGCCATCAAAGGGAGAATCAGAGAAACAGATTGTATATTTCTGGCCTCCAAAAATTCATTCCAACCTGCATGGCAAAGTAATGAATGTGTAAGTGATCACAGTGTGGCCACCTTCTTCCGCACACCTGCTGAAGGGCATTGATACATCCAGCTCCTCTGGAGCTCACGCTCCCGGGCGTCCAGCTTTGTCAGTGTGGTGCTGCAGGGCTGAGAGAATTGCCAGTGCTCTATCCACCACCGCACCCCAGAAGCCCTTAGTCACTGCTACCCTGAAACTGGGAGAAAGATGACGCTTTCTACTCCCATAAAGACATACAGTCTTGGAAACACACAAGGGCAGTTGTTCCCTGTCCTATAGGGTCGCTATGAGTGGGCAGAGGATTTTTAGAGTGTGTTACTCCCAAACGTGTCACCTCACCGCATTCCCCGGCACCACTTTTCTCCACAAGACTTCCCTCCTCCTGAATGCCGTGTGTTTTTGTGTGCTTACTGCTTTTCTCTCTCCACAAGGGATGCAAACTCCAGGATGATACGTGCTTGCCCTTCCGGTCACAGATATATTCCACCACCTCCCACAATTCCAGCATTTAGTTGGTAATCAACAAACATTTCTTGAATGGATACAAGAGAGATGAATTAACCCCTCATACCAGTGGTTCGCAGCTAGACATAATGTTTCTCACAGAGGGCACCTGGGAATTTGGGGGAAATGTTTGAGTGTCACATGAAAGAAATACTACTGGCATTTGGCAGGGAGAGTCAGGGATGCTGCTGAAAACATCCTGTAGTGCGCATGACCAAACACCAAAACTCCCTGCCATCAAGTGGATGCTGACACCTTTAGACCCTGCAGGACAAGGTAGAACTGTCCCTGCGGGGTTCTGAGACTGTAACTCTTTATGGGTGTAGAAAACCTTTACAAGAGTAGAAAAACCCATCTTTTTATCAAGGAGTGGATGGTAGATTCAAATTGCTGACCTAGAGCAGTGAGTCACAACCTGTGTGTCGAGACCCCTTTGGGGGTCGAATGACCCTTTCACAGGGTCGCTTGATTCATTAGCAGTAGCAAAATTACAGTTATGAAGTAGCAACGAAAATAATTTGATGGTTGGGGGTCACCATAACATGAGGAACTGTATTAACGGGTCGCAGCATCAGGAAGGTTGAGAACCGCTGACCTAGCAGCTCACAGCTCAATGCTTAACCATTGCAACACCAGGATTCCTTATAAACACGTAAAAAGACAGGCAATGCCAAAAGAGGAAGCAACTCTGCCAATGACCTCCGCTAGATGAAGCATCCTCTCCGTGGTTTACATAAAATATCTTACTCGATAGCCACAAAAGGCTGTTTAAGTAGGCATTCCCCTTTTACAGATGAGGATAAGTCTGGTTAAGGATATGTCAACTAGATATTCCTGGGTAGGAATGTCCCTTCCTGATGACACTTTCATAGTGTCATAAGCCTTTGGGTAAAAGAGAGAGAGACTGAACTGGGTCAAATTTCTTTTGGGCCCTTCACTTTCTACTGAAGTTGGATCTTGCAACTGGTTCCTCAATGCCCTGTTGCATCACCTGCTGATCCCAAGAGCTATAACAGACTACCAAATGGTGGATTCTTTCAGCTGACTTCAGACCTCTGCATCCACCAGCCGGTGCTCTCTGCTGTCTCTACTCTGTGATCCCACTTTTGGTTCATCAACTTCCACGAGTCAGGAGAAGTCTGACTTGAACAGGAATGAACTCACCTATTTCTACAAATGTGTAAGCTAGTTCTTGATATAAACCTCTTTCTGAGTACAGTGTCGGTGGTTTGGCCTCTCTAGAGGGCCCAGCGTAACACACTAATAGTAGCATCTGCTGAGCACTTGGACTGATCCATGCTAAATGTTTTCTGGGGATTCTCAGTGAACACTCACAACATTCCTGGAAAGCATTACCTTCCTTCATCCCTTTTGCACAGATGATGAAACTGAGCCTCAGAGAGGAAGTGAAGTCAATCACACATGATGACAGAGCACCTATCATGATGATGGGGGCCTGGAATACAGCATATTCAGCAAACTCTAACCTTGAAATAATGACCTACCTATAGATCCCAAAACCACCGCCATAAGATATGTGAGCTTTTTGCTTTCACTGTTTCTTGGCTCTATTAGCTGGCTTCCAATAGTGAGCAGGGAATTGGTGGCATGGGGATTTGGGATGTTCACTGCTGAGCTCTACATTCCGGTCCAAGGACTCGCTGTACTTTCAGGACAAGCCTCACTATAGCCCAATGCTTAATACAATATCATCAAGGATCATAGGATCACCACTGCCATCGAGTCGATTGCTACGCATCATGTTCCTACAGGACAGAGGAGAGCTGCGCCTTTGGGTTTCTGAGGCTGTAGAGCTTTACCGATGCAGATAGCCTCATCTTGCTCCTGCAGAGCGGCTGATGGTTTTGAACATGCAGTTAACAGCTCAAAGAATAACCCCTTGTCCCATCAGGGGTCCACCAATATCACCAAAATTACAAACAAACGCAGTGCCATCAAGTTGATGCCGACTCACAGTGACCCTACAGGACAGCATAGAATGGCCCCTGTGAGTTTCCAAGACTACAACTGTTTATGGGAGTAGAAAGCCCCATCTTTCTCTGGTGGAGTGGCTGGTGGTTTTGAACTGCTGACCTTTTGGAGCGCAGCTGAACTCATAACCACTACACCACCATGGCTCCTTAGTGTCACGAAACCACACCGTAAATATTCAGCCAGGCATGTTGGGCACTGGCCAAAACGCTGGCAGCCTTCAGTGAAGGTCTTGCTCAGCCAATGAACTTGTGGGCTTCAAAACTTTCCTTCCTTCCCATTGTTGCATTGAGCTGGCCACAAACAAACCTCTCCGGTGGGGAAGCCCAGTAAAAGGCTGTCTGAAGTCAGCGCCTTTTGGAGCCATTCCCACGGTGGGCTTGAGAACCTGTGTCTCCCCACACACTACCTCTAACCTCGTGACCCCCTCCCCCCTCCCAAAGAACCTCCTTTTATTAGAATTCCAATTATGCTCCAGTGATTCCAAATCCCCAGAATTCCTTTATTCCAGAGCATGAGTAATTGGATTTTTCCCTCTCTAAGCCCCAGCCGCCTCTCTGCTTCATCAGCATGCTGGGCTCTGGGCCCACCCAGCCCCGTGAAGGAACTGAAAGGATGCCACACCACTTTATGAAATCATATATAAGATCTTTAAAGGTGTTTTCTGCAGTGGAAGGGAAGTGTTTGCTTTTCCATAAATCACTTCCTGTCGTCAGATAACAATTCTATAGTCTTTTAAGGTCTTGAGATAGAATTCACAATTCTGGGGGATTTCTCCTTCTTCCTAATGTGGTCTTTTCTTTTGCCCAGCCCTGCCCCCACTCCCCACATTTCTCTTTAGGGGACCCAGGGAAGGGAGCAAGAGGAAGGAGGGTGAGCTCATTAGTCGACCACCGAATACATAACGATCCTGCAACCTCTCCACTGCTCTGTCTCTCCAAAGTGCTTCAACATCCATTGCATCATTTCATCTTCGGGATAACGGCTGGCTGCAGGCTGGAATTATTAGTCCCCATTTCCAGATGCAAAAATAGAGGCTTCAATGGAGGCAGGATTTCTGCCACATCCCGTAATGCTGCCTCTGTACTGTGTGTTCTCATTTTCTATTCCTCAGCCAGCAGGGAGCCCGGCTGCCAAAGTCTACAAGAAAATGCCTTGCCTTCAAACAGATGCCAACAGATGGTGAGTTTACAGGGCAGGTTAGAACTGCCCTTTTGAGTTTCTTTACAGGAGTAGAAAGCTTTGTCTCTCTCCTGTGGAGTAGCTGGTGATTTTGAACTACCAGCCTTGCAGTGCCCAATGAGTAACCGCTGCACCACCAAGGTCCTGCTGTGAAGATCAGGCCTCCTCAAATTGAAGCCCAAAAATGGAAAGGCACTTGTCTTGTGAACTCATAGTGATGCTCTAGGCCAGAGTAGAGGTACCCCGAGGTCTTTCTGAGACTAACTCTTTCCAAAAGTGGGAAGTCTCACCTTTCTCCCTTGGAGCAGCTGGTGGTTTCAAGCTACTGACCTCAGGGATCTCAGCTCAATACATATGCCACCAGGGCTCACTATAAGTCGTAATCAACTCGGCAGTGAGTTTGGTTTGATTTGGTTTGTTTCCTGATGATAGGGGGGAATTTCTTTCCCCTTTTGGAACCTCACAGCCACTGAAGAGAGGCAGTGGACTGAGGGGTCGAAGTTGCCAGCCAAAGGTTTGCAATCCACTTCAGTTACACCTCCCATTTCACTTCCAGAGCCATTCCCCACACCTCTCAAGGACTAATGGGACTGGATTACTTGCCTGCTTAAAAACCTTGAGCACTTCATTTGCCTACAGGGGGAAATTCCAGAGTTGGATGGAAACGAGGAGGTCATCGAATCCAACACTGAACTATGAATAATGCGCTGCCTCATTGATCTCTCTCAGGCCAGCACTTCAATAACTCCAGGAATGGGGATGCCATTGCACTCTCTTATCCCATTCATTCTCTCCTTCACTCACTTTCTTTAATCTGCATAATAGATCTTTCCTGGACAGGCGTACTAAACATGGAATACAATCCTGAATAACGCATACTCAAGAAATAGTGATTTGGAGGAAGTTCTGGTGCCTGAATGCCTAAGTTAAAGAGAGGGGAAGAAAAGAAAACGAGGATGTTGGGGAACAGGATACTAATACACCCACAGGGAGGGTAATGTTTAAGTCTCCACAGGAAAGGGAGAGAAGGACCAGACCCCATCCCAGAGCACCAAGCCTTGAGGGCAACGCACTGGCATAGAGCAGTGAACTAACAGAGAGGACGATGGGGGCCAGGCCCAAGCCGCGCTATGTGGACCCCCTCCCCAGAAGAAGGCAATACAGAGGACAGCACTGAAGATATAGCATAGGGAGAGATGCAGGTCTGTCTAGATCCCACAGGGGGGAAATAAGAGGGAGGGAGCGGGAGAGAGAGAGAAACTCACCATGGCCCACTAAACCCCAGGGACGACATCCCTGTTCAGAACAGTCCGTGCATAGAGAGGACAGAAGGGCCATGAGACACAACATTCCTTCACTGACCCATAGCGCTAGATGGAACAGCATTGGAGACACTGTGTGGAAAGTGTGTCCGGCCTGCCCCATGCACGGTGGAGTGAAACACGAAGATAGTGCAATAAGGCAGCAAGGGGCACAAAGTAACCAAGTCCCTGAGTAATCCTGACAATAGACTTCTGACTTGGGGGACAGGGCTTGGCACCTCATCAGATTCGATTAGAAAACATACATAAGGGTCAGCAGACAGACCTGGAATTATCTATTGTTTTGTTGTTGTTGTTGTTTTTCTCTTGTTCTGTTTTGTTTGTTTGTAAGCCCTCCCTTAACACAAGAACACTTTGTTCTGATAACCTGGCACTCTTTGATGCTCATCTTCCTGACACAATCACTGAACACACAATGGATGCATAAGCAAATGCAGTGAAGAGAATAGATGGTGCTGGGCTATCAAAGATATACTGTCTGGGGTCTTAAAGGCTTGAAGTCAACCAAGTGGTCATCTATCAGGGAAGCAAATAAGCCCACATGGAAGAAGCACACCAGCCAGTGTGATAATGAGGTGTTGATGGGACAAGGCATCAAGTATCAAAAGATCCCAAACAAACAACTATATTGATGTGAAAGAGGGGGGAGTTCGAGTGGAGACCCAGAGCCCATCTGTAGACAATTGGATATCCACCACCCCCGCCCCCAGAATTGGTATAAGGAAGGGATGATTCAACCAACGTGTAGTATAGGACCAACAAATCACACATCATTCCTCTAGTTCCTAAATATTTCCTCCCCCACTCCCCCACTACTATGACCCAGTTCTAACTTACAAATCCGGTTAGACCAGAGAATACACATTGGTACAGGCAAGAGCTGTGGACACACAGAATTCAGGACAGATAAAACCCTCAGGAATGGCAATAGGAGTAGTGATATCATGAGGGTAGGGGGATGCTTAAGGAGGGAGAAGGTTGAGAAAGGGGGAATCCATCACAAAATTGGATGGATATACCCCACCCCCACCCCAAAAGGTATGAATAGCAGAAATGTGGGTGAAGGGAGACAGATAGTGGAAGATATGAAATAACAATATATAATTGATCAAGGATACATGAGAGTGGGAGGGTGGGGGAGAGAGGAGAAAGAAGAGGAGCTTATACCAAGGGCTCAAGTAAAAAATGTTTTTGAAGTGACGATGGTAACATATGTACAAATTGCTTGATACAGTTGATGTATGCAATGTTATAAGAGCTGTAAGAGCCACTAGTAACACGATTTAATATGTGTGTATATATATATATATATATTTTAATTCCAACTCCACATCTTGGTTCCTGCATAACCTTGGGGATTTATGTAACCTCCCTTTACCTCAGTTTCTCCATATGTCAAAGGGGGATAAACTGTGCATGAAGGTGTTTACCAAGCTTGTCAGAAGTGGAATTAAGCCTCCTCAGAGGTGTGAGCTAATAAAGAGCCCTGCCGGCACCTAGTTTGACACTCATTGCGAACTTCAAACTGGAGGCTCTGTTGTAGAAAGACATGGAAAACTGATGCCATGAAGATGACAGCCTACTGTGGTTCCGATCGTTGGAAGCTGAAGGAGGGAACAGTATCAGAGCCCACGTTGTGAGAGTCCTGTTTGCAGAAGGTTATGTATGACAGTGGGAGTCCAACATACATTTGTGGGAACTACATAGGAAATAAGCCTCCAGTGATTCATTTCCCTTTCTACATAATAGAGGGGTGGGAGGAAAGTGGTCATGGAACAGAGTGCATTGGAGAGATGACTATAGATGATCAAGAGGATAAACCCAGTTTGAACGGTTAAAACATTGTCAGTTGGCCTCCCCTCTCTCATGCACATAAGGCCTGGTCTAGTTTTTTGCTTGCTCATATTGTGCTTATCTCAGATGTATTATGTCATTGGGGTCACCCTCTTGAATTTTTGTGATATGTTTTCTGTTTTTCAGTACATGAACCCCACGGTTGATGAGCCTGTAGGGACAGCAAGTAGAATAAGGGTCTCTTGGGGAAGTACAGCAGCTGGGGCGGGGAAGTAAAAGGGAGCTGGTGTCAAGGAGTTCAAGAAGGAAATGAATGTTCTGAAGTGGATTGTGGCAGCAACTGTACAACACTCCTCAAGCTGATTGAACTGTGGAATGATGTGCCATCTGTATTAACCCCCAATAACATTTCTTTGAGAAGAAGAAAAAAGACAACAGCCTAGAAAAGCCTATGGGGCAGTTCTCCCCCGTCACCTGGGGTTGCTATGAGTCAAAGACTCCATGGTACCAGGACTTCAGTACTGGGACTGAGTGTACAGACTTTCATGGGAGCGCTTTGGTAGAGGTAACAGAATTCCTCTTCTGTATAGGGGATTGAAGTAATTCAGGCTGACACACCCTGACCCCACTGCCCACTGGCTTCTAGACCATGCCCCACCAATAATAACCCAGGCTCAGCACCGTAATGGGTTCAGGCGTGGCACACACACCCAGGCAGGCCATTCAGAATCCTCTCGGCTCTTTGACTGGAGCGATCATCCCCTGGGCGTTGCTCAGCTAAGAGGACACGCGTCTGGGTCTGCCGGCCTCTTTTCCTTTCCCGCAAAAGAGGCCATTCACCGTGTATGGGAAAAGATGGCCGGAAAGACGGAAGCAAGACAATATCACCTGAGCCTCCGATTGGAGTTCTTCCTTGAAGAATACACCTGCTTTTCTGGATTTAGCAGTTATGTGAGTCAGTAAATCAATAAATTCTCTCTCTCTCTCTCTCTCTCTCTCTCTCTCCCTCCCTCCCTCCCTCTCCCTCATTCTTTTTCTCTCTTTCCATGAACTGCTTTGACTTCCATCTTTCTCACTTGAAACTAAAAAGTGCCCGACCAAATGGACCTCTGGCCCCTTCTTCCACCGTTGAGGCATCATATAATCCCCAACTTCTCCATGATCTCCATGATCAGTTCTGCCTCTGCCTGTACTCTTGTCCCTCTGAGGCACTTGGCCATCTATCATATGCCAGGCTCTATGTATGTCTTATCTACCTACCGTTTTTAAGGGAAACTCCTTGCAAGCAGTCAGGTAGTACCATGCAAACCTTGCCACCTAATACCAGAGCCCACGTTGTTAACCATTAAGCTACACTATCGTCACACTGTGATTCCTGCTGTATCCCTTGACAGTGGCTGGGAAAAGGGGATCTCTCTCAGCTTCAGGTGGCCTCTGCAGTCCCAACCATGCTGACAGTCCTGGTGCGGGGGGCCTGCTTTGAGAGGGAATGCCACACTGCTAATGGAGGAAAATGTAATTATAGAGCATAATTACAGTGTATCGTATTCTGTAATTACACTGACGGTATTTAATATAGAACATATTCTGAAGCTAAATGGAATGGAAACACGCCCCCCACCCCCCGCCCTACTACAAACAGAACAGAGTCAGGGCTGCTCAGAACCTGTTCTCTCCAGAAGGCGAATTAGAGGCTCTCTATGTTGAAATACCCATTGCAGTGGATAATACCATTGCCCATGCAATGTTCCAGGTCCCAAACTTGAATCTCCCCATCCCCCTTCCCCCACATCTCACAGACCTTATCCCCCTTTCTGGTCTCTTCTCTACACCTCCACTGATTTTAGCCAAAGTCCAAGGCATATCATCTCATCTCTAGATAATGTTTACAGCTTTCCCTCTGGTCATTTCGCTGTCCCTGTGGGTCAATTTCCACATTGTACAAGAGGGAGTCATTCCCAGTGTTGAGAGTGGCGATACCGGGAGGGTAGAGGAAGGTGGGGTAGAAAAGGGGAACCAATTTACAATGATCTACATATAACCCCCTCTCTGGAGGATGGACAACAGAAAAGTGAGTGAAGGGAGACGACAGACAGTGTAAGACATGACAAAATAATAATAATTATAAATTATCAACAGTTCATGGGGGGTGAGGAGGAAGGGGTAAAATGAGGAGCGGATACCAAGGGCTCAAGCAGAAAGCACATATTTTGAGAATGATAATGGCAACAAATGTACAAATGTGCTTGACACAGTGGATGGATGGATGGATTGTGGTAAGAGTTGTACGAGTCCCAATAAAATGATTAAAAAGAAAAAAAAAGAGTCATTCCAGGAGACAAATCTGATCATGTCATTCCCTTGCTTAAAACTCCGCTGCAGCGTTGATTGCTGAATCCAAACCCCTTGTTCCCTTATGAGCCAGTCCCTCCCCGCCTGATGCAGCCATTCTGAGTACTTCGTGTACATTCCAGGATTTCTGGCTTCTCCTCACGTTGGCACGTTTTCCTCTGACTGACATGTCCGTCCTCTTCCATCTTCATCTAACGCGTGCTTATCCTTTCGTAGCGCTTCGTTACTGGTATCACTCAAAAGACTTCTCTGACTCCGCCCCCCGCCCCACCCCGCCCCACCCCGGATGGGTTAGGTGCACTCCATGAGGTTCCGAAGCCCCTTCTAGTACAGAACTCACCCTCATCGGGCCAGGACGGTCTCATTCTTTCTCAGGCTTCCCATCTAGACTGGAAGCAACTTGAGAGTAAGGACTGTGTTTGGGTTTGTTTCTACATCCCCAAGACCTAGGATAGGCTTACAACTAAGCCAAAGGCTGTCAGTTCAAACCCGCCCAGCAGTGCCATGAAGAGAATCCTGGTGGTCCTGGTCCATAAAGATGGGAACCCGGAGAATGCCATGGAGCGGTGCTGCACAGACCCGCTGTGAGGAGGAGCTGGCTTGTCTGCACTGGATTCACAGCCGGAGGAGGCCTGCATGGAGTTAGTGTCAAGTGCACTTTGAGTACACTAATGAAAAGTGCAGTGTGCAAGCATTAAGATTTTATTTCTCTAACTACCTAAAAGGAAAAGCCTGGAATCCTCCCAGACCACAGACTGAGAAACCCTCTTAGTCCTTCCCTGTATCTTGAAAATGTGAGCAAACCCAAGCCAGAGAAGTGACCAAATGTGCCCAAGGTCATCCTGCAAGGATGAAGCAACGCATTGGGTAGGAAAGAGGTCGTTCGATGCCAAATTTAGAGCTCTTCCATCGGATGGAAGCATACTTACCTATTTATAGCCAAAGATCTAGGCTACATGGAAGAGCTGTCTGGAAAAGAAGGGGGGGAAAGTCATAGAAAGCATTCATGTAGCAAATTTGACACAAGGTTGTGTGGACAATGAAACCTGCCATCGCAGCTTCTATGGTTTCTCTTATCTAGGCCTCGGTCAAAGAACAGAAATCCACTTTCCATTTCAGCAAGGCTCCCCTGGGCTTTGCACAGTCGCCGGCTGCCCTGGAGGGCTAGAAAAGAGACCGCAAAGAAGGAAGCGGTGCAGAAGCCCTATCTTCACTTCACGGTGAAATAGGAATGCATTTGGAAATTTAGTTTTTGGAATACCAAATGGCTGCAATTGTGAAACACCTCAGAAACACACGAGCAAAATCAACCATTGAATCTGAATTGAACACGAAACTTTCTCTTCCCCCCCTCTTCATTTCTTCATCTATCCATTCAGCAATAGTTAATTAAGCGCCAACTTTGTGTCAAGCACAAGGATTACCCACCCAATGCCATGAAGTCACATCTCACAGTGAGCCTCATAGGATAGTGACTGAAAGCAGTCTGCCTCTCCTTTCTTCTGCAGAGCAGCTAGTGGATATGAACCACTGACAGTTTCAATTAACAGTTGAGCACTTGAACCACTGCACCACAAGGGCTCCAGCATCCCAGCTGTGAACAAAGTAGATGGAGTTCTTGCCATGGGATGGCTATCACAGCAGCTTTGCCATCTGCTGATAGAGCCCCTATCTCTGTGGCTAGAACGCCGGCGTTCTAAGCTCAACTCTGCCACCAACTGACTGTCGAACCTGGACAGGTCTCTACGCTGCACTTTTTCTTCTACTAAAGGACGACAAAATCAGCTTCCCACCTCACCATGGAGTTGAAAGGATTAAAGGAAAGGATCTAAGTGAAGTGTTTTGAAACTTGCCTGGCACTTAGTGGGCCTCAATAAATAATCGCTTGCATAGCAGATAAGTGTCAGTGTGCTAACCTCAAGGTTGGCAGTTCAAACACACCAGCTGCTCCGGGGCAGAAAGACGGGAATAGCTGTGCTTTTTTAAGGTTAGCAGCCTTGGAAATCCTAGAGTCACAATCATTTGGAATCAACTCGAAGGCAGTGAGTTGGGCTGGGTTTGTGTTTGTATCATGTTGTGTTGTGTTGTGTTTCCACCCGTCTCCCTCAGTGAAAAGGAGAATGCCTCAGGGCTCTTGGGGAAGATGGCGTCTCAGAGACCACAGTGAGCCTAGGCTGCACTCGGAGCTAAGGGAGCCCTATGTGGATGACTCAAGAGTCCCCAGGCTGACAGTGCTAGTCACAAGGACCTGGGCTCAAGCTGCAGCCCTTCCTTCACAGCTATATTGCTGTGGGCAGATTTGTTCATCTCTTTGAACTTCCTTGTTCTCATCTGGAGAACAAGAGTGATATGCTGAGGCTGCTGACAATTCATAATAGTATTCATAATAGTAACAACTCCCTCACAGCTGGCAGTTTTATATGGGATATAGGATGTAACTTAGTAGAGTAACTGTCGGTTCTAGACTGTCCAATACTCACTCACTGACATCAAGTTGATGCCAAATCATGGCGACCCTACAGGACAGTATAGAGCTGTCAGTTTCCAAGACTGTAGCTCTTGATGGGAGTAGAAAGCCCTGTCTTTCTCCTGCAGTGTGGCTGGTGGTTTCTAATTACTAGCCTTGCAGTGAGGAGCCCAGTGAGTAACCCCTACATCACCTGGGCTCCTCAGACTGTCCAATAGAGTAGCCAGAAATGACAGGTGGCCATGAACACATGAACTGTCACTGGGGTGAGGAACTGAACCTTTCGTTTTAGTTCATTTAAATTGAAAAGTCAGTGTACTCCATTCGGTGAGTGGAAAACTTCCAAGCACTCACAATTTGGGTAGGTGACTCTACTTCTTCAAGTGTTTCTGATGAGCATTGAGTAACCAAATTGAAATGTAAAAATGAAGAATTCAAAGAGTTCATATAAACCAGTGATGAGAGTGGTGATACCTGGAGGGTGGAGAGAATGTGGGGTAGAAAGCGGAAACTGATTACAAGAATCTATGTATAGCCTCCTCCCTGGGGGAGGGACAGCAGAGAAGAGGGCAGGGGGAGACGTCAGACAGTGTAAGATATGACAAAATAATAATAATATATGAATGATGAAGGGTTCATGGGGTGGGGATGGGGAGGGAGGGGGAAAATGAGCAGCAGATATTAAGGGCTCAAGTAGAAGGCAAATATTTTGAGAATGATGATGGCAACAAATGTACATATGTTCTTGACACAATGGATGTATGTATGGATTGTGATAAGAATTGTATGAGCCCCCAATAAAATGATCAAAATTTTTTCAAATGAATGTAGATTATATCATTAATATTTTCATGCAAGTTATGCACTGAAATGATAATATTTTTAATATACTGGGTTAAATAAAATGTACTTGTAAAACTGATTTCAACTGTTTCTTACTTTTTTAATGTGGCAATTAGACAGTGTTAATTTTATCTACTGGGTCACATGATAGATGGGGGATCCTCAAAAAGGTCATGGACAAATTCCATTGTCTTTCCCCATTCCATTTTACCATTAGATTTTTGAAGTCCTCTTGTTACTACTGGACAGCACTAGTAATTGCCAAAAAAATTAAAAACCAACAAAACAAAACAAAAAAATCTGTCTGGGAAGAAGTACAGGCAGAATGCTCCTTAGAAGCAGTGGTGGCGAGACTTCAGCTTACATAATTTGGATGTGTTACCGGAGGAGACCGGGCTCTAGAGAAGGGCGTAATGCTTGATAAAGGAGAGGGCGGGCGGTAAACAAGACAAAGCCCTTCGATGAGTGCATGCAACAATGGGCTCAAGTGTAACACTCCTGAGGCTGGTGCAGGACCAGGCAGTGTTTCTTTGTTTTGTTTTTGTTTTATCATTTTATTGGAGTCTCCTACAAATCTTCTCACAATCCATACATACATCCATTGTGTTAAGCACATTGGTACATTTGTTTACATCATCATTCTCAAAACATTTACTTTCTACTTGAGCTCTTGGTATCAGTTCCTCATTTTTCCCTTCCCTCCCCCACCCCCAACCATGAACCCTTGATAATTTATAAATCATTCTGTTGTCTGTCCCCCAGGGAGGGGGTCATATGAAGATCCCTATAATCAGTTCCCCCTTCTACCCTGTCTTCCCTCCACCATCCAGTATTGCTACTCTCACCACTGGTCCTGAAGGGATCATCTGTCCTGGATTCCCTGTGTTTCCAGTTCCTATCTGTACTAGTGTACATTCTCGGGTCTAGCCAGATTTTTAAGGTAGACTTGGGATCGTGATAGTGGGGCAGGGAGGAAGCATTTAAGAACTAGAGGAAAGTTGTGTGTTTTATCATTGCTACAGCGTACCCTGACTGGCTCGTCTCTTCCCCACAACCCTTCTGTAAAGGGCTGTCCTGTTACCTACATATGGGCTTTGAGTCTCCACTCCACATTCCCCCTCATTCACAATGATATGATTTTCTGTTCTTTGATGCCGTATACCTGATCCCTTCGACATCTGTGGGCACACAGGCTAGTGTACTTCATCCATGCGGGTTTTGTTGCTTCTGAACTAGATGGCCACTTATTTATCTTCAAGCCTTTAAGACCCCAGACACTATATCTTTTGATAGCTGGGCACCATCAACTTTCCTCACTACATTTGCTTATGCACACATTTCTCTTAGTGATCATGTTGGGAAGGTGTGCATCATGGAATGCCAATTTAGTAGTACTTGCATTGAGCAAGTAATTGAGTGGGAGTCTTGCTGTTCATGTAAGATCACTATTAGTGGAAATCAACTCAACAGCACCTAACAACACTGAAAGGCCATACTCCGGGAGGGGGCTGTCCTTTTGTCTTTCTTTCTTCCTTTCTGATTATTTTTTAAAAGATAACAGTTAGGAGCACAGACCATTTAGAGTTTGTTGGCTATCGCCAATAGAAACTGTTGTTGTTGTTGTTGTTGTTGTTGTTAGATGCCATCGAGTCAGCTCCAACCCATAGTGACACTGTGCACAGCAGAAGGAAACACTGCACGGTCCTGTGTCATTCTCACCATTGTTTCTATGCCTGCGCACACTTCTGGTAGAAATTTGCTCTGGTTGTTGTAACAAAACGAGGAAGATTGTGAGGATACTCACCAGCTATCAGGAGAAGGATATTATAAGGTAGATTCATTCCTGCAATTTCTTGAACTTTTGCCCTTGACGCCACCTGGAGAGACTAGGTGGACGTGCTCCATGTTGCAAGCGGAAGACTGGGTTCTAGCTAAGGAAGCCTTGCTGTGGCCCTCCCTCCCATGCCCACCCCACCCCCAGCCCCCAGCACTGCACTGCAGTGTGCCGTTCTCTCTCTCTCTCTCTCTCTCTCTCTCTCTCTCTCTCTCTCTCTCTCTCTCTCTCTCTCTCTCCTGGGACCCTCTGTTGCTTCCTTGATGTCTCACCCTGTTTGATGGCTTAACTGCAGAAATAAAATCAAGAGCTGGCATGTTCAGAGAAAGCCCTATAGTCTAATTGATCAGGAATTGCTAATTCAGCAAAACCAAAGTCCTGGGAAGAGAAGCTAATTCCCTGCATGATCTCTCTGTTAGAAGGAAAAGGTGGCTTAGAGCTTACACAAACCCATTGTATCAGCCTCAATTACACTCTTTGGTCAACAGCCTCTCCTGTTTGCAAAAGTGCTGCTTCAGTGCAGAGACAGAGACAAGTAGGACCCAGGAGAACTCAATTTGAAACTCAGTTATGCATCCATCCATTCACTCACCCATTTGTTCAGAGCAATGTGAGATAGACAGAGATGATTAAAACCTAGCCTTTGTCATCTAGGAACTCAGAAGAGACTGATAGGTAAGCAAATAACCACACAATTACACCACGGGGACGAGAGTAAATAATTAGGGGGCAGGGAGGAAGAACTAACTACCTCATCCTGGCAAAGTTCTTGGAGGGAAAAGAACATCCTGGGCAGAGGAAACAGTGCATGCAAAATCAAGGTGGGCATTCTTTCTTTAGAGAAGGCAAACACATTTGACAGAAGCCTAAGTTGTATGATAGGATGGTGGACGATCACAAAAAAATAGGTTGCTTCATCTTTTAAGTCTGTTTTACCACCTGTCAAAAAAGGACAAGTCCCCAACCTCTGTGCTCTCAGAGTGGTTAGGCAACAGAGATAGAGTTGTATAAGAATGATCATTGTGAACAGCAGTGTGTGCCCTGAAGACAGAGGTGAGGGCGGATCCCTGAGAGCTCATGCACAGGCTCAGGAGCCTCCAGTGCCATCAAAGTTCCATGGAACAGAGAGAATCATGTAGGTCTCAAAGAGCATTTCCTTTGACAGGATGCCTAATAATATTTTTAAAACATACCAGATGCTTTCAACGCTGTATCACGTGGATGCTAGTGTCTACCTGATAGGGTTCTAGTAGGGAGAGATGAATCTGACATTTCCTTCCACCTGCCCTGGTCCTGCCCCACCTTGCAGACTGGTCTCTGGCCTTGCCCTCAGCCCTGCTCCCATTTCTTGTGTGTTAGAGTTGGGTCTCCTCCGCTGTAATTCGGGACTCACCACCCTGGGTAAACCAAGCATCTTTTTGATAATGCCTATCTCCATGCCCATTTCTACTGAATTCATGAAAGAAAACCAGGAACAGAGATCCAGTGATAGTGCCTGATTTTTGTTTTGTTTTGTTTTTTCCAGACACACAATCCCTGGGTCACTTCTAATGTATATGAGGTATAATGACAGACCGTGGGCCAGACAGTCATCAGATTTCAAAGACAATGGCACCTCAAGCCACAATTTTCAAGCAAAGCAGTAATGCTCTAATGAGTGCCTATCATCATCATCATGCACCCACATGGAGGGTGGCAGTGAGGCTGGGTTAATGTATTCATTAGGGGAAAGCACGAGCAACACGACATTAATACCGCTAATAATACCTAATTGAGCTTAATTACAATGTGAGGCCTAATATATTGTGATGAATTTATTCTCAAAGTATTTACATATTTGTAGTTAAGTAATTAGCATTCCACCCAGAAATAACTCCTCAAAAGTCCTCTCCAGCTCAGGAGCGGAAGGGGGATTGAACACACCCTCCTGCTGACAAAGGCTTGGCACATGAAAAACACAGCTCATAATTTGTGAGGAAATATGCATGTCACGTCTCCTTTATGGGTAAAGTGAACCAACCCCTTAGGGAAGACATTTGGGGGAAGGTGGTGGCAGAAAAGAGATCCTCTCATCTTCGAGAATCTGCCCGGGACTGAGAGCTTTCCACTGGGGTCTGGCTGTCCTTGATCGACTGCACAGAGGGTTCTCGATATACGTTGGGTGATGGGTTGAAGGGGGCATTCACAAACTGGGCCAGGTGCTGCAGGTGGAAAACAGACTCGCAGAGGAGCAGCTGAAAGAGAGAGCCGAGTGTTTAACTTGCATAAGAGGACAGCTGCGGACAGAAAAGAGCTGGCTTTACGGGCCTGAAGGGCTGTTGTGGGCCAGAATGAATGGAGTGTGAAGTGGACAGTGGCTTCGCTTTCGAAGTCACGGAGCTACGTTTGAAACCCAGATCTGGCATTTACTAGCTGCATGGTATTCAACCAATGACAGTCTACGCTTGTTCTTTGTGTTATATTAATTCTCACCCTCCAAATGAGATGGCTCCAGAGATGTTCCTGCAATCTATAGCTTACCGGCATCATAAAGAGGGACAGATAGTGCGGGCACCAGACGCAGACAGAATGGAATGCCTTTTCCCACTGATATGGATTGAAAAACGCGCCCCCAAAATTCATGCGATGAATGTGTGATCTCGTTTGGAAGTAAGATTTTGAAGGTGTTATCCGCAAACGTGGGGTCATACTGGAGTGAGGTCAGTCCTGATCCATCCTGAGTGGGGTCTGTATAAGAGGAGCCTCGAAGGGGCACATAGAAGAAAGACGGAATGCCCTGTGACCACGGAGGCAGAGGCTGCTGCAGGGACCAGCAGGAGCACCTGGGGATATTCACTCACGCACTCTCCCTCTGTGGGCCTCCAGGACTAGAAATCTTGGAGCCTCATCTTTCTCCTGAGGAGTGATAAGTGGGTTTAACCTGCTATCCTTGTGATTACAACCCAACATGTAACCTACAAGGCTGCCAAGAGTGCTTCCTAAGAATACCAGAAGCTGACAATGAACAAGGTCTAATCTCCAGAGTCACACGACAGCCAGTCTGGGGTACTACGTTAGTGACAGCAGCCCTAGGACACTAACAGGGCCTATTATTTAAAATCTAACAATGTTGACTGAGTTATTTAATACCTGGAGATCTCAGAATCCTCACTTAAAAAGTCAGGATTTGTGTCCTACCAAACTCATACAGTTTTAAGAATGGAATGAAATCATTTGTATAAAGTGTTTAGAGTGCTTGGCACATCCCCCCCAATCCACTGCCAATGTTTCAAGTCGTCACAAGTTTACAGGATGGGGTGAAACTACCCCATCGCATCTCTAAATCTGTAATCTCTACAGACACAGATGGGCACACCCTTCCCCTGTGGAGGGGCTGATGGCCTCAAACCACACTTGTCAGTTCGCACTTGAACCTGTGTTGCTACGGATCCAAAAGGAAGATGGAACTCCCCACACCTGTACTGTTGCGAGGTGCCATGTAGGTGGTTCTAACGCACGGATACCACATGTAAGATAGAACGAAACATTGTCCGGTCCTGCACCATCCTCACATTTGCTGTCATGTGTAACCCCTTGTTGCAGCAAGGTGCAAATCTGTCTGACCCAAGGTCTTCCGCTTTTTTGCCACCCCTCCACTTTACCAAGCATGGTGTCCTTCTCCGGAATCTGGTCTCTCCTGACAACACATCCAAAGCATAAGGGGGCACCCCAAAAGCAGGAGTTGTGCTGGGAGGAGCAGAACTTTCATAGCACTCATGTTTTCCACTAGGCGAGCATTAAGCAACTCGCTCTGAGTGAGTGTGCCCAGTGGCGTTGCCTGGGAAGGTTCTCTCCTGTCACAGTGAATTAGTTCATGAAATCAGTTTCGCTCAAACCTCATTTTTTGTGATGATCGAATTAAGAGAACAGCTTGTGGCTGAGAAATTTTGTTTCCTGCTCAGGAAAAATACTGCAGAAAGCATTGTGATGTTGAACACAGCCTACAAGGACAATGCTGTGGGGAAGAGCGCACAGTGGTTTTCTTGTTTCGAAAAGGCGAAATGTCATTTGATAACAAACCTTGTTCTGGATGTCCGTTAACTCCCCAAATGGACAAAATATCTACTCATGGTGCATTTGGAGTTTGTTCCACCAGGTCAAACCGTTAGTCAAGCTTTCTATTTACAGGTTCTGTAAAGATTGCGTAACAGGATGTGACAAAAAGGCCTGAATTTGTGGCAGACCGGGGACTGGTTTTGCCACCACAACAATGCACCTACTCTCGCAGCCATCTCAGTGGGTCAGTTTTTGACAAAAAGAACAGTGTGTCTCTGGAGGAGATGAGCTAGTCAGGGTGCGATGTAGCAATGATTAAAAATACAACTTTCCTCTAGTTCCTAAATGCTTCCCCATCCCCCCACTATCATGATCGGTATTCTACCTTGCAAGTCTGGCTAGACCAGAGGATGTACACTGGGAGAGATAGGAGCTGGAAACACAGGGAATCCAGGGCAGATGATCCCTTCGGGACCAGTGGTATGAGTGGCGATAGTGGGAGCGTAGAAGGTGAGTGGGTTGGAAAGGGGGAACCAATTACAAGGATCTACATGTGTCCTCCTCCCTGGGGGGCAGACAACAGAAAAGTGGGTGGAGGGAGACATCAGACAGGGCAAGATATGACAAAATAATAATTTATAAATTATCAAGGGTTCATGAGGGAGGGGGGAGCAAGGAAGGAGGGGGAAAATGAGGGGCTGATGCCAGGGGCTTAAGTGGAGAGCAAATGTTTTGAGAATGATGAGGGCAATGAACGTACAAATGTGCTTTACACAATTGATGTATGTATGGATTGTGATGTATGTATGGATTGTGATGTGTAAGAGTTGTATGAGCCCCTAATAAAAATGATTAAAAAAATAAAAAGAACAGTGTGTTTCTCTTTCCCCACATACCTTACTTACCAGACCTCATTCTGTGAGACTTCTTTTTGCTTCCACGAATGAAGAGGGACATGAAAGGACAGAGATTTGATTTAGTAGAAGAGGTGAAGACAACAATGGGGAAGGTGCTGTCATTCATCCAAACAGATGAGCTTGAAAAGTGTTTTCAAGAATGGAATTACAGATTTAACAGATACTTTAAGTGTAATGGAGAGTACGTTGAAGTTGATAATGCTGTTTTATTTTAAAAAATTAAATACAGGGCTTGAAGAAAAATCCAGGGTTTTTTCCTCTCATGTATGAGACAAAGTCCTGTCGTGGTTTCATCTCTGGAGCACTCTGACTATGTTTGTTCCCAGACAGAGTGTTCTTGTGGTTCACGGTACTTTCAGGAGTGTAACTGATTAGGTCGACTCTCGCTCCCTCTTCTTTATTCAATGTTCAACTTTCAGGTGTATATGAGGCAATTGAAAATACAATGGCTTAGGCTGGGTACACCCGAGGTCTCAAAGTATCACCCTTACTTTTCAACACATCTATACTCATCGGATTTTGACCAGAGTGCTAAATCCATTTGCTAGAAAAAGAAGAATCCCTTTAAGAACCGGTGCAGGGAAAATTGACTATACACTTGCAGGGGGGAAAAAAACAAACGCAGGATCTATGCCTCACACCACACAGAAAAACAAATTGGAAGCACATTAAGAGCCTAAATATGCTACAGCAATAAAATTTGTAGAAGAAAACACGGGGAGAATGCTGCCAGATATTGCTTTCCACAATAGAAGATCGAATCCAATAACCAAAGCACAAAGAGCAAAAGATAAAATAAATGAGACTTTAAAATTAAAACTTTATCTCACCAGAAGACTTTACACACACACAAAAAAGCGAAAAGACCAGCTACAGATTGGGAGATCTTCAGAAACCACAAATCCAGCAAGAATCGAATAACAAAGATATACGTAAAACTTTGACAAGTTAACAGCAAAACAACAAATGACCCATCCAGAAAATGAACCAAGAACTTGAATGTCACTTCATCAAAGAAAACATTCAAATGGCCTCCAAACACAGGAAAAGTTGGTCAGTGTCATTAGCCATCTGGGAGAAGGAAGTCACATGATGCTTTGACCTGGGCAACGGTCACCTGTGTCTGCATAATTTAAAGGCCTAAAGCTGTGAGAGGGGCACATTTCACTGTGAAATTAAACCTCAATGTAAATAATGAAAAAATTCTTTGCCACCTAAATGACATCCTAAATCATGAGATTTGATGAGATTGCCAAAGGAGTCCACGGAAACAGGAAGCAGGCGAGGAGCTGAAGAAGAAAGCAGTAAAGGAGATTGAGAAGGAGAATCGCATGGTAGTGAGATGTCTTTAAAAGCCACCTCGAGAAACCTCCCTGCTCTGGTAAATATTGCTGTTGGGACATGTCCCACATAGGCGAGAAATGCTCTTTGTCGCACCCTGCACCCTCGGGGACCTTCCTGTACAGTAAGGAAGGCAGCGGAGGAGGAGGGAGATTTGCATGGAGGTGGTTCATAGATGGTAACTAGAAAGATTACATGGAGGCGTGGAAAAAGCCTGACAGTTCTGAGTGGCCCGATCCACGTCCCATCACGAATTCTGTGACCACAACTTCACTGAGAGTCAGTTTCTTGGGTAAAGCAGAAATAGTCAAAATGTACATTTCGCAGGTAGTTGGGGAGGAAAAGTCTAGACTGGTGCTTGGCAATTGACTATCTCTGCTGAGCTTTGGGTGGATTAGGGAAAATCATTGACTCGATTCTAGCTCGTGACAGCACACCCCAGGTGGATCAGACTAGAATTAAGCCCCTTAGTGGTTTCAGTGGATGATTTTTTCTCGTACATCACCAGACCTTTCTTCCAAGGTGCTTGGAGGTGGACATGAACCTTCAACCTATTGGTTATAGCCAAGTGTGTTAACTGTTTGTACCTCTCGCCTGCAGGCTAAGGAAAGACTAGATTTTAATCAATTTCAATCTATTGAGTTGAAAGATGAATTAGATTCAGAAACAGATGGGCTAATTTTTAGGGACAAGGGAGCTGCAGAAGCGCCCTGGGGCAGTGGAGAGTGGGGGTGAGAGTTCGATTGTTCAGAGAGAGTGGGGCATGGGCTGGGGCTGAGCCCAACCTTACTACCCAGAGAAGGGGTCGGAAGAAGCAGCCGGCCAGGCCCATTCATGCTACAATCGTGACCTTGCCGAGCCCCAAAGAGTGACAAGAGCAGAGGCCAGAATTATTAACCTCGCCACTTGTTTCTGTAGTTTATTGTGACAAGACAATGCAATAAGGAAAGAGGTAATCAAAAAGCAATTTTGTAGCAGTAAGCTTAAAGTGACAAACCTTGCTTTTCCTAAATAAATCACCATTATTCCCATATGGCTGAGGACTGACAACTTGGGTTTCCTTAGTAACCGAGTCCTTACTAACCCTGTGGCCCAGTGTGAACCAGAGCCGAGTGGCATCGGAACGCAGGGACCAGTTGCCAAGTCTTTCCCAGAGGCTGCTGCACAGCTCACAGGTGAGCGCACGGGCCATTAGCATTCCCGGCGTTCCGGAGCTCGCCGTGTACCGTTCTCTGGGGATCCCCGAGGTCTGTGACACATAGTAATTTGTCATTTTGTAGCATCATTAATTTTGTTTGTGAGCGCCGTTTGCTTTGCTGGCAAGTGCGGCTGGGAACCCCCAGCCTCCGCATCTCAGGGTGGCTTTGTGATTCACAAGGTAGTGCTTAGGAAGCGATGGCTAAAAATATACAGAAATTATTTCCTCCTGAGCACCATCCCCAAAAGGAAATGCAAGTGCTAATGCCCCCGATGGAAGGGCAGAAGGAGTCAAAGTGGCCTGGTACAAATAACATATCCCTTCTGGATTTACAAGTTCTGAGTGTTTCTTTGGTGAGTGTTAACTGCACTGATTTTAAAAAGAACTACCTCCTCCTACCTCCTCTCTTCTTTCCCTCCCTCCCTTCTTCAATGCTGTGGCTGTTGTCCTCATTGTTTCCTTAGGTGCCTTCATGTGAATTCCCACTCACATAGCCCCGAGTGGAGCGAGTGACCATTCCAACCTGTAGGCTTTCGGGGGGCTGCCGTCCATGAAGCCAGCCCTGCACTGCAGTGCATCTCAGCCCTGCAGTACAGGTGGGACGGGGCAGGCCCTGCAGACTCCAGGGAGGAAGCAGGCCAGTGCCGTGAGGAATGCTGCAGCTGCGGCTACATAGGACAGGTGTGAGGAAACCTTTTGTCCTGCCAAGGACCATTTGAACATTTATAACATCCTTCATGGGCCATCCTGGTCAAGCATTTTGTTAATTCACCCCTAATGTGATGGCCGTAGCTACTTCTCTTTGGTGAGGTGTGTGATGTTAGCTAGCTAATAACTGGTGGTTTGTGGGCCGTATATGACCGTTGACTGGACATTGCCCACCCTGCCTTACAAGGATGGGTTTGCACCAGCTGTGGGAGGGCCTGGATTCCACGCCCTGTCAAGTCAAGCAAACTCTCACTGAACACACTCTGACTTCCCTGGGAATTCCTGCCTCAAGGATTCAGAGGGAATCCTCTGTCTGGACCAAGCTCCTTAACCCCATGGGGCAGGGGTTAGGGGGGTGGGGGTGGAGGTGGGCTTGCCCATACCACAAACCAAAAGAACAAACTCACTGCCATTGTATCTATTCCAACTCATAGTTTCACTTTAAATCTCCCTTCTCTTAGAAAGAGAAAGAGCCTCCTCTACACTCCATCTACAGCCCCTAAAGCTTTCTCCATGGCACGAATTAGCAACCTTGTTTTACTTTCGTTTTACAATGACATGTTATAACTGTCTTGTCTTCTAGGACACCATGTTCCTTGCAGCTAGGGATTCATGACTGTACCTAGCACCTGACACCGCACCTCCTCACACATACTTGGCAGACTCGTCATCAATGCCAGCTGAATGAACTTTCCATCCAATTTAGGGACAGAAGTAGCTTTGTTGTGTGTCTTCCCATCTACCTGTATGAATGAATCTGTCCCTTCCCCCTCAAATGGGTGCTGAAACACTAACTCCAGTACCTATGCGTGCATTCCTGTTTAGCAGTAGGATGTGCTGTTGGGAACGCCCAGTATGCAGAAGGCTATAGATGACAGTGGAAGCCCCAGATCCATCTGTGGGGGCCTCACATGGATTAACTCTCCAGTGAATCCCCTCTGCATGGTTGAGGGATGAGAACAGCCTTGCCATCAGGCAGAGAGCAATGTAAAGTTGATTATGGCAAATGTAATTAGATTAAAAAGCAATACTTTACCACTTGACCATTCTTTTGACCTCTTTTAAAGTTGTTTCAGTGTTTCATTAAAAAAGAAATAGGGTTTTCTATTTATGCCAATGTGGTCACTTCAGAGGAACATGGGTCCGAAACCTAGTCACTTCTGAGTTATGAAATGAGAACACTGGACACAGAGAAACTGGCCGCCACAATTGGCCACCACAACCTGGAGAAGACAGATAATACATGAGCATCACCAAAAGCCAACATCCCTCAGGGGTACCAACAAAGAAGGAATTGATAAGACTGAGACTCTGATTTGAACTTCTGGGCTCCTACACTGTGAATAAAAAAAAGCACTTGTTTGTAACACAATCCACTTGGGCATTTGTGTTAAAATGGTGCTAGAAAACTTACAGACTGCTTACCTGGGTGTAGTAGTTAAGGATTTGCAACAACTTGATTGAGCTAGGATTCTCAGTGGGTTTGTCAGCTAACGCTGAGTAATTCCCCATGAATGGACCTAACACAATGAAACCTCCCTCGCTGTGGGAGTCTGCGATGAGCAGCCCATCAGTCATAAAAAGACTGAGGGGGTATGAAACGTCTTTACTTAGCTCACAGCCTCAGTCTGAGCAATAAACTGAAAGAATAATTCCATGTCCCATCCCGCAGCTCATCAACAACATGGATACCTGAAAGAGGGACTGGGAATGAAGATGGGCAAGAGACGCAGAGAGATGGAGGCAAGACAGGAATCTGATCAAGCCTCATTTATTGAGCTAAGAGCAGAGGCTTAAATAGCCAGCGAAGGGCGGGCACCGTTACGTCACATGGAAATAAGGTACAGCTGAGGTAGCCAATAGTCGTGCATCTCCCAAATAAGGAAGAAATGGCGGGCAACTGTCTTTGGACAGGTCAGTATCCTAATGAAGCATACCAAGCGCCTGGGGGGAAATGCCACCAGTCATGTATTGTCCAATGAACATAGCAGCTGCTAGTGAAAGAGCACCAATCCTAGCAAGGGTCAAGACAGCCACCATCTGGCGGGTGAAACAAAGGCAGTGAAACTACAGGGCACAGTTCGTATGGCAGGAAACAGAGTAAATTCATAAAGGTCGTACATGGCTTAAATCCCGGATATTCCCTACAATTCCACAGGAGTATGCCTGTGAAATAAGTGGATGGTGTGAAAAATCATGGTTGTTTCTCTGTTTTTGCTTTTGTTTTCTGGGCCTGGATCCTGCTTCTGGCTCATTGACCTCCAGTTCTGTGGACTTGAGTTTGGAGCCTGCCATATTGTCTGCTAATCCTTGGAGTTGTCAGCAGCCTTCCATCTCGCCTGCCAACCTTGGATTCATGCAACCCCCAGCCTGTCATCTTCTTGCTGGTTTGGATTGATTACATCCCACAGCTATGTGAGGTGAGAGAAGTCTCCAGGCTGACATCTGACCCACAGACTTGGAACTTTTCGCATCTGCAACTGAGTGATCTACTTCATGGATATAATCCTCTATATATGTATACATATATACATTTCACTGATTTTGCTCTTCTACAGAACCCACTTTAAGTCACTGGCCATATTTTTATATACAGTCACATCAACTCCAATGTATAAAGACCATAGAAGACGCTGTAAAACTGTCCCACAGTGTTTCCTAGGCTGTAATTTTTTTAATCATCTTATTGAGGGCACATACAACTCTTATCACAATCTATCCATCCATTGTGTCAAGCACATTTGTACATTTGTTGCCATCATCATTCTCAAAACATTTTCTTTCTACTTGAGCCCTTGGCATCAGCTTCTCATTTCCCCTCTCCCTCCTCTCCCTTCCTTCCCTCCAAAACCCTTGATAATTTATAAATTATTATTTTTCATGTCTTACACTGTCAAATATCTCCCTTCACCCATTTTTCTGTTGTTCACCCCCACAAGGGGGTGGTTATAGGTAGATCATTTTGATCGGTTCCCTCTTTCTCCCCCACCTTCCCCTTCCCCTCCTAGTATTGCTACTCTCATTATGGGTCCTGAGGGTTTATCTGTCCTGGGTTCCCTGTGTTTCCAGTTCTGATCTATACCAGTGCACATCCTCTGGTCTACCTAGGCTATGATTTTTGTGGGAGCAAATAGCTAGGTCTTTTCTCCCATGCACTAGTTGGATGGGTTCAAACCTCTGACTTTTTAGTTAGAGGACTAGCACTTTAATCATTGCTCCACCAGGGTTGTTGCTATCGAGTCAATTCTGTCTCATAACAACCTTGCATGGAGTTTCCAGGACAGTAAACCTTTTTTAAAAATCATTTTATTGGGGGCTTGTCACAATCCATACTTCCATCCATTGTGTCAAGCACATTTGTACATTTGTTGCCAGCATTCTCAAAGCACTTGCTTTCTACTTGAGCCCTTGGCATCAGCTCCTCATTTTCCCCCTCCCTCCCTCATGAACCCTTCGTAATTTATAAATTTTTTTGCATGTCTTGCACCGCAGGACAGTCCATCTTTAAGGGAGCAGGCAGCCTCATTTTGCTCCCAGGGAGCAGTTAGCAGCCCAACAACTAACCCACATCACCACCGGCCATTATTAATAGCAAAGAGAGAGCATTTGCTCAGCTGTTCCCACTCCTCCCCAGACTCTCCAAAGAACACAGGGACCACGTGGAAGACGGGAACTACCCCACCAGCACCTGGCACAACCGCCTGTTGAGCTGGCCCTCTGCCCAATAGCAGGTACATTCTCCTGGGTGGGAGGAAGAAGCATGTAGAGTGGGATGGACTAACTGGGACTCCACCGTGTGGCTCCGGCCCGGCTGTGGCACCGCTGAGGGCTCATTTGTGTGATGACATCAGGAAGGCCTGGCTGGTCCCTTGTGCTGGCTGCCAGCTTTGCCTCCACATCCTGTCTGCCTCGCAGCGTTGCTCTTTACGAGCTGACTTGTACCCTGAGGCGACTTCCTGTGCTCCAGCAAATGGATAATGAGGTTGTGGGCTGCTTGAGAAAGCAGAGCTGGAGCAGCCAACAGGGCCTTACACACACACACACACACACACACACACACACACACACACACACACAGCCTTTCTCAGTCTCACCCAAGACGCCAGCCAGACTGTAGGGCTTCTCTCACCAGGGTGACAGGATTGCACATTTTCTGGGTACTTCGCAGGCCTGGTGCTCAAGACAGCCCTGGTGAAAAGCAGAGGAAGGATGAGGCAGATCAGAACCATGGGAAAGGGAAAGGGCCCAGGATGCTATTTTCACTAGGGTGGTAAGGGCAAACCTCACTGAGAAGGCTTCGTGGAGATGGGGAGGTTAAGCACCGGAATCCCAGGCAGAAGGGACCACCTGCACAACTCCCAAAGTGGCATCATCATGTCGGATCCGTGCTCAGCTGCTGCCGTTCTGACCTATTCAGGGAGTCCACGGGAGAATGACGAGCCACACAGACGAAGCTAGGAGAGCCCTCAGCAGCAGTGCCCCTTGGGCACAAGTAAAAATCCGCTCTGTGACACCAACAACCAAAGCCACCGCATTAAGTAAGGCCAGAATGCCGGGGAGTTCTAGGAGGTCATAGCAGTGAAGCAAAAGGTCTGGGCAGACCAGGTAGGCCACTGAGGGGCATGGGCATTGACACTCAGTAAAATGAAGAGCATGGAAGGGTTTTGTGTAGAGGGGCGACACATCCTGACCTGTATTTCGAAGGAATCACTCCTGCTGCTTTGTTGAAAATAGCACGTAACCTCTTACATTATTGAGAGAATTGAGGTTATTGAGTGAATCCAAGAAGGACGGGCAAGACACTGTGGCTTGGACAAGAATGGTGGAGATGCCGGCAGACAAAGGGCCGAGGAGTGCCTGTCATTGTGTCGGCCAAGGACAGGGACCGGGTTGATTTGAGAAAGTCTAAGTGTGTTTCTGAAAGCACTGTCAGAATGAAAGAGTGGGGTTCGCGATCTCCAAACTGCTTTACAATTCAGTGAAAGTCAAACAAGGTAAATAACTTAAACTCTGAGGCAGGTTGGGGAGGAAATAATTAACAGATTAATCAGAGGACCTTCAAAAACAATGCGACAAAGGGAGCAGGTTCCAAGGAAACAGTCTATATTGCCTCCAAGGAATTATTGGACCATAATTGAGATCTTCACTGTTGCACGGGCTTCCAGACAGGTACTCCGAGGGTTTCAGGCTCCATTGCGTATCTAAAATGCCAGCTTGTCCCCTTCCTGCAGCAGAACATCCTTACTGATTAAATTTGAAAGGAATTTTTACTACAAAGGAGGGAAAATCAAGAGTTCGGTTTTGACTTGTTGATTTGGAATGCTCAAAAATCTGGGGATGACAAGCGGGGTCTGAGTAGGAAAGATGGACTTGGAATTCATCACCATGCCAATGGCTGTTAATGTTGTAAGGACGAACGAGCTCACCTTGCTCACTCACCCTCCTTGCTGAAGCTTCTTCATTTTATAACATGTGCTTTCTCCCCACCCAGTAACCTAGCTTCCACTCCAGTCACACCCCCACAGCACAATCCTCCACAATCCTCAGACTTCCCGTGCAGGCTCCTCAAACTCCTCCAGCACAGTGTCTACGCACTCAGACTTTCAAGAAAGTCTCATCTTCAGAATCTAGAAAATAACACTTGACCCCAAGGTTTTGCCTCGCTACAGGTTTGACACATGGGAGATTGGAGGGAGGAGAAGTTCAGTCTCTTTTTCAGGAACCCTATGAGTGTCCATCGCTACAATCTCCTCCTTCAGCATTCCAGACTCACTGAGTGCCTGATTCTAACCTCTGCCTCAGTCTCTTTTTCAGGAACCCTACGAGTGTCTATCGCTACAATCTCCTCCTTCAGCATTCCAGACTCACTGAGTGCCTGGTTCTAACCTCTGCCTCAGTCTCTAAGGCTCAATCACCTTTCCTCTGAAACTAGATGCTGGTGCTCACTCTTCGCCCATGTCACTTCTCCCTGGACTCCGCCACCACTTCTTCCCATGGCCAATGAGTTGATGCCAGCTCTTAGTGACCCTGTAGGACAGGACAGCCTGGAGCTCTTTGTGGGAGTGAAAGGCCTCAGTTTTCTCCCTTGGAAAAGCTGCTGGCTTCAAAATTCCACCAGAGACACCTTAAGTCTTTATGTCCATGCCGGAAACCAATTCCAGCAGCCGCAAATCCCTTCCTCTCTCCAGGGCCTATTTTCCTTTTCTCTGTCATCCTTCTGTTTGGAATTCTCTCCTACCTCACCTCCTCCTTCCCCTTTGCCCTTCTGACCCTCCTCCCTATACCCTCCTTCTAAAAGAGGGACACAGTCACCTATCTTGCCACCACTCCTGAGTCTCTGCTGTCTCCAGCCCGGTGTCCTGACACTGCGTGGCAGGTCTCTGTTATTTATGCTTCGGGCCGAACTCACTTAATCTGTTCCATAATTTATAAGACAGCTAACCTTAACATGTCTGAGCTATTGAACAAATACTGGAGAGCGTTTAGATTTGGCTCGTGATGAACACAGGAGCGGCAGCTTGAGGTCTGCCCAGGGACAGAATGGAGAAAGGGTCAGAGGCTGCCTGTTTCTCAGACTAGACATGGTCTTCCCCACGGGACTAGAAGCGCATCCGTGACACACTGAGCTCCTGCACACGGTGGAGCTCACATCAGTCCTGGGGGGAAGCCACAAAGACTTTGAAATCCACTGATCAAGAACTGAACGTCTCATCTCAAGCAAGCCACGTCACTACTCCAAATATGTCAAATAAGGCTGAATAAAACCTGTTTGGCCTCCTCCATTATGATAATGTGTGGATAATACTGATTGCCAGGAGTGTATTTCTTCATTTAATCTTTAATCCCAATTTATCTGCTAGTTAGGTTTAGGACACACTCACTGGAGTTGGGGCTAGGAATATGAGCAAAGGAAATAAAGGAAGATAAGGGACTGATACAAGGGTTTCAAACTCCTAAGGAACCATTATCCTATAGGAATCTGTACAGGTGTGAGGAAAGAGGAACCATCCCCCAGTAAAGCAGCTAGTCACGCCCTGGATGTCCACCTTAAATCCAGCCACCATATTCTCAGTCCTTCCCATCTTTTAGCTTTTTGGTACCATTCACCACCCCTTACTCCCAGATCACAGGGACAAGGCTACCCTCTTCCTAACAGTGTCCCTTTGGAAAACGAACTGAATCACAGACAGAGACCACAAAGACAAGTAGTTAATGCTGAGCCCTTTGAGTCACAGGTCCAGACGCTCCAAAGAAAAATTGGAGACGAGAGGAAAAAGAAACATTTAAAGTTGGTTGGTTTTCTCGCATCTGTTGAATGTAATCAAATGATACCATAGTAATGCGGGGCTCTAAGACCGCTCCCTGCCGATGCTGTTGTTAGGTGCCATTGATGTTCTGACTCATCGAGAACTTACGTGCAGCAGCAGGAAACACCGTCCAGTTCTGTGCAAACTTCACAAACGTTGCTACATTTGAACCCACTGCTGAAGCCATTGTGTCAACCCATCTCATTGAGGACCTTTCTCGTTATCTCGGCCACTCTACTTTACCAAGCACGATGTCCCTCTCCAGGGACTGGTCTCTCCTGACATGTCCAAAGTGCCACCTGACAACATGTCCAAAGACCACTCTTGAGATGTAGAGTATTTAAAGAGAGAAGTACATGGCAACACGTTCTGTTTACAGGAACGCTGCCTCTACCCCCAGCCACCTAAGTCAGAGAGCAAGGAACTTTAAAACGACTCCCTCTCCCCCCTCACACCCTCCAAATCCTGTCAGTTCTACCAGCTAAGCTGTTTCTTCTGTCCCTTCACTTCCTGCAGCAAATTCTCTCTGTCGCTTAAGACTTCCACAAAGCCCAGTGAAGGCGTCTTACATAGAGCCTTTCCATTGTGAATGCGCATACAAATCATTTGAAGAGCTGTGAAAGATAGAGTCCTGGCTCCCACGCGGGGACTCTGCATCTTTGGGTGTGTCACGGGGCGTTGTTGTTGCTGTCTTGGTTCTCCTGCAGGCGTGGTAAGCTTATGTAGAACAGCATGTAACCCTGTCCAGGCCTAGATGCTTCTCTTCATCGTCGTGGATATGCTTGAGACCCTGGTGAGGCCATCGTGTCAGCCTGTATCTTTGAGTGCGTCCCTTGCTGACTCTATTTTACCAAACAGGATGTCTCTCTTTAGCGCTTGGTCTTTCCTAGTGACATATGCAGTCGAACGGCCCCTGTGGATCTCCAAGACTGTAACTCACTGCAGGAGCAGGAAGCCTCACCTTTCTCCCCCAGAGCCGCTGGTGCTTTCTACTTGCAGACCTTGCAGTGAGCAGCCCAACCCATACTTTTTCCACCCCAGGAGCTCCCTTTAAGTCACAATTGACTGGATGGCAGTGAGTTTGGGTTTTTGTTGGAATGACATATCCAAACTAAGCAAGCTGAAGTCTTGCTGTTCTCACTTCTAAGGAGCATTCTAGCTGTGAATCTTCTGACAGTGACTTGTTGTCTAATCAACCCATCATATTAAAAATTCATTGACAATACCACAATGTAGTAGAGTGAAATTTCTTAAGAGTTCTTCTACCCAAACCTTTCTGTGTTAGTCTGGGTAGACTAGAGAAACAAATTCATAGAGACACTCATATGAGTATAATAAAGAGCTTTATATACAAAAGCAATTGAATATTTACTCTTGTATATAAAGCCCAGTCCAGATCAAGTCCATAAGTCCAATATTAGCCCATCTGTCCAATACCGATCTATAAAGTCCTCTTCAGGCTCATGAAACACATACAATGATGCCAAATGCATGAAGATCACAGGCCAGTGGATGGGAGGTCTTGTGGATTCAGTGGTGTTGTAAGCATCTCAGCACTGGCAGGGGTCTCCATGTGGCTCCTCCAGCACAGGGCACTAGCATAGTTCCATATGTCTTGTCAGCTACAATGCCTCCCAGGGAGTCAATCTGTATCCTGCCAACAAGCCATTAATCTCTTCAGCGCCTCTAATGAAGTCATCAAGGTGCGACCTGATTGACAGGCTCAACTCCACCCCTTCACTCTTAATCCTCTCAAATTGACAACAGATTGTATAACTCCCACCGCTCTAACTCCCATCAGATGACTGGGTGTGACGAGATAAACAGGGCATTTTCCTCACCAGCCCCTGGCTATCAGGATAAGCCATCTCTGAAGCACGAGCAGAGACAGAAAGCGCAGGACCATCTGAAGCACAGATTATAGATCTGTCTGAAGTGGTGGAGACCAAAACCATAAGGACCAGAGACTGGCACAGAGATGGAGCAAGCCGAGCAATGCCGAGATTATGGGACTGTGAAACAGATGCCAAGTGAGCATCCTGACCCGAGTAGGCAGAGACCAAGGGCCTTCCTGGCTAAAAGGCTGAGGGCCGGAGATAGATTTGGTGGCTGCTGTGGACCGATGACTATCTTCACAGTTTACTGCTACTGACTTGTGGTAACTCTCAACAGACCCCAAATTGAAAGAATTCAACACTGCTACCACCACCACCACCACAAAATGCAAGCCTTGAGTTGCAATATTGACAGTTATAGTGTCAGCAAGGTCAGAAGTTCAAATTCACCTTGCAAGGACCTAAGTGGAAGGAAGTTTGAATATTGACTTCTGATTGAATTTTTGCCCAACACCTCAGTAACCAGCATGAGTTTAAAGAAACGATTTATCCTCTCTAGCATGAATTATCTTATTTGTATAATGAGAGTAACAGTGTATACAGCATGAAATCATTGAGATAATTAAATGAGATAAGTATTTGGCAAGCACATAGTAAAAGCAAACATTTTTTTAGTTCTCACATTCTTTGTCATCTTGGCCCTTTTTAGCCAAACCAGCCACTTTTTGATATAAGAATGATCATCACCATCAATTTATGGGTGAGAAAGCTGAAGCAACTTGGATTAAACAGCCAGAGGTAGCTCCTGAGCCAAAGATTCATGTGCAAACAGTTCACTGACAGGTGCAGAGAACACATGTAGAAGGAAGGAAAGAGTCCCTTTGGAAGCCAATTAAGATTAGATGCTTGTTTACCTCTATCCTAAACTACCACAGTGGGCAATTGAAGTCTTAATCCTACAGAGAAATGATTGAAACGGGTTCAAAATAAAGGCCTTGGATCATCCCAGCCAGGATTCAAGGAAACCGTCTGTCAGCCGAGCCCTGGTGACACTGCCAACCAAAATTTCAGGTTTCAAACCACCATCAGGTCCATGGGTGAACCATTTGACAGCCTAATTTTGTTCACATTTATAACCTTGAAAATCCTCTGGGGCAGTTCTACCTTGTCCTATAGGATCACGATGAATTAGAGTCTACTTGATGGCATTGAGTTCATCCATCAGTCATTGGCTAAAATTTGTCTTGAAGAGACATAAATTCCCAGGACCTTGGACCCTACAATGCACGTGGAGAAGTGAGTTCTTGCAGACGTGCAACAAAGATACAGGTACTCGCTGTGGGGAGTTGGGCTGGAATGCATGGAAAAGTAAGGATGTGTGGAACAAGAACTGACAGTCTCTACTAAAGATCCCAGAGGTCAAGTAGCTTGCCCAACATCACATGGCTGTTGCAGGGCAGAAGTGGGATTTGAGTCCGGGCAGCCTGCCTCACCTATAGGCTGATCACATAAAGAGTAGTTCTTATTGTTGTGGTTGTCATTGTCATCATTGTTATTGTTATTTGGCCCACCTCTAGATTAAGACCCACGGACAACTATTCAAGCCATTCATTGTATCTAATATAACAGACCCCACACTGTATTAGAAAGAGTCAGGCTGTTCAAGCTCGAAAGCGCCTTAATGGTATGTGGTTGAGGCCCTCTACTAAACCGTGGCAATTTGGCATCAGCAGTGGTTCCCTTGAAGTTAAAAAAAAACAACTCTGAAGATCCTCTCCTGTAGAGATCTCAGCCTAGGAAACTCGGCAGCAGTTTTACTCTATCCTATTTAGTCGCCAAGAGTCGGAATCTACTCAATGGCAGTGGGAGTTTTGAGCTCTAGCTCTGCCCTGCCTAGCTGGTCAGATCATTTACCCCGTCTGAGATTTTCTCATTTGGAAAAAAGAAAGGTGTTATCTTAGATGACTGCTTAGTGAATTTCTCAGTTTGCCATTCTTGGATGCTTTCACATTGTTCTTCCACCACCATCAGGGTACCCTCCTGGAAGGCCCGGGTCAGTGGGTGTCTCTGTCTTGGCCATCCCCGCCCCTTCAGACAGCAGACTCCTGATGAACCAGAACTGATGGTAATTTATGTTTCACAAAATCCTCCTCATTGGGAACAAGAAGAAATTAAATTGCTCACTGGAGTCGGTAACAGATGGTTGGCTCCATCTTCTTTCTGGCTGGGACCCCCCCAGAGAGAGTAATTGAGGGCATCCTGTCACACAAAAGGGACCGAAGGGGTGAAGGAAACTGAAGGACGGTTGGGAGTCTTCTCTTTGGCACATAAGTCATTCTGATGTCTCCCCATTTCTCAGTGAAGGAGAAAATCAAACAAAACCCGGAAGGAAGTGAAGCGGTTTGTAAATAGGGCGCACTGGGGTGCCTCCAGCATTTTTATTCCACTTTATTTATTTTGCTTTGCTCAGTGTGTGTATGTGTGTGTGTGTGCGATGGAGTGTGTGTTTGAGTGTGTGTCTATCCCAAAGCCAAGTTGGATGTTTCCCAAGCATCTGGTCTAGGAAATTCAGTTAGACTAGTCTCAAGGAAACCCTTGCATGTCTCTGGGGGCTGGCTGTATCCTATTCATCTTTGCAACTTCTGGCTCCCCCCAAAGCCTCCAAAATGCTAGTTATAACCCCAGGTGGCACAATATTAGTGTCCTTATCTTACACATCTCTACTATTCCTTCACTGGGGGAGAAATGAGGGGAAAGTTGAAATTGTGAGTTCAAGCAACTGGCTTGACCCCAGCACCCCTGCTGACAAATATCCACACACAAAATCCTTTGTGTCTCCAAATGCTTCCTTTTGTTCTCCCTGAGCCTGCCTTCAGGACCTGGAACCCAAACTTCAGCAGAATATCAGAGCTTTCCTCCAAGGCATAGGTCGCTGTGATAGTCTAAGTATGTTAGAGAAACAAATCCACAGCAACTCATGTATAAAAGAGAGTTTTATATAAAGGTTAAGTGCGCATCAAGAAAACATCCCAATCCAGTGCTGCCGAAGCCCACAAGTCCAACATTAACCCATATGTCCAACATCAGTCCACAAAGTCCTCCTCCATCTCACAAAACAGACACAACAATGATGCCGACTGCAGGAGGAAAGCCAAGTCAGTGAATGTGTAAGCATCTCAGCACTGGCAGGGGTCTCCACACGCTGCTCCAGCACCCAGGGCTGCATCGGGGTAGGTCCATGTGGCTTCTCCTCAGGGATGTCTTGCAGGAAGTCAGCCTTGTAAACTGAAGCAGGGAACTTCTAAGGCAGCTGCACCCTGGTGTGACCATCACAAATGAAGAGACCCTAGAACTAGAAAGGCTGGAGGCTCACTGGGCCATTTGTCTCTCTGCCCTTCAATTAACCCCACATGTGTCTATTGGCCAGGTTGGCACAATAAACTAATTCAGTCTCTCTGAGTCAGAACCAACTCTATTGCACCTAACAACCTCTGAGGCCAAGTCTCAAAGAAGCTTGTTTCAGAGGAAATCTCAAAGGAGTACTGCTTGGGGCAGAAAAGGCCATCGGGTCAGGTAAGCCTCCATTCTAACCCGAACTCTGAAACTGACAAGCTCTGTGTCCTTGGGCAAGTTACTTAGCCTTTCTGATCTCACTCTTAGAATCTTTAAAACGGGAATGATGGCACATTATTTTGAGTATTATGGGAGAGAACTTGGGCAGGCAGCTTGCAAAGGCTTAATAAGTGTTTGTTCTTAGCACAGACGCTCATATTTAGAAGAAACAAAATCCAAAATTTTATGTCACTCTTCTAGATGTGTCAACCACCGAGCTAGTGGTATACGGGGCACAATTTAAACACACTTCGCCCCTCTCCTTTTTGGGGGTTCTTCCCAACTCTCCCACCACGTACCTCCCCTCACACACTGACACATTCTTCTCCTTCACTCCAGAGAATAGATAAAGGACACTAGTGAAAAACTGGAGAATTCTGAATACAGGCTTGAATTTAGTTCATAGGCATGGGCCAGTGTTTTACTTCTTCATTTTGACAAATGTACCATGGTAAGGCCAGAGGTCAGCTTCCATGGGGCCTGCGGAAGAGTAGGTGGAAACTCCTGGTGCCATGTTTGCAAGTTCTCTGTAAACTTGATTATTCTAACATACAAGTTCAGTTTTTCTAAAGCTTGAGTATAAATAAACAAATAACCATGCTTGCTATTCCAAAAGAAGTTTAACAACTAGTACTTTTCACCACTTGAACATAATAATCATAGTTATTGTTCTCACTCCTAAATAGCAGTCTATGCTGAAATATCTCATTTCTGTTTTCTTTTAACTCCCAGGCATGTGACTAGTTGTGATAGTTTACCACAATCCTCAATATAATACAAGTAATACAGGAAAAACCAAAAGCCAATATGGTAGTCAATGGAGAATAGGCAAAAACAATCCCACAGAAAAAGGGGACCAGATAAAGATGCCCCTTGTCCCCACTTTTATTTAACTAAAGGTCCTAGCTAACAACACAGGCAAAGGAAAGACATTGAATGTATTTGTTTGGGAAAAGGAGAGATGAAACTATCATTAATGCACATGCTGTGATTTGATATATGGAAACTCCCAAAGCTCCACAGAAGGCTGCTGGATGGGAAAGAGGAACATGGCAGGGTGGCAGGAGACAAGACCAGGAAACAGAAGTCTATTGGATTGCTATATACCACTGATGAGACCGCGGAAGAGGAAATAAAAAAAGTAGTACCCTTACAATAGTCAAGCATAAACTGAAACATCTAGGGATATACCTGACCAAAAAAACAAAAGCTATGTATGGGGAAAACTACCAGAAGAAATCAAGAGTAATCTCCACAAATGGAAGAATATCCCATGCTTGTGGATCAGAAGACTTTTCTAATACATAAAATATGTCAGTCCTGCCCAAGGCACTATATAAGTTTAATGCTCTCCTGGTACATATAACAACATCTTTCTTCAAAGAATTAGAAAACTGACTTCCAACTTCATAGGGAGAGGGAAGAAGCCCAGAATTAGCAGAGAACTCCTCAAGAAGGACAAAATCGAAGGGCTTGCTTCACCTGACTTTAGAACCTTATATAGCCACAGTGGTCAAAACAGCATGGTACTGGTATAATGACAGATATTCAGACCAATGGAAAAGAACTGAAAACCCAGAAATGAAATCATCAGCATACAGAAAATTGACCTTCATCACAACACAGTTCACAAGTGAAAACAAGGAATTGGAAACAACCCAAATTTCTATCAACAGACAAATGGATTAAAAAGCTGTGGTACAAGTGGGACAAGAGGAAAGTTAAATGATATAGAGGAAAGAGCTAGGAGGCAAAGGGCATTTATAGAAGTCGAAATAAAGGTGTGTACATATGTAAATATATTTATATATGAGGATGGGGAAATAGATCCATGTGCATATGTTTATCGGTTTAGTATTAAGGTAGCAGTGGGATATGGGACCTCCACTCAAGTACTCCCTCAATGCAAGGATATTTTCTTCTATTAAATTGGCATTCTATGATGCTCACCTTCCCAACACAATCGCTGAAGATAAAGCAGGTTAATAAGAACATGTGGTGAAGAAAGCTGATGGTGGCCAGCTATCAAAAGATATAGTGTCTTGAGTCTTAAAGGCTTGAAGGTGAACAAGTGGCCATCTAGTTCAGAAGCAACAAAGCCCACATAGATGAAGCACACCAGCCTGTGTGATCACGAGGTGTCAAAGGGATCAGGTATCAGGCATCATCAGAACAAAAGAATCATATCATGGTGAATGAAGTGGGGAGTGTAGAGTGGAGACCCAAAGCCCATTTGTAGGTCACTGGTACAGATAGGAACTGGAAACACAGGGAATCCAGGACAGATGATCCCCTCAAGACCATTGGTAAGAGTGACAATATCGGGAGGTGGAGGCAAAAGGAGGAACTGATTGATTACAAGAATCTACATATAACCTCCTCCCTGGAGGGTGGACAACAGAAAAGTGGGTGAAGGGAGATGTCAGGCAATGTAAGACATGACAAAAATAATAATTTATAAATTATCAAGGGCTCATGAGGGAGCAGGGAGGGAGGGGGAAAATGAGGAGCTGATCCTAAAGGCTCAAATAGAAAGCAAATGTTTTGAGAATGATGATGGCAACTAATGTACAAATGTTGACACATGGATGGATGGATGGATTGTGATAAGAGTTTTATGAGCCCCCAATAAATGATATTTTTAAGAAAAGGGCCCCCAAAACATCAAAAGGGATGCAGATGATCTTTTCAACAAGTGGATATCTGCCTGCAGAAAAATGAAGCAAGACACTCACCTCACAAGAATAAACTCAAGGTGGATCATAGACCTTGAAGTAAAAACCTAAACTAGTAGGGCCAATAATGAAGGAATTGGGCAAACCTAAGAACTTTGTCAGAAAGAATACATAGGCTATCAGAAATAAGGAAGGCCACAAATACAGGAAGCACAAATTGGCAAATGGGATATACTGAAGATAAAGCACCTGTGTACATCGAAAGAATTTGCCAAGAGAGTAAGAAAAGAGCCCACAGACTTTAGCAATGACACATCAGACAAAGGCCTTATTACTAAAATCTACAATACTCTGATAGCCTACAATAAGAAGAAAAAAATAGCCCATTGAGGAGGTGGGCAATGTACCTGAACAGAAGCTTCACAAGGGCAGGAAATTCAAATGGCCAATAAACATATGAGAAAGTGTTCCTGATCATTAGCCATGAGAGAAATGAGGTACCACCTGACACCCTCAAAGAGAGCCCAACTCAAAAAATCAGAAAGCAACAAGTGTTGGAGGGGCTGTGGGGAGATAGGAACTCTGATCCACTGCTGGTGAACCTGTAGGTATGTACAGCCACTATGGGAATCGATTTGGCAAAACCTAAAACAAATGGAAATTGAGCTACCATACAACCCAGCATTCCCCCTACTGGGCATATACCCAGAGGAGATAAGAAACAGACCATGGCCAGACATCTGTGCTCCAGTGTTCCTCACAGCACAGTTCATGATCACAAAGAGTTGGAAACAACCTACATTTCCATCCATGGATGAATGGATTTTCAAACTCTAGTAGATACATACAGTGGAGTACCACGCATCTCCCCAAAGCAGTGATGAACACATGAAGCACATCATTGCATAGGAAGAGTTGGGAGAAATTATGCTAAGGAAAGTGAGCCAAGCACAAAAGTCAAGTACAACAGGAGCCCACCGACATAAGCCTAAAAATCACAGGGGGCCTAGGGGAAAGCCAGTACACGCTTAAACCCCAGGGTGAAGCCAAGGCAGTCTGGCAGGGATCAGACCCAACCCACGGATGCATATGGCAACCAACTAAAAATGAGGGTGGAGAAGATGTGGATAGTGGGAGAACAGGCCACTAATTCACCTAGAGGGAGGGAGGGTATTGTTTAGGTCTACGCAGGAAAGAGAGCGAGGGATCAGACCTCAGCCTTGTAGGCCAGGCCGAGAGGGCAGCATACAGGCATGAAGCAGCGAACTAATGGAGAAGTCAGCAGGACTAGCCCCAATCCCAGCTATGCCAACCTCCTCCCTAGAAGACTGTGCTACAGAAGACAGCACTGAAGATACAGGCCAGGGACAGTGGTGGGGCTGCCCAGACCACACAGGAGCAAACTAAGAGGGAAAGAGAGAGAAAGTGGGCCCCATCCTGGCCCACCAACCCCCAAGGACAACACTCCTGCTCAGAGCAGCCAAGGCACAGAGAGGACCATAGGGCCAGTCCCACCATGAGATATCACGTCCCTTCACTGACCCACAATACTGCTGGGGCAGCACCAGAGACACAGTGTGAGAATTGTGCCTGATCTAACCCCCGCACCCCCGCCGCACACACACAGGGTCACAACATGAAGGAGTGCAACAGAGCAGCAATGGGAGCAAAGCAACAAAGTCCCCAAGGAATCCCGAAATTAGACTTCAGACTCAGGGGGCAGGGCTTGGCACCTCATCAGACTTGATCAGAAAACATACATAAGGGGCAGCAGACAGACCTGGAACTATTTATAGGCCCTATTTTTTTCCTTCTTTTTCAAGTCTATCCATATAAGATAGGCAAGATAAATAATTCCAAGGAGAAAACAGAACTGACCCTTCCAGGGAGACAGGGGAACGGGGGAGTGGGGGGAAAGGGAGGGGCAAGCAACAAACCCAGGGACAAGGGAGCAACAAGAGATCTAAAATCAATGATGAGGAAGGTGTAGAATGCTTGGTAGGATTTGATCAAGTGCAACGTAGCCTTGAATGTCGAATGAAAGTCAAGCATGATAGTGGAACAGGAGGAAAGTAAAAGGAAATAGAGGAAAGAACTAGGAGGTAAACAACATTTATAGAGGTATAAATATAGGCATGTATATATGTAAATATATTAATATAATGATAGGGATATAGGTCTATTTACATATATTTATAGGTTAAGTATCAAGGTAGCAGATGGACATTGGGCCTCTACTCAAGGTCTCCCTCAATGCAAAAACACTTTGCTCTAATAACCTGGCATTCCATGATGCTCACCTTCCTGAAATGATCACTGAAGTCAAAATGGGTGCACAAGCAAATGTGGTGAAGAAAGCTGATGGTGTCTGTCTGTTAGAAGATATAGTATCTGGGGTCTTAAAGGCTTGAAGTTAAACAAGTGGTAATCTATCAGGGAAGCAACAAAGCCCACATGGAAGAAGCACAGCAACCTACCCCAAACAAACAATCATTGAGGTGAAGGAGGATGGTTGGAGTGGAGACCCAAAACCCATCTGTAGATAATTGGACATCCCCTCACAGAAGGGTCACAAGGAAAGGACAAGCCTGCCTGGGTGCAGTATAGCACCGACAAAACACACAACATTCCTCTAGTTCTTCCATGCTTCTCCCCACCCCCACCCCTACCCCCACTATCATGATCCTAGTTCTACCTTACAAATCCAACTAGACCGGAGCACGTATACCGGTACAGGATAAGAGCTATCTAGTACACGGAATCCAGAACAGATAAATTCCTCAGGAACAATAATGGGAGTAATGATACCATGAAGACAGGGGAGAAGTGGGAAAAAGGGGGAACCGATCACAATGATCGATGTATAGCTCCCACCCCACCCCCCGGCCAAGGGGACAAACAACAGAAACATGGGTGAAAGGAAACAACAGTTGGTATAAGATATGAAAATAATAATAATTTATCAGGGGCCATGAGGGTGAGAGGTTGGAAGAGGGAGGGAAAAAAGAGGAGCTGATACCAAGGGGTCTAGCAGAAAGAAAATGTTTGATGAAAATGATGATGGCAACATATGTACAAATATGCTTGATACGACTGATGTATGGATTGTTATAAGAGCTGTAAGAGCCCCCAACAAAATGATTTATTAAAACAACAACAACAAAAAAGTGTTCTGTCTTTCACACAGTGCTGTCTTACCACTGGTCTGTGACTCTCTGGGAAAGTATTTGAGTTGTCCTTCTCTGACAGGTTTCCACCTTGCACAGGTTCTGGTTTTAATGTAATAAACACATCTGCATCTTTGTTGGGAATGGATTCAGCCTCTTCTTTGTGGATGGTGGTGGGGGTGTTGGCTGTCAAGCCAGTCTACAACTCACAGTGAGCCCTTGCACAAGCTAACCGAACGCTTCCTGGTCCTGGGCCAACCCTACGGCGGGCCTAGACCCTTCATCATACAAACACGCAAGCTTCACTCGTAGACAGGGGGCATCAATGCTTGAGGGGCATGGTCCAGAAGCTAGGTCTCCCTCATGGAAGGAGGGAATCCTACCACTAAGCCACCAGTGGCCCCTTTGTGCATAAGGGAATCATTATATTTGGGTGCTTTTTCTAATGTTGTTCTTGGGATTAATATTAAACTCCTAATGATTTGATGAGGTAAATCTCTGCATCCCCATGTAACAGTTGGAGATGTTGAAATTGCAGCAGGTAATGAGACAACCCTATGAGGCAGTTCTTCCTGGTCGTACAGGGTAGCTGTGAGCCAGAATCCACTCCACAGCACTGGGAGAGAAGGCAATGAGACTCACCCCAGGGGCACCCACACGCAGGCCATTCTTTGGGGCTGCAGAGGTCATGCACCTGGATCTGGGTCTACCCCATCCTAGGGCCTGGCAACGGACAGATGCTGTGGGGCCAAGGCCCTTTCAGGTAAGGGTCAGTGTTTCCTGCCGCAACTGTCTGGTTTCCTGTTTCTACGATTTACACCTCCCAAGTGACCCGTGCACACATGCTCCTCTGCTGGCCTCTGTGGAAGATGCTGCTGGCTGGAAGATGTTTAAATGTGGATGTCTGGCCAGAGGTGCTCTCAGAAAAATCTCTTCCGGAGGAGCATGAGCTCTTCCGTCTAGGAATGACAAACTGCTAAAGAAGCAGCAGTCTCTTGCGCTTGCGTAGCACACGCCACCAGACAAAAGACCTTTCTTCCATAGTAACACGCTGCTTGTTATTCCCAACAACCTGGGATAAGGCATGGAGGCCACAGCCCTTTGGTTCCCCTATTTCCCTGAGGTACGGAAACTCAGGCCCCAAGAGGTAAACCAACTCTACAAAATGTGTCTCCAGCTGACCCAGAATGTCCTATCACAATCACAAGGTCAACCGTTTGCAACCACCAGCTGCTCCTCACACAGAAGAGGCTCTCTACTCCTTTAAAGAGTTATAGACTGGGAAACCCGGAGGGGAAGTTCTCCACTGTCCTATAGGGTCGCTACAAGTTGGCAAGGAATCAATGGCAGTGAATTTTGAGAGCCTTTTAGAATGATCCTCAGGCATAATTGCAGAAGGCGTTTTCTTCCAGACTAAGCCATCATCTCTCTTTACCTGGAACTGGCTGTAACCCTGAGAGTCCCGGGCCCATGAAGTTAGAACGGTTGGCCAACCTATGACTTCCCTGATTGTCCTCCCAAGCCACGTCCCTTTACTCATTATGGAAATGTGTACATATCCCATGATTCCCTTTTGCAGCACTCCTTACCACTGTAATGAAGCAATCATTTGGAAAGTGTGCCCTTTCATTGTGTCTTGCTCGCTGTTCTATAAGCATCGTGCAAGCTTTTTCCTCATCTGTAGTCTTGGTTCCTAGCATATTACACTATGCAAAGGGGTCAGTAGTTCAAGAGATCTTTGTTGAATAAATGAGCTAATGAACAACTTGCCTGGCAAATGCTTGTTATTTAAGGATATCCAGCGACTCTCCTTGCGCAGAACAATATTACCCCAAAATGTTTTCTTCCAGGAGTTGACAGTATGAATTGCCAAAGAAAAGGGATTTCCTTGGTGAACTAAGCACCAGAACTCTGGGTTAAGCAGAGTTCATTAGGTGTCTTTTTTTTTTCTACTGAGCAGTTATTTATTACTAAAAAAAATGTACTCTAAAAGGTTGAGGGTTCTGTGTTGTAAGTTCTATACCATTGGCTAAATTAATGGCACTATCAATAGAATTATGATGGGGATGAATTATAATGTTCCCTACCATAAAATGATAATGATGTCTCCAAATTGAACCACAGACAAATATAAACACAAGTATTTGAATGCATTGGGGGTTCCCACTTAAACATAGCTCTAATTTAAGAGCAATTAGTTCTTACACATGGACCTATTTGATGCTTGTCCTCCCGCAGAGATCACGGAAGACATAGGTACTACAGAAAAGTGTGGTGAAGAAACCAGATGGTACCTGGCTATCAGAAAAAATAATGTCTGTGGTCCTGAAGGCTTAACTTAAAACAAGCAGCCCTCTGAGTGAGGCATCACCTAAGCCCACATGGAAGAGGCACCACAGCCTGTGTGATCCAAGGATTATAAATAATAAAAGCCAGATCTGAAGGAGGAAATGATATCAGAATTTAAATTGTGAACACCTGCTTTACAGAAGGCTGTGGATGACGGTGGAAGCTCAAATATCCCCACGTAGATAAAGCCTCTGGTGAATTCTTCTGAACGTAGTCCAGGGATGAGTAGCCTTACTCAGAAGCAGAGAGCATTGTAAAGCAGATGTGGTTAGGTGAAATGTAACACCTCATCATTTGATCTCCCTTTGACCCATTTTTAAGTTGTTTCGGTTTTCAATATTTGTCTGCTCTCTTTTCTATTGAGGTTTTTCTTTGTTTTGTCATTGTTATTTTTTAAATTCATTTCTTGTTTGTGTTTGTATGGGTTTCTGTGTGTGAAATCCAAGTTAAGTAAATCAATAGATACCGTAATTGGATTTATAGTTCCTTGGGAGCACATCAAGGAAGGTCAGAGGGAAACTGAGAAGCTAATAACAGTGCGTGTGGGAAAGAAGAAAATATTCTGAAATTGGTTGTGGTGATGATTTCACAACTCTTCCTAATATTATTGAACTATTAAATTGTATGATGTGTGGCTCATATGCCATTAAACTATTAATAATTCATTAGTTTAAAGGTTGAGGGTTGGAGAGGGATGGCGATGGGAGTGAGGAATAGGGGTTGGAGTTAAGTATATTTTGTGTGTTCCAAACACTTTGACCATGGACCTTTTTCACCACAAGCATTTGGGAGTTGGAGGAGGGTGGGCAGGGGGGAGCAGGAGCAAGCTTCTGGTCTTAAAATATCCTTTATAAAATGCTGAACTAGGTAAATAGCATATCTATTTGCTACCACCTCCATTTCCCAAGTCCCTCCAGGATCTGTGGTCTCTATTATTGCTATTGATGTCATCATTGTTATTCCTTGTCAATGGATAAGAGGAAGCCGAGGATACGCTCTGCCTCTCCCATGACTCTCCAAAATCCCACACCTGTGCCCTCCATGGCAATGATGGTTCCCAAAAATAAATGCCCATACTGTGCTGGCTTGTCCCCCCAAAGAGTCTTGAGGGCTGACTAGGCTGCCCAGCTTATTCCTCCCGAAGCCCCCCTAGCACCATTCCTTCCTGACCCACCCTCAGCAGCCCCTACCCCATGATCCCTACTGGATAGTGAAAGGCAGATTTGGGGCCATCCCATGAGGCTGCTGGTAGTACCCTTGTTTTGTTAACTAAGAACTGAGACCTCAGCAGCAAGGTAGCCAGATGCCTGCGTAGTTCAGCAACCTCCTTGGTCATTATTCACCAGTAATGACTGATTAGTCACACAACGCCTGCAGAGGAAGGAAAATCAAGAAAGGGTTTGCTGAGCTGCCTGTGAATGCTTTAAACAACGGTAGCAAGCGAGGGAAAGCACACCTGCTCCTAAGGGGATAGAATGATGGTGCGTTTTAAAGTAAATTTAACACTGTTTTGCAATACATCAGCCAATGGATAGGTGCAAAGCCATTTGTCAAAAAGAAAAAACATTAAGACTTGACTGAGCTTGCACTGTCAGAAAGGACACAAAGCTAAATTTCACTGAGCACCTTCGACATGACAATTTCTTATGAGATACACTCATGGACTTATTCTCTCCTCAACAAATGCTTATCAAGCATCGGAGAGGGTGGTGCAACCGTTTGTACTAGACTGTGTAACCCGAAGGTTGATGGTTCAAACCCACCATCCTCTCTGTGAAAGAAAGACAACAATCTGTTCCCATGCCGATGACTGCCTAGAAAGCCCTTTGGGGTCATTGTACTCAATCACCTGGAGTCAGAATTGATTCAATGGCACCTAAGAGCAAAAGCCTTCTAGGCACGAGAGATGGAATGGCTAGCACAACAGACATCCCTCGGCCTTCATATGACACAGTGAGAGGGAGTAGGACTAATCAGGCAAGAAACTAGAATAAGTGCCACGAAGGAAAGTAAGGAGAAATAGATGGTGGTGGTGACAAATGAAAACTGAGTTGCTGTGATCTTGTATGAGCAATCAGGGACTACTTTCCTGAGATGGGGACATTCTGGGTGGAAATCTAAAGGATACGTAGAAATTCTTTCATTTGAACCTTGCAAGATAGGCATTAAAATGCCACATGCCAAGATGCAAGCTTTCAGTAGCAGCAAAGTCAACCAAGAGGGACATATAAAATAATAATAATAAACGTATTGTGCATGATGTAAACACCAGAAGTAGCAGAGACCTAGAGTTGCTTTCTTCCGGGGTTTAAGAATGTCATCCAGAAAGATGATTTTTCCATTTTCAACCTTGGTGTTTGTCCTCCTTTGGGTGTGGCTTGTCCTTCTGGTCTGGTTGCCCTCGTGCAGTATTTGTCACAACGCTGGGCATCACAGGGAAGGACAACATTCTAAGTCAGTGTCTCCTCTTCTAAGATTATTTTCTTCTCCTTTTCCAAAGCTTCCCTCCCCCAGGGATCCCGCTCCTGTCTCCATGGTCAGAAGGTCATCTCTTGCCTTTTCCTATGAAAATTACCAGCAAGAGAGAAGGAAGTATTATAATCTGCTCAAGATTAACTCAATGGGGTTTGGGAGGGCTTTGATTCCTCCCCTCCCCACCAAAGTTTATGATGATTAATATCTAAATAAAAACAGGACTCTAACTTGAAGCAACCATGACAAGACATTGTCGCACATATTTTGGACATGTTACCAAAAGAGACCTCATTCACTCACTCACTCGCTCGCTCACTACCATGGAGTCAATTTCAACTCATAGCAACCCTATAGGACTGAGTAGAACTGCCCACGGGCTTTCATAACTGTGAATCTTTATGGGAGTGGAAAACTTCATCTTTCTCCTGAGGAGCATCTGGTGGTTTTGAACTGCTGACCTTCCTGTGAGCAGCTCTAGGTGTAACCCAGGACTCCTAGAAAGGACTTATGCTTGGCAAAGTAGAAGCTCAAAGGAAAAGAGAATCTTCAATGAGGTAGATTTCCCCAGTGGCTGCACCAGTGGGCACAAACATAACAATAATGAATATGACGCAGGTCTGTTGTAGGTTGGGTTGCTTTGAGTCAGAACCAACTAGATGATGCCAAAGAAGTAAGTCAGACACAGAAGGATAAATAGTGTCTGATCCCACTTATGGGACGTAATCAAGAATAAGAAAATGTATGTTGTTGTCATCATTAGGGACCTTTGGGTCATTTCCAACCCATAGTGACTGTGGTAGTCACCTAATCTGGTGTCAATGTAAGGATTAAGCATGTAGGGGTGGAGTCAAGGCTGTCAATCTGGAGATAGCCAATGAGACTTCTGTGTGGGCATGACCTTCTCCTGAGATTTCTGGGAAATCTTGTACTTCCTTGGAGGCAGAAGACACTTCTCTCTCTCTCTCTCTCTCTCTCTCTCTCTCTCTCTCTCTCTCTCTCTCTCTCTCTCTCTCTCTTTCTCTCTCTCTCTCTCTGTTACTTCCTGGGAGACATGGCAACCAACAAGACCTCTGAAGCCAGAGAAGCCATGTAAAGACCCCTGCCAATGCTGAGATGCTTACAATGCCACTGGATCCAAAGACTCTCTACCCAATGGCCTGTGATAGTCCTGTAGTTAGCATCATTGCATGTGTTTCATGAGTCTGAAGAGGACTTTACAGATTGCTGTCAGACATATGGGCTAATGTCAGACTGACGGACTTGATCTGGACCTGGCTGGGATGTTTTCTCAATGTTCAATTCCTCTTATATATAAATCTCTTTCTTATACACATATGTGTGTCTTATACACATATGTGTGTCCATGGATTTGTTTCTCTAGTCTACCCAGACTGACAGAGCGACTCTGTGTAAAACAGAATGAAGCACTGCATAGTCCTGGGCCGTCCTCACAATTGTTCCTTGCTAAAGCTCATTGTTGCAGACACTGTGTCCATCCATCTCATTGAGGATTTTCCTCTGTTTTGCTGCTGCTCCACTTTACCAAGCATGATGTCCTCCAGGGACTAGTCTCTCCTGACAACATGTTCAAAGTATGTAAGACAAAGTCTCATCATGCTCGCCTTTAAGGAGCACTCTGGCCGTACTTCTCTCCAGACAGAGTGCTTGTCTGTGGTACTTTCAATATTCTTCCTCGTGACCGCAGTTCAAACACATTGATTCTTATTTAGTCAATGTTCAACTTTCACATGCATATGCAGCAACTGAAAATACCAAGGCTTGGGTACTTCCCACCTTAACCCTCAAAATAATCTCCTTGCTTTTGAACATCTTAAAGAGGTCTTGTAAAGCAGAGTTACCCAATACAGTGCACCCTTTGACCTCTTGACTGCAGCTTCCATGCGCATTGATTGTGGATCAAATCCTTGGCAACGTCAACCTTTTCTCCATTGATCATGATGCTACACGTTGGCCCAGTGAGGATTTGGGTCTTCTTTACATTGAGTCGTAATCAGTGCTGAAGGTTGCAGTCCTTCCTCTTCATCAATAAGTGCTTCAAGTCCTCCTCACTTTCACTAAGCAAGGTTTGGGTCATTTGCATATTGCATAGTGTTAACAAGCCTTCTTCCAACCCTAATGCCACATTCTTCTTCATATAATCCAGGTTTAATTATTTGCTCAATATACAGATTGAATGAGTGTGGCGAAATGATACAACCCTGTCCCATACCTATCCTGATTTCACACCATTCAGTATTCCCTTGTTCTGTTCACAGAATTGCCTCTTGATTCATGTACAAGTTCCACAGGAGCACAACGAAGTGTTCTGGAATCCCATTCTTCTCAAGGCTATCCATAGTGTGTTATGATCCACATAGTCAAATACCTTAGCACAGTCAATAAAACACAAATAAACATCTTTCTGGTATTCTGTTTTCAGCCAACATCCATCTGATATCAACAATGATATCCAGGGACAAGGTAGTGTAATTAATTAATATAGACTCAATGTAAAGAAGTCCAAAATCCTCACAAATGGACCAATAGGCAAATATTCAGAGACTAAATTTTATTAGTGGTTACCATGAGCAAGTATGAAAAAGAAATGGGAGGGAGTCATTGTTTAGTGCAGCGGTTCTCAACCTGTGGGCCGTGACCCCTTTGGGGGTCAAATGACCCTTTCACAGGTGTCTCCCGATTCACAACAGTAGCAAAATTACAGTGATGAAGTAGCAATAAAAATAATTTTATGGTTGGGGGTCACCACAACACAAGGAACTGTATTAAAGGGTCGTGTCATGAGGAAGGTTGAGAACCACTGGTTTAGTGAGTACAGGGTTCCTGTCAAGGATGATGAAAAGTTTGGAAATGGGTTGTGTAACATGATGAACATAAGTAATGTTACTAAACTATATCGGCAGAGGATGAGGGGGCATGGAGAGGAATGCTAAAATGAGAAGTGTTTTGTTATACAAGACTTACCACAATTAAAAACAAAACAAAAGTAAACAAAATGCTTCTATTAACAAGGTAGAAGACAGGACTTTGGCCCACAATCAATTTTCTAATTAGTAAAGAGAGATCTAGAAAGTTAAACAGCTTGCTTCACACAATTTCAGAGTTGAGGACAGATGAATGTGACACCCAGTCCCTGATTGTTTCTCCACGATGAAGCCTGCCGAGAAGCCTGGACCCGACCCAGTGGAGAACGGATGCTGGGCCTCCAGGTCTGGGGCTCGCCCTGATACTGAGTCCGCAAGGGAAGACGACCCAGTGGCTGAAAGCAGGCAGGGATCAACACTGATGAAGGGGCTTCGAAGGTTGATAGGGGGAAAACCCTGTTTTTTAAATGCTTTTGTTGTTGTTTCAAGTTCCTTGTACAAGGGAGAATCATGAGGACAAAGAAGATGATCACAAAACAGCTCTAACTAAGGGCCCCACTGAGGGTCTCAAGCATGTTATTAGAATGAAGCCCCAAGTTGAAAGAGGCTAAGTGATTAAATAAGTGCCCAGTATTCCTCCCATCTCAGCACAGGAGCACATGGCTATCCGAACTGTAAACATGGGAGGCCAGAAGTAGCCAGTAGGCATTCCGGGATAACAGTTCAAAGGTGAGTCATGCACACACGGCAGAGAAGGAAAAAAGACACTATGCAGAGAGGAATGGGAAGCAATGGACAGAGACAGACAACACTGGGAAGTCTGGAAGGCAACAAGGAGCTTTCCACAGGAAAAGAATAGTTAAACCAAAATCCAACAGGGATCGTTGCATCGGTGGGATCCATTCCAAGCATACATGAAGGAATAAGAACGGGAGAGGATTAAATACCAAACGCCAGGGACATTGCTGACTCGTAGTAACCCAGTCCTGTCATCCTCACAGGGAGTATCATTACTAAACTATTGGTATAGTCACTGTGTCAGCCTTCTTCTTGAGGATCTTTCTCTTTTCCACTGGCACACTACCAAGCATGATGTCCTTTTCTAGGGCTGGTGCCTCCTGACAACATGTCCAACTATGTGAGACGAAGTTGCCATCCTCCCTTCTAAGGGAGGATGGTTGTACTTATTCCACTGTAGCTTTGTTCCCCCTCTGGCGGTCCATGGTACTGTTAGTATTTATTCCCAGCGCTATGAGTCACACGCATCCATTCTTCTTCTGTCTTCCTTATTCATTGCCAGTTCTCACCTGGAAGTGTGGGGACTGTAAACCACGGTTTGGATCAGGTACACCTGAGTCCTCAAAGTGACATCCTTGCTCTCTAACACTTTGAAGAGGTCCTGCATAGTAGATTTTCCCAGTACACCACATTGTTTGGTTTCCTGACTGCTGCTTCCATGGGCATTGACTGTGGATCCAAGCAAGATGAATTCCTTGACATCAATATTTTCTCAATTTGTCATGATGTTGCTTAATAGTAAATGATCAAACCGGGGATATTGATTAAAATGTACATAATGGTCGAGCAAATGGCTAATAATAAATGAAAGAATTAATAAATGAGTGGTAAATGAATAAATAAATTCGAGGAAAGGAAGAATGAGTGGGTAAAAAATGAATCAGGAGTTTTGTTGGCCAAGCTGGTATAGGCACACTTCCCTCTGTCTCTTTCTGAGAGAGCCAAAAGGCCAACTCCAAACTCACTGCCACGGCATCGATGCCCCCTCCTATCAATCCTTGCAGAGCAGGGTCGAGTTGCTTCTTTGGGTTTCTGAGACTTGCGGTCATCATGGGAGTACAGAGCCTCATCTTTCTCCCAGGGAAAGCAACTAAAGACGCTGAAAAGAAAGCCTGAAGCCACTCTGTGAAGACCCTCAAGAGTAGATGGTGAAATAAATACAACTGCAAATAACGCCAAACAGGAGGCGACTGTCCTGTAGATTTTGCCTCCACTATTTTCCAACTTAGATCCCAAAGCAGCTCAAAATCTAGGACCAAGAACCAGGGGGAAAAAAACAAACAAGCCCAACCCTACCTATGCCCACCCCTCCCCAGAAAAATGCGCTACAGAGGACAGCACTGAAGATGCAGCCGGGGCGAGGGGCGGGTCTGCCCAGACCACAAGGGAGCAAGCTAAGAGGGAAAGAGAGAGAGAGAGAACCACATCCTGGCCAACCAAGCCCCAAGGGCGACACTACTGCTGGGAGCAGCCAAGGCACAGTTCCTCAATATTTCCTCCCCTACTCAGATTTGTATGTGTTTACCTCATTGATCACATGATATTGGTGTCTGTCCGTTTGTATATTTAGGATTGCTCCGTACATGAAGTCAAGATGGAAAAGCCCTCAGAGACAGTGACAGGAGTGGAGGTTCCCTGAGGGTACAGAAGAGGGGTGGGGAGTGGTGAAGGGAGCTGATAGCATTGATGGTTGTATAACCCCACCCGATGGAGTTGAACAGAGTTGTATGAGAATGGATAGCTGCCAGTGTAAGTGAATCACCACGGGTGCTTCTGCGAATTGGAGCCGTCCACGTCATAGGAAGACTCTGATTGGTTAGATGTGAGTAAACAAACATTCAAAGCCCTGCAGTGTCAGCAGGGCTTTGAATGAACAGCGGAGGAACGGCAATCACCCGCGAGAGATATGACACCTCGCTGGATACCACTGACCCTTGTATAAGCCAAACCCATTTTTCAGCACATTTTTTGTGCTGAAAAACTTGGCTTATACACGAGTATATATGGTAAGTTATCCACATTCCAAAAATTCAATTAACTCAAGTATTATTCAAATTCATGCACCAATCACCAAAGCTAGCGATGGAGCAGTTGAAAAATTCTACCAATGTCTTCAGTTGGAAATTGACCAAACATGCAATCAAGGTGCATTGATAATTATTTACCTTTGGAATGTAGAAGTTGGAAACAAATAAGAAGGAACTGCAGTTGGAAAATAAGGCAGTTGGTAATAGAAATGGAGCTGGAAATTGCAAGATAGAATTATGAAAGGCCAGGGACTTCTTCATCACATATGCCATTTTTCAACAACACATAAAAACTACTATATATGTGTTCTTCTACAGATGGAATATACAGAAATCAAACTGACTACATCTGCCCATCTGTGGGAAGACACGATGGACAAATTAAATCTCAACAGGGAAAACCAGACCAGAGGCTGACTATGAAAAGGGCCATCAATTGCTCATATGTAAGCTCAGGTTAAAGCTGAAGAAAATTAAAATAAGTCCATGAGAGCCAAAATATGGCCTTGAATTTATCCCACCTGAAATTTTAGAACATCTCAAGAACAGATTTGATTCACTGAACACTAATGATAGATGACCTGAGGAGCTGTGGGTTGACATCAAGAATATCACACATGGGAAGGTGAATATCAAAGAGTATCAGGTTCCTAGAACAAAGTGTTCTTGTGTTAAGGGAGGCTTTGAGTAGAGGTCCAAATTCCATCCGCTATCTTAATACTTAATATATAAATATATGTACATTGGCATTTATCCCTTTCAGTATAAATTAGTATATTTACATATATATTACATATATGCCATACCTCTATAAATAGCTTTTGCCTCCTATTGCTTTCCTCAATTTCCTTTCACCTTCCTCCTATCCCACTAGCATGCTCACCCTCCATTTGGCTTTCAGTAATTCCTCTTAAATGCATTGCACTTGATTAAAACCTACCAGGCATTATATGCCCTCCTTGCCATCAATTTTAAATCTCTTGTTGTTCCCTTATCCCTGAGTTTATTGCCTCCCCACCCCACCCCCAACCAGGATTATGCCTCTGACCTAATGCACAGAAGACGTGTGTCCAGAATATATAAAGAACCTTAACCTTTGGTGAATCCCCTCTGCCATTGGCCAGCGACGTGAATAGCTTGCTACCATGCAGAGTGCACTGGGAGGTGGGTTCTTGCAAACGTAGTTAAGCTAAAGGTTTTACATCTTCTCATTCGCTCTCTTGACCCATTTTAAATGTGTTCTAGTTTGAATAGTTTGTGCTTTATTCTCTATTGAGGTATTTCTTTCTGTTTTGTTATTGTTGTTGTTTTTTCTTTCTTTCATGTTTTGTTTGGCATGTGTTTCTACATATGAAATCCAGGACAGGTGAATCTCTAGAGACCATCACTGGGGGTGACGAGGTGGGGGGACATCGAGAACTGAAACAAGGCGTACAGGCAAGGAGCCAGGGTTCTGAAACTGATTGTGATGATGCCTGTGCAACTATTCTTAATCTGACTGAGCCACGGAATTGTATGAATTATAAGCCAATAAAGGTGCTTTTTAAAAAAGGACTCTTAAATCTCAAAGTAAGAAAAGAAACACTCGATTTTTTAATGCAAAAGGTTTGATCAGATCACCCAATAGACTATACAAGTAGCCAAAAAAGCACATGAAAGACCAGTCAACACCATTATGGTTGTTGTGTGCCTGGTTTGGCTCAGAGCTGGAGTCCGTCTTCTCAAATGCTGACTGGAGCCCATGCTCCCCTGCAGACGCACCCCTCGCCTCCCGCAGGCTGCTCTCCAAATAACTGCTACATGGCACTGCACCAGGCTCCCCTCCGCTTCTGAATCGTTAATTGTAGCAAAAAGAAACCCACCCAAATGCTAACCCACCCAACAGCATTTACTACTGGACTTCAGAGAGGTCTCACAGACGCTGAGGAAGAAAATTAAGTAGAGCCAGGCCTCTCAGGAGCTGTGCGCCAATTCTACTCAGCCTGCTTCTCTCAGGGCTGCTCCATTCTCTGGCCTCAGCCTCACACCTGCTCTCTTCTGTTTGAGCATCCGCCTGTACGTGGCTACAGAGCCCAACTCCTAGTCCCCAGGACTTCATGGCCAGGGACAGTTTCATAAGGTTTCTGCTTCCAAATTTGAGGCTGAGAAATCAACTGGCCATACAATGCTGAGCTGGCATGAAATGTCCAAATCTGGCCCAGCCCGCAATCAGGGGTGATGTGCAGGATCAAATGGCCAGTGCCCGTGGCAACAAACCCATGACGGCTGAGTCTGTCTTGCATGGCGACCCCATGGCTTACAGAGAACTGTCCCACAGAGTTCTTGACTTTAGCAATCTTTAGAAGCAGAACACCCAGGCTTTCTTCCATGATGCTGGGTTCAAACCACCAACCTTTAGATTAGTAGTCAAGGGCAAATCACTTGCATCACCCAAGAACTATGTGGCAAGGTCAGTGCAGGGAAAAGTGCCTCTCAGTTGCCTAGGTGATAATATCAGGCTACCGTCACAACAATTCTCGAGCAATTGAAATCTGGAGGCAGCCATGGAAGCCTTAGCATGAAGACATGCTGCCCAGCTGTTTAACTGGGGACCAAGAAGTCTTTACAGACTAATAGACTCACAGAGATGAGATCCTGAGATCCGCAGGCTGACTGGTACCAGAGGCCTTGAGGCGCCACTGACCCAGACTCAGAGTTCACCTTGCGTGAAACACAGCCCCAGCCACACAGAGCAGCTTTGCCAACAGATGAAGGGGCTGGCTTGGGGAGGAGGCAGGAGGCGTATCTGTGAAGGGCAAACAGACGCTAGGGCACTGGAGGAAGAGAAAGGAAAAGAGCATCCAAGAGCCATACCTCCTTGCTTCACAGTGTCAGCCTCCTCCTCCTGCTCTCCACTACATCTGGACCCCTCCCTCCACTCCCAAGTCTAGACGGAGGGGCAGCCGTCTGGGCCCCTGTCTTACAGAGCTCTCTGAGTTTCCATCTGTTCTGCCTACTAAAACACGGCTCCAGACCCAGTTTGTGACGACTAAGTACTTTCCCTCTTTCCGAGGAAAGAAAATATATTGTCACACACCCTTCCTACCGTCCAATTATTTCCTTGACCTGTAAAGCTCAAACACCTCTCCTCCTCCTATGCTGCTAACTGTTGGTTCTGACCCCTGGCAACCCCAGGGGTGCAGACAGAATTGCTCCACAGATCACCAGGCCTGTCTTCTGAGGTCCCTCTGGGAGGCTTTGAAGTCAAGCACCTAACCCAGGAGCCTCGCCTTCTCTGACCACCCCCAAAAGCAGAGGTCTGCCCTTGTGCTGCCTCCAAGGGCCCCTCTCAGCAGTGACTGGTACCCATGAGAACTGCATGTGTGTGGCTCCATCCTTGTCTCCCTTCCAAGATGATGCGCTCCTTAGTGATCTGTGTCTTCCCCACCTGGTGCCCCACCACCTAGCACAATGCTGAGTCAGGGTCTGCATTGGGCTTCCTCCTGACATTTCTTAAGATCTGGATTCCAGGACATGTCATCTATTTGGGAAGTGTTCCCAGGAAGGATCTATAGGGGAATGGAAGCATGAGAGCTATGGAGATTAATGGAAATGAGGGGCATGTTCAAGCCAGCTATCAGGGTGGGCAGCTGAAGTGCAGCCCAGCTTAACCTGGAACCGCTGCATGAGTGGAAGATGTTCCTTGGAGTAGCCCTAGTGAGCCATGGAATTACACAGCCATTGGCTGAAGATTGTTTCTAGGGATTCTTAGAACTCACCCAGAGAGTGCTCAGAGCCCAGCAGGAAATTGGTTTCTGAAATGTGGGGGAAAACAGCCTCTCTCAACTCTATCATGGGTCCAATAGGCGCAATTATACAGTTATGATATATAAAGATTCTAGTAAAGTCATAGAGAATAAGAGAGAGAGGAGAGAGAGTAAAATGAAGGAGTCAGGCACATTTCATGGTAGCATGCTCACCTCCTGGATGGCCATGATCTCACCAGCCAGGTCCACGCACAGTGAGAGTGGAGGAGAGGGGAGAGGGCCAGAGGAGGGAGCATCCTTATTGTTTGGGGGCTTTTATAGGTAGTCATTAGTCATGCATATTCTGGAGTTCCATATGTCACAAGGTGGGTGGGAATCACAGTAAAGTCCCTGAGCTCACAGGTGAGGAAACCTAATTCCTGCATTGGGGGAAACATGAGGGGGGATGGGTGCCTCTGTGGGAGGAGATAGTCAGGGAACGCCTGCCTCTACAGGCCGACAGAATCAACCATGTGCTCACTTTAAGGCAGCATCGCTGAGGGGAAGAGTCTGTGGGAATGACATTTGTTAGCCCCCCACTGAAAGGCTCTAGATTTAAAAACCCTGTGGAGTTCTATTCTGCACACAGTCTCCACAAGTGGGAATCAACCAGACAGCAGTCAACAACATAGGAGGGAGAGGGACTTGCAGGCCCCCCTGCAGGCCCTTTGGGCAAAGCAGGCACTGGGAGCTGGGAAAACCCTCAAAAGGAAATGCAGGCAGAGACCCATAGAACTTGGCACACTTGACAATGAAGCAGTGAGGAGGTGGGCTGTGAGGGAGGCAGCACAGCTTAGCAGCACTGACAGAAAGTCCAACCAACCCTCTCTAGAGATTGGCTCTACACATTTACACCACCGCAACGTGGTCTAGAAAAGACAGAACGAATACTATTATATTGACTTCCTCATTGGTGTGCTGAGGAACCTCACAAGGATTACGTAGGCGCTCTGTTCCCTATTTCCTATTTGTCACCACTGTCAGTAGTTGGGTTCAGCAAGTGGGTGGGTGGCCCCTCTGCCCCTGTCCATGCAATCAGCATACCCACAAAAGCTGTGAGGTCAGTCAAAGCAGAAAAATCTCTCTAAAGGGTGAATCGCAGACAGCAGTACGAATGCCAGGATCGGCAAGCAGGAATGAAACCTCGGCTCTCTTTCTACTTGGTTTATGACATGACTTTGGACAATTTAAATAGCCTCTCTCTGCCGCGCTTTGTCAGCTGTCTAGACTTGACCATCTTGTGGTGGGAGGTGACAAAGTATGGGAAGCATTCAGCACTGAGCTCAATACTTCTAATTCCTCAATTTTTCCCCATCCTGGTAGTTAAGATAACACTGTAAGAGGGGGCCTGTGGTAGTCTGATGATTTTATGTCAACTAGACACTCCTGCTAGAGATGAAGTCAAAGCCGTCACTGTGGTCACAGCCTGATATTGTGTCGTTGGAGGTGTGGTTTTCTTATCAATTAGAACCCTGTGGTTCCCCCCTCTCTGTCTCTTCCCCCCTCACCTTCCTGCCTGCTGGCCACCCTGAAGACTGCCAGAGCCCTGCCATGTCTCCACCCATTTGGATCTACATAACTCTGCACCCCCCAGGGTGTGATCTGCCTGCATTCTGCATCACCGCATAAGTCTGAAGAAGACTCAGCGACTAGGATCCGACCTAGGGACTTGAGTTTGACTGGGGGGGGGGGGGTGTTCTTGCTATGTAATTGCTTCTTGATATAAAGCACTCTGATCCATATATGAGTGCTACTGGGTTTGTTTCTCTAGTCAATGTGGACTGACACAGGGCCAAAGATTGAGATTGGAGTGATCCCATTAAATAGATGAGGAAACTGAGGTAGAGTAGTTAAGAAACTTCTCCAAGTTCACATAGTTCTAAGAGGCAGGCAGGCTGAGGACCCAGATGAGCTGGCTCATGATCAGTGTGGTTTACTGATTCATCCTCCGAGACTCATGCTTTGATTAGAATAACGGGAGCAAGAAGGCAATATCAAAGGCTATGGAACCAACCCCACGTGCAAGGATGGTGGTTCCACACAGAGCCAGTGTGAAGAGAGGTGTGACTAGGTGAGAAGTGTCCATAGAAGAGTGTCAGGGAGCCCCTAATAAAATGATTAAAATAAAATAAAATAAAAACAAGCAGGAGGAAAAAAGAAGGTCAGGACTTGCCAACAAGTATTCTATCAACTGAAGGCCTTTTTTCTTTCTTTTTTTGACTTATATAATTTAGGACCAGGCAGTCGGGTTTAGGGAAAAACAATAACACACATAATCTTAACAATAGCCACTGGGTCACCAAATACTTACTTAGCTCCTGCTCTATGTGAACGCCGCTCCCCGCTCCCCCCTCCCCCCACCACCACCCCATTAGACTTTCCACGTAATTCCAAAACACCCGAGAAGCTTGTTTTTCAAATTGCTGCACTGGGAACTCGCCGTCGAAAATTAAATCAAACTCTCGAGGGGTGAGGCCGTGGGCATTGCGATGTCTTAAAGGCGCCCCAGGTATTGTAACACGCAGCCAGGGCTGGAATTCATTCTCTCATTTAATCCGCGCAGCATCCATGTGTGCTTCTATTATTACTGTCTCCGAGACGTGAAGTAACAGCTTAGAAGGAGCAAAGCCAGAATTCAGACATCGCTTCATGTGACTACAATGGCCGTATTCTTGCGACAGCTCAGGGGGTTCTTGAAGACTGCCAAATTCAGTTCCCTCGCACTTTACAGAGTGGCAAATGGAGGTTTGAAGTGAATTGCTGGAGACCCAAGCTGGATCCATTGTTTTAAGCCATGGGCACTCTGTCTGGGGCTCGCATATTGACCCAGAGAAGCAGTTGCGAGGGAACCGTGCCAGGGCTGGTCAGGGTCGTGAGATGCTCTCGCGCTCGCTCTCAGGAGGATGGCAGGAAGGTAGTGAGGCAGGAGCCCCAGCAGGCTGCCCTCACTCTGCCACTCCATCATGTCTGCACAATAGCTCTCGCGCGGTGACAGCCAGGCACTTACCAAGCGGCCTGTGCCAGCTCTCCTCCTGAACTTACATAGCTCATGTTGTAGGGATTAGGGAAAGAAATCCCTCCGCCCTGAGGCAGAACAATAACAACATGGAAGCCAACAGGCAAGGCAGCCCGCCGTGCGGGCTTGAGAAATAACGAAGGTGACATTTAGGGGGATGCTCCGGCCTCCCTGTCACCGAGTCTCATCATTAATTTAACCGTCTCTGTTACAGATAAACTTTCTAGTGAGTCTTGGAGGGATGGGGACGGGGCTCCTGTCCTCTGTGGCCTATTAGTGATGGAAGGGTCTTCGCTGCCTCCGTCCCCCCAGTCACCTGAAATCTAGTCCCTGTCCAATTCCTGGAGCTCAAATGCCACTTCTGCTGGCACATAATTGGCCGCTGTTGTGGAGGGGAGAAAAGGCACGAAGCATGCCTAGTTAGTGCTCTGTCTAGCTGATAGATGCCATTTACTGAATGGCCATATGGGTCACTCATTCACCCGGACATGCAGTCATTTGACAGTTAATTTCAGGTGCCTCTTTTGCATCAGGTACCAGAGTAAGTGTTGAACCTGCCGTGGTGACCCAAATAGGCAGGGCCACTACCTTCCTGGGGTTGACAATCTAGAGGTGTGCAAAAGGGGACCACTAGCCACATGTAACTATTTAAATCTAAGTCGATCTAAATGAAATATAATAAACAATAGTTCCTCATTCCTACTAGCCACGTTTCAAGGACCCCACAGGCAGACGTGGCCAGGGGCTACCATGCTGGACAAGTAGGGAGCATGTCCATCATTGCAGAGAGCTACATTGGCCAGCACTGGTCCAAGAGGACACTTTCTACACATTCTTTGCATCTATTCCTGTAAACTCTTTAGAGTTGAGTGGGGGTCTTGTTGTTTTGAGTCTTTACTCAATTGGGGGGTGGGGCATAAAAGAGCTCAATGTAGTGGAAGTGTGCATGAGTAAGTGAGTTTTCAGAATATGGTCTCTGAAGTACTAGAGCTGAGGAAAGAGGGTGCAAAGCTTTTGTATGAGAGAGAGGTTCCGTGTTTATCTCAGGGTCAAGCGCCTGCCTGAACGGAACGACTAAAATAAGAACAAGCGATGCGACGGGCTCGCAAGAAAGACAAGAATTCCCCATTTCTTGATCTCTTCTGTGATGAAACTGTTTATCGGTGATCTCTTACAGTTAAGACAATGGTTAAATACAAACTCTGAAATGTCTTTAACGTCATTTATTTATCTAAATCATTTTACTGGGGCTCTTACAGCTCTTATAACAACCCATACATCCATTGTGTTCGAGCACACTTGCACATATGTTGCCATCATCATTTCCAAAACAATATTTTTCTACTTGAGCCCCTTTTTCTCCTCTTCCCCCAGTCTCCCACCCTTGTGAACCCTTGATAATTTATACATTGTTTTTATTTTCATATTTTACACTGTCACCTCTCTCCCTTCACCCATGCTTCTGTTGTTCTTCCCCTTGAATGTCTTCAATTTTGAACTACACCTTTGAATAATTATTTCAGAAAGTATTGAGTCAGAGTCTTCAAAACATACTACATCTTTAAGCAAAAAAATCTGCTTATTCAATAAACATGGTAAAATATTTTAAAACATTATTTCAATATCATTTCTACTTTAATGTCTACATCTTATATAGGGTTGGCACTTAGCTATTAGTACATAAGTCCAGCACACGATCTTCAAATAGAGACATGTCGCTCATTGGCACTAGATGCTTGAAATGTTCTTTTCCAGTAGAGACACAGGGTCAAAAAAGTGTGAAAACCCCAGTGGGGTCTCCTAACATATTTAAGATCTATGTACAGTCTCTCAAGGGAATTCTAAGGAAGGAAAAGGCAGGAGAGGAAAGCATTATGGATTGATTATGCCTATCCGCCCAAAAAATGTGTTGTAAAACATAACCCGATGCCTCTGGTTATGTAATCCCAGGAGGGAACGCATTTTCTTTGTTATGTTAAGAGACGGTGTCAATGTAGGATATGTTTTAAGCAGTCATCTTCATGATTGAAAAAAAGAGGGGCCACATGAGCATAGAGGAACCAGGAGCAAAGGGAGGAAGGTGGATGCCGCGCCATGTGAAGACTGCGAGGAACAAGGAACTTTCCTAAGAACTGAGAGAGAGAGAAAGCCTTTTTCTAGAACTGGCTTCCAGACTTTGGGCTTCTAGCCTCTTAAGTCGGAGAAAATAAGTTTTCGTTTGTTATTGCCGTCCACTCCTGGTCTTTGTGGTACAGCAGCACTAGGTAACTAAGACAGAAAGACGCATAATGAAAAAAATAAAATAAAAAGACAGACGCAAAATGGAGGTGAACAAGAAATGGACACTTTGGAGAGCAAGTGTTTTCACGAACTGCCAAGACAGTAATGCGCTCTGCCATTGTTTGCATATCATCAGAGTAACAAGGGAAGAAACCACAGTGGTCCAGCCAATTACTAAACAGCTTGAAAGTCGGGGAGAGAGGGTAGGAACGAGAGAAGGGAGACAGAGAAAGAGAAAGAGAAAGAGAGAGAGAGAGAGAGAGAGAGAGAGAGAGGTGTATGTCAACAGAATCAAGCAAGTGTCAGAATGAGCCATGGTGGTCATGAGGACGCCCCTCCAGGACACTGATGAAGAGATTGAATTATTCCAAGAGGCTGCTGGTTTCTTTCTGCTTTTATTGTCTATCTTGATGAGAAATGTGCCGATTTTCACCCTGTCTCAGGACAAATAGAACTTTGACATATAGTTCACAATTTACGTAACTGATTTCATATCCTTCTGCCAACTGTATCGTGTTTCTATTACAAATCCTTCTTCTCTCCTAGTGAGAAGTTGTAGGACATGCGTGTTTTCCCACTAGTGTCCCGTAGGTGCTACAATTCTGAAGTTCCTATTTACATCTCGTGTTGCAGATAAACCAATCGAGGCTTTAGCAGGCAATGGTACTTGCCCGAGGACATTAGGAGCCAAGTGAATCTGAAGAGGTTCCTTAATTAAATTCTCTTCTTGGACAATATTCCAAGGGTCCTCAATCTGGATCCCCTCAATCTCATCATATCGCAGCCAGAAGAGAAGTTATTCTTTGGAGGTTGAGAGTACTCTCAAGGCATTCTCATAACTTCAAGAAGCCTTATAAAAATGGGCCTAAAACAAGTCATTTCCTAAAGACCACAGCGTATTACTGGAAAGCAGCGAAGCTCGCCACCGTACAACCAACACTAACTGAGTGTATTATTGAGGGTGGAGTCCGCGATGAAGGCGCAGCCTAAATGGAGTCACTGGTGGTCAGAATATGAGGAGCCTTGTTTTATTTAGATCTTTACAGGTAAGACCACTGTCCTTTTAACTGCATATGGCCCGTGATTAAGCCAGATTGCCTAGTAGGTCTGTTATGAATGGAATTGCATCCCCCCGCAAAGTGTGTCCAAATTCTAACTCCTACACCTGCTTTCAAAAGAAAAAAAAAAGGTCAGAGACCCTGTGGGCTGGGTGCGGGGCTGCTAGCTACAAGGCCAGCATTTCAAACTCAACCAGGTTCTCTTAGGGAGGAAAATGAGTCTGTCTGCTCCCATGAAGCAGTAGTCTTGGAAACCCTGTGGAGTAGTTCTGCTCTGTCCTATAAAGGGTCGCTATGAGTCAGAATTGATTTGATGGCAGTGTATCTGAGGTGACCCCTGTAAATAGGATGCTCTTTGGAACTTGAGGGGGGCTTTTCTTGTGTCATATTAATGAGACCATTACGAGGGGAGGGTGGCTCCTGAACCTAATCAGTTCTGAGTAACAAAAAGATCAAAATAGACCCCAGGCACATACAGGGAAAACAAAGCCCATCTGACTGTAAACTCAAAACCACCTCTGCTCAAATCAACCATCTGGACGACTGGAACTGCCCCCGGTTAGTTTCCAGGACTGCAAATAAATCTTTATGGGCACAGACTTTCACATCAGTCTCTCTCAGAGCAGTTCATGTACTTGCATGGCTGACCTGACAGTTAGGGACCCGGAGGGGAACCCACCACACAACCGGAGTTGCCTAGCTCACCGGAGAGGTGGATGAAAGGGCAAACCCAGGAATTTCCAGAACCAGCAGCAGCTAGAAGCTGAAATAGACCTCCCGCGAGAGCCAGCCGCTGGACCTGCCTCCAAGCTCACACACTACGAGGGAAGAAATCTGGGCTCTTGAAAGCCAAGCACTGTGGTGGGCCTCTTAGGGCAGCAAGAGCACTTGAAGACGCCAGGTGTCCCCAGGCTTCTAATTTGCCTTCATCATGCTCCAGATTCACCATATGCAAAATAGAGATTAAAAAGTACCTACCTCTGAGGGTTCTTCTAAGGACGAAATACATGGAAACCTGTAACACACTTCACACCGTGCTTGGCACCTACGACGGCTTCAACGACATGTAGGAGGCCCACAGAAGGGCATCAGCAGCTGTGACTGTCATCATTCGCCTGCTCCCGCATCTGTATGGGGGGTCCTTCTTGTACTCCCCACCCCACAAGCTTCTTGTGAGGCTCAAGGAACGTGGTGCAAAGATGTTTTATAAAGTCTAACTTGCTCTGGCGCTGAGAGAGTACAGTGTGATTTTTGCTCCGGTGATTCGCATAGGAAGCAAGTCAGAACAGCACGTTCCAGCTGAGAAAGCCATAGCCTTGTTCCTTTGTGTGCCCCTGTGAAGATCAATGCTGCTAGAGCCAACAAGGAGGATTTAATTACTGCAAGCCTTTGCACCTTTCCCACTGAGAGCAAAGAACTCCCGGTGAGAGGAGTGTGTGTGAGTGTGTGTGTGTGTGTGGGGGGGGTGTAGATGGCAGGCCTTCTGGTGGGCACCTGGGGGATGGATCCTAGACCACAGCTTCAGCACCTTCCTAGGGCCAGACAACTTGACAAGGCAAAATCCCCATAAGGACAAGGTGTGAATCTGTCTTGGAAAAGGCCATGAGCTGGGCTGGTATATGTTTAAATGTGACAGCCTGGGGGAAAGGAGGCTAGGGAGGCCTTCCCTGCCCCTGCAGGTACGTGAGGCTTCAGGTACAGCACAGGTGATGCTGTGTACACCCAACTGGTACACATGGGGGTTGGTTATGTGCCCCCATATCCAGAGTCTGACATGCATGCAGTCATGTGAACATCTGTGTGTGTGTGTGTGCGAGCTACAGGAAAACCAGGAGATCCTGTGTACACGTGAACTTGCATGTGGCAGCTGCCTGTGCCTGCATAGGCACAAGTGTGCCTCAGTGGTTCTACAGGAGCTGCGGCTCTGTATGGCCATGCGGACCCCCCTATGTCAGTCCACAGGACTGCGGGCCTACATGCATGTGTGCATGCGCTTGCCATGGGTCTCAGTGGTGCCCAGGAATGCTCACTGGTCTCTCAGAGGCTGGGGGTGGGCGCCCCAAAGCTAGGAAGAGATAGGAAAGTGTGGTTGGGGGAAGCTGAGCTGGCGGCCATAAGCAAAGGGAGCCTGCCTCTAGCCAGCGGGACGAAGGAAGATCCAAATATTGACTATCTGAAAATAGAATGGGAAAGACGGTCAGAGGCGATTGGAAGCATGAGCACAGGGTAGACATGACAACACAGAGTATCTGGCTAGTCAATACATGGCAACTAGGCAGGGACAGGTGTGTGTGTGTGTGTGTGTGTGTGTGTGTGCGTGTGTGTGTTTTAATCAGACATGTCCACTCCTACTGTACCCCGTCACTGCATAAGGGATGTGCTAGCTGGTGTGTTGGCGTGTTGCTCTGTACCCATGATGTGTTGGCGTGTTGCTCTGTACCCATGCAGTCTCTCTTTGTATAAGCTTTTTCAGTTTGAGATATGATGAGAATGTCAGGAGGTGGGCTTTCACCGGGGCAGCCTTTAGAGAGCACCTGCTGTGTGCATGGGTTGTTTAGGTGCTACCAGAATGAAGTAGAACCATGCCCCGTAGTCTTGGGACACTTACATGCCCGTCTGGGAAAGGCAATGAGAAATTATGCGGCGCCATGACAAATTAAAACACAAACAATGACATCGCCGGTGAAGTGGACATCGACTCAGGGCAAGCCCATGTGTGTCAGAGTAGAGCGGGCCCCACGGGGCTCACAGAGGTGGAGTTTTCTGAAGTGGATCACCAGGCCTTCCTTCCAAGGGTCCTCTCGGTGCACTTGAACCATCGGCCTTTTGAATAGCAGCTGAGCCCTCTAAGACGATTTGTACCGCCCAGAGCAAAGCACAAGCTACACAAAGCAGGGAAGTGGAAACTCTACCCTCTGCATTTGGGTTCAAGGGCAGATTCTGCCTTTTATTAGCTGTGTGGGCATGGGAAGCCCTTTGACCTCTCTGTATCTCCATTCCGTCATCCACATGAGAAACAATAACATAAGTATCACAAGGTGGTGATGAACTTTAAAGGAAATAATATATGGGGAGCGCCCTGTGAACTATAAAGCACAAAATAAATATAGTGGGTGGGCTTCGTCAGGGCAGCCTCCTTGGAGAAGCACATGGGCCTGACAGATGTGATGGACAAGGAAGGAAGGTGGATTATCCCAAACTCCATGAGGGTCAACCTTGTCCTCATACTTTAGTGGCATGCACACACCTGGGTCCTTGGAATCAGGGTAAGAGAAGACCTTCGGTTACTGAGGCAGAAAGGTTCAGCAAGAGCTGAAGCACAACCTTTCCAGAAGGTTGTGGAAGGAGCTGCTGACACCCAGCACATACCCAGCAAGGCACATTCTGAGCTTTACCAGCAGAGCGGCACATTCTTCTAATAAGAAATGGGTGCCTCCTGTGGGCAGATGCAGCCCCTGGTGACCAGTGTGGTGAGCTGTCAGGGACTCCGTGTGAAAGTACAATCCAAAACTGTGTCTCCATTAGGCAGACACAGCCCTACAAGTACATAGCTTGGCTCACAGAGCCTGAGCTTGACTCCCCCTCTCAGGCAGATGCCCTGCAGCACCATACTGAGTGACCCCTATCTGAGCCTTCCGAGGGTAGTAGCACTATGGTTGGCTCTTCAAACCCACTGGTCATAATTTGGGAGAAATATCAGGCTGTCTGCTCCTATAAAGATTTACAATCTCTGAAACCATATAGAGCAGTGGTTCTCAACCTTCCTCATGTGTTGTGGTGACCCCCAACCCCAATAAAATGAAATTATTTTCACTGCTACTTCATAACTGTAATTTTGCTACTGTTATGAATCGTTGTGGGAATATCTGATATTTAGGATGCATTTTCAGTGCTACAAATTGAACATGATTAAAGCATAGTGCTTAATCACAAAAACAATATGTAATTCTATATTGTGAAATATTTATTTCTAGTGACAAATACATGGAATTTTGTCTTGAAGCATGGTGCAGCATGGGGAGCAGTCTTCACACCGGGTACTCGTATGTGGGAGGACCCGCCGGGTGATGGATAGAGGAGCGGTGTCTCGGTTCTTAAGACCATCAGAAATATGTGTTTTCTGAGGGTCTTAGGAGACCCCTATGAATGGGTCGTTTGACCCCCAAAGGGGTCGTGATTCATAGGTTGAGAACTGCTGGTATAGAGGCTGAGTTGGAATCAACTCAAAGGAGGTGAGTTTGGGTTTCAGTCAGGCTAGGTGCTAGGTCCAGTGAGTCTTGTTTGAGGTTAGGGTAGCGCTGTGGGGAGGCACTGGATTGCGCATTCCAGGTTGGCAGCTCATGCCCCCCCCCCCCACCCCGCCGCTGCTCCTCAGGAGAGAGAAGAGGCTGTCTGCTCTTATAAAGATTTAGTCTCCAAACCCTCTGAGGGTTTCGTTGTGAGTCGGAATCTACTCTCTGGCCGTAAATAGAGTAGGGGCAAGAAGCATTGATGACACAATAGTTGAGTGCTCAATTGCCAACGGAACCTGTCAGCACCTCAGACAGAGAGCTCAGCCTGGAAATCTGCTCTGGCACAGAGAACAGCAGAGAACACCCTACTGAGCTGCTGACATTAGCCTAGAGGGTAGCTCGGCATTAGTACTGGCTCAACCACACACAATACTAACAACAGGTGAGGCACGGGACGGTGAACGTGGTCCAGCAAGACTGAGCATGAACAGGACATGGTTCCCGTCTCCAAAGGCGCTCCCAGCATAGAGGAGGAAGTGGGAAGAGTAAACAGACAGCTCAGCTCTGTAAACAATTCCACTGGAAAAGAAGGGCACAGAAACCAAACCAAGCCTCAAGGTCATATGCTTCCCAGCAAGGTGGGAGGGGGATCAGGGAGAGAATGGGGTTCAGGTGCATTCATCGCTCCCACAGCGATCGAGGTGCAGTGGTTTCACATTTTGATGCCATCCTGTCAAACTGATGCATAAATATGGCCCCTGAGTCAAAATGCCCCCATTACGAGCAGAAAGTTCACCAAAGAAGACATCCGGGAGACCAGTAGACACGAGAAGAACTAACTGCTCACCTTCTGAGAGGAGCCAATCAAAACCATACCCAAGAAGTGTCAGTAAAATCCAAACCCCAGAAAATAAATGCCGCGGAGGGCTTGGAGATGGTGGAATCCCCTTCATTGTCGGCGGGACCTCAATGCGGACAACCACTGTGGAGAGTGGAATGGAGTCTCACGAACACCTGGAATAGGTGCCAGCTGATCCAGCAATAGTGTCGCTTGGGATGCACCCGACAGCATAATGCACCCTACATGAACAGGCACACCATGTTCATCTCAGCCCTCTTCGCAACAGCAAGAAGAGAGAAGCAACTTAAAGGCCGCCTGGTGGGAGAATGAATGGACCATGGTACATACACAACTGGGGACGATGAGGCGTCCTTACAGAACAATGTCCAACAGTTCACGACAGGGATGGATTCGGAGGACCTGATGCTGAGCGAAGTTAGTCAACCACAAAATGACACATATTGTATGAAGCTACTGTTACATCTCTTAAAAAAAAAACAACAATGTAAAACAAGAGAAAGACTTCCATACCAAGAGACACAGGCTTTGATGGTTTCCAGAAGTCGGGGAAGGAGGGAAGGAGAAGTGATGGGCTAGAGCAACGGTTCTCAACCTGTGGGTCGTGACCTTTTTGGGGTCCAACGACCCTTTCACGGGGTCACCCAATTCATAACAGTAGCAAAATTTCATTTATGAAGTAGCAACAAAAGTAATTTCATGGTTGAGGGTCACCGCACACCGCATGAGGAACTAAATGAAAGGGTCACGGCATTAGGCGGGTTGAGAACCAGTGGGCTAGGGCACAGACAGATGCTAACTTGGATGAAGGGGGAAATAATATTCTCCCAGAGAAAGATGGCGGAGGGTAGATGAATGGGGAAAGCCATGGGGGAAGTTTGATAGGATGTTTAACCTGTTGAATGCAAAAATGATCTGATAGATAAAGCTCAACCTAATTCACAATAAAATAAAATGGCTCTGGGAAAAATAATAATGGTGTTGCTGCTGTTATTTGCTCTGAGTTGATTCTGACTCATGGAGATCCCAGGTGTGCAGCATAAAACCGCTCCCCACCATTTTCAAGGTCAGGCGCTCTCAGACACAGATCTCCAAGTCTCTCCTCTGAAAGGTGCCTCTGGGTGGGTTTGAACTGCCAACCTTTCAGTTAGTAGTGGAGCGCTTAACTGTCTGTGCCACCTAGGGAACCCGAACATATTAACAAATATCTTCCTGGGCACACACTCCGCAATTTTCCTTCATTTGCCCCTACAATACCCCACAAGATAGAAGGCATCGCCATGTACCCTTTCAGATGAGCAACCTGGAATGTCAACCAGCTTACCTAAGGATGCCCATCTGGTTAGTGGCAGAGGTTGGGGGCTGCCTCCAAGTGGCCCTCCTACCCACTGACCTACACAGCACCTGTGTCAGTCTTGTTTCTCTTGTCAGAACCCAGGAGCGTGGGCCAAACAGAAGTCTCAGTTTCCTGATCTGTCAAAAGGAGTGGCACGGCCATGCTCTCAAAGTTGCTGGGAAGATTCAAACTAAAATGCACGAAGCATATAAGAAAGTGACTGGCCCAGTCCTCGAAACCCCAACGTGTCAGAACACGTCAGCTACCCTTCTGCAGGCCATGTGGTGGTGGTAAGTACCATCAGTTCAGTTCCGACTCATAGCGACACGGTGTGCAACAGAACCAAACAGGACCCAGCCCAGCACCCTGCTCACCACTGTTATGTTTCAGCCCATTGTTATAGTTCATCTTGCCACGGGCCTCCCTCTTTCCCCTGGCCTTCTACTTTACCAAGCATGATGTCCTCTTTCAAAGATAGGTCTCTCTTGATAACCTGCCCAAAGGCCATGAGCTGAAGCTTTGCCATCCTCGCTTTTAAGGAGAAATTCTATTTGTACTTCTTCCATAACAGAGTTGTTTGTTCTTTTGACAGTCCCTGGTACTGCCAATATTCTTCCCTGGCACCATAATTCAAATGCATGGATTCGTCTTCAATCTTCCTTATTCAATGTCCAATTTTCACATGCATATGAGGCCATGGACAATACCATGATGAGTCTTAGTCCTCAAAGAAACATCTTTGCTTTTCAACGTTTTTATGAGGTCTTGGACTGCAGATTTGCCCAATGCCACGAGTCCTTTGATCTTCTGACTACTGTTTCCATGAGCATTGATTGCAAATCCAAGCAAGACAAAATCCTTGACAACTTCGATCTGACAACCACCAGTCTGAACTCCCTCCAGCAGGGGCAGGCCTTTTGCCTTTCTAGCTACATTTGAGCGGGGGAGCGGGGGTTCTTATGCTCCCCCCGCTGCTCTACCTGCCTGTCTCCTTCCCAGTCTCCAGTTTCCTCATCTGCTGACTACTCCAAGTAAACTCCAAACCCGCTGCCATCGAGTCGATGCTGACTCACAGCCCTGCCCTGTGGGTCTCTGAGGCTGTACCTGTTTACTGGAGTAGAAAGTCCAGTCTTTCTCCCTCAGAGCTGCTGGGGATTTCAAACTGCCAACCATGTGGATCACAGCCCATTGTGTAACAATTACACCACCAGGGCTGCTCCTGACTATTAAAAGCATAATAAACCCGTACTGCTCCCAGCTACTGTCATAGCTTCTGGGATTCAGAAATAAGTAGATGAGAGTCTTCTTCCTAAGAGCTTATGGTCCAGTGTCAGGGAATCAAAGAGAGTTAGATAGGCCCCAAAGCAACTAATTACCATTAAGGGCAATGGAAGCCACTGTTCTGAGATGGAGACTCAACTGCTGACATGTGGCTATACTGAGCCGAGTTTTCTAACACACAGTCAACTTTAAATCACATTGTAATTTTGAAATAGTGACAAGTTTTAGCTATTATTTAGTATGTTTTCATTTAAAATTATGAAATACTTTAGGCACATGGAAAGCCAACATACAGTGACTTGGTTTAAAATAACCCCAGAAGGAACATCTCTGCTAAATTGGGTGTTGGTCTTTCTAGTGTATGTTTATATTTTACTACAAATGTCTCCTTTGTATGCTTCTGCAATAGACCTATTTCACTGGTTTGCATATCAAAAAACCTTATACAAATGTGATATAGTGTGTATATATCACTTGGCAACTTTTTACCAACTCTTTACTCATCGTTGTTTTTAAGACATGTCTATGTTGACGAAGGCTTTAGCTCTAGTTCTGTTCATTTTCACTGCCCTGTAGTGCTCCGCTGGTGATAATGTCTGGTTTCCTGATGACGGGCATTTAGTCTGTCCAGGCTTCTGCTGTCACCTAGCACTGCAGTGAGTATTCTTGAACATGTTCCCGGCATTCGTGCCAGTTTCCTTAGTGTACTGGCTTAATAGAGCTACCCATGTAATTAGTGGAGGTAGGATATTTCTTTGGCTTTACGAGTTATTCGAAAATTACTCTCTGGCATGGGTATATTAATTGTACTCCAGTGATTGAGTTATTCTTTTTCTAGAAGCCGTAACATATCTGAATTTGTTGTTGTTGTTATTGTTGGATCAACTTGGGGTTGGGAAATGAGAATCATTGGATCTGTTTATTCTAGTTTTCTAAGAAGCAGGCAATGAGGGGTTGGAAGTGTGTGAGAGTTATGAGGGGGGTGGTGTTCTGTTCAGGATGAGAGGGGAGATAGAAAAGGGAGGCAGGGTTACCTTCAGACCATGATGCCTAGCTGACACTTACGGAGAGAACTGGAAGGAGAATGAAGTAAGACACGCTTCTGAATTGCAGTGAAGTTAGAAAGTCTCAGCCTTCCAACAGAGACCTCAGAGGCCAACATGCTCCATTAGAAGAGTGAATGAGGGGGATGGTGGAGTGGGACCCAAAGCCCACTGGACCTTACAGAAGAATCACTGGGAGGAGATGAGTCCATCCGGGTGCAGTATCGCACCGATGAAACATACTTTCCTCTTGTTCTTTAATGCTTCCTCCCACCCCCACCCCCACTCTCATGATCCTAAGTCTACCTTACAAATCCAGCTAGACCAGCAAATGTGCACTGGTACAAATAGGAGTTGGAAGCACAGGGAATCCAGGACAGATAAATCCCCTCAGAACCAATAATGAGAGTAGCGATACCAGGGAGGGTATGGAGAAGGTGGGGGAGAAAGAGGGAACCAATAAATGACTGACATATAACTCCCTCCCTGGGGGGACAGACAACAGAAAGGTGGATGAAGAGAGACATCAGACAGTATAAGACATGAAAAAACAATAATAGTTTATAAATTATCAAGGGTTTGTGAGGGAGGAAGGGGAGGGGAGGGAGAGGAAAACTGAGGAGCTGATACCAAGGGCTCAAGTAGAAAGCAAATGTTTTGAGGAATAGTGATGGCAGCAGATGTACAAATGTGCTTGACACAATGGATGGATGGATGGATGGATGGATGGATGGATGGATGGATGGATGGATGGTGATACGAGTTGTATGAGCCCCCAATAAATTGATTTTTTTTAAGAAGAAGAAGATTTCTGAGTACAGCAGGACCCCTGCCTGCCTCCCTCAGTCAATGGTGGCAGGTGAAGCACGGCAATCCTCCTGAAGAGGAGGCTGCTGCGACTTTCTTCATCCACGTTCCCCACAATGGGTTCTCTTGAAAGGTGCCTGCCATGAGAACACACCAGCCTGTGTGATCGAGTGGTCCCAAAGGGATCAGTTACCAGGCATCAAAGAACAAAAAATCATATCATTGACTGTACACCTCCATGATAGGATCGCTGAAGACAAATGGGTGCATAAGCAAATGTGGTGAAGAAAGCTAATGGTGCCCGGCTATCAAAAGAGATAGTGTCTGGGGTCTTAAAGGCTTGGTGAACAAGCGGCCATCTAGCTCAGAAGCAGAAAAGCCCACATGGAAGAAGCACACCGGCCAGTGCGATCACGAGGTGCCAAGGGACCAGGTATAAGGCATCATGCAAAAAAAAAAAGATATATGTATGTGTATATGTGTGTATATGTATATGTGTGTATATATATATATACCATATTAAATGAAGGGGGAAGTGCAGAGTGGAGACCCAAGGCCCAAGTGTCGGCCAATGGAGATCCCCTCATAGAGGGGTTTAGGAGAGGAGATGGGTTAATTAGGGTGCGAGGTAGTACCGATGAAGAACACAGCTTTCCCCCAGATCCTGGATGCTTCCTCCCCCCAACTACCATGATCCGAATTCTACCTTGCAGGGCTGGATAGGACAGAGGCTGTACACTGGTACATATGAGGGTTGGAGGCACAGGGAATCCAGGGTGGATGATACCTTCAGGACCAAGGGTGTGAGGGGCGATGCTGGGAGAGTGGAGGGTGAGTGGGTTGGAAAGGGGGAACTGATTACAAGGATCCACATGTGACCTCTTCCCTGGGATAGAGACAGCAGAGAAGGGGGGGAAGGGAGACTCCGGATAGGGCAAGATATGACAAAATAACAATGTATAAATTACCAAGGGCACATGAGGGAGGGGGGAGCGGGGAGGGAGGGGGGAAAAAAGAGGACCTGATGCAAAGGGCTTAAGTGGAGAGCAAATGCTTTGAGAATGATTGGGGCAGGGAATGTATGGATGTGCTTTATAAAATTGATGTATGTATATGTATGAACTGTGATAAGAGTTGTATGAGCCCCTAATAAAATGTTAAAAAAGAAAGGTGCCTGCCATGAATTGAACTGTGTTCTCCTAAAATGTGTCTCCACTTGGCTAGGTGATGCTTCTCCGTGGTCTGGTTGTATGTAGTTATAAAACATTAGTTTCTGTATTGATGTAATAAGACAGTTATGCAATGACATAATCATCCACTCTTCTGTGATTTGATAGGATCAGTCAGCCAGGTTTAAGGGGATTAGCTTGGGATACAACACTCATACTCTGGCCACAGCCCAGACCTGGTGTAAGAGGAGTTTGCCTGGAGTTATGGCCTATATCATTTTTTTCTCTTACAAGAGATAAAAAGGGAGCTAACCAAGCAGAGAATGGGGTACTTCTTTGGACTGAGTGAGGTCCCTTAGCTGAGAAACTCCTAGATGTAAGGGAAGATTGATGCAAAGACATGTGGAGATATCCAAGAACTACAGATCCAATTTGAAAGAAGCCAAGACTCTTCCTCCAGAGCACAACAAAGAGCCAGCCTTCCTCTAGAACTGGCAACCTGCACTGGAGCGCCCAGCCTCCTACACTGTGAGAAAATACATCTCCACAGGCGGACGCCATCGCTGATGCTGTTTCTGCTACAACTGCATGAGATCCCTCCTAACCCAGTGCCTTCCAAGGGGCATCTGGATTCAATGATGATGCCCCAAAACACGTGCTTCCATACTAACCCTTGTATTGATAAACATGACCATGGTTGGAAATAGGGCTTACTTCTGTTTTGTTAATAAAATTGTATCAAAGTACAGTTGATCCTAAATCAGGAAGAAAATAAAAAAGAAATGAGATGTATGGAAAAGTCACTGCAGAAGAATATCATTAAAGCTGAGTCCAACAGACTGCTGTGAGCAGCATTGCCAGTGGTCCCAGCAGGCCACCTCCAGCTCTGTCTTGGCGTCTACACAAATCTCTGCTGGCCGGGATCGACAATCAAGACCCCAAGAGGCTCTCTGGGAAAGCTCTGAAGTCGCACAGACCTAAATTTTCCCTCCTTCTCTGGACCCCTTGGCCATTGTCTAACCTTGTGCAAGTCGTTACCCTTTTCTCATCTGTAAAATGAGCACGACCCACTTTCTTTCGGAGTGGGGATAAATGTGGGGATAAATCATGTGACGTAGTATCCCTGGCAGAGTCCACAGTAGGTGCTTTATAAACCATTCGTTTCTTACCCTGTCCATCAGTGTTGAGAAATGTGTTCTTTGAATGCAATGTCGTTGCTCAAACTGAGATGTTTCAAAACTTAGACCCCTAGTTCAGCAAACTGGAGGTATCTGTAGCAATCAAGGTGAATCAGAATGATCCCCACTGACCCTTCTTATTCACACCCATCACTCTTTCTAAAGCGGCATTTGTGATTAATCCCACTCTAGGGCTACAGCGGTCCCAAGCGCTTCCAAGGCACTTGATAAAGAAGTTCTCTGATTTATAGCAAGCACCATTATTGAGCAGTGGCAGGGAGAGGTCATTGGGGGATTCGTCTTGCTGGAAATTCTGTCCACTGGAGCCATTTCTCCTATTTTCCTGGGTAAGAGCTCAATTTATTTCAAAATAGATGGATGGGTTCCTTTTGTTGTTGTGTCTTTGGTAGGGTAGGAGGAGGACAGGAATTGGATAACTTTTTGGAATAAAAGTAATATTCAATATTTAAGAAGCCTTCCTCCAGTCTTTTCTTTTTTAATTAATCACTTTATTGGGGGACTCTTACAAATCTTATGACAACCTATCATTCGATGGCATTTCGCACACTTGTGCATATGTTGCCATCAACATTTCCTTTCTCCAGTTTTGATGCCACATTCTTCTTCGCAGAGGCGAGCTTCTCAGAGGATTTCCTCAACATACAGATTAAATACGTGTGCTAAGAGGTCGCAGCGCTCACGCACACCTTTCCTGGAATTTAAACCAGGTGGTCTTCCCTTGCTCTGTGCACACACTGACTCTCCATCCAATTACAGGTTGTACATGAGCACAATGAAGTGTTCTGGAATTCCATTCTTCTCAAAGCTATCCACAGTTTGTTATGACCCGCACAGCTGAGTGCCTTGTCATAGTCAATCAAACAAAGGAATCATTTTCCTGATATTCTTGGCTTTCAACCAAGATATATGTGGCATCAGCAATATCCTTTGCTCCGTGTCTTCTTCTGAATCACTTCCCTATCAATTTAAAGGTACAACTGTTTTTAGATGATTTTCAGCAAAAATTTACTTGCATGTACTACCAATGATGTTGTTCTATAATTTTCACATTCTGTTTGGTTATCTTTCATTGTAATGGTACAAATAGGGGTCTCTCAGTCAGTTGGCCAAGTAGCTGTCTTGTAAATATTTTGGCATAGATGAATGAGTACTTCATTACCATGAGACATCTCGATTGATATTCATTCTATCAATTCCTTAAGTCTTAGTTTTCACTAATGCCTTCAGTCAGTGTATCTCGGATCTCATCTTTCAATACCATTGGTTCTGGACCACATGCTACCTCCTGGAATGGTTGAATATCAGCCGGTTCTTGGTGGGATGGTGACTCTGTGTATTCCTGCCACTGTTTCTTGTTGCTCCCAGCATTGTTCAAGGTTTTGCCCATAAAATCCTTCAATATTCCAACTGAGGCTTAATTTTCCCCAGCTACTTCATCTTGAGATATGATGAGCATGTTCTTTTTGGCGTTATGACTCTAGGACTGTGTATATTTCATTCCAACAGTTTGCTTTACATTCTCCAGCTATCCTTTGAAATGTTCTATCAGCTCTTTTACTTCACCGTGTCCTCTTTGCTTTATTGCTCTATGTCAGTCTCTTCTGACAGCCAACGTGATCTTTTCCTTCTTCCTGCTTTTGTAAATGACCTTCACTTGCTTCATGCATGATGTTCTAATGTTGTCCCATACCCAGCGTGTCCAGTTATCATTCCACGCATCACATCTGTTCTTGAAATTCACATGGGATAGACAGGAGGCCATACTTTGGTTCTTGTGGATTTGCTTTAATTTTCTACAACTCCCATTGGAGCTTACACATGTACACTGATTATCTTTCCTCTGACACAGCCTGGCCTCATTCGGGCTGCTACGATCGGGCATGTCCATCATCTTTTCTCACTGACTCTTCATCTCATAGTGTATTTTATTCTTGTGCATTCTGCTTGGTTATGGTTATGTATGTAGTTGATGTTCTTACTGTTGAAAAAAGGTATGTGCAATGAAGAGGCCATTGGTCTTGCAAAAGTCTATCACATAAAATCCAGCTTTGTTTCTATCAAGGTCATATCTTCTGATTGATATCTCTTTCTCTTTGCTTCGAACTTTCACATTCCAAATGATTTACCAACTGGTTCACTACCCTAAGGACTGTTTTGAGTATTTGTGAAACAAAAACAAAACCCTACATAATGAAAGTTAGTTTATTATTTCCACGTGGTATTAGAGCACTGCTGCTGAAGAGATGAACATTAAGAAGGTGTACGGAATGTAAAGGGTAGGCAATCCCTTATTTGCTTTTGAATAACCAGTAAAAGAATTGCTGAAAAAAAAGCCATTTTTATATTTATCTCTGGGAGCTCTCTGCTTTATCATATGGATATTTTAATTAATATAAAGCCTAGCAAAAATTAATCCCCTCTCAAGTTGTGATTACCAACTTTTCCTTGTAAATTATCACCATAAATTGACAGAAGAAGAGAAGTACTATACAGTGACCACCCAGGCTTGAGCCATGCATCTATACATATAAATTCATGACTGTCTCATGGGAATTCTACAGCACAGGGATTACTGACCACCTGATGGGAGAGGAGGTAGTCTGGAAAGTGTAGTAATTTGTCTAAAATATAGGTTCCCAAATTTATTTGACCTTTTACATCCTTTTCAGAAAAAAATGACTTAGTGCCCTCCATACCAATTAAAAACAGTTATACTATAGCCCATAATCCAGGACACAGTGTAAGTACCTGCTTTTGAAATCCCCTGGGTCCTTCAGTGCTCTGCCCTCAGGGATCAGAAGGAATTGCCCACTTTGGGAAACACTGGTCTAAGGTCTTCCAGATTTGAAAGACATTCTGCCATATCACACTGCATTGTCATGTATTAAAACCAACTAACCAGTTAAAGGGGACCTTTGGGGGCACAGTGGGCTCGTGGTTTGAGCCCCTCAGCTACTCCAAGGGAGGAAGATCATGCCTTCTGCTACTGCGAAGTGTTACAACTTTGAAAACCTGAAGGGGCACTTCTACTCTGACTGACAATGTTGCTCTGAGTCCGAATTAATTCGATGGCAGTGGGTTTTTTGTTTGTTGCTTAACCAGCTAAAAAGCTAACCCACAACACATAATGCCTCTTTAAAATAAAATTTTAAAGTTCCTTATCCTAGTTACACTGACCCCCACCGTCCCCAGAAGAATGCACTTCAGAGAACAGCACTGAAGATACAGCCCAGGGAAAGTCGCAGGGCTGCCCAGACCTCAGGAGAGCAAACTAAACACTGCAAAAGACCTGATTGGATAACATTCCTAAGGGTCAGCAGACAGACCTGGAACTATTCATAGGCTTTTTTTTTTTTTGCTTTTTTTTTCATGTTTAGATATGATAGGCAAAATAAACAATCCCAAGGAAAAAACAATGGACTGATGGTTCCATGGGAGACAGGGGAGAGGAGAAGGTGGGGGAAGGGGAGGGGGAGACGACAAACCCAGGGACAAGGGAACAAGAGATCTCAAACTGATGGCGAGGAGGGCATACAATGCCTGTTGGGGTTCGATTGAGTACAATGTAGCCAAGAGGAAGTACAGAGAGCCCAATGAAGGTTGAACATGACAGTGAGACATGAGGAAAGTAAAAGGAAATAGAGGAAAGAATTAGGAGGCAAAAAGACATTTATCGAGAAATAAACATAGGCACGTACATATGTAAATATATTAATATATAATGATAGGGATATAGGTCTATGAACCTATATTTATAGGTTAAGTATTAAGGAAGCAGACAGACATTGGACCTGACATGATCACTGAAGACAAAATAGGTGCATAAGTTATTTGGTGAAGAAAGCTGATGGTGCCCAGCTATTACAAGATATAGGGCCTGGGGTCTTAGAGGCTTGAAATTAAACAAGTGGTCATCTAACAGGGAAGCAACAAAGCCCACATAAAAGAAGCCCACCAACCCGTGTGATCATGAGGTGTCTGGGATCAGGAATCAGGCATCAGAAGACGCAAAATAAACAACCATTTCGAGTTGAACAAGGGGGGTTAGAATGGAGACTCAAAGCCCATCTGTAGACAATTGGACATCCCCTCACAGAAGGGTCACAAGGGAACCAGGAATGAGCCAGCCAGGGTGTAGTATAGCACTAAAGAAACACACAACATTCCTCTAGTTTTTTAATGCTTTCTCCCCACCACTATGATGACCCCCGTTCTAGCTTGCAAATCTGGCTAAACCAAATCTGGCTAAAAGAGCATGTACACTGGTATAGATTAAAGCTCTAGACACACAGAATCCAGGACAGATAACCACCTCCCAGGACCAATAATGAGAGTAGTGATACCACGAGGGTAGGGGGAAGATGTGGTGAGAAGGGGGAGAAGAGGAGAACTGACCACAATGATCGACATACAACCCCCACCCCCACCCCCACCCCAGAGGGAGGAACAACAGAAACATGTGTGAAGAGAGACAGCAGATGGTATAAAATAAGAAAATTAAAATATAATTTATAAATTGTCAATAGTTCACCAGAGTAAGAAAGTTGGGGAAGGAGGGGGAAAAGAAGCGCTGATACTAAGGGCTCAAGGAGAAATAAAATATTTTGGAAATGATGATAGCAACATATTTACCAATGTGCTTGATACAACTGATGTATGGGTTGTTATAAGAACCGTAAGAGCTTTCTTCATCACATTTGCTTATGCACCCACCCGCTTTGTCTTCAGTGATCATGTCGGGAAGGTGAGCATCATGGAATGCCAGGTTAATGGAACAAAGTATTCTTGCATTGAGGGAGTACTTGAATAGAGGCCCAGTGTCCATCTGCTACCTTAATACTAAACCTATAAACATATGCACATAGATCTAGTTCCCCATCCTCATATATAAATATATTTACATATGCACATGCTTGTATTTAGACCCAAATGCCCTTTGCCTCCTAGTTCTTTCCTCTATTTCCTTTTACTTTCCTCTTGTCCCACTATCATGTTCAGCCCTCATTTGGGTTTCAGTAATTCCTCTCAATTACATTGCCCTTGATCAAACCCTACCAGACCTCCTACAGCCTTGCTATTGATTTTTGATCACTTTTTTTTCCCTTGTCCCTGGGTTTCACCCACTTCCTTTCCCATCCCCTGCTCCCATGTACCACCACCCCCCATCCTCCACCCCACCCAAACCCGGAACCATAGGTCCCATTGTTTTCTCCTCCAGCTTGTTTATCCCACCTATCTTATCTAGATAGATCTGCAGAAAAAAAAGATGAGCTGATACCAAGGTCTCAAGTAGCAAGAAAATGTTTTGGAAATGATTATGGCAAAATATGCACAAATGTGCTTGACACAAAGGATGGATGTATGGGTTGTGATTACAGTTGTATGAGTCCCCAATAAAATGATTCATTAAAATTTTTTAAATTAAGAAATAAAATTTTAAAACTCACTGCCGTTGAGCCACAGTGACCCTTTAGAACAGGATAGAGCTACCCCGTGGGTTTCCAAGACTCTTTATGGGAGCAGAAAGTCTTATCTTTCTCCTGTGGAGCAGCTGATGGATTCGAACTGCTGATCTTGTGGTTAGCAGCCCAACAAGTAAGTGGTGTTAAATCTAGGGCCACAAGTTTGAAAGTGTGAGACAGTTCAAATGGTGAGGCCTGGGTCAAGTCACTTGGGCCCTCTGGGCTCCGATTTCTTCATTCATAAATAAAATGGAACAAGTATATCCCCCAACAATGTTGTAGGCATCAAATCAGCTACAGCATGTCAAGTGCTTGTAAAAGGTCTCAGTAATGCACGGTGGCTATTATTATTGCTCCTGTTACTGCTCCTACAGCTTATTGCTTGTAGTTTAATCTGCCTGAGCTCTGATGACCTCATCGCCAGAGTGATCTGGCGGGAGTGCGCTTTGCAGACATGTGAAGGCTACAGCGCAGGCTGGCCCCAGACTGGCTTGTCTTTCCACCGGGCATCTCCCTCACTTTCCCTCTGACAGATCGCTGTGTTCTGAATGTGGCCACTGAGTGCTACTCTGTAATCTGCCTGCCAGTTACATAAACTTCCCCTTCCCCCAGACTAGCTGGCACATGTGTAAATATCGCTATATGCTTGGGCTGGGGTTTCCAATTGGGAACTCCCACTGCCTGGGTGGCTATTCGGGTCATTCCAGAGCCAAATCCAATGAATCACAGATCCTAGGCTCAAGCTCTGAGGCTGCCCTGCAGCCCAATGGTGTGCAATGATTAGCGACTGTGCTTGGGCATGGTTATGGTGCCCCAGAGCACCACAGAGGCCCAGCTTCTATGCCATCATCATTAGGAGGGGTGGCACTCTAGAGGGACCAGGAACAACACGTGCACAAAGAGAGGAATTACTATGAGGCAGAAGTAGGGTGAGCGTGATGGTGGGGCAGGAGGAAGGTAACAGGAAAAGGTAAAAGGAACAATCTAGGAGGCAAAGCTTTAGATGGAGGTATAAACATAGATGTGCGCATATGTAAATACATTACTTCATAAAAATATAAGTATTGGCCTATGCACAAATATTTATATGGCAATACACTGAGATAGTGGACAGACTTCAGGTCTCTGCTCACACCCTTCCCCAATGAAAGAACACTTTGTTCTAATAAATTCTCATTCTGTGACGCTCACGCTCCAGGCACAATCGCTGAAGACAAAATGGGTGCATAGCAAATGTGGTGATGGCGCCCGGCTATCAAAAGATATAGTATCTGGGGTCTTAAGGGCTTGAAGTAAGTGGCTATCTAGCAGAGATGCAACAAGCCGACATGGAAAAAGCACACCAGTCTGCACGATCATGAGGTAATAGGCATCAGAAGACCCAAAACAAACAAACAAAACATATTGTTGAGAATGAGGGGGTCGGAGCAGAGACCCAAAACCCTTCTGTAGACAATGGGACATTCCCTCACAGAAGGGTCACAAGGAAGGGAAGAGTCAACCAGGGCGCAGCAAAGTACCAATGAAATGCACAATATTCCTTTGGTTCCTTGAGGCTTCCTCACCTCCCACTATCATGACCCTATTCCTACCTTTCACTGTGGGCTAGACTGGATCATGTATACAGGTACAGATAAGAGATAAGAGCTCACAACAAATGGAGTCCTGGAACAGGAATGGGAGTAGTGATACCAGAAGGGGAAGGTGGAGAGAGGAGAGGAAGGGGGAATCAGTCACAATAATTGACACATAACCACACACACCCCCCTCCAGGGGGACGAACAATAGAAATCATGGGGGGAGACAGCAGTAGGTATAAGGTATGAAAATACTAATTTATAATTTATCAAGAGGTCATGAGGGATGGGGGAGGTGAAGCAGGGGGGGAGATGAGCTGATACCAAGGGCTCAATAGAAAGTAAATGTCTAGAAAATGATGGCAACATATGTGCAAACATGCTTGATACAATTGATAGATGGATTGTTATAAGAGCTGTAAGAGCCCCCAATAAAATGATCTTTTAATTAAAAACAAAACAACCCCAAGGAGTCAGGATGATTACAAATATTTTCAGTGTAACCATGGCGAGTTTCTTCAGCTCTCTGAATGTTCACTTCTTGAACTGGCAGAATGGAGATGTGTGTGTGGGGATTCAATGGGGAGGAGGAGGAGGGGGAGGGGGAGGATAAGAGATGACAGTGAGGAGGAGGAGGAGGAGGAGGAGGAGGAGGAGGAGGAGAACAAAGAGAATGACCTAATGTGAGCTCATAGTTTGAGCTCCGCCCCAGTCAGCCTCAGAGACCTTATTTGGGAGGTGATCTCATGAGACCCAGAGGAGGGAGTGGAGAGGGAGAGACAAAACCAGCTAAAGCAAACTCACCATCATGAGTTGATTCCGACTCAGAGAGACACTACAGGACAGAGTAGAATCGCCCCCTTGAGGTTTCTGCGACTTTAGGGGAACCGGCAGCCTCATCTTTCTCTGGAGCAATTGGTGGGCTGAGCAACTGACCTTGCTACACCACCGGCGCTCCTTGAAGGTGAGGCAGGGAAGAACAAAAGCATTCACAGGTGGACTAAATGAGCCACTGGGCGTAGTCCCTCCGTGGACTTACAGAGGCACTGCGTGCGTGCGGAGCACAGCCCAGAGCACCCCCAGGAGGCGGAGGCTGGGGCAAAGGACAGTCCTATGAGCCCCGCTTACTTCTCTGGAAGTGGGAGAAAGTAACCCACTGAGTTGCCGAGAGAAATAAAAGACTAGGAAGAGGGCAAAATCTTCCCCTTCCTAGGACTCAGCAAACAGCCAGTCGCCTCCTTCCAACCCATCACCTGGAGCATGCAGTGACCACTCCAGTTACACACTGGCCCTCCTTCTTCAGGCTCAAGTCTCCAGAAGACAGAATTCTCGCTTAACAAGGGCTGTATGTGGATTCTGTATATAATTAAGTCATCACACACACACATGCCAAAGTCAGGACACCTGAATCCATTCCACCTCACAGTGACCCCACTGTTGTAGCTTCTAAGGCTATAAATCTTTACAAGAGCGGATAACTGCATCTTTCGTCCTTGAAATGGCTGGTGTGTTTGAACCGCCAACCTTTCAGCGAGCTGTCCAACGCTTACCAGACAGCACCACCCACCCGGGCTCCTTGCACACACACTCATGCCTCAGACCAAACTGTGCTCCAGACGAGCCCCTGCTTTGTCGTGCGTAAGGAAACGCATCTAATCAATTCTGGGCTGTAGCCAATCAGGCAAATCTCTTGCCCTTTGACGTGAGCATCAGCCTGGGTACGGCATCTGGGATGCTGGACAAAGCACATTTGTGTTACTTTACTTAAAGCTCATAATCATCCCTAGAAATAGGCAGCGCAAATGTTATTATACTTATTTCCTCAGTGAAAAAATAAAGACCTTTGATGTTGCCCTACATTAACACCAGAGAATCATGTGGAAAAAATTAAAATCGGCATTGTTTCTGTGAAAAACCATCTTACTTTTAAAAATACACATTTCTATCAATCCAATCCTTACATAGAGCATTTATTGTCTCTAGTCTTTGAGAATGATGGTATTTGATAGATGGGTCAAAAAATTTTGGTTTTGCTTTGATATTCTTAAACAATAAAAGCAAACCTACTTCTAGACCAGTGCTGCCCAAGATGATGCCCCAAGCCCCTTGGGGTCTGAGAAGACGGCATTGGGAATCCGCCAACAATGCGGAGTATTTCAAAGAACCTCACTAAAACTTTTATATTGCCTCTCATGCAATAAGGCCACCCGGACTAATTAAAATCACAAATTTCTTTCCTTTTCGGCAGGAATTTTGATCATCACATGAGAACCAGAGGCCCTGATTGGCCTATGATGATGTCATACAGCTTCTGAGACAGGAAACAGGATTCTGCTGATTTAAGTAGGGCCTGGGGATTCGGAGCCGAACGGCCAGCAGAGGTACCGCTCATGGAGTGGAAAGACTGTCCAGCCCAAGACAGAAAGGGCTGGATGGTGTGAGTCCTTACACACGGTCAGGGAGTGGTGGTGTGATAACTGGGAACTGCTGGTCTACCTTTGAGGGGTGTTGGGTTTCTTCTGGGTTAGGGGGGAAGGTGAAAGGGGAGGGGGTGCTGATAGTGTTCTTTCCAGCGATGAAGTAAGACATGGCTTTTTACTACAGACTAATTAACTCTCTTGTTTTCCTACTTTGTCAAGCAGTTGATCCGGCCCACAGGGACCACGTGTGTGCAGTGGAACTGCTCCGCGGGGCTCACCAGGCTGTGGCCTTTCAGGGCTGGAACACCAGGCCCGTCTTTGGAGGCACTCCTGGTGGGTTAGAACCACCAACCTTTCAGCCAGTAGTTCAACATTTAACCATTTGCTCGACCCACAAGAGCCCATGGATGTCATAAACCCAGGTGGAGAGAAAGTCAATGGGTGATGAACAGGAATTGCATTATTCCTGGGGATTAACGTTCTTGAGATGGGTACCTGTAACCCCTGCCATGGAGTTACAACCAATGCTTTTCGATAAGGGAGAAGAGGGCGATGGTTGGGTCTGCTATTCACAAACGCAGAGTGGAAGGAAATGAGCATTTATGGCTCTCACTTCCATCCTGGTGGCTTCAAATATACTTACTGCTTAGAGGGTGCAACTAGAAGGTGTGCCAAGAGTTGTGAGGGAGTTACTCCTCCCACTTGAACGTGGATAAAGGAACTTGTACTTTGGAGCTTAGCTGCCACCTTACTATCACTGGGGAAGAAGGAAGCCGGGGTGGGGGTGGGGGGTGGGTAAGAAAATTAGAGGAAAGCAGAGACATAGTTCTGATGGTGTCATGATCCTCTGGATTGAATTACACATCCTTCTGGGCTTCGTGCCTAGGTGCAAGGGCAATAAATTCTCTTCAGAGTGTGAGTTTTTATGTCCACAGCAGCCAAACAATCCTAATAAACTCACTATCTAGATCTTAACACTTGCGCGCAGTACACTGACAGAGGATTGGGCTGGATTCAGAAGAGGACACAGAGCAAGGACTCTCATGGCTAATGCCAGATGGATCTTGGTTCAAAGCAGAGAACACTAGAAAGATGCTTACTTGTGTTTTCTTGATAATGCCTAGGCATTGGACTGTGAGGAAGATGACAAACCATGAATAACCTTAAGAAGATGGAAATTCATTGTGCTCATTGGGAATTTTACATGGATCGAGAGGCAGTTGTGCAAACAGAACAAGGGAATACCTCACGGTTTAAAAACAGGAAAGGTGTATGTCAGGGTTGTATTCTCTCACTGTACTTACTCTGTATGTTGAGCAAATCATCAGAGGAACTGGATTTATGAAGAATGTGGCATCAGGATTGAAGGAAGGCTTATTAACAACCTGTGATATGCAAATGACACAACTTTGCTTGCTGGAAGTGAGGAGGATTTGAAACACTTACTGATGAAGATCAAAGACTGCAGTCTTCCCTATTGATTACAACTCAGTGTGAAGAGACCAAAATCCTCACAACTGAACCAATAGGCAACATCATGATAAGGAGAAAAGGTTAAAGTTGTTAAGGATTTTATCTTGTTTGGCTCCACAAGCAATCCCCATGGAAGCTGTAGTCAGTGATCAAAAGGTGTGTTGCAGTGGGTCAATCTGCTGCACAAGACCTCTTCAGAGTATTGAAAGCAAGGATGTTACTTAGAGAGCCAAGGTGCACCTGACCCAAGCCATGGTATTTTCAATTGTCTCATGTGTATGTGAAAGTTGGACATTAACTAAGGAAGACTGAGGAAGAATCGATGCATTTGAATTGTGGTGCAGGAGAAGAATGTTATTGCTACAAAGACAAACCTAAGTACGACTCTTTAGAGGCAAGGGCAGAGAGCCCTCGTCAAACATACTTTGGACATGTGGTTGGGGGAGACCAGTCCCTGCAGAACACCATGCTTGTTAATATGGACGGACAGCGAAGAAGAGGAAGGTCCTGGAGGAGATGAAATGGCGCAGTGACTGCACCAATGGGCTCAAGTGCATGAACATTTGTGAGGATGGCACAGAACCAGGCAGAGTTTCGGTCTGTTTTGCAAAGGCTTGTATGGGGCCAAATCACGTCAATGGCACCTAAGGATCACAATAACATGTAGCCTTGGGCAAGGTTCATCATCCCTCTAAACTGCAGTTCCTGATCTACAACGTGGGGATAACATGCTACCTGTCATATAAACTCACCTGCCATCGAGTCCATTCGAACTCATTAGTGACCCCGTACAGAGTTTCTGAGGATGAATAGCTTTACAGAAGCAGAGAGCCTTCTCTTTTTTCCTTGGTGCTCTTGGTGAATTTGAACCACTAGCCAATTCATAACCCACTAGAGCTCCTTACCTATTATGTATAGGTTCAATAATGCTTCAAAAATGCCCAGCACAATACTTGGCACAAAGTTAGCATTCAATAAATGGTAGCAACTTTTATTACTTTTGGAGCACTAGACATTGTTCTACATACTTTAAAAATATCATTTTAATCTTTGCTTAAACTGAGGTCAAATTTGTTAGCAGTTTTACAAATGGAAACAAATGAAGGTTAGAGAACTTGAGTGGCTCGTCTGTGCTCTCAGAGAGAGAGAGAGAGAGAGAGAGAGAGAGAGAGAGAGAGAGAGATGTTTCATCAGATACGATCGTTTCCCTCTTCAGTTGATGTCGTTTGGGCCTTTGACTCGATGACTGCTGTTGTGCAGAATGTTGTAAAACAATAGGATCAGCAAAAGAGACAGCCCCTACACTTGCCAAGCTTAGTCAGAGTATATACATACAGACATTCTTACGAGGATCTAAATCAGTGGTTCCCAAAGTGGGGCACCAGGATGATCCAGGGGCACTGCAAAAGCAGAAAACCCACACGTTATCCTGGATCATGGGCGGTAGTACAAAAGGTTTTTAATTGTTTTAAATAGGGTGCTGGTTTTTTTGGTTGTTGTTTTGTCTGAACAGGGGTGGTAGGTCAAATATGTTCGGAAACCTGTGATTCTAGGTTATCAAACCACTGCTGTGGAGTTGAGGCGAGTACAGCAGACCTGCTCCACCTTATCCCTGTTGAGCAGCTGGTGGAGTCCTACCACCCACCTTTCTGTTACCAGCCCGGTGCTTAACCCACTGTGCAACCAGAGTCTAGATGATAAACGAGATTAGAATGTGTTCATGCCCGTCTTTAGTACTACCATGTTCATAACACCAGAGCTAGCCAGCCAACATCTAATCTCCCAGGAATCTACAGAACAGAGTTACATACATACAGAGCAGTTGTTGCCCCATTAAGATTTTCAATATCTGCATACGTACCTCTCTGGAGCAGACATGTGACATTCCTGTTGCCTTTACTGGTTCTGTGGGCTAAGGGTAAAAACCACTAATGACAAGCCTCAGCTCCAAAACACTTTTCCATATACACTACATAGAATGCACAATATATGATCCATACACTAGGACTGCTCTGACATGCCAACATGCATATATTTTCTAGTAAGCCTTAGTGACAATGGGACGGAAGATAATAGACTAGGGACTCACTAGTGAATCAAGTAGCGTGTTTTGCTGTGGACCTCTGGGTGACATGGCCCAAATGTCTTTATGGTATTGAGTGCCTCTGACAAAATTCCACTCACGGGTGTAAAGAATGACCCTATAGAGAGTTCTTCTGAACCTCCACCTTACAACTGTCATGCATGCAGATCAATAACACACCATCTATAGTAAGCCCCACAATACATAAAAGGCTCAGAACTCACCTACTTAACAACTAGGTAACGCCATGGTCTAAGGGGATGTAACCAGTGTCTGGGCACACTGCAGACGAGATCTTGCAGGCACTCGGCCTCACCTCAAGTTTTGCATGTATTTTATAGAAGGGTCCGGGAAGTGGTTTCTGGATTTATCATTCAGAAACGTGTCCCTGTATTGTAGCCATGTGTGAGGAAGCTCACCAGCAGCTGCTCAGTCTTTGTCCCTTGTCTTCTGATAGGTCAGTCTGAAGGTGCCAGACAGTGAGGCCAGACAGGCAGTATCACAGACCTCAGCTGAGTATATTATGTCACCTAAGACTCTCCTTGAAAAATGAGAGGGAAAAAACCCGACCTCATAACGTTGAAGAATCAATGACATCAATGTAGGGTCCAACTCATAGTAGGAAAAAGTGGCTCCTTTCCTTTGTAATTCTCTGAGAAAGTCTAATGTAAAGGCTTTAAGTGTCCATCTTGGGAGTATAACCTAAACATCTTTGGGTTAGAAATAATGTGTTGATTAATGATTAATAGCTCGCAGTAGTGCTTCCTGGGCATCCCTGGGAGCATGGCCTGGACAGTTTCTCTTATCTGCTTCCTCCTGGCCCTCTTCTGCTTCCCAAGATCAGCATGGCGGCACCGAGCCCTGCCTCTCTGGGGGCGCTGTCAACCGGGTGGTTCTTCCCCTGAGAACTGAGATTTCCAAACTGCACAACGCCTTCCAGAAGCCAGGATGACTTTTGTGTTAAGACTCTACTATAGCAGAACCACACTGTGTCGACATGCCCCCTCTTTTGTTTCTCACTGTGTTGTGTGGGTCACAAGCATCACTAGCTGCGCCTCCCTATGACAAAAGCTGCTTCGGCATCTGCCTGCAGCCTCCCCCTCACACTTCCCAGCATCCAGGGGGAGGCCTGAGGAATTCTCTAGCCTCAAGGGCCTCCTTTCCACCTAATCACACACAAGGCAAACCAATTCCTGTAAGCAGAGGCCTTCAGCCTGTCAGTTTCCCAGTTGATCATAACGACCTAGACTCAGACACCCAGCTCAGCCTCAGTGGGACCCGCTCTACAACAGCAATGACTGCACATTCTTCTTTTTCATCCACGAGGGGCCTGCCTGCAAATCAAAAGTAAGTAGGAGACCGAGTAAAATGTATACTATAAATTTATTCTGTGACATTTTCCTTATGGAAGATATTTTAAAATACATCAATATTTCATGAAAAATACATAGTATAAGAATTTAGATAATACTGTAATTCACATGATTTGACCCTGAGTATGCTTTCTTTTTTCCATTTCAAATACCTTTTTTTTAAGTAACATAAAATAATCAGATTGCTGTAGCCTTCAGAAACCCCGTCTTACAGAATTTCATTTAACCGCCAGTCCTCTTCTCAACTATGTATGCTAATGGTACTTGCTTCTGCTTTGGGATGGGGAGAGGATCCGGTGTCTGTCTCTGGACAGTGATATCGAGGTCTCCTCGCTCCGACTCTTCAAGAAGATGTTTCATGGTGAGTCTGAAGACTAACCGAGGGTCAGCTTCAGAGAGAGCTGGACAGTTACAGGTGTCTCGAATTTTAAGAGCCTATAAAGAAAGAACACAATACAATTAGAAACATGCAAATGTGTTACAGTTGTGCCAGTACTTCCCATGATGCTCTGAGTAAAGTGACCACACAGAATATACTCTGGGATTTTAAAATAAACGGTACATTTGACAACACATGAAAGGAACACTAGAGAGACCCGGGTAAGTGGTTGCTTACATAGCTTCGTAATTCTTAGAGGTACTGCTAAGGCTTCACGCGTGAGCAGAACGTGAGAACAATCGATCCAAATTAGAAAAGACCTGAAGGCTGAGATGGGTTTCAAGAAAAGGAAAGCAACGCTAGACAGACACCTGCACGCACTAGAAGGTACAAATAGAAACTGCGATGGTCTGGGGTGGAACGGATGCTAATCACCTGGAAGAATAAGCAAATCAAAACTATGATAATTTTCAACTCTAGGAAAAAAAGAAAATGCTGTGTGGAAAGAAAGCACCGTTGCAGTAGAGACTACATGACTCAGCTACGATCCGTGTTTTCAGGGCAGGAGCAGTGAATTATTTAACATAGCTCTTCTAGTCAAAGTCTCTAACTCCCACCAAACGATCTTTGCCTGCATGGATTTGGTAAGAAGGTAGGGCAAAGACAGTGACAGGATTCACCTGTAACTGCAACCAGAATTCCCCAGAGTGGCATCCTGCTGTGTGTGAAATGAGTCCCCTGAGAGGCAGGAGGAGAGAGATCATCACCAGCAAGAGTCAGGAGTGGAACACTTCCTCTGGACCGCATCCAAATGACAGCTGGTCCATCCAAGGAGCAGCAGCGGAACCAGGAGCCAGAGCAAGCAGCAGAGGGGAGGGCTTCCCCACCATGGAGCAGTTAAGATGGGTGCTTTCGTGCTGGCTTGCAGAGTGGGGTGCCTCTGGGCACTGAATTGGGGAAGCTGGCCTTGCTGACTTTGGGAAGTGGAGCTGAGTGCCTTTGGGCTGCCACTGTACACTTAACTCAGGGATCGAGGTTTGCTAACCCAGAGCTGGATCTGAATGCCTTGCGGTCGAAGCTTACAGTAGAGTAGTATGCCCCTTCAGGCATTTATTAGCAGACCTGAAACTTTGTCATAGGAGTCTAATGAGGGAGGGAAGAAGCCCTCTTGGTATAGCTGTAACAAGTTGGACTGCTAACCTTAGGTCAGAAGTTCAAAACCGCCAGCTGTTTCTCCAAAGACAGGGCTTTCTACTCCAGTAAAGGGTTAGTCTGGGAAACTCACAAAGGCGTTCTACCAGCCCTACAGAGTTGCTGTGGGTCAGAGGTGACTGGACGGCAGTGAGTGGAGCAATGAGGGAGACTGGACTTAAAGCGGCAGAGAGCAACACACGGGGCGCCGCGATTTTCAGCCCTGCTGCTCAAGGATCTGTTTGCTACGCAACGTACGCGCTGCTCTTCTTCCCTGAGAGGGAAATTAAATTTCTAGCAGGCATCGACTTGGTGACTTCCCCGCCCGGGTTATCATTCCAGCACATCTACACTCGACAGGCTTGGCCCGTTCTGGTTTCACCTCACGGGCTATCAGTGAGCCAGGAAGAACTGGTTTGAAGCCCTCGTTGTTAATGTTTTTTGCACTGCTGCTTTTTTTGGCACTACACATGCTTCTTGCATAAATCTTTTAATAGTACAAATGTCCTTTGGAGATATTTGAGCTCAGTTTAATTGCAGGAAAACAGCATACTTTCTTTATAAAGGGTTTCTATCAATATTTCTTCATGTGTGAACTGTTTCTCTCCTTCAACTATCAAGAGGAATCCTGTTACAAACCCTCTATTTCTATAAAAGCTTCATCTACTTTGCATAGTAAGCTTTTATTACGCATCCTGAAGAAATATTCTCTTCTCTGCTTTCCCTTCCATATTTTGCTGCATTTTAGGTGCTAAGATCTTTTTATTTTTATAAATTCACACTTATCATACTGGATATTTCTCCTCTGAACAAGAATAAGCAAAATGTTTCTATTGTACAGCTAGAATGTGCTTTTCTATTTCCTTTGACTTATCATTCTATGTTAAACACTTAATGCACTGCACATAATAGGCACTTAATAAATGCATGTTGAATTTTAAACAAATATTTATAGTTATGAATAAATCATTACGATAAATGTCAAAGGCAAAAAACACTTATGAGTGTGCACTATAATAGCAAGCAGACATGCGTGCTTGTGGTAGGAATATGTGGTTCTGAGGACCCCAAAGAAGATGTGGGGTTACGTAAGGAACGAGCCACCCAGTCGACCACAATTCCCGCAGAGGCCGCCAGCAGGAAGAGCTCCGTTGACTGTCTCTCCACAGGGGACTTGGAGAAGTTGTGAATTTTTTCTGTCGTTGTAGCTCTGTTCTTCTGTATCCTCTGGAAGTCCCTTCCTAGGTACTTTGTTCCGTGCCAGGTAGTTTACATGTCATGATTTTCCGTGCTGTTCTGAAGAGATCATTTTTGAAACTTTTTATTACTTTAAAAATCCTGAGTCCAGCCTAGAATTCCTATCATTCAAAGTGTCTTATGATGCTGAAAGGGGAGAGGGCAGTAGAGAGGGGAAGAGTGAAGCAGGAACTGAGCGTTGATTTCATCCACACAAATACAGTAAGCACTTGGGAAGTCTTCACCAGTTGCCACCAATTCAATCTGACTAATGGAGACAGAGTGGACTTGTGCTCCAAAAGGTCTTTAATGGCTAATTTCAGAAGGAGCTCACCCATCAGGACTTTCTTCCAAAGAGTCTGAGCGGTCTTGAACTCATCTCTACATTAGCAGACAGGGCGTTAACCAGAGGCTCGCAGGAGACAGCACTATTCCAATTTTACTGACGAATAAAATGGAAGGTTGGATTAGGTACATTCCTCAAAGTTCAGGGCCTGGTGAAGAAATACAACCCAAGATGCCTTACTGAATTTTTAACTCCCATCATCAATTTCTGATTTGTTACATCTCAATTTCGCTGAGGGGAATGCTATCTAAATGCATTGTTCTATTTTAACTTCATGTTACATTACTTATCTTTCCTCTTATTACATATATTGCAGTCCTTTAACAAACGTTTGCTCAGCAACTCACAGAAACTAGGGGTGTCGATGTGAACTAGGTCCCTACACACAAAGGAAGCTGGGAGTCGGAAGGACACTTGAGTAAAGTGCATGGAGAAACTGACCAGTCTCTCAGAGCATGATGGCAGGCCTGTGCAGGGGATGTTTGTACAAAGAACTGACTGGAGAATGATTCGTGCAGATAAACTGCGTGTTGTGGGGAGAAGCAAGCTCCCTATGAACAGAGGGCTGGAATAGCCGGCACCCAGGGAGCCTGTGGAGCGTGACAGGTGAGGATAGAGTTGGAGAGGTAGACAGACAAGTGGCCAAATTATGGGACTTCCAGACCACAGGCAGGAGTTTGATTTTTTAGTCCGAATTAAAGAAAAAGTCCCTGTAAGGTTTCAAGCAGAAGGATGGCCTCAAAAAGATCGTTCTGTTGACTGTAGTGAGAATGGACTGGTGGAATTGAAGGTGAAAAACGAAAGCAGAAGATTAAAATCGAAGTGAACATAGTCCTCTGGGGGGAGATGCTGCCCTCACTAGGGCGACCGTGCACGGCGACGGGGAGAAGCGAGCAGAGCCCCGACGCACTGCGGCTGCAGCTGCTGGGCTTTCTCCTTGACCAGGCAGCAGCCAAGGGAACGAAGCCCTGCATTTCCTCTCCTCTGTCCTGCTGCACTACTCACGCACCTGAGGACAATGTACTGGCGCAAAGCGAACAGCTATTGGAATGCAGTCCTGCTACCCAAAACAACCGGAATACTTTTTCTCCAAAGCTATGTATTTAATTTTTTTTTTACAAAATAACCTTATCACCTTCAAAGTTCTCTCCATTACACTTAATACATTTGTCAAATCTGGGATTCCATTCTTGAAAACATTTTTCAAACTCATCTGTTTGGGTGGCTGACAGCACCTCCCTCGTTCCTTTCTTTACCTCTTCTCCGTTTCCAATCACTGTCCTTTCGATCCCTACTTCATTTGAAGAAACAATAAGTTGCACGGAGCATGGTCAGGTGAGTAAGGTGCGTGGGGACAGAGAGGCATGCTGCTTTTTCCCCAAAACTGGCACACTGAGATGGCGGCGTGAGCAGGTACTTTGTGGTGGTGGCAAAACCGGTCCACTGCCTGCCACAAATACCAGGCCTTGTTTTTGTCGCACACTGTTACACAATCTGTTCAGAAACTAAATAGAAAGCTTGCTTAACAGTCTGATCTAGTGGAGCTCCGAATGCACTGAGTTGACATTTTTTGTCCATTCAGGAAGTTGACAGGTGTCCAGAATTAGGTTTGTCCATCAATCGACATTTCATCTTTTTTTAAAGAGAAAACCACTTATACACTTGAGTTTTTCCCATAGTGTTATTCTTGTAAGCTGTGTTCAACATACAACAGTTTCTGCACAGCCGCACACTGTTCTCCTAAATCAGCCATCACAGAAAACAAGGTTCAAGGGAAATGCTTTGAGCAAAACATTCACTGTGAATGTGGGTGGACCTTCCCAGGTGACTTCACTGGTGGCCCTAACTCAGAGTGAGTTGCCCGATGCTCGCCTAGCAGGACTGAGTAGCATGAAAGCGCCACCCAGCGGAGCTTTCTTCCGGTTTTAGGGGCTAACCACTCATTACTGTTTTCTTGATAATGACCCCAATCCACAGAGCTCTTTATACATTTTTGTCCTCATCAAATCAGCAACACAAAATCTTATGCTAAAAAAATGTAGAGAGTTAGCAATGTTCTTTTCTGTGTTTTGAACCTAGAATTAATTTCCTACTGAACAACTGTTCTTTGGTTTTTTGAAAACATTCTCCAAAGTAAATCCCCATCAGGGCTAGCTGCCCTTTTCTTTATTAATTTGTTATGACTCTGGGTTTCCAATAGAATTGTTTTTATTTACTTATACTTTACCCCTTTCCAAAATTATTTTGAAGAGGTTAATTCTGGTTAAAATTTCTAGTTCTTGCTGCATCCACTTTGGCAGTTCATTAGTTCCCATCAGTAAACACACACACACACAATCTTTCTCCCCTTGCCACCCCCCTCCCCATCACTGAATAATTCCAACTCAGATCAGCCCTCTGTAATCATGTGGAACTGCCCTATAGAGTGTTCTTGGCTATCTCCTTAGGGAATTAAATCATTGCTAGGTCTTTTTCCCTTAGAGTAGCAGCTGGCTGGGTTTGAACACCAACTTCATGGTTTGCAACAATGTCGTTAACCATTGTACAACCAGGACTTCCTTAATAGCAAGTGTTCAAAAATAACTTTCCCCAAGGATTCTGGTTTTCTTAATAAGTTAGTTGTTACAGTTCTTCTTCAGATCCTATTTACATTGATTCTTTTAATCATTTTATTGGGAGCTCTTACAGATAGGAAGGATATCCTAACATTCCATAGTTCAATCACAACAAGCAGTGTTGTACAACTGCTACCACAATCAGTTTCAAAACATTTCTTTCTTCTTGAATTCCTTGATATCAGCTCCCTCTTTCCCCCTCCCTTCCCCACCCTATCCCCCAGGAATACGTATTCTTTTATTTTTTTTCTATAATAGTTTTGTTGCTGTTTGCCATATATCGTTCCCTTACAATTCTGTTGTGTGATCCCATCAAGTCGGGTTAGACAGTCCTCAATGCTAGCAGCGCCCCACATCCCCTCCCCCACTCCACTTTATCCTTTATCCAAATAACTGTTCAATAATCATCACTTTGACCAACTTTCCCAAAGAATCGACTGTACATATTTTGTTACTTTCTACTTAGTTTTATTATTTATATTTTCCCTATTTGGGGCACTTGTTATAATCTAATTTATTTTCTCTTTCTTAGACATTAAAATTAATAAAAATTTTCTTTACATTAGGAGTCCTATTGGCACTATCGCGTATTGGACCGCTACTCACAAGGTCAGTGATTCAAACCCACCAGGCATTCTACCAGAGAAAGGCGAGGCAGTCCGCTCCCCTAGAGTTAGAGCTTGGTCACTTTGTAGGGTCACTTTGAGTTGAAGTTAACTCAGCGGCGGTGGGTTTGTAGGGTTTTCTTAATAGGTTTGGTAGAAACTCATAAAAATATAGCTCATTATAAAATGTGCTGATTTTTAAAGACATTTTCTTATTATGTCTCTCATCTTATACATTATTTTAATTTTCATGAGGCCAATTACCTTTTAATTTTTAATACTAACTTTATTGTACTGTATTTGAATTCTTTGGTTTATAACATTTTCATATGTTTTTGTACAAGCTATATGACCAGTATTTTTATAAAAGATGTATATGTATTTTAAAAGAAAGTGGAGTTTTCTTTAACATTTCATGTTTTTGTAAGTTAAACCTTGTTTTCACTGTTTTCACCTCTGAGCTTTTTCAAAGAAACCCTGGTGGCGTGGCGGGCTATGAGCTGGGCCACTAACCGCACAGTCGGCAGCTTGAGGCCAGCAGCCTGGCGTTACACGGTCTCAGCAGCTTGAGGCCAGCAGCCTGGCGTTACACGGTCTCAGAAACCCCGGGGCTGGTTCCACTGGCCTACAGGTCACGGAACTGACTTCATGGCAGTGAGCTAGGTTTTGATGTGTTTTATTAACCCTTTACTTGATGCATGGTTTTTGAAGAATTGTAGTAAATACATAAAAACAAATAAGTACAATTTATATAATTCCTGTTCCTTGATGACTATTGGCTACTGAGCACATCACTGACAAATTACTCTATGTATTTCATTTATTAAAATATCTTTCTATCCTAAAAGAAAGAAAAGCTGGTTTGGCTAGATACCATATCTAAGAGTATTTGTTCTACTAGTTTTTGTTGTTGTTGATTTGGTTGTTTCTTTCTCCTTAAACCCTTAAACTTCTTCAAGGTCTGAAAAGGCTCCACCATTTTTACTTGTATTCTTTAAATTGTCTCTTTTTACCTTAGCAGCTTGTAATAAAAAGTTATTTGCAAAGATGATTAACACGATACATTTACATATCTAGGCATCATCATTTCATGTCTTCCTGTGCATGAAGCTCTGTAAATTTTCATAAAAATTCCTTCTTGAAGGCAACGGGGCCAATGGCCCCAGAAGGTAGAGGAGGAAAAAGGAGGTGGGGAGAATGGGGTGGTGAGCGGACAGCGTCATGGATGGGGAAACAACTAGGGAAGCGGATCCAGCATCTAGGAGAGGGTAGGGATCCTGTGAGTATTAGAGCAACACCAAGCTAGTGGAGAGGAAGCACTAAGAGGTGGAAGAAAGGGAGATAGTGATGGCAGGGCAGGAGGAGGCAAAGAAAAGAGGCAAGCTCTAGGAAGCAAAGGCACAGATAGGGAGATTAACAGAGGTGTGCACTTATGCAAACACATTAATCCATAACAATAGTGGTATGGGCCTATGTACATATATTTATAAGACAATACACTGAAGCTGCAGACGGGCCTTGGGCCTCGGTTCATACTTTCCCTCGATACAAGAACACTTTGTTCTAACAAATTGGCATTCTGTGATGCTCACCCCACCCCCACCTACATGAACGGTAAAGACAAAATGGGTGCATAAGCAGATGTGGTGAAGACAGAGGATGGTGCCCGGCTATCAAAAGATATAGTGCGTGGGATCTTAAAGGCTTGAAGTTAAACAAGCGGCCTTCCAACAGTGAAGCAACAAGCCCACATGGAAGAAGAACACCAGCCAGTGTGACCGAGAGGTGTCATCGAGACCATGCAACAGGCATGAGATGATTCACAACAAGCAGTAAACAAACAAAAATGCATTGGTGAGAATGGAGAGGGGTTGGAGCAGAGACCCAAAGCCCATCTGTGGACAACAGAACATCCCCCCCATAGAAGGGCGCAGGAAGGGGATGAGTCAATCAGGATGCAGTAGAGCACTAATGGGTCATGCAAAATAGTTCTGATTCCTGGAGGCCTCCTCACTCCCCCACCACCCCTTTCTCCTCGCTACCATGAACCCAGTGCTGCTTCACACTCTGGACTAGACGGGAGCATGTACATAGGTCTAGGCAAGAGATAAAACTCACAACACATGGAACCCAGGAACAGGAATGGGAACAGAGATACCAAAAGGGTAGGGGAAGGAGGGGAAGAAGTGGGGAGGGAGGGCACGGATCACAATGAGTGGCACATAAGCACACATCTCCAGCCAGGGGGAAGAACAAAAACCAGAGGAAAGGGAGGCAGCGGTCAGTGTGAGATCTGATAATAATTAATCTACAATCTATCAAGGGTCCATGAGGGTTGGTGTGGGGTGGGGGTGGGGGTGGGGTGCTGAGGAGCTGATCCCAAGGGCTCAATGGAAATCAAATTTCTAGAAAATAACAATGGAATTTATGTATTAATATGTCAGATACAATTGATGTATGGATTGTAACAAGAGTTGTATGAGCCCCCAATAAAATTATTTTTTTAAAAGTTCCTTCTTGAAAAGGTCATCTAAACTGAAGAAAACCACTGCTCCAGAAACCAGAACCAAGCAGAAGATGTGAGCCAGACAGTCTTCATTGTTTGGGGTTTTTTAAATCTTTGTTGGTGCTGGTTATTTTAATTTGGTTTGCTATGTCCCTCTCTTTATTATCAATGGGTCTTGGTTCATTACGGCCTCCCCTGAAAGTTCTCTGTGTACTCACACATTCAGCAATTTTCCAGAAAGGGATGTGTTTTACATTTCTAAAGTCATCCTTCCTCTGCTACTTTCTGTATTGTTAAGTTGGACTTGGCATGAAGCTTCAGGTGGCACTGCTTCAGCAGGAGTTCTTGCCAACCAATCCGCCCTCACCAATGGAACAAAGCTCATAAACCAGACCTGAGGTTTGAGTTTTTTCCAGATGTTTCTATTTAAAGTTCATCTTACTGAGAGACAAATGGACGTTGCAGAGGCTCTGCTTTGGGATCTTACTGCTGAGCCCATTTGAATGTGGGCCCGTGTGTCCTTAGTGTTTAAGAGCAGTGCCAGGAACATAGCAGACACTCAATACATTGTTTTCCACAAAGTTATTTGCATTTTTCCTTTCTGTTCAGCCTTTTCCCAACTCTTATAAACTTCTATCATTCTGAGTTTTAAAAAGTCTTTCACCCGCCTCTTAAATCTATTCCTGAATAGAAGAAAAACCTGGTAGCAACATCTTTGACTCCACGAGGGAAGCTTTGGCTTGTCTGAGATCCTGCTTTATTCCTCTACGTAAATCCCTCTGGATTATGCACACTCATACTAGGTTGGTGAGACAGATGAAGACAATCCTTCAGTAAAGAAAAAAAGCTCCCCAGGTTGTTGAATTAGTATTATGAAGGTGCTAAATTACCATTTCATAATCACCTACAGGTCATGAGAGAAAGACACCGTTTCAAAGGGGTTGGGTTGTCACCATCTGAACTGACCAACGTTGGCATCACTGAACATGCAACAACATATTCGACAAGCAACCTGAGGCACTGAAGTGTGAAGCACAGTGCACTACCTGTAAAATATTCTTCCCCAAAGTGCAGTTCTGTCAAAGAGAAAATTGCACCAGGCGCTTAAAACACATGAGGATGACTTGCATTAAAAGGATTCCTGAATTTGGGGAGGGGGGGATGAGGAGCTGATACCAAGGGCTCAAGAAGAAAAACGATGATTTGAGAATGATGATGGCAACAGGTATACAAATGTGCTTGACACAGATGGATGGATGGATTGTGATGGGAGTTGTAAAAAACCTCTAATAAAATAATTTGTAAAAATTTTTATACAGGAAATTAAAGGATTCCTGTATAGACATAATAGCACAGCTCTCAAAGGCAAGAAGTTGCATACAGCCTAAATCCCCATCAGTAGAATGGATTTTTAAAGAACTTTGGTATATACACACAATGGAATAGTATGCACCCCTAAAAACCAGTGATGAAACCAAGAAACACCTCATGACATGGAGGGATCTGGACACCATTATGCTGAGTGAAGTTCGTCAACCACCAAAGCACAAAGACTGTGTGAGTCTACTGCTGTAGGGACACGCACCAGGACAGGTGCAGGCGCAGGCTTGCAGGCCATCTACTCTGCTGGCCACCGTGGCCAGGCAGCTCAGCAGAGAGTCTGACTAGTGCCCATGGACCATGCACCATCTTTCCTATGTGTGCATCTTGAATGTCCCTTTGGCGGGGGTGGGGGGGTCCTCATGTCAGCTTGGATCTCATTTTCAAGGAAGGGGGAAGGGAAGAGGCCCACACTTAGTGGCTGCCATGCCAAGTTATGAGGAAGTCCCCCAGGGCTGGCAGACATTACTCCCAGCATGATGACAGCTACGAATGGGAACATGAAGTCAGGAGAGGGAAAAGGGAATCGATGTAACTGGGAAAGACACGTGTGTATCTGCTGGTAGAAAATGGGGGAGGGCCAACTTCCTAGAGGGGAAAAAAGTCTAACAATAATTTTAAGGACTCTAAAGGGGTGGGAGAGTAATATTCACCTAATAAGCCACATTGGCCCAGTTTCTGTACACTCCCTGGGGACCCAAGTGAAGTGGCACTAAACCCTGGGGCACTGAATGCTGGATCTTCAAGGTACACAACATGTTTCAAAGGCCACACAGAGGGGATCTAATGTGGAAACCCCAGTAGGTGAACTAGATTCTACCTCAAACACACCTGTAACCTAAGGATGTAAGATTGAAATTACAATGATATGTGAAGAACCAGAAGAGAAGCTAGAACCAAGAATACTGAGCTGTCAGCGGGCAGACCAACATTGACTACTTTAATGCTTACCTGCGACACTAAGATCTATATTATTCTGACAGGCCTGTGATGGACAAGGTCAGTAATTCTTATTTTAAGTTTTGTCTGACAACCAACTCAGTTTGTTTAAAGAGCTTCCAGTCACATGTTTATTCTATACAAGTGAATAATTTGTACAGAATATGCAATATGCAAAACTACACATTGCAATATGTAATTAGCCTACATTTATTTACCACCCCTCTCTCAATGATGTTTTAAAAATGAGTGCCAGGGGCTAATCAGTAACAGTACTAACAGAAGGTCCTTATACTCCAGGGAGATCACTGATCAGATTCTCTAGCATAAATTAACAAGGATGTCTCTAAGGTAAGCCAGAGGCAGATAAAAAACAAACAAAACAGATTCAGAAATGGTCCATGAGCTTGCACCTAATCCTAGCTCCACTCTAAGAGCAACCAGTTCTTAAGACATGGCCCTGCTCAATACTAGCTCTCATGAAGGAAACACTGGCTTTATGAGTGCTATAGCAATGTGTGATAAGAAATTAGATGGTGCCCAGCTATCAGATAAAATAGTGTCTGGAATCTAAAAGGCTCGATTCCAAACAAGCAGTCATCTCAGTGAGATGTCAACTAAGCCCACATGGAAGAAGCACACTGTGTTAGGCAGGGTTCTCTACAGAAACAAAACCAGGATGCTTGTTATTCTATATATATATATATATATATATATATATATATATATATATATATATATATATATATATCACAAGCATATATATATATATATCACAAGCATATATATATATATATATATATGTATATAGGTTTACACAGTGAGAAGGAATATAACCAATTCGTCTACACAGCATTCAGTTCAATTCACTTCCATGGAACGGTTAATATACTGGGAGTCCTTCAACTCACCTGGGCTGCCAGGTCCAGGGTCAAGGAAGCTGACAGCAGAGTCCTCCCTAGGGCAAGGCAAGCAGAGACTCCCCACAGGCCGCAGGGTGGTTCACCAACAGTCAGTAGTTTGGGAACTTAGCAAAGCAGGCCCAGCTAGAATATCGAAAGCAAGTGCTGCCAGGCGACAGGATCCACCACTTCAAGCTCAAGCGATGTATTACCAGCAATGTGGCAAAGCAGGTCTCAGAGGAGCCTCAAGCTCTAGCAACATGATCCATGGTTTGATGTGGCCCAAACGTAGCACAGATCACAGGTTGAGACAGAAAAATAGCTAAAGCAGCAGCACGCATGCTCCAGCAAGCTCGATCACCAGAGAGAAAGAGGGGGGCAGGCCTTGCGGACTCATTTATCTGTTTGCCCTCCCATCAAACTGCGACCTGATTAATCCCACCTGCTCCCATTGGCCAGGGTAGCACAATAAACCTACGTATCACACATACCAACATTCTTAATACAGGTTTGTAATTTACATGCTCCAAATCCAAAGGCAGGAATAGTATCAGAGCTTAAATTGTGAAATTGTGGTAGGGCAGGAGACTATGGATGACAGTGGAAACCCAAAATACATTTGCAGGATCTACCCAGGGAATAAGGCTCAGGTGATTTTCCCCTAACTGTAATTGCCAGATGGGACTAACCTGGTTATCAGACACAGAGTACTGAAGAGATGACTACAGATTACAAGGGTAAATCGGACTTGGCCAGTTAAAACTGTCGCTTAATCGCCCTCTGATACACTTTGGGCTTGATTTGTTTTTTAATATCATCTGGTTTTGTTTTTTCATATTGGGTCTCTCTCTGTTGTATTTTTTCATTGTGGGTAGCCTTCTTAAAATCTTTGCTATGTGTTTTTCTATGTTTTTGAGCATATGAAACTCGAGACTGATGAACCTATAGAGCCAACAACTAGAATAAGAGTTCCTGATGGGGAAGTTTGGGGGTGGGAGTGGTAAGAGAAAGCTGTTATCGAGGAAGGTAGAACATGTTTTGTAACTGACTTTGGTATCAATTGTGAACTACTTCATGTGATTGGACTTTGCAATGGTATGATGTCTGGATTAGCTCTTAATAAATGGGTGGGGGTCGGATTCGTGTATAAAAAGAGAAAGGATGGCAGAAATGGAAGGAGCCAGCTACCACGTGGCAGTAAGGGCAGAGGTCAGCTTCTATTCAGCTCAACCCAAACTCACTGCCATTGAGTCATTCCAAATTGTAACGACCCTACCAGACAGAATAGAATTGTTCCAGTGGGTTTCCAAGGCTGTAACTGTGTATGGGAATATAAAGCAACATCTTTCTCCTGTAGAGCAGCTGGTGGATTTGAACTGCTGACCTTGTGGTTAGCAGCACAATACACAACCCACTAGACACCAAAAGATGAGCTTTTTAAAGAAAGTAAAGAGGAGTTGGTTATTAGGGTTAGGGTGGGCTTACCAGGCTGATGATTGGGGCCATTTTTCCCAGAAATGTTTTTTCTTACAAGAAGACCTCCAATGAGCCCTGAGGGTGCAGGGATCAAAGCATCCATTCAGCTGCTAATTAAAAGGTGGGCAATTTGAGCCCATCAATCATTCCTCAGGAGAAAGAGGTGGCAGTCTGCTTCCAGAAAGATCTATAGCCTTGGAAACTCTCTGCCCTATAGGATCTCTGAGTTAAAATCAACTAGAAGGCAGTGGAGTGGAGTAGTTTAGAAGGCTGCATGGATCCTTCAAGACCTAGAGGAGACGAAGATAATGGGTTGGGTATTCAGAGATTGTAAGTCATGTGTATTTTTTAAAATCTTATTTCCTCTGATCTCCCTTTCCCTCTATTGTTTTTGCATTTCCATGATTTCCCCTTTAATTTTGCATTTATGTCTTTAATTCTAAATACCAATGGCTATGAAAAATCTAAATGTTTCTCTTAAAAATGAAACCAACCCCTTGACCATCCAATCTACTTCCCATTCCCTCCATCAAAATTTCTAAGGGCACGCACAGACTTTTCAGAAAAGGCTTCGCTAACCTCAGTCCAGAAACTCCTGAGCAAAATATTTAACAGAAATGAATGAAAACAGTAGGATACTACTTTGAGAGACTAGAAATACAACAAGAACTAATGCGTACACACTACTTAGCAAAAGCAACCCCCCCCCCAAAAAAAAGTATGTTTATATATTAACCGGATGATTTTAATTGGTTTGTTTTTCTTGAATGACAAATGAATGACAACAGAAATAAAACAGAGGTAGTTATGACTTTGAACTGAGCAAACAGTGCATCTGCTGGGATTACTGCTGCATTTCCTGCTCTCTGAGCTAATGTGCTAGCTCCGTTAAGTGCTGGCAAAGAGAGGACAATGGGAACCATAGCCGTCCCTTCCAAGGAACAGTGTTTAGTGGATCACTGCCCTAGGACTAGATCGGTTTGACATCTGTCTGTCGATGTCCTGCAGCCTTCCTTACTGCCTCCTAGCTGGAGCTCTTGCAATGCCCCTCTGAGCCAGCTCTAATTTACTACTCATCGTGTCATTAACTAATGAGTTAAATAAAATTTTGAATGTGTTCATTTTACATTGATAGCAGTCATATTTTACCTTTAAAAATAAATTTATCCCATACTTCATTTCTTTTTGAAAAGTTCAGTGACTCATTTTGGAAGTAGTTTAAAGTAAATACATATAAATAACTGAAATTTTAAACACATATCAATAAATTTAAAATTAAGGTCACCTTGGAGCAGTTCAGTTGCTCTCTGGAGTAATAAAATACAAGAAAAGGGAAAAAATAAGGGTTTCACAGAAAACCATTCTATAATCAATCATTACTATCAGGAGAATGATGCATTTTAAAAATGGTTATATTTATTCCCAGTAACAACAAATGTATTTATAAAACAACTGCTCAGACACATCAAGATTCTAGGCACTTACACACTGAGTATAACAGCAATTACTTATTCATAAAAAATAAACTATAATAACATTTAAGGAGGAAAAAAACAACTAATGCCAGAGAAGCTTCATGGCTGAATCAGAAGCTTCTTTTGAGAATAGAAAACAAGACATATCAAGGGATAAAAAAATCACCGCCAGTTTTATCAAGCCTTTCTAAAAATATCATTACTTTTCTCCCTTTTCCCCCCAAAAGCAATTTTTTTCTAATAGCCCATTCATTTCAGCCTCTAGTATACACATCACATGCACCATAATTTTTCTTTAAGGTTTTAGGCAACGTTACTGTCAGGCTTTCTGTGATTCAGAGGCCAATTCAATCACAGTACCTGCTAAGGTATTTGCCTTTTCCTCCACACTCTCATGTCAGACAAAATGAAATTCTGTACGGGGAGCAGTCGACATTGGTGTACACTGGCCAACAACACTTCACTTCAATGTTAAACACACCCATATTTTCCACTCATGAGATGTCTAGTATTAATGATTTATGAATTACTTTGTCCGATTATAAATGCATCAGAATGATTTACACGTGAGTTCAAACCCTCGGCTGCTTCAAGTTAAAAGGGTTCAAAGTAAAATGGGATTAGAACGAATGTCTTGACACTGATGTGGTAGATATGAACATCATGGCACTGAAAGTTCTAAACACGTTACGTATGAATCCAGTGAAAAAGACAGCAGCAGGTCCTCAATGAGTAAGATAAAGTAGACATTGATTCTGTATTATCCCCCCACCTCACATATCCCCAAGGACAGGAGAGAAGGCAGAGAGAGAGACTTGGGGAGAGAAAAATTTAAAAATCAAACAAACCCACTGCCATCAACCTGATTTCCACTCAAAGCAACCCAACTGGGCAGAGGCGAATGGACCCCTAAGGCTCCTGGGGCGGAAGTCCTTATGAATGCCCAGTGCCACCCGACCACAGCTGGTGGGGTTGAACCGCCAACCTTTCAGCTAACAAGCAAGCACTTAACCATTCGATCTACATGTTTACAGTTTTAAAAGAAAGCTTCCAAGTGAATCTCTACTCCGGGTTTTTATACACTATCCCTTATTCAAGTTTCTATAAGAGTTTTTATTGAAAAAGAAGTATCTCTTTCAAGGACATACTATGGTATACATTAATTTACAGTCTGAAAAGTATAACAGAGCATATAATTTTAAAACTTTCATACTATATTAAACATCAACAGGTTGATCGAACTTTTGTTCTTCAATTTTTCACCCAAATTGTTATGGTAACCAAAATACACAGTATATGTGTTCCCTAAATTTAACCAACAACTTCAAGTAAATAAAATGCTAACATATCAATTGGAATGAGTAAGATGTCAATAAAATTATTCATAAAAGATATTATTTAAAATAGATAGCATCAGCTTATTAACTACAAATAATATCATTACTACAAACCTGTATCCTTCCCTTTAAAACACTAATAGATTCTACTTACTGTACCTAGGGCTCTGTTTAAGTAGGCATTTACACAGCATTACCTTAGATTCCACATTTAAAGAACAGGAAGTACATATACTTTTTTCCCCTCTAATTTGGGAGGCTTAAAGACAAAACCAAAAAAGAAAATATGCTACCTTTTCTGCACAATATACTACTTCAAATATTTTCAAGTTGCATGATTGTACTGCTTGGCAGGGGCTGTCAATCACGACATGTTATGCCAGATCCTGTCACGCTACCCCGCTGCTCAAAACCCGCCAGGGCGCCCCTGTGTCTGAGAAAAAGCCCACACCCTAACAGGCCCCTCGGTCACCCACTGCCGCCACTGGATGCCCTTGCTGTCCTCCAATATGCCAGGCTCGCTTCTGCCACAGGACCGTGGGCTTATTATTCTCTCTGTCTGAGAGTTCTTTCCCCAGAGCGACAGCCACATGGCTTAACCACCTTCAGTTAGTTCAAGTCTTTGCTCATTTTCTCAGGGAAACGGTCTCTGGCCAACCCTATCTGAAACAGCTGTTAGCGCACCCTTCCCATCCTTGCTTGCACATTCCCAGTCCACCTACCTCCTCCTCCTCTTTCTCCCTAGTACTCACTGTTACATACTCACAGCGGGTGGTGCAGTGGTTAAAGCACTTGGCTGCTACCCATAAGCTCAGTGCTCCATGGGAGCGCGATGCTGCTGTCTGAGAGACCAGAGACGCCCTGAGAGCGCGGTGCTGCCGTCTGAGAGACCAGAGACGCCCTGAGAGGCCGTGCCACACTGTCTGCAGGGTTGCCGTGTGGTGGAACCAATTCAAGAACAATAGTTTGGTCCTTGGCTTGTTATACATCTGTGATCTACTCGGCGTGTTACTAATTTTTTCTATTTATTATCTGCTTCCCCTTACTTCAGAGTAAGATTCATGGGGGCAGAGATTTTATCTATTTTGTTCATGACCCATAAGAAGTGATCAATAAATATTCATTAAGTACACAATCTATAAGTTAAGATCATCTTAATTGTTGATATGCTATGATAAGAAAGCACACATTTTCTGATAATACGCAAGGAATCCAGTGAAGAGATATAAAGATGTAGTAAGTTAAGCCATCCCAGTTTGAAAATCCTGATTTCTTGGTTCTCCTGTGACTCTGACCCACTCCAGCGGTGGTCTGTCTCCTACCCATTAAATACGAAAGGCACAACACATCGAATGACGCAGTTCTGGACCATGTTTTCTCCTCACTCCCACGTGACCTGCCAACTCCCCCACTCTCACTGTATCACCACCTCCTTTTGAGTAACCCTGAAATCCTCATCACTGACCTCAGCTTCTCTGCGCTCTGCTGCTGTCTTTCCAAGGACCTTTGAGGTATACGTCACTTTCCACATGGGATCAAAGAAGTCAGAGGACAAACGCTTCAGGTAGAATATAACATTATACTCCAGTTTAAAAAAAATTTTTAGTCTTTAGTAGTAAAAAGACTCACATAATTCTACGTATTGCCTAAGGACTTGCCTTGTTTCATTATAGAAATTGCACCTATGATAGCAGGGAATTCCAATCTCTGAGTTATGACTATGTATTCTAATTAACATTATCAGTTTCACTTCAACCACTGAATTATTCCCAATATTGTAATAGAGTTTTATCACTTTCAAATTGTATTTAATCACTTGGGGGAGAAATATAAGAAATTATATGAGGTTTTCAAATTAAGTTTTTGAACTAGTAGAGTATATTTTTAGAAGAAAAATATCTTCAGTAGTTTTTCATTACCGACTCCTAAGTAATGTGTTTCTCCCATTTTTTCTTCACACTCACTAATGAAACCCTTATTATTTTTAAAACCTCTCTAGAATTCCTTATTTGTGTCAATAATCGGGTCACAAAATGACAATTCAAAATTTTGGAAAGACTTCAGATGAAAACTAAGTAGTAGAATTCATTACCCAATTCAAACAAACTACATGATTTCAAAATTTCAAAAGAAAATAAATAAAAGGAAATTCTGAAATAAAAAGGACATTCCTAGAGAAAACAGTGTGGTTACCACTGCTCTACCAAGAAGTGACAGCTCCTGAAGGAGGACAAGGTCCCTTGGCCTTGGATTACACTGGGGGAATGCAAATCAGTAACCAAGGAAACAGACCACCTCTTAATCCGATACTGCTGTTTTAAGAAGAACTAATATACATTTTATCAAGTAAATGTCATAGGATTTTATTCCTCAAAAACTGTTTCCGTCAAGTGCAGAGCCATGTGTAATGCGCTGAGGGTTCTCGTTAGACCCCTGTCTGATGAGGCTGCCCCAAAGGAAGACGCACGGCATGGAGCGTGCCTACGCACACAGCCACAAACCCCGCCACCCTCACTTGCAAAGCACACCCACCATCTCCCCACTTTGCTTCCCTTCTTCCACTACCATTTTGGTCCAAACCACCATTATTTCTTACAAGGATTATTGCAAAAGCCTCCACCGTAATCCCCATGACTGCAATGTTGCACGTGTTCACGTAAGCCATTTTTCACATTCTCCTCGTTGCGTTCTGTAATGCATGTGAATGCCGTCTTTCATGAATGCAACTTGTTTTCATTACAGAAATTTTTATTTCATGTACTCAATAAGCTTTGACATATGGTATTAAAAAGGGAGAGGTAGTCCCCTGACTCCATTTTAGCACGCTTGGCACACAGCAGCCTCGACGATCACTGTACAACATGAGGCAGACCAACACCCTCGATTAGCTTCCCATTCTACCTGAAGTAAGAGTCATCCTTCTTGTCGCTTAGAAGTCCCTTCATGGTGGGAACTCACCTTGAACCACTCTCTTCTTCTCCTGTTGCACCCAGATGAAAGGTCTACCTTGTGAATCCTTGAATTCCCCACACGTACACTTCTCACTTCAGGTCCTGTGCACTTGCTGCTTCCTCGCCCTGCAAGGCTCCTCCCCCAGGAGACATAAGACCTGGCCCTCTGCTCCTCCCAGACATTGGGCAGTAAGACTTCTTTTGTGCCACATAACAGAGCATCCCTGCTCTACCGCCCACTCTCCGCAGCCCGCGGCTTATTTTTCCCAATGTGCTTATTGCCATTTCACCAACTATACTTGCTCTCTTTTTTGCACTACATAATTAAAGAGGTATTTTCAATACCCAAAAGAGCAGGTGTGTATTCCTTGCTCAGTCTCACACAACAGGACACAAACAAGTTGATTATCAATGAGTATCAATAACAATCAAGTGAATGAATGACTCGAGCTTGTTTCTTATCCCAAACTAGATGTAGATGCTTTCTTCAAGCCACATTCCATTATGCTTCTATTTCCTTTATGACACCGCATATTCCTGTTGTGTTGATATTAAATTCTTACTTGTGGTGTACAAAATCTTCATAGAGGGGCCTGGTTGGATTTTCCACTCATCTGGGAAATAAGAGAGTTAGACCAGGAGCAGGAGGAGAGAACCTCATGGGCCACCAAGAAAGAGGAGACACCATTTATCTTAAAACAATCAGCCACAAGTAAAAGAAAATGTTCTGAGAATGATGATGGCAACAAATGTACACATGTGCTTGACACAATGGATGGATGGATGGATTGTGATAAGAGTTGTACGAGCCCCCAATAAAATGATTTTTTTAAATGGAAGAGAGACTTCATGGCAATATAAAAAAACAGAAAAATGACAACAAAAAAAGAAACAAGCAGCCGTCAAACTGAGACATGAGCCAAGTTCACAGAGAGGAAGCACACCAGCCTGTGTGCCTGTGTGATCCAAGGATTTTAAATAATAAAATTCAATTCCAGGGAGGAATGGTATCAGAGCTTAAATTCTGAATACTCAGTTTTCAGAGGGCTCTGGATGACAGTGGACGCTCCAAATCCACCACTCAGTGACCCTCGGGTGAGTCCTCTTTGCCTGTACTCCAAGAAGGTGCAGAGCCTTGCGGTCAAGCAGAGAACCCTGTAACTATGACTATAGTAGATGTCACTAAGAGAAAACTTAACATCTGATTACTTGATCGCTGTTTAGACCCATTCCCAATTTATTTCAGTTTTTAATATTCTCTGTTTTCTTCTCAATTGAGGTATTTCTCTGCTTCATTTTGTCATTGTTGTTGGGTTTGTTTGCTTCTTGTTGAGTGTTTTTCTGTATAGGAAATCTAGTATAGGTAAATCTATAGAGACAGTAACTGGATTAATAATTAATTACCTAGGGGCAGGCATATGAGTTTGGGAGGAAATGGGGAGTGAACAATGATTACAAGGGAAAAAAAGTTCTAAAATTGATTGTGGTGATGATTGCCTAATTCTAAATATGACTGAACTATTTAACTGTATAATATGTGAATTGAGGGGGGGGGCGGAAGAAAAAAATAATAATATGTGAATTATATGCCAATAAAAATATTAAAAAGAATAAAAAGAAGATGCCTCGGTGGAACAAGTGTGAGATTCCTGCCTGAAATGGGGGAGGCAGCAGAGGCACCCGGGACCATGCCAGGCTGAGCCCACCAGACAGAGCAGAGGACCGCTGCTGAGAATGAGACAGAGTAGCAGGTGGGCTTCCTGACATAGGGAGGCCAAGGCCCAGACAGACACACCTGCCAGCATGGCTGAGAGGTGGCACTGTGGGCAAAATAACTGTACTCTTAACATTTTGCAATGGTTACCTTCCCAAGTAAACCTCATACTTGTGGTACTGACTCTGAGGTCTATGTAGCCACTGCAGTAGACTATCAAACCCAGCAGAGGAAGAGAGTTCGGTGGGAGGGATAGCTGGTGTCAGAAGAGGGTAAAAGAGGATGGCAGGTGGAGGCGTGTCTCAACTGCTGCCTCCTAATCATTGGACTTGAGCCGGTATGGAATTGCATTGACCCTCTCCCTTGGTGGCCAGAGGAGGTGAGACCTGGATTCCATACGATTTTCTCACTTCTTCTGTAAATAACAACCTTATACTTATCTAATACTCTGCTAATATCAGGAACCACGATTTATTTGAAGCTATTTGAAAATACACTTCTACAATTATGCCTGGTATGTTATGCAATCCTTTACCAAATAGCCCAGTATCAGTTCTGGAACTGCTAAGGAACATTCTCCCTGTATAACCAGCTGGCAAATTCAATGCTACTGAGATCATGGACGGTACCTGGTATCACCTTAGTACTGAGTTGGAAGCCACCACAAAAGTTTGGAATGACATTAGCAAATCAAAGATTTTCAGTACATTGAGGAAATGACTTAGCAACTTAGCAGAAAGCTGCCTCCATTAATGAATTCTAAAAAAAAAAAGAACCAGATAGTACATGCTTCACTTATTCTTAATAAAGAAATAAACAGTCAAGGAAACTAAAATGAAGGGGTATGTTCTAAGAAAATTAATTCAAGCATCCCTACATGGACTAAGACCCATTTAACCCATATATTTTACACAGCTCACTGGTATTTATTTTTTATTTTTTTATTATTTTAACAATTTATCAGGGGCTCATACAATTCTTATCACAGTTCATACATATACATACATCAATTGTATAAAGCACATCTGTACGGTCTTTGCCCTAATCATTTTTTTCTCCTCTTTTCTTTTTTTACATTTTATTAGGGACTCATACAACTCTTATCACCATCCATACATATATATACATCAATTGTATAAAGCACATCCATACATTCCCTGCCCCAATCATTCTCAAGGCATTTGCTCTCCACTTAAGCCCCTTGCATCAGGTCCTCTTTTTTTTTCCCCTCCCACCCTTTTCCCCCCTCCCTCATGTGCCCTTGGTAATTTATACCTCGTTATTTTGTCATATCTTGCCCTATCCGGAGTCTCCCTTCCCCTACTTCTCTGCCGTCCCTCTCCCAGGGAAGAGGTCACATGTGGATCCTTGTAATCAGTTCCCCCTTTCCAACCCACTCACCCACCACTCTCCCAGCATCGCCCCTCACACCCTTGGTCCTGAAGGTATCATCCACCCTGGATTCCCTGTACCTCCAGCCCTCATATGTACCCTCACTGGTATTTTTAACAATAAACTTATTTACTAAGAAAATATTAAATTATGATCAATATGTTGGGGGGGAAATGACAGGCATTCTTTGTTTTTTCCTCAACATATTAATCACAATTTCCAGCACTTTCCTTAACAAAGAAGGCAACAAGAAGCTTTATACTTTCATCAAATCTGCTAAAAATTAAAGTTATGTATAAACGGGGTAAAGCCTTTACTACTGGGTAAAGCTAGCAATTCACAGCAATGGATTCCCCAAAACTGGAGGACAAGCACCAGTTTGATGTTCCAGTCAAACCCTCTGAGAACTGGTCATTCATAATTATAACCATCAAAGTAGCTGACAGACTAGAGCTCTTTCTATGCCCAAAAGAGAACAGAATTAAAAGAAATTATACAGTAGGGCAACTTCTTACCTGCTACGGTGCAAGCTCACCTGAGGTATAAGTCTGTCCAAGTGCTCAGCTCGGCTTCCATGGGAAGGGTGAGTGGATAACCATTCTGGCAAGCGGGGGTGACCAAGGAGCCGATCTGCAAACTCCATCTGCTGCCAAAATACTGAACTCGCTCTGACGTCCACACATGCCTAAAGTCAAATTAATAACAGCACAAAGTGAGTACAGTCGTGAGCAGGTCTTGAAAGTTTACCTTTATGCTATTAAGTAGTAGATTCTGACCCTTGTCAGCATTCTGCTCCATTGGGTTTTCAGGGACCGAGTTTTTAGAAGCAAATCAGGTCTTTCTTCCATGATACCACCGGATGGATTCGAAACTCCAACCTTCTAGTTGGAGGGCGGGAAAGGTTAACCATTTGCCCCGCTCAGAACTCCTTTATGTTACTACTCATTAATAACATTAAAAATACGTTTCATCCTGCTGCACACGGGGTTGCTGTGGTGTGGACCTAACTCCAAAGCACTTAACAACAATACATCTTCATAAATGTACAGCATTAAAACCTAATCTATTAGCAAACTGCACTGAAGAAAGTATACTCTTGGTCTGTATCACCAGAAAAATTAAGGAGAGGACTCAAAAGAAACATACAGGGGAAAAAGATAGCTATACTGTAATAAATACATCAATTTATTTACTTTTCCCCAATATACATTCTATGAAATCTATTTTATAGTGATTCACAATCCCTCATGAAAGTATTAGCTTTTAAAAAGATAATATAAGCTATGTCTTGTGTATATGTGCGTACAATTTCACATACACACTCGTACTTACACCCACACTCATATATTTGTACATGCATAGAATATTTCTGGAACACTAATCCATAAGATATTGACTATGGATGTGTAGGGTGTTGGATGAGAGAGAAGGAGCAAGACTTTTACTTCTAAATGAAATTAAAACATACCTAATTAGTTCAAGTCACATATAAGATGGTTTAATAAACAAGTCTACTTAACTTATTTATAGGTTTTAAGCTAATCTAGTTTCTATACAAAGTGACTAGAATTTTATTTCCCAACTATTTCGCTTCTGATTAAAGTATTAAGAAGGAATATAATGAATTGATAGAAATATGCTATCAAAGAGCTTTAATACTGTTTAACAAAAGGTAAACAGAGTAAATTTGCTGATACTAGTCAGCTTTCATGCTACATCTTTTCTTAATAAATACCATTAAAGCATTTCCAAATGTTGGGAAAATATGAAATTGAAGTAAATTGTATTGGACATCTAAAGCAAAACCCAAAGGGGCTACAAAAAGTTTGTGGGGAAATGGTAATGCCTGGCCCATAGGAAGTGGGGCCGCCATTGGGTGCAAACGCACAGTCCTGATTCTGTGAACTGACCAGGGGACCCGACACGCCCAACTGAGGCAGGAACTTCTGTGGCCCTCTGTGCCTGCCCCTCAGCATCCATGTGGGCAGAAGAATCAAACAGCCTGACAGCAGTGGCTGGCCAGCCAGCAAGCTAGACAAACCAAAAAACCAAATTCACTGTTATCAAGTCAATTCTGGGTCCGAGTGGCCCAACAGGGCAGGGTAGAACTGCTTCTGTGGGTTTCTATGGTTGTAACTCTTTACAGGAGCAGAAAGCCTCATCTTTCTCCTGCAGAGTAGCTGGTGGTTTGGAACTGCTGACATTTTGGTTAGCAGCCCAATGCCTAACCCACTACACTACCAGCTACATTAAGGCAGGGCAAGCCTCAACCACATAAGGGGCCCCAACAGCCCATGCAGTTCCCGGGCTGGGGCTGGCCTCCTTGGCAGGACTGTCTGCTGGGTGGAAGGAATGATTTCTTCAGGCACTGAGGAAAGAGCTTTGCAGAGCTGGGAAGGCATCCTGCTGGAAGAAGAGCTGCTTTAGACACTCAAAGGTAGGCTGCTGGGAACCAAGCTTCCACTCACTTCAACAAAACACTCCATATTAAGTTCACTGGCCAAAGGAAAAAAATAAACCAAAATCATCAAAATGAGAAAAAATACTAAAGTGTGCTAATCAAGTATTGCACATGGATTGTGCATTATGAAAACCATATAATGTATGTAGTACTTGACTGAAAGTAAGGTACTATGATTTGAAAAGAAGCCAAAGCTGTTTATCCTATTTCACAAACTTTAAGCACCCACAGGAAGGAATATGTTGCTCATTAGCAGACTGAAACATTCACATAATAACAAATATATACAGAAACAAAAATGGGAGGTATCCTCTTTAAAGTAATTCATAAAAATAAAAATTAACAATGGAATTCTGGGTAGATGGCAACTGATTAACACATACCAGAGGGACTCTACAGAAGTCAGCCTAAGAGAGCTATCAAGAGGGAAATTCCACTTCCACACTGCCGGGTCACAGGAGAGCATCATAACGCTAAGTAGGTAAAGATCCACTAGGTTTTGAGGAGCTGGGGGCTTTGAGCATACCACTGTGGAGGCTGGCTAGGGTTTGACCTTAGTCCCGCCACTGTCTCGGCTGAGGCCAGGATCATTTGGAGATGAGGCAGGGACTTTATTTCAACACAGGCAGTTTGCCACCGCCTCAGGACAGGAATTAAACCTCTCCAGCTCCATGGTCAGGGATGGCTCAGCTATATTGTGACTTTTGTTTCCTCTCTTCTCTCTATCCCCTTATAGTCTCATTGGGCTTATTTCTGGTTTTTTTCCTTGTCTTTTTCTCTTCACCTTTGACATGCCACTGCTGACCTCCAGACCACTCCCCTTAGCCTAGGGCATTTATACCTGCCCTCCACCAAGTAGGGAGAGCTTCACTGTCTGCAGTGTAACCTGAGCCTGGGGAAAGCTCGGCCACCCTCCACCAGGGGATATCCCACCCAACTTCTTCGGGGGAAAATCCCACCCGCCTTCATCCCGGGGAAATCCTGCTCACCTGCTTTCTGCAGTGCTTAACATGTGGCTGGGAAAATCCCATCCACCTCCTTTAGGGGAAAGCCTGTCTGCGTGGCTGGGGAAGCTTCTATCCATCCTCTGTGGTCCCACATGATGGAGGGAACTTCCTCCCGCTTGCGGTGTTCACACAGCCTAAGGCAGTTTGGCCAACACTCCATGCTGCTGCAGGAACCTCTGCCCAACCTACGCAGCAATCTACATCACCACAGCAATTCCACCCACCATTCTCAGTGCTCTACACCAAAGTGGGCAACCCAACAGCCTTCTGTGGCACTTCTGTTTCAGCGGGCATCCCTGCATGCCCTCTGTGGCACCCCAAGCTGCCATGGACCACACCATCACGGCTTCTTGTAAGATCACCCAGTACAGCAACATCCTCTTGGGTCCACAAAAACCCAACCAGTGTCCCCTGAGAGGACCATCCAACTTGCCCCCCAAGTAACAGAATACTGGTTGACTAGGGAAAGAACGAAGCCAAAGTAAGATAAAATGGTAGACCAATTCCACAGTGAAATTAGCTGCAGGCAGTTCAAAGAAGCATTCCTACAAGTCTCCCACAGAGAGCCAGTGCTCTTCGATTCCCTGGAAAATAGCACCTGACTCCTCTAAAACAACGCAATACAAACAGGAATCAGCAGCAATGACCTCAACAACAACAGCAACACAAAAAAACCACAGGAGAATCAAGAGGCAAAGGCAGAAGATGTCCTGAATCTAATGACCTGCAAAGAAGAAGCAGACATAGAGCTGCCACAGAAACAAATTTTCAGAATGCTGCTTGGAGTCATACAGAATATGAGGGAAACAATACAGAAAAAGTATGAAATGATAGAGGAGATAAAGACCATACACCAAAGGGAAATTCAAGAGCTTAGGAACGAGATAAGAAACACAGTAGTAGACTCAGACTTCGAGAATCAACTGGAGGCAGAGAACCACATTAGTGATTTGAGGACAGCCAAGCAGACTTTAACAAATGCTAACAAAAATAGAAAAAGATCATCAGAGAATCTGAAGAAAACCCAAGAGCTATATCTGATGCTATGAATAGGAACATCAGATATATTGGATTACCGGAGGAAGACATAACAAGTCATCTGCAACAACAGTGAGAGAATTCTTGGAGGAAAACATTCCCAGTTTAATGAATGAAAACCAGGCAACCATTTAGGAGGCTGAAAGACCACCTACTAGACTGAATCCCAAGAAGCCACCAAGGCACAAAATAGTTAAACTATCCAACTTTGAGGAAAAGGAGAAAATCATCAGAGCAGCTAGGGTAAAACAAGCAATCACATATAAAGATTCCCAAATAAGAATATAATCAGACCTATCAGTGGACACTATGAAGCAAAAGAGAGAGTTGAGTAACATATTCCAAAAATTGAAGGAAAATAACACAAACTCAAGAATACTCTGCCCAGCCAAATTACCAATCAAGATAAATGGAAAAGAGTCTTCCCAGACAAGGAAAAACTCAAAGAATACATTAGAAGAAACCCAGCCCTACAAAAGATTCTTACCGACCCAGTATGAGCAGAACAGCACTCACCGAGCATAAGTAAGAGACTGCCACATAGAACGACCCAAGGGCAACAAAAGAAAACAGCCCCCAAGATAGCATTGGCTTCAGAATGGAAAGAAGTCAAGAATGAACCACACACACATGCACAACACACTGATAAGAAAGGGAGACAGGAAAACACCCAACACAAAAGGTATAAGATGACATCACAGAGTCCACAGATGGAGATAATAACACTGAATATCAACAGGCTGAACTCAGGCATTAAAAGATCGAGGCTAGCAGACTGGCTTAGAAAACACAACCCATCAATCTGCTGTCTACAGGAGACACATCTCAAGGCTACAGACAAAAATAGGCTGAGAATAAAAGGCTGGCAGAAATCATATGAAGCAAACAGCAATTTAAAAAAGAAGAAGAAGCAAGGGTTGCAATCCTAATCTTGGATAAAATTGATCTCAAAGTACAAGCCATAAAAAGAGATAAGGAGGGCACTAATAATGCCCAGGGAAACAGAAGACAAATAACCACTAAAAATTTTAAACATATATTTCCCGAACGATAGACCCGCTGAATACGTCAACCAAACGCTCCAAAATACGAAAAAAGAAATCGCAGCCTCAACAACTATAGTAGGTGAATTAAATACACCACTCTCTGAGAAAGATAGATCACAGAAAGAAATTAAATAAGGAGGCTAGATATCTAAACACTACAATTAGACAATTTGACCTGATAGATATTTACAGAGCTTTTCATCCAAATGAAAAATAAATGCACATTCTTTTCAAGCCCGCATGGCACATATTCAGAGAGAGACCACATGCTGCGGCAAAAGGTAAATCTGCAAAAATTTAAGCACATTGATATCATACAGACCTCTCTCTATGACCACTGTGCTATAAGGCTGAAATCAACAAAAGGAAGATTAATAGGGGGACGGGGGGGGGGGGGAAATCAAACAATTGGAGAATGAATAACTCTCTATTGCAAAAGGTGTGTGTACTAGCCCAGATCGGAGATTAAATTAGGAAATTTCTAGAAACCAATGAGAATGAGAACACGATGGACCAAAATTTATGGGACACTGCAAAGGCAGTTATCAAAGGAAGTTTCATAGCAATGCATGCATACATTGAAAAGGAAGAGAGACTCATGATAGCTATGCTGGCACAAAATTTACAGCAACTAGAACAGAGTGAACAAGACAATACTACTAATAGCAAATGAAAAGTAATAATAAAAATCAGGGCTGAGATTCAGGAGAGAGAAAGGAAACTATGGAATAAATTAATGCTGCTAAAAGTTGGTTCTTTGAAAGGATAAACAGAATTGACAGACTGCTGACAAACTTAACCAAAGAAAGGAGGGAACAAATTTCAATAGCAAGGATGAAGGATGAAACAGGGGACATTACAACAGACTCTAAACGAATCAAAAGGATAATTACACAGTACTACCAAGGCCTGTACTACAATGAATTCAACAACTTGGAAGACATGGACAGATTCTTAGAAAAACAATCCCTCCTTAGACTCTCCCCAATGGATGTCAAGAATCTAACACACCCACAGCAATAGAAGAAATAGACAAGGTTATCAAGGGATTACAAACAAAAAACTCCTCTGGACCAGATGGCTTCACCGTAGAATTCTTCCAAGCATTCAGGGAAGAACTGACACAAAGCCTACACAAACTCTTCCAGAACATGGAAAAAAACCGGAAATTCCTGAACTCTTTCTATGAAGTTAGTATAACTCTGATACCTAAAGCAAGAAGCAAGGATCCCACAAAAATTGAGAACTACAAACCAATACCTCTAATGAACAATGAAGCAAAAATCCTTAACAAAATACTGGCCAATAGACTACAAAAGCATATAAAAAAATCAATTCACCATGACTAAACGGGATTCATACCAGGGATGCAGGGATGGTTGGACATACAAAAGACCATTAGTGTCATTCACCACATTGACATGAAAAACTAAGAACCACATGATAATATTGATAGATGCAGAAAAAGCATTCGACAACATCCAACACCAATTCCTGTTTAAGGCACTCAAGAAGATAGGAATGGAAGGAAAAATCCTCAAGATAATGCAAGTTATATATGAAAAACCAATAGCCAACGTGGTAGTCAATGGAGAAAAGAAGAAAACAATCCCACTGAAAAAGGGGACCAGACAAGGATGCCCCTTGTCCCCACTCTTATTTAACATGGTACTGGAGGTTTTAGCTAACAGCATAAGGCAAAAAAACGGACATCAAAAGTACTCATCTGGGGAAGGAAGAGGTGAAGCTATTATCATTTGCAGATGATATAATTCTGTATATGGAAAATCCCAAAAGCTCCACAAGGGAGTACTGGAAGCAATAAAAGAATATGACAGAGTGGCAGGATAAAAGATCAACAAACAGAAGTCTATCGGACTGCTATACACATCAGATAAGACCACAAAAGAGGAGATTAAAAAGGTGTTACCCTTCACAATAGCCAAGCACAAACAGAAATATCTAGGGATATACCTGACTAAAAGAACAAAAGGTTTATATGAGAAAAACTACAGAACATTATTACAAGAAACCAAGAGTGATCTCAACAAATGGAAGAATATCCCATGCTCATGGATTGGAAGACTCAATATAGTAAAGATGTCAATTCTGACCAAGGCACTGGGTAAGTTTAATGCAATCCCAATATAATTACCCTCAAATTTCTTCAAAGAAATGGGAAAACTGATTACCAACTTCACATGGAGAGGGAAGAAGCCCAGAAGTAGCAGAGAATTCCTCACGAACAAGGACACAGTGAGAGGGTTTGCTTCACGTGACTTTAGCACATATAATATAGTTGCAGTGGTCAAAACCGCATGGTACTGGTATAATGACAGATACTCAGACCAATAGAAAAGGATTGAAAATCCAGAAATAAAAACATCAGCATACAGACAACTGATCATTGATAAGGGCCCAAAAATATTAAATGGTAAACAGATGCCCTCTTCAACAATTGGTGCTGGAAAAATTGGGTATCTACCTGCAGAAAAATTAAGCAAGACCATTGTTCTCACTCCAAGCACAAGACTAAACTCAAGGTGAAGAACAGACCTCGAGGTAAAACCTCAAACTATTAGGGTCATCATTGACGGAATTGGGACAAACATAAGAACTTTAGTGCAGGGAATACATAGGCTACAAGAAATAGTGAAGGACACAAATATAGAGGAATCACAAATTGACAAGTGGGATATACTGAAGATGAAACACCTGTGTACATCGAAAGAATTCACCAAGAGAGTAATAAGGGAGCCCACAAACTGGGAGACCATCTTGAGCAATGACACATCAGACAAAGGCCTTATTACTAAAATCTACAATACTCTTCTAGCTTCCAAAAAGAAAAAAAAAATTATCCACTGAGGTGGTTGGCAAATGACCTGAAAATGTTTCGCACAACAAACAGAAATCCAAATGGCCAACAAACATGTGAGAAAATGTTCCCAATCTTTAGCCATAAGAGAAATGCAAATTAAAACAACAATGTGATACCACCTAACACCTTCAAAGAGAGCCCAATTCAAAATATCAGAAAGTAACAAGTGTTGGAGGGGCTGTGGGGAGATATGAACTCTCATTCAAAGCTGGTGTACCTGAAGGTATGTATAGCCACTATGGAAATCGATTTGGCGATATCTAAAACGGATGGAAATTGAGCTACCATACGACCCAGCAATCCCCCTACTGGGCATATACTCAAAAGAGGCAAGAAACGAACCACGGCCAGACATCTGTGCGCCAGTGTTCACAGCAGCAAGGTTCACAATTGCAAGGAGTTGGAAACAACCCAAATTTCCATCAACAGACGAATGGATTAAAAAACTGTGGAGCCACCCCACAGCCTCTCCAACACTTGTTGCTTTCTGATTTTTTGAATTGGGCTACCTTTGAGGGTGTCAGGTGGTACCTCATTGTTGTTTTAATTTGCATTTCTCTTATGGCTAAAGATCGGGAACATTTTCTCATGTTTGCTGGCCATTCGGATTTCTGTCCCTGTAAAATTTCTGTTCAAGTCCTTTGCCCACCTTTCAAGTGGGCTATTGGTTTTTTTTTCCTTTTTGGAAGCTAGCAGAGTATTGTAGATTGGGGGCTGGAGGCACAGGGAATCCAGGGTGGATGATACCTTCAGGACCAAGGGTGTGAGGGGCAATGCTGGGAGAGTGGAGGGTGAGCGGGTTGGAAAGGGGGAACTGATTACAGGGGTCCACGTGTGACCTCCTCCCTGGGAGATGGACAGCAGAGAAGGAGGGGAAGGGAGACTCCGGATAGGGCAAGATATGACAAAATAACAATCTATAAATTATCAAGGGCTCATGAGGGAAGGGGGAGTGGGGAGGGAGGGGGAAAAAAAAGAGGGCCTGATGCAAAGGGCATAAGTGCAGAGCAAATGCTTTGAAAATGATTCGGGAAGGGAATGTGTAGATGTGCTTTATACAATTGATGTATGTATATGTATGGATTGTGATAAGAGTTGTATGAGCCCCTAATAAAATGTTAAAAAAAAAACTGTGGTGCATACATACAACGGAGACTACGCATTGCTAAAAAGCAGTGATGAATGCATGAAGCACATCGCCGCATAGGAAAAACTGCAGGAAATTATGCTAAGCAAAGTAAGCTAAGTACAAAAGGACAAATATAACATGAGTCTGAGGTAAGCTTAAAAAGGGGGGGAGGAATAAAACTACTACATACAAACATTCCTGGGAGGAGGTCCAGTTAGTATGGCAGGGGCCAGACCCAATCAGGGATACATATGGTAGCCAACTAAAAAGGGGGAGAGGAGAAACAATAAAATGGGTAGCAGGGGAACAGGGCAGTAACCTACCCAAGGGAAGAGTACAGTTTGTATCTCCACAGGGAAAGAGGGACCAGACTTCAACCTGGTGCTCCAAGATGTGAATGCAACATACTGGCATGAAGCAGGGAACCAGTAGAGAGGTCTGAAAGATCAACCCTAATCGAACTACATGGACAGCCACCCCTCCCCCTAGAAGAATTTACTTCAGAAGACAGCACTGAAGCAACAGCTCAGGAAGAGGGCCATGTCTGATCAGAGCACACCGAAGCAAATGAAGGGGGAGGAAGGGAGAGTGGAGCACTTCCTGGCCCACCAAGCCTTGAGGATGATAACTCTTCTCAGAGCAGCCAATGCACAGAGAGGACCTTTTGGCCGGCTCCACTATGAGACACGACATCCCTCACTGACCCATACATAGCCCTACGGGGAACAACACTGGAGACACAGTGAAAATTATACCCGATCTGACTTCTCCACATCAAAGCAAAAACACTAAGGACGTGCAACAGAACAGCAAGGGGAGCAGGGCAAGAAAGTCTCGAGGGAGCACCAAAAATAGACTTTGCAGCCAGTGTGTACCCCATCAGACTAGTCCTACCAGAAAACACTCCTAAAGGTCAACAAACAGACCTTGAACCTATTTAAAGGCTTTCTTCTTTTTGTCATTGGTTTTTTTTGTTGTTGTTTTGTTTTGTTGCTTTGTTTTGCTCTGTCTTGTTTTTGTGTATATTATTTTCTCTGCAGGTCTATCTAAATAAGATAGGTGGGATAAACAATCTGGAGGAGAAAACAACAGGACCAATGGTTCTAAGGGGACATGGGAGAGGAGGTGGGGGAAATGAAGTGGTGTTAACAAACCCAGGGACAAGGGAACAACAAATCGGTGGCAAGACAGGTGTAAGAGGCCTGGTAGGGCTTGATCAAGGGCAATATAACTGAGAGGAATTACTGAAACTCAAATAAAGGCTGAGCAAGACAGTGGGACAAGAGGTAAGTAAAAGGAAATAGAGGAAAGAACTAGGAGGTAAAAGGCATTTATAGAGGTCTAAATACAGGCATGTACATACGTAAGTATATTTATATATGATGATGGGGAAATAGATCTACGTGCATATATTTATAAGTTCAGTATTAAGGTAGCAGATTGGGTCTCTACTCAAGTAATCCCTCGGTGCATTCCATGATGCTCACCTTTCCAACACGATTGCTGAAGACAAATGGGTACATAAGCAAATGTGGTGAAGAAAGCTGATGGTGCCCAGCTATCAAAAGATATAGCTTCTGGGGTCTGAAAGGCTTGAAGGTAAACAAGTGGCCATCTGTCTCAAAAGCAACAAAGTCCACATGGAAGAATCACACTAGCCTGTGTGATTATGAGGTTTCATTATCATGCACCAAAGAACAAAAAAATCATATCATTGTGAATGAGGGGAAGTGCAGAGCAGGGACCCAAAGCCCATCTGCAGGCAACTGGACATCCCCTTGCAGAAAGGTCTCAGGGAGGAGAGGAGGCAGTTAGGGTGCAGTGTAGCAACTATAAAACATGCAGCTTTCCTCTAGTTCTTAAATGCTTCCTCCCCCCACTTTCATGATCCCAATTCTACCTTAAAAATCCAGCTAAACCAGAGCATGTACACTGGTACAGATAGGAAGTGGAAACACAGAGAATCCAGGACAGATGATCCCTTCAGGACCAGTGGTGAGAGTGGCGATACTGGGAGGGTGGAGTAGAAAGGAGAAACCAATTACAAGGATGTACATATAACCCCCTCCCTGGGGGTCAGACAATAGAAAAGTGGGTGAAGGGAGATGTCAGACAGTGTAAGACATGACAAAATAATAATTTCTAAATGATCAAGGAAAGGGATGGGGAGGAAGAAGGAAAAAATGAGGGGCTGATACCAAGGGCTCAAGTAGAAAGCAAATATTTTGAGAACGAGGATGGCAACAAATGTACAATGTTACTTGACAAATGGATGGATGTATGGATTGTGCTAAGAGTTGTAAGAGCCCCCAATAAAATGATTTTTTAAAAAGACAATAGAATTGTAACCAAAGTCATAAGATATTGTAAACATACAACTAATCTGACCGAAAAAATTGAAAAATAAATATTCAATATAATTCACAAGTTCATGAATCATCTCACTATATGGGGGGTACACAGGTGACACAACATTGCTTGCTAAAAGCCAAGAGGACCTGAAGCACTTAGTGATTGAAATCAAAGGCTACAGGCATACACACACACACACACACACACATATACATATATATATATATATATATATTTACTCAACAAAACAAACATTCACATCTGGACTAATAACTAACATTATCATATATACGGAGAAAAGATTGTGGTTGTTAAGGGTTTCGTTTTACTTAGATCCATCATCAACACCACAGAAGCAGCAGTCTAGAAATAAAACAGCGTATTGCATGAAGCAACTCTGCTGCAAAAAATGAAACTCTGCTTAATTCTGCCTCATGGTGACCCTATAAGACAGGGTAGAACTCCCCCTGTGGGTTTCTGGGACTAATTCTTTCTGGGACTAGAAAGCTATGGCTTTCTTCTTCCAGTGCAAAAAAAGTCTCTTTAAAATGTTACTTTGAGACGCCTCTAACCTACAACAATCGACTCACAGTCACGAGAAAGCGAGGCAATGAACAGGAAAAGACCAAAGAAATGACTGTCTTTAAATAATGATGCTGCCAGTGTGCCCAGCCTGACTCCGACATGCCCTGGGAGTCAAGGGCAAGCTTCGCCATGGACACCTTTCCCCCTTTCTAGGAGCATAAAATACAGGCATCGTCTTGAGAACTTTGGGGGGAGAAAAGGATACACGGAGCCAATTCCTGAACTCTTGCATCCAGGACACAGTATGGGTGGTGGGCTTAAGTGCCAAGAGATCTGTGGGGAGGCAGGTTTCTGCAGAAGGCAGGTGTGTGTGGCAGTCCCCAAGCCATGGGGGTGTGCGCTGCATGGCTGGGTGTGGACAGACCATGTCCCCTGGGAATTGGCATCTGCTTGACCCCTCGCAGGGAGGTCTGTAAGAAGAGTGTCAGCTTCAGTGGTCAGGGAAAGGCTAAAAGCCTCTAGGATAACGGTTCTCAACGTTCGCAATGCCACGACCCTTTAATACTGTTCATGTTGCGGTGACCCCCCAACCATAACATTATTTTTGTTGCTACTTCATAGCTGTCATTTTGCTACTGTGATGAATAGGGCAACGCCTGTGAAAGGGTTGAGAACCACTGCTCTAGGACTAACAGGTGCTAAGCTATCTCCCTGTTGCTGACATTTTTAACAACAATTATTTTTAAAGAAACTGATCTCCTCACAAATAGTGCAGCGTCCCTGGGGAAGAGCCCCAGCTCTACCACTGCCCAGGTTTCTTTATCACTCGGCTGGGACTCTGTGGCCCACAGGACATGCTGTCTTGGCCTGCTTCTAGGGTTTGGGTTTGAGTTTTTGTTTTTAATTTTATTTTATTGGGGGCTCTTACCACAAACCATACAAATATCCACTTGGTCAAACACATCTGTACATCTGTTGCCATCATATTTTCAAAACATTTTCTTTCTACTTGAGACCCTGGCATGAGCTCCTGATTTTACCCTTCGTTCCCCCATTCCCCCCTTTTTCCCTTTTTTTAATCATGTTTTGTACCAGCTGCTGTCTCAGTTCACCCACTTTTCTGCTGTCCGTCCCCCTGGGATGGGGGCCACACATTGATGATTTGGGTTGTTTTGTTTTACATTTTGTTTATGTTAATATGCATCGTATATTTCCCTGAAAATGAAATAGTTTTTAGCCTTTTTAATAGATAGATAGATAATGGTGTTGGAAGAAGATATTAAATATACCAAGAATTAACAAATTTGTCCTACAAGCAGTATACAGCAGAGAGGATGGTGTTGTGTCACATGCTGCAGACAGTCCCTGAAGCAGGACATCATGCTTAGCAGAGGGTCAGTGAACAAGAGGCACTCTCAACAGGATGGACTGGCACAGGGCTTAGACAAGGGTTCAAGCGCAGCAATGGGGAGGCGCACAGATGGGCAGTGTTTCTCTCTGTTGCACCTCACATTGCCAATTAGTTGGAACCAATTTGACGGCACCTAATAACAACAATATACTTATCAAAAGTGTATTTATCTGGCATTTCTTTAACCTAAAAGTACTAATCAAAATACAAGAGACTATTTCCTTATTTAATCTCTAAGAAACACAGCTGAAGGCAATTTTTGAAGTAATATTTGATATGCAGATATAGAGGAAATTAATCAGCCCAACAGACAAAATGTAAAATATTCCAAAAGGAACTGAGACATCTGCTTACATATTAAGATAAAAGTGCCTCTGCTTAACTCTGCATTCTAAAATCTGATTCAAAGACCCAGTATAGGCTGAGGATTTTGTTTTAAAACTGAGTGCTGTCAAGGAACTAAAACGCATATCACTGAACATGTGGGTGAGTGCAGAGTGGAGACTCAAAACCCATCAGTAGCCAACCGGACACCCCTTACTGAAGGGTTGTGGGGAGGAGATGAGCCAGTCAGGGTGCAGGGTAGCAACGATGAAACATATAACTTTTCTCTAGTTCTAAAATGCTCCCTCCCCACCCCACTATCATGATCCCAATTCTACCTTACAAATCTGGCTAGACCAAAGGATGTACATAGGTACAGATAGCAACTGGAAACACAGGGAATCCAGGACAGATGACCTCTTCAGGACCAGTGGTGAGAGTGGTGATGCCTGGAGGGTGGAGAGAATGTGGGGTAGAAAGGGGGAACTGATTACAAGAATCTACGTATAGCCTCCTCCCTGGGGGATGGACAGCAGAGAAGAAGGCGGGGGAAGACGTTGGACAGTATAATATATGACAAAATAATAATAATTTATGAGTGATGAAGGGTTCATGAAGTAGGAGGAAGTAGGGAGGGAGGGGGAAAATGAGCAGCAGATATTAAGGGATCAAGTGGAAGGCAAATGTTTTGAGAATGGTGATGGCAACAGATGTACATATGGTCTTGACACAATGGATGCATGTATGGATTGTGATAAGAATTGTACAAGCCCCCAATAAAATGACTTAAAAAACAAAACAGTGCTGTATCCATCGTACTCCAGGCCCAGTAAGAAAGGCTATGTAACTTACTGATCGTCACATAGCTAGCATCTGAATGCAGGTGTTCCAGGTCTGCTGTTCAGGAGGCTGGGCCAATAATTAGATCTGCGTTTCAGATTCTGCATGTGCAAGAATGAAACCAAAGCACTGGGCTGTCAGGACAGAACGAACACGTGTAACGCAGCTGGTCCAGAACAGTTCTAACCCACAGGACAGTTGTAATCATTCTTCTCCCTGGTGAGTAACTAGAAATCTATGACCAGGGCAGAATGCTAGATCTGGTCGTAAGAGATGATGTCATGATTTTACAAGTAAAGGAGGACCTCATTTAATTCAGTCTATAATGTCAATATGCATGAATATGCATTGAGGGACATATTGATTGACAACAAATGTGCTACTACACAAATTAGAAACTCAGTGGGATATGATCACAATAAAGAGTAGAGCAATATAAACTAACTTCAACATTTTGTAATGCCTAAGCACTACAGAAAGTTTTATAACTAAATCTAGACCAAGCGTATCATACCTATAGCCAACATTCTCATTAGGAACATAAAAATGAAAAGGAATCCTGAATTTTAGTATTGTCTTGACTTGATTCTGCTAGTAGCAGTTGTAGATCTTTTTTGGAAATGCCATCAGCATCCTATACCTGTCCCGGGGATTTAGGGTCCCCCCTGTATTCCATGAGTGGTAGGTCCGGTAGCAGATTATCTGAGACGGTACTGCAAACGGTTGTTACCAGAAGGCAGTGCGAGTCCTAGAGCTAGACTACAGGCAGGCTGAAGGGAGCTGTGCATGGTTCCGATCAGTTCTGGAAGTGCATGCTAAAATCTAGTTAGCTCCTGTGTTGGAGTGAATCTCACCAGATACCCTCAGCAGCAGCAGTGGTGACCAGATCGACTTGTGAGAAAAGGGAAGTTGCACAAGGACCTGGCCTGCCCGCTCTTGTTTGGAAGATATGTGTAACCGAGGATTTGTGGAGAGACCCGAGGTTCCAGAGTGTACACAGATCAGCCTAATGCAGAGTGAAAGAAGTATACACAAGCGTGCACTGACAGCTAACCATTCTTAGCTCCTTGTCAGAGAGCCATTCTCCCAGGACCCTCTGGGCTGACTTTTCTTTGTCCGCTTCCTGTTTGTGTTATGTCTGATTTTCTCGATATGAAGTCCAGGATAGATCGATCTCTAGAGACAATAAGTGGATTGATAATCACCTAGGGCATGGCAGGGGAGGAGGGGGGGAAATGGGGAGCTAACAAGGAGTGCAAGAAGAACATGTTTTGAAATTGTAGTGATGATGTCATAAATCGTGTTAATATGACCGAATGATCAAATTGTATGATATGTAAAGTATAGCCCAATAAAAATATAAAACTATGGTCAATTACCTGAAGGCCAATACTGTCGAAGACTGGAACTGTTCCAGGCAGACTAGAAAACGATAGAAAGTTTGATTTCAGAAATGAAGGCACCACTTGGTGTGGCAAGGGAGGGTAGGGGAAGTGGGGAGCTGATGCCGATGAGCACAAGAATGACAGAAGCGTTCTCAAACAACTCTTCTCGATGTGACTTAACTAGTGAATTAGATGCTGTGTGAATTAGATGCCAATAAAACTGCCGGGGTAAACTTATAGATACGTAACTATTTCAGAACTACTAAGTGATGTTGAATCTGGAAAAGAAAGAAAAAAAAATGAAGGTACCTCTGTGAGATCTTTGAGAAATGACTTAATTTCCCCATCCCAAAAGTTATCCATAACAGGAGAGTAATAATGATGCGGATCTCATTAAGTAACTGCGAAGATTAAATGAGTTAGCACACATAAGACATTCTGACTAGCGCCTCAGAAAGCTCACTGACATTGAAGCAGTCCTGACTCATATGGACCCCAGAAGAGAGCAGGATGCCCTGTGGGGTTTATGAGATTGTAACTCTCCACGAAGGAGAAAGTCCCGTCTAGTTCCTACTGAGTGGCTGGTGGTTTCAAACTACTGACTTCCCAGTTGGCAGTCTAACGAGTAACCGCTATACCAACAGAGGTCCTTAACCAGTACCTAGCAGGCAGAAAACACGTTAGTTATTATTCTCACCAATGTCCGCATCAATGTTATCAATACTACTACTGTGATCATCACTGAGCCAGAAACTCTAACAGGTTTATCATTTCTCCCAATACTGCTGATAAACCCACTTATTACGCCTCCATTTAATTTGTAACCCATTTCTTCTCTAAACAATATTTGTCCTAGTCGGTAATTAGAAATTTTCCTTTTCTAATTGAAAGTGACATAAGTTGCCAGATGGTTTCAGCTAAACCCTCCCCAACACTTGTCAATCCCTCATAAAACAACAAGCCACAAAATTTATCAAAAACCAGTTCCTGTGCCACAAGATAGAGGCAAAACGGGAGCCTTCCATATCTAGCAGGTTTCCTGGGGTTGCCTGTGCCCAAGATTCCACTGCTTCTGATCACCAACATGCCAATCTGGCAATCAATACAGTAAATTAAGTTTAAGTAAAGGTTCATGAATTTTCCCCCTTAGGTAATATTTTATTATAAGACTCAACCTTTAGACTTCACTCCTATCATTAAAAGAAAATCCACTGCCATTAAGTCAATTCCAACTCCTAACAGGCCTATTTGGGGTTTCTGAGGCTGTCCGTCTCCTTAAGAGTAGCCGACCTCATCTGCAGTGCTGGCCTTGCAGTTAGCCAACAGTTCCACCAGGCCTCCTTCTTTCACATCATAGCAACTAAAAAATTAAATGAATCCACAAAGTCTGTCAGATTTCTCTGGGTGACACAATTAGGCCAAAGCAAGGTTTTATCCATGAAGTTTCTACTTGAATCGTGAACATTGATAGCACACTGATTCAGATGATATGTTTTCCTGCCTTCCTGTGTTTTCCTTGTTAAATGAATCTCGAAGCACAGCACCGAGGAGCCCTGGTAGTGCAGTGTCACTCGATGGGCTGAGATCCACGAGGTCAGCAGCAGGGCTTCCCTGAAACTCAGAGGGCAGATCTACCCTTCCCCAGGCGCTAGGAGTTGGCATCTATTAGCGGCTGGAGAATTGGCACAGAAGCGAAGCCGTGGTTCCCATGACCTCGGTAAAGCAGGCTCTGCTACAAACTAGGTATGTGCCATTGGACAAATCGCTCCATCTCTTTGGACCTTACTTTTCCTTTGTAAAAAGATAGATTAAATTCTCTCCAATTTTCCTTCCTGTTTCAAAATGCTATGATTCTGTAATCTAGTGGTTTTTAAAAAGCTGAACATGTTGATTTTCTCTGATTTCCATGGTGCCAGATTTTTGCTTGTTACCCAATTTCCTCACTAGATGGTGCTATCCACACAGGCATCTCATGCTACTGGCCCAAACCAGTTGGCAGTGTTTCTCAGCAAAGGGTGCTTACAGGATTTGGGGGTTGCCCAATGCTTCCCTGGCGAAGATACGTAATATTGCCCCTCTCCTTAAATACCAGCAGCCCCCCCCCCAATCACTGTGACACTCAGACACAATGCCCTCCTAGGAGAATGGCAAGGCCCCGATTTTACAACACCACGAGACAATCAGAAGAGTAGAGCAAAGCAGCCATGCGAGCAGAGCTTCCACTTATTCCCCAGTAACCACCCCAGGGAACCACGGACTTTGAAAGCACAGATGAGCCAAGGGGCTGGCGAACCAAGGTGAGTAAAGAAGCAGTAGCAGAAAGGAGCAGGGGTTTCAGAACCAGGGAGAATCGACCCACTAACATCAGGAGCACTGGCTCGTCTCAGCCATTGGGGGGCAGGGCCGGTTCACACACTAGAGAACACAGAAAGGGAGTGAGCCTGCTTAGCTGCAGCAACACAAGAGTGGCCTGAGAGCTCATGGGCTAAACACGGGAGGGTGAAAGGAGACCCCGGCATTACGAGAGTGCTGTTGAACCTCACCGAGGCTGGCATCAGGACTGGGAAGCACTGAAGCAGCAGCAGGGCAAGGGAAACATTTTGGATGACTCCCAGCGCACAATGGGATAGCATGGGAGAATCTGTGCCGGAGCACTGACCGTGAAGGAAAGATACAGAGACACACACACCTTAGCCACAGGAAAACGGAACTCCATCATTTACGTCAGCTCAGCATCTGGGAATGGCTAAGACCCTGTGCCCACCTCACCCGTACATGCATATGAAATTCCAGAGAGTACGCGTTCAGAACCCCCGTGTTAGGACTGAAAAGCCCCTAAGGTCAAGAGAGCACTCCAGTGGTTCTCAGAAGACACCAGGGCAACTGCCAGTGCGCCGTTCCAACCAGTGGAGAGCCTGTGAGGTGGGCAGGGCTGCCCATGGGCTGCGTGCACCGTGGGCCTCTGCGGAGGCTGCATCTTTCTCCCAGGGGGTGGCTGGTGCGTGCAGGCCTCAGCCTTTGGGTTGCCAGCTGGGTGCTTGGCCACTGTGCTACCAGGGTGCCAAATAAGAAAAGTTTCCCTCAAAAACCAGAACATTAAGTTTAAAGTTTTATAAAAAGAAAACAAAATTGGACCATGTTAAAAAATAATAGTGAGCCACACAAAATCGCAAGGAGTCCATCAAAAGTAAAATATGAAGGGGAGGAAATTTATCCTACGGAGGTTAGAAAATTGAACTGAATTGAAAATTTTCAGACTATGGACGTGATTTTTTTAAAGAAAGAAAAAAGTACACAAAAAAGCCAACAGGTCAAGATTAGGAAACAAATAGAGGAACAAAAATGAAACACTCAACAAGAAAATTGAAAACATAAGAACAAAAAGCCAAAGAGAACTACTGGATCTGAAGAGTGTCTTACTCACTCACTGGCCTCGGGTTGATTCCCACTCCTAGTGACCTTTACAGGGGGCAGAGCACAACAGCCCTGTGGGTTTCCAGGGCTCAGAAAGCCTCATCTTGCACCCACAGAGCAGCTTATCTCTTAGTACTGGTCCTCTTGTATGAGCTATATATTTTGGCCATGATGAATTTTTAAGTCTTGGAATAAGTCATTGTTTCACTTTGAACATGGCTGTTTGAAAACTTAAAAATCTATACCCACCCACCAAGCCTTGAGGATGATATGCCAGCTCAGAGCAGCCAATGCACAGAGAGGACCATATGGCCGGTCCCACTACAAGACACAACATCCCTCACCGACCCATAGCCTTACGGGGACAACACTGGAGAAAGTTCTGGAATTGTACCTGATCTGACTCCACCACACCGAGGGGAAACACTAAGGGCAAGCAACAGAACAGCAAGGGGAGCAGAGCAAGAAAGTCCCCAGGGAATACCAAAAATAGACTTTGAGGCCAGGGCGTGGCACCCCAACAGACTCCACCTACCGGAATACACTCCTAAAGGTCAACAAACAGACCCTGAGCTATTTAAAGGCTTTGTTGTTGTTGTCATTGGTTTTGTTTTCTCTTGTTGCTTGTTTTGCTCAGTCTTGTTTTGGTGCATATTATTGTCTCTGGAGGTCTATCTAGATAAGATAGGCAGGAAAAACAATCTGGAGGAGAAAACATGTGACCAACATTCCAGGGGGACATGGGAGATGGGGAGGCGGAGCAAAGGAAGTGGGTGTTAACAAACCCAGGGACAAGGAAACAACAAATGATCCAAAATCGGTGGCAAGGAGGATATAGGGGGCCTCGTAGGGCTTGATCAAGGGCTTGATTAAAAAGAATTACTGAAACCCAAATGAAGGCTTAGCATGATAGTGGGACAAGAGGAAAGTAAAAGGAAATGGAGAAAAGAACTAGGAGGCAAAGGGCATTTATAGAGGTCTAAATACAGGCATGTACATATGTAAATATGCTCACCTTCCTGACATGATCGCTGAAGACAAAGCAGGTGCATAAGCAAATGTGCTGAAGAAAGCTAATGGTGCCCCGCTATCAAAAGATATAGCGTCTGGGGTCTTAAAGGCTGGAGGATAAACAAGCAGCCATCTAGCTGAGAAGCAACAAAGCCCACATGGAATAAGCACACCAGCTTGTGATCACAAGGTGTCGAAGGAATCAGGTATTAGGCATCAAGTAACAAAAAAAAAATCATATTACTGTGAATGAGGATGAGTGCAGAATGGAGACCCAAAGCCCATCTGTAGGCAACTGAACATCCCCTTACAGATGGGTTGCGGGGAGGAGACAAGCCAGTAAGGGTGCAGTACAGCAACAATGAAACATACAAATTTGTTAGAGTTTTTTAATGCTTCTTCCCCCCACTATCATGACCCCAATTCTACCTTACAAATCTGGCTAGACTAGAGCACATACACTGGTACAGATAAGAACTGGAAACACAGGGAATCCAGGACAGATAAACCCCTCAGGACCAATGAGAGTAGCAATACCAGGAGGGGAAAGGAAAGGTTGGATAAGGAGGTGGAACCTGTGACACTGTGCCCTGTAACAGTAACACAGAACCAATCACAAGGATCCACATATAAACCCCTCCCTGGGGTACAGGCAACAGAAAAGTGGGTGCAGGAAGACAGCGGTTGGTGTAAGACATGAAAAAACAATAATAATTTATAAACTATCTAGAGAGAGGGAGGGGAAAATTGAGGAGCTGATACCAAGGGCTCAAGTAGAAAGCAAATGTTTTGAGAATGAGGATGGCAACAAATGTATAAATGTGCTTGACACAATGGATGTATGTGTGGACTGTGTTAAGAGTTGTATGAGCCGCCAATAAAATGATTTACAAAGAAAAAAAATCTATACCGACCCATACCTTCATCAGGATAAATCCTCCGCCACCCCCCGCCCCGAATTTCACAGTATTTCCATCTCAGGAAATTCCCCCTCTTATCCCCAGACTAAGTTTGGTGCCTTTTGCTGATCCCTAGAAAAAGGTTAATGATGTACAGACACCATGCTTGCTAATGCAAAGTGCCCTTTACAAAGAGGAAGACTCTCAGCACGCAGGAGGGACCCAGAGGCTGCAACTGTGGACTCCAACAGAGCGCTAACTGAGAGGATGGCAGCGACCAGGCAGTGTTGGGTCCTCTTGTACACAAGGAGGGTTGCTAGGAGTGAGGCAGCGCCAAGTCGGTGACAGCCTTGGAAGAAGGTCACCGCAATAGTATGCACACAGTAAAACGTACCCTCATACTCAAGCACTAAGCTCATATGTAATGTTTCCAATTCCCACAGAGAAGTAAAGATCAGATGGCTACAGATACCAATAATGAAAGAGAATAGGAAAACTAAAAATAATTAATGGGGCACAATTAGGCCAAAATTGATCAAAAACAGAGTTATCACAAATCAGAGATGACTGCAGAAAGTGAATCTCAGCAGAGAAGTAGAAAATATAAAAGAGAATACATGGGAATTCAAGAATTGAAAAAGTACAAAAATCTGAAATAAATTTGTTAACTCAAACGATGGACTAAGATTGAGCATTGTAGAAGAAAAATTTCAGCAAACATAAAAACCCCTAAGCACAGATTATACAATCTGTAGAGAAGATAAAGAGACATTAGAATAAAATTATTTTTTACATGAACAAAGGTTATGTGACCTGAGGAGCAGTAACAGTTTAACAAATAGGCAATTTAAGAATATCATTTTTTAATTGATGCAAAAAATATTTGAAAAACAATAGTTAAAAATTAGTTTTGAAGGCTCAAAGAGAATATGTCCAAAATTCTATACCTGATAAGGAAAAAGAAATCTTTGAAAAATAAAGTTAAGCTAAACCGATTTCAGATCAAAAGTTTACAAATTCCTTACCAGCATAACTATGCTGAAAAAGAAGTTAAAAGATAGCCTTCAGGGTGAAAGAAAATAAAATCAGATTAAAACAAATAAAATACCTGGAACTCCATGAAAGAACTTCAATATTTTAAATAAGAAATTTATTTATGGTATGTCTTTTCAAACTTCTTAATTTCTTTAAAATGAAATTGTTTAAACAAAAATAACAACACTGTTGTATAGAGGCTATTGTATATAGAGATATATGGAAAAGAAAAGGGGATGTTTAAGTACACTGCTATGAAGTTTTTTGTTGCACATGAATTGTTATAGAGATTAAAGATGCAAAAAAAATAACATTAGCTTTTTTTAAGGCACAGTTAATAGGTGCACAGAATACTTAGCAATAATTACTTCATTTAAAAGAGCTCCAGAAAAGGGGGTGGGGGGACACAAACAAAGAACATATGGGACAAATAACAATCCAGCAGAAAGATGATAGATTGACACTCAACTATATAAATAATTACATCACAAAAATGAAATAACACTCAGCAGACCCAACTATGTAATGTTTATAAGAGCATTACATTAAATATTAAAACATAGATGGGTTAAAAGTAGGAAGAGGGGGAAAATATGCCAGGTAAATACCAATCATAAGAAGACAGGAATTGAAACATTAATATCAGTATGGGCCTCAAGACAAATAGTATTACCAGAAAGAAAAAGGAATATTTTACAATGATAAAAATATGATTCATCCAGAAGACAAAACCGTCTTAAAGGTATTAACTTTAGTAACAGCATCAATGCATCATGAAGCAAAAAAGTACAGAACTAAAGTGAAAGAGACAAGTCCACAATTACAGTTAATACGACACAAATCTCCTCTCAGAAATTAGAATATTAATAAGAAAAAATAAGAAGGAAAAAGGAAATATCTTCAATTTTACAAAAGGCATCTAAGAGAAGAAAACGGCCATAAGCATCAGATTCAACGGCGACATAATCCCCACAATCAGAAAGAAGGCAAACATGTCTGCTCACCATGGTACATAGTATTAGTGAAATCAGACGGGGAAAATAGGGTATGTAGATTTATTGAAGAAAAAATATTCTTTTGGTAATTTTTTTATATAGAATTTCTTTGAAACAAAAGAAAATGTTCAGAAATCTAAAATCCAAAAACGAACAAAAAACTAGATCTACTAAGTAAATCTGACAAAGTTGCAGAATGCTTGATCAATATAGAAAAATATCCTATACAAAAATTTATATTTTGTACACAAAATACAAAAAATTGTATTTTTTATACCAGTAGCATAAAATTTTTAAAGAAACTCCAATCACAATACTTAATCCAGTGAGATCCCTGGTGGCATAGTGGTTCCGCAGGGGGCTGCCAACTGCAGTTCAGCAGTTCAAAATCAACGAGCCACTCCAAGGAAGAAAGACAGAGCTTCCTACTCTCATTACGAGTTACAGCCTTGATAGGCCTTATTACCAAAATCTACAATACTTTGCAAGCTTACCATAAGAGAAAAACTAATTGCCCACTGAGGAGGTGGACAAAGGACCTGAACAGAAGTTTCACAGAATCTGAAATCTGAATGGCCAATAAACATGAGAAAATGTTCCCGATCATTAGCCATAAGAGAAATGCAAATCAAAACAACTATGAGATACCACCCAACACTCTCAAAGATAGCCCAATTCAAAAAATCAGAAAGCAACAAGTGTTGGAGGGGCTGTAGTGAAAAAGGAACTCTCATCCACTGCTGGTGGACCTGTAGGTATGTACAGCCACTATGGAAATCGATTTGGTGATTTCTCAAACAGATGGAAATTGAGTTACCATATGACCCAGCAATTCCTCTAATGGGCATATACCCAGGAGAGGCAAGAAAAGAACCACGGTCAGACATCTGTGCTCCAATGTTGTTCTATTAAATTGGCATTACAGGATGCACACCTTCCCGACACAATTGCTGAAGGAAAATGTGTGCATAAGCAAATGTGGTAAAGAAAGCTGATGGTGCCCAGCTGTCAAAAGATATGGCATCTGGGGTTTTAAAGGCTTGAAGATAAATAAGCAGCCATCTAGCTGAGAAGTATCAAAGTCCACATGGAAGAAGCACACCAGCCTGTGTGATCACGAGATGACAACAGGATCAGTTATCAGGCATCAAAGAACCAAAAACATACATTGTGTGCTCACCTCCCCGATACGATCAGTGAAGACAAATGGGTGCATAAACAAATGTGGTGAAGAAAGCTGATGGTGCCCGGCTATCAAAAGATAAAACTTCTGAGGTCTTAAAGGCTTGAATGTAAACAAGCAGACATCTAGCCCGTAAGCAACAAAGCCCACATGGAAGAAGCACACCAGCCTGTGTGATTCATGAGGTGTAGAAGGGATGAGGTATCAGGCATCAAAGAACAAAAAGATCTTATCACTGTGAATTAGGGGAAGTGCAGAGTAGGGACCCAGTGCCCATCTGTAGGCAACTGGACATCCCCTTAAGGAAAGGTCGTAAGGAGGAGAAGAGCCAGTCAGGGCTCAGTGTAGCAACGATGAAACATACACCTTTCCTCTAGTTCCTAAATGCTTCCTCCCCACCCACTATCATGATCCCAATTCTACCTCACAAATATGGCTAGACCAGAGGATGTACACTGGTACAGATAGGAACTGGAAACACAGGAATCCAGGACTGATGATCCCTTCAGGACCAGTGGTGAGAGTGGCGAAACCGGGAGGGGGTGGTAGGGTGGGGTAGAGAGGGGGAACCGATTACAAGGATCTACATATAACCTCCTCCCTGGGGGATGGACAACAGAAAAGTGGGTGAAGGGAGACGTTAGACAGTGTAAGATATGACAAAATAATAATTCACAAATTATCAAGGGTTCATGGGGGCGGAGGATGAGGAGGGAAGGGGAAAATGGGAAGCCAGGGACTTACATGGAGAGCAAATGTTTTAACAATGATAAGGGTAACAAATGAACAAATGTGCTTTATACAACTGGTGTATGTATGTATGTATGGATTGTGATAAGAGTTGTATGAGCCACCAATTAAATGATTTTTAAAAATTGCCATTCCTCCAAATGTCCAATCGTGTATTCATCATTTTCTTTTAAAGCCTCACTAGAATCACATCTAATGTGTCCACAGTTCTGGCAAAAGTCTTCTGCTGGTGGTAGGGACTTTCTCTATAGATCTCCACTCTTCCTTCTGAGCTCTCCGCAGAATTACCTTTGTCATCCTTAATTCTACCAGCAGTCTCTTCAAGGCAATCTAAGCTCTTATTACTAGGCATCTTAAAACATTTCCGCCCTTCTTCAGCCATTACCCAATCCCAAAACTACGTTCACATTTTAAGTGTGTGTTAGAACAGCATCCCACGCTTCCATTACCAAATTTGGTCTGCTATCTAGTGCTGCTATAAGGGGTGTGAGTGGCGATACTGGGAGGGTAGAGGGTGAGTGGGTTGGAAAGGGGGAACCAATTACAAGGATCTATATGTGACCTCCTCCATGGGGAATGGACAACATAAAAGGGGGTGAAGGGAAATGCCGGATAGGGCAAGATATAACAAATAACAATTTATAAATTATCAAGGGCTCATGAGGGAGAGGGGAGCGGGGAGAGAGGGGAAAAAAGAGGACTTGATACAAAGGGCTTAAGTGGAGAGCAAATGCTTTGAAAATGATTAGGGCAAAGAATATACAGATGTGCTTTATACAATTGATGTATGTATATGTATGGATTGTGATAAGAGTTGTATGAGTCCCTAATAAAATGTTTTAAAAATGTAAAAAAAAAATTTTTTTAACTATTTTCTACTTTAAAAAAAAACAAAATTTTGAGATAGCTTATCAAGTCACTCAAAAACACAAAAAAGTAGCATTTGATTATTCAGAGTATTAGTTCACCAATCTGCCTGTGTATTAGAATCACTTGGCAAATCCTAGTCAAGATTCCAAGCTTTATCATAAATCTATTGCCTCAGAATTTTTAAGTATGTCTTAAATATGCATAAATCTATTTTTAAAATTCTAAAAACAATATACTCAAACCTTATACTAGGCAAGGAAGTGCCAAATTTAAAAAGCAAAGCAGGGAAGAAGGTCAGTGCTACTCCCGGGAAAACATGTTGAGCTTCTCCAAGATGCCCCAGCAATGGGCCACTTTTGCTCGGATCTGGTCTCTCTTAGACAGGAAGATGCAGCCCCCAGGCAAACTGGCTGCGGTGGCTTCAGGAAAGCTTCAGTCATTGCACAAGTCCATGTACCATCCACAGAATGACTACGGGGATCACGTTGTCATAGTGAACACAAGACACATCGCATTGTCTGGGAACAAATGGGAACAAAAGTATATTCCTCTCATACTGGCTACCCGGGTGGTTTTACACACGTCACAGCTGCCCAGCTGCAGCGGAAGGACCCAGTGGCTACCGGGAAACTAGCTGTCTATGGGATGCTGGCCAAAATCCTCCACAGAAGAACGGCGATGCAAAGGCTGCACCTCTTTCCCACTGAGGATATATATTCCAGATGATATTCTAAAGAATAGAGTAGAAGAGCTTCCTCAACCGCGCAGAGTGCCCCAACGTCTAGATGAGTACACACAAGAAGAAATAGACGCTTTCCCAGGAGCGTGGTCTCCGCCTGAAGATTACAGGCTGTCGGAGCACCCAGACCGCCGAGAACAGAGAGACACGGTTGGAGCGTCTTCCCAAGGAGCTTCTCCAAACCTGCTGCACCAAGTGAACCCAAGGCTGCGTTACACACATGACCTGTGACTGTTGGTGTCAGCTGGGGGACTGGTCAGGAAGAGAGACTCCTTCAGCAGGAAACTGCAGTGAAATAAGATTACTTTATAAATTTACTTTCTTATACCGCCTGGTTGGCACCTCTTAAGTGATCACAATAAAATTGCTGAGTGGCAGGGAGGGGGGGGATAAATAAATAGATAAATGAATGAATAAATAAAAAGCAATTATCATTGTGGCCAAATTAACAAAAAATTAATGGAAAACATTGCTGAGTGGATCTAAAGCAAAGGCATTCGCATATATTGTTCAAGAGACTTGCTGTTAACATTCTGGAATCAATATAGGAGTCTATCCTATAGAACTAAAAAAAAAAATCAATGGTGATGAGTTGTATGAGACCCCAATAAAATGATTAAAAAAGAAGAACTCAAACATCAAGGAACATAAGAATATATGTATAAGGATATGTATCTCAGAATTATTTACAATCAACAATGAAAACTAGAAATAACTAAAAAAAAGAAATAACTGTCCTATGATAAGAAAACAGTTACAGCAATTAGAACTTTGCACAGGACAGAATATTAAGGAGTCATGGTGGCACAGTGATTAGACTCAGCTGCAAACTGGAGGGTCGGCAGTTCGAGGCCCCCAGTGGCTCCGTGGGAGACCAGACCTAGCAATCTGCTCCCCTAAAGGTGACAACCTAGGCGATGATAAGGTGGTCAGGACTGGCTCAAATGCCACACCCACCAGCATTTTAAAAGACTAAGTTATGTTCTTCTTCTAACACTACTGCACCAGAAGGAGGCCACGGTCCCTTATATAATGAAGATTGCTCCTGCCAAGGAATTATAAATCTGGATAAAAGATAAAGAATATAGGTTTGATGACATTGAAGAGCTATGAAGTCAGTCAAAACTGGAAAAGTCAAAATTCCAGAAATAAGGAACGCTCACGGAAGTGAACCTTGCTTTCCGCGTACTGCTCTTCAGAGTCCACTCAGAATCCAGAGTAAAAGGCAGCAGTCTGAGACCGTGGACAGAGCGCAGCAGCAGTCCAAGCAGAAAGGGGCAACGAGGGATAGCTTCAGCTGTCTTTAAGTGCTAGAGAGCCAAAATGTGGAAATCGGATTGCCAATGCAGTGAAATCTGGAAAGGTCAGTGTCAGGAGACAAGGAAGCACACATCCAGGACATTCGATGATAGTTCGCCAAAGCAACTGATGAGTTTTAAACTTAATCAGACCAAACAAACCAAACCCATGGCCATCAAGTCGCTTCTAACTCACAGACTCCCTCTAAAGCAGAGCAGACCTGCTCCCTGGGGTTTCCAAGGCTTTACATCTTTATGGGAGCAGACAGCCACACTCTCTCCCAATGAGCTGCGCCGGAGGATCCAAACTGCTGACCTTACCATTATCAGCTCAACTTGGAACCCACTAAACCACCAGGAAAAGGGATATATATGCCAAATTGAAAAATGGTCTAATCTGTGCTCCAATGTTCACAGTGGCAGTTCACAATTGGAAACAACCCAAATTTCTATCAACAGAAGAATGGATCAAAAAACTGTGGTACACACATACAATGGGAGACTATGCATCCCCAAAAGCAGCCATGAATGCATGAGGCACACTGTCGCATGGGAAGAATGGGAGGAAATCATTCTAAGTCACGTAAGCCAAGCACAAAAGGACAAGTACATGAGTCCACTGAGGTAAGTTTTTTTTTTTAATGGGGTTTAGGGGAAAAGCTACTATAGGCATACATTCCTGGGGTGAGGTCCAGGTACTATGGCAGGGCCCAAACCCAATCCAGGGATATAGATGGCAGCCAGTTAAATAGAAGGGGTGGAGAGAAAGAAATTTAAAAAAAGACATGGGTAGGGGAGAGCAGAGCACTACTCTACCCAAAGTGGGGGGGTGTTAACTGTTTATATCTCCACAGGAGAAGCAGAGAATCCAGGCTTCAACCCGACGCACCAAGACATAAATACAACATACCGCATGTACCAGGAAACCAATAGAGAGGTCTACCCGGTGAGCCCCAATCCCAAATATGTGGACACACACACCCCTCTCCTACAAGAATGCACTTCAGAGAACAGCACTGAAGCTACAGCATGGAGAGAGGGGAGCATCTGATTGGAGCACACAGGAGAAACAAAGTGGGATGGAGAGGGAGAAGAACACATCCTGACCCAGCAAGCCGCAAGGATGATATTCCTGCTCAGATCAGACAATGCACAGAGAGGACCATAGGGCCAGCCCCACCATGAGACACGAAGACTCTCACTGAACTATAGTGCAACGAGGGACCACACTGGAGACACAGTGCAGGAATTGTGCCCAATCTGACCCCACCACACTGGGGCAAAACACTAAGGGCATGCAACAGAGCAGCAAGGGGAGCAAAGTGATGAATTCCCCGGAGAATATAAAAAATAGACTTTGAAGACAGTGTGGTACCCTATGAAACTCCACTGGAAAACAATTGTAAAAGCCAATAAGCAAATCTTGAACTATTTATAGGCTTTTCCATTTTTGTCAGTGACTTTTTCTGTTGTTATTTTGTTTTTGATTTTTGTTGTTGTTTTGTCGGTTTTGACTTGCCTTGCTGTTTTGTTTGGCTTTGCCTGGTTTGTGCGCTTATTAATTTCTCTAAATGTCTACCTAGATAAGCATAACAAAAATATTGTAGGAGACACATGAGAGTCTAGCACATATGTACTCCTAATGACGTAAGAAGAGGAAAAATGGAGTAAAATAAGAACCAATGATACGCTGTCTACACTAAACCATAAAAAAATTCAACTAGTGAGAAAGTAATGAGTAGAAAAACACACACCAAGCAAACAGTAAAGCATGAAGAAAGTTGGAGTGGCTGTAGTAATTCCAAATAAAATAGAGTATTATTAGAGATAAGAAAAAGATAGTTCATCATGATAAGGAAGTCAATTAACTCAGAAATAATCCTAAATGTGTACTTACCTAACTCAAAGTCCTAAAATCTATCAGAAAAACTAAGAGAACTAAAAGGAAAAATGTAAAATTGCACAATAGTTACAGATTTCAAAACTTCTCCCCCAGGAACTAATAGCCAAGCAGATAAATAAATCCAAAAAATGGAGTGTTGTGGTTGTCAGGTGACAGCGAATTGGTTCTAACTTGTACTAACTCTCCATATACCCGGGCAGGTCTTCACCATCTACCTTAATCTCACGTCATCTCTCAACCATATGTCCAGTAACTGCGAAACGCACTCATTCCCCAGCCATCGGGGAAAACCAAGTCCTGGGCCATCAAATAACTCTTCATGGATTCAAAGACTGAAATTTTATAAGGTCTATTCTCTAGCCACAAAGGGATTAAATTAGAAATTGGCAATAATAAAACATCTACATCAGCCACAGTATTGGTATAGTAAAGCCTCACCTCTAAACAACCTAAATTAAAGGTCAAATTAAAAAAATCACAAAACAAATTTAAAAACCTCCTGATTTACATAATAGGGAAAATACAATGCACGTCAAAAATGTGCTAGATGTAGCTAAAGAAATACACAGCAGGTCCAAAAAGAGTAAGGCAGTTCATCTCATTAACAGATTGAAAGAATGTTTAGAGAATTCACAGGTTCACTCAACAAGCCCAGGGGGCCAAGGGCTAGGGGGCGGGGGGGGGGGGGGGGGGTGTCCACACCAATTCCAGGGTCATTCCTGATTCTGATCTGTAACCTGTTCCTTTCCTCACTCAATAAAACTCACTGCCAGTGAGTCGATGCCAATTCCAAGAACCCCTCCACGACGGGGCAGATACGGGAGTAGAAAGCCCCGTCACTCTGAGGAGTGGCTGGGGGTTTAGACTGCTGACTAGGTGGTTCTTCACACCAGGGCTCCTCTACTTCACTAACAATCCCCTAAGAAGCAGTCAAGAGTGTCTGTGAGCTCTGTGTGGACATAGCAAGGCACACAGTGCCATGGGAGAGACAGCTGGTGTCAGAATTGGAAAGAAGATGAGAGAGCAGGAGGGATAGCTGACTTGCACCTGGGCTCATGCTGGTGGTGATTCTCTTCCCCGTGTGAAATGACAGGAGCTCAGACAGGACTGTCGTTACCCAAACCAACAACTGTGAAGCCGGCACAAGACCGGCAGCGTTTCATCCTGTTATCCGCGGCGCTGCCGTGAATGGGAGCGCACGTAGCAGCAACTACACCACCATCAACACCGTGGTTTATTGCTTTACACAGTAAACCCTCAGTTTGCGCAGCCAGCTTGCTCCAAGTGGGACGAAAGAGCTGCACATCCATCTTATTACTCAAAAACCTCCTTGCAGCCAAGAAGTCAGAGAAGAGTGAACTAGATGGCAGTAGCTGTAGACAGAACCTAGGTTGAAAAAGACAAGTGGGAAAACTGCACGTCTGTATTTTTTATTTTGATTTACAGATTTCAAGTAGTAAAAAACATTTACATACATAAAAATCATTTCCAGTAAAAGATCAAGACTTTAATATAACCTGAGAACTACTCTTATTTTTACGTATTTTTTCAAATTAGAACTCAGCCTCATTAATGCTCATGTCAGATAGGAAAGCAACGCAGCTGGTCTTTGATTGACTTTGTACACAACACCGTACGTGCAGCTGGCAAACCCTGTACCTTGGCAGCAAGATGGAGTCCAATCCTGTCAGCTTCGGCCTCCAGTGTTCTGCTGTAGGGCCTATCAAACATATACTGAGAAGAAACAGAAAAGAAAGGCTCCGTTAAGGTGATTTAATTCATGACAAAAGGCTAACAGAATGAGATTTTTTAAAACTAATCTGATAGAAATCATGGATAAGGCTCTTATATTCTCCATGATAAACATTTTTAAAAACACCAGGATATAAAACAAAGTACTGCAATTATTTCCTCCATAGAAATTAATACTTTTAGAAGATGTGAGGGGGAGGATAACCCACAAATGTCTAGATAATCTGTAGTATCAAAAGTAGTTGACTCTACTTTTCTAATTACAATTTCCACCTACTGGGTAGAGCTTTCTCTGAGAAATCGTATTGATGCAGGCTTTTAATAGAGCCAAGGAACATTTAATCTTCTAGTTTTAAAATAAAATTAAAAAAGAGAGGAATAGCCAGCAACATTACTAGATTTATTTTAGTTAGAAAATTAACTATATAACGGAATGTTATTTCTTTGATAAATTACCTCAATTTCCTCTTTTTTTCCTACTAAATATTGATTAGTTAGGAAAATGAAATTTTCTTCTGACGAATGAAAAAAATACAAATAGATACTATACCTTTAATTTTCTTAATTACGTCTATTTATATTAATGCTTTCCAGTTAAATTCTAATTTTCAGTAAGTACTAAAACTTTGTAGGAGATGGATCAATAAGCAGGACTTTTGAGAAAAGAGCTCCTAATTGAGAAAGCAATTTTTCAGAGGTAGCTACATGTCAGTGAGGGCTAGAAATAATATAATCAATCTGACCTACAACATATGACCATTATATATTGGCTTCTTCCTTCTTAATCACATCTGGTTTTGGTTGATGAAGCATATTATATAGTGTCTGTATGCTCCCTGAGCAGTTTGCAGATGTCTCATCAGTCTAAGGACAATGAAACCAAAGCCAAACTCACTACCACCACGTCGATCCTAAGTCATAACGCGCCAACAGATCAAAGAACTGCCAGGTGGGGTTTCTGAGGCTACAAATCTGTAACAGAACAGAGAGCCCATCTTTCTCCTACAGAGGGGCTGGGGAGTTCAAGCTGCTCACCAGAAGGTGAGTAGCCCAACATGTAATCCACTAAGCCACCAGGGCTCCTGAGAGGGACTGAAAAGCAGGGGCTTAAAAAAAGAACTCAGTGATCTGGTATGACAAAGCCCATGACGATAATGTGTGGGGTAGTTGATTGTGCCAACCTGGCCGACAAACACATGTGGGGTTAATTGAAGGGCAGAGGGATAAATGGCTCAATGAACCTTGCCTTTCGAGTTCTCGGGTCTCTTGCTTTGTGATGGTCAGATCAGCATGCAGCTGATTCCTGCTTCAGCTGGCAAGGCTCACTTCCTGCAAGACGTCCCTGAGGAGAAACCACATGGACCTACCCTGATGCAGCCCTGGGTGCTGGAGCAGCCGTGTGGAGACCCCTGCCAGCGCTGAGATGCTTACATACTCACTGATTCGGCTTTCCTCCTGCAGTCAGCGTCATAGTGTGTTTTATGAGATGGAGGGGGGCTTTGTGGATTGGTGTTGGACATATGGGTTAATGGGTTAATGTGGGCTTGGACAGCACTGGGTTGGGATGTTTTCTTGATGTGCACTTAACCTTTATATAAAACTCTCTCCTGTACATGCGTTCCTGTGGACTTGTTTCTCTAACGTTAGCTTGGTGACTAGCATCTGGAGTCTTCACCTTGCCCGCCCTCGCTCCCTTAGGAACCTCCAGTCTGTTTCCTAAGGGATACAAATCTTTGTCTTGGTTTTTATGATTATATAATGGTCTCACATAATATTTGTCCTTTGTGACTGGCTAGCTTCTCTGAGCCTAATGCTCTCCAGGTTTATCCATGTCACAAGGCACACAGTGGTATTCCCATTGATTGTCAGCGATGTACAGTCTTCCATTGTGTGTCTGTCCACTGTGTGTCTGTCCAACTTTTCTTTATCCAGTCTACTGATGGGCACTTGGCTTGTTTCTAACTTCTGGCTATTATGCACATTGCTGCAATGAATACAAGAGTGCATACGTCTGCTATGTCATGGCTCTTCTTTAGGGTACACCCCTAGCAGAGGTATTGCTGACTCATACAGAATGTCTATTCCCGGTTGTTTGAGGTAGCGCTTTTATCATTTTGTCCATGGTTGTACTTCACTGCTTCAGTTTCAGCAAGCATGGTTATGTCATCTCTATATTGCAGGGTGTTAATGAGTCTTCCTCCAATCCTGATACCATGTTCTTCTTCATACAGTCCAGTTTCTTGTATAATTTTCTCAGTATAAAAATTATATTCCATATTATATTTCACAATAAATATGAAAGCACAGAACCTTTGCACACATCTTTTCTACTTTTAAATCACGCAGCAGCCCTTTCTGCTGTTTGGATGACTACCTTCTTGGTCTATGTAAGGTGCGACATGAGCATAATTAAGGGTTCTTCATGATTTGTTATGATCCACATATTTGAATGCCTATGCATAACCAGTAAACAAAGGTAAGCCTTTTCCAAGTCTCTCTGCCTTCAGTTAAGATTTGGCTGACATCAGCACTGATATCCTTCGTTCCGCATCCTCTTCTGAATCCAGCTTGAAATTCTGGCAGCTCCTGACAGAAAGACTTACTTAAACCACTTTTGAATTTCCATTTGCTACTTTTCTGTGGGTAGAGGCCAGGGATACTATTAAACTCCCTAAAATCCAAAGGGCAGCCCCTCAAAACAAGTACTTATCCAGTCCAAAATACCTATAATGTGAAGACTGAGAAAATCTGCTTTAAAAGTATGATTGAATCCTTACAAGGGTTAAATACTCAAAGCGTTAACTTTTGAGGACCCAGTATCATTGTCCCAAGTTTACAGAGGTACAGTAAGCCGTCCAACCTCTGTAAACTGTAGCTCCGATGGAGCCCACGTTAAGCCAGGTTGGCTGCAAAAACAAATCCACTGACATTCATCTACCGTATATACTCATGTAGAAGCCGAGTTTTTCAGCACATTTTTATGCGGATTTTGTGATAAAATTGGGTGCCTCGGCTGATATTCAGGTCAGCTTATACTCAAGTGTATACAGTGTGTTTAAGAAAGAGATATCAAAAAAGCATCTCAGCACAGTTCAACTCAAGGCCCTCAGTCCGCTGCAGTCCATCAGCCCTTGTCAGATCAGGTAGCCCAGGCCACAACACAGGATGCAGTGGCAGAGCCGCAGGCCAGGGAGGCAGTAGCTCCAAAGTTAGTAGAAACAGGGTCAGTTCAGTGGCAGAGTCCCAGCAAGTAAGGAGCAAACGGGGAGAGGAAAGGGAGGTTCCCAATTCTCCTGGTCAAAAGAGGGCCACAGCCCCAAGAAGGCATCATTAAGCTATGACCTACTGACAGGTGGGATTCCACCCCTGCACTTCCACACACATCCAAGCTGACATCATCTCACTGCATGGTGCCCAGACTGAAACACAGGCCCTGCTGATCCGAATCTGCATCCTTCACTATTGCACAATGTGCAGATGTTACACACTCCATAATTATTAGCTACTAAATGCAAGCTATGTTGAGAGCTCTTAATCTTAGCAGTTAAGTGTTCTACAAGGTTGCTCCAATGTCCCCGTGTCTGTCAGACTGCAAAGCTGACCATCCCCAGGGTGAAGGCAGGGCCTCTGCAAACGACTGGCAGCAGTTCCCTCCACCGTGGCTGCACAAACAGCAGCCCTTTCTGCCCTCCCATCACAATGAGCAAGGCTTTCTAGGCAGAAAAGCAGCTTCTTGTCAGCAACATCTTGAGGGGACTGGAGCTTTAATTTGGGGGGAGGAGGGAAGGAATTTAAAACACAAGTAATCCCTACTTAATTTTCAGGTTATTGGTAAACTGAACAGTTACACTGAAGTGGCAGAATCGAACGAACACTTGAAGCAGGGAAAAGAAAGCAATCTGCTGGTAGGTATGAGAAAGACTGTCGACTCCTGCGACTTCTCCACAGCTAGTGGCAGAGACGGAGCACGGAGCGCGCTACGCCACAGGCGGACACAAACCTGCGGCACGCTGTCGAAGCACTTACCTGCTGATGGCAGACTGCTAGCTCGGACCCACTAGCCACACCAAACTCAGGAACCACCCAAGGGAGCAGGTTTATTTATAACCTGAGCAGTAATTCTTTTGTTTTCCCTTTAAGAATCTTTAGTATCAATGAAACCAAATGATATGATAACCCTGAACCAAAGACTTATTCAATATCGAAAGCAATCTATCTAAGAGAATGTTGTACATTAGATTTAAACAGCACCCAGATGGCAGTAGGACGGGTGCTCCACAAAACATTAAATAGAGGACAGATTGTTCCTAAATAACCAAACCTCCCAGGACAGGGGGGACTATCTGAAGAGAGATATAAAATAATGAATCAGTCAGCAACATAGTGATCAAAACTGCAAGACCTACTTTCAATAGTGCCATCTCCTGAACAAAACGAGAGACTCCAGGGATTCTATGAACTGATCATCATTATACATATAGCGTACATACTCATGTATAAGCTGAGTTTTTCAGCACATTTTTATGCAGGTTTTGTGCTAACATTAGGTGCCTTGGCTGAAATCCAGGTCAGCTTATACTCAAGTATACACAGTACCATACAGACACAGGCACTGTGACGATTAAATTGTTTTTCAACACACCCTTGTGTGGAGGAAGGGGTGGAGCCCAACCTATCAATCAGGTCACAACCTCATGATGCCTCCTTCCCAGAGGGCCTGTGGTGTGCCGAGTGGTAAGGCAGGTTTCAGGCAACTCTGGACCCGTCATGGCTATAACAGTCCCATAAAATAGAAACATTTTCGAGAGGGAAGATTCATTCCAATGACTCTACACCACAGTCCCTCTGGGAAGGAGAAGAGCAAGCAGGAAGTTGCGGTGACAGACGAAACAGGAAGGGGCAGAGATTGGGTTTTCTGCCTGGTAAGAATGAACTATGTCCCCCAAAATGTACTGAGTAAAAGTTACAAGCCCTTCTAATCCATTCATATCTATTTTTTAAAACAGTTTTATTGGGACATAATCCATATGTAATTCAATATATCCATTAAGTCTTAATTTGAATAGTCATATGTAGAAATATCCCTAATAAGAAGAAAACAAAAATTAGAAACCATAAGACACTGAAACTTAGTGCCAATAGCTCACAATAAAAGGTGACTACATTCTAACACTGTTTCCCACTTACCTCCTGCAATTTGGATTGTACCCACTGGCCCAGAAGCGCCAAACTATCTCGAGGACAAATGGCCCAAATCATGGTAAGAAAAATCATTCCGAGGAAATCCAACAAATGAGCCAAGCTAGCCTTTTCTGCCTGAGAATTAAAAAAATAATAATGAAAATCAGTTTAACATATTTACACAGTTTACTCTTATAGTTTTTAGTTCATAAAATATAATCCCAATAATTACACATGTTTAACTGAGGTTTTTCAACTAGGATTGCAAGTTCTCTTTTCCTTAATATGTCATACTTTCCCGGTCGGTTTTCTCTTATCTTGCATACGTACTTAAATGCATTAAATGTATACTAATTATTTCATGTTTAAAAACAAAACAAAGGGCTCCTCGAGGAAGGAACTTTGCACATAGCTTCCAAACACTGTCAGTTACCGAAGGCCTAATAAATGGCAGCAGAACATTGCCAGAGTCAGTGCCAAACAGTGGGGCTCTTGGGCCCACGGGCACTCAACCTGTGCTGAGGGGCTGAGTTCTGGGAGTGGAGTCACTATGCTGACATGCATAAGGGAAAGCCTGTGCCAGGGGGCCTCTGGCAGCTTCTCTTGCTGATGGGGCACAACGCAAAGTGAGGAGAAACCGCTGGCAACATCTGCGAGTGACCAGAACTTGGAATGTGCGAAGTATGAGTCTAGGAACATTGCAAGTAGTCAAAAATGAAATGGAACCTATAAAGATCTGTTCCAGGCATTAGACAGTTGAAACGGACTGACTGGTCTGAAAATACATTAATTACTAGGCCCGCATGATGCAACCAAGAGGAATGGCATGGCATTCACTGTCAGAGAGGACACTGCAAAATTAGCCAGGGAGTGAACGCTTTCTGTGATAGCATGACATCTATCCACCTTCAGGGAAATCTAATCAATACATCTACTATCCAAATTTATGCATCACCACAAGAGCTAGTGATGAAGAAATTAAAGAACTCTACCAAGGACAGAAGCTGACAAACCTGCAATCAAGCTGCATGGATACCTAATAGTGAATGGAATGCAAAAGTTGAAGACAGAGGAAGGAACAGTAATTGGGTAATATGGGCCTGATGACAGAAACAAAGCTGGAGCTCGAACAAGAGAATTTTGTAAACCAAAGATGGTTCATAGCAAACATGGTTTTAAAAAAACACAAAAGGTGAATTTTCCAGAGAGGATACATAGAAATCAAACTGATGCTGGAAAAGCGAAAAACATCAGCAGCTAAAACCAAGTCATGGACTGACTGTGGAACAGATCATCAATTGCTCATAGGAAAGTTCAGGATAAAGCTGAAGAAAATGCAAACAAGTCCACTGGAGCCAAAAGGCAACCTTGAGTCTTTCTATCCCACCTGAATTCTGAGACCGACCATCTCAAGAACAGATGTAATGCACTGAACGCTAAAGACAGAGATCTGATGCGCTGCGGGAGGACACGACGGCAGCATTCAGAAAGAAAGCAAGAGGTCATTAAAAGGACAAGAAGGAAAGAGAGAAAAGATCAAAGCAGGTATCACAAAAACTTGTAGGGCAGCTCATGAGATGACAAAGCCAAGTATCATAATGAAATGTGCTAAGACTTAGAATGAGAAAACCAAAAAGGAAGAACACACTCAACGTATCTGAAACTGAGAGAACTCAAGAAAAAATGTAAAGCCTTGAGTTGCAATACTGAGAAATTCTATGGGAGAGGGAGTGGGAAAAAAGAGAACTCCTAGAGTAGAAAGAAAATGTTTGGGAAATGTTGATGGCAACATATGTACAAGTGTGCTTAATACAGTTGAATAATGGATTGTCATATGATTTGTAAGAGGCCCCCAATAAAAGGATTAAAAATTAAATTATATATATATATATGATGCATAAAGTTTCAAAAATGATGGAGAGAAAATGTAAGAATCACTAGTGGCTATTTCACCATGTTTCGACAAGCTGATGAAGTATTGGAAGTGCTCACTCATCGATGACAGGAAATTTAGAAGACAGCTTCTTGGCCAACTGACTAGAAGAGGTGCATACTTGGAGGACTAAGGTGTGCCTGACCCGGGCTGTGGGATTTTCAATTGCCTCCTAAGCATGTGAAAGGTGGGCATTGAAGAAAACAAAAGAAGCATGGCTGCATTGGAATTGTGGTGCAGGAGGAGAACTGTGATTGTACCCTCAACTACTAAAAAGACCAACTGATGGGTCTGGGAAGAAGTATGGCCTGAGTGCTCCTTGGAGCAACATGGGAGACTTTGTCTTACACACTTGGGACATGATAATCAGGAGAGGCCAGTCCCCGGAGAAAGACATCATGTTTGGGAAATGAGAGAGTCAGGGGAAAAGAGGAAGGCCCTCCAGGCGATGGCTGACACCAGGTGGGCAGCAATGGGCTCAAGCATAGGAACAGTTGTGAGGATGGCACTTCAGTTATGCATAAGGTCACTATGGATCAGAACCAACTCAATGGCACCACCAACAACAGCAATTTAATTAAAATTCTCTAAGCTACCTATTAGGACTCAGAAACAACGACAGCTTTAGTACTCTATCCAAAAAAAATCAAACCCATACAATGGAGTCAATTTCTGACTCACAGGAACCCCGGAAGGCAGAGAAGAACTGAGCCCTAGGGATCCAAGAAGGTGACGCTGTATGGAAACAGAAACCTTCTCTCTCCCTCCGCAGCCGGGGGGGGTTTGCTCTGCCAACTGTGTCATTGGCAACCCAATGAGTACCGCAATACAACCCGGCTCCTGTAGTACCCTATGGTTTCTTCCACAATGAAATGTAACAATACTCTGCAACAATTACAATTATCTCTATTTTATAGATAATGAAACTGAGATGGCCAGAGTTAAGAGCTGCCCACGTTCACACAGTTCTTAGGGAAAGGTCCAGGAATCAATTTAAGCAGTCTGGTTGCTCACATAGCTGCGACATAAGTATGGGTATATGTGTATTAAACTCATACTTCTGGGTAAAACCTAAGTGTCACCTAACCTATGAAGTACTTAAAACATGAAACTATTGCCAGATTCCATGTATGCTTCTATTCATAAAAAAAAAAAAAATTAGGCCAGAGGAGTGGGGAGAAATGAGGAGCTGATATTAAGGGCTCAAGTGGAAAGAAAAGGTTTTGAGCATGATGATGGCAACATATATACAAATGTGCTTGACCCAATGGATAGATGGATGGATTGTGATAAGAGCTGTAAAAGACCCCAATAAAATTATTTTTAAAAAGAAGATAAAAAATTAGGCCATTTTAAATATATCTTTTAACATTAGTTATTCAATAAACGGAGTATGAATCATTTATGCACGTCTACAACTCTGATCATCCACACCAGAGAATCGGGACCTGAAAATTTTTATATTTACCAGCCAAAGAGCTTTTATTTAAAATAATTACGAGGGCAACAAATGTACAAATGTGCTTGACATAATGAATGGATGATGGATTGTGGTAAGAGTTGTATGAGCCCCCCAAAAAAATGATTTAAATAAATAAATAAAATGATCATTTCGAGCCGTAATATTCAAATACAGCTTTATAATTCATTGAACTGTTCACTGTTTATCATGCAGTTGATTCGTGGATTCTAAAGTAATGCTGACACTAATATAGTAGTTATTAGCAGAGTGAAGGAAGTTTAAAACTCTAGAATACTTTAAAAAATATAATCTGCTCAAGGGCTGGATGGGAAGTAAATGTCTAGAAAAGAATGATGGAATGTATGCATGAATATATGCACGAATCCATACAATGGATGTGTGGATTGTAACAAGAGTTGTAAGAACCCCCAATAAAACGAGTATAAATAAATAAAGCATATTTCATTTTCCTCTTAGAACTGTTTCTCATGAAAAACAATTTTAGAACTATTTTAGCATAAATATGAAATTAAAACAATAAAGTTGTTAAAGCATAACAGATTTTTTTACTGTTACAGAATATAATTTTTATTACAGAATTTTAGAAATTAGAAATGCAAACCAAATGTGTGTATTTGTGGGATAGAGAAAACAACATACAAGACAAAATAAGGCCTTAGACAAAATGACATGGATTGCTATTTTCTATTTTTCAGGCTGCAGGTAAAGTGCTGAGCCGCTAATGGAAGGACCACAATTGGATCCTCAGAAGAAAGGGGAGGGGTCTGCTCGCATCAAGAATCACGGTCCTGGGAACCCGATGGGGCGGTTCTGCCTCCCAGGGTTACTTCAACGGGTCCGAGTGAACCGGCAGCAGTAAGGCAGGCAGTGTATTTGCTCTTTTGGGTTTTTTTTTTTATTTATTTCTGATCAAATTGTAGATCTCATACTGATTCAATGGCAACAACATGCTGTATATGAGGTGTGGAACTAGACTCCAGGAAGACAAATGCCCAGAGCAGTAACAACTTGTAAAGGCAAAATTTGGCTGAAATAAATTGATTTTGCAATTATGAGGCCATTTCTTGGAAGTGCTTACAGTACCTATAACAATGTCTCAACTATTTAGCTCTGTTCTTGGGTATATTTAAGAGAAGAATATTTTAAATTTACTTAAAGTCGAGAAATAAAGGGAATAATGACTGGGTGCTCCAGAAAAGCACAGCGTTGGCCCCTCATCATATGCCTTCTCCAAGAAGGGATCATTTGACATGGCTTGTAAGAGGGATTATTAGCACCACCGTTTCCATTTACAGTTAGCGTCATTTCTATTTCTGATTTAGTATTTTACAATCTCGTCATTATTTGCCTTCGTGCTTTCAGTTTAAAATAATAGACCTCTTTCCGATTACGCAGACCGAAGAACCATTCATATTTTTAATGACTACCAATGAAAATAATCTAAGTCAGAAAAGTAATTGTAAGGAAGTGGTGTTACTACTTAAATGAGTAAATCAATTTTCTTGCTAAACAAATCCATGTTGCTATCCTGGACCCCAACCAAGTCAAACAGACGTGTACTTCATCGGAGCCAAACATCAAAATGTCGTCAAGAAAAGCCTGCCAACAATCATGCAGATGTGATAAAGCAAGCAGGACAGCAGTAAAGCTCAAATTCTACTTCTATGTCGCATTGGTCATACTATTTCAAGTCACTTTTCAATATGTCATTTTTCTCATGTATAAAATACGGATGGTAAAAGTATACAGAGAGGGCACGTAGTAAAGGTTCGGTAAAGTGTAAGATGGGCAGGCATCATTACTGTAACTATGCAACTATTACATGTGACGCAGCAGTCCAGCCATTTTCAAAGATGCTCCAAGCTACCCTTGGAGAATGAGGACAAAGGCAGGAAAAGTACTGTTTTACTCCCTAAAATAGTAATATGGCTTTCTCACACTTAATGACTAGATTCTAAGTATGTTAGTAATCACGGGAAATTCTGAATTCAATGTAAAATAATTAGAGGCTCAGAATGACTTCTTAGCAAGAGGCAAGTGATAAAAATAGTGTTTAAGACAAATATACTAATATTCAACATCAAAGAGAAAAGACCATAAAAATGCTAAAGAGGGGGGAGGGGGAGGGATAAAAGAGGGAGGTGGGGGGAAGAGGACCTGATGCAAAGGGCTTAAGTGGAGAGCGAATGCTTTGAGAATGATTGGGGCAGGGAATGTACGGATGTGCTTTATACAATTGATGTATGTATATGTATGGATTGTGTTAAGAGTTGTGTGAGTCCCTAATAAAATGCAAAAAAAGAAAAAAAAGAAAATTATGTATGAGGACAATGAATGTACAGATATGCTATACACAACTGATGTATGTATGCACTGTGATAACCATTGTATGAGCCCCTAATAAAATGTTTAAAAAGAAAAAACATGCTAAAGAATGCCAGTCACACTATATTAGGTAACAGAATAAGGCAATTTCTAAGAAGTGTACTAGTTCGATTGAAAGAAATCTGAACAGACTCAGCTCTTAAAAAAAAAAGTTTGCTAACTTCCAAATATTATTTCAACAACTAAGCCTTTATTTCGGATACTTACTGCATGGCCAAGTACTGCATGAGCTACTTCATGGCCCAGAAGGAAGGAAAGTTGGTGAATATCAGTTACACTATTCAAAAGTCCAGTGAAAATAAACATTTGTCCGTTCTGCACCATAAAGAAATAAAGTAGGCAATTAGAACACCATAAAGAATAAAGGGTAGTAAGAATAACAATAAACTTAGTTGGCACGCAGTTACTTACTGGAAGCACGAAAGCATTTATATCTGGAGAAGCGACCACATGAATAACCCAGTTAATCTCAGAGATGCCCGGGATATCTTGATTGCATTCAACTAGATGGTCGACCACTTCTTTAACGGCCAGGTACCTTGCATCTTTGTCAGTTAGCATGTCATCTTTAAATTCTTGCAGCCACTGAAAGAGTAGGCAGAAAAGCAGTCATTATTTGAAAAAGCACTTTAGCTCTAAGAAATTGTTTATGTTACTTTACTTCAGGAAGAGTTATGTGGCTGCTTAACAATGAATGTTTTAATTTTTAATTATGTAAAACTCTGCATATATTACTCAAACATCTCAAGTTTGAATTATTCAGACAAAGGCAATGTGGTGGTTTCTCACAAATGGAATAAATTTAGATAATTAAGATTTTTCAAATAGGCTGGTCGAGATAAATACTTAATTCATCTTTTCCATTAACCTAACAACAAATAAAATGCTTAAATACTGTTTCTGAGAAGAAAAACACCTTACAATTAATACAACTAAACATTTAGAAAGGACATTTCATTAATTTTATAGCGATTTCTTCACATAAATTGAAACAACTGAAATTTCAGTAACGTATGACCCTTTTATGTTTTCTACTCGATGCTGATTAAGAATAACTAACCATCACACGAAGAAGCTTTTTCTCATGCGAGAGTGATCCTTTCTAGCTGAGAAAGTTAAGGATGTTCTGAAAATATTACTTTAATTTCAAATATATATATAATTTATTTCACACATGAATTACCAAGCTTGTAATCCTCTTCCTTGACATGTAATAAAAAAATACATGATTTTGTAGGGTATGCATTTGAAATATAGGGAGTCCCAGGCTACAAACATCCCACTTACTATGTACAAACTGTAGTTAAGAACCAGTCTCTGTAAAGCCTGTTACGTTCAAATTCTAGACCCATACGGTGATTCATAATGAAGAACTGATGCTACTTTGCGACATGCATGAAACCATTATTATTACATCGCTAGACGGAAGGTGTCTTAGTATCTCCGGAAGTGGTCCTTAATGGTTGCTATGCATACCACGGTACACACTATATACTATAAACCATTAGATCTGAATGGTTATGTAGTTGTTCCTACTAAACGTACAGACTCAACTTAAAGACAGACTTGGGAACAAAACCGTTCCCTATAATCCAGGGATTTCTTGTAGGTTTTGTATCAATTAACATTTTAAAAATGTAGTCCACCAATTTTAAATTACCTCAATTAAAAACTACTCTGAATCTTTTTTTTTTAAGACAAGGCTATATATAATTAAGACAAAAGGCAAAAAAAATAGCCATCGAATGTGCAACAGAACAGCAAGGGGAGCAGAGCAAGGAAGTTCCGAGGGAGTACCAAAAATAGATTTTGGGGCCAGAGCATGGCACCCCATCAGACTCGACTGGAAAATACTCCTAAAGGTCAACAAACCTTGAACTACTTACAGGCCTTTCTTTCTTTCTTTCTTTCTTTTCTTTCTGTCTTTCTTTTTGTCAAAAAAGAACCATCAAGTTGAATCCAACTCATAGCAAACCGAGGACCTCCACAGTTTCCGAGACTCTAAGTCTTTATAGGAACAGACAGCCTCATCTTTCCCTCAAGGAGCAGCTGGTGGGTATGAACCACCAACCTTAAGTTTGACAGCCAATTGCCTAATCCATCGTGCCAACAGGGCTTCTTATATATAATCCAAACAATAAAGAATATCCCTATAAAAGCATGCATTTGACTTCTCATATCAAATTTTATACATTTGTAATTTGAAAAAGAAAAGCGTCTTAAATGCATACTAGGCATTTATGTGTGTGCACACGTACGTGCACACACTTTAAGCACTTTAGGAATATGAATGGTAGAAGATACATGAATTTAACGTCAGGTCTACTTCAATCTTCCCAAAATACTTTCCTGTAACTTGCCTCTGGCTAAATCATATACTAATAAATGCTTCAAATCCCTGCATTTTACACTGCTCTGGAACAGACTACTCTGAATCTGCACGAAAAGCAAACTGTTTAGTGAAAAATCAGTTATTTTCTTTAATGGTAGATTTTCATTTGGAATTAAAATATGTATTTAATCATATCAAAACTGTCAAGAGAAACATTAGATGCCAATTCAACAAACATTAACTGAACACATATTATGTATGTGCAATGTACTGAGGTGCCAGCTGGCTTCTAGCTGTGGAACTGAGGTGGTCTGTGTGTTGCTGTGATGCTGGAATCTATGTCACTGGTCTTTCAAATTCCAGCGGAGTCGTCCATGGTGCACACCGTGAAGACTAGGAGCAGACTAGGGGAACAGAGACAGGTGGGCCACTTCTGAGGAATCAGTCCATGAAGACCTTAGGAGCAGCAGCAAAACACAGATCTAATGCCAAACACTGAGCCCCTCGAGTTAGAAGGTATCAAAACAGGGCAGGGAAGAGCTGCCTCTACAACATAGTGGGCCTTAGGGCCTTTATTGGATGAAGCAAAGCACTGGAGACAGAATGATGATCTCAGGTCTCGAAAAACTTGCTCCTGGCGCAAAATGCTTAACTTCCAGTTATACTGTCCAAAGAATTCAGGTTTTTCATTCCAAATTTATGACCTCTTCCCTGGGAGAGGGACAGCAGAGAAGGGGGGAAGGGAGACTCCGGATAGGGCAAGATATGACAAAATAACGAGGTATAAATTACCAAGGGCACATGAGGGAGGGGGGAAAGGGGAGGGAGGGGAAAAAAAAAAGAGGACCTGATGCAATGGGCTTAAGTGGAGAGCAAATGCCTTGAGAATGATTGGGGCAGGGAATGTATGGATGTGCTTTATACAATTGATGTATGTATATGTATGGATTGTGGTAAGAGTTGTGTGAGTCCCTAATAAAATGTAAAAGAAGAAAAGAGAAAAAAATGATTAGGGCAAAGACTGTACAGATGTGCTTTATAAAATTGATGTATGTATATATATGAACTGTGAAAAGAATTGTATGAGCCCCAATAAATTGTTAAAATTTTTTTTAAAAAAAGCAAAAATGTACCAAAATTTGTATTAGGGGAGAAAAAGGATCTGATATAAAAATTCAAACTACAGATCATTTTCTTTTCTAATCTAATAAGCATGCATTAGGTGCAGTCTTGTAACCGTGGTGGCCCAGTAGATTTAGGGTCAGGCTGGTAACAGCTCTGCTGCAAGGGAAACCGATGGGGCGGTCTGCTTCCACTATGACGCACAGCCTGGAGAACTCTCCGGAGCAGTTCTACTCTGTCCCCTAGTTGCCAAAAGGCGGGATCGCCATGATACCAGCAAGGAGATGTGCACATGGAACAGTTGGGTGGCGCAGCTACTCAATGTCAATGAAAAGACTGGCGATCCGAGTTTACTCAGAGGCACTAGAGGAAGGCCTGGTGCTCTTTCTGGAAAAGCAGCCACTGATAATCCTATGTAGCTGCGTATACACTATGGCACATACACCAAAGGAAAGAAAAACAAACTCACTGCCATCAAGTTCACTCTGACTCTGATGAACAAGCGGCCATCTAGCTCAGAAGCAAAAAAGCCCACATGGAAGAAGCACACCGGCCAGTGCGATCACGAGGTGCCAAGGGACCAGGTATAAGGCATCATGCAAAAAAAAACAACAACGATATAAGTGTGTGTATGTATGTGCATATATGTGTATATGTATATGTATATATATACCATATTAAATGAAGGAGGAAGTGCAGAGTGGAGACCCAAGGCCCAAGTGTCGGCCAATGGAGATCCCCTCATAGAGGCGTTTAGGAGAGGAGATGGGTTAATTAGGGTGCGAGGTAGTACCGATGAAGAACACAGCTTTCCCCCAGATCCTGGATGCTTCCTCCCCCCAACTACCATGATCCGAATTCTACCTTGCAGGCCTGGATAGGACAGAGGCTGTACACTGGTACATAGGAGGGCTGGAGATACAGGGAATCCAGGGTGGATGATACCTTCAGGACGAAGGGTGTGAGGGACGATGCTGGGAGAGTGGAGGGTAAGTGGGTTGGAAAGGGGGAACTGATTACAAGGATCCACATGTGACCTCTTCCCTGGGAGAGGGACAGCAGAGAAGGGGGGAAGGGAGACTCCGGATAGGGCAAGATATGACAAAATAACGAGGTATAAATTACCAAGGGCACATGAGGGAGGGGGGAAAGGGGAGGGAGGGGAAAAAAAAAAAGAGGACCTGATGCAATGGGCTTAAGTGGAGAGCAAATGCCTTGAGAATGATTGGGGCAGGGAATGTATGGATGTGCTTTATACAATTGATGTATGTATATGTATGGATGGTGATAAGAGTTGTATGAGTCCCTAATAAAATGTAAAAAAAGAAAAGAGGAGAAAAAAATGATTGGGGCAAAGACTGTACAGATGTGCTTTATACAATTGATGTATGTATATGTATGAACTGTGATAAGAATTGTATGAGCCCCTAATAAATTATTAAAATTAAATAAAAAAATAAAAAAAAGAAAACAAACAAACAAAAAAAAGTTCATTCTGACTCATAGCAACCTTACAGAACAGAAAAGAGCTGCTGATGTGGATTTCCAAGGGTGTAAATCTTTATGGGAGTAGAAAGTCTCCTCTTTCTCCCACTGATAAACTAGACATGGTTCCTGCCTTCATGAAGCTTAGTCTAAGAGAGGAGATAGACCATAACTTAATTGTTATGTTAAGTTCACAATTAAGAACTTTGATGGTAAAACACAAACGTGAAACAATAAATTGACCTAACTCGAGTATGGTCAAGAAATGGGCACACCTGCAGATGATCTGAATAATAATTACATCTGTATGAAAGACAAGTCCAGGAGAGGCAAAATATGATCTTGAGGATATCCCACCCAAATTTGGAAAATAGATGAAGAGATTTGATACATCTACCAACAACAACAAAAGACCTGATGGCCTGTGGGCAGAGATCAAGAACATTATTCATGTAGAAAACATAAATTCATTCAAATGGCAGGAGAGAAAGATATGATCAAAGTGTATGTTAGAAGAGACTCTGAAACTTGCTCTTAATCACAGAGTAGCTAAGGCACATGGATGAAATGATAAGTCAAAGAGCTGTACAGAAAATTTCAAAGGGCAATTCAAGAAGACAAAGTAAAATATTATGATGAAATGTGAAAAAAAAACCTAATTAGAAAACCAGAAAGGAGGAACATGTTTAGCATATCTTAAACTGAAACAACTCAGAAAAAAAACTCAAGCCTGAGTTGCTATACGGAAAAATTCTAAGGGCAAAATATTGAATGATGCAGGAAGCTTCAAAAGACGATGGAAAGAAGATGCAGTCACTGTATCAAAAAGAACTAGTCAACATCCCACTGTTTCAGGAGGCAGCATATGAACAAGAACCAATGCTGAAGGAACAAGTTCACGCTGCACTCAAAGCATCTGCCAGAAATCAGGCTCCAGAAAATGATGAAATAACAATTGAAATGTTTCAACAAACTGATGAAGCACTGGAAGCACTTATTTGTCTATGCCACGAAATTCGGAAGACAGCTCCTTGTCCAATTGACTGGAAGAGATCCATATTGGTACCTGCCCCCCAAAAAGATGGCCCAACAGAATGTACAGATTATAGCACAATATCCTTGATATCACATGCAAGTAACATGCTGCTGAAGATCATCCAGATTCAGAAGAGGAGGTGGAACAAAGGATCTCATTGCTGATGTCAGATGCATCTTGCCTCAAATGAGGATGTTTACTGTTGTTTCACTGACTACACAAAGCAATGTAAGCAGTAAGAATATTAAATGTGAAAGGTCCCATGCCTGTTGGGGAGAAAAAGGCTGGAGACTAAAATTTAAAAAAATCAATCCATCTCTCATACTCAAGAAACTATCCTGTATTGAATTTTACATTAAGCAGGCTAATTAAAAACAATTCTTACTACTTACTGATTCATATTCCAGTTCTGATAAAAGTCTGAAATGTTCTTTCCCCAGTAATAGCAGCTTGCTCCTTCCTGTGATTGGACTCACTTCCAGGTGAGTAAAATAAAACACTACGAAGAGCAATCCAAAACTACTCAAACCAAGGAGTAACTTCCATTTATTCTTCCTTAAACTTTCTTTCAATAGCTCCTTCTTGTTAGGGGGAAGGGCCTTCCACCATTTTCGTATGCCCCTGGAGTGAAAAATAAAAGTCAAAGTTCTGAAAGTCGTAGCAGGCACACATCACCAAAACTCAAAGGCTTAGGCTAGAATTGGTCAGCAAACATCCTGTGTCTTTCTCTGTGAGAGATGGCCTTTGAATCCATGGGAGTCTTAGCTAAACGATGAAACATAGAGCATCTGTGCAGAGTTGTGGTTAAAAATCCTACTGCTTATTTGAATCTTCTTCTTTAACCATCTTAAAAGGCGAACGCTCGACTATGAGGAGCTACTTCAAGCGACGGCAACTCCACTGGTTAACATCTGTGGACTGCTTACTGCAATTGTGCACCTGCCGGCTCATTAATCCTCCTAGCACTGGGCCTACTAAAAACAGGGAAATGAGAGAGCGAGATGAAGCACATCTGCCTAAGGTCACACAAGAAAAACCAGCCATCGTATTCTAGGGTTGGATACTTACCTTTACTTACTCAGTGGGGATGAAGTCCCCAAATAAGCATCGGAGGGGGTTACAATAAGCCTGTGCCTTTAACAACTCTCCTTCCCAGCACTCATCAGACTGCTGGCCCAGCCCACCATGGCTTCCCCACGACTGGGGAAACTACCTCAGCACTGATTTTAGAAACAAACACGGTCATTAGCAGAAACACCACCAACTTCTCTGGAACCTGAACAGGGAGAAGTGACAAGATCAAGAGCGCCGCACACCAGGACATGGAGGGGTTTTGCCTCTTAAAGTAGCTTCCTTCCTTCTGCTGGTGACGCTCTAGAAATGCCTCTGGACACTGGAGTGACACAACCATCAGGTATACTTTACTTTCAACTTTAAAACTTGACATGATTTGTTAGCATTTATTTTAAAGGAATAAAGAGCATAGTCTAAAAGGGAATTTTAGAAGACTTGCAATATTAAGATATGGGGGCGAAAGAACCCTAGTGGCACAGTGGTTAAGCACTAGGTTGCTAACTGAAAGGTCGTCAGTTCAAACCACCAGGCTGTCTCATGATAAAGAGCCTATCAGAAACCAGAACGGGCAGTTGTACCACCCCTGATGGAGCTATATATTTTCTGGGAACCAACCCTGATGGTATAAAGACAACCACAGTAAATTACAGCGTAGAAGTTCTTGGGTTTTGTTAAGAACCAAAGTGGACTGGCTGGTATGGGAGTAAAATAGGTCTTGATGGTCAACAAACAGATAATATTACTTTTCCTCGACTCGTCAAGGATCAAATAAGAGAACAAAGGATTAATTGTACGGGGGATAGGAATTAAGTTAATTCTTAAGTTCTACTTTGCTATCACAGCATTAATTATTAAAAGAGCAAACCAGAAAGAAACAACAAAGATTTCATGGAAATGGAACAGAAAATAAACTTCAATGGTCAGAGTCAACCTGACTCAGAATAAGGAGCAAGCCTGATCTTACACAAGCACCACAGAACCTCGATGTCATGAGCACTGCCTCCAATTCTAAACTCCAAAGGGCTGTCTGTACATGACTTTCTTCTACATGCATTATACTCAACATTTCTGATTGTTCTTAAAATCAGAAATAGAAGATGCATGTTTAAAATATTAAATACATAATAATTTAAAGATAAAGTACTATACGCAGTAAATATTTTCAAGATTATTATTTCAGACATAACAAAACTGGAGAGAGCCAACCATTCAGAACTCTAATTTTGAGCTCAATGTTTCAGCAAAAGGGAGGGGAAGGACTAACAAGTTTTCTTTAAAAGTACAGTAGCTTTCCAGATCTGTGAGAAATTGCAAATGTTTATGTATTTACTTTTAATAGATCTTACCTGCCCACAATGATTGCAAGTAGTTTCTGCACCGGCTTAAGGATGCTCAACAGGAGCGGCACTGGAGCAGCTTGAAGACGTGCGGAGGTGTGAAAGCTGTCTCCGGTCCGTAGCTGTCCCGCCAAGGAAGCACTCCGCGCAGCACAGCTGCAGGGAGTCCTCCAAACTGCCTCGCCATCGGTCCTCAAGAGGCAGCCTGTTCTTCTATAAAAAGTCCTGTAGAAGTGAACGTTGCCAGGCAGAAAAGCAACCCTGCCGCACTGATGCAGTAAAAGACCCTGATACTTAGGTACTAGGAAGGCAGCGACGGTGCTATACTTTCTCCAAGTGGCCAGGGAATTAGAACTAAAGTGAACAGCGTTTCTTGTAGCAGACAGGAGTCCAGAGAGGAAGTGCATCTTCCTTTGCTTGGTTACCTAAAACATTAAAAACAAACAAACAAACATTTAAAGCCTACACTTAGCCATGGAACATACCAAAGTTGGACACATGTGCACCCTGGGCATGGAAGCTGCTCCTCCTTCCACACATCTAAGATACCTCCTCCTTCTCGTCCACCAACTTGTGGAGAAGATGGATACAGTCGCTGAACCCAGAAAGAACTCGTGAACATTCCACCACTTCAGGAGGTAACATAGGAGCTAGAATCCATGGCGCTAAAGGAAGAAGTTCAAACTGCACTGAATTGTTTGCTCATAAACAAGGCTTGGAGGACTGACAGATACCCCCTGAAACATTCCAGAAAGCTGAAGCAGCACTGGAAGCACTCACTCGTCTCCCCCAGGAAATCTGGACGACAGCTACCTGGCCAGTTGACTAGGAGAGATCCAAATCCATGCCCATTCCAAAGAAAGAACCCAACAGAATGCTCAAACTATAGAACGGTATCATTGATAGCGCGCACAGTAAAATCATACTTAATATCATCTAGCAATGGTTATGTTAGGCAGCTTAGCTTAGGGAATTGGGAAGTCCATTGACGCATGCCCAGGAGAGACAGCAAAGGACAAAGCTGGATTTTCCCGCCAGTGGGCGGAGATGGGCGTTACACCTGGAGCAGCCCACCTGGGCCAGGTGACTGCAATTCAGCCAATGAGATCGACCTGGGGGTCGTCACCAAGCCTCCCCCAGGAACCCTTAAAAAGGCAGGGACCGAGAGGGAGAGGGGTCGTGCTTGTCTTGCTTGGGAGGTCTGGTCGTCTCCGCAGGAGAGGAGAGATCCTTGCGTGTCCCGGAGCAGTCTCTGCCAGGCCGCATGGTCAAAGGAATCCTATGGGTGCCGCGTAAAACCTGATGCTTCTTTGAACTTTCATTAAATTCACTTGGATCACCAGCCCGGCTTCGGCATGAAATCTTTCTCGTGCGGAGCCAAGGACCAAGGCTGAAATCTAGCCAGGAGAGAGAGACCTTACAGTTACAGCAGCATGCTGACAGGGACCTGCCAGAAGTTCAGGCCGGATTCAAAAGAGGACGTGGAATAAGAAATACTGGTTGTCAGGTGGATCTTGGCTCAAAGCAGAGAATACCAGAAAGATGTTTACTTGTGTTTCACTGACTGTGCAAAGATCATAATAAACTGTGGATGACCTTGAGAAGAATGGGAATTCTGTAACACTACATGGTGCTCGTGAGGAACTTGAATGTGGATCAAGAGGCAGTTGGGCAAACAGAACAAGGACATACTGCATAGTTTAAAATCTGGAAAGTTCCGTGTCAGGGTTTTAGCCTCTCACCATATTGTCTACTCTATCAGATGAGCAAATCATCAGAGAAGCTGGACTTCATGAAGAAAGCGCGGCATCAAGATTGGAGGCTTATTCTGCAGTGTGTAGGATACACGCTGATGAAGACCATGGATCACGGCCTTCGGTGTGGATTGCATCTCAGTGTGAGGAAGACCAAAACCCTCACAGCCGGACCAACAGCTAACATCATGACAGAGAAAAAGTTGACGTTGTCAATGATTCTGTCTTCCTTGGCTCCGCAATCAACGCTCAAGGAAGCAGCAGTCGAGAGATTAAAAGATGAGTTCTATTAGGGAACTCTGCTGCACAGACCTCTCTAGGGTATTGAAGAGCAAGCATGTCAAGTCATCATATTCTCCATTGCAGCATATGTACGTGAAATTTGGACGCTGAATAAGGAAGACCATAGATTAAATGCATTTCAATTGTGGTGCTAGAGAAGAACATTGAAAGTACCATGGACTGCTGAAAGGACAAGCTGATCTGTATTGGAAGAAGGCCAGAGTGCTCCTTAGAGGCAAGGAGGGCATGACTCCATCTTACATACTTTGGACATATTGTCAGGAGAGACCAGGCCCTGGGGGAGGCGATCATGTCTGGTCAGGTGGAAGGGCGGTGGCAAAGAGGAAGGCCCTTGACGAGATGGGCTGGCACAGTGGCTGCATGAATGGGCTCGGGCACAGGAACAATGGTGAGGGCACAGAACCGGGCAGTGTTTCCTTCTGCTCTCCCAAGGGTCACAGGGTCGCAATGGGCTGGAGCCGACTCGATGGCACCTGAAAACAACACCCTCTTGGATGTGCTTTTCAACCAAAAGCAGGTTAGTTCCAAAGGTGAACGATTTCTTGTGTGAGAACTACACTCTTAAAAATCACCTACTGTGGAGTCGCTCAGCCTCCCCCATCCCCCGGTGAGTTTAAATGAGCCGGGGTCGGCCGGGCCTGAGCCTCAAGGATGACGGTGCTGCAGGAACCCGTCCAGGTAATGATAAGCCCGTCGCGGGGGCTTGCCTCACAGCCTCAGCCGCCGCCGGCAGCCACTCCGCAGCCTAAACAAATAATCACCTACTGTGGGGGAAGGCTAATCGCCGGTTCAGTAAGCGCAATTGTAAGGTTAAGCTATATAAAGATTATAACAAAGTAGCATGCTCACCTCAGCTCCTCTTGGTGGTACAGGGCAGGAGACAGCCAGAGAGTCTTCCATTGCTAACCAAGGCTTATTTATCTTTGGGGGACTTGACTCCAGGTAACCACACACATCACAGGAGGGGCTGTACAACAGGCAACACGGGCAATAGGAAGGGGATATACAATGGGCATAAGCGTGACAGGAAGGGGATGAGCTAGAGGTGTACGCATGACAGGAAGAGGAGGGACTGGGACAAGGGCGGACCCTAGACTATATGGCAGCCTAACCTTGGTCACCTTGAGTGGGCTTGACCTCTCTGGGTTCTGCTACAAGGAAACAGTCAACTACTATCCTTATCAGAAGGGAGTGGGTCCTACTTAGGGTAGGGCAGACTACAGTCTGATGGCTCTAGAGGGCTGATAAGCCTTAGGGAGAATAACCTCTGACCTACTTCCGTTGACCTCCAAATGCATAGGCATTTGCCATGCTTAGCGAGCAGCTGTTTGGCATATACTTAGGGGAGACGGCTTGGGAGAAATCTTTGTTTCCCACAAGCTACATGAGAACAATTGGCTAATGGTGTCTCAGAAGCACGAATGATAAGTTTGGGGTTGGGGAGTGGGGGGAGTTTAAAACTAAATTAGTGGGCATGAAATAACCACAACTGAAAGACAAGAATGTTGACACAAACTGAAGAATGTAATCAACGCCCCTGAACTCTCTATATAGAAAGCGTTGTGTCGGGTATTTTCCAGGGCTTCTGGCCGCCTCACTCCAGCTGGACCAGCGGTGGAGAATTTCCACTCCCACCCCTGATATCCTGAACCAACAGCTGTAGGTTTTACAAGCTCTATAGGTGATTCTTAGGTATAGATGCGTCTGTAAAGAATACTGTGAAAACATAGATTCTGATTAAATATATCTGGATGGAAATGAGAAGTCTCAAAAGAGTCCAAAATGAATTGGCATAAAGCCCTGACATTTCTCACTAAAAAATTTGAAAAAAATTTTAATTAGTATGTGAGTAGGATGTCATATTCTTCCTACGCTAAATGGTGTGGGAGTAACAGATTCCGTATAAAATACAGTCCCTGCCCTCGTGGAGTTGGGGAACAGAAATGAACCAAGTAAAAACATCAGGGGGTAATAAACTACAGCTCTGCATTAAGTGCTTTGTACTGTATGACATTTTTAAAAATTCACGGGAAGCAGAATGCTTCAGGAAGCCAACTATTATGTTTTATGCCACTTGAGCTGATACACTATAAAAGACCACTGCCACCAAGTCGATGCCAACTCACAGCGAGCCTACGGGACATGAGCAGATAGAGAATGACAACAAAAATTAGGAAAGACACGTGGTTCCAAAGGGGGAAGTACTTAAGGCTTAAACATTTAAAAAGCCAAACAAGCCAAAGAGCAGTAAGCAGCACATAACCCTCTTTCCTTTATTCCGCTCTAGTGACTGACTGCAGCAGAGAGGGCGGGAAAATGTCTGCCCAACCATACGCTCTGCATCCTCCCTGTAGAGGGCAGGCTAGGGATGCCATGTTTGTATCTAGTGGCCCCTGCCACTGGCCAGAGCTCAGGGTGGGTTCCATCACTGAGCAGACATTTGGCAAGAAGTACGAGGCATGGGGTCAATGAGAACACGTGCAAGTCAGCGTTGCAGCAGCACGAGGTAAAGCTCGAGGGAACCAACAGCTCTGAAAAGTGGATCTACAGTAAGACCAGCAGAACATACAAGAGAGTTAAAGGCCCCGGCAGCCAAGAAGAGAGAGACAGAGGGATAAAACCTCCCTGTCCCCGAGGCCACACGCTTCCCACGGCCAATTCCAATGCATGAGCGTCTTCATTATCGCTTAAAAAAAATTGCACCTTTTCAAGGTTGGCTGTTTGGGGTTTTTTTTGTTTGTTTGCTTTTGGTATTCTGAAAATAAATGATGTCTGAAAGATTACTTTCTATTTTTCTTGCTCCACCACCCAGGGAATAGTAAAAAAAAAGTAAATAGTAAACAAAAATAAAATAAGAATAAATTAATTAAATTAAAATAGCAACAAAAAAGAAAAACCAACAAATTAAAAAACACATACGAAATTGCACAGGGCAAGTCTTCCCCCAAAGACCTCTTTAAAATGTTGTGAAGCAAAGCTGTCCCCTTGAGGAGTAAGGTGTGGCTGACCCAAGGCTTGGTGCTTTCGATCGCCTCATGTGCAGGTGCGTGTCGGACAGTGAACAAGACAGACCAGAGGCCAGCGGGTGGACTTGCATTACGGCGTTGGCAAAGAATAATGACGAGCCCCATGACCAGCCAGAACAGCCAACAAATCCATCTTGGAGGAAGTACAGCTCCTTACCCCTGAGGATGGTGAGCCCTGGTCTCCTGTGCTCTGGGCCTGCATCAAGAGGAACCAGTACCTGCAGGAGGCCAGCGTGCTTGGTAAGAAAGGTGAAAGCCTCGACAAGACGGAGTACTGCAGCGCTGCAGCAGCAGGCTCAACCACGTGTCAGGATGGGGCGGGACCGGCAAACCTGTTGTCCTGTTAGGAGCTGCAAACAACTCCATGGCCCCTGACCCACGGAGGCTGTATTAGGACTCCGTGGCTGTAAATCTTAACAGGAGCAGAGCACCTCATCTTTCTCCCCAGGAGCAGCTGATGGGTTTCAACCACCAACTTTGTGTTTAACAGTCCAACCTTTACTCAACATCACCACTAGGGTTCCGTCAGCACCTCCAGGATGACTTGGTATAAAATAAAAGTGGCAAACATCTGTCTCACATACTAGTTGACAACATTGTAATACTGTATACATTGTTAACCAGAACTAGCTGAGAACGCCCTACTTTTTACTGTGCAAGGTCAACTTTCCCAAACCCCAGTACTGAATTGGTTTCAGAGAATAAAGGACTATCCAGAACTCAGGCCACATTCAATTTACCACGTCAAGTCTCTCTTCCTAAAGTCTCAACCGGACCCATCCTGGGCCCAGTGGCTTTAGATCAGACCCACCTCATTTTGCCCACTGGATCTTCATTGATTTCTCCACCTTATTTCATCACTAACTCCTACCTCACCCTAAAGTTAAAGCCTATCTTCCTAAAATGCAAATCAGAAAATGCAATCTCACAACTCACGGAGAGCCCTACACTGCGAAGCACTGTGCAAAAAAAAAATTAAGAACCCAACAAATCGATGCTACTGCATGATGACTCATAGGACAGGGCAGAACTGCCCCTGTGGGTTTCCAAGACCATTACCTTCCGGCACCCAAGGGGAAGCTGCTCATAGAATTAGCAGCCTCGTAGTTAGCAAGCAGCCCAACACGAACCACTCCATCCGCAGGACTTTTTCAAACGCTATGAAGGGATTTCAAACCTCATAGTTAGGCTAAATGCCCCCTGTAGAACCCGCTATCAGAACTTGGGGTGGGGGGGTGGTGACAACCTTTAATAGCTAAAACAGCACGCGGTGCAAAGGAACTTCCTGCACTGAGGGCAATGTTGTGCATCAGCACTGCCCTACAGTGCAGCCTCCCACAGGACGAGTTCACAAAGGATGGCTGGCCCTACTAGGCAACCGAATTTGGAATTAGCTCACTTCTAATTAATTTAACGTTAAATGGACAGATGCGACTGGGAACTAATATGTGGGATAGCAGATACTGGCCCAGGTGGGTGACTAAGATAGTAAAGGTCATACTTGGCAACAAACAGAGGTGCCGTGATTTGCATGGCCTAAGGGTTCACCATTTTCAAGGAAAGCCAGAAACTTAGATTTTATGTGAAATGTACCAATTTTAAAATGTTGGCACCTCGGTCAAACATTCACAGACCTTCATTCCTTTGTCCTTGGTTTTGTTGTTTTGTTTGGGGCAGGGAGCCTCTAACTTTTACAAGCCTCTCCTTCATTCACTGTGTACTCAACAAGTGCTTACTATGTGGCAGACAGCATTCTGGGTGCAAGGGGAGGGAAACCGCAGAACAAAACACTCAACAACCCTTGCTCAAGTCATACAAATAATAATGATAACATGAGATTGTATTTGCCCCCCAAATCAACAAATCTACAGGAAGACTCACTCATTGGCTATTCTTCGTACCAGGATGGTGGTGGTGGTGGTGGTGGTGGTGAGGAATTTATAATTCCTATCTTACAGGTTTCCTTGCAGTTGAAATCTTTATAGGATACGCTGTTTTCGGTAAGCCCCCAAAGGAATGAAGGCAATTATCTTATGTGTCATTTCATTGGTTTTCAAAACAAACAAAACTCCTTCCTGTGGAAGACCAGACCCTTCATCATTCAGCCTCTCACTACACCTCACTACAGCACCATACGCAGCCATTCCTGAACTCCACAGCACAGATAAGCTTATATCCCCAGAAAAGAGCTCTCCTCTCTCCCTATGCACCTCTACGTGCCTCACTCGGCAAGCAAACTCCAGCCCATCTCTCATCACTTGTAGGGGAGGGAGGGAAGGGACTTTCTACTGACACAGGAGGCATAAGCAAAGCCCCCAATGGGAGGATAAGTAAAAGCATTATCGTTTGTATCACTGACAATCAAGTGTCATTTTAGAACAGCGCCAGTGCCTATTTTGTAATCCTTGGTTTATCCTTAAGAAAGGGAGGAGGCAATCTATTTATACCTTTTCGAAGAGCCAACCCTGACACTACACAGAGCATAAAAGAGTGACGGCTGACAGGGTTTCTTCAAAGAACTTTGGCAGGTCAACAAACACAGCTGGCGGGCTAAATCAATGAGGTGGGAAAATTCAACAATTTGGATTGTTAGCCTCAAAGAACATTCCGGATCCTTAATTCTGTAAGTGCCACCTCTGAAAGAGCCCAAGCAGCACTCATGGGCACTCACAGCTCAAGTCTGCAAGGCAGTTTTAACAACTCTGAGGAAAATGACTATTTCTTCTCTGGTTTCTATGGAAACAGCTGTCAGATAGGCAAAAATAGGACATGTGCTTTAAAATAATCATTCAAGCAAAGTGCACACATGATGGAAGGCTTTTTTAAAATAATAATAATAATAAATTGTAAGGCTGGGTTCTTAAAGCTTGCAAATGTCAGACTGCGCCCCTTCACCACGATGGTGGCTGGTGGCTCCCAGCCGCCATCCCTTAAGCGACGGCTGCTAAAAGTCGCCAGTCGCCACCAACTCCGGAATCCAAATGAGGGATTTTTCATCTACCTGGTTTGAAATTTCTAGCAGAGGGCGGCTCTGCACAACCAAACTGTCGCTCCGTTTTGCATCAGCTGGCTACACTATTGCAATGGTTTTGGTTTTAAGTGGGTTTTGCAGGCAAGTTTATTAAATTGCTAAAATCCCCTTAGAAACGGTTTGACCAGGAAATGGCCCCTTTCCACTGCCCACTTGAGACAGGCACACTCTCTACCTTCACAGCGAGGAGCTGCGAGAGGCGGACCCCGATGCCCTGAGCGCCTAGACTCGAGGTCCCACGGGGGCAGGCGCAGCACCCAGTGCGGGCAGGGGGCTTGTGCGGAGGGGAGGGCGGAAGGAGAGCTGTCCTCCCGGGAAACCGCGCGGCAGAAACTTCCCAGAACCTGGTCCCAGCAATCCTCCCTGGCAGGGACCCAGAAGGGGAACGAGGGCTTCGGGGTCACGGGGTCACCGGGTTCTCGCACTACCCCCGCTGCCCCGCCCCCCGCCCCGTCACCCCCGCAGCCACGCCGCCCGGCCCCGGCTCACGCCCGCACCCCAGTTCCTCCCGTTCGCTCCCTCCCGCGCCCGCACTGCCCGCCTCCCCCGGGCCCGACCCGACTCGGGAAGGAGGGCGGAAGCGACCACTAGAGACAGACCCTAGCTGTGGCCTAAGCGAAGACTCCTGGTCCCAACCGGCCCGTGCGCACGCGCACGCGCACGCATTACCCAGAAGCCCCGCCCCCTCATTTCCTGCCCTCGGGCCGGGCCGGAGCGCCCTTTGCTCCGCCCACCCCGGGCCGGCGCTCCACCCACGCCTAGCCGTTTTCTCATTGGGCCTCGGGCCCTGCAAGGACGGCGGCGCTCTGGCTCCCTCTTGTGGCCAAGGCAAGGAGGTGCCCTTGGATAGGGCCGCTTGTTGAATCTAAACGAAAACCCCCAACTCACTGTCGTGGAGTGGATACCTTTTCACAATGTTGGTGATGCTTGTTAGGTCCTTCGAGTCAGTCTTGTTTCGTGGCCATCCTATGTACAACAGAAGGAGACACTGTCTATCCCTACACCATCCTCACAATTGTGTCTGAGCCCATTGTTGCAACCACTGTGTTAAAATGAATTCTTCTGGAGGATATCTTTTTCCCTGACTCTCCTGATAACATGTCCAAAGTATCTGAGACAAAGTCCCATCTTCCTAGCTTCTCAGGAGTATTCTGGCTGTACTTTCTCCAAGATAGATCTGTCACCTACGGACCACGTCTTGCTGTCACTCCATAGAGATCTAGCCCCCTTCGCTGTTCTTCTGACCTTTATAGTTGTTACAGCAACTGGGGCCTCCAAGCTTCTGGGCATCAAAGTACCTCGTGGCCTCTATGACTTTAAGCGTCTATCATCCCCGTGACTATTAAAAGACCAGATCTATGATCACCTTTCTTCGCACTATTCCTAGCCAGAGAGGACTTCTTAGTCATGCTGCTGACCTCTCACCTATGCATTCTTAATGGCCTCGACAATAGAATCCACTGCTTGGCCTTCGGACTTCACATAATAAATTCATTTTGTTAGACCTCGCTCTCTCGTGGTAGAGATACACCTCGGTCCTTGGCTTCGTGCGATAAAGAATTCACGCTGAAGTCTGGTTTGTGATCCAAGTGAGTTCCTAGAGAATAGAAGCAGCACAAGTGTGTGGGACAGCTGCTCAGCCACTGGGGCTGCAGCGGGGCTGCTCCTGGACCACAGCCTGGCCATGCTGCTCTGTGCTGGGACAGAGTGCCAGAGCAAAACCTCTGGCTTTTCAGGCACCCCATTGGGAGGCATGGTCGACAATACTGGTCGACCCCATTGGCTGAATCAAATTCACCTGGCATAGATGTGCCAATCCAGGTGTAACGCCCACCTAGGTGTCCCACACCTTTCTGGCTGGGAGCTTGAACCTAAGAATTCCACCCAAACCACCACTCTCTGCCTCCCCTTTCTTTCCTCTAATATCTGCCAAGGAAACTCCAGACTTCGCTCGGTATTGGTCAGCACTTCCTCTAAATTCTAAATGCCACTGAGCAGGAAGTCTGACATATCTCTCCTTGGGTCCTTGCTAAGGTTCGAGTCCCAAAAATGTCCTCCCAAGTCAGCAAACTTTCCTTTTTCCAATCTTATGTTTCTGCCCCTTTGACCAAGCACCCTCAACAATCTTGTCCCAAAGAAGGTCATGCTTGCAGTTCCTGCAGGTGCAACCTCTTCTTCCCTTAAGGGACCCATTGCACCCTCCGCCAGGTGCTGCTTGGATGTAACCCTTGCTATCTTCCTCACAGGAGCTCTGCTGGCAAATGGATAAGAGCTCACTTGCTAACTGCAGAGTTGAAGGTTCAAACCCACTAACTACTCCATGGGAGAAAGACACCTGCAGTCTGCTCCTGGAAAGATTTACCTCCCAACTATTGTTCAAAGTCACACTAATTAACTTTTTAACTCGTATCCAAAAGTTAATTTGGGGGGAAGGGGCGGGGAGGTAAAAGGGAGCTGATATCAAGGAGTTCAAGAAGGAAAAGAGTATTTTGAAGCGGATCGTGGTAGCAATTGTACAAAACCGCTTGATGTGATTGTCCTATGGAATGAGAAGATATCTGCATTAGCTTCAAATAAAATGGTTTAAAGAAATAAAGATTTACATCCCTAAAAACCATAAGGAGCTGTTCTACTTTTCAATAGGGTCATTATGAGTCAGACTCTGTTAGGTAACCAGATAGGGGATTGTTCCTCTCTATACTCAGAGGCCCCCTTACAGGAAGTTGGAAGCTGTTCTAGGCTACAGGGCATGCTCCGATTTCAGGTTCTGAGACAAGAAGGGGCAGTCCACCTAGGTGGGCGGTACACCTGGGTTGGCCCCCCTCTTGGCCAGGTGAGCTTAATGCAGCCATCAACCACGCCTCCCAGCAGAGGACCCTGAAAAGCCAGGAATTTTGAGACCACGGCTCTCTCCCAGTGGCTCCTACACAATTCAGTGAGGCCGGGCTGTGGTCCCACACAGCTGTACCGAGATCTCTTTTCCACCTCCTCCGCCAGGCTGCAGGTTTCTCTGGCCTCAGTTTCCACATGTGGGTGTGAAGTGCCCTGAGGGCACCTGTGTAAAATATGAAACTTCTTCCATCCTTTATAAAACCCACGTGGATCACAAACCAGGCTTCAGAGTGAATTCTTTCTCCTTGGAAGCCAAGGACCCGAGTATTTCTCACCCCGGGAAACCTAACAAATACACCAAAGGGCAATTACCGTATATACTCAAATATAAGCCGACCTGAGTATAAGTCGAGGTACCTAATTATTACCTGGGAAACCAGAAAAACTGATTGACTCGAGTATAAGCCTAGGGTGGAAAATGCAGAAGCTATTGGTGAGTTTCAGTAATCAAAACAAATGAAAATAAAATTACTAAAAATTGAGACCGCAGTGGGGTAAAGTATTTAAATATTTATTTTAAATAAAAAAACGTAAATAAAAGGACAAGTCATTTAACATTAGTAAACCAGCACAGTAAGTGGAAAATAGGTTCAACAAAAACAATAAGGTGTCAACAATGATACCTTAAGAGTACTATACCCTGAGCTCAATCAGCAACCAAGCTAAAATGTAAAGAGTTAAAATCCTTCAAAACTGGATTCCTCATCATCATCTGTATCCTAATGCAGAGCTTCAGCTGGTGTGAGGTCATCATAGACGCTGTCCTCACTGAGATCGCCGTCATCACCATCACTGCTGTCATTTTCATACAAAGCGCAGTCTTCCCTGCCATCCACAGCATTACTAAGACTACATTTCTGGAAGGCATATATAACTGGCCGATTGTATACCATTTTGTCGGGAGTGGCAGTGGGGGAACCTGCGAAAATGTCCCACTGAAGGGAAAAGGCATTTCAGGGTGATCACCAAGGCATTTAGCAGATGTGACGGGAGCAATACCTGAAAAAATAGCAGTGTGGTTCACTGCTTATTGCAAAATTGTATTGACACCTTACATGGTACCTTGAGGAAAGGAGGGCCGTTAATGAATGAGTGTGGTCCTAGGTTTCTTTGGTCGATGACGGAGAGGCTGCTATTTCTGGCAGTGGATGCGTGGGGCAGCAGATGGGCAGACCCAGGGTGTTAGAGTTCTAGACACAGGCTCTCAATCCGTGCGGGTGAGTCGATTCCTGCTACTCCTGTGTGTGTCAGAGAAGGACAGAGCCACCAGATGGTGGTCTTCCTTTAATTTTGTTTTGTTGCTAATGAGAACACACAAAGTCAATGATTTCTACAGGTACGGCTTAGTGACCTTGTACAATCTTCCTCCCGGTGGGCAATCCTTCTCACCCTGCTGTCCAAATCGTCCCTCCTGCCTTCAGAAGAATGCACTGCTCCCTCGGGGTTCTTTTCCCTTGTTAACAGTTTCGTTGGCACTTCATCCACACGTCAGACAACTCCATCATGCGGTCTATGAAGATGAGTTGAACAATCATCACCAATCAATTCTAGAATATTTTCTTCTTCCTGGTACTCACTGCTATTCGTGTAATTTTTTTAATTGTGGAAAAAACGGTACACCACAAAACACGCCCTAAAGTTTCTATCCAATCTCTACAGCTGCTGTTTTCCATTGGATCCCATGGAGATAGTGGTTGTCATCGCGTCAGTTTCTACTCAGACTGAGAGACTGAAACACCAACCTCTAAACCCACCTACAGTGGGATGAACAGCGTACTCCAAAATGGATGTCCACCTGGCACCTCAGAAGGGTGAAAGACAAGACTCTCTACTCCCATGAAACAGTTAGTCTTGGAAACTTGCAGGTCAGTCCTACCCTGTCCTACAGAGGGCGCTGAGTCTGCACTGACTCCGTGGCAGTGGGTTTGAGTGGTGTCAGGAGTAGAATGAAGATTTAATGATGGCAAAGACCTTAAGATGACATCGTCTCTGGTGAGGTGAACTCTTGAATTCAGTGGCTGGAGTCCCTCTGAAACAGGGGCACACGGAGACTCGTGTGAAGACCGGACAAAGTGGAGTGACCTGTCATCCAACAGTGGAATGTCAAGAGCCTCAGGCAGCTAGAATCCACAAGGAAAGCTCTTCTTCTAGAGGGGGGGGGAGGGAGCAGGGCACTGTCGACACCTTGATGGTGGATTTCTCCCGAATTGTGAGTATATATCTTATATTTTTTTCTTTTTTAAATCATTTTATTGGGGCTTTGTACAACTCCTATCACAATCCATCCATCCATCCACTGTGTCAAGCACATTTGTATATTGGTTGTCGATAACATTCTCAAAACATTTTCTTTCTACTTGAGTCTTTGGTATCAGCTCCTTGATGTTTACCCTCCCTCCCTAACCCCTCCCGCACAAACCCTTCATATTTTATAAATGATTGTTATTTTGTCATGTCTTATATTGCCCGATGTCTCCCTTTACCCACTTGAGAAAATATATTTTTCTTATTTTAAGTCACCTAATTTGTAGTACTTGGATAGGACAGCCTAGGGAAGAAATAGAAAGATTAATGTTACAGTAGGGCCCCCCCACTCGGCACTGAAGAGAGAGACACTCATTTGACCATTGTCTTGCTGACTGTTCATAGCTGACCATGCCTACCACACGCAAGGATGTGCCTTCTCCCCAGGGACTGCCTGCATCCATAGACTGGTACACCTGGCAGTCCAAAGGACAGGTTCCTGAACCTCAGTGGATCATCCCAGCACCAGACCTCTCTATGGGGTTGGCTGGAAAGGTTCCCTTCTTCTGCTTGGTCCTTCCTCCCTTATAGGTTTTTCTTCCTGAGCACACCATCCAGTACTCTATGTACAAATCTTTGTCTCAGAGTCTGTTTCCAGGAAACGGAACCTAACACTTCTCCATTTGCTCCATATGTGAAAGTTTCTTTGGTACAGATTAACTCATACCATCCTTAGAAAGTGCTAGATAGTGAGATAAAACCGAGCTCCAACCTCACTGCCATCGTGCCAATGCTAACTCATATTGGTTACCAGTTGGCCTGCAATCCTCCTTGTCAACAGTTCGAAACCCGTAGCAGCTCCCCTGGAGGAAACTAGGATTTCTACTCCTGCTAACAGTTACAGTCTCAGAAAGCCATCAGGGTTCGCTATGAGTCAGTAATCAAGGATGAAATAATTCTGAGGAACTATGAATCATGACATTTTATAATCTGGCTCAAAGACTCAGCTAAGTGTGAGACTGCTCACGTGGATTCAGCTTGAGAATCGGTGAGGTGGCCACGGGATCTCAAGATCACCTGATTGGTGGGCTGCAGGGTCTGGGTGGGACTTTGCCTGAAGTGCCCTTTCATGTCTATTGATGATGTCCCAGCTCCACAACTGTTCAAAATGCCAGAGTGTGAATTTGAAATCACCTCAACGTGAAGAATGCCCACATCGTCACCTCTCTCTTCTTGGCTGCCGTTTGTTACCACGAAGTCAATGTTGATGCAGGCCACCTTATGAACAAACTGTTACCTGGTCCCGTGCAGCAAAAGCCTCATCCAACCTCCTTATCTAACTTCACAAGGAGGGAGGAGAATTGCTATGAGGCAGGGATCAGATATGCCTCCTCTCTCTAACCTTCCTACCAGTTCGGACACCAGCCATCCTCCACGGCTCTCTCTTCCTTCTCTGGCAGGCTCTGGAATTGTTACAGTGGCCACACAAAACCCGCAGCCCACCCTCACAGCTCTCGGGTTGATCAGGGAAGTAATAAGTACAATTCAAGATCAAGAATGACTCCTGATAAACTCTTTTATGAGGACAGCCTCTTCTTAGTTGGGCCTGAAGGCAGGCTTCTGTCTGACCTTCCCACAGCCTCTTAGCTCCTGTGCCTCTTAGTCTGGCTTCTGGCCTGATCGGGCAAAGGTAACAAAGCTCTTTGGCTCTGCCAAGAGGTACCCACTTCACTGGGAGTCTCCTGCCCAAAGATGCTGAGTTTTCTAGCTCTATGTCCTTGTCCTGTTTACTCATTGTAACTGTCCTGCTCTGTGGGCTAGGAAGTGCACTGCACCATCTCGTGCTGGGCTCCTGGCTCTGTAGCTGCCATTTCTCTGCTGCGGCGACTTCTCACGGTCTTGTGCGCTCTCTGATGTTACAGTTCTCTCTGGGTCTCCTGGCTGTAAGGGGTTCTCAACACAGAGACCCTGGGTCCAAAGGATCTGCTCCACTTCTGTCTTTTATTGGATGTTTTAAGACCCTCTCCTTTTCCTTCTCTGAATTGTGCCATTGGGCTGCTAACTGCAAAGTCAGCAGTTCAAAACCACCAGCTACTCTGCGGGAGAAATATGAGGCTTTCGACTCTGGTAAAGACTTATAGCCTTGGAAACCCACAGGGGCAGTTCTATTCAGTCCTATAGGGTCTCCATGAGTTGGAATCGACTCGATGATGGTGACTTTTCTCAAGAGCTTTCCCTCCTCTGGGATGGCTCGCTTGTAGCCTAGCAGGATGGCAAGACTGGCGAACCCCTTCAGTAGGGTGCCATAGTCCCACTCCCACAAGGATACCATGCACCTCATTCGCATACCAGCAAACTGCCCAGTCCCCTCGGTGGACCACAAGCACCTTATTTGCACACAGTCCCACCCAGTCATTTGGGTGGCAAGAAAGATCCTATCAAAGTGCCCTATCCCAGCACACAGGCCGTAGTCTCCAAGATCACCAGGGTGGTTGAGTCCCTTGTGGCTACCCATCTCACCGAGAGTTTCCCATGTTTTCTTTGGCTCTTGACTTTAATCAAACATGGAATCCTACCTGTGATTTCTTCTCAAAAGTCCAGATTTACAGGACCACTTGAGACTGGAGGGCTCCCTAAAACTGTCGCCTAAGACACGCTTGAAACCTTGGACAAAAGCTGGCCTGCGTGGTCATCAGTTAGCAAACAAACAGATTGGCTCATAAAACAAACACTATCATGGGTGAGTAGCATGTTTCTATGAGAGCATACGGTCAATATTTACTTAGAACCAAAGGAAAGGGAGGGGGGAAACCAGGTGACTGGAACAGAAACAAGCAGGCCAGAGAGCATGACATGGTTGACGCGCCACGAAAAACGTAACCAAGACCACTAAACAAATTACACTGGAAATGCTCAATGGGAGCCTACTTTGCCGTGTGACTTTCACAGAAGGCCTAACCAAGTCTATTTGAAAGGATATCCTCTACGCCAGCCGGCGCTGGCTTTCCGTTGTCTTCTTCCACGTCTTCATTTCCTCAACTCTCTTCTTTCTTTCTCCTCACGGAGCATGAGCCCCTGGGGCATTTGAAGAGTGTGCTTTGCTTGAGGAGAGGGGTCACGTTGCCCTCCAGGATGCTGCGTTTACACACCTTCACCAGGACTGTATACTTGTTTCTATACATATGCAAAGTCAAGGTTTTCTTTTCGTATTTTGATGGCTCTGTTCTTTTTTACATTTTAAAAAGTCTTCCTTGTACCAGAAAGACTGTCAATGTGAGATGTGAGAGAGACATACAACCTGAAACATGTTATGGACAATGAAGCTAGTGAAGTTTGTACAAAAGACCTGCAGTGCATGTTGTCAAGGCAATTAATGACTGTCCCAGTAATGTGCTGGACGATCTCCCCCACCCCAACCCCTCCCCCATGAACAGACTTGAAGTATCACTTTTGCCAAACGCTAAATCCTTACAAGTACCTACACATCTCCGGACTTTTTTCCTTTGTCCCTTTCAACTGTGGCTGGCTTTAGAGCCTGTGGCTCGAATTATTGAGACCTCGTACAATAAATAGCTTTCATTTGCAAATACGTTCTGGCTCTTCGTATACATTACATTTGACTGCCTAGAGGAAATGCGGAACTGCTTTCCAGTCCCTTCCCCTGACAATTGCTCTAGGGCGGTGACTGTGTTGTTGGTGTTAAACTTGGGTTCCTTTGGAAGTAATGGGTTGGCAACAAGGGCTCTATTGCCAACTGGCCAGCCTCCCACTGGCTCCGGTCTTCTTTGACATCTCTCCATAGACTGTTGACTGTTTTCTTATGTGGGCCAAAGTCGGATGTATTTCAAAGGGACAATAAACATTGATTTCTTAGGATTACAGAATCTCTGAGCTGGACTGAAACAGCAACATAATCACCCCCTCATTGCTATGGCGACCCCGTGCGTCCTGGAGCAGAACTGCAGCAGGGTTTCATTGGCTGCACTCTGGACAGAAGCTGATTACCAGGCTTCTCCTCCATGCTGCCATTCAGTGGAATCTAACCTCTAAATGGTAAGTCCTTTACGAGGGCAAAGCATTTGTACAACTGGAAGAACAAGGATTCCACTGCCATCGTGCCGATTCTCACTTTCAGCGACCCTATAGGAGAGGGTCGACCTGCCCCAGTGGGTTTCCAAGCTGTGACCCATTAAGGGAGTAAAATGCGTGCCCTTTCCTCCGAGGGGAGGCTGGTGGTTTCCAACTGCTGACCTGGAGGTTCTCATCCCAAAGCTTCACTGCTAGGCCAGCAGGCAGGGCACCTCGTGGCCAGCTGCGGGGACCTGAAAAGCCACCTTGAGTCCAGCTCTCAGAGAACCAAAGACTCGGGGTATATTTTTGGTGTGGTTTTAAACTTCTTAATAATAACAATGATCATACTATATGTATGTGCTGTGACGTCCAGCTTATCACTTAAACTGTATTTCTTGGGTGGGGGCAGCAGGTAATAGCAATCCATACAGACCAATTTAATCACCTCATGGTGCTCTGTGGGAAACACATCACATCATTCATCTAGCATTCCCCGATGAGTGGATATGCATCTGTTTCCTGTTGCTTCGCTATTACAAACTCAGCAGACAACCAAAGTGCAGACCACCTCCTGCCCCTTCTGCGTTATGCCTGTTTAAAGAAAGGCATTTCTTTGGCTTTCTGCAGTGTCTTTGGAGTAAGCTCAATAAACGTTTACTGAGCATGCATTTTGTAATAAGCACTGGAAATTTTTGTTTGGTTTGGGGGACATTTTTAATATGCCAAGTTTAATACAACAAACAGATCTATTAATTAAAAAATACATATGGTTTTGTTTACATGCAACGCCTGGGCACTGTACAAGACCTGAAGCGACAGGGAAAATTCTCAACTAGTCCTCTTCAGAAGGAGCCGTGGAGGGGCAGGGAGCTCAGTGCTGGGCTTGATGCTAGGTGGGTTACTCATGAAGAAACTGTCCATCTCAGCAGCTCAATATAGGGCAGTGGGTTTGAGTTTTTGTGATATTCGGGGCACTCCTCTCTCTGAACTCCAACAGTACCCAGAATAAAGCATGGTCATCACATCACCAAACGAAAACCCAACCCCAGTGCCATCAAGTTGATTCCAACACGCTCACTGTCATCCAGTCCATTTGCCTCAGAGTGAGAACCCCCGTAGGACAAAACAGAACTGCCTTTATGAGTTTCTGAGGTTGGTTGTGAATCTTTACAGATAAATTGGATTCTATGAAGACTAGTTGAGCATTAGAGTCGGAGGAAGGCTTATTAACAGCATGTGCTGTGCAGATGACACACCTTGCTGGCTGGACGCGAAGAAGACTTGAGGCACTTGCTGATGAAGATCGTGGATGGCAGCCTTTGGTGTGGATTACCACTCAGTGTGAAGAGACCAGAATCCTCACAATTGGACCAATAGGTAATATCATGACAAATGGAGAAAAGATTAAAGTTGTCAAGGGTTTTGTCTTGCTTTGATTCACAATCAATGTTCATAGAAACAGCAGTCAAGAGATCAAAAGACATATTTCATTAGATAAATCTACTGCACAAGACCCCTGTAGTGTACTGAAGAGCAAGGGGGTTACTCTGAGGACTAAGGTGCACCTGATCCAAGCCATGGTACCTTCAATTGCCCAATATGCGTGTGAAATCAGGAAGTGCAAAGAAGAATTGATGCATTTGACTTGGGTGCTGGTAAATATATATATATATTGAAAGTACTATTCCCTGCTACAAGGACAAACTGACCTGTCTCAGAAGAAGTACAGCTAGAGTGCTCCTTACAGGCAAGGATGGCAAGACTTTGTCTTCCACACTTGGACTGATTGTCAGGAGAGACCAGTTCCTGGAGAAGGACATCATGCTTGGGGACGGAGAGGGGTGGCGAAAAGAGGAAGGCCCTCAAGAGCATGCACTGACACCGTGGCTGCAGCAATGGGCTCAGGCACAGGAACAATTGTGAGGATGGCGCAGGACGGGCAGTGTGTTGTTCTGTTGTGCTTAGGGTCGCTGTGGGTCAGAACAGGCTAGATGGCTCCTCACAACTACAGCGTGAGATGAGTTGCTGAGAGATGTACCTCAAACAATCCTTTCCAATACTCATCTATGCTCTTAGTACACACCGGATTTTTTCCTGAACCCAGTCTCCTATCTTCTTATACATGATCAACTCCTCTTTATCCTCCACAGCTTGGTTTAAATATAACTTTTTCCAGCAGATCTCCTTTCAATTCAACCCTCCTGTACTCTAGCTTATACTGTTCTCACTGCTGAGTGTTCTCCGAAGGCCTGTATCACATAATCATAATGCTTGGCCCACCTGATAGCAATCACATGTTTTATTCTCTTCTCCCCACCATACACACACACACACACCACTGAACTGTGAGATTTTGGAGGGCAGGGCAACATCCTCTTGGTTGCTATATTTTTGCTACTAGCATGGTGGTGGTACACTGATGTCTGTTCATTCACTCATAACTTGGAATCTTCATTTTTCAAAATTATAGAACAATGACTTATGATCAAGCATAAGTGCATCTGCATGGCTACTAGGCAATTGTAATATATGCCCTGATTAATTTTTTAGTATAAAAGCCAGAAGTTGCTTCTACTTAGGGATTTCTTCATAAAATCATAATATATTTTAAATACTCCCCAGGCTGGTCAAAGGGAACACTCTGAAGAGCATAATTATACTCACAAAGGAGGAAGATTGGTGCTTTAAAAGTACTTAGCTGTCTGATTAGATGGTTGTAGGCAGGGAAAGGCCCCAAATTCAAACATATTCTATGGAGGCCCCTTTATTCAGCCTGAAACAGGCCAAAGGCAATAACCATCTGGAATCGGGAGGCCTTCAGCATGAATCCAAATCAGAATCCAAACAAATGCCTGGCTAGAGGGTAATGCTAGATGAGGGAAAACTAAGTGAAATCGTCACAAGATCGTGATGGGCTGCAGTCCACTTCACGGTTGTTCCAGGCAGGTCTTCAGCGTCAAGGAGAGCGCCGGCATTTGAGTGTGTTCCCATTTGCAGATTTTAACGTTTACAAGACTGGTCCTGGGACTTTGGCTACCTGGCAGGTCGTGGTGTGACTCATGATCCTGCAGCCCCAAGGAAGAGCCTGTGGTACTCCCACTTGTGCTTGCTTGCTTGTTTAACTTTTCATTGAGAGCTACGTGAAGGTTTGTGGAGCAAACCAGTTTCCCGTTCAACATTGCAAACATTCTTTGTTCAGTCCCATCGGTGGGAATCTGCACAACGTGACATCCGTCCCTCATCCCGCGGCTGCCTGGTGTTTCTCCTTCCTAGTCCCACTTCTTTGCTAACCCTTCTGAACTCTGCCCGTGTGTAAATGCTGTCCTTCTGATAGCAAATGCAGCTTATACTAAGGTGTGCACACATCACTAGGGTTACTCTTCCTTTGATAGCCCTGTCTGTTGTTCAGCCGAAAACTTAGTCATACAGGTCAGTTGAGCTCCATATATGAAGAGTGACTAATAGTTTTTGGGAATTCCACCAGTCTCTGGCCAACCAGTAAGACCTATGATTTTAAGCTGTTGTGCACCCCCTGTAGACCAGACCTTTGAATGTGATCCATCTCCAAGCAGTTTGTCATGGTAGCTGGTTACCCTCTAGCCCTTCTGGATATGGGTTGTGGGGGCTGAGGTTTGTGTGGTCCATTCAGTCATTTGGGGTAAATGTTTCCATGTGTTTGGGATCTGTATTCTTCTTTCCTCTTGACGAGGAGAGACAAAGAGTTGTGTCTTAGATGGTCGCTCACACCTTGAAGAGTCCAGTCACTATTCACCAAAGTAGTATGTAGAGTTTTGTCTTTGTGGACTACACCATGCCAATTGACCGTGGCGCCCCGCAAGGCCATGGTCCCCAGCCCCTAGAAGTGTTTGGTTATGTCTAAGAAGTTTTCATAACCTTGCCCCCTGTATGCTCTGTGGATACATTTTCAGCAAATGCAAATACCCATTTCTAAATATCCTCTGCCAAACTATACACAAGGGGGCCTCAACAAGTTCATGGAAAAATACTCCATTGTATGTACATTCAAATTTTCCGTGATCTTTCTGAAGGTCCCTCATGTATTGGTAAATCCCATTCTCCCCCCCGCACCTGTTCAGCCTGCGTGTCTGTCCAGGCATCGACTTATAAACGCACTGCGTTGAATTCATTCAGCTCGAAGAGATCCGGTACAGGTTTCCCACGCTGTAAAATCTTCACGGGAGCAGCCAGCCTCATTTTTCTCCGGCACCATGGTTACCAAAAACCAAACCACACTCACTGCCATGCACTCAGGGCCGACTCAGTGACTCCCCGTGGGTTTCCAAGCCTGTAACTGGGTTTTTTTTGTTTGTTTTTTTTTTACATTTTATTAGGGGCTCTTACAACTCTTATCACAATCCACACATATACATACATCAATTGTATAAAGCACATCTGCACATTCTTTGCCCTAATCACTCTCAAAGCATTTGCTCTCCACTTAAGCCCTTTGCATCAAGTCCTCTTTTTTTTCCCTGCCTCCCCGCTTCCCCCTCCCTCATGAGCCCTTGATAATTTATAGATTGTTATTTTGTCATATCTTTCCCTATCCGGAGTCTCCCTTCCCCTCCTTCTCTGCTGTCCATCTCCCAGGGAGGAGGTCACATGTGGATCCTTGTAATCGGTTCCCTCTTTCCAACCTACTCACCCTCCACTCTCCCAGCATCGCCCCTCACACACCTGGCCCTGAAGGTATTATCCACCCTGGATTCCCTGTGCCTCCAGCTCCTATGTGCACCAGTGTACAACCTCTGCCCTATCCAGTACTGCAAGGTAGAATTCGGATCATGGTAATTGGGGGGAGGAAGCATCCAGGATCTGGGGGAAAGCTGTGTTCTTCATCGGTACTACATCGCACCCTGACTGACCCATCTCCTCTCCTAAACCCCTCTGCAAGGGGATCTCCAGTGGCCGACAAATGGGCTTTGGGTCTCCACTCTGCACTTCCCCCTTCATTCACTATGGTATGTGTGTGTATATATATATATATATATATATTTTTTTTTTTTTTTGCAGGATGTCTTATACCTGGTCCCTTTGGCACCTCATGATCGCACAGTCTGGTGTGCTTCTTCCAACTGTTTAAGGGAGTTGAAAGCCCAGTCTTTCTCCCTGGGAGCTGCTGCTGGTTTTAAACTGCCGATCATGCGGACCGCAGCCCAACACATAACCACTGCACCACCAGGGCTTCTTGCCAGTATTATAAGACGGTGTATGACAGCATTGACCTCTGTTGCCTTTCACTCTTGCATTTCCCTGTCTTCCCCTGCCTCCAATATGTATTCATTTTGTATATTGCCTTTCCCCTCTCCCACGTTGCAAGCCCTGGTGGTGTAGTAGTTACAGACTGGGCTGCTAACTGCGAGTTCAGCAGCTCGAAACCAGCTGCTTCACGGTATTGAGACGAAGCTTTCTAGTCCTGTAAAGAGTTAAAGAGTCATGGGCAATGGGGAGGCGGGTGAGGGGAGACGCCGGGGAGTGTAAGATAAGATATAATAATTATTTATAAACTATCAAGGGACCAGGGGTGGGATCGGGGAGGGAGGGGGACGGGGGAAAAAAGGGAAACCGAGCTGATTCCAGGAACCCAAGTGGAAGGTGAATTATGAGAGTGACGAGTGCAACGAATGTATAAGAGTGCTTTACTCAATTGATGTATGTACAGATTGTGATAAGAGCCTTATGAGCCCCAATAAAAAGATTTTAAAAAAGAAAGAAACCCGAAACCCACAAAGGCAGTTCTCACCTGCCTGATAGGGTGGCCCTGGCTCAGACCAGACTCCTTTCCAGTGTGTTTGTTTTTTGTGCTCATGTCTAAAGGCAGACAGGGCTCTCTAACCCATATGAAGCACAACTCTTTTAAAAAGCGATTTTAACTATGGACGTGTGAGCATGATATCAACAAAACTACTACAAAGAAAACAATCAAGCTTGACCAGTGGTCACCATGAGTAAAGGAGGAGGAGTTGGTGCTTGGGGTCATTGAATTTATGTTAATGGTGGTGGGATAATTTGGAAAAGGATTTCAGTAATGGTGTACAACACGAATATCAACGGCACCGGATAACACATGTAGATGTTGTTGGGCTGGGGAATGCTGTGTTGTGTATATTTTTGCCACAATTTAAAACATAAGTACATGGATAACAATGAGTACAAGGACGAAAATGATCTAAAATTGATTGTGATGATGATTTTTACCACTTTCTTGATATTATTAAACTATTAAATTGTATGACATATGGATGAAGTGCTAATAAAACTGCTTTTTTAAATTACTGTCTCAGAAGCCTACAATGGCAGTTCTACCCTGTTGTGGTAGTTACATAATCTGATGTCAATTTGAGACTTATGAGTGAAGAGGTGGAGTTTACCTGTCAATCAGATGACCTCATTTGGAGGCACTAAGGAGACAAATAACTCACTGGAGGCGGGACACACTTTCACTCCCTGAGGGACTCTCTACTGACAAGACACATGGATCTATGCTGGTAGCAGCAAGAGCCCTGGACTTGGAGGAGCCATGTGGCAAACCCACACCAGTGCTGAGATGCTTCTGCCATCACTGGATCCACAAGACTATCCACTGGCCTGTGACTGTCCTGCATTCGGCATCATTGCATGTGTTTTGTGAAGCTGAAGAGGACTTTAAAGATTGGCATCGGATTTAAGGGCTAATACTTGACTTATGGACTGGGGCTGGGATGTTTTCTCATTATTCAACTGCTCTTGTATATAAAGCTCTTTCTTATACGCATGTGAGTCTCTCTGGATTTGTTTCTCTAGTGAACCCTGAATAACGCAAGGAAGAAGAAAATGTTCTAAAGGGTCCCTAGAGGGTCTGTCCTAAAGGGTCCCTATGAGTGAGAATCGACTCAATAGCAGCGAGTTTGAGTTTTTTGTTTTATCCACAGTAATAAAGGTTTACCATCTAGTTGGTAATATACCCTCCTTTCTTCTCCCACCTTTGGTAACCATCAAAGAATGTTTTCTTTAGTGTGAAAACCTTTCCTTGACTTTTACTATCGTGGTCTCACACAGTGCTTGCCCTTCTGAGACTGACTTTTCACCAGAGTGCTCTCATACAATGCTTGCCCTCTGTGACTTCACTCAGCACAGTGTCCTCGAGTTTCACCCATGTCCTTTCCCACTCAGCCTTAGTCTTCAATACTGCACAGTATTCTATCGTGTACGTACCAGAGTTTGTTTATTCATTCTACCATTGGTGGACATTTAGGTTGGTTTCTTGTTGCTATGTGACTGACGCTGTGATGAGCATGGGTAAGTGTACATCTATTCCTGTCATGGCTCTTATTTCTCTGGAATATTCAAAGGAGGCTTCAAAATGTTCATGGAGAAATTCCACCAGTTCTTAATTCCATTTTTTCCAGGAACCATTTGAAGCTCTCATATGCCAAGTGGTGGCATCACTGGGTCATGATTTTTCTGTATTTAACTTTTGGGGGAAGTGCCACACCATTTTCCACCGTGGCTGCACCCTTTTATAGCCTCTGCCAGCAGTGTTCAGTCTCGCCACACCCACCATCTAGCCCCATTTTTTAAAACTTTGCTATTAATGCAGGCGTGACATGATCATTCATTGTTGTTTTTTATTTGCATTTCTCACGTGATCTTAATCATGTCTTCTTAAGTTGCTGGCCACCTGAATGTCTTCTTTGGTGAACAGATACATCGCCGACCTTTAGATGGACTCGTGGCTGCGTTGGGTTCATCGCTAAGGACACGCAGATGCACGTTTCCTGATTCTTCATCCAAACTGACAGGTAGAACTCACCTCCGTGGGCTGGCCCAGGAATTGTGATCTGCTTTGAAACATACTCTGCTCGTGCTGATGGTTAAAAGCTCTGCCATCCAGTGGATGCCAACTCATCGCGACCCCAAAGGACACAATAGAATTGCCTCTCAGTGTTTCCAAGGCTGTAAAGTCTCGCAGGCAGCGTTCGTCTCTCCCTTCTGCTGCAGAGTCGCTGGTTGGTTCACACCACCAACGTTGCAGTTAGCATCCCAGCTGACCATGCAGTTGGCCGAAAAATCTTAAACGACTCCTTGACTTCTGTCCAGACTCGAAATGGCATCAGGACTCTCACCGTAAACTGCAACCTCCCACAAACCAACTGCTTTAGAAGTTAAACTGTCGTGTGAAAGATCATAGACTTTTCCCCACAAACTTTTTGAAGCACATGCATCTATGTTAAAGATAAGGGGACCCCCACCCACCCCCGTTTACTGGTTCCTTTTGCTTTTCCTGAAGATCTGGATGAAAGTCTCAATTTGCCCTTCTTTCAAATAGCTTTCGTCTTTCCTGATGACAAAAGCAAATACAATTGTTGCGTACATTTTGGGAAATGCACGCAAACAGTTGGGAATGACAAAAAGCCCAAACAATTCCTTTGCGGCACCTTTGTGTGGACCCCGTTCTGTAAGCAGACATCTGACAAACCGGGGCCCTTTCCGTTTCCAGCGAAACTTCTTATGGTTCTTCCTACAGGATTCCTCATGTCCTTGTCATGAGAGTTCCCTTTTCACCCCATGGAAACACGGATATGCCCTTTGCGCCTCCCCACCCGGCACACACACTTGTGCAGGCAATGTGCACTGACCATGAAGGCCAGGACGAGTTGCTGCGCTGATTCCGCAGCCGGAGGCTTGAAGACACCTGTAGTGGTTGTGAGCCAGTTGCTGATTTGATTCTGACTCGATTCACAGAGTTGAACACCCAGATGTAGAGTTTCCATCTCCTGAGATCTTTACAGAAGTAAAATGCCAAGTCTTTCTCCTGCAGAGCTGCTGTGTGGAACTGAACTGCCAGTCTTGGGTTGGCAACCAAGAGCTTAAACGCTGCACAATGAATAAAATTCAGAATTTCCTTTTCTTAGCTCTGTGAGTCACCCACCAGAGAGCCATGCCTCTTCCCAGAATTCTTGCTTTTTCTCCCACCCCAGTCTTCACCCAAATCTACATTTTCTTCTGTTTCTTTAAGAGAGTTAGTTACGCACTGGGATGCTAACCACAACTGATTTCTCCAAACCGACCAGTTGCGCCGGTGTGGAAAGGTGAGGCTTTCCACTCTGGTGAAGACGGACAGCCTCGGAAAACCCAAAGGGCCGGTTCTGCTCTGTCCTATCAAGTTACTACAAAGTCAGAATTGACTTGACAGGTGTGAGTTTGACTTTGTTCTTGTGGGATTTTTTTTTCTTTAAGCAAAAAACAATCGAGTCTTCAGCTCCTCGTCCACGGGCTGTCCTTTCCATAGTCAAAGGACAGTGTGTCCAGGAAGAAGTGGATACCCCGCAGGGCCTTCCTTTGAGTCGGGCCCAGCAGGTGCTGCTAAGGGGGGAGAGCGAGTTAAGACGGAGCCTCCATATGGAGAACATCTGTATCAGTTCTCTCGAAGATTTCAGGAAACAAAAACAAAAGCTACAGAAGTGGGGCAGGGAAGGATCCTGCGATTTGGGTTGAAACCACAAATGAGATTTAAAATACTGTATTTGTTCCCATTTTACCTTTTAAAAAGAGAATGGGATCATTATGCGACTTTGGAACTCCCCCACCCCCCACCTCAAAGACATGGACTAGAATACCATAACTTATAAAAGAGCCTCCATCGTTTATTGGCAAGGGACGAAAAAGGAAGCTGAAAACGAACGGCTGGTTTGGATGCGTGATGATGGGAACTCCTTTTACTGGTGGCAGGAACCCACCCAGCGGTGACGCCAGAAAGGCCTGGTGACCTCCTTTCTCTGCCTCCCCCCAGCCAAGAAAACCCTGCGGAAGCAGTCCTACTCCCTAACACGTGGGTCACCAGGGGCAGCGCGAGTTGGTTTGGTTTCCGAGCAAAAATCTGGATGTGTCGATGAGGGTGTGTCCCAAGGTGATGAAGGAGACGCACCAAATGACTCCTCTAACGCGCTCCCGGTCCCGAACCCGAGTGCAGGCCAGGACCGTGGGCCTGCAGGCCAGCCTCCCGGGGCTGACTGTTGCAGGTTGTGGGTTACTTTCACTTAGCTGCTACAAAGGTGCTGCCAGGGGCAGGTCTGATACGTGAACATTTGTTTGCATCACTGTTCATGTCCTTTAGACGGGCCCTTTGACCAGAATTCGGAAGTCAAAGAAGTAATCTCCAAGCTTCTTGGTGGATCATGTCAACTTGTTTTCCAGAAAAGTTACACCAATTAACAGCTTCCTCCTTGGCCCTGAGTTTCATTAATTTCACAGAAGAGAAATTTGGTCCTTTTTCACTTTTCACTTATTTTATGTAATTTCCCCTTTAGAAAGCCTGAAAATGCCAGCCTGTGTGATCGAGTGGTCCCGAAGGGATCAGTTACCAGGCATCAAAGAACAAAAAAATCATATTATTGACTGCACACCTCCATGATAGGATCGCTGAAGACAAATGGGTGCATAAGCAAATGTGGTGAAGAAAGCTGATGGTGCCCGGCTATCAAAAGAGATAGTGTCTGGGGTCTTAAAGGCTTGAAGGTGAACAAGCGGCCATCTAGCTCAGAAGCAAAAGAGCCCACATGGAAGAAGCACACCGGCTAGTGCGATCACGAGGTGCCAAGGGACCAGGTATAAGGCATCATGCAAAAAAAAGAGATGTAAGTGTGTGTATGTATGTGTATATGTATGTGTATAGATGTATATATATACCATATTAAATGAAGGGGGAAGTGCAGAGTGGAGACCCAAGGCCCAAGTGTCGGCCAATGGAGATCCCCTTATAGAGGGGTTTAGGAGAGGAGATGGGTTAATTAGGGTGTGAGGTAGTACCGATGAAGAACACAGCTTTCCCCCAGATCCTGGATGCTTCCTCCCCCCAACTACCATGATCCGAATTCTACCTTGCAGGCTGGATAGGAAGAGGCTGTACACGGTACATATGAGGGCTGGAGGTACAGGGAATCCAGGGTGAATGATACCTTCAGGACCAAGGGTATGAGGGATGATGCTGGGAGAGTGGAGGGTGAGTGGGTTGGAAAGGGGGAACTGATTACAAGGATCCACATGTGACCTCTTCCCTGGGAGAGGGACAGCAGAGAAGGGGGGAAGGGAGACTCCGGATAGGGCAAGATATGACAAAATAACGATGTATAAATTACCAAGGGCACATGAGGGAGGGGGGAAAGGGGAGGGAGGGGAAAATAAAAAGAGGACCTGATGCAAGGGGCTTAAGTGGAGAGCAAATGCTTTGAGAATGATTGGGGCAAGGAATGTATGGATGTGCTTTATACAATTGATGTATGTATATGTATGGATGGTGATAAGAGTTGTATGAGTCCCTAATAAAATGTAAAAAAAGAAAAGAGGAGAAAAAAATGATTAGGGCAAAGACTGTACAGATGTGCTTTATACAATTGATGTATGTATATGTATGAACTGTGATAAGAATTGTATGAGCCCCAATAAATTGTTAAAAAAAGAAAGCCTGAAAATGTGTATTAGCCAAACTGAAACCCTCTCAACTGGACCAAGAAGGAAGGAACATCACGGTAAACAGAGAAATGACTGAAATTGTCAAGGACTTGAGGATCAGAGGAAGGCTTCTTAACAGCCTCCAGCATGCAGATGGCACAACCTTGCTCGCTGAAAGAGACAGACTTGAAGGACTTGCTGATGAAGATCAGGGATTGCAGCCTTCAGTATAGAGTACAAGTCATTGTGAAGAAGACCAAACTCCTTACAATTGGCCCAATAGGCAACATCATAATAAATGGAGAAAAGATTGAAGGTGTCAAAGATTTCATCTTGTTTGGATCCACAGTCAGTGCTCATGGAAGTAGCAGGCAAGAAATCAACTATCTGTTGAATTAGGAAAATCTGCAGCACATGGTCTCCTTAAAGTGCTGAATAGCAAGGAGGTCACTTTGAGGATTAAGGTGCCCGTGACCTAAACCATAGCATTTTCAATTGCCTCATATGCATTTGAAAGTTGGGTCTTCAACCTTGCAAGTCTGGATAGAACAGAGGTTGTACAACGGTGCACATAGGAGTTGTAGGCACAGGGAATCCAGGGTGGATGATGCCTTCAGGACCAGGGGTGTGAGGGGCGATTCTGGGAGGATAGACGGTGAGTGGGTTGGAAAGGGGGAACCGATTACAAGGATCTACATGTGACCTCCTCCCTGGGGGACAGGCAACAGAAAAGGGGGTGAAGGGAGACGCCAGATAGGGCAAGATATGACAAAATAACGATATATAAATTACCAAGGGCACATCAGGGAGGGGAGCGGGGAGGGAGGGGGAAAAAGAGGACCTGATGCAAAGGGCTTAAGTGGAGAGAAAATACTTTGAAAATTATTAGGGCAAAGAATGTACAGATGTGCTTTATACAATTGATGTATGTATATGTATGGACTGTGATGAGTTGTATGAGCCCCTAATAAAGATATTTAAAAAACATAAAGAAAGAAAACCTAAGAATAAATGATGCATTTGAATTGTGGTGTGGTTGAAGAATATAGAAAGAACCACGGACTGCCAGAAGAACAACTTCCTCAGTCTCGGAGGAAGCGCAACCAGAACGCTCCTCGGAAGCAAAGACGGTGAGATTTCCTGTCACATCCTTTGGGCGTGCCATCAGAGAGACCAGTCTGGGGAAAGGGCATCCTGCTTGGTGATGTAGAAACAGAGGAAGACCTTGACAAGACAGGCTGACACAGTGGCTTCAACAACGGGTTAAAGCAACGATTTTCAGGGCGAACTGGAAGCGAGCAGCATTTCACTCTGCTGCACGCGTAGGGTCTCTATGTGCCAGAATTGAATTGATGGCCCCGAACAACAACTTCTAGAATTGTCTCTGGATGTTCTTCATCCATGTTCCACTGAGGCCAGGTTGTGCGCTGCAAAGGCAGAGGGGACAGAGGAACAAACCAAGCTTCATTCTGATCCTTTACTTGCTCATCCTCAACGGAGGGAGCACATTGTCCTCTCACTAAGGCACCTACCTGCACACTACCAAGCCCTGCACTATTGCTCTCGTGTGAAACTTAGGCAGATTCTAATTCCTAGTGTCCTTGCGGGGCAGAGTAAAACTGCCCCGTGGAACCTGTTAGGCTGAAATACTGGTGTTTGAACCCCTGGCATTTCGGCTCACAGCCATACTCTGTGATACTAGAGCACCCTACTGGATGGGGCCTCTCCTTCTAGTTTGCACACAGGAGCCTTGCTTGCACAGTGGTTATGCATTGGGCTGCCAACTGCAAGGCTGGCAGTTCAGTACCACCAGTCTCTTTCCCAGAGAAAAATGAGGCTTTCTACTCTTGTAAATAGTCTTGGAAACCCAGGGGCAGTCCTACCCTTTCCTGTGGGGTCAGCTGGCTTGATGGTAGTAAGTTTGGCTTTTTGGACTTAGCTGAAGTGGTTGTCTTTCTAATCAGGTTCAAAAGTGGCCTCCCCAGAGGAGTGCGAATGTGGTGGGGAGGGGAAGTGTGCAAACTGCACGCCCCAACACTTTCAGAGGGACGTGACACTAAAATGACCTCCAGGTCCACTGCTGCCTTCACGGTCACCATGCATTACAGCGAGAGAGGCCACTACGGCAGGGTCGGTGTCAGTCATCAGCCAATAGTGTAACTTCGCCCCCCCCACCCAAGAGCCGCACCCCATAGTGGTAACGCAACCTTTCACCCTCCTACTCCACCCTATTTTTTCCACCCCCACCCCATATCCCCAATAACGCCCCTCCATCACCCACCAGTCTGGGTGCTGAAGGCAGGCTGCAGGTCCCATGATTGGATGGAGATGAGGAACTCCGCAGGTGAGCTTCGCAAGCCGGAGGGGGCGGGACCAAGAGGGCCACACCTCCCATCATGGTGGTTAACCTCCTGAGCTACAACACTGGGTACTTGGCCTGCCTGTCTCTCCAGGTTATGAACATACCAATCCTGGGTCTGGTCCTGTTTCTGAGGTCCAATCATAAACCTGGTCATACCCTGACCCCGCCTGGGTCTTGCACAGGCATGGACAAGGAAGTAATCATGCCAAACATGAGCCCTGGGTTTGATGTCTTTAGAGTTTCAAATCAGCCTAGGGATCGGATGTCTGCGGACTTAAGATGTAAAGTGCCCTAGGCTGTTGAAATCACCCCTCCAGACAGCCTGCCACTCCCAATGCTTTCTGCCCTGGGCCTTTGTTCCCGCCACTCTGCCCTCAGGCTTCCTATGGCTCAACACCTTCAAAACAGTTAAAGGCACCTCTCACCCTCCTGCCATGCAGTCCACGCCCACTCACAGAGACCCTATAGGACCGAGTAGAACTGGTCCTGTGACCTAGTTGAAACCTTTGTTCCTAACCTTACAAAGAGACATCTTGGTAAACTAAGAAACCTCGTGTCTGACTTGGGGCTAATGTGCTCAGATTGCCACTTTATCATTTCTTTGTTTAATTGGTCACTTTATTGGGGGCTCTTACAGATATTAGAACTATCCACAAATCAATTACATCAGGCGAAGGTGGACAGCTGCTGCCATCATCATGTTCAAGACATTTTCTTTCCACCTCATCGTTTCTTCCTCCTTTCTTCTGCGGCTGCATTTGGCTTCTGGAAGAGCATGAGCCTGAGAGATTTGGGATGAAATTGAGGGCACGTGGATTGTTGGTGTGACAAAGGACAGTCCCCTGCTTTCGGTGTCATTCCCGAAAGGTGGAAAGGCCCCTCTTTATTCCCCACCCTGGCCCCACCAGTTCCCTTCGAGAGCTCACCATAAAATGCAATACTGATCACTGATGGTATTTAACCATGGCAGAGAACGGCTCCAGGAGGCAAATTATGCCGGAAGGTGTCCACCTGGATCCACGATTGATTGTCACTGAAATCTGTTCAATTCCCAAATCATCCCACAAGGAATCCCATTGAGATTCCAGAGAATAAACAAGCCCCATTGTATCATGCCCCGCACTTGGCAAGCATGATTCTTGACCCCCCGCAGTGTAAGAGTGGCCAGAGCACAAATGCCAGCCAGTGGGGAGCAGCTCAGGACAGGAATTCCAGCCTGAACTCCTCCCTGGGACGGGACCCTAGCTAGTCATTTCTGTGTGTCTTCATCTCCCCACTGGAAAAAGAACAGCAAAACACAGTTCATGGGATGCCAGAGAAGTAGAATCATGAGATCAAGCTTCAGGGCAGTGTTTGGTAGGTGACAATGTGCCCAATAAGTGGTATCGATTCCACAACTACTTCCTGAGCATTTATTAAGAATCAGGCATCCTGTACTGCCCACCTGTGTGCAAAAAGGAAATAAATTTCCTAAGAGTCCATTTGCTGCCTTGGGGGGGGGGGGAAACAAAAAACCCCAAAGCTATTCAAAATGGTGATGGGCTTTGGGGCAAAGACCTCTCTTGTAACTAAACACAAAGAAGCAGTTGTACGAATTATAAGAGACAACATAGTGTATTGGTTAAGGGCATGGATGTAGGGGCCAGGCTCTGGGTAGGAGGCAACATAATGACCTCCTCTCCCACCCCACAGATGCCCAAATCCTAACCTCCAGAACACCTGAATATGTCCCCTTACATGGCAAACGGGTTCTTGCCCATGTAACTAAGGCAAGGTGAGGACCTGGAGATGAGACAATCTTACCTTGAATGACCTGGGTGGGCCCAGCCTAACCCCGTGAGTCCTACATACAGTGGATTGTTCTCAGCTGGGGTCAGATAGAGACGAGCTAATGGAAGGACGGTGGTGGAGGTGCACTGTGAAAGGGCTCAGATGGCCTTGGCTGCCTTGAAGATGAGGGAGGGTAGCCCAAGTCAAGAAATGCAGACAGCCTCTTACAGATGGGGAAAGGCCTGGATTTACAAAGTTTTGGGTGTGGGGAGTGGGGAATCTCATTCCTACAGCAGCTGGGAAGAGAATTTGGCCCACAACCTGAAAGAGCAGGAGACAACCTTCCCTAAAGGCTTTGGAAAGGAAAGCAGCCCTGAGGACATCTTGCTTTTAGTTTAGTAGGGCCTGTGTTGTTCTTCTGACTGTAAAAAAAAAAAAATGTTAAATGTATTGTCGGGATGTTCTACAAGATGGACTGACCCAATAGCTGTCACCAAGGGTTCAAATAGAGCAAGGATTGTGAGGTTGGGACAAACCCAGGCAGTGTTTTATTTTTTTGCAGTGTGGCTATGAGTTGGGACCTCCTGAATGACACCTAGCCATCAACATGGGGGCTGACATAACCCCACCCCCACCCTCTGAGTTGTTTTGGACTATACTAGAGCATAGGGGGTAGGGCCTGTATGATATGGGCGAGGCTACTCTGCCGTCCTCACAATCCTTCCTATGTTTGAACCCACTTTTGCTGCTGCTGTGGCAGCCTATCTCATTGAGGACTGTCCTCATTTTCAATGGGCAAGAGATGTAACCTCTCAGTATCTCAGCTTTCTCATGTACACATATTAGTTAGGGTAATAAGATCAGGCTGAAAGGAAGGATGAATATCAAACTCATTGCTGGCAAGTCCACTCTGATGCGTAGCAACCCGATGAGTCAGTAGAACTGCCCCATAGTCTTCTAAGGCTGTAAATCTTCATGGGAGTAGACTGCCCTGTCCTTCTCCTAACGATGACTATGGAGACCCAATGACAATATCATTTAAAAGCAAAGATATTTATTTGTCTCCTATCATATCTAAGCAAAAGTCCTGGTGGTGGAGTGGGTTACAGCTGCTCTGAGTTAAAAAGATGAGGCTTTCTACTCCCGTAAAAGTTAGTCTTAGAAACAAACCCACAGGGTCAGTTCTTCCCCGGCCTATACGGTCGCTATGAGTCAGAATCAACCTGCTCGATGGCAGTGAGTTTGACTTAGTCTTTGGTTTATCATAGTTAAAGGTGTGTTCCCACTTTGTTACTACAGACAGCTGTTTCATACAAACCAGGTCACCTGCAGCTTCACCTTTGTTCATAGATAGTCCCCAAGCTTCCCCTAATAAGCTCTTGGGGATACAGTAGAAAACCTGGGACAGAGATGTTTCTTTAAGAGAGTAGAATAGAAGTTCTCTTCACGAAGGAGGGACCCTGAGCTGCAGCCCTGAGATCTGACCAGAGTGTGGCGCCAGTCCACACCCAGGCCTTGTGGGCCTCTAGGAGGAGGACCTGAGATTTGAACCCAGGACCCACTGTATGCAGGCCCCAGTCTCCCCCCACTTCCCTGGCTAGAGCTGGACCTCAGACCATGGGATGGCTTATGGCACACCAGAATATAAACCGCAACTGGGACACCAGCCATCTTCCAGGATGTCATCGGCGTGGAAAAGACCGGCAAGAATTTCAATCTGAACTAGGACGCTGAGGGCCGCTTTGCTGTCCAGCATATGCGCCTGAGGAGGCGAAGCCCAAGTTGTGCAAAAGGACTGCTGGATTGATTGCCCGAGATACTCTTGAAACCGTGAACCAAAATTATCCCACAAAGTTCAACCATGAACCAAAATTATCCCACTAAACAATGGTAGAGGATGTTTGCCTGAGCATCACACTCTTTGAAGGTCTTATCTATATGATATCAAAGCAGCTACAGCAACGCAAACACAGAGGAGACACTTAGGGGACAGAGTCCAGGTGATCAGTGGTGAAACAATGAAGGTAGCGATAGAAAGAACCTCGACACAGTGTGAGGACGGTAGCCAGGTAGCCACGGTGGTTAAACTGTCGGTGGAGAAAATGTTGAATGGCAGTAAAATACCGTGTGTATTTTTACTCACAAAAAAAAAAAGAAAGAAAGAAGTTCTCTTCACATCCCAGAGCAGGTTGCCCAGGTTCTTGGGGGAACTTTGCCGTAGTTCTAACAAGGGCGACCAGTTCCCAAGTGTGCAATAAGTCATATATACTTTTCAGAATCTTATGCTGAATCTTGATAGCCCAGTATGTTTGCTAAGCTAAATGTTAGCTGCTTCACAAATGACAACACAGGAGCTCTGAAGAGCTAGGGAGCGCCAAATCCCAGACATTTACATTAGTCTCATCTAGAGAGCAGAGCCTTGTGGAAAGAGAAGTTCTTTCCACCTTTGACCTTTTGTGATTCTATGGAGAAAATAATGAAGGGGAAACAATGTAAAAGAGGGATTTTTAAAATTGCTCCAATTAAGGAAAATGCAAGAGTGGAGAAAGCCTGGTGACCTACACAAGGAAGTTGGCTGAGCCTCGTTACACGGTTCAGCAGACGAGCTGGGACAAACAAGCTGGGACCTGACTTGTTGGCAGTGCCAGCTCCTCAACATTCCTTTCCCAGGCAACCCAGGCCTCAGCTGAAAGCAAGCAGCCATACTGTGGGGGTGCCCAAATTCCGGGGGCGGGGGTTCAAGCTCTGAAGATACTGATTCGGCAGTTCCCTGACATCAAGTTAATAGCAGCAAGCTTAATTTCAAAACTGAACTTAAAAAAAAGACATGTGAACTTTTCCTTGGGAGAATTTAGCAAGGAAGGTATTTCTAACCTGACAAAGCAAAGATTGCTCTAGGTTTCTCGGTGCTTAGGACAATCACTTGGGGTAGGCAGTCAAAGAAAAAGGCTTTTCAACCTTTGTCTTTGGCACATGGAGGATGTGATCACGAGTTACTCTAACTCCTTTTTACCTGTTTTCTGATGTGAAAAATGGATTAATAATTTGTGCCCACTATTATACAAGAGCAGAGGAGAGGGAAATTTAAAGATACACTGAACTTTTACTCTCTACCCAAGGAGCTCTGGTGGCACTGCTGGGTAGGCATTGGGTTACTAACCTCAAGGTCAGTGGTTCAAACACACCAGCTGCTCCAAGGGAGAAAGATGAGAGTATTTTCTCTGTAAAGATTTACAGCCTCAGAAACCATATTCTACCATGAGTTGGAATCCCCTCAATGGGAGTGGGTTGGGCACAATATTGGTTGCTGAAAGTGAGGAGGACTTGAAGCACTTACTAATGAAGATCAAAGATCAGAGCCTTCAATAGGAATTACAAGGCATGTAAAGAAACAAAACTCCTCACGGCTGGACCAATAGGTAACATCATGATAAATGGAGAAAAGATTGAAGTTGACAAAGATTTCATCTTGCTTCGATCCGCAATCGGTGTTCATGAGGCCAAGCAACACATTATACACATTAGATTGGGTGAGTCAGTTGCACAAGATCTTGTTAGGCAGCTTAGCCTAGGGAATTGGGAAGTCCATTTACGCATGCCCAGGAGAGCCAGCATAGGACAAAGCTGGATTTTCCCGCCGGTGGGCGGAGATGGGCGTTACACCTGGAGCAGCCCACCTGGGCCAGGTGATTGCAATTCAGCCAATGGGATCGACCTGGGGTCGTTTACCACGCCTCCCCCAGGAACCCTTGAAAAGGCAGGGACCAAGAGGGAGAGGGTCTTGCTTGGGTGGTCTGGTCATCTTCGTGGGAGGGGAGAGATCCTTGCATGACCTGGAGCAGTCTCTGCCAGGCTGCATGGTCAAAGGAATCCTATGGGTGCCGCGTAAAACCTGAAACTTCTTTTTAACTCTCATTAAATTCACTTGGATCACAAGCCCAGCTTTGGCGTGAAATCTTTCTCGTGCGGAGCCAAGGACCATGGCTGAAATCTAGCCAGGAGAGAGAGACCTTACAATCTCTTTAAAGCATTGAAGAGCAAGAGTGTCATGTTGAAGACTAAGGTGTGCCTGACCCAAGCCACGGTATTTTCATTTGCCTCCTATGCATGTGACAGTTGGACATCGAATAAGCAAGACCAAAGAGAATAGATGCCCTTGAATTACAATGCAGGGGAAGAACATTGAAAAGTACCATGAACTGCCCAGAGAACCAAAAGCCCCCTTTTGGAAGAACTACAACCAGAATGTTCCTTGGAAGCGAGAATGTAAGACTTCCTCTCATGAATTTTGGACGGGTTATCAGGAGAGCAGTCCTTGGGAAAGTAGAAACAGAGGAAGACCTTTGAGGAGATGGGCTGATGCAGTGGCTTCAACAAAGGGCTGAAGCAATTGGGAGGTCGGCTGAGGACCGACCGGCAGGGCTTCATTCTGTCCTCTATAGGGTTGCCGTGAGTCAGCGCCAATTTGCTAGCACCTCACAACCACCTGGACTGCTCTGTGGTCATTAACAGATGGGTAGTCCGTCTCTGAAGCATGGCAACCCCACGCACCATGGAGCGAACTGCTGCCAAGCCCTGTGCTGCCACCCCCCACCCCCACCCCCGCAGGCTGAGTGTCAGGCCATTGTAATCTGCAGGATTTTCTTTGGCTGATCCTGTGAACTGATCCTCAGACTTTTCTTCCTGGTCCATTTAGTCTGTTCCGTGTCGGAGCAGCACACTCACCTCACGTGGCTGTGCATGGGGCACATTGGCTTCCCACATGGGAGGTCACAGCGGACATTTTGCTTTGATTTGGGCGGTTTTCTTACCCCCAAAACACAATGGTCACTCTAAAGAGGTTCCAGACCAGTATGGACCCTGTGGGCAGCTGTCCTTTCCCTGCAAAGCTGCTGGTCTTTCCAGCCCTGTGGAAGGAGGGCTTGCTTTGCATTTGAATGGTAAAGATCTGGCGGGGTGGAGGGCCAGGCACATGCTTGTCACCAATGCGGATTTATTTTAAGAAGGGAACAGGGTTTAATCAGTCATGTTAAGATTAGCCAGTGGCTGATCTTCTGTCTTTACAAGTCTCCCTGCATCTTGCTGTATTCGACTGCTACAGGCTTTTGTCATTAATATCGGTTCAGTATGCTGCCTAGGGCTCAGACAGCTCACACACTAAACAGAAACAAACCAACCCACTGCCATCGACTGGATTCTAACTCACAGACCCTGCAGGACAGAGGGAAACTGCCGCTCTGGGTTTCTGAGGCTGTGAATTGTTCAGAGCAGAAAGCCTCTCCTTTCTCAAGCAGAGCTGCTGCCGAGATTGAACTGCTGATCTTGTGGATAGCAGCCCAACTGTAATGTGCTAGGCCACCAGGGCCCTTCAGATTGTTCTGGGCCTAATTATCAGTTACTTCATTTAATGTTTGCAAAAGTGAGATGAGTCGTTTCAGTTACCAAATGAGAAAGACGAGAAGTGAATTATTTTCCTAATAAAACCAAATTTGAATTCCGATTTCTCAAAAATTCACTGCCATCAAATTGATTCCAATTCATAGTGACGCTATTGGGCAGAGTAGAACTGCCCCAGAGGGTTTTAAAGGTAAATCTTTAAGGGAACAGACAGCCTCAACTTTCTTCCTCAGAGCAGCTGGTGGGTTTGAACTGTCAACCTTGTGGTATAAGCCACTTTGCCGCCAGGATTCTTTCCATTCATCAAGAATTGGGTTACTTCCAACAAATCAAAGCCTCAGTGGAGATTACGTGTGGAAATGTTTTGTAAATTCTACAGTGTTATAAAGTAGAAAGTCTCGGAGTCCGGAATTAATGCAGAAATGCAAGTTATTCAGGAATGACACTGAAGGGGAACGGATGGGCTTTTGGGGGTAGCCTCCTTTGTGCAGCTGCCCACAGTTTCTTCATCTGTGTATTTCCTAGGAAATGACTCTGGAGACAATGACCGTGTGTTACAGTGAAAGAAATCCTGAATTAGTAATTAAGACACCTTCCGGTTTCAGCCTTGCCCCTGACACTTTAACCCTGATCACATGAAGTCACTCAACCTTTCATCTGTAAAATGAGGGGTTAGGTGAGAGCTGATTGCCAAGGGCTCTTGGCTAAGGCCCTTCAGTGACTCAGGACATGGAAAGCACCTGCACGCCCTTTCTGACCTCAGGTAGTTTTGCCGTCTGTGTTTCATGGAAGGGAAGCCAGTCCATTTCTGAGCCTGCATTCTTCCAAGGAGGTTGTTAGGTGTGAAATTTCAGAACCCTACCTACTGCTTGCCACTTCACGAGTGCATCCTGGTCACAGCTCTGAGCCGAGCTGCTAAGGCAGCAGCGGGGCAGTGGCTGAGCTTTCTGTTGCTAACCGTCTGCTTCCCAGTGTTACAGCAGTCAGGAGCAGATTATCCAGTAAGCAAATCAAATACCATAAACCCAAGACAGTGAAGGCACTGGTTCCCATCTAAACCCATTAAAAACATTCAAAGTCGATTCCATCACTCGCAGAACATGCTCTCGTTTCCATCTACTTGCTTCTTACACATCACCAACACTGCCCTTTCTTCGTGGGCTCACTTGTAGGTGATACTCTTCACTACAGATTAGTAAGTAAGCACAAGTAAACCTGTGCTTTCCTTGCTTACCAGAGACTCCATCCATCAAGGAATATCAATTTGAAAAGAGGCTTTGATTCTGTAGGAAGGTGCTGGGGGCTTGGAATGCCAACGATATCTAGAAGCTTTGGTCCTGGGAATGCTCACGGCGGATCAGTACATCGACACAAGTAAACGCTGCTTACCTTGCTTCCTGCGTCATCCGACACTGGGTAGGAAGGAGGAAGGTTATGAGATGCATTCCTGGGAGTCCTGGGTCTTCCTATTTGCTCCTTTTGCTGCCAGCCAAAGCATTATAGACTAGAACTTCTCTGTAACTAAAAAAATCCTCCAAACTCACTGCCATCAGAGTTTTTCCAAACCCTGTGGGTTTCCAAGACTGTAAATCTTTTTTATCTCTTTCCTCCTGCAGCTGTCAATCTTTATGGAAGTAGAAAGGCTCATCTTTCTCCCGCAGAGAAACCAGTGGTTTCGAACTGCTGACCTTGGGGTTAGCAGCCTAATGTGTAACTCTCTATACCCCTGGGGCTCCTGAACTCTTCCTACGAGGGCAGTTATCTGTACGGAAACTGTGAGGATGGGGCAGGATCGGGCAGTGTTTCCTTCTGTCATCCACGGGATTGCTATGAGTAGGCACCGACTTGAGGCCCCTCATAGCAGCCATCTTTACGGTGCAGATCACCAGGACTTGTCTTCCACAGAGCTGCTGAGTGGGTTTGAACCACCAGCCTTTCAGTTAGCAGCAAAAAGCAAACTGTTTGTCTTACTCGGGGTCCTTAACAGGCCAGAGGCCCTGGGTGGTGAAAGCTGTGAACATACTTGGCTATTGATCAGGTTCAAATCCACCCAGTGGTGCCTTGGAAGAAAGACCTGGTGACCTAGGTAAACAAATCAGCCATGGATTTGACACACAAATCTGATACCCAAGGCAGCCATGCTGAAGACAAACTATTCTGGCTATGTCAAGAGCCAACCCCTCCCTTCTTGGTGCATGCCTATGGCGGGCCGGTGGAGCAGGCGGCACCTCCTGCAGCACCAGGATTCCAGTCACTTGTTGGCCAGCAGCTCCCCTGCCCACTGAGCTGTTCGCACACCCAGATTCATTACATACAGGCATGTGTGGAAAAGAAAGGCAAACAGCAGACTTTAAAGATTGTTAAAGCTCACGCCTGAAACACGTTTGAGGAGAACCCAGGCATAGCCAGAGCCAGGGGCAGACTAATTGTTAGGGAAGGTCATTAAACTCTCTCCCAGCAACCATACTTTAGGATTAAGCAATTTACCCAAGAGCTAAGTGGGGAAAAGTCCCAGCTACTTCAGAGTAGAGCTGGGTTCAAAGGAAATAAGAGCTTTTGAGACCACAATTTTACTCCTCCAGTGGGGAGAATTCTCCAGCGGGGAGACTGGCCCCTCCCCTCACACAGCAGCTAGTTCTAGTGACCTCTCTGCGACCTCCCACCCCCTCATTCTGCACTTGGAAGGGCAGCTCCACGAAGAGCCAGCCTGGCAGCCTGAACTACCCACTCTTGCAAAAGGGTTAGAATTCAAAATAAAAGACCTGAGGCATTGGAAATTTGAGGAGACCAACATGGTATAAATCTGGAGCAAGTTTTCACAAACTCCATCTTTTTGTGTTTGCCTTTTCCATATTTTATTAAATTTCTGTTTTTTAAAAAAATCACAACATTATCAAAGACAACATCTGTACAAACATTTTACAAAAGGACACATTGGTAATATCAGCTCTACTAAGGGTGTGCTGAAGAGCAGGTGCTGGGTTTCTGGAGCAGTCTGCTCTCAGACAGACATGGAGAGTGGGTTCAGACAGCGGCAACAGGCTTCTTGCCCCGTGACGCGTGTACGTGGTGCCTAATACAAACGCTGGGAAAGGAGGCTACTACAAAGGGCCGGTGAACAAACTGCTCTTCCCATCGAGAAGGCCAAGAGACAAGTGGAGCTAATCAAATACCTTCCACCCAAGACTAAAAGCGCTGCTCCCCATCCAAGCCCGGCACAACGTTGGACACGGATTCCCTGCCTCTCCGACGAAGCTTGGGCCGCCACCCACTCAAGTCACGCATAACCCACACGGTCCTTTCTTTAACTATGGGAGCCAGGTTTCGCGTTGGACCCAAAGGGAAGGAATTTTAGAACCGTTTCCTTCCAGAAGCAATCCTGGGGGACAGGATTTCTTGAACTTGGTAGTGCGGAGGGGAGGAGATTGAGGAGGAGCAGTGAGCCCCAAGAACCAAAACTTGTGAGTCACTTTGACCTGGGAGGATCGTGAAACCGGGCACCCCGCCTCACCCCCTGCCCCACCAGGTACCTACAAGTTCGGTTCCTTATTCAACTCCCCCATCTCCTTGATCTCCACCTTCTTGTACTTTCCCGACTTCCTCCGGTTGCTGATTACCAAGATGACCAGGCCAGCGACAAGGGCCACCGCGACCACCGCGATGACGGCAATGAGGCCGGCAGTGAGGCGCTTCATGGAGAACTGCGGGGGCTTCTCGTCCAGGTAGTAGATGAGCGTCCGGTCCACCTGCAGGGGCTCGCCGCGCACGCGCACGTCGAAGCCGCCGGGGTTGGAGAACACCGACTCGCCTTTGACGTCCCTCTCGAAGTAGTAGGCGGCGTCGGCGATGTCCACGTCGCCGGGGGCCTTCTGCGACGCGTTCTGCCGCAGCTCGATCTGGATGGTGGGATCTTCGTAGTGCACGGCCGCCACGAAGCGCGGGCGCAGCAGGTAGCGCTCGCGGAAGAGCCGCCGCAGCTCGGCGTCCAGGTCGCTGTGGTTGAAGGCGCGGGCGGGCGGCCGGTGGCGCAGTTCGATGAGGATGTGGTGGGTGCGCACCAGCTCCTCGCAGTGCAGGGTCTCGTCGCCCTTGTCGGTGCGGCGCACGCCCACCGAGTTCACGCACCAGCACACCGACGTCTGGTTGCACTGGCGCGCCTTGAAGCGGCCGTCCAGGTCGCAGTCGGGGTCGTACAGGCCGTCGTTGTCCACGATCGCGTGCTCGCTGGGGCGCACCAGCCCGCGGCCGCTCTTGGAGCGCACCGTGCGCGCCTTGAGGAGCAGGCACTTGGAGGTCAGCGTGGAGCAGTTGACCTCGTGGTTGGAGCCGATCGCCTTGCACCGGCAGCGGCCGCCCTGGCTGTCCCAGCTGCACGTGGTCATCTTGTTGGTGGGGCAAGAGCAGTCGTCCCGCGCGGCCGCCCGGCCGGTCACCGCCGCCAGCAGCAGCAGCAGCGGCAAGGCGAGCACCGGGCCCCGGGCCATGGTGGGACAGAGGAGCGCGGACCGGGCGCGGGTGGATGGGGCGCCAAGGGCTCGGGCTCCGGCGTGGGGGACAGTCTCCAGGCGTCTGCCGCCGGGCCGCTCCCTCCCTCTCTTATAGTCCGCCCGACCTGCCCGGCAGGTTCCACCGCCGACTCACGCGCAGGTATTTGGTGACACACCCGCCTCCCCCTCCCCCCCTCTATCCATCCCTCGGAAGGCGGAGCCGGCCCACCACCGCCCGCCATAGGATCTGGGGAGCGGAGGCCGCTCCCGCCCTCTGGCCGCCTGCGACCGAAAGCCGGGAGAGAGAAACCGATACTCCCCTGCGGACGGACGGCCCCGCCTGCCCGCCCCGGGACTGGGCCGCCTTCTTCGGAGACCTCGCGCCCCCAGGCCACTCTCTGGGGCGGAAACGCTAAGGTTTCTTTGGAAAGCATTTCATGGCAATTGCTCGCTCCCAGACTTTTTCTCTCCCCTTTCCCCAACCTCTCTCCCTCTCTCAGGGGCCCCGAGGTGGGGAAAACGTTGGCTGTGGCTACTAACCAACCCAGCGAGGTTGGCATTCAAACCCGGCCAGCAGCGCTGCGACCTGCTTCCACGAAGATTAACATCCAGTCAGTTCTGACGCAGAGCCACCCTCGAGAACAGGGCGGGACTGCCCCTGTGTGATTCGGAGACTGTAACTTTGTGGGTGGGGAGCTCGGGCTGGCTTCCTCAGAGCTCCCAGTGGTTTCGAACTTCCAACCTTGCGAACAGCATCTCCTCCTTCTGGCAGTCCTGACTGACAGGTGTGAACTACCAATCAGACCCGTTTTATAGGTGATGCTGCGGAGAGGCACCCAAGATTATCCAGAGGTGAAAAGCCATCAAGTGAATTTCTTTCATCAGATTTCCCTGGGAGGTTCGTTGGTTTCTTGCCTGGCCGATCTGGAACCTAAAAGAAATAACATACTGCCAGGGTGTGTGTGGGGTGGGGGGGATGGGGGGGAGGAAAGGGGGCTGTTAAGGAAATAGTTCCCTCCAACTCACCACCTTCAGGCTGTTCCAGCTCATAGGGATTCCAAAGGGCGGGGTAGAACTGCCCAGGGAGTTTCCAAAGCGGAAGATCTTAAAGGAGGCACACTGATCCATCTTTTTACTGGCTGAGCCGCTAGTGGGTTCCAACCGCCGATGTTTCCATTTGTAGCCTAGCACTTGGCCGCATTGTACCAGCTGAAGTAGAACCGAGGTGTCCAGTGTCCAAGAAACCCAATTTTCTTAGTCACTTTTCACCCTGTCAACACACACACACACACACAGGCGTATATTCAGCATGTCCTTGTTAGGTGCTGCCTGGTTAGTTCCAAGTCACAGCGACCCTGTGCACAACAGAACGAAACACTGGCCGGTCCTGCGCCATCCTCAATTGTTTTTATGTTTGAAGCTATTGTTGCAGTGACGTTCAGTACAAGAAGAGGTAACCGAACACATTGTTTCAAAGAACACCAGGGTTATGAGTTCTCTGTACACTCTGATTCAGGAAGGACTCCCCATTGCCTGTCTTTTTCCCTGTCCCATACAGTAGATGAACCACTTCAAATAAGGAAAGAATTAGAGCATGTGAGAAATTGCCTGTCTGCCACTGTGTGGTTACTTTAATGGGATGAGAGGATTGCAGTTGGGTTTTTGAATCATTGAGAAAGTCCAGGCTTTCAAAGCGGTGGTAAAATTAACAATAATTAGCAAGGTATAATTAGTCCCCTGGCTCCTCTGTCAAAGTGCATTTTATATATTCAGCATTTAATGAGCACCACCAGCAGCAGCAGGAGGGTGTTATTTAGCACATGAAGCCTGACAGACCTCTGCCCCATTAATTGTCAAGCACATCCTGAGGCAGGTGATGGAAATATAGGTAGAGGAAGGGTTATTTCTTATCCACAAGCACCAGGAGTTGTGGCGATATGCCTCTAAAATCTCTTCTCAGGGTTTCTCTTCAGGCCCTCTTTGGACCAATAGCCTAGTCAGGCACCTGCCTCCTCCCCCCCCCCCCCCACACACACACCTTGGATCCACTCTGTCTCAGAAAAGCTTCTAAAATCACACAGCAGGGCCCATCTTTCCACTGAACACCTTCAAGGTAAGGGGCGGGGCTCCTGGCTCCCAAGATTTAAATGCCTACTCCTTCATTAGCATGTAAGACCATCCACAGCCAACCTTGGACAAGGCACTTCCCTGTGCCTCAATTTCTTGGTCTGTAAAATGGATGTGTAAAAGGCCCCACCTTTCAAGGCCGGAGTGAGAATGACTGACTGTAAGTAAACCATTACGAACAGGACTATTTAGAGAGCACCTGCACAGAGGAGGTGGTGGACATAGCTGCTTGCTGCATCTGTCAGCCTGGGCCAGTCGGCCTCCTGTTTTCAAGCCCTTGCAGAGCCTCCACCTGCCAGGGTGCCTTGCTCTTCAGCGGTTTCTCGCACCCTGGCGACTTCCTACTCATCTCCAGGAAGCCTGCTCTGAGAAAGTCCTGCCTCTGCGTTCTCAACACCTTCCCTGGCCTTTCCTACTCTCTGAACGTGCTTGTCCCCCCATCGGTAAGAAGGGGACACTAATGCCTATTCCACGGGGTATTCTGAGAAGGGCATCTGACCTGATAGTAACAGAGACCGGAGCTTCATGGGCGGTCAGACCCTGTCGGGTTGCTGGGCTGCAATGTGCTTTGACAGCATCCGGTGCGCTCGCCTGTACTGACCAGCTGTGACCACCGTTCTCTGCACTGCACAGGAAAGGAAACCCAACAAGACCAGGTGCCGGCGAGCTGATTCCAGTCAGGGTAGAGTGCTGTTCCATTTCTTTTTCGGTGGCTCTGGTCTTTTGGAATTAGATTGCCACGCCTTTCTTCTGAGGTGCCTTGGGTGGATTTGAACTTCTGAGCTTTCCAGTAGTAATCAAGGGCTTTATTGTTCACACCGCACAGGGAGTGCCAGCCACTGGGTCCAGACCAGCAAGAGGAAAGGCAAAAGGTGGGAGGAGGGGTCCGCGACCTGGGAAAGGTATGTGATGATGCCCTTGACTACTTATCTAGGGCATTCACAGAGGGCTGTGCCATGGGGGTCTCCAGACCTCTGCCTCTTCCGTTTATTTCGGTTGGGCGCTGGAAGGACACACACAGGAAGAACATGCAACCAGGGGGGTCCTTTTAACCAGCGCAGGCCTCTATGTTCTCTGTGGGCAGACAGGGTAAACCAAAGACAACCTCTAGGAACCCCCACACCCAACTCCCAGCTTCTGCTTCCTGAAATTGTGTGGCTCTGCAGGCTTCCGCACAGACTCCACCAGCACAGTCCCAGCCCTGGTTCTCCCTTCTCTCGGGGTCTGTTTCCTGCCAGCGTCAGCAAAATAGCATAGGGATTACTGTCAATATTCATTTCAGAATCTTTAACAAAAATGTGCCATGAACTCAAGTTTGCAAGCCTATGTATGGGGCCAAAAAATCTCATGTGAGCATGACAGCCCCTGGCCTGGCATATAGGAAGGGCTTCAAACAGTGCAGGGGGGGAGGGGGAATGCCATTACCTTTCATCCCTTCTTCCCAGGAGCTTTGGAAGCCCCCTGTGTTCGCAGTAGCAGTTGCTGTGGGGGCATGGTGATGGCTGGCTTCGCCATGTGCATCGAGTAGAACTGTGCACCTTCGGGCTCTCAATGGCTAGTTTTTTGGACGTAGATCACCAGGTATTCCTTCTGAGGTGCGTCTCATGCATTTTCCACTAACCATTTCCATTCAGCCGTTTGTACCACCCAGAGACTTCCCAACATATGTTCAAGAAAGTCCAAACTCACTGCCGTTGAGTTGCGGCTGACTCAGCGACCCTGTAGGCCAGAGTCGAACTGCCCCTGTGAATTTCAGAGAGAGTAACTTTTTACAGGACAGAGAGCCCCTTCTCTGTTCTGCAGCTTATCTTAGGCACCCAGTAATGGTTACTGAGTTAATTAATATTGACTTGTACCCAGAATGCTATCGTGTCAATATTCTTTCCTAGCAGTCTCCCTATTAACCATTTCAAAGCTTCTCTTCCCAGTTCACTTTTGACCACCTACCCAGCCATGAAGAGGAGCCCTGGCAGCAGAGTGGTCACTCACCGGGCTGCTAACCACAAGGTCAGCAGTTCGAAACCACTAGCTGCTTCTCTGAAGAAAGATGAGGCTTTCTACTTTTCTAACGGTTACAGTATAAGAAACCCATAGGGGCAGTTCTTTCCTGTCTTACAGGGTTGCTATGAGTTGGAATTGACTTAATGACAGTGAGTTTGGTTTTTGGACCCAGCCAGGAACCTCTATCATCACCCAAATCCAATCCCCAGTCACTCGAGTACAGTGAGGATTTGGAAATAACCAGTGTTGTTTGTCCTTTTATTTTTGACCTTTAACTTTTTTTCCATCTCATGGCTGTTGGGAGGATGGATGTGGTCTGATGATCTAGTGTTCTGTAGACAAGCAATGTGATATGGTCAAAAGAGGAGGGATTTGGGATCCAGCAAGATGCAGATCCTAGCTCCATATTCCTACCTCATTGGTGAGTGGTTTGGAGCAAGTTATCTCACCCTTCTGAGCCTCACTTTTCTCAGCTGTAAAATGGGGCTAAGACTGCCTCTCTGCGTAGACTCTGGAAAGGCTGATCTGTCTCCCTCCTTGTTCGGAAAACCACAGTGAGCCTCCCCCTTCATTGGCTATTCTCGTGCTGTTTCAAAAACGGTTGTTGAGTATGTGATTGCCCTTGGCAATTGACCAATGCCAGCAGGACAGTTTTATATCAAAGGGCTGATTGAAATAAAGCTATGTGTAGGAGAAAGGGGAGTATGCACCCGGGAATGGTTTTCACGATTTAAGACAGGGCTTGGCTCACAGAGTAGGTACTCACAATCTCAGTTACCACTATCAGCCATCTCAGAAACGTGAGAATGATTTTAGATCATTAAAGGGTACTGCACAGAGCCCTCGATGGTAGATTGCCAAAGGCAAAGAGCAAGGAGCTGGTGTGCCTGAGGTCCCCCACTAAGACCCCTTTCCTGCTACCATCTCTTGGCCCCTAGCTCGCCTGAAGAGGCAAGAGATGCCTAGAATGCTGATGCAGATAGCGCTTTTGCATTTCATTCCCTTTATCTCTGGAAACCTGCAACACCCTCAGGACCAGGCAGGGAAGAGCAGATGACCCCTATTTTACAAATGAATAACCCGAGGCCCTGGGCGGGGAAGGGAAGGGCTTGCCCTGAGTAATTTGCTTCCAAGCGGTGAAGCTGGGCCTCAAATCCAGGTCTCCTGACATCAACTGTGTATGTAAAAATTGGAAGAAGATTCACGGTGTGATGGAGGTTAGAGGCTTGTGTTCCTGGGGGTTTTCTTCTTCTCTTTTCTCCTTTCCCGTGTGTGTGTGTGTGTGTGTGTGTGTGAGTGTGAGTGTGTGTGTGTGAGTGTGTGTGTGTGTGTGTGAGTGTGTGTGTGTGTGTGTGTGAGTGAGTGTGTGTGTGTGTGAGTGTGTGTGTGTGTGTGTGTGTGTGTGTGTGTCTGTGTGTGAAGTTCTAGTTTCATGAACAGTGAATAGATAGTTGGTTTGGGGAGCACAACAATGAAATGTGTGAGTCACAAGTCCCCCCTTCCCTCGGTAGTCCTAGGTGGTTGTGGGGTGGAAGTGGTCATGGTTGTCTCAGTTCTGCTGTGCTTCATTTCCATACTGTGCTTCAATTCCATACTGGCACGTACTAGCCTGGGGCCCGGGGCCAGTCTTTCAGGTATTGCAAGGGCACTGGCTGCCCCTCAAAGCTGTGGACTGGGGGAGGGGTGGGGTTCCAGGGCGCAGTGCCTGTGGAAATGCCTGATGTAGTGTGGGGTGGGCCTTTGCTCTTCCTTCTGGCCTGGCTCTGGTGTCTCTGAGGAACATCTGTAGACAGTGGGCACTGCTGGAAGGGAGCCAGGCTAGCGCTTCCTCCTCAGACGGAGGCTGGCGCCCCTACGAAGCCAGAATGCAGAAGTTGTGCACAGAGAAGTCTGGAATGGAGATTGTTACCTTAGAAGGGAAGGAGGGTTCAAGACAGGGAACATAGGAAGAGGAAGAAATCAGATTAGGGGCTGGGAGGAGGGATTCAGAAAATGGGAGGAGCAAGGGGTCCACCCTGGTGGCATAGTGGTTACACGTTGGGAGGTCAACAGTTCGAAACCATCAGTGCCTCTGTTAGGTAGCTTAGCATGGGAACTGGGGCGTCCATCACCGATGCTCAGAGGTACGAGCTTCCGGTCAGGAAGTGGTGGTACATCTGGGTAGGTGCTGCACCTGGATTGGCCCACCTAGGCCAGGTGAATTCAATTCGGTCAATGGGGTCAACCAGGGTCGTCAACCACGCCTTGGAATAATGGAAAAGGCAAGATCCCGGAGCCCACCGCTGACTTTCTCCGGCAGGCGGTTAGGGTTGCGGGGCCGGAGAGTGCCTGTGTAAACCTGGAACTTCTTGGATCACAAACCAGGCTTCTGCGCGAATTCTTTCTCACGCGGAGCCTCGGACCGAGGTATCTCTTTCCCCTGAGAGATCTTAACAGCTTCTCGGGAGAAAGATGAACCTTTTTAATTCTGCAGAGTTATGGCCTCGGAAACCCATAGGGGCAGTTCGACTTGATGGCGGTGACTTGAGAAAGCATCTACACTGTATCTTCCATGTCTCATTTCTTTACTCAAAGGTGTCAAAGTGTTAGATCGAAAAGAGCCAGGGAGCCAGGTGATTGAATGCACACTATAATTTCTTCTTAACGTGGTCGCGAGGGAAAGAGGGAATTAAGAGGAAGTATTTGAAGTACTATTTCCATTTTTACTCCTACTTGTCTTTTTCTCCATTTCCATGGAGTCTTTTATGAAGAGGAGCTACCATGTATTGATCGCCGACACTGTGCCAGGCAGGCGCTGTGATAAGTTCCCTGCAATTCCCTCTGAAATGACAAACCCAAGGTTGTTGTCTGCCATTCATCTGGTAAGGAACTGAGGCTGAAAGGGGCTTCAGAAAGTTTGCGGGGAGATGCCATTTTCTTTCTTCCTTTTTTTTTAAATGTTTCCACCAATTATTTGAAGCCCCCTCATCCAGCTAGGAATCAGTAGAGGAAGGATTTGAACCCAGGACTGGAGACAGGCACACTTGCATTCCCCCCCTCCCCCCAAGCAGTGTAGTCTCTCACAGAAGAAAGGATGAACAGAAGTTGGGAATGGCATGCCGGAGAAGGTCTCAGTGTGGCCTGTGCTTAAGCTCACTCTTCTGGGACGGGAGCAATGCTCTGGTTCAGCTTGCGCACGGGCGAGGCCTTGCCGTGGCTTTGAGGAGAGGCTAGCGGTCACATCCCTGGATCCGTTTGATTCGTGTACTTCATCGGCATTTGAGAGATGGCAGTTTGAGTGTGGCAGGATCACCTTCATGTCACACATGTGCCCCCGTTCATCCCGGTCTCTCTTCTTTTAGAGGCGAACTTGCCTTCTCTCCCAAGTGTTCTCCTCTTGGGAAAAAGCCAATAAAATGCCCAGTAAGTCTGGATTGCTTTGTAATTCATCTCGCCGGCTCATGAGACTCGCAGTTTCGGGGGAGATCTGGCAGAGAATGTGGAGTGGTTGGGAAATCATGTCACGGCATTCCTGAGGCAGCCACATTTCTGGAACCCACATTCATGAGTCACGGTGCTTCCTTTCCCAGCACACATCCAGACGGCGGTGATGCCTGGCTGGGAGGGTGTAGAAGTGTTCTTCCGTCTCTACGCGCTGCCAGCTGCCCGGGCCTGAGGACAGGGCTCTCAGAGGGGCCGCAGCACACAGAAGGGCTCTGACCCACAAGGACCGAGCAAGACAACTCGCTGCCCGCCAGTCAATTCTGACTCATTGGGACCCTGTAGGACAGGGGAGAACTGCCCCTGTGGGTTTCTGAGACTGTCACTCTTTATGGAAGGAGAAAGCCCCATCTTTCTCCTCTCTCCTCGTCCCACCCCCTACAAGCAGCTGGTGGTTTTGAACTGCTGACCTTATGGTTAGCAGCACATTGTGCAATCAGGGTGCCTAGACGTCGTTTATTACAGTTCTACCCAAAGGGAGGAAGCCCTCCTCTTGATCTTCAGCAGTTTGCTTATCGCTACCTGCTATAGGATACATTCTTCCTTTTCCCGCGGGACAGCCTATTCCGTCCCAAGCGACTGTACACGAATGCTCACCCTCACATTCAGGGCAATCCGGTGTCCCTGTAATGGTCACAAGCCCAGCCTGATTTCCACTCGTGAAACCATAAGGAGTGCTTCTCCCTTTTTACTTGATGCCTCCTTGCATATTTCAACCCAATCCCTTGTTCTACAATTCCTTTTCCCCGAACGCCCCTCCATCCTGCCTCTTCCCTGGCCTTTCTCTGCGTGAAACACCCCCATTGCTTCATCCTTCTTCCTGTGCCAGCTCAACACCTGGGGTGTGGTGTTGTTTCCACCCGCGGCCTCCTTCAACAAATGACGTTACAAGACTAGTCAGTCCCAGGAGACACCGGCAGAGGATTCAGGGACATGGTGAAGGAAGTTTGCCTCCTGTAGTCCTGCTTCCCAGCTCTTCTGCCCAGGAAGGCAGGAGTATCCCAAATTGCTTCTTACCTACCCACTGACTTCCTCTTTCCTAATAGCTCCTGGTTTCTAGACAATATTAATAATATCAGCAACGTTTGGGAGCTTATTATGAACCAGCTACTCAAGGTGTATTTACATTGTTCAACAGCTGTGTGAAATCGGTTTTACCATAGCCACTTTATAACAGGGTTCCTTTGACACAGGAATGATTGGATGAGAGTGAGTCTACAGATAGAAGCCCTGGTGATGGGCTGCTAAGTACATGGTCCGCAGTTGGAAGCCATCAGTCACTTCTGGGGAGAAGGGAGACATTTTCTGCTTCGGTCAAGACTGACAGCCTCAGAACCCAAAGAGGCAGTTTCACCGTTCTAAAGGTTTTCTGAGTCAAAATTGACTGCATGGAAGTGAGTTTGGTTTTGAGCAAGGAAACTGACGCAAAAGGACATTCGGCCAAGAGCACACAGATCCTAAATGGCAAAAGTGGGATCCATTCATTTTAGTGTGGTTCAGGAGACCTGATGTCACAGCGGATTACCAGGGAGGCTGCCAACCAAAAGTTCAGGAGTTCAAAATCACCAGTCGCTCCTTGGGAGAAAGATGAGGCATTCTAATCTTGTAAAGTTTTGCAGGGTGGAAACCCACAGGGGCAGTTCTACTGTGTTCTATAGGGTCGCTAGAAGCATAGGGTCTCTGTGAGTCAGAACCAGCTCAATGACTGAGTTCTTTTGTGGTCGTTAAGATAGTTCTAAGGCTATAATACTCTTTCTGTGATGTCATGTTGCTACCGATCATAGGAAGAAGCCCTCCTGGTGCTGTGGGGTAAGCATTGGGCTGATAATTGCAAGGTTGGTGTTTGAAACCTAGCAGCCTCTCTGTGGTAGGGCAACAAGGCTGTCTGCTCCCATAAAGAGCGACAGCCTCAGAAACCCTGAGGAGCAGTGCTAGTCTGTCCTGTAGTGTCACTCTGCGTTGGAGGGACTCAGTGTCACTGGTCACCCACCAGATAAATTTCCTAAACCCCAGCCGTTGCTTTTCTTCCTATTGTGGTCAACTTAAATGTAACAAATCATTTGCCTTTTTCAGTTTGCTGCTGTTAGGTATGTTTATCATGCTGTTCTTTCGTATTATTTATTTTGAAAATTTCCCAGCACCCTCCACAGAAGCTCAGTATCCTCTAAGTAGGGAGTCCCCCTTTCTTTCTCCCACCAGCTGCCCCTGGTATGCATGAGTAGATGTTGGTCTCTGTACACCTGCCCATCCTAGACATCCTCTCTAAGTGGAATCTTATCACCCAATAGTTAGTTACCCCTTCGTAAAAGTTACCCGATTTCACTCAGCATCATGCTTTTAAGTGCACCTGATTGTTTTCATTTTCAACACATGCGCTGGTGGATACGCTCAAACCACATCATGCCCACTGGTTCTTCGACAGCTGCTGATGGGAACCTCCAAACTGACTCTCCGAGACATCTAAGCAAATGATATGACTTAGGTTTTTATCACCCATTTACAGGTATTTCTCTCTGACATCTTAGAAAGGGGTGTTTATGCCATACAGGTGAAGAAAGTACTGCCTCGTGGTTTGTCCACGGCAAGAGAGCAGGCTGAGCCTGGCCTATCTTCCTGGCAGTAGAAGCTGTACTCCGCACAAACACTGAGCCTTCCCCGCTTCGGCGGGGTGCCCTTTAGCCCACTCTGCGTCTGTTATTCATCCCAAGAATTCGCCAGTCTCATCAGCCAGCAGCTGAGTGTGCTGGGGGTTGGTGCTCTGTCCCTGCCCTCTGCAGTCACGGTCACGAGTCATTAGACTCTCTCTGGGCATGGGAGTGGAGGCGAGGAGGGGGAGAGAGGGGAAAGTTTGGAAATCCAAAAGGAAAGAGGCAGGAGGGACAAAGGAGACTCCATTGTTCTCTCCCTCTGGGACAGTCGAGTCTAAGACAAAGGGGAAGAAAGCCCAAGTGGGATGGGAGAAACTGGATCCATTTCTTGGGATTTATGTGGGATGTTCTGGCTCGGCCAGCTAAACGTCAGCTGTACCCTTTGAAAGCAGGGCTGCTGGGCACAGAAGGACCACCCTCCTGAGCGCTGCTGGATGGCAACCAGGGTCCAAGCGCAGCACACCCGCTCGGCATCCTCTTCTTCCCCCGCTGGGACGGGCTGAATGTCCCCTTTCAATTCACGTCCACTGGGACCCCAGAACGTCACCTTCTTGGGAAACAGGGTTTTTGCCGATGTCATTCGTTAAGGGTCCTGAGGTGAAGTCATCTTACAATTGGGGTGGACCCTAAAGTCACTGACGGGTCTCCTTCTAAGAAGAGGCTCCACACAGACACAGAGCAGACAGTGATGCCCAATAAGAAGGCCATGAGAAGACGCAGGCAGGCATGCTGGGGTTACGCTGCCACAGGTTGAGGGCTGCCAGCAGCCACCGAGGCCGGAGAGAGCCATGGGACTGTTCTACTCGCAGAGCTTCGGAAGGGATCGAACATGCCTGCTGAACTGTGAGAAGAAAAGCTGCCGTTGTTCTAAGCTCCCCAGTTGGTGGTCAGTGCTATGGTAGCCACAGGAAACTAATACACCTACTCACCAGACTGACATCTCGCCCCCGTTCCCTGTGTCCAGCCAGCCAGCCACCGTCAGCTCCCATCCGCTCCTCTCAAACTGTTGTGGAGTGACTGCTTGTGCTAGGTCTGCGGCTATGCTGCTGGCCTGGAAGCACCTGACCGCTGATTCTGAGGGACCCCCAGTCCACCAAGTGACCGCCACCTCATGATCTCTTATACATGTTTGATGAATACATGGCATAACCATGTATGAATAGTTACACCGAAGGGCTTTAGACCACAGTTCCGGTCCTTTCCATTAATGGATGCTTTACTCAGAGTTGAGAAATATAGCTGCACGAAAACTTGTTTTGAAGCTTGTCTGATCTCTCTCCCTCTCTAAAAACACAACTCAAAATACGAGGGGGTGACCCCCCCTAAAAAATCTGTGCTCGGTAGAGCTTTTGTAGTACACATTTTTTTCCCATTAGGTGAACATCCAGCAACTTGCTCTGAGTTCGTTCGCCCAGTGGCGTGCGTTACCTGGGAAGGTTCTCTCTTGTCACAGTGAATTTTTTCATCAAAGCAGTTTTGCTCAAACCTTGTTTTGTTGTGATGGCTGATTTAAGAGGACAGTGTGCAGCTATGAAATTTGTTTCCTGCTTGGGAAAAATGCCTCAGAAACTGTTGTGATGTTGCATACAACTTACAAGGGCAGCACTATGGGGAAAACTCAAGTGTACAAGTGGCTTTTTGTTTAAAAAAAAAAAAAGGTGAAATGTCGATGCCAAACCTCATTTTGGACGTCCATCAACTTCCCGAACCAGTGAAAATGTGGACTCCTAGTGCATTTGGAGTTTGTTCTACCTGGTCAGACTGTTGATCAAGCTTTCTATTTAGAAGTTTCTAAAAGGTAGCCTAATGGTGTGTGACAAAAAAGGTCTGATTTGTGGCAGACAGGGGACTGGTTTTACCACCACCACAATGCACCTGCTCACACAGCCATCTCAGTGTGCCAGTTTTTTACCCAAACTAGCATACCTCTCTTGCTTACTCACCTGACCTCACTCCATGTGACTTTTTTGTTTCAGAGAACTCAGAGGGACATGAAAGGACAGAAGTTCGATGATGTAGAAGAGGTGAAGAAAAAAAATGAGGGAGGTGCTGCCATCCATCCAAACAGATGAAAAATGTTTCCAAGAAAGGAAACGTAGAGATGGTGCCCAGGTATCAAAAGATTATATCTCCACAGGGAAAGAGGGACCAGACTTAAACCCAGTGCTCCAAGATGTGAATGCAACATGACGGCGTCGAGTAGAGAACCAGTGGAGAGGTCTGGGGGGCCCTCCCCCCAGAAGAATTTATTTCAAAGGAAGGCATTGAATCTGCAGCTCCGGGAGAGGGACATATCTTATCGGAGCACACGGAAGTAGATGAAGGGGGAGGAGGAGAGGGTGGAGCACATCTTGACCCACCAGGCCCTGAGGATGATGTTCCTGATTAGAGCAGCCAGTCCATAGAGAGGACCACATGGCCAGCCCCACTATGAGACATGACATCCCTCACTGACCCATAGCCCTACAAGGGACAATACCAGAGACACAGTGTGGGAATTGCACCTGATCTGATCCCTCTACACCAAGACAAAACACTAAGGGGGTGCAACATAACAGCAAAGGAACAGATCGGCAAGGTCCCCAGGGAATGCTGAAGGTTCACTTTGGGACCAGGGCATGGTGCCCGAACAGATTGGACTAGAAAACACTCCTAAAGGCCAACAAACAGCCTTGAACTAATTACAAGCTTTTCTTTCTTGTTGTGTTTTGTTCTTTGTCAGTGGTTGTTATTGTTGCTTTGCTGTATATTGTTGCTTTGTTTTTATCTGTCTTGTTTTTGTACATGTTATTATCTCTGCAGGTCTGTCTAAATAAGATAGGCTGGATGAACAATCTGGAGGAGAAAACAATGGGACCAACAGTTCCAGGGGTGGGGCATGGAATAGGGGGAGGTGGGGGGAGAGGAAGTGGTGTTAACAAACCCAGGGACAAGGGAACAACATGGGATCCAAATTGGTGGTGAGGTGGGTGTGGGATGCCTGGTAGGGCATGATAAAGTAATGTAATGAAGAAGTATTCCTGAAACCCAGGTGGGGACTGAGCGTGATACTGGGACAGGAGGAAGGTCAAGGGAAATAGAGGAAAGAGCTGGGAGGCAAAGGCATTTATAGAGGTCTAGATAAAGACATGTACATATGCAAATATATTTATAAATGAGAATGGGGAAATAGATCTATGTGCCTATATTTATAGGTTTAGTATTAAGGTAGCAGAAGGACATTGGGCCTCCACTCATATACTCCCTCAATGCAAAAATACTTTCTTCTATTAAATTGCCATTCTATGATCACCTTCCTGACACAACCACTGAAGACAAAGTGGATGAATAAGCAAATGTGGTGAAGAAAGCTGATGGTGCCTGGCTATCAAAAGATATAGTATCTGGGTTCTTAAAAGCTTAAGGGTAAACAAGCGGCCATCTAGCTCAGAAGCAACAAAGCCCACATGGAAGAACACACCACCCTGTGTGATTACAAGGTGTCAAAGGGATCAGTTATCAGGCATCAAAGAACAAAAAATCATATCATTGGGTACGCACCTCCATGATAGGATTGCTGAGGACAGATGGGTGCATAAGCAAATGTGGCGAAGAAAGCACATAGTGCCCGGCTATTAAAAGGAATAGCATCTGGGATCTTAAAGGCTTGAAGGTGAACAAGCGGCCATCTAGCTCAGGAGCAACATAGCCCACATGGAAGAAGCACACCAACCTGTGTGATCATGAGGTGTGGATGAAATAGGGTAACAGACATCAGAAGGCCCAAACAAACCAACAAAACCATATTGTTGAGAAGGACAGGGGTTGAAGCAGAGGCCCCAAACCCATCTGTAGACAATGAGACATCCCCTCACAGAAGGGTCACAAGGAAGGGATGAGTGAACTAGGGCTCAGTATAGCACTAATGAAATACACAATATTTCTCTGGTTTCTTGAGGCTTTCTCACCTCCCACTATCAAGACCCCAGTCCGCCTTTCACTATGGGCTAGACTGGAACCTGTTCACAGGTACAGATAAGAGCTCATGACACATGGAATTCAGGAACAGGAATAGTAGGATACCAGGAGGATAGAGGGAAAGTGGGGAAAGGAGAGGAGGAAGGGAGAACCGATCTCAATGATTCACACACACACACACATACACACATGCACGTGCACAGACACCCACAGGGGGACAAACAACAGAAACTGGGGGAAGGGAGGCAGCAGTCAATGTAAGATATGAAAATAATAATTTGTAATTTATCAAGGGGTCATAAGGGTGGGAGGGGTAGGGAGCGATAAATGAGTTGATATCAAGGGGCTCAGATAGAAAGTAAATGTTTAGAAAGTAATGATAACATGTACAAATATACTTGAAACAATTAATTTATGGATTACTATAAGAGCCCCCAATGAAGTGATCTTTTAACAATAATTTTTAAAAACAATGGAATTGCAGCTTTGACAAACATATTCAGTGTAATTGAGAGCATTTTGAAAGTGATAAGGTTATTTTGTAAAACAATTTAAATACATAGCTTTGGAAAAAATATGTTTGGTGGGGGGTGTCCCCCTTGCATAAGCTTTGGGGAGGGGAAAGAGAAATAAATAGTACTTGGGCAGAAAAGAGGAAAGACATTTGGGGGAAGAGGAGGGTGACCACCCAAGTAGCTAACATAGCAACCAGTTTCTGCTCAGCTGACTGACGTGGCCACGTGTGTCAGGATAGCACCGCACTCTGTCGGGGTTTCAACAGCTAGAAGAATCTCAACACTGGAGGGGACCATCCAAGAACCTAGCCCAGATTTAATCCGCAGCAGCCCAGGACTCCATTTCTGCAGAAAGAGATGGATTCTCGCCATTAACAAACGCCCCTGTGCATAAGAACACTACATTTTCTACATAGCTTCTAGTGAGTCCATCTAGGGCTTTCTGAAGTTTATCTGTTTTAAGGACTGATTTAAAAAAAAAAAACCTGAATATGTTTAATGCCTTCACTTCATTGTATAGGTGCAAGGACTTGTTTAAATTCATATTCTAGCCATTTCACAAAGATGCCAGGCAGCTTGATCTTAAAAGGAAACCGATTTCACCTTTATCTGAATTCAAAGCCTGACTTCCTCTCTTACCAGCTGAGTTATAATAAATGTTTTCTTTGTTTGTTTTTGTGATCTAAGTGAGTTGTACGAGTGTTAGAAGAAGTTTCAGGTTCACACAGGCACCCACAGGGCTCCTCACGAAAGTGCAGCCTGCCTGGAAACTGCTCACAAAGTCACATGGTCGACTTCAGGCTCCTGCCTTTTCAATTATTCTGCAGGGAGGCATGGTGGGTGACCCTTGGTCGACCCCATTGGTTGAATTGAATTCACCTGGCCTAGGTGGGCCAATCCAGGTGCACCACCCATCCATGCGTACCTGGCGGGAAACCTGAACCTCTGAGCATGTGCAGTTTGCCACTCCTTTGTTTCCATACCTCGGACCTCTGGGCATGCGTAATGGGCGCCCCAGCGCCTATGCTAGACTACCTAACATTCCCCCCTGAAGAGCTGTGGACCCACATCTTTGGGGCACCGGGCGACGACATCTCTAACTACTTCCTGAGTTTTAATAAATTACTTAGCCCATCGATGCCTCCGTTTTCTCATCTGTAATTGGGGATAATGAGAGTAACTCACTTCACAGGCTGATTGAGAAGATTGTGAGTTGATACATGTTGAACACGTTGAGGGTGAGCAAACTTCTTGTAAAAGACCAGATAGTAATCACTGTAGGTTTGGGGGCCTACTGTGACGCTATTGTATGTTGGGGCACTATCTGCAGTGGATGGGAACCACGGGAGAGAGAGGAGGCATTGCTTTCAACTCCTGTAAAGAGTTCCCTGTGGGACCCCACCCCCCAGTTCCCCTCGGCCCTACAGGGGCTCATAGAAGTTAGGTGTGGGCTTGGTGCCAGAGTGGGTTATTGGTTGGGCTGCTAACTGCAGAGTGCGCAGTTGAAGCCTGCCAGTGTCTCCTGGGGAGAGAGAGGAGTTTGTCAAACCGGGGCGAGCGGTTCTGCTCCACTGCGCAGAGCTCCCCGGGAGGCGGGAACAACTGCACAGCGGGGGAGCAGGTGGTGATGAGCTGCTGTAAGTCGCCGTCACCACTGCACAGACACTGAGGCAGATGATGGCAGATGGTTTGCGGGAAAGAAGTAAGTTAGGGAAGGAGAGCGGTGGAGCGTGTGCTATTTTGGATAGGCTAGTCAGGAGGAGCCCTGGTAGAAGAGTGGGTTCTGAGTTGGGCTGCTAACCTCAAGGTCAGTGGTTCAAACCCACCTGCCAATCCACAAGAGCAAGCGGAAGCTTTCTATTCTCCTAAAGCTCTGCAGTGTGGGAAACGCACAGAGGCAGTTCTACCCTGTCCCAGAGGGTTGCCGTGAGTCGGAATGAACTGCCGGGCGGTGAGTCTGGGCGAGGAGCCCTGGCAGCAGGGTGGGCATGTCGCAGCATTGCTAGCCTCTGGGTCAGCAGTGGGAGCCCACCAGCTGTTTGAGGGGGAAAGCAGAGGTTTCCTGCTCCCAGAGAGATGTACAATCTCAGCAACCCAACAGGACACCTTCCTCCATCCTGTAGGATTGCCGGGCAGCAGACTCACCTGGATGAAAGTGGGTACCTGTGGAATAGAGCCATTTGAATTAGACAAATCATTCTTAGCTTCCAGGCCATCCAGAGATAAACTCAAAAAACCAAACTCATTGCCATCAAGTTGATGTCGGCGCCTAGTGGCCCTATAGGACAGGTAGAACTGCCCTGTGAGTTTCCGAGACGGTCACTCTTCACAGGAGGGGAAACCCTGCTTTCCTCCCATGCAAAACCAGGTGGTAGTTAAAACCCTGAGTTGGCCCACACACTTGTAATTACAGCAAGGCCCGGCTACGGGAAGTGCTCCACTGGTGTTAGCTTCTCCACCCACACCAGGCCCTTTACCTCCCAGGCATACCTCCATGTAGCCCACTACTATCAAGAAAAAGGTGTTAGCCGACCAACTTAGCCAACCTGTTGTTAAAAAATAAGCCGGGGTTACTAGGGAACACAGAGCCTCCCCGTTCCAGATGATTTTCCACCAGCAAAGTAGCCAAAGTCAGAATCATTTTCAGGGTCGCTTCAAGCCAGATGCCAGTCTCATGGTGTAGAGTGGGTAGAAGGAGTTGGCCTGATCTCGGTTTGGGGCAGAAAGGGAAAACCAGGCCCATCAACTCTCAGTGTTCTGGGCCCTGGGTCTCCCTGCCCTTGTCGAGCTGCAAGAGGCTGTAGTAATCCTGACTCATCCACCTGTGGGAGGCCTGCCTTCCAGGTCTGCCAGCTTCTGCCCACACCTACCCTAAGCAGCCACACCTGGGCACTACCATAGGGCTGCGAGTTAAAAGAGATCTTGTTTAGCAAGAAGCTGGAAATGGCCTAGATGCCCTTCAGTAGAAGAGTAGATAAAAAATCTCTGGTACATTCACACGATGGAATACTATGCATCCCTAAAAACAGCAATGAAACACATCAACTCATGGAGAGATGTGGGAGATGTTATGCCGAGTGAAGTTAGTCAAACGCAAAAGAACAAATGCTGTATAAATGCACTACGGTAGGAACGAGCAACAGAACAGGTACAAGCTCTAGCTTGCTGGCCACCCAGTCTTCTGGCGGGAGACCAGACAACCTAGTAAAGAGGCGGACCAGTGCCAATGAACCACACACCATCCACTGCAGCTAAGTAGAGTATCAGTCATTTAACTGGAGGGCACCTCACGACAGCAGGGATCAAATGATTGGGAGAGTGTGAGGGGTGCTGTCTGCTGAGTCGTAGCCATGTGGATCTGGGTCCCCCAGAGAAGGCTGTGGTCCTGTCAGAGGGATGAGGCTTACTGATGGGGGTGGGCAGTGCAGGAGAGGGAACTGTCAAGTTTAGCTGAACATAGGTGCATGTCTGGGGAGGAGAAGGAAGGGTGACTGTCAGGCTGAGGGGAGAGAGATTGAGAATGCTCTTGGGATCATTAGGTGGGGAGGGTCTTTAGTGGTGTGCACCAGGTGGGCAGAACTGACCTAGGCATTTGGGGGTACCCTGGGAACCCAGACCGGGTGCTGTCGAAGATTGGGACACTAAATTCTGGATCTTTGGGGTGCATGGCATTCTCCTGAAGCTGCATCGATGATATCCTAAATGGGAACCCCACTATGTGAACTGGACTTTACCTCAGACACACCTATAACCTGAGGACTTAACCCGGAAAACACACGGTGTCAGAGGAAGCAGAAGACAGCTGTACCAAGAGCAGTGTACTGCTGGCTGGTGGACAAACAAGATCTTGCTACATCAACGGAATAGGCCGTATAAGAGATGAATTATTCTGGCAGTCCTGTGAAAGCCATTCTGTTATATTTTGCTTATGCTTGTGTGTATTAGGGTGTGTCTCAGAGCTATGTTGCCATTGGGGTCACCCTCTTGAAGCTGTGTTCATTTCTCTGTTTTTCAGTAAATGAAATGTAGGGAAGTTGGGCCTGTAGGGAAAGAAAACCTAACAAGGGTCTGGGGTGAGGGGCGATAAGGTGGGAGAGATAAGAAGGAAATGACGTCCAGAAGTTCAGGAAGGAAAAGTATGTTTGGAGACGGATTATGGAAGCAATTGTACAATTATATTTGACACGATTGAACTATGGAATGATATGACATATGTATTAATTCCCAAGTTATAGCAAATTTTTTTTAAAAGCAAGCATAGATCCAGGAATGAGTTCTGGGCTCTCACTAAATCCTAGCTGCATCCTAAGAACAATTAGTTCTTCCATGATGGCCCTGCTTAATACTCACCTTCATGAAATGATCACTGAAGATAAGGGTACTACAGCGAAGTGTGGAAAAGAAAGTAGATTGTGCCTGGCTTGTATTCAAACAAACACCCATCTAAGTGACGAGTTGACTACGTCCACACAGAAGAAGCACACCATCTTTGTGATCCAAATATGGCAATTACAAAATTCAAATATGGTAAAAAGCAAAGTATCGGAGCAAAAATTATGAACACCCGATTTGGAGAAGGCTATGGAGGACAGTGGGAGGCCAAAACCAATCTGCAGAGTATCCAGTTAGTCTGAGTTGCTGGCAGATCAGCTCCAGCCACAGGCAATAGTCTTAAATGCCTTACTATCAGGCAGAGACCATTGTAACCTTGATTATGTTGGATCAAACTCAATACTTGCCAGGTTGACCTCCCTGATACTAGGCAAATTGACCTCCCTGTAGACATGACCTGAATTTGTACTGGGTATAAGTATCTCTTAGTTATTTCATGACGGAAATTCTTCCCTGGCTTTTTGAATGTTGATGGGGGTCTTCTTTCTATTATGCATTATCTGTAGTTTTGTCCTTATACTAATATGATCTTATCCTTTATAGATAGATAGATAGATAGATAGATAGATAGATAGATAGAGATCTTCTTTCTCCCCTTGCCTTACTTTTCTCATTAGGCAAAGGGAGGCTGGGGAAGTGGCTTAGCCAGGATCACAGAGTAAGCAGCTAGCTGCCCTGGGACTAGACTGAATCTGGCCCCTGCCCTCACGTTCAGTGGATTTTTCCTGCCTGCTTTAGTGCAGGTTTGTGTTTGTGTTTTTTCTAGTCTGACATATATTGGAAACTACCAAGAAGAGTTGTTCAATACAATTTTGTTTGTTTTTAACTCCTTAAAATAATTTATTTTGTTGTTGAGAATATACAAGGCAAAATGTGCACCAGTTCAACAGCTTATACATATACCCTGCTGTGACATTGATGACATTCTTTCGGTTGGATAGCCATTGTCAGCACTGATGAGTGTACTGTCCCTGAAGGTTCCTGTCTAGTATTTCAAGTTGCTGTTAACAATTTGACCCCATAGGACAACATTGTTAGGTGCCCTTAAGTCAGTTCCAACTCATAATGGTCCTGTGTACAACAGCAGGAAACATTGCCAAGCCCTGCACCATCCTGTAATTTAGGCCATTGTTGCAGCCACTGCATCAACCCATCATGATGAGGATCTTCCTCTTTTTCATGGAGACTCCCACTTTACCAAGCATGATGTTCCTCTCCAGGGAATGGTCCCACCTGCTAACATGCCCAAAGTACATGAGACAAAATCTCACCATCCTTGCCCAGTGTGAAGTTTTTCTGTATTTCTTCTAAGACAGATTTGTTCATTGTCTGAAATCCATACTCAAAAAACCTCACTACCATCAAGTTGATTCCAACTCATAGCGACCCTATAGGACAGGGTAGAACTGCTTTTGTGGGTTTCTGAGACTAAAACTCTCTATGGGAGTAGTAAGCCTCACCGTTTCCCAAAGTAGTTGTTGGTTTCAAACTGTCGACTTTGTGGTTAGTAGCCCAACACGTTACCCCTACACCAGGAGAGCTCTTATCTGGCAATCCATAGCAGATTAAATATTCCTTACCAACACCATAGCTCAAATGTATCCCATATAGATATTTCTTAAAATAATAGTGCTCAAGCCAGTTATTTTATTAGGGAAACTAAATGATTATTTGTTTTTAAGAAGACTTCAGGACATAGTTTAAATTTAAGGTTTCAAGATGATCTCAGAATCATATCTCAAGGTTCATCCAACTTTCATGACTCTAAGAAGTCTGGACTCCACGAGCATTTGAAATTCTGTTCTCCATTTCTCCCTTTTTCATCAGGATTATCCTGTGAACCAATCCATCAAATACTCAGTAATAGTGGCTGGGCACCATCTTATTCTTCTGCTCTCTTGGAAAGGAGAGGCAGTTGTTCATGGAGATACTAACCCACCTATTTTGCTTCCTCCTAATTCAGACTCTCCATAAGCCGCTGTTGCTACAGGTACTGGTTCGGGTTTTTGATGGTCATCAGGCTGCAGGTGGTTTTGACCTAGATACTGTCTGTGTCAGAGTGCAGTCCCTGTTTTTCAGAATTTCCTGAGTTCCTACTATGTGTGAGGCTCGATGCTGGGCACAGAAGATGAAAAAGAGTATCTACTCAACTCACAATGCAGTGGGATTACTGTTATTCATTTATTTGTTTGCTCATTTATTGATTCCTTCAGCAAACATCTATGAGCACGTACCCTGGGGTCAGAGATCGCACTAAGTGGTGGGAAAGAAAGAGTTTCTGACTTTATGAAAATTGAAAGAATAGTTATAGCGACACAGTACTGTGCAAAGCATATGCTTCATAAATGATTCCCTGAGCAGGGGAGGGGGGCAGATTTGTTTGTTCTGTTTTAGCGTACTTGTTAGGGGTAGCACTTGGGGATCTCCTTGTTAAAAATACTCTCACTGTGGATAATATTAGCAAACATGGCACCACAGGACACCAATTTGAAAGAAGATGCACAGAAGTGGTGCTTGGTGTGTGTGGGAGACAGTAGGCAACCCCAGAAATTGGCTGATAGTTAGAAATATGAGTGGGTTATAGATTGACCTTGGAAATTTGCTTGTCATGACTTCATTTTGCTATTAGAGGGGTGAGTAACTACAGGCGGTCCTCAGGCGATGAACAATATATGTTCCCAACTGTCCTTAAGTCAACTTTGTAGGAAGTCAGAGCAATGCCTACAGTTCTCATTTAGCTTTACTTTACTACACAGAGCCGTGGTGACATAGAGGGTAACACATTAGGATGTTCACCTTAAGGTTAGCTGTTTGAAACCACCAGGCCCTCCTCAGGAGGAAGCTGTTACCTCTCTATTCCTGTAGCGGGTTACAGTCTTGGAAACCCACAGGGACAGTTCTACCCTGTCCTATAGGGTCACCATGAGTCAGAATTGACTGTTTGGTTTCATTTGGCTTGATTTGGGTTTTATACGAGAAAAAGTCCAGTGAGAAGCGGTTCGACTCTGTCCTGTAGAGTTCTTATGAGTCTGAAGCAACTTGACACCAGTCGGTTAGTTAGTGGGTTAGCTGTGGTCAGTCGGCTCCACCACTGCAGTGTCTACACTGGCTGCAACAGGTGATGACAAACGCCTTGAGGGACGGAGGGCACTTAGGGAAGGAGAGTGGTGGTTGGAGGGGGCGGGGCAGGATGCTGTTTTGGACTGGCTTTTCATGAAGAGTCCTGGTGACACAATGGGTTACGGGTTGGGGTGCTAACCTCAAGGTCTGTAGTTCAAACCCACCAGCCCTTCCACAGGAGAAACATGAGTCTTTCTACTCCCGCAATGATTGCCAGGCTTGGAAACCCACAGAGGCAGTTCTACTCTGTCCTATAGAGCTGCTAAGAGTCAGAATCCACTCAATGGCAGTGAGGTTTTGTTTTGGTTTTTTTTGTGAGTCAAGGCAGGGCTTTCCAAAGAGGTAAGATTTGAATGGAAATCTCCAGGGAGTGAGGAAGTCAGATCTCACTCATTCACTCACTGCCACCCAGTGGAATCTGACACATAGCAACCCTATAAAAAGTCAGGTAATTAGTGACTATTAAGGAGAAACCGACTCCAGCCAGAGGGAATTGAAAGACAAAGGCCCAAGTAGGAGTGCGCTTGGTCTGGTGAAGGAATTGCATAGAGGCCCATCTGCAGTGAGCACTGGGCTATTGTGGAAGCCCAGAGAAAGGGGATCTAAAGTAAATAGGTGGGGCAAGGGTTGGGGCAAGGCTTCCTGAAGAAGATGTTTGGAGGAACACTAAAATATGAATATGGGTTAGCCAGAGAGCGAGGGAGCATGGGACAGAGATGGCATGAGACAGGAGTTGTGGGGAGAAAACGTCATAACAATAGCCCTAAATGTGGGGGTGTAGGGCAGAAGGACCTTGGGGGTAGGGGGTTCCTGGGAGGTGCGCAGACAGGAAAGGGCTGCAAACAACAAGTGAGGGGATGGCACAGTAGTTCATTCTGCTGTACACAGGGTCACCAAGAGACGGGCCTAGCAACCGTTAATCACAAGAAGAAGACTACCATGCTGCGAAGAAGTTGCAACTAGCCAGGTAGAGAGGTTGTAAATAAGAGACATGTCAGCCTGCTGCCAGCTGTTTCAGCCAATCCAGCCCAGGTACCAGGCATGGGAATGAAAAGCCACCTGGGTGTCCAGGTGCCCTGTGCCTGCAACTGCTTGAGCTCAAGCAATAGTCACTCCACTGAACCCAGTCACACAGAACTGATAGGTAATGATAAATCATTCAAAGTCACTCGGTTTTACTTGGAATGATTTGTTACGCAGCAAGAGATAAGTGGAACACATGGCATTTTCTTCTGCTTTAGGTGGGGAAACTGAGACTCAGAAATATTAAGAGGGCTTGTCCAAAGTCACATGGCTGCTAAGTGGCAGGCTCAGAGTTAATACCCAACTGTACTAACCTTAAAAATTATTGTCTAGACTCTTTCCTACTGTATTAAAACCATCCTTTCCCATCACCTGGACCCAGGAAGGTGGGGAGGGAGGCAGCATATGATTTGCGTCTTTTTACCGTGAATTCCTCTTGCTTACAGAAGCCCTCTTCCCTAGGAGGGGAGAACACTGTGTCTGCTCCAGCATGTCTGGCCGCCATGGTGTTATCCCAGGCTCCTCTTCTTGAAAGCCTCCCCTCTCTCTCCATGCACTGTCCCCTTGGAAAGAAGCATGTACTGAACATCATCTGTCTAAATATGTTTACCTGATGTTAACTCACACAATCGGCACGAGGGTCGATCAACTACACCTGGCAGGGCATCTGAAGCTCCGCGAGGGGACGGCCTTTGCCCAGACTGACACAATAAATGGATTTCAGAGCTGGAATACCATCTCCGGTTGGTCTACTCACAAATTTTGCTTCCCTCATTGGAAAGTGGAGCTGAGGTTGTGTATGTTCGGTTGGTCCTGACACCCAGCAGCCTTCTGCGCAACAGAAGGTTGTAATCAGTGGCCCAGACACACTAGCCTCACAACGGTCACGTCTGAAGCCATTGCTGCAGCCTCTGTATCCATCCGTCTCCTGGATGGCCCTCCTCTTCTTCACTGATGACTCTGTTTTACCAAGCATGAGATCGTTTTTCCAGAGCTGATCTCGCCTGATAATTAGTCCAAGGTCTATGGGATGACGCCTCGACCTCCTCACTTCTCGGGAGCTGGCTGGTTGTGCTTCTTTAAGACGATGTGTCTGTCCTGCTGGCAGCAGAGCACCATGCTGTCCTACTCGTCACCCGCCCGGGAATTCGAAGGCATCAATTCTTCTCCGGCCTTCTTTACTCACTGTTCAGCTTCCTCATACTTATGAGGTGATTGAAAATGGCAGGGCTTCAGTTAGGCGCATTTCGATCCTCAAAGTGAAGTCCTTGCTCTTCCACATGGCAGAGGACCCCTGCAGTGTTTTTGACTAGTGCAAAATGCCCTTTGATTTCTCGACTGCTGCTTCCATGAGCAGTAGTAAAATGAAATCCTCCACAATTTCGATCATATCTGTTTATCGCAAAGTTGCCTATTGGTCGAGGTAGGAAGCTTTTTGTTTTCTTTATATTGAGTTGTAATTGATACTGAAAGTTGCCATCCTTGATCTTCAACAGCAAGTGCTTTAAGGCCTCCCAATTTTTGCAGCATGCAAGCTGGCTCCATCTGCAATAGCACAAGGTGCTAATAAGCCTTTCTACGATCCTATTTCTGGGTGCTGCTTCATATAGCCCAGCTTCTCAGGTTATTTGCTCAGCAAAAAGATCGAATACATTTTGGAAGGATACAACTCTGGCGAATACCTTTCCTGATTTTAAACCATGACATCAGTCCCTGTTTTGATCACACAACTGCCTTAGTCTATGTAGATGTTCCACATGAACACAATGAAGTGTTCAGTAATTCCCATTTTTCTCAATGTATCTATAGTTTGTTATGATCTACAAGTCAAATGCTGTTACATAATCAATAAAGCCTAAATATACGTCTTTTTGGTATTAGCTGCTCTCAACCAAGACCCATTTGATGTCAACAATGACATCCTTCATTCCCAATCTTCTGAACTGAGTTTGGATTTTTGGCAGCTCCCTGTCGATGTATGTTGTAGCCATTTAAAAATTATTTTCGCTCTCCAGCCACAGCTCCAAAGGCCAGCGTGTCCTGCTCTCCTGCTCAGGCTCAGTCTCGCCATGGCTTCCTACAGCTATCGCCAGTCTTCGTCCGCCTAGTCCTTCGGGGGCATGGGCGGCGGCTCCATGCTCTTCTTACGCGCGCCCAGCATCCATGGGGGCTCTGGTGGCCGCGGCGTGTCCCTGTCGTCCGCTCGCCTCGTGTCCTCGTCCTCCTCCGGGGGCTACGGCGGCGGCTATGCGAGCTACCTGTCCACATCCGACGGCCTCCTCTCCGGCAACGAGAAGCTCACCATGCAGAACCTCAACGACCGCCTGGCCTCCTACCTGGACAAGGTGCGCGCCCTGGAGACGGCCAACACCGACCTGGAGGTGAAGATCCATGACTGGTACCAGAAGCAGGGCCCGGGCCCCGCCCGCGACTACAGCCACTACTACAAGACCATCGAGGGGCTGCGGGACCAGATTCTCGGTGCCACCATCCAGAACTCCAAGGTCGTGCTGCAGATTGACAACGCCCGCCTGGCGCCGGATGACTTCCGTACCAAGTTCGAGACCGAGCAGGCCCTGCGTGTGAGCTTGGAGGCCGACATCAACGGGCTGCTGCGCTGCGTGCTGGACGAGCTGACGCTGGCCCGCGCCGACCTGGAGATGCAGATCGAAGGGCTGAAGGAGGAGCTGGCCTTCCTGAAGAAGAACCACGAGGAGGAAATCAGTGTCTTGAAGGCCCAGGTGGGGGGGCCAAGTCAGTGTGGAGGTGGATTCTACACCAGGCATCGACCTGGCCAAGATCCTGAACGACATGAGAAGCCAGTAGGAGATCTTGGCCGAGAAGAACCGGAAGGATGCTGAAGCATGGTTCATCAAGCAGACCGAGGATCTGAAAATGGACGTCGATGGCCACACACAGAAGCTCCAGGTCAGCAAGACGGAGGTAACTGACCTGCGGCGGACGCTCCAGAGTCTGGAGATTGAGTTGCAGTCACAACTGAGCATGAAAGCCGCCCTGGAAAGCACCCTGGCAGAGACGGAGGCGCGCTTTGGAGCCCATCTGGCGCAGATCCAGGTGATGATCAGTAGCATGGAGGCCCAGCTGAGCAACGTGCGCTCCGACATGGAGCGGCAGAACCAGGAGTACCAGCTGCTCTTGGGCATCAAGTCCCGGCTGGAGCAGGAGATTGCCACCTATCGCAGCCTGCTCGAGGGCCAGGATGCTCACTACAAGGACCTGCCCACCACCAGGGAGCGTTGAGTCCTGGACTTCCTGCTCTCCTGCAGAGGCCCCCGTACCAAGCGGTGGGACCCTTAACCCTGTCTCTTCCCCCAGAACTTCCAATAAAACTATGGCATGGTTAAAAAAAATTATTTTCAACACAATTTTACTGCATGTGATATTAATGATATTATTTGATTGATAATTTCCACATTCTCTTGGGTCCCCATGCTTTGGAATGGGCGTAAAGGTGGATCTCTTCCAATCTGTTGGCCAGGGAGACACTAGTTCTCATTATCCTGCTACCCTCCACCTTTGCTGCATCCCATAGAAAGTCATGGTTTTCCAGAAGACAGAGCCATCCTTGAGTAGAAAAATATTACTCAAAAATATTACCTAACATGGTCTAGGCTCATACGTACTCTCTGAACTAAGGACTATTATGAGCTCCACTTTACAGAAATAATAAAAGATACACTATTTCAATTATTTATCTATGTACAATCCAGTGACATTGATTACACTGAAGTTGTACAGTCCTTTTCCCAAATGATTCCACCACCTTCAACATAAACTTATTATCTCCTAAATTTCTCATTTCGTCTTGTTTGGATCCACCGTCAATGCTCTTGGAATCAGAGGTCAAACAACACATTGCATTGGGTAAATCTGCTGCAGAAGACCTCGTTGAAGTATGGAAAAGCAACCGATCACAATAATCGATGTATGGCGCCCTCCCAGGGGGATGGACAGCAGAAAAGTGGGTGAAAGGAGACAGTGGTTGGTGTAAGACATGGGGAAAAAAGAATACCATACATACTCGTGTATATGCCAAGTTTTCCAGCACATTTTTAATGCAGTTTTTGTGGTAAAATTAGGTGCCTACGCTGATATTTGAGTCAGTTTATACTAGAGTATATACCGTAATTTATCATTATAAGGGGACATTGGGGTGGGTAGAGAAAAAAATTAAAAATGAGGAGCTAATACCAAGGGCTCAAGTAGAAAGAAAATGTTTTGGAAAAGATGATGACAACGTATGTACAGATGTGTTCGACACAATGGATATATGTATGGATCATGATAAGGGTTGTATGAGCCCCCAATAAAATTATATTTTTTAAAAAAGCAAAGATGTTACTTTGAGGACTAAAGTGTGCCTGACCTGAGCCATATTATTTTCATTGTGAAAGTTGGATATTGAATAAAGAAGACTGAAGAAGAATGAAGCGTTTGGATTAAGGGGCTGGCAAAGAAGCTTGAAAGTACCACAGACTGCCAAAAGAACAAGCCAGTCTGTCTTGGAAGAAGTCCAGCCAGAATGTTCCTTCGAAGCTAGGCTGGCGAGACGTCGTCTCATGTAACGAGGCCATGTTATTCAGAGAGACCAGTCCCTGTAGAAGGACAGCATGGTTGGTAGAGCAGAGGAGCAGCGAAAATGAGGAAGACCCTCATGATACATCGTCACACGGGCTGCTCCAATGGGCTAAGACATAAGGACAATGGTGGGCATGGTGTAGGCCTGGGCAGTGCTCCCTTCTATTGTCCACAGGCCCACTAGGAGTTGGACCAGACTCGATGGCCCGTCACAACAACGAACTTCTTGTCTAACCTTTCGAGTTTCCAGTGCACTTTCCAATGGTCAAAGTTGCCCGGGGCCCTGCGTGGGGAGTCGCTGTGCTCAGCTCACACCTGGCAGGCTGCCCCTGGCAGCTGATGAATGAGAGGACTGACTGGGGAAGGAATGAGGTCACATTCCAGGAGACTGAAGCAAGACGGTCCACACATCACTTCAAAAGACTTGGGGAAAAACCAGCAGGACTGGATACCTGTGTCAGATGTGAGACCTGCGTACACAAAAGGGATGCTCAGCTGAGTGAAATATTCAGCTCTCCAGGTCACTGGTCTAAAGGGCCCCGGTGCTGGCTGAGCGTGAGGCCGGGCGCTAGGGCAGAAGCTGTGGGCCCAAGCTCTTTAAACACTCACACACAGCTCCTACTCCACCCTCACCCCCAATTTCCAGAGACTCAAACCTTTCCTGTGGATTTTAAGCACATTGTTATTGTTGTTGTTGTTGTTGTTGTTGGGTGGCATAAGTAAGCTAGACTCCTAGCAGTGTTCTGTAGAACAGAATGAAACATTGCCCCGGCCCCACACTGTCCTCACAATCCTCGCTAGATTGAGCCATTGTCGCAGACATTGTGCCAGGCCCTCCTCTTGAGCACCTCCCTCTTTTCCCTGACCTTCCACTTTAGCAAGCATGATGTCTTCCTCCAGCAGCTGATCTCCCCTTATGACATGTCCAGAGTAAGCAAGGTCTATATCCAAGGAACATTCTGACCGTACTTCCTCCACTGACCACAATGCTATTTATTAATTCACATGTTTTACAAAACAATTTGAGCAGCTACTTTCTGCCAGGCACTGTGTTAGGAGTAGTAAATTTGATATGCTTGTACCTCCTTGGGCCTTGCAGTCTAGTGATATGGACATTTTTAGATATGGGCATTTGGACCCGAAAAGTACAGCGTGCAATAAGAACTAACAGCCTTCTTTCCTGCAGTCTTTCATCCCCTGCCTCCCTTGCTCTATTCTTTCCTTTCTTTCATAAGTACTTATTAAGCCACTGCTAAGTGCCAGGCCTGGTCTAGGTATGAGGATGAAACAATGAGCAAAGGGGAGAATGCCCTGTCCTGCTGGAGCTCACATTCCAGTGAAAATTAAAGGATCTGACCCAGGATTAAAGAAAAGGTAAAGTGAGCCTTCAACTAAGTTCACATGAAAGAAAGATTATAAATAATAAAATCTAAATCTGAAGGATGAAATGGTTATCAGGGGTTAAACTGTGATCCCTCAGTTTACTGAAAGCTGTGGATCACAGTGGATCACCAAGATCCATTTTTAGGGTCCCCACAACAATTACACCTCTGGTGAATCCCCTCTGACCATATTGAGAAATGTAAGGAGCCTTGCTATCAGACAGCATTGTAAAACTGATGATGGCAGATGTAGTGAGGTCAAACTGTAATACCTTATCATTTGATCTCCCTTTGACCCATTTTAAAATTGTTTCAGTTTTAATATTTTCTGTTTTATATTTGATTGGGGTTTTTTCCATGTTTTATCAAGTTATTGTTAGTTTTTTGTTTGTTTGCTTGTTTGTTTGCTTCCCGTTTGTGTTTTGGGTGATTTTCTGTAGAGGAAATAAAGGATACGTAGATCTATCGATAGTAACTGCATTGCTAACTGCCCAGTGGCATGGCAGGGGAGGATGGGGGCGAAATGGAGAGCTAATGACAATGAGAATGAAATTTTCTGAAATTGATTGTGGTAATCATTGCAGATATCTTCTTAATATGATTGAATGATTAAATTGTATGATATGTGAAGTATAGGGCTATAAAATTATTTTCTTTTAATTGTGAAGGCTTTTGAGTTTTATGTCCTTCAAACTGAGGAGTTTGAGGCCACTCACAGGCACCTTAGAAGAAAGGTCTGGGGGGTCTACCTCCAAAACAACCAGCTGTCGCAAACCCCGTGTAGCACAGCTGTACTCTGACATACACAAGGACACCATGACTCGGAGTCAATTGGACGGTAGCTGGTTCCTTATAGTAACCTTAGAGAAGGACAGATTTGTGTTTCAGAAAAATCACACCAGAAAGCAATACAGAAGGTGAATGAAGAGCGAAACTGGAGAAGGAAGATCAGGCTGGAGTCTACAGTCACCGCATGGGGATACGTGACCATGCCTTCCCTGAATCTGGGTAGTGGGAAGGAGGAGGAGCCCGGTAGCTCACACCTCGCACAGCTGTAGAGGCCCGAAGTCCCAAATCTGTGGGTCAGACAGTAGGATGGAGGATTCTCCTGACTCACATGATGAAACTAAAATCACCAGGTCAGAGAGCAGGCTGCTGGCCAACATCCAAAGAACCGGATATCCTAGAATGCTCATGAGTCAGGTGCATGCTCAAGAGAGATTGATTCTTTGCTTGCCCTTATGAAGAGATCACTGAAGATATGCGTGCTGTAGCAAAGTGTGGTGAGGAAACAAAAGGAGTAACATCTGGGGTCATGAAGGCTTTCTTTTTTCAAACCAGCAGCCCCAAATGAGGCATCAACTAAGTCTACATGGAAGAAGCACAGGAGCCCAGGTGATTCAAGGATTGTAAATAATAAAACCCAAATCCAAAGAAGGGCATGAGAGCAGAGCTTATGTTCTGAACTCCCGGTTGGCAGACGGCTATGGATCACAGTGGAAACCCAAATTCATGTTCAGGGGTCACACGTGGATGAAGCCTGTGGTGAATCCCCTCTGACCACAGTTAAGGTGTGGTCTTAACTTGTCAGAGAGAGAGAGAGAGAGAGAGAGAGAGAGAGAGAGAGAGAGAGAGAGCATTGTAAAGTCAATTATGACAAATGTCGGTAGGTTAAAATGCAATGCCATATCATTTGCTCTCCCCTTTGACCACTTTTAAGTTGTTTCCATTAGGGGAAAGTGAAAAGGAAAGACACGTGGATGAAGCCTCCTGTGTGTCAGAGACGTGACTAACAGTGTTAGCAAGCCGCAGAGTGCACTGCAAAGTGGGTTGCTGCCAATGCCGTTAGGTTAAAGAATAGCACCTTATGACTCGATCTCCTTTTGGACCCATTTTAAATTTGTGCAATTTAAAAATATTTTCTGCTTTCTTTTTGCTGGAAAATTTTGTTTTATTTTGTTGTTGCTATTGTCTATAGAGACAGTAGCTAGATCAGTGATTCTCAACCTCCCTAATGCCGCCACCCTTTAATACAGTTCCTTATGTTGTGGTGACCCCCCCCCACCATAAAATTATTTTTGTTGCTACTTCATAACTGTAATTTTGTTTCTGTTATGAATCAGGTGACCCCTGTGAAAGGGTCGTTTGACCTCCAAAAGGGTCGCAACCCACAGGTTGAGAACCACTGGATGATTTCTTAGGAGTGTGGCAGGGGAGGATGGGAAGAAATGGGAGGAAATGGGGAGAAAGAAATGAAGAATATAAGAAAGAAGAAAATATCTAGGGGAGGGAGGGAACAAAAGATGAACTGACACCAAGGGCTCAAATAGAAAGTAAATGTTTAGAAAATGATGATGGCAACATATGTACAAATATGCTTGATAAATTGATGTATGGAATATTATAAGAGCTGTGAGCCCCCAATAAAATGATTTATAGAGACAAATTAATTAATTAAAACTAACAAAGGACAAGAAAAATAAAATGTCCTAAAATTGATCGTGGTAATGATTGTAGAACTCTGTTTAATAGGGGATATGCTAATAAAACAGTTATTGAACATTATTGACTTACTGAACACTAAGGAAAGAAGACCGGATGAGCTGTGGGAGGACGTCAAGAACATCATTCATAAAGAAAAAAAGTGTCATTAAAAAGATAAGAAAGAAAGAAAAGATAAAAGTGGAAGCTAGAACAGACTCTGGAACTTGCCCTTAAGCATACAGTAGCTAAAGCAAATGGAAGAAATGAAGTCAAAACACCAACAGAAAATTTCAAAGGGCATCTCGAGAAGACCAAGTCAAGTATTATAATGAAATGATATACAAAGACCTAGAGTTGGAAAACCAAAGGGGAAAACATGCTTAGGATATCTTAAACTGAAAGAACTAAAGAAAAACATTCAAGCCCCCAGTTGCCTAAGGGCAAAATAGTGAATGATGCAGGAAAGCATCACAAGAGGATGGAAAGAATAGACAGTCACTGTAGCAAAAAGAACTAGTCGACATCCCCCTATTTCAGGAGGCAGCATATGAGCAAGAACCAGTGGTGCTAAAGGAAGAGGTTCAAGCTGCACTGAAGATATTGGCCAAGAACAAGGCTCCAGGAGTTGGTGAAACACCAATTGAAAGGTTTCAACAAGCTGATGAAGCACTGGAAGCACTCACTCGTGTATGCCAGGACATTTGGAAGACAGCTACTTGGCCAACTGACTGGAAGAGCCCCATATTTGTACCCATTCCAAAGAAAGGTGACCCAAAGGAATGCTTAAATTATAGAACGATATCATTGATATCAGGATCCCTGGTGGAGTAGTGGTTACACATTTGGATATGATCCACATGGTCAGCAGTTCGAAACCACCAGCAGCTCCATGGGAGAAAGACTGGGCTTTCTACTCCCATAAACAGTTGCAGTCTTGGAAAGCCACAGAGGGGTCGCTATAAGTCAGCATTGCCTTGATAGCAGTGAGTTTGTTTTGGTTTTGGTTTATCATTGATTCAGCAAGTAAAATGTTGCCAATGATCAGCCAACAATAGTTGCAACCTTAATTGACAGGGAGCTGTCAGGGGTTCAGGCCGGATTCCAAAGAGGATGTGGAACAAGGAAGGAGCACCATTGCTGATGTCAGATGGATCCTGGCTCAAAGCAGAGAAGACCAGAAAGATGTCTATGTGTGTTTCATTGAATGTGCCAAGGTATTCGACTCTGTTGATCCTAACAAAGTATGAGAAGAACGGAAATTCCAGAACACTTCATTGTGCTCATGAGGAACCTGTACGTGGATCAAGAGGCAGCTGTGCAAACAGAACAAGAGGATGCTGCATAGTTCAAAATCAGGAAAGGTGTACTGTAGGGTGGTATCCTCTCACCATACTTATTTAATCTCTATGAGCAAATGATTAAAGAAACTGGATTATATGAAGAAGAATGTGGCATCAGGATTGGAGGAAGGCTTATCAGCAACATGTGATATGCAGATGACACAACCTTGCTTGCTGAAAGCGAGGCAGACCCGAAGCACTTGCTGATGAAGATGAAGGATTGTAGCCTTCGGTATGGATTAAAACTCAATGGAAGGAAGACCAAAATCCTTATAGCTGGTCCATAGGTAACATCGTGATAAATGGAGAAAAGGTTGAAGTTATAAAGTTTCATCTTGCTTGGCTCCTCAATTGACGCTCATGGAAGCAGCAGTCAAGAGATCAAAAGATGCATTGCATTGGTTAAATCTGATGCACAGTATCTCTTCAGGGTATTGAAAAGCAAGGATGTTACTTTGGGGACGAGGGTGCATCTGACCCAAGCCATGGTATTTCCATTAGCTTCATATGCTTGTGAAAGTTGGGTATTGAATACAGAAGAGCTAAGAATTGAAGCATTTAGATTGTGGTGCTGGGGAAGAACATTGCAGCTACTGTGCATGGACTGCTAAAAGGACCGACAAACCTGCTTGCATGAGGAAGAGCCAGAGTGCTCCTGAAAGCCTAGAATGGTGAGACTTTGTCTTACATACTTTGGACATGTTGTCAGGAGACACTAGTCTTTGGAGAATGACCATGTTAGGTAGGGTAGAGGGTTATCGAAGGAGAGGATGACCCTCAAGGAGATGGATTGACACTATGGCCTCACCAATAGGCTCAGGCATAGCAACAGTTGTGATGATGGGGCAGGACCAGGCAGTGTGTTTTCTGTTGTGCATAAGGTCACTATGGGTTAGAACTGACCGGAGAGGCCTAAACAGCAACATATTTAAGTGTAGATCTATGTATGCATTTACACACACACACACACACACACACACACACATACACACACCAGTGGCTGTCAAGTTGATTCTGACACACGGTGACCTCTTAAGCGTCAGAGCAGTACTATGCTCCAGAGGGTTTTCAATGGCCGATTTAAGCAGGCCTCTGTTGGTGAACTCAAACATCCAGCCTTTCCGTTAGGAGCTGAGTGTGTTACCTGTTTGCATCGTCCCCTGCCCTCCCCCACCCCTATCGCTGGTGAATCAATTCCAATTCATTACACTAGCTACATATACATATGAAATCCATCGCTTGTGTGTGTTTATGATAGATGTCTCATTACTCTCTATGTGACCTTGATCCTGCCAACTTTACTTTCAATAGTCATGGTAGTATGTTTTGGGGGAAAGTGTGACCCTAGACAAGAAGTGCTAAAACCTAGTGCTACAGTAGTTAGCTCTCCTTTCTTTGACTAGCCCCAGTCTCTCCCCCAGGCTCTCCTTCTTGGAAATCACTGACGTCAATGTACAGACTTTCAATTAAGAGGCAAGATGCATAGAGGCTGGAAATCCTGAAACAGACTCTACATTCACTTTTGGCAGGGTTTTGGTCCCTCCGCGTTCCCACTCTTCCCTTTATAGGAGAAAGAGCTTTAGGCAGATTGATTTTGTGCCAGAAACTAAGCCTTTCTGCAATTTAGACTTTTTCTTCAAGTTGTGTTGGAAACAGACTCATCCGATAGCTTCTCTGGAATTCAGACTATTTCAGGCTGTTGGTAAGCCTTGGACAAAGCGCATTCCCTAATCCTTGAAGCTCTTGAACATCTTGTTTACCCTACAGCCTTGGCAGGTGTGGTCCAGCCTTTTCAAAGTCAAGTACCCCAGGGAAGGATCTTTCTTTTTCTTTTTCCTTTTTATTGTATTTTTTAAAATTAATTTATATATACATATTTTTTACAAATTCCTTTTAAAAAAAGAAATTGATTTTAGGTTTAAAATAACACGAGTGACTACACAAATCTGTAAGTGAAATGACATCATAGGAAGTTTTTTTTTAAACATTTTATTAGGGGCTCTTACAACTCTTATCACAATCCATACATATACATACATCAATTGTATAAAGCACATCCATACATTCTTTGCCCTAATCATTTTCAAAGCATTTGCTCTCCACTTAAGCCCTTTGCATCAGGTCCTCTTTTTTTCCCCTTCCTCCCCGCTTCCCCCTCCCTCATGAGCCCTTGATAATTTATAGATTATTATTTTGTCAAAGCTTGCCCTATCCGGCATCTCCCTTGACCCCCTTCTCTGTTGTCCATCCCCCATGTAAGATGCCTGCCCCCTTTTATGTTCACCACACTTTATCTCCACTCCCTGCAAAACAAATCAGACTGGAACCCCTTCCATGTCAGAAACTTATTTCAAGCTGTCCCCACAACACTCTTCCCCTCTCCCAAAGACATGTTGCATTGGGTAAATCCACTGCCCAGGACCTCTTCAGAGCACTGAAAAGCAAGGATGTTGCTTTGAGGTACACCCGGCCCAAGCCATGGTATTTTCAGGTACCTCATATACACGTGAAATTTGGACACTGACTAAGGAAGACTAGTGACGAATCAGTGCATAGGAATTGTGCTGGAGGAAAACAATGAAAGTACCATGGACTGCCAACAGACCAAGCCAATCTGTCTCAGAAGAACTACATCCAGCCAGAGTGCTCCTTAGAGGCAAGGATGATGAGACTTCATCTTACATGCTTGAACATGTCGGCAGAGACCAGTCCCTGAATAAGGAAGGACGCCATGTTTGGAGATGAGGAAGGCCCTCAAGGAGATACATTGGCCCAGTGGCTGCAACCCTGAGCTCAAGCATGGGAACAGCTGTGAGGATGGCGCAGGCCTGGGCAGGGTTGTGTTCTGGTGTACATTGGGTCATTATGGGTCGGAACTGATCCGATGGCTCCTAACAAGCGCACGCATTATTTGTGCATTCATGCAACACAGCCATTTACGTCACAGTCATCCATTCCTTTCATCGGGCAAGCTGTGCAGGAGGCGAGGGCAATGAGGTAGGGAGAGCCCCTGCCATCATGGAGTTTAGCAAGGAAGGTAGGCAAGGTCTTGGAGAATGGTAAGGATCATTGGTAATGGAAAGGCACAGGATGATATTGGAATTCTCAGCTGGGGTGAGGCAGGGCCCTAAACTGCTGTGGATCAGGGAGGCCCTTCTGAAGGAAATAAAGGTTAGACTAAGACTGAAGGATGAACAGTACCTGACCAAAGGAGGTGGAAGACAAAAGGACTGGCAGATGTGGCCTGTTGACACTCACTATCCACCCCAACCTTCTGCGAGTGTGCAGAATCTGGAAAGCCCCAAACTACAGTTCCCAAATACCTTTGCTGTATAAGGAGAGACAGGTGCCAGGCACACACGGATGTGTCACCGAAATTGCCTACACTTTGGATCCTGACTCTGCCATCGTGCTATTTGGGTCTTTGGGGAAGCAGAGACTGAGACACATTAGGTTTATTGGGAGGAGTACTAGTGAAAGGACAAGGGGAGGAAGCTGTCTGGTAAACACTCACCGAGGTCTCTCCCTGCCTGATGGCAACATCAGTAGAGCGTGCTCCTTAAGGGGGTCCTACTTGGGGTGGAAATGCTTGAAACCTCCTGGCCCAGTCATTGACTGGGGTCATACAAAGGAACAAGAACAGAGGGCGACCAGAAAGAACAAACAACAGGAGGCGATCGGCCCACCTTGCAGCTGGGCAAGAAGTCTTTTTTTGAGGGGAACAAACGAAGAGCACCGCTGGCCCCCAAAGCCACCATTAGCGACGTGATCTTGTGGCATTTCACCTTTCTATGCGCCAGCACATTTTATTTGCAAAATAAATACCTTAATAACAACCTTATTGCGTTATTGGGACAATTATGTGGACTGACTAATGAATAGTGCTTAGGAACAGTGTCTGGCTCATAGTAGGTGCTCATTACGTGTTAGCTGTGATTATCAATCGAGTCCCTGGCGGTGCACTGAGTTAACATGTTCCGCTTCCGGTTGTAATTTTGAGACCACCCAGAGATCATCCACTTCTGAGAAGGCGGCCACTGCAACCTCAATGGAGCACAGTTCTATTCTGGCACAGTGAGGTTTCCCAGGAGTCCAATCGATAGCAATTGGTCTGACACTGATCATGGACGTTGCACCAGACCTATAGGATCTGCCCAATGTACATTCTGGAAGAGACACAGAAGGACATTACAAAGGGTAGGAGAACATGCATGTAAGTAGAAGTTCTGAAGTTTTCTGTCCTCTAATCAGTCGAATGGCAGATTCCAGTTTTAGACTCTGGTCTGGGCAGGGAATGACCGCCACCGTGACTGAAGTGGCGGCAGTGGGTCTAGGAAGATGTGCATAGATTCAGCATGCATTCTCTTTTCAAAATGTTTTTACATGGTGGGACTTGCAGTGGGGAGAGAAAGAAGGGTTGAGGCTGATTCCAGGCCTTGGACTCAGCGGCTCGGAGGATGACCAGATGCGGGGCAGTGCCAGCGGAGGAACAGCCTAGACCTTTGTTCTTGTTCGCGCACAAGCAGGCGGGGATGTCTGTGAGGCGATGCAGAAGTCAAGGACGCGATTGGACACGAGTGCTCCTCATCTAGATCTGAGCTCAAGATAGACGTTGGGTTATTATGGTAAGACAGTATTTAAATGCCTGAGAATGGATGAGAGAACATGACGCGAGGCCAGCCTCCTCCCTCGCCCTCTTCTCCCAGACACATTCCAACGTTGCCACCACCTGTCCTTGGACTGTCTGTCTGTCCTTCATCTAATTTGCTGCCCCTGTCCAGTCAGTCACTCGAGCCTAGCCCCGCGCTGGGGCCCCAGGCCGCTCTTTCCACATGTACACCCGCCTCTGAAGTAAAATGGGGGGAAAAATTAAGGATCTGACTCAGATAACGCTGATTTCATTTTTTTGTAAAAATACCTATATGGCTCTCGAATCATTTTTGAATTGTTGAGAGGAGCAGGATTGGCTTTTCCATCTCAAAAGTCTGCTGATTCATGACGTAGGCAATGGCACCAGCCACCCTCACCGGTTTTCCTTGCCCCTCTCTTGCCCCTTCTCCCCTCCTTTCCCCCATGCCTATTTAAACCAGCCTCCAAGTGATTTTCCAGACCCTAATCTAATCATGTCAACTCAAAACGCACTTTCTTAAAATTCATCAATCAGTTCCCATTGCAGTCGGGATAAATAACATGGGTTTGGTTTTGTTTTTGCCTTCCCTAAGCTACTTCTTGGCTAGCTGTTCATAGTCTGTCCTTAGCTTGCTTCTCTGGCTCATTCCTTTTTGATCACTGGTATGTACTTTATAGTCCACTTATATCAAAGTATGTGCTAGTGCCGATGCCCTCCATGCTACCTCATGCCATGCAGCCTCAGTGGGTTCCTCTCACTCTGAAAACAAAATCTACACTCAAGAGAAGTAAAGCTGCACCAGAGAGACTCTGGAGCCCTGGTGTCATAATGGATTGTATGTTAGGCTGCTAACCTCATGGTCAGCAGTTCGAAACCACCAACCTCTCTGCAGGAGGAAGATGAAGCGTTCTGCTCCTATAAAGATTCACAGCATTAGGAATCAAAAGGGGGTAGTTCTGTTCTGCTCCACAGGGTCACTGAGAGTCAGCATCGACTGGATGGCAGTCAGTGCGAGTCGAGAAGTACTCTCATTCAGTTGATGAGCAACTGGATAGGTGGGTGGTCCATGAGTAAATGGATGTATGAATCATAGATAACTTGCTTTATATCACTAGGCCCTTATATAGAGAACCCAGGACTCCCAGCAAGATCTACTGACTACTCCCTCCATGTGTCTTCTGGATTGAAAAACCAGTTTGCCAACTTCCCAACGTTCCCAGATGTTTTTCACCCTGGAAAGCTTTCTCAGGGGGTAATTATGTACCTTGAGAATTCCCAGCTTCCCAGATATGGAGATCTACTTTCCAAGGCGTGCAGAGCAGTAATTTGTCCGGTTGGCTTCACAGTGCCCGGTGTTGTGTAGACCCAGCTAATTAAGGGCCATGTTACAATTACAGAAAATGACAAGGCAGCAGTATGAATTCTGTTTTGTTCCCTGCCTTTTCTGGGAGAAGAACTTGCTTGGTATTATGGCTTTTAACATAGGTTCTGTTTTTTGGCATAAAATTCACATAACATTCAATTAAGTGGTTCAATCACATTAAGAAGAGCTGTGAAATGATCTGCATAGTCATTTTTAGGACATTTTCTTTTTTCTTGTAGTGAATGCTGTTAGCGTCTCATTTCCCTGAACTGTGCCTGCCCTTGTCCCTATGTAATTATTAATCTAGTTACTATTTCAATAGATTTACCTATCCTGGATTTCATACATGGAAAAGCATACAAAACAAAATAAAAAACACATCAACAAAATCCAACAATCAAAAAAACAACCCAGCAATAATGACAAAATAGAACAAACCCCAATCAAAAAGAAAGCAGAAATCCCCTCCCAGGGGGATGGGCAACAGAAAAGTGGGTGAAGGGAGACATCGGTCAGTGTAAGACATGAAAAAATAACAATAATGTATAAATTATCAAGGGTTCATGAGGGAGGGAGGGGAAATGAGGAACTGATATCAAGGGCTCAAGTAGAAAGAAAACGTTTTGAAAATGATGATGGCAACAAATGTACAAATGTGCTTGACACAATGGATGGATGTATGGATTGTGATAAAAGTTATATGAGCCCCCAATAAAATAAAAAAAGAAAGGATAAAATAATAAAGTCTAGCACAAATTTACAATGAGTCAAAAGGAAGATTTCATAATAGTTACATTTTAACGTAATTTCATCTGCAAGAATCCACTTTCCATTGCATTCTGCATGACAACAAGGCCATTCACACCCCTGGTCTATGGTCAGACAGGATCCCCCAGGGAATTAATCAATCTGTGTTGCCCTCTACTTAAAAAATAACTAAAACTGGAATGACTTCTAAATGTGTCAAAAGGAGATCAAATGATAAGGTTTTAGCCTAACAATATCTGTCATTATCAAGTTTACAATGCAATCTAATAAGAACGCTATTCACACCCCTTTCACCGGAGGATTTTATCTCTGTCTGGACCTCAGCAAATGGGTTTTGAGCATCCATTGTCATCCATAGCCTTCATTGTTTTTCAGCCCAGTTTTTCTGTGAGCCTTTCCCAGTCCTCTCCAGTATTCAGCTACTCTAGCAGAGACCTAAACTGACAGTAGTTTAAACAAAACCAAACTCACTAATATTAAATGGATTTTGACTCAGGACATAGTAGAATTGCTTCCTAGGGTTTCTGAGACTAAAGTTTTATGGGAGCAGACAGCCTTATTTCCATCCTTTGGAATAGTTGGTGGGTTTGAAGCATTACTCTCATGGCTGGTAGCCCAATGATTAACCCACAGCATCACCAAGGATAAACACCTGGTGTTATCCTTTAGCATACACGCCAAAACTCCAAACCAAACTGACTGCCCTTGAAGCAAGTCTACCAATGCTTCCCTAACAGGGCTACCAGAGCGCCTTTCAGCTGTTGAAAGATTAGTGTATTTCTCACGCATGGGACAACTTGGGTATGGGCAGCCAAGGTTTGTCCAGAAGCTCCACAGTTTCAGGATGCCTCTCTGGTGGCTTCAAAGAGCACTTTTCTTGTTCAGAGAGGCAATGCCACTCAATACCTGGTCTGCCCTTTGTCCAGCAAGAGGGACCTGAAAGAGAAGGGAAGGGCATGTCACTTTTCTCAGCAGGGCCCACAAATTGTACCATGATAATAAATGATTTTATTGGGGGCTCTTACAGCTATTATAACAATCCATACATCAATTTATGTGGAAATTAAAAATTTTAAAACCTTTTGTTCTTTTGAGTATTCCCCTGAACTGTCAAGGAATTATCATCTATTTTATTTAGGTTTTCATTTTTGCAAATTCCACCCAGAATCTAAATTCAATTGGAAACCAATAAACACTAGTTGAAATCCAAAGGGGTAGATCATTCAGATTGACTCCATTAAGTATGCAACCCTGAAGCAAAGCTTTCCTTCATTTAAAAGGGGGGGGGAAAAGAAAATTCTTAATATGGCTCTTCTATCCACTTCTCCATAACTCACACCTAAGGATTGGGGGGGGGATCGTGCAAATAAGTTGTAGAGGACTCTACCGTGGGGACTGGTCAGTTTAGCCTTTCTCCTAGCCATAAGAAGGTGACACATCAGAAGCAGAGAGAATTCCTGGGACCATGAAGGGGAAAGAGACACCCCAGAAGCACATTTTAAGAAATCATTTTATTGGGAGCTCATACAACTCTTATCACCATTCATACATACATCAATTTTATAAAGCAAATTTGTACATTCGTTACTCTCATCATTCTCCACGTAAGCCCCTGGCATCAACTTCTTATTTTGCTCCTCCCTCCCCACACCCCCTCCCTCAAGAACCCTTGATAATTTATGAATTATTATTTTGCCATATCTTACACTGTCTGACTCCCTTCACCCACTTTTCTGTTGTCCGTCCCCCAGGGAGGAGGTTATAGGTAGATCCTTGTAATCGGTTACCCCTCTCTACCCCACCCTCCCTCCACCTTCCCAGTATCGCCACGCTCAGCCCTGGTCCTGAAGGGATCATCTATCCTGGATACCCTGTGTTTCCAGTTCCTATATGTACCAGTGTACATCCTCTGGTCTAGCCAGATTTGCAAGGTAGAATTTGGATCATGATAGTGGTGGGTAGAGGGGGGAAGTATTTAGGAACTAGAGGAAAGTTGTGTGTTTCATCGTTCCTACACTGCACCCTGACTGGCTCGTCTCCTTCCCATGACCCTTCTGTAAGGGAATGTCGAGTAGCCTGCAGATGGGCTTTGGGTCCGCACTCCACACTGCCCCTCGTTCACAATGATATGATTTTTTGTTCTTTGATGCCTGATACCTGATCCCTTCGACATCTTGCGATCACACAGGCTAGTGTGCTTCTTCCATGTGAACTTTGTTGCTTCTGAGCTAGATGGCCATTTTTTTACCTCCAAGCCTTTAAGACCCCAGATGCTATATCTTTTGATAGCCGGGCACCATCAGCTTTCTTCATCACATTTGCTTATGCACCCATTGGGAGTAGAAATTCCATCTTTCTACTGAAGAGTGGCTTATGGTTTCAAACAACTGGACTTGCAGATTGAAGCCAAACACCACTACACCTCCTGGGCTCCTTCCGGATATAAACCTCCATAATTGTGAATATTGTCTGTGAGTTGTCTGTGGTCATTGGGATGGATTATTGAGCTTAGCAGAGAAACGGAGCGCTGTGGGAGTGGTGATTGGTGTCAGAATAGCGTGAACTAAGGATGAAGGGTAGAGGCAGGCGCGGCTGGCGATTGCCTTGTGGAAGTCAGCCTTGGGCTGCTGTGGAGATGGATTCTTCTCCTCCTTGCCTAAAGCCTGAGGAGGTCAGATGGGGCCACCTCTGTTTCCACAAACAGCTGAGTGGCCACTGTAGAGCACAAGTCAGGGCTTATCACTCCATGAAAGATGTCATGGGATTCAATAAATATTTGACTTCTAACTCCCAACACATGAGAATTAGGATCATGATCTGTACCACCCGGGACTTAAGAGAATATTTAGCCTGTTTTTCAAAATTATTTTGCACACACACACACACAGTTTGAGAAAGTCTTATGAGGAATCTTAGTAAATGGGTGTGAACGGATGAAAACTAGCGCCTCTGGTTGAAATCAGGGATGCTTCATTGACCCATTTGCTTTCTCTCCTCCATCTCATCCCAAAGGGAATGCAGATTCTGAGTGAACATTTGGGATCACAGTTTGCACACAACTGATTGTGGCATATCCTCTTCTTTTTCCTGATTTGGTGGGGGGTGGGGGGGGGGGTGTTTCTGAGGGCCAGGAAACAAAGGGAATTGCCATTGTGTGGCCCTGAGATGAGTACTTCCAAGATGTGCAAACTTGCTCAAAGTTACCAAGCAATTTATTGGCAGAGTTGAGGCTGGAAGCACAACTGCTAGCTTGTAAACAGCACAGAAGATGGGCTCGCTCCAGCGTACGAAGCCAGAGCCAGCAGCATCTGGGTCTGTGTGGGCCATGCAGCAGCGTGGTCTTGAGATAACTCACATCTTCTTAAACCAACTTGACTCCACCCATGTTTCAGGGGTTCCACACTCACAGTTGGCTTTTGTTTTGTGGACACTCAAGTATGGGGTGTGTTGGGAGGAGTTCTTGGCTTGAACCAATCTAGCTCCGAAAACATGGGCAAGTCTTCTATTTATGCTAAGCATACTTACTTTGAAGGGTTGCCGTGAGATCTGAATGAGACAAGGTCTTAAAACAGCAGTAGTGAGGCCTCTCAAAACCAAACCTACCCCACTGTCGTGGAGTTCCTTCTGACTCATAGTGACCCAGTAGGGTGGCATAGGATTGCCACACAGGGTTTCCGAGCCTGTGAATCTTGAAACCAGCAGGCGGCCGCATCTGTCCCCTGCAGAGTGGATGGGTTTGAGCCGATGGTTCCCAGCTGCACAGTAAACCACGGCTCCGCTGGGGCTCCTCAGACAGATCTGAGAAATGGCTTTTGCTGTTATAGGCAGAGAATTTTTGCCAAATTCTAGTACCCTTGAGGGACTCATCAGCTAAAGGGACTCACCAGGACAAGAAAGAGAGGTCAGAATACCAGCTGCCTGTCCTTGACCCTGGAGAGCAGGGTAAACGGTGTGTTCAGTAGGAGCTGCCAAAGCTAAGCCTGGCTCATCCTCTTAGAATAAAATGTAGAGAACCCAACGTGAGGGATAGCGTAGGCTTGAGGCTGTCTGCTGTAGACAGGGCTTCTCAAGTATAAACGGTCATTGGAATCTCAGGGGGCTCTTGTTACAGATCTGGGGTAGGGTGATCAGTTTATAGTTGACTAGGAGTTGAAATGTGGGTGTTTCAAAGCCAACCATCAGCCCCACAGAAGGAAAGGCCTAATGTCCTGCTTGGTTAGATTTCTGGCAAGAAAACCCTTTGGATGAAAGGCTGCCTCTTTTGGCCACGAGACCAGCAGAACTGGACAGTGCACGGCAACATTACTGAGCGTTTGATAGAAGGTTCTACGGAGGAATCCAGACCAAACGTAGAATACAATTTCAGATTCGCCCAAAATCCAGACTTTGTGGAGCCACAGAGGGTGGATGAACCCCTGAAACGATTTCCCTAAAATAGTCTTTGAACCTTAAATCAAAAGTAGCTCCTAAAGTCTTCTTAAAACCAAACGATAGGTTTGCTTCACTAGTGTACAATGGCCACACGGCGCTTATCTATGTGGGATCAAATTGACAGCAGCAACTTGGAAAAATAGCTAACCACCTTAGGGAGTAGTGAGCTTATGTGAACAGAGGAGGAATGAATGACTCAGAGAAGGGAGATGAGGATGGCTCTGCAACTCCAAGAATGCAATTAGGACTACTGACATGGACAGACATGCAGAAACTCGAACTGGATGGTGTTTACGCTGTGTGTGTGCTCCATACAGCAACAACAAAATACTAAAACTAAAAAGGAACCCTCTGGAGTTCTATTCTATAAGGCATGGGCTCGCCATGAGTCCCAACCAGCTCTACAGCACGGTGCAACAGCACACTGGATCTCGTGAAAAGGAAGGCATTCTGCATCAAGAGGCTTGGGGAGGGGCGTGAGGTTCCCCAACTTTACTTCAAGGTGATGCTTATAACACTTAATAACAAGGATGCCAAAGGAAGAGGCTTCAGTGATGCAGGGGTCAATCCGGTCTGTATTGCACCTAGTAACTGTAAACCTCAGGCAGGGCCTTGGGTCCTTTATGTTAGACATGTAGCTAATATTACCAACTTTGCAGCTAGGCTTCTAACATCCAGAACTTCCTGTCTCTTTCCCCCCACGTGGAACACAAGACTAGGAACACTTGGTGTAGAATGATTTCCAACAGAGTGGTCAAAGTGCTTTCCTAGCCCTTTCCTTCTCTTTCCCACCAATTTCTATAGTGGCGTAGTTGGTAACTTGTTGGATTGCTACCTGCAAGGTCAGTAGTTCAAAACCAGCAGCCACTCCATGGGAGAAAGATGAGGCTTTCTACTCCCATAAAGATTAACAGTCTTGGAAATCTACCGGGGCAGTCCTAATTAGTCCTAGAGGGTCACTTTGAGCCAGAATTGTCTTGATGGGAGGGACTCAGCTCCTCCCACTTCCTGCATTTTGCTATCCTCACTTCTCTGTAAACAGCGATAATACTGGCCTTTCAGGTTTGTTGAGAGGATTAAGTGAGTTACCAGGTGTTCCCAAGAACAATTACAGTAAGAACCTGGCTGTAAAGGTCTTACTTACAGATAGTTCCTGTTGTTGGGTGCTGTTGATTTGGTTCCAACTCACAGTGACCACAGAATGAAACATTGCTGGTCGTTCACACTCCTCACAGTGCTGTTTCAGTCTATGGTGCAGTCACTATGTCGCTCCTCCTCGTGACGGTCTTCCCGCTCTCCACTGCTCCTCGACTCGACCAAGCACGGTGTCCTTCCCTACAGAGTGATGTCTCCTGAGAACAGGTCCAAAGTATATGAGACAAAGTCACACCCTCCTTGCTCCTAAGGGACATTCAGGTTGTACTTCTCCCAAAAGATATTTGTTTGTTCATCTGGCAGTATTTTCAATACTCTTTACCAAAACCGTAATTCAAATACATCAATCCTTCCTTGACCTTCCTTATTCAATGCTCAACTTTCACCCGCATATGAGGTCATTGACAAGAGCATGGCTTGGGTCAAGTGCATCCTGGTCTTCAAAGTGATATCCTTGCTCTTCAACACTTTAAAGAGGTCTTGTGCAGCAAATGTGCCTAATGCAATTTGCCCTTTGCTTTCTTGACTGCTTCTTCCACGAGCCTTCATTGTGGATTCACGCAAAGTGAAATCCTTGACAGCAATCTCCTCTCTGTTTAGCATGATGTAATGTATTGGTATAATTGTGAGGATTTGTTTGTTTGTTGCTTTTACATTCACTTGTAATCCATACGGAAGGTGTTAGTACTGGATCATCAGCAAATGCTTCGAGTCTTCATTGCTTTCAGCGAACAAGGCTATGTCACCGTCAGATCGGAAGTTGTTAATAAGCCTTCCTCCAATCCTGATGCCAAGGTCTTCACATAGGCCAGTTTCTCGGCCTATTGCTCAGCATACGGTTTGTACTCTTTCTTGCCTTTTAATGCTATCTGCATTTGCCCCACTTTGCGAGGTTGGAGCCCTGGTGACTACGGTTATAGGCTGGACTCTAAAACCTCAAGCTGCTCCAAGGGAGAAAGACAAGCTTTCTACTCCTGGAAAGGCTAATAGCAGGCATCCTCAAACTGCGGCCCGCGGGCCCCATGCGGCCTGCCGAGGACATTTATTCGTCCTGCTGGGTGTTTTTGCCCATTTGGTTTTTTACTTCAAAATAAGATATGTGCAGTGTGCATAGGAATTTGTTCATAGTTTTTTTTTTAACTATAGTCCGGCCCTCCAACGGGTCTGAGGGACAGTGAACTGGCCCCTTGTTTTAAAAGTTTGAGGACCCCAGGCTTACAGCCTCAGAAACCCAGAGGAACAGTTCTACCCCCTCCTGGAGGGCCAGAATGGACTTGATGGCAGTGAGTTTGTTTCTTGTTCGGTTGGCTGAATGGGATTAAACTAATCACCACTCACAACAAACTCTTTTTCACAAGCACCTTCATCTCCTGCCTCTGCAGCTTTGAAACCACTCAAAGGGCTTTGAGCCTTTGCTTGCACTCATCCACCGCCATGAGTTGGTCCAAACTCACGGTGACCCTGTGAAACCGAGAATGGAAACTTAGGGCTTCGGAGACGATGCACCTTCTGGGGAGCAGAAAAGTGCACCTTTGTCCCTGAGAGCAGCTGGCTGGGCTGGGGTTCGTGAAGATGCTGGGCAGGTGAGTAGCAGCCCAGCACATCACCACCTACCTCACCGGCGCTCCTTGCTCGCATTAAACCCAACTCCACACCTCACTGCCCTCTAGTCGGTTCTGACTCACAGAGACCTGTAGACAGAGAAGCACAGCTCCCTGGGGGCCTGCCCTGTACACCCTGCCCCGGCTACTCTCCCTGCTCACACTGCCCACAAGCCTTGGGATTCGCCCTTGGCTCCCTTTCAGATGGCTCTGGGCTTGTATCAGCTCAAGTCACTGACAACCACCTGACCGAGGGGTCTGCTGGCACCCCTTTCCGTGGTAAACCCATTGCGAAGGGGACCGGGAGCGCAGGCTTGCTGGGTCAAAACGAACACCCAGCGATGACCCACCTTGCAGAAGAGGCAACACAAGCCGCCTGTCTGCTTCCTGTGTGAGCAAGAAGGGCCATCACACGGGAACGCTTGAATGCTGTAAAGTGTGTTCTCAGTGAATGAGCACACTCACTTGTCTTGCCTCAGCCACTCCTTGGTGATGGAGCAATTGTTATTGTTTCCCCTTAGAGTTGAGTAAACTGAGGCGCCCACTCCGAGCCCCAGAGCTGGCAAGAGGCAAGCTTCAAACACAGATCGTGGAGATGTCATCTCTGTTCTAGACTCGAGCCTTTGGCCTGAGCGGGTGTAACTGTGTGCTGTGGTCTGAGTAAGTTATTTATTTGCTTCCATGTCTGATCTGTGGCAGGAAATGACATGAGCATCCTGATGCAGACAGGAAATGGTTGAGAGCGGGCTTTGAAAAAAGACAGGAGTGTGGGTGGAATCCCAGCCGTGCCTGTGACTCTCCTCTAAATGACCTCACCCATCCATCCAACCCAATCCAACCCCATCCAATCCAAAACACTGGCCACCTGACAGGCTTGTTGAAGGACTGCGTATGCGGTGCACTTATCCCAGTGGCCTGCCCAAGAAGGCTCGAACATAATTCTTAATACTACACTTGACTCCAGACTCTCCTGGGAGCTTCTCAGATTCATCACCCTGAATGGCACTTGGCTTCCTCTTCTTTCAGATGGGAATGACACCTACCTCTCTTTGCTTTTATAAGTATTCAACAGCCTCATGTGGGTGAAAGGAGCCAGCACAAGACTTGACACAGACCATGGACCCTGGGGGACATTTCTCACAAAGCTTGGCTTCCCTTTCTGTGAAGGCACCAAATGAGTGCACCACTCAGACCTGCCTTGCTTCCTTCTACCTCTGGGGAGTTGAAGTGAGTCCGTATGATAAATTTGGGAAGAATAAGCGAGCATCCTCATTCAGCTCTGCTAGCTTCTTCTTGGGAGCTGGCCTACCTGCTCCCACTGAGTCAATTCTGACTTACAGGACAAAGCAGAACTGCCCCCAGGAGTTTCTGAGACTGTTATTCTATATGCGAGTACAAACTCTCCTCTTTCTCCTGTGGAGGAGCTGGTGGATTTGAACTGCTGGCCTTGGGGTTAGCAGCCCAATGTGTAAACCACTGTGCCACCAGGGCTCCACACAGGGAACACACTTTCTATTGTGAGTCTTTCTCCTTTTCCCTCACCTAACTCTTAGTGCTCCCTCACCTGGTGGACATCTGCTTAATACTGTGCTTCCCTGGCAGACCCATCTGGTCCTCAAACCAAGCGAGATCTCCCAAAGTAACATATCTGTGGAAAAGGTGACATTTGACCCCTGTCTAGACTCTGGATTTATTTCTCAAATTAATCAGGCCCTGACTGAGGAAGAAACTCACTGCCATCAAGTCCATGCTGACTCACAGTGAGCCTGTAGGAGAGGGTAGAACTGCCCCTAGGATTTCCCATGACTGTAACTCTTTCAGGGAGGAAAAGGCGGTCTTTCCCCCAGGAGCGGCTGATTTTTGGAACAGCTGGCCTTGCCGTCAGCAGCAGCCCAACGTGTACCCACGACACCACCAGGGCTCCTTGACTGGGGGAAGAGAAGGACTATTTATTGGTCCTTCCTTGAAGAATCAGTAAAGGATGTGTGCCTTCTGCCCAGTTTTCTCTGTGTTCACCCCGGAAGCTGCCATGTCCCAGGGACTGAGCTAGAGATTAAGAAATAAATGAGAAAGTGCCTGGCCATCCTGAGCCCAGGCTTGCTGTGCAGAAGACAGGTGTGGGAACAGACACTAGCAATGCCGTGTGCAAAGAGCGGTGGGAGTGACCCTTAGAGGTACTGATGGAGCCCACAAGATAGAGGTGCTTCCAAGGTACAACTCTCACGTTCCATGCAGGAGACCCAGGCTCAGGTTCAGCCCAGTACCCGTCAGGTACAGCCACCACCCATCTGCCTCCCGGCAGAGGCGTGCATGTGGCTATGATGTTGAATGGGTCCCAGTGAAGCCTCCAGAATATGACAGACTAGGAAGAAAGGCCTGGAACTCTACTTCTGAAATCCCTGTGGGTTCCCAGTGTGTGGTTGTCAGCTGCTCATGAGGATGGTGTAGGACAGGGCAGCATGCAGGCTGTCACCATGACTTAGGGGTGGACAACCGTAATTGTGTGTCAGACACTTTGTAGGAAACCCTTTTAGAGCTGCTTGCTGTTTGAGTGTGCTGGCCCCCGGGGAAGCTTCAGGTCAAGGGGTGAGGCCTGGGGGACCAGTATTTGTTGGTGCCAGACACCAGTACAAAGAACGGATGCCTCACGGAAGGGGCTTGCAGGGTCTGTTCACTTGTCCCACCATTCGTCCATCCCTTTGTGTATGTACATTGAGTTATAGGGCCCACCTACCTGTTCTCTGTAGAAGGCACCTGGCAGCCAAAGAGGTGAGCAGATTCTCCCAGAATCCTACGCCAAGTTGCTTGAACTTCAGATTCCATTTCTCTTTTTCACCATCTCTCCACTGGGAATTCTGTCCTCTCAAGGATTTTTACTGCCCCCAAAGACATGTTGCACTGGGTAAGCCTGCTGCACAAGACCTCTTCACAGAATCAGAGGGCTGAAGTGAGCCTGACCCAGGCCATGGTATTTTCAGTCGCTTCATATGCGTGCTAAAGTTGGACCTTGAATAAAGAAGACCAAAGAAGAATTGCTACATTTGAATTGTGATGCTGGAGAAGATTATTGAAAGTACCCTGAACTGCCAAGAGGAAAAACCCATCTGTTGGAAAAAGAACAGCCAGGAAGCTCTTCAGAAGTGAGGATGGCCAGACTTTGTCTCAGTATTTTGGACGTGTTGTCAGGAGAGACCAGTCCCTGGAGACGGACATCGTGCTTGGTAAAGGGGAGGGGTGGCAAGACAGAGGCAGGCCCTCCACAAGATGGGCGGACACTCTGACTGCAACCGTGAGCTCAGGCAGGATTCTTGTGCATAGGGGCACGATGGGTGGAAACAGACCCCAGGGGACCCAGGTAGGAGCCCTAAGAGTTGAGTAAATTTTCAAAGGATTTGACACGTGGCCATCAGAGTGAAGAGGTGGGCCACAGGTCCCCACGGCACGGCTCTTGCCTGTCTTTGCTGTTGCCATCCTGGGAGAACTGTCAGGAGCTTTTCTCCCCACCTCCCACCCCCACCCACTTCACCCAGCCTTTGCTGCTGCCAGAACTTGGCTTTCTTCCTCAGCAGCAAATGGCTAGAGTCGGGATCTGGGTGTGTAACGATGTGTATCTAAATGATAATGGCCCACAGCTTTGAAAAAGCAAAATGCTGAGTGAATGACTGTTATTAGGCCCTCTTCAGAAGTAAGAGGGATCCTATCTCACAGGCAAAGTGTGGGATCTGCCCTTCGGAGGGTCAGAGATGATGAGGCCAGCACGTGATGGAAGAGATCTTTAAAAAGTGAAAATTCTCACATTTGTTTAGGATGCAGTTTGCAGTGTGTTTTCAAGTGTGTCATGCACCAGTGCCTCACAGCCACATCTTAAAGCAGATGTTTCTAGTTTTCAGCTTTTAAAAGACACTGAGGTTCTGAGATGTTGAATGATGTTCCCACGTTCCATACCTGACCAAGCTCATTGCCACAGAATAATGATGGGCCGCCCCGTGTGCTGCTGGGACTAACTGTTTACAGGAGCAGAAAGCTCCATCTTGGAACAGCTGGTGGTTTCGAACTGTTGACTTTTTGGATCGCAGCCCAATTCATTACCACCACGCCACCAGGACTCCTGCAAGTTCCCTACGTAGTAGATGACAAGTAGAATTTGAACCCATGCCTTCTATTTTTAAATCGTGGACACTTTTCTGTGAGCCAGCAGGTGCCAAATACTAGAGACACCACGATAGCACCCCCAGAGTAGAGTCACTCCTGACTCATAGCAACCCTACAGGGAGAACGATAGACAGAGCACAACCACCCCATCGAGGTTCGAAGGCTGGAATTATCTCTGTGGGAGAAAGACAACCTCATATTTCTCCCATGGGATGGCTGGTGGGTTTGAACCTCCAGCCTTGCAGTCGGCAGTCCAATCAACGTTTAGCCCACTGCACCACTGGGGCTAGACATCCTTCAATATCAGCCCTTGGCTGTTTAAGTAGGAACATTTGGTGAGATTGTTAAAAACACAGATTGCTTGGCTTTCTACCCCTCAAATTCTTGGTTCAGTAGTTCAATGTTGCTTGCAACTCACCAATCTATAAATGTATTAAAAGCCAGATAAGTTCTCCTGTGCAGTCAGGTTTCATGTATTAATTCAATAAATATACACGAAACCCCAGCCCTACTATGTTATCAGAGCCATGGCGAGGGACACAATCACAGAGAACACAATGGACAGTCTCTATCTTCCTGGCGGGGTCGTGGTGGCCCCGTGGTAGGAATCTCGCCTTCCATGCAGGAGCGGTCCTATCCCCACCACTGTACCTCGTGCTCAGCCACCACGGGTCTCTCAGTAGAGGCTGTCTTGGTTCGTTGATGCTCAGCAGGATTCGGTGGCACTTGTAGGAAGAAAGGCCTGGCAATCCATGTCTGAAAATGAGCTGAGGAAACCCTACGGATCCACAGCTGATCATGGGGTGGGCAGGCTCGGGCAGCATTTCAGTTCCTCTGGACATGGGGTTGCCGTGAGGCAGTGCAAGCAGACGTGATGGCCGCTGGCATCAGGAACAACATCCTGCGGTCTCTTCTAATCTCGCAAGTGAGATCAGCATCGCAACAGCAATAAAAATAAACAGGTATCTTAACATTATGTGATAAATGTAGGGGAGGAATAAAAGGGGGGGGTGCTTAGAGAGGTTAACATGTGATTTAGATAGGGGAAGAGAGAAACATCCTGTAAGGATACAGCATTGAGACAGATATCCCAAAGGGTGAGATGACCTCGCTAGGTCAAAGGCATGGAAGGCGGCTGAGGCAGAGAGAGCAGTATGCATTGAAGTGGTTCATTGTGTTTCAGGAGCTGGAAGGCAGCTCTTATGTCTGGAGGCTGGCCACCAAAGGGGACCAGGGAGTGTGACAAGGTATTTGCGGTAGTGGACAGCCCATGGACCACAGTGAGAGAAATCGTTAAATTTTAAATACAATGGAAAACCAATTGAGCACTTCATTGGAGAGACTGTCAATCCGATTTGCATTAACCAGAGTTCCGTATGGAGGAGGAGAAAGTGAAGAAGGGAGAAGAGCGCTGGGGAGGTGTGTTGGGTGGCTAACGAGCTGGTAGTGCCGCTGGGTATGCACTGAACTGCTAAGCACAAGGCCAGTGGTGTAAACGCTCCTGCCGCCCAGAGGGAGCCAGGTGAGAGGGTCTGCTCCTGTGCAGATGAACAGACCTGCAACCCCAGGGAGCCGTTCCCCTCTATCTTAGAGAGTTTCTGTGAGCCCCCAGAGGGCAGCAGGCTTGGTTTAGGTTGCATGGTTAACGAGCTTGGTGGCATGGGGGCTTCGTGCTTGGGTACTAAGCACACCAGCTACTCCCCAGGAGACAGGGTTAGCAGTGTGCTTTGGTGGATTACTTACAAGCTTGGAGACCCCACGAAGCAGTTCTACTCTACTCTGCTCAGTAGGGTCAGAATCCATCCTACTGCAAGCGGTGGTTACCTAGTGACCTACTTCCCTAAGGTCACAGCCACTGAAAACCCTGGGGAACATGTGATCCCGGCACACGTGCAGTCACCGTGGGTCAGAGTCCTCTCCCCGGTAATTGGCGTGCTGCTTGTTTGTTAGTGCAGGTGGTTACATCAGGAGTCCAGGTCAGAGACGACGATGCCTTGGACCAGTGTGGTGAAAGAAGGGTTGGAAGGAAGCAGATGGAGCCAAGGAGGATTTTGCTGAGAGAAGGAACTGAAGCAGGTAATAAGCGAGGGGGCGCTAATAAGAAGGGCCATGAGTTTGGGGCACAAGTAACAGAGTAGATTGAGGGGCCATTTGATGAGGGACCAGTGTGGAGGTAGGCTTTGTTTGCGGCCATAGATTTGGAGTATAATTTTTGGCAGGCGGTGTTTGAGATAGCCATTAGATATTCTCCCGAAGGTGTCAGTCTTGGAGGGAGATAACCAGTGTTAGCATTTCCAGCACAGAAATGGCAGTGGTGTGGATGCGATCTCTTGGGGAGAGAGTGCGTGCTGAGAGCACGAGAGCGGCATGGTGGAGCCCCAGGGCTGTGGTCTATTGAGGAGGCCCGCTGTGGCCATTTGACTGACAAGAGGCTCAGGTAAGGGTGCTGTGATAGTGTGTGTCTGCTTATTTACCTAACAACGTGCCTGATTGGAATATAAGGTCTTCAAGGGTGAAGGAAAGAATCATAACTCCTTCATCCTCAAGCCCCCAATATCTAGCACATGCAGCAATTAAATGAGACCCTCTGCCAAGAGCTTTACAATCTTCACAAAACTGCACGCTGTGGCGGTTACATAATCTCCTGTCAACTTGCGAAGGGGTGGAGTCTACCCATAGCCAATGAAGCCTCTGTGTGGGCATGGCCTTTTCCTGAGGATTCTGGGAACTCCTGTCTTCCTCCAGGGAGAGGGGAGCTGCTCTCTGCTTCTCTTCTTGCTGCCAAGCCACATGGAGCTACACTGATGCAGTCAGAGCCCTGGAGTTGGAGAAGCCAAATGGAGACCCACCCAGCGCGGAGATGCTTCCACCACCACTGGATCCACAAGACTTTCCAGCCACTGCCCTCTCATCTTCCTGCATGCAGCATCATTGCATGGCTGCATGAGTCTAAAGAGGCATTTATAGAGTTGTATTGCCATATGGGGTATTATTGGACTTATGGACTTGATCTGTGCTGGGCCGGGCTGTTTTCTTAATGTACAATTGCTCTTTCATAGGAAGTTCTCTCTTACACACCTATGAGTGTCTATGAATTTGTTTCTCTAGTCCATCTGGACTAACACAATGGCCCAGAAATATATTCTCCTCACTGGACAGAAGCTTGAACTCAGCAAGGTCATCTGATTTAGTGCACCTGGGCAGTAAGTAGGACGGTCACGTAGAGAGACAAAGTCTTGCACTTGGACAGTGCCCATCTTTTCATCTTCATGCTCTGACTTGTGCAATGGTATGTCTTATTTCAGTAATCTTCCCCTGCTCAAAATGCCACAAAGCGATTCCCTTGTCTTCAAAATGCTTAAAAGTCCTTCTCCCCCTCCCTCCCTCCCTTCTTTCATGCACCTGCAGTTTACTCTCCAAGTGCTATGAAGGAGAGACTGATTTTTCTTTATTTGTGTGTATGTGTGTGTAGATAGTGAGCCATCGCAACCTTTTTTCCTACATTGATTTACAAGGTTACATCTGACATTCTTTCAATGTGTACATTTCAACATTCAATTTATTATATCCTGAGCACTATTCCTTGTCATCAGGAAAAATATTCAAACCTAGAAGGCTAGGAAAATCCAGGTACATTTGTGAAACCTAGAAAACTATTCAGATACTAGGACACCTGTAGGCCTTTTCCAAATTATCCTAAATCCATTTTGCAGCAGCAGAGTGTATGTATGCATAAATCAATAGAGAGTCTCACTCTTTAGGCTCGATTTACTACTTCCAAGCTAGATAAACCCCTCGTTGTTGTTGTTTGTTTGTTTAGTGATCTTATAGTACTCAATGAAAGCCAGATAGCTTTGGCCACATTGTATAACAACTGGTCACATCTGTATAGGAAGGTCACATTGTGACATTGCCTGTTTCTGTGTTTTTCCCTAACAAGGCAGAACATCTTGAGAATAGAGACTCTGCTTTAATTATTTCAGATCCGAAGACAGTCCTGACCGACGTCATGGTATTTTCATTCACCTCATGTGCATGTGCAATGTGGACACTGCATAAGGAAGACCAAGGAAGACTGGATGCCTTTGACCTATGTTGGTGAAGCATATTGAAAGTTGCGTGGACTGCCAAAAGAATAAACAAATCTAGTTGGAGGAAGAAGAGCCAGCAGGCTCCTTGGAAGCAGGGATGGCATGACTTCATCTCAGGGACTTGGAACGTGTTGTCAGGAGAGACCAGACCCTGCAGAAGGACGTCCTGCTTGGTGAAGTGGAGGAGCAATGAAGAAGAGGAAGGCCCTGGGATGTGATCTTGATGGACACAGTGGCTGCATCAATGGACTCAAACATAAAACAATGTGAGCATGGTGCAGGACTGGGCAGTGGTTTGTTCTGTTGTGCACAGGGTGGTTATGGGTCAGAACTGACTCGATGGCACCTAGGTTCTGGTGTGTAGTGGTTCCATTAATGAATTCATATGCATTGCTGGGTTTATCAGGTCCTGGGTGGTGCAGGCAGGTAATGTGATTGACTGCTAACCCCAAGCGGACATTTCTACTCTACCTAGCAGCACCTTAGAAGACAGGCCTGACGACCAACTCCTGAATATGAAACCAGCCACTAACACCCTTCGGAGCACAGCTCTGCTCCAGTGCACGCGGGTCGCTAGAGGGCAAACGCAACTCAAGGACAGCGGCTGCGGCGGCTTTCGTTATACTTCTTTAGATCGCCGGGCTCATCGTTACCAGGAAGGAAGGAATTGGCCACCTGGAAAAGGTATGCAATTCCAAGGATGATGTCAAGAGAAGACTTATAGTCCTACCTCCAGCCTCTAGCTTTCTTACTGTGTTGCAGCAAAACGAGGCGGGTCGGGATGAGCAGAGAGAAGCAAAAGAAATCCAGGCAACAGGAAACGCTGCCCAGGAAAGCATCAGAGAGCTCCCAGGTGGCAAAGGGGCTGTGGCCTAGAAAGCAGAGTCTCGCCTGGAGCAGGAGGCTGTGAGGCCCAGGAGCGCCAGCTCTGTCTCTAAACAAGGCAGGTGATGAGATAGATGCAAGGCCCAAGAGTGCTTGAAAACAACAATCAAAGGAGTGCACACCTTGATCTCGTTACACTGAACTTGGTGCTGTGGGCAGATGGAGGATGGGGTGGTCTACCTATGAGCCTCTCGCTCAGTGCACGGTACACGGTCAATGCTGTCATGTTGCTCATCATTGTTCCAGGCATAAGCCCATCGTTGCAGCCACTGTGTCTGTCAGTCCACCTTCTTTTCCGCTGCCCCTCTACTTCAACAAGCATGACGTCCTTCTCCAGGGACTGGTCTCTCCTGACAAGATGTCCAAAGGACGTGAGATGAAGTCTTGCCATCCTTGCTTCTAAGGGGAATCTGGCTGTACTTCTTCCGAGACAGATCTGTGTGTTCTTTTTGCAGCCATGGCACATTCCATATTCTTTGCCAGCGCCATAATTCAAATGCACCGATTCTTCTTTGGTTTTCCTTATTCAGTGACCAACTTATGAGGCCAGTGAAAATATCACAGCTCGGGTCGCCAGGCACACTTTCGTCCTCAAAGTAACATCCTTGCCTGTCAGCCCTCTATCGGGGTTTTATGCAGCCAATTACCCAATGCAACGGTTAATTTGACTTTCTGAGTGCCGCTTCCATGAACTAGTTCTCACTGCCATCATGTAATGCCGACTCTGAGTGTCCCTTTGAGTTTCCGAGACTGTAACTTTACCGGAGTGGAAGGCCCCACCTTTCTCTCCCAAAGCGGCTGGTGGTTTGGAACTGCTGACCATGCCCATCACAGCCCGATGTGTAACCACTACGCCAGCAGGGCTTCCTTTCCGTGAAATAGATAGGCACCATTTACAATGGATTTTAAAACAAAGAGCAGTAATATACGTGTATTGTTAGGACAGGAAAGTAATGGTCCAATCAAATGACTGAAGCTAAATGTGAAGGCCTCAGAAGTGTGCAAGGAGCCTGGGAATGCTATGAGAGAAGTGCTGGGCCGGGAACTAGAAGGTCAGCCGTTCAAACCCATCGGCCGCTCTTCAGGAGAACAATGAGGCTGTCTGCTCACATAAAGCCTATACGTGGTACTATGAGTCAGAATTGATTTGGGTTTGGGGACAGTGTGAGCGTAAGTGATGGGGAAAGACCTGCTGTTTTTCATTACACGCCTTGTGCCATTTGGAAACAAACCACGCAGATGCATTAGTCTGATGGCACTTTTAAGAAAGTAAGTGAGCCCCAGGCTTACCTGGATAGTCATTCCTCTAACCTGGCGAATCAACTTTCATCAACTACGTGGAAGCAGACAGACAGGTATCCTGTGCACCTGGACGGTTTGTTTGGGCCCATGAAGCCCTTTTACTGATGTCTCCATCCTGTGTTTCGGAATGGAAGGAATCCGAATGACCACTTTGGGTTGATGGCGGCAGCCCCTGTGACTATGTGTCGGAGGCGATTGTGTCTCATGTTGACACCAGCTCTTTAAGCTGGGTGTTAGGGTCCCCATTGTACAAACGAAGGTGGACTGCTGACCCTGATCTGTCCAGGATCAAAGAGCTCATTCTTGGCGGAGCAGGGATTTGAATGACCAGGACCCAAGTGAATCTGCACAGCAAATACCGTTTCAAGTACCCCTCCACATGGTCAGGCCCTTCTTCTGCCCTGCCTGCAGCCCCCTCTTTGCCCCCGTTGCTCGGGGCTGAACAGGGCCACTTGTAGGCCTTCTTCTGTTCCAGGTCTGCCCAGGCTTCCCTAGCTGATTCCAGCACCCAGAGCCACCATATGCATGTCTGGTCTTCCTGGTATCTGTCTGTATGGAAAGCAAAAGGTGCCTCTGAGTTAATTCCCACTCGTGGCAGCTCCATCTGTGTGTCTGAGAAGCCAACGGTTCTCAGGACCTGATTTTTTAAAAAATTGATTGCCAGGCCTGTCTTCTAAGGAGCCTCTGATGGAATCAAACAGCCAACCTTTCAGTGAGATCCAAGTACACTCACCGTTGGCAACACCCCGAGACTTCTTTATCTTTCCACCTAGAGATACATAGTTCACATTTACAATCAATGGTGTCATGTGGTAAATATTGTTACGCTCGTTGTTTTCCTCATACATCTTGTAGGTTTCACCACATCAGTTCAGGTTGTTCAAGATCTCCCCACCCACCTACCTGCCCACCCCAACACACACAAACACACACACACACACACACACGAAATCAATGTATTATTCCATTGTTCAGAGTATCTGAAGCCACTTAATTTCCCTTATATATTTCTACAAGGTCATAGACAATCATTTCATCAATATGATGCTTATGGGAGAGATTATTATCACAACTTGTAAAGATGGAGCAGAGTGGAGGGGGGGTCTGGGCAGCTAATTTTTCAACATCTGCCAAGAACCTTCCAAGATAGGCTTGTCAGGACCATTCACTATCTAAAAATAACATCTAAGATCCCAAAGAGTGCCCCTCGCCGGACATCCCCTTGGCCAGGGATCGGCTTTATCCTCCCTGTTGCAGCTGGGGCCAACATCTGGCTGATGGGGAGAAAGCAGAGACCTGGCCTGTTGGCCTCCTCTATTTGGGCCACTCTGAAGGGTGTGGTTCACTCCAGAGTCCCCATAGGATTGTCTGTGGTCTCAATGACATCGCTATGTGATTCAGCTCCTCTATCGGCTGGGTCCTGCCACCCTCACTTCTTTATGCTGTGTCTCAAGAGCCCCCTCAGTAAACCATCAGCCTGCATTCATTGGCTCAGAGTGTGTTTGCAGGGAACCAGGCAAGACCCTCCACTGAGTCGATGCTGACTCACAGCAACCACGTACAACAGGTTGCCCCTGTAGGCTTCCGACACTGAACTCTTGAAGGGAGTACAAGGCCTCCTCTTTGTCCTGTGGGCTGCGGTTAGCACTCCACCGCCACGGCTAAGGCTGTCCTGCTCAGGAATTCACTTACATCTCTTTTATAAATATAGCGCTTCTCACCATGACTGCGCTTTCCCTGGGTTCGCAGTACTAGCCGGCTGGATAGGCTGCACCTGTATCTGCTAATTCATTATCTGCCTTCCTCGGTCCCTAGAATGTATGTCCCATGGCAACATTGACTTTGCTTGGGTCCCTTACTCTATCTGCAGCACCTGATCCAACACTATCTGCAGCCACTGTTAAGTCGCCTGGGGAGTTGAAGCCCTTGAGAAGCGTGGAGCGCCACAGGGAGCTAAACGGACAAGAGCCTGCACCTTGGTAGCAGTCAGGGTGGCCATAACGTTCTCGCCCTCCTTCATCCTCAGGGGCTACTGGGGGCAGACTTCGGCACCACCCTGAGCCGCAGTCTCCTCATCTTAAAACAAAGCAAGTCATAGGACCTAGCTCCAAGGGTTTGAATGACAACCGAGCCTCTGGAGCAGCGTCTAACGCAGAGTCTGCTCTCAAAGTGGGTAGGTGCCTCTATTATAATTCTGAGCAGACGTCTCCCCACCCCCACGCCAAAAAAATCATTTTAAGGCTCACGATTGTAAATTATTTTTCTAGACCATTGAGCTAAAATGCTGGGAGAGAATATAATTAGGCAGTGCTTGTCTCTGCAACCTGCTGCAGGAATATTTTCTCTAATTACAATGTAGACTTCATTAGCTGGTTCTGCAGCATTCAGTCCAGGACCCAGAAACCTCTCCAAACAAATTACCGCCTGTGCACGCTGGGCATGGGGCCCTTCCTTCCTGCGAGCAGCTGGAGCACTTGGGGCGTGGGATCATCACCTGGAGCAGCCTGAAGTGGCAGGTCTCGTTTGAGAAACCCAGAAGGTGGGAGGACTGGTTTTTAAGCTAAGTGACACAGAAGTTTGGAAAGTGGTTGGCTTCAAGTTCTTGTCCCACTGTCTGCTGGCCAAGCCATCTGGGGAATTACATATCCATCCATGCTTCTAGCCAACAAACATTTACTACGTACGTTTAAAAATTACATATTTATTTGAATTTGTTGTTGTTGTTAAATACATCTAACAGTACACCCAGTAATAGTTTCTACCTGTACAATTTGTGACACGGATTGCCCTTTCTAAGGTGTGCGACTACACTCATCCTTTTTGAAGTTGTTCCTTCTCCACTAACAAACGCACTGCCCCTTGACTGCACTTCCTGTCTAATCTGGCTCTTTGGAAAACAGCTGTAAGGGCACTTGTCCCACATATCCACGCCAGTGGGATACTCTGTGTACAACCGTGATTGATAGCCTTTTCCAAATTATTCCGCTACTAGCCACATAAATTCACTGCCCACTAAGCAAAAACTCTTCCTCCTTCACCATGGCAACCACTGGTCAACTTTGGTTTCTTTCTTTCTTTCTTTTTGAGTAGTTTTCTTGATATAAAATTCACACATTACGCTACTAAGTACTTATTATTGGCTGCTAACTGCAAAGTCAGCAGTTCAAAACCACCAGCTACTCCATGGGAGAAAGAAGGGCCTATCTGCTCCCATAAAGATTTACAGCCCGAGAAACTCAAGGGGCAGTTTACCCTATGGGGTCACTCTGAGTCAGAATAGATTCAATGGCAGTGAGATTATTTTTCGTTTGGTTTTACTATTGAGCTACTATGATGTTTGTGCTTTAAACCCACCAGCTTCTCCGAGGGGCAAGGATGAGGCTGTCTGCTCCCCCAAAGAGGTATTGTCTCCAAAGCTCTACAGGGGCACTGTGAGTTGGAATTGAGGTGCTAGCAGGAGGCTGTGCGTCTCACTATATGACAAAGCTTGTGGCTCATCTTGGAGATAGACACGAGCAGTTTCCAGTTTGAAGGGATGTACTCTCTGGTGGCAAGAGAGAAGAGAACAAGTTTATATCCACGCAGCGGGCACAGATACTGAGTACAATGTACTATGAGTCTTGGTCCCGTTTTGCCAGTTCATCTGTTACATCACATCGATTCCCGCTTAGGGTGGCCCATGAGTGTCTGTGTAGGGCTGTGCTCACTGGAGTCTCAGTGGTCCCTCTCCTGGAAGTAGATCATCAGCCGTTCTTTGCAGGAGCCTCTGGGTGGACTTGAACCATCAACTTCCTGTTAAGAGCAGACCTGCCAACTGAGTATACACCCAGAGACACAGGGAACTGAAGGGAAACAAAGTTTGATACCAAGTCGGTTAGAAGGAGAGAACAGGTGCAAAACCCATACAAGTAAGGATGGGGTCTTGACAGAGAGGGCACCTCCAGGGCCTGCCGACAGCCGGGTAATGGTGGGAGGGGGAATGCACTTATAGCATGAGGAGAGGTGAGTCCAGAAGAGAAGGGGCGCTGATGAGCTGTGATCAAGTCCTTGTGATCATGGGTACTGAATGGCCAAAGGTGAACAGGGCGCCACCAGCTTGGTGTTTTCTAAAGACTACACAGTCAACATGAGATGTTTGTGGTTTCCAAGGTGAGGGGACGAAGAGCCAGGCTGGGCCAAGGTGAGATTGACCAAAAGAGGTAAAGGTAGCTGCCAAGAGATTAGTGCATTACCAAGGAGCAACAATAGAGGGGGGCCAAGTTAGTGTAGTGAGAGTGGCCTAGAGGAGAGACCAGAGACTGAGAACCACAGGATTGGGAGCCTGGCAGCATGTGGGAAATGAGGGAGGAGAAGGAGAGTGAGCTGTCTCCCAAGTTTCTGGGTGGCGAACTAGGTAGGTGGTGCTGTGATGAGCTGAGATGGGAGATTCCACAGGGGAAGAGGTTCTGGCTTGGATCAGCTGGGCCAGGGGGCCGTCTCAGAGGGGGAGGCTTTAGAGAACAGAAGTGTACTCTATCACAGTTCTGGCGCCTAGAAGGCTGAATTCAGTGGGTGGCAGGGCCAGGTACTCTTTCTCTACTTTAGGGAAAGATCCTTCTGTTTCATCTAGCTCTTGGAATCTCTAGGTGTTTCTTGGTGAACACATTTTGCCTTGTAGATGCATCTTCACCTGGCTTCTGTTCCCCCCGTGTCTGTGCTCTGTCTCCTGTTTGCTTGCTCCTTCGATGAGACACCACTCATCTACAAAGAGAAAGAGCAGCAATACCCCCCATGCAGCATCCCGTGGGACAATGGGTGCCAAGGGGCAGTGCAAAGTGAAACATGCTTCGCAAGGCTATGAGATTAAGTGGCTCCTCGGGCAGCTCTATGGTAAGTTCCCAGCTTTCTGCTTAAGGAAGAGCTATTTACTGTGCTCCTTCCGTGAGCAAGGCAGCAAGGGAGCTCAAAATACACCTGTTCTTTCCTTCCTAGGAAGTTATGTAGTCTAGAAGAGCTTTGAATAAAATGAATGGTAACATGAACTATAAGGACCGGTTATCACAGAGCTGTAAGTGATGGTGCTTCACCAACTCAAAGTGACCTAAACATAAGCACAAGGGCTCCTTTCCTCCTTCCGGCTTGGTGTCTAGGATCCCAACCTTAATCTTTCTCCTCATAGAAATTCCTTGTGTGGCCACAAGAAGAGAAATATACTTCAGATCTTGTGAAAGATGGAAGCCAAGTTCCCGTCCCTAATTTCTTGTCCTAGGAGAGAACCCCCATATGTGAAGTAGCAAAACAAGGCAGGGGAATACCATCTTCATGGAGAAGAAGTTTTAATCTGTCAATACTGTCAGTTTTCTTAAACATTTTCTGTCATGTCAAAGCAATTCCATAAACTCAAGGTGGATCACAGACCTTGAGGTAAAACCCCAAACTATTAGGGCCATTAATGAGGGAACTGGGACAAACCTGAGAACTTTGGCGCAGGGAATACATAGGCTATAGGAAATAGGGAAGGATACAAATACAGAGGAGTCACAAATGGACAAGTGGGATAGACTGAAGATAAATCACCCATGTACGTCAAAAGAATTCACCGAGAGTAATAAGAGAGCCCACAGATTGGGGACACATCTTTTGCAATGACACATCAGACAAAGACCTTATTACTAAAATCTACAGTACATTGCAAGCTTACAATAAGAAAAAGCTAATTGCTCACTAAGGAGGTGGAAAAGGACCCGAATAGAAGTTTCACAGGGGCAGAAATCTGAATGGCCAATAAACATATGAGAAAATGTTCCCGATCATTAGACATAAGAGAAATGCAAATTAAAACAACAATGAGGTACAATCTGACACCCTCAAAGGAAGCCCAATTAAAAAAATCAGAAAGTAACAAGTGTTGGAGGGCCTGTGGGGAGACAGGAACTCTGATCCACTGCTGGTGGAACTATAGATATGTATAGCCATTATGGAAATTGATTTGGCGATATCTAAAACAGATGGAGATTGAGCTACCATACGACCCAGCAATTCCCCTACTGGGCATATACCCAGAAGAGGCAAGAAACAAACCAAGGCCAGACATCTGTGCTTCAGTGTTCATCATGGCACAGTTCACAATTGCAAGGAGTTGGAAACAACCCAAATTTCCACCAACAGACAAATGGATAAAAAACTGTGGTACACACATACAATGCAGAATTACGCATTCCTAAAATGCAGTGATGAACGCATGAGGCACATCGCCACATGTGAAGAACTGGAGGAAATCATGCTAAGTGAAGTAAGCCAAGCACAAAAGGACAAATACAACATGAGTCCACTGAAGTAAGCTTAAAAAAATGGGGCATAGGGGTAAAGCTACTATATGCATACATTCCTGGGGTGAGCTCCAGGTACTATGGCAGGGCCAACCCCAATCCAGGGATACAGATGGCAGCCAACTAAATAAGAGGGGGAAAGGAAGAGAAAAAAAGGCATGAGTAGGGTGGGAAGCAGGGCACTAACCCACCCAAGGGGACGGTATTATTTATATCTCCACAGGGAAAGAGGGAGAGAGACCAGGCTTCTGCCTGATGCGCCAAGACATGAATACAACATACAGGCATGCACCGTGGAACCAATAGAGAGGACTGCGGGGCCAGCCCCAATGTGGCCGAACAGGATGGTGGGACAAGAAGAAAGTGAAAGGAAATAGTGGAAAGAAACAGGAGGCAAAGGACATTTATAGAGGTCTAAATACAGACATTTACATATGTGTGTGTATGTATGTGTATATATATGTGTGTGTGTATATATATATATATGTGTGTGTGTGTATGTATATATATATATATAATGAGAGGGGATTAGAACTATGTACTTGTATCTATATGTTAAGAATTAAGGTTACGGATGGACATTGGGCCTCAACTCAAGTACTCCCTCAACACAAGAACACTTTGTTCTAACAATCTGGCATTCTGTGATGCTTACCTTCCGACACAGTCACTGAAGCCAAAATGGATGCATAAGCAAATGAGATGAAGAAACTGATGGTGCCTGACTATCAAAAGATATAGCATCTGTGGTCTTAAAGGCTTGAGGATAAACAAGTGGCCATCTAACTGAGAAGCAACAAAGCCCACATGGAAGAAGCACACCAGCCTGTTATCATGGGGTGTTGATGGGATCAGGTATCAGGTATCAGGCATCTAAAAACCCAGAACAAAATCATACCCAATATGAATTGGGAGCAGGAGGTGTGGAGTGGAGACCCAATGCTCATCTGTAGATAATTGGACATCCCCTCACAGAGGGGTAACAGGGAAGAGATGAGCCAATCAGGGTGCAGTATAGCACTGATGAAACACACAACTTTTCTCTTGTCCTCTGGTGCTTCCTTCCCCCAACTATCATGACCTCAATTGTACCTTACAAATCAGATTAGATCAGAACATGCAAGCTACTACAGACAAGAGCCCACAGGATAGATAAACCCCTCAGGGCCAACAATGTGAGTAGAGATACTAGGAGAATTAGGGGAGGGTGGGGGGAAAAAGAGGGAATTGATCACAAGGATTAATCTATAACCCCCTCCCAGGGGGATGAATAAAGGACAAGAGGTTGAGGGGCGATGGAGGACGATGTAAGATATGAAAGTAATAATTTATAATTTATCGAGGGTTAGTGAGGGAGGGTGGGGGGAGGGAGAAGAAATGGGGAGGTGATGTCAGGGGCTCAAGTGGGAAGAGAATGTTTTGAAAGTGATGATGGCGGCATAGGTGCAAATCGATGTATGTATGGATTGTGATAAGAGATGCAAGAGCTGCCAATAAAAGTAAGAAAAAAGTTATCATGATAAATAGAAAAACGAAAAAAAAAAGCAGCAATTCCTATTGAATCACCAGAAAATGGTGGCTGTGGTGGTGGTGGTTTTGGTGAAATTTATCAAGCTGATTTATAAGAAGACCAAGATTACCCCAGCCATTTGGTTGTGGGCCAAGCAGAAATAAGGACGACTTGCTATATCAACTATCTGGACTCACCAGAACGAGAACTACAGGGTGAGGTACACAAACAACAGACCAAGGGCCACAGACCAAGGGCCACAGCTGTGTGCTCCAGGCAGGGAATCTGATGTATTACAGGGAGGCACAACAAATCAGTGGGAAAAGGATGAGCTATTCCATCAGTCGGATGAGCTACTTCATTATACACATGCTAGAAAAAATACACAAAAGTAACTGGTTGTTTCTGTTGTTAGGTGCCACGGAGTCGACTCTGACCCATAGCAACCCAAAGCACCACAGAACGAAGCACTGCCTGGTGCTACTGAGTGGTTCCTGTGCCTGAGCCCATTGTTGCAGCCACAGCGTCCATCCATCTCATACAGGGCCTTCCTCTGTTTGTAGAATATGTAAACCCAGATTTGTGGCCTTAGGATGGAGAGCCAGTTCTCCCTATCTAAAACCCCATTAAGTCATAAAATAAATCATAATTTTTTTTCAATTAACTCTAATCTAAAATTTAAATATTGTAAAAACTGTCTAAGAAAAGTAACAGAGAAACTACAGAGGGGGAGGTAACTTTGCCATGCACTTGACCAACAAAACAACAACAAAAATAAAGCAGCTCATTGCCATCAAGTCGATGCTGATTCACAGTGGCCCTACAGCAGTGGTTCTCAACTTCCTATGCTGCGACCCTTTCCTACAGTTCCTCATGGTGCAATGACCCCCAACCATAAAATTATTTTCGTTAAGATGTCATCACTCATTGTGCTACTGTTATGAATGGGGCGACCCCTGTGAAAGGGTCGTGACCCACAGGTTGAGAACCGCAGCCCTCCAGGATGGGGCAGAAGTGCACCTTTGAGTTTCCCAGATGGTGACTCTTCACAGGAGCAGAAAGCGCCTCATCTTTCTCCCTGGCAGTGACTGGGGGTTCAAGCTACTGACTTTGCAGACTGCAGCCCACGGAGTAACCACTCTGCCACCAGGCCGCCTCGCCAACAAGGAGTCTCTTGATGTTCCACGTGTGAGGAACGCCTACAAATTCAGCAGGAAACGCCACAGGACCTAATATAACGACGAGCAAAAGGTAGGAGCAGGTGATTCCCCGGAGAGGAAAGCGAAACAAATACGGTCCCCACCATCTCCCCACCCCAGTCCACACACCCACGCGAAGAGATTCTCAAGTTCATTCGTCACCAAGGAAATAATCGTGAACCACCCCTTTCCTCCCATATCCCAGCGCATTTAAAAACATACAGCAACCCTAGTGTGGACAGAAAAGCGGGCGTGCTCATACCAGGCTGGCACACTCCAAACTCCCTGCCACCGAGTCAATGCCGACTCAGAGCAAGCCTGCAGATCAGCAGCCCAGCGTACCCATTCTGCCCCCGGGTGCGCCCCGTAGCACCGTAAGGACAGCGCATCGATAAGCAATCAGGAAGAGTTCATAGTGCAGACTCCGAGACTTCGAGATTTGTGGTCGGGAGGTTTGCTGGGCAGTATACTCAGCAACAGTAGTGGTGAGAGCGGGGGAAGCAGGAGACTGCATCGGGGAAGGGATGCACCGAGGCTGAGGCCCGTCTCCGGAGCACCTGGGCCAGGCAGGGCTTTGAGAGAGGCATCTTCCACTCGCAGGCATGTTTGAGACCAGTGTTGCAGCCCTGTGTCAGAGTATCCATAACCAACACTTAGAGAGTTCCTACTCCATCCCAGGTACCAGGTTTTGCATATTTTTGCATGTTTTACATTATTGTTACATTGCAAATCCAGCTGGTTGGCTCTGGATGCCAAATCTGGCTTTATATACAAAGAACCCGAGACCCAGAATGATCGCCCCAGCGCACACACCTCACCCACAGAGGATGTTGTTAGGTGCCGTTGACCCAGCTCCACAGTGACCTTGGGCGCCCCCGAAGGAAACACTGCCCTGTCCTGCGACCCCCAGACAACCATTGCTGTGCTGGAGCCCATTGGTGCCGCCTCTGTGTCAGTTTGTCTCCTTGAGGGCCTTGCTCTTTTCGCTGGCCCTCCACTTTGCCATGTGTGATGGCCCTTGTCCAGGGAAGGTCTCTCCCGACAATGCGTCCAAAGTATGTAATAGAAGAGGTGGGCTTCAACCTGGGCAGCCACAGTCATGAGCACCACACACAAAAATCCAGAAACAAGAAGGGGTCATTTTTAGCTCTTGCCTCTGCATTTCCCACCAGATCCAGGACTCCCTGGTGCCCCCCATGCCCAACAGGCTCAGAAACACCTTATTAATGCCTGGCAGAGCCATAAAAAGGTCAGAGAAGAGGACCTGTAGTCCCATTGTGTGACTCAGACCAGACTCCCTTCAGGATCTGCATGGGAAAACTGGCTTAGCAAGTTGTAAATTGAGCCTTCCCTAAAGCGGGTCTCAATTGGGCAACAGGAAACTGTGTCCACCGACATTGGGAAGAAATCCCCTGGCTTTTATGTGCTCCAGATGGTGGCAGGAAGAGAGGGCAGACGTGAGCTGAACTGGACGTATTAAGATTCTCTCAAGGGAACGCCCGGGAGCGCTGCCTTGGGCAGCTTGTTTCTCTCCCTCCGGTCAGCAGTGGAGGAATGGAGGTGACCTTGGGGCTTGACGGTTTCAGCTGCTTGCTTTTGGAGAGGAATGTGCCTGCAGTGGGCAGGACTTGGGTTCTAACTGGGTGGGTGTCAGGAATCGTGTCAAAGGGTTTGGCATTAGAGAAGTTGGGTTGCAGCCAACAGAGAGCCAATGATAAGATTTGGCTTACAGCTCAAGCCTTGGTGGCACAAGGGACAAGGGACAGTATAGAAACTCAGACGTGTTTGGGGCGGCAGCTGCTGGAGTTAGGGTTTAGGGTGGGGCCTTATCCACAGGGTAGTTATTAGGATCGGGGTGTAATTCAAAGAGGAATGTGTGGCTGGGTTGACTCGATGCTAAACACTGCCGGGCCTAAGATGGCTTCTACCACCCCTCCCCACTAAGGTCCGAATGGATCCCTGGGCACTGGCAAGAGCTGGAGCTTGGGCTCCATTAGCTGCCACTCCCTGCTCCACCCCGGCATTGCATACCCGGGGTCACCTCGTCACAGGTGGCCCTTCACGGAGGACGGTGTTTATGAGGGCCGTCCTCGTAGTTCGTTCCAGTCTTTCCTTCCACAGCTGGGCAGCATGGCGCTGTCTGGCTAACCCACCCCCCACCCCGTGGTGTGGCCATTCGTCAGTCAATGGGCAGTGGGCAGTGTATCTCTTTTGCTTGCTTGGATTTTAAGTCCGGTTTCCTCCAAATAGATCTAGAGCCAAATAAAAGCAGCGCACAACTGGCTTCCTGGAGACCCTGCATCTCAGGTGTTGAGGATGTGGGTTGTTGATTTTCATCAGCTGGTGTGCCCGGACATCCCTTGTGAATACAGCATCTGCTCCCATGCCCCATCCCATTTGCAACCCCGACTCCTAGCCACATGCCATGCAAGGCAGCCCCGTGAGGAAGCTCCACTCATGTGGCCTCATGTGGCCACTCTCCTTCCTGGCCTCTCCCTGTCTCTGCCTGTCCCAATGAAGTCTAGATCTCCTACTGTGCGCCCTGCTCTGTGTACGAAACCACAAGAGCCTGCGCGCTCTGTGGGGCCCTGCAAGGCACGCAGCTGTCACCCATGTGCGCCCGGGGCCGGAGGAAGGGGCGCCACGCCCAGACCACGGGCCCTGGCCAGTGCTTTTCTTCTCCTTCACGAGCAAAGCCAGAAACCACATGCTCTCCAAAGGCCCTGTCTTTGTTTTCTTTTGCCGTTCTGCTCTCCGTCCCAAAGAGGAGCCCAGGGGGGTGGGCCAGGAGTCAGATCCCCTGGGCCATGCCTGGCGGTGCAGAGCAAGGGGGTGCTGGGAGGTGCATGTGTGGATGCGGGTGGAGCTAGGCCTGAGGATTCCTCTCCCAACTCCCACTTTGCTCACAGAGAAGCACAACTTGCCCAAAGAACGCAGGTGGCATTCCATCCTCTGACCTCAAGTCAAGTCACCCTAAGCCTTTGCCGCCCTCACGCAGCCCCAGTGCCCACGCCAGGTCGCAGGAGGGCTGGCCTGGGGCAAACACGGAGGGCTGAGTGGTGGTCCTGGCCTGCGGGGCACTGCCAGCACTGGCGCAGCACTCGGAAGTGCTTTGGATTACGAAGTGCAGTGAGGTCACGGTGTTCTTTGAGGGAACAGAAAGAGAGGAGCTTTTCTGGGAGCCAGCGGCCATGACTCCCGAAGCTCTTTCACCTTGGACGCAAGTGTGCGGGAGGCAGGCGTCCAGCCAGGCAGGGGCGTGGGCTGAATTCTGAAGGACACACTGAGGCAGGGGTTCAAGCAAAGGGCCCTCCACCAACTCCGCACAGCCAATCCCAGCTCACGATGACCCGTCGGACAGAGTGGAATTGCCCCTCCGCGTTTCTGAGATTGTAAACCTTTATTCGACCAGCCCTCGGAGGGGTTGCCGGGTTACAACCGCCAACCTTGGGTTCCCAGCCCACAGCTTACTCCACTACAAAACCAAGGCTCCTTAAGTAAAGCAAAAAATAAAAACAACTCACTGCCATTGAGTAAATTCTGATTCCTGGTGATCCCATAAGGCAGGGCAGATCTGCCCCTGTGGGATTTCCGCAGCTGTAACTTTTTATGGGAATCGAAAACCTCGTCTTTCTCCTGAGGAACAGCTGGTGGGCTCCAACTGCTGACCTCATGATTAGTAGCCCTACTTGTAACCACTATGCCACCAGAGCTCTGGAAGTAAAGAAAGGTGCATATGAACCCTGCTGGGGTGGAATTGCACTGCCAAATAGTAGTTCAGAATGGAGCATAGTGTGGTGTTTGTGTGCATGTGTGCGCGCGCGTGTGTGTGTGTGTTGAGGGCTGGCAGGGGTATGATTAAAGAAGTGATCAGAGACATTGGGCCTCTATTCAAGTACTCCCTCAACAAGACACTTTGTTCTAATAATCCAGCACTCTGAGATGCTTACCTTCCTGACACAATCACTGAAGACAAAACAGGTGCATAAGCAAATGTGATGAAGAAAGCTGATGGTGCCTGACTATGAAAAGATATAGCATCTGTGGTCTGAAAGGTTTGAAGATAAACAAGCGGCCATCTAGCTCAGAAGCAACAAAATCCACATGGAAGAACACCAGCCTGTGTGATCATGGGGTGTTGATGGGATCAGGTATCAGGCATCAAAGGCCCAGAGCAAAAAAGCATAATGTGAATGCTGGGGGAGTGGGGAGTGGAGGTCCAAAGCCAGTCTGTAAGAATTAGACATCCCTGTACAGAGGGTCACAGGGAGGAGATGGGCCAGTCAGGGTGCAGTGTAGCACCAATACAACATACAGCTTTCCTCTGGTTCTCTAATGTTTCCCCACCCCCCACTGTATGACCCCAATTCTACCATACAAATCTGGCTAGACCAGAGCATGTACATGAGTACAGATCAGAGCTGGAAACACAGGGACTCCAGGACAGATAAACTCCTTGGGACCAATAATGAGAGTAGCCATACCAGGAGGGTAAGGGGCAGGTGGGGGAAGAAAGGGGGAACCAATCACAATGACCTATCTATAACCCCCTCCCAGGGGAATGGACAACAGACAAGGGGATAAAGGGAGACATTGGACAGTGCAAGACATGAAAAATAATACTGATTTATAAAATATCACGGGTTCATGAGGGAGGGAGGAGCGAAATGAGGCGCTGATACCAAGAATTCAAGTAGAAAAAAAAGTGCTTGGAAAACGATGAGGCCAACATATGTACAAATGTGCTTGACACAATGGCTGGCTGGCTGGATTGTGATAAGAGAGTTGTACGAGGCCCCAATAAAATAAAGAAGTGGTCAGAGCACATATCACAGCGGCTGCCGGGCATCCACGTTGGACTCGGTGGCATCGAGTCTAATGGGTACAGGGGCAACTAGAAAGCTTTAAGCAGAAAAGTGCTCTGCATATATGTGTGGCCCCTGGAGGTGCTGTGGGTTAGGGGCTGGGTCTGTAACTGCAAGGTCAGCAGTTTGAACGGAGGGACGGGCTACCACTGGGCGGCAGAATCAACTCTACGGCACTGGCTGTGCATTTGGGGTTTGGGGAGAGACAATCCCTGTGGCTACACTAAAGAGGGCAAGTGAGACCCACTGGAGTCGGGCTGATGAATTACGTTTGAAAATCAAGGGGTCATCTTGGGAATGCGTGTCACCGAGCTGTGGCTGTGACGAGGATGCAGAGAACCGTGTGGGAAGAAGCTGTCTGCCCAAAGGATCCATTTCTTCGGCGCTTGTCAGCTCATAGGTTTCCCAAATCATTTGGCCGAGCCCCCTACCTCCTCCCCACTTTCAGAAAAACAATTACTCAGTGTTCCCCTAGCAATAAAAATCCTGTGTTTGGGGCCACCATTCGGGGTTTGGATTCTGTAGGTATCGGCTTTTGCAGAAACCCCCGCATGGTTTCAACGTCACTCCTCCCCCAGGGGCGGCATCCCCAGCTTTGAGAAACACTGGTGGAGAAAACAGGCCCTTGGCCCTGGGCTTCCTCAGTTGTGTTAGATTAAAGCATGGCACGGGCTCTGCTCTCCTAGCCCCAGAGACTGGTGCCCAGGGAAGGTAGGGGTGACCCCAGGCGGTGCGGTACAAGAGTGCCGCAGAGAGGAAAACAGAGTCCCACTTCTAGCTGTGACTGGGTCTGTAGTGTGGGGGACAATTCCCTCTGCACCTGGGGATGTCAACGAGCCCCCAAACATAAGGAGGGCTTCTTGTTTGGTGTCTTCCAGCTCTGAACCCACAACCAGTTCAGTGTCCTGGCCTTTAAACCACGTCGATCTCAGTCTGAGTTCTCTCTGCCACTTCCATCCAGATGACAGTTTAAGTGGCTGCAACACACTGAGGCCAACTCTTAGCGGGGACTAGGAAGACTCTTCTTGCAGGATTATTGTCAGGATCAAATGTCATCGAATGAATTAGCTCAGCCTCTATCTAGAGATGGATGGAGCGTATTATGTAAAAGACCTTCCAAACTGGAAATGGCGAAGCTGGAAACTTGCCCACATCGAGTCAGTTCTGACTCATAGTGACTCAAGAGATGATAAAGCAAGAAAAATGATTCCTAAATCACACAAGGTCAAACATAAAGACAAGTTAGTGTCTTATTAGCCAACTGTATCGCCATCTGACTCACAGGCTAGAACTTTAAGTTGAGGCGTTTAAGTTTCCCCGTCCTTTCTAAGACTGAAAACTGTCTGGAAGATACACCCCTTATGCATTAAGGTGTTTAAAAATTCAGCCAAATGTGCAAGGATTTTGTTAAGCCAATTTACATGGCAGGTCTTCTTGTCCCACTAAAGCACGCGCTGTGGTAGAGCGCCCTCTAGTGGCTCTAGAGAGCCATTAAACGTTTTACTTAAAATGAGGTTTTGTAAGTAAACAGCCAGGACCTGGGGGTTCGTTCATCTCAGATGAAGTTAATAAAGTCTCATTAATTTTATAACTTCTAATAGTAATTCCTTAGTCAACTTTTCCATAAAAGTCATGTTCTGGGCATTTATTAGAAAGCTCTTGTGGTTCTAAAAGATAAAATTACATTTTAAATTAAACCATAAATTATATCGAGCATTTGAATTGCACATAAAACCTCCAGAGTAGTTCTTCAACGAAATTGAAATAATTTGGAATCAGTCAAAAAGATGTTGCAGTAGCACGTGGTTGGGCAATGGGAGAGCTGGGTTCTCCTTAGGGGCAACTAACCAAGCTCAGTTGGGTGGCTGCACCAATCTCTGGGGACCTCAGCTTCCCCATTTAAGAGGGAGTTCTCGAGGAATTTTCTAAGCTTTTGAATTGTCTAAGTATTTCTCTTCTTTTCCTTTTATAGAACACATTTAGGCTTATAGAAAGTACAGAGGGCTCCTATTTGCATGCCCAGCCCCTACAAATTCCCCCCAAAAGGCCATAAAAATGTCTGAATTTGAATTATGGTGCAGGGAAGAATATTGACTATGCCACGGAGTGCCAGAGAGCACACGAATCTGTCATGGGAGAATTACAGCCAGAAGGCTCCTCAGAAGCAAGGATGTTACTGGGCGGGGCCAAGCCTACCGAAGGACATCGTGCTTGTGGAGTCCATGAAACGCAGGAAGACCCCCTACGAGATGGACGGACACAGCAGCCGCAACAACGGGCTCAAGCAAAGCATCAAGTGTGAGGATGGTGCAGGACCCGGTGCTTTGTCCTGTTTGAGTGGAAACCAACTCAGACGTCACCTAGTAACAAAACAGCCCCCTGCCCACTCCTCCTGCTACAGACACCTCGCAAGCCTGTGGTATATGTGTCACTAATGAACCAGCCCTGCTACCGTTATTAACACTAGGGTCCATGCTCCTGCTGTAGTTCTGCGGGGCTTCACAAAGGCACAGGGACAGGAGTCCACTGTTAGAGTGTCACACAGAATTGTTTCACAGGCCTAAAAATGCCCTTGGCTCCATGTGTTTGCCCCTCCCCCCCTCTCCCATGAAACCTTGACCATGCCTTTTTTCCTGCTTCTATAGTTTCATATTTTTACCTCCCCCCAGCATGTTATATGGTGTGTAACTCTTTGGGATGAGCTTCTTGCATTGTACATTTAATGTTTCTCCTAGACTTTTCATGGTTGGATAGCGTACTCATTTTTATTGCTGCACAAGACCCCCTTAGAGGATTGAAATGCAAGGGTGCTACATTGAGGACTAAGGGGCACCTGATCCCCAAATCAAACTCAATTCACTGTCATCGAGTCAATGTTGACTCATAGTGACCCCCTGTGGGCTTCTGAGGCTGTAACTGTTCACAGGACTAGAAAGCCTGGGTCTTTCTCCCTTGGAGCTGCTGTTGGTCTGGAACTGCTGACCATGCAGATCGAAGGCCACACGTAACCACTAACCAGGACTCTGTGGCTGGCCCAAGCCATGGTATTTTCAGTGCTTCATATACATGTGAAAGTTGGATAAGGTAGACCAAAGCAGAACCACTGTGGGGCGGGAGAAGATTATTGAAATCGCTATGGGTTGCTAATAGGAGAGACCAATCTGTACTGGAAGTAAGGCCAGAGAGCTCCTTAGAGACCAAGAAGGCAAGACTCCGTGTTACACACTTTGGATATGGCAGGAGACCAGCCCCTGGAAAAGGATCACGTTTGGTAAAGTGGAGGTGAAGAGGAGGACGGCCCTCGGTGAGAGGGACGGACAGCATGGCTGCAACGATGGGCTCAGGCCTAAGGACAATGGTGAGGATGGCACAAGGCTGTGTTTCCTTCAGTTGTGCATAGGGCCGTGATGGGCTTGAACCAACTCCATGGCCCCTAACAAGAACTCCATCGGATGGCTATACCATTCGCCTACTAAAGAACATCTTGGTTGTTTCTAATCTGGGGCAACTTTACATAAAGCTGCTACAAACCTCCACGTGCAAGAGTTTCATGTGGACATACATTTTCACCTCACTTGGGTCCATCCATACCCAAGAGCGAGACTGCTCGGCAAACCTCTATTTGAGTAGCATTAGACACTGCCCCATTCTTCCTGAGCGCTGCGCCGTCTTGCATTCCTTCCAGCAAGGAGGGAGAGTTCCCGTTGCTCCGTATCCTCAACAGCATTTGATGTCAGTGTGCTGAAGTCCACTCATCTAAATGGGGTGGACGTCCCGCTGCCTTGACCTTCAATTCCCTCATAATAGAAATCGAGTATTTTCTCATACATTGGTTAGTTGAGTACCTTCCTTAGTGAGTTCTGTTCAGATCTTTGGGGCCTTTTCCATCAATGGTGTTCTTCGTTTTCTCTACTCATGTCGTTTTAAGAGGTCTTTGCACATTGTGGGCACAAGTCCTTTATCAGATGTATTTTGCAAATATTTTCTCCCAGGCTATGGCTTGTCTTTTCCTTCTCTTAACAGTGTCATAGACAGAGTCGAATTTTTAATCTTAAAAAGAAATCATTTTACTGAGGCTCTTACAACATTCCATATATCTAGCGTATCAAGCAAATCTATACATATACTGCCATCATCTTTTCCAAAACATTTCTACTTGAGCCCTTGGTATAAGCTCCTCTTCCCCCCTCCCTCGTATCCTTGATCAATTATATATTGCTATTGTTATTTCCTATCTTATAATGTCTATTGTTTTCATTCACTATCATTTCTGTTATTCATCCCCATTGGGGGGGAGCTATACGTCCAATCTTGTGATGGGTCCCCTTCCTGACCATCCCTCTACCCTCATGTCGCTACTCCCAGTATTGTTCCCAAGGGGTTTGTCTTTCCTGAATGTGCAGACAGCTCTTATCTGTACCAATATGTGTTCTCCTGTCTAGCCTACTTTGTAAGTTAGAACTGGGTCATGGTAGCGGAGGGAAGTATTCAGGAGCCTAAATTCTTAATCTTAATGAAGTTCCATTTCACTGTGTTCATTTATGGGCTGTACTTTGATATTGTATCTAAAAAGTCATCTCCAATCTCAAGGTCACCTAGATCTTCCCTGGGGGTCTTCTAGAAGGACTATTATTTTGCATCTTACGTTAAGGTCTGTGATGGGTTTTGTGTTAATTGTGTGTGTGTGTGTGTGTGTGTGAGAGAGAGAGAGAGAGAGAGAGAGAGAGAGAGAGAGAGAGAGAGAGAGAGAGAGAGAGAGAGAGAGAGAGAGAGCTTTGTCTTGATGTGGATGTGCATCCGTCTTTCTCCCTTGAATGCCCTTTGCTATGTCCTGTGTTTGACTCCCCTTTGCCCCTTTATTAGTATGCGTCTACAACTGCGCTCTCCCCATCCGTTGACCAGTTGGTTCCTTTGCCATGACCACACTGTCTTGACCAGTGTGGCTTTAAACTAAGTCTTAAAGTCATGTAGTGTCTGTTCTCTGGCTCTGGTCTTCAGTATTGGATTGGCTATCTTGGGTTTTTGGACTTTCCGTATAAACTCTAAAATCAGTTGGTCAATACTCACACAATAACTTGCTGGAATTTTTATTTTGATTCTTCTAAATTTATAGATCAAGTCAAGAAGAACTGCTGCCTTCATAGTATTGTCGTCCCAGCTACAGACATGAACTGTCACATACACGCTCCATCAGTGCCTGGCAAACACTTCCCTCCCGGAGCGAAGAGGCAGAGGGAGTAGCTGACCAGTGAGGGACAGATGTTCTGTGGCCACTCAACCTAACTGATCCTACTTCCTCCCCGCTAGCAACATATAGACAAGTGGATTTAGCCAGGGGCCACATGGTGCTCACACATGAGCAAGGGACAGAAAGTACTGTTTGCCCAGGACAGGGAGCAGCTTCTCTAACAAGGAGAAAGAACCAGGAGGGAGACAGTGAGCCCATTCCCAGCCTCTTTCTCAGAGAATGTTTTAGATCAGGGGTTGGCACACTGTGGCTCTCAAGCCATACGTGGGTCTTTCAGTATATATAGGTGGCACTAAAGCAAAAGTGAGAACAATGTAAAGCATATTCAGATCATGGTGATTTATTTGTAAACATGTATTTATGACTCTCAAATAATTTCTAAATTGTGAGGGACAGGATTGGCTCTTCTGTCTCTCTCAAAAGTTTGCCAACCCCTATTTTAGACCCAAGACCTTTGCTTGGGAAGCCTGGATGGGTGGATAGAGACCATTCTCCCCCCACTTTTCCCATTTGCTTCGATGGTCTCTGATTGCCTCCATCCGTTTGCTTGTTTTCCTCCTATAGAACTTGTCCTCATCTGATTAGATCTGAACTACAGTGTTTCCCTTTCCTTTCTGGGGGTGTCAGTGACCATGACAACATGTCAGCCAGTTGTGGTGCCGGATTTGCTGGTTGCGGTGATGCTGGAAGCTACGGCACTAGCATTTCAAGTAGCAGCCGGGTCAGCTGTGGTGGACAGCTCTCATCGGCATTCCAGACTAAGACAGCCTAGGACACGAGTCTGAAAACAAAATGAATAGAACCAGGATGTGGTGCCAGAAGACGAGACCTTCAGATTGGAACGTGACAATATACTGGGGAAGACCTGGCTCCCAGAGTAGAGTCAACCTTACTGACATGGGTGGGTTTCCCAACACCCTTTACTAAGAGGCTGTACCAAGTATGAATTACAGAACCTTGGAAGTCATCAAGAACAACAACACGGACTTCATGAAGTTCGATATGCTAGGCATTACTGAGCTGGAGTAGATTGGTATTGGCCATATAAAATCAGACAGTCCTGTGGTTTACCATACTTGGAATGATGTTGCATTCATCATCATAAAGAACATTCCAAGATCTATCTTGAAGTACAGTGATGGACTAATACCTGCAAGGAAGACCAGTTAATAGGGCGCTATCACTCAAATTTATGCACCAACCATTAAAGCCAACAGGAAGAGATTAAAGAATTCTACCAACTTATTCAGTCTGAAATTGATTAAATATGCTATCAAGATACATTGATAATTAGAAATGATGCTGAAGATGGCATGATAGAATTTTGTAAGACCAAACATCTTGATCCACAATTGATGCTCATGGAAGCAGTAGGCAAGTGACTGAAATGACACACTGCAGTGGGTATGTCTGCTGCACAAGACCTTTTATAACACAGGTGCCCAACCTGTGGGTCGCAACCCCTTTGGGGGTCGAACACCACTTTCACAGGGGTCACCCGATTCATAACAGTAGCAAAATGAGTTATGAAGTAGCAACTAAAATAATTTATGGTTGGGGGTCACCACAACATGAGGAACTGTATTAAAGGGTTGCAGCACCAAGAAGGTTGAGAACCTGTTTCATAACCTGTTGAAAAGCCAAGATGTTAGAGGACTAAAGTGTGCCCGGCCCAAGGCACGGTATTTTCAATCACGTCATCTGCATGCGAAGGCTGGAATCGGTAAGACTGCAGAGGAACTGGTGCACTTGAATTGTGGAGCTGGCGAAGAACATGAAAAGAACCGCGGACTACCAAAAGGAGAAGCCTTTCTGTCTTGGCAGCAGCACAGCCAGAAGGCTCCTTGGTGGCAAGGATGGTGAGCATTTGTTCACTTTGGACATGCTGTCAGGAGAGAGCAGGCAATCGCGTTAGGGAAAGCAGAGGGGCAGGGATGAGGAGGAAGTCTTTGGCCAGATGGGTTGACACGTGGCTGCCACGATGGGCTCAAACACGTGAGGACAGTCGTGCGGACGGCGCAGGGGCGGCAGTGCTTCCTTCTACAGTACCAGGGCCACTCTGAGTCAAACGGATTGACAGCACCTAACCGCATCTTCTTTTTAATCAAAAGAAACAGAAACTATCCTTGTGGATAGCATCAGGTGGAATACATAGGAAAAATGCTATTACTGGTTAGCCCCCATTTTTGACTCCTTGTAGGCCAACTGTTGGGCTGAAATTTGGTCCTGTAGGCTAAGTTCAATTCCAGGCCAGAAGGGTGCCCAAGGGCCATCATCTCAGGGTTCCACCATCTCTACCAGCCCAGCAAGAAGGCCAACTCCAAATTTCCCCAGATGTAATAGCCAGGCACAATCCAGCTCAACTTCTTAAAAACAAAGTCGGTTGGGGCCTCAAGAAGAGAAGATTAAAACAGCTGCCCAATTGTGGCCTGATTTAGCCACGCCTATTGGTCCCCAGGTGGGGACTCAGAACAAGAGCACAAGTGACACATACTTCCAAGCCGAGATCACGACAGCCTCATCAGCAACACCTGCTTTGGACTTTGCGCCTAAGATGTAAGTTGTATGTTAAGGAACTGATATATGAGGGGGATTTGTTTAGCAGTTATTTGTAATTATCCACTGGTTTGTTTTTTTTTTTGGGGGGGCGATTTTTAGCTTCCAGATCTATGAGATTAATTTTTGCTCTTTATTTTTTTTAAATCATTTTATTTGGGGTTTGTACAACTCTTGCCACAATCCATACATACATCCATTGTGTCAAGAGCATTTGTACATTTGTTGCCATCATTATTCTCAAAACATTTGCTTTCTGCTTAAGCCCTTGGTATCAGCTTTTTCCCCTCCCTTCCTGCCCCCCTCCCTCATGAACCCTTGATAATTTATAACATTGTTGTCATATCTTATGACATGTTGTCATATCTTATATTCCCTTCATCTACTTTTCTGTTGTCAATCTCCCAGTGAGGTGGTTATATGTAGAACCCTGTAATCAGTTCCCTTTCCACCCCACCCTTCCTCCACCCTCATGGTACTGCCACTCACCACTGGTCCTGAAGGGATCATCTGTCCTGGCTTCCATTTCCAGTTCCTATCTGTACCCGTGTACATGCTCTGGTCTAGCTGGATTTGTAAGGTAGAACTGAGATCATGATAGTGGGTGTGGGTGTGAGCATTTAGGAGCTAGAGGAAAGTTGTATGTTTCATCACTGCACCCTGACTGGCTCATCTCCTCCCTGCGACCCTTCTGTAAGGGGATGTCCAGTAGCCTACAGATGGGTCTTGGGCTCCCAATATACACTTCCCCTCATTCACAATTTGATTTTTTGATACCTGATCCCTTTGACACCTACCTCATGATCACTCAGGCTGCTGTGCTTCTTTCACGTGGGCTTTGCTGCTTCTCAGCTAGATGGCCGTTTGTTTATCTTTAAGCCTTTTAAGACTCCAGAGGCTTTATCTTTTGATAGCCGGGCACCATCATCTTTCTTCACCCAAAGGTATTTTTCCATTGCATGGTGCAGGAATCCAAATGGAAATGGGGAAAAGCAGAGAGGGAAGACTGGAGAGAAAATGAGGGAAAACAGGGAGTGGTGGGGAAGGGTTGGGGTGTTAATCCACTTATTTTTTTTAGGAAAACAGTTCTTTCTTCTAAAACATGTCCTAGCAAAAGCTCCCTTTACACTTTTGCGATGTAAGCGTATTACAGTCCCATGGCTATCAATGGTTACATGAAAGCCGCAATTATCACAGAAGCCTATCTCATGTTTTTAGAAACACCAGGTAAAAAAAGCTCACTAATCAGTAATTGATCTAGAGTGAACTTGAACGGATTCCGTAGACAGTAACACTTTCACTTTCTGAAACATCCCAATTCTGCATTTTGGGGGAACAGGCTTTCCTTTCCTATAATGTGTTGGAAATTCACAAGGTGACATCCTACCGTACCATAGGGTCACTGAGTCAGCATTGACTCAATGGCAGTGATTTCTAATGGAAGTGGGATAGGTGGGACATTCATTGCTTATACTCAATAATAAGTATTATAGTTATTCATGGGTGCTTTGAAAGAAATATATGAAAGACTACAAAACAAATATTCTACTTAGTTATACTCTGCAGAAAGGGGAAATACCGACACTTTCATTTAAGCTAGTGTTCTATGGGAAGATAATTGAGAACCAGTGATGTGGAACACCATCACCAAGAGTAAGAGTAATCATCAGAGTACAAATAGGACTGAAAGAGCGCTGGCCTCTGGAGCCAGAGCCAAGGATGCTGGCTGCAAATCAGAAAATTACTGCCAAGGCTTAATTAGCAAGAGCCCCTAACAGCTGCACAGAGGATTGAACTTCCAATGAAATCAATGCCTCGTGGAATTAGAATGCTCAGGATTTCACTGTAGTCTGTCACCTAAATTATCATTTCAGCGCTCAAGTTCAATTGGTTCTGCCAACAAGATAATGAGCGTGCCTGTAGTAGTACAGAGGACATTAGCCTATAAAAATGAGAAATTTAAGGGGTGGATAGCTCTCGACATAGCAACTCAACTTCTTAGGAATCCCCAGAAATAGTAACTTGTGTGAAGAGGAACAAAACTGTAATAGAAAAATAATTCATTGAAGCGACCTGTTAAGGACGAGACACGAGCACGAGGTCTGTGTGCCGATGCAGAATGCTGCCCGCAGAGATGTACAGAAGCTGCACATAGAAAACCCTGTTTTGAAAGGTACAGGCTTTGTATGTTTACAAAGACAGGAATTTAAAAACCAGTGAATCAGCCAATATTGATTGAAGTTTGGATTTCCACTCTATACTTTCAGCGTGGTGGCCTAGTGGTTACATGTTGGGCTGCTAACCACAAGGTCACGTTTGGAAATGCTGGCTGCTCTTTGAAAGGCAGGCTTCCCATTCCTGTGAAGTGTGTTAATCTCAGAAACCAAGAGGGGCAGTTCTACCCTGTGCTCCAGGGTTCACTGAGTCAGAAGCCACTCGATGGCCGTGAGTGTGGTTTTGGTTCAACCTCTGATTCGTTGGCTGAATCTCAATTACTTTCACACAATCCCCTTTAGTCAGACTGACCATCCTGACTTCCCCATTACTCTGTGCCAATCCCAATCTCTCTAGAACACATGCCCCCAAATCACATTTCAGCAAAAGCCGACAGGGCTGCTGCAGTAACACGGAACCGTGCGTGGGCTGGCAGTCTCATTTGTGCAAGCCCTCACTGGCCTAGTCTTTGGGAGCTGATCACCAGCCCCACCTTGCACCTAAGAGTCTTACCTGTCCATGCTGTTTTTTTCAATCTTTTAATCACTCCTTCCGGAGCTCTGGTGGCACAGTAGTGAGGAGTTGCGCTGCCAACCGCAAGGTCAGCAGCTTGAAACTACCAGCCAGCTCCAAAGGAGAGAAACAAAACCCTCTACTCCTGTAAAGTGTTAGTCTCTGCAACGCACAGAGGCAGGTCTCCCCCAGCTGCAGTCTTGAGTCACCACCGACCTGACTGATGGCAGTGTGAGAGTCACTCAGCAAGACAGCTGCTTGTTGAGAGACGAGACCAAGACTTGAGAATTGTTTATTAACCATTTAATATGTTAACAATTTTAAAATGCCAAATGATTATTTTTATTTTCAAAATTTTATTTACATGAAATATTCAGTAAACTTCCCCTTGAGTTTTACCACAAGATAAAATCTGAAAGCCTAACATCATATATTTCATAATATGCCACGATGACAGTTAAGTATGAAAGGGAGGGCCAATTATTTTGAGGAAAATCTTTCATAATTCTATAAACACGAATATTCACAATATTCCTTAATAGAGATATACACATCACACCATCATACATAAATGTAAAAAATCGCTTCAAATCATTATACTCAGAACATTCCAAAATCCAAACCAGTGACAGAAGTCTGTACAAACGGATAAATATATGGGAAAATTAACAGCAACAGGTTTATCAATAATCATGCAGAATGTCTAGTGAACTTAAACCAGACACATAATTTACATGTCAGACCCACAGATTTAAAGACATATGAGCGAGCTAGTTAAAACATGCTAGACACTAAACACTATTTCATAAACCCGACATTGAAAAGGTGTTCTGAGATCACCAAGGACGTAGGGGTACAAAGTATGGAGCATATGTAACAGACTTCCTGTGAACGGGCCTGCTTACTCTAGGGAATCCCAGACAGCAAAGCAGGCATCCCTGCAATCAAAGTCAGAAAGACGCTTATGGACACAAACACCAAAAGAAAAATATCAACGACAACTCAGACATCACGAGAAGTCGAAAATTTCAGTTTCAGAGCCGCGCGGAGCCTTGGCGCACCCTGGCTCCTGGTGGGTTATTTTCGTTTTCTCCTGATTTGGGGGGTCAGCACATTTATCCCCCACCCCTTGTTCTAGAAAGCAGGGTAGTAGTTTAAAAAAGTCAGATTTACAAAATACTAGAAAGTACACATTACAGTTTAAATGGGGGAATTTTTTAAAGTTTTGAAATAAGCTCAAATACATTACATTATTCTCCCACAGGGTTTTCCTGGAAATACAGCAAACTATGGCATTTACTTGTAAATTTTAAAATAGCCCTGGTGGGGTGATTATAAAAATGTGTGTGCTTTGCTTTGTGCTCCTGCGAGGTTTTCTTAGATGATGTGACTCTAAATTTAAATGTAGCCTCTTAATTTTTGAAGAGGAAGGTATATGTTCAAAAAAAATTGGGGGTAACCCTGACTGAAAGTAATGGATGAGCCACCTTTGCGGACCTGAGGAAGGCAGGAGGGGCTACGCTACAAGCTGTGGGGCGTTGGACGGCTCATTTAAAGCACAGGGCAGAGCATCCATTCGCGAGCACGCTTAGTTCCTCCAGCTCACCGAGGCAGGCAGCAGCAGTGCGACACAGGAAGAAGGCAGACTGAAGGGCGAGGAGGCTGCTCAAGCCAGGCATTCCTCTGGTGGCCCGAGAGCAGCAGGGGCTGATCCTGTGCCAGGCTCGCCAGACAGAGAGGGGAAACTGAGGAGAAAGGTTAACACGTCTCCACATCTCTACTCGAGAGGCTGTCTTTGAACCAGTGAGAGAACGAGTGAGAAGGGAGGGCGGCAGTAGGACGCAGGGACGAACCTGCGGAAAGGGGCAGTAAGGTGCCCCCTTCAAAGGGTGGGCTAGTCAGAGTTGTGAAAGTCAATGTCCTTTGGCGGATGCTTGGGCAGCAGCAGCTCTTGGGAGTTCCTGTCAGGCAGAGGGACAATGGTTGGCTCTGGGCTCTCCAGCAGCGGGATCACGGTGCTCTAGGCTGGAGCTAAAGCCGGACCCTTGATCAGGACACCTTATACAAGCGGCTGCAGCCCGTGAAAGCCCGGATACAGAGCCAAACTGCTTGTAGGAAAGGTCAGATGAAGATCTCTTAAGTGAAGAGCGGGCAAAAGGGAAGGACAATAAAAAAGGGGGGTAAAGTCTGATTTTTTTTTTAAATGTCTCTTTTTGCTTGTTCTGAGAGCTAGATTTAATACTGGAGAGATACTAGTGTCAAATTCTATTAGCCAAGCCAAACCACCACAGAAAAAAATGTTATTTTAGGATCACTGTGAATTAGAAAGAAGCAGATAAAGGAAATTGGATGTCTTCAAGCCCTGGCTCAACTTCTGTACACCCTATTCTTGATGTTGGGTGCTACTGAGCTGCCTCTAGTCCACAGTGAGCTCACAGGCAGAGTCAAGCTGCTCCAGAAGGTTTGATAGGCTGTAGTCGTCATGAGAGCAGATTGCCAGGTACTTCTTCCACTGCATGGTTGGTGCGTTTGAACTGCCAACCTCTGGGCTGGCACCATTAGGCCACCAGGTCTCGTGGGCTAGACCAGAGCTGAGAGGAGAGCCACATTTACCCTGCCTGGACTTCCTGGATGATAGTCTCACTCAGTTCTAGCCCGTGTTCTGCACATCTCCAAGCCAGAGCTTCAGTTATCCCCAAGGCCAGCAGTCACAGGAGTGTAGGCACCTGCAGCTGCACATAATTTTGACTGTGTGATTAAGAACAAACAAGGAAGCAGAAAAATGGCATGGGGAGGACAGGAAAAGATTAATCACCTTCAACGCTCTAAAACTACGCTCAGAAAAATTTGAAGGTAAGGGGTTTTAGTAAAATATGCACTGTGACTTTCTAGATAGTGGGACTGAGAAATTTTAATTTTCTTCATAGATTTTTATATCTTAAAAATGGTTTTTCTAAAATAAGTATATACCGTATGTACTCGTGTACAAGCCAGGTTTTTCTAGCACATTGTTAATGCCATTTTGATGGTAAAATTAGGTGCCTTTGCTAATATTTGGGTCGGTTTATACTAAAGTATATTTGGTACTTATAATCAGAAACACAATAGTACTTCAAAATCATGCTCTGAAGGTCCTCATCTGTGAAGCTGGGCAGTCGGTATCCTCACAGGCTCGTTAGATGGAGGCCTGAGAAAGAGAGAGGCTAAATGATATTCAGGTTTTCCCTCACTCCTCAAAGTAGCTGCTTGCTTATGGCTTCATTGCTTATCCTAAATGAACAGACAAAAGGAAAATCCTAACACTTCCCTTTAAATTCTCACATTAATTACAACTATGATGTCTCAAAGTAGAAAGTTCCAGGTGATTAGGCCAGGAATGACAATGAGCTGCAGTTTTGGACCTGGGAGGCTATGGGGAGTTACAATAGACCTGGGTGACAAAGGAAGAGGTGAGGGAGGCCTAGAAAAGGCATACAAATGGTTTTTCCCAAGCTAGTGCAATGGAGACAAGACTGACCTTTATACACAGCCGGTCTTCCCTGGCCACTGAGTATAATCCCAAAAGCAAAAATACAGAGGTAGACCTAGTGTGGGTATAACTCACGGTATTAGGAACAATCAGGAAAACGGGTATACATAATTTTTCGATGAACAGAAATGAGCTGACATCTATAGTCAGTCAGGCAATATGACTACTTATTTCAGTAAAAATGTACTCGAGCTACTCACAGACACAGTGGAATGGGCACTGCTGGTGAACACAAGGAAGTATAATTTAAAATAAGAATAAAACTTTTGAATCTTTGTTGTTTAATGACCCCTCGAGAGTTTGCAATGTTTTATCTCAGGGTCAGGAGCCTTAATGGATACTCTAATCTTGCAGGTCTCTAGATGCGGAGTTGGAAGCTAAGGGCCAGTAGCTGGCTTTTAAGGAGCCCTGGTGGCATACTGGGTTACACACTGGGATGGGGGCTGTGAACACACTTGCTAACTGAACCAAAATCCCAGTTCAAACCCACCAGCTGCTCGGGGGAGAAAGTTGAGGCTGTCGGCATCTATAAAGGTTCAACAGTCTTGAAAACCCTGGGCAGGGTTGCCGAGTTGGAATCAACTTGGTGGCAGTAATTTGAGCCTGTCGTTTGAGACCCCTGAGCTAGGAATGGCTTTTACCTTTCTAAAGGGCTGGAAAAGAAGCCTGTCTGACAGAGGCTGCATGCAGTTCGCAAAGCCCATACTTCTGTCTGATGACCCCGTCCTCGATCAGAGATGGGAAACTGGGTTGGACAAGTGGTACCACTTAGAAGGCTTTTTGTAGAATTAAATCTGATTTAGTCAAGCTTTACCCCATTTCTCTTTCTCCTGAGTAGGTAGTGGTGGAAATGTAGTTAAAGGGGTCTGATTTCTGATGTGCTTAAAAGTGGTCCTACAGTAAGTGGACGTACTGCTATGATTCATTTCTGTGAGATCCTTGAAAAAGGTCTTCCATAGCTAAGAAGATGGAGGAGCAGTCCTGGGACAAGGCAAAATGGAAGCAATTTCATCTCAAAGAAAAGACTGGACCCTGGATTTTCTTCTTTGGGCCTTTTCTCTATCTGTTCTTCTACCATTTCCTCCGCATGCCTTCCTGTCTCCTGGTATGATGCTACATTTATTGTGTCAGCGGTTCCGAACTATTTTCAGTCCGAATGACCTCAGGGACCACCACCCACTCACACCCCATAGCATCCTGAAACCATTTCACCAAAACTTACGGAAAGAACGGAAGTGAAGCACCAAAGTGGAATCTAATTAGAAGGTTGATTCAGGGGAGAAACACATTACAGACACACTTCATTATCATCGCAATGTTACAATGCAACGCGGACCCCTTTCTGAGTTCTGCTTATATCGTACAGGACTACATCTTGCACACCACTGCCTGCCTGCGAGGACGGGAACCCCGGGGTGGCCAGCCCCGAGGGCCATGACAATGACAACTAGCCCATCTCTCTCCTCCCATGCCTTACGTGGCTCATGTGTGTGCACCAGAGGAAAACTCACACCGCAGCTGTGCCACTGCCAGCTGCATTACAACCCTAGCAAGGCCAGAGCTCTGAAAGGAAGGCGACATTACAACATCGTACTTTGAATTACACTAACAGTGCTTTGGCCCCACAGTACAGCTGTCCTCAGCTATTCCATTCTTGTGCTTGCTTTTATAATTGGAAAGGAACAAATTTTCTATTTGAGTCAAGAATTCTTCAGCAATGAAGCAATTGGTCACGTTGCTCAGCGTTTTCCTTAGACACTCCAAAAGCTAGGAGAAAAGAAACATTTTACATATAAGTACACAAATAGTGTAAGGAGAGTATTCACAGTATCACTATTTCATTGTTCTCTAAACCTCACGTTTCTCAGTGCTCAGGTGAAAAGCTTTTTCCTTAAATGTGGTTGAAGATGACCTGTGGTTTGTAACCCTACGAATGCGCTTCAAAACATTTGTGGAAAAATTCCATTCTCTTTCTTTCCATCTTCTATGGACTCCTGGAAGCCCCCTTATAAGCTGGCGGGTAGGAAACCAATCTTGAGGAATGGTTCGGTTAGTGCCTTTGCAGTTTTCCATAATCAGACAAAACAAAGATTGCAGAGATGATGCTACTAATTTGGGGACTCTGCTCCTCTCTTGGTGGTTGTATTTTACACAGCAGGCCAGCCCTACAGGCTGGCAGTCCAGGTCACACAAACCCAGGGCTGTACCATGTCTACGTTAGGATGCTACAGTCCATCTCCTGAGGTATGGGTGAATTAATCTTCCAGTAGCACACAGGATAAAGGGATGTAACAGGAGGATTGAAAAATATGAACTACAAACTTAATTAATAGGTTTAAGTTTTCCATTCCCAAATTGTTAACCACCCCCAACAAAAAACACTGTCACTTAATAACTGGTCTTAACTCATTACAAAAGGAAAACTAGAAGTGAGATCATTAAAAACCTACAGTACCTACCAGAACATTAAAGTAACATGACCATTTCAATTTAATTGCTAGATTGATACCAGCATTCTTGAAAGCCATCAATTGCTAGGACTAAAGTAGAAACATAGTGCTTTTGAATTTAATAAAACGAGAAGAATGTTCTCCATTGTGTACCATACTAATCTGCTAAGAAATTTTATCAACCAACACGGACAAATTTGCCCTAAAGACGTGCTATTTCTGTGTATAGGCTTGGGCAACAAAACACATTACTAATTATCTCCTAGAAATGAATTTTAGAAAAGAAAAAGCAATAAAGGAAATATACAGAAAATGTATCCACAAAGCTTTGGGCATCCTGGGAAAACACATCAAGATGAATAGCTTTAGAATCTGTGAACAATGGAACCAATTAAAATGAAGGCAGCTTACTTTCTGCAAACAAGTCAGGTCCGAATCTCGGTGGAAGATTTTATCCATGGGGACGCTGCTGTGGGAAGACATATGAAAACACAAAACCCAGTGAAACAAATCCGACAAACTAATCTGTTTTGTAATAAACTACCACCAATGCCATACATCACAGTCTTACATTGAACTTGGGCTTCTTCTAAAGCATAATTGAATGAGGAACACGGCAGATGTGCAGCCATTGCGCACCACAGCACCTACCTATGGGAAAGCCTGTACTTCTCTATTATCCATCTTGTCTTTTCAAATACGAACGCCCACCGCGGTTCTTCTAACATCTGCTGTACTTCAAATTTGTAAGGTAAACCTAGAGGAACACACAGAAGTCCATAATCATCAACTATCTGCAATCTCCATTTAATTACCTAAAACTCCCTCCAGTGGTTTCCGGACCACTGCTTGTCAGAGCAGCTGGTGACACGTCTTTCAGCATGCTGGGCTTCCGTAAGCATTGATTGCCTGGCTGAACCAGGACCATCAAGCAGATCCACACTCAGGTATTAATACTACTAAAGAAAAGCAAAAGTGCTATTTGGGTGACATGTGAGATATAGATCATCACATTATGTGTCGTCCAAACCAAGGAAAAGAGACTCCCTGGGGACTCTAGAATGGTCCTGCCAGAGTCAAGACTGTCCCAGCCAAACCAAGACACATCACAATCCTAGCGATACAGTGCCTCGTGCAGGTCAAGCTCACAACAAAAGCTGTAAGGAGGATGGCATTATTCTGTTACAGAAAACTCACGCGGAGACAGACCAAAGCCCCAGCCTACTGGAGTAGAACAGCCACGGCTGCATTTTAAACCCCATCAACCCTCCCTGCCTTCCTTAAAGAGGTGGGAGAGAGTGCCATTCATCCTGGGGAGACAGCAAATGCACTTGAGTCCCAGCTGTCAGGTCAGACCCGGGAGAACAGCTGCTTTATGTATCTTGTCCAATGTTTAGTTTTAGGCAGGTCTTGTGATGGCATTTTGGCAAGAAATGGAACTTCAGGAAGTACATTTAATTTACTTGAAATTACTTGAACTTAAATAGTACCCACAGCTATTAGTTCACACCCGCTCGGATAGCGGAAAGCACTGTGGCAGAATTCACCCCGACGTAGCAGACGCGGAGACTGAACATGGGCTTACATCCAGAACAGGTGTGAGCTCCCATCCTGTGACTTATGATGAAATGACACTGGACCAAAGAATGGTATTATCAACTCAAGACTGAAGTTAGTGCCAATCCTCAATAAAATTCAAGTGCATTCTAACCATTTCAAAGATGGCAAGGCATTAGACAAAATGTTAGATCAATGACATTATTAGGCAAAAGCGACCACGAAGGCAAGAGACGTGTAGATGTAAAGACAGAGCAAATAACAATGATGATGACGATCAGTAGGGATACTAATCTTTAGCAAAGAGATGGCAGCTGATGATCTTACTGCGAACAAAGAGAAACCAGTCTATTAAACTTAGTACTGCAGGCAAGGCCTCGTGCTGGAAGTAGGACAGAAATAGGAGTACGACACAGTATCGGTAGCAATAGCAATATAGTACTGCTTCCAGGGGCTCCTGATCGAATGAAGAAGAGAGAAACACGTGAGCGGAAAAAGGAAGCTTGTTGGAGCGGAGAGAGGAGGAGCAGAAGACTGAAGGCACACACCAGCAGGGTACCTCGAATCTATCGAGCATTAGCGCCACCAAGCACACGCAGCGATTGCTAACAGGGAGCTGCAGAAGGCACCAGACAGGAGGGCTCTGGATGCTGTGCTAATACGTTTCCATTTTTACCCTTTATGTTGTCACAGAGAGCAGATCTGTGCTTTAGGAAAATCACTTGGTAGCTAGTGGGGATACTCTGGGATGATAAGACTCAAGTCAAGGAGGCCTGTCAAGTCAGCAACAGCGCAGAGAGAAAGAAGACACGGAATGCCGAACTAGAAGAATGGAGAAAGGAAGCAGCGCTGTCAATGTGCGCCTGCAGTCTTCCCTTTCTCCTTTCCATTGCCTGCTACACTAACGTCCTAGCTGGTCTGTTATTGAACCTAGTGAGCACCAAGTCAAGCAACTCCAAAAGGAATCAAGTCATAGGATGAGCGTAACCGAATTCTTCCTTGAAATAGAATGATAACTTGGAGTTAATATAATTGTGATGCCTGAATGAAGAGTCATTGACTGGTGATCACTTTTTCTTTCATTTCCAAGACAGAGCAGAGCAAGCAGCCAGCCTGCATGTAGGAACCCATTTCCATGAAAGCAGACTGCCTTGTACACTAGGAGCACTAGTGACCTAGTGGCTATCCTGCAAGGCCAGCAACTGCGGTCACCAGCCGCTCCTTGGGAAGACAGACGGGGCTTTCTAGCCCTATCTTGGAAATCCACAGGGGCAGTTCTCCCCTGTCCTATAGGGCCGCTAGGACTCGAAGGCAGTGAGCTTGGGCTTACGTACTGCCATGTCTTCAAGGTCTAGCACATATTTTAATTTCTGTGGCCGCGGTAGTCTAGCAGGGTATCACGTGGGGAGAGACAGCGGCTGCACAAGGTAGTTCACAAATAGTGACTCCAGTCAAAGGAACCAGCTCTGCCATCACATAGAAATTCAAATAGCGATACATTCTCTACGTTTTAAAAAGAGGGGGGATATGAGGATTAGGGTACAAAATTAAGTTGATCTGGGTGAAAACTTACGATAGGCGCCATCTGCACTAATCTCATCACTTATAACCAGGCAGGTGATCTGGGAGTAAGGTAAAGGGTTGTTTCGGTTATAAGGACTAACGATCATGCCAATGAACTTCGCACCGCCTCTCGAGAAGTAGCTCTACAATGAAAAGTACAGTAAAATTAGTGTCACCGACATACATTTAAAACATCCAGCGGAGGACCGGGAACAAAAAAGGTATGCCAAAACTTCACGTCTACACAGCAACGAAATGTTTTAGATTCATTCCACATTCTACAATTTTCAGGCCACGATGTATTCAACTGAATCGGAACTGACCTTCACACACCCTGGAGATTTACATTCCCCGAGAGTATGTTTCCTAATCATCTTTGCTACAGTTCAACTGTAGTCTGTATCAATATGGTAGCAATTGACAAAAAGCTGCCTATAGCACGAACATTCACACCCCACACAGTAAATTGCAAAAGAAAATAAAACCGTCTTACTCAGTGATGCAAAATATGTGATCTATGACTACTTCAATGAGACCCATTCCTGCCATGAGTTCTTTCCCCTCATCTTCAAAGGCGCTGGGAAAGCATCCGGTATTATCATGGGTGATCGGTATGTAACAAAACAACTGACCTTACAAATGCTTACTAAGCATGATTACTCTTACAGAAACATCACATTCCAAAGCCCTAGATGTAAATAAAGATATTAGAAATGCAACCCGAGATCACAGAGAGTAAAAATCGACTTCACCGAAAGCCAACGGGGAAGGACGGATGCCTGGGTGATCACGTACCGTACCCACAATACCCTATGAACACACCTGGTACTTGGCTTGAGTGTCGATATCTCGTAATGAAGGATTAGGATCAAAGGCAGGGTGGGAATGATACCACCCTATAACACGATAGCCCCTCACAGCCAGGGTTTCCGAGGCCTGTGTTTGGGACACAGGGTCCATCTCACACTGCAGGCCAGTACTGAGGCTGTTGCATGGCTCCGCTGCACACACCTGGAGAGGATTAATCATACTCAGATTACATGGAAATCCTCTTCTTTCCAAAAAAGATGCAGAAGCCTCTCAGTCGAGATTTCTAGCTGACTATATCCTAGGCAGTCTGTAATTTGCAAGTGAATGTCAGACACGTGCCTCAGACTAAGATCTCAAACCAGGTCTTATAAAGCTTACTTTTCCAGGTGAGCTGACACACAATTTGTACAGCAGCCCTCTCTCACTGACTCCTGTTATTCACACCTGACCCATACACTACACTCCTGCTGGAAGTGTTCGCACAAACCTCCTGGCCTCTTAGGAGATGGGGTATTTCAGTTGTGCAAGTAAAAAGGGGTTCAAACCTGGCTGTGTGCTTGTTTTCTTGATGTTAAAGTAACAGATTCTCACGCTATGGAATGCGAAGTCACCAGGGAACACGGGAGGGTAAGTCAAAAAGTACTGTTAGGCTCCCAGCGTGTGCACGTGTGGGTTTATTCCAAATAAAATGTGTTTGGAAGGTCCCTGCTGTCAGTGGGTGGCTGCAGACAAGTTTTCTCAGTAATACACTCGTCTATGTCTTCTTAACGCGCCTTCACAAAGAAAGGTCCAATCAAAACAGTGATCTTCTGGGCCAGTTAACTGCAAGGCAGAGGTGTTAGCTCAGGTTATGGGGACTGGTTTTTGTGTAACCTTAATGGATTCTTCTCAAAGGACACAGTACATTCAGGAGGGCATATTAGAGAGACACGGAGAAAACTGGAAAATGCCTGTTGAGGAAAGGCCAGCAGAGTCACAGTGCAGAACTGGTTTACATCATGACAATGTGCCCGCTCCTCCTTAGAGGGTGGCCAAGGACTGCTCTATAAGACTTTGGGAAAATAGTCAATGATGATAAACAGTCTGCAAAACTCACATACTTTACCTAAAATATGAAAACACGCAATCCACCCGACAGGTCTGACCTTGTCTCTTAAAACTTCAATTAGTTATCCAACTCCAAAAGCACTTCAGAGAACATGATGAGGCTTCAAGGATGCCCAAACTTCAGAAGTGAATAGATCTTGGTGGAGGTTACATCAAGAATTAATGTTTTCCATTTAGTTTTTTTTTTTTTGGTTTAAAATGATTACAAGGATCCACATGTGACCTCTTCCCTGGGAGAGGGACAGCAGAGAAGGGGGGAAGGGAGACTCCAGATAGGGCAAGATATGACAAAATAACGAGGTATAAATTACCAAGGGCTCATGAGGGAGGGGGGAAAGGGGAGGGAGGGGGAAAAAAAAAAGAGGACCTGATGCAAAGGGCTTAAGTGGAGAGCAAATGCTTTGAGAATGATTGGGGCAGGGAATGTATGGATGTGCTTTATACAATTGATGTATGTATATGTATGGATGGTGATAAGAGTTGTATGGGTCCCTAATAAAATGTAAAAAAAGAAAAGAGGAGAAAAAAGTGATTAGGGCAGGGACTGTACAGATGTGCTCTATACAATTGATGTATGTATATGTATGAACTGTGATAAGAATTGTATGAGCCCCTAATAAATTGTTAAAATAAAATTAAAAAAAAGAAAAAAAAATGGTTTCTATGACTTTGAAGCAATACTTGACTTATTATGCATACACATTTCTACATTTGCACATTTCCATTCATAGCATAGGTAAAGTCACTATTTAAAGTACATTCCCTGAACACATAGACATATTTGGTAAGACACCAGGACTACAGTAAAATTTTTTAAATAAAGAGAACTTACTTCCACTATTTTATCAACTTCTGAGTATCTTCCTCCTAACAGACCGATCACTTCTGCCATAGAGGCATGAGCGTGCTAAACAAAATGAAAGACACACTTAACCCAAATGCACACGACCAGCAGACAAAACGTGAGCCTCACTAACACTCACGGCTCACAGGACAGTAATCGCAGAAGGAGAGGAACTACATGGTAGGCTAGACGCACAGAGACTTAAGGTTCTGGTCTGTCTTCACTGCCCACTGACACACTTTGAACAAAACACTTAAATGCTCCAGGGCACTACTTTGTCATTTACAAAATGAAGAGAGCATTGCTCTCTCCCCTCAGGAAAGATACCGCAAGGATAGAAAGTAAAACTCATTCTGGATCTTTCCACAGAGAAACACCATTCACAAACACAACCGCTGGCGGTGTCAGCAGCTGAGTGCGCACAGGGAGCCTGCGCCCGACAGGAGCTGGGCTCGGCTGTGGCTTCCTGGGAGGGAGCAGATGAGGGGACTAGGAAATGAACACAGGACAATGAGGATCAACAGTCTGCAAACTCACATTAATTTATAGTTTCTAAAATATGGTAACATGCAATTGTTTGGCTTTTCTCCAAAAGAAAAGACATATTTTTAGATTCCTTGTAAAGGAGGATAGTTAAGATCCAAAATACACATCTTCCACACTCTCTCTTACACCTGCAAATAAAAATACACAAGAATAAAAATCAGAATAACCAAATGAGCACTGGGGAGCATCCTTACCAAATCCATTATCAAAAGTGCTTCTGAAGCCACTTTCACCTGAAATGGCTCCTGAAATAAAAAAAAATTTTTTTTTTAAAAATAGGAATTTTGTTCTCCCAAACTTGAATGTCCCCCTTTTCCTCATTTACCTATCCCATCAAGTCTTCACTTTGGTGCAAACCAGATTTTTGTTAATGGAAGATTATCATTCAGAACCCCATTATAGAGAAACTTCAATCTCTATCACTAATCTGACCATTAACATACCTTGCCTTCAAATAGCCAAAGAGGCACTCTCATAGAGCTAACTCCAACTCAGAGCGGCCCCACACAGGGTTTCTGAGGCGGTGAGTTTCCACCAGAGCAGACAGCCTCACCTTTCTCCCCAGCAGTGGCTGGTGCATTTGAACCCCAACCTTACTGTTAGTAATCCACAGCTTACCCAATACCTTCAGGAGGCTCCTTCACAAGCATGCCTTACTCCCCAAAGCCCAAGGTGCTGTGTTTTTTCCAAATAAAAGTGCCCAATGCAGAGTCAAAAGAGCATGGGGGTGGGGGCATACAATTGGGTAAGAGGCATGCCACTTAAGTAAAAATACATCGATCACAAATTCTTTAAGAACAGGAATCCTATCTAAAAATTTTGCATCCACATTACCCCAGTCCCTTGCATACAGAAAAATAATACTTAATATCGTTTAGAAAGTATTATGCATGGCCACTCATTGGTGCATAAATAGTACCTGCTTTTCTTCACTGAAAAAATTACAAGGTATCAGTTGGAATGGATCAAATGAGCTGAAAGAAAACATAACTTCATTAAGATTAGAAAAGTAACTTTCCCTTAAAAGACTTAAAACTATTATAATAGCTAATACATGAGACATAGATCTCAAGAAAGATCCTGCCAAGCTGAAACAATCACTAGAAAAACCAGTAAATACCAGTCTAGTACAGAGATGGAGAAAATCGACTAAATGCTGCATTATGTGTTACGTAACCCCGCACACTTCATTAGCCTTGCAACCAGAGGGGCACAGCTGTGTGGAAAAATTAGCTATCTTTTCATTCCATCTTCCACAAACTTCCTGATGCCACTGGGTGTAAAGTTCCAGTTTTCATTTTATGTCACTTAAGTAATGAATAGTAATGGTTAGGAACAAAGATTCTTAAGCCTTAATCACTGTTCCACCACTGACTAGCATGGGTGAGTTAATCAAACTCATGGGCTTTCCTCATTTGTAGAATCAGAGTATTAACCACCTCACAGAATTGTTACACAATTAACTGAGTTAATAAATGTGAAATATTTTAAATTTAACAGTATGAGTCATTGTGATTATTATTTTATAAAATGAGTGCCCAAAGTTTAAGAAAATTTTAAAGTAATTTAATCAAGCACATATGAATGTTTTTAGGGTTCTATCCACTGGAAATCACCCAATTGCATTCTTGGGTATCTATTTTAAAACAAACACCGAGAAACTAGTCAATTCAATGGGCTAACTGCAGTTAAGTCAGGAGTCTAAAACTCCAGGAACCCGAAGAACACTGATGGACTTGGGTATGTTTAGCTAAAATAAGTTCAGAGGAATATTTCAATTATCTAAAACAGCAACAACATGTTTAGTGACTTAAATTATAAAATTTCACTTGTAATTAAAAATGTTTGCTAGCAATCAGCAACATCCAAAGGGAGAAGCAGTTGTAATTAAATTAAGTTTTTTTTTGAATTTTTAAAAAAAATTTATTTTTAACAATTTATTGGGGCTTATACAATTCTTATCACAGTTCATACATATACATACATCAATTGTATAAAGCACTTCTGTACAGTCTTTGCCCTAATCATTTTTTTCTCTTTTCTTTTTTACATTTTATTAGGGACTCATACAACTCTTATCACCATCCATACATATACATACATCAACTGTATAAAGCACATTCATACATTCCCTGCCCCAATCATTCTCAAGGCATTTGCTCTCCACTTAAGCCCCTCACATCAGGTCCTCTTTTTTTTCCCCCTCCCTCCTAAATTAAGTTTTTGATTCATGATGTCTAAGGACACTGAATGACCCGACCATCCGCCATAAACAAGGTCCCCTCTAAACAACATACACTGGATCCTGAGCAAACCTTCTGTCTTAAGTCTCCCAACCTGATGATCAGAGAAATATAAATATCCAAAAATTGTAGTAGGATTTTCAAACTTAATGTGAACAATGCAATGCCGTTTCCTTGTGCGGTTTCCACACATTTTGAAAGCATTTGGGATCATTGCTGGGGCAGGGGAGAAGCATCTGTAGACATATACTATACCTTTTTGTTGGCCTTGGGCCTTTCAAAGATTTACCAGGCTTACATTTTCCCTCTTCTCTTCTTCTTGCCAACTCTTCAGCAGAGAGATGCTTAAACATAAAACAGGAATCCCTCAATCACTGATTGGTAGAATTGATGAAAAAAAAATACTGATTTAAAGTAGAACTTACAGGTAAGAGAGAACAAGATAGACTAAATTGATGTATATGCTTTTCTTGCCTCCCACTAACAAAATGTTGGATAATATATTTTCAAATGCTATCAGAATATGGGCCACACCAAATTTACATTTTACTTATTTTCTTGATTTGCCCATTTCAGTCAGCAGTGTTCTAACTACTCAGTTTCAGTAACTTCAGAATCACATGAATCTGTCTTCTTTGTTACTTTCCATAACTAAGTCACCAAGTCTGACTGTACTGTCTTTCTACAAAGCAGAACACAATGATTAAGAACACAGATTCTATAGCCGGAATCCTGGTGCTGCTGTTTACTAGATGGGTGAGCTGGGCAACTTATTGAAGCTGTGTGTGTTCATTTTCCACATCTTTAAGAGAGGAGTAACAACAGTGATAACAATACACCTCGGTGAACTAGGCCTCAGTGTTATTGTGAAGATGAATGTGTTAACGTTTGTAAAGTACTGACAATACTGTAAGTCACATAAATAGAAGACCCTGTAAGGCAGAGCAGACCTGCTCCCTGCGCTTTCCGAGGCTGTACATTCTTACAGAAACAGAGTCCCTGTTCCCCACACTGCAGCTAGCAGGTTCAAACTGTTGACCTTTCCATCAACCAAGCACTTAACCACTAGGTGGCCATCAGGGCTTAAAGTCCTACATGAACAATGTCATCGAGCGGATTTCCACTGTGACCTTATTATCTTAATGGGAGCAGAGAGCTTTAATTTTCTCCTGAGGTCCAGCTGGTGTTTGAACTGTGGATCTGGAGGTTTGCAGCCGAATCCTCACCCCACAGCATCGACAGGGCTGAGGTCTTATATACAGTAACCCAACCAAATACACTGCCGTCAGGTCGAGGTTGACTCATAGCTACTCGGTAGAACCGGGCAGAACAGCCCCTGTGGGCTTCTGGAGCGGTAAGTCTTTACAGGAATATAAAGCCCCATCTTTCTCCCGAGGAGTGGCTGGTGGTACTGAACTGCTGACCTTTCCAATTGTAGCCGAACACATAACCACCATGCCACCAGGGGTCCTATATAATCACTTATAATGCGTATGCTGTCTATAGACTTTCATGTTTGTAATTTAGCTTATGTCTAACATTTGAGACTGCATTTTAATTTGTATATCAGAACATCATATGATACCATTGGGGAAAAAAATGAATCAGGTATCTCACCTTCCCAGGCCCCCTAGCAGATGTTCTTGAGCTTGAGACAAGAACATGGAGACAGACAATCAAGTTCGGAAAGTGAACCACATGTCTAGTTAACCGCAACACTAATGCCTTCTCGACAAAAATACCAACGTGGAATGGAAACACATACACACATTACAATATACAAGCATCTACTGGCAAAACCAGCGTTCATGGTTGAGCCATGCGAAAAGGTCAGCAGTACCTCGAATGTCTGTCCTTCTAAGTCCTTTGCATCACACCAGTTTCCCCAGGGATCGCGAACCCTCCGCCTCCTCGTGCGCTATGCATTGTGTACAGAAAGCACCGGAAACGAGATTAACTTACAGAAATCACAGCACCTACACCCACAGAAAAGATCATTTTCTTAGAACTGTATCCACCCAAGCACCTGTAATGTGGTGTCTCTGATCAGAAATGCCTAAGCTTTGTGTGTTGATCACTAACTAGCATTCTGTTTAGAAATACATCAGTGATGTCTCTGAATCTTGCATTTACTTGGATTTCTTCTTTCCTTTCACCATTTGGAAGTTGAAACACTAGAATGAAAGATAGTTTTTAAGCCCACAAAGAACCACCAAATGACTTCTTTTCACTAGTTGTGGTGGTGGAAAATGTGCAAGAACTGTGGTATTGGGAATTAGAGACAGTTAAAAAGGAAAAGATTACCTCATCAGTAACACAAATGGGAAAAATCACAAATTACTAATACCCAGGTTTTTTTTAATACTAAGGCCTTTAAGATGGACCAGATGCCAGCATGCCTGGTTTTGCCACCATCAACAAAGTCAGAAAGCACCCTTTTGTAAATTAGTAAATCTCGGTAGGAATGGGTCACTGCCTAAATGTGCTAAATAAAGTATCTACTTATTGGCCTATTACACCTTTTTCAGGAAAAAAATTACTCAGTGCCACGTGACAGTGAAACTTTTGTACTCTCGCTTCTAACCTCCTTTTGCAGCTGCCCTGGAGGGATGCCAGAATGATCCAGGGAGCAGTACTGCCCACTTTGGGCAGTACTTTTAAAATCTATCTCACCTATTATCGATTTATTCTAATTAGTAAAACCAGTAAGCTCACTCAATGGAATATGCCTGCTAAATAAACTTGTTGGCTCATTTATATTTTCAAATAGAATTTAAAAGAATTTTAATATATTGCAAACCTCACTGATACCTTTGGGAACTAAAAGAGAAAGTATTTTAAACACTATTCCAAGAAAGGCTGATTCCTTTTTTTTAAAAAGATCATTAGGGGGATCTTATAATAATCCATATATCAATTGTTTCAAGCATATTTGTACATGTCATCATTATTTTCTAAACATTTATATCCTATTTGAGTCCTTGGTATCAGCTTTTTACCCACCTTCCCACCCTTGTGACCCCTTGATAAATTATAGATTATTAATTTCTTATACCAACCGCCGTTTCCCTGCCCCAGTGGTTTCTTTACCCCTCTTCTGTACCTGTGCACATGCTCTGGCTTCGCCCACAGTGAAAGGCAGGACTGGGGTCATGACAGAGGGGGTAAAGCCTCAAGAAACCAAAGGAATATTGTTGGCATTGGTGCTGTACTTCACCATGGTTGACTCATTCTTTCTTTGGGCCCCTTCTGTCAGAAGGTGTCCCATTGTCTACAGATGGGTTTTGGGTCTCTGCTCCGACCTCCCTCGTGTTCAACAATTTTTAAAAAATTTATTTTGGGTCTTCTGATGCCTGTTACCTTTCAACACCTCACGATCACATAGGTTGGTGTGCTTTTTCCCTGTGGGCTTGCTGCTTCATTGCCAAATGCCCACTTGTTTATCTTCAAGTCTTTAAGACCCAGATGCTTTATCTTTTGACAGCCGGGTACCATCAGCTCTCTTCACCACATTTACTTCTGCACCCATTTTGTCTTCAGCAATTGTGCCAGGAGGGTGGGCATCAGAATGTTCTTGCGTTGAGGGAGGGCTTGAACAGAGGCCCAAAGTCCATCCACCTTCTCAATGTATTGCCATATATGTATCTATGCCAATGTCTCTATGTTATGAATATGTTTACACAAGCGCACACCTATGTTTATATCTCTATCTATAGAAGAAAAGTTGATTCTTAAGTATCAAACCACCACCAACAAAAACCACATGAAAATAATGGAAGGAAAAAAGAAGCATTAAATTTCCAAACTAAAACCAAACCGTCTATATCACTTCAACAAAACCAGAGAGAACGCTATAATGCTGTCACTGGATTTTCAGGAGCTGGTGTTTTGGGGGCGGGGTGGTGGGGGCTTTTTTCTGTGTGCCTCTAAAGCCAATGTGAAACACAAGGGAAAACACATTCTTCACTAAATGGCCACTTGCTCTAGTTACAGGGAAGTGAGCAGGATCACCCAGAAGGCAAAGGGAAGGCTCACCATGGACTGCAGACGCTGGGCAAGTTGGTATGCTTCTGCGGTGTCTTTTCTGTCTCTGATTCTTGCTTTATCAACTGGCTGCGGTTTGTTATACACAGCCTGTTCTATTCGAAGGAAGGAAAAACAAAACAGTCATTTAATGGAACTCGTTTGTTAAAATAGGAAAACACATCTACACCAACTATCAATTTTACGGTACTTTCTAGGCTTTTGTTTTGTATTTTTTTTTAACAGTTGGGCTTCTATAATACCTTATACCACAATCATACATTCGATGAGTTACTCCCGGGTTACCGTAATAAGCTACTTTTATTCTAAGGAAATCTGAATCCAATGGAACACTCAGAAATCGGGGAGCTTGTTTAATTTCTGATTAAAGGGACACTAACCCTGCTGTGAGGGAGCCTGGGGCACAACGGGTAGGAGCTTGGCTACTCACCACCTAGTGGCTGAGGGAGAAAGAAAGGCCTCTGCTCCCGGGGAGAGCACAGCCCACAGAAGGATGTGGGCAGCTCCTAGCAAGTCAATACGGCTTTTGGAAGCATCATAGAGAAAACATGACTTTACTTTTTAATGACTGAGGAAGCAAAATTGTCTTAGTTTTCCCGAAAAGCCAGTCTCAGTAGACAGTGTTATGGCGGTAGAAAAACACTGATATCAAAGAGAGACTCTACCACAGACAATAAAATCATCTGACAGGAAATTTTTAGTTAAACATTCATTTTCATAGATACAATATGCTCTTGTTAAACAATGGGTTACAAAGTTCCAATTACCTTATCACTGCGTTACTATTGCTACATTTTTCTTTAAAAGGTTTGTGTCAGGTCAATGAAAAGGCAGAATACATTTAAATATATGCATATTCATCAACTTTATATTTGAAAGGCCTAAGTAAAAGAAACTTTCTTCCCTGAAAAAAATATTTTGGCACTTTTATTACATGTTACTGCAGAGGTTCATAAATTATTTCCTTTATTTAAACATTGCTAAACAGAATTTCTAGCAACACAGTATCTGCAAATTAAATGGGCTATTGCTATTGCTCATAAAACAAACTCCTTTTACCTGACAAAAAACATTGCATATTTTCCCTTTAAAATCACACTAATTTTCATTGTGGGTCATCGGAAAATAAAGTTTAATCAACAGAAATATGGTTTAAAGCAAAATCTGAAAATGTCTAATCCATAATATGACAAGAGTGTCTTTCAATCCTCTTATCTCTATCTCAAACTGCTTAAATTCTAACTATCAAAGAAATTAATGGGCCCTGTAAGGATAAAAAATGTCGAATAAAAGATGTTGTTGGGTTTTTATTTTTACCACATCCAAAATTGATTGCTCCTATCAATTCGAGGTATGTATGAATCCGTCCAATACAATTAACATCCCCACAGTTCTTCAGGCCAGGACGTACTGAGGTCTTATTTAAGTATTTCGGTTTGCATATCTCCCTAATTAAGAGATGGAAGTACAATTATTTTGGATAAAAAAAACATTAAAATTTCTCTGGGGAGAACTTTTAAAAACTGAGTTATCTTAAAATTTTACCTGATCTTATTGTGTAAATGTTTAAAAATACAATGCTAATACATAATACCCAAATGTACTTTTCTCTGAAATATCTTTATATGATGTAATAACTCACAAATACAGTAGGATTTGTACAAGCATTAGTTCTTTACCAGTAGATTCCACAGATTCCAGCTACCCCCCAGGACCTGGAAGTGGTGGGTAAGAAGCTACTCGCTATACACAGCCAAATTCAATCAAGGCCAAATCTTTTAATAGAAGGGGCACTTTGGGAATATACTGAAAGGTTTTGAAACGAGTTGCCACAAAGATGATTCCAATTGATGGTAGTGACCCCATGTGTGTGTCAGAGTAGAACTGAGTTTCAGAGTGTTTTCATGGCTGATTTTCCAGTAGTTTATACCAGGCCATTCTTCCAAGGTGCCTCTGGGTAGACTTGAACCACCAACCTTTCAGTTAGCAGCCACACAAATGAACTGTTCATTTAAAGTACTCAGTATAGCCTTACCAATTTTTAATATATCACGTAGGCTCATCTACTTTTACTTTGCTGAACACTGCTTTTTAAAATAGTCGCTTATCTTATAAACCCTCAGATGTTTTACATTAGATTTAAAGTATTATGCCAATAAACTTTATGTTTACTTTCAATAGAAAATGGACACAGAAGATCCAAAGGAAATCAAGAAGCTTCCAGGCAGAAAAAAAACTGATGTCTAAACAAAACACTTACTGAATATACTTAGTACAAGACGTTAAACAGCATTATATAAAATATAAGAACACAGGACTTGATAGCAGTATTATTTACTGGACTTATGCCAGATGATGTTACATATCCTTAAATCTTCATAGTAATCCTACGTGTTGGAAACTATGATTCCCGTCTTACAGATGAGGACACAAGGAGGCCAGGAAATTAAAGCCCTTACTTCAATATCATGTCAGGATTCAAGCACAGATGTTATAAACCAGACACTAAGATATAGAACTTAAGTGTTTCTTTTTCTTTTAATGCCAGGAGTTGTTCCTTACAAGTATTCGTTACTATGATGCCACCTTCAGTCATAAGGTGTACTTTTAGTGACCCTAACCATCCGGATGTATGACAGCTATCACTTCAAAGAAAGAGTGAAAATCCCTTTCCAATACGGCAATCCTAAAAAGACAAGTGACTCAATAGTGGGTCCATTTAATGGAACTGACTGATTTAACAAACCTGGTCATGTTCTCCTTTGGTAACCTCTCTAGGTTTAGCTATTGCAAGAGGAAGGACATCCCTGATTCAGCGGGAGCGAAAAACATGGGGCAAAGGAGCCTCTCCGCTACAAGAACTGTTGACGCTTTCTACGGACATGCTCACACAAGTCAAATACCTACTGGTGGTCTAATAAAGCCATTAAGAAAAACTCAAATCACCAGATGAGGTGGTAAGGTGGGTTTTGGTTTGTTTCTTATTTCACACTAAATATAGTTCAAATAAAAGATGCTAACAATTTATGTATCAGAAAATACCTGTATCTGAATAAGCCTGCTCAAGAGGATTCATTATTCCACAACTTCAAATAAGTGCTCTCTCTTACCTTTTTAAGATTGTTCTAAGAGTTTCTTTTTTTCTAAGAGTTTCTTAAGGCAATCACCTATCCTGTATCACCAGGTCTGAACACCCAGATGAACAACGAGATGGCTTCTGATAGCTGAACGACAGTGCTTACCAAAGCGTTCAAAAAGTCCCACACTGGAAATCCAGTCTCATTTGAATTATGATGGCAAGCTCCCTGGATCACTATCAGTGTAAGATACTACATTCTTAATAGGCCTAATTAAACTACGCTAAAGTGCCATGAGTTTTAAAACAGGACAGAAAAATAATTTCTTACCACTGATCCAAAATGTAATTCCTAATTTTCAAATAGCGTTCTGGTGTTTTTGCTTGGCGTCCCTCAAAAAACTCAGGAATTGCTTGTTTCTCTTCTTCCTGAATGACCTTTCTATCGATTTCTATTTCTTGTTCTGGTGGCTTAAGCTCTTCTTCTTCAGGCCTCTCTTCTTCACTTTGACAGGAAGAACGAAAATGCATTTCCTTACCACTCAAATCTTTTCCAACTTCACAAGGCTCTAGAAGAGGCACTTGTCTGACATCATCTCTCAGGCCATTTTCAGAATGCCTGTCACAATGTTCAGTCGATTCATTACGTTGCTGATCACCTAAGTCAACTGGCTTGTTGTCATTGGTGCTTTGTGTTTCAGTCCATGATGGAATGACTGGGCTTTCAAGGGGTCCTGCCCCACCTTGCTTTTTATTCTGAAGATCCTTGGAAGTCTTAGAAAAGCACTCTTTCTCCGTGTCAGAAGCCATTAATTCTCCCCGACTGGTCTCATGAGTTTTACTCTCAGGAATATCTAATAAGATACCACTGTGTGGAGTCTTTTCTGCTGCTTGAGAAGTTAACTCATCTACCACATCTGTGATATCCACTTCTTCATCATCAGATAATGTTTCAATTTTTACAGCATTCAAGTTGGGATCAGTGAGTCCCCTTAAACCTGATGGTAACTGTGTCCACACTTTTTTCCCTTCATCTTCACTTTTAACCTGAAGTTCACAGCTCTTCTGATTTGGTATTTCCTTCTCGACACCATCTAATTTTACCTTATTAAAAATCAGGTGATTTTAAATTATTACCACATAAACTTTAACATACGAAACATTAAAAAATATTAATATAAAATGTAAGCACTGGCACAAAAAATACAGGACACATAAAATGCATATGTCAATGTTATATTAAATTTCTAGTGTGCATTCTTTAAATGATTTAAAATTACACTTTAAATGAAAATTATCATCATTTCAAATTTCCATATATATACTTGACTCATGCATGATCTCATCTTTATTTAAAAAAAAATCATAAAATACTTTTATTTAATATTAGGTCTTAAAGAGTCTGGCTCAGATCAACCATAAAGAATGAACCAATAACTGTGATACTAATGTAATTTTATAAGATTAATATATATTCATAAAGGCTTAGAATATCTACTCTACATTGATCACTTCTCACTATGCAAAATAATCTTTAATTTAAAGGAATTCATTTGAGTAACCTCACAAAGCTTTACTTAGTAAATTAAAATCGTCTTTCATTTAAATACACAGTAGCAGCAAACTTTGTAGATTCATTTAATATAGTTGCAATATTATAATAAAGGTTGTAATTTAAGGAAAGAAAATTATCCCCCATATCTTTGACTTTGGACATAAATATCTGATAATGTAACAAGAAAGATTATGAAAGTCAGTGACCTGAAATTTTCATATACAAAATTTTAGAAAACGTTTATACGTGACTGGCACACACAATGGACAGGAGGGCTTCTGAAGCGGCTGTGGGTCATAACGTCACGTATTTATGGTCAGCTGCTCAGTGTGTCAAGGGGAATACAAGGTATGAGCACAGCTCATTATTTACGTGAAAAGATAACACCACATTTCACCCAAGACAATTCCAAATTCTTTGTAATTATTTCCACAGAACTCAAACAGGATACATTTTAAAATGTTAACTATCAAAAACTACATGCTTGAATAATGCATAGAAGATCTGAAAGACGAGGGCACTACACTGTAACTCAGCCTTTCTGAACAGAGAGGTTTCAGAATTATATTACACGAACTTCTAAGTTCAAATCACACTCCATATCTTCTTGTAATACAATTTTTTTTTTTAAAAAAGCTATTTTTCTACAGGAAACATCAAAATAAGGGCTTCCCTTTGCCATCATGTCATGCTTTGTAGGATTCTTCTGAGCAATTCTATTTTGGCCTAAACTTAGCTATCTGAAACTATGTAAGACGTGACTGCTTACTTTACTACAGCACTTACAAAACTCAAGATAAACATGTGGACAGTACTTTATGGGATGAGACATGATGTTTCTTAGAAGAATCTTTAACAAGGCTTTTATGGCTAAAATGATTTTAATTATTGATTTCGTTTTTCCAAAATGTAATTTTCATGAACTGGGATTTTTATCCTTTGCTTACCTTATTTTTAAAATACTGTCTGGCGTAACTTTTCACTTGTAAAACTGTACGACTTCCTATTAGCTTTGCAATTTTGGTCCACCTTCGACCAAATTTACCCTATTATCAAAATGAAAAAGAAAAAGTTTATGATTAACTTGTTAGCATTCCAAGCAAGTGACACTTTACAAAGAAATAAAAGAACAACCCATCTTTTCTTTTCTAAAGCACACTCCACTGACACCTCCCACAGGGCTGGGCTGTAAAATCAGCCTATAGCTTTCTTCTGGAACATGAACATCTCAAAACTGGCTGAAATGAATGTTAAGTTATCATCATTTTTTATAGCTATATAAAATAAAAATCTAACATATTACCTAGCCATATATATTTATATTAATTACACTTATGATACTCCAAGTCCACAATAACATTTTGAAAGAATTACGCGTCTGAAAGGAAAGCAGGTTGCATTTTCCAATTACAGGATCAACTGACTACGTTCTGAAAATAGCTTCAAAATAAATTTTTGTTTTACATAAATAAATTTTCCATGGGCCTTTCTTTTGAAGTCCCTCACATACACAAAACAAACCTGGAGAGAACAAGGGATACTGGTTACCTAAGAGAAAAAACGCTGAACCCAAAGAGAGAGATATGAAATGCCCTATAATTAGCAAAAACAAACAACTACACTCTGTTGGGTAGAATCCAACTTAGAAATACTAAAGGACAGAGTAGATTTGCTCCACAGGGTTTCCAAGACCATAAATCTGTATAGAAGCCCAATGCTTTTCCCACAAAAGGGCTAGTGAGTTTAATCAATGGCCTTTTTGGTAAGCCAGCCAACAATGAACGGACTGTGGTTCCAGAACTCTTCCTATTACACGATCCCCACTGCCACCCAGTGGGTTCCAACGTAGAGCGCCCCTAATGAGGATTTTCCAGGCTATGAATCTTTATGGGAGCAGATAGCCACAATTTTCCTCCTTGGAGCAGTTCATGGGTTTACATTGCCAACTGCACAGTTAGTGATCGAATGCTCGCCTGACAGTCCTACCAGGGTTCTGTACACTTCTGAACATGAAAATGTAGTCCTAAAGAAGACCCAACAGTTCTCAGTTCATTTGCATGCATGCCTCTTTCCGGCCACTACGTCTGTCGGTCTGCCGTACTGTACAGCTTGCATGATGCTGTGGTGCTGGAAGCCGTGCTCCTGGTGTTTCAAATGCCAGTACATCATCAGTGGTGAACATGTTTGTTCCAAGCGAAGAGCAAACTTTGAAGAATAGGCTAACCATTTCTGAGGGATAAGGCACTGAAAGCCTCTGCAGAGCAGCACAACAATGTTAGATATATTGCCACAAAATGAGCCTCTCAGGTTGGAAAGCACCCAAAACAAAACAGGGTCATTATAAACGACATTGGTCAATAGTCATTTGCTGGTGGGAGTGACCCAAAATTAAAGGGTAAAAAAGCAACAACAGATGTCAACATCTATTAATAATATCCCAAACCAAACTTAATGCCACCCAGTCGATTCCAACTCATAGTGATGCTATAGGACAGGGTAAAACTCCCCTTTGGATTTCTGAGGCTGTGTATCTTTATGGGAGTAGAAAGTCTCGTGCTTCTCCTGTGGAACAGTGGTGGATTTGAGTGGCTGGTACCTTGAGGTTATCAGCCCAGTGGGTGACCTGTTACACCACACCACTTCCTTCCATTAATAAGAGTAACAGAAAACAGATGAAGCATGCTTTTAGGATAACTGGTAGTCAACAAAAGTAAAATGGAGTGCATGGAGATTGATATCCTAGGTGTTGTCAACTAACATGGAATGGTATTAGTCATTGTGAATCAGACAACGACATGGTGTACTATGCGGGCAGTGACAGGTTCAAAAGGAATGGCACTGCATTAATCGCCAAAAAGATCATTTCCAGGGAGGGAGGGGAAAAAAAAAAGAGGACCTGATGCAAAGGGCTTAAGTGGAGAGCAAATGCTTTGAGAATGATTGGGGCAGGGAATGTATGGATGTGCTTTATACAACTGATGTATGTATATGTGTGGAGTTGTATGAGTCCCTAATAAAATGTAAAAAAAAGAGGAAAATGATTAGGGCAAAGAATGTACAGATGTGCTTTATACAATTGATGTATGTATATGTATATGTATAAGAGTTGTATGAGCCCCTAATAAAATGTTTTTTAAAAAAAGATCATTTCCAGGTTCTCTATTTTGAAGAATATGATATATGGACTTCCCTATAAGAAGTTCAGTTAATACAACTTTTCAAATTTACATACCAATTACTAAATCTAGTAATGAAGTATATTTTTTCAACCACAGAAATGATTATTGTACATGTGAACTTGGCCAGATGGAATGCAGAACAATCAATTAGACATTGTAAAAAGCCTGATAATCATCAGCCAAAACAAGGCCAGGGACCAACTGTGGAGCAAACCATCAACTGCCCACGTGTAGGTTCAGATGGAAGCTGAGGAAAATGAGAACAAGTCCAGGAAAACCAAGATCTCTCGAACGCTGTGACTCACTGGACACGAAGAACTCTGAGCTGTGTGGTGACACCAAGAACCTAGTAAGTGAATAAAGCAAAAACCACTAAAGAAGAAAAATCATAGTGGATATCAGAAGAGACTTGAGAATCTGCTCTTGAATGTTGCCTAGCCAGAACTAAAGGAATCAATGACGAGGTAAGAGTTGAACAGATCATTTCAAAGGGCAGCTTGAGGCGCAGTACTAAAGAAATGTGCAAAGATCTGGACTTAGAAAGCCAAAAAAGAATATGCTCAGCATATCTAAAGCTGAAAGAACTGAAAGAAAAATATTTATGTCATGAGTTACAATACTGAAGGTATTAGGATCAAAATAATCAAAGAGATCTACATATAACCTCCTCCTTGGGGGACGGACAGCGGAGAAGTAGGTGAAAACAGACATTGGACGGTGTAAGATATGACATAATAATAATTTATAAATTATCAGGGGTTCATGGGGGAGGGGTAAGGGAGGGGAAAAATGAAGAAACGATACCAAGGGCGCAATAGAGCAAATGTTTTGAGGATGAGGGAAACAAATGTACAAAAGTGTTTGACACATGGGTGTATATATGGATTGTGATAAGAGTTATACAAGCCCCCAATAAAATGATTTATTTAAAAAAATAATCAAAGAGAAAAGGAAATAGGCATTTTGCCAATAAGAACTGGTCCATATATGGAGAGGTAGCATATGATCAAGAGCCAATGGTATTGAGGGAAAACATTCAACTGCACTGAAGGCATTAGCCAAAACCTGGCATGTCTCAACAAGCTGCTGAAGCACTGGAAACATTCACTCACCTATGACAAGAAATTTGGACAGATATTTGGCCAACTGATGAGAAAGGTTCCATTTCTGCTCATTTCAAAGAAAGATGAGCTCACAGAATGTGGAAATAACCGAACAATATCATATGCAAGTAACATTTGTTGAAGATCATTAAAAAATAGTTGCAGCAGTCCATTGCTAGGGAGCTGCCAGAAATTCAAGCTGGACTCGAAAGGCCATGGAACAAGGGATATCGTTACTGACCTCTGATGCATCTTGCCGAAGGCAGGGGATACCAGAAGAAAGCTAGAGAGATCTCTACCTGGGTTTCACTGATGATGGGAAGGCAGCAGACATGTGTGGATGGAACTGAGAAAAATGGGAATTCTAGAGCCTTCCACTCTGCACATGGAGAGCCGGCACATGGGCCAAGACGCAGTAGTTCAAACAGAACAAGGAGACTATTGACAGCATGGTTTAAAATCCGGAAAGGAGTGGTCAGTAATGTATGCTTTCACTGTATTTGTGCAATCTGTACGCTGAGCAAAGAATCTGGACTACATGAAGAAGAAAGTGGCATCGAGATAGAGGAAGACTTATTAACAACCTTAGATATGTGGGTAACACAACTTTGTGAAAGCAAGGAGAGCTTGAAGCACTTGCCGATAAATGAGGACGAAGGACTGCAACCTTCAGTACAGACTACAATATAAAAAACTAAATCCTCTCAATTGGACCAATAGATGGCATCATGATAAACAGAAAAAGACTGAGGTTTTCAAGAATCTCATCTTGCTTGGATCCTCAATCAACACTGATGGAAGCTGCAGTAGAGAAATCAAACCATGTGTTGCATTGGGTAAATCTGCAGCTCAAGATCTCTTTAATCGTTCAAGTGCAAGATGCCCCTTTGAGGACTAATGTGTGTCCGACGCAACCACGATACTTCAGTCACCTCATATTCAAGTAAGAGATGGCTAATGAGTAGGGAAGACTGAAGAGGAACTGATAGACTTCAATTAAGGGACTAGTAAGACTATTCAGAATACCATGGACTGCCAGAACTAATAAATCTGTCTTGGAAAAAGCACAGCCAGAATGCTCCTTAGAAGCAAGGATGGTGAAAGTTTTGTCTCACATACTCTGGACCCTTGATTAGCAGACCAGTGTCTGCAAAAGTATCTTATGCTTAGTGAAATCGAGGGTCCAAGTAAAAAGAAGACCCTCTGAAAGATGGTCTGACAGTGTCTGCCATCAACGGGTTCAAATCGAACGCTAGTGCGCATGGCACGAGGACGGGCAGTTTTGTGCTTTGTTCTGGTGTAGAGGGGCAACTATCACCACCTCGGAAAAACAACTCTGACAAGGGGTAAAAGCTCAGTTCTCAGTAACCTTAAATAAATGGCTGATTAATTATAATTAGTCATATTACCATTTAATAGACTGAAATGCTAATACATAAAAAACATCATAGTACAGGGAAAAAAACTCCAAGAGAAAAAACCTTCAAGATAGTTTGTGTGTGTACCTATCTATCTATATCACAGTAATGACTATACAAATACACATTTTCCATCATCTGTAGACCTGTTAACAATGCTAAATTTTGATTAATATTCCTCAATCTTACAAAAGTATGATTACATATTTTGGTATGGAATATATAAATATGCAATTTAAAAATTAATTAAAGAAGCATTGAGAAACATCTACCTTAAAAGGAAAAGAGGCAACCCACTTTTAATAGTGGAAAACCAAACCAACAAAGGCAAACAAAACCTCAAAGTCGTGCTAAGTCTCTTCACATTAAAGAAAACTATCAGAATTAGAAATTGGTACATACCCCATTATGTAATTGATGGACATTTAAATAGACCTCAGTGAAACACTTATGCAAAAGTAATGTTTCTGGTCTTCAATATTTATTAAGATATTTAGACTACGTGCACACTGCTAAATATATGAATAAAATAACACTCCACTGATAACCCAGATAATTCCTAACATACAAGTTTCCGTCAAAATAATTTTGTTTTTAATCCAGGTTATTGATATCATGCATACCTTAAGTTTTATTAATAAAAAATAAATAAAACCCTCCAAACTATTTGAACTATCAACCCAAAGCTATCATAGAATTTTAGCTATTTAAATATATTTTTCAGAGAAATTCTTATGTACTACACTACAATCATCACTGTAAGTGCAAGTAAACTAAGTTACTCCCGCAATTCAAATGATATTTATGTTCTCTACAAACTAATTTATCCTTATTACATTATCAGTATTTGCTTCTAGACTTATTTTACTATAAATTTAAAATTACTGTATTTACCAGCCCTTGTTCAAACAGCTCTTTTTCTTCTATCGTCCACTTCACTGAGTAACTGGTTGGTTTTGTAGGAGAGTGTACCCTGGGGGGAAGAGGAATTGCAAACAATTTCTGAAATGGAGCATTCCATATTAATGCAGCTAAAGGTTATAGCCATAGTTCTACATTTAGTACTTGAATCGAATTCTTTTTTTGTCTTAAAGCCTGTACTTCTTCTACTCAGGGAAGTGAATAACCTGAGCTAGAGAAGTCTAGATGAGAGTGCTGGAAACCCGAAAACAAATCCTTAGGTCGAAGTGAAGCAACAATGAAAAAGCCTGAGGGACGTCAGTGTGATAACAAGACTCAGGCAGGATGCAAAGTAGCACACAGTAATGCAGTCCCAAAGCCCAGAAACATTATTGTTCCTTTGTTTATATAAATACTAAGCCAGAAAAAGTAAAAAAGCAAAAAACAAACACAAACCCTATAGCACTGTATTTATTTCTTAAAAATACAGTACTGATATTAAACATAAAATGTGATGCACATTAATTTGATGTCAGTTAATTTCATTTTTTTGTTGTTGTTTACACTGAAAAATACAAAACCCAGGCTCTGCTCAGTGCTCAAGCTATGGCAATTGGAAATATAAACAAAAAATTCTGCTAAGTTCACCAATTTAATGGACCATGAACAATGTTTGTAAACACAAAATGCCAATTTTTCTTCAATTATTGGGGAAGACTATTTATAAAAATGGCTTACTTAATTTCCCTTGATAACTTAACTACCCAAGTTAAGTAAAACTAAACTTGTCTAACAGAAAATCTAACCCAAGAACAATAAAAAGCAATGCTATCTCGTCGAATCCGATTCATACTGACCCTAGAGGAAAGAATAGAACTGTCCTATAGGATTTCTGAGGCTATAAATCTTCAGGATTATAGAACCACCTTAATCCCACGGACTACGAGGACACCTATATATAAGTAGCATCTATATCAGCCAATAGCTTCTTAAAATTGCCCCAAAAGTCCCTATGGAATCATCTTTCCCATAATCTACCGGAGTTGCCTGCTTAGGGTGATATAAGAAATTCTGGCAAACCAAGCCCATCATTAAATGATACTTATTGCATTTCAGCAGCGGGAGGAGAGAGCGTACATTTACATTCACTCTATCTTTTTGGCAACCCCAGGTCCAAGGGCATATCCACAGAATAATGTTTTGCTTAAAGTTTCCCACCATTTCTAATAAAACCAAAAAGATTTGAAAAGACAAAACATAAGTACATACATGGTTTTTCCCATTTTCTGCAGACTGCACCACATGAAAAAAATAACAATAAAATAAGCACACTGTAAAAGCCTTTTGAAAAATGCAATTCAACCTTCTTTAAAGTATTATAGATTAACTTTACCTCTTCACATCTTTTTTATCATTTTCCTTTTGATTGAAGCAGAATTTTTCTGGAAGTGATTTTTTAGATAAGTAATACCTGTATAAGCATTAAGGAAACATTTAAAACAATCATAAAGATAACTTTATGTAATTTATACAAAGTAGACATGCATACTTCTCAGTCACACTAGAGCTCTAGCTTAACCAATTCCTCTCAAAAGCCTTTTTCAGATCTGCAAAAATAAGAATATACATTATACTTCAGAGTTGTTATATGGACTGATATGCGTGAAACACCGTAATACTGTGACTATACAACAAATGTGCTAAATAAATGCATGTTTCTCTGCTCTAGGTGGTGAAAACGGTCAATGTGCTTGGCTGCGAACAGAAAGCCAGGTGGTTTGACTCACCCAGAGATGCCTTGACATAAAGAGTGGATCATCTATTTTGGAAAACACTAGCCGCTGACAACCAGTTCTACAGTGACATGTGAACAACTACAGATGTTCTCCCTACTAGAACTGGCTGTGACTCTGTGGATATCGTGCTTCTGTGGTAGTCATTGTAGGACATCAAAGCAGTCCCAGGGAGTTGGAGATTAAAGACGCCCCAAATGTCCACCTCTTTCAAGACGGTAGTATGCTCCGCATTTCCCTTTCTCCCTTGAGCACATTCCCTCGCACCCCAGGGCTCTGCCGTTAGCGGCAAAGTTCCACAGACACACGCACAAAGTTAAAGAAATGCTTCACATGCTTGTGGGTGCTGTTAAGGTGCAAATCTGAAGATTAGAGACAAGTCAAGTGCAGGGTCCAGAGCCAAAGGACAAAAATGCCTGAAAATCAAGGTACGTTGTCTTGCTTCTACTAAAGCTCAGCCAGGAAGCAGAGATCAGGCTTTGAAGGGTTATGGTTTCCATCCTTTAGCAGACCCCCAAGGAAACAAAGGATGCGGTCTTTTTAAAGCACATCCTTAGTTAAAAAATACCCCAAATACTGCCATTGAGTCCATTCTGACCCTAGAGGACAGAATAGAACTAATCCTGCCCATTAGTAGGCCAGAGAATGCCCTCCAAAATGGGACGATGGCCAGAGTCCAGAATTATAATATATCATACAAGAAAATATGGCTAGAAGGGCCACATTTAATTGATCACAACTCAGTTTCTTTATAAAAGCAATCTATATGAGACCACATCGCCCGGGTGTCGTCCGCACAGTTGTTCCCTGTTTGAGCCCACTGTGGCAGCCACTGTGTCAATCCATCTTGTTCATTTGTAGACATTTCACAAAAGGTGCATGAGCTGCTGTAAGGAGCCCTGATTGAGTAGTGGTTACAAGTGGGGCTACGATACACAAAGTTGGAAGTTCAAAACCATCAACTGATCTTCAGGAGAAACACGGGGCTTTCTACTCCCATAAAGAGTCTCAGAAACTCACAAGGGCAGTTCTACCCTGTCCTATGAGTCCTTGTTGACTCGATAGCAATAAGCAGCTGCTGTATAAATTTTCACCAAAAGTATGTAATTAAAAAAAAACAACAGAGTAGCATCCCCATGTTCTATGTAAAGTTTTTCTCTAAAATATGCTGAAAAGTACAATGGATTGATTTGATTGGTTGTTCAAGGTAGAACTTGGGACGATCTGCTTTCACATTTCTAATGAAAACAGTTCTGGATTATTTTCATCCAGGAACCCTCCATTTCAAAGTTCTTAAACTAGATTATTGTTAGTACTATTGGATTAATAAAATGTCAGTCAACAAATATTTAGATGACTATACACCATGCTTATCAAATGGGATTCTAAGTACTGAAGACAAAAGCATAACACCTATATGTCTCTTGGGGTCTTCCATAGTTCTTTTTTTTTTCATAGTTCTTATTTTCATTATTTGTTTCCAAATGTGGAACGGGATCAATGGCTACAATGTGTTAATTAACCTACAATTGCTAACAACACACTTCAAAGAAACTAGGACAAGACCCCAGGAACAGAACTGCAGATACTGATCCACACCTTTGGGGGAGGAGAGTTCTTTATTCATAATCAATGCTCATGAAAGCAGCAAACAAGATTTCCAATGATGCATTGCACTGGGTAAACGTGTGCATAGGATCTCTGCCTGGAGTACACATGCCGCCTGAGGCCTGTGTTTAAGATGATACACGTCACTTTGAGGACATTTCAATCACCTCACACGCCTGTGAAAGTTGGACATTAAATGAAAACAAAACAAAACCTCGATGCATTTGGATTATGGCGTTAGCCAAGAATACTGACAGGACCTAGGACAGACAAATGAACCAACAAATCTGTTTTGGAAGAAATACAATCAGAGAGTACCTTAGAAGCAAGTGTGGCAAGATCTGTCTCAAGTGCTTTGGACATGTCATCAGCAGCGACCCGACCCTGGAAAGGGACACCCTGTGTGGGAAAGGAGAAGGCAGGGAGAAGAGGAGGAAGACCCTTGGAGAGGGTCTGACACGATGGCTCCACCTATGGGCTCACACAGAAACAACTGTGAGGATGGCACAGGGCCGGATGGGATGCTGTTTTGTCCTTACTCAGAGGCACCGAACAACATTTATTTTATTCAATGCTTTTTACTTACATTCCTCCCACATCACACCTGTAAACTGGTAGAGTAGGAAGTGAAAACTTTTACATATTCTAATTCTGTATCCTTGGATAAATTAACACCTCTGAATTTCAACTTATATAACTGAAAATGAAGAGTTGTACTAAATAATCTTGGATTTGGAATAAGGCTGGGATTTATATATTGTAGAAATTTTACTTAATATGAAATCTTATATGCAGTATAGTTGGCTGACAACAGCAATTCAGTTAAAACAATGACTCCAATATCAGATTTAGTAATAAAATAGGACTTGAGGAATAAAATGCAGCTTTTCCCTAAAATTATTATATAACAACATTGTATAACAGCAGTCTGGAGCCAAATAAAACCCAAGTGACTACTCCATCTGTCCCCACTTATAATTTTTGCGTGAGTACATTTTTAACCCTCAGATCTCTTCTTATAATCATTAAAGGATACTCTTCTTCCAACAACATCTTCTCAATGACAGCTCTGTTCTCCTCACTGATGGTACTATCCAGAGTCCAAGGCTAATAAAAAAAAGGGAAAGAAAGAGGTTGGTTTTTTTTTTTAATCTACTGTTTTGTTTTTTAAAAATTATCTTCTATAGTTGTCAAGTACAAATTCATCATTACAAATAACGACACACCATTTCTGGAGGATACAGCCATGCCACTGGAAGACAGTAATGATTATTCCCAGAGAGGCAGCACAGCATGACAGCGTTTTACATTGAGCAGCAGAGACTCGGCATGCAAAGCTGTTCCACACCAGGCTCCTCCTCCGATCCATGCTAAAGTTGATAATGGCGATCTGGTACTGGCGCCTATTTCCAAAACGTCCTATAATTATTTTGCCCTGCTAAATTCACAGTTCCTTCCCAGAAGATTGTATTCGTTTTCAAAATGTACATCTTTTTAGCTGAGAGCACATCTCCAAGTTCCAGACTGATTCGTGTAACCACTCCCTGGTATCCATTTGGGTAGCTTCTCAAATTTAGCATTTCCAACTATCATTCACCACCATACACTTTCACGCCTTTCTCCTGCCTTCCCAACTTTGTAAATGACACCACCGGTCACGAAATTAGTCGAGGGAAAAGAATCAAGAACTCGTCCTGAATTCTTTTCTTTTTCCTCAATCCTCAAAGTTGTATCTCTTTTGCTGCCACTCCAGGACAAGCTATCACTGTGATCTTGCCGGAATCATTACGGTTTTCCTAACTCGGACCTTTGCTTCCGTACTTTTCCTTCCCTGTAGGCTGTTCTTCACAGCAGCACCCAGGTGACACGTGGCTCTCACCTGCCTCTCCAACCTTGTCCCATCTATGCTGCTGCTCCCCTCCCTTCTTCCCTACTGCAGTCTAGACCCCGGACTCTAATCACCCCCCCACGCTTATTCCTTCATTCTCATCCCCCTCCAACTCCTACTATGGCTGCTTATTTCTTTTTCCTTGTTTTCAACTTAAGTAACTTACTGACTTTATCTAAAATAATCTCCGCCCCCGTGCTATTCTTAGCCAGACTCTCCATTTCCTTCATAGTCTGTAATTAATTTATATGTCAGCTCCACCTGAATGTCCGGTAGAATGTTAAGTTCCTTAAATGTAGAACCACGTCTAACTTAATTAGAGTTGTCTCCCCCAAACCTGGCCGACTGTCATAGCATGCAGTCTGTGCTAAAGGAAGAAATAAGTACTGCAGCAACCCCCATTTTTCAGGTGAAGTAATTGAGGTTCACAAATCTGGTCAAGTGGTAAAGCAAGGAGTTCTACTTCAGTCTAGCTGGCTCCAAAGGTGTTTCCTAACAGGCCATTTTCCCCAATCAAAAGAAATTTCTTTTATTCTTAAAGAAAACGGTTTCACTTTATTATCTGTAACAGTTGAGAATAACTACCTCTTAAAAATAACCCACGCCACTCTGGGATAGGATAACGTCACATACCTAGGATTTAACTAAAATTAAAAATAAATGCTTACAATCAGGCCATGATCAGTTCTCCAGGATGAATCCAGAAAGTGATCTTGTAAGGCAGGCACTGTACTTCCATCACTCCTGTAGTGGAAAAGTAAACATACACGTGCTATTACACAAGGTTCTTCCTGTAACAGAGTATGCATCACAGAAATACTAGTTCTCTTTCGCTGGTCTGCAAAACACAAAACTGCTGTCAGCTATATAATCTCAATGGCTAAATCCCAAGTGTGACTATTCACGTCTTTGGTTCTTCAAGAATACAAAACTTGCTGGACCAACCACAGCAGGCTCGGTGGCCCTAAATCAGTACTTAACAGGTCCTGCGCTGAGTGCCCACCTGTATACAGGAATTCAACTGTGCACAGATTCACCCCGCTCAACCTAACACCTACCAATAGCAGCAATACCCTACAAGTGACAAAAACACATATAGGGAGAACCAAATGGGAAGCACTCAAAAGATGGTACTGCAAAGAAAAGAAAGCATTTTAAAAAGAATGCTTATAATAAAAAATAAAGATTAACTGGTTATTTGGGGGTCATTTCTATGCCTGTGGGAAATTAAACTATTAATCCTCTTACTCCTCTTACAGAACAAAGAACTTTTTCTAAAGTCATCTTACATACAAATAAGTTTTGAGTTCTACCTATGATATAATTACACATATTTGCTTTTGTATATTTTAGTTATAATATTTCTAATAAAGCATTCAACTTATTTCCAGGCTCCACTTAGTGGCAAGGATTTTATCATTAAGACTGCAAAAACCAAACAATCAATATGCCAATAAAACTATTTAAAAATAAAATAGTCAAAATAAAACTATCAGCAAGTTTATACAATTGAATCAGTCTACAGTGGCTATAATAAATGGTGATATAATAAATCACTCTATAATAAACTAAAAAAGCCTAACTTCTCTTCATTACTAATGGCAAATAAGGTTTAAACAGGTGTCACCTCTGAACTGGGATTTTGAGGGACAGCAGCAAAAGGAAACCTCTGCTCAATTCCTAGGTCTGCCAAGGGCAGTGTCACTTCAAGCTCACTGAAGAACTCCCCCAGTAGCTGCTCCTCCAGAACAAGCATGGGGTATGCCTCATGTGTCAATCTGTTCCTTGGAGTCCCCGTTTCTAATCTGAACTCAGCTTTCCTTTCAAATGTGCTCACATATGGGTCCCTTTCTCAGCCAACAAAAATCTAAGCCTGCTCTTCCCGTCTCAGGGCCCACCTTCAATTTGTCACCAAATCCACTCTAACCACACTGCTTGAGGTCCCCTAGTTCTGCACCTTATACTTTCTTTGAGTCAGTCTGAGAGAGTAAGTTGACAAGGCAGCATCTTCTCTCATCTTTCCCCAAGTATAACCCTACGATATGAGCCTTCAAAAAGTTAGTGAAAATTTCCTATCTTTCAATTCCATTTCCGTATACTTTCTGAAGGCCCCTCACATGTATTCATACTCCTATGTACATATATCTACATGGTTGTTGGGTGTGGAGTTGATTCCCACTCACAGTTACATAGGTGACACAGTAGACTGCCCGTTTTCTTAGCTGCAGTTTTTACAGGGAAAAAAATTGCCAGATTTTTCTCTTGCAGAACTGAGGCGTAAATTCAAGTGGCCAATCTCCGATTTAGCAGTAAAGTTCTTTTATTATTATTATTATAAGTCATTTTATTGGGGGCTCTTACAGCTATCCATATATCAATTGTATCAAGTCTTTTGTACACACAATATGTTATAATCTTTTCAAAATATTTTCTGTTTAAGCCACTGGGATCAGCTCCTTTTTCCCCTCCCTCCTCCACCCTCCCGCCCTTTTCATATCTTACAATGCCCGCTTTCTTTGTCCAAATTATTGTTGTCCATCTCCCGGGGAGGCAGGGGGGATTATATGTCATCGTGGTTGGTTCCCTGTTTCCCCCCCTACCCTCATGGTATTGCTAGACCCATTGCTGTTCCTGAGGGGTTTATCTGTCCTGGATTTCATGTGTCAAGAGCTCTTATCTGTACCAGTGTACATGCTCCAGTCTAGTCGGGTTTGTAAGGTAGAACAGGGTCATGAGAGTTAGAGGAAGGAAGCATTAAAGACCTAAAAGGGCAGCATCGCCCTCTGCTGACCCAACACCCGTCTCGGTGTCTGCAGCCTCCCTCCACTTCCTGGGCGACTAGAACCAGCGGCCAGAAATCCATCATGTCTATCCTCAAGGTTCACGCCAGAGAGATCTTCGACTCCCGTGGAAATCCCACTGTCGAGGTGGATCTTTACCCTGCTAAAGGGCTCTTCAGAGCTGCCGTGCCCAGTGGTGCCTCGACTGGGATCTATGGGGCCCTGGAGCTCCGGGACAGTGATAAGACCCTGTATCTGGGCAAAGGTGTCTCAGAGGCTGTTGAGCACATCAATAAAACAATTGTGCCTGCCCTGGTTAGCAAGAAGCTGAACATTACGGAACAGGAAAAGATCGACAAGCTGATGATTGAGATGGAGGGAACTGAGAATAAATCAAAATTTGGTGCAAATGCCATTCTGGGCGTGTCCCTCGCTATGTGCAAGGCCGGAGCTGTTGAGAAGGGAGTCCCCCTATACCGTCACACTGCTGACTTGGCTGGCAATCCCGAAGTTATCCTGCCAGAGCCTGCTTTCAATGTGATCAACGGCGGCTCCCACGCCGGCAACAAGCTGGCCATGCAGGAGTTCATGATCCTCCCCGTCGGAGCAGCCAACTTCAAGGAGGCCATGCGCATTGGGGCCGAAGTGTACCACAACCTGAAGAACGTCATCCAGGAGAAGTATACGGCAAGGAGGCCACCAATGTCGGCGATGAAGGCGGATCTGCCCCTAACATCTTGGAGAACAAAGAAGCCCTGGAACTGCTGAAGAACGCTATTGGGAAAGCTGGTTACACCGACAAGGTGGTGATTGGCATGGACGTTGCTGCCTCTGAGTTCTTCAGGTCTGGGAAATACAACCTAGATTTCAAGTCTCCTGATGACCCCAGCAGGTATATCTCACCTGACCAACTGGCAGACCTGTACAAGTCCTTCATCACGAACTACCCAGTAGTGTCTATCGAAGACCCCTTCGACCAGGATGACTGGGACGCTTGGGCAAAGTTTACTGCCAGCTCAGGGATCCAGGTGGTAGGGGACGATCTCACAGTGACCAACCCGAAGCGAATCGCCAAGGCTGTGGATGAGAAGTCGTGCAACTGCCTCCTGCTCAAAGTGAACCAGATCGGCTCCGTGACCGAGTCGCTGCAGGCGTGCAAGCTGGCCCAGTCCAATGGGTGGGGCATCATGGTGTCTCATCGTTCTGGAGAGACCGAGGACACTTTCATTGCTGACCTGGTGGTGGGACTCTGCACTGGACAGATCAAGACTGGTGCGCCGTGCCAATCTGAGCGCCTGGCCAAGTACAACCAGATCCTCAGAGTTGAAGAGGAGCTGGGCAGCTAGGCCAAGTTTGCTGGCCAGAAGTTCAGAAATCCCCTCGCCAAATAAGGTGAGCAGGCAGACCTCTGGTAGCCCCTCCCTGAGCTTGTTGGCGTTCTCTCTGCTTCACTAGAGCTGCCCTGCAGCCAAGCCAGACCAGCTGACACCTGTGAGAACCCCAGCTTTGTGACCCTGTGAGTCAACTCCTTGCCCTTCTTGAGAGCTTCCCACCAAGTGTCCCAGTGTCATCCCGAGGTGTCAACAGGCAACATTCCCAGTGGTTTTGTTTGCAAAATAAACATCAGTGACCCCTAAAAAAAGGAAAAGAACTAAAGGAATGTTGTGTTTCTTTTTTAGGAATGTTGTGTTTCATTGGTGCTGTGCTGCACCCTGGCTGTCTTGTTCTTTCCTTGTGGCCCCTCTGTGAGGGAATGCTCAAACATCTCCAGATATGGGTCTCTACTCCAACCCCCATCATTTGCATCGATGTATTTGTTTGTTTGGCATCTTCTGATGCCTGCTACCTTATCCTGTTGACACAGATGCTAAATCTTTTAGTAACTGGGCACCATCACCACATTTGCTTATGTACCTATTTTAGCAGTCAAGTTCTTAACTGCTGCACACCAGGGCTTCTTATATAACATACACATAAAGATCCTGTATGTGAACACACACACACACACGGCTTAAAAATGTTCATAGAAAAATGGATTAAGAAATGTTAATTTTTTCCATCTTTCTTGAAGCTCCCGTCTGTGTAAACAGACATGTATAAAAAACATCCAGTATACAAACACATAAAATGTTTATTGTCTGTCTCATAAAGAAGAATGACAACTATATGACTTTGATAACATATAGTCAAGACTTGGCATATCAAAAGTACTTTTTTAACATTTGTTGAATCAACTAGAGGTAAACATGCATCATATACATCTATGAGCAAAGGAATGAGGATTTTACTGTAAAACCAATGAGATGAAAAAAGGAGTGGCATGATCAGATTTGGGTGTGATGAGGACTACTCTAGCTTTAGGAAAGAAGTGAGACAGAAAGATCAGGAGCGATTAAGAGAAAGTGATTACACACCAGCCGGCGTGCTCATGAGGTGTCGATGGGATCAGGTACCAGGCATCTAAGACCCAGAACAAAAGCATACCCCAGGTGAATGGGGTGGTGGTGGGAAAGCCAATGCCCATCTCTACAATTGGACATCCCCTCACAGAGGGCGCACAGGAAAGAAATGAGCCAGTCGGGGTGCAGTATAGCACTGATGAAAAACACAACTTTCTCTAGTTCTCTGGTGCTTCCTTCACCCCACTAACATGACCTCAATTCTACCTTACAAATCAGACTAGACAAGAACATGTACACTGCTGCAGATAAGATCCCGCAGCACAGGGAATCCAGGATAGATAAATCCCTCATAGCCAACAATGAGAGTAGAGATAGCAGGAGGATTAGGGGAGGGTGCGTGGAGAAAGGGGGAATTGATCACAAGGATCAACCTATAAACCCCTCAGGGGGACAAACAACAGAAAAGTGGGTGAGGGGTGATGGAGGATAAAGTAAGATATGAAAATGATCATCTATAACTTATTAAGGTTCATGAGGGAGAGTGGCAGGGGGAGGAAATGGGGAGCTGATATCAGGCACTCAAGCGGAAGAGAATGCTTTGAAAATTATGATGGCAGCGTATGTGTAAATGTGCTTGACACACTGGATCAATGTATGGATTATGATAAGAGATGTAAGAACCTCCAATAAAAGTTATTTAATTAAAAAAAGAAAGAAAACTAACCTGAAGGGTGATGTTGATGGAAATAAATAAAATGGGTTTTAAATGATATATTCATAAAGGAATCACTATTGTCTTAAAAAGTGATTATAAACATGCTGGAGGAGGAGCTGACAGTAACCTATAGCTGTGTGCCTTAGTTCCATTGTATCTCCCGCTATGACACAGTAGAAGCACCCCAGGGGGTCTTAGGCTGTACTTTTTATAAGAGCAGATCGCCAGGGCTCTTCTCCAACAGTGACTAATGGGTCTAAGTGGTCCACCTTTCAGTTAAAAGCTGAGTGTATAATTATTGCTCTCTACAGTAACATACCTAGGAAACAAGCAGTGAGAATCAGAAGGGAATACACATGAAAAGTTACTTAATATACACTCAACAGGCACTTAAGACTGAGAGTGAAGGGGGCGTAAAACGTGGAGGGCATGTAAGGAGGGGCAAGGAATCAAGTTTAAGTCTATCTATGCCTTCAATGAATGGGTGGATCATAGTACTATTTATTGAACTTGGGAATACTGGAGAGGCAGGTTTAATGGGGAGGAATTCAGTATGAACAAAGACTGAGGAGCCAGAGGAATATCCAAGGATGGAAAATTCAGAGTTAGATAAGGATAAAAAGATTGGAGTCTCAGGAGAGAAATCTGGGTTGGGGAATAGATTTGGGAAGCACCATCATATATTAGACTGAACGTGTGGAACTGCCATTTGTATAGTTCCAAAGTGGCTGAACATTGTAAAATTTCATCCAGTGAAACCTAGCAGGCAGAAATGGTAGGCTTTCACTCAGGAGTGATAGCCCTGAAGAGACTAAAAGGAATGACAGGAGAGGTCAAAGGAAGCCAAAAATGGCAATTAAAAAAAATTCAACAGGTGTTCAAAATAACCTGCTTACTTTAAGAGATACGCTGATGCTGATTTTCACAGGATCAGAGCCCCAACCCGCAGAAGCACCAGGATATCATGTTAATGATGCTCCCAGAGGCTGGGTAAGGCACTGGCTCAGACCCATCGACCTAGAACCAACGCTCTGTAACCCTGCTTGTAGGAGAATCAAATGACCACAGGTGCTCGCACACAGCCAGTCAGTCATAGCAGCCCTACATAGGGTTACTGAGGCGGCAAATCATTACGGGAGCAGATAACTTCATCTTTCTGGTTGGTGGCCTTGAACTGTCAACCTTGTACTCAGCTGTTCATGGCTTACGCAACAGCAACAGCCGAACTCCTTCCAGGAGTACCCCTAAATTCTGGCAGCAGACCTAAAACCCAAGGAAGGCAGAAGGGGAACTGAAAATAGCTTAAAGAACGAGGGGGTGAGTAGTGGAAGAGCAGCAGAACCAGTGCTCCTGGATAATATTCAATGTTAACCATGCCACTTACTTCTTTCTGGGCCACGGATAAAATATAAAATATCTCATGGACATGTGAAAAGTAAATCAAGTCAAACATGTGTTGTGTAAGCATTTGGCCAGGCTTTAAACATGGCACATATGTGAACAACTATTATTACTAAAAGGAACCTTGGGGCACTGTGGGTTAAGCATTGGGCTGTGAGTCTAAGTTCAAACCCACCAGCCACTCAGCAGGAGGAGACGAAGTTGTACGTTCTCAAAGGTTGACAGCCTCAGAATCCCTAAGCTGCAGTTCTGCTCTACTCTGTCCCCAAAGAGTTGCTATGAGTCAAAAATCTACTGGATGGACCGCAAAGGGAATAAGCTTCCCACTACAGGCTCCCTACTCATCTGCAAGGCTTTTGGCTGTTTCCATAAAGACTGGAGAAAATGACCATATGGGTTTAATTACCCTCGTTATATAGTGCTTCTATATCCTTTCATGGGCAGAGTTGGCATTCTCGATTCAAAGAGGCCCTGATATAAGGTTAAAGTATGTGAAATAACTCTTCAAGAAAAGGGAGAAAAGGGTCCAAAATGACAATTTCACATAGTTCAACCTAAGACTAATAAAGATGTGCACAGCATATACAATATGGCCAGCTGAATTTACAACTCAGGTCTTGGATTCCTGCCCAATTTAGGTCCCTTCCCTTTACTAATTGGAGGCCGTGGGTTAACACTTGAAAAAGACTCATATTGATTTCCTTATTCAAAAAGTGGTACATACTGACTTCCTTACTTGGGAAGCAAGAAACTAAAGGAGCAGATCTTCCAAGCTGGGGCTGCTTTCTATGACCCCAACAGTCCTGTTCTGCAGGACTTCTGTATTCAGAGATGCTTCACCGGGCCTTCAGAGTACCATCACTGAAGGCGGGGAGGCAAAGAAACCTGTAAGAGCATTCTCCTCGAAACCAGTATGGTGGAAGAGCTCGTTTATAGAGAATCCTACATCTCCAAGGAGCTCTGGTTGCAAGCGTTGAGGTGTAACTACAAGCGTCCAAACTCACCAGCTGCTCTGCAGGAGACATAAGAAACCCTGTGGCACAGTACTACTCTGTCCTACAGTCAGAATCTACTAGATAGCAGGGGGCACCATATGCCAGAGAGCATGTCCCATAAATATTTCATTTGATCTTCCCACAATCTCATTTTACACCTCAACGCTCGGAGGTTCAGGCTCATTAAATTTCTTGCCCAAAGTGACACCACTATTAAGGGGTCAAATACAAACTCAAACTCACTAGCTGGAGTCAAAGTTGACTCAGCGAGCCCGTTCCTGTTCACGGAAGAAGAAAGCCCAGTCTTTCTCCCGCGGAACTGTTGGTGGTTTCAAACTACCCACCAAGCGGATGGCAGCCCAAGGCTTAACCACTACACCACCACGGCTGCTCCGGTGGTAGCGCCAGCAAATACAGAAAACAAATAGCAGTGCGACTCTAACGCCTTTACGTCAAGCCGCCTTCCGGTCAGGAAGTTTCCCCGCAACTGAGTCCCAGCAACTCGATGGCAGCAGTGGCATTTCGGTTCGGGTTGGCGGGGGGTGGATTCCTCCTGTCGAAAAAGAACCCGTGGCCCGAAGAGAGGAAACCACGCGAGTTGCCCAAGGTCACCACGACTTGCCAATGACAAAACAAGGGTTTAACTCCCGGTTTGCAAACTGCGGCAGTCACCCAGTTCCAGTTATTGTCGGGTGCGGGGTTAGGGAAATAACGGGAGGAGAGGAAAGGAGGACCGGAATTGCTGACACGTGTGCACTGCGCCCGCGAGAGCGGCGCCCTCGCCGCAGCCCAGGCGGGAACCAGCGCCGAGCACCCGCCCGCCGGGCTCGGCACAAGCGGCAGGCGGGGCGGGCGGCCTAGCGGATGGTCTCCGGATGTCCCGTCCTGGCAGCCCCCGCAGGGGCTACCTCCTTACACCCGCGCCCTCTCCGCCGCCGCCGAACCCCGCGCCCTTTGCCTCACCCTGACTGTGCTGCGGCCACCATTACATCCCCTTCGATATCCACATCCGCCTCCTCCGCCGCCATGATGCGGCCAGACCCGGTCCCGTCCTCCGTAAAGATCTCGCGAGAGGAGGCGAGCTGGGGGCGGGGCAGGAAGCGTCGCGGGAAGGAGGGGAAGCCGGGTCCAGCCCCGCCCAGGCAGGGGGCGGGGCTTGGGGGAACGAAGTTAGGGTTCGCTGGCTGCCTTTTGTAAATAGCCTGGAGCAGGTGCGTGGGCTTTTGGGAACTTCCCCGGAGGTATTTTGCACAGATTCTACTGGTCTTATTTGTAAAGTGGTGATCATAGCAAGTATCGTTTTAGACGGCTGAGAAGTCAGACCACACTCGGAAACTAGGAAGTTGGCAACTGTTCAGAACAAAAACTCACTGCCCCTGGTCTCTTCCCTCACTGACCCTTTCCACCGGGCTGAAGCTGCCCTGGGGGTTTCTGAGGCTGGAAATTGTTCCAGCAGCAGATAGCCCCATCGTTTCCCCAGCACAGTAGCTGGTGTTTTGTTTGTTTGTTTTTTTAGAATTCAATTGTTTAATTATACTAAGATTTGGGCAACCATCACACAATCAATTTCAGAACATTTTCTTCTTGTCCTCATTGTCCTTAGATGCTCTTTTCCTGCCATCCTCTCCTATCATGCACTTGTGGGTTGCTGTCTCGTTATAAAAGTAATTCTTATCCCCCCCTTTAAAAAAAGTCCTTTTATTGGCGGCTCTTACAGCTCTTAAAACAATCCATACATCAATTGTATCAAGCATATTTGTACATATGTTACCACCATTATTTTCTTTTTTTCAAATTAATAAATATTTTTATTGGGGCTCATACAACTCTTACCACAATCCATACATACATCAATTGTGTAAAGCACATTTGTACATTCGTTGTCCTCATCATTCTCAAAACTTTGCTCTCCACCCAATACTAATTGTTTTTCATGTAATTAATTTTTTAATTTAATAAATCTTTTTATTGGGGCTCATACAACTCTTATCACAATCCATACATACATCAATTGAGTAAAGCGCCCTTATACATTCGTTGTCCTCGTCATTCTCAAAGTTCGCCTTCCACTTGGGTTCCTGGAATCAGTTCATTTTCCTTATTTTTCCCCCCCCCCCGTCCCCCTCCCTCCCCGCTCCCCCCCTCCCCCGGTCCCTTAATAGTTTATAATTATTTTATCTTATCTTACACTGCCCGGCGTCTTCCCTCACCCACCTTCCCATTGCCCATCTCCCAGAGAGGAGGTTACTCATAGATCTCCAAGATCGGTTCTCCCTTTCTACATGCCCTTCCCTCCTGGTGTCGCCACTACCACCGCTGGTGTTGAGGGGTTTGTCAGTCCTAGATTCCCTGTGTTTCCAGATCCCTATTGCCCCACAGCTGGTGTTTTTGAAAGGCCAAGCTTGTGTTTAGCATAAGGGGACCAGATTTGAACATTGGTGAAGCGGGACACCATTGACGTGGGAGTGTGGGGTGGGTGGGGCGTGTTCTTGATTAAAAATTTGGTCTATATATGGAGCAACAAAAATTATCATAGAACGCAAAAGTATTATTAAAAGGTCATGAAATTTTCACAAGAATTTGTTAAATTATATTTCACACATAAAATGGCTTTCAAAGTCTCAACATTTAATTGTGATTTTCCTGATGTCCACACTTTAATTATCGTAGAAACACGTATTCAGTCGCAGCATTAGTTCCTGGTAAGGACAGCACGTACTCCACAATTTTTAGTGTATTATTGTATGGAACATGGTTTGTTTCAAAATGATGAAATATTTTTAACCATTTTATTCCCTATTGTGATTTTTGCTGATGCCCAAGATTTAACCTTTTCCTTATCAATATATTTTTTAATAATGATACCTCATTAAAGAGATGATTTTTGGAAATATTGCTATATAGGAAATTTTGAATAATATGATTGAATGATTTTTGCACATCAATCCAATTAAGTTCTTGTTTTAATGTAACCCAGTGAAAATGTTCAATATCATTGTAATGTACTGTCTAAATAATGTACTGTCTAAATAATGTACTGTCTAATGTACTGTCTAAAGAATCTATGCAGTTACTATAGAACTTTTTAACGTGATTCATGATATCAGCACGATTTATTGCACCTTGTTCTTCTAGCTGACTTATACTATTATGAATAGTTAACGGAAGAAAATTATTTTCTAACCGCTCTTGACACTGACATGTTAAATTTATTAACTTCATTTGCTACTTCAATTACCGAAATTTTGTTACCTTCAATAAGTCTTATAGCATTTTGATAAAGAGCTGCTTGATTGTGTACAAACTCTAGCCAAAAAATTCTTCTAAAATTCTAGGACATTTACCTTGTGATAGAAAGTAGTATTTTTTTTAACGTTTTATTAGGGGCTCATACAACTCTTATCACAATCCATACAGACATCAATTGTGTAAAGCACATTTGTACATTTATTGCCCTCATCATTCTCAAAACATTTGCTCTCCACTTAAGCCCTTGGCATCAGGTCCTCTTTTTTTTCCCCTTCCCTCCCTGCTCCCCACTCCCTCATGAGGCCTTGATAATTTATAAATTATTATTTGTCTTATCTTGCCCTGTCTGACGTCTCCCTTCACCCACTTTTCTGTTGTCCATCTCCCAAGGAGGAGGTCACATGTAGATCCTTGTAATCAGTTCCCTCTTTCCAACCCACTCTTCCTCCACCCTCCCAGTATCGCCCCTCACACCCCTGGTCCTGAAGGGATCATCTGCCCTGGATTCCCTGTGTAGGATTTCAAAGGATCGTATATTTTCAAAATTCTTTCGATAGCTGGCAAAAGAGCTAACAAGAACGTTTTACTGTATCCAAGTATTTTCTGGTATTCGACTTCCGCAGTTTCACAAAATTCTTTAAGCATTTCAATGCGCACAATGTATATGTAGAAATAAGAATACATTTTAATAATATTTTCCACATCTATGGGCAACAAATCAGCAGCTGTTTGAATGGCATTATGTATTATGTGCGCTGCACAACCAACACCAATAATGTTTGATTAAGGTTTTTATTTAATTTATAAAAAGTATTATTTGTACCTCTTCTCGCTTTTCCTTCAAAAGTTGTGTTTGTATTGTCTGCAGAATATGTATGCAATCATTTTATGTTTAAATTGTTTTTTCCAAAATATTAATAATGGAGCTGAAAATTATTTCAGAAGTATCGCCGGGCAAAGAAACAAAATCTAAAATTCTAATTTTTATTCCAGTTTCCAAATCAGAAATCTAATAATGATTGGAAATAACTTTATATCCTTATGATTAGATGCATTAGAATATATGGATATAAAATTAATTTTTTCTAGATTTTTGTTTAATTCTGAAAATGCATATGGGGAAAGCACATTACACACAATTGCCTCGGACTTTGTTCTAGCACAGTCAAATTTTTGTTGATTAACTTTTGACAACTTGTGATGTACAGTCCATAGATCTGAAGGAATGATTGTGATTAATAGCGTGAGAAGACATAAGTCCTTCTGCTAATGCTAATTTTTTTCTTCATCTCCAGAAGTTGTTTTCCCAAAAAATTCCTGTATTTTTGGAGGAAGATGCAGCAGTATTTAAATATCTTTTATGCTTTTGTGTCTCCAAGTGCCTTGAAATATCATTCTTCCCGCTGTGCGAAATAGAAAATTTACCATTACATTTCTCACATTTTACCATGTAATCGCTTTTTTTTTAATAAAAAGAAATTCACTTCTTAGCTCATCATTGAATTTGCATCCTCTTTTCTTACTCATTATGTTAAAAATCTAAAAAAATAATTTAAAATTGTATTGTACATTATTATATACATATTGCTTAAAACACAGCAAGTAGTACATAATTACATGAACATATTTTATTGTTAGTTTATAAATTAAATTATTAGATTGTTATAAAGTAGCTATATTTTAAAAATTATTTTCATTTTAATCCTATATTTCTTTCTAAATAATCACAATAGTAACTTGTATTATTTCTTCTCTGAATTTGCCATAATGCAAGTGGTTAGTGTCACTTTCAAGGCCGGCGCTAGACTTTTGGCCACCACTATAAAATATAAATAATACGAGTACTCTCTGCTAAATTCAAGAAAATGTATGTATTTATGAAATAAATAAATTACTTACCTAAATTACCTGAATCGCTGATTTGTTGACATCACTTGTTTAACTAGCACTAGCACGCAGTACGATGTGAATCATCTGAGAGACAGTTACAAAATGCTTTTGTCGTTGCCAATGCCAAAAAAAGTCATTGTTCATTAAGTCCAAACAATGGTGGTCGAATTCTAACAACTGATCAACAATGCGAACTTTGATAAGCAGTTCTAGATAATCAGGTCTCAACAATTATTTGGTATTATTAAAGTTTAACATTATAAAATTAACAAAAATAATATAAAATTCATATCCTGGCAAAATAGCCACATGACAGCCACAAAATGTGTATTCCCTTCTTGTTCTCCAACCGTTCTCTAGCTTGACGTGCATTTTTTCCAAATATCGGGACTTAAAAAAAGCCACGGACACGGGGCAAATTGTTCAAAATCGGGACGTCTGCTCACCTTAGTTTAGCAGTCTAATGGGTATCCCACTATGCCACCAAACTTCTTGTTAGGTGCCATCGATTCGCTTCCGACACATAACAACCTTATGCACAGCAGAAGGAAACACTGCCTGGTAGGGTGCCGTCCTCACAATTGTTCCTGCGCTTGACACACTGTGCAGCCACTGGGTCAGTCTATCTAGTTGAGGTCCTTCCGCTTTCCCCCTTGCCCTTCTGCTTAACAAGAATGATGGCCTTCTCCAGGGACTCGTCTTTCCTGACCACAGAGCCAAAGTGTGTACGACAAATTCTTGCCATGCTTGCCTCTAGGAGCACTCTGGCTATACTTCTTCTTTTTTTAAAAAAAAAAATCATTTTATTACACAATCCATACATACATCAATTGAGTAAAGCACCCTTATACATTCATTGCCCTCATCGTTCTCAAAATTTGCCTTCTACTTGGGTTCCTGGAATCAGCTCATTTTCCTTTTTTCCCTCCCCTCCCCTCCCTGTTCCCCCCTCCCTCACAAACCCTTAATAACTTATAAATTATTACTCTATCCTATCTTACACTGGCTGGTGTCTCCCCTCACCCACTTTCCTGTTGCCCATCCCCCAGAGAGGAGGTTACATGTAGATCCCCAAGATGGGTTCCCCCTTTCTACACCCCCTTCCTTCCCAGTGTCGCCACTCTCACCCCTGGTCCTGAGGGGTTCATCCGTCCCAGATTCCCTGTGTTTCCAGATCCCTACTACACCGCTGTGCATCCTCTGGTCTAACCAGGTCCTCAAGGTAGAATTGGGGTCATGATAATTGGGAGGGGAGGGAGCGTTCAGGAACTAGAGGAAGGCTTTTGAGTTTCATTGTTGCTACACTGAACCCTGAGTGACTCATCTCCTCCCCACTACCCCTCTGCAAGGGATGTCCAGCTGTCTACAGATGGGCATTGGGTCCTCATCACGCACTCCCCTCATGCACGGTAATATGATTCCGCCCCCCTTTGTTGTTTGAAACCTGATCCCCTCGGCCCTTCATGATCACACATGTTGGTGTGCTGCTTCCATGTGGGCTATACTTCTTCTAAGATGGATAAGTTTGTCCGTTCAAGGCGGCCAGAGTGCAGTATAACACCGACGAAACACAACATTCCTCTTGTTCTTTAATGCTCTCTCCCCCCACTATCACGACCCAGTTCTACTTTATAAATCTGGCTAGACCAGAGCATGTACATTAGTACAGATAAGAGCTCTCACTTGACATGCAGAATCCAGGACAGATAAACCCCTCAGGACCAATAATCAAAATAGTGATACCATGAGGGTAGGAAAAAGGGGAAGGGAGAAAGAGGAGAAAGGTGGAAGCCATCGCAATGATCCTTGTACAAGCCCCATCCCCAGGGGGATGAACAACAGAAATGTGGGTGAAGGGAGACAGTGGACAGTGTAAAATATAAATAATTTATGAATTATCAAGGGTTCACGAGGGTGGAAGGGGGAGGGCTGGGAGGGGAAAAAAGAGGAGCTGATACCAAGCGCTCAAGTAGAAAGAAAATGTTTTGGAAATGATGGCAACATATGTACAAATGTGCTTGATACAATTGATGTATGGATTGTTATTAGAGCTGTAAAAGCCCCCAATAAAATGATTTATTAAAATTTTTTTAAAGTTTGTCCTTTTAGCAGTCCATGGTACTTCCAACATTCTTCTCTGGCACCAAAATTCAAATGCATTAGTTCTTTGGTCTTCCTTATGCAATATCCAAGTTTCATGCATATGATGCAATGAAGAATGCCACGACTTGGGTCAGGCTCACCTTAGTCTTTAGAGTAACATCCTTGCTCTTCAGTACTCCAAAGAGGTCATGTGTGGCAGATTTACCCACTGTAAAGTGTCTCGACCACTGTTTCCATGAGTCTTGATGCGGATCCAAGCAAAACAAAGTCCTTGACATCTTCAATCTTTCCTGCATTTATTATGATGTTACCTATTGGCCCAGTTGTGAGGTTTCTGATCTTCTTTACATTGAGTTGTAATCCACACTGGACTCTGCAGTCCTTGACCTTCATTAGCAAGTGTGCCGCAAGTCGGCCTTACTTTCATGTACTATCTGCATATTGCGGGTTAATAAGCCTGCCCCCAATCCTGATGTTGTATTCTTCATTGAATCCAGCTACTCTGATGATTTGCTCAGCATACAGATTGAATAAGTAAGGTTAGCTGCTGGTTATTTCAATTTTCTCTTTTAAAAATGATAGGAAAGCTTTGTTAAACGCGTACTGGAAGGGTTGAATTACCTCTGTTTTAAAATTCACTGAACATTTATAAAATACTGTGGTTCCATAATTATGTTTTGGAGATTTTTACAATTAGGCGGGGGGTGGGAGGGGACTCCCGTGACTGTGAATACTGATAATAACCCAATGTGGTAGGCATGCTTTGTGAAGGAGGAAGCTAAGATCACAGAACGGTGAAATGTGTGCCCAAGGACACACAGTTAACAACAGAGCTGAGAACAGAACCCAGGCCTTTACTAGGACCTTACTCTGTACAAATCACGTTGTTAGGAGCTGTGAAAGTTAAAGACCATGTCCATCAAAGAAGTCATGACCTCTCAAGAAGGTAGATATTGAGTTGACGTCACCAACTCACCAATGCGAGGTGGGGACCACCATTTCTGGGCTGAGGCTCTGTGTGCAGCCTAGCGGGCTGCTCCGCACTGATTCCGGACTCCATTTGCTCTCGGGACTCCAGTGCTTTTCCCTGGCGTCTGTTCGCTGCCTGTCCGGAGCAGATGGGTGACGATCTTGGAGACCACTTGGGAGAACCAGCCTGCAGCCCAGATGTACCCATATGCTCTTCTCTCTCCCTAGAAGAGAAGGCTTTGAATGTGCAGTAGCCAATCATACACCAGAGTAACACAGTGAATCCTCGTAGCTGCCCACATCTTCTCTCCTCCTGCTCAACTTCCTTCTGCTCTTGGCCTGAACATGCCCTTTCTCTGCTGGGGTCAGACACTCACGGACTTGCCTGGTTGGGGACCTAGAGGAGGGCTGGGCTGACTGAGTTGACACAGGCCTGAAGAGACCAGCCTTTTTTCTGTGTTCTTCAGAAGAAAGTGCTCAGGAAGTACAAAAGATACTCAAATTGTCCAAGATCATTTGAGATTTACATCTATTGTACATCTACTATACAAACTTCATTTGGCTGACTCTGGACTTTTTAAGCAAATTTAAATTTCAGTCCTGAACATATCACAGGATTCCAAAACTGAAATATTGAAATATTTTGACGTTAATAAATAAATCTATGTTAAAAAAGAAGGTAGACATTAACATGCATTTTGCTCTTTACAACCTATCACTCACATAATTTTATTTCCTCGGGGGTTCTTAAAACTCTTATCACAATCCATAAGTATATCCATTGTGTAAAGCACATTTGTACATATATTGTCATAAACATTTTCAAAGCATTTTCTTTCTACTTGGGCCTTTGGTATCAGCTCCTCATTTTTTTCCTTCCTCCCCCACCATCCCTCCCTCCCTCATGAACCCTTGACAATTTATAAATTATTATCTTTTTCATGTCTTATACTGACTGCTGTCTCCCTTCACCCACTTTTCTGTTGTCTGTCAATCATTGTGATCAGTTCTCCCTTACTCCCCCCACCTTCCCTTTATCCTCCTGGTATAGATACTCTCATTATTGGTATTGAGTGGTTTATCTGTTCTGGATTCCCTGTGTTTCGAGCTCTTATTATAAGATTTATTTGGACGCGAAAACAGAATTAAAGACCCAATTAATGAAGTTTTAGAAGCAGGCTTTACTGAGAAGCTTGCGGGCAGGCTCAGCAACTCAGGGTATTGAGTTATTGAAGCTGCGCCGTGGGAAATTTTTGCTGTGTTTTTTATATCCCCTGTTGGTAGGCACAGCTGGGGGGGGGGGGCGTGCTTACAGAAGGGTTCTAAAAAGGGGAAACAGTCGGTAAACTTTTTCTGGGAATTGGGTAGGAGTTGAACAAACAAGCTGAGCAAGCATCCTTTTAGTGAGAACAAACACTTTTAGACATTTGTGGTTTACCGAAGGGAGGGGGAGGTTGGTGAGGGGTAAGTTTCAAGCACTAACATGGAAGTGCCTGAATCAAAATGGAGTTTCTTGTGCCAAGGTCATACACTTATATGTTCCAATGTACATGTTCTGGCTGAGCTGGATTTGTTTAAGGTAGAATTAGGATCATGATAGTGGGGGGAGGGGGAAGAAGAGCACTAAAGAACTAGAGGAAAGTTGTGTGTTTTGTTGGTGCTATGATGCACCCTGACTGGCTTATCTCTTCCATTTTACCCTTCTGAACAGGGATGTCCAACTGACTGCAGACGAGCTTTCTTTCTCCACTCTGCCCTACTGCTCATTTACATCGTATGATTGTTTTTGGTTTTATATTGGATTTTTCATGTCTGTTACCTCATATCATCGGGACCTCATGATCACACAGGCTGGTGTGCTTCTTCCATGTGGGCGTTGTTGCTTCTGAGCTACATGGCTGCTTGTTTATCTTCAAGCCTTTAAAACCCCAGATAGTATACCCTTTGATAGCTGGGCACCATCAGCTTTCTTCACCGCACTTGCTTATGCACCCATTTTGTCTTCAGTGATCGTGTCAGGAAAGGTGAGCACCACATAGTGCTGGGTTAGTAGAACAAAGTGTTCTTGTATTGAGGGAATACTTGAGTGGAGGCCCAATGTCTGCCTGCTACCTTAATATGTAATAAGTAAACATATGTACATAACTCTATTCCCCTATCATTGTATATACATGTATTTACATATATACATTTCTATATTTAGACCTTTTAAATATTCTTTGCCTCCTAGTTCTATCCTCCATTTCTTTATACTTTTCTCTTGTCCCACTATCATGTTCGGCCTTCATTTGGGTTTCAGTCATTCCTCTTGGCTATATTGCCCTTGATCAAGTACCCCTAGGCATCCCATCAATTTTAGATCACTTGTTCTTCCCTCACTCACATAATTTTAGTTGGTAGTTTTCTTGCCTACCTTCCCCTTGAGATGTGAATTTTCTAAGAACAAAGACTGTATTTATTAGTGCTACACTGTGTCCCACAGAAACTCATGAAACGTTAAGGAAATGTCTCATGGGGCTGTGGGTACTGTTCAGTCCAAAATTGAAGGTCAAGAAGAGGCAAGACAAATGCAGGGTCCAGAGTCAGAAGCCCAAATGTCCAACAGTCACAGCAGGTCTTCTTGGTTCTACCAACATTCACTCAGGCAATAGAGGTATGACTTCGATGGAGGTGTGGTTTTTATCTTTTACCCCCATTGGTACCCTCTTGCTGATGAAGATCAAGGGTGGTAGCCTTCAGTATGGATTAGGAAAGTATGTACAGAAAACAAGAATCCTCACAATGGGACCAATACGTAACATTGTGATAAATGGAGACAAGATGGAAGTTGTCAGGGATTTGAACTTGCTCATGAAACCAGCAGTCTAGAGATCAAATGATGCACTGATGCATTGGATAAATATACTGCCCAAGACCTCTTCAACATATTGAAAAGCAAACATGTTACTTTGAGGACTTCGGTACACCTGACCCAAGCCATGGTATTTTCAACCACCTCACATGAAGGCTAAGCATTGAATAAGGAAAAATGAAGATGAATCAATGTATTTAAACTATGGTGCTGGTGAATACTATTGTAAGTGCCATGGACTGCCAAAAGAGCAAAATATTGCATCTTGGAAGAAGTAGAGCCAGAACGAACCTTAGAAGCAAGCATGGTGAGACTTGGTCTCATGTATTTGGACATATCATCAGGAGAGACCAGACAAAAGGTCAGGCTCAGGAAAATAGGTCAGTGAAAAAGGAGACCTTTGACAAGATGTGTTGACACAGAGGCTACAACAATGGGCGCAAACATCACAAAATTGTGAGGATTGCACATGACCAGGTAATGTTTCATTCTGTTGTACGTAGGGTGGCTATGAGTGGAACCCACTCAACAGCACCTAGTGACAACACCCCCCCCCAAGGAAAACAAAGGTTGCTATCTTAAGTCACACACTCTAGTAAAGAAGTCTTAATGATGCCCCCAAGGTTACAGAAGGCATGGCTTAATCTGTATGCTTTACTAACTCAACTCATTGCCATCAAGCCAGGGACGACTCATAGAGACCCTACTGGACAGAGTAGTACTGGTTCTTTGGGTTTCTGAGACTATGACTGTTTGCAGGAATAGAAAGGCCCTTCTTTCTCCCAAACTGCTGACCTTGTGGATCCCTGCCCAACACAAATCCACTCTGCCTTAATATGCCACTCGAATCCTGTCCACGGATATAGTAGAGAACGCCCTTCAAAGGAAGATTGTAGCCAAGGGTATGTTGTAGTTGTTGTTAGGCACTTTCCAGCCAGTTCCAACTCATAGTGACCCTATGGGTAACAGAGGGACATACTACCCGATCCTACACCATCCTCACAATTGTTCTTGTGATTGAGCCCACAGTAGAGCCACTGTGTCAACCATCTCTTCAAGGTCCATTCACTTTTGTGCTTCCCCTCTACTCTACCAAGCATGATGCCCTTTTCCAAGGACTGGTCTCTCCTGATAAACGGTCCAAAGTATATGAGATGAAGTCAAACCATCCTCACTTCTAAGGTGCATTCTGGCTGTACTTCTTCCAAGATACCTCTATGTGTTCTTTTAGCAGTTCACGGTACTTTCAATATTCTTTTCAAGCACCATAGTTTAAATGCAGAGATTTTTCTTCAGCATGCCCTATTCAATGTCTAACTTTCACATGAATATGAAGCAGCTGAAAAGACCACAGCCTGGGTCAGGCACACCTTAGGACTTGACGGACATGCTTGCTTTTCAACACTTCAAAGAGGTCTTGTGCAGCAGAGGTACCTAATGGGATGTGTCTTTTGATCTCTTGACTGCTGCTTCCATGAGAATTTATTGTTGATTTAAGCAAGATGAAATCCTTGACAACTTGAAACATTTCTCCATTTATCATGATGTTATGGATTGGTCCCATTTAATTAATTTATTTAAGAAAATCATTTTATTGGGGGCTCATACAATTCTTATCACAGTCCATACATACATCAGTTGTGTAAAGCACATTGGCACATTCATTTCCCTCAACATTTTCAAAACATTTGCTCTCCACTTAAGCCCTTGGCATTAGGTCCTCTTTTTCTTCCCCTTCCCTCCCTGCTGCCCACTCCCTCATGAACCCGTGATAATTTATAAGTTATTATTTCATCGTATCTTACACTGTCTGAAATCTCCCTTCACCCACTTTTCTGTTGTTCATCCCCCAGGGAGGAGGTTATATGTAGATCCTTGTAATTAGTTCCCCCTTTCCAACCCACCCTCCCTCCACCCTCCCAGTATTGCCACTCTCACCACTGGTCCTGAAGGGATCATCTGTCCTGGATTCCCTGTGTTCCCAGTTCCTATCTGTACCCGTATACATCCTCTGGTCTAGCCAGAATTGTAAGATCATGATAATGGGGTGGGGTGGAGGGGTGGAAGAAGCCTTTAGGAACTAGACAAAAGTTGTATGTTTCATCGTTGCTACACTGCACCCTGACTGGCTCATCTTCTCCCTGAGACCTTTCTGTAAGGGGATTTGCAGTTACCTAGAGATGGGTATTGGGTACCCAATCTGCACTCCCTCTCACTCACAATGATTTGATTTTTTTGTTCTGATGATGCCTGATACCTGATCCCTTCGACACCTTGTGATCACACAGGCTGGTGTGCTTCTTCCATGTGGCTTTGTTGCTTCTGAGCTAGATGGCAGCTTGTTTACCTTCAAGCCTTTAAGACCCAAGACACTATATTTTTTGATAGCCTGGCACCATAAGGTTTCTTCACCACATTTGCTTATGCACCCATTTGTCTTCAGCAATCGTGTTTAGAAGGTGAGCACTATGGAATGCCAGCTTAATAGAACAATGTGTTCTTGCATTGAGAGAGTACTTGAGTGGAGGTCCAAAGTTGGATTGGTCCCATTTGTGGGGATTTTGTTTATTTTTATTATTTTTAAGTAAGTTGTAATACATCCTGGAGGTTTCAATCCTTTCTGGAGGAATCCATTCCTGATCTTCATAAATGAGTGCTTCAAGTCCTCCTCACTTTCAGCAAGCAAAGTAGCCACAGGCAGAGAGTTCAAATTATAATATATTACACACGGAATTTTGGCCTAAAGGGCCATATTAATTGACTACAACTCAGAGATACTAGCAGGATGATCTGGGTGCACATCATATCAGGTGAGAACGACACTTTCTGGTGCATAAACAGGAGCTTCTTGGTGGTCCAAACAGTTAAGGCACTCAGCTGCTGAAGTAGCCTGAGCAGACTAGAAAAACAAATTCATAGACACTCGTGTGTATAAGAGAGAGTTCTCTATAAAGGAATAGTACATTAAGAAAGCATCCCAACCCAGTCCAGTCCAAGCCCATAAGTTCAATATTAGCCCATATGTCTGATACCAATCTAAAAAGTCCTCTTAAGACTCATGAAATACATGCAACGATGCCAAATGCAGGAGGATCACAGGCCAATGGGTGGGAAGTCTGGTAGATCCAGTGGCATTGTAAGCATCTCAGTCAGCACCGGCAGGGGTCTCCACATGGCTTCTTCTGGTCCAGGGTTCTGGCTGCATCAGGGTAGACCCATGTGGCTTCTCCAGCTCAGGGCGCTAGCATAGTTCCACTCTCTTGTCAGCTGCAATGTCTCCCAGGGAGTGAGCAGAGAGAGAGGTGTCTCCTGCCTCCAAGGATGAAATACTGGATTTCCCAGAATTCTCAGGAGAAGGCCATGCCCACACAGAGGCCTCATTAGTTATATCTTATTTGACAGTCCAGCCTCCACCCCATTCACTCATAACCTTCTCAAATTGACACCAGATTATGTAACTACCATAGCTGCTAAGCCAAAGGTTGGAGTTTTGAGTCCACCCACAGGCACTTATGGAAGAAAGGCCTGCTGATCTAATTCTGAAAAACCAGCCCTAGAAAAACCTTCAAAGGATTGCAGTTCTGCTCTGACATGCAAGGGCTGCTATGAGTCCCAGTCAACTCCATGGGGACTCTTTTGCATTTTTAAAGAGTATAACACAAATGTCATGTGAAAAGTGTCTCCTGCAACATAGCACTAAAGGCTGGTCAGGCCCAGTGCCAGCCTTCACTCAGCATCACAGTTGGTATAAAAGGGTTTTGTGGCATGGGGGGAAGAGCTGCACAGAATCCAGGTGTGCCCCAAGTCATCATGAGGCCTCAACAATGAGATTCGGTGGAAGCCTCCCCACCAACCTCACTTGTACTTCTGGTTGGTCGGCTTTATGTAACACCATCTCCTGAGGACCGGGGCCCAACCCCACCTGCCATGATGGTGCCACGAATTCACAGGCAGACGGACTCCCAAAGCTTAGCAGACCACTTAACAACCTCCATTCCTGAGGCTCGTGTCCCTGGAACTAGTTTAAAGACTCATTTTCTCACCAGGTACTTTGAGAGTCGAATTCGCAAATCACACTGCACAAGTATTTGTTGCATCCTTACCAGGCCGGATAGTGGGGAAATGGCTTTGAACAAGACCGACTCAGTCTATGCCCTCAGAAAGTCCACCAGACATGCACTTTCATGACAATGCACTACGCTCTAGGATAGAGCGTTCCGGAGGACAGTGGGATCACGGAGGAGGGGCGCTTAGTCCAGAAGGAACTCTCTCCTGGATGAAACTTTGGAGGAGCATATTGATCAGTCACAATTGGAGAGCAAGGTTGAAGACTCTGTGAACCGTCTTTTCTAGCAATCAGTATTTCCCGAGGACACGTCCAAAGTAAGCACAGGCGAGCCTGAGCCTCCTCGTGTCTACAGAGACATCTGGTTATCTTTCTTCTAAGATTGATTCGTTCGGTCCCGTGAGGTATTCAACATTCTGTACCAACACCATAGTGAAAAGGCATAGCGTCTTCCATTGTTGTCTGCAGACAATGTACACGCTCACATTCCTTTCCCTATTACAGTTTGGAGAAGTGTCCCAGTATAGAGAGTAGCATTCAAAGGCCCCTAGGTGGTGTAAACAGATTGCACTTGACTGCTAAGCTACAGGTTGGTAGTTAAATGTCACCCCGCAGTCCTGTGGAAGGAAAAGCCTGCGGATCTGCTTCCTTTGAAGACAAGCCACGAAAACCTCGTGGAGCGCTCTGCTCTGTACCACGTGTGTGGGGGCAGGGGAGGGGGCTGCTTTGAGTTGGAATAGAGTCGACACGCACAGCTCTGTATACCCAAACTATACTCCCGTCTATGGAGTCACTCCTGACTCGTGGCAAGAGAAATGATCGTGATTGTGGTGCTGTGTTTTCTTGAAAACGGAGTGATTTTACATGAGGAGGACAGATGGATCGAGTATGGATTGAGAGAGAATATCAGAGGCTACCAGGATCCCTGTCATATCCTAGCTTCAGCAGACTCTCTTTTGAACCTTTCAAGAATCCTGCATCCTCAGCCACACTGTCGAGGCCAGGAAGAGCTTCATAGTGCTCTCATTTCTAAGCGAATAAGTATAAGAGCTGATATTCTAAACCCAGGTCTCTCTGGCTCTGTATTCCCCCTGCCAGATTTTCATAGTCCAATGGGAAAAGTGGGTGTTTTGCAACACTCTGTCAGCTGACGTTTTCCTCATTTGGTTTAAGCATAAATCGCAAGTGGTTGGTTTTCAGATTCCTTGGAGGTGCTTAAAGACTAGAAATCATTACAAAGTATATTTTGAGGGTCCAAACCTCACCTTGGGTTTACAAATCCCTTTCTGTGACCACGAATGCATTCTGTTTCCTAAACAGAAGTAGGATCCTGTGATGTTTGTTAGAGGAATGTGAAATCAGTGAAGTGTCTGTCTCTCTCATAATTCAACTATATTGTGTTGGAATCCGCCGGGGAGATAGTTTATTCATTTACTCTCTTACTCATTTCTAGTGAAAAAATGATCACCATATTTCTATTGAAAATACAAAGCATAACTGCAGTACTCAGCCGCAGAAGCTGGCATGTTAGCATTCATGCTAATTACCTCAGATGTGTAAAGTAGTTTGAAATCAGGATGTGCCATATAGCGCTCACTAGGTATTATTACACGGTGATCCAAATTGTCAGCCAAGCAATGACCAGGGATTCAAAGAAGTTCCTGTTTTTAAATGAAAATGGACCGTGAGTGGGGAGAGAAACCACTTTATCTAGATAGAGGTGAAATAATAAGGCAGACATAGACTTATGGGCTACATTTGGCAGCCACTGAAATGACTTGAGTTGTTCCAGGAAGGCAGGCTGCATTTTATTTTATTTTCCCTCCCCAATTCCCTGAAATCACATAAGGTAGCTACTGAAAAAGCTGTTCTCAATATGCTGCAAGGAAAGCCTGCCAAGGCACGACTTGCATTTTAATTACAGTGATGCCACATCCATCTGACGGTATTCATAAGGGAAAGAATGGATGCTAGCATTAATGAGCCCCTACTGTGTGCCAGACATTTTATATGCATATTACTTCTTTACTGTCAGACAGCAGCCCTTTGAGGTCGGAATTATTTCCATTTACAGATGCTGTAACTGAGGCTCAGAATACTTGAGTAGTTTCCCCCAAGGAATGTAACTTATCCTCTTCTTATTGCATCACATGGACTTAGTTTGAGTACCAATGACATCTTTCAGGATTCCACCTTCTCTTCTCCATAACTCCAAAGAAAAGATTATTCTTCTTTGCCTCCAGGTGAATGTGTGTGGCTGGCCAGGCCCAGATCATACACCATTCCTGAATCCAGGTGGGTTCAGTTCTCCTGGAACCACGTGCTACAAGGAGGCGTACGGACTCCTTGTCTTAATTGTCTGGTGCTGCTATAACAAAAATATCACTAGTGGGTGGTTTTGACAAATACATTTATTTTCTCATCCTTAGGGAGGCTAAATTCAGGGCGCTAATTCTAGAGTAAGTCTTTTTCTATTTATTCAGGAAGAAGGCCCATGGCTTCTTTCAACATCTGTGGGGCTGGTAGTCCTTGGAGATTCCATGTATCTTGGCATCAATCTTCCCTTAGGTCTAGGGGGTGCTCAGAGCAGGGGCCCTGGGCACAGATGTTCTTCTTTCTTGGTGATAGTCAGAACTCTTATATGATAACAGGTAGCAGAGGTCACACCCCAGACGTGCAGGGGGTGGGGCATCCCTGGGCATCAAACCAGGCCTATGATCTGGGTAAAGACATTGTATCCCACCCTAATCATCATAAAATTGATTGGCTGACCACATCAGATTGTAGCCTGGGGGCTGGTGATATCATTATGTGCTTACCAAAGCCTGAAGTCATGGCTCAGTCAAGTTGATTTATAATTGGGGGAAGAGAGTCCCATCCATGTCACCACCTAAGTAAACTAGGGGCTGCTGTTTCCAGGGAGAGGGTGGGTGGACCCTGGACAGGAAAGCCAGAAGATATGCTCTACATTGTTGAGGTTGCAATGCTCATCTGTTCTCTAGGCCTTTTTATAGCCGATTCATCACTACAGACTCATGGCAGTGTAGGACTGAGCAAATCACTCAACTTCTCTGGACTCCTGTGTCCTCATTTGTAAACTGGGGCCATTCAATGGCCTCCAAGATGATTTCTTGAATGAGTAACACTCTTGGATCATGTTTTCATTTGTCACTCAGACATTTATTAAATATTGCTATGCAACTGAGTGCCATTGGGTGGGGAGCAAAACAGAGAGGTGAGAGTGTTGGATTTTATATAGGTTTGTGTATGGTTACCTGGTTAGGTAAGTATGAAGAACAAACAAAATACTAAGCCTGAACTCCATAGCCCTGCCCCATGGCTAGCCCATCACCCCCACCCAGAGGGACCGTGGCTTGCTACTCACTCTACAGGCTGACTCCTTCTCAGTGCTAGCCTACTGTGGAATTCTGACTGAGCTGCCAGAACTTCTGCTTTTCCCTTTAAGAAATAAAAAAATCAAGACTCTTCTTTTTTTCCCTAACAATTCCAAGTTTTAAAAGCAAGCAAAAACCTTCTTGAATCAAACACATTTGTGGGCTACAGGGGACCTGCAGTTGGCGGTTCTTAGTCTGTAATCTCCAAGGACTACCAGCCCCACAGATGTTGAAAGAAAATGCTTCTTTCACACCATGTGAATGTTTCAGTGTGATTTGTTCATATAGCTGCTGCCCTACTGCGTGACGTTCTTCCCCTCCGTTCTTCGTGGAATCAATATCTAGCCCGAGCCCCGGTACAGAGTAAACCAAAAATGAAAACCAGACTCTCTGCCCTGGAGTGGGTTCTGTCCCACTCTTGGTAACCCGATCTAGGGTGTTTGAGACTGTACAGGTTTTCAGGAGCAGATAGCCTCATCTTTTCTCCCACAGGGGACTGGTGACTTTGAAATGCCAACCTTTTGGTAAGCAGCTCAATGCCTAACCCAGAGTGGGCTCCTTGCTTAGAGTCATTAAATATTAGCTTCTCACCCTACTGGAACCATTGAGTTGTAATTTAGCCCAACATTGTCTTGCAAATGGTGTGCTGCCAAAAGTCAACACAAGAATTACATTAAGGTAAGTGGGACTTAGTAATTGCTGAACTATAGGGTGATTTGATTAGAAAGAAGTAGTCAAGGATTAAACAAACAAAAGACACAATTGAAAAGCCTACAAACAACGGAAACTTTATTTATTATAAGCACACAATCAATGGGAACTTTAAATGAGATATAGATCTCATAATTAAATTATGATTCTGACAAGAATGACACAATTGTAAGTATTTTCTACTACTGAGAGAGAAACACAAGAACTCCTATCACTCGTCATTCATTTAGTTTAGAGCAGTATTTCCCAAAGTAGGTAATACCTGCCTCCTTGAGGTGCTCTGGAACAATCCAGTGGGACTGTAAAAGCAAATACCTATGCTTTACCCTAGATTATGGGTTACAACACAGAAACTTTTAATTGCCAGGGGGACAGTGAATTAAAGAAAACATCTTCTGAAAATAAGTTTCTTTCCAAATCAGTTTGGGAACCTATAGATGTTGGCCTTGAGGCAAAATGAAGGGAAGCAGGAATAAAGGAACATTTCGAGGACAGTTTTAGGGTGCAAAAGAGACCCCGCCTCATATAATGTAAGGATGACCGAAGGGACAAAGGCGTCAAAAGACACAGGCATATCATCTGGATGACAGAGACCATTAGCATGAGGTCATAATGGTGTCCAAGGGTGCACATCGGGCCTCTCAGTAAATAAGGCATCTAACAGAGGAAACCATCCATGAATGCATAATTGGTAGCAGATCAACACATCACAGTTACAGGTGGGACTATAAAAGTGGGAGCAGGGCCATGATTTGGATCCTGACAAAGAGAAAGACCTTCGAGATGACTTGCTATAATGGTAGCAACAATAGATGAACACACAAATAATTATGAGGCTGGTGCAGAACAGGGCGTTATGGTCCAAAGCCTTCCAACCAATGCAGCCAGGGCACGACAAATGAGCCATGATTCATGACTAAGTATCCCCCAGCACCTAAGAGACTGCCCCTCCCTGGGATACTCCAGGGGATGGAGGTAATCCCCCTTCCAATGCACTCAGCCTGGATGATCTACCATGGTTAATGATCAGAAGAATTTCAAAGTGGGGATACTACAAATGGATTTGGGCTGTCACTGTCACTCTATCACTTTCTGCAAAGTAGGTGCTTAGAATGTAAGCTCTAATACAGGGGCAAAGTTAATGCTAAATGAATGTTTAAGATCATGTAATTTGGTGCTGATTCCAATTGCTATAATTCACATATAGACTAAATGAGCACAAAGCCCCACCCTAAGCATGGCCCACTCCTTCTGATAAGGATCATGGACTGCTACCCTGGGGAAGAGCTCATGGACACCGAAGGTCAAACCAACTCAGGGATGACCAAGGTTAAGCCACCATCTTAACCCGAACACGTTAAGTATGTGCCTTCCTGCCACATGAATGCCCCTAGTACTTCCCCTTCCTGCTATGTATGTGTTTACCAGAGCTTGCTAGCCCAGGATGATATAAGCATGTCAGCTAATACATCAACACTCCCTCTCTCTCTGTTTCCACGGAAAAGGTAAGCCCTTGCATACCTTGCCTGGTATCTCTAATTATAGTTACATTACAAAACCACCCCTATGCCCATTCTGTTGTGGAGGCTGGTTCCCCACAGATATGATATGATCTGTATATCATATCATATCATATCATATCATATCATATCATATCATATCACAGATACTGATAAAGTAGAGGGTCAGTGGAAACGAGGAAGACCCTCAAAGAGATGGTTTGACATAATGGCTGCAACAGTGGATTCAAACATAACAATTATGAGGATGGTACAGGACGTGGCAGTGTTTTGTTCAGTTGTGCGTAGGACGGTGAGGAGTTGGAGCTGATTTGATGGCTCTGTTTTAGAGTAAATAAGAGACTCAAATATAATTTAAGGAGAACATCTATTAACTCTTTTTTTGTTTGTTTTTTTAAGTCTTAAAAGGTACAAAACAACACACACATCTGGATGAGGGAGGCCATTAGCACAAGGTCAAAATAGTGTCCAAGGATTCACAGTCAAGATACTAGTTCACTAAGGTATGGAAGAAAGGAAACTCACAAATTTGTGGCAAACCAATACATCACAGTGACATGTAGGACTATAGAAGCTGGCATGGGACAATGAGCGGAACAAGTACAGTGTTCGATAGACATGCTTACAAGATTGGTCCAGGGCCTTCCAGCCAAGGCAGTCAGGGCACGACTGAAAGAGCATGACTTTGGACTACGAGACCCTCAGTATTGCACATCTAGGACATTCCCAGGCGGGCTGCAACTAATCTACTTTCCAATGCATCTTGCCCAAGGGCAAGATTATCTACATCCTTGATTAATGATCAGAAGGAACTTCAACTGAGGCTTAATCTATGGGGACTCTGCAAATGGATTTTGGGTTTTCACTATCATCCATACATGCTCAGCATTTAAGCTCTAACACATCACATGACAACACGACACAACAACATGCCAGACACAATTCTACATGCTTGGGATACACCAAGGAAAGGAACAGCAAGTTCCCTGACCTGGTGGAACTCATATCCTAGCAGAAAGGAAAAGAAAAACAATAGACAGATGAAAAAACAAATATATTTTGGAGGTGATTTAGAAAAAAAAGTAGATCAGGGTTGTTTTAGGGTACAAAAGAGACCCAAATCTCAGGAGAACATTTAATAAGTCTTGTTGTTAGGTGCAGTGGACCTAACAACAGCTGACACCCTATGCATAACAGAACAAACACTGCACAGTCCTGTACCATGCTCTCATTGTTCCTATGTCTGAGCCCATTGATGTAGCCCTGTGTCAACCCATATTGTCAAGGGCCTTCCTCTTCTTCACTGTCCTTCCATTCTACCAAACATAAGGTCCTTCTCCCGGGACTGGGCTAGCCTGACAATATAACCAAAGCATGTAGGATGATGTCTTGCCATCCTTGCCTCTAAGGAGCACTTTGGCCTGACTTCTTTCAATACAGATCTGTTTGTCTTTTTATCAGTCCTTGTGACTTTCAATATTCTTCTCCAGCACTACAAGTCAGGCGCATCTATTCTACGGTCTTCCTTATTCGATGCTCAACTTTCACATTCATATGATACAATAGAGAATGCCATGGCTTGGGTCCCGTGTACCCTAGTCCTCAAAGGAACATTCTTGATCTTCAGTATTTTAAAGAGATCATGTGCGGCAGATTTGCCTAATGCAACATGTCTTTTGACCTCTTAACTGCTGCTCCCATGAACATTGATTATGGATCCAAGTAAGACAAAATCCTTGGCAACACTAATATCTTATTCATTTATCATGATGGTCCAGTAGTGAGGATTTTGTAATCCACACCGAAGGCTGCAATCCTTGATCTTCATCAGCAAGGGCTTCAATTCCTCCTCACTTTCAGGAAACAATGTTGTTTCATCTGCATATCTCAGGTGGTTGATAAGCCTTCCTCCAATTCTGATGCTATATTCTTCTTCTTGTCTTTTAATCATTTTATTGGGGGCTCATACAACTCATCACAATCTTTACATACATCCATTGTGTAAAGCACATTTGTACATTCATTGCTCTCATCATTCTCAAAACATTTGCTCTCCACCTAAGCCCCTGGCATCAGCCCCTCATGTTTACCCCTCCCTCCTTTCTCCCCCTCCCTCATGAACCCTTGATAATGTATAAATCATTATTTTGTCATATCTTGCCCTGTCTGACATCTCCCCTCACCCACTCTTTTGTTGTCCATCCCCCAGGGAGGAGGTCACATGTAGAGCCTTGTAATCAGTTCCCACTTTCCAACCCACCCTCCCGGTATAGCCACTCTTACCACTGGTCCTGAAGGGAATCATCCTTACTGGATTCCCTGTGTTTCTAGTTCCTATCTGTACTAGTGTACATCCTCTTGTCTAGCCAGATTTGTAAGGTAGAATTGGGATCATGATAGTGGGGAGTGGAAGAGGAAGTATTTAGGAACTAGAGGAAAGTTGTATGTTTCATCGTTCCTACAGTGTACCCTGACTGGCTCGTCTCCTCTCTGTAACCCTTCTGTAAGGGGATGTCCAGTTGCCTACAGATGGGCTTTGGGTCGCTACTACGCACTCCCCCTCATTCACAATGATATGAATTTTTGTTCTGATGATGCCTGATACCTGATCCCTTTGACACTTTGTGATCACACAGGCTGGTGTGCTTCTTCCATGTGGCTTTGTTGCTTCTCAGCTAGATGGCTGCTTGTTTACCTTCAAGCCTTTAAGACCCCAGATGCTGTATCTTTTGATAGCCGAGCACCGTCATCTTTCTTCACCACATTTTTCTTATGCACCCACTTTGTCTTCAGTGACTGTGTCGGGAAGGTGAGCGTCAAGCAAGGTTAGTTTAATAGAACAAGGCATTATTGCATTGAGGGAGTACTTGAGTGGAGGCCCAATGTCCTTCTGCTACCTTAATACTAAACCTATAAATATATGTACATAAATCTATTTCTCCATCCTCATATGTAAATATATTTACATATATACAAGCTTTTATTTAGGCCTCTATAAATACCTTTTTCCTCCTAGCTCTTTACTCTATTTCCTTTTACTTTCCTCTTGTCCCACTATCCTGTTCAGCTTTCAGTAATTCCTCTCTGTTATATTACCCGTGATCAAGCCCTACCAATCCTCCTACACTCTTCTCACCACCGATTTCGATCACTTGTTGTTCCCTTGTCCCTGGGTTTGTTAACACCCACTTCCTTCCCTCCCCCTCTCCCATGTCTCCCCAGAACTGTGGGCCCCATTGTTTTCTCCTCCAGATTGTTCATCCAGACGATTTTATTTAGACAGACCTGCGGAGTTAATAACATGCACAAAAACAGGACAGAGCAAAACCAAGCAACAAAAGAAAACAAACAGCAACAACAAAAAGGCAATGATCAAAACAAAACAAAAATATAACATAATTACAACAGAAAAGAAAAGCTTGTCGTTAGTTCAAGGACTGTTTGATGGCTTTTAAGAGTGTTTGCCTGTTGAGTCAGATTGGGCGACAAACCCTGCCCCCAAAGTCTATTTTTGGTATTCCCTGGGGACTTCGTTGCTCTGTTCCCCTTGCTGTTCTGTTGCATGCCCTTAGTGTTTTGCCCTGTGTGGTGGGATCAGATCAGGCACAATTCCCACACTGTGTCTCCAGTGTTGTCCCCTGTAGGGCTATGGGTCAGTGAGTGATAGTTGTATCTTACAGTGGGGCTGACCATATGGTTTTCTCTGTGGATTAGCTGTTCTGAGCGGAAATATCATCATTAAGGCTTGGTGGGACAGGCTGCACTCCACTCTCTCTTCCTCTCCTTTCATGTGTTCCTGTGTGCTCTGACCAGACATGTCCCTCTCCCTGAACTGCAGCTTCAGTTCTGTATTCTGAAATAAATTCTTCTGGAGGCGGGGTAGCTATCCACATATTTGGGATTGGAGCCAGCCCCTCAGACCTCTCCACTGGTTCCCTACTCCTTGCTGGCATGTTGCATTCACATCTTGGAGCACCGGATTGAAGTCAGATCCCTCTTTTCCTGTGGAAATATAAACAATACCCTCCCCTTGGGTGGGTTAATGCCCTGTTTCCCCACTACCTATTTCTTTTTAATCCCCCCTTCCTTTTTAGTTGGATACCATATGTATGCCTGGATTTGGTCTGGCCCCTGCCATACTACCTGGTCCTCGCCCTCAGAATGTTTGTATACAGTAGATTTTCCCCTCTGCCTCTTTAGCATTTATTTTAAAGCTTAGCTCAGCAGACTCATGTACTTCTCATTTTGTACTTAGCTTACTTTGATTAGCATGATTTCCTCCGGTTCTTCCCATGTGGCGATGTGCTTCATACATTCATCACTGCTTTTTAGAGATGCATAGTACTCCATTGTATGTGTGTACCACAGTTTTAGTTCACTCGTCAGTTAATGGAAATTTGGGTTGTTTCCAACTCCTTGCAATTGTGAAATGTCTCACGATGAACATTGGAGCACAGATGTCTGGCCTTGGTTTGTTTCTTGCCTCTTCTGGGAGGATTTCTGGGTCGTATGGTAGCTCAATTTCCATCTGTTTTAGATATCGCCAGGTCTGTTTCCATAGTAGCTGTACATACCTATAGGTCCCCCAGCAGTGGATGAGAATTCCTGTCTCCCCAAAGCACTTGTTGCTTTCTGATTTTGGGATTTGGGCTATCTTTGATGCTGTTAGGTGATATCTCATGGTTGTTTTAATTTGGATTTCTCTTATGGTTAATGATCAGGAACATTTTCTCATGTTTATTGGCCATTCGGATTTCTGCCCCTGTGAAAACGTCTGTTCAGGTCCTTTGTCCACCTCCTCAGTGGGCAATTACTTTTTTTTTTTCTTTTTGGAAGCTAGCAGAGTATTGTAGATTTTAGTAATGAGGCCTTTGTCTGATTTGTCATTGCTAGAGATGTTTTCCCAGTCCGTGGACTCTCTTATCAATCTCTGGGTGAATTATTTTGATGTACACAGGTGTTTTATCTTCAGTATATCCTACTTGTCAATTTGTGCCTCCTCTGTGTGTGTGTGCCTTTCCCTATTTCTGCTAGCCTATGTATTCCCTGTGCCAAAATTCTCAAGTTGGTCCCAATTCCCTCATTGATGGCCTTAATAGTTTGGGGTTTTACTTCAAGGTTTGTAATCCACCTTGAATTTATTCTTGTGCATGGATTGAGTTAAGGGCCTTGCTTCATTTTTCTGCAGGTAGATATCCATTTTTTTCCATCACTACTTATTGAAGAAGGGCATCTGCTTCCCATTGGATAATTTTTGGGCCCTTATCAAAAATAAGTTGTCTTTATGCTGATGATTTTATTTCTGAGTTTTCAGTTCTTTTCCATTGGTCTGAATATCTGTCATTATATCAGTATCATGTGGGTTTGACAACTGTGGCTGTATAATATGTGCTAAAGTCAGGTAAAGCAAGCCCTCCCACTGTGTCCTTCTTCTTGAGGAGTTCTATGCTGATTCTGGGCTTCTTCCCTCTCCATATGGAGTTGGTAATCAGTTTTCCCATTTCTTTAAAGAAAGATGAGGGTAATTGTATTGGGATTGCTTTAAACTTATATAGTGCCTTAGGAAGAACTGACATCTTCACTCTATTGAGTCTTTCAGTCCACAAGCATGGGATATTCTTCCATTTGTTGAGGTCACTCTTGGTTTCTTCTAATAGTGTTCTGTAGCTTTCCTCATAGATTTTTTTGTTACTTTAGTCAGGTATATCCTTAGATATTTGAATTTGTGCTCAGCTATTTTGAAGGGTAACACCTTTTATTATCTCATCTTCTGAGGTCTTATCTGATGTGTATAGCAGCCCAATGGATGATCTTATTTGAGTTTTGTTTGTGTTTGCTAGTCTTCTTGGCTGTCCTCCAAGTCACTTGTGCAGTTCTCTGCTTCCTCCAGTCAATTCTAGAAGTCTGTGAGTCTGCTACTGGTTTTTGTTATCTCCTCCCTAAGCTTTTGTATTTCCCTTTGGTGTATGGACTTAATCTCCTCTATCATTTCATCCCTTTTTTCTGTATTGTTTCCCACATATCCTGTATGACTCCAAGCAGCATTCTGAAAATGTCTTTCTGTGGCAGCTCAATGTCTGCTTCTTCTATGCAGACTGTTAGGTTCAGGACATCTTCTGCCATTGCCTCTTGTTTCTCCTGTGTGTGTGTGTGTGTTTTTTGTTTTACTGAGCTCATTAGGGTTGATTGCTGTTTGCGTTGTGTTGTTTTAGAGAAGCAGGTGCCATTTTCCAGGGAGTCAAAGAGCTCTGGCTCTCTCTGGGATATTCGTAAGAATTCTTCTTTGAATTGCCTACAGCTAACTTCACAATGGAATTGTAAGGTCTCTCTCTCCAGGCTAGAGTTAAACCTTGGTCCTTGGCTCTGCACGAGGAAGAATTCACGCCGAAGCCTGGCTCGTGATCCAAGTGAATTTAATAAGAGTTAAAAGAAGCTTCAGGTTTTACACGGCACTCATAAGATTCCTTTCGACCATGCAGCCTGCCAGAGACTGCTCGGAGTCACGCAAAGATCTCTCTTCCAAGTTTTCTTCTGAAACAAGATCCCTTCTCCCTCTCGGTTCCTGCCTTTTCAAGGATTCCCGGGGGAGGTGTGGTGAACGACCCCAGGTCAATCCCATTGGCTGAATTGCAATCACCTGGCTCAGGTGGGCTGATCCAGGTTAATGCCCATCCATGCCCACTGGCGGGAACATCCAGACCGCCTTTGTTCTATACTGGCACTCCTGGGCATGCATCAATGAACATCCCAGTCCCTAATGCTAGCTACCTAACAAAATTAGCCTACCATTTTATCCTCCTGTGGCTTCACTCTTGAGGGGAGAGTCCCAGAAGACTGGTGGGTTGCCTGCTTTGTTGTAGAACACCACCGATGGTGGGCAGAATTTCCCTGGCCAGGTAGATCACTGCAGAGGTTGGGCAGAGGTGCCTGCAGCAGCTTGGAATGTTGGCGAGTGTTGGCCAAGCTGCCTTAGGCTGTGTGAGGTACTAAGGTAGGTGGGAGGAAGTTCCCTCAGTCACGTGGGACAACAGAGTAAAAATAGGAGCTCCTCCATGCACACAGGCAGGGATTCCTGGCTAAGAAGTTGATCGCAGTATCCCCTGGTAGAGGTTGGCCGGGCTTTCCCCAAACTCGGGCTACACTTCACAGGGTGGAGCTCACCTAACTGGGTGGGGGTCAGGCTCTAGGTTAAGGGGAGTGGTTTGGAGGTTGGCAGTGAGAGAACAAGGAAGAGACAAAGAGGCGGAAAAAGACTAAGCCCACTGAGACTGGGGGGATAGAGAGAAGAGAGGGAAACAAAGATAACAATATAGCTGACTCCTGATCCCTGCCTGTGAGTCTGTAAGATTTAATCCCTGCCCCGAGGCAGTGGCAAGCTGTGGCTGTGTTGAGATAAAGCCCCTGCGCAATCTCCAAACAGTCCTGGCTCCAGCCAAGACAGTGGTGGGGCTAAGCCTCCACTATGGTAAGCCAAAAGCCCCTAGACTCTCAAAACCTTGTGGATCCATACCTACTTATCTTTATGGTGCTCCTCCTGTGACCCAGCAGTGTTGAATTTCCCTCTTAGTTAACTCTCCTGGGCTGATATCTGGGGAGTCCCTCTGGTGTGTGTTGCTCAGTCGCCATTTTCCCGCACTGTATTCTTCTGCATAGAACCTTGAATCCCTGATGATTTGCTCAGCGTACCGTTTAAGTATCGTGAGAGAATACAACTCTAATGCACATCTTTCCTGATTTTAAACCTCACCTTATGTCCTTGTTCTCTTTACAAAACTGCCTCTTGACCCATGTACAAGCTCCTCATGAGAACAATGAAGTGTTCCACAATTCCCATTCTTCTCAAGGTCATCCACAGTTTATTATGGTCCACACAGTTGAATGCCTTTGCATAGTCAATGAAACACAAGTAACCATCTTTCTGGTATTCTCTGCTCTGAGCCAAGAGCCATGTTACATCAGCAATGATATCCCTTGTTCCACATCTTCTTCTGAATCCAGTCTGAATTTCTGGCAGCTTCTTGTCAATGGACTACTGCAACCATTTGTTGGATGATCTTCAGCAAAATTTTACTTACATATGCTATTAATGATCTTGTTCTATAGTTTGAGCATTCTCTTGGGTCTCCTTTCTTTAGAATTGGTAAAAATATGGATCTCTTCCTGTCACTTGGCCAAGTAGGAGCCTTCCATATTTCCTAGCATAAATGAGTGCTTCCAGTGCTTCTTCAGCTTACTGAAACATTTCAATGGATATTCCATCAATTTTGGAGACTTGTTTTTGGCTAATGCATTCAATGCAGCTCAATGAACTTCTTGCTTCAGCAGGACCAAGCAGTGTTTCATTCTGTTGCTCATGGAGTAGCTATGGGTCAGGACTCACTGTTGATCTTTGTTGTTAGGAGTCATCCAGTTGATGAAGGTGCCGACTTGATAGTACCTAACGACTGAAGGGGAAAGACAACACAATGACAAAGACATGTGAGGGAGCCCATTAGCATGAGGACACGTTGGCATCTGAGGATTCAAAGTCAGGGAGCCAGTTAAATGCGGTATGGAAACAAAGAGCTGTCACAAATTCACGACTGATGGCAGATAATACATCACAGTGGAGGTGGGACTACAGACTCAGAAACAGCCATAACTGGGACAAATACATTATGTTAGATAAAAGAGCTTGCAAGATTATTCCAGGACCTTCCAAGCTGTCAAGTCATGACAGAAAAGGCATGACTCATGACTGTGCAACTCCCTGCCCTGTCCTCAGTATGGTAATCTCCATCAAGAGGACACCTAGGCAAGCCCTTAAGGAAGATTACCCATCCCTGGGCTGGCTGGGGAGGGGTGAAGGCTAATTTATTTTCCAAAGCACACCACTTGAGGCCAAGATTACTACATCCTTGGTCAAAGATCAGAAGGAATTCAGTGGAAGCTTAATCTACCTGGGGACTCTGCAAATGGATTTTGGGGTTTCCTTGCCATCCATGTTGTCATTATTGTTAGATGTCATCAAGTTGGTTCCAACTCCTAGCTTTCTGCAAACTGGGTGTTCAGGATTTAAGCTTTAATTCGGAGTACAGGAACTAAGGTTTTGGTTTTGGCCTGCAAGGGGTCCAAGGAGCCTGGTCATTCTTCATATCAGGCAAAAAGAGAGACCAGGTTGATTTGAGAAAAAATTTTTAATGATTTTATTGGGGGCTCATACAACTCTTATCACATCCATCCATCCATCCATTGTGTCAAGCACATTTGTACATTTGTTGCCATCATCATTCTCAAAACATTTCTTTCTACTTGAGCCCTTGGTATCAGCTCCTCATTTTCCCTGCCCTCCACCCACCCTCCCTCCCTCATGAACCCTTGATAAATTTATAAATTATTATTTTTTCATGTCTTATACTGTCCAATGTCTCCCTTCACCCACTTTTCTGTTGTCTGTCCCCCAGGGATGAAGTTATATGTAGATCCTTGTAATTGGTTCCCCATTTCTCCCTACCTTCTCCTTACCCTCCTGGTGTTGCCACTCTCCTTATTGGTCCTGAGGGGTTTATCTGTCCTGGATTCCCCATGTTTCCAGCTGTTATCTGTACCAGTGTACATCCTATGGTCTAGCCGGATTTTTAGAATTGAGGAATGTATGTTTCATCGTTGATATACTGTACCCTGGTTGGCTCATCTCCTCCCTGAGACCCTTCTGTGAAGGGATGTCCAGTGGTCTACAAATGGGCTTTGGGTCTCCATTCCACACTCTACCTCATTCACAATGATATGGTTTTTTGTTCTTTGATGCCTGATATTTGATCATATCCACGCTTTGTGATCCCACAGGCTGGTGTGCTTCTTCCACATGGGTTTTGTTGCTTCTCAGCTAGATGGCCACTTGTTTATCTTCAAGCCTTACTCAGATGCTATTATCTTTTGATAGCCAGGGATTTGAGAAATTTTAAATGTATCCCTGCTTAGCTGTTTTCGTAGTTCATACCTAACCCCATAAATTAATATGCAAGGAACAGGTTTTTACAATGATGACAGGAAGAGATGAGCAGGTTTTTACAACGCCCTAGGAAACCATCAATACCCCAAGAAAGCAGGCTTTACTCTGATCAGTAGGAAGTGATCTATTCCTACATTGCTTCACGGGCTATCAGGCCACCATTCCCTACAGCTTCATTTGCCATGTTTACCCTTCCCGAGTCAGGACATTCTTGATGAGTATGATTAAAAGGAATTTTTACTGCAAGGGAGGGGGCTGTTATGTTTTGAACATTTAACAAACTAGATAATAAATTATGTTATATTTCTAGTACTGATTTTTCCTCTATTTGTCCTGGAGTGCTGGAAGACTGAAGGTTTTAAAATGGGGTGTTCAGGATAGGCCTCAGTGAAAACACAGCACCTGAGCAGAGCCTGAGGATCCCTGGTGCTTTAGTGGTAACATGTTGGGCTCCTCACTACAGGGTCAGCAGATTGAAACCACCAACCACTCAGAGAGAGCGAGAAATGGGGTTTTCTACTCCCATAAAGAATTACCGTCTCAGAAACCCACAAGGGCAGCTCTGCCCTGCTCTCTAGGGTCACCGGGAGGTGGCATCCACCTGATGGTAGTGAGTTTGGTTTTAGAAGTGGAGTCTTCATAAGGTGAAGGGATTGTCGTGTTGGTCTCTTAAGAGTTAGGGGCAGACAGAAGAGCCAGTATCACTGGAAGGAAGCTAGCACGGGGAAAGAAGCAGGGCAGGTGTCCGAGATGCACTGGGGCCACATTTTGTAGGTCTTGGTGTGATTATAAGGCTATTCACTTTTTATTGTAATAAAATAATATATAACATAAACACTTACACTTTAATCCTCTGCCTCTCTGCCTGCCAGCCTGCTCTTTCAAAATTGACTCCATGGTAGTGAGAGATGGATAACCCTGAGAGGAAGGGAAATTCCAGAACACTTAATAATGCTCCAGGAGCCCTGGTGGTATAGTGGTTATGCATCGGCCTGTGATCTGCATGGTCAAAAGTTTGAAACCACCAGCAGCTCTGCTGGAGAAAGATTGTACTTTCTACTCCCGTAAACAGTTACAGCCTCAGAAGCCCACAGGGGGTTGCTATGAGTCAGCATTAACGTGATAGCAGAGAGCCTGAGCTTGCTAATAATACTCAGGTAGAAAGTGTGCCTAGACCAAGAGGCAATGTTTGGAACAGAACAAGGAGATACTGAATGCTTCAAAATCAAGAAAGCTGTGTGTCGGGGTTGTATCCTTTCACCATACTCACTCATTCCGTATGCTCAGCAAATCATCAGAGAAACCGGATTATATGAAGAAGAATATGGCAGCGTTTTGGAGGGATGCTAAACAACACATTTGATATGCAGATGCAACCACCTTTTATGTTTAAGACACATTGAAAGGTTTACCTAACATTGAATTGATACAACAGAAGTACTTCAAAAACCAGGTGTGGGTTAGGCCCACAGCAGTAAGCTGTATGACATCCATTCATTCGGGGCAAGCTCTTCTTTCACAGAAACTGAAAGCATGGAAGGCAAGAGCAAGCGGTGTGAAAGCAGGGAGCCCATGGACCACTAGTCTGCATAAACCCTCGCTGCCAACAGAAAGCAACCCCCAAAGTAGTAGCCCTTGATCGAAGGCCAGTGACCTCGATGGGGTGCATCAGACAGAATGGTTTTGTTCTGTTCCTGGGGGAACGTTGCTCTGTGCTTCTGACTGCTCGGGTATTTCTGCTTCATGTTTCCAGATGATTGACAAGTCCAAACAGGATCCACTGAATATCGAAGAATGTCTCTTCCCTAACTAAATAAATAGAGGTGCCCTGGTGGAGGACTGGCTACACATTGGCTTCTAGCTGAAAGTTTAGCAGTTCAAAGCCATTAGTGGCTCCATGAGAGAAGGTTGTGGAGCTCTCTACTCCAGTAAAGAGTTACTGTCTTGGAAAGCCCAAGGGGCAGTTCTATCCTGTCCCCTGAGTTGCTATGTGTTGGCATCCATTGATGGCAGTGAGTTGGTTTTTTTGTAAACTAAAAAAAAAAAAATCTTGAAATAAATTTGTAGCATTTTTGTGTATCACTTCTTTTTAAAAAATCATTTTATTGGGGACTTGCACAATTCTTATCACAATTCATACATCCATCCATTGTGTCAGGAACATATGCACATGTGTTGCCATCATCTTAATAGCTAAAAAGGCAATGTGAGGTAACAAAGGCATTGCCTTTTTAGTCAATGTTTTGTTGTGGTGTTTGACCAGTTTTTTAAGAGGAGAAATCCCAAATCTTCTAAATATAACTGATAGTTGAATTATTTTGCCCCATAATCATTAATGATCACATCTCAGTCGGCCTGGCTTAATTCCTCATTGAGGTTCTGGGTTTACTTGAGCAGGCATTATCAACTCCTAGAGACACAGAATAGTTTCTATCTCTACTAGAGCCTTACCCACTCACTGAAAATGTGGATTTTTATTCTATTTAGTGCTCCTAAATCAAATCAACAACAAAAGGAAACAAACAAGCAAACAAACAAAACAAAACCCAAACCACTACCAACCACCAAAAACCAACTATCTTCAAGTCAGTTAGAATTCAAAGCAATCCTATAAGCCAGAGTAAAACTGCTCCCCAGGGTTTCTGAGATTGTAAATCTTTTTTTAAAAATCATTTTATTAGGGGCTCATACAACTCTTATCACAATACATACATACATCAATTGTGTAAAGCACATTTGTACATTCATTGCCCTCATCATTCTCAAAACATTTGCTCTCCACCTAAGCCCCTGGCATCAGCTAATTTTTCCCCCTCCCTCCCTTTTCCCCCTCCCTCATGAAACCTTGTCAATGTATAAATTATTACTTTGTTATATCTTTCCCTGTCTGACATCTCACCCACTCTTCTGTTGTCTGTCTCCCAGGGAGGAGATCACATGTAGATCCTTGTAATCAGTTCCCCCTTTCCAACCCACCCTTCCTCCACCCTCCCAGTATAGCAACTCACACTACTGGTCCTGAAGGGATCATCCGTCTTGGATTCCCTGTGTTTCCAATTTCTATCTGTACCAGTGTACATCCTCTTGTATAGCCAGATTTGTAAGGTAGAATTGGGATCATGATAGTGGGGGGAGGAGGAAGCATTTAGGAAATAGAGGAAAGCTGTATCTTTTATTGTTGCTATGTCGCACCCTGACTGGCTTGTCTCCTCCCTGACACCCTTCTGTAAGGGGATGTCCAGTGGCCTACAAATGAGATTTGGGTCTCCACTCTGCACTCCCCACCTCATTCACTATGATATAATTTTTTGTTCTGATGATGCCTGACACCTGATCCCTTCGACACCTTGTGATCGCACAGGCTGGTGTGCTTCTTCCATATGGGCTTTATTGCTTCTCAGCTAGATGGCCGCTTGTTTACCTTCAAGCCTTTAAGACCCCAGACGCTGTATCTTTTGATAGTCAGGCACCATCAGCTTTCTTCACCACATTTGTTTATGCACCCACTTTCTCTTCAGCGATTGTGTCAGGAAGCGGAGCATCATAGAATGCCAATTTAATAGAAGAACGTATTCTTGCATTGAGGGAGTATTTGAGTGGAGACCCAATGTCCATCTGATACCTTAATACTAAACCTAAAAATATATGCACATAGATCTACTTTCACATATATATTAATATGTACATGCCTTTATTTAGATCTGTATAAATGCCCTTTGCCTCCTAGCTCTTTCCTCTATTTCCTTTTACTTTCCTCTTGCTCCACTGTCATGTTCAATCTTCATTTGAGTTTCAGTAATTCCTCTTGGTTACATTACCCTTGATAACACCCTACCAGGCCTCCTACACCCTTCTCACCACCAATTTGGATCATTTGTTGGTCCCTTGTCCCTGGGTTTGTTGACACCACTATCTTTCCCACCACCTCCCCTGAACTGTCAGTCCCGGTATTTTCTCCTCCAGATTGTTCATCCAGCCTATCTTATTTAGACAGACCTGCGGAGATAATAACATGCACAAAAATAAGGCAGAGCAAAACCAAGCAACAATATACAACAAAACAACAACAAGCCAATGACAAAAAACAAAACACAACAACAAGAAAGAAAAACTTGTAGTTAGTTCAAGGACTGTTTGTTGGCCTTTAGGAGTATTTTCCAGTCCAGTCTGTTGGGGCACTATGCCCTGGCCCCAAAGTTTACCTTCAGCATTCCCTGGGGACCATGCTGCTCTGTTCCCTTGCTGTTCTGTTGCACCCCCTTAGGGTTTTGTTTCAGTGTGGCGGGATCAGATCGGGTGCAATTACCACACTGTGTCTCTGGTGTTGTCCCCTGTAAGGCTATGGGTCAGTGAGGGACTCCATGTCTCATAGTGAGGTCGGCCATGTGGTCCTCTCTGTGGACTTGCTGCTCGAATCAGGAACATCGTCCTCAAGGCCTGGTGGGCCAGGATGTGCTCCACTCTCTCCTCCTCCCCCTGCTCCATCTGCTCCTGTGTGCTCCATTTAGATATATCTCTTCCCCGGGGCTGCAGATTCAATGCCGTCCTTTGAAATAAATTCTTCTGGGGGGAGGAGGGGCAGGTGTCCACATAGTAGTTGGGATTGGGGCCGGGCCCTCAGACCTCTCCACTGGTTCCCTACTCCACCCCGGCATGTTGCATTCACATCTTGGAGCACTGGGTTGAAGTCTGGTCCCTTTCCCTGTGGAGATATAAACAATACCCCCCCTTTGGGTGGGTTAGTGAGGCTGTAAATCTTTATGGGAGCAGAAATCTTAGTTTTCTTCTACAATGAAATAATAGACTTTCTTATATGCTGCTTATGGGAGTCCCGGTGGCATAGTGGGTATGAATTGGGCTGCTAACCGCAGGTCAGCAGTTTAAACTCATCTACTGCTCTGGGGGAGAAAGATGAGGCATTTTACTCCAGTGAAGTGTTAGTCTTAGAAACTCACAGGGGTAGTTCCACCCTGTTCTATAGGGTTGCTATGAATTGGAATTGAATCAATGGCAGTGAGTTTGAGCTTGTTGGTTTTGTGTGTTAGTTATATGTGTGCGTATATGTGTGTGTATATGTGTGTGTGTGTATATATATATATATATATATATATATATATATATATATATATATATATATATATATGCTAGTTAAGGAGCCCTGCTGGTGTGTTGGGTTATGCATTCAGCTGATAACTACAATGTCAGTGCTTCAAACCCACCAGCCACTCCTTGGGATAAAGATGAGGCTGTCTGCTTCCATAAAGGTGTAAAGTCTTAGAAACCTAGAGGGGACAGTTCTCCTGTGTCCTATCTGAATCAGAATTGACTTGGTGGCAGTGAGTTCGGTTTGGAGAGTTTTGGGTATATTAATTAGACCCCTGGTGAAGCTGTCAGGTAAGCATTGGATTGTTAGCCTCAAAATTGACTGTTCAAACCAACCCGATGCTACATAGAAGAAAAATGAGGCTGTTTGCTCCCGTCGAAATTTAAAAAGCCATAGAAACCCTACATGGGGTCACTCTGAGTTGTCAATGATGGGAGGGCAGTGGTTATGTTCTAGCTGCAAGGAGCTGTGTGATGCCATGATGAGGATGCTGGAGCGCTGACACAAAGGGCAGTGGTTCGAACCCGCCAGAACCCCACAAGACAGTGGGGGCAGGCCACTGCCATAAAGATGACAGTCTCGGAAACTTGGGTAGAATTTGACTCTCATCTCAATGGCAGTGGGTTTTGTTTGTTTTTTTGCAGAAGGTCCCTATGAGCTGGAATCGACTGGAAAACAATAGGCTGTTGGTTTTTTTAATGCTAATTGGAGTCCCTGGGTGGCTTAAACTGTTACACATTCGACTATTAGTCAAAAGGTTGGCAGTTTGAAATCACCCAAAAGTGCCTTGGATGAAAGGCCCGATGTTGTGCTCACTTTCCAACCCCTCTCAAAAAAAAATTCATTTTTTGGAAACTTCTATGCAGAATCCTATTCTGCACACGTGTGGTTGCTATAAGACAGAGTTGGCACAATGCAGCTGGTAACTCAAACGCTAGGTACTGGTTAGAGTAGCCCTTGAGATGGACAAGGCCTTGGTGCCACTGTTAGGGAACCTTATATAATAATTAGCATCCTTCATCAAATAGAAAAATGTTCCAGTAATGGATCATGATTTGCTTCATTACCTTATAGATCTATAAAGAAAACAAAAATGAAACCCCCAGAGCCACTGCTATGATGTTGGTGCTGCCATAGTGGTTCTGTGGGGTTTCTGAGAGTGTAAATCTTTTCAAGAGCAAACAGCCTCCTCCTTTTTCCTTGGAGTGGCTTTGAAACACCGATCTTGTGGTTGGTAGCCCAATGCCTACCCAAGGCTTCATGAGAAAGAAAAAGCTCTGCCCAGTAGAGTTCAACGCTATCAGTGTCAGAGGGAGCCTGGGTTCAGAGACCTGAGAAAATGTGCAACTTAAAACCGAGGCCTGAAATTTTATCTTCTGGCTTTGTTTGTGAGTTCTGGAGAACAGAGTTCTGACTCTATCGACTTTGACTCTCTAAGACTTGGTACAAGGAGGCCTGGTGGCAATTTTGGGTATGCATTGCATCGCTAGCCACAAGATCAGTGGTTCAAACCTATCAGCTGCTCTATGGGAGAAAGATGAGGCTGTCTGTGCCTCTAACGATTTACAGCCTTGGAAACCCAAATAGGATCACTGTCAGTTGCTTTGGTAGGAGCTCCAGTGGTATAGTGGTTACACGTTGGACTGCGACCTGCAAGGTCCACACTTCAAAATAACCAGTTGCTCTACAGCCAAAAGAGGAGGCTTTCTACAGCCATAAAGATTTGCAATCTTGACGGGCAGTTCTACCCTGTCATTTAGAGTCGCTGCAAGTCAGAATCCACTTGAGTGAGTTTTCACAGACGTTTGTTACAGATCCTAGTCTGTCACATTTATAAGAAAACCAATGACTTCTTTTAAAAGATAATTGTTTAGGTCAACGTGGCAGTCACAACCACTTTGAAAGTGCAGATATTGCGATAATTATTTACATACGAGGCTGTGCTTGCAAGGCCACATGCTGGCGGTAACTCTTCTGGACTTTTGAAAGGATTTACTTGGGAGGGAAAAAAATGGACATCAAGGAATTATTCATATATATTCTCTGTGGTTTTCATTTAAGGCAGGAAGGGATTTTCAAGGCTTTTCATGCTTTCAGTTGATTTAATTTCATGCTCACCGAAGCCCATTTCCACCACAGTCACCGATACCTTGGACCCACTGTGATTTTCCTTCGTTAAGCTGCCCAGATGCTATTCAGTAAGATTCTTGGCCTCTAAGCCCCATGCCTTGGAAACAGACTTCGCTGCATTACCGACAATTTCAAGCATTCTTCTTACTGATGCAACTAAGCCTTTGAAAATGTTCTATGGCCACTCTGGTTCCCGGCCACAGCCTGGCCTTGGCATCCACGGTGCTGGAAGCCGTGGAAGGCTCCAGTGCCTGTCGGCCAGTGGCTATACTTCGTTAACCCCGGAGCAGGCCCCTCTTTCCTTTTCCATCGGATTTTTTCATCTTCCATACTAGCCTGGAGGTGAGACTTCTCAAGCCACAGGAAAAGCAGTGCTGAGTCATCTGAGGCACCTCCCGGGAGAGGATGTAGACACAGACCCAACCTGCACCTCTGGTGAAGGGATTTCTGTTTGTCTAATTTGATGGTTCCTGGCGTGTTCTAAGGAGTCCTGGGGCCTAGCGGGTGACAGACACACTGGGCTGCTAACCAATTCAAAACCACTAACTGGCTCCCAGGGCCAAAGACGAGGCTTGCTACACCCGTAACGAGTTCCTGTCTTGGAAACCCACAGGGGCATTTCTTCTGTCTGACAGAGTCTTTATAAGTCAGAGTGGACTCAATGGCAGCGAGTTTTGCATTTCAGCATGCGCTACTTTAAAAGCATAATGGAAAAGGTGATGTGTGTACAGTGCACAATGACTAGAAGGTGAACAGGACAGGATCCCTGGTGGTGGAGTGTGTCACCCATTGAGCTGTGAACCATAAGGTCAGCGTTTCTCACCTACTAGCTGCTCTGCCCGTAGGATGCCTACTCCTTTAAGGAGTTAAATGTCTTGGAAAGGCAAAGCGGCAATTCAACTCTGCCCTCTGAGTTTGCTCTGAGCCGGGAGCTATTTCATGGCAGTGACTTCTGTTTGGTTTATCTCCTGGCAGTGTCTTTAGAGAGCATTGGTCCTCACTGAGCCTCGAGCTCACCATCTGCAACATCAGCAGTGTCTTAGTTACAGAGAGAGAAAGCCGAGGTTCTCTGCTCCCATAAGGGCTTACAGTCTGGGAACCCCGAAGGAGTGGTTCTGCTCTGTCCTGTGAGGTCATACTAGGAATTGGGATGGCGACTTGTTTTGTTCTTGTTTTTCGTGATCTCGTGCTGCGATAGCAAAAACTACAATTGGGTGGGCTCAGCAAACAACCTTCCTGCCTCTAGTCATTACTCAAGCCCACAAGTCAAACATTAACCCATATGTCCAACACCAATCCACAAAATCCTCCTCCATCTCACAAAACAGACATGATGACGCCGACTGCAGGAGGAAAACTGAGTCAGTGAATGTGTAAGCATCTGAGTGCTGGCAGGGGTCTCCACACGGCTGCTCCATCACCCAGGGCTGTATCAGGGTAGGTCCATGTAGCTTCTCCTTGGCAGCTACACCCTGGTGCAACCATCACAATGCAAGAGACTCAAGAACTAGAAAGGTGAGGCTCACTGAGCCATTTATTCTTCTGCCCTTCAATTAACCCCACATGTGTTTATCGGCGAGGCTGGCACAATTAACTAACTCATACAGCTCCTCTCACAATCCGTCCATCCATCCGTGGTGTCAAGCACATTTGTACATATGTCGCCATCATCATTTTCTTTCTCCTTGAGCCCACACTCTTACCTCTCACTTGCCATGTTCAGGTGATCAGAACCCCACCCCATCCCCACCTCTGGGCCACATTCCTATGCAAGATAAGAGAGCAGAGGGACTCTCCAGCTGTAGATTCATTCAAAGTAAATAAATAAAATCGGTGGCCTAAGAATTTCCCTGTAAGTTGTGGAGGTAGCAAAAAACACTAAAGAGATAAGTCAGAGGTTAGGGAAAGACACCTTTTTTTTCCTTCTCTCTCCAAACAGCAGCTAAAGCTGTGGGGGTCTGTTTGTTCAGCAACTTTCATGTCTAGAAGGATCTGTTAGGATTTCCATTACTTGAATTTTGGAAATACATTGGCAGGATTTCCTTCTAGTCCATCTTGGTCTGAAAACTCTGTTGAAACGTGGTCAGCACCAGAGAAACATCAGAGCCTCCATTGGCAGGCAGCTATCAGCTCTATATGAGGTGCCTTGGCTGGGATTCGAACCCAGGACTCCACATGGAAGGCAAGAATTCTACCACTAAACCACCAGTGTCTCCATAACAGGATCTCTGCTTCTTGCCTGTCTACTTCTCCTTTGCCCTCTCAGCTTCTTCTCCTTCCCCTTGCTCTCCTGCCTTGCCTCCTCTTCTAGTTACTTTTGACGCACTGGGGCAACTCAGAGGACAAAGCTTTCTGTCTCCCCCATGTTCAGACTGTGTGAGTGAGAGAAAGTTGCTTTACTTCTTTGAAGTTTTTGCACCTAGAAAATGGGGGGGGGCAATAGTTTTCACATTTCTAGGCATTGATTAATTCATTAATTGATCAAACACTTACTAACACCTTGGGATGCAAGCCTCTACACTGATGGTACAGGGATGTGACTATTAAGAAATTACAATGTGCTCACTACCCTCTGGGTGAACACAGGGCCATGAAGAATAGCACTTGAGCCACAGGGTACCTGTAAGACTTAAGTAGAACAATGCAGTTAAAAGTGTTTTGTGAACTAAATAGTCCAGTATGGAAAGTAAAGATATTAACATTTCCAACTCCCTTTCCTAACTTCTAAAAGAGCTTAATCTCTGCTGTCAAAACGTTCTCCTTGCATTGAGCTAGTCTGTCAGATTGCAGTGTCAGTCTTATTGGAACTTGTGAGGCACCGCCCCCCCCTCATATACCCATTACTTCAGTTATGATATACATTTGACTTCTCTTGCTGAGGGCAGAGAACACCAGAAAGATGGTTACCTGTGTTTTATTGGCCATACAAAGGCACTCGACTAAGTGGACCATAATGAGTTATGGATAATATTGCAAGAATATGATTTCCAGACCATTCCATTGTGTCCTGGTGGAATCTATACATTGACCAAGAGTCATTGGCATAGAACAAGGGAATATTGCATGGCTTAACATCCCCAAAGGTGTGTGTCTGTGTTGTATTCTTTCATCACCTTACGTCATTCTGTATGCTAAGCAAATAACTTGGAAAACTAGCCTATATGAAAAATATATGACAAAATAACAATGTATAAATTACCAAGGGCACATGAGGGAGGGGGAGCAGGAAGGGAGGGAAAAAAAAAGAGAACCTGATGCAAAGGGCTTAAGTGGAGAACAAATGCTTTGAGAATGATTGGGGCAGGGAATGTATGGATGTGCTTTATACAATTGATGTATGTATATGTATGGACTGTGATAAGAGTTGTATGAGCCCCTAATAAAATGTTTTAAAAAAAGAAAATAAAAAAATTTTTGAAAAGAAAAAGAACATGGCCTCCTGATTGGAAGATGACACATTAACCACCTGCGATGTGCAGATGACATAGCCTTGCTTGTTGAATGTGAAGAGCACTCGATACATGTTTACCGATGAAGTTCAAAGCCTACAGCCTTCAGTATTATGTTGGGCTGGGTTAACTACAGAAACAAATTCAGTGACTCTCAGATATGTATAAGAAAGAGCTTTATATCAAGAAGTAATTATATATCAAGACAACACCTCAGCCCAGTCCAACTCAAGTCCAAAAATCCAATACTAGTTCATAAGTCCCTCTTTAGACTTACACAGCCACAAGCAGTGATGCAGAATGCAGGAAGATTGCAGGCCATTGGGTGCAAAGTCAAGTGGATCCAAGGTGAGTGGAATATGGTAGGACACCACCAGCAGCTCTTGGAGGCAGGGGGTGGGGCACGAGAGTCCCAGTAAGCAGGTAAGTAGAGGGGCAGAGAGAGGAGGAGGTTCAGGGCGGGGAGGTCCTTCTTATAAGAAGGCCACACCCTTAAGGAAGCACCATCAGGCAGTGACCTGATTGACAGGTTGGATCGCAACCCTGCACTTTCAGACATCTTCAAGTCATATTACATAAAATCCTCTAACTATACTATCTGATTGCAATCCACAAGTATGGATTGCAATTCAATATCAATCAAAGAAATATCCTCAGAAGTGGACCAGTAAGTGACATCACGATAAATAGAGGTAAGGCTGAAGTTGTCAAGGATTTCATTTGATATGGATCCCCAGTCAATGGCTGTGGAAGTAGTGGTCAGGAAATCGAAGGATCTGTGTATTTAGGCAATTTGCAGCAAAGGACCTCTTCAAAGGGTTAAAAAGTAAAGAAAGATGAGAACAAAGGTGCACCGGAAGGAAGCTATGACCTTTTCAATAGTTTCATACATTTGTAAAAGCCAAGGTGTAGGGGTTACAAGTTGGGGCAGATCGGCCTGGTTGACAGTTCAAAAGCACCAGCGGCTCCTCTGGAGAAACACTGGGCTTTCTCCTCCCATACAGCGCTGCAGTCTCAGGCCCCCACAGGGGGTCGCTGTGAGTCAGCACGAACTCCATGGCAGTGAGAAGACAAGGAGTGAAGAACCGGAAGAACTGATACACTTTAATACTAGTGATGGCAAAGAAGATAGTACAAATGATGAGCTTCCAGAAGAACAAACAATCCTGTCCTGGAGGAAGTACTGGCAAGACTCTTCCCATACTTGCCTGTTTTCAGGAGGGACCAGCTCCTGGAGAAGGACATCATGCTCGCTGAAGGAGAGGGTAACTGGAAAAGAGGAAGGTTCTCAGAAAGATGGATCAACGACAGTGGTCACAACAACGGGCTCCCTCCTGGCCGTGAGAGGGAGGATGGAGCAGTCCCGGGCACTGCTTCACTGTGCACTGCAGCCCACCCCAACAACAGAGACCTAAGTGAAATGACTTAACTATTATGAAAGCATCTTTCTCTCATGTTAACCACCATACAAAGCAGACCAGAGTTTGCGCCTCTTTGCGGTTCTGTAAGCCATCTTGGATCATGAGCAACACTCCGTGGGGTATTGTCTGCGATCCAGGATGGCTTACAGAGCGGCCAGCCTGCAAGATGGAAGTTAGGAAGTCAAGTGGAGACCCTGTCCCTTACCTTTTAGAAATTGCCTACTTGCCTTCGTTTAGATTTGATATGCCCAACTTTAGAATCTGATGACTCCTATTAGTTTCAAGGGAGGCCTAGGAAATGAAATCCTCTCCTGGGGGTTCCTTCTGTGACATGTCCCATCTCATCTATCACATTGTCCCCAGAATCCTTCTCCTTCTCACGGCCATCACTCCCGGTCCAAGCTACCACTATTCTCCCCTCAGTATGGCAATAGTCTCCTCACTGATCTACCTGCTTCCGCGCAGGGTCTCCCCAAAACCTTCCCTCAACACAGCTTCCAGGAGGATTCTGTTAGGTTAAAAGTCTGATTTTTAACTCCTTTGCTTAAAACTCTTCCACGACCTGGGAGATGCTGTAGGATGGGGCCCCTGATACTTGGTCCTCTTCTGCTTTCTCCCTCCCTGCCTCCCTCCCTCCAGCCACACTTGTGGGAACCACTCTCCAACCACCCTTGCTTGGCCTCAGAACGGCAGACATACGCTTGCTTAGGGCTTTTAGACAGGCTGTTCTCTAGGCCTGGAGGAGCCTTTCTCTCAGATATGTATGTGGCTCACTTCCTTACCTCTTTACTCTTTGCTCCAGAATCACCTTCTCAGGGAGCTCTGTCTCAGAACCCCATGTAAGACAGGGAGCCGCCAAGCACTCTCCGTCTGCTTTATCTTGTTCACACAGATAATGTAATTTGCTTGTTTACTATAATTACTTCTCTCTCTCTCTCTCTCTCTCTCTCTCTCTCTCTCTGAGAGAGTTTTCCTTTGTTAGCTCTAGGGAAGCAAGGATATTTTGTGCTTCTTTGGTTCACAGATATATCCTGGTGTATAATAGATTCTCTCTAAATATTAGTGGGCTGAAAAGTGAATGAAGGGATGGATGGAGCCCCCCAGTTCTAATATGCGCTCCTCTGGCTTATGGAAACAGCATCACACACAGAAGTATCAGACCAGAAACCACACTGCTCTCTTCCTTGGCGCCCCCTCATTTCTGGAAATTGGAACCGTTGGCCTGAAGCAAAAGTAATTCTAGACTTTTCACTTTCACTCGTCAGGACATGCCCGTTTGCTTAATTATTTAATGAAAAACCCCAAACCTGTTCTGGTATTTATTTAACTTAACCAATTAGAGTGAGGCTACTTCCATAGGGAGCTAAGACAGAGGAGGGAATCATGGAAGACCTTTTTGAGGAAGTGACATTTACACTGATTCTTGAAGGATGCATAGATTCTCAAGCAACAAGATCAGGGTTGGGACTGAGCAGGGAGGGGAAAGCATTCATGGGTAGTGGACAGCGGGAGCCTTAAGGCAGGCAGGAACTGAAAGCTGGTTTACTCACCAACAGACAAGACTTTGATGACTCAGAGGGGTCCGGGAGAGAGGTGAGGGTGTGGGCGGGTGGGAGGACAGGGAGGCTGTGGGGAGGGGCAAAAACAAAATGGAGAGTTTAACAAGATACTGTTGATTTCAACTCTTGAGATGGGCTATGCTTATATCTATACATATATAATGTTTCTTTAAAAAGCAAAAGTAAATTCATAAATAAAAATCATTTCAAATTCCTTACTCTTCAAAAACGAGGAGGCAAAGTAAAATTAAAAATGGACTTGGAATCTTTAGTGACAAATAAGTTCATTTCAAACAAACAAACAGAAATCTGGTCAGTGTGCCTGAAATATGAACAATGAGAATGGAGTGAGATGTAGCCAAGAGGTGAGCTAAGACCAGATCACAGGTGGGAGTGGGGAAAGGGGTCTTGGAAGCCACAGGGCGGAGTTTGAATGTTATTCAGAGGACAGCAGAAAGCTATTTATGGTTTTTAAGCAGGAAAGAGACATGATCTATTATACTCCTCCAGAAGATCATTGTGTGGATTGTGTGATTAATGGATCATGGTGTGTGTGTGCACGCGTGTGTGGTGTATATGTGTGTTGTGTGTGTGTTGGGGAATGAGTACTGCGAAGTGGGGAGAGTAAGGGTCCAGATGGAAAATGATAGCTGTTTGGACATGAGTAGTGACAATGAAGAGAGAAAGCAAAGGAGCTGAAATTCTGATATGTTTTGGAGGTACAGTCCCCAGGATCTGGTGACAGCTTGGCTGTGGGAGTGAGGAAGAGGGAGGTAACAAGAATAACTCTGAGGTTTCTGGCTTGGATGCTGTAAGGAACGCAGGCGCCATTTGCTGAGCTGTCGAAGCCTGGAGCAGGAGCAGACTGAGAGAAAAACCCTTGGTCAGAGGCAGCCTGGCCAAGGACAAGGGGCTTCCTGGACAGACATTGGTTATGTATTCTGCCATAGTCAGACTCTGGCATGCCTTGAGTATGTCGAACAAGCAGTCTGTTTTAGCACATTCAAATTCCTTTTACACGAGGGGCAAAAATATAGACAGTAGGAGAAACACTATATTTGTTCTATTATTCTCTGCAAATAACTTGGTTTTAGAACATTCCCTTAAAGCAAAACAGGATGGTGCTGTTGAGGGCAACCGATTTCCCCGCAGGTGCATTTGAGGGATGGTTAGGGTACCTCTTGCATGGAATGCTACGGAGGACCACCCGCCCGTATCACACCAGGACGTAGACTTGATGGCCTTTGTGGGCCTTTCCACCTTGGAGTTCTGTAAACCAATGGCTCAGCCAATGAGAAAGTGATGTGAAAAGGCAACAAAACGCAAACTCTGGGAAAGGAAGGAAACCGCCTGGATCCAACAAGCTAGTCAATGGCCTCGGTGGCTCATTCATGTCCTCGAAGCAGGAGCTCATTCCCTCTGCATCCAAGAGGAGGGTGTTTCTGCTGTTGAGCCACCTCTCTGGGCCTGCTGGGTCCACACGATAATTAGCATATGAATGAACAAGTGAAGTGGTAAATTAACAGTAGCACAGCACTGTGAAGTCTGTATTTGAGGTAGGGGTGGGAGTGCAGACAAAGGCACTTTGGGCACTTGTGAGTGTAGATTATGAAGTCAGTCAAAAAGAAGTTGGAATATTTTCAACTCTCTGCAAACACACACACACATTATTTATTTATTTAAAAAATCATATTATTGGAGGTTCATGCAACTCTTATCACAATCCACATATACATCCATTGTGTCAAGCACATTTGTACATTTGTTGCCATCAGTAGTCTCAAAACATTTGCTTTCTACTTGAGTTCTTTGGTATCATCAGCTCCTCATTTTTCCCCTCATTCCCTGATCCCCCCTCCCTCATGAACCCGTGATAATTTATAAATTATTATTATTTAATCATATCTTACATTGCCTGAAGTCTCCCTTCACCCACTATTCTGTTGTCCACCCCACCCTACCCCCAGGAGGAGATTATATGTAGATCTTTGTAATTTGTTTCCCCTTTCTACCCCACCTTCCCTTCACCCTCCAGGTATCGCCACTTTCACCACTGGTCCTGAAGGGGTCATCTGTCCTGGATCCTCTGTGTTTCCAGTTCCTATCTGTACCAGTGTACATCCTCTGGTCTAGCCGGATTTACAAGGTAGAATTGGGATCATGATAGTTGGGAGGTGGGGTGGGAGAGGAAGCATTCAAGAACTAGAGGAAAGTTGTGTTTCATCGATGCTACATCACACCCTGACTGGCTTGTCTCCTCCCTGCGACCTCTCTGCAAAGGGATGTCCAGAACACACACACATATTTTGTTCAAGATGTCTTCATCTTCAGAAACTTACTTTATCCAAGGTTGTGTAGATAAGGCTATGGGAGGCCCGAAATGTGTGGTGAAAATTATCCCTGAGCGGAGTGACAAAGGCTTTTTAAAATTTGCACCTGAACTCAAATACGCAAAGGCGGTGGGTATCCGAAGACAAGTGCCCTAAGCCTTGCCTCTGCTTCCTTCCCCAGAACCACAGGCATCTCCTTGTTGCCATGCTCATTGCGCAGGCAGGACTGTCGCTGTGACTCAGTAGTGTGCTCAACTACTAGAGGTGAGGGACGGGCCCTCAGTGCCTTATGCACAGTGACATGTGCACCACCTAGCATGGGGCCTGGCTCAGAGAAGGCTCCCAAGACATTTTTCTTGAATGAAAGGCTACATGGATGACGGAATGATTGAAATAAAAGCACTATGGAAGATAAGGAGGAGTCCTGGTGGGGTAGTGGATTACTCAAATTAGGTTGCCAACCACAAGGTCAGCAGTTCAAACCCACCAGCTTCTCTATAGGAGAAACATGAGGATTACTAAACACATAAAGAGTTACAGTTTGGAGACTCAGTGTCGGGATTGGACCAGACTGATCCCGCGAAACTGAGGCAAAACACTAAAGGCTTGCAGCAGAGCAACGGGGTGGGGTGGGGGGAGCAGAGCAGGGAGCTCTCAAGGGAGTGCAAAGGATAGACTCTGGGGCCAGAGCGTGGCACCCCATCGATCTTGACTGGAGGACACACCTAGAGGTCAAAAATCAGACCTTGATCTATTTACAGGTTTTTCTTCCTTTTTAAATTAAAATTTCTTTCTTTCTTTTTAAATTAATTTTTTCTTTATGGGTCATTGCTTTTCTTTTTTGTTTTATCGTTGTGTTCTCATTTGTCTTGCTATGCCTTGTTTTTTGGTTCACATTACTATCTCTACAGCTCTATCTAGATAAGATAGGCTGGATGAATAGTCTGGAGGAGAAAACAATGGTTCTGGAGGGACATGGGAGACTGGGTGGAGGGGGTCAGGAGGTGGTGCTGACCAACCCAGGGACAAGGGAGCAACAAGTGATCCAAAATTAGTGGCAAGGACGGTGTGAGAGGCCTGGTAGGGATTCATCGAGGGCAATGTAACTGAGAGGAATTACTGAAACCCAAATGAAGGCTGAGGATGATAACGGGAGAAGAGGAAAGTAAAAGGAAATAGAGGAAAGAGCTAGAAGACAAAGGCCACTTACAGAGGTCTAAATATAGGCACGTACATATGTAAATATACTTATATAGGATGGTGGGGAAATAGATCTATGTGCATATACTTATAGGTTTAATATTAAGGCAGCAGATGGACATTAGACCTCCACTCAAGTACTCCCTCAATGCAAGAACATATTGTTCTATTAAATTGGCATTCGATGATTCACACCTTCCCAACACAATCGCTGAAGACAAATGTGTGCATAAGAAAATGTGGTGAAGAAAGCTGATGGTGTCTGACTATCAAAAGATACAGCGTGTGGGGTCTTAAAGGCTTGCAGATAAACAAGAAGCCATCTAGCTGAGAAGTATCAAAGCCCACATGAAAGAAACACACCAGCCTGTGTGACCATGAAGTGTAGAAGGGACCAGGTATCAGACAGCAAAGAACAAAAAAATCATACCAGTGGGTGCCCACCTTCCTGATATGATCATTGAAGACAAATGTGTACATAAGCAAATGTGGTGAAGAAAGCTGATGGTGCCCGGCTGTCAAATGATATAGTGTCTGGGGTCTTAAAGGCTTGAGGATAAACAAGCGGCCGTCTAGCTCAGAAGCAACAAAGCCCACATGGAAGAAGCCCACCAGCCCATGTGTTCATGAGCTGTCGAAGGGATCAAGTATCAGTCATCAAAGAACAAAAAATCCTATCATTGTAAATGAGGGCCAGTGCAGAGTGGATACCCGAAGCTCATCTGTAGGCAACTGGACAACCCCTTACTGAAGGGTTGAGGGAAGGCCATGAGCCAGTCAGGGTGCAGGGTAGCAACGATGAAACATATAACTTTCCTCTAGTTCTTAAATGCTTCCTCCTCCCACTATCGTGGTCCCAATTCTACCTTACAAATCTGGCTAGACCAGAGGATGTACATTGGTACAGATAGGAACTGGAACCACAGGGAATCCAGGACAGATGACCCCTTCAGGACAAGTGGTGAGAGTGGCGATACCTGGAGGGTGGAGGCAAGGTGGGGTAGAAAGGGGGAACCGATTACAAGGATCTACATATAACCTCCTCCCAGGGGATGGACAACTGAAAAGTGGGTGTAGGGAGATGCCAGACTGTAAGATATGACAAAATAATAATTATTTATGAATTATGAAGGGTTTATGAGGGAGGGGGGAGGGGGAGGTAAAGGAAAATGAGGAGCTGATATTAAGGGCTTAAGCAGAAAGCAAGTGTTTTGAGAATGATGATGGCAACAAATGTACAAATGCACTTGACACAGTGGATGTATGTATGGATTGTGATAAGAGTTGTATGAGCCTCCAATAAAATTATTTTTTAAAAAAGAGTTACAGTCTCAGAAACCATAGGGACAGTTCTAGTTTATCCAATAGGGACATACTTGACTTGATGGCCATGAGTTGGTTGGTTGGTTTTGGAGAATAGGCAGAACCTTGCCAAATTCGTCATTTTAACAATTTCCTCTCTATATCCAGAGCAGCAAGAACAATTGGAAACAGCAAGACAATAATTAAAATAATAACAATTCAGTAAAGACTCAAACAGAATGTAATAAAGTCGGTGCACACTCTCAGGTCAGTTTTCCAGGGACCAAGGAGCTTACAAGTCATGTTTGAGTCATGCACCGGATATGCGGCAGTCTTTGGGGTTTTGCTTACCAGTTTGGCTTTGGTGGAAGGGTTTTGTGTTGTTCTTTATAAGTTTTAATGAAAGCAGTCCATCAAAAGTGTCAAGAGAAAACCAGCAATGAACCAACGATGATTATGATTGCTTTGTCATTAGCCACAAAGGCAAGAATTTCATATAATCAAGACCAGGGGACAAATTAGGAACCAGCCTAATGTGGACCATTCATTCGAATGAATGACAGAGTTAGTGATCTCTGAGGTGCTCCCCAATCCTCCCCACTATTTGTTCTGAGATGGAAATCAAAATGCAAGATCTAAATTAGAGGAAGTATTCCAAATCTGACGCCAACTTGACTTGCCCACCTAGACACGGGCAAGATGTGCTAGGCAAGCATGCCTCGCTGAGAAAACCCTCCCTCACCTCACATGGGAAAAGGAGGTGAGCTAAGACCTCCTCACAGATCCCCAAATGGGACAGGACTGGAGGCCATTTGCTAAGAGCAATCTTGAGTGTCTCCACCCTGGCCCATTCAGGACTGTTGACCGATGAGGCTGAACTACTGCCAAATCACCAGTTTCTAGGAAATTGATGAAGTTCACAAAGATAGACCCAAAATTTCATACTAGTAATATATCCTGGCTGTCTAGTATTGCTTAACGAAGCACATGGAAAAATAGTGACCATAACAATAGTTTTGCCTGTTAATGGGCTTAGCTAGATGGCTCTCACCCAGGGTCTTTTATGAAGTTATTACCAAGATGGTGGCTCATGGTGGTGTCATCTGTAGGCTTCTTCACTTACATCTGACACCTGGGTAGGGGAGACAGGTACCGCTGGGATTGGTCTGGCATCTGTCTCCTCTTCTAGCATGGTATTCCCTCAGTCATGGAGGGATTAGGGCAATTGAACTTCTTCATGACAGCTGACTACTTTGAGAACCATACTCCAAGAGACCCAAGTGAAAGCTGCATGATTTCTTATAAGTTAGCTTTGCGAGACCAAGAATATAGCATTGGCTATCTTCTACTGGTCAAGCAAGGCTCAAACTTGAGGGAGGGAGAATTAGACTTCACTACTCTTCATGATTTAAAACGAGGAAAGGTGTGTATCAGGGTTGTATCCTCTCATCATACTTAATCTGTTTAATGAAAAAAGTCATTAGAAGGAGAATACCGCATCAGGATTGAAGGAAGGCTTATTAACAACCCATGATAAGCCAATGACACAACTTTGCTTGCTGAAAGTGAGAAGGACTTGAAGCACTTGCTGATGAAGATCAAGGACTGCAGCTTCGTGTATAGATTACAACCCAATGTAAAAAGACCAAAATCCTCACAAGTGGAACAATAGGTAACCTCATGATCAATGGAGAAAAAGTTGACGTTGTCAAGGATTTTGTCTTACTGGATCCACAACCAATGCTCATGGGAGCAGGAATAAAGAGGTTAAAAGACATGTTGTACTGGGTGAATTTGCTGGAAAGACCTCTTTAAAGTGTTGAAAAGCAAGAATGTTACTTTGAGGAGTAAGGTGTGCCTGACCCAAGTCATGATATTTTCAATATTGAAAGTACAATGGACTGCCAAAAGAACAGACCCATCTGTCTTGGAAGAAGTACAGTCAGATTCTGCTTAAAGACAAAGATGATGAGACTTGGTATTATACTTGGTCATGTTTTCAGGAGAGACTAGTCTCTGGAGAAAGACCTCATGCTTGGTAAAGTAGAGAGCCAGCACAAAAGAAGGCCCCCAAGGAGATGGAGTGACATGGTGAGAGCAGCAAGGGACTCAAGCACGGGAACAGTAAAGGATGGGGCAGGACTGGGCAGTGTTTCACTCTGTTTGCTTAGGGCTGATGTGGATTGGAACTGACTTGATGGCACCTAACAACAATCACCACAACAACAAATTCTGAAAGAAGAGCAAAAAATGTATAGCCATCTATAATTTACTTCACAAAAACTCTGATACCAGAAATGAGAATAGCAGCTAACCGTTATTGAAACGCCATACTTCAGAGGCACATTGAAAATTCCACTGTTTATCACGAAGATGCAGGAAGTTAAAAGCAATTATGACCATATTATAGGTGATACATCTGATGCCTAGTGATTAAATGGCTTGTTGCTTAAGAGATGGAAGATTTAAAAATCAAACCCAGTTATATCTGATTCCAATTTTTTGTTTATTTTACTGCTATAATACACCATTTTTCACTCATTATAAATCTCTCACTTTACAGAAGAGAAAGCCAAGACTCTTTTAGTGCTTATGAACTGATGGAATTTAAAAAATAATCACTTTTAAAATGGGTCCATTGGTTCAATACTTGCTTTGTCCAATGTTTAATGAGTTAATATTGAGCAAAAGCCATACTTTACCTGATGGAATACACTATTAGGAGGTAAAGGCTTCTGTCAGCTCCATTACAGGGGAATTTTCCTACACCAGGGTCTAGGAGTAGATTCATAAGCACCACATTGCTGGATGGTGCAGTTTCATAGATGCCACTTGGAACCAGGGTTCCTAGATTCAAGTTCAATATCTTATCCTGTGCAATAAAGCTCTCCATCCACGATCTATAACACTCATCTTTAATCATTAGCATTTTAACTCTCTCTTAAAATTCTGAAGTAAAAATTATACTACTTACATATAAACCTCAAAAAAATCCACCAGGAGCTATAAAAGGAAGATTGTCTAGTTATCATTGCACAATGGCTCCAAGAACAGCAGGACAAAAGGCGGACACACTTGTATCCATTGTTGTAGCCACTGTGTATTTAGAACCCTTCCGATCCAGGGCGATCCTCTCCTAGCACCATACCTGACAATGCTCTGTTTGAGTCATGGGTTTTTTGTTGGAGAATAGTTTGAAGTAAATTGCAAGCTGCCAGGTAAGTGGTGAAAAAGAAAGATATTGATAATAAAATGGATGTATTTTTGATTAGTTCCTTGTAGTGACAGTTTGACAGTGCCAGCAGGGTCACTCATGATGAACAGGTGTCAGCGAGTTTCCAGACTAGGAAGAAGCAATCGATAGTCTACTTCTGAAATAATAGACACTGGAAATCATATAAATAGCAATGAAACATTGTCACGAGGTGAGCCCCTCAGGTTGGTAGCCACTCAAAACGTGGCTGACAAAGAGCTGAGTCCTCAAAGTAAGTTGATCTGCATTTGATGATGGGGATGAAATCAAAATGAAAAGAAGCAGCCACAACAATTCATCAATAATTGGAATGTGGAATGTAAGAAGTAGGAGTCTAGGAAAATTGGAAGTTGTTAAAAATGGGGCCATATCCTAGGCATTAGTGAGTGGAAGAGGACTGGAACTGGTCATTTTGAATCCAACAGTTATGTGGTTTACTGTGCCAGATGTGAGAAATTCAAGAGAAGTGGGAGTACCTTCAGCATTATCATCTAAAAAAATAAAAAAGAAAGAAAATCTAAAAAAAAAAAAGCCTCGCAAAATCTACCTTGAAGTGTAATGCTGCCTGTGACAGGATACTGTCGATGTGTCTACAAGGTAGTCCAGTGGTTACAACTATTGTTTACACTTTCCCACCAACCCCTAACACCAGTGACCAAGAAATTACAGAATTCTTACCAACGAAGATCAAAGAATACAGCCTTGAGTATCGTTTTCAAACAATTAGAGCAACTATACCAATTGAGTATATCACAGTAAATGGAGAAATATTCAAGTCGCCAAAGATTCCAACATTCATGGAAGCAGTAGGCAAGAAACTATGTATATTACATTGGGCAAATCTGTTGCACAAGACCTCTATAAAAGGCTAGAGAACAAAGAGGTCACTTTGAAGACCAAGTGCACCTGACCCAAGCAGTGACATAGTCAATGGTGTCATATGCATGTGAAAGTTAGGCAAGGAATCAGGAAAACTGCAGAAAAGTTGATGCATTTGCATTGTGATCTATGTGAAGAACAAAGCGTAGACCATGAACTGCTGGAAGAACAAGCAAATAGCTTTAGGAAGTACAGCCAGAATGCTCCTCAGACTCAAGGAGGGTGAGATTCCATCTCACATAATTTGGACATATTCTCAGGAGAGACAAGTCCCTGGAAAAGGACATCGTGCAGAATAAAGCAGAAAGCCAGTGAAAAACTGGAAGACCCTCAGTGAGATGGATTGATACAGGGGGTGCAGCAATAGGTTGCTTCAAACATAACGATTGTACGGATAGTCCAGGATTGGGCAGTGTTGAATATAAGTTGCTATGAGTTGGAATGTGGGACAGCAGGGAGGTTACTTTGAGCACTAACGTGCACCTGACCCTAGCCATGGTATAGCCATTTGCTGCATAGGCATGTGAAAATTGTCCATTGAATAAGGGTGATGGAAGAAGAATTGATGCATTTAAATCGTGGTGCTAGGCTAAGACTATTCCAAGTACCATGGACTGCCAAAAGGACACACAAATCTGTCTTGGAAGCAGTATGGTCAGAGTGCTCCTTAGAGGCTAGGGTGGTGAGGCTTCGACATATGTACTTTGAGCATGTCATCAGGAGAGACTAGTCCCTGGAGGACGTCCTGCTCAAGTAGGGGGTCAGCGAGAGGGGAGAAACATCCACCAGCTGGATGGACTCAGCGGCTGCCACCATGGGCCCAAGCATAGGCACAAGGACGGTGCCGGACTTGGGGATGTTTTGTTCTGTTTTACAGAGGGTCGCTGTGGGTCGAGATGATTCCATGGCGCCTCACAACACGAGTAGGAGCTCAGTTAATGGCACCTAACAAGCGCAATAGCAAGTGAGTTGCTGCCTGAACTCATCTCTGTCAGTCGGCACTTATTACTGGCTCTGAATTCTCTGGGATGAAGGACTGGCTTCCTTATTCATGACCGATTGATACTTTATAAAATGTTATAAAAAACGTTGGGGCCGTGTGCAGTTGCGATGCAGGCTCCGGCAAGGTTTCTTCCGCTTAGATTTTGTTTCCATTTCACTGAGAAAAGACTGCGGGCGGGTGTGGCCCAGCCCATCCATGGACTACGCTTTGAGTCTCTTTGAACGAGGCGGCTTCCTGTGCGCAACAGCCCTGCCCGCTTGCGATTGATCAGCATCCCCATTTTACAGGAGCGGCAATCGAAGTTTTGCAAAATTCAGTGACTGGTTCAAATGAGTATTCAGACCCAGGCATACTGGCTTACTGTTGGCGCTAGATTTTACAGCCCGAGACATTATCGAATAGGATAATGCATAGGATATTCGGGTGTGCATAGGATATTGGGGAAAACAGAACAAAACAAAACACAAATCAGACAGTTAAATGATAATCCTTTTTTTTTCCTTAAAAAAATCTTGATAAAACCTTTTATCCTCCAATAAAAATTTAAGGGCAAGACTATGATCCTGCTGAAATTGGGCTCCCATAATCTTCCTCTCGTCAGTCTTTGGAATGATCCTTAATTTCAGCATGAGTAGGGTGCATCTTGTCCCCATTCGAATCCCCGGCTCCTCCTTAGCCAGCCCACATTTGGTAGAGGCCTGGGAGAGGGGAGAAAGGACACGCCCATTCCCTAGTTCACCATCGCTCAAGCAACACCCCAGGGGGCAGAAGGAGAGATTAATTGGTGCATCTGTTCTCCCCGTTGGCTCGTGAGCAGCCTGTGATCACAACAACTCATTTGGGGGCAGCGTCAGTCGCTTCCCGCGGGGTACCACCCCCACACCATTTGGGGCCTGCACACTCTGCAGTGTGAATCACTGAGCGACCACTGACTCACGACTCCAGAGAGCCTCCTATTGAAACAGCACTTGCCTCGAGCATCAGGAAGAGCGAAACAACATCGGAAGGAAAGGAGCCCCGTCCCTTTGTCAGAAGACGGGCAGCTTCCCGAGTCTTTCCAACAGTGGAACTCAGCGATATCTAGGAGGCCAATGTCATCCAGTGACATGGATGGAACGTTTGGAGGTTCGAGTCTACTGAGAGGCATTTCAGAAAGAGGTCTCTGGAGCTCCTCCTGAAAAGCCAGCCATGGAAAGCCTTAAGGAACATGCGCTACTCGACAGCAACCATGGGACCCAAGAAGCAACGGGGCAGCAGCTCATGGAGTTTCTCTGCAGGGAATCTACACGTACGACCTCACTGTATCCTCAAAACAAACAACGGTTTTAGGAAGGTGCTATTATGTTGACTTTACCCTTGATGTGAACCGTGGCTTAGAGTTGCTAGGCGCCGGCCAAAAGTCAGAGAGCTGGAAAGTGGAGCCTCGAAGTCGTGTACCCTGCGCATGTGGCGCCAGAGTGCAGGTCCGTAAGTGCAGCAAGTCTCAGTGAACATTCAGTGTCTCGCATATACTCGAGCATCCTTCCCTATGTATCGGACACCTGCTCTGGATTCGGGCCTATCTCCGGGGCACAGGGCCTGCTGCCAAGATCATCGGGTCGCACCTGGCCCTTAGTCCTTGGCTTTTCTGGCATCACCATGTTGTGATGGGCACCTTGACTGAGTTTAGTAAAGAATCTAATGAATTAATGTATCCAAATCACATCACCAAAGTGGGGGCCTTGGCAGATCTTCAATTTAAGTCATTTTCTCCTCGTCTCCCCAATCACAACCGTAGAAAGGATGTAAAGGAATTGATATTTGCGTGAAGGATGTGAGCCTGTACTAAGTGATTAGCAAACCAATAGAGGTGTGTGTGACTTTCATGTGGTGCACATGAGTATGATACAGAGAATGTAGTAGTAGTTCTCATGTGTTGAAACTCATAAGAGACACACATTGCCAAAGGTTGGCAATATGAACCCACCCAGAGGGTATCAGGAGAGACCAGTCCCTGGGAAAGCACATCATGCTTAGTGAAGTAGAAGGCCAATGAAAAAATAGGTAGACCACCAAGGAGGTGGATGGACACAGCACCTGCAACAATGGGCTCAAACAGGACAATTGTGAGGATGGTGCAGGGCCAAGTAGTGTTTCGATCTATTATGCTTAGGGTCGTTATGAGTCAGAGTCCACAATATCCCATTTATCACTCAGTAAACCAAACATTCATGAAAGAGAATTTATGGGACACTGTCCTATGCAGAGCCTGGATTTGAACCTAGGTTTTTGTGATCATAAGGAACCTTGGTTGTGTAGTGGGTTAAGTGCTGGGCTGCTAACTGCAAAGTGGGTGATTCAAACCCACTTGTCATTCCCTGTGAAAAAGATAAGGCTATATGTCCCTATAAATACTCACAGTTTAGGACACCCTAAGGAGTGGGTCTACTCTGCTCCAGAGGGTCACTGTGAATCAAAACCAGCATGCTGGCAATGCGTTTTTGTTTCCTTTCTTTTTGGCTAAGTGCCGGTAGCTGCCTGTGTTCATTTTACACAGTGACGCTCATCTCTGCAAATGTGATGCTGAGAAGGGAGCAGGCCTTATCCAGGTGTTTCAAGAAGTGGAGGGACCAGCACAAGTGTGCACAAGTCCCTGACTTATAGGCTGACATGTAAACACACTGTGAGGTTACACAGCTCTGTCTTCATCCGGCACGGCATTCTGTACGGAGTGTTTGAGTACATTGACATGTTCAGCTCTTCAGGTAGACATTCAGCCAGGTAACATGCTGTTGAATTTGGGGAATTTCTTTATCGTTGCTTCTGCTATCTAGAATGTCCTCTTCTCCTTCCAAACAAACAAATCTACAAAATTGACTTCATTGGCAACTCCTCTTAGCTGGCCATGGAGAGACATAAACTGTAGAGTGAGAGGCAAGCACAGGTAAAGTAATGATCAGTGGAAGGGAATCACTGTTATCCATGGACGGGAAGGACGCACCCTGTTTATGTTGCTGATGTTCAGAGGCGAAGTCCCCTGAGCTACTTGTATCAGCTCCTTTCTCTGCAGAGTCACTGCCAAGGTATTCTCCCTGCCTCTCCCCATCTTTCACCCGGATTATTACGATCGCCTTGTACCTGATCTCCTGGCGTCTTCACTCACCTCGTGCAGCCCGTGCCCCCTGTGGTGCACACGGAAACACATGGAATGTTATACGCGACGAGGAAGCATTTGATGAGCGTCAGAGGTGCACACATTTGAGAGACTTTGCTTACTTGCAGCAGCTTGTGTGAAAACCCTTGGAGGTACACATTTATTCTTTACTGTCGTTAGGGCTGCTCCAACCTCAAAAGTTTCTAATGCCCACAAGATGAATTCTAAAAGTGTTCACACACTGTGCACATGCATATGCACATATGCATATAGACGTGTGTAAGTGCACTGATGTGAGAAAGTATTCTTATTTTGCATCTTTTCTAGATTAATTACTTAAACCTCCTGGGTTAATTTTTACCCATGACACATTGGACAAGGGTCTAATTACCAACATTTTCAGAGCTCTACAACAGCGCAATGAGGAAATAACAAGCGACCCAATTAAGATGTGGGGAAAAGATATGAACACAGTTCACCAAGTCCAAATGGCAAACAAACACATGAAAAATGCTCATTACTACTTTACACCCACTGTGAAAAACAAACAAACAAAAAACAACAAATGCTGGAGAGGCTGTGGAGAGAATGGAATTCACACACTATTGTAAGCACATTCAACCACTATGGAAAACAACACGGTGGTACGTAACACAATGAGAATTGAAACCCCATAGGATCCAGAAATGCCACAATTAGGCATATCCGCCAAAGAAATAAGAGACATAACCCAAGTGGATATATGCTCTCCGTTGTTTACAGCAGCGCCATTCATGACAGTAAGAAACCGGAAGCCCAAAAGCCCTACAGTGGAAGAATAGATGAAGAATCTATGGCACATATACCCAATGGAATAATATGCATCCCTAAAAAACAGTGATGAAAGCATGAAACGCCCCATGACTTGGAAGGACCTGGAAAACATTATTCGGGGTGAAGTTAGTCATTATTTAATCTCCTTCTCTGCGACATAAGGTTCTTAGCTCTGATACCAGATGCCTTTGAAACTGATAAGGAGTCTGACAACGAGCTAAGGACCTTCTTTCCCTTGCTCCTGCAGCCAAGTGCTGAGAGAGCAGCGCCCGCAGAGTGCTCTGGGACAACCAAGGGAGCCTCAGGTCAGGGAGACTCCTGGCAGCCTTCACAACGCAGATGGCATGTGAGCCAGTGAGCCGCAAAGAAGTCACAGGGTCTAGGAGGGAAAGTGAAGATGAAGGGCTGAGGTCCTTATTCAATCACAAAAGGACAAAGCTTGTATGAGCCCACTACTATAAGGAGAAACCCCAACTAACACGTCTTAGGGACCCAATTCCAAACAACGGGGCAGAAAGTCTGCCTACTGGTCATGAGCTCCTTTCCAAACACTTTGCACGACTGTCCCAGATGCAGAAACGCTGCAAAGAGGGATTTAAAAAAGAAAAAAAAATTTTATTTATTTTTTAAAATCTTAAAAAAATTATCATTAATTGGGAGTTTGGACATAAATCATCATTCCATAGTTCAATTACATCAAGCAGTATTATATAATTGGTACTCCTGAACAGTTTTATTAGCATTTAATTCACACATCACACAATCCAATAGCTCAATCAAATTGAGAAGAGTTGTGCAATCATCACCACCATCAATTTTAGAGCATTTTCGTCATCATTGTCAGTTCCCCACTCCCCCAAGTCCCCCACCAAACTCTACTTTCATGCCCCTATGGAATTGTTAACCCAGTTACCGTGTCTATGCATTTACCTATCTTGGATTTCAGAAAAATACAAGTAACAAAAACAAGTAACAAACAAACCTCCAACAACAATGACAAAATAAAACAGAGAAAGACTTCAATCAAAAAGAAAGCAGAGATTAAAAAGCAGAACAAATTTAAAATGGGTCCAAATGGAGATCAAGTGATAAGGTGTTACACTGTAACCTAACACCATCTGCTACAACCGATTGTACAAAGCTTCCTGTCTGATTATAAGTCTATTCACATCCCTGGACTGATATCAGTGAGGATTCACAGAGGCTTAATCTGAGTGAGGGCCCTGAAAATGGATTTGGGGCTTCCACTCATCTAGAGCAATGGTCCTCAACCTTGCTAACTCTGCGACCCTTTCATATGGTTCCTCATGTGGTGGTGACCCCCCCAACCATATAATTACTTTCGTTGCTTCTTCATCACTGTCGTTTTGCTACTGTTATGAATCGGGTGACCCCTGTGAAAGGGTCGTTCGATCCCCAAAGGGGCCGCAACCCACAGGTTGAGAGCCACTGATCTGCAAACCAGGTGTTCAGAATTTAAGCTCTGATTCTGGGGAAAAGGAATGCTCAGAAACACAGTCTGGTTTTCCAGCCTCTATGTCCCAGGAAGAATTTAGATCGTGGTTCCCAGAGTGAGCGATATTGGCCCCTGGGGCGTGCTGGTCCAATCCAGGGAGGTGGCAGATCCAGGTGCCTACACTTGATCCTGGATGATGGGCTAGAGACAAAAGCTTTTCATTGCCGGGGGGCTGGGTGGGGGGTGGCACTAAGTGATTTTTTTTCTTTCTGAAAAGGAGGCTGTAGGCCACATAAGTTTGGGAGCCTATGGTTCAGATGGACACACATGGTACTGATTAACAGGGAGGCAAGTTGGCATAACTATCGTGCATTGAAAGCGTGTTTAGGGCTGGGTACTCAGTATTGTATACAAAGTAGCTCATTTCATTTAATCCAAACAGCTGCCTATTAAATTTAACCCTCACAGACACACCGTGACACAAATAGGGACAGGAGGGTTGGAGACGTAATTTGCAGGCCTGGTCCCAAGGCAGACCTCTTTGTCATGGTCCTATTTGGCTGTGTATGCATTTTCGTCCTGGTCCACCCAAGCCCATCTCAAAACCCAAACCAAATGCTCTGCCATCCAGGGCATGCCAACTCACAGTGACCCTACAGGGCAGGGAAGAGCTGCCTCTGGGTGTTTATAAGATTGTAACTCCTTGCAGGAGTAGAGTGCTTTCTGCTGCAGAGCAGCTATGGTTTCGAACTCCTGCAGGCCCACATATAACCACTATGCCACCAAGGCTCCTTCTCAAGAAAATCTACGAACCGACGTCACTTTCCCGGCACCTTTTCCTATTCGGCTCCCTCCTGCCCCACCCGACGCCCATCTTCCCCTCCTTCATTTCCCCAGTCTGCATCCTGGACGGACACTCACAGGTTCTGTGCGCTCACAGTTGCATGCTTGTCTTCTTCCCCGAAAGAGTGGGACCACATCTGGTTCAGATTTGTAAGCAGAGCCCAGCTCAGTCCTGACACATGGTTGCTATTCAAGATGTGCTGGAAACCAGGAGGGCAGGTGGGATTTAGAACCGCAACCTGAGGCCATGCTCCTCTCACAGCAGTATGCTGCCAGCATCCCTTAGAAGCCTCCCTCCCTCTCCCCCGCAAAAGCCCAAAGTCAAGAAACCAAGCCCATAGCTGCTATGGACTGGATTTATATTTTGACTTATGACAAACTTTGCGTATCTGAATGTGATGTTTTTCCTCTGATGGGCTTCTGGTGGGCTTGAGATGCCAATCTTTCTGTAAGTAATGCAGAGCTTAGCCCTCTATCACCCAGGGATTAATGAACCCAGAAACTGTGTTATTTAATAAGGTTAATAAGCCATCCAGAGAAGATTAGAAATAACAGCACCGTCTCACGTCAGTGCACTCACACATGTCTATATGCGTATGTGCATATGCATGTGCTTATTGTGTGTACTCACGATTTAATCTCTTCTGCAACATAAGGTTCTTTTAAAAAAACATTTTATTAGGGGCTGATATAACTCATCACAATCCATACATACATCAATTGTGTAAAGCACATTTGTACATTCATTGCTCTTATCATTCTTAAAACATTTGCTCTCCATTTAAGCCCCTGGCATCAGCTTTTCATTTTCCCCCTCCCTCCCATTGCCCCTTCCCTCATGAACCCTTGATAATTGATTATTATTTTGTCATATCTTACACTATCCGATGTCTCCCTTCACCCACTTTTCTGTTGTTTGTCCCCCAGGGAGAAGGTTATATGTAGATCCTTTTTATCAGTTTCCTCTTTCTACTCCACCCTCCCTCTACCCTCCTGGTATTGCCACTCTCACCACTGATCCTGAAGGGATCATCCGCCCGAGTTTCCTTGTGTTTCCAGTTCCTATCTGTACCAGTGTACACCCTCTGGTCTAGCCAGATTTGTATTGGGATCATGATAGTGTGTGTGTGTGTGTGTGTGTGTGTGTGTGTGTGTGTGGTGCGGGGGCTGGTGGGGGTGGAGAGGAAGCATTTAGCAACTAGAGGAAAGTTGTGTTTGATCGTTGCTATACTACACCCTGACTGGCTCATCTCTTTCCTATGACCCTTCTCTAAGGGGATGTCCAGTTGCCTACAGATGGGCTTTTTGACACCTCGTGATCGCACAGGCTGGTATGCTTCTTCCATGTGGGCTTTGTTGCTTCTGAGTTAGATGGCTGCTTGTTTACCTTCAAGCCTTGAAGACCCCAGATGCTATATCTTTTGATAGCTGGGCACCATCAGCTTTCTTCATCACGTTTGCTTATGCACCCACTTTGTTTCCAGCGATCGTGTCGGGAATGTGAGCATCATGGAATGCCAGTTTAATAGAACAATGTGTTCTTGCACTGAGGGAGTACTTGAGTGGAGGCCCAATGTCCATCTGCTACCTTAATACTAAACCTATAAATCAATGAACATAGAACTATTTCCCCATCCTCATATAAAAATATATTTACATATGTCCATGCCTGTATTTAGACCTCTATAAATGCCCATTTGCCTCCTAGTTCTTTTCTCTATTTCCTTTTACTTTCCTCTTGTCCCACTATCATGCTCCGCCTTCATTTGGGTTTCAGTAAGTCCTCTCAGTTACATTGCCCTTGATCACTCCCTACCAGGCCTCCTATACCCTCTTTGCTACTGATTTTGGATCACTTGTTGTTCCCTTGTCCCTGGGTTTGTTAGCATCCGCTTCCTTTTCCCCCTCCCCCTCTCCCATGTCCCCCTGGAACTGATCCTGTTGTTTTCTCCTCCATATTGTTTATCCTGCCGATCTTATCTAGATAGACCTGCGGAGATAATAATGTGCACAAAAAACAAGACAGAGAAAAACAAAGCAACTAAAGAAAACAAAACAAACAACAACAAAAAAGGAAACTCCTGTAAATAGTTTAAGGTTTGTTTGTTGACCTTTAGGAGTGTTTTCTGGTTGAGTCTGATGGGGTGCCACACCCTGGCCTCAAAGTCTATTTTTGGTATTCCTTGGGGACTTCGTTGCTCTACTTCCCTTGTTGTTCTGTTGCACACCCTTCGTGTTTTACCTCTGTGTGGTGGGGTCAGATTGGCCACAATTCTCACACCGTGTTTCCAGTGTTGTCCACTGTAGGGCTATGGGTCATTGAGGGATGTAGTGTCTTGTAGTGGGGCTGGCCTTATGGTCCTCTATATGCATTGGCTGCTCTGAGTGAGGCTGTAAGTTTTACCAGAGTAGAAAGCCCCCCCCCCTTTTATTTTTCTTGAGGAGATGCTGGTAGTTTTGAACTGCTGGCTTTGTGGTGAGCAGCCCAAAGCACAACCCACTCCACTACTAGAGCTTCCCTAATATGTCAGTTTCCTGTCAATGATTGAGGTATGATTGTACAAGTCTTCTTGATGTGATTGAATGATTGAATTGTGTGATATGTGGTTTAAGTGCCAATAAAACTTTTAAGAAATATTCCTATTAAAGTGTGCCATTTAGGGCTCTACGTAATAGTCCCAGAGGATCTAAGTGGTACACAATTCAGAGGAACCCTAACGTCTCATGTTAACAACAATCTCTATTTGTGAGGCAGCTCAGGATCCTACTAGTTCTGTGGAAAACCCACTTAACGTCCAAGAAACCTGATTGTACTTGTAGAAGTTAGGGCCACTCTTAGTAATCCGAGTAGCCCCGTGATCCCATTTAATGCACTCCCTGCTCTAGCGAGACAGATGCAGGAGACCGCAGAGCAACCCTGTTGCCAGCAAATTGTTCACCCTCACAGTGACCCCCTTTGTCAGAGCGGAGCTTCCCTCCTTGGGTTGCCTTGGCTCTAATCCTTTTCCTGAAGCGCATCTTCAAGTCTTTCTTCTGCGGTGCTATTTGTTGGGCGAACCACCAAGCTCTAGGTCGAGAGTTGCATGCAAGCAGGGCTACCCAGGGCCTAACGGTGCGGGCTAAAGAGTTAAAGGACCTGGGCTCTGATCATTGCACTCCTGGCAGCTATAACAATGGGTATCAGCTTTGTTTGGGTTAAGTGTCGTGCTAGGGGCCTCATGCATAATCATTTGCAAATATGCTTTTTTTCAGATGCTCGTGAGTCGGTTCCATCTCATAGCGCCCCTATGTACAGCAAAACAAACCACTGCCCAGTCCTGCAATTGTTCTTACGTGTGAGCCGCTGTTGCAGCCACTGTGCCGATCCAGTTTGGCCAGGGCCTCTCTCGTCCTCAACGCCGCTCCACCGTGCCAAGCATGAGGTCCTTCTCCAGGGACTTAGCCTCTCCTGATGACACATCTAAAGTACGTGAGACTAAGTCTTGCCATCCTTGCCTCTAAGGAGCATTTTGGCTATACTTCTTCCAAGACAGACTTGTGGGTTTTTGGGGGGTGGGGGAGGGGTAGTACATGATACTTTCAATATTCTTCATTAACACATTTCAAAGGCAGTGCTTCTTCTTCACGCTTCCTTATCCCATGTCCAACTTTCACATGTAAATACCATAGATATCATTTTTCAATCCATATTTTACAAATGGAGAGATGGAGGTTTTAGGGAGGCTAAGAAAGTCGCCCAAGTGTGGGTCTCATTTAATTGTCAAGGACCCTTGTGCTGGTCCACCAGGCCTTTGATGTTTCATTTCCTTCTCTGTCGTGTGGAGCAGGACAAGGGCGAGGCTTTCTACTCCCATAGAAAGTTACAGTCTCAGAAACCCACAGGGCCGGCTCTTTTCTGTCCTGTAAGTTTTCTCTGAGTCAGGATCGACTTGGTGAGGTTTTTTTTTTTTCCTTTCTGTCACTTGGAGGCGATAATCATCCCTGTCTTGGAGAGTTACAGAGAGGATTCAAGAAAATGCTTCAACGCACGTCTCTGACTGTCCAGCATCCAGCTCTGAAGCCTAGGCTTCAATTTCCTCTGTTTTATTCTTCTCTACTCAAGGTTGTTGCCCGAGCAGCCCATGTAATGAATGCTTTCTTCCTTTCTCTAATCCTTGATTTTTTTATAGATTAGGAGGTAATTACTCCCAAATGGATACATGAAAGTCCAATTTCTGCCTAGAATACATCAAACCATCCATAATTATGCATGTAGGTTTTATTTATTATTCTTCATTAAACTGATTTCAAGTGAAAATAAACAAATCCCCTCTTCCAACTATTAAGTGATCTCTGTGCCAAAGGTGTCTTTTTGCATGACTCTCCCGGTAGAGGGCACTGTTTCTCTATAAAATAGGTGGGCCTGGTCTTTCAAATTTGGCTGGGCCAATTTTGGAGGGAAGAGTGTATTTGCCAAATTCCCCAGAACTTAATGTATATACCAAAGAGTTGTTAATTAATAATAAGGATGAGGCCATTTTGGCTTATGTCACAAGGAGAATTTCCAGTTTGTGCATAAACGCCACAGGTGGCATTCAGTAACATCTTTATTAACTGCTCTCTACTCTCCCTGACTCATACATTTCAAGTAAAACAGCTCACTACAGTTTTCATTGCAATAATCTTTAAGGAAACAGGTCTTCAGGGCATTTCTGACTTGAAGGTACTGATGGGGTTGAACCACCAACCTTGTGTTACCAACTGATTTGCAATCCATGTAAATATTTGGTTAAACAAACCCTCAGTGCCATTGCATCGATGTTGACTGAGGGTTTATGATACTGTAACTCTTTGGAGAAGTGGAAAGCCCAGTCTTTCTGCAGAGGAGTGGGCTGGGGGTTCCAAACCGCTGACCTGCAGACCACAACCCAATGCATAACGACTCCGCCACCAGGGTTCGGTTGGCAATATAACCACAGAATGTGCGGGATAGGGCTTTATAGCCCGCTTAGCCAAGGACCACCAAGCAGCAACCCACCTGTGTGACAAACTCAGGCCCCGCCCACTCATATTTTGCTTGCCTTACATGGTTGGTATATTTTTTCCTTGTCATTAGGTGAATATGACGATTTCGCATAAAACATAGATTTCATAGTATTTCACTTGAAGAGCCTTGGTGGTGTAGTGGTAAGTTGGGTTGCGATCTGAGAATTCAGTAGTTTGAACCCCCACCCCCAAGCATGTACAGTGAACAGTCTGGGAAACCCACAGCGGGTCATTATGAGTCAGCATTGGGTCAATGGAACCAGTTTGGAGTCGGAGTACTTTTCTAATCGTTTTGTTGGGAGCTCTTACAGATATCATAACATGCCATCACATCAAGCAGTAACATACAATTACTACCACAGTCAGCTTCAAAACATTTTCTTTCTTCTTGAACTCCTTGATATCAGCTCCCCTTTTTCCCTTCCCTCCCCTCCCCTACCTCCAGGAACTCTTTTTTTCTCCTTATAATTATCCCCCCACATTCAATATATCTGCTCATATACAATTCTGTTTTTGACCTCATCTAGTGGGGTGATACAGTCATCCATGCTCTCAGCTCCCTATTTCCCCCTCTCTCTCCCAGCTCTCTTCCTGTACCCTCAGGGAACCGTTACTCTTGTTATTGTTTCTGAAGTGTTAGGAGTTGTAGCACTTCTGGACAGACAAGGGGTTCTCACAATGCTGGGTCCATCTACTTCCCTGTTGAAATCTGCTGGGAACCAGTGGATTGCAACCCCTTTAGACAGGTGTGTGCTGGCTAACTCCCGTGATCTCTGGCCTTATTAGTTCATATCATCTAAAGACTATCCAGTAGACATGGATTCATGGAGACCCCATGTGTATCAGAGTAAGACCATTCTCCAAAGGGTTTTCAGACTGAGTTTTCAGAAATAGTCGGCCAGGCCTTTCTTGCACCTTTAACCTTCTGGTTAGCCACCAGGTGTGTGAACTGTTGGCACTACCCCACCTCTGAAAGCATCTGAATGAGGGTCCATCCTCTTCGTACCGCAGATGGGGAAAGTGGAGGCCAGCAATAAATAGGAAGACACGGGCTCAAGTTCACACGACAAGTGCAGCACGGAGGACAGGGCAAATTCAAGCCCCACAACTCACAGGGTCCCTTCCCACCTTGAGTTGCCCATAAATGAAGAATGACCCTGACTCCTACTCTGTCTCAGTCAGGGAGCTTCCTCCCTTGTCTCCTCTCTGCCCGGAGGCTGATGATCCTGGGCAGGTTCCAGGCAAAGTAAAATGCAAGGGAGGGCTGTGGCGGATGCAAGGTGGAGCGAGTGGAGGAGTGGAGATGATGTTGAGTGAGGAGGGCTGGTGGTGCAAATGGTTAAGCAAGAGACTAACGGGAGTCTCCGTTGGTCCTCTGCTGCCCTGCTCTTGGCTCCTGCTGCTCTCAGCCTCTGTGTCATGTCTCAGAGCCCTCATGGCACAGTGGGCTATGAGTTGAGCTGTGTCAGCAACCTCTGTGGGAGAAAGAAGAGGCTTTCTACTCCCATAAGGGTTTATGCAGTGGTTCTCAACCTTCCTACTGCTGCGACCCTTTAATATAGTTCCTCATGTGGTGAACCCCCGCCCCAACTATAAAATTATTTTCATTGCTACTTCATAACTATAATTTTGTAATTTTGCTACTGTTATGAATCCGGCAACCCCCATGAAAGGGTTGTTTGACCCCCAAAGGGGTCGTGACCCACAGGTTGAGAACCACTGGTTTACAGGCTCAGAAACCCACGGGGGCAGTTCTACTCTGTCCGATAGGGTTGCTCTGAGTCAGGATCCACTTGATAGTGGTGAGTTTCATTTCTTGGATTTGGTCTCCGGGGCTCAGGGAAAAGACTATGGGAAGTCTAGACTCAATGAGATGTAGCTTCATAAAATTTCTTGGTTTCTCTTGTTACTTAAAAAAAAATTCTTGGTTTTCTCACCTGGAAAATGGGTACATTATTATTTTTGTGGCACTCTGTTAAAAGAGTAAAATGTCTGTAATCCACTCAATGATTGATTATCTGTATCAAGTTGATTCCAACATATAGTGAACCCAAAGCAGTAACACCCCCCCCCTCCCACACACACACACAGGGTTTTCTGACTATGATCTTTACAGCTCTCTCTCCTGTAGTCACTGGGTGGGGGTTTCAAACCATCAACCTTTCAGCTAGCAGCCACCAGCACTCCTCACTTGATGCCAGTTGTAGAGGGTCTAGTTAGGCCTAGAACCTGAGAACCAAACTTAACACCAATCTCCCTGCCCTCAAGTCGATTCCAATTCATAGCAACCCTATAGGACCAGATAGAATTTCCCCTGTCAGTTTCTGAGACTATAAATCTCTATAGGAGAAAACCTAGACTTTCTCCCATGGAACTGCTCGTGGTTTCGAACTGTTAACCTGGTGGATAGCTGTCCAATGCATAACAACTCTGAAAGGCCTCAGTAAATAGTCATAAATATTAAGAAGAAACATGATTTTTGCCAAACCCTCCTCCTCTGGCCTTAAGCCCCCCAAAATCCCAGCAGCTCTTAAACCCAAAGGGTCTCCCCTTGGCTGCCAAGTGAAATGGCTTGTTGTTGTTAAGTGCCCAATGTCCAGCAGAAGGAGACACCCCGGTCCAGCGCCACCCTCACTGTTGCTCCATGTTTATGTCTCTCCATGTAGCCACAGTGCCAACCCTTCTTGTCAGAAGACCTTCCTCTTTTTCGATGCCCTGCTAAAATATCCAGGAGCCTTTTAATATTCCAATGTCCAAGTTGCCCCCAGGCCCAGCAATTCAGAATGTCTAGGACTGGGATTCAGCCCTGTTTAAGGTGACCACACAGTGCCAAGGGGGTAATGTGACCGCAGCTATGGCAGATCCTTGCTCTAAACTGCTCCAGCTCGACCCGAGCTGAGTAGACCCTTCCTTTCCTGTAGCACTCCCATCTTAGGGCTTTAGACTTAAAAGAAAAAAAAAAAAGAAAAAATCAAACCAAACCCATTGCTATTGAGTCAATCATGACTCATAGTGACCGTAACTCTTTATAGGAGTAGAAAGCCCCGTCTTTCTCCTGAGGAGTGGCTGGTGGTTTCCAACGGTTGAACTTGTGGTTATCAGCACAACACATAGCCCCTACCACCAGGTCTCCTTATTGGGTTCTCTCTATTCATTAAATTCCTTATCAGAAAATAGCAGCAGAGGAGAGACCTTGGGGCAGCTGGGCTTGAGGCTCAGGTTTGAGTGAAGCAGCTGGGAAAGCCAAGGCGCCCCTTTACTGCAGGAGTCCTTGTTAGTTTTGCGAAGAACAAAGGCTCCTAGGATCGTGGGCTCCCACAGTTCAAAGCACCTTCCAAAAAAAACCCCAGACTTCCTGCCATCAAGTCTTCTGACTCATATTGACCCTGTTGGACTGAGCAGAACTGCCCCTGTGGGTTTCTGAGATGGGGTTTTATAGTCCAAATGCAGACCCTGCTGGAATTCCTGCTTGCCACTCCTTGAGATAGGGACCCTCCTACTTTCCAGAGGAAGCCAGCTGCTAGCTGTGAAGACGTTTTAACCTTTTCATTAGTTGACATTTCCTTCTTGAACTTCCACCCCGGCTTTAATTGTAGCCTGGGGGAAAGAGAGAACAACTCCCATTCCTGGGCTACCTGGAGGCAGCCCTTCGGAAGGAAGGATGAAGGACGGAGGTGACAGCTCCTTTCACCTGGAGTCTTCCTTTCTAACCCCAGGTTCCCCTCCCCACCTTCCCACTGGGCTTCTCAACCAAGTGTCCAGGTCTAATTGCCACCTGACCCCTCTTAGAACATCAAGGGCAGGGTGTGGATCCAATTCTTATGGAAGGATTGTCAACTCATCAGAGCTCTTCAGAAATAGCTTCCATGGTTAATGATAAAAAACTACAATTGCTCATACATGAATTATGGCCTGACAAGGTGTATTGTGAAAGAGGAAAGGACTGTGACAGATGGGTGAGCAGGCATTCCAGCTTCTGTGGACTAGGAGGGAAAGTCACGGGCACCGATGATCAAGCTCCTCTGCATGGAGCCTGGCTGGGACTGTGAGCCAGCAGTCTACTGCAGCCTCCCCAGCCCGGGCCCTGCGAGTGGCGGGAGCTCCCTGGCTGCTACAAGGAGATAGGGAGTCAGTGTGTGTAGCTTCTGTAACCCCCAATACCCCTATCCCCGCTGTGTGTGTGTGGCAGTGTGTGTGGCACTGTGTGTATGTATGTATGCATGTATGTGTATATGTGGCAGTGTGTGTGCATGTATGTAGGTATGTATATGTGTGTTCAGCTTGTTTCCTTTTCCTGCTTATTTCCAACCATCCTCTTGAACCTGAACATTCCTTCACATACGGGAACTTCAGAAAACTCATAGAAAAATACCATTACCTTTTAATTCCAATTTTCCACGAACTTTTTGAAGACCCCCCTTCAAATTCCTTTCAAGTATATATATTAAAGATGACTAGAAGCAAGTATGTTGCTTGCTGTTATAGGGCCCCTATTTACTTGCTAACCTAAGGGCAAACAATGCAACTGAGAATTCTTAAAGTCTCAGAAACTGGAGACAAGGGAACGCAGGGCTTATTGATTAAAGGCTATGATATTTGCTTTCTGTCGCTTTTGCTGTTAGCTTCTGCTAGCTCCCAGAGACCCCAGGCATAACGGGCGAGGACCGCTGGGAACTGCAGGGTTTTCCCTGGCTCATTTGTCAGAAGTGGATCTCTAGGCCTTTCTTTTTAGTCTCAGCCTAAAAGCTTCCCTGAATGAAACCTGTCGAACCCCCTAGCAAGAAGCAAGCCTCCCCCGAGAGAGGGTGGTGACTGTGCTAATGAGGCACCCCTGGGAACTGGCTCCTGCCTGGGAGGTGAGAATCCTACCATGAACCTCCCCCACCCTCCATGGATTTTCTATGTGTATATTCATTTTATTGTGTATCGCCTTACTTATTCTCTATATTATATGTATGATGAACATTTAAGCATTTTTATAATATTTTAAAAAGAAAACACGACCTGCCATGGAGTCGATCCTGACAGGGTACAGTCGCTGCTGTGGGTTTCTGAGACAGTAACACTTCATGGGTGCTGAAAGCCTCATCTTTCTCCCATGGAGCCGCTGGTGGGTTCAAACTGCTGACCATGTGGTTGACAACCCACTATGCCATGAGGGCTCCTGAAATAGGGTAGGCTGATGGTATAAAATTTGGAAAACACAGAAAACCATATATTCCATATTAACACAGCCCGTGCCTGTAGAGATGATTCTGACTGGTTCTGATCCCATAGCACCAAGCAGAACTGCCCCCACAGGGTTTCCAGTCTGTGACCTTCACAGACACACAGCCACGTCTCTTTCACACTGTCCAGGGACTGGGCTCCCAATAGCAGGCCTTCCAGTGGCAGCAGGATGCTTGAAGTACTGCGTAGCCACGGCGTCTTATATCACATGTCAAAAGGGTGGCTCGGGGGTCAAAAACGTCCGTCTACACCGCCGGTAGATTCTGACCTTGCCTCGCTAGGCGGCCGGCCTGCCTGTGGGTTAGCTTTAGGCCGCCTTTGCATTTCCCCAGGGCTGTGGGCCCGTGCTTATTTCCCAGCCAAATTAATTAATGAGAAAGCCCTCAGACTTTCCATCTATCACTTCCAAACACCCACTTTTGATGAGTCAGTTGCCCTTTGAACAATGTCGGATAATTTTCAAGTTAATTAAAACAACAGTACGGACCCTTCTTACTCCAGCACTCCCTAGGGATTCCGAGCCCATTCATCTCCGGGCCACTGCTCCCCAGGGAGAAAGGCCAGGACTCCTGGTTCTCCCGTTGCAGGCAGGGGTGTGGGTGTGGGGGGGTGGGGGTGGCGGTGGTGGTGGTGCGGCAGGTCCCCTGAGAGAGTGAGCAGTTTCTTGGTTTCAGAAGTGCTAGGGTAATTGGCACAAAAATCGGCTTAGAATTCTCTTTTATTCTTTATTTTTAAACTACCAGGCAATCAACCAGTCACCTTTATATACGTCGTGGCTACCTATTTTGTGCTAGTAGTGTTTGAGTCCTTAGGGAAATGTGAATATGCACAACTTTGGGATCCAGCTGCCCCCTCCGTACAATCTCAGTAGCAAGGAGAGACAGCTGGGTTCCGAAATAAAGGCACGCAGAGAAAATTTTATGTTGTTCACCAAGACTTGGCATGCCAACCACTGCTGGCAAGTCCGACGCATATCCACCTTACAAGGACAGAGAACTACTCCCCAGGGTTTGGTGACAGCAACACTGTCAATCTTGTCGAGCAGACAGCCTCATCTTTTCCCCTCGGAGCCAACAGCAGGTTTGAACCAACCCCTTGCCCATAGCAGTCTAGGGCTTCATTCAACCCAGTTCCCCACCTGGTCCACTCTCATTGTCTCCTGTGTTCAGGGAACAAAATCGCAGCTTCAGGGACACGCGAGGTAGCTGCTTTTTTGTCCTTCGAATACAGTATCAAAATCCAATTTCTCAGCCTCTGCACTTTTTCTCTGCTTGTGTTATAACTTTATTGAGTCCTGGTGGTGTGCCAAGCCAAGGAGTCCTGGTGGCGTAGTGGTTACACGTGGGGCTGCTAACTGCAAGGTCAGCAATTCGAAAGCACCAGCAGCTCTTTGGGGGCAGGAGGAAGCTGACTCCTCTTCCAAAAAGCTACCGCCCCAGTCAGAAACCCACAGGGCAGTGCAGCTCTGACCTATGGGGTCGCTAGGAGTCAGTGTAGACTTGATGACAGTGCCTTTATGTGGATGCGCGTGCACCAAGCAAGGGGTCCTGTTTGCTCCATGGTTCAGCACTTGATGGCTAAACCAAAGGCCAGATGGGGGAACTCAGCAGCCTCTCCTAGGGAGAAAGATGAGGCAAGTTGCTTCCAGATAGATTGCTATGGAAACCTGGGGCTATTCTGCTCGGTCACTGTGTGTTGGAACTGACTCACTGGCCCCAGGTTTGGTGTGTGCCAGGGACTTTGACAGGATGTCTTCTTTGAATGCTCATAAGCAACGTCTTTTCATTCTGGAAATGGAACATGGGGTCGCCTGCTAGTAGCCCCCTCTTTTCTCTGTACATGCTCGTCCTGTGAACCACACGGGTTGCCTTGTCACCACTTAGCTCATGGTCCCTACATCTCTCTCACTCTTTCTCTCTCTGCCTGGCCCTGTATCTCCTTTCTGAACCCTAGTCTTTCAGGGCACTGGGCCTCTCCACCTAATGCCTACGGGCATGCTCAGCCCAATATGCCTCAAGCCAAAGCCTTTTCTTTCCCACCTGTCAAACAGTGACATTCACTGACACCCTAGCCAGAATCCTAAACAGCAGCCTGGCTGCTCTCCTCTTCCGAATGCCCCCTTTCCCAGCCAATCATCCGCCAGCTCAACTTCTTTCATTTATCTTAAAACCAATCCCTTCTCTCCATCTGCACAACTGTGCCCTGACCCAGGCTCTCATCCTTCACTCCCACTTGATTGCATCAGCCCTCCCCTTCTCCTCCTCCTCCTCCTCCTCCTCCTCCTCCTCCTCCTCTTCCTGCTCCTCCAGGACGTCTGCCCTTCTCCAGTCCACACTGCACCATATAGCGAAAGGGATATTTTCTACATGCAGATCTGACAACATGGTTTACCTGCTCTAAAATCACTCAATAGCTCCCAGTGTCCCAGGGACAAAGGACAAACTTCTAGCCACAACATATAAGGTGCCTTGGGGTCTCTTTTTCATCTGCCCTCATATTCTTGCTTTTGTTCTCCCCCATCAAACCCCCAGGAACACTTTTTACCCCTTCATCACTTAACAAACTTCTATTCCTGTGCCAAGACCCAGGTCAGGCACCATCTCCTTCAGGAAGCTTTCTCTGACCCAGGTGGTGAACTCAGGAGTCTGATGTTTGGTCTCTTGACTCTTTCCCTGTACTTTGGTCTGGTGGTGACCATCAGCTGGCAGTCCCCGGTCTTCTCCAGGGGGTCTTCTCAACACAGCTCTTTTCTTCCAGGTTCCTGAAGTCAGCTCCTTCCCTTGTGCCTTTGGACTTAGGTGTGGACACAGCACCTGCAGGCCTTCTCTTGGGCTCCCTATACCCCACCCATATGCCCAAACTGTCCTTGAATATCCTAACCTGAGCATTCCATCTACTTCCGATTGGATCCCTGTTTGATCCACCTATATTTTTGAGGACTAAGATGTGCCAGACCCAAGCCAGGGTATTTTCAATCACCACATATGTATATGAAAATTGGAAGAAAAATATGCGTTTGAACTATGGTGTTGGAGAAGAATACTGCAAGTGTCAGGGACTGTCAAAAGGACAGACAGATCTGTGATAGAAGAAGTACAGTCAGAGTGCTCCTTAGAGGCAAGGATGGCGAAAATTCATCTCATGGGCTTAGGACATGTTATCAGGAGAGACCAGTCCCCGGAGAAGGACATTTACGCTTGGTAAAATGAAGGGTCAGTGAAACAGAGGAAGGTCCTTGGTGAGATGGATTGGCACAGTGGCTGCAACCGTGGGCTCAAGCATAAGAACAATCATGAGGATGATGTAGGACCGCGTTTCCATCTGTGGTACACAGGGTTGCTGTGAGTTGGGAACAACTCGAGGTCACACAACAACAACAACAACAACGTGTTTGGCAAAGCATAATCTACTTTCCTCTGTAACCATTTCAAAGCTACCTGATCTTCATTTCTGATGGCCTTTTTCCATTGTTTTCACTGAGAGCCATTTTTTTGCCTCTGTCTCTGTTTCTTCTTCTTCTTTTATTTTTAAAAAATCATTTTATTAGGGGCTCAGACAACTCTTATCACAATCCATACATACGTCAATTGTGTGAAGCACATTTGTACATTTGTTGCTCTCATCATCCATGTTTCTTCTTTATTCACCTTTTCTCTTTTTTCTTTTGTAAAAATCATTTTATTGGGGGCTCATACAACTCTTATCACAATTCATCCATCCATCCATTGTGTCAAGCACATTTGTAACCATGATTATTCTCAAAACATTTGCTTTCTGCTTGAGTCCTTGGTATCAGCTCCTCATTTCCTCCCTCCCTTCCCTACTCCCCCTCATGAACCCTTGATAATTTATAAATTATTATTATTTTGTAATATCTTACCCACCCTTCACCCACTTTTCTGTTGTCCATTCCCCAGAGAGGAGGTTATATGTAGATCCTGGTAATCGGTTCTCCTTTCCATCACACCTCCCTCCACCCTTCTGGTATCGCCACTTTCACCACTGGTCCTGAAGGGATCATCTGTCCTGGATTCCCTATACTTCCAGTTCCTATCTGTACCAGTGTACATCCTCTGGTCTAACTAAATTTGTAAGGTAGAATTCGGATCATGATAGTAGAGGGATGGTGGCGAGGAAGCATTTAGGAACTAGAGGAAAGTTGTATGTTTCATTCATTGCTACACTGCACCCTGACTGGCTCATCTCCTCCCAAAATCCTTCTGTAAGAAGATGTCCAGTTGCATACCGATGGGTCTTGGGTCCCCAATCTTCATTCCCCCTCATTCACAATGATTTGATTTTTTATTCTTGATGCCTGATACCTGATCCCTTTGACACCTCATGATTACACAGACTAGTGTACTTCTTCCATGTGGGCTTTGTTGCTTCTGAGCTAGATGGCTGCTTGCTTACCTTCAAGTCTTTAAGACCCTATGCTATATCTTTTGATAGCTAGGCTCCACCAGCTTTCTTCACCACATTTACTTATGCACCCACTTTGTTTTCAGTGACTGTGTCAGGAAGGTTAGAGTCATGGAATGCCAGTTTAATAGAAAAAAGTATTCTTGCATTGAGGGACTACTTGATTGGAGACCCAATGTCCATCTTCTACCTTAATACTAATCCTATAAATATATGTACATAGATCTATTTTTCCATCTTCATATATAAATATATTTACATATGTACATGCCTTTATTTAGACCTCTATAAATGCCTTTTGCTTCCTAGCTCTTTACTCTTATTTCCTTTTACTTTCCTCCTGCCCCACTATCATGATCCTCTCGGTTACATTACCCTTGATCACTCCCTACCAGGCCCCTTACACCCTCCTCACCACTGATTTGGATCACTTGTTGTTCCCTTGTCCCTGGGTTTGTTAACACCACTTCCTCCCCACCCCCACCGTCTTCCCCTTTCCCATGTTCCCCCCCCCCAAACTGTCGGTCCCATTGTTTTATTCTTCAGATTGTTCATGCAGCCTATCTTATTTAGACAGACCTGCGGAGATAATAACATGCACAAAACCAAGACAGAACAAAACCAAGCAACAAAAGAAAACAACAACAACAAACCAATGACAAACAAACAAACAAAAACCCCACCACCACCACCAAAAAGAAAAAGAACAGCTTGCAGTTAGTTCAAGGACTGTTTGTTGGCCTTTAAGAGTATTTTCCAGTCAAGTCTTATGGGGCACAAAACCCTGGCCCCAAAGTCTATTTTTGGTATTCCATGGGGACTTCGTTGCTCTGTTCCCCTTGCTGTTCTGTTGCACACCTTTGGTGTTTTCCCTTGGTGTGGTGGGATCAGATTGGGCACACTTCCCACACTGTGACTCCAGTCTTGTCTCCTGTAGGGCTATGGTTCAGTGAGGGATGTCATGTCTCTTAGTGGGGCCGGCCATATGGTACTCTCTGTGCACTGGCTACTCTGCGCAGGAATAACGTCCTCAAGGCTTGATGGGCCAGGATGTGCTTCACTCTCTCTTCCTCCCTCTTCTTTTGCTCTTTATTCACCTTTTTGCCAAGAAATGAAAACAAACAAAACTATACATATCCGTTATTTTCATGTCTAGTACAGAGATCTAATGACAAAGATTTGTCCATAACTATGTACATATCTTTCTCTCCATCCACCTGGCAGCTCCTTGAAGGCAGGAACTGGGTCTTCTCCAGTAGCACACGTTCAGTGAGCATTTGGTTCATGCGTACCTAAATCACCAGCCCGTTGTCCATGGGAGAGGGAGGAGACATTCTTCGTCCCCAAAGATGTAAAGTCTCGAAACTCAAGGGGGGGAATTTCACAGTGTCTGGTGGGTTCACCAGGAGTCAGAACCGACTCGATGGCAGTGAGTGTGGCTGGGAGCTGGTCATTCAGGAGTCACTTCTGACTCACAGTGGCCCAGGGACTGCGGTATCAGCCTTGCTCCATGGGGTGTCATGTTCTGACTTTTGAGACGTGGTGTATCAGGTTTGTCTTCTGAGGTGCCCTGGGGATGGGGTGGGGGATGGTGTCTAAACGTTCAACTTTCCAGGTCGTAGCTGAACACTTGACCATTTGCCCCATCTGGGGACTCCAACGTAAATCATCAGCAAGTCCTGGTGACACGATGGTGAAGCGTTGGCTGATAATGGAAAAACTGGCAGTTCCAACCCATCAGCAGCTCCTTGGGAGCAAAGCCCTGGAGATCGGTTCCTGTGTAGGTTACAGCCTAGGGGAACCACCCCAAGGGCCACTCTACTCTGTCCCTCTGGGGTCCCTGGGAGTCTGAGTGGACTCAGCGGTACACAGGAAGGCCAACACCGGGCCTTCACTAGGAGCCTGGTGGCGGATTGGCTCAGCTCTCGCTTGGTGGCTTGAACACACGTAGCAGCTCTGAGGAGAAGAGACCTGGTGATCAACTTTCATCAAGGTCGCAGCCAAGAATGCCGCAGGGGCCGATTTACTCCCTCCCAAGGGCTCACGCCCGAGTTGGAAACTGGCCATGGCACCTAACAACAGAACCGACACGCCCTCACTTTGGACCTGTCATGGTTTGTGAAGTCAGGGGTCTGGGAACACAAGGTGAACCCCCAATGAGATGAATTGCCACAATAGCCAAAGCCGTGGACTCGAACAGACCAATGACCGGGAAGATGGCGCAGGCTCTCTCAGCATGCCATCCCACATAGTGCCGCAGAGGATCCAGACAAAGGAAAGAACTTGATACAGCGATGGAGAAGGAGTGGGGGATGAGCCGGGGCCCCAAATGTGAACATCTAAGCAGGCAGGAGGGTTGATGTTTCGCAGGATGGTAACTCCCAGAGCCACCTGCTCCCACAAGGACCGCCTCGTGTCCCAGACAACAGAGTCCAGGAATGCTTCTCCTCAGTGTTAACCACAGAGTAATATGGTGTGAGTTTCTTAAATGTAACATTTCTTAGATGACAGGTGCGCTAACAGCAAGAGAGACTAGGCCCTGGAGAAGGACATTCTCGCTTGGGAAAGCAGAGGGGCAGCGCTGTCACGATGGGCTCAAGCACAGGAACACGTGTGAGGATGGCCCAGGACCGGCGGTGTTTCCTTCTGTGGAGCACAGGGTCCCTGTGAGTCAGGACAGACTCCACAGCAGCTCACAACCACGGTCACAACAACATCAGTGCACACTCTCTTTTTACACCCAGTTACAGTGCTATTAGTCGCAGCAGTATTAGTAGCTGAGTGGAAGCCCTTTTATGATTTTTCTCACATTTCTTTAATTACTCACTCATTCTCAAAAAAATTATTGATATGGGCTTACAAATAGTTATCACCAGAAGGTACCTAAAATGTCAATGTGACAAAGTAAGTGGCTATGAAAACACCAGCAACAAAAACAACAGCGCATGTTTGCAGAATGCAGACGAAACCATGTGATTGGAAGCGTCACTGGGATTGGGTAACAGTGACATCTCTGACCAGAGCCCATTGGATGGCCCCAAACATAAATCACTGGAGTCCTGGTGGCTACTGGCTTACGTACTGGGGCACGAACTGCCCTGTGGGACAAAGATGAGGTTTCTGCTCCTGTAAAGATCACGGTCTCAGGAACCCACAGGGTCCTTCTGGTGTCCCCTCCTGAGTCACTGTGAACCGGAATGGGCTCAGTGGCAGGGGGTCTGATAGAGTTTTCAGCCTCGTGGCTAGAGGGATACATAAAGGATGGGCTTACAAAAGCCGTTTTGCTGTTATCATGAACTGCAAGGGTATTTTAAGGAAAAACGTATAAAATTGCCTGCGGAAACACTGCACAAACATCTCACGCACAGTTCTTGGGGTGTCACCCTCACCCCACCCCACAGTGTCATTCAGTTCAGTTTTCATCCCCTGCCCTCCCCATCCCCTCCATCACTCCTAGTGAAGCCGCTGAATCTTAGGAACTCTGCTTCTTACTGATTCCCTGTTTTCTTTTGTCCCCCATGTCTGAGCACCAGAGCACTGTTTTCCCAGACCTGAGACTTCTCTGACAGGAGATAACACACATGCTTCTCACTCAAAGCTCCTTTGGCACCCAGACCTGAAGAAAGACTCCCGCTGCCCCAGCTCAGGCTCCTGCCTTTCCCCCAGCCCCTTCTCCTAGCCCTGCAGACTTGACAGCTCCGTAGGAAGCCAATTTGCTTTTAATCACAAGGGAGTTTTATTTACTCTGTTTAAAGAATTGAAAGGCAGTCATTTTTCTTCGTGCTACAGCTGGTTCTGCCATCATGGAAGAAATACCACGATGCATCTTCCTATGGCTGAATGCAGGCAGCCACAACCTCCTTACTCACTCGGGTAGGCAGCAGGCGAGCAGGGCCCAAAGGCATCCAGCCCTCATTCGCACGGGGAACAAATCGCCGTTCCTGGACTGATATTGCCTCTGTCCCCGCGGCAAAGGTGGTTTGTTGCGTGTTGGTTGTTGCATCACTGGATGAGATCGCTGTGCAGGCAGAACCGAAGCAGCCAGTCTGGGGTAGAGGGAAGCGTGTAGGCTTGGGCATCAGGCCAGCCCGGGTTCAAATACTGGCTGTATTTCAAACCAGCTGTGATGGGGGAGTGGAGTTCGTCGGCGCTGCCCTTTGCTTATCTGTAATTTGGAAGCAGCCGTAGAATAGCTCCCCAGAGGTTAGAGAAGAGCCTATTCTACCACGTGGTGGGTAGAGGTAGGCCCCTGCGGACTCTCCAGCTTCATCTCCCCCTGGTCCCCCTCCCCACCTGACCTCTTCGCTGCAGCAGCACTGGACTCCCACCAGTTCCCCAGAACTTGCCAGAGGCTTCCTTAACTTTGCCCATGCCTTTCTTTCTGCTTGCGTCACACACAAATCCCCGCCTTTCACCCGGCAAACGTCTTTTTCCAAAGCGATGCTCTTGAACCCTCCCCGTCAGCCTCTCCCCAGCCACACACAGGCATCCTCTCTGCTTCCCTCATGTACACATACCATGACACGATGCGGTCCCGCAGAGGCAGCGTGTGCATCTGCTTACCTATCTGCCTCTGAGCTTCCTGAAGAGCTGCCGCTCTTGAGCTGACCGCTGACTTAGGGTGAACCCACGATGGATCCCAGGGCTACCAGGGCCTGCCCCATCACCACGAGCCGCGGTGGGTCAGACCATTGTGATCCATAGGGCTTCTGGGGCTGGGATTTAAAAGACGGTTGCCAGGCCTTTCCTCCTAGTCTGTCTCCGTCGGGAAACTCCTCGGAGACCTGTGCTGCAGCGGCAGCGGCACCGTGCAAATCTCCCGACAGACCAGGTAGTGCCTGTGCTAGGGGTGCACTGACGAGGAACACCCCTGGGTCTCTCGCGTGGGAGGCAGGAATCCATCCTCTGAACCACCGCTGCACGGTTCTAAAGGCGGATTCGCCTTTCTCCAGCCTCTTCCCTTGGTGTAATGAGCAAGGTATAACATTCGGATTTCATCTCTATCACTTCCTCTCCCACACCCGGGGATGACATAGTTTATTAGTTCAGGATGACCTGGCAGACAACCAACTGAGATTCAAGTCCTGCCTCCATTTTTAAATTGTTTAACCTTGGGCAGACATCACACTCTCCTGTGCCTTACGTTCTTTATTTGAAAAATCAGGATCCGAAAACCAAAACTCACTGCCGCTGAGTCTCTGCTGACTCATAGAGACTCTATAGGACAGGGTAGTTTCTGAGTTTCTGAGAGTTTAACTGTTTATCGGAGTAGAAAGTCTCATTTTGATCCCTGGGAGCAGTTGGTGGTTTCAAACTGTGTACCTTTCAGAACACAGCCACCAGGACTCTTCCAAAATCAGGATAGTGATAATATTTACCTCATAGGATTAAATAAATGAATGACAATAGAGCACTGAGACTGGGGCCGGTGGGATAAGCAATGGGATACTAACCGCAGGGTTGGTGGTTCAAGCCCACCAGCCACTTCATGGGAGAAGGATGAGATTGTCTGCTCCCATACAGGTTTATAGCTGCAGAAACCAAACTGGATATAGAAAGCTGAGTTGGAACTGACTTGATGACAGTGAGTTTTCATTAGACTAGGGCTTGACATATTTTTATAATAATTTTAGTAACTGCAGAACTTTTGCTTTTATTAACAAAACTGGCTGTGTAAACTTGAGGAATTTTACGAAGGGGTACCCCCCCCAAACTGGATATTTTCCCCCAAAGCTATGTGTTTAAAGGTGTTTTTTTTTTTAAGTAAACAACCTTATCAACTTCAAATTACTCTTCATTACACTTGGTACATTTATCAAATCTGTGATTCCATTCTTGGAAACATTTTTCAAACTTATCTGTTTGGATGGCTGACAGCACCTCCCTCATTTTTTTATTTTTTGTTCGCCTCTTCTACATCATCAGAGCGCTGTTCTTTCATGTTCCTCTTTATTCAAAGAAACAAAAAGAAGTCAAACAGAGTGAGGTTAGGTGAGTCAGGTGTATGGGGCAGGAGAGGTATGCTGTTTGGGGTCCAAAACTGGCACACTGAATTGACTGACTGAGCAGGTGCATTGTCGTGGTGCCTTGTCTGTCAGAAACCGGGCCTTTTTGTTGTTGTTGTTGCACACTGTTATCTGATCTTTTCAGACCCTCGAAATAGAAAGCTTGGCTAACCTGGTGGAAGAAACTCCAAATGCACTATGAGTCGACATTTTCGCAGATCAGGGAAGCTGACGGGTATCCAGAACAAGGTGCGTCATCAATGAACACTTCACCTTTTGTGAAACAAGAACACCACTCGTACGTTTGAGGTTTTTCCCATAGCGCTGTCCTTGTAAGCTGTGTTCAACATCACAACAGTGTCTGTGGCATCCCCCCCCAAATTTCACAGCCACATACTGTTCCCTTAAGTCAGCGATCACAAAAAACCAGGTTTGAGTGAAATGGCTTTTATGAAAAAATTCACTGTGACCGGAATGACCCTTCCCAGGCAACACCACTGGATGCACGAACACAGAGCAAGTTACATGATGCTTGCCTAGCAGAAAAAAATGCTTAATACGAAAGCAGAAAAAATGCGTAATACGAAAGCTCTACTTTGCCCGGTGGAATTCCGGTTTTTAGGGGGTGCCCCTCGTATAGGCACTCTGAGCTTTAATTTGTACATCTGGAAACTGGGATTAGATATGTCTAACTTGCAGGCCAGTTGGGCAGAGGCAATTCAGGCAGATGGAGCACTGGGGTCAGCACCTGGTATTGAGATTGTGGCCACATGCAAAGAGGGAAGAGAGACCATGACAGTGTCTGGGACAAGCTGTCCCTGAGAATGTCTGACAAGCTTTCCACCCACCATTGCTACTTGGGGGAAGCCATGTACCTGCAAAGAGGTGCTGAAATCTTAACCTATATACCTGTTACCCGTGACTAAGGAGTCCTGGTACCAAGTGGGCTGTAAGCATTCTATTGTTAACTGCATGCCTGACCAGCAACCCAGTCCCACCCTGTGCTGGGGGCAACCACAGTCCTCTTGCTTCATCACCCACAGCCATGCAGTTTCCTCCCCAATAGTGACCTCTTTAATGGACAGCACCTGACTTCTAGTCACGTCTTGTGCAGCCAGAGCCATACCCTCTGAGCCTCTCAGAGGTGTCTGAAATCACCATGGTTTCCGCAACATCAAGAAGAAGGCTAAGAACAGAAAACGTTGACGGGGGCTTCAAAAACTCAAACAATGACGTCATTTGACCATGAACTTTTGGAAGCCCCTGCGTACACGTGCTTAAAGGATTTCCCTTGAAGTAAGCCCCTTTGTAGTGTTCTTCCTGCTTCATCCTTATAATTATTCTTCACCACAAGAGGTCAGGGAACACCTGTGCTTCTTACTTGGAAATCAGAGAGAAGGCTACCCCGTTCATTCCAGAGGCCCCAGAGGAAGCTAGATCCTGTTTGTGAAGCAATGATACCAAGCTCCGTCACAGCCAACAGCTTGTTTGATTAAAAAAACTCAAACCATGTGCTAAGGCACATAAAACAACAACAACAAACCGGTTGCTGTCAAGTTCTGTCAGAATCATGACTAGCCCCATGTGTATCAGCATGGGACTGGGCCCCGTCAGATTTTCAGTGGCTGGGTTTTTAGAAGTAGATTGCCAGAACTGTCTTCCAAGGCACCTCTGGGTGGGCCTGGACATCCGATTTCTTTATTAATGGTCAAGGTCATCAGCCATTTGTACCTCTGAAAACTGGGCAGATTGTGACCAGCCCCATTCACAGACAAAGAGACAGGTTCAGAGAGGCTCTGAGTCAGTGCATCTCCCATTTGGGAATCTGCCAGGTGGCAGGCACTGTGCTGGTTCACCTTTAATTCTTGCAATCGCATCCTTCTAGCAGGTATTATTGACCTCTCATACATTAAAAGGCATAGCATTGCGTACCAGGCATGGTCCTGCTACGTACTGTGAGGATAACCTTGGGTGGCCTTCTTAAGCTCCCTGGACCTCAGTTTATCAGGCACTACAGCTAGATGGGCTGGGCTGAGCTGAAAGGCCCATTCCAGACTGGACTGCCTTTGACCTAACAATTGCTAAATATCTCCTCCTAAGTCCCAACGGACTGTCAGATCTATCCACCAGATGAACAGAAAACAAGTGATTTCAGCGTGAGGAGTGGAACTAAGTGGGTGGAGAAAGAACGGGATGGCCTGTCACTGCTGTTCTGTTGCTTTTTCACCAGCTTGTTCTTAGTAATCAGCCTTTTAGTGCACTTTCCGGCTTCTTCTGCATTTCTCAAAGCTAGGACTTTGGAATCAGGTAGAGATCCTGGGTCAGGCTTTGGTTGCAGCATTTGCTAGCTGTGTGACCTTGAGGAGTTTATTAACATTTTCTTTTCTTTAAAAAAATCATTTTATTGGGGGCTCATACAACTCTTATCACAATCTGTACATATATCAATTGTGTAAAGCACATCGGTACATTCGTTGCCCTTATCATTCTCAAAATATTTGCTCTCCACTTAAGCCCCTGGTATCAGTTCCTCATTTCCCCCTCCCTCCCCACTCCCCGCTCCTTCATGAACACTTGATAATTTAAAAAATTATTATTTGGTCATATCTTACACTGTCCAACATCTCCCTTCACCCACTTTTATGTTGTGCATCCCCCAGGGAGGAGGTTATATGTAGATCCTTGTAATTGGTTCCCCCTTTCCACCCCACCCTCCCAGTATTGCCACTCTAAGCACTGGTCCTGAAGGGATCATCTGTCCTGGATTCCCTGTGTTTCCAGTTCTGATCTGCACCAGTGTACACCCTCTGGTCTAGCCAGATTTGTAAGGCAGAATTGGAATCATGATAGTTGGGGTGGGGGGTGGTGGAGGAAGAAGCATTTAGGAACTAGAAAAAAGTTGTATGTTTCATCGTTGCTACACTGCACCCTGAGTGGCTCGTCCCTGCGACCCTTCTGTAAGAGGATGTCCAGTTGCCTACAGATGGGCTTTGGGTCCCCACTCCGCACTCCCCCTCATTCACAATGATATGATTTTTTGATTCTTTCTGATACCTGATTCCTTTGACATCTCATGTTCACACATGTTGGTGTGCTTCTTCCATGTGGACTTTGTTGCTTCTGAACTAGATGGCCATTTCTAAACTTCTGTTCTGTCATCTGTAAAAGGAGGTGGAGACAGCTATTGAAGGGCACCCGGGTGGTCCTGGCTAAGGGCTAAACAATGAGCCTAAAGGTTGGCAATTCAATCCCACCCAGAAGTGTCTTGCAAGTGAGACCTGATGACCTGCTTTTGAAAGGTCACCTTTAGAGCATCATTCTACTCCCCATGAATCAAAATGGACGGCAACTAAGCTCTAGGGGTGTACTGATTATGTGTTGGCTGTGATCCACAGGGTCTGCAGTTTGAAACCATCAGCCACTCCTCAGGAGAAAGATGAGGCTTTCTACTCCCACAAACAGTTACAGTCTCAGAAACTCACAAGAGCAGTTCTACCCTGTCCTCTAGGGTCTCTATGAGTCAGCATCAACTGGATGGCCATGAGTGAGGGGAGGAATAACAACAGGGTTTTTGAGAAGGTTAAGAGGAAAAGAGTTTATGGCGCATAACCCATTGATGTTGGGTCAGTTCTGACAAATCATCACCCCAAAGGACAGAGGACGGTCCCATAGCTTTTCCAAGACTGTAATCGCTTTGGGAGCCAACTATCTCAGCTTTGTCCCCTTAATAGCAGTGCATTCCAACCGCTGCTGACCATTCAGTTTGTAGCCAAGTGCTTCACACGGCTCCGTATGTGACACGCGGTGGTGGTCAGTAAGCAGTATTGGGGATCTTGTTAAGCATCACCAAGTTGGATCTGACTCATAGCTGCCATTCATCCGTACAACGAAAGGAAACCCCACCTGGTTCTACCCCATCCTCATAATTGCTCTTAGGTGTGAGCCCATCATGATAGCCACTATGTCAATCCACCTCTTTGAGGTTCTTCCTCTTTTCTGCTGCCCCTCTATTGACCAAGCAAGATGCCCTTTTCCAGGGACTGGTCTCTTCTGATAACGTGATTAAAATGCATGAGATGAGGTTGAGGTCATGCACATCTTGTGTCTAAAGAGCATTCTGACTATACTTCCAAGACAGATTTACTTAGTCTCCGCACCAGCGCCAGATTTCAAATGCATCGACTCTTCTTTGGTCTTCTTTATTCAATGTCTAATTTTCGCATGCACACGAGGCAACTGAAAATACAATGGCTTGGGTCAGGCATGCCTTTCGCTTCCAAAAGTGAAATCCTTGCTCTTCAACACTTCAAAGACATCTTGTGCAGCAGATACACCCTATGGAAGGTGTCATTTGATTTCTTAACTGTTGCTTCTATGACCATTGGCTGTGGAGCCAAGCAGAATGATCCTTGATCACCTCAATTGTTTCTCCATTAATCTACTGGTCCAGCTGAGAGGCTTTGGGTTTTCTGGACATTGTGTTGGAATCCAGGTTTAAGGCTGCAGTCCTTGGGCCTCATTAAGGCAGCCAAGGAATAATAAGCGAGAGTCAGTGCTACCTGTTTTCAATTGTGCCTTGTGCATTGCAGAGTGTAGAGATGCCTGGGCGACTCAGAGAGATGCTTACAGGTTTCACATCCAGGAGTTACACGTATCACAAAGTATCTCTCCAGCTGACCTGCAGCCTTGTGCACCGATTACAGTGCAGCTCTCGGCCTGAGGGGCTCCAGTCTTCTAGTCGAGCAATTGCACATCCAAGCTCAGGGCAGGTAGGCAGAGTTGGGGTGTGTTTGGAGCAACAAGTGAGGAGAGGAGCTGAGTGGGTGGTTTTGAGCAGGAGGCCCGAGGCGTGACAGCAGAGGGGGAGTGAAGCCGAAATGACAATCTTAGAGTACACAGAATAATTCACAGCTGCCAGGTCACGCAGCGTGAGAACTGGTTCAGAACAGTAAACTCTTCCAACGTGTTGCTAAGAGACGGGAGAGGTGGGGAGGCACCCCCCACACCCCCCAAGGAGAGGCAGGGGGAAAACATGCTCGGAGTTTCACTTTACATTTTGGACGTGGTTTTATAAGGCTCTCATTCACTGAGTGCTGATGGCTTTAAGACCTTTCACATGCAAGACAAGTATGCCTACTGTGTGCCGCTGGGACCCCGGACTCTGAAGACGCAGCAGTTGACAAATCCCCTGCCCTTGCATTGCCTTCTAATTGGACAGAAAAGGGAGTGTCTTGTCTACGGTCTTTAAGAGTCCTAGTGGCCAAGCTGACTTAGAACCGGGCCTCCTTGATCCTAGATCAGAACTTTATTGGAACATTTTTCATGTTACGTTTTATAAAAGAGGTTGACCTATAGCATCTTTTCATGCCAAGTCTCTAGGTTAGCGGTTCTCAACCTGTGGGTCTTGACCTCTTTGGGGGTCGAACAATCCTTTCACAGGGGTCGCCCAATTCATAACAGTAGCAAAATGACAGTTAGGAAGCAGCAACGAAAATAGTTTTATGGTTGGGGTCGCCACCACATGAGGACCTGTGTTCGAGGGTTGGTGCGCTAGGAAGGTTGAGAACCACTGCTCTAGGTCCCCACCAGGCACATTTCTGAAACTACGTCCCTAGCATGGGGGTTTCTTTAACTTCACGCGTCTAGCTGGGAGCGTGTACAGTGACTTGGAGCCCCTGTTCTACAAGGTGACACTTAGCTGAGAGGGGTCGGCAAGCATGAACAGAGGCAACAGGTTAAAAGCAGGGAGAAGGTGTGGATTTCTCTTCCCTACTGGACGTCCAGAACTTGGGGTCAGAACCAGGTCCTAGCTCATGTTGTGAGCTTTAGCTCTCCGGACCTCAGTTTCCTACCTGTGAAATGAAGAGATACATTTGGATGATCTTGTGATTTTAGGATAAATTCCCCAATAATACCATGCAGTAAAAGAAAAGAAAAGAAAAGAAAAAAACACCTGCAGAAACTTTTTCAGACACATGCTCCAGAAAGTGTCCAGGCCTGGAGGATGGAGGATGGAGCCTGGAGCTGGGACAGGACGGGTGTGGCCGCAGTGCAGAGTGTGGGTGTGCCCACTGTGCCTGGGGAGCAGCTGTTTCAGCACCTGCACCTGATAAGAGCTCTGGAGGCTAAGCTGTCTCTGCAGTTCTCTTCAGTGCGTAGCTGCAGACCTGACCACAGTAGCTGGCATTTCATGCAAACATGTTAAAAGTGTTTTAACTGGGCAGAGGCAGATTTAGAAGAAAGGGGGGGGGGACTCCTGAAAAGGAGAGTCACTTCAATACCATGTTGTGATAAAAGTTTGGGCTTAGGTGACAGCTAGTATGGGATGGCATTGAAACGTGATACTATGCTTATGAGCGCTCACACATTTATTTGAAATGGGAGAGTCGATGTTGCTTGATTTTGGGTGCAGACTCAGGAGCCCGGCTGCCTGGTTTAAATCTCAACCTGTGCCTGGACAAATTTGAGCAGGGACTTAACATCTTCTCTAGTCTTCATCTGGAAAGCAGGCATAGTAATGACTGCCATCCTCAAAGTATCACTGCAGACAAATGCCCTAGGTGGGCATTGTGTGTTAAACCCTGGGCGTGAAATCACGCACTGGGCTAAGCTCTCCCTAATTGCTAACTGCTGTGCTCATCATTGTCATTAGTTTTTGGCAGGCACTGGATTTGGGGCTCAGGCTATGATGACGTCAGCAGACCCAGACCTTGCTTGCCGTCATGGAACTTCCTGGTAATTTTGCTGCCATTCATTGGGGACCAGAGAGGAGTCTCTTCCTTGCGCACTTAGCAGTAAGATCAGACAAGTCTAGGGGAGAGTGTCGCTGTTCAGGCACCCCTCCGAGAGTTTGCCTGTTCTGTTCCAGGTGGACACAGTAAAGGAACTACTGCACGATGCGTGTTTTAAACTTTCCCAGTGTATATAAAAGACACGCTCACCCTATATTGTAGCATATTATGTGTGCAACAGTGTTATGAGGAAGGGTGGCCTATATTGTGAGAATTACCAAAGAGGGACACAGAGACACGGGTGAGCGCACACGCTGTTGGGGGAATGGCGCTGACAGACGTGCTTGACACGGGGTTTCACCAACCTTCACTTTGTAGGAAAAACCACAACACCTTCAAGTGCAACAAAGCAAAGGACACTAAAACAAGGTTGTTTCTATACAAACCCCATTGGGAGAGAAGTCACCTGGACTCAATGAAAGGCTAGCAGGAGAGCAGAGGGATGCAGCCACAGTGCCCAGTGGCCACGTGTTAGTGGACAATCCCTTGTATCAGGATAGGATCTTCAGTTCAACCTCAGATCTGAAAAGAACATCTGCCCTAAATTTATTTGTATGATATACTGCCAAACTGAAAAGAGACGGCTCTACTGACCAAAATACCCACTCTGTTATAGATGCAGACCTGGAGCCCCAAAGGGCCAATGAGCACGCAGAGATCACAGGTCTGGAGGCTGGTGGAGTGAGGTCTGAATCAGTCCCCACACTCCCAATTCTGAACAGCCCATACCCACCCAGCAGGGTAGCTCAGGAGACCTCCCTTAAAACACTCAGACTCAATAGACTTGCCTGCCCCCAAGCCAATGAAACTGCAAAATTCACCAAGAAGAGAGAGGACAAGCGGTTTCCTTCATCCCAGAAAACTCTTGCTGAGTTGTCTCCTCCTCTGTAATTTGTTCCAGTAACCCTGGGGAGAGGCTCTCATTTTTGTGTTCCCGCTAAAACTTTTTCTCCCCCTGACACCAGTGAATCCCACTGCAATGCGACTACTTTGGAGACCTGTTTTGTAGTTACATAATCTGGTGTCAATTTGGGGCTTGAGAGGATTAAGAGTGAAGGGGTGGAGTCCGGCCTGTCAATCAGAATATAACCAATGGGGCCTTTGTGTGGGCATGGCCCTCTCCTGAGGATTCTGGGAATCCCTGTATTTCCTCCTTGGAGGCAGGAGACACACACTCTCTCTCTGCTCATTCCCTGAGAGACTCTACTGACAAGACACAGGGAACTACTCTAGTGCCCTGAGATGGAGAAGCCACATGGAGACCCCTGCCAGCACTGAGATGCTAACAACACCACTGGATCCACAAGACCTCCCAACCATTGGTCTGTGATTTTCCTGCATTCGACATCATTGCATGCATTTTGTGAGTACGAAGAGGATTCTATAGATTGGTATTGGGCATATGGGCTAATATCAGACTTATGAACTTCATCTGGACTGGGCTGGGATGCTGTTTTCTCAATATTCAATTTCTCTTGTATATAAACACTTTCTTATACAAATATGAGTGTGTCTATGAATTTGTTTCTCTAGTCTACCCATAGTAACACAGAGACTATAAATAATGCGCACTTGTCCTTTGTTGGCAGGGCGGTTTATCCCTGCCTGCAATGCCTCACCTGGACTGAAAAGCCAATACAGGTTATTGACTGAAATGAATGAATAAATGAATGTGAATAGAATTTTTTTTCAGGATAAGAAGGAAAATAGCACACTTAGAGACTTCTCAGAATGATCTCAGAAAGGCGTCTCAGGAAAGACTGGAGATTCAGTCATCAGACTTCGCTTCATCTGTCTATCTCTGCTGTTTTCATGGCCTCTATATGGTCATAGTCTTTCCCTGGCCTCATCGGCTACTTCTGTATCACCTTCCTTCTGCTTCCCTCCGATCCTCATCTTAGCCCCTCTCAGCCATCTGGGACACTGCAGCCATGCTGGTTACTGTAACGTGCACATCTGACCATTGTGCCCCTGCTCAAAGAATTCCAGAAGCAATCCATTGTCTGCAGGACAAAGACCAGACTCCTGGCCCCTGAGCCTGGCGTTCCAGCCTCTCAAGCTGTTATGGATTGCTATAGTTCTCCCCGAGAATAAACAGAAACCCTAACTCCTAGTATATGTGCACATGACCTTGTTTGGAAATAGGGTCTCTGAAGATGCTATCAGTTCACATGAAGTCCTACTAAGGTAAGGTGGGTCCTAATTCCATCTGAATGGTGTCCTAATAACAGAGGCGAGACAGAGAGAGAGGCCAAGGAAGGACAGCCCTTTGAACATGCATCTGTGAGGCAAAGAACACCTGGGACAACCAGGACATCAGAGGAACCAGAAAGGATCTTCCACCTGGACACTTTGGAGAAAGCATGGCCTGGCAGCCATGTCGATTTGGATTTCACCTCCAGAACTGTGAAACAAGACATTTATGTTCTTAAAAGCCTCTGTACTACTGCCCCCAACCTCCTCCGCCCTGGTTTGTGGTACTTTGTGTCCACAGCCCTAGGAAAATAAGACCATCTCGGAGATGTCTCTGGTTTCATGCTCGCCCATAATACTGTGCCAGAGGGATGCCTAACTCCAAGCAATGCCTTGTAGGTGGCACGTTCTGCCACACCTCCAGGTCTTTGCTCAACCGTTCCCTCTGCCCACAGCGCCCTTCCTGTCTTTATCCCCCTCGGACAACCGGACTCATCCGTCAAGTCTCAACGTATATGACCTGGCTCCTGGGAGATCTACCAGGCTCTCTGGTCAGACAAAGTGCTTTTTCTCTGAGCAACCTCAGGCTGCTAAGGCTTGTCCCTATTTTATCACATACAAATCAGCTTGCAGCGATCTCTTTACTAAGAATGCTTTTAATAAGCTCTTTCTGGTCAGATTGTGGGGAGGATTAGAAAGAAGGTATGAGCAATGTCCAGTATGAAGCCTGGCAAACAAGTTGTCCTTATAAACAAGGTTCAGTCCCTGCCTGTTGGGAATTGTCAAAATCATTTTAAAAATGAGTTGCCACTCGTTGCATCCATTCTGACTCATGGTGACCCCATGTGTCTCAGACAGTGTGTTGTAAGGTTTCAATGGTTGAGATATGTATATAAATATATATATACACACATATATATGTATATATATATTTGCAAATAGATCACCAGCCTTTCTTCTAAGGCACGTCAGGTTGGACCTCAGGACTTGCACCATCAATCTTTCCATTTGCAATTGAGTATGTTAATCATTCACCCCACAATACTTACTGTGTTGTGCTCTGAGCTAAGTGCAGGTTAGGACTTACTTAAACTTCGCGTCAACCTTCTAAATTGAGAATATCTACCTCCTATTTTAAAGATACATCAACTGAGAGGTTGCACAACTGGCTGGTATGTGGTAGTGAGGATTTAAACTTAGGTGACGTGTGTTTGGCAGGGTTGACCAGAGAAACAAATCCAGGGACACTCATATAGGTTCAAGAGAGCGCTTTAGACCAAGAAGTAATTATGTATCATTTAAACATCCCAGCCCAGTTCAACTCAAGTCCATAAGTCCAATACTAGTCCACAAGTCCCTCTTTTTAATTCACAAAGCCTCATACAATGATGCAGAAAGCAGGAACATCACCAGCTGGTTGATGAAAAGTCTTGTGGATCCAATGGTGGTGGAAGCATCGCAAGGCTGGCCCAGGTCTCAGCATGGCTCGTCAACAGGAAGGTGAAGGCAGAGAGAGATTTGGGGGGGGGGGTTCCCAGGACCCTCCTTTTTAAAAAACATTTTATTAGGGACTCATACAACTCTTATAACAATCCACACATACATCAATTGTATATAGCACATCTATACATTCTTTGCCCTCATCATTTTCAAAGCATTTGCTCTCCACTTAAACCCTTTGCATCAAGTCCTCTTTTCCCCCTCCCTCCCCACGCCCCCTCCCTCATGAGCCCTTGATAATTTATAAATTATTATTTTGTCATATCTTGCCCTGTCCGACATCTCCCTTCACCCCCTTTTCTGTTGTCTGTCCCCCAGGGAGGAGGTCACATGTAGATCCTTGTAATCAGTTCCCCCTTTCCAACCCACTCACCCTCTACTCTCCCAGTATCGCCCCTCACACCCCTGGTCCTAAAAGTATCATCCGCCCTGAATTCCCAGGACTCTCCTTATGAGAGGGGCACCATTACGCCGTGACCTGATTGACAGGCTAGACTTCACCCCTACACTTTTATATCTTCAAGTTGACATGAAATTATGTAACTACCCCAACCTGCATCTCTAGCTCCTACATTACAACCATCATAACCAGGCTGAAAGGGAAGTAGTACTGTCTCTATTTTAGACCAGGGAAATAATTGAGACTAAAGGAGGTAGGTCATTAACAAGCTGCTCAAGGTCACACAGTCCAAAATCAGAACAGCTAAGCCTTCCTCTCTGCCTCCTCTTTTTTCATTCATTCGATGCTTCACAAAAGTCTCTGGCTCCGAACCAGGGCACCATGGCTTTCAATCAAATTGATCAGAACACAATTGATTCAAGTCTCTGAGAGCATGGGCCATAGGGTCACAGGCATGGGTTCCAATCCCACTGTTTCCTGACATGATCTGTGGTAACCTAACCTCTTAGAAGCTCCGTTTCCTCAGGAGTAAAAGTAGAAGTGACAATACCTCTAATACTCCCCTTGTGAGTTGTTTTGTTTTTTTTTTCCGGGGGGGGGGGAGCAGTCATTTGAAGGCTTTGTCTCAATTAGAAGTAGCGTTCTATGCTTCCGATTTCAAATGCTCTTATCTTATGGCAGTCGCTTTCCTTCTGTAGTGCCTGTTGTTGGGTGTGTCCAACCCCCTGGGATCTAGAATGGGAGCGTCTAGCACATCGTATTCCTCCTCCTCCTTGATTTGTTGGTTTCTTTTTCTTTGTAAAGTTCCTTCTGTATCCAATTGCTGGCTTTGAAGGTCAAGAGCTGCCTCTATGTTGGCTGGGTAAAGTTGAAGGCCAGCAAAAAGGAGGAGGGACCATTGAGGGGATGGACTGACACAGGGGCCACAACAATGGGCTCACACATAACAATAGGGAGGATGGCTCGGGACAGGATCCTGTGTCATTCTGCTGTGCACAGGGTCGCTATGAGTCTCGAGTGACCCGACAGCTTCTAACAACAACACAACAACATGTTAGTGTACATCTGCCTTCCCCACCAGGCTTTTGAGTCCGGCACTGTTGATTTGAGAGGCTATGCGGCCTCATCCTGTGTCATCCCATGATGGATTGTTGAGTGGAGCGTTGCCTTTCACAAGCATTTCATTGGCTGATTTTCAGAAGCAGAGCATCAGGCCTTTCTCCGAGATGCCTCTGGCAAACTTGAACCACTGATCGCAGCCAAACGTGTTAGTCATTTCCTGGTAAGCACGAGGGGGCTTAACAACGTTTGTTGAAAATTCCATTCTCTTCCATGCCATTTTCCCCACAAACTTTTTGAAGCACCCTTACATTTTCTAGTGCATTAGGAAGCCCAACCCCCCTATTCTCTGTTGAGTCCTGTTCATAGTGGCCCCATCCAAGGTTTCTGAGAAGACTAAATCATTATGAGGAATGACAGTCTCATCTTTCCCCTGAGGAGCTGCTGGTGGCTTTGAACTACCAATCCTATAGTTAGTAGCCCAGTGACTGGGAAGACCAAGCTCTCTCATCACACAAATCAGCTTGCACAGGTGCCCTTGCGTTTGTACTCTTCCTGCTGCAGGTTTAGCTACGATTCTCAGCCCTAGTGAAGATTGGGCCCCTGCAGCTCTCCAGTGGCCCATTAGTGCTGCCAGCACCCCTTTCCAGGGCTGGCACGACCTTCAGCCAGCAGAGCCTGCACAGAGATGCCAGAGAAAGGCTTCCGGTGTGAGTTGGCTGTGAGTCACAGACGGTTATGCATGCAGTGGAGAGAGGGCTGGCGGATGTCAGCAGCAGATGCTCCTTTGAAACTTGGTGATTCTGTGGCCTGGGAAGAGCTGGCAGAGATGTGGCCCCAAGGCAGCACTTCTGCTTTCTCAAGAGGAAACTGCAGTGCCTCGGGCCTCTCCACGTGCACCATGGCAGCGTCCAGACCGGCATGCCCTGCACGTTACTCACCGGAAATGAACTTCGGATGCTGCCCACAGGAAGATGACTCGCTCCTCCATCAAGATGCAGAACGCCTTCCTGAGGAAATGGTTTGAAGAGCTTAAATATTCTATTTCTTAGTCTGCTTTTCCTCTGATGCGTCCCGCCACTCGAATAGGAGGCTTTATCCACAAAAAGATCCACTTGTACAATCCTTAGAAGACTTTTGTGTTCACGCCAGTAGCAATGCTTTGCTTCCAGTTCCCACTCCCTGAGCGCTTCTGCAGCCCTGCTGTGGAGAGGACAGGCTTGTCAGTGCAGTGGGAAGGAACACAGTAAGCATGTGTGGCTTTTACAACTATGTGTTTGGGGGTGTGTGGGGGGGCGCACACATACCTAATAAAAACACGAGGCTCATATTTGTACTGAGCCAGCCTCGAATACAAAGCATAGCCGGCGCTTATCAGGCCTGAATGAGCAACAGGAAGAACCTAGGAGAAGGCAGGATGGAGGACCAGCCTCCAGCCACACTGCCACAGTCAAGCCAGGTTAGGAGCAGAAGGAGACCCAAGATCACAATCGGGGAGATAGGTTCATTTCTTTCTCATTCTTGAAGGAAGATGTGCCCGGAATAGGAAATATACATGTCCTCCCTGGGAAACGTTGTCCCTCCCCAGCAAGTGTCCCACCAGCAGGGAGAGAATCCAGAACCCAGCCCCCAGGGAAAGGAGCCCTCTCCCTCCCTCCCTCCCTCCTTCCCTCCCTCCCTCCTTCCCTCCCTCCCTCCTTCCCTCCCTGCCATCCAGTCAATTCTGACTCATAGAAGCCCTATAGGGCAGGGTAAAATGCCCCTGTTGGCTTCTGAGACTGTAACGCTTTGTGAGAGTAGTAAGCCTAGTCTTCCTCCCAGGAAAGGAGCTGGGGCGGTTAATCATTGTTCCAGGACAGGTGCAGGCACCATGGCTGGTTCTGGGCTCAGGGAAAGAATGGAGGTTGAGTCAAATGTTCTTGGATTGGACAGGGCAGCTTGTACCATGGGAAGAACGCGACTTGTGACTTAGAGAGAGAGAATAGAGCTAAATCCCAGTTTTGGTGCCTACTAGTTATGTCATGGTGGGTGGGTCCCTTCACTCCTTGAAGCCCATCTGCAAACTAATTCCTAGAGAAGCCAAACCAGGATGCTTATGCTAAGTTTATACAGCGAAAAGGAATATAGTAGTAAATTAGTCCACACGGTGGTACAGAGCTCAGTCCAACTCATTTTGTGTGACTGTTAACATACTCAACGTGCTTCCAATTCACGCAGCCACTCGTCCAAGGCCAAGCAAGAAGACAGTAGGAAGATGAAGTGGTGAGGTGTAGCATAGACCAGTAGCACCGTGTAGTGAAGCAGGCCATGATGGAGTCTCATGGGGCAGCAGTGAGAAGTAGCTGGCTGAGATGTAGTGTATGGAGTGGAGGCAAGACAAGTGGAGTTGGCCCACAGGGAGCAGGTAATAAGAGTTGTATGAACCCCCAATCAAATGGTTTTTTTTAAAAAGCCCTGATTCACTAACCCACCCAAGGGGAGGGTATTGTTTATATCTCCACAAGAAAAGAGGGACCAGACTTCAACCCAGTGTTCCAAGATGGGAATGCAACATGTCGAAGTGGAGTAGGGAATCAGTGGAGAGGTCTGGAGGGTCGGCCCCAATCCCAACTACTAAGTGGACACCTGTCCCTCCCCCAGAAGAATTTATTTCAAAGGACGGCATTGAATCTGCAGTTCCGGGAGAGAGAGACATATCTGATCGGAGCACATGGGAGCAAATGAAGGGGGAAAAGGAGAGAGTAGAGCATATCCTGGCTCACCAGGCTGTGAGGACAATGTTCCTGATTAGAGCAGCCAGTCCACAGAGAGGACCACATGGCCGACCCCACTATGAGACATGAAGCCCTTCACTGACCCATGGCCCTGCAGGGAACAACACCGGAGACACAGTGTGGGAATAGTGCCCGATCTGATCCCGCCACACTGAGGCAAAACACTAAGTGGGTGCAACAGAACAGCAAGGGACTGGAGCGGCGAGGTCCCCAGGGAATAATGAAGGTGGACTTTGGGGGCAGGGCATGGTGCCCCAACAGACTGGACTGGAAAACACTCCTAAAGGCCAACAAAACAGTCCTTGACCTAACTACAAGCTTTTCTTTCTTGTGTTTTGTTTTGTTCTTTTTCGGTGGTTTGTTGTTGTTGTTTTGTTGTATATTGTTGCTTGGTTTTGCTCTGCCTTATTTTTGTGCATGTTATTATCTCCGCAGGTCTGTCTAAATAAGATAGGCTGGATGAACAATCTGGAGGAGAAAACAATGGTGCTGACAGTTCCGGGGGGACATGGGAGAAGGGGAGGAGGGGAAAGGTAGTGGCATTAACAAACCCAGAGACAAGGGAACAGCAAGTGATCCAAATTGGTGGTGAAGAGGGTGTGGGAGGCCTGGGAGGGCATGATCAAGGGTAATGTAACCAAGAGGAATTGCTGAAACCCTGGTGGGGACTGAGCATGATAGTGGGACAGGAGGAAGGTCAAAGGAAATAGAGGAAAGAGCTAGGAGGTAAAGGGCATTTATAGAGGTCTAAATAAAGGCATGTACATATGCAAATATATTTATATATGAGGATGGGGAAATAGATCTATGTGCATATATTTATAGGTTTAGTATTAAGGTAGCAGAAGGACATTGGGCCTCCACTCAAGTACTCCCTCAATGCAAGCATACTTTCTTCTATTAAATTGGCATTCTATGATGCTCACCTTCCTGACACAACCGCTGAAGTAAGCAAATGTGGTGAAGAAAGCTGATGGTGCCTGGCTGTCAGAGGATATGGTGTCTGGGGTCTTGAAGGCTTGAGGGTAGACGGCGGCTGTCTAGCTCAGGGACAGCAGGGCCCACATGGAGGGTGCGTGCCAGCCTGTGTGGTCACAGGGTGCTGGGGTTGGGGGGGGAGATCAATTATCAGGCATTAAAGTATAAGAGATCATGTCACTGTGTGCTCACCTCCATGATGGGATCGCTGAGGACAGATGGGTGCATGAGCAAATGTGGCGAGGAGGGCTGATGGTGCCCGGCTATCGAAAGATGCAACATCTTGGGTCTTAGAGGATTGAGGGTGGACAAGAGGCTGTCTGGCTTGGAGGCAGCGGAGCCCACATGGAGGAGGCCCAGCCTATGTGATCGTGGGGTGTCGAGAGGATCAGGTATCAGGCATCATCAGAACAAAAAATCTTATCATAGTGAATGAGGGAGTGAGTGTGAGGTGGAGACCCAAGGCCCATTTGTATGCCACTTGACATCCCCTTACAGAAGTGTCTTGTAGAGGAGATGAGCCAGTCAGGGTGCGATGCAGCAACGATGAAAAATACAACGTTCCTAAATACTTCCTCACTCCTTCCCCAACTATCACGATCCCAGTTCTAGCTTACAGGTCTGGCTAGACCAGAGGATGTACACTGATGCAGATGGGAACTGGAACCACAGAGAGCCCAGGGAGGATGATCCCTTCAGGACCAGTGGTGTGAGTGGCGGTGCTGGGAAGGTAGAGGGAGGGTGGGTTGGAAAGGGGAACCGACTACAGGGATCTACATGTGACCTCCTCCCTGGGGGATGGACAGCAGAAAAGTGGGTGAAGGGAGACATCGGACAGGGCAAGACATGATGAAATGATGGTTTGTAGATTATTGGGGGTTCGTGGGGGAGAGGGGAGTGGGGAGGGAGGAGAAAGAATGGAGAACTGATGCCAAGGGATTGAGTGGAGAGCAAATGTTTTGAGAATGATAGGGGCTGTGGATGTGCAAATGTGCTTTGCACAATTGATGTATGTATGGATTGTGAAAAGAATTGTGTGAGCCCCTACTGGAATGATTTAAAATAAATAAATAAACATGGAAAATAAACAAATAAATACATAAACAAACAAATAAAGCCCTGATTTGTGGTAGACAGGGGACTGGTGCAGCCATCTCCGTGCGTCAGTTTTTTGCAAAACAAAAACAAAACAAAGACAAACAACAGCATGCCTCTCTGGCTCCATACACCTTACTCACCTGACCTCATTTTGTGCGACTTCTTTTTGTTTTTGAGAATGCAGAGGGACATGAAAGGACATCAATTTGATGACATAGAAGAGGTGAAGGAAAAAATGAGGGAGGTGCTGCCAGCCATCCAAATAGATGAGTTTGAAAAATGTTTCCACGAATGGAATTGCAGTTTTCACATGTGCATTAAGTGTAATGGAGAGTTCTTTGTAAGTGATAAGGTTGTTTTGTAAAAAAAAAAAAAAAATTAAATACATAGCTTTAGAAAAATAAATAAAAATTCTTTTTTTGGTACCCCTCCAATTTGGGGACTAGGCACAGTTAGATGGGTCCCTAGAATTTCTCAGTCAGTTTCTTCTCGGGGCCATGCCCTAAGCTGTATATTGCTTCCTTCGAAGCTACCAGGTTCCAGGTCTGAGGACATCTCCTGTGAAGCTTGGTTCAATGGACCAAAGAGGGGAACTTTGATAGAATTCCAAAAGAGTCTGGGTCAGAGCATTGGAGAAGGCACAGCTGAGACAGCCAACTTGACAGTGTTCTCCCAAATACGGTCTCATTTAATTTCATTCCTATGGTTCACGTTACTAACAACCAACTTTGCCTACATTGCCATCGAGTTGATTTTGACTCATAGTGACCCTTTAGGGCAGAGTAGAACAGCTATATTAGATGAGAAAGAGTATGGCAGCAGGAACACTTATTAACAACCTGCAGTATGCAGATGATACAACCTTGCTTGCTGAAAGTGAGGAGGAATTAAAGCACTTGTTGATGAAGATCAACGATTGCAGCCTTCAGTGTGGATGACAACTCCGTGCAAAGAAGACCCAAATCCTCACAACTGGATCAGTAAGAAACATCATGATAAATGGAGAGAAGGTGGAAGTTGTCAAGGATTTTGTAATCCTTGGCTCCACAATCAATGATTATGGAATCAGCAGTCAAGAGATCAAAAGACATGCTGCATTAAGCAAATCTTCTACACAAGACCTCTTTTAAGTATTGAGGAGCAGGGATGTTAATTTGAGGTCTCAGATGTGCCTGACCCAAGCTATGGTATTCTCCATTGCACTATGTGCTTATGAAACTTGGATCTTGAAATAAGGAAGACCTTACAAGAATAGATGAATCTGTAGTGTGGTGCTGGAGAGCAATATTGAAATTACCACGGACTGCTAAAAAGACAAACTGATCTATATTGGAAGAAGGAAGGCCAGAGTGCACCTAGAGGCAAGGATGGCAAGTCTTTGTCTTACATACTTTGGCCATATTTTCAGGAGAGACCAATCCCTGGAGAATCACATCATGCTTGGGAAAGTGGAGGGGGGGCTAGTGAAAAAGAGGAGGGTCCTCAATGAGATGAACTGACACAGTGGCTGCATGAATGGGTTCAGGCATAGGAACAATTGTAAGGAGGGCGCAGAACCATGCAGTGCTTTGTTCTGTTGTGTATAGGGTGGCTACGAGTCACAGCCGGCTTGATGGCATCTAACAATAACAACAACAGAGCTACTCCTTTGTGTTTCTGAGACTTTAAATCTTCACAGGAGTAGGCAGTCTCATCTTTGTCCTGTGGAGCTGATGGGTGTTGAACCTGACCTGAGGTTACCAGCTCAATGCATAATCCCCATGGCACTAAAAGAGCGAACAAAAGACCCAGTGGGGTCCCTATGTGGATATTAGTTCTGATGCAGTGATCTGAATCTGCAAAGCCATGATTCTCCCAAACCACCTCGATACCCAATTGGCTATCTTCTGAGGATCTATACTCAGTTCTTTGAGAGAGGCAAACAGTGACAAATGTGCCCCTGCCCACAACAGGATTGTCATCATAATTCTGCAGCTGCCATTGCTGTTGCTGTGGATCATCAAGTTCATAGGCACTCTTAACTGAGCACGAACTATGGGTACTTTATCTACGGGATCTTATTTCCCCTCTGCAAGTGCTTACAGTACAATGAATTGAATCCATGTTGCGGACAAGTAAGCACAGCCTAGGGTGGCAGTCCCAGGGCACACAGCTGCGAGCTCTCAGCAGTGCCCTGTTCCTTCCTGATGACATTCTCCTCCCCCCCCCACCCCCAATAGCTTAGGACTTACTGTGCAGTTAGATTAAGTCTAATTATGTTAAACAAGTCATGCATGATTCCCAATAGGATTCTGGTATAAATTTCCTACCCTTCTCCCACCAAACAATTGATGAACTCTTTAGTGGTCAGGGTGACTAATGGAATTGTTTGTTCTATTTTGGGTTAAATTTATACAGAATAGCAACTGTGATGACCAGGGTGGATGGGAGAAGCAGTACCAGACTCCTAAATGCTGATGCTGAAGCCAGGCTTCAGCCTTTTGCTTTTTTTCTCCTTTTAAAATTCCTCAACAGTTGTTCCCTATTTGGGGGGTTGGGCCACTTTATCTAATGTGTTGTGAGATCATTTTACAAATCAAGGTAATTCGTCCTGTTTATCCTTCATATGGCAAAAGAGAGAATCGGGGTGGTGGGGGGGGAAAGAGGAAGATTCTCAACAAGATGGACCAACACAATGGTGGCAACCATAGGCTCAAACATACCAACAATTGTGAGGATGGTGCAGGACCAGACAGTGTTTCAACCTCTTGTACATGGGGTCGGTGTGAGTTGGAATCAACTTAGAGCAGCAGCAACAATTTGGAATCTCTATTTGGAAATGGTATCTTGACTGTCTATATGTTCTTTTGGTCATACAATAAATGATTTGGTATTAGTTGTATAGGAAATGATTTATGTACTTAGATCTTAGCAGTTCACTTTACTTTCTGAGCTGTCTTTGATTTGTCAATGTAAAATTATTTTCCAATTTCAAATAATTGTAATACTTATAACTTTACAATTTATTTTGATATCCCATATTGCATATCCATCCTCATTGTTCTTACTAGTCTTTCCATGACTTCTCTTACAGGATTATTTTTTTATTTCTTTAAAAGAATTCTGCAAATAATAAACACATGTAGGTAAATGAGATAAGTGTCTTAATTAGGGTTTTCAAGAGAAACCAAACCAGTGAAATGTTGCCTATGTGAATAAATACTCATATATAAAACACATACGTTCACACACACAGGGAAAGAGTTATTTTAGGGAATTGGTTCACATGATTGTAGGGGAGTGACAAGTTCAAAATCTGAATCAACAGGCTGATGAATCTCAACAACCATCGGCTGGGTGATGGGAAGAATAAGGGAGTTCTGGCAAAATGTCTAGGTATAGTTTGGAGGCAGAAGATCCCCTAGGAAAACTCCATTTTTGCTTTAAGACTTTTGACTGAAAGCCCACCCACATTATGAAAGGCAATCTGCTTTACTTAAGGTTTGTTGATTAGTCACATGTAATTGCTTGATAAAAAGGCTAGACTAGGGTTTGACTAAGCAACTGGGCATCGTAATCTAACCAAGTGGTCACATATTATTAGCCATTACAATAAATATAAAAGAAAAGAAAAAAATTAAATGAATAGTGATATCATTTAAAGACTACTGATAGTAATATTTTATAATACTCCATCCCAATCTTTTCCCTCTGTGCACACATCTACAAACATGCACACATACTTTTTTTCTAACAATAATCAGGTCATGTTATATGTCTTCAGCTGGCTTTTCTGGAGAAGCAAAACCCATGAAGTTTATTTATGCGTGTGTGTGCATGCCATTGTGGAAACCCACACATTTGTAGAAGTGGATAAGTTCAAATATAGACAGATTCCATGACTGTGTGTTCAAATTAGTCTAGAAGCTTCTTCTGGCTTGTGAAGCTACAAGGGTTGATCAACCCAGGAGTAGAAGGAAGACCACAGACTGTTGGCTGCAGAGGTGAGTGAGGCCAAGAATGGCGTGTCAGATTGGCAGGTTGCTGATGACTCTAGGATTGAGTAGGCAACATGGCAGCCTGCTGGCTTAAATTCTAAGAATCAGTGGCCAATGAGCCAGATGCAGAATCCAGACTCAGTAAAAGGCAAGCAAGTTTTGCACAAAATCCACTTACTTGGAAGCAAACTACACTCCCAAGGAAAGTTATTTATTGCAGCAGCACTGTGATCCGAGTAAGGGTTGTGCCCTGGTCTTCTTACAACTGATGGCCTGCTAATAGCACATCCCATTATGGGGAATTCCAAAACTGAAAAGCAAACTCACTTCCATCAAGCTGATTCCAGTTTATAGTGACCCTACTGGACAGGATACAACTGCTCTTGTGGGTTTCTGAGACTGTAACTCTTTATGGGAGTAGAAAGCCTCATCATTCTCCCGAAGAGTGGCTGGTGGCTTGGAACTGCAAACCACGAAGTTAGCAAGTTAACCACGAAGTTAACTTGTAACTCCGCACCACCAGCACTCTTTGGAGAAGTACAAAGCACTGAGAATTCTGCTCAACCAAGTTGACACAAAACCTATCACTACACTAGAACATATTCCACCTGAAATTTATATTTGAAAAACCAAAGCAGTTGCTGTCAAGTTGGTTCTGACTGAGATCTTTTAGGGGCAGGTTATCAGGTCTAGTTTTCAACTTGTCTCTGGATATGTTTGAGCTGTCAACTTTTGGGGTAGTACCTAAATGCTTAAATGTTTGTGCCACCTAGGACCTCCATGGATGTATATACTTATTGCCATTGTGAAACACACAATACGTTACTAAGCCCTTCCTCTGTGGTTGGGCATGCAGGTTATTCTAGTATTTCATTCAAGCTCTTCATATTTATTTCTGTCTGGGTGTGAAGGAATCCTTTGGGCACCCCCTGGCAAGGTGATCCACAACTAGTATAAGAAGACATATACTTCAGCCTCTTGGTGTTGGGTTGGTGATATATACAAAACCTTTTCAGTGTATGCTTAAAGACTGCTTCTTTACACCTTGGAAAGATCATTCAGGTTTGACCTGGTATAAAGGAGATGATATCTTTCATTGTGGAAGATGTCTGGCATTGGGGTCAAGACCTGAATATCGAGAAGTTACCTAAACTGTCTGGATCTGTTTCTGATTCTCTAAAATCTAGGCACCCAGAGGGTTATAGTGGGACTAGAAGTGATAATATCTGTGAAGCTTGTAGCATTCACACAGTAAGACATTCAATGTAGATAAGATGGTCAACAACTGTAGCTAAAAAAACCATGTGGCCCCTCCACCTACCCAACCACATCTGCCCTCACCTTCCCTTACAAATATCAGGGCTCAGAAATTGGGAAATGAGATTGCTCTGACTTCAGAATCCCTGCTACTCCAAGGGGGTGGGTCCCTGGTCTACGTCATCAGAGAATCTTAAAATCTGCAGCCTCCAGGCCCTTCCCAGACATCCTCAATCAGAGTCTAGTTGATGGCTAGGTGATTGGAACGCAGAGTAAAGTCTGACAAGGTACTGATCTAGCTATCCTAGCCTCAAATTCATTTCAAGCACTAAACTCACCGTCACTGAGTCGATTCCAGTTCACAGTGACCCCATGAGGGCAGAGTAGAACAGCAAACCACTCTGGAAGCAGACAGTTACTGATTTCTCCCATGAAGCAGGAGGCTGGGTTTAGACTTGTAGAGCATTTTAACCACTGCACCACCAGGGCTTCTCCTGAAATCCATCACACAGGAGCCCCATACTCCTCATAAATCTCCAAGGACCTTTAGCACCATGAAGTGATTAAAGAAACTCCATTTTCACAACCAGATCGACCAGGACTTCAATCCCAGCCCTTATTATTAATGGAGAGACCTTGTGACAAATGCTTTCTAATTTCTGAATCCACTTTCCTCTGGTGCTTCTTCCTTGGAGTGTTATTAGAGAGAACCGGTGATAATACATGTAAGAAGTCAAGCACTGGAGTGACACAATAAGACCTGTGTCTGACTCTCAGCTCATGACCCCTTGTCCAGTTCCTTCTTATCCCTGGTCTTGAGTTTAGACTAAATAACCTCCGAGTCTTCTTTGTGTTCTAAAGCACAGTAACTACAAGGCATATGCCATTCAAATGAAAATACTGGAATTCTAATGATGACTCATGATTATAAGACTCAAGACTCCTACCTACCTGCCAAATCATCTGAACAGCCTCTCACCCAGGAAATACAAAAAGAAGGATATTTCATATGTGCCAGTGAATGTTTTTGCTTTGGAAGAAATAAGACACTCAAGGAAAGCGTTGACAGTTATTAGATTGAGTTTCCCTGTAATAGACAGTTATGGTGAGTGAGAGGTCCCTGGGGGCTTAACTGGTTGGGTCACTACTAACCTAAAGACTGGTTGTTTGAACTCACCAACCCAACAGTGTTGTTGAACTCACCATCCCAACAGTGTTGTTGAACTCACCAACCCAACAGTGTTGTTGAACTCACCAACCCAACAGTATTGTTGAACTCACCAACCCAACAGTGTTGTTGAACTCACCAACCCAACAGTGTTGTTGAACTCACCAACCCAACAGTGTTGTTGAACTCACCAACCCAACAGTGTTGTTGAACTCACCAACCCAACAGTGTTGTTGAACTCACCAACCCAACAGTGGTGCTGTGGACGAAAAGCCTGATCTGCTTCTGTGAAAATTACAACCAAGAGAACCCTATGGAGCTGGAGCACACAGGAGCTTGGCAGGAGCGGGAATCAGTCTGTCCCAGGTTTGGTTATACAAGGGGGTCTCCAAAAGTTCATTGGAAATTTTGTTAACTTTTCATTTCTTCTTTTACAGGAGCTTGTTGAAGTCCCCTCACATAGGGTGGGCATAGAGATGTTAAAAGTTGCATTTTTTCCCCCTGGGCCTTTGGGATACCAGTCTATGTTAGGCAGGGTTTTCTAGAGAAAAAAAACCAGGACACATATGATTTTATATATATTTATATAGCTAGATGTATAACATAAAAAATAAACAGCTAGTTAGTCTATAAAACAGTACAAATGGTTCGGTGCAACTCACTTCCATGAGTACCTAATACCTTGGCAGTACAAGTCTAGAGGGACGCTGGATACAAGTCAAGGAAGCAGACAGCTGAGTCCTCTGTAGAGCAATTCAGGCAATTCGGCCACAGGCAGCAAACAGCAAGGCAGGTATTGAACAGTCAGTCATATGACAAGGTCTGACAGTCCCTAATTCAAGCGATATATACTCCAGTAATGTGTCAAAGCAGGTCTTGAAGGACTCAAACTACAGTGACACAGTCCATGGGTTGGGTGTCTCACAGGTAGTATAGCTTGAAAGCTAAGGCAGCGAACCAGCTAAGGCAGTAGCATACTGGTCTGATCATCAGAGAGCAAGAGACAAGAAAGGCAAGCCTTGCTGAGCCATTTATCTCTCCAACCTTCAATTAATCCCACATGTGTTCATTGGCCAGGTTGGCACAATAAAGCTACCTATCATATTGTCGGATTTGAATTAGAAAGCTACTGGGTCATCTGGGGCTGGCCTCGCCTGACAAGTCCAAAGAGGAGGGGCCTCAGGGGATGAATTGACAGTGACTGCAATAAGGGGCTCAAACATAGGAACAATTGTGAGGATGGTGTGGGACTGGGCAGTGTTTCCTTGACTGTGCAGAAGGTCACTATGGGGCAATGGAACTGGCTCAATGGCACCTAACAGCAACACAAGATTATTCGGATCAGAATATGCTGGATTGGGGGAAGGGAAACAAAAGCACAACTTCTCAAAGTGCCATCCTAATCACTGGAAAACTAAACAAAAGCTCATCAAAACCCAAACCCTAGACAATTGAGAGCAATTGCTGCTTAGGCTTCCAAGGCTGCGACCTTCAGGGCAGCAGACTGCCACATCTTTCCCTGAAGGCGGCATTGGCGAGTTCCAGACATGGACCATGTTGGTGAGGAGTCCAGTACTTCATCACGGAGTCACCAGGGCTCCATCCTAATTATTGGCAGATACTTAGATTGATGTAAATGTATTGAAAACTGTAATCCTTTCCTGTAGTGACTAGAGTCTAGCCTTTCTGGTGGGAATATGAAATGAAGAAATTCCAAAATCCACTCAAATTAACAGGCTCTCTTACCCGGAGCCAGCACTAAGCAATATTGATTGTTGATTGAAAAGGAACCCTGATGTCACAATGCTTCAACACTGAGCTGCTAACCAAAAGGTCAGCTGTTCAAACCCACCAGCTGCTCCACAGGAGAAGATGTCTGCTTCCCCGAGGACGTGCTTTTGTTGTTTGGTGTCCGTTCAAACTCACAGTGATCCTCTGCTCAGGGTAAGGAAGCACTGTTCGGGCCTGCAGCATCCTCACTATCAGTGTATGTTTGGGCTCAGCTTGCTGTCGCAGCCACTGAGTCAATTAATCTCCGTGACCGTCTTCTGCGTGTCCACTGCCCCAAATCCTCTTCTTCAGCAAGCACAGTGTCCCTCTCCATGTTCAAAGTACACGAGACAGTTTCTGGCAAGACTTTGCTTCTAAGGAGCATTCTTGCTGTACTTCTTGCGAGACAGATTTGTGAGTTCGTTTAGCAGTCCATGGTACTTTTAAATTCTTCACTAGAACCACAATTTGAATCATCAACTGTTCTTCAGTCTTCCTTATTCAGTGTCCAACCTTCATATGCATGAGTTTGTTGGGAATATCCTGGCTTGGGTCAGGCACACCTCAGTTTTCAAAGTAACATCTCTGCTCTTCAACAGTTTAACTAGATCTTGTGCAGCAGAATTGCCCAATGCATTGCATCCTTTGATTCCATGTCTACTGCTTCCACGAGCGTTGACTGTGGATCCAATCCAAACGAAACCATTGATAACTGATTCCCTCGGGAATTCTATGAGGCAGTTCTACTCTGTCTCATGGGATTGCTAAGAGGTAGAATGGACCCGATGGCAGTGGGTTTGGTTTTGGTAGTTATGAGCAAGCTCTTAGTCAACTGCCAATTACTTGTGTTTGGGAATTCTCCTTCCTTTTACACCTTCCCTTTTGGGAAGTCAAACATGAATATCACATTGCTATTGTCAAAACTGACCACTGCTAGATGTTGGTCTCTCCAAACCAGACAACCCACATTCATCCAACATATAATGCCAAGTCCCAACACTGTGAGGAGCCTTGGTGGCCTAGTGGTTAGGCATTGGGTTGCTAACAAGGTGTACAGTTCCAAACAAACAGCCACCCCTTGGGAGAAAGATGAGGCTTTTTGCTATATACCATAGTAAATGAAGGAGGAAGTGCAGAGTGGAGACCCAAGGCCCATTTGTCGGCCACTGGAGATCCCCTCACAGAGGGGTTTAGGCGAGATGAGTCAGTCAGGGTGCGATGTAGTACCGATGAAGAATACAGCTTTCCCCCAGATCCTGGATGCTTCCTCCCCCCAATTACCATGATCTGAATTCTACCTTGCAGGACTGGATAGGGAAGAGGTTGTACACTGGTACATATGAGGGCTGGAGGCACAGGGAATCCAGGGTGGATGATACCTTCAGGGCCAGGGGTGTGAGGGGTGATACTGGGAAAGTAGAGGGCGAGTGGGTTGGAAAGGGGGGACTGATTACAAGGATCCACATGTGACCTCCTCCCGGGAGACGGACAGCAGAGAAAGGGGTGAAGGGAGATCCCAGATAGGGCAAGATATGACAAAATAACAATCTATACATTATCAAGGGCTCATGAGGGAGGGGGGAGCGGGAGGGAGGGGAAAAAAACGAGGACCTGATGCAAAGGGCTTAAGTGGAGAGCAAATGCTTTGAAAATGATTAGGGCAAAGAATGTACGGATGTGCTTTATACAATTGATGTATGTATATGTATGGATTGTGATAAGAGTTGTATGAGCCCCTAATAAAATGTTAAAAAAAAGAACTAGTTAGTAACTAATCAAAAAGCACAAATAAATGTTTTGGGATGCAGAAACCTTTGATAACAACAATAATCTCGATTGTTATTTGGTACTTTATAAATGACATCTTTTATTTTTATTATTAAAAAAAAAGAGTTACAATCTCTGAAGCTCACAGGGGCATTTCTACCCTGCCTGATAGGGTCGCTGTGAGTTGACATCAACGTGACAGCAGTGAGTATGGTCTTTCGGTTTGGAGCAACACTGCGCTGGCAGGCAGCAATTGAGTGTGAGCTCTTTCACTTGACGTATAGCTTGGGAGAGATAGGATCCCATTATCTTATAATCATGCATACAGATGGGACTGTCACTCTGGTAAGTGCAGCAAAAGTGCCAAGGCCCCTGTTGCATGCTATTGCCCGCCACCATGGGGTTGGCCCTGACTCCTGGTGCCCCTGTACACAATAGGCCAAAGCACTGCCTGGCCCTGCCCATTTCTCCCTGGTCAGCTGTGGCTCAGACAGATCATTGTGAGCCATGGGGTTTTCACTGGCTGATTTCTTAGGAGGAGGTTTTCTGGTCTTTCCCCCTGGGCTACCTTAATCTGGAGGTTCCACTGAAACCTGTTCAGTGCCACAGCCACAAGCTAGCCTCCACGGATGGGCAGGTGGTAGTTGTGTGTTGGGTGCTTGGCTGGGAGTGCCAGGTTTCTTGCATGAAAAATGAGCATTCGGCTGGACCACCAGTGCATCCCTTTGCTACTTAGGGACTTCTTACAAGGAGAGGGGGCCATGTCAGGGGAGTCAGGAAGGCCTTGCTGAGAGCATAATGCTTGGTCCTTAACATGCTTGAAGTTAATAGATGTTGGTTGAAGTATGGAAAGAAGTTAATTAGGCAAAGAAGGAAGGAACGACATCCTAGACAGATGAATGGCATGTGCGTGGACGAGCAGAGGGCTGGAGAGAGGAGAAGAGAAAGGAACATGACATACAACAAGGTGGCAGAGGCAGGGAAGATCTTGATGACTGATGATCCTGGATTCCAAGTCAAACAGACCTGTCTTCCCTCTGACAGTCCTAAGAAGACAATGGAAATTTTGAGCAGGAGCATGCGCTGGCCATATTGATGTTTTGAAGATTGTTCTAGCTGCAGTGATTCAGTTAAATTAAAAAATCAAATATCAGCATTAGAACCCTTTAACCCAGCACTGGAGATTACAAACACCCGTTAGCGCAGCATGAATGCAGGACCAGAAGGGGTGTTACAAGGAGATGAGGGTCAGGAGCTCAGTGACAGAGGACAAGGACAGGAGAGGGAGCGACTCGGGTCGCGGTTACACTGTTTTTCCATTAGTAGCTCTCTGGCCTTTCCTGGACTACTGTGACAGGGAGGGCTCCTGGCTGCCGCTCACCCTTCCTGTTATTTTGGTTCTTTTGTTGGATGCCTTTGATGCAAGTAGACATGAAAACACAGACTATCAGAGGGCAGAAGAATCATTCATCATTTGGGCACAGATCAGGGTTGAACAAAATGATGGACAGAGTTAATGCCATGGAACATTACATGCGAGGACCGCTGAAATGCCAAACGCTTCCTTACATACATGAGGGACTACAAAACGTTTGTGGGAAATGCCATTGTCTTTTCATTCCATTCTTCTGTGAACTTTTGAAGCCGCCTTGTATATTTACCAAAATTTAAAGATATTAAAACAACAACAACAATCATCTAGCACTACTGCTTAATACGCATATGAATATACTGAGACCCAGAAAAGTGGACTCCTTTGTGACAGATCTTCCGTGTGGCCCCATGCAGGGACTCGATCCTTGGTTTCCTAGTTCCTTACATCAAGCTGGTTTTCCTCCAATAAGGAGTCTAATCTTTGGTTGACAAGGAAACTAAAACCAACACCAAACCCACTGTCATTAACTTGATTCTGACACTAAGTGGTCCTATGTAAGGTTTCTGAGACTGTAAATCTTTGTGGGGACAGCCTCATCTTTCTGCCACGGAGAGGCTGGTGGGTTTGAACCACTGACCTAGAGGTTAGCAGTCTAACCTCTGACCCACAGTGCCACTAGGGTCCAGGAGACTCACCTTAAAGAGCATAGGCACTGGGACAGGCCAACCTGAGTTTGGACCCCCAAGTTTGCCCTTTCTTAGCTGCGTGATCTTGGACAAGTTACCTAATCCTCCTAAGATACAACTTGCTCACCTGGAAAATGGAGATGAAGACACTCACCTTGAAGTGTGGCTCTGGGGATTCATGTAAAGCCCCTGGACTAAGAGTGCTGGACAAACCACAGTGCAGACCTCAGTTAGTGCTTCCTTTTCTAGCCCCTGCTTCGTGTCCTCCCCTTCCTCTGTCTCTGAGAGATTCGCATGGAACTGCAGCAAATGGGTTTCTTTGGAAGGTCTTGGGTGGCGTGATAGGAATGTGTGTGATTCACGTTTCCTCTAAAATCCTGGCTCCCACACCGGCCTCTGATAGCCCGGGACCTGGCTCTGCACAGATCTCAGGAACTTTCCTGTGGAAACAACACCTTGAAACCAAAAGCAAAAGGAGCCCGAGAGATTTCTGCAGGAAGCGTATTTAAAAATGAAAAAAAAAAAAAGAGCCAAATTTGAAGGTGGGGGCGGGGAGAGCGAGAACTCAGGAGAGTTCCTTTTCTTTCCCTTCTTTCAAAGGACTCTGTTGGCACACAGCTACTTTCGTGTGTTCTCTGACTGAGAGGCTGGCAAGCAGCAGTCTTATTTTGAACGCCGATTGTTACTCCCGAGGGTGGTTTCTCTTCTTTCTTTCTTTTTTTTAACGCAGAGTAGATTGTTTTTAATATTTCTCGCAGACAAGTGGAAGCCGTACTCCTGCCACAAATGATTCATCCCGGAGAAATGATATATAAACAAGACTGCCTGCTTGGAAAGCGGATGGGAGGGCCAGTGAGTTCAGAAGGGCTTTTCAATTCCCATGCCAGCGAATGATTAAAACTAGTTCTCAAAATAGCAGGGAGGCTATGGAAAAGTTTTTGAATCTTACATCTCATAATTAATATCAAAGAAGACATTTCTTAAATTTCTAAGTAAGACCAGTTATGTTTGCATGGTAATGATGTACTAAGAGGCTGGCACAGATTTGTGATTTGTCCTGCCAGTCTCACGTGGGGACAAGAGTGCCTCTCTAAGTGGGTAGAGGGGAGTCGCATCAACAGGGACACAAGGCAAGGGAGGCACCTAGCCTGCAAAATTTAAGGAGGCAACAGGACAATCCAAAAGCAGAGCCTGTGTTTGCATGTCCCTGAGAATGAGTGCCTCCTTAACATTTATATCTTGGGTATCTCTCTTGCTTCAACCTGTTCTAGGCCCTGGAATTGAGCTGAGAATCAGGACTCCATCATTTATTGGTGGCTTGACCTTGGAGGCTCCAGGAATTGACAGACTCCCAAGTGAAATGTTTCAACAATTTAGCGTGACACTTGAAGTGCTCCCTTGCCCAGGCCAAGACATTTGGAAGACAGTTGTACCAAGAGACGGGAAGAGGTCTGTATTTGCTCGCATCGAAAAAATGGTGAGCTAGCCAAATGCAGAATTTATCGAACAATATCATTATTATCACACGCAAATAAAGTTTTTCCAAAGATTATTCAACAACAGCTACAGTAGAACATTGACAGGGAGCTCCCAAATATTCAAGTTGGATTCAGAAGAGGATGTGGAAAGACGGATATCATTGCTGACATCAGATGGATCATGGATGAAAGCTCAAAACACCAGAAAGATGTCTGGTTGTGTTTTATTGACTATGCAAATCCATTTGAATGTGTATATCTTACCAGATTCTGGATAGTGTTGAGAAGAATGGAAATTCCAGAACACTTCATTGTGCTCCTGCAAACACAATGACTGCAAGAAGCAATCATTGCAACAGATGAAGAGAATCCTGAGTGGCTTACAATCAAGAAAGATGTATCTTAGGGCTGTACGTTTTACTGTACTTGAGAAACTGGACTAATGAATAACTTGGAATCTGGATTGCGTAAGGCTTATTGACAACCTTGTTAATAGGCAACACAACCTTGTTAGCTGAAAGTGAAGAGGATTGACACACTTGCTGAAGAAGAACAGGGACTCGCGCCTTCGTTCGGGATGACGACTCAATGTACAGACAACCCAAATCCTCACAACATCTGATGGTAAACAGAGAGAGATCGGAGTTGTCAAGGATTCCGTCTTCCTTGGATCCACAGTCGATGCTGATGGAAGCAACAGTCAAAAAACCAAATGATGCATTGCCTTGGGGACATATGTTGCCCAGGATCTCAGCTGAAAAGTGGTGGAAAGCAAGGATGTCACGTTGAGGTCTGAGATGGACCTGACCCAAGCCATAGTATTTTCAATGACCTCATATGCATGTGAAAGTTAGACATCGACTAAGGAAGACCAGAGAAGAATTGATGCACTTGAATTATTGTGATGGCAAAGAATATTGAACGTGCCACGGATGGGAAAAAGAACAAACATCTGTCTTGGAAGAAGTACAACCAGAATACACCTTCAAAGCCAGATGGCTGGATTCCACCTCAAATACTTTGGACACGTTATCAGAGTAGATCAGTCCCCAGAGAAGGACATCATGCTTGGTAAAGTGAAGGGGAAGGAAAAAGAGGAGGGCCCCTGAATCCATGCATTGCAGAGCCGCACTGTGCTCCATAGAGCTTTCATTCTGTGAAATTTTGGAAGCAGATGGTCAGGTCTTCCTTCTGCCACATCTCTGAGAGAGTTCAAACTGCCAACCGCTCAGTTATTCACTGTGCACTCAACCATTTGTGCCACGCAGTGCTTCTTGATATAGTGCATGGCTGGTATAATGTAGCTGTTCCATTAAGTTTTCAGGACCTATGCTCCTTCCAGGAGCCCTGCTAGTGTGGTGGTCACGTGTTGGGTTGTGATCCACATGGTTGGCGGATCGAAACCACCAGCAGCTCCAAGGGAAAAAAGCCTGGACTTTCTATTCTCGTAAAAAGTTACTGTCTCAGAAACTCACAGGGGCGTTGCTATGTATCAGCATAGTGATATGTATCAGTGACAGTGATATGTTCCTCCCAAAGGAGGGGCTGGTGGGGCTGGTAGCCACAAGGTCGTCAATTCAAACCCACCAGCTGTTCTTTGGGACAAAGATGAAACTTTAGATTCCTGTAAAGATTTAGTCCTGGAAAGCCACAGGGGCCGTTCTACCCTGGGATTGGAGTCAGCTGCACGGCAGTGTGATATTCCTTCAAGCTCATTTTCCTGCTATCATTAGAATTGTCTTTATAGTTCATCATGGCAGTATTCATGGCCCAAGGTGGAGACATCCCAGTCCCACACAGCAGGATGAACAAAAGGACACGAATCATGTAAATATACTGACATTTAAAATTTAACAAAATCATAATAAAATGATGGATCAGATTATATATATGAACAATAAAAATGAATCTTTTCATTGAATTTTTAGGTCACCTCTAATGTGATGTTACACGCTATTTTTATCGATCCCACCCCAAATCTCCCCCTGAGTTCTTAGTTCATCAGGAATATTAGCGGTTGGGTCACCATCTTGCTCCCCACAATTGAGATTGGTTTCGGGATGAAGTCTTGTTATGGGTCCTGATGACATTTTTCTACAGCCTCCATGTGGGCAGTGGAAATGGTGGACAGAGTGGGGTGGTAGATTCTGTGCTGTTGGCCTGCCCCATATAAGTTTGATTTGGGAAAGTACCAGGCTCTATCGCTTGTAGACTTTGTGAGAACTGTCTTTAGCTAGGGAAAGGTAGAACTATATCACAGGCAAGGCAGAGAGCCTTCTCGCCTGGAAATTGTTTTTAAATATTTTTTATTGGCATAGACTTCACTTATCATAGTGTTTAATCATTGAATCATATTAAAAAGAGTTGTGTAATCACCACCACTATCATTTTTGAAAAATTTTCTTCTCATATTTATTGTTGCTAGTGACCCATTTTACCCCCAACCCCTAGGTAATTATAAATCCTGTTGCTGTCTCTACAGATTTACCTATCCTGGATTTCATACGCGGAAAATCATGCAAAAACACAAACAGGAAGTGAACAGCAACCACCGCACCACAGAGGGGAAAAAAACCTCAATTGACAAGAAAGCAGGAAATATTAAAAACTGCAATCACTTTAGAATGGGCCCAAAGGGAGAGCAAATGATTGGGTGTTACCTTATAACTGATCTGCACCTGACATCATCCGCTTTACAATGCTCAGCGTTTATTTCTTTATTACAGAGAGAGATGTGGTGGGGGACCATTCTCTTAAAAAAATAAAAAAGGCACGGAATTCGCAGAAAGTCCTTCCCAACACTACTAGGGTTTCTGTCCTTTCTGAAGCCTGGCTCTGAAGCTCTTCATTCAAATCTTTATGGCATCCTGTATCCGCTCAATGAACCTCTCTGTTTCTGTTGCTTGCAAACAAGAGCCCCAGTTGACGTAAGCAGCTACTAATATTTTTACCTAAAGAGTTGGGATTTTACGGTCGGTTGCTTACTTGGTTAGCTCAGCTCGTCTGGGCCCCGGCAGCTCCTGGCTGAGCCACTAGTGTTTCTTCCGCAGGCTTTGCTCTGCCCTGTTCCTCAGCCAACTATAAAGATATGAAAACCCTTAGTCATATGGTAGACGGGACGTAGTAATTCCTTCCATGTTGGCATTTTAATGACTAATAGGTTTGGTTTGGGTCTCAAGTCTGAGACCAACGAGGTGGTGAGTGAGTTTTTATGGCCTAGCAGAGACGTCTCAGCATCAGACTGAGGAATTACCTAGAAGGCACCAGTCTTAGGAGGGACGGGATCTTGGCTGTCTTGTGGCCCCATTTTATCCCTCGAATTAAAAGCTATACTTGTATGCATATTGTAAGGCCCAAAGGCTGCTTCCAGCCTAGTCAAGGGGAGTGCTAACCGCTCTCCTTTTATACAACAAGGGGATCCCTGGTTGTGTAGGGGCCATGCCTTGGGGTTCCAACAGCCTCAGAAGCCCACAGGGGAAGTTCTACCCTGTCCTATAGGGTCACTGCGAGTCAGGATTGATTCCACGGTAGTGAACTTTTTAAAAAGTTTTATTGAAATCTATACTTGTCCCCTGGCAAATGGTCAAAAAATATAGACTGAATGATAGGTCAGTAAACTAGAAAGTGGAAAATATGGATATTGAGAATGCAGAGAGGTTGGTTCTCAAAGGTGCTATGCTCAAAGAGTCAATGGGATGTTTGTGCTTTTTCACAATTTTCTTTTGAGTGTTCTTCTCTGCTAAGTTCATCTTTTAACCAGAGTCAACCTCAAGCACTCCTATAGCTGCCTGTCGCGTCCCCATCCTCAGTCACTGGAGTGACATCCTGTCTTGTTGCCCCCCTCTCCGCCCTCCCACTGGAGTGTGGTTTCCTTTGTTCACATTGCAAAGGTTAGACATTCCACTGCTGACCGAAAGGCGGTGGTTCAAATCTACTCCACAGCTCCTGGGGAGGAAGACATGACAATCTGCTTCTGTAACGATAATAGAACAAACACAAGCAAATAAGAATCCCCTGGGGCAGTTCTACCCCGTTACATGACTCACTGTGAGTTGGCGTCTGCTTGATGACACTTGACGACAGCAATCCCTAACCCAAGATCTGAGATTGTAAGGCTCTCTTCTAAGTCCTCCTCATTAAGACCAGAGCCTTGTTCCACGTTTTTGACAGGTCCCTGGGGTGCTGCCACCACAGTTAGGTTGCCTGAGTGATAAGTTGGTTAATTAAAAACATTGATACAATATCTACCATTTATTGTGTTAGGTGCTTTCAAGTCAGTTCTGACTCATCGTGACTGTAGGTACACCAGAAGGAAAAATTGCCTGGTCTGCACCATCCTCAAAATGTTTGACCCCGCTGTTGACACCTGTGGTAGTTACATAACCTGGTATCAATTTGGGACTTGAGAGGATGAAGAGTGAAGAGGTGGAGTCTAGTCTGTCAATTGGGTCATAGCCAATGAGGCCTCTTTGTGGCTACCCCTTGAGGATTCTGGGAATTCCTGTATTTCCTCCTTGGAGGTAGAAGACACTCTCACAGCTCACTCCTTGAGAGATGCTCTACTGACAAGACACATGGTACTATGCTGACAGACCACATGCCCTGGCAAATGGAGGTGCCATGTGAAGACCCTTGCCAGTGCTGAGATGCTTCTACTGCCATTGGATCCACAAGACTTCCCACCCACTGGCCTGTGATCTTCCTCCATTCGGCATCATTGCACGTGCTTCTTGAGTCTGAAGAGGACTTCATAGATTGGTATCAGACATATGGTTTAATATCAGACTTATGGACTAGATCTGGACTGGGCTAGGATGTTTTCTCAATACTCAATTGCTCTTGTATATAACCCTCTTTCTTATACACGTATGTGTCCCTATGAATTTGTTTCTCTGGTCTACCCAGACAAACACACAGCCACCGTGTCCCTCCATCTTGTCAAGGGCCTTCCTTCCTCTTTTGGACTGCCCCTCAGCTTTGCCCAGCATGATATCATTTTCCAGAGAGTGGTGTCTTCTGACAATGTGTTCAAAGTACCGGTGATCATGTCTTGCCATCCGTGGCTCTAAGGACGCTAGCTGTTTTTCTTCCCAGACAAGTTTGTTTGTTTTTCTGGCAGTCCATGGAACTACCATGGTTCAGCATTCTTCACCAAGACCACAATCCACACACACCGATTCTTCTTTGGTCTTCCTTGTTTATCCAACTTTCACATGCATCTGAGGCTATTACCAATACCAAAGCTTTAGTCAAACACACCTTAGTCCTCAAAGAAACCTCATTGCTTTTCAACAATTAAAGAGGTCTTACACAGCAGATTTACCCAATGCAATGCATCCTTTGATCTCTTGACTGCTGCTTCCAAGAGCCTTGGTTGTGGATCCAAGACAGAATCCTTGACAACTTCAATCTTTTTTCCTCTTATCATTGGCCTCATTGACGCAGTTGTAAAAATTTTTTGTTTTCTTTACACTGAATTGTAATTCATACCGAAGGCTGTAATCTTGTATGTGCATCAGCAAGTGCTTCAAGTCCTCCTTTGAGCAAGCAAACAAGCCTGTGCTTATCTGCAGATGGCAGGTTATTAATAAGCCTTCCTTCAACCCTGATGCCACATTCTTCTTCCTATATGCCAGCATCTCTGATGATTTGCTCATGCTGAAGGTTAAATAAGTATGGTGAGAGAATACAACCCTGAAGCACACCTTTTCTGATTTTAAAGCATACAACATGCCCTTGCTCTGTTCACATGACTGCCCCTTGATCCATGTACAGATTCCATATGAGCACAGTGTGCTGGGATTCCTATCTTTCCAGTACTATCCACAGTTGTTATGATCCACCAGTTGAAGGCCTTTGTATAGGCAATAAAACACAAGCAAACATCTTTCTGGTATTCTGCTTTGGGCCAAGATCTATCTGACATCAGCAATGATATCATTTGTTCCACATCCTCTTCTGAATCCTGCCTGAACCTGTGGCAGCTCCCCGTCAAGGTACTGCTGCAACCATTGCTGGATGATCTTCAGCGAAATTTTACTTGCATGTGATAACAAGGATATTGTTTGATAGTTTGAGCATTCTCTTGGGTCACCTTTCTTTGGAATGGTTACAAATATGGATCACTCCCAGGAAGTTTGCCAATTAGCAGTCTTCCAAATTTCCTGGTGTAGATGAATGACTGCTTCCAGTGTTTATCTGCCTGTTGAAACACTTCAGTTGGTATTCCATCAATTCCTGGATGCTTGCTTTTGGCTACTTTCAGGGCAGCTTGAATCTCTTCCTTCAGTACCATTGGTCCTTGCTCATATGCGATCTCTGGGAACAGTGGAATGTTGACTAGTGATTTTTGATGCAGTGACTTGGGCTTTTTCCATCTTCTTTTGATGCTTCCTGCATCATTCAATATTTTGCCCGTAGAATCTTCCGATATTGAAACTCGAGGCTTGATTTTTTTTCTTGAGTTCCTTCAGTTTAAAACATACTGAGCATAGTCTTTCTGTTTGGTTTTTAAACTCCTGGTTTTTGCACATTTCATTATAATATTTTACTCTGTCTTCTTGAGCTGTCTTTAGAAATTCTCTGTTAAGCTCTTTGACTTCATCACATCTTTCATTTACCTCAGCTACTTGTGATAGGTAGGATTATTGTGCCAACCTGGCCAATAGACACATGTGGGTTTAATAAGGTTGCAGCTTAATTGAAGGGCAAAGAGATAAATGTCTTGGCAAACCTTACCTCTCTGTCTCTTGTTCTCTGCTGATTGGACCAGTGTGTGGCTACCTTAGCTAGTTCTCTGCCTCAACTTGAGAGCTACACTACCTGTGGGACACCCAACCCATGGACTGTGTAGCTATAGTATGAGGTTCTTGCTTTTCCACATAGCTGGTGTATATATCACTTGATCTGGGGACTGTCGGACCCTGTCATCCAGATGACTGTTGGTGACCTGCCCAGCTGTTTGCTGCCTGTGACTGAACTGCCCATATTGCTCAACAGAAGACTCAGCTGTGTGCTTCCTTCCTTGACTTGCCCCCAGCAGCCCTCATGAGCTGAAGGACTGCCAGTGTATTAACTGTCTTATGGAAGTGAGTTGAACTAAGCCATTTGTACCGCTCTGTGGACTAATTAGGCTGTTTATTTCTTATGTTGTATCTATCTATCTATCTATCTATCTATCTATCTATCTATCTATCTATCTATATCTAGCTATCTATATATATATCTAGATCTATAATTATAGGTGTCCTGGTTTTGTTTTTCTAGAGAACCCTGTCAAGCACAATTGATACCAGGAGTAAGAGCAATTTTCAGAGTCTCTTCTGATGTCCACTTAGATGCTTTCTTTCTTTTTAAAGACATTTTGCCTTCTACATGTATGATGTGCTTGATATCATCCCACAACCATTAGGCCTTCTGTCGATCGTGTTCAGCGGTCCAAATCTGTTCTTTATTATGCATTTACAATAATCAAGTCTTGTGCAAAGCTCTTTAGTTTTGAAAAGTACTTACCATATCTCTAAGAACTGAGGGTTCTTATTGTGTCAAGAACTGCTAGTTAATTGCCTACCCAGTGGGAATGTTCCCTTTCTCCTGGGTTCATCATAAGACTACATTTCCCAGGCTTCCTTGCAACTAGGAAAGGCCAAAGAAATCATAATGAAGTTGCTGCGGAGCTCCTCTCTTTCTTTCTTCCCTTTTCCCTTCCTGTTTCCTCCTTTTCCTTGACTAAAATGTGACCATGACAGTTGGAAGGCACCTTGTGATCATGACATGACTTTGAAGAGGGAAGCCATTTGTAAAGAATGATGGGACAGAACCAAAGGAGGAGTCCATGTCCTCCTGTGTGTGGACCTGCCTTATTGCCCCTGCTATGGCTTGGATTGAGACCACATGTCTAAATCTGACCAGTGGGCTCTGAACTGAGGTGACACATCCCATTTTTGAGCTGAGGTGTTTAAAAGTCAAAGTGTCTGTCCAGCTCAATCTCCGCACACAGTAGCGTTCGTTGGCTGTGCCACAAAACAAGAGACCCCGATCCCCAAGTTCCTGAGTGTGCAAAGGGCTCTCGCTGCCTGCCTCAGGCATTCCCAGCTCACTGAGATTTCCGATGCTGATGTCCACAGCCTAGATTCACTTCTGACTAATAGGCTTCATCTTGTGGAGGAAGACACTGTGCTTCTCAGAAATCAAAGAGCTTGCCCCCATCAAACGGCTAGTAAGTACCCTGTTGGTTCCCATCACATGTTTTTTATCTGGATTCTTCCTCCTTTCTGTATGGTCCAGAATGCCTCAACCATAAGCCATGACACGAAAACCATAGAATTCCTTAGTATGTTGTAATTCTGTCTTGGGGTTCGTTTTGAGCCTGGCTGGTGGACTTGGCCAATACTGCACATGGCTGCCCAGCATCTAGCTCCTATATGGGAATTGGGTATAGGAACAACATTCGATGTTCATTTTCCTCACTGCCTTGCAGTATTTTCTGGTTCCTTTGCTTCGCAAGTGAAGAAAACTCGGGACCCGTGGCCATATACCCTGTCTGAATCACTCCATGCTGTGGGCTGGAACAACTTGCTCATGAGAAAACCTCGTGTTCTATTCCAGGGACCGTCACAGGGCCTGGAGAAGCAAAGAGACCTTTGCCGCAGAGTCTTTCCTTTAAAGATGTGTCCAGTCCAGGCTAACCTGTGTAGCCAAAGAAAGTGCCCAGCCCTGGGACGCGCCCACGGATGAACGTACAGTACCGGGCACGGCGACAGCTAGCGTACACGAGGCGGTAGTCTTTCCCACCCGGAGCGGTTCCAATGCCCACAGGAATGGCTTTTAGCAACATGATCGAAGGAGTTGTCTATGTTGGGCTAAGCGCTTTCCACAAATGAGCCCTTCTTCTGCCTTCCCAACGATGACATCCATTGCATGGGGAGTGAACGGTTTCTCAGAGAAGTTAAGACGCTAGCTCAAGGTCACCCCTCTAGGATTTTGTTTTTATTCACCACCGCTCTGCGCAAGAATATTAGACTTTCATCAGCATGCCAAATAACCTGGTGCTCCTGGTTAGGCGTACGGGTTTAGTCGGATCCCACAGTCGCCTTGGCTGCCTTATCCAGACCCAAGTCCACCTCAGCGCGGGTTTCTTGGAAATGCGCTGCTCCTTCCCGAGGTCTCCCTGCCTGCTGCGTTTTCATGTCTTTCATTCCTGAAAGACGTACTGGCCTGTAAACAGCTTCCTGGCCGCGGCTGTCAGAGCAGACACTCAGCACGCAGGCTTCCTCACCGGGTAAGGAAAGTGCGGGTACTTGGTCCCGGGTGCAGGAGGTTTTGTCCGCGGAGCTTCCTTCTCCTCCTTCCGCCGGCGAAGCTGGGAGCGCGCGCCTGCCCGCTGGTGCCGCCTGCCGGCAGCGAGTTAAGCCCCGGAGGGCGCTCGGAGAGAGGCAGTCATGAATTTGATCAATCCTGAGACTTTTCCCCCTCTTTCGAGACAACCATTTTTAAAAAAAGCAGAGAGAAATGGAATCGTTTTGCACAAAGAGGCCAAGCGTTCCCTCTGCCCTCTCTCATCAGTTGTGACATTCCTTCACCTTCAATACTTCCTTCTAAAACGATTTAGTTAGTTCAGCGTGCAAAGAATGGGGCACGGGGCACGCAGTCACACACCTGGGCAAACAGGGGCTGACGGATTTGCTGGCTTCAGGAACATCGGTCCAGAGACTGACTGTGATGCCGCAATGGGCACCCAATCCCACTCACGACAACCCACTGCAGCAGTCTGCAAAGGCATGCTGCCCTGCGTCTTACCCCTGCCCAAGAGGCCTGCCTCACTGAGCCTCTGCGCAGGAACAAGGCACGTTTGCAGACCCAGACTTGTCACACCCAGACCTGTCACACCCAGACCAGCCCTGGCCGCCAGAAACAAGCCACAACTGCGAACCTGCGCTCTTCGGTGTTTACAGTACAGCCCGTTCTCCTTACAACACGTAGCCAAGACTTTCACAGAGGCGCTGGCTGCGATCTGTGATGTAGTCGGGAGATTTCCGACTCCTTCCAGGTTTCTGCTGGTCCGTCTTAAATCCAAGTGGCTTGGCTGAAAGCAGTTTATAGTTATTTCTCATGCAAAATTGAACTTGAAACATCAGGGGCTGAAAGCCCAGCTGTAGATGGCAGAGAGAACGAAAAGCCCCCTGGGGTTGCCCACTCACCCTCCTTTAAGGAAAAGGGATTCAGGTTCCTCATTAAACCTACTATGTGTCAAGATATCAGTCAGTGAGGATGCTATTGCTGAGCTGTTAGACTTTCCCACATGTTTAAGGCTTTTGTTTTTCCTCTTCCCTGCCATCCCCATCTGCCCGGATGCCACCATCTCATTCTCTGTCCATCTCTTCTGTTCTTTGTAAGGGGCACTTCCCAAATCACTTTCTCCACGAAGTCCTTGCTGACCTCCTTCAGGTGGGCCACCTGGTCCCCGGGTACATTGCATTTACCTCTGGATGTTGATGTCATCAGATTTGGGTAGCAGGATCAATGTTTTAGTTACATACCGTCTTACCTCAGTGCTTACTGGGGACCTGGCACAAAGGAGGGATTCTAGTCACACCGAGTGAATGGATAGACTAACACCGTCTTCTGTGAGAGGAGAGGAAAGATGGTTCAGTCTCAGACTAGGACCCTAAGGCTTTAGGGCAATTTATGCTAAGAACTGAGATGCATCCATGACTCAGCTGTTAGTGTGTGACTGCTAGCTGAAAGGTTAGCAGAGCAAACCCAACCAGTGTCTCCCCAGCAGAGAGGCGTGGCCACATGTTCTGGTAAAAATTAATGTCTTGAAAATCCCATGGGGCAGTTTCACTCTGTCACATGAGGTTGGAATCAACTTGATAGTACAAAAAAACAGGCCAAGAACTGGTCATCATGTATCCACCGAGAGACGTCTTAAGCCATACGGTTTTTACGTGCGGTCTGGTCCTGCCTGACTCACATACAACAGAACAAAATGCTGCCCAGGCCTGCACCATCTGCACAATCGTTGGGATGCTGGAGCTCATTGTTGACATTGCTGGTCTACACAGTAGATATTCATGAACCTCTCTTGGCCTTTTATTTTTGCCATAGTGCATTTTCACTTACGTCTTATATTTATACCCAGTTCTCATGGCCAGGCATTTTTCAGAGTTCTTTCCCAAAACCTGACTCCTATGCATAATGATTCTTTATGGGGGTGTAAAATAATATTGCATGAGGGTAAGTGAACAAGTATTGCTTCTAGGGCTCCATGGTTTTCAAAGTGGGTGATACTGCCCTCCCCTAAGGGAGCTCACTCAGACGTTCCATGGGGGGTAGGGGGGGCTGCAAAAGCAGATACCTACACTTTATGCTGAATTATGGGCTATAGCACAAACATTTTTAATTGGCTGGAAAGCACCAGGCAGTTTTTCTTTTTCTCTTTATTTCTGGAAAGGGGGCAGCAGGCTAAATAAGTTTAGGAACGTGATTCTGTTTCACATATTGCATAGATTTATTCCAAACAAAACACATCTAAACGTGTCTCTGTGACCCACGGATAACTGCAGGTAAGTTATCTCCATACTTCAGCTCTTTCAGTGTCATTAGGAGGAGTCCTGGTTATGACTTGGGCTGCTAACTGAATGAATTGCCAGCGGTTCAAAGGCACCAGTCACTCTGGGAGAAAGATGAGGCTGTCTTCTCCCATAAAGAAACTCACAGGGATAGTTCTACTGTATCTTATGGGGTCGCTATGAGTAAAAATGGACTCAATGGCAGTGAGTTTGTGTTTGAGTTTTGGCAGGGTGCTTTCATGAATAAGGTCAAACCAAAGCAGTGACTTATGAGGGGATTTGTTGGGCTAGTTAAAGCAAGGCAAAGCAGTCAGCTCAGAAGGTTATGCAACTCTGTTTTGGGAACCCACAGGGGCAATCTTGACAGATGTCTTGAAGGACACAAGACAGTCATGAGGACTTAGTAGACATCTTTAAAACACAGAGAACATCCAGGAAAGTTACACCGAAGTTGGTTCCCTCTCCCTGCCCCCCCCCCCCCCCGCATCATGGCAATGTACCTCTGTATGTTCCGAGAAGTAAGGGCTATTCCATGAGGATTTCATTGGGAAACTTTGCCTCATCTGCCCTACAGGCCTGATCTTGCCCCTTCAGCCTTCCCTTTGCTCCCCAAACCTAAAGAACACTTCAAAAGTACCCCATTGGAGCTCCTTGATGTCCAAACTGCTGAGCTTACAGAGTTGAAGATAGTTCATAAAAGGCTTTCGAGTGCCACGAAGCTCATCAAGTATGTATGCCTCCATTCTGTGTGTGACATGGTACTAATCAAAGAGCATATAATTTCTTGGGGGAAGGGTCAGGGAGATGGACACACCATCTTCTGAAGTGCCCAGACCTACATGGAGGCTATGTTGAGAAACAATACCTTCTCATTTTGACATTTTTGTTTAATAAAAGTGTTCTAAAGTTTTGTAGCAATACATTTCGACTTACCCTGGTACATTATCATTGAATTGAGAAGCTCCTGCTGCAGGTACTGAGACTGATGCCGTAAGACTAACCACATAATAGAGGAAAACAAGGCTGGAAGGATCCATACTTGATGGGCTTCTTGGCATTTGAAAGTCTTTTCTGAACAATCTTCCGCTCTCTGTAAGTTCAGGGATGGCATGCGCCCAATCAGACCAATGAGACACAGTTCTGGAAGGAGGCAGGGGACTGTTATAGCCATCTTACCTACTCCTGGAGACAGCGAGTCAGGAGCTGCCGGGCACTCCTACAGGGAGAGTGAAGACGAAACGAACAACCCCACTGGAAAGCTGAGAAGTTGGGAGAAAGCAAAGCTTGAGGCTATCCTTTGAGCTCTGACTACAGACAGGCCTAGAGCTAGCTGGACTGATGGAGCTACAACTACATTTCAAGACAATGTCTTATTGGTTAAACTGGGATTTTTTGGTCACTTGTAACCATAGGATTAGTGAGTTTTAAAAAAAACACACTTACAATCTTAGAATTAGTAGTTTATCAATGCATGATTTAGCCTTTTGATAAGAAGCATCTTAAATCCTTATAACAACCCAACATGAATAGGTATTAGCTCTATTTTATAGTTGTGAAATGGACACTTGTTGCTAGTGACTATCGAGGCAGCCTTGACTCCCGGGATCCCATGTATTACAAATGAAATGGGGGCCAGCCCCGCACCATCTGCATGATCGTTACTGTGTTTGAATCACTTACTGCAGACAGTGTGTTGTGAGTCCTCTCCAGCCTATGTAATATTCTATTCCTGATCTACAAGATTATCCCGGCTTGATTTTCACAAGTTTATCACCAAGACTTTCTTTCTAGTCTGGCTTCGTCTGAAAGCGCGTGTGAAAACGATTTGCCATGCTGGTTTTTGAAATACCAGTGGCATAGCTCCCAGCACCCGAGACACATGCAAGTCACCACACGGCTGTCAGACCAAGACTTAGAGAGGGGAATGCGTTATGCTAGCTAGGAGACGATGGAGTTAGACTCACTACCGTATTGCCATTAAGTGGATGAGAACCCTTTGGGTTCTGAGACTTTACATCTGTACGGGAGCAACCAGCCTCATCATTCTCCCAAGCAGCGGCTGGTGGGCTGGACCCACTGACTTTGCATTTAGCAATGCTTTCTGGACAGCACCACCAGGGTTGCCATGATGGAGTTGGAAGCGGAGATTCAGATCTTAGCTACTGCACTGTCTCCTGGGTTTGAGCATGTAGTTGGAGAGTGGTAGCGTGTTCCTTTCTTATGTTTCTTTATCTTTTCAGGCAGGTCACCTTCAATTTCTTTCCAGCCCTTCCTCAATAGTCCTAACCCACCCCATCGTTTTGCTATCTCCATCCCCTGATCATCAAACACCTTGACTTCAAGCTCCTCCAGGCAACAAGCGCGGAGAGCCCAGGGGTAGCCATTTTCCTGTCACCAGCAGGGGGCTGGCTGAGGTGACCCCTGCATGGTCCTCTGGCCAACTTGCTGTGGAAGTCATTGTCCCTACTTGGGACAATTATTGGCTCCTTCTTCCTTTTCTGGCAAGACTCATTCTCAGAGGCCTCTTTGACTGCACCCAGGGCAACCCAGGCAGTAGGTACCCCGCTTGGATAAGGCATTCCAGGGTCTGGGCTGTGTGCAGCTGGCTACATTTGAGCCCCTGCCTTTCTCTGACTTCACTTCCTGAATGTGCTGACAGGCCTGTGAGCCAAGCCAAACAGGTTCACAATGCCGGGCCTGCCGAGTATTCCCCTGCGAGTGCAGCTGGGGAAACAAAACTTCTCCAGCCTGCAGAGAGGACCTGCCGGCCCTTATGTGACCAAGAAGCAGGCCCCCAGGGATCTCGTTGAATTTTAATGGGAAACGTTTCCCTTTCAACTAAGGTAGTGTGTGTAGATGGGAGAGGAAAGACAGAGATTGTGTGTGTGTGTGTGCGTGTGTGTGTGTGTGTGTGTAAGGAATGGGGATTCCTGATCATTGCTTTTGAAGTGATATGTGTCCCTGGATGGTGCGCAGCAACTACCTAAAGGTTGCTGGTTTGAATCCACCCAGCGGCCCCGGGAAGAAAGGTTTGATGATTCATTCCTGTCAATATTACAGCCAAGAAAACCCTACGGAGTAGTCTACTCAGTAACACACGAGGTCTGAAGAGTAAGAATCGACTAGACCGCAGTGGATTTGTTTTGTGTTATGTATGGGGTCCCCGTGTTACCCTTCTATGCTAGTTGTGGTTGGCTTCATCTTATCAAGGGGTGCACAGAGGCTTAGCGATGTTAAGAGACTTGTTCCACGCTCCACAGCTACACCCAGCAGAGCTGAGATATAACCCGGGGTCAACACCTCCAGCACCAGTGCACTTGCTCTAGCTCAGAGGATGACAGTGTCGTTTGACGGGTAGCGAGGGATGGAAGCAAAGGCCCTGATTTTATCCCCCTCACTGCCATCAGGTTGATGCCGATTCATAGCCACCCTATAGGACAGGGTAGAACGGCCCCTGTAAGTTTCTGAAACTATAACTCTTCGCAGGAGTAGAAAGCCCATCTTCCTCTCAAGCAGCCGCTGGTGGTTTTGAACTGCTGACCTAGCGATTAGCAACCCAACTGGTGTAGCCAGTATGACATCAGGGCTCCTTGATGTAGTGTTACTTTTCTTCTCTGAACTTCAGTGCCTGCACCCACAAAATGGAAAGACACATGCTTGAGTGGTAAGCATGTCATGAGGCTCAACTGAGACATAACGTTATGGGGCAATACAGTTCAGGAGAAGGCCACTGGCAGACAGTGCCCCTTTTTGGGGTCAGAGAGTCCTGGGTTCAACTTGTGTTCCCAATGGTTCTATGATCTTGATCAAGGTTTAAGCCTTGATTTCCTCATCTGTGAAATAGAATCCTGATAGTTGCCTCATAAATCCTAGCCCAGTTCCCGGTAGGTAGCGGAAGCAGAACAAATGCTATCTAATATGGAAATCATGCTGTGTCCATTTTATTATGCTGGTGGTTAGCACTGTTGGGTCCTACTGAATTAGTTAGGATAGGTGTGCAGTGCTGGAGTTTCTAGGTAGTATAAATGGTCTACTTATAGGCTGCTACCCCAAAAGTCTGAGTTTGAGTTTACCTGGTAAGCCACCACTGAGAAATCCAGCCATCGAAAACCACTGGGAGGACAGCTCACCTGTGACGCACAGGAGGTCAACATGAGTCAGAATCACCTCACTGGTGACTGGTTTGTTTAGGTAATGGCACCAGAAGAACAAACAAATCCATCTTGGAAGAAGTAAATACAGCCAGCATGCTCCTTAGAATCTAGGATGGCAAGACTGCATGCCGTCAGGAGAGATCAATCCCTGGAAAAAAGGGTAGCATGCTTGGTAAAATGGAGGAGCAGTGGGCAAAGAGGGAGACCCTCAATGAGATGGATTGCCACACCGGCTACACCCCTGGGCTAAGACATAACAAAGTGAGGAGGCTGCAGGGCTGGAAAGGATTTTGTTCAATTGTACGTAGGGGCCCGATGAGTCAGAACTGATTAGACAGCACTTAACAACAACCATAACAAACAACTCTCGAATTTCAGTGTCTTGAAACAACAGAGGTGTGATTCTTGCTTGTGCACGAAGTCCACCATAGGCATGATGGAGAGGGCGCTCGGATTTGTGTCACTATCATTTAGGGACCCAGGGTGCTGGGCACCCCATCTCTAGTCTTCCGCAATTGCTAAGGCATTGAGAATGGGGTATTTAAATCCCGCTAACCTCAAGGCTGACATCTGGATGTGCTATATGCCGTTGCTGCTCACAGTGTGTTGGCTGACACACAGCAAGTTCCCACTCAACTGCGTGAAGTCAGAGGAGTACAGTTCTACTTCTTGTCTAAGAGAAGGAACTGGAAATATTTGGTGTAGGGTACAAATGACTATGCCACTCATCTAAGAGCCCCTTTCCTTCTTTATATCTTTCCTACTATCAGAGCTTGGATTTTTATCTATTTTTAAGATCTATTTTCTTGTATTCATCTTCCCATGTGCTTAGAAAATGTTGATCCTATGGTAGAAATCGTGACTTTAGCTCAACCATGGTGATCTCATGTCCCTCACTGGCAAGAAGTATGGGTGTAAATATGTGACTTGCTCCTATCCAATGAGTCTCAAAGGTTTGGAGGTGGGGGGCATGGTCTTTTGTGAAGGAATTCTACTGCCAATAAAAAGAGCAGGATGGAAATGAACCTACCTTTGGGGGATAATTATGTTCACCTGTCATGCCAGAAACCACCACAGCTACCTCCGTCCATAGAAGGGTTCACTTGACAAGTTGAGAATGGAAAAAGGAAAAGATGGAAAGCACCTGGGCCCATAGTGACATCGTGGAGCCAGTGTATTGGCCACCACTGTCTAGGTGCTGAGTTTAAGTCGTGTCTTTTCTTATTGGCTCCGATACAAATGCTACTGGAGCAAACAATTATATAACAACCATGAGCTCACTCACCTTCTCCCAAACTTTTAGACAAAGTCAAGCAAAGTACCTCTCCTAAGCATGAACCAAGAATGAAACAATATATTCTGGAAAAGATCAGTCAATGCCAGAAAGCGATAGACAGGCAGTCCTGGGGAGATTTGAGAAATGTCCAAATTCTGTCCAGGTGACCAAGGAAGAGTTATAATAAAAGAAGGCAGCAATCTCATCAGCGATTTGGTAACCAGATTTCCTGAAGCAATAGTCAGATATGTGTGTGTGTGTGAAAATGTGTGCTACCCAGCATACACCCCTTACACACTTTTTACACGTGTAGTTTCCGCATGGGCAATGACAAAGGCTACATACGTGTCAACATAACAACAGAGGTGACACATTTGTCACCATTCCCACGATTTCTACCGATATTGTGTCACTACCATTCACTTAGACTCTGCCCCTTATAGGGGCATCTGTACATTAAGTTTATTATTATCAATTTGTTATCCTATAAATAATTCTTTAAAAGAACACACCACTCAAGATAAATATTCTTTATTACTTGAGCTACACTGTTAAAAATGGCTTCATAGGATAATATTAGTTCAAGGTTGAAAAGTTGTTTCCAGGTGAGAGATTTGGAGATTTGCCTGGTCTCAAAGGAGCCAGTAAGTCTGGTTTCCATGACCATTTAAAGTTCTATTTCACATTTCCCTCCTTTTGATCAGGATTCATCTATTGTATCCTTGACCAAAATTGTCAGCAATGGGCATGAATAATTTTATCCAGTCTTGTGCCAAAGGAGAAGGCTGTTCAAGGAGCCTCCTGGTAGAACTGTAACTCACTTCCTTCTTTGATTCTTGGGTCGTCTTCTTCCTCTCTTGTTCCAAGCAAATGGAGACCAAATATTGTATCTTGAATGGCTGCTTCTACAGGCACTGTTATTGTTATTTTTTAAGTGGGGTGTGCAGAAGGGTAGGCACCCTGGTTGCACAGAAAAATTGGATAATAAGAAATGGCCAGCCCCACTGTGAGACACGACTTCCCTCACTGACCCATAGGCCTACAGGGGACAACACCGGAGACACAGTATGGGAATTGAGCCCGATCTGATCCCGCCACACTGAGACAAAACACTAAGCGGGTGCAATAGAACAGCAAGGGAATAGAGCGGCGAGGTCCCTAGGGAATGCCGAAGGTGGACTTTGGGGCCAGCGTATGGTGCCCCAACAGACTGGACTGGAAAACACTCCTAAAGGCTAACAAACAGTCCTTGAACTAACTACAGCTTTTCTTTCTTGTTGTGTTTTGTTTTTTTATCATTGGTTTGTTGTTGTGTTGTTGTATATTGTTGCTTGGTTTTGCTCTGTCTTGTTTTTGAGCATGTTATTATCTCTGCTGGTCTGTCTAAATAAAATAGGCCAGATTAACAATCTGGAGGAGAAAACAATGGGGCAACAGTTCCAGGGAGACATGGGAAAGGGGGAGGTTGGGGGAAAGGTAGTGGTGTTAAAAAACCCAGAGACAAGGGAACAGCAAGTGATCCAAATTGGTGGTGAGGAGGGTCTAGGAGGACTGGTGGGGTGTGATCAAGGGTAATGTAACCAAGAGGAATTGCTGAAACCCTGGTGGGGACTGAGCATGATAGTGGGACAACAGAAAAGTCAAAGGAAATAGAGGAAAGAGCTAGGAGGTAAAGGGAATTTATAGAGGCCTAAATAAAGGCATGTACATATATAAATATATTTATATATGATGTGGAAATAGATCTATGTGCATATACTTATAGGTTTAGTATTAAGGTAGCTTAAGGACATTGGTCCTCCACTCAAGTACTCCCTCAATACAAGAATACTCTCTTCTATTAAATTGACGTTCTATGATGCTCACCTTCCTGACACAATCACTGAAGACAAAGTAGGTGAATAAGAAAATGTGGTGAAGAAAGCTGATGGTGCCCAGCAATAAAAAGATATAGCATCTGGGGTCTTAAAGGCTTGAAGGTAAACAAGTGGCCATCTAGCTGAGAAGCAACAAAGCCCACATGTAAGAAGCACACCAGCCTGTGCGATCACGAGGTGTCGAAGGGATCAGGTATCATGAATCATCAGAACAAAACATCATATCATTGTGAATGAGGGGGGAGTGCGGAGTGGAGACCCAAGCCCTCTTTATAGGCCACTGGACATCGTCTCGGGGAGGACACAAGCCAGTCAGGGTGTGATGTAGCAACAATGAAAAAATACAACTTTCCTCTAGTTCCTAAATGCTTCCTTCCCCCTCCCTCCACTATCATGATCCCAATTCTACCTTACAAATCTGGCTAGCCCAGAGGATGTATACTAGTACAGATAGGAACTGGAAACACAGGGAATCCAGGGCGGATAATCCCTTTAGGACCAGTGGTGAGAGTGGCAGATACTGGAAGGGTGGAGGGTGGGTGGGTTGGAAAGGGGGAACCGATTACAGGGGACCCTCTCATGAAGATTCCTGAGTGCAGTAGTGACAGTACAGGTAGATAGGAGGGGCAAACGCACTTTGTAAAATGTAAGTATCTTAACTGGTTAGTACAAATCTTATCATGCATCATTTTTCTTTTTTGCTTCCTCCACCCCAGACCATCTTTGAACTCCTAAGCCATACCCACATCTCTTTCACTGCAGGGTCTTCTGGAAGGCTCTCCCACAACTCTTTGACTCTGATGCACTCTCAGTCATTTGACAAGTCTCAGTTCCTGTGTTTCCTCAGAAAGGCCTTCTTTGTCCCCAGTCCAATTTAAAGAATTGTTCTTTTTTCTCTTTTAAATATTTCATTCTTCACTGCACTTGTCAAAATGTATAAACTCACTGCCATTGAGTTGATCTGGCTCATAGTTACTCTGAAAAACAAGGTAGAATTGTCCCTGTGGGTTTCTGAGACTAGAAACCTGTACAGGAGATGAAAGCCTTGTCTTGTTCCCTCAGAGCTGGCAGACGGGTTTCAAACAACTGACCTTGCAGTTAGCAGCCAAACTTTGCAGTTAGTAGCCCAACGCATTACCACTGGGCCACCAGGGCTACTAGGTCAAAGTGTATAATCATACACTTATTTGTATGTCTCCTTGTTTACTGTCTCTTGCTAGTAGTTGCTGTCAAGTCAACCCCCTCCCCCACCCAAACACACTGCAATTTCATGCACAATTACAAGAATCTCCATGTGACCGCCTCCCTGGAGGATGGACAACAGAGAAGGGGATGAAGGGAAACGTCAGACAGGGCAACATATGACAAAATAATAATTTATAAAATAATTTATAAATTATCAAGGGCTCATGATGGAGAGGGCAGTGGGGAGGGAGGGGAAAATAAAGAGGACCTGATGACAAGGGCTTATGTGGAGAGCAAATGCTTTGAAAATGATGAGGGCAATGAATATACAGATGCGCTTTACACAATTGATGTATGTATGGGCTGTGATAAGAGTTATATGAGCCCCTAATAAATCATTAAAAAAATAAGATATGCAAACTTCCATTGGAGATGGGTGGTAGCTTTTCATGAGGTGCTTTGGCCCAGGATCAAACCCGGGTTTCTTATGTGGAACGTGGGAATTTTGCCACGGAACCCCCAAAGTCCCCACCTATTTCTCACTAGATGTTAGATGCCAGGAGGACAGGCATCTGGACACTCTCCATTATGTTCCCTAGTGTCTGACTCAAAACTCACCACCATCGAATCAATGCTGACTCATTGAGACCTGAGACTATGACTGCTTATGGCAATAGAAAACAGACACAAAGGAAGAATTCAATCTTACCTGCCGAACAAAATGGGGGTCTATGCATATAATTTATATGCATTTTAATTAATTTAATTTATAATTAAATTATAATTTAATAATTTAATTTTCCCAATATAATTTAATTGTTGTTGTTGCTACATCAGAGGACTTGTGTGGTTTAGGTCATTAAGTCCCACTCAGCTTAATCCATTCTGGGTGACGTGCTACTCTTTCTGGGAGGCCTGACTTAGGTACTAGTCTCCTTGAACATCTGTTTATTTGAGTAACCTGACACTGAGAAGGTGGCATCTGGCTCACTTTCTAAGCTGACGTTTACTCTGAATGTCAAATCAACCTGTGGAGAGGAAAGCCTGAGTGTGGGACAGGTAGCACAGATGAACATTGAGTTCCCCAATATCATTGGTAGGACTGGCAGAAAGTTGCTTAACAAGAAGTATGGGATGCTATGGCTTGACCAAGTCACCTTCCTTCCATTTCTCCCCCAATCTAAGACTACTTGAAATGCTACCCAACTCATTGCCACTGAGCCCCTCTGGACTGATAGTGACCACGTCTAGTGTTTCTGAGACTGCACATCTTGGCGGAAGAAGTCAACTTCATCTTTCTCCTGTGTCGATGCCAAAGGCATTCTAAAGTAAGTGAAAATCTCTTCTCTGGTATTTCTTTCTTTACCCACTCTCCTTACCACCAGCCACCCCCTTACTCCCACCCCACCCAAACTGATGCCAGCATAAGACTGTCTATATTTCTACTCTGTTTCAAATCCTTCCATAATTCTCTATTATCTCTAGACAACAACCAAATGCTTATCATGAAATAGAGGTTCCTTCCAATCTTGACCCTTTACAATTTTTCCTGATTCATGTCCTCCCACTTTTCCTTTTACACCTTAATTTCTAGGTGCTCTACACAGCTTCCAAAACCTAACTAGTGACATCGAGTCAATTATGACTCATGGTGACCCTGTAGGAGAGGTTAGAACTGTCCTTGTGGGTTTCCAAGACAAACTCTTCAGAGACATGAAAAGCCTTATCATTTTCCCTCAGAACTGCTGGTGGTTTTGAACTGCTGACCTTTTGGCTCACAGTTCAATGCTTTAAGCACTACACCATCAGACTCCTCCTAAGCAGCTTACCTGCCCCGAGACACACCGTGCGTTCTCATGCTTCTCTGCCTTTCCTTGCACACAGTGCTTCTCACTTATTCTTCTGGCCTGGCGAGTCTCACTGGATTAGTGCAAAGTATCATCTTTCCTGAGGTGGCCTTAGACTAGTTTCTGCTTATCTCTGTACTCAACAGTTTCCTTGACAATTCGGATTGTATTCTACTCACCAACGAAGCCCCACAATGTAGCCTAACTTAATAAAACAACAGAAAACACAGAAAAAGATGAATCGCTATTGCGTCAACTTGGACTCACGGGTAGGTGAGAAGATAACTGTACTCCACAAGGTTTTCAGTGACTAATGTTTCAGTAGATTACCAGGCCTCTCCTCCTAGTCAGCTTGGGGTCACTTCAAACAGCCAATCTTTCAGTTAGCAGCTGAGCCCATTGGCTATTCGACACAGACTAGCAGAGGGGCTTTAAGGACAGTCCAGAGGAATGCCCTTCTCTGGCGTGTCTAAGGGGAGACACTACCTAGTCTAAAATAAATAAGTAGGGCTAGATTCCAGGGGTCCTTGTGGCATAATGGATTGCATGTTGGGCTGCTGACTTGAAGGTCAGCAGATCAACCCCACTAGCCACCCCAAGAGTGATAGATGGAGCTTGCTGCATCCACAAAGATTTATGAGCTCACAAACTTAAAAGGGCAGTTCTACTCTGTCCTTGTAGGGTCATTATAGGACACAACTCCATGGTGGTGAAAGCACGCAGGCTACAGTCTTGAAAGATATTTACACTTGACCCATGTGGAGGTGAGGGGTGAAGTCAGGACAGGGCAGACTAGAAGGCAGTGATTGGTCCTTTGGTCCATCTGATGCCCAGCCTCTCTAACATTGAGAGGAACTTGTCTCTGTCAAGCAAACTTTGGATACTGACTTCTGGCTCCCTGAAATACGTCTACGTTTGCAAAGAGAAAGTCCCCTGTGCCATTACGAGTGGTAGTGCTGGTTGTTTTTAATAAAGCCACATCTGGTATTGTTTTTTGTGCCTGCCTAATGGTACACATATTATCCTTCCTTGTCTCCTCCCTCCAAACCCAATGCTCCAGGCAGAGCAGTTTGATATAAGAAGACAACCATTTGCATTAATGGAAGAGAGAAGCGAGGTTGTGTGTGACTGCAAGAAGCATGACTTTGGTAACACCTAATTGCTGGTAGTGGAGAGCTAACTAGTTAGACTCTGATCTGCATGGGTGGCAGTTTGAAACCACCAGCAGCTCCGAGGGGGAAAGACTGGGCTTTCTAGTCCTGTGAACAGTTCTGGTCTCAGAAGTCTCCCATCCATCTAGAGTCGTACAAGTCAAAATAGATGAAGCTTATCTCACAAGAAGAAATTAAGACCTCGGGTTATTTTAAGGAGGGTGTAAGCTCAATTGTTCACTTGGCTGCCAAACAATTATGAACCACGTGCCAAGCAGTGTGCTAGAGATCTGGCGATACATAGATGAGTAGGATTGGGTTCTGGACAGGAGACGTCACTATAATACATTTCAGTAAATACTATCCGAAAAGTTTTACCAAAAGGTTATGGTTGCCTGAAGCCACCGAGTCAATTCTGACTCCTAGAGAAGCGATAGGACAGAGTAGGACTGCCCGTGTGGCTTTCTGAGACTGCAACTCTTTACAGGAACAGGCAGCCTCATCTTTCTCCTGCACAGTGGCTGGTGGTTTTGAATCACTGACTTTGAGGTTTGCAGCCCAACTTGGAACCCACTATGCCACAGGGATCCTCAGTGGGGGTTTATGAAAATTGGATTCAGTAAGCTTTCAGTAGAAGGTAAATCTTGGGCAAAGTCCTATGTCCTGAAAAATCAGTAGAATGAATCAATTGAACCAGAAGGAATGATATTTCAGACAGAGGGATGAGCAAACCCTAATTCATAGGGGAGTGAAGGAGCATGAAATTCAAATTTCTGATAGTAGGTGTTTATCCATTCAACTCAGGGCTTATTAGCTTCGGGTTTTGAGTCATGGAACACTGTAAGAACCAAATAAAAGAGAATGATCTCTTCTAGGAAAGTGCACACACTCAGGCACACATTGTGTAAACAATTACATGGAGTTCATGAACCCGCTCAATAGACACAGAATATTAAGAATCCTGATTGAATTATTTATTATATATCTTTTTCGCATGACTCTCTTAAATTTTTAAAATCATTTTATTGGGAGATCTTACAGTATATATCTTTACAGCTAGGGAAACTGAGAGAATTAATGATTTTATTGCCAATGGCTTCATCCTCTCCAACTCTCAGTGTCACCCAAAGAAGAACTCATTCAATGCCTATAACAAAATTAACTATTGAATAGAAGTAATTTCCTAATTTCTGTCACCGAAGCTTTCAGGCTCTTCATTAAGTCCATCTGCTACAATTGTCCCTCGCTGCCCCCCTTCCCCCACTACTCCTTTGCTTAGAGAATGGTCAACATTTCAGAGATATGCATTTAGAGGGTTAGTTAAAACTACCAAATATGGGAAAAGCCCGAGTTTCAAAACTGTTCCCTCCCCCCCCCCTTTTCTCTAATTTTTAAACACTTGGGACTAAAGCAAACTGGGGAGGGGTGTGGCTTTTCTGTACTGCGGTGTTGTCTGGGCTTAGTCTACCTTTGCAGGTAATTAATTCCCCAGCCTGCTTATTTTTTCTAGTTGGCTCTTGTTTAGCTTACACAGAGCCCCACCCCAAAGTGCTTTATTGTCCCTCTGCTAACTATTCCTACATATGGTCAAAATCAACGTACCTTCCGGGTTGCTGACATCGGCAAATTCACTGTTTGGCAAACTCGACTGCTTCCAGTAACTCTTTGTGCAAGAAGTGTTATTACAGTGGGATATCTCTGAGAGCTAACTGCACCATTTCTAATCTTGACTCCTGGATGTATTCCTAAGGAGAAACTCTTTGTCTATAAGGATTTGCAGTCACAGGCAGAGATATTATTACTGCTCCCAGACCTGTTGGGTTGTAGAACACTGCTAACGAGCAAACAGCTCTGCCTCAATTAGTGGTTTGTGAAATATTCCTGGATATCAAATTGCTTTCGCTGCCTGATAATCACACTGGCTCTTGGGATGAAAAGCAAGCAAGCAAAAATCGTTCCCTTGTTGAGGATTGCCTTGCTGATCTTTGAAGTTCTGCCATCAGAATTTGCTTGCAATGTCCCCAGAGCTGAGGTTTGATTGACTGATGTACTCATTGTGTGGATGTTCATGTTTTCTCTGGCCAATCTTTCCCATAGCATCCAGTTTGCCCTCTTTTGAGAGTGATTCTATATTAATTATTTAAACAAGCATTATTTTAGAAACAAGTTAAGAACTATAAAAGGATCCCAAACGGTAAACCGAAACTTCTATACTAGTATTTTCCCTAGGCATAGGTATTTATTGCAAAAAAGATTCGATATAACACTTCTATAGCATTGTGGCTTATGGGACTAATGATATTGAGAGGGTTTCATCCAGGTAAACTGTGACTACAACTTCTGGGTGAACTTCCTAAAGTCTTTGCTTCTTAATTACTAATTTTAAGTTGCAGTCATGTCAATGTCGGCAACTGAAAGAAAAAAAAACAAACAAACCCATCACTTCAGTACATAGACAAGCCCTGGTTAGGAATTTCAGACGTAGGCCAATTCCTGCTTGCCCTTTAATGTCATGTAAATTTGCCCTCACTTTGACATGATTGGACAAACCTCTTTCTGCTTGTCACAGACGCTTCATCACAATCACCTTAACTTGCTGTGTGTGCAGCTTTCAAATCATTGAAAGGACTTCAAGCCTTTAACTGGACTGAAGTAAATCTAAATAGGATGCTCTAATCCACCTATTCCCATTTATCTACACACTCTTAAGGGCACTCAAGCAACCTGGGAACTGGCCCCATACAGATGGGGCAGACAACAATAGTAAAGGGAAGGCAACTCGAGATGTGTCATTGGTAGTTGAATACATTTATTGTGACAAGAATGCTGTTATAAATATGCATAAGCAAGGCCATCTTTTCTTAATCTAGGAATTGTTCACGATTCCAAATTGGCAGGATACACCTTTTGTAAAATCTGCTACTAGTTGTTTGCTTCGAGAATATGTCTCTAATGTAAAATCTCTAAGATTATAAATGGTCACAGCACATCCCACTTGATATGATCTAAAACTCTAATGAAAGTGTTGCTTTCCCAGCAGGACAGGCCCACTCCACAGACAACCTGCCTCTCCCCAGCTCCTGGAAACACACTGTCCTCCGGTAAGCAATTCCACGGAGAAAGTTGGGGGCAGGGAGAGAGTATAGCTTGATGATAGCATCAGCCACAGTGTTTTCTAAAGTCCAACAGAGAATAGTTTTTACTGCTCGGTGGTAAGCAGCGCTGAGACTGAGTTTCATCCATGCCCTTAACTCTCTTACCACCACTTTTATCTATAGATAATGCAGAAAAGAGGTTGAGGGAGTACTTTTTCAATATTTTATTGTATTTTCTTAAATATCCTTTTCTGGAATTTTCAGAAACAAAACATAAAAAAATTATATACTTTATTACAAATGGTAAACTCAGAGTGCTCCAAATCTCTTATTTACAAAACAACACTGGGCAGGACACCCAAACAAACAAACATGAAATAACTTACAAAGGCCTGAAGCTGTTTATTGACAGTAATCAGCTTTCATCAAATTAAAAAATATATATATGTACATACACTGTTAACGAAGGCAGGCCAGAAAGAGTTCCTCTGTAGGCTCAGCTTCCCTCTCGCAAAACCGCCCTCCCGCTTCCCCTCCCCCCTTTTGTGTTCTTAAGGACTACTACAGAAGCAATCTACAGTCTCTATTGCAGCTTGTAACCCCTCCCCCTCCCCCCTTTTAATACTGAATGAGATCGAATGTTAGGTCCATGCAGTTCTTGGTCAATGTTACAGAAAAAGTCTAACGTTCCGTTCGCGCGGCGGGGACAGCCCGTCTGTAAAGCGGGGCGGCCCGCAGGCTGCGGCTCCCTGGCTCCCTGCCAAGGGAGGGCGCGCCAAGTCCTTCCCACTCGTGCACACTGGGGGCGCCGTCAGGACGCAACCCAGTCCAGCTTGGATACCCTTGGCTTTAGTCCTCCGACACTGCTCGTCTCTCGCGCTCGCCCTCTGGCAACTTGTCAAGTCATCAAGTCTGTCTCTCGGTGGTGTGTGTGTGTCTCCGTTTCCCCTCAACCCCCGACGGTCTCGCCTCAAAACGTTTGCAACTGCTGCGTTAGCATGAGTTGGCACCCGCTATTAACGTGGTTCATGACTTTCTGTTTAAGCTGTGCCACCTGTTCCCTGAGCATGTTGGCAGTGGACGCCAGCTCCGAGTTCTGCGCCTTCAAGGTTTTCACTTTTTCCTCCAGCCGGGCGATCCTCTCCAGCTTCCTTTTCCGGCATTTGGAGGCGGCGATGCGGTTCCTCATGCGCTTCCTCTCGGCCTTGATTCGTTCCTGGGACTCCATGTCGATGGGGGACAGGGGCGGCGTCTCCCCCGGCATCTCCGGCACCGTCTGCGGCTCCTCCTTCAGGGCCTGCAGCCGCGGGTGCTGCACCGGGATCTGCTGGGGCAGGTGGTGGGGCGGCGGCGGCGGCGGCGGCTGGGGCTGCGCGGGAAAGGCCAGGCCGCCCGCGCCGTACGAGGGCGCCCCGCCGCCGCCGCCGCTCAGCGCGCCGGGGTTGAAGTTGCTGAGGTTGGCGTAGACCGGCGGCTCGCTGTGCAGGCTGCCGCTGAAGCCGCCGCTGCCGCCCGCCACCGAGGCCACCGCCGGGGCCACCATGCCCGCCCCGCTGACCGGCTGCGCCGCGGACGTGACGCTGGGCAGCGTGTTCTGGCTGTGCAGTTCGGCCAGGGCGCGCACGAAGCCCTCGGCGAAGCCCTCCTGCTCGTCCGTCACGTTCTTGGGGCACAGGAACTGGGTGGGGGTCGGCGTGGTGGTGATGTGCCCGTTGCTGGACTGGATGATCAGGCGCTCCAGCTCGGGCGACGCCAGCTTGAGCAGCCCCACGTCGGGCGAGGTGAGCAGGTCCGAGTTCTTGGCGCGGAGGTGCGGCTTCAGGCTGCCCACCGGGTCGGCCAGGTTCAGGGTCATGCTCTGCTTCAGGATCTTGGGGTTGCTGTAGCCGTAGGCGCCGCTCTCGGACTGGAGGAAGGAGGCGTTGAGAGCATCGTCGTAGAAGGTCGTTTCCATCTTTGCAGTCATAGAACAGCCCGTCCCTTCTCGTGGGGTGTGTTGGGGCTGGGCGCACAAGTTTCGGGGCTGCAACAGCGCGCGGGCCAGCGGGGGACTCCCGCGCCTCCCGCGGCCGCGGGCGACCAAAGTTTCTCTGGGAGCGCGCGCGCCCGCCGGCCGGCTCGCCCCGCCGCTCCCCGCTCACTAGCGCTCTCCGGGGCGCGCAGGGTTAAGACGCTGCCGGCACCCGTCCAGGTCCGCTCGCCCGCGCGGCCCCGCTTTGAAAAGTCGCGGTCACTCACGGAGCGCTGGGCAGGCGCCGCCGCTCCTCGGACGGACTCGCTTCCTGGGGGCTGGCGGCGGCTCTCCCGGCGGGGCCGCGGAGCGGGCGCAGACCCGGCGGCGGGTGGAGGCCGCCCCGACTCCGGCGACGGTCCCCTCCTCTGCTGCGAAGGGGAGGAGGGGGCGCCTGGTAGCCGCGGCTCGCGCTCCCCCAAGTTCGGCAAGCCCTGCCCGCGAAGCTGGGCGCGCGTCCCGCCTCTTCGTTCCTCTCCCGGCGCCTCTTTCCTTCACCGCCGCCGCGGCCGCTTCAGGAGGAGGAGAGGTTTGCAAAAGTTCGCTCCGGGACCCGGGGCCACTGGTCCCCTCTCCTCTCGGCTGGCAAAGTTCGTGGCCGCTGCCGTCGCTCGCCGGATTTCCCCCAGCCGGCAGGCAGTCTCCGCTCTCGGCGGCTGTCAGCGCCCGGGCAGCGGTGTTCTCCTCCCGCGGACAGCTGGAGAAGGGGCTCGCCGGGCGCTCCCCCAAAACACCAGCCCGGAACCCACAGGCGCTAGCTCTCAGCAGTTGATGAGAAGATGGAAAAGAAAAGCTTTGCAGTTCAAACTCTAGTGCCTTCCTGACAGACTCTGTCTGTCCGTCTGCCTGTCGGTGAGTCGGAGTCCGCGCGCCTCCACTCCCGCCTCGCTGCTCCGGCCACACTCAGTGCAACTCTGAGCCCTTATCCAGTCCGGAGCGCAACACTTATCTGCTACCAGTCAACCCCTAAAAATAGCCCATGATGTCACCCCACGGCCTTCCCATTGGCTCGTGTCGCTCTCTGGGGGGCGGGCCCGCCCGTCGCCATGGAGACCCCACCCTGGCAGATTCTTCTCCAGGCCCGCGGAGGCTCACGGGATGAGGTAATGCTCCGCTGCCCTCCTACAGTTGGGCCCTTCTTTCTCCTCCTCTCCCCTTCCCCCTCCGGTACGGCTCCCCCCGCCCCTCTCCCCCAACCCTCCCGGGCCCGTCTTTCCCGGCCCGCCCGGTGCATTGTGGGCTGACGTCTTGGGGTTTGTCTGTCTAGTGACGGTGGCTGCGAGAGCCGCGGACGCAGCCAGCCTCTGACGGAGGCGGGTTCCAATTGAGGTTTAGGCCCCAGATGCGGGCGACGTGGGAATCCGGGAGGCTGCGGGGCGGGCTGGTGGTCTGGGGTCCAAGTTGCGGAGTCGTGTGCGGCGTTTCCCAACTTGGGAGGCACGGAGTCGTCTGAGCGCGTCCGGCAGCGGAGCGGGGCTCGGAGTCTGGAGAGCCCGCGTCGGCCACCCCCCCTCGCACTTCCGGGGGACAGGAGCGCCGCCCTTAAAGGTGGCCCTGTTAAGTCCTCTCGTGGCGGGTGAAAGTGGGCTTAAGTTTAGGGCCGATCGCCTGGTGTGTGTGGGGGGGTGCCCCTTCTCGGACCCCAAGTTGACAACGCTCCGAAGTTTGTCGCGGTCAAGTTCATAAGCGACGGCACCCCTCCGAGTCTGGTGGGAGCGCCCCGAGCCGAGTGATTCGCTTTGCTTGAAATCGGGCGCTCCGCTCGGTCCCGGCTGCACTTCATCTCACCCTCCGGGACCCCAGGGGAGAGGGTGGAGGGAATTTACAGTTTGGCCTCGGAGGTGAAGTTTTCATAGGGGAAGAATTAGGCGGTAACTCAGCTTCCAGTGGGGAATAAGCATTTAGGGAATCCGAAATCCTGAGGATCCGAGTGATCCTCTCCTAACCCCCTCACCTAAACCCCACCGCCCCCACTACACCACACACACACACGCGCGCGCGCGCGCGCACACACACACACTCACACTCCACCCAGATTTGCTTCGGGGGTGGGTGACAAGTGCCGAGAGCCGCAGAGACTAGGACCCCCCAAATCATACAAGGATCCAGGCGTAGAATCCGAACTTAAAAGTCCCTGGCTCCCCTCCAAGCGGTGGGCGCATGCACTGTGCCGCCTCTAGGCAGCGCCAGACACATAGAAGTGGTTCTTGGTCGCGGTTGTTATTTATCCTCCCCGCCCCCTCCCTCCCCGACACGTAGGGACAAGATGTATGGTGGGAAGAACTCAAGTTGGGACCGAGAGTTCTCCCCGCGCTGCCACCGCAGTGAAGTGAGCAGTCCGTGAACTTTCCTGTGCCTCACTTCTCCCGTCTGCATGTTGCCTGGTGAAATCTCCCACACAGGAGCCCAGGAATGAGCAGAGCATCTTGCCCCAGTGAAGGTGGTGGTCGCCAAGCCACCACTGCCTTTTCTCCCAAGTTTCTCTAGAGCAGGATGGACTGGCAGGGTGCAAAAGTGTATAGGAGCACTGTGTGAGGACAGTGAAGAGCAGGTGAAGTTTAGGGTTCAAAGTCAGTTCTATTCCAGGCCTTCTGACTGGGACAGGAGGTTGAAGTCCCTAGGTTCTTAATCTTTTCTGCATCTGAACTTGGGGGAACTCAGCTTTAAGGTACTTGTGGCAGAGTCAACAGCAGACAGCAACTGGTGTCAGTGGGCACTTCACCCGCCTTTTATCTTTATTCTTTCACACAGCAGAGGGTAACTGGTTACTGTGAGCCAGGCACTGAACTGAGACCAGTGGGAGCTGGCAGGAAGGGCAGGGATAGAATGATGGCAAGCTCCAGTTTCTTCCCTCAAGGAGGGGACATTTTCCTCTACACGATTGCCTTGAATTATTTTCTGTTACAACTGGGAGTTATTCCTAATAATTTTTGTCATAGGAATAAAAATGCTTCATGTATTAAACAGTTACTATTTGCCTGACCTTCTCCTGAGCTATTTAAATATGCTTCTTCCTTCCTATAAATTCCTTGAGAAGCATATATTCCTATCGCCTGTATCAGGCATATGAGGAAATAGGCCCAGAGAATTTTAAAAGGCTGCTCAGGTCAGACAGGTCCTTGGAAATTGACCTCAGTGGTGTATAGTAATACTTACTCCCGTATTGTATCTTGGCTTTGGTAAACATTCTAGTGAAGTCTCCACAGAGGAAACGGGGCTGTGGGAGAGTGGGGAGTTGTCTTGTCAGATCCGCTGAATGTAACTCAGAGCTCTCCTATTCAGAATCTTTAAGACTCTGGACTTTGGATAAATATATATCTTTTGCCTAAGAGTTCTGTGTGTTCCTCTCTGCCTTATGTGATTTAGTAGGCTGATTTTCTCCTTATGTTGAGAAATGCCATATTTCATCCCCTAAAATAACAAATCTGTTCATGGTAATGGCCCTGTGTGGAAGGCTGCATTAGTTTCCCCTGAGTGGAGGAGATGCAGCCCTGGTGGCTCAGTGGTTAAGTGCTTGGCTGCTAACTGAAAGGTTGGTGGTTCAAACCCTCTAGCTGCTCCATGGTAGAAAGAGATGGCAGTCTGCCTCCCTAAATATTTATGGCTTTGGAAACTTCGGGGTAGTTATATGCCCTTTAGGATCACTATGAGTTGGAATTGACTTCACAGCAGGGGGCTTGCTTTTGGGGGGAACAGTCTCCTTGCTTAGGAGGGGCCTTTCACACTGTAAGCCCTGCTCTCTTCAGCCTCATCTTTCACTCCCAATATCATCCAGGAGGGGCTGCGTTTATGCAGCCGTAATTAGCAACCCTAACATCTCAGGAAGAAAAGAAGCCCTGTGAGCCACAGGGGCAGCCCTTCAGAGCTACTAGCCTCTTGGAGGGAAAAGATGAGATTCTCAACTCCCATGAAGATGTACAGTCTTAAAAACCCACAGGGGCAGTTCTTCTCTGTCCTGTGGGTTTGCTATGAGAATCAATTTGATGGCAGTGAATGAGTAAACTCTGTGGCCTTCTCTGAGTTGCAATGAAAGTTTAGTGCTTGCTCAGGCGGCTTGTCCAGTGTGGGTCTGCTGGGGAAATGCTCACAGTAGTCCCTCAGATGGAAGAAGGCTTCGTCCTGATGCATACCTTCTCATGATCATCAGTGGGAGCAGGGCAGGCGAGGGTAACAGCGAGAGCTTGGTAACTTATTCTCTTACACTGGCTCTCAGCACATCCACCTGGAAATGACACACATCACTTCTGCTCTTATGTCGTTGGCCAAAGCAAACCTCACAGCCCTGCCTAACTTCAGATCTTTTTACCTCTGACAAATAGTTTGAAAGGGGAGAGCCAGGAATATGGGGGAACAGCTCTAATGACTGTTTCCTTTTCTGTTCACCAAATTCTCTTACTCTTTTCTCAAGGAAGACACAGCCTTAATACTCAGTTACCGTATCAAGATCATGGCCCATAATCTCTGGACGATGGGTGGTAGACTCCAAATCAGGTCCAGATGTGACCCTTCTCCATCTAAAGGCAAGGATTGATCTTGCACATCCTCAAAATTCTTTTGGGTCCTCGGAGTGGACAGTTGGGGAACCTCTCCTATCCATAGGAACCCTGGTGGCACTGTTTGGTAAGTATTGGATTGCCAAGCATAGACTAGCAGTTCCAACCCACCAGCTGCTCCTTGGGAGAAAGGAAGCTATATACCCCTGTAAAGATTTTACAGCCTTGGAAACCCTATAGAGCAGTGGTTCTCAACCTGTGGGTCATGACCCCTTAGGGAGTTGAACGACCCTTTCACACGGGTCGGCCCAATTTATAACAGTAGCAAAATTACAGTTATGAAGTAGTAACGAAAATAATGTTATGGTTGGGGGGGGGTCACCACAACATGAGGAACTGTATGAAAGGGTCATGGCATTAGGAAGGTGGAGAACCACTGCTGAAGAGGGTCACAATGAGTCGGAATCAACCCCAGGGCAGGGGTTTGGTTGAGTTTGGGCCTGTCCACCACCCTAACTAGACTTTGTTCCTGCTCCTCAAATGTAGCTGCTCTAGTCATTGTTCTCCATGGCTCCCCCTGAGATGGTGTCTCTGAGAGAGTCTTCCTTTTCGACATGGAAAGCAGGCATTGGGAAATACGCTTTTAAATATGCTTTGGAAAATTGGGGGGATACAAGGTAATACAAAGTCTCAATGTTTCTTAATCTAGGCTGATAATCTTTTGGCAGTACTGCTACCATAAAGATGTTGTAGGCTTCTTGCCTAATTCTAGGAGTTCAGTGTGCCAATTGCCACACCCACAAATCTTTTTTGGATGCATTTCTGTGGTTTGACAGATTTCTTTGCTCTCTCACTCTTGTGCCTGGCTCTCTCTTTTGACTTAACTTGGAGAGCTTGGATGTTGGTAGGAGAGTTGCATCTTTCTGCCTTTTCCCACAACGTAGTCCACTTGAAGCATGCGGGGTAAAAAAGCAAGTAAGCAAGCATACACGGGGTAGCATCTTCATGTCGCTAGATATTTGAACAATAGGTTTGAAGGCCATACCCTGGACTTGAGGCTGGTTCTAATTCATGTCTTCTTGCTGAAAACAGCTCTACATTTTTTGTTTTACTATTTGGGATTGAGGAACAGTTGCTCCTTCCAACCCTACAAATCCCTGAATTTGTACATTGTCTTTGTTTTCATTGATTCCTGCTTACAAACTGGTCAATTATTTTCTGAGCCCATTTTTTGTTTTTGCAACAATGTTCCAAATGCAGCCAAATGCAACCAACAGACACTCCTAACAGCCAGTTTTACAGCCATCTGCATGAGTTCATTGGGTTCTTGATCTGAGCCTACATTATCACAGGTGTTCTGCTGGCCAAATGAATCGGCATCCTTTCAGTCTCAGAAAATAGTGTTCATAATGACTGCCCTTGAAAAAAATGTATAATTTTAGTGTTATTTCATTACCCTCGTTCTAAACCCTACCCTGCCCCCAAATATCAAATCCAGTGCCATCAAGTTGATCCAACTTATAACAATCAGGAACAGACAACCTTATCTTTCTCCTGGGGGTTGGTGGATTTGAACTGGTGACCTTATGGCTAGCAGTCCATTGTGTGACCAACTATGTCATCAAGGTGCACCCCACATTTTTAGAAGTCAGGATAACATTGGTTCCATTGCCATAACAAACAATGCTAAAATCTCAGTGTCTGTTAGCACAGAAAAGATGGCTTCATACTCCTACTGCATGAAGAGTGTGTAGGAGTCTGTACTACAGGGGGGTTCTGCGCAGCCACAGACCTAGGATATAGATTTCAGCTCAATGCAGACTCTACAGCCATCCCAGTTACCTCCACAGGGAAACAAAGCATGGCGAGTTCACATTGGCTTTAGAAGTTTCTCCCAGTAAGGTGGGGTCGAAGAGGGAACAGATTACAAGGATCTACATATAACCTCCTCCCCAGGGGACAGGCACAGAAAAGTGGGTGAAGGGAGACATCAGGCAGTCGAAGATATGATAAAATAATTTATAAATTATCAAGGGTTCATGAGGGAGGAGGGAGTGGGGAGGTAGAGGGAAATGAGGAGCTGATACCAAGGGCTCAAGTACAAAGCAAATGTTTTGAGAATGATGAGGGCAACAAATGTACAAGTTTGCTTGACAACGTGGATGTATGCATGGATTGTGATGAGTTGTACAAGCCCCAATAAAATGATTAAAAAAAAAGAAATTCCTCCCAGAAATGACATGCATTACTTCTGTTTACATATTATTGGCCAAGTCTATGGACATGACCATGTCTAGCATAAGCAGTGTTATCACCCACTACTGGTGAGCCAATTCCAATTCACAGTGATCGCGTAGGACAGAACTGCTTCCTCGTGTCTCAGAGACTGCATCTTTCCGGGAGCAAACCACCACATAGAGTATATTTGTAGTGACCCTATTTGGATTTCTGAGACTGCAAATCTCTTACACCAGGAGCCCTGGTGGTGTAGTGGTTACAAGTTGGGCCATGAACCACAAGGTTAGTAGTTCAAAAACCAGCTGCTCCTCATGAAAAAGAGGCTTTCTAGTCTCCTTGATGGTTACAGTCATGGAAACTCACAGGGTCTCTATGAGTCAGCATTGACTCAATGGCAGTAAGATGAGAGTTTAAAACCTTTTCCAGGAGCAGATTGCTTTATATTTCTCTTGACAAGCAGCTGATGTGTTTAAATGGACAACGCTGTGGTTAGCAGTCCAATGCTTGCTTGATCCCACCATCAGGAGAATAGTCTCATCTTGTTCCCGAGGAGTGGCTGGTGGGTGTGAACCTCCGGCTTTTCGTTTAGCAGCCCCCCCCCCCCCACATATCCCATGGCAACACCAGGGCCCCTTATGCTCTAGATCAGATTTCTAAAAATAAATCCTTAAGCAGCTCTGGTGGCATAATGGGTTCAACATTGGGCTCTTAAATGCAAGGCCAGCAGTTCAAATCCACTGGCCACTCTACTGGATAAAACATCAGATGGTTCCCATAAAGACTTACAGCTTCAGCAATCCTATAAAGCAGTTCTACCCTATAGGGTGACATAGGGTCAAAATCAACTTAATCGTAGTGAGTTAGCCAGTGAGCAAGCTAGCACTTGAGCCTATTTTTTGAAACCCCTGAGCCAAGAGTATTTGCTTTTTAGCTTTTAAAAAAGAGTTGTAAAGGATATGAAGAAGACTATCTGTTAGAGACTGCTTGTATTTCACAAAGCCTAAATTACTATCTATCTGGTTGGGTTAGGTATATATGTGTATAAGATATATACCAAACCCCCCACTGCTACTGAACTGATTCTTCCTTAGGGTTTTTGATACTGTAAATCTTTATGGGAGTAGACAGATTCATCTTTTGCGAGTAGAATGGCTGGTGGATTTGAAACACTGACCTTGTGGTTAATATCCCAATGCTTAACCAATAGTTACTAAGGCTCCTCTTAATGGGTATAAGAACACCAACATCAAACTCCCTGCCGACTCACAGTGCCCCTATAGGATAGGGTAGAACTGCCCCATGAGTTTCCAAGACTAGCTCTTTATGGGAGTAGAAAGCCCCATCTTTCTCCTATGGAATGGCTAGTGGTTTTGAACTGCTGACCTTTCGGATCACAGTCCAATACATAACACGATGCCACCAAGGCTCCTGCTTTAATGGGTGTACTCACATGCTGACTCAGACTGTAACTATTTACAGAAGTAGAAAGCCCAGTCTTTCTCCCATGAAGCTGCTGGTGGTTTCAAACTGCTGACCATTCAGATTGCAGCCCAAACTTGTAACCTCTACACCACCATGGGCTCCTGTATGGGTATACAATATTGCAATCTACTATGTGCATGGAAGGAAAAGCCAGAAACCCATGCTTTTGTATAGATGAGGCTTTGCTGTGGTAGCTATGCAGAGCTTTTTACTAGATTCCAACGACAGAGGTCATTTCTCACTCAGACTACATGTCCAGCATGCGTTCGCTGTCGCTCTGTGTCACACACATCGCTGTCCCAGGACCCACGCTACCTGAGCACCGGGTGCTGGAACACTGGCTGGGAGAAAAACACTGGCAGAGAGAAAATCATGCACTGCCTCTGACAGTTTCCCCTGGGAGCAGATCACCTGACCAAGCCTGATGTCAGTGGGGAGGGGCGGCAGGTGTTTGCAACAAGTCCGCAGTGAACCACACCTTGTTCTAAACATTCCCCCCATTCCTTTGTCTCATCCACCCCAAACGTTTTCCATTCCTTTAGCATTTTTCTGTCTTTCAATTTTCTTTTATCTTTTAAAATCCCACCTGGTGGACTTCTCCTCATTCTTCCAGACCCAGCTCAAATAATCATCCCTTCTGAAGCTTTCCCTCTCCTCATCCCTGACTTTATCCCCCAAGAGTTACTGTCTTCTTCGGCGTTCACCACCCTGGGTACTTACCTGAAATAGAATATGTCTATTCCATGTTCTTGTTAATATCTTTTTATTTTTGTGTCTAAATCCAGGCAGTATGATTTACTTTTATACTTCCAACAATTCATACCATGCCCAATCAATAAATGCCCATTGGTGGTTTTTAATTTTCTTCCTGTAGTCCTTTCTATAGTGGAGCTAAGGGGGATAGTTTAGATTTTTCAAAAAGAGCTCTGGTGGTGGTTGTTAGGTAAGGGCTAGACTGCTAACTTTAAGGTTGGCAGTTCAAATCCACCAGCTGCTCTGTGGGAGAAAGGTGAGGTATCTGCTCATGTAGATTTACAGCTTTAGAAACCCTACTTAGGATCATTGACTCAAGGGAAGTATTTTGTTTTTGATTTTAGGCAAATAGTAGTTTGTTTTAATATATGTACCATATATACAGATGCATAAACTGAGTTTTTCAGCACATTTTAATGCAGTTTTTGTGGTAAAATTAAGTACCTCAGTTGCTATTCGGGTCAGCTTATTCTTGAGTATATTCAGTGTGTTGGAACAAGAGAGAAAGGTGAAACTTTCTGCTTCTGTACAGAGTTAGTCATGGACACTCACAGGGACAGTTCTCTCCGGTCCTACAGGGTCACTGTGAGTTGAAATCTTCTCAATTTCAGTGGGTTCGTGGTTTTTGAAGTTAGAACATGGGACACTCCCCTGCTGAAATCTCTCTAAGAGCATCTTTACCTTACTCTGGGCCATGCTGCCTTTTTAATTTGGCACAATTAGACTTTTCCCCCTCACTGTTCTTCATTTACAAAGCTGTGATGCAATTAGGATAACTTAGGCTTCTATAGTGGGATAAAACAAACGAACACAAAAACCCACCCAAATACCCACAGTGAGCAAGGCAGTTCCAACTCATAGCAACTCTCTAAGGCATGCTGAGGCTTTACAGAAACACATAGACTCGTCTTTATCCTATCAAGAGGCTGGTGGGTTTGAACTACTGACATTGATGTCAGCAATCAAATTCATAATCAGCTATGCCACCAGGAATGACTTTGACCCCACCCCAATCCATTTTTTTCACTCCTGCTACAAGTTTATCAAAGGATGGCAGGGGCGCTGTTCACCTTCTCTTATTCTGGGGTCCAGGCTGATGGAATGTCCATTTTTGGAAACATTGCAGATCTCATAGTATATGGGGGGGGGGGAAGAGAGATTTGAAGAGTCTTAATTTGCAACTAAATACCTTGCCCTCAAAATGTCACATATTCCTTCTCACAGTTCAGTGACCAAAATGAGTCTTAGGGCCTCACCTAGCCACAAGGTGACTGGGAAGTGCAATCCTATTTGCCTGGAAGGCAGAGGGAAGGGATGTATTTAATGACCAACCCTAGTGACTCCCACACTGGCCTTCATTAGATCCTTAAACAAGATAAACCTCCTTGCCTAGGAACCTTCTATGAGCCCTCCCAGCTCTTCCTTGTTCACTGGCCAATTTTCATGTTTTTAGAATGAGCTTAAATGACACCTAAAGGTGCTTTCTCTGATTTCCACATCTTTCCCCCTCATCTAAGCTAGATTGCTCTGTTCTGGCATTTAGTAGACATTCACTCCTACATGAAAGCCATTTGTGTTGTTAGGTTGTTATAAGGTGTTCAGACTCAGAGTGACCCATTGTACAACAGAACTAAATGTTGCCCAATCTTGTGCTATCCTCCCTGTCGAGGCAGTGCCGCTCTCCCTCTTCTGCCTAAAGTCTCACCAAAGGGTTTTTCCCTGCCTGGGTTTGGTAAGAAGGTGGTGGGGTGGGGGGGGGGGGGAGACTGTTAAGATTCGCCTGTGAGGAACTGGTGAATAGGGATAAAATGAGCCCCAATGAGAAGCAAGAGTGGGGATCTCATTACCAATGAGATCCAGGAGGAAGCACATCCTCTGGACCCAGATGCCTGCACACTGAACCTTCTGGAGCCAGAGAATAGGTAACGTATCAAAGGAACAGAACCAGGATCCAGATCTTGGAGCAGTGATGGACTCCCCAGCCCTGGAACATGTAAAACGGAGTGTTTTTGTGCAGGACGCTGGCTTGCAGAGTGGGGTGCCTCTGGACACTTAATTGGGGAAGTTGGACTTGCTGACCTAAGGAAGTGAAGCTGAGTGCCTTCCGGCTGAGGCCTATTGAAGTGGGGTGCTCTGGCACGTGATAGAACTGTCACATGTCATGATAAACAGCTCAATCCTGAGCACTTCTCACTGGCATCACAACATGTTAACGGCCTTAATAAACCCTTTGATCATGCATTTTGTCTGAGTTCTATGTAGCCATGGCCATGACTATTAGAACCGAGAGATCAAGTAGAGAAGTAAAATAGAGAGCCTTAATTACGGAGACCCAGTTATTCCTTTGGTTGGGTCCCTCTTTGTAGCCACTAGGTCTGTCCAGTTCACTGAGGGTCTGCCTCTGTTCATTTACCAAACACGATGTTCTTCTCTAGGGACTGCTTTCTTCAGATAACGTCCAGAAAAGCATGCGAGACAAAGTCTCACCATTCTTGCTTATAAAGAGCGTTCTGGCTGTACTTCTTTCATTTTTCTGAGAGTCCATGATATATTTAATATTCTTTGCCAACAAGTACTCTTTTCTGAGGTATCCATTTTTCCATATTCCATATTCATTGTCCAGCTTTCACATTCCATATAAGGAGATTGAAAATAGCATGGCTTTCACCAGGCACATTTAGTGTGCAAAATGACTAAATATTAAAATGGAAACGGTAGGTTCAATAAAAAACAAATATCAAAATCAAACTTATTGGCATTGATTTAATTTTAACTTATAGGGACAGGGACCCTATAAGACATAAGAACTGACCCTTTGGATTTCCGAGGCTATAAATCTTTATAGTAGCCATCAGCCTTTATCTTTTTCTCACAGAGCTGTGGGTTTCAAATTGATGACTTCGAGGTTAGCAACCAAACATATAATCAACTATCCTGCCAGGTTAGTTTATAATAACTCCTACTGAACACATAGTAATACTGATCAAATTTTATTTTCAAAGTTCATCAAAACATTAAAAAATTCATTTTAGAATTTGAGAGTTTTATTATTTTTTTTTCATTTGCACATTTTTTAATGTTTTATTAGGGGCTCATACAACTCTTTTTAAAAATTATTTTATGGTTTTTTTTTTTAATTTTAACAATTTATTGGGGCTCATACAATTCTTTTCACAGTTCATATATATACATACATCAATTGTATAAAGCACATCTGTACAGTCTTTGCCCTAATCATTTTTTTCTCTTTTCTTCTTTTACATTTTATTAGGGACTCATACAACTCTTACCACAATCCATACATATACATACATCAATTGTATAAAGCACATCCATACATTCCCTGCCCCAATCATTCTCAAGGCATTTGCTCTCCACTTAAGCCCCTTGCATCAGGTCCTCTATTTTTCCCCCTCCTCCCTCCCCCTTCCCCCCTCCCTCATATGCCCTTGGTAATTTATACATCGTTGTTTTGTCATATCTTGCCCTATCCGGAGTCTCCCTTCCCCCCTTCTCTGCTGTCCCTCTCCCAGGGAAGAGGTCACATGTGGATCCTTGTAATCAGTTCCCCCTTTCCAACCCACTCACCCTCCACTCTCCCAGCATCGTCCCTCACACCCTTGGTCCTGAAGGTATCATCCACCCTGGATTCCCTGTACCTCCAACCCTCATATGCACCAGTGTACAGCCTCTGTCCTATCCAGCCCTGCAAGGTAGAATTCGGATCATGGTAGCTGGGGGGAGGAAGCATCCAGGATCCGGGGGAAAGCTGTGTTCTTCATCGATACTACCTCACACCCTAATTAACCCATCTCCTTTCCTAAACCCCTCTATGAGGGGATCTCCATTGGTCGACACTTGGGCCTTGGGTCTCCACTCTGCACTTCCCCCTTCATTTAATATGATATATATACATATATATACATGCATATATACATATACACATATATACACATACATACACACACTTACATCTTTTTTTTTTTTTTTGCATGATGCCTTATACCTGGTCCCTTGGGCACCTCGTGATCGCACTGGCCGGTGTGCTTCTTCCATGTGGGCTTTTTTGCTTCTGAGCTAGATGGCCGCTTGTTCACCTTCAAGCCTTTAAGATCCCAGACACTATCTCTTTTGATAGCCGGGCACCATCAGCTTTCTTCACCACATTTGCTTATGCACCCATTTGTCTTCAGCGATCCTATCATGGAGGTGTGCAGTCAATGATATGATTTTTTGTTCTTTGATGCCTGGTAACTGATCCCTTCGGGACCACTCGATCACACAGGCTGGTGTGTTCTTCCATGTGGACTTTGTTGCTTCTGAGCTAGATGGCCGCTTGTTAATCTTCAAGTCTTTAAGACCCCAGTCACTATCTCTTTTGATAGCCGGGCACCATCAGCTTTCTTCACCACATTTACTTATTCACCCCCTTTGGCTCCAGCAGTTGTGTCGGGAGAGTGAGCATCATAGAGTTCCAATTTAATAAAAGAAAGTATTCATGCATTGAGGGAGTGTTTGAGTAGAGGCCCAAGGTCCTTCCGCCACCTTAATACTTAACCTATAAATATAGACACATAGATCTATTTCCCCATCTTTGAGAGTTTTAATCAACATTTAGTGGCTTCTCAATTCTGGAACTTACCCATTTCTCAACATTTGGAAGTCTGAATGATATGGTCCCATCTCCCTTGTGGGTTGGAATGGCATTTCTCTACCCCCAAAAAATATTTCCAGTATTCAGAAACCAACATGACCTGGATGTATAAGAGACAGATTGTCACGGAATGATGGAGGGCAGGTGAAAACATTGGGAGGACTGCAAAAATTAAAGAAAACAAAGGGAGATATTATATATGGAAGCTTGCAATAGCGGTGTTCTTGAGTAGATACATGGATAGACATGTAGGCTGAGTGGGTGTATACTCAGAAATTTATAGAGTTGACAGAGGATCCTTGTACATGGGGGTGTAATTGTAAATTTGAGAGGATTAAGAGTGAAGGAGTGGAGTCTAGCCTAACAATCAGGTCATAGGCAATGAGACCTCTGTGTGGGCATGGCCTTCTCCTGAGGATTCTGGAAACTCTTGATTTCTACCTTGGAGGCAAGAGACACACATTCTTTCTCTTGGCTCACTCCCTGGGAGACATTGCAGCTGACAAGACACATGAAACTATGCTAGTGCCCTGAGCTGGAGGAGCCACATGGAGCCCCCTGCCAGTGCAGAAATGCTTACAATGCCACTGGATCCACAAGACTTTCCACCTACTGGCTTGTGATCTTCCTGCATTTGGCATCATTGTATGTGTTTCATGAGTCTGAAGAGGACCTTATAGATTGGTATCAGACATAAGGGCTACTATCAGACTTATGTACTTGATCTGGACTGGGCTGGGATGTTTTCTCAATATTCCATTGCTCTTGCATATGAACTTCTTTCTTATACACATATGAGTGTCTCCCTGGATTTGTTTCTGTAGTCTACCCAGACTAACACAATGGGTGCTTACCTTTCCTGACATATATCCACAAATATGGTAGAGCATATAGGGACAAAGTTATGAAAACTTCTTAGATATAACCAAACATCTTGAGGGAATTAGTTGCTGGGCCTTGGGGGAACATCAAGATAAATTGTTATGACATAGTCCACAGGGAAATGCTCCACATCCTACTTTGGTGAATTATCAACTAGGATTTAAAAAATCTTGGGAGTGTCCATCTGAGGTGCAACTGTTGGCCTCTCCCTCTCCAGAGGATGTGAGGAATGGTTGAAATCAGAGACATGGGAACAATGGATTCCATGGCCTAATGGACCATGCAAACATGAGCGTGCACAACCCTGAGACCAGAATAATTAGAAGGTGACCAGTTACCACTACCAACTGCCCTAGAAAAAAATCATTAGAAATTCCTGGACAGAATGGGAGAAAAATAGGAAACAAACCCAAATCATGAAAACAGCTGGGCTTACTGGTCAGATAGAGACTAATGGACTTCTGCAGCTTCTGGTCCTTGGTCACCCTTCAGGTCTGGAGCTGAACTCTTGCCCAAGGCTCAATTTTCAGCCAAACAATGGACAGGGCTATACAGAACAATAACATTAGTGAGGTGCACAAATAAGTGGTCATTTGGGATCAAGAGGGCACCATTTCTTCAAGGACGAAGTGCAGAAGATGAGGAAAGAAGGAGGGATGAAGACAGGAAACGGGGAGGTGGGATGGGTGATGTTACATGGAGGGATTGCAGTGAATGAGATCAAACAGAATGTGTATGAATTGTTGAGTGTCGAATGATTATCTCTCTGTAAACCTTCACCCAGTTCAGAATAAAAAGTTAAAAAAAACCGCTGAGTTATGTTGTCCCCCTCCCCAAAAGAAGGCAATACAGAGGACAACACTGAAGGTATAGCCCAGGGAGAGAGTTGGGTCTGTCAAGACCACATAGGAGCAAACTAAAAGGGAGAGAGAGAGAGACAGAGAGATCCTCATCATAGCCCGCCAAGTCCCAGGGATGACATCCCTGCTCAGAGCAGCCAATGCATAGAGAGGAACATAGGGATGTCCCCACCAGGAGATGCGATGTTCCCTCACTGACCCATGGCATTCCAGGGGACAGCGCTGGAGACATTGTGAGGAATGGAGAACGGTACTAGAGACAATGTACCTGATCTGCACAGTGGGGTGAAATGTGAAGAGAGTATAACTGGGCAGCAAGGGGAGAAAAACAACCAAGTCCCCAGGGAATCTTGAAAATAGACTTTTGACTTGGGGGACAGGGCTTGGCACCTCATCAGATTTGATTGGAAAACATACATAAGGGTCATCAGACAGCCCTGACTGGACTATCTTTTAAAATTTTTTTCTCTTGTTCTCTCTTTTTTGGTTCGTTTTATTATGTCTTGTTTTTGTTTTTCTTTTGCCCTATGTCTATCTGTATAAGATAGGACAAACAATCCTGTGGAGAAAATTATGAGACTGGCGGTTCTGGGGGGACATAGGAAAGGAGGGGGCATGGAGGGGGAGTGGGAGCCAACAAACTCAGAGACAAGGGAACAACAAGAGATCTAAAATTGATGGTGAGGAGGGCGAACAATGCCAGGTGGGGCTTGATCAAGAGCAATGTATCTGAGAGGAATAACTGAGAGCTGAATAGAGGGTGAGCATGACAGTGGGATAGGAGGAAGGTGAAAGGAAATAGAGGAGATCAATAGAGGCAAAAGCTATTTATAGAGGTATAGCTATAGGCATATATGTAAATGTATTTATAATGAAAGGGATAGAGGCCAATATACATATATTTACATGATAAATATTAAGATAGCAGGCAGACTTGGGGCATCTACTCAAGGTCTCCCTTAACATAAGAACACTTTGTTCTGATAACCGGGCATTCTTTGATGTTCACCTTTCGGACATGGTCACTGAAGGCAAAGTGGGTGCATAAGCAAATGTGGTGAAGAGAGTGGATGGTGCCTGGCTTTCAAAAGATATAGTGCCTGGAGTCTTAAAGGCTTGAAGTCAAACAAGTGACCAATCTAGCAGGGAAGCAAATAAGCCCACATGGAAGAAACAGAGCAGCCTGTATGATCAGGAGGTGTTGACGGGATCAGGTATCAAAAGATCCCAAACAATTATAGTGATGTGAATGAGGGGGGTTGGAGTGGAGACCCAAAGCTCATCTGTAGACAATTGGGCATCCACCCATAGAAGTGGCATAAGCACCAACGAATCACACATCATTCCTCCAGTTCCTGAATACTTCCACCACCACCATCCCCCCCCAACTACCTGACCCAGTTCTAACTTACAAATCTAGCTAGATGAGAACACACATTGGTACAGATAAGAGCTCTTGACACATGAAAATCAGGAAAGATAAATCCCTCAGTAACAGTAATGGGAGTATCGATATCTTGAGGGTAGGGGAATGGTCATGGAGGGGGGAAGGGTTAGAAAGGGGGAACCCATCACAAGATTGTATATATAGCCTCCCCCAAACAGAATGAATAACAGAAATATGGATTAAGGGAGACAATAGACAGTATAAGATATGGACTAACCATTAATAATTGATCAAGGATACACGAGGGTAGGAAGGTGGGGAGAGAGGGGAAAAAGAAGAGCTTATACCACGGTCTCAAGTAGAAAATGTTTTTGAAATGATGATGGCAACATATGTACAAATATGCTTGATACAATTGATATATGGAATATTATAAGAGCTGTAAGAGTTCTAATAAAATTATTTTTTAAGTTAAAAAAAATCAACAACCACAAAAACACAAACAAAAAAACTCCTACACTTGTGAGTCACTCCAGAAGACTAGATGCTCCCTTAACACTGTGGCAGAACTACAGTGTGTTCACCAAACCCAATTTCCTTTTCCTCCTGTGTATGCAACTAGACTACATTTCCCAGCCTCCTTTGTAATTAGGTAGGACAACTTGGCTGAGTTTTCCCCAATGCAAAGTGGGTGACACTTGGAGGCACGGCTCATAAAGCCATCTCTTCCCACTTCCTGGTTAAATGTAAGGGACTACAGGGATCTGGACAAGGGACAGAGCCATAGATGGAGGAAACCTGGATGACCATATGTGGAGGGCTTCCACTGGCCAGTGATATTCACACTGGATTTTCCCTGAATGAGAAAGGAACGTTCTTGAGTTGAGTCAGTGAGATTTCAGAGAATGTCTGCTAAAACTGCTAATGCCTCTCCAGTCTAATTTTCTAATTTGGAATGAAGGATACTCTCAATGAGGGAAAAAATGAGAAACTGAAGTTGGGGATTTTGTTCTGCCCTTTCTAGGGTAAAGTAAACTGGCCGAGGAGGCAGAAGCAAAGAACATAGGGTTTATTTAAATTTGGAGTTCTCCTGAGCGTCAGTGTTCTCTTTCCATCTAATTTATAAACATCATGAAGCATTTACCTACCATCTTACACCATCTTCAGAATTAAATATTATGGTGAGAATTGATTGAGAAATTCCAGGTACTTGGGAATTTCAAAAGAAACATAGGTAGCACATCTTGCTCAACCTTGTATGGATTTATTCATCAATATCTGAATATTTATTATGACCCAGCCACTGGTAGACATCAATGAGCAAGAACTACTAAGCCCAACCCAACCCAACCCAACCCAACCAACCCCACTGCTTTGGAGTTGCTTGTGGCTCATGGTGACCCTCCAGGACAGAGTAGAACTGCTTGATAGGGTTTCTGAGGCTTTAAATCTTTAGGGAAGCAGATTTCTTCAATTTTTTTCTCTTGGAGCAGCTGATGGGCTTGAACCACTGACCTTTTGGTTTATAGCTCAATGCTTAGCCCACTGTGCCAACAGGGGCCATCATAGGAAGGAAAGTAGAAAATGAAGAAGCAAGAATAGTATGATAATGCTGATAGGGAGGGAAAACATGTGTGGGTGCCCACAGAAGAGGCATCTAGCAAGGGTAGATCAGAGACTCCCCTCCAACACTGTGATGAGTAGACTAAGACCTCCGGGCTGAGGACAGTCAGAAGAAGGAGTGTTGGAGGAAGAGTGCTCTAGGAAGGGGGCAGTGCACGGGCAAAGGCTTGGGTGTTGCCAACTATAGGGCATGCGTGCAGAGACTGTAAGGTCTACCAGAAAGACAGAAGGACAAGCGTGAGAAGAGAGCTTGGAATATGAACATATTCACAATAAAGGTATAGTGAAGTCTTTGTACTGTGTGTGTGCATTTGCAAAGAAGGAAATATGGCTGATTAACCCCTAATATGTCAACAATTATGATGTCTGGATCATTTCCATTTTCTTATGTTTTTCTGGGATTTCAATAATCTTTAACAACAAAAATGTATTATCCTTGTAATTTAAAAATATCAAACCAACTGCTTCTTCTTATTCATTATGACTGAACCTTCAGGGTAGGGTTGAGGCCCAGACCCAAGTCGGTCTACTGTCCTCTCCCAGGTGCCTGCTCCTCCGGTATGTATCAAGGCCGTGACCGCGGCTTGCCCAGAGCTGCTGACCTTGGCGCAGTGCTGTATGCTCATCTGCACAGTTTGTGACCTGGAGAAATTGGGTTAAAGTTCTCCTGATACTGACCTACCTAAGAGTCTTGCACACAAAGGATGGCTCCCAACCTACCGGGCTATCATAATTAGCCATCTCTTCTGTGATATGATCATGTCCTCTGCCTCGTGATTTGACATTGGGCAGGACCTGACATTTGAAAAAAAATAGAAAGAAATTAAGAAGATGGAGAGGTGATTGCTTCCAATTATCCTATCAACTGACATCTTTATTGTCTAGCTTGTTGGTGTTCGGCCAAACCAGTGATGCTGAATATTTACATGGAACACCGCTGAGCACTTGAAAGTCTTTAAACACTGTATATATTAACATTCTCTCACGTGTGTTGTGGCAACAAACAGCCACCCCACCCCCAGCCCAGGATCTCAGAGGCCTAACACAATGCCAGTTTATTTCAGTTTATGCTCCTGGCTCCAGCATTAGCCCTTCTCTGTGAGGTCCAGGTGGAGGGCAAACTCCTGTCTGAGCTACTGGTGGTGTTTGGTCGCAGGGAAAAGAAAGCAGTGGACCATGGGAGGCTCTTAAAGCTTGGGCTCATATGCCACTTCCATTCACTGTCTGTAAACATGCCACCCACACGGCCAAACCTGAGGTAGGAGAAGAAGAGAGGGCTGGGTAGGGAGAGGCAGCAAGGATTTTAATAAGTACTTTCAGTTCCCAAAGGAGCCCTAGTGGCACAGTTGGGTAAGCATTGAACTACTAACCTCAAGGCAGGTGGTTCAGAAGCACCAGCCGGTGTGTGGGTGAAAGTTGAGGCCATCTGCTCCCATAAAGCGTTATAAAGCCTCGGAAAACCCACAGGGTTGCTCTGAGTTGGAACAGCTTCGATGGCAATGGTGACAGTTTTGTTTTGTTTTGGCAATCCCCTACTTTTTTTTTTCATGTCTAAAATGGAAATAAGAAAATATTTCCAAGTATGGAAAATTATGTACCTGTGGTATATTCCAAGTATTATGTAGCTGTTCTAAAAGATGAGTTAATTCCATAGAACGTGATGACACCTGAAGAAACAGTCAGGATATTCTATTACGTGACGGCGGCAGCAGGTTTTAGTCATGTGCATGGTAGGGGCTTGGTTTTTGGTTTGCATGAATTAAGAAAACCGGAAGCAGAATCTTAGCTGTATGCTTGTGTGAGACTAGTCATCCAACGAGCTCATGTTTAATGCATACTTATTCCATATGCCCACCAGTGTGCTACCTGCTTTCCTTTACGCATAGTTGCTCATTTAAACCACGAGAAGACCAGAGAAAGATTTAATTTAAAAAAAACCACGAATGGATATTTTTACTTGTCACAGCAGGTGTGACTGTGAAACAACTGCCCGATGGAGTGCCAGTCGGAAGCATTTGGGGTTTGTTCATTGGCCTGTAGGTCAGCTGAGGTAGCTTTACGAACACCTCCGTCAGCCTCCTTACCTGTCTCCACTGTACCTACTTCCCCTGAATTTTCCCAGGAAGTGGTGATGGTCTTTCCTGGAACTGCTGGTTTGAGGGCATGTTTTTGTGAATGTAGTTTGCAGCCTATGGAAAAAAACAGAGGGTCAGCTTCAGGTCCGCGGCATGTGTCTCCCTCCAGGACCGATGCCGGTGAGGCGGACTCTACCAGAGCATGCTCTGTCATTGGACAAGGACACATGCGAACACGTAGCGCTTCATAAGACCCAGGCTTGGGACCGGAATGCTCTCATCTCTGTCCAGCCTGTTGGCTGCGGGAAATCGCCTCTCAATGATTTGTGCTTCTTTCATGGAGGTCGAACAAAACGGGAGTGCATATTTGCAGAAAAGAACTGATCACAATACAAGTGAATTTCCTTCTTAGTGACAACAACAAAAACAATGAATAAAGTGAGAATAATGATCAGGGATAAATTAAATTGTGCTCAAGGTCAGCAGTTCAAAACCACCAGCTATTCTAAGGGCAAAAGACCAGTCTTTCCACTTTTGTGAAGCGTTACAGTCTCAGGAACCCACAGAGGCAGTTCTAGCCTGTTCAGGAGGATTGCTAGGAGTTGGAATTGCCTCTTGGCAGAGATTTTTTTGTTTGTTTAGTTTTTTGAGTGTCAGGTTATATGAGCAGCTTCAAAAAGGTTGTGGGAAAAAATGGTGTGAAAAGCGAATGGGCTTTTTCCACAAACTTTTTGAAGTTCCCTTGCAGGCGTCTTAAAATATAAACCCATCAACTATTATGTACATAGTGATACTAACACGTACCTTGACTAACCAGAAGAACCTCGTAGGGAGTAAGGGATCTCACCGCTGCCTGTAGTGTGACATCTTAATCACAATCCAGATGGGCTCCATGGGCATCCCCCCTATGCATCTCAGCTATTTGTGTGGCTGATATCGGTGCGTTACATCATGAATCGCAGAGACACGGAGTTCTGTAATTGCTCTGGCACCAGTGGTGGGCAGGTCAACTACAGGGGTTCTCACATCATCAGAAAGTGCTTGTGGAAATACCATGAGCTCTTCAGCTGTGACTCACCTGAGACATGGCACACTAAGTTAAATGGCCAGAGATGGGATGGGAACCTGGGCATGCCGAGTGGGCCCATGCCTTTTCTGTTGTTTCTCTGTGCAACACAAACATCAAGTAGGAGGACCCTTTGGGAGAGTTCCTTAGGCCCTGCGGACCTCCGTTATTCGCTTCTAAAATTGTGTCACGTCTTCCTTCTTCCGCTGTGCTAGGGAGCACAAACACTTCTCCGAGCAACGACCCGAGTCCTGCAGGGAACCCTGAAATAAAGACTAGAAAAACGATTGCTGTCAAGTTAACTGCAGTGATCCTATTGGGCAGAGTAGAGCGGCTCCACAGGGTTTCCAGGTTATAATCGTGATGGAAGCAGACTGGCCTAACTTTTTCCTGGTGAGTGGGAGACACAAGACCTCTTGCTTAGCAGCCAACTACTTGACCATGACACCACCAGGGCCCCTTGACATAAGGAGTAGAATGGGAAATTTCATATAAGACTTGCCAGGGGGTCAGGTCTCCTCTGATTTTTCTTGTATTCTAGGTCATTGAGAAAATATCTGCCAAGAAAGCTTATGGGGAACAAAAAAGTGTTTCTATGAAAGAATTTATTAAAAGTAGTGTTTCTCAAATTTCAGTCATTTAATATGTTCCTTTCTTATAGGATTCATACAGGGTTACTATGAGTCAAAATCAACTTGATGGCAGTGAGTTTTCATTTTCCCTGCTTTGCTGCATCCACTTATATCTCTCTAAATTAATTTACTTAATATTTTTTCTTTAAATAGACCTCACTTTTTAAAAGCTCAATGGTATTTCACTGTTGCTAGTGGATAACAGACACTGCCTGCCATAAACATTTAGATGATTTAAAAATAAGCACATAGTCATTTAAATGAATAGACTTGGCATGTACCACTGAAAGTCCTCTCGTACATTGCAAGGGGTAGGCAGACTCCTTTAACAGAGTGGGGAAGAAGGAACTTTGGAATTGGAAAGACCTCAGCTCAAGTCTCAACTCATCCCTCTCCTAGGTTGGTGGTCTTAGGAAATTTCCTTCCATTTCTGAGCATCAATTTCTCTTCTGTAAATTGGAGATAATAGCTATCACAGCTTGTTCGTGTGTATTTGTGCACATATACTTGTGTATGCACATACATGTGTATATGCATCTATGTGCATGTGAAAAACATAGTGTTATGCCTAGGATGTAGTAGGAACTAAAAACATTGCCTATATTCTTCCTTTACTCACTATATAGTTTTTCAAATCACATTTGTGATACATCAAAAAGATACACTGCCATCTAGCTCAGAAGCAACAAAGCCCACATGGAAGAAGCACACCAGCCTGGGTGATCATGAGGTGCTGAAGGGATATCAGGCATCAAAGAACAAAAAATTATATCATTGTGTGCTCACCTCCATGATAGGATCGCTGAAGAAAAATGGGTTCATAAGCAAATGTGGCGAAGAAAGCTGATGGTGCCCGGCTATCAAAAGATAAAGCATCTGAGGTCTTAAAGGCTTGAAGGTAAACAAGCGGCCATCTAGCTGAGAAGCAACAAAGCCCACATGGAAAAAGCACACCAGCCCGTGTGATCATGAGATGTGGAAGGGATCAGGTATCAGGCATCATCAGAACAAAAAAATCTTATCATAGTGAATGAGGAGGGTAGTGTGGATTGGAGACCCAAAGCCCATGTGTAGACCACTGGACATCCCCTTACAGAAGAGTCTCAGGGAGGAGATGAGCCATCGTTGCTACATCTAGATACACACTACCTGCAACTTTCCTCTAGTTCCTAAATGTTTCCTCCTCCCCCACTATCATGATCCCAATTCTACCTTACAAATCTGGCTAGACCAGAGGATGTACACTAGCACAGATAGGAACTGGAAACACAGGGAATCCAGGGCAGATGATCCCTTCAGGACCAGTGGTGTGAGTGGCAATACTGGGAGGGTAGAGGGAAGGTGGGTTGGAAAGGGGGAACCAATTCCAAGAATCTACATGTGACCTCCTCCTGGGGAACAGACAACAGAAAAGTGGGTGAAGGGAGACGTCAGGCAGGGCAAGATATGACAAAATAATAATTTAGAAATTATCAAGTGTTCATGAGGGAGAGGGGAGCGGGGAGTGAGGGGAAAAATGAGGAGCTGATGCCAGAGGCTTATTGGAGAGCAAATGTTTTGAGAATGATGAGGGAAATGAATGTACAAATGTGCTTTACATAATTGATGCATGTATGGATTGTGATAAGAGTTTTATGAGCCCCTAATAAAATGATTAAAAATAAAATAAAAACATGCTATATAATTTAAAAAAGAAAGAAAAAAGATACGCTGAAGTCTTAAACACTGGTGAACATGAGTTTTTGAAAATAGGGTCTTTGTACCAGGAGGGTGGAGGGCTGGTGGGGTGGAAATGATTACAAGGATCTACATATAACCTCCTCCCTGGGGGATGAACAACAGAAAAGTGGGTGAAGGGAGACATCAGACAGTGTAAGATATGACAAAATAATAATAATTTATAAATTATCAAGGGTTCACAAGGGATGGAGGAGCAGGGAGGGAGGGGAAAATAATAAGGAGCTGATACCATGGACTGAAGTAGAAAGCAAATGTTTTGAGAATGATGATGGCAACAAATGTACAAATGCGCTTGACACAATGGATGTATGTATGGATTGTGATAAGAGTTGTATGAGCCCCCAATAAAATGATTAATTTTTTTAAAAAGAAAGAAAATAGGGTATTGAAGATGTTGTCTGTTAACATGAGATCATCATAGTACAGTCATTGTTCTTAGCTGACCTGGAGTCCATTTCCATTCAGGTGACCCCATGCACAAGCAAACGGAGTATTACCACTCTCATGATCCACTGTTGTGATCCATTGGGTTCCACTGGCGAAGAAGATCTCCAGACCCTTCTTCCTAGTATGTCTTCTTCTGGATGCTCTGCTGAAACATGTTCCTCCTCATATCCACATGGAAACCAATACTGACATGGAGGTAGTAGCTGTTCACGAGGGCGGTGGGCCAAGAATCCAGCCCAGGTCTCCTAGAGGGAATGTGAGCATTCTATCACATTCTAACCACCAGCAACGTCACATACAGAAATAGAATGGGGAGTCATTGAAGACAAATGGTTTACTTATAGAGGCGCCTTGATGGGGCAGTGGTTTAAAGGCTTGGCTGCTGACATGAAGGTTGGTAGTTCAAAACCATCAGCTGTTCCATGGGAGGAAAATGTGGACGTCTCCTTTCATAAAGAATACAGCCTTGGAAATTCTTCTCTGCCCGATAGGGTCTCTTGGATTGGCATCTCTTTGATGGTGTTGGTGAGGATTTCCTGATTAAGGAGGGGAGGAGACTCAGAGAGGGACACACACACACACACACACACACACACACACACACACACACACACACGGAAAACTGCCATGTGAAGACAAAGGCAGGGACTAAGTCAATGCTGCCTCCAACCAAGGAAGCTGGGAGAGGTGAGCAAGGAAGAGTCTTTCTCCAGCGTCTTCAGAGAGAACACAGCCCTGCTGACCAATGGCTTCACTAGAGTTGATGTCCCCCATTGCTGTAGCTCATGGCACCACCCCTCCCCCAAACACATATAGTTGACCCCCTTCACAGGCTCACCACCTGTGGCTCTACACAGCTGCTCCCTCTCCCATAGGCCAAGGCAGAGCCCCTTCTTGCTGTCCAGTGTCACACCCTGACTGGCAGGTGACTGGGATGATGGTGGGCGGGGATGGAGTGGTGAGGAGCTACTGCACGGGGTGATTAGGGCAGCAACCCTAGTGACCACATGCCTGGGTGGCCCCTCCCCCCTGCAGGGCCAGCCCACCTGCCTGCCACCTCTGTCATGGGTTCCTGGGGCCATTTTGATGTCACTACCTCTGACAGTATCAAGGGGTGCAATCGATAGCCCTTTACTACCCTAGTAATGTCACTGCTGCTGACACCCTGGCTTTAGCTTTGTAGCCTCTAAAACAGAGATAATACATTTCTGTCATTTGGAAGCCACTGTCTTGGAAGACATTGTTAGAGCTGTCCTAGGAAACCAATTCAGCACTCATGACGGTATTCTTAAATAGATAAATGGTCTCCACACAAGCTTCGTGGTTTCTGAGAACTTCCTGATGGGTTACAAACACCATGTGCTAGGAGGACCTATGCCCAGTGCTGCAGGTTCCACGAAGACTCTGTAATGAACTTGATGTTGAAAACCTGAAATCAAGTCTTTCCTATCTTTTGGATAAATCATTTAGCCTTCTGAGCTTCAACCTGATGGAAGAATGAATGTGTTGATCCCCATCAATGAGGCTGATGTAAAAAATGCAGTGACAGCTCATGGGAAACTATTGGATGAACTGAGAGATTTCTGCTTTCATGATTTATATATTCCTGAAAAACTGTGTTTTGTACACTAAAAAAACAAAGTATCTTGGGAAAATAGAATTGAAGCAAATGAATCCTAACACTGAGATACTTGTTACTGTCAGGTGTCATGGAGGTGCTTGCAGCCCCTACAAACCCCACGTGCAACCGACCGAAACACTGCCCTGTCCTATGCCATCGTCTCTCTCTGAGCCCACTGATTTCTTTTTGATGATCCTCTACCAAGCATGATGTCCTTCTCTCTGGACAGGTCCATCCTGACAGGTCCATGCTCAAAGGATGTGGGAGGAGGTCCTACCATCCTTACTGCTAACTAGCAAATCTGGAAAAGACCAGTAGCATGTTGAACGCACACACAAGCACATACATACATAATAAAGCACACCTTAAGGGCTTTCACTTAAAGCTGGTGATGGTAGTTTGGTGGAAGGCCTAAGGATGGGATGAGGCCACAGAGCTGTGGAGGTAAAGGCAAATGCTGAAAGCTTGAGGGAATCGTGTGATTAGTTCTTCCAAGAAAGAGCAGCGGGCTCTTTCATGTCTCCTACTGTATTTCTAGTCGAGTTTTTCCTGGCTGACGGCTTCTACTTAATGGAATGACATTTCACCATTCCAGGGAAAATGAATGTGGATTAAAGCAGCTTCCATGTTTATTGACATGGTTCTTCTATGAGGGGCTCCAAAATGTTTGTGGGGAAAAAAAAAACATCTTCTTTTAATTCTATATTTTTCATGAACTTCTTGAAACCCCCTCATCTGTGGGCCAGAGGATAGAGTTCTCATTTGAAGTTCCACATGCAGGTGACAGGCTGGGTGAGCAGAACAAGCAATGAGTGTCCTCCCCCCCCCGCCCGCCCTCCCCCAGCCAGGGTACAATTCATTAGGAGACTGGGGCCTCGCGCCCTCTCTCTCCATTTCCAGCTTGGCCAGGCTATTTTGCCCTCTCCTTGGTTTCAGGGTTCCTCGTCCTCACTATCCTGTGACCTCCTTGGGGTCAGGACTTCTGTGAGGTTCCTCTGTATGTGATGAGGGTCCAGGACTGGAGTAGAATGGTACATTTTTTAGGAGGTTTGAGAGCTCACCCGATTATGTCACTCAATCATCATGAAGTGAGGAGGAGCGTCACATTACAATGGAGGAAGGAGCCGCTCCCTCAGGACAGCAAGTGCGCCCCATTCAGCCATTAGACTGTAGCATCTCTTGTTCCCAAGAGAGGGAGGATCGCCACAAAGCTGGCCATGGTGGAGCTAGCAGGGCATCTGCTTCCTCATCCATCCATCCATCCATCCATCCATCCATCCATCCATCCATCCATCCATCCATCCAGCTTTTATCCCTTCTTTCCTGCCTTCCTTCATTTCAGCAAATATTTATTGTACTCCTATTCCATGCAAAACCTAATCAGTTGCCATCAAATTGACTCTGACTCATGGCGATCCTATGTGTATCACAGTAGAACTGACCTCCCTAAGGTGTTCAATGGCTGATTCTTCAGAAGTAGCTCACTATGAATTTCTTCTAAGGTGTCTCTGGGTGGACTTGAACCGCCAATCTTTGGGATAGTGTCCGAGCACATGAATGATGTGCACCACGTGGGGAAGTCCTGAGGGTGCTGTGGTGGGCTATAAAGCTAGAGTATCTTTAGGGATCAGTATCACTTTGGTATTTTCTAGGGGCCAAGAAAGCATAACCTCTGGAGTCAAACCAACTGAGCCTGGTATCCACCTCTGTCCTTTACTCACTATATCATGTTAGCCAAGTTCCTTCCTCCCTGGACCTCAATGTCCTCGTGTGTAAAATGAACCTATTCATTTAGAACCTACTTCAGAGGATTGCTGTGCATATTAAATGAATTGATGTATGTAAAATACTCAGAGTAGCATGTGACACAGCAAGTGCCCAGTAAATAGTGGCAGTAATGACTCATTACAATTGCTGTGCTTAGGTAATAAATAAGCAAACTGATGTAAAAGGACAAGAAATAATAAACCCTGTTAATGAAAAGAACTGCGCAGGAGCTGCCTATTTCCTGAAGCTGTCCCCTGCTCTCCAAGTGTGCTGAGCTGAATAGATCAATGTTATCTTACATGAGGATCTTTGTGGGAAATGATTGGGCAGACTGTTCTCAATGATCTCTACACCTCTGCTTTTGAAGATAATAGCAGTTGGGCACCTTTTTAAAGAGGACAGTGAGAAAGGCCTCACTGAGCAGAGCGTGCGATAAGAATGCTGAAACTAGGTAGGAGAAGGATGATGTTCGAGAGGTATCTAGGCAGAAAGCACAAGCAGGCAGGAAAGAGCCATACACGATCAGGAGTGGAGGATGCTCCCCTACAGTGCCTGGTCTTGGCCAAACGTGCCAGAACAATGTGCCTCCCTCTGCCCTATCCATGGCCATGGCCATGGTGCCATTGCACTGTTTCTTTCATTACACTTGAGCAACTTAAAGAAAGGAACCAATGACCATTCATTTCTATGTGCTCCACACTAAGTTCACTCCCCCATCCCTAAATTTTACTCAATATATTTTACCAGCCACATACAGTTTAAGTAACGTAGTTATGTCTTCATTACATTGCCTACTCATTCATGAATATTCATTCAACAAATACCTATTGAGCAAGAAGTATGTGCTAGGATGACTGGCAGATAGGTCACGGAAGGCCTTAGCTCCTCCATCGGTCACACAGTCACCTGAAGGTTTGAGCCAGATCAGTGGTTTCCAACTGCAGTGGCGACTCCCAATCCCCATTTCATCTAAACATGCCCTCGGATACTGAAAGCTCTCTCAGGTGGGAAAGAAAGCAACTGGGAGTTTTGATGATGATTTCTCAGCATTTGAGCGCTGTGAGTCTCATCTGTCACAAGCGCCCTGAGTGAAAAGGGTTGAGAATGATTGAGGTCATGGCGTTCTTGTGTTCCGAGTCCATTTACGCTTCCTCCCCTCCTGCCTTCCTCGTTCCCTTCCTTCCTAGCCCTCCTTATCACTAGCTAACTTCCCTCCCAGTTCCAGGCCCCTCCCAGCCCTATCGCTCTTCCTTCTATCCACCCATCTTTCTGTCCTTCCTCATTCCTCCCTCCTCCCTCCTCCCTCTCTTTCTCCTCTCTTTCATTTCGTATGCCCCTTTCCCAAAACAAACCTTTTACTCTCTCCTTGTCGGTCTCAGGGCTAAGTTTCAGTTTTGCTTTGCTACATCCTCTTGTTGGGCCCACCCTTTTTTTGAGTAAGTCTACATTTACGGACCTGTATCAGAGCCTCATTTCAATGAATCCTGTGTGTGTGTGTGTGTTCCCAAACTCAAGGTCTTTACCTTAGGTGCCAGTAGGCATTCAACACCTGTTAGGTGAATGAGTGAATAACTTCTTAATGATTTTCAATAATATCATTTGATACACACGCACGCACACGCACATACACATATTCATGACCTTTGGCATGACTTTTCTTGTGAGGGGGGCTAGTTCTCAAAATGGAATTATGGGATCAAAATTTATACACATTTGCCTGGAAAATGTTTATTGTATATATATTTCCCCACAATCAAAAAAGAGTTAGGAGCTGTTTCCATGCTTCCAGAGGGCTGTGGGACTTTTGTTTGAGGTCAGTAGTTGTATTGCTAATGACACGTGTGGAAGTTCTTTATCATATGGCCTCAGATCATCAACCAGGCTGTCTTTTCTCTGGGTATAAATATTCTTTGCATCCAAACATTAGTTGTTTCCAGAGTCCTTCAGATCAGTGCTGTCTGCTCTGCCCGGGACAAAGCCGTGGATGGCTCGAGCTCTAGGGCCCGGCACCCTTTGTCATCCAATGGAACTATTGCATTGCATGACATGTGAGTTTCCAAGGGCACTCCACCTACTTACGACATAGGCCTAATTGAGTCTTTTCTGTAATGCTGATGAAGGTAGCTATAACAACTCCATGAACATGGTGTGATCAGTCCCATCTTAGAGATGAGAAAACGAAGGCTCAGAGAGGCAATGTGACTTGCTCTAGGTCACACAGGTGGGACTCAACAAAGACTGGGCTCTCCACCACTCCCCAATTGGATGCTCAGGTTTGGAAGTCTGTGGGAGTAGCAGGTCTGTCGAGTTCTGCAGGGCTGAGCTGTTTATCATTGCAGAGGACACTCATCACTGCACTAATTACATTAATTGCTGCCCACTCTGTGGCTAGGTGGGTGGCTTAACAACACCTAGCAACTAGGTAAGGATGCCTGGGCCTGCCTTTATGTGTGAAGACATCTGACTTTTTTTTTCTTTTCTTCTTTCTTGAACGCCTTCCCATGGCGGCCAATGATAGTAAATATTGCTTAGAAGTTAGACTTCTAACTTGCTTGTGCAGGAAAGGTCAGGACTCTGAACTTTGCCCTCCATCAGCTTCTTTATTAGAAGAGAGGGAACCCAACTATTTATTAAACATCGGCTGTGATGCTGGGCATTTTATTTGAAGAGTCTTTTATAATCCTCACTCATGATAGCTCAAATGAAGACATGATATTATCTTCTTAAAAGGCCCTTATAAGGAAACCAAGTCACCCAGTCTTGTAAAGATACAAAGAGGCTTAGAACTTCCCACTATTCAGCTCATGGCTAGCCAGTCAATGCTGACTCGTGGCAGCCCCCTGTGGGCTTCTGAGACTGTAATTGTTTACAGGAGCAGAAAGCCCAGTCTTTCACCGGAGGAGCTTCTGCTGGATTTGAACTGCCCCCCAAATGGATCACAGCCCAACACTGCACCACCAGTGCTCCCACTATTGGGAGAACAGATTTAGTCCCCACGGTGTCCCCATACTACAACACCACACAACAAGAGAGCTCTTCCTCCTAATTCTTGGAATTGAATTGAACACTAGTAGGGACCAGTCTGTATTTCCCAAGAACGACCAAGATATTGGGCATGGTGTTTGATCAAGGCTTCTATTACTGAGGGAGGGATACTTGAGATTTCAGCTTTCTGGCCCTAACCCCTTGCCTGTACTTCTAAAGGAAATGCTAACAGATTTTTCAAGCAGTTTTAAGAAATAACTTAAAGATTCCCAACCAACTAGTTGTCATGGTGTGTCCCATATGGCTTATTTTCTGTTGATCACCAGGCCTTTCTTCTGAAGTGCCTCTGACTGGACTGGAACATGCAACTTTTCAGTTAGCAACTAAATGTGTTAACTGTGTTCACCCCTTGAGATGCCAATTGAAGACTACATCTGTGTCTTTGTTGAGAACAGACAAGCACGACTGATGGCTTTGACAATTAGGCAAATAACTTTGCCTCTCCAGGCTAGAGTTTGAATCTCATCTTCTAGACCAGGGCTTGGATCTTGGCTTTACCATTATCCACGTGTTATGACGTGGATAAGTCACTTAATTTCTTTAAGTGCTTGCTTTCCTGTTTCTAAAAATAAAGATAATAACAGTTCTGACCTCATGGGGTTGTTGTAAGACAGGGAGGTTTTTAAGGGCAAGGACTATGTCTACATACTTTCCTACACCCCAGCAGAATGATCTTTGGAAAGAGCAGGAGAATTCTAACTTAGATAAGACTTCAGTTCTGAATCCAGCACCCTCATTACTACCTGTGTGACCTTGGAGAAAGCACCTACCTTTTCTGGGCCTCAGAGTCCACATTATTTTTCTCTTAAGTGATTTTTATGGGAGGAGATGGGACACATGAAGCTCGATTACAGCTGTTAACACATAGAAGATGAATTATTTTTCCCTTTATCCCATCCCAGAGTCTTACACACTCGCCACCTCTCAATAGTTGATAATTGAGGTTTTGTTTGATTTGTAGAACACATCCCTTTCTTCCTTTCCATCCCTTCTCCTTTACTTCTCTTTCTTTCTTTCTCTTCTTTGGTTAGTTACCATCTACCCTCTCTCAACCCTTCTGTCCAGGCACCATCATCTGCCCCCTGAGTTATTTAACTCAGGGTAATTCTAACTGAGTTATTCTAACTGTCCTCGTTGCCCCCCTCTGCCTTCTGTTGTTTTCTGTGCTACACAGGGTGGTCTGCTGATAACCTAAAGCAAATCTTGCTGTTCCTTGGTGGCTCTCCCTCCAGTACTTTGTTAAAATTTGTGGCCCTCTTTGTGGTCTTTAATGTGTCAACTTTTCTGGGAAACTCTCTCACTGGCTGTACTCCTGCCCCAAAGTCATCCTGCCTTTTAAGCCTGTCCTTGCTCTGGGTCGTCTGCATTTTTCCTCTCCTAGGACTTTTCATTCAGACCTCCTCTGCCCCCCCTTTCTCACTTCATCAGGCCTCTGCTCACATGACGCTTTATCAGAGAGGCCTTTCTTCATGACCGTATGTACAAAACCACAAGCTCCCAATCTTTCTCAGTTCCCCATTGTGCTATCCTTCTCTATTCTCACCCATACACTACTCATTTACCTTCGTATGCTCTTCCTCTCTCTTCAATGGAATGTGAGTTCTATGGCTCAGAGTTTTGTTGTTGTTGATTTGTTCTATGCTGCATCTCCAGTGCCTGGCACCAGAGTAGGTGGTCAATAGATATTGATGAACTTCATGGGTGGATGTGACTCTTCTATGAAATGGCACAGAAGAGCCTGCACAGATGCACAAAGTGAATCCAGGTCTGATTGCTCACTGACCAGCATGTAGCTTACCCAGGGAGATGGGTGATGAGGAGGAGAACTAGGTGGCTCCTTAAACCCTTGCCCTGCACTTCGGAGTCTCTGGGGAGTCCAAATAGATAATGTGCCCAAAGGTTTGAGTCTGTGTAAAGGCAACTTGAAAAAAAAAAGACTTGTTAATCTATTTCCACAAAATCAGCCATGGAAAACTCTGTGATGCTGTTCTACCTCCCATTTCCCTGTGTACTACCTATCGTCTTGAAAGCTTGAGAGCGACCACCCCAAAGTATACTGGGTCTTTATTTTCTTGGAGAAGCAGATAAAAAAAGAAAGGCTAGGAACTGAGGAGCAATTGGGACACATGTCCAATCACTGCCACTACAACTTGCTTCCTTTGCCACGAGTCCACCGGAAAGGAATGGTGCCCCACTCCCACCCTTTAACCATCAGAGCAAAGGTTTATAGAAGAATTCTGACCAAAGGGGCAAAATGGGGAACAGGCAGGACTTCATGTTCTCATGGAACCCAGAGCTGCAGGATCTGCTGAGTAGATAACATACTGCGAAGACGTTTGTCCGGAAGAAAGCTTTAAGCCATAAAGTGAAACAATCCACTCACGTTGTCTGTAGACTGAATATGTAGACTAATTTAGAAAATGCTATCTCCCACGAGCATTGTCTTAAAGAATTATCTACTTGAGATCAAATTGACAACGGCAATTCAAAAGGTGAAGTGAGTGGCTTTGGGGCAGTGAATTGGTGTTGATGGTGACAGGGCTTGTCCATGCTTATCGAGACAGGTGGTGAAACTTGAAGCCTGTCACCAATGTCAGTACAGGTAGAAACCATTGAACTGATGCATGCTTTGCAGTGTCTGTCTTCTCTGAAGAGAAAGAAGGCAAGGAAATAGGAGGGAGAGAAAAAGGGAAAACAGAAGGAAGAAAGGAGAAAATTCCTATGGAGCACAGTTCTAGTCTGATGTACAAAGAATCGCCATGGCTTGGGGTGGCCTTGGGGGCTCCTATTTCATTTTCTCCCCCCTTCACCCCTATGCCTTGCATTCCGTGGGTTTTCTCTGTGGCGTCAACATGCCTGCTGTCACTCCGGTATGCTGTGTCACAGTGGCGATGTTATCTGAAGTTCCCATGACTGTTCTATAACACGATTAGGTTCACAGACAGGGATCGATCACAGAAATGTCAATCAGGGTTTAAATTTAGCACCAGCAATGCATATTGGAAGTTCAAGGTGTGACACCTAATTGTTTCCATGCTAGGAAACAGAAAGACAGAGTCTGCTAGCACTGAATCACTCTTCTCCACCCTTTCTCTCTCTCCCCTGCTTCCAACTGTGTGCACCCTTGGTATCCTGGCCCTATTCACATGGCCCAGGGTGGCTTAGGAATGTGAAATATAACATGGGCAACCCAGGTCTGTTTCAGACACCACCGTCTCTTCCATCAGGTTCCCTTACTTCCCTGAGCCCGTTTCCTCCTCTGGAGAATGACCTGTTTGAAGGACAGGTTTGCTGGCTGGCTGCTATTGTTAGGTGTCATCTAGTTGATTCCGATCCATAGCAATCTTATGTACAACAAAATGAAACACTGGCTGGTCCTGCACCATGTTCCCAGGGTCATCTTGTTTTTTTTTCGGGCCCTGCACATTACCGAGAAGATGTCCTTCCCCAGGGACTGGCCGCCTCCGGAGAACACATCCAAAGTCAGAGAGATGAGTTCTCACCATCACCACTTCCAAGGAGCAGTCAGATTGTCCTCTCTCTAAAATGGATTTATTTGCTTTTCTGCAAGCCCGTGGTATATTCAGCCCAGGCTCTCTGTCCACTCACCAGCTTGTCAATTCCTTGGAGGCAGTGTTTATACCTTGCATTTTTACTTCCAGGGCACACAGCACATCAGCAACTCAGGAAGCTTTCTGGATCAAAGACTGAGTGAGCCAGTCCTTACCTAGCTTCCAGCAGGATTTGTTTTATAAACCCTATGCTTATGTAACACGCTGATGGCCCATCTCGGTGTGCCCTGAGGTTCCTGGAGGGCAGGATCTGTGGTTCTCTCTGCCTTGAAGTTCCTTCCTGCTCCCCCTGCCCCTATCCCTGCCCCCAGCCCCCAATCCATACTCCTGGAATCTTCAACTGAATAGTAGGCTTACCATGAAAATCTTTTGGAGGTGCTGGTTCTGACAGGCCTTATCATGAGCCAGACAGATGATGGCCTATTGTCCATGTTGACTCAGGCCAAAGCAAGTTTATCAAAGTTTGCTTATCAAAACATCACAAAATAGTTGCTCATAGGATTTTCAATTTCTAAACTGTCTCAGCCAAAATGATCACCTGAAAGTCTTAATATAACCAGACAGTTTCGCTGAGTGAGTGAAACAAGGTGTGATATGAGCATTATGCTCAACGCGCTGTCCTAGGACTCATGGATGAGTGGGTTGAGCGTCGGCTGCTAACGGAAAAGAGCTGTGCTTTGAACACATGGCGGGGAGAAAGGTGAAGTTGCCTGCTTCCTTCAAGATGTACAGTCTTGGAAGCCTGGAGTGGTTGCTATGAGTTAGCATAGGCTTGGCAGCAGCGGGTTTGGTTTGGTTTTCTACAGGATCCAAGTGACCACAGCACCAGGAACGATTAGACAGGAACCTCAGGGAGCAGAGAGTTGGCATTAGGAGGAGCTTGAGAATGCTGGCAAACTTGAAGAATGTAGTCAGTGTCAATTGCGCATGGAGAAACAGGTGAATTGATACATGTTTTGCTATATTCTCTACAACAAGGAAATGAAAATAAACAGAAACAAAAAACACTTGAATCCATTGCCAGTCTGGATGGCTTCCTTTACTTTCGCCCTTCTGTTCCCAGTTGAAGTTTGACAGAGAATTGAGGAGGGGAGAGCTTGTGTTTCTCAGCCCTTCTTTGTCCGATGGGCTCCCCTGACCCTGCTTTCCTGCTTGCTCCCCGAGCCTCCAAGACATGGTCTTCAAAGAGAGTGGAAGAGCTTGGCTATCCTGGGAGTCCTCCTGGGGAGCCTGCTGTCTTAGCCCAGGACTGGCCTTTGGGCGGAGTGTGTGCTGGGAATGAGGGACAAGGGGAGAAAGTCAGCGTTCATGTTCAGACACCGTGAAACCTGGGAGAACGAAAAGTCAGTAAGATTGCTTTGTATTACCAGCCCCCTCACGCTTTACACTTTTGACAAGGTGCCTGTTTACCACTGGTCTAGCTCGTGTTGTATTGGAGAATATCCACACTTTCCTTCTCTGATGGGCTTCCACCTTACATGGGATCTGGCTTGGTCAAGTTTTGCTGCAGATTGCTGGCTGGCTTGTGGCAAGATGAAAATGGGTCAGTAACAGGGCAAGGTCTGCGAGGGATAAATCCATTGCCTTTGAGGGAAAAAAGCTCCACAGGACTTCAGATCCAGGAGAAACCAAATTGCTGAGTAAACCACCGTAGAGAAAGACAGTGGGTCCAGTGGTAGGCTCCCCCAGCCCCCTCCTGTTTCTGAGTCTTGGAATTTCTACAATAAATATTTTAAGCACATTAGCATGTAAGACTATTCCTTGGACTAGGCTGTCTTTCTAACCACTGCAGCAAGAGTGAGAGAGGGTAGCAACTAGGGTTGATGAGGCTGTGGAGGAACCAGAACCCCCATCTGTTCCCTGGGTAAAATGCAAAATGGTATAGACCGTGCGGACAACACTTTGGTGATTCCATAAAAAGTGGAACACAGAACTACCCTATGACTCCAAATCCCAGCGCCCGGGATACGCCAGAAGTGGAGACAGGGACGCAAACAGAAGCTGTGCTCCCGTGTTCACGGCAGCAACTTTTCACAACACCCCAAAGGCAGAAGCAACCCAAGCAGGCAGTGACAGAGGAGTGGATAAACCAAATACAGCCTGTACACACAATGGCATACCACTTGGTCATCCTGCGACATGAAGTCCGGATGCAGGCTCCCACCGTGTAGAAACTTGAAGACATCACGCTGAGTGACATGTCAGTCGCAGGAAGATAAATACTATAAGATCTCACTTCTATGGAATATGCACATATTAGTATGTGCAGGAGAGAGGGAGCCGCCGTGGTGTGGTGGGTTCGGTCTTGGGCAGCTCACCTCAAGATTGGCAGTTCAATGTCACCAGTTAACACATTGGAAAACAGGCGAAACTCTGTTCCCGTGAAGATCTACAGTGTTGGAGCCATTCTACCCCGTCTTACAGTGTTGCTATGAATGAGAAGTGACTCCGGGGCCAGGGCGTTGGGCACCAGGAATGGGAGCGGGAGAGATGCAGGAAAGGAGAGTCTGCTTAGAGACACTGGGCTTATGTTAATGGCGGTGGGGTCATCTGGAGAAGGGTAGCGATACTAGTTGTACAGCATGAAGAGGGTAGTCAGTGTCACTGGCTTCTACATGTAGGAATGGCCGAATGTAGGAAGGGTGTGTGCTTTGTTGGTTACAGCTTTACCATGTTCATAAGAATTAAATAGCAATTACCATCTTTTGGAGGAAGAGGCTGAGATTCATAGTGACTGGATGAGAGAGAGCCTGTAGCTAAGAAGAGCATGTTCTTAAGAAGAAACTAGTTTTGAGAGGGACCCAGCTCCGAAGTGGTGCTCCTTCCACTCTGACCGGCCTTGGAGAGGGGCTAAGTTGTTTGTGTTGTGCGCGTCTTCTGTATGTGTGTGCACATGTCAGCGGAGGTGTGGGAATCCCGCTGGGTGAGTTGGAATGGTGAGTGGTTAGGTGTGTTTTTTGCTAGCAGGGCCTGGATTAAGAGAACAGGAAAGGAAGTGCCCAAGCCTACTGTGTGGGAGGCCAGTCACATGGCCTGAGGGCCGGTCCTTGGGCAAACTCTTGGGAAAGGGCCCATTTAGTCCCAGTGGAATTTTACTTCACTTGGCCCCCCTGGGCTTTTCCATGACGATTCCCTTTCAAAGCGCAAATCAACTCATTGCCCCATTCTATTTTAAAGTAACCATTCGTTCTTTAGCAATGCCGTGTAGCAGGCACCGTGCTAGATGCTTTATGCGATGGCATCTGATTCTCATGAGCCTCAAGGAGGCTGGTCCAGGAGGGGCCAGCAGCACCACTGTTCAGCCCAGGAGGCATGTTCAGGAAGGCCACTTAGCTGAGGTGCAATAGAGCTGGGGTTCCCAGCCAGTGGTGTGAGAGCACTCAGCCAAGCCAGGGATGCTGTAAAGCTGTGGCTCTCAACCTTCCTAATGCCAGGACTCTTTCATACAGTTCCTCATGTAAACCACCCCCCCTCCCGCCAAACCATAAAATTATTTTCATTGTGACTTCATAACTGCCACTTTGCTACTGTTATGAATCCGGTGACCCTGTGAAAGGGTGGTTCGACCCCAAAGGGGTCGCACCCACAGGTTGAGAACTGCGGCTTTAAAGTGAGCGGGGAGCGAGGTTATTTCTCAGTTATTGGTAAACTGACTGGGCCTCTTCTAGAGAAAGAAATGCTTCCTCCTTTCAGTCCTCAGTCACTGACCTACTTTGTACAGTTTAGTGGCAGCTGTAAGAGATAGTGTTATCTACCCTGGGTTTGTTTGTTTGTTTGTTTAAGCACCTTTTCTTCTCTCCCCTGTAAGACCTCCTCTATCACTCTAGTGATTGCACACTGAGGAAGGTGGGGCCTGTGGTCAGATGCCTGGTGCCCACCAAGTCCAGAGGACCTGAGGACTTGGCATGGGCTCAGGGGCTTTCCCAAAGGCCCCTGGTCCCCACTCATGCAGTGCCACCATAACAACAACAACAAACGCATTGCCATCGAGTTGATCCTGACTCATAGCAACCTTATAGGACAGGGTAGAACTGCCCTTATGAGTTACCAAGACTGTAAACCTTTTGAGGATTAGAAAGCCCTGTCTATCTTCCATGGAGCGGCTGGTGTTTCAAACTGCTGACCTTGAGGTAAGCAGCCCAATGCGTATCCACTATGCCACCAGGGCTTCTTGGTGCCACCATAGAACATTTTTTTAAAAGTCCTCGGTGCCATTTGAAAACACTTTGATATCTGACAAAAGCAATTGAGCCCCGTCCCCTTTGGAGCAGATGGTTGGACGCCGAATGCCCTTACCTTCATGCATGGGATCAAACCTTCCCGTGGCAGCATGAATGGTACCGATGAGGGTCTTTGAACCACTATGGCTCATCCTTTCAAACCTCTTTGATGGCTCACAAAGCAGTGGGGGGTGGATGAGTTCTGAGTGGTGTGGAGAAATCACGGGATTATGCTAAGGGTACTTCTAGGCTGGGTGAGCTGGGCACCTGCTTCCCTTTGCTCTCCCAGTCTCTGTTTTCTCATCTGCCATTCAGCAGTGGTCATGGCCTTCTCTCTTCCAGAGAGTTGTCGTGGGAACTAGATGACTGTGCTCCTGGTTTGGTAGCAGGGCCCCAACACACTTAGGCCAAAGCAAGGAGACCCGAGTCGTATATCCAGCTCTGCCCTGAACGCTGACCCTCTCCTCTCTGAGCTTCCCTTTCTGTCAAGTGAGGAGATTCAAGTCATTTCCCTCTCCCCTTACTTTTCTGCATTTTTCTATGACCACTTTGGCTCTAATATGCCATGGTGCTTATCTCTGAGTGGAGCAGCGAAGGTTAACTTTTAAGAAATGAATTATTTAGCATTTAACTTTCAGTACTTCACCCATTATTGAGTGAGGGTCCTCTCCGTGCCAGCCCGCATGCTAAAGGATGGGTAGAGAGTGACAAACAGAACAGACACTAAAACGTACGGTCTAGTGGAAGGCAGGGGACGTCCTCCTTTCAGACAGTGGAAGGGGCACATACTGCCATGGCGAGCTGCTAGCTGAAAAGACCAGTGCCCGCCGTGCCACACGTGCCAAGTGTTTGCTGACTGGATAAGGAAATGCCAGCACCCCACAGAAGATCTGGGGATGCCTCTAGTGTTGGAGAACAGTGTCAGGAGTTGGGGAAGGCCGTGGGAGTTCTGGCTAGGGGTGTGTGCGATCCCTAAATGGTTTGTTTGTCGAGGCACCTGTGCACGGAGGAGCTGCCCCTACCTGCCCAGTTCCCAAGGGGGCCACTTACTGGGCACAGCGACTGTTTCATGGATCGTGCCTTTTCCCTGAAGCTAGAGCCACTGCAGATACTAGAACCCATGGAAACAGGGGGAAGAGTGGCCAGAGGGAAAGGCAGCAGAGCCTGAGGGATGCGTGATGCACTTAGAGGTGCAGGATCTCCTTGGTAACCTTCTAGAGAGAGACCTGGGGCTACTGGCAATCTAAGCCTTACCTGGCTTAGTCCTGCCCTTGCTGCCTCTCTTGTCACACGATCGTCTTTCCTCTCTGTCCTGGCCTCTCCTCATCTTTCATAAAGATAGCATTCTACGCACATTCCACATGGGTGTGACCTTCTGCTGACTGATAACAACTTCAGAGGCCCAGTTTTCAAGCAAGCTCACATTCACAAGTACTGAAGATCAGAACTTCATTGTTGCGGGGAAAAATTTTTTGTGTGTGCAATTTTTCTGACGATACATCTGTCCCCATCCCCACCAACTTTTATATTGAATTAGAGGTTAGTTGACATATTGGATCATCATTTTTGCATTCAGAAACTAAACTTCCCAATGACTTGCCCTGTTTCTTTCCTCCACATATTTTTTTTAACCCGCCTCACCTTTGTAGGATGTTATCTTTCCCTTCATCCAAGTGAACACCTGTCTCCCCTCCGGGTTATTGCTTCCCTGCCCTTCTTCTCCTCCCACCTTTGGAAACGTCAAAGTCTGTTTCTTTTGGTATGAAAGCGTTTCAGTGATGTTATTTTTCTTTTAACAGTGCCCTTATACAGTGTTTGCCCTTTGGTGACCGACTAACTTCACTCAGGATCATGTTCTCCAAATCCATGTCGTGAGGCATGCCACAGTCTCATCATCCTTCTTTAGCGATGGGTAGTAAGTATTCCATTGTGCATAAGTATTAAAGTTTATGGAGCCATTTTTCCACTGCTGAGCATTTGTCATTCCATCTTCATGGCATTGCCAATCGTGCTCTGAGGAACATGGCTGCGCACATGTCTGTTTGTTCTAAGTTCTTTATTCTTCTAATGCCTCGAACCTTTAATACAGTTCCTCATGTTGTGGTGACCCCAACCATGCTTTATCACTGAAATTTTGCTACTGTTATGAATCGGGAAACCCCTGTGAAAGGGTCGTTTAACCCCAAAGGGGTCTGAACCCACAAGGTGTGAACCGCTGCTCGAGGCTACCAAGTTACACTATTGCTGGATCAGATGGCTCTATTCCCATTTGATATACCATTTACTCAATCCCATTGATTGAGGAATCATCATACTAATTTACAGTAATTTTATATGTACTGTAAAAACAGTACATGGCTGTACTGCTTAATAGTATCATCAGCAGTGTACGAGGGTTTCACTCTCTCTGCATCCATCCAGAGTCTGTTGGTTTTTTTTTGTTTTTTGCGTATTTTGAACTTTGCTATGGAGTCTGGGATGAAGTGGCTTCTCATCACTGTTTTTATTTGCAACTCTCAGCTGGCTAGTGCTTTCAGGTGTTTCTTCATAGGCCTGTGGAACCCTGAATGTCTTCTTTGGTGAAATTTCCATGTCCTCTGCCCATTTTAAAATTGGCTTTTCCATCTGTTTCTAGTTGAAGCTTTCTATAGATTTTGGAGAGCAGTCCTTGCCCACTATCAATGCCCAAAGGGCCCCCCCCCCAGTCTGTGGTTCTCTTTTACTTTTATGGTGAAATGTTTGATGCTTCTATTGGCACAGTTTGAGGAGTCCCAGTCATCTATTATTTCTTCTCTGTGTGCATTTCATTATATTTGATAGTGTGCTCATGCCATATATTAGGGCTCCCAAGTTTGTCCCTCTCTTTAAAGTGGTGATGTTTAATGTTCTAAGGTTTCCATTTATGTCTTACTCAAAGTCATGTTTTATATAGGATGAGGTATGGGTCCAGATTCACTCATTTGCAAATAGAAACACAATTTTACCAGAACCATTTGTTGAAGAGACTATCTCTTTGTTTAATGTGTGCCACGACTTTGTTAAAAAAAAAAAAACAACAACTTTTGTTTGTAGGTGATAGATGTATAGATTCTCTGTTCTGTCACAGAATATCAAATGTAGTGGTACCATGGTGTGTCTAGTCAATTTTGAGATTGTGATGCGAGGGGCCTTCTACTTTGGTCTCCTTCTTTAGCAGTGTTTTGCTTATTCCAAGTCTCTCTTCTTTCCATATAAAGTTGGGGATTATTTTTCCCTTCTCTTTAAAGAATGGTGCTAGGATCTGGATTAGAATTGCATTGTATTTAATGGATCAGTTATGGTAGTATTGACATTTTCACAATGGTAAGTCTTCCTGTTCATGAACATTGTATATTTTTTCCATCTATGTAGGCCTCTCTTTTTTTTTGTAGTAATGTTTTGTAGTTTTCTTTGTACAAATCTTTTTTTCCCCTCTGGTTAGGTTTATTCCTAAGTATTATATCTTTTGGGAAACTATTGTAAATGACATTGTTTCTTGAGTTCTTTCTCAGAGCTCTCTTTATGAATACACAAAGATCCAATTTATTTTGGTATGTTAATATTCTATTCTGCCACCTTTCCGAATCTTTCAGTTAGTTCCAACAATTTTCTTGTTGAGATTTTAGGGTTTTCTAAATATAGAGTCATATCACATGCAAATAGAGAGTTTTGCCTCTTCTTTGGCAATGTGGATGCCTTTTATTTCTATTTGTTGTCTGAAGCTCACCCTGAGACTTCCAGTACAATACTGAGTCAGAGTGGCGATAGAGCGTGGCGATAGACGGGCTCCTGGTCACAGAGGAAGGATTTCAGTTTCTCCCATTGATTGAGAGGTTGACTTTTGGTTTTGCACTGTATGCTCTGAATGATCAATTTATCTTTTTCTGAGACACCATTCCATTCACAACAGATTGCCAGAGAGTTGGACCTAGTCAATGTGAAAGCTTGGACTAGCTTCCTCGGGTGTTAAATAAAACAGACCTGGAAATGCTGGCTTTTCTAAGGTATTGCGAAGTATTTTCTGAATAAAAAACAAGCAACAAACCACACACCAAAACCAACTGCCATTATGTTCCCCAAGACTACGTTTTTACAGAAGTGCAGCCTTTTTTTTTTCTTCCTTGGAACAGGTAGTGAATTTGAACCACCAGCCTTGTGGTTAGAAGCCCAACCCACAATACTTCTAGACACTGAAACTAGGGACTTCATAATTGGTATTTGCAATCATTATTACACGAAGGCCTACCTCTTATCTCCGTGCAACAGTGAAAGACAGTGCTATGCGAAACTAGTAACTTCAACAAGAAACTTACATTAAATTTCCTTTGCTTCAAAAGAAATACTGAAATGAAATTGAGCGCATTTGATTCCTGTTTACTCAGCCCTAACTACCTGAATGACTGTAGACATGTTTATCCTCTTGGAAACGTTCCTCATCCATCCAGTAAACATTTATTGACTGCTTCTCTGACACTGCTTGGGGTTGAGAACACAGGAGGGAGTCCTTGGGTGGTATCAATGATGAACAAACTCAGCTGCTAACAGAAAGGTTACAGGTTCTAGTTCACCAAGAGGGGCCTTGGGGAAAAGGCCCATTGATCATCCTTCTGAAAAATCTGCCTATGAGGACAGCTCATTCTGACACATGTGTGGGCACCATGAGTTAGAGTTATTTGCATGACGTGTCACCAAGAGTAAGAGTGCGCTGCCAGATGATGGACGAGCTGCATTTCCCACGCTGTGGTACGGATGGTGCTGGGAAGGCAGTGGGAGACTGCCTTGTACGCTGTGGAACTTGGAGTAACTCGATCACTTACTAAACTCTGAGTGTTCTTTAGAAAGAACTGGACATGATACAAACTATGGTTTAGGTGACTTTCAAATGACTTTTCTACCGCTGGGTCTTACTAAACCCTGAGCATTCTTTCTTAGGCTCCAGTGTAAACTGGACCATGTATCATGTACCGTTTCCTCATGAAGACCAGTTGGCATGTCTTGATTATTTTGACATGCTCCTCTGCCTTTCACTCCTCCACCTTCTCAAATGGATTTAGTGTAGATTCTCTGTTTGTCACAGAATGCCAGATTAACCGTGCACTTGATGAAACAGTCCACGCAAGCGTGCTTGACACATAGGCACACAGTTATCATATCTTCCTTCTCTCCTTTAGTATCATCCCTGAAAGAAAAAGCCCACTGCGTGAAGTGCAGATTGGGGCAAAACCCATGAAGGTGTGGTTGTTGGTCTTTTCTGGCTGGTGTTCTGGTGTCGCTGGCAGGATTTAGGTCAGAGGAAGTCTCGCAGATGGTTCAGTTTTAACCAGCCCCCTGAGGTTTCAGGAAGGGCAAGTAAAGGTCATAATCCTACCCCCATCCCACCACCTCCATTCCGTATTGTCCCCAACCTGGTTAATTTGTCTGGACCTGCTTTCTCATGTCTATAAAACGAGTTTGAAGTTACTGCTCTGCTAACACCACAAGGTCACCAAGAGGCCCACAAGAGCGTGGGGACAAAACCAAAATAATATTACAGATTACATTCATTAATAGCTACCTTGGGCCAGGCTCTGTTTTATGAAGCAGATATTATTACCACAATTTTATAGACAATGAAATTGAGACTTCAAAAATTAGATGAGCCATTGAGCATGAAGAGAGGATAGGGTGTCCACTTCAGATGAATTCCTCACTCAAAACTCAGTGGATCATATGTAAACACTGCCAGTTACTGCAGACCTAGGGCACAGAAGCAGACCGTCTTCAGAGACAGTGCCAGAAGGAAGAACTAGCTGCCTTCTCAAAATAAAGTGAACCTTAATGGAGCAGATGGACCTTCAGGACCGTCATTTGCTGATGGGGCCTGACTCAAAATGAGAATACACAGCTGCAAACAGCAATGAATAACTGGAACTTGGAATTTTTAAGAAGTAATCTAGGAAAACCAGTAGTTGTCAAAAATGCAATGCAATGCACAAGGATTGATATTCTAGGTGTTAGTGCGCTGAACTTGACAGGTACTGACTCTTTTGAATAAAAAATCATATGGTTTCCTATGCAGGAATGAAACAATCAGGAGGAATGATATTGTATTCATCATGAAAAGGGGTATTTCAAGGTCTATCTTGAAGTAAAATGCTATCTGATAGGATAATGTTTATCTGCATACAAAGACATTCAATCAATACAATTATTATTCAGATTTATGCACCAACCAATAAAGCTAGTGACATGGAAACTGAAGCATTCTACCAAAGTCTACAGTCTGAAATTGATCAAGCATGCAGTCAAGGTGCATCGATAATTATTGGTTATTAGAATGCAAAGCTGGAAACAAAGAGGAAGGAGCAGTAGTTAGGAAATATGGTTTGGGTAATAGAAATGAAGCTGGAGATTGAATGATAGAATGTTGCAAGACCAGTAACTTGTTCATAGTAAATATCTTTTTTCGACAACACAAAAGGCAACTATACACATGGATGTCCTCAGGTGAAATACACAGACATCCGCTTGATTCCGTCTGTGGAAGAGAAGCTGAAAAAGCTCCACACCAGCTTCTAGGTGATATTCCAGGTGTTAGTGAGCTGAGCTGGAAAAACCAGGCCAGGGGGGACTGGAGAAGAGACCTTTAGTTGCTCCTAAATACGCTCAGGCTGAAGTCGAAGAAAATGAAATCAAGTCCAGTGGAGCCAAAATGCCACGCGGAGTCTATGCCATTTGAAGATTGAGAACATCTCAAGAAGAGATCAGTGTATTAAACACCAATGACAGAAGATCCAGGGAGCTGGGTGAGGACAGTCCTTATTCATGAAGAAAGCAAAGTATCATTAGACAAGAGAGATTAAAGTGGATGTCAGAAGAGACTCTGAGACTTGCTGTTAATGGTGCAGTAGCTAAGGCACATGGAGGAAATGATGAAGTCCAGGAGCTGAACATAACATTTCCAAAGACAGCTCAAGAAGATAAAATAAAATTATTATAACAATATGTGCAAGGCAACCAAAAAGGAAGAACATTCTTAGCATATCTTAACCTGAAAGAATTCAAGAAAAAAAAGAATCAAGCTTTGAGGTGGACTACTGAAAGATTCTGTGGGCAAAATATTGACGGATGCAGGAAGCATCCAAAGATGATGGAAAGAGCGCACGGAGTCGCTGGACCAAAAGAACTAGCTGCCATTCCACCGTTTCAGGAGGTAGCCTATTAGCAAGAACCAGTAATGCTGAAGGAAGACGTTCAAGGTGCACTTAAAGCATTAGTCACAAACAAGGATCCAGGAATTGATGGAATACCAACTGAAAGGTTTCAACAAGTTGGGGAAGCCCTGGAAGCACTCACTTTTATGTCAGGAAATTTGGAAGACAGCTCCTTGGTCAACAGACGGGAAGAGATTTCTATTTGTACTCATTCCAAAGAAAGGTGACCTAAGAGAGTGTGCAAATTATAGAACAATATCATTGGTATCACATGCCAGTAAAATTGTGCTGAAGGTCATCCCACAATAGTTGCAGCAGTAAATTGACAGGGAGCTGCTAGTTCAGGTCAGATTCTGAAGAGGACCTGAAACAAGGGATATCAGTGCTGACATCAGATGGATCTTGGCTGAAAGTAGTGAATACTCGAAAGATGCTTACTTGTATTTCATTGATTATGCAAAGGCATTTGACTATGTGGCTCACAACCAATCATAACCTCGAGGAGAGTGGGAATTCTAGAACACCTCATTGTGCTCATGTAGAATCTGCATGGATCAAGATGCAGTTGTGTGAACAGAATATGGGAATATTGCATAGCTTAAAGAAAGGTTGTACCCTCTCACTCTATTTATTCAATCTGAATAATGAGCAAATAGTCAGAGAAGCTAGATTGCACGAAGGAGAAGGAGGTATCAGAATTGGAGGGTGGCTTCTTTACAACCTGCCAAAATACAGATCACACAGCCTTGCTTTCTCAAAGTGAGGAGGACTTGAAGATGATGCAGATCAATGATTGGAGCCTTTAGTATGGAGTACAACTCAATATAAGGAAAATGAATTGAAATTTCAACAAGTCCTCACAACTGGACCAATAGCTACTATCATGATAAGCAGAGAAAAGATAAAAGTTGTCAAGGATCTCATCTTTCTTGAATCCACAATCAATGCTCGTGGAATAAGTACTCAAGAGATCAAATGAAGGAATGAATGGGTAAATCTGCTGCACAAGACCTCTTAAAGCATTGAAAATCAAGGATGTTATGTTAAGTAAAAAGGTCTGTTTCATGCAAGCCATGGTGTGAAAGGGTGCTGGTAGCATAGTAGGTCACAAGTTGGGCTGCTAACCACAAGTTTAGTAGTTTGAAACCATTAACCACTTCCTGGGGGCAAGATGAGACTTTTTCATCTGGAAAAGAGTTGTTGTTGTTAGGTGCCATTGAGTTGGCTCTGACCCGTCGTGAGCCTGTGCACAACAGAACAGAACACTCCCAGTCCTGCACCGTTCTCACCATTGTTCCTGTGCCCGAGTCCATTCGTGCAGCCACTGTGTCAGTCTATCTTGTTGAGGGGTTTCTTCGTTTTCATCACCCTTCCGCTGTTCCAAACATGATGCCCTTCTCCAGGCACTGGTCTCTCCTGACAAGATAGCCAAAGTTTATAACGAAGTCTCGCCATCCTTGCCTTTCAGGAGCACTCTGGTCTTACTTCTTCCAGTACAGATGCCTGTCCTTTTAGCAGTCTAAGACACTTCCAATATTCTTCTCCAGAGCAATTCAAGTGCATTTATTTTTCTACAGGTTTCCTTATTCTATGGCTACCTTTCACATACCTATGATGCAGGTTCACCTCAGTCCTCAATACTTGCTCTTCAATACTCTCAAGAGGTCTTGTGCAGCAGATTTGCCTTATGCAACTCGTCTTTTGAATGATCTCATGACTGCTGCTTCTATGAGCATTGACTGTGGATCCACAGAAGACAATATACTTGACAACTTTAGCCTTTTCTCTATTTATCATGATATTAACTATTGGTCCAGTTGTGAGGATTTTGATATTTCTTACATTGAGTTATAATTACATATAATTACATTGAGTTATAATCCATACTGAAGGCTGCAATCCTAGATCTTCATCAGCAAGTGCTTCAATTCCTCCTCATTTTCAGCAAGCAAGATTGTGTCATCTGCATATTGCCCATTGTTAATAAGCCTCCTTCTAGCTTGGTGCCACACTCTCCATTTAATTTGGCTTCTCTGCTGATTTGCCCAGCATAGAGATGGAACAAGTGTGGTGAGAGGACACAAACCTCATGCACACTTTGCCTGATTTTAAACCACGCAGTCTTCCCTTGTCCTCTTTGGACAACTTCCTCTTGAGCCATGTGAAAGTTCTTCATGAGCACAATGAAATGTTCTGGAATTCTCCCTCTTCTCAAGGTTATCCACAGTTTATTATGGCCTACACAGTCGACTGACTTTGCACAGTCAATGAAACATAAATAAACATCTTTCTGGTATTCTCTGTTATGAGCCAAAGCCATCTACATCAGCAATGATATCCCTTGCTCCATGTCCTCTTCTGAATCTGGCCGGAACTTCTGGCAGTTTCCCGTCAATGTACTGTTGCAAGTATTGTTGGATTCTCTTAAGCAACATTTTTCTTGCATGCAATATCAACGATCTTGTATCGCTTGAGCATCTGTTGGGTCACCTTTCCTTGGAATGGGTGCAGATAGGAATCTCTTTCAGTCAGTTGACCAAAGAGCTCTCTTCCAAATGTCCTGGCACAGAGGAGTTCTGTCTCCAGTGCTTCTTCAGCTTTCTGAAACATTTCAGTGAGTAATTCCATCAATTCCTGGCGCCCTGTTTTTGGCTAATGTATTCAGTGCAGTTTCAATTTCGTTCTTCAGCAGTATTAGTTCTTGCTACCTCCTGAAATGGTGGATTGTTGACTAGACCTTGTTGGTACAAAGAGTTACAGTCTCGGAAACCCACAGTAGCAACTGTCCCCTGTTCTACAGGGTTGACATGAGTCAGAGTTGACTTGATGGCAGTGAGTTTGGTTTTCATATGCATGTGAAAGTAGGATATTGAATAGGGAAGACCTAAGGGCACTTGATGCATTTTAATTATGGTGCTGGAGATTAATAGTGAAAGTACCACAGACTGCCAAAACCATAAGCAGATCTTTCTGGGAAAAGTACTGTCAGAATGCTCCTTCGGGGTAAGGGTTGGGAGATTTTGCCTCACGTATTCTGGACATGTTATGCAGAGACCCCTTCCCTGGAGAAGGACATCATGCTTGTTCAAGTGGAGGGGCAGGGAACAAGAGGCAGGCCCTTGACCTCTGGCTACACAGGGGAATAGGAGAATGCAGCTCCTCCCTAGCCCAAGGTCTATTGCCACAAAGGCGGAGGTCAGAGTTGCCTCTACCCTCCATTATTCTTTCTCTACCCTGACACCAACAATTGCTCTCACAGCCCCCAGTTTTTCTGCTGGGCTCAGTAATCCATTACAGCGGCCCCACAGACTCACAAACACTAGTCATAGTTAAGGGTGTTTACTAGGGAAGGTAACAGGTTGCCATGCGTCAGATAACTAAGCAGTAAGGCTACAGTCTTTGGTTCACAGCAATACCTCTCCTCAATCAGCAGCCAAGTCTCTCTCCAGCTCTCAGCCTCTCAGCCACGAGGCCCCTTGACCACTATCTATCAGGAAGGCAGCCCATTGCTCTGCTTCAAGTGTCTCATAGTCTCAGCACCGCTCCTTTGTTCTGTCTCATGGTCTCCTTGCCTCAGCCTATCGTCTTGGCTTGGCTTCTCTGTCCGGCGGTCTCTGTGCCACAGCCTCTGTGGGCTCTGGTCTTGGCCTCCCAAACTTCAGACAGAAATCTCAAAGGTGCTTCACTGGTGGATTCTCTTTTTCATGGTCCTGGGATTTTTCTCTGTGTTCCTGTGTCCCTTTACAGCCAGGGGAGTGGCAAGTAAAAATGGACCAATTCTACCCATTAATGTTACACATATACCCTATTAGCATAGCCCCAAGCAATCATTTGGTAGGTGTGTTAGAGACATGGGTAGAAGAGCCATATTAGGAAATTCCACGTCACTACAAGCACCAAGAGGCCCAGAGTGCTCTGGTCGGACCAGGGTGTAGACCCAGGTCATTCGGTTCCACAGCCCTAGCATTTTTTACCTCCACACGAAGGTGCCATGACCCTCTCTCCTTAGAAACCATCACTGCCCCCTGAGCTTTTGCACACCAATGCAGGTATATTCAAAAAATGGGTGTGGAAAGCCTGAGGAAGGAAGGAAAGCCTGGGGGAGTCTTTCCTAGAGTCCTTTGTGGCATCCCACTGGAGACCTCTCTCCTTCCCCCCTCCCCACCTTCCTGTGTCTTCTAGATGCACTCTGGGAGATGGCTCATCATTCTGTATTAAAAGGGCATGTTACCTGTCTAAGGAGGCCTGGTGACACAGTGGGTTATGCATTGGGCTGCTACAGAAGGTGGGCAGTTTGAACCCAGCAACTGCTCCTTAATCAGGGAGAAAGACGAGTAAGGTATATGGCCTCAGACACTCAGTGGAACAGGCTCTACTCTGTCCTCTGGCATTGCTATGAGTTCGAGTGGACTTGATGGCAGTGAATTTGTTGTTTGAAGTTTTTTTTGGTTGGGGTGCAAATATCTGTATGACTCTTTACAGAAGCTGGGAGCCGCTGAGCACCAGGATTGTGTCGGGCTCATAGTGGGATCCCTGTAGGACTTAGGACAGTGCCTGGCACGTAGTTGTTAGGTGCCATGGTGTCAGCCGGACTCATGGTGACCCCAGAGCACATGGGAAGGAACACTGCCTGGTCCTGCGCCATCCACATACTAGGTGTGGGTTGGGCCATCGGATCCAGATGGTTTTCACTGGCTCACTTTCAATTAATTTTTGTGGAATATATTTTTTTCTGTCACTTGCCTGAATGTTCTGCCCAAACTCTCCTCTTAGTCAAGAGGTCTAAAGCAAAGGGCGTGGGAATGTTCCAAAGACTGTGGGCCACATGCTACTGGAGAGCCACTGAGAGGCCAGTGTGGTGGCCCAGGTGCTCTTTCACTGTCTGATTGGTGGGGTGGCCCACGCCCTCCCTTCCATGGGTTCTGGAGCTGGTGACTGATCAGAGATCACTGGGTGATCACTGCTGAGTAGTCCTAGGTGCGGAGAGGACTATATGAACAGGAAGGCTTGAGTCGGGTCCACCCAGATGGTGCCCTTTCTACAGGTCGCTGAGAACAGCAAACCCCAAGCACACTGAGCAACTGGTTTCTCTCCTCGCCCGCAGGCAGGAACTGGCCCGGAGAAAGTGGAGAAACCTGTCCAGGCGGCTCCCAGGGGTGGGCGGGGGCGGGGCCTGTCCGGAAAGGAGCTGTGGGACCAGTTTCTATTGCTCTTGGACTGGATGCAGGGTCATGACTTGGGCAGAGGCTGGAGAAATGCCCTCCATGGGCACACCTGTAAGTCTTACAGGGTCACACTGGCTTTGGGGTGATAGGCCCTTCGGGGCTCTGGGTCAGCGGTCACCTGGCATGAGACCTCCAGCTGCTAGCTAAGCCATAGGAGAGTCAGCGAAACCGCTGACTGGCCCCAAAAGGACTTTTCGATCAACCTGTCCAGCAGATGAAGGAACACAGAAAAGGGGCCGTGCTCAGAAATACCCTGGGGACATCACCCACAAGGGTCCTGATTTTCCATCCGTGTAGTTTTCACCTCAGCCTCGAGCAGTTTGGTGGGAAGAGACTGAGAGTTGAAGAGACTGGGAGAGTTGCGTGTTTGAATCCTAGCCCCTGGCAAACCTTTTGGGTTCTTGGGTAAAGTGACTTCACCTGTCTAAGCCTCAGTTTTCCCCAAATGAAGACTGAGAATCCCCACTTTAAATTTGTTGGGTGAGGGTAGGTGCTCAGGGCAGTGAGAGGCTCTTTCCTCCCTTTGCTGAGGGCCAGGTATCACTTCCAGCCCTAAAGACACGCCCCACAGGTGCCAGGACCATAAGGGGAGGCGGGTGGGGCTGGGGGCCTGGCCTGACAGTCATTCTCAAATCAGGCAAGCTCAGTTTGCCTGTCTATCCAGTGGGGTGTGGCTTGTGAGCGGATTCCTCAGGCTGCCCTGGCGAGGTGCTTCCGTAATCCTAGAAGGTAATTTCAATGCATTCTTTCACTTGCATATTTATTTATCTATTTATCCACAGATTCCTATCTGGCAGAGGCCGCCTCTCACCCCCAGAGGCGATATTCCTGGGCCAGCCAGCGTGCTTTTCAACCTTACAAGGGCAGCGGCGGCCGGCTACTGTGGCAGCCTTTGGCCTTCCTCCTGCAAGTCGGCGCCGCTCCAGCCCACCTGGCAGGCCCAGAGCGGTAGGCGGGGGGCCGGTTCCTCAGGGATCCACAGCAGGCAGCCTGCCATACCCCACCCTCGCGTAGGGACCCCCGGGAGCTAAGAGAAGGGGAGGGGGATGTGTACCAGACCCTGACCATCTGGGCACCGTCCCCCCCCCCTGCCGGTTCCTCTTAGCGTTTTCATCCAGTGAGCCCCCAGCGCAGGGCAGGCCTGGAACAAACATCCTCTGGAATCCTCCCAGCCACCCCCCATTTCACAGATGGGAAACTGAGGCACCTGGTGGCCGAGTAATGCCGTAGTGGGCAGTTCTAAACCACCAGCCACTCTGCCGGAGAAAAAGGAGGCTTTCCACTCCCGGAAGGAGTTAGTCTGGGACCCCCCTCCCTGCCCCCGGGGCAGTTCCACCCCGCCCCATACTCTCTGAGTGGGCGTGGGCTCCACCAGGGTTCCATTGACAAAACGTGGCCGGAGAGCTTCTAACCAGATAGATCTGCTGGCAAAACCCAGTTTGTTTTTCCCCCTGGCCACACCTGCCACCGGTGTGGTTGTAAAGGTTTAACGGAGAAGATTAAAGTCTATCCCCAATGAATCACAGATTCACTAACAATGATGGTGATGAACATAAAACTTCACATGTGAGTTGACATTTAGTTGATAGGCTGTTTCCTACAGCAAGCTCTTTCGCTGAACCGTGCAGAAAGAAACCTAGTAGACGACGCCATCCTCTACACTGTGCAGATGAACACACTGAACCCCCCTCCCCCCGCCCACCATCCCACCCAGAAGGATAAACAGGGTGGGAGGAGAACGGAAGTTCCTGGCCTCCCAGCTTGGGATCCTTTTCCCTGGAAGAGGTGTCTTGTTTACAAACAGGTTTCTTCCCGGATAGCTACGATTTTTTGGTAGTTCCCCAACCAAATGGGGGCGATTCTGAACAACTGAAGGTGACAAGTGCCAATGGGGCAGAAAGCGAAAGGAACTGGAGGGTGACCTACTTTCAGGGACTGTGACGCGCAGGACAGGGCTGTGACAACTGCGCAGGTGGGGCGCTCCTGGGGTTCCCTCTGGGCTAGCCTGCGTGGGCGGGCAGTACACCCCACCCCACCCCACCCCAGCTCCTCCTTGCTGCCCTGCCCTGAGTGTGACAAAGCTGGGCAGCGCCCCTGTCCTTTGGCCAGCTAAGTGTTTCCAGCGGAGCCGCAACTTGGGGGAAGCGGGGAGGGGGGAGATGGGGTGAGCCTGGTGGGGTGGAGAGGGGGCAGGCCCCCAACCCTAGTTCAAGCAGAGGGCAGGGAGACCAGTGGTGGGCAGGTTGGGCACACTGAGACTTGGAGGCTTCAGAGACCCTGGAGACCATGGGTCCTCAGATGGACGGTCCAATTCTGCCCCGACATGCTAACTGTAAGGCCTTGAGAAAGTATTTACCTCTCCGAGCCTCTTCTCTGTAAAACCTCAAGTCATTGTTGTGAGCCTTAAGTCTATGCCTGTCTGTAAAGGCTTAGAACGTTAAACAAAATCCAGTGGTGTTTTATTTTTATTATTAGCTGGGTCTGGGTAGGAATGTATGTTACAGCAGTTACTTCCTGGATGACCTGGGCAGGTTTGCTGAATCCCTTTCCTTCTGCTGTCTGTACATCACAGCATGGTGGTGAGGATAGGATGAGGTTCCCAGGCCTTCGAAGTCCGCCTGGTTATGTTTGCAATGCTTATTGGGCAGCTGTCGTAGGCACTTTATGCGTATGAGCTCATTTATTTAATTCTATAATTACAGTATGAGCCAAATTTAGTATTACCCCATTTCACAGGTAGAAAACTGAGGCACAAAGAGGTAAAGTGATTTTTCCAAGGTCACACAGCTACTTTGTGGGATTTGAATCCACAAAATGTAACTCCACATTCCAGGTCCCTAACCACTGCAGGGTGTGTCAGGCACTGTGATAGGCAGTGGGGTACAGTCAGGATAAACTCGGCTTGCTGAAGGGTGGGAAGTTTCATTTACATGTGCTTAATGTTGCATGCATTTTATTATAGTTTATATAATAAAATTCCCAATTTTTATGCACACACACATAAACGTAGAATAATAATTTTTTAAATGCTGTTGAGTCAATCGATTCTAATGGAGAGTGATCTTATAGGACAGGGTAGTACTGTACCATAGGGTTTCCAAGTGTGTTAGTCTGGGTAGACTATAGGAACAAATTCATAAACACATATAAGGGAGAGTTTTATATACAAGAGGAATTGTACATTAAGAAAACATCCCAACCCAGTCCAGTCCAAGGCCATAAGTCTGATATTAACCCATATGTCTGATACCAATCTATAAAGTCCTCTTCAGACTCATGAAACACATGCAATGAAGCCAAATGCAGGACGATCACAAGCCAGTGGGTAGAAAGTGGTGTTGTAAACATCTCAGTGCTGGCAGGGGTCTCTTTGTGGCTTCTCCTGCTTCTGAGGTCTTTGGGTCCAGTGGTGGTGTAAGCATCTCAGTGCTGGCAGGGGTCTCTCTGTGGCTTCTCCAGGTTCTGAGGTCTGGTTGCGTCCATGTGGCTTGTCTTCTGCAATGTCTCGCAGGGATTAGCAGAGAGGTGTCTTCCAAGGAGGAAGTACCAGATTTCCCAGAATTCTCAGGAGAAGGCCATGCCCACACAGAAGTCTCATTGGCTATCTCAAGATTGACAGCCTAGACTCCACCCCTACACTCTTCATCCTTAAATTGACACCAAGTTGGGTGACTCCCACACTAAGACTGGAAATCCTTATGGAAGTGGCTGGTGGGTTTGAACTGCTGATTTTTTCGGTTAACCTGTGCTTACCTGGAGCATGGCCCCCATGGCTCCTTCCCACAGTAGAGGATTCAGTAGTTTCCCTTCTGCAGTGTATTTGCCATCTAGACAGAAGTGCTTACCTGGAGTATCACCTGAGTCTTAGGCCTTTCAGTTTCCTGGTACGGGCTCCAGGACCCCGGCCCTGTCGTGGGTTAGGTGGTGGGCTGCAAGTCAGCTGTTTGAAACCACGGGCCATAAAGCGTTTCAGTCGCAGAAACCCACCGGGGGAGCTCTTCCCTGTCCTGCCGAGGCAGAGTCAGTGGGAGTTGGAATTGGCTCGATGGCAGGGAGTAGGTGACACACACCCAGGAGTCCCCCCCCCCACTGTGGTTGTGGTCTTTCCAGTTAAACAGACTGAAAGCAGCAGACAATTAAGGTTTAGACCTTTTAATAATAATTGCTTCTGCCTCTGAGAATTACTGCCTGCACTCGAGGGTGCCCAGAAGTGAGGGTGAATTTACCGTATTTATCCCTTAATGTCCAAAGCAGCTATGACTACAGCAGTTTTAGTCCAAGAGGCAATTCTCCCTATCCTACCCTCCCTCTTTAGGGTCCCCGTGGTAACTCTTGCTGTAAATGGCTAACGCTATTAAACATAGAATGAGGCTCTTTCTGTACCACAAGTGTAAACTGTCGCTAGGCTCATTGCTTAAATGCTAGGATCATCTCAAGCTTGGCTTTTGCATTTGAAGCTTTGGGTTAAATGTGGATAGTAAGGAGAAAAAATAAAAAGTTCTAATGGTTGGAAACAAAAAGGTGCACTGGGTAGATTTCCAGAGTTGTAAAAATTAGCTTTGATTTTTAAAACATTTTCAACCTGGGGTGGTTCCAGGAAGTATACACTAAGCCCCATCATTCATCTTAGCTGTATCCTAAGGGTCAAAACCACCATTAGACAATGTAACCATTGTAAAGAGTGACCAGTGTGACAATGGTCTGTTTTTGTCAATCGATGAACTAACCCATGGAGGGTACCCAGCGCATGGCCGAGGCTCACAGGGAAGCTATTGTGAACAGGGGCTGGCATACGTAGGGAACTTTGGAGATGTCAGATGAAACTGCATGTTTATTAAACACTTACTATTTGCCAGTGTTCAAAGCAGTAAACCAGTTGCTATGGAGGCAATTCTGTCCCCCATATATATCAGAGTAGAATTGCGTCCTCTGTAGTTTCCATTTATTTATTTATTTAGTGTGTGTCTAAGAAAGAGCTTTATATAAAGGGTAATTGTACATTAAGAAAACATCCCAGACCACTCCAGATCAAGCCCATAAGTCCGAAATTAGCCCATATGTCCAATACCAGTCTATCAAGTCCTCTTCAGACTTATGAAACACATGCAATGACGCCAGATTCAGGAAGATCACAGGCCAGTGGGTGGGAAGTCTTGTGGATCCAGTGGTGTTGTAAGCATTTCAGCGCTGGCAACCGTCTCCTTGTGGCTCCTCCAGATCCAGGCACTAGTGTAGTTCCATGTCTTGTCAGCTTCAATGTCTCCCAAGAAGTGAGTCTGTGCCCTGCCTCCCTGGAGTTTTTATTTATTTATTTATCTATTTATTTATTTATTTATTTTTAACAATTTATTGGGGCTCATACAATTCTTTTCACAGTTCATACATATACATACATCAGTTGTATAAAGCACATCTGTACAGTCTTTGCCCTAATCATTTTTTTCTCTTTTCTTCTTTTACATTTTATTAGGGACTCATACAACTCTTACCACAATCCATACATATACATACATCAATTGTATAAAGCACATCCATACATTCCCTGCCCCAATCATTCTCAAGGCATTTGCTCTCCACTTAAGCCCCTTGCATCAGGTCCTCTTTTTTTTTTCCCCCTCCCTCTCCATTCCCCCCTCCCTCATATGCCCTTGGTAATTTATACATCGTTATTTTGTCATATCTTGTCCTATCCGGAGTCTCCCTTCCCCCCTTCTCTGCTGTCCCTCTCCCAGGGAAGAGGTCACATGTGGATCCTTGTAATCAGTTCCCCCTTTCCAACCCACTCACCCTCCACTCTCCCAGCATCGTCCCTCACACCCTTGGTCCTGAAGGTATCATCCACCCTGGATTCCCTGTACCTCCAACCCTCATATGCACCAGTGTACAGCCTCTGTCCTATCCAGCCCTGCAAGGTAGAATTCGGATCATGGTAGGTGGGGGGAGGAAGCATCCAGGATCTGGGGGAAAGCTGTGTTCTTCATCGATACTACCTCACACCCTAATTAACCCATCTCCTCTCCTAAACCCCTCTATGAGGGGATCTGCCTCCCTGGAGTTTTTAATGTCTGATTCTTTCTCCTTTCATTCTTCTTGGCAAGAAGATTGCCAGACCTCTCCTCTGACGTACCTCTGAGTGGACTGAACCACCAGCCGTTGGGTTAACAGCCGAATGTGTGAGCCTTTTATGCCACTCAGTTTACAAGTGCATTACTTAAACCTCACCATGAATTTTTTAGGAAAGTATGTTATGGATGAGGAAGCTGATGCTCCAAAAAAAAAAAAAAAAAAAAAAAAAACCCAAAACAGTTTCCTAACTGTTCATGCTGTCCAGGGAGTGAGGGGACCGTCTGGGTTGGAACTGGAGTCTGAATCCAAGTTTAGTGAGTGCTCCACTGCCCTGCTTTTCCCTTTCTTCCCAGCCATCCCTCATCTATCTGAGAGCGGAGCTAAAATCAGTAGGGGCTTTCTATCACCTCAGTCAGGGGTTCTCTGCCTCCTTTATAATCTGGATAAACCACTCTGGATTAACCTGTAAAACTCACACCCTCTGAGTTCAACTTCAAAAGAAATTGAGTATCATGATTTAAAAACAAATAAAAGCAAAGACACAAAGTTCTCAATATCTTGCTTAAACAAGCCTCCCCAGGGCTTCTCATTTCCCCTCCATCCCCCACTCCCTCACCCTCCACTAGAAAGCTGCCAGTCATCATAATCCCCTGCCCCACCCCACCCAAGTCATTGCTTTGGATGACCATGAGCCTGGGGAGGCATAGCATGCTGGAGACTGACTGACTGAGCAGCACTTCGTCTCATGTGTGTCGCACTCCAAGTTCTGTGTCTCTTGTCTTAATACCCTGCTTACCTGACACCCTAACCCCAGTCTGATCTCTCGTCACCACACCAAGGCTCAGGGACCGCAAGTCAGGCCTTTCCTACCTAGGATTTCCCAGGATTCAAGACGTGCATTTCTTCAGACTGCTCCTCTGCTTGCATTGCCCTACTTCCCCTCGTTTCCCGTTTGCCTGGTGAGCTCCCACTCAGCAAGGTTCAGCTGAAATGCCACTTCCTCAATGAAGCCTTTCTGGACTCCCGCCTACATCCAAATAAAGGGAAGCAATTCTTCCTTCGTGTCTGCCTACAGAGCTGCAGAATTATCTCATGGCGTTCATTACCACTTTTATGTCCTTATTTGTTTCTGTGATATACTGGGTTCTCTAGAGAAGAAGAGTCATAATATATATATGTGTATATATATATATATTCTCACTTCCATTGAGTCTATGCTGATTCACATCAACCCCCTGTGGTTTTCTGAGACTGTAACTTTCAAGGGAGGTTTCGGGGGAAATGCGGAGCTAATAACAATGAGTACAAGAAAGAAGAAATGTTCTAAAATTGATTGTGGTAATGATTGTACAACTTTTCTTGGTATGATCACACTTGAATTGTATTACATGTGGATAATGTGCCAATAAAACTGTTCGTTAAACAAGGCTATTCACATGTCTGGTCTATTGTCAGAGGGGATTCACTAGATGCTTAATTCACATGTATTTCTCTTCATTTTTTTAAAAATTGAAACAACTTTAAAACAGGCCAAAAGGGAGATCAAATGATAAAATATTATATTTTAACCTAACTGTATCTGCCATAATCAACTTCACAATGCTCTCTGCTTGATAAGAAAGGTATTCACATTCCTTGACTATGATCAGAAGTGATTTATCTGTGGCTTAAATCTATGTGTGGGGTCCCTGCATATGGATTTTGGATTTCCACTGTTGTCCATAGCCTTCTGAAAACCAGGTGTTCACAATCTAAGCTCTGATACCGTCCACTCCTTCAGACACGGATTCGATCATCTACAATCCTTGGATCACACAGGCTGATGTGCTTCCTTCATGTGGATTTAGTTGACACCGAAATTCAATGGCTGCTTGTTTGAAGACAAACCTTATAGGACCCCAGATGCCATGCTTTCTGATAGTTGGGCACAGTCTAGTTTCTTTGCCACACTTTTCTAAAGCACCCACATCTTCAGTGATCTCTTCATGAGGGTGAGCTATATAGACATTTTTATCCAGAGAGTGACGGATACAGTTATAAAAGTGGGTAAGTCCATGTCCATGCAGGTTCTAAGTCTGTGGGTCCGATGTTAGGTTGGAGGCTTCTCCTAACTCTAGTAGCTTCACGTGCTGATGAACCCAAGATATACAAGAGACATTGGGTTGGTGGCTACAAAGGTGAATGAATCCAAGTTTGGCAAGTCAGGCTGCTGCTAACTCCTAGGATCAATAGGCAATATGGCAGGCTGTTGACTTAAGTCTAAAGAACCTGAGGTTGATGAGGCAAATGCAGTGTCCAGGTCTTGCAGCAAGCAAGCAAGCTTTTCTACAGTGTCTATGTATATTGGGAGCAGGCTACACCCTTGAGGAAACTTCTTTTCAATGGATTGCATCCGGGCTATGACCTGAGTAAGAGTGTTGCATCCCACGCTAATTTTCTCATACTTGACTGGCTGTGATGACATTTTGTTAGGTCAGGTCATAGAGGATTATTAGGTTTTAACTGCCAAGCCAGTGAACATCTTGGCCCAGCTAAATGGACACAAACTTAACCATCAAACATGGCTAAATCACTCAACACCTATGACTTCCCTGGGTACTCTACCATGACTGCCACCAACATGATGGTGGTTAGGATGCAATCACATCTTTTCATTCTTTCAGGAAACCCAAAATAAATCCAAACAAAACACAAAAGACCATGGCTGTAGAGTCAATTTTAATGTATGGTGACCCATATGCCTGATATAAAGCAAACACCTAACAAATGTATATGAAATAAATACATGTTTGCATGTATATATATCTATGCAAATTGAATGTCACCATTACATTAATTTATTTGTAACAGTCTTGAGTCTAAAGTCTTGCCCCTCTCATAGATAACTTTATTCTATTGAAGCAGCAAAGGAAGGCTTAATTTTATGAACAATAAGCTGAGAAGTTTTATTCATTCATTCTGTATTGATTTAAAAAGTATACATGAGCATCTGCAGTTCTCCATCCTCATGACCAGCCACCAACCCTTGGTCTTTTAAAATCATCTTGAAGAATGTGAGGGGGCTTCAAAAATTTAAGAGACAATGGAATTTTCCCATGAACTGTTTGAAGCACCTTTCCCTACCCCCCAGGCAGTGAGCGAGGCAGAGAAAGGCTCTGTCCTTCCTGAGTTTCCAGTCTTTTTCGAGAAAATCATCAGCGGATCAGTAAGATGGTGAAAACAGTGTGAAGAAAGACCAAGATTATGAGATCACACATGAGGGGTGGTGGGTCGGATTGTAGACGCAGAGCTTGCATGGGTTGAATTATGTTCTCCCAGTAGCTATGATGATGTCCTAACACCAGTACCTGAAAACATGGCCTTGTTTGCAAGCAGGTTCTGTGGAGAGGCTCAGCTTCCAATATGAGAGGCGTTCTTATAAAAGAGGAGAAGAGACTCAAAGAGAAAGGCAGTCATGTGACAACCAAAGCAGCTCTTGAGACCCTGCTGCCACAAGTCGACACAGTGGGCTCCCAGAAACTGGGAGAGACAAGGTACTCTTTTTCTCCAGAACCTTCAGAGAGAGAGCATGGCTCTGCCCATATCCTGAATATGAACTCTCATGTCTCCAGAACAGGAGCAAGACATTTCTCTAATCTCAAACACTCACGTTGTGGTGCTTTGTTACGGCAGTCCTATGAAACCAAGATAGGCGATCAGCAACGACTCTTTGAGGAGATGACATTTGGGTGGCAAGCTGAATGCCAGGAAGGGAAGAGCCAGGAGAAGGTCTATAGAGGCAGGTATATTCTATCTAAGGAGAGGGAGCGAATGCTCCGGGGCAGCAGCAGGCTGGGCACCTCAAGGGATGCGTGGCCAATAGCTGGGCTAAGTCTCAGGTTGTTTTCCATGACAGATGCTGGAGTCACGTGGTAATTACCAAATTTGGTAATTTGGAGTAAGATCAGACAATATGCCTTGTTCAGAGTTCATCCCAGCTGTCTATGGACAAATGAATGAATGGATGGAGCGTGGACTACCAGCACTTTCTTTGCTTTTCTTTAGCAACAAAAGGAAGGCTCATAGAGAGTAAAACGAAGGTCAGTCTGTCTTTAAAGTCATTCTGAATGACCCAAGTAGACCAAAGAGCTAGTGTCTGAGTGTAATGCAGGTTATATTTTAAGATTTTGCCCTTAAAAATGGATCTGGGAAATCCATCCCCAGTTGATTTAACTGAGATGTCAATGTTACTGTGATTCTAGCCTTCTGGAGATCACTGAGATAAATGCCACCTACTTCAACGACCGCCTGCACTGTGATCCTTTAGGACCCTGAGTGGGAGTAACACCCAGCAGTGGACTTTCCAGTAAGTGATAAGCAAGGTACCCTTGCTTCCTGAGTTTCCATCTGGGTCAGGGATTCCAAGTTTGCAAAGAGGCTTTGATTCTGTTATGTGGTTGGGAGAGGCAGATGCTCATCATAACACAAAGCAGAATCTTTGATGTGGTACAATAAAAAGCAGGCAAACACGAGAATGTTCACTACTGATTAGTAAGCACAGTGAAGCTCATGCATGGTTGTTGTTGTTGGTTTTTTTTTGGTGGGGGGGGGCGGCAATCTGGCACTGCTTAAATCCTGGGATTGTTCCCACACAAGGCTAGGGAACTGGGATTTCATACCAACCCAACACCAAACTCACTGCCATTGAGTTGATTCCGACTCATGGAGACCCTACTAGGTCAGGGTACAACTGCCTCTGTGTGTTTTGAGACTCTGCATCATTATGGGATTAGAAAGCCTTATTTTTCTCCCTAGGAACCTCTGTTGGTTTTGAACAATTGACTTTGAGGTAAGAAACCCAATACACCTGACAGTTCTCCTAAGAGTATCTGTAGGTACTGACCACTGGAGGCATGCCAGAAACGTCTCCATCTCTGTCCCTACTGCCATGGCATGCATGCTGCTTTGGTATTGAAAGCTTGGGCCACTGGTATTTCAAATGTCCACCCATGGAGAACAGATTTCAGTGGAACTTCAAGACTAAGACAGATGAAGAAGAAAGACCTAATGATCTCCTTCTGAGGATTGTCAACGGAAACCTTAACGGTCACAATAGAATATTGTCAGGTGTAGTTCTGGAGGACTAGGCAACATGTCATTGTTATGCATACCATCATGGTTGGTGATTCGACCACCCAACAAAGACTAACTCCTGACATTGCCATTAACTAGCTGTGACGTCAGGAAGACCACAACTTTGTTAAAACCTACATCTCTTTTCATCCATAGAAGAGAGATAATCCCTGATCTGCCAAGTTCATAGGGACTTAATGAAGTAATGGACAGAAAACACCTTGTAAGTTGTTGAGTGCCGAAAGTAAAACAAGGCACTACCAGCTCTTTGTTACTGTTACATTCTCCAAGTCTCTAAGAAAACTGTGCGTGTGGACGTGTCTACTCCTTCCTCCTCAGGCTGCCCCTGTGGTCAGGACAGGCGCTTCCATGTCAGAGAGGCAATGCTTGCTTGTCCGGCTGCCCTGTGATCCTGGATGTGTTGCTTAAGGTCTTTGAGCACCCCCTTGCAACTCAGAACAGTAGCCCCATCAGAAGCAGCAGAGCACATGTGTTTCTAGTCTAGGTCCAGTAAATAGGAGTTCGATAGATGTCAGTGAGTTCCCTCAGGGATCCCCCTCTCCCTGCTTGGATCCACAGACTTAGCATTCTCAATGAGACGGCAGGGGTGGTGCCAGCCTTACATGACTGCTCATCGCATGCCAAGCGCACTCATGGTGAGTTGTATGAGCGCCTTCCTCCTTTAGGTTGTGAAGGTCTTCAGGAGGCGATGTGTGGCTGATGGATGTAGCACCAGTGCTGGGTGGGCATGCTCTTCTGGGTGCAAAGCTGGGGGTGACAGAGGGCACGGGCACGGGTCCTGGGCTGTGGCAGATCTGTTCAAATCCCCCTTTGCTGCTCTTTGTGGTGGAACACTGAACAAGCCATGTAACACACTTGGAGCCTCGGTTTCCTCATCTGACAGACAGCCACCCAGGGGCGAAACTGTGAAGGGATTTGAAGGTAGCCTGGAGATAATGTATGTGACATGACTAGTGTGGTACTTGGCACACAGTAGGCCTTCGTGAGTAGCTGTTGAGGGAAAGCCCTGTCCAGGATCATCTTCTGGCAGGACAAGGATGATTTTCTCATGAACTTGGGGAACTGGACAGCCAGTGTTCACAGGTCAGGCACACGATCCCTGGGGGGAGGAAGATGCTGGCGGGGGGTGGAGGGAAGAGTGCTTTAGCCCTGACGTTGTTCAGAATGGTCTGCACACGGTAGCAGTAAAAAGCAGACTGGTGTTTGGTAAATTTTGCCGTATGTTCAACGTTGTCCACAGTCATGCTATTGTTGTGTGCTCTCAAGTCAATTCCTGATCACAGACACCCCATGTGACAGCAGAACTGCGCCCATGGGGCATCCTTGACTGTAATCCTCATCTTCCCTAACCTCATTGTCGGCAGCTTAATGCCTCACCAGGGCTCCTTTGGCTACTGATAGTGCAACCCTTACAATCTGTGTCCAGAGCGGGCCGTTCTTACCTCTCCACCCTTAATTTACTGTTGGGGGTAGAGAGAGAGAGAGAGACAGAGAGAGAGACAGGAAGAGAGAGAGAGAGAGAGAGAGAGAGAGAGAGAGAGAGAGAGAGAGAGAGAGAATGGGAATAAGAAGGCCCTTGGCCCTGCAGAAGCAAAGCCACTCACTCAGAAGGTGGTGGGCTTTAGCCAACTGGGAGGGGGGAGGGGAGGTTGCCCTTGAGGCACAGAGGAAGACCAGTGAGGCTGCTCTTTGAGGAAGAGGAGGACCAGGCCAGGAAGGGCTTGTCAGGCGGAGGGGACAGTGCGCGCCCAGGCAAACTGCATGGCCTCTTCAGGGGACCTCAAGGACGAGGGTTTGACTAGAGCAGACCAACAGGGAGGATTCCATTTAAAACTCGTCTTGGGAAACCCTTTGAGTCTCCTTCCCGCTCCCCCGCTCAGTTTCTGAAGAAGAGAGCAGCCGGTGCCGCTGGCCTTCCAAGTGCATTGCTTGGTGGAATCCTGTCTTGGCTCACAGCCACTAGGACATTTCTGAGGGAAAGCCCTTGGACGGAGAAGCCTATTTTTTCTTTTCTTTGGCAACTATGGTGCTCTCTGTGAAAACAAAGGGATTTGGATTTTGTTCAGGAAAAATGGAACCTACAAACAAATAGCCTTGGAAAATCTGTGCCTCACCCTCCTTTCCGGGTCAGGCCCATGGGGAGCCCCCACCCTCTGCTTTCTAGCGGGAGGCACCTCCTCGCCCTCTGCTGTGTGCCTTCTCTGACTCCCCCAGGCAATGCCTCCCTGCCTGGCCTCTCTCATCGCTGCTGCTCAACCCCAAGTCCCTACCTGGGGTGTTCTTCTCCCTGTGGGTGGGCATTCATCATTCTCCACATATCCCCCTCATTTTTGCTTCCCCCAGATGAGGAGTTGTTACTCTTGTTATTCAAACTAATATATTCTTCCTCTTTCTCATTTAACATTACCCAGTTGAATGTTTAAAAACATAATAATCATAAGCCCCCAACCAAACCCACTGCTATCCAGTTGATTCCAACTCAAAGCCACCCTAAAAGATAGAGTTGAAATGTCCCTTTGGATTTTCAAGGCTGTCAACTTTTATTGGACGGAAAAATCTCATCTTTCTCTAACCAAGTGCCTCATGGCTTTGAACTACCAACCTTGCAGTTAGCAGGTCAGTTTGTAACCCACTACACTGCTTGCTGCTGCTAATTCTTAAGCTCTTGCTATGTGCCAGGTGGTGTGGTACACAATGTTCTCCCATATAGGAAGCCCTCGGGACAGAGTGCTCAGTAAGAGGCCTGCTGCTCCAAGGGAGAAAGATGAGGCTTTCTACTCCCCTAGAGAGTTAGTCTCAGAAACCGGTAGGAGGAGTTCTGCCGTGCCCTATCAGGTTGCCATTAGTCAGAATTGCCTGGAGAGCAGTAAGTTTTGAACGAGGCCAGTGCTTAGTAAATGGTATTCATTACTATCCTTTTGCTTCATGTAACTCTCATCGAAATTAGGGTAATTGTGAGTTTTCAGATTGATTATAATCATCAGATTACATGCATGAAGTCTTTGATGACAGGAGTGTGTCTTCTCCTTTAGTATCTCCTTGCACATGGATATTCAAAAGATATCTGGTGATGGATATCTAGTCATTGAAGCTGATGACTGCGAGTACAGATTTATGCCAAGGCTTTGCAAATCAGTTAGATTGGTCAGAGCCTAAATAATCCATGGCTAGGAAGGTCCAGGCTTCCATCCCTACTACCTACTAGCAAATTAATCACATTTCTGAGTCGCAAACATTTACTCTCTAAAATGAGGATGACTATTGTTACCTGATGTCAAGTCAGATCCACAAGGGTTTTCATTGACTGATTGTCACTAGATTTCTAGGCCTTTCTTCCTGCATAGAATGTGTGAAGTGCACCACTGACCCACCAATGTTCCATAACATAATGCTCAATCTTCCACTTGTCTTTCGGCTTGCCGTCAGCATCACATAAGATCACCCATGGAAGAATCTGTGAATTGCAAAATATTCGGTACCTAGGAGAGAGTATCATTTGGGATCCCAGGGCCATCTTCACAAGGAGCCCTGATGCTGTAGTGCGTTATGTGTTGGACTGCTCACCACAAAGTCAGCAGTTTGAAACCATCAGATGCTCCTTGGGAGAAAGACGAGGCTATGTGCTCCTAAAAGGACAGTCTCAGAAACCCAAAGGGGCAGTTCTATTCTATCTTATAGGGTGACTATGATTAGAAATTGAATCTGTGCTGGTGATTGAGTGAGCCATTACCACCACACTTAGCAGAGTAGGAACCCCCAGCTAGCTCTAGTTGCAAAAATATCAGCATACCATTTATGTTTATTTGCAGTGTTTAAAAATGTAGCTCCTTAGTTCTTGGGATACCACTGTTATTTTCTCTAAAGCATGCACCTGATGTATTAGCTCTAAACCTTTGAAAGCTTTCTGATTTTATACTGTTTTTACATCTTCAACCCCAAATGTCACAGTTGCACTTTCTCAGGAAATGTGAGAATTGCCATTATATATATAATATTCATATATATATTCATAGATATATGGAGAGAGAGATAGATGATTTTTCACTTCTCTGTTCTAAAAGCCAGATGCTAGAGGGTAAAAGAAGGGTGGGAAGGATGTGGCCTTACAATGAAGCAGCCCAACAGTCTGGTTTGGAAGCTGGAGCTAAATCCTAGAAGTATGGACCAAGTATATGATCTGATAAAGGAAAGGCTCCTTTGTGTTGAAGTGATCTGTGAAAGTTTCAGGGAGAAATTTGTCTCTGAAGGACTCCGGTACTTAGACTACAGCCCTGGGAGTAAGCCAAGGCAGAAGGCCAGCACTCCCCTTCAGTAGGATTTGTGAGTTCTTGGTGGAGCTAGAAGAAGGTATGAGAACACTCAAGCATTCCTCCACTGACAAATATCTGAGGGCAGAGAGCTGCTAGTAATCTGTGACTCTTGCTTTAATCGCGAGGAAGTAGAAATCCCTTGCTTTTATTTTCAGCCAGTTTTTGTGGAAAACTTTTCTAGAAAATGATAATGCTCTGGCTTCTTGATAGTGGGAACAACCGGTGGCCCTGGACTGAGCGGATAGGATGCTACTCGCAGTTAAATACCTCAAAGGACAAAAATTTAAAAATATGCTATTACAAACTATTTAGGAAAAGCAGCAATGGCAATGACAAATGAGAATGTCATAGCTGAAATTTTGTATAGTGTACCCAAAGATAACATGGGAGGTTAATTGATAGTCCTTCACACTTTCACATAAGAGTAAACGAAGAGAAAGAAACTAAATGTCTAGCTAAGAACTTAGAAAGTGAACAGCAAGCAAAGCCAAGCCAGGGAGGAAAAAATACAAATGAATTCAAATAATACTAAATGAATAGGAAAATCAAGAAAAGTGTAACATTTGTGAATAATTACGTATTACCTGTATGTCAAGGAGGCCTGGTCCTACAGTGGTTAGGCACTGGGCTAACTGTAAGGCCTGCAGCTCAACCCCAGCAGCAGCTCAGTGGGAAGAAGACGGGGCTTTCTTCTCCCGTAAAGACTTGCCGTCTCAGAAACTCACAGGGGCAGTCCGACCCTGTCTTACAGTGCCGTTCTGAGTCGGCATCAACTTGATGGCAGGAAGTGAGTGATATCTGTTTTATCCCAATTTTATGGGTTACAACTGAGAATCAAAAGAGCAGACTCCTTTTCAGGGTCCCAAGGATGGTGAGAGATAATAACATCGTGTGAACCCAGGTCTTTCAGTTTTGCTGAAAATTCTTCCTCACTCTCACACCATCCTCTCAGGAGACGGTGGGGCAGTTCAACTCTGTGACATGAAGTCATGATGAAGCGAAAGCAGCTGGACCACACCCAACGACAGTTAGAAGAACCACTGTCTGGTGGATGCCATAGAGACTTGTATTTCAACTGTGAAAAGGAGAACTTCTGAAACTAGAGCGATCTACAGGCAACACTAGGGTCGGAGGAGTGTGACATCTGCATAGGTACAGCCTTCAGCCTTTAAGCTGTATCGTCTAGTTGCTGACAGATACCTCGTCTGTTGGAGGGCTCTTTGGGAGACTGGGAGAGGAGGAGGATTGTAAGTGGATTTTTATTACTTGCAGGACACTGCAAACTCGTGACTAGATAGAGCTGTTTAAAAATTGTAGAACGCACACTTTAAATTTGCTTTGCCCAAACGCACACTGCTTCTCAATGGAAACACAGTGGTGTGCATAAGAGAAAGTAATTTTTTTATTTGCCAGACACAGTGTGAGGGCGTGGCAGTGCAGTGTTGAAAAAGACTGGTGTCCTCAACTCGATGCTCACCACATCGTGGGGCAGAGAGAACAGAAAACAGAGGCAACCAGCTACATGAAGGAAAATGAAATTCTCATTATTTGTTTGTGGAATGAATGAATGAGTGATTTTCTTCTATTTAACATCGGCTTATTTGTTCTAATTTTCTTCTTGGAATCTGGCACCATCAATGCTAACACCAGGAAAGTCTGGAGCAAGCAGAGGCGACGTGGTCACACCACATTGAAGGCTTTTAAGGAAGGAAGGAAGACAGTAAAAGCCACTACAGTGACAGGCACAACAATTGGGCCCAGCGACCCAGGCGGGGCTCTACATTTATTCAGGGCACGTGGGTGTCTGGCTGGTCTGCCACTCCATTCCCAGCCCCCTGTAAAGTGTCCAGCATTGAGATGTCGTTCCAGCGCAATCCTGAATGAATTCCTACAAATGGGAGAGCATTTGAGCTGAGTCTGGGGACGGCGGGGGCGGGGGGGCATGGAGTACTTTGCAGCATGAGGGCTAAAGGGTACGAAATGGTAAAGGGTAGGAAATGGAAGTTTCCCTAAATAGATAACTTAAGTTTGAAATTGGGAAATGTGCTGTTAGACAGATTCTAGTGTTTCCCTCAATAGATTAATAACTATCGATATATTTCTCCAGGATAGCTCTTTACACAGTAAGTCTCCTACACGTCCTTGATTCTTTTCCCAACCTGGAGTCCTCGACCCCCACCCCATCTCCCTTTCTCTCTGTTTATGGAGATAGTACTTGTCCCCTTTGCAGACAGCCTGCTATTAGACTTTCTTTCGGAACAAACCTTGCTGTTAGGTGCTGTTGACTCCCAGTCACCCATGTGACAGTGTATCTCTGCCCCACAGGGCTTCCCAGGCTGGACTAGATCACCAGTTCTTTCTCGTCTACGGTCACTGGGTGGATTTGAACCACCAACATTTTGCTGAGCAACTGAGCATTTAATTGCTGTACCACCAGGGCCCTAGGAAGTAAGCCGATCTGGCAAATAAAACAGCCCAGGAAAACAGTCTATTTGGCAATGTGGTCAGGTGGGAAGGATGAGCTTGGACTAAGGAAGGACAAATAGCCATGGTGATGTGCAGCAACCCAGGAGCAGGAGGAGCAGGAGGAGCAGGAGGAGGAGGAGGAGCAGCAGCAGCACCACGGCTGGGGAAGGCACCTGGAGCCCTATCAGGAAGAGCCCAGGAGCTGGAGCACAGTGTACTGTGTACTAACCAGCCTGGTCACACAGGTGTTTCCTGCTGGAGCCTCGTTATGGAGTACAACGTGTGAACATTACTGCTATGAGCGGAAGAGAAGCAAAGTGGGGGGAAAATTGTCGAGCAGCCACTCTGTGCCAGACGCTACTTGGCATGTTTATGTGCATGATCACGTGCTTGCATTTTGAAAGAAGGATTTACCATCACCGTGTTACAACCGAAGAAACAGGAGCTGAAAGAGATTTGGTGACTGGTCTCAGATGTCAATCTTATGAACCAATACCAGGTAGATTTCAACCTAGGTCTGTCTGACTCAAAGTCAGGGAGGGCTTCCTAACTCTTTAATCTTCCTTTTATACTCAGCTAATGGAAGCAGAACCTTTCGCAGCCTCGCCTGCCTCACCACCTGCCTGTCTGAGTCACCAGTGAAGCCGTCCTCACAATACGACCTCATCATTTCCTTCTACTGTGCTCAAGGCACGCTGTCTTCCTTAGAAACATGTCCCGATCCTTATCTCTCTTGAAGATATTATTCCAACTGTCTGTAACTTTCACTCTCTGGAGGGTTTCTTCTAGAGTTATTATTGTCTGAAGGTGCCCATAGTTACCACAGGAGGGGCTGGGGAAATCTTCTGAAGCACAACAACCAGGCTGCCTCTCTCTCAGTGCATTCCAAAATTAAAAACAAAAACAACAACAAAACCTCAACTCACTGCCATTGATTTGATGCTGACTCATAGCGACCCTTTAGGACTGGGTAGAACTGTCTCTGTGAGTTTCTGAGACTGACTCTTTACAGGAGTAGAAAGTCTCATTCCAAGCCAAACTCACTGCCATCAAGTTCATACTGACTCATAGCAGACCCTCTAGGCCAGGGTAGAACTGAGAGTATTCGAGTCTGTAAATCAGCATAGGAGTAAGAAGCTCCATCTTTCCCCCGAGGAGCAGTTGTTGGATTTGAACTGCCCACCTTGGGGATGACAGCCCAACGTGTAACTGTTACGCCACCAGGGCTCCTCCAGAAAGGTCACCGTGATATATTAGCAGAACAGAGAAACAAGACAACCTAGACCCTAGTCCAGAACCGGCCATTTTACTAGCTGTGTGGCCCAAGTCACCCTACTTCTCTGGGCCTCTGTTACATTATCTGCACAATGGGTGGGTGGCATTTGCTTTGCTTATCTCCCAAAACTCTGCTGAGAGGCCACCCAGTGAAGTGACAGACCAGAGATCAGAAAGTGCAAGACCAGTGAGTAATATTAGTAGGCCTGAATCCTTTGTCAAACAAAAGTGGGCATGAGCATGAAACGTTGTTACGATTTATTTGTAGTTATTCAATTTAAGAAACAAAATGAAACATTTGACTATCTAATAGACACACACCACCACCACCACCACCACCACCACCACCACCAACAACAACAACAACAAACCAAAAACCCAAACTAACTGCCATTGAGTTGATACGGACTCATAGAGACCCTGGAGGATAGGGTAGACCTGCCTCAGAGAGCTTCTGAGACTGTAACACTTTACAGGGGTTAAAAAGCCTCTTTTCCCCCTCCGCAGAGAGGCTGGTGGTTTCAAACTACTGACCTTGGCAGATTGCAGCCCAACTTGTAACCTCTATGCCAATAGCAGGTGATTTCATTTGTCCAAATAAATCATACAAAGGGCAGGGGTGGAGCCAGCTTCAGAAATGCCTGGACCTTGCACTGCCAGATCAGTTCTTGGGTCTTCTTGTTGTCTTATCTCTGTTGGCATCATTCTCTCCTGCTTTTCTTGACATTTCTATGCATGACGGGAAGCCTGATTATAGATGCTCCAGGCTTGCCTTCCAACTTCTGTGAAATCTTTTATTATCTGTTAGCTATAGCTCACATACAGACAGTACATATATGATTCATATGCTGTTTAAGCGTGCATTCTTACACTTTATAACCAGAGCAGGAAGAACACTCCTTACCACAGGTTGGATTAGAAAAGTCCCTTGCAAACCATGTGATTGGCCTGGCTTCGGGGACATCCAACACGCCTTGAACAAATTGCTGTGGCTGAATGTGGGTGTCACCACTGGTCCAGCTTGGGTCTCACACCACCCCAGGTCTGAAGAACTCAGGCACCAATCAAGGAGCTCTGGTGGCGTAATGGTTACACACTGGGCTGCTAACCCCAAGTTTGAAACCATCTGCTGCTCCCTTGGACAAAGATGGGGCTTTTGACCCCTGGAAACAGTTACAGTCTCAGAAGCTCACAAAGGCAGTGTCCTAGAGGGTCACTATGAGTCACATCAACTTGATGGCAGTGAGTAGTAGCAGTAGTGGTAGCAATCAAATGAATTCCGATTCATGGTGACCCCATGTATATCCGAGTAGACTTATCTTCTATGGAATTTCCAATGGCTGCCTTTTTGGAAGTAGACTGTCAAGCCTTTCTTCCAAGATACCAGTGGGTGAACTGGAACTTCTTTGGCTCAGTAGGCCAGCCCATTAGCCACACCCTTCTGGGACTCTGCCCGTAGCCAAGAGGAGGAGAAAACACAGACAGAGTCTTGCCCCAAGTGGCTGTTTGAATCTAGGTAACTGCCCTACTTGTGCTCCCAACAATGGAATTTAAACAATATAAAATACCCAAAGAGGATACTTCTCAGACACAACTGGGGATACTTTTTCAGAACCTCCTGAGGATGCTTCTCAGACGATTACTGCAGCTTCTGCTTTCTCTAGGAAGCTTTGGTCTGTGTGGGGGGTGGGGCTTTGCATTGATGGTACTTGGCAACTTCAGCGAGTCCTTGCTCAGTGTGTTTTGGCTAGGAATACTTTACAGAAGAGGCACTTAGTTACTTTGCTGAAGTTCCTGTGCTGTTATTTTGTGCCGTGGAGGTGGCTCTGACCCCCAGGGACGCTATAGGACATTTCTGTATCATTTCCCCCTAGGAGCTTCTAGGCTGAAGTATTCATGGGAGCAGGTCACCTGGTCTTTTCTCCCATTGAGAAGCTGATGGGTTTGAACTGCAGACCTTTTGGTTAGCAGCCAAGTGTTTCACCATCGCCCACCCCACCCCTACCAGGGGTCCTTAAAGTTAGGATAAGACAGAGTGGAAAGGAACCTGCTGATGGATATATTTTGGCCTTCTCATACCATTCAAAGTATTCATCACCCCAGGTAGACCTGAAGAGTGAACCAAAAAAGATGGAGCTGCCAGGTGCCACCAGAAGGGCCTGTGATGCTCGTGGGAGGTATCATGGCTGAAGAAACCCTGGCAACCTGTCTGCATGCTCATGACAGACCCATAGGTCTCCTTGAACTTTGTCTCCCCATTAGTATTACAAGGATGATAGGTGAATCTTGTATGTTTATTCACCATAAGAGTAACATTGAAGGCGCATATCAGCCAGCAGTCTGCTCAGAGCTTTACCTGCATTGTGACGTGTTTTAGTCGACACAGAGTAACAGTCAGGATCTGAACAGAGGCTCTTGGACATAAAACAGGACAACCTTAGTTAACTGTTCACTCTACGCTTGATTTGTTTAATAAATAGGATGGTGTGTCATGAGCATTCTACCAGGTTCTAGGGCTACAATGGTGAGCTGAGCTTCTGCCCAGCAGGGAGCTGAGCAAGTATCTGTGCTACAAAGGAAAAGTATTGCCACCCAACAGGACCTAGCAGAGATCAAAAGATGCACTGATAATAGCTGGGTGACGGGTCAAAGGTGGGAGGAGGGCCTTCCAGACAGAAGGACCAGCGTGTCCAGCAGTTCTGGGTTTGGAAAGAACACACTGGGAGAAGTCAAAGCTGGCCACTAAGAAAACAATTAAACACAAAAGGCCAGTGTGTCTTGCTAGAGAGACGTAGGGGCAGGGCCAGGGGAGAGGGGTCCACGAGGAGCAAGGCAGGGATCAGAGGAGCAATCAGTCTCAAGAGATGTTTAGATGTCGGGTCCAGTGAGTCCTGGCTGGTGCTCTCTCTCCACCTTTGGACAGGCTTGACCTCTGACCTTTTTGAGAAGCCTGAGGCCCATCTCCCTCCACCTCTCTCAGCCTGTCCTGGCACCCCCCTGCAGAGCAAGACCTAACTGTGAAGGGGGCTCCAACACAGGGCAGCTTCCCTCCTTAAAGGAGCTCAGGCCTGCTGCTCATAATAATCATTGTTAATGGTAATCATCACATTTGACACCTCCATTGCCACGGAGGCCAACCTTCAAAGCTCCTGGGAGCATTCATTACTCCTCCCCTTTCCCCTATGAAACCTGTAAATAGGGGGTCTGAGCCAGAAGCGGAGGAGCCATAAAGTCCTGAAAAACAGACTCCTTCTCTTTGGCCTGGGGCAGAAAAAGCCCCACAAGCCAGAAAGCACCCTGCACCCCCACCCCATGGCTCTCCCAGGTAAAAAAGGGAGGCACACAGGGGCAGGGAGGGAATTGTGGCATCACAGGTGTGCTGGGAAGGTTAATTAGAAGGTTGGGAGTTTGCTTTCATGAGGAAAGGGGCCACAGAGCACAGACTTCAATCCCCCTTTAAGCAGACACTGAAGGCACCAGGGGTGAGGCTGTGGGTGCTAGGATGCAGGAAAGTGATGGGAACTAGGCATATTTCTCAGGAAGGGCTTTGTCTGGGCTTCCGCAGACCACGCCTGGGTAAAGGGCTTGGCTCTCTCCTGTTTGGTGCTGTGGAGAAGCTGAGGATGAGATCCTGACATCATTCAGATCTTATCTCCTTCTGTGATGGGTGAGATGTTCTATGGGACTTGGGAGGTGTTAGGTCTTTGGGGACGCAGAGAACTTTCCCATGGTTTTGCTTTGGTTCAAAGATGACTCAGTATCATTCGATGTCCTTCTCCTCTGCCCTGTTCTCAGGCACATGTGTCCAGTATCCTCTGCAACATCAGCTCTGTGCGGTAGGAATACAGTGGTAAACAAACATGGCCAACAACCTCATGATTTGGGGGCGGGGGAAGCGGAGGGAATGGAAACACTCATTTCGTTGCTCCTACCTGTTGTTCTGCTGGCCTTAACCCATGTTGGCCCCATGTACCACGGAACACAACACTGCATGATGGACCATTGTAATCGGTACTTTTCACTGGCTGATTTTTTTTTTCTTTAGGCTTTGAGGACTTTCTTTCTAGTCTATCCTAAACCTGTTCAGCCTCATGGCAACACACACGGTAGCGTGATGGATGAGTGGAGATGCCTCGATCCAGCAACAACCCAGGACACCTGCACGGAAGAGGCAAGGTCATTACCCCTGGGTCACTGCTGCCCCCACATGTGGTTGGTGTGTGCCGTTGAGTCGATTCCGACTCATAGCGCCCCTGTGTGGTAGCATAGAACAACCTTCATAGGATTTCCTAGTAAATAGATCCCCAGGGCTCTTCTCACATGGAGACCACGGGAGGTCTGAAGTCTTGTCTGTCGGTGAGTAGCCAAGTGTCTGATCATTGTCCCACTGCAGCTCCTTGCCCTTATACAAACTCACCACCATTCAGAGTAGGACTACTTCAGGTTTCTAAGACGATAACTCTTTAAAATAATAATTTAACAGTTTTATTGGCCTATGACTCACATATCAAACAATTTAGTTCTTCAATCACATCAAGCAGAGTTGTACAACCATCACCACAATAAGTTTTAGAACATTTTCTTCATTCTCGTACTCGTCGTTATTAATTTCCATTTCCCCCAATCTCCCCTGTAATGCTCCCAAGGGATTATTCCAGTTACTGTCTCTATAGATTTACCTGCCTGGATTTCATATACAGAAATACTAAAAAACAAACAAAAAACCCCAAGAAAACAAAACTCAAGAACAAAGTAAAACAGAGAAAACTTTTTTCCAATGGAATAAAAAGCAGAAAATATTAAAAACTAGAACAAATGTACATGAATCATATGGAAGATCAAATGACAAGGTGCTGAATTTTAACCTGACTGCATCTGTAGCAATTCACTCGCTAAGGCACTCTGTATGTTAGCAAGCTGATTCACATCCCTGGTCCATGGACAGAGCGGGGCGGGGGGGGGGGGGTTTATTTTATTTTTTAACTGAAACAGGTTTAAAATAAGATCGAATGATAGAATATTTCAATAGGACCTCACTGCTAGGCTATAAATCTATCCTGAAGCAGGCAGCCTCTTCTTTCTCTCTTTGCCTTCATAGCATCAACTGCAAATTCATTGCCAGCCACGTGATGCCAACTCACAGTGACCCTATAGGACAGGGTAGAACTGCCCCTGTGGGTTTCCGAGACTGTGACACTTTACCAGAGTAGAAAGCTTCGCCTTCCTCGTACAGAGTGACCGGTGGTTTCGGCCGTGTGACTAGTACCTCAACATGTAATGCCACCACGGCTCCTGCCCTCAAATCAGAGCAGTTTTTTAAATTTAGGAATTTAGTAAAATTTAGATTCATTTGTTTCCCCCCTCCTGACACACCAGCCACATAGAGATTAGAAGAAAAACACCGCTCAGTGCTTGGGCACAGCTCCCCGTTGCCCCCTGGAATGTCTGCAGTAAGGGACAGGGCATTAGAAGGTCAGAACTTCAGCTGCCCACTGTGGATGGGTTCTTTCTGTTCCCTCACATCAGGCTGGATATTGCTGGGCCAGCACACTGGGAACAGCTCTGCCCACAAAAATATCCTGTGCCTTCACCAGGGTCGGGCTGTGCTGTCCAGGCCGTGCTTCTGGGCTCCATTCACTTGGCCTCATAGCAGATCCTGGGTTCCTGGATCCCTGTCCCGACTCCATGTCTTTTAGAGGACACGGCTTCCCTTCTTATTACCAGTGGGCCCTGTGGTTGTCTCTACTTTGTATACATCTTCTGTGCCAGGCACCTTTGGGGGTGCAACATGAACAGTTTCAGCACAGTCTCTGTGTTAGTCTAGGTCCATAAGAGAAACAAATCCACAGACACTCATATATATAAGAGGGATTTTTATATAAAGGGTAAGCGCACATCAAGAAAACATCCCAACCCAGTGCTGCCAAAACCCATAATCCAACATTAGCCCATATGTCCGACACCAATTCACAACGTCCTCCTCCATCTTACAAAACACACTATGATGCCAACTGCAGGAGGAAAGCCGAATCAGTGAACGGGTAAGCATCTCAGCGCTGGCAGGGGTCTCCACATAGCTGCTCCAGCACCCAGGGCTGCATCAGGGTAGGTCCATGTGGCTTCTCCTCAGGGATGTCATGCAGGAAGTGAGCCTTGCCAGCTGAAGCAGGGAACTGGCTAAGGCAGCTACATCCTGGTTGGATCATCAGAAAGCAAGAGACCCGAGAACTAGAAAGGCGAGGCTCACCAAGTAGTTTATCTCTCTGCCCTTCAATTAACCCCACATGTGTTTATCGGTCAGGTTGGCAAATAAATGAACTATATCAGTCTCTCTTTAAAGTAATCACATCTTTAACTTAGGTTGCAGTTTCCACCACCTTGGGGAGCAGACACCTTCACAAGTGTTACACTCTTGTGCAGTTGTGCCTTGATGGCAGCGGGATAGATGCTCTGCTAGGACTGACTTCCGGTTCCTGATGGCCCAGGTGGTCATTAGGGCAGCGGCAGGACGCGCTGGGGCTGGCGCAGGTCGGCTCCTTGCAATCTCCACGGCTTGGCATGGAGAGTTCTTTCCTTTTGAATCTCTTCTGGCCGTCCCTTTCCGCGCTTTCTTCTGTAGAAGGCAGTGCAGGTTATCTGCCAGAGGTTCCTCTGGGGAAGGAATGCCAGTTGGTGCTGTCGCCAGGCTCCAGGGTAGATCTTGTCACGGCCAACACAGCGCACAGTTTGACCTTCGTCGCTGCGGCTGCTGGGGGAGACCACAGGCTGGCCGGGCATTGAACACTGCACGCCTGCCCGCAAGTTCGGAGGGGCAAGTCCGGGTGCTGGTGGGAACCTGCATCCCAAGAGGCATGTCTGCGAAGTTCTGAAGGCTTGGGGGATGTGGTCTTCAATGAGGCCCAGGTATTTTTCCCTTTCTGGAGCATCGCTAACCTCCCGGCTGGTCTCCTGGCTCCCCTCTCATCCTTGAGTGCTTTCTCCGAATCTGTGCCCGTTGGTCAACATCCCCCAGAAAAGCAGCAACTAGTGTGGCTCTTAGGACCAGGGTTGAATTCTGGCACTGCCACCCACTAGCCAGGACAACTTGCCCTGAGCTTTAGTTGCCTTACCTATAAAACCCCCAAGTCTACTTCCGCTCACGGTGGCCCACTGTGGTTCAAGGTAGAACTCTCCTGAGTCGCAGAGGCTGAGTTTGGGGAAGCGGGTTGCCAGGTCTTCCTTTCAAGGCACCCTCCGCATTTCAGTGGGCAGCCGAGCACGCTCACTGCACTCGACGTCCGGCTGCTCCCTGGGTACCAGCGGAGGGTCCTCCCGTTCCACAGGCTCGTGGCAGTGCTCACTGAGACACCACTAGGGCAAAGTGTTCTCGCCAAACCTGGAACCCAGCAGGTGCCCAGCACACCACAGGGATCTCCATATTTGACTACTAACCGAAAGGCTGGTGGGTTGAGCCACCAGCTGCTGTGCGGAGAAAGATGTGGCAGCCTTGGAAGTCCCCCCGGAGCATTTCTTCTGTGCCCTGCAGGGTCTCCCTGCTCAGTGTGGGGCCCGGTTCTGAAAGCAAAGCTTTTACCCCAAGGCTACCCAAGGTTGGATCTTGCCGCCCGGCCGGACACCAGCCTTTTCACGCCGCCAATGATCACAGCTGCCCGTCTGGCAGCAGCGCACTGCTGACTCACTTCCGGCTGCCTGGGCCCTGGATGTCTTAGGCCTGCTCCCAAGGACCGCCACTGGGAAGTCACGTCGGTCGCCCCCACCACTTGCTGGAGCCTGTGTTGTTACAGAGCCTTGTCCAACGTCTGACATTTAGGCTTGTGAAATTCCACAGTGGGTACATTTAGCCTATCCTGGAAACCTGTAGAACTCATCTTGCTTCTGCCTACTAATTTGGCTACCCTGTTTCCTACCAGGCTTTCCTCCCTGCCCCTGTACCGGATAGGCGCTGGCTAGGGAAGGTTCTCCACACGCTGTTTTCTTCATATCCTTCTCGTGTCGGAAACCAGCCTTGGCCGATAAATGGAGAAAGTTCTAACTTCCTAGCCAGGCACACCAGAGCCTTTCTGGTTGAACATCGACATACTTTGGGACTGTTTCATTTATTTGTCCTATAGGGTAACTCTGCATTTGAATGCACTCAATGGCAATTTTAACGTTAAGTGATAGGAAAAATAATAATTCCTCTCTCACAGAATTGTGCATGTGTTTTCTTTTCGACTGCGGGGTCTCTCTGCTTTGTGCTGTAAATTTTTGTGTGTTTTTCTGTATATTAAATCTGGGAGAGGTACATCTATAGGGACGGTGTCTGAGTGAATGGTTTCTTGTGGGGAGGGGAGGGGAGGCTGGGGGAAATGGGGAGCGAAAGGCAATGACTACAAGAAAGAAGACAATGTTCTAAAATGGATGGTGGTAAAGATTGTACAACTCTTCTCGATATAATTGAACTGTTGAATGGTATGATATGTGGTTGAAGTGCAAATAAAACTTTTTTAAAAGGGTGTGTGCACGTTGTGTGTGTGTGTGTGTGTGTGTATGTGTGAAAGAGTTCAATATCCTCAAACATAGGGGGAAAAAAACCACTCAGAAAAGAATTGCTGGGAGGGCTTGAGATGGACCCCACTTGTACATTAGTACATTAGCCACAATTTCATAGATGAGGCTGAGTCCTGGGTGGTGTTAATAGGTAATTCAATCTGCTCTCAATATAAAGGGTGGTGGTTCAAGCCCAGCAAAAGATGCCTCAGAAGAAAGGCCTGGTACTCTACTTCTGAAAAACTAGTCTTCAAGAACTCTCTGAGCCAGAGTTCTACCCCGACACACATGGGCTCGCCGTGGGTTGGTACTGACTCAGTGTGAACTGGGACTGGGGCTGGCGTGTCTGAGCCAGAAGATTTGATCGTTCATGATGGATAGCAGTAGCCAGAGTACTGGGGTTTTGCCTGTCACCCTGAGCCCCCATGCCCACAGAGTGATGTGGTTGCATTAGGGAAAGGAACCTCAAGGTCAGGGAACCTGAATCTGGTTTTATGAACTGTAGCTGAACCAGGCCTCTGAGGCAGCTGCAGACTCTATCGCTTTCTCCACAAACATCCTTGGAGGAAAGACAGGAACAAAGGCAGCCAATGGCGGTGCTTACAGAATGTGAGGAAATGTGAGCGACCCATGGAGAATTGTCTTCCACCAAGGACAGGGAGTGTTGTTAAGGGCCGGGTGAGCACTTGTCATGAAAGTGGGCGGTGGGGGGTGCACTTGGCTTCAGAATGGTGGCTCTCCTTGTTGACCCTTGAATATGACTTCTGCACTTTGTATCTTAGAGTAATAATTTATTTTTTAAGAATTAATACCAGTCTAGTTCATACCCTTTACTAAAATGGGCTCTTCAAGATGTCCCCAAGAAAACAAAGGAGTGTGGCCCAGCCCAGTCCAGCCCACACCCTCCACCAAGGTCAGGTCTCAATCCCATCCCACTCCTGTATATCAGCACAGAAGGGAATGTCCTCCAAAATCAGATCTTAGCCACAGGCATATAAAGTCCAGAACCATAATATGCCATATAAGGAACTATATGGCATAGTGGTTACCCACGGGGCTGCTGATCTCAAGGTCAGCAGTTGAAAACCACTAGCCAGCTCCACAGGAGAAACACAGAACTTTCTACTTCCATAAAGAGTGACAGTCTCAGAAGTTCACAGGGCAGGTGTACCCTGCCCCATAGGCTTGCTATGAGTCAGAATGGACTCAATAGTAGAGAATAGTGAATCAAGCAAGGAACCATGGCTAGAAGGGAACCATTAATTGACCATAACTTAGGCCTTGGTTTATATGGTCTTCTCACATACACCATTCACCATCCTAGTTTAAAAGCCCTGCATTCAATTTCTTCTCCAATCTATTCTGGAAGACCCAATTCAAACGCACTTCCCCTCTATCAGCCCTGACAGGGCCATTTGTCCCATCCTTTCAGTACTTAGCAAACACTGTCCCTATCCCCTGCCCACCCCAGACTCAAGACCTTTGAGTCTACTACCTGGAATCTCTCTCTCTCTGCTAACTCCACCACATACTTTGTTTACCAGCTAAGATAGCACTTCTTCTCATCAGCGCTCTGGTGCCCAGAGGTTTAGGTGGCTCAATTTGCTTCCGTAGCTTCTGATGGTGACCTCCTGATGGGAGGACCCCTGTGTGCTCAACATCTACCATAGTGCCTGGCCAGTAGCAGCATTTGATTAATATTTATTAAAGGAGTGGTTACACGAATGTATGAACACCCACACCACCTGTTCAATGAGATTAACAAACATGTCTATCTCGAAAGTTCCACTGGACCCAGACGCTGCAGTAGGTGTTTAATACCTGTGGATTGATGGATGAGCTCTGCAAGTCGTCACTACTCTCCCTTTCAGATGTTGCTGCAAAGGGGCCTGTGAGACCAGGTGGAACTCTATTTCGGAATGTGTACCATACCTTGTCAAAGGTGTCTTTCATTCTGACTTCATATAAGGGAAAATTTTACTAAGGTTCCTCAAAGCAATTTAAAATCCATAAACGGCTGTTCCTTTAACTTAGTAAATATCAAACTCATTTTTATCCCTAATAGTCTGCAAAATCAACACTAGTTTAACCTAATGGTCTGTTTATAGCTTACACGGCAAGTTTCAAACGGCAAATGCATTTTTACACTGGTTTTTGAAGGTTGATATGGGAAAGAATGACAGAATAGTCACCACAAACCCGGAGCTGAGTTTGAGGCTGGCTCCCAGTTTTCCATAATATGATAAAATTATACCAGAGCATGAACCACTTGGAAACTCAAACCAAGTCGTGGGAGCCTCGGGACTCTTGGAGAAGCAGACAGCTCAGTAATCAAGATCTAGCCCTTCCAGGGCAGATGAACCTGCCCAAGTTCTCTTCCTCGCTCAGCCTCAGTTTCCTCATCTTGAAAAGGGGGAAATGGGCACACGATCCCGGGTTGTCCTGAGCCTGAAATGAAGCAAACTGTGCTAAAGAGAAAGAGAACTTTGAGCAGCATGTGGAAGCTCCCAACGAATGGTAACTGTGTTATTATTATTATTAATTTTATAGCCAGAGAGACTTGGCTTATATCCCGCTAAGGTACTAACAGTTATGTGAATTGGGCATGCCAAGATAAGTTGAATTTTTTATTTAACTTTCCTAAACCTCAATTTCCTCATCTATAAGGCAGGCATAGCATTAAGATGGGCATAACTGGATCCTTGAGGTTTCGGTGTCAGACTACCTGATAAGCAAGGAAAACCTGGGGTTATTTGTGCTTACTTACTAACTTGTAGAGAAGAGTTTCACACTTTCCATCCCATCAAAGATTCCACTTCTAGGTCGGGCTGGCTTCTCTCACCTCTCCCAACCCCAGAGCCCCTTCCTACAGAATCAAAGCTTCTTTCTCAAATGTACAGAGTCTGCTGGCATGGAGTGCCCATAAGGAGGTATCCGTGGGCTCACTTGTGCTTACTTACTTTGTAAATAAAGCCATGCTTACTCTGCTTCCTGGGTCATGTGCCCCTGGTTGGTGTGCTAATAAAATTGGCTGATGATATCTATGGTCCTTAAGGAAATAAGACCTGCGATAAGCACACAGTAACAGGGAGGAGAAGAAGGATCTTCACTGTATATTTGCTGCATCCTCCTTCCCAGTTGGAAATCGGAATGTGACAGTTTGGGAAATAATCCTTATGAAACACCTAAGCTGGCGTCAGATGCTGAGTAACAGGGACTCAAGAGATGGAAGCAATTGTTCTTAAGCCTCTCACAGTGAGTAGATGCAGGTATTTCGATTTCTGGGGCTTCTCTGACAGCTCTGGGTGGGGGTGTGGGGCAAGGAGGGCTCCATCAACTGGAAACCGCAACCTGGACGTGAACTTCCTTAATCAGCGCTGCAGGATTCCAACAGCTGTTTCTACTTTGGAATCAATTGGAATCTCCTGGGCCCCTTGCTCTTTTTCTGTGAGGCCCGAATGCCATCCCAGAGCTAAGACTTAGACATTTGCCACACCATATCAGAAACAGATCCAGCCGCCGGCAAGGTCATGGTTCTCCAGGGCCCGGCCCCAGCTCCAGAGCATCCAGGAAACTTCCCCGCAGCCTTGGAGCTGAGGTTCTGGCTGCAGCCTGAAGGCAAAGTCGCCCCTGGTACTGCCAACATGAACTGCCCAGTGGCTGACAGGCAGGAAAGCAGGCAGGCGTTGGGAAACACCACCCAAGCTGCCTGGATTTCCATTTCAAAGCGTGAGTCATGTTAGGATGTGGACAGCACGTTAAATAACAATTTTTAGGATATGAGTGTTCGAGTGCAGCAAGCAGCAAGAATGCATTACATTTGGAAAGGAACTACTTCCTAAATGACCATCTTATAATGTCTTCCATCTGTCCACATTTCTGGTGTGCCCTTGTGGGTCTTTGTAGCCTCCAGAGTGACCGGTGCTGCCCAGGGTGCTGTCGGTACCGCAGGATGCTGACTGAATGGCGGTCGTCGCCACTACCAGAGGCTTGATGGGTCACCCAGTGGATGGACACCAGGCTGAGAGTTGTGTGCTTACCCTGAGCTTACTTGCTGTGTGACTTCAGGAGAATCCTTTGCCTTCTCTGAGCTCCTCTTGCCTCATTTGAAAACTAAGGATTGGGCGATACATTCTTGAAACTTCTGTACAGCTCTTTGATTCTGTGATCAGAGCAACTCACTACCATTGAGTTGATGTTCACTCATCAGACCCTATAGATAGAACTGCCCCTCTGGGTTTCTGAGACGAACATTTTACAGGAGTAGAAAGCCTCCTCTTTCTCCCTAGGAGTGGCTGGTGGTTTTGAACTGTTGACATTGCAATTAGCAGCCCAACAATTAACCCACGACCCTACTCAGGCTGCCTTCTGATCACAAAGGATTGCAAGTACTATAATTGCTCAATGAATGAACAATAGCAAATGTCATTCATCAAGGAGTAACTGGTCCAGACACGAGGCTCAGGACTTTCCTGTAATGTATCAACTACAGAACTGAATACACGAACGCAAAAAACTATGATAGCTTTTGAAAAACAGTGAAAAATGAGATACAGGGTATCTTGAGGTTCTATTATTTCTCAAAAGGAGCCCTGGAACAGAGTGGGTTATATGTTGGGCGGCTGCTAACTGCAAGACCATGAGTTGGACCCCATCGGCTTCTCTGAGGGAGAAAGATGAGGCTTTTGGCTCCTGTACAGACTTACAGCCTCAGAAACCAAGAGGGGCCGTTCTGCCCTGAATTGACTTCATGGCAATGGTTTTGATTTGGGGTTTAGATATCAGACACGATCCTGGAGGCCTCTTTCAAACTGGTGGTTCGGCTGTAGAGTTCTGCCGTTCCATGCGGGAGACCTGGGCTTGGCTCCCAGCCAGTGGGACACGTGAGCAGCCACTTCTCTGCCCGTGGTAACGTGTGTGTTGCTGTGGTGCGGAACAGGCTGCAGCAGAGCTTCTAGATGAAGACACACTAGGGTGGGAGGTCGGGGAATCGACTTCTGAAAACCAGCCAAGGGAGCTCTGTGGATTACAAAGGGTGGATCTGCAACCCTATATGGAGATGGTGCAGTGTCGGGAAGCATTTTGTTCTGTTGTGCATGGCGTTGCCGTGAATTGAGGCTGACATCGCAGCTAACAACAAGAAGGAGTATTATGACGACTATTTACAGAAAACAAACAAACTGATGTTTACAGATGTTAAGTAACTTGCTTTGAGAGTGGTAGGTAGTATCAACCAAGTTTTCTTTTTTGGAAAGGGTACGTGTATCTGTTTTTCACCTTCGAGTCTAGCTTTCTAAAGTTTCAGCTTTGAGTCTCCTTTCTAAATGTTGCTGACACCCAAGAAGCTCTCAGGCCACAAGAGGTCTGAGCAAAGTTGGTTAAATGGATGAGAAGCATTATAGAAGTCAGTTGGGAGAGGGATTTAGCTCTGCCAAGGGCTCACAGTGGGTGTGAGGTAGGGATGGGACTTGATAGAGCCAGAGCTCCAGAGTCCCTAGCCTTGGGTAAGCCATGACTAACTGGAATTCATGAAAGGTCTGGACCAGGTCTGACCACTTTTTAGCAAAGGATCTTGGGAACAAAACTGAAAAAGGCACCTCGATAAAGATCCTGGAGAAGGAAGGAGAGATAACAGAGAGGCGGGAGGGTGAAGAGAAAGAGGAGAAAACACCATGCACAAGACTAGAGTCCGAGGGCCCACATGGAACAGACAGAGCGCTCCACCCACTCCACCTTCATGTTGTAGAAGAGGGCTTCCATAGTTCTTGGAAAAATTGAATGAGAAGGTAATGGCATTTTCCCATGAGTTTATGGAAGACCCCCCACCATGTATACCTTTGGAGCAGACTCCAAAGACTCCAGCCGAGGATCCCTGTGCCCATTTTATAAATGGAGAGGGGGACACTCAGATTCGTTTACCTTCCTTTCCCCTCCCCCAACCTTCCTTCTCCACTGGGCCATGTCTTCAGAAACACAGCCATGACCATACTCATCCCAAGGCACGTGTCCGCGTGAGAGGAGGCCAACAAAGAACCAAGGAGTTCTCACTCCCAGACAGTTCTCGCTGGCCCTATGTATTTGAAATTGGTAAGCCATGCTTTCATTTCATCCAGAAACATCTCCCTCACTTCGACTTTTCCAGATATTACGTGTAAGAGTCAGTGTAGTAGATGCTGTTGCTGCCATTGAGGCCTTTATCATCCCGTTGCGTGTGAGGCAGGCGTGGGGCGGGTGAAGCATAAATGGAACCGGTCAGCATCTCTCAGATTGCATCTAGTGGTGAAGAAGAAGTGGTGACAATGTGGGCATGATGGACTCTGACTCACAGCGAGCCTACTATGTGCAATAGAACAAACGACTGCATGGTCCTGGACAGTGTCCGCCACTGTTAGTAGGCTGGAGTCCATGCGGCCCCGGCCACTGTGTATTGTGTTTCCAACAGTGAAGACTCACCTTCCAACACTCTACCGGGCAGTGGGCTGTGTGATTGGTAACATTTTCACGGGCTGATTTTCACAGGAAGGTTGTCCACCACGTCCAAGTCGATCTCAGTTTGAAGACTCTGCTGCAACTTGCGGACCACGTGTGAACCTACTGGTATTGCCTTCCAATGTCACAGGAACATTCAAGGCACCACAGTACCACAGGTGGATGGTGGACACAGAAAATCAACCTGTCAAGGCAGGAGACTCTGAAGCTCAGTGTCATTATCTGGAAGGCTGAGAAAAATAAGAACGCCTAAATCTTAAATCTGATGTCAAGATTCAATGACTTGAGAGTTAACGGTGTACTTGTTGACTGAATGAAGAATGACAAAGTCCTTGGAAAATGAATTATGTACAGGAGTTCTTCCTTCCTTACCCTTAAATGACTTTTCTCCTTCAGCCATTCCTTCCATAGGTGTGAAGCTCTTTCTCTGGGCTAGGTTCTAGCTAGGCTCCGGGTGCACTGCAGGGGACAGAAATGACAAGCGTTTATGGAGCTTTCACTTTCATCGCTCTGATTTCCATCCCCTTTGGGTTGGTGGTCCAGCACCTCCATCATCTATCCAGCAGCCCAGTGACGTAGTGGTTATGTGTTGGGCTACTATTCACAAGGCCAGCAGTTGGAAACCACCGGCTGCACTGTGTGACATTGACAAGGCTCTCCACGCCTGTCAAGAGTTCCAGTTTTGGGAACCCACAGGAGAAGTTCTACCCTGACCCAAAGGGCTACCACGAGTCAGCATTGACTTGATGGCAGCGGGTTTGTTTTTCTGTTGTTGTTGTTGTCTTATCATTTAATACACAAATAGCATTGTAAAGGAGGCAGAGCAAGTCCCGTGAAGAGTCTCCATTTTACCGAGGAGGAAACTGAGACCCAGGCAGAGTTCCCTCTAACTGTGAGAGCAAACAGTTGATTCTTCCACACAGGAATGGACTCATTTCCTGCAACCAGCGGACATAAAGGAAGCTGGGGCGAAACATCGTACCCACGCCAGTCTTTTTCTAGATCCCTTCAACCAGCGAGCAGTATTTTGATTTTTTCCTCTTTTTGTGGGCAGGGAGAAAAAACAATTAGTCTCCTCTTTGATTTTTTAATACAGCACTGGCCATCAATTAGAAACCTCTTAAGATTTCCTTCGGGGAGAAATACGAGACTGCTAAAACGTGGGCTCTGGGAGGCTTGTTGTGAAATAATATATAATAAGCAAGATCTTGTAGAAAAGCTTCAACTGCACTTAGGCAAAAGAAATCTAGATGAGTCATGGAGCTTGAAGTTTAAAAGGATTTGAGTTTATCCCTTCCATTTCTTTCTTTTTACAACAAGGATGCCAAAGTAGAGGGAGCTGGACTGGCTGAGGAACGGCCATTTAATCAAAACCTTGTCAGTCTGGTTCTCTTATGAGCCCCAGGAAAGCCAAGAAGACTGACGACCAGGAGAGGCTGGGAAACTTGTCCCTGGTCACACAGAAGGCCAAGCTGTGACCCAAACAACTCAAATCTTCCTGACTCAAAAGTCTGGGCCTTGAATCAAATAACCCATCATGTAGGCTAGTATCTTTCTCATGTTGCAGGGGGAAAACTGGGGCAGCGGGAGGGGCAAGACTGCTCTACTGTTCTCTCAGCTTCAGTGTGCAGTCTCAGGAAGTGAGCTTGCCTTTAGCACAGTGACAGGAGCTGGGGAGCTCTGAATATCATCACAAAGAAGTCCTCAGTGGTCGGGTTCTCTTGCATGCAGGTGCCCTGAGCTTGATTTCTGGCCAGTGTACTTCATGCACAGCCCCTGTCCATCTGTCAGTGTCAGCTTCCACTTTGCTATTATTCCAAACAGGTGTGAGTGGGGCATCCAGCCCAAAAGAGACCAGGAAGAAAGGCTTGGTAATCGACTTCCAAAATTGAGAATGAGAACCCATGGATCACAATGATTCAATTTACAGCCAGTTATGGTGGTGGTGATGGTGGTGGGGGGATGCAGGACTGGGCAGCCTCTGTTTCCATTGTGCATAGGTCACCTTGATTCCAGGGCCAGTCCTGAAGGCCTCTGTAACAATAGCTGTCACTGTCATCAGTGTGGGAGTCAGCAGCCCACTTATTGGACACAGACCTGGTACCTGCCTCCTGGACTTTCTGTGCTGCTTTGTCTGCAGGGTGGTGGTTGGAACACAGCACTTTGCTATGATCCCCATGCAATGCCCACTGATGTGACCGCACCGGCACAGGGTACTTGAGTTTGCAGGAAAAGCTTCCTTTATTTGATGGGCTTTCTGAGGGGACGTGCCCTGCAGGAGACCCTTGGAGCAAAGCCTGTGGCGACTGGGGCCCTGAGTCATGCTGAGCTGTCCCCCATCCGGTTGAAGCTGGGCCCAGGAGCCGCCCACCTCTCCCAGCACCAGCCGCCCGCTGCTGCCTTCTTGGCACCAACCTTCAGCCACAGCCTTGGACGCCAGGCTGCACAGTGACTCATGGGTTCTTTCTTTGGCATCTGCCAGCATCCCGGAAGAGGGCTTTGTCTTCTCTCCTTCTCACTCAGCTTTTTTCCCTTACCTCCTTTATTGGTTGAAGAGCAGAAGCCAAAGCTGACTTTCTCTCCCGGTTCCTCCTAGAGGATCGGTATCCGGCAAAACTCATTCTTGCGCTGGGGAGGCCGGGGGATGTCAGACATGGGCTGTGGCGCTTGGCCTCCGGAGGAAGCGCTCGTTCTTCGTTTACTGAGCGGCTGAAATGGATCAGAGATGTCACGGGAGGAAATTAGCTTCTTGGGAGTTAGTAAAGTACAATTTCTTTGGGAGAAAAAAAAAAGGTTCCCTTCTTATTGAACAGAGAAAGTCAGGGTCAAACAGATTTCCTCTGCTTGGACTTCTGATCCGACTCCCCTGGATGGTCGCAGTAGCAATTCCCTGCCATCCCGGGCTGCGTCCCACCAGGGCCAGAGACTCACGGGGATCAAGAGCGGAGGAGAAAGGCTCACATTGTCTCGTTGGGTCCCCACAGCAGCCCTGTGGTCACTACCCTCATTTTTCAAAGGTACCGAGAGTCTTGGAGGGGTGAATGCCTGTCCAAGGTCACACGGTTAATAACTGGCAGCGGGCGACATATGGACCTGAGCCTGTTTAATGCCAAAGCCACAGTAGGGGCAGTGGCTTTCCTGCCTCCTCCCCTCCTGCTTTCTTCTCTCTTCCATTGGCCACCGCCCTCCACTCCCCACTCTCTAAAAATAGAGGCTTTTTCTAGAGGATTAAATAATACATACAAGTAGAACACACCGCCTGGCATACAGTAACCCCGAATGCTGGCAAGTCCGTCCTGACTCAGCTACCCTGGAGGACAGAGGAGCACACAGCCCTTTGCAGGTTTCTGGCGCGGTGAGTCTTCCTGGGGAGCAGGCAGCCGCATCTCTGCCATACAGTAGGTGTTCGATTCGTACACACCGGCTCAGAATTGCAGTGCCATGCCTTTCAAGTGTTTGCGTTTGAAAAAAAAAAAAACACTCTCCTCTCTAGGGGTGCTATGAGCTGGATTCAACTCAGTGGCAGGGGGTTTGGCTTTGGTTTTTGGGAGAAACCAATATCCAACAACGAGGACTAAATGGTGATGAACCCAGTGCAGATCTTTGACAGAAACATTCCTTTTTCCTTCCTTCCATGGACCTTCCTTCAAAATAAACATGGGCACTCAGCTCAGCGTGTTATTAACTGACCCCGTCCTCATGACCATAGCATGAGGTAGAGACTCCAGCCGTCCAGCACCATCCCCTGGGAGTGTAGGGACCCTGAGATGCGTCACCTGGTGGCGACACACACACGGTGACATCAGCAGAGCAGGTGCTTGAATGGTGACAGTCAGCCTCTGCAACCATGGCCTGCCTGCATACTGTTCTACCGTTTCCTTCGAGGTGGTTTTCTGAAGGCAGTTTTGCCCCTTCCCTCCACTGACACTTTACTGTTCATATGACATGCTTGGCCGGAAGCCCTGGTGGTACAGGGTGGTGTGTTGGCCTGCTAATTGCAAGGTGTGGTAATTATTTAATCATTTGTTAATTTGAGATGATTAAGAGTCAAGGGGTGGAGTCTAGCCTGTCAATCAGGTCATAGCCAATGAGGCCTCTGTGTGGGTCTGGCCTTCTCCTGAGGATTCTGGGAACTCTGGTATTCCTCCTTGGAGGTGGGAGACACACTCTCTCTCAGCTTACTCCCTGCAAGACATTTCTGACAAGAAGCCACATGAACCTACCTTGATGGCAGCCAGAGTCTCGGAGCTGGAGAAGCCATGTGGAGACTCCTGCCAGTACTGAAATGCTTACACCACCACTGCATCTATAAGACTTTCCACCCACTGGCCTGTGATCTTCCTGCATTCAGCATCAATTGCATGTGTTTCATGAGTCTGAAGAGGACTTTATAGATTGGTATTGGACATGTGGGCTAATATTGGATTTATAGACTTGATCTGGACTGGGCTGTTTTCTCAACATTCCATTGCTCTTGTATATAAAGCTCTTTCCTGTATACATAGGAGGGTGTCTATGAATTTGTTTCTCTAGTCTACCCAGACTAACACACAAGGACAGTCATTCAAAATCACCAGTCTCTTTATGAGAGAAAGACAAGGCTTTCCACTCCTTTAAAGGGTTATAGTCTTAGAAATCTACAGGGACAGTTGTACCCTGTCCTACAGGGTCGTTATGAGTTGGCAATGACTCAGTGATAGCGAGAAGATCTGCTGACTCATCTCACTCCAACTGATCCTGACCTTCATCTGTCACGTGTGGACAGCTACTCTGATTTACCGCAGGAGAGATTCAACTCAGAGAAATTAAAACACTTGTTCAAAGTCAGGCAACTACTTAGGTCAACAGAATTTGGGATCCAAATTGACTCATGCTCCATTTATTTTGATGAATGGGGCTGGTGCCGAGGAATTATTGCTGGCCTGAAAGCAAACCCAAACCCACTGCTGAGGAGTCTCTTTTGACAGTGACCCTATAGGATAGGGTAGAGCTGCTTCTTAGGGCTTCTCACTCTGCAACTGAAAGATGAGGGCAGCCTCATCTTTCTCCGGAGTAGCAGCTGGTGGGTCTGAACCACCAACCTTTCAATTAGCAGTCCAATGGACTGAGCTGAGTTGAGCTGAGTAGAGCAAAGACAAAACATTGAGAAAAAAGTTGCTCAATATGCTCTTTTATTTTTGAGACAGCGAGAGCAAGAGAGAGTTAGACAGAGAAAGTGTGTGTGTGAGTGTGTGTAATAGTCATAAAAAGTATTCCTCAGACCTTGAGGTTTTAATAAAATGTGAAAAACATTTTTTACCAGCACCCTCCCTTTCCTCCTGGTTTTTCAGCTCTGCATAATTTAAGGAAATGTAATCCATATGTTTGATTATTCATACTTCTATCATCAAAAAATATTGTTGATTCTTTGAGGAGTGTTTGATGTTCTGGAAGCCTTAAAAAACTTTTTTTTAGGCAGAGAAGAAGAGAAAAGAAAAATGTTAAAAGAAATCCTTCCTTTTCTTAACATTTCATTGCCCTTGAGAAGTTTACTACAGATTTGACTGGAGAAGAACCAGTGGCCGCTGGGCTACTTCTTTTTGCCTATAGAGTTGAAAGGTAGGCGGACCTGCAGAGAGGCAGTCTTCAGCCTCGGGGCTCTCCTAAGGCTGGGAGGGGAGTTGATAGTTATGAACTTCCTACCATCTGTAGCCACTTTATGCTATCGTCTTACACAGTATTAGCACCAGCCCCTTCCCCTCCCCGTGCACCGCCCCAGATGTCATTGACACCATTTCTTAGAAGAGTGAGGTGAGAGGCCAGAGTGGTGCTCTCACCAACTCACTGCCCTGGAGTCCATGCTGACTCTGAGTGACCCTCCAGGACAGGGTAGAACTGCTCCTGTGGGTTTCTGAGACTGGAACTCTTTGAGTAGAAAATCTCATCTTTCTCCTGAGGAGCAGCTGGTGGTTTTGAACTACTGACCTTGAAGTTAGTAGCCCATGCATTTCATACGTTTCAGCTCCTTTTAAAGCACATGAGAGAGATTGTCCTCCAGTACTTCGTGTGGACCCATTTGCCCCTTCTAAAGAAGCCCATCACTTCAGTCTAGTTTGATGTGCAACATGGCTCTGTTCACAAGATGATATGTTCTTGTGTAACTGTTTGGTTATGCATTTCCATTCTCCTCAAGAACAGGCCATGTAGATAACCCAACCAACCAGCCCAAATTAGTTGATTCTGACTCATGGCAATGACCTTGTGTGTGCAGAGTGCAGTGGGCTCCAAAGGCTTTCCAGTGGCAGATTTTTCAGAAGTAGATCACCAGGCCTTTCTTCTGAGGTATCTCTGGGTGGGTTCGAATGCCACCTTTTTGGCCAATCGTTTAGCTAGCTGTTTGCACCGCCCAGTGATATCTGTACGAAAGGAAGCTGGTCACACTCAGCACTGTAGCCCTGGGCTCTGGAATAGCCTGAGCCAAGTCAAACCACCGAGCTGATTCTGATTCATCAAGGCCCTATAGGACGTAGAAGAACCGCCCCATGGAATTTTCAAGGAAGGTTATCTCTACAGCAGTGATGGCCACATCTTTCTATGACAGAGTAGCTGGTGGGTTCAAACCGCCCACCTTTCAGTTCGCAGCCAGGTGAGGCTTCACCACAACACCACCAGGCTCTTTCAGGAATAGCCTAGGTATTTAACAGTAATCTGCATGAACGGAATTCACTGCTATCGAGTTGATTCTCTCAGAGCAGCCCTTTAGGACAGAGTGGAACTGCCGCTGTGGGTTTCTGAGACTAAATCTTTATGGGGTAGACAGCTCCATCTTTCTCCCGTGGAGCAGTTGGTCATTTCAGACTGCCAACCTTGCTGTGAACAGCTCAATTTGTAGCCCACTATACCACAGGGGCTTCTTAGCAATAACAGTGTCAACTGTTTGCTGAGCAATTACAATGTACTCAAGCATTGTTTGGAGGGTTTTACGTGTATTATCTCACTTTGCCACACAATGAGCTTCGGGTAGACATGGTTATGATTTCCATGGTTGCATGAGGATACAGAGCCGTGGAAGGCCAGGAGCCCAGACTTAGTAAGCCGAGAGAACATGTTTCAAGTACAGTGGTCATGACTCCAGAGTCAGAGCTCTTGATTCCGATTCGGTATGGCTACTGAATAAGTGAATGATTGGGAGAGCTCTGGGTATCTGAAGAATGGTGGGTCTTGAAGGCATGGTGGAAGCAATGGGCTAGATACAGAGAAGAGGACCACTCATCATAGTGGGCTGGGTCAAACCACTTGGAGATATTGGCAACTCTAGTCTTAGGAGGAGTCTAAGTGAGGGTCAGCAGGTGTGCTCCTGAGATCAGGTTCCAGAGTTAGAGCCTAGGGTGGAGGGAAGGACAGTGAAGGGAGGGAGGGGTAGGGGAGTGGGAACTAAAGCCAGTGAGGGAGGAGGGGGACAGTATGCGGACGACCCTGAAAGTCATGGCAAGAGAAGTGGATGTGACGACATGGGAGTGGGGTGCCATGGGAGATTTCTTCACAGAAATACCATGGCCAGAGCCTTGTGTTGTAGACGGCACTTAGCCTTATATTTAAGGAGCGTTGGGGATGCTGTGTGGTACGTGCTGGACTAACGTCGGTAATTCAAATCTACCAGCCATTCAGGGGGCAGGGAGAGTTGCTCCCACACAGATTTACAGATCTGGATACTCTATGAGTTGGCATCCACTCCTTGGGCAGTGCTTCCTTTTCCTTTTTTGCTGGGTGTGGGTAGCCTTATGCTCTGGAACCAAAAGGTGGTAGCATGGGTTGAATGGAAAGGTCAGTGGTTTGAACCCAGCAGCAGAAAGAGGAGGCAGCCTGTGTCCAGAACCTCAGAAACCCTAGGGAGCAGCTCTACTCTGTCCAAAGGGCAATAATGAGTCGGAATTGATGCAGTGGCAGTGGGCTTTAGTCTTATGTTTAGAGGGATTGGTGTTTAATGGTAAAGTCTCCCCTTCCAGGCAGGGACCTATCTTTGATGATTGGCTAATGCGCAAAGTACAGCGCTCACCTGTGTGCCTGTGGAAGCATGTGAGTGGTGAGGATGCTGAATGGGTTTCAGTGGGCCTTCAAGACGGAGCTGGACCTGGAAGAAAGGCTTTGCGATCTGGGGCAGATTTTAGTCCATTTCCCTGGCGGCTGGCAGCAACGTAGACCGCATCTTCTCTCACTCAGATTCAGCACTCACCATTTTGCGTATGCTCTTCCCAGGAGTCCCGTGAGGTGCATGTTACTATTCCCATTTTATAGACGACATGGCAAGTGCTCAGAGAGTTGATTTCCCCAAGTTTACGAGCTATTAAGTGTCCAAACGAGGATTCTAATTTTTATCTTCATTCGCTGTTTCCTCAGCCAAGTAAACATTCCTGCGACTCCAGGGAGAAGGGAATGAGGCCCCTGGGCCCCTCTCAACTTCCAGAGAGTGAGGGAGAGAATTCCCTGGTTACTTCCCTGCACACCCTCAGAGCCTGTTTCCAGGGAAGAGAGTTGCTGATGGGGAGGGCAGAGGCAAGAGGTGGGGGCGTGGGAGCTGCGCAGGGGCATTGACGGAGGAGGGAGGAGGCACGGGAAGAGAGACAGCAAATTGTTTCTGGCTGGAATTTTCCAGACAGGGCCTCAGTCTGAGAACAAATGTGCCTTCTGAATTTTCACTCTAATTGTTACTGACCTTTAGTGAGATGAGCAAAATTACTCTCCCGGACCCCTCCACCCCCAACCCTTTTTACAAAATTGTTTTTCCTGACTTTTAAAAAATGAAGTTTGCTAAGTCCAGCCCTGACGGCAGACTGTGGGAAAACAATGCAGCTCCTTATGGCCCCAAATGGAGCATTCGCAATTAATCCATTGATCTCAGTAGAAAACCCTATTGTATCAGGGCCCGCCAGGAGAAAGCTGCATCCTGGCCATCTCCCGCCCTGCACAGAATGTGCATTGAAGTCACCCCCCAAAATTGATGGCAGGATATGGCCCTAGAAGCCTTCATATTAAAGGGGCCCAGAAAAAGAACTCTGACGGGCTGGTTGAAGCGAGGGGCTGGGGCTAGGAGGTCGAGGAGAACAGGGGGAGGGGTCCACTGCTTCAGGAAAGGAGAACAGGGGGAGGGTCTGTTAATATCCAGAGCTTTGTCAACTGCCTAGGGTTTCTGGTTGCCCTTGACTCCATGTCTGCCTTAGTTTCTTCTAGAGCATCGTCCTCTTGGATAACTAGTGTGATAGGCTGGCTTCTCTAGGGAAGGAAAACCAGTGATGTGGTATACATATGCATGTATGTATATAGAAAGAGATTTACATCCAGAAATGGCTCACACAGTTGGAGGACTGGATAAATACAGTCCCCGTGTCCGTCGTAAGCTTAGCAACTCCTCCTGACTTGATGGACAGGAAGCAGGAGGATGAAGCAGTTAGAGCACAGGAGGGTCTGACTGCTGAATGAATCCACGCTCAACGGATGAATCTCGGCAGATCGGCAGTCGGCTGAGAGCTCCTGAGATGGACAGGAGGTCAATGACAGAAGGTTCACAAACCAGATGCAGGATCCAAGTCCAGGAGTGGACATGAGCTAGCTTTGAACATTATCAACCATCCATACCAGGAGTTGGCCACTCCCAGAATGAAGTTCCCTCAATTGTGTTAAGACTTTGACCAGATTAAGGACATGAACTTCTACTCTGTCCTTCCCACCACTGCTTGACTGCTTCACAGAAGATCCTGTCACAGCATTGACCATACCATACTACATCATCTCATAGGAGAATCCTGGACCAATCAAGTTGACATAAAGTCGAATGGTCACATCTCATCTAGTGTACAGATGATTTGGTTGATACTACTGTTGCTGCTGAGAACACCGATATTAGGAAAACTCACTTGGGTCTATTGGGCCTGTCTGTGCACCACTTACTTTACACCACCTCGCTCGTTGCTCAAACAGTCCATTGTTGAGGGTGATGGAGATACTGATAACTATGCACCAGGAGTCCCTGGTGGCAGAATGGTTATGCAGTGGGCTGCTATCTCCAAGGTTTGGAGTTCTAACCCACTAAGGCTCCTTAGGAGATAGATGGGATGTTCTACTCCTGTCAACAGTTATATCTCAGAAACGCACAGGGGGCAGTTCTACCCTGTATTATAAGGTCATTATGAGTTGATATCGACTCAATGGCAGTGAGCTTATCCTTTGTTAGGGAAGTAGGGGCTCTCTGGTAGAATTCTGCCTTCCAGGCCGGAGACGCAGGTTCGATTCCCAGGCAATACATAGTCACCACAAGTTTTTAAGCAGATGCTTGTGGGTGGCTCTGCTGCAAACCAGGTTTCAGTGGAACTTCCAGACAAAAGCTGGCTCAGAGGAAAGACCCGGTGACCTACTTTCCAAACCCAGTCAATTAAAATTCGACCACTCACAATAGGACCGATCTGAAATTTATCGTGGTGATGACGCAGGGCCAGGCAGCGTTTGATTCCATTGTGTGTGGTGTCACCAGGAATTGGGGGAGAGTGTCTCTCCACAGCAACTGACAACAAAAGCATACTTTGTTGAGCAGGTTCCACCTGCCACGCGCGTCACACAGTCTTTCTTATTTAAAGCTTGCCACCCTAGAGGTGAGCAGAGCTGTACTGAAGGGTGGTCTGGCTGGCCAGGTGCGTCTGTCCTGGGGAGTGTTAGGTGAGCCTCTTACAGAGGCTCCTGAAGTGGAGCACTATATGTGGCTAAGATGAAGTGTTAGGGGCACTTCCTGGGCTGAGGAGGGAGACACGCAGGTGTCTGACCTATGTCTGTGTGGGTGGGTTGGGATGATGGCAGGCCTTTGGTTTTGTTGGCTGAAGCATGCAACGACATGAGGCTGTCTGGGCTTTCACGAGTAGGAAGCTACACACTTCACAATCCTACAGGGCTGACCTGGCATGACTCTCTTTTCAGCAATTCCTATTTCTCTTCTTTAAAAAGTGGCCAACAGCTAGTCGAGGAATGATAAGCTATTGGGGGCTGCCTAGAGTGTCAGTCTGGCCCTAAGGGGATCATTATTCTCATTTCAGGACCAGAAACTGAGGGTCTAAAAGGTGGGATGATGTGCTTAAGGACATGTTAAACGGTTGATTCTGAACCAATAAGAATGTAAACTTGGGGAAGACAGATTTTTTTCTTTATGTTATTCAGAGATATTCCTCCAACACCTACATGTCTACATGCCACTGATAGCCAGCATGTAGATATTTGTTGCATCTCACTAAAAAAACACTCACTGTGATCCAGTTGATACCAAACTCATAGTGACCCTATAGGACAGGGTAGAACTGCCCTTGTGACTTACCCAAAGTGTAACCATGGGAGTAGAAAGCCCCATCCCATCTTTCTCCTGTGGACCCCCTGGGGGTTTTGAACTGCTAAGCTTAGGGGTCACAGTCCAGTGAGTAACCACTATGCCAGAAGGGCTCCCTATTTGTTCCCTAAATTACTACTACGTGGTTCTCTTCTATAACGCCCACCAAATGACTGGGTAGGACCCTGCAAATGGGAGGTACTTGTGGCCCATCCAGGGAATTGGATAGTTTGCTAATAATGTAAATATACTGCATAGAATCTTCATGCAGGGATATGTCAGTTTTGTCATGGCTTAACATGAGCCATCTCAGAGGTGGAAAAGGAGAACCTCATAACCCCGAAGAAAGAAGAGGTAGGAGCAAAGCATGTCCTTTGGACCCAGGATTCCTGCACTGAGAACCTCCTGTATCTGGCAGACAGAGAGCTAGTGCACTGGAGGTAAGGAGAGGGTACAGCAGCAGAGGGAGTAGAGGCAGCAGAAAGAGAAGCTGGTAAAAGACAGAGTGGTGAATCCCCTGTATACAGAGTGAACTCTGAGTGTCTTAGGGCAGGAGGCTTGATGACAGATTGGGGTACCGCTGGCACTTAGTGGAGCTGGGATTACTGACCAATGGAGCCAGAACTGAGTGTCTGTGGGTTCAGGTTTACATGGCAGAGTGGGGTGCCTTTGGGCACTTATTGGTAGAGCTAAAAGTGCTTTGCCATAGCAGAACAGAGGCCAGGCTGAGGAGCTGAGGGCCAGAGAGAGGCATGCCTGCAGACATGTCTAAGAAAAGGCTGTCTGGATCAAGAAACTGTATCCCGAATGTTCCTGATTCTGAGTTGTGATCTACTGTTGCTATGAGTTGCCCTCGAGTTGGTTCCAATTCACAGTGAGTGAGTAAAAGGGGGCCACATCTGACCATCTGTGGTTACACAGGGAAAAGACAAATCCATCTCCACACCTGCAGAAGGCCACAAGGCAGAGGTCAGATATTCCTCGACCCTCCATCTTTCTTTACTTATTCTAACACCAACCATTCTTCCCACAACACTCTACTTTTCTGCTAGATTTGAAAACTCACAATTATGGGGGTTTATTAGGGAAGGTAATAGGTAACCACAAGTCAGATCAGTAAATAATAAGGATACAGTCATTTGTCCAAAGTAATACCTCTCCTCAGCCAGCAGCCAAGTCTTCTGATCCTCAGCTTCTCAGTCATGTGGTCTTTGGGGCCAGGAAGTCACCCATGGCTCCCTTGCTCTGTCCCACTGTCTTCATGGCTCAGCCTCTGGTGTCTCTGATCTCACTCTCCACCACTTCAAGCAGGGATTTTGAATGCGGTCTGCTGCTGGCTCCTCTTCTTTGATAGCCCTGGGAATTCTCTTTAGGCCTCTGAGATGGGTCTTTTACAGCAAGAATGGCTTTGAAGAGGTGTGGTTTTGTCTTCTAGAAAACCATATTCCCAAGAAAATAAAGGGTTTTTCTTGGTTCACACTTTAGTAAAGTGGAAACTCAGAATACATTCTGCTTGAATACTGTCTATTAGCATTACAGAGAACCCCTTCTGAAAAGGAATAGAGGTATAGAGACTGGAATTTGCAATCCATCACAAAAGGAACTGTGGATAGCAGAGCCATATTAAGTCATTTCACTTCATCACCCTGCCCCCATGCCCACTGCCAGGTCCTGGGCCACCATAACAGCTGTTCTTAGGGTCAAGGCCATTATTGCAGCCAATATGGCATTCCATCTCTTCAGGGATCTTGCTGCTTTTTCACCGACCTCTCCTTTACCAAGATCAAGGAGACTTGGTGGCATAGTGCATTATGTGTCAGGTTGCTAACCACAATCCGCAGTTCGAAACCACCAAACAATCTGAGGGAGAAGGATGAGGTTTTCTGCTCCCGTGAAGAGTTACCCTCTCAGAAAAACCACAAAGGCAATTTTAACCTGTCCTGTAGGGTTGCCATGGGTCAGAACGGACCTAATAGCAATGCGCTTAGGTTTAGTTATTCAATCTCTTTGACTAAGCAGGATGCTCTGTTGCAGGGACTGGTCTCTCCAGATCACATATCTGAAGTACATGAAACAAAGTTTCACCAACCTGCTTTCTAAGGAAGATTCTGGTTGTAATTTGTCCAACACAGATTTGCATATGCTACATCCTCAATAAACTCTAGAAATCCCGAGTTTTGTCTGTGAGCTGTGCATGACTACTCAATAAGTGATTAAACTCAGCAGAGTAGCAGAGAGTACTGTGGGGGGAAGCATTGGTGCCAGAACTGGTAAAAAGTTTGGTGAATAGAGACATGTCTGACCTCTGTCTCACAGGAATTAGCCTTGGGCTATTGAGCTTCATTCCACTCCAGCCTTATGAAGTTAGAGGCGGTCAGACATCCCAGCAAGCTATTTTTAATTTTTTTCTTACAGTTGTTACGCTTAATTTTCTAATCTCAATGCTTCTCAATTACTCTTCTACCAGGATACTCTGGTATATTCCAGAAAAGTTTAATGAAAGAAAGAAAGTTATTTTCTTTACATATAAATAAAAATTGCCTGATTCCTCTCATCAGAAAACAAAAACTATAAAATTACTGATTTTCCTCTTTTGTTTTGGCTTCCAAGAAGCTAGCTCACAATTAAATTTGGTGCTCAATTACATATTATTCTTGGATTACATCAGAGTATAATGCTTTTTCATGCATGTTGTGTTGGGTTCGATTTTCATTTTCTACGTGGGCCTCTCTTGCAGGTGTCCTTTTGGATACAGTAAAGATGTAGTTGAAGAATAATAGTGCTCTTGATGGCAATAGGGCCTTATATTGTCCAAAGTCTCCTATTTTTCTAAGCCTCGTGTTTGAAGCTCCATCCAGGTCCAGAGTTTTGCTATAAACTTCACAGTTCATCTGTACCACTAGTTCCCAACTATGGGCGATTTTGGCCCCTACCATGAATTGTGTATTTGAATTTTGACGCTAGTGAAGAATATTGAGAATGTCATGGACTGCCAAAAGAACAAACACATCTGTCTCAGAAGATGTATAGCCAGACTGCTCCTTAGAAGCCAGCAGGAGACTTAGCCTCCTGGGCTGTGGACTTGTGAGGAGGAGTGAGCAGTCCCTGGAAGAGGGCAGCAACCAGGCTTGGTGAAGCAGAGGGACAGTGCAAATGACACAAATAGTCACAGTGACTGCAACTATGGGCTTAAGCATTGGGACAATTGTGTCAATGACACAGCTCCAGGCAAGGTTTCGTTCTGCTGCACATAGGGTGGCTATAGGCTGGAGCCGACTCTATGGAATCCAAGGAGATCATGTTTAGCAAAATGAACCCCTGCCCCGTCCCAAGCTATCCTGACCATGGTGATGTGTGAGCCCCTTCCTGCAGCCCCTACTGCCACTGTATTATTGATATCGGTGTTTGTGTAGAGATTTATGGGCGTTCCCTTGTTTTGTTTCTCACTTTATTATTCCCAGATATTGTGGGCTTTTTGCTTGTTTTTTTTTATAAATCAAAGGTTTGTGGTTACCTTGTGTCAAGCAAGTCTGTTGGCACCATTTTGTCAAGCGAATGTATGTGCTCATTTTGTGTTTCTGCGTCACATTTCATGATACTCCCAGTGTTTCAAACGGTTTCATCATGCTGTTGTGTCCTTGTTAATGTTGTTGAACACGACATACAGGCATCGAGAAACCCCCGAATGGTTGTGGCTCCTTTTACAGAAACATTTGCTTCATAGTAGCAGCCTGAAAAATGAACTCACCAGAGATCTGAGGTGTACTTGTGTCTGTACAGACGCGTTTCAAAAAGCTTGTGGAGAAATTCCATCATCTTTTAATTCCACTTTCTTGTGAACGGTATACAGCTATGTATGGAGAGTAAAGTATTGGCTCAGTTGATTGCAAATGCTGGCAAATCCCAAATCTATAGGCGACACCTGGCTTGGAAATTCTGGCAGAAAATCTATGTTATGGTTTTGAGGCAGAAATCTAAAAATATCTCGCTCTCTATCCACCTCAAGTTTTTGCTCATAAGGCCTTCAACAGATTGAATGAAGCACCCACATGCATGTGACATAAGCAACCGATTGAAAATTTAATCCCACACGAGCACCTTCACAGTGTTTCAGCAAGTCACTTGGCACCATAGTCTAGACTCTAGACAAATTGATTCATGCAATTAACCATCCCTGGTAGACATCATTGTACCCATTGGATTACTGAAGAAGCTGAGCATTAGATGATTGAATAATTTGCTAATACCCAAAGATTCCAGGATTTTAAAAATGAGATACAGAGCCAACAATATGACTTTTCAATCTGAATCAACTTTCCAAACAACACCTCTCTATCTGCGATTTTATGGCCGATGATGGTGGAATCATGGTCTCTCATGGTCCCTCCAGCTGACTCTCACAGAGCTGCTTCGGAAGTGAACCTGAAGCAGACCGGAGCTCGAGTATTCTGCCAGGTCACACCTCCTCGCCCCAAGATTTCAAAAGCCGGGGACTGTTTATCTGTATACTCCAATTTCCAACAGGGGAGCTAATGGAGGCTGGGGAGTGGAAGGCTGTTTTGGAAAGGACGAAAGCACACTCTTGCCAGCCATGTTTATATCTAATTCCGGAGACCTGGCTAGGAAAATATTTTTATAAAACGGAAGGAAGAGTAACTGTGCATTCACAAACCACTGGCCTGTGCCTCAGAGAACCTTTGCCCTCGGGCTGTATTCTCTGGCGTGGACATGTGCAGCCCCAGCTGCCGTGAGCCATGATGAGAGGGACTCTCCTAACATTTCCTGCTGTTGTCTGCTTTCTCTGTGTGATAACAAAACATTCTTTATTGGAATTCCTTTAATGTGGAGTTTTCCTGCCTCCCTCAGAAACAACGAGAGGGAAAAGTTGGCAAAAGTAGTCCGGAAAGACCTATGGCTCTTTCCTAGGTGAGTAACGCATCATGTGTTAGTTATGATGTGCTGCTTCCAGTTGAAAAAATTGGGGCTTAAAGAGGAAAAGCCTGAAGCCTCCAGAGCAGGGAAGGCTGTGCCTGTCTCCTTGGCTGCAGAGTCCTTCGACTCTTTAGTGAGACCCCTGGAGGAGATCCATATGATTTGAGGACCAAGTGGGCCCAAAAACTCATTCCACTCTTTGCTAATGGTAGAACCTTGAACAAGGTTGGTAATTTCCCCAAGTTCCCCGGTGATAATAGGAATGCTACAAATGTTTGGTGTGCCGTCGTGAAAATCGAACGAGATTGGGGATATGAAAGTGGCCGCGGCATCGCATCGTTCAAAGCCAGCGTTTCTTCTGGCTCGCTCTGCTCAAGCCTTCTTCCTCTGCAGTCTCTGGCTTAGAGCTTTTGAGATAACACAGTGAAAGGAATGGGTTAAACAGGAAGCGTCAAGCCCTGATAACTTACTCAATGAGGAATTGTGTGTGTGTTTGTACACAGGTATCTTTTGGAGCAATGGTTTCTAAGAGAAGAAGGGCCACTTCATTGAGGCTATCTGCTGGGGTGAGTTTTCAATACTGCTCTGAGCACTACGCAGGATACCCTACATGCACATCTATGTTTTTGGTGTCAAATAAACCTATTCCTTATCATCACTTATTATCTCTTGGGATCTCTAGGAATATTATTGTGATAAATACTTACAACCGCTTTAGGTGTTGTGGGTGTTAGGCGCTCTAGAGTCAGTTCCGATTCATAATGACCCTGTGTACAACAGAATGAACCACCGGCTGGTCCTGTACCAGCCCCACAGTTGCTCTTATGTCAGAGCCCATTGTTGCAGCCACCGTGTCCATCCATCTCATCAAGGACCTTCCTCTCTTTCACTGCCCCTCTGCTGTACCCCACATGATATCCTTCTCCAGGAACCAGTCTCTCCTAGCAACATGTCCAAGCTACTTGAGATGAGTTCTTACTTACCATGCTCGCCTCTGAGGAGCGTTCTGGCTGTACTTCTTCCAGGACAGATCTGTTTGTTCTTTGGGCAGCCCATGATACCTTCAACAATCTTCATCAGCACCGTAGCTCAAATGCATCAAGTTTTCTTTGATCTTCTTTATTCATTGTCCAACTTTCACATGCATATGAGGTGCTTGAAAATATCATGGTTTGAGCCAGGTGCACCTGAGTCCTCAAAGTAGCATCCTTGCTTCTCAACACTCTAAAGAGGTCATGTGCAGAAGATTTACCCACGAAAATGTTGTTTGATCTCCTTACCGCTGCTTCCATGGGCATCGATCATAGATCCAAGCAAGATGAACTTCTTGACAACTTCAATCTTTTCTCCATTTCTCATTATGTTATGTATTGGTCCAGTTGTGAGGATTTTTGTTTGCTTCTCATTGAGTTGAAATCCATACGGAAGGCTATGCTCCTTGATCTTCATCAGCAAGTGCTTCAACTTTTCCTCACTCTCAGCAAGCAAGATTGTGTCATTGGCCGATAGAAGCCTGTAAATAAACTGTTTTCCAATCCCGATACTGAGTTCTTCTTCCTATAATCCAGTTTCTCTGATTATTTCTTCAGCGTACAGCTTGACTAAGTATGCGGCGAGGATAGAACCCCAGCACACACTTTTCCTGATTTTAAACCACGTGGTATTCCCTTTTATTGTTCACCCAACTGCCTCCTGATCTGTGTACGAGTTCTGCATGAGAACAAGGAATTGTTCAGGAAATCCCCGTTCTTCTCAAGGTCATCCACAGTTTCATTTGATCCACACAGTTGAATGCCTTTGCATAGTCACGAACACAAGTAAACATCTCTTGAGTAATCTCTACTTTATGATATCAGCAATAATACCTTTTGTTCTATGTTCTCTTCTGAATTTGGCATGAACCTCTCGAAGCTCTCTGTCAATGGACTGCTGCAACTATTATGGGATGACCTTCAGCAAAATTTTACTTGCATGCGATATCAATGGTATTATTCTATAATTTGCACATTCTTTTGAGTCATGCTTTCTGTTTTGAGATATGGATCTCTTCCAGTCAGTTGGCCAAGTAGCTGTCTTCCAAATTTCTTGGCATAGATGAGTGAGTGCTTCCAGTGCTTCATCAGCTTGTTGAAACATTTCAATTAGTATTCCATCAATTCATGGAAACTCGGTTTTGGCTAATGCATTTAGTGTCGTTTGAACTTCTTCCTTTAGTACCATTGGTTCTTGCTCTCATGCTGCCTCCTGAAATGGTTGAATGTTGATGGGTTCTTTTTGGTACACTGACTCGGTGTGTTCTTTCCATGTTCTCTTGATGTTTCTTCCTGTATCATTCTATAAGTTGCCCAAAGAATCTTTTAATACTGTGATTCCAGGCTTGAGATTTTTCCTTCGTTCTTTAAGATATGCTATATGTATTCTTCTCTTTTGGTTTTCTAACTCTAGATCCTTAGACATTTCATTATAATATTTTTCTTTGCCTTCTCAAGCTGTTTTCTATTCATCTCTTTTACTTTCATCACGTCTTGTCTTGGCTACTCTCTGATCAAGAGGAAGTGTCAAAGTCTCTTCTGATATCCCCTTGGATCTTTTCTTTCTTTACTGTCTCTTTAATGATCTTTTGTTTTCTTCATGAATGATGGATGATCTTGATGTGCTCCCATAGGCTCATCAGGTCTTCTGTCATTGGTTTCAGTGCAGCAAATCCGTTCTTGAAATTCAGGTAGCAGAGACTCAGGTTGTCTTTTGGCTCTGGACTTGCTTGAGTTTTCTTCATCTTCCACCTGAACTTACTAGGAGTAACTGATGAGCTGTTCCACAGTTGGCCTCTGGACTGGTTTTAGCTGTGGATACTGAGCTTGTCCCTAGTCTTTTTCCTACAGATGTAGTCAAGTTTATTTTTGTGTATTTCCTCTGGAGAAACTCACATTTATAGTTGTCTTTTGTGTTATTGAAAAAGGGTATATAAGATGAAGAGTCATTGATCTTGCACAATTCTATTATTCAATCTCCAGCTTTGTTTATGTCACCAACATCATATTTTCCAACTACTGTACCTCTTGGTTTTCCACTTTTGCATCCCAATTGCTGATATCCCTTGATCTTCACCTTATGTAGCCTACTGTATAACTCCTATTTAATTTTTCACTTAAAGAAATAAGCCTTAGAGAGCTAGTCAGTAGTCGAGTTCAGATGTTAATTCTGCTTTTTCTGACTCCATAGCCATTCCTACTACCACCGCATCGGCAAATATGATCCTGTTGGAAGTAGTTTTGTTATGTTAATGAGGTCATAACCGAGATGGGTGGGTCCTAAAGCTAATAACTTTGGAGTTATTAACAGAGGAGAATAGACACAAAAACAAACATTCACAAAAATATGGGTATCAAGGAACTCCAAAGAATGCCAAGGAATGGCAAAGAGTGTCAAGGATTGCCAAGAATGGTGGGCAGACAGACCCAGAAACCAGTCAGAACTGGCATGGCTGAGACCATGATTTGGATTTTTAGCCTCTAGAATGGAGAAAATGATTTTCTGTTCTTTCAAACAACCCACTTGTGATACTTCTGTTACAGCAGCACTAGGAAACTAAGACACACAGCTTCGCTTGGCAAAGACCTTACTCAACAGACACTTACTGAATGCCTATTGAACTCTTGGCACTGTGCAGAAGGGGGGAGGCAGAAGGAACTAGGATTGGCACTTGCTTATAAAAAACTCACATGCTTCTGGGAATCAGGCCTCTCCTTTTACTTGCATGTCTCTCTTCTAGACTATGAGGAACCTGAGGACAAGGAATGTGCTTAATTATCTTTGGATTCCCAGTGCTTAGCAACCAGTGGCCCAGAGCCTTTCAGACAACATGGAACTGTGAGAAAAAATCCCAAAGATCTGGGGAGAGAAAGATAGAAGGGAAAGAAGACATGATCAAATCCATTCTGTAATCACTTGCTGCCTATAGTGTCCCAGCCCCTGATATGTAATGAGCAGCACAGAGTACATCCATACAGGCAGGTGTGTGTGTAGGCATAATTATATGTATGTGTGTATGTGGGAGGAATGGAAACCATGGATTTCAAGGACCCTTCTTGAGTTTAGCTTTCTGAATTAAAGTTTTCACAATCTAGAGCGGAAAAAAGAAGCCTATTTAGATACTCAACTCAGCTACGAAGTGACAGAGAAGGCTCTTCAAACAGTTTCTGAAAGCAGGTGATTTTTTCAAATGAGGGCTTGTTGGCATATGGTATTTTTTGGATGATATAATTTCTTTAATTGAAAGTGTTATCTTAACCAGGGAGTTTTGCAAAAGCCCCAAACAAAGACATCTGTTGCTGTTTTTGTTCTTTTCCCGAGCAAACAGTCTGGTGGTGAAAAACAGGGCTGACAGGACTCAATGCCAGGGAAAAGTATGGATTTGAAAAACAAACTCCCTTTTCAGAGGGGTGGCAATTGGTGCAGCGGTTGCAAGTTGGACTGTGATTTGCCTGGTCTGCAGTTCAAAACCTCCAGCAGCCCTGCGGGGGGTCTGGGTGGGGGGCGGAGAGACTAAGCTTTCTGCTCGCTTAAACAGTCACAGGCTCGGAACCACAGCACGGACTCCATGGCAGTGAGTTTTGGGAGAATCAAGACAGGCAGCCTCTGAACAGAGTGTTTTGTGAGGGTTGGGGTTATTATAATTCTATTTCTTGTGTAACAATAATTATAAATGCAGAACAAATAGGACGAGCTGGTGGCAATTGCAGGGTGTTGTTCTGCTGTCTGAGGATCCAGGCCACGCAGGTGGATGAGCTGCCTTCAGCGCATCCCCACTGGAGTCCCATGCAAATGCAGAATTCCTTGCCATTCAGTCGATTCTGCCTCAGAGGACCCTAGAGGACAGAGCGGAACTGCCTCTCTCTCTCTGAGACGACGTTTTCACAGCAGCAGACGGCCTCATCTTTCTCCTTCGAGGAGCCTGAGAGGTTTGACCTGCTGCCTTTGAGGTGAGCTGCCCAACAGGCAGCCCACACAGCCACTAGGGCTCCCTAGACACAGGCACTCAGCTCTGCCACCGTGTCCTCATCAGTTCACAGGGCCCTGCCTTTCCCGAAGTCCCCATCTTGTTTGAGGATAATTAAGTCCTACCTCTTTAGAGGGGGTCCTAAACTTAATCCCTTCTGAGTGGTGTCTTACCAAAAGGGAAGACAGACACAGAGAGTCAGACACATGGACACGGTGTGACAGCGGGGTAGGCTGATGTGTCTATCAGCAGTAAAAAAGCGGCTGGCACCACCAGAAACTGGGAACTAGGTTCATAGAAGGAATCCATGTGGCCAAGACCCTGGTTTGGACTATCAGCTCCCAGAAAAGTGAGAAGGTGAAATTCTGTTCTGTCAATCACCCTGGTTATGCCGCTGTGGTATGGTCACCCAAGGAAACTTGGGGACCCTGCACAAACAGAAATCGAGACTTGTTGCTTCCCCTTCGGAGAGATTCACCCCTCTGCTGCCTCTTCCTCATCTTCACTGCCTCTACACTTTTCTCCAGACCACTCTAGCAAGTCCTGCACCTCCCCCAGGCTTCTGTCAAACGTTGACCCCACCATCAGCTGGGGCTATGGCAGGAAGCAGAATCCATGTCTTGGCTCAAAGGAAGAGATGCTAGTGAAGAGACTGCAGAGTGAAGTGTGGGTGGTTAAGGGAATGAACAAGACACGCTGAGGCATCCAGAGACTGGCAACTGTTGGAAGCCGTTATCACCGCACGGTAGAAAGAGACCAGAGAGGGAGATGTAGGTGTTAGAGTCCCTGTAATCTGGACCCATGGAACAAAGATACCCTGTGAGACAAACCAGGAGGCTATGACCTACCAGGGAGAAGAGAGAATAAACAAGGGGGGAAAATAACACAATGCTCATTCTCTCCTTTTCTCCCTTGTCCTTATTGGTGCATCCCATTGGTGGCATCCAGGCACCTGGTTCGAGGGAGTCCAGAAGAGGCACGTTACAGGACCCAGACTCCTGTAGGCCCAGAGCAGGGCAGAGAGGGTCAAGAGTGGATCTGAGGAGGCAAGCAGAGGGCGGTGGGCAGGCAGAGGTTAGCCAACCTTCTCTCTCTTACCATTCTGTGCTCTGCTATCCATGGGCTAGGTAAACAACTCTGGGGATGCTGCTCCTAGGAATGAAATGTGTTAGCAGTTCACAATTGCACCGAAGGATAAATCCAAAGCTCTTTAAGTGGCTAACGGGTGCCCCCCAGCCCCGCCCCCTCAGCTCTATCGATCAGTACTCCAATTCCTTACTTAATATTCCAGCACTAAGGCACTTCCAGGTCTGCTCCAAATCTTCAGACCTTAGTAAATGGTCCCCCTCACCCTTCTCGAGCCATCCTAATATGTCCCATCTCCCCATTTTCAGGGTGAGCTGCATGTCTTTCTTCAGAGGGCACCTCCCCACGACACCTCTGTCTGTTCCACTCTCCCACCTGAGCGAACCACTCCCACCTGGGACATATACCTCCATGTTTGCACCAACGGCAGGGTTGTCATTTGAGACAGGTAGCTCCTTGAGGGCAAAGACTGTACGTTAGCCATATGGCCTCCCCACGGACTGCGTAGTGCTGGGAAAAATACTTCTGTAAGTAAACAGCAAAGGCAAGAGGGAAGAATTGAGAGGAGAAAGGAGGCAGAGAGCAATTAGTTCCAACTGGCCAACACCTTTTCAAATACATTGCTCTGTGCGACTTTCACAAGCAGCCTGGCTATCCCGGACAAGGACATTGAGTGTCAGGGGGATGGGAGGAAGCTGCGGAGTGGGCAGCGAGAAAAGCTGGAGGTGGGGAATTAGAGAACTAGGTTTCCAGTCCCAAGTCTCTACTTTCCTGCATGTGAATTTGTTAATAATAGGAATGTCTGTGAGTCTTTGCTTCCTCCTTGGTGAATTGAGAGAAATGTCCTGAACTCCAGCGTTGTAGGGGAGATAATTTGTGAAGATGTCTCATGTCCACAGGATTAGATAAATAAGAGAAACAAGAGGGCCCTTCTCTGTACTCCCACGGTCGTTTCCAGTAGTTCTCATGGACTGTTTGACATCCGTGCTGTTTTTCCTTGTCTGTCAAACTAATATAAAACCGAGAAGGCTTTTGCCTTAGTGAGAAAGCTGCTTCATGCATTTTGAGACTAAGACAGACAGACTGACAGACAGAAAGGCCTAGTCATCTACTGCTGAAGATCAGCCAATGAAAACTCTGGGGCAGGACTGGGCAGTGGTTCCGTTCTCTTGTGCATGGGGTTGCCATAGATCAGGGGCCCACTTGACAACAGAGAAGAACCACAAAAATGAGGGTCACCAAGTACCCGGGGACCACTTGCTCTAAGTTTGCATCTCCTAGGGGCCTCCTACCCAGGATCCTCTCGTAAGAAAATGTATCACAGACCAAGTTAAGTTCACTCCAGTCAGGCCAATCCCTAAGATGACTTTGGCTGCCAGAAATGTCTTCCTCTGAGCAGAAATTTGTCTCTCTCTAATTTTGTTTTTTAAACTGGCTTTAGTTCTAGGCTCTGGGATCACCCAAAGTCTATTTCATAGCTGCTGAGTTGATTCCAGGTGGAAATAATCCTAGGGACAGACTAGAACTGCCTAGGGCATCAGAGGTGAGAAATCTCTATGGAAGCGTATGGCAAGTGGCTAATCTACTGCTCCACCAGGATTCGTTCTCATGCCCATGGATCTTTTGATATGAAGAGACAGCTATTTGGGGCCTTGAATTGTTGGTCCTCCAGGCTAAGCATTTCCTGTCTTCAGGTGACTTTCTAGAAAGTCTTTGAGGCCATTTACTATATGGAAGGCTCTCCTACCAACTTTTCTCTCTGGAGCAATATTGGGTATGAGTCTTTCCGATGCCTGATCTTCTTACACTGGCTCCACAGTGAGCCGTCATAAATCCAAAACAATTGCCACAGGTTACAGAGGACTTCTGTGTAGAGAAGAAAACCAAGACTGGAGAGGTAGACATACTTGATGAGATAGTTAATTTTATTGTGCCAACCTGGCTGATAAACACACGTGGGGTTAATTGAAGGGCAGAGAGCTAAATGGCTCGGTGAGGCTCCCCCTTCTAGTTCTCGGGTCTCTTGCTTTCTAATGGTTGGAGCAGGGTGCAGCTGCCTTAGCCAATTCCCTGCTTCAGCTGGAAAGGCTCACTTCCTGCAAGACAGCTCTGAGGAGAAGCCACATGGACCTACCCCGATGCAGCCCTGGGTGCTGGAGCAGCCGTGTGGAGACCCCTGCCAGCGCTGAGATGCTTACACGCTCACTGATTCGGCTTTCCTCTTGCAGTCAGCGTCATTGCGTGTGTTTTGTGAGGTGGAGGAGGACTTAGTGGATTGGTGACAGATATGTGGGCTAATGTTGGACTTGTGAGCCTGGGCAGCACTGGTTTGGGATGTTTTCTTGATGTGCACTTACCCTTTATATAAAACATGTGAGTTTCTGTGGATTTGTTTCTCTAGTGTACCCAGCCTCACCCACTTGCCCTAAATAATATAGAAGATGATAAGTAGAGGGAAGGGGATTACACAAGGGGCCACCTGACCTCCAGGGGCTCCTGTTTTCTGCCACCAAAGATACCTAAGTTCTGAGATGTGCACTGTTCCGTTTCCCTACTGAACAGCCAGCTCCTCAAGGACTGAACGCATTCTTAATATTCATCCATGTCTTCAACAAAGTCAGTGCTTAAGCAGCAATAAATATTTTCATCATCAGTATTAAATGTTTGATGAAACTTGCCAATGAATTAATTGGCCCAGCCATTCTGAAATTCCAAGATAACAAATTTGTAGAGTCATTTGGATGCTGGCTACTCAGAGGAAGAGTGGCCTGTGTATTGATGTCAGTCTACAGACTGTTAGGGATCCTGGCTGAGATAAGCCTCCTTTGTAGTGCAAATCTGGTGGGGCTTCTGGAGATAATATGTATGGAAGGGGTGCTTCCACTCCCAAGAGTGGGCTTCCAGGAACTTTTAAGCTCAAAGCTCATTCACGTTCTGGCCTGATGGCATAGTGATTATGCATTGGGCTTCTAACTCCAAGGTCTGTTGTTCAAAAGCACCAGCTGCTTTACGGGAGAAAGACGAGGCTTTCTACTCTTGTAAAGAGTGAGCAGTCTCTGAAACCGACAGGGGCAGTTCGACCTATAGGACTTCTATGAGTTGGAAGAGACTTGATGGCAGTGAGGTTTTGGAGATTAATCAGTTATGCTTTAACTATCTGTATCAGATACAGGGTCCAGCTGTGCTTTCTGTTCCCAGTAAATGGAGGGTGTCTGTGTTCGGTTGTCGGTGTCTCCAGGCTTTGGGATCATTTGCTCTAGGACCTCGTCTTAGATCTAAGAAGAGCTGTTGATTCTCAGTTGTCAGGCTTTTTCTTGTTTTGAGTGAGTTGTTTTCTTGTTCTTTACTTGCAAAACCAGAAGTCAGAAGCATGTGCCTCCCCAACACATTTCCTGCATTAATGGCCTTAATGTTTCATCTCTTAAATTGTGGTTATTTTGGTACATGGCTTAGTTCCTGCCATTAGACACCAGTGCCTTGAAAGGCACCATAGGAACTGGTTTCCAGTAGCACACATTGGCAACTTTCCAGATCTCTCTTTGTGAAAGATAATTTAGAGCCAGCCTGTGGGCATATGTGGTTTGTCCATGATGGTAAAATGGGTTTTGTATCCCGACAGAGGTCCTACTCATCTACGAATCTTGGGGTGATTTATTTTTATATTCATCCTGTCTATATGTGATCATTTGTTTCTTAGAAATAATGTTAACCCCACACATATCGTGAGCACATTAAGCCTGGTAAAGTGGAAAGTCAATGAAAAAGTGGAAGACTGTCAAGGAGACAGCTTGATGCAGTGGCTGCAACAATGGGCTCAGGCATAAGAAGGACTTTGCGGATGCCTTAGGGATGGACAGCGCTTTGCTCTGCTGTTCACAGGGCTGCTACGAGTGGGAACGGACTCAGCAGCACCTGACCACCACAGTATATATCTATTCATCACCTGTCTGTTAGTTTGTCATATTGAGATGGCTAGCTTGCTACTGTGATCCTGAAAGCTATCCCACAAATATTTCAAATACCTGCTGACCCTGGTGATCTTTGATCACCTGTGGTGGACGGGTTTCAGCAGAGCTTCCAAACTCAGAGTACGCTGAAAGACTTTAGAAGTACTTCTGAACATCAGTCAGTGAAAACCTTATGGATCACTAGAGGACATTGACCAACTCTCTTGCTTTGGGCCTTTCATCAATAGGGATCAATTGCTAAAGGAAGATATCATGTTTGGTGGAGCTGAGGGTTATCGAGGGAGGGAGCCCCTCAGCTAGAAGGAGTAGAGTCACAGCTGTGATGATGGACTTGAGCACACTGGTGACCATGAGGAGGATACAAGACGTGGAAGCTTTTCTTTGGCTGTGCATAAGGTCACTATAAGTTACAGTCCACTCAGCGGTAGCTATCTATCTCTATCATAATCCTGTAAAGATAAAGTAACAAAAGCCAATATTTCCATAACATTTTATACATTTTAAAAAGATGCTCACATTTATGATGTATGCTCATTTTCTATAAGGGGAAACAGAGTATGAGATACCTTGAGTACCCAATGATCTCCAGAAAGTGACAGAGTCAAACCTAGAACGCAGCCATTGATCTCTGTATCTGCTTTAGATGTCACAACACATGCAAGATTGTGGCCATTTTTATTATTTTCATGACACTGATCTATCTGCTGTAAACACATATAACAATGAACTCCCTGTAGGCCAAATAGTTGATAGAAATCTTTTGGGGAGGTGGAGTCCCCAGATGATATCTCAGGTAGGTCATTATGATGAACCTGCAGGCTTTAATCACACTATTAATCCTGTTTGCTCTGGAAGTAAATTGAACTGCAAAGATACAAAGTCTATGAGAATGGAAAGGCCCTTTCTCTACCTAGAAAGAAGCAGTATTTTCCTCAAGGAGAAGTGCTCAGAGGCTGGAAGTAGAGGGGAACTACGTGTATGTACCCTGCTCCCATCACCTGTTGGAGGAATGGTGCAGAACAGTCCTGGCCATGCTCAGGGTGATTGTGACCTATGACCCATGAATAGGAGCCTGCCCAACTGACTTCACCAAATGAGATAGATGACAATTGTCTGAGGCCTAGAACATAACCCTGGAGTGTGGACTATGATGGATTGCTCTTGGCTATTTCTAACTGGGATCCTGTTTTTCTATCATTTACTAGGGAATTTGCGTCTACAACTGGTTCATCATGGCAGAAAATTCCCATTGGTAGGACTAGATAAACTAATGGGAATCTTTTAATCAGCAAGAGTCCAAGGGAGCTTGTGCCTCTGAGTCTGTTCAACTCGGCTGTGTAACAGGAAGCACTCCATGTCACCCGGTAGGTGCCCTGTTGTTGTTAGGTTCTGTCGAGCCAGCTCACAGCAAGCCCCATGCAACCGAGTAGAATGTCCGTATAGTCTCTTTGCTTGAATCTTTGCGGGAGAAGATTGCAGGATGTTTCTCAGGAAGAGCGGCGGGGGGTGGGGGGTTGGGGTGGTTGAATCACCAAACTTTGTTTAAACAGTTGAGGCTTAAGTGCTGTGCCACCAGGACTCATCGATGACTTCCAAAAGGTTCCTTTCTCTGTGAAGCCTTTCTTGGTCTCTTTAGAAAGAGTTAAGCATTTTGTGCCAGTTCAGTTTTTTGTACTCATTTCCTTGATTTTATTTACCATATAATGTGGTGAGAAACGCTTACCCAGCCATCTTTCCAACTGACCTGTGGCAGTCTAGAAAATTTTGAAGCCCTCACATATAAGGATTAAATAACTTTACATAAATGTTGTTAGTGCCACAGAGTCAGGTCTTATTCATGTTGCCTGACCCTGCTCCCTACACAGCCGTTGCTGTGTTTGAGCTCCTGAGTACAGGCACTGTGTCCAGCCATCTCATGGAGGGCTGCCCACTCTTCAATAGCCGCCTACTTTACGACATATGAGACTCTTCCATGGTAACTGGCCTCTCCTGATGGCGGGCCTAAAGCAATAAGATGGAGGCTCACCACACCTGCTTCTAGCAAGCCTGCTAGCTGGGCTTTCTCCAGCACTGCTTTGCTTGTCCAAGATTCCTTGCCAAAGCTGCAATGTAAGTGCATCAATTCTTCTTTATCTTCTTTTTAAGGTGTACAATGTTCTCATGCATACATAGTTGTGAAATCGGACTTATAAAATAAATTTATAAATTACATTTATAAAAAAATTAAAACTAGTTTCACAAAGTAAAGCACTACAAACAAGTCTATGTTCTGGAATACTTTGGATAGCAAGAAATTCTCTTTCCCCGAGTATAAAACAATTCACCCTATGAAGCCTGCAGGCTTTGGGACAGGTTGGAGGGCTGAGGAGGAGTGTGCTCCAATGACAAATTTTCTATTGGTTCCTGATTTTTGTGTGTGTGTGTGTATGTGTATTCCATTAAAAAATCGTTTTATTGGGGGCTTGTACAACTCTTATCACATTCCATCCATCCATCCATTGTGTCAAGCACATTTGTACATATGTTGCCATCATCATTCTCAAAATATTTGCTTTCTACTTGAGCCCTTGGTATCAGCTCCTCATTTTCCCTCTCCCTCCCCACTTCCCCCTCCCCTCCCCCTTGAACCCTTGATAAATGTATAAATTATTATTATTTTGTAATATATTATACCATCTGATGTCTCCCTTCACCTACTTCTCCACTGTCTGTCCCCCAGGGAAGAGGTTATATGTAGATCCTTGTAATCTGTTCCCTTTTCTCCCTCACTTTCCCTCCACCCTCCCAGTATTGCCACTGTCACCATTGATACTGGGGGTTTCATCCACCCTGGATTCCCTGTGTTTCCAGTTCCTATCTGTACCAGTGTACATCCTCTGGTTTAGCCGGATTTATAAAGTAGAATTGGGATCATGATGGAGGGCGGAGAGGAAGCATTAAAGAACTAGAGGAAAGTTGTATGTTTCATTGTTGCTACACTGCACCCTGACTGGCTTGTCTCTTCCCCGCAACCCTTCTGCAAGGGGCTGTCCAATTTCCCACAGATGGGCCCTGGGTCCCCACTCCGCACTCCCCCTCATTCACAATGCTATAGTTTTAGGGGGGATTGGGGTCTTTGATGCCTGATACCTGATCCCTTTGACGCCTTGTGATCTCACAGGCTGGTGTGCTTCTTCCATGTGGGCTTTTTTGTTTCTGTTAGATGGCCCGTTGTTTATCTTCCTTCCTATAGGACCCCAGATTCTATATCTTTTGACAGCCAAGCACCATCAGTTTTCTTCACTGCAATTGCTTATGCACCCGCTTTGTCTGCAGTGATCAGGTTGGGACAGGCTGGCGTGCTTCTTCCATGTGGGCTTTGTTATTTCTCAGCTAGATGGCTGATTGTTTATCTTCAGGCCTTTAAGACCTCAGATGCTATATTTTTTGGGAGCTGGGTACCATCAGCTTTCTTCACCACATTTGTTTGTGTATCCATTGTCTTCACCGATCGTGCCAGGAAGGTGAGCATCTCAGACTGTCGAATTGTTAGAACAAAGTGTTCTTGTGTTGAGGGAGTACTTGAGTAGGGGCCCACTGTCCATCTGTTTCCTTAATACTAAACCTATAAATATATGTACATAGATCTATTCCCCCCTCATCGTATATAAATATATTTATATCTGTATATGTCTATATTTGGATTTCTATAACTGCTCTTTGCCTCCTAGTTATTTCCTCAATTTCTTTGTACTTTCCTCTTTTCCCACTATCATGGTCAGCCTTCTTTTGGGTTTCAGGAATTTCTCTCGGTTACATTACCCTTGATCTAGCCCTGCCAGACCTCTTACATCCTCCTTGCCACTGATTTTGGATCACTTGCTGTTCCCTTTCCCTGGGTTTGTTAACACCACTTCCTTTCTTCCGCCTTCCCCTCTCCCATGTCGCCCTGGAACTGTCATCCCGTTGTTCTCTCTTCTGGTTTGTTTATCCCACCTATCCCTTCCAGGTAGATATGCAGCAACAACAATATGTACCATCACAAGACTGAGTACAACGAAACAACAATAGAAAGTAAAACAATAACTACAACAACAACAACAACACAAAAACCCTATAAATAGTTCAGGGTCTATTTTTCTGTCCTTCACAAATACTTTCCAGTTGAGTCTGATGGGATGCCATACCCTGGTCTCACATCTATCCCTGGGGACTTCATTGCTCTGCTCCCCCAGCTGCTCTGCTGCATGCCCCTAGAGGTAGTGGGGTCAGGGTGGGCACAATTCCCCCTTTGTGTCTCTAGTGTTGTCCCCAATGGTGCTATGGGTCAGTGAGGAAGGCTGTGTCCCCTGGTGAGGTTGGCCCTGTGGTCGTCTCTGTGCATTGCTCCTCTGAGCAGAAACATTGTCCTCAGGGCTTGGTGAGCCAGGATGTGCTTCACTATTTTTGTACCCCTTTCACCATCATTGACTCCTGTGTGCTCTGATCAGACAAGTCCCTCTCCTTAAGCTGTAGCTTCAGTGCTGTCCTCTGACGTGAATTCTTCTGGGGGGGGAGGGAGGTTGGTGCTGTCCACTTAGTTGGTAATGGGACCTCTTTATGGGTTCCCTTCTTCATGTCAGTGTGTTGAGTTCTTGTCTTGGAGCTCCAGGTTGAAGTTTGGTCCCTCTTTACTTGTGGAGTACAATCAATACCCTCCCCCTGTGTGGGTTAGTGCCCTGTTCCCCTGGCTACCCATGTATTCCCCCCCCCACCTCCTTTTTAGTGGGCTACCATATCTATCCCTGAGTTTAGTCTGGCCCCTGCCATATTACCTGAATCTCACCCAAGGAGTGTATTATACAGTAACTTCTTCCCTATGCCCCTTTTTGGTTTTTTTTTTTTTGAGCTTACCTCAGCAGACTCATGTAGTACATGTCCTTTTGTACTTGGTTTACTTCACTTAGCATAATTTCTTCCAGTTCTTCCCATGTGGCGATGTGCTTCATGCGTTCATCACTACTTTTTAGGGATGCATAATACTCTATTGTATGTATGTGCCAGAATTTTTAAATCCATTCATCTGTTGATGGAAATTTGGGCTTTTTCCAATTCCTTGCAATTGTGTACTGTGTTGCAATGAACACTGGGGCACAGATGTCTGGCCATGGTTTGTTTTTTGTCTCTTCTGGGTATGTGCCCAGTAGGGGGATTGCTGGATCATATGGTAGGTCAATTTCCAACCGTTTTAGATATTGCCAAATAGATTTCCATAGTGGCTGTATATACCTACAGGGCCACCAGCCATGGACAAGAGTTCCTATCTCTCCACATCCCCTCCAACACTTGTTACTTTCTGATTTCTTGAATTGGGCTATCTTTAAGGGTGTTAGGTGGTCTCTCATAGTTGTTTTAATTTGCATTTTTCTTATGGCTAGAGATCTGGAACATGTTTTCATATATTTATTGGCCATTTGGATTTCTGCCCTTGAGAAATTCCTGCTCAGGTTCTTTGCCCACCTCCTGAGTGGACAATTGGTTTTTTTTCTTGTTGTAAGTTAGCAGAGTAGTATAGATTTCAGTAACAAAGCCTTTGTCTGATGTGTCGTTGCTATTGATGTCTCCCCAGTCTGTGGTCTCTCTTTTTACTCTCTTGGTGAATTCTTTTGATGTACATAGTGTTTTACTTTAGCATATCCCACTGGTTAATTTGTGCCTCCTCTGTGTTGGTGTCCTTCTTGATTTCTGATAGCCTATGTAATCCCTGTGCCAAGGTTCTCAGGTTTGTCCCAATTACCAATTCCCTCATCAATGGCCCTAATAGTTTTGGGGTTTACTTTGAGGTCTGTGATCCACCTTGAGTTTATTCTTGTGTATGGAGTGAGGTAAGAGTCTTGCTTCATTTTTCTGCGGCTACGTATCCATTTTTTCTAGCACCATAAATTGAAGAGGGAATCTGCTTCCCATTTGATATTTTTTGGGTCCTTATCAAAGATCAGTTGTCTGTATGGTGATGATTTTATTTCTGGGTTTTCAATCCTTTTCCATTGGTCTGAATGTCTATCGTTATACCAGTACCACGCTGTTTTGACCACTGTGACTGTATAGTAGGTGCTAAAGTCGGGTAAAGAAAGCCCTCCAACTTTGTCCTTCTATTCTGCTAATTCTCAGTTTCTTCCCTCTCCATATGAAGTTGGTAATCTGTTTTTCCAACCCTTTGAAGAAAGATGCTGGAATTTTGATCAGGATAGCACTGAACTTATATAGTGCCTTGGGTAGAACTGACATCTTCACAACATTGAGCCTACTGATCCATGAGCATGGATGTCCTTCCATTTGTTGAGGTCAACCTTGGTTTCTTTTAGTAATATTTTGTAGTTTTCCTCATACAGATCTTTTATTTTTGAGTCAGGTATATCCCTAGAGATTTCAATTTGTGTTTGAGTATTGTGAAGGGTACCTCCCTCGTGATCCCCTCTTCTGTGGCCTTATCTGATGTGCACAGTGGTGTGATAGACTTCTGTTTGTTGATCTTGTAGCTTGCTACTCTGCCATATTTCTCTATTACTTCTGGTACGTCTCTCATGGAACTTTTAGGATTTTCCATATATAAAATCATATCATCTGCAAATAACTATAGTTTCACTTTTTCCTTCTCCAGACAAATACCGTTGATGTCCTTTCTGTGCCTTATATTGTTACCTAGGACCTCCAGTATGAAGTTAGATAGGTGTGGGGACAAAGAACATACTTGTCTAGTCCCCTTTTTCAGAAGAATGATCTCATCTTTTCTCCACTGACTATCACCTTGGGTGTTGGTTTTTCATAGGTAACTTTTATTATATTGAGGAATTTTCCTTCCATTCCTGTCTTCTTGAGTGTCTTAAACATAAATTGGTGTTGAATGTTGTTGAATGTTTTTTTCCACATCTATTGATATTATCATGTGGTTCTTATACTTTTTCACTTCAATGTGATAAATAATACTAATGGTCTTTCATATGTTGAACCATCCTGAATCCCTGGTGTGAATCCCACTTGGTCATGGTGAATTATTTGTTTTATATACTTTTGTATTCTGTTGGCTAGTATTTTATTAAGGATTTTTGCATTGATATTCATTAGGGAAGTTGGTCTGTAATTCTCAATTCTTGTGGGATCTTTGCCTGGTTTAGGTATCAGAGTTATACTAGCTTCATAGAAGGAGTTTATGAGTTAGCCATCTTTTTCTATATTCTGGAAGAGTTTGTGTACGATTGATGCTTGATAGAATTCTCCTGTAAACCCATCTGGTCCAGGTGATTTATAGTTGGTAATCCCTTGATAACCTTGTCTATTTCTTCTATTGATATGGGTCTGTTGAGGTTCTTGATGGCCATTAGGGATAATCGAGGGAAGGATTGTTTTTCCAAGAATTTGTCCCTGTCTTCAAAGTTTTTGAATTAATTGGAGTATAATCCTTCATAGTAGTGTGTAATTATCTTTTTTATTTCACTATGGTCCATTTTAATTTCCCCTCTGTCATCCCTCATCCTTGCTACTGAAATGTGTTCCTTCCTTACTTTGGTCAAATTCACAAGAGGATTGTTGATTCTATTTATCTGTTTGAAGAACCAACTTTTAGCAGCATTGATTTTTTTCCCATAGTTTTCTTATTTTCTCTCTCCTGAATCTCAGATTTAATTCTTATTATTTATTTTCTTTTTCTGTTAGTTAGATTTTCTTGCTGACTCCTCTAGTTGCTGTAATTTTGTGCCAGTGTATCAGTCATAAGCCTCTCCTCCTTCTTTATATGTGCATGTAATGCTATGAGACTTCCTTTGATGACTGCCTTTGCTGTGTCCCATAAGTTTTTATATGTTGTGTTTTCACTCTTATTGGTTTCTAGAAATTTCCTAATTTCATCTCTGATCTGAGCCAGTACGTACACCTTTTTCAATAGAGAGTTATTCATTCTCCAATTGTTTGCCCTTGATTTCTTTATCTTCCTTTTGTTGATTTCCAATCTTATGGCACAGTGGTCAGAGAGAGAGGTTGTTATGATACCAATGTGCTTGAAATTATGTAGGTTCGACTTATGTCCCAGCACGTGGCCTATTTTCATACATGTGCCATGTGGGCTTTAAAAGAATGCGAATTGTTTTGTATTTGGCTGGAGTGCTCTGTAGATATCTATCAGGTCAAATTGTCTAATTGTAGTGTTTAGACTTTTAGTCCCCTTGTTGAGTTTCTTTCTCAGAGAGGCATGTACTGAAGTCACCTACTATAATCATTGAGGCTGTGATTTCTTTTTTCATCTTTTGGAGTGTTTGATTGACATATTCCACTGAATGCTTGTTTGGCAAGTATGTATGCCATTTTTGTTGAACATATTTTTGCAATTCACATTTCCCTCAAATTAACTAATTAAGCTTTTCAAAAGTCCAGCACATGATTGCATACCAAATTTGCTTGGGGCTTATACATTTTAGATCTGTTAAAGGAAGCCCTGGCGGCATAGTGGGCTACGAGTTGGACAACTGGCCTGGAGGTCAGCAATTTGAAACTCAGGGAAAATGTGGGAGAAAAAGAGGGTTTTCTGCTCCTGTGAAGATTTCCAGCCTCGGAAAATTATAGAATCAGGCCAGCCTCCCCTGAAGGCCATTATGAATTAGAATCATGTTGTTGTAAAGCTAATTATTCAGGGAATCTTATTTTATATCCTATAATTCCCTATCTACTCTTCTTCCCACTTCCAATTCTCTGCTCATTTTTCTTAAAAAGCCAGGAAAAATTCCATACTCTGCATATTTAAAGGCAGTACTTCTCATAGTTACCTATGAAACTTAAAACAAAAACAAAAAACCACAAACAAGAGAAAAAATTAAAATATGAATACAGTTAAAAGAATTTACAAAGAGGAAAATTAAAGTCACAGCCTTAAAATGCTCCAGATTCCTGACCCACCAGACATACACATTGGTCTGAATGGCTACAGAAGGAGGAAAAGTAAGATGAACACTTGACTGAAGTTCTGTGACATCCCAGCTAGCTTCAAAAGAAGGAAAGTGTATTGATGCAACACCCAGGAACATACAAATCGAATGCACACTTAGATAAAAAGACAGGAAAAGAAAAGTATTTTTGATAATTTGATTTTGCAAGAAAAGAGCACACTTTGATTCATACACAAAATGGAATAATATCACATGTGTACAATGCCATTATAAGAAACACATCACCCAATAATCATTCAAAGATCAGTAGACATTAATTTTGCCAATTGTTTAGAGCCACTTAGGCATCATTCTAAAGTGCTGTCAGATAAGTGTTAGACTGCTAACAGGAGGGTTGATGGTTCAAACCGACCAGCCGATCGACAGGAGAAAGATGAAGTTGTCTGCTCCCGAAAAGGTTCACAGCCTCTGAAATCCCAGAGAGGTTCATGGAGTCAGAATTAATGTAGCCTCACTGACACGATGGTACTGCATTAGTTGGTTGGCTGAATGCAATATGATGTTGTGGAGTGTTCTTGGTTCATGGACCAGGAATCTCATGAAACCACCAGATGTTTTCATGGAGGGAGTGCCATTTCTCCATTGCTTCTTGCCCCCCAAAAATCATATACTAGGTTAATATGTAATACACATATGAGAGTATTTATAAGTATAAATATATACACATATGTTTTTATTATACATGTGTTAAGTGGCATGTTTCAAAATATATCTCAAGAATTATTATTTTAAAATGTTTTTCCTTTTCTATTTTTTGGAAGATAGTTATTTGATATCTTGCTAACATCCCACAGAATGAAATTTAGGAGCGGTTGTGCTACCATTGCAGCAGCTCCTAGCTTCAGCCACACTTAAGGCACAAGGGGCTGAAGGCCTGATGAGTCCTGTGCTATCCCCATGATTGAGTGTGGATCAAACTGTGGTGATCCATAGGATTCTCTGAAGTAGATCACTCATCCTGTCTTCTTAGTCTGCTTTCATCTACGACTCTACTGGTACCCATTCTGCATCACGGCTACACTCAAGCCACCATGGCCAACTGGAGCTGACTGCACAGAAGGTGCTTTGGATTAGGAAGTAAAGATGGGTCTCCTGCAGGGAAGGGGAGAACCCAACACCACTGAGCAACCTTTACCCCCAGACCCTAGAAAGAGTTAGGCTACTCTAATATTTCTGATTAGGATAAAACCACAAGCTGATAGTCTCAAAGAAAACATTGTTCACTCATTCAGCTAGTCATTTATGTAATACTTGTAAATACTTAGGAAGCATCTACTCTGGGTCCTATATTGTCCTCATCCCCTGGAGCTCTCAGGTGGACTAAGGCATCCTTCAGCCTTGGTAGAGCTGCAGTTGATAGTCATAGGAAAGTGTGATGCCTGAAGAACTCACAGATTATCAAGGGTGCTGGTCTGGCTGTGGCTTGAGAGGTTGTCTTTGAGAAGGCTTGAGTGGCTAGGGAACCAACCTAGTATTGGCCAGCATCCTGCCAGGTTTCCACTGACCTCGGATCCACAGGACTCTGACGCACTGGCCTGCGATCCTTTGGATCTGGCTTCACCTTTCTGCATTATCGGCCTTCAGCTACGTGAGGGTTCAGTTGAAGAGGTTTCCAGGCTAGCATCGGACCCATGGACTTGAATTGGACTGGGTTAGGAGAACTTCTCAAAATAAATTTACGTCTTGACATAAAGTTCTTTCTTAGCAATGTGAGTGTCATTGATTTTGTTTCTCTAGGGCACCCAGCCTGTACACGCATCATGCAGGTCCTCCCTCTGCTGAGAAGGTAGCTCTTCTCTGGTTGTATTTAGAGTGCCTTCCAACCTGAGGGACTCATCTTCTGGCATGTTCGCTGATAGTGCCCCATGGCGATTCGTCAGGCCTACAGTGGCGGATCCCTCAGGATTGGACAGCCGATTTCTTCCTCATAACTTGCTCTCCATCTGGAAGCTCTGCTGAAACCTGCTCACTATGGATGACCCTGCTGGTATTTGAAATACTGGTGGCACCGCTCCCACCATCACAGCAGTATGCGAGCTACCACAGTAGGACAGACTGACAGATGAATGGTGGGGGAACAGGAGTAAAGACGGCAAATATGTGACTGGTGTCTCACTATGTCATGGCAAACATCCCTTAGCCCATCCCTGCGCTCTTTCTGGTTGAATCCAAACATGGCCTCGGAATCCTTCTCCACACTGTTCTCCACGTCACTGGGCTATTCAAACAGCTACAATCATCAACAAGAACCAAATGTTACTTTTGGTGTAACTTTTAAAAATGATTCGAAGTGGAAGGATATTTTTTCAGCAAATATTCAGGTTTGTAGGTTCTGTGCTGAACTGTGTCCTTCCAAAAGAGGTGCTGACGTTTCAACCTCCAGCGCCTGTGAAAGTGATCCTGTTTGGAGATAGTGTCATTGCAGATGTGCTCAAGTTAAGATAAGGTCCCGCTGGAGTACAGGTGACCCAAATCCAATAAGCTTCATGTCCTTATAAGCGGAGACCCACAGCCAAGAATGTCCTGTGGTGGCAAAAGCCGAGATTAGAACGATGCTTCTTTGAATCAAGGAATCCCAAGTATTGCTGGGAAAGTTTTTGAACAGCTTCTCCCCTTCAGCGAGCCGGTGGCTTTGCAAACATCCTGGTTTTAGGCTTCTAGATTCTGGCTCTGTGAGAGAACAGCTTTTTCTTGTTTGAAATTCCCCATGTTCTGTGGTGGTGATTCGTTATGATAACCCCAGGAAACAAATACTTGCACAACAGCTGAACAAGGAAAGGTCAAATCATTAATGCATGTAGGGGTCAGGAGGTTACACAAAAGGGTCTAAATGCCTCGACAATCAGCAAGAAAGCCCTTCCCCGTTGTTTGTTGGCTTCTTTGAAATTGTACAATACACCTACGGTACATTTTCCATAGCCCTCCCCCAAGACGTACTGACTATTCCACAGGAAATCACATTTCTGAAACCCAATGATTTCAGAGTTGTGGGTTTGCTTGCCATTTAAAAGAAGCTTGTGAAATTTCGATTTTAAATAGAAAAAAAGAAAATTCCATTTTAAAAATACGCTTCAGGTAAGCACATTGCTAATATTTTCTGTGGTATCTTGAGGTCATTTTTACCCCTAAGCAGAGCACATTGGTTATTAACTGAATTGAGTATTAGGAAATCTTTTGGTTTTTACATTGAAAATAATCAAATCAAGGTTTATAATCCACAAACTCCGCCAATGGTGATGATGTGGAGGACATGGCAAAATGACCTTTGGATTTGAGGGTTCAAATCCACCCGCCTCATGGGCAGCTGCCCTCCTCTGTGTGCTTCGTAGTATACACAGGAATCTGAGTACAGCACCCTCCCGCTGTAGCACTTCACTCCACAGGAAGAGCCCATTGGAGCAGCCACTGGAGGAAGCACCTGGCCTGCCTGAGCCCTCTTGAAATCACATGCCAGGCTTTCCATAGAGAATCACTTCCATGTTTCAGGAAGAATGAAAAGGTGAGGGAAATTCATAAAAATAAGAAGGAATCCCCTTCTTCCTTTGACAGCATCCTATGATTGTTCCTGGTTTCTATACTCTTTTCCTGGATTCCTGACAAATCCCAGGTCTGAATTGGTATCATAGTCCTCTCCCTGGAGGCCTCAACCCTGCACGGGTCCAATACAAAAAGAACCTGATCAATGGGGAAGACACTAAAATGGTTAAGAATGTCTACTATCTAGATCAGCAGTCCATTCCCATGGAAGCAGCAGTCAAGAAGTGATGCATTGCATTGGACAGAGATTCTGTACAGACCTCTCTAAAGTGTGAAAGTGAAGGTGTCACATTGATGCTTAAGATGAGCCTGATCTTTACCATTTTCAAATGTACATGCAAAAACAGAATGATGAGACAGGAAGATTGAAGAAGATTCACTGCATTAGAATTTTAGTGTTGGCAAAGATCATGGCTTGCCAGAAGACCAACCAAGTCAGTTTTGGGAAAGTATTGTTAGCATGTTCCTTAGATGAGGGAACTTGTGAGACTATGGCTCACCTTACTTTGGACACATTACCAGAAATGACCACACATTACCAGAAATGACCAATTGTTAGAAGAGGACATGCAGTTTGGTCAAATCGAGGACCAGTGACAAAGATGGAAACCCTTAATGAGATGGACTGATACAATGGCTACGACAATAGGCTGACAAATCATGATTGTGAAAGTGGCGAGGAACTGGGTAATATGTGTTCTGTTATAGATAAGGTGGTCAAGAATTGGAGTTGACTTGATGGAATGAACAACAGAGGTTACTGTGTGTCCATTCATTCACTCCCCAAATGTGGCTACTGAAGACTTGCTACATAGGAGGACAAAGAAAACCTAAAAACGTACTATGTTCTTGTTAGGCATGAGGGAAGGTAACGATGATGATGGATTACTTCACTCAAGAAGATTAGTCTAGGAGGGCACACAGGTAAATAAGCATGTTGGTGTTGGGATGGCAGAGGCTCTGGACACTCTCAGACACAAAGGCACATCTTTTCATTGTAGATCAGGGATGTCTCTGCCAGGGGAGGAGATGGCAATTTGAGTTTGATGGACAAATAGTAGTTAGATCCTGCAGGGGATACAGAAATTAAAATAGAGATATAGAACTTACAGTTATTAAGTCTTGCCTCTAGTTATAAGAAGCTTACAATCTTTTAGCTATAGAACTAGACTTAATTATTAAGTTCAGATAGCTGAACAAACATTTATTGAGCTTCTGGTATGCACAATCTCCATGTGAAACCATTAAATAATAACTCCAAATAGTATCTGATTAGATGCCGATCATAGGGCATGTAATTAAGTATGAAATTGAGGGAAGCAGACCACGTGCTGTTGGACATTTTAACCCTGATGAAGCAGGCCATTCAACCTCAGGTGCAGTGTAGCCAGGGGCCATCTGGTCGATTGAGGCACCACCCCTTGATGGAATTGACACCCATCTCAGAGTGTTGTTGCCTTGAGCACATCAGGGAGGTTGACTCCCTACTCTGGTACAGAGTTCATCTCGCCTGCTCACACCTTTTGCTATTGTTTATGAGCCACCATATGTGAAGGGGACCCACTCTTCTTTGGGGCAGGGAATTCTTTGAAAGTAGAGTCTTGGGCTACACGTTTTGCTGCTAACCATGAGTTCGGCAGTTAGAGTCCATCAGTCGCTCAGAAACTGAAGCTGTCTCCTCCCATAAAGATTAAACCCGAAGCGGCACTTCTACTCTGTCCTCAAGGGTTACTGTGAGCCAGCATGGACTTGATGGCAGAAATTTAGGGCTCTGTTGGTATACAGAAGAGACCAGAGAAAGGTTATTGAATAAAGAAAAGTGTAAGCATGGAGATTTTATAAAAACACCATGATTTCATTACATTGTACATTTTAGACTCTCTCCTCGATCGAAATAGCAATAATCATAAAAAAACAGCAACAACAAAAGCATTAAAAATAGAAAACAAATAGAACACACAGAACTAAAAAGCCAGTAAAAGAACAAATATACATGTTTAAGAGTACACTGATATGAAAGATAAGAATAGGCATGTATGGTTTAATAGTGGTTACTAGGATCTGAGGATTTGGGGTACTGGGGAGTCCCTGCTTTAAGTATAAAAATGTTTTTAAAATGCTAAGTGGTGATGGTAGCAGAAAATGGTGAATATAGTTAATGATACCGAATTGTGCACTTCAAATAATTAAAATAGCAACATTTCATCCTCTATATTTCCACAATAAAATTCCATACATGTAAAGAAAAAGCCAGCAAAATCGTTCATTTCTGATCTTGAATTAGGTGTAGTTGAGCTCTTTGACAGTGCTTAGAGCGCTGTGGTAAATTGGCCAGGCAATCAAGCAACCGGCATTTTAAAGAACTCCAAACTCTGTGCTGGATGTGGAACTGAACCGTGTATAAAGAATCCTCCAAAACACTGAATAGAATCAAGACTAATATTTATTGAGCATTTATTATGATATATTGTTGTTAAGTGCCATTGAGTCAGTCCTGACCTATAGTGACCCCTATGTTAAGGTGACCAGACGTCCCGCTTTTGGCGGGACAGTCCCGAGTTTTAACAATTTTTCCCGCAATCCTAGGCATTTTTAAAAAGTTCAGATTTTTGGAAAGAATGCATGACAAGCTAGGGTATACGGTTTTCCGCTGCCATGCGGCTATTTCGCCAGGATATGAGTTTTATCAATGGTGTCCTGCTGGTGTCTTGCTTTACCAATGTTAAAATCTGGTCACCTTGCCCTGTGTCCAACAGAACAAAACACTGCCCGGTCCTGAGCCAGCCTTACAATCATTCTGTGAGATAGAAGGTGCTGTCTACTGGGGAACTAAAGTCAAGCATATGTTCTGGTGTGGTAAGAACTCACAATTTGTCAAAGGTGATAGCAATTATTGAGGGCCTACTATGTGTCAGGAGGGCTATGACGTTGGAGTGGTAGAATTCCTGCTTTCCATATAGAAGACCTGGATTCAATTACTGGACAATGCAACTCATGTGCGATCACTACAAGTCTGGTAGTGGTGGCTTACTTGTCACTATGATGCTTGAGGCTAAGGGAACTTAGGAAGAAAGGCCTAGTGGTTTATTCTGAGAACCAGCAAGCAAAACCCTACCCAGTACAATGAGCTTATCCATAACCAATGCTGAGATGTCATTTTCTCATTGTACATGATGGGGTGGGTGGTCATGTGTCAGAAGCTCACTCAGCAATGGTGAACCACGTGGTTCAGACACCCTGCCGGGTGCCTTTGAGATCTGTTTGCACGGTCCATGATGGTAGCAACTTAAACACGAGGAGATGGTGCCGGAAGGGAAGACCCTGTGGTACATGTTCGGGACAATGGATGCTAGTTTTGGCTTTTCCTTTTCTCAATGGTGCCAAGAACATTTCTCACCGCACCAGTCCTTAGAATGGGGGGTTACTGCAGGCTGAGTCTGACAGAGAGGAAAAGCAGCAGATCTTCTGGCTTTCAAAGATCACAATCCTAATGTGCATAAAACTCTCCTTTCATAGAGGGAGAAACGGAGCCTCAATGAGATTGGGAGATTCACCCAAAGTTCCCCTGCTTTGGAAACGATGCAGTGCTGGCCTGGTCAAAAGATAATTCTTGTGTGGTCTTGTCTTCCAGGATGGTAAAGAGATGGCTCCCACTCCTCCATCTGGGGGGAAGCCAGGCCTTTGGTCTCCACAGCTTTAGCTGTACAAGGCTAGCTTGGCCTAGATGTCCCTTCATTACATTGGCTTGATGCGATGCTGAGAATCTAGGCACTCTGGATTTGAGCCCAATAGCCACACGGGTTTGAAAAAGTCACTTAACACCTGATTCTGAGTCCCCTCATTATAAAACGGGAATGATGATATTTGGCTTTGAATCTTGCTTCTGTCTTGCTAAGGTTGTTTCCTTGGGCTTCAGTTTCCTGGTCTCTGAGATGGTCAGAGCAGGCTATCGCTGGGTTGTCAATCAGGACATGAAAAGGGGAGTGCCTTGTAACCATGCATTTCTCCCTTGTCTCAGACAACGGAGCTTCAAGAGAACCCAACAGAACTTTCAGAAAATGTGGGGGGTTAATAGTCCTCCTTTTTCACTTTCCTTCGACTCTGTCCCTCGCTTTAGATGTCTAGAGGGGCTCTGGAGGGAGCGGGGTGTGGAGGTCTCCTATTTGTACAGGTGCATTGTAATGCGCCTGTGGTGTGAACATTTTCCACTTCATTACTCCTGGCCCTGGCCCAGACCCCATCTGCTCCCCTGGCCCCTGCCTTAGTTTAATTTCAGCGGTTCCTGGCCTTTGTAAGGCAGCAATAACAGAAAGGAAAACAAATGAGGTCGCCATAAACATTTCTGCACATTGCCTGGCCAGGGCAGATGGACCGAGGAGGGGGTGGTGTTGGTCAGACCCACTGGTACCCTGTTGTCGATTGAACTATGTCCCTCACAGATAGGCTTTGTATATCTTATGTAACCTATGTCTGTGGTTATAATCCCATTTGGGAATGGTTTGTCTTGTTATATTAATGAGATGGGGTTCATGTTGGGTGTATTTTAAGCCGATCTTTTTTTGAGACATAGAAGAGGTTAAGCAAGCAAGCTGCAGAAGAAGCAAGCAAGGGGAAGTGCTGCCAGTCCAGGAGCAGAAGCTGGGAGGAATCAGGGACCCGAGCTGAGAGAGAGAACACTTCCCTAGAACCGGCACCCCGAATTCTGATTTGTGGGAGGCCAGATTTCTGTTGGTTTAAACGATCCATTTGGGGGATTTCCGTGATAGCAGCACTAGATAACTGAGACATCCCTCCATCAGATCACCTGCCTGCCTGAGTCAGTGCCCACATGTGAAGGCCTTTGTTGTTGAGTCGGCTCTTTCTGACTCCAGTCAGCTTTGGTTTATTGTATAAGTAGGAGTGGCACAGATAAGTCCGGGTTCCACAACACTGCCAGAAAGGGCTTTAAGCTGCCTTTGGGAATCATTTCCAACGGTCAGAGCCTTCCCTTGGAATAAACAATTCTACCTCATAGATTACCTACACATCGGTTATAGATGAGTTGACACTACTCATAGGACCCCATGGGATCTCTTAGGGCAACGTTTTAGGAAGTAGATCATCTGATCTTTCTTCTGTGGCACCGTAGGGTGAATTCCAATCTCCACCCTTTTGTTAGCAGCTGAGTGCCTAACGATTGGCATCACCTAGAAACTCCATAAAAGTTGGTAGAACTGAGTCAATAATGAAATGAAAAACAACCCCTTTGCTGCTCAGTTGACTCCAGCATGTAGCGACCTATAGGGCAGAGTAAGACTGTCTTACAGGGTGAGGTAGTTTATTGTACCAACCTGGCTGATAAACACATGTGGGGTTAATTGAAGGGCGGAGGGATAAATGGCTTAATGAGCCTCGTCTTTCTAGTTTTGGGGTCTCTTGCTTTCTGATGGCCGGAACAAGGTGCAGCTGCCTTAGCCAGCTCCCTGCTTTAGCTTGCAAGGCTCACTTCTTGCAAGACATCCCTGAGGAGAAGCTACATGTACCTACCCCGATGTAGCCCTGGGTGCTGTACCAGCTGTGGGGAGACCCCTGGCAGCACTGAGATGCTGACATGTTCACTGATTCAGCTTTCCTCCTGCATTTGGTACCATAGTGTGTGTTCTGTGAGCTGGAGGAGGACTTTGTGGATTGGTGTTGGACATATGGGCTAATGGGTTAATGTTGGACTTGTGGGTTTGGGCAGAACTGGGTTGGGACATTTTCTTGATGTGCCCTTACCCTTTATATAAAACTCTCTCTTATACATATGAGTTTCTGTGGATTTGTTTCTCTAAAGTACCCAGACTAACACACAGGGTTTCCGGGGCTGGAAATCTTTCCTGATATAGACTGTTACATCTTTCTCTCATAGAGTGGTTGGCAGGTTCAAACTACTGAACTTTCAGTGAGCTATTTATTGGGTGCTTAACTATGGTGTCATTAGGGCTCCTTATAAACAAGTAAACAACACCTATTATCTATTGAGAACTTATGATGTGCCTGATACAGTTCTAAGCACTTGAAATAAAATTTAAAATGTAGAATATCTATTAATATTCTCCCCATTTTCAGTATCACTAAGACTGTTTTTTGCCTTGTCTGTCTGACCTATGAATCTGCATGCATTGTGCTATCTTGCCTCCTGATATAACACATGTATGGAAATAATTCATGGAAACAGAAAATCGAAAGATACTGGAATTTTTTCTGTGAAGTTTTTGAAGTCCCCTTTATGCTTGCATACAGATGTTGAGAAATGCTGCGGTGTCTACTAAAATGATGTTGATTTGTTTGGTGCCATTGAGCATCATGGTGGCACTCTACGTGACAGAAGAAAACCCTGCCCAGCGCTGCAACCACACCACCCTCATCAACTTCACTGCGTTGGAGCCTACTGTTCCCATCCATCCCTTGGGGATCTTACTGGTTGTTATTTTTTTCTTGCTGATCCTCTACGCTATCAAGCATGATGATTTTCTTCAGAGACTGGTCTTTTCTGATAACATATCAAAAATAGGAAGCCTTGCCATCCTCGAATTTAAGGAGGATCCCGACTATCCTTGCTTCAAGACGGACGTGCTGGTGCTTCTGGCAGTCCCTAGCCATTTCAGTGTTCTTCACCAACCACCAAGCTCAAAGGCTTCAACTCTTCTTCTGTCTTCCTTTTAATTGACCATCTTTCACATCCATTTGGGATGACTGAAAATTCTATGACTTTGCTTGGGCACACCTTAGTCTTCCCATTAGATCTTTGCTTGGGCACACTTCACAGATGTCTTGGCAACTTACCCAATGCCATTTGTTGTATGATTCCTTGACTGCTGCGTCCATGGGCATTGTGTGTGGAGCCAAGTCAAATGAAATCCATAGCAGCGTTAGTTATTTTTGTTTATCTTGATGTTGTCTATGGGTCCAATTGCGAGAGTTTTGCTTTCTTTATGTGGAGATGTCATACATATAGAAGTCTGTCGTCTTTCATCACATGGATACATGGCCCAAGTCTTCTTTGCTATCAGCAAGCCAGGTGTGCCATCTGCATATGACAGCTTGTTAATGAAGCCTCCTCCAATCCTGATGCGGTGCTTATTCTAGTCAGCTTCTCGGATGGTTTGCTGATCACACTGATTGAATCCATGTCATGAAAGGATAGAACTTCAACACACACCTTTTCTGACTTTGAACCATTCCGTGTCCCTTTGTTTTGTTCCAAAGACTGCCTCTTGGACTATGTAGAGGTTTCTCAGGAGAACAATTAAGTGTTCTTGATTCTTGACACGAATCCTGTGTTTTTAGCAAAACAACGGTAACCCATTTCCAAATGAGATTATAACCAGAGGTGTAAAGATTGGAACACATATTTGGGGGTGGGTACAGTTCAATCTATAAACTGTGGACAGGTCTGGGCAGAGTTTCCTGTTCTCCATAGTTGCCATGAGTCGCAGGCAATTTGGTGTCATCTAACATGTATGGTGCTGATGATTCTGTGAGTGCAAAATGGACCTCTTTTCTGACCCTACTCATTGTCTGAAAAGAAGACTATTCATGGGACTGTGCCTAGCAGAGGGCCTACTACACTGTGGGCACTCAATGAGTACTTTTCCCCCTTGTTCCATATGTCTTTCACAAAGGAAAGAAAGGAGGAAGGAAAGGAGGAAGAGAAAGAAACAAACAAGCAAGCTGATTGTACCTCATACTGTTAGAAAAGTATTTGTAAAATAATACCAGGTTCATGCTTCACTTGCAAGGTTGAGAAGGCCATTTGGGCAGGACTATTAAATGTCTACCCCCGTTCTCTTCATCCCTTTTCTCTTTTCCTTTCCCAAATGATCTGTGGATACACATGTGCCAGGTGTTGCTGGAAAAGACTAACAGTCAGAACTAGAAAGCAGTTCCTGGCTCCGGGAAGCTCGCATCCTGAATGGGTCTGATGCACAAATGAACTTCATTTAGAGGTGTATGCAAATGCTATGGGTACTCAGAGGTGCGGGGGGGGGGGGGAGGCTGTTCATTAAGGTGGTTGCTGTTAAGTGTCTGTCAAGTCGGTTCTGATTCATAGTAGCCCTCTGCACCCGAGAACAAAACTCTGCTTGCTCCTGCACTGGCCATAATGACTATGTTGGAACTCTTGTGACCGGCAGCCTTGCCATCTTGCTGAAAGGCTTCCTATTTCTCTCTGAACCCATTGTTTACCAAAGATGACATCCTTTTCCAGGGATGGATCTCTCCTGATGACCCATCCAAAGTTCGAAAGGAAGTCTCACCATTCTTGCTTCTCAGAAGCATCTGGCTATACTTCTTCCAAGACAGGTTGGTTTGTTCTTCTGACAGCCCAATTCGATATTCTTTGCCAACACAGTCATTCAAAGGCATCCATTCTTCTTGATCCATTTTCCAACTTTGACATGCTTATGAGGCCATTGGAAACACCACGGCTAGGGTCAGACACACCTTAGTTCTCAAAGTGACATCTTTAAAGAGATCTTTTGTGGCAGATTGTCCCATGTAATGCACCCTTTGGTTTCTTGACTATGATTGCTTCACCAAGGTGTTGTTCTTATCAGGTGCCTTCAAGTCATCTTTAACTCATAGTGACAACATGTACAAGAGAATGAAACCCTGCCTGGCCCCGAAGCCTCCTCGCAAGCCTTCATATGTTTGAGCTCATTCTTTTTTAAAAAAAATCATTTTATTGGGGCTCATACAACTTATCACAATCCATACAAACACCAAATGTGTAAAGCACACTTATACATTCATTGCCCTCATAATTCTCAAAACTCGCCTTCTGCTTGGGTTCCTGGAATCAGCTCCTCATTTTCCCTTTTTCCCTCTCCCTCCTTCCCTTCTACCCCTCCCTCATTAACCCTTAATAATTTATAGATTATTGTTTTATCTTATCTTACACTACCTGGCTCATTCTTATAGCCACCATGCCAACCCATCTTCTTGAGAGCCTAGAAAACCTACTGGGAAATTATATATATACATATTTACCATCTCCTGGTAAATTTACTCTATGTAATTAGAGGCATGTTTGCATTTGAAAGCAATGTAAGAATATCCCCACATGTATTATTTGCATAAATTGGAGGATATGTTAAAGTAGAAGACACACCAGGGATTGAAAGCGATCCCCTCCCCCTTCGCTAGAGCCCTCTTTCTGTAATTGGCCCCTTTCTCTCCTGAAACATCAGTTTATCCCTCTCTATTAGACCATTTCTGTCAGCCTATTGGTGGTGTTAGTTGCCATCACGTGAGTCCCTAACACATGATAACCTGTGACACCCAAAACTAAAAGCCGCCCAGTCCTATGTCATCCTCACGGTCAGTGTGGGACCAGACCATTGTCATCTAGAGGGTTTATATTGTTTGAGTTTTGAAGAAGAGCCCCAGACCTTTCTTCCTAGCCTGTCTTGGTCCGGAAGCTCCTGAGACCTGTTCAGCATTACAGTGTCAAACACGCCTCCAGTGACAGATGGGTGGCGGCTGTGCATGAGATGTGTTAATGGATGTCAAACCTGACTCCCTGACATGACTGGCAAGGGTTCTACCACGGAACTATTAGTAACATGCCTAGAGAAGCCCTATTTTTAAAAGAAACTCTCTACTGACCTCTCCTCTCTTGTTCATGTCTCTGTAACTCTAGAGGCAAACTCTCCAAAGAGTTGAAATATACTATCTCCAGTTTTTCTCTTGATCCCACTCAACCAGAACCCCTCTGTGCCCCCAAACACTTCAGTGAAACAGCTACCATCATGATCACTGAGGAGCACCCTTTGCCAGTGCATAGGGTATTTCTCATTCCAACCCATCTCTCATTCTAACCCATCTCTCATTTTTCATTCGAACCCATCTCTCATTCTAGCCCAGTTCTCACTCTAACCCAATGAGGACCAAAGGGTCTTCATTCTAAGCCATCACTTGCTGAACCCAGTGGATCCCTCCTTGAAACACTTCAGGAAGGATTCCCTGGAGTGTCCTCCTCCCCCAAGGCTCTTCCTTTCAAGCCGCCTTCCTGGTTCCTCTTCTTTTTTACTTCTAGTCATTGGGTCAGTCCTCTTCTCAACCTCCACTCCTTCCCTTGAGGGGTTTCAATCCAGACCAATGGCTTTCAATAGCACATGTTCTAGAAGTTTCCAGACAAAGTTTCCCTGCACCTCCTTCTGGATTTCCAGTGTGCATGTCAAACTTACTATAGTAAAACAAAATGCTTGATTATTATCCTCAGCTAGAGTTCCCCATCCCCAGAAACAGCCAGTACACTCTTCATGACTCACCCAATAATCTTGGACTTATCGTTAATTACCCTAGTTTAAACCCTACCTTCAATTCATTAGTAAATCCTGTGCCTTCTGCTAGAGAAATAGATTGAGAAGCTGACCACCTCTCACCGCCTCTCTCTCTCTGAGCCGTCATCCTTTCCTGCCTGCCCTGTTTCTTGGCCTTCGATTCCTCTCCCTACTTCCTTCTCGCCAGCTTTCAGACTGTCATCGCTCAGTCAGAAGTCAGAGGGCTCTTTGGGCATACTTAGCGATCATGCTATTCCTTTCCTCGGTGTCCTCTTATGGGTCCCACCTCACTCAGGGCAGAACATAACCTCTGGTCACCACCAATGAGGACCTCACGAACTGGACCCCTCACTTTAGCTCTGGGGTTCACTCCTGCCACCCTTCCCATCTCTGACTGCTCCAATCACATTAGCCTTCCCTCTGTCCCGCAAACAGGCCAGGATAGCCCTGCTCTACGTTACTCTTCCTACTGCAACAAGGCATGCGTGGTTCCGTGGTAAACATTTCTCTTTCCATGTGGTTGATCTGGGTTTGATTTCTGGCCAACACACTTCATGTGCAGCTGCCAGCTCGCTGTCTGTAGAGACACATGGGTTGCTAGGATGCGGAGAAGGTTTTAGGGGAGCGTCTAGTAGATTAAGATAGACTGGTAAAAAGGCTTGGGGATTTCCTCCCAAACATCAGCCCATGGAAGCACTATGGCCCACAAAGGTCTGATTTGCAATGGATTGTGGGAATATCCCAGAAAGGGGATGGCGCAAGACCACGCCATGTTTCACACATTCATTCAGTTACACATGCGATCACTGCGTGTCAGCGCTGGATCCATAGCCTCTCACAGCAGTAGAACGGGGCACATTTTCGTTCAGTTGTGCGTGGGTTTGGCCTGAGTCCGGAGAGCAACTCCATTCCCCTTTCCTGGACATTCTTCCATGAAGCTATCCGGTTGACTGGCCCCTTCAAACGGTACTTTTCTTCATTCTGCTGACCTTTTCTCCACAGTGCGCAACCCCACCTGACCTAGCCTGCATTCGTGGGCTCGCTCAGAGTGCGCTCTGTCTCTACAATTTATACTCCTTAGCAGAAGGAAGGTGTGTTACTCTTTTAACCTCAGTGTTTAAAGCAATGTCAGTATCTAGTGGCTGCTCAAGAAATACATACCGAGAGGCTAACTCGGAAATGTGACTTGACCGAAGGCAAGTCACTTCATCTTTGTGAGATAGCACCTTCAATCTAGAGTGGAAGCAATCATGCTGGTCCTTTTAAATTCATTGGTAGTTAAGGAAGCCCAGTGGCGCTGTGGCTGCGAAAGCAGGTAATGCGGACATGATGTGTAGAACTGGTTGAAGCTTGGTTTCCCCAGCTACATCCAAATCAGTTCATGCGTGTTCTTGTTAGTCTTTCAGGGATTACTTTAGAAAACCAAACCCACAGTCCTTGAGTCAATTCTAGGTCATATCAACCCCCGAAGACAAAGTAGAACTGCTCTGTGGGGTTTCGGAGACTCCAAAAACCATCATGGGAGCGGCTATCTCCTCCGTCTCCGAAAAGTGGTCGGTGAGCAACCCAACCTCACTGCTCCTCCTTCAGTGAAGCCCAGCTTGACGGTTAAGGTAGGGAAATAAACTTTAAAAAAGAACAATACTCTTTATTATTTTAAAAGCAATTTTAGGGTTATATAAAAATAGTACAGAAAACACAGAGAGCTCCCTCTTCCCCACCATGCACAGTTTTCCTACGATTGATCTCTTAGTGTGGTACGTTTATTCCAATTAAGAAACCCTTATTGGGATATTATTATTAACTAAAGTCCATAGTTTACATTAGGGATCTCTATTTGTTCTGTGGATGTTGACAAACTGTCTGCTGGGGTTCTCTAGAGAAGCCAAACCGGTGACACTTGGATGTGTAAGCACATAGAACGAGGTTTATATCACACAGTTATACACGTGGGTCAGTTCAGTTCAAGTGCGATGGGTCAGATGTCAGCTGAAAGCTTCTCACCACTCCCAGAGCTGCAGAGGCTGACAAACAGGATGTAGGACGATGAAGCAGGAAGACCACAGACTGGCGGATGCAGCTCTAAATGAATCTGGGCTTGGCAGGCGATGTAACAGAAAGACTACCAACCAGATAGAGGATCCAAATCCAGCAGTAGGTGTGAGCTAGTCTCTGTACACTGTCAGTCTGAACTGTAGAGGCCACACCCTGAATGAAACCTCTCTCCATGGTATCAAGACTGTGACCAGATTAACTGCTTGGCTACTTCATAGACGATCCCATCACAGAGTTGACCGCACCGTGCTGTATCATATCATGGAAGAATCCTGCCCCAATAAAGTTGACATAAAACCTAACTGTCATACAAATGTACTGTGGGCCCTTGGAGACCATTGGCATTTTCATAGTCTTTAATGGTTGTGCTTTTCCAGAGTGTCATGTAATTAGAATCACACATTTTATACTTTCTCATAATAGATATATACATAATTTATCATACAAGATACATTTCTCACTATATGAAAAGAGTCAATATAGGACTTTCAGTGTATGCTACCTGAATTTGAAAACATCTTAGGAACAGATCTGACACGTTGACCACTAACGACAGAAGACCTGATGAGCTGTGGGAGAACATCAAGACTGTCATTCATAAAGAAAAAAAGGATTGTTTACAAAGACGGGAAAGAAAGAAAAGATCAAAGCAGCTATCAGAAGAGACTCTGAAACTTGCTCTTAACCATAGCACTGCTAACGACAATGGAAGAAAGGATGAAGTCAAGAAACTGAATAGAAAATTTCAAAGGGAAGTTTGAAAACAACGCCAAATACTATAACAAAATGTTCAAGACCTAGAATTAGGAGAGAGAGAGAGAGAGAGAGAGAGAGAGAGAGAGAGAGAGAGAGAGAGAGAGAGAGAGAGAGACATGCTCAGTATTCCACCATTTCAAGATGTAGCATATGAGCAAGATCCTATGGTACTGAAAGAAGAAGTTCAAACTTCATTTTATCCATTAGCCAAAACCAAGGCTCCAGGAATTGATGGGATGCCCCCTGAAATGTTTCAGAAAGCTGAAGAAGCACTGGGCATACTCATTTGTTTAGATCCAGAAATGTGGAAGACAGCTACTTGGCCAAACAACTGGAAGAGATCCCTATTTGCGCCCACTCCAAAGAAAGGTGACCACAAAAATTCTCAAACTATAGAATGGTATCACTGATATTGTACACAAGTAAACACTTGCTTAAGATAATTCAACAATGACTGCAGTAATACATTGACAGGGAACTTCCAGGAGTTCTGGCTGGATTTAGAAGATGATGTAGAACAAGAGAAATCATTGCTGGTGTCAGCTGGATCTTGGATCAAAGCAGAGAGTACCAGAAAGATGTTTACTTGTGTTATCATTGATTATACAAAGACATTTCACTTTGTGGCCCAAAATAAACTGTGGATAACATTGAGAAGAGTGGGAATTCCAGAACACTTCATTGTGCTCATGCAGAACTTGTACACGGATCAAGAGCCAGTTGTGTGAACAAGACGAGGGAATCGTGCACAGTTTAATATCAGGAAAGGAGTGTGTCGGGGTTGCATCTCCTCACCACACATGTTCAGTTTGTACGCTGAGCAAATTATCAGGTCAGCTGGATTATATGAAGAAGAGTGTGGCATCAGGATTGGAGGAAGGCTTATTAATAATCTGTAGTATGCAGATGACACAACTTTTCTTGTTGAAAGTGAAATTGAAGCACTTGCTCAGGAAGGTCAAGGATTGTAGCCTCCAGTATGGATTACAACCCAATGTAAGGAAGACCAAAATCCTCACAACTGGACCAACTCCTCATGATAAATGGAGACCAAGTTGAAGTTGTCAAAGATTTTGTCTTATGTGGATCCACAATCAATGCTCAACAGTCAAGTTATCAAAAGCCATATTGCATTAGGTAAGTCTGCTGCACAAGACTTCTTCAGAGCATTGAACAGCATAGTATTGAAAGGATGTCACTCTGAGGACTAAGGTGCACCTGACCCAAGCCATGGCACGTTCTATTGCATCATATGCACGTGAACGTTGGACACCGAATAAGGAAGGGCAAAGAAGAACCAATGCATTTGAATTGTGGCGCTGGAAAAGAATATTGGAAGTATCATGGACTGCTAAAAGGACAAACTGATCTGTGCTGGAAGAAGTAAGGTCAGAGTGCTCCTGAGAGGCAAGGATGGCAAGACTTCACCTTACGTACCTTGGACAGGTTGTCAGGAGAGACTAGTCCCTGGAGAAGAACATCGTGTTTGGTTAAGTGGAAGGGCAGTGAAAAAAAGGAAGGCCCTCAAGGGATGGATTGACACTGTGGCTTCACCAATGGGCTTAGGCATAAGAACAATTGTGAGGATTGTGCAGGACCATGCAGAGTTTCGGTTTGTTGTGCATACAGTCACTGTGGGTTGGATCTGATTCAATAGCACCTAACAACAACAACAACAAGAACAACAGCATAATTTCTCAGACTGATTGTTTTCACATAGACATATCATGGGGCTTAAAAAGTGTGAGGAAATAGAATGAAAGATAATGGAATTTTTCCAACATTTTGAAACCCCCTTGTGTATTTAAAAATTTTTAATTGATTATTAATTGGGAGTTAATACATATTTCATATCATTCCATAGTTCAATCATGTTGAGCAGTATTGTACAATGGCTACATATTATATAATTGCTACCACAATCTGTTTCCAAGCATTCTTTTTCCCTGCACTCTTTTACATCATCTCCCTTTTGCCCCACCCACCACCGCTGTACCTACCCACCCTGATACCCTTATCCTACTTGCTGTCTCTATATGTACATCAATCCTAGGTCAAGAGGGTGACCTTCAATAACATAACACTTCTGAGATAAACCCTAATGTGAACAAATGAGACAAAGCAAAGACACAGAAAAATGTTGAAAACCAAGTCAGGTCCAGTGTGCATCCAACTGACAAAGTTGTAAGTGTTCAAGTCCAGGTTTATCCCTTTGATCCTCTCTACTCATCTTTCCAATGCACTTTCCTCCCATCCCTCGATTACGGATAGGGGAGCTCACCAGAGGCTGGTTCCCTGTGTGGATCCCACAAATGTGTCTCGGGCTCCCAGTGTCATCCACAGCCTTCTGAAAACTGGATTCTCACCATTCAGGCTCTGACACTAAAGTTTTGCTGTGCTTTTCACAGGCTCTGTTTTGCCTTTATTGCTTAAGGGCACTCTGTTGTATTGGAGGATTCTGTGCAGCTTGGATTATCCTTCTTTTGACTGAAGGACATTTTGGTTACTTCCAATTTGAGGCAATTATGACCAAAGTTCTTTCAAGCATTCATGTGGAGGCTTCTTTGTAAACATATATTTTCAACTCAGTTAGGCAAATACTTAAGGATGGTAATTGCTGGATTGTGTGAGAAGGGGATATATAAATCTTTACAGAATGACTGGCTCTCTTTGTGCACATGATATGACCTCACATGCTGCCCTAGCCTTGCCTGTGGGAGTTTCCAGAGGGCAAGGATCATGTCTTCCAGTTGTAACCATAGCATCCAGCTCAGAGTAGGCCCAGATAAGAGTTCGCGGAATTGGATTTAGCAGAACTTTCTGCTTAGGAAAGAGGTCTCCATGTTGCCAAGTGACTTGCCAAGAGCCATATAGGTGGTAGGTGGTGTTATATCCTGGGCCAGACCAGAGTCAGCACTCCCAGCTACAAATGTTTCCCAGAGAAGATGCAGATTTCTCCTTTTGATAAAGCTCTCTTTAAGCCTATCCTGTGCAGTGGGGGCAGCTTTTGTAAGTCCATCCTTAGTCAGAACTGTTTGTCTGCAGCTAGCTGTTGGCTTCTCTTTAAGGTCTTTTGAAAAGAGTCCAGGCATTGGGCCTGCACTCAAGTACTCCCTCAATGCAAGAACACTTTTTTCTATTAAACTGGCATTCCATAATGCTCACCTTCCCGATATGATTGCTGAAGAAAAAGCGGGTGCATAAGCAAATGTGGTGAAGAAAGCTGATGGTGTCCGGCTATCAAAAGATATAGCATCTAGGGTCTTAAAGACTTGAAGGTAAACAAGCAGCCATCTAGCTCAGAAGCAACAAAGCCCACATGGAAGAAGCACACCAGCCTGTGTGATTATGAGGTGTCGAAGGGATGAGGTTTCTGGCATCAAAGAATAAGATATCATATCACTGTGAATGCGGGGGAGTGCGGAGTGGGGACCCAAAACACATCTGCAGGAAACTGTACATCCCTTTAGGCAGGGAGGAGTGCAGTGTACCAATGATGACGCATATAACTTTTCTCTAGTTCCTAAGTGCTTCCTCCCCACCCACTTTCATGATCCCAATTCTACCTTAGAAATCTGGCTGGACCAGAGAATGTATACTGGTACAGATAGGAACTGGAAACACAGGGAATCCAGAACGGATGCTTCCTTCAGGACCAGTGGTGAGAGTGGGGATCTCGGAAGGGTAGAGGGAGGGTGGGGTGGAAAGGGGGAACCGATTATAAGGATCTACATATAACTTCCTCCCTGGGGGCAGACAACAGAAAAGTGGGTGAAGGGAGACATCGGACAGTGTTAAGATATGACAAAATGATAATTTATAAATTATCAAGGGCTCATGAGGGAGGGGGAGGGGGGAGGGAGGGGAATAAGTGAGGAGCTGATGTCAGGGGCTTATTGGAGAACAAATGTTTTGAGAAAGATGAGGGTAATGAATGTACAAATGTGCTTTATATAATTGATGTATGTATGGATTGTGATAAGAGTTGAATGAGCCCCCAATAAAATGATTTTAAAAAAGGAAACTCTTCAGTCAGTAGAAGAGGGAAAATGTAGAAGAATGCCTTCTCCCAACCAAGCTTCTCTCTGCAGCCCCTCCCACATTTCTATGTACAGTTTCAGGATTTTACTATGGCACTGGGGCTGCTATGGAGATGGAGCAACAAATATTTGGAGGCTGGTCCACACCTCACATTTCCTTCCCCCTGCCTCATCTCTCGCCAGAAGCCTCCTCAAGAATGTTTGGGACCAGGTCCCTGCCCATCAGGCTGCTGGCCTGCCACTGTGCTCCAATGAGAGGACACGGCCCAGATATTTCTAGATAGTGTTTGTATTTTAGTTGTCCACCAGAAGGGAGGTTAAAAAAAAAAAGCTCTGTACAACTCTAAGAAACCATCCTCGCTATGGCTGATTGTAAAGAGAAAAAAAAAGAGAGAGATGCTAAATTTTTGTGAATCACCTGTGAAGTTCTGCGGGAATCATGAAAGGCCCACTTGCTGAACATCCATGTGTGCAGGAGATTTGTTCGCAGTATCCTTGTGCTCGCCTGGGCAGACGGCTCTGGGTCAGCACAGCCAGCTGATCAAGAAGGACATTAGTGCGCGTGGGAGGTGTTACGTTTGTTCAGACCACTGAGGCGCTGAGGTTGAAATGTCTTAAGGTGGTGATTACCAACAAGTTGTGTATTATTAAAAGGGTCCCTCAATTTTCTTTGGACAATGGCACTGGCAACCTTTTGAAACCTCTCCCCCTGCCCTTTGCCGAGTTTAATCTGGGGCGCACAAGAAACAGCAGTGAAATAGAGAACTTAAGTCTGAGCTGATAGTCCATTTTATTTGTGCCTGGGAACTTGATATGCTTGCTTATCACTACAGGACAGGCATTGTGTGATTGCACCTGAAAGGGCAGGCTCCTGGCTTCCCATCTGGCGGCAGTTCTGTTTTGGAGGGAAAGGAAATTTGATTTTACAGCAGGTGTTACTTTGAGGGCCAGAAAGGTACCATTGTCTCCTGTGCCATAAACGGCCTGGTTTTCACCTGCTGTCACATTCACTTGCCATTAAAACAGCAGTGACTATTGGTTACTCCGTTCTTTGGGTAAGCCTTTATTCATTGCCTGCTGGGAATCAAGCACCGGACTGAGCATGGGGCCTGGAGAGAAGACTCGCATTCATTTAACAATTGTTTATTAAGTAACTGCTCTGTGCCAGGTACTACATTAGCCAATGGAGACTAATACCTCTCAATTCCGCTCCTCAAATGATTTGCTTGGGCACAAACTCAATAAAAACAAACTTACTGCCATCCAGTTGATGCAGACTCATGGTGACCCTAAGGATAGAGCAGAACTGCCCCTGTGGGTTCTCAAGACTGTAACTCTTTACAGGAGTAGAAAACCTCATCTTTCTCCCAAGGAATGGCTGGTGGTTTCGACCTGCAGGACCTTGTGGTTAGCAGCTCAGCATATAACTACTACAACCAGCAGGGTTCCGGGTAAAGTTATTTGCACGAGGGAGAGTCTGTCTTGATGTAGAAGCATAGGGTACCACGGAGTACCCAGCAAGGGGACTTCTATTAGTCTCGACCTGTACTGTCCAATTTAATAGCCAGTGACCGCCTGGAGCTGTGCATCACTGCAAATGTGTGGCTGAACCAAACTGAGATATGCTGCAAATGTAAAAATGAACACAGCATTTAGAAGTAGGACAAGTGGGACAAATAAGATAGACAATGACTCATGAATAATACATCAATTTTAGATTGACGTGAAAATATTTTGAGTATGGTAGGTATGATAAAAGAGATGACCAAAATTAATTTCACATTTCCTGTCATGTGACTGCAACAGTGGGCTCAGACATAGTAAGAATTATGAGTGTGGTGCAGGACCAGGCAGTGCTTTGTTCTGTTGTCTATGGGGTTGGACTTGACTTGGTAGTACCTGACAACAACAACAGCCCTAGGAAAGTGAAAATTAGAAATGAATTTCTCGTTATTTTTCGATTGGTCAGTCTGCTCCAGAGTAAACTTTTTCTCTCAAAGGTTAGAGAGACTCAACCTTTCAGTCTTTGTCACATGACTCCCATCTAGACACTAGGGAAGGAATGGATGTGGCTTTGTTTCAGTAAAACTTTATTTATAAAACAGATGGCAGATCAGATGTGTCCTTTGGACTGTAGTTTGCTGAGATAGCAGGGAGTATTTTGTGGAAGATACCAGGCCCAAATGGAAGCCAGAGATGTGAGTAGGTATTAACCCAATTGGGGAAGGGCAGGTGCAGCGAACGGTACAGGGGCAAGCATCGAATGTAGCCTGCTAGGCACCATAGTCAGTCTCCTGGCTGTAGATGTGAGAACTGGGAGCCCACAGCCTAGGGGACAAGCCTCTTATACTCTTCCACAGCTTGGTGGGTGCCTGAAGAGAGGCAGGGGAAGGGGCTTTACTGAGATTGACCTCTAACAAAAGGCTGTGTCCACCACAGGGTGGGCCTTCCACCACAGGGTGGGCTCAAGCCTAAGGCTCATTGAACATTTCCATCTTTGGGTATGTCTAGTTGGGAGCCAATGCACTTCTTGCTTTCTATGAACTCTGCTGAGGAGCCCTGATGGCGTAAAGAGCTACAATCTTGGCCACCAGAGGGACAGTTCTACCCTGTTCCAGAGGGTCACCATGAGTCAAAATTGACTTCGTGGCAGTGAGTTTGGTTTTTATTGTTAGAATCCACAGAGGATGGTCCCCACAAACCAGGTTTGTACAATGGGATCCATTGTGAAAGTCACAATTGACCAGGGCGGTTGCAAGCACCTAACCCAACTGGGCCTCGGAATTTGAATTTGACATTGGGACTTTGTATTCTGAACTGAGAGAAGGTGGCCCCTGCTTTCTCCCTGCATGAGCTGGAGGACAGAAGACGGAGGAGAAGCATGGCTTGTCCTCAGGAGAGAAGCAGAGAGCAGAGACAGAAAGCAAGTACTCCTGTTTCTTAGGACCTGACTCTAACCCCTCCCCTAGGCCCAGTTGCTTTCTCCGCCCTTGGTTTGAAAGGCTGCCCCTGCTGGCTTAAATGAGAAACATCTGTTTGGCTGAATTTATTTCAACTCACTTTTGTAACTCAGGGAGACCCGGCACTGTAGTGGACAGTGTGCTGGGCTGTTCACTCCACGTCAGACATTGAAAACCACCAGCTGCTCCAAAGGAGAACGAGGCTTTCTCCTCCCATAATGAGGTGCAGTCTTCAAATCCCACAGGGGCACTTCTACTGGGCCTTATGGGGTCACTACGAGTTAGGATAGACTTGATGGCAGTGAGTTTAAACCCCAGGACAATTGTTTTTCTTTCTAGATTGATGTGTGATAGGAGTTAATTTGTTCATTCATTCACTCAGCAAGTCCCTCTCTATTTTTATCATTTTGTTCCAAAACTGTAATGATTTTGAAACTTCTGCGTCTTGACGCAAGCTTGCTGATTTGCTGAATTCTAAGTGGTGTGAAGTCAGGATCCCCCCACCCTCTTCTATGTAGCAATAAAGCTATGCTCATAGTAGATGCTTAGCAGTATTTCCTGAAGATTTGAATTTGTCAGAATAAAGACCACTATTAGAAACGAGGTTTCTGAAACTCTCATATTAGAAGCTTCTTTTCTATGCCCATAAAAGAGGGAGAAAATTTTTTTTTCTAATAATACTAAAATAATCGTCCAGTCAGAATCTGTGTCAGATGCTATATGGAGATATAGAGGTATATAATAAGGAGTGATCTCCATTTTTTTCAGAAGATAACAGTCAAAATGCATAGGTGAGTCCTGTAGGAAAATACAATATCCAACAAGAGGAGTACCCCAAAGGAAGCAAAGAACATACTAAGAACCAGTCATTCAGCCACTTTGAGGCAGGCAGACTGATGTGTAGCTCTCATGCGATGTGTGAGTCTAGATGTGTGGGATCGGTTTTCTGAGAGTTAGTTTGCATATCTATGAAATGGGGGTGAGGAAGTGACCTGGGGGCCATCTCTGACTTCTGCCAACTCCAGGAGTGCGGATGAAAATCTGTCACAGGACTCCCTGCTCCCAGTCCATCTTAGGCTGGAAACTCTATGTGCCGTCACTTGCACAAAACAATTCTTAAATAAACGTAACTAGAACTGTCATATTGGGCTGACAAGGTGAAAGCAAGGGAGATGGTATTTATGGTCAACTTGAAAGGCAGGTAAGACCTGGGAAAGGCATTCAAGGTGAAAGAATGCATTAGCAGCGGCAAGGAAGAGGAAAGAAGTGGACGTGGAAGAAGTGGAAAAGGACTGGGAAGGCAGCTTGGGGTTTAATAAAGACGACCTTAAGTTGTGAACTGGAGGGTGAGGCTTTATTTTCTAGAACCGTGGTTCTCAACCTCCTAATTTCATACAGTTCCTCATGTGGTGGTGACCCCAACCATAAAATTATTTTTGTTGCTACTTCATAACTAATTTTGCTACTGTGATGAATCATAATGCAAATATCTGATATGCAGGCTGTATTTTCATGGTTACAAATTGATCATAATTAAATATAATTAAAGCATAGTGATTAATCACAAAACAATATGTAATTATATATTGTGAAATCTTTATGTGTTTTCCGAAGGTCTTAGGCAACCCCTGTGAAAGGGTCGTTTGACCCGCCCCCCAAAGGGGTGGCAACCCACAGGTTGAGAACCACTGTTGTAGAACCTAGTGCGGTGGTAACATAATCTCAGGTCAACTCGAGGACATTAAGAGTGAAGGGGCGGAGTCTAGCCTGTCAACCAGGTCACAGCCGGATGGTGTCTCCCTGTGCACATGGCCTTCTCATGAGGATTCTGGGAACTTCCTTTCTTTCTCCCTGGAGGTGGGACATACTCTCTCTGCCTCACTTCCTGTAGTTGAGATACTTGGAAACTGGAGGAGCCACATGGAGACCCACACCAGTGCTGAGAAGCCTCTACTACCACTAGATCCACAAGACTTTCCACCCACTGGTCTGTGACCTTCCTGCATCCGTCACCATTGTGTGTGCTGCGCGAGTCTGCAGAGGAATTTATGGACTAATATCGGACACAAGGCTTAATATTGGACTTATGGACTTGATCTGGGTATGACTGGAATGTTTATTGATGTATACTTACTTCCTGATATAAAGTTCTCTCTTACACAGATGTGAGTGTCAATAAATATATTTCTCTAGTCAACCTGGACTAACACACCTAGGGAGTCAGTAGGGTACAATGGTGGTTCTGAGGTAGAATTCTTGCCATCCAGGTGGGAGGCTTATGTGTTATTTTGATACTGCATGTGTTTCTTCATTGCTTCCAGACTTAGATGAACTAGAAAGGAAAGTCTGTCAATCTTTCCCCAAATAACCAGGCCACAAGCATCCAATAGTCTGATCTTCAACCATCCCGGGGGAAGATACTTTATCTTGCCTGGGGGCCAGGCAGTTTGTCCCACTTCGTGTGGGCTCACTCGGAGTTGGGGCTGTGACTCCTGGAAGCTAACAGTAGGGCGGCGTACTCACCACGGGTGACTATGCTGGCTCACTCAACTCGAGAAGGATGGCTTTTCCACATTAAAGTACAGCAGCTGTGAGGCCACTCAAGAAGAGCAACAAGGACTGTGTCTGAGATTACCGCCACATGGCCGGTGTGCTTCAGTCTGGTGGGCCAGTTTGGGACACTTGGGCTGGAGGAGCGCAGCTGAGGCATCCGTCTCTGAGGCCTGGGGCTGAGCCATCGGAGAGCAGACATGACTGGACCGCACACTGTCTATAGTCATTAGCTTAGCCACTGTCCCCTATTTACTGTTTAGGCTCCTCCATCTTCTCCAAGATGCTGAGATGTCTGGATTTTCTGCCTCCTCCTGCTTAACAGTTTTCTAGCCATCGGACCAATATTGCCACATACACTCGTCCCTGTTTATCCCCGCTTGGACTTCTTGGTATAAGGGAGAGCACAGTTTCACAAGTTGGTCAGACTGCTATTCTAATTCCTCTGCTGTTTACTGGTTGTGCCGCTTCGAGGAATTAACCTTTATGTGCTGTGTAGGTAAAATAAAGATAACACTCACCCACTGGTGTAGGCAAAAAACCCTTAAAGAATTGATGAGAGTAGATGCTAAAGAAGCAGGAGAATGACAGAAACCATCTAGGCCTGTGTTAGGGTGTTGGCATTGCGAATAGAGATGCAGGGAGCCAGTGAGCTCGAGTCCATGGGGCACAGAGACTGGACAGGTGTTGTCTTTAGATGTTGGTAGGAGGAGGGTGTGAGCCCAATGTGACGTCTCTGCACTCCACCCGTCTCATCGTCACTTGTCACGTAGTATTCCCAGGCTGTGTACTTGGCTGGCTTCTGTGAATCCTGGAAACACCTGTCCCCAAAGGCAGCTCTCCTTTCTCCTGAGGTCTGAGGTTCACCTAAGCCCGTGACTCAGTAAGAGAAGCTGAGGGTTGGCTCCTAGATCCACGAGGAATGGTGAGTCACGTCCGGCAGGCAGTGCTACCCCACCCGAGCCAGAGTCTCCTGTGTGTGGAATTCAGTAGAAAGGTCATCGAAGCAGGTCTGAAGATGCCTGGTTTGGAAATGTATTGAACACATTGCTTGGAAATGTACTGAACTCTGCACAAGGGTTTTTTCCCCCAAATATAAAATGGGCATATCTCTCTGGAAGCTGGGAGGGCAAAAGAAGGTAATAAATTCTTCTAGCTCAGTTTAGGTGGTTTTTCAGGGGCCAGCCAGCCCCTGTGCTGGGAATACAGGAGTGGATGTGGCATGAGACCTCCTTCCAGAGGATCCAGACAGCCCAGTGTGGTGCAAATGGGTCAGCATCAACTACTGGCCCAAAGGTTGGAAGGCTGAACACTCAGAGGCACCCCAGAAGCAAGGCCTGGCCATCTGCTTCCAAAAGGTCGTAGCCTTGAAAAACCCTAGGGAGCAACACAACTCAGCACACCTAGGGTCACCATTAAAAGGAGTCCACTCTACATCAACTCACACCCACAACAAGGAGATCCAGTTCTACTGGGGAAACCTACCCACCCACCCACCCACCAACCAACCAACCAACCCACCAACCAACCAAACAAACACACTCCAACCAAATTCACTGCCATCAAGTTACCATATATATTCATGTATAAGCTGACTTTTTCAGCACATTTTAATGCAGTTTTTGTAGTAAAATTAGGTGCCTCGGCTGATATTCAGGTCGGCTTATACTCGAGTATATATGGTAATTCTGGTTCATAGCTACCAGATGGAGAGTTTAGAACTACACTGCCCCTGTGGGTTTCCGGGGCATTATCCGTATTCATTACAGGAGCAGAGAGCCTCATCTTCTTCACATAGAGCAGCTGGTGGGTTCAAACTGCTGACCTTGCGGTGAGCAGCTCAACAAGTAACCCATCACACCACGAGGGCTCCAAACTGGGGAAACAGATAATAAGTAAATAGCAATACCGCCATAACACTGAAACTTTTCTCGACGTATAGGTCATAGTCACTCACTCACTCCATCATTTAATATGAGGTTGTAATGAAGTACACCCATTGGACAGATGGGGAAACCTGAGGCCAGTTAGGAACGCTGACTCGCCCCCTCTGGCGCTCCTACAATCCCTGGGACCTGATTCTAGCACATCCCTTATCACATTCTGTTGGAGCTAGAGTTCCCAGGTTTACTTCCCCAGTAAACTTCAAGCTCCTTGGAGGTGCGGGTTTGAATTCATCTTTGACCATCAGCATCTCACCCCCACCATGCACAAAGTGATACACTCTCTCCGCTACCGGTTGGACGGCTGAAGGAGGGGTCAGGGAATGGAGCTGAAGGAGGGGTCAGGGAATGGAGCAGACAATTACCAAGCACTGACTGTGTACCAGGCTTGACCGGGCACTTTTAAGTTTCTTAAGGATTCAGCTACTACAAGGGCAACTGATTGTCTCAAACAGTCAGAGGGCTTGGCGACCAATGGGTAGTTTGGCTCTTTGCACGCACCCAGGGCCTTGGCACGTAGCCCTGGCGATCTGCTTCTGAAAGCCACAGTCTTGCAAACTTGACAAAAGTAGAGCAGGCTACTCTGCACACATGCGGTGGTCCAGAGTAGGGATTGACTTTGATAACAACCAACCAGTTATCACAAAGCTTCCTCGAGGCAGGTACAATTCTCTGTTTCATAGGAAATGTGCCAGAGGTTAAGAGGAGTCATTTGATTTTCCCCAGGGCACGTTGAGAGTAACTTGAGCAGCTTCAGACTCTGAAATGGCCCAGGAAATGGTGTGTGTGTTGGGTGAGGGAGTCCATCTGTCCAATTTCAGAATCAGAGGAAATTCCTGTAACGCATTTAGCTGGTCCTTTGAAAATTCTCTCTCTCCCGTGAGCCTGCTCCCACTTCAGGCTTTTATTGGCTTCGGAGTTCTTTGCACTGCACTCCCCAGCTGTCCCAGCAGACCCTGGGTAGAATACTTGTGGAAGAAATGCTTGAACGGGAGAACAAAGGCATGTAGAAATCATAACAAACGTTGAATCCTTCCTGCGTGCCAAGGCATTGGGGTAAGCCATTCATTTACGTGTTCTCTTTTCATCCTCTCAACACTGTGATGAAGTAAGTACCATTACCACCATGCCCTTCAAAAAGGAATTGGGGCTTAAAAGATGGGGGGATTTGGCCTGAAGTCACAATGCTGGGAAGTGGCTTTGAACCCAGGCCTGTCTGGCTCCAAAGCCTGAATGACAAACCACTGCTTTAAAGTGCATGCATGCATGAATGAATCCCGCTTTCCAGACACTTTGGAAAGTGAGCCACAGTCAAGGCCATGGCAACCTTTACTCCCAGAGAAGGGGGTTCTCCAGTCCTTTTCCAATCTGATGCCATCAACAGGCTCTCTGTCTGCCAGTTTCCCCAGTGGCCTCGGAGACTGTTTCCCAGCCTCTCACTGCCTTCAGGATTTTGAAGGCCATATTTACAGCAAGTGGGCCAGCCCTGAACCTGACGGCTTCCCTGAAGGAAGGAATCTGTTGAGGGAATCCCTTAAAGATCTCAGCATCACTCTGTCGGGCAGGGCCTTAAGAAATCAGGTCAAGTAGAGGGAAAGACAGTGAACTGGAAATCAGCTGCTAGAGAGTCATGAGTCAGCAGTGCTACCGATACGTTTGCCAAAAGGGCTCATGTGGACGTCTCTCTCCCACTAGGATCACAGTGTTGGAACAAACAAGGTGACATGGCATTTCTCTTAAGCTAGAGTGGGGGTTAAGGTTTGGTCTCACATTTCAGGGTTGTCCTAGTCACCCAGGGAATTTTCCCAAAGAGCATCAGCAGCAGATGAAGGGAATGATGTTCCTGTCCCTGCATAGGCTAAGGGACTGTGTGTCTGTTTTCTAAGGGAACAGAAGCCCACTAGCCTATCTGCTGGCGAAAGATAGGGCTGTCTACTCCCAGGAAGATTTAAAGTCTCTGAAACCCAAAGGAGGGAGGCAGGTCTTCCCTGTCCTTGAGGGTCTCGATGAGTTGGAATCAACTCTACTGCACAGCTGTGAGTTTGGTTCGGGATTAGTCAAAATGATAGCCGAAGGGAAAAAAGTACGTTTGAAGGGGAAAAAAAAAAAAGAAGAAGAAATCTCAGTGCGCTTCTCTGTGCTGGGTAAGTTATTTGTTTTTTTCTGGGCCTCACTTTCCATGTTGGAAGTGCAAATGCAAAGGACATGAAAATCTAACAACGTGCAGCATGATGGTAACACACATGCCCTGGATACCAGACTGCTTGGGTTTGAACTTTAACTTAGAGCTGTCTTGGGGCCTGATTTTAACTTCAGCGCCTCAGTTTTCTCATTGAGGATAAAAGGTGTATTTGTTTCACCATATTATGTCAGAGATTAAAAGAGAGTATATGTAGGGCACTCAAAAATATACCTACCTGATAGTCAGTAGTCAATAAAGCTGGTCATTGGCCGGTCACCGTAATGATTGGTTATCCTTGTTCTTTAGAGATGAAGGCGGCTCTCCCAGGGAGCCCTGGTGGCACAGTGGCTATTCACTGTGCTGCGAATCAGAAGGCCAGCTGCCTCCCAGGCTCAGAAACAGACAGGGGCAGTTTCATTCTATCGTATAGGGTCGCTGAGAGTTGGAATTGACTCGATGGCCTTGAATTTGATCCCAGATTCTAGAACAAAGCGAAACGTGATGACCCGTTCTCTTCTCTTCCTCAGGAAACACTTTAAGGATGTCTCTAGGATACTTGCTTCCTAAGTTCTCTGGTCTCCAGGAGAATGCTACCCAACCGAAGGATGTCCACGCCTGTTTATACAGAAGAGACCCTTTCAGGGAAGGAAGCTTCTACAAGGGGAAAGGTGCCGACTGGAAGAGCATTCCCGTTCCTGAGCCTTACCGTCCTGGACAGGTTACCCAGGAGCCCTGGTGATGCTTTCAGGTAGGCGCTGGACTGCTAACCACAAGGTGGGTGGTTCAAACCACCAGCCTCCTCTTGGGAGAAAGAAGAAGCTGTCTGTCTGCTCCCATGAGGATTCGCCAAGCCACGAGAGCCCTGTATGGAGTCAGGATCAACTGGCTGGCAGTGGGTTGGGGTTTGGGTACAGATGACCACCTCTGTTATCCATGACAAGAATAAAGGCATAACAGGCATAAAACTATCAACCAAACTCACTGTCATCAAGGCCATTCCGACACACAACAACCCTGTAGCGCAGGGTAGACCTGCCCCTGTGAGTTTCCGAGACTGTGATTCTCCACGGGCGTAGAAAGCTTCATCTTGCTCCTGAGGAGCGACTGGTGGTTTCAAACTCCTGACCCCTTGTTTAGCAGCCCAATGGGTAACCCAAGACACCACCAGTGCTCATCCATGGCAATGTTGAAATGGAGGCTCAGAGACATTCAATGACTTATCAAGGGGCCCTAACACTCAAATGGATGAAACAGGATTTTAATTCAATGCTTTTCTGGCTTCAATTAACAGCATTTTCACGAGGCACCGCCCAGCTGCGCATCCTATACATCCTCCCATTCACGGGATTCTCCTCCAGGAACTATGAGAAGGGCATGTGACCAGCTCCAAACCTGGAAGCCAGATCTTCACAGTGTAGAAGAGGGGGAGTCAGGGGGTCTGAGATGAATCCGAGCCCTGTGAGTTGAAGAGCTCATAGGAGCCAGTCCTTTGTTGTCCCAAAGCAGAGGGGAGCATGGTTTTGAGCTAAACAGCTGAAGTCAAGAGTCCGACATCTCTGCCGGTACTGTCCAATAGAACTTCCAGTAACACCTCTATATCCAGGTTGTCCACAAACAGCCGCCACCAGCGACAGGTGGCTACTGAACCCTTGACACAGGCCAAGTGTGGCTAAGCTATTACATGGCCTCCGTCTTCTGGCCAAGGAAACTGAGGTGCAGTCACAGGGCTTGCTGTGGTTGCACAGTTGGCAAACGGGGTTACTGGAACTTGAACTATCTTGTTTGCCCTCCCTCAGCCTCCCCCAGCCCCACTCCGCCCCCGCCCCCTCCCCCCAACAGCAGTAGCTCCATGTCCCACTCCCTCCTGAGGGTCTGTGCACACTTCTGGACACCGACAGGGGACTTCGTGGTGTCTGCCTTTGCACAGGGGTCTCCAATCCTGCCCACGTCCACCTGGACCCAACTTTAGAAGCCACCTGTGTTGTCTTACTGATAACAGTATTTGCCCTTCCAATGGGAGGACCATAAAAGGCGGCTTTCAAAGTCACTGCCACAGAAATGTCAACATGAGGAGGAGGACAGTCACGGTTTCTGTTGCCTCTGGTCACTTCAAAGGCTACTGGTCCAGGGACATACACTTTAAATTTGCTTGAACCACCAATGTTCTGGTACCTTTGTGTGTTTCTTACCTTCACTGGGCTTTATTTTTATTATCAGGATAATTGATTTTCAAAGAATCTTCTATCCTTAATATGCTAAATGCTTTCCAGTCGGGAGCCTGGGAGGCAGTACACGAAGGCACAATTTACTGACCGTTTACTGCGTGTGGCAACCTTCAGAATAAAACCACGCCAAGCCTGAACCTGGACTAAACAGCAACAAAACCCTCCAACAATGGCCTCCTCAAAGCAGTAAAGTTATTCATTAATATCTCTTGAAGTGAGTCTGTGATTTTTGTAACACCTGGAAAGGCCCCAGCTCCCCGACTGAAATGACCCTTTTTAGCACTATGATTCTGCAGCCTTCAGGTGTTCAGACAAATTGCTTGCACTCAAGAACACAGGGCAATTTTCTCAACTTTTGAAATTCTTTCTCCCTTCCCCCCACTTGCTGGCATTTTCTCCATTGCTTGTAACTGAAACCACAAATAAAGCTTTAGCCTCTGGCTGTGAGGAGCAGGGCAGCGCTGCCAAGAACAGCATGGCTCACGCAGCCTTTTTCCTGCCACTCTGAAAACCAGCTCTCCAGAGGGCGGCAGAGCACACTCCCCTCCCCCGCCCCCCTCTTCTTTACTGATAGAAAAATATATTGCCTTTCCTATGGGCTGGGGGAAGGGGGAAAATTGGTGTTGATGGGTGGCGGACGGAGAGAGATGGGCTGCTTGAGGTCAACCAGAAAGATTCCCAGGTTCTCCAGATTAGCCCCTAGTACTGGCTTGCACACAGAACTCTGCACATATAGATGCTTGGTGCATGTTGTGGTTGAGGAAATGAGTTTTTACAAGCACTTTTTCCCAATATGGTCCAAGTCCTCATTTTTTTTAGCTCAGGAATCAGACTCCAAGAGGCTGGCCAACAACTTTGTGTCACACACATCATTACCTGGTATGACAGATGTTTGAATCCAGGTTGGTTCCAGATTGGGCCCCCAAACCCAGGCTCAATCTGTATCTTCCTCTTAGCCAACCAGGCCAAATAAACACTGTGTTCTGGGCCCACAAGCAAAGCTGAGGCTTAATGAACAAGGCTTGTGGGACTAGTGTGTCTGTTCTCCCCCTGCTGTCTCCCACAAATTCCAAAATTATCTCTGTGGGAATGACACACCGACATGACAGCTCAGCCCTCTTCACAGCTGTCTGCTGGACATAATTGCCTGGATTTATCCTTTGTTTGTTGAACAGCAAATGGCCCATAGTGGGTTCTCCTTGTCATTGTGGTTGCTAGGGACTACTGAGTTGATTTCAACCTGGAGTGACCTTATTTACAACAGAAAAAAGATTGCCTGATTCTGCTGCGTCTTCACATCTTTCCTACATTGGTGCCCAAAGCTGCAGCCACTGTGTCACCCTACTTGTTCTCTGACTTTCTTTCTTCACCAAGCATGATGTTCTTTTCAGGAGCTGGTCTCTACAAAGTCTTACCATCCTTTCTTTTAAGGAGCATTCTGGCTTTCCTTCTTCCAGGACTTGATCCACAATCAGTGCTCATGGAAGCAGTAGTCAAGAGGAAAAAAATCCACTTTGTACTGGGTAAATCTGCTGCACAAGACCCCTTCAGAGAATTGAAAAGCAAGGATGTTACATTGAGGACTAAGGTATACCTGACCTAAGTCATGGTATTTCCAATCCCCTCATATGCATGTGAAAGTTGGACATTGAATAAGGAAGATGGAAGAAGAATTGATGTGCTTGAGTTGTGGTTCTGGTGAAGAATTTTGACAGTGCCATACACTGCTATAAAGGAAAACAAATTTATTTTGGAAGAAGTACAATGAGAGCACTACCTAGAGGCAAGGATGGCGAGAATTCATCTCACGTACATTGGACATATTGTCAGGAGAAACCAATCTCTAGAGAAGGACATCATGCTTGGTAAAGTGAGGGGCATTGAAAGAGAGGAAGACCTTCCATGAGATGGACAGACAGAGTAGCTGCAGTAATGGACTAAAGTAGAGGAAGAGTTGTGAGAATGGCCCCGGACTGGGCAGTGATTTATTCTGCTGGGCATAGGCAGGGACTGAGTGGGTGGCACCCAACAGCAACAAGCACCTGATCTGCTGGATTGTTTGCTTGGGCTAAGGACACAGTCCTCTCCAAGCTCTCAAGGTTAAAGCTTCATAGTACCCTAGGACATTCCTTTTCTCAATAGACTCTCCTCACAATTAATCACTACATTCTTTGAATTTGACCTCTGACTTATCTTTTATGACTATCCCCTCCTCTCCAAGTCTGAACTCGTGAACTTCTTGCCTTGATTATCTAAGACTGTATTAGTTACAATTTGAACTTACTTAGAGAAAGGGGGGATTTATCAGGTGTTAGAGGGGACATGGAAGCAGGAGTCAAGAAATCAAATGACATATTGCATGGGGTAAATTTTCTGACACATGTTGAAGAACAAGGATGTCATTTTTTAAATTAAAATTTTATTTTATTAAATTTTATTTTATTTAGGGGATTTTACAGCTCATATCACTATCCATACATATATCCCTTTTGTCAACACATCTTGTACATATGTTGTCATCATCTTTTTCAAAACGTTTTCTTTCTACTTGAGCCCCTGGCATCAGCTCCTCATTTTGCCCCCTTCCTCCCCCATGCCCCACTGATAATTTATAAATTATTCTTTTCTCCCCCCATGTCTTACACAGACTGTTGTCTCATTTCACCTACTTTTCTGCTACGCATCACCCTGGGATGGGGGCCATATGTCGATAATTGTATATGGTTTCCCCTAACCCAGCCCCCCTACTTTTACCCTCCTAGTATCAATACCCCCCTTATTGGTCTTGAGGAGTTTATCTGTGCTGGATTCCCTGTGTTGCAAGCTCTTATCTGTACTAGTGTACATGTCCTGGTCTAGCCAGATTTGTAAGATAGAATTGGGGTCATGGTAGTGTGTGGGTGGGTGGGGCATTAAAGAAACAAAGGAAGGTTGTGTGCTTCATTGGTGCTATACTGCACCCTGACTGGCTCGTCTCTTCCTTGTGGCTTTTCTGACAGGAAGTGTCCAATTGACTACTAATGGGCTTTGGGGTCTCCACTCTGCCTTACCCCTCATTCCCATTGATATGCCATTTGTTTGTTTGTTTTGTTTTGGATATTTGATGCCTGATACCTGATCCCATCAACCTCATGATCACACAGGCTGGCGTGCTTCTTTTATGTGGACTTTGTTGCTTCTGAGCTAGATGGCTGCTTGTTTATCTTCAAGCCTTTAAGACTCCAGACACTATATCTTTTGATAGCTGCACACCATCAGCTTTCTTCACCACATTTGCTTATGCACCCGCTTTGTCTTCGGTGATCCTGTCAGGAAAAGGGATGTCATTTTGAAGACCAACAGGTTGCCTGACTCAAGCCATTGTGTTCTCACTTGCCTCATATGCATATGAAAGTTGGGTATTGAATAAGGAAGACTGAAGAGGAATCAATGCACTTGAATTATGATTCAGGCAAGGAATGTTGAAAGTACTGTGACCTACCAAAAGAACAAATTAATCTGTCTTGGAAGAAGTCTGGCCAGAATTCTCCTGGAAGAGAGCGTAGTGAGAACATCTTACATACTTGGGCCATTTTATGAGGAGAAACCAGTCCCAGGAAACGGATATTGTGCTTAGTAATGCAGAGGGGCAGTTAAAAAGAGGAAGACTGTTGTGATGAGATGGATTGACATAGTGGCTACAACAGTGGGCTCAAAACTAGCCATTTTGAAGATGGCACAGGACCAGGTAATGGTTCATGATGCTGTACAGGGGAGGGCCACTGTGAGACGGAATGAATGACGGCACCTACCTACAACAAAGTGGAGACAACAGAAGTCGATGAGGAATCAGATGGCCAAGCCTCTGGATGGTCAGCGGTGACCAGAACAGGGACTGTTGCCGACAGCCCTCTTTCTTATCCAATTCCTTTTTCTGAGTCCATGGGTGTGCTCATTTGTTCTCTCTGAAAAGGTTCCCTCTGTGCACGGTCATAGAAGCCTTTAGTCCCAAACTCCCAGAGGTGCAACATTAGGACCAGAGGAGAAAAACAATGTATTTCCCATGTGATCCCATAGGATAAATAATCCTAGTTAAGGATTCTTCTGTCTACTATGGCACACGTGCCCATGTGGAGTCATTCCCCGGTAACAGCAGCTCAGAGAGTGACTCTCTGTGAGTTAGAAAAGGATTCATTTTCCCCAGGGTTCATGGGAATTCCCCCCAGTTGCTCCCTGCTGGACAACCCCGGGCAGTGTAAAGCCTATTCAACCGTATCTGGTGGCCCGGGAGGACAGAGGATGGGTACTCTCATTAGTTCAGTTGGAGGGAGATCTTCATGCCCTGCCTGTCGCTGTTGCTAGAAAGTCAGGGTGACTTTTCATTTGGGTCACGTGGTTGGAGTGGAGAGGGGGTTGTGGGAGGAGTGTCTCCTCCAAGGACAGGAGGCGGTACTCCGTGGGTCTCAGGAGGGTAGTCTGAGCGGCAATTGGTCACTGCAGCTTCCCAACAGACCTCTTTTTCATTCTCTTCACTCCTACCAGGTTTTATCACTAGTTCAGTTGCTCTGGTCCAAAGCTATTGTGGCTAGTAGATTTTGACTCCTGGCTACCCCATGTGTGGCAGATTAGAACTGGGATCCGCAGTGTTTTCAATGACAGATATTTTGGGAAGAAGATTGCCGGCCTTTTTTCCTAAGGCACCTCTGGGGAGACTCAAACTTTCAGCGTTCCAGTTAGAGACCAAGCATGTTAAATGTTTAGATCACTGGGACATCCTTTGCATTTCCTTCTACTCTGCTCTCATCTCCTGATTGTGTCTCAATATGCTGTGTCCAGCTCTTCACTTTCCCTGCTGTCTCCTCGGCTAAGCAACTATTTTATCTTGTTCAGACCCTTTCTTTCTCTTTATTCATTTTCATTTTTTTAAAATTCATTTTATTTGGGGCCTTTTCAGCTCTTATAACATTCCATATATCAATTTTATCAAGCATATTTGTACATATGTTGCCATCATCATTTCCAAAGCATTTTCTACTTGAACCCTTGGTGTAAGTTCCTCTTTTTACCCCTCCCTCCCCCACTCTCCCGCCTTCTTGAATCCTTGATCAATTATGTATTTTTATGATTATTTTGCATCTTACACTGTCTGTTCTCTCTATTTACCCACATTTCTGTTATTTATCCCCTTTGGAGGTGGGGGGTAGGGGGTTATGTATCCAACCTTGTGATTGGATTCCTTCTTTCTCTCCCTTCTCCCTCCCCAACCATTCCCCTACCCTCATGATTGTTCAGAAGCTTTCAATGGCTTCCCAACAAAAGTGACTCTGGATTCATTCCCTCCTCTGTAACGCGACTCCACTGCTCTTGCCATCACTATTGCTCAGCCCTTCCAGTCAAGCTTGATCTGTGGGCCATTAGCCAACATGATGCCGGGAGAGGCCTGCAAGGTGCTGTGTTTCAGGGCTTGTCCTCTTTTGCTATTGTGGTTGCCTGCAAGCAGTTTGTTGGGAAGAGACAAATGGTCCCATCATCCCTTTGGCTCCAGTCAACTGCAGGCACCAAACACTAGACAAGTGAGTAACCCGGAGCAGGTGTAGAACTGCCCACTTGACTCACAGACTCATGAGCAACAATAAAATGGTGACATTATGCTGAGTGGTGTCAGCCTATCACAAATGGGCAAATCTTGAACAATTGCACTTATATGAAATGTCCAGAATAGGCAAATAGAGAGAGGCCAGAGTTTATTTGTAGTTGCTAAGGAGGGGCCAGCGGGAGGGGTGAAGAAGGCACATCCCTTCGGGGGCATGAATTTCTGTTAAGGAGGATGGAGAAATTTGGAAATGACTAAAGATGATGTTATGCAGCATCATGAATATAATGCCATCACGGTTTCGTGTGAAGTGCTGAGATGGGGAAGGTTTTTATTTCCTGTATGTTTGCCACAATGAAATAAAATAAAAGGTTGTTGTTTTAATCTGCTAAGGATTGGAGTGGTTGATTACAGAGCAAGACCCTCAGATCTTGACCTCCGGGTCTTTGTTTCTTCAACCTTTTCCGTCTCCAGTGTATTTGTCTTCATATTCATCTTGTTATTTTCCTAAGAATGCAAACTATATTATATCCTACATTGCCCTGTCTATCCCATTTCATCACCAAGCAGTCCTGGTGATTCAATGGGTCAGTGTGGTAGTTATATACTCTGTTGTCAATTTGAGACTTAAGAGTGAAGAGGTGGAGTCTAGCCTGTCAATCAAGTCACAGTTTGATGACCTCATTTGGAGGTGCCACAGAGATAAATAGCTTGTTGGAGATGAGACACAGGCTCATTCCGTGCGAGCATGCTTGCCGACAAGAATCATGGACCTATGCTAAAGCCCTGGAGCTGAAGGAGCCAGATGGAGACCCCTGCCCGTGCTGAGATGCCTCTACCAGCACTGGATCCACAAGACTTTCCACCCATGGGCCTGTGATCTTCCTGCACTTGGTATCATTGTATGTGTTTGATGAGTCTGAAGAGGAATCTATAGGCTGGGATTGGACATATGGGCTAATATCAGACTTTTGGACTTGATCTGGACTGGGCTGAGATGTTTTCTCAATATTTAATTGCTCTTTTATTTAAAACGCTTTCTTACACACATATGAATGTCCATGAATTTGTTTCTCTAGTCTACCCAGACTAACACAGTAAGCATGGGATTGCTATTAAGTGTGGTGGGTCAACACTTAATAGCAGGATTTGATGAGAGAAGTTCCATTCTGTCCCAGGGGGTTGTGAAGAGTCAGAATCAACTCGGCAGCGCACAGCCCAACAACACAGCATTGCAAACGAAACAGTGGAAAGCATATGGAATATATTAAAGGACACTCCCCAGGATCAGGGCCCCGATTATCCGCTGGCTTGTCCTGCCTCCAACCCACACCATCTATTTTCCAGACACATGAATCTATTTTGCTGTACCACTAAGACAAAATGTACTTGTCTGCTGGAATGAGACGATTTTCTGTGTCCTTTACCACAGCACTGTTTTCCGTGTAGGCGTTCCTTCTCCAGACCCTCCTCTGATGCCCTGGGCTCCAGGACCCTCCGTTCTTCCCCCTGTTTTTGTCTCATTGATTTCCTATCTGTCCTCCTCTCCAGGTTAGAAATCTCTTAAAGATAGGAACTTGATGAATTTCTTCTTTCTAACTGCTCCCATACCACTTGATAGTGTCTGCAATATACAGAATGCTCAGTTATGACATATTTTAACAAGCATCCGGCGTGGAGAGAGGTGAGAATGGCTTGTGGAAGCATTGGGAGCAAAAGCTGAATTGACCTCCTCTTGGCCTGGTTATGGAGAACGAGCTGGTCTATGCATCTGAGCTGTGTGCAGAAGTGGAGTCACCATAAACTTCAAACTTGTCCTCATCTCTATTTCTTCGTAGAGACTAGTCTTTCTTCCTGGGATCCCTTCTTCCCCCAGGGACTCCCCAGCTCCCTCCCCCCATCCCCTGAGCCTTTTTTCTCCTGACCTCTCGTGACATCATCACTCTTCGTCCATTGAGCTGGGAGCCCTGGAGAGGTAGTAGACAGTGAGCTGCAGCCTGAGCATAAGATGCCCTTATCCAACTTGCCCAGACACCTGGGATTCACATCCCCTGGAGCAGCTTCCTCTGCTGCTTCTAGGCCTTGATATATCAGTCTGAGAGTCTGAGGGGCTTGTACATGGGGAGACTCAAGGTGAGACATCCACCTGACAGTGGGGTAAGCCAGAGAGAACTCCCTGTCTGTTTGTGAGCCAACAACAGTTGGACTGGAAGTCAACAAGGGAAATGGAAAGGGAGAGACCCAGCCTCCACGGAGGTTCACACCCTGGGCCCTGGGCCAGTGTGAACAAAGTTTTCCGGGTAAGGATTTCCCTTTGTAGAATGGGAATAGGAGCTGAGGGCGAGGAGAGAGAGCACTAACTGTGCTTCCAAAGAGTTTCCCTTTGACCTTGGCTGCTTTTTAAGCTTTGCAGAAACCCTTGAAGAGCGTGTGACTGTGTGTAGATGTGTGTGCACGCACACCCCCACACACACTTTTATTCGATCTCCAATTTGCAGATGAAGAAAATCAAGCCAGCGGCCATTCTCCAAGAACACAGAGTGGAGAAGAGAGGGGGAGTGAGTGCGGCCCAGAGTGACAAGATTGCAGTTCACGGTAGCCAGCCTCCTGCACACAGCTCAGATGCATAGACCGACTCCTTCTCCACCACCAGGCCATGAGGTCGATTCCACTGTGGTGCCCAGTGCTTCGGTGAACCATGCTTACCTCTCCCCATTCCGGGAGCTCATTAAAGACTTCCCGATGGAGCATCCCTGAGGTTTAAAAAGTCATAAGGTGACTTAGGAAGTATGGAGGATTCAGAAAGATTCAAGAACCAAAGAGAAACCTTGTCTCTATTCCATGCTGTCTCTTCTCCAGTCCAGCCTCCATGCCCATGCCAGGTGTCCACCCCCAGTGCAGTGGCTCCCAGTGGCTGCCGCAGGCGTGATTTATCCCATGCAGTGTCTCCCCTGCCTCTGCCGTCGTGCTTCCTGCCCGTGCCAAAGGAGCGAGCTGGCTGGCCACATGACTCTTTGGGGTGTTTGTCCTTTGACACACGCTGTTTCTTCTGCCGGGGAGAACATCCAGGGGAGCCTCACGGGCCAGGTGACATGGTATGACAGGTGTGGAAACACAATAAAGAAAGCAGGAGGATGTTCACCCAGGAGACAGTGATAGAGAAGGTGAGCCAAGATGGCGTTTTTATTATTACATTTTTATGTACCATTTCCCCAAGTGACCAAAAACACCAGCCCTGTCTTCCGCTAACAAAACTAGCAAGTGCCTGTATGGAGGAGGCCCTGGCCATGCTTGGTCAATGTCTGGGAGGGCCCAAAGGAGGGCCAGGGAGAAGCCAATGATGCTTCCCTCTTAAGGGACTTCTCTTCTTGGGCTGCTGAGGGTGTCAAGAGCTCAGTTGTGGGGAAGAGGAGGAGGAGGGGGGAGGATGACAGGGGCAGGAGGAGGAGGAAGTGGAGGAGGGGTAAAGAAAAGGAGGAAGGGAAGTGGGAAACAGGCAGGAGAAGGGGAGGGGACTTGGAGGAGGAAGAGGATGCTGCCTCTCCTTGAACCTCCTTGGGAGGAATCTCACAGCTGCTGGAGGAGAAGTGCAGCCTGACCACTAGACAGGAGAGAGGAGGGAGAGCTTTTCCTCTGGGGAGCCCCGAGGGCTTGCAATGACCACGCCCACATCCGGTGGGGGATGGGTGGCCTGGACTCAGCTTCCCATCCAGTCCTGCCAGCCTGTGACCAGTTTGCCGAGGCAGATTCAGCTGCTCAGGGTCTGGGTGGCACGTCTGGGGCCAGGGAGGCTCGGTTACAGATGTGCAGCCTGCCCCGGAGACTACCCCATGGTGACGCAGAGCACGGTGTTTCCACATTCTCCAAAGACCCCTGGACCACAGAGGGAAAGGACTTGAGGCTAGGGAAGAAAGAATAAATCACTTTTTAAAAAATGTTGGCATGTTATTTGGTGGCTAATTTTAATACATTATTTGACAGTCGGGTTTTCTAATATTTTGAAATTTTAACCTTAGTCACGACGATTCATCACGCACTGATTTTACTCACACAGATCCAGAGCAGTTTTCTCACTCAGGGCCATTTCTATACCTGCAGTTGAGGTGGAGCTTGATGCCCAATATAGAGATGATTTCAGGACGTTTGAAGAGGATTTTGGCTGAAAATACTTATCGTTTACCAAGGGCTCCCAGTGTCTCTGTATTGGGCCTGGTAGGGGAACATGCCAGTGTTAGTTTGCTAGCACTACAGGGGAAATTGTTGCTGGCACCACATAGATCTTGGCTCAAAGCAGAGGATACCAGAAAGATGTCTACTTGCGTTATCATTGACTATGCAGAGGTTTTCCACTCTGTGGCCCACAACAAACTGTGGATAACGCTGAGAAGCGTGCTCATTGAGCTCATGCAGGACTTGTACATGGCTCAAGAGGCAGTTGTGTGAACAAGACGAGGGGAAAGTGCACAGTTTCATATCAAGAAAGGAGTGTGTCAGGGTTGCATCTTCTCACCATTTGTATGCTGAGCCAATTATCAGGGCAGCGGGGTTATATGAAGAAGAGTGTGGCATCAGGATTGGAGGAAGGCTTATTAACAACCTGCGGTATGCAGATGGCACAACTTGCTTGCTGAAAGCGAGGAGGAATTGAAGTACTTGCTCATGAAGGTCCATGACTGCTAAAAGGACAAACTGATTTTGTCTTGAAAGAAGTAAGGCCAGCGTGCTCCTTAGAGGCACGGATGGTAAGACTTCCTCTTATGTACTTTGGATGAGGAGAGGCCAGTCTCTGAAGAAGGACATCATGACTGGTAAAGCGGAGGGCAGTGAAAGAAAGGAAGGGCCTGAAAGATGGTTTGATGCTCACTGGGCCCTTTGTCAGTGTCAAGGGTGGCTGCCTCAGCCTGCTCTTACACATTAAAGGTGGCACATTGGCTCCTGATCCTTATCTTGCTTTAAAAGTAGACAACAGGACAAGGAGGTGAGAATATTCTAGAGAATGGAAATAACCCAGACAAACCCAAATCCTCTGCCATTCAGTTGAATCTGACTCATTCACAATGACCCTGTAGCACAGAGCAAAACTGCTCCTGAGGGTGACCGAAGCCATAGAGGGCTATGGGAGGAGACAGCCTCATTTTTCTGCCTTGGAGTGCCTAGTGAGTTTGACCCATCAACCTTCCAGTTAGCAGCCAAATGCTTTATGCACTGTACCATCAGGGCTCTTTAGAGAAGGGTAATAGGCTTCCTATATCTGACCCTGGTGGTGTAGTGTCAGCAGTTCCAAACAATTAGCTGATTCATAAGAGAAAGATGCAGCTTTCCACTCTCATAAAGAGTTACCATCTCAGTAACCCACAGGGGAAGTTCTACTCCGATCTCCAGGGTTGGGCTGCTATGAGTCAGAATTGACTCGGTGGCAGTGAGCTTTCTGAGTGAGGGAAGTCCGGCCTGATCAGGGTTGGCGAACTGGGAATCTGGAGCCATATGCAGCTCTTTCGGTACATGCATGTGGTTGTGAAGTAAAATAGGGAGAAAAAAGTTAAAGAATACTATTTAGAAAATTGTGAATCCATTTGTTTGTAAAAATATATTTATGGCTCTCCATTAATCTTTCAATTGTGAGGGACAGGATTGACTCTTTTGTCTTAAAAGTTTGCTGAACCCTGGCCTAGATTTAGAAAAAATTCCCAGGGAAGTAAACATTCCCCCCCCCCCCCATTTATAAAAAGGACATGAAAAAGAGGGTGTTTGGGGGCTCAAAGATGAAAAATGAAGCCATGTTAGTCTAGTGATGAAAGCATTCAGGGGTTAATGGATAGGTTGGCAGTTGCAACTTACCAGCTTGTTCTGTGAAAGACAGATGTGGCAATTTGCTTCTATAAAATTTTATAGATTTCAGAACCCTTTGGGGGCAGTTCTACTCTGTCCTGCAGGGTCACTCTGAGTCCTGCAGGGTCACTCTGAGTCAGAAAGAGAAAAGAATGCTGAGGTACTTTGGCAGTTAGATAATCTCCAGTCAACTTGAGCAAAGGGGTGGAGTCTGGCCTGTCAATCAGGTCATAGCCAATGAGGCCCCTATGTGGGCATGGCCTTCTCCTGAGGACTCTAGGATTCTTCCCCGGAGGTGGGACACACATTTTCTCTGCTTCATCTTCCTGTTGACAAGCCACATGGAGCCATGCTGATGGCAGCAAGAGGCCTGGAGATGCGTCCAGTACCACGGAATCCACAAGACTTTCCACCCACAGACCTGTGCTCCTCCTGTATTCAGGATCATTGCATGTGCTGCACGAGTCTGAAGAGGAATTTAAAAACTGGTGTCAGATATATAGGCTAATATCGGACTTATGGACTTGATCTGGACTGTGCTGGGATGTTTTCCCAGTAATACAAGTACTCTTTGAATAAAACTCTCTTTTATACACATATGAGTGTCTCTGGATGTGTTTCTCTAGTCAACCCAGACTAGCACAGCTATGAAATGAAAGAGCAGATGCTTAAGAGTACCTGCTCTGGGCCAGACACCGTGTGAGATGCTCCTATCCCTGGCTTCCAGCATGACATGCCCACCATGTGACAAGGACTCTGAGTCTTCCCACTACTAACTAACAGCAGAGTCACTACCATGCCTGAGAAAAAGGTGCAATTATCCTCAATTGATCAATGAGTATGCTGGAATGTTCAGTCAGTATTACACACACACACACACACACACAGCACACCAATACAAAGACGAGCTTCTGCTGAGTAGATTCTCACCCAGGGCTGCCCCATGTTTGTCAGAGTAGAACTGTGCTTCATGGGATTTTCAATGGCTGATTTTTCTCAAGTAGCTTGCCAGGCCTTTCTGCCAAGGCATCTGTGGGCAGACTTGTACCACTGTGTTAGGCCAGGTTGTCCAGACAAGCAATCCAGGGGCACCCGTCTTCGTATGAGAAAGAGCTTTCTATCAAGAAGTAATTCTATTTCCCAGCCCAGGCCAACTAAAGTCCATAAGTCAGGATGACACTAGTCCATCAGGCCCTCTTCAGACTCCATGTAGCTACAGGCCAGTGAGGCAGGAAGCAGGACAATCCCAGGCCAGTGGGTACAGAATCGCATAGATCCAAGTTTGGTGGAAGCATCGCAGGATGCCAGCATCTCTCAGGATTGCACTGCTCACATGGAGCCACCCCTGGGGGCAGGCACTGAGTCCCAGTGAAGTCCCAGAGAGGGGGAAGGTGGAGTCGCTGAGAGAGGGGCAGTTCCCAGAGTCTCTCATTCTCAAACAAAAGTCCACACCCCCAAGGAAGCATCAACAAACGACTTGATTGGCAGGTTTGACTCCACCCCTAGCCAGGAATGCCTCTCTGACATCAAATCCTCCAACTCCCACAACCACTGACCTTTTGCTCAGAGTCCCAGAGTGTTAGCCCTTTGCACCCTCAAAGTCCTACTGAACGATGCACATGGACCCAGTTGCCACGCAGTCGATTCAGCCCCATGGCATCTTTTCTACCAAGGCACCTCTGGGTGGATCCCAGCCTCCAGCCTTTTAATTTAGCAGCCAAGAGCTTGACCTTTGGTCCCACACCATGAATGATAGAGCCCCAGGATCAAACCCTCCTCATGTGACAGCTGTACCAACAGGCGGCAGAGGTTAAGCAACTTGTCACAGGCAGGAGCATTTGGCATGTGCCAAGACTTGGAGGCAGAACTGCCCTAGTCTACGGCCTTTCCACTCACCCACCAAGCCTCTCCTTTGTCTCAGGCTTTCGTTTTTGGGCAGGCAGGCTCCCCGTCAATCACTTCGAGGGAGAAATGCCCATCTTCAGGATTTCCAGTCCAGCTTTAGCTGTCACGGCCACGTCCTCCACTGTCGCAGCTGTCTGTGTTTCTCCCGTGCCAGGCCACGCTCAGACACCCCGGGAAGCTTTCAGAGCGAGGGTCTACAGTGGGGACAAGTGTACTCCCTGGGCAGTAATGACAGAGCACATGTTGTCAGAGACGTAGGAAAGGGCAGTTGGAGGAAAGGAGGGCCGGAGGCCAGTGTCCCTCCGTCAGGAGAAGGCAGACTCAAAACGGCCGCCTCGTAAACACTGCAGTCAGCTCTAAAAATACGCCAGCCCCAGACAGGGCCAGCGGCCCTCACTAGGGTCTCCTGCACAGCTTCCTGGGGCTGATGCTCATTTCCTGAAAGGTCAAGGGGATGGGAAGACAGTTCCCCTATGAAGAGCGGCATTTCCTTCGCAAGGGAAGTATAACTCGATTTCCTTCCTCTGCAAAATAGAAGGACGCTGTTGGTTTTAGCAGCAACAACAAAAACAAATGAACATTGACACGCCACCACACATAAATAAAACAAAACAAAACACTGCTCTCCTCCCTTTCCCCGGTTGGTCCTTGCTCTGTAAACTTAGGGCTGAGCCTAATTTAGGCTAAAGGATCCCATCTGCATTCATGGTCTGATTCGGGGATCCTGGCGGGGACTCCAGAGCTGGAATCTCCAGCTGTTCTCTGCATTAGGTGAGTGACCTATGACTCAGCCACTCCATGCCTCAGTTTCCACACGTTTAAAAAGGGTTAGTAATAGTGTGTGCTTCACTAGGGTGTGGGAGCATGAAATGAGATGCTGTATGCAAAGCCTTTAGCATAGTGCCCCTCGTATGGGATATGGGAGACTAGAAGGATTTCCTGAATTCTATCAAATGACCTAGTAGCTCAAGAGGATGTTCGGTGGGGGGAGGGGGGGAGGGGAAGAGGACAGTGTGGAGGACACAATGTAAGAAAAGGGATTGAGATATGACAAAATAACAATCTATAAATTATCAAGGGCTCATGAGGGAGGGGGAGCGAGGAGGGAGAGAGAAAAAAAGAGACCTGATGCAAAGGGCTTAAGTGGAGAGCAAATGCTTTGAAAATGATTAGGGCAAAGAATGTACAGATGTGCTTTATACAATTGATGTATGTATATGTATGGATTGTGATAAGAGTTGTATGAGTCCCTAATAAAATGTAAAAAAAAAAAAGGAAAGAAAAGGGATGGAAACTCAAATTTATTATTTGACAAATGGGGAAACGGAGGCCCAGAGAGCAGAAAGGAACTGGTGCAGGTCAGGCACCGTGTGAGCAACTGTGTGTCGAGTCAGTGTAAGAGACCAGTGTGATGGGACCAGAGGAAAGCCTGGAAAAGCCTCACCCGGTGCCCCTAGGCCGTGGGAGAATGAAAACCTTCCATTGCTGGAGCACCTTAAGGTCCCAAAAGGCTTTCAGAGGTGGGAGACGGGCCTGGCCAGAGGGCAGAGCTCTGCCTTGGCAGACGCTGCACGGGCATTCACTAGGACAGAGTCAAAAGGAGGCTGTCTGGAGGGCTGGGTGCTGTGGCCTCCGGTTTCTGTAGACCACACTGTTGAAGCCAGGGTCCACAGGAAGAGGGACAGGCAGAATTCAAAAACACAGTTGCCACTGAGGTGATGCCAACACATGGTGATACTCGTGTGTATCAGAGTATGTGGCAGTTACATAATTTTATGTCAACTTGACGATAGATAAAAGTGTAGGGGTGGCATTCAACCGGTCAATCAGGTCACAGCCAGATTGGGCCTCCTTGTGGGCATGACCTTCTCATAAGGAGGGTCCTGGGACCCTCCTTTTCTCTCTCGGCGTTTGCCTTCCTGTGGGCGGACCCTGATTGCTGCCAGAGCTCCCGCCATTGGATCCATACCACTTTGCACGCCCCGGCCTGTGATCTTCCTGCATTCTGCATCACTTCATGTGGCTGCGTGAGTCTGCAAAGGGACTAATGGACTAGTATCCGACTTGTAGCCTTGAATTGGACTGGGCTGAGGTGTTTTCTTGATATGCAATTACTTCTTGATATCAAACTCTTTCTTACACATATGTGACTGTCACTGGATTTGTTTCTCGATCAACCAGACTAACCCAGAACTGTGCTACCCCTAGGTTTGTCATAGCTGATCTGGGTAGTGTTCTTTGGAATGTCTTTTCTTCCCAAGAGCCTCCAGTCCAGCAGTTAGCTACTAAGTCAGCTGCACTGCCCCACTAGTCCAGGAAGAGAGCCTCAAGAAGAAGGGCTTACCTCTCTGCCGTCCAATTTGGAAGCCATAGATTTTGAGTACATCAGATATGGCCAATCCTGATTTCAAAGACTTCCTTTAAAAAAGACAACATTAAATATCTCCATATATTTTAATCATTTACATGTTGAAATTATATATGTATTTAAAAACCCACTGGCATTGAGTTATTTCCAACTATATAAAGGGTCACAAGGCTGTCAACCTTTACAGGAGCAGACAGCCTGTCTTTATTCTAGGGAGTGGTGGTTTTGAACTGCCAACCGTGAGGTTAGCAGGCCAATGCTTATGCAGCAGACCCACCAAGGTTCCATACATCAAGTTCAGTAACACAGATTGTTACAATTCCACCTATATAACTTTTTTTCTTGTGGTCCCTGGAGGATTAAAATTCACGGGTGTATTTCTGTTGGTCACATTGCCCTACCCACTGAGTTTGTGCAACAAGTGAGCAGACTGGCTTGCCAGGTAATGAGCCTCCTGTCCTTGGAGGTCTCCAACCAAAGTCATTGCTAACGGACTGTTGTTAAAGATATGTTCTGTGATCCTTCCATCTCAGATTCACTAGTGATTCCCGGTATTCTGTGGACTCTTGTGTCTTAGATTATGAATAGATGACAAAGAAAATAAAGTTTGGTGGTCAGATTAGTACAAAACTTTATTGGTTGGAAAAGTTAACTTATTTTATGCCAAGACTTCTTGGTGCATACTAGACATGAAGGTGCATTGTGAATCTTCATGGGATGCCGTCTTCTCCATGTTACCTTGATCACAGAGTCTGCTTTTCATGGAACGTGCTAAGGAAATCATGTCTTACATTCCTTCCTTGAGAATTCCTATTTCCAACAGTTGCCAAAAGAGTATGGCTTGTGCTGACAGACAGAAATGAATTCAAACAAACAAAATCCAACAAAACGAAAAGAAATGAATCCAAATCCTAGCCTTTCTCTACATGGTGGAGGTGGCACGGGTGGTGGGGGGAGTGGGGAGGGTCCCTATCCAGCTTGGGCTTGTTGCTTCACCTTCATTGACTGAAAAGAAGAGGACAAATATTCACTACTCCGTGCAGCTTTGAAGTTTACATTTAACGCACACAGGAAACAGCCCAGTGTCAGGTCTGGTGCACAGGACGTGTTCCGTAAACGAACTATCTTCACAACTAGGGCCACACAGAAAGTCAGTGGGATTGTGCTAGGCCTCCAAGCTTGATCTGTTTCTTGGATCCTTCCAGTCGACCTCACCTCCCTTGACTAGCAAGAGCAAAGGAGAAATTCGGTTCCTTGCAGGAGCTGGGAAATCCCCACCAGCCTGGTCTGGTTTTATAGGCCAAGATGCTTTTAAACGGGAGACAAATATTTCCGTCTCTCCCTTGGTTGTCTTTACTTGTAGCCTGGCCCCAAAATGCCTTGCCCCAGTTGGGTCTGGCAGGCTCCCTGCTTCTCCCTCCTCCACCCTGGGTTCCTGTTCGCGGAGCGCCCAGGCAGATGGGCTGCCCTTATCAGCGGACTCCAGGCCAGAGGAGAAATCCTCCAGTCACTTGCCTGCCGCCCTCTGCTGGGAGGGCACCCTGGTAAGTAAGCCCTGCAGCCCAGGCAGAGGAGGGGGTGGAGGGGAGGAGGGAACATTAATCCCTGACATTTTGGTGACTGAGCCAGGATGAAAGGACACCAGGCCTGGCCCTTATTGGCCATTTCTGAGAGGCATCCAAGTTGCTTTCCCTGGGTGAGCAGGCTGCCTTTAAATAGCCCTGGGGGCTGGGGCATTCCCAGGGCGCTGCAGCCTTGATCCAGGCCTAATCCCTTGCCCAGCACTGACCTTTCACAGTTTACAGAGCACTTTATCTCCTGGTTCAGTGGCGGCTCACAGAACCCTCCCGAGAAAATTACAGATGAAGCCACTGAGTCTCTGAGGGTGCATGACTCCCTCCAGGCTACACAGCTACCAGGCTGTGGCCCACATATAGGCTGATGTCAAACCCAGAGGTCTGACCATCTCACCACAGCTCCCCGGGGCCCAGCATGGAGCACCGTGCCTGGAGGGGTTTTGGTTTGGGGCTTGGTTGGAAATCTTAACATGGAGGCACTAAGTGTCACCAGGAAGAGGGATCCTCCCCCAGCTGGCGAGATCAGGAAAGGATGCTTGGAACAAAGGTTTGGCATCACTCCAGCTGTAGATCGATAGGTGTCTGCCGGTTTAGGAAGGAGGCAAGATGGAGGGAAGCTTTATGTGGAGAGCATGGAGGGAGGCCTCCCCAGCCACGCCTTTTCTTCTCAATCCAGGGAGGCTGGTGGGTAAAACTTAATGGCTCCAGTCCTCTCTTTTCCTCAGAAAACCCACCACAGGGCCTATTTGGCAGGAAGCTGGTTTTGCTACTCAGATTCCTGTACTTCTCCTTCCCCCACTGTGCGAACCATCCCTTCAGGACCCCTGAGGTTCCTGCCCTCTCAGCTGTCCTAGATTTACCCACAGAACAGAATTGCCAAATCCTTGCTAGATGAGACACTGGCAATGCCAACTTCCATGACCCTGAGGACCCTCATTCTAGACTCTTCCAAATATCCCTATGAGAAGGATGCTTGGGGTACTCCCCTAGGGCGATGGGGTTCTAGATCCCCTGCAGTGCAATTGCCTTCTCCTTTCTCCCCATCTCTTTGACTTAGTTATAAGCATGCAGCAGTTTTGAATGCAAATGTATTAAATCCATTGCGTTAAAGCAATAAGGAATTCCGGCATTGCTGCAAGGCTCTCTACTCACTCATTGGACAGTTTGATCCACTGATATGATTGCTCTTGTTACCCTTTGTGGAATATTCATGTGGGTTTAGGTGATTCTCTTATTTATGCTTTTACACAGGGGATTGGCCCAATGATGTTTTTAAAGATATGAAATTGTGAGTTAGCTCTTTCTGTTTAATTCCTTGGTATGTTTGTTTACTTCAAAGTGTCCCCTACCTTTCCCAAATTCCTTTATGAATTAAATAAGCCAACCAGCCACATAACCACATTCCCGGCTGATAATTCAGCACCGGCACGTAGGCTCAGTTCTGGAGTTGGCCTTCCAGCCTTGGCTGAGCAAACATTAGTCACTAGGAGCAAACGGTGACATTTGAACAGCTGTTCTGAGCAGTCAGAGTCCAGGGCCTGCAGGAGGAGGCGGGGAGAAGAGAACCAATGTGTATTCATTCACTGAATACTGCTCCCTGCCAGGGACTGAGGACTTCACAAAGAACATCTCTTGGTTTTCTGGACAGCTCATTGATGATGGTGCTTCTCTTTTGGGTTCAGATTTATATATTTTAAGATACAACTTGGTCAAACAACATCACCTACCTACCCATCCCATCCATCCATCCATCCATCCATCCATCCATCCATCCATCCATCCATCCACTCATTAATTCAGCCATCACTGAGTCTATTCTGACTCACTTTTATCTCTACATTCTTCCCTCAAACCACAGATTTTACATTGTTTCTTATTAAGTGTCTTCCTAAACTATAATTTCTGGAAGAGCAGAGACTAGATCCTAGACTTTCTCTCAATCTATTGCTGTCAAGTCTGACTCACAGCATCCTATAGGACAGAGGAGAGCTGTCCCACAGGGGCTGCGAGATGACACATTTTGATGGAAGCAGGCATCTTTTTCTCATGATGCCCTTGGTGGGTTCCAGGCAGCAGCATTTAGGTTGCGAGCCGAGCGCTTCTCCACGCTGCGTCAGAGGGCTCCTTCAGTCCAGGTGAGCCAACCCTTGCTCCGCTGTTGGCTTTTGTTTTTGCTTTGTGGGTGATGTGTGCCTTTGTAGATACCCTTCGCTTTAACCTTGAAGAACGCAGATTGGATCCTCCCGAGGCTTGCATGTCTTCTGAGGTACTGCTATGGGAGTAGAACCACCAGTCCTTTGGCTTCAACAGAGTGCAAGGCGAATGAGCAAGCCCGGAGCCTTCAACAGAGAGCAGTGAGGGCTTACTCCTTCGCAGAGATGGTCTTGTCCCCATAGTAAAAAGAAATGGTGTGTGTGTGTGGGGGGGGAGAGGGTATCTAATCTCTGCTCTTATAAGAAATTGTAGTTTAGGAAGATACTTAAATGAGAAAAAAAGCCCTGTAATATCTGGGTTTCATTAGGACGATAGAGATGCAAGTGTATCAGCACTGACTCGGTGGCAGTGAGCGTGGCTTTGGTTTAGGGGCGGTAAAGCAAGGACTCTAAAGGGAAGAGAGCCGAGCATGTCAAAGGGGACTAAGCACGGGGTGTAACAGCAACTCACAAATCGAGTGCCGACTACCTGTCTGTCAGTCGCTGTTGCAAATACCATGCCTCTGATCCGTGCACACAACGGTGAGGAGGGTGCTATTTCTTATTCAGACCACGTGACGGAAGAGGAAAGGTTGGCACGGGGCAGTGGAGTCACTTCCCTCTGATTACATAGCTAGTAAGGAAACCAATCCTGGGCTGCCCATCTCAGAGGCCACTCTGCTCTCAGAGTATTTGGGGCTGCTGCCAGCAGTTCTTGCCAGGGCTGGTGGGCAGTGAGACTGCCGTGTAGGCTGGAGGGGGTTCTCAGGGTCTTTCTGTGTCTGCCCGCTTAGGGGACTTTCTTCACGAAACCGCCACTAGTCTTGATTTCATGGCTCTGGACCTCTTGGGACCCATGAACGTTATAATACTGTGGGGATGCGTGTGTGTTGAGAAGGAACCTCTTACCTTTCTCAGTCATGTGGCCACACTGGGGAATGATACATTAACTTTATTTGCCTTTAACTTGACTTCTCTCTGTCACTATAGGGCTAGCAGGCGTCTTATGCTCTGAGACGCTCTTGCGTGAACGTCAGTATTTAAATCTTGTCAGGTCTCTGCATTTCCTCACTAAACTGCCTAGCCTAGGAAGAAAGAAGCCGTGTCCATCTTCTTCTCCAGAACCACCCAGCATGGTTCTTGGCACACAGTAGGCACACAATGAATATTGTTGGATGACTATCTGGTGAGTGAGCTCTGGGTTATTGGTTAAGAATTTATCTAAAGAGCCAATACATGAATTGTGGTGTAATGAACACCAAATATTTCACAATATGCAGCCGCTGAGAAGGGTGGGGAATAATGGAAGTGTCTCTGGAGATGAAGACTGGATTACTGATCTCAGACAGTGGTTCCAAACGAAGCTGTGTTTGGAGTGTACACCTTACCCAGGCACACCCGCAGGGATTTCAGCTCTGTGGGACGGAGGAGGTGCCTGAAGCTCTAGGACGATTCCGAAGTAGCCAGCTCACAATTGGGAGGGCAAGTTTGAGTCGATTTAAATTATATATATATAATTAATATATCTCTCCAGTGCTTTTAACACTTTGAAGGATCGGACTCCTTATCTCTCAAAGCAGGAAGTCCAACCCATAGTACAAATAACAGCAGGAATAAAAGCAACTACATCGATCTATAGGATCACTCTAAACACACACATATAAAACAAAACAAGCAAAATCCCAAATAAAGACCAGAAAACAGCCGGAGCCAGTCCTTTCCGACTCAGGGAGACGCAGGTGAGTCAGAGGAGAGCTGTACTAGGGAGGATCTTCAGTGGCGGACTGTTTCAGAAGTAGATCACCAGGCCTTGCTTCGGAGGCAGCCCATCTCCGACCTGCTGGGCTCCTTTGAACAATTTTCACTGCCCAAGGATGTCAGAAACTCCCTGTGCCAGAGTCAATTCTGATCATGGCAACCTACAGCACAGGGTGGAAGTGCCCGTGGGTTTCCAGACTAACTCTTTACGGGTGCAGACACCTCATCTTTCGCCTGCTGAGGAGCTGGTGGTTTTGCATTGCTGACCTTAAGGTTAGCAGCCCTTCTCTCCCCCACCCCCACCCCCACTCCCTACCAGCCTAATCGCCTGCCACCAGGGTTCCTAGGGGCATCTCAAACTCCAAACTCAGTGTCAGGGAGTCAAGGCTGACTCATCGGGACCCCTCTGTGGGTTTCAGAGACTGCAACTGTTCACAGGGGTAAAACCTCAGTTTTTCTTCCATGGAGCTGCTGGTGGTTTCAAACCGCCCACCATAGGGATCGCAGCCCCACGAGGAACCACAACCTCACCATGGCTGCATCAGGGACATCTTGTGACTATTGAGCACTACTTAAATACGGCATTTAGTCTAAAAACAAGGCACCGTTTCCCTGCCTTTAATAGTTAACCAAACCCAATCTCAGAGCTTTTGTGGTTTGCTGAATGCTCCTGAGCGGGTGGGGACGCAGAGCCAGGATTTAGAGCCACAGGGAGATGCTCTGCCCATGGGCTTCCCGAGGTTTCCCTTGCGGGGAAGGGGTTCCTTGGCCTTTCCAAGGAGGGTGGAGTTTGGCCAGCTGGTCCAGCCCTGCCCCGCGCTCCGCCCAACCTTCTCTGTCCTCCCCATAGAAGGTAAACCCGGGGCTGGCTCCCGAGAGGGCTGGCCGGCCTGGCGTCCTCCTGGTTTCAGTTTCTGGAGAGCCCGGCCCTAAACAAACACTGGCAAGGAGGAGGGTGCTGGAAGCCTTCCCAACAGATAGCAGATTAACTCCCTGCTGCCTGAGAGCCACCCACGGTGGGAAAGGGCCTGGGAGCCAAGCGCAGCGTCTTCCCCGGCTGTCCTGGAGTCTCTGGGGGCAGTGTGGGCGGGCAAAGCTGGCAGGAATCCAGGGTAATCCCCCTCCAACAGGGAACAGATGGACCTCCCCAGACCCCACCCCAGGACCAGCTCAGGGTGCCACATCCAGGCTCAGGGCGGAAAGGCGTGAATGGGGCCACGCTGAACCCCACCTTCCAAATATGGACATATCTTCCTGCTCCAGCCGGCTCCTTCTCTCCTCCACTTGGCATTTGTGTTCCAACACGTTCGCAAACCTCTCCGAATGTTTGTTTTCTTTCTGAGAAAGAGGCTGCGGGCTGTTGCCAAAACCAACATGAACTCCAAGCACAAGGTATGTCTGTCTGTCCGACATCTTTATGGACAGACTTGGGCCTCAATACCAGCCTTGCCACTTCCTAGCTGAATGACCTTTGTGCAAGGTTCTCCATACCACTGCGCCTCATTACTCTCCTCTATAAAATGAGGATGATGATACGGATCTTCTAGGTACATTCCGAGGATTAGATTAGATAAATATAGATTACGCATATTAAGCACTGAGTGTCCCCATCAATGGCAATTAACATCATTATTAATTATATTGTTATTAAGAATGCATTATAATGGAACTCCAAGGTTATTAGGAAATGCTACTGCATAAAAACATGCTCACAGTAAAATGTTTTACAGAGGGAGATCCTTTGGCAGCAGGTAAATAAAGAGAGGGGAGGGCCGCCGGGTTGCGCAGAGTATGCACATTGTCTCATTTAATATTCAAACAACTTATAAGGCCCTGGTGCTATTATCCCATTGGACAGATGAAGAAATTGAGGCTCCTAGAGGCAAAGGAACTTGCTGAGTTACTGCTTGGTGTCCCGGCCTCCTCCCTCTCTCACTGACTCCTCCACTGGGAGCCTTAAGCTTCCCACCTGTCAGCCTCAGGAAAAGAGGGAGTCCTCCCTTCCTTGCCCAATCTCATCAACCTGGAGGAAAAAAGGAGTTGGTTCTGGAAACCACATGACAGACACCTCCTCCAGGCAGTTCACCAGATGCACCCCTCTATTCCCTAAAGAATGACCCCTTCCTATACCAGCCATTCATGGGCCCTCTCCCACTTGCTTGGACATATTTGTTGAATGCTGAGTCTCCCCTCCATCTCTGGAGCATGTTTCTCTGGGAAGATGCTTCTCCCAGCCCTCCCCCTTTTTGTTGGATGAGTGTGGTGTTGTGGTTGGTTGCCTAGGTTTAAGTCCCCAACTGTCTGGACTCAAATTTTAGCTTTTCTGTCTACTGCCTGTGAGGTGAGGGTACGTGACTTAACCTCTCTCTGCTCCACTTCCCTTATCCATAAAATGGAGGGGAACAATAATATCAGTCTCATGGGATTGCTGGAAGGATGCCATGAGTTAATATATATCTAGAATGCTTTGAACTGCCTAAGTGATGGATGTTTATCCAGTGAATAAAGACAGGGTCACAAAGGTCCTGAATTTTGCTTATCAACAACAGAAACTTAAACAAAACATAACCAAAAAGGCAGGCGGTGGAGCGGAGAGCATGGAGACTTCGGTTGGCCTCCCAGATCTGTTTCTAAATTCCCCTGGGGATTTGGGCTTGGCCCTTTCTGGCTCAGAGTTCATTTCCCCTTCTGCAAAGTGAGAAGTTTGATGTTCAAAGAGCAGCAGTCGACGGCATCAGCGATGCGCTCTCTCTGCCTTCAGGACCTGGAGTTGTGTGATGTCCCAAGACGGGAGGTCACTCTCCAACATAAACCACAGGGTCAGCACTGGGAGCACAGAGCTCAACCACTGGCTGCCATGACCTCACAGGTAGATGACATCCAGGCTTTGCTGGGTATGGGTTCCTACTGGCATTGGCCAGTTCCTGTCATCCTGTTCATATTCTGTGTTGATCCTAGATAGAAGTATCACTGTGATCCCAATTCTGCGGCCAAGGAAACAGGAGTGTAGAACAAAAGAGCGTGTAAGTGGCTGGACAGGAAGTGTTGCTGTGCACAGTCCCGACTCATCAAGACAGATTAGGACTACTCACAGTGTCTTTCAGACTGGCATCAGGACAAGCTCAGATGACCAGGACTTTTCTCCTGTGGAGCAGCTAGTGGGTTCCAACCATTAACCTTTTGATTAATAGCCCGAGCTCTGGTGGCGCAGTGGGTAACAGGTTGGGGTGCTTACTGAAAGGTCAGCAGTGGGAACCAACCAGGTGCTCCTCAGAAGAAAGATGGGACATTCCACTCCTGAAAAGATGTACGGCCTCTGAAACCCACAAGGGCAGTTCCACTCCATCCTCTAGTCTGAAGCTACTTGACAGCAGCGAGAGGAGCCATTATACCACAGGGACTCCTGGGTTAACGAGTGGGACCCTTCTTTGCCAGACTCCAGCTCCCTACCTCATTCAAGAATCTTCTCTAGAACGATGCTGTTCACATGCCTCCGAGACAGGGAGCTCAGTCTCCTTCAAGTGCATTCTGAAGAGCTGAAATTGGCAAAATGGGAAAAGTAGTAGCGGACTGGCTTTCCCAGTGCTTTCCAAAGTGGGGGACATCACCCACCTGGAAAGCCATGGACTGATTCGGGTAGATTGCGCAAGCAGGTTCTGTCCCTTTTATACCGGATCATGGGCTCTAGTACCGAAGTCTTTAATTGCCAGGGGCCACTGAGGAAGATCGGGAACCTGTGGGTTAGAAGCTGGAGCAGGCTGTAAAATCCCCTGCTCCCAAAATGAACTTTTCGGAACCCCTTTTTAAAGGGTGGTCTGAAGACAGAAGCTTCTGCTGTCCCTGCTCGGGGCCAGGACCTGAAGCCTTCGTCCACAGAACTCTGTCCGAGCATAGAGAGGAAGGCCCCAAAGAGATTCCCCACATCCTAGGCTGGTTGGATTGAACTCAAAGTCAGATGGAAAGTCTGTGTCTCTAATTGTCAATCTCTTGACCTATGAGGGTAAATTGATGGGGAAATGCTCCTCGGGTTCTCATTCAATTGGTGTGTTCCAAACAAAACATGCATTTGAACCTATCTTTATGCTCCAGAGTTGGATGCAGGTAAGTTCTCTTGGGCATTTTCTTATCTTTAGTCTTGTTACGGTGCTTTCCCAAAAGGTCCACTCCAGACCACAGCTTCCCAGGAGACACACAGGGTCACTTACATTCAAAGCAGAGAGGTCAGCTCAGAAGGTTAGGGGGTTCCATCGGAATGCTCTTCAACGTGAGGATGGCAAGACCTCATCTCATAGCCTTTGGCCACGTTACCAGGAGGGAGCAGTCCTTTGAAAAGGGCGTCGTTGTTTGGTAGAGGGTCAACCCCAAAGGGAAGACCTTCAGTGAGATAGATGGCTGGCCACAGCGGCTGCAATAATGAGCTGAAATGCAGCAACGACTGCCAGCATGGCACAAGGCGGGGGACTGTTTCGTTCAGCTGTACCTACACAGGGTCGCTGCACGTTGGAAGCGACTCAATGCCACCTTACAACAACAACAACACATGATTTTGTTGGGATGCTTTTTTGATGTACCCTCATATACCCACTTCGTGTTTGGGGTTCTGTAGGGGTGAGGGACATGTGACATAAAGTTTGGAGTCAATCAGAATTGCAAAACCGAAGAAAACAATGTGCCTCAGGAGGACCCAATTTGCCTGGTTTTGTTCAGTTTTCGACCTTTCCGCAAAAGAAATATTGTTCTTCTGGGATAGGTTCAGCATTCTTCATTCCCACCAGGATGAAACCCACGCTCCTTTGGGCGACGTTCAAGACCTTTCACAATCTCCTCTCACCCCACCAGCCTGATTGTCTCTTCCCCTACTGCATTCCCAACCAGAGAATCCACACAGTTCCCCGAATATTCCCAGCTTGTTCCTGTCTCCATGCCTCCCCACACACCAGGCTTTCCACCTCAGGGCTTGTCACCACAGGTGCCCCTTTGAGATGACACCAGTCCTGTTTTGAAAAGTATTGATTGGGCTTTCTTTTTGCCGCCTCAGGCTTTTCCCAAATCATTTTGACAAAGAGCGAATCTTTCCCGCTTCTTTGCAACCAGAAAGGAAGACATGAACAAATCAAGGCACAGCCAGCGGAAAGAAACACTAAGAATTAGGCCAATAAGTGGGCCCGAGAGCCTTGGGGTGGGGGAACCAAAATTCATCCTGTCGAATAGTTGTGTGGTTTGGAAAGTCTCGAATAACCATGAACCTAATTTAAGGACAATGCCAGAATATGTTCCCTAGTCTTAACAATTTGTTTGCTGTCTTGAGGTTGTGTTCAAGTTCAACAAAAGGACTGAAAGGCATTGTTCTGAGCCACCTCCGCAACCTGTTCAGGAAGTTACCCAGGGTGGGGAAGTCTTCCCCTGGGTCATTTCTAATGTACTATTTTATCTCAAGTTTGAATGCGTATGGAATGGGATTCACAATAGCAGACATGTGAACATAGTATAAAGGGACCATATGTCCTGGCTTGTCCAGGAAGTTCTGGCTTGTGCCCATTGTCCTGACATAATTATCAATACTTGTGGTTCCCCCTTCCCTATCATGTAGGCCAGCTTGAAAGATAAATCATGTTGTTGCTCTTGTGGTCAGTAACCAATAAGGGCTTGTCTGTTATTGCCTGGTTAATGGCATGGAGTCCAGACACCCCTGACTCAGGGTGACAGTGTGCGTGGCGGGACCCCAATGGTGGGGTCCTCTGGTTTTCATTGGCTGGCTTTTCAGAAGTGGATCACCAAACCCTGCTTCCTAGTCTGTTATAGTTTGGAAGTTCTACTGAAACCTGCTCAGTATCATAGCAACATATTCGCCTCAGTTGATAGACGGATGGTAGCTAGTGCACTGAGGGGAAATGGAACCCAAAGCTCCTCCCTAGCGAATGAGAGTTCTACCCTGATCCACCATTGTCCCCGGGAGCTGGCGTAGGCAGTTGTTTCACTACAGCTTTGCCGTCTATTGGACCGAAGTCCATAGTTCCAGACCCGAAGCTCTTTTCAATGGCTTCTCCAGCGCAGCGCTTCCCTCCCTTGACTCTCCGAATCTCCTGGCTTGTTCTCTTTCCACGAGGTGTTGGCGCCCCTTCTCAAGGACCACAGCCTTCGTGTGTCTTCCAGCAAGAGCTGATGGAGCAGATGAGGTTGGAAAGAAATTTCCCCAAAGAGGTTTTTGTTTTGCTGTAGTCTATTTTCACTTCTCCAAAGAAGAAAACATTTCATAATGATTTGAAAATTCTTAATAAATATGCCCCATATTTTATATGAGAAAATAAAAAGTACCAAAACAAACCAAAAAATTTTAAACAAGGGTGGAGAGATTATGTAGATAGACTGCACTTCTTCTTTTATCCTCTAGCCTGTGTTTGGGGGGAATGGAGGAAGACGAGGCAAAGGAAATGAACAAACAAACAGAGGTCACAAACAGTTTAATTGGTTTGACAGAAACCACACCATCAATAAGTGTGAAGAGGGTGTTTGAACTAGTTTTCTGAACCCGTGTCTCCTAATCCTTGCTTAACCTAGTTGACATTGGATTTATTCCAACTCCTGGAGACCTTCTCCGAGTTAGAGTGGAACTTTGCTCCATCCAGTTGTCAAGCAGGCATAAGGCTGTCTTTGGAGGCATCTTTGGTGGACCCAAACCTCCAACCCTTTGGTTAGCACTGGGCCATATTAAGCATCTGCATCCCTCAGGGACTCTCATCCATGCACTGTGCCTCTCTAATCCACTACATTTGAATATGAAGGAATCATTTTACAACAGGCACTCCATACCTCAACAAGGCTAACTCTTGGATGAGATACAGGTGAGAAGACAGAGTTAAAATATGCCCAGCCCCAAAGCCAGAAGCATCAGGGAGGAAAAGCTACATCACCAATCGTTTGTCTCCCGTTGTTATCTTTGTATGATTTGGTGAGATTTAAACAAAACAACAAATAGAAAGCACTCATTTGCTTCTGGGAAATGCACACATTCAATAGACAGCATGACCATTACAATGATAATTACTGATTCTCTACTCCAAGCTTGATTAGAGGACAGCTTCCCACTTTCGAAGATTAATTACACGGACAATTTTTGGATTGTCATAGAAAGACATGCTGAAACTGTCGTCCAGAGAGTGGTAAACCTGGTCAGATTTGACTGGGGAAGCCCACACCACGAGAAGAATGGGCCATCAGGAGGCCTGTCCCAAGCAGCTTGCTCTGAGAGACCTGTTGTCAGAGGAGGTGAGGATTGAAATGGGGACCATGTAGGAATGCCTGTGTAGCCAGCCCCAATGTCACCAGGCCTTTTCCTGTGTTCCTGAATTCCTTGATAACGTTGTCTTTCTCCCCCCCCCCCCACCGCCTTTGGCTGGGGCTTTGCTAACTTCCTGGTGGCTAGTTTTAGTCATCCTTCCTAGCAGCTTGCAAGAGTATGTTATGAAGTTGGAGATCATTTTTTAAAAACGTTCTGATGTGTTAGAAAAAGGGAAAAAGAAGGAAGCCAGCTCCTCGCGGGCAGTCAGTTGAGATGTTGTTTATGAGTGTCATAGTAGGGCCGTGGCACACATGGTCGGCAGTTCAAAACCACAAGTAGCTCACGGGGCGAAAGACTGGGCTTTGTGGTCCTGTAAACAGTTACAGTCTCGGAAAACCTCAGAGAGTCACTACACGCCAACATTGACTCGATGGCAGTAAACATGGGTTGGTGAACCTTTCATGTGTTCCCTCCCCACCACTTGCCCCCCTCTCTACAGACTTGTTTATCATTGAAAAGGGGCCATGATATCCTGGCAACTACGAAAGACATCCATTCATTGAAGTAGTCACCCACTCCTGTGACATCAGTTTATTAAGGTGCTACTGCATCAGGTTCTCTGTTAGGCATAGTTTTAGGAGGTCTTTCAATTCTTCACAGGACAAAGTCTAAACTCCTGGCTACAGGACTTTACCATGCATTGCCCTCTGCGTCACTCCCGACCCTCCCTGACCTCAGTCATTATGTCTGTCTCCCACTATAGCAAAGCCCCCTCCCTCAACTCCTTCCACACTAGGAACTTCCTGAGACGTCTTTTTGATCCCAGAGCTTCACTGGAGTGAAGCTGACCGTAAGCCCCTCACAACGGGACAGAAATGCGTTGATTTTGGTGTTTTTTCCACTGCCTGGGAATAGTGACCCATGAATCCATCTCCTTCCTTACACAATGAACTTCTTAATAATGAAGATGCTGCTTCCTTTAATAGTGTATTCCCAACTCCTAACACTATCTGGCACCTGTTGACTTCTTAGAACAAATGAAAAATTAAGTGAATGAATGAGTGAATGAAGAACATTGAGACAAAGAACCAGCCGTAAGTCTTTTGAGTTACTGCAGCACACAACATGTAAATATGGGTTCTCTTCCTCCATGTAATCTGTGGGGGACAATCACACACCAAGAAAATGATGGAAGGGAGAGTGGCTTTCTTGGAACCAAGACCATAGCCTGAAAAAAAGCATGGGACAAGAGGGCAGGAGATCTGGTATTGTTGCCCAGGCTCTGTCACCACGTCGCTGTGTCTTGGGGAAGGCATTACCCTCTCAGAGTTTCCCTCGTCTCTGCTCTAGCATCACTGGACAAAGTCTAAGAGCACGTGGGTGCTGCGAGCTTTCTGAAATGTGAAGGGGTGCTCAGGCCACAAGTGTTGGCGGCATGATGAGTCCAGCGCCTCGCTGAGTGCCAGCCTAACACGGGGCCACTTGGTGCTTCCACAGCCGCAGCCCATGGGGCAGGCCCTTCCCACCCCTGCTCCTATTCCTGGCCCGAGTCCAGGAGGATTTCCATCTGTACCTTGTCTGCCAGCCAGACTCTGAACCTAGGGTTTGGAAAAACAGGCGAGTTATATTCTTCCAGGTGTATCCTGTCTACAGCCTGAACTGTAAGGCCAAGTTTGTTCTTAGAATAAAGCTAATGCAGACACGTGTGTGAGAATGCTTACGTTAACAGTGCAGGGCTCCGGATGAGAAAGGGGTGTCATGGGGAGGACTATCTGGGTCTTTATTTTACCTCTGACGCTTATGAGCTCAGCTACTGTGATTATACTTTTTTTTTTAGCTCCTACAGGCTCCCTCCTCATTTCTCAGATGAGAGCACTGTACTTACTACACTTGCTTATAAAGAACAAGCAATGTATGGCAGCTCTCAGAGGACATGGTGCATGTCTTAGCACATGGTATATAGTATCTAGATGCTTGTTTGTTGGCTCTAACCTTTATTCATATTTAAGTTTGGGTCGACTAGAGAAACAAATCCACAGACACACATGCGTATAAGAAAGAGATTTATATACAAGAGCAATTGAACTTTGAGAAAACATCCCAGCCCAGTCCAGATCAAGTCCATATGTCTGATATTAGCCCATATGTCCAATACTAATCTATAAAGTCCTCTTCAGACTCACGAAACACATGTAATGACGCCGAATGTAGAAGATCGCAGGCCAGTGGGTAGAAAGTCTTTGGATCCAGTGGCATTGGAAACATCTCAGCGCTGGCAGGGGTCTCTGCATCAGGGTGGGGCCATGTGTCTTATCAGCTGCTGTGTCTCCCAGGGAGTGGCTGAGAGACTACTAAGGTTCACTCAGGAAGAAAGAAATAGATCACTTGAATTTCCCACTAAGTTCTAGAGAAATTGTGTTTGAAAACATTCTCAGAAATAAAGCTCCAGGCCCAATTTGCTTCTGCCAAACATTTAAGGAAGAGATGACAATTCTACACAAATGTTTCCAGAAAAATGAAGTGGATGGAACAAGTAAGGCATTTTTCCAAGGCATTTTTTTTGGTGTGTGTGTGTATCAGAATTACCCTAATAAGTAAACCAGAACAAGATACTAAAAGACAAGGAATATTTCCCCAAAGACGCAATGTTATCAAAACGTCAGTTCTCTTCCTATTGAGGTATAGCTCGAACCCACTCCCAATCTCAGCAATTGCGGAGACGTGAACGAGTTTATGAGATTGGACAGAAGCTTGAGCAGTGCAAACAACTTTGAAAAAGAACAAATGGAGTGTTAACTACCTGATTTCAAAATATCTGGCAAATCGATAAAAATAATCCACTCCAAGTGGTAATTATGTGAAGACAGACCCATTGAGATCACTTTGGATCCACGCATACACGGGCAACTGCATTTTGAAGCAGACGCAAAGGTAATTCAACAGTGAAAATAATCTTATTAGCAAATGTTACCAGAACCATTGGATAACTGATATACAAAAATATGGAACATTGATTTATACCTTGTGTGTGTGTGTGTGTATACACACACACACACACACAAAATATACACAATTGTGAGTATTATCTGGGAGGTCTGGGTAGCCATTGCTGATGGCATCGGACTATTGAATCCAGCAGAGTGGAGCTCCATGGGAGAACAGCTGGTGTCAGACTAGGGAAAGGAGGATGGAGGTTGGAGACATGTCTGACTCAGACCAATTGCCCTTCGGTTGGTGTGATAGTTAGCTTTTATGTCAACCTGGGTGAGCCAGAAGTCTTCCCTGATGTGGTCTAAAGTAGTTGGGATCATCTGTGAAGTAGTGGGCAAGTAGTTAATCGGGTTATAGTCTTGACACAATTAAGAGAGGCTTCATTTGGGGTGTGGCCTACTCTCAGCATGAACTGATAGTGTATAGAAGCGAGCTCGCATCTACGGCTGGATGCTAGACCCTGAATCTGATTTGTTGACCTTCTGTTATATCACCAGCCTATCTGAGGAGCTCACCGTAGACCGCTGCTCTTGGATTTCACTCAGCTCAGCCTGTGGGCTCCCTGCTTCCTGTTCATCAGCTCCTGCAGTTTTAGGGGTCAGGAGAAGCCTTCTGCATACATCTGACCCACAGACTTGAACCAGACGGAACTTATCCATTTCCACAACAGTGTGAGCCCTTTGTTGATAGAAATCTCTCTATACAAACACATACAGGCATCGCTGGCTTTGCTTCTCTAGAGAGCCCAGCTCGACAGCTATGCTCAGTTGCCTTCTTTCTCTCCTTTATGCAGACAGAGCAGAGGCCAGACGTGGACACACAGACCTTTTCCTCAGTCACCTCCTTAAAGAGAAAAAAAGTCCTATCACATTATACCAGAAAGCCAAACCCAAAATGATCCAGACAGTTTACATATAAACTAATGCGAACATTGTCACAGGCAAATTCATACCCAAAACAAGTTGAGGTTGCCATTTTATCTGAGATGGGATTCATCACCTACTTCAAAAATATTAAATCAAACAAACAAGGGTATTTTAAATTAAAGAATATAATTCACAATGAAGCTATATGGATTAAGAGATTCTATACACTAAGAAACACAGTGGCAACATTCTTAACATAGAAATTACAGGTAATTCAAAAAGATATTAGCAACCAAAAATCACGATGGCAATGTGTGATTCATCCTTTCAGTTCACAGCATGTCAAGTGGATGATGGATGGATGGATGTATAGGAGAAACAGAGATCTAAATAATAAGATAAACATGATTGATATACTTTAATCTATGCACTAAGTACCCTGAAAATAGAGAGTACATCTTCTTTTTTTTAAAGGACCATTTTATGTTCATGCCAGAAACTCACAAGATAGTGCGTACTTTGGAAAGTATATAGTATTGTGCATATGAAGTGATTACTCTTTTATTTTTAACTCAGAAACAAAATAGAATTTTTGAGAGGTTCTGTCCTCCAGAACTTTCCTGGAGTCGAAAGGTCTTCTGCCCATTATCCAACTGAAGTTTCCAGGGAAGAGACGAGAGAACAGATCAGAGAAGAACTGGAGGTAATAAAAGCCCCCCCCCCCCTCCAACTATGAACTTCTCTGTCAGAAATTTAATAATTATTATTATTGACTGCATTTGAGCTATGTTTGACACATGACAAATACATTTTCCAGATATTTTCTTATTTGCTTCTCACACAATTGCTATATGATCATGAGGGGTAAGGGGCATTCTTAAACTTGAGGAAACCATGACCCAAACCACAGAGGAAATGAGTGAAGTGAACCAGGGACCCTGATGTTGTACTTGAATGGGCTTTCTAATATGGTATCATCCATCCATCCATCCATCCATCCATCCATCCATCCATCCATCCATCCATCCATGCTTTATTATTTATATGCTTCCAATATAATTTCTAGAAGACCTACGACATGTCAGACATTGTTCCAAAGGCTGCTCATTCAAAGGTGAACTCAAACTGAGAAAAGTCTCAGCTTTGTGAAGGAACCGGACAGTAAACAGACAAATAAACATAGGACATCACGCAGTGAGCAGAGCAGTGTAGAAAAATAAAGCCAGATGAGGGGTAGAGGGTGAAGTGTTTTCGGATGGCTCTTCTAAGCAGAGATTATTTGAACAGAAAGCTGGGTGAAGGGGAACAGTTAACCAAGGAAACATGAGCTAAGATTTATGCTTTCAGTGGATCCACAGTCTTTCTCGGTCTTAAAGTGCCATCTTCACTCTGCACAATGGGGCAGTCTCCCGGTGGCCTGCTTGCACCTGCTGTTTCCATAGCCTCTTATCTGGGACTCTACTTGCATCATTTGTGCATAGATGGCACCAGATTCCCCATTGCAGCAAGACAGGTGCTTAATCTTATCATTCCTGAGCCAGGCCACAGGGCTTATACATTGCAACCCCAAGCGTGCCCTTCGTCCCTGAACAAGGTCTGGTCTACATGATGAAAAACACCTGTATTATTCCCCCTCTCCTCTTAACACGTATCTTATCTCACAACTCCACCGTGTTCCCGTTGCAGTTTTGTGTCTCTTTTAAATTTAAGTTTTATTTGTACCTGTTTCTGTCGCCTTCTGCTCCTGTTCACCTAGGGGACCTCCGGAAATGCAAGAATTCCAACTCAGCCACGTTATCTCAGGAACTGCTGGATAGAGATATTGCTCAATCCATGCTTATGGAATTGAAATGCTTGTGGTAATGGGACAGTTAATATTTTCAGGGTTCTTCATCCGTAATCTTGCTGTGTGTGTGTTTCAGTTCATGTATTTCTGCTATCCCAGAAAAGGTCCTTTATCCTGGCCTAGGGAATCAGTAAAAGGAGACAGATGGAGACAAGGGAAAACACCCTTGAGAAGTTCAACTCGGGGCCAGGTCATTGGCCCCTCGATTCATAACGACAACTAATTAAGAAAGTTTGGGTTAGTGTGTTGACCATCTTTCTGTGTCAGTGTCTCCCTTATCTTGCACACCCACAGATTGCCAAGGTCAGCATCTCCACTAGGTTTTACAAAGTCATCCTGTGGTCAAGATGCATGCTTTCTTTTTGGTGAGGGGTCATTAGCTGATCGATCCATGGTGGAGAACTGACGCGTTCATAGTGAGAGATATATGGATGTTGTTGCCGAGAATGCGCACAGTGAAACACATAGCATTCAACAGTTTCTGCATGTACCAATCATTGACATTGAAGACATGTACCAATCGATGACAATGATGATATTTACCAATCAATGACGTTGATGACATGTACCAATCAATGACGTTGATGACATGTACCAATCAATGATGTTGATGACATTCTTCCAGTTGGGTCACCATTCTCACCCTCCTTTTCCGAGTTGTTCCTCCACCTTTAACAGACATTCACTTCCCACGAAGATTGCTATCTACATGGTGATTAATTATTACTTTAAGAGGGCAGCTGCTTTTCAGTATAGAGCATCTTCTGCTGCTGCTGCTGGTGGTGGTGCCTCAGGCTCATCACTCTGCTGCCCCGCTGGATGTGGCAGAGAACTTCGCTGCTCTGCTTCTCTCTGGCTCCCTTTTGACTCTGTTTCTTCTTGACTTTGTCATGCCTCTGCTTACCTGGCAAGTGATCACTGAGTCCTACGATGGTCTTACTCTCACGGGGCTTGTAGACTAAGCAGGGGCTGGGGACATTCACACGATGGCACTCGTGAGTACAAAATGCAGCCAGAAAGCACTGTAGACTCAATGATGGCAAGACTTACTTTGGACAGGTTATCAGGAGGGACTAGTTCCTTAAGAAGACCATTATACTTGGTACAGGTGAGTTTCGGCAACGAAGAGGACGCTCCTCAATGAGATGGCTTGACACAGTGGCTGCTACAATGAGCTCAAAAATGGCTGAGTTCCTGAACATGGTGTCGGACTGGGTGGAGTTTTGTTTTGTTGTACGCAGGGTTGCTATGAGTCGGAACTGACCCCACAGTGCCCAGTAACAATGATATGAAGGCTCATGACACATTGTGGTCTATGCTCTGAAAGGAAAGCCATGAGATGATCTGAAAGACTCTTACAGGGCCACATGATCAAAATTGAGGTGGGCAAGAAAGCCTCTCTGAAAAATGAGTGTAGAGCTGACATTCAGATGAGAAGGATGAGTGGAGGAGGGTCAGGATGGGCCAAACAGAGGAAGACCTGGGCAGAATCACAAAGGCGCAAGACCAGCAGCAATGTGGTAGAGCTGAGAGAATGGAGGCAGGAGCACAGAGAAAGGGGTAGAGCATGTGGGACCACATATGCCATAAGGAATTGGAATTTTGTCTTCTGTGCACAAGGGAGACATTGACATGATTGATGGGCAGTATGATAGGACCATGTTTACCCATGAGAAGAATCATGAAGTAGTTTATTGTACCAACCTGGCCGATAAACACATGTGGGGTTAATTGAAGGGCGGAGAGATAAATGTCTCAGTAAACCTCCCCTTTCTAGTTCTCGGGTTTCTTGCTTTGTGATGGTCAGACCAGGGTGCAGCTGCCTCAGCCAGTTCCCTGCTTCAGCTGGCAAGGCTCACTTCCTACAAGACATCCCTGAGGAGAAGCCACATGGACCTACCCTGATGAAGCCCTGGGTGCTGGAGTGGCTGCATGGGGACCCCTGCCAGAGCTGAGATGCTTACAAACATTCACTGACTCGGCTTTCCTCCTGCAGTCGGCATCATTGCGTGTGTTTTGTAAGATGGAGGAGGACTATGTGGATTGGTGTCAGACACACGGGTTAATGTTGGACTTGTGGGCTTGGGCAGCACTAGGTTGGGATGTTTTCTTGATGTGCACTATATATATATATATATATATATATAGTTTCTGTGGAGTTGTTTCTCTAAAGTACCCAGACTAACACAGATATCTTTAGTTGTAGGACAGCAAAGTGGATGGGAAAGTGATGGAGGTAGGAGGTCATGGCGTTGGAAAATAATACTTGGACCCAAGCCATCTCCAGGAATCACCTTCCCTTAGGTCTGCAGGCCAAACGACCCTTCTAGAAGTGGATTTAAGTTCCAGACATGGAACTTATAGGCAGCTTTAGCAAACTTGAGAATGCTGAGCTGAGCTGAGCATGTGTGAGTCAAGATGGTGAAGGAATTCTGCACCATGAGAAGACTGATGGCCAAAAGAGCCCGGGCCATGTGACTCAGAGTGTGGAAACCAGAAGTCCCTCGCCTCTGAGAGAGGGTGGTGTTGGCCACAGAGAATTCCGACAGAAGACCAAGGAGTGGAAGCTAAAGGCTTCTTTTCTTCCCCCAAGTGGTTATTAGCCTGCTTTCTCCTTGAAGGAGCTCCGACTCCGTTTTCCTCTGTGTTAAAAAACAACACTTTTGTGAAGCACTTGGGCCTAAAACTGTTTTCGTTGAGAAGATTTCTGTGGGCGCCCGAGGAGGAGGTAGGACGGCTGCTGTACGGGAACAGGGGAACATATGGTGGTCTGTTGTGAATGTGATCTGTTTTTTGTGTTGTTGTTAAACTTCCTCTTGTTCGCGCTGGGCAGATTATATAAGAGCTTGAGTGTCCATATGGTTTGTTGCATAAGATGCCTAAAAGGAACGCTGGTTTCTGTTCCCCGCAGCTAGTCCAATTGTGAGGGTGGGACACATGTGTCCACAGTGCCACAGTCGGGCCAGAGGCAGCTAGGCCTTGATTGAAATCTCAGTTCTACCAGGAGTTAGCTGAGTGACCTGGGGCAGGCCACCCAAACTCCCTGACACCTAAAGTCCCTGAGACTTCATTCCCTTCTGTGTAAAATGAAGAAATTTGTACCGGTTTGCCGTTTTTAAAGAGGATACAGAACTACTAAGATGAACTGCAGCTTCCTTATCAAGGACTTAACACCTGGTAGTACGGCATGATTTGTAAATATTATTTATTTTCTCCTCAGATACACCCTCCAGAGTCGCTCTTCTTATCTGTCTGGTTCATGGGAAGAAACCAAAGCGCACATGGAAGGAATGGCTTCCCTCAGGTAAGACACCTAATAAAAGCAGGAGCTAAGGTTCCCGTGTTTGTTTCCTACTGCGAAAGCAGCCACCTCCAACGTCTTGCCGCCAGTGTTGGCGCGGACACCCGAGAGGGGGCTGGTAAAGTGGAGACTAGGCTGTACGCTCCATGAGGATGAGGAATTTATGCTCTTTCTTCTCTCCTCCGCGCGCGCGCGCACACACACACGCACAGTGTCTGGCTCAGAGTATGTAGTTAGTAATTCTTTTCAGAGAAAGTCAATGATGTGTGCACGTACCGCAGAGCTGTCAGATGTGGAGGCTGACAGGCTTGCGTTTGAGTCTCGGTTCGGCAGCGTTTGCTAGCTGTGACCATAGGCAAGTCACGTGGCCAGTGCATGTCACAGGTCAGGCGTCTTGTCCTCATGTTGGGGTTGATAGTGATTTCCTCAAATGAATTGTCCTTTTACTTCTAGGTATTCAGGCTAACCCACTGATTCATGTGTACCCCATTCTACCTGAAACAAAGCAGAACCAGAACTGTGGCCCCAATAAACTCACCTGGGCTTTCTGGGGCTCCTCTAGGACCTTATCCAAAGTAACGCTAATATCTGCCAAGATTGATATCGTTATCAGAATACTTTGTATTTCAGCAAGTAGATTCTTGAAGCATGGTGATTTAACCCAGTTTGGCAAGAACTTCCTATGGTTGGATTGTACTTCTGCCAGTAGCAGTTCCTCACAAGAATGGGTCTCAGGGACAGTTTTAGATGGGAGAGAAGCAAACCGTGATCAACTGACGATGTCTGCATGGAGGTACACACGAGCTGTAGAGGCTCAAGTTTCATCCTGTTGACCTAAGGTCCTGTCCAGTCAGTTCTGATTCATAGCAAGCGATCCAACGGACAAGAGACTGAAACACTGCCCGGTTCTGTGCCATCCTCACAGGGGTTCTTGTTTGAGTCCCTTGTTGCCGCACTGTGTCGATCTATCTTGTTGAGAGCTTTCCTGTTTTTGCTGCCCTTCTACTGTACCAAACATGACAACTCTCTCTAGGGACTGAGCTCTCTTGATAACATAGCCAAAGTACTTGAGACAGAGTTTTGCCACTCTTGCAACTCAGGAGCATTCTAAATGTACTTTTCCCCACGACATATGGCTCTGTTCTTTCCCAAGTCCCTGGTACTTTGTATCTTCTTTCCCAGCACCTTAGCGCAAATGTACCAATGTTTCTTCAGTCTCCCTCTTCAATGTCGCACTTTCACATGCATATGAGACAATGGGAAATACCATGGCTTGGGTCAGGCCAACCTTAGTTCCTGAAGTAACATCTTTCCTTTTCCACATTTTACAGAGGTCCTTGCAGCAGATTTCCCCATTAAAATGTGTTGTTTCATCTCTCGACTGCTGTTTCCATGAGCACTGATTGTGGATCCAAGCAAGACGAAATCTTTGGCAATGTCAATCTTTTCTCCATTTATCATAATGTTACCCATTGAGCTGATTGTGAGAATTTTAATTTTCTTTACATTGAGTTTTAATCCATATTGAAGACTGAAATCCTTGATCTTCATCAAAGCACTTGCTTCAAGTCCTCTTCCCTTTCATCCAGCAAGGTTGTGTCATCTGCATATCATGTGTTGTGAAGAAGCCTTGCTTCAATCCTGATGCCATTCTTCTTCAGAGAATCCAGCTTCTCTGATGATTTGCTCAGTATACAGGTTGAATAAGTATGGTGAGAAGACACAACCCTGATACACCCCTGTCCTGATTTAAAACCATGCAGTAATCCCTTGTTCCTCTCACACAACTGACTTTTGGTCTATGCACAGCTTCTACAAGAGCATAATTAAGTGTTTTGTTATTCCCATGCTTCTCAAGGCCATCAATAGTTTGTTATAGTCCACACAGTTGAATATCTTAGCATAGTCTATAAAACACAAGTAAACATCTTTCTTGTCTTCTAATCTTTGAACCAAGATCCATCTGGCAGCAGCAATAATACCCTCTGTTCCAAGTTGTCTTCTGAATCCAGCATGAACTTCTGAAGCTCCCTGCCAATGTACTGGTACAACCATTGCTGGGTCTTCAACAAAATTTTACTTGCATGAAATATTAGTGATATTGTTCTATAAATTGAACATGTTGGTTAATGAGTGTGATCCTGGACTAGTCAAATTCTCCCACATTTTACAGTTCAGGAAACTGAGTCCCAGACAATAAAGCTGATGGTGCCCGGCTATCAAAAGGGATAGTGTATTGGGTCTTAAAGGCTTGAAGGTAAACAAGTGGCCATTTAGCTCAGAAGCAACTAAGCCCACATGGAAGAAGCACACCAGCCTGTGTGATTATGAGGTGCCTAAGGGATCAGTTATCAGGCATCAAAGAACAAAAAAATCCTATCATTGTGTGCTCACCTCCATGATATGATCGCTGAAGACAAATGGGTATATAAACAAATGTGGTGAAGGAAGCTGATGGTGCCTGGCTATCAAAAGATATAGTGTCTGGGGTCTTAAAGGCTTGAAAGTAAACAAGCAGCCATCTAGCTCAGAAGCAACAAAGCCCACATGGAAGAAGCTCACCAGCCTGTGTGATCACGAGGTGTCGAAGGGATCAGGTATCAAAGAACAAAAAAATCTTACCATAGTACATGAGGGGTAGAGTGCGGAGTAGAGACCCAAAGCCCATTTGCTGGCCACTGGACATCCCCTTACAGAAGGATCTCAGGGAGGAGACGAGACAGTCAGGGTGCGATGTAGCAACGATGAAACATACACCTTTCCTCTAGTTCCTAAATGCTTCCTCACCTCACGCCCCCATCATGATCCCAATTCTACCTTGTAAGTCTGGCTAGACCAGAGGATGTACACTGGTACAGATAGGAACTGGAAACATGGAATCCAGGGCAGATGAGCCCTTCAGGAACAGTGATGTAGGTAGTGATACTGGGAGGGTAGAGGGAGAGTGGGTTGGAAAGGGGGAACCGATTACAAGGATCTATATATAACCTCCTCCCTGGGGGGTGGACAACAGAAAAGTGGGTGAAGGGAGACATCAGACAGGGCAAGATATGACAAAATAATAATTTATAAATTATCAAGGGTTCATGAGGGAGGGAGAATGGGGAGGGAAGGGAAAAAATGAGGACCTGATTCCAGGGGCTTGGGTGGAGAGCAAATGTTTTGAGAATGATGAGAGCAATGAATGTACAGATGTGCTTTACACAATTGATGTATGTATGGATGGTGATAAGAGTTGTATGAGCCCGTAATGAAAGGATTAAAAAAAAAAAAGAAGCGAGGCCATTGACTTGTAGTGTGGAAACCAGAAATCACCATGACTGACCTCACCTCTGAGCAAGGGTGTGATGCAGTTTTCCATGGCTGGCTTTTCAAACATAGATCAGCAGTCCTTTCTTCATGCATACCTTACAAACATTTTATCTTCATTCCCAGATCAGAGGAGGAAAGTCACCCCTGTACCTGGCACAGTGTTCCTTCTCCACAGTGATTACTTGAATCTACACTTAGGGCTAAATAGCTGTCCATCCCAAGGAATCAAGAGTTAGATACCCTTGCGCTCTGACCTGAGTGGTGCACACAGATAATGTGCACAGCTACTAAACCAGAGGGTTGGACAGTCAAGTTCACCCCAAGGCACGGAGGAAGGAAGGACTGGTGATCTATTTCTGAAAAGCCAGCCACTGAAAACCCTGCAGAGCACAGTTCTAGTCTGACACACATGGGCTTGCCAGGAGGAAGGCATAGGGAAGTAACGCAATAGAAAGTTTATTATTTTTTTAATTCTTCACCTACAGCACTGGCTGTGAGGCCTTGGGAAGGTGACCCAATCACCTCTCCGAGCCTTCCTTCTCGCATCCTTAACTGGGGAAAATGAGAGCGCATTTCTCCTAGACAGCTGTGAGGGCTGAATTCAAGGAGGTGAAATCATTAACACAGAGCCTGGCCCATCGCAAGGGTTTCTGCAAAGACCCTTAAAAACAAAGAGACAAGCAAATCCAACACATGCAGGCCGGGCGGGCCCCTGCCCCCTCTTCCCGCCAGATGACTGAGAAGGCAGAGGAGCTGTTCCAGCCCACGCAGCACCCAGGTGGCTGTGCCAGCCGGGCTGCCCGGCGTCTGTGCTCCGCTCCGGGTGCTGGCACCCCGCCTGGACTTGAGGAGTCCCGATGCTTCTCTCCTGTCAACTCAGCAGAACAAGCTGTTTCAGGAAGGTGGTTCCCTCTGAGAAAATGTTCCCGAAGCCCTGGAGGCTCTCACCCTGCACGTCTCCAGCGAACAGCCAGGACAGGGACTGTGCCCCACCCTGCATAACACATTCTTTTCAAAGTCTGCATCCTGCCAAGTCACAAAAGGTAGTGTGTGGTCTGAACAGCTGGCGTCTTTAGGGCATAGCCCCTTTTGCTGTGTGATGACTCTCAACCCGCTTTGCCTCTCTGTGCCTCAGTCTCTTGCCCTCTCAAATGGTGTCCGGTCAGTCTCTTTGGGGTCTAGCACTCAGCAGCGATCAGAAAGGTTAGAGATTCAAGGCTACCCAGAAGCCCCTAGGGGGAAGGGTCTGGGGATGAACATCAGCCGTTGAAAGCCCTAGGGAATTTCAATTTGGAATTGGCTGGACAGTGCCTGGTGATTGGAAGGTCCAGCCAACTATTTGGAAGACAGCTTGGGAAAGACCACTGGAGACACTGACACACCTACCTCATGTCCCACACCGTCCTCCAACCTCTGTTCTCCCCCTCCACTGGCCCTGGTCAAGGCCACCATTTTTAAGTCTGAATAACACTTGGCCTCTTATTGACAAAGGGCCTTGGTGAACCCTCTCTCCTCGGCTGCTCCTCACTACTCTTCTTATTTTCCACCTCCATCTCTGGCTATTTCCAGTCTCCTCTGAGGGATGCTTTCCCTTCCCCAAGCCTGAAAGCTTGCAATTTCTCTAAATCTGGTCCCCAACCTTCTTTCTTTGCCTTACACACATCTCAGAAGGCTTATCACCCCAGCTTCCAGTACTCCCCTCGTTTCCACACTCACCATCTTATCTCTGGGTGGAACTGGCCCACAAGGGCCAGACCACCTTTCCTGGGGGCACTTTTGTTTGCTCTTTGACAGCTGTCACGCTCAGCTCCCTTGGGAACTCTTCATGTTCACTAACCATCCCCACTGTGGTCCATGTCTCCGTGAATTGTGCCGCCTACTGTTCACTCGATAAAGGCATGATGAAAACATTCCAGGTACCTGGTTCAAATCCCTGCTCAACATTGTTCCCTTGAAGTGTTGACATGCCCTATTAGAATGATCATCAGAACTCACTTCTCCCTCCACTTGCAAACAGACACCAAGGCTTATCAATTATATTTTTTAATCTCCCTCAAATCCATCTCCTATTTTTCTAGATCATTTTCGTTGCCTTGACTTAGTTCCGACATGGTCCTGCAGCCTCTATTTACCCCTTTCGGTCCTTTCCACGTTGGTGTGAGATGGATTTCCTAAAAACACATGCCCGGTTAAGCTAGTCCTTGATTACACCATCCCATGACTCCTACTTATGGATCACGTCTAAGCCACTTCACTGCGCAGACATGGCACTTCCTGATGTGGACTGTGCGGGTCTCTTTCACTTCTTTCTTTCTCTCGCTCACCGCTCCCCACTCCCCACTCTTGGCTCCAGTCACCTGCAGTGGGGCAGCTGGCCAGCTGCCATCAGGCCGTGTGCAGGCTTGGAACCTGTCCCACCCCTTTCCTAGATAACTCTCATTTGTCCTGTAAACCCACTCAGGTGCTGCCCCAGTGCCTCTCCATTGACAACCCTCTTATTCTAAGAGCTCTGCCTCTGTTTGCAACCCCCTTTCCAGGGGATAGAAACCGGCTCACTGGTCAACCTAACGTCCATGTGAGCAGTTCTAGGACAAGAACTGATAGCCATCACCGTCAGTCACACCACCCTAGTAAGTGCCCACGCAGCACAAATCTGAACCAGCTGCTATTTTATTTATTACTTGTATGTAGGTGGCTAAGAGTTGGAATCGACTTAATAGTGGTTGCTTTGGGTGGGACGTAGTCTTTCTACCCACCAGAATGCCAGCAATATGGTGGGAGTAACCATGTATCTGTGTTGTTCAACGCAGTATTCCTAAAACCTCGTGAGCTAGCTGATGCTCATTACATACTTACCAAGTGAATGAATGTTTATCTGAATTAATTCAATAGAAAATAGTAAAAGCATGTAAGTATGCAGCACAAGGGTTATTCTCATGGAGAGTGTGCGAAGGGAGACTGATAGAAACCAAGTGAACAGAAAGAATCAAGATCGTACCACGTGTTATGAATGGAAAACACAATAGGAACACGACTGAATGGATAAACCAAGGAGTAAATGAATGGTCAGATGGATGGACGATGGTTAAAATGGCTTTCCCTCTCTTGGGGAGACATGGCACAGGTGGGAGAAGGAGGTGGTGAAATGGGCACTTGAGTGGGGTAGGAATCAGAAGTCTGACGCTACCCTTCATTGATGGCAACCTGACTAACACGTTGAGCCCTGCCCGCAGATGCCACAGGTGTGTCACTGTAGGCCTGCAGAGGCTCTGGGTGGCTGCTGACGGCTGAGTTTTCCAAAGTGGGTCCATGGGGGTCTTTATTCAAGGCCCCTCAAGGTGGATTCGAACCATCAACTTTTTGTTGAGTCGTTGAGTGTGCTAACCACCTGCAATACCTCTCAATCCTTAGTATCTCACTGTCCCCACTTATGAAACGGGGATTATAACAATCAGTTCTCTTCATCCAGCACCCTCATCCTAATGTGTCGAAAAACAAACAAGCAAGCAAACAAACCAATAAACCCACCCTTTTTTTTCGAACATAGTAATGGGCTCTTCATTGCTGTGGAAAATGTGTACCTGCTTTTAGGATTGGATGATCCAAAACTCGTTTCTCTCATAGGGTTTGTCATGTCCAAGGAGACGGCTGATGTGGAAGTGTTTGGTAACTCTCAACGTCTCTCCCATGTTAGGGACCATTGTAATTGACACCGCAATGGCTGCAGTCAAAGCATCTTCCGTTCCAAGGGACCGCATTGTTTAGAGCAGTGGTTCTCAACCTGTGGGTCGTGACCTCTTCAGGGGGTCAAATGACCCTTTCACAGGGGTCCCCCGTTTCATAACGGTAGCAAAATGACAGTGATGAAGTAGCAACAAAAATAATGGTATGGTTGTGAGGTCACCACCGCATGAGGAACTGTATGAAAGGATCACTGCCTGAGGAAGGGGGAGAGCCCCTGGTTTAGTGGAAGAGATGAGAGGACCTGAACCTCAGCTTCACTTCTACATCTTTCGCTAAAAACACTAAATTAAACATAAACTACTCCACCTCTCTGTGACTCAATTTCCTGATCTGTGAAGTGGGGGGAACATTTGTAGCCACCTCACAAGGCTGTGCAAACAAGATACTCCAAGTAAAGTGCTTGGCACTTGGTGAAGCCAATAGAAATGGCTCGGCCAGTATTTTCTATTAATCGTCAGTCTGTCAATCATTGGAGGCTATTCATAAATGGAGCTATTCATGATTCGGTTTCTCAAGTCAACATTTCTGCCGGAAACTTCCCGAGAACCACATCTGTGTGCCCCAACACCTGCAATTGTGCAAAACTTCATCTAAAACCCAAACCGGCTTTCATACGGAGAACATACACATGGGAGAATCTGCCATTCAGGACCCTCTGTCCCACTTTGTCAGAAAACATTTTCTGGAACATGGAGAGAGATGAACTCTTCATTTCTATAGAAAACAAAAATTCCTGGTTTTATGATCAAATAACCCTGAAACGTTGTGTGAGTGTGAGTGTGTGTGTGTTAATGTAATCCATTTAAAAATCCCATAAAGACTCCTTGTCAAGAGAAAACACAGCTGGTGCCCAATTAGAGGTGATCAAGACTAATCGACCAGCAGAGTTCTTAATTAAGCTGGACCCCAAGCTGCGGAGAGATGGTGGGAGGGTGGGGAAAGGATGTGGCCCACATGCTCAAGCAGAGGCAACCATTGAAAAGGGCTGAAGGCTTCTTCATGACGCAGCACCTGAATTGAAGCTTTTAAGCCAGCGGTTCTCAATCTGTGGGTTGTGACCCCTTTGGGGGATTGAACGACCCTTTCACAGGGGTCGCCCAATTCATAACAGTAACAAAATTACAGTTATGAAGTAGCAATGAAAATAATTTTATGGTTGGGGGGGTCACCACAACATAAGGAACCGTATTAAAGGGCCATGGCCGTAGGAAGGTTGAGGACCACTGTTTTAAGCCTCTGCAGAGGTTGGCACCCAGTTTTGGCTCACTCCAAATCTCTCCCTCTTTCCTTACTGTGTAAAACATCAAACTTTCCCCCTTCTACTCAGGCACCATTCCTCTCGTGTGAGTCAAAACAGGCTCCTGGGAAGTCCCGGACGGCGACAGGAGAGCATCCCTTTCAGGAAGGCCATCATCCATCACCTCTCTGCGCTTCTCGTTTGCACTGGCATCTTCAGACAAATTTTTCCTCACACCTCACTTTGGCCAGTTTTGTGCTTTGCTATGTCCTTTCTGGCCCCACACCACCCCCTGCTTTCCCACTAAATCCTTTAAGGTCCTGGTGTTTGGCAAATGCTTTCTACTCAAAATCATGCGAGTCCGCATGCCTTCGTCCTAGTCTTCAGTGCACCCTCTACCTCTTGCTCTTTGTGTGCAGACGGTTCATTTTCTCACATCTCATATATCTCAGGGTCAAGGCATGGGGTTGAGGGCCTCTTTGTCCCCAGCATACCTGCACATTAATCCTCTATCCTCTTACGAGACACGCATGCATACACTTGCTGCTAGGCTTAGCTGGTGACACATGGAAAGAGGCGCTATATCTGAAATGCCCTTAATAGATACTTTGTGGGTGACTATGGAGACACAAGATGATAGAGAGAAGGAGCTTTGGTGGCACAATGGTTAAGCATTGTGTTAACTGACAGGAGAGTAGTTTGATCCCATAGAGTGGGTCCATGGGAGAAAGGTATGATGATCTGCTTCATAAAGATTATAGCCAGGAAACATTAGAGGGCAGTTCTACTCTGTGACCTGGGATCACTATGAGCCAAAATGGACTCAAAAGCACCCAACAGTAACAGCAACATGATGTAGAACAATGGTTCTCAGAGAATGATCTTGGAACTAGCAGCCTGGAGATCACTGGAGAATTTCTTCGAAATGTAAAGTCATGAGCCTCATCCCAGACCTACTGAGTCAAAAACTCTGAGGATGCGGGGGGGGGGGGTTGTACCCAGAAAAAGTACTTCTAGAAATTCTGAGGCCCAACCATCTTTGAGAACCACTGGTACGATATTTAAGATTTTGAGCTTTGAACTTAATGTACCTGAGTTCAAATCCCACTTCTGACACATAATAGTGATGTGACATTGACCATGTTTTATAACTTGGTGATTTGGGTTACACCTGAATTTATACTGTTAATGCTCTAGAGGTTGATAACTGATATGCATTCATTTTTAAGACAGTAGTAAAAATAATACCTGCTTGCAGGATGCTGTGAGCTTGAAGCTATTGTGGTGCAGGAAGCTATGCAGCATACATTTCAGAGGCTAGCAGGGGCATCCATCATGGCCACGTCTCGTGGGTCTTACAGAATAAGACAGGCTAAGGAGAAAGTTCTGGCAATATGTTTGCGGAAATTACTCAATCAAAACGCTGTGGATCATAATAGAAATTATCCAAAATAGAGTTGGAAGACGAGGTTGGAAGGTACTCAGGCCACAACAATGGACTTGAACATACCAATGATCATAAAGATGGCATCGAACTGGGCTCCCCCAGAGTCAGAGTCAACTCAATGGCAACTGAAGCCAAACAATATATGGAAATGATTTAGAATAGTGCCTAGCATGTTAGAGGCATTCATGAACTGTTACCCATTAATACGATTCTGTAGACACTTTAAAAGGTTATGTGTCCTTGGATATTTACCACTCTAATCTTCCTGCTGCTGTCATCTAGGACTTTAGATGGCTCCAGCTTTCCATTGAAGAGGAGGGTCAAACCCAAATGAAACTCATTGTTGGCAAGTCGACTCTGCTCACAAATACCTTTCATTAAAGTCTTTTTTTTTAAGTCATTTTATTGGGGGCTCTTACAGCTCTTATATTTTAAGTTTTTATATTTGATTATCAAAAAACATTACCTTCACATCCTATTTGCTGGCAAAATTCACACCTCAGCAAACCTCAATGTATTTAACTCTTAATTTGTTACTGCCTTCCACTGATTCCCATGTCTCCCAAGAAAATAGAAACCAGGCTCCTTTCTGTGTGCACTTTTGGTTTTCTCCACTCTGAACATCTTTACCTTTGAACCACTCCAGCCAACCACACTCAAAGCCACACCTCGCTCTTATCTGGGCGGAAGACTGCTCCACCCCAGGAATCACAAATACTTGGGTCCCCCCTGTCTGGCTCCTCCTTATCTTCCTTCACCTCTCACCCTACTAGCCCATGACATCCTCTTGAAGTCCAGGCTCTGGACAGCCTCCCTCCAGGACCTCCTAGTCTCCCAGAACTCCTTGGTTTCTCTATCTCAAAATTTGCCATCTCTTCCCTCTGCCAAGTCAATGGATGGACCTCTAGCATGAGTGAGAAATAAATAATCCGTTGTGGTTGTAAGCCACTCAGAAATTACAAAAGAAAGAAAGAAAAGAAATATCTGCAGGGTAACCTTGCTTCTCCTAATTAATGTACCTGCCTGCTATGGTGGCTGAGAAGATGAGAAGAAGTTGTGTCCAGAGACCACCATAGATGATGCCCGACCTATATTAATTGCTCTAGAGACACCCCAAGTCACAGAGTGAATGACAATGTCCTGGAGTGTATCTGCCTATCTGCCTATCCCTAGTCAGCTCACTCTCTTGCGTAATAGTAGTCCCCAACCTCATCCTTTGTACTCCTCACCCCACCCCCTTGTCACATACCTATGCTTTCTGAACAATTTGTCTTCTGCTTATATGCATACATCCCGTGCAATATTTCGGTATGTTCTAAATTGTTGTTAGTTGCATTTAGATCAATGCCAACATGGCAGATAATTGCTTCATAGGGTTTTCAAACTGTGACCTTTCTCAAGTAATTTTCTGGGCCTGACTTCCAAGATGCTTCAGAGTGGGTGTGAATTGCCAACCTTTCAGATAGCAGTTAAGCATTTAACTGGTTGCCTGGCCCACGACTCTCCTGATGCTTTGTAACAGCTGGACCCTATATCCTGACCAAAGGGATTGGAGGGCAGGAGTTGGAGTGACTTTGAAGACTAGAGAAAGTAGTTTATTCATTTGTTCATTCATTCATTCATTCAATCGTTATTCACAAATGCCCAGGTTTCTGGAGCCTAGAGGAAAATGGTTTGAAGATGGAAAAACAAGGAGAACTAAATGGGTAGATAGGCAAGATCCACCTATTTCGGAAGCCTCCAGAACCCCGATCACCACTCCCCCGCCCTTCCTGTGCTGCCTCTTGCTGGCCTGCCCACATCCATCCCATGGCCAAAGCTGAGCAGAGGAGAGCCCTGAAGTTCGTGAAGCTCATGGGACCATGCCATGGCCAGCCCGGAAGACCAGACAGAGGTCCAGAGAGAGTCTCAGCGGAAAGGCTCAGCAGGGAGCAAAAGGAGGACTCCCTTTCTCAAACCTCCACCCATTCTTTTGAATGACACGAGCAGTTGGCAAACAAAGAAAAGCTGCCAGCTTCTCCCACCTCCAGGCAGGTCCCCTAGAGCACTAGACAGACCAACAGTGGTGTTTCTTTTTCCTCTCCAGACAGCACCCTCTGCTGCCGCCGCTGACTCAGCCTCCCCGCCCTCCCCATGGGTGGGGTAGGCTCCAGCCCAGGCCCTGGGGTTCCACCTGGCTGCTGTGGTAGGTGGACCCAGGGGTAAAGTCTTAGACATCTGCAGATACACAGGCCCGGGACACAAATAGCTCTCTCTCTCTCTCCCCTTGTCAGTCAACTCCACCTTCCAGCTCCAAACCCAAACAGCCGGCATTCCCTCAATAGGACACAGAGATGGAACATCCTTGGAAGCAGAGCAGGCCTCAGTGGAAAGGGCTCTAGGGAATGGCTACCATTCCTTCTGTGATGTCTTAGGAGTAGAGATAGGGACTGTGGACTGAAAGGTTAGATAGCCACGTCTGCCTAGAGGCATCTCAGAAGGACGCTCTGGGCGTCTCCTTGTGAAGAATCGGCCATTGAAATTCCTACGGAGCTGTGACAGATCCACTCTGACACGTGTGGGGACACCGTGAGCCTGAATCAAATGACAACTGCACACCTGCTCAGTCTTTGGGGAGAGAAAAGATATTACCCCCACCCCCACCCCCGCCCCCATCCCAAGCTAGGCCTCCAGCTTGGAGAAGAAAGGAGTCCTGGGCGTGGTCTCAGAAGAGTGGAGTAATTAACTCAGTCAGTAGGCAATATTGCAACCAGAGGCTTGCATTTTTTATTTGCTTGTTTGTTTTTGTTCTTTCAGTTTGAGCTGTGCAGAGGATGCTCTTTCTTTCTGGCTTTCTAACGCCAGATCTCATTTCGTTACAATATTTTGCTTTGTCTTCTCAAGCTTCCCTTTGGAGTCGTCTGTTCAGCTCTGAGTTCATTTCTTCCTCGGGCCTTAGCTGCTGTAAGATCAAGATCAAGTTTCAGATCCTCTTCTGACAGCCACGCCGATCTTTTCTCTGTCCTCTCCTTTGTATGACCCATTCACTTTCTTCGTGTGCGATGTTCTTGCTGTCACCATCCAGCTTCTCAGATTCTCTGACGTAGTTGTTTAAACGTGAAGGTCAGGTGGGATAGACCCACAGTCACATTTTTACCCTCCTGAACTTTCAAAACTTGTCTTTGGCGTCAACCTGAATTTTGTATATGAACAATTGATGGTTCTTTCACAGCTGGGGATTGGTCTGTTTTCAGCAGCTGATACTGAGTTTCTCCATCGTCTCTTCCCACAGATGTAGTCAATTTGATTTCTGTGTCTTCCATCTTGAGAAGTCCACATGTAGAGTTGGTTGAATTTGTGTTGCAGACACAAAGAGGTGTTGGCCACGAAGAAGTTGTTGGTCTTGCATAATTCTATTATGTGATCTGCAGTTTCATTTCTATCACCAAGACCGTATTTTCCAACTACTCTTCCTACCTCTTTGTTTCCAACGTTTGCATTCCAATCAGCAATAATGCCCAATGCATCTAGATGGTATGTCTGATCAATTTCAGACTGAAGACGTTGGTAGAATTCTTCAATGTCATCATTCCTAGTGTTAGCGGTTTGAGTATAAGTTTGAATAGTAGTTATTTTATTTATTGGATTTTCGTGATATGGATAGATATTATCCTACCACAGACTGCTTTGTACTTCAAGATAGATATTTATAGGTCCTCTTTGACCATGAATACAAAACCATATCTCGCGAACCTAGTAAACAATACGATTTTCTGATTCAAAATGGCTGTTATCAGTTCCTTTCAGCCTACGAACGGCTAGACTATCAATCATCATGCATTTCTTTTCATTTTTTACAGCTCCCGATTTTCCTAGATTCATACTTTGTGCATTCCTAGTTGAAATTACTAACTGACATTTGCAATCGTGTCTCCTTTTGAATGTGCCCCATCAGCAAATGAAGGTCCCCACGCCTTTACTCCCCCAGCTTTACTCCATCCGTGTCTTTATCTGACAGTGTCTCTGTGATACCTGTCAGGTGTTCAGTAGCTAGTTTCTTAGAAATAAACAGCCTATTCTTTCTTTGTAGTCTGTTCTTAGTCTGGAAGCTCTCCTGAAACCTGTCCACTTGCATGAGCCTGTTGGTATTTCGCATTGCCTCCAGCACCACAGTGAAGCACAAGCCACCACAGCATGACAAACTGGCAGACAAGAGACCCTGCCAAGCTATTAACTGGAACCTCCTGCATGCTCACTAATTAACTAATTACTTGAACTTCCCAGAGCAAGTCATGCTCCCGTGACTAGGCACATAATGTTTTCTCACCTAGAAAGCTCCTCCCAGAACCCTTGGAAAGCTCCTCCTTATGAGTCCAGATTCATTTAGCGGGAAGCCTTCCCTAACTTCTAGCTATGTTTCAATGCTTGAGTTACGAACTCTTCCTCTGGACTCCCACAACCCACCAAGCTCACTTCTGGCTCACCACTGACCTGCATAACAGGCAACTCTAATCAGCTTTCTGAGAGGGGGAAACCCTGTAGTCCATCTCCATGTTGCTAGTCCCTGGCACACGACCCCTTTAGGATCAGAATAAAATAAATGTATGAATAATGCTTGGGCCAATCTCCATGTCTGGCATCAGGACCCCCACTGACATAACCTGGGTACATACAGAAATCCAGCTTGCCTGAACTCTTTGAAGATCTGAGTATTTATTTAAATTTCCCATGAACAGAATAGGAATGAATGTATTTAGAAAAGGAAGTAGAGAGGCAGACAGATAAATAAATTTCAGCAAAAGAAATAAGTTGTAAAAAAATTGTATAAATTACCACCAATATTATATGACCCTGCTAGGAATAACATTTACATGGCCACAATATGCACCAAATAGAACTAAAATCATAGGACTAGGTTGGGAAGTTGGGGCAGATGAAGTGAGGTGGGGAGGAAGGGAAGAGAGCTCAATCCCTTCTTGCCCATGGAGGCAAGCCAGTGAAACATAGCTCAAATTGGAACACAAGGAAAGAGAAGCTGAAGCACACTATTTAGAAAAAATAAAGTTAAGAATTAGAAGGAATACAGGAGCATGACTGTCTCTAGGTAGTAAGCTTTAGGAGTGGAGAGCACTGGGGTCAGGGGCTGGGTCTTCTTGAATGACTTCTTATCCTATGAATGGACATCTTGGTGGCCTCAAAGAATTATAATGTACAAAATATTGCCTGTGGTTTAGAGGTGAGGAAACGCTCACAAGGGAAGCCTCTCTGTGCAATCAATCTGACTAATCTCCCTGAGACAGCACCTTCAGCAGTTCTCAGCGCTCTCTCCAGACCAAGAACCAGACTGGGCCGGACCGCTTGCTGTATACCTGGCCCCACCCTCCCTCGAATGCCATCCTTGGCTCCTGACAGAATAGCTCCTCCCATTTCTCCTGCAGATCCCACGTTTACCCACCTCTGGGTTCCTCCTGCGCTAGTCCCTGGATGGAGCAAGCAGATATGTGTGCAGCTCCTAACCCAAAGATTGGCAGCTCACACACATTCAGAGGCATCTTGGAAGAAAGTCTTGGCCTCCTGAAAATTCGGTCATTGGAAACCCACTGAAACACAGTTTAACTCTGACGTGGGGTTAATGTGGGTTGGAATGGACTCAGGGGCAACTCATTTAACTTGTGCTCAGGCTGTGCACCTGCTTCAGCTTTGTCATCTTCCTCCCTTCTGTCTTTCCAACCCTTGGAAAGGCCATCTGCATGAGGTGCCACCTTTCCCCCAGGACCACTCTGTAGACATGTAAAGCAGCTCTTACACACCCAGCTCCCACAGGTTCTGTGGATCTCACATCCCTGACCACTCACCTTGACCAGGAAGACTTGAGAACCTGAGTTCCAGGCCTTCCTCTATCAGTTCATAGTCCAGACACATCTCTGGTTTTCCTTTCTCCTTTGAAAATTGAGCTCTTTAGGACTACTTGCCAAAATGGCAATATAAGTTGTTGCAATAAAAGTTGTGTGAGAGTTCAAGGTGACCACAGCTTCCCACGCTTCCATTTCTAGATACTCCCTGTCTTACAATCAGAGCTGTCATAGCTAACAGAACATATTGACAGTAGGTCAGGCACTGCCCTAAGTCAAGATTCATCTCATTCTTATAAAGAGTGGAATTATCTCCATTTCACAAATGAGAAAATTAATCCTTATTGAAGGTAACTTGCATGTGAATGTATTAGTCGAGGTAAACTAGAGAAACAAATTCATAGACACTCACATGTGTATAAGAAAGAACTTTATATACAAGGGTAGTTGAATATTGAGAAAACACCCCAACCTAGTCCAGATCAAGTCCATAAATCTGATATTAGCCCATATGTCTGATACCAGTCTATAAATCAATTCCTCTTCAGACTCACGAAACACGTGCAATGACACAGAATGTAGGAAGATCACAGGCCAGTGGGTAGAAAGCCTTGTGGATCCAATGGTGTTATAAGTATCTCAATGCTGGCAGGGGTTTCCACAAGGCTCTTCCAGTTCAGGGTACTAGTGTAGTTCATTGTGTCTTGACAGCGGCAGTGTCTCCCAGGGAGTGGGCAGAGAGAAAGAGAGAGTATCTCCTAACTCCAAGGAAGAATACAGCAGTTCCCAGAATACTCAAGAGAAGGCCATGCCCACCCAGAGGCCTCGTTGGCTATGACCTGACTGACAGGCTGGAGTCCACCCCTTCACTCTTAATCCTCTCAAATTGACAAATGATTGCATAACCACCACAGTGAACCTATATGTCCATCCCAATGTCAGCAGCTCAAAGGCAGAGAGAATCTGTGCTAGACTGTCTTTCAAAGTGGTAATGTACACCTGCCAGCAATGGAAGCGTGTTCCTGCTGTTCCACTTCCTCATCAACATTTGGTGTTGTCAATATTTTGGATTCTAGCCACTATAGTAGGGGTATACTCCTATCTTGTTAGTATTTTAAGTTACAATTATCCAATGACAGAATATTTTTCTATTTTTTAAATCTTTTTGGAGAGAGTATGTTTATTTGCTGTTTGCATATCTCATTCGGTGAAGTTTCTGCTAAAATACCTTACCTAGTTTTTAAATTGTGTGCTTTTATTGTTAATATTTAAGCATTTACATGCACGTAGCAACAGCCAACAATTATGAAACATCTATTTAATGCTAATATTGTCCTAAGAATTGGTCATGAATTAAGAGTAATTTCTCTGAGATTGTGACTATTATACCCCCCATTCTGTGACAACCCCAAACACAGAAAGGTTATGGAATTTGCCTAAGGTCTCACAGCAAAACCACGGCAAAGACAACACTTTAGACAGGTGTGGTGGGTTGCTTCTTGATCATGAAATATGCCTCCCCATTCTTCTCTGCTGTCCATGGCATTTCTGTAACCCCTGTCCCACCTACTCAGGAGGGCATGGAGAAAACCCTGAAAGGGAGGGCAGAAGCAAGCGGATGAAGCCCTGGAGGGAGGAACCCAAGTGTGCACTCCACCCAAGTGTCAGCTTTGGCCTCAAGCAAACCCTGGCATTATTGTTTGTTGATGACGTTGCTCTGGACACAGGCCTTCTTCTGATCTTCAGGTTCCTCATGTGTCTAAGAGCAACAGCAACAGTATCAGTTTCATGGGATTTTGTGAGGATTAAATAAATTAGTAAGTGCAAACCACGTAGCATGAGCTTGGTGCTGCTGATGGCAAGCATCTACTGGGTAGGAGTTAGTGTTGTGCCTGCAGGCTTCCTGGAAAAATCTTGGGTAACTTCTCCTACTTCTAAGCCTCAATGATCTCAGTGATGGAACAGAATTATTAAAACCAACCCCACAGGTTTGTGGTGAGGATTAAATAAAAACTGTGTTTTCTATTTAGGTCTATTTTTAACTCTAGCTTGTTCTCAAAAAAGTGTTCAAGGCAGCTAACGACAATACAAGATTATTTTTAATTCAAAGATGAAGAATTTGGGGCACAGAGAAAGAAATGGCAAGGGGGAAAAAAGTAAAATGAAAAAATTTTAAAGCACTTGGCTGCCCTTGTGTTAATTAAGGACTTAAAATGTATAACAAATATTCACCACTATCTTTTGCTTGGAATAGCTGGTCCCAAGATGTAGTTAATTGTGACCTGACTCAGCATAAGAGGTGAGAGGGGCATTAGAGAGGGTTCTTCTTAGGAAAGGGAAAGTCGATGAGTTTAGAATGTTCAAGGCCCCTATGTTAGACCAGGTTGACAAGAGACACAAATCCAGAGACACTCATATATGTATTAGAAAGAGCTTTATATCAAAGAGTAATTGCATATTAAGAAAGCATGATTGATGGCCCTGCGGGGGACAGCACCTGAGACACAGTGTGTGAACTGCACCCGATCTGCTCCCACCACACCAAGACAAAGCACTGGGGGAGTGCAGCGGAACAGCAAGGGAATGGAGAAGCAAGGTCCCCAGGGAATGCTGAAGGTGGACTTTGGGGCCAGGGCATGGTGCCCCAACAGACTGGCCTGGAAAACACTCCAAAAGGCTAACAAATGATCCTTGAACTAACTACAAGCTTTTCTTTCTTGTTGTGTTTTGTTTTTTCCTTTGTCAATGGTTTGTTGTTGTTGTTGTTATTTTGTTGTATATTGTTGCTTGGTTTTGCTCTGTCTTGTTTTTGTGCATGTAATTATCTCCGCAGGTCTGTCTAAATAAGATAGGCTGAATGAACACCCTGGAGGAGAAAACAACAGAACCGACAGTTCCGGGGGGACATGGGATAAAGGGAGGTGGGGGGAAAGGAAGTGGTATTAACAAAGGGACAAGGGAACAACAAGTGATCCAAATTGGTGGTGAGGAGGGTGTGGGAGACCTGGTAGGGCATGATCAAGGGTAATGTAACCAAGAGGAATTGCTGAAACCCAGGTGGGGACTGAGCATGATAGTGGGACAGGAGGAAAGTCAAGGGAAATAGAGGAAAGAGCTGGGAGGCAAAGGGCATTTATAGAGGTCTAGATAAAGACATGTACATATGCAAATGTATTTATATATGAGGATTGGGAAATAGGTCTATGTGCCTATATTTATAGGTTTAGTATTAAGGTAGCAAATGGACATTGGGCCTCCACTCAAGTACTCCCTCAATGCAAGAATACTTTCTTCTATTAAATTGACATTCTATGATGCTCACCTTCCTGACACAACCACTGAAGACAAAGCGGGTAAATAAGCAAATGTGCTGAAGAAAGCTGATGGTACCCAGCTTTCAAAAGATATAGCATCTGGGGTCTTAAAGGCTTGAAGGTAAACAAGTGGCCATCTAGCTCAGAAGCAACAAATCCCACATGCAAGAACACACCAGCCTGTGTGATCTCGAGGTGCCAAAGGGATCAGTTATCAGGCATCAAAAAACAAAAAATCATATCATTTGGTGAACACCTCCATGATATGATCGATGAGGAAAAATGGGTGCATAAGCAAATGTGGCCAAGAGAGCTGGCGGTGCCTGACTACCAAAAGGTATAGCATCTGGGGGTCTTAAAGGCTTGAAGGTAAACAAGCAGCCATCTAGCTCAGAAGCAACAAAGCCCATATGGAAGACGCACACCAGCCTGTGTGATCACGAGGTGTTGAAGGGATCAGGTATAAGGCATCATCAGAAAAAAAAAATCTTACCATAGTGAATGAGGGGGGGGAGTGCAGAATGGAGACCCAAAGCCCATTTGTGGGCCACTGGAGATCCCCTTGCAGAGAGGTCTAGGGGAGGAGATGAGCCAGTCAAGGTGCGATGTAGCACCGATGAAAAATACAAATTTCCTCTAGTTCCTAAATGCTTCCCCCTGTCCTCCCACTAGCATGATCCGAATTCTACCTTGCAAGTCTGGCTAGACCAGAGGATGTACACTGGTACAGATAGGAACTGGAAACACAGGGAATCCAGGGCAGATGATACCTTCAGGACCAGCAATGTGAGTGGTGATACTGGGAGGGTAGAGGGAAAGTGGGTTGGAAAGAGGGAACCGGTTACAAGGATCTACATGTGACCTCCTCTATTGGGGACAGACAACAGTAAAGTGGGTGAAGGGAGATATCGGACAGGGCAAGATGTGACAAAATAATAGATTATAAATTATCAAGGGCTCATAAGGGAGGGGGGAACAGGGAGGGAGGGGAAAAAAAGAGGACCTGATGCCAAGGGCTAAGTGGAGAGCAAATATTTTGAGAATGTACAGATGTGCTTTACACAATTGATGTATGTATGGATTGTGATAAGACTTGTATGAGCTCCTAATAAAATGATTAAAACAAAACAGAAAGAAAGAAAGAATCATGAAAATGATTTAAGAGACTGCCCAGGAATAGTCTAGTGTAATGGTGCTCAACCATCCTAATGCTGCAACCCTTTAATACAGTTCCTCATGCTGTGGTGACCCCCCAACCATAAATCTATTGTTGTTGTTACTTCATAACTGTAATTTTGTTACTGGTATGATCCGGCGACCCCTGTGAAAGGGTCGTTTGACCCTCAAAGGGGTCGTGACCCACAGGTTGAGAACCTGTACTAGAGTCTCTTCTGGATGAGAAGACTTGATAAACATGTACTTATTTCCAACTATCTTATTTAAAAGAGGAAATTGATTTCTGTGTTAATAAAGAATTTAATATGGAGCTATATTAGTATCACAATCGCAGCTTTCACTGAAGGTAGAGAACAAATAATATTATGGAGTGTACCCTGTTTGTAACAGACCCACATGGGACTGACTTCTCTTGAGAATAAAACAATCCAGAGAGGGGAAACACCCCCAACCAAACCAAGGTGGAAGTGCCAGTCTCCCCTCATTCCCCTTTCCATTAGGGGAAATGAAAACCCATGGTTTCCACATCTTATGCAAAGCACTCTCCAAACAAGCTTGAATTAGGTTTTTCAAAATATTTTTGGCACTTGAAGTTCTACCTATTTAGAAAATTTTGTAATAATATTGTATTGTGCACCTGTAAGCTTGCTACAACTCTAAACCTTGCCCACTCCCATTGGATATAACTATGTAATAACTCTTAAGTAGAATAAAATGGTCCACTGTGAAAAAAAAAAGGAAAACATCCCAATCCAGTCCAGATCAATCCCATGAACTTGATATGAGTCCATAAATCCTTCTTCAGACTCATGTAGCACATTCAATGATACAAAATGCAAGAAGATCACAGGCCAGTGGGTGCAAAGTCTTGTGGATCCAGTGGTGGTGGAAGCATCTTCAGTGCACTCTCTCAGGTCTCAGTGTAGATCCAGCAGCTCTCTGAGTGACTCTAAGGGAGGAAGGTGAAGCAGAGAGAGAAAGGCTCTTGCAGGACTCTTGGAAGTCTCAGCAAGTCTCTGCGTGGCTTTTCAACAGGAAGATGAAGGCATCGAAAGAGAGGGGGCTGGCCTCCAGCAAGCCATTTACTGTGGTCCAATTGAAGCTGGGACCTGGTTGACAGGCTAAACTCTACCACTTCATTAGTAATACATTCAAGTTGACATGAGATTATGTAACTATCACAGTCCCTCTGCCCCCCTCACAGAAGTTCAGATTTCATTTGCTCTACACATTGGTCTGCTCAGTAAGATTTCATTTGAAGAAATTTATATTTATATATTATAATTTATATAAAATTATATTTATATAATAAATATATATAAGAAAATCAAAAGGAAATTGCTGTGCTGATAAAGTCACATTTCCTCATTTTTATAGAAAGAAACTGAGACCCTGAGAGGAAGGAAGTTAAGTATAACTTACTATTTAAATCCACCAGTCATAAAACAAACTTATCTATTGATGGCCATTCAGCAGACATGTAGTAAGTGCTTACTATGAGGTGTAATGGGTTACTGTGAGTCAGTACCAACTTACAATGGGTTGCTATGAGTCTGTATCAAGTCAACAGCAGTGGGTTTGGGTGGAATTTAGGTTTGGAAACCATCATTACTTCGAACCCACCAGCAGTTCTGAGAGAAAAAGATTAGACATTCTGTGCCTATAAAGACTTAACAGGCTCTGAAACCTTACTTTGATAATTAGGTTTTATGTGAACTTGACTGGATCAGGCTTCTCAGCTGCTTGGTAGTTGAGGCATAGCACATAATGTGACCTAACATAGAGTAATCAACTGCATAATGGGTTCTGTTTGAGTAGGTAAGCAGTTGTAATAACATTAAGGTGGAGTTCAATCCCCTTACTTCGCTTATAGTCCTGATGCAATGTGAAAGGAAGTGCCTTGGGGGGTGGGGCTTACTTCCTATGTAAGTGACTGCTGTGGGAATGCTTGCTTGCTTTTTAAAAAAAATTAAATCATTTTATTGGGGCTCATACAACTCTTTCTGGACCTTCATCCTGTATCTGGCGTATTGACCTTTGGGTCTTTGGATCTGAGCTATTGGCGTGCCATATTGTCTACTGAACTTGAGAACCATCAGCAGCCTCCTTCTGACCTGCTGATTTAGGATTCATTCACAGACCTGGCCTCCTGACCTGGAACTCATTCACTGCTGAAGCCAACAGCTTATGGTGTTCCTACCAATCCCGGATTCATCAGCCATTGAGGATATAGAAGCCTCCACTTAACATCTGATCCATAGACTTAGAAACAGACTGGATTTGCCTGCGTCTACAACTGTGATATAAATTGTCTTATTGATTCTTGATATAAATCTCTCTCTCTCTACACACACACACACACACACACACACACACACACACACACACACACACACCACTGGCTTTGCTTCTGTAGAGAACCCAGTCACCAGCTGGGTTGGAATTGACTCAATGGCAGTTGTAGATGTTCACAGTCTAGAGGAAGGATGTCTTAGAGCCCTAGAGTGAAAGATGCTACCAAAGACAGGGAAGTCTACCCAACTGAGGGGTCCAGCGTAACTTTGCAAAAGATGAGAGGCTGAGTTGTGACTTCAAAGAAGAGTGAGGCTGTCTTAAGCAGCCAGTATGAGAAGTTTCCCCTGTTTTCACTGTCTTATCATGTGCCTGCATTCCCCATCCTTACTTGTTATTATTTTTTTATTGTCTTCATCAGCTACTAAGCAATGTGTGCTCAAAAAAAGGTGTCCATTGTAACCCAACCCCTCTATTCCCTGGCTTCACAACATCAGAGGAAGTGGGGATAGACGGCATTCTAGGCTGAAGGAAGAAAGGCACATATGACATCCAGAAGTGAGAAGCAATTCAGTCCTAAGAACCTTGGGTTGTTCTGGATGTCTCTGGCCTCAGAAGATGTCTTGAGTAAGATTAGATATTGAGTGGCTGGATTTTATCTTGTAGATTAGAAATTATGTATCCTGGTTTTAGATTCAGAAAAATAAGGCTCTTTTTGGTGGTTGATAGTGTTATGGTAGCAGGTGTACTGTCCAAGGAATTCGGAACCTCCAATTTATAATTAAGTTCAGGGACCTTCATGCCTATCCATGCTTTCAGTAAACCCTGAATGGTGTACTCATGTGATGAACAAAAGATGTAGTTTCTACTCTCTTATCATTGTTTCTATCCATGTTATATGTATTCTATGTAATTCAAGGCATGTTGCAGAACACATCTTCCACTTCTTCCAAGGTAATAATAACTGCTCAGAATTACTGAGTGTTCACTTGTGTGACAAGTTTTATATCTTGTTAAATCACAAAATAATTTGACACTACAGGTTTTCCTTATTTTAGTAAGTTGCACTCCAACCTCAGAGATGCTAAAATAAACATCTTCAAATCTGTGCGATACAATATAATTATCACTTCTAATTTTTTCAACACATTTAGATTATATAAGCATTCATATGAAAAACTAGGGCCTTGTTCTCAATCTCAGAATTCATATTTGGCAGAATCATGTGATCCCAAAGACTCCTTCTTCCCTCAATGTCACCCAGGAGATGCTTGTCCTCATCTTAAAAAACAAAACCTAAAATTTCAGTTAATTTTGCTACAATAAGGAAAACTCTGCTTCCTCTTCATGCTGCCACTTACCCTTGTAATATTTTTCATTGTTACTCGGTTTTCTCCCCCAACCTTTTTTTTTAGTGAGTCGACAAGCTTGTGCTTAAAATTTTATAAATTTCCAACGTGGCCAAGCACTTCCATGGGCAGCACTCCTATGTGAAGCACCCCCATCTCCTGGAGTTCATCACTTGTCGCCTCATGTGTTTGGTTACCATATAGATAGTCTTGTGCCCTAGACATCTTCTTCATACTTGTCTTTTTTTGTTTGGGTGATGGCATTAACAAAGGATGAGTATGTTATGCTCCCTGCAGGCTCTGTGCTGTCAACAAGGGAGCTCTCTCTCTTTGAGGCCAGTGTGTGGCTCTTAGGTTTCATATCAATTTGACCCTGTGTGAAAGTATAGGGGTGGTTCCTCTCTCTGGCCCTTCAACTTCTTCCTTGCCGGGACTCTGTGCCTGCCTCTAGGGGTGACATCATGCGGTCTACCCAACCCCGGGAACTGTTGCCCTACTGTCTTCCCATGGACCTCAAATCCATATGGCTCTACATCCACCGGCCCATAATCTTCCTGAATCAGGCTTCATCTTTCCACATCATTAGCCTACAGTGATGTGTGTCTCAAGAACGCTCCACCTAGCATCCAGCTGATGGGTTTGGAGTTGAATTGGATTGGGATGTCTTCTTGATATAAAATTACTCCTTGATATTGATTAAGCTATTTCTTATACATAGAAGAATGACACTGGTTTTGTTTTTCTAGGCAACCCAGCCTTACTCATAGGGTGAGCCAGACCAATCGGGGGGAACTCGAGTTTGGGTTCATTAGGGAATTGTCTCCTATTTTCTGCTTGGACTTAGAAGGAAGATGGGCATGTACCAAGCATATAGAAACTAGCAAGATAACACATTCAAGATGCATGTGCTGAGTCTGGCTCTTTCATCCACACAGTAGTTAATTCTCATAGAAACTCTAGAAGGTAGGTATAGGAGGTGAAAGGGACCCTATACTCACCAAATACAGACCCTTGCTTACCAGAAGAACTGAGGCACAGAGTCAGAGAGGAGCTTGACTGAAGCCACAGCAGTACTGAATCAGCATCCATCCCAGCATGCTTTAGACAAGTGGCAGATCCTGGGAAGAATGGTGGCTTTAGGCTACTTTGGCATGTGAAGGCTGTCATCGTGTGTCCAACTCCCTGCCTCTGGAGCCCTGCAGCTCCACTGTCAGGGTCGGTCATACTATCATGGTCGGTCATATGTATGGTCATATATCTTCTCCCCAGGAGCTCTCCCCTGGCTAGGTCCTTTGGCATTTCACTCAGTAGTTTGCATCAAGTTTTTGTTATTACCAAGCGGTTCTCAACCTTTGGGTTGTGACCACTTTGGGGGTTGAATGACCATTTCACAGAGGTCGCCCGATTCATAGCAATAGCAAAACGACAGTTATGAAGTAGCAACGAAAATAATTTTATGGTTGGGGGTCACCACAACCTGGGGCACTGGATTAAAGGGTCACGGCATTAGGAAGGTTGAGAACCACTGGTCCAGAGGTTAGACTCAGGAACAAGATCTTGTCTTATTTCTCTTCTAGAAACTATGGTTCCTCTTGAAGATTCTCATTCCTCCCCCAGGTGCCAACAAGTTGATACCAGCTTATGGTGATTCCAGAAGTGTGGATCGGAGGAGAACTGTACTTCATAAGGTTTTCAGAAGTAATTCACTGGGCTTGTTTTCCAAACACCCTCTGAATAGGCTCAAACTTCCAACCATTTAATTAGCAGTAGCATGTGCTAACCATTTTAAGCATGCCAGAACTCTCTGTTGGGAGCCCAGATTTTCCTTTTCTTCCGCCAGTTTCCCAGAACCTGGTGCCTGCTACCTATTTGTCAGACACATCTCCACCTTTCCTGGTCCTCTGCCATTTTCTGCTGGCAGACTTGATGAGATCATGTTTTATTTGCTACTGAGGGCGCCCCCAAAGGAAAACTGGTGGCACAGAAAATCTACTTTGATGGGTGAAGCACTTGGCTGCTAACCAAAAGCTAGGTGGTTTGAATCCACTAGTCATGGCGTGGGAAGAGGTGGCAATCTGCTTCTGTTTCAATTAAAGGCTTGGACACTCTAGGTGGTTGTCTCAGTCTGTCCTGTAGGGTTGCTAACAGTCAGAAACAACTTAATGACAATGGATTTGGGTTTTTATGGAGGGTACCGCTGGCAACTGTGCCAGGCAACTTGGATGTTGATTCTTCCTACCTGGACCTCCCAACCTGATCTCTCTATTGCTAATTACAATTGGGACATTAAGGATCACCTGTCTCTCAGCTAAGCTCTGCCTTTCTCTAATGAAGAGATCCTATGCCTAATACACAAGGTGCTTCTTCTTTTATTTTTTTAAAAACATTTTATTAGGGGCTCATACAATTCTTATCACAATCCATACATATACATACATCAATTGTATAAAGCACATCCGTACATTGTTTGCCCTAATCATTTTCAAAGCATTTGTTCTCCACTTAAGCCCTTTGCATTAGGTCCTTTTTTTCCCCCTCCCTCCCTGCTCCCCTCTCCCTCATGAGCCCTTGATAATTTATAGACTATTATTTTGTCATATCTTGCCCTATCCAGTGTCTCCCTTCACCCCCTTCTCTGTTGTCTGTCCCCCAGGGAGCAGATCACATGTAGATCCTTGTAATCAGTTCCCCCTTTCCAAACCGCTCACCCTCTACTCTCCCAGTATCGCCCCTCACCCACTGGTTCTGAAGGTATCATCCACCCTGGATTCCCTGTGCCTCCAGCTCCTATGTGCACCAGTGTACAACCTCTGCTCTATCCAGACTTGCAAGGTAGAATCCAGATCATGGTAGTTGGGGGTGGGTGTGGGGGGGAGGAAGCACCCAGGATCTGGGGGAAAGCTGTATTCTTTATCGGTGCTACATCTCACCCTGACTGACTCATCTCCTCCCCTAGACCCCTGTGTGAGGGGATCTCCAGTGGCTGACAAATGGGCTTTGGGTCTCCACTCTGCACTTCCCCCTTTATTTAATATGGTAAGATTTTTTTTTGATGATGCTTTATCCCTTATCCCTTTGGCACCTCGTGATCACACAGGCTCGTATGCTTCTTCCATGTGGGCTTTGTTGCTTCTGAGCTAGATGGCCACTTGTTCATCTTCAAGCCTTTAACACCCCAGACACAATCTCTTTTGAGAGCCGGGCACCATCAGCTTTCTTCACCACATTTGCTTATGCACCCATTTGTCTTCGGCGATCGTATCATGGAGGTGTGCAGCCACTGATATGATTTTTTGTTCTTTGATGCCTGGTAACTGATCCCTTTGGGACCACGTGATCACAGAGGCTGGTGTGTTCTTGCATGTGGGCTTTGTTGCTTCTGAGCCAAATGGCCGCTTGTTTATCTTCAAGCCTTTAACACCCCAGACACTATCTCTTTTGATAGCCGGGCACCATCAGCTTTCTTCACCACACTGACTTGTTCACCCGCTTTGGCTCCAGCCGTTGATCGGGAGGGTGAGCGTCGTATGATCGGGAGGTGAGCATCGTAGAGTTCCAATTTAATAGAAGAAGGTGTTCATGCGTTGAGGGAGTGCTTTCAAGGAGCTCCTTCCTATACATATGTGAAGAAAGAATTTTATAACAAGAAAGTGGCACAATGCTATTATCTCCGCAGGTCTGTCTATTTAGATAGGCTGAATGAACAATCTGGAGGAGAATACAACGGGACCAACAGTTCCGGGGGGACATGGGAGAGGGGAAGGTGGGGGGGAAGGGAGTGGTGTTAACAAACCCAGGGACAAGGAACAACAAGTGATCTAAATCGGTGGTGAGGAGGGTATAGGCAGCCTGGTAGGGCGTGACCAAGGGTAATGTAACTGAGAGGAATTACTGAAACCCAAATGAAGTCTGAGCATGATAGTGGGACAGGAGGAAAGTCAAGGGAAATAGAGGAAAGAGTTGGGAGGCAAAGGGCATTTATAGAGGTCTAAATAAAGTCATGTACATATGTAAATATAGTTATATATGAGGATGGGGAAATAGATCTATGTGCATATATTTATGGGTTTAGTATTAAGGTAGCAAATGGACATTGGGCCTCCACTCAAGTATTCCCTCAATGCAAGAATACTTTCTTCTATTAAACTGGCATTATATGATGCTCACCTTCTCGACACAATCGCTCAAGGCAAAGCAGGTGAATAAGCAAATGTGGTGAAGAAATCTGATGGTGCCTGGCTATCAAAAGATATAGAGTCTGGGGTTTAAGACTTGAAAGCAAACAAGTGGTCATCTAGCTGAGAAGCAACAAAGCCCCCATGGAAGAAGCACACCAGCCTGTGTGATCACGAGATGATGAAGGGATCAGATATCAGTCATCATCAGAAAAATCATATCATATGAATGAGGGCGAGTGCGGAGGGGAGACCCAAACCCTATCTGTGGGCAATTGGACATCCCCTTACGGAAGGGTCATGGGGAGGAGATGAGCCAGTCAGGGTGCAGTGTAGCAATGATGAAGCATACATCTTTCCTCTAGTTCCTAAAAGCTTCCTCCCTGACCACTATCATGATCCCAATTCTTCCTTACAAATCTGGCTAGACCAGAGGATGTACACTGGTACAGATAGTAACTGGAAGCACAGGGAATCCAGGACAGATGATCCCTTCAGGACCAGTGGTGAGGGTGGAGGGAGGGTGAGGAAGAAAGCGGGAACCAATTACAAGGATCTACATATATCCTCCACCCTGGGGGATGGACAACAGAAAAGTGGGTGAAGGGTGATATCAGACAGCATAAGATATGACATAATAATATTTTATAAATTATCAACGGTTTATGAGGGAGGAGAGAAAGGGGAGGGAGGGGAAAGTGCGGAGCTGATGTCAGGGGCTTAAGTGGAGAGCAAATGTTTTGAGAATGATGAAGGCAATGAATGTACAGATGTGCTTTACACAACTGATGTATGTATGGATTGTGATAAGAGTTGTATTAGCTCCTAATATAATGATAAAAAAAGAAAGTGGCACAGCTCAATCCATCTAAAGTCTATAGGTCAGATTCTAGCTGAAGACCGTCTAGACTTAGATAGTTGCCAGTGGATGAAGCAGGAAGGTGAAGGGGAGAAACAAGAGATCATGGACTGGTGGGTGCAGAGGCACATGGTGCAAGATCTGCAGGAACATGGCAAGGACCGCTTCCAGGGATGGCAGGTTACAGGGGCCACCGGCCTCACCCCCCTGAGCCAGATGAAGAGGAAGGTGGAAAAGGGTGTGTGTGGGAGAGAAAGATCAGTTCTTCTCAGTGCCTCTCTTACAAAAAGGCCACACCCCCAAGGAGATGGCATTAGGCTGTGTCCTGATAGAGAGATTGGATGCTTCCCTTATCGTCATATAAGTATATCAAGTTGCCATAAAATCTAACTATACCATGTTTTCTTTTCTTTAAAAAAAACCAATATTCCATTTGCCATTTAACCAGTGTTTCATAGATTGTTGACACCAAAATACGGTTGGTCTCAACCTTGCAAGCACTTTTGAATCATCTGGATAGCTTGGTAAATAGTCATGTCCAGCAATTCTGATTCAGTGAATCTAATTTGTCTCAAACTCAAAACTCACTGTCATCAAGTTGATTCCAACTCATATATACCCTATAGGACAAAACAGAAGTTCCCCTGTGGGTTTCTGAGACTGTAAGTCTTTACAAGAACGGAAAGCCTCATCTTTCTTTTACAGAGCAGTTAATACAGTTGGCAGTCCAAAGCCTAACCAACAATGCCATCTGGGAATCTGCATTTGTGATGCGCTCTCTTGGTGATTCTGAGGTGTCAAGTGGACCATGAATGGAGAAATACTATTTGTCTGAAGGAAGTGGTAGGCAAAGGGGAAGTGAACCAGAACAAAAGGAATCTCACGAGCACTTTATGTCACTGTTTACAAGGTGATAGTAGTTCATCTACAGTAGGGGTGTCAAACTGGTGGCCCATGGGCCGCATGTGACTCCTGAGGTATTTTTTTCTGGCCAACGATGCTCTAAAATAAAGCAAAACTAGAAAAAGTTATTATGAAGAAAATAGTGCTTAGGGGATATGAAGGCAATACCGTACACAAAATGCCCTCCTTACATTTTACTTCAGATCATCATTTTACGCCACAAAAATTACCTTGGGCACTGCATGTGGGCTGTGGGGCACCAGTTTGACATCCCCAATACAAGAATCCCTTGTATTAAAACCAAGTGCAACAAAGCAAAATACAGTCTCTACATTAGTATGGAAAGCAAAGCCTTTGGGGCTAGATCATCTGAGCCCTCACTTACCAGCTAGGAAACCTTGGACAAGCGACTTTTCTGAGACTATGTTTATGTCTCTGCTTGTGGTTGCTGTTTGGGGTTGTTGAGTTGGTTCTGACTCATCATGACCTGATATATAGCAGAATGAAGCACGTCCTGGTCCTATGCCATCCTCACAATTGTTCTTATGCTTAAGCCCATTGATACAACCACTGTATCAATACATCTTGTCTAAGGTCCTTGTGTTAGGCAGGGTTGACTAGAGAAACAAATTTAGTGACACCTGTAAAATATAAGAGATAATTTTATATCAAAATGTAATTATATATCGAGAAAACATCTCAGCCCAGTGCAACTCAAGTCCACAAGTCCGAAACTAGTTCATAAGTCCTTTTTTAGACTCATGCAGCCACATGCAATGATGCAAAGTGCAGGGCGATCACAGGCTGGTGGGTGCAAAGTCGTGTGGATCCAATGGTGGTAGTAGCATCACAGGGCTCTGGCAGCAACCAGGGTGAGCTAGAAGAATGGTGAAGGCAGAGAGAGAGGAGGAGGTTCCCTGGGTCCTCTTTAAGAGATGACCACACCCACACGAGGCTTCACCAGGCTGTGACCTGACTGGCTGAATACCACCCCTACACTTTTATGTATCTTCAAGTTGACATGAAATTATGTAACTATCATAATCCTCCTCCATTTTGCTAATGTATCTGCTTCCAAAACCACTCACAGCCGTTGAATCAATGCTAACTCATAGCGACCCCTTGTGGGTTTCTGAGAGTATAACTCTTTACTGGAATAGAAAGTCAAACCAAGTCTTTCCTTTGGAGCTGCTGGTGGTTTTGAACTGCTGACCATGCAGATTACACTCGAACACATGACCACTATACTACCAAGGCTCCTAAATTCCTACTATATAACATTGATGAATGTAATGAATGATTTGTTGGATGTAAAGTTTCTTTGTAATGCCTAATAAGTGCTTAGAGAATAGGAAAAAATGTCTCCAAACATGTTGTGACCCTTGATATTTGCCACGAAGTGATCTAAGGGGTAGACACACACCCACATAATTTCTAACATCCATAATGATTCCCAGGGATATATATTAATTTTACCATTGATGAGGGAAATGAAAATGGGAAGTTTTGGTGGTGCTATGTCTTAGGTGTCGGACTGCCTACTGCAAAGCCGGACGTTCAAGCCCACCAGGTGCTGTGGGAGAGGAAGATGAGGCTGTCTTCTATTAGAGAGATTCACAGTCTCAGAAAGAAAGCCGGAATCAACTTAGTGGCAGTGGGTGGGAGGGAAATTGAAACTGGGAGTCGAAGTCACTTGCCAAAAGTTCTCCAACTGGTAAGAAGTGGTGCTGGGATTCCAATGGAGCTCCTTCAGATTCTAATGAAGCCATTCTTGCCCCTCCCCGCTCCTCCAAGCTGCTTCTATTTGTGCTTAACCTCTGTCTTCCACCGGGCACAAAGCTTTGCAGACTGCCTGGTGCTGCTGCAGCAGCCCATGGAATCCCCACAACCACCCTGAGAGGTCGCGTCCATGGTTAGCATGCCCATTTTCCCACGGGAGAACCAAGGAGAGATTGTCAACTGTGAGTTAGTAAATTGTAAAGACACTGTGTGTCTTAAGATCAAATAAAAGGCAACTTGGAGGCTCTGCCTGGTGAGAAGCCTTCTGCAGAGGCGAAAAATATGTGCAAACAAAGCGAACAGCTTTCTTTATGTTCCCCAAAGTTGCTAAAACTGCCTGCGGGTTTGCACACAAGCAGACGCTGTGTTCACAGTGCTGCAGGGCTTCTGTTGTTTGGCTCTGGCAAGACACACACCAGACAAGGTAAGGAATCCCAAGGTGCTCCCAGGGTGTGGAGTTCTGCCAAGTCTCTTTTTATTTGTTGTTAAGTTAGGAGAAAAAACAAAAAGACAACTCACTGGTGAGCGCAGATCCCTTGAGGTAATTGGCACCGGTGAGAAATGCGCTCCTTCTACCGGAGCTTGAATCTCAATTCAGGTTTTGACCTGTCAGCCGTGTGACCTTGGCTGCATTGCAGCTAACCTCAGTCTTCCCATGTGTAAAATGTTCCGTGAGGCAGGAGTTTGCGTCTGTTGTTTTACAGACTGCTGCATTCCAATGCCTAGAAATGCTCCCGACGCCAGGACTCAATAACTAGTAGTCAAGTGAATGAATGAATGAATGAATTGCTATCTTGCAGCATTGTGGTACAGTTGAAATAAGATCCTGGATGTGAAATGGCTTTTCTTGTTGTTCATTGCTGTTCCGTAGATGCCTGAAACTTTCTTCATAACAGAATAAAACACTGCCTGATGGTGTACCATCTCCATGATCACTGCTATGGGTGGCTATTGTGTCATCTCATTTCACTAAGGGCCTCTTGCTTTTTATTGGACCGGCATAGTAGGTTACATGTTGGGCTGTTAACCAAAAGGCCAGTAGTTCGAAACCACCAGCAGCTCATTGGGAGTTAGTCTCAGAAACCCACAGGGGCAATTCTACCCTGTCATAGAGGGCCACTATTTAATTTAATTTTATTTAGTGGTGGTAAATATATTTGTAATAAAACAATTGCCTTTTCAATATTAATGTTTCTGAACTTTTCCTGCTTATAAGAAAATTTCCCTAAGAGTCCCACTATTCCATACATATACACATACACATGTACATATACATAATACATATATATAAACAAATATATACACATCTATCTCTTCCTTCTCTATAAAGGAATATTTACTAGTCACCCAGCAATTGGTCGTTCCTGGCGGTGTGCTCAAAGGAAGAGAGCCCCAGTCTTGCCATCCTTGCCTTCTAAGGAACATCCAGGTTATATGTCTTCTAAGACGGATTTGTGTGTTTTTTGGCAGCCGTGGTAACATGTAACAGTTTTGGTCAGCACCGTTGTTCACATGTATCCATTCTCTCTGCCTTTCTTTCGGGTGATTTTTGCATGCATATGAGGGAGTTGGAAAGAACATGATTTCTTAAAACGTTAAAAAGGGCTACAAAATTGCTTTATGAACTAGAAAACTGCCCCAAATCCGAGGATCTATACTTATCACAGAAGATGCTCCGGGTTCCATTCATTATTCTACGTCAGTGAAGTCAGTCAGGGGGCACTTACTGAGTTCTTCTGAGGTCTGATGTTGGGACACAATATCTTTCAGGATACTGACATCAAGTAGCAAGGTGTAAAGGTTAAACAGGTACTGAAACAGGACAGAGTAAGAGCTGTGACCAAGGTAAGCGCATGGTACACTAGGACCAGACAGGAGGGAGTGCCTAATCCACACGGGGAAGGGGTGAAACACACAGACAGCCCAATTTAAAATCCACTCTGAGTTTTCCTAGCCAACGGAGAATTGTGAGCCTTGGGGCTCCCGGAGCACATGCTCCTGACCCTGTACACGGCCACTTTCACCATCGTCCTTGAAATACGGTTTCCTTTGCTCCCTCTTCACTTACTACACCTGCTGGGCAAAACCCTAGCTCTGGTTAAAGGGAAAGCTCCACTCCACTGCAGCCACACCTGTGCAGTCATCCACGGCCTCCGGCCTCCGACAAACACACAAACACACTCACTGCTTCCATCAAGGACCCTTTTCTACTGTGGTCCCTTGGAACTATTTTAAACCTCCAACAATGTCCAACTGTTAACTATTTCACACCTTCTTTATCCACCCCCCTCCCCCCAAAAAACCTTCTTTTCCCACATTCTCGTTCACAGTGGATGTCCTTGCTACCCCCATCACTGATGAAATAGCAGTTCCTATCACCTCCTGCCGCATGGACGCAGCCATGGCAGGGAGGCTGGGGGGAGGCAGGCTCTTGCTGTACTTTCAGACAGACACTGAGGGGGAACTTCCGGAGATACTCTCTTATTCAGTGATGATAGGGCAGTCCATACTCAGAAATGGTCTCTTTGCATAGCAAGTTAGCTTTTCATTCAACAATTCATACACATTTTCCCCCCATGACAAATAGTTGCAACCCCTTCGAGGTAACATCACCTTTGCCCCCTTCTTCCCTGAGCTCACTGTTCCTATTTGTCCTCTTTCCTAGTCTCTTCCTGCCTTCTAAACGTTGATTTGGTCAAATACTGCCCTTTGGGTTGCGTTTTGCTTGCCTGTACTGAGTAATACATTCCTCCTTGATGTTCTTACTCACTTTACAGGTTTGTCTGTTTGGCTGAAAGTTGATCCCCGGGTGGGGTGGGGCGGTGTCCAGTTGCCGATTGGACTGGATGGTATGGAAGGAGCGGAGTCTCAGCAGTTCCACCCCACTGGCCTTTTCATCATTTTGAATTCTCTTCCAGGTGTTCTTTTTCTCCTACTCTGTCCAGGCTCTTCTATTGCTGTTCCGATCAGGCACTCTGGTTTCTCTGGTCTCAGGGCAGTGGAGGCTGACGTTCACGTGGTTCACTGATTCTTTGTACTAACGTTGGGTTGTGAGCCGCACAGTCAACCGTTAGAAACCACCAACACTCCTTGGGAGAAAGATTAGACTTGCTGTTTCTCTAAAATATACAATCTTGGAAACCCACAGGGGTAGCTCTTCTCTGCTCTGCTCTATAAAGTCACTCTGAGTTGGGATCTACTCAATAGCACCGAGCCCTGAGTCTGAGCATCATCATTTTCTTCACTCTTCTTGGCTCTGGATGGGGAGAGATCAAATTAACTTCCTTTAGAGGTCCCATGACCATTCATAAGCTTTTAAGACCTCAATCAGTACTCACCGAAGCAGAACGTAGAACATAGTTTTCCAATAACAAGTGCCCCGAGGCTGTGGTCCTAAGTCTTCTCGTCCATGACTCATTTTCACAGTGTATGGTTATGGTGCAGATCTCCACCCCCACCGTGAGCTCTACTGTACTCTTGTACATATATATTTGCAGTGCAAACAAATATATATAGAAATTTCCTCTGCCAAACCTACAGATACTCATGGGTGAAGTCCCATTTACCTTCCTGCATCTGTTCAATGTTCATGCCTTCCGATGTACCTTTCAAACCTAAAGTCATTAGTCGGTACCAACTCATAGCGACCCTTTGGAACAGAATAGAAATGCCCATGTGGATTTCTGAGACTGTACATCTTTACAGGAGTAGGGAACCTCATCTTTCTCCTTAGGAGTGGCTATTTGTTTCAAACTACTGACCTGGTGGTTAGTAGCCCTTCGGTGGCACAAATAAATCCCTGTCAAGGCTCTCCACTGTGTATCAAAAGGAATGCACACATGGATAAAAGCCATCTTCTTCCCTCATAATGGATTTTTAAAAGCAGATGTTGTCAAGTTGATTCCAAGTCATGGTGACACTGGATGTATCAGAACAGAACTGTGATCCCATGGGGTTTCAGGAGCTGAGTTTGGGGGACTCAATCATTAGACCTTTCTGTTGAAGAGCCCTAAGGTGGACTCGAACTATCAAACTTTTGGTAATCAGTCATCCGAGGACTTTGTGTATAGTAGATAAATAATACCTAAAGCTATAATACTAGATTAGGCACAATGGAATGAGGGTGAATACAGAACAGAAGAGGCCGAGAACTGAGCCTTGGGACCTTCAGTAATACCTGATTTGGAAACTGGAGATGAACCAGCAAAAGAGATTGCGGAGAAGAGAATAGAGAAATAGCATATTTGTATGGTGATGAGAATGATCAGCTCGCAAAGCAACCATCAGCGGCACCGGACAGAAAGAGGAGCCTTGCTGGGGTAAAATCAGTGAGCAAGTGAGAGGAGAAGGTATGTGCTGCTCAGCCCAGGAATAGGTCTTTGCTCGGAGCCTGGTAAATCCATAGTGATAGAAGAAAGCAGAGTGAAAGACAAAGCTGAAGGGAAGTATATTTCCTATTTAGATGCAAGGAAGGAAACATGTCCTTGGTATCCATCACAGTGATGTGGAGAGCTCTCTTCTATTCTCACAGAACATAAATAGGCGATCTAATAGAACCAGTCCACATTTTGGGCTGTTAGGTGCTCTTGAGTCGGGCTAGACTCATAGTGACCACCTTAGGCAGAGCGCAGTAAACACTACCCTGTCCTGTTTCCAAACTCTGGTTTGCTCAACCCTTTCGGTAAACAGCATGAAACATATTGCATAACATGGCCGGAGGAGCTATGATCTCCTCTGGCTTCTCTCTGGCCTCAAGGCAGAGGTCAGACATGCCGCCCCCTCCATTTTTCTTTACCTTCTTCTCTTACACCAACTCTTCCTATCAGGGTACTCTATGTCTATGCTGGGTTTACTAATCTTGCAATCGCCACACAGAATTCACAGAATAGCCACAATTTACAGGGTTTATTAGGAAAGTTAACAGGTTATCACAAGTCAAGATCAGTCAACAGCAAGGATACAGTGTTTGGTGGACAGCAACACTCTCCTCAGTCAATAGCCAAGTCTTTCTCCAGTATTTAGCTGCTCAGCCATTTGGTCCCTTGGCCTCAGTCTCTGTGGACCAGGAAGCCTGCCTGCTGCTCTGGGTCACAGTCTCACAGTCTCACAGTCTCTGTGCTGCCCTACTGTTCTGTCTCATGGGCTTCTTGCCTCCACCTCTGGTTTCCTCCCAGCTCCTTTGCTCTGCCCTATGGTCTCTGTACTGCAGCCTCTGCTGCCTCTGCTCCCGGGCGCCATCCCTTCGGAGGGAGCGCTTGACCGTCCTCCACTGGTGCTTCTGGGATTTCTCTGTTTCTGAGGTATCTTCCATACACAGAAAAATGGCTTTGACTGAGGAGTGCCTGTTGCCTTTCAGCAGATCATATCCCCCAGGAAACAAAAGGTTCACTCTGGAGACTCCAACCACATCCCACCTTCATCCTGTCCCTGAGCGTAGCAGAGAACGCCCTCCAAACAGAATTGTAACCACAGAGTAAGAGGCTAGCACTTAGAATACACCATATGAGAGTAGGATTAGAAGGACCATGTTAAGTCATTGAACATGTCTCACATATTCTGTTTCTAAGCATATACATGTTCCTCCACCTTCAATTTACATAATAAAAACACACAACCAAATTCACTGCCATCGAGTTGATTCCAACTCATGGTGACCCTATGGGACAGGGTAGAACCACCCCCTGTGGGCTTCTGAGACTCTAACTCGTGACGGGAGTAGAAGGCCCTGTCTTTCTCCCATGCCATGGCTGGTGGTCTTGAACTGCTGACCTTGCAATTGCCAGCCCAATGCATAACCACTACACCATCAGGGCCCCTCAATTTGGATGGTAAATACTAGTAAAGATGATTTGAGATAACTTTGAATATACATACAAAGAAGCTTCAAAATATTTGGGGAAAACTGAATTCAAAGATAAGAATTTTTTTTCCCACAAACTCTTTGAAGGCCTCGCATTCTTTATCTGATGTACTTAGGAGGTGTTACTAGGAATGGCCAGACCCTGGCGAGGGACGTTCTGCCCATCAGGAAGAGGGTCAGCATAAAAGAGGAGGACTGAATGGGACAGTGTACTCAAACGGAGCAGCCCTTTGTCCCATTAGCCATAGGGGTGCTCGGAGTCAGAACTGCCTTGAAGACACCTAACAACAACAACCTATTCCAATTAAATATAAAAATAAACAGGAATAAAATTGGTACCTTGCCTACTAGTGAAGAGCTCTGGTGGCCTCGTGGTTAAAATACTCAATTGTGACCCGAAAGCTCAGTGGCTTGAACCCAGCAATCTCTCTGGGGAAGCAAGCTGTGGCAGTTGGCTTCCACTAGAACCACAGCCTAGGAGGTCATTCTCCTCGGTCCTGCAGGTTGTTGTGGAGCTGAATGGTCTTCATGGCAATGGGGGATGGGTTGGAGTGGGTGTTTACCTGCTAATGAGTCACCAAGCGCATGGAAAACATTCAGTGAGACTCAGAGAGAACAGTTCAACCAGAGAGGTCAAGCAAGTTGCTCAGGGAGTCTCGATCAAGGTACTATTTTTCCTTCCCTGACCGTCACCATTTGGAAGGGAGTGAGTGCTATTAGCAGCTAGTGAGTCGAGCCCAAGAATATAAAACATTCTATTGTGCCCCACTCCCCAAAAGAATGATTCAAAATAGCTATGATGCTAAGGTTGAAAATCCATGCCCTGAAACATGGGCATTTGTTAAGTGTGAGAAAGCATGGTCTCTGGGACCAGTTGACTTGGGTTCCGATTTTCAGTACCACTAGCCGTCTGGAGTCCTAGTGGCATAGAAGCGACTCTTCAGACTGCCATCAGAAAAGTCTACAGTGAGAAACCACCAGTCTCTCCGCGGGAGAAAGACTGGGCCTTCTACTGCCACAGAGAGTGACCGTCTCAGAAACCCACCGGGGCAGTCCTACCCTGTCCTACACGAGCGTCCTGAGTCAGCATTGACTCAATGGCAGTGAGCTTGCTGCTGGCAATTATGATCAAATTACTTAACTTCTGACTTCCAGTTGAATTTCAACTGTAGAATAGGATTGATAATACCATGGGGGGGGGGGTTGTGACATTCAATGAGAACCTGCCTGTGTGAAAGGGTGTGTAAGCAAACCTCTAAAACGGAGGCATTTGGCATAACTAAACTGACTGGCCTCGATCTAGATTAGAGTCCATCTTACTGTAGACACCGCTTTCACATCAGCCTTATTTCTGTGTTGATCTTCAGCGAAAGCACTGTAAAACTTTAACTACACTTAGCAAATAAGGGTGGGGGTCAAGAATGTGAGGAAAAGTTTGTCCAAGATGCTTATCAAGAATGCTTGTGCAACTTGCATTCCAAAGTAAGGTGGCTGGTGTTCAGGACGCGGGGACCACCACACACCTGCAGTCAGATACCCCTCTGGTGGCTGTAACTATGCTCCCAGCACACACGCTCCCCTCCTCCTTGAATTGCCGGTGGGGGTGGGTCTCATTGTGATTTCTATGTCTGGCTTCTAATAATCCTGTGAGGGGGCTTCAAAAAGCTCGTGGAAAAATACGACTGTATTTTAATACCATTTTCCCTTGTACTTTTTGAACCTCCCTCCCTCAATAGAGAAATCGGTTTACAGTTATGTTTGGATCCACAGACTTTCCAGGAACTCTTGTAAGACAAGCTCTGTTGGAGGCATTGATGAAAAACAAGCCCCCTGGAATTAAGAGAATACTAATGGAAATGTTTCAACAAGTTGATAAAGCACTGGAAACATTCATCTGGGCCAGGAAATTTGGAAGACCGTTTACTGGCCAACCAACTGGAAGAGAACCATAGTTGATAGTTGTACCCTTTCAAAGAAAGGTGACCCTAAGGGATGAGAACGTTATTGATATTACCTTCATATGCAATAAAAGTTGTCTGAATAGAATTCAAGTGGATTTAAAAGAGGACATGGAACAGAGGATAACATGGCTGAAGTCAGGTAGATCTTGACTGAAAGCAGAGAACACCTGAAAGATGTTTATCTGTGTTTCACTGACTCCTCAAGGCATTTGACTGTGTTGATCACTATGTTCAAGAGGAACCTGCACAAAGATAAAGAAGCAGCCATTCTAAGGGGACAAGAGGATACTGCACGGTTTTAAGTTAGGAAAGGTGAGCCTCAAGGTCATTTCATCATACTTATTCAATACGTATGCTGAGAAAATAATCTGGGATAGTGCACCAAATGAAGAAGAATGTGTGATTGGGGGTGGAGGGAGGCTCTTTAACAACCGGTGATATGCACAAAACACAACCGTACTTGCTGAACATGAAGAGGATTTGAAGCACTTAATGACGAAGATAAAAAGTGTAGCCTTCAGTTTATATAATAGCTCAACATACAGAAAACAAAAATCCTCACAACTATGCCAATAAGTAACATCATAATAAATAGAGAAAATATTGATGTTGTCAAAGAGTTAATTTTTCTTGGAATCCATCAATGTCCATGGAAACAAGCCAATAAATCAAATGACACATGGTATTAGGTGACTCTGCTGTAAAATAACTCTTTAAAGTGTTGAAAAGCAAGGCATCATGTTGAAAATGTTGGTGTACCTGGCCCGATTGTCCTTTTCACCTTATATGCATGCAAAATCTGGGCAATGAATATGAAAAAACCAAAGAACTATGCCTTTGAATCACGGTGTTGGTGAAGAATATTAAGCGTCCTGAGGACTTCCAGAAAAAAATAGAACTTCTGTTTTGGAAGAAGTACATCCAGAATGCTACTTAGAAAAAGGAAGGATGGTGAGACCTCGTCACACATACTTGTGACATCAGAACAGACTGGCTTCTGGAGAAGAACATCAAGATTGGTTAAACAAAAGTGGAAGTCCCTCAGGAGATGGATCGATACAGCGGCTGTAAGCTCACCCATAGCAGCGACTGTGAGGATGGTACAGGACTGGGCAGCGTTTCCTTCTGCTGTACTTAGAGTTTCTGAGTCAGAGCAAACTAGATAGCACCTAAAAGCCACAGTGACATAAGAAGATAAGTGTCTTATCTTCTCTCCTCTGGAAAGGTCTTCACTTAGCTGGGAGGAGTCCTTCAGAAGCTTCTCTGGAACTACATTGCCTCCAGGGCTAGAGAACAAGAGGTCTGCCTTCCCTAACATTTGGCTTGCGCACAGATACAAAATTTTTCCATAGTACTATATCAAAGCACACCTCTCCTTCTACGTTTTGGAGTAGTTTGTATTCTTACAAGATGTTGTCCAATTGGCAAATTATATTATTCCCCATTAAGCATTTCTGCCTTAGTTTGGTAGAGTCTGAAACTTTTGTCCTATCAAAAGGCCAAAGGTTGCCGGTAATTCTCATTTTGTTCTCCCAAGTCATGTCCTTGGTGGCTTTAACTTTTCGTTGGCATGGGCATACTTCCCAAGGAAACTTGGAAGAGTAGACAGAAAGCCATTAAGATGTTTGAGAATCACAGAAGCATTCCAAAGCTAAAGACCCATCTACAGGGCCCAAAGCTCCACAGCCTGGGTTTTTATTATTTCAAGACTGGAGGCAGCATCCAGCGGAGGGTGTGAGTGTTTGCATATCTGTGGAAAAGGTACTTTTCAACTCACAGGATCTGCAGGATTTATCTACAGGTGTCACTGGTTATCTGGCCCCAGATCCCAGCTCTCACTCCCTTATCTGAAGTTTCGATACGCCCTTCATCTGTCCCCTCCTCTCTGAAATTTTCCTGTTCTACCTCTTTGGAGTCGCTCCTTCCTCTCTCCTACCTTCTTTTACTCCCCCCTCCCCCACCCCATGAGTGAGCTTCAGTATCCCAATTCAGAGTTGATAGAATCGGCCATTTGGGGGAGTCAGATGCACAAAATAGCTCATTACACTTGGGGACGCTGGGCCATAGGGGGGCACCAGGCAGGTGACTCATTCTCTCTGAGAATGCAGGAAGAGTTTGGAAGCAGACTTCTTGAAAGAGGTTGCTGGGGTTCAGGACTTCTCCCTTCTTTGCCGCACACTCCATCCTTTTCCCGCTTTGCCACTGTGTTGTCCTCAGATTGTGAACATCGTGCAGAAAGGCTCTTCTTCTTTTGGGGTTGTTTTTTTGTTCCATGATGTATATGCAGCCGAGAGCAGTTGCACCTGATGGCCGCTCAATAAGAATCTCTGGAATCAATGAAGAACATTTGGAGAGATGACTAAGAAGTTGTTTAGTGGACCTGAGAGGGGAGGCAAAGGGAGAAAAAGGTATTCCCAGCACAAAGAACAGATTGACCAAAGGCAGCAGAATGGTGAGAATTACAAAGGACACAGGAGAAAGTAATGGGGAAAAGAGGATGTCCACTGGGTAGATGGGGCTCCAAAGGACAGGTGGGAGAAATCTTTGTATACCTGTGATGAGGAATGTGAAGTCTTCTAAGAATTCGAAGATTTTTAGTGGACAAGGAAAAGATCGATTGAGAAAAAAAAATGTTATGGAGAAAATAAACAAACAAACATAAATTAATTAATTAAAAATGGAAAAAAATGTTATGGAGACAGCATTCATTCTTTCAGCAAGTATTTATTGAGTATCCACTAAGTGTTATGCACTGAGCCTGTCTCTCTCTGGTTCTTAAGAACGTAATTGAAGTAGCCCAGAAGTTGTTGAGGAGGCTACTGAGGGGGAGCAGAAGATTTAGGGATGCAGAAACAATGGGCATGCAACTCAACAGATGAGCTCGCAGAAAAACGTTCTGCTTGCTAGCTGGACTGGGGTGGGGCAGGAGAGAAGGGGTAGGGGACTTGGGAGAAAATCAAGGCGAAGAGGATTTGAGTTTTAAACTGCAGTGACTGACAGAATCTTGGCATCAATGGTGGAAATCAAAGTTGGAAGACAGAAAGACCTGGAGTAGAAAGCGCACGTGTTTTGGGGACAGATGGAACAGAGACTGTTCTAGATTAGTAAACTTTCTAAAAGTGTGATCTTGGGCCAATTTATTTGGCCAGCCTCATTTTTTCCCTCAACATTTAGTTTCGTTTTAAAACCTCTTATTGTGAATTGAGTGAAGGTTTACAGAGCAGACCAGTTTCTTCTTTAACAATCAATAGACATGTTTCATGTCATCAATTGCCGTCCATATCATGTAGCATCATGTATCTCAATCCTGCCTGTGCTTCCTGTTTCCATTCCCCTCTCTTTCCCAAAGCGTCTGAACTTTGTTCTTGGACATTTCCCAAGATAAATATCAAATGATAGATGCCTCTAAGGAATGCACCTCTCACCAGTGATACCGCTCCCCTTGTCGACCTGGGATTATTGCGCTGAAACGTGAGCAGTGGGGAGGAGTTCCTTTCCAGAGCAGGTCAGTGTCTTCTCCCTCCACTGGGACCTCTGCCCCAGGCACTTTCCCCATGTGTAGGCCATAGAATGATCTGGGCTCTGGGTGGCTGAGTCTGTATAGCTGAATATCTTTACCACGTGCTTACCAAAGACTTGTCCCATTACAGGCACTGGGTTGGGCTCTGGAACATGGGGGTAACCACAATACGCATGTCTCAGCTTTTGTGAAGTTTTTCATGTGCTCAGGGCAACAAACAAGACTCAGAACCATGCTGAGGCCGAATACTGAAATGAGGAAACCCAGGGGCTGGGAGCACTTCCAAGAAGAGCACCTCGCCAGGACCAGGACATCCAGGAGGACTTTCTTGAGCAAACACTGATAGAGTGGAGTTCGCTAAGCCATGAGAAGGTTAAACAGGAAGTAGGGGAAGGCAGTGTCCCAGGCATAGGTCCAGGGATGAGAGATTTGGGCAAGTTCAAGACGCTGCCGAAGTTGTCATGATTCTAGAATAACGAGTGCAGGGCTAGTTCGCTAAGCCATGAGAAGGTTAAACAGGAAGTAGGGGAAGGCAGTGTCCCAGGCATAGGTCCAGGGATGAGAGATTTGGGCAAGTTCAAGATGCTGCCGAAGTTGTCATGATTCTAGAATAACGAGTGCAGGGCTAATGCGGCACGGTGACACTGGAGTGGCAAGCAGGGGTCAGACCAAGATGCACTCCATTAGCTATGAACAGAAATCTTACTTCTTTCTCCCATCCGCCTGTGGGCTCCAAGTGATTTCCTGGAGAGAGTGTTGCTTAAGAGGCGGGGCTTTGCAGTCAGCAGACCTGGACTTGAATTCTCTATCCACTCAGAGTATGTAAACCCATTGTGATTTGTCTTCTCTGGGCCTCAGGTCTGTTGTCTCTTGTTTTATTATTGTTGCCTCCAGTAGACTCGAACTTGGGGTAACTTATGTGCAACAGGACAACATCTCTCCCAGTCCTGATTCATTCTCCCGAATGCCAGCATGCTCGGGCTCTTTGTGAATATTGTGCCACAGTATCACACAAAGGTTCTTTCTCACCCACACCGACCCTCCATGCTACCAGACATGACCTTTCCCCTCTAGACATTGGGCTCGCTGGATGTCATGTTCAAATTAGATATGTTGGACAATGTTCTGTTGTGAGGGTGTTCATGGGCTCATTGTCAGAAGATCCCAGCCTTTCTTCCAAGTTGCTCTTTGATTGGCGGCTCTGCTGATACCTGTCTATCATGGGCAACCCTATTACTACCTGAAATACTGGTGGCATAACGAACAGACAAGCCACCACCAGGAAGACAAAATGACACACAGGTGGTAGCCTTGTCTTTCACACAGGAATAATTACAGCCAATGACTTCTAGGGTTTGGGAAAGGCTTCTAGAACTTAATCGAGCTAGCATTGTGTCTGGCACACAGGAAAACTCAGCCCATGTGTTGTTATCATCACTATCCGTCATTGTGATGATTTGTGTCATTTGATATGAATCACCTCTGTTTCTCCCACGAATGCCACCAAGGGCATCTATTTCCTGCCCAGACCTTAGTCCTCGAGAAGAAGCAGAGAAGATGCGTGAGGTCCAGGATCTTAGCACAACCCCTTTGCCTCCACAGCTACAAATAGGCCAGAGTATCTGGTGTCTGTGACTGTGTGCAACACTCTGGCAGTGTGTGGGACACCAATCCGGATGCTATGTGAATACTGAAGTCTGGCTGGGAACATTGTTTGTCATCCAAACTCACTTTTGCCCTTACGTGACATTCCCTCTTGGGGGAAGTGTTTACCCCTGGGGTCAGCTGGGCCTATTCTCCTTGTAGGATCTAGGGTGTCTGTTGTGTTAGTAATTCTTTTTTTTTGTCACTTTGATTCAATCCATTTTCCTGTTTTATAGTCCCTGAATGATATAAAAGTTAACCCAAAGCTTGGTGGTTATAGTCTATCCCAGATATCTCAAAAGAAAGGCCTGGGAAAGGTCGCCTACGTGGAAAACTTATAGAGTCCACTTCTACTCTGATATCCAAGGGGTTGCTTTGAGTCAGAATTGACTTGGTACCAACCAGTGCTCGCTCCAAGCCCCCAAGTGCTACCGCTTACGAGTTATGTCTCATATTCCTTTGCCATCTAACTTCTTGTTGTATCTGCTGGTCAAAGGAGCGCTCTAGAAGGAGAGGGGAGGGTGGGCAGAGAGAGAGGTCAGGGTATCTATTTCTTCCTCCTGACTTCCTCCTGCAGTGCTGGCCTGGGCGGGAGCCAGTATGTCCAGAGCTCCCAGAGAGCAGCTGCTCTTCCCTGGCTCTGCTCTCAAGCCTCCTGGAAAGGATGCTCTCTCTCCCTCTGCAGCCACAGAGGGTCTGCGCCTTCTGCTTCTGCTAGCCCCAGGGAGCGTCGGACTCTCCGATGGTTTCCTTAACCCATCCACACCTTTACACTCAGGCATCACATGCTGTTCAGTTGAGCCCGTTCACATATTCCCTTTATTTCCCATCATGATTTGAATGAGTATTTCAGGGGGAGGGTATCTGAAGGCCCTCAGGGTGACCATTTCCTCTCCTTTTCTTTCCATAGACCTGCTCCTCATAGCGCCCTCTGGTAGCCCTTGTTTCTTCCAAGAGGACAGGTTGACATCCTCTGTGGGCAATCTTCTGGCATCAGAGCAGTGTAGTCTCCCGAGATCCCGTCTATCCGCCAGTGAAGCTGGAGAGGAAGCCAGGGCTAATCTTGACGGGCTCGGGGAGCGCGGGGGGAGAACATGGGCTTTGTGGAAAGTACAAAGACAAATTACATGGCAGATATTTGACCCGGGAATGCCATAACCTAATGTATATGCTTAGAAGACAATGTTAACTTTTGAGAAAAGGGGGAACAAGTGCAGACCTAGGAGAGAGATTGGGGGGCTGTGATGGTTAATTTTACATGCCAACTTGTAAATTTAGGCTGGCATGCCCAATTCTGTAATCATACATGACTTTTGAGAAAGTTTCATATATAGGGTAAGTGTACATTTAGAAAGCATCCCAACCCCAACCAGTCCAAGCCCATAAGTCTGAGTTAGCGCATATGTCTGACACTGATCTACAAAGTCCTCCTAAAACTCACAAAGCACACACAATGATGCTAAATGCAGGAGGATCACAGGCCGGTGGGTAGAAAATCTTTGAATCCAGTGGCGGTGTAAGCCTCTCAGAGCTGGCAAGAGTTTCTATGTGGCTTCTCCAGCACCCAGGGCTGCATCAGGGTAAGTCCATGTGGCTTCTCCTCAGGGATGTCTTGCAGGAAGTGAGTTTTGCCAGCTAAGGCAGCCAACCATCAGCAAACAAGAGACCAGAGAACCAGAAAGGCGAGGCTTACCAAATGCCAAAAGAGCCAACAAATGTGTCTTGGAAGAAGGACAGCCAGAATGTTCCTTAGAGGCAAGGATGGTGAGACTTGATCTCAAGTGCTTTGGACATATTCTCAGGAGAGACCACTCTCTGGAGAAGGACATCATGCTGGGTAAAGTGGAGGGTCAGCCAAAAAGAAGAGGACCCTCGGCTAGATGGATTGGCACAGTGGCTGCAACAAATGGCTCAAACATGCCAGCCCTGGGAGGCTGGTTCAGGATGGCACAGTATTTGGCTCTGGACAGTATCAGGTCGTTGCGGGTTGGAACTGACCGGATGGCATCTCACAACCATATCTGATCAGTTTGTTTCATTGTGTCAGTCAAGGAGAGGAAATAAACATCTTTCACGTGCTGGGCAATTCCCATTTGATGTCTCATTCCGTCCACACAAGACTCTGGAAGCGGGCCTTGTGGCTCCCTATCACATGGCAGAAACGGAAATTCAGGGAAGTGGTGCAGTTTAGATGAGGGAGCTTGGCTTATTTTATGACGGATTCAGACCCAGGCTTCTCCATCTGGAAAAAACATCCTGTCAGATGGACCAAGGGTGCTGAGGGAACTGGGTAGATATACCTTTGGATACAAAGGTATATTTTAATCATAAAAAATAAAATAAAGTGTAAGATAAGATAAACTAATATTTTATAAATTATTAAGGGTTCATGAGGGAGGGAGAACAGGGAGGGAGGGGGAGGGAAAAAAGGAAAATGAGCTGATTCCAGGAACCCAAGCGGAAGGCAAATTTTGAGAATGATGAGGGCAATGAACATATAAGGGTGCTTTACTCAATTGATGGATGTACGGATTGTGATAAGGGTTGTATGAGCCCCAATCAAATGATTTTTAAAAAGTTTTAAAAATTTGGAAAATAAAATATGAAACAATGATAGCAACTGGCACACACATTTCAGGCATTCACTATTGCCAGGAGCGGAAGAGGCACAGGCTTGCAAGTCAGAACACCCACACTTGAGCCTGTTTCTTCACTATCAGCGGTAGCCGGTGAAACAGTCGCTTTGCAGCTCCTGCTCAGTTTAAACATCACTTCCTCTAAAAAGCGGACTCGAACCCCCCAAGACACACACAAACACACGCCTCAACAATTCCGGGGGCACCGCAGTGGGGCTCCTCTTCTCGGAGCGTGCCGGGCTTGCAAAGAGATGAGGGCCTGCATTTGTTCAGGGTTTGGGGGAGAAAAAGGCCAAACGGTGAAAACTCCAGGATGACCATTTTGGATCGACCCAAGAAAGAAGCTCCAAGGTGAGCATTTCCCAGCATGCAGCAGGCTGCCCCGGGGCCTGGGAGCCAGGCTGGCAGAGATAGCAGTGAGGAGACTCTGGGAGGGAGATGATAGAGATGAGGTGGACCTTGGTCCCGCCTGACTGGCTTTTGGGTGCTGAGATTGGAGGCTTTTGTCAAATAACATAAGCCATTATTTAGCTATTCCCTACAAAATTCCTGGCCTTTCACTTATGTGAGCTCATTTAATCCTCACCTCAGACCACCCTGGGTCGGCTCATGCATAGGGAAACTGAGGCAGAGAAAACCAGGTAACTTGCGCAATAGAAACTGGAAAGCCTGGATTTGGACACACAGTATGACTGACGGTGGCAGTTTTGTTCCTATAATCCTCACACATGCAGCAGCACGATGAGTTGATTCTGTTTGGTTTTCATGAGCTGCCGTTTTCCCTCCAGCATTCCTGCCTCTGTCCGGCCACGCCACGCACCCGGTCTGCGCTGGGAGAGGGGAAACCTGGCCTGGGTCATAGACTGTCCCCAGACTGGAAAGCCCCTTCGGAGCCTCCCTTTGTCTCCTGCTGGAAGTCTTCCAGTGTTTACCAGCTGTTGCTAGACCTCAGGACACATGTATCAGGCCACGTGATCTGGGAGGCATGAGCAGGTGACATAAGCATGGCAGCCACAGCGGAGAATCAGTTCCAGAAAAGCCTGCGCCTTCGGCTTCAGGCCTGAGGAAGGAAGGAAAAAAAACCCAAACAAAATAAAACAAGAAAGCTCAACCCAAACAGGCTGACTGCCAGGAGGCTGTGGAGCACGGCCCAGGCCACAGCTGAAGCTGCCGACGCGGGGAATGGCGAGTCTGCAGAAGTCTCCTCGGGGGTTTGGCATGAGCTTGTCTGTACACACACACACACACACGTGTGTGTGTGTGTGTGTGTGTGTGGTTCTGCTTCCCAATGTGGCTGCCCTTTTTATGCATGTGATTAGCCTGGAAATGCCTTTTTTTAAAAATCATTCTATTAGGGACTCTTACAGCTCTTATCATAATCCATACTTATGTCCCTTGTGTCAAGCACATTTGTACATATGTTGCCATCATCATTTTAAAACATTTTCTTTCTACTTGAGCCCTTGCTATCAACGCCACTTGGAAACGCTTTTGAAACAATGTAGGTGCTATTCTTTAAACTATGTTATCACTGGATGGCATTCCAGTGATAACTCTGTTTCATTTAATTAAAGTCAGCAAGTATTTACTGAGACCCTATGGTGTGCCAGGCACTGTGTTAGGTGCTGGGGACCTAAAGACGTCTAAGGCACCGCCCCGTCCCATGGCAGCTCAGCATATGCCATAGGATCTGCTCCGTACTGAGAGCGTTTCAGGTGGGCGTCTTAGCTCTTGGTAGAGAAGGAGTCGGAAAGTCATTACTAGGCAGACCACGGAGGAAGGGAACACTCCTGGCTGAAGGAAGAGACCTGGGATCACTTGTCTGAAGGTCAGCGATGTCTGACTTGCCCAAGGTCACAGGACCAGAAAGCAGCCGCCCCCCCCCCCCCGAGACTCCGGATGCAAGTGTCTCTCATTTCTCCTCGTCTCAGACAAAAGGCACAGACATGAAAGCTCTGCCACCTGACTGGCCATCATCTCTCTCACTGCTGCCGAGCCAATGCTGACTCATAGCCACCCTCTGCGGGTTTCCAGGACTGAAACTCTTTAAGGGGAGTAGAAAGCCTAGTCTTTCTCCCCTGGAGCTGCTGGCGGTTCAGAACTGCCATTTGGATCGCAGCCAAAGCGTAATTACTGCACCCCCAGGACTCTGAGGTGATCTGACAGGAGGACTCTTTAAATCCTTCCCTCCCTTAAGGACCAGCTGAATCTGACCTGCCTGGAAGGCCATTTTGCCCTAAAATGCCCGTCTTAATAGAACATTTAACAGAGCAATGGGTTTCTCTTCAGCAATATCAATGCAGGTACTCATGGATTTATTTGTGAAACAAGGATTTGTGACCGTGTCAGGATTGTGCTTTCCGATGCAGATGGAACGATGGACAAAAGCCTTTGAAGGTAGAGATGCTTTTGAATTCCTTTTTCTCTCTCATAGCTCCATGATACCTGCGGAGCTGGTGGCTTCGCTGTCCTCTGTAATAGAGGGTGATCGGTTAGGTGTGAGGCATTGGGGGCTCGGTGGTAGGATCCCTGTCTCTCTGCGAGACTCGGTTGTGCTGCCTGGCCAATGCACCCCAGGTCCAACCACTACCTGCCCGGTAGTGAGGAGTCCATGTTGCTATGAGGCTGAACTAGTTTCAGCAGAGCTTCTAGATTTAGGCAGTCTACGGGGAAAGGCCTGGTGATCTATGTCTGAGAATCAGCGAATGGAAACCCTGTGATCACAAAGGTCCGATCCACACCCAATTCTGGGAGTGGCACAGGCCAGGCAGTGTTTCTTCGGTCATGTACTGGGCTGCTCTGAGTCCGGGGAGCCGACACGGCAGCTACTTACATGACCTATACATTGCCACAACGATGCTGGGCAGCAATCCGTGATAAATTCAGTGGCTTACAACTGCAAGCTTTGCTTGTGCACGCTCAGGGGTCTGAGGGTTATTTCGTGGCTCCAGTGCAGGCTGCAGATCAGTGGGCCGTGGGTCGAGTCTGGGGTAGCTCCATTGGTCTCATTTGCGGCAGGTAGAAAGGGTGTCTTTGGTACGCTCTTCTATTCTTCTGGCATATGGCAGGACTCAACAGCATTCGCAGAGACAGAAGATGACTCCTGAGACTGCCATTCACTCAGCCACTTCCACCTACATTCTTTGGACCAACACAAGGTAGTGGTGCCGCCCACTAACAACACCCAAACCCAACTCACTGCCATTGAGTCCATTCCGACTCATGGCCACCCTATAGGACAGAGTAGAACAGTTCCGGTGAGTTTCTGAAATGGTACATCTTTGCAGGAATAGAAAGTGTTCTCTTTATCCCTCACAGTGGATAGGGGTTTTGAACTGCTGACCTTGGAGTTAGCAGTCTAACAAGTAACCCCTGTGCTGCCAGAGGGCAGGGAAATATTGTGGTCACTCTCCCGAGAGGCAATTCCAGCAAACAGAGAAGATGCAGAATTAACTAACAATATTTGGCTTCTGGGAGTAGACGCTATTGCAATTTGGAGTTTTGGCTTGCCTGCTTTGGCACCTCGGCAAAATCACTTAACCCTTCTGAATCGCTGCCTTCTTCCAATTTGAAGGTATAATGATTTCCCCTCCTTATTTACTGCATGTTTACAGAGTTCCTATCACTGAGCCCCATTGCTGTTTCATGAAGATTGTCTCATGTGCAGTAGATAAGATGGTCTTCTCCCATTGACTGGAGGAGCTCAGAGACACATGGGAGCTCTGTGTTTCATGTTAATACAAATACTCAGTGTGCATGTCTGCCCCCGAGAAGGTGCTTCGTCCATGTAAGCTTCTGTCTTTCTCCCCCTTAAAGGTCAGTGGACTTTTACTTTCTGATGGACTTCTGCCAAGAGACGGCCAGCTGATGTGACTGGCTACCACCACCCACGTTGCAAAGTCCATTGTCACTTGATGGGAGAAAAAAAAAACATCCTAAGGGCTATTATTAGCAGCAATCTGAGGGCAATCACGCTTCCCAATCACGAGTTTGAGAGGGGGAGGATGCTTTCAGCATTGCTTGGGTGGTGTTGGCGCAATGTGTTTGGGGCGGAGGGAAATTGCGAAATTGCCACACTGATCAGGTGACATCAAGGTCTCTGCTCCCAGATAGCTCTCCTGTCTGGAGCCAGCTGCTCGGACATCACTGGGGAAGGTCAGCTGGCTGCTTCTCTTTTGCAAGACTTGATTGATGCAGCATGGAAGATAATGGCAAGTGCCGGTCTTTGCATGGGGCACACCTGCTAGGAATCGGGGTGGTGCTTCCAAAAGGCTGGGTGCCCGCCCCCCGTGCTGCTGCTCCCTCGGCCTGGAATACTCCTACCCCTCAGTGCCAGCTCTTGGCCTAAGTGACTGTCCATCCAGGGTGTCTTTTCTGACTCTTAGCTCCCTAAAACGTAGGGTATCTCCAGACCATCAAAAACTCCAGCTCACGGCCATCGAGTCAAGTCTGACTCACAACAACCCCACAGGACAGGAAGAATTGCCCCTATGAGTTTCTACTCTTAACAGGAGTAGAAAGCCTCCTCTTTCTCCCGAGGAGCAGCTGGTGGTTTCAAACACCCTTGCTATTAACAGCCCAATTGGTAACCGCTACTCTGCCACCGGCGCTCCTCCATGTTCAGACCGACCGTATACTTCATCATCATTGTTTGCTTCCACCTGCCTGTCCACCCCTCCCCCACAGCCCACCTCACCTGCCAAATTGCAGTACTTTCAAAGCTTTCCTGTTGCAATGATGCTGGAGGTCATGTTACTGGTATTGTTAATAATACATTTCAGTGGAGCTTTCAGACTAGGAAGAAAGGCCTGGAAATCTACTTCTGAAAAGTATTCAATGAAAAGAGTATAGGTAACAAAGACTCTTGCTAGATACAGTGCTGAAAGATGATCTCCTGGATGATCTCCTAGAAGGCAGTTGCAACAATGGACTCCGACCTGGCAACGATCATGACGATGAGGTAGGGGCAAGGGACACTCCCTTCTGGTGTACTTGAGCTGCAGCTGACTGGGTGCCAGTGGCTGTTGAATTGACCTGGCTTGCTACCAAGGTCAGTGCTGACCTGTGCTTCCCTCCATCCTCTTGGCTTCCAGTATGGTGCCTCGTTGATAGCAGGTACCTTATGAGCATTTATTTTTCTAGCGAGTTTAGTAATGAAGTGTAATAAAAACAAGTTATTGATTTGTGACTGTTCCGTGCTGGCTTCAATGCTGTCTACTTTATGGAAGCAGACTTTCCTCTAATCTAAATCCATGAGTCAACAAACAGAGCTTGTCCAAAATGCAGGCTCTCAGACCCCACCCACACCGACTGAGTCAGGATCTGTACTTTGATGAGACTTCGATGGGGCAGGAGCCATATTTGTTGTCCTTACTGTTGGGATGTGGTATTTGCTCAACCCCTAGAAAGTTCCTTCTCTGATGTCTCTGGGTTTCAACCCAGGACAGAACTTTTTTTCCTCCTTTTCTTTTCTTTACATGCATCAGGTATCTGAGAGAAGAAAAGTTGATCAGAAAGGGTGGTTAAAACCTACCTCTTCTTTCCATTTGAATATACAAAGGCTTCAGATTGGGAGGCTTAACTTGGGAATGCCATCTGATTCTTTCTGGAGCTCTGAGTGAGTCTAATATCTGCCTTTTGTGACAGCAAATATCACTATTCATTTTCAGAATTCCACAACAGCTCTGAATTGCCCTGTTATGTCCACAAACTCACGTTCTCTGAGTGTCCACGGTGATACAAAACCCCTTTACCTTCTATACCCCCTCTGACTGGACACAGAGCATGGCTTGTTCATCTCTATATCTAGTCTTGAAGTTAGCCTATCATGGTGGTATTGTCAAACCATTCTTTGAATATGATCTACTTAATAGCACACCTGTTCTCTAAATGGTGAGGGGTCAAATGTGGTCCTGATACATTTATTGGACAGTTTGATACAGGCTGGATTTGGAGGGGGCAATGAATCCATGCCCCAAATCATCTACATTATTAGAATGTGATACTAATTGTCTTTATGAACCTCCTTTCCCGTAAGACAATAACTGATTGGTGCCTAACTACCATTACTGAACATCTTAATCAAAGATTCCATAGAGGGATCTTGATCAAAATCTGGGAGCTGAATAACAGAATTTCAAATTCTCATGGACTCTATAGATTAGAACCATGGAGAGTGGGTGACATCCTGAAAATATTGCCCTGAGACAGTCTTTAAACAAAAATATTCTCTCGGGTCTTTTTAAAACCAAACAACAGTTTAGCTTTCTAGTATAAAGGGTCTGCTTTGAACAAAATATTTTTAAAAAAACAATCTGCACCATCTGTTTCCACGACTCTGAGACCAGAAGGACTAGATGGTTCCCAGCTATCATTCCCGATTGCTTTCTAAAACAGGATCTCCTTGGACCATCCTGGATAGAGTGGGAAAGAAATGTGGAATAAAACTCAGATTCATAAAACAGACCAGGATATATTGGTTGAGTGGAGATTGGTGGAACCTTGGAGACTGTGGTCCTTCGTCACCCTTCAGGTTCAGAGAAAGACTTGCCGCATGGCTCCCTTTTCAAGCAAACAATAGACACATATATTTGGGGTGCGGGGGGAGTGATATTCGGTGGCACACACACCTTAGAATATTCGACCACTTGAGATTAAAAAGGCAGCATTTCCCCAAGGACAAAGTTCAGAGGGTTTTGGAAAGGAGGTACAATGGACACAGAAAGCACAAGGAGGACACAGGATAATAGTTCATTGTGGGAACTGAATTGAAGGAGCTGAAAAAATACGTATATTGTTGAGTGGAAAATGACCTACTCTCTAAACACCCAATTCACAATAATCATGGAAAAGAACAATCTATGAATGCGGGGGATTAAATTGACAACAGCATCCCAAAAGATTAGCCAGAAACCTTGGAGGGCAGTAAGTTTACATTAGTGATGGGAAAAAACAATCCAGAATGGGTGGATGAGTGTGGTTGCCACCTCAAATGATGTGATCAACGTCACTCAAACGCACATGCAGAAATGATTGAGCTGCTGCATATGCTCAACAACAGCAAGGTAAATAAAATTTGGAAAGAAAACGATGAAAAACGAAATCCACTGCTGTCAGGTCCACTCTGTCTCATCGTGACCTCATGTGTGTCTGTGGAGAGCGTCTCCATGGAGCAGATGTGAATCACCAACTTATAGAAGATGACGCCACGTACCAGCCCCTCTCCCTGTCCCGGCCTCACAACAATAAGTGGTGGAGTCTAATGCTTTGTCTCTCACCCTGGATCCACATTCAGAACCGATAAACTCTAACTTGGATGTTCAGTGTCCTGGCTGATCAGGCCACACGCCATAGGTAGGTAGCAGAATTGGGATTCAAACCCAGTCTGGCTCACTGCTACATGCTCAACTGCCTTCCCTACCCTAGCTGCTCCAATCTGCTTTGTGTAATTACTGGGGGAGTGACTTGCTTGAAATCCCACAAAGAAGTAGAAGCTGGCTGTCCCAGGGCAGCTCTTCGAACTCCTTGTCTGGTGTTTCTCCTTGAGAACACGTGGCTACCTTTCCTCTACACAACATGGGAAAGATCGTCTAGAAAATGTTCCTGAGGCTAAATCCTGACCCTAGTGAGAATCAGGCTTCTTGTGAAGTTGGGGGAGTCACTTTGAGAAGACTCCATGTCCCTCAACACTCTGCATTAGCCCTTGTCTGAAACACTATAGCTCCCTTTGGCCTGATCTGTCCCCAGGGAGAAGACAATGCCATGAAGGATTGCTTCATACAACTTCCATCGGTGGCAGACTGATGGGCCATCGTTTTCCTCCCGCCAGGCTATGAAGAGCCATCCATGTAACAGACAGGGGCTGGCAAGAGAAATCAGCAGTGGAAAAGCCCCAGTCAAGGGCATGAGCTGGGCTCCAAAGGAATACAGACAGAACATGCCCTTCATTCTTTAACATCGGGTAATGGCAGTCTTGGAAAGGTTCGTAGGAAGCTGGAGAACTCTGCGTAATGGCTGGAGGAGCAGGCTTGAATCTCAAATATGTTCTGTTTCTTCCCAACAGTGTGACTTTTACCTCTCCAAGTCTGCTTTTCTCCCCAGCAGTGGACTAGTAATGCTACAACTTCTTAGAACTTTTTAAGATTTAAAACAGAGATAATGTGTGTGATCTGCCTAGCTCAGAGAAGAATAAAGGAATAAAGAGCAATGTGTCTGTATGTGTTTATTCTCCTAAATTCTCGTTTTGTACACAGGCACAAGAGCTGGAGGTAGGAATTATGATGGGTGCAGATAGAGAGGAATTCTTTATTTCACATGACAATAACGAAGATCTAATTCACTAACTGCATCCCCCCAAATCTGGCCCTTGGCAGCACACACACACAAAGGATGATTTTGAGACAGCCTCAAGGAAATATACTAAGAGAAAATTGTTCTCTAGGAATCTCAAGTGAATGATGAGGGCAATAAATGTACAAATGTGCTTGACACAATGGATGGATGTATGGATTGTGATAAGAGTTGTATGAGCCCCCAATAAAATGATTACCAAAAAAAGCAAGAATCTCAAACATCCAGAAAGCCATTTTAGGTCATTTTCTTGCCTGGGCAAGAGAATGTGGCCATACTTGAAATGGAAATGTTCTTGCCCCGACCTTCAGTCCCAAGATGGAAGGATATCAGACAGGTGTGATCCAAGAGCAGGTCAAGAGCAGAACCCAGGAGCATCAGGTGTGGTGCTGACAAAGCCAGCTGAGATGATCAACGAGACAGTGGCTGTGAATGGGCCTTATAAAGTATAAAGGAACATTCTTGAAACGGCTTTACCTGTCAAGGCTTTTGACTCCTATAAAACACCCAGGGCTTTCCATTGGCTTCGGAGATGTCTCGAGTGCAGCAGTACTCAACCTGTGGGTCACGACCCCTTTGGGGGTCAAACGGCCCTTTTACAGGGGTCGTCCAATTCATAATAGTTGCAAAATTACAGTTATGAAGTAGCAACAAAAATGATTTGATGGTTGGCGGGGGGTCACCACCACATGAGGAACTGTATGAAAGGGTCACGACAGGAGGAAGGCTGAGAACCGCTGCCTGATTTGTTTTCAAAATGTCTATGTTAGGATCAGGGTTGGGGAAACAAAGAGGACCAGGAGATGGAAAATGTCCCTTTCCCTCCAACTACAATTAAAATTGGAATGACTTCAATCAAATTGGCGATATATTGCTTTCGATTCTCAGATAAAGCCATACAGACGTCAATTTTTCTTTTTCCTCCTCAGCTACCTTATTAAATTTGGTTGCCCATAACATAAAACATTGGCTCTTCAGAAGTGGTTTCTCCTGTGTTCTTGAGCAGGCAGAGGACTTCAATCTATCTTCTGCCAGAAAACAAAGTCTGCTTTACATTAAGGAGAACAAAGTTTGTGCATCTGACTTTTAAGTCCCCATTCTTCCTAATTTGTAGGCTGAGCTTTGCAAAACTAAATATTTGTCTTACTTCTAAGACTGTTTTCTCTGAGTTTTAGTCAGTGTTTTCGCTGTGAAGTGAACCCAGAGTCCCAGGCTTCAGCAAAGTTAAGTTGTGGTGCTTGGGAGTTGTTTATGTTTTCTGGGTTTGGCAAGAGCCCGGACATGAGATTGCATGAGAACTCTGTCACAAAAACAGGCTCCTAGACAGAGATCTGTCCTTTGAGAGGAGGAGCTCCAACATCCCAAGCCTCCATCATGGGCTTTGTCCTCTTGCCCAGGCTTCCTGCGTGGCAGCTACAGTGACAGGTCCGAGTCTCCGAGCCAGCCCTCAGTCTTTGCGCATGCTGGTTCCTCTTCTTCAAACACCCTTCCCTCTCCTGAGTTCCGAGATCTACTTCATCCATCAAGACTCAATATGGTCTCTCCTTAGCCACAGCACTCTGGGGAGCCATGGTTTGCCACTCCGTGTTCTTTCCCAGCATTTCTGCTCCCTCTTACTAACTTGAGGTCCTCGACTTGGGTCTGGGCTACAGCAAGTGCTCAGTGAGTGATTGACATCAGGAGAAGTGTCCTTTATTTTGCTTTACTTTAATGAAATAATTGCCTCTTTCTTCTTCCCTCTTTCCTGCCTTCCTTTTATTAAAAAAATAATTCTGGTGAGCATATACAGAAAAAAACATATTGTAGCTCACTAATTCCCCCATGGAGAATGGCACGGCACTGATTGCTTTAAGCTATGTGCTCATTCTCTCCATCCTTTAAAAAATTATTCCACCACCCTTAACATCAACTCAATGCCCCCCAAACCAAAGAACCCCTTCCGTCCATCCTGGTCACCACAAATTATCTTTCATTTCTCTATTTTTGCTTTTTTTCCTCATAAATGAGATCATACAGTATTGTCCCTTTGTAATAGACTTACTTCACTCAGTGTGGGCGTTTCTAGGTTCAATCACATCGTGAAGTACATCAGAACTTCATTTTTATTTTTTAATGGCTGGGTAGAATTTTATGAGAAGTATAGGAGAGGGCTTCAAAGATTTGTGGAAAAATTCTATGATCTTTTCCCACAAACTCTCTGAAGATACCTCACCTGCATTTTGCTATCCTTTCATCTGTTGATAGACGGCTCCGTTTCCCCCACCTTTTGGCCATTGTGGAAAGCGCTGCGGTGAACATCAGTGAGCAGTGTCTGGTTTGAGTTCATGCTTTCGCTTCCCCTGGGTGGGTACCTAGAATTGGGGCCGTTGGTTTAGATGATCATTCTAGCCTCAATTTCTTAAGGGACCTTATTGTCTCCATGGTGGGTGTACCATGTCACATTTCCATCAGCAACTCAAGTGTCAAGCAAGCAAGGCTCTGGGTACTTAGTAGAAAGCTGCTGGGAGGTGTGCCACCTACTCCTTAAGTCCCTCAGGGTCTGGCACAGTTGGACTGAGTCCCCTTAACTCAGCACACAGAGAAACAGGGCTTGAGGCTACTACTGGGACCACCCACACTGTTGGCAGAGCTGAGGCCTCCTGATGTCCTGGCCAGGCCTTTGCCCATTTTGTCACAGTTCTTGGTGTCTTCGCCAGGCCCAGCTACAGTAAAGACAGCGGTGGTAGCACTGGAAGGCCATCCGGGAATCATTTATCAGGGTGCAGCAAAAATCACCAGAACAAGGGAGGTCTCCTTGTCTGATAGAACCACATGACCTACTGGAGGATGCTAACAGGTAGAAAGCCATAGGGAGGGATCCCGAGATGGCTCTTGGGCGAGACCCTATGGCCTGAGTCAGCACAGGAACCTGGAGAAAGTGCCACAGAGCTTCCCCTGAGTCAACGGCTCTGGTTCCTGGGCATCTGGCCAGATGCTAAGAAAAGAAGACATGGCAAAAAATCTCTAGTAGAAGGAAGTGGTTTGAATTTCCTACTTGAAGGCAGATGCTTAATTTAAATAGAATTCAGTAGAATTAAAGGGAAAGGGGAAGCAGCCTAAGCCCTCTGGTGAGACATTGAAATCTGCTTCTTATAGACACCAACTCAACACCAGCCTCCCAGGGAACCCAGAGGAAGGATATTTCCAGGAATCTCAGCTAGGGAAGGAATAGCTATAAGAGAAGCACTCCCACCTACAGAGCATCCACCCACCCTAGGCTGGCCTCTGACCTCAGCTAGTGCACCAAGCAGGGTCTTCAATCCTGACAGAATGGCGTATCTTTAGAGATCATGTGATCTTCCAACAGCGCACACAGCAAGGTGGAGCTTGCACGCAGGCTCTCTCTACTAGAGTGTTGTGTCCAAGTCCCCTTCGGAAACCCACTGGCGCTGCAGGGTTCTGCCTTCGCTGTGGTCAGTCCCCTTCCCAGCTCTGCAAAGCTCCGTTGGGTGCCGCTAAGCCTCTTCAGTGGAGCACTGGCCTTGTGGGTCAAAACGGTGAGGGTGGAGCTCCTCCCGTCCTCCTTTGGAGTCCCTGGGCCAGTCAAAGGGTTAATACGCCCTGCTGCTGCCCAAAACGATGGAGGTTGGAGGTCCACCCTGAAGTGCCTCAGAAAATAGATTTGGTGGTCTACTTCCAAATATTAGTAAAATGAGCAAGCAAAAACTCAATCCCATAAAAACCTTTCCAATCCGTAACAGTCCTATACACTGGTCCTGGGGCTGTAAATCTTGACTGGAGCATTCAGCTCATTTCATCACTGTACATCCTCAGGGGTTGCCGGGAGTGACGACTGTTCAGTGTGGTTGGTTTGCTTGCTGGCTTGTTTGTTTCTTAGAACCGACTCAGCGGTCTTTCCAGGCCTTCCGACCCTAAACCCAAGACCATGCTTGCTGCCACTGAATCCTTCCCGACTCACCGCGACCCTGTAGGACAGGGCAGAACTGCCCCTGTGGGCTTCTGAGACTGAAACTCTTTACAGCCTCAAAAGACGCATCGTTCTCTCTGAAGAGTGGCCGGTGTGTTCTGACTGCAGTGAGCAGCCCATCCCCTGACCCACTTCGTCACCAGCCATCTTGACGCCACTAAGGCTGTTCTCGAACCAAATGAGAGAAGCCGCTGCTTTTCTCCTCTGGATGCTTGAACTTGGGAAACCGAGGCCCATGGAGGGAAGTGATTGCTCAACATAAGTTGCTTGATTGTTTTTGTTTTTAATAAAAGGATTTATTAAGCATGGTGTAGGTCAGATGGCTTCTGCCACTTAAACCAAACTCACTGCCATCAAGGGGATGCTGACTCATATTGTGTGAACCTACAGGGCAGGTAGAACTGCCCCTATAGGGTTCTGAGACTATTTTCTGCTAGACAGAAGTAGTAAGCCACATATTTCTCTCAAGGTGCAGCTGGTGCTTTCGAACTACTGACCTTGCAGCAGGCAGCCCAATGTGTAACCGTTATGCCACCAGGGAAAGCAGTCTTGTTTTTGTCTGCTCTTCTAAATCCAATGAGCCGGACTTGCTGCTGGCTGCTCTTCCCAATGTGACCGGAAGTTCCATTTCTGATTTGTATGGATAAGGGTTGCCCTAACCCTGGCGTCTGTGTAAGGAATGGAGTATTTGGAAGAGGGTTTATTTTCATTTTTGTTTTTTTCTGGTCTTGGGTCCAAGATGGCTCAACCCATAGTTTGATGTTAGTGAAGCTTCAACGTCGGAGACCCTCCCTGTCCTGGTCCCTTCTGGGTGGGGTGGCTCTGGCTAGTTTGCCACACGAGCGGCTATTATTAGAGAAGTTATCGTTGTCCTCACGTGGACCCTTCACCGGAGAGAATGCTGTGTGGCTCCTCTTGTTCCTTCCCTCCAACACACTTGTCTCCCCACCGCCGGGTGTCGGAAGGGCTGTGCACACCATGGACTTGCACTTGCCTGTTTTCTCAGCGAACACTTCCCAAACTGCATAAGCTCCAGGCTCCGTACGATGTGGGGCAGGTTCCTCCACAGGGGTAGTTCTCCCTGCAGGCAGACACGCTGGGGATTTTCATCGCAGTCCAGGGTGGGGAACCTTTCTGCGACCTAAGGCCATTTCAGTATTTATAGCATCACACTCAGGCCTGACTGGTTAAATGTCTAAGTCACTCACCCCTGACTTATGAGGCGGGAGCTGCTTCCCTGAGCGATGTTAGCGGGAGGGACGCTTCTGTGGACCCTATGTGGCCCACAGGTCTGGCTTCCTCTCCCTCTGTTGGGGTCCCTCGTGCCTCTGCTCTTGTTTCTTTAGGCTTTTTCCTTTATCCTTTCCAAAGAAGCTCCTTCCTGGGTTGTGCTGTATGGGGTTGGATGCAGACCCCTGTTTTGGGAAACCGCAGCTCCCTGGGTTTCTTTTAATCATATTATGGAGACCGTGCCAGGGCCGGGCCTTTCCCACCTTTCCCCCAAGTACCACCCTGTCTTCTCTCTCCTCCTCTAGAATGAGTGATCCCCAAGACTAGGCTTTCAACTCCCACAAACTGTTGCAGTCTTGGAAACCCACAGGGGATCAGGATGAGTCGGCAATGGCGCGATGGCCGTGAGAGGGTGATTAATCCTCAGGGAAGTCGGTCGGGAGGGGTGGGGATACTTCAGACCTTTAGAAGGACAAAGAACTCCTTCCCTCCTCTCGTGGGGTTGGGAAAAGACACAGCCCAGTGTCTGTAAGAAAGCTGATCAGATACCAAATACATCCAAAAACCAGCCAAGGGTACCGTTTGGATTGGTCTTAGTAGTCTTCGCTGGTCCAGTGCTTCTTGTCAGCTGCTCTTAAGGTGGCTCTGGCCCCGGGGGGGCCCCATGTACAATGGAACAAAGCATTGCCCGCCGCCCTGCATTCGTTTCATGATTGAAGTCCATTGTCGTGGTCACTGTGTTTTAAGTGCTCAAGCTGCCTGCTGTTGCCACTTTGTATTTTGAGTGCTTCCACCCTCAGGAGGGTCACCGTCCAGTGCTAGATTGAACAATACTGGGAGGTTTCCACGGAGTCATCATGGTCCAAAGTAGATTGGCAGGCTTATCTTTCTAGTCTGTCTTAGTCTGGAAGATCCATTGTAACGAGTTCACCACGGGGGACTCTGTTGGTATTGAACCTCCTGGTGGCATAGCTGCCAGCATTGTAGCGGTGTGGAGCCACCACAGTCCATGGGCAGATGAGTAGTGATAGAGGTTTTACTGGGAGCTGTGAAAGACACGTCTGCAAACAATGCTCAGAGGCACACGTGATTGTCATCATTTCACCCTGTTTCAGCAGGGCCCCCTCAGGCTAGAAGGAAGAAACTCAAGTTGAGGCAGCCATAGAGGAAGAGGCCGGAGCTATAGCAGCAGCTTAGCCAGTTATGCCTGTTTCTACTACCCTGGAGAGGCCTTGATGTTTGCGGTGACCCCGAACAAACAGGAGGCTTCTGCTGGTACCTTGGGTGGGGAAGTTGTTCTTCCAAAGGGCTCTTGGAAACTGCATGTCATGGTTGAGGCACAGAGGAAAGGCCAGTCATGAACAGCAGGCTTGCTGGATGGCATTGTTTTGTTCCAATTAGATGAAGTTCAAAGCAAAGGTCCCTGATATCCTTGGCAGAGAATATCCAGGTTGTTTTCCTTTCCCAAGCACTGTACACAGGGTTAGAGGCCCCGTGGTGACCTCAGCAGAGCACAGTGGCTGTAGTCCGTCTGGCGCTGGGAGACAGAGCCAGATAAGAGCTGCCCAGGACCCTGGACTTGGGTCCCGAAGGAAATGCCTCTATTGGAACAACTTGTCTTGGAGAAATTGAAATAAATGTCTCAGGGAAGAAAATATGCAGAGCCTTTAACCCAACAATTCTATATCTAGGAATGCAAGATGAAGAGTTATTGCTATGTGTGTATATATGAACAAGCACACACATATACATACATGTGTATATATGAACAAGGATATTTATATATGTGTATAGATGTGTATATATAAACAAGGACACTCAAGGTATTGTTGTTTATAACAGAAAAAATGGAGGCAGCTTCAGTATCTAGCCATTGAATAAGGAACCTTAACAGTGTGTCAGTGTGATGGACACATACTAGCCATCAGTAATCATGTGGTAAAGGAATGTTCATGAATATTTTAGAGGTCATGTCATGTGAAAAAGATAGCTCATAATGCTGTACGTCCTGGCTTGGCAGTACAGGTCTGGCACTGCCATTTACCGAATACTTACCACGTGCCAAGCTTGGTTCTATGCACTTTAAATACAGTAGGACATTTAATCGTGTAAGAGTCTTTATAAAGACTATATTTTTGTTATGCATATTTTACACATAAGGCTACTGAGGCACAGGGTGTCTTGGTGACTCAGCCAAGGTGCCAGCAGTAGCTGGCAGAAGCTAACGGAAGCAAGGCAGCCTGGCTCTGGAGTCCACGCACAGACACTGCTGAGCTTGTCCTAAACGCTGTGTGTGTGTGCGCGCGCGCGCGGTATTATAGCTGCTCCTTCTTTCTCAGAAGTATACACTAAAATGCAGCCATGTTTTAAGTGACACCCCCACACCCTCGCCTAGGACAAAGCTACTGGACACCGCCAGCTACATACAGTCCATGCAGATGCCTCTCTGAATCCTGCACAGAGCCAGACACAGCCATCCTCCAGTTCATTCACTCGGCAGAGTAATGATGACTAAGAATTCACTACATGCACATGCTGTGCTGCATTTCTGAGGATTCTGCAGAGAATAAAGCAAGGCACACAGGCCCACTCCCTCAGAGGATCTACCATTCTAAGTAGGGGAAAACAGTTAACCAGTAACTAAAGAGGCAAGACCAGCATCAGCTGGAGCTCAGGGCTCTACAGAGAGGCATCATTAGATCGAGACCCTAGTGTGGCTCCAGGGCCTTAGGATGTGAATGTCTGTGGGATGTCTCTTTAAATTAACCTAAAACTCCAACCAGTCTCATGGCCACTGAGTCATATTTGCTCCATGGAGACCCTAAAGGACAGAGGATAATTCCCTAGCTCATAGGGTTGCCAAAGTTGGAATCTTGATGGGAGCCGGCTGCCCCATCTTGCTCCCACAGAGCAGCTAGTGAGTTTGGCCTTTTGGTTCACAGTCAGGTACTTTAACCGCTGCACCACCAGGTCTCCGAGGCATCTCTAAGAGGGAGCATTTCATCTAAGACTTGGATGTGCAGGAGGAGCCAATGCGGAGGGAGGAAAGAGGGCCAATTTTAAAAGGGAGCAGCTGGAACAAACACATGGAGGTGGGAAGCAGGGTGTGGAATCTTTAAAACAGAAAGGAGGATGGTGCAGCTTAACTGTTGTGATGTGCTGGTAAGGGGAGGGGGGCTGAGAGATGAGCAGGCACTGGATCTTGCAGAACTTCTTAAGCAAGGGTTTGGACTTTACTCAGAATCCACGGGGAGCCATGGGAGGACCCCAAATCAAAGGGTGGCATACTCTTATTTGTATTTGATAATCATTCAATTACCTAGGTCTGCAATTACTTCCAAGTGGTTCAGAACATAGAAGTGCATACATCATTATGTAAAATATACAAACATGTGAATTATATATATTTATACTCACACAGAGAAGGGAAAGGATTAAGCAAACGTGGTAAATTGTTCATGTTTAGGAAATTTGGCTGGTGATGCAGTGATGAAGCATTTGGATGGTAGCCCAAACTGATTTAAACCCACCAACGGCTCTGCGGGAGACAGATGAGGCAGTCTGCTTCTGTAAAGATTACAGCCTTGAAAACCCTATGGGTCGGAGAGGGACCAGACTTCAACCCAGGGCTCCAAGATGTGAATGCAACATACTGGCATGACGCAGGAAACCAATGGCAACTACGTGGACAGCCCCCCGACCCCCACCCTGAAGAATTCACTTCAGAGGACGGGACAGAAGTTACAGCTCAGGGAGAGGGACATGTCTGATCAGAGCACAGAGGAGCCAATGAAGGGGGATGGAGAGAGAGTGAAACAAACACATCCTGGCCCACCAGGTCTTGAGGACGATATCCCCACTCAGAGCAGTCAATGCACAGAGAGGACCAGAGGGGCGGCCCCACTATGAGACACGACATCCCTTATTGACCCATAGCACTATGGGGGACAACACTGGAGACACAATGTGGGAATTGTGCCCAATCTGACCCCACCACACTGAGGGGAAACACTAAAGGTGTGCAACAGAACAGCAAGGGGAGCAGAGAAAGGAAGTCCCCAGGGAATACCAAAAATAGACATTGAGGCCAGGGCATGGCACCCATCAGACTCAACAGGAAAATGCTCCTAAAGGCCAAGAAGCAGACCTTGAACTATTTACAGGCTTTTCTTTTATTTATCCTTGTTTTTGTTGTTGTTGTTATTTTGGTTTCTTTTGTTGCTTTGTTTTTCTCTGTCTTGTTTTTTGTGCATATTATTATCTCTGCCGGTCTATCTGGATAAGATAGGTGGGCTAAACAGCCTGGAGGAGGAAATAACGGGACAAATGGCTCTGGGAGCAACATGAGAGAGGGGGAGGTGGGGGAAAGGAAGTGAATGTTAACAAACCTAGGGACAAGGGCACAACAAGTGATCTAAAATCGACGGCAAGGAAGGTGTAGGAGACCTGTTGGGCTTGATCAAGAGCAATGTAACTGAGAGCAATTACTGAAACCCAAATGAAGACTAAACATGATAATGGAACAAGAAGAAAGTAAAAGGAAATAGAGGAAAGAAGTAGGAGGCAAAAGGCATTTATAGAGATCTAAGTAAAGACATGTACACATGTAAATATATTTATATATGATAATAGGGAGATAGATCTGCGTAAATATATTTATAAGTTTCGTATTAAGGTAGCAGATAGACATTGGACCTCTCCTCAAGTACTCCCTCAACACAAGAACACTTTGTTCTATTAACCTGGCATTCCATGATACTCACCTTGCCGACACAATCGCTGAAGACAAAGCAGGTGAAGAAATCTGATGGTGTCTGGCTATCAAAAGATATAGCATCTGGGGCCTTGAAGGCTTGAAGAGAAAGAAGTGGCCATCTAGCTGAGAAGCAACAAAGTCCACATGGAAGAAACACACCAGTCTGTGTGATCACAAGGTATTGATAGGATCAGGTATTAGCCATCACAGACTCAGAACAAAAATCATATCATTGTGAATGAGGAAGAGTGTGGAGTGGAGACCCAAAGACCATTTGTAGGCAACTGGACCTGCCCTTACAGAAGGGTCACAGGGAGGAGATGAGCCAGTCAGGGTGCAGTATAACACTGATGAAACACAATTTCCTCTATTTCTTTTAATGTTTCTTCTCCCCCCACTATCATGACTCCAATTCTACCTTTCAAATCTGGTGAGACCAGTGCATGTACATGGGTATAGATAAGAGCTGGAAGCACAGGGAATCTAGGACAGATAAACCCTTCAGGACAAATATTGAGAGTAGTCATATCAGGAGGGTAAAGGGAAGATTGGGGGTGGGGGCGAGAAAGGGGAACAGATCACAATGATCTACATGTAATCCCCCTCCCTGGGGGATGCACAACAGAAAAGAGGGTGAAGGGAGACATCGGTCAGTGAAAGACATGGAAAAAAAATTATCAAGACTTCATGAGGGAGGGAGGGAGGGTAGGAGAGTGAAGGGGATAAAATGAAAAGCTGATACCAAGGACTCAAGTCAAAAGAAAATGTTTTGAAAATGACGATGACAACAAACGTACAAATGTGCTTGACACAATGGATGGATGGATGGATGGATTGTGATAAGAGCTGTTGGAGCCCCCGATAAAATGATTTAAAAAGAAAGAAAGAAAACCCTCTGGGGCAGATCTACTCTGTCCTATAAGGTCATTTCAAGTGGGAATGTATTCAGTATCAGTGGGTGAGGTGAAAAATACATGAAAAAAATGTTTAATTATTGTAACATTTCTGTGAGTAAAATTATTCTGCAATAGTGGCTAAACTGTAGTTAAAAGCAAACTGGTCACTCCCTGTGTAAGGGAGCAGAGTCAGTGAGGCTTGCTGGTGGGTGGATGCCGGTGAGGAACTCCAGAGATCCTGGCTTGTTGACTCCTGTGGAGAGGCAGGTGAGGCTAGGGGAGATATTGGGGGGGGGGGAGGGCTGAATAAGAATGATCTTTTGATCCTGCTAAAGCCAGATGCCTCCTAGGCACAGTTTATGAAGCTCTGCGAGGTAGGATGAGGAGGAAGAAACAGAGTCAGGAGTGGAGAAATGGCTATAAAGATCTCACAGTGAATAAGCAGCAGTTTTAGGAACCAAAGCAATCTCTTCTGAATACACTCAACACAACCTCCCCCAGGTGGAGACATAGGGGACTCCCCATGACTGTGTCCTGCTGCTTCAAAGATTGTGTAGAGGTTGAGGAGACTGTGGGGGGAGGGGGGGAGAATTGGTCCATAGAGGAGGCACATAAATTCGACCTTAATAGACTGGGTAAGGAAGGATGTGACAATACTCCTTCTTAGAAACTGTTGCGTCCCCAGTGACTCAATGGCCAGTTGAATCCCTAACAGATAAAATGCTATGTATTGACACATGACTCCCTTCATACTCTTATTATTTCGCTTTTAGGATATTTCATAATTATTTTAAATGTAGGTAAAGCCACCCAAAGAATAGTATGAGAATCAGTGTGCATGAGACAGTACACCTGCAAGGTTTCTGTGATCTTCAATGTTCTGTAGCCCAGATCTCCTGATGGTTCCTGTCTAGGAGCCATCTTCACTGTCTCCAGAAAAGGGTGCGAGTGTGTCAAGGCGCATTTGGAGGCCCTGTCCTTTCATTGGCTCCAAGTCTGCCAATCTGGCCACTAATCTTAAATTTCAGCTATTGAAGAAGACAGGAGTTTTGACCCAAAAAAGATGGACTTTTATTACCAAGCCAAAGCCCTATTGACTCACTAACAATCCTCTCTCACACCAGTGGCCTCCCAAGCCAGCCTGGTGGGCTCGGTGTTACAGAAGAGCATGCAAAAACTTAAAGCATTAAAGTGACTTCTCCTGGGCCCAACACCAATCTGGAAACCCACTGTCCAGCAGCATCGAAACTTATACCCTTTCCATGGTGCCCACTGGCCACCCTGAATCTAACTGCTTCCAGAGGCAAAAGCTAACCAATGACAGAGGAGCACTCTCCCCTATGAATGAGTTGCCATGAACTCCACCCTGCTTGCAGGTCCTCCCCACCCTCAATGAATGCTCGGCATTATTTCACTGGGATGGTATTCACACTTGATTTACGCTGGCACAGAGCAAACTGTAAATTGTGTCTATGGACCCATGGAAGCCTTTCTCACGTTGAAGATGTTTATAGAAACAGGAAACAAGGCCTCAACATGAACATACTGGCCTTCTCTATGTCATCATCGTAAATAGACGTATCCAGGATCTCCGCCTGGGTTGTTTTCCATAGACATTCAACCAGCCCAGGAGGTGGGTCACTATTACCCACGAGGAGCAAAGAGGCCTTCTGTCAAGTTTCAGATTTAAGCTGACAAGTGTCCCACTCCATGAGCCTCCATTAAAAACTGCACTGGTTCTTTTGTTCTCCTGCCTAAGCTCCACCCCCTACTTGTTCCTCCCCTGGTCTTTTTGGCTGCCCCCCTCCTATTGGCAACTTTGAGCTGCAATCTCCTGGCCTGGGAATCCAGAGTTGTTGACCTGTTCTCTGTTCTTGGAAAAGTCAGCCTACCTGGTGGACTTAAACACCTTTCCTTTCACTGCTCTTCCCGTTTTACAGAACATGGTCTCCTGCCTTTTGCCACAAGGAAAGGGCTGTGAAAGGCCTGGGAAAGGGCCGTGCCTACTGTTCTCATTTTGCAGATGAGAAGACTGAGGCGGGAGGAGGAAAGGTCTGTCACTTGGTTCTGAATTTGTCACAGAACCTGGTGTTCAACGTTGCCTTCCTCAAGAAGCTTGAGTGTGGCTGGAGCGTAGTTTATGACCAGCATAGGTGTCAGTGTCTATATCCTGGAGGAGCCTTGTGAAAGACATATGGCAAGCTAATAAAATGAAATAGAATTTAGTGAAGAAATTATTGCAGAGGTGTGGGCAGAGATAGGAGACTAGCAATAATGGGAAGTCATTGTGGGTTTAGGGTACTGTTGAGTAGCTTCCGACTCCTAGCAACCGCATGTGACAGAGGAGAACTGAAATCTTTGTAGGAGTAGATCATTAGGCCTTTTTCCAGAAGAGCTGCTGGGTAGCTTCAAATCACCAAACTTTCGGTTAGCAGCCAAGCACTTAATCATTGCATCACCTGCCAACCCCCGAGTCTGATAGTGGAGGTGGGGAATAAATAGCTAACATTCTTTCCCCATCCTCTGATATCCGCCTGGGGACTCCCATGACTGAACTCCACTGAAAAGCAGATAAAAGTTTAATTGAAATATGATGGCATCATGAACTCTAGAAAAGAGTTCAGCACATCCATTCATTCTGTCACTCAACAAATCCTTATCTAATATCTACATTGTACCAGGAACGAGGTGGGTGCCATGGATATAAAGATAGCTAAGGTCCAGTCTCCTGTACCCAAATGGCTCATAGTGTGGCGTAGAAGGTCAATCTGTTGGGTGTTCCACTATGTAACTACTGAACTTCAACACAAGCTGGACATTGCCCTTGGAGCATGACATTGCAGAAGCACAAAAAAGAGGGGTCAGTCACTCTGCCTGGGAGGTGGGAAAAGAGCTTTAGAGGAAGTAATATTCTCACTATCCCTTGAAGAAAAGGTGAGAGTTTTTAGTGAGCCAGAAAAGAAGGTCATTTCATTATGAGGGATCCTCGAACACCCAATGATATGCAAAGGGACAATCCCTTTGGAAGGAGAAGTTCAGAGATGGATGTAAAACTCTAGTTAGAACTACCCTTTCCTCATAAATTCCTCCATCACCAAGGCCTATGTTTTAGGCACTGGTTTATATCTAAGGCTACATCGAAAATAGACAAAAGGATTTTAGGGTCTCAAGTTCACGCTCCAGTGTCACTATCTGCTCCCTATGTGTTCCTAAACAGGTCACTCAATCCTTCTAAATCCTCTGTTTTTTGCCTACTCAATAAAACCCAGCACTCTGGGAGCAGGCTCCATTTCAAGCCCCAGAGCCCAAGGCCATGAGATCCTGACCTTGGGGATCTGTAGTAGATGGAAGGGTAAGCCTTCCCCTGCAGAAGCTCCTGTGCATATGGCACACCCCAGGGCTGTGCTCCAAGTGCTCTAGGCCCACACAGGTTAACACGTTGCCCTGTCCACTTCCCCGAGATGCGGAGAAATTACAGAGGAGGAAATGCGTATAAGCTGTTACTATTATTGGGTGGTGGTTGTGACTGCTGACATGTTATGTAAGGGTTCTCTCATTTTAGACATTCTCACTGCACTCCCTGATCACCCCTACCTCTGCACCTTGGCTCACGCCGTGTCTACCTCATGTTGCTCTGGCTATTTAAATCCCACTCATCCTTCTAGGTCAAGGTCGGGATCCACCTTCTCCCGAAATCCTGCCCAGAGCATCTCAGGTTACCACAGAGATAACACCCTGCTCGCCACTCTGTCATATCTACGGGCTTGGCAGGCACTTATCCTGCCAGTTTTGTGCCATTTCTAGGAATGGTGCCTGGCCTTCAGCATCCTGGGTCAGAGAATACCAAGGTGTTACACCAGTCTCACCCCTCCAATCCAGCTCAACGCAGCAACCAGAATGATTGTCCTAGAACAGAATTGTATATGCCCTGCCTCTATGTCAGGCCAGGATGACTACTAGTTGTTGTTCAAGTGGAGATACTTTTGAGAGGAAAGGGAGTACTGCTACTAGAATGCTAAGGTCAAAACCAAAATGCCACCAAGTCCGTTGGACTTCATAGGGACCCTACAGGACAGAGTGCCACTGTCTTCCATGGGCTGTGATCTTTACAGGAGCAGCCCCTCATCTTTTCTTTGAGGAGTGGCCGGAGAGTTTGAATGGCCAGGGCTTCACTTAGCAGCGTGGTGCTTCACTATCCCACGAGGGCTCTTCACTGAACAACTTGTAGCAAACCAAATGTTCTTTGCATATTCTGCCCTACATACCTTGCACATGCTGTTCCCTCTGCCGGAAATGCTCTCTCATCTCACCCATTTCATCTTTAAGTCCCAGGCTAGGGAGTGACCACTTTATGATGCCGCCGGCTCCCCGGGCAGCTGAGAAAGCTGTTTCCGGTGTATTTTGTTAGGTCTCTTTGCACATGGCTGTAATTACCTATGAGCCAGTTGGCCTCTCCCAGGAGACTCTGAACTCTTTCGCAGCTGTGGCTCATTCACCTTTGTCTCCTCGGCCACTTGTGCACGCTCTATGTCTGACCCACAGCAAAAGTTCAGCATCTACTATTATTAATTCACGGATGAGATAAATCATCTGACATGTGCTGTTCTGAATGGTCACTTCAGGATCTTCCTATTTACCTTCAGGTGGTGAGTTAGGCCAACCAGTGAGGGCAGAGCCTCAAACACACTGTGTCCGGAAGATTGAGGCGAATTCCAGGAATTCTGCTGCTGCCTCAGTGTTTCCAGAAACTTCAGGATCTGGAGTATCTCTTAGAGAGATGAATCCTTGCCCCTTTAGTCAGCTTGCCTTGTACAGAACTTGTCCAAAGTCTTTCGGAGCAAGTGAAAAGGAGAAATGAGTGAGAGACACTTGAAGTGGCTCATAGTAAGGGATTCAACCCAGGCTTGCTCAATCGATGACTGACACAAAAGTTAAAGATCCCTGGTGGCATAATTGGTTGTTAACCACAAGGTTGGTGTACAAACACACCAGCCACTCTCTGGTAAAAGATGAGACTACTCCCATGAAGGGTCTTGGTGGTGGAGTGGGGTAGGCACTGGGTGGATAACTGCAAGGTCAGCAGTTGGAACCCACCAGTTGGTCCACGCGAGGAAGCTGAGGTTGTCTGCTCCTGTAAAGCCTCTGATCCCTGGGAGCACTTCCACTCTGTCCTATAGATTCACTATGAGTCCGAATAGACTAAACAGCAGTGGACTTCTTGTTTTGGTTTATATAACTCAGCAATTGCACTCCTAGGTACATAATACCTGAGATATTTGAAAACAGGGAGGCAAATGGAGATATGCACACCAATGGGCATCACGGCACTATTCACAAGAGCCAAAAAGTGGCAACAGCTGAATGTCCACCAACGGATGAACGGATAAACAAAACGTGATGCATAATTCAATGGAGTATGACTCAGCCACAAAGAGAAATGAAGACCTGACACGTGCTACGACATGGATGAGCCTCGGAAACATTATGCTGAGTGAAATAAGTCGATTGAAAAGAACACATATTCATCCGTACAAGGATAACATCGTACCTGCCCAAATACAAAAGGTTTCCAGAATAGGCAAAAAATATAAAAACCCAACGTGGGCTGGAGGGTGAAAGGAGAAATCCTCTTTGGGTAGGAGGCTTTGGATCTCTGTTCAAGGGTTGACAAAGTTGGCCATGATTATGAGTGAGCATTGTGCCGCATGATTAGTAGAACTGATATCTCTAAGCTGTACACACGGGCTCCTTAAAACTATTCTAAAAGTTTGTTTAACTTAAAAATCCTACCCTTTCATAGCACCTTGTCATTGAGTTCAATTGGGGACACAGGACCTTTCAGTATTGTATTTCCAACTTCCAAGGACTCTACTCACTTCAAAAGACAACGTTAAAAAGAACACCCGCCGGATGACAAGAGAGCGCCCCCTGAGTTGCTTGTTTTCATCATGGCACCAGCAGGGTCAGTGACTGCAGGAGGACACCACGTTCGGGGAGGCAGAGGCCTGCGAGAGTGAGCGAGAGCCTTGGTCAGATGCATTGGCACCATAGCCTCAGTGAAGGGCTGGAATCTGCTGGAGATCATGGGGCACACAACACACTCCCCTGCTGAGCAGAAGGTCACCGTGACTCAGAATAGACATGACAGCGACACTCTCTATCTACGTTGCATTTCGTAGGCTAGGCATTTTATATATATTGCACCGGGAAAATCTGTTGCACAAGACTTCTTTAAAATGCTGAAAAAGAAAGATGTTAGTTTGAGGACTAAGATATCCTAACTCAAGCCAGGGTATTTTCCATCACTTCATATGCCTCTGAAAGTTGGACATGGAATACGGAAGATGGAAGTAAAAATGATGCAATTGAACTATGACGTTGGGGAAAAACACCGAAAGTATCGAGAGTAAACAGATCTCTCTCGGAAGAAGTGCCGCCAGATGCTTCTTAGCGGCAAAGCCAGAAGGACTTGCTCTTGCATACTGTGGACATGATATCTGGTAAGACAGGTTCCTGGAGAAGGAGACCGTGCTTGGTAAAGTAGACGGACTGTAAAAAATGGGCAGCCCCTTGGCCATGGAGTGACACGGTGGCTGCAACAATGGGGTCAAGCATAAGAACAACTGTCAGGATGACCCACGGCGGGGTAGGGTTTCATTCTGTTGTCCATCGGGTTGCCAAGAGTCAGAATTGGCTCAGTGCACCTAACAACAACATATCTCTTTGTTTGTGTATGTAGATACGTATACATGTGTGTGTGTGTACAGTTGTCAGATGCCATTGAGTAGCTTCTGACTCATATATCTGTATAGAAATGCACACATATATGAGCCAAATATATGTGTATGTATATAGAACAGATATGTATATATGATTATGTGTACATGATTGTGTGTGATATATAGATACATATGTATATGTGTGTATATACACATAAAATATTTACTAAGTCTTCTATGGGACAAGGAGAAGACAACTACAAAGACCTATCATCCAGATGAGGGAGACCCCAGCACGGCTGCCTAATGGCCTCCAAAGTTTCGCTGCGATACATAGCTTTACAAAGGACAGGGAGGTCAAGGAAGACTGTCACATACCATGGTTGGCAGCACGTCAATGTGACTTAGCTACCAGTGGGACTCCCAGATGGGATCGGAGCTGTGACTGAGACACGCGCGTCATGTAAAACAGAGGAGCTTACAATATTGGAATTTTGTTTAGGTAACTTCACTTACCTTAATTGGAACACGCCCTGTAGACAGGAAAACAATGAAGTTTAAGGCCACAAGTTTGTAAAATGTGGGTCCAAGAGAAGTTATAGAAAAAAAAAGACTCAACCCTAGGTGTATGTAATTCCACCACCCATAGCATTCTTCCACATCAGTCCACAGTTTGCTAGTGGGACCTTTTAGAAATATGACACCCATTAGGATTATTTTTAAAAATAATGAGTTTCTTTTAAAAAGCAGTCTCATTGTTTTAAACTTAAAATTTTTGAGCGGTCATAAGGACAAAGGACTATGTTTTGTTTGACCCAATATTCCAAGAAACAACCACAGTGCCTTTCTCCACAGTGGTGAATCGATAAACGCTAACTTCTGGAAGATTCTGGAAGATTCTGAGAGTCTACTTGGCGGTATTGTGTCCTAATCAATCTTGTGTCACAGGATGCAGCAGGGGCTGTGTAGTCAATTAAAAGCCATGGTGGCTCCATATGCATCAGAGCAGATATCATTTTCAGTGTCTGATTTTTCAGAAGTAGATCATCAGGATTTTCGTCCAAGGTGCTTCTGGGTATACTTGAACCTCCAGCATTTTGGTTAGCAGTGAAGCAGCTTAGCCATTTGCAATGCTCAGGGTCTATGTCAGAGGAGAGCGTGCCAGCATGGATAAACTCCCCATTTTCCAACTGTTTATTATGCCTCTTGATCGTGCATCTCCAGAGCTCAGTCTCACATACAAGCTCCTGCCAGTAGTAATTGGAGGCCCAGTAAATCCCTGGTTAGGTTTTGGTGTGACTTGGCTCAAGTTATTTGGCTTCAAAGGGGGGTGGGGGATGATCTTGAAGTAAACATTCTCAGTTTTTCCAGATAGTGTTTTATGTGTTATCTTTTAACACCACAAAGAGGAAAAAATAGCCCATAATTGGGAAGACCAAGAAGCCACTGCAGCCTGAGAAGGTCCAGGAACATTTAGAGCAGTGGTTCTCAACCTTTGGGTCGCGACCCTTTTTGGGGTCAAATGACCCTTTCACAGAGGTTGCCCAATTCATAACAGTAGCAAAATAACAGTGATGAAATAGCAACAAAAATAATTTTATGGTTGGGGGGTCACTACAACATGAGGAACTGTATGAAAGGGTCGCGGCATGAGGAAGGTTGAGAACCCCTGATATAGAGTGCCCAAGTTCTCAGGTTCTAAGTGCTTTAACCCAGATGTCCTCACGTCACAACTATGAGTCCCACTTCTTCCCAACTAGGATGCTGATCTCAGTCACGGCGGGGTAGAAAGCTTGACGTTCATCACAACTCTGTGCTATGGATTGACTTGTGTCCTCACAAGACATGGCTGGAGTCCTAACGCCAGTACCTGTGGATCTAATTCTGTTTGAACATGGATTTTCCTTCAATAGGTCAATTTTCCATTCAATAGGTCATACCTCAGTGGGGTGGGTTCTCAATCGGATCACTTCTCACTTATAAAAAGAGCAGAGTAGACAGAGGGGTACACACTTAAACAGGGAAAGACAGACCATGTGAGGGTAGGCTACGAGTCAAGGAACCAAAGGACTCCACGGGACTATCTACCAACAAGGACTTTGCATGGTTGAGATGCTCATTTAGATCCATTGTCTCCAGAAGAGTGAGAAAAAAAGAAGTTCTATCCTTTAACAGTACCTGCTTGAGGTGTCTTTTGCATCAATCCATTCATGGATATGGGCTGAAGTTGTGGGAGAGAGACTCAGCATTGAGCTGTTAGTAGTCAGTACTCCAGGTGACTGGGACAGTGGTCTTAAGAAGTATCTCAGCAGCACACCAGAACATCCATGGAAAGAATGAATAAATGAATGAGTGAGTGAATGAATGAATAAGCGAATGAATGAATGAATGCTCTGCATATCTTTCTAACAACTTTAGGAATACTTGAGAAATAACTGGAAACCTTTGTGATCTTTTCAGATATAGAAAAATGCTAATTTCCTAATAATTGTTCTAAATATTCTGTACCTTAGCCTTGGAAAGGGTCTTTGAAACTGCCCTTCTAATTCAATTTATTAATTTTCCAGATGAGAAAACTGGGCCAAACTATTTAAACAATTTGCTTAAAGGGACACAACAAATTTGAGATTGAGCTGAGCTATCATAAGTATGATATCAGCCTCTTGACAAAAGAGATTTAACCATCCAAGAGCCTCCTCTTGCACATGCAAGGGGTCTGAGGTTTGGAGCTGGTTGAAGACTCTACGGTTCTGAAAGACCCTCCTATAGTTCAGGGATGAGAGCGTCCAGGTCCCCTCATATCCCACCATGACTGCTAAAGCACCACTCCTTCAGTCAACTAGATCGCACCGAGGGCCAGTTTAGCGGCAAGGGAAAGTGGAGGAAACAAAGGAACACCCACTCTCTCCCTTTTGGGGAGACTTTCCTAAGGCCTCCCTCAATCCCTCTGGTGGTTTCACTGAGCTGCAAGATGGTTTGGGAAATGTCTCTAGATGGCAATTTTCTCAGCAGAGAATAGTAATTCTATCTCGAGGTATGGAGAGGAAAATGGATATTTGATGGTTAACTTATAATCTATACCTCAGTGGTTATGGGACTGTAAAAGCCCCCAGACATTTTGGAATTATAACTGGACTGATTACTAGTTAATTAATTTCTGGGTCTTTAGTTTCTCTGCATGTAAACTAGGTGATAAATAGAGGGCGGTCGCCTCCACCACAGGTTTTTTGAGAATAGATGCACGGAGAGAGCCTAGCACAGTGCCTGGCACATCGAGTGGCAACATGTGGCGCATCCCTCCTTCCCCCGAGGATTGGATGATTTGGTTACATTAATGGCATTGCATCCCCTTGTCCTGCTGTTGTTGTTGCTTTAAACATTCCCCAACACAGTTCTCATAATATTCTTGGAACGCAGTTTGATGGAGACGTGTGTCCAGCATCCTACCAAGTTACCGAGTCTGCCTTATGGGGGAAGCAAGAAAAATTAGTTATGGCACGTTCAATAGGCTTCTCCTGGAAACCAACAGGGAGCAGAGTGATTCAAAACCCAAACAATCCCCCAGAGCATTGATGAGATGAAGACCTTCCTTCTCCATTTTCTCTCAGACTCTAATATTGTCGCACCCTTCCTGAACATCACTCCTCACCCCCTCTCCCCCTCACCCCCCCTCGCCCCCACCATTTCTACAAAAGCCACTCTGCCTTACTGGGCTGCTCAACCTTTCAGGTAATTTATGTTTATTGACTCAGTCACTGGGCAATGTGCTGGGTCTTTAAAGATGTGTGTGCTACAGTGCTATAGCCTGTCCATCAGTTTGTCTTACAGAGAAGACTTGCAGGTTTTGGTGAGGCTAGAAACAGTGCCATCACTATTCCAAATACCAGTAGGGTGATCCATGGCAGACGGGTTTAAGAGGAACTTTCAAATGAAGATGGACTACGAAGCGGAACCAATGATCTAATACAGCGTCTAATGTAGTGCTGGAAGATGCGCCCTATAGCTTGGCCGGCACTCAAAATATACAGTGGTGCCATAGAGCAGTCAAATGCCATTGATCACAAATAAGGCACAGGACTCAGCAATGTGTTGTTCTGTTGTGCGTGATATCACCTGGAGTCAGAGTTGACGTCATGGCAACTGTCAGCAACAACAAATTATGGTCTTGGAGTTCAAGAAACAATAGTATACTGTGTGAACCCAACCTATAAATAGATAATTTCCCTAATATTGGTTGAAACATTTAGGCACACCTACAAATGAGCACCTCATCCAACTTGGGGGTGGATGGTCACTTCTCAGAGGCAGTGATGATGGAGTAGAATTTTAAAGGGTGAATTTGAGACTTCTGAGGTGAATAGGGCAAGGGAATGGGCAGGAGTCTCAGGAAAATGGATAGCATGGATAAAATCTTGCTAGAATAACATAGCTGGGAGCATGTTGGAAGCTGCAAATAGTTTAGTGATGGTTGTATGATGGGGTACAAACATGCACTCACACACACAAAGTGTGAAAAAGCTCTGCTGAGTAGAGCCTCCATGGTACTCATTTTACCGGATAGGGCAGCACCCACCAACTTGCTCTGAGTTAGTGCACCCAGTGGCGTCACCTGGGAAGGTTCTCCATGATCACAGTGCATTTTTTTTTTCATAAAAGCAGTTTCACTTGAACTCCATTTTTTGTGATGGCAGATTTATGAGAGCAGTATGTGGCTGTGAAACTTTGTATCCTGCTCAGGAAAAAAGCCGCGGGAACTGTTGTGATGTTGAACATAGTTTGCAAGGACAGTGCTGTGGGAAAAAGTCGTGTTTGAGTGTTTTTTCATTTCAAAAAAGGTGAAATGTCGAACGACAAACCTCATTCTAGACATCCATAAATTCCTGAAGGGATGAAAATGTCAACAAAATTCATTCACGTGTGCTCAAAGACCGATGACGATGGATCAGTGAAGAAATGGGGAAGTTATCTGGACTATCTGGGAGCTCAGTTCAGCAAATTATTTTATTTTTTAATCATTTTATTGGGGGTTCATACAACTCTTGTCATAATCCATACATGCATCAATTGTACAAAGCACATTTGTACACTCGTTACCCTCATCATTCTCAGAACACCTGCTTTCCACGTAAGCCCCTGGCATCAGCTCCTCATTTTTATTCCCCCTCCCTTCCAGCTTCCCCCTCCCTCATGAACCCTTGATAATTTATAAATTATTTTGTCATGTCTTACACTGTCCAACGTCTCCCTTCACCCTCTTTTCTGTTGTCCATCCCCCCAGGGAGGGGGTTATATAGTTCAGCGAATTTCAATGGAACATTTGCTTACTGAAAAATGTGTGCCTCGGTTTCTGACCGACCAGCAAAAGGAGTGTTGGGTGGAAGCACGCTATGCTTTGAAAGAACGGCTTCAAAATGACCCAGACTTTTTGTTCCAAGGTCATTACTGGTGGCAAGACTTGGTGCTATTCTGCGACCCCAAAAACAAACATCAATCAGGCCAGTGGAAGACACTGTTGTCACCTCACCAAAAAAAAGGCTCAAGTGAAATCAAAGATCAAGACTCTATCATGGTCATTTGTTTTTGTGATGTGAGAGAGTGCATTTGGAGTTTGTTCCACCAGGTCAAACTGTTACTCAGCTTTCTATGGAAAGATTCTGAAAGGATTGAGTAAGAGTGTAAGACAAAACAGGCCTTATTTGTGGCAGATGGGGGACAACGCACCTGCTCCTGCAGTCATCTCAGTGTGCAAGTTTGGGGGAAACCAACAGCATGCCTCTCTGGCCACTTGCACCTTCCTCACCTGCCCTCACTCTGGGCAACATCTCTTTTCTCCATGAATGAAGAGGGATAGGAAAGGCCAGCAATTTGACAACAAAGAAGAGGTGAAGAAAGAAATGAGGGGGATGCTGTCAGCCATCCAAACAGATGAGTTTGGAAAATGTTTCTGAGAATGGAATTGCAGATTTGACAAATGTAGTAAGTGTAATGGTTTGCAAAAAATAAATTAAATACATGGCTTTGAAAAAAATACTTTTTTTGGGGGGGTGGGTAGGGTACTCTGCATATTATAAAGGAAGAGACAGGGAGAGTTCATTGTTGGAAGGGCCAGCAAGTCTCACAGTCCAAGTGTCAATGATTTACCACAATCCGCCTCTCATGATGAATAGGCTCTTCTAGAAAGCAGTGCCCTCCTACCAGTGCAGACATTCAAGCAGTGATGGGTGGTGGGAGGTGTAATTATTTTGTAATTGATAATTGCTAGAGTTACTTCTGGTTTTAGGGTTCCATGAGTCAGGATATCTAGGCATGCTTTTCATAGGTGTGTTTGTCTCAAAGCATCTGGTCTTCTCTTGAGTTTCTTTGACTTTTCTTGGAAGCTCTTGGTTCTCTAAATAGAAAATGCACAAGAATTTAAAAATTAGCATTTAAAAAAAACCTACACTATATTAGTAGGCACTTTCCCATGCCAATTCCTTTATGCCTCATGAGTAAATGTGAATAAGAATACTACCGTATTCCTAAAGAAGAAACAGGCTCCCAGAGATTAAATGGCATGTCTCAAGTAATATCACTAGTGAGTGATGGAATTAGGATTTGAATCTGAGATGATCTCACTCTATAAGGTCTATGCAAACTCTGATGCCATCCTAAGTGTCATGACTCAATTAAATGGAGCCTTATTATGCTCCCTTCTGTCCACCCACTAGTCAATCCCTAATCCTTGTTCTTCTTGGAAACTTTTTCTGCTGCCTGACCTTGAACTGGAAACTATGGCTGATAATTCCAAGGGAGACAACTGAATCTGCTGAGGTCATGTTCTCCCCAGGAGAATGGGTCTTTGTTTGATGGTTTGTCTTTTTATTGGGAAGTCATAGCCACGGGGTGTTTATGATGTTTCAGCACCATGGAATGTTAGACTGAGAAGGGACCTTAGTTTACTGTCAATTAATGCTCATCACTGAGTCAGGACACTGAGGCTCAGAGCAGGGCAGTAGGCTGCACAGGCTCGCTCAGGAAGTAAGTAGAATTAGATATAACTTCATGAGAACGTTGTGTCTCTATTCACCCTCTGTCTCCTTCTAATGAATGATTGGCTCCAGGAAGAGATGTAACAAGCCAGGCATGAGCCTAGACCTGCACACTTGGGCAGAAGGTGCTGTGCTAGCTCCAAGACTGGGGTACAGACAGTGAAGAGAGTGGGAGAGGAGCATCAGGTTTCTGCAAGCTTGGGATCTTCCTCAGACAGATGCCTGTTCTGCAATGGGAACCCCTGATCTGAAGGAATGGGCAAGACTAAGATGGTTTTACTGCTGCACGTGACCTCTTCAGAGTATTGAAAAGCAAGGATGTTACTGGGGAGACTCAGCTACACCCACGGTATTTTCAATCACCTCATTTGAATGTGAAAGTTAGACATTGAATAAGGAAGACCAAAGAAGAATCAATGGGTTTGAGTTGCGGTGCTGGAAAAGAATAATGAAATTATAATGGACTGCCAAAAGGACATACTGATCTGTCTTGGAAGCAGTATGGCTCAAGGCCTCCTTAGAGGCAAGGGTGGCAAGACTTTATCTTACAGACTTTGGACACGTTGTCAGGCGAGACCAGTCCCTGAGAAGGACAGCATGTTTGGTACAGTGAAGGGGCCGGGGCAAAGAGAAGGCCCTCCGGGAGATGGGCTGACACAGTGGCTGCAACAATGGGCTCAGGCACAGGAACCCTGGTGAGCATGGCACGGGACTGCCTAGTGTTTCCTTCTGTTGTGCATCAGGTCGCTATGAGTTGCAACTGGCTCCTTGGTACCTACCGACAACATGAGGGTATTTCAGAGCATCATTTATCTCTAGGAGGAGAGATCAACCATCCTAGGAGGTACTGCAGGCTCAGGGAAGAAAAATAAGTTGCCCAAATATCTGAATGATAGATTTTAATCCAGTCCTTAAGACCCAGGAAAGGTGTGAGTACCAAACACTTGGGTTTCAGTCCCTGCCTCTGCCACCTTATAGCAGTGGGTTTTTATTAAGCCAATGAACATCTCTGAAGGAACACCATGACACTCTTGGTAAGTATCAGACTGCTAACTACAAGGTCAGGGGTTCGATCCTACCAGCTGCTCCAAAGGAAAAAGAGGGTACTATCTGCTTCTCCAGAGTTCCAACCCTGGAGACCCTACTCTTGAGTCCCTCTGAGTTGGAATCAACTGGATGGCAGTGGATTTTGCTTAACGTCTCTGCGCGTCAGGCTCTTCCTCCGTAAAATGACGTCAATTATCTGTACTCCGGGGGGAGAGAATCAAATGAGACTACTAGATTGGACAAAGTGTCTGCCACACAGTAGCGACTCATTTCCAGGCCAAGCCTTCACCTGCTCCCCACTGAGTCCTTGGTAAGATAGGGGGAAGGAGGCTGTTTTAAATATAAAGGTGTCAGGAAGTCAGTGATGTGCTAAGAGCAAAGGGAGCAACTCAGTGTGGCTGGAGCGGTGTGACAGGAAGCAGGACCAGCGATGGGAGGAAGTAGCCAGGGTCAGGGGCTGACAGGTGCTTTGTCACTGTTTGCTCGCTTGTTTGCTGCCATGCTGAACGGACATTTGAGTGGGATCTGCTCACCGTCAGTTCTACATCCATTGCGGTGGAGTCCAGGGAAACCATCTGATAGGGTTCCTGAGGCTGTGACCTTTATGAAGACAGATTGCTACATCTTTCCCACGAGGAACTGCTGACCTTCCAGTTAGCCGCCAGAGTTTAACCACTGAGTCACCGGGTGTCTTGTCTAAGCCCACTACCCAAACCCATATCCCTAGAGCGGATCCCGGCTCCTGGAGAGCCTCCAGGGTGCTGAGGGCTGGTCTTCTGTGGAGGCAGACTGTCCCATCTCTCTCCCGTGGTGGAGCAGGGGGTTTCAACCTCCAACCTTTCATCCCGAAGCTTAACCCGCTGTGCCATCAGGGGTCCTACCGGATCATATGTGATTGTTGCTACGTGCTGTCGAATGGGCCCAACTCACAGCGACCCCATATCTAACCGATTCAAACACCTCCAGGACCTGCGCCATCTTCACAATTGCTCTTCTGTTTGAGGCCATTGTGGCAGCCACTGGGTCATCTCCAGGTCCCGCCTTCAGCCGTCCCCCACCCCCACCCCCGCCTTGAAGTCTTGGTAATGTTAGGGAGGGATAGGAGAAGGGAAACCCTTACAAGTGTTGAATCCAGAAGGCTAGTATGGTTGGATTTGCGTTCTTCAAAGTTCCCAGTAAAGGCTCGGTGAGGGCGGAAGCGTGTAGAACCAGTGAGGAGCAAATGTCCAGGAGCGAGGCCAACGCTGGGGCAGATGCCCCAGAGAGGAAGGGGCAGATGACAGAAGGAGAGACAAATCTAACCCAGCGAGAGCGAGGAAGAAGGAACTTCACACGATTCCGGATCTTGGCTTGGAAAATGATGTCACAACTGAATGGCAAAAGGGAGGGGAGAAGGGACGGTTTCTAGAGAAGGAAAGAACAGAAATGTGTTTTGAAGACTGTAAGCTATTATGCTTAAGTAAGGGCACTCTTAAATATTTATATATGTATATGCCCCAAATGTCCATGGAAAAATTCAATTGTCTTGTCATTCCATTTTCCATGTACATTGACGCTCCCCTCATATATATTTGGAACATCTATCACGTGCCCAGCATACTTCCAGGTGCCAGAAATATCTCTGTGAGCAAGATAAACAAAGTTCTCACGTTAACAGAATTTACATTTGAGTGGGAGACTCAAAGTTCTTAAGGAAAACATTTGCAAAATTGTATCCAAAAGGTATGCATATTCTAGAATCATAAGGTTGGCTGAACAATAGAAAATCTATACAGATAATTAAACATATTCACATATTAATATATAGAGAGAAACCTATATGATTGTCCCAATTAATATATAGATACAGATGATATAGATATATGGAAACCTATCTGATCATCCCAATACATGCAAAAAAAGCCTCATGGGATAAAATTCATTAAAAAAAAAGAAAAGAAATAAAATCCAGAGAATTAGGGAAAGGGATTTGTTTAACATTATGAAAGTTATTTATCCAACCATTGTATTTAGAGGTAAGCCTCTAATGGCTTTTTCTTTAAAGTCAGGGAACCGACAAGGTAAGATAATTGTAGACATTCCCCTGTAATTTAAAATTTGCTATGGAATTAAGCATAGTCAAGTAAAACAAATAATGTTATAAATACTGTAAATGAAAGAACACATTTTTTGCCCGATATGAATACTATAGGAACTCTTAAAGAATCTGAGAAAAAGACATCTCTCCTAAATAAACTAAATAGAATTTAAAAGCCGCATTTCAATAGTGCGCCTATACTTCAGCAATAAATAACTACAAAACACAATAATAGATATTATATACAAATATAATCTAATATTCAAAATACTTTCAAAAAAGTTAAATCAGAAAGTTCTTAGGAATTAAAAAAAGATAAGTACAAAATATACAAGATTTTATAGAGAATACTGGAAAATTCATTTGAAAGGTATGAAAGAAGATATAAATAAATAGAAATGTTATGCTGTTAGATGGAGATATTTATGATCATGAAGGTGTCGGGGCTGGGCACAATAAGGGCTCCCTGAAAATGTCCACGTTCCACTTACAGGTGATGCTTTGGGCTGCTGACTTTGGGGTTCAGAACCACTCGCTATGCTCATAAAGAGCTACAGTCTTGGAAAGCCACAGGGGCCATTCTGCTCTGTCCTATAGGGTCATGATGATTTCAAATCAGTCCTGTAGGGTCACAATGATTTCAAATCAGTCCTGTAGGGTCACAATGATTTCAAATCAGTCCTGTAGGGTCACAATGATTTCAAATCAGTCCTATAGGGTCACAATGATTTCAAATCGGTAGTGAAATTTGGGGGGCGGAAGGGCACAGGCAGGACATGAGGGTTGCTTAGATGATCTTACATGACAAAGTGACTTTAAAAAGTGATGAAATTAAGTGTCGAGGTTTGTCTTTTCCCTTTGTTTATGGTAGCTTTTGTTGTACAGTTTTTAATTTCTTCCAGAAAATGTGATCTGAATTAATAATGAGAGAGAGGAAGAGAGAAGTTCAAGAGATACTGTGTTAGTCTGGGTTGACTGGAGAAACGAATTCATTGACGCTCATCTATGTGTAAGAGAGAACTTTATATCAAGAAGTAAGTATGCATCAATAAAACATCCCAGCCCAGTCCAGACCAAGTCTATAAGTCCAACATTAGCCCATAAGTCTAATATTAGCCCATGAATCCCTCTTCAGACCCACACAGCACATGCAATGATGCCAAATGCAGGAAGATCACAGGCTGGTGGGTGCAACGTCTTGAGGAGCAGCAGTGCAAGCGTCCTCATGCTGTCACAGATCTCCACGTGGCTCTCCAAGCTCTCCGAGCGTGGTTCTCTCCGAGCGTGGTTCCTCAACTGCTAGGAGAAGCAGAGAGGGGGCGGCGGAGGGGGGGGGAAGTTCCCAGAATCTTCATGAGAAGGCCATGCCCACAAGGAGGCATTAGACTGTGACCTAATTGACAAGCTAGACTCCACCCCCCGATCACTCTTAATACTCTCAAGTTGACACAAGATTTTGTAACTACCACAGATGCCTTGAAGGCAACAGATATGGTGGGATTGGGTATAGCTTCCTCCCTCCTACTTGCGGAGCAGGCTGGCTAACCAGCAGGACACGCAGCTCTTGTGTCCCGTGTGATTTCCCCCAAAGACTGTATTTTCCTTGGCATCACCCACAGACCCTGACTGTGGGCCCATGAGGCTGGGACATTTGGTATCTAGATGCCAGGAAGTGGTGCTAGCTGGAGACCTGCTCTTCATTAGTGGAGCAGGGGAGGGAGAATGTACATAGAACTGTATGCACATTTTCAGAATGCAACACTTATTCCGTTGAGCAAACTTCCCTTTATGATGTATGTGAATGTTTCTTTCTCCCAAAGGTTATGTGGTTTAAAATTTTTTAAGCAAGTATGATGACATTAGAAGGTAAAATAATTATTCAGTGTTCTCCCTTTGCAAATTAAAAGCTGGCAATGCTTTATGGCTTTCTAAAAGTTATTTTTATATTTTTATGCTCATTTCAATTGTAAAAGTATATCTGGGAACAACTGTTATAGAGAAAAGAGCATAGGCTCCTGAGTCTAAGAAACATCTGTTTTCGGTTGTTATAGATGTCAGCACTATAGTCCAGAGGCAAGTCACTTAATGTCTGCGACTCGTACCTTTCTCACTAAAATTAGACCATGATGCTCATCTTAGCGGCCCCGTGAGAAGTAAACGAGACGGTGCCTATTAAAGAGCCTAGTCCCATAAACAGTGCAGTTGTGGTTAGGTGCCATGTGTCAATGCTGACCCATAGTGACCACATGCAAAATGAAAGGCAATACTACCCAGTCCTGCACCATTCTCACAATTGTTCCTATACCCATTGGTGCAGCCACACTGACAATCGCTCTCCTTAAGGCTTCTTTTGTCCCGCTGCCCCTCTACTTTACCAAGCATGTGTCCTTCTCCAAGGACTCGTCTCTTGTGACACAATGTTCAAGGTTTGTAAGATGAAGTCTCGTCATCTTTGCCTCTATGACACGCTCTTCCATACTTCTTCCAAGACCGACTGACTTGTCCTTTTGGCAGTCTATGGTACTTGCAATACTCTTTCCCAGTACCACAATTCAAGTGTCTCTATCCTTCTTTGGTCTTCTTTATTCCATGTCCAACTTTCACATGCAGATGAGGCCATGGAAAAGACTATGGCTTGGGTCAGGTGCACCTCACTCCTCAAAGATCCTTGCTTTTTAACACCTTAAAGAGGTCTTGTGCAGCAGGTTTACTCAATGCAGCGCATCTTTTGATCTCTTGATTTCTGCATCCATGAGCAGTGATTGTGGATCCAGGCAAGAAGAAATCTTTGATAACTTCAATATTTTCTCCATTTATCAGAGCAAGTACAGGGTTATATTGCTGCACGCTCCCCGTTGACATCCCGGTGTCATGCAATGCACTTAGCTACTCACTAGAGATTGAAGGTTTAAGTCCACCAGAGGCAGCTAGCAAGAAAGGTCTGGTGGTCGACTTCCAAAAAACCAGTCCTGAACAGTTGTGTGGGACAGTTCTACTCTCACACACTGTGATCGTCTCAAGCCAGAGTCAGCTCCATGGCAGCTGGTTCCTGGCCTCCCTCTCTGGAGCTTCTAGGGGAGAGGGCCTGGATTTGGTTTGTAGGTGCTAACGGTCTCCCAGTCGAGTCCCGGAGCTGGAGAAGGGCTCGAAAAAGTCTGTTGCGTGACAGAGTTCCCCCATGAAGAGGGAGGAGGACAGCACTGTGAGGACGCGCGAGGCACACACCTTCCCAAGAAGGAGCAAATGTCCCTGGCCGTCTGGGGCCCCGGTGAGTCTGCTTGTCTGTCAGTGGGGTGAGTGAGGACAGTGGTGGGAACAAGGTTCAAAGAAGCAGAAGTAGCACAGGGCTTTGCAGGACCGCGTCCTTCATTTTATCCAGGTATGATTGGAAGCGATGGGAAGGAAGATGAAGGAAATAATTGAAGGAGTGGATGAATGACAGTAAGCAAGGACTCCAGGAAACCCGAGGGGTCCCTGCTGCTGGCCTGGAGGGGCGTCTATGGCCACCCCCCACCCCGGCACACACTTGTTCCCATGACTGAGGTGGTTGGAGGAGAGTGCAGGCATACCCTGGGTATCCCTTCTCTGATCAGTGCTGTGACCCAGGATGGTGACCCCCTCAGATTGCATGATGGGAAGTGTCTGTCTTCCAGATGGGTTTGGTCTGGGGCAGTCATGGTCAGCAGAGGAGTGGGTGGGAGGAGAGAGAGGTTGGGGCATCCCGGCTTCTGTGTCTGTGCCAGTGTCTGACAATACTGTGTTTCTGTACAGCCCATAGCTCCTGCCAGTGAACCAACCTCTGACTGGGATCCAGCCACACTTTATCTCCATCTTGTCTCTTCAAGTCAAGGGATGATAACAGCCCCCCACTGTTGGAGTTCTTGGGGTGCCTCCACATCCCTCAGTAGATCCCTTAGCCCTCTTCAATTTCACATTTGGTAACCAGACTTCAGAAGCTGAGCAGAGTGAGACTTCATTTTCCTGTGGATAATTATTCGTGCTGTAAACTTGATTGATAATCGGTCCTGTGCATTGATACCTGCTGCGTGTTTAGGACTGTATATGTATTTTTAGAACATTAAAAAATTCTCACTACAGTCCCATGAATGGTGAACTATTTGTTTCTACTTTCAAGAGGAAGAAACTGAGGTGCACAGATGGTCAATAGCTTGCTTAAGCTCACGTGACCTCTGACTCAGAATCATACAACTTGTTCAAAGCAAAGTCAAAGTGTAAGCCCAGCTTTCTGCATCTCAAAAGGACTCCTCCTTCCTTTGTTCTCTAGCCCTGAGTAAACCCTTGTCAATGCTTAATTTGTCAGACTCTGGAAATCCAGCAGATAATCACCCCACTGGACGTCAACTTCACCTTGTCTCGTGGCAACCCCAACTGAAGTAGATCATCCAATCTATTTCCAAAGAGCCTCTGGGTAGACTTGAAGCACCAACCTATTGGTTTGGTGAGCACTGAGCCTGTTAACCATTTCAGTCCCCCAAATCTCCAGAGGATGTGCAGATGGAGTAGTCTGTGGGGCATTGATGCATCTGTGAGTCTCTAAGTAAGACTCCCGAATGTGGATATTCTGGTTTTGATCGGAACACAATGGTGGGTGATTCCCCAGAATATCTCTCGCTGGGTAGTTCCTCTGCAGAAGGGAACTTCGTGAGTTCAAAATAAGAGGAAACTCATGTCTCTAAGACCTGCAGCCCAAAGCAAGCAGGTTTATTTACAGATATTTCTATTTTTTAATGTCACTAGCGGGGGGCCCCTGCAGCAAAGTTTAGGAAAAGACACACCCTGGTGGCTAGAAGTGAAGGGAAACCACCTGTCTTCTTAGTAATGCTGTGACGGAACCGGCTCTTCCAAAACACAAGATGTGGGTCAAGGAAGGGTGAAACCAGCAAGGGGCTTGAAAGGCTTCCGTTTGCTTTTCACTTTTCTGTTGTCCTTGGGCCTGGAGGAGGCAGTGGGCTGTGCCCCTCACCTGCCTGAAGCTGTGGTTGATGTCCCTTGGACTGGAAGTTCCCAGAACTGCTCTCACACGACTCATGTCTTCTCCACGTCTTCTGAGAACCACGCCCCTGAGACTGCTCCTCCAGGCTCATCCGCGAAAGAAAATCAAAGCCAAACCACTCGCTGCAGAGTCAATTCTGACCTCTGGTGACTTCAGGGTAGAGCTGAGCTCCACACGGTTTTCAATGGCTGATGGTTCAGAAGTGGGTGGTCAGGCCTTTCATCCAAGTTACCTTTGCATGGAATTGAGGTGCCAACCATTGGGTTAGTGTTCAGCGTGTTAACCGTTTACACCACCCTTTAACTCACTCACTGCTATCAGTTCAATGCCAACTCATAGGACAGGGTAGAACTGCCTCCGTGAGTTTCTGAGACTGCAATTGTTTCCAGGAGTAGAAAGCCCTGTCTGTCCTGAGGTGATTTCGAACTTCAGATCTTGTGGATTGCAGCCTACTGTGTAACCACCATGCCACCAGGATTCCTTTCACCACCCAGTGACTCTCACATGCAGCTGTAGCTGCTAGAAAAGGCAAAGACAAGGATCCCCCCACCCCCACCCCGCCTAGCAGTTCCAGTGGGAATGTGACCTACTGACGTCTGATTCCTGGTCCAGTAGCATTGATTCTGAACTTCTGGATTCCTGAACTAGATGAGACTAAGTGTTAGAATATCAGCGTGAGTCCACACTTTGGTGACCGTTCGTTATAGCAGTCATGAAAACTAATACAATAAATAAGGGAAAGGCGCAGCAGAAACAAACAGAGAAAGGGACAAATGTGCGGTGCTTCAAATAATACAGCCCCCGCCCCCCGGGTGTTAATCTTTCACGTCTTGTTCTTTTTCTAACCAGCCACCACTTACGATGGGATGAGGACATCATGCTATTGTGAGCTGCCTTCGAGTCAGTTCTGACTCATCGCAACCCTGTCGACCACAGAAGGAAACACGGCCCGTCCTCACCACGGTTGCTATACACGAGTCCAGTGTTGCAGCCACTGTCAATCCATCCCCTTGAGGAGCTCCCGCTTTTTCATTGCCCCTCTGCTGGACCACGCGTGATGTCCTTTCCCAGGGAATGGTCCCTGCTGATAATGTGTGCAACGCGCCTGAGACAACATCTTGAAATCCCCATTTCTAAGGAACTTTTTGGCTGAACTTCTCAAACAGATTTGTTTGTTCTTCTGGCAGTTCATGGTCCATACACTCTTTTCTGACAACACTATAATTCAAATGCATTAGTTCTTCTGAGATCTTCCTTTCTTTGTTGTGGGATGCAATAGAACATGCCATGACTTGTGTCAAACTCAAAATCTCACTGATTCTGACTCACTGTGACTGTAGATGACCGAGTAAAACTGCCCTTGTGGGTTTCTGAGACTATAAATCTTTATGATGGCAAAAAGCCTCCTCTTTCTCCCTTGGAGAAATTGGTGGGTCCTCACTGATGACCTTGCCATTGGTAGTGCAATGGGTAACCAACTACAACATCGGAGCTCATTATAACGGGTCAGAGAAAGTTAAAACTCACTGCCATTAAGTTAATTCCTACTCAAGGATTACCTTATTCCTCAAGGTGATGTCTTTGCTTTTTAACACTTCAGAGAGAGGTCTTTTCCATATATATTACATTAGGAAAATTAGCTATATATATATTCACTGGTTTTAACACAGATGATTGCATGATCATTGATTGTTGATCTGAGGAAAAGGAAATCCTTGGCCATCTCAAACTTTTATTTTATTATTTTGCAAGTTGCTTATTGGTCCAGTCGTGAGAGTTGATGGGATGTTTTTTTGGGGGGGAGGTTGATATTAAAGGCTTTGCTCTTTGATATCATCTCACCCTAATTATAACATATCAAAGATGCTAGTTCCCATGGGTCAGAATCATCAACTTGAGGGCGTATAAAACCAGGACAACAGTGGCTGTGTGATCCTGAGCAATTCACATAACTGAACCTCAGTTTGTTTTATCATCTACAGAATGATAATAGTATCTATGTGATAGACCTGCTAAGATGACTGACAACAATGCATATAAAAGGTTTATCATTAATGTTGAATCTCTCTAGTCCTATAGGACAACCCTGTAGGACAAGGTAGATCTGCCCCATAGAATTTGCAAGGATGCAAAGTCTTATAGAAGCAGATTGTCACAGCTCTCCAAATGCTTAAGCACTGTGCCACCAGGGCCCACGCTGGCAGCGAGTAGGTACTTGGTTGAAATTCAATGAATTAAATTCCTTTGCTCCAACTTCTTTTAAAAAATTGAAAGAAAAGGAAGTCTGAAGTTCTGAAACCAATTGTATCCTGCCTGACCCTGTAACCACTCTTAAGAGAACTAGGGTTTGCAGCTGCTCTAGAACTCACTTTGATTCAACTATGTCCTTGGTGATTTTTCCAGGAGATCTGCTTATCATAAAACAGAACCTTGTTCCTCCAGAAACCGGAGGGACTAGCCGACGGAAAAATTTCCCTTCACCAGGAGGCACTTCACTTGTGACCTTTCCCAGGCAAATTTACTCTAGAAGAAGCCCAGGGAGCTCCCCTTCCTAGTGCTGTGGGAATTTCCTCCTGGGCCTTCCTCACCTTGTCTTGGCTGTGCCTGATTGCTCTCCTTGCAGTTTCTGTCAGCGCTGAAACCTGCCATGGAAAGTTCAGGGTGAGAAGAGGAGGGAGCGAGCGTGTCTTGACCCTCTGGCCTTTTCCTATTTCCCACAGTCGAACAACACGAAGACTTGATTTCAGAAATCTTACCCCAGGCCACGTGTTTGGCTTTTCCTTGCTCTGATTTTCTGTTACTGGGCTTTGTTTCGTTTGGGTTGGGTTTTCGTTTGTTCTTGACCTGGGCGATCATTGTGTGGAGAACACGGGGCATTTTGACTCTGAAAACAGGACTCCGGGCAGAAGCCAGATCTGCTCAGGAATCCAGCAGCAGCACAGGTTCCCTCCCGCACCACCAGCGACTGCTGGAATGCAGCTTTGTTTTTCACTCTGAATTTAGAGTCTGACTCCTCCTCCCCCACCCCTTGGAATTGATTTATTAGTGAGCAGGCTGGGTGGCTTTTCTCCAGCTTTATTTCTTTCCTCAGAAGTAAAGGAGGCTTTTACAACTCCATAGCCTCCCCCAGAGTTTGTTTGTTCTTCCCCCAGTACACTGCGGGCCATGTTTGTTCCCTGGGAAAGTCTCTGGTCTATTGTCACATTTCAACAGCTTTTGTTACTTCATTTGCTGAGGTTCCTATATGTATATGTATTAAAAACAACAAAACCATGACCGATGATGGAAGATCTGCTTCGGGCTAACTGATGCTGTACACAGGTCCGGGAGGCACCAGGGAGGCTGGAGAACCCAGCCGGGCTGCCTCACTGCCTCCCCTCGGTGTGCAACATGCCAGAGGGAATGTGAAATTCCTGAAACATGCCTTTGGATGCCAGCAGAAGAAACATGGAAATTGGTGAAACAGGGAAAATCTGCTAATCTTTTGTAAAAGGAACCTTTGACACCCTAGCAGGTGCACGACTCAACTGAGAACCAGGCTGTCTGGAAGACGGATCTTCTCTTGGCACTTTCAGTTTAGGTTGGGAGCAGTCTATCTTTCAGCAGAGGTTAAAGTTTGGTGTGTGTTTTGTTGTTAAGTTTGTTTTTTAACTTAAATAAGGATTCAGAAAGCCTACTGCTCTGTGAATACTCAAACTCCTGGATGACGAGAGGTAATGATTTGTTGAAGGAACCCTGATGGCTTAGTGGGTGATGCATTTTCAGCTGCGAATTAAAATGACAGCATTCAAAATTGCCAGCCGTTCCATGGGAGAAAGGAGAGGCTTTCTACTCCTGTGAAGAGCTGCAATCTCAGAAATCCACGGGGGCTGTTCTGCCTTGTCCCGTTGGGTCGCTGTGAGCCCAAATTGACTCAATGGCACTCCGTTTGGTTGTAATGGTTTGTCCTGTGTCCCTGCGTGGTACAAATGGTTAATATACTTGGTTGCTACGTCAAGGTGAGAATTCCAGTCTATGTTAAAGTACTCCTGGTGATCTGCTTTCGAAGAACCAGCCATGAAGGAGCCCATGGAGCCTTTTATGCCGACACCCCTGGAGTCCCCAGGAGTGAGGATCCAGTTGATGGCGACCAATGTCACGGCTTATTCTTTCCAGAAAGTGTGAACCTAATCTTGGTGTCTGCCTACCCAGCTTGAAGTCTGAAGACCCTCTTTCTGAAAGCAGCGCTCCTGGTCTCTGGGGGTGTGGGATGTTCCTCTCGCCCCCCCCCCCCCACCACCAGGGCCTTGCTTGTTCCTGTACTTCCTCTTCCTACATCTACCCACCCTGATATAAACCTCTAAGTTCTAGGATCTCAAATCCACTCTGACCATCCCTAATTTGAAGTTGTTGACCCATCCTGAAACATCACAGCTAGCAGCTAACAAGAACCTTCATCCCACTTTGCCCCAAACAAAATGTTTGCTCTCCCTCTCCCCATCTCTGAACCCCCAACTGACTCTCTACACACCCCACTGCAGGAAACCCAGAGTCATTTGAACTCACTCCCATGTACTCAGGCCTTGAGTCCCGTCCATTCCATCTGCACTGTCTGGTGCATTTGTCCACTTATTTCCTCTCTCAGAGACAGTATCCTCAGACAATTTCCCCCTCATTTGACAAACTCGATGTCTCCCTGTTGGTTTCTCTGCAGTCTCAAATCTTCCCTCCATAAACCCTTGTCTTGGAATTTTCTAAGTAAAACAGAACCAGTAATATAATATAGATTACTTCTCATTACGATGGCACAAACTCTGTCTCATAGCAACCATATAAGATAGAGAACAGCTTCTGTAAATCTTTACTGGAGCAAATAGTCTCATATTTCTACCTCTGAGAAACTGTGGGTTTAAACTACTGACCTTGCAGTTAATGGCTGGTTTAACTCACTATGCCAATATATCAATTGACTTTGAGTTTAGGTTGATTCATGAGGCATGTCAATTTAGAAATGTACTTCAGAGGATTTTCAGTGGCTAAGTTTTCAGAAATGAATCACCTTTCCTTCAAGCAGCCTCTGAATGGGCTCCAACCACGTCTTTCTGTGAACAGGTTCCCCATGTGTACCACCCAGGCAGGGATTCCAGATAAACAGATGGATGGAGAGAAAGGGATTAAGGACATGGCTCATGCAACTGTAGGGGCTTGCCAGACCAAAACCTATTCATCAGGTCACAGGTTGGAAACTTCAGCAATCTTGTATCTGAAATCCGTTGGCCAGGTAGCAGGCTGGAAATTCTGGCATAATGTCTACTTACAGCCAAGGCAAAAATCCTTCTCTCTTGGGAAACCTCAGTCTTTTTTCTAGGCTTTAACTAATTGGATGAGGCCCCTGTGAATTACGGAGGGTAATCCCATATAAATATCTTCATGGCCATGTCCAGGTTACCACCTAACCAAACCAAACCCAAACTAGCATCACAGCCTAGCCACGTGGACACATTAAATTAACCATTATGTCCCTTCTCTCTCTATTTAAATATAGTTATGTCTAGAGCATTGAAAGAGTTATTTTTACCAATCTGCCCATGTGTCCCTACCAGCTGGTCCAAGCCCTGGGGCATGGCACTCAGTGCCCCTATGATCCCACTCTGGCCTGCTATCCAGCTTCTGCTGCAGCTCAGGACACACACATTTGCCACCCATCCGTGTGCCTGCTGACATTCCCTCAATACACACCATGCTCTTCCTTATGCTGTGCTGCTCCCATGGCTTGGAATACTCTTCTACTCCTTCTACAACTGACCAGAAAGACCTGCTTCAAACACCAGCTCTTCGGTGAAACCTACCCTAATTCATCTAAGATGTGTTTCTACTCCCTCGTCAATGTTTCCAAAACAGTTATCGAAGTAGGTGAGTCCAATCTGGTTTGTCAGTGGATCAAATGTTAGGAGGAGGCTTCTTGTGACTCGTGTAGCTTCAGGGGCCGTAGGAACGGGCAGTAGGAAGATGAAGCAAGAAGAATGAAGGTCGAACATGATGGTGGGACAAGAGAAAAGTAAAAGGAAATAGAGGAAAGGACCAGGAGGCAAAGGACACTTATACAGGTCTAAATTCAGGCATGTACATATGTAAATATATATATATGTACATATATATAATGAGAGGGGAATAGAACTATGTACTCATATCTATATGTTAAGAATTAAGGTTGCAGCTGGACATTGGACCTTGACTCAAGTACTACCTCAACACAAGAACACTTTGTTCTAATAATCTGGCATTCTGTGATGCTCACCTCCCTGACACAATCACTAAAGATAAAATGGGTGCATAAGTAAATGTGGTGAAGAAAGCTGACAGTACCCAGCTATCGAAAGAGATAGTGCCTGGGGCCTTAAAGGCTTGAAAATAAATAAGCAGCCATCTAGCTGAGAAGCAACAAAGCCCATATGGAAGAAGCACACCAGCCTGTGTGATCATGAGGTATCGATGGGATCAGGTACCAGGCATCTAAGACCCAGAACAAAATCACACCAAAGGTTAATGGGGAGGGGGAGAGATATAGAGTGGAGACGCAATGCCCATCTGTAGACAATTGGACATACCTCTACAGAGGGGCCACAGGGAAGAAATGAGCCAGTCAGGGTGCAGTATAGCACCAATGAAACAACGACTTTCCTCGAGTTCTTTGGTGCTTCCTTCCCCCATTATCTTGATCTCAATACTACCTTACAAATTGGATTAGACCAGAACATGCACACTGCTACAGATTAGAGCCCACAATCCAGGAATCCAGAATAGGTAAAACCTGCAGGGCCAACAATGAGAGTAGAGATGCCAGGAGGATTAGGGGAGGGTTCATGGAGAAAGGGGGAATCAATCACAAGGATCAACCTATAAGCCCCTCTCACGGGGACGAACAACGGGAAAGAGGATGAAGGGTGACGGAGGATGATGTAAGATATGAAAATAATAATCTATAACTCCTCAAGGGTTCATGAGCGAGGGCAGAGGAGGGAGGGGAAAATGGGAGCTGATATCAGGGGCTCAAGTGGGAAGAGACTGCTTTGAAAAGGATGATGGCAGCATGTGTGCAAATGTGCTTGACACGCTGTATGAATGTAGGGATTGTGATCAGAGATGCAAGAGCCCCCAATAAAAGTATTTAATTTTTTTTAATGAAGCTAATACCAAGGGCTCAAGCAGAAAGAAAATGGTTTGAAAATAATGATGGCAACATATGTAAAAATATGTTTGATACAAGCCCCAATAAAATAATTTATCAAAAAAAACAAAAGAAATCTCCCTCGTTTGTATCAAGACTGAGCAGGCGGCACTCTACCTCTACCCTATTCTTTCCACAATATCTTGGCTGCTTCACATCATGGATCTGACGACATTATGTTTCATCATCATGGGAGAATTCCGGCCAATCCAGATAGAAATAAAAACCACCACCGATAGCTCCTAATGTCCTATAGCATGCATTGTCTGGAGCTCCCTACTGCCGTATACTTCTGCCATCTTGGATCCCCTGCCAGGCTCAGAGTTGTAGCCCAAATGCAGATATGGATAGGGCTGTGGTAGGGGGTGAAGGCAGGTAGGGAAGAAAGAAAAAGATCAGATTCTGGGAGGGCTGAATCCCCACCATCTGAGATCTTGCTCTTGCTAGTTCCTTATCCAGAAAATAGGGTTAGTCACTCTTGCCTTGTTTCAACACAAGATATGAGTACTGTCTGTGGAGGATCCTGGGTCAAGGCTACAGATACACCCAGCAAGTGTCTAGCACAGCGGTTCTCAATCTGCGGTTCTCGACTCCTTTGGGGATCGAATGACCCTTTCACAGTGGTGGCTTAAGACCATTGGAAAACACATATTTCTGATGATCTTAGGAACCAAGACACCACTCCTGTATCCATCTCCAGGTGGATCCACCCACATGCAGATACGCCCACATACCTGGTGTGAAGACTGTTACCCATGCTACACCTTGCTTCAGGACAAAATTTCATTTATTTGTAATTAGAAATAAATATTTCACAATATAGAATTACATATTGTTTTTGTGATTAATCACTATGCTCTAATTACGTTCAGTTTGTAACAATGAAAATATATCCTGCATATCAGATATTTACATCACAATTCATAACAGTAGCAAAATTACAGTTAGGAAGTAGCAACAAAAATTATTTTATGGCTGGGGTCACCACAACATAAGGAACTGTATTAAAGAGTCACAGCATTAGGAAGGCTGAGAACCACTGGTCTAGCACATAGTAGGTGCTCGATAAATATTGAGTGGATTCATGAATAGCTTAAGTAAGTGATTTTGAAAACACCTAACATATTTTTCCCATGTCACAAACTGCGGCTTACAATAAAGCTAGGAAGACCAGGTAACCTGAGATACCTGGTGCAGATAGTTGACTTTTTCCTTCCCTGCAAGAAGAAAAGTTTCTCTATAGGGGTGCTGAAGGGGGCTTTGAGGTTGAGGCACTTAGAACCACTCCTGAGTAGTGTTGACCTATATATGAAAGGTCACGTCTAAACGCTTGAACCTTTGCTCCAGGATTCAGGAGGATAGAAGAGCTGGGTTGGTAACACTTAGCACTGCATCTAGCACACACCAGTTGCCTAATAAATACTGTTAGAAGAAGAAATGAAGAAGGGAAATAAGAAAGTTTTTTTAAAGCTCAAAACAAATGGAGTTTCAGAAGGTGAGAGAAACTGCTTTAGGCAGAAGGGACAGCCTGCGCATGGCACCTGAAGGCTGTTTAGAGATCTAGGTGACATTTACTTTGGCTGGGTCACGGAGTGCCCTATGGGGAACGGGGAGAGATGAGTGAGGCAGAGAACAGATCAGGAGGGGCCTGATTAGCTGTAATTAGACGTTTAGCCTATGTGCAATTGGTTTTCTCTCCTCTGGCCCTCTGTGCTCTTGGCTTATCTTTTGAGATCTTTTAATGAAATGTGTTTGTTTGATCTTAATTATGTCAAATAAATATTATGGATGTCTCATTTTATCTTCCAGTGCACACCTCAGTCATTCTCTCCATTCTCCGATTGCTTTACAACCCACTCCACCAAGGATGCCTCTGGGGGTAGAGGCTGGTCCAGGAGACAAAGAGCGCGAGCTGTGTAATCGTCACCAGCGTGGCTTCTGCCCATGCGCTCACATTTCCCAGCTACCACTTACCTCCTTAATCCTGATTTCCCATCTATCCAACGGGGCCAAGATAGTGCCTCCCTCATGTGGTTGCTATGAAAACTGAGCAAGCTGCGATATAACAGTCCTTTGCAAAGGGCCAGTATATACTGAGTAGTCAATGGCACTTAGGTTCATATAGCTAATATCAACCAGAGATGCCGTAACTGATGTGCTGGGGAGCTTCCGGTTGCTCCTCTGGATGCAGGGCTCCTCCTCTGCAACTGCACCCAGTGGTCCCACCTTAGTCAGTGCCCTTGACCGCTGATTTCAAATTGATCCCAGGGGAGGAGAAGCAGCAGCAGGACCCCCAGGACATGGGAAGAAAGTGGAGTTTCAAGCATCAAATAAAAGATCATATCATTGTAAATGTGGGTGAGTGCAGAGTGGAGACTCAAAGCCCATCGGTTGGCAACTGGACATCCCTTTATTGAAGGGTTGTGGGGAGATGAGCCAGTCAGGGTGCAGGGTAGCAACGATGAAACATATAACTTTCCTCTAGTTCTTAAATGCTTCCTCCCTCCCACCCATCCCCCTGCCCACTATCATGATCCCAATTCTAAATTCTACCTTGTGGGTCTGGCTAGACCAGAAGATGTACATTGGTACGGATGGCAACCAGAAACACAGGGAATCCAGGATGGATGACTCCTTCAGAACCACTGGTGAGAGTGGCGATGCCTGGAGGGTAGAGGGAATGTGGGGTAGAAAGGGGGAACCAATTACAAGAATCTACGTATAGCCTCCTCCCTGGGGGATGGACAGCAGAGAAGAAGGTAGGGGGAGATATTAGACCGTGTAACATATGACAAAATAATAATAATTTATGAATGATGAAGGGTTCATGAGGTAGCGGGGAGTGGGGAGGGAAGGGGAAAATGAGCAGCTGATATTAAGGGTTCAAGTAGAAGGCAAATGTTTTGAGAATGGTGATGGAAACAGATGTACATATGTGCTTGATGCAATGGGTGTATGTATGGATTGTGATAAGAATTGTACGAGTCCCAATAAAATGATTTAAAAATATAAAAAGAAGAGAAAGTGGAGTCGGGGAAATGTTCACTGACTTTCTCCTTTTCGAGTTGGGCCTCGGTTGTTTTTCCTACCAAAGGGAGCCTTCCTTCTACAACCATGTTCTTCTCAGTCCAGGAGCTGCTACCTTTTCTTGTTGTTTTAGCCCGAGGGGGAGAGTGGGGGGGAATGGGGGCGGTGGCAGGGACCATAATGCTTCCTCACAATGGTAAGCCCCAGGGTTGCCTTTGCATCTGCACCCAAAACCAAAACCAAATCCCACGTCAGGGAGCCGAATTCAACTTGAGGCAACCCTCTAGGGCATAGTAGAATTGCTCCCTCGGGCTTTGGGGACTGTAAAACTTTACAGGCAGAGAGATGCTCATCTTTCTCCTGTATGACCCCTCTGGTGTGTTGGAACTGCTGATTTTGCAGTTCGAAACCCAGTGCAGGACCAATTAGGCCGCCAAGCCTATAGTAGTCCTTTTTCAGATACTTCCCAAAGGACTCCGGTCAAGTGTGCCTCCTGCTTCTTGGTAGAACGCTGGCCATCTCCACGTGTTTTGAAACTATTGTGGCGCTCTCTAAGCAGGCCAGCAGGAGCTCATTGTGGCAAAGAAGTCTTTGCCCTTCTGGTCAGCCATGGGACATTCTCTACAGTGACCACATGGCCCCAAGACCATTTCTTTTTCATTCCACAAGAACCTCTGAACATATCAGAGAAATGTGTAAGTTTAATGTACTAGAAAGGGAAACCAAAACCAATGAGCAGGCTGAAACCTCGCGTTTGTGGGGGTTTTGCAGTCAGGGGACCATGAGTCAGAGTGGCAGGCCTGGCGCAGGGCCTCAAGGGGAAGTACTAGTGGACAATGCGAGTTATCCCCATGGCCTGACTTGCCTCCTTCTTTTCCCTTGTCATACCCATTGTGAGCTCTGATAGTCGATGGTCAACAATGTCATGTGGTGGTGGTTGCTGTTAGGGGCCACTGAGGCAATTCCGACCACATGTGCAACAGAGCAAACACTGCTCAGTCCCGCACCATCCTTGCAGTTGTTACTATGCCATTGTGCTGCAGCTATTGCCTCAAGAATCCTAAACATTTGCTTATTTATTTATAGTAAATACTTTTAAATATTGATGTGCAACAAAATAAAAAATATTCTGCAAAATCATATCATAGGACATCAAAATCAGGGTAGCAGCCAAACACAAATCTGCAGAACATCAAGGACCGTTGTGAGTTCTATCAGTGGACTATCCACTTGAATCTTGTTGCTTCCTGGGACAAAGTAAATCACAGAATTAAATCACAGATCCCTTCACATAGATGCCCTTCTCAAAGGACTGGATCTGGCAAAGGAAGCTTTGGCAAAAAGCTACCGTATGCCATTAAGTCTAATCAGAATGATTTTGATCTAAACACTTTTCAAAGCAAGGGTTGTTAGTTGTCTAGTAGAATTATAAACCAAAATTCAATACTGCGTCATGAAACATCTCCTTTTGAACAATAAAATGTGCCTGGGAATCTTCCAGATTGAATTAGTTACAAATCAGGGACTAAACTTACTGGGAAAAGTAAGACTCGGTTGCATTTTTATAATCAGCAGACTCAAATATAGTTTTGTTGTTGTTGGTTGATATCAGGTGGACACTGACACAGAGTGACCCCAGATGACACAGCAGAACTGCCCCATAGAGTAAGCTGTAGCAGATCACTGTCGTTCTCCCAACTCTCAGTTAGCTGCCGAGCACTAACCTGTTGCACTCTTAGAACTCCTTGGACAGGTAATTGCATTTATTTTTCTAGTTTACACACATTTTATTATTATTTATTTAATTATTTAAATGTATTCAAACTTTAAAAATGAACACTTTTATTGACAACTCACTAGGTCGAGCATATGAAGAAGTGTTCTGCAGTCGTCTCTACGACCAATGTTAGAACAGTTTCTTTAGTGTGATGCTCATTCTTATTAGCTCCCCTTTCCCATTCTCCCTGCCATGGCCCTAAGAAGCTACGGCTCCAGTTACTGCCTCTACAGATTCAAACATCCTTGATTTCACATAAAGAAAAACTAGAACATACTCCCCGCCATAAAGTCGATGCTGACTCAGGTGACCCATTAAGACAGGGTAGAACTCCTTGAGAGTTTCCAAAACTGTTTATCTCCGTGAGAGGAGAAAGTCCCGTGTTTCTGCCTCAAGTTTAGGACAGCTGACCTTGCATGCCAGCCCAAAACAGACAAAAAAGAAAATGACAACAAAAGAACCCCAACAACCATAATAAAATAAACCACTATGCCACCAGGGCTCCTTCTGCGAACTGGGTACTCAGATTTTAAGCTCTAATGCCATTTCCTGATTTGGTTTTAGATGGTATTGTTTTTAGATGGTATTGTTTATAGTCTCAGGTCACACAAGCTGTGGGCCTCTGTGTGAACTTAGCAGGCTTCTTGTTTTAAGAAAAGCCTTTAAGAACCCCCAGTTGCCATTCTTTCTGATAGCTGGGCACCATCTGATTTCTTCACCACACTTTGCTAGAGTGCCCATGTCTTCAGTCATGTTTTCTGTGGCATGTATCTAGTAGGGTCACATCATGAGAACTAAGTGTTCTTAGATTAGGACAATGATTAAGTTCAAGCTCAAAATCAATTCATACATCTATGGTTAACATATGCCCCAAACCCACTTTAGGTACATCATTATGGTTTTATTGGGGAACCTTATAAGTAACCATCATGAGGCAAATGGTAATTCTATTGATAGGATCATTAATTTAGCCAATGATATACAATTTATGATTTTTTTCAAATTAATGGCCTTACATGATTTATTCTTAAACTCTAGATGTGAAAGCATAAAAAACAAGGACGAAACCAGATATTTGCCATATAATTTCAATTGATCAGATGGTGACAAAGTCTTAAATCCAGTATAAGAGATGCTTGTGAGCTGGGGAAATTCAGCCATGCATGCCAGCACATGGGGGCTCCCTACAGACCCAGCTTGGTTCATCTCCAATGTCTTCTCTTGGAGTTGTACCTGATCTTATTGCCAGTTTTCATTCGAATCCATTGGGGAATGGCACAATTCTGCTTTTGTTTCTCGGCCAGGAATCTGTGACCCTGACAGTCTTAGGAGATGACATACTGCACTCAGATGGTGGAGTAACTGAGAGCTGGCGATCATGCTGAGAAAAAGAAAGTGTGCATGTCCAGGACAGCATTGTAGACTAAAAGATATGGAGTGTTGACTTGTACAGTTTCAAAACTTAAGTGACTAGACACTATTTATGCAAACCATGAGGATTAGAATTAGAGCAAAACTTTTTTTTTAAACATTTTATTAGGGGCTCATACACCTCTTATCACAATCCATACTTAAACATACATCAATTGTATAAAGCACATGTGTACATCCTTTGCCCTAATCATTCTCAAAGCATTTGCTCTCCACTTAAGCCCTCTGCATCAGGTCCTCTTTTTTTCCCCTCCCTCCCCACTCCCCCCTCCCTCATGAGCCCTTGATAATTTATAGATTATTATTTTGTCTTATCTTGCCCTATCCAGCGTCTCCCTTCACCCCCTTCTATGTTGTCTGTCCCCCAGGGAGGAGGTCACTTGCAGATCCTTGTAATCAGTTCCCCCTTTCCAACCCACTCACCTTCCACTCTTCCAGCATCACCCCTCACATCCCTGGTCCTGAAGGTATCATCCACCCTGGATTCCCTGTGCCTCCAGCTCCCATTTGCACCAGTGTACACCTCTGCTCTATCCATTCCTGCAAGGTAGAATTCGGATCATGGTAGTTGGAGGGGAGGAAGCACCCAGGATCTGGGGGAAAGCTATATTCTTCATCGGTGCTACATCGCACCCTGACTGACTCATCTCCTCCCCTAGACCCCTGTGTGATGGGATCTCCAGTGGCCAACAAATGGGCTTTGGGTCTCCACTCTGCACTTCCCCCTTCATTCACTATGGTATTTTTGGGGGGGGCATGATGCCTTATACCTGGTCCCTTTGGCACCTCGTGATCGCACCGGCTGGTGTGCTTCTTCCACGTGGGCTTTGTTGCTTCTGAGCTAGATGGCAGCTTGTTCACCTTCAAGCCTTTAAGACCCCAGACACTATCTCTTTTGATAGCTGGGCACCATCAGCTTTCTTCGCCACATTTGCTTATGCACCCGTTTGTCCTCGGCGATCGTATTATGGAGGTGTGCAGCCAATATGATTTTTTGTTCTTTGATGCCTGAATAACTGATCCCTTCGGGACCATGTGATCACACAGGCTGGTGTGTTCTTCCATGTGGGCTTTGTTGCTTCTGAGCTAGATGGCCACTTGCTTATTTTCAAGCCTTTAAGACCCCAGACACTATCTCTTTTGATAGCCGGGCACCATCAGCTTTCTTCACCACATTTCCTTGTTCACCCGCTTTGGCTTCAGCAGTTGTGTCGGGAGGCTGAGTTTCATAGAATGCCAATTTAATAGAAGAAAGTATTCATGCATTGAGAGAGTGCTTGAGTAGAGGCCCAAGGTCCTTCCGCCACCTTAATACTAAACCTATAAATATAGACACATAGATTTATTTCCCCACCCTCATATATATATTTGCATGTGCATGTCTTTGTCTAGACCTCTATAAATGCCTTTTGCCTCCTAGCTCTTTCCTCTATTTCCCTTGATTTTCCTCCTGCCCCACTATCATTTGAGCAAACTCCAAATGCCTAATTCTCATTCACAAAGGCAGAACTTTAACTGCAGGACATGTCAAAAAAAGTAAAGCGAGTATGAAATAAGAGATATATGGTAGTCTTAACTGGTTATTTATTGGTTACCTTCAAAGCAAGAGATTTGAACCAATGTCCAATGGCTTCCAAATCGATAACCTTAGGATAGTAATCATCTCTTTCTTCTCACACTAAGGCATTTCAGTGTTAAATCCAAAGGATTATGTCAATCCATTTAATATACGCGTGGTGTGTTGCAGGTAAAGTCCAGCTCGTTTAGTAGGCTTTTCTAATAGGATTCTTTTGGTTTTGTCTATGAAAGATGTTGTGCACCTTGAAAGGGCAGAGTCCAAAGGAAATACATTTTTTAAAGTGTTGAGATCAAGTCACCCTTCAAACCAAACCAAACCAAACCAGACCAGACAAAACAAAAACAAAGCAAAACAAATGCACTGCCTCTGAGTCAGCCGTGACGCATAGCAACGCTATGGACCAGGTGAAACTGCCTCTTTGAGTTTCCAAGGTTGTAAATAGTTACAGGGGCAGGACAGCTCCTCTTTCTCCTGTGAAGCAATGTAGGGGTTCTAACTGCTGCCCTTGTGATTAGCAGTCAAACGCATGACCCACGGGAGCTTCTTAGAGCCGCCCTTATCAATAAGTAGCTAGAAGATAATTTGCCCATTGAGATAATAACGTTCACCAAAGAGGCGATTCTTTCAGTCTTCATGGAAATCCAAGGTGGAAGACATTTGTGAAGTATCCCAGTCACCATAACAGGAGACAGCGCTGGCCCAGCCCTGGGGCCTAACACAGAGCTAGACTTATACCAGGAGGATATGTGATGCTGCGGTTGAGAGAAGGTACTTAAGAAAAAAGACAGAGCTGGGATAGTGGAATGTTGCTTTGTTTGTTAGTTTTAAAGGATGTGATGATTTGGACAAGTTTTAAAAATCAGAGAGTGAGTCCATTTCGACTTTCCCAGCTGCTGCAGAATTGATTTACATTTCAGGCACGTAAAAGTTAAGTACTTGGTTCTGGTATAGGAAGTGAGTCAAACTTGTGTTCTGCAGTGTGACAAGTCAGACTTCTTTCCCTCATCCTCCTCCTTCAAATCACTGCACAGGCAGCCAGTCTTACAGTATTCGGTGCTTGGGCCTGAGTTTCAATCTGTTCTTGGCCATATTTCCTGAATACCCACCTGATGGCCCAAAGGGTAGATGTCTTTATTTCCCCAAACTTCCCTACATTGGAGGCCTAGACACCGTGGAGTGGACAATGTGATTCCTTTCTCCCTTGTGTGTGTGTGTGTTTAAGTTTTTTGTGAGGTTCAGAAAAGCAGGGGAAAATCACAACTGAATCTGAAACCCCCAAAGAGGCCACAGTTTATGATAGTTACACCTGGAGCCAACTTCAGCTGTGGCACCCCGAATCAACCATGGACTCCCTGTCTGCTGTTGGAGCCCCTTCCGGATCACACGCCGATTGCATCCCCAGGGCCTGGCCTCCTGCGAGGGCTGAGTGGGCTGTTCTTGAGCCAGATGTCTGTGGCTGGGGGTAAATATACTGATATCCTAGCAACTTGCAGAAGCCACAGTACCTTAGACAAGGGCTTGTTTTTGTATTTTATTAGGGGAGAACAGACTTGCAATGGGGGCCTGGGCGATGTTGAGTCCAGCAAAGAGGTTCTCCCTTCCTTCTGGTCAGCCTTTGGCTGCTTTTTGGGGCTGGGAGTCGCCTTCACATTCAGCTTTCCAGTGTCCTGAAATTTGAAGTTTGAATTCTAGTTTTAAATGTATAAACCTATGTCATTCTTTGGATTGAATTGTATCACCCCCAAATTATAGGTGCTAAAGCAGAGCCCCGATGCCGGTGATAAAATCTCATTTGGCAATAGGGGTTTCCTTGTCCGGTGAATGAGGCCATATCAGTGTAGGGTCCGTTTTAAGCTTAACCACTTTTGAGATTCATCCCAGAAGCAAGCGAGTCGAAGTGAGAGAGAGCGATGCCACCTGGCGATCTCTGAAGACCGAGAAGAAGATCAGAGAAGCTGAGACAGGGATTCCCCCAGAGCGGAGAAGAGCAGAGACCGTGCTCTAGAGCAGCGGTTCTCAAGTGTGGTTCACGACCCCTTTCACAGGGGTTGCCCGATTCATAGCTAGCAAAATTACAGTGATGAAGTAGCAATGAAAATAATCTTATGGTTGCGGGGGAGGGTCATCACAATAAGAGGAACTGTATGAAGGGGTTGTGGCATTAGGAAGGTTCAGACCCTTGCTCTAGAGCAGTGCTTCCTGAAGTGGAGGATCGCATCCCTGGAAATTCCTGGAATGCCTGGGAGGGGACAACAGCCTGGGGAGGGCCCACTATAAAACAGATCCCTTATTTTATACCATAATGGACTTTAGCACAGAAATTGGTAATTACCAGGTGTGGGTGCTTAGGAGCTTTCTTTCTGAGAAGGAAGCGGTAGGCCAAGTAAGTTAGGGAGCCATTCCCCTGGGGCCTGAGTTCAAATTTTAAGCTCCTAAATTGTGACAAAATGACTTTTCTTACTACAGCTACTCACTTGTGGTTTTTCTTTTATAGCAGCTCTGAGGGACTAAGACACAATAATTTGTTGAATATTCGCTGAGTGTTCCAGGTAAACAGTTGTGAAAATGGAGGGGGGACTATATGTGATTTCTGCCCTCAAGAAAACCCTAACCAAACCCAAACTCACTGCCATCGAGGCAGTGCCTACTCAACACAACCCTGTAGGACAGAGTCGAATTGACCCTGAGTTTCTAAGACTGTAACTTTTAAAAATCGTTTTATTAGGGATTCATGTAACTCTTACCACAATCCATACATACATCAATTGTGTAAAGCACATTTGTACATTCATTGCCCTCATCATTCTCAAAACATTTGCTCTCCACCTAAGCCCTTGGCATCAGCTTCTCATTTTTCCCCTCCCTCCCCATTCACCCTTCCCTCATGAACCTTTTATCATTTACAAATTATTATTTTGCACTGTCTGATGTCTCCCTTCACCCACTTTTCTGTTGTCCGTCCCCCAGGGAGGAGGTTATATGTAGATCCTTGTAATCAGTTCCCTTTTTCCAACCCATCCTCCCTCCACCCTTCCAGTATTGCCACTCACACCACTCGTCCTGAAGGGCTCATTCGTCCTGGATTCCCTGTGTTTCCAGTTCCTATCTGTACCAGTGTACATCCTCTGGTCTAGCCAGATTAATAAGGTAGAATTGGGATCATGAGAGTGTGTGTATGGGGTGGGGGGAGGAATAATTTAGTAACTAGAGGAAAGTTGTATGTTTCATCGGTGCTATACTGCACCCTGACAGGCCAGTTTCCTCCCGTGAACTTTCTGTAAGGGTATGTCCAATTGCCTACAGATGGGCTTTGGGTCTCCACTCTGTATTCCCCCTCATTCACAATTATATGGTTTTTTTTTCTGGGTCTTTGATGCCTGATCCTTTCGACACCTCATGATCACACAGGCTGGTGTGCTTCTTCCATGTGGGCTCTGTTGCTTCTCAGCTAGATGGCCGCTTGTTTATCTTCGAGTGTTTAAGACCCCAGATGCTATATGTTTTGATAGACGGGCACCATCAGCTTTCTTCACCACATTTGCTTATGCACCCACTTGTATTCAACCTGCTTAGTCTTCTACGATAGTGTCAGGAAGGTGTGCATCATGGAATGCCTGGTTAATAGAACAAAGCTTTCTTATGTTGAAGGAGTAGAGGCCCAATGTCCATCTGCTACCTTAATCCTAAACCTATAAATATATGCACATAGATCTATTTCCACATCATCATATATAAATATATTTTCATATATAAATGTCTGTATTTAGACCTCTATAAATGCCCTTTGCCTCCTAGTTCTTTTCTCTATTTCCTTTTACTTTCCTCTTGTCCCACTATCATGTTCAATCTTCACTTGGGTTTCAGTAATTCCTCTCAGTTACATTGCCCTTGATCAAGCCCTACCAGTCCTCCTATACCCTCCTCACCATCGATTTTAGATCACTTGTTGTTCCCTTGTTTCTGGGTTTGTTAAAACCCACTTCCTTTCCTCTGCCTCCTCCTCTCCCATGTCCCCCTGGAACCATCAGGCCAGTTGTTTTCTCCTCCAGATTGTTTATCCCTCCTATCTTATCTAGATAGATATGCAGAGATAACAATATGCACAAAAACAATACAGAGCAAAACAAAGCAACAAAAGAAAACAAAACAACAAAAAAAAAACAAAACCCAACGACAAAAAAAAGAAAGTCGTATAAGTAGTTCAAGGTCTGTTCGTTGATCTTTAGGATTATTTTCTAGTCAAATCTAATGGGGTGCCACACTCTGGTCCCAAAGTCTATTTTTGGTATTCCCTAGGGACTTCATTGCTCTGCTTCCCTTGCTGTTCTCTTGCACACTCTTAGTGTTTTGCTTCAGTGTGGTGGCGTCAGATCAGGCACAATTCCCACACTGTTTCCAGTGTTGTCCCCAGTTGTGCTATAGGTCAGTGAGTGATGTCATGTCTCATAGTGAGGCTGACCCTCGGGTCCTGAGACTGTAAATCTTTGAAGGAACAAATAGCCTCTTTCTCATGGAGTGGCTGTAGGGTTTGAATTGCGGACCTGTGGTTAACAGTCCACTGCTCAACCTATTGTGCCACCAGGAATCCTTAACAAGCAAATAAGAAAGTCAGTCATGAAAGACTATAAAAAATTTTAAAATGTTTAAGTACACTACTGAACACCAAATACATTTTGCCTCCTGAATGGATGGGTAGGTGTCTGTCTTTCTGTATGGATGGATGGATTTTCTAAAGAAGATATAAAAAGAAGATAGAAGCCAAAGATGAGGCACTTAGTAAGAATATTTGAATTCTAGGGATTAAAAACATATATTGTAACCCAAAGAAGTTTATTATTAAATAGTCAGGAAATAAGGGTAAGCAGTTTTAAAAATTACTCTTAATCACTCTACCTAGGGAAAATCCCTATGAACATGCTGCCCTAGATCTCTCTGGTCCTTCTTGTAGGCCTTTCTATGTATCTTAACTATCTATCAGTCAGTAAAATGATGTCATCCTTCCTGCATATGATAGGTAGGTTTATTGTACCAACCTGGCCAATAAGAACATGAAGGATTAATCAGGTCACAGTTTAATTGGAGAGCCAAGAGATAAATGGAAGGCCCACCCCTCGCTCTATTATTCTCTGGTGATCAGATAAGCATCAGATAAGTTGAGGCTAGTTCTCTGCCTCAACCTCTGAGCTACATACCTTTGGAACAGCCAACCTGTGGATCATGTCGCTGGAGCGTGAGGTTCCTTCCAGACCGAATTGACCGGTTGCTGTTGTGTACATCACTTGAGCTTTGTTTGTTTGTTGCCTCTGGGTGGACTCTGCCTGAATTGCCTGAGGGAAGACTCAGCTATCTACTTCCGTGACCTTGGATTCTGCAACCCTCATGAGTTGAAGGACTTCAAATATATTAACTGTTCCACAGAAGTGAGTTGAACTGAGCCTTCTGTACTGCTGTGTGGATTAGTTAACTGTTATATTCCTTCATGCGTATAAATATATATATATATAGATATATATATCTATGTATATATACATATATATATATTCACAAGTGTCCTGGTTTTGTTCCTCTAGAGAACCCTGCCTAACTAACACACTGCACATCTATCTATGAGCCTTCTATTTACCTATACAACCACCTATGCTTTCTAAAACAAAAGTAGACTAAAAAATTACTTCATATTTTGTAACATGCAAAAACATTTTGTAACATAAAAAGGAGTTTATTATGAGGACATAGTTGTGTGTATCTATTTTTAAAATCTTTATCTGCATAATATCCCATCCTACAGTTGGTTTCACCAGTCCTCTATTTCTGTGCTATCTATAAAGGTGTGTCCATAAGCATTGGTGTTCTCCTTTGGGGCCCAAAGTTGTAGCAGAGGAGTTTCCTGTTTGTGAAGTTTATGAAGCCCTGGGTTGATCATGCAGGACTCGAACCTGATACCAGGTCATATTTAATCCTCTGACATAAATCACCTTCCTCCTAAAGGGACATCTCTTCATCTTACTGCATCTCTTTCAACAGCCAGGAAGGATGGGGGGGGGCGGTAGGAGGGGAACCTCCCCCACAGAGCAGGCACATTAGTGCAGCTGTCTCCGGCTGATATGCATCGACAGCACTGGCTATCCTGGCATCTTTTCAGCACCAATGTTTCAGAGTTGTTGCCTAATGCAGCTGCGAGGAAATACCAATGATGGATTGACTATGTGGGGCAATGAGTTAGTGACCTCTAGATGGAAAAGCAGATGTCTTTGAAATAAGATACAGCAATGTGGACTTGAAGTGGGGTGGGGTGGGGTGGGCAGGGGGCATGGAGGCATCTACCTTACAATAAAATAGAATCTTTCCTGCTACATCCTTGAAATTTAAATAGCTCCCCATTATGTAAAGGAGAAGATCAAGTTTTTAGTCAGGCCAAGAGATAACCGATGGGAAGAAAACATCACTGAGAAACGCAGGAGCCATACATTCTCTTTGCAGTTCGACTACACACCAGCTACATTGTCTGGGCAAGCTTCGCAGTCCACTAGGGTTATTTTTCTGCATCGCTAATCAGATCATATTAGCGATGGTGGGGCAACAATTTTGCACTAGGCTGATAATCAACAGGTTGGAGGTTCAAACCTGCTCAGTGGTTCCACAGAAGAAACAACTGGTGATCTGTTTCTGTAAGATTACTGCCTGAAACCCCCCTGGTGGCAAAGTTCTACTTTGTCATGTGGGATCACTGTGACTCCATAATCATACATAGATGATATTTGTGTCTTTGAATAAAAGGCCATGAAAACCCCATTCATTACTCAAACATCATCTACTGGGCATCTCCCGTTTGTGGAGGGTACAGAATTGAGCAAGATGGCAGAGGAGGATAGTGGCTCAGCCGGACACTCTTCACCATCCCTTGACAACAAAGATGCACCCCTAAAAACAAACAAACAAACAAGACCAAACAAAAAATAAACAAAAAAGCATCAAATGAAAGAATTAGACTGAACACTAACTGGAAACGAGAAAATGATCACAGAGAGTGGACAAACGAGAGTCAGGATGGAGGCAGGCACTTTTTCAGTCACTCTTGCCCAGCATAATCCTCCTGACATACAGCCAGCAGCAATCCCCGGTGGGAAGAAGAGAAGGAAGGCCACTTCAAGGAATCACAATATCAAATCCTATAAGAACAGGGCAAGACAGCCTGAGTGAGTGATTAATAAGAGGCAGAAAACCACCCAGAGCAAGGGAATTTGTCAAAAACCAGGCAACCCTTATAAGAAACATTAAAGGGAGTCTTTTGGGTACAGAATCAACATCAGACAACAGACTGAGATAAAGACACGTGATAACATTGCCTAGTGACCAACCCAGAAAAAAACTTTGCAAATGCCTCACAGGAATCCAGAGGAATTAAGCTGCAAATGACGACAGCGTCAAAACAGAAAAGAGGGGGGGGAAAGTTACAGAACTTCCATATGGGGAGGAAGTTCAGGGGAATTTCAAAACATAACAGACTGTTTTAATTTCAAGAGTATTATGTAAACTTTAGATAACCACAAAGAAAAGTAACAAATCTACCCATTTATATAAAGAAGTAGAAAAGTACTTGGTAAGCACAAAAACAACAAATGATAGAAAAAGTAAGTATTCAGCCAGGAAAATGAAGAAGAACAAAGAAACCTTTCACACTACAAAAAAAGTAGAACAAAATGAGAGCAAGGAATCTACTGAAAAATCACACTGACTGTACATGGATTAAATGCACCACAAAGAGACAGAGAGTGGTAGAGCGGATTTTTAAAATGTCAAATATATTGCCTGCGAAAGACAAAGATATAAACAAATTGAAAACCATAGGTTGGAAAAAAATATTAAGTAAACAATATTCAAAGGAAAGTCAGAGTAGCATTCTTAATTTCAAATAAAATAAACTTGAAGCAAAAATCTATCATAAGAGATAAATAAGGACATTATCTAAAGATCAAAGGGTCCATCAGTCCCCAAAATAGAACAATTCTCATTATCTATGCACCCAGTGACAGAGCTCCAAAATATATACAACAAGATCTAACAATTGAAAAGGGAAATAGATAACTCTACAGTAATAATAATAGACTTTAACATCCGCATTTGATGATGGACAAAACATCTAGAAAGAAACGGACTGAATACAGAAGATCTAAGTAACACAGTCAAACAAATTGACCTCCTAGACTTGGAAAAATGCTCCAGCGGCAGCAGCACAGTACACGTTACTCTCCAAGGTGCAGGAATCATTCTACAGAACAGCCCTGTATCCTGGAGATTTTAGTCGAGAAAGGTGCATGTGGGTGATCAGCACATAAAAATACTAAAACAGACCGTCAGTTAGTGTTACTTACGATGTTGAATACAAAGCAGCAAACGGTGGGAGAGCCTGGCTCGGGCCTGGTTTGGTTTGGGTAGTCAGGATTGATGACTTGGAAGGCTGGCCTGAGACGATAGAACAAGCTGTAGTAGGTTGAGCTGGGGAGGAACAATACATGACAAATGGTAAAAATAAAATTGAAAAAAAGTCCCATATGCAAAGTTGCCTCGGTTCTCAAGTAACTAAACCCATATTTCCAGAATCTCTCTATGCTAGATTCCTGGGATGCAAAGACTAAGGGAAAAAGCAGTCTCCACTCTTCCTGCAATAAGCAGGTGATTGTGTGTTGATTGATAGGTACTGTGAAGGGATGGGCGGGTAATACTTTCCTGGAACAGCTGTACCAGTACCACGAAGTTGGTGGCTTAAAGCAGTAGGATTATATTCTAAGATGTCAGCAGGGTCATGCTCGCTCTAAGGTGTCAGCAGGGAGATCCTTCTAATTTCTGGTGGTTCGTGGCAATCCTTGGTATTCCTTGCTTAAAAATGCATGACTCCAGTATCTGCCTCCATGATGTGATCTAATGTAATGTGATCATCTTGATGATGAGATCTGCTTTGAGCATCCAATGAATAAAAGGGAGAGTCCTCAGGGGTGTGATCTCCTTCCAATGTTTGCAGATGCTCTGGCAAAGCTTGCTTGCTTTTTGCTGGGTCTGAATCCTGCATCTGGCTTGTCATCTGACCTCTGGTTCTTTGGATTTGAGCCAACAGCCTGCAATATTGCCTGCCAACCTTGGATTCATTTGCCTACGTAGCCAGAGCCTGCCAAATGACACACCAATTTGGTCCATCAGTCTCTGTTGTTACATAAATCAAGAGGAGCCTACAGCCTGGCATCTGACCCATGAATTTAGAACGTGCCTGTCTCTGCAACCATGTGAGTCATATATTCGACATAATATTCTTTCTGAATGTACATATATTTCTCTAGGAAATCAAGTCTAAGAAAGCTGTCTTCTCTTAGTATTTGTGTCTTTTTCTTCTCCTTTTATAGGACATCACTCAGATTTAGATTAAGACCAACTCTACTGTCAATCAGGTCTCAATTGATGACTCGTTTGGCGGTACCACCACTGGAAGCAGGCTACTGTCTCTCAGCCTTCACCTTCCTATAGACACCAAGTGGAGACCTGCCCTGGAGATGTGTCCACTGCCATTGAACCCACAAGACTTTGCACGAACTGGCCAGCAATATTCCTGCATTCCACATCATTGCTTGTGACTGTGTGAGTCTGACTAGCATCAGACTTATGGACTTGAGCTGGACTGGGCTGGGATGTTTTCCTGATATATAACTGCTTCTTGATATAAAGCTCTTTTTTACACCTATATGAGTGTCCCTGGATTTATTTTTCTAGTCAACCTGGCCTAACACACTCCAATGTATCTTTTGAGAGGAAACAATTCCACCCACCACAAGCAGATTCTCAGAATGCTTCTGGGAAGATGAGTCAGGAACATCTTATTAAGAGGTTTAAGTAAGGCTTTCCTGATAAGGTACTATCTGAACTGAGGTCAGAACAAGCAAGATCAAAATCATTGCCAGACTTAAATTCTAACCTATCAGTGGTCCGACTTTGCATGTTTACTCTTTGACTGATCATGCATAGGTTTTTCAGGGCACTATGTAGCTCTGTAGAAATTTTTATCTATTTGGAGATTTAGGTCATTGTGTTAAAACATTCATTAAAGCACACAGTAAAGATTTATTAAAGCATCCAGTAAATGACTTCTGCTGTCATGTTATCACTTACCATAGTAGTTCTCAAACGCTTTTGTTGCTGCTGTTACTATGTACCATCAAGTCAGTTCCAACCCATAGTGGCCCTGAGCACATCATAGGGAGCCACTGCCAGTCCTGCCCAGCCTCCCAGTTCTCCATGTGTACAAGCCAATGGCTGCAGCCACGGTGTCAGTAGATCTACTTGAGGGCCTTCCTCTTTTGGCTTCCCCTCTACTTTACCAAGCAGGATGTTCTTTTCTACTGGCTGCTACCTCCTGAAACATGTCCGAAGTATATAAGATGAATTTTCACCATCCTTACCTCTCAGGAGATCCTAACCATACTTCTTCCAAGACAGATTTGTTTGTCCTTTAAGTAGTCTATGATACCTTCCATATTCTCTGCCAAAACCAAAATTCAAATGCACCAATTCTTCATTGGTCTTCTTTATTCAACACGCGTATGAGGCAATGGAAATGACCATGGTTTGGGTCAAGTGCACCTTAGTCCTCAAAGAAACATCTCTGTTTTTCAACACTCGAATGTAGCCTTGGACAGCAGATTTACCCAATGCAATATATCATTTGATCTCTTGATTGCTGCTTCCATGAGCATTGATTATGGATATGAGGAAGATGAAATCCTTGACTTCTTCAATCTTTTCTCCGTTTACCGTGAATGTCCAGTTGTGAAGGTTTTGGTCTTCTTTACATTGAGTTGTAACCCATCCTGAAGGCTGTAATTCTGGATCTCCATCAGGAGATGCTTCAAGTCCTCACTATCTTGTTATTAGGTGTTGTCAAGTCGACTTTGATTCATAATGACCCTAGGCATGCTCTCGAAACTTACTGCTCATCAAAATAATCCTGCGTGGGTTTTGGAAAAACAGATTTCAAGCCTCCTGGGTGTCTGTTTCTGGAAGAATTGGGTGGGGCTGGGAAATCACCATGTTCTTGGGAGTAACTGATCCTGCGGGTCTGAAGATCCGGCTTTGTTAACCACTGCCGTATAGGGAGTGGCTAGCTCTCCAGCTAGGACTTTCAGGGCCATGAGAATATCTCCCAGTTCTCCTCAGGGACGGTCGGGGTGTAAGCGAGCAGAGCTGGGGACAGCAGCTCTAGCGTGGGGCATCAGGAGCCCTTAGGGAAACTGCACTCAGGCTTCGTTTCCTTTTCAGTGTTTTTGGAGCCAGTAGACCCCAAAGAATAACACTCACCCTTATTTGGCATTTGTGTTTTACAACTGAGCTAACTTAGTATTTTTTTTCTTATTTTCTGAGAGAAAGGTAAGGCACTTTGCCAAGATAATTACACAGCCTCTCAATATATTTTCACGTTCTTCTCTTGGGTAGTTTATCCTTTCTCTCTCTCTCTTTCTCCCCTCCTCACAGTAATGTGTCTCCCAAGTACATATTGATCCACTGCTGAATGACACTCTCCAAAAGAGCCACTCGGATGGCTTTGGGGCCCTTATGGAAAATACACCCAAACTTGCTATATCAACATATCCACAAATCTACACAAAAGCATTTGAGATATATTGGAGTAGACAGAGTAGTAGCTTTGCAGGTACATGGCTCTGGGTGGTACTGCCCAGCCAATCACCTAACAGTAATTCTTCTTGGGAGTTATGCAATTATGCAGCCTCTATGACCTGAGGTTTTTTTTGTTTTGCTTTGTTGAGGTAAACCACTAGACCTATTGTCGAACGTGCCACTGGGTGGAGTTGAACCTCCAAGTCTTTTGTTGGCACCTGAACCTTTGAAGTATTGCACTACTTGGCAACTCCACCTTCAGTCCCAGAGAGACTTTATCATTTCTGTGCTTACCTTCTTTTGAAGCCTGTCTTGCTCAGGGGCCTGCTTAGCAAAGCTCATCTTGAAAGAACAACATAACATCTGTTCTGGCTCTTCATGAAGGACAAGATTCCCATTCCTCCTCTCAAAGCAAAATTGATCACCCTTGACCTGGAGCTGGGTCAGGGAGAAATAACCCTCAGGGAATTGGGGTGCCATTTGGTACTCAGATGAAGTCTTTCACAACAGAGTCCTCGGCAGCCCCAGGAATGAGAGCTATTTGCCTCCCTTAATCACTCAGAAGAAGAATTATGACTATCTTATGTCAAATGGACAGTTTGCATCTTGGCAGTCAAAGGTGCTAAGAACTGACTGTATGTTAGAAAAGATCCATGATGGTATGATGAATTAAGTATCAGAGACTGATAACCCACTAACAAGGTCAGTGGTTCAAACATACCAGCTCCTCCTAGGGAGAAAGGTGAAGTTGTCTGCTCCTATGAAGAGTTACGGTCTCCGAGACCCAAGAAGGCAGGTCTACTCTGTCATGTAGGGTTGTTCTGAGTAGGAGGAATAACTTGGTGACAGCAGATTTGACTTGGTTTGTGTTTAGGAAAGATCCATGTAGTTTTGTTCTTCCAAGATAGAACCAAGGTGCCTAGAAACTGAGAGGAATTGGGTTGGAGTGCGAAGGTAGGGGAAGAGGCAGATGAATCTTTACCTTATTCAATCTCATATATGACTGCTTTTCTATAAATTTTGTTTTATTGTTTTGCTGAGAATATCTGGCAAAATATACACCAATTAAGCAATTTCTACATGTACAACTGACATTAATTACATTATTCCAGTTGTGCAAACAATTCTCACCCTCCTCTGAGTTGAACAAAAACTCAATTGCTCCCTAAGAAAATAGCGAATCGTACAAGCTGCTGTTGACAATTCAACACCATATAGGTAGTTAGTTCTTCAAAGAGCATATTACTCAGGCATATTTACAGATAAGCTAAACTCTTGTTTACTTTTGAGAAGACTTGTTGTTAGTTGTTGTTAGGTGCCAATAAGTCGCTTCCAAATCAGAGACCCTGTGTACAACAAAACAAAACACTGCCTGGTCCTACATCATCCTCACAATCGTGCTTATGTCTGAACAATTGTTGTTGTCAGACATCGTCAAGTCTGCTCCTGCTCCTGACCAACACAGCAAAACACTGCCTGGTCCTGCAGCATCCTCTCAATGATTGTTATATTGGAGCCCAATTTGCTCCCTTTCCAATTTATCAGGCATGATGGCCTTTGCCAGGGATTTGTGTGTCCTGAAATTATGTCCAACATGAGAAAATATGAGACAAACTCTTTCCAGTCTTTCTTCTAGGGAGCATCCTGGTCAGACTCTTTCAAGACAAGAGTTATTTTGTTCTCCTGGCAGGACTTTCCATATTCTTTACCAGCACCATAATGCAAATGCATGCATTCTTCTTTGGTCTTTCATATTCAATGTTCAACTTTCATATCCATTTGAGGCAATTGAAAGATCATGGTGCATCCTCAGTCTTCAAAGTGATATCCTTGTTCTTCATACTTTAAAAGGTATATTGGCCTAATTCAATGTATCATTTAATTTCTTGACTGCTGCTTCCATGGATGCCAACTGTGGATCCAAGCAAGATGAAATCCTTCACAACTTCACTCTTTCCTCTTCAAGATGACATTATCCAGTTGTGAAGATTTGGGTTTTCTTTACATTGAGTTGCAACCCGTACTTAAGGCTGTAGTCTTCATCAACAACTGCTTCAAAATGTCCTTGCTTTCATATGACTTCAAATAGTCCAGCTGCTCAGCTTATTCACTTAGCATAAAGGTTAAATAAATATGGTGAAAGGATATTACCCTGACATGCACTTTTCCTGACTTTAAGCCACATGGAATCCCCTTGTTCTATCTGTACAACTACGTCTTGTTCCTGTGTACAGGTTCTGCATGAATACAATGAAGTCTTCTGAAGCTCCATTCTTTTCAACGTTATCCAGACTTTGTTCTGAGTTACATGGTTGAGTGCCATTGCACAGTCATTAAAGGACAAGAAAGCATCTTCCTGGTATTCTTTGTCTGGAATTCAGTAAGAAGGGGAGTTAAGCACTATCATAAGGTAATCATTTCTGGAGATCATCCACCCTCCATGAATCTAGAAAATCTAGAGCCCATGAAAATTTTATATTCTGTTCTACATCTCCCCCATAGCCACCCTTGATCAGGATTCTTCCATCAAATCTTTAGTGAAAATGTTCAGTAATAGTATCAGAGCACCATTAATTCTCCTGGCCTCATGGAAAAAGAGGCAGTTACTCGTGGATGCAATTATCCACACATTCCATATATTCTTCCTTTTTCTAACTCTCTTTCCTCTGTTGCTGTAAGTAAGCAGAGACCAATAATTGTGCATTGGATGATCCGTTGTAGCTTTTAAACCCCCATACACTACACAGCAAACTAAGAGTTAGGACAAAAACGCTAAACATATCATTAGGCCAATTAGGACCAGGATGGCTCATGAAACCCTAATCCTGAAACTCCAAACCAAGGAATGAAATGCCATGAGGTGTTTGGTTCTACATAAGCAGCCTTAGCAGCTAACTCTTGTCTGTTTTTATCTATCTATCTATCTATCTATCTATCTATCTATCTATCTATCTATCTATCTGTCGTCGTTAGAAACATCTCTATCATGCAGCTTTTTGCAGGCATACAACTTACTGACAGCAATTAAGGTAATCAGCTATCCTATCCTTAATCATCATCATTAATCCCCTCTTTCCCCCCCTCCACCCATCTCTGGTAACCATTAATAAACTTTAGTTTCTGTACATTTTCATCGCTTGTTTGTTTTACTATAAGTAGGCCATATAATACTTTTCCTTTTTGTGTTTGGCCTATTTCACCCAACAAACTATCTTCAAGCTCCACCCATACTTGCATATGTATGAATACTTCCTTTCTTTTGCACATTAAGTAGAATGTCATTGTATGTATGTAGGTAGCATATTACATTTCTCCATTTATTTTTTTCAGTTTCTTTTTGAACCATAATTCATATATCATACAAGTTAATAACTCATTCTTATCAAGGAAAGTTGTGCAATCATTACCACAATCCATTTTAGAACGTTTTCTTCTTTCTTGTTCTCTTTGTGATTAGTCCCTCAATTCCCCTCAACCTCCCTGCCATGCCCCCAAGAAACCAATTCACCCATCCTGGATTTTGTATACAGAAAAACATGCAAAAACAAAGAACAAAGAAACAAAAACTAGCATCTATAACAAAATAAAATAGATATAAACCTCCATTGAAAAGAAAACAGAAAAATACTTTGCAAATGATTATGGCAACATAGTTTGTATAAATATGCTTGACACAATGGATGGATGCATGGTTTGTGATAAGAGGCCCCAATAAAAATGATTAAAATAGAGGAAATTATACTAAGCAAAGTAAGCCAAGCAGAAAAGGACAGTACAACATGAGTCCACTGTGGTAAGTTAAAAAAAATGCAAAAATGGCATAGAAAGAAAGCTACTGTATACATACATTCCTAGGGTGAGATCCAGGTAGTATGGCAGGAACCAGACCAAATCCAGGGATACATATGGTAGCCAACTAAAAAGGAGGGAGGAAAGCGGGGGAAAAGACATGGGTAGTGGGGAAACAGGGCACTAACCCACCCAAGGGGAGAGTATTGTTTATATCATCACAGGAAAACAGGGACCAGACTTCAACCCGGTGATCCAAGATGTGACTGCAATAAACCAGCATGAAGCAGGAACCAGTAGAGAGGTCTGAGGGGCCGGGCCCAATCCCAACTCGGTGGACAGCTGCCCCTCCTCCAGAAGAATTTACTTCCCAGGATAGCACTGAAGCTGCAGCTCAGGGAGAGGGACATGTCTGATCAGAGCACAGGGAGCAAATGAAGGGGAGGAAGAGAGAGTGGAGCACATCCTGGACCACCAAGTTTTGAGGATGATAACCCTGCTCAGAGCAGCCAATGCACAGAGAGGACCATATGGCCGGCCCCACTACAAGACACCACATCCTTCACTGACCCATAGCCCTTCCAGGCACAACACTGGAGACACACTGTGGGAATTGCACCCTATCTGACCCCACTGCACTGAAGCAAAACACTAAGGGTGTGCAACAGAACAACAAGGGAAGCAGAGCAACAAACCCCAGAGGGAGTGCCAAAATTAGACTTTGGGGTCAGGGCGTGACATTCCATCAGACTTGACCAGAAAACACTCTTAAAGGTCAACAAACAGAACTTGAAATAGTTAAAGGCGTTATCATTTTTTGTCTTTTTGTTGTTTTGTTTCCTTTTGTTATTTTATTTTGCTCTGTCTTGTTTTTGTGCATATTATTATCTCTGCATGTCTATCTGGATAAGATAGGAAGGATAAGCAATCTAGAGGAGAAAACACCAGCCTGACGGTTCCAGGGGACATGGGAGCGGGGGAGGTGGGGGATGGAAGTGGTGTTAACAAACCCAGGGACAAGGGAACAACAGTGATCCAAAATCAGGGGCAAGGAGGGTCTAAGAGGCCTGGCAGGGCTTGATCAAGGACAATGTAACCAAGAGGAATTATTGAAACCCAAATGAAGGCTGAGCATGACAGTGGAACAAGAAGAAAATAAAATGAAATAGGGGAAAGAACTAGGAGGCAAAGGGCATTTATAGAGGCCTAAACACAGGCATGTACATTTGTAAATATATTTATATGTGATGATGGGGAAATAAATCTATGTACATATATTTATAGGTCTAGTATTAAGGTAGCAGATGTACATTGGGTTTCTACTCAAGTACTCCCTCAATGCAAGAACACGTTGTTCTTTTAAACTTGCATTCCATTATGCTCACCTTCCCAACACAATCGCTGAAGACAAAGGAGGTGCATAAGCAAATGTGGTGAAGAAAGTTGGTGGTGCCTGGCTATCAAAAGACATGGTGTCTGAGGTCTTAAAGGCTTGAAGATGAACAAGTGGTCATCTAGCTCAGAAGCAAAAAATTCCACATGGAAGAAGCACACCAGCCTGTGTGATCACAAGGTGTCAAAGGGATCAGGTATCAGGCATCATCAGAACAAAAAGTTCTATCGTTGTGAATGAGGGGGAGTGCAGAGTGGGGACCCAAAGCCCAGTTGTAGGCAACTGGACATCCACTTAGAGAAGGGTTGTGGGGAGGATATGAGTTAGTCAAGGTGCAGTGTAGCAACAATGAAACATACAACTTTCCTCTAGTTCTTAAATACTTCCTCCCCACCACTATCATGATCCCAATTCTACCTTAAAATTCCTCCTAGACCAGAGGATGTACACTGGTACAGATAGGAACTGAGAACACAGATGAACCCCTCAGGACCAGTGGTGTGAGTGGTGATACCAGGAGGGTGGAGGGAAGATGGGGTAGACAGGGGGAACCGATGACAAGGATCTACATATAAGCCCCTCCCTGGGGGATGGACAACAGAAAAGTGGGTGAAGGAAGACGTTGGACAGTGTAAGACTTGACAAAATAATAATAATTTATAAATTATCAAGGGTTCATGAGGGAGGGGAAAAATGAGGAGCTGATCCCAAGGGATCAAGTAGAAAGCAAATGTTTGATGATGACAACAAATGTACAAATGTGCTTGATGCAGTGGATGTATGTATGGATTATAAGAGTTGTACTAGCCTCCAATAAAAATGATTTTTTAAATGATTAAAGTAATTTAAGAAGAAAGGAAAACATAAAACACTAACAATTTGAACAAATTTTAAATGGGTAAAAGGGGGCATCAAATGGTAAGGTGGTAGATTTTAAGCTATGCATATCTGTCACAATCAACTTTGCAATGCATTCTGTATGATAGCAAGGCCATTCACATCCCTGGTCTGTGCTCAGAGGGAATTCACCGGAGGCTTAATCCACTTGTACTTTCTTCTCTATTTTTTTAACTGATATAATTTTTATATGGATCAAAGGGGGGATCAAATGAGATGTTACATTTTATTTTTATCTAACTATTTATAAAGATAGAGATTTAATTTGAGATGTTACATTTTAACTTGACTAGGCCCACTATAACCATGTCTACAATGCTGTCTGTCTGATAACAAAGCTATTCAAGTCCCTCAACTATGGTCAGAGAGTATTCCCCCAAGGCTTAATCTATGTGTGCATCGATGTGAATTTAGGTTCTTAATATATTTTGTCTACTGTGAAGAGTAATACAGTGAACATTGGTGTACAGGTCTCTTCTTTGAATCTCCATTTGCAAGTCTTGCTATATTGAGTTCTATGCTTGCTCTAAGGGTTCCTGGTGTCAGAGTGATTTAAACTCCTGGCTGCTAACTGCAAGGTTGGCAGTCCTAATCCACCACCTGTCTCTGGGAGAAAGATGAGGCTTTTGGCTCCCATAAAGATTTATATCCTCAGAAACCCAAATGGGGAGTTCTACTCTGTCTTCTGGGGTTTCCGTGGGTGGGAACAGACTGAATGGCAGTACAAGAGTGTGGTAGGTCTGGTGATACTGTGGGCTAAGTATTGGACTGTTGAGCACAAACTTGGAGGTTCCAACCCAGCATCAGGTTCACAGGGGAAAAATGAAGATGTCTGTTCCCATAAAGATTTATAGTTTTAGAAATCTTTATTTATTTTTTTAAATCATTTTATTGGGGGATCATACAACTCTCATCACAATCCATACATACATACATACAGACATACGTCAATTGTGTAAAGCACATTTTTACATCCGTTGCCCTCATCATTCTCAAAACATTTGCTTTCCGCTTGGTCTCTTGGAATCAGCTCTTCATTTTTTAAAATTTCTTTCCTCCCTCCCCACTCCCCCCTCCATCATGAATACTTGATAATTTATAAGTTATTATTATTTTATCATATCTTACACTGCCTGACGTAAAGGGTTATGATGAGTCAGCATCAACAGTATGGCCATGGGTTTGGTTCAAGGAAAGCTCTATTCCAATTATTGGAGGAACAGCTATCACACATATTTCCACAACGCTACTATTTTGCATTCGCACTTGTAATGAGTAAGGGTTCTGAGTTTCCCTGTCTTTATACATATTTATTATTTTCATTTTTGCCTATTTGGTGTTTAATAGTAGCCATCCAAGTGGGTGCGTAAAAATACCTCATTATGATTTTGATTTGCATCTCTCTGGTGGCTCAGAACATTGAGTATTTTTTCATGTATTTGGACCATTTGAATGTCCTTTCTTGTGAAATACCTAATTCAGTCCTTTGTTTACTTTATGATTGGTTTGTCTTTTTGCTAAGCTATAAAAGTATATTATATATTAAATTATGTATATGGACATTTAGATTCTTGTCAGATACATGGTTTAAAATCTGGTTTTTGAATCGCAAGCTGAGAAATCTTCTATCAGTCATCCTGAGTATAAATTCTATTCCCCAAAGCAGCTCATTTCACTGTTGGATGACAACAACTATTAGAAATATTCTTTTTAATGATGAGCCAAAATATATCTCTTTGACAACTATAAGCATATTACTAGCCACTTTGCATGCCGAAGAGGCTAATTTCTCATCTAAATAATTATCTTTAAAACATTCCAACATATGTGAACACATTGTGCTCAAGTCTCCCTACACAAAGAACCCCAAGTTCCTTCGATCCATCCTCCATGACAGATTGTCAAGGCACCCCATTCCTGGCCACCCCTTTCTGGAATCAGAGGGTCACTGACTTTCATACAATGCAAGAACACAACTCCACATAACTGTACAAGCCTGGTGAGCAGATTCATCACTTCCAAGTTCAGCTGCCATTGGATGAGAGTGGAGCCTGGCACGACCTCGTTCTCCTCTCCAATACCTGGAATGCATGAAGAGAACAGCAGTAGTTTGGTGGAGAGATGTACCCTCTGTAACACTCAAGCACTTTGTCTGGACCTTACCTTGTATCTCTTATCCTTTAGACATGTTCATCTCATGGGACACACATTGAATCAAAGCCAGCACACGCTCAGATGCAGAAATGCTGAGCTATTAGATATGATGTCTGCTAACTCAAACCAATGAAAGTTATGGGGTCAATGTTTTAAAAAGAAGTAGTATAGTATAGTATAGTATAGTATAGTATAGTATAGTATAGTATAGAGGGAATGGCCTGATAAAGACTCAAGTCTTTAACTTACATCTGTGTTGCTTAAACTTTCTTCTTTTCATAGTGAGTCTACAGGACAGAGCATAAGTGTCTGTGGGTGTTTTAGACTATAATACTTTATGGGAGTAGAAAGCCTCGTCTCTCTCGTACCGAGTGGCTGATGGATTAGAATTTCTGACCTTGGGGTTAGCAGCACAACGCATAACCTACTACTTCCCTGGGAGTCACTATGAGTCAGAATCAACTAGATGACCATGTGTGGACAGCCATGTGGGATTCCTGGTGGCACAATGGTTAAACAGTCCGCAGGTAGTGGAAAGGTCATTGGTTCAAACACACCAGTTGTTCCACTGGAAAAAGATGTAGCAATCTGCTTCTGTAAAGATTTATATCCTTCTAAGCTTTGTAGGGGCAGGTCTACGTGGTCCTACTGGGTCACTTTGGGTGTTAGGCTGGGTTATCATTAGAAACAAACCATTGACACTCGTCTATTTAAAAACTAGAACTTAATATCAAGAAGTAACTTTACATCAAGAAGGCTCCCCAACTTAGTTCAACTCAAGCCTATAGGCCTATGCTAGCTGGGACCTCTTTAGACTTCTGTGGCTACAGGCCAATGATGCAGAACCCAATGATGCAGAAGGTGAAACAGAGAGACCACTGGCCAATGAATGCAGCATTGAGTGGATCCAAGGTCAGCGGAAACAGGGCAGAAAGCTGACAGCTCTCAGGGTCAGGCAGCCTACATGGGACAGCCACTGGAGGATGCCACAGAGTCCCAACAAGTAGAAAGCAAAGGGGACAAAGAGAGGAATTGTTTCCACTCCATCTTGCTCTTATACAAAAGGCCACACCCCCAAGAAGAGGTCATATTACCACTTGATTGACAGGTTGAACTCCATCCCTAACCAGGAGTATCTAGTTGGCATAGTATCTAACTACCACACTATGAGTTAGAATAGACTTGACAGCAATGGGTTTGATTTGGTTTAGTTTTAAAAAACCATATATGAGAGATTATGGTATTAAGTAGTCGAATTCTTGGCTTCTTGGCTAATGCATGTCATGCTCAGTCTCACTCCTCTGTCTTGTGGAGGCTTGCATGCTGTGTGATGGGGGAACAGTTTTAGCAGAGCTTCCAGACTAAGATTGACTTGGCAATGCTTGATTATCAATTTTTTTTCCCACTGTGCTCTGTTGTTTCCTTACATAAGGTCACACTCCAGCAGGTATGGGAGACACAGAGAAGTCAACAGTTAAAAATGCTTGAATACTCCAGGGAAAGACAAAGAGGAGGGATGGATTAACTCTGTGCACCCCAGAAAGTTTCAAGTTGTGGGGCCTGAGAAGACAAAGGAATATGAACTCTTATCTCCACAGACAAATATTTACCAAATGTTGAGAACATGCCAGCCATGGCCTTGCTGTCAAGCCCTGGGAAGTGGGCAGCACCCTGGCTGGGTAAGTCTGTCAGCCTGCAGTTAGACGATCTGGACTTGGGACAATTGTTTTCTCCTTAATTGTCTATGTGACCCTGGTTACATCACCCAAACTCAGTAAACTCTATTTTCTCATCTTTAACATGGGGATAAAAAAATGGACCTCTCTTGTGAAAAATTGTCATGAAAATTGAACAGGTCAGGCAGAATAGTTAGCAAAATATGCACCTAATGAACTTCACCCATTGAAAGATGATGAGGATATTCTGGGTCCAGCTGACAAAACTAAGGGTTTGTCTGATTAGCAAGGTCAGCCAAGAAGTTTTTATGGAGAGACGAGTCAGCACAAACCTGGAGCCCTGCTCTCCACAGTCCCACAGGGAGAAGGCCAAGGAGGTAAATAGAGTTCCTATCCAGTTCCCAAAGCTACAAGACTCCTGAAAAGTCTATGTTTTAGTTTTCTGTTACATGAGCTTTTAATTAAGCATTGCTATTTAAGGAATTCCACTAGCCTTTGCAGGGGATCTAATCAGGGTGCCTATAAATTTATACCTCTCTGGATGTTAGTACAAAAACTTTTTAAAAAAATTTGGTGTGTGGACAGAATCCTAGTAGTACAGTGACTACGCTTTCGGCTGTTGATGACAAAATTTGGAGGTTTGAATCTATCAATCACTCCATAGAGGAAAGATGTCTCCATTTGCTTCCAGAAAGATTTCAGCCTTGGAAGACCCAATGGGGCAGTTTACTCTCCTTAAAGACAGAATTGACCAGATGGCAACCCATTTGGATTTTGTTGAGTGTTAGGGTAAACCAACCTCTAACATCCATGGGGATCCATAGGAGCAATTGTATGGTTAAAATAGAGAGAGATCATAGTGAAGCCATGGAATATAGGAGAGATTGGAGTGTGAAATAAAGGAGTCAGACACATGTCATGATAGCATGCTCACCTCTGGGATGATCACGATCTCAGCAGCCAGTTCTGCACAGAGTGTGGGAAGAGGAGGGAGGAGAGAGCATCTCCTCTTTATTTCTGCCCAAGGCCTATATATTCTTAGGGGCGTGATTACAGATAACCGCACACGTCACAGGAAGGGGCTGTACAAGAGGCATACGCGCCACAGGAAGGGGATGAGCTAGGGGCGTACACATAATAGGAAGGGGAGGGACTAGCGGTACACATGTGACAAATAGGCAGACCCTAGACTCAAAATGGCAGCCTAATCTTGGTCACCCTTGAGTGGACTTGATCTCACTGGGCTCTCCTTCAGGAAAACATTCTACTATCCTTACCAGAAGGGAGTGGGTCCTACTTAGGGAGGGACAGACAATACCAGTGGTTCTCAACCTTCCTAATGACCCATTAATACAGTTCTTCATGTTGTGGTGACCCCTAGCCATAAAATTATTTTCGTTGCTACTTCATAACTGGAATGTTACTACTGTTATGAGTCGTAATGTGAATGTCTGATATGCAGGATGTATTTTCATTGTTACAATTTGAACATAATGAAAACATAGTGATTAATCACAAAAACAAGATATAATTATATATTGCAAGATACTTATTTCTAGTGACAAATAAATGAAATTTTGTCTTGAAGCATGGTGTAGCATGGGTACCAGTCTTCACACCAGGTACTTGTATGTGGGCAGACCCGCCTGGAGACTGATAGAGGAGCGGTATTTCAGCTCCTAAAACCATCGGAAATATGTGTTTTCCGATGGCCTTAGGCAACCCCTGTGAAAGGGTCGTTCAACCCCCAAAGGGGTCATGAGAACCGCAAGAGTACACAGTCTGATTGCTGTAGATGACTGATGGCACTTAGCAGCTTGCGTTGACCTCCAAGGGCATGGTCATTTACCACGTGTGGCAAGCCGGGTCTGATGTTTGCCATGTATTTGGGGGAGGCAACCTGGGGAAGAACCCTTTTGCATCCCACAGTTGAGGTGGTGGGGCGGGCTTGCATTGGGGAACTGGTCTGTATTCAATGACTGTCTCATCTGTGCTCTGAGTGGCCGATCCATTATTTCTGCTGAGGCAGGAAGAGTGAACTCACCCCAGCGCATCTCATCTCCATGTGATTTGGTCTGCGATGTCTTGATAATTAGGAAAGACAGGGCAGATCGAAAGCATGTGAGAGGCCAGTTTCCCAAGGAGCACAAACATGCTGTGTTGATAGAAACCACTCGACACAGGGCATGGGTGGGACTTGCTACAGGGTGGGGGCTGTTGTTAAGGTCACAATATGACAAGAAGGTGAGGGTTTGTTCAAGCCAAAAGTCTGTCTGGGATGAGAACCGAGAGTAAAGCAGGCTTCAGCATCAATGTCTGCTATGCGGAACAACCCCTTATATTTATATTTCAAACCCTGTGTTCTGGGGTGAGAGGTTTGGGAATCCACAGCATGTCATTGAGGTCAGGAAATCCTTAGAGGGTTAGTATTCTTCTCTCAGAACTCTATAGTATTCAGCGTTAGGAAATTCCAAGAAAATAACTTATTTCGACTCCTGTTTATAAGCTGGCAAAAGGGAGATAAGAGAGAAACTTTACTGAGAACCAAATGTGAGGTTTTCTTTATTTTTTTCACTATTATAGAGGAAGAAGTTAAGGTTCAGAAAGATACAATTATTAGCCTTTAAAGCTCCAAATAGTTAGGCAGAAGGGCCATGGCGTGAGATAGGAGTAGAGAAGCAAAGAGACGTCATACTTCGGGTCCATTCCAAATGGAGGAGGGATTTGAAAACTGAGCCAGGGTTGTGGACAGTCAGTGAGCCAGGTCTGGACCATGGGAGGCTGTTCTAGCTCAGGGGGCTATTTCAGGATCCCTCAGGGACATTTTGAGGCGTCCCAATGGACTTTTCAACGTAAATGAAATGGAAGAGGGCATCCCTGCCCATGGTAATGGATTCAGCCAGATCCTTCAAGTCAGCTTTCCAAGCAATGATCACACTCATTTAAGAGAGAAAGAGACAGAGAGAGAACCCACCAAAAACAGGAAAAATGAGAAAGAAAATAAATGGGAGGAAACATTCAAGCAAAAGCATGAGAATAGAACTTTAATAACTGGAAAGAAAAATGTAAAAGAAAGAAAAAGCAAAATAAACAAGCCTGGGGAAGAGAGAAGAGAATAGTAAAGAGGGGAAACTAAAAGGGAAAATAAGGGAAAGGATAACAAGAAAAGAAAGACGGAAGAGAGCAGAGAAAGGAGAAAGCGAGGGAAAGGGAAGAAAGAAGCACACACACGAGAAAAACCTGGCAGAGGACAGGGCTCCGAGAGAAGAGAACTGAAGGGGCCACACTCTGCCAGCAAGGAATGCATGGTGCTGGGGGTGGTCGTGAGGGGACAGGACAGGACACTAAGTCCGAGATGGAGGAATTCCTGCTGGCCTACAAAGTATCTGGGATAAGGACTCTGGAGCTAAAATAAATTTGTGCAAGCTCGGGTGTCTGGGATTGGAGCACCTGTCCCTGGAGGGAGCTTTTCCCTGGCCACGGGGCAACTGGGAGCTGGGTTATGGAAGGAATTCTTGCGTGCCTAGGGCTGGCTAAGGGCAGGCACCATGACCTCTTTTGGTCTGATGAGATGAAGTGTAAGAGCCTCTAGGTAGGGCGCGGTGTGTACCTGGTGGCCCACCTGCAAGGGCATGTCTCTGACCTCAGGAGGAGCAGGCTGTGTCAGGGTGGGAGGTGTCACCAGCTGCTGGGAGGTAAGGGTGAGAGCTGCTCACACTTCTTACCACCAGGAAGGTGGGGGACAAGCGGAGGACTGTGCCTTTCTCGTTGTCAGTCATCAGTGTGGTTACTTGTGCTGTACAAAGCACGTGAGGCTGAGTATCAGGTCACTGTTCCCATCAAATGCTGCCTGGGGAATTTCAAAATGACCGAGCCGTGTAAGGCCAGCTGACAATGTACTTGTCTGTCTCCTTTCTGTGTTTCTTGTCCTAGTTGGCAGGTAATCCACTTCTCTATCCTTTCTTCTGAAGCCTAGGGTTACAGGATTGTCATTTGTATGTTTCAGTTCTTTTCAGTTGTCTTTGCTGTAGAGGGTCTACAGAGCATGCCTTCCTATTTACTGCTTCTTCTTGGGACAGACTTACACTAAGTATTCAAATATACTTGGGTGTTCTGTATTTCTTTTTTTTTTTTAATTTTTTTTGGGTGTTCTGTATTTCTAATGGTTAAGGCCGACAACTCCTTCCACGGGGCACCAGATGACTTCTTTGTAAGAGTCTTCCCTTGCAGGTAATGACAAATAGTATGGCATACCACCATCTTTAAATGGGCACAAAGAAAGAAGATGCCACCATAGGGTAGTGGGCTTCCTATCCCAAGGAGCTCACTCAGGAGTACCCCACACCTTCCCTGAATTTTTAGCCCATCACCATTTGGCTCCTAGGGGACTAACGGAATGTACCCTAAAGCAGATGTCTTGGGTCGGCTCCACCGATAGTTGATTGTGTGGTCTTATCATTAAGTATTGTGACGTCTCTGTAAATTTCTAGGTTTTTCATATAGTAAATGGGACAATAACAAGAATCCCCTTGTTAATTAGTTAGCTTAGGGACAGGGGGTTGTCCCTCCCATGCCTGTAAAGGCCCCCATAGAGGAGGTTGAAAAGAAATCAGCCAACCATTAGATATCTATGAAGACCCCCAAACTGAGCATGCTCATACTCAAGCCTGCGAGCCAGGTGGGAGGTACACCTGGACGGGCCAAACTAGGCCCAAATTCATGACATCACCCAGGTGGACCTAACTCAACCAATGGCATCAACCAATACCATCAACCATGCCTTCCCCAGCCAAGGGGTGGGCTAGAATAAAGGCAGGGAGCATACTCTGGCACACTCTCTTATCTTGCTCCTGGTTCGAGGCGGGGTGTAAGGGGAGGGTCTCCCTCCCTCCTTCGCCTGCGCAGATGCACATGCTCCCACTCTGAGACCATAGCTTCTTCGCCCACATGCTCTTAGCCTCTAGGGTTCTTGGGCTTCTAGCTTTGTGGGATTCCCCCCAAGATCTGCATGTGTGGGTGCTCTTTTCCACATTTGGGCCCAGTTGTGAGCCCGGTTGAGACTGTAAAACCCGAAACCTGTCCTGTCCTTCATAAAAAACCAACATGGATTACAAAATGGGCGTCGGCGCCAAGAACAGAGGTATTACGGACTCCAGAAACCTAATGCCCTCATAAAGTGACAGGTCTGTGCTCAGCTCATAAGCAGGATGAATTATTCTTACTATCATTATTATTGTGTTATAATTCCCTGATAACTATGTATTAAATGGATTTGAGATTGTGAGAGCCTATGGTCACTTTAGAGCTGGGTCAGATTTTGGAATTGCTAAAGTCTTCCCAGAATCACTGCAGTTCAGATTAAAACAAACAAACAAATACTTCAGGAATATGTAGCATAATTCTCTTGTTCAAAGTATGGAGGGAAAATGCAAGCCAGAGAGACTCTTAGTTTCACAGTGGTTGAGGGTAGATCTTGGGTTAAGAAGACAAATCTAGATGAAAAAGACAAAGGGATAAATGACTGATGCAAAGTCTTTTACTAGAACTGGGTAATTCCGAATCCAGCATTCAAGGATTTTTTAAAACATTTTATTATGGACTCATACAACTCTTATCACACTCCATACGTACATCAATCGTATAAAGCACATCTGTACATTCTTTGCCCTAATCATTCTCAAAGCATTTGCTCTCTACTTAAGCCCTTTGCATCAGGTCCTCTTTTTCCCGCTCCCCCTCCCTCCTGAGCCCTTGATAGTTTACAAATTATTATTTTGTCATATCTTGCCCTATCTAGCATCTCCCTTCACCCCCTTTTCTGTTGTCCATCCCCCAGGGAGGAGGTCACATGTAGATCCTTGTAATCGGTTCCCTCTTTCCAACCCACTCACCCTCTACTCTCCCAGTATCACCCCTCACACCCCTGGTCCTGAAGGTATCATCCGCCCTGGATTCCCTGTGCCTCCAGCTCCTATCTGCACCAGTGTACATCCTCTGCTCTATGCAGACTTGCAGGGTAGAATTAGGATCATGGTAGTTGGGGGGGAGGAAGCATTTAGGAACTGGAGAGGAAAGCTGTTTGAGTCACCAGGAAAGTCCAAAGCTGCAGGACCTGCCAGAAGCAGAGACTGGCAGAAGAGCCCAGCCTTCTGGGTTCACTTCCCAGACTTTTCCTGGTGTTTGCTGGGAGTCTTTGGACAAGGCCTTCCCTTTAGTGGCCTCTGGTTTCTCATTTGTGAAGCCGAGATAATCATCTTAGCTCTGTCTGCTTCTCTGGGCTGTTGTGAAACCTTTGGAATTAATGACACACCAGCTACCTTCCAGGAAGTCACCAGTCCACTCTGCCCCTGCAGCCTCTCCTTAGGTCATTTAAGTAATATTGTCATCTGTCCTCCATGACCTTGGCTTCCACCCCTCAAAGGCCGGGTATCTGGGCTCCATGTGGCTGGTGACCAGCAGATCTCATTGCACAGCGTGAGGGTGAAAATGGCTCATCTTGCTTGACTGGCCCGCATTGTCCGTGAGCCGAGATTCAATCCAGCCAAAGAAGACCTCGGAGTTCAGTTCTTAAACAACCCCTTTTGAATCAGGCAGAGTGACCTTGCAAAGAAAGTAAGTTTCAGCTCGACGTTCAGTAGCCTATAACACTTTCGTTTAGGTACTCTACTAACTCTCTACCCGAACGGGATTTCTCATCTCTCACCGAGATTACTGAACCCTAACTTTTCTGTGCCATTGGCCTTGCTCATACCCATTCTTGACATAAGCACTAAGAGATACTTGTAAAATGAAAAGCTAAGTAGGAGACCTCTCCGCTTAAAACCCATCATCTGCTGCAGAGGTTCTTATTCGAGCCCCGGGGACAGCCTTCGGGGAATTTGTGAGCACTCTGAAAGGCATTTTCTAGTTCTTGTTTGTGTACGTTAGCTTTGTTCAGGTTTTCAGAGAGATCTATGACAGCCTCCCCTCCTCCCCAGGCACCCCACAGAGTTCCAAACTTCAGCTCTCTAAGACCAAGTCCCAACTCCTTACCAGGAAGAGCACACGAAGCTTTCCTGGCATAGTTCTTCTCTGTGCCAGCTTCATTTGGCGCTCTCTTGGCCCCATTGCTCAAACGAAAGATACCTTGCCATTTCTTACCTCCTTGCCTTCCCTCTGCCTTGAATCCATACCTCTTTCTACTCCTCCCTTGAAACATAAGCTATCACCTCCTTAGCTGCTAATTAACCAGTATAACTCAATGCAAGGAGTCCTGGTGGCATGGTGGTTTGACTCCTAACCTCAGCAGTTTGAAACCACCAGTCACTCCTTGAGAGAAAGATGAGGCTTTCTGCCCTTGGAAACAGTGAGTCTGCGAAACCCAAGACTATGGGGCAGTTGCACCTTGCCCTACAGGGTCAACAGGACTCAGAGCTGACTGGATGCAGGGAATATGGAGTTGTTTTTTTTAATCTCATCACAAGAACTCTTTTTCCAGAATGGTTTCTCTGGGGAGAGGCATTTCCCAGGACGCCCACAATGGAGATGCAACACCTCTCTGCACCATGCCCACCGTGCTGACTTTACCCAGAACACCTCGGAGAAGGAGACTAGGTCTTGCTCTTTGGTTCACTCCAGCCGGAGCCTATTCCTTCCCTAAACCTGGGGTCAGGGACTCGCAGCATCAGGATCCCAAGGGGAACTTGTCAGTGATGCAGATTCTCAGGTTGCTGCCACTCCCGGTGACACCTGTGCCCACTCAGGTAGACACTGACCTCTCCCTTAGCTCTTATTTACTTTCATTTTAAAACATTCAGCTGGCATAGATAACATGACTTTTCCAACTTAATCATGCTTTCGCTTGCAATTCCCCACAGCGCAACAATTTACAGTTTTTTTCTAAAATTTGCATCACAAAGTCAGAGCCTCAATGCCCCTTTCTGGTTCCCCCTCCAGTAAGATATACTTGCCCCCAGAACAGATTCAGGTCATGTCTATTAGATTACATGGGCTCTGTCTGATAGTAAGGCTGTTCAAGACTCTTGTTTGTGTCCAGAGTGGATCTGCCAGTGACTCAGTCTGACTAGATAAACGTCCCTAACTCTTGCCCATTGTACTCTAATTGTCTCTAACCTGGGCTTCTGGTTGCCTAGCCCATAACCTTCCAAACTATTCTCCACACAGAAGTCAGAATTAGCCTTTTGTGTCATGACCTTGACTGCGTAAGACCCAGCTCCAAAGATTTCCCTTTGCACTTAGAATTCAATCTAGGACCCTTACCATGGCCTGTAAGGCCCTGCATGGTCGTCTCTGCATTTGTTTCCAGCTTTGCCTCATATCTCTCCTGCATTAATTCTCACCACCAAGCACGTTGGCCTGTTTCAGCTTCTCCGGTCACCTATCCTTTCCCTGCCTCCATCTGGGCAGCGGGGTGGGGCCGAGGGGCAGGCATGCATCAACTTCTCTAGCCTAGAGGACAGTCCAGTGGAGGAGATAGATCACTCCAAAGCCAAGCCATTGGCACAGAGCTGATTGGAGCCCATGGTGACTCTACAGGAGAGAGTTCGACTGCCCGTTGCCTTTCCTAGGCCGGTGTCTTTACAGAAGGAGACAGCCCCGTCTCTTGGAGCTGCTGGTGCGTTTGAACAGCTGCCACGTTTGCTCAAAAGCTGATCACCTGCAGAGACAGAGAGAGGCACAAGAAACATCCAGATGACTGGAGACAAAGAGAGCCGTACCCACGCTTCCGCAGCAGCAGATTAACTCCATTTGGGGACTTCTTGTCATCATTGATTTTGAAGTCGGTTCCTATAGTTCCGTGTTGTAGGTTTGCTCACCAGAGCATTCTCTCAATGCCGGCCAGCTGACTCTGACTCACAGCAACCCGATAGGGCAAGGTAGAACTGCCCCGGCGGGTTTCTGAGACTGCAACCCTGTGTGGGAGTAGAAAGCCTTTCTCCTGTTGTCTCACTAGTGGTTGCGAGCTGCTGGCCTCCAGGTTCATAGTCGAACATACCATCCACTATGCCTCCAGGGCTCCTCTGGGGAACATTCTAGCATTGATCAGATTGTGCCACTTCTGTTAAGCTGAGATACGATCGACTGCACAGGGGCCTGGAAAGTCGTGCGCGTGAATTTGCAAACGGGTTGAGCACAAAGCAGCTTTGGCGTCGGGGCTTGATTCCAATCAGGTTTTCTGCTCCTGCATTTCTCTGCCAGAGTCAAGCTTTGATGTTGAAGGGACCTCTCCTTTCCGGAGAAAATGAAGTCTAGCTTCGAGGAAAACAGGGAGTGCGGGGACAGGTGTGAGGCTAGGCCTGAGGAGAAAGGAAGGCTCCCCGCCACGCTTGAGAAGTGTCCCTCTCTCGGTGGGCGTGGTAGCGAATGTGAAAGTGGAAGCAGCCTTCCGGTGCCCACCAGCACTTACCAGAAGGGGCAGTGGGGCTTGCAGAGGTCTTACAGAAAGAGCAGCAGCTGAACAGGAACCGGTGCCCCGGGTTCTGGGAAGTCAGGGACTTCAGGGACACAGCTGACAAGCCCCAGTGTTTGTGACCAGCAGGAGCACCTGCGGCCAGGCTGCTCCACACACAGGGAGTCACGGGGGCTTTTAGCGTCAGTACTGCGGAGCGGGACAAACAGCCTGGCTGTGGCCTCTCGCAGGAGCTGGGAGATGCAGCAGGCTGGGTGGGTAAGCTATTCAATCATTCATCCACTCATTGATTCATTCCCAATTCCCTCCAGATACTTGGAATGCACATACTGGGAAGGATATGGAAAGGGATAATATGGAGATTATGAAATCATAAACTCAATTATCCCCCCTTTTTAAAAAAGTGAACACTAAGCACCTGTATCCGGAGAAAGGAGGCCTTCTACTCTTGTAATCAGTTAGTCTTGGAAAGCCACAGGGCGGGAGGGCGGCCGTCCTATGAGTCCACACTGACTTGATAGCAGTGAGCTTGTTGTGTGTGAAGCACCTCTCCAGGAGTCAGAATTGTCTCCATGGCTGTGAGAGTTTTTCCTGAAGCATCTGTTGGGGACAGATTCATGGCAACTCGTAGTGCTCCACGTGTGATAGAGTAGACTTGTCCCACAGAGATTTCTAGGCAGTAATCTATATGGAAGAAGTCCTGGTGGCACAGTGGTTAAAGCTCCCTGCTGCGAACTGCCAGGTTGGTTGCTTGAATCCACTAACTACACTCCAGAAGAAAGATGTGACTGTCTGTTTCTGCAGATGTACAGCCTCGAGAAAATTATGGGGCAGTTCGCCGCTGTCCCAGAGGCTCATCATAAGGGACCACCGGCTTCACAGGAGCAAGTTCGCCTTTGGAATCTGACCGGCGCAGATGACCAGATCTTACCCCCTCAGAGCCCTGGAATGATGGCTAGCAGCTGAGTGCTTAACCTTTGCACCACCAATAGGGCTTCTTAACTAAGCATTTACTTTAATAAAAACAGTAACAAGTGTATTTGGAGTACCAAGTAAATGTTAGCACTGTGTTAAATACTTGATATATGTCGTGGATTGAGTGGTGTCCACTTCCACTGCAGAATCTGTGTCAACTTGGTCGGTCTTGGCTCTCAGTGCTTTGGCAGGAATGCAATGATGCAATCACCCCTGGGACGTGATCTGATGTAATTATCCTCCACATGCGATTCATTGTCAATCTTGATTTATGTATGTTAATGAGGCAAGATTAGGCTAGGTTAATTGAGGATTTGGTTAGGTTTTTTATGTTAATGAGGCAGAATCATGCCTCATTAACATAAAAACATAACCTAAGCTTGCAATTGATCCACAAACTCTGAGGGACGCCTGAAGGCATGTAAGCTGAGAAGTGGCTCAGATTGCACTGTATTTTGGAGCAGTTCCGTTGACTGGAAAAGCAGTGAATGATTTGAGCATGGCTGGAGGGACCTAAAGGCAGGAAAACGTGGAAGGAACACTGCAATCATCTTGGGGAAAGAAAGATCAGGGTCTGAGCAGATAGGGACAGGCCCTCCCTTGACTAAGATGAGGAAAACTTCAAACCATAGTTGTCACAGCCTGCTGCCCACCTGGTCTCCCTTCACAGGCGTGTTGGGGCTGGGGTGTCCACTGGCCAGCCCCTGTACTGGACAGCTACTGAAGACTAGCATGAGGTCATGGATGTCTCCAAGAGAGTTCTGGATTGGGTTTCCACTTTGGGTGGAGGGAGGTTGTCAAAAGGACTTTGGGAGAGACCACAGGCGTGGTGCTGCATGGACCGTATAAAAAGAAAGAGGAGAGAGGGGTCAGAAGATTTTTTAAAAAGAGCCACCTTTGTTCTTCGAATGCTAGGAGCCCAAGCCCAAGAGAAAATCATGAAAAGCAGAGACGATGTATGTCTGACACTAGACATTGCATGCGGAACAGAGTGGGTTGCTTGCTGGGTGACTATCATGGGGGACTCGGCGACGAGGAGTGGGGAAGGATCAGAAATGAAATATTTCTGAGGAAATTAACCATTTGATGTGCCACTGGACAGGCAGAACAATAAAAGGGCCTAAGTAAACTTAGAAGACAGGGCATAGGGGGATTGGGGAGGAAATGGGGGATGGAGGATGGTCTGTGTTCAGGACATCTTATAGAAGTTCTGATGCTCTAAAGGAAATAATTTTTTAGCTTCCATGTTGTTTTTTTTGCGGGGGGCAATGATTGTATGTTTTCCTTACCATTAGAATACACTTACACCCAACTTCCTTACAATACGGTAGGTGAGTGAATAGTAAGACAGGTAGTAGGAGAGGGAAATTAAAACATTAATACAGCATGAAGTCACTAACATCTTCTTCCATTAGGGCAGATCTGAGCTGGAAGGAGACAGACAGATCCCTCACCTCTCCTTTTATATGGGACATTGGGGCTGGACGCAGGGGAAATAATGTACCCTAAATTATGTGTACCACCACACCCACGACTTCCTGTAATCAGAATAACAGTACTTTAGACCAGCGTGGTAAAGATACAGTATATAGCAGGAGGCTAATATATGCAATAGAAGCCCACGCCTCGACGTTAATCTGTTCTAGAAGGAATGTCGAGAAGCGATGCACTCAAGTTCTGAATCATTTTTCCCATAAGAAATAACTGAAAACAGATTATCCATTCTTGACCTCCAAGTGTTTAGCTTAACCTTGCCTTTTTATACAAAACTTTACATAGACATTTCAAAGTAAATAAGTTCAGAGTTAAATAATATGATTTAAATAAGACGCACAACATTAAAAAGTTTTTAACAACTACAGTATGGCCCATTCCTTGCGACTGATGAGGATCTGGATCTGTGGACTCTGATGTGGAGAGGAGGGACGGAGAGAGAGTCATTGTTTGGAAGGGGGATCGCCTTCCACAAAATCAACTGGTAGCTGCTTTTCAGGAATTTTTTTCCCCCTTCTTTGCCTTTTTTCACTAGGACCTGGCTGGCTTTCTCAAAAAAAATCTGTCTAATATGGTCTGTTCTTGGCATTTCTTTAACCAGTTTTCAAAGGGGTTTACTAAGTTGTCATCAACAATATCGATAACACATTTAACAGATCCTTATCATATTGATTCTTTTCAAAAAACTCTTTCTTAGGACCCATGTTTTTTATCTAAAAACAATACAAAAAGCCACAAAAAATTAAGAGAATTATAGCAAAATGCTTGGAACACAGCTGCCAGAAAGTTTAAGCAACTCATACTAACAACACCAATTAATGCCAAGTGACTGAAAAACATGAATGGTTTTTGTTTACACAAATCACGTGTGTTGGGTCAGATTCTGATGTTTTGTTCCGGCACCGGATGCAAAATGTCCTCGACATTTCTCGTCAAAATCCGGTGATGTTGAGTACTGGTACGTTGAGGATGGGGTTCTACTGTATCTAGTAAGCATCTTAGGCTTTGGGTGTTGACATGGAGTCACATACTCTTCTTTTTTAATGCTCTTGTTGTTAGGGCTATGGAGTTGATCTTGGCTCACAGGGACCCTGTGCACAAAAAAACAAAACTGCCCAGTCCTGCACCATCCTCACAGTCATGGTTAAAACCATTATTGTAGCCACAGCATTAATTTTTTTTAATGCAAGCTTAAAATATGCAAAAAACATTTTTCACTTTCAGTCTATACAAAAGCAGGCTCCACAATGTATTTGAAGTCTATGGGGGTGGTGTGTGTGTTGTGCAATCATTTGACTACTAACCCCCCCTCCGAGAGATATCCTCAAAAGAGAGGCCAATCTGCTCCCCAAAGGTCACAATCATTCAAAAAATCACTAAAAGGTAACAATAGGATTTTTTTACAGTTTATTTTTTAGGCAAATGTAAAATGACTAATCTTTGGGTGGTAAGACTGGTTAATATTCTCAACTCATAATGTAGAGGTGGCAGTTTGAGCCCACCCAGAGGCTCCTTCAAAGAAAAGCCTAGAGGTGGCCACCATCCACAGTCAGCCAGAAGGATGGTGCATCGTCCTAGCCTGACACACGGAGTCCCCCTGGGTCGGGTTGGATTGCACAGCAACCGGTACCTAACCAGGTCTCTAGAAGATGGAGAGATGTACTCCCTGTGTCCAAATTCTAACTGTGCCTCTCTTTCTGCAGGGTGACCTTCAGCTGATTGCATTCTCTTTGCTTCAGTTTCCTCATCTGAAAAATGAAGATAATCGTAGTACCAACTTCTTCTATTTGTTATGTGGATGAAATTACTTTGATTACACAACATTCTCAGAATGTACACTGCCCAATACTGTCTCATTCATTCTGACTCATCAGGCGTTATAGAACAGAGCAGAGCTGCCCATAACGTATCCAAGGCTGTAATTGTTGTAGAATCAGACTGCCTCCTTTTTCTCCTCCTTTTTCTGCCTCATCTTTCAGAGGTTTAGATTGCGGACCTTTCAGTTAGTAGTCTAACGCCTTAACCACTTTGTTACCAGGGTTCCTTCTTAGAATAGCATCCAGTGCATATGTTTTGTATATTATATTGAGGAGCCCTGATGGCATAATGGGTAAGAGTTGGGCTGCTGACTACAAGGTTAGCAGTTCAAACCCATTAGCTTCTCTGTGGGAGAGAGATGAGGCTTTCTGCTCTCATAAAAATTTACAGTCTCTGTATTTTTGTTTTGTTTTATGATCGTTCATATTGGGGTTTATCTCAGATGTGTTATGTCATTGAGAGCCACTCTCTTGAATTTTTGTGACATGCTTTTCAGTTTTTCAGTATATGAAGCCCAGAATCGATGAACCGATAGGGCCAGCAAGAAGAATAAGAGTTTCTTGGGGGGTAGTTCAGTGATTGTGGGGCAGGGAGGTTAAAAGAGAGCTGTTGTCAAGGAGTTCAAGGAAGAGAATGTTTGACACTGGCTGTGGCAGCAATTGTACAATGCTGCTCGATGCGATTGAACTGTGGTGATATGATATCTGTATTAACTCCCAACCAAATAGTACTAACTACAAGCTTTTCTTTCTTGTTATGTCTTGTTCTGTTCATTGTCAGTGGATTGTTGTTGTTGTTTTGTTGTATACTGTTGCTTTGTTTTGCTCTGTCTTGCTTTTGTGTATGTTATCATCATCGCAGGTCTGTCTAAATAAGATAGGCTGGATGAACTATCTGGAGGAAAAACAATGAGACCAACAGTTCCGGGGGGACATGGGATAAAGGGAGGTGGGGGGTAAGGAGGTGGTATTAACAAACCCAGGGACAAAGGAAAAACAAGTGATCCAAATTGGTGGTGAGGTGGTTGTGGGAAAACTGGTAGGGCATGATCCAGGGTAATGTAACCAAGAGGAATTGCTGAAACCCAGGTGGGGACTGAGCATGATAGTGGGACAGGAGAAAAGTCAAGGGAAATAGAGGAAAGAGCTGGGATGCAAAGGGCATTTATAGAGGTCTAGATAAAGACATATATATATATATGTGCAAATATATTTATATATGAGGATGGGGAAATACATCTATGTGTCTATATTTATAGGTTTAGTATTAAGGTAGAAGTAGGCCATTGGGCCTCCACTCAATTACTCCCTCAATGCAAGAATACTTTCTTCTATTAAATTGGCATTCTATAATGTTCACCTTCCTGACACAACTGCTGAAGACAAAGTGGGTGGACAAGCAAATGTGCTCGAGAAAGCTGATGGTGCCTGGCTATCAAAAGATACAGCATCTGGGGTCTTAAAAGCTTGAGGGTAAACAAGTGACCATCTAGCTCAGAAACAACAAAGCCCACATGGAAGAACACACTAGTCTGTGTGATCTCGAGGTGCTGAAGGAATCAGTTATCAGGCATCAAAGAACAAAAAATCATATCATTGTGTGCACACCTCCATGATACGATCGCTGAAGACAAATGGGTGCATAAGCAAATGAGGTGAAGAAAGCTGATGGTGCCAGCTATCAAAAGGTATAGCATCTGGAGTCTTAAAGGCTTGAAGGTAATCAAGCAGCCATCTAGCTCAGAAGTAACAAAGCCCACATGGAGGAAGCACACCAGACTGTGCAATCATGAAGTTTCGAAGGGATCAGGTATAGGGCATCATCAGAACAAAAAAATCTTACCATAGTGAATGAGGGGGGAAGTGCAGAGCGGAGATCCAAAGTCCATTTGTAGGCCACTGGACACCCCCTTGCCTCTAGAGGGGTCTAGGGGAGGAACCAGTCAAGGTGTGATGTAGCAATGATGAAAAATATAACTTTCCTCTAGTACATAATGCTTCCTCCCCCCTACCCCCACCCCGCCCCCATCATGATTCGAATTCTACCTTGCAAGTCTGGTTAGACAAGAGGATGTACACTGATACAGACAGGAACTGGAAACACAGGGAATCCAGGGCGGAATATCCCTTCAGGACCAGGGGTGTGAGTGGCGATACTGGGAGGGTAGAGGGAGAGTGGGTTGGAAAGAGGGAACCGATTACAAGGATCTACATGTGACCTCCTCCTTGGGGGACAGACAACAGAAAAGTGGGCAAAGAGAGACGTCAGACAGGGCGAGATATAACAAAATAATAATTTATAAATTATCTACAGCTCATGTGGGAGGGGGTAGTGGGGAGGGAGGGGGGAAAATGAGGACCTGATGCCAGGGGCTTAAGTGGAGACCAAATGTTTTAAGAATGATGAGGGAAATGAATGTACAGATGTGCTTTACCCCATTGATATATGTATGGATTGTGGTAAGAGTTATATGAGCCCCTAATAAAACTATTAAAAAATTTTTTTCTTTTCAAAAAAGGGCACAGAGGCACAGTTTTACTCTGTCCTGTGGAGGTCCCATGCATCTTAATCAACTCAATGGGAGTGAGTTTGAATTTGAGAATATTACTATTATTATTCTATAAACCTTTCAGGCTCCTGGAACAAGACAGATGCTCAGCAACTCTGGCAGGCATTTTCCCATTAGGAAACCAACTCCGAGGAAGACGAATGCTTGGGTCATATTGCAAGGGCCTTGTTTTTCAGGAGTTCACCTATAGTTCATGCTTGAGTCTGTCCTATAGACTGAAGGGAGAGTGCTCAGCCACATGAAAGGGAACTCTGCCTTACGTGCACTGTGGGCTGGGCTGGCCCACCATCAGATAAGCTCTGTGTAGCCTAGATCCGTTTTGATCTCAGTGTAGTTCTTTACACACATGCACACACTTGGCAGGCATGGGCAGCAGACCTGGTGCTCTTGTTTGTGATTTGAGCAGTGTTATCAATATTTGTGAGCGTAAACTTGGGAGATCAAAGCTTTCCAGGTTGGCAAAGCTAATATTTAAATTCCAGACTTGCAGGCACAGCTCTGAAATTCCATGGCTCCGAATCAAGTTCGTAAACAAAATCAAGCCCAACATTTGTTTGACAGAGTTGTAGGGCTCTAGAGTGTGGGTGGAGTTTGCATTTAGGAGAAACTGGGGGCACACCCAGAATGGAATTTTGTGAAAGTCTGGCTGAGGATAGGTTTTAGGTTCAGGGAGCTGTGTGACCCCACTTGGAGCAAACTCATTTTTGCAGCCCAGTTTTATCCCAGAGCAGCTGGTTCAATCTCTGGAATTAATACATTCTGCTCCTCCTAAGTCATATGGCTTGGGGATTTTACCTCTTATCTTGAAAGATAATAATAATAAAAATTTGAGCTTAACATGCTTCTAAACATGGTACCTTTTAAGATTAAAAAAAAAAAGATTGTTTCTGCTGTTCCCATTGTCCCGTTCCTCTCCCTCGTAAAGATGCAGCAGGTCAAGGACTACATTCCTCAGTGATGTCAAGTCATTCGTCTTTTGCCTACATTACTCAATTCAATAAACATTTGCTAAGCCCCTCTCATATTCTGGATAGGATGGAAGACTTCAATGTGAGGGCAAAGAGATATAAGAAAGGTCCGTCAAGCACCCAAGCCTGAAGAGGGGAAGCAGATGGATTCACTACAATGGGCATGACCTGCAAGCAGTGGCCTCTCTAGCTATGCTGCTGTTGGGGGCCCTCCAGGTGGTTCTGAGCATCAGTGACCAATGCAGAACAGAATGAAACACTGTCGGGTCCTGTGCTATCCTCACAATGTTATGTTTGGGTCTATGGTTGCAGACACTGTGTCAATCCATCTCATTGAGGGTCTGCCTCTTTTTTGCAGACTGGCTACCATGCATGAAGTCTGTCTATGGACTCATTTCTCCTGATAGCACGTCCTTAGTACATGATTCTGGCTTTACATCTTTCCAGATGGATTTGCTTGCCCTTTCAGCCATCCATTGTATTTTCAGTATTCACCCAAATTCAAATGCACCAACTCATCAGTTTTCTTTAAAATCCCAGCACTCACATGCACATGAAGTCATTGAGCATTCTATGGCTTGGGTCAAGCACACCTTCCTCAAAGCGTCATTTTGCTCTGCTTTTCCCAGTGCCTTACTAACATCCTTTGATTTCTTGACCACTGCTTCCATGGAAATTGATGGTGGAGCCAAGTAAAATGAAATTTCGCCAGCTTCACCCTTTTTTCTAGTCATCATCATCATGTTCGTTACCGTGCAGTGGTGAAGATCCTTGTTTTCTTTCTCTTGAGTCGTAGCACGCACTGAAGGTTGCAGCCTTTGATCTTTATTAACATCAAGTCTTTCTCAATTTCAGCAAGCAAAGTTCTAGCTATAGTCCTTCATTTTTCAATATATTGTAAATTCTAGCCTTTATGCCTGTGATTACGGTTTCGTTTTGGCAGTTGTCCAATGTGTCAATGAGGCAAGATTAAGGTGGGATGTATCTCGAGTCCTGCCATATCGAGAATGTGACTCCAGTTTTCTTGGGATGTGGTCTACCCCAATGTAAATGAATGTTCTGGCAAATTTTGTTCCCTTGCTTTGCATCCTGTTTGTGGCTCCCCTTCAACTGAAGTAGAGTATCGGCTAGTTCATCAGGATTAGGATTTTCGAAGGGGTCATGATCTTCTTCATCATGATCCAGCCCCCAGCAGGGAACCTAAGGCCATATGCACATGGGTGGGTAAGATGGACTGGGTATTGGGATGAGACATTTTTGAAACTTCTGGAGACAGGAATCCGATGTACTGTCATCTCAAAACCTACCGATACTATCTTCCACAGGTCTACAGTTATACTGGGGGACAAAGGAATGCAACACAATGGTTAGTGGTAAGGAAGTGAAAGTTTGGGTGAGAACTGGAAGATTTAAACAGATTTTCTGTGAAGTGGTTTCATCTTCATTAGCCAATTGCATTATTAGTATGGCTATTATGTCTAATTGGAACTCAATTCCTCTACCTGATATTGTAAAACTGATGGTCTGTCAGTCTGCCTTTAGGCTGGTATTGACTGGACATGCTAAACAGAAACCATTGGAATTGCCTGCCCTCCTTCAGATTATTAATTTGAAATAGTGTAGTATACCTGGTAGACTGGAGGAGATTATTGTTTTGATTAAAATTATGGTAAAGGCTGGACTATTGGTGACAACACATTTTCTATGGTCCTGTATGGTCCTTGGAAAATGGCCTGTATGGCCCATGACTCGTGGTGGTTGATAGTAGACAATGAAGGCCTTAATAACCTAGTGTCACACCTGTGGCTTCAACTATTTGAGAAATGGTGCCAACGGTGCAAACAATACAATAGGATCCAGGAGACCGGTACTCAGCGATTGGTCTTATAAATGTCTTTCCTTGATATCCCTCTCTGGATAAGAGCGAGCAGCACTTTGCTTTCACACTGGAAGGACCCCAGTTTCCTTTCAATGGGTTGCTACAGTTTGAATGCACTGGCTTATTATCATGGTATGATTAGAAGAGAATGGAGATCTCAATTGTAGTAATGCATTACACTGAAGATATTCTGTGAATATCAACATGGAGAAGAAGCTAGGGTAGATGTGGAAACAGTCATGCCCCATGACCAACAGAGGCTGTTAACAAACTCTAACAATATTTCAGGGCCCTGTCCAAACAATGAACTTCTTGGGACTCGGTGGGGGAAGAGCTACTCGTGACATTTGAAGGCGACCAAGAATAAGTTGCTGTCACTCCCACCCCCAATAAGCAGGAGGTCGGTCTGTTTGGATTTTGAAGGATATCTATTGTACATCTGGGAATATCGCTGGCTCCCATCCATAAAACCACTTGGAAGAAAACGTTGTTTGAATGAGGGCCAGAGAATCAGCAGTCTATGTCTGAATTACAGAAGAGCTTATTCTCTTTGTCTTTCAGCCTTCACGATCCACATTCAGATATGATTTTGGAGATGTTTGGCAGACACACTTATGCAGACTAGAGCTAGTGGCAAAAATCTGAGAATGCTGCCTTGCAGAGACTGCTGAGATTCTGCAAAAGAAAATTCCTAGATGCTGCAGCAAGACACATACCATTTGAAAGGCAAGTACTCACCTGTTATTGGGCATTGGCTGAGACTTACCTCAATAATAGGACATAAAATCATAATCTCTTGGATCATGTTGGAGAAACCCTCTAATAGGGAAAGTGGTGCTCCAAATAGTTGGAAAATAAAATAGAAATGGTCCACACAAGAACAAACTATTGGATGAATATAGGGAGGCGGCTGTTGTATTGCTGGGCTCAAACGCAGGAACCGTTGTGAGGATGGCACAGGGCCAGGGCAGCTTCGTTCTGTTGTACAGAGGGTCATTATGCTTAAGCCCATCCTTGGAACCGCTGTGCCAAACAAACCTGTATCAACAAGGAGGTAGCCGTTCCTCCCACCTCCCATAGGTCTTACCTAAAACCACCTAAGAACCTTCCAAGTCCGTTACCAAGTGGACAGTGGCCCATAAACAACTTTCTGCTGACTAGCTGAAGGCTGCCTGGTTCACAGATGGCAGTTCCAGGCTACATGATAACTTTGATATGGAAAAGTTGTTGTGTTAAGACCAAAATATAGAAAAACCCTAATTGATGAAAGTAATAAGAATTCATCTCAATGGACTATGTACATTGTATTGTGTCTTATTAATTGTGATGGAAGTATGGGCTAATGGTAAGCTCCTATATGTTTGTATTTTTACTGATTCATGGACAGAGCGGCCAATGGCCTGGCTATGTGGTCAGGGAAATGGGTATTAGAAAATTAGACTATTAAGGAGGCACCTATGTGTGATATGGACACATGAAAGCATTATGGGAATCCAGAATTAGAGTTGTGAGGTGCCATCGATCTGTTCTAGCCCATAGTGACCCTGTGTACAACAGAATGAAACACTGCCTCGCCCTGTGCCACCTTCACACTTGTTGTATTTGAGCCATTGTTGTAGCTACTGGGTCAATTCATCACCCTGAGTATCATCCTCTTTTTTAATGCTCTTCTACTTTAACAAGCATCTGACTGTATTTCTCCTATGACATATTTGTTGGTTCTTCTGGCATTTCAGGGTATTTTCAATACTCCTTGCACATAGATTCTTCTTTAGTTTTCCTTACTCATTGCCAAACTTTTATACACATATGAGATGATTTAAAATATTGTGTTTTCAGTCAGGTGCATCTTAGCCCTCAAATTGACATCTTTGGTCTTCAACACTTCAAAGCTGTCTGTGCAGCAGGTTTGCCAATGCAATATGTCCTTTGACTTCTTGATTGCTGCTTCCATGAGCATTGGTTGTAGAGCCAAGAAAAGCAACTTCTTTGACATCTTCAATCTTTTCTCCATTTTTCATGATATCTATTATACGTTGAACTGTTAACTGCAAGGTCAACAGTTCAAAATCAAGAGCCATTCCAAGAGAGAAAGACAAGGCTTTTTACTCCTGTAAAGAGTTACCATTTTGGAAACCCACAGGGGCAGTTCTATCCTGTCCTATAGGGCTGCAATGGGTCAAAAGCAATTCAATGGCAGTGGTTTGGTCTGACTGGTCTAGTAGTGAGGATTTGGCCTTTCTTTACATTGAGTTGCTACCTGTACAGGGGCTGCAAGCTTTCATCTTCATCAAGTGCTTCAAGTTCTTCTTGCTTTCATGAAGCAAGGCTGTGTCATCAACATACCTGCAGCTTAATGAGTCTTCCTCCAATCCTGATGCCACGTTCTTCTCATATACAATATATTCCATATCATTTGTGTAACATACAAGCTGAATAAGTATCGTGAAATGATATAAGCCTGATGCACACCTTTCCTGATCTTAAACCAAGCAGCATTGCCTTATTGTGATCATATGACTGTCTCTAGTACCGTGCACAAGTTCTGCATGAGCACAACAATGTGTTCTGGGATTTCCATTCTTCTCAAGACTAATTCATAGTTTCTTGTGATCCACATAATCAAATATCTTTGTGTAGAAAAGTAAACATCTTTCTAGCATTCTATGACTTTAGCCAAGAGGCATCTGATGTTAGCAATGATATCCCTTATGCCACATCCGCTTCTGAATCTGGTTTAACTGTTTGGTAGCTCCTTGTGGATGTAATGCTGCAACAATTTTTTAATTAAAATTTTTTTTCTTCAGTAAAATTTTACTTTCATGTGATTTTAATGACATTGCTAAATAATTACCCCCTTCGTTTTTAGCCTCCTTTCTTTGGAAAGTGTACAAATGTAGGCCTCTTCTAGTCAAATGGTCAGGGGCTCTCTTCTGCCTGTCCTGCCACAGACCAGTGAGCACTTCCAAATCTCTGTCCTCTCATTGCAACATTGTAATTGATATTCTGTCAATTCTGGGAGTCTTGTTATTTGCTAATGTCTTCAGCTCAGCTTAGACTTCTTCTTTCAGCATCGTTGGTTCTTGATTATATGCTACCTCTTCTGGTGTAATGATTGTATACTTTTGTCCAGCGACTGTGCATTCTTTCTATAATCTTGTGATACTTTCTGCATCATGCAATATTTGCCCATAGAATCCTTCCATATTCTAATTTGAGGCTTAAATATTTTTCTTCATTAGCGTAGAGCATCTCAGGGCCTGTCAAAAGGATCTACTTCCAGAATCAAAGGAAAGTCTAATTAGCATGTGGGCATGATAGTATACCCCCTTGAATTAGTCAGTGGGCACATTAAATGAGTGGACATGGGGATGATGCCTCAATGCAGAGATGGACTGAATCCAGACATGGCCATCTTGCATCCTCTGAGGCACACCATTCCAGTAAGGACTGCTTTGTCTTCCACCCAGAAAATCACAGGTTGCAAAAAGTTATGAGGCATATTTTGTGGTGAGGGGGAGGGACAGGGAGAAGCTCTACACACAATTGGATCATTGATTACATTGGTCCAAGGATGATATTCGCACCAGACGGCTATCATAGACGGTCTTCATAGGAATAGATGTTAATTCTGGACTGGGGTTTGTGTATCCTGCACAGATAGAGCTGTCAGATGTCACAATGGGATCATAAAAGAATGTTTTACTAAACCAAGGAACACATTTTTATAGCCGACAGAGTATAGCAATGGATCAATAAATATATATTCAATGAACATACCATCTTGCATATCACCCTCAAAGTAGTGGTTTGATAGAGAATTAGAATGGACAATTAAAATGTGTGTTATCTAAAACTGAGGGAGATAAAGGCATGAAGGCCTGGCTCATATGCCTTCATGAGTGTGTGCTCACATGCTACATGACAGGAGCAAAGGGAGGATTACCATTGGACAGATTGCTACTTTTCTCTGCTAGATGTGGGGAAGAGAAGATAGGGAAGGACACTGGCACTACTGTATCGTGCTTCCCCAAATCATCTGAAATTTCTTTTTTCCTGCTGGTTTCTGCAGTTCCCAAGTAAAAGATGCAGCTGCAAGTGATGGACGCATGGGTCATCCCTGAACAAGGAAATGTACTCAGATTCCAAACCTGTACAGCAGAACTCCCAGGGGCTGATAGGAAAGCGTATACCTTTCCCATATCTGGAAAAGCTGAAGCTGAGAGTAAGTACTACTGTATTGCCTACTCATCAAAATAGCCCACTGGTGTTGAGCCTGTAACCCGACCCAACGTGACGGGGGTGCAAGCACTTACTAGACTGGTTTTGCTATCAGCAATCTAGATAGGACAGCAGCAGAACCTGATGTCCCTTTCCAAGGTGGACACTGTAGGGTAAAAACCAATGACAGCTGGGAAGAAGGAAAAGTAATAGCTGAAGTGAAAGGAATGAACACCTGAATTGTGAAGGGGGACGAGGCCAAGATGATAGCACCTTGAGAGAGGCTTACAGGGAGGGAAGCCTACTGTAACTTCTCTCAGGTACATGTTACCAGAGGACAGAAAAGGCAAAGAAGAAATAAATTTTTGGAAAAGCTAACAAAATCAGCTGGACAACTGAGACAGACGTGAATGGCTGGTGCTTGAGTACTTGACTCTTAAGGCTCTGCCCTATTGGAGGACTAATTGTTAATGGCTGGTTTGGGCTGGGAACATAGCTGGTCCAGTCTGATTCTGACTCATAGGAACACTGAAGGTCCAAGTAGAACTGCCCCTGTGGGTTCTGAGATGGAAACTCTTTATGAGAGTAGAATGCCTCATTTTTCTCCTGAGGAACAGCCAGTGGTTTCAAACTGCTGACCTGTGGTTAGCAGTTCAACACATACACCACTATGCTGCCAGGGCTCATGGTTCCTCTTTCAAGTATGAAAGGGTCAGTGAATAGTAAATCCAGGGGGTGAGCTTGTGATATAATGAATTATTTAACATGGTCCTTCTAACGCTAGTAATCTATGTTGTGATGCATTGTCAATCCTTTCTTCTGTTTCTCTGGTTATGGTGTCAGTTTGGAGTGAATTGTCCATTCTTTTAGTGAGGTAGATCGGGTGGAATGTATCTTGATTTGCTGCTTTATCAAGCATGTATTAACCCACTATCTTTCGTTTTCTTGGGGCATAGTGTCTGCATCTGATAGATAGGTCTGCTCTGTCTCAGTTCTCTCTCTTGGTCCAAACCCTGCATCTGCCTTCATCTGACCTCTGATCCTAGGGACTCACCTGATTTTCCAGCTGGCACAACTTTGTGCTTCAAAAGACAGGAACGAAAGAAAAGACCAATGTGGATGACAAGAGAGACTCTTAATCTTGCTCATAATTGTAGTTAAAGCTCACGGAAGAGAGGATGAAGTCAAAGACCTGAATAGAAATTTTCAAATGGAAGCTCAAGAAGACAAATCTAAATCCTAGAATGAGACAGGCAAAGACCTCAAAAGGGAAGGACACACTCAGCAGATCTTAAACTGAGAGAACCCAAGGAAAACTTCAAGCTTCAAGTTGAAATATTGGAAGATTCAAAGAGGCAAAACATTGAATTATACAGGAAACATCAAAGGAAGATGGAAAGAGTACAGAGTCACTGCATCACAAAGAACTAGTCGAAACCCCACCCTTTCAGGAGGGAACACATGTTCAAGAACCAATGGCCCCAAAGGAAGAATTTAAAGCTGCACTGAAAGCACTAGGCAAAAACAAGACTCCAGGCATTGATGGGACACCAGTTAAAATGTTTCCACAAGCTGATGAAGCACTGGAAGCACTCACTCATCTGCCAGGAAATTTGGAAAGAAGCCTGGACTTGGCCAATTGACTGGAAGAGATCCTTATTTGTACCTATTCCAAAGAAAGGTGACCCAACAGAATGCTCAAACTATAAAACAACATCACTGATATCACAATCCAGGAGGATTTTTCTGAAGATACTCCCACAGTGGTTGTAGCAGTACATTGACAGGGCCCGTGGTTCAAGCTGGATTCAGAAGAGGACGTGGAACAAGGGATGTCATTGCTGATGATAGATGACTCTCAGCTCAAAGCAGACACTACCACGAAGAGGTTTGTTTGTGTTTTATGCCAAGGCATTCAACTGTGTGGATCACAACCTTGAAAAGAATGGGAATTCCAAACACTTTCTTTTCGCTCATGTAGAACCTTTACAGTGATCAAGAGGTAGCTGTGGGAACAAAACAAGGGAATGCCGCATGGTTTAAAATCAGGAGAGATGTGCGTCAGGATCAGATCCTCTCATTATATTTATGAAACGTGCATGCTTAGCAAATCATCAGAGAAGCTGTCTTATAGGAAGAAGAATGTGGCATCACGATCGGAAGAAAATATATTAGCAACCTGCGATATGCAGATGACACCATCCTGCTTGCTGAAAGTGAGGGGGACTTGAGGGATGCTTGCTGAGGAAGATCAAGGATTTTAGTACGAGTTACAATTCAATATAAAGAAAACCCAAATCCTCACAACTGGACCAATATGATAAATGGAATAAAGGTTGAAGTTGTCAAGGATTTTCTCTTGCTTGAATTCACAATCAACACTCCAGGAAGCAGCAGTGCAGAGATCAAAAGATAAGTTTCATTAGGTAGATCTGCTAAACAAGACCCTTCAGAGTATTGAGAAGCATGCATGTTACTTTGAGGATTAAAATGAGCCTTACTCAAGCCATAGCATTTTAAATATATATATATATAATGGAATTTTTAACTTGTGTTATCACTCATGTACTGACGTGGAGTCAATTCTGCCATGGTATTTTCAATTGCTTCCTATGTTTGTAAAGAAGACTGAAGAAGAATCCATGTATTTGAATTGTGGTGCTGGAGAAGGACATGGAAAGTACCGTGGACTGCTCAAAGGACAAACTGATTTGTCTGAGAAGTAAGGCTAGAGTGTTCCTTCGAGGCATGGACGGTAATGCTGCGTCTTACAGACTTTGGGCATGCTCTCAGAAGAGACCAGTCCCCGGAGAAGGACATCATGTTTGGTAAAGAGAGGGGCAGCGAAGGAGAGAAAGGCTCTCAAGGAGAAGGACTGGCCCTGTGGCTGCAACAGTGGGCTGAGATGTAGGAACAATGGCAGGCATGGTTCGGGGTCGGGCAGTGCTTTGTGCTGTTGTGCACAAGGTTGCTATGGGTTGGAACTGACTGGACAGCACCTAACAACAACCATCACAACTTAGCGAGTCAGCACCCTGTCTTTGGCCTGCTGATATGTCTGGCAGCTTCTGCAACCACATGAGTGAAGAGAATCCTCCAGGTTGATGCTGGGCCCATGGACTTGGTGGGACTTGACAGCCTCCCAAACCATATCGGCCCTTGTCTTGCTGGTTTGCAAGTTTTGTGATTTGCAGAGCTCTGGAAGGAGAAAGCCTGACTCTGGGAGCTAGTTGCTGGTATTTTAATTGCAAAGTTGTCGGGGGGAAATGCGACTGACTCCTCCCGTAAAGATTTAGGGTCTTAGAAACCCTATATTGGGTAGCTATTATAGGAATGGGCTTGATGGAAGTGGGATCAAAATGGGAGGGAGAGTAGTAAGGGGAGCAGGAAGAATTGATGTCAGAGATAACCGAGTGGTACAGGGATTGGGGAAATTGGACATTTAGGATATATAACTGCCACCAATAGAGATCAGACTTACTCTGAGCCTTCTAAAACAAATTGTTCTTACAGATATCAAAATATCTTTCATCCCAGAATATTCAATAAATGTTTACTGAGTATCCCTCCCATGCCAGATATAATGTAAGCCTTAATTCGAATGCCCAGTTGAATAACAAAGGCTCACACAGCCCTGAACCCTGGACAGGAAAGGCAGATATGTACACTGCTGGTGAGTATGGACTGAAAATGGTCTATAAACAAAATGTCCTATGGACTACAGGCTCATGTACAGATAAAAGATTCATTTTTCCTGGTAACAGTTGGTAAGCTTTCACAGAAGAGCTGAGTCTTGAGCCTTTTCCAGAATGTAGCTTAATGAGTACCCTTTTTGATGTTCACCCTCATGAAGAGATCACTGAGCATCTGCGTGCTACCCCAAAGAGTGGTGGAGAAACCAGAGGGTGCCCAGCAATCAGAAAGAAGAGCATCTGGGGTCTTAAAAGCATTAAAAAAAAATCATTTTATTGGGGGCTCATACAACTCTTATCGCAATCCATACATCCATCCATTGTGTCAAGCACATTTGTTGCCCTTAGCACTCTCAAAACATTTTCTTTCTACTTGAACCCTTACTATCAGCTCCTCATTTTTCCCCTCTCCCCCCACGCTCCCTCCCTCATGAATCCTTGATAATTTATAAATTATTATTATTTTGTCATGTCTTACACTGTCCTACGTCTCCCTTCGCCCACTTTTCTGTAGTCCATCCCCCAGGGAGGGGTTTATATGTAGATCCTTGTGATCACTTCTTCCTTTCTCCCCGACCTTCCCCTTACCCTCCTAGTATCCCTACTCTCATTATTGGTACGGAGGGGTTCATTTGTCCTGAATTCCCTATGTTTCTAGTTCTTATCTGTACCAGTGTTCATCCTCTGGTCTAGACTGATTTGTAAAGGAGAATTGGGATCATGATAGTGGGGGGTGGGGTGGGGTGGGAAGCACTAAGGAGCTAGAGGAAAGTCATATGTTTCATCAAAAACTTTTCTTAAAAGTCCATTTTAATGTAGCAATCTGAGGACAGCATTCATTCTTCACTCTGTGTGCATGAAGGAAGTAAGGACTTCTTTGGAAGGTGGATCTGAAACTTGAGCCACATTAGATCCCTTTTGGTTATGCAGGTTGAATATAAATAATGTAGCCTGGGATTTTGCATGAGATTAAAAAGAAATTCATATATAGTTATATCATTGCTTTCATCGCCTGTTTGGACACCTTTTGATGGTCAACAATATGGAGATATTAATAGGATCAGAGGATCTAGACGCTGGAAAATACGTTAATGATCATGAAATCAGATGTCTTTTTACAGATGTGGAGAAGGAGACCTAGAGCAGATGCTTGATATGTACAAAATCACATAGCTTGAGAGCAATTGAGGCACATTTAAATCTGACTCCTATTCTTAATCCATGCTCAAGGCTACCATTGCCTCATTTATTAATTCACTCATTCAACAAACATTTTTGAGTATGTGCCATATTCCAGGTCCTGTTCCAGATGCTAAAATCAGTGGTAAACAATCATACAAGGCCTTGCCCATATAGCATTTCATTCTAATTGAGGAAGACAGTCAATAAACAATAGATGCAAACTCTGATATTACAAGTTACCAAGCACTTAAGACAAAATAATGTGAGACCGTGTGAGATAGTTAAGGTTTATTGTGGCAACCTGGCCGATAAACACATGTGGGGTTAATTGAAGGGTGGAGTGATCAATGGCTTGGTGAGCCTTGCTTTTCTAGTTCTCAGGTCTCGTGCTCTCTGATGGTCAGACCAGGGTGCAGCTGCCTTAGCCAGTTCCCTGCTTCAGCTGGAAAGGCTCACTTCCTGTGAGACATCCCTGAAGAGAAGCCACGTGGACCTACCCTGATGCAGCCCTGGGTGCTGGAACAGTCACGTGGAGACCCCTGCCAGCGCTGAGATGCTTACATGGCTCACGGATTTGGCTTTCCTCCTGTAGTTGGCATCATTGCATGTGTTTTGTGAGATTGAGGAGGACTTTGTAGATTGGTGTTGGACACATAGGTTAATGTTGGACTTAGGGGTTTGGGCAGCACTGGGTTGGGATGCTTTCTTAATGTATGCTTACCCTTTATATAAAATTCTCTCATATGCATGATATATATCATATATATGAGTTTCTGTGGATATATATATTGCTGTGGGTTTCGTTTCTTTAGTTATACCCAGACTAGCACGCTGTGTGCACAAGGCAGACCCAGGGTTTACAAAGGGGAGTCATGTCAGGGGCAGGCTATCCAATAAGCAAGGTAAGCATGTGTAAGCCTGTGATTACCCGGTTTACTGAGAAATCTGCCCCTGATGGGATTATAAATTTGAAAAGAGGATTTAATTCTTTACAAAGGCCAGCCATATGTAGGGTCTTTGGTGTAGAGGAAAATGTGAAATCATACTCTATAGATGAATAAATAAGTACAAGTAAGCTCATGCTTATATTCCTTACTCGGCAGTTGTGTTAGTCTGGGTACTTTAGAGGAACAAATCCACAGAAACTCATGTATAAGAGAGTTTTTTATATAAACATTAAGTGCACATCAAGAAAACATCCCAACCGAGTGCTGCCCAAACCCACAAGTCCCTGTGCCATTTATCCCTCCGCCCTTCAATTAACCCCACATGTGTTTATAGGCCAGGTTGGCACAATAAACTAACTATCTTAGTAGTCTAACACTGACTCAAGTTATTTCAAATGGAGTAATTAGGAACAGTTTCTCGGGAAAGATAAATAAGACTTGCCTGACCAGAAGGGATCAGCCATGTGAAGATCTGGGAAACCATGTTTCAAGGAGAGGAGCTATTAACACAAAAGTCCAGAAACTAGAGTAGGCTGACCTGTTTTAGGAAGAAGAGGTAGACTGGTGTGGACCAGTGAGGAAAGGTGAACTAAAGTTGGAAAGTTCAGCAAAGGGCAGACTGTGGCCCATGGGGCTTGGGTCAATAATCGATTTTTCATTCTAAGTTCAAGGAGAAGTCATTCGGACAATTTCAGATTATCAACATGGTCTAATTTGTGATCTAGACTTGATTTGACTCTGTGCTGGACAATGGAGACTGTAAATTAAGAGGCAGTAGTCTAGGCAAGAATGCTGCAGCTCTGTACTAGGGTAGACCGACTCGCCGGGCTGTATTATAGGGATAGAATGGTGGGACGTGCCATTGGCTTTAGCATAGGGGGTGATGACATCTGGAAGCTAAGTTTGCTCGTTTTAAGAAACTAAATGGATGATGTTGCCGCTCATGGTAAGGAAGAAGTGAGTCACCCCACCATACCAAACCATTTTATTGGGAGTTAATACAGATATCACATCATCATTTCAGTTCAATCACATCAAGTAGTATTGTACAAATGCTAGCACAGTTTCAAAACAAGTCTCTTCCTACATGAACTTGATAACAACTTCCCTTTACCCTCCCCCAGTGTATCCCCCCAAGAACCCTCATTCTATCTGCTGCCTCATAGTTTTGGCAATCCTGGGTTTCATATACTGAAAAACATGCAAAAATTTTAATAAGGTTAACCCCAATGAAAAAAAAATACTTAGAAGATAAACCCCAATATGAAACACACACTGTGTTAGACAGGGTTCTCTAGAGAGACAAAACCAGATTGCTAATAATTTTATATATATATTTATACAGATAGATATATAATACAAGAAATGAACAGTTAAGTTATAAAGCAGTACAAATGGCTCAGTGCAACTCACTCCCATGAAAGAGTTGCGAGACACTGGCAATCCTGTAAGTCTTGAGGTCCGCCAGGTAGTCCTCTGTATAGAGACTCAGGCTATCCTAGCACAGGCAGCAAACAGCAAGGCAGGTCACCAGCAGTCATATCATACCAACAGTCAGTCCCCAGTCAAGAGATGTAAATTCCAATGGTGTGGCGAAGCAGGTCTTGAAGGAACCTCAAATTACAGTGACACAGTCCACAGGTTAGGTGTCCCACAGGTAGTGTAGCTTGCAAATTGAGGCACAGAATAAGCAAGGCAGCCGCACACTGGTCCGATGATCAAAGAGCGAGAGACAAGAAAGGCAAAGCTTGCTGAGCCATTTATCTCTCTGCCCTTCAATTAATCCCACATGTGTTTTTCGGCCAGCCTGGCACAATAAACTAACACACACACACACACACACACACGCACACATGCACACGCACTGAAAACCAGACCAGGCCTAACGTGCATTAGAGGGAGGAACAACTGACACAGTTTTAAGCATTCAAGTCAGGTTTATCGTTTTGATCTTCTGTATTCTTCCCTCCAATGCGCTGTTTGGTAACCAGTTTCTTCCCATGCCTCCATACATGAAGAGAGGGAAATCTCCTACTTCCTGTATACATCTCTCACAAATGCAGCCTGGGCTCCCACTGTCGTCCATAGCTTTCTGCAAATCAGAATCTCACAATTTAGGCTCTGATACTTTGGTATTCCCTCCTTTGGCTTTGGATTATATGATGTATAATCCTTCAGTCACTGATGTTAGTGTGCTTCTTCCATGCGTACTTACCTGACACCTTTTCTTAGATGACTGCTTGTTTGGAGACAAGCCTTTAAGACCCCAGACACTATTTTATCTGATAGCCGAGCACCACACTTTGCTGAAGCATCCATTTCTTCTGTGTTAGAAAGTAGCAGCTTTCAGGAGAAAACAAATGAATTAAAAACAATTTAAAAACCCAAGAGTTCTGTTTTGCACGCCACTTTTCAATCTTCTACTCCATGAGATCTGTACCTAAGATCACCAACTGATAATATAAACCTGGAAAGTCTTACAGGCAGAGACTATGTATTGTTGCTGAGCTCCTACACACTGGTACTCTGGTCCCCTTGCCCAAATTTATGAAGCCATGTGAAACAGCCTGACATGTAATAATCACCATTACAGCAAATCACATGAGAAACCATCAAGATGTCCATCTTAGTATTAGAAATTACCAGATCAAACTCTTCTTGGGAATTGTAGAATTGGACTGGAAAAAGCATTCTAAGCAGAGGAGCAATGTGTGCTCCCAAAGTTCAGAGATGGGCAGGGGCACAGTGACCTTGGATAGAGAGACTAGTTGGCACTTATGATACATTTAAATTAAAAGTGATATATCATTGTTTTATTTTGTAAGTGAGAAGTAAATATAAAGAAATAGTAACATATGAACAAGCTGGGAGGAAAGATAAGACCATCTTTCCATCCATCCATATATCTATCCAACAAATATTTATTGAACCCAATCTTGATGCAGAATTGTTCTAGGTGCCAATGGCAGAGGAATGAACAAAACAAAGACACTGATCTTTGCTTGAAAATGTTGTTTGCAACCCAATGGGGCCATGGCAGGGAAAGGATGCCTGCCATGCAGTCATTGCTCTACTCATCAAACTCGCCCAGCTGCCAGTTTCTTCAGTACCAAGGATGTCTTTGCTCATTTTCTTGCATAAATCACCAAGCCTGTATGTACAATGGCAGAAGGAAGGGCAAGCTGAGGTCAGAGAGGAAACAGAGGCCAGATCTTACAGAGACTTGGGAGAACTGTGGATTTTACCCCAAGTGTAACACGCTTTCCAGAACCACAAAGAAGGGGGAGCATAGGGCAAGTCTGTGTTGATCCCCAACCGTACTTCCTTCACATGTGCCTGACTCTACATTGCTAGGCAACACAGCCAATGCAGGTAGGTCAATAAATCAGGTACTTGTATTATTCTCTCTCTCTCTCTCTCCCAAATGACATCTGTCAAGCTTCTGACTTTCTTGGGTTCTTTTCTGGAATCTCACCAGAATTTTTCAGGTGTCCTTTGATACGAGGAGAGAAGTAATCCTATCATTTCTTTCAGATTTGGCGCAGCCTCCTCTATCCCTAATGTATTCCTAGTGGAAAGGCTCCAGGGTGAGGAGAGAGGGATCAAGCGACCTGGTCTAGAGACTGTCCCTGTATCCTTGTAGCTCAGTGGTTCTTCAGCTCTGTGGGTTGGGGAGGAGAGTAATGTTGGGGTGTGGTTCATAAAGAGTTCATTTCCTTTCAATTTCCTTCCTGCTCTGATATTCTTCGAACTCTCATCAGTCAGTCTTCTCCTCCCTCTCAAAGGTTCTGTCCTCTTCCAGCACTGAAATGTATAAGCTGCTGAAAAAAGAGGAATAGGAGATGCGAGGCAGAGAGAGGAACGGAGAGGGGCTGGTCCAGGGAGAAGTATTCGGACCTGGAGTATCCAACAGCCAAGGAGGCCAACACAGTCAGAGCCTTGGGGATGCTTTGTGGGGACTGCTAGGGAAAGCACTAGCTCTCTTTGCACAAGGGGCTCTGACAGGCTAAATTCAAACCAGATGTGCACCAGAGAGAGCACAGCCTATTACAAAGTGTTGTGAAACGGCCCAGGGGAGGTAAATAAGCAAAAACAGGCCAGTTGCTTAGCAGCGTCGACAACAAAACAAGCAGCAGCTCAGCTGGCATCAGATAGGGTAGAGCTTGCTGTCGACAGTGGGGGAAGACAGGACAGAAAATTTCATTCTGATGAGGACCCAGGGGACCAGGCTCCCCAGCATCCTTTCCCTACTCCCTCCAGGTCACCCTTGCTCTCTGGTGGCAGGACCTGCCCAGTCTGGTTCTATCACCTCAGTGACTTTGTATCAGGACTTGAGCTGGTTCGTTCAAGTTTGACCCTCGACTGAGAATTTGCTTGTCCACCCCAGAGATACTAGTTCACAATGTACATTTTAACAAACCCTTGGGTGATTCTTATAAATTCCCAGGTTAGGTTATAAGAGGCACCTGGGGATCTTATTAAAAATGTAAATTTTGATTCAACATATCTGGACTGGACATGCAAATTCTTGCAGGGGATCAAATGGCAATGAACTCATTTGAAATCCTGCTTTTTACCTTGACAGCCTCATGGGGTCAGGCTTCCTAAATAGTGGGGCAATAAGTTGAGGGAGGGCATGTGACTCCGTGTGAACTGTGTTCTAGCTGCCTCTATTGGGGGGAGGGGGAGAGGAAGAGGTGAGGCTATAAAAGTTTGTTAAAGGTCTACTGTTCGGACACATGAGCCTCGTGTCCAATTCTTCATCACTCACCCATTCATTCAGACATCAAGTGCTTCTCAGCTACTTCGTATGTATCAGCCATGGGTAACTGGCTCCAGAGATGTACACACACACACACACACAACAAAACAAAACAGGCACATCTTTGCTCTTAGGGAGCGTAAAACCTATAAGAGGAGATAGACTTTGATGAGGAGTCACATAATCAAAAGCATGATTATAAATCCAGTAGGTATGATTAAGGAAAAGTGGAGGTGGCACAAGACAATGAGAGGGGGGTTAAAAGGGGCACAGTGGAGGCATCTGACTCCCTCTAGCTTCACAAGTGGAAAAGCCAAGCCAATTCCTCAGCCCAGCATTGAGATCCATGAGGTGGTAGTCAGCTATGCCTCCACCCACCAATTGTCTTTATCAATTCAGATGCCATCTGTCCTTCCCAAGGTAATTTGTTGCAATGGCCCCACAGAACTCACAATTTTCATGATTATGTGGTTACTAGGGAAGGTAACAGGTTCCAATTCAAAATCAGAAATACTCAGAATGCAGGTCTCAGCAATGCCCAAAGGCACGCCTCTCCCTGGTCCTTGGCCTCAGCCACATGACTCTATGGTTTCTGCCCCACGTGAGTATGACAAAGCTCCCTGAGCTGTGTTAGTACATCCCCAAAGGGCGCTCTACTGCACCATCATCCTGCCCCCGCAGGTGCTCTGCTCTAACTCCTTACCTCAACAACCTAAGTGCCTGGAGGCACTCCGCACTGCGAGTGAGTGTCCCACCTGAAGGCATTCGACTGTACTTGTTCTGTAACCCAAGCCGCCTACCACTCTGCTGTGTCTGTCTCCTGATCTCAGTGCTGCTGCCATTGTTCCACCAGAGCTCTGGTTCGCAGCCATATGTCCCCTGGAACAAGGAGCTTTGGTGATCAGGGATCACTCACAGCTCTTCTTTCTTGATGGTAGTGAAATTGATCCTCCTGCATCTGAAATAGCTCATTTTATATCTAGCAGAAGGGAAAAATCAGCTAATACCCACATTCAAGTGACATGCATCTTATTTGCACATTTCTAACCAGGCATTTGCCAGGAGTTATAGATTATGACTAGTTGATTAGAAAAATCAACTGAAATAATTCACTCCACTGCAAAAGGATTGACCAAATATACTGCCAGGAAATCCACAAGTCATAGTGACCCTTGATAGGGTGTCTGAGGTATAAATCTTTATGGGAATTGACAGTCTTATCTTTCTCCTGCAGGGTGGCTGGTGAGTTTGAACTGCTGACCTTGCAGTTAGCAGTCCACCAGCTTAACTCACTGTGCCACCTCGGCTCCTTGCAGAGACTGAAGACATTGTTCAATGGATTATCCAAGGAGGGTTCTTTCAAGAAAGCAAGTTGGGATCTACAGAATGAGTACATTCAGAACAACAACAGAAAAAAAAATTTTTTTAATTTAGAAAACCAGAAACCAAATCACTGTGCAAGTTGATTCCAACTTAGACTATAGATCGAGAACTGTTTCCTTGGCTGTAAATATTTACAGAAGTAAATTTCATAATATTCCTCCCAAGGGGCAGCTGACCTTTTGGTTATCAGTGCTCCTGGAGAAGGCAACAATCCAATCCAATACCATCGAATCCATTCAGACTCGGAATGACCCTATGGAGAGCTTTGGAGGCTGTGAATCGTTATGGAAGTGGATGACCTCATCTTCCCCCGACAGAGTTAGCCCGACAGGCGCAGGGGCAACACCTTGGGCTGCTGTCAGAGCAGTTGTTTGAAAGCACCGGCTTCTCTGAGGGGGAAAGACGAGGTTTTCTACTCCAGTAAAGATGTACAGCCTTGGAAGCCCCTGGAGGCAGTTGTACTCCGTCCTATGAGACTAACAAAAAGCCAGTCAAACTCACTGCCATCGAGTTGAGGCCGACTTAGAGTGAATCCACTTGATGGAAGTTGGTTTGGGGGAGTTTCTTCCACAGAGTGGCTGATGGGTTTGAACCACAAGCCTTGCAGTTAGTAGTCCAATGCTTACCCGACAGCGCCACCAGGGGAAAAAACAGGGAAGGGAGTCCTGAGCAGAGGGAACCGTATGTAAGATAGCTTTGAGGCAGGAAAGAGCTTGCTTCTTAAGAAGAAATTATATTTTCTGTAGTACCAATGATGGCAGGTAGCTGAGGAAGCTGGGCCAGAGAGATAGGAATATGGGACTCCACTTCAGGCTTCACAAGGATTACCGTCTGCCGTAGGAGCCTCACAGTCACAGAACAAAGTATTTCCTCATCTGTAAAATGGACACAAGAATACTACTTGCCTCAAAGGGTTGTGGGGATTTAATGAGACAGCAAACGTATTATGGAAAGTGGCTTTCTAAAATTGAGAAGCTCTGTGTAAATCTTCGTGTGATAATGCACAGATGCTGATGAATCAGAAGTTCCACCAGAATGAGTCTTTGTTTTCCCAGGGCTTCACCTGCAACACACCTGTGCACAAATTCAGGGGTAAAGCCTTCCTTTGCAGCCCCCCACTGATCCAGCTGCCTGTCCATACACACCCTGGATATGTTCACAACATTCAGGTTTAGCCCCCATTTATCCTACCATACACACTATCACCTGCAGCCAGAAATCTAAGTTTTCTTCCCATCAATACTCCAAAATTATCAAATTGTGAAATAGTGCGGTGTAATAGTAATAATAATAATAATACAATGAAATAATAACTGTTCACTGTGGGGATTAGCTCAGTGCTTCCCAGATTTCAGTCATTTTCTCCACTTTCATCCTTTTCCCATAGATATATATGTGTACCACCATGTTAGACCAGAGCTGTCTGCTTTAAGATCATTCACTGCAATGAGGTGAGTGACGTATGTTTTAGTTCACTCTCTCCTACCTTCTCGGGTGTCCAATTGCCCTACGCAGGAACATGCTCTTCTGGGAACTTGCTGCTGATATGACATGCCATTGAGGCAGTTCCACCTCATAGCGACCCGTGTGCGACACAAAACATACCTGCCATTCCTGTGCCACCTTCACAAGTGTCCTTCCGTTTGAGCCCATTGTTGCAGCCGGTATCAATGCACCTTGTCGAGTCAGCCTCTGTCTTGCTGCTCTTTTGGTTTCCCACGCATGATGTCCTTCTCCAGGGACCGGTCTCTCCTGACAACACGTCCAAACCATGGGAGAGGCAGCCTTGCCATCCTTGCTTCTATGAATTCTAGCTATGCTTCTTCCAAAAGAGATTTGTTTGTTCTTTTTGGCAGTCCATGGCACTTTCAGTATTCCTCACCAACCCCATAATCCATATACATCGATTCTTCTCCAGTCTCCCTTATTCAATGTCCAACTTTCATATGCAAGTGAGGCGATTGAAAATGCCATGGCTTGGCTCAGGCTCACTTTAGTCCTCAAAATAACATCCTTGCTTTTCAATACTTCAAAGAGATCTTGTGAAGTTGATTTAGTCACTGCAATGGGTCCTTGCACCTTTTGATTTATGATTCCGTGAGCATTGATTGTGGATCCAAGCAAAACAATATCATTGATAACTTAAGTCTTTTCTCTCTTTATCATAATGTTAGCTATTGCTCCAGTAGTGAGGATATTGATCCTCTTTACAGTGAGTTATAATCCATACAGAAGGCTGCAGTCCTTGATCTTCATCAACAAGTGCTTCTAGCCCTCCTCACTTTCAGCAAGCAATTATATGAGGATATGAGCCTGTTGAATTTTCCCTGATTTTAAACCATCCAGTATTCCCTGGCTTTGTCTGCCTCTTAATCCATGTACAGGTTCTTCATGCGGACAATTACGTGTTCCGTGATTCCTGTTCTTCTAAAGGCTATCCACAGTTTGTTATGATATGCACAGTTGAATGCTTTGGCATGTAAATAAATCAATAAAACAAAAATAAACATCTTTCTGGTATTCTCAGTTTTTAGTAAAGATCCATCTGACATCCGCAAGGATATCCCTTGTTCCATGTAATTTTCTGAATCTGGGCTGAACCTCTTGGCAGCCCTCTGTCAAGGTACTGCTATAATTGTTGTTGGGTCATCTTCAACAAAATTTTACTTGCACATGAGAGTAGTCATACTGTTCTACGATTTGTGCATTCTGTTGGGTTTCCTCTCTTTGGAATGGCTACAAATATGGATCTCTTCCAGTCAGCTGGCCAAGTAGTTGTCTTCCAAGGTCCCTGCCATCAGTGCTTCCAGGGCTTCATCAGCTTGTTGAAACATTTTGATTGGTCTTCCATCAATTTGTGGAGTCTATTTTTGGCTAATGGCTTCATTGCAGCTTGAACTTCTTCATTTAATAGGTTTCCCCGTAGAATCTTTCATTATTCCAACTCCAGGCTTAAATTTTGTTTCCATTCTTCCAGTTTTAGATATGGTGAGTATGTTCTTCCATTTTGGTTCTTTAACTCTACATATTTTCACATTTCACTATAACATTTTACTTTGTCTTCTCGAGCTGGTCTTTTAAATAATCTGTTCAGCTCTTTGATTTCACCATTTCTTCCATATGCTTTAGCTGTTCTGTGATTATGAGCAAGCTTCAGATGTCTTCTGACATCCACTTTGATCTTTTCTTTCTTGTCTTTTAAATGACCTTTTGCTATCTTTATATATGATGTTCTTGACATTCTCTCACAGATTATCAGATCTTCTGTCACTTGTACTCAATGCTTCAAGTCTGTTCTTGAAATTCAGATGTGATAGACTTAACGTCATATTTTGGCTCTTATGGATTGGATTTAAACTTCTTCAGCTTCAATCTGATCTTAAATATGAGTAATTGGTGGTCTGCTCACAGTCAGCCCCTGACCTGGGTTAGCTGTTGATATTGAACTTCTCCATAATATCTTTCCACAAATGTAATTGATTTTATTTCTATGTATTCCATCTGGAGAAGTCCCTGTGTACAGTTGCCTTTTTTGTTGTTGAAAAAGCATTTGTGATCAAGAAGTCACTGGGCTGCGAAATTATATCATGTGGTCTCCAGCTTCTTTCCTATCTCTATGACCATGTTTTCCAACTTTTGAATCTCAATTTCCAATAATCATCCATGCATTTTGATTTCATGTTTCAATTCAGGCTGAAGACATTGTCTTCCATTTCTGCATCACTAACTTTAGTGGTTGGTGTAAAAATTTGAATAATAGTTGTATTACATGGATTTCCTTGTGTGTGTGTATAGATGGTACCTTATGAAAGACAGCATTGTACTTCAAGATATATCTTGAAATCTCCTTTTTGACAGTGATGGGACACCATTTCTTTTCAATCGACATTTTCAGCACAATGAACTATGTGATTGTCTGATTCAAAATGGCAAATAGCAATCAGTTTCTGCTCAGTAACACCTATTGATCTTTGTGCATTTCATTTCATGTTTTACAATTTCCAGTTTTCCTAGATTCATATTTTGTACATTCAAAATTTTGATATTAGTTTCTGTTTTCAGTTGTTTCTTTCCTATTTTGAGCTGTGTCTCATCCATAGATGAAGACTTTACTTCCACAAGCTTTATTCGATCCACATCATGATGGTCAACTCTACTTTGAGAAGGCTCTTCCTCAAGCAGCTTGAGTGCCCTCGAATCCGAGGGACTCATCACCTAGTATTATCACTGACGATGTTCTGCTTCTATTCATGAGATTTTCAGTAACTGACAGTGTTTTGATGCTATACAAAAAGTTTTCCGTGGTGGCAAATCCCTCTGAAGTGACTCGTTGATTCCTTCTTCGAAGTCTGGTCTTAGTCTGAAAGCTCTGCTGAAACCTGTTTACTTTGAATCACCCTGCTACTGTTTGAAACACTAGTGACATAGCTTCCAGCATCACAGCAACACACAAACCACTACAGTACGAGACACTGAGGGACAAATAGTGGTCAAGGTATTTAGCCAGAAAAAAATTCAGAGGCCAATAGTCATGTGTTTGGTCCTGGTGCCAAGCACATTCCGATGTGGAGGTTTAAACATCATTGGGAGTTGCCTCTCGGCGTGAGTTGGGATGGTGGGAAAAAGGAAAGGAAAGCTCTTAGCTTAACTCCTTCAGAATATTAGGGCAGTACTGACTCGATGGCGCCTAGCAACAACAGGTTCAGGGGACACACTTCAGCGACAATGTTTTACCCGTGTTCATCTAGATTCAACACCATATTTTCATTGGTGTGTGAGGATTTTCTTGCCCATAATTCTATGGAACCGATTGCTGGGCTTGTCATCCTTAACAGTGCTGGCTGGGTTCCAACCACTAAACTTTCCATTAGAAGCGATGAGCAGAGTTGGCATATTAAGGTATTAGAACTTGTGTTGTTTGTTTATCAAATGATTGTGTTAGAAATATATGGGCTAGCTCGATGATTATACAATCTTTGCATGAATAAAATCTTGGAATCTAATATGTTTTACATTCTTCAGTTTTAGAAATGGCAGCTAAAGCTTGACCAAATACTTCTGAATGAATCTAGCCGTTAATTCTGCGCATTCTGATGATCTGCTATCTAGGGCTGTCAGGAGGATAAGCTTAGGAGATCTCCAATTGCATAGAGCACAAGGATGCTCAGTCCTGGACTCTGAACTCATCACTGTGTGTGTACATGTGGTTCATACAGGAGTCACACAGAGCCCATGCTCAGAAGGGCTCTGCACTTGGGGTTCACTAGTCTTTGGTTTTCTTCTTGAACTTGTTAATGGCTTTATCTTGAACTTGCAATTTTTAAGTGAAGTCCAGCAGGACAATGACCTCAGTGCTCCTTCTGTTCCTGCTCTCTGGCTTCCTGAGTTCTTCCCAGTGTCTTCTTCCAAGCCTTTGATCACTACCATTCTCCTATCCAAGAGGGATCTGGATCCAGGCCTAGGTATGGGCAGGGCAAGTTTCTCACAACATCTTGAGACAAGGCATGAAAGTATCTGTTCCCAGTCTTGGCTGGGCAGTACCACAGTATCTGTGGTGGTGGCCAGCCTCTTGTCTGCTTCTGGTCCGGGTACCATGCACCTTCTGATGTGGAGGGTTAAAAATCCTAAAGAGTTGCCTCTCTGCATGAATTGGAATGAAGAGGAGAAGGAAAGGAAGGTCCTTCGCTTAACTCCTTCAAAGTGTGCTCAGAAGGACATGGTGTTATCAACCCGGTGGTTAGCAGGAGGGAAACCAGGCAACTGTCAGGCGAGAGCACGGAGTGTGTGAGAATAAAGCAGGGCTTGCCCTACTATCGCCTCATCTGGGCGGGCTCCATCAACTGGCTCCATGCCTTGGGGAAGAGAGAGTGGGGAGGGGAGAAAGGTCCACTTTTCAGCCTTCCAGTTTTCTTGAGTCTGGCTTGTGTTTATTTCTCATGGACATGTTGAGGCACCCCTGGGAACAAGCCATGAAATATGAATTTTTACTTTGGCAATTCTGTATACAAGTTAAATATTCTGGTATGTGCATGTAAGATGGGATAGATGAATGGCAGACAATTATGCGTTATTTCTTCTTTAGTTATAGTAACTGTAAAACTGGCATCAGGGGCACCACCTGACCTCCTCAAGTGAGGAGGAGGAGGGTCACCACCTGCAGGAGCATGAGGCCCATTCCTTTGAGGTCGGACTTGTCCCTCCGCTCCAAACTTGGTTGGATATTTTTTAACCAACTGTATCCTGTGCTTGCCTCCCTGATGTCCAAGACAGCCCACCCCTCCAGCCCCATGGTTTCTGCCTTACTCAGGCAAACCAAAGTTCTTTTAGCTCTGCCAATAAATAGCCAAAGAAATGCCATTTTAACACTAAGCTTCTGTCTGAAGGTGCTCAACCTTAAGTCTGTAGGTTGGCAAAATTATCTCCCTCCAATTTAAGTGTCCTGATACAACCCACTCCATCAGAAAGCCTCTTGGCTGAAGCATTCAGTTTTCTTGCTCCATGGATCTAGGAGGTTCGGTGTAGATATCTTCTTTCCATTCCTGGCTCTTCTTTCTTGCTGAGCATGAGATTCCTCTTTCTCCCTCTGAGATGGCTCCTTTTAAGATTAGTAGAGTGGCAAAATGAACAAATTCCTTATGTTAAGGTTTCAGATACCCTGTTTTTCATGATCCCAGTATACAAGGGTACCATGTACCTCATTTACATCATCAGCAAACTGTCTAGTTCCTTTAGTGAGCCCCATCACCTGACATGTGCAGAATTTTACCCCATGCCTTGATGGAGTGATGAAGATGATGCTCAAAGGCTGTAGTAAGGAATTCACAGCAGCACGGTGACATGAGATGTGTTGTTAACTGCCATAAGATTGTCACTATCCAATCTTACTATCTATATGCTTCTGTTGGAAGGCACTTTATTTAATACATAGTGTTGCATCATTAACAATAAACTCCTGGCCAACCACACTACACGTCTTTCTTGAAGAAAGCTTATCTAACATTTCAGGCACATCAGACTTGGACTCAGAATCTCGAGACAATGCTTTAGTGTTTTTCGTGAGGCCACTGTAAAAGCAAAATTACCAGTAAAATTTTTTTAAATGAGAGAAAATATGGCCCTAAATGGATAATGTGTGGAATCAGTACCTGGACCAAAAAGTAACTGTCTAGAAAGAAGAGAGCATTATGTGGTTGAAAATCAGAAAATATGTGCATCATGGCTGTATCTTTTCACCATACATGTTCAACCTATGTGCTGAGCTTATGATCTGAGAAATCGAACTGTATGAAGAAGAACTCCAATAGCATCAGGATCAGAAGAAGACTCATTATAAACCTGTGACGTGTAGATGACACAGCCTTACTTGCTGAAAGCCATGAGGATTTGAAGGACTGACTAATGAAGATAAAAATTACAGCTTTCAGTATGAATTACACTTCAACCTAAAGAAAATAAAAATCCTTACAAATAGACCAATAAATTATATCATGGTAAATAAAAGATGGAAATAATATATATAGTACCCTATTCCTTTTGAACTATTGCCTTTGGGCCTATGTACAGATTCCACACATAGTGTACAACCTTCCAGAAGACATGACCCAATAGGTTGGGCTGATAGCATGTCCTCCTGAACTTCCTGAGACACTTTCTCCATCACTGGGGTCCTCTGGAAGCTGATAGTCAGCATGTGCGTCAGCGCGGTGTTCCTGTGGGTGGAATGTGTTGCTTCATGGACCCAAAAGGCCATGCTGCCCTGTACTTTAGGTGTCCTTTGGGGAGCAAGTGCCCATGGCAGTGGAGACTGGCTGAATGTCTGTTTGGTGACAAGATGAGCAGCATTACCCTAAATAGATTATTTCTCCTAAATAAATTATTTCTGTATTATCATTGACCTGTTTTTTTTTCTCCAAGCCTCATTATGTTGTCCTCCATCAATTGTGTGAGCTGGGCATGGAGTCACTTAGCACCTACCGTGGCTCCGTATGCATTTCTAAAATGCATGAAGGGAGACCCTGGGTGGCACAAAGAGCTATGTGTGCTTGGCTGCTCATCAAAAGGTTGGTGGTTCAAACTCACCTATGATTCAGAAGTGGGCGACGGTGGCAGTTCTATTCCGTCGGAGGGGGTTGCTGTGGATTGAAACCAACACTATGGCTTATAATAACAACAATGTTCATTTAATCACTTTTCATTTGAATATCATTAATTCAATAAGAAGCCGTTCCTCGGTGGGGCGCGCATCGCTTTGTGAGCACAGAAACTGATTTCCTTTTCTTCCTTAGCACACAGTGGACCACGTTTCCCAGCCTCCATTTAAAATCTGTGATCCACTGGACTGAGCTCTGGCTCCAGAACTGGGGACAAAAGTGATAACCACCGAGGAAGCCTATACCAACGTCCCACAGTAGTACCTATTCTCCCTTCAGTTGTTAACTGGAGTCACCTGGACAAGGGCAGTGTCGCAGGATGGGAGGATCCCGAGTTCCTGGATTTTGAATCATCGTACAGAACATTCAAAAACACCCCAAAACGCAAACGCACTGCTGCCAAGTCAATGCTGATAGCAATCCTATAGACAGGGTAGAACTGCTCCTGTGAGTTGCTAAGACTGTAAACCTTTACAGGAGTAAAAAAAAAAAAACCCTCATCTTTCTTCTGTACAGAACACAGTCTCTCCATATTCCACAAGCCGAAAAATAAACTTTTATAATGTGAAAGCATGGATAGTTTGTGCTTGTTTGTTAAAGATGCTAACCCGCCATGACAAATACACTATGTGCAAACAAGAATCCTGATTAGTCTTGGTCTCCTTCGGTTATTGGATTTTGTTTGGTTCCTTTCTTATGGTCTCACTTCACTGCATACTCTTTAAAATTGAGGTTTAGAATCTAAAATGTATTTTTCCTTCACTTTACACAGGGTATGCCCACAGTTTAATTAGAGTTAGGGAAAAACTCAGTGCCTTCAACTAGAATGTCAACTCACACTGACCTGATAGGTAGGGTAGAACTGCCCGTGTGGGCTTCAGAGCCTGTCACTCTTTATGCCAGGAGAAACCCCCCACTTTCTCCCTCAGACCAGGTGGGGCTATCAGACTGCTGACTTTGTCAGTTGTAGCTGAACGGGTAACTTTTATACCACCAGCACTCTTTAAAAATACCTAGTTCGACAGAAGATATTGGTGCTACAGCACAGTGTGCTGAAGAAATTAGATGGTGCCTGCCTATCAGATAAAACATCATCTGGTATCTGAACAGCTTGTATCCAAAAAAGCCGCCATCTTAGTGAGATGCCAACTGAGGCCACATGGAAAAAAGCACAACATCAATGACAGAAGGATTGGAATTCATATAACCCAAAGCCAAAGGCAGGAAGGGTATCAGACGTAAATTGTGAGAATTTGGTTTGCAGAAGGCTCTGGGTGACAGTGGAGCCTAGGTGCATTCGTGAGATCTACGTGGGACGTAAGCCTGCGGGGATTTCCCTCTACCCATCACAGGGGATGAGAAGGAACTGGTTACCAAGCAGAATGTATCAGAGAGGTGGCTCCCGAAGGTCAAACTGAGGAACCCGTTGTGAAAGGTTACAACCCTGTCAGTAGATCCCCCTCTGCTGTATGTTAGGTCTGATCTGGTTTTAGCATCTTCTCTATTTTTGCTTGTTTATATTGGGGTTTAAAGAAGATGCATTTTGTCATTTGGGGTGATCTTCTTGAACTTTTGTTATGTTTGTTTTTCAGTTTATTTGAAAACCAGGCATGAATAACCTACAGGCACAGCAAATAGAATAAAGTTTTCTGGAGTGTACAGTGAGGGGTGTACATCAAAGGGAGCTGATGTCAAGGAGTTCAAGAAGGAAAGGGGTGTTGTGAAACTGAATGGGGTAGTAATTGTACAATACTGCTTGATGTGATTGAATAATGGAATGATATGGTATCTGTATTAACGCTCAATAAAATGGTTTTGAAAAAAAAAACCTTAGTTCAATTCTCCTTTTTCTAGTTACCTCTTTATCAGCACGTATTTCACAAAAAGAAACTAAAGTTTGGGGAAAGCCAGTTTTTTGAAGCTAAATAATTATTCAGTATCGCTAATATCAATTTTTTCACATTCGCTGATTAAGGAAATAAAACTGGTAGAAAGCTGTTCATTTTCTCTCACGGTTTCTCAGTAAAAGGAACTTTATTTGTTATCTATTGTTGTGTAAGAAGTTATCCCAAAACTTAGTGACGGGAAACTACAAACATTAATGATCTTCAGTCTGTGGTCAGGAGTCTGTGTAGGCCATAGTTAAGGGTCTCTAAGTAGAAATGTGTCATTGGGTTACAAACTGTCAGGTGAGGGTGCAGTCTCACCTGAGGGTCTGACTAGAGTGTCGGGGGGGAGGGTAATTCCGTGCCAAGCCCACTCGTGTCATGGTTGGATAGGCCTCCTTCCCAAGTCCTGTGAACCGTTCTCTACAGCAGCTCTCTTCCCCAGTGTAGAGATCCAAGAGAAAGGACCCAAGCTGGCCACCACATGAGTTCCACAAAGACCTTTCTCTGATCCCCAAGGTGCATCTGACCCAAGTGATGATTCTCCCAACCGCCTCATCTACATGTGAAATCTGGATCATGGAAAACGAAGCCAAAATAAGAAGAAGAGCTGTGTTTTCACTGCGGCGTTGCCAAAGAATATTGACTACATTGTGGACTGCCGAGAGAAGGAGCAAAGCTGCCTTAGAAGAGTGTAACCAGAAGCTTCTTCGAATCAAGGCCGTTGAGACTTAGTTACTTGTTTGGGGACTACTGATGGCTAGAAAAGGACATCATGTTAGACAAGCGAGGGCCAGTGAAAAGGAGAGACACTCACATGAAATCGTTTGCAGCAGTGGCCTCAGGCATCCCAACAATCATAAGAAGAGCCGGGCAGAGTTTCACTCCATTCTGCTGTACCTCAGAGAGCTGTGGGTCAGAGTCCACGCAATGGCAATGAACACAATGACTAGCTTTGAAGTGACATCCTATTAATTCTGACATTAAAGGGCGGGGATCCTTGCGGTCACAGGAATGTGTTGCAATTTTTCAAGGAGACTTAACCAAGGACAATTGGACTTGCTCTAGTTCTTTCTGCCCCCAAATTTCCTCCTATTTTTGTCTCCAAACCTAGCCAGATACATCAGTCCAGGGTGCATTTGGGGACAAAAACCACATGATTCATTTGAAGAGAATACAATAAAATGTGTGGAAGCTGGAACCAGTGTAAAGCAAAAACCTGTCAGAGAAAAAAAATCAACTAGAAAGCCAAACATGACTGCCATCAAGTTGATTCCAGCTCGCACAGCCTAGAGGACAGAGCAGAACTGCCCTTGTGGGTTTCTGAGACTATATCTCTGCCTGTGGGCAGAACGCATCATTGTCACTGAAGAGCGGTGATGGCAAAGTGGGGATGTCGCCTAGTCAGCATCAGAGGACTTTCAAGACCAAAGAAGGCAGTGCCACTGAGTTCTGGTCTTCATGAGCCTCACCATGTAAAGATTGTGAAAACCAAGATAGCCAGTCATTGTTGTTAAGTGGATTACAACGTATAGGTCCCTATAGCATCACAAAGGATCGTCCCATCAAGTTTCCAAGGCTGAAAATGTGCACAGAAGCAGATGAACTCGTCTTTCTCCTACCAATCAGCTGGTGGGTACTAACCCCTGACCAAACACTTCTACCACTGAGCCACCAGGGATTCTTTACAGGCTTGTTTTCTAGGTATTAAAGAATTCAACTATAAAAGGAGTACCAGGGGTTAGTTATCTCAAAAAAGCAGTTTCCAATCCTAGTACTGGGAAACGAAGAAAGAAGTTAGAATTATCAAAATTTAGGAACCTGAAGGAAGGGCCCCTTAAGGCTTGAAGCAGACCACTAAAAAGAACTGTCTCTCGGCTTGTCTGGTGCAGGGGTCTCTGAGGGTGGAGGAGGAGCTCTGTGGAAGAAGACCCCTAACATTATATGGGGATATGTCTCTGGGGCTGGGTCTCTGAGGGCTTGCAATGCTTCTGGTTTTGCAAGTACTAGAAAAGCTGCAAAATGGATTCCCCTGGATGGCCATGCTGGTGGTAAGGGGAAGAAGCCAGGCCACCATGACACTGGTGGGAACAGGAAACACACAGTGGTATCAAATCATTCATCTTCCAGCAGTCTCACACATCATGTACTTTTCTGTCAGTCAGCTCTACTTTGGTGACATGCATTTGCTGGGAGGCTGGGTCTCCCAGGGTGGACAAGGGTTAACAGAGCTTTGAGACTGAGGCAGGTTAGGAAAAAACAAAAGACAAACTAGTTCTGAAAAGCTGGCCACTGGAGAGCTTATATTAAGCGTGACAAAGGGCTTGTGCTAGTGCCTCCAGGTGAGTCCCTCAGGTTGGAAGGCAATGTCCCCCACCAAGGACAGCTGATCTCCACAACATGCATGGAACAAAGCCTCCAGACCTTCATCTGCGAATGGGGTAGGACTCAAAATGAGAAGGCACAGCTGCAAACAGCCATTAATCATTGGAAGGTGGAATGTAAATAGAGGATCAGAGAAAAAGTGGAAGGGCCTCCATGAGCTGGATGACACGGGGGCGGGGGGGGGGGGGGGGAGGCTGCAACAATGGACTCAAACACAACTGGGAGGATGGCTAACACCAGGCACCAGGGGAGAGCCTTTCGGTAGTCTGCAGGGCTACTATGAATTTGAATTGACTCAGGCAATAACAATAGCCACAACTGGTTTGCCAGAGTAGTTATCCAGGGTATCTTCAGCATCCCCTTACCCATCCATCCCACCCCACCCAACACACACACCTTGGCAGAACTTCAAAGGAAATTTCTAGAGTTTCTACAGAGAGAACAAAAAGAGTGGGCATCAAACTGTGACAATATCTTCATAATTCCCAACACTGCTAATAATTTGGGGTTCTTTAATTTCCTTAAACACCCCCCTCTAATAATAATCTGTACATTTGTGCTTTTTATTTATTTATTTTATCATTTTATTATGAGCTCATACAACTCTTACCACAATCCATGCATACATTAATTGTGTAAAACACATCTGTACATTCATTGCCCTCATCATTCTCAAAACATTTGCTCTCCACCCAAGCCCCTGGCATCAGCTCCTCATTTTTCCCTTCCCTCCCCACGACTCCCTCCCTCATGAGCCCTTTATAACTTATAAATTATTATTTTGTCCTCTCTTGCCCTGTCCGACGTCTCCCTTCACCCACTTTTCTGTTGTCCATCCCCCAGGGAGGAGGTCACATGTAGATCCTTGTAACCGGTTCTCCCTTTCCAACCCACTCTCCCTCTACCCTCCCAGTATCACCATTCACACCACTGTTCCTGAAGGGATCATGCATCCCAGATTCCCTGTGTTTCCAGTACCTATCTGTACCAGCGTACATCCTCTGGTCTAGCCAGACTTGCAAGGTAGAATTCGGATCATGATAATGGGGAGGGGGTGGGGAAGCATTTAGGAACTAGAGGAAAGTTGTATTTTTCATCATTGCTACATTGCACCTTGACTGGCTCATCTCCTCACCTAGACCCCTCTGCAAAGGGATCTACAGTGACCTACAAATGGGCTTTGGGTCTCCACTCTACACTGCCCGCCTCATTCACTATGGTAAGATTTTTTTGTTGTTCAGATGATGCCTTATACCTGATCCCTTCGAAACTTCATGATCACACAGGCTAGTGTGCTTCATCCATGTGGGCTTTGTTGCTTCTGAGCTAGATGGCCGCTTGCTTACCTTCAAGTCTTTAAGACCCCAGACGCTATACCTTTTGATAGCCAGGCACCATCAGCTTTCTTCGCCACATTTGCTTATGCACCCATTTGTCTTCAGCGATTGTATCATGGAAGTGTGCACCCAATGATATGGTTTTTTGTTCTATCATTTTCCTACACCTATTATCTCATTTAATCTTGTGAGGTAGGGATTCTTCTTTCCCTAGCAAAGACAACCATGCCCATAAAGACCAAGCACTTCCTGAGTGATGTACAGTAGAGAAAGGTAGTCTTTGGATTCACCCTGAGATCCCAAGTTCAGGGTCTTTTTCACTCAACGTCACTGTATTCTCAAAATTTTGTCCATGAAGGACATGAATCAATGAGCAAGTCCTCAATTAACCAGAAATTAAATTAATGCAAACTTAGTTAGCAATTGTTTTAATTTTCTTAGAATTTATTTAAGCTTCTAAGGCTTTCACTCATTCAACAAATTCTCCATGAGAACATTGCATGCTGCCAACTCCCGGGACATACAGCCTTAAATGGAATAGAGCCTACCCTCAGGGATCTTCTAGACAAATGTGGCCAAAAAAAACCCTCCAAAATTACATAAAAGTGAGTAAAAGTGTTACTGTCACAGTGGTATCAGAAGGTAAGGAGAAGCCAAAGAAGGATTTGAGGAGGATGTGATTGGCACACTACATCTAAAGAATTCACCAAGAGAGTAATAAGAGAGTCCACAGACTGGGAAAACATCTTTAGCAATGACACATCAGACAAAGGTCTTATTACTAAAATCTACAATACTCTGCTAGCTTCCAAAAAGAAAAAAACCAATAGCCCACTTGAAAGGTGGGCAAAGGACTTGAACAGAAATTTTACAGGGACAGAAATCCGAATGACCAACAAACATATGAGAAAATGTTCCCGATCTTTAGCCATAAGAGAAATGCAAATAAAAACAACAATGAGGTACCACCTGACACCCTCAAAGGTAGCCCAATTCAAAAAATCAGAAAGCAACAAGTGTTGGAGGGGCTGTGGGGAGACAGGAACTCTCATCCACTGCTGGTGGGACTGTAAGTATGTACAGCCACTATGGAAATCAATCTGGCGATACCTAAAACAGATGGAAATAGAGTTACCATATGACCCAGCAATCCCCCTACTGGGCATATACCCAGAAGAGGCAAGAAACAAACCAAGACCAGACATTTGTGCTCCAATGTTCATTGCGGCACAGTTCACAATTGCAAGGAGCTGGAAGCAACCCAAATTTCCATCACCTGACGATTGGATTAAAAAACTGTGGTAGATACATACAATGGAGTACTACGCATCACTCAAAAGCAGTGATGAACGTATGAGGCACATAGCGGCATGGGAAGAACTGGAGGAAATCATGCTAAGCGAGGTAAGTCAGGCACAAAAGGACAAGTACAACATGAGCCCGCTGAGGTAAGAATTAAAAAATTTTTAAAAAGCAAAAGTGGCATAGGGGAAAAAGCTACTGTATACAAACCTTTTAGGGGTGAAGACTGTGTAGTATGGAAGAGACCAGACCAAAACCAGGGATGTACATGGTAGACAATGGTGGAGGAGGGGGGGGGAAAGGAAAACAAAGGGATGAATACAAGGAAGAAAAGGGTAGTGGGGCCATGGGGCATTAATCCACCCAAGGAGAGGGTATTGTTTATATCTCCACAGGGAAAGTGGGACCAGACTTCAACCCAGTGCCGCAAGGTGTGAATGCAATATCCCGGCGTGGAGTAGGGAACCATTGGAGAGGTCTGGGAGGCTGGCCCCAGCACCATAAATTAAGTGGATTCCTGCCCCTCCCCCGAAAAGAATTTGTTCCAAAGGACATGGACTCTGCAGCTCTGGGAGATGAACATATCTGATCAGAGCACACGGGAGAAGATGAAGGGGCAGGAGGAGAGACTGGAGCACAGCCTGGCCCACCAGGCCGTGATGATGATGTTCCTGAGTAGAACAGCCAGTCCACAGAGAGAACTACATGGCTGGCCCCACTATGAGAAATGATGCCAATCAGTGACTAAGGGCGATACAGGGGACTGCACTGGAGACACAGTGTGGGAATTGCACCTGACCTGATTCCACCACACCGAGGCAAAGCACTGGGGGAGTGCAGAGGAACAGCAAGGGAATGGAGTGGCAAGGTCGTCAGGGAATGCTGAGGGTGGACTTTGGGGCCAGGGCATGGTGCCCCAACAGACTGGATTGGAAAACGCTCCTAAGTGCCAGCAAATGATCCCTGAACTAACTACAAGCTTTTCTCTTGTGAACTGTTTTGTTCTGCTCTTTTTCAGTGGTTTGTTTTTGTTGTTTTGTTGTCTGGTTGTATACTGTTGCTTTGTTTTCCTCTGTCTTGTTTTTGTGCATGTTAGTGTCTCCACAGGTCTGTCTGAATAGGACAGGCTGGATGAACTATCTGGAGGAAAAACAACGGGATCGACAGTTCCGGGGGGACTTGGGGTGGGGGGGTAGGGGGGGGTAAGGAAGTGGTGTTAACAAACACAGGGACAAGGGAAAAACATGGGACCCCAAATGGTAGAGAGGGGGGAGTGGCAGGCCTGGTGGGAAATGATCAAGGGTAAGGTTGCTTAGAGAAGAGGTATACTCTAGCCCAGGTGGCGACGAAGCATGGTAGTAGGGCAGGAGGAAAGTCAAGGGAGATGGAGGAAAGAGCTAGGAGTCAAAGGGCATTTATGGAGGTCTAGACAAAGACATGTACATGCAAATATATATAGGAGGATGGGGAAATAGATCTATGTGTCTATATTTATAGGTTAAGTATTAAGGAGGCGGAAGGATCTTGGGCCTCTACTCAAACACTCCCTCAATGCATGAATACTTTCTTTTACTAAATTGGAACTCTATGATGCTCACTCTCCCGACACAACTGCTGGAGCCAAAGTGGGTGAACAAGTAAATGTGGTGAAGAAAGGTGATGGTGCCCAGCTATCAAAAGAGATAGTGACTGGGGTCTTAAAGGCTTGAAGATAAACAAGCGGTCATCTAGCTCAGAAGCAACAAAGTCCACATGGAAGAACACACCAACCTGTGTGATCGAGTGGTCCCGAAGGGATCAGTTACCAGGCATCAAAGAACAAAAAATCATATCATTGACTGCACACCTCCATGATAGGATCGCTGAAGACAAATGGGTGCATAAGCAAATGTGGTGAAGAAAGCTGATGGTGCCCGGCTATCAAAAGAGATAGTGTCTGGGGTCTTAAAGGCTTGAAGGTGAACAAGCGGCCATCTAGCTCAGAAGCAAAAAAGCCCACATGGAAGAAGCACACCGGCCAGTGCAATCACGAGGTGCCAAGGGACCAGGTATAAGGCATCATGCAAAAAAAAGATATATGTGTGTATGTATATATATGTATATATATATATATGTAAATATATACACCATATTAAATGAAGGGGGAAGTGCAGAGTGGAGACCCAATGCCCAAGTGTCGGCCAATGGAGATCCCCTCATAGAGGGGTTTAGGAGAGGAGATGGGTTAATTAGGGTGCGAGGTAGTACCGATGAAGAACACAGCTTTCCCCCAGATCCTGGATGCTTCCTCCCCCCAACTACCATGATCCGAATTCTACCTTTCAGGGCTGGATAGAGCAGAGGCTGTACACTGGTACATATGAGGGCTGGAGGTACAGGGAATCCAGGGTGGATGATATCTTCAGGACCAAGGGTGTGAGGGACGATGCTGGGAGAGTGGAGGGTGAGTGGGTTGGAAAGGGGGAACTGATTACAAGAATCCACATGTGACCTCTTCCCTGGGAGAGGGACAGCAGAAAAGGGGGGTGGAGACTCCGGATAGGGCAAGATATGACAAAATAACGATGTATAAATTACCAAGGGCACATGAGGGAGGGGGGAAAGGGGAGGGAGAGGAAATAAAAAGAGGACCTGATGCAAAGGGCTTAAGTGGAGAGCAAATGCTTTGGGAATGATTGGGGCAGGGAATGTATGGATGTGCTTTATACAATTGATGTATGTATATGTATGGATTGCGATAAGAGTTGTATGAGTCCCTAATAAAATGTAAAAAAAGAAAAGAGGAGGAAAAAATGATTGGGGCAGGGACTGTACAGATGTGCTTTATACAATTGATGTATGTATATGTATGGATTGTGATAAGAGTTGTATGAGCCCCAATAAATTGTTTTTTTAAAAAAAGACTAAGAAAGAGCACAGCTGCCTATTTGGGTTGCAGAGAGGTATCTCAGGAAAAGGATTGTTGTTGTTGTTGCTCTGTGTGATGAGCTAAGTGGACTCCAATTCATTGTGATGCTTTATGGTCACTTACAACTGCCCAAGAGGGTTTCCCAGGTTGAAATTTTTATTGAGGATACCTGGTGATATAGTGGGCATGAGTTGGGCTGTAATCCCATATGTCAGCAGTTCACAACTACCAGCAGCCCCAGGGGAGAAAGATGGGACTTTCTACTCCTGATAATAGTTACAGTCTCAGAAACTCATAAGGCAGTTCTGCCCTGTCCTATAGGATCACTATGAGTCAGCATCCTATCAATGGCAATGAGTGAGAACCTTTCAGGAAACAACGCCTGATCTTTTCTCCTGCAGAGATGCTGGTGAATTTGAACTGCTGGCCTTCCCAGTAGGTTGATCCCTTAACTATTGTGCTACCAAGATTCAGGCCCAGGATCTAGACTAAAGAAAGGTCAAGAGGCCAGAAAGAGAAGGACTGAGTTGTAGTGCAGTAAGTTAAGGGTCGGGCTTAACGGCTTCATTGTTAATGAGGTCAGTTTTTGTCGCCACCAGCTCTTCCCCAGGAGACAGTCAGTGTCCCTAAAGTTTTACAACCTTGAAAACTCTATGGAGTGGATCTTTGTCATATAGGCTAGCTATGAGTCAGATTCAACTGCATGGCAATGAGCGGAACTTGAAGAAGCACATCTGGGTACCCTCCTAGAGAACCAGGGCAGAGAGAATGGACGAGAAGGGAGGGCCCATTTTGAACATTTTGTACTTCTATGGACAATATATTGACTGAAGCAGAAAGCACCCAAATGAGATGGAAAGAATACACAGAGTCACGATACCAAGGAGAACTAACCGGCATTCAACCGAAGAGACAGAACATAATCAAGAACCAATGGTATTGAAGGAAGAAGCCCAAGCTGCACTGAAAACATGAGCCAAAAACAAGACTCCAGGAAGTGAGGGAACACCAAGTAAAATATTTCTTTTTGTTTTTTTCTTATGATAATATTATTGGGGGCTCGTACAGCTCTTATCACAATCTATACAAACATCAATTGTGTAAAGCACATTTGTACATTCATTTGCCCTCATCATTTTCAAAGCATTTGCTCTCCACTTAAGGCCCTGACATCAACTCCTCTTTTTCCCCCTCCCTCCTACACCCTCCCTCCTTCAAGAACCTTTGATAATTTACAAATTATTATTATTTTCTCATGTCTTACACTGACCGGTGTCTCTCTTCACCCACTTTTCTGTTGTCCATGTCCCTGGGAGGGTGGGTTATATGTAGATTATTGTAATTGGCTCTCCCATTCTTCCCCCGCCTTCCCTTTCCCCTCCTGGTATTGCTGTTCTCATTATTGGTCCTGAAGGGTTTATCTGTCCTGGATTCTCTGTGTTTTCAGCTCTTATCTGTACCTGTATACATGCTCTGGTCTAGCCAGATTTGTAAGGTAGAATTGGGGTTATGATAGTTGGGGGAGGGGCATTAAATAAATTATGATCGTTGGGGAAGGGGCATTAAGTAAGGTAGAATTGGGGTTATGATAGTTGGGGGAGGGGCATTGTATGTTTCATCAGTGCTATACTGGACCCTAACTGGCTCATCTCTTCCTTGTGACCTTTCTGAAAGGGGATGTCCAATTGTCTACAGTTAGGCTTTGGGCCTCTACTCTGCACTCCCCCTCATCCACATTGATATGATTTTTTGTCCTAGGTCTTTGATGCCTGATACCTAATTGCATCGAACAAGGAAAAACAGCACACAAGCTGGTGTGCTTCTTCCATGTGGACTTTGTTGCTTCTCAATTAGATGACTTCTTATTTATCTTCAATCCTTTAAGAACCCAGCTTTTGATAGCTGAGCACCATCAGCTTTTTTCACCACATTTGCTTATGCACCCATTTTGTCTTCAGCAATCATGTCGAATGCTAGGTTATTAGAACAAAGTGTACTTGCATTCAGGGAGTACTTGAGCAGAGACCCAATGTCTGTCTGCTACCTTAGGACTTAACATATAAATATATGTACATATATCTATTTCCCTATTTTTATATATAAATATATTTACATATATACATGCTTATATTTAGACCTTTATAAATGTCCTTTGCCTCCTAGTTCTTTCCTTTATTCCAAGTGAAATATTTCAACAAGCTGATGAGGCAGTGGAAACACTCACTAGTCTACGCCAGGAAATTTTAAATACAGCTAGTTGACCAAATGATTGGAAGAGATCCACATTTGTATCCATTAAGTTGACTCAACAGAATGCTCAAATTAATAGAACAATATAATTGCTATCACATGCAAATTTTGCTGAAGAACATAGAACAAGGGATATTATTGGTGAAGTTACATGGATCTTGGCTGAAAGCAGAGAATATCAGAAAGATGTTTATTTATGTTCCATTGACTCTGCAAATATCAATGCAATGTTTGACTATGTGGACCATAAGAGACTATGGCTAGTCTTGAGAAGAATGAGAATTCCAGAACACTCCACTGTGATCATGTGGAACATGCACATCAAACAAGAAGCAGTTGTTCCAACAGAATAAGGAAATACGGCATCATTTAAAACCAACCAAGACATGCATAAAGGTTGTATCCTCTCACCAGACTAGTTCAATTTGTATGTTGAGCAAAGACACAGTGAATTTGGACTACGTGAAGAAGAATGTGGCATCAGGATTGGAGGAAGATTTATTAACAACCTGAAATGTGTAGCTAACCCCACTTTGCTCACTGAAAGTGAGGAGGACAACATAACCGCTGGTGAAGATCAACTCTTGCACCCTTTGCTATGGATTACAATTCAATGTAAGAAAATCAAATCCTCACAACTGGTCCAATAGGTGATATAATAATAAATGGAAAAGAAAATATTGAAGTCAAAACTTTAGTCTTGCTTGTGTCCACAATCAATGTTTAAGGAATCAGCAGTCAAGAAAACAAACAGGTACATCCTGGGTCAATCCTCTGGACAAGAACTCTTTAAAGTGTTAAAGATCAGCAGTGCTACTTTGAGAACTCGTGTGTGATTAACCCAAGCTGTGATTTTCTTTCCAATTGCCTCATATGTATATGCAAGTAGGACATTGAATAAGGAAGAATTGATGGATTTTAAATATGGTCCTGGCAAAGAATACTGAAAGTACCATGGACTGCCAAAAGAGCCAACAAATCTGTCTAGAATTACAACCAGAATGTTCCTGAGAGGCAAAGATTGTGAGACTTTTTCTCAAGTATGTTGGATATATTATCAGGAGAGACCAGTCCCTGGAGAAGGACACCATGTTTGATAAAGTCAGCAAAAAAAAAAAAAAAAAAGAGGAAGACCCATGGCCCAGTGGATGTTACAATGGACTCAAGTATAAGAACAATTGTGAGGTTGGCACAAGACCAGGCAATATTTTGTTCTGTTGTACATAGGATCACTGTGAGTCTGAACCAATTGAATGGCACTTACCAATCATTTCAACCTGAGGGCAATTGAGGAGTCTTTTCTTAGGCCATTGTTGCAAATCGTAGCTTGCCTCCATCCAGCTCATCTTCACAGGATGGTAGCAAACCACGACACCTCCATTACCTCGGAGTGCTCTAGGCTTGAAGATTTTTGCCTTAGATGTCCAGGCATTGGTCATTTCGGGTAGAGCGATCACTTCCATGGTTTGTCAGTGGAGGCTTGTTTGCTGCTATGACGTCGAATAGGTTTCAACAAAGTCTCCAGACTCAGACGAACTGGGAAGAATGGCCTTTAAATCTACTTCTGAAAATCAGTCCAGGAAAACCCTATGGTCACAATGATCTTACCCACAAGCAATCACGAGAATAAAGCAGGACCAGTAGGCTTTCCATCCCATTGTGCAAGGTTCACCATGAGGAAGGGGAGTGACTCAACTGGGAAGCAAGTCTTACTATTTGGAATCTGTTGCTTTCCTGGGTTCTGCTAGGTCATTCTGTGATGCCAAAGGGTGTTTTTCCAAAGAAAACATGTGCCAAACTTTCCCCCCACATATCCAGGCACTGCCCCCATAAAGAGAGCAAGAAAGAGAGAAGCCCTATTTGGAAGGCTCCAGCTGGACAAATTTCTAGAACCTCTGGGTTTTCCGTTTGCCTCCATTAGGCCTGGAAGCAGGTCCTTATGCAGTCATTGTAAGCTCTAAATCCCAAGCTGAGAATTCAAGCAAAGGAGCACCAAGCTGCCATTTGGTAAGTCCGGACTCACAATCTTGTCATCTGCTACCCTGGGGTGTTGAAACGATTTCGGACTACGGGAAAGACTTTAAGTCCTTCCAAAGAGTGTCCCAGAGGCTCTCTGGATAAGCCTGACACAGTTGAGCACCATGGGCTCTTACATGGGCCATCGTGTTAAACATGTTACAGCCAGGCTCTCGCTTGGCATGGGGTTGCTGGGACACTCCTATACTCTGCTTTTAGATTGCTGTGTTGTTTTCATTTGAACCATTTGTATTACTTGTAATTCAGCACATGCATTTATAAATATACATGGAATCCACCAGAGGGATTGTTCTTGCTATAAAAATGAGTGTGAGGTATGTAGATTGTAGGACCTGGTGGGAACTTTTAAAATTATCCAAGGACCAGTGCTACTCAAAGTGAGATCTGCAGACCAGGAGCATGTTTCATCTGTGAGTTTGTGGGGAACACAGAATCTCAGATCGACCCAAGACCTACTGATTCAGAATCTACAGTTAAACAGATCCCTGGGTGATTTACATACACATTAATATTTGAGTAGATTTGATCCAGTTATTCTTCTTCCCAATTTTTATAGCAGAGGAAAGGGGGATAAAGAGGATCATTTGTCAAAAAGCCACCCAGTTGGTAAGCAGCAGAGCTAGGGCTTCAACTTATGTCTTCAGACTCCTAGACCAGGATCCTTTCCACACTCTCAAACTGCCCCTGGCTCTTGGTCTTCTCAGAACTCCAGCTCATGCTTTTCAATACTTCAGTTATAAGTGAATGCATTGTAGGTCTCTGGGCATCACAGAAGGTGAACATTAGCCTCTCAATACAGCTCAACCCTGATGATATTAAAGTCCTGGCAGTCTGTAAATGGTCTCCCATCTGCAGGATGGGTCTAAACCATATTCCAATAGTGTTTGAGAGAAAGCCCAAGGTAGATTTGGAAAGACTAGGGAACAAGTCAGTGTGAGAAGCTATTAGGGACAGTGATACCAGGGTATCTCTGGAAACGCTGGTCCACGGGAAAGACGTTTGAATCCCTGAGGTATCAGTTTCAATTTACAGAGGTGTTGGAATGAATTGCGTGCCGCCTACTGTGTTGAAAAAGGGAATCACCTACAATGTAGCAGTCAGTGCTCATACAAGTAGTGACTTTGAATTTGAATCTCACCTATGCACACCCATTCAAAGACATGCGCACATATCTGGGAGAAGAGAGGCAGGCTGGCAGTGCTGTCTGCTCCTCTGGATCTAAGGGCATCCTAAAAGGATGTAACTCGAGGAAGGTCACATTCCCGCTCCCAGCAGGGCCAGGGCCAGGGACCTCCACAGGCTCACAGGTCGGGAGTCTCACAGGTCTGGAGTCATAGAGTCCTTGCCTGGGAACTTGAGAGTTTCTGAGGCCAAAGGTATAGGTTAAGACAAAATTTTATAGGCAAGGGAACAACCTAAGCACCAAATATGCTATGATCTAGATCTTAGTTACAAAGCAGGAGTGAGCACCAGGGAGAGGTCAACAAGCAAGGGGGATGGTATAATAGTAACCAAGAGATGGGCCCTAGAGAAAGGTTAAATTAAGGGCCCACCAATCTCTAGTGGTATTCCCTTAGGTGACTGGTTTCAGCTATCAAAACCAAACAAGCAAATAAACAAACTCACTGCCAGGGAGTGGATGCAGACTCATAGTGAGCCTATACCTGCCTCCTGTGAGTTCCTGAGACTGTAATACTTTTCAAGAGAAAAAAAGTCCTGTCTTTCTCCCTCACCTAATAGCTCACTGCCATTGAGTCAATGCTGACTCATAGGGACCCCTGTGGGTTTCCATGAATGTAACTGTTTGGAGGAGTGGAAAGCCTAGTTTTTCTCCCTCAGAGCTACTGATGGTTTTGAACGCCAACTCTGCAGATGGCAGGCCAACGCATTAATCACTATACAATCAGGGCGCCATTCACCTATCAAAGCAGGGATTAGTTTAAAGCATTGTTTCAACTACTTCAATAAGACAAATAATAGTTACTTAAACAAAGTAGGTCTATTTCTCTCCCATGTGAAAGTATAAGCTGGTGGGTGTCCCAAAGAAACATGCTGGCTCTGTTCCTGTCTTGGCTTCTTCCTTCTTTCTTTGTGTCTTGCCTAACCCCTAAGGTTGGTGGATGCTCAACACTTACTATGCCCCCTAGGGTCCGTATTTGGGAAGTAGGAAGTAGAAAAATAAGGGGAAACCACTTCCTTTTAAGGAAATGATTTCAAACTTCACGGATCACTTCTCATTGGCCATAACTTAACCACCAATCCACACATAGTTGCAAGGCAACTGGAAAATTTAATCACTATTTAGGCAGCCAAATGCCCAGCCATAAGTCTGGAGAAGAGGGTGGTGTTCTAGTAATAAATGGAAGGAGAGAAGGAATATTGATGGATAAAGGTCTCGGTTACACTCCACCAAGAGCATGTACAGCTCATATATCCTATTCTACAAAACGATCTACAGAGAAGTGTGTGCTCTGCGACTGAAAAAAAAAATGACTTCACACTGACATCAACAGGGAGCTAGTTGCCAGCTTGTTTGGGGCAAAATTAAGCAATAGCTCCTGAGCCTCGTGTATATCCCCAGGGCTATGAGCAACATAAAAAAGTAGCATAACACAGGCATTGAAAAATACCCATCATATCCAAACATCTAAATTTAATACAAAAGAATCCCTCTCATATCTGGGGATAAGGTGAGCAAACAGGAAGTCTTAGATTAAGGTGTGAGTCATGTTGAGAGAAAACAAAGCTACTCCCGAGGCACTGCACAACGCACTCTAGTTTCCAAAGGGCTGAAAGAGGACGTGGGCAGAGACTGGTCAAAAGGTAACCAAAATTGAATTGAGAGACAGTCACTTACATTTGGTGACTCCTCAGGTTTCTGTGCACAGTGTTTGGTGCTTGTCTTAGTGTGAGCTATGAAACTTCCTATGAACATTTTAATAAACTTCCGAGACCTATTGGGAAGGCATTATTATTATTACCACTTAGAGTGGAGGAAATTGAAACACAAGGAGAAGAAGAATTGAGACCACGGCCACATGGGTGCTATTGGTGGGGAGGCTGGTTCCAAACCCAGACAGTCTGTAGTCTATTCCCTTACACACTTTCTGACACCATTGTCATGCCTGGTGGTGTTTACAATTTCCCTGTTTTCTCTCGATGTTCAAGGTGGTCACCACCAGTTCTAGATAAAACACTTGAAAACATATCAAATGATCCAGACAGCCTAGAAACAACATAGCATACCCAAAGACCTCATCATTGTGAATGAAGATGCAATAAAGCTTCACAGTGCAAGGTTGACGAGATGTGGCGCCTGTCCCCCAAGACCTTCAATATGCCTGAGGTTCAGCATGCAGCACACTACAGCACGACCTGCACATTGCTTCAACAACAATCTAAGGATGGACAACTATGTGAGAGAACCATTGCTTCATATTGGTGACAGATGAGACAACAAAAAATGATAAACTGCATGCCCTTGGAAAGCTAAAATTTTAATTAATGTGATAAAGAATAATTACAAATGTGGTAAATGATTTGAAGGATAAACACGATATGAGTATTCATTTAGATGTAAGTGTTATGGTTAGTCTCAGTCCCTAAGGATGAAAAATAATTAGACTAAAGTAGGTGAAGAACATTACCTACTAAAAGGGAAGCAGGTATAGAGGCCTAGGATGGATGGCAGAGTGGTGAGTTCAAGGCACTGTGAGAGGATTACTGTGGTGGGATAGAGTGGTTGAGGGGATGAGGGATGTGAGGGAGGACCAACGACACTCCACAGGTGAGTGATTTTTCATTTTATTTAGAGCAAAATGGGGATTCATTGTATGTTTTTAAAAGCTAAATAGCTGTATGGTTTCTGTATTAAGACAACCGTTCTGATTTCAATATGGAGAATGGATTCTTGGAATATAGAGTGAGACAAGGAGTTCAGTTAGGAAGCCTTTACAATAGTCCAGTTCCTTTGATACTATAATTCCCATACTTTCTAGTATACCACGGTGTGTCGTTGTAGATGTTGAGGCTACTCTGCAAACCCCAGAGTAATCTGGTAATCTTTGCCTATAGGGCTGGCTGGTAATCTTTGCCTATAGGGTGAAGGATAGGGGACCGTGCAGCTGGAGTAGACAAATGCTTAGTTTTACCAGTTTGCTTTTGGTTTACTTCCTCTTCTTGTCAATGTTACGAAGTGGTGTTCCTTTACCCTGCAGCAGCGGTTCCGTCCATGTTGCAGTTTTTCAATACCCACTAAAGTATCCTCGCTGTGCCTCTTAATATCACCAGCATGGACCAGTCAGAAGCCCAGAGGTCTGGGTCCGGGTCAATCAGACCTTTCCTTAAGCTCAGAGACCATGGTCAGCCATACAGCCCCTTCATAAAAGGTGTGTCCATTAATGCCAACATCTTCCTCTTGTTCTCTCTGCCAGGGGCTTGGTAGCTGCTTCCTACCTTGGCATTCTCTTTTCTTCATTGTAGTTCTTCACCTTTCAGTGATCCTTGATGTTAACTTCTCTCCGTTAATGTGACTGGTGTGGTGTCCTTCTCTCTACGGGACCTTGACTGCTACAGAATGGGCTTTCCCTCCTCTGACGTTTGAGCTTTTAAATATATATTATCATATCATCTAAAAATGTAACCAAATAAGTTGAATGATTGAAGCACCCTTGGAGTAAGTATAAATCTCGCAATCAAAAAATAACAGGATGCATGGGGATGACTAGTCACTTACTTGAATCTTTTGGTCTTCGGTGAAGTAGGTACAGCAACCCTCAACTTCAGATGGCCATTGAAAGGGGCTGGCACATGAAAGGTATGTTATAGGTATGGTAACTTCTGTTCTTAATATTAAGTATTATTTGATATTAAATAATATCATTTGATATTAAAGTTTTCCAGATGGTGAATGTAGGATCCCTGGTGGCATAGTGGTTATGAATTGGGCTGTAATCTACAAGGTGGACAGTTTGAAACCACCAGCCACTCTGAGGGAGAAAGACGTAGCATTCTCTTGCAAATCGTTACAGTCTCCAAAACTCGCAGGGGCAGTTCTACTCTGTCTTACAGGGTTGCCATGGGTCAACGTCAACTTGATGGCAGTGCGTTTGGTTTTTGGTTTTTATATAGTGAACATCTGGCCTTCAATCAGTCATTCAGTCAACCAATAATTATCAAATGTCTAAAACATTTTCTATAAAAGTTAGTTTTCTTTCAATTATCTTAGGCAAGGCTACAGATTCCTCTTATTCATGTCTTTCTAGCTTACTCATGTTCCTTAGAGTCTTGTCCCTACAGACTTACTTTTCCTCAAGTCCATTCCCTTCCTCCAAATTCATACCCTTCACAGAAGATGATCAAGCTCTGCACCCGAGACTTGAAAACGGTGACGTGAACAGCGACATACATACCACGTCCACTGCCATACTATTCACAGTACTGAGAATGCTTATCAAAAGAAGAAGGGATAAATGAAATGTGGTAACTACCTGCGATAGATTATTACTCAGTCATAGAGAGAAGTGAAGTCCTGATAGATGTGGCCACCAGGGAGAACCCTGAGAACCTTATGCTGAGTGAAATAAAGTCAATTGCAAAAGGACAAATATTGTATCATTTATATGAAATATTTACCTGCCCATGGCATTGCCCACTGCCATGAAGTTCATTCTGATCTGCTACAAAACAGAACTGCTCTATTGTGTTTCTGAGATGATACATTTTTATGAGAGCAGACAGCCTCATCTTTCTCCCAGTGAAAAGGAGGTGGGTTTGAAGCATCAACCTGGTGCTTAGCATTCCGACACTTAGCCCACTATGCCACGAGTGCTCCATATGAAATATCTAGAATGGGCCAATATACAGGGACCAAAGTTTACGAGTGGTTGCCAGTTAAGGGAGGAAGTAGGGGGGCATTGTTTAGGAAGCATTGAGTTTCTGTTTATGGTGATGGAAAATGTGGCAATGGATATTGGTGACAGTTGCACAATATGATTTCACGCATTTGTCACTTATTGACATTGCTAAGTTCCAAAGACTAGGTTGCTAAATGAAAATAGGTATTATGCAAAAATAGAGGAGGACCACACTATTACTTAACTGACACATTATTACTTAGGAGTCTTCGTGGTGTAACGGATATACATCCCCAGACTACCAGCTGCAAAGTGAGCAGGTGGAAACCACAAGCCATTCCTCTCTCCTCGGGAGAACTCCTGTAAAGAGTTACAGTCTCAGAAACACGGGGGGGGGGGGGGGAACAATTCTACTGTGTCCCATAGGGTCCTACTGGGTCGATATGAGTCAGCAGCAACTGGTTGGCTCTAACTTTGCTTTTCATTTGTTATTTTTTTTGTTTAGCCCAATTACATGACTTAACTAGCAAATTGTATCCTTACATAACTTCCCAATTAACACCATTACATAAAGGAACCCAGAGAAGAATTGATGCTTTTGAATGATTGTGTTGAAGAGTATAGACTATAGACTGCCAGAAGAACAACACATCTATCTTGAAAGAAGGAGAGCCAGGATGTTCCTTAGAAACAAGGGTGTTGAGACTTTACCTCACATGCTTGACATGTCACCAGGGAAGACCAGTCCCTGGGAAAAACCTATCATGCTTGGTAAAGCAGTGGATCAGCAAAAAAAGAGGAAGACCACCAATGAGAGAGATTGACACAGTGGTGGCAACAACTGGCTCAAATGTAACAATTGTGAGGATTACACAGGACCAGGTAGTGTTTAGTCCTGTTGTACATAAAGTAACTAGGAGTCAGAACAAAGTCTAGAGTACTTAGCAACATTGCATAACTGTCAGATCACTGAGAACCGTGGTGAGCCAAGTTGACACATAACCTTAACCATCACCGCCATCGTTACTCTTGTCTCACACGTCAGTATCAGTTATAGCAAGACACAAGCTGTTAATAATAAATATATATATATATAGTTGCAAATGCAAAAGGTCATATAACAAGCCAGGAAGAATCGATGTAATATAATTGAAGTAACTAAATGGCACAAATGAAAAATGAGAAACCATTGTGCCTTATCTATGGTTACAATGATCAACAACTAAAAGAAAGAACCCACTCAGCAGGTGACCTGTCATTTCATAATCATTTGTTGACTGACTATCCTTTGCCTCTGGCTTTGTCTAGCTGACACGTTCTCTGAATACCTTTGCTTCCCTCCTGATCCCTCATGACTGGGCCAAAACACCAGGACAAAGAGGCACAAGTAGAAAAATGAAAAGAAGATATTTCTACTCAGCTAAGGGTCTCCTATTTTAAGACCATTGACACTTAAACATCCAGCTTCCCTTTAACCTTTGGCAGTTGAAGCCAGATCAGTGTCCAAGGCTGGCAGCTCAGGCCTATTAGCAGTTGATTATGGAGTAATTAGCAGGCCCAGTCAGGATCATTAGCATTTCTAAGTTCCCATTTGTGAATCATAACTGGCTTGAGTGAAGTGAGCCCTCTGGAGAACAGGAGCAGCTGTGTGGGGAGATTCTGTCCTGGAGATTTATATGCAGGATCTTCTGAAGTGCCTGCTGAAAATCCTTGGGAACCTCAGGGGTCAACCCATTTGGCTCTGTTCTTTTGCACATTTCTCCATAGGACCATTTCTCTGGCCCATTCCTACAGCACAGAAGGATAAGTGTCTTCTCTCCTACCTATGAAAGAAACCCCAAACCCACTGACTTCCAGAAGATTCAGACTCAAAGTGACCCTGCAGGACAGAGTAGAACTGCCTGGTAGCGTGTCCAACGTCGACAGTCTTTACAGATGCCGAGTGCCACACCTTTTTCTCCAGCATTCCTCTATGAAGGAAGTTGGATACTGAATAAGGATCATGGTCCTGGCAAAGAATATAGAAAGGACCAGAAACTGCCAAAAGAACAAACAGATCTGTCTTGCAAGAAGTACAGCCAGAGTGGACCTTAGAGGCAAGCATGGTGAGACTTTGTTTCATGTACTTTGGATGTGCTAACATGAGAGATCAGTCGGGAAGAAGGACATCATGGTAAAGTAGAGGCGCAGCCCAAAAGAGGAAACCCGTCAGCAAGATGGATTGACACCGTGATGGCAACAATGCGCTCAGACAGAAGAATACTTGAAAGGATGGTGGAGGGCCCTGGGCAGTGTTTCATGTTGTTGTACATAGGGTCTCCATGAGTTCAAATCAACTAAATGGGGCCTAACAATAACATGCATTTCTATTTTTTAAAATAATTTTTATAGTTTGAAATTTTACATTAGGATCTTTGATCCATCTTCAGTTAGTTTTTGTGTACGGTAGGAGATATAAATGTGTTCCATTTTCCTACAAATAGATATTCAGTTCACTCACTCACACTGCCATTGAGTCCATGCCGACCCACAGCAACCCGATAGGACAGGGTAAACCTGCCCCTGTCGGTTTCCAAGACTGTCACTGGTCACAGGAGTAGAAAGCCTCATTTTTTTCTGGAGGAGTGGCTGGTGTCTTCAGACTGCCTAACTTGCTGATAGCAGTCCAATGCGCAGCCAGTACACCACCACCAGGGTCCCCTTTCCCCATTCCAAAGATGCTGACTTTAACGATCAGCTGTCCTTTGATAGGGGGATTTACTTCTGGGACTCAATTCTATTTCATTGGTCTCTGTGTCTGTCTTTGTACCAGAACTAAGCTGACTTGACCACTGGGACTTTGGAATAGGCTTTGAGATCAAAAAGCGTGAGTCCTCCTTCTTTCTTGTTTTTAGTAGTGCTTTGCTTATTTGGGAGTCTCTTTGTAGATTGATAACGTTGGTGATTAGCTTTTCCATCGTTCAAGAAAGCTGATGAAATGTGAGCCAGGATTACATCTTTAGATCCCTTAGGGTAGTGTTGACCTTTTCACAACGTTGAAGCTTCGGACATGCGAGCATGGTATGCTCTTCCACTTGTGTAAGCTCCTTTTGATTTCTTGCTGGGGTTTTCTTTGTGTAAGCCTTTGGTCGTTCTGCCTGAGTTTATCAGTGTTTCATCTTTTGGTGACTGCTGTCCACGGTATTGCTTTTCTGATTTCCTTTTCAGGATATTCTTTGTCAGTGCATAGGAATGTCACATATATATTTAAACATTTGATTAGGGGCTCATACAACTCTTATCACAATCCATACATACATCAATTGTGTAAAGCACATCTGTACATTCATTTCCCTCATCATTTTCAAAGCATTTGCTCTCCACTTAGGCCCTTGGCATCAGGTCCTCTTTTTATTTCCCCTCCCTCTCCGCTCCCCCCTCCCTCATGAGCCCTTGATAATTTATAAATTATTATTTTGTTATATCTTTCTCTGTCACTTGGCTAAATCCTATTAATTCAGTAACATTCTTGTTGAGTCTCTTGGATTTTGCATCTGCAATTAAACATAGTACTGCTTCTTCCTTATCCATTTGGCTTGTTTTCATCCCCTTTCTTTCTCTTGCTCAGGCAAAGTCTTCTAACATAAAGGGTATCATTAGCTTGTTCCCATGCAAAGAAAAAGTCTTCCAGTTGCTCTCTGTTGAGAATAATATTGGCCATCTACTTTGTATATATTCCATAAATCATGTTGAGGAATTTTCTTTCTTTTTCTATTTTATGAGAATTTTTATCAGGAATGAGTATTGGATTTTAGCAAGGACTTTTCATGCACTGGTTAATATGACCAGTGCATGTTTATTTCTAGTTTTATTTTTGTGGTGGGTTATAGTAATCATTTTGTATAATTTTGGACCATCATTGCATACCAGATCTGGATCTCACTTGGTTTTTTTTTTTTTGGTATGGTGTTGTAATCTACAGACTGGGGATTTGCAGAGAATTTTCCCATCTCTGGGGTATCTTTAATACTGGGATAATGTTTGCTTCCTAGAACATCTTCAGGAATATTCCACTCTGTTTTACATTGTGGGTAGTTTGAGTATAACTGATGTCAGCTCTTTTCTGACTGGCAGAATTCTCCGGTGAAGCTGTCTGGTCTAGAACTTCTTTTGTTGAGAGTGCTTTCTAAAAAATAATACCAACCTGTTCAATTTCTTCTTTTGATACGGGTTTCTTGGAATTTTCCATATCTATCCGTGTTTGTATAGGTAGGGGATATGTTTCTAGAAATTTTCTAAATTCATTTATTGTTTTATTTTGCTGGAATAAAATTCTTCATGGGATCTTGTTATGATTCGTTTTGTTTCACTTATTTCTTTCATTGCACTCTCCCTTTCATGTCTGATTCATGTTTTCTGCACCTTCTTCTTCAATAGCTTTGTTAAATTCACCAAGTGTTTGTCAATTTATTAATCCTTTCAAAGAACCAACTTCTAGTCTCAATTCTTTTTCCAATTATTTCTACTCTGATCTTTATTATTTTTTCTTTTGTTTACTGTAGGCAAAAAATATTGTGCTTTACATACAGTTGCAATAATTAACACATTTGGGAAAGATAAAAGAAAAACTCCCTCAGCAAGACCCCTGACATTTCATAGTCATTCATTGGCTGACTATACTTCGCCCCTGGCTTTGTCTGGCTGAACACATTCTCGGAATACTTTTGCTTAGCTCAGCATACCTCATGACTGGGCCAAACCATCAGGACAAAGAGTCATAAATGAAAAGAAAGTATTTCCACTTCGAAGGTGAGCCTGACCCAAGCTTTGATATCTTCAATCATCTCATATCCATGTGAAAGTTGAACTTTGAATAAGGAAGATCAAAGAAGAATTGATGCATTCGAATTAGGGCACTGGCCAAGAACACTGAAAATACTATGGACTGCCAAAAGAACAAACAAATCTGAACTGGAAAGAAGTACAGCCAGAATGCTCCTTAGAGACAAGGATAGAAAGACATCAACTTGTGTACTTTGGATGTGTTCTCAGAAGAGACCAGTCCCTGGAGAAGGACATTGTGCTTGACAAGGTAGAAGAGCAGTCGAAAAGAGGAGGACCAGTGACAAGATGGATTGATGCAGTGGCTGCTACAATGGGCTCAACGTAAGAACAAGTGTGAGGCTGGTGCAAGACTGAGCCACGTTTGGTCCTGCTGTTCGCAGGTCACCATGAATCAGAACTGACTCGAAAGCATCTAAAACAACAGTCAAGGTTTCATAAATAGGAGGAGCAAGATTTGGATCCTGGCAGTTGGACTGAAGAACTCACACTCCATCTCTAGCTATATTGCCCGTCGAAGGCAACCTTGTGGTGCAGTGGGCTAAGAAGAGGATTTGATCAAAAGAAAGGAAGGATAACTTGTTCCAACATACCAGCCCCTCGGTGGGAGAGAGATGTGCTGTCTGCGCCTGGAAAATTGAATAGCCTCGGAAACCCTAAGGCTATCCGGTCCTTCATAGGATCATTGTGCATCAGAAACAATTCAGGAGCAATGGGATATTGCTTCTCTGTAAACATGAATCCTATTTCTCGGTCATCACTTCTCCGCTGCTAGTTTTACAAATGAGAAAATTGATGCACAGAAATCAAGTGACTTTCCTATGATCACATAGGTAAATTGTAGTACAAGATGATCCACAAAGTTTCTTATCACTCTTCTTAAAGCAATGGTCAAATGCTACCTGGGCTCCTCTGGCTGGTGCAAATGGTTACCACATTTGGCAACTAATGGAAAGGTCGGTGGTTCTAGTCCATCCAGAAGGATCTTTGATAGACCTGATGACATATTTCTGAAAACTAGCCACCTGATACACATGGAGTCACCATCAATCAGAACTGATTTGATGGCAACGCTACTAATTGGAGGAGGCTTGGTGGTGTAGTGGTTACCCATTGGGCTGTGATCACATGGCCGACAATTCAGAACTTCCAGCAGCTCCGCAGGAGAAAGACTGAGTTTTACACTCCCTTAAGCAATTATAGTCTCAGAAATCCGTAGAGGGTTGCTAAGTGCAAGCATTGACTCAATGGCAGTGAGTTTGTTTGGGGTTTTAAGTGGGCCCCACTTCTATGACTTCCAGGAATTCATGAGTTTTTCTTAGGGAGTGTTGTTGCTCTTGGGTGATGTGTTCACTTGGTTCCAATTGACAGTGACCCTGTAGAAATCAGAACAAAACACTACCCACCCTGTGCCATCCTCACAATTACTCCTATTGGAGCCCATTGCTGCAGCCACTGTGTCATCCATCTCATCTAGAGCCTTCCTCTTTTCTTGCTGCCCTTCTACTTTACCAAGGATGACGTCTTTTCCCAAGAGCTGGCCTCATCTGAAAACCTGACGGTCTCAGTATTCTACCTTCTAAGGAGTTTTTTGGTTGTTTTTTTTCCTAGACAGATTTGTTTGTTCTTTAGGCAATTCACAGTACTTTGAATATTCTTAGTCAACACTATGACTCAAATGCACTGATGTGTCTTCGGTTCAGTCTTTCTTATCCAATGTTCAACGTTCCCATGCATATGAAGGGATTGAAAATACCATGGCTTGGGTCAGGTTCATCTTAGTCCTCAAAGTGACACGCTTGCTCTTCAACGCTGAAGAGGTATTTTATTGTACAGCAGATGTACCCGATGCACTGCTTCACTTGAACTAGTGACTGCCGTGTCCATGAACATTGATTGTGGATCCAAGCAATATGAAATTCTTATTTTTTAAATCATTTTATTGAGGTCTCTTACAGACATAACAATCCATGAATCAATTATATTAGGCCAACTTGCGCATATGTTGCTATTGCCATTTTCAAAACATCATCTTTCTACTTAAGCCCTTGGTATCAGCTTCTCTCACCTCCCACCCCCTATCCTCCCACCCTTGTGAACCCTTGATAAATTAATTTTATTATTTTTTCATATTTTGCACCATCTGCTGTATTCCTTGACCCATGTTTCTGTTACCCCCCCCCCCAACCCAGGTGGTGGTGGTGGTGTTACACATCCATAATTGCTATCAGTTCCCCCTTTCTCATCCTCCCCCTACCTCATGGTATCGCTACTCTCATGACTGTTTCTGAGGGGTTTATCTGTCCTGGATTCCATGTGTCCAAAGTTCTTATCAGTACCAATGTATATACTCCAGTCAAGCAGATTATTTGAGGTAGAACTGGGGTCGTGATAGTAGAGGGGAGGAAGCATTAAACAACCAGAGGAATGTTGTGTGTTTCAAAAGTGCTATGCTGCACCCTGGCTGAGTTGTCCTTTCTGTATGACCCATCTGTGAGGGGATGTCCAATTGTCTACAGATGGGCTTTGGGTCTCTACTCTGACCCTTCTCCTGCACATCAATATAATTGTATTTGATCCTCTGATACCTGATCCTGTGGTCACCTTGTGATCACAAAGGCTGGTGTGCTTCTTCCATGTGGGCTTTGTTGTTTCCCTGCTAGATGGCCATTTGTTTAACGTCAATTCTTTAAGATCCCAGATGTTATATCTTGTAATAGCTAGGCACCATCAGCTTTCTTCACCACATTTGCATATGCACCCATTTTGTCTTCAGCAATCATGTCAGGAAGGTGAGTATCACAACTTGCCATGTTTTTAGAATGATCTGTTTTTGTGTTGAGAGAGGACTTAAGAAGAGGTCTGCTACCTTAATACTTTAGCATATAAATATATGTACATGGGCTAACACCCCTATTATTATATTTTAGTATATTTACATATGTACATTCCTATATTTATACCTCTTTATGTAGCTGTGGCCTCCTAGTTTCTTCCTCTGTCAGGGTAAACCAGCCCGTGACAACATCATGGATCCACAAGAGCAATTGTATGGTGATAACATATAAAGATTATAGTAAAGTCATAGAGAATAAGAGAGATAGGAAAGAGAATAAAATAAAGGAGTCAGACACATTTTATTGTGGCATGCTCACCTCCTGAATGGCCATGATCTCAGCAGCCAGGTCCACACAAAGCACAGGAAGAGGAGGAAGGAGGAAGAGGGAGGGAGTCTTTATTGTGATGAGACTTTTATGGGTAGCCATTAGTTATGCATATTCAGGAGTTACATATGTCACAAGGTGGGTGGGAATCACAGTAAAGTCCCAGAGCTCACAGGAGAAGAAACCTAATACCTGCATTGGGGGAAGATATGAGGGGGGGGGGGGTGCCTCTGTGGGAGGAGTTAATAAAAAAAAGCCTGCTTCTACAGAGAGACAGAATCAACCATGTGCTCACTTTAAGGCAGTATAGCTGTTAGGGGAGAATCTATGGGAATGACATTTAAAGCAGGATAATGTGCTTGGATTTTATCTCTAATTTACCAAAGTGGTATCTTTCCTACCATAGAATATTTGCTTTCCAAATTCCCTGTCATAAGTTAGGGAATACAGTCCTGGTCATATTTCCCTCAGTGTCAGTTTCCCACACTTCCTCTTTTTTTTACTTTCCTTTTGCCCCACTATCATGTTCACCCTTCTCTGGGCTCTCAGCAATTCCTCTCAGCTACATTACAATTGATCAAACACCACCAGGCATTCCACACCCTCCTCATCTCACCATAAGTTTTAGATCCCTTGTTATTCCCCTGTCCCTGAATTTATTGGTTCCCCACTCTCTTTCCCCTGCTTCCTCCTCTCCCATGCCACTCTACCCCCTCCCCATCCCCCAAACTGTTGGTCCCATTGATTTCTCTTTGGGATTGCTTATCCTACCTATCCTATATAGACATATAAAAAGATAAATGAAAATTTTTAAATAATTAACTAATATTAAAAATTTAAAGCATAGTTCCTGGTCTATCTACTGACTTTTATGAATGTCTTCTAACCAGGTCTGATGATGTGCTAAGTATTGCCCCCGAGTCAGAAGTCTATTTGGGGATTCCACAGGTCCTTCATGACTTTGCTACCCTTGCTGCTCTGTTGTGCTCCCTTCAAGATTTGCCCTGCTGTGGTGGTAGGGGTGGGGATCAGACCAGACACACTTCCCATACCGTGTCTGCAGTGTTGTCCCCCAATAACACTATGGCCTAGTGAGGGAATGTGGTGTCTTGGGTTGAAGCTGGCCCTATGGTCCTCCCTGTTTATTGGCTGCTCTGAGCAGGAGTGTCGCCCTCTAGGCTTGGTGGGCCAGGATGTAGTTCTCTCTCTCTTTCTCTCTCCCTCTTAGTTTGCTCCCCTGTGGACAGGACAGACTGGCCACTCTCCCCAGCCTGTATCTTCAGTACCATCGCTATAGTACATTCTTCTAGAAAAAGGGTCCCATAGCTCAGATTGAGGCTCCCCTCGCAGTCCTCTCTGTTAATGCACTGCTCCATGCCAGTATTTTGCCCTCATGACTTGGAGCACTGGAATGAAGTCTGGTCTCTCCCTTTCCTATGGAGACATAAATAATACCCTTCCCATGGATGGATTAGTGCCTGTTTCCCCACTGTCAGCAAGATGAAATTCCTGACAAATTCAATCTTTCTTTTCTATTTATCAGTTTGTTACCTATTGATACAATTGTGAAGAGTTTGGTTTTCTTTACATTGAGCTGTAATCATATTGAATCCCTAATTTTCATTAGCAAGGGCATCAAGTCCTCATCACTCTCAATTAGCAAGGTCATGTCATCTGTGTATTACAGGTTGTTATTAAGTCTCTCTCTAATCCTGAGTCCCTGTTCTTTTCATGTTGTCTACGCACGTTCTCTGATCATTTGCTCAGTGTACAGATTGAATAAATATTGTGAAAAGGACACAACCATGGGCACATCTTTCCTGATTTTGAACCGCTCGGTATTCCCTTGTTCCATTGTAATGACTGACTCTCGTCCACGTACATGTTCTGCATGAGTGCAATCAAATGTTCTAGAATTCCCATTCTTCCCAAGGCTATCCATAGCTTGGTATGATCCATAGGGAGAAAAGCAACACTGTATTTGGGGCCTAGGAAGGTGAGGGGAAGGGGGAATAGGAAATATTTTTAACTCCTTCTAGTAAGGTCAAGTGGCTGGGACTGTGGCAGCCCCCTAGCTTCCTACTCCTTATCACCTCTAGACCCTCAGACGCCAGCGAAGGCCTGGAATTCACTGATATTGGGCAGGCACAACTTCAAAATATATTCAATTCTTGAGAGATGGCTTCTTGACCAGAACAACATATCTTTGTATAGCAGATTCAACTGGGAATTTTATCACATGGATTCACGGGGATTAAAAGACTGTCTGGTAAGAGGGGCAATGTGGATCTTGGGACCTGGAAACTAATTTCTAGCTCTGCCATTTTCTGAGTGACATTGGGCATATAGCTTCAGCTGCCTGAGCCTATTTCCTCTTCTACAAAATAAGGCCAAAGTGTTGCTCTGAGATTGAATGCAATAATAGTTATGGATGCCCATTGGCAATTCCCAATCGCTGTGTCTTCATGAATAATTACTATTACTATTGAGTCCAATTTTTCATTTCACAGTAGAGAAAGACCATGGCATCAATATCTCCATGACAAGAAACCATATTGTTCTTTTCCTCTTGCTACAAGTCCCTTGTCTTGTCAAAGAAAATGTCAACTTCTTACTTTGAATTGGGTGAAGGTCTACAGAGTGGCTCACCAGTTTTACATTCAATGGTTCATTAATATTCGGTTTCATCTCATTCATTGCAAACCTTGCCATATAACATCACCCAATCTACCTCCTCTCCATACTTCCTATTTCCATTCCTTCTTCTTTCCTAAACTTTCTGAATGTTATCCATGGATAAATGCTACCACCTTGATCCCAAATGATCAATTGTTATAAGATGGGCACACAGCAGTAGTGTTGTGTTCAGACCTTAGGCTATTCCCCTTATAGATCTGTTGAGCAGTTGGCTGAAAATTGAGCCACATTAGTGAAGGCTGAGCAAGGACTGAACTCTCTCCCCAACCTGCAGTCTAATCTCTTTCCTGAGTTTGAGTTGTGTTCCACATTTTCCCCTGTTCTTTCTATTCAGGATGTTCTAATTTGATCCTTATTGGAGCAGTTGCTAGTGGTAGCTAGGCACCAGGTAGTTCTGTAGTCTCAGGATCGTGGAGTTGTTATCATGGTTCTTCGGTCCTTCTGCAAATTTTGAGGATGTGGGAAAGTCTCAGAGTCTTTGACTATCTGTAAAATGGAGATAAGATACAAACTGTTGAAAATTGATGCCAAGTCCAAGGTGGTATATGTACATATTTACCTGTCACATTTTTGGACCCACTGAGTCTTGTGTCATGATTTTTTAGCTACACTGGTGCAATAACAAAGTACTAATTTAAACCCGGCTCACAGGCCAACCAGAGACTTAACCTCCAATTCTTGCCTTTGTACTGATTTTACTTCTCTTTACCTTATCACATAAACCTTTTAATTCTGCACAGGAAACCCAGCTAAACACATTTCTTCCATATTGGGACTTTTCTCTGCCTGGTAAATAATAAACTTAGATCTGTCTTTTTTCCATCTCTGCTGCCATACATATTATTTGACAACTTATTAGGTAGTTGTGAAACAAATTAGTTTGGTGCAGTGTCTGGCATAAAATAGGCTTAAGAATAAAAGTGGTAGTTAGTAACAGTAATATTCATTATAATCAGTGAATGGCTGTAGATGTTTTCTCAGCAATACACTTGTCTTGGTCTCATTCCAGAGGCATGGTAGTATAGTGGTTGTGCATTGGGCTGCTAACTGCAAGGTCAGCAGTTTGAAGCCACCAGCCATTCCATAGGAAGAAGACAAGGAGAGTTAGAGTCTTGGAAATCCATAAGGAAGGTTGACCCTGTCTAAAGGGGTCACTAGGAGTTGGAATTGACTTGATGGCAGTTGTGTGTATGTGTGTGTGTGTGTGTGTGTGTGTGTGTGTGTGTGTGAGTCTCACGAGGGTGGCTTCAAAAAGATCTTATCAAACCTGTGTCCTACAAGGATCAGTTAAATTCAAGGCAGAGCTCAGATGGTGGGATTGAGTTTTGTTGTAGGATTTTGAAGGCTTAATCTTGATAGGGTTTTCTCAAAGAGCATAGAATAACCATGGGTGCTTATTGGGAAGAAGGTCTAAGAAAATGGAAAGCTACAATGGTAAGAAAAAGACCAAGAAAGTTGTACGGAGGAATATTTTCCCAGCATAGCATGCTCACTCCTTAAGGGTATCAAGGGCAGTTCTATGACAATTTTTCTTTGGGGGGGGAGGGGTGGGGAGTGGCGTCTTACCTCAGCCACTCTCAAGCCCTAATCATTCCCCGTTAGATTTCTTGTTGTTCCCTAAACTCAAAGAACATTTAAAACAGTGGTTCTCAACATTCCATATCCATGACATTTCAATACAGTTCCTCAGGTTGTGGTGACCCCCAACCATAAAAATATTTTTGTTGCTACTTCATAACTGTAATTTTGCTACTGTTATGAATCATAATGTAAATATCTGATATGAAGGATGTATTTTCTTTTTTAAATTTTAAAATTATTTTTATTATTTTATTCAGGGCTCATAAAACTCTTATAATAATCCATATATGCATCCATTGTGTCAAGCACATTTGTACATTTGTTGTCATCATTCTCAAAACATTTTATTTCTACTTGAGCCCTTGGTATCAGATTCTCATTTATTTTCTCCTCCCTCCTCCACAAACCCTTGATAATTTATAAATTATTATTTTTTCATGTCTTACACTGTCCGATGTCTCCCTTCAACTTTCACCCACTTTTCTGTATTGTGTCCCCAGGAAGGGTGTTATATAGAGATCACTGTGATCGGTTCCCCGTTTTTACCCCACCTTCCTCTTACCCTCCTGGTATTGCTACTCTCATTATTGGTCCTGAGGGGCTTATCTGTCTGGGATTCCTTGTTTTTTCATGGTCTTATCTGTACCAGTGTACATCCTCTGGTCTAACCGAATTTATAAGGTAGAACTGGGATCATGATAGTGGTGGGGAGGAAGCATTAAAGAACTAGATGAAAGTTGTATGCTTCATCGGAGCTATACTGCACACCGACTGGCTCTTCTCTTCCCCTCGACCCTTCTGTAAGGGGATGTCCAGTTGCCTACAGATGGGCTTTGGGTCTCCACTCCACACTCCCCCTCATTCACACTGATATGATTTCTTGTTCTTTGATGCCTGATAACTCATCCTATCAATACCTTGTGATCACACAGGCTGGTGTGCTTCTTCCATGTGGGTTTGTTGCTTCTCAGCTAGATGGCTGATTGTTTATCTTCAAGTCTTTAAGACCCCAGACACTATGGCTTTTGATAGCTGAGCACATTCAGCTTTCTCCACCACATTTGCTTATGCATCCACTTTGTCTTCGGCGATTGTGTCGGGAAGGTGAGCATCATGGAATGCCAGGTTAATAGAACAAAGTGTTCTTGCACTGAGGGAGTACTTGAGTAGAGGCCCAGTATCCATTTGCTAACTTAATAATAAACTTATAAATATATGTACATAGATCTACTTCCCCATCTTCACATATCAATATATTTACATATGTACATGCCTGTATTTAGACCTCCATAAATGTCCTCTTCCTCCTAGTTCTTTCCTCTATTTCCTTTTACTTTCCTCTTGTCCAACTTTCATGCTCACTCTTCATTTGGGTTTCAGTAATTTCTCTCAGTTACATTGCCCTGGGTCAAGCCCTACCAGGCCTACTACACCCTCCTTGTCATTGATTTTCAATTACTTGTTGTTCCCTTGTCCCTGGGTTTGTTAACACCCACTTCCTTTTCCCACACCTTCACATCTCCCATGTCCCAAAACCATCAGTCCTGTTGTTTTTTCCTCAAAATTGATTGTTTATCCCACATATCTTATCTAGATAGACCTGCGGAGATAACAACATGCACAAAAAACAATACAGAGCAAATCAAAACAACAAAAGGAAACAAAATAACAACCAAAAAAACCCCAACAACAACAAAGCAGAAAGCCTGTAAATAGTTCACGGTCTCTTTGTTGACCTTTAGGACTGTTTTGGGACCTTTAAGAGTCTGGTGGGGTGCCAAGCCCTGGCCCCAAAGTCTATTTTTGTTATTCCCTGGGGGTTTGGTTGCTCTGTTCCCCTTGCTGTTCTGTTGCACACCCTTAGTGTTACACCCCCTTAGTGTTTCACCTCAGTGTGGTGAGATCAGATAACTGTGACTCCATTGTTGTCCCCCATAGTGCTATGAGTTAGTGAGGGACATCATGTCTTATAGTAGGGCTGGCCCTATGGTCCTATCTGTGCTTTGACTGCTCTGAGTAGGAATATTGTCCTCAGGGCTTAGTGGGCCAGGATATGTTCCACTCTCTCTTCTACTCCCTTCATTTGCTCCTGTGTACTCTGCTCAGACATGTCCCTCTCCCTGAGATGTAGTTTCAGTGCTGTCCTCTGAAGTGAATTCTTCTATGGGTCGCTGGGGGCTGTCCATGTAGTTGGGATTGGGGCTGACCACTCAAACCTTGAAACCTCTCTATTGGTTCCTTGCTTTATGCCATATGTTGCATTCACATCTTGGAGAACTGTGTTGAAGTCTGGTCCCTCTTGATATATAAACAATAGCTTCCCCTTGGGTGGGTTAGTACCCTGCTCCCCTGCTACCAGTGTCTTTTTAAAATTTCCCCCCTCTCCTTTTTAGTTGGTTACCATATGTATGCCTGGATTTTGTCTTTCCCCGGCCATACTACCTGGACCTCCCCCCAGGAATGTTTGCATATAGTAGCTTTTTCCCTATGCTGCTTTTATATTTTTAAGCTTATCTCAGTGGATTCACATACTTGTCCTTATGTGCTTGCTTTACTTCCCTTAGCAAAATTTCCTCCAGTTCTTCCCATGTGATGATGTGCTTCATGCATTCACCACTGCTTTTTAGAGATGCATAGTACTCTGTTGTATGTATGTGCCACTGTTTTATAATCCATTCATCTGTTGATGGACATTTGGTATGTTCCATATAGAAAATCATATCATCTGAAAATAACAATAGTTTCACCTCTTTCTTCCCCAGATGAATAACTTTGATGTTTTTTCTTTGCCTTATACTGTTAGCTGGAACCTGCATTACAATGTTAAATAAAAGTGGGGACAAAGGGCATCCTTGTCTAGTCCCTTTTTCAGTGGGATTGTTTTCATCTTTTCTCCATTGACAACCACGTTGGGTGTTAGCTTTTCATATATAGCTTGTATTATCCTGAGGAATTTTCCTTCCATTTCTTTCTTCTTGAGTGTCTTAAACAGGAATTGGTGTTGGATATTCTCAAGTGCTTTTTCCGAATCTATTGATATTATCATGTGGTTCCTATTCTTGTCATGTCAATGTGGTGACTGATACCAATGGTCTTTTGTATGTTGAACCATCCCTGCACCCTGGTATGGTTTCCTACTTGGTCATGGTGAATTGTTTTTTTTTATATACTTTTGTTTTCAACTGGCCAATATTTTGTTAAGGATTTTTGCATCGATGTTCATTAGGGATTTTGGTCTGTAGTTCTCATTTCTTGTGGGATCTTTGCCTAGTTTCAGTATCAGAGTTATACTAGCTTCATAGAAGGAGTTCAGGAGTTTGCTGACTTTTTCTATGCTCTGGAAGAGTTTGTGTAGGATTGGTGTCAGTTCTTCCCTGAATGCTTGGTAGAATTCTGTGAAGCCATCTGGTCCAGGGGATTTTTTTTTTTATAATCCCTTGATAACCTTGTGAATTTCTTCTATTGCTATGTATCTGTTGAGATTCTTGACATCCATCCATGATATGCTAAGAAGGGATTGTTTTTCCAAGAATTTGTTCACATCTTCAAAGTTGTTAAATTCATTGGAGTATAGTCCTTTTTTAGTACTGTGCAATTATCCTTTTGATTTCATTACAGTCTGCTGTAATGTCCCCTCTTTCATTCCTTATCCTTGTTATTGAAATTTGTTCCTTCCTTTCTTTGGTTAGGTTTAGCAGCAGTCTGTCGATTCTGTTTATCAAAGAACCAACTTTTAGCAGCATTAATTTTTTCCATAGTTTTCTTATTTTCCTGAATCTCAGCCCTGATTTTTATTATTCCTTTTCATTTGCTATTTGTAGGATTGTCCTGTTGACTCTGCTATAGTTTCTGTAAATTTTGTGCCAGAATATCAATCATAAGTCTCTTTTCCTTTTTTATCTGTGTATGCATTGCTATGAAAATTCCTCTGATAACTGCCTTTGCTGTGTCCCATAAGTTTTGGTATGTCGTATTCTCATAGGTTTCTAGAAATTTCTTAATTTCCTCTCTGATCTTGGAAAGTACACATTCCTTTTACAATAGAGAGTTATTCATCCTCCAGTTATTTGACCTTGTTTTCTTCATCTTCCTTTTGTTGATTTCCAGTTGACCTTATGACACCGTGGTCAGAGAAATCTGTATGATATCAATGTGCTTAAATTTATGCAGATTCGACTTATGCCCCAGCATGTGGTCTCTCTTAGAATATGTGCCACGTGGGCTTGAAAAGAATGTGATTAAAAATATTTGGGTGAAGAGTTCTGTAAATATCTGTCAGATCAAATTGTCTAATTGTAGTGTTTAGATCTCTAGCTTTGTTGTTGAGTTTCTTTCACTGTGATCTATCTTTCTCAGATAGTGGTGTGTTGAGGTCACCTACTATAATTGTTGAGCCTGTGGAGTTTTTTCCCCTTCTTTTGGAGCATTTGGTTGATGTATTCAGCGGGTCTCTCATTCGGGGGATATATGTTTAAGATGCTTAGTGATATTTTGTCTACCATTTCCTTGAGCATTATATAATGTCCCTCCTGATCTCTTTTTATGCTTTGCACTTTGAGATCAAGTTAACTGAGATTAGGATTGCAACCCCTACTTTTTTTGGATTGCTGTTTGCTTGGTATACTTTTCTCCTGCCTTTGATTCTCAGCCTATTTTTGTCTGGATTCTTGGCATTTGTCTCCTGTAGATAGCAGCCAGTCTGCTAGCCTCAGTCTTTTAATGTCTGAGTTCAGTCCATTGATATTCAGGGTTATTACATCGATCTGTGGACTCTGTGGTATCATCTTGTACCTTTTGTGTCAGTTTTTTTCTACCTCCCTTTCTTATCAGTGGTGTGTGTGTGTGTATGTGTGTGTGTTTCATTCTTGACTCTTCCCACCCTTCAACCAATCCTGTTTTGGGGCTGTTTTCTCTTTGTTACCCTCTGGGTGGGGTTGTTCTATGTGGTGGTCTCTTATTTGTGGTTGATAAGTGCTGTTCTTCTGCCCATATTGGGTTGGCAAGGATCTTTAATAGGATTGGGTTTCTTTTAACATATTCTGGGTCTTTTTCCTTGTCTGGGAAGACTCTTACTTCTCCATCTATCTTGAATCATAATTTGGCTTAATAGAGTATTCTTGGGTTTGGGTTATTTTCCTTCAATTTTTGGAATATGTTATTCCATGCTCTCCTCTTCTTCATTGTGTCCACTGATAGGTATGAACATATTTTTTTTTAGGTCTGAGCATATTGTTATGTGGGAACCTTTATATGTGTTTGCTTATTTTTCCCTAGCTGCTCTCATGATTTTCTCCTTTCCCTCAAAGTTGGATAGTTTAACTTTTATGTGCCTTGGTTACATCTTGGGATTCAATCTAGCTGGTGTTCTTTCATCCTCTTGAATAGTTGTCGGTTTTTATTCATTAAGCTGAGGAAGTTTTCCTCCAAGAATTCTCTCACTATTTTTGCAGATGACATCTTTGTAGTGTCATCCTCTGTTAATCCAATTATCCTGATGTTGTTGCTCTTCATAGCATCAGTCATAACTCTTAGGTTTTTCCAGCTTCTCTGATGATCTTATTATATTTTTGTTCACATTTGTTAAAGTCTGCTTGGCTGTCATCTAGGTCACAGGTGCAGTTCTTTGCCTCCTCCAGTCAGTTGGCAACGTCCATGAATCTTTACTGGTTTTTGTTATCTTGTCCCTAAGCTCCTGTATTTCACTTTGGTGTATGGTCTTTATCTCCTCTATCATTTTATCCTTTATCTTTATTGTTTCCCTAATATCCTGTAAGGCTCCACGCAGCACTCTGAAAATTTCTTTCTGTGGCAGATCAATGTCTGCTTCTCCTATGCAGGTCGTTAGGTTCAGGACATTTTCTGACAGTGCCTTTTGTTTCTCCTGTTTTTTCATTGAGGTTGTTGGGGCTGATTGCTGTTTGTTTTGTGTCATTTTAGAGGAGCCAGGTTTCATTTTCCTAGAGAGTCAAAAGCACTCGGATCTCTCTGGGAGACTTGTAGAAATGCTTCTTTGAACTGCATGCAGCTAATTGCACTATGAAATTTGCCTACCACTTTATTCTCCTGTGATTTTACTCTTACCCTTGTCAACCAGTATTCTGTTATTTGGAGGACACATTGGATGGTCTTCTCCCGGGTCACTGGTTGCGTAGTTGTGGATCCGCGAGGATGGTTCTGAACTGGGTGATCTCACAAAAGGCTATGATGGTGTGACCCACCGCAGCTTGGGGCTCTACCAGGGGCATGTAGGGGTTCCTGCTGCCATGGGAGTTCCACAGAAGGTAGGTGGGTGTGCCTGATTTTGGTTTAGAGCAATGTGAATGGTGGCAGAATTTCCCTGGTCACCTATATCTCCACGGAGGTTTACAGAGATTCTCACAGCAGCGTGGAGCATTGGCCATGCTGCTTTAGGCCATGTGATGCACTACAGCTGGTGGAAAGAAGTTCCCTCAGTCACATGGGACCACTGAGAACGGTAGGATCTTCCCCAGCCAAGCAGGCAGAATTTCCCCCAAAAGAGGGTGCATGTGATTTCCTCAACCACACATTAAGTGCTGCAAATGGCAGGTGGGTGGAATTTCACCTGGAGGAAGGTAGGCAGGGATTCCCTGGAGGAAGGTGGGCAGGCTTTCCCCAGACTAGAGTTACACTGCAAAGGGTGGAACTCTCCCAGCTGGGTGGAGGCCAGGCATAAATGTCCTAGGCTAAGGGGTGTATCCTGGCAGTCGGCAATGGCATATGAGAGACAAGGCCAGAGAAAAATAAAAAGAAAAACTGAGCTTGCTGAGACTGTGGTAGGAAAGAGAGAAGAGAGATACAAAAGTAACAATGTAGCTGAGCCCTGATCCCTGACGGTGGGGCTAGAGGGATTTAAACCCTGCCCTTAGACGGCAGCAAGCTATGGCTGTTTTGAGATAAACTCCTTGGGCTGGCTCCAAATGATTCAGGCTCTGACCAAGACAGTGATGGGGCTAAGGTTAAACCCCAGCTAGCTTCTACTGTGGTAAGCCAAAAGCTTCCAGCTCCTCAAAACCTAGTGGATCTGTGTCTTCTTATCTTTATGATACACCTCTTGTGACCTGGCATTGTGGAATTTCCAACTTAGTAGCTCTCCTGCACTGATTTTTGCAGAGGCCCTCTGATATGTGTTACTTGTTTGCCATCTTGCCTGGAGTCTTTGCAGGATGTATTTTCATTGTTGTAAATTGAGCATCATTAAAGCATACTGGTTAATCACAAAACAATATATAATTATATATTGTGAAATATTTTTTTCTAATGACAAATAAATTTTGTCTTGAAGCATGGTGTAGCATGGGTAACAGTCTTCACTTGTATGTGGGTGTATCTGCATGTGGACAGACCCATCTGGAGACGGAAAGAGGAGTGTTGTCTCAGTTCCTAAGACCATCAGAAATAAGTGTTTTCTGATGTTCTTAGGTGACCCTGTAAAAGGGTCTTCTGACACACCCCCCCTCAAAGGGGTCATTACCTACAGGTTGAGAACCACTGATTTAAAAGCAACCTGATTCGACTCCTTCAAGTGTGCCCAAACTACTGTTTGGATGTGGTGCAGAGGGCACAATTCTTTGAGGAAGCATTCAAGAAAGGAAATACTCTCTACAAAAGTGTGGAAACCTAGGTGAAGGGCGTATTGAGAAACAATAGTATTGTATTTGATGTTTTTATTTCAAAGAGGTTTCTATAATTTTGTAGCAATACTTTTTTTACTTACCCTCATATCTGTTTTTCCATACAGAATTTTGAGTGTTTGAAAGCAGGGTCTTATTCACTTTTTACAATCACAGCATACAATCCACACACAAGAATGGAAGTGACTATGAAAGTTTATTTACATAGCGTTATAAAACCATAAAAAATAAACTCCATTATGTTACCATGGATTCATAGTGTTCCCAAAGGACAAAGAACAACTGTCCTTGTATGTTTTCAAGACTGGCAATCTCTATAGGAGCAGAAAGCATCACCTTTCTTCTCTAGGATTTGTTGGTAGTGTTGAATACTGACCTTATGGTTAGAAGCCCAACTCATAGTGCAGTAGACAGCCAGAGATCATTTACATCACAAAGTGTACTAGAACTGTGAATAATGATTATTTTAAAACTATGGATAATCCGTGAGTCTAAACTATTCAAACTATTGATAGTCCGTGAGTGTAAACTATTAAAATACTCAGCTGCTAATTGAAAAGTTAGAGGTTCAACTAGTTTTCTTGGAAGAAAGATTTGGCATTCTATTTCCCAAAAACTACCTGCTTAAACCCGTAGGGAGTATGGTTCGACTGCAATGCACATGAATTCTCCATTAGTCAGAATGAATTCAACTGGTTTGTATTGATAGATTTGAACTAAACTAAGCTCTTCTCTGATCATGGAGCACAAAGAGAGAAGAAGTTATGATAAGTGTTTATCTAGACAAGTAAGGCCTACAACTCAGAGAGCATCACGACTCACAGAGAAACGAACAGTTTTAATCAACTTAAATCCAACTTGGGATGGAAGAGGGTGATTGTGTCGGGACTTTAGTAGCTTGTGTGAAATGATCAAATTGTATACAGTAAAACTAATTTTTCCCTATGAGTTGAACTCATTTGAAGAATTAATCCCCAGGATGGGAGATGGGAGGTAATTAGCTGCCTGCTAGAGTCTGGAGTCTGAAGGAATGTGGGGTGGAGATGGACTTTTATGCACTTACTGAACACTTCCAAGGCAAAGGGAGAGAGGCAGGGCTTTCTACTCCTGTAAAGTTTGCAGTCTCGGATACTCACAGGGGCAGTTCTACCCTGTCCTAGAGGGTCACTACGAGTCAGCAGCGACTCTGTGGCAGTGAGTTTTGTGTTTTGGTTCTCCAGAGCAGATGAGTTTCCAGGCTGTGTTCACCCTGGAGCTCCTACAGCAGAGTGATGTAGCTATGCTCGCCACAGGGTCCCTTGCTTTCCTGTGATTGGAAAGAGAAAGACGTCACCACAGGCTCATGGTGGCTCAGCTATGTGCAGGGTAGCTGCGTGACCTTCACAGTGCACTGTACTTCTGAGTCTTTCTTTAAGTGGATATTACCTTGTATATTAACCTGGTATCTTCAAGACTACTGAGAGGATTATGTATTGAAAAACATACATATAAAAATAAAATTACTAAGTATCAACTATATACTAGACACTGTGTGTAGGTATAAGATAAAAAGATAAGGCAGATAAATGTCCTACCCTCCAGGAGCTCACAATTTAGTGAAAAGAGAAAGAGAAATAGATAAATACTGTAACATGTGATAGAAAACAGAATGATTTATCATATGTTTCATAAGGGTAAGTCAACAAGAATCACATACTGGTTATATGTGAAACACATTGTATTAATATGATTTTTTGAAACAACAATCCTATGAGGTACTGTTATTATTATCCACTTAAAAATTATTGTGGTAAAATTTATAAAACCAAACATTCACCATTTCAAATTCAATGACAGTTACAGTCAAGAAGCTGTATAACTGTTACTACTATTTATTATCCATTTTTACAAATAAGGAGTCCTGGCTGCATAGTGGTCATACATTGGGCTGCGATCCCCTAGGTCAGAATTTCAATCCACCAGCTGCTCCACAGAAAAAGATGAGACTTTCTACTCAAATAAACAGTGATAGTCTCAGAAACTCACAGGGGACATTCTGTCCTATCCTCTAGACTCACTGTGAGTCAGTATTGACTAGATGCTGCGTGAGTTTGTTTTGGGTTGGTTCTCAATGATGTTCTTAACCTGTGTGGGGCTCTAAGGACATACAACTATAGGAAGTAATGGCTGAACTCCTGAACAGACCAGCCACCCCATTTAGTTAGCCGAGTGCTTGCAGGATAGCAAACAGGCTATTGAACACAGTCAGGCTAGAAGCTTGGATATTGGAATCAGACAGACTGGTGCTTGTCTCTTAATTAATTTTGCTCTTATTCTTTTTAAAAAATCATTTTATTAGAACTTGTACACCTCTTATCCCAATCTATACATACCTCCGTTGTGTCAAGCATATTTGTACATTTGTTGCCATCACCATTCTCAAAATATTTCTTTTCTACTTGTATTTTGCTCTTATTCTAATATGACCTTGTACTTGGTACTCTCTGAGCCTTGATTTCTTCATTATAAAATAGAAGTAAAATTGTGCTTATTTCATAGGTTTCTAGAGGGTTAAGTAAGAGAGCTCGGGAAGGTTTGAAGCCCAGTGCAGGCATGATGTAAATGCGGAGGAATTGTAGGAAGCAGATGTCTATAGTAAGGGGCAGGGGGAGAATGAGACCACCTACCTTGAAAGTATTTAATCCCACACCTACTCAAAACAAGTGTTATATGCAAACCAAAGCCTCGAATCTCAGAGTAGGGAAGTGACATTTTTCTTAAAAGGGGGGATGCAAATTAGTTTCTCTGTCAGAATCACCTTCTCTTCCGATTTCCTAAACAGTAGATTTGCTCAAGAGAAGAAAACTCAAGTTTCCTGAATACCTGCTATATGTCAGGCCCCTTATGAAGATCTCTCTTCTTAGACCTGCTCAATATTTCTGTTGAGATATAAATTCTATTCAACAGTTTGCACTATACTACTAACCTGGTGCTAATTTCGGGGAAAAAAGTCTGGTGATTGGCAATAAGAAAGACTAAAGCCAATTAAACTCCATGGAGCAAGCTGTACTCTAGAGTACATGGGAGAGTTGAGTCAGAATTGACTTGAGGCCAACAGGTTTAGTTTGATGTCTTTTGTATAGTGAAGGGGACCATGTCCAGCATTCCAAGTTAGGTTGTGATGTATACCAATATTACTGGAGCGTCAGGTTCTTGCATTCCCCAAAGAAAGATTTACTTTGAGAGGCACAGCATGGGGTTTTCACACAGAGAAATTTTACTGAGCATCTCCCAGGAGAGAGAAATTACCCCCACTAGCCTGCAAGTCTTGTTCTCTGGTGCTTTTCTCTGCCTGTCCACATGAAAAGAGGCTTTTAAAGGTTCACAGGAAAGAGGACATTCTGCTGGGGGAAGCAAGGCTTTCTGGGAAATGTAGCCCTAAGAGAGTGCACAGATTCCGCACATGTTCACAGATTCTGCACACAGATTCTGCACATAGTCCTTTGCGCCCAGGTCCTACCACACCCATGTAGCTTCACCTTGTTCTGCAAGGAGCCCTGGTGTTGTCATGGGATACAGGTTGGGCTGCTCACTGTGGTTCAAGACCATGGTTCAAACTCACCAGTTGTTCCTGGAAAGAGAATGAGATTTTCTGCTCCTGTAAAGATTTAAAGCCTCGGAAATCCACAGGAGGAAGTTCTGCTCTGTCCTGTGAGTTACTATGCTTGGGAATTGACTCCAAGGCAGTGAGTATTAGTTTGTTGGTTTGTCGTGCTGGTCCCTGGGTGGTAGGAACAGTTTGCACTTGACTGCTCACCCAAAGTGGTGGTTCAGATCTGCAGAGCGAGAAGTGCAATGGAGTAAAGATCTGGTGTTTCACTTTTATAAAGTACAGCAAGAGAGCCCGAGGGAGCATAGTCTATTTTAGAGCATAAGGCTGTCTTGAGTTGTAATTGACTGCACAGCATGGATTTGGCTTGTTATTATTATTTTGGCGTTCTAAGTAGGCTCCTTCCATGGCTGGGCCCAGCCAGCTTCACCATGGCTTTGCAAAGACAGCACTCAGCCCTGGATGGTTTAAAAAGCACTTCATCAACATGTGCAGCATAATTGTCCCACAGGCAAGGTGATTAGCTTTTATTAGCCCACTTCACCCCTGAGAGGAGGCAATTGAGTTCATTATTTGAGTGGGGAGTTGCTTGGTGGTATCAGCAGAGATCAAGATCAGTTGCTCCTGGCCGACTGTCCCAGCTAGAGCTTTTGTTTGTCATCTTCCTGGAAAGACACTCCTGCGCTCAATTACCCATTAGCAGGATTTGGACAATGTTCACAGCAGCCCTCCATGGAGCAGCTAGAGAAGAGAGCTGTGAAAGCCCAGCCTCCATCAGATGCGCTTGCTAGTCCTGGCCCTTCTCTGCCCAGTGGGGATAGCAGAGTGGAGAGGAGGGGTGGGTGTGGAGAGGGAGACTTTGTGGAGAAATTGGCCCTCCTCATTTGCTTTCTGGTTCCATTGTGCTTTGCTGGGTAACCCTGCCTGCTTCTTCTCTCTAGGTTTCAGATCCCTCATTTGTAAAAGGAGAATGTAATAGAGAAGGAATAACAGATAATTGCCTTTACTTCCTGAATTGTTTCACGAACAAATCTGGTCATTCTTCTAGAGATGTCCACCACAGTATCTGGGCTGTCCTTGACCAGGAAGCAAGGTAGGTGTGTTCACTCAGAGTACCTATTGGGTGGCAGGAAAGACTAGGGGGCTTCAGGGAATCATGGAAAATGGATTCTTTTCATACACATTTTGAAGCCCTCTTGTACATAGGCAATATTTTATTTGATCCTCACAATAATCCTTGATAATTATCATCACTTTCATTTTATAGATGAGGAAACATTTCGTAGAGTGTCGGAGAAATTATCCAAACCAAGTCTGGCAACTGCAGTGTCACCTCCCTCTCTGTCTCTCATTTGCTCTTCTTATATACTCTTTGTCCTTCTCTCTTATTGGCTTATTGTCTCTCACGCTCAGCTTCGCTCCGCCCATGTTATTTCTCTTGAATGACCCGCGGTTATCACTGTTGTCAGTCGCTATTGAGTCCATTCAGACTGGTGGTGACCACATGTGTGCAGAGTAGAACTAATCCACGGACTTTTAAAGGCTGTGGCCTTTGGAAGAAGATCCTCACATCTATCTTCTGAGGAGCTTCTGCCTGGCTTTAACTGTCAAACTCTACAGATTAAGTGGTTAAACACTTATCCATTTAAGGGACTCCTGAATAACCACCTAAGAAAGGGGAAAGAAATAAAACCCACAAAGGAATAACCGACTGCAGGCACAGAGAATGAAATGATGTGACTCTTTTAGCGGAAGCCTCCAATGTCCACCACATGATCATTTCCTGGAGGGGTCTGGGTAAAGTGATGGAGGGAGATGCTGATAGGATTCACCTGTGAGTGATTACAAACAGAATTCATCAAAGTGCCACCCTGCTGGTTAAAAGGGAGCCCTCTGTGAAGAAGGGGAGGGGAATCTCGTGCCTAGCAAAAGTCAGGAGTGGAGTAGGTCCTCTGGACCATGAGGTCTCTGTGCAGTGAACCTTTTGATAAAGAAGACCACTGTGACATCAGAAGCAGCAGTGGCAGCCTGGGGAGCCAGAGCTTGAGATCAAGTGGTGACTTCCCAGCCCACAGAGCAAGTAAAGCTTTGGAGCAGGAGACTGGTTTGTGGAGTGGGAGGCCTCTGCACACTTAATTGGTGGCGCTGGCCTTACTAACTCATGGAAGTGGAGCTGAGTGCCTTCAGGCTGAGGTTTACTGCAGTGGGGTGTCTCTGGCCACTTGATTCAGGAAACTGGGTTTACTACCCCAGAAGCTTGAATTGAATGGCTTTGAATGGAGCCATATAGCAAAGTGGCATGCTCTTTGGGGATCTATTAGCAGTTATGAAAGAACTGTGTAATGTGTTCTTCCAAACAACTATATCTGGAGCATTTCTCACTTGTGTTGCAACCTGTTAATGTAATAAACCCTTTATATCATCAGAATTATCCATGAGTTCTGTGTAGCCATTGAAATGGAATAATTAGAATCTAGATGAAAAAGTTGAGAGTGTTGTTTGAGTGACAGAACATACACAGGCAAACTCACAGACTACAGGGTCTGGGCCCTAGTCTCACCTGTGGACTCAGCCTGAGAGCAGGAAGAGACAAGAAAGCAAGGGAAATCATTCCTCTATCACTTATGTACTGAGAGTCCAGGCTAAACACAAAGCCACTATCTAATCCCTAAAATGAAATGTCCCCATTTAATCATGTAAAAAGAAAAGTACCCCTCCCTACTTTCCTCATTATAGGTGGGGTTCAAATCCCTGGCTCTGCTGCTTTCCTAGTGAGACTACAGACAAATCCTTCCACCTGCCCCAAGTCTTGGTGCCCTCACCTAGAGAATGGCATCCTAGCCATTGCCCTGCCTTCCAGGAATCTGGTAAGGAATGAAATGGATCTGCGCCCTCTGCCTGGCTCACAGGATGTGCTCAGCAGTAGTAGTAACCCATCACTAATCCAGTGATAAAGTTATGAGCCTGATTTCTTCACAACTATTACCCTCCGTGACACGAAGTCTTTGTCAGTGGGAACTTTTCCCTTTCTGCCGACTTCCCACGGTGATCTGCCCCCTTTAACTACAGGGGTGTCAAGGAAGCTTTGTGCATCAGCCGTCAAGTGTAGGCTGCTTGACATGACTGTGGGGTTAACTTACAAGTGACTAATTTTCAGAGACTCGGTTTTGTACCCTTCCCACTGGTGGCACCCAGGCTGGCTGTAATTATGGCTGATGAGTTTACTGAGGGGGCTCATTAAAGCCTTGGTATTAATATCCATATGAATACTTTCAACAAAACCTTTTGTTCTTGGAGTAGGGGGTGTGGGGTGTGGGAGGTAGTTACAGGAACTGTCTTGCTTTTCCAAATTTAATTGTCTAAATACAGGGCTGTCTCAGCAATTCAGGCCCCCACTCTCTTTCTTAGCAGGGTCCTGCCAAAAGCCTACTTTGGCAGCAAGAATGATTAGTTTGTGTTTCAGCAAACTTGCTACTTCAGAGTCACTTGATCTCAGCAGGAGTGGGAAGAGGGTGTTTTTTTTTTCCCTTCTTCTAACCAGTTGGAACTGTTATTTATTAGAAATGAGTTTGAGGCAACGGCTGTGGGAGTGTGGGTTAAAGAGGGGCTTAACAACCAATAAGCAAATCATTTTTCTTTTAGCCAATTCTTCAGGCTACACATAATTGTTCTGGTCACATCCCAAAATAGACCTTCCCCCCAACCCCCGTTTTCACACTCTGCTCAGTAATAGCTAACATTCTGAGTATGAGGCACTGTGTAAAGTTTTGCTAATTTAATCTTCACAACAACACAGAGGTAAGAACTGTTATTGTTGGTAGTTGCCTTCAAGTCGGTTCTGGTATGCACAACACCGTGAGGCACTGCCAAGTCCCGCGCCATCCTCACAATTGTAATGTTGTTGCCCACTGTTGCAGCGACGGTGTCGGTCCATCTCCTTGAGGGTTCTTGTCCAGGCACTGGTCTCTCCTGTTACATGTTCAAAGTGTATCAGAGGAAATCTCACCATCCTTGTTTCGAAGAAGGATTCTGGCTCTTCTTCCAAGACAGATCTGTTTTTTTCCTCTGGCAGTCCATGGTACTTTCAGTATAATTTATCAACACCATAATTCAAATGCATCAGTTCTTCAGTCTTCTTTATTCATTGCCCAACTGTCATGTGCATATAAAACCATTCCAAATGCAATGGCTCTTCAACACTTTCAAGAGTACTTGTGCAGTACTTTCTTTATGCAATATGCTGCCTGCTTTCTTGTCTGCTGCTCCATGAGAATTGATTGTGGATCCAAGCAAAATAAACACCTTGATAACTTCTATCTCCATGTATCATGCTGCCTATTGATTCAGTTGCGAGGACTTGGGTTTTCTTTACATTGAGTTGTACTCCATATTGAAGGACTATTATTGGATACTTTTACAAGGGAGTCATAATTATTGGCTCTTCTTCTTTTCATGAAGGAGACTAAGACTCAGAGTGAACTAACACAGCTCCCTCGCAGAACAGAATTAGAAAATAGACCTTGAGATTCTCGTGCCATTTATTTCCCATCAAGTGTAACTAATTCCCATCGAGAAGCGTTTACTGGGCTCCTGCTCTGTGAACAGCAGGGCTATGGATCAGTCAGAGTCCAGAAGAAATGGGTGGTGTGTCTAAGGCAGCCTTATCCAATAGAACTTTCCATGGTGATGAAAAATGTCCGATGCCTGTGCTGTGCAGCATGGTCATCACGGCTAGCCAAACAAGGTTATTGAATCCTGGGAATGCGCTGATTTGAAATATAACTGAGAAACTAAAATCTAAATTTTGCATAATCTACGTTAATTTACATTTAAGGGGTCGCATGCAACAAGTCGCTATGCTGTTGAAAAGTGCACATCTAAGAAATGAGACTATTATTTCAAAGTACTTTCTTTGATAGGACAGGATTCAATGTTCTGAGAAAGAAAGTGCTCTCTATTAACTTGAAAGAGGGCACCTTCACCATTGGAGAATGAGGGAGTTCATTTGCAGCTGAGGTTGGGCCAATGTCCAGTGGCATCTTGGTTATATTAAATAACATAAAGTCAACCAGGAAAGGGCTTGGGGTCTGAAGAGGGCATGTGCTCTGGAACGGGACAGATTTAGGAAAGAATCCCAAGATGTGGCCCTGTCAGCATCACTATCATCTCTCTGCTCTGAATGTGCGCTTAACAGGGTGTTTAGTGATGGTCTACCAACAGGGAGTCTTTCTCACTCATAGGGATGGAAGAAAGACTAAGGGGGCACGAGGGTGGTTCCCAGCCGATGAACCTCAAGGAAAACGGCTTATCTGCTGGCCAAGGTTGGTGTGTTTCTATGATGTTAAGGAACAGATTTTAGCAGTGCTTCCATAGTAAGACCGATGAGGAAGAAAGGTGTAGGCTCCTACTTTCAAAGAAACAGCCAGAAAAACAAACAAACAAACATAAAAACCCTCTAGAGCAAACTTCAGAAAGTAGGAAGGGCTTGGGAAGTAAGATGAATGGGAACCACAAGGAAGAAGTGGAAGTGAAACCAGTGTCTTGAAACAAAATGTGGGTGATTATTAAAAGGAAAATGGATTTGTTCTGCCTTCCCATTCGCAATAATTTTTCTTTGTTTTCTAAGAAAGAAAACCCCATAGGCTGCGAGATTCCTGTCCTCAACCAAACAAACAATCTTTCATTTCTGTGCGCATGGGCTCACCAATATTCAGGGGCCAACTTGATTGCTGGTGGTGGCACGGTTGTGCAGTGAACTGCTATCCGGAAGGCCGGCAGAATGAACCCTCCAACTGCTGCCTGGAAGAAAGGCCAGTCTGTCCAGTCTCATAAAGAGTGACAGTCCCCAAAACCCACAGGGGCAGTTGTAGCCCGCCCTACGGGGTCTCTATGAGTCAGCACGGACTGCCTAGTATTGAGTGAACAAGAACAAAGATGACAAGAAAGGAAATAGAGGAAAGAAGTAGGAGGCAAAGGACATTGATAGAGGTCTAAATACAGGCATGTACATATGTAAATATATTTATATATAACAATAGGAAAATAGATCTATGTACATAGATTTATATGTTAAATGTTAAGGTAGCAGACAGACAGTGGCCTCTACTCAAGTACTCCCTCAATGCAAAACACTTTGTTCTAATAACCTGGCATTCTGTGATGCTCACCTTCCTGACATGATCACTGAAGACAAAGCGGATGCATAAGCAAATGTGGTGAAAAAAACTGATGGTGCCCAGCTATCAAGATATAGTGTCTGGGGTCCTAAAGCCTTGAAGCTAAACAAGTGGCCATCTAGCTGAGAAGCAACAAAGCCCACATGGAAGAAGCACACCAGCCTGTGTAATCATGAGGTGTTGATGGGATCAGGTATTAGGTATCAAACAAAAAATCATATCATTGTGAATGAGGGGGTGTATGGGGTGAAGACCCAAAACCCATCTGTAGGTAACTGAACATCTCCTTACAGAAGGGTTGCAGGGAGGAGATGAGCCAGTCAAGGTGCAGTGTAGCAACAATGAAACATACAACTTTCCTCTGGTTCTTTAATGTTTCCTTTCCCCCAACCCCCCACTATCATGATCACAATTCTACCTTACAAATCCGGCTAGACCAGAGGATGTACACTGGTACAGATAGGAACTGGAAACACAGGGAATTCAAGGCAGATGAACCCCTCAGGACCAGTGGTGAGAGTGGTGATAGATACTGGGAGGGTGGATGGAAGGTGGGGTAGAAAGAGGAACCGATCACAAGGATCTACATATAACCCCCTCCCTGGGGGATGCACAACAGAAAAGTGGGTGAAGGGAGACATCGGACAGTGTAAGACATGACAAAATAATAATTTATAAATTATCAAGGGTTCGTGAGGGAATGTGGGGGAGGGAGGGTCAAATGAGAAGTTGATACCAAGGGCTCAAGTAGAAAGAAAATGTTTTGAAAATAATGGCAATATATGTATAAATGGGTTTGACACAATGGGTAGATGTATGGAGTGTGATAAGAGTTGTAAGAACTCCCAATCAACTGATTTAATGAAAAAGAAGAAAGAAATCCCCTCTGTGGAGTGCGTGGCCTTCCGCTCCCTCCCTTCCTCGCTCCCTCTTTCTGACCCTTTCCGTGCATCTTCGTTGAGAAGTGACCTCTAAAGGCAGCTCTGAGTGGTGGAGAGGGTGCAGTGCCTGGTGCCAGGCTGAGCCTCCTAGACTTGGACACAGTTTGCCCCTTTCAGCCATGAATTCCATCAGAGGCCCTGCCAAAGCTCCACAAGGAAGGCCTGGGACCCTGGTTGTTTGCAGTCTTACTCCCAGGCCCACCAGGAAAGAATCTTCAGGACCTTGTCACCCTCGTTTCTGTACCGCAGTTCTGTATTGGAAACACAGATAATCAGAAGAAGAGGAAGGAGAAGAGATTACTAAAATAGGTCTGTGTTGAAATTCAAATAGATATAGTTTAAAAACCCAGCTCTCCGTGTGATTTTGATGTACCGCAGAGTTCATATCCAGGGTCCACGTTTTTATTGAATATGACTTCTTCTTGTACCTCAGAAGTCTTAGAGGCAAGACTAGGACGTTGATTAAAAATGAGTGTTTGGTAACTTCCTTCAGCAACAATTCTCCTGACAAAGAGGGTTGTAAACTGTTCATCCTTCCACATGCTTAACCAAAGTGAGAGGGTCTCTTCAGAAGGGCTTCTCAGACTGCTAGTTAGCAAACCCATACTATACAGATAATTCCAAAATTCTTTGTTTTTCATAACCCATCAAAACCACTTACTGAACTGTAAACTCCTAGTTTAGCTATGTACAATCAACTCTGCATAGGGTTTATTATATACTGAATTAAATAAACACTTGTTCACATGTATTGATTTGTTCATTGTTTAATAGATGCTTACTGTGGTAGATTTCACTATATACTGAATTAAATAACACTTGTTCACATGTATTGATTTGTTCATTGTTTAATAGATGCTTACTGTGGTAGATTTCACTACTGATTCCAATTGCTCCACCCATGCCCTGGTCAAGCACCCTCCATGCTCCTACCATATACTCACTGCCAGAGAGCGCAGGGATGAGGAGGGAGTGAATGAGAAACAGAGAGAGAGAGAGAGAGAGAGAGAGAGAGAGAGAGAGAGAGAGATTCTGATTCTGAAGGCCTGGATCAGAGCCTCCCCTCCCCCCAAAATCAATTGTATATAAAACAAAAAAAGAAGCTTCAAGGAATACATCCTTTTTTTTAACCCTTAAAGGAAAAATGGAACAAGGACCCCATTTTTATTTGAACCTATTTCTTTTCCTTTTTAAAATGCGTTAAAAAAAACATTTAAAAGAAAAAAGCTAGTGTAAGGTAAGAGTTAGGGAAAGGCCATTCCATTCTACCCAGAAATTATAACTCTCTTCATAACAGGTCCTGAGATGAAACGTAACCTGCAACTGAAATTCCTCCACACACCGGGCCCAGCTGAACCAGACCCTCTTCGACTTGGGCCTGGACCTCTTACTTCTGGGTCCTTCCAGGGTGCAGGCTGGGGGCCTTGGAATCTGCTCCCTCTGTCACCGCTCCTTCCACCCCCACCCCTCGTCCCCCGCCCCCTCCCTTCCCTTCTCTTCTGGCAGGGTCTGTATCCTGTTGCTCTGGGCAAGGCCCGACAGAAAGGCTACCAGCAAGTGATTGTGCTGGAAAGGAAGACAAATGAGTCCCTTTTCTGTGGGCTCCGGGCATCCTGTTGGAGGAAGGAAAGGACAATACTTTGAGGGAACTGGCTTTGCTGACCCCCTCCTGGTGGGCTCTCCCCTCCTCTTTCCGGCACAGCGTTTGTCAGCCCCAAAGCTTCTATTTCCTGAGCAATCATTAAAATGCACGTGTGAGGGATGTGGTGCCCCATGCCCAGGGGCAGAATGCTAGCCAACTTCAGGAAGTACGGTTCAAAGAGCTCTGTGCAGGAGGAACCCTGAAATGTGGGAGAAGCGTAGCTCCTTCTCGCTCCCTGCCAGGGTGGCTACTGCCAGTTCACTGCACATCTCCGGGCCTCCACTGCGACATTTCCGACATTTCCATAAGCCCCTCCCGCATGCCTGGAACTACCACCTCCATCAGTGGTTCTCAAACTTGGCTCTACAGCAGAATCGACTAGACAGCTACGGAGTCGTATCCAACAAATATGCCCAGTCAGAGTCTAGGCACGGAGAGCAGACTTCAATTACATCCTTGGAAATGCTCTCTAATCGCCACCCCCAGCCCCCTGTCCTTTCTCCAGGACCAAAACAATGATCTCTTTACTGCCCCTTCCTTAGCTCATTTACTCTCCTCCCTGAGTAAACTGGTGAATAAGATATTGATACACTGGTACACAAAGCTGCAGAGAAGTGAGTTGGAACGTGCACTTTAGAGCGAAATTCCTCATATGTAAAACCCACATCTGACCCTTACTAGATCAGTGACCTCAAACAGAACATTCAATGTGATGTGTGGCCCCTTGCTACTCTATTAAACAGCAATGATAATAATAAATCCTTCCTAGTCTTGTTCCGGGGTTGAAGTGATACATTCAGAGCCCTTAAAATTGTATTTGGGAAACTGTTCATATTGTTTGAGGGAGTTTCAAAAAGTTGGTGGAAAATAGAGTGGAATTAAAAGATAATGGAGTTTCTTCCCATGGACCTTTCGAAGCCTCTCGCATGCATACCTGTTCAGTGTCATTACTATTATCCCAGAAGTTCACGATATATAATCTCATTTGTGGAATGTGAAATGAACAATATTTTGAAATAGAGTCCAGTCCTACTCGGATATACAGAGTCACCAGGAATTGCAATCTACCTGGCACAATAATTTTATAGCCACATCCCTATGTCAGTCAACCAGTGATGTTGGCTGCCTCAGGAAGGGGTGTGACGTTGGGTGCGGTAGATTTCTGCAGCTAACGTCATTGCTGAAGATACAGATGCAGGCTGCCCGCTGCTGGTATTCCTAGAAGCTGGGGAAACAAGCTCCTCAATGATCAGCCATCTGGGGGGACATCACCGTGACTGCCCAAAACATGCATAGGGAATTCTCAGGAGCCCTAATTGTGTAGCAGGTTTTCATTGGACTGCTAGCCCCAAGGTCAGCGGTTTGAAACTACCAGACACTCCGAGGGGGTAAGATGAGGTTTTCTACTCTGGTAAAGAGTAATAGTCTCAGAAACCCACAGGGCGGTTCCATTCTCTCCTACAGGATTGCGATGAGTCAGAATTGACCTGATGGCAGGGAGTTCTGATGAAACAACCAAAAGCACAGAGTAGGGGATGAATTGATACTATGTTTTAAACTCCTCATATTTCTATGACATTTTATACGTGTTGAAGCATTTTCTCATAAAATGAAAAGCTTATTCATGACCCCGATTGTATGATCCCGGGGCAGGCTAGACAGTCAAATGTCCTGCGAAGAGCATTGGATTTGAACATGGTCAGCCACGGTGAATTCCAGGTCTGCCACCTTGGAATGGGAAGCCTTTTAGACACATTTCTTATCCTTTCTGGGTCTACGCTGTGAAAGGGAAACATTGTTGTTCAGTAGTGTTGAGCTGATTCCGCTGATTCCTGTGCCAGCCTTAAAATTATTGTGTCTGAGCCCATTGTTGCAGCCACTGTGTCACTTCGTCTCCATGAGGGTCTTCTTTTCTCGTTGACCCTCTACAGAAGTAGCTTCTTTTCCAGGGACTGCCCTCCTGATAAGAAGCCCCAATAACTATGACAAAGTATTACCAGCGTTGCTTCTAAGAAGCATTTTGGCCGCACTTCTAAGGCAGGTCTCGTTGCTCTTCTGCCAGTCACAGGGATTTCACTCTTCCTCACAAACACCTTGATTCAAATATATTAGCCTTCCTATTCCTTGTCCAGTTTCCACATGCCTATGAAGTGATTGAAAGCTGCCATGGCTCAGGTTAGGCACACCTTACTCCTCAGAGTGGCCTTCTGGCTCTCTAACACCTTAAAGTGGCCCTGTGCGGCACATTTCCCAAGGAAATACTTTGTTTGAGTTCTTGACTACTGCTTCTGTGAGCATTGATTGTGGATCAAAGTAAAATGAAATCCTTGAGGCTTGTTGTGTATTAATCCAGTTGGGTGGATTGTGGTTTTCTTTACATTCAGTTGTAATCGATACGGAAGGTGGCAGTAGTTTATCTTCATCGGCATATACCCCCAGCCCTCCTCACTTTCAACAAAGCTATGTCATCTTATTTCAGAGTGTTAACAAGCCTTCCTCCAACCCCAAAGGCACATTCTTCTTCATGCACTCCAGCTTCTCTGATCATTTGCTCAGCAGATATATAGACTGAGGATGGGGAAAAGATACAACATGGACACACACCTTTCCTGACTTTAAACCACCCAGAATGCCCTTGTTCTGTTCAAGTGACTGCCTTTTGTCTCTTTACATGCTGTACACAAGCACAATGAAGTGATCTTGAACCATGGTTAATTATCTTCAGCAAAATTTAAATTTTATGATATTAATGATAGTGTTTAATAATTTCCACAGTCTTATGAGTCACCTTTATTTCTTTCCTAGTCTTTGCTGAATCTGAAAATTGGTCTACCATGGTTGATCTTGTTGGTATTTGAAATACTGATGGTCTAAATTCCATCATCAGAGCAACACACAAGCTACCACAGTATGTGTGCTAGTCTGGGTAGATTAGAGAACCAAATTCATAGATACTCATATGTGTTTTATATAAAGGGCAATTGTACATTAAGAAAGAGGGTAATTGTACATTAAGAAAGCATCCCAACGCAGTCTAGTCCAAACCCATAAGCCTGACATTCACTCATATGTCTGATGCCAATCTATAAAGACCTTTTCAGACTCACAAACACATGCAATGAGGCCAAATACAGGACTATCACAGGCCAGTGGGTAGAAAGTCTTTATATCCAGTGGTGTTGTAGCATCTCAGCACTGGGTTGGCATAGGTCTCTACATGGCTTCTCCAGCTTCAGAGGTCTGGTTGCATCAGGGTAGGTCCATGTGGCTTTTCCAGCTCAGAGGCTAGGGTAGTTCCATGTGTCTTGTCAGCTGCAATGTCTCCTAGGGAATGACAGAGAGAGAGAAAATGTCTCCCACCTCCAAGAAGGAAATCAGAATTCTTAGGACAAAGCCATGTCCACACCGAGGCCTCATTGGCTATGATCCAATTGACAGACTAGACTCCACCCCTTCACTCTTAATCTTTTCAAGTCCCAAATTGACACCAGATTATATAACTACCACAGTATGACAAACTGTCAGACAGTGGAAATAATCATAGATAATTCTTGGCTTTGTTGAAAGGATTTAATTAATCAATGTAGAGTTTTGAAATATAGTCAGAAGTCAAAAAAGTGTAAAAAAAGAACTTCAAAATATGCAACAGTGGTAAGCATGACCATCCCCATTTTTTAAAAACAAATACAATGAGGATAGATGCTGTTGTTAGCTCCCATCAGGGCCAGTTCTGACCATAGCAGCCTTATGCACAACAGAATGAAACACGGTGCCATCTTCACAATTGTGTGTATGTTTGAATCCATGGTGTCAGTCCATCTCCTTAAGGGCCCCCACTTTACAAAACATGATGTCTTTCTCCAGGGTGTGGTCTCACCTGACAGCTCATCCAAATTATATAAGATGAAGTCTCACCATCCTTGCCTCGAAGGAACGCTCTGACTGTACTTCTTCCAAAACAAGCTCGTTTGTCCTAATTTAACAGTCCATGGTACTTCCAATATTTTCCCCAGCATCACTATTTGAATGCATCGATTCTTCTGCTTTCTTTAAGTAATGTCCATCTTTCACATGCATAGAAAACGGTTTAAAATGCCATGGCTTGGGTCAGGTGCATCTTAGTCTTCAAAGCAATATCCTTGCTTTTCAATATTCTGAAGAGGTCTTGTGTAGATTTGCCTAATGCAGTGCATCTTTGATCTCTTCACTGCTGCTTCCATGAGTGTTGATTGGGGAGCCAAGCAAGACAACATCCTTGACAACGTCACCCTTTTCTCCATTTGTCAGTGTTACTTATCGATCCAGTTGTAGGGCTTTTACTCTTTGTTACAACGAGTTGTACATAATCCACACTGAAGGTTGAAATCCTTCATCTTTATCAGCAAGTGCCTCAAGTCCTCACTTCAGGAAGCAAGCAAGTTTGTGTCATTGGAATATCATGGGTTGTTCATAAGCCTTCCTCAAACCTTGATATAACATTCTTCTTCTCATAAGCCAGCTTCTCAGAGAATTTGCTGAACATACACATTGGATAAGTGTGGTGAGAGGATATAACCCTGTCACATGCCTTTCCTGATTTTAAGCCATACGCTATCCCCTTGTTCTGTTTGCACAATTGCCTCATGGTCCATGTACAAGTACCACATGAGCCCTGTGACATGTTCAGGAGTTCCTATTCTTATCAAGGTTATCTGTCGTTTGTTAGGATCCACACAGTCGGATGGTTTGACATAGTCAATAAAACACTAGTAAGTAACCATCTTTCTGGTAGTCTCTGCTTTGAGTCAAGATCCATCTGACATCAGCACGACGATATCCCTGGGTCCACGCCCTCTTCTGCATGTGACCTAAACCTCCGGTGAGTGCACTGTCAGTGCACTGCGGCAGTCGTCGTTGATGAATGACCTTCAGTAAAAGATATTTCGAGGGAAGATGGTTTCCTAAACTTTTACAGTGGACTGTAGGGAAATCTTACAGTCTACCGATTATAACTGATGCCATTTTACTTACAGAATGCAGAGAAGGGGAACAGCCTTGGAAGAATCAATTCAGGAGTTTCATTTTTAATAACTTTACAAGGGCTTCTGGATTGAATTATGTCCCCCTGAAAAGATAGATTGAAACCATCATCCCTGTACCTGTGCAGGCTACATTTTTAAAGAAAATTATTGAAACAGGGCTTTGGGGAAGCTCATCAGTGAAGCTAATTCTTCATGACTGGTGTCCGAAAGAAGAGGAAGACAGGAAACAGAAACAGAGTTACACCCAGGGGAAGATAGACACTATTAAGCAGCAAGGAATGCCAAGGATTGCTGGCAGCCACTAGAAGCTGAAGGAGAATCACAGAACAATTCTTCTCTCAAAAGCCTCAGAAGGAAGAGACATAACTGATACCCTGATTTGGACTTTTAGCTTCCAGAAGGCATGGAGAAAATTAATTTTGTTCCTTGAAATTGACTACCATTTTTGGTATCTTGCTAAAGCAGTACAAGGAAAGGAAGATAGGAGGACCTTGCAAACATCATGAATCCACAGCTCCACTGGCTCCAGTGGCCCATTGAATACATGATGAAGAAGCACAACCCACTAGTAATTAAGCATAAATTCCATCCCCCCTCCATTTTTACTTATGGTGGTACAGTTGTTAGGCATTGGGCTGCGATCCGTATGGTCCACAGTTCGAAACCACCAGCAGTTCCATGCAAGAAAACCTGGGCTTTCTACTTCCCCTACATAGGAACAGTCTTGGAAACCCACAGGATGTCGCTATAAGTCAGCATCGACTTGAAAACAGTGAGTATATTTCTTGGGGATTTAAATAGGACTGGTTCCGATTCATGCTTCGGAATCTTCCCCTGCTTTGCTAGTTTATGGAATTCTACTGGTGCCCCGGAGCCACGACTTTCCAGGGACAGTCTAAGGTAAGGCTTTCTTCCCTTTCCTATTTCTCTTCCCCAACTCTTTATTAAACAGATTCATTTAGTGTCTCTCTCTTATGGCAAAAAACTTGTCCTTCTTTCCTCCTTTCTGGTCTGGTTTTCTCTACTGATTTTCTAGATTCAACATTTAAAAACCAAAAACAAAGGTAATATGTCCCCATGAGAGACTGTGTTTGTGTGGAAGGGGAAAAGGCTGGGGCGGGGATATTCTAAGTTATTAACAAGTGTTTACAGGGTGGGTACCATGGGTACCTGTGAATCAGAATAAAAATTATCAAAGAATTGGATTAGCATCCTATTGGACCTCTGAGATGTAGAGACTTTACTCACCATTTGGTCCGGAAAGTCCAGGGGGTGGGTCTAAAATGGCTTAAGTCGAGAACACACCAAGGCAGCTCAGGACAGCAGTGAGTCAGCAACTGGTATGGAAGTATTTTACCATTTTAACAACTAGTCCAGCCTTACAGTGAAATTGCAAGCTCCCTGTCCCCACGTCCTGAGCTCTTAGAACCTCGCCCTATCTCTCAAAAGGCATGAACCTCAACCACGCTGGTTTGGAAAATCACTGACATCCTCGTTTCTACCTCAGCACTGGGATTATGGTGTACGGAATAACCTGCGATTCAGAATGCAAAGACGAGCACAGTTTAACCCTAGCAGGCCCGAATCTGAGAATGCAGCAAGCTTCTTAGCCTCTCTGAGATGCAGATTCTTTTTTTATTTCAGGAAAATGATAATGCTCATCTCTGGGTGTAGTAAGAAGGAAAGATTTTTCCTGGGATATAACAGGTGCTCCACAAAAGTTTTTCCATCCTACGGGTTGTCTCTTCTTCTCTATGCCCTATCCAGAACTCCTTAAGGAGCCCTGTCGGCGACATAATAGTGGATTCTGCATTGGGTTGCTAACCACAAGGTCTGGAGTTTAATACTGCCAGCCACTTCACAAAGAGAAAGAGTAGACTTTCTACTCCCATAAAGATTCATAAACATGAAGCAGTTCTACGCTGTCCTATAGGGTCGCTATGAGTCAGAATTGACTCCATGGCAGTAAACAACAACAAACAATGATTCTCAATCCCTTGAGTTCATAGTCCTGAACTTCAGAAAGGCAAGGTCAAAGCATAAGAAACATCTCTAGAAGCATTTGTGCCTGAGCAGGTAGTTCTATAAAGAAAACAGAATTCCATGGCCAATCATTTTGTGCCCACTGTCCTTCCCACTTATTTAGCTCAAGTGGAGGATACGACCCATTAGCTTTGGAATCAAGGCTCCTCACTTTAGAAAGATGACTAAGGTGGTCAGAAACTGAGATCCACTCAGCTATTCTACACACACACACCCTTTTCTATCCCTGTGAAAAATCCAATGAGGACTACCACTGCAATTGTTTAAAACCAGAATTAGTAATATTTGAAATAGTGATGATTTTGCCTTCATACTCATATTGCTTGGATGACGATCTGGGTTTTATATCAAGGAAACTAATAGCTGTTTCTGTCTCACTTTCCCCCTCAATTGATGCTTTATTTAAAACGACAGTACACAAACCCTAAGCTGTTGCAGTCCGGTTGATTTGGATTCATGGAAACGTATGTGCCCCAGGGCAGAGCTACTTCACTGGTGCTTCTTGACGGGAAACTCTCTGGAACAGGCCAGCAGGCCTCTCTGCCTCAGCAGCATGGGGCAGGTTTGAGATGCCAATCTTTATGCTAATAGCTCATCACAAACTACCTGTGTCATCCAGGGACCTCTGCTATAGAGAAATCAGAGCTAAGTTGTTGTTGTTTCCTTACTACTAACAGATGAGACAGGGTGTTCCTATAAAATGTCAACTTTCTTTATTGATATTTTTGTTTAGTAATAGGTAAGCAAATCCTAGTTATTAAACTGTTAAACATGCTAAACTGTCGAACGAGTCTTCACCACCTGAACCAAGGTTGAAACAATAGAATGAATTTTTATTTTAGAATGTTATAAATTTGCGACACCCAAGGATGCAGAATGAGTAATTATATTAGACTAATAATAAAATAATAGAAAGTATAATAATAATAGCAGGTCCATTACCAAACACTCTTCGGGGGCCAGACACAAAATTAGGGTCACGATTAGTTAAATTTGTTTCTTAGTAGAAATATGAAAGAGACTTGCTATTCTAATAACAAGTAAGAATTATCTCTGAATAATAATAATGTCATAATAAGGCTAATTTCCATTTATTGAGTACTTATGTGCCAGCTACTTTATATCAGTAATTGGGAGAATAGTAATGGCATGAGATAGCAAAAATTTTCTTTGCAGGGATGTCTTTACAAGGAAGATTCTGTGTGTATTTACAAGGAACTTTGATTAACTCAAGGAGCCATTGCCTTAACTGTTAGGCTATTTGAAGTACAAGGTCAGCCATTCAAACCCACCAGGTGCTCTACGGGAGAAAGATGAAACTGTCTGCTACCATAAAGAGTGACAGTCTTGCAAACCCTACGCAGCAGGGTGTTTCTCTGTCCTATAAGGTCACTGTGAGTCAGATTATGGCAGTGGGTTGATGCTCTGGGTGGTACGGGGATAGAGGTAAAGTCTCTATAGAGTTGCCTTCTCTTCTCAGGAGGGTTAGCTGGTTATCAGTAGCTATGTTGGTTTGTTGAGAATGTTGTCTAAATTTAGGTGTAAAATTTGATCAAAACCCAAAAAGAGGTCAGGGATGGAAAGTATCCTGGGGAAACATGAAAGTGAGAGAAAACTACACGGCACACAGATGAATGTGTTCAGGGTCTGTAGAGTAGGAGACTCAGGGGGAAGAAAAGTTCAAAGGAGAATTTCAAGGACTTTTTCGGTGTGTGCAATGTCTTTGCTATAATTCGCTGCCATCAAGTTGATTCTGACTCAGAATGATCCTATAAGATCCTATAAGTAGAGCTGCTCCATAGGGTTTTTGAAACCATACTTCTTTATGAGCACAGACAACCTTGTTTTCCTCCCATGGGGCAGCAGGTGGGTTTGAACTGCCAACCTAATGGTTAGCAGGCTGATAATTACCCACCAGGGCTCCTTCCTCCACTATCAGATCTCCACTAAAATCCATCTTTGATGTGAATGAATGATTTCTGGAATGTTGCTCGTTTACCTATATTAAGGATGATGTGGGGCGAGGGTAGGGCGGTAGGTGCAAACTACCATATTGGGGAATAATAATAAAAATGGTCATAATAATGATAGCAGCGTCATTATCAAACACTCCCAGGGGGCCAGATACACAATTAGGCGTGTTATAGGTCTTGTCTCAATGAACCTAACTTGCTATGTGTTCATTCATTGGGTTATCTCCCACATAAAAACAAGGAAAGTGAAGCTCCATGAGGTTAGGAGATTTGCCTCACGTCCTTTAGGAGGTACGTGGAAAAGGTGGATTGAGAATATGATCTTTTAGATTCCAAAGTCAGTCTACCCCACAGCCAGGGTGGAGAGGGCCTGGTATTTGGATGAGGCAGCAGCTTTGGCAAGATACATCCATTGAGCATGCCAATCAATGTGTCTGACCACTTCTCAGCCCTTCCTCTCTAGTCTCTGATGATCCAGAGTCTGTGGCTTTCAAGGTACCTTCCTCATAGGGTTGTTGGAAGAATAAAACAAATTGTAGTTAGATGCTGTCAAGTCCACTTTTAACTTACAGCAGCTCCATGTGACAGTAGAATTGCCCCATACGTTTCCTAGGTGCAACTCTTTACTCAGAGCCCTGGTAGCACCACAGTTAAGCACTGAGCTACTAATATAAAGGTGGGTGGTTCAAACCAGTGGCTCTTCTAGGAAAAGACCGAGGGATCTATTTGTGTAAAGAAACTGAGGCTCTGAGAAGCTAAGGAGGTGCCCTAGGTCCACACAGCAAGTAGATTATGGAACATGGATGTCAGACTCAAGTTGTAAGCTTCCAGATACATGATCACTACAACATTCCATCCATTTCCTCCCCTTTGAATGTAGCCCTGAAATTTTCTGGGTTTGGAAACCACAAGCCCCATGTCAGTCTTAACTTCCAAGTCTACTTTTGTTTCAAAGAGCCATGCCGAATCAATGCAGACACTGTGGACTCTCACAAATTGGTTGCACTCTGTAGACCAACCAACAGGCCGGCAGGGGAAGTCTGCAAGTCTGGCTCCTGGAGCATCCCATCTTCTGGCAGGGATGTGAGCGTGCAATGTTTAGTCTATTGTTTGTTTCTAGGGAGAGTCTTTCAAGCCCTTGGATCTCAAGTCCTTCAACTTAGGAATCCAGAACGAATGGCTTTTGCAAAGCACTTCTGGTCACGTCTTCTGTGTTTATTCACGCTGAGATGTGTTATCATGTGAATGATCGCAACCAGGGCAGTCAAAACTGTCTACAGTCATTGTGTCTGAGTGTAAATGACAGACAGCTCAGAGATGCTGTGTGCACAGGCATGTGAATCACAGAGCCCAAAGAATGTGCTTTGAAGCTCAGAACTGTTTGTAAGGACTACACTGCGTGTTCAAATATCTGTGCTATGGTTACCAGCATAACTCTTCATGAGGGATGGAATAAAGGAGTGGACTCGTCTGTGGAGTGTGGGGAAATGAATCCCAGCTCTGTCACTAGGTGTGTGACCACAGGCCTCAGGAGCCTAATCTATGAAAAAGGGAGTAAGAGTAACATTTACTTCAGAGAGCTCTTCAGAGGCTTTGTGCACTAGTGTCTACAAATTGTTTGTACTTTGTCGTCAACTTGGTTGCACCTCATAGCAACCCCATAGGACCGAGCAGAACAGTCCCATAGTGTTTCCAAGGCTGTTGCATTTATGGGAACAGATCTGTAGATCGTCAGGGCTTTTCTCCATGGAGTCACTGGAAGGTATGACCTATCAACCTTTGGTTGCCATCTATGTCTTAATTTTCACACTGCGAGGAAGCCGCTGGCAGCTCCCTGTCAATGTACTGCTACAACTGTTGTTGGATGATCTTCAGCAAAATTTTGTTTGCTTGGGATGTTAGTTACATGGTTCTATAGTTTGAGCATTCTGGTTGGCCACCTTTCTTTGAAATGGGTGCAAATAGGGATCTCTTCCAGTAAGCTGACTGAGTAGCTGTCTTCCAAATTTCCTAGCCTAGAAAAGTGAGTACTTTCAGTACTTCATCAAGTTGTTGAAACATTTCAATTGGTATTCCATCAATTCCTGGAGCCCTGATTTTAGCTAATGCTTTCAGTGCAGCTTGAACTTCTTCCTTCAGCACCATAGGTTCTTGTTCAGGTGCTACCTCCTGAAAGCGTAGAATGTTGACTAGTTTGTTGGGTGCAGTGACTCTTGGTATTCTTTCCGTCTTCTCTGGATGCTTCCGGCATCAGTCAATATTTTGCCCTGCGAATTTTTCAATATTGCAAGTCAAGGCTTGATTTTTTTCTTTAATTCTTTCAGTTTAAAATATGTTGAGCATTTTCTTCCTCTCTGGTGTTCGAAGGGTAAGTCTTTGTACATTTCATTATAATTCTTGATCTTACCGTCCCGAGCTGCCCTTCAACATTTTTTATTCAACTCTTTGATTTCATTATTTCTTAAGTTTGCTTCCTTACTCTGGAATTAAGAGCCAGTGTCAGAATTTCTTCTGACATCCAATTTGGAATTTTCTTCCCTGTCTTTTAAATGGCCTTTTCTTTTTTCACAAACAATGTTCTTAATGTTCTTCCATAGCTCTACGGGTCTTCTGTCATTAGTGTTCAATGTAACAAAACTAGACACCGTTCCTGAGAAGTTCTCAAAATTCAGGTGGTGTAGACTTAAGGTCATATTTTGACTCTTGTTCGTTAGTTGTGGCCAAGTTAGTTCTAGTCATAGTAACCCTGTATACAACAAAACTGGTCTTCTAGCATTCTCATGGTCATGGTTATTTTTTGAGCCCACTGTATCAATCAATCCTGTTAAGTACCCCCCCCTCTCTTATTGACCCTCTCTCTATGGTACCAAGCATGATGGCATTTGCTAATGGCTGGTCCATCCTAGTAACATGTCCAAAGTACATTAGAAAAAGTCTTGCTATCATCACTTCTAAGGCACATTCTATTTGTGCTTCCTCCAAACAGATTCGTTCATTCTTCTGGAAGTTTAAGGCCTGTCCTATATTCTTCTTCCATCCATACTTCAAATGCATTGACTCATCTTACTCATAGTCCAACTTTTACTTGCACATGAGGTAATTGAAAAACCACGGCTTGGATCATGCACACCTCAGTCTTTGAAGTGAAATCCTTGCTGTTTGACCCTTTCAAGAGGCCTTTTGAAGCAGATTTGCCCAATGTGATAGGTTGTGTAATTGCTTGACTGCTGCTTCCGTGACTATTGATTGTGGAGTCAAATAAATGAAATTCTCAACAACTTGGATCGTTTATCCATTTATCATGGTGTTGCTTCGGGTCTAATTGTGAGGATTTTTGTTTTGCTTAGAAACAAACATGGTAATAGCTAAGAATTTATTTATTCTTTTTTTTTTTTAGTAAAGAACATCCTTTTATGGTGAAACGATCTGATTCATTCATTTTCAATTAATATAAGGCTACATGCTCTCAAATGGACAGAAGCAGCAGCTCATTTACTTAGTTCTTTACAGTATTAATTACGGGCATAGAATAAAACTCAGGGACTGAATGGGGAAAACACACACCCACAAATTAGGGATCTTAAGTAATTCCTGTGTATACTTGTGTATAAGCCAAGTTTTTCCGCACATTTTAATGCAGTTTTTATGGTAAAATTAGGTGGCTCGGCAGATATTAGGGTCAGCTTATACTCGAGTATATGTGGTACTTCAGTTGCAATAATAATTTTCTACAACATTACAACAAATTTACACTGACCTTGGTGAAGTCATTCTTAATACCAGTAGCCTCCCCCTTGTGATGCTTCTGGGGTTTAGCAATTTGAGTCAAAGGAATTTGTATAATGATTTATATAAAGCAAGTGTTCCTTAAGTTCTCACTCTGCAACGGTGTTGTTGCTATTTAGTCTCATGATAAAATCTGGAATCTTTTACCATTTATTCCCTCTGTAATTCACAAATTTGAAGTGTCTCCTTTATGTCAGGCATTGCTCTTGGCAAGGAAATGAATTAAGACACCATCTCTCCCATCTGAGATAATCACAATAGTATGGGGAGGCCAATCTGTAAACATGGTAGGGTTTTAGCTGCCGAGAGAGGATAAGAGAGAGTACTGGAGCCAGCCATGGAGGGAGACTGGTAGAAGCAGTAACTTCTAGATTAAGAATAAACAATAGAACAAACTGAATTCACGAAGGCACTCAGGCTGAAGACAGTATAGATGTTCACTGGAGAGACAGGCCACCGAGATATATGTGAAATAGCAAAGGCTGAATGTGAGAGACTACAAAGGGCTTGTGCATCCATTTGAAAACAAGTAAAGGGTTGGATAAGAAATGGGGTATATAATGGACCAAGACCTCTTATGCATGCCAAGGACTTGGGCATCAACTCATTGCAAGTAGGTCTTAGGATAGATGTAAGCTTGGACATGAGGTGGTGGTCTATGTTTTAGAATAATCGCCCTGAAGATTATGTGGAGGATGAGATGATGTCTCCTACAAGGAGACTAACCCAAAGACAGCAATCTTTCGGAGAGATGAGGAGGTCCAGGGCTGGGGGAGTCAAAGCAGGAATGCAGAGGGAGGGCGCCTGGCTAGCGCAGTGGTAGAGCATGAGACTCAACCTCAGGGTCAAGGATTCGAGCTGCATGTGGTCATGTATACTTTGGACTGGGCTGAGTGTTGGCAATGTGAAACTAGGGGGTGTCTTTGAGATGGCAAAGGTAGAAGAAACCCTGAAGTGACTACGGACTCTGAAGGGCATGCGGGGAATCATCATGGTGAACTTGGAAAACATCTCCCATCAAGAGCACCATGGTCAATTTCACTACCACACAGTATGCCAACCTCATGCACCACTTCATCTTAAAGGCACAGAGCACTGCACAAACTTGACCCCAGAATGACCTCACCTTTCTTCAAATTAATTCCTGGTCCTCATCGTTTCTCACAAGGATTACTGTCTTTGGTTTAGTCTCCTTGTATGAGAGCTCCATTCTTAGCTATTCCCATGTTTGTTTCTTAGCAAAACAAGCATCCTCATAATTAGATCAGTAAGCAGTACCAGGATAAATGGAGAAAAGATCAAAGTTGTCGAGAATATAATTTATTTGAATCCACAACTAACAGACATGGAAGCAGCAGTCAAGAAAGTGCACAACCTATCACATTGGGCAGATCTGCTGCAAAGGCCTCTTCAAAGTGTCAACGAGCAAGGATTTCACCGTAGAGCTCTAGTGGGCCTGGTCCAAGGCCTGTTTGTTTGTTTCCGGTTTCCTCAGGTGTGTGTAGAAGCTAGACAATGAATAAAGAAGAGCGAAGCAGACTGGATGCGGGTGATGATGCACCAGAAAACGACTACTTCCTGGTTGTGAGATTCTGAATCAACCGCTCTCTTGGCTCCTTACATGAGTTATTTATTCATATCTGCCCCCTCCCCAGAAGTGTTAATCATGCCAACCCTCCCACAAGTAGAATTACCCCCTGTCACCAGTCCAGTGGCCAAGGGAGAGCTACTGACCCACCCACCCTACCTGTGGCATGGCCCTGCTGTTCCAGGGGCTGCTGGGTTCCTGGCCAGACTTTCTCCTCCAGGAGACCCCTCCCATCACATCTCAGAGTCAGAGCAAGACTTGTGAGGAGCCCACCCTCAGCTTCCTCCTAACTTTCACTTTATTTAGTGCCCTTGGAAAAGGGTTTTTTTTGTTGTTGTTGTTGTTGTTGTTTTGTTTTGCAAAAAGTAGTAGCCAAATGCTTACTTTAAAAAATTCAGAGGAGGGACTGATTTTTCTGGACCTCTGACAAACATGGTGGGAGAGTGAGACCCAGGTAACTAGCTGAATATTTATATCATTCACCAATATATAGGAAGGCAAGGAAGCAGGCCTCCCCATTTCATAACTGCTTCTCATTCTGGCCAGCAATACCTCCCTTCCTTGTTAAAAGACAAAGACCACAAGAGCTTCACTCCCTCTGTCCGGCGGAGTGCCCAGCAGAGGGCCAGCTACTCATTTATATACTGGGACACAGATGTGAACCAGACAGACACCTCTTTGCTTTTGTAACGTGTTTAGCCTACTCTGGGACACAGATAATTAGCAAGAGAATTCCAGGGAGTAACACAGGCTGAACGAATCAGAAGTGTGTGATGGGGGAGGGAGTGGACTGGGAGTGGAAGGAAGCATTGGAAATGATGGTCAGAGAAGGCGTTGGTGAGGCGGTAACTGAGATTTATACGACAAGTTAAAAGTAGCTAAGCCAAAATTGGGAGAAAATCCTTTCCAAACCTGAGACCAACAACCCAGGTTTCTGAGATTGGGGCAAATTCCACCCATGAGGGCTAGACAACAGAGAGTGAATGGAAGAGAGGTGGGAAACACGGTCCCTGCCAGTTTCCATACCTCATCATCTCTCTTCTAACCTGAGCATCTCAGGAGTGTCCTGAAGGCCACTGACACAGCAGGTGAACTGAATGCACAGACAGAACATCAAGCATCACCCCTCACTCTGGAAAGCCTCTTCAATGCTGAGTTGATAATTACAGGAGTCATGCCCGGGCCCATCCACAGGCTCAAGTGACAAGAGGTAAGCACAACTTTGAAGGTCTTTGTTTTCCACTCTAATGATAAAGAGGCCCCAACACACACACGCACGCACGCACGCACACACACACGCACACACTCACACACGCGCACACACGCGCACACACGCACACACACACGCGCACTCACACACGTGCACACACGCACGCACACACGCGCACACGCACGCACACGCACACACACGCACACGCACACACGCACACACACACACACACCATTATAAAAAAAAATCGTAATAAATTTCAAACCGAGAGAGAAGTTGCACGAATACGCTAATGAGCCCTTAATGGCCAGTCATTCACATTGAGCAACACTGGCTTTCTAGTCTCTTTCTTTCTGTTTGTTTTCTAGTTCCCTTTCTCTTGGCTTCTCTGTTCCCTTCCTCCCTCCCTTTCTCTCGTGTGCATGTGTACTTTAATTTCTTCTTGCCGAGCCATTTGAAAATTAGTTTCAGATATCATGATACTTCAGCCCAAAATGGTTCAGCGTTAGGAAGGAATTAAGGACATTATTCTACAAATCATGATAAATTCATCACATTCAGGAGACTTCCTATTATCCATTTCCATTGTCTTAAAACTATTGTTTAAAATTTGTCACAGACCTGTACAAAATAGCCTGGGCTTATTAGTATAGAGGGAGAGGAATGTCAAATGGGAACAATTAGCAGCCCCCCCGCAGATCTGACAATGTACATGTTAGTAAGCTCATTTTAAAGGTGAGAGAAAAACAGAGCTCAGCGAAGTTAAACAACTCAGTCAAGATCACATGCACAGCCAATTATCGTGTCTGCTCCCAAGCAACAACTCTGTGAGAGCGACTGCTCATAGAGCATCTCAGATGTCAACGTCCTACCTGCATGTCACTGCTTTGCTCAGCTGTTGTGGCCTCGTGGCACCACGACACTGGTGATACCAGGTCGTTCTTAGAAATACGCTGCTGATTTCTGGCTGATGCTCCTTAGATGAGCAGTATGGACAGCTGAATGCCTGATGCATCTGTGGCAGTGACAAGAGGCCAGACACAACATACAATGACAGCAGACATGTTGAAAAGCTTCGGAGCCTGGATACCACGTTTCCATGTTTAGTTCAGCCATGTGTTTATTATGTAGTCCCTGTCCCTCCGATTCTTCCTCTTTTAGGTCTTTCCCAGCTTTATCCTTTCTTGCTTTAGGTCTACTACCTGTTTGAATGATGAATCAAAGTGGAATCTCAGTTATGAAAGTGTTTAAAAGCTTTTGGTCCTTCTGCTGTACAAGTTTAGACCCTGTTGAATTCCCAGTCCTGGCTCAATGACTGGATTTGCATTTTGATTTCATACAATCTGGGAGCCCTGGTGGGGTAGTGGCTACATGTTGGGCTGCAATCCTAATGGTTGGTAGTTCAAAGCCACCAGCAGCTCTGCAAGAGAAAGACTGCTGTGCTTTCTACTCCTGTAAACAGTTGCAGTATTGGAAACCCATGGGGTTGCTATGAGTCATAATGGAGTCATGGCAGTAAGAATATGAGTAGTGGAAAGTACTCGTTAACTAAAAGCTCTGTGTGGGCAAGGATCATGTTTGACTTTTTATTCACCATTCTGTCCCTAGAAACAAATGCTGAAATAGTGCCTTATACATGATGGGCTTCATACAGATTCACTTATTGTCTAAGACTGGACAATGTCTTTTCAAGATATATCTGAAAAATTATTGAGCAGACACAAACTTTAATTGAAAGAGTATGAACTATATGATTTACACAACACGTACTTTGAGTCCAGTACTTACCTAATTTACGTTTTATAGGAACTCTTCAAAAAAAGATATTGTGGCCCTTTTTTATGTATGAAAATCTGGGATTCAGGGGGACAAAGTATCTTGTTCAATATTATACTGCTTTTAAATACGAATATACAGAGATGACAGGAAGAATACAATTGAAAATAAAACCAACTCTTGGACACACAAGTAACAAGCAAATAGAACACGAATTCTTGTTATTGGCTAGGAGGTTCAGCACCGTCACTATGCCATTCATCTGAATTTGTAATCCTAATAAAAACAACAAGAAGATGTCTCCTTTGTGAAGCTAGAAACCTTATGCTAAAATTCATAGGAAAACAGATACATACAAAAATAGCAAAGGAAAGACTGACAAGGAAGAGAGGAAACCAGTTCTACCAAATATTAAAACATTAGAACAAATATATTCTATATTTAAAAGAATATGTCATTTCCTCATGAATAGACAAACCAATATAGTACTTCTGGAAGTAGGTCTAACCAGGAACATGAAGAATATAATAAAGGTGCTAAAGCAAATCACTAGGGCAAAAATAAACTTTCAAAGAAATAGTACAGAAAAGACAAGTTAGATATTGAAAACAGATAAGAATCAGAGCCAACCCTCACACTAGATAGAAAAACAGTTTCCAATTTTATCAAATCTCTTAATATGGCACTACAACTACTAAAGAAAGTGTGGATACATTTTCTATTAGATAACCTTCCAAACACCTATGGTTCAAAATCAAAATGCAATGAAAGACAATTTTATAAATCTTTTACATGGCTAAATATCATAAGCAAATTCAAAAGACAAATTAGAAAAGATAATTGCAACATATACTACATATACAGGGCACAGTTCTCGATCCCTGGTGTATGAAGAATACTGAAGAGCAAAACAATTAAAAATACACACAAAAGCACAGACGGTGGCTCATATTATATACATACATGCATACATACATATACGAGGGGGCTTAAAACTGTTCATGTAAAACGGAATTAAAGCTAATGGAATTTTCAATGAGTTTTGGAACACCCTTTGTGTGTTTGTGTATCCTTTAACCATATATGATCATGTTGAATATCAATAGAGGTGTTGTGCTGGAAAGCCGTTAAGATTTCCCCATAAAATCGCCATCTCTTAGTATCCATGCCCTTGAATAATGCCCTTCCTTGTCTGTAGATTGGCCCTAGTGAATCACTTCTGACCCACGGAATATAGCAAATGTAATGGCACAGATAAAATAGGTAAGGAAAGGAGAGTGGGCTTATATTCACAAATATAAAGAGATTCTACAGGAGATTCCTATGTGCTTATTTACCTCTGCTACAAATAGATCCATGAGCGTATTGGTGCACATAGGGAACAAAGTTAGAACACTTCCCAGATGTAACCAAACACCTTGAGGAAATGAGCCAATGGGCCTGCGAGACACCAAAGTCAATTGGCGGAATGTGATTCACCACAAAACAGATGAAGAGCTACTGAAGGTCCAAAATTTGAAACACATTTGGAAACAGTTGGTCCAATGGACTAATGGACCACAAAAAATATCAGTGTCCACAATCCTGCAACCAGAAGAACTCGATGGGGCCCAGCCATCACTGTCACCTGCTCTGAAGAGGCTCACAGACAGCAGGTGGTCCTGATCAGAGTGTGTGCGAAGACAGAATCGCAAAAGAGGCAGAGCTTGCTCCTTGAATCCTGACGGAACCACCACGACTATGAACTTAGTCACTCTTCAGGTGTAGAACTGAACTCACGTCTGTGTTAGAATAATCAGCCTGTATGATCAAAAGGGTTTGGTTTATCCAAGGACAGAAACCAGAGGTGTATACAGAAAAGAAGGGCATGGAAACCGAACACACAGGGAGGAACCAGAATGGCCGGGAAGGGTTGAATTTGTTGCATTTGTAAAACCAAATGCAAATCAAAACAAAAATATCCAGCAAGTGCTTTAGATATTAGAGAAAAAACAAACTGCTGTACCCTGGGACAATTAATGGGGCAACTGGCAAAACTGGACTATGGAATGCAGATCAGGTAAAAGTACTATACCTGTGGGAGAGTTGGGGAGGGAGGAGAAAAAAAAAGGAGCATATACCAAGGGCTCAAGTTGAAAATGTTTTGGAAATGATGATGGCAACATATGTACAAATACGTTTGCTACAATGTTGTAAGAGCTGTGAGAGTCCCCAATAAAATGCTTTTTTAAAAAGGAAACAAATGTACTATACCTGGTATCAATTCTGAAATTCTATAAGAGAACTTCTCACTCGTAGGACTGATGTAATAAGCAGTAAAGGCTCATGAAAAGCAGCTGTCAATAGTTTCAAACAACCTCAGAAAACTGACAGCATCATTGAAAGATGTATTACATTTCTTCTTACACCCTGCACTTTTGAATACTAACTTTTCTATTTTAACTTTTTGATTCAGTGTTTATCTTAAATCACCGGGGCTAAAATGAAAATGTAAGGCTCAAAGAGAGAAAACAAAATAAACCATGTGGGGAGATGTTCAAATTTGGTGACTCTGGGCGACAGTTCTGTCGGCGTTCTTTGTACGATTCTTCATATGTGAAATCTCTTCCAAGTACAAAGTATAAAGTGTGATGACACACGGATACATGCCGGAGGCAGTCAGCTTTGGAGCTCGGCTTGTCTGATGCCAAGTGTTCTGCTAGCCCCTGGTCTCACCTCTCTTTCTGAGTAGAAAGGATGAATGAGTACTGACCCATCTCCCCAGGTAATCACTGGAAACAAGACGGGCCACGGGGCCTAGGGGTCTAGCGATCAGCCTGCAGCCCTAGGGCGAAGTGAAGGAAAGGCTCCCCTCTGTCCTTGACCCTGAGAGACTCACTCTCTAATCCACTGAGCTAACCCACTCCAGACCTTCCTCTGCAGAGAGCCATGTAATAGGCATGTAAAGTGATGAAGGGGATTGTGCTTTCGAAACTTGTGTAAATAAGTCTTTGGCCTGGAGAAAGAGCGCCAACACCTGCTTTTTGTTTTCTGGTATTCATTGGAGCCACCCGGTGAGAGACCTCTAAGCTTCCTGGATCTTATTCATTTTTCCAAGTTCATTCTTGGTTCAAGGGTGAGCACTTTGGGAGTCCTGGAAAAAGCTGGCAAGGCTCAGCATGAGGTCACGGACTCTGGGTTCTCCGTAGGTGAGTCTGATTCAGAGATCGCCGGCTGGAGGACAATGCGCTCGAGGCCCAATTGGATTGTTCTTCGTGCTTCTCCTAACCCACTACTGCCTGCTCTCATTCATAGCCATGTCTTTTCACCCATCCAGTCACTCATCCATCCAAACCAAGACAGACATTGTGCTGGCAGCTGTGAATACAGTGTCCCAGGGAAGAGGTCCACGCCCTCATGCGGAAAGGAGGACAGAAAACTTAGTAGCTAAACAAACAGCTGCCTTTGAATCAATTCCAACCCAGGACATTATGAACAACAGAACAAAATGCTATCTGCTCCTTTGTCCTCCTCCAAATTTGGGGCATGCTCCAGTTCATCACGACAGCCACTGTGCCGTCTACCTCACTAAGGTCTCCTTGACCCTCTCTGACCCTCTGCTTCACCGGATACGATGTCTTTCTCTAGCAAATGGTTCCTCTTGTTGTCATTTCCAAAGCGAGCAAGCAGACATGCTCTGTGGTGAGCCATAGGGTCTTCATAGGCTAGTGTTCTGAACAAGTTGGTCAGGGCTTGCTTTCTAGTCTGAACGTTGTGCAAACAGCAGTTTACCTTTGGTGAGCTTGTTGTGACTAGAGATACGAGTGACATCACATCCACTGTCACAACAGCATGCAAGCCACCACAGTGTGACAAACTGGCGGTTGTAGAGACAATTTAGACAGCCTGGTAACTACAACGATAGTCCTAGTTGCCGAGAACCAAAGAGGAGGGTCACTTAACATAGCCTGGGAAGGAAAATTCAGGTAAATCATTAGAACTGAGTCAAGACAAATTGTGGGGTTGGTAGTTGAGGAAGACGAATTGCATAAAAAAATTCAGTGTCACTTAAATGCTTGCTACACAGACGTCTACGGGCCCAATCTGACTGGCCAGCGCATGGACCAGCAGAATCAGCCACTCAGAAATGCAGGCTCTTTAACCCCAGCACAGTGCTACTGAATCAGATGCTGTGTGTGAGCAATATTCCCCAGGGAATTCTTATGCACGTTAAAGTCTGAGAAGCAGTGGTCTCCATACCGTCTCTCAAGGGAGTTGCCAGTGGAGCCAGGTACCTTGCTTGTAGCCCAGCACTCTCTTCTCTCAGCCGCAGCACTTTCCTCCTGGGGACTCGCAGGCTCAGCTCTGGGGGCCCTCCTGCTCCCTAACTTGCTCCAAGCACCAACATCCCTAGCCATCTTAACCCTTCTGGGAAATAAGAAGTCCTTCCCACTGGAAGCACTAGTAAGTCTAGCTTTCTTCTAGCTAGAAAATTGTCTTTACTCTGGGACCCAGTAATTCCACTCTGGGGATATTAGCCCAAGGGAGAAACATCCAAAAGAATACAGTTATTTATACTGAGATCTTAAGATGTTTACAGCGGCGGTGTCTTCAATCATGAACAATCAAAAGAGAAACAACCCAAATGCCCAGCCTGCGAGGGAGCAGGAGGGCAGGCTGTTCTCTCAGTACTCTTGGGAATAGCTAGGGTTGCCTCTGGGAACAGGTCGCGATGCCGTGCCTAGTGCCTGGCCAGGACCGCAGGAAACCTGCATCTCGTTCTAGCTCCGCCCCCACTGGACTGGATCCCGTTGGGTGATCCCACTCCCATCCGCTGGCTCCAAGCTCTTCTGTGATCTCCCAGCTTTGACCTGTGAATCTGTGCTCCTTTGTGTGTAGAGATCTCCATGCAGAGGACCAAAGGCTGCCTTTCAACCCAGAGGGGTGAGACTCAGGACTCAGAGATGCTGAGAAGGGGCGGTGTGGAGATGGCAATTCAAGCGGAGGCAACAGTCACAGGGAGAGAGAAAAAGACGATGCGCTGAATTCACGATCTGTGCAGAGTCTGTGATACTAATAAAAGCCATTGTTTACTTGGCGCTTGCTGGTTGCCAGATGCTCTCTTAACTGCCTCATATGAATTAACTCACTTAATCCTCACATCAACACTCTAAAGTAAAAAAATATTCTTCCCCATTTTCCAGAAAGGGTTCAGCATGTTTGGCTTACTTGCTGGAAATCCCTCTGGGGTAAGTGGCAGGGCAAGGAGCTGAAGAGTCTGACCCCACCTCTAATGAAAGCAAACCCAGACCCACCATCTCCTAAGGGCCTCGATGCTCCCCGGGCATTAATGTGCCAGGGGTTAATAGGACAGGCAAGGACCTGCGCTTGTAGGAAGTCGTCTCCTAACACCAATCCCCATGCTCAGGGTAAAAGCGCTCAGTCAATTAAGAAATCAAGCAGGACAAACAACAACACCTGGGTTGCAGCTCACAGTTGAACTGTACTTGCATAAGCAACTCCTAGCAACAGCATCTTACATTCTCAGCCATTGGATGCTTTACCAGAGGGGGACGATTGACAATATTTTTCTTTTATTGTTTCTTTGATTTTTTTTTTGCTTTTCTGTTTGTTTGTTGTTCTTGTTGGTTTGGGTTTTTGTCATAATATGACCACCAAAGTAAACCAGAGTGAAGCAGATGGATTCAGGGGTCCCATGTAATTCTAGCCCCAACCCAAGAACAATTAGTTCGTATAACATGACCCTGCTTGATACTGGTCTTTATGGAGCGACCACTGCAGATAAGAATGCTACATCAAAGTGTGGTGCAGATGGTGTCCAGCTATCAATTGAAATAGTGTTTGGGGTGTTTTACAGGCTTGGATTAAAAAAGCAGCCATCTAAGTGAGCCGCCAACTAATTCCACATCCAAGAAGCACACCAGCCTGTGTGATCCAAAGATGATGATAACAAAATCCAAATATGAGGAAGGGAAAAGTGTCAGAGCTTAAATTGTGAACATTCCATTTGTCAAAGGCTATGGAGATGGTGGGAGTCCCAGATCCATCTGCAGAGAGCCTCTGGCAGGTCCCTCTAGCCTGACAGACAAGGGACTCGCGTGGTCTTACTCTCAGAGAGGACTGTACACTTGATTATGGTGCATCAAACAATGGTGTAATATGACACTTTATCAATTGACCTTCCTCTTGACCTACTCGGAAATTTGTTCTTGGCTTATACATTTCTTCCTTGTTCCATGACAGAAATTTCTTCTCTGGCTCATTAAATATTGTTAATGCTCTTATGCTTTTAATTTTTATCTTCATATTATTATTTTTATTGCTGTTTCACTTCGTTTTTGTGCTTTATTTTTTCTGTCAGGTTTCCTAGTTTATGAAGCACTAAATGAGTGGGTGAACGGACACAATAACTGATGGTAATGCATTATGAGGACCGCGAGCGGGCAGCGAGGGGGCGTGAGGGGAGCGGGGAGCAATCAGTGAATGTGGGAGTAGGGAGGGAGCTTTAGAAATGATTGTGATGCTATACATACAATTCGTTTTAAAATCGATTTAACTATGGAAATGTATGGTATGTGAATATTATATCAAGAAGACTACTAAAAAAAGAAGAGGAAGAAGAAGAAGAAGCCAAACTTGACCAATGGTTACTATGGGGGAGGACGGAAGACTTGTTGCCTAGGGGCATTGAGTTTGTGTTAAAGATGGTAGAATAGTTTGGAGAAGGATATAAATAGTGATTGTACAACACACAAAGTATAATCAGTGGCACTGAGTTATGCATGTAGAAGTTGTGGAATTGGAGAATGTTTTGTTGTGTGTGTTTTGGCCACAATTAAAAAGAATAAGTACACAATAATGAGTACAAGGAAGAAGAAAATGTTCTATAATGATTGTGATTAGGTAATGACAGTACAACTCTTCTTGATATGATTGAATTATTAAATTGTATGACATTTGGATGAAGTGCCAAAAAAATAAAAAAGGGGAGGGTCTGACACCAGAACTCACAGGCCTAACCTTAAACCCAATTGTTCTCACATTGGCCGGTGGCATCATCTTCACCCGGGACTTTGTGTTTAAGGCAACCTGGTGTATCCAGACTTATTGAGGCAGAAGTTCAAGTGGAGTCCAGCTATCTCTGTCATATCGAGCCCCTCCCCCTCGGTGCCACTGATGCACTATACATAATGTGAATCATAGCTCTAACCCATGTTGCCACTTGTCAGTCCTTACAGCAGTGCTTAGACTAAAGTAGACCTAACACCATTGGAGAGCTGAGGGACACAAGGCTCAAAAGGGTTGAATGACTTACTTGCTCGTGCAAACACCTCGCAAATAGCAGAGCCAGGTTTGAACTAACATCCAATGATGCCTAAACCCCAGTTGTTTCCACTACCCCACATCCATGTTCGTTGTTGTTAGGTGGCGTGTAAGGTCCAACTCCTGGCGACCCTACGTACAACAGAATGAAATAAAGCCAGGCAGGCCCTGCACCGTCCTCGAATTGTTCTTCTATCTGAGCCCATTGCAGCAGCCAGTGTGTCAATCCATCTTTTTTGGGGGGAGAAAAAGGACCTCTCCCCTTTTTACATCCCTTCCTCATTACCAAGCACAATGTCCTTCCTCGAGGACTGACCTCTCCTGATAACAAGTCCAAAGTATGCGAAATCCAGTCTCACCATCCTTGCATCTAATGAGCACACTGGCCATACTTCTTCCAAGACAGATTTTGGCAGTCCGTGGCACTTTCCAATACTTTCTGCCATCGCCATAATTCAAGTGCATCGAGTCGTTGTCGGTCTTTGTCTTCCTTATTCAATGCCCAATTTTCACATGGATTACGTGTGGTTACAGGTGGTTACACCCGAGTTTACTCCCTCTGAACCAACCCACCAATGGCTATCCAGTCGACTCTGCCTCCTGTAGACCCCATGTGTGTTAGTAGAACTGTGCTCAATAGCGGTTTTAGGAGCGGTTTTTACAGAAGTGGGTCTCTATGCCTTTCTTCTGAGTGTGGATTCCCATTCTGACTGCTCGGTTAGCAGCTGCCGATGTTGACTATTTACACCACCCAAGGTCTTACTGTGTCTGCACAGGTCAGTTTATCTAGAAGCGGAGGAGAGAGAGGAAACAGAGCAGGAGCACATTGCCCTGAGGTGGGTGGGGCCAGGCTGGGAGAAGGAGAGAGGAAGAATGTGGGGAAAGTAGCTAACCTGATCTCTGGCCATTGTGCCCCTGGGGTCGTGGCAGCATCTGGGTTCTACCTGGATAACTAGCCTCCTGTAGGATAGGCCTCACGGCACAGGATCTATTTTTAACTTGGCCGTGATGGGGCACGTTTGCCAATGTTGCCAAATCACAAGAACAATCACACCCTGGTAGAAGGCAGGCTTCTGCTTGGCTCAAAGACCATGTAGGACTGCCTGGGCATGCACCCAGCCCACACTCTTACACTGGACTCACCTGGACTGGCCGACATTCCAAGGAAAGCAGGCCTTGCCAGTTTCTTTCTTGGGTCACAGAATGCTGTGACTGAGTAGGCCCTCAGAAAGTAGTACTCTGCGGAGGGGCTGTGCCTTTGCCCAGGCCATCCAGCCAGTTGGTAGTAGGATGGGAATCGGGATGCCAGGCTTCCCGATTCCCTTTTCCTAGCAGTACCCACAGTTATTAGGTTTCACAATACTCTGTTTAGACGCGGCTGGGTCGATTAGCTCATAGTGGCCCTTTGAGGAATAGAATGAAACACTGCCTGCTCCTGGGCCATCTTCACAATTGATGTGTTTGAGCCCATTGTTGTAGCCCTGGTGTCAATCCAGCTTGTTGAGGGCATACTTCTTATTTTGAAACTCGGGGGGCTTCTAAGGGTTCATGCAAAAATGGAATTGAAAGATAACGGAATCCCCCACAAACTCTTTGAGGTCCTTACAGGTTTGTTGACTAATCTCTGATTATGCCAAAAGTGAGAAAAAATGAGTCCAGGAATCTCAGTGACCATGGTGACAGATAGAGCTTCTCTGTAAGCAGTTTGCAAATGGAGACAGAATTCTGGAGGCCCCAAGAGATGCTTTCTCTGGACCACAATAGCAAGCCAGCGCAGCAAGCCAAAGGAGCAAGTCCAGCTCCTGACCACAGTCACACGCCATGCTTTCTAGGCTGACTTCTTCTAAAAAAAGTTAGAGACGCCTCCCCCTTTGTTGTCTAATATCTGATCACAATTGCTCACAGATGGAAAGAGGCCGGTGGTATCCTAGGATGAATAATTATGAAGAGGGTGGTGATGACAATAATGTCAGTCCTGGAGCCTGGCTGTACTTTTTTGCATTCATTAGTAGCTCATTGAGCATCACAACAACCCTATGAAGTGGACGATCGTAGCCCTGTGTCACCAGTGGACGAATGAAGGCATGGAGAGCATACAACATTTGCCAGAGGTCACACCGATAGCAAGCGGAACTGACCCCAAAACCTGAGAGTCAACCATACAACCACCCACCCTAGAACAGAGGAGACTGGGTGGGAAGGCAGAGGATGAACATAGGGACACAGAGGTAGAGGGAAGTAAGAACTGCCTTTACATAGACAATGAATTATGTTGTAGAATGAAGAATAAGGGACACTTGGTATTTACTAGAATCAGAGCTGTCCATTATTGGAAACTTATATGTTGCTGTGATACTAATCATGATTCAGTGGAACTTCAAGACTAAAGAACTAGGAAGAAAGGCCTGGCAATTTACATCTTAATCACCCAATGAAGATCATATGGTTCACAAGGGATCCACCATGGATCATAAGATGACACAGGATCTGGCAGTGTTTCATTCTGTTGTGCATGAGGTCAATGGCAGCTAACAAAAACAGTGTGATCCCTTATGGCTCAAGAGTCTATCGTTTGTCAGTGTTTAAGCTTGAAGGGATACACCTCAATCAGTGGTTCTTCACACCCCTGGATCCCTCAGCCCAGGCTGTCTAAGCAGTGAGGAGAATGTGTTTATACTAGTGTGACTTCAAAGGGATCAGATCAACTTCTTCTGTATGATCTTCAGATCAGAGGTAACGGACTCGATCTCCTATTGCCTCACTGGTAGGATTCAATTTTAACCCAAAGTAAAGCCTTCATTTCCTAGGATCTCTGGCCTTTAGGTATAGCAAAGTGTGTCCTAGACCAAGCCTATTGCTCTTGAGTAGATCCCAACACGTAGCAACCCCTAGGGCAGAGTGGATTGACCTCATAGGGTTTCTAGGGCTGTAAATTGTTACAGAAGAACACTACCACAACTTTTTCCCTCAGAGCAGGTAGTGGGTGCAAACTATAAGCCTTTCAGTTAGCAGCTGCACATCTAATCACTGCACCAGCAAGAATCCTTACAGGGTGACTAAGATCTGACTAACTGGGAGTAAACAGACAAGAATGTGCAAATTCAAGGAAGATCCCTTAGAAGGGAGAACATCTGCTCTTCCCTGCCTCTCCTCTGCCACTCCACTGCTTGAAAATAGGTATGATGGCTAAAGTTGTTTCGGAAAGGTGTGTGAGGGGATGGATGGGAAGTGGGACACAGCAGAAATGGTAAAGTTTTTTGTAAATGTCAAACTAAAGAGCTCCTTTTTTAACCTGTGGGATGAAGGGACTCCTGAAAGGTGAGCTTTTGGGGTTTGGCTGTTTGTGTTGTTTGAGCAGGGCGGGTGGTGTTTGAACAGCCTCTGTAAATCATGAGGTAGAAGACGTGGGCTGAGAGTGAGGGAGCAAGAAGGGAAAGAGGCGGGCCTAACAGCCGGAGCTGCCTTACTGGGTCTGGGTAACATGAGAGAGGAAGAAACCAGGAGAAGGGAAAAGGGGCAGTTGTGGGAGAGACAAGAAGGAAGAGGGGAAAGAGGAGGAGAGGAAGAAGACATTGCAGATGAACATGAAGACAAAGAAGAACCAAAGTCATGAATATCATCCTGTTCATAATAAAATATTCCAGATCTCCCTTTGTTCTTCACATTAGTAAAAAAAAAAAAAAGTTCTCAAGTTTAACATTTGTCAAAACCCTACTGCTCCTGTGCTCTGTCAATTTGTCACGCTACCCCTCAGGTACCTTTCATTTCAGGGACAGTCGGTTATTCACTGCTCAGCAAATAGGGGGTTCATTCTTTACCTTCGGCCCTAGGCCTGCACTGGTTTCTCCATCTGGAATGCCTTTGCCTTCGACCCTGTGTGCTGACACTTCGTCTGCTTTTCGTGGCTACAGTCTAATGCTCCCTTCTCCAGGAATAAATGTTGGTTCTCCTGGCTCCATTTGGAATCCATGTTCAGAATCCCACAGATTCTATACTTCCCAGCACTGCAGTTTCAGGTTTTGAACGCACGTTATGGCCAAAGAAGTTAACAACGATCAGAGTAGAGAGAGGACAGGAAGAGAAAGAAGAGGAAGGAGTGGCTATTTCTGGTGTCACTGATTATGATTCATCATTGTTCAGACTCTGTACATGATTCCTCTGTGTCTCATGGTCCAAACCCCTCATGTAACACTCGAAGTCCAGTATCCCCATGATTTGGTCTAGTCAGACTCCCCATACCTGTGAACATGTCCAGGGCATGTAAACTACATGACGAGACTTTCCACCTCTAAGATTTGGTTGTTCCATGCACCTCATGCTTTTCTCTACCTGCGTCAACACAGCCCATCTCTCAAAGTTCAACTCCCTTATGCCTCCTGTGAGAAGCCTTCCTGATCATAGCACTCAGCTGTCACCCCATGCTTTCTTGAATCACCTCCCATCTCACAGAACACTCGGCATGTGCTCACCTCTAGTGCATCGCTCTGCATTTTTAGATCCAAACTCTTCCGCCACTTGATAGATGGCAAAGAACTAAACTAGTCGTTAGACAAATGATTAACCTCATTTGGCTTCAATTTCTCTGTCTGTGAAGTGGGGATATAATAAGTACCTCTCAGAGTAGTTGTGAGGATTACCTAAGACAGACCACCTGGTGCCCGAATCCCCTGTCCTGGGAAGTGCAGCAGCACAGAACTGAGCACGCAGGAGGGTTTCGCCACAGGCTGGGTATATGGCCCAGATGTGGAATTTGAGACTCATGGAAGAGCTCACACTTGGACAGTCGAGCTGGGAGTTGCTGCTTGTAGTTGCACACATTGTGTGAGTGTTGTGATGTTGACATTTCAACAAGATGGGCCTGCCTACTCATGCAGCACAGAAGAAACACTGCAGTTTCCAAGAGCAGAAAAGCGACACGCGATCGTGGGCCTCGATAGCCAGGTAAGCTCAGGCAAGGGGGCTTCTTGGGTGCCCTGTGAGTGCTCTGGAACAAACCAGCACCCTGGGTTAGGCTAAACTTCTTTGTCTCCAGGAAACTTGGGCGATCATTGAAGCCTCTTTGACCCGAGGAGACTGGGTCAACAGGAAAAGCTTTGCGGAGAGGTCTTCGAAGGTCTCAGGAGCTCCGAATGAAAAGTCCCCCATGGCTATGTACTGGTTATACCTCAGCCCGTTCATCCAGGGCCTCACACTGTGGAATGAATGCTAGGTTTGAGAAGAAGGAGGCACCAAGGTGGAAGGACTAAGGCTACTCTCTAGACAAGTTCACTGAGCAGGGGATGCAGCTTGAAGAAAGGGTGGACTAAGTGGCATGAAGAAAGGATGGGCTATGGGGCCTGATGGTCCATAGTTGATAGGATGTCCTAAGGGGAAGCAGGCCAAATGCAAGAGAGATTGAAGAACAGTAGAAATATCATCAGGGATGGGTGACTCTGGTAGTAAATCATCATGCGCCCTGGGAAGAGAAGCTTGGTTAAATCCCTCTAATGCCCACCATGATGACCCCATAGTCACCGCTGAGAGACTGGTGAAATGGAGTCAGACTTACATTCAAATCCCAGCTCTGACCCTTCACCTGAGCAAGTGATGCGATCACAGTCTTTTTCGATCACCGTTAAAACCGTGGCTGACTTTGCTTAGTTCTCTGCGTGGCACATACTGTCCTGAGTTCTTCTTTAAAATGAATGTAACCTTCTCAGTAGCTCTATAAGGTGAGGAAAATGCCCTTTACTCCTACTCCACACAAGGAAACAGAGGTACTGAAATAGGACGGTTACACAGCTAGTAAGTAGGTGACAGATCTAAACTCATACTCCGGCCACGGGGACTTTGTCTTCTCACCACAGACCGGCCTTGGTAGCGATCTGAGAAAGGGCAATGGCAGGGGAAATGACCCCCAGGGTTCTCTTGAGAACTCAACAGGATAAAACCCAAACTCACTGCCATCGAATCATGCTGAATCATAGCGAGCCCATGTGGGCTTCTGAGATGGTAACTGTTTACAAGCATAGAAATCCCAGCCTTTCTCCTGAGGAGCTGCTGGTGGTTTTGAACTGCTGTCCATATGGATTGCAGCCCAATGGGTAACCGCTACACCACCAGGGCCCCTTATTGAACAGGCTGATGCATGTAAAACAATTAGTTTAGTGACTGTGCATACTACCAACACATTAAAACTAATATCATTAATCGTTACAACATCCAACCCTACTCTCTCCTCCTTATCTTCTTCCCCTGTCTCTCTCTCTCTTTTCCTCTCTCTGCCCTGCAATTCTATTTACACAACAAAGATTATCTCAACACTCAGATCCAGAGAAGTACTCTTTCCATTTATCCTCAACCTTATTATTATTGGCTTATTAGTGTTCACCTTTCTATCCCCTTCAACCCCTCCTAAACCCTTTTTATATTTAATCTCAGTGATCATTTAGCAGGTAAATCCATCCTTAGGTAATGTTTTCATAATACGTTTCCCATCAGATAGTGAATATTACGTATTCCCTGTAACCAGCTAAGCTCTATTATAAATATTAGCCTAAAAAGGAAATTCTTGACTCAGGATTAACTGAACAGCCAACCAGCAAGCTAGGGAGTTCCTATGTATAAAAATTATTATTGTTTGATTGATTTTAAGCCACCCATGGCCCGAGGGTCCTTTGCGTAATGTTATCATTTGCATGTGTCTCATGCAAATTCGTACGGACTGATTGGCTGGGGATGAAGTCAGAATTATCTAATATCCTATATTTATAATATTTACTTACAAAGGGGAAAATCTTCTCTGTTTTATGCCATTACCTATAATCAGGAATTTGCTGGCAACACACATGCACTGACACTGGATCCTGTACCCCACTTGCCCTGACAAGCCAAGAGAGATGTTTCGAAATTCTGTTCTTCATCCCAGGAGTGAGCTGTATGGAAAGTGTTCAGGTTTGGCAAGTGCTCAGACCTGGTTTGAAACCTGGCCTTGCCACTTACTTGCTGTGTGACTTCAGACAAGTCACACACTCTCTGAAACTTGCTTCCTCCACCTCGGGGTGGCATCATGAGGAAGGCTGATAAGGTGCCTGACATTTATAAAGGACTTCAAATCTGTAATTTATCAAGGAGGGCAAAAAGAATTTGAAATTTGGGTGAATTCTGCTCCAGAACAACAAGACTATGTTTCTGAGGTCTCTGGAGGTAGGGCCCCAGACTCAGCCTTTTTACAAGTTTATCAGATTAGTCCATTCATCAAAAGTGTTATGGATCAAATTGTGTTTCCCTCAACTCACAGTCTATGTTTAGGATATTTTCTGATACTTGTAAATAGGCCCTTGTTTGGAAGTAGGGTCATTGAAAATGTTATCAGCAGAGTTAACATGGGGTCACACTGGAGTAGGGTGGGTGCCAATGCAGAGACCGAGAAAGCACAGCCAAGTAACACACATCTACGAGTTGCTGAATGGAGGCTGGGAGAGCCCAACAAGGAAACATGGTCCAACTGACATGGTGATTTGGATTTCTAGCCTCCAGAACTCTGAGATAATAAATTATATTCTAATAAGTCACTCACTTCATTATGACAGCCCAAGAAAACATATGTACTGAGGCTTGAGAACCCCTGGCAGCTTAGTAGTAGTTAAGCACTCTTCCGCTAACTAACAGGCCAGCAGTGTGCTTCTGTAAGATTCACAGCCTCGGGTACTTTATGGGGCAGTGCTCCCCTGTTCCTATAGGACTCCCAGGAGACTTGACTCGACGGCAATAGGTCAGGTGGTGGAGGAGCATCTAAGAAGCATTAAGCATTGCAATGAATTTCTTTGTTCTTTAAATATACATTGAGGGTGTGCCTGGCACTGTTTTATGCATGGCTGCATTGAATGCACTCAACTGGTCTACATAGCAGGTGCCATGACCTTTCAGGGCTGACAATGTTGTGTCATACAAAGGGGCTCAAAACATGCTCCGCCAACCCCAAGTTAAGAGAGATCACTTTTCATTAGAAGGAGCGGTGCGAAGAAGATGGCATCCCAGCATAGCTGCAACTGCCTTTAGGGATGGGCCAATCACTACCTCATAAAGAACCCAGTTGCTCCCAGCCTCCATAGTTACAAGGTGTGGCAATGAAGGTGAGCCATGCGCAGATGGCCTTAGAGATGTGTTAAAGTCAGAAGCAATTGGCAGCTTAATAAATGCATCTATAGGTATCAAGAAGGACATATTGAACTTTTCTTTTTGATTATGAGAGAATGGAGAGGCTGGGCTTTAAAAACAAATGGTCATTCTTCAACAATTTTGAATCAGTAGATTCTATTTCTCTAAATAAAACTAAGTCAGTCCAGCATTTGTTGTTACAGAGCCACGAACACAATGCCTGTCAGGTAGACAAGGGTTGAGAAGAGAGACAAATTTGCTGCCAAGAATGTGGAGAAATAGGTCTTCTCAGAAGCTACCAAAGCTGTTATATCTTTTCTGAGGGCAGTTTCACAATATGTATTGAGAATTTGCATGAATATTCATTCCCTTGAGCTTTATCACCCCCATTCTGGGAAACTCTCATAATGAACTAAGTTGACTGTGATATGCATTTCTAAACAAGAAGGCCATCCCTCAGTAATTACCCACTGCCACCAAGTAGATTCCAACGCCCAACAACATCAGAGGACAGAGTTGAACTGTTCCTTAGGGTTGCTGGAGACTGTCAATCTTTAGAGGCCACATGAAGAACAGCTTAAAATGCCCCAATGTGGAGATTAAGTAAGTGCATTATTGAAAATTCAGCTGGCCGATGTGAGAGAAGATGCCGCCTGCATCAGCGCAGGGACCGTCGCCCCTTACCTCGCTGAGCCCATGACAGATGCTCAGTAAGTCTCTGTTGAATGCGTTCAGTCACAGTGAGGCATGAGTACTTTGACGCTGGGCTGCCCGGCTCTCAATCAAACAGTTAAACCTCTGCCTCGGTATCCACATCTGAAAAATGGGACCTCTTTCAGAGGACGGTTCCAAGGGTTAAAGGCCACAACGAACACAGACAACGACATGAAAAGAAACACTAACTAAATGTGCTGTGTCGGAGGGCTGCTGCGTTTGGTCCATGTCTATTGACCCCACGCAGGACAGATGCCGTGAACGACTGTCGGGGCCGAGCAATCTCATGTAGAAAATAAATGTTAGCTGCTGCTGTCATCCATGGGAATTGTTATAGATTAAATTAGATACCCTTTCAAATATGTGCTGAATTCTAACTCCTACACCTTCAGATGCCGTCTTGTTCATACCTGGTTAGACTAGACTCTAAAGCTAATCATTTCTGAACCATAAAAGAGCAAAATGAACACAGAGACACATCCACACAGGGACAGGCTGATGCCATATGAGAGTCTTGATGAATTGAGCGACACCGGGAGCTACCAAGAAGAAAGAAATAGATACAGCCAAGACACAGGTCTTGACAGTTATCCTCAGAATGGTGAGAAAATACATTTCTGTTTTATAAATCCACTTGCTGGTGGGCTTGTATGAGAGCAGTTTAGGAAACTAGGAGAGGGGGCGTACGTGAATACCCTCGTGATTCTTAAAAGCAAGCATGTGAATTAAATATATTAAACAGCTAAATGTTGCAAAAAACGTACAGATGTGGGATCTATATTTTTTAAAACTACAAGGAAGCTTATGTACGAGGCAGAAAGCAGTGTGCTTGCCTCGAGCAGTTGGGACCATGTAATTCTGAAAGTCTTGGAACCGAAGACTGGGTTTAATAATCCCACTTTATTTCATTACATTTTCCCATGAATTTTGTGGAGCCACCTTATATAGCTATACTTCAAATTCTACATCCCAAAGCCCAGGAGAAATCAAAGCAGTTCAACAGGGCCTGGGGGTGGGGTAGGGGCGGTTCACCCAGGGAGTGGGGGGCAGAGGGGCCAGCAGGAGGACAGGGCAGGAAAGAAGAAAAAGGATCATGCTGTATTCAATCATTAGAAGGGAAAACAAGAGGAGCTTTGAACACTTTATTTACATCAACCCACATGTTTAGTGTTGATTCTTGATCTTTGTCTGCTTGCTGATAAGAGGCCCCCAGAATGAAATTTAGTTCTTGGCATGTTTCTAGCATTTGTAGAGAACATCTGCGAACCTCAAGGGAAGCTCTGTCAATTGCTATTTCGAGGTTTTTTCCCCTTAAGCAATTCTATGGCTCTAGACAGAGCACATGCCCAGACCACTTTTCCAGAACTTTGTCTTACAACTTCAATTAGATCTTGCCGAGCTGAAGTTACCCAAGGGTAATCATCAAACCTCTGGTGGCGGGGAAAGGCCACAGTGTTCTGTAGTTAAGAGCAGGGATAGTTGTTTGGGGAGATGGGGTGCTGTCTTGTTGATTCTAACTCCCGGTGACCCTCTACGACAGGACAGAATCACCCCAGAGGGTGTCCAGGGCTACAATCATCTCAGAAGCAGACTGCCGCATCTTCCTCCTGTGGAGCTGCGGGTGGAGTTAGACCACGAGCATTTAACTGCTGGGCTTACACAGATTCATATTATGGAGCTATATTTCTAAATCGCGTTCCAGGCCAGAGCCTTAAGTGCAATTTGGAAACCTCAGTGCCTTTGACAAAATCCCATTTTATCGTCCCATTAGAGAGTGGGTAGTCCTCAATGCTACCTGTGGTTCGAACTCGGGCCCTGGGCATGGAGACTGGAAGAGGAGCGGAACCAAATGTCAACTGCTGCACCGAAGAATGGAAGGCCCTGGCTTAGAGAACAGCTCTTCGAGAATATCCAGGGGCTAGGGATATACAATTCAGGTCTATAACATACCTCAAGTACTTTGTTATCAGGAGGAACGAGTCTCATGCTGGCTGAGGCATAGGGGCAGTGAAAAGGAGGAGGATCCTCATCGAGGTGAATTGACACCATGGTAACACCAGACTCAAGCACAGCAGCAGTGGTGAGGATGGCCCAGGACCGGGTAGTGCAGTACTTTGTTCTGTCGTACATCGGGTTGCTGTGCGTAGGATCTGACTCACTGATATCTAACCACGAGATATTTATGAACTACAAAACAACAATTGTTGTGATTTAAAACTGCCTAAAACAAATCAAAAGAGGACGATTCGGCCAAATGGTGTATTAGTTAAAATGTTGATTTCCAGGCTGTAGAGTAAGAAATTCTTATTCAATGGGTGTGCTAAGGACACTATGTGCATTTTAACTATATGTTCCAGGTAAAGCACACTGATCTAGGGAAACGTCTTGTTGCGATGCCAAAGCACTTGGTGTTTAAGTGAAATGTCGCTGCTTCTAAGTCACCAACCTCTCTCCTAGAAAAATACGTGACAGTCTGCGTCTGTGAGGACTGCAGGCTTGGAAAGTGTGGGGGTGGTTCTTCTCGGCCCAGAAAGGTCTCTGGAGTTGGAATGGGCTTGATGGCAAAGAGACGCGCTTTACTTTCAGGAACTTCTAATAAGTGGGTATATTTATGTGGATACAGGAGCTTCATCATGATTGACAGAAACAAAAAAGCAAGGCCAGAACTACTTTTTTTTTATTTTGCAACATAATCGGACTAAGACTTTTCTCATGGTTCATCCTTGTCACTGTCTTGAATCTTTCAGTTAGGGAGGAAAAATTTGACCCCATGACACTATGCTGGAGCTACGGAGTGAGGAGAGAATGAGTCACTACCTTCAAGGAGTGGATGGTGATTAATTCCAATAAGGAGTCTGATGTTAACTCTTTAAGTGTTTTCTCTTTTTTCATGTGACTTCTATTTACCAGCAGACATTTAGTAAAATTATCTATACAAAGCAATGTTGTCTTAGTGGTGTTTGTGGAGATGAAGACAGAGAAGCATGCTGGAATTTTCCACCGAAATGCGTTGGAAATAATTGGAATATCCTGAGGAGCAAGGATGAGACATGTGAAGTGGGTGAAGACTGGGGTAGAACAGAAATTCATAGACTCAATGGATCAGGATTTAATAGGACGGAGTGAGCCAAAGTCAATCAACCCTCAAAAGCCCTTGGAAAGAGTGCCCAGAATTTATAAATATTCATTTATGCTTAATAAAAGACTTTGACTTAAAGAGAATGTTTTCAAATGTATGTTGTTACATGCCTTTGAGTAAATTCCAATTCATGGAAACCCCATTAGACAGAGTAGAACTGCCCCATGGGATTTCTTAGTTTGTGACCTTCATGGAAGCTGATCACCAGACCTCCCCCCCCCCCCAAAATCCACTGATGGGTTTAAATCACCAGCATTCTCTTTAGCAGTGTGAGCTTAACCAAAACACCACTAGGACTTCGAGACAAATAGCCACATACACGTCAGCACCACGCAGCTAAGGAACATGTCCAGCTCAAAAAGGTTCCTTTTGTCCTCCCTGAGTTTCCAACAACCACCAAAGTCTTTTTCAATCGAATCAATTAGATTTGTCCCTTCTAAAGTTCATAAATGAACTTACACAGCACATAGACTTTCATATATAATGTGCATGTCGGGAGATTAACGGATGGGTAGTGTTTCGTTGTATGGCTACACCAAAACATATTAATCCATTTACCTGTTGATGGTCATTTACATTGCCTCCAATTTGGGGATATTATATTTAAAAGCTTTGAAAAGTTGTGTGTAAGCCCTTGCGTGGCGTATGTTTTTGATTCTCTTAGGTAAATGTCTTGAAGTGGAATAGTTGGGGGACAGGGAAGGTATGTGCTAAACTCTATAATTAAATGTCTTCCAGAGCAGCTGTACAGGATTTTTTGGTTTTGTTTTAAAGTTAATCCCCAACAATGTATGAGCATTTAAATCTTCTGCATCCTTTAACTGAGATATTTACTGGATGCACGGAGTAATCACATTGTGGTTTTAATATGCATTTCCCTAATGACTAATGATATTGAATATCTTCATTTATATAATTTCCTTTTGAAAAACTCTATTCTAAGTTTTCACTCAACTTTTCCCTTCATGAATGGTAAGAGGTTGTTTTGTTTGCTTGGTTGGTTTTAATATATTCTGGCTAAGTATCCTTTATAAGATTTCAATATTGAAATATATTCCTGAGTCTGAAGTGTACTGTCTTAGTTCGCCAGTGATGCTATAATATAAATATCACAAGTGGAAGGCTTAGATGAAAACCAATTAATTTTCTTATGGTTCAAGTGAACTTCTGACCACTGATGGATTCCTCCCTTGTTGATCGCCCCTGGGAGTCTCTTGCTTCTTGGAGATAGTCGTGTAATATCTGCTTTCCCTCAACAGTGCCCACAGCTGTGTCTAAGGCTGCTCTTTTTGTAACTCAGAAGTTCGTAGGTGTAGGATGTCCTCCACATGGATATGGCCTCCCTAAGGAACAAAGAGAGCTCCATTTCGAGCCAGAATTTCACCCACAGGTATAAGGTTTAAGGTCCCAACAATGATTTTGGCAGGCACAAATTCATGAAAAGTGCCCTACTAATTTTTGATGGGTGATGCAGTGATTAATTTTAGCCATAGATTGTGTAACTCCCACCACACGATAGGGCGGGGCAGAAAGACTGGGTGTATTTCCTCTTTTCCGGTGGGTCTGGGTAAGAAGATGGGGGAAGATGGCGATGGAATGGCAAGATTCAGTTGCGAATGATTGTGGACAGGGTTCATGGTGATGGCCACACTTAGAGAGGGATCAATCTCACTATCCTGCTGGGTATAAAATGAGCCATCTCAGAAGTAGACATGGGGGATCTTGCTACTCTCCAGAAACAAAACTCCACACTCCCTGCTCTGGAGTCACCTCTGGCCTATAGTAACCCGACAGGACAGGGTATAACTGCCTTTGTGGATTTCTGAGGCTTTATGTCCTGGAGCAGGAAGTCTCATTTTCTCCTGCTTTACCACAGTCAATTTAGAACATGTTTTCTTCCTTGTATTTATTGTTATTCATGTACATTTTTTTCAATTCTGGAAAGGATAAATGCAACAAAACAGTCTCCAACTCAACAACTTCTACATGTGTGACCGATGATACATGCAGCGCCATTGATTGTGCTCTTCGTGCTGTACAGCCATGATTGATCACCCTCTCCAGATTGCTCCACCATGATTCAAATGAACACAAGGGCATTGTGATCTTCTATCGCTAGGAGACCTGGGACATGTTCCACCTGCATCTTTTTGTGAGCATGACTCAGAGGTCAGGCTGTCGCAATGAACTCTCCAGGACGTGCACTGGGGAAGAGGCTGAAGTGGATTCTAGCAGAGTACCTCACTTTCCTCAAGTCTGCCTCTGAGTTCTGCCAGCTGACCAAGAAGTGTGCCATCATTGATCATCCTTTGATCATCCTTCGAGGGGTTGACAATATGATTGTGATCAAGTAGGACCTTCTGAATGGCGACATATGCAAACAGCACTGAGGAAGGTCCAATGGGAAGAGCTATAAGGAGATGTTTGCTGTGCCCAGAGACACTCAGGGGTGTTAAGCTCCGGCAAGGAGTCCCACCTGCAGTCTAGCAGTAGCCCCACTGAGGAGACAGAGTCTGCGGCTCCCTTGGGCTCTTGGACAGGCCCTCCTGGTAAACGAAGATGCCCATCCACCTCTAAAACCTGGCTGTCACTTCTTTCCTTGTACGTTACAAGGGGGCCGGGGTGTCGCCCGATCTGAGGGGCCTAGTGGAGCAGGCTGGGTCAGACCATTCTCCTATGTCCTCATGCTTAAGGGATTTTCACATCTCGGAGCCACTGAGAAATACCCCAACCTGCTCAGTAAGCCTGTTACACTTGCTTCTGGAAGGAGGGTAAGTCAAGTGGGTTTTGTAAAACATGAAAGGAACAGCTGGGCCACCAGAAGGCACAGTGTCTGCTTCTGAGACTTTCCCACAGTGAGCACCCAGTGAGGAGTGCGGTTTCCAGCATGACCTCATGAGGGGACTGAACCCCTTGTCCTCTGCCCACGTGCATCCTATTTCACACTATCTTACTGCTCATAACCCATCACCCCCGTTTCCGGACCTGCTGGAGGCGGTGAGCCAGTTTGCTACTCACAGCTCTGAGGAGCCCCACAGCCTTGAGCCCTTCTAGCTGTGCTTCAAACGGGGAGGGTGTCCTTCCACTGGGGGTCCATGAGCGTGCCTGGCCCCATCAGGGCATGCCAGAGATGGCTGTTAGGCTAGCCTCGTTCTGGCTGCAAGGTGCTCAGTGTCTACAGCAGGCAGCCCTTCAGGACTGGGGTCCCCTGAGTCCCAGGTGCTGTCCATTCAGCAGCTCAGCCAAGGAACCTACTAGATTGTAGAGCCGTGGTTCTCCACGTTCCTCCTGCTGTGACCTTTTCATACAGTTCCTCGTGTGGTGGTGATCCCCCACCATAACATTATTGTCGTTGCTACTTCATCACTGTCATTTTTGTGAAAGGGTTGTTCAACCCCCAAAGGGGTCATGACCCATGGGTTGAGAACCGCTGTTGTAGAGGCTTGAGGGGCGGGTCACCACATGCCCCAGTCAGTCTCTCCTAGGCTCACTTATAGTTCCGGGTCCCAGTTCTCACAGATGGGGTCCTCTCTGATGCCCCAGTTCACACCACCCCCCACCCATCTCTGTAAAAGCAGACCTTCCTGTGACCATGAGCTCAGTCACAAGAACACTGTGACCCTTTTCAGTGTCATTACATGAGGCACTGCATGAGTGAGCTTGGCTCTTGAGGCTGGTTTCTGATAGCTATATTCTGTTAAACTCATTGTGGCCTTTGGAGCAAGAATCAACTAAACAAATATTTAATCAACTGAACCAAACACTAATGCTGAAGAAAGAAAGAAAAGGAGGGAAGGAAGGAAGAAGGCTCATAAACAGAATGTGTCCATTTGGCTCCTAGATCCCTGCTCGCTGAGCCTATGACAAAAGAAATGCTGAGAGCAGAAGAGAAATGGCTGCAGCAGGGGCATACAAAGCAATGGGGGAGGGGGGGGGCTGCTAACACCAGAAGGGAGGAAGCTTGAGTGCCTTCGGGCAAGAGCCTCCCATGGAGTGAATTGCCTTCAGGCATTTGAGTAGAGCTGCTAGGTTTGCTTGACTCAGGGATCTACAGCCTGGTGTATTATGGCCAAGGTAGAATGGATTGTCCTTTGGGCATTTCTCAACAGCATTCAAGGAGTCTTGTAACATTGTTGTGGTAAGCAGATTATTTATGACAACTTGAGTTTTCATGAAAGCGCCGGGGTACAGCTCAACCTGTTAATCAGGTCACAGCCTGATGAGATCTCCTTGAGTAGGTGGCCTTCTTATAAAAAGAGACTGGATTCCATTCTCTCTCTGTTTATCTCTCTCTCTCTCTCTCTCTCTCTCTATCTCTCTCTCTCTCTGTGTGTGTGTGTGTGTGTGTGTGTGTGTGTGTATGTGTGTAAAAGAGAGACTTCACCTTCTGGGACTCTGCCACTAACCCTGAGAGTTGTCTGCACTCTTCCACGTTCCCACCAACCTTAGATCCACATGAAAGGTCACCTTTCTATGTCACTGGCCTGCCACTACTTCTTGATATATGTAAGCCTCTTTCTTATACCTACATGAGTGTTATTGGATTTATTTATTTTGATAACCTGGCCTAGCACAATTGTCCAAGCAAGGCATAGGCCAAGGAGCCTAGTGGCTGAGAGTCTGAAGGGCAGAGAGAGATCTGCCTGTGAGCACAGCTAAAAATAAGTGATTGTGATGAAAGAGCTGTGTCCTCAGCATTTCTGATACTGATTTGTAACCTGTTTATTCCCTAATAAATGTCATCACTGTATTATCTGAGTGTTGTGTGGCCATTGCAACGAAATATCAAACCCAACAGAGAAGTAGAGAATGTTATGAGAAGTAGGATGGGTGTCCCATTTGTAAAGATGGTTGGAGTGTGTAGGCATGTCTGACCTCCACTTCAAAGGCATCAGCCCTAGACTGATGCTGAGTTTGATCTCCTTTCCCCTTCTGAATCAGAGGAGGACAGATGCCATCCTCGGGCCATTCTTACAGGTGGTCTCTTTGAATGAACAGATAGTTTCCTTTTTTTAAAGTCCAGTTTATCAGATTTTAGTCAAACTGTTGTGTCCTACTGAAGAACCAAACATTAACCCACATAAGAATTGTAAAAGAAAACATTAAATGCTTTCTTCTTTTGCAGTTTTAGTTTTTATCTGGAGGTCTATGATTAGAAATGGACTTCATCTAGCTGAAACCTAAAGGGAATTTGGGGATGATGCTCACAGGGTTGCAGAGAATCTGGAAATGCTGCATCACTGAGAGAGGAGAGCCAAGGGCAAAGTTTGTATCTCAAAAGCAGGACTTCACTGCCTATTGCCTAGAGGGTTGCCACAAATGTGATTCACCTCCAATCTCTCTCTCTCTCTCTCTCTCTCTCTCTCTCTCTCTCTCTCTCTCTCTCTCTCTCTCTCTCTCTCAGCAGAAACTCCAAATTTCACATTTCTAATATGGAGAATCTAGTTGGGTCAACTTGGTTCAGGCTCTGGCATTGGAAGGTGGGCAGGGAGGTCAGCACAATTCAGAGGGGGCCACTGGAGGCTGACGTCATTCTTAGAACCAGAGTCACCCCTAGAGGTGTGGTTTAAGGTAACAAAGGGACCATCAACTCAGTTTACGCCCATCCTGGAAGCTTTCACTGAAGTATTATGGTTCTCCACACTACAATCCCAAGCTCCCTGAAGACATGTTTCCTCCCTCTTCTGGAGGAAGGAGGCCTGATGCGCAGTAGGCTCCAAATGAAGGCTTCCCACCCCATACCACATGCCTACTGCTTCAAGAGTATAGGGCATAAGGATAGACAACAAATCAATGTCACTGAATTTCTCAATGTCGACCATGTGCCAAGGTGACAGAGGGGGAACAAAGAGGTGAAATGCTTTGGGTCTGGCAGAGAAGAGAAGCATGTAGACACACCATAATAAGAAGCATCAAGTTCTACACTGTAAGTGGAAATCAGTATCAGGCGCCGTAAGCATCTGAAGGGAGAGAGAAACTGGGAGAGATGGAAAAAGTGTTGTTTGAAATGTGTGAATGAGAAGGAGTCCTGCAGGTATAATATGTACAAGGAGAATTCGAGGCTACAACCTCCATGCTAATGTACTCCCTGGCACTGACGGGAAAGCCATTCATTCAGCAGTAATTTGTTGAGCATCTGGACTGTGTGGGAATTCACGATCTTCAAAGACAAATGTGATGGTAGTCACTGAAGGGTGAGGCAAACAGGAGAGCAATGATCAGCTGAGTGTCCTAGCCGAGGGCCACCCTACTGGGGGATTGTAGGGAAAGGGCACTGCTGTCCAGGAGCTCAGAAAGGTGAAAGAGCCCTTGAAGGCATAATAGTTTCAAGTACTCAGCTGCAAACTGAAAGCTCAATGATTAGACGCATCCACTCTGCTGGCAAAAAGACCTGTAACAATTTCAGTTTGACCACCTGACCTCAAAACCTACTACACAGTCACAGTAGTCAAAACAGCTTGGCACTAGTAGAGGGATACATATACAGACCCATGGAACAGGATAGAAACTCCTCAAAACAAAAGCATCCACCAACACAGAACTGATTTTCAGCAAATGACCAAAACACATTAAATGGGAAAGGGATACCCTGTTCATGCTGGACAAACTGAATTCTTCGCAGAATATGTAAATGGACCAATACCTTACCCCATGCACAGCAACGCCCTCCAGATGGATTAGAGACCTTAATGTAAATCCCACAGCAATAGGGGCCATCAATGAGAAAACTGGGACACACTTGAAGGCCTTCTGCAGGACGTATACAGATTACCAAGTATCATGAAGGAAACACACACAGTGGGAGACAAAATAGATGACTAAGACCTATTAAATATAAAACACGCACATCAAAATACTTCATCAAACAAGTAAAATGAGAGGCTACAGATTGAGGAAAAAAAGCGTTAGCAATGATCCCATGGACAAGGGACTAATTACTGAAATCACTGGAACGCTGCAACACCTCAATAATCTAATTAAAAGGTGGGCAAAGGACACGAATGCACAAAGGAAGATTTTCAAATGGCTAACAAGCACATGAGGAAATGCTCACAATCACTAGCCATTTGAGAAATGCAAATCAAAAGAACAATGAGATTTCACCTCACACTCACAACAAGACCTCAATTAAAATAAAAAAAAACAGAGAACAACAAATGCTGGAAAGAGTATGGAGAGACTGGAACTCTCCTGCACTGTTTGTGGGCTTATAAATATATACAACCATGTGGAAAGCAAAAGATACTACTGAAAATAACAGGGAATAGAAATACTGGTATGGGCTGGCCCAGCAATACCTTTGCTGGGGATATACCCCCAGGAAATGAGAGAGAGAACATGAACAGATATATGTTCTCACATGTTAATTGCAGCGCAGTTTACAATGGCTGGAAGTTTTTAATTGCCCAAATGCCCATCAGTAGACAACTGAATAAAAAACAAAAAACTGGGGCACATATGTACAATGGAAACCATTATGCTGAGTCAGTCCATCAGAAAAGGATGCATTGTATGAGGCCATGACTATGTGGACACACACCAGGACCAAGGCAGGTTTCTACTCTCAGGTCACGTAATCTTCTAACCTGGTCTCCCAAGCAGTAAGGGAGAGAGTCTGCCCAGTGTCCACAAACCACAACACCCCCTTTGTATGAACATCTTTAAAACCACTTCGACAGAGGAGACCCCACTCAGCAGGGGTAGTTTTTCAAGATGTAGGCTAGGGAGAAGACTATTCAATTGCTGCCACACAACATCGTGCTAAGCAACAGACACTTCTGCAAGAGTGAAAATCAGCAGACCCAAACCAATAGTCCAAATCAAAGACACTCCTACAAGAATAAAAAAAATGAGCCTTATTGGAAATCCAAGTCACGATGGTGGTAGGCTCATGTATGTCTGGGAGAAGGGCATTGCAATTCTATTGGTGGGTAAACCCCGTGAAACAAACTCCCATTGGGGAAAATGCTTAATAATATTGATATACAAGCCAAGTGGAGCCTATACCCAGTACTATGTGCCTAATTGGACACATTTCACCTAGTTTCTATCCAGCCCTTGGTGACTAAGACCATGTGCTATAGACGACTGGGGCTTTACACTCTGTCCTTTCGAGGTAGTATCTTTCACAGGCCACATCAGAGTGATTGGATGTAGAAACACGACTAAAGGAACTGGGCTCTGCTTCAAACTCACGGAGAGCAGATTTTAAGAACAAACATACTCCCTTGGACTCACGGCAGAAATTCTCTAGTGTGAGAAGCAGATGACTGCTATCCCAAGGCTATGTAATTGGTGGTCACTGGATTTTGGTTTGGATCTCTTTCTTTGAGGGCCCACTGAATGACGGCCTAGGACAACCATACATTTACTCTTTTAATACCATGCTTGCATTCTAATGACACATATCAGTCTGGGAGGCATGATTCTGATATTGTAAATGCGTGTTATTATAAGTTTTGCCTCATCACTAACTCCCACTATGTGTTAATAGAGTCCAGTCACTTAAGAGTTTGGTTTGTACAAGTCAACAACTCATGTATTGTGGTGTGAAGTCAGCCTATATTAGTGTAATTTCCTTTTCTCAACAGTTCTTAAAATTCTGTACCAATGGCTAAATCAATGACACTATCAATAGAATTGCCTGATGCCCCCAAGGGCTGTTTTATAATGTCCTCTAGCATAGAATGATAAAGAATTCTCTAAAGAAAATCAGAGACATATATAAATGACAGGCATATGAATAGATGGGGGGCTCATACTTAACTCTACACCCAATCTAAGAAAAATTAATTCTTTTGGCATAACCCTACTCGATACTCCCCCTCAAGAGAAGATTACTGAATGTGTAGGTGCTGTAGCAAAGTGTGGTGAAGAAACCAGATGGTGCCCGGCTATCAGAAAGAATAGTTTTTGATGTCTTGAAGGTTTAACTTCACACAAGCAAACATCTAAGTGAGGAGTCAACTAAATCTATATTGAAGAACTACACCAGCCTGTATGATCCAAGAATTGTAAATAATAAAATCTGAATCCAAAGAATAGTATCAGAATTTAAATTCTGAACACCTGGTCTGCAGAAGACAATGGATGGCAGAAATCCATTTGCAGGGTCCCCACATGGCTTTAGCTTCCAGTGCATCTCTGCAGAACATAGTGCAGAGAGCACTGTAAAGTGAATTGTGGCAAATGTAGTTAGGTTAAAATGTCACACTTGACCATTTGATCTGCCTTTTGACCCATTTTAAAGTTGTTTCAGTTTTTATTATTTTCTGCTTTTTTATTGACTTTTTTTCTATTTGGTATAGTCATTATTGCTGGGTTTGTGTTTGCTTGCTTGTTTCTTTCTTTCCTGTTTGTATTTTTTAAGATTATCTGTATACGAAATCCAGGATAAGTAAATCTATAGAAGCTATAACTGGATTAATAATGACCTAGAGGCATGGCAAGGGAGGATGGGGAGAAATTGATAGCTAACAACGAGTATGAGAGGAAGACACTTTGAAAACTGATTGTACTGATGATTGCACAACTCTTCTTAATAGGATTAAAAGATTGAATTGTATGATATGTGAAGTATGTTCCAAAAATGACAAATTTGTTTCAGCTCGGGAAACCCTATGTAACAGTTCTACTCTGTAACCATGAGGTAGCTATGAGTTGGAATCAACTCAATGGTACCTAATAATAGCAAAACTCAAAAAACCAAAAGCACTGCCACCAAGTTGATTGTGATTCACAGAGAGCCTCTAGGACACGGTCGAGCTGTCCCTGTGGCTTTCTGAGACTGTAACTCTTCACAGGAACAGCTAGCCTGGTCTTGTTCCTGTGGAACAGCGGGGCTTAGAACTGCTGAACTTGTCGTTAGTAGGCCAGCACGTAACCACTCTGCAACTATCCTTCAACAACTGTATGGGGAGGTAAAAAATAGGGCCCAGAATGCCACATGAACACCGCTTTAGTTTGCTCATCTTGTAACTAGTGAGACTCCGTGGTTATCTTGTGGATAAAAGAGGACTGCTTCATGTCCGGGTCTCCATTCTAAAAAAGCCGTCTTTCCCTAAGACTTTTGCAACATCTCATTGTCACCCCCAAGTGCAAGGGAAACTAGAAAAGTGGTTGTGGTTGTGTGTGTGTGTGTGTGTGTGTCTGTGTGTGTGTCTGTGTGTGTGTGTGAGTGTGTGTGTGGTTGTGTGTGTGTGTCTGTGTGAGTGTGTGTGTGGTTGTGTGTGTGGTTGTGTGTGTGTGTGTGTGTCTGTGTGTGTGTGTGTCTGTGTGTGTGTGTCTGTGTGTGTGTGTGTGTGTATTTCAGCAATATTCTTTTCCTCTCCTTCTAAGAGTCATTACCAAAGGAAAAGAGGGAAATGAGTAACCGCTAAACAGCAGTTCTGTAAAATAGGTGATGGTACCCAGACTCATGTCTTATAAATGGGAAAAAGAATTCAGAAAGGAATATAAATTGACTGGTCAACTAACTACAGAGTCATGGAACAAGGATTCTAAAATTCAAAGTCAAAGGATGTATCATCTATATCTATATAGACATATGTATAAATACACACCCACATTATGATTGCATTCTATCTCCCTGAGCATGTCACTTTGAGAAAGGCGCTTAACTTACTTCCCTAGCCTCAGTTCCATCATCTGTAAAGTGGGCACAAGTCCTCTGAGACTGGAAGCTTTTGAAGAAACAGATTAGACAGTATAGAGCAAAGGGCAGGAAAGGAAATTATCGTTGGGGGGGATGATTATTCTCCACTCATTTACCAGTTGCCAGAGTATCTCCTGTCACAGTTGACAGGCAGAAATGGCTCTTTGAGAAGCACAATTCCAACATTGGTATTGTTGCTTGACCCCAGTGAAAGAACTCTTGACTGGTGTTTCCTATCGGTTTCCCATCAGAGTTTCCCAGGAATTCCCACTGGCTGGGTCTCCTTTCTAATCAGTACATTTGCACATGAGTTATAAACCGCATCCCACAGCAGGCCAAAAGAAAACAACTTGTAAAGGCACAAAACTCATCATACCATTCTTGTCACCTTGCTTTATTGTCCTTCCCCACTAGGACTTGAGCTTGGACTCTTCTTCATACTGTGCTTTGCCTGGTTCCTGGTGCTCTGTTGGGAGAGAGAATAAACCAGCCAGGCCCAGGCCCGCAACAGTCCACACTGTTTTATGCCTGTGCTTGGGCTCTTGTGTCCCTTGGTCTGGAGAGCTTTGTTTTCATTGTGTCCCCTGGAGAGCCCAAATGAATGCTCATTTCCTCCTCTTCTTGGACACCTTCCTCCTCTCTTCTGACAGTTTTTTTTTATATTTGCTTCGGTCTTCCCATGGGGCTTTGTTGAACTTGCATTACAGTGGAGCACCTGATATACCCAGATTGAATTAAACCTCATCCCATCAAGAGTCTGTTTTGGCTTTTCTGGAGGTTGCTTCTGCATGCTATCAAGTCAATTCCGACCTATAGCCACCCTATAGGACAGAGTAGAACTGCCCCCACAGGGTTTCATAGGCTGTAATATTTATAGAATCAGTTCACCAGATCTGCTTCCTGTAATCACTGGGCAGGTTCAAACTACCAACCTTTAGGGTTTCAACCTAGTACTTAACCATTGGGTCACTTGAGCACCTTGCTTTTCCAGACAAATTAACAAGTAAAGTAGTATTGATAACCAAAAGAGAAACCACAAACCATACTTACTATAATAAATGAATGAGTGAATGAATCAACACAACTGTAGATAAATACTAGCATTTCTTTAAAAAGTTATTTCCTCCTCCCCCTCCATCTCTATCACTTATAACTACTTAGTGATTTATCTGGCAGGATGCAAGCAAGGAGCAATCAAAATAGTCAATGGGCTGGAATAGGGAGTGGGAGAGTAATAGGCTATTTCTTTATTTGTCGGAACCTGGACATTTTCTGTTGTCATCACCTACGCACTTTGATTTTTCTGTTCCTTAACTAATGTATAAAGAGACCTGGTGATGCAGTTCTCTCGATTGAAGGGAAACTTGATGGCAAGAGGTTTGCCGCTGTATCAGCACACCATCATTCTAAAAACCATGCCTCGACTCTGAGAGCTTACAGTTTTTCACTCCAATAAATGGTACTGGAATGAATGGTCCTGAACATCTCGTGTACTGGTTTTTGTGTGACATGATCCTAGAAATGGAATTCTGTTGTCACTTCTACTCCCTGGAACAGAGCAGAAATGTATCAGTTCCCCCACAGACTCAAGGGAACTGGATGTTAGTGATCTTTTCAACTTGGGCAAGAATATCTGCATATTTAATTCTAACATCTTTGAAATTGGTACACATTTATAGTATATCTGTTTTTCTTCTTCTATGTCATGGCTGGTAACATCAAAATCTTGACTGCAAAAAGTCAATGGGTTCCACTCATTCCAGATATCCATTGCTATCAAGATCCCAAGAAGTTTTAAAGCTCAAATTATATGGTTTACAACGAACCAAGGATTTATCAAGAATGACTGAACCAATAGTGCGGCATTCCAGCGCTGTACAGTTTTCCTCTGGAGGTACTTGGCCACACTGCCTGTGACCACTGCGCACACCACTCGCTGGGGTTTCCGGGGCATCTGCATTAAGCATCCTGTCACCTCAAGAGGCTCATTCTCCTATGTGACTAAGGGAAGAAGTGGGAATTTTCTTGGTTGTCACGTCTAGACTTCCTCTTGTCTTTGCTCTGTCCCAGTCTGGCCGAGTCCTTTCCCTCTGAGATGATGTCTAGCTCAACAATACTCTGACCTGAAAAGCCACCTTCTTGATTCAGAACCCTTGTTATTACACACTCAGAGTCTATTTTCTTTGAATAATGAATTAATTTTATTTCATTTTAAACCCAAAGGGCATCTGCTCTTGGCAAAGCTCTGGGAATACAAAAGTCCATGCTTGGGAGCCTGAAGTCTGGTTGCAGAGAAAGTCATATAGGGGAATGTCACGGTCATATGGTCAAAGAAGGAGTGCAGCCTTGGGTAGTCTGGGAGATAGGACGGCTTCCTTGCCTCCTAGGGATGGGAACTTAGGAAGGAGGAGATGTAAGCTGTGTGCCTCAGATTCATCATTTGTAAATCCCTTAATGTAGTTAATTCCTCACAAAATTGGAAGACTAAAGGAACTGATTCAAGTCAAGTGTTTAGAACCAGTCAGATAATAATTGATCAATAAATTCTACCTTAAAGTAAATGTTATCTTTATTGTTGCTTCACTTAATTATTATTATTAATATATAGCCAAAAAAGACAACACTATATGAAGGCTTGGGGGAGAAGGTGTTGCCAAGGTTGGGCCTTGAAGATGAGAGAAGACAGATGACCCTTGATCTAGAGAGGAAATATTACATTATTACACATGGAGTAGCTACAATGGATTGGACATTTAGCCGCCATTAACTCATTCATAAATGAAGTGGCTCAGACAGAGGGGTTACCTCACTTGCCCCGGGTTACACATCTAGTAAATATTAGTAGTAGAATTTGAACCTTTAGTACTGTGTTATCCATATTTTGTTGATCAGAGTCTCTCAGTGGCACATATGATTAACCTGCATGGTTACTACCTGAGAGATAGAAGATGAGAGCCTGCCCAGCAGAGCCTCAGAAGAAAAACGTGGTCCATCTACTTCCAAAACAAATACACTCTTGAACGTTCGATAGAGCACAGCTCTATTCTGTCTTACTCTTTGAGGTCTCCATGGGACAATGGCACCCCATCGGAGGCATAAGAAAGGTCAAGCACGGAGACATACAGGGTAGGGTCTTACATCCATGTCACTCAATCCCATGTTCTTCCGACTCGGCTAAACCGGGCACCTGAGAGAAGCAATCAGAGCCTGGCCTCTTTCGAGTTTTGGATGAAGGCATTTGGTTCCTTTCTCCTTTACTTCTGCCATCTCCACATTCGGCCTCCACACACCCCTCCGCCCTGCCAGCCGTCAGGAAAGGCTGTGACAATGAGTGGGCTCCTGCAACAAGATGCCTCGACTCCCCTGAAGCGAGGCAGAGAGGAAACATGAAGTATGGCGATGGTGGTGTTTTCAAGGGTGGGTGATGAATGGAAACTTCCTGACATTTCAAGTGACAACATCTGAGAGGAAGTGGAATTTTCCTGAAGCATAGACACGAGCTCTCTGACACAAGCTATTGATTTGGGGTGCGCGTCTCGCATTTAATCTGGTGATTAATTTGGAGGGAGGCAGCATGCATGCTGGGCTTTCATTTAGCGAGTTTTAAAGCACATGGCTTCTGATTTATTTTGTCTTCATTCACGCAGGGCTATTTTATTGTGAAAGGTTGAATGACAGACTTCCTGGCAAGCTGGAAAGGCAGGTAAAATTTAAGTTAAGAACATAAAATCTTTCAAGGCACTCTATTTATCTTTTGTAATTTATTAATCGTGCGTCTGAAGGCTGGGTCACCCTTAAGGAAAGGAAAACTATTAGCTGTTGCTAAGCCTGCCAATTCCCTTACTTTTGTTCCTTTCTGGATGAGCAAACAAACAAAAACCTGAACTCGGAAGTGACTTCCTGACTCACACAATGAATTAGGACTGAACTGGACCCCAGACTCTGTTCTACAACTTCAGGACCATAGAAACATTAGGAAGGTGTGTGGAGTTCCAAAGTGCCCTGCCACATTCAAGGCATTTTCATAAGGAAAACGAATAACATAAACACTCCCTTGCCTCTGTCTTGTCACTAGGTCCCCATCGCCTTAAGAATGGACACCAGGCTAAGGCCATACGGTCCTTCAAAAACGAACTCTTGCTTACTTGGAAAGCTCTGTTTCTTGTCTTCTCCCCTTGAACTAAACTTTAGATAAATGGAATGCCTTTCTCAGTTCCCAGCCAGCATAGGTTCCTTCTAAGTGATGGGGCTCTGGCACATGTTGTACACCAGCCTGGGACATCTCTCCCCTTTCACCCAAGAATGAATGAGTGAAAGGAACAGAACTTGGGTTCTTGATTCACCCTTTCCATTAATTCAAACTACTTATGACCAACAAATGTTTTCATTTTTGTGCATAATTTTATCACATGTCTGAAATTCTCCCCTCGTCAACTTTGAGTGCAAAGTGAATCATTTATTTCAGTAAGTTGCTATTCTTGCCTTACCTGAGTTCTTCCCCTCAGAAATAACAATAAGGATACAAAACTCCCCATCTGATGCCGTAGTAAGCTCATGAAATCCCCAAGCAGCTATAAATACGTGTTGATACGTGTCCCTGAGCCCGTTTCAACACACAATGGCTCTATGCACAACAGAACGAAACCCTGGGGCTTTTTGTTGCGACCCCTGGGTCAGTGCATCTCCGGAAGGATCTATCTCCTTTTGCTAGGCTTGTTCTTTCCCAAGCTTGCTGTCCTTTGCCAGCGTCCGGTCTTGCCATGCCCAGAGTTCATGAGACAAATTTTCACCGGCCTCGCACCAAGGAACAGTCTAGCTGTGCTCTGTTCAAGACAGATCTACTTGTTCTCTGTCAATTACAGTTCTTTCAATAGTCCGTGCCACCGTGATGAACCAAATGCACCGATTCTTCTTCGGTCTTCCTTGTTCAACGTCCAACTTTCACCTGCACATGAGGCAATGGAAAATATCATGGCTTGGGTCAAGGGCACGTACCTTTAGCCTGAAAGTGACAATCTTGCTCTTCCACTTTGAAAGAGGGCTTGTGCATGAGATTTTCCCATTGCTTTGCATCATTTGAATTCTTGACTGTTGCTTCCCTGAGTGCTGATTGTGGATAAGTCCATGAATTGTGGAGAAGCACATGTGGATAAACACTTAGATCCCCAGAATTGATTAAGAGAAGGGCAGAGGCAACAAGAGATGCATGATTAGTTTGTAAGTGGGTCTCATTGCCTTGAAGGGTAGTACAAGGTCAGAACCAACTCACCAGCACCCAACAAGGACAACAGGGTGATAGTCTTAGGAAATCCTTTAGTTTCGGTGGTTCAATTAATCTGGACTTTGTTAAGAGTTTGAATTTTTGTTATATAGTTTTCTCCCATTATATCTGAGGCTGACCATTGTGACCTGGTGAGATAAATCAGGGGGGTTCGCTAGAAACAATCTGGTTCCTCTGATCTCCAGGTAGTTGAGATCCTGGCTCAGATCGATTATATCAACTTGTTGATTTTCTTCTCTGAGATATTGGTTTCCTTCATATTTTTTAACTCTGCTTGGGTAAAGACAAAGAGTTGTATCTTAGGTGGCAACTCACTACAAACTTCTGAGACTCCAAACACTACTCACTTCATTAGGATGCCCAACATGAACTGTGAGAGTTATCTTATGACCATTGTGTGAGTGTTCCAATGAAACTACAGCCCTAAGCTCCAGACCTAGAAATACGGTCTCAGAAGGTATTTGGTTATGTCTTTGGAGTATCTGTAGTTGTGTGTTCGATGTATATATGTGCCGGCACACAAACCTATATCTACATATACATGAGATACCTAGCCTCATGTTATATATGCACTTGTATCTACTACACATGTGTATGCCTATACCCATCCATACATAATCCTAGACTCAGAAAAAACGTACTTTGTTCATGAAGGTGCTTGTCTCTATCCCTCTGAGCATCAGCTGGAGTCGCTGGAAGATGGGCTCCTGGGGCATCTCTTTCTGGTTTCCCTGCATGATCTTTGCAGCGTGGCAGTTTCAGCGTAGACTCTTGGCATGCTGGTTCGGGGATTCCAAGGTCTGTGTCGTGTCTTCATAAGCTACCCTCAGAAGCCATACAGCGTCGGTTCTGCCCAACTCAGTGAGTTGCAGCAGTCGCAGGGCCCCACCTAGATTCAAGAAGAAGCAATGAAGACTCCCCACTTTTTCTGGGCCAGGTGTGTCAGTCACGTTAAGGAAGAGCATATGGCAAGGGAGATACATATTTGTGAGTCCGTCTTTGGGAAATATTATTTGTCACTTCCACCTTTTTACTTTTTTGATTTCAAAACTCTTCTTGTCCTTCAACCTCAGCTCAAATATCTCCCCTGTCTTCTCCACGGGTGCTCTCGGAGCTCGCTCGTTACATCCTTCTTCACACTTTGGCTTGCAGGGCATGTAGCAGTCTGAAATGGTGTTGGCTATTGTCTCCTTCTGCAGAAGATGGGCTTGTCAGGTCTGTGATTGGGCATAGCTTTCTATAACCCCCTGGGCTAATAACCAAAGTGTCAGTGCTTTGAACCCACCCAGCAATGCCAGGGAAGAAAGACCTAGCAATCTGCTCCCCGAAAGAGCAACAGTCCAGAAACCCCTACAGGGAAGTTCTGCTGGGTAGCACATGGAATTCATGCAATGGCCATGAGGAGCTTTCAGGGCCTAGGAAATAAACATTTCTACACGCTAGATGAGGGTTTCCCCATATTCTGGGCTACCCATCTCAGAAGGCCCAGGCCCTTGTCAGGAATGCAGATCCCCGGGCCTGCAGCAGCCTCGGGAGTCAGACGCTTGTGGTTCTGACACTTGAGAAGCAGTGTTTTAGAAACTCCCTGCACCATTGTAGCAGGTAGCACCCTTTGCCCGTGGTTGTGTCATCGGTGCTTAGCACAGTGCCCGGCAGATCGTCGGGACTCGCTACCTGCCTGCTGAGGGAATGAGTGGGGGAGTGAGTGAAAACATAATTTCAAACTGGACTAGGCACACAGGGCTCAATTTGCCCTTTAGGCTAATATGACATCCAGTTCTGGCTCCAGGGTGACAGAAGCAGACATCCCTCCAGGATGGGCCCTGATGGGATTCTATGGCTCACTTTCCCCTAAAGGGGCCTGGCCCAGGAGGAGGTGACTGAGGCAACTGTGGGGAGAGTATGTTTGCAGTTGGAGAGTTGATGCGTTATCTCAGCTTCTGCCAGCAGGCTCCTTTACTACCCCCCACCTCCTCCTCGTCTCCCCAGCCCCTAAGCATCAGGTCCTACCCCAGATCTGAACCATTCTGGAAGCAGTGTTTGCTAGTTTGACATTTCAAAATAGCATCAAGAAGGCTAAAGATAGCTGGGTTACACGGAGGTTAAACATTTGGCCAAATGACACTGAGCAAAGGAGATCTCCTCCACACTGGTCTAAGGGGGATTTGAAGTGTTTTCCCTGTTGGCAGGAGCAGCGGCACCAAGCAATGAGGAGAGAGGCTAGTGCACTGTGAGCCAAAGGGCAGGGCCCCAGTGCGAATTCAGTGCAAGGGAAGGGATGCACGCATTTCAGAGGGCCCAGTCAAGGCACAGTGCTTGATCTATTTGTTCCAGTGAGAGGGCTTGACATAATTGAAACCTTTCTTTCCAGGTACAGATGTCCCCTGATGTCACATAAGCAGCCAATTTCCACTAAGACATCACAACTGAACCGGGAATTATTCCAGTTGGCAAAATTGTGCTCCAGAAATGGTGAAAAAAGGAAAGAAATAAAAAAGGCGAGGTGGGAGGGGGTGAATGACTAGCTTTGTCCTTCCTGGTCCCCACCATTTTAACTCTATTTTCCAAGGCAACTGTGGCCCCAGGGATAGGGTGAGGGTCCAAGGCTGGCGACTCTCTTGGGAGAAGCAATCTTCCCTAGGAACCGAGTGTCTAAGGAGAGGTCAGTTTATACTAGTGATTATACCTTCCACCGAGTGCTTACTGCTTGCCAGGTACTATGACAAGCTTGTGACACCCTTTACCTCATTTCGTTCTCACCACAATCCTGAGGTCGGTAGTAAAATGTGCACTTTGTGCACAAAGACTTGGGGTTCAGGAAGGCAAAGCCGCTTCGCTGAGTGTCACAGCGCGTCCAGTCGTGGACATGAGTTTCTGATGGCACACTGTGCCACGCATGGACACGTGTTAACCTTACTTCATTCCCACCAGCATCCCGGGTCAGCGCTTGTCACCTCCATGTTACCAATAAGGAACTGGGGGTCAGGAGAAGGATGCGCGGTGCTTTGGATGCAGAGAAAGTTGTTGAGTTGCAATTCTGACCAGGGAGTGTCTGACTCCAAAGCTTATTTCCTTCTCAACCACTCGGATTGCGTTGCCTTCCTGAATCAAGGCAGGCCAGGGGCATCCTGGCCTACATGCCGTGAGGGGAATCCATTCTAACTACCACAGCCACTTCACAGAGGCATGGAGGTGATGCTGGAGATGTGCAGTGGTGACTGGTCAAGGGAAAGGGGAAGGACAGTAAGGTTCTGTGACTCAGCAGCCCAGCTTGCTTCTCTGACCTTTTCCTGGTGTCACCGGTATCTAATGAAAGGGTTATCTCCGCTTGCATCTTGTAGCCCCTGGGGTAAGTGGCAGCCAGAGTCACAAGGGACAGACTGAATGTCAGAGTTGAAACGAGTCTCTCTGTCTCATGCAGTCTGAATGTGACAGCAGCTGCCCGTGCAGTGGCCGCCGAGCTGTCCCAGCCAGAACCTGCTGACACAGAGGTGGGGTAGGTGGCTGGGGAGGCAGGGGCAGGATGCTAGTCATCTGGCTAAAACAAGGGATTAAAGTGCAGAGTGGGCCAGGCGGCCCAATTATGCCCTGTGTTTGCTTCCAAGCTTTATAATATGATTCAGGTGGTCACAAACGTTTGCCTGCCTCCCGAGCAAATTCAGTTAAGAGGAGGGGGAGGAGACACTAAATGGTTTCCACATTTGAGGCCCCCTGCCGGAAGGCCTTTCCATCCATCGAGGGGCCATGGCAGTGACTTACCCCTCGGGGTAGAGCCCCATTCTGTAGTGAAAGTGGTCCCCGGTCTCCTGGTTGAAAGGGCGGGTTTGGTGATCTGGGTCCTGAGGATGGATGTGAACACACAAACACAGACACAGCTTGTCCGCACTGTACAGTCTGGAAGGAGACAGACAGAAATTGATCCCCAAATTCCAATACGGGTGAAGAGGGCGGTGGGTGAAATAGGAGCAGAGAAGGCAGCACTCCCAGGATTAGGGGTCCCAGGAAGGTTCCCTGTTGAGATGTAGTCAGTGAATTGGTCCTGCTATCCATAATCCCTCATGTGCTATACATTCTCACCTCACCTCTGTGGCTGTGCCTATAAGTCCGGTTTGGAAGGAGGTCTCTGCTATGCTGGGTGGGATGTGTTCCAAGATTCCACCCTACTAGATGGTGTGAATTATTAAGTCACTGCCCTTTGTTTCCTTTAGGATGCGGCCTGGTGAAAGACAAAATCCACACTTCCATCAAAGCCATCCCTTCTGTGTGCAAGAGCTGTCTCAAAAGCAGAGAGGGGAAAATCCCAGGACTAAGCCAACTGAAGTCCATAGGTCCGATGCAAGTTTGGGCCCTCTTCAGACTCATGTAGCTCTAGGCCGATGATGCAGAAAGATCAAGTGCACAGAGATCACAGGCCTATGGGTGCAGAACTGAGTGGATCCAAGTCGGTAGAAAGCTGACAGTGCTGATGGTTCCCTGAGTCAAGTGGCCCACATGGGGATGCTCCTGGACCCAAGCACGGGGTTCTCACAAGCCGGAAGGCACAGGGGCAGAGAGAGAAGGAGAAGTTCCCAGTTTCTTCTTTATATAAAGGCCACACCCCCAAGGAGGCTGTGACTGGATTGACAGGTTGAACTCCATGCCTCGCCAGGAGTGTCTAGTTGACATAATTTCTAACTACCACAAGAGGGATGGTAGAACTCATGAGCATGCCAAATTAAATTACACGGTCTTGCCTTCAAGGAGAAACCTGGTGGCACAGTGATCAAGTGCCCGACTACTAACCCCCAAAGCAGCAATTTGAGCCCACCAGCTGCTTCATGGGGTGGGGGAAAGTGGCAGTTTGTTTCTGCTGAGATTACAGCCTTGGAAATCCAATCCTGTCCTTTCGGGTCACTATGAGTCAGAATCGATTTAAGGACAGTGAATTTGTTTGATTGGTATATTCAAAGAGAAAACACTTCAGTTGGAAAACTATTTGCTTCCTTAGCTCATCCAGCCACGTGTGACCAGAAGGGGCTTAGAGTTCATGGAGTTCAATCACCCTTTGCAAAAAGGTCCCGGGAGTGATGGGCTGTGAGGCAGCTGTGAGAGGAGCCTGAGCAGGCAGCTGGAGTGGACACCATCTTTGTGGAATTCCTGGATAGGGAGGAACCGTATGCTGCTGCAAGGCTGGTTGGTGGCTCCAGTCAGTGGGGGCAATCATGAGGTGACATCTCCACTAGCTACAGGAGCAGGCTGCTGCTCTCACCAGGGAGAGTCCTTCCCCAACAGAGGCAGTCCACAGCAGGTGGCTAGGGGCTGCTGTCAGAGCCCCCATACAAACAAGTCCAAGGTATGCCATCCCTGAACACACGCTTTCTCTTGGAGACTGCTGGGTTGACACCTGTGAGTGAGGACAAACACTCGCTGACCTCTTACATGGATGGACCCTAAAGAAAAACACTGCTCTTTGGAGAACATGCTGAAAATTTAATGACAGCCACTCCTTGGACTTGTAAAATCCCTTTACCTTCTCTAAGCACAGATAATGGCCTCTTGTCTGACACTGAAAAGTCTTTTCCAGCATAAGCACTTTCTCATGTGCAGAGCCACGGACAACCCCGCAAGGAAGGCAGAAACAGTAGGGCCGAGAGCCAGGGAGACTTGGGTTCCAAACCATTTGTCTCGCTTTCTCTCCCTGAGCGTCAGTTTCCCCCATTAGGAAACAGAGAAAATACGAGAAGACTTCAAAAGGTTCACGGGAGAAAATGCACTTGCTTTTCATTCCATTTGTCCAGGAACTTTTTGAAGCTCCCTTGGGGAGCTATTAGGATGGGTTACTGCTAACATTAAATGCGATAATATCTAGCTCAGTGCTTGCCATGTCCTGGGTGCTCAGTGAATGCCTTTATTCCTACCACCCCCACAGTCCAAACAAGAATAAAGCTCAGATAGCAAAGCAAGGGGGTCCTGGCACATAGTAGGTTTGACAGGAATGCTTGCTTCTTTTCCTTCCCCTCCATAGTCCTGAAGCAGGGCTCTGTGCTGCACGGGCTTTTCCTTCCAGGCCCACTGCTTCCTGGGGGCCCATTTGGACACTGTGATACGAGCCATGGACCCTGTTCCCTGAAATTTGCACGTGTTTATAAGTAGACACCGCACACGCTCACCTTCACAATGGTAAGGACTGCCTGGAGTCTCTGAATCTCACCCATGGACTCTAATTTCAAAACCTGCTATAGCATCCACAGGACTCTGTCACAATTGTAGACCTTCAATCATCTAAGTGTTTCTGATCATCGGAGACCACATGAATTTGGCCAGCAACTCTTCTGATGGAGGTCTACGTCGATATACTGACTCAAGCGGGAGGTACAAAGGGAATGTTAGTTGAACACCTGAGTGGGTGGATGGATGGATGGATGGATGGATGGATGGATGAGTGGTTGAATAGAAGGTGGGTGATTAGGTGGGTTGTCTGAGTGGAAGGGATAGATTGAGGGATGAACGAGACGATGAAGACATTTTCATATTCAGAAAAGAGTCTGGGCAAGATAAGATATGAGACATGAACTAAGGAATACAGAATCTGTATCTAGATTCTGGAGGAGCTTTACAACCCTGGCAGAAGACATCTGATGTAAACCAGTTGTTGTTTTTATTTGTCTTTTGTTGTTTAAAGGAATCAGGAGCAGAGGATCAGCTGAAAGAATACTGTTTAGGAAATTACATCTATAGACAGTGACTGGCAGTGAGACTCTGAGTGGGACAGCAAGGCAGGACGTGGAGAGAACACAGCACCAAAAGAGCAGCCGTGGTACTGAGAGAAGAGTGCAGCTGCAGGAGCCAAATCCAAGGCAAGTAGGACGATGCAGGGGGTCAACGGCTGAATAGACGCAGAAGAATTCAAGGCATGTTGGATTCTCTGAATCACTCCTTAAGCCAGCAGTTATTGGGCCCCTCCTATGTGCCAGGGGCTGTTTTGGACTCTGAGAAGAAGACTCGGTCCTTGTTACCAATTAAGAGAGACAATAACATTCATAAAAATTGAAGCATATGGAACACCTACTGTGTCCTGGACATTCTAATTCTGACTCCTATCAACAAATACCCTCTAAAGGAGTATTATTGTTACCCAGCATTGCAAATTCAGAATCGGAGACACAGAAAAGATGCGTCATTTCCTCAAGTAGAACAACTACTCAGTGTCCTGGCCAGGATTTAAACATGGGTTCCAGAGCCTACGTGTTTCGTTGCCATGCTTATTGCTGCCATTGAGCTTTTGGTTTGCTGTAGTCCTAGTGCGAGGCGAGGAGCTCTGGTGGTGTAGTGGGTTACACGGTGGGCTGCTAACTGGTAAGCTATGGATTACACCCACCTGCTGTTCCACAGGAGGGGAAGATGAGACTTTCTGCTCCCATGAAGATTTACAGCCTCAGAAACCTACATGAGCAGCTCTGCTCTGTCCTACAGAGCAGTGGTAGGGTTCGGTCAGTTTACACCGGTTCGGCAGAAATGGATACCTAAATTTTTATTGAGTTCAGTAAACCGGTGAATGGCACGTATAATCAGGGTTCTCTCTAAAGTGGGTGCCCGGCATGGAAATCACAGCTTGACATTCCTTACTCTTTTTTAATGTTCAGCTACACAGCAGCGTATTCTAAGCGCCTGTAGTAATGTGCATTCTGTCTGTAAGTATAAAATATTTTACAGAGCTATGCTGGAAATGTTTATTGTTTCACAAAACTCATTACACTTTTGATGAAACACTACATGTCTGCTCCTTTTTGTTGGTTACTTCAGGAATCCCACAAAGAAGGGAAAGAGCAAAACTCCCAAACAACCAGAGGGTGACACGCTGTCATTTCATTTCACCTTTGTGTGGACACCCCAAATGCCAACAAGGTATTATGAGTGAATCTGGCCACTCCTGAGAGTGTTCAACGAGCTAAAAAATATTGCCCGAACCATTGCTGTAAGTTCAGCAGATGGGGAAAGGTGTTTTACATTGAGAGAAGAGAAGTTACCTGTTTCCAGTAGTATCGGACACAGTCACTACTGCCTAAATGGCCCACCTCGAAAGGCATGAGCTCCTCCTCCTGCAGAGAAAAGATGCTTATTGGTGAATCACACAGTCCAGGATGCTTGGATGTAAGCGAAGAATACTGCAAGCAAGGGCACTTATTCAGAAGCAAGATGGAAATGTCTTAAATACATTTTATTATTTTTGGCCAGGTGTTATTTAATATTCTTTATTTTCATTAATTTAAAAAACCTTTATTACAACCTGGTTTTGTGTACCCCGTTTATTGTTTTTATTCAAGTATTAACTGTATGAAACAATAAACTACCTTTTTTGAATACTTCAAGCCGTCGTCGGGCAGCAAACGGCTGTGGAGTTGTTTGAATCCCACCCCTGCTCTAGGGTGACTATCGGTCAGAATGAACCTGATGGCAGGGAAACCAAAGAAACAAACAAACTCACTGCCATTGAGTCTGGTCTGACTCTTAAGAGACCCTGTAGGACAGGGTAGAACTGCCCCTGCAATCGTCCATGAGTGTACTTCTTTACAGAAATAGAAAGCCTTGTCTTCTGAATGGCTAGCCTGGTGCTTAGCAGCCCAATGCACATCCCAGGGCTCCTGGTCATCATGGGATACAAAAGGTGGGGTGATTGATGCTAGCCAGGAGTCCAGCGAAAGTTTTAGAGAAAAGGAGTGTGGAGCTGGGCCTTGAAGAATGAATAATCGGGCTTCTTGGGCGTCCTGCCAGAAAGGGGCACAGAGATGGTGTAAGCAGAGGGGTATTTGAGGCCGAAGGACTAAGCTGAGGAAGGTACTGAGACATGAAATATTGGGCACCTGCAGAAACCATAAGCAATTCTACGTGAACGTTTGTAGTACTGGGGCAGGGAGGAGGTGCGGTAAGTTGCACATTTGAGTAATGAGCGTAAGTTTTCCTCATATTTGTGTGAAGACTTATGATATCTGGCATGTTTTCATCTCTTTAGAGCATCGTGGACAACCTTACCAAGCAGGCAGATCAAGTATTAAGACGTTGCCTCATTTAGAGATCAACAGCTCAGAGAAGTTAGATGGGTGGTTTAAGGTGGCACGTCAGGGCTACACTACCCTCGGCCTCCTACCTTTAAAGATCTGAGTACGTCTGGCACACGAAACACTTCAGTGAGCACTGCCCAGGTGAAGATAAACAAGATGGAGCTCTAAGGGTCATCTGCTATAAAAGCAGAAATGGCAGAGCCCAGAACAAAGGCCTACACAGTATGCGTTCATAGAAAAATGTTGTAATCAAGTGGTGACTCATGGCAACCTTAAGCATAATAGAACAAAATACTGTCCCATCCTGTACCATTCTCACAACTCTTACTCTGTATGAGCCTGTTCTTAAAGTCACTGTGTCAATCCATCTTACTGAGAGCACAGGGGCAGTGAATTATTTAATGTGGCTCTTCGAATCTAAGTCTCCAACTTTCACCAAACTACCTTGTCTTGCATCCACCTGGTAAGAAGGCTGCGTGTAGAGGTGGGTGGGCAGGTTACCTGTGCGAAATTGTGAACAGGATTCCCTGGAGTGCCATCCTGCTGTGTATACAATGAGCCCTCTGAATAGCAAAGGGAGGGCTCTCATTTTCAGAGAGAGGCAGGAGTGGAGCATGTTCTGTGGACCGGAGACCCCTGCTCAGTGAACCTCCTGGATCTATATGGCAACTGTACCATCAGAGGAGCAACAGCAGAACCAGGAGCCAGAGCATGGACTAGCGCGATGAACCTGAGAACCCAGGGAGGAATGCTTTTGTGTAGGAGGCTAGTCTGTGGAGTGAGGTGCCTCTGGCCACTTAATTGGAAAAGTTGGACTTGCTGACCCACGGAAGAGGATCTGAGGCCCTTCAGGCTGAGGTTTACTAGAGTAAGGTGCCTTTGGGCATGTAATTTGGGGAGCTGCTCGTACTGACCCACAGAGCTTCAGCTGAATGCCTTCCAATTGGCTTATAGCGGCGTGTCATGCCCCTTTGGGTGTTTAGTAGAAGATTCGAAACTTTGTAACATGTCCTGATAAACAACTACCCTGATCATTTCTCACTGGCATTACAATTGGTTAATCCCCTCTAATAAATGCTTTCATCGTGAATTTTTTTGGTCTGTGAGTTCTGTGCAGCCATTGCAATGGCTATTAGAACCCAAATAAGTTAAATATTGGACATTAATTAAGACATTTCAGAGAGCTTTGTGGTGTTTTATTTCACTGACCACAGCTTAACCAAGCGTGATTTTCTTCCCCAGCAACTGTTCCTTCCTGATGACATAGCCAAAGTAAGCAAGACAAAACCTTGGCAGCCTCGTTGCTAAGGAGATTTGCCTATCCTCTGGCAGTCCATGGTACTTTCACTATTCTCAAAATTCAAGGTCGTCGATTCTTTTTCCACCTTCTGTATTCACTGGGCAACTTTCACATGCATATGAGGCGACTGAAAATACCATGACTTGGGACAGGTGCACTTCAATTTTCAAAGTGAAATCTTTGCTCTTTGACACTTTAAAGAGGTCTTGTGCAGTAAATTTGCCCAGTGCGATACATTGTTGGGTTTCTTGACTGCTACTTCTATATGTACTTAGTTGTCCTTTTATTTATATATTTTTAAGTGACATATTGTTGTAAAAACAGGTAAATACAAGTCTAGGCAGGTTCCTTCTCCTGATTTGAGTAGCTTCAGGGACCAGTAAACCTATGGTGGACAGGAGGACCACAGGCTGATGGCTATAGATCATCAGGTTGGTCTTGTGACTAGAGTGGTGAAGGAACCAAGCTCATCGATCTGATGGCAGGTTAGAAGTCAGGTCAGGTGGCAGGCTGCTGATGACTCCTAGAATTGGCAGGCAATGTGGCAAGCTGTTGGCTTAAGTCCAAACAATGGAGGTTGGTGATCCAGATGCAGAATTCAGCAAGAACATTTCCCACAGTATCCACCTATACAGAAAGTAGCCAGATCTCTAAGGAAGCGTCCTTTCCATTATATCAGGGCTGTGACTCCAATGAGGGTGTTGCACCCCATCCTAATCGTCTTACAACTGATTGGCTGCTCATAGCAGATTCATTTATGGTGCAGATTCCACTGTGTTAGGTCAGGTTGTGGGGGTTACTAGGTGTTAAATGCCAAAGCACTGAGAATTCTGGTTCAGCCAAGTTGACAGAAAAAACTAACATCACAGTGGTGTAGTCGTCATTCTTTCCCAACACTACAACTGGAATGTGTCACTGGTTCAGTTTTCCTTTCTCATTTCCCAGCTGTCTCGGGCCTATGAAAGTGATTAAAAGCATCATTGTTTGGATCAGGCATAACTTACTCATCAAAGTGACACTTTGACTCTTTCATATTAAAATTTTGTTTTGTTTGCTACAGAATTTTTCAATACAATATATTCTTTGATTTCTTGGCTATTTCTTCGTCTATGAACCAAGTTGTTCATATAAAAAGAGTGAAATCCTTGATAACTTCAATTTATATATAATTTTATATCATTACGTGTTTTATTTATCCAATTATAAGGATTTTCATTTTCTTTATTTTTTTATCATTGACAGTTATTTTTCTATGATATAAAAAGAAAACAAAACGTATTGAATGAACTATCAATCTATCAGTAATAATCAAATGGCCACAGTGCTTCATGGCTCATAAAGCACAATGGAATATAGAATATTATCTGATCATTATGAAGACACTCTGAGGCAGATTGTACAGGAAACACTCTTGTTCTCCCTTTCAGATGAAAAATCTGAGGTTCAGAGATATTCATTGATTTACCCAATGCAACACAGATAGGTGATCGAGCTAAGACTCAAACACAAGACTCCCAATGCCAAATATATAATAACAATGAGAGTTGTTAATGTGAGAATAAAAATATTTATTATGTGATTACTATATTCTAGTTACTATGCTAATGAAATTTTTTTTCACTGACATCGAGTCAATGCCAAGTGATAGTGATCCCTTAGGACAGAGTAGAACTTCCCCTGTGTGTTCCTGAGACTGTAATTCTTTATGGGAGTATAAAGCCTTGACTTTCTCCTTTGGAGCAACCAATGATTTTACTGCTGAACTTGTGGATTGCAACTGACAGCGTAACTGCTGCACCAGCGGGGCTCCTAGCTCCTATATAAAGTGCTTACACATATCATTTATTCTCTTTGTGCAGTGAAATAGAAGTAGTTATGAAGCTTATTTGATAGTTAGTAAACGGAAACTCGAATCAGCTAATGTCTCAGAGCTAGTATGACCAACCGCCAAGCCTCTGCTCTTCAGTGCGATATGGCATTGTCCTCAGGGCAACTCTAAACCACATGAAATAAGGAAAAATGCCTTGAACTTTGCCCCAAATCTCTGTCAAAGCAGATATTTTTATGATGGAGAATTGTTTGTCTCTTAACAGTTTTACACAAAACTCTCTTTGCCTACTTATGAGGGTGGGATAGTTTTAGAGTCACTGACTGCAATTTTACCAAGTTTTGAGATTCCTAAGCTCCCTTGGTGGCTTCATAACCAGGTGTCATGTTCAGGATTCAAGTTACTCCAAGGGCAGAATGTTAGACTTTACCTGAGTCAGGTATCTCCTAAGACAGGATGGCTGGGAAAGATGCTCTGGATTCGCCAACAAGTCTGCAGGAGAGATTGGCATGCATAGACATGAGATGAGAGTAACACGAGTGAACACTGACTCGGTTCTTCCTCTGTGCCACATGCCTTTCTAGGACCATTATTTTGTCAGTCCAGTGAGATAGAAATCTTTCGGATGAGAAAATTCAGCTCCAAAGAGTTTAAATAATCTGCTCAAGACTGCACAGCAAGCGAGAAGTAAGTTTCCAGCCCTGCTAATCTTGCTCCAGGGTTTACAGGCTAGCCTGAACGGTACAGTCCAAAGAGGCCTTGATCGTCCTCAGGTCAAACCCTCCATTTTCCCTAGGAAGACGGCCCCTTAATAACACAGCACCACTCAACTCCTGCCTCAAAAATTTCCATCCAAGGTCATACCCCTGCTTTCCCCCCATCTCCCTCTGCGCTGTGGTAATCATATCTTCTAGCTCATCTCATAGAGGCACTGGAACTAGCTTGGGAAGCAGTCACACTGAGGCTTGAATTCTGCATTCTCGAGGATTCGTTTTACTTGGATCTACAATCAATGCTCAGCAGTCAATAATATATCATGGCACATCTGTTGCATGAGACTTTGTAGAGTATTGACGGGATATTTTCAACAGCCTCCTATACCTGTGAAAGTTTGACATTGAACATGGAAGACTGCAGAAGAACGGGTGCATTTGGATTGTAGTGTTGGCAAAGAATCTGAAAAGTACCATGGATTGCCAGAGAACAAACGAATCTATCTTGGAAGTAACCCAGAATGCTCCTCAGAAGCAAGGATGGTCTATCAGGCTAAGTAAAATACATTCCTCAAGTGAGTTTTACCCATTTCCTTTTACTTTATTAAGCAGATACTAGAGAGCTCAAAATGTTCTATGTGGCTTGCGCTATATTTGTATTGGGCAGTGCTTGTCTAGAAGGTACTAGATGTTCAATAAGTGGTTGAATGGACACATATGCTAGATACAAATATCTAAAATCATGTCTATAAAAGCATGGGTATCAACTAAGATACTTAGACTTGAGTATGGCTCTCTGCTTTTAGTTAATGAACTAATTTTGATGGAAGTGTTAATAGCTGGTACAGCTTGAACTGTTGGAGGGTCCAGGTAAAATTTGTATTTTAACCACAGCTTTTCAGGAGTCAGACAAACCCTGTCACGGGACTTTGCGGAAGAAAGGTTCTTTTAGATACCAAACAAGGAAGAGGGAAGGAAAAATGAGCCGCCACCATCATCAAGTAAGCAAGGAAGGAAGGGGGAACCGGGGAGGGCGGCTGGGAAGGGAACGGAGGACGACTGGCACACAGGACGTCAGTCCCATATCAGCAGGTGCTTTGTTTCACTCCAGACAGCCCACCACACCCACACTCGCTGCCCGCAACCATTGCTGACTCATAGGGATTCCACTGTGGGTTTCCAAGTCTCTAACTGTTTATGGGAGTAGAAAGCCCAGTCTCTATCCCACGGAGAGGCTGGTGGTTTTGAACTGCCCACCATGAGGATCACAGTCCAATGTTGAATCCCTAGAGATCAGGATGTAGGGTAGATCCTTAAGAACTAGTCATCTAAAGAATGAATGAGAATGGAGAGCAGGTGGAGAGAGGGAGGTTACAACACAGAGAAAAGCCTAGGAAAACAGAGGCAGAGAGATATGGGAAGGGGACAGAAGGCTGGGCCAAGATTAGAAGACAAGAAGTCAGTGGCAGAAGGGGAGGTATGTTATTGGCTGAGGTGGAAAGGATCAGGAGTGGGAGGATAGAAGCCACCCCCCTCCTGGATTTTCACCCTGGGAAAAGGGACTAAGTGGGTAGCGATGCCTGGTGGAGGGACCTTTCACAGCAGGTGGCAGGGTGGACTCACCTACCACCCTGAACCCAAGTCACCTGCGTCTTTCAGGTAGCAATGAAACTTTTCATCTTTTCACTCTGGGTCTCCTTAAAAGGAGACTTACCTATCATAATTATACTCTAAAACCAAACCAAACCAAACTCACTGCCATCGAATCCATCCTGACTCATGCCGGCCCTGTAGGACAGGGTAGAAGAGCCCCTGTGGGCTTCTGAAACTAATTCTGTATTGGTCTAGAAAGGCTCATCTTTATCCCACACTAGTGGTTTTGAACTGCTGACTTTGCAAGTAACAGCCCAACACGAGACCACTATGCTGCCAGGGCTCTTGCTATAATTTGAGGTGCATGGCAGTGCAGTATGATAAATGTCTAGCAGTGAACTGTGCGGTTCAGTGGTTTGAACTCACCAGCTGCTCGAGGGGAGAAAACAAGGCAGGCTGCTTCCATACAGTGAGGCAGCTGTGCTCTGCTCTCTAGGGCCGATATAAGGGAAGATCAACTCAATGGCAATCATTGTTTGTTTGGTTGGTTTTGAGTTTTGTTGTACTACGATTGTAATACACAGATGGATTGTATCAATACTTAGTTCTCTTTTCTCTCTGCTACACTGAAAGCTCTGTGAGAAAGAAGACCACCCCTGGCCTTTGTATTGTCTCTTCTTGGGACCCCCTTGTGGCACAAGTAGATGGATATTCAATGTAAATTTATTGATTAAATAAACAATTAAGGGAATAAGCTTGGGGTTAGGATTAAGTATTCCTAACATTCCAAATAAACAAAACAAAAAATTACACTGCCATCTAGTCGATTCTGACACCTAGAGACCCTGTAAGGGGGTGGTTCTGAGCCTGTCACTGTTTGTGAATAGGAAGAACAGAAAGCCTCATCTTCCTCCCGAAGACCATATGGTGGTTTCAAACTGCTGACTTTGCAGTTAGCTGTCCAACATGTAGCCCCTTGTGCCACTAGCGCTTCCTCTTCTAACATTGCTTGTATTAAAATCTTAATGTAAAATGGCAATGATACCAAATTCTCTTTTTACAGCAGTTCAGAATGTGGATTCTTATACAGAGATAAAATCTGATTTCCCCCTGGAAATGAAAATTTGGTTTCAAAATGGCACGATAGACCAATAGAAACCAGGCTTTGAATTGAAGCGCATCAAGTTATCTTCCCTTACTACTTAAATAATGAGAGACATTACTTAATTTCTGTTCCTCATGTTCCCTGCCTGCAGACTGGATATATTAGCAGTCTTTAAATAATGTATCTGAGCTGTAACGTTGTAAAACACTAGAGAACACAGGTCCAAATCTCTAGTCTCTGGGCCTCAATGTTCCTTATGACTGAACAGGGCTAAATCAAGTGGTGTATGTCTGCCTGTGTATTCCTTGGGCATTAAAGGAATTGTGTATAGAGGCTTAAAACATAGTAGATATCACATTAGTGTATTGTTTAGGTAATTTCACCCAGCCCCCCTTTCCTCTGCAAAGGAAGGAGAAATGTTGATGCAATTTACTGTCTCAGGGAAATTGAGTCTTCCTTCCATTGAGATCACTTGTAGCAAGTTTCAGTTTACCAGAGCCCCCCTGGGGTTGGGTGGGGGTTCTGTTCTCACTCACCATCCTTTAGCTTTCCCGGCATCCAGAAACGCCTCCTTTGGAGCCATGACCCTGTCTGGCTTGGGCTTCCCTCTCGAGCTCATGGGCATCTCACGACAGCAACAACTAGCTCTCATGTTGTTGTTGTTAGGTGCCGTTGAGTTGGTTCTGACTCACAGTGGCCCAGTGTTCAACAGAACAAAATACCTTTGCCGTCCCACAGTTCTTGTTATGTTTGGGCCCATTGTTGCAGCCGCGGGGTCAATCGGTTCTCTCCAGGGTCCTCCTCTATTTTGCTTACCCTACTATTTACCAAGCACGATGGCCTTTCTCCAGGGACTGGTCTCTGCTAACAGCACGTTCAGAGTAAGGAAGACAGAGTCGGGTCATTCTCCTTTCCAAGGAGCATTCTGACAGCACTTTGTCCCAGACAGATCTGTGTCTTCTGGCAGCGCCTGGTACTCTCACGATTCTTCATTGGCGACATAATGCAAATGGCCCCGTTCCGTGAGCGTGCTGAGTTATTAGCCACATACATATGAGGTGGTTGAAAATGGCCTGGCTTGAGCAGGCACACCTGAGTCCAAAAAGTGCATCTTTGCTCTTTAAGGCCTTAAGGAAGTCGTTTGCAGCAGATTCCCCCCAATGCAACACACCTGGCAGCTGCTTCCATGAGTGATGATAGCTCCCAGCTCTGTGAGCTTGGCTGCGTGTGACAGCCAGGCCCCCAGAAAGGATTGCCATTGCTGCTCTGGGTTCTCAGAGCTCTCTGCAAAAGGTGTTACTTCTTCCCTTGCTTCTGAGCTGCCTGCTAATGCATTCTGCCCACCAGACCTGGACTGAGTTCCTGTGTGGCACAAACGGTTAAACACTCGACTGTTAGCCAAAAGGCTGCAGGTTTTAAGCAACCCGGAGGCACCTTGGAAGAAAGGCCTGGCAGGTCTTCTGGGTAGTAGTTCACCGCAAGTCAGAAGGAGCTGCAAGATCTGAACTGGGTATGCAGAAGCAGACAGACCACTCCTCTCCATTCTCCAGCACTTAGCAACTGGCCCGCACGTAGTAGGTGCTGGATAATGTGCTCAATGCGTATGTGAGTGCATGGTGCATGGATGGATGTTTCTGTCTATTTCATATCCAAACGTCACTGAGGAAGACTGACAGATGTCTGTGGTGAGGTTCCATGATGGGAGGAGGCTGACTGCTTGTTTAGAAATGAAACAGAACAAGCTGAAAGGCTCACTCACCCCATCTGCTTTCCCTTTGTTGTCCTCTGGTGATGGAGTGAAGGAGGGAGAGGAGCCAGGAGCCCAGAAGGGCTGACAAGGTGCCCTCTTCAGCACTGAGTCAGCAACACCAGCCCTGGGGACTCAGGAAGATCCCGATTTCAGGGCCTGAGTCACATGAGTAACTGGAATAGTTGTTTAGATCATAATGAATTCCCAGAAGCTTTTGAAGCCAACCAGCACGCACAAACTCTCCAGACCCTGACGGCTTCTAGCTTTGTGACTTAGCAAAAAAGGAGGAGGTCTGGTCTAGGTCCGTGGAGCAGGAAGACTTGGGCATAGACACCCTGGTCACTGGCATGTCAGTAGGCTGTTTCTGGACCTTTTCAGGTCTCCAGGAAGATGTGGAAAGAAACACGGCAAGGAGGAATCCTGTACAGACTGCGCGTATGTTTTCCCAGCTTGGCGAGGTGTGGACCAGAGGCACCTTGCAGTGAGTGATTAGGGAGTCAATCGATACTACGTGCTCCAAGAGTGCCAGGAAGGTTATACCCCACTGAAGAGGATGAGACAGAGTATTTAAACTCCAGCCCTGGAAGAGGCCATGTGGGAGAATGGGAGAGGCTAGCATCCCAGGCATGATAGGGTGGAATCTTTAGGAGTCTTCAAGCTGCCTCTTCCAAGCTGCAAGTTCAGAAAACTGCTTTGGAAATCTTCCAGAAATGCCCATTTTAAGCATCACTAAAGCCTTATCCATAACCTCAGCCAGGCCACAGATCGACAGCTTTGTGCTCTCTCCCTTAATAAGAGTATCAAAGTGTGTTGTTCTATCCTCCTTCACACACATGCATGCACACACACACACATACACAGAGAGAGAGAGAGAGAAAGTAGCTGCCTTTGGGTGAATTCCATCTCAGGGATACTATATCCCAGGTGTCATTGCAGGGCTGAGCTTCATCAAGCTGTTTGATGGCTGATTTTTAACAAGTCGATGATCACTAGCCCTTTCCTCCACAGTGCTGGTGGTGTCGAACACCAGTCTTTCAGTTCGCAGCCCTGGCACTACAACCACTGCGAATGGCTCCCCCTTTCCAGGGGACAGACCCTCTAACCACATCACCAATACTCAAGGACAACTGGCTCAAGGTCAGTGGCTTTCAAACTGGAGCCTGCATCAGGATCATCTGAAGGCTCATGAACACAGAATTCTTGGCTCCATCCCCAGAGCTTCCTAGTCAGTGGTGGCACTGTGGGATTAGCATTGAGCTGCTAACAACAAATGTTGGCAGTTCAAACCCATCAGCCACTCCTCATGAGGAAAATGAGACTGTCTACTCCTATAAAGATTGACAGTCATGGAATTCGTAGATAGAATCACTTAGTGTTCTGATCTCAGAGGCTAAGTCACATGTGTAACCGGAAGCTGCAGTGGAGCCTGGGAATAGGGACTTCTCAGAAGTCTCCAGATGGCATTGAGGATCATGATCAACAGTTTCTTGGCGGACAAGGGTCAGTTTCAGCAAAAATGATAACAGTTTCTCAATACTGGTTTTCTCATCCTGGAATGAGACCTGTTCTAGATTGTCGAACCTGATCATTCATTTCAGGACTTCCTGATCCCCACCTCTTTGATGTGACCGAGGCAGCGGCTCTCACTAGAAGACTGTGATAGAGTTTATCCTCTGCTCCTCCAGCCTTTCCTATCATTTTCTATGCACCCCAAAGTGCCAATCCTTTTTGGTTAAAATGCCTAGAAGGGTTTGCACTTACATGGATAGAATCCAGTTCCCTCACCCTGTGGTGAGCTGTTATGGTGCAAGTCCAGGTCTGATTTTCTTTGTATCCTCAGTGTCTTATAACGGCCAAGAGACGCAAATCCAAGCTCTTAAAGAAGGGTGTGAAGCCACTAACCTAAGTCATTTATCTGTGTCTCCAATTGAATTTTGCATGCAGACTCATTAATCAAGCAATCAGTCAAACAAACAAATGCACTACCACCAGATCAACAGATGTTCATCAAATGAACTTGGAGTGCAGCCCACTAACCAACTAACTAACCACCAGCAAATCAACAGCAGGTAGGAGTTGGATGATTGAGGGAAACAGCAGGATATGTTGAGGACAGAAAGACTGAGTCCTCCTCCTCACGGTGGAGCTTGGATGAGATGTCGCTCTCTTCTCAAAGGCCCATGGCTCTTCAGGAGACCAAGTCAAGAAGTCAGGAGAGAATGATGGGAAAGAGACTGCACTTTCCTAAAGAGTAGTTCCAGCCAATTTACAAACGTGCCTCAGAAAACTGTGGAGAACAGAGGGTAACAAAAGAACAGGGGTTCCAGTGGCCGCAGCACAATCTTAGGCTCTGAGGCACAGTGTGCCCAGAGAGCAGACAAGCTGGCTGTGTGAGTATGGAAAGACGTAGAGTTTATGCAGAAATCAAAAGGAATACCAGAAGAAATACATACACTGTGGAAACCAGGCTTATTTGTGATCGCATCCCAAGGCGACTACCAGTAGGGTTGCTGGAAACAACAGAATCTTATTCTTGCACAGTTCTGGAGGTTAGGAGTCTGAAGTCAAGTCTGAAATTGGAAGGGTCTAAGGGAGAATCCATGAAGCCCTGGAGGTGTAGCAGTTACATATTGGGCTGCAATCTGCAGAGTTGGTAGTTCAAAACCGGCAGCAGCTGCTCAGGAGAAAAACTGGGCTTTCTACTCCCATAAGCACTTACAGCCTTAGGAACTCAAAGGGGGTCGCTATGAGTCACTTGATTCAGTGGCAGTAAAGGAAAAATCCTTCCAGTCTCCCTAGTTTCTGGAGAGTCCTGGAGGTCCTTGGTATTCCTTAATTTACAGCTGTACCATTCCAATCTCTGCCTCTATCCTCACATGGTCCTACACTTTCTGCATCTGTCTGTCTCCATGTCTCATCTATTTTATATGAACAACAGCCATCTAGGGTTAGGAACCATCTGATTCCAGGATAATCTCATGTGAGCTAAATGCATCTGCAAAGATTCTTTCTTGTCTCTTCTTTTTGTAAGTCCGATCCCAGTCACAGGTAGTAGAGGTCAGGGCTGGAACACCTCTGGGTGGCACACACTCCAGCTCTTAATTGCTATGAATCACTGGGTGACCTGAGACAAATTCTGAACCCTGTGAATCTCCATCTCCTCACTCACACATTCTTATTGCAAAGGACGGCCGTAGGAACTGAGGGGAGAAGCATGAGAGACTAAGTTACCCAGCACAGAGCCTGGTCACAGTCAGCCCTTGGCCAGTCTCCTCTCTTCAGCACACTCCCCACGTGCCTTTGTGCCTTCGCCTCCACCTGATGGTCCTTTTAGTGTGAGTATTTTGCTCCATAAAACAAAGTAAGCCAGGCACCTCTCCAAACACCATTTTACTAAGGAGCTGGCATTGAAGGGAAACTGAGAATTCGTTTAACTTTGTTTGTTTCGCTTTGAAGTTAGGTGTCTGAAGATACGCACGGTTTCTGTGAAGGGCAATTTCTTGATGCATCCCTTTTGTCTGTAAAACCCAAGAGCAGGAAGTACAATTCCCGGAAGTTTTTAAGTGCAGCAGGACGGGGAGGCAGGAGGGAGCTGTTCCAGGAAGATCGCTCCTGCCAGCTGCGGAGAGAGTGGAGAACTTGGCCTTGCCGTCCCTGTGTAATCATGTTGTCCATGCTCATCAGCAGGGCTATTAGTATTTGAGTCTAAGCCAATCTTTCTGTGGCATCCCGCAGGATTCTGGGTTTAATGCAACGTCTCCTTCCATGTGCCCTTTGTAATCTACTGCAGGTTTATTAATTTTTTTTTTGCTTTACGAATTTCTCCATGAAAATGGCTAGAAGGTTTCTGCTTAGTGGGATGGTTTTCTCAGCTCCCCTCCCTGTCTTTATATGAAGATATGGTGGTAGGTCCTCCGGAAAAGTCAGTTCTTCAAGAAAGTTCTAAACACTCACACCTAGGGAATCTCTTCTATCCTTTATAATGGCTTTCTGATATTCCCGGGGGGCCCTTGGTGTTTTCCACTAAGACAGCTGTTGTTTCATCAAGGGTGGGGGCTAGTGCGGTGGCCGTCTCGCAGGAGCTACAGTCATGATGAGGTGGCCCTTGGGAGAGCGGTAGTATTGACTGTCCTTAGAACCTCCGTGTCCTCGTGATGTGGTGCTGCTGTCCCAGAAATGGCGCAAGGCGGTGGCTTTAACTAACAGACATTGTTTTCTCATGGGAGGAGGCTGGAAGTCTGCATTCGGGCTCAGCTCTACAGGAAGGCTCTCTGCGTGTCAGCTCTTCAGTTGTTCCTCCCTGGCTCTGTGGAGAGCTCCATAGCTCTTGCCACCTAGTTGACCCCATCTCTGCCCTTCTGCTTATTTGTATAACCTCTTTTATATCTCAAAAGACAGTGACTCAAAATACATCCTACGCCAATCTTGCTCATTACCAATACAAAGACAACTCATTCCCAAATGCGACTGTAACCACGGGCACAGTGCTGCACATGCTGTGATGGGCCACAATTCGTTTCATAACACACGGTGATGTATAACTACAGGAAAGCTTGGCAGTGGGAATTTGGAAGTAAACTACTAGCACAGGGTGCTTATTATGTGCACAAGGATCCCTGGTGGCATCACTGGTAAAGCATTGGACTGCTAAACACAAAGTTGGTGGTTCAAACCACTAGCTGCTTTGAGGAAAGAAGATGAGGCTATCTTCCAAAAAAGATTCACAGCCTTGGAAACCCTGGCAGAGTTGCTGTGAGTCAGAATGGACTCCATGACAGTGAATTTGGGTTTGGATTGTGTGTGTAGGAGACCCTGGTTGACACAAACAACTAACATGCCCAGCTGTTACCCAAAAGTTGAGGTTCAAGTCCATCAGAAGCAATTTGGAAGAAAGGCCTGATGATCTACTATCCCACTCCCACCTCACCTCCCTCCTCCTCACCCCCCATCAGCCACTGAGAAATCTATGGAGCCCTGTCGTACTCTGGCACACATGCTGGGGCACCATAAGTTGGGACATATACGCCAAATGGTATATATATAATGTACTGATAGTACATGTACAGTTTTGCCAGGGACTTTTGTAACTCATGAAGACTGGCCATGAAACAGTTAAGCTGTCAAACCTTGAGTTTCTGCAGCCAGCAGGGATTTTTGACGCTAGAGTCCAGGAAGCATATTTTAGAGTGAATACTTCGTGCACGGCAGGGGAGCCATTTTTCAGGTTGAACTCTGTCTGGAAACTCCTCTTTCCCCGTCAGAAAGCCAGAGGTAGCAGCCTTGCCCAGATCCCCCACCCTCCTCTACCAACACTCAGCTGACAGCACCACAGCCCAGCGCTGGGAGACTCTGAGCACAGAGTGGAGCTAGACAATTACCGCTGTGCTGTTCGCATAATGGAGGAAACAGGCAGCCTGATCAATTGGCTGCCCGTTGGCACATTTATGGCACTGCAGAGAGAGAAACTGGGAATCTTCTTCCATGAATTTAAAAAATATCCCATAGGGATGTGACTCTTGTCTCCTCCCCGGGAGTGAGATGTGGAGGAGGAACTCAGAAAAGGAGGAGGGCAGGATCAGAACAGGGCAACCACCGCAAAGCAGCCCCCAGAACTGAAGGTTCCCCAGTACCTGGTGAGAAAGGAACACGACAGCAAGTATTACTAGTGTATGTCAGATGTGTGAGTGTACGGTGAACTTCTGCTGCACACTGATGATATAAAGTAATGATGAAGATATAAAGCAATTGGAACTCCCAAACATTGCTGAGTGTATATCCACACAAGAGCTTGCACATGAATGTCCATGTAACTATCAGCAAGTGTACAGGTAAACAAATTATGATGCAGTCATACAATGAAACTCTCAACAACTGATTGATAAATGCATCAAAGTTGCTCAGACACAATCTGAGGCATCAGGGGTGTTTGTGATTCTTTTTTTAAATTATTTTATTTGGGGCTCATACAACTCTTATCACAATCCATACGTACATACATTGTCTCAAGCATATTTATACATTCATTGCCATCATCATTCTCAAAGTATTTGCTTTCTACTTGAGCCCTTGGTATCAGCATCTTACTTCCCCCTCCCTCCCTGCTCCCCACTCCTTCATGAACCCTTGATAATTTATAAATCATTATTATTTTATCATGTCCTACACTGTCCAATCTCTTTTATTGGTGTACTAGCTCTAAGGTACAACTTTTGCAATTATTAAAGTGCTTGATTATTTGATAATGTAGATTCGATTGCTTCATTAATCAATTATTTTATTAGAGCGGTATACCTGCTCCTGTGATTCCATGTCTGAGTTCCAACAGGCCAGAATCAATAGTGCACGAGAAGACGTAGTGACACGTGACAATATGTTGACACTTTTCTATGAGGTCAACTAAGCTCCTATTTAAAAAGTAAAGCTCTGAGTCCTAGCAGATAACCAATAGTCCTTTAATCAATTTTTTTAATTACCTAACAAGATTTTCCATTGGCTTGATGGCAGTGGATTTGTGCTTCTGTTTTTCATGAGACCAGTCCATGCAGCAGGGTCCTCACAACTCCCTGCAATATCCTGGTTCAGTCAGCTCAACATTTGGGCATATTTCAGTTGTAGCATTTTACCCCCAGTACCCATTTTTTGTATCGGAACTCTTTTTCTTGGAAGTGGCAAAAACCTGTTCCAAATATGCATCGTCTTAAGGAGGCCTTGTTGGAACAACATGGGCGCTCTCATACAAGTGGATGGGGATTATAGGACTTCTTGTTTTGCCAGCTTTGTTCATTACTCCATGTCTAATGCCTAGAAAAAGGGCCTGTTGAGGGGTAAGTGAGCAAGAGACCAAACTGCAATAAGGACAGTCATGTGGCTTGGCCTCAGTAATAGCTAGAACTGTTGACTTCATGCTTTAGAAAGTTAGAGAATATGGAATCTTATAGTAGAAACCCTTTGGATTGTCTTCCTAGCCCTGTTCTTATACTTGCCTACTCCATCATCTACATGGTAGGCAAGCTCATACTCTGTCACCCTCCCATGGAGCCAAGCTGGCCGTTACAGCACTGGGAATAAGACATGATGTGGCCAATCAGCCTGTCCTCTCCAAGTAATCTTAACTGGACCCAAGATTCAGTCTCATCTCTTAGGGTGGAATTGGCTACATCTAAATGTAGATATTCATAGAAGCTGTTTTTCAAACAACTCCTGGTTATTTGAGAAGCTCTGGTACTAGGCCACTGCCAGGCTCAGCTTAATACTGGGTTTTATGAGCTACCTCTTAAACCTATTAAAAAAATTCCCTCCAATCACATAAATTAGGTCCAGTACACTTCTAACACTTCCAGCCAACGAATCTCCATAAAATAAATATATGGAAACTGAGGAGTCTGGAAATGGTAGGTGTTCTTGCCTGTCAGAATAAACAGTAAATCCTATGGTCATTATGATCCACTCACATACTTCTTCATATAATCCAGCTTCTTTGAGTATTTGTTCATGAACATCGGCTACCTCTTGAGATGCTTGAATCTCACCTTCCTGCATCACTGGAGCCTGGGTGGTGGAATAATTATGCATTGTGTTGCTGATCGCCAAGTCAGCAGCTCCAAACTACCAGCTGTTCTGCAGGAGAAAGATGAAGCTCTCTGTTCCCGTGGAAACTTGTAGTCTTGATAACCCACGTGGGCTGTTCCACCACATCCGTGCGGCTGCTGCGGGTTGGGATTGATCAATAATTTACCCATAGAACCTTTCAATCTTTCGACTCCAGGCTGGATGTTTCCCTTTTGTTCTTTCCCTTTAAGATATGCTGAGCATGTTCTTTCTGTCTGGTTTCCTAACCCTAAAGCTAGGAAGCCAAGGACTGCCAACCAATCGCAGCTTAAGAGACAGAGCTATGTGGTTATCCAAAGTAATGGTTTTGCAGGCCTTGCCGGTGCTACCACGGATCTAGCCACCTTCCACAGAGTTGTTTGTCTCCGCTTGTGGTCATCGGAAGCCACCAAAGCTCTGGGCATTGTAACCAATGTTCAAAGCAGACTCGAAGGACCGATGTTCCCCCTCCCTCATTGTGTGGCAGGCCTGACGGAATGTTCCTGAGCAGGCAACAGCTTCTTGGGAACCCAGTCTAGAGGCCACTCTGAATGAGCACCAGTATGGAGGTGAAAGCCTGGGAGTGAGTTTGAACCCTTCTTTTAGTTACTTACCATTGTACCGTGGCAGTATCACTGACCCTTTCTGTATCTCAACTTTCTCATACACTAAAAAAGAAAGAAAGAAAAAGGTTAGCCTAGGTATTTGTGAAAAGCAAATGAGATATATCCAAGTACCCTAATGAGCTGAATTTAATGCTTGTGTATTCACACATTTTTCAATGTCCAAGTCTTTCCTCCCTCCTTTTGCCCTAATCACTGTTATTTTAGGGACTTTTTTTAAGGAGAAAAGGATGTACGTTAGAGTCAAACAAATTTTATTTCCAGTGCCAGCTCTGGCATTTATTAGCTAACTGACTTTGGCAAATTATTTCCCCTGGTTAATTCACGAGCACTGGTTGGGCATCTGATTCTGTGGCAGGCAAGATCCTGCATATGCTGTGGTAGATAGGAACGACACAGCCCCTGCTCTTTAGGGGCTTTGCTCTTGTTTCCTCTCACAAGTAAGGATAACACTAATTTACATCCTAATGTTTCAAGGGAAAAGGAAACAAGTGATGAAGAGCGCCTGTGATTTGTGCCAGTTACAAATTGCCATCAAGTGCACGCCAACTCGTAGTGACACTGCGTCTGTCGGAGCAGGACTGTGCTCCATCGGCCTTTCCTTATGTCTCTCTTCCAAGGCGGCTCAAACTGCCTACCTGACCTCAACTGTTTGTCCCGGCCACACCTGTGCACAGTACACACTAAATGCCAATTCTCGTACCCCTTTCCCTTTCTTAGGCAGTACCAGATGGCAGATTGGTGGTTACGGCCCTGGCATAGTAATCCTAGCCCTGGTGTAACTAGATGTCTGATCTTAGGCAAATGCCCCTAAGTCTCAATTTCCTCCTCTATAAAATAAAAGTGCTGTACTAAATAATTTATAAAGCGTTTTCATTTGTAGGATGAGATTCTGTATTTCTCAGAATAAGTCATTAATCTTGGTATACTGTGAAGAGGGATATACGTGATGATTTAAAACAAATGTATAACCAACATTCATCAAGAACTTTCTGAGCTCATGACCTGTGCACAGTTCTCTTTAAATCTCACAACTCTAAATCAGAACTTTAAAAAAATCATTTTATTGGGGGTTGGTACAGCTCTTGTCACAATCCATCCATCCATCCATTGTGTCTAGCACATTTGTATATTTGTTGCCATCATCATTCTCAAAACATTTTCTTTCTACTTGAGCCCTTGGTATCATCTCCTAATTTTTCCCCTTCTGCCCCACAACCCCGCCCTCACGAACCCTTGATAATTCATAAATTATTATTATTTTGTCATGTCTTACACTGTCCGACGTGTATTGTCGGACACTGTCCACTTTTCTGTTGCCTGTCTCGTGTGGAGGGGGAGGGGGGTTATAAGTAGATCCTTGTAATCAGTTCCCCTTTTCTACCCCCACCTTCCCTCCACCCTTTTGTTCAACTGACTCTACTGAATGTTGACTATACCATGGACTGCCAAAAAAAAACAAATCCATTTTAGAAGAAGTATAACCAGAAGGTTCCTTAGTAGGTAAGGCATATTTTCTGCATTCTTTATCCAGTGAAAGGCACAAGGTTATATGGTCAGCCTCTTTCTGCGGCGCCTTTCTGACATCAGTTTCCCTGCCGTCACTCCTCCCTGTCCCTATTTCTGTGGATGGGTCATCTGATTAATGGGAAAGCAAACATTATTGTTCAGCAACCAATGTGGAGTCAAATTGGATATCGGAAGTTTCTTTGAGTGGGCATTTGGAAAGGGCTTCACTTCATCATGGTGGTCAAACTTGGGAACTAATCAGGTCGCTATGGCAGCCAGCATCATAAGCGCGCCACCGTGATGGTCAGGGTGGGAGCACTGGAAGGAATATGTAGGCATCCATTCTGACATGGACGCTCTAGCCTCAAGTTGTCCAGTAGCACCTCTACTCCTCTATGTGAATCATTATTCAATAAGAGAATGACATATTTCATTCCATACTGAAAGATCTAGCTCTCAATTGCCAAATATCATTAAAGAATATGAAGCCCAAATTCACACTAAGATGAAAAAGTCCCCTGCTATTAACTCAATTCTGACTCCTAGTGACCCTGCAGGGCACAGTAGCACCGCCTCCTGTGGGTTTCTGAGACTGTCACTCTAGGTGGGAGTAGAAAGCCCTGTCTTCTGCCTGCAGAGCTGCTGGTGATTTTGAACTTCTGACCTGTCAGTTAGCCACCCAACGTGTAACCACTCTACCACCAGGGCTCTGAGACTAAGATGAGAAAGATTAAATGAAATAGGGGCAGAAAATCATGTGTGAAACAGCTACTATATGTCAGGAACATTTCTATGTACTTTAACCTGTTATATCAGCTAATCCTAGATTTGTGCTTAGTTCCATTGGTCAGTGGCAGAAACTGAGGATAAAAGAGGTCCAATTGTTTGCTTGAGATTGCATATGTAGTTGTTACAGAATCAGAACTTGAACCTTTGCCCAGATGACTCTGTTGATTATTGACTAAACCATATAGAGAAACCAATACATGTATTATAGAAGGAATACAGGCAGGAAACTCCTTAAAATTGAAGACAATGAGACCTTGACTTACTGATTTCGGACACATCATGAGTAAAAACTGATCTCTAAGAAAGGACATCATTAGTTTTAAAACAGAGTGTTGATGAAGGTAAGAGAGGACCTCCGTGAAGTCGACTGAGATAATGGCTTTAAAAAATGGGCTCAAACATAGGAATAATCATAAAGATGATGCAGAACCAGGAAAGATTTTGTTCTGTTATGCATAAGGTTACCATGAATCAGACAAATGGATCACAACTTACAACACAGTAACAAGTTGATCCTAAAGCTATTGCTACAATCCTGAGACACAGCTGCTACTGGGACCATTCCTGTGAGCAGTCACTGTGGGTTCAAGGTAAGATAGCACATGTGGATCTTGAAGGTGATCTCATTGATTGATATTCCCTCCCCCATATTACACACCTGGATGGGATTCTGTCTTCTGATGTAAGCCCTAAATCATGTGTGCATAGGCTCGCTTATTTTTAAACCCATAATCTCTCTACATTATTTCATTGTCCCCTCCACAGTATATTGCTCTTGAGTCTGAGCCCAACTCTCTTTCTTTGCTTTTTGAAAAGCTGACAAATACTACATTATGCTTTCCAAATTCCTGGATCATATATCTCCCCTCTGACTCAGAAATTGGATTGTTATCTTATACATCTTTGAAAATTCCTATTCTCCGTGGGCCTGTTCAGAGAAGCCCCAGTCTTCAGCAATGTTTGCCCTTTCTCCATATTTTTATTTGAAGTCTTTTAGTGTTTCATAAAAGTAATATATGTCCTTTGCTTGGTAAGGGTAGGTTTTAATGCTCAGAAGTTTCTAGTAACAGAAATTTCTCATATTCCCTGTGTAAAAATTAGAGAATCTGTTTTTAAGTTACAATTTACCAATACTAGCCCTGTACCCTTTGGAAGGAGTCCCTGAGTGGTATAAATAGTTAACCTACTTGACTGCTAACTGATAGGTTGGGGGTTCAAGTGGACAGTTGACACCCCCCCCAAAAAAAAGAAACTGAAAACTCAGCCACTAAAAACCCTATGAAAAACTGTTATGCTATGGTCTCTATGGTGTCACCATGAGTCAGAATCAACTCAACAGCAAAATGGTAGGAGAAAGCTGGTTCTTAACCTGTGGAAAGACAGTGGACATTTTCCTGTGTATGAAATAAATCAGGCAAACTAATACAGAAGGTGTTCTTCAATGCAAAGATTTGGCCATGCGAGTATGCTAATAGATGAGTTTTCAAATTCCTTTTGGAAGTTAAAATTGCTTACCTTTGTCCTAACCTCAGCATGGAGAGTGTCACTTCCCAGATGGATGCAAATTCACAGATTGCTCACCCTGAGCTTTCCATTTTTGCAGCTCACTCTGTGTTCTGAGGTGGTAACGTAAGAGCTTTTAGAGAACTGCCTTTCTATCTCCTGATGGGCAGAACATTGGATGAAGGACAAATTTCAATGGCTATGATGCCAGTAAAGAAAGTAAACAAGTTAAATGATACTTTTAAGAAATTTCAGGCAAGGGTTGCCTGAGTCAAGCTGCCCTCATATTATTAGATTTCACTGTGCTTTGGCTACAGAGGTTTATGGTGGGCTGGCAAAGGCAAAGCCTGTGGATCTAGTTCTGGCTCTTAAGTAGCTGTACAATCTGGGGCAAGTGATCTGATCCCCGATCCCCTCAAGGCTGAATATTCGTATTTGTTAAATATAATGGTAATTTGATCTTCTTTGTGTGTGTGAGGATCAGTGATGATACATTATGACTTTGAAGTTTAAAGAAACATTCAGAAATTTTTACAGTTGAGATGACATAATGTCTATTTAGTTTCAAAACAATCAGAGCTTATGGCCAATTGATTTTGACAAGGGCACCAGGACAATGTGATGTGGAACAAATAGTCTTTGCAACAAATGAGGCTGGACCAACTCGATGCTCATGCAAGAGAAGAACGTTGTAAAAAAATTAACACAACTGGTTTAAACCTATAAAACTCTTAGGAGTAAACATAGGACTAAATCTTTCTGACTTTAGATTGGGCACTAGCTTCTTAGACATAACACCGTAAGTGTAAGCAACACATGAAAAAACAGATTAACTTGAACACCACCAAAGTCGGAATAACAGCCTGTTTTCTGAACTGCATAGGTTTTCACGCCTATGCTTTGAAAGAGACATCAAGAATGTGAAAGACAACCTAGAGCATGGGGTAAATACTTGATAACACATGCTGGATTAAGAATGTGTATCTGGACTACAGCAAGAACATCTATAGCTCAATAATAAAAGACAAGGAATAGACAAACAATCTGGATAGATACATCTGTAGAGAGGAGGATCAAATAGATAATAAGCACATGAAAAATGCTCAACATTCATAGCCAACAAGGAAATGCAAATCACTAGCATGGCTATAATAAAAAAGTCATATTCTAAAAAGTATGTGGAAGGATATGGCGAAACGAGAACCCTCATACACGGTAACTGGGAATTATTAAAGGTACAGTTACTTCAGAAAACAGGCTGTTCTTTCTTCAAAAGCTTACTATGTAACTTAGCTATTCCACATGCACATATACATATATACATATATATATATATGGAATATATAGATACCCAAGCAAAATGAAAGCATATATCCACATAACAACGAGTTTACAAGTACTCACAGTTGCATTATTCATAACAAAAAGTAGAAACACCCAAATGTCTCAGATGATGACAAATAAAATGTGATATAGCTGTACAATGGCTTATTATTGACAATAAAATGGAATGAAGTACTAAGGCTTAATAGCACACGGTGAATCACAAAAAAATTATGCTAAGTAAAAGAAGACAGTCACAAAAAAACACCCCACATATCATATGATTTTATTTATATGAAATGCCCACAGTAAGCAAATCTATAGAAATAGAAAGTAGTTTAGTGGCTGCTGAGGTTTGGGGGTGGAATAGGGCCAATGGGAATGAATACCATTGGGGTATAAAAATGTTCTTTAGAACATTAGGTGTGGTGATTGTTACGCAACTCTGAGAATATATTAAAAAACCACATTTTCAGTGGTGAATTGCAAGCTTTATTGTGAGATTATATCTCAATAAAGCTATTATTTCAAAAAAACAATAACCAGAGAAGAGGGTGAGAGGGGAAAGAGTGGGTGGGAGAATAGAGAAGGGAATTAGTTCTCTGTGACTTGATCTTGCTGACGCTGGTTGACAGGTATCTGAGGGCCCATTACAGCCATAGCTTGTTTCACTGTGCTTCAGAGACATTGGGATTTTTACAGATTGGAGGCTTATTTCATTAATGCTATTTGTCCAACAGCATGTCACGGTATTTTAAATGTTTTCATAATTCTATTTTGCTTCATACATTACAGTATAGTGTGGCTTTAAATTTTACATGCACTGGGAAAGCATAAATAATCAGGTGACTTGCTTGACTGATAATTTTGCTTTATTGTGGTATCGGGAACCATGCTTTAAGTTGGCACTGACTTGATGGCAGTGTTTGGTTTGGGGGACTAAATTCACAAACACTCCAAAGAATGTCTGCATGCTAATCTTTTCACTTTTATATATCTATGAAATTTTCCACAATAAAAATTAAAGTTAAATAAACATCACAACAGGGACTAAAAACTGTCTATAAATGGTACAATTCTTATTACTAGGTAACTGAGCCAAGCACTACATTTAAGAATCTAAGTATATTCCCTTAACTAAGGCATTATATTCTTAACTATTTTTCTTTGACTACCTTAAATTTCTTTTGCAGAAATTGTTACTTTTCTTTCGATAGTGACTTCAGACTAGCCAGAAAATAACTGGTCACAGATATCTGGATTGGTCAGAATTACTGATTCAACTCTTTACCTACCTATGGCCACTTGCCCACTATTGCAAGTTTTCATTTTAATGACTCCTATCGTAGCCACCGCTAATTATCTAGATCAAGACCTTGTCAGATTTACCAAGGTAACAACAACAGTTGATCTTCTCCTATAGCCTCACATAATTAATCCCCTTAATCTCATCAAATATTTGGGGGGCATTACCCCCCCCACAAGGTTCCTGGATTGTACAGTTGAAATATTTCAACAAGTACTAGAAGCATGCATTCATCTATACCAAGAAATTTAGAAGATAGCTACTTGGCCAACTGACTAGAAGAAATATGCATTTGTATCCATTCCAAAGAAAGGTACCCAAAAGAATTCACAAACTCTAGAACAATATCATTCATAACACCTGCAAGTAAAATTTTGCTGAAGATCATCCAACAATGGCTGCAGCAGTACATTGATAGGGAACTGCTAGAAATCCAGGCTGAGTGCAGAAAAGGACATGGAACAAAGTGTCATTGATGATGTCAGATGGATCTTAGTTGAAAGCAAAGAAAACTCGAAAGATGTTTATATGTGTTTTGTTTCCTTAAAAAGACTTGGGCTATGTGGATCATACCAAACTATGTTTAGCCTAGAGAAGAATCAGACTTCCAAAACACGTGTGTGCTCACATGGAACGTGTACATGGATCAAGAGACAGTTGTGCAAAGATTTAAATCATGAAAGGTATGCATCAGGTTGTATCCTCTCACCGTACATATTCGATAGGTTTGCTGGGAAAATCATCAGAGAAGATGGATTTTATGAAGAAGAATGTAAGAATGTGGCATCAGGATTGGAGGAAGACTTATTATCAACCTTCCATGACTTTGCTTGCTGAAAGGGAGGAGGACTTGAAGCACTTGCTGATGAAGATCAAGGAGTGCAGCCTTCATTATAGATTACAACTCAGTGTAAACAAAACAAAAATTCTCACAGCTCAACCAATAGGTCGAATCATGATAAATAGAGTAAAAGATGAAGTTTTCAAGAATTTTGTCTTGTTCGGATCCACACAATCAATGTTCACAGAAGCAGCAATCATTAGATCAAATGACACGGGTTTGGGGTATACCTGGTACACAAGAGCTTTTTAGAGTCTTAGACAGTAAGGATGCTACTTTGAGGGTTAAGGTGCCCCTGACCTAAAGCATGGTCTTTTCATTTGCTTCATATGCATGTGAACGTTAAATACTAAATAAGGAAGATCATAGAAGAATCAATGCACTTGAATTATGGTGCTGGTAAGGAAGACTGAAAGTACCAGAGACTTCCAGTAAAACAAACCATCTGTCTTGAGGAAGTACTGCCAGAATGCTCCTTAGAGGCAAGAATGGAGAGACTTTGTCTAGCATGTTTTGGACATGTCAGAAGAGACCACTTCCTGGACAAGGGCATTATGCTTGACAGGGCAGAAGGGAAGCGAAAAAGAGGAAAGTCTTCAACAAGACGGATTGTCACTGTGGCCCCAACTAGGGACTTGAACACAGCAACAATGATGAGGCTGGGACAGGCCTAGGCAGAGTTCCATTCTATTGTACATAGGGTTGCGATGAGTCATAACCCACCAACAATATCAATCACTATGGGGCCGTGATTACACATTTGACTGCCAACCTCAAGGTTAGCAGCCAAACCCATCGTCTGCGCTCTGGTAGAAAGATGTTGTTTCCAAAAAGATTTACAGTCTTTTGAAACTCTGTGGAACAGGTCTACTCTGTCTTAAAGGATTGCTCTAAGTCATAAATGACTTGATGGCAATAGGCTTTGGGGTTTTATATTTCTTATTGAATGAATTTTTAAAAACCTTTTATTATTAATTGGGTGAATGTTTACATGGCAGATCATCAGTTTTACACTCAATAATTCGTAGGCATTTTGCTTCAACTCATCTACCGCAATCTCATCAATGTAGCCCCACTTATCCTACTTAATCCCCGTGCTTCCTGTTTTCATTTATCAAAATCCTCTAAATTTTGTCCTTGGGTAAATACTTTGTTTTTTATCTTCAATTTTCATTATTCTAACACAGGTGTGAGTGTAGCTTTATACTTTGTTCAACATTGTTCTTGTTCATGATTTTGAATTCTATCCCACATTTTTCTTCCACTCTGTCCAGAACTTTCTAATATGATACTTTTCAGAACAGGTGGTGGTGGTAGCCAAGCACCATGTAGTTCTTCTGGTCTCGGGGTTGTAGAGGCTGGTATTTGTGTGGTTCATTATCCCATTGGACTAGATGTGTCTTTTGACTTTCATCACCTTCCATCTTTTGCATAGGGAGAAGGCAATAATTTCCCCAGCTCAAGAGTTTTTAAAACCCCAGGCACTGCTCACCAAATTAAGGTGTAGAATATTATCTGTGTGAACTACATTATGCCAGCTGATGTTGAAACTCCCCAAGACTCTGGTCTGGAGCACCCAGACCCAATACTAATTTCCTAAAAGTGTTTGGTTATATCTAAGACTTTAATAACTTTGTCCCTTGTATATTCCAATACCAGCCTATTTTGATTACCATGGTTGAATGTAGGTTTTGCTATTGGAAATTGAGAGGCCTCTGATTTTTGTTATTCTTTAGTAATGCTTTACTTATTGGAGGTTTCTTTCCTTTAGATGTAAAGTTGGTGATTAACTTTTACATCTCCTTAAAAAATAATGTTGGAGTATGATTCAGTACTATATTATATGTGTAGATTGTTTGGGATAATATTGAAATGTTCACAATAGTAAATCTTCCTACCTATGGGCAAGGTATATTCTTTCATTTAGGTAGGTCTCTTGATTTTTTTTTTTATAGTAAGGTTTTGTAGTTTTCTGAGATAAGGTCTTTTGTTTCTCAGGTTAGATTTATTCCTAAATACCTCATCTTTGGCATATCTATTGTAAATGGTATAATTTTCATGATTCCCTTTTCAGAGTTCTCTTTGTTAGTGTAAAGGAATCCAACTGATACTTTGGATGTTGATCTTGCACCCTGCCACTTTGCTAAATCTTTCAATTAGCTCCAATTTTTTATTTTTGGCAAGTCCTCTGGCATTTTCTATGTAGGATCATATCATCTTCAAACAGAGATAGTTTTTACCTATTCTTTGTCAGATTAGATGCTTTTTATATCTTTTTCTTGCCTAGTAGTTCTTGTTAAGACTTTCTGCCCAGTATTGAACAGGAATGGTGAAAAGATCACCTGGCTCCAATTTGCAAAGGGAATACTTTTGGTTTCTTTCATTCAGAGCTTGTTGGCTATTGTTTTGTATGTATCTCTTTTATTATGCTAAGGAATTTTCCTTTTCTGAAATAAATTCTTAATGTTTCTGTCTAGATTCCCATAATCTAATGGCTTCCTGTGGCCCCAAACTTGTTTTTTATTATTTCATAATTTTTGTACTCTGCTCTCCTCTTGTATTACCATCCACGTGACGGTCACTCAGGCACCGTGTACACCAGGTGATGAATTTTGATTATTCCTATCCAGTCATGGTTTCTTTGTTTCCTTTTTCTTGCCAAAGATTGGTTTGAGAATGAGCATGTGATGAAAAAGTGATCTATAAGTCGTGAGAGGGGTCTGTTGGGGAAATGCTCTTTTTTCAAAACTGTTTGCTTATAAAAAGAGACATGGAATTAGCAGCAGATCCTTTCCTCTCACCCCGCCCTTAGACCTCTGGATACGAACAGCTTCCGATGCCGGAAATTTGCTGCAGCCATCTTGTGGCCACGGAGAGAAAGCCAAGAGAATTGGGGCTGCTGCTGAATTTGGGAGCCTTAAAACTACTGGATCACTGAAACAAACCAAACCTGGTGCTAAGCTGCCTCTGCGCATCTTCCCGTATGAACTAATAAATGCTTTTCTTGGGTAAGTCAATTTTATTGAAATTTTAAAACTTTTGTGAGCCATCTCATTTCTAGTTGTAAACCATTGGGCTTTGATTTGGAACCTGAATGTTTTCTGATTTTTAAAGACTATCTCTGCTATTTATTACGTCCTTGCACTTAAAAAGTTACTCACCTTTTCTAGTCCAGTGCTTCTCAAATTTTCACCTGCATCATAATTACCTAGAAGGCTTGTTAATACATAGATTCTTAACCCCCAGCCCCACACCAGAGATTCTAATCCAGTAGGTTTGTGGGAGAATATGAACATTTGCTTTTCTAAAAAGTTCCCAGGTGATGTGTTTACTCTGAGCACTATACATCGAGTAATATTGTCTTAGGCCTAAGAGCATTCCCTAGTAGGCTTTCTGAGGATTAAAGATGACAATGTATGTACAGTGCTTGGCATAGTGCCTGGCACAGAATTATGCAAGAGATGGTAACTATTATTATTGACTTGGGAAAATGTTAATCTTGTAGTTCAAGGCTTGGTTCATGTAAATTCCAGGTACAGACTCATTCCTCTGGAGTTCTGGAACCTTGCACAGCAGGCTTTCCCAGACAAAAGAGCCCAAAGAAACCTGTCGACTGAGGCTATTAACTAGGTGATGGTGGGAGAATGACATGAGTGATTTGCTGGGATTATTGAAAATCATCCGAAATACTGCCAGACTGAGAAGCAGACAGGAGGAAAAATGGCCTTCACTTATCAGTCCTCCATTAAAATGGTTTGTAGTGTGTCTCAGCATTATCCAAATGATTAAAGAGGTGAAACCATGAAAAGAAATGCGGGTGGGAACAAGTCTGCTCTGCTTTAAGAGAGAGGAGGCAATAAAAGATTAGTTATTAAATAAATGAAGTTCAGGAAATGATCCAACATCTTGGGAGTACTCAATCACTGAAAGCTGAAGCCTTCTAACCTTCGAGAGTTGAAGAAAAGTCTCCAAACACACTATTTCAAGCGTACCATTCTGCTGCAGTTTCTCAACTTAATGACAAATTAAGAAGACTAAGAAGCCTGAGTTTTTTAATGTCCATTACATTTTATTTTCCTAAAAGATGAGCAAAAGACCTTTTATTTTTTTACTTCTCAGCTGGAAAAAAATGTTTCTGTGGTGGTTGTTATTAGTGTCCCTCAAAAAACAGCTATTTATTGATCCGTAATGTGTGGCAACTACTGTGCTAAGAATTTTACATACATCATTTCCTTTAATTCCATCATTTCATATTTTGAATTTAATATGGTACAGGCCATATTTTTATCCTGCTTACAGATGAGGATACTGATACAGAAAACAAAGTCGTTTGGGTCATACAGCTTATGTAAATGAGTTTTATCTGGATACAAATTGCATTTTTATTGTGGTAAAAGTATATTATGAAACATTTGCCAATCAATCATCTTCATATGCAAAATTCACTAATACTGATTATGATCGTCATGTTGTGAAACCATCATCGCTTTCCTTTTCAAAATTGCTCTCACCCTATGTGGTATTTCACCCTTTCAAAGAATGTGCATTTCTAGTTTCTCATTTTGTTCTACCCAGGTAGGTATTAATGTCCTTGCTTTACAGATAGGAACCAGATAATTAGATCAGTTATCTGACTTGTACAAATATTACACGGACATGAAGTGTCGAATTAGGGTTAAGGGCACTTTATGTATAATATTGTTTGGGGAAATTATGCAAATTTGTTTGCTTGCAGCCCACCTTCACTGTGGTCTTCCTTCGGCTCTTTTTTCTCCTATTTTCCACAGCATGTTTAACCTCTCTAAACAGCTTATCATCCTATTCCCCCTACATTTTAGATATATCAACATTTCTACTACCACAGAAAGTCTAAAAGACTGAATATAATCAATCATTTTTCTTTCTTAACCATACTTCTGTTCAATTAGTCCTCAACACTGTGTCTTACAAAATGCCAAGTATTATTATCATCAAAACAAAGACAAGGAAAGGAATTTGTCCCGCCTTACAGAATTAGTCAGTATATTTTCTAATCTAGAAACCCACACTCTTTCCAGTGTTTTGCCTTGAGTTTGACAATTGGGTCAGTTTTGTTTTGAGAATAGTAAGTTTCTGCCTTTCATCATCTTCACACAAAATTCCATTTTAAACTTATTTCTTATCTTTTGTGGTCTAATTTTTGTTTCGTATTGTCTCTGTAAAGTGGAATTTCTGTGAATATCAATGAGATATGTGCCTCATATGTGCTTGCCACCGTACCCAGAGTAGAAGGCATTAGTAAAAATAGAATATATAAAAAGCATATTCTATGCAGTGTAGTTTCAGAATCTATAAAATGAAAGTATATATGAAGATCCAGATGGCAATTCAGTGAGGCACACCATGCTATTCTCCAGACCTATGAAACCAAATAAAACTGATACAAAGAATGAGCCTAGAACCCTGAGCATCAAATGAAAGGATAAAAGATCAAGTCAAACACTGATTGGAAGAAGAAACTGAATGAGAGGAGTGGAGGTACACCGTCAGCCAGTCCAGCACATCATGACTATTGAGGTAGGTCGCGTATTGTGCCAACCTGGCTGATGATAAACACGTGTGGGGTTAACTGAAGGACAGAGAAAGAAATGGCTCTGCGAGCTTCGCCTTTCGAGTTCTCGGATCGTTTGCTTTCTGATGGTCAGACCAGGGTGCAGCTGCCTTAGCAGTTCCCTGCTTCAGCTGGCAAGGCTCACTTCCTGCAAGACGTCTCCAAGGAAAAGCCACATGGAGCTACCCTGATGCAGCCCTGGGTGCTGGAGCAGCCGTGTGGAGATCCCTGCCAGCACTGAGATGCTTACACGTTCACTGATTCGGCTTTCCTCTTGCAGTCGACATCATTGCATCTGTCTTGTAAGATGGAGGAGACCTTTGTGGACTGGTGTTGGACATATGGGTTAATGTTGGGCTTGTGAGCGAGCCTTGGCAGCACTCGGTTGGGATTCTTTTGGTTGTTTTTTTTTTTTATGTGCACTTACCCTTTATATAAAACTCTCTCTTATACATGAGTTTCTGTGGATTTCTTTCTCTAAAGCACCCAGACTAAGACAACTATTTTGACAAATTGTAGGCAGCTTTTCTGGATAAGGAGCACAGAAAGGCAACTTCATGGAATTCCCAATGAGACAGGGGCATGTTGTAGGTAAACCTGAAACAAGATGAGTATAACATAAGCAAGATCTAAGGAAGGAAAGTGCATGGGAAATGGGAGATTTCCAGGGAGTTAGGTGACCACAAAACAGGGAGGGAGTCAGTAAGTAGGGATAATTGTGATCCCTGATCACTTTGGTGGGGGACTCACACAAAGGGAAGATTGGCAGCAGGAGATGCTGGACTCTGGATGGCTCCCAGTGCCTTGAGTCAGGAGGAATCCAAATAGCTAGCTGTACTTGTTCAGGAGTATACCAGAACTCATTCCAGTGACTCCTGCATCATCTTGGTTACCAGTGGTGTGACTTCTGCCTGCTTAGAAACTAGTAATGTCCCCTGACCCTCCTCCTATCCCCAACAGGTCATTCATACTGGCTTCCAAGACCCAGGGCTTCTCGCTGATCTGCTTCCCCAGCAGGTGGAGGCATGAACTCCCCTGGACTATATACTGCACACCTACTGCATCTAGTTCCATACATTCCCATAAATCAGGCACTGTACACCTTTCATCTTCATAGTTGGAGGCATCAGTTCATGCACACGATCGTGTCCCTTTTTTCCCATTTATCTTTCTTTTCCCCATCTGCAGTGAGGCACCTACCACATCCCTATAACCCGGCCACTCTAGCCACAGCTTATGATACGTCCACTGAGCAAGTGCCACGCGCAGTTCCTGCATCATTAGATCGATGACCATTGATATCTGCCAACATGCCTTCAGCCCTGCAACAACCAGCAGAGACCCGCACGCATACTCGCACCAGCTAATTCACCTATCCTGAGACAATGAGCATCCTGATGCTGCCCAAACTACCAGAGTATCATAGTCATTTACCCTCCTAAGTATATCAGAATAGAGCAAATGATCAGGGAGGCTCAACTAACATAATCAACAAATAAATAGGATAGCAACCCAATTCCTTTAAGAAAACAGACAACCTCAAATCCCACAAAGAAACAAGACATGATGGCTCAAACAAGTAATCCAAATGAAGAATAAATGACAATACAATTTAGAAATAAGAAATTTGGACTTCTGGCAAGATGGCAACCTAGTAACGCATACCAGAGGGACTCCACAGAAATCAGTGCAGGAGAACCACTGAGAGGGAAATTCTATTCTTCCGGGTCACAGGAGAAGCATCATAAAAATAAGTAGACAGAGATCCACTAGGTTTTAAGGAGCTGTGGGCTTTTGGCTTACCACTGAGGCTGGCTAGGACTTAGCTTAGTCCCACCACTGTTTTGGCTAAAGCTAGGCTCTTTTGGCACACCCAAGTGCTTTACTTCAATACAACCACAGCTTCCCGCTGCCTTGGGGCAGGGATTAAACACCTCCAACCCCAAGGTGAGATGATTTGGGCTCAGCTATTTCTTTACTTTTTTTCTCTCTCTTCTCTTGCACTGCCCCCCTCACGGTCTCAGCGGACTGATTTTTTTTTCTTTTCCTCTGTTTTTTTTCTTCTTCTCTTTCCATTCACATGCCACTGCTGGCCTCTGGGCCACTCCCCTTCTCCTAGGACAATTACACCCACACTCCACCCAGCTGAGCTAGTTCCCATCCTCTGTGATGCAACATGCAGCTGGGGGAACCCCTGCTTGCCTTCTGTGGCACTCCACATGGTTGGAGAAACCCTGCCTGTCTGTGCAGTCCACGTGGCTGAGGGAACTTCCTCCCGCCTGGCGCTCACACAGTCTAAGGCAGCTCTGCCAACACTCTGCAGTGTTCCACGGTACTGCAGTAACTCCACCCCACCTACATAACGATCAGGCTGAGTAGGGAATTGTTGCCCACCATTCCAGGATCTCTACACCAAAGTGTGAAAACCCACCCAATCTCTTCAGCACTCCCATTGCAACAGACACCCCGCATGCCCTTTGTGGTGCCCCAAACCATTGTGAGCAGCACCACCATGGCCTTCTGTGAGATCATCCAGTGCAGTGCCATCCTCACAGGTCCACAACCATCCAACCAGTGTCCCCTGAGAGGACCATCCAACTTGCCCTCCAAATAACAAAATACTGGTTGGCTAGGGAAAGAGTGAAACCACAGAAGGATAAAGCAGTAGCCTGACCCCACAGTGAAATTATTGGCAGGCAGTACAAAGAAACATTCCTATGAGTCCCCCAAAGAGAGATTCCAGTGCTCTTTGAGTCTCGGTAAAATGGCACCAGGCTCTTCTAAAACAATACAACACAAACAGCAATCAACCCCTATAAACTCAACGGGGGGGGGGGGGGAGGCAGGAGAAACAAAAGCCAATGTCAGCAGAAGTCCTGAGCCTAATGATATGCATAGAAGAAGCAGACATTGACTTGACACAGAAAGAAATCTTTATAATGCTGTTTGGAGTCATATGAGGGAAGCAATACTGAAAACGGATGAAATGATAGAGGAGATAAAAGCCATACACTCAAAGGAAATACAAGACCTAAGGGAAGAGATACGAAAAGCCAGAAGCAAATTCACAGACTTAACCAGCAGAATTGAGGAGGTAGACAATTTCACCAATGACCTAGAGCAGCAGTTCTCAGCCTATGTGTTGCAACCCCTTTGGGGTCGAACAACCAGTTCACAGGGGTCACCTAAGATCATCGGAAAGCACATATTTCTGATGGTCTTCGGAACCGTGACACTGCTTCTTTATCCATCTCCAGGCAGGTCCACCCACATTCAGAAACACCCACATAGGAGTACCCAGCATGATGACACGATTGTGCCAACCACATCACATACATTCCGTACAAATACAGATGTATGTGACAAGGTTAGGTCCATAATGTACTAAGGCGGACCAGTCACTCATGTGTGGAGAGCTGCTACTGTGTACAGAGCAGGTGCTGTGTTGATTGCAGCTACTCTGTTAAAAGCAGCTACTGTGTTGAAAGCAGCAGAATTGGAGATAAAACAACACTTCAAGAATTATTATTACTGGGTAAATGTAAAATCACTTACTGTAAATTCATCAAATACTGGAAAAAATTATCGACACCATAGGAACTTAATCTGGATGCGGGTTGATCATTTTATATTCAGCTGTGGTTGATGTGAATACTGCCCCCTTGTGATAGTAAAAGGTATCTGAAAAACAACAACACAGAGAATAGTATTCATAGGAAACGTTAATGAACTATATTGACTGAACTATGCCATGTATCAACTTTTGTTTTACTAAAGGCACAAACAAAGAGGGAAGGAGAGCGAGCGTAACACATCCTGGCCAACCAAGTCATGAGGATGATATTCCTGTTCATAGCAGCCAATGCACAGAGAGGGCCACAGGGCCGACTCCACCAAAAGACACTACATCCCTCACTGACCAGTAGTGCTACAGGGGACAACATTGTGAATACAGTGTGGGAATTGTGCCCTATCCAACCCCATTACTCTGGGGTGAAACACTAAGGGTGTGCAACAGTGCAACAAGGGGAACAAAGCAATGAAGTCCCTGGGGAATACCAAAAATAGACTTTGGGACCATGTTGTGGCACCCCAGCTGATTTAACTGGAAAACACTCCTAAAGGTCAACAAACAGACCTGGAACTATTTATAAGCTTTTCTCTTTTTTGTCATTGTTTTGTTGTTGTTGTTTTGTTACTTTGTTTTGCTTTGTCTTGTTTTTGTGCTTATGGTTGTCTCTTTAAGTATATCTAGATAAGATTGGTGAGATAAACAATCCCAGAAGAGAAAGCAATGGGACCGACATTGCCGTGAGGGAACGGGAGAGAGGAAGGCATGGGAAAAGAGAACAACAAGTGATCTAAAATTGATGTCAAGAAGGGTATAAGATGCCCGGTGGGGCAAGATCAAAGGTAATATAGCTGACAGCCTAGATCAAGAGCAATGAAGCTGAATGAAGACCGCACATGATAGTGGGACAAGAGGAAAGTAAAAGCAAATAGAAGAAAGAACTAGGAGGCAAAGGACACTGATAGAGGTTTAAATATAGGCATACACAAATGCAGATATATTTATATATTACTATAGCAAAATATATCTATGTACATATATTTATAAGTTAAGTATTAAAGCAGCAGATGGATTGGGCCTCTATTCAAGTACTTCTTCAACACAAGAACACTTTGTTCTAATAATCGGCATTCTATGATGCTCACCTTCCTGACAAAATCACTGAAGACAAAAGAGGTTCTTAAGGAAATGTGGTGAAGAAAGCTGATGGTGCCCAGCTACCAAAAGATATGCATCTAGGGTCTCAAATCCTTGAAGATAAACAAGCAGCCATCTTGCTACGAAGCAACAAAACCCACAGGGAAGAAGCACACCAACCTCTGTGATCATGAAGTGTCACGATGGGATCAGGTTTCAGGTCTTAAAGATGCAGAACAAAAAATTATATCAATGTGAATAAGGGTGAGTTTGGAGAGTAGACCCAAAGCTCATATGTAGACAGTTGGACATCCCCTTACAGAAGGGTCACAAGGAAGAGACAAGCCAGTCAGTGTGCAATATAGAACCAATGAAACATACAACTTTCCTCTAGTTCTTTAATGCTCCCCCAACCCGACACTATCATGACTCCAATTCTACGTGACAAATCCAGCTACACCAGAGCATGTACACAGATACAGATTGGGGTAGAAAATTTCCCTAATACCATGGGGAAAAATAGAAGAGATCCATTCAATTATCTCAATAAAACTCAGGGTACAAATCATATGAAAAGCAACAAGACAAATCATAATCAAACTCTCCAAAACTGAAAACAAAGAAAAAATCCTAAGGGCAACTTGAAATGTTATTTGCAAAGGGGAATGAATATAGTTAAACTTTGATTTTTTCATCTGGAACCAAGCATTCAAGAAGGCAATGGAATGACATACATAAACTTGTCAAAGAAAAGTTTGAATGATTATATACTAAGCAAATTCTTATATTTTAGATAAATAGAAATAAAGGAAATTTTTTTTAAAACCAGACCTTCCTTACAAGAAATGCTGAAGGCTATCCTTTTAATGAGAATTAACATTAGACAACATCCTGAAATTAAGACACATAACAGTATCACCTAGAAACTAACTCAGAAAAGATTTTTCAAAAATAATATAAACCAACAAAACTAAACATAGTGAGTCAGAGACATCAATCAGTATATGATATCTACAATTCAAATAGAAACTATATATTATAGTTATAGAACTTCCAACTAGAGAAGAAACTTGGATGAAAAAGGGTTAAATAGATTGTTTAAATTCAATAAGATCAAAATAAATTACAGGTTAACCACAATGAAAAGTAATGAATTTTCCAATGAAAATTAAAGGGGAAAAAAGAGATGAAAACCAGTAAACACAAAGTCAATAACAACAAAAACTCAAAAAGTAACTGCTGCCTCAATGGGTTCCCAAGGATGTACATCTTTATGGTTTCATACAGGTTTACCTTTATCACACAGAGCAGATGTTTGCTTCAAACTGCTAACGTTGTAGTTAGTAACACAACTCATAACCCACTGCACCACCAGGCCTCTTTAACAACAACAGAAGAAATGAAAATAAAATACACAAATAACATGAATTCAGCACAAGAATTTATATATACAGAACAAAGAAATCAATACCACAGACACACAAACACAACGCAAAGGCAGCAGTAAATGCATAGCTATTGATTACTGTTAATATGAGTGGATTAAATGTAATCAAGAGATAATGGATAGGAAAACATGACTCATGTTGCCTACAGGGCACACAATATAGACACAAAGCAAAAACTAGGTTAAAAATCAAAAGATGAGGGGAAATCAAGCAAATAACAACCCAAAAAGATCAGAAGTAGCAATATTAATTTCTGACAAAATAGATATTATGGTGAAAACCAGTAAAATAAATAAACAAGGGCACTATATAAGTGCGCTCCAAAAAGTATGTGGAAAATGGAATTAAAAGATAATTAATTAATGATTATAGGACATGGATATAAGCAAGATAATTATCTATGTGCTCAATAGAAGGGTCCTGAATACATGCAGCAAATATTAATCGATTTGAAAAGAGAAACAGATGGTACCACAATAAAAGTAGGAGACATTAGCACAGCACTTTTGAAGACTCAAACAGCTAGAAAGAAACACAGCAAAGATTCAGAAGATATAAACAACACACTAACCAACAAAATTACAATAAACTTTCTTTTCGGATATACAAGGATCATTCTCCAGAATAAACCATATGTAGGCCACAATACAAGTCTCATAAATTTAAAACCACTGAAATAAAACAGACCATCTTCTGAGATCACGCACTATAAAATAAGAAATCAACAAAAGGGAGCTCAAATAACCATTGTACAATAGAGGACATTTTAAAATTCCAAGAAACAAGCAAGAATAAAAATATAACATACAAAAACCTTTAAACACAGAAAAAGCAGTGCAACGGCGTACTTTGTAGCAATAACACACACATCAAGAGTACAGAAAGAAGCAAAATTAGTATCTAAACCCCAAAACTCCAACTATCAGAAAAAGAATAGCAAGAGTCTACATTAAACAGAAGAAATAAAATAATAAGTGATCAGAGCAAAAATAAATAAAACAGGAAACAGAAAAATAATACAAAGTCAATGAGACTAGAATTTGATTCTTTTTGAAATGATTAATAAAATCAACAAACCACAGGTGAATTAATAAAGGGGATGAAAAGTAAAGGCAAATAACATGAATAAAAAGTGAAATGGAAGCTGTAACAAAATAATTAACTGAAACATACTATGAAGAACTGTATTGCAACAAATTGACAATCTAGAAGAAATGGGAATTTTTTTTATAAACACAATATCTACTTCTACACACGTAGACTGAGGTAGAGAATGGAGATTTAAAAGAAGAAATTGAACAGGTAATTAAAAATAAAATAACAACAAATAAATAATAATCTACTAACAACATAAAAAGCCATGGCCCAGGTAGCTTCACTGGAAAATTCTGCAAGTCAGAAAAGAGCTGATACCAGTTCTGTTAAAACTACTCCAGAGCTTATAAAAGGACGGGATATTTCTGAATGTATTCAATAATGCTAGTATAAACCAATATAAAAGACACCACCCATGCACACACTGCCATCAAGTTGATTTCAATTGATAGTTATCCTATAAGACAGGGTAGAACTGTCCCTATGGGTTTCTGAAACTGTAACTCTCTATGGGAGTAGAAAACCACATCCTTGTCTCAAATACATGACAGAGATATACAAATACTCAGCAAATTCTTAGCCAAAAGAATTCAACATCATATCAAAAACAAAAAAAATCAAATGGGATGAAAGTGAGATATGCAATAGTGATTCAACATTCTGAAAATAATCAGGGTAATCTACCACAAAAATACGGAAACAAATAAAAATACACTGATCACTTGGGAGTATGGCAAGGGAGGCTGTAGGAATGGTGGGATAATAACAGTGAGTACAAGAAAGAAGCAACTGTTCTAAATTTAAAAACGTGCACTGATCATATCTTAATTAGGAATGGTATCCAATATTGTCAAATGCTTGTTCTGTACCTATCGATATTATCATGTGGTTTTTATACTTTTTCTTATCGATGTGTATAATACTGATGGATTTTTCGGATGTTAAACCATCCTTGTATCTCTCAGATGAATCCTACCTGGTCGTGGTGGATGATATGTTTTATATACTTTTGTGTTCTATTGGCCAATATTTTGTTAAGAATTTTTGCATCTATGTTCACTAGAGATATCGGTCTGTAGTTCTCTATATGTGTGGGGTCTTTGCCTTGTTTGGGTATCAAGTTATACTGGCTTTGTAGAAAGAGTTTGGGAGTTTGCCATTCTTTTCTATGCTCTGGAATACTTTGTGGAGGATCAATGTCAACTCTTCCCTGAATTCTTGATAGAATTCCACTGTGAAGTCATCTGCTCTGGGGGCATTTTTTGCCGGTAGCTTCTTGATAACCCTATTGATTTCTTTTTTGGTGTGCTGTGGATTTGTTGAGATTCTTGACCTTTGTCTGAGATAATCTGGGGAGGGACTGTTTTTCCAAGTATTTCATCCATATCTTCCAGGATTCTGAATTCATTAGAATACAGTCCTTCATAGAACTTTGTGATTGTCCTTTTCATCCCATTGGGGTGTGTTGTAATTTCCCATTTCATCCCTCATCTTTGCTATTGATGTTTGCTCCTTCCCTTCCTTGGTTAGGTTTGCCAACAGTCTTTCAATTCTGTTGATCCTTTCATAGAACCAGCTTTTTGCTGCAGTTATCTTTTGCATTGTTCTGTTGTCTTCCCACTGGTTTAACTCTGCCCTTATTTTTGTTATTTCTTTACTTTTGCTATTGGAGGGGTTGTTCTGTTGACTCTTCTACTTGGTGGAGGTTTGGTGATAACATATCAGTCATAAGCCTCTCTTTTTTCCATCTATGCATTAATTGATATCAAGCTACCTCTGATAACTGCCTTCTCAGTATCCCAAAAGCTTTGATATATTGTATTCTCTTTCTCATCAGTTTCTAGAAACTTCCTAACCTCCTCTCTAATCTGGGCCTGTACCCAATCATGTTGAAGAAGATCATTGTTCATCCTCCAATTGTTTGTCTTTGTTTTCTAATCGTCCTTTAATTAATCTGCAGCTTTATGGCATGGTAATCCAAGCAAGACATCTGAATAATCTCTGTGTATTTGAATTTACTCAGGCTTGACTTGTGGTCTATTTTTCAAAAATGGGCTATGTAGGCTTGAGAAGAATGTGAAATTTTTTGTTTGGATGGAAAACTATAAATATCTATCAGGCCCAGTTGACTAATTGCATTGTTTAGCTCTATAGCCTCTTTGCTGAGTTTCTTTCCCAGTGATCTATCTTTTTCTGATAGCAGAGTATTAAAGTCGCCTCCTAGGATTGTTGAATCTTTGATTTCTTTTCTCATCTTTTTAGGAAATTGACAAAGTTGACCGCTCTATTGTTGGGTGAGTAAATTTTCAATATGCTAGCTGGTTCCTGGTTTACTAATACTTTGAGCATTATATAGGGCCCCTCCTTATCTCTTTTTATGGTTTGAACCTTGAGGTCAATTTTGTTGGAGATTAGGGTCACCACCCCTGCTTTTTTAAGTTGACATTTGCTGGTATACTTTTTTCCAGCCTTTTATTCTTAGTTTATTTTTGCCTGTGCACGTAAGATGTGTCTTACAGGCAACAGATTGAGGGGTTATGTTTTCTAAGCCAGTCCTCAAACCTTTTTCTTTTAATGCATGAATTGAGGTTATTGGAATTCAGAGTTATTATCACAATCTGTGGATTCATTGCTGTAATATCATGAATTGTGTTTTGGGTATTTTCCTATATCTCTTCGTATCAGTGTTCTGTGTTCGTATGAGTCTTCTTTCTTGTGTTCTTTTCCCTCTGCGGCCCTGTTATCTTGGTTATTATTGGCACATTGGCTTCTGAATGGGGTTGGTCTATACGGTGGTCTCCTGCTTGTGCTTGGTGGAGGCTGATACTCTTGCCATAGTGAGTCACCCATTATCTTCTGTAGGGTTGGGTGTCTGGCAGCCTATTCTTTGAGTCTTTCCTTGTGCTGAAAGACCCTATCTCTCCCTCTATCTTAATGGGTAATTTGGAAGGGTAAAAGATTCTTGGGCAGGCGGTTTTTTCTTTCAGCTTTTGGAGGATGTTGTTCCATTCCCTCTGCCGCTTTGTGGTGTCTGCTCATAGGTCTGAGCATATTCTTACCTGAGCTCTTTTGTATGTAACTGTCTTCCTTTCTCTTACTGCCCTTAAAAATTTTATCTTTTTCCCCAAAGTTGGATATTTTTACTATTATATGTCTTGGTACATTCTTCTTGGGGTTTAGTCTAGTTGGTGTCCTCTCTGCTTCCAATATGAGTGCCTGATTCAGACGCTTAAGTTGGGAAATTTTGTTTCCACAAATTCCTTCCATATCTTGGCTGTTGACTTGTGTGGTGTGTCCTGCTCTGGTAGACCAGTTATTCAAATAGTATGCCTATTCATAGTGTCTGTCATTGATCTCAGATTATCTTCTGCTTCTTTAATTTTCCTATCTGACTGTCTTTCTCACTTGCTGAGGTCTGTACGAGTGTCTTCAAGATCACTAATACAGTTCTCTCTCTCCTCAAGTCTAATTGTAAATTCTGTAACCTTGTGTGTGGCTCCTGCTACTTCATTCATTAGCACCTGTATTTCCCTTTGGTGCATAGACTTTATCTCCTCTATTGTGGACTTCATCTCCTATATTATTGCATACTTAATCTGTGTTGCTTCCCTCAATTCCTGCATTATTCCAAGGAGACTTCTGAAGATTCCTTTCTGTAGTATATCCATGTCTGATTCTTCTATGAGCATCATTAACTCTTCTACTGTGTTTTGTCTCTGGTTTTTTTGTTAAGAGTGATGTGTTCTGTTGATGCTTCCTCAGTCCTTTTGTAGGCCCCATGTTTCTGGGAGGCCAGGGGTCCTTTGGTCTTTCACTGTGTTACTGTTTTCAGGGGGCTGCCTGTGACCTACTATAGAGGTGGGTCAGACTGCCATGTAGGCAGAGTTCCTTGATGGTTCAGTGACCAGGAGTGGTGAGGAGTTTCAGTGACTGGAGTGGGGTCTGGAACCCATATGTATGTCCCTTGACTGCTTTGATTTGGTCAGTCAAATCACAGTTGGCAGCTTTTTTTCCTGTTAAATTAACAAAAATTTTCCCTTTAATTTTTAAAAGATGCCTAATATAAGGCAAAGGTGGTGAGCCCTCGCTGCCGTGAGAGTTGGTGCTGAACTAGGGCTCCAAATCCAGGCTCTGTATGCTCTTCAGATCAAGCATGCACGCCCCCCTGCTCCTTGTGGGTCTGGAGTGCTGAGCCAGTAGCCAGAAGTAGTGCCAGCAAGAAGCGCACTGCAGTGGCGTGAGTCCCCCATTCCAGCAGGGACAGGTTTGAGCAGCAAGGCTGGAGCACTCAAGGCTGAGGTGCTGGGAGCCTGCCGCAGGGTGGCACAGTGGCATGGGCTGGCCCAGGAGCCCGCAGAAACGAGCTGACGGGAAGCGCATGGCAGTGATGCGAGCCTCCCATACTCGCAGGAGCAGAATGGAGCTGCAAGGTGGAAGCGCTCTGGGTCACTGGTGCTGAGAGCGCGCCACACAGTGCTGCAGTGGCATGGGTCTTTCCTTCCATTAACCCAGGGTCCTGGAAACTGGGCGGTTTGGTGACCTGAGACTGGGAGCGATCCACCCCATTATTGCCTGGGACCCCTCCACTGGTGCCCTGCCTGTATACCCTCTCCTGCCTGCACCATTCCCATTCCCTGGTAGGGTCTGGGAGGCTTCCGCTGAGGTGTGCACTCTAAGCTGGCAGCCCTGGGCACTCCCACTGCTCCTGCCAGCAACGCGCCTGCTGCCTGAGCCCACGCTGCTTCTGCCCGCTCCCAGGCTGGGAAAGACCCAAACCCAGCAGGAGATTGCTGTCACGTGGGGATAGGGGAACTGCTGGAGAGGGAAACTGCTCTCCATGTGGAGTACCGCGAGAGGGCAGCTACTTCATGGAGTCGCGGCACAACTGCGTGTGTCTCCTGAGGCAGCCAAGCAACTCTTGGCATAGAGACCAAGCCTGGGGGTGGGGTCGGACAATCACTGACCGCGCAGCAGCCGTGGTGGCACACTGGGGCAGCTCAGCCTGATGAGCGGAGATGTCCCAAGGATCAGATCCCAGATCTCAGGAGCTCCAGCTCAGGATAGAAGCATGTGTGTGTGTGGCGGGGGGAGGGCGCTTGGGTGTTGTCCCAGTGGATTCTCTCATTCACCAGAATACTTCCACTAGACCACCTGGATACTAGACCCGCCATGCACCAAAGAGCCCTCAGTATGTGCCACTCACCTGGGCACCACCTTGAGCCTCCCATCTGATTATATCAATTGATGCATGTGACGCATGTCTTATACAGGGTTCTCTAGAGAAACAATACCAGGTCACTGATGATTTATATATATATACACACACATATATATATACATATATATATATATACATATCTCAAAGGAATATTACAGCTAATTTTTCCACACAGCAGTATAGAGGCATCAGTTCAACTCACTTCCATGGAAGAGTTAATAAACTGGAAGTCCTTAAATTGACAGGGCTGCTGGGTCACAGGTCAAGGAAGGAGGCAACTGAGTCTTCCCTCAGGCAATTCAGGCAGTCCACCCACAGGCAGCAAAGAAAGAGCAGTGTGGGTCACCAACAGTCAGCAGCTCAGGAGCTAAGCAAAGCTGGCCAGGATGGGATATTGAACTCAAGCATTGCAAGTGGACAGGATCCACCAGCCTGTCTGCCACCAGCAGCATGGCAAAGCAGGTCTTGAAGGAACATCAAGTTCTAGCGACATGTTCCACAGATTGGCTGTCCCACAGGTAGTGTAGCTCACAAGTTGAGACAGAGGACTAGCTAAAGTAGCTGCAAGCTGGTCTAATCACCAGAGAACAAGAGAGAGAGGGTGGGCCTTCCTGAGCCATTATCTTTTTGCTTTCCAATCAATGTGGAATCTTATTAATCCTACATGTTCCTATTGCCGAGGTTGACAGAATAAACTTTATCAATCATAATGCATAAAAGGCATTTTGGTAAAATCCAACACTCATCCCTGATCAAATCACTCATAAAATAGAAATAGAAGGGAACATTTTCACCACAATTCCTGGAATATATGCAAAATCAATGGCCAATATTATTTTCACCAGAGAACAACTGAAAGAATTCTTCTTTGGAAGGGGAACTGACAAGGTTGCCCTTATCACCATTCTTATTCAGTATTATGTTGGAATCCAAACCAGAATAATAAAAAGAAAGGGAAATTAAAAGAATCTAAATTGGTAAAGAAATTTGTTAGGCAGGGTTCTTTAGAGAAATAAAACCAGGAACTTATACATTTATTTATACAGGGAGAAGGAGTCTAACAGCCAATTACTCCAAACAGCAGTGCTGAGGGCTAAGTTCAACACATTTTCATGGAATAGTTAATATACTGAAGGGCCTTCAACTCATGCAGGCTGCTGGTCCAAGGTCAAGGAAGCAGACAGCAGAGTCAGCTCTAGGGTAAGACAGGCAAGGTAGGCCGTAGGGCAGCAGGGTGGGGTAGCAATAGTCAGTAGTATAGGAGCTTAGTGTAGCAGGCCTTGATGGGGTCTTGAGATGTACACAAGGGGACACTTTCCCCCAGCCTTGAGCTCAAGTGCTGTACCCACCAGCAATGTAGTGAAGTCATGATGGAATATCAGTGTTGCACAGCAAGATGACAAGATCCATAGGTTGGCTCAACCCATGGTAGTGCAGCACACTGTTGAGGCAAAGGACTAGCTCAGGCAGTAGATTGCTGGTCTAATCACTAGGGAGAAAGAGAAAAGGAGGCAGGCCTTGAAAGGTCTTTTATCTTGTTGCCCACTTATCAAGCTATAACCTAATTAAATTCTACCCTCACATTCCCAAGGAGGCCTAGTTTGGCACAATAAACCTAACTATCACAAGAAGTAAGAATGTGTTTATTTGTAGATGCAAAATCCAAGGGACTCAACAAGAAAATGACTGAACTAATAGGATTCAGGAAAGTGGCAGGTAAGAGATCAGTATGCAAGTGTAAGTCACACAACACAACTCAGAAATGTGAAGTCCTCCCTCCACCAGAATCTCAGTCTCCCGGACTTCTTAAATGTGAGCATATAGGATTTATCTTCATACACTCTTTTCCCGGTTCTCAGTTTCCCATATCTACTACCCTGAGATCAGAGCCTCGATACCACAGACAATCCCTATACTTGGGATCATAGTACAAGGTCTTGGATAGAGTAGAACACAAATGTAGAACAAAATTCAAAACCATTAAAAAGGACTAGACTTGGTGGTCTGACAGAGACTGGTGAAACCCCTAGGGCTATGAATTGAAATACCCTTCACATTTGGAACTGAACCAACCCCTATGAATCACTTTGAGTCAAATAATAGACAAAACTACAGAGTGAATAATAATACCTCCACCTCTAAACAATTAACCATTTGTGATCAAAACACCATCCTTCAATCGAAAACAAAGCTCAGGAAAAGGGCATGAAAGAAGGACAAAAAAATGGAATTACAGAGCCCAGAGGAGGTGGGAAGAATGCTGTCACTTTGAGGAAATTGCAACCAAGGACAAGAACAAACAAGTAGAAGTATTTTGAATGGAAAACTAATTTGCTTTATTAACTTTCACCCACATCACAACTTTTTTTAATTAAAAATTTTACACTAAAATTTGTTAAATTTTCCTCGTGGAGTAAAATTCTAATAATAAACTTTTGGAGTGACTTTCTCGGAAATATAGTCTGTATAGTCTACTTTTATTGACATGTATGTATGTGTGTACATATATGAATACATTTATGTTTACAATCCATTTTCTCAGATTACAACACTACAAACCTGGAAAAACAATAGAAAGGATAGAAACCTAAAGAGAAACATATGGAGACTGAACAACATACTATTTAAAAACACATAGACATGTTTAGATATGTAATAAAGTTTTACATATTATACCTAATTATCCTTATGTAGTTCTTTTACCTTTCATACATTTCATTGTTTTTAAATTCTTACAAAAATAATAGAAAAATGTGCATATCATAAAAGTATGGCTTAATGAATTTTCAGAACTTGAACAAACCCTAGTAGTAAACTCTTAGGTGCAGGAGAGTGTTGCCAGCACCACAAGATCACCTCTGCTTCTTCTTGTTACTACTCACCTCCACCAAGATCTCTCATGGCTTCTACCTCCACGCACCAGCTGTCTAAGTTTGTATTTTGTATGTGCACTGTCCTACAGTATATGACCTTTTGTGTCTGGTTTCTATGCTACAGCACTGTGTTTGTGGGATTGAACCAGTCTTTCATGTCATTGCAATTTGTTCATTCATATTATTACATAATATTCTCAAGCTATGTACTTACTCTGTTCTTCATGTACTTACTTTCCCAGCACTTTTGTGGTCTAGAATTCAAAATACTGCTATACATTATAGATGAAGAGTGAAGTTCTTAAAGGCAATTTTGTTTGTCAAATTTCAAGTAAACGGTTATATGCTTTTGCCTCCTGAATTTTGAATTCCAGTTCTGGAATCACTTGCTTTAAACCATTAAAAAATTCAGCGAAGGAAGAATGGGTGTATATCCACAAATATATAGATTTGACAGAAGATATTTGCAAATGTATATTTATCTGTGTTGAAAATATACCCATGAATATAGGGAAGCATACAGGAAGCAGAATTATGAATTATGAATACTTTTTAGACATGAATAAACCCTTTGAGGGATACCAAGGTGTGTTAGTCCGGGCAGACTAGAGAAACAAATTCATAGAGACTCATATGTGAACAAGAGGTTTACATACAAGAGCAATTGAATATTGAGAAAATATCCCAGTCCAATCCAGATCAAGTCCATAAGTTGTGTATTAGTCCATATGTCCAATACCAATCTATAAAGTCCTCTTCGAACTCACGAAACACATGCAATGATGCCAAATGCAGTAAGATCACAGGCTAGTGGGTTGGAAATCTTCTGGATCCAGTGGTGTAAGCATCTCAGCACTGGCAGGGGTCTCTATGTGACTTCTCCAGCTCCAGAGGTCTGATTGCATCAGGGTAGGTCCATGTGGCTTTTCCAGCTACCAGGGCATAGTGCCATGTGTCTTGTCATTAAAACATCTCTCAGGGTGGGAGACACTCCCACCTCCAAGGAAGAAATACCAGAGTTCCCAGAATCCCTAGGAGAAGGCCATACCCACACAGAGGCCTCATTGGCTATGACCTGATTGACAGACTAGACTCCACCCCTTCACTTTTAATCTTCAAATTGACAAATGATTATATAACTACCACAGACCACCCCTTTTCAAATCGACACTTTCACATAACTCTAAACCAGCGGCCAATAAATATATGATGCTTCTCCAATAGCCATGGGTTCATGGGTCTAGGAACCAAGAGGTAGAAACTAGTGTGGCATCACTCACTGTTACTCCTAGTGATCCGCTTGTGGCATTTTTGCTTCCTGTCCCAGCAAGCCTATGTGCTTCAGGCCTAGAGGTTTTAGTCCTGAAGGAAGGGACTCTCCCACCTGGAAACAGCATGGATTCCACTGAACTGGCAGTTGAGAATTCCCCCTGGCCACTTTGGTTTTCTCATGCCTTTGGATCAACAGGTCAGGAAGGGGCCACTGTACTGAGTGGTGTGACTGATCCTGATTACCAAGGAGAAATTGGACTGGTGCTATATAATGAAGGTAAAGAAGAATATGTCTGGAATCCAGGAGATCCCATAGCCTGTCTCTCAATATTACTATGCCCTGTAATTAAAATAAATGGTAAACTACAGCAACCAAATCCTGACAGGATGTCTAATGACTCAGACCTCTCATTAATGAAGATCTGGGTTACCTCAGCAGGCAAAGAACCACGCCCAGCTGAGGTGCTGGCCGAGGGCAAAGGTAATACAGAATGGGTAGTAGAAGGAGGCAGTTCGACATATCAGTTATGTCCACATGATCCATTTCAAAAGTGAGGTTTGTGATTGTCAGTTTATTTTCTGTATATGTGCTTATTGAATATCTTTCCTTTGTTCATGTATGATGTACCAGATACAATTAGATTCAGTATGTTTTCATTTATATGTATGATAGATTTTTGATGTTAGGTATAAATGTGATTTCATTAATGTCTGGAAATTATATATGGCTAAAGAATTGTGTAGTTGCCAAGTTGGCAAGGGGTGCACTGTGATAGGTTTATTGTGCCTACCTGGCCAACAGGAACATGAGATTAATAAGGTCACAGTTTGATTGGAGGGCAAAGAGATTAATGGATGGCTCAGCAAGCCCCACCTCTCTCTCTCTCTCTCTCTCTCTCTCTTTCTTGCTCTTTGGTGATTGGACCAACAGGCGGCTGCTAGTTCTTTGCCTCAGCTTGTGAGCTATACTACCTGTGGGACTGCCAATCCATGGATCGTGCTGCTAGAGATTGAGGTTCCTTTGAGACCTGCTTCACCACGTTGCTGGTGTATACATCACCTGAGCTTTGGACTGTCAGATCCTGTTGTCTTGTTGACTGTTGGTGACCTGCCCTGTTGCCCTATGGAAGACTCAGCTGCCTGTTTCCTTGACCTTGGACCCAGTGGCCCTCGTGAGTTGAAGGACTTCCAGTATATTAACTGTTCCATAGAAGTGAGTTGAACGGATCCCTCTGTACTGCTGTGTGGACTAATGAGCTGTTGTATTCCTTCGTGCTGTTTATATCTATCTAACTATCTACACACATGCACACACACACACACACACACGTAATCATAAGTGTCCTAGTTTTGTTTCTCTAGTGAACCCTGTCTAACATACAAGGTCTATTGGTACACCATACTTCACAAAAACATGTTTTACATCCTACTTGGGTGAGTAGCAACGAGAGTCTTAAAAGTTCATAAGTATCCATCTAAGCTGTCTCTCCTGGTCCAGGGAGGAAAATGATAAAAACCAAAAGACACATGAAAACAATTCATTCAATGGACTAAAAGATCATTCAAATATCCGTTTCCATAACTCTGAGATAAGAAAAACTGATGGTACCTAGCTGCCCCTGTCGATTGCACAAAAAGAATCATATTAAAAGGTCCTGGACACAGTGGGAGAAAAATGTAGAGCAAAAAATCATAAAAGAAGCCAGGCTTTCAAGGTCAAGGAAAGACAGGTGGGACCCCCGAAACTATGATCTTTAGCCTTCCTTCAGGTCTGGAACAAAATCCATCCCTGGGATAGAATAATCAATCACTGTGATCAGAGTGCAGCATTTCCCCAAGGACAAAGTCCAGAGGGTTAGGAAAGTGGGAGGCACATGACCAGGAGCACAGGGAGAATGTGCAACAGGAGACAGCACATTGAGGGCTTGTGATGGAGGAGTTGAAACAAACTGTGTGTGAGTTGAATGTAAAACTGATGATCTGCTCTGTACACCTTCAAGTAATTCACAATAAAGTGGTAACTTTAAAATCTCATATAATCAGAAAAGAATAGTTCGATACAGTGCCAACTCTGTATCTTCAAGATAAGCCACATTAGGGTTTCTGGGGATGAGTCACCCCAGACATGGATTTAAGGAGAGCTTGGAGAAGTATTATTAAGAAGCATGACTCTTGATTGATTTTTACAGATATTAGATTCTTAAGTCAGAAGAGTCCTAGACCAGCTTCCTAAAGGAAGTCGTTCTAATTCTGCCTTTGACACACTGCTGTGAGTCACTAGGCAAATGACTTCACTTTGGGAGACCTTTGTTGAAGGAGAAATGCATGTGAGGATCTTTATCAATTAGAGGAGACTGAGAGAAAGGGAATGACAGAAACAGTCCGGTAGTTGTGTGCTGTGGAGCCAATTCCAACTCGCACCCACCCGACAGGACAGCACAGAACTGCCTCATCATGTGTCCCAGGCTGTAATCTTTATAGGAACACATCTCCAGCTCTTCCATCGCACAGAGTGGCTGATGGGATCCAATCCCGGACCTTTCAGTAATTAGATAAGTGCTTCACCAATGCACCACCTGGACCACCCTTATTCTGTGCTAGGAAAAAGAGGGCGACTAAAACAGCCCCCGCTTCAAGGAGTTTAGCTGAGAGGAAAAAACTGAGAACTAGTGACACTGAGATTGCGAGACCCCGTGTGAGAACTGTGGTAGGTGCCTCGTTAGGCACAGAGCATGGGCACCCACAGACAGCCGCAGGGTAAAGTTCTTGAAGCAGAATATGCCTGAGATGAATGTTGAAGAAAGAATGAACTACTCAGGCCCCGACAGATGATAAATTGTGTTTTAGATCAAGGATTTCACTTTTAGATCATCTAGAGAGATTTATTAAAAAAATTTTTTTGAAGAGTAATGATGGGAACAATCCTGAGATAGGAGTTTCTAACTTCATTGGTTTTATGTGATACCCAAGCATTCATATATATTCTTTCAGTTTCTCATTTGATTTCAATGTACATCCAAGATGATTGAATTACCTTCCCCTTTGAGAAACTGCTAGAATATTTTGATTGATGGACCATGAAAGGAAAGTAGGAAGTGTTTTGAGAAGGATACAGAAACAAGGTCAGATAAAGATAATTAATATACATGATACATTTTGATCCCAAAGAAGATGCGACAACATCAACATGTTTCAACCAGGGGAGCATCATGAGATTCACATTTCTCAAAAATCACTTTGGCTGCTGGGTGATGAATGGACTGGGAGAACATGAGGCTGGGAGCAGGGAGACCTTTTTGGAAGTTGTAGTTGTTTAAGCAAAAGATGATACAGTACTGATTTTGGAAAGTATCAGAAAGATGCAATAGAGAAAAATAGATTTTAGAAGTACTATTAATGAACCACAGTGATTGATTAAGAATCCCTGGTGGTATAACATTTAAGTACTAAACTCCTAACTGAAAGCTTGTTAGTTTGAAACCACCCAACATGTCTGTGGGAGGAAAGACCTGGCCATCTGCTCTGTAACGATACTCAAGAAAACCCTTTGAGATGGCTCTAGTGTGTCAAATAAGGTCATTGGGAGTCAGCATCAACTCAGCAGCACCCAAAACCTCAGCAGTGACTGATTGGATGTGAGGGAAAGGTTGCTTACCAAGTTTCTGATTTGGGAAACGGAACAAGGGAACCCAGTGGCGGGATGATGAGTTAGTTGAAGGCGAAGTATTCAGGGGTACTTAGATATACGTGTCTCTCAAGCTTGAAAAGAAACGTATGGGCAGAAGACAGAAGTTCGGAAATATTTCCACCCAAGTGGTAGTCAAAACCATTCATATGGATGAATAGAGCAGGGATTGTCAAACAAAAGACCCACAGGAGCCATGCAGGTGACAATCACAGGTGTGGGACCAGAGGCAATTTCCTAAGGGAACCCTAAAGACTGGGGCAAAGGGGTCTACCTGACAAGCCCAACGCTGGTTTCTCTAGATAAGAAGAAGAGAATGAACCTGAAGGGGCAGTGGTGGTGGAATTCATACTTTCCGCATGGGAGAGCAGTGGTTGATTCACAACCACATCACCTCAGCATAGCTCTTTCATTAGAGCTTTCACACTAACACAGGGGCTCTGGTGGACTGGCTGGTGTTAGTGTTGGACTGGTAACCACAAGGTCTGAGGCTGAAACTCACCCCTTAAAGAAAGATGAGGAAATCTGCTCGAGAAACGTTTATTTTGAAAACCCTGTATTCAGTTGTTCTGGGTTGGCATCAACTTGATGACCATGGGTTTGTTCAGGACTAAGATGGATTAGGAAGAATGGTCTGATCACCTGCTTCTGAAAATTATTCTGTAGAAACCTTATGGATCCCAGCAGCCTGGATCTATTTTGCCTTGACTCCATGAGTCAAGGGTCGTTCCATGGCTGCTAACGCCAGTGTCCCAATGAGGTAAATACGAACATTTATTGTAAATCAAGAATCTAGGAGAGGAACTGAGGATAAATACTCAGAGAGTAAAACAGAGCCCAAGAAATGGTAGTCTCATGGGAAACCAAGAGTTAAATAGTAATTTTCCAAAAGTAAGATTTGATCATTGGTGGCAAAGAGTTATTGTAGTCAAAATACAGAGGTGGCATTGGTGAGAGCAGTTCAATAGTGTGATTGAGCTCAAGATTGTGTAAGACTTTGGGTGCTTAGAGATAGAGCGTTGTAAGTAATGAGTAGAAACTACTCTCAGATGAAGCTTAGCCTCAGAAGGGGAGAAGAGAGACAGACAGTTAATGGTGAAGATTTCAAAGTCAAGAACAGATGTGTTGCCTTTTTTCCCTTCATCATCTTCATTAAGGATGTGCCTGTTTTTAGACTGAAGAGAAAGTCAATAGGAATGGAGAGGTTGATAATAAAAGAAAGAGGATGGAAGCATGCTGGAGTAAATTCTGAGACAAGATGGGAATGGCTAGGTCAGAATGCATAAGGGCAGGAGTTGGCCTCTGTAAGATAACTGAGAGACAGGGTCTCCTGATGCTGGAGTAGAGGGGCACAGATGGGCAGGAATGGAGAAGAGTGTGAGTGTGGCATAGAAAGGGAAAATTGAGTATGCCAGATTTATTTCTTGTCTGAATTAAGGGAGAAGTAAGACCATCTGACAAGGAGTCTTGATAATGCAATGGTTAAAGAGCTGGGTTGCTAACGAAATTGTCTGCTTTTAGAACCCACCAGTTGCTCTGCGAGAAGAAGATGTGGCAGTCTGACTCTGTACATAGACAGCCTTAAAAATGCTATGGAGTTGTTTATGTAGACTGTGCAGTCGACTTAAAATGTTAATCTGTCCAAATCAGCACTTCATATATTGTGATCAAAGCCAGGCAATACTTGTATAATTTCCTGTTCTCAACAGTGTTTTAAATTCTATACCACTGGCTAAATTAGTGATACCCAGAGAAATGATTTATAATGTTCTCTATCACAAAATGGCAATGATGTCCCTAAAATTAACCATAGATAGATGAGTGGATTGGAGCTTGCACTTAAGTCTCACTCCAGTCTAAGAACAATTAGTTCTTATGACATGGCTGCTGTACTTGATACTTGCTCTCTTGAAGAGGTAGGGTGGGTGCTATAGAAAGTGTAATGAAGAAAGCAGATGGTGCCTGGCTATCAGAAAGTATAGCATCTGGGGCCTTAAAGGCTAGTTTTCAAACAAGCTGCCATCTAAGTGAGACATTAACTAAGTCCACATGCAAGAAGCACACAAGCATGTGTGACACAAGGGCTGTAAATAATAAAATCCATAGTTGAAGAAGGGAATGGTATCAGAGCTTAAATTCTGAACATTCGGTTTGAAGAAGGCTATGGGGCTAATGGAAGTCCAAAGTCCATTTGCAATCCCCACATGGATTAAGTCTCCCCCTCCCCCAGTGTAGTGGTTCTCAACCTGTGGGTCACGACCTCTTTGGGGGTCAAACTACTCTCTCACAGGAGTCACCCGATTCATAACAGTAGCAAAATTACAGTGATGAAGTAGCAACGAAAGTAATTTTATGGTTGGGGGTCACCACCACGAGGAACTCTATTAAAGCGTCACGGTGTTAGGAAGGTTGAGAACCACTGCAGCGAATCCCTTCTGATCATAATCTAGGGATGTGAAGAGTCTGCCTTCAGACAGAGAATGTGATACAGTCCATTAAGGCAGCTACAGTAAGATTAAAATATAATACCTTAGCAGTTTGAACTTTCTATTGATCCATTTTTAAATTGTTTCCGTTTTTAATATTTTTTCTTTTCTCTCTTTTTTTTACATGCTATGGAATTTTATTCAAACATAAAGATAATTGATGTTTTGTTTTTTAAATCATTTTATTGGGGACTCATACAACTCTTATTATAATCCACACATACATCCATTGTGTCAAGCACATTTGTACATAGGCTGCCATCCTCATTCTCCAAACATTTGCTTTCTACTTGAGCCCTTGGTATCAGCTCCTCGTTTTCTCCCCACCTCCCTGGTCACCCTCCTTCATGAACCCTTGATAATTTATGAATTATTATTATATTGTCATAACTTACACCATCCAATGTCTCCCTTCACCCACATTTCTGCTGTCCATTTTGCTTTCTTTTCAATTGAGATTTTTCTGTTTTTTACTAGTCATGTTTGTTGGGTTGTTTTTTGTTGTTGTGTTGTTTTGTTGTTGTTCACTTCTTGTTTGTGTTTCTTGTGATTTTCTACTTATGAAATTCAGTATAGGTAAATCAGGAGAGGTAATGGAGACAGGAACTGGATTGATGCGCCCCTAGGAACATGGCAGGGAAGACTGGGGGGAAATGGAGAGCTAACGAGGAGTACGAAAAGAACATGTTTTGAAACTGGTTGTCGGGACAATCGCATAGCTCTTTTTAATGTGAGGAAGCTATTAAATGGTCCATGTGAAGTATATGCCAGTACAACTGTCATTTTTTTTTTAATCTTACAGGGTATATCTACTGTGTTCTATGAAGGTCACTGTGAGTTGACATCAACAAATCTGGGCTTGGCGTTGGTTTCTGAGATAATGTCATAAGCATGGAGCTTCTCATGCTAGAGAGTTTGGGAGGAATAGTTTGAGAGAATGGCCAAAGGAATTGGCCAAGAAACCACAGAAGGATCTGAAACACATGTTGTGCGTGCAAGGAGATATGTTTAGTGCAAAATGAATATGAATATGTGATTTGAGTCTTTAAAAGTGGACAGAAATTGGCTGAGCCGTCAAGACTGGAGGTGGGTGGGACATGCCAGTTGGGAAAGACCTAAAATGCAAGCATCTGGAGTGACTGGGATGCAGGATGACAGAGGGAAGGAGGAAAGGAGCCTGGGAACGGTGTTCCAGGCCATGGAAGAGCAGATGTGGCTCAGATTGTGAGGATTGAATGCCTTGCCCAGGAATGCGCAGTGTGCACTGTAGGCAATTAAATCATTTTGCGTTTTCATATATTCTGTTTCTTAGACTTCATTTTGGAACAATGAGCTTAGTGCAGAAAGAGGGTCTCAGAGTTGGGACTTGACTGATGTGAAGTCACGTGGCTACCTAGTAGAAGGTAGGGTACCCAATTCTTTTATCTTCTGACCCCAATCCCTGCTCCTTCTTCTTTCCCTCTTCCCCCATTGGCCTCCCTCATCTACCTAAGGGTTCCATCATCCTAATGGAATTTCAGGGAGCGTGGCAGACCACTGGGGAGGTAATTGAAGTCAGAAACCACCGCCCCAGCACGCTTGACATCACTCCCGAGGCAGATGGAATTCTAACTGGACTTGGCTCTGCTCTCTGCTAGGTCCTTAGCACCACCCCTCAGAGCAGTGGCTGCTGGGAGCTACAGCTTGTGTGCCTGGGGGGCCGAGGGGGGCGGTAGTGGCTTCATAGGGGAGAGCCAAGATATCCCAAGGCCAAGGCCAGCAGGCCTGGCTGACGTTTCAACGCCTGGAAATGCAGCCCTTCAAAATATCAGCATATTAATGACCTGCTGAAGGCTTGGCTTCTCCTACAAGGGACATTGAGAAAGGAAGGTTATTTTTGTTGTTGTTTTTATTCATAAGTAACACAAGCTGACTTTTCAGCACAGCAGAGAGGTTTGAGCAGGCAGGATACAAAGACCCTCCCATAAGGGTGAATTTATGAAGTAAGGTCCTGAGGTTAGGAACTCAGCTCCTGATTTTCTTAGGAACAGCAAGCCAACTAGGGCAAGGGACCTAGACACTTGGCCTGAGAGGTTAGTATTGTTTATTTAACCTGTGATATCGAACATATTTAACATGCCTGTGATTTTACCACTTTGATGAAGAACGGAACAGAGAGGAGGCTCTGGCCAGGGCCAGAACTAGATAAGTTAAGCTACAGTAAGTAAACAAACACATTCTTTAAAGTTTACTTCAGGTGTCACCCTCTGCCTCCCAACCTTGGCCTCCCTCACTGCACTGTGGTCCCCTACCGTTCCTTCCGGTATGTCCCTGGTTTGTGCTCGACTGCTAACCTACAGAGGAGGAGCTGATTCCAAGGGCTCAAGCAGACAGAAAATGTTTTAAAAATGATGACGGCCACATATGTACAAACGTGTTGGATACAGTGGATGTCTGGATTGTTTTAAGAGCTGTAAGAGCCTCCCAATAAAATGCTTTATTAAAAAAAAAAAAAGAAAATAAAAGCTGACCATTCAAACTCACCTAGCAGTGCCCTGGAAGAAAGGCCTGGAGGTCTGCTTCCACTAAGTGACAAGTAAGAACACTCTTGAGAAGTCTAGGCTACCTCACTCGGGGTTGTCATGAACTATAATCGGCTCCATAGTGATTTCAACATAACAAAAAGGCAGGAAGAGTCTTCTTCTACATGTATCTGCTCCAGGGCTCTCACCCTGTGCTTCGTGTATTCTCAGTGTTTGGTTGGATGCATGGATTCATGATTTCTTTAATTCAATGCTCCTTTATCCACACTACCTACTTCCTATGGCTCCAACGTAATCTTTTTTCCCTTCCAACTATGTTCCACAGTTCATGTTGGACACAGCCAGAGGCTAGGATTGATATCTGTTGTTCTGATAAGATGGCGGCATCTTAGAAGGAGCTCTGTGCTAGAAGAACAGATCACTCGACGCTCTTGTCTCTCTGACTCTTTTGTAAACTGCCAAGTAAGAGTAAATAATTCTTGAGATCACTAGCAACAATGAGATCCTAGGAATTTTCTGGGAAATAAATAACCCCGAGGCACATGGCTCCGGGCTGATTTTCCACCCCACCCCTATCCCCCCACCCCACCCCCAGCCCTGATGTCTGTGTCAGGGAAGTCTTCTCCCATCTTTGACCAGAGGCAGACCTCACCATCACACTGTCTACGGAGCTATCAGTGCTGCTCATCCGTCATCTGTCTAAAACTAAAATCCCACCCCATCACCACCTCCTCACAGGGGGGTTCTCATTGTTGGAGGATATTGTTATACATCAGTGCCACAATCAATGCCTTTTTTTACTTAATGATTGCCATAATCTTATCTGGTTTATCAATAAATACGTTGGCTGTGTGTGAGGGTGCATTTGTAATTTAATTATTAATAGGCTTGAAGACACTACCCAAGGGAACTGAAAGGAATTCACACTCCATTGTAAAAATGATGATCGAGCCTTCTTTCACTTCCTGTTGTATTAAAGAATTACTAGGTCTGATGCCTGCCTGGCAACTGCCTGGGCCCAACCCAGTTTGCTCTTTTCTCTCTTTCTGTCAGTGCTTTCCCTCATGCACATTGCTCTTGCACATTTAGATGACATGTCTATGCATATTTGTATATGTGTTCTCACTGATATCCCTGACCACCTACGAGCTTTTGTTTTTATTTCATCTTTATACTTTTTATTCCTGACACATGGTCTTTCCCCATCATCTTACTCATCTATCAATTCCCAGCTAACACACCACCTCTTCCATTGAGCCCGCCCTTACCTCCCCATGCGTAAGCGTTCACTCCTTCCTCTGAGCAACTGTGGGTCTATCTCTACGGCCTCTTCCTTCCTCTGGCATTTAAGTATTTTCTTCTTTTATCATACTTATCTTCAGAGCTCGCAGCTTAACTGTTTTCCAACTCTGCCTATGAGCAAGACAAGGAAGCTCTCAAATTTCCATTTCTTCCTCTGCAAAATGGGAAACCATGGTGCCAATATCTAGAGTTAGGAGAATTCGGCAAGCCAATAAATTCAAGAGTATTAAAACGGAGTCGATGCACAGTAAATATGGATTCTCTCGCCTACAACACCCCATCAAAGTCTATGTGTTTGCTCATTTCTACATTCTCCATAACATTCTAGAACCCTCTAGAACAGTGGTCCCCAACCTTCCTAATGCCACGACCCTTTAATACAGTTCCTCATGCTGTGGTGACCCCCAACCATAAAATTATTTTCTTTACTACTTCATAACTGGAATTTTGCTACTGTTATGAATTGGCGACCCCTGTGAAAGGGTCATTTGATCCCCCAAAGGGGTCGCGACCCACAGGTTGAGAACCACTGCTATAGAATAAATTTAAAAACTCACTGCTTTCCAGTCAATTCCAAAAATATTATTAAAATATCATTAACTTTAACTGGGCTTCATTCATCTACTACTAATAATAGTGAATATGCATTATTTATATGTTTATAATATAATAATTCTATTGTTAACATTATATCACATAAGTCATTATATTTATTATTCTAAGCTATACAAATATACTTTAAGTATTATGTCAAATAAATCGTTATAATATTTTAGCTATTTCTCATAACCATCTTTAATCCAAGTAATTTTTTGAAAATCAGGAGCCAGGAGGAATTAAGTAATTTCCTCAGAGTTATAATATATACTATGATCATGTTGATACATCGATGCAAATGCATATTTTGATGTTTGTTTGAGGCCAGATCTCAGGCTCCAAGAATATTTCTTGTTCCTCAATGCTATGATCATGTTTAAAAGAAAGAAACCTATACAATGTCTTATAGTCATACTAGGTTTAAGTTGGAATTGCTAGGCAATTTCTTTAAAAGATCATTTCATTGGGATTTCTTACAACTCTTACAACATTCCATACATCAATTGTGTTAAGCATATTTGTAAATATGTTGCCATCATTATTTTCTAAACAGTTACTTCCTACTTGAGCCCTTGGTATCAGCTCCTCTTTTTTTCCTCCTCCTTCCCCCCTCCCACCTTCGTGACTCCTTGATAAATTATACTTTTTTATTATTTTCATACTTGACACTGAGTGCTGTCTCTCTTCCCCCACTGTTTCTTCCCCGTTCCTCTCCCCACCTTGCCCCTACCCTCCTGGTATCACTACTCCCATTTCTATTCCTGAGGGATGTATCTGACCTGGATTCCAGGTGTCCTGAGCTCTTATCTGTACCTGTGCACATGCTCCGGTCTAGCCTGCAGTGAAAGGCAGGATTGGGGTCCTGGTAGTGGGGGGTGAGGAAGCCTCAAGGAACCAGAAGAATACTGTCTGTTTCATTTGTGCTATGCTGCACCCTGGTTGACTCATCCTATCCTTGTGACCCTTCTGTGAGAGGTTGGCCCATTGTCTACAGATGGGTTTGGGCTCTTTGCTCCTACCCCCCTCATTTTCAACAGTATGGTCCTTGTTTTTTTGTTTTGGGTCTTCTGATGCCTGTTACCCAATCCTGTGGACACCGCATGATCACACAGGCTGGTGTGTTCTTCTGTGTGGGTTTGTTGCATCTCAGCTAGATGGCTGCTTGTTTAACTTCAAGCCTTTGAGACCCCAGACACTATATATTTTGATAGATAGGCACTGTAAGCTTTTTTCACCACATTTGCTTATGTACCCATTTTGTCTTCAGTGATCGTATCAGCAGGGTGAGCATCTCAGAGTGACAGGTTGTTAGAACAAAGTATTCTTGCTTGAGGGAGGGCTTGAGCAGAGGCCCAAAGTCTATCTACTTCCTCAATGCATTTACTAGGCAATTTTCTCATTCTAAACAGGTTTTACTAATTTAAGTCACCTGCTATAGCACACTCTTGCTCTTACTACGTCCTCATGACAAGTCAGTATGTTATTTCTGTTTTTGTTGTTGTTGTTATTGTTTGTTTGTTTTTTAAACCAATGGAAAAACTTACATTCAGAGAAGTTAAACACTGTGCCCATGGTAACAGAGTTAGTACATGAAATCATCCACATCAAAGACTAAACACCATATCTGGCATATTTTCAATTGTTAAATAAAATATTATTTACTATTTTAAATGGAAAGTGAGGATATAGATGTAAATCTAAGTCCATTCGGGTTTTATTCTGTAGTTTTCCCTCTTTAATATTCCTGTACCTAAATGTTCCTTAATAATTTCTTAGTCAGGATGCTCTTGAGAAGAAAACAAGGAAACTGGTATATGTTTAACAAGAGGAATTAATCTAAAGGAAACAGTTCACACCGTTGTAGCAATTGGAAGTCCCAAGTCCTTCAGTCCAATGTCAAGTTGGAGGCTTCTTCTAATTTATACAGTTGTAGGGGCTGATGAATCCAAAGTCAGCAGGTTAGACAGCAGGCTTCTGACTGCAGCGGTAAACTATTCAAAGGTGAACCGATAAGATGACAGGCTGTTGACAATTCCCTGGATGGCAGACCACTGGCTCAAATCCAGACAACGAGAGGTCAGATGAATAGTCAGATGCAGGGTCCAAACTCAGCAAAAAGCAAGCAAACTTTTCCACAGCAGCCATTAATATGGGAAGTAGGCCATACCCTCAAAGAAACTACTTTTCACTTGACTAGGTTTTCATAGATTGCAGGATGAAGATTATTACATTTTATCTGATCTCATTGCGGTGGATGACTATATCTTAACTGCAAAACTACGGAGACTCTTGGTCCAGCCAAGTTGACATATAACCCAAATTATCACAGTAATCTATCCAGTAATTAGGCTGGTGCATGTTTCACATGCTTTTCATTCATGGCAATGCTCTACATCCAACGACCACCAGGGAGGTTTCAGTAATTGAAGAACTTTGGTCTTGTTGACTCATTGCAGTATGAGAGAGCATACATCATGAGGAATCAACTATTTCAGTTGGACTGGAAAGGATGTATCATAAGATGCGGGCTTCTCAGGTGATCTGGGGAGGAGGTTGAGGAAGTGGGAATCGTCTCTGTGTTGATGACTGTCAGGAAGTCAGGGTAAGTTTATGATTCGGTATATTACTGGATCGTATCTAGAAGAGGAATGTATAGAGTGAAGCCAGAAGGTAATGTGGCCCTGGTGGTGCTGTGAAGATTCAAACCTAGGAAAGCCTATAAGATAGTTAGTTCTACGCTGCCGAAAAGGGTCACTGTGAGTTAGAATCAATTCCACAGTAGCAAATATGGCTCTATTTTAAAGGAGAATTGGAGTCCCTGAGGGGTGCAAATGCATAAGCACTCAGCTGCTAACATAAATGGCTTGAAATCATTTAGAGCCACCTCAGAAGAAAGACCTGGGGTCTGCTTCTGAGAACTCAGCCGCAGTATCCCTTCTGAAGCACAGCTCGACTCTGACACCCGCAGGGTTGCCGTGAGTTGGAATCGATCTGTTCACAAAAGAAGCCATTAATAAAGCAGCAGCAAGCAAGAGGATGTCTGGTGTTTCTGTAACCCTGTTTTTGTCTGTGCTTAAATTTATGATAAGGTCTTTTCCCCCCGTGTGTGTAGGTGTGACCTGTGCGATTATTTATGCCCACCAGGAGAACACAACAGCCTCACTGTGCATGCCAGGCCGGCACCTAACAACACCAAGGAAGCCTAGCTTTTAGTGCCTGGACTGTTCCCAGATCCCAGGGGCTACTTTCCTCTTCCCTGTTGGCATGATCATCACAACTCTATGATTACAGTGTTGTAGTTTGTTTCTCGAGAAACAGAACCAGTGACACTCCTCGATATGTAAAAAAAGAGTTTTGTATCAAGAAGACATTCTAGCCCAGCCCAACATAAGTCCCTGGGTTCTATGGTGGCCGGAGCCTTCCTAACACAAACAGAGCTGCAGGTAGATGATTCAGCAAGGTGAAACAGGATGCCGGACCATCACAGGCCAGTGGGTGCAGAGTCGCATGGATCCAAGGGCAGTGGAAACCTGGCAGGGTGCCGGCAGCTCTCAGGGACCCCATGTGGGCCACCCCTAGAAGACTCCCAGACTCCCAGCAAAGAAGAAGGCAAACGGACAGAGAGGAAGGAAGTTTCTCTCTCATAAAAAGGCCATACCCCCCAGGAGGCATCATCAAGCTGTGACCTAACTGACAGTTTGGACTCTCTCCCTGCAAAAGTGCGCCTTGACATGCAATCTAAATGCCCCATGAAGACCTAGGACTCTCTCCGTTACCCAGGAAGCACATGAGACTCAGGTGACTTAGTAACCTGCCAATGTCATACAGCCAGCGAATGGAAGTTAGGATTACAACCAAGGGAGTGTCGCCTCAGAAACCTTCCCTCTGTGCCATTATAATATTCTGCCTCTCTTGTTGTTCCATGATGAGGAGTCTGCTTAAAGCTCTAGAGGGAGAAACGTACCACTGCATCCACGTCTCCTTCTCCCAGCCCAGACGCTGTTGATTCTCTAGCTTGGGTGGATACACCCAGCTCAAACGCCATCATCCCGCTGTGGCTACGGCCCAGACTGAGCTGCTGGATTGAAGCTAGAGCTCTTGACTGCGACCCCTCACGCTTGCCGTTCTCACACTATCTGGAAACCCGCTTTGTCTGTTTCATTGGACACACTCCACTATCACCTCTCCCTTCCTTCCCTAGTGACCTCCCCACCCTGATAAATGAGGCTTGATTCTGGAGGGGTTGAACGATTGACTGCCCAACCCAGAGTGCCTGTTGTGACATCCTGAAAGAATCTGATTAGGGCCCCCGAGGGTGTTAGGCACTGTCTACAAGCTTGGACGCTGCGTGGTGTAAAGGAAAGAGCTGGCAGAATCTCTATGTTTGCTCAGTAAGTTACAAACCGCTCAGGTTCTTCATCTGTAAAATGAAGGACAATCATGCTCATTTAAGAGTGTTAACAGCAAAATAAGATTGTCATATACATTAAAGACACGCCATAGTGAGGGACCTTCTAGAAATATTAATCTTCCTCTCCTTTTATAAACATATATATAGCCTTAAATCAAGGCGTATACATTAGTGGTTATGCACAGACACTGTTGTTAAGACATCTTTGGTTCAAATCCTGGTCCCATCTAGACTTAGTTGAGTGACCCTGAACAAGTTGCATTTACCAAGCTGGGCTTTTCTCTCTTTGCTCATAAGGCAACAACAACCCCCATGCACTGCAGAATTGTGAGAGTGTAGCTAATTGGCATCTGTGGAAACATGGACTCATGATATGCTCTCAGCCATGCCGATTACCTTCCATTTCCCTTACTCTCACTCAAGTGTTTGAAATTTAAAAGAAGCCAAAGGGAAAGGGTAGTGCCCAACTCAAGACATTAATACAGGAATTGTTGGCTTTAGGGAGCTGGAGGAGAGATGCTCCTGGAGCTCTCGTAACCCTACTGAGGCCAGGCTCTTCAGCGAGGGGCCACTACAGACAGCCAGTGTCTGAAGGGCCCGAAGAGGGTAGGAGTGCACGGGAATCCATGTAATGTCGTGAGAAAGCTCCTAGAGCTGCCATGGAATGCCTGTTTTGGTTTTTAAACTGGTGCTACCATTTGGTGGACTCAAAGTCACTTGACCGTCAACTTCTTTTTAGCCTCAATCGATTTCATGGGGAGAAATTCCTATAAGACAGTGTTTCCACACTTGTTTTTTTTAATTATTATCATAGGACTCCATAGAATATAAAATGAAGTTTTCATCCACCCACTCCCATTTTACAGTTGAGGAAACCTAGGCTTAAGAGAGCTGAGAAACTTGTTCCAAGCTAGTGAGTGCTTGGGCTTGGTGCCTAGGGGGGTCAAATTCAGGAATCTATGATCTTATCCTTCCCCATCCCTGCCATTGAGTCCATTCTGACTCATAGTGAGTCTACACGACAAGGAAACCCCTGTGGGTTTCCAAACCACAATTCTTCTTAGGAGTAGAAAGTCTCATCTTATTCTGGTGGAGTAGCTGGGGGGATTGAACCAATTACCTTGTGTTACAAGCCCAATATGTAATCCACTATATCACCTGGGCTCCTTCTTAATTTCCTAGAAAAGCATAAGTAGTACCTCTATGCTTATCAGAAATCCTGGGAGCGTATTGCTCACTCTCCTCCTCTCAGGATCAGATGGGTTCATGAATGTGAATCTACTTTGTAAGCATTTCAGTGTCTTGCAGAGATGTGTGGCCACCCGACCGTGGTGCTCTAGGAGAATATGAACTCAAAATCTTCAGCATCGATGTTTCAGAGAGGCAGATTTCATTCAAAGTGAAGACAGTCTTTCCAATAATTGAAGAAGCACAGAAGGAGAGCTAGGTTGCCTCCGAGGGAGTAAAAAGAAAATAACCCAGCTGCTAAGAAATCTCTCAAATCAGTTGCTGTCAAGTTGACTATAGTTTCCAACTGCCTCATATATGCAGAGCAGAACTATCTCCCACAGACCTGAATTCCATAGGCTGTGCCCTTTTTTTAACACCCCCCCCAATACTTCTAGGTGAGTTTGAAGTGCCACATTTTTCAGGTTATTAGTCCTGCAATTTAACTTGTTCACCACCCAGTGAATCTCAAGGCAGTGAGCTCCCTCCCCCCACCCTCTTATAAAAAGAAGTACTTACAGACTGCAGAGGCTGCAGTCATCACACGTCAATGAGACCCCTTAGCACAGGGTTCAACTCAGGCTAGGTACTCAGTTCAGTGGGATTACCTTGCTCTTCTCCTCCACTTCGCCTCATGTGAGATGGTCCTTAGCCACTCTTCCACTTTAGAGTCTCTGAACTCTGGTGTGCTTGTGAGCTTGCCAGAGCCCAAGTTGACCTGAACATGGTTTGCCAACTTTATCACAGCCTCTGGGGCAGGGGTGGATGTGCGGGGAAAACATTTTTTTCTGAACTCTGGCTCCAACTCCTTCAACATCTGTGGAAAACAAGGGAGTTGACCACACAGTCCTCTCACAATCAAGCACTCAATTAATGCTTGGCTCCCCAGAGTAACCGTTCTAAAGAAAAATCCTTAAATTCCCCCACCTCTCTCCATCTTTCTGAGAGAGGGAGTTCTGAGGACACCGTGAAGAAAGAGTCTTTTTTGCAGATTGTTGCTTTAATACCCTGAGCCAAAGCATGCGGAATGGGCTACCCAGCATACTCTGGTGGGGCCTCCTTACTGCCTGGACGGAGACAGCAGAAGGGACTGAAGTGAAGGGCCGTGAGTGAGCTCCATGAAAACATTTCCTTTGATGGATGTGCTCAGTTGTCTCGGGAACATGGGGAATGGTGTGTGTGTGTGTCTCTGTGTGTGTGTGTGTAAGACAGAAAGAAAAAAAGAAAGAGATCAAGGGACAGAGTGGGAGGGGAGATTATGGAGTTTTCCACGCCTTGGAGACCTGGATCCCTTTGACTCCAAGGATACATGTGCTCCATCTGCATGCAGCAGGGTCAGCTTCATCACCTAGGAGTCTGTTTGAAAGATAATGCCGACTTATCTAGTATTTGATCACAAGCAATTGGATTTTTCACCAGCCCTTAATCCCAACTCAACTAAATCAACAAACTACAGGAAACCCTGATGTTTTAATGATTACACCTGGGGCTGCTAACCACAAAGTCAGCAGTTTGAAACTACCAGTCATCCCACAGGAGAAAGATGAGGCTTTCTACTCCTATAAAGAGTTACAGCGTCAGAAACTCACAGGGGCAGATGTATCCTAACCCATGAGTTGTAATTAACTCGATGGCAGTGAGTTGGCCTCATATCTTATCTCCTAGCTTTGTCCCATGGAAGTTCAAAGCCTTAGGACACATTCTACAGAAGGCCAAATCCCTCTCATTATGGTTGTGGATTGGAGAAATGGTGGCCACATAACCAGCATGGGAACATTTCATCAGTGAAGACCATTCAGCTGCTGCCATACACCATTATGCTAAGGTCGTCCCAAATCAACAGACACTCCTGTAAGAGTGATGAGCGCACCTTACTGGACATTCAAGTCCAGATCAGGGGGAAGAGGCGCGCACATCCTGGAGAAGGCAATTACACTGCTCTTGGTGGATAAACCTGTGGCAGCAACCTCCCATGCGGGAAAAAGACTTAACTATACATAGCCCAAAAATGATGTCTCACGATTCTTGCTTCCAAGGAAAACTTGTTTTTCTTCCAAGACAGATTTGTTGGTTCTTTGGACAATCTGTGGTAATTTCAAAATTCTTCACCAGCACCATACTTCAAATGCATTGATTCTGCTTCAGTCTTCTTCAATGTGCAACTTTCACATGCACATGAGGCAATGACATACACCATGGCTTGGGTTAGACACGCTTAAGTCCTGAGGCTTACATCCTTGTTTACCATTATTTTAAAGAAGTCTCGTGCAGCAGATTCACCTAATGCAATGTGTCATTTGAGCTCTTTACTGCCACTTCCAGGAGCAATGTAGATCCAAGCAAGATGAAACCCTTGACAACGTTAATCCTTTCTCTGCTTCCCATGATCTTACCCATTGGTCACGTTGTGAGAAACCTAGATTTACTAAATGTTAGTGTGTGCTGGAGGCTCTTCAGGCATCATTTCATGTTACATATTGTCTTCGTTTCTTAGTGTTGCGGTAACCGAAAGAACATTGTACCACCAAACAGAATTTTATTTTCTCACAGTCAAAGAGGATAGGAATCTGAGCTCAGGACAATGGCTCTAGAGAAATGCTTTCTCTGTTGATTCATCAGGGTGATCCTTGTCTCCTCCGTTTCCATTATTCATTTATTTGTGGTGTTCCATCTGTTCCCCATCTGTGCTTCTTTGCCTAATTTACTCTTTCATATCTCTTAAGGGATTGAATTAAAACATACCCTACACCTACCTGGCCTCCTCAACATAATGAAGAAAACCCGACTCCCAAATGGGATCACATCCAAAGGTTAGTATTCCAACAGGAAAGTTATGAGTCAGGTTGTAGCCCATCACCATACTTATTCAATCTTTATGCTGGGAAATAATGTGAGACAATGAACCTGTGTTATGTATATGACACACTCTTGTTTTCTGAAATCAGAGGACTTGAAGCACTTACTGATGGTCAAGAACACAGCCTTCAATAAGGATTACAACTCGAGGTAAACAAAAATCCACACAGCTATACCAGTAGACAACACCAGGAGAAACAGAAAAAAGATGGATGTTTCAAGCACTTTATTTCCTTGGATCCACAATCAATTCCCATAGAAACAGCAGTTAAGAAATCAAACAAGATACACATATTGTATTTATCAAATCTGATCCAAATTAGCTCTTATTAAAATGCAACCGTGTCACATTGAGAATTAAAGTACATCTGACCCAAGCCAGAGTATTTTCAATCACCTCATGGGCATGAGAAAGCTGGACAATAAATAAGACAGAATAAAAAATGCAGCCTTTGGTAATGAACAATGAATACGCTATTTTACCTGCCCAAAGGATGAACAAACCTGTGTTGGAAGAAGTACACCCCCCTTAGAAGAGAAGACGGGTAGATTTCATCTTCTGTACTTTGGACATGTTATCATGAGGAACAGACCACCACAATGCTTGGAAAAGCGAAGGGTTTTAATAACAAAGGAAAACCCTCAGCAAGATGTATTGACAAGTGGCTACCAAAATAGGCCCAACTCAGTAATGATTTGAGGATGGCATAGGACTGGGCAGTATCTCCTTATATTATACATAGAGTCATTATGAGTCAGAATAGATTACAAGACATCTAAAGGCAACAGATGAAGCTTCAGCGGAAGCTTTCCTAAATCTCTGAGGTTGTTTAATCAGACTTTTAAATTTGCAATTATGCATGTTGTTAGGTGCCAGGGTTGCATTCCAGCTGCTAAGGAGCCCGTGTTTAACAGAACAAAGCACTGCCAGTCTGCTCCTTTCTCATAAGTGCTGTTCTGTTCGAGCCCATTGCTGTAGACACTGGATCCATCCATCAGGTTTGAAGTCTGACTCTTTTTTTCTACTGACCCTCCGCTTTACCAAGCATGATGTCCTCTTCCACAGACTAGTTTCTTCTTATACTATGTCCAAAGTACATGGAATGAAATCTTGCCACCCTTAAAGAACATTTTGGTTGTATTTCCTCCAAGATAGAATGGTTTATTCTTCTGCTAGTCCATAATACTTTCGATATTCTTTGTAAACACCATGATTCAAAGGCTTAAATCCATGAGTTTTCCTTATCATCCTTCATCTTTCTCGTGGGGGCGACTGACAGTGTCATGGCTTAAGTCACATGCACCTGAGTCCTCAAAGTGACATCTTTGCTCTTTAATACTTTAAAGAGGTCTTTTATAGCAGATTTGCCCAATGCAGTACATCATTTGATTTCTTTTATTTTTTATAAATCTTTTTATTGGGGCTCAAACAACTCTTATCACAATCCATACATACATCAATTGAGCAAAGCACCCTTACACATTCATTGCACTCATCATTCTCAAAATTCGCTTTCCACTTGGGTTCCTGAAATCAGCTCGGGTTCCTTTTTTCCCCCTCCCTCTCCCTCCCCGCTCCCCCCTTTCCCCTGGTCCCTTAATAGTTTATAAATAATTACTTTATCTTATCTTACACTGCCCGGCGTCTCCCCTAACCCACCTTCCCATTGCCCATCTCCCAGAGAGAAGGTTACACATAGATCTCCAAGATCGGTTCTCCCTTTCTACACCCCCTTCCCTCCCAGTGTCGCCACTCCCACCGCTGGCATTGAGGGGTTCATCCGTCCTAGATTCCCTGTGTTTCCAGATCCCTCCTGCACCGCTGTACATCCTCTGGTATAAGCAGGTCCGCAAGGTAGAATTGGGGTCATGATACTTGGGAGGGGAGGGAGCGTTCAAGAACTAGAGGAAGGTTTTGAGTTTCATTGTTGCTACCCTGAACCCTGAGTGACTCATCTCCTCCCCACTATCCCTCTGCAAGGGATGTCCAGCTGTCTACAGATGGGCATTGGGTCACCATCACGCACTCCCCCTCCCCCTCATTCACGGTGATGTGATTCTCCCGCTCTCACCGCCCCCCTCTTTGTTGTTTGAGACCTGGTCTCCTCTGCCCTTTGGGATCACCCATGTTGGTGTGCTGCTTCCATGTGGGCTTTGTTGCTTCTGGGCTAGATGGCCGCTTGTTTGCTTTCAAGCCTTTAAGTCCCCGGATGCTATATCTCTAAATAGCCGGGCACCATCAGTCTTCTTCACCACACTTGCTTATGCACACCTTCGTCTTCAGCGTTTATGTGAGGAAGGTGATCACACAATGATTGTTTTTGTTCCTTGGTGTCTGCTACCTGGTCCATTCAACACCATGTATTCGCTTAGGCTTTGTGCTTCTCTGTGGGTTTCTTAACGCTGCTCCCATGAATGTTAGTGATTGACCCAAGTTAGACAGTTTCAGCCTTTTCTCCATTCATCATGATACTATTTATTGGCCCAGTTGTAAGGATTTTTGTTGGTTTTTTTTCACATTGAGTTGTAAAGCAAATTCTTTACATTGAGTTGTATTTTTTTATCTTCATCAATGAGTGCTGCTATTTCTCTTTGCTTCTAGCATGCAAAGTTGTATCATCAGTACATCACAGACTGTTGATGAGCCTTTCTCCAATCCTGATTGGCTTATCCAAAATACCCAATACCAGTCTATAACAGCTTACTAATGCATTCCATTTCAATTTTGACTGTGTCCAATTTCCAAGACTCATATTTGGTACATTCCAGATCATATATGTTTACAGTTATTTCTTCTCATTTTGATTCAAACCCCATCAACAAACAAATGTCCTCCAAACTTTGCTCCATCCATAAAATTAAGGGCAACTGCACTTTGAGGGAGACTGTCCCCCAGTTGTATTTTGAGTGACTTCAACTTGAAGGCTCTGTACCAGATGAGGTTCTGCTGCTGTTTAAAGTTTCCTGCGGCTAATTTTTCAGAAGTGGACACTTTCTGGCAAGGTCTCTCCTACTATTTGACCCAGGTCTCTCCCACAAATATTCTGACCCCAGTAAGATCACATATAGTTTGTTCACCATTGTCTCACCAAGTGCAATTCCTAGTCTGGAGACTGCTGAATAAAAATGTATTGGTTGGCTGGCTAGTCTGGATGGATTAATAGGTGGATATAGCTGGGTGGAAGGATAGATATATGGCCGTACAACAATATTCTGATGGCTGGAAGTGTGCAAACACAGATGGAACAACTGCTCTGTTAGCATTCTCTAGAAGGAAGTCTATTAATGGATCAGAGGATGGAGTATACATGTGGCTTTTAACATTTCTTACTTGCAAGAGATTATCAGGGTTTTTCTGGGTTTTTGATTCTAGATTCTTCACTCACTGGCAAGAAAACTTGGCTTCTGAGATAGTTAAAGTTTATTGTGCCAACCTGGCCAATAATAAACACATATGGGATTAACTGAAGAATGGTTCAGTAAGCCTCGCCTTTTGAGTTCTTGGGTCTCTTGCTTTCTGATGGTCAGACGAGGGTGAAGCTGCCTTAGTCAGTTCCCTGCTTCAGCTGGCAAGGCTCACTTCCTGCAGGACATCCCCAAGGAGAAGCCACATGGACCTACCCCAATGCAGCCCTGGGTGCTGGAGCAGCTGTATGGAGACCACTGCCAGCACTGAGATGCTTACACATTCACTGACTCGGCTATCCTCCTGCAGTCGGTGTCATTGTGTGTGTTTTGTGAGATGGAGGAGGACTTTGTGGATTGGTGTTGGACATATGGGTTAATGTTGGACTTGTAGGCTTGGGCAGCAGTGGGTTGGGATGCTTTCTTCATGTGCAATTAATCTTTATATAAAACTCTCTCTTATACACGAGTTTCTGTGGATTTGTTTCTCTAAAGTACCCAGACTAACACAGCTTCCTTAGGTAAATCGGCTGTGCCCTGGGTCCTTTGGCTTCTAGGACACGCCCTTTCCTGGAACAATTTCCCATGGGCTCAGCTGGCACCGAAGACTCACATAAGGCGAGTGTTCGAAATCTCTGAGAGCAGCTCCCTGGGACTCCGAGGGGGCTCTAAGATTGGGCCCTCTGTGGCTCCTTTAAGAAGCTTTACAAGGTTAAGGTTTTCTCTAAAAATAAGCCCACAAGGCTTTTTAAAAGGCTTCTAAAACCATATGTTCACAACAGCCATGTTTTTTTGGAAGGGCTAGCGAGCCTCTAAAAGCTTCAAAAACCACGATTTGGCCTGCCTCCCACAGCGGAGAAAGTTCAATATGTGGTGTGCTTAACAACAGACCCTCTTTAAGTCTTCTGGAATCTGTGCCCGCAACCTTCTGCCATCATCAAGGGCTTCAGGAGGGAGGTCAGCAGTCCCCACATGAGAGAGGTGACCAAGAGGTTAGGTCCTTCCTGCAGTACAAAAGCTCTGCCCCCAAACCCCACAGCCACCACCAGTCAGCTCTAGAAAGTTCCCATCAAGTCTGCCTTTGCTGTTCAACCTCTTTTCTCACAGGTCTTTTCATACTCTGGCACTATGGATTATTTTGTAAATTGTATCTGCATAGTTGCACACAGGACACACACACGCGCGCGCGAGTTAGTGTACCCAAGAAACGTGTCCACCCACATAGAGTGCTATCAGGTGATTGGCAGCAAGTGAGAAAACGGTTACTTGTCAACCTGCTTTCTCCTTTCCTTCCTTGATGCTCTTTCTGTTGGCTCTCCTTCTATTTTTTAATCTCCTTTTATTTTTTAAAAAGGCAAGTACCTATCTGCAGGGGCTTCAAAAATTTCATGGAAATTGTAATTAAGATAATGGAATTTCCCCGGGAACTTTTGAAACTCCCTCATCTATACCACATATTGGACATCTATGTTTCAGGTTGGAACACGTGGACTCTATATTAGATTTCAGCAGAAAGAGTGTCTATATGAATTAGAAATGCATTTCTCGAAACACGTGTCACAATGGAAAGGGGGACTCGGGTGTGACTCACCGGAACCCAGTTTCCTGAGAAGGCAACCCAGTGTTTCCTTCTGTCCGAATAGCGCGCTATGGGACTTCAGGAGAAAGAGTGCTCTCTTGCAGATGAGAGCGTCAGGGAAGGCACTGATATACTTACTTCTTCAGGCCTGTGGGAAAGTGGATTCTTGCTTCCCGAAGGAACTCACTTGAATCTCTTTTCTGTTTAATTGAAGTATTTCCAGATTCTTGAAAGCATCAATTATTTTTCACCACTTGAGACATGAGTGCCCACTAACTCCCTCTCAGAAATGAAGCATCATGAGGAGCAAATGGACCAATTCTCTTTCTGTGACATAACAGGGGCTCACACCAATTGTGTTCAGACATCGCCAAAACATGGAGCTTGGTTCATCCCCAGGAAAGCAGGGAGGTCTGATCTGGCCAATTCAGATGACTGGAAAATCCTTTCCTCATGAGCCACAATGTTTCCCTGGACTTTTTACCCAGTGGCCTTACACTCTCCAGTTCAGAGCAAAATCCAATTGGTTGACGTCCTGTGACCCTAATAGTTTGTCAGACCAGTTGACATGGAATTGACGCTAATTCATGGCGTCTCCTGTGCTTCAGAGTAGAGTGGGGATTAATCATGGCTTCAATGGCTTTGTTTTGTAAGTAGATAACCAGACCTTTCTTCCAAGGTAGTCTCACAACATCCACCTTTCAGTTAACAGTCAAGTGTGGTAAGCATTTGTATGACCACTAGAGGATTTTTAATAGCCTACGAGTATGTGAAGACACTTTACCCATGCTCCTTGATCTCATTGCCAAATATTTATGGTTTTTCATATTAATATAAAGAAATAATTCAATGAGATGATAGAAAATGCACTGGTTCTAGATATAGACTTATGAGGTTTGAATCTTGGCTTCACCACTCATTCATTGCACAACTTGGAGCAAGTCACCACACATCATGGAGTTTCAGTTATTGGAAAACCAGAGATAATATCTGCCACAGAGGATGCTTGCAAAGGTCAATTACACCAACTCACATAAAACGATTTAACAGAATGCCTGGTCTAAAGCAAGCATGGAGAAAATGTTACTTAGTATGAGTGGTGCTTGTTAGGTGTCTGGAGCCTATTTCAGTGCATAGCAACCCCTTATAACAGAGAACTGTTCTACAGGGGCATCTGAGCTGTAGTAGTTGTAGGTGCAAATTATGAGGTCTTTCTCCCGTGGAGACGCAGGGTGAGTTTGAACTGCTGATATTTTGATTAGTAACTGAGCTGCTTAACCATGACACCACCAGGGTCTCTTAGTATGAGGAGTGCCTCTTCAAAATTCTGAGGGATTGAGAACTTCTTCACTGTTTTGAGGCAAAAGAGAATGTGCAGAGAGCTCAATTGCTGCGTCATTGCCTTGAGCAGGTTCCTAGGAGCTGAATCAGTGGCAGAAAAACCAGTCATCAAATCCACTGCCAGCAAGTGGATTCTGACTCATGGCAACTCTGTAGGATAGGGTAGAATGGCCCTAAAAGTTTTAAATCTTTACAGAAGTAACATGGCCACACCTTTCTCCCATAGTTTTATTGGTCAGTTTAAACCAACAACCTTCAGGCTAGTAGCCAAGCATTGAGTAGCTGTACCACCTAAGCTCCTAAATCGTACAGCCAAACCAAACCTTTGAGACAATTCTAACTTAAAGCTGTCTTCTATGATAGAACAGAATTGATCTGTTACGGTTTCCAAGGCTCTGACTAGTTAGAGAAGCAGACAGCCTCATCTTTCTCCCACAGAGTGTCTGGTGGGTTTGAAACAGCGACCTTTCTGTTAGCAGCTCATCACTTAACCCAGTGCGACACAAGAGATCCTGAAACCTACCACAGAGATGGTCAAACTGCAGCGTGCCTCAGCTTTCGCCATATGAAAGGTTATGAACACCGCTTTATGAGACCCACTCTCCAAAGTTTCTGATTTGGGGTGTCCAGGGTGGGGCTTGAGAATTTGCCTTTGGAGGAAGTGGACATGTGAGACTGATATTGCAAGTTCAGGGACCACACTTTGAGAACCACTGATCTGACACAATAGCACCAAGGGAGCAAGACTTTCTCTGAGCATGGTGCACCTGGATTTCATGTGTCTCACCTCACCCAGTGCACGAAGCACGTTTGCAGTGTAACTACATAGCCACTTGTTCTTTAAAGGCGTGAAACAAGCTGTGGAGGCTCAGTAATGTGCCCTTTTTTACACTGTGCATAGCAGAGAGGAGATTGAGACCCAAGTCTGATAGCCTCTCCGTCTGTACGCTTCAGACCCCCTTAACACATGAGCAAACCGAGGCACAGTCAGGGCACATCTTGCTGAGGTCCCAGATGTAAGTGGCAGTTGCATGAGTGAGTATTTAATCCAGGTCTGTCTGGCCTCAATGTCCAGGCCCTTAACGGACGCTCTGTGAGACTTGGGCGGCATTGAAGGTGTTTTCCGACCCTGCTTGGAGCCTGGCACTTCTATGCTGGTGCATGACTTTTAACTTTCCCTTTCCTTTTTGCTTCACTTCTCTAGGTAATTGCCTCCTTTCTCCAGCCCTGGATGGGGGCAGACATGCTCTTCCTGGGGATCAGATGACCAAAGAAGGGGAACAGCTCAGAACAGGCAGGTCTTCAGTTTTCCTCATCTGGTGTTTCCTTCAGTGCCTGGAAAGAAACGTGGCTCTGCACACTTTAAATTGGACCATCAATTATGTGTGCCTTGAATATGCAGAGCTCATTAGGGCTGGGTTGGCCACAGTTGAGCACCTGGGCTAAGCAAAGTAAACTGGCCTCAGCTATTTCAATTCATGCCGCCCCTCCGGAGCACAGCCCAGACTGGGGCTGCCAGGCCCTAATGCGACCAATTATTTCTGTCCTCAGTTACTAGGTCATAAATCCTGCCCTGGCCTCAAGTTCCAGGTTTCTTATGGAATAGGACTGGGCTTTAGGAATGACTCTACCTTCTCACTGTGGGGTGTGCGTCGTGGTTAGGTCTCTGAACTTGAAGCCTGAGTGCTGCTAGGACCTCATTATGGCCCTGTCAAGACGCAGCTGTGTGTGACCCCCACACTTCCATCCTGCTCCTCTGCTTGCATTGGGTCTAAGGCCTCCTGAGTGACATCATGTTGTTGTCGTCGTTGTTGAGCAAAGAGGTTCGCCATCTGTGTGAGTCTGGGTAGAATAGAGAAACAAATTCATAGACACTCATATGTATTAGGAAGAGGTTTACATACAAGAGTAATTAAATATTGAGAAAACATCCCAACCCGGTCCAGTCCAAGCCCTTAAGTCCGATATTAGCACATAGGTCTGATACCAATCTATAAACTCTTCTTCAGACTCACAAATCACATGCAATGATGTTCAGTGCAGGATTATCATAGGCCAGTGGGTAGAAAGTCTTTGGATCCAGTGGCGTTGTAAGTATCTCAGTCAGCGCAGGCAGGGGTCTCCACGTGGCTTCTCTAGGTCCAGGGTTCTGGCTATATCAGGGTAGGTCCATGTGGCTTCTCCTCAGAGATGGCTCGAAGGGAGTGAGTCTTGAGTCTTATCAGTAGAAGGCATCCAAGAGAGTCAGCAGAGGGAGTCTCCCACCTCCAAGGAGGAAATTCTGGAAATCCCAGAATTCTCAGAAGAAGGCCATGCCTACACAAAGGCTTCGTTTGGTTATATCTTGATTGACAGGCCAAACTCCACCCCTTCACTCGTAATCCTCTCAAATTGACACCAGATGATGTAACTACCACGCCATCTATACAGGGGTGCTGAAGCCTCCGGTCTGGTTTCCTAAAGGAGAGCATAAAATGAACCCTAGGCTCTTTCCGACTCTGGGACCTTTACATTCACGGTTCCATGTTGTCTTCAGGTCCGAGTGCTGCTGTAACAGAAATATCACAGTGGGCAGCTTTAAAGAACAGAAACTATCTTCTCGCCGTTCTGGAGACTAAAAGTCCAAAGCAGGGTCTCAGCCGCACTGGTTGTTTCTTTGTCACTTGTATGAAGTTGAGGGAGGTGATTGCAACTCATAGTGACCATAGAGGATGGAGGAGAATTGCCATATTCTTTAGGAAAGCATATTGCCAGGCCTTTCTGCCATGGAGAGTAGCTGGCGGGTTTAAACTAGCAGCAGCTTCAGCGGAGTGCTTACCTAGTCTACCACCAGGACTCCTATGTTAACCTTTAGTAGCTGGAAAGCCTTGAGATTCCTAGGGGTGTACATTCATTTGCCTCTATTGTCATCAGATAATGCCTGTCTTCCCTTTGTCTGTGTGTCTCCATTGGTTACTCAGGGGTGATTAGATTTACGATCCTCTCTATACTGATATGACTTCAACTGGCTGATTGGTTATATTAACTTATAGAAAGAAGATCAGATCAGAACAGATTACAGGTGTAGGGATTATGATGCCAGCACATTTTGGGGAGGGTCCCATCCAACCCATAGCTCCTGTCCAGGATGCCCTTCCTCCATCTTTTGCATGCCCGAATTACTTTCATTCTTTGGCTGTTAACTCCTCAGACCTCAACTCCTCAAAAAAAAAAAAACATAATAAAAAATAAATGAACAACCAAAAAAAAGAAATTTCCCCACCACACTGACTATAATTCCTCTTTCCCTGTTCTTCTCCCCAGTTAAACACGAATTTCTGAAACCTCTTATTTTATCCTCTCCTCAGCTTGAAACATAATCTACACCTACCTGGTTAGTTGCTTGATGGTCAGTCAGTAAGCTGGCTTTGTGAGTCTTTCTCAATGAAAAGTCGCTTCCCTTTCAGCAAATCCCACTGTTCTTGGGTTTGCAAGACCTGCTCTGTGAAAGCATGCCCTGCCACTGCTTTCAAACAGAAGAGCCAAAACAATGTGCAGAAGCAAGCTGGTGCTGAGGGTGACCTTTAATTTTAAATGTTTGCACTCATTAACCTAGCTTTATTGTTTCGATTGATAGTCAAGACATGTTATACATTTGTCCTATTGTTCAAAAACAAAGACAAGCCCCCAAGAGGGAAGACTAAGTGGAAAAGAATATGCTGGCCTCTAAGGAACTCTAGTCTAAGGGAAGAGGTACACAAAGTAGCAAGCAATTACAGGGCAAGTTGGTAAGGTTGCTGATCCAAGGAAGGTGCTACTTAAAAATTTAGAAAGTGAAGAAGGGCAGAAAAAAACATGAGCAAAGGGAGTCATTTTTGGTTAGATGCTCTTGTGTCAATTCTTATTCACAGCAACCCTATGTAACCAAATAAATTGTCCCGGGGCGTCTCCAAGGCTCCACTCTTTACAAGAGTAGAGGATCCAGGTCTTTGCCCCACAGAGTCACTCATGACGCACAATAACCTTTGATTAGCAACCAGGTGTTTAACTTATTCACCACCAAAGCTCCGGAGCAAAGGGAGAGAAATTATTTAAAAAATGTCTAGTAGCTGGGTGTAAGGAAAGTGCATATAGAGAGAAATGGAAAGGAAGAGATTGTCAGGATCCAGTTCACAGTACCCACTGTCCTCTGTCTCATGTGGGGATATGGCTGTGAAGTGGCAGTGAATTATTTAATGTGGCTCTTTTAGCCAAAGTCTAACTCCCACGGCCTTTACCTGGATGGGTCTGGTAAGAAGATGAGAGGAAGATACTGATAGGAATCACCTCTGAGTAATTGTGAACAGGATACCCCGGAGTGCCGTCTTGCTGGGTATGAAATGAGCCCCCTGAGAAGCAGGAGGTGGGATCTGGTTACCAGCAAGAGCCAGGAGGGGAGTGGGATCTCTGTGCAGTGACCCTTCTGGATCCATCTGACAGCTACAACATCAGAAAAGCAGCAGCAGAATCACGAGCCAGAGCAGAACAGAACGATGGACTGCCCAACCCAATGAGCAAATAAAGCAAATAAAAAAGAATGCTTTTGTGCAGGTGGCTGGCTTTCGAAGTTATTTGCCTCTGGACACTTAATTGGGGAAGTTGGGCTTGCTGGGCGATGCAAGTGGAGCTGAGGCTTTTTATAGAGAGTACATTTGACCACTTAATGCAGGGCTCTGGGTTAGCTGACCCCACAGAGCTCGAGCTGAATGGCATAGGTCGGAGGCTTATAACTGAATGATATGTTTCTTTGGGCATTAATTAGCAGCCATGAGAGAACTTTGAAACATGTTCTGATAACTCAACCCTGAGATTTCACACTGGTATTACAACTTAACTTCCCTAATTAAGCCTTTAAGCATGATTTAGGCTGGGGGAGGGGGATCTGTGAGTTTTGCATAGCCCTTGCAAATGATCATAGACCCAAGATGAGGCTTTCTACTCCAGTTGAGAGTTACAGTTCCAGAAACCCACAGGGGCAGTTCTACCCTGTCCTGTAGAATTGCCATGAGTCAGAATCAACTCAATGGCCATGAGTTATTTATGTATTTTTTAATTAAGATATCACACTGGTCTTAGAGTAAATGTTGACATTTAGTCTCATGTAGATGGACCACACATATGAGAAACATCTTTTATTTAGTCTGCCATTCTGCTATTTCATTAAAAGGTGAGATCTGGGATTAGTTTTAGTTCAAGGTTTAAAGAAAGCATAATAGTCGCAGGCAGTTTTCTTGTCTCAACTAGTCCAGTAAATCTGTGCTTCTAAGAACTTGAGTTCTGTTCCGGCCCGCATCCGAGGTCCATCTATTATCCTTGATCCAAATGGCCAGTAGTAGGAGCCAGTATCACCTAGCTCTTCTGGTCTCAAGATAGTTGCGGCTGTGGCTCATGTAAGTTACTTGCTCTATAGACTCACTTAGTCTCTGATACTTTGATTTCCTTCTTACACATTTGCTCTTGACGAGTAGAGACCAAAACCTGTATCTTCAATACCAGCTTACAAACTTTTAGGATCCTAGGCATGATTCACTTCACAAAGAAGCAGAACAGGAACACTGTGATCTCTATTTTGACAAATGACTGAGTTATCTCATGGGATGATGGCCCTAAGATTGCAAACGTATAAAATCAATCTCACAAGACGTGCATCCCTTTTTAAGGAATGGAATTTCTACATAGGGAACTTTCGTAGACTTTGTCCCTATATGCCAATTCATTTATCTCTTTTTGTTATAATAAAGTTATATAATAAATATAGCTTTTTTCTGTGAATTATAAGCCTTATGCTAGAAAATTATTGAACCCAGGGTAGTATGGGAGTCAGCAGGTCAGGAGTGAGGGGATTTTGGAACCCCTGGAGCTTAAGTAAGAAGGTAGAGGCAAGCCCCAAATTGGGAGGAAGCAGATCAGGAGTGAGGGTGGTATGTGGACTCCAAATTTGTCGCTGGAATCTGAGTCCTTGGGCAGATGGGACAGCCTGGAAGACTCTGTTCTAGGACTTGTGAACTCTGATCTAGCGCTGGTGGTTATGGCCAGAGGAAAAAGTGCTACATGTACAACTGGCGTCCAAACAAAGGTGAAACAGGCCGTCCGAACTGATCGTAAATTGATGTGGGTTGATCAGTGTATATGGTGTCAGAGAAGTGGAACTCTATTTTCTCCAATAATTCCATAATTAGCTACCATTAGAATTGGGAAGGTATTAATATCTGACAAAGGAAAGTTAGAGTTATTATTTATAATTTCCTTAACATCATATTATTACAGCTAGAAACAGATAGGTTGCTGACTACCTCAACTTATTAGTTTTACCAACACATTTTTTAAATGAAAGAAAAAGTTTAAAAGGATCCTTAGGTAAGGAATACATCTTATTGGTTAAGAGTGCAGGATTTAGAGTCAAATAGATACCTACTATGTGACCTTAGATAATTAAGCTAATCTCTCTGAGCTTCAGCTTTCTTTTCTATAAACATTCATGAGTTATTATGATGATTGAATGATGTATATTTCAGTGATTTATGGATGCCTATGAAACAATTTCAAATTTTAGTGGCTTACACGGGTATTTTTAAATGTAGCTTTCAGAATTCTGCGTGAAAGTTCTTACTTACAATCTATCATTTAGTTACATTTATAACTGGAGACACGTTAGAGCTAATCAGGCTGCACATCACAATGGGACACTAGTGAAGCTGGTCATTTTTATCAGCTAGGGATCTATCTAGACCTGTCAGTTGGAGCACATATACCTGACCTATCCACATAGAATGGCTTTCTCATGACACTCAGACTATGTTCAAACAGGGAGCCCCCAAAGGCCAGTGTTACATATGACTCAGCCATAACCTGTGAAGCTTTCAGGCTTGCTTTGGTGGTTCATTACCACCAATTATTTTTGCTGCATTCTATTGGTCAAGCAAGTGTGAAGACAACCTAAATTCAAGCGAAGATTCATGCGGACTTCACCTCTTGATGTGAGAATGCTATGGATGCACAGAGGGGAACATGATGGAGGCTAGCCGTCCATGGAGATAAACATCCTCTTAGAGCAGTGGGTTCAGTCAGCACTGGGCTGCTAACTGCAGGGTGGCAGTTTCAACCCCACCAGCCACTTCATGAGAGGAAGATGAGGCTGCCTGCTCCTATGCGGGTCTATGTGATCTCAACCTCAAAGAAGTTCTAGGAGTTACCATCAACTGCCTGCTAAGAACGTTTGGGTTTGGTTTTGAGTCTTTGGAGACAAAACCACAAAGTGCATGACATTCAATGAACATCACTTCTCTCCTCATTTTCATTTTGATCTATTATTTATAAAAATAGATATTTTAACATACACTTGTAGAAAATCAGAGCTGAGCACAGTGGGCTTTAAGAATAATCTCAGAGATTTTCCTCTTATTGGGTGTCAGATGGGACACTGACACCCAGAGGAGGGAACTGTTGAACTCATGATCTCTGATCCTACACTGCATCCCCAGGGCCTCCACATAATAGGTCCTTAGTATGAATTTTCTCCAGAAAAAAGGAAGAAAACCAAATGGCCCTCCACATTGGCTTACTGTTCTAAAGTGTTTCCACAGAGACCCTGAAAGGCAAAGTGGGGTAGTGGAAAGTTCCTACATTTTGCAATGAATAGATCTGTGTTAGACTCATTCTACTTACTCACTTGATGCTTTCAGGCAAATTGTTTAACTTCTCTGAGCCCCAATTCCCTGACCTCTAAAGAAACCTTAATAAAGCAAAGTTTACCAGGACACAGTTGAGTGTTGAGGTAATTTATGTAAATAACCTGATGCAAACCAGGTGCTCAGTATTGGGTTACCAATTTTTGCTTCTTGCTAAACTCCATGAACATTTCATGTGTAGTGGACATTTTAGTTCCAGTTTACAGACTGGGAAACTGAGCCTCAAAGATAGTGAGTGGTTTGCTTAATTGATAAAACCAGCAGTTCTGAGGGTTGGAAATCAGCTTTAAATGGTCGGGGGACAAAACATCACTCCCACCCTCACTGCCCATACACGCATCCTTCATGCTCTATTCGGAAAAGCATGGCAGGAAATCTTGGGTTGCAAAAATTTGCTAAACTAGAGACTATAAATTTTTTTAATGAGGATACCTACAATTATCATAGGTTGTCCAATAATCTAGCACTTTTTATGGAACTTGAGAACCTTTAAAATGTTCGTGTTTCTATAGTCTTAAATACATATCCTGTAGGAAAAGTGGAGTATCATTACTATTATATAGACATGCTTCAAGTCATCTTCACCTCCAGCAAGCAAGGTTTGGTCATCTGCATACTCCAGGTTGTCAATCAATCTTTCTCCTATCCTGAACCCACATTCTTCAGACAGTTGATCAGAGTACTGTGTCAGCACACAGATTGAACATGCATGTTTAAAGGATAAAATCCTGGCATACATCTTTCCTGACCTAAAACACACAGCATTCCTTTGTCCGGTTTCCACGGGTTCTACATGAGCACAATCAGGTGTGCCCCAATCCTCGTTCATCACCATGTTATCCACGTTTTTGCTACTATATGCCTTCAGCTTGGTTCCCATCCATAGTGGCCCTGTGTACAACACTAAGAAAATGCTGCCTGCTCCTGCACCGCCTCATCATTGCCATGAGTGAGCTCGTCATTGCAGCCATTGTCAATTCATGTTGTTGAAACCCCTCCTCCTATTTTTTGACCTCCTACGTTACCAAGCTGGGTGTGCTATCACAGGCAGTAGTCTCACCTGATAAAATGCCCCACGTTTGTGAAACAAAGTCTGGCCAACCTTGCTTCTAACGAACATTTGGCTGTATTTCTTCCCAGGCAGATCTATTTGTTCTTCTGGAAGTCCCTGGTACTTTCTGTTTCTTCGCCAGTGACAGAATCCAAATGCACCTCTTCTCCTTTGGCCTTCTTTATTCCACGTCCAGTTTTCACATGTACACGAGGTGATGGACAATACCAGAGCCTGGGTCAGGCCTGCCTTACTCCCCAAAGAGACACTCCCGCTTGGCAACACTTTGCCCAATGTAAAGCACTATCTAATTTCTTTTTTCCCTTTCGTTTTAAAAGTCATTTTATTGCAGGTTCGTACAGCTCTTATCAGAATCCATACACCCATGCATTGTGCCAAGCACATTTGCACATATGTTACCATCATCATTTTCAAAACATTTTCTTTTTATTTGAGTCCTTGATATCAGCTCCTCATTTTTTCCCTCCCTCCCTCATGAACCCTTGATAATTTATAGATTATTATTATTTTTTCATCTTTTCTCTTGTCCATCCACCTGGGAGGGGATTTTATGTAGATCATTGTGATCGGTTCCCCATTTGTCCCCCCCACCACCACCACCTTCCCCTTCCCCTCCTGGTATTGTTACTCTCATTATTGGTCCTGAGGGGTTTATTTGTCCTGGATTTCTGATGTTTTCAGCTCTTATCTGTACACATGTACATGCTCTGGTCTAGCTGGATTTGTAAGGTAGAAGTGGGATCATGATAGTGGGGCGGGGGGAGGTGGAGGGGAAGGAAGCATTAAAGAGCTAGAGGAAAGTTGTATGTTTCATTGGTGCTATACTGCACCCTGACTTACTTGTCTCTTCTTTGTGACCCTTCTGTAAGGGGATGTCCAACTGTCTACAGATGGGCTTTGGGTCTCCACTTCACACTCCTCCTCATTCACATTGATATGATATTTTGTGCTGGGTCTTTGATACCTGATGCCTAATCCTAGTGACACCTCATGATCACACAGGCTGGTGTGCTTCGTCCATGTGGGCTTGGTTGCTTCTCAGCTTGATGATCTCTTATCTTCAAGCCTTTAAGACCCCAGATGCTATATCTGTTGCATTGTTTAATATCTTGACTGATACATCCATGAGCATTTATTGTGGATACAAGCAGCATGAAATCCTTGAAAATTTCATTTTTCTCCTTTTATCTGATGTTCTCTCTTGGACCAGTTATCAGGACTTTAATTTTCTTTATGCTGCATTGTAATCTAAAAGACTGTAGACCTTGATTTTCATCAGCAAGTGCTTCAAGTACTCTTCATTTTCAGCAAGCAAAATTGGGTCATATGCATATTTCACTGCCTGTTATTAAGTCTTCCTCCAATCCTGATGCTGTGTTCTTCATATAGTCCTGCTTCTCATATTATTTTCTCAGTATATATATATTAAATATGTATGGAGAAAGTACACAGCCCTCATGCATAGCTTACCTGATTTTAAACCATGCAGTTTTCCCTTTGTCTGTTGAAACCACTGTCTCCTGGCTATGAGTAAGCACAATGAAGTGTTTGGTAATTACCATTCTTAATGTTATTCATAGTTCTTTATGATTCACACATTCAATGCTTTTGCATAATTTTCTATGGAGTTTTTTTTTGGGGGGGAGGTTTGTCGAAATCCATCTAATGTTGGCGATGGTATCCTTCATGCCACATCCTCTTCTGAATCAAGCTTGACTTTCCAGAACGTCTCTACTGATGGATGGCTATAACCATTTTGAATCATCTTCTTCAAAAATGTACTTGCATTCAATAGAAATGATATGATTAAATAAATTCCGCACTCTGTTGGTTGACCTTTCTCTAGAAACAGCACACATATGAATCTCTTGCAGTCAATTAACAAGATAGCTGTCTTCCAAATTTCTTGGCATAAATTAGCTTCCAGTGCAACCCCAGTTTGTTCAAACATTTCTATCGGTATTCCATCAGTCCCTGGAGCTTTGTTCTCACTGTGCCTTCAGTGAAGCCTGAACTTCTTCCTTCACTGCCATTGGTTCTGGATCAAATGCTAGTTCTTGACATTGTTAAGTGCTGACCAGTTCTTTTTGGTACAGTGATTATGCGTTCCTTCCATCTTTTGAGTTTTTCTGTATTTTCCAATATTTTCCATATAGAATCCTTCAATAGTACAACACAAAGGCTTGAAACTTTCTGTGTACATTCAGCTTGAGATATGCTGAGTGTATACTTCATTGGTTTTTTACTTTTCTAACTTCAGGTCTTTGTACATTTTGTCATAATATTTTACTTTGCCTTCTTAAGATGCCTTTTGAAATTTTCAGCTCAGTTCTTTCATTTCGTCATGTCGTTTATTTGCTTTGGCTATCGAGGTTCAAGGGTATGTTCCAGAGGTCTTGTAACATTCACTGTGGTCTTCCTTTTCTTTGTCTCTCTCACGGCTCTCTTCATGTATGATGTTCTTGATGTAATGCAGTCTCTTCATGTATGATGTTCTTGATGTAATGCAGTCTCTTCATGTATGATGTTCTTGATGTAATGCAGTCTCTTCATGTATGATGTTCTTGATGTAATGCAGAGCCCATCAAATCTTCCTGCCGTATAGATCAAGTGGTTAAAACTGTTCTTGAGGTGGTGCTGTCATTCAGGTGGGATATACTCAAGGTTATATTTTGTCTCTCATGAAATTGTTTTAATTTTCTTCAACTTAAACCTGAACTTACACATGAACGATTGACAATCTGTTCAATAATCGGCCCCTGGCCTCATTTTTCTTCTTTTTTTTTTTTTTGCTGCAAATATTGAGTTTCTAGATTGTTCTTTTCCCACATGTAGTCAATCTGATTCATGTTATTACATCTGGTGAGGTTCATCTGGTGAGGTTCATCTGGTGAGGTTCATGTGGTGAGGTTCATCTGGTGAGGTTCATGTGGTGAGGTTCATCTGGTGAGGTTCATGTGGTGAGGTTCATCTGGTGAGGTTCATCTGGTGAGGTTCATCTGGTGAGGTTCATCTGGTGAGGTTCATCTGGTGAGGTTCATGTGTGCAGAACTCATATGTTGTACCCAAAGGTATTTACAGTGAAGAAGTCATTGGATTTGTGAAATTCTGCCATGACATCTAGAGCACTGTTTGTATCACCAAGGCCATGGTTTTGAATTGCTGTTCTTTCTGCTTTGCTTTTAACTTTTGCTTTCCAATAACTAATCATTATTGATGCATTTTGATTGCCTATTTGATCAATTTCCCATAACTGTAGTGTACTGAACTTTGAGAAGGCAGCTCCCCCAGGGTTGTATTTTGAGTGTTTTTCAACTTGAGGGGCCCATCTTCTGACACTCTATCTGACAGGGCTTCACTGTTATTCATCTATTTCTGGGGACCAGTCCCTCAGGAGTGCACGGCCTATTCTTTCCTCATATTCTGTCTGTAATGTGGAAACTTTGCCGACACGGAATCTCCTTGCATGATTCTGCTGGTACTTGAAATACCAGTGACAGAGCTTATAGCATTGCAAGAACATACAAGTCATCACAGTACAACGAATAGATTATTGGTTGTTATCCATAATGTATTATATGTCACACTGTTAATTTATTCTGTATAATAAAGACAACACAGATAAACATCCTTCTTCTACTTTCTTCTTCTGGCCAAGATCAATCTGACATCAGCGATATAATCTTTCATTTCTCATCCTCTTCTAAATTGTACTTCATTTTTGACAATCCCCTCCCTGCCAATGTACTGCTGCAACAGTTTTTCAATTATCTCCAGCAAAATTTTACTTATGGGTGATATTAATGATATTGTGTGATAATTTCTATATTTTTGGTCACTTTTCTTTGGAATGTGAACAAATATGGATATCTTCTGGTCAATTGATCAGATAGCTGTTGGATTTGATGTTCTGTCAGTTCCTGGAGCCATGTTTTTTAGAAAATGCCTTTAGTGTGGATTGGACTTCTTCTTTTAGTACGATTATTGGATGATATAAAAGCTCCTGAAATGGTTGAACTAAACCGATTCTTTTTTGCTTAGTGACTCCATATATTCCTTCCAACTTCTTTTTTAAAAAAGAAATGTATCGGCATATATTTCCCATATCATACAATTCAATAGTTCAATTGTGTCAAAGAATATTCATAATCAATTTTAGAACATTTACTTCTTTCTTGAACTCACTGTCATCAGCTCCCCTTTCCCCCAACCTCTTCCACCACCAAGAAAAACTATCTATGTAGTCACTGTCTCTATAATTCTACCCATCCTGGATTTCATACACAAAACAACATAGAAACAAAATGCAGAAAATCAAAACGAACAAAAATACATGATAGCCTGCCTGAGAGCAAGGCTAATCCCATTCCTGGTCTATGGTCAGAGGGCCTTTGCTGGGGATGTAATCCACATGTGGACCTGGGAATGAATTTGGGGCTCCAATTGTCCTCAATGTGGTCACAATTCAAGCTCGGATACCATTCCTCCTTTAGAGTTTGGATTTTATAATTCACAATCCTTGGATTACACAGCCTGGTTTGCTTCTTCAGTGTAGGCCCAGCAGGTGCCCCCTCACTCTGATGGCTGTGTGTTCAAAGACAAACCTTAGACCCATGATGCTTTTTTATTCCTCTCCCACCCCATTAGCCAGGCACTCACTACTTTCTTTGGCACACTCTCCACCCATATCTTCAGTGCTCTCTTTATGACAGTGACTATCAAATATCATGATCATTTTATATTATTTTCAGAGATAAAAGGTAGTTCTACTGATAATGTTAAAAACTTAGCTCCTTTCCATCTTCTTTTGATGATTCCTGGGTCATTCAGTATTTTGCTTACACAATTCTTCAGTGTAGATTTGAAATTTTTCCTCAGTTATTTCAGTTTGAAAAACACTAAATGTGTTCTTCCCTTTTGGTTTTTTTATTCCAGATCTTGGTATATTTCACTATAATATTTTACCCCATCTTGTTATGCTACCCTTTGACATTTTTTGTTCAGCAACTACTGATGAAACACTGATTGTGATAAAATATTACAATTTTCAGTATGGATTATACCACAACATAAGGAAAATTAAAATCCTCATTAGTGGACTCATAAACAACATCATGATAAACAGAGAAAATATTGACATCAAAGATTTCATTTTACTTGGATCAATAATGTATACCCATAGAAGCAGCAGTCAACAATCAAACAACCTTACATTGGGCAAGTCAGCTTCAAAATACCTCTTTAAAATGTTAAAGGGCAATGCTATCACATCACTTTCAGGACCAAGGAGTGCCAGACACAGGCTGTCATGTTTTCAAGTGCCTCATACGCATGCAAAAGACGGATAATGAATAAAGAAGACCAAAGAATCGGTGGCTTAGAATGGTTGTATTGAAGAATATTGCATATATTATTTAGTGCCAGGAGAACGAACAACCCTGACTTGGCAGAAGCACAGCTAGAATATTTACAACCAAGGACGGTGAGTTTTGGGAGAGGGGGGGCTGTCATGGAAGGGGCCAAACTCTGGAGAAAGCCATCATGCTTGGTAAAGGAGATAGGCGACAAGCCTCGACAAGATGGAATGACACAGTGGCAACAAAGATGCGCTCAAACATAGCAAGGTTGTGAGGATTGTGCCCATGGGGTTGCCACAAATCAGCATAGACATGACAACACCTAATCACAACTTCATATAGGTGAGAAAATCAAACATACTTGATGCAAATTGACAATGGCTTCCCTTCATATTCTAGGGAGAGTAATATGCCAATAATAGCACTTGACATTGGATGAATAGAGAAAGAAAAATTAGAAGAACAACCCAAGATTATGAGAACAATTCTTCACACTCATTAAACTATGCCATAATCACCTCTTAAAGGCCAACTGTGAGCCTTGTCAAATACCTGACATCCCTTGGAGGACACTATAAATTATGGATAATTATAACAAGAGTGAGACAGAAGACACGAGGAAATGAAAGGAAACCAGTTATCAAAATGACAGATCTAGAGTGGCTCCCAAAGGGTTCCCCCTTACCTGATTTACCCCTGTCCCTCACCCACCGACCCAGCACACTGCCACCTCTTTTAATTGCTGATCTTAGTATGCACTTAGCGTTGGGGTACTTCTTAATTCAGTGCAGGGCAGTTATTGGAAAGAGGGCTATATCCATCAGTGTGTGGCACAGGTTTTAGAAAGATTATCTGGGGGGAAAAGTATTCTATATCCCATGAAAGAGTGACTGAAGATAAAAAAAAAATTTATTTTGATTGTTTTTCAGGGATTGCTTTTTAACTATTACCTCCCTCCACCACTAGCAGGAAGTATCCTTTGGGAATCTCTACACAAACCAACACCTCCATTTCAACATATTTCCATTTTCAAAAGGTACTGAAATATGAAAACATTCTGACTCATAGAGCTCTCTGAACTGTTTAGAGGATATATGCACACTGGAATCAGGCAGATGGAAGAACCTGGTCTAAGGACCACCTCTGTCCACTTCCAATCAACATTTGCATGGAATCAAGTCTCCGAGCTCTCTGTTAACAGCTGAGCATGTTAACTGTTGGCACCATTCAGGAACACCACCTGGTTTATAATTAGTATGTAACAAATTAATTATATATTAAAATTACTTTTATCATTGCTATTACTCTAAGACAAGTTGGCTTTCAAGAGAGTAAAGTAGTATCATCCCTGAGTTCCACTGCCCTTTAAGTGGAAGTCGGTCTCAGCAACGCAGTGTTCTGAATGACTACATTATTTCCAAGGGTTACAGCAATACCCTAAAGAGAATGTGTCCTTGTGCCTTCATTCTCCAGTGCTGCTCTAACAGAAATATCACAATTCACTGCCAATTCTGACTCATGGAGATCCTATAGGACAGGGTAGATGGCCTCCTATGGATTTCTGAGATGGCAATTCTTTATAGATGTAGAAAGTCTCATCTGTCTCACTCTGCATGACAGCAAGACTATTCACAGATGACAAGTGGGTAGTTTTAACAAACAGAAAGTTATTTTCCATTTGAATTCAGGATTCTAGCTCTAAGAGAAATCCTTCTCTCTCTGTTGATGCTAGAGGAAGTCCCTTGTCTCATTTTGGCTTCTGTTTATGTAAAATCTTTAGGTGGCTTGGCATTGTTCTTCTCTCACCTCTCCTTCCTAAGTTGCACATTTCAGCCCTTTTATATCACAAAAGTGATGAAGTCAAGACACACTCTATTCTTCTTCCCAAGAAGATAAAGTAAAGTATTCTAAAGAAATGTGCCAACACATAGTCAGAAAACCAGAAGGGAAGAACATATTTGACATTTCTCAAGCTGGAAGAACTTAAGAGAAACTTCAAGCCTTGAGATGAACTATTCAGGGATGCTGTGGCGGGAATAATGGGCGCCACAGGGAGACCCAAGAGAAGTTCAAAGGGATTCGCAGAGAAAATGGACTAAGCAGACTTGGTCGATCTTCAACTGTTTCAGAAAGTCCCATACGATCAATAACCCAGAGTAATGAAGGAAGGAGTCTAAGCTGTGCTGAAAGCATTTTCTAAAAATAAAATTCCAGGAATTGATGGTTCAACAGATGCTTGGAGAGCTGAAAGAATTCACTTAACTGTCTATACCAAGAAACTAGGAAGGCACATTCTTGGCTTCCTCTCTGGGAAAGGTCAATATTTGTGCCCGTTCCAAAGAAAGATCATCCAACAGTGCATGGAAATTACCAAACAATATCATTAATATCACACACAGTATAATGTTGCTGGTGGTAGTTTGAAAACATTCGGAGAGTACATCAAAAGAGAACTACTAGGAATTCAAGCTAGATTCAGAAGAGAACATGAAATAAAGGATATTTCTGCTGATGCCAGATGGCTGAAAACAGAGATCCCCAGAAAGTTGTTCATCTTTGCTTTTTTTTACTATGCAAAGTTATTTGTGTGGTCAATAGAAAATTATAGTTAAAAACAAAAGAATAGGAATTTAAAAACACTTAATTGTGTTCACCAGGAAGCTACATATAAATCTGAAGGAAGTTGTTCAAACAGAACAAGGTAATATTACATGGCTCAACATCAGGAATGGTATGTATCTTTGCACCATATTTATATAATCCGTATGCTGAGCAAATAATCAGAGAAACTGGACTATATGAAGAAAAACCCAGCTTACGATTAGAGGAAGATTCATGAACAACTTTTCATATAAAAAGGCACAACCTTGCTTGTTGAAAGTGAAGGGGGCACGCAGCACTAACTGATGAAGATGCATAAACAACAATCTTCAGCATGGGTTACACATCTAGGTGAAAAGCAAAGCAAAACAAAAAAACTCTTCACAATTTCACCAGCAAAGTGCATTGTGATACATGGAGAGAAATTGGAGTTAAGTATTTCATATTACGTGGATCCACAGTCAATGCTCATGGAACTGGTAGTAAAGAAATCAAGCAATGTGGGATTTCTGGCAAGATGATGAACTAGACAGATGTTCCAGAACAAAGACTCAATGAAATAGATGTGGAACACTGAGCTGCAGAGGTAAGAAAGTAGACATTGAATATACACTAGAAGAAGCTGAACAGAAGCGTCCAGAAAGGAGAAATAGAGGTGAATTGCCATCTGGCCTGACTCAGCAGCACCATTTTGAAGTATTGCAAACAGTATTTAAGGCACTCCCCTCACCTACCCTGAGATTAGTGATGCCCTTGCGACACCCTTGCCCTTGCATCGCCCCTCCAGCCTGAGTTCAGAGGCATTTCTGTATGAATTGCACACTGGGTGCACCGTCCCAACTCTGGATCAGACAAGCAAACCATGCAGAGGTGGGGCCATGACCACCCTTGAACAGGTAAGAAATCCTTCCATGACCAGCCACCCTGTCCCTAACTGCCTTCTGGGTCCAAATCATACCTTCCAGGAAGAAGGATCCTGACCTTAGTCATCATTTGAGAAGGTACAGGTCATTTCCGGATGAAGTATCCTGACCCTCAGACAGTATATAGGCCATCAAGGATTCCACGTAAGACAGTGGGTCCCACCTCTGTCTCCCTTCCTGTCCGTCTGTGAGTGCCTTGGCTGCAGAGGATGCCAACCCACAGAGTCCCCGATCACCTACATAATTTACTTTTCTTGTTCTTCCCCCCTTTTCCTCTTTATCTGCCTTCCTTCTGCTTCACTTTGCTTTATTCCCTTTACTTTTCTCTTGGTTGTTTCTTTATTGTTCTTTTTCTCCCCCCGCCCCAACCCAAGTTTTTTTTTTTTATTATTTTGATGGATTTATTAAGTGTTCATGTTCAGAAAGGAGATCTGGTGGCATAGTGATTATGCATTGGGCTGTGATCTGCAAGTTCACAGTTTGAAACCACCAGCCACTCCATGGGAGAAAGACAGGGCTTTCTACTCCTGTAAAGAGTCACAGTCTCAGAAACTCACAGAGGCAGGTCTCCCCTGTCCTATAGGTTCTCTGTAAGTCAACATCAACTTGATGGAAGTGAGTTTGGCTTGGTTTGGTTTATGCTCAGAATGTCCACATGCTTCAGGAACTATTTTAGATACTGAGAGTACAGCAGAGGCCATATGTTGTTGTTAAGTGCCATTGAATCGGTTCAAATTTTCAGAGACCCCGTGTTTAAGGGAACGAAATGCTGCCTGGTCCTGTAGCAGCCACACAATCAGTATGTTTAAGTTCATTGTTGCATCCAGACTGTCAGTCCGTATCCCTAACAGACTCTCTCTCTCTCTCTCTCTCTCTCTCTCTCTGTCTCTCTGCTGACCTTCTCCTTTACCCAGCATGGTGTTCTTTTCCAGGACTCATCTCTCCTGATAACACGTCCAAAGTACACGAGACAAAGATTCACTATCCTCACTTCGAAGGAGCAGCATTCTGGCTGTGATTCTTCCAAGACCTATTGCTCGTCCTTCTGGCCACTCACGACTCTTCTCGTCTGCTCAGCCGGCACCAGAATTCTTCCATCCAGTCTTCCTGGTTCTTCCCTATTTGTTGTCCAAGTTTCTTTTATTTTTTATTTAAATTAAATACTTTTAATGGACTCACATCTTTTATCACAATCCATGTATTCATGCATTGTCAAACACATTTGTACATATGTTGCCATCATCATTTTCAAAGCATCTTCTTTCTACTTGAGCCCTTGATATCAGCACCTTATTACCCCCCCTCTCCCACCCTCCCTCCCTCATGAACACTTGATAAGTTATAGATTATTATTTTCATATCTTACATTGTCCTCTGTCATCCTTCACCCACTTTTCTGTTGTTCATCCACCTGGGAGGGGGTTATATGTTGATCCTTGTGGGCAATTCCCTTTTCTTCCCCCACCGTCCCCTTATCCTCCTGGTATATCTATTCTCATTGTTGGCCTTGAGGAGTTGATCTATCCTGGATTCCCTGTGTTGCAGGCTCTTATCTGTAACAGTGTGCATGTTTTGGTCTAATCCAATTTGTAAGATAGAATTGAGATCATGATAGTGGCGGGAGGTGGGAGGAGGGACAGGGAGGAGGAACCATTAAAGAACTAGAGCAAAGTTGTATGTTTCATTGGTGCTAAACTGCACCCTGATTGGTTCGTCTCTTCTTCTGACCCTTTTGTAAGGGGATGTCCAATTGTCTACAGATAGGCTTTGGTTCTCCACTCCATACTCCCCTTTGCCCATCCACATTGGTATGATTTTGTTTTGGGTCTTTGATGCCTGATACCTGATCCTATGGACACCTCATGATCACACAGGCCGGTATGCTTCTTTCATGTGGGCTTTGTTGCTTCGCAGCTAGATGGCCGCTTGTTTATCTTCAAGCCTTTAAGACCCCAGATGCTATATCTTCTGATAGCTGGGCACCATCAGCTTTCTTCACCACATTTGCTTATGCACCCATTTTGGCTCCAGGAATCATGTTGGGAAGGTGAGCATCACAGAATGCTGGATTATTAGAACAAAGTGTTCTTGTGTTGAGGGAGTACTTGAGTAGAGGCCCAATGCCCATCTTCTACATATAGATATAAGTTAAGACCTCTAAAAATGTATTTAGACCTCTATAAATATCTTTTGCCTCCCTGTTCTTTCCTTTGTTTCCTTTTACTCTCCTCTTGTCCCACCATGTTCAGCCTTCATTCAGGTTTAGTAATTCCTCTCTGTTACATTGCCTTTGATTAGTATCCCATGCCCTTCTCACCATTGATTTTAGTTCACTTGTTGTTCCCTTGACCCTAGGTTGGTTCACCCCCCGTCCTTCTCCCACCTACCCATCTCCCATATCCCCACAGAACCATTGGTTCCTTTGTTTTCATCTCCAAATAGTTTATTCTGCCTATCTTATCTAGATATATATGCAGAGACATTAATAAGTGGCAAAACCAAACGAAACAACAAAGGAAAACAAAACCAAGAAAACAAAATAACAACAAAAACAAAGCCAATGACAAAAAAAAAAAAAGGAAAAGCCTATAAATAGTTCCAGGTCTGTTTTTGGACCTTTAAGAGTGTTTTCAAGTTGAGTCTGATGAGGTGCCACACTGTCCCTCAAGTCGATTTTTGTTATTCCCTGGGTATTTTATCGCTTTGCTCCCCTTGCTGCTCTGTTGCACGCCCTTAGTGTTTTTCCCCAGTGTGATGGGGTCAGATTAGGCACAATCCCTGCACTGTGTCACCAGTGTTGTCCCCTGTAGTGCTAGAGCTCAAAGAGGGATGTCGTGTCCCATTGTGGTCCTCTCTGTGCATTGTCTACTCTCAGCAGGAATATCATACTCGGGGTTTGGTAGGCCAGGATGAGTTCCCCTCATTCTCCATCCCTCTTTGTTTATCCTGTGAGTTCCAAACAGACATGCCCCTCGCCCCAAGCTGTAGCTTCAATGCTGTCCTTCAAAGTGCATTCTTCTCCGGTCCCTCCCAGTTTTATGTATTGTATTTTTCCTTTTATTATTTTCTTCCCTTGTTTTATTTTCCCTTTTCTTTTTAGTATTAAAATTATACTTCCTTGCTATAGTTTGCTAGCTTTCTCTCACTTTTTGCCATTTTTCCTTTTGTTCATTTTTTTTCCTTATCCCACTGGATGCTCACATGACCCCACCACACCTCTCAGTGCTGTAGCCCTACCTACTGGCTAAGGGGGTAACTACTTGCTCCTGTGCCACTTGATCTTCAGTAGTCAGTAGCCAATGGCAGCCAAACCCATTCCCAATTCTCTAGATTTACTGAAACAGAGAACTGCACACACAGTCATATTCTTTGTGTCACTTGTCAGGATACAGGTGAGTTTATGCCAAAGAACACGCCAAGATAGTGCTATCAATGAAATACAAAAATGACAACATCACAGTGGCTCAGAGACAATAGACACTTTCAGTTTGCATGAAGAAGCAATCCAGAATGGCTCAGACAGGTGACCAAACCATGGACCCATCAGACCCTCTCAGAAGTGAGAGACATGAATAAATAATTTTTAAATATGTATATATTCCTCCAATAGATTAAGAGAAAGATTGATCACAGCAAGGAAAATACAAGAAAAAAAAGTTTAGAAGAATTCACTAAACTTCTCCAAGATCAAACTGGAAAAAAAAAGTTAGAAACTATACTGAAACAGCAAATAAAATTCCAGAAGATTAATATTAAGATTTTAGAAATAGATAATACATCTAAAGGACTGAGTAAAAGTGAATAAATTGAAGACAAAATTGGGTTTGAAGATAAATCTCTCAGTACTAATCTGCTAAAATTAGATAAAATTAGGTAAAAGAATAATAAAATTAAATTAAACCTAAAAATTATGTGGGATACAATTAAGAAGAATAACAAATGTGTAATTGGAATTCTAGAATAAAAATAAAGGGGGGAAATGATGAATAAAATTATGGAGGAATTGTTGGAAGAAAAGTTTTCTAACATCATGAAAAATTAGATGATATGCATTCAAGAAACTAAACAGGATAGACCCCCCAAAAAAATCAATACCACATATCATAAGCAAACTTTCCAAAATCGAAGACAAGCAGTTTAGGGGGAAAATAAACCAATTACCAAAAAAAAAAAAAAAAAAGAATCAATAAGATTAAACTCTGATTTCTTAGCAGAAATCATGTAGGCCAGATGGAATGGCATATATAAAACTCTAGAAGAAAAATAGTCAACCAAAAAGCATAATATCCAGCAAAACTGTCCTTCAAAATGATGGTGAATTTAGCATTCCTCAGGTAAACAGAAACTAAAGTAATTTGCAAAAACAGACCAATCTTTCAAGGTATACACAGGGAGTTCCTCAGACAGAGAACTAACCACAGACAAACAGATCAATATAGAGGAGAATGCCACCCAGAATTCAAGCCAGATAAATAAATGTCCGCAGCAAAACAAACCTACAAAACTGAAAACAGGGGACCAGAGATAAATTTGTAAGGAAGACAATTACAAAGTAACGAAAGGAAATAGTGCAGCTATACAACTTGCAGAACTCAAGAAGATTTCGAGAACTTACAGGAAAGAGAGGACAGCCTACTATAATAAGGAGTCTCTGGAAAAGCATGATGGAAGCAAGGAAGGATACCGGGGGGAGTATAAGTTAACAGCAATAGAAGTGAATGCTATTTTCTACAATTATAAACTACAGTAGATCTGTAATGATTTACAAATAGATAGGTGGAGAGACACACAGGCTGAGTGGGTGTGGGAGGGAGGGAGAGAAAAAGTAAAAGGAGGGAGAGAGCAATGGAGACAGAGACAGGATAGAAAGAGTTAGTTTATTTAAACAAATTCACTGCCATGAATGATTCTGACTCACAGTGACCCAAAAGAACTGCACCGAGTTGGACATGTTACTATTTATAGTAGAAAGCCTCATCTTTCTCCCTTGGAGAATCTGGTGGTTTTGAACTCCTGACCTTGAGGTTAGTCTAATGGATAACCCAGTACAACACCACACACAGAGATATACACATATCTGTTGTACTCTGAAACTCACTCTTCAGGACTTCAACTGAATTCTTCCTTTTAGCTCAATTTTAAGCCAAACAATAGACATACCTATAAGAGTACTGAAAACATTAGTGATATGTGCATGCTTTATAATTGACCGTTTGGGTTCAAAGAGACAGCATTTACCTAAGGTTAAAATACAGAAGGGTTAGGAAAGAATGTGGAATAATAAAGTCAGGAAATACAGGGTGATGTTGCATTGAGGGAATTCCAAAATATAAGATGAAATAGAATGCGTCTATGACTCTTTGAATGTTAAACTGATGACCTGTTCTGTAAACTGTTACCCAGTTTACAATAAAAAAATTGTTGCTGTTTTTAAAGGAGCAATCAAGTAATGTATTTAGAAAATCTGCTTCACGAGACCTCATTAAAATGTTAAAGAGCAAAGCTATCCCTCTGAGGTAAGGTGACCAGACATCCCGCTTTTGGTGGGACCGTCCTGATTTTTAACAATTTGTCCTGTGTCCCAGGGCATTTTTTAAAAGTCCCTATTTTTGGAAAGAATGCACGACAAGCTAGGGTACACGGTTTTCGGCTGCCACGTGGCTATTTTGCCAGGATATGAGTTTTATTAATGATGACCCGTTTACCAATGTTAAAACCTGGCCACCTTACTCTGAGGACTAAGAGAAATCTGACTGAAGCCATACTATTTTCAACTGCCTCATGTGAATGTGAAAGCAGTACAATAAGAAAGACTAAGGAGCCTTTCGGATGGAGTGTGCTGCTTGGGCTGATAGTCACAAAGTTGGGGGTTTGAACCTACTAGCTGCTCCTGGGGCGAATGATGAGACTTTCTGCTTCTGTAAATACACAGAGCCTCAGAAACCCAAAAGAGCAATTCTATTGTGCGCTAAGGTGTGTTGGGACAGACTTGACAGCAGTGAGTGAGAAAGACTTGTTGCATTTGAATATAGTATTTGTGAAGAATGCTGACTATATGGTGCACTGCCCAAAAGAATGAGGACATCTGCTTTGGACAAAGTACAGCCAAATTGTTCCTTGGAACTGACAGTGAAGCAACTGTGTCTCTTATGCTTTGGACAGGTTCTCAGGAGGCACCAGTCCCTTGAGAAGGACATCAGACTTGGTGAAGAAGGTCTTCTGCTTTAAAAAAAAATGTCCTCAATAAGAAGGATTGATGGTGACTCTAACGGGCTCAAATGTAGCCTGAATGAGAGGATGGCACAGGACCTGATAATATTTCATTCTATTACATGCGGTCACTATGAGTTAGAAATGACTAAGTGGCACCTAACAATAGCAAACAATAAATTATATTGAATATGCCATGGACTGTTATAAGAACAAATGAATCTATGTTAGAAGAAATATAGCTAAAATCTTCCCTAGATGGGAGTTTGGGTATGTTATCAGGAGTGATCCGCCCCTGGAGAAAGGATGTCATGATTGGTAAAATAGCAGGGAACTGCAAAAGAGAAAGCCCTTCAATACAAAAGCCAGGGATGTAATGGTGGCATGGAGCCAGGCGAAGCTTTTTTCTGCTAGACAATACACTATACTAAGTCTGCCTCATTAGCATACAAAGACAATCCATCCCCAAATAGCCTAATAATCACAGGCATAAGGTTAGGATTTGTGATACATACTTTCTATTCACCACTATGAAGTCAATCTAACGCAGAGGGGCCTAAGGACAGGGTGGAACCAACCCTGAGGTCTCCAACGTTGTAACTCTTCAGTGGAATCTCATGTCTTTCTCCCTAATCCCAATGTGTGACCACTGAAGCAACAGAGCTTCTAGGGCAGTGGTTCGCAACCTTCCTAATGCCACGACCTTTTAATACAGTTCCTCATGTTGTGGTGACCCCCCAACCTTAAAATTATTTTTGTCGCTACTTCATAACTGTTGCTACTGTTGTGAATCGGGTGACCTCTGTGAAAGGGTCGTTCAACCCCCAAAGGGGTCACGACCGGCAAGTTGAGAACCACTGTTCTAGGGGAACATAATTCAATACATAACACCTTCCCATCTTGCACAAATCTTGAGGAGAAAGGACCTTCAGGGTTCTTCCTTCTGAGTCTCATGTTTTCCTCTTTGCCCTGACCTGCCTGGCCAAAGTCTGAGAATTGAAGTTTGTACTTGTTAAGCAGCCAGGAGGGAGAGGAAACCAGAATAAACATGTTTTGCAAGATCAGGGCTGGTTTAAGTGAAAGCAAATCTAAATAAGGACAATACAGCACACGGAGCCAGAGATTTGGCTGCCTAGCTCCCTGTCGACAGTTTCCTCCACACAGTGGCTGGCCATAGAAAACCAAAGGTCAGATAGAAAAGCTGGAGGTGCCTGCATCCATGCTGGCAGGAAATTCATGACTGGACCTTCTTGTGCAACATTTCAATGCAAAGCAGGCCACAAGCCACAGGCCAGGAGTTATAGGTATGTGGAAGGCTATGCAAAGATCCAGCCTGGGCTCCCATCCAGCTTCTCACTTGCTTGCTGTTGTGACCTGAGATATGTCCCTCCAACTTGAAATACCTAAACTTACTTATCATACATCTCTGTCTGTCTGTTTATCTAAAAGGAATAGAATCTGCTCTCGGTTTTCATAAAAACATGAAGGTGGTTATAAACTCAACTCAGAATACATCAAGATGGCTCTATGTCAGGAATCCATGTCTCCATTGTGGCTCACTTGATAGCATGAAGAAGTTGAGTAGGGAAATCATTGTCAATTGGAAAAGAATATCTTCATCGAGGAGACCTGGGAGAAATTCCAAACCCTAAACAGCAAAGTGTAAAGGCTCAGAAGGGCATGGATAGGGACGATAAAAACCCGGGGGAAAGAAATTCCTGGAATATATATCATTGCTGTAGTTGATTTCTATGTGCTTGCTCTATTTGGAATATCAAAGTAGATAGAAAGAACTCATCTTCAAGAACTGAATGCTTGGGGAAAAAAAAAAAAGCCTGAATGCTCTACCAGGAAAGTAAATGTACACTAATGAATGGAAGTTGGAAAAGTGTAGTTTTACAAGGCGTGGAGCAAAGGCAAAACTCTCAGATCAAGTTCAAAGGAAATGAATGTGCCAAGAAAAGTGTTCCAAGTAAAATGATATGATATCATAATGGAGCTTTACAGTGTTGTCTGTAACCCTCTGGCTGTTTAAAAACTACTTCGAAGAATCAAACACATGAGACCTTAGACCCAGCTCCCTTCAAGGGCCTACTTATCCACACTTTGTAGATAAGAAAGTTCAAAGACACAAAGAAATCCATGGAAGAAGGAAAAATGACAACAAGGTCCATCTGCTTTTTTTTTCAAGTTCCACATGTTTATTATTCAGTGTAAACCCCAACACAACACTCCAACATGATTTCGTGCATTTAGGAGATAACCATATCCTGGTCACATGGAAAATTGTGCGGATAACTTCTGCAAGACCTTCATTCTAAGCTGCTTTAGGGGAAAACTTCTCATTTAGAAGTCAGGGCCTTCTTTCTTCAGCTTGACGTAATCTATATTCACAGCGAAGAACTTATATTGGTCATTGGGACCAAGTTTATTCCATGGTTCTGGGTTGTTCTTTCTGTCCCAACTGACATCTGGATTAAACAATGCCAGACGCATGATATACAGTCTAGCTCCAGTACCTCCAGCTCCAATAAACATGAAGAGAGGGATCAAACTCGGGTTTTCTTGGCCTGACCTAGGATCTGGCGCAGCATGTTTGCGGCTTTGGCCTCGGGTCCGGAAGGAAAAACAAATTTGGCAGGCCCAGAAGCTAGGACTCTGCATGCTGATTTTGTGGGGGCCCAAAGTCACCCAGGACCTCCTACCTCCCATCTGCTTTTTAATACCCAGTACTTCAAGATAGGACAGACTAAAGCAAATATAATTGCATTTGCTGGATTCCTTATTTCAGCTAAAATTGTCATCCGTTGGGAGTTACTGAAAACCCAAGCAGTGTAAACAGACATGTATTTCATTCCTGAGCATAAGAACTTGAGAGAAGGACATCTTTTCACTGCTGGACAAAACCCTTCCTTCCATTGAGTTGATTCCAGCTCACATCCTTACAGCAGGAGCCAGCTTCCTCTTTTTCCTGAGAAGGGGCTGGAGGGCTTGAACGTGTAACTTTGCAACTAGCAGCTGATTAAACACTATGGGTTCTTTCTACACTTTTCAACGTCTACCTCATGGACCAAAGTGGCTGCTCAAAGTCCCAGGATCACAACTGTGTTTCTGTCATCAGGAAGGAGAAAAGTCCATATGGGAATGAGAGAGGGGTTATGGAGAAATGATGTCTAGATCGAGATTTGAAGAATATGTTGGAAACATCTCTGAGTGGCTCAGGACAAAATCCAAGGCAGAAAAGAGTTTGGTGGTAGGAGAAAGTCCGAGTCCAGAGGGATTGACATGCAGGGGGTGAGGAGAAGTACTAGAGAGGTGCATGTGAATTGCATTTCCCAGCCTCCTTCAGCCCCTCTGGTTTCCAGAAGTCCGTGGCCCACTCACCATCCCACGTTGTGCTCATTGTCTAACACCATATTCCTGAGGTTTGAGGAAATCTGTTCCATACAAATAACTAAATGAGCGGCGAGTCTAGAGCTGGCCTTCGGTACACATAAAGGCACACATTTTATCTTCCAAGAGTGGGCTGCTTTCTGAAGTTATTTACTTCTCAAAGACAGCTGCTGAGGACCCTGTGACACACCGGCCCTTTGCGGCCTCCTGCCAGCATGTTTTACTGCTGCCCTCCCAGGCGTCATCTTCATTGTCTCCATCCTTCAGTGACCTCCCTCTCGGTACCAGTGAGAGCCGAGGTAAATTGTGCAGACTTATGGCCAAAGGCAGCTGCTGAGACCGGAACTGGTTATTTGTCTCCCCAAACCTCCAGGGAGTGGGAATCAGTAGCACAAGGAAGAGGAAGCTGGCCGTGGGGCATCAGTGTCCATCTCTCATCTTGGATTTCATGTGGCAAAGAACAGAGCGGAGGCCGGCCTGGTCTGACTGAATCCGGCACGCCTCAAGGGAGTTTGTGGGGATCTGCTGCGCTGGGGGCGGGGGGGGGAGGTGCAGCACGTGTGGTTTTCCCTAAAGATGCCAATGTTTGTTGTGATCCCCAAGAACAGCAGAGGTGGAGCACCTGAGTGCGGGTGTCTACAGAATGGTTTTCCCTGAGTCAGTTGTTGAAGGTTTCCTAGTCAACTCAAAGATCATCGTTGGTAGTAACCCCAGAGAATTACCCCCCAAATTGCTGTATTTTATCCAGGAAACCAAAGAACAGAAGATTCGAGTGAAAAGCATGCACAGATCAACAGAGAATGAAAACATTAATGATGGCTTATTTTTTTAAATAATCACTGTAATAATAATTCTTATTCAATGGATTCTAATCTGAAGATGACAACCCCTGTCAATTGGTTTCTAATCAGGTTCTTAGCACTTAATATTCTAAGTGCAGTCAGTGCATGATTAAATTCATATCATTGCTTCAAGGTTATAAGGTAATAGAATTGTCTCCATTTGATAGATGTGAAACTGAGGCTTTAAAAGGTAAAGTGATTTGCTCAGAGTTACACAGAGAGAGAACCAGCACTGAGGCCCTGATATGTCCGTGATCTTAGCCAATACCCCTTACTATTTCCTGTTAAACTCTCCTAACCAGCATTTCCCTCTTCAGTTAGACAATATAGTACTTTTCAAAGAACAGGAAGAGGATTGAAGAAATTACCAAGCCCCCACTGATTAAAACCAAAAGCAAGACCACTGAAGATGTGCGGTGTCTGTCTGAAGATTAATGCCTGATGAACAGTGGAGAAGAAGAAGCAAGGCCTTCTAGCCAGTACCCCTTTCCAGTAGTCTGCTGGGATCTTGATCAAGGTTGGAATGTTTCTATTTACTTCTGCATAACCATTCTCCACCCCCAGACTCTGGACTCCAGGAACCTGGCCTCTGTGGAAGGCATCAATCCTTTGTCTTCTGGTTGAGTTCAGTCCATGTGAGATATCTTCTGGAGACCCAAAGGCAAGAGATAGAAGTTCAAGGTATGTCTTCCCCGGCTTCTTCCTACTGGGCCACAGGTGAGCAGTGGCTGTTTGCTCCTTTCAAGGCCATGCTCTTATCAGGCAACCTCTCCTGCAGCTGAAGCTAGTGCTCTGGCTTTCCCTCGAAGTGGTCTGGCTGTCCCACGGATTCCTGTCCCAGGTGCTTCCCCATCTCTTAATTCTGCATCTGCCGTAAGGCCCCTTCATTAAACTCCCCTCAATAACCCCATTCAAGTGAGCCATCTGTTTCCTGTTAGGACCCTGGCTAGAGTTTGGGGCCTAGATGGATGTCAAAAGTCTTCTACTCTATGGTCTTCTAACTGCTTTCTTTTGTAAAGTTCAGACATCTTGTAAGAAACTGAATTAGAAAATAAAGCTCTCTAAGACCAAGCAACCCTGCCTGCTCAGCATCTATTTAAATGCACTCCCTTTCCTCGCTTCCTCCAGCTACTCCATCAAGCACAAGGGTTGTAGGAAGTATGCTGTAAACCCAGGTGACCTAGCCCAAGCCTCTCAGTACACACGAGGGGAGAAGGCAGTTGGAAAATGTTCCAAAGTGTCCTTTGTTGGGCTGAGTAGGTCTGATTTATGCCCCAGGCCTTCATCAACAGTTTGCCTCAATATCTTCCAAAGTGTAAAGTCCCGTAAATCTTCCCTGGGAGCGACGGCTGGACCGCCAGCCTGTGTTATACAAACACGCAGAAACGTCATTAAAGCAACAAACAGCCCCCTGGCCTAGGCAGAGGCCTTTTCTGCCAGGCTCCAGTTACCTAAAATCAATATTTGAACAAGGACACAACCGCATGTTTTCAAAACCAAATCAGAGGGGCCTGCTCCCGGGACTAGCACTGGGGTTACATCACACACAGTCTAGTAGGCCCCTCAGGACGCGACCATTGGCATTGGTGAGGCTGCTCAGGAGGCTACTCCTTCTCAGAGTCACTGGGCTGGTCCAGGGTGCTTGACCTCACCATACAGGTGACACTCAGAGACAGAATGCACGAGGAATGGGAGCTTTCACAGAACCAGGCGTGGGACCTATGTTTTGTATATCAAGTAAAGGAAGTTAATTGCGATGCTCCATGCAGTTCTTATTTATTCAGGACCGAGTACCTACGCGACACAAATCAGTAGCACTCAGCTACTGATACTTCAGACCGGTGGTTCGAACCATTCAAAGCTAGCAAAGGGAAGGAAGGCCTGGCAGTCTGCTTCCAAAGGATCACATCCGTTGAAAAGCTTATGGTCAACGGTTCTGTCCTGAAACAGCTGCAGTGGCATGGCTTGGAGTTGACTTGATCTTTACAGTATGGGTGTTTATTTTTGTTTCTGCAAGCCAGATACTAGATAATGAGGGCAGGAGGGGGGATCATAAAGTCTACCTCCAATAATTTGTTGACTCATAGAAAACAAAGTGAAGGAACTAATGATATTTCCCTTCCATAAAAACAGATTAGAGGCAAAGAATCTACCAAGGAAGTATGCAGCACTCTGGTGGCATAGTGGTTATGCATTAGACTGCTAATCTCATGGTCAGCAGTTCAAAGTCACCAACCTGTCCTTGGGAGAAAGATGGGACTTTCTTGTCCTACGAAGATTCACAGGCTTGGAAACTCACAGGGGCAAGGGCAGTTGCATGCAATCCGACAGCATTGCTATGAGTAGGAATTAACTAGACAATCACAGTGAGTTTAGCGAGTACTTTTTTTGTTTGTTTATTTAAGGAAGCAAGAAAGACTTCATAGAAGAAGAGTTTGTATCAGTTTGGCGGGAAGGAGAAGGTAGAATGTAGCCAAACAGATTTTAAAAAGAAAAGAAAAACATTAAAAAGAAGAAAGTCTGAGCAGGTGGGAGGAAGAGAGACAGACCCAGGCAGATTAAGTAGTAGCCCAAACCCAGAAGCTTGAGGTGGCCCAGGATTTGTAGTTCACCTTCGCTGGAGCAGAGCAGAGCTTGAGGCAGAGGGGTGGGGAGGCGAGAAGAGAAAGGGAGAGGCCCTCCAATGAAGGATAGGCCTGGGTCAGAGAGAACTGGTGGAAGGCTGTGCCCACCATGTAAGGAGACTTTATCCAGTAGCTCCATGCTGTTGCAGACTCTTGAGGGCACTAGTCAAATCTGTGAGCTAGAAAGATTAGTCACTTCTTTTTTCTCCTAGCGAGTGCCAAGAAGAAAGGAAGCTAAGTAAACATTTGACATTAAATCTCCACAGCTCCATGAGTCACAGGCCCTGCCAGGATCTGCCAGGCCAGGCGTCTATCTCTCCACTGGAGGGGCAGCCACTGTCTTCCGGTGGGATCAGGACTACAGGGGGTCTTTGTCTTGAACAAAGTGCGTGCCCTGCATGTGGTTCTTAATTAATACCCATTCCTCAGTTCTCAGGATGGATGGCTACCTAGACCACACAGAAATGTAGGGTAGGCTCAGCAGACACTCTTTCTTTCCTGCCCTCTGTCTGTCTCTTAAACAGGGCCTGAGATTTCTGTCCCACTGCTCATTTTACCAATCTGCTCTTACTCTGCATCAGGCTGCTGCAGCCAGATTTTCCACAACCAAAAAAATCTCTGCCGGAGTCAATTCTGACCCATCCTGACCCTATAGGACAGGGTAGAACTGCCACTGGCTATCTGTGAAAGGGTCCCCAGTGTCCACTGCCCCTCCTATTGTTCTGCATGTGTCATACTTCCTCTCAGTGACAGCGAGACCTCTTCCCTTGCTTCCAATGCCTAGAATCCAGCAACAGTGATGGGCTGCCCCTTCCAGGATTGAGTTGCCCAAGAACATGACTGCTGTCTTGCTAGCATGCTCTTTCTTGCTCTTTCTAGATCACTCCATGGATCTCCTCACTTGATTGCTCTGCTGAAGCAGGATGCCAAATGGTGAGAGGTTATGTGGCAAAGAACTGGGGCAGCTGTCAGCCAACAGCCAATGAGGAACGGAATCCCTCCACTCGCCAAGGGAACCAGCGTGGAAGCCACTCCCATTAACGGAGCTTTGGAACGACTGTAGCCGCAGCTAACACTAGATCAATCTCCCGTGAGAGACCATGAAACAGAGCTGTGCCGAACCACACCTACACTCTTGTAGTTTCAAGCTGCTAAATTTGGGGGTAACGTGCTCTGAAGTAGGAGACAAGTAAAAGTCCCCGTCCCTTCAGATCAAGCCCCTTTGTATCTGCATCAGTTCCACAGACTTGCAACCTCTCGAAAATGAAAATAGGAGTATGTCATTCCCCCATTATACCGTATTATTCCCAAGCCATGCACCCTCCCGAAGTATGTGCCCGTACAGATAATGTGCAAAATTATGAACCAAGTGAAATAGTCCTGGCTTAGCATGAACTATACACCGTGCATGTCTTACGAATTTCCAGAAATGAATTTCCGTTTCTTCACCTGTGTGTCCATACGACAGGTATGTCACGACATTCTGTTCATTTCCTTCCCTTCTACTCAGTTCCCTTCATTTCCTGAGTTTGAGCATAAAACGATTTTAAAATGTTACTCTTGATTATAACTGTGTCATAAAGGTAGAAGCCATGAACAAAAAGGCATGGATTGAGTTTGGTAGGCCCACACTAATCAGAAAATAAACAATTACTGTGCTATTAACTATGGTTTATATGAACTTATGTGGATAATTATATTAAACTAGCTGAACAGTCCAATATAAAATCTTATCAGATTGTCTCAAGTGAAACCATTAGGTTATTTGAGGTCCGTTTGTTTCAGTTTAATTATATCTTAATGTCAATTGACGTCAGCAAGGTTTTAAAGATTGACATAGCAGTCGTAAGAATATAATGCAATGAAGGAGCTTGCACGGTTAGCGTGCATGTTATTTGGGAAAACATCACTGGCTGTGGCTCCCATTGCTGCAGATTAAAAGTCCAGATTCTCCTGTGTTGCCTGCAGTTCCACAGGACGGCAGCAGCAAGTTCATTAGCTTTGATGAAGACAACGGGATTGAGATCCAGTCTCTGCCTGGGACGGCAACCTCTGTACCCGAGTTTCCTCCTCTGTAAGATGGAGATAATAGGTAAACTTTGTGGAAAGTTAATTAGGTACATAATCAGTGCTTGCTAACTTCAGAGAATAACGAACAGGAAAAAGCCACTGCCTTCCGGGAACCGAGATAAGTCGTTGAAGAGAATGAGTGTGGAGGACGGGTAAGTACAGTGATGAAAGAAGCACAAGGGACTAAGGGCAGGTCGTGTGTGTGTGTGTGTGTGTGTGTGTTGAGCATTTACTGTGCACAATGCGCTTGAGAAGTACTTATCCTTTATTTACCACGTCAGTCCTGAGGTAGGACCTATTATGCTCATCATCAATTGATGTTTAGAGACGCTGAGTAACTTACCCAAGGTCACACAAGTAACAAATAAGTGAAGAAACTGGATTCAAACTCTGATTTATACCTTTCCAAAGCCCTCTGTTTGTCTTAAGATCCTAGACTCTGAATGCATGTTCTGGTCGGGACCTCAGAAAGCAGACACTGAGATGACTTGTGGAGAACGTGGTGTTTATTGGTGATAACACCTGGGCAGGGAATAGGGCAGGAACAGGATTGGGAAGAAGTGAAACTTGATGCAGGCGTGGCCAAGCCTTGGTCACCTTGACAGGGGCCTCTGTAACTAATTGCCCATCAGGGAAATCTTCCATTAGGCTGAAATGGCTAGGCCTTTATACCTCTCCTTTCTTAGTCACCTTGACTGCAGCTGGGTGACCTTGAGGGGAGCGCTTTCCTCCAGATGGAGCTGACCCTGGAGGCCTTGGTTGCCTGTGCTCTGGCGGCTGAGCCAGTCCTTCCTTGGGGTGGGGGCATACCTGTCCTTACAGTGGCGGGTAGGAAGCAGGGACTGAGGGGCAAAGGGAAGGGTTCTAGAGGAGGTGACACCGTCCTGCAGGTGGCCTGCATTCTAAGCAGAGAGCCAGGATCCAAAGAGTAAGGAAAGGAGCAGGAAGTTGGGGGGGGGGGAAGGGGGCGGAGATAAATGTGAGTACGCCAAGTAATCACACTGACCCTTCACATCCATGGGCTTCTGTGCTTTCCCTTATCTTCAAAGCGCTGACAAGGTCTATAAGGTTTGCTGTTTGTGTTGCTGTCCCTACCTCACTAAAGGTATTTTCCCCAGGGTCCCCTCAGTCAGGTGGATCAGCCCTGCACAAGGCAAAGCTCATGCATTGAGCAGAATACAGCAAATTGGGCAGACAGAGGAAAGTGAAAGCTTAAGGTAAGCCTTTTCTAGGTGACAGGGTCCAGGAAACAGGGCAGCTGAGAATTCTATGGGAAGGGTGCAGTCAAGTAAAGGAAATGATGGGGATGGCAATAGCAGATGCCCTAAGAGTAGGTGCTAATCTGGGGGGGGGAACAAAACATAACACAAGGCCTGGCACTTGGTAGATGATAAACATGTGTTGAATGAACTGATGTCCACTTGGAGAATTTCTTGACATAGGGGAAATTTCACTGCCAAGCAAACGGGCCTGGAGACATGGACATAGGGGCAGGAAGTATTAGGAGATCTGGGTCAGTGGTCAGCATCAGGTAGAACTCACTGAAAATACTGACTGCAAATTCTTATTTGCTCAGATTGCTGGGATTCAAGATAGTGGCCAGTTCAAAGGAGCAAGCAGATGTACAAGAATTGCATTGTCATGGGTCATGTTTAAAGGCTGGAGTCAGGAGCATTTTATTCATCTATTTATTCACACCTCCTTCCCTTTATTTAGATTTATATGGATGAATTTCCATCCACTTACCTATCCATTTGTCTTTAAATATTTACATGAAAGATAAGTTTCCTCCTGATCTAGATGGATGCTTGTTTATCTTCAAGCCTTTAAGACCCCAGACGCTGTATCTTTTGATAGCCGGGCACCATCAGCTTTCTTCACATTTGCTTATGCACCCACTTTGTCTTCAGCGATCGTGTCAGGAAGGTGAGCATCATAGAATGCCAGTTTAATAGAACAAACTGTTCTTGTATTGAGGGAGTACTTGAGTAGAGGCCCAATGTCCATCTGCTACCTTAATACTAAACCTACCCCACATGGAGGAAGCACACCAGCCTGTGTGATCATGAGGTGTCAATGGGATCGGTTATCAGGCATAAAGAACAAAAAAATCATATCATTGTGAATGAGGGGGAGTGGGGACTCAAAGCCCATCTGTGGACAACTGGACATCCCCTTACAGAAGGTAGCAGGGAGGAGACAAGCCAGTAAGGGTACAGTGTAGCAACAGTGAAACATACACCATTCCTCTAGTTCTTAAATGCTTCCTCACCCCCGCTATCATGTTCCCAAGTTTACCTTACAAATCCAGCTATATCAGAGGATGTACACTGGTCTAGATAGGAACTGGAAGCACAGGGAATCCAGGATAGATGAATCCCTCAGGACCAGTGGTGACAATGGCCTTACCAGGAGGGTAGAGAGAAGGTGGGGTAAAATGTATACATTATCAAAGGTTCATGAGGGAGGGGGAAGTAGGGAGGGAGGGGCAAAGTGAGGAGCTGATACCAAGGGCTCAAGTAGAAAGCAAACGTTTTGAGAATGATGATGGCAACAAATGTAAAAATGTGCTTGACACATGGATGGATGGATGGATGGATGGATTGTGGTTAAGAGTTGTACAAGCCCCCAGTGAAATGATTTTTTAAAAAAGGAAAGATAACATTTTACTTCTCTCTCCTTTCTCTTGCCACTAATCCTTTACAGAGATTTCTAGGCAAAGTAAAAACAGAGAGTGTGCTAGCATAAGAACACATTGAAGTCTTGCTATGGGCATCAGTCAGTAGTGGGAAGGGAAACGTTGAGTGGGTTTGCTGATGCTCCTCTCTGAAGAACTGGGAAGTCCTAACGGTTGTCAATCCAGGTTGAAGCTGACATGTAAAGGAAGGTGGGAAGCAGGGGTAGAAATAAAAAAGAGAGAGCAGACAAAGAGGAAAAAGACTCCCAGATAACTATGTGAATTAGACTCTGGAGTAGATGCTGTGATAGAAAAACAAATGTTTCATCTACTCGCTGGTATAATTAGCTATAAAAATGATTTTAATCATGGTGTTAGATAGTTTAGTTCAGAACTAAAACCTATATGACCTGAAGAGTGGACACAGAGACAGAGATTAAGACTCAGCCCTGTTCTAAGGTCACTCATAGCCTAAGGACAGTGACAGAGAAGCATGGGAGGATCCAATCACTAACAACTCCACCTACACTTTGAAGAAGAGTCCCAGAGAAGGCATGGCAGTCAGGGGACAGAGTTTGGAGAGATGGGCCAGAATTAGCCCCACAAAAACATAAGTGCATTGCCACAGAGGCGATTCCAATTCCTAGCAGGCTGCATCGAGTTTCTGAGACTGTAATATTTAAGGGACAGACACCCTTGGTCTTTCTCCTGTGGTGAGCTTACACTGCTGACCGGTGGATTGCAGCCCAATGCTTTTGCCACAGAATCATCAGGGTCAGGCTTGTCTTATAAGAAGCAGCCCTCTAAGTGAGATGTCAGTTAAGTCCACACGGAAGGAATACACCAGCTTGTGTGATCCTAGGATTATAAATAATTAAATCCAAGACTGGAGGAGGGAATGATATTAGAGTTTAAATTTACAGAAGCCCAAACTCCATTTTCAGGTCCCAACTCATAATGACCCAATGTGACAAAGCAGCACTAACCCATACCATCTCTTAAGTTATAATCTTTCATGGGAGCAGATTGCATGTCTTTCTCTTCTCGAACTACTGAGTGGGTCAGAACAGCCAACCACCTGGAAAGTAGTCAATTGCTTAATCATTGCAATTGATTAATTGTTGCTGGCTTCCATATCAGAATTTAGGAAATCTCTATATTAGAATCTAAGAAATCATCAATCTTTATTTTGGACTCTCTGAGACGGTTTTATTTTAGTCACAGGAATTATCTTTGATATGAAAGTATACTGTCTCCATGTTGGCAAGATTATTCAGGGGCCATTCATATTGGAAGAGGTGGGTTAACTGGTTACCTTGAATAAAGCAATAGCACCTCCACAGCTTCCAGTGGATTAAGTCTCTGTTGAACCCCTTCTGAGCATTGACCAGGAATGTAAATAACCTTGCTATCAGACAGACTGCATTGAAAAGTGGATCAATGCATGATATGAAGTCAATTATGGCAGGTGTCATTAATTCAATTTAAACACCTTATAATTTATTCTTCCTCTTGACTCATTTTAAATTTGTTCTAGTTTTAATATTTACTTTCTTTTTGATTGAGGTTTTTCTTGGTTTTACTTTATTGTTGTTGGGGATTTGTTTTGCTCCTTCTGTTTGTTGTATTGCTTTTCTCTGTGTGTTTCTGTGTGCGAAGCCCAGGACAGGGATATTTATAGAGAAAGCATATTCGTGGTTTCTTAGAGTATGACAGGGGAGGTTAGAGGGGCATGGGGAGCACAAGAAAGAAAAAAAATGCTCTAAAATTGATTGTGGTGATGAATGCACAATTCTTTTTAATTAAACCATTGAATTGTATATGTGAATTATGTGTCAATCAAACCGTTTTTTAAAAAGTGTTCCTGATAGAAAAATTCACTTGTTGAAAGAACCAGGAGGGAGGGGAATTTACGATAGTTCGATGTGATTGGAGCAGGGGCTAATAAAAAGACAAACTTATGAAGGATTTGTGTACTATGCTAAGGGTTTAAACTTTATTATGAATGCTATGGGAAGCAAAGGGAAGAATATTCCCCAGAAATGTGATCTTAAGTCACTGAGTTGGAATTACTGGAATTCTTGGATGCCTCCAACAGTTTACCTCTGGGCCCTGGCCTCTCCTGTCTTGCCTGAAATTCATGCACCCGCTGGCTTCATTCTCTGCCTTGAGGCCAGGGACTGACTCCCTGGGCCAGAAGATGGGCTCATTTCCATAGTGTTGGGCCACGGGGTGGGGCCTCTATAGGTGGGATCATCCAGAAATGTGCCGACACCCATGATGTCAGATGGGTGGGGTGTGGGGGAATAGAGTATGGCTAACAGCTGCCACCACCTTCCCCTCTGTCTTCCCTCCTGAGAAAATACAGACCACTCCCAGGCTGCTGACCAAGGAGTCCTTGCCCTTTCGGGGAAAATTCAACCTTTCATAAGCCCCAATTTACTCCTTGAGATTACAGGGTTGTGAAAAGACCTGGGGCTTTGATGTCAGGCAGATCTAGATTTGGATTCTGGCCTTGTTACTTACAAGCTGTTGACATTTTAACAAAAGTAAATGCCTTTTGAGCCTCCGCTCTCTAGTTTATGAAAGGGAGGTAATAATTTCTACTTCACGGGGTTATTAAGAGTACCAGTGGTGAAAATACTGATACATCTCTGGCACTATAAATGAGGGGATTCAAAATGCTCATAGAAAAATTGCATTACCTTTTAATTCCAGTTTTCTATGACCTTTGTAAAGTTCCCTCATATATTAGCCCAGTACCCCCTGAGAGCTATGTTGTGTGTGTGTCTCTCTCTCTCTCTCGGTGTGTGTGTGTGTGTGGTGGGTGTGAGGGGGTAGAGGGGAGTGTTTTTTTCTTATAAGACTATAGCATTGGTTCTCTTAGCCCAAGGTCCACTCAGATCACCTTTCCTTCTTTAGTGATAGACTCAAGTGAATGTCATTCACCACATTTTCTAAATGTGGCTCAATCGTACACTTAGTTGAGTAAATCATACCTAAGTTAGGCTCCACGGGTCTACAGAGTAGGGATGTAAAACATCTAGGACTCAAAATAGCAACACCTGGACCCCTATCTCTGCATGAGATTTGAGCTCAGTTTGTCTCTGAAAAGTAAGATCCCTTCCAGTGTTGATGGTCTCCAAAGTAATTGAATAAGCTATTAGACTTCTTCCAATGAGTTCTACCAGAGCAACAGGAAACTAAGCGCAGAAAGCAGGCACCCTCTTTACCCTGTCCACATAAGTTCTGTGAGTTTCCATCCAGGATTGCAGCTAAGGAAGAAGAACTCATTCCACTGGAAGAGTTAAGAAGCTCACACTCCAAGATTGAATCAAAATATTCCAAGAATATTAGAAAAATGCATGACCTACCCCAAGGGACCCCTAGGGGGAGTGTGAGAGGAAAGCAGCTGGCATTGCCACAAGCTGGGCCTTGTGTTTTCTCCAGCCCACGTTCCAAAGAACCTGCTGTATTGCCATGCCAAGGGGAGTCTTCTCTCTTCTTCTTTCCCTCCCTGCCTTCTCAGCTCCTAGATGCTTTCCCAGAACAAAGCCAATTGACATGGCCTCCAAGATCTACTTAGTAAGTAATTGGAATCAAACAGATCTGGATTATAAGCCCAGCTTCACTATTTACTGTATGATTTGGGTAAGTTACTTCATCTCTCTGATCTTCATTTTTCTCATCTACCAAACAGGAACACACATATCTATTTCCCAAGATTTAAAAAAAATACTCTCAGTAGGGACTCCATCAATGACCACTAAGATGTTAGGAGGAGTCACATAGCTCAGTCCTCCCGAATCACCCTGGATATCTCCCAATGAGGAGGTTGGTTTTGGTCTCCAGACACAGATTTATCATCTCTCAGTCTGGGAGCATGAGTCGCAATGGACTTCACGGCCCCTAATAACAGGCTTGTGTAGAGGAGAGGCATAACTACTTCTTCCAGCAACCTACGAGGAGAAAGGGAATTTCCAAATGGCCAGGTGTCCAGAGAAGGAGGTCACACTACTGAAGCTCACAGTAGATGTGCAGCTGGACTGGGGAGGGTCGAGGAGTGTGGAATTCATTCAGTAGTGTTGGGCCACTCTCTGCCACTGTCTACTGTGTGCAGTCCTGAAGAATGGATAGAGAACAAGTCGCTGGCCTTGCCTTCGTAGAGCTGGCTTTCCAATGAGGGAACAAATATTACACGATAATAAATAGCTGGTACTTTTTAGGTTAAACCGATTCATGAGAAGTCAACCCAAAGTGTCTGATAGCAGGTGGCGGCAGCAGCAGACAGGCAGCAGTTCTGAAGAAATCTGCCCCTGAGTAGGTAGCGGGGCTGCTAGCAGGGGCAATTCATCATTCCCAGGGTGGTAGGCACAGGTTCTGAAGATACCTGCGTGTGAAACCCTGATGTACCAGTTACCAACTGTGGAGCTACGGGCATTTGACTTTCAGAGCTTTAGTCTCCTAGTCTGTAAAAGATAATAGAATACAATTTACCTCTGGAGTTGTCATGGGGATTAAATGTGATAGTGGATCAAAACACTTAGCAAAGCAAGGCTAACCATTAATTATTGTTGTTATTGCACTATTAATGAGCATGACAAGCCTGGGCAGGTTCATCTCTAGATGGAGCTTCCAGGAAAGGGGTGATTGGTCCTTGACAAGGACCCCCTGACAATTGCAGGAATCAAGTTCTGGTTCCAGAGCTGAGTCAAGGGGGGCAGAGGGCATTCGAGGGTGGAAGAGAAAACGGGGAGGAAAGTGGGATTCCAGTGACCAGTGCCAAACATGGAGACTGGGACTATTTGGCAGTGGAACAAACATAAAGAAGAATTCACCACTTGAAGGAAGAGAAAAGATTCAGGTTAGCTCATCTTAGCTGGACGCTTGCTTTGTGGCAAGCCCTGTGTAAATGTTTGACAGGCAGTGTGGCAATTAATACTCACAAAGTTCTGTACAGTGGGCCTTATTGCCCTTCCTTTAAAAAAAGAGAAAATTAAGACCTAAGCACATTATAAATGATCTAAAATCAACCAGTTAGTAACTGGAATTGGGCCTGAATTTGAACCCCAATTCATCCAACTCCAAAGCCATGTTCTCAGCCACAAGTTCTTTCCCAAACCCACCCTGACTGCTCCTCTTCCTGTGTTGGCAACCTATACCTAATGTTTACTAAGCATCCACCTGGGGGTAGTTGCTTGTAAAGTACTGATAATAGACTGAAGTATTATGTAATTGAGTTCTCAGTTACTCTCATGAATATAGAAAAGAAGATAACACAACTGAGTCAGAGTCAGTTGAAAAGTGAGGTGACTTTGTACACCTATTAACATGCAATTTCCTGAAAACCACCTCCAAAGACACCTACCAGGAGCTTCGATGGAATTGTACTGAGAATGATGTCACAAAAGGAGGACAGGTCTCTGAGGCAAAAGACTAGATAGTTGCAGGTTTTAGACAAGTGGCATAGCCTACAATACTGCTGCTGCCTCCTTTACAAAACTAGGGATCAGGACTGGAGGTCTGATGAGACACATCTGGGATGACAGAGTGATTCTGAGGGATAAATTAAAATCTTTGAATCCAGCTCCCACCTCTACAGTGAATCAACTCATGAGTTTGGTGAGTCAGCTCCGCTCCCTTACCCCATCCCACACCCATGATTTCTTTGCTTGTTAATCATGGAAAATCCACTCATCCAATATCCAACAAAGTTCTCAATTGATGGCTGCCTTTTCTCCCACATCATTGAATCACTGTGCCCAAGGCACCTATTACAGTCATCCTTCCTGCTTCCAGCCCATAACTCCCCCTTGGTTGGATGCTCAGGACTTAGATATCTGGCAACTGGGAGAATGAGGGCCTTGCTCCTAACCAGGGGATCTGGGCAGTGTAGCACTGCTGAGATCCACTTTTGTTGCTGCTGTTGTTGTTAGATCGGTACCATCAAGTTGGTTCTGACCCATAGTGACCTTATGCACAACAGAACGAAACACTCAGAATTGTCCCTATGCCTGGGCCATTGTGGCACCTTCCAGATCAATCCATTGCATTGAGAGCCTTCCTCTTTTTCACTGCCTCTACTTTACCACTTGCTTTACTGAAGCCCTAGTGGTGTAGAAACTACCCATTGGGCTGCAATCCACATGGCCTTCAGTTCAAAACCACCAGCAGCTCTGTGGGAGAAAGTGGTAGTCTCCAAATCCCAGAGGGGGCGCTATGAGTCGGCCATTCCTCGATGGCATTGGCAGTGAGTTTGTGTGGTTGAGATAAATTTCTTCCCGGGCTCCTCTCAGATTCTGGTGGTGTTCTTTGCTCAGAGGCTTACAAGAGGCAAATCAGTGGGATAAACTCGTCCCTTCCACTGCAGCTGGGAGATCAGCTGAAGTAGATAGTCATCACTGCCCACCCCACCCCCCCAGCCCATGCAATGTATAATCCCCTCACTCTCTGCAACTGGGCTGGGGAACTTTTTCATTTTGCCAAGGACCACTTGGATATTTATCACATCATTTTTGGGCAACACTTGCTGTTTAATTAACTTAACCCTAATAGTTTGGACACGCTGTCAGGAGAGACCAGTCCCTGGAGAAGGACATCATGCGTGATAAAGCAGAGGGGCAGCAGAGAAGAGGAAGGCCCTCGACGAGATGGATGGACACAGGGACTGCAACAATGGCTCCAGCACAGGAACATGGTGATGATGGCGAAGGACCATTCCGTATATAGTGTCACTATGAGTCGGGCCTAACCACCAAGAGAAGGCCCTGGGCCAGATGATCCCCACCCCTCCTCTAGAACCTGTCCTGATCTGGGTGGCTTATTGGGAGGCTTGGTGCTATAGGGCATCATCAAGGCCCAGGTTATCTTACTCTGCTACATTTACAATCTAAATTAGGAAGCGATTAGCTGGGAGTCAGACAAATAGCTCGCTGCCTTCATGGCATAAGAGCAGCATTACTTCCTAATGGTGATCAGAGTGAGCTCCAACCAAGATGCTGATATGTTTACTTATCATTTGGCATAAAGAATCCAAAATTGCCAAGAAGTAACCATAACTTAAAGTTGAATGGGATTTGTGAAAGAGAGACAGAAGTTCAGAATATGTAGTCTGGAGTAGCAGAGGTAAAAATGACAAATTCCCCAGACCCTATACCTCACTTCCATGGAATAAAGAGCCTCTCCTGACTCGAGCCTGCCTACAGTGGGCAAGAAGGCCTTGGACTTGTTCTGACTCCGTGTGTGCACCAGAGAGATCAGCGGCTTGGCCCAAGTTAATAAAAACAAGAAGTGGTGTGAGCTGGCAACCAACCTCAACGTTGGCACTCCTAGCTTCCTGCAAAAGCAGTACATCCAGTACCTGTTTGCCTTCAGTGCAGGATTGAGAGGGGCGGGGGGAGCTGGGAAGGCTCAACCCACACCCTCAGATCTTCACCAAGGAGGTGACCAAGGAGCAGTCTAAGCTGCCTTCTGCTAACTCCATATCCTTGCAAGGTCCACAGATTCCATAGTCCACTGCCAGTATCTCGATGGTGGAGATTCCAGGTGACCTACAGGTGCCTATGTTGCTTTCCACTGACAGATGGCTCAGTTGGGGTAGAAGCAGTACAGAGTGCACAGCTCCTTCTCAGACATGAGTGACGTGGCATTCCCCAAATGGAACACCCATGGCCCCAACACCCCCTGCAGGGCATGGGCATGCCAGAATGGTGGATAGGATGTCCTATGAGCGCTACAAAGACCCTTTTGGTGAAATGAGAACAGTGCCTGGGGGTAGTGGGTTCTTCATGCTGCAAGGGCAGGTGGCCAATAGCAGCATGCAGGACATAGCCCACCGGAGTGCTTTGAGAGCAGTGTCCGACCTGGGTGGAGGCCAGTGGCAGCCATTCCCCTACTAGGTCTACCAGACCAGTTAAGACCAAAGGTGTAGACTATATGGGCAGCAGTGCCCAGACCTTCCCCCAGGACAACTCCCATATGGAATCCACCAGCCTGGCCTGTAACCATAGCAACCATATAGACAGCATGGACAGGCCCTCAGCTAAGTGCCGGGAGGAGATTGTATACAACCTGTGTCATGGTGGCCAGCAGCAGGAGCTGAACTATCAGTACAGAGGCTACTACTCAGGGTAGGACAGCAGGCCCCTCTTGGATCAATACCCTACCCCCTTACAATAGTGAGCAGCTGCAAGGCCCTAGGCAGACACGTCCCTGGTCTCTTGGGGATCATAGATGATGGGCGCCCTCAAGCAGTAGCCTCCGGGAAGGGCCCTCAGCAGAACAGGGGTGCAGCACCCAATGATATGCCTTACCCTTACCAGAATGGGAGGGACCTGTTGGGCACGCTGCACAGGCAGCCCCTTATCCCGGGAGGAGTCACACGGATGAGTTGATGGTGCCTGATGGGTTGATCAGTTACGAGAGCCATGTCAGCCAATGTCAGTCATACATACAATTCCTCACTTGTCCCCTTCAGTCGCTGCCAAACCGCACCCTCCAGGACACCCTCCCAGCATTCTCTTGAGGACCGCATGCCACCCAGCAAGATGGAGATTCCGCCCCACGGGTGTCTACCACCCCCTTGGAGTTTGGAGGGCTGAAAGGAGCAGCAGGACGGGCAGGCGGGCACCTAGGAGTCACAAGAGAAGAGCATCATCGCCATCGCCGATGCCATGCTGTCAGCCTGGCCCGGGACACTGCCTAAAGACAACTTTTTCTTGGACATCAAGGTGGCCCATAGCCAAGAGGACATGGCACAGCTGGAGGACAAGCCTGGATGCCCTGGCGAGATGGCCGTGTACATGGACAGGACTCACTGGCCAAGCTGCACCCCTGCATGAGCAACATCACTCAGAGCTTGACCTTTCTGCCTGGCCGATGCTCAGGTGTTCACATCTGGGCCTGACACTGATCCTGGGCCAGCTGATTCCCCTTCACCGTGAACACCCAAGAAAGAGTGAGCCCCGAAGACCTATGGGATGGAAGGAAACAAAGACACAGGTGTGGCCTCCAATAAGGATGACTGATGACGTGACTACCTTGATGTGCTGAGGGACAACAGAGTAGACATGCTGGCCAACATTGGCAGGCAGCTGGACTCAACTGCATACTTGGAAAGCATCTGCTTGTGGATCTTGGATGACACGCTGCTCTGGACAGTGTGCTGGACTACACAGACGCAAGACCTCTTTTCCATCATGGGGCCCGACTCGGTCCTCTCACCTTAGAGACTTGTGCTGAGGATCCTCTAAAGCACTGGTTCTCAACCTGTGGGTCATGACCCCTTTGGGGGAGGGGGGCGTCAAACAATCTGTTACAGGGGTCGCCCGATGCATAACAGTAGCAAAATGACAGTGATGAAGTAGCAGTAACAATAATATTATGGTTGGGGGGGGGCACCACAACATGAGGAACTGTATTAAAGGGCCGTGGCATTAGAAAGGTTGAGAACCACTGCTCCAAAGGCAGCACGTGGGACAATTTGGCCCTGATCCTGACCATGCATTCATTTAGCCACCAAGAGAAATTTCTCCCTTCATTCGGTAGTTGTGGTCAGAGATTACAAGAATCCAGTGTGTCCAGAGATGTCTGTGGCACTTTTACAGAACCTCACCTGGGGGGAAGCACTAGCAACAGGGGCAATCGATGTGCAGAAGGGGCACTGGAAATGGGCCCAGACTCCTGGAAAATGAGGCCATGAAGACCGCACAGCTTCTTAAAGATGCAGCCCCCAACCCCACCCCAGAGCACCCCAGAGGGGACACCCCATCAGGGGCCATGGCCAGGGTGGGCAAAAAATTGCTTGGTGTTCCTTTTGCAAGAGTACATCTCAATGTGGCAGTTCGACACTGCCTGGTGGCAGGTGTCACCTGTGGCGCACTCTTCAGATTGGGCCATTAGGGCATAGGTGAGAGGCAAGTGTGTGTGCACGCGGACTAGTGGGCCACATGGAGCTGACTGTGTTCTGTGCTCATCTGTCCAGTCTAGGATGAAGGAGAAGGAAGTCTGGTGCCTCTGCCCCCTTCACGCTTTACCAATTGGGATTTAAAGAAATAATTCATTCAGGATAAAAGTAATCACACATTTCCAAGAATTAATGGCTAAGCAGGACACTCCTATTTCCATCCCCTGGGTTTCTGGATCCATAGATTCTCTCATAGTGCCATGTAATGACTACTGGTTTGGTCTGCTTGATGCATTTTAAAGAAAGTGTCCTGGGATATGGCACTTCAGATCATTCTTCAAAACCATCAAGTACAACATGAGTCCACTGAGGTATGTCCAAACAGAAGAACGGGCATAGGGGAAAATATGCATATCACACAGTTCTCGGGCTGAGGACCAGATACTCTGTCAAGAGCCAGACCAAACCCAATGATGCATATCTCATCATTTTAAAAATGCAGAAAGACATCTCCTCCACCTCTCCACCCCTCAATATGACTTTAACAGTCCACAGAGGAGTGGGGGAAGAGAAAAGATGGCAATGGGGAAGCAGGGCACTAATCCACCCAAGGGGATGGTATTGTTTATGTCTCCAAAGGAAAGCTAGAGAGAGTAGACCTCATTCTGGTGTGCCAGTCCTTGAAGGTGGCATTCCTGCTCAGAGCAGCTGGTACACCAACAGGGCTGCTGGACTGGCTCACTTCAAGACATGATGCCCCCTCCCTAGCCGGCAGCACTACCGAGGACAGCACTGAAGATATAGTTCTGGGAGAACGGCCGGTCTGATCCACCCACATTGGGCCAAGCCAAGAGGGGAATGCAACAAACCAGCAATGGGAGCAAAGCCATGAAGTCCCTGAGGAATCTCTATTGTAGACCTCTGACTATGAGGCCAGCTCTTGATACCTCATCTGAACTGGTTGGGAGATATTCACAAGGGGGCCACACTGTAATGGGTGCAATGGTTGTGGGGGGGCACCAGACCACTCCATCCTTGACTGCAGGAAGAGCATTGGGGTCTTGTAGAAGGCATGCCCCTTGGTCATGAATGCTGAGGACTAAAAGGGTAGTCCCGTCAAGTAAGCAGGTCCTGGGATATGGATTTCTAAAAGAAAAAGGATTGGACTGATGGAGTATAACAGGGCCTGCTTGCTATTTAACAGAGAGATTCTCATCTACTTCGGGCCAGGACAACATTTAGATTTAGAACTATTTGTATGCTCTCTCTCTCTCTTTATTTTTATTTTGGTGTCTAGTGTAAGACATGACAAAATGATAATAATTTATAAATTATTAAGGGTTCATGATGGAATGGGGTGGGGAGGGAGGGAAAAAATGAGGAACTGATACCAAGAGCTCAAGTAGAAAGCAATGTTTTGAGAATGATGATGGCAACAAATGTACAAATGTGCTTGACACAGTGGATATATTCATGGATTGTGATAAGAGTTGTACGAGCTCCAATAAAATGACATAAAAAAAGATAGGCAGCATAAGCAATCCTAAGAAATCCCAACAGTTCTGTGGGGCACAGGAGGGGAGGAGTGACCCAATAATGACAGGGACAGGGAATAGCAAGGGATCTAAAACTGACAGTGAGGAGGGTGTAGCATTCCTGATCATGTTTGATCAGTTGAAATGTATCTGAGAGGAATTCCTGAGAGGTGAATGATGGATAAACATGATAGTGGGGCAGGATAAAAGAAAGAGGAAAGAACAAGAAAGTAAAAATGATATATATAGGCATAAATATATATGTAAATATATAAACACATATATGTAAATATAAAGGTAGGTATATTTGTCTATGTGTGTGTACATATCTAGATATAGATATAGATGTCGATATAGAGAGATAGAGATATAGATATACATGCAACAAAGAAGCACATGGACTTTGAGTCTCTACTTAAATCTTACCTCAGTACAAGAACAGTTGTTCTAATAATGTGGCAATGTATGATACTCACCTTCCCAATACTATCTCTGAAGACAAAATGGGTGCATAAGCAAATGCAGTGAAGAAAGCTGATGGTACCCAGATATTAAAAGAGATGGCAACTGAGGTTTTAAAGGTTTAAGTTAAACAAGTGGTCGTCCAGCAGGGAAGCAACAAAGCCCACATGGAAGAAGCACATCAGCCTGTGTGATCATATGTGTCTATGAGAATAGGTATCAGAAGTTCAAAAACAAGCAATCAAATCGACATGAAGGAGAGTGGACAAAGTGGAGACCCCAAACCCACCTGCAAGATAATTGGACAGCCCCGCACAGTAGGGCCACACAGAAGGGATGATATATCCAGAGTGTGATATGGGATTGAAGAAATACATAACTCTCCTCTAGTGCTTTACTATTTCCTTCCCTTACTATCATGGCCTTTGTTTTGCCTTATTAATCTTGTTAGGCCTGCACATGTTCATTTGCATAATTAAGATCCTTAGTGGTATGAAAGCCGAGATAGATAACCCTTCAGAAACAGTAATGGGAGTAATGATTCCCTGGGGAAACAGGAAGATGGTGGGGGCGGCATGGGGGTGGGTGGGGCGGGAAGAAGGGGGCAGGGAACTTTAGCAATGAGGTCTGAGAATGAATAACAGAATTGTAGGTGAACGGATCCATTAGATGACGTAAGATATGACTAAATATAATGATTATATTATATAACAACATATAATAATGAGGGTTTCCAGGGGGCAGGGTGGGGGGGGGTGTATAAAGAGGAGCTGATATCAAGGAACGCAAGAAGAAAGAAATTGTATTGAAACTCATGGTGGCAGCAATTGTACAATTATGCTTTACCTAATTGAAGTATAGTTTATTATAATATCTGTAAGAACTACCAATAAAATGATTTAAAAAAACATTTTATCAATCTGACAGCTTCTTTGTGGTACAATATATGACATGACTCACTACGGGCGTCACAACCCTTACATCCTTCAGGGACTCTAAGTTCCTCCACCCTGCCTCTCTTCTCAGGAAGGAATATATATTTTAAATCAACTCTCTGGACCTGTTGGAGATCTGTGTCAGAGCCTTTAACTTGTCCCCATTACAATAGTTCTCACTCCAGAAGCCCAGGACTCAATGTCTAGAGAAGAGGGTTTTGCCAACTACCAATCACACTCACTTCAATTATACCTTCAGGGATGAGGAACGTGTGCACAGATGGATTTGTGGACCCAGTGGACACACAGTGAGATGGACCTAGGCCAGAACCTCATTAACTGAGTGGTTCCCATATGCCTCTGTTTTCACAGAAAGGCCCTGATGGTGCTTCTGATGCCTGCGTAAAGATGTCAACCCAGACCCAGTGATGAGCAATCCCCGAATTACCCTCGGTTTGTAGTTTTGACTTCAAAGGCCATTTGGTCCCTTGGAGAGCTGCCGAGGGAATGATTACCAAATCCCCTTCTTTGATACTGCAGGGTTCTTTCCCACAAGGACCTAGCCAATTCATCATTTAGTGGGTTTTGTGTTTGAATATTAACATAGTTCCAGAAACTAAACAGTGGATGGTGGCATTGTATCAGTTTGTTCTCAACCTCCTGAGCATGTGTCCTTGTTTCTTTTGATTGTATACATTGAGCAATACTAGGACTAACTGTGCACTCATTTTAATCTTAGAGAGGCCGTGTTCTACTAACAGTCTATGTGGCTCTCTGACCTTGAGTACTCACCTTGCTTCTGGTGATTAAATGCTGCCAAGTAACATTTATAGAGGGATGATTCTATCCTGCCCATTGCCACCACAGTACTGGTCTATACTTCTACCATTAGTTCCAGCCCCTCTAGAACAACTAACTGAGTTTCTCAATGGTGTTTATTCTCTTCCATACAGCTTATTCCTTTGGTAAATAGCTTGTCCTATGGCCCTCCTACAAAGCATAATTGGCTAAAGGATTTTCTGGCCCAACTTATACATTCAGTCTAATGTGCCCATTTTCCTTTTTAGCCCTTCTTACACCGTATGCCGTGGAAGTTCTGTCCAGCCTACTTCACTTGATATTAGCTAATACTTTTTCAAAGTTTCCATGGAAGCAGATCCTTCTTGCGGTACTTCTGAGAATGGCAATCCTTATATCATGTTAGAGTGGTTCCAACCATTGTCTTCAGCCCACTTTGCGTCCTGCTTTTCCTGATCCATACTCTGAATCTAAGTCCAAGCATGTCCTCGGAGCTCCTGCTGGCTCATGTTGGCTAAATCCTTCAGCTCCTAAATACAATCTCTTTACTCACTCAGCAAGTCTAGCACTTTCTCACCTTGATTATCTTGTGACTTGACATATTTATTAGTTTGGGAGCCAGAAGTGGAGGTTGGGTGGCTCTTTAGCAGAGGATAATAGAGGGGAGATTTCATTTTGTGAACGCAGAAGGTCTCTGAGTTATCTTCAAGCAAAGGATGTGCACCAACTCTGTAGGTTCAGAAGATTCAGAGACACCCAGGGTTTGGGGATTTTCACGTGCAATCTACATGCCCTCACAAGTCTAAGGATTCTACTCCTCTGACGTTTTGTGATTGAGAATCCAATTTCTCTATAGCTCTGCTATCTTTATAACTAAGTAGTAGGCCTGAAAACTAAGGTGTGCCCGACCCAAGCCATGGTATTTTCAATGACCTCATATGCATGTGACAGTTGGACATTGAATAAGGAAGCCTGAAGAAGGATCAATACATTTGAATGATGGCGCTGCAAAAGAATATTGAAAGTGCTGTGGGCGGCCAAAAGAACAACAAAAAAATCTGTCTTGGAAGAAGGAGGGCCAGAATGCTCCTTAGAAGCAAGGATATGCGAATTCAATCTCTCCATCTCCTGTACTTACTGAATACCCTTCTTGATATTACAGAGTTCTTTCTCCCCACGACCTGACCAGTTCATCAGTTAGTAGGGTTTGTGCACAGTTAGTGGGGTTTGTGGCACAGGTCCAGAAACTACACAAGGGACGGAAGCATTTTGTCAGTTTCTTCTCAGGCTCCTAATTATTTATCATTGATGCTTTTGATTATATAGATTGGCACAGTGGATCCAGCAATGCTCTCAAGCATAGGAACAATTGTGAGGATGGTGCACGAATGTGCACTGTTTCCTTTGGGTGTGCATGGCGTCTATATGGGTTGGAACTGACTACAAGTCTCCAAGAAATGACAATATCTTTATGCTTTCAAGGAGGCCCTCTGACTTTCACAGTTTACCATACATTGGTGATCAATCTCCCGTCAAACTTTCATTTCCTTTTTTCTAATGCATTGATTACATTCAACCATCCATTCCCATGGTCCTTATAATTGCATTTTACTTATCAAATTCATGAAGTCTTGAAATGGCTAATGCCTTCTCTTCCCCTGGTATCCCACCTCTAGCTGAATTTTAATTATTGTCCAGCTAGAGCAGGCCAAGGACTGTCTTGACCACCAGAGTCCTCCTTGTCAGTGAGGACGCTCATCCAGAGTCATCCCTCATGCTTCAAGGAGGTCAGGTCCTTGTGCCCTGCACCAACCGGCCATTGCATGTGGGCTGTTCCCAGAAAGATGGAACAAAACCCATTCTCAAAGCAGTTTCGACAGGAAGGGATACAGATGAGAGCTGTCTATAGCTTCCAGAAGGTGGAGAAGTGAATGATTGGTTTGAATATAGTACACACACATATCTCTACTACAATGCCTTTTCAATTACACAAATACTCTTTCTACCACCATCCACTTTGCAAATGTCTTGTCTTCTGATATTAGTTCCAGATTTTCTGAATGCCTTTACCTAAAAGAGGGCATAGTTCAGGGAGAACCCTAACATACAAATGAAACACAGAGAGAGTGTGCCTACTAGGTGCATCTCGCTGAAATTGCTATGAGGACTAAAATAAATCCCATACGGAAAAATATCGAGCTCACACTAGACATTCAATACAATTCAATGATATAGAAATAAAAGACATGTCTGCTTAATATGCACTTACTAATAGAAGGAGAGTAAAGATAAAGACCTTTTCTTTTCAGAAAGACACTGAAATTTGAGCAGCTCAGCATCAGAGAACAGAGATTGAACTTCTTACCCAGTGCTTAAGGGCAGGCCTTTGGCTCTTAGTAAGGGAGGGAGATTTAGGACTGGCTTTTATTTCTTCCAGCACCCACATTTAATTGCAGACTTAACAGCGGCTCAGGCCCATAAAAGATTCACCTTGTTTCTCTGAATGTATACATTATTTACTGTACAGTCTATAAAATATTTACCCATTTTCTCAGCTGGCTGCACTCTGCTCGGCCTTAACTACCTCACCTCTGCTCAAAGCTGATCAAATAGGCGGCTGGCACCGCTCCAGAAATGGACCGAGAAAGCAGCTGGAAGGGGACCATATTTTATGCATTTGTCAGAGCACATACCAATCAAGGGTGTTGAAAGCCTTTCTGAAGGTACTGGCGAGGGGTATGGGGCCTTCATTCTTTCCCACCTCTACCCAGCTCCTCTAAAAAGTGGCTTGCTTTGACAGGTAGAATACCTTGGTCTACTCAGGATACACGTACAGAGCACCTTTTGTATGCTATCGGTCTAATGTAGACGGCTGGCAGTAATGCAGGCCAATCCATGCTGAGGAAAGGCTCAGTGATTGAGCACTTTTCTCTTGTGACTAACCTGTGTAAGACATGTGGGGGGACTAGCCTGGCGAACCAGAGTTTGGGGTTGAAATTCTCTCTTATTCTATCACTGATGAGTTGTATGTCCTTGACAAATTATCTAATCTATGGTTTTCTCAGTTTCCATAAGATAATATTAGTCATGATTTCATGGACTTGCCGTGGTCATTAAAAAATACCATAAATGTAAAGCCCAGAGCACTCAGTGTCTACCTAGCACATAGTAAATTTCAGTAAGCCTATTATGAGGCCCCCATTTTAAAGATGAATCCAGATTTAGAAATTGTGTTTTGCCTAAATGGTCTCATTAATGGAAGAGCAAGGATTTAAACTCTTGCCTGCTCATGACAAAAACTACACCTGTTTGTATGCACCTATACACACACATAAAGTGAGGCATAGACTCTGAGGACTATATTATGCCAATTGACCTTGACGACTCTGGAAACTATAGTCCTGAGCCCCACACCCAGCAATGAATCTGTCCAAGAAATTTGCATGACTTTGACTCCTGTATGCTACATCACATCCGTGGACATAATAGAAGCAAAGGTAAATATCTGTGTAGAAATATCCTCTGTTGAATATATATATATATACACACACATATATATATATATGTAAGCCACCATTACTTCCCTTCCCATACCTGCTCAGCTCATTTATCTACCTCCACATCTATCCACAGGTCACCATACTTTCTTCTGTTATGTACACTCTTCTCCATGGCCTCCCTCATTGCCATCATTCTTTGCCAACCTCCCTCTTAACCAAGTTCTCTTAACGCTTTTTCCATAAAAAGACTTCATTATCATCAAGAAAAACTGGCAAGAGTTTCCTTTGAAACCTCCTGACAAATTGCCATAACTTTTGCACTGCCTTATATTTAACAGGCCTGATAGGTGTTTCTTTAGTTCTGAGCATCTTTACATGGCTACCTTGCCTCAGCGTGCGTGTGTGTGTGTGTGTGTGTGTGTGTGTATCTTATACTCTTTTTTCTAAGGACAATGCTCAAATTAGATTAAGACTCACTCTGCTCTCCTAAGACTTCATGTTCACGGATAACATTTTCAGTGGCCATCTTTCCAAATGCAGTTGATAAGTACCAGGACCTTCAACATGTCTTTTTGTGGGGGAGGAGCACAGTTCAATTTGTAACAGCAAACCTCCTTAATTTTTGCCTCCCCAGTACTTACTACAATCTTACATACAATATATTTTGCTTACATATCTTTTCTGCAGCCAGTCACTAGAATTTAACTTGCACAAAGGCCACGGTCTTTTTCTGTTTTGTTCACTGTCGTTTCCTTGACACCCAGGAAAGGACCAAAATGCTCGATAAATATATGTGGTAGGAGCCTTGGGTTAATGTCATAATTTCTACCTTGCAAAGAAAATACTGAATTTGGAGATGTTAAGAAATATTCCTGATCTTGTGTCAGGCACACTATAGTTTTCCATGCTCTTGGTAAAAATCGATAACTACATTGTGAAGCAATAGCATCCTTTTCATTCTAGTGAGGAGAACACTGAGGCTCAAGGAAATGGTGGGGTCGCTGGCTCAAAGTCAAAGAGCAGCTCATCTAATAAAGGGCTGAGTCACAATTCAAATCCTGGACAGTGTGTCTCCATAACCCTCACTTTTCTAAAACTTCATGCCACTCACAGTGAAAATATGACCAGTTTCCACAGAAAGGATTGTGGAAGAAGGAGATAATGGAGAGAACCCATTCCAACCGAAGTCTAACTTAGGAAAGCCCCACTGAACAAAGAGGATCCTTTCAGCCCTAACAAAGAAATAAATGTAGGCAGCAGCAGAGTAAAGCAAAGTAATTAGGAGAAAGGCCTGCCAATGGCGTGAGTCCTTACTGCTGTGTCCACAGAATCTAAGAATATGCCCTTCTTTCGTGTGAAGTTAAGAAGCTCCTCGGTAGCACATAGATGTACCTTCTCTCACATATGTACCTGCTCAAGGATGAACAAAAGACAGAGCATAAATGTCTGGAACATTCCATAAAAGCTATCTTCTCCACCAGCCCAAGCTATTAAAATCCACCCCACTGAGACGAACCGTGAGAGCAGGTCAAACAAATATAATTTTTATTGCTCCTTAAGGAGATGGCTATATTGGAGACAAAAGACAGAGGCAAGAGGCAAGTTAGAAAAAGAGAGAGAGAAAGAGAAAAAAAGAAATCCTAAGAGGCCTTAAAAAATTAAATGTTCAAAAGAGCTGTGGCAGGCCAGATAAATGATATATTACAAGGCTGGTTTAAACCTAATTGATGACTAATGTTGTAATGCATCTGAACCTACACTGATCTATTATCCGTCTGGTCCAGGCTGAAGGGACACTGCAAGGAGAAAAATTGCTAACTGTTTTAACCTGATGGAACTTAAAAAAAAAACCAGCCCAGTTACTTTAAAAGATTAATGGCTGGGTGGTGACCTTCTAATGTATATCAGGGTCTTGCAATGCAAAATCAAATGTTAATTAAATAGAATCTAGTGCAAGAATGATTCGGAAAGAATGGGTTTTAGAGCTCATGGGGCCATAAGGAATTACATTGTCGAGGTTCCTACAACACATTTCCAAGAAACCACCCGTGGAAAGGCAGTAACAGCTGATAATATGGAGGTCATAGAAATAGCAAATGACTATTGATATAATACTGTGTTAGTCCAGGTAGACTAGAGAAACAAATCCATAGAAACTCATGTGTATAAGAGAGAGTTTTATATAAAGGCTAATTGTACATTAAGGAAGCATCCCAACCTAGTCCAGTCCAAGCCCATAAGTCTGATAATAGCTCATATATACAATACCAATCTATAAAGTCCTCTTCAGAATCACAAAGCACATGCAATGACGCTGAATGCAGGATGATCACAGGCCAGTGGGTAGAAAGTCTTTGGATCCAGTGGTGGTGTAAGCATCTCAGCACCAGCAGGGGTCTCCACGTGGCTTCTCCAGTTGCCAGAGCTGGGGTCTATGGGCAATAGAGACATGCGTATTGTCAGGAGAGCATCTCCAAGGGAGTGAGTAGAGAGAGAGAGACAGTGTTTCCCCACCTCCATGAAGGAACACAGGAATTCCCAGAATTCTCAGGAGAAGGCCACGCCCTCAAAGAGGCCTCATTGGCTATTATCTGATTGACAGACTAGACCCACCCCTTCCCTCGTAATCCTCTCAAATTGACACCAGAGGATATAACTACCACCCATATCTGTATACAGAGTCTATCAGGATTCAAATGGCATGGTGGTTAAAATGTGACCACTAACTGAAATGTTAGCAGTTTGAACCCACGGGCTGCCCTGTGGAAGATGTGACCATTGAATTCCTTAACATTCTACAATCTTGGAAAGTCTACGGCACAATACTATTCTGACTTGGAAGGTCACTACGAATCAGAATAAACTCAACAGCAGTGTGGTTTGACAGAGAATAACATGTAACACAACTATCTAGTAGTCATTTTTGAAAGAGGAGAGCCACCAAATGCATTGCTTAAATCCACTGCAGATCAGAGAGACTGCATGGTCTTGATCTTTAACACCTCCAGAAGAAAAATGGGCAAACGATGTAAGAGGTGGCTTCAAAAAGTTTGTAGAAAATTCCCTCTTTCCATGAACTTTTTGAAGTTACCTTATAGACATAGATAAAAAGAAAACGAGAACCAAATTCAAAGGACATCTGATGGCCTAGTCTAGGATAATGTTGGTTACAAAATTGTAAATGCAATAAATTCTAAAAATAGAGCAAAGTAAGAACGAAGACGTTTGTACTGATTAAAATGAATGAATGAAGATTTGAATTGGAGCATAATTCCAAATGTAAGAAATGAGGAAAACTAGAAGATGATTAATGACAATTATTTCATGTAAGACCCATTAATAGATACTAAAGTTCGTGTGTAATAAAAAAGAAAAAGAGAGAGGAGTGGGAGGTACAGCCATTTACATGGTTCCAAAGCATATGCACCCTGTGGACCCTTGATAAAGAGCTGTGCTAAATATTGCCAATAATGGAACAAGCCGACATCATGTGCCTCCTGATACAATGCACTAAGAAGCAGGCACATCGTTCCTGCGGTTTCCTTGTAAAAATGCAGGATCTGAATATAATAAAGACATACCAGACAAACTAAGAAACACTCTACAAAATAACTGTCCGTTTATGCCCAAAAGCATTCAGGTCGTGTATCAAGTATCAGGACAAAGAATGACGCAGTAATTATTTCAGCCATAAGGAAGTTAAGGGGATTATGAAAATAAAACATGGAACAAAGCCAACCTGTGACCCTGTATTAAGTGCTCATTCAGTGGAAAAGGGTATTTGTAGGGCAACACAACAGATTTGCATAGAAACTATTAAATAGCTATTAATTTTACATCACTATTTATTCTCTTGAACGTCATAATTGTACTGTAGTTATTCCCAAGGTTTACGGTGGCTAATTTTTCTGATGTGAACTGCTTCTTTTTTCCAACCCAGTCTTATTCCAGAAGGTCTACTAACAGTGACAGGATAATATCTATATATTTTCAGAAAAAAACTGTTAACACAATATCATTCAAATTTATGCATCAAACACTAAAGCCAAAGACGAAGAAACTGAAGGTTCCTACCAACTTCTGAAGTTTGAAACTAATCAGACACGCAATCAAGTTGGTGATTAAAATTCAAAAGTTAGAAACAAAGGTGGAGGATCAGCAATTGGAAAACATGGCTTTGATGATAGGCACGACCTTAGGGACATGTTTCGAATAAAGAATATTTCAAATAAAGCAATCCCTTTTTAATTGCAAATACCTTTTTATAGCAACATAAATTGCAACTCTACATCTGGACCTTGCCAAATGATATACGTAAATATCAAATATAGTACTTGAGAGATGTCCTTGGGAGATGATGAAGCTTAATATTATCAGTCAAAACAGAGCTGGGCGTTAATTGTGAAACAAACCATCAATTATTCATATGTAGGTTCAAGTTCAAGCTGAAGACAAGTAAAACAAGTCCATAAGAAATAAAATAGGGCCTGGAGTATATGCAACCTGAATTTAGAGACCACCTCTAAGTCCAGAATAGGTTTTATGAATTGACACCTAGTGGCCAAAACCAGATGACTTGTAGGATGACACCAAGAACATTGTGTATGAGACAACGATCATTAAAAAGACAAGAGGAAAAACAGAGAAAAACAAAATGAAGGACAATGACACTGAAACTTCCTGTAGAATGTAGACAAGCTAAAGCTGCCGGATGATAGGCTGAAGTAAAAGAGCTAACCAGAAACTTTCAAAGGTACCTTGAGAAGATAAACTGTTATAATGCAATGTCTAAAGATCTGGAGTTAGAAAATCAAAGGAGAAAAAGACGAATGATTGGCATTTTGCAACCTGAAGAAGTCAAGAAAAATTGAAAGTTTGAGTTGTGATATTGAAGGATTTTCCTGAAAGACACAAACACGGTCACGGCAGAGCAATAAGGGACCTCCAGAAATTCAAGTTGGATTCAGAAGAGGGTGTGAGTAATAAGTAACAAGGGACCAGTCTTTGAAGAAGGACACCATATGGTAAAACAGGGAATCAGTGAGAAACAGGAAGACCACCACAGAGACAGATAGACGCAGTGCCTCCAGTGTTGGACTGAAGCCCAGCAGTCACTACAAGATGGCACAAGACAAGGCAGTGTTTCTTTGTGTTTCACTTGGGGTCAGTGTGAGTTGCCGTTATCTCTTAACAACCAAACACCTTCCAGAGGCATTGTCAGAAAGGGTGGTTTGCTCCCAGTGAGCCCATGTACAACCCCTGTATCTACACTTCATGTGTAATTCAGGCAAAATTGTTCTGTGGTTGGTCGAGCCTCATAAGTCAAGCCTCACAAGCCTGGCACTATCGGATGAGTTTGGTTGAAGTGATCACGTTGACCTCTTTCTGCTCTTGGTTCCTTCCTTCCTTCCCAGTTGAGGCAAGACAGCCTAGCTTTGGCGGCAGCTCTTCTACTAATAGGAGAAGAAATCCTAAAATAATGAAACTACATATGGGTCCTTAAAGAAAACACAACAGTGATGTTCTATTAAGATTTTGATATTGTTTTGAACTTCTATTTTGAAACAATTTTATACTTCACAAAATTGAAAAGAGACAACAAAGAATGCGTGTTGACCTTTTCCCCAAATACTCAAATTTCAACTTTTTGTTTTTGTATAACTATGGTTGTTGTTACATGCCAATCAGTTGGTTGCAGCTCAGAGCAATACCATGTACAACAGAGCAAAATGCTGCCTGGCCTGCACCATTTTCTGGGTCATTCCTACATTTGAGCCCATGACTATAGCCACTGAGTCAATCCATTTTGTTTAAAATCTGCCTCTATACTTCTCTTACGACTGGTCCCTCCTGATAATATGTCCAAAGCATATTGAACAAGTTCCTTCCATCCTCGCTTCAAAGGTACAGCCCAGCTCTACTTTCTCCAAGACACAGATTTTGTTCTTCTAGCAGCCCAGGGGATATTCAGTATTCTTCACCAACACCACAATGCAGTTACATCAGCTTTTGGGGACTCCCTTACTCACTGTTAAGCTTTCATATACAGATGAGGCGACTGTGAGTACCATGGCTTATGTTCAGCATGCCTTTGTGCTCAAGGTGAAATGTTTGATTTTTAACATTTAAAGGGGTTTTGTGCAGCAGGTTTGCCTAGTGAATTACATTATTTGATTTCTTGACTGCTGCTTCCATAGGCTATGATTATAGATTTAAATAAAATGAAATCCTTCTCAACTTTTTTCCTGTTAATCATGATAGTATTTATTGGCCAAGCTTGCAGAATTTTTGTTTTTCCTTACAGCGAGTTGTAATCCCTACTAACACAATAATAGGGATTTGTTCTTTATCAGTAAGTGCTTACAAAAGCACTGTTGTGTCATCTGCGTTTTTCAGGATGCCAGCGATTCTTCCTCCAATCCTGACGCCAAGCTCTTCTGTATATACTACAACTTCCCAATTATTGGTTCAGCATACAAATTGAAGAAGGATGGTGAAATAATCCAATCCAGACATGTATCTTTCCTGATTTTAAATCACTCAACACCCCTTTGTTTTTTTTTGAAAGATTGCCCTTTGTCTATGTACAAGTATGACAAGGCCACAGTGATCGAAAGTTTAAACCTAGAGTTTATGATGATCCACACCGTCCAATGCCTTTGCATAGTCTATAAAGCATAGATGGCTATTTCTCTGATAGTCTCTTCTTTCGGATGGTAGCCATGATGTCTCCCCTTCCACATCCGCTTCTGAAACTAGACTGAATTTCTGGTAGCTCCCTGTCGGTGCAACCAGCCTCCCTGCTGCGACCATTTTTCAGTTATCTTCAGCAACATCTTACCTGTGTTGGACCGCCATTGTTTGGAATGGGCACATTCTAAGCAGTTGGTGCGGTAGTTGGCTTCTCCACTTCTTGACATAGATAAGTGAGCACCTTCAGTACTACATTGACTTATTGAAACATTTCATTTGGTAGTCTATCAAGTCCTAGAAGTTTGTTTTTTGCCAATGCTTGTGGTGCAGTTTGGACTTCTTCCTTTAATACTGCTGGGTCTTGATTACGTGCTTGCTCTTGGAATGACGGAACAGCAACCAATTATTTTTGGTTCAGTGACTGCTTTCCTTCCATCTTCTTTTGATGCTTCCTTCCTCGTTCAGTATTTTGACCATGTTGTTGTTGTTGTTGTTGTTGTTTTTGTTATGTGCTATCAGGGTTTTTTTCTGACCCTATGCACAACAAAACACTGCCAGGTCCTGCACCATCTTCCACCAGTATTGTGCAAATTCATCTTAGGGATAATTTGTACTTGCCTTTTAATACTATGTAAAATTTCTCCTACTTTGGAAAGGTTAATCCCTCACAAAATAAATTCCTCATCATAATCATCTTCCATTATAGCAGTGGAAACTTTTAAAACATTGAAAAGGCATTGAGGCTGTTATTTAAAAAACAAATAAGCCAAAAAAAACCCCAACAAAAAACGAAACCTAACCCGCTGCCATCTACCTAATTCTGACTCACAGTGAGCTTATATAAGAGAGTGGAACTCAGCCAGAAGGTCGCTAGGGATATTAATTTTTGCCACAGCAGGCTGGCACATCGTTCCTCTGCTGATCTTTGAGTGAGTAGCAGATCACTTTCACCACTGGATCACCAAGTTCTTTATCTTGCATTAAAAAAAGGTCCCAAACCAAATCCAAAACCCAATGCTATCAACCCATGTCAACTCCTAGCGAAATCCTATAGGACAGAGTAGAACCACTCCCTGGGCTTTCTAAGGCTGTTAAACATTACAGCAGCAGAGAGACACCTTTGTCTAACCTCAGAGCAGGAAGCAGGTTTGAACTTCCGTCCTTATAGCTATTAGCCCAACAGGTACCCACTATGCCAACCAGGACTCTTTCACTAAGGAGAGGCCGAGTAAGAAGATATTTACTTCTGACTTTCCTATAAATTTTAGTGAAAGACCCAGTTAAGAAGGGATCTCATTTGTGACCCGTGGAATATTTTTATTCAAAAAGGAAAAACACAAACACCAGAATTTCTGAATCTATTAAACAAATATATAGGTAAGACTTTTTTTTTCAGGGCTAATGTACTTAAGAAAGCAAATTATATCTCATGCTTAGGCAAAATTTCACTCATTTCCCAATAGCCACTAATGCAAGGAACCCTGAAGATGCAATATTTAGACTCTTAGCGTTTGACTAAGAGGATAGCAGTTCGAACCCACTCAACAGCTCTTTGGGTGAAAGACGCAGTGTTCTGCTTCTGTAAAGATGTAAACACAAAGTACAAGGCCATTGAGTCAATTAGCAATTAGCACAGTATTTACAGCTGTTTTTAGGTGTCAGGGAGTTCATTTCGGATTGAGCGTGACCCCATTTGACAGAGTAGAAGTGAGACAATCTGTGTCTGTAGAGGCTCGTTATCATTGTTAAGCACTGTCAAATGGGCTACAACTCACACTGATCCTATGGGGCACAGAAGGAAATGCCGCCTCGTCTCATGCCATCCTGCTACTCGCTTTTGAACCCACTGTTGCAGCACTGAGTCAATTGATCTTGCTTTGGGTCTCCTTCTTTTTCATTGACCTTCTACTCTACCAGGAGATGTCCTTCTATAGGAACTCGTCTTTTCTGATAATTTATTCAAATACCTCTGGAAATTCTGTGGGGTGGTTCTACCCTTTAGCCTCTTGATGAGTCAGAACTGACTCATTGGCGGTGAGTTTTTGGAGTTAGTCACAGCATGTACGCATGGAATGGTATAGGTAAGGAATAATGAGCAAGGGACAAAGGACAGGAATGGCAAGGCTATAGAGGAAGGCTGAAGCACACCCTGCAAAAGACCACTGCATGTCCTCGGAAGGAGTCTGCAGATGACCTTATGGAACACTAATGTTTTTTAAAAATTCATTTGTGGGAGAGACGGGAGCCCCTGTCATCCTGCCAGCCAGGCTGACTCCAATTGCTGAAGATTAGGTGCAGAAATAAGCATTTAAACAAACTCCTTAAGAATCTTACACGCATGAAAATGATCCCATTTTGACACAGGATGTAATTATTGCATTCTTGTAAAAGAACAAACTATATAAGATCATTTATAGTTCAAACCTTTTACATATGAACTAGATTATCATCTGCTTTATGAGAATCATTGTTTTTTCATAATAGCTTATTTTCCATGATATGCTTTGATGAAATTCAGTGATGCATGTGCCCAAAGGTAGCAAAATAAGAATAAACACTCTTGGGAAGAATTATTAGCTTTCCTACTAGTACTGGAACCATCAAATGAGCTGTCCTGAAAGGAGGTACTGACCACCTTCTAGTCTGGCCGTGACCGCTCAAGCTCCTAGAACACTGGCTGGAAAGGTCAAAGTCATATTTTATGAAGTTCAACTACTTCAATGAAAACATCTTGTTAAAAAATTTAAGCAATAAACCTCATGTTCTTTGTAAACAGACTTCTAGGAGTTTCTTGAAAGGTTTATGAGAACACCATGATTTAGCATTACGCTATGGGAGAAGAAGGTCTAGAAGTCACCCTTTAAGGGGTGTTTGTATGCGTTTCTTTGTAAATCTGTGCTTAGAACAAACTCTGGGGCCAGGGGACCTGGTTCACACCAGAGTTCTTTCATTTACTGGCTGGGTGGAGGCAGCTAACTTGGTGCGTTGGAGTCTCAGTCCCCTCATGGTCATAATGCCGAATTCTCGGGATTCTTTGTGGGTTGTTGTTTTCTCCATATCTACGCCCTTCTGTAGGTCTTCATCAAACTACTGTTTTCATGTTAGACCTTCCTGGCCTCCTTATTTAATGCTGCAAACACACTCCCCTTCTGAAAACTGTCACCTCCTTCTCGTGCTTTATTTTCCCCCTCAATACCTATGCACAAGGGCATATCAAAAATACTGTTATAATATGTAGAAACCTTTAGTTTGTTTAAAAATGTGAAGCTATTGTTTCCTGGTATATCCTTCATCTAGGTCTGTACAAGCAGAAGGTGGTATTTCAAGCTCTCTAACCCACCCTTGAATCATTGTGCACCCTTCTATTTACACCACCTACACCTGTGGTTTGGGTTCCCTGGGGGACTCAAATCATGCTCATTTGAAATGTTCTTGAGTCTGGGGAATAAAAAGAAGCCTGAAGGGGCAAGATCAGGGCCGGAGGGTGGGTGGGGTAAAATCTGTCAATACAATTGTCATAGAACAGCCCTGACTCCCCTTATAGAATTAAGCAGATGCATTGTTATGATGAAAAAGAAATTCTTCAGAGAAAATTTCCTGGTCTTTATCTCATCACTGCTGCTTTCAGTGTTTATGTAATTTCTTCATAATAAAGCTTCTGTGATTGTCCTGTGTCCTTTGAGAAAAAACTATCACAATTGAGAAAAATCTATCACAATTACCCAATTACCCTGTCTTAGGCTGGGTTATCTAGAGAAGCAAAACGTGGTGTGTATGTGTGTGTGTTAAATATAGCTCAAACTGTTGTAGAGGCAGGAAAGTCTAATTCCACACCGATTACTAGTGATTGGACCAGATATTAAGCTAGAGATGTCTCCTGACTTGAGAAACTTTGGGATGAATTGACCCAAGATAGCCAAGAAGATCATTTGCTGGTGGCTGCAGAAGTGAATTTGTCCAATGTCAGCAGGTTAGGCTTATAACTGCAAAAGTGTATGGATTCAAGATTAGTAGGTCAGACAATGTAATGATTCCCAGGATCAGCAGGCAATAAGGCAGGCCCTTGGCTCAAGTCCAAAGAAGCACTGGTAGATGAGCTGTATGCAGAATCCAGACCCAGCAAAAAACTAGCAAACTTTTCCACCGTGTTGACTTATATTGGAACTTCCTTTCAATTGATTGCACCATGACTGTGATTGAATTGGCTGCATCCCACCCTAATCTTATAATTTATGGACTGCTCACAGCAGATCCCATGACGGAGGTGAAGTCCTTTAACTCAGATCATAAAGGAATTGCTAAGTCGTCACTGCCAAACGTCTGAGAACACTGGCCTCGACAAAGTAAGGTGTCATAACATCCACAAAAAAGAAGACAGTCATAACTTTGTGAGTGGATCTCTCCCTGGCATTTAACTGGCCCCAAAGATCCCTTCAAAAGCTACTGTTTTGACTGGACCTTCATTTTGAAGGCATCTGAATGAGACTCAAACAAGAATATTACTGAGAAAAATTGTCTCTAGCCAACTGTTGATGGCAGTATAATGTGTGAGCATGTTTTGTTTGGAATAATGTGCATATCTGAACTGAAACCCCAGTAGTGACACTTTTGTAACTTACCCTCATTTAACATTCTCTATAAAATGGTAATTTATGTGAACATTTTATCTGCCCTATTTTCTTTTTCTGTTTCACTGATAAAATGTAAACAACACAAAGGCAGGTTTCGACTGTTTGTGATCTCTGCTCTACTCTTAATGCCTGCAACAGAGCGGGGAACGTAACCCAAAACAAAACAAATTTTTTTAAAAAGCCTCCACTGTCATCCAGTTGATTCTGACTCATGGCCACTCTAGCTGGGGTCTCCAAGACTGTAAATCTTCATTGGAGCCAACGGCCTAATTGTCCTACCATGGGATAGGGCTTGAAACACAGTCAGTTCTTAGCAAGTAGCTGATGAATGGATGAATGGCTAAATGGTTAATCAAGGTGAAGATTTCTGTCTCAGAACGTCTGTTCAGGATGGTTCTATGGTTTCATGTTGCCACTGTATGTTGCACACACTCCACAGTGACAGATAATCTACAAAAAGAAAAATACTAAAAGCTGCCATGTGCGTGAGATGCGGCCTCAGGAAGCATAAGGGATCTCAGGAATAGGTCTATCGCAATTTTCTTTACTACCTATCTCTCACATCTTCTGCCAGTCCCTGTTTAGTTTTTAGAATACTTGTAAAGCAGAACGAAGGATCAAATGGCAAGACGATCATCTCTGCTGACCACAAACAGAATACGTAGTGGGAATCGGTGGCTGAAGTGACGGCTCACTGCGTTCTAATGGAGTAGGCCACGACAGCTGGCAGTTGCGTTTCTGTAGCCGGTGACAGGGAAGCAGAGCAAGTGGCCCTTGCTAATGTTGCGCATTTGGGCAGAACTGTCCTATGGGTATAAGTAGTCTTACAGTCACAGCACCTGTTGTTCAGAGTTGTGGTTTTTACAAAGCTCCATAAAGGAACAGAACAGCTGGGCAACGAAGACTTGGGCTCACTTCTAGAAATGAGTGAGAAAACAACATATGAAAAGGTCATGGATGAAAACGTTTTGGCATGGAAGCTAGGGTGCTGCGCGCAGATTGAGATCGCCAGGTGGTCCAAAGGTTCAACAAAAAATACAACTATCCCGACCTAAAAAGTGAAGAAAATCATGAATATAAAGAAAACATTCAAAGGTACCTTTGGACAGATTGTCTACCACAGAGCAGCAACAGAACAACAGGCCAACAAAAGGTCACTCATGAACTAGCCGCTCTACCAGAAGACAAGAGACACTGTCAATGTGCTGAGAGAGGAAGGGGAGGTAGTTGACTTAGATTTCTAATCCCTGTGTAACTATAATTCAAGAGTGAGAGAAAGACACACTGAGATCTTCAGAAAACTACCTACATATATTTGCTATGAGAACTGTCAAAGACAGTAAAGGGAAACAAAATAGTAGAATACATTTAAAGAAGCAGTAATCAAATTAATTGCAAACAAATTAAATACATCTCTTAAAAACTACTAATTATCATATTAGATTTCTTAAAGACATCTAATGTGAAGGCTAGATTTTATGCCAACTTGATGTACTTACTTATGGGGAGCTCTGGGTAGGGTCCAGCCTATCAATCTGGTTACACCTGGTGATCCTCCTTTAGAGGTGTGGGCTTCTTCTAAGAGAGACACTAAAGAGAACTGAGCCTGCGCTTGCTCTTTCACTCCCTGCGCGCTTGGCTTATGCTCTGGCTCCATGGGTGGCCGATGTGACCTGCCACCCTTGGGAGCCATTGGCTCCCTGCCGTGTTCCTACCAACCTTGGGTCCACACAACTCTGTACCCACTAGCCTGTTTACTCCCAGTTTCTCCGTTTACCTTCCTGCTTCATCTAGTGGCGGTTGTGTGAGTCTGAGAGTTTCCAGCTTGAGGTTCACTCAGCTGGGCCACTTTCTTGATATCAAATTCTTTCTTGATATAAGATCTTTCTTACATGTATGAGTGTCATGGGTTTGGTTTCTCTAGAAAGCTCAGCCTAACACATTAGCCTTATACTTCTTAGACACATCAAAAAAGGACACAAAAATTGAAACCACATGAACGAAACAAAGTATAATGGTCACATAGAAATCAAATAAAGTTGGCAGCAGTATTAGCATTAAGCCAAAAACCAAGGGGGGGGGGCAAAATTGACCAAGGTGGTGGCTATATCTTTTCTTTATATCAATTGTCATCAGAAAGTCAACCGAGGGAATGTGAGAAAATCTGGAGGGAAGAAGAAGACAGCTGCTACCTACTTCTTAATTATACAACAACTGGTAACTCACTAGGCTACCAGCGCGTATATTTACTTTATAGACCTGGCAATAGTCTTTATTTTTTAAATCACATTTTTATTGTAAATTAGGTGGGAGTTTATATTTCAGAAAATTGTTTTAAAATATTAGTTTTATTGGCATATACTCCACATATAATTGAATCATTCAATCATATTAAAAAGAATTATGCAGTCATCACAACAAGTTATTTCAGAACATTTTCTTCTTTTACTCATTGTTGTTAGCAGCTCCTTTCCTCCAAACCTCCCCTGCCAGGCATCTAAATTAGTCCAGTTCCTGTCTCTATAGATATACCTATCCTAGATTTCATATGCAGAAAATCACACAAGACAGAAAGCAAACCAAAAAACCTCAATAACAACAACAATGACAGGAAAAGCCTCACTTGAAAAGAAAGTAGAAAGCATTAATAATTGAAACAACTTTAAAATGGTTCTAAAGGGAGAGCAAACGACAAGGTGTTACACTTTCACTTCACTACAGCTGCCATAATCAACTTTACAACGTTTTCTGCCTCATAACAGGGCTCTCTTGCCCCTGCACTGTGTTCGGAGGGAGTCACTGGAATGTTAAGCCATGTGTGGACTGTGCAAATGGGTTTGGGGCTCCCCTGTCATCCATCGCCTTCTCCAAACCGTGGGTTCGTAATTTGACTTCTGATTCTGATTCCTCCTTCAGATGTGGATTTCTAAAATTTACAATCCTTAGATCACACAGGCTGGTGTGCTTCTTCCATGTGAACTGAGTTGACACCTCACTTAGTTGACTGCTTGTTTTAAGACAAGTCTTTAAACCCAGTGGGTGGGTTCCCTTTAAGAACTTACATCCAAAAGTTTCTGGTTTTCATTGTGGCTTTCTTAAGTCTCAAGATGTATGAGAAAGATAATCATCAAACTAGCAATGTCTAGCTTTGGCTCGAGAGGGTTCCTCCATGGCCTCCTGCCACCAAGTCCATACTTCCTCAGGCAACCTGACAAGACCAAATAGAGCCACTTGCTCCATGGAGTTTTCAAGACAATAAATCTTTTTTTTTAATCATTTTACTGGGAGCTCTTAGAGTTCTTATCACTACACATACATACATACACTGTATCAAGCACATTTGTACATATGTTGCCATCATAAATTTCAAAAAATTTTCTATTTACTTGAGCCCTAGGGATCGGACCATTTCCTCCCTCTCTTCCTCATGAACCATTGCCAATTTATAAATTATTATATCTCCATGGGAGAGGGCGAGATAGACCAGACTTCAACATGGTGTGCCAAGACGTGAATGCAGCATACTGCTTGAAGCAGGTAACCAACAGAGGGGTCTGTGGGGCCTGCCGCATTCCCAACTATGTGGAAACACTCCCCCATCTCTCTCCCCCTAACCCCCCCCCCAAACCCACCAGAAGAATGCACTATAGAGGACAGCGCTGAAGCGACACGTCTGATCAGAGCACACAGGAGAGAGGCACGTCTCATCAGAGCACACAGGAGCAAATGAAGAGGGAAGGAGAGAGAGTGGAACACATCCTGGCCCCCAACCCTCTAGCACGACATTCCTGCTCAGAGCAGCAAATGCACGAGAGGACCATAGAGTCAGCACCACCTGGGGACACAAGTCCCTCACTGACCCATAGTGCTATGGAGGACAACACTGGCGACACAGTGCAGGGATTGTGCCCTGTCTGAACTGACCCTACTACACGGGGACGAAACACTAAGGGCTTGCAACAGAGCAGCAAGGGGAGCAAAGCAATGAAGTCCCTGGGGAATAAAAAATAAACTTTGGGGCCAGGGCATGGCACCCCATCAGACTCAACTGGAACACACTCCTAGAGGTCAACAAGCAGACCTGAAACTATTTATAGACTTTTCTTTTTTGGGGGGGTCATTGTTTTTGCGTGGTTGTTTTGTTTTGCTGTTTTGCTCTGTCTTGTTTTTGTGCATATTATTATCTCTGCAGGTCTATCTAGATAAGAGAGGTGGGAAAAATAATCCAGAGGAGAAGACAACAGGAATGACGGTTCTGGTTCTGAGAGGAAGTAGGAGGGAGGGAGGCCGGGCAAAGGAAGAAGGGTGTCAACAAACCCAGGGACAAGAGAACAAGTGATCTAAGATGGATGGCGAGGAGGGCATAGGATATCTGGTGTGACTTGGTCAAGGGAATATGGCCAAGAGGATTTGCTGGAACAAGAATGAAGGGTGAATATGATAGTGGGACAAGAGGAAAGTAAAAGGAAATAGAGGAAATAAATTTATAGAAACAAAACACATTTATAGAAGTCCAAGTACAGGCATGTACATATGTAAATATATTTATATATGGAAATAGATCTATGTGCATATATTTATAGGTTTAGTATTAAGGTAGCAGATGGACATTGACGCCTATGCAAGTACTCCCTAACTGCAAGAACACTTTGTTCTAATAACCTAGCATTCTGTGATGTTCACCTTCCCGACAAGTTGTTGAAGACAAAATGGGTGCATAAGCAAATGTGGTGAAGACAGCTGGTGGTTCCTGGCTATCAAAAGATATGGTATCTGGGGTCTTAAATGCTTGAAGATAAATAAGCAGCCATCTAGCTGAGAAGCAACAAAGCCCACATGGAGAAGCACACCAGCCTATGTGATCATGAGGTGTCAATGGGATCAGGTATCAGGCATCAAAGACCCAGAACAAACAATAATATCAATGTGAATGAGGGGTAGTGCAGATTGGAGAACCAAAGCCGGTCTGTAGACAATTGGACATCCCCTTACAGAAGGGTAACAAGGAAGAGGCGAGCCAGTCAGGGTGCAGTATAGCACCAATGAAACATACTACTTTCCTCTAGTTCTTTAATGCTTCTTCCCACTTCCCCCTATCATGATCTCAATTCTACCTTAAAATTCCAGCCAGACCAGATCATATACACAGTACAGATAAGAGCTCACAACACAGGGAATCCAGGACAGAGAAGCCCCTCTGGATCAATAATGAGAGTAGCAATTCCAGGAGGGTAACAGTAAGGTGGGGGGGAGAAAGGGGGAACCATCACAATTATACACATATAACCCCTTCTCAGGAGGACAGGCGACAGAAAAGTGGGTGAAGGGAGACAGCAGTCTGTGTAAGACATCACAATAAATCTTTATAGAAGCAAATTACCACATGTTTCTCCCACCAAGAAACCAGTGGATTAAAAGTGCTGACCTTTCGGTTAGCAACCGAACACTTAACCTCCAGAGCTCCTTAAAGAACAGTAAAATTTGAAAATATATTCCCAATTTAATTTTGATAAGCACTTTGCTAGACTTTATTTTCCCCAAGTTACAAATGGAGAAAAGAAAGATCCTAATGGTTGGCTTTGAAAGATCCCATAGTTGTTAGGCAGTAATAGAGGCAAGACTTACCATCTAGATTTTCCTGCCTAATCCAACACTCTTTCCCCTCTACTGGGATCTATCTGGATCTTGCTCTTATTTTGTGATTATCTATAAAAGTCTTCAGATGTGAGTCCCTTAGCCAAAGAGCTAGATGCCTGGCTATTTCACAATAGAAGGGTGGTCAGAAGATACTTGAATTAAGAGGGAATGTAGAAACCATCTGCCCTTATTGTCTTGTTTTATGATGAGAAAATCAAGATCCCGAGGGACGGAATGACTTGCTGGCATGAAAGGCAAGATCAAAACCTCAGATATCCCTATTTTCAGTCTTTCTGTTACTTTCTAATACTTCATCAGAAATGTTTTCCCTCCAAACTCTTGAAACTACATTGATTTACTCTCTCTCTCTCTCTCTCTCTCTCTCTCTCTCTCTATATATATATATATATATATATATATATATATATATATGTAATATACACACACATTTATTGGGAGCTGTTACAGATATCATAACATTCCACAGTTCAATCACATCAAGCAGTATTGTACAATTTCTATGACGGTCAGCTTCAAAATATTTTCTTTCTTCTTGAACTCCTTTATAACAGCTCCCTTTTATCCCCGCCCTCCCCCACCCTACCCCTAGGAACCTGTGTTTATTTGTTTGTGTATTTTGCCACATCTTACAATAGTCCATATATCCGTTTATGAACAATTCTGTTGTCCGCTCCCCTCGAGGGGAGTTGTAGGGTCACCAGTGCTATCGGCTGATCCCCATTACTCAAGGTCTATTGGCTTGTCCCTTGTTATGGGACAGTGCTTGGTTTACTCCTGGAGAAAACAGAGATTTATAGCACAGAAACTCAGTCCTGCACAAAAAACAGACACATAAGCAATTATGCTTTCTCTATTGAAGGCACACAGATAAAACGGATTAGCAAAACCAGAGCAACACATTGGGCTCATGGAACAAGAGAAAGTTTCACCAAGAGAGTAGAACTGAGTTAAGAGAAGTTGACCTGCCAGATGATGGAGAAAGGGGCTTTTCAGACCTAGCACAGTATGTGCAGAAATAAGCCAGGGCTGTGAGGAAACGATGAAGGGAACATGCCACCTTCATGTATGGCGAGGTCACCAAATACCATCCTTTGACAAAGCCCTGGGAAAGGAGGGATCCGATCGGATGAGGGATTTAATGTCACATCAAAGAAGGCGGGATCTCTCCTCAGGGAGATGAGGAACTAGGAAAAGCAGACAAGCAACAGATTCAACTCACAGACTGACCGTGTCTGGGAGTAGTAGTATCCCCCCTTCAGAAACGGAGAAACTGAGAACACCCTCTGGTTATCCAGCGTACACGTGGAATGGGCTGGATGAAGATCCAGTCATTCTGAATCCAAGTCCCCAGTTCTCTTGCCACCTCTCAGAACACCCATTTTAGAAAGGGAGGGATGGGGGGCGGGGAGTCACACCTAAGACACACGCACACACACACACACACGTGAAAAGTGTCGGAGACACTGGCGGCTATTTCCCTGATGAAATATCCATCTGGATACTGCTTACTTCCCAGAACCTTTTCCTGTTGGTCTGTAGTTTCGATTTCCTTCCCCTGGCTTCCGAAAAACAAGCAAAAACAACCAAGCTTTGCTCTGCCCTATTCCTCATGGGGATTATGTTGACAGGAAGGGCAATGGAACGCCGGGAAGAAGAGGCTTCTCTCTCAACTCTGCCCTTAAAGTACAGTCAGTCAAGGCCAGAAGGGTGGCTTGGATTCTCTCTCGTGCTTTCTACAACTGTCTGGGGACGTCCTTCCAAAGAAGATATGCATCTCTAGACTCCTTCTCACGAACGAACATTTAAAGACTGCCCTTTCCAGATGGTTCTTGGTTCCAAAACAAATTTTATCACCCTTTATTCTAAAGTATAAGGTTCTTGGGTGGCACAAATGCTTGGAACTTGACAGGTAACCAAAGGTTGGTGGTTTGAACCCATTCATTTCTAGACAAAATGAAGGGCTTGACAATGAATCTGCTCTCACAACAAATATTCTGTGGAGCAGTTCTACCCTGTAGGACCGAGGGACAGGTGTCAGAGCCAACTCAATGGACACAACTCAATATGCTAAATAAACATATTTACTTATGCTCCATTCTCTCTGTGGTGGTATAGTTTCTGTTCTTTGTGGCTATAGAAATGAGAGACAAAAAATACCAGATTATCAGGAAATGATTTCAATTCCAACTCAGTTTGTTTACAGAAAGTCTGTAGTATAATTTATCATAAACATTCATTGATAACATGGTGCCTGGCTCAGTGTAGCTGCTCACTTACTGTTACCTTATCCAAATGCTTGATTCTTTCTCATGTATCCTGGGTAAAATCTTTAAACATTAATAAATCGTACCATCCCTGTACAATTGAACAATTTTCTGTAGAATACAATTAAAAACTAATAAAGTCATCTGAGGACTTTTAGCATAAAAACCTAATTTCAAAAGTGTTGGAAAGCTGAAAGTGTAATCAAGGGGCAGAGAAGGACTTCAGGAATAAGTAACAGCAGGGACCCACTGTCACTCCCAAAGTGGCAAAACAAAGAAGTAGTGATATCAGGTATCAACACATGGGACATTGAACCACGGAAAATATACAACCACTCTGCATATCCTGACTGATGTTTCTCCCTCTACAACCTCTGCCTATTGCTCCCCCTGAACAATTCCCACAGTGAGAAAAGCACACATCCAAGAGAAATACAGATGAAGGTGCAGCTCCAGTAAATATTTAAAGTCTCAGAAACCCAAAAGGGTAGTTTTCTGTGTCTTTGATCGCAGACACATTCACTACTTCCCTGGTCGTCTTTGAGATCAAAGACAATGACTGAAACAGATATCTGTACTTCACTTTGAAGGGGGAGACACAGTTAACATTCTTGCCTATTTGCTTTACATTTTCTCCTTTTTATTTTGATTTTGGTGAGAGTTTGTAAAGAAAATTGGTTTCCCATTCAACAGTGTGTACACATTTTTGCATTTGCGTATCCCACAATGCACAGCACTCTTCTCATTTCTTCCCTGTGTTTATCATTTTCCTTAGCCCTCCTTTCCAACCCTTCCTGCCATCTGAACATTAACTAAACCTAACTCACCACCATTGAGTCGATTCCAACCCATAGAGACTCCATGGGACAGAAATCCCTGTGGGTTTCTGAGACTTTGAATCTTTGTTGGAGTTGCAGCTGCATCTGTAGCCGGAGGAGTGGACTGTAGTTAACAGCTCAGTGTGTGACCCATATCTCACAGCATTGTTCTGATGAGGGCATATCTCCCTGGTGTAACTGTTCTTCAGCTAGATCTTCCTATCCTTTGGCTGAAAGTTGAGCAATAAAGGTAAGTAATTTCCGGCCTGAAGAGTGGAAGAGTGTGTAACGATCATAATCTTGGGGATTACATCACCCTCAAACAGACTAGTAAACAGGGTCTTTATGTGTGTGTGTGTGTGTGTGTGCGCGCGATCTGTGCTACATTTCCCCTCCCATTCTACCCAAGACTTCCTGTTGCAATACTTTTAAGAACTGTCAACAGTAGTAGCTGGGCACCATCTAGCTCTCCTGGTCTTAAGGTAATAGAGGCAGGGATTCACATCAGTCCTTTGGACTACTTGTTTCCTTATGCCTTTGGTTTTCTTCACTTTTCTTTCCTCTTGAGAAAGAGAGCCCAATATTTTCACCTTATATGCCCACGCACAAGCTCTTAAGACTAAAATAGGTTGTAGAACATTGCCTTTGTAGACTATGTTATGTCACTTAGTGTCCTCTGAGATTATGATTTTGGGCCCTTAGGCCCAGTAACTTATTCCATCAAAGTATTTCTTTGTGGCTAGTAAGTTTTTACAAGCTTGTCCCCACATGCTATACTATACTCATGGATATGCTTGTATCACATCAAAATACATGTGTAGAAATATTGTCTGTCAAACCTATATAGATATCTATTCACAGGTATAGATTCATTCATCTTCCTAACCTTGTTCAGCTTGAGTGTCTGTGTATCACTAACAGATTACCATCAATACAGAAGTGCATATTTATTGGTAATTTCCTCTGTGTCTTTAATCCCTGTGCTCCTCCAGTGTCTTCATTTGTGTCGATCATCTTGTGCTGGCATCTTCTTTTTATGTATTTTTTATTTGTACAATTAAGATCAAACAGGTCTACATTAATTTTATCTGAATAACTTAGACTTTGAATTAAATTCTGGAAAGATAATCTCTAAAAGAAACCTTGGGGTGGTGAGTGGTGAGGCCATAATAAAGGGTACAGGGCAATAGTGAATTTTCTAAAATTGATGGCATGGAGGGCGCTTAATTAATGGAATTGTATCAGAGAGGAATTAATGAGAGGTGAATGATGGGATTGTGAGGCAGGAGGGTAAAAAGGAAAAGATGAAAGAAAGGGAAAATGCAACAAAAAAGCAGATGGACTTTGGACGCTACTTAAATCTTACCTCAATACAAGAATGGTTTGTTCTAATAATGTGGCATTTTCTGATACTCACCTCCCTGACAAGATCACTGAAGACAAAATGGGTGCATAAGCAAATGTGGCTTCAAAAAAAAAAAAGCTGATGGTGCCTGGCTCCTAAAAGATATAACATCTGGGGTCTTAAATGATTGTCGTTAAACAAGCGGCTATCTAGCAGAGAAGCTACAAAGCCCACATGGAAGTAACACATCAGCCTGTGTGCTCATGAGGTGTCAACAGGAAGAAGTATCAGAATTTCTAAAACAAGAAACCAAATTAGTATGAAGGGGCATAGATATGGTGGAAACCCAAAACCCACATGTAAAATAATTGGACACTCCCTCTCAGAAAGGCCACATGGAAGGGATGTTAAATCCAGGGTGCGGTATAGCACTGATGAACTACATAACTATCCTCTAGTTCTTACATACTTCCTTCCCTTACTATTATGGTTTTCATTGGTTTTACCTCATTAATGATGTTAGATTTGTGTATGTTCATTTGTATATTTAAAATCATTTGGTACATGAAAGTCAAGATAGATAACCCTTCAGAAACAGTAACTGGGGTAGTGGTTCCCTGCGGGTACGGGAAGAAAGGGGCAGGAGGGGAATAAGGGGTGGATATCATTGATGACTCCTTAACCCCACTTGACGGGCTCGAATCACAAAATTATAAGTAAATGGATATATTGGATTATGTAAGATGACCACACACACACACACACAAATTATTATAGAAAAAAAAAAAGGTTCCTGGTGAGAAGGATGGGGGAGGGAAGGGACAAAGGGAAATTGATAATCAAGGAGTTCAAGAAGAAAGAAAGTGTTTTTAAACTTCCTGTGGTAGCAATTATACAATACTGCTTGATGTGATTGAACGATGGAATGTTATGATATCTGTAAAAGCTCCCAATAAAATGATTTAAAAAAAGAAAGAACCTTGAATTTTAAGAGCCTACATAAGAACTTCAGACAACAGGTTAGGAGAGGTGTTGCATTGACTCTGGCTAGACCAAAAAATCCCACAGAACAGGACTTCATGATCACCTCATGACAGACACCCATCTCAGGGAACTGTGGCTGGAGTTCACAATACAAAAGGAGTCACACACGCTACCACCCCACAGCCCCCGAATGAAAGCCCTGGACACAGAAGCTTCATGAGCTTCCTGGTTGGTGAAAAAGCATCCACTCACACAAGAAAGTAGCACGTCTCTTTCTGGGATATGCAAATTCTGTGTTGGGAACCCTCTAAGATCTTGTCCTATATGTCCTTTATTCTATACAATAAAACTCTAATTATAAGCACTGCTTTCCACGAATTCTGAGAGGTGTTTGAGTGAATTATTTAACTCCAAAGATGTGTGGGAACCATGAAACCAGGGAGCTCAGAAGTGATTCCCAAGCTTACATCCTGAAGGTGTAGAGAGAAACTCCTGAATCTATCGGCAGCCAGTCAGAAATTGGGAAGTCCAGGGAGGACTCCCAAGCTTCTGGATGGTGATGTCTATGTGATAGAATGAAGGATGATGTTCTATTAAGCTGTGAGATCTCACCTAGCTCCTGTGTCCAGGCTCAAAGAGAGAAGTGCTAATGGGTGGCTGATAGCAAATTAAACAGAGAAGCAAAAAGTAGGGATTTGCCTCATGTTGACTTTTTACTCTTGCAGTGTATTTCTTTTTTATTCATACATGCATATTGCTCTCTATGCATTTTATATCATTTAAACATTTAATAAACTTGATTTCTATGATTATATAATACTGTGCTATTATGGATATACTATAATTTAGTTAATCATTTATTCATTACTGGACATAAACATGCGTTCATTAAAGAAATCATGAAGAAAAACACAGCTGGAATACTCTAACAGATTTCAAGACATATTATACAACTGCAATTATTAAGACATTATGATATTAAGTCCACAGGAGGGAATAGTATCAGAACTAAAATTGTAAACACCCAGTTTGGAGAAAGCTATGGATGACTGGGGAAGCGCCAAATTCATTTGCAGTCAATTAAAATTCATTTAAATTCACGCATGAGCTAAACTCCAGGGAATCCCCTCTGAACATAGTGCAGGGACATGACTAGCCATGCTCTCAGACACGCATGGTAAAGACACTGTGGCAGACCTAGTAAGGTTACAATGTAACATCTTGTCATTTGATCTCCCTTGTGATCTCTTTTAAAGTTGTTTCAGGTTTTATTTTTTTCTGCGTTCTTTTTGATTGAGGGTTTTTCTCTTTTCTCTAGTCCTTATTGTATTTTGATTGTTGTTTGTTTGCTTCCTGTTGGTATTTTGTATGATTTTCTGTATCTGAAATCCAAGAGAGATAAATCTATAGAGACAATAGTAACTGGATTAATAATTTTCTAGGTGCACGACATGACAGGATGTGGGGGGAATGGGAAGTTAACAACAATGGATATAAAAAATATTATGAAATCAATTTTGATGATGGTGTCACAAATCTTAATAGGATTGAATGATTAAGTTGTGTGATATGTGAAGCAAAGGCCAAAGAAACTATATTGGAAAGATAAGGAAGTAAAGAGACAGTGTGGTATTGATACTGTATAAGTAAAATACTTCCCTGTTTGTACATCTTTAAAAGCACTTCTTCATATAGTGTCTGGGGACCTAAAGGTTTGAAGATAAGCAAGCGGCCATCTAGCTGAGAAGCAACAAAGCCCACACAGAAGAAGCACACCAACCTGTGTTGTCATGAGGTGTCAATAGGATCAGATACCAAGCATCTAAGACCCAGAACAAAAGCATACCCAATGTGAATTCATGTGGGGGTGGGGGGTGGGGGGGGAAAGGATGCGTGGAGTGGAGACCCAATGCCCTTCTGTAGACAATTGGACATCCTCTCACAGAGGGGTCACAGGGAAGAGATGCGCCAGTCAGGATGCAGTATAGCACCGGTGAAACACACAACTTCCCTCTAGTTCTTTAATGCTTCCTTCCCGCACTATCATGACCTCAATTCTACCTTACAAATCAGATTAGACCAGAACATGCACACTGCTACAGATAATAGCCCAAAACACAGGGAATCCAAGATAGATAGGACCAACAATGAGAGTAGAGACGCCAGGAGGATTAGGGGAGGAAACCAAGGTGGGGGGGAGAAAGGGGGAATTGATCACAAGGATCAACATATAACCCCCTTCCAGGTTGGATGAACAACAGAAAAGTGGGTGAGGGGTGACAGAGGATGATGTAAGATATGAAAATAATAATCTATAAATTATCAAGGGTTCATAGGGGGGCAGAGAAGGGGGAGAAATGGGGAACTGATTTCAGAAGCTCAAGTGGGAAGAGAATGCTTTGAAAATTAGGATGGCAGCTTATGTGCAAATGCGCTTGACACACTGGATGAATGGATTGTGATCAGAGAGGTAAGAACCCCCAATTAAAGTATTTGATTAAAAGAAAAAAACTTCTTCAGAGGATGCCTCACCTCAGCTGGGGTTAGCTTTTCATTTAGCTGGAAGAGGGAGAGAGATGACATACTTCTTGCCATATAACATTGTTCCTCGGGCACCCCAAATCAATGGAAATGCCTACAATGGTGTTCAGTGAATTTCGATAGATATTCAAGACCAGAGGAGGGCAAGGCAGGGAGGGGCATGGTTTGGGGCGATGGGTGGGGGAGGGGCAAGATATGTCAGACTCTGAGAAGGTGATTTCATTTCTGTTGGTAGGTATCTACTGTTGGGCAAAACGCTTAACACTCCTTATATAGACCCCTGCCACTGGGAGAACTTCCCTGCCCTATCTTCCAAATCATGCATCCTTCACCTAGTTCCTATTCAGCCTCTAGTGACGCAGACCACGTGCTACAGGAAGCATGGATTTCAGATTTTGTTTATTCAGAGTGCACAGCATTCTTCATAGGCCACATGCAAAGGACCAACTTGAAAGCCCCACTCCATAGACCAGAGTTTACCTTAAACACAGCCGAAGCAGGTTTAAGGACACAAAAGAACCCTTTGGATGTAAGGCTGAGAAGCGCTCCAGTGAGAAGCAGCAGATGACTGACTGCTAGCCCAAGGCGGCGGGCAGGCCTCTTGGTCTCCAGGCTGTCTCGTAATTGACAATCTAAGACTACCATATAGTCGCTATCTCCATGCTCTCTCTGCTCTTCATGGCATGTCTTAGTCCAGCAGGAGTAATTTTGCTTTAGCGAATCCGTGCAGTTGAATTAGTTTGCCTTGTTTTCAACTCTGACTGGTTTTGTAAACAATGTTCAGTCACTCGAATTTTTAATCTGGACAAGTCAGTCATCCATTTTTAGTCTAAAAAGTTTTCCTGTATGTGTATATTTTCCCTTATCAATACTACTTTAAATTCAATACCATTGACTAGATAGATGTTCTTATTAGAATGACCAAATGTCCAATGGAGATTATTTATACTGTTTCTCAAAAAATGGATAATGCTGAAAATCTTCAAACCATAGAAGTATGAATGGATTTTGAGCTCACACTTAATCTTCAGCCCTAATCTAAAACTAATTCATTCTTATGATATGACCCTGCTCCTCGTGAAGTGATTACTGAAGATAATGGCTGCCACAGAACAATGTGATGAGAGATCAGGTAGCGGCCAGCTATCAGAAAGAATATCCTCCGGGGCCTTAAAGGCTTGTCTTCAATCAAGGCGTCATGGAAGTGAGATGTCAGCGAAGTCTGCGCAACAGAAAAGCAGCAGTCATGTGACCAACGATGCTGTCTTAGAGCTTCTCTTCTGAGCACCCGGTTGTTGGGGTTATGGATGACGGTGGAAGCCCCAACTCCATTTACAGAGGCCCACCTGGATCAAGGCTCCCTTGAATTCCTTCCAGCCATTGGCCAAGACTGTGAATAGTCTTGTCCCCAGGCAGTACAATGGAAAGGGAACTGCTGTCAATGTAGTTGGGTTACAATTTAATACCATTGACTCTCCTTGTGTCCTATTGTCCTATTTTAAATTTGTTTCAGTTTTTATTACTCTCTGCTGTCTTTGGGACTGAAGTTTTCCTGTGTCTTATTCTGTTGTTGTGTTTCAGTTTTTAATGTTTCTTAAAACTATTAAACATAAGATAGGTGAATTTATAAAGACAGCACCTTGGTGAATAATTTCCTAGGGTTACAACATGGGACGAAGGGGAGAAATGGGGCCCTAATAAGAATGAATGAAGAAAATGACTTAAAATTGCTTGTGGTGATGAATACACAACTCTCTTTAATACACTTAAACCACTAGATTGTATGTTACATGAATTAAATGCCAATAAAACTTTCAAAAATAGACAAAGATAACAATATTGTATACAACAATAGACACACACAGAGAGGATCACTTGATGATTAAAAACCTGAAATTCAGTAGCAATATAATGTCTTTTAAATTAAATACAAGGGAGAAATTGAATATCGATGTAGAAATAATCTTGATACCTACCACATACAAAAATTAATTTGAAGTGAATCTAAAAAAAGAAAACTAAATGCGACAACTAAAACTATCGATCTTCTGGAAGAAAATATAGAATATCTTCCTGACTTCCATGTAGGCAAAAATGTATTACATAGAGCATAAAAAGAAACTTTCCCTGGAGAAAAAAAAAGATAAATGAGCTTTACTTTTGTTGAGCATTTTGGTTTATGAAGAGATATCATTAAAATTGGAATAAGAAAACCACATACTGGAAGTCATTGTTTGTGACACATACATCCAAAAGGTAACTCATACCATAGTATATAAAGAGATTCTTCCACCAATCATTAGGGGAAAAAAACAAACAACTTAGCTTTTAAAAGGGCAAAAGGACTTTAATACACACTACACAAAAGACAACATAAAAATAGTCACATGCCAGAAACTGGGCTCAATTTCATTAGTTATCATAGATACACAAGACACCATCATGATGAGGTACTGTTATGGACCTGCCAGAATGGCAAAAATTAACAAGACAATAGCAAATGTTATCAAGAGTATGAGGCTACTGGGATGATTTTTAAAAAAATTCTTATATGTTATTTTTGCCACAGGAAATCGGTCAGAGTACTTTGGAAAATTATTTTGCAGTCTCAATTAAAAATACGATGAACAATTTATATCCCCTAGTAAAGTGAGTTCCACATTAAACTGCAAAATCAGCAATCTGCAACGACCAGGTGCTCTGTGGGAGAAAGAGGACACTTTCTAATCCAGTCAGGAATGATAGTCTTGGAGACTCACTTAGGCCATTCTTCGCTGTCCTATAGAGCCAGTATGAGTTGGAATGGATTCAATGGCAGTGAGAAGTACTAAGGAGATAGGAAAGTATATGTCCATCAGAGACCAATACAAGCAAGTGTACTACTAGTAATAGCTCAAAATTGAAAACAGCACGCGTGCCTATCAACAGGTAGATGAATAAACGGAGAGATTTGTTCAATGATTTAGAACCCAGTAGTAAAAAAGAACAGACCACTAATACACAAGCAAAATGGATAAACTTCATAAACATTAAACTTAATAAAAATCAGTCACACAAGAGGGCCTTTTGTATTCACATTTACACGAAGCTTTTAACTTATTTGCCCAATTTTACTGATAAGGAAAAAAGAAGTGAAAGATGGTAATGTAACATTTATGCCCAATCTCAAAATTCGATGGCAGAAGTTGGAGGGATTTTTCGTTTGTTTTGAAGGTTGATATTAAAGAAATATCATAAGCTTTGAAGAAGAGAAATTTATTTCCTCAATATTCTGGAGCATCCATCCCTGGGAACCCTGGAGTCCCAGGGCTCCTTGGCCCATCTTAAATCACAGATCATTCTCTCACCCACCCGCTTCTCCACTATGTATGCCCTTGTGCCAATGCCCTTTATATAACTCGGAAGTAATTAGGCTTGGAACCCACCCCACTTGAGTGTGCTATAATTAACAATAAAGAAATCCCTATTTCCAAATAGGATTATATCCACAAACATAGGATTTAGAATTTCAACACATACTTGAGGGGGGATGGGTCACAATGTTTTTTGCTGTAATTTGAGTGAAAGTTCGCATTTTGTTACATTAAATGGATTATAATCCCCTCCACTGAATAGCATTCTTCCTCCACCTTTGCAGTCCATTGCTGATTTCTGAACTTGGTTTCCAGACAAATGCTCACCTATTGGTTTTGTATGGTTGACTGCCTTGAGGAGGATATTCCTCCCTGATGTTATTATTCACTTTATTTTAGTATGACCAGTCGGTTCTGACTCATGACACCCCACACAACCAAGTAGAACAACACCTGTGAGTTTCCAATGCGGGGAATCTTCATGGGAGTAGAAAGCCTGATCCTTCTCCTGATGAGTGGCTGGTGGTTCCAAGCTGGTGGCCTTGTGGTTAGCAGGCCAAACGGCAACTCACTAAGCTACCCGTGCTCCTATTTACTTATAGGCAATTGTTTTTATTTTTTAAACATATTTTTATTATAAATTAGGTGGGAGTTTACAGGTCAGATAATCAAGTTTAAAGACATTAGTTTTATTGGCATATATTCCACATATAATTGAACCATTTAATCATATTTTAAAAACGTATGCAATCATAACAAGTAATCAGACATTTTCTTCTTTTACTCATTGTTGTTAGAGCTCATTTCCTCCAAACCTCCCCTGCCAGGCAGCTAAATTAATCCAGTTTCTGTTGCTATAGATTTACCTATCTGTATATGGATATCATATACAGAAAATCACACAACACAGGAAGCAAATAAAAATCCTCAACAACAACAAACAAAGTAACAACGACAGGAAACATCTCAGTCAAAAAGAAAATAGAAAGCACTGATAACTGAAACAACTAAAAAAGGGGTCCAAAGAGAGATCAAATGATAAGGGGTTATATTTTAATCTGACTACCTCTGCCATAATTGGGTTTCCAAGCTGATTAGGCTCTCACACCCCTGCACTGTGCTCGGAGGGAGCCACTGGAAGGCTAAGCCATGTGTGGACCGTGCAAATGAATTTGGGGCATCCCCTGTCATCCATCACCTTCTCCAACAGAATGTTTATAATTTCAGCTCTGATTCTGATCCTTCATTCAGATTTGGATTTCTAAAATTAACAACCCTTAGATCACACGGGCTGGTGTGCTTCTTCTATGTGGACTTAGTTTACGCCACACTTAGTTAACTGCTTGTTTTAAGATAAGCCTCTAAGACTCCAGCGACATTCTTTCTCATAGTTGGGCACCATTGGGCATTTTTGTTTTAAGGTGGGAGTTCATACCGATATTGCAACATTCCACAATTCAGCCCCATCAAGTAGACTGGTACAATTGCTACCACAATCGGTCTCCAGACATTCTTGTTCTACATGGACTCCTTGACATCCTTGTGGATTCTTATGGACAGGCCATAAGAACTACTGTTCTTAGAGTGGGGCTAGCATTCGGTGGGAGCCCAACATTCATTCCTATGTCCATGATTTATTTATGTCTCTGAATCACTCTAGAGATGTCAATATCATTTTGTGATAGAGAAGATTATCAATGATCTTCCTGTGTGTAAGGCAATTCGACTGTTGGTGGTGTCATTGAGTCAGTTGTGACCATAGCCGCCTAATGCACGACAGAAAGAAAGTCTGCTTGGGTCTGTGCCATCCTCACAATTGTTCCTATGCTTGAGCCCATTGTCATTAATTTAGCCAATGGTGAAGAATTTGAAATATGGCTGAAAGAGGGAAATGATAAAAGTGTAGGCCAGCTTTTCAGACCAGGATCATATTTTGCCCAATGCACAAAAATGAATTCAAGATGGATTAGACACCTAAAAGTAACCCCCAGAATTATAATGTGTCATCAATGAGAAAATTGGGACAAACGATATTGTGTTGACTCAAAGTTGGCCCCTGGGGGGGTGAGTACTGTTACAGGCTTAAAGGGTGTCTCAGTACTACAATCTCAGAGGTTCCACTAGATGCTTTCGGACGGCTAAGCCGCGTCATTTTTTTTTTTTTTTACAATTTTGAGTTCTCTTCCGCATTTGCCTCCCTCTCTACCCAGTATCCTCTACTGTGATCCTCTCCTGAGTGGTCAGCAGTGATAGTCAGGCCCTGTCTAGTCTCCTGGTGTTTGGGTCGTGGAGGCTGTGCTCTGTGTGGCTCGTGGTGGTGGTTGTTGGGTTCCTGCAAGTCTGTTCTTAGTCTGCAGCTCCCAAGCACAGCAGAGAGAGCAGAACTGTTTCATGTGGTTTTAGGGGTGGGGTTTTGTTTACAGTAGAATCAGATATTTAAGGAAGCAGCTCATCAGACATTTTGTTCATGGCACAACCAAGGGGGCTTAATCCACCAAACTTCAGTGTCAAATGCAATAATTTATGTTCAGGGACCTATAGCTACCCTACTAAAATCAAACCCACTGTCATCACGTCAATTCTAAATAGGGTTTCTGAGGCTGTGTCGGGCAAGATAACCTTCATCAACCTCCTGAGGAGCAGCTAGTGGGTTTGAACCACTATTATGCTATTATGTCATGTCTCATAATGGAGCCAGCCCTATGGTCCTTTCTGAGTTTTGGCTGCTCTGAGTGGGAATATTGTCCCTGGCGGCCCAGGATGTGTTTCCCTCTCTCTCCCTCCCCCTTCATTTGCTCCCGTGTGCTCTCATCAGACATGTCCCTCTCCCTGAGCTGTAGCTTCAGTGCTGTCCTCTGAAGTGAATTCTTCTGCAGGGAGGGGAGCCTGTCCACGTAGCTGGGATTGGGGCTGGCCCCTCAGACCTCTCTATTATGAACCATTATTTCTAATCAGCCATTTCCTCCACTCATTGTATTCTAGTAGACCTCAGACCTGTCTGCCTCAGAATCCACAGAATAAGCACTCACAGATTATTTACTTTATTTCTCTCTCTCACTAGACTAGAAGTCTACGAGGGGTAAAATGCTATGTGTGCTGTTCACCTTTCCACTTTCAAATACAGTGCCTTGTCTTTAGCACGCTCATCTCGATTGTTTACATGTGGGTACTCAATAAGGAATGAGGATATTGCTGTAGGAGGCAATATTGCTGTAGGAGGCATATTTCATGTAGGAGGCTCAGGTTAAAGTTCCAGCCAGTACACCTCATCACAGTCACCACCGTGAATAAGGGGAGGAGTGGGTATTGGTATGATGTCGAACATGTATCCCTCGTGGCACAGTGGTCAACACTCAGCAGGTAACCAAAAGGTTGGCAGTTTGAACCCAGCAATTGCTCTGCAGGAGAAATATGTGGTAATCCTATTCTATAAAGATCTACAACCTTGGCAATCCTATGGGCAGCTCTACTCTGTCCTGTAGGATCACTATATGACAGATATATCCTACAAATATCACTATAATGGATTTCTGTATGCAGCAGTCCATTCAATAGCAAGGAGTTTATGATGCTGCGGAGATGCCATCAAAGTTCCTAGGCTAAGACAAACTAGGAGGAAGGATCTGGTGATATACTTCCAAAAATAAGCCACTGAAAGCTCTATGGAGCACAGTGGTGGATGTGCAGCCACTTCTGAGGCTGGTGCACAACTGGGCAGTGTTTTCTTTTTTTTCACTGTCCAGGGGTTCCATGATTCAGGAGCTGGCTGGAAAGCAGCTTACACCATAAACATTGACATGTAGGAACTCAATATGTATCCGCTAATTAAATCAATTATATGAGCCTGTGTGTGTGCATTTACGATCTTGGAAATATTTAAGTCAGGATTGTAAATGCCAGATTCACTGGTTAGTTTCCCTTTCCTGTCTTCCCTAGCAGGAGGCTTCGTGGCACAGTAGTTACACGCTAGACTGCAAACCGCAAGGTCAGCAGTTGGAAACCACCAGCCACTCCACAGGAGAAAAACTGAGCTTCCCACTCCTGTAGAGTTAAGTCTCCGAAACTCACAGGGGCAGTTCCATGCTGTCCTCCATGGTCGCTTTGAGTCGTCCTCGGCTCGATGGCCGTGAGTTCGGTTTTTGTCTTGGCCTTCCCTATACTCATTCTGTGTCTCAGCAAGAATGCGATTCCAGTTGGGCTCAGTCAACGGGCATCATGAGCAGTGAGTCTAGAAGAAAGCAGAGAGAGAAGTTGGGGCATTTTTTCCATGCTGCTTCTTCGCTACGGAGCCTCCCTCTTCACCCCTACCCTCACCTCCCTACCCCCTCAACAGCGTTTACTTAATATGAGACTGCCCCTGGGGAGAAGCACCCTCTCTGTGTCCCACCTCTTCCAGAACTCTAATATGTTACTTGTTTCCGTTGGTCTTTTGACCCCAGGGAAGATAATTACAGCCCATGGTTACTATTTTCAAAAACCGTGTTTGCTTCCTGAATTGGCCCACATCCTAAGTAGTTCCTTCATTATTGCTTATATATTTAAGCCACCTGAATGAATCCTTATTAAAGGACACACTTCCAACAAGTCAACCCTTATTCCTAGGGACTCTATTGGATAGAGTAGAACTGTCCCACTGTGTTTCTGAGACTGTAACTCTTCACAGGAGTTGAAAGTATTGTGTTTCTCCCATGGACAGGCTGGGGGTTTCCAACTTCTGACCTGTGATTAGCAGCCCAATATGTAAGCACCATGCCACCAGGGCTCCAGACAGGGACCCTAAAGTCATTTTCAAGTCTTTCTACCAAATAATTAAAAATATATATTCTCTTTAGGCAAAACTGTTCAGGAAGATCAGGAAGATGCACACACACTTGTCTTTGGGGGATGATGTCATGAGAAGTCTATGTTGAGCAATTTACTTGGGGGGAAAATTTTTACCACAAAATATCACAGTTCAGATTGGATTTAATAGACCAGTAAATGGCTGCTTAACGAGGTCAGTGGGTTACTGCTACATCAAGTGGCCAAAGAGACTTCTTTTTTCTGTTCTACTAAAAGACTGTAAAAGACTATGAAGTATGCCACCCCCACCCCCAACCCTAAACCTGCTACCACCGAGCAGATTCTGACTCACTCACAGTGACCCTACAGTACCCAAAAGAACTGCCTTATAGGGTTTTCATGGCTGTAAATCTTTATGGAAGCCAGCTTCTCATCTTTTTCTCATGAACCAGTGGGTGGACTTGAACTTCCAGCCTTTTGGTTAGCAGCCAAATGCTTTTAACCACTGTGACATCAAGGCTCCTTATAAAGTATAGGTCTTCCAAATTAGAAGTTTCAAGTTTTTGATAGAAATGGTTTTTCTTAAATAGCAGTGTGAAAACAAACATTTTCTTTTCCAGCCAGTTTCTTCATATATTTTGGAGAGAGCTTGGCCTGATTTACAAGGAAACCCCTTAATTGTCCCTCAAAAGTGGAATTGCGTCATTGTGGATAAGACATGGTGTTCAAATAGCTCCCTCGGGGCTGGAGTCTTGGAAACTCAGCAGGATTTTAATTGTAAGCAGACAATTTGTTTTGGATTGTATGCCGAGCATGAAAATATAATGCTATAGACTCTAACAGCGTATAAGGGGATTAAAGTACAGTATTTCTCTCCTGCTTTTCTGCTTGTACTAGCCCTCTTTTCAAGCCAAGACCTCACTGTCTAAGGTTACTCGAGTCCTTTTGAATTAATTGTAATATTCTAAGCACCTTGAAGGGCAGTGCCAGTCATTCACTCCTACGTTTCAGTGCCTAGATCACCTGTGTCTAATAAATGTTTCCTCAATTCCATGCCATACACCTTTTCCCAGTTGATCATCTCTGAAATCAGAATGACTCATATAACCAATGGCACATCGTAGATTAATTACCGGCAGTTTTCTTTTTCTTTCTGGTATATGAAGTCATGATACATGATATAATTTATACTATCTAAGATTCAGGGACGGCGTCCCAGTGGTGTAGTGGTCACTTGCTTGACTACAATCTGAATGGTCAGCAGTTTGAAACCACCAGTAACTCCAAGGGAGAAAGGATAGAAATTCTACTCTCATACACAGTTTTAGTCTTAGAAACCCACAGGGGATCACTATGAGTCAGTATTGACTCGATGGAAGTGAGTTTTTCTTTTTACTCGTTTGTTTTTTACATTCGGTGCAAAGTGTACATGGAATGTGTAAGGGTAACAAGCTCAGAGTAGTGAAGCAACTTGTCTAGAGTCACATTTTTTCTTTAAAAATAAAATTGAGACTCAAACTCAAGTCTGATTCCAAAGTCCAAGAACTATCCATTACACTGCATTATCACACAGATAAACATTTAATAAATCAACAATGTTAAAACCCAGGGTGCTTTATTATAGTTTAAACTCTCTCTACCATGGTGGTCCTTATTTTCAAGCAACAATATAGCAAAGAGCTGTCAAAAGTAACGGATGCATATTAGTTTTCATTCTTGGCAACAAAATGCCATCTCCAACCAAATTAAGAAAAGATGGAATTTATTGGAAGGATCATGTCTGCTTCATATCTCCAAGTTATGAAAATTGGGTCCAGGTCAATATGGGTGGGACTTGGGAAAGTTGACAGGATGCTACCACATCTCTGCTTCTTTTTGTGCACAATGTCAGCCTTCTCTTTTACTGAGCGTTCAGGATGTCCACAGGCAAAGCCATGGCCTTCAACAGTTCCATGGTACTATAGCTTAGGACTTGAGCTCTGTAAGGCAGGCTGATGCAACATTTTCCCAAACCTAGAAGCCCTCATTAGAATGGCCTCGTTGGTCAAGATTTAACTATCCACCACCTTTTAAAAAGGACATCGGGCTATAGGGTTCCAGGTGATGTCATAGTGCATGAATGTGGGGGTCCTACAGCAACTATGTGAATCAAGCTGTAGAAAAGACAAGCAAGTCCCAGAAAACAAAAGTCATCCATTCAAGTCCCTAAATATTTGCTTTACAAAGCCACTAGGATGACTTGATGCCATGTTTTGAGTTGGCCAAAAAGAACATGTCAAGATCTACTTGAAGTACAATCCTAGATGTGTTAGGATAGTAACTATATGCCAACAAAGAAGTCCAGTTAATACAAATATTATTCAAATTTATGCACCAACCATTAACACTAGTGATGGAGAAACTGGAGAATCTACCAATTTGTTCAGTCTGAAGTTAATCATACATGTAATCAAGATCACTGATAATTATTGATTATTGGAATGTAAAAATTATAAACAAAGATAACAGGCCAATAGTTGTAAAATATGGCCTTAGTAATAGAAATGAAACTGGAGATCACATGATAGAGTTTGTAAGAACAACAACTTCTTCATTCTAAAAGCCTTTTTCAACAGTATAAACAGCAACTGTGCACATGAACTTCAACAGACAGACTCTAAATGAATCAGATTGACTAAATCTATGAGAAGAGAAAATTGAGAAACTCAGCACTGACAGTCAAGTGAGGCCAGCGACTGACTTTGTAACAAACTATCAATTGCTCATATAATAAATTCAGTTTGAAGTTGACTATTAAAACAAGTACACAAGAGTCAAAATATGACCTTGAGAATATCCAAGCTGAATTCTGAGAACATCTTAAAAATAGATTTGACTCAGTAAACACTAATGGTAGAAGACCTGATGAATTTTATATATGATGAAAGTAAAAGGTAATTGTGTTAGTCTGGGTTGACTGGAGAAACAAATTCAGAGACACTCATATCTGTGTAAGAAAAAGATTTATATACAAGAGTAATTGAATATTAAGAAAGCATCCTAGCCCAGTCCAGATCAAATCCATAAGTCTGATATTAGCCTATATGCCCAATACCAATCTCTAATGTCCTCTTTAGACTCACGAAACATATACAATGACACTGAATGTAGGAAGATCACAGGCCAGTGGGTTGGAAGTCTTGTGGATCCAGTGATGTTGTAAGCATCTCAATGCTGGCAGGGGTCTCCACGTGGTTCCTTCAGCTCCGAAACTCTGACTACCTTAGGGTAGCTTCATGTGGCTTCTCCTCAGAAATGTCTCGCAGGGACTGAGCCTTGTCAGTAGCACATCTCCAAGGGAGTCAGCAGAGAGAGAGAGTATCTCCCACCTCCAGGGAAGAAATACAGGAGTTCTCCGAATCCTCAAGAGAAGGCCATGCCCTCACAGAGGCCTCATTAGCTATCACCCGATTGACATACTAGACACCCCTTCACTCTTAATCCTTTCAATCCCAAATTGACACCATATTATATAACTACCACAGTAATTTTAAATACAAAAAAATTAAAACTAAAGAAAAGATTAAAGGAAATGTCAGAAGAGATTCTGAAACTTACTCTTGAGTAGAAAATTGTCAAGAATAGTTCAAAAAGACAAAGCAAAGTATTGTAATGAAAGGTGCCAAGACTTGGAATTGAAAAGACAAAAAAGGATCATATCAGAATATCTCAAGCTGAAATAATAGAAAAAAAGTCTCCCATTGAAATATTGATAGACTTTGGGGGCAAAATATTGAATGACAAAATAAACTGACAGCATTGGAAGGCAATGGAAGGAACACATAGAATTACTGTCCCAAAAGAAATGGTCTAAATGAATCTTTTTGGAGAGGTAATATGTGCTACTTAAGGAAGAAGACCAAGTTGAATTAGACAAAAACAAGTATCCAAATATTGGCATTATTCCAATCAAAATGTATCACCAATCCGTTGATGCACTGTAAGTATTCATTCATCTACACCAAAAATTTTGACAACAGTCACCTGGTCAAATTACTGGGAAAGATCCATATTTGTGTCCATCCCAAAGAAAGGTGGCCTATCAGAATGTAGAGGTTACGAGACAATATCATTAATATCACTTGCAAATAAAATTGTACTTAAGACCACTCAACAATGGCCGCCAGAAACTCAAGCTGAATTTAGAAGAGGACTTTTCACAATGACTATCAATGCTGACACCAGATGAATCTTGGCTAAAAGCAGAGAATCCAGAAAGACATTTGCTTGTGTTTTATTGACTATGAACTTGCATTTGACTGTGTGTACCAGCTCAATCTGTAGGTCACATTGAGAAGAATGGGAATTCCAGCACTTCCTTGTGCTCATGTGGAATGTGTCCACGTACAAGACAGTCCTGAGTACAAGGGAATGTTGTGTGACTTAAAATCAGGAGGGACGTGCATCAGGGCGCGCTATACTTATTCAATCTGTATGTAGACCAAATAATCTGAGAAGCTAGACTATGTGATGAAATCATGGTATCAGGACTGGAGTAAGGTTTGTTAGCAACCTGCAATATGCAAATGACACAACCTTGCTTGTTGAAAGTAAGGAGGACTAGGAGGACTTGCTGATGAAGATCAAGGGCTGTCGCCTTCGGTCTGGATTAAACTCAAAGTAAAGAAAACCACAATTTGACCAATGGTTGGCATCATGATAAATGGAGAAAAGATTGACGTTGTCAAGGTTTTCATCTTGCTTGGACCCATAATCAATACTCATGGAAGCAGGAGTCAGAGTGAATTGCATTGCGCTGGGCAAATCTGCTGCACAAGACCTTGTTAGAGAGTCGCAGAGCAAGGATATCACTTTGAAGACTAAGGAGCACTTGATCCAAACCATAGTACTTTCAATAACCTCTATGTATGTGAAAATTGCCCAATAAGTAAGGGAGACTATAGAAGACTCAATGCAATAAATGTTGGCAAAGAATTTTTAAAGTACCCTGGAACGCTTGAAGAACAAACCAATCTGTCTTGGAAGAAATAAAGTCAGAATACTCTTTAGAAGCTGGAGGATGGTGAGACTCCATCTCACATACGTTGTAATTTGTTTTCAGGAGAGACCATCATGCTTGGTCAAGTAGAAGGGCAATGAAAAAGAGGCACGCCCTCAGTGAGATGGATTTGAACAGTAGGTACAACTTTGGCCTCAAACATTGTAATACTGGTGGGGCTGATAAGGGCCAGGCAGTGCTTCATTCTGTTGTGCATAAGGCCGCTGTGAGTTGGAATGGACTCAATGGCACCAAACAACAATAATATCCTGGGCTTCCCAAAACTACTTAGTCACAGTCATTGTTTGTGGGACACCTGGGGACTAGGAAATGCTCCCAAGGATGCAGAGATGAGAACTTGTGCAAATGTGGGATTTAAGAGATAAGAAATTGTGCAAATGTGGGACTTCAATTTAGCATGAAAGAGGAAGAAAAGTAGACATCCAAGGCAGATGTGAAAAAAGGAAAGTGAAATGGAGAGTCCCACAATGATGAAGACTCCCTTCCTCGTCCAAAACACAATCCAGAAGTTTGCCCAAATTGCCCTCATCTACAAGGAAACACCCCCCACCCCTTGGCTGAATCTCCCAAGGTTGGTTTATGTCGGTGGGTAACAAAAAGGGACCTGGTTGATAACCATCCCTAGCGGGTGAGAGGTCAACCTTCTCTGTCTAAGTTCCAGCTGCAGGAAAGACACCGGCACTGGCTGTTTTGCAGCACCCTTTCCTTCCTTATCTCAAACAATAGCATTTCTTGAGTTGCTCAGAGCTCAGCTACGGAAAGAAATTCGGTTGTTGGCATCATTGCTTAATTATTCTACCAGAACTATTTTGGCCACCCGAGTGAAGTTTAAAGCTTTAACCAGTAGAGTAACAATAGTATATTAATAATAATGTCACTAATTTTCGAAACCGCCAATAAAATACTTGATAGATTCCTTCCATTAGTGGGTGTCCACCTGCCGTACATGTTTGCGTTATTAGAGGAGAGTCATTAAGTGAACAGATTCTTCTTAGATCAGAGAGGAATGAGTCTATTGGCTTTCTGTTTTGTTGCAGAAAGGTCATTTGTAAGTGGAAATCGGGAAATCAAATATCGCTTTGCATTGGATAAATTCACTACAAAAGACCTCCTTAATGTGTTAAGGAGCAAAGATGTCACTTTGAGCATTAACACATAACTGACCTAGGCCATGGTATTTTTAATCTTATATGCATGTGAACAATGGATAAGAAAGATTGGAGTAGAATTGATGTAGTTCAGTTATAGTGTTGGCAAAATATTAAAATTAACATGGACTGCCAAATAAGCAGCCCTGGTGGCTCAGTCAAGTAAGCAATGGACTGTAAACCCCAAAGTTGTGGTTCAAACCCACCAGCAGTTCCTCAGGAGAAGGATGAGGTCATTTACTCCAGTATAGGTTTACAGTCTCAGAAAATCATAGGGTCACTGTCAGTTACAATTGGCTCAGCAGTAGTGGGTTTGCTTTGGTTTTGAGGATTGCCAGAAGAATAAACAATCTGTCTTAGAGGAAATACAGACAGAATGCTCCATCAAAGCTACATGTAACTGATAGGAACATAAAAAGAGGCTTGTACAAGTGCTGTACAAGGGCTAATCAAATAGGGACAAAAGAACAGGATTTGGAATTAGAGCTATATTTAAACCCGTAGCTCATAACTAGTCAAATATCCTTGAACAAATTACCTAACTTTTCTAATCATTTCATTTGTCTTTGATTAAATGGGAAGGAAATACACTTTTCCTCTTAGGTTGCTGTAAAAAGTAAAGTAAATGTAAAAGCAACCAAAGGGTTAAAAGATTGCATACGTGATAGAGATTATTACTACTTGAACTCTGTGCGTCTCTGTTTTCCAGAAGGGAGTGAGGGAAGAAAACGAAGGCGAGAGGCAGCCAGCTTCATTCCCCTCACCGCATGGCTCAATGGGGAGCATTTAATAACATTGAGGACAGTGCTTGGCGCATCGTTTGGCATTCGGTTAATATCTGAATCAAGAAAAGATATTAAAAACAGAGATCATTATCTCGAATTTATTAATAGCTCTTAAAGTGTAGCTGGAGACCCTCTTTGACAATCTTAGATAGCTAGTCATTGTTTGCACATAGACTCTATTTTTGGTTTCTTAGACTGTAAATATTTATGGGAGCAGACTGCCTCATCTTTTTCTCTAGGGGTGGTTGGCAGTAAAGTTACCCACCTTGTGGTGAATAGCCCAATGCCTAACCTATAGTACCATTGTATCTCCTTATCTATCCATCCATTCATTCCTTATTTTTAAAACAATTAATTTCCTAGTGACTCTCATGCCTATGAAAAACAGGGGCCTTGGATTCCCAGGTTTAAAATTCCTATCAAAATAAATGCAGAAAATATAGGTTCAAGAAAATGGAAGCTTTGCATAGATTGACTTTTCCCTCATTTTAAATGAGTGAGTCTACTTTTCATTTTTAAAACTGAGTTAGGTGAGACAGATCCAGCCTTAAGCATAAATTAATAAGCTTCTTTGGTAAAAGAATGGGAAACAATGGCAAGTATTTCATCTTTCCTCTTCCAAGTGGGAGTGGTGTATTCTCTGCCCTCTTTGTAGAAGCTATAGATTTCCGTCCCCTCTTGGCCTTTCCTTTTGATTGGAGCTAATGGGATTGTCCCCCTTCTGTCCTCATTTTCAATTCCTCAACCTGTCTGGACTTTTGCCTCCAAAGGTTAACATTGCTATGAAGTAATGTAATTCGTCATTACTCTTTAGACAGATTTATTCAGAGTTCTCTTCCAGCAGATGCCTCTAAGCATGGTGAATCTGACATCAAGGTTGCCCTGGTCGGTTTAGATATTATATTTACAGTATCTAAGCCCCAAGATAAAAAAATAAATGAAGCTCTCTTGAAGAAAAAAACCCACACTTTAGATTTAAGCACAATAGAATGACAATATATTTCAAAAAGAAAAAAAAGCTCCAATTATGTTAGGAACATGACTTTAAAGTAAGAGAGCAGACGATGGTCTGGCCACATGGAGAAATGAGCTTCGGCGAATTCAGTTTCCATTAATTTACTTTACATAAGAGAGCTGAAGTTAAAATTTACCCAGCATTTCTGGTTTTGAGAAAATTCGCCAGGTCATAGCTTCCCAGACACTGAGTCTTGGAAGGAAGGCTAAAAAACATCCAGGTGTTCATGGCAGGTGTCAGTAAGTAACTTCTCTGATCAGTTGCTCAACGGAGGTCTTCAGGTAGTCCCCACCGCTCACTTACAGTGGCCACAGGAGTAGAGATCGCGTTGGAATCTTGCTATACAAAGGATGGATTTGGCGATTACCTTCATCTCCATTTCCATCCTCAAGCCCCCATGGTGATGGGAAACTCTTTAGGGTCTGTTCCATCTGGGTCTCTAAAGCCTTTTTCCATCCAAGCGGAAATCTGGCTATATCCCATTGCAACTGATTTTCCTTCTAAGAACGATGCAAACAAAAGCTAATACTGTTTCTGTCTGACAGATAGCTGAGAGAGATATTTAATTAATTATTCCATTGACTACTTTTTGGGCATCCACTAGGTCCTAGATTCAGTGCCATACACTTGAATTATGGTGGCACACAAGAAAAACTTCTGATTTCACAGAGTTTCTATTTTAATAGGGAAGAGATTTGATGATAGGCATGAATCTTTTGGTCTCCAGCCCAACTCAAAACCAAAGTCACAGTCACCATAGCAACCCTATGGGTAAGGGCAGAAAGGCCCCTGTGAGTTTCCAAGATTGTCATTCTTTAAGGGAGTAGAAACCTGCTTTCTCTCATTTTAGTTGACTGAGTTCACTCTTCATTTGAAGAGAATTTGGAACCAGATCTGCATTCTAAACCTTTTTTCACAATTAAAAACCCTTGAGCAAGTTGCTTAACTTTTCTGATCATTTAGTTTGTCCTTGATTGAATGGGAAGAAAATAAGCACAACTCTGACATTGAGGCAGCCTGGTTGTTTGAGGCCATCAGTCATGACTGAAGCTTCCACTTCATGATGCTCCATGGTAAATAAGAATGTGCAACTTCAAATCCATGGACTATGACCGAGAAAGTTCTAGAAATTAGATGCTCTCCAGCTTTGAGTTCAATGCCTTGCTTTGTCACAAATTATCTTGTGACTTTAGAACTATTGAGGCACTGAAGAGTCCTTCGGTGCAATGTTGTTGAATCCTCTCACTTCATAGATTAAAGACAAACAAACAAAACTGAAGTCCAGACAAGGGTTGTAACTTGCTTGAGGTCATCCAAGGACACGGTGGCAGAATTCTTGACTTCACGTCCTCTGCCCTGCTTGCATGGATTTCTGAGATAAAAAGGTTAGCTCCGAAGAGTTCAAATCATTAGCAATCCTATGCTGTCCTGTCATTTTCTCTAAAAGCCCTGTGGTGTTACCTACCTGCCCGTGCCTATGCTGGGCATCTCCTAAAGCGCTAGTCCTTGTCGTCCAGGAAGTGCGGCTCTCCAGTGCCTTCCCTTCTGGAAAGCTCTTTCCAAGAGCCACTCCCATTGCTCTACCCCTCCTCCCCCTCCACGCAGCACATTCAGGCCTTGTGATGGCCCTGGCCTCGTTCCCATTCCTCTTATAAAAGCCACCTCTCCATTAGCTCTCACAAGAACTTATTTGCTTTTTAACCATTTTCTTATAACATATTTCCAATGTATATAAACTGAAGAGTTTAGTGACTCTCCATGACCCATCATCTGGCTTCAATAAATCTCTGCATCCTGTGATTCCTGCTTTCCCTATACCTCCTAGACACTCATGTCCCCTACTGTTGTTTTTACCCCTAATTTTAGGTAAACCTCATGATTAAATACATAAGCCTTAAGTGTCCAAACTTACAAATATATATATTCATGTGAGCCACACAGCTGATGGGACATTGCTGACACCCTCAAAACCCTTTTCTTGTCCCTCCACTCTCAATCCTTTCAACAACACAGACTTAAAATTTATCTTATGAGGGCTTAATTTAGATTGGAATTTCATATAAATACAGCCATATAATATGTTCTCATCAGGCCAACTTCTTTCATTCAAAGTAACTAAAGACCAAACCTATTACTGTCAACTTGATTCTAATGGTGACTCTAGATAGCATTTCCTAGACTGGGAATCCTTACCAGGATAGACAGCCTGGTCTTTCTCCCTTGGAATTGCAGGTGATATGGAACCATAGCCGTCCAACCGTGTTCACAGTGCTTTCCAAATACTGTATATACTCAATATAAGCTGACCCAAATATCAGCCGAGGCACCTAGTTTTACCACAAAAACGGCATTAAAAATGTGCTGAAAAAAACTCAGTTTATACATGAGTAAACATAGTTCTAACTCTGACATTCCTCCATTTGTTGTGTCTTCAGTACTTCTTTTCCTACCATAGCTCCACAATATTCCTTTGTATGGGCATACCATTTAGTTTGTTAATTCATTCTCATGATAACAGACTTTTAGGCTGTATAACGGGGTTATTGAAGGATAAATCTTCTACATGAATCATTTAGAATTTCACACATGCACACATGTGTAAATAGAGGCTTTTATTTTTCCAAGAAATGAACTTCTGTATCATAGGGTAACTTCTCACGAGCCAAGCATGAACATTTTAATTGTTCCCTATTTTCTCCATGATGAGTCAGTCTCTTGGATTTTGGCCATTCTAGATACATGCACATTAAAGCTGGACAGTGAAAAAGGAACATGAGAAAAGAATGGTCACTTTTGAATTATGATGTTGGTGAAGACCATTGGATATACCATGGAAGGCATGAAGCATGAAACAACTGTCGAAAGACGTCCAGCCAGAATGCTCCTTCGCAGTGAGGATGGTAAGACGTTGCTTTATGCGCTCTGGATGGGTTGACAGAAGGAAGTGACTCCCAGAAAAAGACAACGTTGGCAAAGTAGAGGGTTGGGGATGAAGAGGAAGCCCTTCCATGTGATGGGTTGGGAAGGGCTGTAACAATGAGCTCACACATAGTGTTGATTGTGTGGTTGGTGCAGGAGTTCGGGACCCCTTGTGTTGTTATGCATAAGGCTGCCATGAATTGGAGCCAAGTTGACAGCACCTAACAACAACAACAACAAAGACATTGTGTTTAATTTTGCATTTACCTGATCTCCGGTGGTGTTGAGCACTTTACATGGGTTTATTGACCATCCACATGTATTCTTTATTTTTTTAAGCGGTGTTCAGCTCCTCTGCCAATTATTAAAATTGGGTTGTTTATTATAGAACTTTAAACATTCTGCATCTGGTTTCAAATCCTTTGTCGGATAAATGTTTTCTGAATATTTCCCCCAGTCTGTGGCATGCCCACTCATGTTCTTAACAGTGCTTTTAGATGAAGTCTATTTTAAAGGTTGATTTGGTGGTTATTCTGGGCGTGTGCTATTTCCTTACATAACATTTCCATCGCTAGACTGTGGGTTCCTGGAGAGAAAGAATGTGAGTATGTTCAACTTGTGTCTTGACCTCCAGAATAATGCCTACCCCATAGAGGACTCCAGAGAGCAGCAATAACATGCTAGGAGGAAGAGGAAAACATATGTTCCTATTTCTTCACATGAATTGGCCAGAGTCTATTGTTTTCCTCTGCTTGATTCTCCTTGGGAATTATATCTCATCATCTCATCATTTACTCATTCTGGTTCAAGTGAGGATGACCTCTTCCCAGTCCATTCTTAGGGTCAGTAGTTGACCAAATCTGGGTCAATCAAAGCCCTGCCCAGAGTCCTGGTAAAAAAAAAAAAAAAAAGGAAAAGTGAAGAGATTTTCACTCTCCTCTCACTAGAATTTATTAGAACAGTGTAAGACCAAAGCTGCTATATAGAATACTCCTACTGAAATATAAATTAAGAATAAAAATGAAGAATGAAAGATCATTGAAGATATCATATGAATCTCTAGGTCTAGACTTTTCTGGAGCTCACCCCGCCTTGAATTTCCCAATTTGATGAGTCACTAAACTTGGTGGCGGTGGCAGGAGGGGGTGTTATTTCCTTGTTTCAGCTAATTGAATTATGTTTTGATCTCTTGCAACCAAGAGCCCTGACTAGTGTACCGCTTACTAAGTGCACCCCTTCCGCAAGTCCCTCTGTCACTCGCTAATGCTCCAGAGGACTTAAGGTGGTCAAAGAGAAGGGTAGAGAACAATATTTATAAGTATCTAAAAATATGCAATCAATCAAACAGGAATCTTGCTTCTATATGGTATGGTGCAGTGTGAAAAGTCATACGGTTTCATCATAACAACTAAAAGCAAAAATTAACTGTAAGTCTTCAATCATAGACAGACCTTAATTAGCACATGTCCGTGTACCCTTCTTTCCAGTATCATTTCATTTCTAAGTACTGCCCTCAAATATTTGCCTGATGAACACATGAAAACTGAATATTTGAAAGTAGCAAATCATTCTCTCTCAGTAGTGGAATGGTTGCTAAATGAATTTTTTTAAACAAAGTCTGTTGTGAAAAATAGTCTTTTTCTAATTAAACATGTATATAGGTTGTGTGCCTGTGGATGTGTGCACGTGCATGCATGTAAGCTTATCTGTTTATATATCTATGCATATGTCTGTGTGATCTGAATACCTGGTGTCTATATGCTTATCCTATAAAGTGTATGTTTGTATGGGTGATTATTTATATGTACAACAAATATAATGGAGCATGAGACTGTGCATGGGTGTGAGTTCTATGTGTTTATATTTCCTTTAATGTTATTTGTTTCTGTGTGTCTAAAGCAGTGAGTTATATTGTGGGTTTACAAAATAATTGCATTTATGTGTCTCTAAGTACATATAAATCAGGCATCCTCAAACTATGGCCCATGGGCCACATGCAGCCCGCCAAGGACATTTATCTGGCCCGCCGGATGTTTTTGCCCCATTTGTTTTTTACTTCAAAATAATATATGTGCAGTGTGCATACGAATTTGTTCATAGTTTTTAAAACTATAGTCCAGCCCTCCAATGGGTCTGAGGGACAGTGAACAGGCCCCCTGTTTAAACAGTTTGAGGACACCTGATAAATGAATACTAGTTTATGTGACTGTGTGTATTGGTTTATATACTCTGTGTATGTATTTGTGCCTGCAGGAGTACTTATATAAACGTGTGTATCTAAGCATGTAAGTGTCTATGTGTCCATGAATATATTCATGTGGCTGCGTGTGTTTGTGTGTGATCTCAGGGGTCCGGGGAGAGAACAGCTCCTTCTATCTTATTCTGTAAGGGGCCCTGGTGTCACAGTGTTGAAGCGCTCGGCTACTAACCTAAAGGTCAGCGCTTCAAACCTAGACACTTGGCAGATGAAAAATGCAATGATCTATTTCTGTGAATGTTACAACCTTGGAAACTCTATGGGCCAGTTCTGCTTTATCCTATAGAGTTGCTATGAGTCTGAATCTATTTGATGGGATATAACAACATATTTTTTTGTACTTTGTACAAATCAGGTAGGGCAGAAGCAGTCGCCCAGAGACAGGACGTAGGTAGCAGATCAGGGACTAGATTCTTGCGGACACCTTCCCATAGAATTCAGTCTGAGAGCTGCCAAAATCTGTGTTCTCCAACAGTGCCCAACTAACATCATCCAATGAGAAGTTCACTGCAGAATCCAGCTTGGTGCACACATTTCACAGACTCTCTGGCCTCATTCTCCGACTCCTCCCCTGACGCCTTAACCCTGCACCTCCAGCAAACCCTCTGCCTCACCTTTTCCAAGGCAGAGTCCTTCCCCTGTCTTGTCAGCATCTCATTGCTTTGGTCTCACTTATCCCATCGGTTGCCTTGTTTAGGACAGTGCTCCTTGGGATGCAGGGTTGTTGACTTGTCAGGGGGCGTCCTGTAGAAAACAGCTCGCAGGCACGAGGGTCTGCGGGTTTGAAGGGTGGTGGTGTTAAGAGGAGAATGATATTGAGGATACAGAATTGATGTAGTTGGTGAATGGATTCTTGGAACTGAGAGGTGGGTGAACAGTTCACACTTTAGAGAAGAAAACTGAGGTTTCAGGTAGAAGACAGTGGAATGGATGAGAGTTTACATCCATCGGAAGCCCTTCGATATGATGTGAACATCTCTGCCTGTCTCAGATTCTCAGTGGAAACTCCCTCTTCGGCAGTTTAACTTGGACCATCTTGTGATAGATGACTTTGGGCGAGTTGCTTAATCTTTGTGAGCATCCCCTTAGTCACTGCACAATCCGCACCTCCTCGAGGGGGTGGGCTGAAGGAATGGCTGAGGTACCGTGCGTGAAGGTGCAGATCCCAACACAGTAGACAGTAGAGCAATCTTTCCTTCACCACTAGATTCCTCCTCGTTTTCTTACCACCAGCTTCTCAACACCCACAGCCCGTTCTCTGTGCTTTAAATATAACCTTCAGCGCAGCACCTGGGAAGTACCCAGTAGGTGTTTGTTGAAGGCAAGCAGGCAGACCCAAGGGAGATAATAAACTATGGTAGACATTGTTGTCATCGCTGTTAGCTGCCGTGGGGCTGGCCTCCGATGCACGGTGTCCCCGTGTGCGGAATGGAATACTGCCTAGGCCTGGGTCATCTCCACAGTTGTGTGAAGCGCAACCGAGTTTGATACAGAAAGTTTTCCCTCGATCATTTTTAGCTGCACCTTGGCAGGCCTTTCTAATTCTGGAAGTTGCGCTGAACTCTGTTCAGCATCATAGCAAGGTGCGAGCCTCCACGAACACATGGGTGGGAGGTACTCATGAGCGTAGGTTGGGAATGGAACGGATTGGGAATTCATTCTGTGTCTCTTGCATTAAAGGAGAGAATTCTATCATGAGAGCGCCGAGGTCTCATAGACAATGCAGAGCTTCATGAATAATGAATCAAACGCAAAACCGAACACTGCCACTGAGTCAGTGTCGCCTCGTAGCAATCTGATAGGGCAGGGTAGAACTGCCCTTGTGAGTGTCGGTGATGGTAACTCTTCATGGGGGTAAAAAGCCCCAAGTTTTCCTTACAAAGCAGTCGGCAGTTTCAAACTGCTAACCTTACTTTAATCAGCCCAACCTGTAACCACTGCACCACCGGGTCTCCCAGTAATAAATAGTAGGCAAAGACTATAGGAAGTAAATTGCAATCTCTTTTTGATCTTTGAAAATGAACTAATAGCAGCCTTAAGAGGTGAAAGTTCAGCAAACTAATTACTTTTTTCCCCATAAAATGGAGCTCGGGAAGATGGTCAGGGTTGCTTTTAGGCAGTGGCTCTCCTTACCAACCATCTGTTGTAGCCTCTAGTAGCCTAGTTCTGGTATTTTCCTCCTTATACGACAGAGTGGGTTTGGAAGAAAAGACATGTATGTACAATGATATTTGTGTCTGACAAAGGATCAAGTTTAAGTAAGATTGAATGGAATCTAAGTTGAGAAAGAAAGTAAGGCAGGAAGACAAGAGAAAACAAGTCTGATTCATAATTAAGAAATCAGTACACAGAGTAGAGCTGCCGACACCCATTGTGTGCATTTATTAACCACCTGTCTTTACAGAGCAGTGTTGATTGTGTAGGGGCGCCGATGCTGTCATGGTTTATGCATTGAGCTTGTAACTACAGGTCAGCAGTTTGATCCCACGCTGTGGGAGAAAGATAAGGCTGTCTACTCCTATGAAGACTTGAAAGATAAGGCTGTCTACTCCTATGAAGATTGTCTACTCCTATGAAGATTGCTCCATAAGGGCAATTCTAGTCCACCCTCCAGGGTTGCTATATGTTGAAATAGACTCAATGACAATGAACTTGGTTCTGATATGGTGGTATTTGTTGATCTTCTATGACAGGGCTCTTGTGCTCCAGAAAGTTCCACTCTAGGGGTTGCATTTGGTTGAAAGACTAAGAAGCATCAAGTGCATGCTTATTATTATTCAGTTCCTCAGACACATCTTTGAAGCTATGTCATGAATCAACTATTGTTCTCCAAGAAAATGGAGGTTCACAAATGTTCTTCAGGGTCATTAAGTAAATAAGTCGAACTGGGAGAAAAACACAAGTTGGTTTGGCTCTGGTCCCTTTGTGCTGCCACAAGACTGTAAGCAAAGACATCAGGGCCGGTGTGTGACAATAATTAGTTTCCAAAGCATCCTAGGTTCAGTGGCATCTGAGTAGATGATAAGTCTTGCAAGGGTTTAGAAGAAAAAGCATTGTTGAGGTCTCAGATAGGAAAGGAGATTTTCAGAGGAAGTAGGACCTAACCTACAGACTAGAAGCAGAATATAATTCCAACAAGAAAGAAAGAAAGGCTTTTCAAGCAGAAGGCATGCTATATGCAAAGGTATGCTGTTGTTTCTACTCAGTTTCAACTCACAGAGACTCCGTTCACAACAGAATAGGCCACTGCTCAGTTCTCTGCCATCCTCACAATCGCTGCCCTGTTTGAGTCCATTGTTGTTGCCATTAGGCCAATCAATCCATCTAGTGGAGGGTCTGCCTTCTTTCCACAACCCTCTGCTTTGCCAAGTATGATGTGCTTCTCTAGGGAATGGTCTCTCTTAACAACATGTCCAAAGCTCATGTTATATACCCACCTTTGGTTTGTATTACACATCATGGAGTACTGAAGAGAACACCAAACCAAACCAAACTCACAGCCATCGAGTCAATGCCAACTCATAGCGAACCTGTAGGGAAGAGGAGAACTGTCCCTGTGAGTTCCCAATGCTGTACACTTTTTCTAGGAGTCTAAAGCCCCACCTTTCTTCTGAGGAGCATCTGAGAATTTTGAACTGCTGATCTTGCAGTTAGCAGTCCAAAGAAGAGCCATTATGCCACCCAGGCTCCGACTGGAGAGAACTGATGCTGTTCCAAATTTACTGATAGAGCAGCTTTTGACCATTCACTTAATCCCCTAAAACTCAACTTCCCCATCTGTACAATGCAGGTGATAATAGCCACTCACAATGTTGTTGAAGACCAGTGATGATGTAATATAAAGTAGCCAGTATTTCAACATCAATAGTCTTAGGTAGAGCCCAAACTAAGTGAGGTCCTCTTTCATGCCTAAATAACCCAACAGCACTCCCATTGAGATGTTCCAACTCATGGTGACCCAAATGGACTGGGTAGAACTTCCCATAGACCTCCACAGGCTGTAGTCTATAGAGGAGTAGCCTACCCATCTCTCTGCAGCAGAGCTGCTGATGGGTTCAAATCACCAAACGGTTCAGTGAGTAGCTGAGTGCTTATCCACACACGGCACCACTCAGACTCCTTATTTCCCTCACAGTGCTGTCTTCCCTTCCTATTTGTAACGCCATGAGACGAGGCCATGGGATTATTACATGGAGGGAACACTCTGGATTTGATCCTGCTGCCCTACTATATATTTGTGTGTTTATCTAATAACTGTTTCCTAACGGAGAGTTCCAGAGAAGGGACAATTTCTTTCCCAACACTGTCTCCTCTGTGCCAAGAACAGTAGGCACTCAACAATCATCTTTAAAAGACTGAATATATGTATAAGTGAATGAATAAATGATCTTGTGAATAACTATTCCATTTATTAGTGATGAAGGTAAGAATCGAGAAAAATGTGTCTCTTCTGGTCAGAAGGCAGGTTGCTGAAGCAGTTTGCTCAACCACCTGTGAGTCAGAGGGAATTAAGCAGACTTCCACACCAGTTAGGCCCAGAGTTCCCCAAGCTAGCTCTTTGAATATCACTTAAATGTACTGTGCTATTTCACTAGTGTGCCTTGTATGGTCTGAGCCAACAGTGCGAGTATATGATCTCCATGCTCTTCAGGAAGGACCCGTGTGAATATCTAGATTTTCAAATAATCAAGCCTTACAGTCTGATGTAACACCATGACCAAAAGGGAAAGTCAGATGCCTCGGTAATTACTGAGCAACAACAACCACAAAACCAGTGGTCATCTTGTTGAGTCAGACTCATAGTGACTCTGTAGGACATAGTAGAACTACTCCATAGGGTCTCCCACTTTGGTAGTGGAAACTAAGCAGAGCATGAAGCATTTGCTGCTGAAGGTACAGGATTGTAGCCTTCATCATGGATAACAACTCAATGTAAAGAAAACCAACATTCTCACAACTAGATCAATAGGCAACATCATGATAAATTGAAAAAATATAGAAATTGTCAAGGTTTTTGTCTGGCTCAGATATACAATCAATGCTCATGAAACTCAAGAAGGAGTAGTCAGGAGATCAAAAACATCTTACATTGGGAAAATCTGCTATACAAGATGTTTTTAAAGTGTGGAAAAGCAAGGATATTACTTTGAGCAATAGGGTGCACCTGACCAAATTCTTGGTATTTTCAATTGCCAGATATGCATGTGACCAGCACTTATCTCTGTTTGTCCTACTGTGCTGGCTTGTGTGTTGCTGTGATGCTGAAGGCTGTGTTAGTGGTGTGCCAAATACCAGTGGGGTCACCCAAAGTGAACAGGTTTCAGCAGAACTTCCAGTCTAAGAACAGACTACAAAGAAGGGATAGGCTGTCTACTTCAGAGGGATTAGCCACTGAAAACCCTATGGATAACATTGCCAGTTACTGAACGCCTAATGAATAGAAAAAAGAACATTGACAAAATACCAGAAGATGAGTCCCTCATGTTGGAAAGCACTGAAAATAAGACTGAGGAAGAGCTGCCTTCTCAAAGTAGAGTCAGCCATAGCAACACGGATGGACTAAACCCGTAGGAATGAAACCTTTAGGGCCCTCATTTGGTGATGGGCACAGCTGAAAATAAGAAGAAACAGCTGGATAAATCAAATACAAGGGGGTACTCGCCCCTCAAAAAAGTATTTTTTCCCCAAAGCTATGTATTTAATTTTTTTTTATAAAACAGCATTATGACATTCAAACTACTATCCATTACACTTAATACATTTCTCAAATCTGTAATTCCATTCTTGGAAATGTTTTTTTCAAACTCATCTGTTTGAATGGCTGATAACACCTCCCTCATTTTTTCTTCACCTCTTCTACATAGTCAATCACTGTCCTTTCATGTCCCTCTTCATTCACAGAAACAAAAAGAAATCACAGGGAGCAAGGTTAGGTGAGTCAGGTGCCTGAGGCAAGAGAGGCATGCACTTTTTTGCCCAAAACTGGTGCTCTGAGGTGGCTGCATGAGCAGGTGCATTGTGGTGGTGGCAAAACCAGTTCTTCATCTGCCACAAAATCAGGCCTTTTTTATTCACACTGTTATGCAATCTTTTCAGAACCTCTAATTAGACAGCTGGATTAACAGTTTGACCTGGTGGAATGAACTCCAAATGTACTACAAATCTACATTTTTGACTACTCAGGAAGGTGACAGATATCCAGAAGGAGGTTTGTCATCAATTAACATTTCACCTTTTTTGAAATGAGAAAATCACTTATACACTTGAGTTTTCCCATAGTGCTGTAAGCTGTGTTTCACATCATAACAGTAATACCACGGCCTGTATTCTAATGAATTCCACAATTTGGAAGACATGGACAAACACTTGGAAAAACAATCTCTCCCATACAGACCCAGAGCAATAGAAGCAATAGACAAGGTTATCAAGGGATTACCAAAAAAGAAATCCCCTGGGCTACATGGCTTCACAGGAGAATTCTACCAAGCACTCAGGGTAGAACTGACACCAATCCTACACAAACTCTTCCAGAACATAGAAAAAGACAGAAAACTCCAAACTCCTTCTATGAAGCTAGTATAACTCTGAAACCTACAGTGGGAAAGGATCACACAGGAATTGAGAACTACAGACCAATATTCCTAATGAACATCAATACAAAAAATCTTTAACAAAATACTGGCCAATAGAATATAAAAGCACAACAAATAATTCACCGTGACCAAGTGGGATTCATACCAGGGATGCAAGGACGGTTCAACTTATAAAATACCGTTAGTATCATTTGCCACATTGACATAAAAATTATAAGACCCACATGATAATATCGATAGCATCCAACACCCATTCCTGTTTATAACACACAACAAGATAGGAATTGAAGGGAAATTCCTCAATATTATATAAGCTATATATGAAAAACCAACAGGCAACGTGGTAATCAATGGAGAAAAGATGAAAAAAATCCCACTGGAAAATGGGATCAGACAAGTATGTCCCCTAGCCCCACTCTTATTTAAAATTATAATGGAGGTCCTAGCTAACAACATAAAGCAAAAAAAAGACATCAAAGGTATTCATCTAGGGAAGGAAGAGGTGAAACTATCATTATTCACAGACAATATGATTTTATATATTGAAAATCCCCAAAAACTCCACAAGTGGAGTGTTGAAAGTAATAGAGGAATATGGAAGAGTGGCAGGATACAACATCAACAAACAGAAGTCTATTGGACTGCTATTTACACGACAAAATCATGGAAGAGGCAATTAAAAAGGTGGTACCTTTTACAATAACCAAGCACAAATTGAAATATATAGGGATAAACCTGACTAAAAAAAAAGATTTGTATGAGGAAAACTACAGAACACTATCACAAGAAACCAAGAGTGACCTCAACAAATGGAAGAATATCCCATGCTCGTAGATTGGAAGACTCAATATAGTAAAGATGTAAGTTCTGCCCATGGCATTATATAGGTGTATTGCTATCCCTATATGAATATCATCCTCCTTCTTCAAAGAAAGGTAAAAACTGATTACCAACTTCATATGGAGAAGGAAGAAGCCCAGAACTAGCAGAGAACTCCTCAAGAAGAAGGACAGAGTAGGAGGGCTTGCTTTACTTTACTTTAGCACAAATTATATAGCCACAGTGTTCAAAACTGCATGGTATTAGTATAATGACAGATACTCAGACCAATGGAAAAGAACTGAAAACCCAGAAATAAAATCATTAGCCTACAGACAACTAATCTTTGATAAAGACCCCCCCCCAAAAAATCAAATTGGAAGTGGATACCCTCTTCAATAAGTGGTGCTAGAAAAAAAATGGATATCTACCTGCAGAAAAATGAAGCAAGACACTTATCTCACTCCATGCACAAGAATAAACTCAAGGTGGATCACAGACCTCGAGGTAAAACCCCAAACTATTAGGGCCATCAATGAGGGAATTGGGACAAACCTGAGAACTTTGGTACAGGGAATACATAGGCTATAGGAAATAGGGAAGGACACAAATACAGAGGAGGCATAAATTGACAAGTGGGATATACTGAAGATAAAACACTGTGTACATAGAAAGATTTCACCAAGAGAGTAATAAGAGAGCCCACGGACTGGGAAAACATCTTTAGCAATGATACACCAGACAAAGGCCTTATTACAAAAATCTACAATACTCTGCTAACTTCCAAAAAGTAAAAAAAACAAAAACAACTGTCACTGAGAATGTGGGTAAAGGACCTGAATAGAAGTTTCACAAGGGTGGAAATCCAAATGGCCAATAAACATGAGAAAACATTCTCAATGATTAGCCGTAAGCGAAATGCAAATCAAAAACAACTATGAGATACCACCTAAAACCCTCAAAGATAGCCCAATTCAAAAATTCAGAAAGTAACAAGTGTTGGAGGTTCTGTGCTGAGATAGGAACTCTCATGCACTGCTGGTGGACCTATAGGCATGTACAGCCATTATGGAAATCAATTGGCAATACCTAAAACAGGTGGAAATCAACCTACCATACAGCACCAGCCGCCCCCCTACTGGGCATATACACAGAAGAGGCAAGGAACAAATCATGGCCAGACATCTGTGCTCCAATGTTCATTGCGGCACAATTCACAATTGCAAGGAGTAGGAAACAACTCAAGATCAAATAAACTGTGGTACATACATACAATGAAATACTACACACCCCTAAAGAGCAGAGATGAAACACATTGCCGCATGGAAAGAACTGGAGGAAATTATGCTAAGTGAAGTAAGCCAAGCACAAAAGAACAAGTACAACATGAGTACACTGAGGTAAGCTTAAAAAATAGGGCATAGGGGAAAAACCACTATATACATACATTGCTGGGGTGAAGTCCAATACTATGTTAGGGGTCAAATCCAATCCAGGGATACATATCGCAGCCCACTAAATAGGAGGGGGAAAGAAAGAGAGCAAAAAAGACATGGGTATGGGGGAGTGGGGCACTAACCCATCCAAAGGGAGGATATTGTTTATATCTCCACAGGAGAGAGAGCGAGAGACCCAGGCTTCAACCTGGTGCATCAAGATGTGAATACAACATACTGGCATGTACCAAGGATCCAATAGAGAGGTCTGTGGGGCCAGCCCCAATCCCAGCTATGTGGACCCCCCCCCCATGCCTCCCGCTCCACCCAGAAGAATGCACTTCAGAGGACAGCACTGAAGCTACAGCTTTGGGAGAGGGCCACATCTGATTTGAGCACATAGGAGAAATGAAGAGGGATGGAAAGTGAAGGGAACACATCCTGGCCCACCAAACCTTGAGGACAATATTCCTGCTCAGAGCAGACAATGCACAGAGAGGACCATAGGGTTTGCCCCACCACGAGGCACAAGATCCCTCACTAAACCATAGCGCTGAGGGGGACAACACTGGAGACATAGTGCGGGAATAGTACACAATCTGACCCTGTCACACAGGGGTGAAATACCAAGGGCATGTAACAGAGCTGCAAGGGGAGCAAAGTAATGAAATCCCCAGGGAATACCAAAAATAGACTTTGGAAACAGAGTGTGGCACCCCATCAGACTCGACTTGAAAACACTCCTAAAGGTCCCAAAACAGACCTTGGACTGTATAGAGGATAGTACCAGGAGGCGAAGGATTTTTAAAGAGGTCTAAATATAGGCATGCACATAGGTAAATATATATATGAGAGGGAAATAGATCTATGTACTTATATCTATATGTTAAGAATTAAGGTGGCAGATGGACATTGGTCTTCAACTCAAGCACTCCCTCAACACAAGAATACTTTGTTCTAATAATCTGGCATTCTGTGATGCTCACCTTCCCGACAGAATGACTGAAGATAAAATGGGTGCATGAGCAAATGTGGTGAAGAAAGCTGATGGTGCCCGGCTATCAAAAGATATAGTGTCTGGGGTCTTAAAAGCTTGAAGATAAACAAGTGGCCATCTAGCTGAGAAGCAACAAAGCCCACATGGAAGAAGCACACCAGCCTCTGTGATCATGAGGTGTCAATGGGATAAGGTATCAGGCATTTAAGACCCAGAACAATGTGAATAGTGGGTAAGGGGGGTAGTGGAAACCCAAAACCCATGGGTAGACAATTGGACATCCCCTCTCAGAAGGGTCACAAGGGCGAGATGAGACAGCAATGGTGTAGTATAGCACTGATGAAACACACACCTTTCCTTTAGTTCTTCAGTGCTTCCTCCTCCCCACTATCATGACCGCAATTCTACCTTACAAATTGGATTAGAGCAGAACATGCACACTGCTACAGATGAGAGCCTGCAACACAGGGAATCCAGCATATATACACCCCTCAGGACCAACAACGAGAATAGAGATAACAGGAAGATAAGGGAGAGGTTGGGGGAGAAAGGGAGAATTGATCACTATAATACACCCTCCCCCAGGGGGCTGAACAACAGAAAAGTGGGTGAAGGATGACAGAAGACGATGCAAGATACAAAAATAATAATCTATAACTTATCAAGGGGTCATGAGGGAGGGAGGAGAGGGAAGGGCGGGGGGGGGAATGAAGAACTGATACTAAGGGCTCAAGTAGAAAGAAAATGCTTTGAAAATGATGATGGTAACATATATACAAATGTGCTTGACACAATGGATGAATGTCTGGATTGTGATAAGTGCTGTAAGAACCCCCAATAAAAGTATTTAATAATAATAATAAAAAGGACTGTGGCAAAGCTCTTTATTAATAGCTAAAACCAGGCCAATGGCTGACTTTGGAACAGACCAGTAATTGCTCATATGTAAGTTCATGTTGAAGGTGAAGAAATTAAAAGAAATCATCAAGAGCTAAAGTATGCCCTTGGGTATACTTTATACCCAAGAACAGATTTGCTGCATTGAGCACTAATGACAGCACCTTAAGAGCTGTGGGAGGACATCAAGAATATCACATGTGAAGAAAGCAAATGATCATTAAAAAGAGGGAAGGAGAAAAGATCAAAGTGAATGTCAGAAGAGACTCTCAAATTTGGTTTTAATCCTAGAGTAAGCTAAAGCACATGGAAGAAATGATGAAGTCTAAGAGCTAAACAAAAATTTTCAAAGGGCAGCTTAAGAAGATAAAGTAACATTTTATAATGAAATGTGCAAAGACCCAGAGTTAGAAAACCCAAAAAAGAGCATGTTCAGCATATCTTAAACTGAAAGAACTAGAGAAAAAATTTAAGCCTTGAGTGGCAATATTGAAAGATTATATTTGGAAAATATTGAATGATGCACCAAAAGAGGATGCAGAACACTGAGTCGCTGTTTTCCCAAAAGACCTGGTCAATATGCACTCATTTTAGGACATAAAATAGGGGTAATAGCAATGGTACTAAAAGAAGAAGTTCAAGCTGCACTGAAAGAATTAGCCAAAAACAAGGGTCCAAGAATTGATGGAATACCAATTGTAATATTTCAAGATGCTTATGAAGCACTGGAAATACTCATTTGTCTATGCAAGATACTGCCTACAAGAGATCCATATCTGTGCCCATTCCAAAGAAAGGTGACCCAACCGAATAACAAATTAGAGAACAATATCATTGACATCACATGCAAGTACATTTTTGCTGGAGATCATCCAACTACAGTTGCAGGAGTACATTAACAGGGAGGTGCTAGAGGTTCAGACCAGATTCAGAAGAAGATGTGGACAAGGATATCATAGCTGATGTCAGATGGATCTCGGCTCAAAGCAGAAAATACCAGAAAGATGTTTACTTGCGTTTTATTGACTATGCTGAGCCATATGGCTATGTGGATCATAACAAATTATGGGTAGCCTTGAGAAGAATGGGAATTGCAGAACATTTCAATCTGTGAGTGCAGAACCTGGAAATGGAACAAGAGGCAGGTATGGGAAGAGAATTAGGGAATGTGTCATGGTTTGAAATCAGGAATGCTGCCATCCTCCCACCTGCTGTGATTTACAAAGGGCTCTTCCATTAACTTTTAATTCCACTTTCCTGTGAACTTTTGGATCCCCAGTGAATTTCTAATTCACATCTGTGCTGGGCTATCAGCATAGAATAAACTTAGGGTTTGCAAAACAAGGACATATGTATATGTAAGTCAAAAAGTATTGCTACAAAATATCACAGAATCCTTTATTAAACAGAAATATCTAATTGTGACGGTACAGCTTCTTGACATATCCCCCATTCGGTACACACATTCTTAAAGGTAGTGGTAACATTTCTCTCACTCAGTTTTGACATCCTCAGAAGACTCGAATCAGGTTCATGGGAACAAAAGAACCCTGACATGGCAAGATCAGAGTTATAGGGCGGTTGAAGTAAGAGGCTTTTCCTAGAAAATTCTCACAGGACTGCCCTTTCTATCATCTGTCTTAGAATTGAGGAGGCACATTGTTTTGATGGAGGAAAAAATTCCTCCAGCCTTTTTCTCACAAATGCCATCTTCCGTTTTCTTAAAAATCTTCCAAATAATTTTGGGTTTGCACTTGATTCTAGCCCCAATCTAAGAATAATTAATTCTTACAACATGGCCTTGCCTGACCTCATGAAAAGACCACTGAAGATACGGGTGTTATAACAAAGGATGGTGAAGAAACTAGATGGTACCTGGTTATCAGAAGGAATAGCATCTGGGGTCTTAAAGACTTGTCTTCAAACAAGCAACCATCTAAGTAAGGTATCCATAAGTCTACACCAGTCTGTGTGATCTGGGGAATGTAAATAAGAAAACGCAAATATGCAGTAGGGAATCATATCACAGTTTAAATTGTAGACACCGGGTTTTCAGAAGGCTATGATGAGACTGGAAATCCAAAATCCATTTGCTGGGTCCACACGTGGATAAAGCCTCTGACCATAGCTGAGGGTGTGCATAGCCTTGTTATCATACAGAGAGCATTCTAAAGTCAATTACGGAAGAGGTAGGTAGGTTAAAATGCAATATTTCATCATTTGATCTCCCTTTTGACACTTTTAAAGTTGTTTCCATTAAAAAAAAAGAAAGGAAAATACACAAGACTAAGCCTCTGGTGAATGCCCTCTGACCATAGAGCAGGGGTGTGAATAACCTTGCTATCATGCAGAAGGCAATGGAAGGTGGATTATTACAGATGAGGTTAAGTTAAAATGTAACAACTTATCATTTGGTCTCCTTTTTGATCCATTTTATTTTTTCTCATTTTTAATATTTTCTGCTTTCTTCTCATGGAGGTTTTTATCTGTTTTACTTAGTTATTGTCATTTTTGTTGCTGCTATTGTATTTTTTGGGGGTATATGAAATACAATTTAAGCAAATCTATAGAGTCAGTAACTGAATTAATGGTTTTTTGGGAGTATGACAGAGGAAGTTGTGGGAGGGTGGCGAGCTAATAAGAATGAGTACAAGCACAACAAAAATGTTAGAAAATTGATGTGGTGATGATTGTACCACTCTTCTTGATGTGATTCCATTATTGAATTGTATGGTATGTGATTTGTATGTCAATAAAACCATTAAAACAAAATATAAACTTCTTTCTAATACCCTCTTGATCAGCCTGTGTTCTTCAAGAAAATCTATCAAGATTACACCTTTGGAATCTGCAAGCCCCGCTCCCAAACAAACCAATAGACAAAAAAAGTACCTCACTAATTTATAATAGGCATCACCACCACCATTGTCTGCTGTGGAGTTGATTGAGTCAAGTATGTCAGTGTAGTATTGTGTTCAATAGGTCCATTAATCACTGATTTTTGGAAGTAGATTGTCAGGCCTTTCTTTGGCGGTACCTCTGCGTGGATTAAAAACACCAACACTTCTGTGATCCATCACCAGATCCTTGGGTATTTTGCTGTAAATGAAAGGGGGACTGTCATGATAAAGAAGCAAGAATGTGAACATAACTGAGGATCCTTGCAGAATGCCTTTAGCCTGGTGGAGTCCCAGTATCTTTAGCTGTATTTTTGAAGGTTTTTCTGGGGAATAGCAGAGCATGAATACCACACAGAAGCCAATTCAATGAGATAATTGTTATGACTTACTTCTTGCAACTGGTGTGCCCTTGGAAAACTACTTCCCTTTCCTTGGCCTCGGTTTGCTTTTCTAAGAAAATAAAGCATTTGGGATCAATGGAAGCTAAGCTTATCTTCCAAATCATGGCTATGTTAATATGGGGCGTGATCTCTCACTCTCTCTCTCTGTATGGAAATAGTTTCCATTGGAATTAAGTTTGGCATTCTCCCCCTGGTTATAGACCTACTACAGCTCCTTTTCTGACTCTCCACATCTGTAAAGCAGTGATAAATTACGGTACCTGGATTACTGAAAAGGGAAGGGTAACTTAAATTAGAGAAATGTGTCCATTACCCATCAGACTCCACATTCTCCAGGACATGGACTTGTGCGCATAATGCTGTGCGCACCTCATAGGGCTGGTCAGAGGGTTGAAAGACTAACCTAGCACAAAGTAAGTATTCACCAATTATGTGTTTCATAAACATATATATGCATAACTTTATGTATTAACACATGCATACATATCTTTAATACTGGCATGTCTTTGTGCTCAATAAATGAGCCAGGAAGTGGAATTACAGAATTCACAGATTTGGCACACACATACATGAGGGTCCCAGCATAGGGCAGAGCAGTACCTTTTAACAAAATTTTTACGGGAGTAGAAAGGCTAGTCTTTTTCCTGCCCAGTGCTTGGTGTAGTCCAACTGCATACCGTGCGTTTAGCAGGCAAACGCATAACCACCACACCATCCAGATTTAGGGAAGCGCCCAGCAACAAAGCACCCGGGCCTATTCTGTGCCTTTAAAAGTCCAGACGGAGGGCGGAGCCACAGGGAGGTTGCCTTTGGCCCGACCCTGGGACATAGCAAAGCCAGGAAAGCAAACACTAAACTCTGGAGGTGGCGGACTGGGTAGACACTGGCCAATCGCGGGGCCGGTTCGAAGAGCCAATCGGAGCGCGCTTTACAGGGGCCGCGTCCCCCTAGCGGGCGTGGCCCTGGGCCTGGGCGGGGGCGGTGCTGCTGCAGCCCGCGGCGACCGCCCCGTTGCTGCGCAGTCCAGTACTGCGCAGTTCTTTGCAGAGCCTGGCTGGCTACAATGTAGTTTCAGATTGGACAAGTAAGTGGCCCTCCTCCCAGTCCCACGTGTGCCAGAGGGGTTTGCAGACGCTCAGCTCACACGTCCGGGAAGAGGTTGCTCCTGCCCGAAAGCGAATTCCTCCCGGTCTCCAGCGGCCGCTGCCCCCTCTGCCCGCACTCACCAGCCAGGCCTTTGGCTTCCGGGCGCTGTGGAAGTTCCTCGGTGAGGATTCTGGGCACCAAGGATTGGTCCTTTACTGCGTCTCCGAGGTTGCCCAAGAAAGGTGTGGGAGCTAGAATCCGCTCCCAGTTAATTATATCCAATCCCTCTCTTCCTCATCCTTCCTGGCTCAATAATTCCAGGACAGTACGATTTCCCACTGGCATTATTTCCGGCGCCTTTTTATCTCATATGTGGTTACCTTAGGCATTTTAAGGCTGGTACTTTATTCAGCAGGCTTAGCAGTTCAAAACCACCAGCTGCTCTGCTTGAGAAAGATGAGGCTTTCAACTTCCATGAAGAGTTACAGTCTCGGGACCCACAGGGCCAGGTCTCCCCTGTCCTATAGGGTCACCATGAGTCGGAATGAACTCGATGGCAATTGGGATCCTGTTTGAGGCTCAGTTTAGACGTTCTCTTACTGATAAAGTAGAATTCCCTTGCTCCGAAAGGGAGGTCTGCCTATTTTATGAATTTCACTTTTTTAAGGGGCACTATGCCACGAAAGCCCTTGTAATGCCTTAACACCTATTTTGTTCCCAAATGAAAAGGACCAGTCAATATCAGAACATGTGCGAGTTGGTATCTTTACGTTGGTTTTTTAAAATTTGATATCTGGAGGCAGAAGGTGACTATGCCGTTTAGTTTGTGCTATTATTTAAATGGAAAAGTTTTGCTTGCTTTCCCCAATCGTTTCCTATGATTCAACAAATGATGATGATTATTTTTTAAAGCTAAGCTGGTGTTCTGTTAATGAATCCCTCGGACTTGATTCCACGTGGTGACCACTGCCTGGCTCTGGGGAGGGCCAAGAGCAGCTGAGGACCTGTGGGAGGCTCAGACTGCCCTTCAGGTTGGCTGGTGGCACACAAACCCCATTCATTCTCTGCCTTTGAACAGAAGTGATAAAGCAAGGCTGGATGTGGGCTCAGGGGAGGATGTCAGGAACCTCTCTGGTAGTATTTGGAAGTCCAAACTTGTGTCTGGGGAGAAGGGCCTAACCCAGAGGTGGAGAATTGTTTCTCTGGATGAATTAAGAAGCGTTGTGGGAGGAGATCTGGGCCTTCTTCCAGCCTGTGATAATTTTTGCTATAGGCCTTGCCTTTTCTTGAAATCATGTTCCTTGTCCCTACCCTTTCTCTTAGTTCAAATCATATTTAAATACTAGCTAGTTTTCAAACAATTTGAAATAATGATTCTTGCCTTTTAACTCTTAGCTAGTGTAGCATCCCCTAAGGGAATTTTAAATAATCGTGTTGTCAAAATGTACTACAGAGGTCACTTAAGCTCCGCCCCTTGCACCCTTTTGTAAGGTGGGGCAGAGAAGCACCCAAGTGATGGGAGAGGAGGTCAACCAAAGCATTTCTTCCATTCACTCATTTGTCCCCTCATTCTATGGCACTTGCTCTGGGCCAGGACTGTACCAACACAAAACAGTTTTCAGCCTCCTTGTAGGGCAGAGTAAAGGCGCCCCAGAGAGTTTCCAAGACTAAACCTATGTAGAGACAATTGTTCTTCCTTGGAGCAGCTGGTGGGTTTAAACTGCTGGCCTTTAGATTAACAGTCAAGTGCCTTAACCTCTGTACCACTAAGCTTCATCACTGTACTCCAAAAACCCAAACCAAACTCATCCAGTCGATGCAGACTCATAGTGACCATTTAGGCCAGGGTGGAAACTGGCCCTGTGGGTGACTGAGACTGTTAACTCTTTATGGGGGTCGACAACTCTCCAGCTTTCTCCCGAGGAGCGGCTGGTGGTGGTTTTGAACTGCTAACCTTGTTGTTATAAGTCCAACACGTAAACACTACCCTACCAGGACTCTAGGCTTGGGAAAATAAGATGATGAGCATGACTTGTCTGTGTTTACAAGCTAAGCTAGGTTATGGAGCTTGCTTTTGTGTGGGCTAGAGAAAGACAAAAGGGCAAGGGAGGTCATGAGGACAGCATGTTTGGGATAAAGTGGTCATGGCAGGTTGTGGATGAGTGTGGTTGGAGGAGAAAGTGGGAAGTGGGGAATCCACTGGGTTAGAGATTGGAAAGGGAGCTGGGGTCGTGTCAGGAAAGGTCTGATGGGTCTTGTAGAGGGTGTTTGAAATCAATCTGCTGGGCAATCAGCTATGGAAGTGATGTGGCCAGGTTCCTGAGTTAAAAACTCAGTTCTGGATGCAGGGTAGAGCATGGCTGAGTGGAAAGGTGAGCGATAGGTTAGGACAACAATCATGGGATTGGAGAACAATGGTGCAGTTAGAACGGTTGTGAAATTATTGCCAGGATGTAGAGGATACAAGAGGAATGTAGCAGATAGGGTACAATCAAGAAAGAGAAAGGCATTCTTAAATGAGATTTTTTTTTTAAGTTTTAAGTAAATCTTTATTGAGGTATAATTGGCATAAAGTAAATGGTATACTTAAAGTAACGAATTTGAAAAGTTCTGAAATATGTAGCAGAACTACTATAATCAAGGTAAAGAACATATCCATCACCCCCACCCCCCAAATATCTCTGGCATTTCATAATTTCTTCCCATCCGACCCTCCTTCCCACCAATCCCACTCCCTGCCATCCTGACGATTCTGACTCAGAACAACCTGTGGGACAGAGAAGGACTGCTCCTGCTGGTTTCTGAGACTATGAATCTTTATAGGAGAAACCTTCCTCTTTTTCCTAAGGAACGGGTAGTGGTTTTGAACAGTCGACCTTGAAGTTAGCAGCCCCATGGGGAATCTGCTCTGCCACCAGAGCTCCTTAGTTCTAGCAGTCAGTGATCTGTTTTTTGTCACTATACTTTAGCTTTCACCCATGTTATATCAGAGGATGAATCATATATATATACATATATATCTTTTGTCTGTATGATTTCTTAGCATTATACTTTGGCAGTTCCTCCATGTTGTGTATGTCAGTAGGTTATTCCCTTTTAGCTGAGTCATAGCCGTTGTGTGGATGTACCGTAATTCGTTTATCCATTTACTCGATGATGGGTATTCAAGTTACTTACCATTTTGGAGTATTACAAATAAAGCTGCTCTGAACATTTGTGAAAATCGTACAGATACATGGTTAAATTTTTCTGGGTTACAAATAGCTAATACAAATGGTGAGAATATGTTTAACGTTTTAAGAAGCAGCCAAATTGTATTCCAAAATGATTCTGCATTCTTGCCCGCAGTGGATTAATGCTCCAGTTGTTCTCCAGCTTCACCAACACCTGGTGTGGTCACTCTGAAGGTGGACTCTGTTGCGAAACCTCTCTGGGACCGTTGTATTTTGCTGCCTGATGTCCAAACGTTTGAGAATCCCTTTTTCCTATGCTTTATCTTACTTTTCAGTTGTTATAAGAGGATGACTAAATCAGGTTCTTAGCTCTGAAATGGAGTGAAAATGGAGTGTCCAAGTGGAATTTATGAAGAAAATGTAAAGAAGCGATTATTAGAAGATGTGAAGAAGGGACTAGTAGTAATGGTCAACTTTACTCCTGCTCTAAAAGGACACCGTGCAAGAAGGGTGTTAGGAGACAGAAGACATGTCCGTTTAAGGAGAATTTCAGTAAAGGAACTGGTTCTGAAGGTTAGGGTAGTCCGAAACCCCTAATAACAGGGTTGTTACATCTCTAGGTCTAAAGGGGCAGAAGGAACTACTGTTGGTGTGGTGAGCTTAGCATTGGGCTAACCATGGGCTTGGCGGCTCAAACTTCTCAGTGGCTTCACTGGAGAAAGATGTTGCAGTCGGCTCCTGGAAACACTTACACTCTCAGAACACTATGGAAGAGTTCCGCTCTGCAGTATAACGGTTCCGATGAGTCAGTGTCAACTCGATGACAGAGTAAAGGGACAGGAGGGGGCAAAAGTAAAGGGACAAAGGAGTAAAGGGACAAGAGGAGAGAATGTCATGGATCTGGATCTCCAGGGCTTTCTAACTGTGGCTCATGGAGAATCTTAGCAGTCACCTTGGGAGAGGGATAATGTGAGGCTGCTGCCTTCCTGAGGAGTTGCCGTGGACTAGCTGACCCGCTTCATCTAAGGCAACATCCTCTCAAGGCACCCTTCTCACAGGACGTTCTTTTGAAGCAGAGAGCCTCCTCTTTCTCCCATGGAGCAGGGGGCAGGTTTGAACTGCTGACCTTGCAGTTAGCACCCTAGCACTTAACCCACTTCCCCACTAGAGATCCTTTACAGGTATCCATAAAGTGATGTTTATGAATAGTGAGTTTGGGTAGAGCAGGGAAGAACAGTAGAAATCATGCAGGCTAGCTGGATTACCTGTGTCTTGGCCATTTGGAATTGGGACTGAGCTGCATTGACATCTGTTGCCCACTAGGTTGAGAGCTGTGTAATGTGGAAACTGTTAAACTGGCCTTGGATGGAGAAGTAAGAAAATACTGTGTTACGGGCTGGATATATAGAGAGGGGGGAAGCTGAACAGACAAAATCTGTCGAATCAAGAATGACGTAAATAGATCAAACTCAAGTGTACATTACCAAATTCTGGGACTGTAGAATCATGTGATCAAGTGTGATGGTAGAATGAGGCTACTACCATTAAGATGTGTTGAAATTACCAAGTGACGTTGTGGAAAGATTTTGATGTGAGCTAGAAATCCTGCTCTGTTCTTCCCGGAGCTTGTGCTTGGTGACCAGGCAAATGACCCAACTTCTGGGAACACTACTTTCTCCTAACCCCTCCAAAGTTGGGGTTGGGAAGGTTTGCAAGGCCACTTACTAAGTTCCTGATGCCATGCCACAGGGTAAACACCAAGATGAAGGGTATCTCAAAATGTAAGCTGGTTCAAGAAATAATTTGTATTGATGTAAAGGTACTTAATAAAACACCAAGAACAAAGACAAAGTTAAAACCCCTTAAGCTCAGTGCCAAGTCAATTCCAAATCATAGAAACCTGACAGGATGGAGTCGAACAGCTTCCTAGGATTTCCATAGCTACTGGTGGAAGCATACTGCCACATCTTTCTCCCATAGAGCAGTTCCTTGGTTCACCCTACCAACCTTTCTCATGCTCAATTGCTGCAACACCATGGGCCTTCGTTTGAGGAAATGCTAGTAGTTTTGTAGTATTGGAATATAAGGGATTGAACTTTTAGACTCTAAATTTCAGAGAGAGGAGCTGGACCTAGAGCTTTATGAGTCAAATTTGGTACCCGCCTGCACCCTTCTCCCTGTATTCACGCAGTTATGTTCCACTGGATGTCGAAACCATGGATAGTCAGTTTTGTTGGGTTGGCTCAGTTCCAGTTCCTCGTGACCCCACGTACTATAGAAGACACACTGTCCCGGTCTCCTGTGCCATCCTCACAGGCCTTCCTGTTTGATCCCATAGTTAGAGCTTATGTGTCACACCCTCTCATTGAACTTGAGTGTCTTCCTCTTTTTGGCTTACTCTCTGTTTCCCTAGTGTGATGCCCTTCTCTAGGGACTGGTCCTTTCTGAAAACATGGCCAAACTATGTGAGGAGTTTCACCCTCCTCCCTTCCAAGACAGGTTTCATTCTTCTGGCAACTCAAGGTATGTCAGTGTTCTTCCCCATGCCACAGCTCAAAGGCTTAGTTCCTCTTTGATCTTCTGTGTGCATGTCCAGCTCTCATGTACAGACAGGGCGATTGAAAATAACATGGTTTGGGTTAGGCGCATCTTAGTTTTCAAAGTGTTATTTTAAGTTTTTAACATACAGCACCAAACCCTACATTTTTTTAGCTGGCACTTAGCCCCAGGAAGGCAGTGGTGACCCTTCTGATGCCGGCAGGGTGCAGTGCAGTGCAGCCACTGAGTCAACTGTATTTTCCCGCCCCTCAGAACAGCGCCCAATTGAACTCTTCTCAGGCCTCCGCTGAATGAGGATAACTGAAACCTCCGGAAGTGAGACCTCGGATAAGGGAGTTACGGTACAGAGCTTGGACTTTACTCTGGGCAGAAAATTAATTAGGGATTTCTCAGCATGCATGAGAAAACTTCCAAAAGTTGGTGAAAAATTCCATCATCTTTACATCCCTTTTTTTTTTCTTCATGAATTTTTAGAAGCCTTGGATACTTTAACCATTTGTACAGCTCATGAGTGGGACAAAGAGTTAAGGTGCTTGGGTGACTACTCACCCAAAAGGTGGTCATTAAACCTACCCAGAGGGATGTTGGAAGAAAGGCCTGGCAATACAATCTCCAAAATTCCCAGCCTTGAAAATCCTCTGAAACACAGTTCTAGTCTGCAATACTCGTGTTACCTGGAGTGGAACTTGACTCACGACAGCTGGTTGGCTTGACTTGTTTTTGGTTATGTTTGTGGACTGGCAGAGTGTTCCTAAGTCTAATGTTTAATCTTCAAAGGAATCTTTTTCTTTTGGGGGGGGTGGGGGACCTTTCATGTTAGACCTCAAAGTCATGGGTTCAAAAACAGAATAGACCAAACAAGAACAGGCCAAAGACTTCAATCAGCTTCTGGCTATCTGTTGCCTCTTAGAAAAGAGCTTTGCAAGCTAATATAGAGAATGAATTTTCTTTTCTTTCTTTTCTTTTTTTTTTTAAACCTTATAGGGCCCTTAGAAGTCTGGATCCACTAGATTTGGGGGAGGGAGAGGGCTTCCTTGAGCGCTTCCTTAATTTGCAGGCATCTGACAGCAGTCATTAAGCTTGGTGGGTTCTTGTATTGTTTTAATTTGAGTGACTTTCTGGGAAAAGCTGTGGATTTCAGCCAGTATGCTAATGATAATGGCCTTGGTTTGAAGGTCTAGTTAGTTTTAGGGAGAATCATTTCATAGTTAATTATGTCATCAAATCAACAGCAGCCTTTTGGAGAAGAATGAGACAGAGGAAAAGAAATTGCATATTTATTTAATTTACCGAGAACTCACAGGAAGGCTAGGAACTCATGGTTCACAAAGAGGAATCCATGTAAGAATAGATCACTAAGTTTCCTTGCAATTTTGTTGTTGCTGTTAGGGGTTTAGCTTTGGAAGTGGCATATGAGTGATTAAAATACAAGAACCCGTGCTTAGAAGCAGACCAGAGCCCTGGTGGTATAGTGGTTATGAGTTGTGCTGCTAACTGCAAGGTTAGCAGTTCAAACCACCTGGGCTTGCTAATCCTATAAAGGGTTACACTCTCAGAAACTCACAGGGGCGCTATGAGTCGGTATAGGCTCAATGGCAGTTTGGTTTTTGGTTGAGTCAACACTCCCTCTTCACATCCCTCCACCACATGCCTAGAATTTTTCTGTTTCCAGAGACTTGGCATGAAAATAACCAAAACCCAAGCCCAAAGCCATAAAGTAGATACCTACTCAGAGTGCTCCTCTGTAGGGATCCCCAAAGGGTCAGTCTTCAGTCGGGAGTAGAGAGCCCCATCTTCTTCCCAAGGAGTGACAGGTGGGTTTGAATGGTATGCAGTTCAACCATATAGCTAGCAACCCAACGCCTAACCCACAGCACCACCAAGGCTCCTTTGAAATGAGACTGGGAGACCCTAAATCCAAATATTTGCTTTTACAGAAATTAGTGTAAGTTGGGTTTATAAAAGAGAGACTAACTGGTTGGTCTAGTTGCCTGGATGGACTCCTACTAAGTCTTCCGTCTCCCCTCCAGGTACATTCCTGTGCTTCCTGTGGGTGGGACCCATGGTCAGGTGGGGAGCCTGCCCCAGAGGGAGGAGGGCCTCAGCCATTAGCTTGATCATCTTTATTGGCTGCCCAAAGACTTGTTCCTATTGCTCTCCAGAACACTCCAGGGACGGGGCATCCTTAGAGTTTTTTATTTTATTTTTTTGTCATTTTATTTATCTTACAATTTCTTTCCTCCCCTCGTTATTCCCCAGCATTACACTATACTGTCTTTGTCTCCAGATGTGAGGAAGTAGGGAGTAGAATGTTTTTGGTTGGTAGTGAGTATTTTCTACCTCAGGACTTATAGCGGCACGAGGTAGTCTTATTAATCAGAGCTGGGAGAAGGCTTTCTATTGGCTGAGGGTCTATAAACGTTTCACAGCATAGGTGGTTTTGAAAGTTCCTTCTGAAGTTTGATGAGGAAGAAGGTAACTTGGTTAGCCTGAGAATAAGACCATTTTAGCAAGAATCAAAAGGAACCTTGGTGGCACGGTAGTCAAGCCTGCAGTGGTGGTTCGAAGCCAGGCAGCAGCTCCACATGGACCTGGCCATCTGCCTCTGTAAAGGCTGTGGCCTGGAAAGCCCTGTGGGCAGTGCTAGTCTGTAACGTGGGCTCGCTGTGCCTCACAATTGATTTGATGATGTCCAGCCTTAGCAGTAACAGCAGGTGTGTGGGCGTCCCCGGTGGTCCACATGATAACTCCCTGCGCTGCTGGGTGGAGGTCCGGATTGGGAAGGAACTCAAGGTGGTTGCCGTAGGAGAGGCTTCTGCCAGAGATTCAGGCCAGCCTCCATTTAGTTTTTTTTTCTTTCCTCTGTTCACTGCATCATCTGAGCTGATTTTGAAGTGAGCTCGCCTGCATTAGCCCAGGAAGCCGGCAGGCGCTCTCCTCCCTCCCTTCCTCACGCTCCTGGGAAGAGCGTCACTCAGGTTGGTCCTCAGCACCATCGCTCCAGAGAACGGTTAAGCAACTCAAGCTTTCTGATCAACGGAATCAAGTTTGAGCGAGTCTTGCCATTGCCTTGTGTCTGTTACAGTCTGATTTTGTAAATGTCAACCAACCAGGATGTTGTCGTGAGTTTCCGGGTCCACCATGTTTAAGCTCTGTGCATGGAGCTTGCTTTTCTCTGTTGCATTTTGGTGCATCCGGACAAGACGCTTGTATCCAGCCCCGGGTCATTTTGTCTCTTCAATGAATGCTTTAATTTTACAGGCGCTCCAGTGTGCTCGTTGACAGAGTCCACTCAGAAAAGCCTCCTGTCAACCTGCTTCTGAAAAACCAGCGATTGTAGCTCCTCAAAGCACAGTTCTCCCTGGTCTAGCCGCCGTGAGCCGGACTCTGCCTGATGGCAAGAGTCTCGCTCTGACTCAGACGAGCTGGACCACGTGCTGTCCACTGGCTTCAGGGCCATCAGCCGGTGTCCGTCCTCTTGGGATTGAGGTTCCTTGTCTGTAAATGGGAGCAGCATATGGCCTGCTGGGTGTCATCCATCGGAGTTGCCATCGGCCTTCCTCCACCGCAGGGAACGGCGCAGAAGGCATGTACAAAGTAAAGAACTGCCGTGAAAGGGCCAACGGGCAGGACGGGTGGCGAGATGCGTGAGCAGGTTCTGTCCGGGAGGATGCCGGAGAGCTGAGGTTTACCTCGCGTCCAGGGGCTATTTGTTTGCAGGGCTGGGGGATGCCATTTGGTGAGTCCTCCTCCGTGTTTCCTTTGGGAGCAAGGGTACAACTCAGGTCCACAGGGGCTGCATTTTGTGTTTCCTTGTGACCCTGGTGGGGCTTTTCCTGTGGGGCTCTCTTGGGGAGGTGGTTTGTCACTGCCACATGGTGAGGCAGGCATGGAGTTGGGTGAGTTTTGACTTTTCTGCCTTTTGTGTCCAACCTTGAAATTAAAGAGAGAACTAATCTTTCTACATCCCACGCCCATTGAGTTCAGCTTCCTATCTGAACGTAACTCAGACTCACTGTCTTCGGACCCATGTAGACTCATAGCAACCCTGTAGGGCAGGATAGAATTGCCCCTGTGGGTTTCTGAGACTGTAACTTTCTTTTATGGGAGAAGGAAACCTCTTATTTCTCCTGTGGAGCAGCTGGTGGTTTTGAACTCCTCACCTTGTGTTTAGTAGCCCAACCTGTAACCCATTATGTCACCAGGGCTCCATTACTTTTTACACAGTTAGATGGAACATGGCCCCTCTCCTCCAAGCCCCTCACACTTGCTTTACAAAACAAAAACAAAAACTCAGTTCAGACCATGCAGCGCCTCATCCACTTGAAAAATACTGAGTTGGCAGTAGTTAGCATGGTGACATGAGTTGAAGGGCACTGACATGGCTAACTTTTCTGTATTTGGGGGAGAAAGTGGAGATGGAGAATAAGATGCTTGACTCCCCCTAAGGATGGCCAGGGTTCTGGTGGCAACATATAGTCACCATTTTATTGTCACACATCGTTTGTTAAGTTTTTCTTAAAGTATTTGAACTAGGAGTACTTTCTGGTGAACGAAACGGCTGTTTTTGCTGGCACAGAAGAATCCGCACAAGAACAATAAGCTCTTGAGAGGGGACGTTCAAGGACAGTGTAAAAGACAGACAAGTGCCCTCAAGATGTCCACCACCTGAGTAAGCCCCGATACCTGTGAATATGTCACCTGGAGTCCTACAGTGGCCTTTGCCACTGCTTTCCAGTTGAGGATCTGCTTGGGGGTGTCCGTTGTGATCACAGGGCTATCAGGAGAGTGAAGTAGGAGGGTCAGAGGCCATGAGCAGCACAACTGGTGTGTCGAGGGACTAAAATTTCTGCCCACATGGCCCTATTCCCATTTTCAGGATCCCCCTTCTTCCCCATCCCCACTGTCACTTTGACATGACATACTTTGCAAAGCTGGGGACTCAGTTGGTGTGTTATTTCATTGACTCATAGGTGGGACTCGAGGTTTGGTTCTAGAAATCTCCACTCTGTGGCTACAGGACACAGCTTTTCTCTTAGGGCACATATAATGTAGAGGTCATTTACATGGCTCTCTGGAAGTTGAAACTTGAGTCCATCCTCCCCCCCCCCCTTGTCCAACAACCAGCTATGGCCATTATATCCTCAAGAGAGCCAGATATACACAAGGGAGCAAATCCATGACTGTTCAGAGGCCTATCTCTTATAAAAATTTAATTAAGAGTGTCTTGTGCTGGTATCAAACTAAAAATTCAGGATTTCTGGTGGTGTAGTGCGTTATGATTTGGGCTATTAACCACAAGTTGAGCTGGTCAAATCCACCAGGCACAGCATGTGTTTCCTCATGTCCTATGGTGTCAGGGGTCTCTTCACTCCAGAAAGCTGCCTTGAGGGGCAACAATATTATGGGTCCTTTGTATAAATTCCTGGGTGCTCTCGACCTTGGCATCTCTGAGGTTGAGTGACAGTGGACCCACCAGGTATGCCTAGGATACCACTCAGAGTAGTGAAAGGATTTGGGGGGTGGTTTGTTTGATATTTGGGTTTATATCTGAGCCTCTTGAGAATTTATGTTACCATTATCTATATTTGATTACAGTGTGGACTTTTTCTTGGGCAGGAAGAGGCTGGTGAATATTCTTATGTGATGAGTAAGAACTTTGACCTAGGGACCGGACCGTCGTTCCCTCCCTCCCTCCCTCCCTCCCTTCTTTCCTTCACCTCCCTCCCTGCTCCTTCTCTCACCTTCTGTGCCTCCCCCCTCTTTCCTGCCTTTATTCTATTTCCTTTTCTCTTTCTCCCTCTACTCCATTTGCTTTCTCTCATCTCTCTTTATCCCTTTTTAAAATCAATCAAGGGGTTTCTCAGTTTCTCATATTACAATTTTATCTACTACCACAATTCAGTTGCCACCTCGTCTTCATTGGCCTCCCCCTTTCTCCCTCGAAGTTCCTCTTACCCTCCTCCACTTCCCCTCAGTTTCCTCCACTTTGGCTTCCTTTCCAGAGCCCTGGTGGTATGGTCCTTATTGATTGGGCTCCTACAGTTCAAAAGCTCTGTAGGAAGAAGATGGCTTTCTACGCCTGTGAACAGTTACAGTCTCAGAAATGCACAGGGGGTCGCTGTGAGTCAGCACTGACTCCATAGCAGTCAGGGTTTTGTTTTGGTTTTTTTCCCTATCTTCCTTTTAGTTTCTTTTGACCGCCTGTCACATTTCAGGCCCTTTGAAAGGCACCAGGACAGAATAAAGGACAATCCCAGATCTCTTGAACTAGCAGAGATAATATCTTGATTCGGTTTCTCAGGAGCCTTGAGGGAGTGATGTCCTTGCTTATCCTCTTTGTAAAAATGTGTGTGTGTGTGTGTGTGTGTGTGTGAGCTGACCTCCTCTAGCTTCACAAGGAGATCAGAGAATCAGACTCAACATCAGCCCAAGGCTTTAATTCCTATGAGGCAGATGTCAGACAAGCCTCCACCCTCCAACCTTCTTCACTAGTTCTGACACCACTGCCCCTTCCATAGCACTCTGTTGTTTCCAGTCTGAGTTCCATAGTCCATGGGACTGGCCACACAGAACTCAAAGGCACTCACCATTATGGGTATTAGTAGGGAAGGTAACAGGCAATAATTGAGGCTGGGGAACACTCAGAAGACAGTTCTTTGGTCAGGACTGCCTGTTCTCAGCCACACCCACAGGCAAGCCCGCCTGCTCTGCAGCTTCTCAGTCTTGAGGCTCCTTGACCTCTGCTTTGGCCAGTATTATGAAGTGTTTTTTTGGCACTGCCAATAAATGCCCCAAAGGCACTCCATTGTGCCAGTAGCCTCAGCTTAAAGGTGTAACTTCGCAGACAAATAAGACTAGGAGGTACCCTACTTTTTAAGCCACTATGCCTTGCTCAGTGGGCTGGGAAGCTCACCATTCTGTCTTGTACTCTTGGTGTACCTACCTACTACCTACCTACCTACCTACCTACCTACCTACCTACCTACCTACCTACCTACCTACCTACTTGCCTGCCTGCCTGCCTGCCTGCCTGCCTGCCTGCCTGCCTACCTGCCTGCCTGCCTACCTACCTACCTACCTACCTACCTGTGCTCCCGCTGCTTCTCTGCCATGCTGGGTTGCTTCTCACTGTCTCTGGTTTCACAGCTCTCTCTTGTCTCCTGCTAAGAGGTCTCTGGGCCCAAAGGAAAACTGCCTCTTTTATTGTGTGTGTGGATGTAGTCACCCACCCTCCCACACACACATACTTATAATTCTGGAATGATTCATTTTAAACTTAGTGGGCTAAAAAACTGACTAATCTCCACCTGGAATTCCATACCCCTGATATGTGTGCCCCCACCCCAGAGGTGCCATGTATTAGCAGGCTCTCCAATCCCCTTACTGGCCACAGATTGCTCATGTTTGTACAGGCCTCCCTAGTCAATCGCTATGAATTACAGGGCTTTTGGCTAGAAGAGCCATACCAAGTAATTCACTGCACCACCTCCCTGGTGTCATAGAATGCCCTGGTTGTTTCTGACCTACTAGACCTAGGCTTAGAGACCTTGTCCAGTCCACCCCAGCTATCAGGTGCTTCTGGATAAATGATGTCTTGTGTAGTTGTTAGTAGCCCTGGTGGTATAGGTGGTTACACATTGGGTTGTGAACCGCAAGATCAGCAGTTTGAAACCACCAGCTGCTCCAATGGAAAAAGATGAGGCTTTCTACTTCTGTAAAGAGTTACAGTCTTGGAAACTCACAGGGGGCAGCTCTACTCTACAGGGGCAGTAGGAGTCAGCATAGACTCGCTGCCATGAGTTTGGTTTGGTTTTCTGTGTAGTTGTTAACCCGTCACAGTTTCCTCAGGTCCTTTCCACTCCTGGTGATCTTCCGTGGGCCAGAGTAGCTGTGTGCCATAGGGTTTGCGGTGGCTGATTTTCCAGAAGTAGGTCACCAGGCCTATGCCCCGGGTGTCATTGTTTTTGTTGTTCGACGCTGTCACGTCAGTTCTGACCCACAGTGACCCTGTCCACAACAGAAGAAAACACGTCCCGGTCCTGCAGATGCTCACAATTGTCCCCATGCCCGAGCCCATTCTGAGAACCACAGTGCCGGCTGCCTTGTTGAGGGCCTCCCTCCTTTCCACTGCCCCTCAACTTTTTCCAAACGCGATGTCCTTTCCCAGGGATGTCAAGGTATGTGAGACGCAGTCTCTCCATCCTTGCCTCCAAGGAGCATTCTGGCCATACTTCTTCCAAGACAGGTTTGTTTGTCCTTTCAACAGTCCCTGGTACTTCCAGTATCACCTCAGGCGCCTCTGGGTAAATCAGAACCCCAATTATTTTACTTAGCAGAAGACGGCAGTAACTGTTTGCAGCACTCAGGGACCGGTGCACCTACTGTAAAGTTCCAAAATTCAGGGGACCCAAGAAGTATTGGGGCTTATTTTGAGTGAGGTTCTTTAGCATTCCAAACCCAAACCACACTCACTGCCATCGAGTCGTTTCTAATTCCTAGCGGCCCTGTGGGACCTGGTAGAATGGCACCTGTGGGGCTCCGAGACCGTCACTCCCTGGGAGCAGAAAGCCCTGTCTTCGTCCCGAGGTTCAGTTGGGGGTTACAAATTGCCGAGCTTGTGCTTAGCAGCCCAACGTGGAATGGCGATGCCACCTGGGCCCCCTTGGCAACCTGTAAATCTTTGAAGAATGTTTCCCCCTTCAACTGAAAGTCAAGGAAGAGTTGGGAAAGGGGAGCAGGGAGGGCACTTTCAGGATGGCATTTCACTCTAGAGGAAAAGTGCCTGTCAGCACATTGTATTTTTCTCTTTGTGTCCGGTTGGGTTAGCCAATACAGAGCCAGTTGTTACTGCCAGATTAGCTCTTCCCTTCCAAACTTTCCCACCCACTCAAAGCCTGTGAAATTTGCTAAAAGCGGTATTTACTTCTTTATGTTCAGAAAGCTGAAGTGGACACGCTTACTCTCTTTGCCTATCTTTTCCTTCCTAATCTTCCTAGACACCCCCACCCCTGATGGCAGTATAAATAAATGCATTTCCAAACTGCATGGGACTCGTGCACATGAACTAGCAACAGAGTACAAAGATCAAAGTTGAAAGAGAGCGAATGCCTTCCCAGGGCTCAGGGTTTCTGCGGTTACTGCCACCGGGTTCCCCTTAGAGTGGGACTCTTAAGAAAAAGAACCGCAGGTAAGCTCAGCCACCTGGGAGCGTCGTACCCGTCAGAGAGTGCTATTACTATTGGGTTATTTCAGGTAAAGCAAGGGGGAGAGAAGAGAGCGAACAGGCTCCACACGTCAGGTTTTGGCATTGTGTTTGTAGCATTTACCCCCTCCTTTGAATTGCTGAAATGTCTTTGCCGAGAACAGTCCCTGCTTCCAGGTTCCTCCTTCCCTGGCCTGCCCTGCTCGTGTGCAGCCTGCTTATTTGTTGAAGAATCAGTCTGTGGTTTCCTGTGCCACATTTCAAATAATATTTATACAGGCTATTCTTTAATGAACCATATAAATATTTATTATACAGAGCAGTCCTCCTTTGATCATAAATCAGGGAGAGACATCAGTCCGGTTCATGCTGGGGGCTTGGACAGGAGGCTCTTTCGGGCCTCTGAGGCCGCCTGGAGCACTGGGGAGCTGCTCTCGGGGCTGGGAGCAGGGCAGGTGGGGGGGAGTTAGTTACAGAGGACCGTGCCGTGCCCGACCACCGGCCCCATCTCCCTGAGGGTTGTTTATCTTTTTGGAGCAGTCATCTTTGCCGAGAAAGCAAAGACAACCGAGCCGCAGTTCTGACCGTCACCGTTCATAAAGCGGGCTTTGCCTCAAAGGTGCCTCCTCCCCATCTGGGCTGTGTGAACCGAAACCATCTCACAGCCGACAGCCTCCTTTTCTTTTCCTTTAGTGGGAAGCAGGGCTCACCCCGCCTCTCCCACAACACAACCCGGGTGCAAGGCTTGAGCGAAACTGCGGGGTCGATTCGCAGGGCCGAGCCAGGACATGCTAGTTGTCACTGTACTTATTCTTTGCACTGTCAAAGAAATTGTCGGGGGATTTGGTGTACAGCTTTCGGTTGATGAAGCAACTGTGCTGTGCTTGGTTCGAATTCTGGAGCGACTGTTTCACTTTGGGCCAATTCCCCCTCCCTGTAGGCTCACCTGGTGTCCCTGGGTGGTGCAAATGGCTAACACGCAGGCTGCTCCCCGAAGAGCTTGTGTTCAAGACCACCCAGAGACTCCTCCTCCCAAGGGGCTGTGGATCTGCTTTCTGAAAACTCTGACACACGCCGCTCTGACACACGGCGCGCCCACAGCCGACTTCCCCGACTGTGCCGCCGACCATGTTGATCGACAGTGAAGTCAATGTGGTGGGAGTCACACCTGTGTGTAAACGCCTGACATTCAGGAGGCTCCGAATCTGCTGATTTAAACGAATTAGAAAAGGGAAAGGTGTTTTCTGTTTTGCAAGCTTGTGAGGCTCAGAGATCCTCGTTCAACAACCTTGGGATGGGGGCACCGCAGAGAGGACTCGAAGCCAAGGCACAAAGGGCAGAGAAGAGGGCTCTCATGGGCTCTGCGTGGCCCCAAAGCCCCTTGCAGAGATTTCATAGCTCAGGGGCTCAAGACACAGGGAAGCTGCCTAAGGATTTGAACCTGTCTGCGTCCCTGCTTTCAGGTTCCAGGTGTGGAAACAGCCACTTAAAACTACTGATGGGGCAATGGTGGACCTGAAACATCTCAGGAGGAGCTGTTCCCGAGGTCGCCATGAGCTGGGAGGCGTGTGCGAACCACGGAGGGAGGGAGGGCAGGCTGTTCTTCTGTCCGTTGACTCTTCCTGCAAGGATGCTTCAGCCTGAATGCTTTGGGCATGGGGTGCAGAGACCGCTGGTTTGCAAGAGACATGTGACCTGTTGTGTGGAAGAAGCAAGTCTCTCAAGACGAGGTAGCTCTCTTCGTTCCCCAGTGCTGCCGTAATGGAAATGCCACCATCGGCCCGCTTTAAAGAACCAAAGTTCTCTCCCCGCCCCCCTTAGTTACGGAAGTTAACAGTTCAAATCAGGGTCTTACCCACGTCCGTTCTTGGCTTCCAGAGGCAGTCCTGTGCCGTCCTTGGTCCTTGGGCTTGTAGAGGATACTCACCTGGTGGCAGTCTGCCTCCCCCCAGGTATGTCTCTTGCCATGCTGCTCTTTGTGTAATGCAGAAGTGGTCAGGTTTAGAACCACCTTACACAGGTGGGAACTCACCTGATGAACTGGTTACATGCGGTTAGATGGAACTCGGCACAACGGCTGCACCAGGCGAATTAAGGAACATGACTGTATTATGTTGCATTGCACTCCTAGGATAGGAGTTCAGGTTCCAACACATATTTCGGGAAGACACAGTTCAATTCATAATACTGACCCTGGACAAAGTAGACAGGGATGCCTGGCAGAGCCCTGGGCAAATAGGCATTTAATAAGTGGAGGGCTACCAGGAGGTATGATGACAACTTGGGAAAAGATAGTGACTTCTGAGTCAAGAGGGGAGAGAATCACTCCTAATTCTGACTTGTTAGTTAAAGACATACTTCCCTGTCCAGGACTCGTTTTCTCTAGGGTCCACTGCAGAATGGAAAGCTGCTGCTTTCGATTGTCCTACCAGAGAACCAGGATGTCTGGACAGTGGGTGTCAAGATGGTGACATGGAGTCCAGGCTGGGTTCCCTCTTGACCTTGGGGCTGGCCTGGGTAGAGGTGCGTGTGGGGGCTGACTGGCTAGGGGAGGGTCAGAGCCTTGGTATGTAAGTTGAAATGTTTATACAGATTCTTTACTCTAATTTATTTCCTTGTTTATCTTCTGTTTAGAATAGTTTCAGAAAGTTCCAGGTCAGGGCAGAAAGTTGTTGGCATGCCAGTATTAGTTAGTGTTGAGGCACAACACTCCTGGGGCTGTCGTAATGGAGACAGTGAGAATCCGAGAGAAGGGATCCCAGTAAAATTTTAAAAAGAGGGTGTCTCGGTATATGCTGGGGTGTGGACAGGTGGGACAACCGCTCGATCTACCGCTCTCCCTCATTGGAATTTCCTTGGGATAACTTACACTGGATTTCATAGAGTCATTCACAGCTTTTTCTGGAAGTATGAGATTTCAGTCACAACGGTATCATCTATTGGTGCTGGTTCTGGTGCTAGTGATTGGGCTGGTCTCCAGAAGCTAGAATCTTACATGGGAGAGGTCATACTTTGTGTATTGGAGATTTTTTAAAGTACATACTTTGCTTTGTATATGGAAGAATAAAGTCTGCTTCTTTTGGGCATAGGAAAAGTTCTCTGGCTAACTTAGATAGACTCAGCAAAGGCATTTTTCTAGTGCTGAGGTCCCTGAGAACTGACATTTGAAAAATAGCACCAGCAGTTGTCACTTGCTGAAAGTTGACTATGCAGAGTGCTCTCGTTTATGGAGGGAAACGGAAACTAAAGTGAAGAGTGAGCGACCCATGCTTCTGTCAGGTTTCATACTGTGGTGCTTCATGTGTTACTGGGCTATGAAAGCTACGCCACTGATGCTTCATATGCCAGTAGGGCAGCTCATGGTGAACCGATTTCAAAGGAGCTTTCAGACTAAGGCAGACCAGGAGGCAGAGAATGCCCAAAATGTGCTCACCTGCGTTTTATTGATTATGCAGTCATTTGGTTGTTTGGATTATAACAAATTACGGGTGACACCGTGAAGAATTGGAATTCCCAAACACTTCGTTATCTCACGTGAAGCCTGTGCATAGATGAAGGGGCAGCCATTCAAGTACAATGAGGTGGTGCTGTGTGGTTTAAAGTCAGAGGACGTATGTGCCAGTGTCAGTGTTGTACCCTTTACCACACGTATAGTCAATCTGTATGCTAAACAGTAACCAAGGAAACGGGACTATATGAAGAATATGGCGTCAGTATTAGGGAAAGGCTTAGTGACTGCCTGCAGTCTGCACATGGCAATGACCTTGCTTGCTGAAAGCAAAGAGGATTTGAAGCCGTCATTGATGCAGATCAAAGTATTGATTGCACCTCAAGATAAAACAGAATTGGACCAATAAGCAGTAGCATCAGAGAAGAGATTAAAGTTGTCAAAGATTTCATTTTATTTGGGTTCGCAATCAATACTCCTGATTGCAGCAGTCAGGAAATCAAACCATGTATTACATTGGGCAAGTCAGCCGAAAATACTCTTATAAAATATTAAAGAGCAGCATTTTCACTTTAAGGATGATGGTGTGCCTGACCCAAGCTATGATATTTTCAATTGCCTGATATGCATATGAAATAAATAAGAATAATGAATATGAAAGAGAAGAATCGATGCATCTAAATTATGGTATTTGTGAAGATATTAATGTTACCAGGGATTTTCAGAAGAACAAACAAATCTGGCTTGGGGGAAGGGCAGCCAGAATATGTTCATTAGAAGCCAGGATGGTAAGATTTATCTCTTGCACTTTGGACATGTTATCAGGAGGGACAAATGCCTGGAAAAAGGACATCCTGCTTGGCAAGTAGGGGTCAGCCAAAAGGAAGATACTCAAGATGAGTTGACATAGTGACTGCGACAGCAGGCTCCCGTTTAGGAAGGATTATGAGCAGTGGAACCGTGCAGTGTTTTGCTCTACTGTGAACTGGAACCAACGGGATGACCCTCCCCACAACAGAACGAGTGCGTTCCACAGTGTGGTTGAGCATCACAGCATCTGATGATAAAAGTAGGAGGAGACAGTGGTATTGAGTTGGAAAGTTGAAACATTAAAAAGGTAAAATGGGAGCTGTTATTTTAATATGTGAAAAGGGCTTATGAAGTACCTACTATAGAATAACTTGGAAGTCAATATTACCCAAAGCACTAGACAGAGTGGTGGACTTCCTAGACCACGGAGTGACTAAAACTGAGTGCCTTTGAGCAAGAAGCTTGCTCATGGAGTAGGGTGCCTCCAGGCACCTAACTGGGGAACTAGAGGTTTTGGAGTGATGTTAGTTTGCCATGCTCCTTAGTCATTTATCAGCAGCTCTAAAAGAGCCTTGTTTCATTGCCTAGCAGCACAGAAGCCAGGCCACGTGGCCAATGACTAGAGAGAGACCTATCTGTGGACATGCAACAGAGACTCTCCTGACTGGAGATCTGTGTCTGAACATTTCTGATTCTGCATTGTAACTTCATTTCCATAATAAACTCCATAAATTTGAATCGGGTCTTTGAGTTCTGTGTAGCCATTGCCATAATTTTTTAACAGAAGAGAGGTTGAGAGTGCCATTGGAGTACATGCAGTGTTAGAACAGTGAGCTGGGGGTGGCACGGCTGACCCCTGCCTCATAGGGATCAGTCTTGGGCTGATTTGGAGTTTGATTTCTCCTTCCTCCTTGTGAAACTAGAAGAGGTCTAATGCTTCTTCCACGACACAGATACAATGATAAAAGCTAGGGACACATAAATCAGTAAATTCCTTTTTTCAGTCTAGTCCAAGAAGACATGGACACAACAAAAAATTGTAATCAAAGTGATAAATGAGAAAATAAAGTAAGGCCCTAGTGTTAGCACTTTTTGCGTATATTCAAAAGAAAGAGAGAAAAGAACATCATCCCTAAAGAAATAGTTAAGCTGGGCCTGAATGTGTAAGTATGTGATCATCAGGTGTGTTAGGCCGGTTTGACTAAATCCAGTGACACTCAGAGTGAGCTTTGTATCAAGAAGTAGTCATATAGCAACCAAACATACCAGCACCATCCAGATCAAGTCCATAAGGCTGATATTAGTCCATAAATCCCTCTTCAGACTCCCATAGCCACATGCAGTGATGCTGAATGCAGGCGGAGCATAGGACGGTGGATGCAGAGTTGTGTGGATGCAGTGGTGGTAGCCGTATCACAGAGCACTTCAACAGGAAATTGAAGGCAGGGAGGGGGGGGCAGCTCTAGTGAGCCATTTTTCTCAGTCGCACCTCCAAAGGGAGTAGCAAGCTGTGACCTGATTGACAGGTTACAGCTACCCTTATCTTCTTCCAGGTGCTATGTTGGCACCAAAAAACCAGTTATCATACCAGGCAAACAAGGAGAAGAAGGGGATTCATTAAGAAAAAAGAGCAAATTTAAAATGATGGGGGGAGCCTTGTAACGGTAGAGTGCACTTGCACACCCCAAGGGGAGTGAGGAGGCTGTGTTGAGAATGGACAAAGCATTGTGAGATGAGGCTGGGTAGGAGGCAGAGGACCTGAGATGCTTTGTTGTAGGGCTTGGTTATATCGTAGCCATGAGATGATGGCTTTCCGCAGTGTTGAGGGAAGGCCCAGCAGAGCTTCCCAGGAACTCCTGGGACCACTTGAGTAGGGTAGGACAAAGAGAATGCGTTCTTCCAAAGAACAGCTCTGCTTTTATCTGTTGTATTTACATTTCCATGAAGTAATAAAACAATGCATGCTGGATGATTTGAAACGTGTGCTCATGGCCAAGAGTTTCAAATGCAGGAGAGCTGATGAAAACCCACACTAGCTAGAGCCTGAAATGATCCTAGGAAGTTCAGATTAATGCTGTGTCTTCTAGAGAAACAAAACAAGTGAGTGTGCGTGTGTGTGTGTGTGTGTGTGTGTATGAAAGAACTTTATATCAAGAAATAATTTTCTATCAATAGCCCCCGCCCAATCCAACTCAAGTACATGGGTCTCATGTGAGCCAGAGACTCCCAAGATTTACGCAGCTGCCAGTGGATGAAGCAGTAGGGCAAAACGGGAAGCCAGGGTGCAGTAAAAGCAGAGTTGTATGGGTCCTGCGTCAGCAGCAGGAACATGGCAGAGCACTAGTAGTTCCCAGGACAGCAGGCTACGTAGACTATCCCTGGGGGGAGCCAACTCAGAATCCAAGAGAGAATTCCCAGTGTCTCTCTCTAACAAAGGTACACTCCGAAGAAGGTATCCCCACACTCAAGGGCTGGACTCCAGCCCTACCTTCACACAAGTTCATCAAGTTGGCATAACCACAGACAGCAAACCGGTTGCCATTCATGTCTGCAGCTGGTCATCCTGACTCTGGGCCATTCGTGCCGGAGTAGAACTGCACTCCGTTGGGTTTCAGTGGCTGAATTTTCAGAAATACATCACCAGGCCTTTCTTGCTAGCTCCCTGGACTGAAACCTCTCACCTTTTGGTTAGTAGCCAAGTACCATCCAGGGATTCCATTATTCTATAGCATCCCCAATTTCTCCTTCACCTGCCAGTGAACCCCAAAGCCAAAACACAGTTAGGAAATCATTGCAATGAAGTCATAAGCAATCACTTTTAGTTAAGCTACTTTTTATTGGGATAAATATCCAGGAAGCAGTAACTGAACATCTGCTGGTTGTTTTAGAATCCCCAAGTGTGCCTTTTCCAAGGAAACATTATCTCTGGAGGTGCCCGACTCCAAAAGTCACTCAGGTGGAAATTACAGTGCTGGGTGCTGAGCCATCCTCATGCTCAGCTGGGCAGTTGTAGCATATTCAACAATGTAATTGTCTTTGGACCTTGTTCCTAGTCTTCTAAAGGCCACTCAGGAAAAGGAAAGCCCTTCAGAGATTTCTGTGTCGCGTGGGCTAATCTGACCAAAGGGAATTGGAGCTGCAGTGAAGGCCAAGGAATTCCTGAGTGTTCTCTGGTCAGATTTCCTTGTAACTCACCGGGGGTCTGTAAGGAAAACAGATTGTCTAACAAATTCCTGATCCTGTCTCCCTCTGGGCTCCTTCCCAACTCCCAGTCACTTCATGACACGAAGGCAATATATCTTGCCTCTTCTGCAAATCTACGCTGCAATGTTTGTAGAAAAAAATGGAACGCAATGGAAAGAGTGTTAGACTTGGAGTTACGCAGATCTAGGACTTAAGGTCCACGCTGTCCTTTGAATAATCCTCAGTAAATTCCTGAACTTCACAGAAGCCCCATTTGCTCATCGCAGGGAGCATTCAAATAACGTACTTAGTATTATAAAGACATGACCGAAGCATTAAGTAGAAAGTTACTCACGTTAAATAACGAAATGCTGCGCATGTTTGGTGAATTTTACATGGCAGTATAGATTCCCATTCAATGATTCTACACTAGTTGTTCAGTGACATTGATTACATTTTCACAGGGCATAAACATGCTCATTTTCCACTCCGTTTGTTCCAGTTCCATTAATCTAGTTACCCTGCCCCCTTGCATTCTTATCTTGTTTTAAAGTAATCTTAAATTGTTTGGTCTCCTGTAAGTGATTTTTAAAGAGTAATTAATATTTGAGTCAGTTTGTTATTTAAACAGCAAACTCTATTGTGTCTGCTGTCGATCATCCTGATTCCTGGCAGTCCTGCTTGTACCAGAGTAGAACTGCACTCCATGGGTGGCTGCATTTTTAGAACTAGACTGCCAGGCCTTTCTTGCATGGTTCCTCTGGGTGGACTCAAACCTCTAACCTTTGGGTTAGTAGTCAAGTGTGTTAATAATGTGCACCATCCAGGACTCCCATTATTCCATAGCATCCCCAATTTCTCAAGGTTGTGGTTTAAAGACAAGGTTCAAGGGCAATAGTTAAAGGTTATGTTCAAGGGTAATAGTCTCAGGGGGGCCAGTACAACAGGTCTCCCTCCCTAATTCCATCTTTTCTTTTTCGGTCCACTGTTACTTCTGCTGCTTTCCCCTGTCTTTCCCTTTTAGGATGTAGAGGGTTTGCTTTACATTTTCTCCCATTGGACCCGAGTCCATCTATTGAAGATGGATCAGAATGGTCTCAGAGAGGATGGTGCCATGGTTTGTATATAGACTATTAGTTCTGTAGATAATTGATTCTTAGACTCCATTCTTTCTCTTTTGCTCTGGATGGGTGGAAAACAATACTTGCATCTTAAATAGCCTCTTGGAGTCTCATCTTGAACATATGTGTGACATAGAATTAAATCTGCCTATCTTCCTACGCCGCCGTAGTGGGGAGCAGAGGGGTCGATGTCCTCTTCACAGCTGTTAGTGAGTAGCTTCCACCACACCCCTGCTGTCAATGGCTGCCAACTCCTAACAGCCCTGTGGGATAACAACCCTGTAGGATGGGGAGTAATAGCCCTGTGGGTTTCGGAGACTGCAACTGTTTCTGGGAGGAGAAAGCCCCACCTTTCTCCCTTGATGCTGGCTGGTGGTTTCAAACTACTGACCTTGTGGATAGCAGCCCAAAACCTAACCGATACAGTTCCAGGGCTCCAAATAGTGAATGATGAATGCTAAGTAGATCTTATTTGAATGAATGGTTGAAAGGGAAGAAGAGGTTTCTTTTTAGTAGCATGGCCATTGTCCTTGTTGATTCAGATTGGGAATAATTTCACATTCACTGCCACTTGTTTCTAAGTTCTCTGGCAACTCTCTCCTGACCTTATGACACCCATCACAACTTTGTTGAGATGGTTTTATAATATATAGGTTCTCAAACTTATTTGACCTTCTTTTCAGGTAGAATATATATGTATATTCCCTCTGGCAATGAAAAACTTGTACGACATCATACCGCATAATCCAGGATAAAGGGTAGCTCTCAACTTTTGCACCTTCCCTGGATCACTCCAGTGCCCCTCAGGGGGGATGTATCACTGGTTTAATGAAGTGTTTAATATTTGGCTTCTAAGAACATAACCCCCATGTCAGAGACCATGTTTTTCTTGTTCACCAACCACCTAGATCCATATGTTAAATTAGCACTAAATATTTTTGTTGGAAAAATGATCATTAAGAAATAAATGACAACCATCTTGCTTACCAAACCGTGTTCTAACAGAGATGCTACTGATGGATGACTTTAACAGACATGTATTCTTTCGCCGTCTAGGAAGGTAGAAGTTCAAATTCAGACTACTGCTTTCTGAGAAGGCTTGCTTTCTCTGTCAGCTGCACAGAAGGGCCTGTCTCATCACCTTCTGCTTTTTGGTTCATTGGGCATCCTTAGGTGTGTTGGCATCTATTTTGTGACGTTTTTAGCACTTCGGCTGCTCGTCTAATTTCCTTTATATCTTAGAAGAGATTTCCTCCAGATATACCATACACGGGTCCTACTTCACGTACATACCAAAGACAGATCATTTGAAACTGCGGCGATAGCCACAGACAAAAAGGTGAGGGTTTACAGCATGTCTTTCGGGGACCCATCCAGTCCAGGATGTAGTCTCTTTCTTCAGCCGAGCTCTGTCTCACATCCGCAGTGATAGCCCTCGTGCCGCATCCCCTTCTCAAGCCAGCTTGAATGTTGAGCAGCTCCTGTCTACTTAGTGCCACAACAATTGTGGAATTTCCTTCAGCACAATTTTACTTGCCTGTGTTCTTCATGGTATTTTTCCAATGGTATCCTCACTCTTTGAAATGGGCACATACATGGATCTTTCCCAGGGAGTTTTCCTTCCAGATCTCTTGATATGACCATAGGTAAGTGAGTGCTTCTTCTAGTGCTTCATCAGCTTGCTGAAACACTTAAGTTGGCATTCTGTCACTCTGGGGGTTACATAATTTTATATCAACTTGTAGATATATAAAAGTGTAGGAGTAGTCTGTGTTGCTTCCACCACCAGTGGATCCATCCAACTTTTCACCTACTGGCCTATGATCTTCCTGCATTCTGCTTGTCACATCATTGCTTGTGGCTGTGTAAGTCACAAGAGGGACTTATGGGCTATTATTGGACTTAAGGACGTGAGTTGGACTGGGCTGGGTTGTTTTCTGGATACGTAATTACTTCTTGACATAAAGCTCTCTCTTACACATGTATGAGTGTCACTGGATTTGTTTCTCTAGTCAACTTGCCCTAACACATCATGGTACCTGAGGAGTAGGGTACTAGAGAAGCAAATCTTGAAGATGGGGAGTGGAGGCTTGTCTGACCTCTACCTCATCGCAGTCTTTCCGCTTTGGCTAGCCAGAGGTCAGATAGGGCCACACTGTTTACTCAACTGTTTACTAGAAAGGACCTGGGAAGTGAAGGTTGTGATTCCCAGAAGTTGTCTTTGTTTTTTTCTAACTGAAATGGCGAATATGAATGTGATGAATTTCTTGAACTTCTCAGAGGCCATGCTGTTTAGTTGAAATGACGGACAGAAGACCCTGCGCTGGCTGATACAGCCAGAGCCCTAAGGCTATATTGCAAGGGAAAGGGATAGTTTAGCTAAGAAAGGATTGAATTAGAGTGTTTTAGGTTCTGGCTATATAATAAGTATATTGATCATTTCTACCTATTGTTGTTGATATAATGTGTGACAGAAATGATTATTGGGAAGTATGACTAAATGGCCTTCAGCCAATAAATTGGATCTAGTAAGGGGGTGTGTAGGAAATACCTGCAAGGAAGGCTGTGCAGGGTGAGCCCCGCCCAGTGCTTTGAGTGCTCGGGACATTTTCATTGGAAAAGACTTGCCTAGAGAGCTCTTGGCAGACTGGAGAAGAAAGGAAAATGTCATTTGGCCATTTTGACTTTTGAATTAGCGGTTTGTACCTGAAGCTAGAAAAAATTAGAGCTGTTAGCTCTCTGGGATGGTTTTCCTTGGCTCTTTTCAGTGCTGAAAGAATTCATGCAGCAGAAGCACTTTTGTAGTCTAAGTAACATTTTTGAGGGAAGGGGAAGTTTCAGGTAATATCGTCTCAGATAATACACACTATCTCTGGAAAGCATGCAGGGTACATGGTGGTGGTCCTTGAGAGAGTTTGAGACCGAAAATGGCCCCTCCTTGGAGCTTGAGAGACCACCTGCTGAATGGCTGGAAAGGGGTGGTGGTGGTGGTCTGGAATCAGAAGAGGAGTGGGAGCCGAAATAGCGACTGCCTTCAGTCTCTGCTTTTTATCCCTGCCTACCCCCACTTCCGGGGGGTTGGTTGATGGTGTTGGCCCTTCTTAGTGGCTGAGTTGAGGCACATGTATGACGTAATGTTGGTTTCTATTGTGCATACCCAGGTGTCCTTAGTCTGCGTGCTGGTTTCATCAGCACATGCCCAGCCTCGGATCTTACCCGTAGGTTTATATTGTGTGCCCGATTTCTTTTAAACCCCTTTATTGTGGCATGGCCAGCTAATTTTCATTTAGCATAGGTATTTGGTGAAGACAGCTGCCTTTATCCCTAATCTTCTTGCCTGTCAGAGCTGAAAGGTAGGAGGATTAGGGACAAAAGAGGTTGTCTTCACTGAATGCCTCCGCTAAACAAAAATTAGCTGGCTATGCCACGATAAAGGGATTTGAAAGAAATCAATCCCACATTACACACCTATGGGGGCAATCCACAGCTGGACATGCTCAGACCAAGGTCACCTAGACACGAGTGAAGGACAACTAGGCACACACACTAGGTACTAGTGAAATCACATCACAGGTGTGTCTGAATTTAGCCACTAAGATTGGGCGATGCCCTCACCCATGCTCCCCCTAAATGGGGGTAGGAGGGGATAATAGCAGAGACTGAGGGCAGGCCCCTCTCTTTCAGGTCGCAGAGCTGGATCTCACCCATGTGCATGGCACACGTGCACACCTCTCAGGACTCCACTTTCTCTTCTTTTTTGGTTCCGGGACCCCTCCTTTGATCCTGTGGACCCACTTTTGGGCCATTTTTCCATTTTTCGTGCTTCCCCGAAGCAGCCATTTTTGGTCTTACACTCTCCCAGAGCCGGTGCCATGGGCCTTGCATCCAGGGATAGTGTGTACTACCTGAGACTGCATACCCTAAACTTCCCTTTCCCTTATAAAAGGTACTTGGATTTACACCTGCATTCTTTCAGCGGTGAGAAGCAAGAACTAAGGAACAGTGTCCCAGAGACCTAACAGAGCCATGAAGAAACGTTCTTTAGGACTGAATGTTAAAGGGAGTCTGCAGGCAGGCTGAAAAGCTCGCTAGGTAACCACCTGGATCCACCTGTGTGGAAGTGGGAGAAATGCAGCAATAGAGAGACTGTTGAGTCTGGTCATGGACACCCGTGGCCCTGGTTCGCAGGGACTAGAGAGAGATGAGAGCAACAGGCTGGTCTGAAATGTAAAGAGTTTTTGTGGAACTGGAGCCTGTGGCATGATGTAGCCCAAGGGAACTAGAGTTGTGGGGAATTTGTGAAGGGGGCCCATGGTCAAAAGGCCAGGTGGCCAATGGGCACCCTGCTGAGACTAAATGAGTTGACCAGGATTGGAGCATATGATACTAAGATTTTTGAGCCTGTGAATTGGTGCACATTTCTGCAAACTTTAAGGATGGCCTGTCCTTATTTGACTTTGCTTATGGATGCAGACTCACAAGGTTCTAATTGGAATGAAGTTTCCTCACATCAAAGAACATGCTTGTCTCCTCAGAGCACTGGGTTGACACACAGGGCAGTATAGAAATTGGATATCCAGAATGGGGAGATAAAAGTATGAGGTGGCTGGCTTACCAACTTTCATGGGTGGGAGAATATGTTGATAGTTTAATAGCAAAACCAGGTGGCACTCTTGTAGAACTTGAAAGAGGAAACTTTTTTACCCAAAGTAACTTAACATTCCAGAAGATCTGTAACCTGATTGGCGGTTGGGTGTAGCTTTTATACTTTATCTGCACAAGGAAGGGCAAGGTCACAAGGAAGGGTTAGAACACAGAAGAATGGGTAGGGATTTCTTGTGCAGACAAGGTCATCAGTGAAGGAGGGAGGGGTCTTGGGATGGGGTGTTCTGGGAATGAAGAAGAATTGGGCTGAGGCAGTGCACTGGGTTTCTTTTCCAATGGTTGAAATTCCCTTTTAGGATTTTCCTTACAATAGGATTATAGGATTGTGGTGTAGGTGTTCACATAACTGCATTGTTAGACATAGAATTCTTTGTTTTAGTCACTTATAGAATATTATGTTTAAATGAGGCTGGCACATTTTGAATTCTATTTATTGTAGTTTTATCCTGTTAGGCACACATATTTAAATTATGCATGCTTAAAGAGCTGTGTGAACGTGTCAGGTTGACAAGGGGTGGTCTCTTGTCCTTACATAATTTCATGTCAACTTGAAGATCTGTAAAAGTGTAAGGGTGGTTATCAACCTGTCATCAGGTCACTGCCTGATGGTGCCTCCTTGAGGGTGTGGCCTTCTCATAAGGAGGGCCCTGGGGACCTCCCCTTCTCCTGCCTCCTTCACCTTCCTGCTGGGCTGATCCTGATTGCTGCAAGATCCTGTGTTGCTTCCACAGCTAGTGGATCCACCTGATGTTGCACCTACCGCTCTTCTACATTCTGCATCATTGCATGTGGCTGCGTGGGTCTGAAGAGGGGCTGATGGACTAGTATTGGACTTAGGACTTGTCTTGGACTGGGCTGGGATGCTTTCTTGATATATAATTACTCCTTGATATAATGCTCTTTCTTATACATCTGAGGGTCTCTTAATTTGTGTCTCTAGTCCGCCTGGCCTAACATAGTTCTTAGAGACTTGTTTTGCACTGATCCCTTCAGTAGAGCGTGGACGTCTTCCTTTAATGTCATTGCTTCTTGATCATATGAGGAGGTGTCCCCCCAAATGGATTTTTTTAAAAGCTATGTATTTAAAATTTTTAAATAAAAATCTTATCACCTTCAAAGTGATAACACTTAATGCATTTGTCAAATTTACGATTCCATTCTTGGAAACATTTTCCAAACTCATCTTTTTGGATGGCTGACAGCCCCTCCCTCATATTTTTCCCCCTTCATCTCTTCTATGTTGTCAAATTGCTGTCCTTTCATGTCGCTCTTTAGTTGTGGAAACAAAAAGAAGTCTCACAAGGAGTGAGGTCAGGTAAGTCAGGTGCATGGGGCAAGAGAGGCATGCTGTATTTTGCCCAAAACTGGCACACTGAGATGGCTGAATAAGCAGGTGCTTTGTTGTGGTGGCAAAAACAGTCCCCCTTCTGCCACAAATCTGGCCTTTTTTGTCACACACCGTTATGTCATCTTTTCAGAACCTCTAAATCAGTGGTTCTTAACCTGTGGGTCTTGCTCCCTTTGGGGGTTGAACAACCCTTTCAAAGGGTAACCCGATTCATAACAGTAGCAAAATGGCAGTTATGAAGTAGCAATAAAAGTAATGTTATGGTTGGGGGGTCACCACAACACGAGGAACTGTATGAAAGGGTCATGGCATTAGGAAGGTTGAGAACCATGGCTCTACAATCTAGTAGGTTCTTTGACTGAGGCTTCATGTGGGGATCCTGCAAGTGAATTTTGGACTCCCACTGTCATCCATAGCTTTCTGCGAACCAGATACTCACAATCTAAGCTCTGATACTCTTTCTCTTTCAGATTTGGACTATATTGCTTTCAGTCCTTGGATCACATACCAGCTGTTGAGTTTCTTCCATGTAGACGTGGGTGACGCCTCACCTTGTTTGAAGAGAAGCCTTTAAGACTCCAGATGCTATTCTTTATGAGAGCCGGGTGTCATCTAGTTTCTTCACTACATTTTGCTGTAGTGTCCATATCTTCAGTGCTCTCTAGTATCGAGCAGGGCCATGACATACGAACGAATTGTTCTTAGATCTGGGCTACAATTAAATGTGAGCCCCAAGTCCATTCTGTCAATACGGAGGGGTGATGTGTTTCATGGAGGTTAGAGGTTCTCTAGCTCACTCCTTAGGAGGCTGCTTTAGAAGGGGCCTGCCTTCATCGTGGTGTTTATCCTCATGCTAGTGAACTCATATCGTGTTTGTCATTTTGCGATAGCCTAACATCACTCATCATAGTGGTTTCCAGGATCTTCTATGTCATAAGGAGTTTAATGGTTTCATTGATCTTCTTAAGGGATGCATAATATTTCACTATGTACTGGTTTCTCTGTTTTTCTATTGATGGGCATCTGGGCTATTTATGACTTCCTGCGATTGTGAACTGTGCTGCAATGAACATGGGAGAGCATGTGTCTGTTCCCGTTGGGTCTCATATCTTTGGGAGTCTGTGCCCAGCAAAGCTCTTCCTGGGTGGTATGCTCGTTGATTTGGACATCTCCATATTGATTTTCACAAGAGTGGTACATATTTACCAGGCCACCAGCAATGTAAAAGAACTCCAATGTCTCCTCATCTACCCCAGCATTTGTTGTTATCTTTTTATTTGAATTGGGCTAGCTTTGTGGATATAAGATGGATGATATCTCATTGTTATTTTGATTTGCATCTCTTAGGTGGCTAATGACGATAAGGCTTTCCTCCTGTGTTTGTTAGCCATTAGAGGGTCGCCCGTTGCGAATTGTCTGTTCATGCCTATTGCTCACCTTTTAATTTGATTATTTAATTTATTTTTTCTCAAGCAGGTGTTGCAGAATTCTATAGATTTTAATAATTAGTCCCTTGTTCATTAGGTCATTGATACATATTTTTACCCTACCAGTGGGCTCTTGTTTTACTTTTTTTGATGAAACCTTCTGAAATGCATAATGCTTTATTTTTAATAGGTACTTGCCATCTATTTTGTCTTCTAATATGCGTGTTTCTTTTTTAATGTTTGGTAGTCTGTGTATGCCCTTCAATGGGGCCTTAAGTTTATCCCAATTTTCTCATTGATGATCCTTATTGCGCTGGGATTTACATTAAGGTTTCTAATCTGTCTTGTGTTCATTTTTGTGCATGGGGTAAGTATGGTATGGACTGTGTTTAATTCCTCTGCAGATGGAGATCCAATTTTTCCAGGACCATTTGTTGAAAAGTGTATCCTTTTCCCATTTAAAGATTTTTAGTTGTTGTTGTCCTTTGTCAAAGTTTAATTGTCTGTAGCTGGATGCTTTTATTTCTGAGTTTTCTGTCTTGGTCCATTTCTCTATGGCTCTAGTACCAGGCTGTTTTGACTACTGTGGCTGTGTAACAGGTGTCAGTTGGGGCGCTGCCAGACCTCCTCCTTTGTTCTTTTCGAGAAGTTATTTGCTTTCCCTCTTAATATGAAGCTGGGAATTAGTTTTTCCCATTTCCTTAAGGAATAAAGTTGGGATTGGATCAGAATTTTGTTGTATTTATAGATTTCTTTAGGTACTGGTGAAACTTTTACATATTAAGTCTTCCTATCCATGAACATGGAGATATTCTTCCATTTGCATAGGTCTATTTGACTTCTTTTAGTAATATTTTATGATTTTCTTTGTATAGGTGTTTTATTTATTTGGTTAGGTTTATTCCTAGTTTTTCACTTTTTTTGTGTGTGGCTATTGTAAATGGGGTTGTTTTTTCAGTTTCTTTTTCAGAGCTCTCATCGCTGCTATATGGGAATCCAGTTTCTGATTTTTCATCTTGTATCTTGATACTTTCACAGATCCCTCATTTGTTTCCAACACTCTTTTTATGGAGCCCCAGGGGTTCACTTCATATAAAACCATATACTCTGAAAATAGCAAGAGCTTCACTACTTGTTTTCCCAATTGTATTCCCTTGGTTTCTTTTTGTTTTGACATTTCTGCTTAGGACTTACAGCACAATGTTGAATTGGAAAGGTGATATGGGGAACTCTTGCTTAGTTCCCTTTTTTCAGGGGAAATGCTTTTCCCCTTTCAGTGTGATATTAGCAGTTTTTGTTTATGTTGGGTTTTTTTGTTTTGTTTTTACAGGTATCCTTTATCATGTTGAGAAAGTTCCTTCTATTTCCGTCTTCCTCCTTTTTTTTTTTTTTTAACTAGAGGTGGATCTTGGTTGTTGTCAAATGCTTTTTGAGCATCTAGTGATATGGTCATGTGGCTTTTATTATTATTTTTTATCTTGCTATGCATTAATTGTTTTTCTAATTTTGAACCATCCTTGCATTCTGGGTATGAATCTCATTTGTCATGTTATTGTTATTGGATTCTACTGGCCAGAATATTGTTGGGAATTTTTACTTCTATGTTCATAAGGGATATTGGTCTGTAGTCTTCTGTATTTTTGGGCATTTTCTTGGTTTTAGAATGAAGGTTATGCTTCATAAAGAGTTCGGTAGTTTTCTGTAGTCTTGAATAGTCTTTGTAGAATTGATGACAGCCTTGTGAAGCCACCTGGTCCTGGGCTTGCCATGGTTGGAAGTTCTTGATGACTTATGTTTCTTATTTTGTTATAAATCTGTTAAAGTTTTCTATATATGTTTATGTTAATGTGGATAGATGATGCATTTTTAGGCATTTGTCCATTTCTTTTTAATTATCAGTCTTGTTGGAGAACAGTCTTGTTGTGGTGTCAACCTTTCATCTATTGGCATCATTTCTCACCTTATTTTTATCAAGCTTGCTAGCAATTAGTCAGTTCTTGTTGTGGTGTCAACCTTTCATCTCTATTAGCATCATTTCTCACCTTATTTTTATAAAGCTTGCTAACAATTAGTCAGTTGTGTCCATCTTTTTATAAAAATCGACTTCTTAATTTTCATTATTTTTTTTGTTTTCCAGTTTGTTTATTTCTGCTCTAATCTTTATTATTGATCTTCTTCTACTGTTGGAGAGATTCTGTTACTTTCCCTTGTTCTAGTTATTGGAGGTTTGTGTTAAAGTGCTGATTTTGGATCTCACCTTTTTTTCAACTATGTGTTGATTGCTCTCACTTGCCTTCTGATAACTGCTTTTGTTGTGTTCTAAAAGTTGTTGTATATTGTGTTGTTGTTATCATTTGTTTCAAGACATTTCTTAAATCCAAGTCATTTTTAAGTAGTATGTTGTTCAGCGTCCATGTGTTTGTGCTTATATTCCTATTATTGATTTCCATTTTTATAGACTTGTGCTTTGAAAAGATGGATTGTAGGAGCTCAGTGTTTTTGAACTTGAGGCTTGCCTTGTGGTGTAACATATGATCTGTTCTAGAGTATGTATCATTTGCTGGAGAAGGATGTGTTGTTATTGAATGTAGTGCTTTCTACATGTCTAAGAGGTCAGCTCGTTGATTGTGTTGTTTAGCGCTTCTGTTTATGTATTGAGTTTCTTCCCTTAGGATCAGTTTTCCTTGAGTGTTGTGTTGAAGTTTCCTACAGTTATTGTCAAGCTGTTTGTTTTTGTTTTAAACTCTGTAGCATTTGATTAATCATTTGGTCCATATATGTTTAAGGTTATGCTATGGGTGTATTGTTTCTCTAATAATAGGTAGGCGCCATTCTTGTCTCACCGTATCTTATTTGCCTTGAAATTGACTTTGTCAGAGATTATATTGCTACTTCTGTCTTTTTATGGTTGCTGTTAGCTTGCTAGATTTTTTTTGCCATCCTTAGATTTTTAGTCTTTTGTTTTGTTTTTGAGTTAAAGTGTGTCTCTTGTAGGCAGCAAATATATAGGTCTTGTTTTCTAATCCAGTAACTGCTACTTTCTGTCTTATGATTGGTATATTTACATACATTCTGTATCATTATTGACATATTAGGGTTTGTTGCTGTGGGTTTTTTTCTCTAATTGTTAAATTTGTTTTGTTTTATTGAGTTCCTTGTTCCTCCTCTATTTCTGTGCCCCCTTCTTCATGCTTGTTTCTGGATGGATGGTGGTGTCCTATCTGATTCTTTCAGATTTACCTGCTGTTGTTGATTCTCTGTCCTTAGTGGTTTGGTTAATACTTTTTTATAATGCTGGTCTTGTTTTTAAGAATTCCGTAAGTTTCTTGATGTCTGGAAATACCTTTATTTCTCCTTCATATTTGAAGGATACTTTTTATGGATATAAGATTCTTGGTTGGCAGTTTTTCCCTTTCAGAACTTTACATATCTCATTCCGTTGTCTTCTTGCCTTTATAGTCTGCTTATCCCTATCTGTTATCCTTTGGATGTAATGGTTCTTTTTTCTGTAGCTGCCTTTAGGATTCATCCTATTTTTGGTTCTCTCAGCTTCTTGAATAGGTATATCCTCCCTTCTTTGTGATGGTTGAGATATTTTCTTTTGTAATTTCTTTTACTATTTTCTTTGTACATTTTTTTGTTTCTTTTTCTTCCAAGATCCCGTTGAGACTTAGGTTGTTTCTTTTGATTGTTTCCCCACATCATTCTCCTACTTCCTACGAGGTAGGTCCTTTGCTTTTTTGTGAATTGTATCTTTCATTGATTAGTCAGTATGGTTGTCTTCTTGCTAACTGATTTGATTTTCCTTTTTCCCATTCTAATCCTCAGGTCTGTTCCTATGCTATCTAGGTCTGTTATCTCTTTGTTTACCTTCTGGTGTTCTGTTTGGTTTAGGATCTTCGTTTTCAATTTCTTCCATTGTTATCTTGAGTGATCCCACATCTTTCATTGCTTATAATTCTATATCTGTTACTTTCATAGCTTCTGTTGTGTTTTGGTGATTTTTGTGTGTGTTTGTTTTTATTGATTTTTGTTTGTTTATTTCTTTATTGTGGTTGACTGTGGTTTCCTCAGCATCTTGGTACAGCTGCTAGTGCTGTGTGAGATGCTGGTTATGTAGAGGCATTTCACTCTGTCTAGTGATATTGGGGAGATCTAATTGGAGCTGGAAAATATACAGTGGTAAAATGGAGAAAAGGAGAGAAGGATGGGAAAGCAGGGAAGATAGGTAGGTAGGATAACAAGCGAAAATAAAATAAAGTTAATAATAATGATAAGTGTTTGCCTGGAGATTCCAACACATTGATTAAAGTAATAGGAAAATATATTTTAATAGGGATAATCAGAAATTATAACTTTAATGAAACATGCCATGAGAAAAAAGAGTGGAGAAAATAAAAATGGGTGGAATTGCTGGGAGACAAGCAACAAAAGATAAGGGCCTGGTATGGATGCTAATTTATGTTGCTATCGCAATGGGAAGTAGGTGAGTCTGTGTGTGCACTCCTGGGGTTGGTGTGGGGAGCTGTTCCAGTGGATGTTCATGAAAAAGGACTGCCTGTTTCTGCAGGGGAGTGGGTTTCACATGAGGGTAGTAGAGCTACACCAGAAGGGGGCACTGGAAGAGGAAGTTGGAGAGAACTCTGGAAATATGGGAATATCGTAGTAGAAACCAAGTAAAAAACCCGAAAAAGCAAATGAAAATATAACTGTCTCGTGGATGGGAAACCTGCTCTTTGATGGGGTTATTTTGTTAGCACATGTACTGTGGAGGGGTGGTGGGCAGGTGGTTGGTGAGGTCACCAAAGCTCAAAACAGGTAGGAGGAGGAAGGAAAAAAAAAAGAAACAAACAAAATCCCAAACAAGCAAAAAGTTAAGCTTGGGTCCTGATTGTGTCCGCAACAAGTTGCTCATGCAGAGCTCTTTCAGTTACGCCGTTTGGCTGGTCGGAATGCCTCGGGGACCAGAAAATCAGCTGTGCTGAGGAGCAGAGCTCACTGAAATGGTTCCTGCTACCAATCAGTGGTAATTGATGGTAATCAATGGTAATCAATGGGGCAGGAGATTCTGTCAGGAAGCATCGCTCTTCTCCCACCTGAAGAAATGTGGGTCTGCCCATCATAAATTCCAATTCTTACTGTCAGAAAGTACAGCATATCCCTCTGAGTGGATCTTCTCTGGGCATTGCTGACTGTCTTCCAATACTTGTTGTCTGGGGGCCATCCTGCCTCTTTTCCCCATAGTTTCTGGCCCTTTGGTTGGTTATCTGCCAATCAGGCTTTTGTAAGGCTGGAAATGTCTCCATTTGATCTTTGACGACTTCCAGTTTTGCTAGATTTATGCTTCATATATGCTCTGATTATTCTGATTGTTAATGGAGGTTTACAGCTGTTTCTTCTCATTTAAAAAATCATTTTACTGGGGCTCTTACAACTCTTATCACAATCCATATATCCATCCGTTGTGTCAAGCACATTTGTACATATGTTACCATCATCATTTTCAAAACATTTTGTTTCTACTTGAGCCCTTAGTATTGGCTCATTTCCTACCCCTCCCCCACATTCCCTCCTTATGAGCCCTTGATAAATTATTTTTTTTTCATGTCTTACACTGACCACTATCCCCTTTCACCCACTTTTCTGTTGCTTGTACCCCTGGGAGGGGGTTATATGTCAATCAGTGTTATAGGTTCCCCCTTTCTCCCATGTTTCTTTTCACTCTGAGTCATGCCCCATTAGCAAATGAAGGTCCCCAAAGCACTGAGCCGTTATGGAAGAGCCTACACTGAGCGGGCATTTCCTCCCTGGTTGTATTTTGACAGCCTTTCATACTGGGAGTCCCATCCTCCAGCAGCTCTCTACCTGACACTGTTCTATTGCTCTACATGATGTTGTCCGTGGCTCATCCCTCGGAAATGAAGAGGTTATTTTTTTGTAGCCTGTTCTGACTCTGGAAGCTCCACTGAGACCTCTTCACCTTTGGTGTTCCTGCTGTTATTTAAAGTATTCCATCGCTCCTAGCCTCGTAGCGACACACACACACACACACACACACACACACACACACACACACACCACCACCACCACCACCACCACCACCGCACACCACCACCACCGCCACCACCACCACCACCGCCACCACCACCACCACCACCACCACCACCTCCACCATCACCAGCACCACCACCACCGCACACCACTACCACCACCATCACCACCACCTCCACCACCACCTCCACCACCACCTCCACCACCACCACCACCACCACCACCACCACCACCACCACGTCCACCATCACCAGCACCACCACCACCTCCACCATCACCACCATCATCACCACCACCTCCACCACCACCTCCACCACCTCCACCACCACCTCCACCACCACCACCACCACCACCATCACCACCACCACCACCACCACCACCACCACCACCACCACCACCACCACCACCACCACCACCACCACCACCACCACCACCACCACCACCACCACCGCACACCAATGACTGGCAGGTGGTGGAATTCAATGTAAGACAGCAACCAATTCGTTAACTGCACTTCTTCCTCCCATTGGTAGTTTCTTCACTTTTCAGGTGTTTTCTGAGTACTTGGCAGACCTGCTCACCTTCTCATGGTCTTTTTATTTGATCCCCACAGGTCGAGAGGCCACAATGTCTGCTGGAGAACAGGGACCCAGGAGCTTCTATGTGGGCGTGGATGTTGGCACAGGCAGCGTCCGAGCTGCTCTGGTAGACCAGAAGGGGATCCTCGTGGCCTTTGCAGAGCAACCAATTAAACAGTGGGAGCTTCAGTGCAACCACCATGAGCAGTCCTCCGAGGATATCTGGGCAGCATGCAGTGTCGTCACAAAGGTATGGGCCACCTTGTGGAGTTTGCTCCCTCCACGTGCCCCCCTGCACCCACCCTGTGACCGCTCGACAGAGACTGTGCCTGTAGGGAACTCACGGTCTAGTGGCAGAGATTAGTGAACAACTGCGATAACGATGGGGAGGTAGCAGGAGCACAGTAACTGTGACTAGAACTGGGGAGAGAGCTGCTTCTTTGAGGAGGCTCAGGATCGATGCAGAAGAAGTTGCAGACTCTGGAAAACTCACTCATGTCATAGATAATGCATGTTGTGCCTTTTTCACATGCCACACGCTGTGTAGAACATATTAATATAGATTGTGCAGTGGAATCCTCACAAAAATGTGCGAGTCTTCTTCCCCCGAGGAGGCCTGGAGGCGTAGTTGGCTATGCATTGGGGTTCCAACCATAAGGTCAACAGTGCGAAACCACTAGCCGTTCCATGGGAGAAGAATGAGGCTTTCAACTCCTACAAAGAGTCACAGTCTTGGGAACTCAATGGGGTGCTTCTGCCCGGCCTTATGTGGTCACTATGAGTTGCCATCGCCTCGATGACTGAATTGGATTATTCTCTAAGAAAAAAGGCCTGGTGGTGACCTGCTTCTGAAGAACCATCCATCGACAACCCCATCTGATGCACAGTCTGCCCTGATCCACACGGAGTTGCCGTGAGTCAGTCGTGAAACACCCTGCATCTGATCAGAGAGCAGTGTGAACTCCGCGGAAGAATTCTGGCCTTTCACGCGGGACACCTGGTTCAGTTCCCAGCCAGTGCAGCTCATGTGTCATCACCGCGCATCTGTCAGTGAAGGCTTGGACTTTGCTGGGATGCTGAACATCTTTCTCCAGAGCTTCAGGGCTTCAGTGACTAGGAAGGAAGGCCTGGGGATACCCGTGTGGATCACCGCACTCTGACCCGAAAGCCATCACGGAGTTCTTCATCCCATTGTAACGGCCTCTCCATGAGTCAGGGCTGGCTCAATCGCTGCTCACAACATAGCTGCTCACCACAATCACGTCACTAGCCCCATCTTTTTTTTATTTTTGAGGAGAAAATAGAAAGAGAGAGGCGGTGAAGTAATATTACCAACATCCATGCACTTAGGAAGCCACAGAAGTAGGAGGGAAGCTGAAGCAGTCTGATCCACAGCTTCCTTTTCACATTCTCCACCCCACCCACCCCCAATGGACAAGTGAGGGCAACAGCATTTGGGAAAGAGCTGGAGGCATGAGAACACAGTCTGCTCCGAGCAAGTGCGGAAATCAGGTTGGACCGGAGACTGTCGGACAGGAGACATGCACACATTATTCACGCATAGTGGCTTTGGCTGTAGCAGAGCATTGGGCTCAACCTGCTGGCTTGGGGAAAGAAACTGGATCATACTTGTTAAATTCTAAAGTTTCATTTGGCCATATGATTATTTTATTTCCTGGGGATCAGGAATAGCAGAGCCTCTTTGGTACCATTCCCGCCTGCCCCCCCCCCCCCCCTGCTCCCTCAAGGGAGAAATAAAATCCTGTTTTCCTTTACCTCCCAGTCCCTAGTTTAGGTCCTTAAATATTCATGAGGTGCTTGGTAATTTGCAGCTGGACGATTCACCATTCCGCCCTTCGTGATCAGGCTGTTCAAACTTGCATGAGCTCTGGGCTGCTGCGAGTGCCCCAGAGAAGAAGGCCGAGGGAGGAGGTGGGGTGAGTGGCACAGGAGAATCGCCCAGGGATAAAAGAGGGGTCACATCTTCTCTTCTGCCTGTTTAATTTCCCCCCTGGCTCCCGGTCTCCCTCCCTCCCCTGCCTCTGCCGTGCTGCGAGAATCTTCTGCTCTTTGCCCTTGGGTCTCCTTTGTTCTAACATATAGCCTTTCTTTCCATTAAGGAAATTGTCTGAAGAAAATGTAATCCCCTGATGAAAAGGTACTTAAAAAAAAAAAACAGGTCTCTGCTAAGTTACAGCTTGGTTTAATGGTAGATTTTTAATCAACTCCCCGTGGTGGCCAACTTGTCATTTGTTGGAGCCCCGTTAGCCTCACTGAGTTCTGTGATCATTAGTTCCAAGTGGTGCTTGTTGACTGTAGCAACCCTGAATAAAGCCAGCGGGCCTCTAGCCATTCGCTCAAGGAGCGTATGATGATGTGCCTATGGATGGGATAGGATCCATCTACTTGGAGCAGCAAGCTGAAACAAGATTTTAAGAAAAAGCATCCTTATGTGTGAGAGGAAGCACACCGAAGTGGTTAAGCGCACAGACTGTAGAGCCAGATTACCTGAATTGACATCTCGTCTCAGTTTTCTCATCTGGAAAATGGGAATAATAATTGTGCCAATCCCCATAGGATTGCTGGAGGTGAAATGAGTTAAGGCCTGCAAAATACTGTAATAGGGCCTGGATATGAGCAAGAACGAGGCTTTGTGTGGTGCTGCACAATTTGAAAAATCATATAAACAATACGATGCTGTGTTGTGGGTTAGGCAATGGACTACTGAGTATCAGGTTTCCAGTTCAAACCCACCAGTCACTTCTCCAGAGAAAGATGAGGCTGTCTGTTCCCATAAACATTTAGAGTCTTGGAAACCCTATGTGAGTCTGCTAATAATCATTGGATCTCACTTAATGGCCGTTTGTTTGTTTCTTTCTTTCTTAGAACAAAAATGAGTGAGTTATGGAGAATAAATTCCTAAGGTAAAATACTGAAAAATCAAATAACTGTAGCGAGTCACTCTAATAGTTTGAGTTTTATCTGTGTAGAATTTTGAGGAGCAATGGTCTAGGGGACAGAACATATCGTGGTCTGTCCTTGCTTCTCCATTCCAGGAAGTTGTGAGCCCCAGAGAAGTTGTACTTCTTTCTTTCCTTTAAATCAGTGGTTCCCAACCTGTGGGTCGTGACCCTTTGGGGGTCGAATGACCCTTTCATAGGGGTCACCCAATTCATAACAGTAGCAAAATTACCGTTATGAAGTAGCAATGAAAATAATGTTATGGTTGGGGGGGGTCACCACAACATGAGGAACTGTATGAAAGGGTCGTGGCCTTAGGAAGGTTGAAAACCACTGCCTTAAAACATTCACACTGTCTGAGGAGATTATTCCTCCTTCCTCAGGTTTATAATGAGAATGTTGATGATGGTAATCAATGATGCCAATGGCAGCTGATGTTTATTGGGTTCCAGTTATGTTCCAGGGACTATGTTAAGCACTTTATACTTTATTTCATACTAGCCTTTGGAGGTATTTATTGTTATTTCCATTTTACAGATGGAAATAAAATGAGGTTGGAAGAGGTAAATAACCAGTTCAGTATCATATGACTAATAAGAGGAAGAGGTGGGATGTTGCTGCTGCTGCTTCTGCTGCTGCTGCTTCTGCTGCTGCTGACACCTTCATGCTTCTTCCACTGCTGCTGCTGTTACTGCTTCTTCCACTGCTGCTGCTGTTACTGCTGTGACTACTGGACTGCTGCTGCTTCTGCTGCTGCTGACACCTGCATGCCCTTCTCCTTACCTTACTCTCCAGCCTCCTCTCTCTACACGCCCTTGCCTTGAGATTGTATGACGCTCTGTGGAGCTTCCTGCATTTGCCATTGTGTGTGCATTGATGAGCTTACCTGGGTTGTTGTGTACTCAGTTTACTAAATTATACATGCCCTTACGAGACTGTTAATGCTTGTTGAACACTTGAGTGAATGAAATATAACTGTCATTTTTTCCACCTCCTACACCTGTCTAATTCCTGGGTACCTTCTAAGGTATGTTGAAACACAACTTCCTCTTGGAAAGATTTCTTGATGTCCCCTGGATAATCCCTCACCGTTTGCAAACCTTAGAGGAACGAGTGTGTGAAAAGGCTTCTGCTTCCCCATAGCTCACCATCGTCATCATGAGGAGATCAAATACACCATCAGCAGATTAAATGGGTGGCTTCAACAGGTTTTTGAAGATCCCTCATGTTTTAATTGTTGGTTTCCTTGCTCCCCACTAACTGAGTTCTTAGAGAAATTCACCCCTGGTCCTCAGCATTTAACACAGTGCCTGGCACAATAAATGTCTGTGAAATTAATGTTACCTAGAAAGAATGACAAAAGGACGACTCCTCTCACTTTGTTGGCTTGTTGCAATAGCTCTGTAAGGTAGACAGGACACCCGCCATCCTTCCTTCCTATTTGACACATGAAAAAATTGAGGTTCTGTGTGGTGGTAATGGGGTGTGCTGCTAACCAGAAGGTTATCAGTTCTAACCGGCCAGCTACTCCACTGGAGAAAGACGAAGCTTTCTACTTCTGTAAAGAGTTACAGTCATGGAAACGTACAGGAAAGTTCCACTTTGTCCCATAGGGTTGCAGTGAGTCAGACTTGACGCGATGGCAGTGAGTTGCTTTTGTTTGGGGAGGGACAGACAGGCCTAGCACCACAGAATGATGATTCCGCATAGTCTTCACTTCCATACTACTAGCTGCGTGTAAAACTGGCAAGTTTTTATTGGGCCAGTGCCTAGCAGGACTACATGGCTCTGTGAAAGCACACATGTCCTGGGGATATTCACAGTTCCTGTTAGAGGCTTCATCCCTTTTTTGGAGCCGTAAGTCGTAATTTCCCCAATTAGATGAGAGCATTACAAGTTAATAAAGGATTAGTACTTAATGTCCATTAGGAAAGTAAACTGGACTAATCATTTAGTTAACAGGCACTGCCAATTTTCTTTTTTTTTTTAGTTATTTGAATATTTCTTGAGCACTTACTATGCGTTATGCTTTTTGCTAAGCACTGGCGCATATATATGGAGCTATGCCACAACTTCTGCCCCCAAAATGAAGTAGTTCAATTGCATGAGGATAAAGTTAACACCTATGAGGCCCATGAAGTGCTGTTTTGTTCAAGCCAAACGTTACTAGCGCTCTGTGTAATGGTTGGGAAGGTAAGGGCAGAAGAGGGATTGGACCAGGTTTGGGTGACGAGCACATTCTCAGAGGCTTTATGGCTTACAAAGCACATGGAGAGCTATCACATCCTCATTACAAGTTAGACAGGAAAAGGCTTATTCCTATTTTACAGTTGAAAAAACTAGAGAAAGGTGGGCCTTTCCAGGGTCTCCTAGGTAGTATGTAAACAGCCTAAGTATGATGGGTCAAGGATCAGACCTTTGGGATCATCTCCAGTACCACACTTTCACTGTGATCTAGATTTTAGTAAGGGCCTCGTAAGGAATCTCCCCACTCCAACCCAGCTTCCTTGCAGCTGGTGTAATGCAAACCATTTCATACCACTTTTTTGCTTATAGCCCACAAAAGCATCACACTACTATTTTTTTTTAATAAATCATCTTATTGGGGGCTCTTACAGCTCTTATAACAAACCATATATCAGTGTATCAAGCACATTTATACATGTGTTGCCCTCATCATTTCCCAAACATTTTCTATTTGAACCTGTGGTATCAGCTCCTCTTTTCCCCCATCCTTCTTCCCATCCTTCCCATTCATGAACCCTTGATAATTTAGAAATTATTTTTATTTTCATATCTTACACATCCGCTGTCTCTTTTCATCCACATTTCTGTTGTTCGTCGCCCTGGCGGGGGGGTATATGTCGATCATTGTGATGTTTCCCTTTCTACCCCTTCTCTCCCCACCTTCCCTCTACCCTCATGTTATCATTACTCTCACTATTGTTCCTTCACCCTACTATTTGGATAGAACTCAAAATGGTTCACATGGTGTGCTAATGGGCTTTCCTGACTCACCTCATGATGCCTCTCCCAATTCTCTGCCTTCTAGCCTCAGCGTGTTCAAATATGCAAGCGTCTCTCTAGCCCCCAGGGTTTTGCACACATTTCCTTCTGCCTGCACATTATTTCTGCCCCTGCCAACATATTTATCAACTGTTCATTCTGTTATAGAACATAAACAGTTTTATTGAGACAATCAATATATAACACACACACAATAGTCCATTCATATCAAGAAGCTGTATAATCCTAACCACACTCAATTTTAGAATGTTTTCTTATTTTTTTTACTCTTTGTTATTAGCTCCCCACATCCCCCCCAATCTCCCCTGCTGTATCCCCAAGAAGCAATCCAATGACTATCTCTATAGATTCACCCATCCTGCATTTCATAAACCAAAAAACCATACCAAAAAAGTCAAAAAAGCTAAAAAGTATAACAAATAGAGAAAATAATTCTACTGGATAATTAAAAAGGAAAAAAAATGTCCCAAGCCCACTATCATAAAGTTGATTTCAACTCATAATAACCCTATCAGAACTGTTCTGTTGGGTTTCTGAGAGTGTAAATATTTATGGAAAACAGTTTTCCACCAGTGACTGGTGGTTTTGAACCACCAGCATTATGGTGAGGAGCCCAGGGCTTAACCTAGTAAATCATTAATGCTCCTTTCAATTGGAGGATGCTGCTTTAAAACTTCTGCTAACTTGAAAATCAGTTCCTAAGGGGATTTTTTTTTAACTCACTGTTATCCCCGAGTAATTCTTATTTTAATTGTTAAATACTTGATCACTACCTTGAACTTTCCTTTCATAGAGCCTGACACAATATTTAATAATTAAAAAATAATCTGTCTTTCTGTGTTTCAAAAGGGCAGGAACTAGTTTTTGCTCACTCCATCTCTAAAATACTGTAGCCTAAATTAAAAACAAAAACAAGTTTCTATGGAGCCTTTCTGGCCGATGGTGACCTCTCGAGCTGCCCAGGGCTATCAGTGACTGACCTCTGGGTAGACTTGAACCATGGTAACACTTTGCACCACTCAGGGACTCCACAGTAGACTAGGAAATGTAAAAGGAAAGGACGAAGAAGAGGAACTTGGACTTCACCGCTCCCATCTAATGGAGAAAAGGTGAGAACAATGTGACTTGAGAATTCTAAGAGAAGACAGTGAAAACCAGAAGAATGGCATTCACAGAAGCATCACAGTGGGAATCTTCGAGGACCGGTTCTGGTTCTGATGATGATGATGATGATGATAGAAGTGTCCCTGGGAGAGGGACTCTGAGGCCAATAAGAAATCAGGTATCAGGCATCAAAGAACAAAAATCAAATCATTGTGAATGAGGGGGAGTGCAGATTGGGGACCCAAGAACCATCTGTAGGCAATTGGACATCCCCTTACACTAGGTTCATGTGGAGGAGACGAGCCAGCCAGAGTGTAATGTAGCAATGATAAAACATACAACTCTTCTCTAGTTCCTAAATGTTCCCTCCCCCCCACTAACATGATCCCAATTCTACCTTACAAATCTGGCCAGACCAGCAGATGCACACTGGTACAGATAGGAGCAGAAAATACAGGGAATCCAGGACAGATGATCCCTTCAGGACCAGTGGTGAGAGTGGCGATACTGGGAGGGTGGAGGGAAGGTGGGGTGGAAAGGGGGAACAATGGTCTACGTATAACCTCCTTCCTGGGGGATGAACAGCAGAGAAGTGGGTGAAGTGAGATGGCGGACAGTGTAAGATATGACAAAATAGCAATTTATAAATTATCAATGGTTCATGAGGGAGGGGGCACTGGGGAGGAAGGGGAAAGAATGAAGATCTGATATCGAGGGCTCAAGTAGAAAGCAAATGTTTTGAGAATGATGATGGCAAGAGGTATACAAATGTGCTTGACACAGTGGATGTATGTATGGATTGTTGTTTGAACCCCCAATAAAATTTTAAAAATTGTTTTTAAAAGAAAAGAAATTCTAGAATTGGTGTGAGCTCAATGTTGACCTGTCTAACGACAGTCTCAGAATTACTTGGAGGGAATAGAAATGAAGTTCAAGGATGCCAGTTATTGGCAATTTAATTCTGTGGGTGAGGTTCTGGGATTAGAGTTTCTTGGAACTGGAAGCTTGGAAGGGATGCATCTCTCTTCTCAGCATCCATCCTCTGTGCCTGGCACACGTAAGTGCTTGATGTAGATTGAACTATGGTCTCCAAAATTCTCTCCCTCACCTCTGTCAGTGAATGCAGCCTTATTTAGGGAAGCAGGTTTGTGTGTTTCTTTTCAGATCTTATCATGTAAGTTAAGGAGTAATGGAATCTTATTAGATGACATTGAGTCTGTCCCAATTCTGTGACTTTGTGTCCAACAGAATGAAACACTGTCTGGTCCTGGATCATCCTCACAGTTATGTTTGAGCTTATTGTTGCGGCCACTGTGCCAGTCTATCTCCGGGAAGGCCTTCCTCTTACTTGCTCACCATCTACCAAGCATGGCTCTCCTCCAGAGATTGGTCTCTTTGAAAACATGGCCAAAGCGCAGGAGATGATGGATGTCTTGCCATGCATGCTTCTGAGGAGTATTTTGGCCACACTTGGCCACCTTGGTACATGGCAGATTTGTTTGTTCTTCAGCCTTGCCTCTTCAGATCCCTGCCAGTGGTGGATATCCTGCCCTAGAGAATTTTTGTGCTCTTTGATTTACATTGCCTCAAACTGGCAGTTCTGGCATCTGCAAGGGATTCACATTTTGTTCCTTTTAAATATTCTTTGAGTTTGGGGAACAAAATGAGGTCTGAGGAGGCAAGATCAGGGCTGCAAAGTGGATGAAATAAGGTTCCCCAACAAAATTGTGGTTACCACGGCCCTTGATGCCATAAAAAAAATGAGAAAGTCCATTGTCATGGTGCAAAAAGAAAAAAAAACATTCCTTCGTGTATGTCTCCTGACATTTTTTCCCACCAATATAGTTTTTAGTTTACTTAAAACTCCATAATAAACCCCAATGACTATCCAGTGTCCTTTGAGAAAGAATACCTGTTCGGTACCACCCCCACCACAAGTCACCATAATCTTCTGAATTGACAGCTCTGCACTGGATTGAGCTGGTTGAGCAGACCCCTTAAAAGCCAGTTTGCTTGAACCACTTGTTAAGACACCCTCAGGAGACTGAAGTGCTCTGGGGGTGTAGCGGTTTTGAGTTGGGCTGCTAGTTGGTTAGTATGAGTTGGTCAGGAGTTCAAATCCACCAGCCAGTCCACTGGAGAAAGCTGGGACTTTCTACTCATGTAAAGAGCGGCAGTCTCAGAAACCCACAGGGCTAGTTTTACTCTGGGTCTAGGGTCGCTGGGAGTCTTCTTGCTGTGAGACTCGCTATGAGTCTCAAGCCTGGACTTGATGGCAATGAGTTTGATTGTTTGGAATGAGACTGAAGAAACTTGTCTACATCCATCCACTGATGGAGAAAAAAACAAAGCCTTTAAAAATATTATAAATCATTTTTGGAGGGCTCTTGCAGCTCTTTATCACAATCTATACATCAATTGTATCAAGCACATTTGTATACATGTTATCATCATTTTCAAAACATTTTCTTTTTACTTGAGCCGATGGTATCAGCTCCTCTTTTTTCCCTTCTTCCCCTGTGCTTCCACCCTTGTGAACCCTTGATTAACTATAAATTATTATTTTCATATCTTAACACCATGCATTGCTTCCCTTCACCCATGTTCCTATAGTTCGTCCCCCTTGGGGCAGAGGTGTGTGTGTGTGTGTGTTATGTGATGATCATTGCAATCAGTTCCCCCTTACCCTTCCTTTCTCCCTCCCACCCCTCCTTCTCCTACCCTCATGGCATCACTACTCTCATTAGTGTTCCTGAGGGTTTATCTGTCTTAGATTCTGTGGGTGTCAAGAGCTCTTATCTGTACCAGTGTACATGCTCTGATCTAGCCAGATTTTTAAGGTAGAACTGGGGTGATCATAGTGGAGGAGGGGAGTAAGCATTCAGGAACTAGAGGAATGTTGTGTGTTTTGTTGGTGCTATACTACACCCTGGCTGGCTCGTCCCTTCCTTGTGACCCTTCTGTGAGGGGAAGTCTAATTGTCTACAGATGGACTTTGGGTCTTCAATTCAGCTCCCCTCATTTGTATCAATATGGTTGTTTGTTGTCTTGTGATACCTGATTGCTGATCCTGTTGACACCTCATGATCACTTAGGTTGGTGTGGTTCTTCCATTTTGGCTTTGTTGCTTCCCTGCTAGATAGCCTCTTGTTTAACTTCAAGCCTTTCAGACCCCAGATGCTATATCTTATAATAGGTGGGCACTACCAGCTTTCTTCACCATTTTTGCTTATGCACCCATTTTGACTTCAGTGGGAAGTCGTGTCAGGAAGATGATCATCACAGAATGCCAGGTTATTAGACCAAAGTGTTCTTGCATTGAGGGAGGACTTGAGTAGGGGCCCAATGTTCGTTTGCTACCTTCATACTTAACATATAAGTATATGTACATAGACCTATATCACTATTTTTATATATTAATATATTTGCATATATACATGCCTATATTTATACCTCTAGAAGTGTCATTTACCTCTTACTTCTTTCCTCTATTTCCTTTTACTTTCCTCCTGTCCCACTATCATGTTTGACCTTCATTCGGCTCTCAGTAATTCCTCTTGGCTACAGTACCTTTGATCAAACCCTACCATGTGAAAAACTAAGCCTTTGCAGAGATTGTAGAGGCACATTTAAACTTAAACAACATCGCAGAAACAACCCATATATGCATGAAATGGAATCTGAACAACAATACTTTTAACCTACCTTTTGATACTGTAAGAGTTCTATATGCTATATCATTTATATAAACTAGTTATTTGATCTATAGTAATGATCACCACGGAAATATAATCTGCAAGAGAGCATGCATTTTTAAATGTTTTCCCTTGTTTCCCAAGTATTTACCTAGAAAAAAAAATGCATCACCACCCTAAAGGAGGCATGATTGTGTTTGCTCAAGGGGCTTAAGACACGCAGTGATTGAGTGGGTGTGGAGGCAGCATGCAGTGAGAGGCCCAGTGGAATTTGGCATTTTGTAACCTCACAGATATTCCCTAAAACACAGGCATTCACATTAAGAACATAGTACCAGTCACAGAGAACGCTAATGCAAGCTGGATTCTGTCCTTGAGGGCCCAGATTTGACCATCGCTCCAAATAAACCTGAAGATAAAACCAGGTACGCATCTGGCCCACCCTCCTTATTTGGAGGGTTTTGTCAGGAGAAACTTTTCCCTCTCATGTGGCAGGGCCTGCTGATTTAAAACATATGTCGAATTGAACCAGTTCCCACTGTGAGAACAAAGCGGTGTACAATCCCTTTCCCTGATATTTGTTTGCTGCCCCATAGCGATGCGTTGACAGTTATTAGACAGGGACCAGGTGACCAAATGAGGCTGCGGAGATGGCTGAACATTCTTTAGAAGAGCAATATGCTTTCTTTCTAGCTGGGGAAATCCCTTGATGTCATGTTGTTGGGATAACTTTTTTAGCCTGCATTCTTCTTCCATTAATGAGACTATAAAAAAATGGTCAGATCACTAGGTCAAGTCCCAGTGACTTTTGAGATAGTAGGACCCTGCTAGCCATCTTTCTGGATGGTTAAATGGGGAAGGGATTGAGGTAGTCAATCTCAGCTGTGTCTCTAAAACCCAAACCAAACTCAGTGCCATCAAGTCAATTTTGACTTCTAGCAACTCTGTATGACAGAGTAGACTGCTAATGGGAGTTTCTGAGACTGTAATTCTCGCTCTCTGTTTCTTTTGCTGTGGCATGTAGATTTTATTAAGTAAATAAAACTATTTGTAAAATAGCCTCATTAATAAATAAGATAGCAAAACAAAGTAAAAACACTGCATCAAGTAGCCTGCGCTCCACAGACAAGAGAGCGGGACCAGGATTCCGAGGGGTCCAGCCACAGCCTTAACCGCTGCACCACTGGGTACCGTAGGGTTACAAAGCGAAGTGGTGAAAGCATTAAGGTGTAAACAACAACAACAACAAAAAGTTTCTGGTTATCTTTCTCCCCTCCTTCTTCCTGTGAACTAGGAGGTTGACTGAGCCAGCCGCTTTCCGTTCCCGTTTGTGACGCTGGTTTCCTGACATGATTGCAACCCCACGATATTGGTAGCACCTCTGCTCCCAGCCTCTCCTTTCCTGACCCTGCTCAACCCAGTCCTGGGGTGCACTGGGATGCCTTCAAAACAGCACCTGGCCCATGGAGTATTCTAAGGTGTGCCTCTCCCCCTTGTCCAGTTGGCTCTAGCCCTGTACAGCTGTCTGCAGCTGCAAATCTTTGCGGGAGCAGAGCCTCATCTTTCTCCCTCTGACCAGCTGGTGGTTTTGAACTGCGGACCTTGTGGTTAGTAGCTGCTCTGGGAACCCACTATGCCACCTGGTCTTCGCTCCCCGTATAGAGTTATTGTTTGGTTAATAATTGAGCCAGGGTGGGGGTTCTGAGACTGTAATTCTTTATGGGAATAGAAAGCCTCATTTTTCTCTCTTGGAGGAGCTGGTGGTTTTGAGCTGCTAACCTTGAGGTCAGTAACCCAGTAGTACATAATCTACTACACCACTAGTGCTCCTGTCAGCTGTGTATAAATACAATTATTGATTGACTAAGGTATTTCATTGTAAGGTTGAGGAAATAATAGTGGCCACCTAAGTAACTCAGGTTTAAGGACATGTCAGTTATTCTTCCTGTTCCTTGTGATACGTTTTTATTTTAGCTAGGTAGAACTGCATCCTTTGTGCATGGAACTATTTTGTAAAACATCGACCTCTGCTTTTCAATGTGGATTGAAGGGCATACTTCTGTTGCCCCCACTGGAAGGCTACTCCCACCATAATTTGGGGGTTTGAGCCTATCCAGTCATTTCTATTGCTGTTCCTTCTCCAAATGTGTGTGTATATGCACGGTACAGAAAGCATGGTTTCCTTTATACAGAAAAAAATATTCCATGACCACAATTTATAAGTTAGGAGAGGTTTTCCCCTTCTTTACATTTCCTACAAAGATGTAGTAGCTGCAGGATTGTCTTTTTTGATCATCCTCTGGGGCTCTCCGTCACTCTCCATTCATCACTTGATGGGGTAAGAAACCAAGCTCAGGAAGGCACTGCGATTGCAGCAGTGTTAGCCGACCTCACACTGCTAGTGGTGGAACTAGAAGCTCGCTTTTTGACACCATGAAGTGTGTTCTTTTCCACTCCAAAGATGCCTGAGATACTGAATTTTATTGAGACATACACACTCATGTGAGATGGGCTGGCCCAACTCAGATATGCGCTCTCGGCATAGAGCAGTGTAGGCCTAGTGGGTCCTGGCAGAAAGAAGGTAGGGTAAATAGATTGATCAGTTGTTACTCTGAGCGTCCAAAGAATATCTGAGGCGGGTAAATTAATATTATAAAATAATTCACTTGTTTTTTACTTGCTGATGTTGAGCTAGTCACACATTATCAGTGTGCTGAATATCTTTGGGAAACAAGGAAGCTCTTTATGGGACTTCTCTAAGTCCTTAACTAGGACATGGCAGCACCCGGATTCAAACAACCTACATGCAGGCACATTGATCTTGACCATTTCCCCTTGTTTTCCAAGGCAAGTTGGAAGGACATTCCAAGGAGAAAACGTGGGGTCTGTAAATACTCTTATAGAGGCACAATTAGCAAGGCAGTGGTGTGTGTGCTGCATTATCGTGAGGCCATACTGCCCGTCAGAGAGAAAATAGATGCTCTCGTCCACTCATGATCAATATAGTAAAAAGTGCAGTGCATTCAGCTGGTGGCTTGGGGGCGAAGGGATTCCCAGTAGTAACAAAAGGGTCACTGGCAAGCCTGCTCTACTGGAGCATACTCCCCTTCTATCGGGTGAGTCCCTGGGGCAGCACAAAAGGTTCTCATAACAAAGGCAGGCCTAATGGCAAAATAGAAAGAACAGAGGCTCTGAGCCTGCTTGAATTCTGGCTTGCCTTCCCCTGACTATGTGACCTGACCAGCTTCCTTAGCTCCGCTGAACCCTTTATGTAGTTATTATGAAGTGGACATATTAAGTGTTTCTTTCAGAAGTCTTTTGGGAGGATTAATAAAATAATATTAGAAAAGCATATGGTTCCTATGATGCTAAATAATACGGTAATGTGTTAATTTTTATTGCTAATATTTGAAAACGTAGAATTCATTGTTGGTAGTTGTAAGTCTACAATAGTCTATTTTTGGTTGTTGGAAATGATGTGTTAAGCAGTAAGAAGCATAATCCCAAATCACTAGTCTATCATTCCTAAAAAGACAAAAAGCAAACCAAAAAGAGTTATCCATTTAAAATGGATGGAAATGGTATGACACTTTTATACTGACTTCTATGGGATCTAACACGTTATTGTCATGCTTTGAGTAAATGGGAAACATTAATATTGGCATCATCCATGCTTTTTTATAGAAAGGAAACCACAGAAACAAAACACAAGTAGACACAATCAATAAAGCTTTTCTTCCCCAACTTAAAAAAAATTAAAATTATCACCGCCAAGTACAATTTCTACCCTCAGAGGCAAAACCTGTGAACATTTTGCCATCGGTCCTTTTTCCCCCAACTTCATTATTAGTACATCAGAAGGAACTCAGATGAAGCATTGGACTAGTGACCGGGGGCTCAGTGGTTCAAAGGCACCAGCTGTTTCTTGGGAGAAAGAGGAGGCTCTCTGTTTCAATAAAGATGGACAGTTTCAGAGACTCTATAGAATACAGTTCCCATATAGATAGCAACTGGAAGCACAGGGAATCCAGGACAGATGACTCCTTCAGGACCAGTGGTGAGAGTGGTGATGCCTGGAGTGTGGAGGGAATGTGGGGTAGAAAGGGGGAACTGATTATAAGAATCTATGTATAGCTTCCTCCCTGGGGGATGAACAGCAGAGAAGAGGGTAGGGGGAGATGTTGGACAGTGTAACATATGACAAAATAATAATAATAATTTATGAATTATGAAGGGTTTCATTGGGGGGACGGGGATGGAGGGAGAAAAACGAGCAGCTGATATTAAGGGCTCAAGTAGAAAGCAAATGTTTTGAGAAAGATAATGGCAACAAATATATATATGTGCTTGACACAATAGATGTATGTATGGATTGTGATAAGAATTGTATGAGCCCCCAATAAAATGATTAAAAAAACTACAGTTCCCTTAAGTCAGAATGGATTTAATGGCAGAGAAGAATAATATATCATTGGCATCTTTCCATTTCACCTTGTAAAGCTTGACTTAAAATATATGTATTTAGGAGTTTTCTTGAGGTATGATTTATCTACCATAAAAGTTAGATAATGTATTCAATGGGTTTAGTAAAGTTATGCTGTGCGCAGTCATTACCATAATCCAATTTTAGAGCACTTCCCTTCCCCAAGATGCTCCCTCATGCCTGTCTGCGTTCAATCCCCTGCCCTAAGTAGCTACTAATGTGCTTTCTGTCTTAACAGTTGCTTTTTTGGGATATTTTATATAAGTGGAATCATACAATGTGTAGTGTTTTATGTCTGGCTACTTTTCCTTAGTGTAAGTGTTTTGAAGACTTACCTATGCTATTGTGTATATTAGTAGTTGTTCTTTTTTTTTTTACTGGGTAAAATTCGGTGGATTTTTATTGTTGTTGTTTTCAGTGCTCCAAACTCACTGCCATGGAGTCAATTCTGATCGTAGTCGCCTGGCAGGACAGAGTACCACTAACTGCTCCTGGGGCTTCCTGAGTCTGTAATCCTTTACAGGAGTAGATAGCCCATCTTTCTCCCTTGGAGCAACTGGTGGTTTCAAACTCCAGGCCTTGTAGTCAACAGCCTAAAGCATAACCACTATACTACCAGGGAAATACCACGTTGGTGAGGTAGTTAGTTTATTGTGCCAGCCTGGCCCATAAACACATGTGGGATTAATTGAAGCGTGGAGAGAGAAATGGCTTGGCAAGCCTCGCCTTTCTTATCTTTTGCACTTTGATCATCAGACCTGTGTATGGCTGCCTTGCTTGTTCTGTGCCTCAATTTTCAAGCTACACTACCTGTGGGACACCTAACCCGTGGACTGTGTCGCTATAATTTGAGGTTCCTTCAAGACCTGCTTCGCCACACCATTGGAATTTACATCTCCTTGAGCTGGGGACTGTCAGACTCTGTCATCTGGCTGACTGTTGGTGACCTGCCTTGCTGGTTGCTGCCTGTGCCCGGATAGCCTGAATTTCTCTACAGAGGACTACCCGGCGGCCCTCAAGACTTGAAGGACTGCCAGTGTCTCACACCTGTCTCACGGGAGTGAGTTGCGCTGAGCCATTTGTACTGCCTTGTAATTTAACTGTTCATTTCTTGTGTTAATATCTATCTGCGTAAATATATGTAAAGTTATTAACAATCTGGTTTTGTCTCTCTAGACAACCCTGTCTACCACAACTGGCTTCCCGGGTGGGTTTAAGCAACAGAAGTTGTGTCTTCATAGTTTAGGAAATCCAGAAGTCCCGATTCGGGCCAGCAGCTCTAGGAGATGGCTTTTTCCCTCTGTTGACTCTGATAGAAGATCCTTGTTTCTTCCAGCTCTGGTCCTCAGTGCTTAGCCACCTTTATCTGGCAGGGCGTCTGTCTTTCCCTTATTGTGCTTTTTTGTTTCCATTCCAGTTAGTCCTGGTGGAATTGTGGGTTATATTTTGGACTATTAACCACAAGGTTGGCAGTTCAAAACCACTAGCCACTGTGTAGGAAAAAGATGAGGCTTTCTGTTCCCTTAAAGATTTACAGTGTCGGAAACCCACAGGGGCAGTTCTATAGAACTGTTCTATAGAATCACTGCGAGTCAGACTCAACTCGGTGGAGTTTTTGCTTCTGTGCCTAATCTGGTCTTCTTATATCTCAAAAGAGATAGCTTTACAACACACCCTACACTGACCATATTGGCTGCAAAAGAAACCCCTATTCCTAAATTTAAGTTTTAGAATCTATGATTAGCTTCCAATAGTTTGCGGAGAAATTTCTTTATTATTTTAGTTCCATTTTGCTGTGAATGTTTGGAAGCTCCTTCATACTACATATACTGCAGGGGGGTTGGGACAACATTCAGTCCATAACAGAGTCTATCATATGGCTAGACCACATTTAAAAAACAACAACAACAATGGGTTAAACCATAATGGACATTGATTTGTTTCCAGTTTGGAGACTATTATTAATAATGTTTCTATAAATATTCTTGGATATTTTTGCATATATATATATTTTAATTTCTTTTAGGTAGATATCTAGGAGTTTAAATGTTGGGTTTTGTGGTAACTTATGTTTAGGAAATTGAAGGCCATTCCAGAAGTGGCTGCGTGTGATTAATTCACTTGTGATGTACGAGAGTCATACTGTCTCCATCATTCTCTAACTCTCAGTATTGATATAGTTTTTGTTATAGCTATTCTAATGAGTATGCTTTATCTCATAGTAGTGTTAACTTGTGTTTTTCTTATGGCTAATAATGTTGAACACACTGTTATGTGTCTTTTAGTCATTTGTGTATCTTCTTTGGTAAAGTGTCTATTCATATATTCTGTCTATGTAATAATTGGTCTATTGGTCCTCTCATCATTACTGGAGTTCTTCACATATTATGTATACAAACCTAATTCCCAAATGTAATATGTCTTTGAATGCTCTTTTTTTTAAAAAAACATTTTATTAGGGGCTCATACAACTCTTATCACAATCCATACATACACATACATCAATTGTATAAAGCACATCTATACATTCTTTGCCCTAATCATTTTCTTTTTTTTCTTTTCTTTTTTTACATTTTATTAGGGGCTCATATAACTCTTATCACAATCCACACATATACATACATCAATTGTATAAAGCACATCCATATATTCTTTGCCCTAATCACTCTCAAAGCATTTGCTCTCTACTTAAGCCCTTTGCATCAGGTCCTCTTTTTTTCCCCTCCCTCCCCTTTCCCCCCTCCCTTATGAGCCCTTGATAATCCACAGATTGTTATTTTGTCATATCTTGCCCTATCCGGAGTCTCCCTTCCCCTACTTCTCTGCCGTCCATCTCCCAGGGAGGAGGTCACATGTGGATCCTTGTAATTAGTTCGCCCTTTTCAACCCACTCACCCTCCACTCTCCCAGCATCGCCCCTCACACCCCTGGTCCTGAAGGTATCATCCACCCTGGATTCCCTGTGCCTCCAGCTCCCATATGCACCAGTGTACAATCTCTGCCCTATCCAGTCCTGCAAGGTAGAATTCGGATCATGGTAGTTGGCGGGAGGAAGCATCCAGGATCTGGGGGAAAGCTGTGTTCTTCATCGGTACTACATCGCACCCTAAGTGACCCATCTCCTCTCCTAAATCCCTCTATGAGGGGATCTCCAATGGTAGACACTTGGGCCTCGGGTCTCCACTCTGCACTTCCCCCTTCATTCACTATGTCTTTGAATGTTCTTATGCTTACTTTTGCAGAACAGAATTTTAAATTATTGATGAAGTCAGTTTATCTTTTTTTTTTCTTTTGTGGATCTTACTTTGTAAGAATTCTGCCTGACAACGCATACCCATCGGCCTCTAGCCATAGATAAGAAGGAAAGTCCGACATAGGACAGTGTGGCTAACTGCCTCCACCGAGAACTGCTCTTTTTGCCACAAGACCAGACTACATGGTGCTTGGCTATCACTCCTGAACATTTAAGTCACAGATTCTTTAGAAAATCTCACAATCACAAAGGAGGGAATGGGGAACAGATTTTAGAGTTAGGGGTCCTCAAACTAAGGCCCACAGGCCACATGCGGCCCACCGAGGACATTTATCCAGCCTGGTGGGTGTTTTTGCCCCATTTTGTTTTATTTTTTACTTCAAAATAAGATATGTGCAGTGCGCATAGGAATTTGTTCATGGTTTTTTTAAAAAAAAAATTTTAACTATAGTCCGGCCCTCCAACGGGTCTGAGGGACAGTGAACTGGGCCCTGTCTAAAAAGATGGAGGACCCGTGTTCTAGACTTTATCACACCACAGAGGTTGAATGAATGAATGGCTGAAGCTATTGCCCTGAGATTGTTTTTAAAAGTTATACCAAGCCTATTCCCAGCCATTGTCTTAAAAGCCAACAATGTCGCTGTTGTTGTTGGGTGCCCTTGACTTGGTGCCAATCCCGAGTGATTTGATGCAGCACAAAGGAAACACTGCGCGGTCCTGTGCTTTCGTCGCAAGTTTTCTTAGGCTCGAGCCCAGGGTTGCCACCATGGTGTCATTTCATCCTCTTGAGAGCTTTCCTCTCTTTCACTGCCCTTCCATTGGACTAAACACGATGTCCTTCTTCAGGGACTGGTCTCTCCTGACAATATGTCCAATGCATGCGCCATCCTTGCTTCCAAGGAGCCCCCTGACATCTTTCTTCCAAGACAGATTTATTTGTCCATTAGACAGATTTATTTGTCCATTTATTTGTCCATGGTACTTTCAATGCGCCACAATTCAAACACAATGAGTCTTCTTCGGTCTTCCGTATTCAGTGTCCAATTTCACATGCATATGATGCAATGGAAAATAGCAGGCCTTGGGTCAGGTGCATCTTAGTCCTCAAAGTAACATCCTTCCTCTTCAATACTCTAAAGAGGTCTTGTGCCGCACATTTACCCAGTGCAATAGATCTCTTGTCTGCTGCGTTCATGAGCGCTGATTATGGAGTCGAGTAAGACATCATCCTTGACCATTTCCACCTTTTCTCCGTTCGTCATGAGGTTAACCACTGGTCCAGTTGTGAGGATGTTGGTCTCCCTTATATTTAATTGTGATCCATGTGTCAAGCATCGTCTGATCCAGCGTAATCAAGATTACGGCGGTCTCTGCCTGACAGTAAGGCATCAGGAGGCAAATGCCCTGTCTTTCTCCAGAGGAGCATCTGGTGGTTTAGCACTGCTGACCTTAAGGATTGCAGTCCGATGAGAAGCTGCTATGCCACAGGGGCTCTTGGCTTTGTTCCTCGTAGGGGAAACGCATCTGTTTGCCACTCATTACGATGTTAGCTGTAGATTTTTTGTAGATATTCTTTATCAGGTTGTGGAAGCTACTTTCTGTTGCTTTATTCCTGCCTTTAGGTCTTTTTATGCATCTGTTAAAATGATAATTTGATTTTTGTACGTTGTTCTAGTAACAATTGGATTATCTCAAATGATTTATGGAAATTGAATGACTGTTTCTTTCTTCAGACAGATACCAAATGTTCATTGTGTATAATTAATGTTTTGTATGGTGAAAGCATTAATTTGTTAATATTTTGTTAGGATTTTTACACACCTGTGTTCTTAATGGTTATTCCTCTATAGTTTTCGTATTATGTCTTTGTTTGGCTTTGGCATTCGGGCATACCCACTTTATAAAGTGTTCCCCTACTCACTATATTCAGAAAGAGTTTGTATAGGGTTAGCGCTGGTTCTTCCTCAAATGTTTGATATCATTCCTCAGGGATGTCACCTGAGCCCGAAATGTTCTTTGTGGGGGCTTTTCAAGTACAAACCTGATTTTGCAAGAAAAACTTTTCCTAATTTGTCAAATCCAACAGCCATGAACTAATTGTTGTTTTTGACACATCTTCCTGTTTTATACCTTTATGTCCCTAAGAAGAATTGCTGGCATCTTTATTACAGCTCCACCTAGAAGTTGTCTCTCTACTTTTGTTCTTAATGACTATATACTATTTCATTTTACAGATATATTATAGTTTATTACATAAACTGACATTTTTCTATTACTTATTCAAACCATGTTGTGATAACATTTTTTACTTACAGTTTTGATTACATTTTCTAATATTTCATGAAGAACTGTTACTAGAAGTGGGATTGCAGGGCCCAACACCATACATGTAAAGTTGAATGGATACTGCAAAATTGTTCTCCAATACTTGTATTAAATTAGATTCTTACAAGAATGTTCGAGAAAATACACTCCTACATATTTTGCCAGTTCTGGATGCCATTGATCTTTTACAATACTGCCAAATCAGTATATTTTATATGCAGGTCTTCAGTTATACTGGCTTGGGGAGTGTTTTTATGTGCTCCTTGTTATAGGAACTTTCTATTTTATGACTTGACTGTATTCTGGACTTCATTGTCATTTAGATTGGTTGTCTTTTTAAAACAAGTTGGTTATATCTTTAAATAGAATTAATTTCAAGTTTATTTAGATTGTCTCTTGCCATTTCTTATTAATATATAGGTCCCTATGGTATTTTAGTGGCATTAACATTTTATCTATTTTATGTTGTGAACATTTTTCTTGTCACATTTTCTTCTAGTCATATCTTCAAATTTTAAAAAAAGTTTAATGTTTTAATTTATGGTTTTGTTTGTTTTTAATTTATGTTTTTGTTTGCTTTTAACAACAGAAAGTTGTACAAGGAATCGACTTAAGCCTAATCCGAGGCCTTGGCTTTGACGCCACGTGTTCCCTGGTGGTTTTGGATAAGCACTTTCATCCTTTACCAGTGAACCGTGAAGGTAGGAGCACCCTCATCCCTTTCCTTGGTGGGAGGAGACTGGCTTGGGGCAAACTTGGATGATCAATCAAAAGGACCAAGCTGAGGCCAGGTGTGTGTTTCTTCCCACTGAGAGTGAGGTTTCGAGGTAGCATGTTGTTAAAGTTGGAGCATGGTAGCACCAGAACCTATCTCAATTCAGGGCATGTATAATGGCCAGAATCAGCCCATAGTGAATTTTTTAAATTTAATTTTACTAGGGGCTCATATAGCTCTTATCACAATCTATCCATCCATCCATCCATCCATTGTGTCAAGCACATTTGTATGTATGTTGCCATCATCATTTTCAAAACATTTTCTTTCTACTTGAGCCCTTGGTATCAGCTCATTTCCCCCTCCCCCATCCTCCCTCATGAACCCTTGATAATGGATAAATGATTATTTTATTTATAAAATCATTTTATTTATAAAAAATAATCATTTATAAATTACCAAGTGGATTCATATAATAAAGGTCACACAGTCCTTTTCCCTTCAGCCTTTTAAAACCAATTCTGACACGAGCTGCAACCACCACCATACCTACCCCCTAGAAGTCTCTACTTATCTCTGGTTCCACATAGCACACAGACTATGCTTACAGTTGATTGGCTGATCATAGAAGTAACAAAGTACAGGTTGGGATTAAGATCAGCAGGCCACAATTTATGTTGAAGAAGAAGCAGAAGCCCTTCTTCAGAGCAGGATACTTGTCTCAGCAGCTCCCAGCCCAGCAGGCTTCCTCTCCACCCACTGAAGACGGGCTCCTCTTAGCCCTCCTGTTCTGTCTCCGGGCAGGCTCCTGTTCACGCTGCCATCTGTCACCATTGCATCTTCACAGGACTCCAACCCATCCTATCCCCGCCAGCTCCACCTCCAGGCCCCTTCTGGGCCTACTGCTGTGCTGGCTCAGCTGTGGGGTCGCTTCGGGGCCTCTGTAGTGCTACAATGCTTGACTTGTGTTCCAGCTCTTTTAGAAGCCTTCTCTCGTCCTCTTTCTGTCTGGAGAATCTCGCTGGGGTTAGCCGGCTGCATACATATCCAAACTCCTTGTCAATTTCTAGGCATCACCCTCACACCAGGGTGACAATCTGACCAATCCCTCCCTTCTCAGCAGTCCGCAGACACTCCCTTGGAATAGCAGGGTTCTGCTGATTGCTCGTTTGCATAGTCTGTTGACCAGTCCCTTCAAAATATATGCCAATCGCGGGTCAGGCCACAGTCTGGGGTAGGACCCAAAGTGTCAGGAGTACAAGAAATGTCAATCAACTTGGGCAAAAGTAACCACTTTTCTGGGGGTAGGAATGCAGGGTGGAAGGTAACTCTTCAAGGTTTATCAGGGAGCCTATCAAGCTGTTTTCCCTAAGAACCAGGCAAAAGGCCACACAAAGGAACTCATTTCACCCTAAGTGTCCAGGGCAGAAATCCCCACTGGTTGTTGAAAGCTTAGAGAGCAAGTAGGAGGAGGAAGATAGGCTCGGTAAGCAAGAGCGTTGTCTCTGTAAGTGTAAGAGCTAGAGTAGAGAAGCAGATGACAAAAAGGCATGAGGTCTGTAGCTCACAGTGAACAGCCTCAAAACAGACATGTAGTTTGAGCATTTTCTGGAAATAGAGTGCGAATACCTACATTTGCTTAGTGTATGAAACACACAGTTGGGTAGGTGAGCTGAATTTATTGAAAGGAAGCAGAATAATGCAGAGAGGACCATGTCTTCACATAGAATTTAGAACCAGATAGCACGTTCTAATCACAAAATTATGGTGGTCTAGTGGGCAGTGCCCTGAGATGCTAACCACAAGATCAGTGGTTTGAACCCACTAGCTGCTTCTTAGGAAAAGATGAAGCTGTCTATTCCGGTAAATATTTAATGTCTCAGAAACCCAAAGGGGTCCTTATATTCTGTCCTATAGGGTCATTGTGAGTCATAATTAAGTCGATGGCAGTTTGTTTTTTTTTTAGTAGACACTCGTCTCTGTTTTGCTGTAAAGTACCGTTGGGCCTCCTCTCAGAGGTTTTCATAATGGGTGAGGATGTGTCCCTTCCCAGGGATCTCACCCAGTAGTACGTGCACTGGGGTTGCAGATGTAAAAGTGAACATTAGAAGTCCCTTGGTGGTGTGAGTTGTTAAAGTGCTCAACAGCTAACCCAAACCTTGGAGGTTTGAGTCCTCTCGGATGCACATGGAAGGAAAGGCTTGCTATCTACTTCTAAAAGTCAGGCTTTGAAAACCCAGGGAAGGGAATTCTACTGTGACACCACAGGCTTCCCATGAAATGGAATCAGATCCATGGCAAATGGAGGAAGATCTGGAACACATAGGTGTGTGTGTGTGTGTGTGTGTGTGTGTGTGTGTGTGTGTGTGTGTATAAAATATATCATGGGAGCCCTGGTGGCAATGTTGGGCTACACTTTGGGCTGCAAGCCACCAGGTCAACAGCTCAAAACCACCAGCCACTCCTTGGGAGAAAGATGAAACATTCTACTCCCATAAAGATTTGTAACCTTAGAAATCCACATGGATGGTGCAACCCAGCCTCACAGGGTCGCTGTAAGTCAGAATTAACTGGGAGTTAGTATTATTGGTTTTATAGACATGGATCAATATAAATGCCAACATTCTTCACGCAGATAACGCAAGTGAGTGCCATAGGAAAACTCCGAGGAAACCAGTCACACATGTGCAGGGCTGAATACGAGTGACATTTAGCCTTCTAACATTCAGAGGACAGGCAGTGGCCTGAACTGTGGTGTGCTGGAAAGTGTATGTGTCATCCAAAGGGTTGAAACAGAAAAATGTGGAACAGAACTTAACATGTCTATGAATAAATAATTTGAAGACAGGCTCACTGGACTGTTCGAGATCGAAGGACTCCCTGAAACTATGGCTCTGAGATACTGTTTAAATCTCGAACTGAAACTAACCCTTACAGTCATCTCGTAACTAAATAACCTGTTCTTTCAGAAAGTAAAATATATTCTCTGGAAGTAGAAAGTCTCATCTTTCTCCCAAGGCGTGGCTGGTGGCTTCCCTGGGCTGGGGCACACAGCTGCTGACAAGGCAGTTTAGGCTGCATTCTACTTCAGAAACCATAATAGCCACTTTGGGGACAACGGCTCTCTGGGTTAAAAATATTATTTCATTGTGTTTTCAGTGATGATTTACATAGCAGTTTAGGTTTTCATTCAACAACTGTCACACAATTGTTCAGCGACACTGCTTCATTCTGTACAATGTGGGAGTATCCTTACCCAGTTACTTGTTCTTATTGCATAAACCTAGATCCCTTGCTCCCTGGTCTTAATATTTGTGTTTTAAATAGTTGTTGACCATTTAATCTTATACAGGTGATTTTTTTATAAAGGAGCACACGACGTATAGGGGGTATAAGTTTTTCTGAGCCAATTACTTATTTAGCTATAAGGTGACTTCAAAAGTGGTTTTCAGTTCAAGGTTCAAACAGTCCCTCAAGCCATTAGTTTTAGGGAGTCCTTTCATATCAACCAGGACAGTGAGCCTATTTTTATTTATTTAGAAATAAATAAAATTTATTTAGTTTTCTTTGTATAGAATTTTAGAAGGTATAGAAATGTGAGGTTCTGTTCTACATTTCCCCCTATTCTATCCGAGACCTTCTGTTGTAACCGTGATGAAGATGGGTTAGGAGTGGCAGTTGAGAACCCTCTGCTTCTCCTGATTTCAAGGTCAATGAAACTGTGCTTTGTGAAGTTCTCCTTGGATTCTTTCAAGCTTTTCTGCTCCCAGACACTACTTATCATACTAGGATGTAGAACATAACTTCATGAACTATATTATACCAATTGGCAAAGATAGCGCATGAGAATATGTTTCTAATCATTTAAACCAGAAAGCCCATCCTATGAGTGTTGGTTATGTCTAAGAAGTGTCTGTAATAGTATAGTAGCGCCTTCGTAACTGGTGACTGTGGGTAGTACGGTATATTGGGGCGCAGGAGAGTTGGAATCAGACAGGTATTCTGTCTCAGTTTTGCTACTGTAGAGCCAGGCCACCTTCTGTTGGTCATTTACCCTCACATGTGTCATTTTCCTCCTCTGAAAGAATTGACATAATTAAATAGTAAGCAGCTCTTTTGTAAGAATTATGTGAGAGCTTTATACCTAAATATTGGGCAGAGTTTCTTCTATCAGGTTATAAATTCCTCGAATTATGGGAACATCACGATCTACTCACATCTATGGGCCTAGTGCCCAGAATAGTGGTTATTGAAAATCTTTGTTAAGATAGTATGTGAATGGTTAGAACTATGAATGAATGATGATAACGACAAGCAATTTTTACATATATATGTATATATGTAAAAGATATACTGAAAATAGCTATAGATAACATTACATATCCAATATGCATGGATAAGTAAACACATATCGCTACAAAATCATAGTAACCTTTATTTAAAACAAAAGTATAAAAATGTGAAGCTATTGTATCTTGAAATTTTTCATCTAGGCAGTGCTTCCATTTACTTCTCTAACCCTTTCTGAAAAAAATTCTACTCTTCAATTTAAACTTCATCAAAATGGCAGTTTTGGTATCTTCAAGGACTCAACATGTGTTCTCCTTAATTTCTCTTTGCCTTTGGGGAATAAAACGAGGTGTGAAGGGGCCAAACAAAGGCTGGAGGGTGAATGTGGTCCGTTTCCCCCAAAATCTTCCGAGGACAGCCTTTGCTACCTTAGATGCATGATCAAGTACATTGTGGGCTCTATAGATTTGGACCACTTTCCTGGCCATTGTCTCACCAGTGCAGTTTTCTTAAACCGTCTCTATTGTAAGCCCCATGATTTTCCCTTTGAGAAACTCTATCATGATAGCTCCTTTGGAATGTCAGAAAACAGTTACCAGAGCCTTCTGCGCTGGCCCCGCAGGTATCCATGGAAACCACTGTTGGCGTGGGTCTTCTCTGGAAGGCACCCTAATGAGACTAAGACAGTATGTTATTGCAGGAACTTGTCTGCGGCCTCCCACTGAATGCTGAGACGTGTTTAAAGTCTGTTTTGTTTGAAATCAAGATGTGCGTGCATGAACTAAGGAGCCCTGGTAAAGCTAAGGGTTAGGCATTGCGCCGCTGACCACAAGGCCGGTGGTTCAAACTTCCCAGCCGTGCCACAGGAGAAAGAAAACCCTACATGGGATCTATATGAGTCAAAACTGACTTGATGGCAGTGGGTAGAACTAGAACACTACTTGTAATGCATTTTTATCCTTTATGAACTAATACTGATTTTCCTTCTTGCTACACGTACTATTAAAATGTGTGTGCTTATCTATGCTTTAGGTGAAAGTATATAGGGGAAATTAGTTTCTCACTTGGTAGTTTGGGTAATTTATACATAAAGTGTTACACACATTATTTGCCTTCTCCACAATGTGTTCACATTTTCTTCATTGCCATACTAGATTCCCTGTTTCCTTTTTTCTATATTTTCTACCCCTGTGTGTTAGTCTGGGTTGACTAGGGCAACACATTCATAGACACTCATGTGTATAAGAAAGAACTTTATATACAAGAACAATTGAATATTGAGAAAACATCCCATCCCATCAATAAGTCTGATATTAGCCCATACATCCGATACCAATCTATGCATTCCTCTTCAGACTCACACAACACATGCAATAACTCTGAATTCAGGAAGATCACAGGCCAGTGGGTGGGAAGTGTTATGGATTCAGTGGTAGTGGAAGCATCTCAGCAATGGCAGGGGTCCCCATGTGACTCCTTTAGCTCCTGGGCCCTAGGGTACTTCCATGTGTCTTGTCGACAGGAATGTCCCACAGGGAGACAAGCAGAGTGTCATTGTATCTGGCCTCCAGCGAGGTCATCAGGCTGCGTCTTGATCGACAGGCTCAACGCCATCCCTTCGCTCTTAATATTCTCAAGTTGACACCAGATTATGTAACTACCACACCTATTTTTTTTCATCTTCGCATTTGGGAAAAGGTTGTTCCTGTGATCTTGTATATTAGGTTGGTAATTTTGTGAATTGTATTTTTTTTCACTATATGTGTCTAACATTCTTCTCGGAACCCTGTGCTCTGATCTCAGGCAGAGAGGTTAATAATGGTACCTGGGCACCATCTAGTGATTCTGGACTAGGGGTTGTGTAAATTGTGGTTCATTCATACCAAGGCCTACTTGTTCCCTTGAGTCTTTGCCTTTCTTCCTTTTCTTTTGCTCAGGGTGGGAAGAGGGTCATCATGGCTTCTTAGATGGCTATTTTACAGTCTTCTAACACCCCAGACACTACCCGCCAAAATCGGATGCAGAATATTGTCTTTATGCATCGTGTTGTGCCAATTAATGTTGGTGTTCCCTGGGTTATGGTTCTTTGCTGTGAAGCCCAGAAATGTTGTCCAGCGAGTTTGGGTTATGGCTAAGAATTTTCCATGAATTTGCCCGTGTGTGCTTTACATACTAATATACATACAATAGCTACAGTTACATATGTAAAAATGTTCACCACCAAATTTATAGCTACAGGTGGTTGTGTTCTCGTAAGCCCTTCCACACCTCTTTAGCATCCCTATCTACCCGTGAATCCGTTGCTACTGCTGTTGTTTCAGGATTGCCTATGTTACAGTCATTACTGCATTTGCCCCGAATGCTTGCGTTCCTTCAGTCTCTCTCTCTGCTTTGGTTTTATTGTGTCATTTTCGCCATATTGGGTGTTCACTTTCCTTTTACAGTCTCTTTGTATTTATAAATGTATAAACACATAGGAACTCGTATTTTCCATTTTTTTTCTTGCCATATAGATTAGCACCTACCATGGCAAACCCTATCTTATTAAGTACTTGAATGCCCAAGATGAATATAAATGGTCCTTATTATTCCTGGCTCATGTAGCTTTGTTCCGTCCCAGCAGGACAGGGAAGTCTTGATTGTGAGCCGCCTCAGAAGACAGAGGCCACACAATGGTGATGAACAAACTGACTTCAGCCCCGCAGTGCCAGGCACTCTCTAGTTAGCAGGCTAGGCTGGCCACACTCCCTTTGTTAACTGTATTTCAGTAGAAGTCAGGTGGTGACCTGTTAGGGATGCTGTAGGAGGCATTCTCCCCCTGTGTGGGACATTAATAACCTTCTGATTCAAGGACCTTCCAACCTGCTGAAGATGGTGATTTTTAACCTAGACTGCACATTTTAGAATCAACTGGGATCTTTTAAAATATGAACAATTCCTGAACCACACCCTTAAAATGTATATTCAGTTGTTTGAGTGGGGGTAGGGCTTTGGTTTTTTTTTTTCGTTTCCTTAGTAATTCTAGTTTGTAGAGAATCACTGGCCAGAATAGACAACCAAACTATCAGGAACACACACACTTCAAGTGCAAGAGGAGTGTTCCTTGTTCAGCTTGCATGAATATGAATCCTCTCTGATGACATCTGCTCTTCTCATTGTAGGCTGAATTGCCTTTTGTTACCAGGTCCTCTATTAAAAGGGTAGCTAGGTTGCAACCCTAATATTAAGTGATGAAATACCTCAAAGGTTAAAATATACCCATTCATCAAATGCATCCAGGTGTAGCTACCACTCAGCAGTTTCTTGCCTTTCAGCAGATTATATTAAGGTTAGATTTTTATCTGAAATGGACTCCCCTCTGCTAAAAAAATAAAAGAGGAATTTTAAAGGTGGTTTATAAACTCGTTAAAGGTCATGTCTACCTGCATGGTCTTGACCAATTCTTGGTAGGTGAACTGCAGTCATTATGAAGAGTGAGGCGTGGGGTCAGGAGATCACCAATAGCCCCAGTCATCATTAAAATTGATGGGCCAAACAGACAAAGCTGTTGTCATCTTTAGATGCTATCCAAAAAGGAAAACGCAAAAATCCAAGACAATTAAGTGTTATAGTTTAAAATCACAACAGCAGAAACCAAACCTATTTCTGTCAAGTTGTTTTGACTCCTAGTGACCTTATAAAACATAGAACAGTCCATCGGAATGCCAAGGCTTAATCCTGCCACACCTCAATCCTGTGGAGCAGCTGGGGGATTAGAACTGCTGACTGTGCAGTTATCCATGAAGCATCTAACCACGATGTCACCATTTCTTTTATAAAGAGCATTAAGCAGTTCTCTGTGACAAGATTGTCTCACGAGCAGCCAGTTCTTTCCCGGTTCCTCTTCCGTTGAAGTTAAGGACAACCCCAGCGTTAGATGGAAGCGTGGTTGCCTTGCCCTTCCTCCTACCTCTGCGTCCCAGGGTGAGGCCTTCTGGCTCAGCGCCTCATCCTGGTTGGGTCATCACCAACATGGGGACCCTTGGAGAGGAAGCAAGGTTGTTCATTTGTGGTTTGGAAAGGGTTACTCCCAAGGCTACTCTGTGCAACAGAAAGCTACTGGGTAGATAGTTTTTCTGATTGATAGTCATCTTTTCCCCTCAATACAAGAGATTGCCAGTAACCCCAATCACCATTAAAATCAATGCTGGGTGTATGTGAAGTGTTCACAATACTAATAGAATGAGGGAATAAATGGATCATAAATTTGCCCAGGGATAAACTGACTACTGTTAGTTAGTTGCCATCAATTCACTTTCACCTCATGACCATTACACTCAGGCAGCGTAGAATTGTGGCTCAGGGCTTTCAGGGCTTTCAGGGCTGTGACCGTTCAGAAACGTCACCCTGTGTGTGTCTCCCCATGTGCTTCTCCATGGGTTGGGAGTGTCAGTCTTTCGGCCTGTAGGTGAGTGCTTAATTGTTTGCATTACCCAGCGACTCCTTGGTCAGCTGAGTAATAACCCAAATTCTGCTCACCTGAAGTGCTGCCAGTTCCCTTAAAACGTTGCTCGTCTAGTCTGTGGTCAGTTTGTTTCAGTGCTGTGTGCAGTGTGGTATTTTTTCTCCACTTTTCTTTCAGTTAGATAATTAACGACCAGTCGTTTTCTGAAGCGACTAAAGCTCTTGTCTCTGGGAGATGTTGTACCGTCTCAGCTAGTCTAGAGCCTTCTTCCTTTGTCTGTCCACTCTGTTCTCAGGTCCAGAATTTCCTTCACGGCAGTCAGCAAATTATTAAATACATTCAACCACATACTCAGCAAAGGCAGGGATTCTGACATATATTTTCCTGTATCCCAGTACCCAACACCGTGTCTGGCATGTTGCAGAAGCTCCGTAAAAGACTAAATGAACTTCCAGTTGAGCCAGTTATTTGTGATTTTCTACAAGAACTGAGAAAAGATTGGCTTTTGCATCTTCGACCAAAATGAAAATTCTTTGTTTATGATCATAGGTATTATGATATGGTCTGTTCTGTTGATTGAGTTCTTCTGACGGCTTCTTGGGAGCCACGTTCTACAGCCCTAGTGGTGTAGTGGTTCTGAGCTGGGCCCACATGGTCAGCAGCTTGAAACCACCAGCAGTTCCGAGAGAGAAAGACTGGACTTTCTGCTCTCCTAAACAGTTTCAGTCTTGGGGCCCCACAAGGGGTCTCTATGAGTCAGCGTTGACTCAATGGCAGTGAGTTTGGTTTTGGTTAGATAGAGCCAGTAGTAGCGGATTGGTCTATCTTTATTAAAGTTCACCAATGAGTGCTGCTATAGTTTTACTAATGATGCCCAGGTGGTTCTGATAAGCAACTAGAGGTGAGAACCAGAGCTTTAAGCAATTCTGCGGCACAGTAGGATACTCATTTTTTTTTTGTTATTGTTGTTTGTTTTAAGAATTCCACATATTTTCCTTTTAGTTAAAAAAATTTCCCCCTAAAGCTATACAAGAGCAAAGAAAATGGGGGAAAAAAAACTCGTCAAAACGATAGCGTCATGTCCTTTCCATACTAGAAGTCACTCTGGTACTAGAAGCATGGATGGGATCTGGATTCTGATGGAATCTTTGGAATCTTTAGTCAGTCACCGCCAAGGAGAAACAAGGATAGCTAATGAGGGATTTAAGACTCTTCAACTTTGGCCACGATCATCATACACTTGACAGAAATCGCTAGAAGGTGAAATGGTGGTCCTGGGTCTGTCACTTAGGTTAGGTACCCATTTTCACCCTGGGTGCAGATTGTGGAAGACTTTAAAAATCATGAATCAGGTTCTTGCTGTGGTAGATGGAGCAAGAGATTAGGTATTCGCATTTGGAGAAATTCAGGGTTTGTAATGACAGAAGAAACGATGGCATTCCCCATTGGAAGATAAGTTACATGGATGCTCCTGGGAAAACTTGTAATATTTTAAATAAATTCCTATAAAAGAACAAGAAAAACTAGTGTCCTGTGTACCTACTCTAGAAGGTACAATAAATAAACAAACAAAGCGGTTGCATACAGTCTGTTCCAATTCATGGTGGCCTGTGGGTTTCAGAGTAGAACTGTGCTCAGTAGGATTTTTAGTGGCTGAATTTTCAGAATTAGACACCAGGCCTTTTTTATGAGGCACCTGTGGGTAGACTTGAAGCTCTAATCTTTGGCTCAGCACCCCAGGGATCCCCTACTGAGAAGAAACAGGTGAAATGCTGCCATAGTTGCCTCAAGCCGTTTTATTCTTTATTTTTAAATAAAGACTCATTTAATGCTTTAGCTTATCCCCGGCCTTTAGCCTCCTTCAGTTGGTTATTCTTCCACTGTTGGAGTTCATAAGCTTTCCTTGTGCGTCTATCTATCCATGTAAACCAGTAATAGACACATGGTGTGCTTTTGATTTTTCCAGCTGATATTCATCACTCATGATGATATTTGTAGCTCCAGATTCTTTGTTTTACCAATTTATTTACCCATTATCCACAATGATCTAGTTTCAAAATATATTGGGTGCATTTCCCATGTATAAGCTACTGAGCCTGTCTTCACCCTCTAAGTCAGAACTGGCCATTGGAGAATGGCAGTAATGATACTTACCTGTTAGGGTTGCCATTCCTCCCTGGGTCTGCTTGATTCCCTAGACAATCTAATGACCAAATTAGGGAAAACCAATTTCATTATCTAATGTCAATTAAAATTTCTAGGAAAAATGCAGGTAAGCAGCAGATAAAAATGCCTTGTGTAGCTATTAGATGTATCATCCCATGGAAGTCTTTCTTTTCTGGACATCTTTAAAAGCAACCAAATTTAAGAAGCCAGAGTATTGTTTTTCTCTTTTCTCTGGGTTCCTTTTCTCAAAATATTCCCAGAAGAGGTTTTCTAGAGCAGAAAGTGGACGAGAAAGGGGCGAATACAGGAGAGAGAGAATGAATGATAAGATAACAAATGGGCTGATCTTGACTGTTTTTAGCTTAGACTTTTAACCCTGGGGCCATGTTCAAAGAGGAAACTTCCTTTAGTTCACAAATCTCTCTCCCTTTAAAAAATAAATCATTTTATTGGGGGCTCTTCCAGCTCTTACAACAATCCCTGCATCATCATCATCAAGCACAATTTATACATATGTTGCTATCATTTCCCCCAAAATTCCCATTTTTATTGTTGGGAAAATATATACAACAAAAATACATGCCACTTTAGCAGTTTCTACATGGCTAATTATACATTAAATCTAGAATGCAGGACCTCTGGTGGGTTACACTTTGGGCCGCTAACCGCAAGGTCAGCAGTTCCAAACCCCAGCCCCTTGTGGGAGGAAGATGAAGCGTTCTCCATCTGTGAAGCAGGTTTCTTGAAGGGAACCTGAAGCTTGAATAAAATGCCCTACCCCTGAGCTTTGGAAGGAGCCCTGTGGGTGTAGTGGTCACACACTGCTGGGCTTTCGACTCCCATAAACAGTATCGGTCTGGGAAACCCACAGGACTCACTGTGCATGAGCAGTGACTTGATGGCAGTGAGTTTGGTTATGGTGTAGCCTTCTGAGTTTGCTCATTTCTGAAAGATAAAATCATATTAAATCTTGCAGATTTTTGGCCTTGAGGGATCCTTATGCACCGCCTTAGTTCAGAAAATAAAATAAAGCAAGGTGTCTATCCTTACCTATCTCTCTGTTCTCCTAGGAGATCCTAATCGAAACATCATCATGTGGTTGGACCACCGAGCTGTGAGTCAGGTCCACAGGATCAACGAAAGCAAGCACAGTGTCCTCCAGTGTGTTGGCGGAGTGATGTCTGTGGAAATGCAGGCCCCAAAGCTTCTGTGGCTAAAAGAGGTGAGCGTGAGGGATTGAGGAGGCAGTGCTCGTGGGATTTTCCCATGAACTCTCGGAGGACCTCCATTTATTGCAGACCCGTGCCTACCAGGCACCCTCATGCAGCATGGCTGTGCTTTGCTTTGCCTATTAACTCCCTTAGAAGGCTGAGCCCATGTTGGTGCTTCCCACGTGTCGGTGATTGATTGGATTCCTCCTCACAGTTATCCCATGTGCGTCAGAGTAGAGCTGTGTTCCAGTGAGCTTCAGCGACTGATTGATCAGATTACAGTTAAATGACTGCCATGCACTGGGGTAAGTATTCCATGCAAGGTTGGATCTTCTGCAATAACTCTGTAAGGTAGATGCCTTTGTTTTATAGACAAGGGAAAATGAAATATACAAAGAAACAGATTAACCAATTAACCCAATTGACACTAAGATTGTCACTAAAGGGAAGCATCTAGTTATTCTTGGTTTTGTGACTCCCACAACATATTTGGCTACTTGAGACCCACCAAAGGGATGGGAGAGCTGGATCATGATGAAAATAGTATTCATGACTCCCTCGCAGAGACTGTGCAACTAAGGTATGTAGACCCTGGCAAAAGGGATTCGTTAGTTTTACCACTCTGGTAATCTTACAGAGAGTCACTCTCCCAGGCAGGGGTGGAAGTTGTTTATTACATTAAGCAGAACCTAGAGTGGAGTAGGGTGGGTCCTCTGGGCCCTGGACCCTGTGCTGAGAACCTTGTCCATCTAGGAGACCGAATGGCAACTCTGGAGACAGTGTGCCTGTGGGCACAACCAAGCAGCTGTGCTCATTGAAGGCCCTTGTGAGGAGTCATTCCTGATCTGAATGGAAACCTGGCGCTCCCCTAATAAATCCCGTTATTGTGATTGCTAATTCTGGGTGGCTATTGCAGCACATTGTCGATTCCAGAGGAGAATATCGCCATAGGAGAAACATGATATCTGAATTAGTTGGGGGGGGGGATCTGGAGAGGGGAGGCATGTCTGATATCTGACCTCTACCTTGTATGAATCAGCTTTGAGCTGATGTCCTTTCTCCCAATCTTTGTCAAAGTAGAGGAAGTCTGACTGACATCACCGCAACCGTTTTTTTTTTGGGGGGGAGAGGGCAGTGACAGAGCCCAGATTTAAGCCTAGGACTGGCTCATTCCACAAATAATTGCTCTTACCTGCCCTATATGCACCTGAAATTCAAGAGGTTAGTGACCCTTCCAATTGGAAAGTGACTGAGCGGGGCTCTAAATCCCTATATCTATTTAGAGCCTTCTCTTTCCATAGACTCTAGCTTCAGATTATTAACCTTTAACCCTTTTGACATTTTTAGGGAATCCCTTTCTCATTTCACTTGAACTTGAGTTTCTATATCTTGAGTGATATGGCCCTCTCTGTTCCGAGCACTTGCAGGTGGTTCCCATTTCCAGATGTTAAGACTTTATGAAGTGTGGAGAGTGGTGATGTCAGCTTAATGGTTCCCATTAGAGATGGATGTGTGAGAAAGTTCAAGTCCCTGGGGAACCTTGGAGGCTCGGAAACCTCTAGGTGGTCTTGGGGAGAGAATCCATCTAATGAGCCAGACCTTGTGTGATTCATTTACTGGCTGTAAATTTGAGGTGCGCTGAGGCTTCAGTCCCTCTAATTGGGCCCAGGAATGGGAAGAGTGTAAGCGAACTGAGGATGTGCCCCATAATCAGCTCCATGGGGCAACGGGGGATTAATTAAGGTGGGCTTCAGTCACTGACGGAGGTTTGACTTATTATCTGTTCTACAGTGAATCCATTTTGTACATTTTAATTTTCAGAAAGGCCTCTAGAGTCTGTAAGAGTTTGAAAACACTCTGTGTTGTGTGAGGTGTGGATTTTAGGAATCTGATTTGGACTCTATGGGTAGAACATGTCTTCTACAGGTCTTACTTTTTCTATCAGTTTGAAAACCTGATCCAAATCTATTTCTGTGACTCAAAGACAACTCAGGGTAGAAAGGCAACTATGCTCCTCTGTCCCCACACCCTGCTGTGTGTTTTATAGACATGAACCGGTATATCTTAACGAGTTCTGCATGGTAGGGAGTACGGGGGCTCTCTCCAGTGATGATACATGCATGCAACGTCTGCATAGTGAGAAAAAGGAGATAGGAGAAATGTAGTCCATTTGAATTAGTGTATTGGCAAAGACTCTTGACTAGATCATGGACTATCAGAAGAACAAACACATCAGTCTTATCAAATAACTGTTCCCCCACAAAAAACAAAAACAAACAAACAAGGAAAAACACTGGAATGCTCCTTAGAAATAAAATGAGGAAATTTCATCTTGTTTAGTTTGGACACGTCCTCAGGAAAACTCTGATCCCTAGTGGAGGTGGGAGGAGCAGCGCATCATAGAGTGGTAGAGACCCAAGCCAAGCCCATGGCAATGGCCATCGCTTGATTCCACCTCACAGCGACTCCATAAGGATGGGTAGAACTACCCCACGGGGTTTCCAAGGCTGCAAGTCTTCGACAGACTAGACTGCCACCTCTTTCCCCTGCAAAGTGATTAATGGACTCAAACAGAAGCCTCTCCCACTAGCAGCCAAATCTTAACCACTGCAGTGCCACCGGGCTTCTCTCCTGTTTGGTAGAGGATATGGGAAAACAAGGGGGATTGTTCTTGAGGGTGATTAGCACAATAGCCACAATGAAGAACTCAAGCAGATCTAAAATCGAACTGATGAAGACACAGGACTGGGCCACGTTCTGTTATATCAGTCATGATTTAATCAGTTTGGCAACAAACAACAACAATGACAACTGAGCTCCAAATCCAAGCTCATTCCGTCCTGTCACGCTGTGCTGAAAGCCCGCCTAGGAAATGTGCCACTTGGGGGTGGTCAGTAATGGTGACCATGGTGTTTTCAAGCTGTCTTACACTCATTGCAAGAAAAGCAGTGGGTTGACCAGATTGCCTCTTTGAGTGTACATTGTGACTATCATACTGAATTGAGCCAGGAAGATAGGGAAGATGCTCAATGGGACATTATTAGGATCTTTTTGACCACCTGCTGTGTGGCCAGCTTAGGGCTTAATTTTGCTGGAGTTTAAAATTAATTCAATTAGCATGAACCTTTCATGATACTTAACTGCAGTTGAAATCAATCTATTTTAAATATAGTCCCTGGGGAACAATTAAGTTCTAGACTGCCTGGCCACAATTGTGGCCTTCCATGGTAATCTCCTATTTCTTTTTTTTAATTCCCTTCAGAATTTTCTGATTAAAACTGAACATGACTTCCTCTGTATGTATTTGGCTATCGAAAGGTGAGCCTGAAATCTGTTTTTAGGCTTTCTTTCTTCTTTTGATAGGCATTCTTAGGATTCCTTACTGAGAACCACTTTGATGCCAGCATGTTTGAAAATTCAAAATGAAATATATTTCCAAAATCATTTTTAGCATCTTCTCTTTAAAGCCTAAGCAAAAAGGAAAATCAACCCCACTGCCACCAGGTTGATTCTGAATTATAGTGACCCTATATAGCATTTTGGAGACTATAAATCTTTATAGGACAGATAACCTCATCTTACTTCTGCAAAGTGGCTTATGGGTTTGAACTACCAACCTTGTGGTTATTAGTGTCTAACCCACAGCACCACCAAGGCTCCTTACCAGGATGACCTATACTGCTTCTTAAATGCTAATGTACAAATGAACCATGTGATGTGCAATTTCTGATTCCGTACATTCGCATGGGAACTGAGACTTTACATTTACTGCAATCCTCAGGGGATACTGATGCTGCTGATCTGTGGATTCTTAAGACCACTGCCAGTCTGTGAGGTTCAATCCTTTTAGTTAATGATCAATAATCATAAACACTTTTTACATGAGTAATTATGGGAATCTTGGTGGCTTACTGGACAGCATGTTGGACTGCTAACCATGAGACCAGCAGTTCTAAACCCTCTAGCCCGTCTGCAGGACAAGATGAGACTTTCTATTCCAGTAAAGCATTACAGTCTCAGAAACACACAGGGGCAATGTTACCCTGTCCTACGGGGTCACTTGGAGTCAAAGCAGACTCAATGGTCATGGTTTTGAGGAGGCATGGGGAAGGCAAAGGCTATGGCTCACGTGCATGCGAGAAGGTCTCAGGCAAGAGCCGGTCTTCGTCCCTGGTTGGGTGTAGGAGTAGATGAGAGGAGGTGAGTAGCTGGGGTCTCTTTGGTGGTAGAATTTTATTTCTTGTTTTTAAGCAAGTGAGAGAATGTGTGATGACATTGGCAGTCATGTGAAGATTGGATCCTCAAACGACCCCCGTGAGCTGAATGTAGTTGCAATGTCACCCGCTGCCTGCTTTTGACTGGCTGTGAGCTAAGAAAGGTCTTCACATCCCCAAATGGTTGAGGACAATCAGAAAACGAATCATTTGTGACAAGTGAATATTAGTTGAAATGAAAATGCTAGTGTTCAACAATAAGCTTTGTTAGAATACTGCTGCTCGCACAGCATGGACCACGTACCACACGTGGGCAGAGATGGGAAGTTGTGACGGAGACTACTGGCTAGCAAAGATGGAAAGATTTGCTAACTGACCCTTCAGAGAAAAAAGCCTTCGTTGACCCAGGGGCTCGATGATGCTACACCTTCTCCCCAGAATAGCTTTCGTTCTCTTCACCAGGGATCATTTAGACCTCCACCTCCAAGCCGCTTCCTTAATCAAGCCTTGCCTGATCCTCAGATACAACAGAAGTGTCCCATCATTATTTTACTTCATTGTACTGGTCATAAACGATAATACCATCATTTACGTGATGATTAGTATAATCCTTTCCCCTCCAAGTATTGAGAGTTACAGAAGGGTGGAGAGCACATACATTTTATTTATTTTTGTGTCCTTATTCTTAATCCTGTGATAGGCACATGACACAACCTTCCTTCCTGAAAGCCAGGAGGGTTTGAGCGCTTCGGTATAAAGTGCCGAAGAGCAAAAGTAGCCCTTTGAGGAGTGAGGTGTGCCTGACAGAAGCCATGGGATTTTCCATCGCCTCAGGCATGTGGAACTTGGACAGTGTATAAGGAAGACTACAGAAGGACTGATGATTTTGATGAAGAATACTGAACATAATGTAGACTTCTAGAAGATCAAAAAAACCTGTCTTGCAAGAAGTATAGCCAGAATGTCCCTTCAAATCAAGAATGGTTTTCTTATCTTATACTTTGGACATATTGTCAGGAGAGTCCAGTGCCTGGAAAAGGACATAATGCTTGGTAAAGTAAAAGCCGAAGCCCAAGCTCACTGCCATCAAGTCAATGCTCGCTCACAGTGACCCTCGGTGGGTTTTCGAGATGGCAATTGTTTATGGGAGTGCTAGGCTCAGTCTTTCTTCTGTGGAGCTGCTGGTGGTTTTGAGCTGCTGATCTTGCACATCACAGCCCAACACATACTCGCTGCTCCAGGTACAGGGCTATTGAAATAGAGGAAGTCCCTCAAGCAATGGACTCACACATAGCAATTGTAGGACGGTGCAGGACTAGTAGTGCTTTGTTCTTTTATACCAAGGGTCGCTAAATTGGAACCAACTCCATGGCACCTAACAACAATTCCAAATCAGGTACCTGGCACATAAGAGGTGTACAATACACACATTTTGAATACAGTAAGCTTGGGTTACAAAAATTCAGTAGGGCAACTCATGCTTGCATTCTAATGTTATAATAAACTTGCCTTTACTTTGAAATTATTAAACCACTACTCACAGTGATTTTTCCATCACTATCACCTTCATTTGCTATACTTGCAGCTTTCATGTTATTGCTTTATTCGTGTAACCCATCCACTACCCTGGAGCTATTTCCACTCATAGTGAATCAATACCTATTTTTTGGACTATAAATCATTTTGGGAGAAGAGAGCCTCATCTTTCTTCTGTGATGTAGCCTGTGGGTTTGAACTGTCAGCCTTGCATTTAACAGTCTAATGCTTAACTCACAGCACCACCAGGTCATCTTTACTTTCATAAAGCACAGCTTATTTAGAATCCTCATGTACCTGTTCTGATTCACCTACTCATTTGACTTAACACACATAGTAATAGATCTCCTTTTAACACGGGACCGCCTCTAATTTAATTGGCCCAAAGAGATGCTATTGTAGTACTCTCAGTGAGAACGAAAGAAGCTTGAATTAGGCACTCTGGCATGGAGAAGAGATGAGTCCCAGAAAGCTTTAGGGTACAAAATCAGCAGGACATTGAGACTAATTTGCAATGAGGGATGAGTCCGATGGAGGAGTCAGAGCTGACCACCCACTCGAATATTGCTGTCATTCATGTGGGCCTTGTCCTTAGCCTGGAATCAGATGGCAGCGACAGAGATGGACAGAATTTTGAATTCATACATCCCGAAGACTTGGATATGTGCTAGGACCACTGTGCCTCTTAGGCAAAGTCACCCAGGTCCTAGCCCTGCGTGATATGGAATTTTAATCATGTCCTCTGCATTTAGGGTTTCTGCATTTCAGGTTGACGTGTTTCTCTTTAATGAGATCTGTCAGATAAAAGGGAAAATGCCATTTGAATTTTTCATAACCCCCAGCAGTCTGGCTTTTCCATTTGGTCCCAATGATTCTGACTCTCATCTTAATGAAGGCCAAATGTAAATTAAGTTCCGTCAGGCTAAAACAGCTGGAGTCTCCTATCTTTATAAACATGAAACATCATAGTGTAACAAGGTGCAGACTGAGGAAGGTCAAGAAAGTTAACAGGCTGATGCCGATCCTGACAGCTCAGTGTTAATGGTAGATAATTAACGTGGCTCATAGAAGCTGCACAGAGATATTCCAATCCATCTTTTAACCCATTTCCTCTTTTTGCCATGATCAGCAGAGTATAAAGCTAATAATTTTATAGTTTGAAATTTCATTGTTCATCTCAAAGGCCTGGCTTTTGTGGGTCAGTGCAGAAAAACTGTCTGCCCCTCCCCCCCATCTCCACAGTTCTTGCTGTATTGTTTCTGCGCCCCTGATGCCCGACCGGGGAAGGGGACGAAGGGTACTGTGAATGGTTCTAATGTACTTCCCTAGAGTAAGCTGAGATTTTGGAGTGGGGAGAGGACCTCAAAGTCCAGATAGCAAGAGGAGAGGTTTGAGAAGTTGCCCCTCTTTCTAGCTGTGGGGAGTGTCAGTTGAATGCTTTGCAGTGTGAGTTATTATAAAGAACCCCCTCTCTCAGGCCAGGAAAGCCTAGTTCTAGCCCTTGTAGTGAAATCGCAACTCATTTGCTGGCCGCAGCCTCTCAGTTTCTGGACATGACATCTATTCTCTTAGTCTAAATTCTGTTCAAATCTTCAAGCTTCTCTCGTTATTTTTTTGAAGGATCTCCATTGTCTTTTAATTTATTTTTTAAATGGCACTGTGTTCGGCACTATGTTCTTGGTTAACTGCTTTGGCTTTGGCTTAGAATTCCATTTATAGGTTAAATTTTAGCTGATGTTTGTGACATGATATTGAGTGGAACTTGAGCAACAATCGTTTCCATCAGCCAGGATTGAATTCTTTCAGACACATTTAAAGGCTTGTTTGTTTTTTACAGATAGAAAACTAAAGCTCAGAAATATTAAGTGACTCACTCACACATGGTCTCACACTATGTAAACAAAACCTCATCCTAGCTATATGTCCTAGCCTCCACTTATGGGGACCTGGGGGATTCATTTTGGGCATCTAGAAATCATGTGGGTATCCAAGAAATTACAGTCTGATTGGGAAGACATGGCCCTGAGCAACTCTACAAGAAAGACAACACAAGGGAGTAGAAGCAAACATTAGCCAGAGGGCCAGGTAAATGGGTGCATAGTGCGCACATGCCCCTTTCCACGCCTCTAAGTCCATGTTAAGGCTTCTAATTCTTACAGCTGCCCTGAAAAGTGATCGCATCTTTTGCAGATGAGGAAGCGGGCGCAGCTAGGCAGCTAGGTTTAGCAATCTCCCCAAGGCCGCTCAGTGAATACATGGCGCAGCTGGGGTTTGAACCTTGACATTTCAGATCCCAAGCAGAGTGGCTTCTCCTCTTCAGTCTATCGTCTTCTCAAGTGCTTCCCATGCAGACTTTGCATTGACTGCGCGGGTGAAGAAGTGAGGGCCGGCAGACATCGGGAGAACACGAGGCCATGCACGAGGCTGGTGTGTTGTTCACCTCAGTGATTTGACAGACCTTGACTGAGCGGCCCGTGTGGGAGAGCACTGCACTGTACTGGGTGTGGGATGCCAGGGTGAGTGCGGGAGTCGAAGGCTCTGAGGAGGCTCATGGTATGGCATGGACTAGGTGAGGAAACAAATGCATACGCTTCAAAAAGTTGGCGGAAAACAGGATGAAAAGATGATGGGATTTCTCCGTACATTGTTGAAGCTCCCTAATATACAGTGATTTGTTTTCTGGAAAGTTCTCTCAAGGAAAAGCACAGATCAATAGCTGTGGCGTACCAGTTCAGTGTGGGTCTCTCTTGGGAGCTTTCGTTGAACCTGAATGAGGAGGTTTTCCACAGGAGGGTGAAGCAGATTCCCTGGGAGGAGTGGGAGCCCCTCTGAGATTAGACAAGGGGGCGGGGACGTGTGATGAGTGTGAACCAGGCAGACAGTAATAGTAGGTTGGTCGGAGAAGTGGCTGGTAGCCAGATCATGCCCAGCCTCCGAGACCCGGGGCAGGAACTGGGGTTTTATTCCAAGAGCAGTGGGAAGCAGCTGATGGTTTCAAACAGATAGCTGTGATAAGATTGGGTTTATGGCTTAAAATATCTTTCTGGTGTGCGTGCTGGGTCGATTATAATAAATACTTGTATAGCAGCAATGCGATTGCTGTTAACGTGAGAAAGGCACAAGGTTGAATGTGCAGACTTGTTTTAAGATATTATCAATGTAGGAAAAAAGACTGCATGTCACAAGAAAGCATCAGGAATGGCCTACTACCTATGATTGGAGTTGTTTACTATGCCTCTATGGTGTCTTAGTAATCCCCTGCTCCAAAAAATCAATACGACTGGTAGTCATGGCAGAAAGGGTCCCGGGTAGCATGGTGATGATGCCGACCTGCTGAGCACAAGGGCAGCAATGTGAAGCAAGGAGCTCACCTACAGGACAAAGAGGAGGCTGCCTCCGCCCGCCATAAAGAGCGATCTCCATCAACCCCGCCCTCTAGCTTCACTCTGAGTTGGAACCGGCCCTGTGGCAGTGATTTGTAGTCATACCATGGAGCCCTAGTGGTGCTGTGGGCTAAGCACAGAGCTGCTCACAGTGAGATTGGCAGTTCAAACCCATCAGCTGTGCCTTGGGAGGAAGATGGGGTGCCTCTTTCCATAAAGATGTAGTCTGGGGAACTCTCAGTAGCTGTCTTTCCCAATGATCTGGGGCCTGGGAAAGTGGATACTTTCACTTTATCCTGGATGATGGGCTCTCATACAAATGTGTTTAATTGCCAGGGGTGTATTGCTGAATAATTTTTTGTCTTAAATGGGAATTATAGGGCAAATAAGTCGGGAAATCCACGCTCTACTAGGGTCAAGAGGACTTGGGATCAATTTGATGACAGTGGGTCTGGATTTTTGTAGTTGTAGCTACCAACATTTTATTGCTTAGCAAGGCCATTTTCTTTCCTTCTTAAGAAAAACGAGTCCATAAACAGCAACAACAAAAACATACCCACTGCCGTCGAGTAGATTCAGGCTCATAGCAACCTGATAGGATCACCCCTGAGGTGTAAAGTGGATTCAGACTGCTAACCTTGGTGTAACCTTTACGGGAGTAGAAAGACTTGTCTCTTTGAGAAGCTGCTGGTGGATTCAGACTGCTAACCTTGGTGTTAGCGGGCTAAGCGATAACCACTACGCCACCCCTACAAGGTAGTAAATGCGTCCATAGCCAGTATTTAATTAAAGCTGCTCCACGGCACAGTATGATTATCTCATCATAGAGGTGCAGACTCCTAGTCTTCAGGGGCTTAAGTAGCTTTCCCTGTTTGGTCCACTTCCTTTTCACGCCATGGGTGAGCAAAGGCACTTCACACTCGAGTTTCTGGATGGCTAGACACTTAAAATCGAATGGTAGAAGGGCTAAGCTGGCAGCAGTGCATTGTCTTTACAGTCGCAGCTCGAGGGAGGAGGACACTGCACGATGTGTGGGATCACGAAGGCTGCCCTCAGGAAAAGAGTAAACCAGAAGAGGTGGTGGGAGGCAGGTGCTGTAGTCACAAGAGGGAGAGTGCCTCCTGGTTCCTGCAGGAGCATATGGTGGACTTGTGTGAGTAAGTTCAGGAACTAGTAGGGAAGGGAACCTGTTTGGTTGAGCACCATGTAGAGTATAGTTGAATCGGCAGATAGGGGAGCCAGCCATGTGGAGAGCCTTTCTTACTGGATGAGGGTATATCCGGAGAAATCAAGGGGACTCATGGTTAGACTTTTGGGCCATGTGAGACTCAAAATTGTCAGTGACACAAAGGACATTTTATGCCTTACAGTATTTCCCCAAAGCTATTTGATAAGTAATAGGAACACCAAGAAGACGGAAGTCGTCACCTCTGTGCTGATAAACAACATGGAAAACAAAATTGAAGTTGTTACTAATTTCATTACTCAGATCGCCCATCAATATTCAAGGAAACAGCAGGCAAGAAATAAAAAAGAATTATTGCTCTGGGGAATTCAACTTGCAAAAAATGTCTTTAAAATGTTAAAAGCCTCCAATGTCGCTTTGATGACTCAGGTACACTTGGCTTAAGCCATAGCATTTGCCATCATCTCACTTAAGCTTGGCAATGATAAAGGAAGACTGAAGGATGGATGCATTGAAAATGCGGTGTTGATGAATATTGAACAAGCAAATGGGTCTTAGAATAAATGCCACCCCGAACCTCCTTAGAAGTGAGGATGCTGAAGTGTTGGCCTGCTTACTGTTGGACACAACATCAGGCCAGATGAGGCACCAGAGAAGGACGCTCTGCTGATCAATAGAGCATCAGTAAAGAAGGAGGGACACGCTCGGTGAAACTAAGGGACACAATCGACACAATGGCCTCAGCATAGCACGGAAAATGAAGATGGAACTAGACTGGGAGACAGACTTCCTTATATAGAAGATCATCAGGAAGAGAAGCTGACTCCACGTTGCCCAGCACCAAAGCGCCTCTGCCTGGCTCTTTCATGCCCATCATTGCTGGCCTGCAACAGGACAAGGTCTCTTCTTCCCATGTGGCAGACAAACTGGGAGCCCACCGTGGAATTTGAATCCTCCTTGACTTTTGTTCAAACTTGTGTGTGTGGAAAGCAAAGAGGCCATTTCACACACAGGTATAGACATTTCTGCTTCACCTGAGGACATAATGAAAGAACCTGACAAGACTGAGCCCACATTTGCATATGGAAGGAATTGGCTCCCTGGGACTTGGGCTGCCCTCTTTAGATGGGGCAAGTGTTCTTCCTTTCACAATGGTCCCCACCCAGCCTGCTGCTTTCACTTGCTGCTCCAGTCCTACCCTCCAGGCAGTTGAATTTGAGACCAGTAAGGAAATACTTAGAGGAATGGAAAGACTTTCCAGATGGGGAGTTTTCTTGGCCAGAAAACCTAATGATCCCATACCCACAATCTCACACCTCTGGGTCTTTGCTCAGGCTTTTATTTTGTGCATGACAAATTCATGATAATATCTTCCTTTACCTGTGAAACTTCTCATTCGTCATGCATCACCCTTTACATTGTTTCAGAAGCCTTCCTTGACTTTGTCCATCAAGTGGAGATGGAGTCTTGCCTTCGGTCCCCTCGACACCATCATCTTAACCTCGAATCTCTCTCCTCGAACAGTATTAAACTGCATTCCATCTTATTTCTAGTAGAGTCGAGTCCCTACTTGGTTTAAACAATGAACACTGGACTGTTAGCTGTTCGGTTGGCGTTTGTGTCCACCTAAGGTGCTTCGGAAGCAATACCTGTAGACCTGCATTTCAATATCCCTCTGTAGCACCGGCCTACCTGGATACCTATGGGGTTGTCGAGAATCAAAAGAGACCACATGGCACCTGGTTTAGTGTCTACAGCACTGCCTAACATCTAACATTAGTAACCCGGTAAATATTTTACTGGATAGATGGATGGATTTATGAAGTCATCTCATATTTTTATTACTTGATGGTATGCCTGCCCAATACTTACATTCCAGTGTAAAGATGTACTGCATATGATATATGAGTTAATTTTCTCTACCTCATCATGAAAAGGAAGATTGGAGCATTGCTCTGATCCATCCTTCAGCCCCACCTTGTCTGCAGCCCTGTGTCCCATTGTGTTTGGTGTAGCACATGTAACTTTGGGTGCGAACTAAAGGCTCAAAGCGGATCTCTCTTGTGCCTCTTTGAACTCCTGGGGTGCATAACCCTTGACTTTGCACACTCCCTGCTCCCTGAGAATCCCAACCTCATCTGCTGCATCAAAATGCCTCTCTTTCGATGGTTTATCCCCAAATGTCAGTACGTTCAGACCCATTTGGAGTAGCGTGGATAGTGTTGTCAGCTGTTATTAGGCCATCTGCTTTGAGTTTTCTCTCCAGGGTGGTCTGCCCATAAATGGAGCTTGTAGCAAAATATACAGGGCGTTGAGACTAATGGCCTGCCTCCATGTACCTGGGCAGTGAATCACCTTCTTATCGTTCTTGTATTTGATTTCTGACAGTTGTATTCTTTGAACTTTACAGTCTTGATCTTAATTTTAAAATACAGAAAAAGAAATCACTCCACGGGATACCTAGTAACACGTCACAAATATCAGCTGCTATTTTCATGGAATCCCCAAATGATACCAACTGGTTGTGCTGGGCTGCTAACTGAAAGGTTGGAAGTTTGAGTCCACCAAGAGGTGCCACAGAAGAAAAATCTGGTGATTGACTTTTGAGAAACCAGCCATTGCAAACTCTTTCGATTATGACATACACGGGGTCACCGCCAGTCACTCTAACACAACTTAAAATATATATTATGCAGAATCTTTTTGTGTGTTTGACTCTGGTTCAAGAAAGGTTCTCACATTCTATATGGTTTATGATTTGACTTTGTAAGATAAATATTATCACTTTGGGTGACAGCAGCAAGTCTCAAAGTATTGAAGTGGCTTCTTTGCTGGTATCTTCTATGAAGGTTCTTTTGATTCTAGTGCCTGTTTTTTGTTTGTTTGCTTTTCTTCAGATGTCCTGTAAACTTTCTCATTTGACTTGGTGAATTCCTAGCTCTGTAAGGGCAGGCACAAACCAAGTTTTCCTATCTAACAGTAAGTCATAGCTTGCTGTCATATTTTCAGTCGAATACAATTCTTGGCTTGGAAAACATACTACATATTTGTTAAGCACATTCATTTTTTAAAAATAGTTTTATTGGGACATAGTCCACATATCATACAATTCAATAGCTCAGTCATATCAAGAAGAGTTGTACAAGCATTACCACAATCAATTTTAGAACATTTTTTCATTCTTGTACTCTCTAATATTATTAGCTCCCTATTTCTCCACAACACCCCCCATCATATTTCCAAGATAACATTAATCCTTAATCCAGTTACTGTCTCTATAGATTCACCCATCTTGGATTCTATATACTAAAACTGTAAAGAAACAACAAAAATAGTTAACAACAATAATAAAAGAAAATAGAGAAAAAACTCAATTGAAAAGAGAACAGAAAATACTAAAAACTAGAACAACTTTAAAATGGGTCAACAGAAGATCAAATGATAAGGTCCTAAATTTTAACCTGACTACATCTGCCATCATCCACTCTCCAAAGCACTGTGCATGATGGAAAGGATATTCGCCTCGCTGGTCTATGGTCCCGGACAATTCACTGGCTGCTTAATCCACGAAGCGCCTTAATTTTCCTTGGTCACCCAGGAGCCAGAGTGTAGCCCTAAGCACCACATGCCCCATTCTCATGAAGCCAGCCTGGGCTACTGCTCTATAGGACTTCCGCTCCTTCCAGAGGTTTTTACTAGAAGTAGAGATCAGAGAAAGATAGCCTAGTTTGGCGTAGTGCCTATCTCTAGTGGTTAAAATGGGGGATCATACCTCATGTCTCGTGATACAGTACCTTATGAGCACCTTGTTGAGCTACATGTGGAAGCCAGAGGCTCAGGGGAGACATATGCTGTTGAGACCAGTGTGGGAGGCGGCAGGAAGTCAGAAGGGTGCACGGGATTGTGCAAGGTGATGGTTGTGAGGTGCCGTGGAGTCAGCTCTGACCCTGCGCACAACAGAACTGAACACTGCCCTGTCCTGCCCCGTCCTGGCACTCGTTCCTCTTCTTGAGCTTGTTGTTGTAGCCACTGTGTCAGCCCATCGTATTGACAGCCTTCCTCTCTTTGCTGCCCCTCCACTCTCCCAAGCATGGTGTCCTTTTCCGGGGGCTGATCTCTCCTGACAGTATGTTCACTATGTGTAAGATGCAATCTCCCCATCCCTGCCCCTCAGCAGCACTCTGGCTGGGCTTCCTCCGAGACAGACTGCTTTGTCCTTTGGTCGTCCTTGGAATGTTCCCCAGTCTTCCCCACCCCAGGGCTGGGTTCTCTTTCTTCCCACTTACCTTCAACGCCAGGATGATGGATGCGACTGTAAGTTCTTATAACGCAATAAGTACCTGGCTGCTTTGAAAGCGTCAAACCCACCCAGTGGCTCCAGGGAAAAAGTCTGGGAATCTGCTTTCTTTGTGTTGTTGTTGTTGCTGTGTGGCTTGGAGATATTAATGCATAACTTCTTTATTTTTTTCCCCAATCATTTTATTGGGGGCTCGTACAACTCTTACCACAATCTATGTATACATCCATGTATCAAGCCCATTTGTACATTTGTTGCCATCATCGTTCCCAAAACATTTGCTTTCTACTTGAACCCTTGGTATCAGCTCCTCATTTAAAAAAATCATTTTATTAGGGGCTCATACAACTCATCATTCTCAAAACATTTGTTCTCCACCCAAGCCCCTGGCATCAGGTCCTCATTTCCCCCCTCCCTCCCCACTCTGTCCGATCTGCTTTCATAATATGACTGCCTTGGAAATTCAGAGGCACTGCTGCTTGATCAGATGGGTCACGATCGGCCAAACCCAAGTCCATAATATCTCATAACAGCAGCAATTACTGCACGAGTTCACTTAATCAGCGAGAAACTACTGTGCTGACTGTGGTGTGCCAGGGGATGGGGAGACAAGGAAAAAGGTAAGATTGTCCTTTGTCTTCAGCTACTCTCAACATTAGGCCCCAAAGAGTCTGTGAAAGCCAGTTTTTCCTAACATATATTTCTTTCTTGTTGAAACTTTTTAAAATTGTGAATAAGGGGGTGGTCTCGACACTTTTCTATAAAATTTTTCAAGCATACACAAAAACTAAAACAGCTTTATAGTGAATCCACAGCACCCCTCTGTCTTAGCTCCCTAGAGCTGCCGTAACAAAAATGCCACAGGTGGCTGGAGTTGCAGTGAAAGCTAACGAGGACCAGAATACAACATTGCAATGGGGTATGGAAGCAGATAGAGCACGTCGATCCTTTAAGTTCCTAGGCTCGCAGATCTTTGTCTCTTTCATCATCAGTCTCCGCGCCCCTAAAGAATAGGGTCGAATTGCTTCTGCGGGTCTGAGACTGTCTTTATGGGGGTAGAGGGCCTTGGCATCCATTTAGTGGCAGTTAGTTTGGTTTTGCCATCAGCTAGTCTCTGTCTTCTCCCTGGTGTGCCTGCTTACTTATGTGTCTGTGCTATCTATTATGTCACTCAAGATTCTATTGCACTCTGGGCACACCCTCTATAGATAGGGAACTATTAACCCAACAATGAAAACGCCATTCCTCAATGTGATTGTATCCACAGATGTTGTTGTTGTTAGCTGTGTCACAGTCAATTCCAACCCCCTGTGACCCTCTGGGGTGCAACGGAAGGAAACACCTCCTGTTCCCGGGCCGTCCTCACAGCCGGTCTCATGTTTGAGGCCATTACTGCAGCCACTGTGCCAGTCCATCTCGTCTAGGGCCTTCCTCTTTATCCATGCGCTCTAGCTCACCACGCCTGAGGCCCTTCTCCAGGGGCTGGTTTCTCCTGATGTGTGCCCAAAGTTATCACAGACAGAGGTTGGTGTTCCAACACATAGTTGAGAGGTCTTTCTTCACTCACTATCACCCAGATTCTACCACTAACATTTTATTGTGCGTGTTTTATCATCTTGGAGCCTCGGTAGCACAGTGGGTTAGGAACTGAGCTGCTAACCACAAGGCCAGCAGTTCTAAACCATCAGCTGCTCTCAGGGAGAAAGATGAAGCTTCTTACTCCTCGAACAATTCTAGCCTCAGAAACCCATGGGGGCGTTTCTACTCGGTCCTTCTAGGGTCACTAGGAGTTGGACTCAGCTCCATCGCAGTGAGTTTAGTTCGATCAGTTTTATATTCATTTATTTATCTCCTTCTCCACCCATCAACCCACCTCATCTTTTGGACTAGATTGAGACATTATATTTGTGAAGGTAGTTCAAAATATTAAGAACACTTAAATCTTCCTAAGGTGGACCTTTCTGAAATATTCAACAAAGTTTTGTTAAGGTGTCGATCTTGTTTGATTGCTATATACAAACACATTTGACACTTGAAATAACCACTGCCCTACGGTTGACCCCCAACTCATAGCAACTCGCATACCCCAAAACTGCTTCTAGAGGCTTTTTTCTGAGACCATGAATCTTACTGGAGCAGACAGCCTCATCTTTCTCCAGCAGAGCATCTGGTGGGTTTGAACTGTTGTTATCAGGCCAGTGCTTAATCCATTGTGACAGCAGGGTTCTTGACACTTGAAGTAGAACTTGTTAAATATTTCTAGGTGCTTTTAAGTCTACTGTTTTTGGTAAGCATCACTGTGAGTTGGCATTGACTTGATGGCTGACTTCTTTGAGGGGGGCTGGGTATTTTCTCTCATTTGGGGGAATTCTTGAGGTACACGTGATCACTTACTTTCCAATTGAGAAAGAAAGAAGCTGAGATGGAAGGGATTGTGCAGATTATCACGTAGTGCCTCTCTTACTTTTGGCAGTGTTGGAATGGGAGCCCAAATTTTTGGACTATAGATTTGAGAAAGAGATAGGAAGGTTAGCTGGCTAGACTTCAACCTTTATCAGGCATGATCTATTTGGCCTCTTTATAGATAAGGCATCTAGGTAGAGAGCGTCAATTCTCTCAGTTCACTTTATATGTTCCTAAGAACACATTTGTCCAACCTTAATTTTAAAGATAAAGTCTGTGACCCCAAACAAAAAGGTATCACAGGTTCTTCGGAGCTTAGGGATCTAAAGATTGAAGAGTCATACTTGAAACTGGCTGACACCAAAGACTACGTCCACAGCACACAACACAAATGCTCCTCCGTGTTCTAGCTCATTACAGCAACACTCACAGAGTGGCCTCTTGCTCACCTTTGCTTGCCCCTACTTCTACACAGTCAGAGGGAGTAGACGGATGGATGAAAATTGAAGGAGTTCTTACCTCTTCCCGACTCAGGGGTTCGGGCTATTTTTCTGCTGTTCAGCCTGCACCTGGGACCTGTGTCTGTGCATCAACTCTGGCCACTCGGCTGGCTGAAAGATGCAGTGACTTAAGATCCCCATCAAAGTCAGGGTTTTTCTGCATCCTCTGTGCAAGGAGAGGCAATGGATTAGGTAAATTTATGAATGACCTCAGTAATAAAAGAAAGGCTGATCTCAACTCTAAGGCCCATCAATATCCAAACCCACACCCACTCAAGAACCCATTCCAGTCTAATTTCTGGGTTTTGTAATCTCTGCAGTCAGTGTCTTCTGACTTAAAAATGCAAGACCAGTGAACGTTCTGAAGGAATTCTGAGAGCTGTCTGACTAAGTAGTTCTTCTCTCCCTAACCTCTGTTTCTTCCTGGGGTTTTGCTGAAATGGTCTGAGACGTGATCTGGATACAGATTGTTTTCCAGTAGCGCCCAGGCATGGAGTGTGAGAGCTTTCCCCAGAAAGCAGAGCAAGCGATTGGGAAATAAAATTTCTTTTTCCTTTCACCAATTAATTGTTCATAATTGTAGTAAAAATAACATATTTATTTTCCTTAGTCTTCTTCTTCTTATTTTCCTATTGGTTGGTCATGGACTTGCACCAGTTCAAGCCCAAGCATGGGAGACAGTGGGTCTGGATGACCCTCGCAGTTCTCCATTAATGTTGGATTTAGGAGAAGTGAAGATGAAGGGAAGAGAATCCGGACCAGAGCGACGCCTACTGTAGTCTACATGTCTTGGCATGAGTCCATGTGGTCTGGATTTGGTTGGGGTCAAGCACAAGCCCACGGACCTGAGAAAGAGAGTGTCTCATTATGCAAGTATTTTTGAGCACCTCCCTTGTGTTGGGAAGCAGCAACTGGAAGGTGGGGAAGAAGTATTGGGTTTGGAGTTAAAGCTGCTGGATTCCCTCTAGGTTGTCTCTCTGCATGATATTCAACAATTCATTGCATCAATGGGTCTTAGTTTCCTACCTGTAAAAAGATCCTGTTGGCAATACCAGGTACCAGAAAGTGTTTGGTAAACTATAGCCTAATGGTGGTAGGAATGAATCAGAGTCTACTCTGTGACAGTGAACTTGGAGTGAGTGTGGTGGTCGTAACATATTTTCAGCTGCTGATTATGACAAAGTTGACTATTAGTGTGTTAGTCTGGGTAAACTAGGGAAACAAATCTGCAGAAACTCATGTATAAGAGAGAATTTTAGATAAAGGGTAAGTGTACATTTAGAAAGCATCCCAACCCAGTGCTGTCCAAGCCCATAAGTCCAACATTAGCCCATCTGTCTGACACCATCCTCCTCAATCTCACAAAACACACACAATATGCCCACTGCAGGAGGAAAGTCGAATTAGTGAGTGTGTAAGCATCTCAGCACGGGCAGGGGTCTCCATGCGGCTGCTCCAGCACCCAGGGCTGCATCAGGGTAGGTCCATGTGACTTTTCCTTAGGGATGTCTTGCAGGAAGTGAGCCTTGCTAGCTGAAGCAGGAACTGACTAAGGGATCTGCTAAGGCAGATGGTCCCTGTTCCGACCATCAGAGAGCAAGAGACCCGAGAACTAGAAAGACGAGGCTCACTGAGCCATTTATCTCTCTGTTCCTCAATTAATTGTGCCCGGATGGCACAATAAACCTTAACTATCTCAGTTAGAAAGAAAATTAGTTTTGTTTTTCGTGACGGTGTAAATTGTTAAGCACTTGTCTACTAATCCAAAGGTTGTCTGTTGGTTTGAACCCACCAGAGGTACCTTAGGGGAAAGACTTGGCTATTTGCTTCCATTGAACGCAGCCATAGGAAATCTTAGAGAGTACAGATCTCTTTTGTTTTCTTCAAGAGTATAGCTTTCTTATGACATGTATGGAGTCACCATGAATTGGGATCCACTTCGTGGAAACTGGTTTGGTGTGATTTTTCATGTACTTAACTGTAGATGCTCTGAAGAAAGCCAGAAGTGAAGGGTGAAAATTTTCACATTGTTGAAGGACAGGTACTTAAACATTTTTAAAAATTGTGCTCAATATTTATAGACAGCTTATTGAAGAACAGATTATTATTACTGTTTGAACAGGTAGGAACAGATTACCAGAGGTGTGCTATGTAGCTTAGCGAATGATTGACCTGGGTCTCTCACCCAAATCTAACTGACACCAGTGCTCTCTTGACAGACAGTTTATACAGAGAAGAAGGGAGTCAGTGGGGAAAAGAAATGTATCCTGAGGTGCTCCAATTATATGCTTCCAGAGAAGTTTCCCTTGTACTGTTACCTTAAAAGTATTGCCTTTATGGGCCAACGTTTCTCACGATGATGGCAGTATGACTGAGTGCATGTTTAAGAAGCAGAGTAAAAATATGATGGGACTATTCAATTCCCACCACAAGTGTTCAAGAACACCCATTTGTTTAGCAAATATTTATTGAAATTTTATTTTATTCTGGGTACTTTGTTATGTGCTGGGAATAGAACAATGAACACAACCAAATCATGTCCTTGAGCTATTCAAATTCTAATAGAGGACTACCCAGCGTGCCTGGAATGGGAGTTCAGAGTATTTGGGACGTATAACCCAGTTCAAGGAGGGGAAGGTGATGTGGGCTGATGGATGTCTTGGAGTTAGGTAGGCACCGAGGCGAGCTGGCAGAAGGCAGTTCCTAAGGATGTATTAGCCTGGGCAAAAGTCTGGCGGCCTGGGGAAAGCAAGCCCTCCCTGGGGCTGTAGATGCAGAATGGTAGAATTTGTATGTGACACAACAGTTTAGCAAGTCAGTCACAAAGCAGTCAGTCCACTGTCCTTGTTGTGAATATTCCTTTCGGATATATTCGTTTTCTTGGGCTGCGGCAATCCAGCGGCACACGTTGGGGAACTTCTTAGAGCAGGAGTTCGTGTCAGCGCTTCGACGTGGAGAGTGTCATTCATGTTGATTGTGTCGAGCGTTCTGAGTGGGAATCCATCCCTTGCCTTTCTCCTCACTTTGGGGGTCGCTGGAGGTGCTTGGTGCTCCTTGGCTTGTAGGCGCTTCTCTTAACCGAAGACCCTATTTCAAACCAGGCCACATGCCCAGATATAAAGGTAGTGAGAATTCCAACATCTCTTTTTGGGGGTACACAGTTGAGTCCATAGTATTGGACATTATGGGGCGAGGTCAGCTTTCTTATAGCCAAAATAAAAGACAAGCCAGAACTATTTGCCTTAGCTTTTCTGCCTCTCCCATCTCAAGGCCCTGGACTGGGAGGAGATAAGCCTTCCCTTCCCACTGCAATGATGTCTTCCAGAGGCAGAGGCGAATTCTCCCATCTTAATCATCTGGAGACTGGAAGGGACAGCCCAGCGAGTAAAGCAGTCAGTTCACCCCGCCTGGCCGGGAGGGCGGGGCAGAATAACATACAGGCAGGGCCGTTTCCACCTCTCCTGCTGGTGGGCGTGTGACTCAGAGGCCATGGCATCAGCCATGACCTCACTCACCCAGAGGACAGCCTGCCTGCAGGCCATGAGCCAGGCTGGGTTTCTGCCCTTCCTCCGTAGTTTCTCTTGTGGGGACGTTATCCCGGCCCTGCTGGTGGTGCCCACAGTGTGTTTGCTTCTCTCTATCTCTGTGTTATCCCTTTCTGGGTTTTTTGCTTTCTTTTTCTCTCTTTCTCCATTTCATTCCTTTCTCTTGTTTTACCACATGCTCCCTCTCTCCCTTTTTGCATCTTCCACCTTTGCCTTTACTCCATCCTTCTTGCTTGATCCTCCCTGGCCTCAGATCTTCCTGGCTTCCTTTCTCTCTGGTCTCTCCTCCTTCTGAATCCTCATTGGATACAAAATCTGCCTCCTGTCTCTTCTCTCGGGAGCACTTCCTAGGGTGTTGTAACTGCCCCGCCCTTTCTAACACTGTGCTCCCCCATCCGCCATGGCCCCAGGGGTGGCTCCTAATGTAATACAAACTCCCCCCCCCCCCAGCTCTTCCTCCTCTCTGCACAGGGCCTTCCCTGTGGCTCAAGGATCCAGTTCATTTTGCTTCCAGCAGTCTTGCTCAAGCAGTTAGCCCTGACTCTACTACCCTCTTTCCCACCTCCTTTAGACCTTGCTTTCTCTCAAACCCAGGCCAGATATTTCCTCTCATGTAACTCCTTTCCTCGTCCTCCTTTCCACAGCAGTGTGTTTCCTGGGTGGCCGTCCAGAAGTCTACATTTCTCCATTAGGGATTTTAGAATGTGTGTGTTCATTGTGCACGGATTCTTTGCTCCACCAAATGGATACGTGACTTAAGGGGTGAGGCCAATACAGTTCTTCTTTTTAGGTCTCACCTCCATATTTGGCTACCAACCACAATGGATGGACACACCGATGCAAACTTAATAATTATTTCATTTGAAAAATAGTTGTTTGATGCAAACCCCAGGAATTCTGAGTGATAAATTAAAGTCAGTGCTGACAAGAAGTGAAAAGTCTATCAGGGAAACAGATAGGCTTGTGCCTATTTAGAGGAAATGAGCATTTACTTGGGATGTGACAGACTAGGTATGCTACCATATGTAATCTCATTAAATCAAATCCGACTATCAGAACTATGAGTTAACGTTGCTATAACTAAACAAACAGAGTGACACCCAGGAATACAGATAATGCATGAGTACTGACCAAAGTAACACAACTAGTACATAAGATTTGAATTCAGGGGTGGCACTTTAGGTAATAAATATAACTATCATTTAGTAAATAAGAACCATCATTTAAGAGGTGCTTACAAGTGCTTACTGTGCTAGACTCATATGATCTCTCAACAACCCGATGGTGCAGATACTGTTATTGTTCTCTGCAGGGATCATGCTTTTTTGCGTTAGCTGTCTTTGAATTAACTTCAACTCATGGCAATACTGTGCACAATGGAGAAAAGTTCTGCCCTGTCCTGCTCTATCCATCTGATCCATTCAAAAGCAGACCCTTGAGATCCATAAGGTTCTCATTAGCTGATTTGTGGACGTCGATCATCAGGCCTTTGTTTCTAGTCCATCTTAGTCTGGAAGCTCTGCAGAATCTTGTTTGCCATCGTAGTAACACAGATGCCCCACTGCAAAGCCCCATAGCTGTGGGTCCTAGCTGCACATGAGGTGCACTGACAAAACAAACCCAAAAAAATCAAACCTGGATCTCACATGGAACCTGAGAATTTTACCACTAAACCATGACTGCTCCCATCCTGTAATTATTGTACAGGAAATTGAACACAGAGTAGTTTGGAGATTGCTCACAACGGCATACGATATTCAGTAAGCCCATACTTACTTAGCTTATTGTGTAATCCAACCCTGGAGCCAGCAGTCTCTCTGGATCTTACGCTTGCAGTTGTTGTACTATGCTGCTTCAACTCGGGGGAACACAATGTGTGAAAGTATAGCAAGAGTATTCAAACTTACTGTACAAAGAGAATTTGATTGGGTCCATTGGCTTGCCAAGTCAGAAACTGGGGCCGCTCATAAGTGAAAGTGAATAAAGGTGAGGCTAAAGAGAAAGCCTGGATGCACGTCCCCCAAACACCTGTTAAAGTTCATCGCCCTCTGCAGGCCTTTTGATAAAAGATGCAGGATATATTCCTGGATGGGTTCCCAAAGGGTTCATGAAGACACTGATCTTATTCTGGTAGTTGAACTGTGAACGAGTTTCTTAGTTGGTCCCTTGTCCATCCATGCCCTGCAGGAAGGGATAGTCCAACTCCATAGCAGAGATATAAATGAAAAGGTTCAGGCTTTACATACCCCAAGAAGCACTCTAGAAATGGTAATTGGTAAACAGCAAGTCACAGCCATCTTTCTTTAAAATCTTTAAATCATTTTATTGGGGGCTCATACTGCTCTTATCACAATCCATACCTACATGCATTATGTCAAGCATATTTGTACATATGTTTCCACCATCATTTTTCAAAACATTTTCTTTCTACTTGAGCCCTTGATATCAGCTCCTTATCCCTCTCCCACCCTCCCTCCCTCATGAACCCATGATAATTTATAATTTTATCTTTCATTTCTCTACCTTCCTCCGTTTCCCTTCACCCACTCTTTTGTTGTCCATCCCCCTGGGAAGGAGTCATATGTCAATCACTGTGATTGGTTCCCCCTTTCTCACCCCACCGCCCCCTTCCCCTCCTGGTATAGGTTGGAATACATGACATTTGGGTTGAAGGACTTTTGGTGAAGGAAGAGGAAGGGGCACTCATGTGAGCCTGCCACACTGGACCAACACCAAGTTGTCCTCAGATGTCCCAAAGCACTCAGCATTTGATGGAGCGCCTTACCCACTGCAGCTCCCTCTCCACTGGTGCTTGGCAGCCTTTCAGCAGGGTGCTGCACTGACCCAGGAGTCCAAGCCAGGAAGTGAATGAATCCATTTTCCAATTAAAAATAAAGCTTCTCCAAAGGACCTGCTCACCCCAAGAGGTGAAATTTATCTTTCTGGCAGTCTGACTTGGCTAGAATATGTCTCTGCTCCTAAAACAGACTGTGAAAGGCCATTAACTTGAATGAAAAAGGAAAACTGGGACAGTTCTTATTCACAACCTAATTCATTTAGCCATTCATTCCTTATTTTCATTTTCACAAATTCTTATTTAGCTTTTACATCTCTGCTCCCTCATTCATTTATTCATTCAATTGGCTACCGTTGTACACCATGTACATAAAAGATAAAATGCTGTGTCCTAAGAGTAGCGGAAATGAGTAATGCAACCTTTGGAGCTTGCCACCCAGTGACGGAGACAGACAGAAGATGGGAAGTGCAATGATGGAGCAAGTCACACGATTTTCAGGGCACAGCATAGGATCATCTAACAGGAAGATCAGTGAATGGGGTGGAATTGTGTTCCCCCAAAATATGTGTCAACCTGGCTAAGCCATGGTGCTCTGTAATTACCCTCCAGTTTATGGTCTACTGTAATTTTTCGATGTACTGCAATTCCTAATCTCTATGGTTTGAATGAGTAGTGGGAGTTATGCTAATGAAGAAGGATGCAATCTCTAGGATTAAGTTGTATCTTGAGTCAATTTCTTGTGAGATTAAAAAAAAAGGATTAAGCCTGTCAGAAATAAAGGGATAGAAGATGTAGGAGCTGAGCACATCCTTCAGACTCAGGACCCCTGTGCTTTGAGCTTCAGACCGAATGGAAGATTGGTGCCAAAATACATGGAGATTCCCAAGGGATGTGAAGTTCATGGTTGTTCAGTGGAGAAAAGGGCTTTCTCACAGAGCTTACAGAGATACAAAGCCTTCCCCTAGAGGTGGGACCATGAATTCAGGTTTCCATTCTAGATTGTGAGAGGATAAATTTCCGTTTGTTAAAGCCATCTACTTGTGGTATTTATATTATAGCTTACCTTGATAACTAGCACACTTGATATAGTCTTGCTTCCTCTCTCAGTTTTAGGTACTTTTTCTCCAAGGTGAGGTTAGAAATTTCTTGCCTTCCTTAACTCAAATAACTATATAGATCAGGTGAGATTATACAACTCAAAGTGCTATGGAAAAATATGAGGCGCTAGTAGTAATTAGAGTGGGTCCTGTTGATGTATCAACTACATGACTTTAGTTTATTCTCCCAGTGTCCTGAGGCAGATGCAAGTAATGTAACATTTGGAAGAAAAGAAAGTTTAGAGAAATTTGGTAATTTGCATAAAGCCACACAGATACCAGAATTCTTAGACCCCACATGTCACAGTCTTATTTTCCTAGTATATGGAATTGCACGTCTGAGTGATGGCACAGTTGTCGAATATGCTCAGTGTTCAATGAAATGATAGCATTTATATGGTGGAGTCAACTCTAGCTGATATTAAGTTATCTTTCTATACAACAGTCGGGGTCCCAGGGAGGGGAGAGTATGGTTAAATTTCAAAGCATCCGGTGCTGAGCATTAAACATTGAAATTTTACAATGAAAGTCACTTGTATTTTTGAAATAAATTTTATGATGCAGTTGAATGAATCTTTCCCTAAGGGGGTAATCCATCTTGTCAGTTTAGACTTTATTTCTTGGATGTAACTTTACAGCCGTAGCATAGATATTTATTCCCCTTAATCGTAAGGCTTTAGCGTGAAGATTTCCCCTGCAGGAGTCTTTTTTTATTTTCCCAGTCCCAAAGCTTTTCCTTGCTCAGGGCCCTGTCTGTGATTGCTCATTGGAGGCAGATATATGGCCACACACAAAATATTATGATACAGTTATGAGGCTGACTCACCAATTCTTGGTATCAGTCTCATTACTTTATGGCTATACATCATCTTATTAATTACCTTTCTCTTTGCATAGCTCTTTCTCCAGCTCTATTGTAACTTTCTTTTTAAATGGCTCACCCTTAAATTTTCTGATACCTCTTGAAACGTTTTCATTAAATTTTTTTGAATTAGACTTGGCTTTTATTCTCTAGAAATTCAGCACTTTGAGGCAGAGTTAGGCAGATGGATGTATAATTAGTAGCTAGCATGGGGTGTAAGACATCATGGGTTGAATTGTGTCCCCCGAAGTATGTGTCAAAATAGAGGCATATGACATGTGACACATAAAGAACTCCCAGGAACACCGGGCCCACAGCTATTGAAGGAGATAAATTATAGTCGATAAAGAGAGCAAACCTTGATCTGGTGCCCTGGATTCCGGTTTCTAGCCTCCTAAACTATGAAGGAATTGTTCCCCTGATTGTTAGAGCAATCTGCTTGTGGCATTTCTGTTATATCAACTCTAGGTCAGTAAGAAAGAATTTGATACCAGGAGAATGGAGTGTTGCTCTAACAAATATCCACAAACAGAAGTGGCTTCGGAACTGTGTAATGGGTATAGGTAGGAAGAGTTTTAAGGTGCCTAATAAAAGTCTCAATTGCCTTGAAAAGACATTGGGTGGAATTATAGACATTCAAGGCGATCCCAGTGAAGACTCACCTAGAATTGAGGAGAGTGGTGACACTAGAGATGTTGGCACAAATAACAAGAAGCAGTGGCTGAGAAATGGTAGCAGAAGATCCAGGAAACCAAGACATGACAGTAAGGGAACTCACCCACAGAGAAAGAGAGCTCATTGCTTAAGGTGGGACATGTCCTGGTGGAGTTCAGATCCTCCAGACAATTGTGCCTAGAGCCAGGCTTGCCAACCATGGAGCAAGAGAGTTGTGTGACCCTGGACCAAAGCTGGCGGGTGAAGTAGGATGACTCTAGCCAGTTATTGGTAGAGTGAAGAAGCTTTGCAACACTTGGTAGACTGAGGATCAAAGAGTTGAGAGGGCAAGGGAATATGAATCAGGAGTGGAAGAGACAAGGAGCATGGGAAACAAAGCTGCCTAGGTCTCAAAGAGTTGGCTCAATGACTTCTTATGTTTCAGAGAGCCTGATCTTCACCATTTCTGTACCAGAGTACGTGGCTGCCATTTATGAATGCCTAGGGGATGGGGCTGGATCCACTGCTCAGTGCTGAGGGGCCAGGGCTGACATGCCCAAGGAGCAATGGGGCTTCTAGGGCTAAAGGGTTAGGATCACCACACAGTGGGACAGGAGAATGGGGGTGCCAGTGTTGTTAGTCCAGTAGACCTGAAAGGAGAAGTAAATAAAGCCCAAGGCTGAAAGGTTTCTACCCAGAACGCAGAAAGCATGGCCAACTCCCAAGTCTAGAAAGCAGAGCCATGGCCTCTATGGTCTAAGAGAACAGAGCATTATTTTCAAACCTTGAGAGTGAGTGGAAATCATTCTGCTGGGGTTTTGACCATCCTGTTTCCATTTTACTTTCTTTCTCTCTGATTTCTTCTATTTGTATTGGAAATGTCCACCTTGTACTTCCTACCAGTGTACTTTGGAAGCAGATAACTTGTATTTTAGATTCACAGATGAGGAGGAATTTTGTCCCAGGATGGAATTTGGAGTTGGAATTGATATGTGACTTTTAAGATGATATGGTAGGGAGAAGATGATTTACATGTGTCAAGGGCATGACTTTCTAAGGTCAAAACATGGAATGTCATGAATCGAATTGTATCCTCCCCAAATAGCGGCAGCTTGCTGGGCCATGATTCTTAGTAATTTGACAGTCATCTCCCATGATGGGATCAATCACATTTAAGAGTATTACAGTGGGATTCTACACCCTTACTCAGTGGACAGTCCTGAGCTGATGTAAGGCATTTTCCATTCAGTCTGTCTTGCCTCACCTTTTTAATCTTACAATGGATAAAAGGAGAGATAAGTGAACAGAGAAGAAGGATATCATTACCAACAAGGAAGAGAAGCCAGGGAAGGAGTGTATCCTTTAGTCTCTGGATCCCTGCACTGAGAAACTTCTAGACCCAAGGGAAGATTAATAGCAAGATACATGGTTATCTCCAAGGACACAGATGTTGAATGGAAACCAGGACTTCCTTCAGAGCGGACACAGAGAATGCCTTCCCTTAGAGTTGCCACCTGGAATTCAACTTCCAACCTACTAAACTGTGAGGGACTACAGTTTTATTTATTAAAGTCACCCACTTGTGGTATTTTTTGTTACAGTAGTAGCTAAGAGAGAGGCTTTACAGAAAAGGTGATCCTTGAACTGCATCTTGAATCACAGGTAGAAGTTTGAGAATGGGAGAAGATGGGCTCAATAGAGCCCCCATCAGAGACTGAGACATGGAAAAATCCAAGTGCCTGGTGTATGCGGGGAAATAAAAGAAATTAGATATGAACTGAAAAGACAGTGCTAGGAAACGGGCGATGGAAGATGGTCCTGAAATTAATCATCATTATAATAAAGGCCAAGTTGGAGATGGATTAGTAAGTGTGATTTAGGGCAATGAGTGCCTATTGAACCATTTTAAGCAAAGGTATCTGACAGTAAATTTTAAGATTGTAGAAAGAGACCTCTGGTAGCACAAATTTCTCAGCTTGTCTCACCTGAAATATTTTCAGTGTTTGGCCCTGCGGATGGGAGTTTGAAACACACAATCGTTTCATTCATCCTGGATCCTTTCTGGTTGGCCTTATGATCCCCTCTGTTTCCACTGTCACTTTTCTTCAGAGAATGTCAGGGAGGATTAAGTTACTTCCTGACACACCTTAACTCTGGAGGCTATCAGCCTGTGCCCTAATTGGGAATCTTAAAGGTAGAATGAGGATACAGTTTGACTTTTTCATGAATAGTTGGGTTGGAAAACAACGTCGTGAGTCCTTGGGCAGAGTCAATTATTGAATGGAGAGTTGGGGACCTCAGTTCCTGCCAGCACATAGCCCAGATAGAATCCCAGTGACGTTCATGACAAAATACATGGCTGATCTTTTTAAACAGGTCACCCTCTTTTCTCTTGTTGCTCCTAGGCCCTGTTTTTAAAATCATTTTCACTACAACCCATGACTTAGTTCCCCTCCAAGTACATATACTTACTGTCTAGAAATCAGTAGAGACCTCACACCTGTCCTGGTAGGGAAAGGGCAAAAAGCTACATCTCCCTCCCAATGGGTTGCTGCTTCCTGCCTGATCCATAGTCTTGGATACAGCACTATCTCCACCCTCTGCTGACATTCGCTGCTGAGCTTAGAGCAGTAGCCTCCTCCCAAGAAAAGCTGTGGTTTTTATGAAGTAATAGTTTTTGGTGTTTTTTTTTTAGTTTCTTTCCTTTGGTTGCTTTCAGGCCTGGGGGATTGCTTAGCTCAATGGATTGTTATTGGAATGCAGAAGACTTTTTGTGCCAGGACACACACCCCAACTCACTGCTGATTTATTTATTTTTCTTGAAAAGATTCGTTTTTGCTAGTTGCTTGGTAACCGGAGGATAGAAAGACTTAACTCATTCAGCACACAGAGCTTCTAGTTTGAGTCGGACTCAGCTTTCGCAGGACGATATACAACTAAAGTTGGCATGTGTTGAGGGCCTGCTTTGTGTTCTCACTGATCCCTGCTCCATCTGTGCATGGAAGGTGTTGTTCGGTACGTAGAAATTGAGTTGCCCAGGATTGAAATGGAAATATCTGAAAAATGTGAAGTTGTATGTTAAGTGTGTTTGGAAGGGCTTGTTGACTAGTTTGTATTCACTTTTTGAAGAGTGGTGATAACTCAATCTGTAGAGTCTTCCAAGGCCAAATTCCAAAGCGGCTCTGGAAGGGTCGGGGTCGTGACGGTGACGTGGTAGGTTGAAGGCCCATTCACTTTAGAAGACCCAGGGCTAGGCTATTACCCTCGGAACGTCCATTTCTGGGCCCTCAAAGCGGCGTGTTGGGTATCACCAGCACAACTCTAACTAGCCCTGAGACTCAAATACGATGAGGCACAGGAGGGCGCAATTGAAAACGGTTGAAGGCCTGCCGGATGATGGAAGAGAATGATGGCTGGGTCCCAATACAAGCTCAGCCATTATAGTAATAGGATTAATTCAGAAAGATCTTTAGCTGGGACTCTGCCAACAGAGTCAGGAGAAGGGTGGAGAACTATAGTTGTAACTCCCTCTCTGGGGAAGTACTTGTTCTTGACTAATCTAGGCAATTCTGGTAAAGCCCTGTGAACCATGTGGCCCAACACAGGGCCAGCATGGGATCCTCACAGATGGTCGTCTGCCAACTTCTTACCGGGAGGGAGACCTTTAGGGACAGTTCTCTCACCCACGCAAACTCCTCTGTATTCTGTGCTGACTAACGTCTGGATTTGGCTTTTTAAGGAAAGTTAGGAATACCGATATCATCTGGTCCGAAATGCTATTCTTCTAATAGCATTTGGTTTCGGGGCCCTCATCCTACTGGTCTGGGGTTCTCTGCCTTTGAGCAAAGAGGCCATTGTGGTCTCAAGAGTAAATGAAGCTCCCAGGTGATCAAACAAAAGGAAATGATGAAATAATTTTAATACCGCATTTAATATCACTTTGATGTCAGTTTGATGACTACAGTGCGCCTAACCCCCAAGCAAACAATGAACTTTTAAATTAGCTTACATGCATGTAAATGCTAGATAATGAAAAAAAAATAGAAGGTAGAATGATTTACACACTGAAATTGTGCAATTGATAAATTAGATTGACTATACCATGGACTTCCAGACAGATGAGCAAATCAGTCTTTGGACAGTGTATGATATGACAAAATAATTACTTATAAATTATCATGGGTCCATGGGGGGGTGGGAAGGGTAAAATGAGGAGCTGATGCCAGGGCCTTAAGTGGAGAGCAAATGTTTTGAGAATGCTTCATGGAAGCAAGGATAGCAGGACTTTGAACAGGCCATTTGGAAAGATCAGCATCGTGTTTCGGACAGCATCATGTTTGGCTCAGCAAAACCAAAGGAAACCCTGCACGAGGTGGATCAATGTGACGGCTGCAATAAATGATTCAAACATACCACAAGTTATGAAGAGGCAAGAAGACTGGACAGTGTTCAATCAGTCACACATGAAGTCGCCACATTTTCTAGCCAATGGAGCAACAGCTAACAGAAGATCCCTGCAGCCACTCCCAGTGGGTTTCCCTTTGGCAATAGGCCTGCAGTTCTCTTTGACATTCTACTTGTGCTCCATTGTCCACAGGGGCTGTCTGTGTGGCTAAGGGCTGAAAGCCCTCATTATGCAAAGTCTCACTGAAGGTATACAAGACTCAGAGAAGCAGTTGTTTTCCTAGTTGAGGGGGTTACTCAGCTTTGGCAGGAAGCATTCCTTGGTTGTTGCTGCAGTGGTTTGGGTGCCTAATTCCTGGTGACCTGCTTAGATTTCTGAAGCCCTTGGACTGCAGCTGCTGTTCCCCTTTTCCTTGACCCTGCGATCACTGAAACTGCAAAGCCAGTGGGAATAGGTTTTGAGAGCTATCCCTTAGGCATGCATTGATTTCACTTAGTGTTGGATTACTTAGTTAGTAAGGAAGGCATGGATTTACTTGTGTTGAATTACTAATCTACAGTGAACAATTTCACATTTTTCACCACAGCAAACATACTGCTTCTACGTATAACTTATGCCTGTCATTCTTCCAACCCTGCAGCACCTTCTTGCTGAATAAAAACATTTCAAATTTACATTCCCTGACAGTGTCTGGAGGAGCCCTGGTGGTGCAGCAGTTAAAGTGCTTAGCTGCTAACCAAAAGGTTGATGCTCTGGACCCGGTAGCCACTGCGGCGGAGAGAGGTGTGATGGATTATTTCTATAAAGATCTCAGCCTTGCAAACCTTTTCAGGCAGTTCTAGAGGTTTCTGCTATGAGTTTGAATCAAATGGACGCAGTGGGTTTTGCTTTGGACAGGTATGGGGTACATAGTAATTAAGGTAGCATGAGCTTACTTACACTTATTTACTATTGGGAACACCTTTAAATGTGAAATTGTGTTAAAATAAACCAGCCTCTAACATCCACAGGGGTCAGTAGGTGCAACTGTACTGTGATACCATAGAAAGATCATAGTAAAGTTATAGATGACAGGAGAGGTAGGAGAGAAGATAAAAGAAAGGAGTCAGACACATTTTATTGACTATGCAAAGACATTCCACTGAGTGGATCATGCCAGATTCTGGCTAACCTTGAGATTTATGGACATTCCAGACACTGCATAGTGCTCATGCATAACTTGTCCATGGACCAAGAAGCAGTTATGCAAATTGAACAAGGGAATACTGCGAGGGAAATATGTGCAGGAGGGTTTTATCCTCTCCCCACACATATTCATTTGTATGCTGAGTAAATCATCAGAGGAGTAGATGTAGAAGATGAGGCATCATGATTGGAGGAAGGTGTATCACAGTTTTTGGTATGGAGATGACAAGATTTTGCTTACTAGAAATGAGGAGGGCTTACAGAACTTGCTGAGGAATACAGACGGTTTGCAGCCTTCCATGTGGGCTCCGGCCCCTGTGGAGAAGACCGAAGTCCTCCCCCCGGGCCAGGAGGTCACAGTGCACACGGAGAAAAGGCAGAAGTTGGGGAGCAGTTTGCTTGTGTGCATTCACAAGCAGCCGTTAAGAGAGCAAATGACATGTTGCTTTGGGCGCATCTGCTGCACAAGAACTCTTTAGAGTCTCGAAAAGCAGGGAGGTTCTTTGAGGATTATTGCGCATCTGACTGGAGTCGTGGTGTTTTTAATCGCCTCACATGCCTGTGACATTTGGACCATGAATAAGGCAGATTGAAGAAAAATTCATGTATGAAAGCTCTAAGCCAGAAGAACAAAAAACGATGTCTTGGAAGAAGTACAACTGTGAGGTTCTTTAGAAGCAAAAATGGCGAGACTTTTTCTTACTTTTTTTGTACATGTTGTGAGGAAAGATCAGTCTGTGGAGAAGGACATCATGCTTCGTAAAATTCAGGGCCAACCAAAAAGAGGAAGGCCTTAAGGAGATGGATGGACACCCTGGCTGCAACCATGGGCGCAAGAATCCGAAGGAAAAATCATAAGAATGAAATAGAACTGGACAGCATTTCAGTTTGCTGTGCATATGGTTTGCTAAAGGTTGGAATGGACTAGATTGCATCTAACAACAACAACAACGCAAACAAAAATTCCATCCAAAATCAATGATTTCAATAGCTTTTCTTGGTCCCCAATTCTAAATTCCTGGGAGAAGAAATGGTGATTGATTTGAGTATGTCACACGTCAGTCACTGGCCCAGTCAAGCATTCAAGTACAGTAAGGATGTGCTAAAATTATGTAGTACGTACTTGGCACAGTGGCTCCAAAACATGGGCTCAAATATAGGCACAATTAAGAAGATCACTCCGGAGCCCGGTCATGGTACCTTCTGTTGTGTAGAGGGTCACAATAAGTCAGAAGTGACTTGATGGTACTGAACAATAACGCGTGTCAGACAAAGGTCCACTCATGTGGTGGGAGGAAGAAGGAAACAGTCATCACATAGGAACACAGAAACAAGGCCTACAAGATGTTTGACCTCATACAACTTATAGTTAGAAGAAAACTGTTACACAAACAATTTCAGGCTCAAGTTAAAGCATATGGATTATGTGAGAACCTGACCCAACCTTGAGTGAGAGATCCCGGGAGACTCCCTCAGAGGGTGGGGGGGAAAGGGGCAGTCAGAGGGGAAGGTGTCCATCGATCCCGAAAGGGAAAGAGTGGCAGGTGAGGAATGGATTTTCTGTCCTTGTGGAGGTTGGGTGCCATTCATTGGTTCTGACTGGTAGTGATCCTTTATACATCAGAACAACTGCCCATACCTCCGCCATCCTCAGAATTGCTATGTTTGAGCCCATTGCTGCAGCCTCTGTGTCGATCCATCTTGTTGAAGGCCTTCCTCTTTTTCACTGCCACTGCTTTTCCAATCACGATGCTTTCCCCCCGAGACTGGTCTCTCCTGAAAACATGTCCAAAGGACACGAGATGAAGTCACATCAACCTTGCTTCTAAGGCATATTCTGTCTGTACTTCTATGTGCCTGTCCGTTCAAAACCCTTTCAATAGTAAGCGGAATAATTCAAATGCATCAAGTTTTGTTCGGTCTTCCTATTCATTGTTCAACTCTCACGTGCTTATGAGGGATTGAAAATACCACGGCTTGGCCAAGGTACATCATATTCCTCCAAGTCAAATCCTCGCTTTTCCACACTTTTAAGAAATCCAGCAGATTTACTCCATTCAATCTCATATTTGAGGAAATCCACAGAAAGGAACGCGTGCGGCCGTGTGGCATGTGGCAGAAACTGAAAGAAATAAAATCTTTGGAAATCTTCGTAGGCATGGCTTGATCATCTGGCCCTCCCTTTGGCTTGGTCTGGAGGTCTTGGAGGGCAGAGACTATCTTTGCCATTGCCTTCGGAGCCAGTTGGTGTGCAGAGATTTTGAAATGATAGGCACCTCCGGTTCCATCAGGGATTTTTCAGTGTTGATTTCTTCCCGGTCCACACCTGCCGAGTACTGGAATCTTACTACGTGTTTTAAGCACATCTGCTCATTCTGCACAGGGAAGATGGATTGCGTGCCCTTCCTAGAGTATAGTTTCTCCCATTCCTGGTTGGCAAAGAAGGCTCAAAGGGAAATTATTGGAAAGATCAATACTTGTGTGCCACGCTTTCTTTGCTACGTAGGTGCTACTTTTATATATCATTCTTCTATCCCAGTTCCTAAGCAGATGTTTTCGTGGTACCTGTTGGCCATACTTTTATTTTGAAAATTAGGAAACATTATTGAAAATGGAGAAGGCCAGGGGAAAAAACCCATAATTGATTCTAATATCTATTTAATTTGGCAGAACTTGAGAGCGACTTGCTGGGATAAGACGGGGCATTTCTTTGATCTCCCAGACTTCTTATCGTGGAAGGCAACAGGTGTCACAGCACGGTATGTTCATTACAAGCTGGATTTTATTTGCACTCATCCCGTCTCGGGTGTCTGTATATAGACGTTGCTTTCTTAACGCTCTTTGACTGGGACATACTATTTGTACATCTGCATATGATTTTGCATACTTGAAACATCTTGAATCCATCTTCCACCTCCACGGCACATGCCCAAACACCATTGTTCCTATGAGGCCTGGAATGTGGGTTTGCAAGGTAAAGACCATTTATTAAAAATTAGACACATTTAAAGGAGATGTGGAACATACAGAGTGAAATGCGGCCGTTTGGGGAAAGATATGTCTTTCGTGGTACATAAAATGGCAAATACGTGTTTTGTCTCCAGACGCCAAGATGGCATATAATGTTTCTCACAGAAGCAGGCTTTAACTGGATGAGTGTTTTAGGGAGTTATTTTGCTTTTAATCTAAAAGCTCCTGGATCTACCCAGATTGTAGAGGTATGTATGTTCAAATCATCAACTCTTTTTCAATAAATTATGAATGTTATAAATAAATATGTGCTACATTACTGAGTCTCTTAAAAATACCCATTGAGTGTGAAAATGTCACTGCTGTAATAAGCAGAGTGGGTGTGTGCAGGAGTATATATAGATAGGTTGGAAGTGATATCTTAAAATCTGACAAATGTGTTTTCATATTTATCTGTTGTTTCAGGGGGTACACAAAGCGTGCTCATCGTGTTCTTGAAAACCCATATTAAAATATGGAATGAACAAATGCATGAGTAAGAAGATCATTTCCCAGATGACAGATAAACCTGCATCAACATATGTATTTAGTGGAACAGGTGGTGTGCTTTAAATCAGCTTATTCAGGGAGAGCTAAACTGTTGCCTGCCGTGTCCCTTCGTAGTTGAATGCAGGCACAGCTGGGGTAGGAAGACCGTTTTCCCTGGGTCCCTCCTGTAGATCTCATTTTGTAGGAAGGTGGTAAGGGTGTGGTCTTTCAGCCGCCTGGGCTGCCAGAGAGAAAGGAGATCGTGTTTCAGAGGCACGTTGTTCTTCAGACCCATTATGCCCTCATGAAATGGTCAGTAGCCACAGTTCTCATGGGGGGAAGATTCACTCGCGTATGAGAACGGCCTCAGTAAACCGCAGGTACCCTGCTTCCCCTGTCTGTGGGTGAGGGCTCTGGAAGGTCGGTCTGGATGTACCATACTATCTAGGGGCATATAGGTGGGTGAAGGTTTCATCCCGGTCATTTCTCTTTCGGTGCAGTATTAGTTTAACAAAACTATTTCGAGAAGTAGTTTTTTGTTTGTTTTGCCTTTGTACAATAATGAAAAAAGATAAGAAAGAAAGGATTATGTAAGAGCTTCCTGGTTTGATCATGTTAACCGAATGGACCTGTTAATAAAAGCACAACTAACAGTTACTTGCCAATAGCCAGCTCAATAATGGAACTGGAAATGGAGGAAGTACTAGCTTTCTTTCTCATTTTCTCTATGTGCTGTTCATGGTTCTTGCTTATGGGTCTGGAGAGAGCAGGAGTCCTGGTGGCACAGTAGTTAAAGTGCTCAACTACTAGCTGAAGGGTTGGTGGCTTCAATCCTTCAACCGCGCTGTAGAAGACAGATGAGGCAGTCAGCTTCCATGACGTTTTATAGTCTTAAAATCTCCATCAGACTGTTGTGCTTTATTCTATCGGGTTGCTATGAATCAGCAGCAGATAGGGCTACTGCATACTTTAATTCCCGAGGTCTAATGCTCTATTAATACATCAAGGACTAATTTTTTAAACCTAGTTCTAGTTATGGCTCTATTTGGGAGTTTAATGCAATGAAATATTGTGTTAGTCTGGGTTGACTAGAGAAACAAATTCATAGACATTCATATGTGTATAAGAGAGAGCTTTATATAAAAGAGCAATTGTATATTGAGAATACATCCCAGTCCAGTCCAGATCAAGTCCCTAAGTCCTATATTAGCCCCTATGTCCAATATGAGTCCACAAATTCCTCTTTAGACTCATGCAGCACATTGCAATGATGCCAAATGCAGGAAGATCACAGGCCAGTAGAGAGGCCATGTGGATCCAGTAGCAGTGGAAGCCTCTCAACACTGGTGCGGGTTTCCATGTGTCTCTTTCAGCCCTCTGAGTTCTGGCTGACATCAGCATGGCTCCATGTGTCTTGTCAGAAGGAAGATGAAGCAGAGCTAGTGGGTCTGGCCTCCAGTGAGCTATTTATCTCCATTGTGCCTCCAAATGAGGTCATCAAGCTCTGACCTGATTGACAGGCTAAGACTCTATCCCTTTGTTCAAGTTGACAAGAGATTATGTAACTGCTACAAATGTGCATACTCCGGAGAGGCACTAATGAACTCTCAGACTTCTCATCAATCATACATTATTGTGTGACCATGGGCATGTCCATTCGTTTCTTTGAGTCACACTATTTTATCTATAGAATGGGTATACATAGCAACTTGCAAGATTGCTATGAAAATTACACAGTAAAACCCTTGAAAGTCAGAATCCTTTTAAGGAAATCTATCAGAGAAGGAAAATGTAAATGTTTTCCACTACAATACATGATAGAAAAGTAGTAAGACCACAACCTATTAGAGACTAAGATGCTGAAAATTTTGTTAACTTGGCTGGGCCAGTATTCTCAGTGACAATCGAGATATAGTACATAATCCCCCATGATGAGATCTAAAATAATGTACCATATGTACTTGAGTATATATATGTCTATATACATACATGTATATAAATATAAAATAAGTCTATATGCTTATATATGTATATAAGTATATAAACTGACCTGAATCTCAGCTGAGGCACTTAATTTTACCACAAAACTGCATAAAATGTGAAAAGCTCGGCTTATACACAAGTATCTATGGTAACTGCTTCCATAATGCGATCAGAAGTGTGGCCTGCTTCCAATATCATTAGGCACTGTGAAAAAGCTTCCTTTGTTCTTTGCTGAGTCTGCATCTTGCCTATCATCTGACTTTTGGTTCTTTGGGCTTATTCAAAGATCTTCTCTATAGCCTGCTGATCTCGGAGTTGCCAGTAGCATATTATTTGACCTGCCAACCTTGGGTTAATTCACCTCTGCAGTCAGGAGTCTGCTAGCTGATGGGCCAAACTTGAGTTCATCAGCCCGTGGAGCTTTGTGAGCCAAGAGATGCTTCCAGCCTGTCATCTGACCCATGGACTTGGAATTTGCCCACCTCTGCAACTGCGTGAGCCACTTCCTTAATATAATCTCTCTCTGTGTGTATATGTACTGATTTGCTTCTTTAGACAACACGATCTAAGACAAAAATTTCTAAAACCCAGGAAAACAATAGTTTTATTTTCTAAAGTAGCCTGATTAGAAGAATTATCCGAATCCTTTAAACACAGATCTCCAGGGTCTCCAATTTTAAGCCTACTGAATCAGAACCTCCAAGGGAGACCTGGGAATTGGTGTTTTATGAATGTCCCAGGTGGTTAGATGATGAAGTCAATTTGGAAAACTTTGCTTATATGGATACTCAGAAAAGTAATATGTGACTTTGAAGTGCTACACACCATGAGAGAATGGGATTATTATTTAATTTTTTTCCTTTTTATATGTACATACGCTAAATATATAGATAACGATGCGTTTATACTCTCAACAATCTCCATATGTTGTTCAGTGTCATTAAATATGTGCATGCTGTTGTCCAACCATTACCATATCCATTCTCCGGTTTTTCTACCACCTTTACAGACGCTTGGTTTCCCCAAAGAATTATGTCTTCCTTGCCACCCTCCCTATTTCTAATAAATTTTGAACCCTATGCATTTTCATATTCTACATAGTTTGAGATCATACACTATTTGTCCTTTTTATCTTATTATTTTTTCTTTTGTTATGAATCTGGTGAAGGTTTGAAAAACAGACCATGGTTGCTTACAAGGATTTAAGACTACAGGCTCTACCCACACAAGTACATGTAGACTATTGCCTTTGTGGACTGCGTTGTGCCAATGGACCTTAGTGTACCCCGAGACCGTGAGCTTGAGCCCGCAGGCCTAGAAACTCAGAATTGGAATTGTTTTATAAGAACGAGTAGGTTTGGTAATGAGTCCTGACGGAACATGGATTAAGTGCTCGATCTCTAACTGAAAGGATAGTGTTTCAAGTCCACCCAGAGAGTCTATGGGAGAGAGACTTGGTGATCTTGTTTCATAAAGGTCTTAGGAAAACCCTAGTGGATAGTTCTCCTTTGTCACTGGGGGTTGCCAGAAATCCAAATCCACCTGAAAGCACCTACCAACTCCCGGCAATGAATGAGTTTGGTGGCTTTACACATGCATACCTTCTTCTTGACCTTGGGGTCTTTGATCCCTGCAAGTGGCTATCGCACCACTGGAGGAAGCAGAATTCTTAATGCTCAGGAATGATTTATTGGCAGTTGCATCATCGCTGTGACACTCATGACTCATGCTGTTTTCATTAGTACACATTTACAATTCCCGCCCCATGCTTATGGCCCCTTCACATTACGCCTACGGTTTTCTTCTTCCCAGCTTCTTTCTCTTCTAGAGCAGAATCTGTGGACTTGGACACTGGGGTGCTGAGTTCCCTTGAGATGATGGGGTTCTTTCTCCCTGACATGCCTCCATTATGTCGTTCTCCCCTTTGTTTCCTCCATTTCTCAAGCCCTATGGGAAACAAGTCTGGATGAAACACGTCACCCTTGTAAGCTTTCTTGGTTGTACAGTGAGTCTGATGGCAACCTCTGCTCCAGGCATTCTGGGATGGATTGAGTGAAGTAATAACGAGAAGGCTTCTTTGTGGACACGGAGGGTTAAGCACTTAACCACTAGCTGAAAGATTGGTTGAATTTTACCCGAAGGCACATCAGAATCCAGACCAGGCAGTGTGCTTTGGAAAGGTCATAGCCCTGCAAACCCCCTGGAGATCAGGCTGCCCCGAGACAGAATTAACTCAGTGGCAACTTACAAGAGATAGCAACATTTCTGGCTGATTATATATATATATAGGAAAGAATTAGGTCCTCTCTTTAGTTTCCTTTAGCAATTTTGATAGCGAGTCGATCTGTCATAGTGGAAAGAGACATTCTTGCCAAACAAACTTGAGTTAGGTTTCTACCGTGCACCACCTTTGAAAACTTTGAGCAAATTATTTATCCCTTGAACCTCAATTTCTTACCTAAAAGTTCTCTCAGTGTTGAGGCAAAAGAAGTGCTGTGGATAAAATGTAGCACATATTTTCTCTATGAATTTTTCAAAATGAAAAATACCCCAATATGTGGCCCCTCTTCTAAAATCAATGAGACAGGGGTTCTGGATTTGAATGTGCCGGTGCCAAGGAAACCTTGGGCAGTGGAGCAGGGATTGGCTGCCCTCTGGGCCAAGGAGAGGTTTAGATTTGGTGTTTATTAGACCCTGGCGTGTGATTGTTTCGGGAGGCTTTGGAGAACTGAGCGCCAAAAAGGCCACGGGGTGTTGTTATTTTCTTTTTATTATTCTAGTGGATTCAAGCCTCACACGTGATTGGATTTCACCCTAACTTAAAGTTTGCAAAAGTTTGTTTTTGGTAGTAACGTAGTATAAGAATTCTTCCTCCCTCCCTACTTCCTCTTCTCTTGCCCTACCTTTTTTACTCCCTCTCTCCTTGAGCTACTGTTCTCTCCTCCGAGGTATGGCCAGTCCTCTTGCTTATCTGGGTCACAGTGAAAAGTACCCCCTAGCCTGTGACTGATTTGTTTTTACTAACAAATATTAAAAATAAAAATAAGCTGATTTGGTGTTACTAACAATATATTTTATTAGTAGTAACATTATTTCTTAATTATTTATATTTCATTCTTATAATGGTAATTGTTTATTTTGTGCTTTTGCTCTAAGTGTGCTCGGCATATTATTAAATGGTAGTTTCTATAATCCTCACAAGCACAGGATAAAGCAAGTGTTATTATTGTCATTTTGAAGCATTAGTAATTTGTCATATTCTGGCCACTGCATAGATAACTTTTCATAATTTTGGTAACATAAGATATGGAAAGTCAGAAATTTTGAGACATCAGACTAAAGCATATTCATATCTAGAGAGCCTCCTACATGAAGAGACTGTAAGATGTAAGATAAAGACAGTAAGAAAACTGTAAAGAAATCTGAGTGGAATAATGATATTATTAGTAGAATAACTGAAATGAAGCTCAGTTCTTTGTAGATTCCATAAGAGTCTATGTAATTACTGTGGGTATGAGCTTCCGTATGAATAAACCCAAGTTGAACCTGATTAAGATGAACTGAGTTAATATTATAAACCTGACAGCTCTTGAGGAGAAGGTGACTCTGAGAAAGATTTTTCCTAGACAATCCAGAGTTGGTAAAATTCTATAAATTAAAAAACATTCTATAAATTACTAAAAAGTATATTGTTAACGTACTGTATTTTTTATAAAAGCACTTCACTTTTAGAAAAATTATAAAGATAGTACAGTTCCCATGGAGCCCACACCTGATTTCTTATTTAATCTCTTGCATTAAATATGGTATAATAGTTATAATTAATAAATAGATTCTAGTACATATTGTTAGCTAAAGTCCTACTTTGATTAATAAAGTCCTTTGGTGTCCTTTATTCCTATTCCTACCAGGAGAACCCATCCACTGCCTTTGAGTCCATTCCAACACATATAGACCCTATATTGGGTCTTGGAAGCTGTAAATCTTTAATTGATAGAAAATCTCATCTTCCTACCGAGCAACTAGTGGGTTTGAACTGCTAACCTTGCAATGAGCAGCCTAATGTGTAACCTACTATGCCACCAAGATTCCTTTACCACATTGTCTTTAGCAGTCATGTCTGCCTGATCTCCTTTTAGCCAGGGCAGTTCTCAGAATCTCCATTTTATGCACTGGGCTGCTAACTGCAGGGCCAGCAGTTCGAAATTACTAGCCACTGTGTGGGAGCAAGCTTGGGATTTCTATTTCAGTAAAGAGTTTTACTCTCAGAATCCCACAGGCAGTTTTAGAAATGGAAAGAACTCTATTTGACACGGTCACTATGAGCTGTCGTTGACTCTGCAAACACTGAGTTTGGTTTTGATAATTTTGTGGAATGCCTCAGCTGTGATGTGTTTGTTTTTCTATTCATGAGACCGGGGTTGTGGCTATTTAGCAATATGAGCTCTGAGGTAAGATCCCATTCTCATTTCATCCTACTGAAGGTAAATACAGTTACCACAACTTAGCAAGTTTGATCTTAACTTCAATTGCCTGAGGTAGTGCTAATCGGATTTCTCCACTACAAAGTTCGTCTTCCTCTCCTCTCCGCACTTTCCATGCTGGACTCCTTGACAGACATCACTACGCACAGTCCACACTTAAGGAGTGGGGAGTTAAGCTCCAGGCCTTGAGGACAGAGTATCTACATACGTTCTTTTGAATTGATCTCTGCTTGGTGCATCTGGCACTTCCCATTTCTCTTGTTTTTGCCGCTTTAGATGAAAATAAATGGAGGACCAGGTCGGTGATGCCCAACAGACAGTTTAGAAGTTATGTGCTAGATTTACAACACATTTCGATGGTGCATGGGAAAATAGGCTGCATTCCCTTTAGACACGGAGACTACATAAAGCTTATGGAAAATTTCAATGAAAAGATCATTTTTCCACCCATGTTTTGGTGTACCCTTGTATTATCTCAGATTTCTTTATTTCCCATGTTTCTCCATATCATATCGCTCTACTTCTAATTCTTTATTTCCCCTTCCCTCTCTGCTCTATTGTATGGTTCTATGTAGGTTTTCTGTTTTAACCTACATAGCATCTATTTTTAGCATAAGATAAAAGAAAGTATTGTTTTTTACAAATTGTGCTCCGTTTTAAAGTAGCGATTGTTTTCTTGATTTGCATTTGTCTTTATGGTTTGGTTTTATCATAGATATTATTGTACTGCTATTTTTTCATGGTTCTTTGCTAATTTGTTGGAAGAAGATTGTGTTTCAGTTAGCGATTCAGATCTGTAGTCATTGGCCTAATGCAGCCTCTAGCATCATTATTTAGACATTTTCTACTTCTTTTTAGATTAAAAGAAAAGAGATACACTTTTTACAACTTCTTTCACTAGTTGTTGTTAGGTGCCAACGTTCGGTTTTGACCCATAGTGACTTTATGTCCTGCAGAGGAAACACAGCACAATCCTGTGCCATCCTCGCAAGTGGTCCTGTGTTGGAGGCCGTTGTTGGAGCCATGGAGTCAATCCATCTCCTGGAGGACCTTCCTCTTTTTCACTTCCCTTCTACTTTCCCAAGCCTCATGTTCTTCTCCAGAGCCTGGGCTTTCCTATGTGCAAGATGAAGTCTCGCCATCCTTACCTCTTAAGGAGCACTCTGAGTGCACTTCTTCCGAGCAGTCTGGGCCACTTTCAGTATTTGCCTCCAGCGCCACAAGTCAGATGCCTTGATTCTTTTTGGTCTTCTTTATTCAGTGTCCAACTTTCACAGGCATAGAAGGCAATTTAAAACAATTAAAGTAGCATCCTTGTTTTTCAGTTCTCTGAAGAGGTCTTGGTAGCAGATTTACCTAATGCAACTCATCCTTTGATCTCTTGACCACTGCTTCCATGAATAGTAATTATGGATCCAAGCAAGACAAAATCCTCGAAAACTTCAACCTTTTCTCCATTTATCATGTTACCTATTGATCTGGTTGTGAGGATTTCGGTCTTCTTGACATTGAGTTAGTTGTAATCCACATTGAAGACTACAATCCTTGATTTTCTTCAACAAGTGCTTCAAGCCCTCTTCACTTTCAGCCTTCCTCCAATCCTGATGCCACGTTCTTCTTCACATGAGTTGCTCAGTATGCAGATTGAATAAATATGGTTAAGAGGATACAACCAAATTCCACACTTTTCCTTATGTTCAACAAAATAATATCCTCTTGTTCCTTTTGTACAAATGTCTCTTGATTCAGGTACAAGTTCTGCAGGAGCACAATGAACTGTTCTGGAATTCCCATTTTTCAGGTAATATATTAAATATATATTTTCCAGATCAATAAATATTCTTTGAAAATATGGCTTTGTTATCTGTGATATAGCCTTATCATATATCTATATCAATTTTGAGGAATGATTGATCTTAGAATCATGTCTTATTATTTCAACTTACAGTTATTTGATTATTAAATGCAGGCAATCTTGTCATATAATTGTATATCACAATTTTGCTTAGTTACCTTTTTATTAATTAGATCACTGAACAGCACAGAGGATTTGGTGCTTGACTACTCGCGGAAAGGTTGAGAGTTGTGTCATGGAAGACAGTATGCTTCTAGAAACCTTGAAAACTCATTGGAGCTAGTCTACCCTTCACACACTAGGATTACAGTGTTGTTATTTTTTAAGAATATTGATGATGATTTATTATCAAGTTACTTATTGTATATTTTTACACAGATTTATTTTTGAACCTTTTCAAACCTGAAGTTGAAATAATGGCATTTTTAATACCTCTGCTTTTTACCTAGTTGGATCAATCATTAAAATTCTGATCCTTTGTCCTCATGAGTAATTACATACTCTTCCTCTCTATCCACCCATGTGTTTATTTTGTTGAACCTTAATTCCATAATGTGCCCACTCAAGACAGCTACATTCTCCTATATAATCACAGTGCTATTATCACTTTCCAGACAATTAACATTACTTGTCATTATCTAAATTCCTAGACATAAACAGCCATGAAGGACTAAGGAAACTATGAGCTGGAGCCAGCGTGATAGTACCTAATAATAGTAGTGGCGAAAGTTATCTATGTGTATTATTGCATGTTCTTAGTGCCAGTCACGGTGTGTCACCATCGGGTTTCTGACTGGGAGAGAGTGCTTACAACACACATCAGCTAAATAAATAATGAAAAATCACTTTAGAACATGTTTTTTAACCCATTGAGCTGTGCATAGAACTGCTGGTATACTGCATGCATAGTGTAATTCAGAAATGAAACTAAACTGCCACCTACGCGTCCAGGTTATAGGCACCTATAAGAGAATGGGTCTGGGGTAGGAGGAAAGATCAGATATCTCAGCCAAATACCAAGCCAATATCCTATTTAGCATCTCGAATGCAGAACCTTACTCAGGTGGACTTCTGCATAGCAGTAAGATGCCACACCAACTGGTTGTAGCTGGGCATAGACAGTGAAGGACTGGGCTCAGTGTTATTCTGGGTACGACTTATATCATCTTTAACGCTCAAAAATCTCAGAGAGGTATTGCCACTGAATTGATTTTGACTGATGGTAACCCCACAGGACAAGGTAGAACTGCCCTTGTGGGTTTCCAAGACTATATAGCCCTTTATAGAAGTAGATAGCATTGTCTTTCTTCCTCAGAGCAGCTGATGGTTTCAAACTGCTGACCTTGAGGCTAGCAGGCCAGCATTAACCACAATGTCACCCTGGCTCTGATCTGTAACACTGAGAATCCGTTAAAATATGGATTAATATATTTCAGTCTCTGGATATTCACACGAGTTACTATTACCATCTTGAAGAAAATTAAATAAGAGGAAGGGGGAAGGGGTAGAGTCAGTTGAGTTTTGGCCAGTGTGTCTGTGAGGAGAGAGCATAGGGCAGCTAGAGGTCTCATCTTCCCTAGTGCCTGAGCCAGTGTCATGTATTCTGATGTTCTGAATCTGATGATGTGGATCTCGTCCATGTCTCCTTCTCTCTGCTCCACCTCCTCATTCCCTTTTATTTGCATTTTCAAGATAAGACTTGAACCTATTAAATGGAAATAAAATTGATTGAATTTAGGTCCTCTGAGGTAATATTAAATCAACTTGATGAAGGTAGGTGTTTTTTGGTGGGGGTATGGTTAGAGGGTACAATTTTGGGGCCGAACTTTGGTTGCAATTTATAAATGTCAAAAAAAATGTAAATATCTTGAAAAGGATTCCCTAGTATAAAGTGGGAGGGGTAGGGCTGAGGGAATCGGTTATTTGGGGTTTGCATTGTCGCACAGTTGTGCTGTGGCGTGAGTTCTCGGAAGAGAGGCTTCAAACAGCGGTTCGAGGCCCTAGGAAGAAAGATGCAGTGATCTTCTCTCATCAGTGCTTTCCTGGTTTTGTTTCCCCGCATATTTGCTACTGCTGAGAAATGACCTGTAAATACTAGATTTCTTTTATCTTCATTTTTGGGAAAGAGGTTTGCTGTCTCTCTGTAGAAGAAATGTGACCCATATCTGATAAATAAGAGGAGTAATTGGAAACTCAAAGTAATAGTAGCTTAACTATGTGTGTGCATTCTCTCCTGCTAATAAATCTATATTAAATCAAAAATCTATATGAGCTAAATACCAAACACCTACTGCCATTGACTTGAATCCAATATATAGTCACCCTATAGGTCAGAGTAGAACTGCACTTTAGGGTTTTTTATGTATAACTTTTTATAGGAGCCGTCTCATCTTTCTCCCTCTGAGAAGCTGGTGGGTTTGAATTGCCAACTTTGTGATTGGCAGCCCTGTGCTTAACCCAGTGACCACAAGATATCTTTGTGAGATACGTTTATCTCACAAAGATAAATATCACACAGATATATCTCTCATCCTCTGGATAGCATCTGGGACACGCACTGGCTCTTTTGGTATTTTTGCTTCACCATCTTTGGTCTTGACATCAAAATCCAAGATGTCAGCTGGAGTCCCAGTGATCAAATCTACATTCCATGTAGCAAAGATATGTCAGGAGGCTATAAAAAGGAAATGATTATACATTTGAGCCAGCCATCTTTAAACAACCTTTCCCACAAAATTTGCATAATAATCAATTTCATTGGTCAACCCTTAGCTTTATAGTCATGCTTAGAATGATGTCTTTGTGTTATATTGCTACTTCAATAAAAATGCTACATCTTATATGTTGCTCAGTTAAGTAAAAATGTAGGTTAGGGTATGGGGAAGAATTGATATTGAGCAGGAAAAAGGGAAATCACAAAAATCGTAATTCCGTTATGAGTTATGTTAATCAATCACCCTCATACTAATTTATGCTCAGTATATAGTCATGACAGGGAGGAGGATGAGGATGGTGAAGGTCATGGAGGAAGGTGGTATATTGTTTATTCTTTGAAGCAACTATAACTCATAATTTTCTTCATTCATTTGTTTACACATTTATTCTTGGGCTATATGCCTTTATTTACATGGCACCTGTGAATTATCTTTGCAAAAAATGAAACACTGTGAATAACCTCTTCCATTTTCTGATATACAGTGGTATATAAGCAGTGTTGTTGTTAGGTGCCATCGAGTGGCTCACAACCCATAGTCACCTTAGTGCACACAGAATGAAGCATTGCCTGGTCATTCTGTGCCATCCTCACAATTGTTTCTTTGCCTGAGCCCATTACTGCAAGCACTGTGAGGTAGTTAGTTTATTGTGCCAACCTGACCGATAAACACATGCGGGGTAAATTGAAGGGCAGAGGGATAAATGGCTCCGTGAGCCTTGCCTTTCTAGTTCTCAGGTCTCTTCTTGCTTTCTGGTGGTCGGACCAGGGTGCCACTGCCTTAGCCAATTCCCTGCTTCAGCTGGCAAGGCTCACTTCCTGCAAGACATCCCCAAGGAGAAGCCACATGAACCTACCCCGGTGCAGCCCTGGGTGCTGGAGCACCGTGTGGAGACCCCTGACAGCACTGAGATGCTTATACATTCACTGACTCGGCTTTCCTCCTGCAGTCGGCATCATTGCATCTGTTTTGTGAGATGGAGGAGGACTTTGTGGATTGGTGTTGAACATATGGGTTAATGGATTAATGTTAGATTTGTGGGGTTGGGCAGCACTGGGTTGGGGTGTTTTCTTAATGTGCATTTACCCTGTATATAAAACTCTCTCTTATACATGAGTTTCTGTGGATTTGTTTCTCTAAAGTACCCAGACTAACACACACCGTGTCAATCCATCTTGTTGAGGGCCTTCCTCTTTCTCACTTTCCCTCCACTTTGCCAAGCATGATGTCCTTCTCCAGGGACCGATCTCTCTTGATAACATGTCCAAAGTATGGAAGGTGAAGTCTTGCCTTCAAGGAGCATTCTGGCCATTCTTCTTCCCAGACAGATTTGATTGTCCTTTTAACAGTCAATGGTATTTTCAATATTTACTTCTATGTATCTTTGCTATAGTGCTTATATTTTTATTTACTTTTTAATTACTAGGTAAATACAAATGCCATCCATCACACAGCCTGTGGGTGGGGGTGAAGAGGTAGGCTACTAGAAACGAAATGACCAGTTTGAGAACCATTCTCTTTCCAGTAGATGTGATCTGAGTTCATTGAGCCAATGAATCTGCAAGTGTTACCAAGGGTCTCTACGCTATTTGGGATGGCTAGGAAAGAGTAGGTGCTGGGGAAATCTCAGACAGGTCCATGTTCAGAGGTGGAAAATACAGGGAAGGCTACAGAGGATAGAATATGCTGGGCCCTGATGGGGCCAGAAGAAGCAAGAAGGTATTTGCTCCCTGGGTTCTCCTTGATGTCTATTGAATTACAGGGCAGGTTTTAAGTAACTCTTAGTCTAGCCGCCTACACTACTCGATACTATCATGTCACCTCTTTACCTGCAACTTTGTGACACACTCTATGGTGGTTCCCTTTTTCCACCAGTTAGGCAGTCGGGGTGGGAAAGGTGATGAATCCTCACCTTCATCCTTCTGGTGGGGTTGGTACAAATCTTTGGCCACAGATGATTGTGATGTGCACTGTGTATTTATGAATCCACTCCATTTCTACCAATCCTACCCACCCCCCAAGTCTCTGCTGAGTATAATATCTGGACATAAATTTTGTATGCCTTGCTTTATGATAGCCAGTGTGGCTGTAATTTTTCACTCAAGCAGCCTTTGTTCTACTTAACAATTTTCTTTGAGACCTTGACTCATGTTTTAGAATTTAATCTCTCTCTTTCTTTCCCCTTCCTATGGTAAAGTGGAAGGGTCCCTGAATTTGAGTCCTCAATTACCAATAGATATGATGGTGTATTTTCAATTGTTCCACTTTGGAAATAGTAAACATGCTACTCTAAGTTAGAGTATCACTGGAAGGTCATAAAAGTGAATGGCAGCAGGGTCTGACTCTGCTATCCCAGCTTATGGGTAGGAGAGGGCATGTTCACCTCCTGCATTTGTTAGGGGTTATTTCCCTGACTTGGGAAGACCTCCAAGAGGATGGACAGTCTTCTTATTCTTCGTGGATTCTTAATTTCCTGTCCATGACCTTTTTTGGGTGAAAATTTTCAGGTGGGACTTTTGAATATGTTGTGCCTGTGTAATATTCAATGTTATTTTTAAACAACATCAACAACAACCCCCAAGCATACCCATGGTGTTGATTCAGATTGATGCCTTCTCCAGAGTTTTCTTAGCTATAGTCTTTTTGAAGTGGATCTCCAGACTCTTCTTCTGTGATGCTGCTGGATAGATTTAATCCATCAACCTTTGGGTTAGTAGCCCAGTGATTAATTCTTTGCAAAACTCCACACTCCCACCCTGGAGACCTTGGCCAGCCTCTAAGGTTCAGTTATCCAGTCTTGGAACGTATGCTCCTATGAGAGCTGTGCTGGTTTGGTGATGCTTAGGACTCACATCTAGAGAAGCAAGAAGTACTCTGGCTTGATGCTTGAAAGGCCTGCATGTGGTCCAGCCAGGTAATCCTGTGTAGTCAGCATGTCCATCTGTGAAATGAAGTAGTACCAGAAAGTGCTCTCAGGCCCTCCTTGACCTAAAGTTCTAAGAGTTGGGGGCGGGGGGCACATAGTGGTGTTCCACAAAAGCTCTTGGTGAATGCTCTCTGCAAACTCATTCTTTTGACAAAAGGCTTGTTAATGTGCAGCCTTAGAATCCAGTCCTTGGGAAAGTAATTCGATATTAAAGCACTTTCCTTTTCTTCTTTACCTTTTCCTTTTTCTCCCATTTTCTTTATTTATTTCTTCAGTCAGTTTTCATTTTTATTTCTTTCACTCTCCCAATTCTTGTTGCTGGTCTTTGAAGAGAATTCTTAAATGTCATTAAAAAATTGCAGTCAGGGAGCCCTTTGTTCCCAACTCATTTAGAAGATTGCTTTTCCTTTTATCAAATACAGAAAAAAGTTGTCAACCTGTGTCGTTGAAATGTGCCAAAACCTGCATTCGCCAATAAAAAGTGTCAGCTCTCATTACTGCCCAGATATTATTCTTTTCAAAAGCGGAGAACCTCCCCCCAGGCTTTTGAAACAATCTTCAACTCATTCGCTTTCCTGGTTTTCTGACTTTTTGAACCTCTGGGTTGACTCAGTGGCCATAGTCTTGGTGTTGCATTGCGTCTATATAGGGTGGCAGCCTGTCTTTTAAAATTTAATGGATTCCAAATGCCATTCAAACCTACTTCCTCCTCAAACCCTCCTCCTGCTCCTCTTTCTCTTCCTCCTCTTCTTCCCCCTCCTCCTCCTCCCCTCTGCCTCTCCCTCTTCCTCCTCCTCCTAATACCTGCCCCCCAACTCTCACGCTGCACCTCTTTCCCTCTCCAATCCTGCCTGGAGTCTTATATTCTGTATAAATATTGAGCTGGAGATAGTTTCTAAAGAGGTGTTTGGACTTTTAATTAACACTGACAGCCCGTCTGCTTAGTGTTTTGCTGTGATGTCTCCATGGAAAAGTCAGGCAGGTCAGCGTGGAGTGAGGAGGGAGGCTCTGGAGTGGATGTGTTCCTGGCCGCTGGCCCTAGAGACACTGAGCCCTGAGCCAACCATGAAGTCATTTTGAATTTAAGGAGTCTTGCTAATCCAAGGCAATGTGTCTTAATTTGACAAAGTAAAGGCCGCCCGATAAGCAAAGCTAACTGCAAGATCTGCGAAACTGGGTGTGCTGGTGAGTTTAGATGGTGCTAAAGAAACGTGATGATGTGGACGAGTGGACTTCATGTCTCTGATTTACTCCTTTCTGGTCCCATCCCCCATTCTAGCTCTCTTTCTCGCTCTCTCTCTCTCTTTCTTCCCTCTTTCTCTCCTCACTCACTTACTTACTTTGGCCCAATTCAGCTCTGCAGTCTGGCCTCTGCAGTGGCTTGATGTGAAATTTGAGAAACATATGTAGTTTTCTATTTCAGGAAAATGATCTCAGGGATTGAATGTGTTTTTTGTTGGCTGTTAAGCTCTGATCTTGCCCAGTGTGGTTTTGATGATGGGAAAGAAGCTTCGAAGTGCTTTTTTATCAGAATTTCAGGTAATAAAACTTAAGGTTGGGTTTCTTTATTTCACCTCCCCATCCCCGTTCCCTCCCCAGCCCACAGCACAATGTTATCTATTCTGTCAGAAGTGGGAAGAAGTGCACATTGTTCATATTAGAATAAATTCATTGCTGCTTGCATACATACACACAAAAAATGACCACTGTCTGCCCATCACAAAAGCTATTTGAAATGTAGTTTGGTAGAGAAGTAAGAGTCTGCATGCGGTTTCCCATTGGGGGGAAATCTGCCTTTGTTTTGCCTTTGGAAAGGTCAGTGTTCTTTTTTATGTAGAGGTGAGTGCCAAAATGTGCCCAGTGCTCTGTCAACCAAACTTTGTTAATCCAGCTATGCAAAGGACACCTAGACCAGCATTGCCTCGACCTACCCAGGGAAGGCAGGCAAGAATGAGGCTGGGATAGGGACCAACGGAGAGTTGGAAAGGGGTAGGTGCATTCACGGTATTTTCACTTAAGTCTGAGATCCGTGAGTTGTGGGTCTACTGCTTTTGGAGATCTATAGCTGAATAAGACGTTGCCCCACCCACCGAGGAGCATCTTGACTACTGATAGATATCTAGTTGTTATTGCCATCAAATTGACACTGACTCATCACAACCTTATAGATGACAAAACAGAACATGGCCCGGTTCTGTGACACCGTCACTATTTTTGGTATGCTAGAGTTCATTCTTGAAATTACTGTCAGTTGACCTCACTAATGGTTTCTCTCATTTTTGCTGACCTTCTGCTTTTAGAATGATATCACTTTCCCAGGGACTGGTCTTTCCTGGTGTGTCCAGAGTGAGCGAGCCAGTCTTACCATTCTTGGTTCTAAGGAGCATTCTTACTGTCTTTGTTTTCTGACTGATTTCTTTGTCCTCCTGGTATCCTATGGCTTATTCAGTATCCTTTGCCGGTGCCACAATGTGAATGCATCAGCTCATCTTCTGTTGTCCAGCCTTGCCTCCACTTCCATGGTATCCCTGTGGGTTAAGGGCTGGGCTGCCAACCACAAGTCTGGCACTTAGAGCCTACCAGCCACAACATGAAAGAAAGATGGGGCCTGTTTGCTCCTATAAAGATTTGTAGCTGTGAAAATGCTCCCATACAGTGTCACTGTGAGCTGTAATCAATTCACTGGCAGTGGGTTTGGTTTTTATTTTCTCTTAGATATGAGCTGTATGAAAAAACTAACTAGACATAATTTATCTTTGTATCCAAGGAATACTTGCTGAGTTAATAAGTAATTAATGCGATCTGGTGGAGGTCTCCATGTGCTCTGCTGGGAGTACAGAGAAGAGGTTCTGACCTGGACTTGAAGTAAGGAAAATGGGAGAAAGAAGAAGAAAACCCAGGGAGAGGTTATCTAGAAGAAGAGGGTTCACATCTTTAGGTATTGTGCATGTTACTGTTCGACCCTTCTTGCTGTTAGGTATGCAAGTCAGTTTGAGCTCATAATGACCCTATGTAGAACAGAATGAAGGAAATATTGTTCAGTCCTGTGACATCGCTGCAATTTCATCATTATAGCCATGGTGTCTCTATCTCCTTGATGGGCTTCTTCTGTTTGCTGACCCTCTGCTTTACCAGACGTGATGTCTTCTCCAAGGGCAGGCTCTTTGTGAGGACAGGTCCAAAGCACATGGCACAGAGTCTCCCCTCCTCACTTCCAAGGAGTATTCAGGCCGTACTTTTTCCAAGATGGATTTGTGTTCTTTTAGCAGTTCATGGTATTTCCAGAACACTATAATTCACTTGTTTACTTGTATGTGAGGTCAATGAAAATAATTTGACATGGGCCAGTCACACCTTAGTTCTCAAAGTGATATCTTTGCTCTTTGATACCATAAAGAAGTTTTGCACAACAAATTTGCCCAATGTAATATGTTCTTTCATATCTTACTGCTGCTTCTGTGATCATTGTTTGTTTTTTTTTAATCCAAGTAAAATGAAACCCTGTAAACTTCGGTCTTTTCTGCATCTATCATAACATGTCTATTGTTTTAGGTTGTGAGGACTTTGGCTTTCTTGACATTGAGTTGTGATCCACACTGAAGGCTACTCCCATCCTTGATCTTCATTAGTCATTGCTTCAAGGCTTTTTGACATTCACCAAATACGTTTGTGTCATTTACATATTTCAAGTAGTTAAAGCACCTTCCTTTAAAGCTTATAGTACATTGTTCTTCTTATAGTACAGCTTCTTTGATAACTTGCTCAACCAGCATACCTATTGAATCGCTATGGTGTGAGTAAACATCCCTGACACACACCTTTCTTGGTTATTCTAAACCATGTAGTAACTCCTTATTTCTTGGAACAACTGCTTTTGTTCATGCATAGTTTCTATTTGTGCACAATGAAATGTTCTAGAATTCCTAGTCTTCTCCATGTTATCCTTAGTTTGTTATGATCCACATTGTGGAATGATTTTGCCTACTCAATGAAACACACAGGTAAACATCTTTCTGATATTCTCTGCTTTCAGCTAAGACCCAGAGGACGTCAGCAATGTCCCTCATTCTACTTCCTCTTCTGAGTTCATTTTGAGTTTCTGCCTGATCCACCTTGATGAATTGCTATAATTGTTTTTGAATTATCTTTGGCAAAAATTTACCTTCCTATTATTTGATCCTTATAGCTTGCCATTGTTGTAAAGGAGGAAACGGACAGTCACAGAGTTTCAGGGACATGGCCAAGACCAAAGAGCTACTAAGGAATAGAGATTGGTTCTGAAGTGAGGTTTTTATGCTTCAAAACTGTGCTTTTGGTGTGGTCTGTTTTTCTAGCAGGAGCTTAAAGAGAAAAAGCCTAGTACAACTCTCAAACTGTGCTTATGTCACCTCATTTTTGTCATAAAGGTAGACTGACAAGCTCACTTGGACCCCTTGAGCTGATTTTTGTTAAAATACTGTATATACTTGAGTATAAGCCTACCCGAATATCTGCTGGAGCATGTAATTTTACCACAAAAACTGCATAAAAAACGTGCTGAAAAACCCGGCTTGTACATGAGTATATATGGTAGTTATAAATTTAAGATGTTTTATGGAGTGATGAAAGTATACTTCTTGCATACCAGTAACAAATAAAAATCACAGCCAATAGCTATGAAGCCAATAGAGCCAATCTTAAGCTTCAGGTCCACTTATTGCGCAGGATCTTATGAGTACTAGTAACTGTTAGAAGTTGTGGAATGCTCCAGTTGCAATCAACCAGAATGCATTTTCACATGAGCATTTTTTTTTAATGCAACAAATCCAAAAGATGTACAGTCAGGCTCAATTTGTGCAGTTCACAGGCATATGTAGAAACAAACAGCAGGATGGGCTCAGGGCACCACGTGCGAGCGGTTAACCCAGGACCAGGCTGGACTTGCTGCTGGGCGGGTTTCTCCTGGGCGGCACGGGCGCCAGAACATAAGCATTTTTAATCTCAAGAAAACGTGTCCTACATTTCCAAAGCTCCAATTATTTGCTGTAATTTATTTTCTTATTCTAAACAAATATTTATTGTTGTATCTAATTTTGTACTCCTTCAAAAGAGTGCCTTACCTTTCAGCTTTTCTCACTGCCATTGAGTTGATGCCGACTCATTACAGTGTTGCCCTCCTTTGTGGATTTCTGAGACTGTAACTGTTTATGGGAGTAGAAAGCCATGTCTTTCACACTCGGAATGGCTGCTGGTTTCAAACTGCCAGCCTTTTGGAATGAAGCTCAGCACGTAAGCCCTGAACCACCTGGGCAACTTCTGTAAGCCTTACGTCTTACAAAATCTAGGTTTGTCTTGGGTAGTTGTGGGAAGAGCCTCTTTGTGGACGAAGGGATATGGACTCAAGAATGAGTGGTTAAGTTTGGGCTTGATGGTGAAATACTAGCACTCACACTTACAGGGCAACCTTGAGCAAGTTGCTTTCCTGTCCTGCGCTCTGTTGCCCTCATTTGTACTTTATAGTACTATTATGGGGATGGAAAGAATTAATGTGAAAACTTTCATAGTAGAACATGCCAAGGACATAATTAACATCAGCTATTGGCTGTGAGTTTTATTTGTTGCCGGTATGTAAGACCCAGGCTATTGTTGGTAGCCGCCATTGCGCCAGCCCTGGCTCCGGACAACCTCATGCACACAGAACACAATGTCTGGTCCTGTGCCATCCTCGGGATCACTCGGGGATCCAACAATGCTTCTTTCATCATATAGGATTTTCACTGCCTGATTGTGGATAGTAATTGGCTTAACCTTTCTTCCTAGTTATTCTTCAAAGAAGCCTAATCCGCATCACAGCATCATGCAGCCCCTACTGACAGATGAGTGAGGGCTAGCTGTGTATGAGCTGCGCTGGCTGGACCTTGACCCAGGTTTCTGCACCGAATTGCTACTGTGTCCAGGTTGATACAGCATAATGCTCGTATCTGCATCCATTCTCCTTCTTGGGGGAGTAATGCAAGAAAATCCTTAGACTTACATGAAAAACCTGCAAGTGAAGCGTTAAGACTTGAATTAAAAGCCCATATATTGTCACATTATGTTTTTGCTACCTTAAACTCTTTGGCCATTCTCCAAACGACTTCAAATAATTTTCATTATTCATAAAAAGGGTGATGATTTTCACAGAACTGACGTTTCTTGGCCACCCGGCAGCACACACTGACATTCCAGCTACACGAGGCCTCCCCAGGCTCTGCGCAAGACAGGTAGGCCTCTTGATTGTTTTGCCTTGGCGCAGGCTATTCCCTCTCTTCAGAATCTCATTGCCTGCCCTCCTTTCTGCTTGGTGAGCTGTTATTCGTTTGTGTTAGACAGGGTTCTCTAGAGAGACCAAACAGTTTGCTAGTAATTATATATAAATATATTTATAAAGATAGATATATAATATAAGAAATGAACCATTAAATTATATACAGATAGAAAATACAAGAAATTAACAGTTAAATTATAAAGCACTGAGACACTAGCAGTCCTTTAAGGCTTGAGAGCCTCCAGTTGCCAGTCCCCTTCTGTAGAGAGAGCTGGGCTATATATATCCAGGCAGCAAACAGCAAGGCAGGTCCCCAACTGTCATCAACTGTCGGTCTCCAGCTCCAGAGACGAACATTCCAATCGTGTGGGCTTAAAGGGACCTCAACTTACAGCGACACAGTCCACAGGCTAGGCATCCCACAGGTAGTGTTCCCCTTTAAACTGAGGCACAGAACAACCAAGGTGAGGCTCACGGAGCCATTTATCCCTCTTCCCTTCAGTTAATCCTACTTGTGTTTATCGGCCAGGCTGGCATAATAAACTATCGCATCGTTCTGCATAGACCACCTTAAACACTGCGATTTGTGAAGTCCTTTAGACTCCCTCAGGCACCTAGGCACTCCCTCCTCATCATTTGTATGGTTCTTCTAGCGCCTTCCTCCTTGTACAGTAATTATTTCCTGGCAAATATTTTCTTCTATTGGCCTAGGGACTCTTGGAATGAAGAAACTGGAGTTTATTTACCTTTGTAGGCCCTGTTGCATAGTATATGACACATATTAGGTGTTGTAACGTTTTGGGCGATTGGCTAGAAAAGAGCTATTATTATCCAATAGTTATGTTTGAACACCTTAAAAGTATATTCCAGAAAAGCTCCTTGGTACGATGATACAGAATCATTCTTTTTTCCATTGCTTTACTTTCTAATTTAAGAGATGTTTTAATGCCTGATTGATCCCCATTTGAAATGACTTTGCATCATTTTCCCCCTGTGGCCTTGCTTTCAGTCCATTGACCAAAATAATGCTTAAATAGTGTCCCTTTTTGCTAGACTCTAACTTGTTAAATTCAGGGACTTTGTATGTTTGGTCCATAGTGGTTGTATCCCCAAGTTCAAATATAGGGATTGGTGCGTGACAATGATTTTATAAGGTGAATAATATTTTTTTCTTTTTTACAAAAGTTTATTCTTAAATGTACAGCAGGCTCCAAGACAACACTTCATTCTAACTATAAGTGGCAACAAAAGTTCTAGTAGGGAATCCAGATGTCTACACAGGAACGGAATCAAGGGCCATCATTGCCTCAGCCACTAAGAACAGCTCACTTTTTTCTAGATTTCTTAATTCCACCTGTGGCCAGGGGCCCCTTCCCTGCGGCCTTCGCCTTTAGCGCCTCCAGTTTCTTTTGTTCTTCCTTCTGTTTCTGCTTGAAAGCCTTCTCTTCCTCGTCCATCTCCTTGTTCTGCTTCTTGGGTTGTTTCAGGGGCTTCTTCTTGCCACCTTCGCAGCCCGACATGGCGCCTGCTGCCCCTTCCCCAGACCTGCCACCGAAAGCGCAGCTCAGCTCCCCGGCCCCACCTCGTCAGCCCCTGGGCGACTCAAGTTGAATAATATTATAGTGTTAATGGTAGTTTCCAGTTATGGAGTATTTAAGGCGGGGTACCACCCCCTGCAGTTTGTGGTACCGTGGAGACTTGTGATGCTGAAAACCATACCAACAGTTTTTCAAGTGTAATCAGTCAACCATGATGGATGGGCGTCAATGAAGTTTCCGGACTAAGGTAGACGAGGAAGTGGCATGGCTGAGATGTCAGCCCAGGCAGTCTGGCCGTTGAATGCATACTTTATGACAATGACGTATTGCCTCTGGGCTCAGTACATGCTTATTAACAGATTATTAAAGGAACCCAACAAAGACCTTTTTTTCTAAAGTAAAATACCATTTATTAGGATAATTGCCACCCTAAACTTATGGCTCTCAAAGTGTGATCCCTCAACCAGCAACTTCAGCATCACCTGGGAAAACAATATTAGAAATGCAAATAGTCAGTTCTCACTCTCAACCAACTCTTATGTAATCAGAAACTCTGGGGGTGGTGTCCAACAATTGGAGTTTTAAACCCTTCCAAGAGATTCTGATGCTTGCTAGACTTTGAGAATAACTGCCTTAAGCCAAATAATTTTGTAGAATTTTAATCCCGTGTTATGGGGTTTTTTTAGCCATAATTTGTTATGGATGCTTTTTAAAAAATCCATAGCATATCTGCAGTACAATGTTTTGGTATCGTCAAATACACAGGATAAACATCTTTGGTATTCTGTGGTTTCGGCCAGATTCCATCTGACATTAGCCATGAGTATCCCTGCTTCAACAGCCTGCTATTCCTAAATCCATCTGGAATCTATGGCAGTTCCTGGCTGATGTCCTGTGGCAAAAAAATTTCTAATTATCTTTAGCAAAACTTGGCTTGCATATGATATCCATGATATTGCTCCATAATTTTCACATTCAGTTGGAGAGCTTTTTTTTGGAATCGGCACAAATATAAATTTCTTCCAGTCAGTATGCCAATTTCTTTTATTTGCACAGATGAGCGCACACTGCCCGGGTGGCATCCCTTTGTCGAAACGTCTCGGTTGATATTCCAGGAATTGTCAGAACTGTGCTTCTCAACACCTTGAGTGCTTGAACTTCTTTCTTCAGAAGCCCAGATTCCTCGTAGCATGAAGAAGCTCTCTGAAATGGTTGAACATTGACCTTGCACGGTGATTGTGTATTCTTTCCTTCTTAGTTTGAAGCTTTCTTTGTCGCTTAGTGTATTTCCCATCAGATAATTAAGTATTGTAGCCCAAGGATTGAATTTTTCATAATTTCTTCAGTTTGATAGATACTGTGTTCTCTTAGTTTTCTAACTCCAGATTTTGCATATTTCATTACATTGTTTATTCTTCTGAAACCACCCTTTGAAATACTTTCTTCAGCTCTGTTACATAATTCCTCCTTTTACTTTAGTTACTTTACTTTCCGGAGTAAGTTTCAGAGTCTTTTCTGACATCCATTTTTATCCTTTCCTGCTGACCTTTTGCTATTTTCATGCATGATATCTTTGATTTCATTCCACAGCTCATCTAGTCTTTGGTTATTCGTGTTCGATGTGTCAAATCTGTTTTTGAGATGGTCTTTAAATCCGGGTTAAATATTCTGAAGATATGGGACGTGTAGACTTGTTTAGTGTTTTATCACCTTCAACATATGAGCTTTTAATTGTCAATTCTGTAGACAGCCTTTTCTGACTGATGATACTGAGCTCCCTCATTGTCTCTTTTCACAGACGTAGACAATTTGATTCCAGTGTAGTCTAACTGGCAAGGTATGGTCATGAGTTTTTAAATAGTTTCATTGACATATAATTCACATGTAATAAAATTCAGAAGTTCATTACCACAATCAATTTTTGAACATTTTCCTCCTTCTTTTATTCATTGTTATTGAGACCTCATTTCTTTCCAACCTCTCCTGGTATCCCTTAGGAAAATATTAATCCAGTTTCTCTCTTTTAATAGTTACTCTTCTTGATTTAATATACAGAAAAATATGCAAAGCAAAAACAACAATAACAAAATAAAACAGAAAAGCCTAAATTGAACAGAAATCAGAGAACAAAAGTGAGAACAAATTTAAAATGAGTCAAAAGGGAGATGAAATGATACGGTGTTAAATTATAATCTAACGGTGTCTACAATGATCCAGTTTCCAATGCACTCCGTGTGGTAGAAAGGATATTAACAGCCCTTGTCTGTGGTAAGAAGGAATTCCTCAGAGGCGCATTCCACCTGTGGATCCTGAAATGGATTCGGGGCATCTACTATCATCCATAGCCTCCTGCAGACCAAGTACTCATAGTTTAAACTTTAATAACACTTATCCAGTCTTAAGCTTTATTTTTTATAATTTTAGAATGTTATATAGCCTGATGTGTGTCTTCCTTGTTGACGTAACTGGCACCTGTTAGATGGCTGCTTATTTTAGGACAAGCCTTTAGTACGCAGACGGTATTCTTTCCATAACCAGGCACTGTCTGATTCCTGCACCTCACTTTGTGTATAGGCACCATTTATGTTGTTCAAGAGGTGTTTGCAATGAATAGCTCTTGGTCTGATAAAATTCTAGCCTATGACATCCAGTAGAGCTTCTATCAGCAAGGCCTGATTTTCCCAGCTACGATTTCCATCCTTCTTTTTTGCCAACTTTTGCATTCCAGTCTCCAGCAATTGTTGATGTTTTGGTCTTCCTTGTAAGGATTTGGATTTTCTCTTGTCACTGACAGCATTAACTTTAGGATAAAACTTGAGGATTTTTTTTATTTGATGTCTTGTTCTTCAATAAGTCATCTCTGGAATAGTAAGCCGTATGACTGTCAAGTTCAAAATGGCCATATTTTAGCTCATGAATACTTAGCATATTGATATTTATGTGTTTCATTTTTGATGACTCCAAAATTTCCTAGTTTCATACTCTGTACATTCCGTGTTCCAGCTATTCATAAATATTTGCAGCTTTTTGTCATATGCTGTGTCTGGCCACATTACCAAATGGGAGTCCTAAAAGCTTTACTCCATGCACATCATTAAAGTACAGCACACTCATACGGCACCTACACATAGACCAGAAAGCACGGTTTACCAATCTCCTCAGTGTTTCAATATTGTTTCCTTCCAAGTTGTGCATTGCCTTGTGACTGTAATCTGAGAAGCTGTACTACATGAAGAAGAACAAGGCGAAAAGACTAACAACCTGCTCAACAGATATATAGATGATGCAACGTTGTGGATATAAGAGGGCTTGCAGTACTTACTTATGAAGGTTAAAGACCACAGACTTCCGCGTGGGGTATGCCTCAATGTAAAGAAAGCAAAAATCTTCACAACTGACCCAATAAGCAATTTTACAATAAATGGAAACATTTAAAAATTTGTCATGGGGTATTAGCTAACAACAGCTTCATAATGAAATTGCAAGAATGTATTGAGGTAGATAGGGAATATTGGCCAAGCTAGTTTTAACTGACTTGAGGGGTAGCGTGATATAGTTAATTCAGAGAGGGGTCTGAGAAATGAATTCTGGGTTTTGCAGAACAAGAAAGACTGATGTAAGCAGCCACCTAGCTGAGAAGCAGCACAGACCACATGGAAACAGTACACCAGCCTGTGTGATTATGAGGTGCCGAAGGGATCAGTTATCAGGCATCAAAGAAAAAAAATCCATACCATTGTGTGCTCACCTCCCTGATACAATCCCTGAAGACAAATTGGTACATAAGCAAATGTGGTGAAGAAAGCGGATGGTGCCCGGCTATCAAAAGACATAGCATCTGGGGTCTTAAGGGCTTGAAGGTAAACAAGCAGCCATCTACTGCTAAGCAACAAAACCAACGTGGAGGAAGCACACCAGCCTGTGTGATCATGAGGTGTCAAAGCGATGAGCTATCAGGCATCAAAGAACATGTCATTGTGAGTGTTGGGGAGTGTGAAGTGGGGACCGAAAGCCCATCTTTAGGCAACTAGACATCCCTTACAGAAGGGTCATGGGGAGGAGATGAGACAGACAGGGTGCAGTGTAGCAATGATGAAACACACAACTCTCCTCTAGTTCCCAAATGCTTCCTCCCCACCCACTATCATGATCCCAATTCTACCTTATAAATCTGGCTACACCAGACGATGCACATTGGTACAGATTGGAAGTGGAAACACAGGGAATCTAGAACGGATGATCCTTTTAGGACCAGTGGTGAGAGTGGCAATACCAGGAGGGTAGAGGGAGGGTAGGGTGGAAAGGGGGAACCAATTACAAGGATCTACATATAACCTCTTCCCTGGGGGATGGACAACAGAAAAGTGGGTATAAGGAGACATCGGACAGTGTAAGATATGACAAAATAATAATTTATAAACTACCAAGGGTTTACGAGGGAGGGGGCAGTGGGAAAGGAGAGGGAAAAATGAGGAGTTGATGCCAGGGGCTTACGTGGAGAGCAAATGGTGTGAGAATGATGAGGGTAACGAATGTAGAAATGTGCTTTATACAATTGATGCATGTGTGGATTGTGATGAGTTGTATGAGCCCCTAATAAAATGATTTAAACAAAAAAGACTGATGTATTCCAAAGTGACTGATAATGCAAGAAGAAACAGGATTTGGGGAGGTGTATTTTAAGGGAAACAGGTTCACTGCTATATGTCTTAAATCTATTTGTTTTCAGAATGTATCTAACGGTTATTTAACAATGTCAGGATTTGGACTTACATTTTTTTTGTATCAAAGGGGCCATTCCTGAAAGTCAGGACTCAGGCCTATAAAAATATTGGTGCAACTGTTAGAGGTCCATGGTATTTGACCGTCTATTAATAATGAGAAATGACTGCATTTCTCTGATATTTGAGTCTGCAATAACCTTCTTTAATTCCACTGGTGTTCCATTCTGCAGCTCCTGGGGCTGCTGGGCTAAGGGACAGGGGTTGTGTTTCTGATTTATGATGTGGAATATTGTCTGATTTGCTAAACGGAACATCAGAGCAGGTTCAGATAAGCACAGCGAAACCTCCTGAATGGTGAAGGTCACAGAAACACTCAAGTATTTGGTGGGATAGCAACAAATCTGAACAAAAATTATCCACAGAGTAGGATTTAAACTTTGAAGGGAAATGAGATAGGTAAGCACCAGTTTATAGAGGGAAGGGCAACTACTTTGAGAGAGGCTTCTTCACTGACACTTGCAGCATGCAGACCTAACACCTTCCCAGTCACCACTTGCTTCCTTTTTGCCCAAGCTTTGATGCTGGGTCCTATCAGCCTGGTGGTAACTTAACGAAACCCACTGTGGGGAGTCAATTCCAACTGAAAGCAAACCTCCAGGACAGAGTGGATGGACCTGCTCCATGGGCTTCCAGGGCTATCAATGTGTAGGGAAACAGACTGCCTCAACTTTCCCTCCCATGGCTTTGAACAGCTCATGTTTCGGCTGGTAGCCCAGTGTGCCACAGGACCCCTCAGTGTGGACGTGGCAGACAATATGCCTGCGAGACTTAAGAGGAGGCTCAGCTTACACAGGGCAGCATTTTATTTTTTAGTCTGGCCTTTGCTGTATTCACAGAGAGCGCTTTGGAATCAGCTCATCTAAGCCTCACACTTCAAAGGGAACTCATGCCTGTTTGACAAGAATCATATCCATTTTGCCAACTCTACGGCATTTAGAATAACATGGACTCAGGTCGGACCTGTCAACGATCTCTAGAATTCCACCCAGATCAAGGGCTCGATATTTTCCAGAGCACATCTGAAGGAAGGGCCCTTCTCATTTTGTTTCTCGATGACTTATTTTGGAAGAAACCAGCTGCTGCTTCTAGTCTTAATGAGATGTGACTATGGAAGAGTTGAGTCGGTGGGGCCTCAACTTACATTATGATCTTGTACCCTTTTATTGCAAGTCCCACATGGTGTTTAGATCTTCTTTCGGCAGCATTTTTCTCCAGCTGCAGTCAATTTTATCTAATTGTTGATCACGATCATTTGACTGTAAAAGCATAAAAAGAATTTTTATAAAGCATCTCCAAAGGACATCTACGTGGGTTCCGATGTGCGGCTTATTCCCTGATGTCCGTTCGGGGGTTTTCAGCTGTGGCAGTTCACGAATGGCTTCTAAGGACACTTTGATTCCCCCACCCCCACCCCCCAGAAATTTTAAAAGGTAAAGAAAAGCCGAATTTGATTCTCCCGGGAGTTAATTTTTATGGAACAATTCCTAATACAGTTTGTTCACGCCATTGAACAAGCGTAATGATAATGACCTGCATGCTTATAGTTCATATCTCATCCGAGTTCCGCGCGGTGTCCCTGGATGTCGCCTTTTCATTCCCAGATACGTTGAGGTGTGTGTCGTTTCAAAATACAGATGTGTCATACAGGTGAATGAAGTCATGACATGCTAACCGAATATACAGGAACTATAAGATCACAGTGTGTTAACAGTAAGATCCTAGTTGGGTAAACCTGTCAATCTCTACATAGCTACTAGCTATGGACATATTAATATTTCTATTCATCTATACATGGGGATAATAATAGTACTTGTTTCATAGGGTTATTGTGTGATTGATTGAAATAATGTGCACAAAATACAAACTGCCATTTACTGAGTAACTCTCATGCCAAGTGGTACATTAAGTACCGTATATACTCAAATATAAGCCAACCCCAGTATAAGCCAAGGTACCTAATTATTACCTGGGAAACCAGAAAAACTGATTGACTCGTGTATAAGCTTAGGGTAGAAAATGCAGAAACTATTGGTGAGTTTCAATAATCAAAACAAATGAAAACAAAATTACTAAAAATTGAGACATCCATGGGTTAATGTATTTAAATATTTATTTTAAATAAAAAACACAAATAAAAGGACAAGTCATTTAACATTAATAAACCAGCACAGTAAATGGAAAATAGATTCAACAAAAACAATAAGGTATCAACAATGATACCTTAATAGTACTATTCCCTGAGCTCAATCAGCAACCAAGCTAAAATGGAAAGAGTTAAAATCCTTCAAAACTGGAGTCCTCATCATCATCCATGTCCCAATGCAGAGCTCCTGGTGTGAGGTCATCATAGACGCAGTCCTCACTGAGATCGCCGTCATCACCATCACCGCTGTCATTTCATACAAAGCGCAGTCTTCACTGCCATCCATAGCATTACTAATACTACATTTCTGGAAGGCACGTCGCACCATGTCTTCTGGAATGTCTTCCCATGCATCTCGAACCCACTTTGCTATTAATTCTATGTCACGCTTCATGAGATCTCCTCCTTTTGTTATTTGGGCTTGACCAGATGACTTCCATTCATGCCACATCCTTCGCACACGGTCTTTAAAAGACTTATTCAAAGACACACGCCATAGGATGACTCTGATTGGTTAGATGTGAGTAAACAAACATTCAAAGCCCTGCAGTGTCAGTGGGGCTTTGGATGAACAGCGGAGAAACGACAGTCCCCTGTGAGATAATGGGGACTCGTCCCGTTACCTCAGGGGGCCCCAGCGAGATGTTACACCTCGCTGGGGTACCACTGACCCATGTATAAGCTAAACCCCAGTTTATCAGCATGTTTTTTGTGCTGATAAACTCAGCTTATACACGAGTATATACGGTACTTTATCTATCTACTTTATTTCTCACTGAATCCTTACTCTAACTTTCTGAGGTAGGCATGGCTGTATCAGTTCTACAGATGTGTAAGGTAAGTTTAGAGAGTTCAGGGAACTCCTCTCATTAACAGGCCAGTGGCAAACTGACTTTCTAAAATCCATGTTTTTGGTCACCTACTTGGGCTCCCAATCCACAGTCTGATCACTTGTAATAGAACTACCATAGCTCTTCATAAGGATTAGATATTGTATACAAAGTACCTGGTACTTATGTGGCTCTCTTGACGGTATACACTGTAATGTTATTATGATCTTCAGGTAGAGCTTTCTTGCAAAAGAATTGTCGTTTTTCTGCACCTCGTACCATGTGTGCATACGAAGGGACTGAAAGATCGCTCTTAAAAATGGCCCTTGTCATGTCTGAGGATTTCAGAATCATGTGCATGATCTGGTATATTACATCCCTGGGTTTCTGTGCACACACATATTTTGCATCTAGTTAGAAGTATATGGATGCTAAATTTAGGTGCTATGTAAGGGAAATCACAAATATTTAAAATCATGGACCTGAAAGTGAACATTTCTTGGCCTCAGTGTTTTGCTTTTGTTTATTCTGAAAGTTGTTAAGGAAACGGGCTCCACTCAAGCTGAGCATTGGGGAATCAAGCACATTTGGATGGGTAGGGCGGAGTCTGCTCTATACATACGCTTTTGAAACACTGACGCCAGCAACAATCCTTTAAACCAGTGTGTACAGATGTGATATATTCCGGGATGGTTTAGCCTATATTTCCTACTTAAGAAGTGAAAACACTGTACAGACTCGGGCGGCAAAGCACTCCCTGTTTCTCTCCTTTTGCATCACGTTTTCCATTTCGATGGTCAACATCCAGTTGCTTCATAAAATTCAACTACGCATTCACTCCCTAGCCCCTTACAATATAGATTCACACTCACAACCTCCCTTAACATACACTGGTATTTTCTTTTGAAATGTTTTTATTGTGAATGAGATGAAGATCTACAGAGCAGGTCATCTGTTTTACTTTCAGCAATTCCTGTATCTTTCGTTTCTATTCCCTCCATGCACTCTCACCTCCCTGTAGGCTTCCTCCCTGTGTCTCCTGTTTCCATTCTTCCTTCTCTTCTAAACCTTTGGCATTTGACCTTGGGTCAGTGCTGCCCTGCTGATAGGAAAGGATTGCTTATTCTACCACAGCTCTGAGTTTAGTTCCAGACCTGAGGGTGACCAAGGGCCATGTCTTCGGGAAGTCTCACCAGTTTCTATCTAACCACTGAGCTTGGCTTCTTTTAAGATTTTGAGTTTGGGTCTGCATTTTTCTGCCACCCTGTCCAGTACCTTCTAATGGGATCCTTTTTACAGCAGATGGCCATGGTAGCCAGGCACCATCTAGGGATTCTAGTCTCAGTGTTTAGGATACTAGTGTTTGTATGGTGCATTAGCCCATTGGACTAGTTGCTTCCATGGCTTTCCATTTTCATCACTTTTCTTTCCTTCGGCCAGGGAGAGACCAACTGTTACACCTTAGTTGGCTACTTACATGCTTCGAAGTCCCTAGTCACTCCTCAACATTGGCATTTTCTTATTGTACTTGATGTCTTGACTGTGTATCCCAGGCATTTCTTCTCACCTGAATAGCGGTTCTATATTCTCCTAGATTTATTTTAAAGCACGAATTTTTAGATTGCTTAGCAACAACAGATTGTGTCTTGGGAACCTACTAAATTTCAGCACATTTCTAATTAATTCTAATTTTAAAGATGCAGAATATACTACGCGTAGGGTTTGCGAGGTTAAGTAACTGCCCCAAGGTCATGCGGCTAGTAAATACTTTCCAGCATTTAAACTGTAAATTGGTAAAATCAGAATGTCTGATTCAATATGGAAAAAGTGACAACTGCAGAAGGAACAGTAAAGAAACAGATGAGAAGCATTTAACCGTAGTGGAGAAGGTCAGCAACATCCCAGAGAAAGGGCAGCAAGACTGGCCTTCTGATTGTTCCTCTGAGCTGCCCAGCAGCTTATATGCCCTCTGTGATAGACATTTAGTCAGGATCATTCTGATTTGTACTTGCCACCCTCCCACAGATGGTCAGCTCTCTAGGGAAAGGGGATTATTCTTCATCACTTAGTGCAGTCACTGGTATCTATACTTCTTAAACAAATAACTGAATGATGAGTGAATGAACGAGATCTACAGGCGTGCATACTGACCTTACCAACAACGATATGAATGTGGATGAAAGCTTAAAAGTGAGAAAATGTATTACGTGTTTGGGAAATGCGACCCATCCAGAGAAGTCAGAGCATGGAAGTGTAGAGTAGGGTCCTGTGATGGGTCACTTAGCCCTGAGCCCCTATACACCTCGATAAAGAGTGATAGGACTCGCTCCTTCCCGCCAACCATTCCCATCACATTATTTTCTTTATCTCTTCCCGGACAAAGAAGGCAGAGCTAGAAATGTCATGAGACTTAGAAAGCTCCGTGTTCACACTTCACCCCCGCTGCTCATCAGTTGTGAGACAGTGGGCCTGTCATCTGGCTTCACTCTCCTGCCTCTCACATTGTAGTCACTCGATAAAGATCTCTTGAATGGGCTGATTAATACCACTATACCTATGTGAAGGGAGATTTTGAGACACTGCCGTGTCAGCGATGTAGTAGAGTGCCAGATATGGATCAGTTAAAACTCGACACGACTGGGGGCTTTTCAGGCACGAGGGTCACTGACCATTAAGATATGGTGACTAATCTGTGAGGCAGAAAGCCTGCTTCACTTGAAGCACAATCAAGCTAGTGGATGGGAGTCAAAACCTCAGGAAGAAGAACTATTCAGCAAAATTAAAATAAGATCCTAGGAACCCAGGTAAGCAATAGGCTTTAGTCTCAGTGCAGTCCTGGCGTGTAAATCAGGTAACAACATGAGGACACTGAGTTGTGTAGACCTTACGTGGAAGGTAGGGCATGACCCAGGAAGCCTGGCGTCCGTGGACTACAGACACCTGGGGCTCCAGGATAAAAGCTTCACTCACTGCCATTGAGCCAATGTTGATTCTTTGCAACCCCTTGTGGGTTTCCAAGGCTGTAATTGTTTATGGGAGTAGAAAGCCCTGTCTTTCTCCCATGGAGATCATAACGCAACACGTAAACACTCTGCCACCAGGACTCCTCCAGACCATGATAAAGGTGGAAAATCAAGTCTAGACTGCCACGTGTGACTGAGTCTTAATCTACTGTTTTATCCCTGTTGCGATCTGTTAACGTCTTCATTTTCCACAAGCAAGGTAGTATCATCTGTGTATACAAGTGTCAATGAGTCTTCCTCTAGTCGGATGCTGTGCTCGTCCTCATGTACTCCAGCTTCTCAGCCGTTCCTCAGCCTGCACATTGAAAAAGCAGAGTGAAAGGATGTAGCCCTGGCACACACCTCTCCTGACCCGAAAACACAAGCTCTCCCCTTGTCCTGTTTGAATGACTGTCTCTCGAGCTATGCACAGCTCCACATGAGCACAACTAATTGTCTTAGAATTCCCATCTGTGCAGTGTTATCCATAATTTGATGTGATCCGCAGTCAAGTGCCTTTTTGTAGTTAATAAACTATAGTTAATCAACCTTCTATAATCCTCCTCTTTCACCGAGGACTGTCTGACATCCACAGTGATACCCCCATTCCATGTCCTTCTCTGAATCCAGCATACATTTCTGACAGCTTCCTGACCATGTACTGCTGCACACATTTCAAAAGTATATTTAGCATACATTTACTTATGTATGATATTAATGATATTGTTCTATGATTTCTGTATTCTCTTGGATCGCCTTCCTTTGTAAAGCCCACAGGTATGGTACCCTTCCAGTTAATTGGCTAAATATTTGGCTTCCCAATTTCTTGTCATAGACACGGAAATACTTCCAGGGTTGCATCTGTTTGTAGGAGCATCTCAGTTGATATTTTGTTAATTACTGGATACTTATTTTCCACATGGCCTCAGTGTAGCTTCAGATTCTTCCTTCAAAACCATTAGAATAGTTTATTGCCATTTACTTCACATATAATATCATTTAAGCATATTAAGAAGAGTTGTGAAATCATCACCACCATCAATTTCAGAACATTTTCTTGACATATTCATTGTTGTTAGCTCCCCATTCCTCCCCATCTTCCACTGTCATGCCTATAGGTAATTATTAATCTAGTTACTGTCGCTATAGATTTACCTACCCTGAGTTTCATATACAGAAATTCATACAAAACCCAAGCAGGAAACAAGCAAACAAACAAAAACTAGTACAATGAATAGGCATAGAAAAACCAATCAAAAAGAAAGCAGTTAATATTAAAAGAAGCAACAAAGCCCACATGGAAGAAGCACACCCGCCTGTGTGATCACGAGGTGTTGAAGGGATCAGGTGTCAGGCAACATCAGAACAAAAATCTTATCATAGTGAATGAGGCGGGGAGTGCCGAGTGGAGACCCAAAGCCCATTTGCTGGCCACTGGACATCCCCTTACAGAAGGATCTCGGGGAGGAGACGAGCCAGTCTAGGTGCGATGTAACAACGATGAAACATACACCTTTCCTATAGTTCCTAAATGCTTCTCCCCCTGCCCCCCCACTATCATGATCCCAGTTCTACCTTGCAAGTCTAGGTAGACTAGAGAATATACACCGGTACAGATAGGAACTGGAAACTCAGGGAATCCAGGGTAGATGATCCCTTCAGGACCAGTGGTGTGAGTGGTGATACTGGGAGGGTAGAGGGAGGGTGGGTTGGAAAGGGGGAACCAATTACAAGGATCTACATGTGACCTCCTCCCTGGGGGATGGACAAGAGAAAAGTGGGTGAAGGGAGACATCGGACAGGGCAAGATATGACAAAATTATAATTTATAAATTATCAAGGGTTCATGAGGGAGAGGGGGGCAGGGAGGAAGGGGGGGAAATGAGGAGCTGATGCCAGGGGCTTAGGTGGAGAGCAAATGTTTTGAGAATGATGAGGGCAATGAATGTACAAATGTGCTTGACACAATTGATGTATGTATGGATGTCTGGATGTGATAAGAGTTGTATGAGCCCCTAATAAAACTATTTTTTTAAAAGGAGAAATGCCTTTAAAATGGGCCAAAGGGGATATCAAATGATATTACATTTTAACCTAACCACATCTGCCATAATCAGCTTTAGAATTCTATCTGTCTGATCGCGAAGTTATTTGCATCCTTTAACTATGGTGGAAGGGATTCACCCAAGGCTTACTCCATGTGTGTACCCTGTGAATGGATTCTACTGTCATCCATCCATCCTTCTGAAAAACTGGCTGTTAACAATTTAAGCTCTGGTACCATTCCTTTTCTCAGATTTGGATTTTCTTATGTAAAATCTTTGGATCACACAAGCTGGTATATTTTTACCATGTGGACTTAGTTAACATCTCACATAGATCACTGCTTGTTTGCATACATTGCTTTAAGACTCCAGATTCTAGATTTTATAGCCAAGCATCATCTGGTGTCTTCACCACACTTTGCTACAGCACCCATATCTTTAATGATGTCTTCATGGGACAAATACTAAGTAGGACCATGTCATGAGAACTAGTTGTTCCTAGATTGGGGTGAGAATTAGTGTGCGCTCCAAATCCATGCATTTGTACATGGTTCTTATGTACATATATCTGGTTTGCTTTAGAGATGTTATTATCATATTAATGATAGGGAAGATGATCAGTTATCACCCTTGGGAGTAAGGTATTTCTATTTATTATATCATTAATTTAGCCAATTATCTAGAATTTGGAACAATGTTGAGAAAAGGACATTATACAAGTATAGGCAAGCTTCAAAGTACAATATATTGAAATATTGACTTGCCAGATTAAACTCCTAAAGGATTGGGCACTACTTTCAATAGTACTCATTCACAAAGGCAGAACCATGCCTAGCAGCCTGATACGTGTCATAAACACGCAAGGAGGACATTAAAATCATAACTGTATGATAATCCTGGACTACCATTCATTGGGCACACTTCAAAGCAAGCGATCTTAACTAGCGTCCACATCCTACATCCTGCAATGCTTGAACACGGTACATTATTTTGGTAGAGTGTCACTGTGTATTTCTCCCATCTTCTTTTGATGCCTCCTGCATTGTTCAGTATCTTGACCATACTTTCAGGCTGGAAGGCACTCCGAAGGCAACTGGGAAGAGCTGCCTCATCCAAGTAGAGTGGACTTGATGCCATGATTGAGCGAATTTTTCAGGAACTTCCTTTGCTAACTGGGTGCAGCTGGAAATGAGAAGAAACAGTTGAAAATATCTATTAATAATCAGAATGTTAAATGCCTGAAGTGTGAATCTAGGAAAATTGGAATATATAAAAAATGAAACGGAATGCATGAAGTTTGATCATACCAGGCATTAATGAACTGAAATAGACCGGTATTGGCCATTCTCAATCGGAAATACTATGCTCTACTATGCTGAAATAATCAATTATAGAGGAGTAGCATTCCGTTCAGTATCAAAAAGAATGTTTCAAGATTTATTCTAAAGTACAACACTGTGAGTGATAGGATAATATGCATATAACTACAAGGAAAACTAGTTGGTGTTACTATTATTCAGGCTTATGTACCAACCATTAATGCCAAAGATGAAAAAATGAAAGATATTTACCAACTTCTGTAGTCTTAAATATTCAGGTATACAATCAGGATGCATTAATCATTACTGGTGATTGTAATGCTTAATTTGGAAATGAAGAATGAACACTAGTTGAAAATTCATGTAGTGACAAATATATAATTAATAATTATCATTATAATTCCTGCAAGAGAGCCCTGGTGGTGTAGTGGGATGTGCATTGAGCCACTATCCGCAAGGTAGTTCAAAACCAGGTGCTCCATGAGAGAAAGATGAGGCTTGCTACTCCATTAAAGAGCTATAGCGTGGGAACCCACAGGGACAATTGTGTCAAGTCCTACAGGGTCACTATGAGTTGCAGTCAAGTCAAAGTCAGTGAGTGACATAATTACTGCTAATAAAAGCAATTGATTTTGAAGCTATAGTCACAGTGAAACAACCTGATCACTGATCTTAAGAAAGCTAAAATAAATGTCACCCACAAGGTGTGGAGTGTGAATTAGAGGATGAACTGAGACTGAAGATAGACATTCTTGCAATATTTACAGCAATTTTAGAGGGAGAAATTAAAGTCGTTGAACTGGGGATGTATCTACAAGATACCATCAAGGTAGATTTGATTGGGGAAGGATTTGAGGAGAATGGTGAAAACCCTTTTCATACTCAAGAGTCATGCAAGATAGATGCTGATGCCCAGGACCAATGTGTATCTCTATCAAGATAATAGAACCACTGTGAGGTTATGACAGTTAAATTCATGAGCTGCCATCAAGCTTACATGATGAACATCTATGAGCACCAGGCAGAATTCTTGATATGTCCAAGCTGACTTAAATGTAACACAGATGATGAGCCGTTACATAGGGCATGACAAGTGAACAAGAGCCCTGGAGGCACAATGGTTAACAGTGACAAAGTGTTCACTGAAGGGTCAGTGGTTCGGATCCAGCTCCTGCTCCATGCGATGTGGCAGTCAGCCTCTGTCAATAGTTACAGCTTTGGAAACCCTATGAAGCAGTTATATCCTTTCCTAGAGGGTTGCTATGAGTTAGAATCAACTTGACAGCAATAGATGTGGCTTGGATGGCTAGTGAAATCGTGGAAGATTAGAATCTCCCATTTTTAAAGATGCTTGTTAAGAGATGGGATATAATTCATTTTTCAAACTGTTGAAATGTTTTTTTAGCTTCTCAAATCAAAGGCATTCCACAAGTGTTTTCTTTATTACATGACTTAAACTTTAATTAGAATTTAATTTATAAGTTCCTGTAGGCATGAGTAAGAGGAGCAGATGGGACAGCAAAAGCAGCTGAGTGAGGAGGATTAAAGATGAAAAGTCACTCATTAACGGCACACGGAATGAGCAGAAAGCTCAGTTACTCTGCTTTCGTGCTATTCTGATGATGCTTGTTTTAATTCTGAATTTTACTTTTTTCCTGGTTTGCAATGGAAAAATATCATAAATAAGATTTTTGAGGTTTTTTTTAGTTACCAGAGTAAGTTTGTACATCTAAACAAACTCAATGGACACTTTTTATTTGAATTTGCATCCTCAGTTCAGAAAAGAATCCCTTACCATTGCTAAAATATTTTTGAATGCTAACTATTATACAAAGTTGTACCAGAGGACAATTTCTTTTTGCCTCATCATATGTGAGGCACCTTAGTGGCAAACTGGCCCAGGTGCCTGGTTGCCAACAGAAATGTTGGGTGTTTGAACTCATGGGTCACTGTAGGAGAAAGAGGTGGCGGTGTGCTGCTACAAAGAACATGGTTTGGAAACTCTGTGGGGGCAGTTCTACTCTGTTCACTAGGTTTACTCTGGACAAGCTATGGTGTTTTCCATTACCTCATATGCATGTGAAAGTTGGATATTGAATAAGGACGACTGAAGAAAAAAATGATACATTTATTTTATTCTCCCCCCTCTTGGGTGCCTTTTATTATTTATTTATTTTTAATAATTTTATTTGGGGCTCTTACAGCTCTTATAACAGTCCATACATCAATTGTATCAGGCATATTTGTACATATGTTACCGTCATCATTTTCTAAACAGTTGCTTGCTATTTGTGCCCTTGGTAATAGCTCCTCTTTTTTCCCTCCTTCCCAACCTCCCACCCTCACGACCCCTTGATAAATTATTATTCTTTTCATATCTTACACCCACCCCTGTCTCTCTTCACACACGTTTCTGTTGTTTATCACTCCGGTTGGGAAAATCAATACGTTTCAATTACGGTGTTGGTGAATATTGAAAGTCTCACATTGATTGTTTCATGTACTGCCAAATAAACACTGTCTTTGGCTCTGTGGTTGGGAGAGACCAGTCCTTGGAGGAGAATGTTGTGTTTGGTAGAGAGACAGTGAAAAAGAGGAACACCCTCCAAAAGACGGATGGACACAGTGGCTGGAACAATGGATGCAGACATCAGAGCAAGAACCAGGGTGGCACAGGACCGGGCAGTGTTCCATTCTATATGGTCACCGTGAATTACAACGGTGCTTCTCAGCCTTCCTATTTCCCACACCTGAAAAATTATTAACGGTTCTAATTTTAATCTTTTTACGGATGTGATTGCTGTTTCTTTTAGGTGTCGTTAAGCCAGTTCCGACGCATAGTCAGTCTATGTCTACAGCAGAAGCAAAAACCTCTCGCTCCTCTGCTGCCCTCGCTGTTGGAATCCTTTCGGCAGCCACTGTGTCCGTCCTCTCTTTGAGGTTCTCCCCCCTTTTCTCTGACATCCCACTTACCAACATGCAGTGCTTTCTCAGAGTGGTCTCCCCTCATAACATGCCCAAGTACATGAGGCGAGGGCTCTCATTCCTGGTTTCTAAGGAGCATTCTGACCGTACTTCTTCCCAGAGAGATTCCTTTGTTCTGGAAGTCCATGAGACACTCAGTATGAGGGGCTTCAAAATGTCCATGGACACATGTCATCATCTTTTAATTCCACGTTTTTCACGGACGTTTGAATCCCCCCAGCACTTCAGCAGCAGCCCAATTCAATGACATCGCTGATTCTTGGACACTCCATAGTCATTGCCCAGCTCTGGGATGCTTACGACATGATGGAACACCGTGCCACGGACTGTGCACAGCTTAGCCCTCAAAGTGGCATCTTTGATTTTAATCATTTAAAAGATCTTTTGCTATAGATGTTATTTGAATTCTTGACTGCTCCTTCTGTTGGTGGGAATGGTGGGTCCAAGCAAAAAAAATTCCTCAACGATTTCAGCGTGTTCTGCATTGATCTTTCTGTTGCTGATGATCCAGTTGTGAGGATTTTGTCTAGTTTAAGTTGGTTTAATACAGTCTGAAAGCACTAGTCTTTGGCCATCACCAGCATTTCAATTCCTCTTCAATTTCAGGAAGTAATTTTGTTAACAAGTCTTCCCACTAGCATGATGCCATGTTCTTCTTCAGATAGTTTGGCCTCTCCGATTATTTGCTCATTAGATAGATTAAACGTGTACAGTGAAAAGATACAGCCCTGGCACACAGCCGTCCTAATTGGAAACCATGCACTGTCTGGTGTTCTATTTGAACGGTTGCTAGTGTATCCATATATCTATGGCATTAATTAAATGCAACACTTTTAGAAGGGCGATTTCCAGCCTGTTAGAACCATGTTTGTCCTTGAGTAACTACCTGAAAGACTAGAGGGAAAATAATAGACTCACATAGTGTAATAGGCTATCGCAGGCAAATACATAGAGTACTTGTAATATATGGATTATTAATACAGACATTGGGAGCCATGAGATGACATATATATATATAATATGAACTTTAGAAATAAAATAAATATAATTTATAAATAAATGTATGCATACATATAAATTTATATGTATATAAATAAAATATTATATGTAAAATAAAGTGTTCTACAAATATATGGTCGACTCATTAGGGATCCTGGTTAGTTTTTGCCAGTTAATTGAAAAGTTTGTGCTTTGAATCCACTCAGAAGTGCCTTAGAAAAATGGTTTGTATATCTATTCCAAAATATTAACCATTGAAAAACCAGTATAGCACAGTACTGTTGTGATTCAAATGGTGTCTTCATGAGGCAAAATTCACTTGATGGTAGCTGGATAATTAGGCATCATTCAAACCCTCTGATTATTCAGTAAACATGTTAAATAAATCATGTCATATGACAAAATGATATTTTATTAATTTTAGGGCCTGGTACACCATTTGTACATAAAAAAGAAACTACCATTAAGTTGGTATTGACTCATAATAGAAATTTTTGTGGGGGGCAAATAGCCTCAAATCTCTACCAAGCTGCAGCTGCTGGGTTTGAACCACTGACCTTGTTGTTAGCAGTTCTACATTTTCCCAACAGGACTGTACATAGTAACACTCAAATCAAGGAGCCCAGGTAACACAGTGGTTAAAAAACTCAGCTGTAAACAGAAGGGCAGCAGTTTGAACTCACCAACTGCTCAACAGGAGAAAGTTGCACCAGTTTGCTTCCATAGAGATTCACAGCCTTGGAGGCTCCATTGGCTAGTTCTGACTACTCAGAGGCAGAATTAAAGGCAGTGGGTTTTGCTTCATTTAGAGTTCAAATCATGTTGTTGCATTGAACCATAGCTTCTCATTATTAAAATCAAATGATTGGGGAAAAGGGTTTGTTAGAGATTGGAGAAGGTGTGAGTCTGTGAATCCGGGCCAAGTTGTTCCATGGGGAAGTTTGCTATCAAATTTGGAAGGTGGCTCAGCCTTGCTTGCTGTCTGCCTCTGCAGGGTGCCCCTTGGGATGTTGACTGGAGGAGCAGCAAAGATTTAAAGTGGGGATACCTTGAGAACTGTCCCTCTTCTCTCAGTGAGGATGTCCAGCTGCCTCTAAGTACTTCCTGAAAGGCTAAGCAGGAAGTGATTTCATCACTTCATGTTTTTTGCCTGTGTCTTAACACAGTAAGATTAAAAGTAGTTAAAAGGGAAAAAAAATCTATAACAAAGCAAAAACATTTATCTCTGCCATTCAGGGACAACCTTTTAAAACAAAACAAAATTTTTTGGTATATACCGATATCCTCTTTTTGCTGGCTCTTGATCTTCTGCATCTTGATCCTCCAAAGTGTGTGTGCGTGTGTGTGTGTGTGTGTGTGTGTGTGTGTGTGTGTGTGTGTGAATATATGTTGTTAGGTGCCATTGAGTCACCTCCAACCCATAGTGACCCTGTGAACAACAGAACAAAAGACTGCACAGTCCTGCACCATTCTCAGAATTGTTCCTGTGCCTGAGTCCATTGATGCAGCCATCTCATTGAGGGCCTTCCTTTCCAACCCCCCACCCTCCCCAACTTTTTGTCCTTATCAAACATGAGGTCTTTCTCCAGGAACTGATCTCTCCTGAGACTATATCCAAAGTATGTAAGACGAAGTCTTGCCATCCTTGCCTCTAAGGAGCACTCTGGCCGTATTTCTCCCAATTCAGATTGGTCTGTCCTTTTACCAGTCCACAGTGCTTTCAATATTCTTCTCATGTGTAGCAACTAAAATGTATCGATTCTTCAACAGTCTTCCTTCTTCAACGTCCAACTTTCATACGCATATGATGCAATGGAGTTGGCTTGGGTCAGGCACACCTTAGTCCTCAAAGTAACATCCTAGCTCATCAACACTCTAGAGATGTCTTCTGCAGCAGATTTATCTACTGCTTTATGTCTTTTGATTCTCTTGACTACCACTTCCATGATCACTGTGGATTCAAATAAGACATAATTGTTGACAACTTCAACATTTTTTCCATTTATCGTGATGTTACCTATTGGTCCAGTTGTGAGGATTTGGGTCTTCCTTACAGTGAGTTGTGATCCATACTGATGGCTACAATCCTTGCTCTTCAACAGCACGTGCTTCAAGTCTTCCTCACATTCAGTAAGCGAAGTTGTGCCATCTGTATGTCACAGATTGTCAATAAGCCTTCTGCCAATCCCGATGCTGCACTCTTCCTCACAAAATCCAGCTTCTCTGTTGATTTGCTTAGCACACAGATGGGACATTATGGTGAGAGGATGTAACCCTGATGTACATGCTTCCTAATTTTAAACCATGCGCTATTCCTTTGTTCACACAACTGACTCTTGATGTTCATACAAGTTCTGAGCAAGCACAGTGAAGTGTTCTGGAATTCCCGTTCTTCTCAAGGTCAACTACAGCTAATTGTGGTCCACATAGTTGAATGCCTTTGCACGGTCAATGAAACACAAAAATACATCCTTCTGGTATTCTTTGATTTGAGCCAAAATCCATCTGACAAGCAATGATATCCCATGTTCCATGTCCTCTTCTGAAACCTTCCTGAACTTCTGACAGTTCCCTGTACTGCTGCAATGTAAATGTTAATGTGCCACAATTGTGCATGCAACTTAGGTTGGCCTTTGGCCTACTTGTTGCCCGTCTTCACTTGTTGCCCTCCTTCCACCCTGTTATGCATTGCCAGCTTGCCCTTGTCATTTACTAGATTGTCTTCATTCTTCCTCACTGCCTTGGGCAACATGTCTGGCAGGGGCCTTGTTTCCATCATGGCTCACACCCCACCCCCACCCCCTACAGGCCCCTGTGGGTCCAGCTTTTGCTGGGTGGCCTTGTGTAAGATAATATCAAACTGGCTCTTATTTGCTTTACAAGGGGCTTGAAAGGGGTACAATCTGTAAAGAGAAGACTTATATACAAAAGGGAGAGCCAAAAGTTGGAGCACAGGGTTTCCTAAAGCCTAGACACCCCAGGACCCCGGACTTTATTAGGGGCAGGCTTAAATCCATTCCCTGCACACCATGTGACAACAGGCTTACACACAAAGGTACAGTTCACAATTCTGTGAGTGTGTACAAAGAGCCATGAACCCTTCACATTGTTCACAGATAGGAGGGGAGGATGAGTCTGGGCACATGGAAATAACTGATGAGTTTGCAGACTGCTGCCTTTGGCAGCTTTAATCGGGGAACAGGAGATAAGTGTCTGTTTATCTCAGGTGGAGACACAGGCCAATCATTGCTTCAACAGTTCCCAAGGCTGAGCCATCACCATTCTCCCAAGGGCCATGAACCTCGGAAGGTGGTGGCCCTGTCCTTGATTGCCTAAGGAGTAAATAGCTTTTCCCCACAGCCTTGGCTCGGCGGGTCCACATGTAGGTCATCTGTACAGCTGTTGTTCGGACTGCTTGTGCATAGGTGAAGCAGGTAAGATGCCGTCCTCTTAGGGGCTATAGCGTTGGTTCTGGCTTATGACTCTGCATGCAACACCAGTTGCAGCCAACATGCCAGTCCTTCCCATGGGGGGCTTTCCTCTTTTTCGCTGCCCTCCTACTTTCTACCACCGTGATATCCTGACAGTCGGAAAGCTGTCAACATTCTTCACCCTGAGCTTATTTGTCTGGAGTATGATTTCCCTAACCTGGCTAAGTGCCTCTAATGAGGGAGGAAACAGTTCCATTGTGGTCAGTATTCTGACAGGGCTCTTACCCAGTTTCATTCCAAATATCACTTTTATCTGCATTTTATATTTTCCATCCTGTCCTCTTTTTAAAAATTTTCTTTCTTCACATTCAGACCCTTTCTCCCAAGAGTGCGAGGTCCCTGTGAGCTCTGGAAGCTGGAACCCTGTATTTCCCTCTGACTTCAAGTGCTGGCCGACTCACTAAAGATGCATCTTCTCCCAGTCTTAATGACTCGTTCTCAAGCATGGATTAACCGAAAGGCCTTCGAGCCACAAGCCATGTGTGAAGATCCACTGTACCAAGTAGCATTCAATATGTATCATCTGCTACATGTAAATTGTTCATCTTTTTTGCTTTTACTGTTAGATCAACACGCATCCTGTCTGTTTTCTGCCACGGTGGACATTACAGGAAAGCTGCTTTTTACCTGGCTGTGGGATTTTCCTGGCACAATAATAGGGCATTTCCCTGCCCCCCCCCCCCAGTAGGAATTCGAGGAAAGATTGTCCTGCCTCTCAGCATTGCGTTGCAAGGCAGTGGGATATAATAATGGGGAGCTCGCAGGAGAGAGGACCCAAACACCTCCAACTGCAAGACACGTAGAATGGCTTCTGCTGCTCGCAGGCTGTGTGGGCGTGAGAAGGTGCTGTGTCCGCCCGTGTCTGTTGTGTAGGTAACATGGGAGGCACATGGAAATCGCTTGGCACAATTCTTGGCAGATTCTAGGGCTGCCATCAAGGGCAGTTCCCTTTTGACTCTTCTGTTTCCCTTGGTCATCTCTTCAGGACTTTCACGACACATACCCAAATGCACTGTTAATACCAGTGCTAACCAGAAGCGTTCAGTTTCATCTTCTCTTATTAAGTAAAATGGAAATGTTGCTCAAATACCCTTTGCTGCTGTTGTTTTTTTAACACCTTTATAAGAAATGCTGATCTGGCTAAATCACAACACAAAACAAAAATCCTGCGTCTCAAGACTTGGTTCAGTTCGCATTACTCAGACCTGTAAAAACACAAAAGCGTGGACAGTTCTGACACACATGCTCCTATACGTACGTATACGTGCATCCCGTGCCTCTCGTAGTGGATGTGCACGCACGTGTTTAATGCATATGCAAGCGCATATATGACCCTTTAGAACTGTTCTTGGAAGTTTCACTTTCTTAAAGTCTGTGCTTCACATCATTTCCCCCGCCTTCCAGAACTGTTTATCCTCGCTCCAGACGTGACCCTTGGGAAGGTGGCAGAACAAACAGCCTGCATTCCTTTGGACTCTCAGAGACCAGGCTGGTGCTGGGGCTTTCAAGTTATTTGTCCTGGGGCCCAACCACTTTGATTCTTGCCTGAAAGCTAGCCTGGTGTTCCAGGTCCGAGAGCAGCCGCAGAGCTTTCTCGGGTTCGTGGACGAGATGATGAAGTAACTTTAACCAGGGCCAGTCTTAACTGGCCTTTTGTTTTCTTTTCTAACCTTCTCCCTGGTAGCAGTACCCTGGTTTCTTTATCAAGTCTCTATCCTCCCCCATACCACTATTCCCAAACTTTCTTTTGTCCTTAAGTTTCCCCGCAAAGTCAGCGTAGCACATTCAAATCCATCCGTTAGGACCTGTCTAGAACCTCACCGACACGCAGGATATTTTCCTTCCCCCACTTTTTTTTTCTCTTTCCCGTAAGTTGCTGAGGAAGATTAGACAAAGGCTTTGGAATATAGAATTCCAGACATTTTGACAGAAGCTGTATGGCTTGAGAAGGGCAGTGTGGATATCAAGAAGCCTCGGGACAGCTTCACCTGTCCTTCATATGGGTTTCTGTTTCCTGTGCGAGGGGCCCAGGAGCACAGGCTGGGGAGTTTAGACAGGAAAGAGCTGAAGGGCTAACTGCTTCCAGACTCCGTGCCTCGAGCACTCGGCCACCATCCAGGCATGGGGTACAGGAGGTTTCCCGCCACCTCCCTTAGCACCAGCTTGTAGGCACTGAACTCTGTGTCGGGCACAGTGGGAAATGAGCCCCGCCTCCTTGAAACCTGGCAGCAACTGCAGCAAGGATGTAAACAAAAAAAAACAGACAAAAACACCAGACCATCTGACTCTCGGTTATACAACACTGTACATCTTTCCTGGAGCGATGGCTTACCGTTCTCCCCTGGTGGGGTGTGCGCCCAGAGTTGCAGTGAGCCGTCCAGTGTGACGGCCCAGCAGAGACAGTAGTGTTTCCCTTCTTGGTCAGGGGGAGACGCCGAAGGCCTTGGGGCTGCGGGACTTTCAGCTCTCAGCGACTTGCAGCGGAGAGGCTTGATGCACCAATTTGTGGGTTGTATTGCTCTTTCCCTGGTGCTTCCTCTCCTCTTCAGTTTCCACGGTCCTTCCTCGGGATTCCTATGGTATCATGTCTCAGCCACAGAAGGACACAAGCCCCTGAGTGGCTGCTATGTGCCATGCGGATGCAGCGTGAGCGCTGGCCTGTGAACGGACGGTTGCTTGCTTTGAACCTTTCAAGGGGCCACTTGGAAGAAAGCTGATCGGCTGCTGAACGGACATGGCCTGGAACACCCATGGGGTGCCATGAGTAGGGATCCATTGGGCTCATTGTGCAGCAGGCACTGTTTTATGCAATGTACAGTTATTATGTCATGTAGTGCTTTCTAGAGCCTGGGAAGAGGGTCCTTGCTTTTATCTCCCTGTAGAGAAATTTTGAAGGGTCACGTGTGGTTTGCTGAGGTCAGATAGGATGGAGGTGGGACTGCTAGGATTTGAGTCCAGAACGTTCACCACGTCCACTGCACCATCTGTGCGTGAAAGGAGGAGTTCTGCCCATGACACGACGTTTGGAACAGGAGTAGTAGACAGGGTGCAATCTGTGCCCAGGAATGTGATGATCTATTGTGTTTGTACATCTGAGTCCATTTGTAGCCTTTTTTTCCCAAGACAAAATTTCATTTATTTGTAATTAGAAATAAATATTCAACAATATATAATTATATTTGTTTTGTGATTAGTCCATATGCTTTCATTATGTTCAACTTGTAACAGTGAAAATACATCCTGCATATCAGATATTTACTTTATGATTCATCACAATAGAAAAATACAGTTATGAAGTAGCAATGAAAATAATTTTATGGTTGGGGGTCATCACCACATGAGGAACTGTCTGAAAGGGTCGTGCCATGAGGAAGGTTCAGAACCACGGGTCTAAATGGTGGCAGTCATGGTCATCTCTGTAGAATGTGTTCTGCCTCTAGGGGGCTTATGCCACTGAGCTCTACTGAACCCATTCCCAAGGATGAATGCTGCCCCTGTGTTGGACAGCCTTTTGATTTTTCAAGAAATGATAGAAATCCCATTTGTTCGTTATTTAATTTTTCTTCATTATCTCAAGCTATCTGTATATTTGATCTTGTTATTAGAACTCCGTGGGAGCAAATTAAAGCATGATTGTCTTCCAGATACAGTCCTGGTTCACAATTTCTGCTGAATTCTTCTCCCTGGTTGAATGCAGTGTCCATGGTTGAGTTCTTATTTATGGGCTAATGACTCTCAGACCTGCATTTCCAGTTCTGCCCTTCAATTTCCGACTAGCCATTGGATACTCTCTATTAAAAACCATCAAATCAGAACCTAACTCCTGGCAGCTCCATGCGCAATGAATGAAATTCTACCTGGCCCGGGGCGTCCTCATGACATGTATACGGTGATCCATAGGATTACTGTTGGCTGTTTTTTTACAAGTACATCATGAGGCTTTTCTTGCTAGTCCACCTTCGTCTGGCTACACAGTTGTCCAGTGGCTTGGAATCCAGTCCAGGCCTCCAGGATAGAAGGTGGGAATTTTACCTTGGAACCCCAATGCCTCCTTCACTACGCTTCAGAATATGGTTTGTCCATATTTGTCTTCCGATAACACATCCCAGACTGAAATTCTCTACCAAATCCTCTACCAATCTATTCAGTTCTCCACCCCTGCTTTGTCCTATCTTAATCATTCACCATTGCTTCTTGAGGGTCCAGGCCGAAACCTGGCTTCATCATTGTTGCCTACTTTGCTCACAAACCACATATTCAGAAGCCAGCCTCTAAATCCTGGGTCACGTGTACTTCTGTTATTCATAAATGCATTTCAAAGATGCCCCCTTCTCTGGCTTCCTGTGACCTCCTTAGTCATTCAGCTAGCGTTGGTGGCAATATAGCGAAGAGTCTCCATTACGAGACAGAGATGCTCATACAAGGAGGAAACAGAGACTTAGAGACAATTGGAAATGCATCCAATCACTCAGTGTCAGGTGGCAGAAGGGCAATTTGAACCAACGTTACTGAAGAACCGATACTCTTCACCAGTACAAAATAATAAACTGCTCGTTTGGATGGTAGCTATATCTGCCTATAAGGTGAAGCAGTAGTCATCATCTAGTGTAACCGACCTTAGACTTGGTCTAGTGACAGGATTTATAAAAAGTATCATCTAGTTATAAAAAGGGGGTTTCCAATGTTCAGCAGGCATGTGAGTTACAAACCATATTTCTTTCTTACAGATTTTTGACTTTCTTGTTTTAGTTACATTTGCTTCATCTGTGAAGTCAATTGAATCTGAGAGAACTCGGTGCAAATCGTGAGTTAGCAGTGTTTCCACTGAAAACAGTTTAATAGCGCTTGCAAATATGGCCAAGTAAGGGATGCTGTGTCTCAGAAAAAACAAAACAGACTCACCTCTGACAGGGAGCCTCTGCGTGCTGTCTTTGAGTCCCAGTGCTGATGGGCGCTCTGGAGATCATCTGCTTCTCCTGACAGCGCCCCAGCATGCTGCTCCTCCAGGGGAAGCTGCCTGCTTTCCCTCTGCGGCACTTCCCAGAATTGTGTGTGTGTGTGTGTGTGTGTGTGTGTGTGTTTTAAGGGAAAGCCTCTGGCAGCTGCTCTGTATTCGACTTGCTTTAGAGCAGCGGTTCTCAAACTGTGGGTTGTGACCCCTTTGGGGTCGCCTGATTCCTAACAGTAGCAAAACGACAGTGAAGTAGCAATGAAACTAGCTTTGTGGTTGGGGGGTCCCACAACATGAGGAACTGGATGAAAGGACTGCACCATTAGAAAGGTTGAGAACTACTGTTTTAGAAGGTAGATTTTAGAAATCTACCGCAGAAAGAAACGTTTTAGTCACTGACAAGAGCAATTTTGTCTCTTGGTACAGTGATGTGAATGTGGGTTCAAGCACAACCAAAATATAAAAAGTTTTGCAAGAAATCTTTGGGGACAGCCCCCCCAAGAAATGTACCGTGCCCATGATGCTCCAGAACTTGGTCTTTGGTTTCCTGAGTTGCTGAGTTCCACCCTCAGCTCACTTCTCTGATCGTCCTTTTGATCTGCAAAATGGGAATGAAAATATTCACCTCAGAGGATTATTATTGGATCCAAACCTATCAGTGATCATGCATATGGGGCGGGGGTGGGCCGTGTTGCCGTCTGCATACAAGGATGACATACACTGGAAACAACAGGAACATGATGCAGATTAAATTGAGGATTAAATAAAATGAAGCCTATAAAACCCTTAGCCAAGCATCTGGCTCAAAATATGCACTCCGTTAATGTTAATTATTACTATTATTATCGCCGTAATTATTTTATTATCGTCTTAACTCAGGTAACAGTCTCCACTAAGCTCCTATTCTGTGTTCTCCCAGCATTGCTCGCAAGTTAAAGGAACTTAATCTCTTTTCTCTGAAATGCTGCTAAGCCATGCTTGGTCAGCATTCCTCCCTGACCAATTTTGAATTAATTAGTTACTTCATTCATTAATTAAGCGCACTCGTTCTGAATGTCTTCTCTGTGCCAGGAATTGCGCTAGACGATGCATATTTAAGTGTGCTGTGAAATTTCACCTCCTTTCGCTCCGTTTCACATTAAAACTGAAATATTGTGGTTCCTCAATGTATCACCTCTCATTCCGCCACCACAGGTTTGTGCAGATCATTCCAATGACCTGAAATGCTCTCCCCCACTTAGCGAGCTGGCAGATTTTCACTTAGCACAAATCTCATCCGAAGCCAGCGTGACACCCCAGGGGAAATTCGAGTGCTTTTTCTGTTGTTTGTGTCCTGTGCTTTGAACATTGAGTTAGAAAATTCACTTGAGTGGATCGTAATTGTCTGCACATGTCTCTCCGCACTTGACTAGGAGCATTTTGAGGGCAGGAGCCATGTCTGTCTACTTCTGTGGTCTAGACAAACTGCTGAGTTCACAAGTAGAAGGTGTGACTAAGCTGTGTTTGACATTGAAAACCTTTTAATGTGACTTACAAGCATATTCATAGAAGAGAGCCCAGGCCTTATAAAACATGCGAACTGACCTCTCTTCTAATATAGAGCCCAGTCTGCTCTCTTCAGACTCAGAAGTTCAATTGGTTAGTTGTTTGTTTGGAAAGATGGATTAATGGAGAAGTAGATCAGGTAAAAGAAGTAGAAATACAAACTTTTAAAATAAAATAAATATGAAATAAATAGTGTCTAAAGGACACACTGATCTGCCCTTCAAGATCTTAACATGTTGTCATCCTTGTGGGATAGGGGCAGGAATGTAAACACTCACTTTGTAAAACTTCAGCATAAACAGCTAACACCAGCCAGCAGGTTCTGCACATAGATGGGTATGACTTTAGCCACTCTGTTATATTATTTTTCTTCATTGAGGTGCCCAGGAGTGGGTGAAGACCAAACTATTGGGAGTGGGTATGAAGAGTAGTTTAAGCCATTGAATACACAGTCAACGATCGGAAGTGTAAACTCTCACCAAATAGACAATTAAAAATGTGAAAAAAAATCTGACCATTAGCTTCCCATCCTTGCTTTTTAACTCTTTAAAGAGATCTTGTTCAGATTTGCCCAATGCATCCTGTTGCCTTGCATCTTGTTGATCTCTTGACTGCTGCTTGCATGAGAATTACTTGTGGATCCTAGTAAAATGAAGTCCTTGACAACTTCAACCATTGCTCCATTTATCGTAATGTTATGTATTGGTTCAGTTGTGAGGATTTTGGTCTTTACATTGAGTCATAATCCATACTGAAGCTGCGATTCTGGATCTTCATCAGCAAATACTTCCAGTCCCCCTAATTTTATCAAGCAAGGTTATGTCATTTGCATATGGCAGGTTGTTAATAAGCCTTCCGCCAAACCTGACATCACATTCTTCTTTATACAAGGGGGTATTCCCCCAAAACTGGATTTTTTTTTCAGAGCTTTGCATTTAATTTTTTTAACAACCATATCACCTTCAAAATATTCTCCATTATACTTAATATATTTATCAAACCTGCAATACAATTCTTGGAAACATTTTTCAAACTCATCTGCTTGGATGGCTGACAGCACCTCTCTCATTTTTTCTTCACCTCTCTTACACCTTCGAAACACTGTCTTTTCATGTTCCTCTTAATTCGCAGAAGCAAAAAGAAGTGGTACAGAGTAAGGTCAGGTGCGTTAGGTATGTGGGGCAAGAGAGGCATGCTGTTTTTTGTCAAAAACTGGCCCACTGCGGTGACTGCGTGAGCGAGTGCATCATCTGGCGGTAAAACGATTCCCTTGTCTGCCAGAGATTTCAGGCCTTTTTTGTCACACAGTTATGCTCTCTTCTCAGAACCTCTTAATCGCAAGCTGGATGAACACTCTGACCTGGTAGAACAAGCTCCTAATGCACTATGAGTTGACATTTTCATCTGCTCAGGAATCTGGCAGATGTCCAGAATGAGGTTTGTCATCAATTGACATTTTACCATTTTTGAAACGAGAAAACCACTGAATGTTTCCCATAGCGCTGTCCTTGTAAGCTGTGTTCAGCATCACAACAGTTCCTGTGGCATTTTTCCTGAGCAGGAAACAAAATTTCATAGCCACACACTATTCTCTTAAATGGGCCATCATGAAGAATGAGGTTTAGGCAAATCTGCTTTTATGAACAAATTCACTATGACCAGAGACAACCTTCCTAGGTGACGTCACTGTGTGCCCTAACTGAGAGTGGGCTGCTTAATTGTCGCCTAGTGGGGAAAATGCATACTATAAAAACTCTGCTCCGCTCAGCGCAATTCTGGTTTTTTGTTAGGTGCCATCAAGTCAGCAGAGCATTTTTTGGGGGGTGAGGGGGACCCCTTGTATTATCCAGATTCTCTGATTATTCACTCAGCATCTAGATTTGAACAATAAGAGGATACAACTCTGCCACCCACCTTCCTTGATTTCAAACCATGCAGTATTCCTTTGCTCTGTTTGCACAACTGCCTCTCGATCCGTGCGCAAGATCTGCAGGAGCACAAGGACGGGTTCTGGAATTCACATTCTTCCAGCCTATCCATAGTTTATGATCCACACAGTCACATGCCTTGACGTGGTGAATGAAACACAAGTAAACATCTCTCTGGCACTCTTTGCTTTGAGCTGATTCAGCAATGACATCCTTGTTTCCACATCTTCTCTACCCAGCCGGAACACCTCGTATTGTACTGCTACAACTGATGTTGGATGATCTTCAGCAAACGGTTACTTGAATATGAAGTTAATGATAGTGTTCTATAATTTGAGAAATTGGTTCAGTCATTTTTCTTTGGAATGTGTACCAATATGGATCTCTTCTCGTTAGTTGGCCAAGTAGCTGTCTTCCAAATTTCTTGATGTAGATGAGTCCTTCCACTGCTTCATCATCAGCTTGTTGAAACATTTCAATTGGTATTGCATAAATTCCTGGGCCTTGTTTTTGGCTCATGTTTTCAGTGCAGCTAATACTTCTTCCTTCGGTACCATTGGTGTTTGCTCATGTGCTACTTTTTGCAGGCGTTGAATGTTAACTGGTTATTTTTGGTACAGTGACTCTAGATTCTTCCTGCATCATTCACCATTTTACCCATCGAATATTTCAATATTGTACCAGGGGCCTGAAATATTCTTTTGTTCTTTCATTTTAAGGTATGCTGAGCGTGTGTTTCCTTTTGGCTTTCTAACTCTAGGTCTTTGTGCATTTCCTTTTTGTATATCCAATCTGTCCTTGAGATGTTCTTGAAATCCAGGTGGATGTACTCCAGGTCTTATTTTGGCTCTTGTGAGCTTGTTTTAATTTCCTTCAAATTAAACCTGTACCTTACATATGCATAGTCGATGGACTGTTACACTGTGGTTCCCTGGCCTGTTTTTAGCTGCCGATATCAAGCTTCTCCATTGTCTCTTCCCACAATTAAAGTCTGCTTTATTTCTGCATAATCCATCTGGAGATGCCTACATGTATAATTGCCTTTTGTGATGTTGAAAAAGGGTATTTGCTATGAAAAAAATGAATGATCTTTCAATATTCTATCATAGGATTTCCAACTTTGTTTCTATCACCAAGACCATATTTTCTACCTACTGTTCTTTCCTCTTTGCTTCCAACTTTTTCATTCCAATTGCTCATAATTATCAAGGCATCTTGATTGCATGTTTGATCAGTTTCAGACAAAACATGTTTGTAGAATTCTTTAATTTACGGATCTCTAGCTTTAGTGGATGATGAATAAATTTGAATAAAAATTTTATAGATGGGATTTTCTTGTATAGAGCTAGATAATAGCTTATAATAAACATCATTGTACTGCAAGATAGATCTTGAAATGTCCTTTTTGACATTGAATGTAACACCATTCCTCTTAAAGCGTTCATTTCAGAAGAGTAAACCATGGGATTTTCTGATTCAAAATGGCCCATTTCAGATCACTAACACCCACACAATTGATCTTCATGCATTTTATTTATTTAATTTTTAAAAATTGTCCTAGATTGTAAGTTTCAAGTTCTGTTTGTCAATTGATGTTTGCTGCTGTTTCTTCTCATTTTGAGCCATGCCCCATCAGCAAATGAAGGTTCCCAAGTGCTTACTACCACAGGCTTTACTCCATCCAGGTCATTATGGTCAACTCTACTCTGAGGAGCCTGCTCTTCCTCAGTCATATTTTGAACGCCTTTTACCTGAGGGTGGTCTGTCTTTTGCTACTGTTGCTGACAATGTTCTGCTTCTACGCACAGAGTTTTCAGTTTCTGACAGTGCTTCTGTGCCATCCATTAGGTTTTCTGTGGCTCATTCCTCAGACTTGAGTAACCCTATTACGTCTTCACAATGGTTTCTTGGTCTAAAAGCTCCACTGGGTGACCCTGCTGCTATTTGAAACACGGGTGACAAAGTCTTCAACATCACGACAACACTCAAGTCACCAGAGCAGGACAAACTGACAGATGAGTGCTTGGGAAAAAAAGATTGACTTTCATAATTTTACTGGAACCTAGCTAATTTAGAGAGATTATTTGGGTGCTGTCATTTGAAACTAGGTTTACTTTCAGGTTTTCAGGGGAAAGCATAAGGCCAAGGTAAATTTAAAAACTCTCAAGTCACTTTCCTGCTGGTTTTTCCTTCTGAGAATGGCAAAGAGTTCTATAATCGTGTAGCTCACATGACTTTGCACAAAAATCTACAGAACATGGATAATGAGTAAGATTACTTTATTGAAATGTTTGACTTTTTTCCCCCTAACATGATGGACACATTTTCTTCCTTTTGAAAGGAAACTTGAATTTGGGATTGACAAGACTTATTTTTAATCATGCTCAAATTGCTTTGATTTATTCTATTGGTTCAGAGACTTCGTGACTGATGGCCCAGAAAGGGGATGAGTTCAGGGCTAGGTGAGGGCATGGATGGAAACGATTGATTCTTAGCATACTATTCCTACTTGACAATGCGTGTTTCCTCAAAAAAAATGTATTTACCTCTGAAATCATCACCACAAATACTATTTTATGTAGATTCTTGTTATCTGGAACCATCTTTTCTTCATTCAGGGTACATAGATCATCAGGATTCCCAATACTGGAGCAGTCTGAGGACAAAAACTCTGTATCAGTTTCCTAGAGCTGCCAAAACAAATGACCACATATCTGTGGATCAAAACAACAGCCATGCATTCTCTCACGAGTCTACAGTCAAGGTACGAGCAAGGCTGGTGTATTCCGAGGGCTCCAAGGAAACCATCTGTTGCATGGTTTCTGCTTCCTAAAAGCCAAGAGGCTTGACTCTCAAATGCAAAGATTGTAGCCCTCAAGATGGACTGCATCCACTGTCAGAAGAACAGAAACCCTCCTAGTAAACGAAGGAAAGCTTGAAGTTGTAAAGGATTTCATTTTGCATTTTGCTTTGTTCAGCTTTCAGATTCATATGAGGTGATTGAAAATTCCATGGCTTAGACTAGGTGCACCTTAGTCCTTCAAGTACCATCTTTGTTCTATAACACTTTAAAGGGGTCTTTTGAAGAAGATGTGTTCACTGCAGTGCATCATTTTACCTTTTAATAGATGCTACCCATAAAAGTTGATTACGAATCTAAGGAAAATGAAATCCTTGACCATGTCAATATCGCTCCATTTACCATGCTGTTTTCTATTGGCCAATTCATCAGAATTTAAAAAAATTATACTGAATTGTAACCCATTCGAAGTGTTATAGTCTTTGGTCTTCATTAGAAAATGCTTCGATTCTTCTTTGCTTTCAGCATGTAAGTTTGTGCCATCTATATATTGCAGGTTGCTAGTGAACCTTCCTCCAATCCCGATGTCATGTTCTCCTTCATTTAGTCAGTTTGCTGTATAACAATGATTAGGACACAATTTATGCCCTGGTCTTGGAGTAAGATAAAGATCTAATAATAGTCATCGGGTCATTGTCATACTCTTTGTATCAATGTGGCCATATTTCTGTTTCTGACAAGGATTCCTCTAGACTAGAGGCAATATGATTTAAATGAGGTTGGAAGAGTGGGATTTGGATATGCTCTTTGCATATTCCTGGGGAGCACTCTGGACACCAAGAAAATTGCTATTGAGTATTAATTTGAGAATATCTGTGGCCCTTGGGAAGTTAATGAAACTAGAGTTGTGTGCAGAGGCTCACTGTGGTTTTGAAAGAGTTGACTTCTAAATTGAGAAGTGACCTAATTCTCTGAGGCAAAGTTCTCAAAGGCCCCTAGAGAGTAAAAAGAACCTCAAAGAACTCCTAATTTATGAATTTTGGTTCGTATTTAAGTAAAATAGAAACATTTCCCTGAGGCTGTCTGCTATCTGAGTGAGGACTATATGAATAAGGAAGACCAAAGAAAAATCCTAGATTTATACTCGGCATTTTCCAAGTTCCTTTCATTAGCAGATTTTTTCACAGCTGTTTCTCCTTATGTTCAGTTGTGCCCCATCAGTAGATGAAGACGTTAAAGCTCCACTCCCAGAGGCTTTTCCAGACTCAATACCAGGGTTGATCCACTCTGAGAAAGCAGCTCCCCCAGTCACGTTTGCATGCCCTCCAATCCAAGGGGTCGTCCTCTGGCACTATCTTCAACAGCGTTCTGCCTCCACTCATTAGACCTTCAGTACCTGACAATGTTTCAAAGGTATAAGTAAGGTTTTCAGCAGTGCTGTCCTCTGAAATGGGGAGCCCAGTCCTTTGTCTATGTCTAGTCTTAGTCTAGAAGCTCCACGGAAACCTGTTCACTTTGGGTGACCCTGCTGGAACTTGAAGTACCAGTGACCTAGCGTCCAGCATCTCAGCAACACATAAGCCGACACAGTACGACAAACTGACAGACAAGTTTATCTCGCCTGAGTTTCCAGGACAGCTCTAGAACATATTTGACACATTTAACACTGATAACAGAGAAGACCTGATGTGCTGTGGGCAGACATTAAGAACATCACTCATAAAGTGATAGGCCATTACAAAGACAGGAAAGAAAGAAAAGATCACAGTGGATGTCAAAAGAGACAACAAAATTTGCTCTGAATCATAGAATAGCTGAAGCAAATGGTACAAATGATGATGTCAAAAAGCTGAGCAGAAAATTTCAAAGAGCAGTTCAAGGAGACAACGGCAAATGTTACAATGATATGTGCAATGACTTAGAAATAGAAAACCGAAAGAAGAAAAAACATGCTCAGTATATCAGAAATGGAAAAACTCAAGAAAAAATGCAAGCTTCAAATTTAAAACTGAAAAGAGTCTATGGGTAAAATGTTTTGAATGATTCAGAGAGCAGCCAGAGAAGATGGCAAGAATACATAGAGTCCCTGTCCCCAAAAGAAGTAATCAACATTCCATTATTTCAAAAAACCAATGGTGCAGAAGAAAGAAGTTCAAGTTGCCCTGAAAGCATTAGGCCAAAACAAGGCTCCAGAAATTGATGGAACACAAAACTAAATGTTTCAACAAGGTGATCAAGCCCTGGAAACTCTCACTCATCTATGCCAGGTAATGTGGAAGACAGTTACTTGGCTCACTGGACGAAATCCCTATTTTTACCCATCCCAAAGAAAGATGACCAAATAGAATGCTCAAATTAAATAACAATATCATTGGTATCAACACAAGAAAAATTTTGCTGAAAATCATTCAACAATAGTTCCAGAAGTTCAATGACAAGGAGCTGCTAGAGGTTCAGGCAGGATTCAAAAGAGGACATGTTACAAGGGATAAAATTGCGGATGTCAGATGGATCTTGACTCAAAGCAGAGAATACCAGAAAGATGCCTACTTTAAAAAAAAAACAACTGACTATTAAGCCATTCCACTGTGCAGATCTTCACAAGCAACGGAGAGCCTTGAAAAGAGTGTTGGTGATGAATAATGACATACTATGGACAGCCAAAAGAATGGACAGATTTGTCTTGCAAGAAGTACCACCAGAATACTCCTTAAGGGAGAGGTTAGCAAGACTTCATCTCACGTACTTGGAACATTTTGTCAGGAGAGATTTGTCCTTGGAGAAGAATACATTGCTTGGTAATTTGGAGGGACAGTGAAAACTGCAGCTCCTCAATGAGATGAACTGACAGCAGTGGCTGCAAGATGGGCACAAACATCAGAACAATTGTGTGAGAATGGGGCAGGATCAGGTGGTGTTTTACACAGGATTAATATGAGTCAAAACTGACTTGATGGTTGGGAGGCAGGGGGAAAATGAGGAGCTGGTCCCAAGGACTCAAGTAGAAAGAAAATGTTTTGAGAATGATGATGGCAACAAGTGTACAAATGTGCTTGACATATGGATGGAGACAAGCATTGTGATCAGAGTTGTACGAGCCCCCAATAAAATGATTTAACAAAGCCGAAAGCTGACTTGATGGCTCCTACCAACAACATCTGCCATCAGTGAAAAGGGATTACAAGTATTTTTAGAAAATTGAAAATCCAAATTATATGCTAAGGTGTCAACATGGTAACAGTAAAGCATAAACCCACATTGTGCTTTCAAAGTCATTTCTCTAGGCTGTGTAACATACATTGTACAATTTGAAAAGGTAGCATCTATTGCCCAGTTACCGATAAATTGGTTTTCCTGTTCATAAGCATAATACTTTAGAATCCTCTGAAGTTTACTTCAAAGTGAGTGAATGTATAGTGATTTCTGCTCATGTTTTTTTAATTGGGGGTTCATACAGCTCTTATCACAATATATACAAACATCCATTGTGTCAAGCACATTTGTACATTTATTGCATCATCATTTTCAAAACATTTGCTTTCTACTTGAGCCTTTCGTATCAGCTCCTTTTTCCCACCCTCCCTCCTCTATCTTAACTCCTTCATGAACCCTTGATAATTTATAAATTATGATTATTTTTTCATGTCTTACACTGACCTATGTCTTCCTTCACCCCCTTTTCTGTTGTTTGTCCCCAGGGAGGGAGTTATATGTAGATCACTGTGATTGGTTCCCTCTTTCTCCGCCCACCTTCTCCTTCCCCTCCTGGTATCGCTACTGTCATTGTTGGTTCTGAGGGGGGTATCTGTCCTGGATTCCCTGTGTTTCCAGCTCTTATCTGTACAGTGCACATGCTCTGGTCTAACTGGATTTGTAAGGTAGAATTGGGATCTTGACAGTGGGGGGGAGGAAACATTAAAGCACTCAAGGACAGTTGTATATTTCATCGGTGCCAAACTGCATCCTGACGTCTCTTCTTTGTGACCCCTCTCTAAGAGGATGTCCAATTGTCTACAGATGGGCTTTGGGTCTCCACTCCACACTGGCCCTCATTCACACTGGTATGACTTTTTGTTCCGGATCTTTGATGCCTGATACCTGATCCCATCAACACCTCATGATCACACAGGCTGGTGAACTTTGTTGCTTCTCACCTAGACGGCTGCTTCTGTATCTTCAAGCCTTTAAGACCACCAATGATATAGCTTTTGATAGCTGGGCACCATCAGCTTTCTTCACCACATTTGCTATGCACCCATTCTGTCTTCAGTGATTGTGTTGGGAAGGTGAACATCATGGAATGCCAACTTATTAGAACAAGGTATTCTTGCATTGAGGGAGTACTTGAGTAGAGGCCCAATGTCTGTCTGCTACCTCGATACTTATCCTGTAAATATATGTACATAGATATATTTCCCTATCATATATAAATACATTTACATGTATGCATGCCTATATTTAGATCTCTATAAATGCCCTTTGCTTCCTAGTTCTTCCCTCTATTTCCTTTACCTTCCTGTTATTTCACTACCACGTTTGGCCTTCTTTCGAGTTTCAGTGATTCCTCTTGGTTACATGGCCATTGATCAAGCCCTACCAGGCATCCTACACCCTCCTCACCATCTATTTTAGATTAGTTGTTGTTCCCGTGTGGCTGGGATTGTTAACTCCCACTTCCTTTCCCTCCCATCCCTCCCTCTCAAGTCCCCTTGGAACCACTGGTCTGATTGTTTTCTTCCTGGATTTTTTATCCTGCCTATCTTATCAAGATAGCTAAGCAGAGACAATAATATGCACAAAAACAAGATAGAGCAAAACAAAACAAGAGAAAACAATAACAAGAAATCAAGACACGAAAAAAGAAAAGCCGATAAATAGTTCAGGTCTGTTTGTTGGCCTTTAGGAGTGTTTTCTGGTCAATTCTAATGGGGTGCCATGCCCTGACCCCAAAGTCTATTTTTGGTTTTCCTCGGGTACTGCATTGCTTTGCTCCCCTTGCTGCTCTGTTGCACGCCCTTAGCATTTTACCCCTGTGTGGTGGGGGGATTTCTGATCATTTTCATTCCGTGACTAGACTCTACACTTGGTTCATTCTCAGTTCCAAACTCTATACTCCACACTCTATATTTTATACTGTCCTCTTGGCTTGTATTCTATTCAAAACATCTCGGGTAGTTCACTACCTAAATTCTTACCCGTACTTGCATTTATGAAATAGAAATTTGTTGTAAGAAAAAAAAACACTGGATCCTTCACAGGAACAGATTGTACATGAGGAATGAAAATGAAAAAAAAAAAACAGTGCCCATGCAAAGCCTTTCCCCACCCTTAGGCATCTTGACTCCAAATTCCCTGGAGCTCCAGAAAAAGTCTGCTTTGAGTGGCTAGGTCTGTGTTCACTGAGATCATGACTATTTCCAAGGGTGGGATGAAGCACGATGGTGACATCGGAAGATTGGCCCTCTGGCCTGAGCAGTACTCCGGAAGGCACGATATCTCCTGGTGGGGGTACTTGTGCAGACCCTTGTGAAGATGGGCTCTGCGCTGTGCCAGCACCACTCCAAGGGGGGAGTGCATGGAAAATCTGTCCTTGACATTGTTTGTGGAAGGTGGGATGAGAGGTTTGTGGAAACCCATTCATTTTTCTGAATCCAACACAAATGAACAGTAGGACTGGACTGAATCCGGGGCATATCGAGTTCACTGAATTTGTTAAATTATTTTTCACGCTTGTAATTTTCAGGACTTCCACAGAGGCGTTTCACCAACTGCTTGTGCATTAGTGTCGATTGAGGAAAATATAGTTCATATGTTTCTGATTCATCTACCCTGAATTTATCCAAATGCCGTACTGCTAAGATCTCCAAAGTCCAGAGAGTCTTTTGGAAGTTTCTTGCTTATCTTGATTTTCAATGAGACTAAGAGAAATAGGTGATTCTAAGTGATAAAAAAAAGCCCAAATTCACTCTCAAATGCTCAACTACCAAGAGGCGTTGGGCACAGGTATCTTCTGGTTTTAGTGTTGGGTTGTTTGTGTGTTTTTTTGGGGGGGGGGGGTGGGACAGGCAGGAAGGATAGATAACAGTCTAGAGCCTGTTTATGGTTTACTTTATTTACACTTACCTGATGAGAAAAGGTGCTTTTGGAAATACTAATATTGTCCAGCAAATCCTACTTATTATTTTAAAATGAAACTTCACAAGAGTTCTCAATGAAGTCTTTTCTTAGAACGGGGGAATCACTTTCTGACAGAGAGTAAATAAACTCGGCCTACAAGCCAGTCCAATGACCCAGTTTCTTCAACAACGTAAGGAGGGGGAAAGAGAGACGGAGTCAAACCTGTAGTGAAATGAGTCGGTGACATCTCACCCGCTCCTAATGCATGGCCCTCGCTTGTGTCCTCTGTCAGAAAAGAGCTTTGAAAAGAATAAAAATAGCATATTGAACACGGAGTGGATATTTGATGATATTTAAGAATGGTTAGTTTGAATTATGACAATGGCATTACAGTTATTTTTACAAGGCATCTCACAATGAAGAGACAGACATTGAAATGCTGATGTAAAAATAATCTAAGACACCTAGATTTTGTTTTAAAAGAATTTGAGGTGGGGTGTAGATGAAACAAGATGATCATGAATTGAAATCACCTGAAGCTGGAGGATGGGCCCATGAAGTTCTCTGAAAGATTCTTTTAACAAATGCACTTAAAATTTACTGGACTAAGAATTGATTTCTTTTATACATTTATAACCTTTTTTTGTGCTTTTACATGAAGGCTTGTTCATTGAACTAGGTTCCCATCTAACAACTTTCATACAGATAGTTTCATGCCATTGGTTAAAGTTTCCATATCATGCCTTCATTCTCATTATTCCATTCTGTTTGTGCTGTTTCCGTTGGTCTTGCTTCCCTTCCTCTCCTTGCCTTCAGCTTTTCTTTTCTTTTTTTTAAAACAAAATTTTTATTGGCATTTAATCTACATATCACACAGTTCAATATTTGCTTTTCTTTAAACGTTGACTTTATGTAGTTCATTGTTTGACAGGTGCATAGCCCTTGGACACTAATGATTCAAGTCCAAACTCTTGTTTGGCTGGAAATGGAGACACAGGAGCGGTTTCCGTTCCAGGTGAAAGGGGTATCTTAAGGACACAGTCTTAGAGCTTCCTCCAGACTATCGTCTAGTAAGTCTTATTTTTTTAAATGAATTTGACTTTTGCGTTTTAATGTTTTTTTTTTTTATGTTTTTCTCCGATTTTAACTCTCATCTTCTGTGGTGTCCCTAGTTGGAATGGTTGGTCACAAGCTCACTGACTTCTCTCCCAGGCTCCTGGGGCCAGGTTCCCTTTGAACCCCGATTTTTTGAAGGTGTTATTCCCAGATGTTGATTAATGTCTAAAACCACACTGTTACAGCACAGAATGGTTTTCTTGTGGCTTGTCCCATCTTTCAGAAATCTGCCTGCTCTCTCTCCGCTCAGGATATCGGGGCAGCATAGCAGAACTGGCTCGATAGTGTCTCTTTGTGATACTGAGGAAGAATAATGTAGCGGTGGCCACAACTGTTAATTTTCGTAGGTTTTGTGAATCAGGTACATACATTTAGGATCACATGACCGAACTTTCCTCTGAGTGATGCTTGTTATTTTGATGGCAGTTCCTGGCCTGGGTTACCCTTAGTGTCCCGTCGCTCATCTTGAATGGTTAACCTCTCCACCTCTGCCCCGCTCCCTGCTTGAGCTCTCAGTGCTGGAACTTGAGGTGAGAGGGGTGACACGTCATCTCACATACTTTGGGCATGTTGTCAGGAGAGGCCAGTCCTTGGAAAGGGACATGATGCTTGGTAAAGTAGAAGGGCAGTGACAAAGAGGAAGACCCTAATCAAGTTGGATTGACAGGGTGGCTGCAACAATGGGCCCAAACCTAGTAACTGCCCTGAGGATGACCGAGAGCGTGGCCATATCCCCTTCTGTTGCATAGCAGCTCGCCGAAACACGTCCTCTGAGCAGTTCCGCTGCCACCGTGCGCAGCTCCCACCGGGAATGTCGTTCCTCCGCTTCCCTGGTGGTGGGAGCTTGGTTAGGGCAGAGTGGTTATAAGAGCTGAATGGCAGAGGGCCTGGAGAGACTGTCATTCGGGCACACAGAATGGGTCAGAGGGGGAGACGGCGCAGAATGAGGAAGGCGCTAGATTGGGAAATCAGAAAGGATGCATGGCTTGCTGATGGATGTGTGAAATAACATTATACACCAATAAAAATTTGGTCCTTCAGAACTTACAACAATCATTCCTCTACCCCCCAAAGCTTCCCAAACCATAAGCCGGTGCTGTCCAGTCGATTCCTACTCACAGTGACCCGACAGGGTACAGTAGAACTCCACCGGGCTTCTGAGCCTGGACATCTTTACGGAAGCAGACAGCCTCGTGGTTCTGCTGCACAGTGTGCTTTCTGTCACGCCCGGACAAGGTCCCTTGTCCCTAATTTCTTATCCAGCCCCGCTCACCTCAGAAGTGACCTCCTCAGAAAGGCCTCCCGGACCCCCCCACATGAACCAGTTAATATCTTCCTAAGACTTAGTGCTCCCAGGAAACATATTGTTCACTTCCGGACTTGGCTCCCCCAAACAGTCTCAGCTCCATAAGGAATCACAGCTGCTTGCTCCCCAGTGACTAGCAGTTACTTAAAAAAAAATGATATAGGGAAATAAGTGTATGGGGGTGGTCCAAGAAATCCAAGTGGCTTGAGATAAGACTATTGTGAACAACAAATAAATATAGATAAACAAATGGATGCATGTGCGCATTTTCTATCATTTTGTAAGTTAAATAAGTTCAAGCCATGGCTCTACAGGCTTGTTATTATTATCATGATTAATTCTGCCTCTCTCTCACACACACACACCCTTTTCCCAATCTCTGTAGGGGCCTAGACATGTCATGGATTTGTGGGGAATGAAAATCTTGTAGCAGATGGCACCACCTGCAGAAGAGACTAAGTCTAATGATCTCCCCTACCCGCCAGGCCCTAGCACAGACAGGCATAAAACAGAATGAAACCAAAAACAATTTTTAAGGAAGGGAACAGTTAATATTCAGAGTCAGGTCAGGAGGACCGCTAGCCATGAGGACAGCTGGGAACTCAGGTTGGTGGAGGGCACCCAGGACAGAGGTGAGAGGAGGCGCCGCCTTGTCTGCTGGCAGCAGCTGGGGCCCTCTCTGCTTCCCTCCCGCAAACATCCAGTTGGAACCAGTGCATGCTGGGATCCGGCCTGCCAGACAGACAGATGGCCTCAGGCCGCTGCTGATCTGGTCATGGCACCAACTACATAGCCACCGCCTTACTCATGTCCCTGTGAGACAAGAGATGGGGGAGGTAAGAGACTTTACCTTGCATCCCCCTCTTCAGTAGAAGTGACTCACTTCAATCGTAGCTTAAATTTCAGTTCAGATGCCTTGGACTGGAAGAATTTCCTCAGTGTTCCTCAGGGCTAGCTTTGGACAGGGACATCTGTAAATCCACAGGCCTTTAATCAAAGCATTTGAAAGAGATACTTTATATTCCCCCTGCTTTCACCTGTCACAGAAGGGCCATGTCAGAATTAGATTACAAGTAATTCACAAAGTGCGGCAACCCCCTGTGCAGCCTGGTGGTTGCCAGTAAAACCCTGCAGAATTTTCCTGAAGATCTGCGACGAGGTGTGGTGGGAGCGGGGGAGCCACCGCAAGATACTGCAGCTGACCTGCCTGCGGTGTGGACCCAGGACAGTCACTCACAAGATGCGGGGCTCCTTGGCAAAGCCCCTTACACTCAGTGGCCTTCTGCTTTCTCATCTGTAATGTGGGATGGTGGCACTGGGTTGGATGGCAAAGGGATTACCTCTCACGTCACGCCAGTTCGGATTGATTGGAAGTGCTGTCCGCACCACTGTGAGGGATGCTTAGAAAGCCGGTTCTCCAATAAGTGAGGAGGGACAGTCAATGGCTGATGTATTCCAAGTGTATGGAGGAGGGGCACATGTGCCAGGGGTGATGTGACCATACGCTTGAAGATGCTTTCTGTTTCTGCAGTTTAGTGGTTCCAGGTAGCCCTGAGTGGCACCAATAGTTAATGCTCCACTATGGACACAAGGTGGGTGGTTCTAATCCACCCAGAGTACTCTAAGTATACGTGTGGAGATTTAAAATCCAGGAAAAATCAGGCATCTTTCAGGAGATAATTTGAGTGTTACTTTATATGTCAATGGCTTCTCCCCTTGGGTTTGTTGGTGTTTTTCCAAGTCACTCAGTTCACCACTGCTGTTTTCTTGTTATGTGAGCTACAGACATACTTCGTTTTTCATCTCTCTCTCTCTCTTTCTCTCTCTCTCTCTGTCTAATGCATCACAGATATTCCCAATCCTTTGTTATGCTTTTTACTGACCAAAGAATGGGGACAACACTGTATCAAGCATGTCTACTGGTATGTTTTTATCCTCAATGGCATGTCTCCCTTTGTGCCTTCATGTCACCTGGTGTAGATTTTCACAATAATTCAAACTTTTCCACAATGGAACCACGCTTTACTTAATAGATTCCTGGATTCTGAACCCAAGCCATCACCGTCTAGTGGATTTTGACCCGTCGAGACATTATGTAGGGTTCTGAGGCTGTAAATCTTTACGGGAACAGACAGCCTCATCTCTCTCGCGCAGAGCAGCTGATGGATTTGAACTTCCAGCCTTTGTGGTTAGCAGTCCAATGCTTATCAAGCAGTTCCAAGTGGAAACATGACTTTTATATGCACAGCAATCAAAATGTAAATGGCTTGCTTTCTTGGAATGGTCTGGAGCTGAACCTGTAATATCCATGCGGTATGTCTGTATCCCGCTGGGGATTTGATCAAAGTGAACTTGCAAATCCAGTTGCAAATACGGGTAGTCGATGATCTGGAGTTTACATTTTCGGGCTGAAGTCACTTGCTGGCCAAGTTTCCTGTCTTACTCCCACCGCTACCCCACAAATGCATGTCTGTCTCCTACTCCAGCTCCCTTTCATGCCGAGCCCACCACACTGTGCACACACGCACACGCACGTGTGCTCACAAGCACACACAGTGACATGTTTTTGACTGTGTGCTGATAGGTAAAATAAGTCCAACTTGGCTAGACTGGGGCCCTGGACTGTCTGGTTTAAACCTGATCTGCCTGGGAGATCTGGGGCAGTAAGTGAGTGACAACAGGTGCGGGTTGGCTAGACCCCTCTGAACTCAGCCCGTGGTTCGGCCTTTGATTCTTTTTTCCCAAAACCCTTGCCTGAGTTGAGTCCAATAAATCTTATGGCTACATGATCCTGTTTCAGAGCCGACGGGACGTTTCTGGGGTTCCCACCCGCTTCCTGCCCCTTCCTTGCTCCTGAAGAGTTAATTAGAAATAACACCAAGCCAGAAATGGCTGAGCCTGGGTATCCTCAGTCTTACACTTGAAAAACTGATTTTCCTGGCCCCATTTTTGAAAAGCCAAGACCGAACTTGCAGAAAATTAGCCATAATTGGGGAGAAGATAATTGCCTGACTTTTTCTGTGGATGATAACTGGAGCCCCCTGCTGAGCGGATCTCTCACAGCAGTGTCCCCGCCCACTTCTATTTAAAACCCAGCCTTGCTGAGGCCCCCCTAGACGTCGTCTCGGCATGTTCTCTGGGGTACGTGTCTTGTGCAAACCCCCCTGAATGGGTGTGTTAAAAAGGGATTATTTTCATGTCTTTCCGGTGCCGACTCCCAGGGAGCTACATCTCATCTCATGGAAGACACAAATGGTTTTTCTAGGTGTCAGATTAAGTCCAGGAGCACAGGCCTCTGCACAAACCTAAGCTTGAGGCCAGATCAGAATTTCTTCAGGATCAGTCTTTCGTGTGAGAGGAGAACTGTTTCTGATAGATCTTGTTTTTTTTAAAGTTGTTGTTATTTTTAAATATTGCCCGACAGCCCGTTTGCCGCTGCTCTCTGGTTGTGGGCTTTTCTTAAAGAAAAAGTCTCTTGGTCACCAGCAAATGAAGGAAGGGTATTGTGGACCTTTTCATGAATTGTTAGAGGTGACGGAGTGTGGCTTCTTCTCCCACCGTGGGGCAGTGAGATCCACTGCACATCCTCGTGTTTCTAACCAGTGTCTCTTCACGGGAGGTTTCTTTTGAGCTCCTCGCTGAATAGCAAGTGTATCAACAGCTAGAGCCACAGGCAGCTCAGGCGCGGTTAGTTTTTCCTGCAATAAAGTTGCTTTCCTTCCTGTGCTTCCTGCCCATCGTGGTGAAGGTGTTACTCAAACCAAAAACCTGTCTTGGGTGTCTATTGCTAATACCCAATGAGGGCCAAATTCTCCAGCATTACCTCTTCCAAGTCTTTGGGGTCCACTAGCCTCATAACTACTTTCCTGATTGTAGTCGTCTTTCTGTCTTTCCCCCAGCTCTTAGCCCACGTCTACTCCCCTACACCCACCAAACGTATATCCTATGCCACTTCAAGTGTTATATTTTATGAATGTGTGAGATATAATAATTAAAATGGCCTTCCTAGCCAAAATCTCTTACGTGATATAAATTCTGGTCTCTTTGGCTGTGTGTATAAGCCCATTTGGATGGAGTTCTCCACTATGCTAATTGACAAGATTAAAATTCAAATAACCAAGTTGGCTATTATTGAGTCAATTCTGATGAAATCTTTACTTCCATAGAGGAGGTGAATCAAGTCACCACTCTGTTTTATTGTGGGTCTGGTCCGATGAACAACCAAAACTGTACCTCCAAAGTCCTTCCTCTGTGTAAAAGAGCCAGCTCAGAAGCAGGAACACATGGAGACATCTCGGGAGCATCAGAAGTGGAGCACACTCAACATCTGTCTATAGGGAAAGAAGCCAGCCCCAGAGGCACCAGAGGCATGGAGATGCTGGGACAGAGTAGAGGTGCAGTATAGAGCCTATGAAGCTGTCAGCTGGAGCAACAGAGGGAAAAACCCAAGGACCATGTGGCTGAAGACCAGAGAGAGATTTATTTGCTTGCTGGGGAGAGGTGCTGATATGGATCAATGGCTGTATTCTTACTGCTTACTGATCCTGGCTTTGTCGTAAGCTATTAATTTCCTACTAAGCCCCATACTTGTCACTGTTGTCTGAGTTATGTGTGCAATGAAGTATTGAACCAAGTCAAAAAGTTCAGTGCTTTGAGAAAAGAAGTTGATCTCAGAATAGGTACTGAAGGATGGTGAGTAGAGGCATGTCTATTTCTGGCACATGACCTTAGGGAAGCCAGAGGCAGTCAGATATGGCTTCCCTCTTGCACCATTGTACTCAATGGGCCTGCCATTACTTAACCATTTTAGTAGCAGCCAACTAAATCAATTCAAACTTCTTTGTTTGGGCTCTGATGAGATAGTTGCTCACTAACTCTTCACACTCATCCTTAGTCATCCTCCTGTTAGAAGACATCAAACGGATTAGAGGCTTGCAATGATCTGTTCTCAGTGTTAGCATGGTGGGTTGGCTAGAGAAACAAAACCAGTGACACACATAGATATACAAGGAAGAACTTTGTATCGAGGAGAAATTTTATATCAACAAGGCAGCCCAGCCCAGTCCAACTCAAGTCACTGGGTTCAAAGCCAGCCAGAGCCCTCTTCAACTATTCCTCCCACAGTGCTACTCTTTTTCTAGGCTTGGTAATTCATTTCAGTGACCACAGGTAACTCAATGACAGTAGTCACCATGATAGGGGGTTAATTTCAGATTGACGACACAGAAAGGTGAAGTGGGAAGCAGGGAGATTACATTCTGGTAGGTGCCAAGTTGCATGAATCCAAGGTCCGTGGGAACATGGCAAGGCTTTGGCAGCTCTTGCAGTAGGCAGCCCACAAGAAGATACCTCTGGCGTCAGACACAATATCAGCAAGAAGGTCCAGAGGGTAAAGAGGAGGGACTAGAAGAGGAAGGTCCTCAACGTGATGGATTGACACAGTGGCTGCATCAGTGGGTTCCGGCCTAGGGTGTGAGGATGGCACTGCACTGTGTAGGTGTGGTTTTGTTGTGCGTAGGGTCAACTTGATGGCACCTAACCGCAACCACCTTGTTTTTTTTGTTTTGCTTATGCTATTTCCTCTGCTTGCAATGTGCTTAATTGGCCTTCCCAATCAACTCATATAGATCTGTTATTAGTTTATTGTGATACGAATGAACCAGCAACAACCAACCAACCAACTAACAGTCAATTCTGACTCATAGAAACCCTATAGTGACAGTGATTACTACGATGTGGTAGAGTTACACAATATCTAGCCAATTTGCGAAGGGTTAGAGTCTAGCCTGTCAAGCAGGTCATAGTTAATGAGGTTTCTGTGTGGGCATGGCCCTCTCCTGAGGATTCTGGGAGCTCCTATCTTCCTCCCTGGAGGAAGCAGAGAGGAAACACACTCTTTGCTATAATTCATGTTGACAAACCACATGAAGACACACTGGTGGAGCCAGAGCTCTGGAGCTGGAGGAGCCATGTGGAGATCCACATCAGCACTGAGATGTTTCCACTTCCACTGGATCTACAAGACTTTCTACCCACTGGCCTATGATCTTCCTGCATTTAGCATCATTGCATAGCTGTGTGAATCTAAAGAGGAATTTATGGGCTAGTATCGGACATATGGACTAATATTGGACTTATGGACATGATTTGGACTGGGCAGGGTTGTTTTTTAATATACAATTGCTCTTATATAAAGCTCTTTCTTATACACATATGAGTGTCTGAGTTTGTTTCTCTATTCAACCCAGACTAACACATATGACTTTAATAAAATAGCTTCTTTCTTTCTCAAAGTAGAGTGCAGATGCATGCTCTTCATGAGATCACCTGGGAACTCAGGCTTGGCCATCCTTGAATCTCTGCCTTTGCTTGCTCCATCTGAGATGGCCTATAATCAGAGCCACAGCTCCTTCCAGGCCAGAGGCTGGAGACAGAAGGGACCCCTCTTCCCCCTCGACGGGTGCATGCCAGACTTTGTTCTAGTCATCATACAGACTCGCTATGAGGTGGAATTTATTTGATTGCGGTGGGTTTAGTTTGAGTATTGAGGCACCGTCCCTTGCATGCTTTGTATGATTGAATTTTCCATGGGTGGTTTTCGTGGCTTGCTCTCAGGTGCTAACATAAATGTTGTCAGTTCAAATCTTTCCAGTGGCATCTTGGAAGAAAGGCTTCTAAGCAGCACCCCGGCCTTCTTTCAATATCGATCAGATTGTCCTTTTAGCAGCTGATTGTACCTTTAGTATTCTTCTCCAGCCCCACGATTCAAACGCATTGGTTCTTTTGGTCTTCCCTATTCAATGTCCAACTTTCTCGTGCATATGATGCAATGGAGAATCCATGGCTTGGTTGAGGTGTACCTTAGGCGTCACAGTAACGTCCTTGCTCATCAATACTTTAGAGAGGTCTTGTGCGGCAGATTTAACTAATGCAATATGTCTTTTGATCTCTTGACAGCTGGTTCCATGGGCAATGATTGTGGATTCAATCAAGACAAAATGCTTTCAATTTTATTTTAAAAAATAATTTTATTGGGGGTTCTTACAGCTCTTATAACAATCTATGCATCAATTGTGTCAAGCACATTTGTACATATGTTGCCATCATCATTTGCAAAACATTTTCTTTCTACTTGAGCCCTTGGTATCAGCTTCACCTTTTTCCCTGTTTCTCAAACTGCCCTCCCACCCTGGTGAACTCTTGATAATATATAAATTATTTTTATTTTAGTAATTTACATCATCTACTTGTCTCCCTTCACCGATGTTTCTGTTGTTCATTCCCCCTGGGGTGGGGGTGGGGCTTGTATGTTGATCATTGTGATTGATTCCTTCTTTCTCCCCTTTCTTCCTCCACCTTCCCCCTACCCTCCTGGTATCACTCCTCTCATTATTGGTTCTGAGGGGTTTATCTGTCCTGGGTTCCCTGTGTTTCCAGCTCTTATCTGTACCCATGTACATGCTCTGGTCATGCCAGATTTGTAAGGTAGAATTGGGATCTTGATAATGGGGGGATGGAAGCATTAAAGAACTAGAATTTGTGTGTTGTGTGTTTCATCAGTGCTATACTGCATCCTGGATGGCATGTCCCTTCCTTATGACCCTTCTGTGAGGGGATGTCCAATTGTCTACAGATAGGCTTTGGGTTCCATTCCCACCTCCCTCATTCCCATTGAAATGATTGTTTTCAGTCTTCTGATATCTGATCCCATCAACACCTTGTAATCACAAGAGTTGGTGTGCTTCTTCCATGTGGGCTTTGTTGCGTCTCTGCTAGATGGCTGCTTATTTAACTTCAAGCCTTTAAGACCCCAGATACTATACCGTCAGTTTTCTTCATCTCATTAGCTTATGCACCCATTTTGTCTTCAGTGATCATGTCGGGAAGGTGAGCTTCACGGAATGCCGGATTATGAAAGCAAAATAAAGTGTTCTTGCATTGAGAGAGGACTCGGGTTGAGGCCCAATGTCCGTCTGCTACCTTGTACTTAACCTATAAATATATGTACATAGACCTATATCCATATCATTATATAGTAATATATTCACATATGCAAATGCCTATGTTTATACTTCTATAAATAAGACAAAATTCTTGACAACTTCAACCTTTTCTCAGTTTATCATGATGTAACGCATTGGTCCAGTTGTGAGTGTTTTGGTTTTCTTTATATTGAGTTTTCATCTAGACCTATGGCCACAATCCTTGATCTTCATCAGCAAGTGCTTTAAGTCCTCCTCACTTTCAGCGAGCACGTTTGTGCCACCTGCACAGTGCAGGTGGTTAGTCAACCTTCCTCTAATTCTGACACCACATCCTTCTTTATATAGTCAGCTTCTCTGAGGATTGGCTTAGCATACAGATTGAACAGGCATGTTGAGAGGATACAAACCCGACACCACACACCTGTCCTGATCTTAAATCATGAAGTATGCTCTTGTTGTCTTTGTACAACTGCCTCTTGATCCATGTAGAATTTCCAAATGGGCCCATGAAGTGTTTTAGAATTTCCATTTTTCTCAAAGTTGTCCACAGTTTATTATTTTCCACACAGTTGCTTGTTCGATCTGACTTTGCATAGTCAATGAAACACAAGTACACATATTTTTAGTGTCCTCTGCTTTGAGCTAAGATCCATCTGACGTCAGCAGTAATAGCCCTTGTTCCACATCCTCTTCTGAATCTGACCTGAACTTCTGCCAGTAGTTCCCTGTCAGCGTATTACTGCAACCGTTTTTGGGTGACCTTTACAAAAACCTTACTTGTGTGGGCACATCATTGATAACTGTTCTGTAGTTTGAACATTCTGTTGGGTCACTATTCCTTGGAATGGGCACAGATATAGATCTCTTAGTCAGTTGGTCAGGTAGTGCTCTTCCAAATTTCCTGGCATAGGAAAGTGGGTGCTTCCAGTGCTTCTTCAGCTTTCTGAAACATTTCATTGATATTCTGTCAATTCCTGGAGCCTAGTTTTTCCTAGTGCATTCCGTTCAGCTTGAACATCTTCCTTCAGCACCATTGGTTCTGCTTGGTTGCTACCTCCTGAAATGTTGGGATATCTTGGTACAGTGACTCTATATTATTTGTTCCATCTTCTCTTGATGCTTCCTGCATAATTCAATATTTTACCCATAGAATCTTTCAAGACTGAAACTTGAGGCTTGAATTACTTTCCGAGTCTTTCGGTTACAGCTATGTTGAACGTGTTCTTCTTGTCTCCTGGAAAAGCAGGAACTGAATTTTCATTTTTATTTCCTGTCGTATCCTTGGTAACACATAGAGTCAAGCAAAAACTTTGAGGGAACTTCAAAAAGTTTGTGGAAAAAATGGAATTGAAAGATAGTGAAAATACTCATCAACTTTTTAAGCACCCTCATAGGTTGGATCCACTTTTCTATTAATAGGTGCTTAGAGGGTTTCCATCTTTTTGATATCATGAAGAATGCTGCAGGCAACAGAGGCGCTTCTGTCTCTGTTTGTTTCAGTGCTTTTATATATTTTAGATATGTAAGTTATGTATCCTAGGAGTGGGATTTCTGTATCTTAAGGTATTTCTATTTCTAGATTTTTACACAAGTACCATATTGTTTCCCATTGTTTTGTATGGTTTTACAATCTTTCCAGCAATGTATAAGTGTTTGAAGCCCCTTAAAACAATACCAACATCTGTTGTTTTATAGGGTTTTTTAATCATTGTAATTTTTGCAGGGTTGAGATGGTATCTCATTTTTTTTTAATTTGGAAACAAATTGTCATACATACATATAATGGAATATTGGTCAGCTACAAAAAATGAGGCACCTGAAAAATATGAGTGAGCAAAATATATCGATCATTAAATGATAAATATTGAATGATCCCAGTACCATAACAAAGTCAGTAATTATTCTGCACACAGAAAGCAGTTAGTTATTTGATGATTATCATGGATGGGAAGGAGAGGAAGAGATTATTTCCTGGGTGATAGAAACATACTAATTTTGGTGTTGATAAAGGCAAGACATAATGTGGGTGAATACATGAGAAAAAAGTTACAATTTCATTAAATAATATAACATATAACAATAACAGTAAAAAAAGGCAAACGTATGTGCATGTAAGGATATATCTGTAGGCATATACATTGCTCTATCTTCTGTGTATATATCCACAGATAGTAGGAAAAATTGCAGAGCTTTCTTCAATAGATCTAAATGATCTGCGGGATTAGTTTACTGTGTTAAACGATTTAGTACCATAATCTTGGGGGCAATGTCGTAAATTGGCATAGCATAGTTCAAAAAGAAGATGTTCTACATCCTAGTACGGTGAGAGATGTCTGAAGACTTTCAAACCTGAGTGGCCATCTCAAATTCAAGTACTGGTCTGTACACATGTGGACCAAACGAGAATGAAGGGGACCAAGGCTCATAAAAGACACTCATCCAGAGGAATGACAGTCCAAGAGAAACACTTCTCCTAGCCTGAGGTCACAAGAACTAGATGGTTCCCAGCGATCACTAACAACAATCCTGAGCAAGGACACAATATAAGGTCCTAAGTTTAAGGAAATAACAATGTAGACCAATATAAAGAAGACCAGACTTACTGTACTAATAGAGACCAGAGGAGCCCCCAAGATTACTGCCTAAAGATACTGTTTGAACGTTGGTGCGTAGCTATTTTGGAGGTGATCTTTCAGCGAAATAGTAGATTGCCTTGAAAAACAAGCAGTATTGTCTGTGTCTAATGTATGCCTTTAAGCAGTGACCTAGATGAGACCAAATGGTCAGCTTTATGTGTTATTATATTTCACTGGTACCTCCTTCACATAGCATACAATGTCATCATTCGATTATATTAAGATGTGCGCCATCATCACCACCCCACTGTTTCAGAACACAGTCTTTTGTACTCATTGTCATCAGCTCCCCATTTCCTCTCATCCTTCCCTGACATGCCCCTTGCCGATGATCAACTACAAATGGTCAACATTTATCCAAAAACAAAAGTGTGAAGTCAAGGAGGGGAAGGGAAACTAGATCAATGAAGATAGAACAACCAGAATGGACTTAAAAGAAAGTTGATATATTCAAAAAAGTTTGTACATGACAATTGGTATAAAAATTGTTATAGGAAAAAGAATATGTGTGTGTGTATATATATATATATGTATATATATATATATACATATACACACCATATTGAATGAAGGGGGAAGTGCAGAGTGGAGACCCAAGGCCCAAGTGTCGGCCACTGGAGATCTCCTCATAGAGGGGTTTAGGAGAGGAGATGGGTCAGTCAGGGTGCGAGGTAGTACCGATGAAGAACACAGCTTTCCCCCAGATCCTGGATGCTTCCTCCCCCCAACTACCATGATCCGAATTCTACCTTGCAGGGCTGGATAGGACAGAGGCTGTACACTGGTACATATGAGGGCTGGAGGTACAGGGAATCCAGGGTGGATGATACCTTCAGGACCAAGGGTGTGAGGGACGATGCTGGGAGAGTGGAGGGTGAGTGGGTTGGAAAGGGGGAACTGATTACAGGGATCCACATGTGACCTCCTCCCTGGGAGAGGGACGGCAGAGAAGGGGGGGAAGGGAGACTCTGGATAGAGCAAGATATGACAAAATAACGATGTATAAATTACAAAGGGCACATGAGGGAGGGGGCAGCGGGGAGGGAGGGAAAAAAAAGAGGACCTGATGCAAAGGGCTTAAGTGGAGAGCAAATGCTTTGAGAATGATTGGGGCGGGGAATGTATGGATGTGCTTTATACAATTGATGTATGTGTATGTATGGATTGTGATAAGAGTTGTATGAGTCCCTAATAAAATGTAAAAAAAGAAAAGGAAAAAAAAAGAAAGAAAGAAAATGATTAGGGCAAAGAATGTACAGATGTGCTTTATACAATTGATGTATGTATATATATGGACTGTGATAACAGTTGTATGAGCCCCTAATAAAACATTTTTTTAAAAGTTCGTACTTTTCAAAAATATTGATAATATATAACGATTAAAGCAATGCTTGATAAAGAAAAAAAATTGTTATAGGAAATCCTGATCTGCTGTCTAAATTTTCACTTACAACACAATAAAATATATAGAAGGACCTGACTGACTTCATAGAGATTGTGATGCACCCAACATCGCTCAGGTAGAAGTTGTACGATTAGAATTTGAATCGATCCTGACAGCACCTGCTCTTAGAATGGAGTCTGACTTGTACACCATGGGTTAAGAGCATTGTGTGTGTCCTCTCCAGTAACTTCTCACCTCCCACAATTCTCTGCATGTCCTTCCTTGCTGGCGCCTTGCTGCGGTTTGCATACTGCCCCACGGTCAGGCCATATTTTGTCTGACCTCTTCTTCCATCACTCAAACCCTCACCTTTCTGTGTCACATAGACACCACCACCTGGATCGTTGATTTGATTCAGACCCACGGAGACCCTGCGTGGACTAGAGTAGAGCTGTGCTCTGTGCTTTTGTTTGTTTCTTTGAAAGTAGTTTTATTGATGAACCTATCTATAATAGGGACAACAAGAAGAATAAGGGTTTTGTGGGCGGGGGGTACAGTGATGAGGGCGAATGAAAGGGAGATAGTATCAAGGAATCCAAGAAGAAAAAGAATTTTTGGAAAATGTAGTGGTAGCAATTGTACAATTCTGATTGATGTGATTGAACTATGGAATTATATGTTATATATTAACTCCCAGTTAATAATCAATTTTTATAAACAGCAACAAAAGCCAAACAAATAAAAAGAGAAGTGATCTTGAAAGTAAAATGGTCAATGAAAAACTCCACATTAACCAAAATTAAAATCATTTACACGTGGATAAGATTGCATATTAGTAAAGTTTTATGTCAACAAATTAAAAAATAAAGTACGTTTATTGACACATATTGCACCTGTTTTACAATTAGGTAGTTCAGTTACATCAACAAGAGTTGTACAATCATTACCACAATTCTGGAACATTTTCTTCTCCCTTGTACTCATTGTTATTAACACCCTATTTCCCTACAACCTGCCCTGCCAAATCCCCAAGAAACCATTCATCCAGTTACCATCTCTATAGATCTGTCTCTCCTGGATTTCATATACATAAAAAATACCCAAAAAAACTAGCAACAATAGCAAAATAAAATAGGGTAAAACCTTAATTGAAAAGAAAACTAAATATTAAGAGCTAGAACAACTTTACAATGGGTCAAAAGGAGAATCAAATGATAGGGTGTTACACTTTAACCTAACCACAGCTGCCTTAACCCACATTCAAATGTGGGTTATAACAAACTATGGATAGTGTTGAGAAGAATTGGGATTTCAGAACACAGCTTTTTGTTCAAGCAAAACTTCTACTTGGATCCAGAGTTACAGTATAAACATCGAATACTGCATGGTTTAAAACCAGTATTGTGTGCACCAGGCTTGTTTCCTCTCACCATACTCACTCCATCTATATGCTAAGCAAGTAATCAGAGATGCTGGCATCTAAGAAGAAGAATGTGGCATCAGGATTGAGGAAGGCGTACTAACAGACTGTGGTGAGAGACGCAGATGACACAGCTTTACTTGCCGAAAGTGAGTAGGACTTGCACTTGCTGATGGAGAGCAAAGATGATAGCCTTCAGTATCGATTGCAACTCCGTGTAAAGACCAAAATCCTTACTACTAGACCAATAGGTAACTTCAAGATAAGTGGAGAAAATCTTGAAGTTGTCGAGGATATTTTTCATCTTGCTGGATCCATAATCAGTTCTAATGGAAGCAGCAGTGTAGAGATCTTCTGCTGCACAAGAATTCTTGAAAGTGTTGCAAAGCAAGGATATTCGTTTCAGGACTAAGGTGCCCCTAATCCAAGGTGCCCCTGATCGAAGTCAAGATATTTTTAATAGCTTCATATGCATGTGAAAGGTGGACATTGAATAAGGAGACCAAAAAATTGATGGCTCTGAATTGTGGTACTGGAAAAGAATATTAAATATATCTTGCATGAGCCCCTAATAAAATGATTTAAAAAGATATATCATGAACTGCTAAAAGGACAAACAATCCGGATTGGAAGAAGTACAGTCAGAATGCTCCTTAGAGGCAAGGATGGCAAGATTCTGTCTCGTGTAGATATTTTTTTCAACAGAGACCAGTCCCTGGAGAAGGATATCATGATTGGTACTTTGAAGGAGAGAAAGGCCCTCAACTGGATGCATTGATGCACTGGCTTCACCATTGGTTGGAACAGGTGTGAGGATGGCACAGGGCTGGGTGGGCCTCGTTCGGTTGTGCATCGGGCTGCTATGGCGCAGAAGGGACTCTATGACCCCTCGCAACAACCGGGACTCGGAACAAATTCATCATAACCCGCAAGTTTCTATTTAAACATTGCTTCCTCAAGAATCATCTCATGACCTCCTAGACTAGCTAGGATTTCCTCAAGGAGCCTTCATGGCATTATCACAATGTCCATTGGTTATTTGTTTACTTACCGCCCTCCCACGCCTTCAAGAACTGCGAGTGCTAGGTTCATCACATTCGGCTCTGCATAGGCAGCATCTGACGTTGTCAGAGAGGACTAATAATCACTTGTCTAGGGAAAAAGGAATTGATGAATGAATGAGGCGTGAGTGTGTGAATTAGTGAATGAAGAATTCCTAAATCGTCTTCTCTCACAATTTTCTTCTGAGAAATTTTGCCAGGATAAAGCTTCCCAAAGACTGCATATTTGGAGACGTTGAACTGCAGGGTCCAAGGTGCCTTGTGTTTGTCTTATTACAATGCAGCAAGAGGAAGACCTCTGGCCGTTACTGTTATAACTGGGACTAAAATTAGCCCTCTGAGGTGATCTTTGTTTACTGCCGCCTAAGGCCACAGTCCTTCGTGAAAGGTCAGAAGATCCTGGACCGGAGAGGGTTGTTTACAAGTTCTGTCCCAATGATGCCCTGAAACCTACCGCAGGCCTTCATTTCCTGACCTCTTGTTAATGAGAGCTACATAGACCAACCGAGGAACTTGCGAGCATCGAGTTTTCTCTAGAGGAGGATCCAGAACCTCGGATGTCCTTCTGAAGGCTGTCTTCTCCCTCTGCCTCCATGCCCAGAGTCGTAGCACGTCCTCGCATTGATTGTGTGGTTAGCTGTTATCAAGTCAGACCCCTACTTACAGTGACGCCATGTGCACAACAGAAGTGGATCAGGGTGGTCCCGGAAGGTTCATGGACTGGTTTTTGGACGTTGATTACCAGATCTTTCTTCCAAGTCTTTCTTTGTCTGGAAGCTCCACTGAAGCCTGTTCAGCATCACAGCCACACACAACCCTCCACTGGCAGTCAGGTGGCGGCTGGTGCAGGAGGCGCATAGTTGTGGGTTCAAGTCTAGGTATCCTTCATGAGAGGCAACAGTTCTACCACTGGCCACCACTTCCCACAAATCTTTTTTATAAATAGCATACCATCTTTCTCACAGCAATTGGGGGCGATGGTTGGCCAGAGTTCTGCCATTTCTAAAGAATCATGTGTTTTTCTTTATATTCTTCATGAAGATGTCTGCCAGGGCCACTAAATTGGGTGTTGTTAATTTGGGTAGTTAAGGAACGATTGAGATTCTATCAGAACAGAAAAGAAGGGAGCAGAAATAAGCCCAATTTGGTCCTAATAGCATATCACTACTATCTTTCTAGTGGAGCTCTCTCACCTTGGGCCAGGCACTGTGCTAGACACCAAGTCTGCATCGCTTGATTCTGGCTCATTCCAAGCCCTGGTAAGACTGGAGATAACTCGCCAGCTCATCTACAGGCCTATTGTATCTCTTTAAAGCTCAGAACATATATCCCTGCCTTTTTAGCCAGAAGTCTCTAAGACCGAGAACCTCATTGACTTCTAACCCACAGTGCAACTAATATATAATATCACACTCACATACATAAAGTATTAGGGACTGAGGATTGTAATGCAACTGATGATATTTGTTAAGGAGGCTCTGGAAGAGAAATTATAGTTGACAATGTTAATTAAGTAGAGGGTCAGTTTTCCCAGAGCTGCATTGGGAGAAGGGAATGATGATTGGCTTGCAAAAATAAAAAATTCAGGCATTGCAAACTTCATGGACACAGGTCTACCTGGCACGCATAGGCTCCTCAAATAGGAACGGACTCAATGGCAACTGGTTCCTTCTGGTTAGTGAGTGATTTTGCTTCCACATAATAAATCTCTCTATCAAATTCTAGATTCCCTTTAGCATGACTGGACTCTGAGTTGCCACTCCTGGTTCCTTTGACTGTCATAGCTGTGCCCAGAAGGACACACTGCCCCTCTGTCTTACTCTCTGACTCATCACTGGGACAACTTGTGTTTATCTCATAAGTCTTCAATGAGTTGTCACTTCCAAAATATCCTTCTCCAACCTCTTAGAGAGTAGCTGGTTTCTCGCCACCTGCTCTAGGGGAGAAAGGTGTGTCAGCTTGCTGTAAGGCGGATCAAAAATCCACACCAAACCCACTGTCTTGGACTTACCTCCCACTCACGGTGCCCATGCACAGGGTTTCTGAGTCTGTGCATCTTTCTGGGCACAGGCAGCCTCGTCTTCCTCCTTTAGAGTAGCTAGTGGGTCTGGGTCACAGACCTCGAAGTTAGCAGCCCCCAACCTAGCCTATAGCATCATGAGGGATTCTTCTCGTGAGCCTTGCAACCTTTGAATCCGGTGATGCCCTTTTATTCTGCCCGATGTACAGGGTCAGCATCATCTGTAATCACTAAAAATTAATATTTCAGACCCTTCTCAGTCTAGAGTGGCATGCTTGAAAGAGCTTGCTCTGAATTTCTGAGGAAACTTATACCAGTTCATAGTCCATCAAGAGATTCCGTGTCATGACATAAATACAACCTTCCCACGTGGTCTCTGTTACAGTGCAGGAGAGATCTTATTCTTCTGAGAGCAACTCTTTGACCATGGAGCTGTTTCAGCATAATGCCACATTTCAGGAGAAGTTAATATTGCCAGCTTACATGTATAATATGAGTTAATTATGGTGCATTGAATTGAAAAAGCACACATATGTGTGTATATATAAGAATATATATATATATATTTCTAGTTAAGGAGTTCCTGGCTGGTTCAAATGGCTAATTACTTGGCTATTAACCAAAAGGTTGCTGGTTTTAATCTACCCAGAGGTGCATTGAAAAAAGGGACCAAATTTTTTTTTATGTAAGATCGTTGTCATTAAAAACCATAAGAGGTACAGTTCTACTGTGAACCATCTAAGGACACCACGAATTAGATTAGACTAGGCAGTAGCTGTTTACTTATTTTTATAATAATAGAACCTCTTTAGTGAGGACCTGTGTATGTCAGTTACTGGGCTAGGGCGCCCTTTAACTACAGTATATATCCGTAGTCCTCATAACAAGAATTGGAGTTAGATCAAATCCTCTGCCAAGTTGATTCCAACTCATAATGACCTTATATATGGTTTCCAAGTCTGTGAATTTTCAGACTATTTGAATAGCTGGAGAATTTGAACTAATGATCTTGTGGTTAGTAACCCAATGCCAACCCAAAGCATCAACGGGACTACTCCCACTTTAAATGTGAGAAAATAAGAGATTTCAAAGAGTTGCCCAAAACTAATCACACAGCAAATGACTGAACTGGGATGTGTATCTGGGCCTGTCGCTCTCAAAAGTTTTTGTGTTTTCCACCATACTACGCAGCATCCTGCCCTCATCTGACAGAAGAATAAACAAATCTATCTTGGAAGAAAGGTAGCCGTAATTCCTTAGTAGCGAGATGGTAAAGTTTTGTCTCACGCGTTACCAAGAAGGGACTAATTGCTGGCATAGTATTTTTTGCTCGGTAGAGTGGAGGGTCAGTGAGAAAGAGGAAGTCCTCAATCTGGTGGCACCGTGGCTACAACAGTTGGTTCAAGCATAACAGTTCAGAGGGTGGTGCAGAAGTGGCCAGTATTTCGGTCTGTTGTGCAGGTAAGGTCACGACAAGTTGGAACCAACTGATGCCACCATAGCATCCACAGACATTCTTTTTGTTGATTTGAGTGACGTATCAACCCAAAAGTAGGCCAGCCCCTCTTCATTTCATTGTACAACCAGAATGCCTTCTGAACTCTGCAAAAATAACTAGCTCTAAAGTTCAAGCACATCATCTATTTTTAATACAGGGGGCTTTTATTTAAGTTGATGGGATAGCTTGCATATCTTTTCATTTCATATTTCCCATGAACTTTTTGAAGCCCTCTCACATGGCAGACACTTATGTTTGCCTGATTGCTGTTTGGAGAGATTGTTCATATTTATCATGACAATATTTTTAAACACTAACTGGGAGAGCTAGGCCCTACCATGAGTTGCCCTTCCCCTAGGCACTCAGAGCCCACATCTGCTCCTCATGGGTGCCTTCCAGTGGACGCAAAGCCAAATGTTTGACATGTGTTTGACAGATATCAGAAAATTTCTAACTTGAAATTTTTCATTGTAAGAATTTCTGTAAAAAAAAAATATAGTGCTATAATTAGTTCTAGATGAGAAGGGAAATGATTAGAAATGAATTTATTTTATACTGAAGGATAGCAGCTTTTATACATATGTATAATAGCTATGTTGTATATGTTTGTAGATGTTGTGTCCCCAAATAACTTTTCAAATTTTCTTTCCTGTAACTTCCCTATACCTGCAAGGATAGGCATTGTTCAAATTAAACCAGACCATTACCTAGTCTTATGTGTGGTTTGCATATTCATAAGTTTGTGTCTTTGTTTATGTTGTATTCTCAACTCTGTTCTTTACTTTTGCGGTCTTAAAATGCTTTGATACTCACCTGACAGTCTACTTCTTCCTCAACCCTTTCCCCAGAATTTGAAAGCCCAGTTTGATACGGCCTTTCAAGTTTTAATTTCCACAAGGCAGTAGTAACTTAAAAACTGAACTCAGAAGCCACACTCACTCATAGCAACTCTATGAGGATGGAGTAGAACTACCCTTGTGGGTTTCTGAGACGGTGACGTTATGGGAGTAGAACGCCTTATCTTTCTCTCATATCCTTACCCGTACTTAGTATCTCAGCCATCACAATAACTAAAGAACTCCTGTTATCTCCCAAGTGCCAAGACCGTGTCATAGATACTGATATTTGACACAGAATCTGTACCTCATTGCTTCTAATACGTTTGTTAAATTGGATTTTTAAAATAATTTTATTGGGGGCTCATACAATTCTTATCACCATCCACACATACATCCATTGTGATAAGCACATTTGTATATTTGTTGCCATCATCATTCTCAAAACACTTGCCTTCTGCTTGAACCCTTAATATCGGCTCCTCATTTTCCCCCTCCCTCCCCTCACCCCCTCCCTCATGAACCCTTCATAATTCATAAATTATTATTATTTTGGCATATGTTACACTGTCTGACACCTCCCCCCGCCCACTTCTCTGCTGTCCATCCCCCAGGGAGGAGGCTATACGTAGATTCTTGTAATCGGTTCCCCCTTTCTACCCCACATCCCCTCCACCCTCCAGGCATCGCCACTCACACCACTGATCCTGAAGAGGTCATCTATCCTGGATCCCTGTGTTTCCAGTTCCTGTCTTTACCAGTGTACATCCTCTGGTCTAGCCAGACTTTCAAGGTAGAATTGGGATCATAATAGTGGGGGATGGGGAGGAAGCATTTAGGAACTAGAGGAAAGTTATATGTTTCATCATTGCTACCTTACACCCTGTCTGGAAAACTTTTAAAAGAAAAGTTTCTATTTAAATAAGACTATAAATTACCCATAAATTTGAAATTCTCAACAAAAGTTATTTGTAGATATCATTTCTTCCTTGAGATTAAAACCTATATTGGTTTTATAGTAAATGATATGAACCACAGACTCTGAACCAGGACCAAAACACCAAAAACAGTGGAAATCATCTGTATAAACCAAGGCTTTCTCTCTAGACCAGGCAGTTTCCTAGCTGCCTTGCACTGGTGGGGCTCTCCCTTTGTTAAAAGAAAAACAAAAAACAAACTCACTGCCAAGGAGTCCATTGTGACTCAAAGTGACCCTATAAGACAGTCGAACTGCCCCATGAGTTTCCAAGGCAGTAAATCTTCCCTGGAGCAGAAAGCCTCCTCTTGCTTTGACCATTCCTTAAAGGACACTGTCACCTTCTCATATACCAAGCCTTCCTGTCTTCTGACCCTGAAAGTTAGACAGTTTCTCTCTATCAAACCCTCTTTTAAAAATTGAAATTTATGCTCATTGCCATCATAGAAATGAGAAACAGCTGCTTTCAAATGAAAATATGTCTCTTCCTAAAGATGGTTTTTCCATCATTCCATATTCTTTTCTTCTCCAGGCAGAATTCCCCCCTCCATCTTACTTTCCTTTCGGTTCTCCATTTCCAGACCACTTAATACTACTCTCTCAACTTACTGGTCTGTTGCCTAAGAAAACTTCAGCTAGGAATGATTAGTAAGTGTTCATTGATTTCAGGTGCACTAGACACATGTCTCACACCATTCCCCTCAGTCACTGCAGCGGGCTGGTGGGTAACTGGAACCCTCTGACACCCACCCCCCCACCCCCCAGTGATATATGGTGGTGTCTTTATAAGCCTGCCATCAACCATCCCATCTCAGCTTCTCCAGGTGCTTAATTTTGAAGACATGATTTATTTGTTATAAACTGCTTTACAAGGCTCAAAAGAAGCAGAAATTATACACAGGGGAAATCGAATGAATGTAGGCCATGCATCCTCCCCCCCCTCCCCGCCCCCAGTTATGTTTTATAAATAAACTTTCAGAATGCCCTCAATTAGAAACACACATGTTAGTTCTGAAGGAGGGTCAAAGGAGCAGGGGCACTCTGAGCACTTTCACTGTTTTACATGTCTCCTCTGTGTAGGAGCCCCCAAGTTCCTTCATGCAAGCAGGCAAGTCTCCGGCCCTCGTTTAGTCTAGGATATTGATGGACATTTGAACACAGATAGCTGATCGATGTCTGTGTGTGTTAATGGAATTAAAGTTCACATAGCAAAAATAATGTTTAGTGTGTGAGCATTTTTGTGGCTCTAAATACAGCCACAGTGTTGTTCAGTCATGACCTCTCATCTGGAACACTTTTGTCACCCTAAAATAAAACCCTACATATAGAAGAAGGTTCTCCCTAGCCCCTGACAACTTCCCATTGACCTTTTTTTCTGTATGGATTGAACCACTCTGAATATTTCATATACTCCCCATGCAATCACACAACCAGTGTACTTTGTTTTTGGCTTCTGTCACTTAGCTTGATGTTTGTGAATTACGCCACAGAGCAGCAGGCGTCAGTACTATATTCCATTTTATTGTTGAATAATATCCCATTAAAGAGTATACCCCAATCTGGTTTGCCATTCATATGTCATTGAATGATGGGGCTGCTTCTACCTTTGGGCTATTGGGCTGGCCTATTAGTTTGGGTGGTCTAGAGAAACAAATTCATAGACACCTGTATGTGTATAAAAAAGAGCTTTATATCAAAGAGTAATTGTACATTAAGAAAAACATCCCGACCCAGTCCAGGTGAAGTCCATAAGCCCAATATTAGCACATATGCCTAATATCGATCTATAAAGTCCTCTTCAGACTCACAAACAGGCAATGATGCCAAATGCAGGAAGATCACAGGCCAGTGGGTGAAAAGTCTTGTGGATCCAGTGGCATGTGAACATCTCAGTGCTGACAGGGGCCTCCACGTGGCTCCTTCAGCTCCAGGGCTCTGGCTCCATCAAGCTCGTCATCAGTAATGTTTCCCAGGGAGTGAGCATCTGTCCCGCCTCCAGTGAGCTGTTTATCTTCTTAACGCCTCCAAATGTGGTCATTAGCTCCAACCTGATTGACAGGCTAAACACCACCCCTTCACTCTGAAATCTCAAATTGACAACAGATTATGTGGCGACCACAGCTGGCATCCCTGTGAACATTAGTGTACACGTATCAACATGAGCATACAATTATCTGAGTACCTATTTTCAGTCCTTTTAAAATCTTTCATAGGAATTCATTTCAAAACTCAAAATATAGACTGAATTGCAATTCAACACTCAAAGCGGATTTTGCATGTGTACCTTTAAGAATGAGTATACAGGTTGAAGTAGAAGCTAATACTATAGGTAGTGATTCAAAAATAGTAATACAAATGTGTATTAAAGCTTCTAATGTGTGTAAGTCTTGAAGTCCTGGATAGTCCAAATGGTTAAGGTCTGTGGTACTACCTGGAAGGTTGGGCGTTAGGATCAACCCAGGTGCTGTGGATGAAAGGTCTTCTGAAAGGTTGATGCCATGGAAAATCCCATGGAGTGCAGGTATATTCTGAATGCGGGAGAATGAAAATCAGAACTGAGGACACTCACATTGCCATGGTGACCCCGTCTAGCATCATGGACGTAGCTTGATGGTGCCCTCCATTGGGAGGAAGTGCAGTGAATCTGACAAGTTGAGAACAAGAAGAGGAAAGGAGCATTTCCAAAGCATTTTCTTTGAAGGATGGCACCACTTTTCAAGTCTATGCCCAACTTGGTAGGGTTAGAGGGCTAGACCTGGAAGGTCACCAGAACATTTTCAGGTGCTAAGGGTTTTCAGGTGTCTGGAGATGAACTTACTGAGCAAATTCAAGTGCAAAAACCTAGGCCATTTAGTATAATGGAAATCACTCTCCCTTTCACTATATCATCACTCATAAAGTCAGTGAGTATTTTTTGAGTGTCTACAATCGGAGGAGTACTGTGCTTAACCTATGTTGTTGTTCATAGCTGCCTTGCAGTTGACCTCCAATTCATGGCACACATTACTCATGCTGAACCTCTGCATAATGGAATGAAAGGCTGCCCATTCTGCACCATCTCCATGAACGTGTGTAGATTGGATTGTCGTGGTTTGTAGGAATTTCATGGGCTTATTTTCATAAGCACGGCAATAGGCCTTCTTTTCAAATCCACCTCAGTCTGGAAGCTCTACTAAAACCTGTTCACCACAATAACAATAAAAAGCTTGCATTGACAGATGACATGAAGCCAACTACTCAGAAATCAAACCTGAATTTCCTGCATTCAACGCAAGCACTGTACCATTGGCCAGCTATTGCTTCATGCTAAACTATAAAACCTACTGCCACTGAATCTATTCCAACCCTGTATAGAGTTTCTGAGACTAAACAGCAACTCAATTAAGTTTCTGAGACTGTACATCTTTATGGGAGCAGAGAGTCTATCCTTTCTTCCTGTGGAGTGGCTGGTGCACGCGAACCAATAGTTTTTCAGTTAGCAAGCCAATGCCCGCCCCATAGCATTACCAGGTTCCTTTATGCAGAACTGTAGTATAGCACCCCTATCATGTGCTAGTTAATACTGAGATAATTTGTGAGGGTAATTCTAGGCTAGAAGTGATAAAACTGCTTTATAATTTTCTCGTGCATTTTTATATCTTGAAGAGCATTTTCAAATTAAGTTGCTGTTATTTTGTATACTTCAGGGACCTTTAAGTGACTGAATAACTACACAGAATTGGAATGTACTGGACCAATTGGCTGTAGCTATTTGATTCTGCCTTCTTTTTCATCTTCTCCAGGAATCTTACCTTGTCTCTTTTAGACAGAGCAGGTTTGAATGGCCACCTATTAATATGATAACTTTCCTTCCTTGACTCCCCACAGCTAATTGCTTTAGGATAACTTCGCTGTTTTTCACATATTTCTTTTCTGCAGCATTAGGCCCCAGGCTTCATAACATTTACATTTAGATAACCTTGAATCAGCTCAGTTGTCAACCTGACAGTGGCAAGTCTTATTAAATGCCTTTAATAAGAATGAAGAATGTCACAAGATAAGGACTGCATAGACACCAGTGTTGTAACTTCTTGATACATAATGTGTTTTTCTTCAGTTGGACAGGCGTAAAATGAGTTGACACTGGAAGAAACATTTTAATATTGAAGCTTGTAAAATATTTGGAGATATTCTTCTTTCTGGGTCAAACTGGGCATGTGTCTTGATCTCTTTGAAGTTGCACTGGGTTACAGCTGTGATTGGGAATCAGTCCTGATGTCCATTACCGTATATTCTTACTGTCATGGCTCTTTCAGAGGAAACCAGCACCAGAAGAAGATCCAAACTCACTGCCATTAAGGTGATTCCAATGCATAGCCGCCCTGTAGAACATAGAACGAGCGCCCTATGGATTTCTGAGACTGTGAATCTTCACTAGAGTTCATTTTCTTCCTGGAGAAAGGCTGGCGGTTTCAAACTGCTGACCTTGGGGTTAGCAGCCCAATACATTGCTCATGACACCATGAGGGCTTCAAGGATTCCAGAAGGGCCAAAAGGTGCGCTTGTGATGAGTCTGACATTAGTCTTCTTGTTGAAGGCGCCAACCAAGGGTTGAAATAGATGAGGTACCCGATCATATCAGAGTGAAGAAGAGAACAGGCAACAGGGAGAGAGACGTTGCCACTGAAGGCGGCCCAGTGTAATGGCTCCAAGTTAGATTCTGCTGTTGAAAACGGAAAGATGGACACACATGGTCAGCGGACACTCTTGGTCCTATAGTCTGAACCTGGAATCTCCCATGGCTTTTGATGCCATAAGTCTCAGAACATCCTGCAATTTCTCTTCCTACTTCCTCTGGGGAGCAGGGGTCGTCTAGTAGTTACATAGTGGGCGGCTAACCCCAAGGTCTTCAGTTTGAAACCACCAGCCAGCTCTGTGGATCAGTGAGGCTGTCTACTCCCATACAGAGTTACAGTCTCAGAAACTCACAGGAGCAGCTCTATCCTGTGGGATGGGACAAAAATGACTCAATGGTAGTGAACGTAGTTTTTCTCTTATACTTATTCTTCATAATATTTGTTAGCTATGTGAATGAGCCATTCATGAATTTCCCCCTCTTCCAATAGACTCTAAAAGGGAAGAGACAGTATTACACGTGGTATATAAGAAGCGCTTTGGTTAAATATCTGTTGAGCAAGGGACTGAGGAGGAGGAGGGGGGACTGAGGGAAGGAGAGAGAAAACAAGAGCGAGGGAGGGAGGGAGGAAAGGCATAAGAAATAGGAAGGGAGGGAGGGAAAGATCGAGCCAGGGTTCGGCTGAAGGAGAGAGATAAGGACAGATGGAGGGAGGTAGGAAGTAGGAAGGGTGGGAGAGAGTGGGGTGTGGGGAAGAAGCAGGGCCCGAGCAAAGGAGGGAGAGAAGCAGAAGGAAAGAAGATAGGAGGGGAGGGAGGGATGTCTTGTTCCTTCTCTGTGTTGTGGAAAGCACTCTGAGGTGGAGGTATGCATGGAGAGGTGAGTGCACCATAGTGTCCGTCTCTTCCAGCCCTTGACACGTGCAGTTGGCTCCACCTGGAATGTTCTTTCACTTCCCACTGACACTTGCCTCAACTTCTCTCGCTTCCTCTTCTCTCATACAGATCAATCATCCCTCGACGGGCACATTCTCTCTTCAGCCCTCTTAATGCCTTCAGTCTGGTTCCAGGCAACTGGCTGTCCTGGAAGCCATTTTGTCTTTTATGATAATTTTACATAGTTTCAATCTTATTTACTTGGGGTAGATTTCACAGCTGAATTCTCTAAAGTAATCTTCAATTGCATGCCTGGAGGGAGCATCTCCCCGTTGACACCCCCCCCCCCCACTCCCGTCCTTGCCTGCGGCATCTATCTCCGAGCACCTTCGTACAGTCTCAACAGCGGAGCCTCACAGAAAATCCTCCAGAAAGCAGCTGTTTCTTTGCTCCCTTGAGTCCCATGTAACTTGAGCTTTTCATCTGTTTTTGTTTACATATTCATTTTTCTGTGTTAAAAAATGGCAGTAACAGGCAAGAGAAACACAGAGGGATCAATTATAGCAAAAACTGTTGCACACTTTCCCGCGGCCTAATCAACAGGCGTTACAATGATTGCAAATGATCGTCTACTGAGTGGACCTGAATAAGCATGCAGTTATCAAGGTGCCAGGAGCCCAGCCGGGGTAGTAGGTGAGCATGCTGCTACTAATGTAAAGGTTGGCAGTTCGTTCCCACCAGGGCCTCAGGGGGCAGGAAGATGAGCCAGTCTGCTTCCCGAAAGATGTACAGTCTTGTCAACCCTATTGGGCAGTTCTCCTCTGTCTTCTAGAGCCACTTCTCATCACCATCAGCTCAATGACAATGGGTTTCACGAAGTGTGACTTTCAAATTGATTAGACCAGGGTCCTAACTTCTGCCCTGCTCCTTCCTGCTGGCAAGATATTAAGTAAGCTACTCAATCCAACTTTCTGAGCTTTACTATCTTTCGGAAATGGGTGAAATGCTTAGTATCCTCACCCGTGTGTTGTGGGGAACCAGTTTTGATGATCTGTACAAAAGTGCTGTGTGCGGGCCATTAAATGGACTCAGCAGATTCCCTCTCCTTCCAGGCCATCTCGCTTCCCTCAGTTTCCCCCAACAGTTGGAGTCTAACTGCAGGCACCTGGACCTCTAGGGGCGTAGCTCAGTCTGTGAGTCCAAAGCCTCACCAGGGCCTTGGAATGTTTGGGCTGTGATCTGGGACCCTCTACTTTCTTACTCTCAAATCTTTTATTTGGAGGTCTCACGAAACTCCGTTATTCATTCATTTGTTCCTCACTTGCCATATTGCCGTGGCCGAGTTGAGCTGTGTTATCTGTGAGTCTAACTGCAACAGCAAGCTAATTTTGCCCTGTGTTGCATCATTGCCTATATTACTTCAGTCTGTCATGGACCTGTCAGCAAGTCTTGATAAAGTACAGCGCCACTAGCAACAAAGCAGAAATCTGACAGATCCTTAACAGAAGCAGCTCCGTTCTGTACCAGGGCATTTCTTCAGAAATAAGGCCCCTCTTGGTCCTTTTGTTGATTCAATTAGCAATTCCATTCAAGTCATTCTATCTCCCCAGGAACTGTGTCTTCAGCACTGGTAATTCAGTCTGCTGCCTGGCTTGCAAAACCAAAGCCATTGCAGGCCTGTGATGTACGAAAGGTTGCCGCCGGGAATATCTTGGTAATTTATCCCCACTCTCAGCTCGAATCATTCTGTTGTTCACTTGCTTGTTTGATTGAGACTCTCCAGGTTCTGCCTTCCCCATGCAGAGAACAAAAGGTTCCCCTTGAAAGCAGGGGCCTGGCAATGTCAATACAGTGAGCTGCATATAAATAATGCAGCAGTGCAGGCTGCTTTTTTTTTTTTGGTGAAATCTTGTTGGAGACATCATGATAATGATCAGGCCCCTGGAACTAGGCAGGCATGTGTTTTTGATGTGCGCCTTGCTGGGTAAAATCAGAGAAGTCAAAAGTTCTTGTTCTTGCTGAGGTTGCTTCATGTTCTCCGGAATTTGACTGGGGATCTTGGTGGCCTCTTCCCTTTGCTGTAGACTTTGGCATTATCTCCCCACCCTAGAAGATGCCCTTCTGTACTAAGTGGAACCTCAGCATTTTCTGAGCATCTGTGTTTTAGAAGAGAGATGATAATGACAATGGTGACCGTTGCTAGGTGCCTGCAGCCGGTTCTGGTTCAGGGCAACCTGTTTGCAAAAGAACCAAACCCCACGCAGCCATGGGCCATCCTCGTAATTGTTCCTATGTTTGAGCCCACTTACCTAATTCATTTCATTAGCGTCTTCTGACACTGACCTCAATGCATTTCATTGAGGGTCTTCTGCTTTTTCACTGTCCCTCCACATGACCAAGCATTGGTCTCTCCTGAGAACATGTCCCAGTTACATGAGATGGCGGAGTCTCTCTGTCTTTGCACTTAAGGAATAGTCTGGCTGGACTTCTTTCCCAACCGATTTGTTTGTTCCTTTGGCAGTCTGTCTGTGGCACTTTCGGGATTCAGCGCCAGCACCGAATTTCAAATGCATCCATTTTTCTTCACTTTTCCTTAAGCAGTGCCCAGCTTTCACATCTATCTACATGAGGCCATCGAAAATACCATATGGGCAGGCACACCTTAGTCCCCAAAGTAACCCTCTTGCTTTACAACACTCTTAAGGGGTCTTGTGCAGCTGGCCATTTACCTAATGAAATGCGCAGTTTGCTCTCTTGGCTCCGACTTCCCAGAGCATTGATTCTGGATCCAAGCACCATGAACTCCTGGTCAAGTTCCGTCTTCTCTGTCAGGATGTCACCTCTTAGTCCAGTTGTTGATGATTCTAGCAGTTATTACTTATTGGTATGAGGAAATGAGCTTCACTCATATGCACTTATTTTAGTCTCTGGGTGGTTCAAATGGTCAATGCATTCAGCCTGCTAAGTGAGCTGTTGAGGCCCTATGGAGCACAGTCTACTCTGACACGCATTGGTTTGCCAGGAGTCAAAATCGGCCCCGTGACAAGTGGTTTTATTGACTTGAGTGGATCTTGCCAAACAATTCTCTCTGTACCCTCTGCCCTGCCAATTTGCCTTCTTAGGCCGTTCTCAAACATTGCCACAAACTTTATGGTAGGGATACTCCGAATAATCTGGTTGAGACCGATTTCCTTAAAAAAAGGAATCTGGGAAAGGATACATAATTTCATCTCTTAGTGGTTGACGTTTCCCCCACCCCACCCCCACCCCTGTCAAGGGGTCCTGCTTGCCCTTAGCAGGACCTGTTTCCTATACTCTCTGAGGATGAGGAAGGTGAGCCTTCGTCTTCTACCAGTGTGCAGAAATGATAATATTCAGCTTGTTCATGGTGACCGCATATTTGAGTCTGTTTTCTTATAAATAGATTTTAAAATGTCTCTGCTGATTCTCTCCCCATTTTTATCCCCAGTTCAGAGGTACCTGTTGCCTCCTAAAACTGTCTGGGTTCCTGTCGGTTCATGAACTTGCTTCTGGGTTTTTCTCATTGCCACTTAGGTTTTGGTGTTCTCAGTCTGCCAACAGAGTTTCAACTCACCCATCTGTTTTCTGGTTTTCAAGTTTTTGTTGCTGTCATCTTCTATTCTGTTTTCCTTGCCCTTGTGGGGTTTTGTCTCTTTTCTTCTGCCATTTATTGGGGCTCTGCAAGGGAGCCGGGGGTCAACATGTGTATTCAATCTGGCATGTTTCACTGAGAGCCTCTTTTTGCATTTTTTTGAAAAAGGAAAGAAGATACTAGACATTCGGTCCTGAATTAACATCTATCTGTGCTTCTGTGTTTGGGCAAGTAGGGGATGATGTGAATGCCTTTTCAAAAGGCTCTCCTTGTTCTGTTGAGGTGATGGCCTCTGAAAGAACCCACTGTTCTGCTGCTGCCTCTGGGCACCCAGGAACCCACCTCTTGTTTCTTCCAGGGGCTGCAGAGGGAACACAAGCCAGAAATCTAGACTTCATAATACCAAGAACTAAGAAGTGATTAGTGACCTGAAAGCTTCTTTCAGATCAGTGAGATCCTAGGGTTCTCATTCATTCAACTCAATAACGATGCATCAAACGCCCACTTTTTGCTTGAGAGAGTGTTTTTTGAATAACTCAGCATCCCAATGGGAATAACAAGCACAGGCAGGTATGTGTGGTCTTTGCAGTGGGAAGTAGTGTTAGTCTAGGTCCTTTAGAGAAACAAATTCACAGCAACTCATACGAGAGTTTTATATAAAGATCAAGTGCGCATCAAAAAAAATCCCAACCCAGTGCTGCCCAAGCCCACAAGTCCAACATTAGCCCATATGTCCAACACCAATCCACAAAGTCCTCCTCAATTTCACAAAACAGACACAATGATGCCGCCTGGAGGAGGAAAGCTGAGTCAGTGAATGTGGAAGCATCTCAGTGCTGGCAGGGGTCTCCACACGGCTGCTCCAGCACCCAGGGCTGCATCGGGGTAGGTCCATGTGACTTCTCCTTGGGGATGTCTTGTAGGAAATCAGCCTTGCAAACTGAAGCAGAGAACTGGCTAAGGCAGCTGCACCTTGGTGTGACCACCACAAAGTATGAGACCTGAGAAAGGAGAGACTCACTGAGCCATTTATCCCTCTATCCTTCAATTAACCCCACATGTGTTTATAGGCACAATCAACTACCTACCTCAGAGGTCATGGCCATAAGTACTCCACTGGAATTGTTAGAAGGCCAGTTTTAGCATCAGGCAATTAAATAAAATAAAAACACAATATTGTTTCATGATAATGAAATAGGCTAGGAGGCCCTGGGGTGCTGACCTGACCATCCCTCTCTCAACACCCACTGGTTCAAAACAGTATGAAATGCAGCAACCCTACCTTCCCTTGTCTTCCAATTTGCCAGACTACAAGGACCACGGAGACTACTGCACTTCAGGAACACCTGAGAGTGACCTAAGGCCATATCCAATTATCCCATCATGCACCCTCCATTCCATATGAGGTTTCTGCGTTGCTTCTTTGCCAGCTTTGAACAGAAATAAAGATGGGAATCACCTTAGCTGAATTCATGTTGCCATTCTCGCACATTAGCATTTCTTCTTTTACCACTGAGTCTTCTTGCACGATGGACCATACTGTCATTAGGCCATGCCCCTCTTTATCTCTGGCAACGTTTCTTCTTTTGAAGTCTACAGTGTCTGATGTTATTACAGCCACTTGGCCTTATTCATAATTAGTATGTTCATGCATATACTTGTTACCCTTGTAGTCTTTATATTGTGTTCTATTTTTAAAATAAACTTCTTCAAGACAGCATAGACTTGAATTTTTCAATTCAACTTGATGGTCCCTGACTTAAATAGAATTTTTAGGTTCGCAAAAAGAAAAACAAATCATAAATTCTCAGAATCCAGTTGAGTCTCACTAGTAGTAGCCCTACAGTAACACATTTAATGGTTGGATTTTAATCTACCATCTTGCTGTTTACTTTTAATGTGTTCCATCTGTCCAAGTTTATATTATCTCATTTCCTACCTTTTCTATACTTCTATATTCCTATTTCTATATGAATAATTGAGCATACCCTTATCTCCAGAATTAGTGTATTAGTTATAATGCTTTGCCTGCTACTCTGGGATGAATAATATGGATCTGTAATTTATCATCATCTACCTGAAGTTAATTTTATACCTCCTCACCTATGTTCTCATGTTGTCTTCTATAATTTGTGCTATTATTGTCACATGTTTTGATTGTATATATGTTATAGATACCAAAACACATTTTTTTTTGCTACATAAATAATCTTTTAAGGAAGTTAAAAGTAAAAAAAGTCGATCTTTTACGTGTATTTGTGTGTTTAGAGTTCAGAAACCCTTCTTCCCTTTACAAAGATTTTCATTTCCGGTTTGCATAATTTTTCCCTTTGCTTGAAGAACTTCCTTTAATATTTCTTTCTTTGCAGATTTCCTGGTGAAAAAGCCTCTCCACTAAAATTCTTCTAAGATATTTTTATGGATGTAAATCTTTTGTTTGTTTGTTTGTTTTAAATCATGCTATCATTTTATTGAGGGCTCTTACAGCTCTTTTTGTGTGTGTGTGTGTGTGTGTGTGTGTGTGTGCTGCTGCTGTAGCTAGTTGGCTTGTACAAATCATCCAATCCATCCATCCATTCATCCATTGTGTCAAGCACATTTGTACATACGTTGCCATCGTCATTTTTAAAACATTTTCTTTCTGCTTGAGTCCTTGGCATCAGCTTGTTTCCCTCCTCCCCAGTCCTCCCTCCCTCATGAGCCCTTGATAATTTTTAAATTATTATTTTTTTCATGTCTTACACCAACTGCTGACTCCCTTTACCCACTTTTCTGTTGTTTGTCCGTCCCTCCCCCTCCCCCGGGCAGGAAAGTTATTTGTTGATCATTGTGATTGATCCCCCTTTTTCCCTCCACCCCCTTCCCCTTCCCCTCCTGTTATCGCTACTCTCGTTATTGTTCCTGAGGGATTTATTGGATGTAAAATCTTAAGTTAATTTTTTTTACCCCCTAAATTTTTTAGTTAAATGATCCCATTCCACTTTCTTCTAGTTTACAGTGCTTCTGGTACTTAATATGAAGACTCGTTCTGGTTGTGTTGAATATTTTATTTTTCATTTAGAAAAAAATTTGATGACAGTGTATTTTGATGTAATTTTCTTTGTGTTTTTCCTATTTCTTTTTCATTGAATGTTTTTCCTCTGTGAGTTTATAGATTTTATCAAATTCAGAGAAGTTTTGACCTTTGTTTCTTGAAATACTTTTGATTGGATGGCATGATTTTTGAATTTTATGTTGTTGAGTGGCTGCATCTTTTTGAATTTATGTACAGAGTATTGAACTATGTTTCCTCTTAAGCTGTTAAGTTACTTTGGTTCAATTTTAACTTTTGGAGATTTCTTTTGAAAGTTCCCTAGAGCAGGCTTGCAATACTTTCACACTAGGTAAGTTTTGCCACATGTGTCCTAGAATCTCTGCTGAATGCCTGAAGTATTCATCGAAGACTATCAACTGTTTCTTGCTAGCCAACATGATCCCCAGATCTTTGTGAATTCAAATAACTTTCAACTCACAGCTTTCCCATTTGTTTTTGCTAGACCTCATGGCATCTTAGTGTCTGTCACACATATTCCACATAGAACATGCTTGTGTAGATATATATGTGCATATGCATATAGCATGCACAGTGGCATAAGAAACTAATGCATGGAAAGGACTTGCATGGGTTGTGAAAAGGACATACGCACATGTTAGTTTTCTAAAAAGTGGTAGTTGTGTTAGTATTCAGCAAAGACTTCATGGGGCCCCGGTTAGAATTGACTGATGCATTCAGTTTGTGAAAAAAATGTTTCCCATTCCACAATTTTGTTTAAACATTTTATTGGGGGCTCATACAGTTCTTATCACAATTCATTCATCCATCCATTATATCAAGAACATTTGTACATAGATTGGGTCATCATTTTCAAAACATTTTCTACTTGAGCCCTTGGTATTAGCTCCTCTTTTTTTGTTTTCCCTTCCTCTCCCACCCTTCCCTCAATGAGCCCTTGATAATTTATAAATTATTGTTATTTTTTCATTCATTCCACAAGTCAAGCACCTTTTGTTTCATGACTGCCACCCCCATCATGTGATATTTCTTATCTTTCTCCCTTCCTCTGCTTCCAATTCCATTCTTCCTTCTTCTTCTTTTGTTTAATCATTTTATGGGAGCCTTTATCACAATGGATGGATGGATTGTGATAAGAGCTGTATGAGTCTTCCTCCCTTATAGCTCTTTTTTCTATATTGTTTTCTTCTATTTGGAATGGTGTGCCACTCTAAGTTACAGACTCCCAAACTTCCTGAGCTCTGACCCCTGTCTCCTCCATCAGCCTGACTGCTGTGCTTTCTGTGGAACCCCTCTTGCTGCTCTGTGCTCTGACTCGTGTGACAGGCAGAAAAGCAGTGATTTTTGGCCCCTCTTCATTTGTCTCCTTCTCTTGGGGGTCCCAATACTGCGCTCTGTGCTGTTCTAAGTTCAGGACCAGTTGTTACTTTATTAAAAAAAATCTTTTCCAATTTATTAGTTTTTTAAGGCAGAAGGCTGCTTCTTTGTGATCAGAAAGAGAAGCCTCTATTCCTAATATAAGCATTTCTATCTTAATATGTAGTTTAACTTTTGCAAATACTTTTTATCAAACCTACTTCTCTTTCCTCTTCTACCAGAGATAGAATTGAATTTTTGAATTATATTCATGTTCTATAATTGCAAAATTGTAATTAAACATTATTATTCTGCTTTATATGATTCTTCAAATTTAAAAGTCTGATAAACTCCTTAAATAGAATTGTGCCCTTCATTAAGTATTGTTTGGTTCGCTTGGCCAGGTGTTTATGCTAGCTGCTCTTGTTTCACGTGTTTGACACTATGTTGTGTGCATCATAACATGGTATTTGGTGACACTTATAGTAGTTTTCTTGGGTTGAGCATTTTGTCATTCTGGAAGGTTCCTGTTTGTCTTGTTTAAGATTTTAAAATCTTATAGTCTACTTTATGTGATATTTATATGATCATATATAATTTTTGATATTTGTTTTTGTCCAGTTTTGTAAAACTCATCACCACATTTAAACAAAGTGTATACTCTAAGTAAGATATAGCTTAACTTTAACTACACATGATCTTTCTTATCTTTTAACCACTTGTGGAATCTGATTCATTCAGATTTGATGTAAAGTGAATAATTGATCTTATACTACATCACTCCCATACCTTTTTGTGTTTTTTCCCACAGCTCCTTGATTTTTCTGTCTATTATTGTTTTGTCAATCCCTGGTGCTTTAAGAGTTCTATGGAGCATTCTGATTCCTTTAGCGATTTCCTTCTTTATTACCAACATTCAATCTACAAACAGCTCGTGCGTATGCAGGCATCTTCTGTTACTTTTCTTGTGTACTCCTCCAGTTTCTGACTTTGAGCAATTTCCAATTACTTTGCTTAATATTCTTAGTTCCTATGTATTATCATCATATGACTAATAAGAGAGCTTGCATCCAGTGTGTCAAGTGCATATAATATTATTGAATGCTGAATTTTATTGTCTCGGTTATCATCATCCATTTAGACTTAACAATGGGTGTAAATGTGTACGTATAGGTGTGTACAAAAAGGAAGGGAGGAGGAGGAGAGAAGAAAGAGTCACCATCGACTTCTTTGACCTTAGACCTCCTCCAGTTGGAAGGAGTTGCTGTGTTTGGTTGTGTTCTTGACTGGAGTGTGGCCCTCAGAGAGTATGCGTGATCGGTGTACTTCCTGAATCTCTGCAAGTTGAAAATGCTTTCCTGTTCCTTAAGAGGCGAATAATATTTTGTCTTAGTATAGGATTCTTGGACCAGTTTTTCTTAATAGTTTTTACAACAGTTGTGGGATTCAAATCATTGTGAACAACTGGTTTGCTTCCCTAACGACTGTTTTAAGTACAAAAGATGATTTACTAAAAGGTATTTTATTATTTCATAAAGTTGATGCTTAAATCAGAACAAAAAAAGAGGTACACACACTGGATTATATGAGGGGAGTTTTAAAATATTAATGAAGTGTATTAAATAATATCCAAAAACAATGAAAATGTTGTTTAACATATTGTCATATGACTTCATGATTGGCATCTCACTTGCAATATCCTTTGATTTCATCTGAGCGTCATTTTCAGCTGTGTGATTTGTCTTTAACCATTTTTTCACTGGGGGTTCAGCACTTTTCCTCATTATGTGCTATATTTGTTTACTGAAGTAACAAACACGAAGGAATAAAAATTTAGCATTTTTTATGACTTTGTATAATGAATTTTACGAAATGAATAAATGTTATAAGTATATTTCTATCCAATTTTTTATACCTGTGGGCGGAATTGACATTACTGCAGGCACGTCGAATATGAAAATGCGGTTGCGCAGATGAACATAGGAAAAGAGTGAGGAATGTGTGACTTCTGCTTTGGGTGGCTGCCCAGCCAACTACCTTAGAGAAAACCCTGACTCGAAGTGCCATTGAAAAAACTGATTCACAAGAACTGGACAAAAGATTAGGTATCAGTTCTTGGTGAACCAGTGCAGCCGCGCTGAATCCCGCAACTGTCTGTATATCATTACACTTGTCTTCGGCGTTCCAAGCTTGTGGATGAGAATTCTTTAGTTAGTTCGATTCCCTTGTCTTTGTCAGTAATTTATTCTCTCTCTCTGAGAGCTTGTAAAATTTTCTGTTTACTTTTGAAATTCATGGGTCTTCTGGATTAACTTCCTGGACTTAATGAGACTTTTAATATACAGGTTTAAGACTTGCTTCAACTCAGTGTAATAAAAATCTAATACTATATTCCTTTATTATATCATCCCCTACATTTTTCTTTGGTTTCTTTTTCTTTTATCCTTTTCCCTAATCCCTCTGGCATGCTGGTTATTCTCATGTTAGGCTACTGGATTTGCTCTCCAAGCCTTCCCCCTCGCCCCTTTTTTCTCTCTTCCCTCATGATTTCTTGCTCTTTGTGGATTTGCTGTGTTTGGCTTCATAGTTACTTGGGTGTCCATGTGAGCTAGTCATTTGGCTGCTCGTTGTAAGATGGGCCGTTCAAATGTACCAGCAGCTCTGCTTCTGAAAGATAAGGCTGGCTGGTCCCGTAAGGAGAAGACTTTTGAAAACCCTTCTATAGGTCACTGAGAGTTGGAATTGACATCGACTTGCCAGTGGCTTTGGGTCTTCCTCTTTTCTAGACTTTTCGTTTGATTTCTTTTCGTTTGGTTTTCTCTTAGTGTTTCTCTTTCTTTAGTTGAACCGAAATCAGAAATTTAAAGTTTATTGAAAATCAGTGTTTTTAGTACACAAATTTTGTTGTTGTTACAATTGGCTTCTGATTTCTCATGGCTTCCATTAGTGATGTTCTCTTCCAGTTTTGTCAATAATTTCCACTTCAGTGGACACATCACCTCTAGGTAGTCTGTGTGATCGTCTCACAAGTGAACTAGCTCTCTGTTGTTGTTGGAAACCCCTTCCTCCCAGCAGCACCACGGCCCCAAAATGTTTTAAAGCCCTAAACAATACACATGTGACTCTGAGTGTTTGGAAATAGGGTGATTGAGGACATCATCAGTTAGGTAGGGTTGTTCCCAATTCTGTATTACGAACATTCTTGTGAAAGAGAAACACACAAAGACAAGGAATAGAAGATGGACATGCAAACATGAAGCTATATGGCCAGCAATGCCATGAACCGTATCGACCCAATGTGTGAAATGTTAGATGGCTTGACTACCGTTTCCATGAGCATTGATTGTGGACCTAAGCAAGATGAAATCCTTGACAACTTCAATATTTTCTCTGTTTATCATGATGTTGCTAATGTAGCACCCAGATTCCCAGGTCTTTGGTATTAGTTACCCACAAAAAAGTCCTATTATAGACATGTCTAGAATGCATATGACCCCACGTGAATTCTAAATTTTGCCAATTCTGCTGTCCTAATTACTAAGCATATTACCTTTCACCCTGATATAAAATGATCCCATAGAAAAATATGTGATTGTGTTTAAATGATCTTGACGGAGTGTGACATTTCCAGGGACTCCTGCGGCCCTAAAACTTACTCCCTTCTGGCTTCCAGCTTCCTTTACTCTGAGCATATCCTCCAATCTGTTATTTAAACTTGATGGGTGGCTGGGGGCTGGGGGTGGAGGGATTGTCGCCTATCTTGAATAACTTACTTATGCAAACAAGTGCTAAGTGGCTGAAATATTGCTCTGTTACAACCAATACTGATTAGGTTAATACATTTGTCATTTATTTGGTTCATGAGTGGTACATTTAGGGGTGTTGTCAGGAGAGGGTTCAAAAGACATCTGCTCTTGTAAACAGAATGAAACGCCGCTCAGTTCTGTTGCACGCTCGCAATTGGTCTTACGCTTGAGCCCAGTGACACAGCCTCTGTGCTCATCCATCTCGTCAAGGTCTTCCTGTTTTTCAGGACCATTAATCTTCAGATACAGTTCTTCCACTGGGCTTCCAGACCCCACAACATGGCACCTTTCCGAAGTCCTTTAGACCCCCCAGAATGTCACCTTTTCTGAGGAAGACTCCTTGAAGTGGCCTTTTTCTTCTGCTCATTATGTCAGCTTCTCCAGCTTCAGATGTTCCCTCGTCCCTGCACTTTCTTTGAATCATTTTATAGGAAAGTCATGGGGGGCGGGGGGCTATGACTACGGAAGGTGGGAGGAAAAATAAAAAATCATTTTGAAGCTCATCCCAGATCTCATATGATTTTGTTCATAAGCATTTTAAGTATATTTCTCTAAACATAAGGAGTCTTTAAAAAAATTAGTGACATTGATCAACATAACTATATCTAAAATTAATAATACATTTCAATGTCGTACTATAATTTCTATACTGCTCAATACTGTAAATTCTGATCAATATTATAATTTCTAATTGTCTCTGAATGACATATAAACAGATATAAATACAAATTTTTCATATGCTACTTGTTTAATCAGGACTGAAATAAAAAGTTGGGAGTCTTTTAATCAGATTGATATAATCTGATTTTTATTTTGAAAGTGAAAGAAGACACATTTAACATTAATAAGTATAAATGGGAATTTAAAAAAAACCTACATGTAGATATTTAGTTACCTACTTTGGTTCATTCTACTTCTCAACAGTACTATAGGTGTCTGGGAAGTTGAAGATTTTTTTTCCTTCTTGGAAGGTACTGACAAACTATAAAGGTTCTACCTCTCTCTTATCTTCGTAGGTCACTCTGCACCCTGGTATGCAAATGGACATACTCGGCAGAGAAAGGCTGGGATGACAGCTTCTGGAAGATGATTGGTCTGGAAGACTTCATTGCAGATAATTACAGCAAAATAGGTACAGATATAAAAAAAATCAGGACACCGGATATGTGTGTTTATGTGTGTGCTGTGCTTATCTTTTTATGAATTAAAATACAGGAAGGAAGCCCAGATTTTATGAGAGTAACGAGTTCCAGCCTTAGGAAGCCCTTGTCCTAAGGCTCACATTAACCTAGTTGAGAGGCAGGATATGCAAATAGGCTCAGAAAGACGTTGATGTGAAGCAACTGAGAACACCAGGAAGAAGGGACTCTGTATGCCGTGGTTCCAGCTCATAGTAGAAAGGCAGTTAGTTCCATGAATTAGGGCCAAGACAAAGCCATGGGTTAAGAAATATGACAGACACCAGACCATGAATCAGTGGTTCCTGACCATGATCAGAGGATGCCAGATGGCCAGTTTTAGGGGGCTCTGACTGGGAAGGGAAGTTGTGAGTGATTGGTAGGGGTTTCCCTGAAAAAGTAACTCAGATATTAATTCTATAGTTTAAGGTGTTGAGGTAGTTAGTTTATTGTGCCAACTTGGCTGATAAGCACAAGTGGGGTTAATTGAAGGGTGGAGGGATAAAAGGCTCTGTGAGCCTCGTCTTTCTAGTTTTCGGGTCTCTTGCTTTGTGATGATTGCACCAGAGTGCAGCTGCCTTAGCAGTTCCCTCCTTCAGCTTGCAAGGCTCACTTCCTGCAAGACATTCCCCAAGGAGAAGCTACATGGACCTACCCAATGCAGCCCAGGGTGCTGGAGCAGCCGTGTGGAGACCCCTGCCAGTGCTGAGATGCTTACACATTCACTGACTCCACTTTCCTCCTACAGTCTGCATCATTGCATCTGTTTTGTGAGATGGAGGAGGACTTTGTGGTTTGGTGTTGGATATATGGGTTAATGTTGGACTTGTGGGCTTGGGCAGCACTGGGTTGGGATGTTTCTTGATGCACACTTACCCTTTATATAAAACTCTCTCTTAGGCATGAGTTTCTGTGGATTTGTTTCTCTAAAGTACCCAGCCTAACACAGGTGTTGATGAACATTTTACAAAAAGTTGTGTTTGCGGTAGTCACTGCTCACAAGTCTAATAATCTAACACCAGTTAAAACAATAACTCTTGATTAAATATACATACTTCTATATTGCTTCCTGTACAGGATAGGATGCTATCTCTATCAGGTCGCAGAACATAAGTGACAATTAGGGAAGTTTGTCTTCTCAAGTCATACACTCCAATTTGGGGCCAAGTTAGCAACTCCCAGGCCCCTCCTTCCCCAGGCAGAGTATGAACAGTCCAGAGGATCCCGTGCACACTCTTTTGGAGGGGTCATAACTTGGAAGTGGATCGTGACCTTTCTGATCACATCCCATTGAATAGCACTTTTCCTTTGACCCAATGAAGTTATAGTGATTTGGGGGAAATATTATCACTGATGGAGGTTCATATGTCCATTCATGTGACCAGCTAAATATGAAGAGTTGTGTTATTAAATATTCATAGACAATTACCAGTGTCTGCTACAACTTATGATCACAACTAAGTCCTCAAGTAGGCTATTTCAGTTTAACCTTCCTGTCCTGACTAATGTATGACTTCAACAGTTAAAACATTGCCTGTTGATCCCCCCATACATGTTGGACTTGATCTGATTTTTAACATTTTCTGTGGGATTTTCCTCTATCTTTATTTTTCTTCTTCATATTGGAGTTTAGCATGAATGCATTTTGCCATTAGGGGTAGCCCTCTTGAACGTTTATTATGTTTTTCTGGGTTTTTAATGTATGAAACCCAGGATTGATGGACTTATAGTGACACTAAGTCAAATAAGTGTTCCTAGGGGGTAAAGTTGTTGGGTGGGGTGGGGTGGGGGGTGGTGTAGTAGAGGTCAGGGTGGAAGAGAATGTCTCAAAGCTGATTGTGGTAGCAATTGTACAATACTGCTGGTTTGATTGAACTATGAAATGTTAGGATATCTGTATTAACTCCCAATAAAAAGATTGGGGGGAGTGGGAGGAGAAAAAAATGTTTTTAAACAGATTGTAGTGATGATTATAATAACTCTTCTTGATGTGATCAAACTATTGAATTGTATGACTTGTGAGATATATGCCAATAAAACTTAAAACAAGAAGAAAGAAGAAAGTTCGAGAATATAAGGTTAGAAACATGACTGATCCAAGTAACATCAGTACTACTAATACCAATTCCTTGGGTGCCTGTGACCTGTTAAATGGCAAGTAGCCAAGTTGGGGTGAGGGAAGACTGAAGCCATGGTTGTACACTCAAAAAAGCTGCACTACAATTCCTGTGACTGACGTGGAGCCATCTAAGAATCTGAACTGGTCAAGAAGGAGACAGAGAGGAAGAAACCAAACAGCAGTAGTGGCCATCATCAACGTCCCAAGGACACTGCCTCATTTGATTATCACAAGCCTATGTGGATTGCTATTCCTATTTTCCATATAAAAAAACTGAGATTCAATTCCTTGCCCGCTACAAAGTTGTTGATCTGGCATTCAAACTTGGGTCTCTGCCTACAAAGCAGACTGCCTTCTTGGGATTCTGAGAGAAGTGACCTAACAATACATCAGCCCACCAGTGTGGCCTACCAGCGTCTAATATTTAGTATCTGAAGCCAACTTAGCTAGGTTGGGACAAGTATCTATGTCTGGGAAGGAGGAGGAGTGTGGTGGAGTATAAAGACCTAATGATACTTTAAGTGTTATTGTGGCAGATATCTTAAGACCATTTGGGCCAACACCTGGAGAATAGAAGTACTTACCTCTCTGGCCATTGGGGGAGCTGGCAGAGCGTGATATATTGGGACTCAGGCCAACTAGGCTGGGATTTTGGGCAGTGCTTCAGGTGTAACAGAGGATCTGGGTCCCAAAATGGGCAGATGATACTAACTTGAAAGTTCCTGGAGGCCAGAGACCTTGTCTACCTAGTCTTGAACATCTTGGCATAGATAAATACCTTCTCCCTGAACGTGCAAATAGCTTGGAAAGAGTTAAAGACAAAGTTGCAACAAAGAAATATCCCAGGGCACTAGTGCACTGGCCTTTCCAGCCTAGGCTGGGTAACTAAATGGCTAGTTCTCCAATGATCCAGCATAGGGACTTTCAGCGAGTTCCCTCCCTGCCTTTCTAAAGAGCTGCAAGACTGAGTGCTAAGAGAATCCTTTGGTTCTGTAACTAAGGAATTAGAGGACAATTTGATTTAATACACAGAAATGAGGTAGCTAGTTGAGTCTTATTTCTAGCACTACTGGTGTGAACTTAGTCAAATCTCATAGCCTTTTGTTATCTTCATAGTCATGCCTATGAAGACACAATGATAGCAATTAATACTGATGGCTTACCATTTCCCAGCCCTCTGACTTTTGCACTATAACCACCACATTTAGAATTGTACACAAGCTAATTTTATTGGTCCTTTTTTACAGTGGAGGAAACAGAGTTATGTGGATGGAATGAAGTGTATCTAACTAATGGCTACACAGTGTTCAGGTCACTTGAGCAGAATACAAACCCATGTTTGGCTAACTCAAAGGTCTGCTTTGACCAGTTTGCTATACAACACAACCAATCCCATTGCCATCATGCCATTTCTGACTCATAGTGACTCGCTGAGTCAGAGTAGTACTAGCCCATAAGGTTTCCAAGGCTGTGTGTGTGTGTGTGTGTGTGTGTGTGTGATATTTAATCATTTTATTGGGGGCTCTTACAACTCTTATCACAATCCATACATACACACATGTGTCAAGCACATTTGTACATTTGTTGCCATCATCATTCTCAAAACATTTGCTTTCTACTTGAGCCCTTGGTATCAGCTCCTCATTTTCCTCCTCCCTCCCTGCTTCCTTCTCCCTCATGAACCCTTGGTAATTTATAAATTATTATTATTTTGTCATATCTTACACTGTCTGTCACCTCCTTTCACCCACTTTTCTGTTGCCCATCACCTAGGGAGGTGATTATGTGTAGATCCCTATAATTGGTTCCCCCTTTCCACCCTACCCTCTCTCCACCCTCCCAGTATCACCACTCTTTGCACTGGTCCTGAAGGGATCATCTGTCCTGGATTCCCTGTGTTTCCAGTTCCTATCTATACCAGTGTACATCCTGTGGTCTAGCCAGACTTGTAAGGTAGAATTGGGATCATGATAGTGGGGGGAGGGTGGATGAAGCATTTAGTAACTAGAAGAAATTTGTATGTTTCATCGTTGCTACCCTGCACCCTGACTGGCTCGTCTCCTCCCTGCAACCCTTTTGTAAAGGGGTGTCCAGTTTTCTACAGATGGCATTTGGGTCTCCACTCTGCACTTCCCTTCATTTACAGTGGTATGATATTTTTGTTCTTTGATGCCTGATACTTCATCCATCCCTTTTACACCTCGTGATCACACAGGCTGGTGGGCTTCTTCCATGTGGACTTTGTTGCTTCTGTGCTAGATGGCTGCTTGTTTACCTTCAAGTCTTTAAGACCCCAGATGCTGTCTTTTGATAGCCTGGCACCATCAGATAGATTTCTTCACCACTTTTGCTTATGCACCCATTTGTCTTCAGCGATTGGATCAGGAAGGTGAGCACACAATGATATGATTTTTGGTTCTTTGATGCCTGATAACGGATCCCTTTGGCACCTCATGATCACACAGGCTAGTGTGCTTCTTCCATGTGGACTTTGTTGCTTCTTACCTAGATGGCCACTTGTTTACTTTCAAGTCTTTAAGAACCTAGATGCGATATCTCTTGATAGCCGGGCACCATCAGCTTTCTTCACCACATTTGCTTACGTACCCGCTTTGTCTTCAGGGATCATGTTGGGAAGGTGAGCATCATGGAATGCCAGTTTAATAGAAGAAAGTATTCTTGAATTGAGGGAGTACTTGAGTGGAGGCCCAATTTCCATCTGCTACCTTAATACTAAACCTATAAATCTATGCACATAGATCTATTTCCCCATCCTCATATATAAATATATTTGCATATGGACATGCTTTTATTTAGACCATTATAAATGCCCTTTGCCTCCTAGTTCTGTCTTCTATTTTCTTTTACTGTCCCCTTGTCCCACTATTTTGCTTGGCCTTCATTTGGGTTTCAGTAATTCCTCTTGGTTACATTACTCTTTTTATAGATGTAGACTGCTATATGCTTTTCCCATCGAGAAACTGGTAGGTTCCAACCACCCCCCTTTCAGTCAGCAGACAAGTGCTCAACCACTGCACTCCAGGTTCTCCTTAACCACCTTACATAAACCACACCAAACCACACCAAACCTATGTCATCGAGTCAAATTCTGACTCATAGTGACCCCCATAGGGCAGGACAGAACAGCTCCATTGTGTTTCCAAGGCTGTACAGTTTCAAGTCTGCAGACTACCACATCTTCCTCCTGTGGAACAGCTGGTAGGCTTGAACCTCCAACCTTTCTATTTGCACATGATTGCTTTAACCACCGAGCCACTTACACTCACTGTGTAACTGTAGTTGGTAATGAACAAATACTATTCCACCTTCCCCTTCAGTACTCCAAGAACAGGTCTGTGTCCTTCCAAATACCTCATTTTGTGTAATTCTCACAGGATGCCAAAAGTATTGTTACCCTGTTTACAGATTAGAATCAGAGAGATAAGTAGTCTTCTAGAACCCCACAAAGCCATTGAAAGATAGCAAGGCTTACAAAGCTCCCAGTGAAAGAGCCTAGAACAAACTATGTTTTTATTGAAATGTAAATCTTAATTTCAGTTACTTAATTGTTTAAGTGATTGTTTACGAGTTTACACGCCTCCTCCAGTGGTAGTTGTGTCTTCTGAGTATTCCCATGATGAACTAAAGTTAGCTCTGCTATAATACATGCCAATTTGCCCGTTTATGTGCTTGGCTCTTCCCTAGACTGTGAGCTCTTTGACATAAGTATTGTCATTTATTTACCTTTGTATCTCAGAACTAGTGCTTGTCATTGTGCATTTTGGCATCTACATTACTATTTGATTAGCAAGTGAATGTATTAATGAGTAGATGGCTGACTCTTTTGTTGATGAAAGCTATACTGACAGTTACTTGTTTCAGCTGCATCTTTGGTGACTGGAGTCCAACTTTAACTCCAAACCTCTGATAGTCCTACTCATATTGTGTTCTTCCCCTCAGCACCTCCCCCACCCTCTCCTCTACCCCACCCCTGTACCCCCCACTCAAGCTTAATTAGAATATTCACTCTGCTAATAGAGCAATACCTACAGGAAATATTCATTAAAAGTCCATAATGTTAATCTAGCAGAAAATTTCCAGAGTAACTTTATTAGATTTTGCCTGTTAAGTTAATGGATTTTTAATGGATGTCCTGGGGAGCCATATCATTAACTAGAATATTGCCATACATGAATTAAAACTTACCCATTCATCAAAATTAATTGTATGATGTTTCCTTTGATTTTTATTTCTGGTGACCTGAACTTGTAGTTTCATTCTGAACCCAAATTAGCAGATAGTTAAGAGGATGTTAACTCTCAATGGTGACTTTCAGAAACCTCCCTCGAAGGCCCCTCCAGACATTCGTGAGCAGCTCTTGTTCCCATGAAAGATGAATCTCGGAAGCCTTCTATGAAGTGCTAAACATTTCCAGTGCACTCATTGCCCATCAGGATGTGGGCAGTAGAGCACAAAAGCTTTAAGCAGATTTGAGCAGTAGGCGTCGTGGATTGGAGCATTAATACAATTACTATTATTCGCTCCGTGTGGAGCTTCTCGCCAAGGCTTTACCAGCCTTCATGGGCTCAAGCAGTAGATAAATGCTTTCCCTGGAAACAGCACCTCAGTGCCTGGTGGTCTTATGGAGGAATGCTTTTGAAATGAGTTATTTATGAAGTGTAAGTTAAGGATCAGATACAATATTTATGTAGCATATTTTTCAGGACGGGGAATTTTTTACAATGCTTGCAGTAACTACCTGCACATCACAAAGCTAACACGTCCCAATACAACCCAATGAATTCTTTCCGGGGAGTATTGGAATGGCATAGGAACATTAGGCAAAATTTAAGGGAGGAAAAATAATTGTTTGAATCAAAAGCATACAGCAGAAATCTCTATCATTGTAACTGTACGGGTCAGTTTAGTGCTTAGAATTGAAGGAGAAAGCCCAAACCTCATTTTCAGTCAGTCTGTTTATTTGTTTATATATCCACAGTCCTATAAAATCTTCCGTGTCAGTACGTTTTGACCTTCAGGTTCATCTGAATCATTCCCAGGTTCCTGTCTAATCTGAAACATATATCAGAAGCAAACAGGCAGGAAGAGCTCGGCGGTGAGATAAAGTAGGATCCCACCTGCTTCCATTGGTTTTCCGGGCTCCCTGTCAGCATGTCCCTGATGCCTTTTTAACTTCCTGGGAAGGGTGCTTCATCGTGTTGTTGGGGCAGGCCCCTTGATGGAAATTCATGTGCACAGCATGGCTGAGCTATGGAGTGATCGCTTGCATTACAGAAAGAGCTTTGTTCCAGAAAAGGATTTAGCATGTTGGCCTATAGATCATCCACTATTTGGGAACAAGGAAGCCTGGCAGAGAACAAACTTGCAGCCCAAGGAGAAGGAATGACTAACTGTTAAGGAAGAAATGAAAATGAAGATAGAGCATTTGTGAAAGAGCACAGTTTGTTGAGGGCAGGGGGTAGGAGGCTGCTTTTTATAACTGTTTTTCTCTTTGCTTCCAGCACTGGGTTCACACTTCTGGCCCTGTGGGGATAGTTACAGGCACACAGGGGTACTGAGGAAGTATTGGCTCATTGAGAGAATGTGTGTTTGAATGAAATATTTGATTAAAAAATTTTTTTGGCTTCAACTATACCAAATTCTTAATGGACTGCCTATAAATTCATTTAATTAAGTGACACTATTAGGTGTTACATGGATCGAGAGGCACTAGTGCAGACAGAGCAAAGGAATACTGCATGGTTTAAAATCAAGACAGAAAGATGTGTGTCAGTATTCTGTCCTCTCACTATACTTTTTCGATCTGCATGCTGAGCAAATAATCAGAGAAGTTGGATTCTAGGAAGAATGCTAAGGCATCAGGATCGGGAGAAAGCTTATTAGCAACCTGTGATGTGCAGATGGCACAACCTGACTTGCTGAAAGTGTTGAAGACCGGAAGGACTAGCTGATGATGATCAAGGATGTAACTCAATAAAGGAACTTCAAACCCTCACAACGGGACCAATAGGTTACACCCAGATAAACAGAGACAGATTACAGTTGCTAAGGATTTACTCTTCCTTGGATCCATAATCAGTATTCAGGGAAGCGGTTGCCAAGAAATCTCTGGACAAGTTGCATTAGGTAAATAGGCTGCACACAACCTCTGGAGAGTATTCAAAGGCGAGGATGTTACTTTGAAGACTAAGGTGCACCCGACCGAGCAATGGTACTTTCTTTTGCTTCCTATGCATGAGAAAGATGGACATTGAGCAAGGAAGACTGAAGAAGAATTGATCATTTGAAGGACGGTGCCAGGGAAAAACATGGATGGTTAAAGAAACCCAAACCCAAGCCTTAATCGATCTGTCTTGGGAGAAGTACAACCAGAATGCTTCTTGGGAGCAAGGCTGCTTAGACTTTATCTTGTATAATTTGTACATGTTACCCCGAGAGACCATTTCCTGGAAAAAGACATCGTTCTTGGTACAGTAGAAGGGCAGCAAGGAAAAGGAAGACCCTTGACAAGATGGACTGACACCGTGCCTACAACAGTGGGCGACCCATCACCACGATTGTGAGGCCAGCACAGGACGGCGCGGTGTTTCCTTCTGCTGAGCATAGAGTCACCGTGGACTGACTTGCTGCAACCTAACAGAAGCGACAATTAGGTGACAGAAAAGCAATAGTTTTATTTAATAAATTCAGTGCCCATCGTCCTTTCTCGCCAAAACACTTGCTGTATAAGAAGGCATCCCCATGGAAGACACACTAGAACCTCCGTGAGAGCCGATTCTACCTCCTTCTTTCAGAAAATCTCTCAGAGACTTTTCTGTGACAAGAAATACTGTAGACTTCCTCATAGAGAAAAAAACAAAAAACAAAAACAAATACACAACAACAAAGCCCCACTTATTTGATCAAAATTGGGGATTTATTTTTTCAGAGAATAGACTATGCCCTGGAGTAACTGAAGAAGCATTTAAGACCATTTACTTCTTTAGACTTCAAAGGTTAGTTCAAGCACCCTGATTAAAGGTGAGTGTCCATTGGAGGGAAGTCCCTAGAGTTCGAACAGGTGGCTGCTAACTGAAAGTAAGAAGGATTGAGTCTAACGAGGCGCCACGGAAGAAAGGCACAGTGAGCTACTGACAAAGTAGCCAAGTGAACATTTTGAGATGCAGTGCTATGCCAACACACATGTGGTCTCCATTGAATGAGAATCAAATCGATAGGAACTGTGTTTTTATTTTGTCTGGTTGAGTCTTAATGGTTTAGGGACTTAGATGTGCAGGTACTCATCACTGCCCTGCTCTGAAGTTTAAGAGCACTTCAAAGAACCACCCCAGGCAAAGTATGGTATTGTGGTATTGACAGTCCCATGTTTTTCTGAGACTGTACATCTTTAGCAGAGCAGACAACCTTCTCCTTCTTCCAAGGAGCAGGTAGTAGGTTTGAACTTGTGGCTCAAAGTCCAATGCTTAACCAACAGTGGTACAAGGATTCCTTTAGCATTAATGTTAGTCAGGCTGAGTTAAAGAATTAAAGAGCATAAGGGCTTCCTATCTCCTTCTTGAACTTGGCTATACCCTGGAACTTCGATAGCACAGTGCTCTCCCTCATGTTCAGTCCAAGAAACTATGACAAAGATTGAAGAGAGCTTGGTTGACTTGCTGGAGCCAACCCACATTTGATCTTTCTGCTTCTTTCATGAACTAGAGAGTACACTAGCCTGCCCACCTGTGGTGAAAGAAGAGACACACCCCCAGCCTGCACTTGCTCCCTTCCTTGCCATGGCCCACGTTCCTGGCTAACATGGCCCCATGAGTGCTGGACTCTTTCAAGCCTGCCCAATCAGTAAAGTGCTTCTTAAGCCCATGGCTGGAATAAATAATAGCACAACATTAGGAGATGGGCGTGTTCTTATAAACCCTGCACTATTCTAGGGCAAGCAGAGGAGATTTCCTTGTGAAAAGTTGCTTAGCAGGTTTCCACCAAGAATCTGCATCAAAACCGATGTTGTTGTAGTTGTTGTCAGGCACCTTCGAGTTGGCTCCGGCCCATGGCAACCTTATTCACAACAGAAGGATACACTGTGCCATACTCAAAAGAGCTCTTATGCCTGAGCCAACTGATGCAGCCACTGTGTCAATCCATCTCGTTGAGGGCCTTCCTCTCTTTTGCTGCCTTTCTGCTTTGGCAAACATGATGTTCTTGTTCTCAAGGGATGATCTTTCCTGTAAACCAACGTGCAGATCTTGAATCCAGCGTTGCCATCCATAGTTGTAGGCATTAGAAAATCCCTTTTAAGCTGTTATTGCCAAATGTCCTGAATTGGCCCAATAGAACTGGGCACATTAACAAACAATCATCCATTCTTCATCTAGAATATGAGTCTTTTTTTCAATTGTGGTATCGTTCAGAGAGACCATTTCTTTTCAAGGGCTGCTCTGAAAGCTTTGTTGAAATGTAGCTTCCTCTTGGCATCCAGTGAAAATATGTGCTGCTATTTTAAATAATTTTTATTCAATGTTCTGGAAAAATCTTTGGCCACAAATAATCCTAGCCCTTTTTCTAGTTCATAGGGGGCCCATCCCATCATTTCATGCACCCAGAGGGAGGCCATCCCTGGAGTGCTCTGGACCATGGTTTGTCCTTGTCCTTCACCCTGAGCCTTTGAATTCCATCCTACCTTCCTATCATCCTCTTTCTATTTAGGTTTGCTCTTCCTCCTTAACATAGACAACAAAGGATTTCAAAGCAAATGCATTTCCTCTGAATAGTGAACTGTTGAGGAGCCCTTGTGGCATAGTGGGCTACCCACTGACTGCTAATCACATGCAAGGTCAGCAGCTCAATATTATCAGTCACTCCTCAACAGAAAGGTTAAGCTTTCCATGCCCATAAAGAGTTATAGTCTTGGAAACCCATAGGATCAGTTCTACCCTGTCCTGTAGGGTCACTATGAGTAAGAATTGACTTGATCAGTAGTCCCTCGATGCAACAACATTTTTTTCTAATCAGCTGGCGTTCCATGATGCTTACAACCCGACAGGATCACTGCAGACAAAATGGGTGCATGGCAAATATGGTGAAGAAAGTTGATGGTGCCTGGCTGTCAAAAGATATAGCATCTGGGGTTTTAAAGACTGAAAGACAAACAAGTTTCCATTTAGCTGAGAAATAACAAAGTCCACATGGAAGAAGCACACCAACCTGTGTGATCATGAAGTGTCGATGGGATCAGGTATCAGGCATCAAAGACCTAGAACAAAATAATCATATCAATGTGAATGGGGGTGTATGTGGAGTGAAGACCCAAAACTGATCTGTAGACAATTGGACAACCCCTTACAGAAAGGGCACAAGGAAGAAACAAGCCAGTCATGGCGCAGTATACCACTGATGAAGCATACAACTTTCCTCTAGTTCTTTAATGCTCCCCACCCCCACCTCCACTATCATGATTCCAATTTTACCTTACAGATCCAGCTAGACCAGAGCATGTACATGGGTACAGATGAGAGCTTAAAGCCCAGGGAATTCAGGACCGATAACCCCCTCCGGTCCAATAATGATAGTAGTGATGCCAGGAGGGGAAGGGGAAAGTGGGGAGAGAAAGGGGGAACAGATCACAATGATCTACATATAACCACCTCCCTGGGGGGTGGACAACAGAAAAGTGGTCAGTGTAAGACATGTAAAAATAATAATGATTTATAAATTATCAAGGATTAGTGAGGGAAGGAGGGGGGAAATGAGGAGCTGATAGGAAGGGCTCAAGTATAAAGAAAATATTTTGAAAATGATGATGGCAACAAATGTACAAATGGGCTTGACACCATGAATGGATGTATGTATTGTGATAAGAGCTGTGTGAGCCCCCAATAAAATGATTTTTTTTTAAAGAATTGAGTTGATCACAGTGGTGGAATTTCATTTATCTATCTATTTATTTATTTATACTACTACAGGCCATGAACCAAGAGGAAGAGCCTTGACAAGATTAATTAACACAGTGGTTGGAACAATGGGCTCAAACCTAACAATCCTGAGGGTGGTGTGAGACCAGGCGGTGCTTTATTCCGCTGCACACAGGGTCCCAATGATTGGGAATCGACTTGATGGCATTGAACAGCAGCAACAGCATCATACGACCTTCCTTTATCTTGAACTTCTCTCTGATGGAGAAGCACCTGAAGGCTCCGTTGTTTGTTGGTGATCCATCTAGTCAGCCAGCCACACTCACTGTGTGGCTATAAGAATATATAAGAATAAATTCTCATAGGGATATAAGAATAAATTCTTCCAGGGGTATAAGGATAAATTCTTCGTGGCCAGTCTTCTGGGAAAATCACAGTCAACAATTGGGGCAGGGGTTTAAATGGGTCAGCAATATTAGTAATATACGTCGAGAGATACCCAACCCAGTATGAGCAAACCGAGCAGGGAGTGCCTTACATTGGTGGTGGCATCAAGGAAGGCTTCTTGTGGAGTTGACATTTGGATATGTCTTAAAGTATGAGTCACAGTTTATCAAGTTAAGAGGAAGAATGACTTCGGGGCAGGAGAATTAAATTGAATGGAGCGACTGGAGCCCAGTGAGCCTTACCTGAATGAGGAGGATTGCTGGAAGGTGACGTGGGAGAGGGGCCTGCGTTTAATTCCTGCGTTTATTAAGCCTGGATGATGGGGCTGCTAATAAATGATTAAAAGTATTAGGATTTGCTACCTTCCCCTCAAGAGATGTTTCTAATAACTTCTGGCAATGCTGTACATAAAAATGAGAACAATGTTAAAAGTTGTTACTGTGAAGATGACTCTGTGTGTGTGTGTGTGTGTGTGTATGTGTGTGAGGCAAGCCTTTTTTCCCCCTTAACCCATACAGTGTGCATTACCTACCTCTCCTCTACAAAGGTTTGTTATACAGCTAACAGGAGATATCAGATGTCACAGGACTTGTGGTTTATGAATGCTGAAAAAATATTTGCCGTGATCACTTGTTTTCAGTGGTACCTTGGCACCTGGAGGACAGCAGCCTTTGCTCCTTTAATCCCTTGCTCCCTGGCTGTTGTTTGGACCAGGAGAAAATAACTGTCCTCTGGGGTCTTGATCATCACCCTGAGATTCCCAGAAGTACTGCTTCAGCTGCCGGCCTTCCAGGAATAGCCCTGCAAAGTCAGAAGGGCAAGGGAGTAGCGATGACCACATCATGAGGCGAGGTAATGGCTCTCAGAGGTTTTGCTGTATCTAAAGCTTCATGGAGCAGCTCCCCCTTTTCCAGTATGGCATGTAGAAGATGATTGGAAGCTCCCAGAAAATGACCTCAGCTCCCAAATTCCCTTCCTCCTGCTGGAAAATCAGTGTATACCGAAGCTGAAAGGCTTCTTGCTCCAGCCCCTTCATTTTATAGATGAAAAACTAATGTTCAAGAAGATGACGTCACTCTAAGTCTTGCAGAGTTTTACTGACAGTGCTCAGACCAGAACTCAGAACTTCTGGTGTCTAGTGCTTAGACAATCCCACTACTCCATGTTGGACAATCCCACTACTCCATGTTGAACAATCCCACTACTCCATGTTGGACAATCCCACTACTCCATATCGGACAATCCCACTACTCCATATCGGACAATCCCACTACTCCATGTCAGACAATCCCACTACTCCATGTTGGACAATCTCACTACTCCATGTTGGACAATCCCACTACTCCATGTTGAACAATCCCACTACTCCATGTTGGACAATCCCGCTACTCCGTGCTGGACAATCCCGCTACTCCATGTTGGACAATCCCACTACTCCATGTTGGACAATCCCGCTACTCCATGCTGGACAATCCCGCTACTCCATGTTGGACAATCCCACTACTCCATGTCGGACAATCCCACTACTCCATGTTGGACAATCCCCCTACTCCATATCAGACAATCCCACTACTCCATGTCGGACAATCCCACTACTCCATGTTGGACAATCCCACTACTCCATGTTGGACAACCCCACTATGCCTGTTGTGTGAGATTTTCTACACTTTTGCTCATTAGCCAGTCTGAGTACAATTATTCTAAATTATCCAGCAGGAAAATATCATGAAGGGGACACTTTACATACATGGATTCACCTAGTCCTTTGTCCAATCTTTACGCATGAAAATCCAAGAAATGGGCTTTTCTCAAGCAGCCACGGATAATTGATTTTTGAATTATCAGAATCATAAGAGACTTATATGAGAGTTCCAAAAAGTTCATGAAAAACATTTCCATTGTTTTTAATTCCATTTTACATGACTTTTTTTTTGAAGTCCCGTCCTATAGGCAAATTCAAATGATTAAGAAACACATCTCTTGGGTTGTTGCTAAGTGTCTTGGCGGCACTTCCAGCTCCCAGCGACCCTGTGTGCACAGAAGGAAAAACTGCCCGGCCCAGCCCCATCCTCACAATTGGTGCCCTGGGCTCATTTTGGCAGCCACTGTCAGTCCATCTCGCTGAGGGCCTTCCTCTTTTTCAGTGCTCCTGCTCTTTACCAAGCGTGATGTCCTTCTCTAGGGACTCATCTGTCCTATCACAGGCCCCACGTATGTGAGATGGAGTCTCGCCATCCTTGCCTCTGAGGAACTTTCTCACTGCACTTCATCCGATTCAGATTTGCTTGTTTTTTGACAATATTCTTCGTCAACACCATAGTTCCAATGCATGGACTTGTCCTCCGTCTTTCCGATCCAGTATCCAACTGTCACACGTCTGTGTGGTGATTGAGAATACCATGGTTTGCATCACTGACAGCTTAGCCTCAAAGTAGCACCCTTGCTTTTTTAACACATTGAAGAGCTCTGCTGCAGCAGAAGCACCTACTGCAAGGTGTCCTTTGGTCTCCTTACTGCAGCTTCCCTGAGCACTGATTGTGGATCCAAGCAAGAGGAAACCCTTGGCAACTTCAATCGTTGCTCTGTTTATCATATTCGCTACTGATCCAGTAATGAGTATTTTGGCCTCCTTTAAGCTGTCTTCATACTGAAGGCTGCAATCCTTGATCTTCATCAGTAAGTACTTCAAGTCCTCCCCACTTTCAGCAAGCCAGGTTGTACCATCTGAGTACCACAGGTTGCTAATAACTGTCCTCAGCCCTCGATGCTGCACTCTTCTTCGTATCCTCCGGTTTCTCTGATGATCTGCTCAGCATACAGACTGACTAAGCATAGTGGGAGCATACAACCCAGTTACACACCTTTCTGGATTTTAAACCACTCGACATGCCCTGTTCTGCTTGCACAGTTGCTTCTTGATCTTGATACCTGTGTACAAGTTGTCCACAAGTACAATGAAGTGTTCTGGAATAAGCAGTGTGCTCAGAGGTTTGAGTTCAGTTCCAGTTTTGCTAAATGCAAGCTGTGCTCACTCTGCCTGGCAATAAATGGAGCGAACCTCAAGCTGCCCCCGTTCCAAGTCACATAAACAATTGTAAAGGACTTTTGGCAGTTATATTCAAAGGAAGGAAAGCTCTTGGTGTGCAGAAACAAGCCTGGGTAACTGAATGAAGGAGAGAGCCAAAGCTCACCTCAGAATTTCTCTTCTTTCCTCGCACTTGTTAACTCAGCCAGATGTATTGCTGCCGGCTGCGAGCGATGCGAACGCAAGCCAGCAAGTTTCTTGCCATCCCAGAACATTCAGTTTAATAGAATGACCTTAGAAAGTCGATCACAAAAAAACGTCGAGTCAAATACCATCAAGCATACGTGACGGGGGCTTTAGGAGTGAATGGGAATATAAACTTGTTTGGGAAATCAAGAGGTGATTGAGCAAGTAATGCTCCTTCTTTCCTCTGATGCACCCTGGTGGCATAGTGTTATGCTTTAAGCTGCTAACTGCAAGGTCAGCAGTTTGAAACCACCAGCCAGTCACTCCTCTAGAGAAAGATGAGCCTTTCTACTCCAGGAAAGAATTATATCCTCAGAAACCCACAGGAGCGGTTCTACCCTGCCCTTTAGGGTCTTTGCGAGTCAGAATCAACTCACAATGACAGTGAGTTCATTTGTCTAGTGTCATTATGAAATAAATATTTGTTGGATGGGTGAATAGAGTTGGTATCCAACATAGAATTCTGATTTACCTACTTATGTCAACTGTTGAGCTTGCTTCTCTTTTGGCCTGCATGTGGCTTATGTGTGCATTTGTGAATTAGGTGAAGGTTTACAACGGACCCATTGCATCTCCCTAACATACTGTCCCTCATCCCACTTCATATGGTTCCTTTTTCCATTCCTCCTTTTCTAACCCTCTGAGCTTTGTCACTGTTTTTGCTGGGTACCATTCAATAAGTCCTGACTCATAGTGACCCTACCGAAAACAGCTAAACACCACCTGACCTTGTCTATCCTCACAGTTGTTGCTGCTATGAACTTTTTGTCCTTGTAAAAATACTGCCTTTGTTTATTTTAAAGCTTGATTACTCTAAAATGGGGTCATTAATGTTCCAGACCTGAAGGGTGACTAAGGGCGTAGTTTTGGGGAGCCAACAGACATATTTGGCCAGTAATTCTAGTCTCGTTTGTCATTTTGAGTTCCCTTCCACACATTTTCTTGTCCCTTTTCTATCTAGAGCCATTTACTGTGACCCTTTTCACAACAGGTGGTAGCTGGATACCATCCAGTTCTTCTCGTCTGAGAATTGTAGAAACATGTTTGTGTGGTCTAGTAGACCATTGGCCTAGTTAGTTTCATATGTTTTTGAAGTATTATGACTCTTCTTTTCTCCTGATGAACAGCGACCAACAGTTGTACCCTAGAAGGAGGCGCACATGGTCTCTTAAGACCCAGGTACTACTACTCACCATAGGAGGATGTACATCGTCAGTGTTGTGGACTCTATTGTGCCACCTGACCTTGGTGTTCTCTGTGATCTCGGTCCTGATACCACAGATCCTCTGGGTTTTCTGTTTCAATAAAAGCTACCAACATTCCCCAGTTAGAGGTAATTGAATAGAAGTCATTGAATAGAAATAAGTGACCTAGAAGTCATTTATTTTTGCATTCCAAATATATTCATTATAATGACAATAAGGTATATATATATATATATGAACTGACTGAGAAGTAAATATCATAGTATACTAACAATTATGCTTGCATGATAATATTATTAGGGGCTTTCTTTAAAAATTGAACACTTATTGGGATATGATTTGCTTATCATCCAATCAAGTTTTGATATATAATCACATAAGAATAGCTATGCTGTCATCACCACAATCAATTTTAGAACATTTCCTTCTTTCTTGTGCTCATTATTCTTAGCTCCTTGTTCTCCCCCCAACCGCCTCAGCCTAGAATCTAGTATCTAGTTAAATTATTATCTCTGTGGATTTGCCTATTCAAGGTTTCATCTCAAGAAAACATATTGAAATAAAAAGCAAAATAAAACAGGAAAACCTCAGTGAGGCGATAACAGAAAATAATAAAACCTAGAACAAATTTAAAATGGGCTAAAAGAATGAACAAATGACAAGATCTTCATGTTTTACCTAACTCCATCTCTCTGAACCCACTTTGCAATGCATAGGAGCCACTCTGGATGCTTCCCTTTCGCTCACAGCTTACCTGTAATTCATCAGTGAGCACCGTCACTTTCCTCCAAAAGCACTCCAGATCTAACCGCTTTCTCTGTTCCTCTCTCCACTAGCATCGCCCCATTGAGAAGTACTTTTGTCTCTTGCCTGAATTACTATAACAACCTCTTAATTGGTCTGTTCTACTTTCTGATAACCCAGTTTTCACACATTAGCCAGGGTGACACTTTGAAAATGTATATCAGATCATGTTATTGATTGCTTAAATTCTAGTGTCTTCCTATTGAATTTTCTTTCTTTTTTTCTGTAGTGGCAGCTGGGGGGTGGGGAGGTTCCAAATTTATTGTCATGTGATCTCTCCTGCTGACCTTTATCATGCCCCTCCTTATTCACCATCCAACACAGTGACCTTCTTCCTGTCCCTCCATGGTTTCCTGTTCAGGCAACCTTTTAACTCACTCTGCCCTCTGGCTGGCATGGCCCTTCTCAAAATATTCTCTTGGCTATCTTTTTTCCCTTTGTTCAGATCACAGCTGAAATGTCATCAGGGAAGAGCCTTAATGGAGCTAATACACCCTTTCCCAGCTCAGAACAATTCCATTTCCCTATTGTATTTTCTTCTTATCACTTGTCACTATCTGAAGTTATTTTATTTTTGTGTTTTTAGCAAGCTGCTTATTGTTAGGACACCAGCCCATTTAAATGCTATTGAACAAATCAATGATTAGTTAATTTCTTAATTAGAATTTTGAGTTGATTATTGATTGATCAGTAAGATGACGCAGAAGAAGTTTGTCCTGACGGTCACACATTTTTGAGAAAGTTTCTTACAGTTCGGTGAAAATGCTAATAAGTTCAAATTAATTCTCACATGAGCAACTATCTATGAAAAGCATTCACCAAAGACCGAGTCTCAACCCGTTATACCTCTGGAGGATGTGATGCATGGCGTTGTATTCTGCCTTTCACTTGTTGATTATCTTCAACCAGTGGCTTAGCTGTAGACACAGGAGACATTCTGTAGACCCTGAAAATAGGGAGCCACACTTTAGGCATTGAATAACCGGACCCCAAACATGTATTCTATGTTTTATAAGGTCAGCAGGGCAGAAGGGTGAACCAGGACCAATCTCTAGTCCTGTCTTTTCATTGAAAAATATGAGGAAGAAAGAATATGTAACTTCTCAAAAGTATTTATGCAATTTCATTAGTAACATAGATTTCCTAGATAATGCCAAATGCTTGAAGCTCTAATCGAAGAAAACATTTGTTGATGACTTTTTAGGTAAAAGCCACGTCTAAATGCTCTCTATCTAGCTATCTATCTATCTATATAGATATATATAATGATTTTTATAAATCTGCTTAACAAGCCTCTGTGGCACGCATTTTACAGCTGAGGAAACTGAGGCACAGAGAGGTTGCTCCGGGTCACACAGTAATAATGGAGCCAGAGAAGGTCTACTTGAGAAGCTGCACATCTGACCTCTGCCTGCCGACCGGTCAGGCCCAGGCTGCATTAGTCCAGCTGCAGTGTTCCGATTCAGGTCAGCCAAAGTACAAGTGCTGGTTGGAGTGGAACTAAAGTCTTGTGTTCCATTGTGAGCCTACCATTTATAAAGGGCATTTATGTAAAGTAGTCAGTCCCTCTATAGAAGAGTGTCCAGGGTGAAAAGCATCATTTTCACATCAAGTGCATATGAGGAACAGTTGGACTGTCTGCGGTTGTTTAATCTAATGAAATCCCCTGTCCAAAGTCAACACACTAGTAAATGATGGAGTGATTCTAATCCAGATCTCTGACAAACAAAGCCCTCTAACTGCTGCCTCAAGGAGAGTTTAAATGCCACACTTCCCAGGGTTGCTGGGAAGATCCAAAGGGGTAAGTAGGACCTCAGAGGTACCTTCCTCCCTTTCCCTGGAATTTCATCCAGAAAGGAGGCCTGAGGAAGTGCTGTCCAGAGGATTAGAACCAGCTGGGCTCCTCTGGAGGGCTGGGAGAAGAAGAAGCCAGCAACGTTACACCTTCCAAAGCCATAGGCCTTTTAATCACATTGAAACTCACGGTTCCCTTTAGGATTTATTTATTGATTTTGTATTTCTGAAATGGATTCGTTTGGAGATTGCTTTTAGATTTTCCGATGGATCACACAGTCATCCATTTTGGATGTTGTGCCTGTGTAGTACAAAGGTCCACAAGTTCAGCCAACGGATCGATTTGCTCTCTATCTTTTCTAGAGGGCATCTGATCCGTAGTTCTCAAAAAGCAGACCTTCCCATGTGTGGCCTCCGACAGTGCATGTGGTGATTCACCGTGGCTGCCTCTTCTGCTTAGTTTCTCGTGGTCATGCAGCTGGGGTGGTGGCCCTGGCCTCAGAGGTGGCCCTAACTCATGATCCCAAAGCTCCCCTGCAGTGCCTTTCACCCCGCAGTGCGGGGTCTTGCCATGGAGATGCTGAGACCTTTTCCGTTTCCCGGCAGGGGCTAACTTTTCTGAGAAGCGCATCACGGGGCTGCGGTGGTCAGGTTGGCAGGTCACCGGTTGACTAATGGCCCTATCCCGGGTTTGCTGTCAGCGCTGCTTTGCCAGCATCCCTCTTGATCCCAGAGGTTTGCTGGGCGCTCAGATGCAGCTTCTGCAGACTGGGGGAGATGGTGAGTCACGGCCCCACCCCTCTGCGACCCATCTGTTCTTGTGGCAAAGAGAACAAAGATGATCTCTTTGTGGGATCGTAAAACCTAGAAAGACATTAAAAATTCCGTTAAATTTTCATGCCCTTTTAGCTGGTGAAATGTACAATCTATTAAGGGGGGGGGACCGCTTGCATATTTTTCCCTCCCTGCTCCTACTTCAGAGGCCACTTAAGGGACCAAATAATGATTTTATGATGTTTATTAATACTTCATGTTGAGGTTCCCTCCCCCTACTGTGTTCAACCAAGGACTGCATTCGTCTTTAAACTGCAAGGGTAGCAGCTGCCAAGGGATATTGAAGATCCAGAGCTGATGCTGCATTAGGTTGTCCTTTTACGGACATTGCATAGCGATTTGTTGATGACTCTGAACTGCTCTTGTTGTTTGGTGCCATTGAGTCCGTTCAGATGCATAGCAACCCCGCATACAAAAGATCCAAACCAGTCATGCACCGTGTTCACAATCGTTGCAGCCACTGTCAGTCCATCTCACTGAGGTTCTTCTGCTTGTACAAGCCTGGTGTCCTTCTCCAGGGACTGGTCTTTCCTGATTCTCGAACCAAAGGGCAAGAGAGGAAGTCTCACCATTGTCAAAGTAACACTCTGGTTGTACTTCTTGGACATTAGATTAGTTTGTTCTTCGGGCAGTCGATGGTATGTTCAATCTTCTTTGTCAACACCATAATTCAAATGCATCACTTCTATGGCTTTCCTGTTGGTTGCCCTTCCTCATGCATATGAGGGCATTGAAAATACTGTGGCTTGGATCACGGCACCTTAGACCTCAACATAACAGCTTTGCTCCTTAGCACCTTAACGAGGTCTTGGCAGCAGCAGATTTGCCCAGTGCAGAGCTGCTAGGAAGGGCATTTTATTTTTTAAACTCACTCTGCTGTAATTGAATAAATTACACAGTAAATCAAGCAAAACATGTAATAAAAACATGGGGCTGGGTGCCATACACACTTGGTTTTGAACTCTGATTCTGCTACTTAGTAGCAGTATCAAGAAAGTCACTTAACTTCTGATTACCTCAGTTCACTCACCCACAGACTGAGGGAATGATACCTCTGTCTAGTTACCAAGTCAATTCTAACTCACGATGATCCCACATTTCAGAGTGCAGTTGTGAAACTAATCTGTAGGGCTAATAATCTGTAAGGACCCGGGGTTCCATTTGCCTTGAGACTAGAATACCACGATGGTATCTGGTTAGTACTCCTGACTAATCTAATCAGGGCGCCACTATGGAAACCCTGATGGGAGAAAAACATGGGTCAGAATTTAGTTGTGGGTTTTTTTTAGAATTTAAATTCTTTTTAAAAAAAATCTAGATTTATTGGACTAGTTGAGACCATCGGACTTCCTAAAGCTATCTCTCTGAGTTGGTCTTTAAATCTGGAACTGAATCTGTGCCCTTTACTGAAATCACAGACGTACACAAAATAAAACCTGATGCTCCACTGAAACACATCTATCTATCTGAGATCAAGAGTTCAGGGATTACGCTAAAGCAGTGGTTCTCAACCTGTGGGTCGTGACCCCTTTGGGGGTCAAATGACACTTTCACAGGGGTTGCCTGATTCATAACAGTAGCAAAATTACAGTGATGAAGTAGCAACAAAAATAATTTTATGGTTGGGGGGTCACCACAACATGAGGAACTGTATTAAGGGGTTGAGAACCATTTCTCTAAAGCAAGGATGAAAAGATAGGAGGCAGGGAAACTAAAATAATGGAAATGGAACAACCAGAACTTTGTTGACTTATTATACAAGTATATATAGCTAATGTCACTGACCGTTTTTAAAAGAAATGGTCAAACCTTGTTTACTATCTAAACTTTTACACACACACACAATAACTCCACTCCATAGAGTTTTCAATGATTGTACACAGAGATCTCAGATTGCAAACCTCACAGGGGAAAAAAAAATTGGGTCATCTTAGTATACCACGATATTTTCAATTTCTTCAAATTCTCCGAATAATGTATTTTCTCTCTCATGGGTATCATGTTGACTAATTCACAGAGTTCCTCTCACCTCCTTAGATTATTGAAAACATAAGGCAAAATTGAGGCTTATTTAGAGTAAATTTGTAAGAACAACCTCCTGCAAAATACCTCTTTAAGATATCACACACACACTCACGTTACAGAGCCAAGAGAGCACTTTGATGACTGGTACCCATGACCCAAACCATGTCTTTTTCATGGCTTCATATGCATACAGAAGCTGGGCAGTGAAAAAGGAAGACCAAAGAAGAGTTGACACATTTAAATCACAATTTTGGCAAAGAATATTGGTATGCTCTTCCAGAAGAACAAACAAATCGATCTGGTAAGAAGTGCAGCCGGATTGTTCCTGAGCAGTAAAGACGCGTAGACTGCGTTTCATCCACTTTGAACATGTTCTCGGGCGCACCGGTCCCTGAAGCAGGACAGTGTGATGGGCAAAGGAGGTCAGTAAATCAGGGGAAGATGCTCCACAAGATGCACTGACCTCGGGGCTGTGACACGACTCAAACACACGTGCTATTTGATACAGACCTGAGGGCTGTTTTGTTCTGTTACAAGTAAAAAACCCGAGGAGTTGGAACTGACTAAGAACACCTAACAACATAACACCACGACAGAACAACAGCAACCGTGCTTAGAACAACCGAAACCGTGTAGTCCGTAGGGGCCCCCACGCTAGTGTGTGAGTCAGTTAGCTGTGTCCAGGAGGATTCAGTAATCAGGGACAGTCTCACGTTAGATCTGACAAGGTCTCAGACCTTGTCTATTTAAAGTTCTCGGGGTGTTTTGCATGCACATTGCTTCCTCTCGTCTAGAATGCTCACCGGCCACACTCTCTCCAGTCACTACCCTCAGTATAACCATGAGCTGTTAAAGAGTTAAGAGGGGAGTAAAAGTGCACGTTTTTAATAAACATTAAACCAAGAAAATAAAATTTTGTAGCAGTGAGTTACCGGTTTATACTGGGTATTCTATGAACTGGTCTAGCTGTTAACCTCCATGTCTCTCGATACAGGTGCCCATTAGACAGTTCAGCTTGGGCAGTTCTTTGGAAATATTTTTTTGGCATTTACATAGCTAAAAGTTTGAGATCAAAGATGACCTGAACAGATTTTGGTGCACTGATTTGGTGAGATAGAAGCTTTTCAAGAGCTCAGCACTGTGCAGATAAAGAAATAAGGAACTTTCCCCAGGGAATGCCTGTGTGTTCGGATACATTTCACAGAGACTATCTTGTAAAGCTTATAGAATCGGATTTCCTGGTGTTGGGAATACTGGTTCAGGTGTTTGCTATTTCTTGGCCAATGTACTTGATCTTTTCTCCCAGTGGCCTTCGTCAGCCCAGGTATGCACCACTGGAGCAATTGGGAGAGGCTGATAGACAGGCGGTAAACAAACCCTGTACTCTCTCAGGCACCCTGAAACAGGCAGAAAATCCTGTTTATAGGGGTAGAGAGCAAGTGTGAGGTGGCTCCAAACGAATGTGTTTGTCAAGTAGATGATCATGTTTACTGAGATCCATTTATTACCAGCTGAGCCCTCTTTTAATGGCTTAGGTCACTCTGGATTTATTTCAAAAGCCAAGCTGGAGTTAGGAACTCCTCTGGACTTGCCAGACACAAATCTAAAGTGAAGCCTGTAGCCTTCATGGTCTCTGACTCCAGCTGACGTACAGTGATAGGGATCAGGGGCGAATGTTTTCACGTCTTAACAAGTGCTGGTTGTCACAAGAGAAAATGGCTGGGTATAAAGCTGTTTACTATATTAAGAGAACTATAGTTGTGTGTATATGCATATAAGTTTTAAAAGAAGTTTTGATTTATTTGACCATCCTGCTTGGTCTTTCAGATGTAGTTTGGATATTGCAATATGGATGGTTTTGGGATATTCTAATGGCTTCTAGGCACAATACAACAAGATTTGGAGTGCATTATATGCCAGATGATCTTATGACCACATGTTAATAAGCCTACTCATAAATAGAGTTCCTGAATTTTGGTACTTAATATACAAGTTCCTACTTTAACCAACTCTCTTACAGTGGCTTAAACAATAGATAGTTTGAATTCTCTTGATTCGGGAGAGGCATACCATCTAAATGTATTCAAGTGTTCGTATTCATTCATGGTTCTGTTCCCATCTGTGGGGTTTGGCCTCACGATTGAAGGAAAAAACCACAGGACCCTGAAGAAAGAACAAAGAGGACAGGAACACATGCTCCTTACATTTGCTGTCATGAACAAGAAGCTCCCTCCGTCTCTTAATCTCTTTCCACTGGCCAGAACCTAGTCAGAAGGCCCGAACTAGCTGCAAGAGGCCCGGTGAATTCGATTTTTTTAAAGCAGTGGCCATGTATCTACTGAACTTCTTTTTAGTATAGAAGGAGAGTATGCTTATTGGGTAGCCAACGATCAGCCATGCGGGTTAAGTTGAATGTGAATTTTCCAACAGCTTCTTTTCACTCCTTATCAGAAATAGGTCTCAGATTCTGTGAGATTATTCTTCATTCTACCTTAAAGTATACTAGAACAGGGCAGTACAAGAGCTGCATTTTGTTCAGCTAAATTTCTATGGATTTTGCCTACAGTATCACTTGATTATTAAAACAATCATGAAATCATGATTCCTCCTATTTTAGAGAAAAGGAAATAAACCCAGAGAGGCAAAATAATTACACAAAGCTAAAAAGTGGTAAAGTTGACCATTTTTAATGATCTAGTTTATGAAGATGATTGCAGCATCTGAACTAGATGAAAACTAATAACCTATGATATTGTTATTAGTCTAAGGGGACACAACCTTGCCTGCTGAAAGCAAAGGGGACTTGAAGCACTTACTAGTGAAGATCAAAGACTACTGTCTTCAGTCTGCTTTAAAGCTCAATGTAAACAAAACACAATCTTCACAGCTGGACCACATCAACAATGTTATGATAAACAGAAAAGATTGAAGTTGTCAAGGATTTCATTTTACAGTCAACACTCAAGGGAGTAGGAGTCAAGATATCAAATGACATGTTGCACTGGGCAAAACTGCTGCACAAGATCTCTGTAGAGTATTAAAAATTAAAGATGTCACTTTGAGGCCTTAGGTGCACCTGCCCCAATGCCTCGTATTTTCAGTCACTTCTTATGCACGGAGAAGTTGACTAGTGAATAAGGAAGCTGAAAGTGAATGGATGCCTTTGATTATGATGTTGGTGAAGAATGTTAAATCTACAATGGAAAAAAGAAATCTACCTTGGGCAAAGTACAGAATGAGTGTTCATTAGAAAGGAAGATGATAAGACTTCATCTTATATAATTTGGAAATATCATGAGACCCCGAGGCCCTGGAGAAAGACATCGTATTTGGTAAAGCAAAAGAGAGAAAGAGCATCACGGAGGTGGACTGACACATGCCAGCAATAATGGACTCAGACAATGGGTTCCGATTGTGACGCGTGAGCACGGTCCAGGACCACTCAGATCTTCATTCTGCTATGTGTGGAACCTGACTTAATGACATCTATGACCAGGAACAGGGGTGCATGACAGAGAATGCTAAATGGGCACTTTAAATATTTTCTTTTACCTTTTATTAGAAAAACAGAGACGTGGAGCTTGCATGGGGCTTGTTGGGCAAGCCCTACACCACCCAACCTGCTTTGCAGTTGCATATGGTCGTGCAGGTTCTGGCCAATGAGACATAAGCAGAAGTTCTTGTGGTTCCCACAAGTCTCTTTTAAAGACGGTGGAAGATGGCCTTGTATTTTCTTTCCTCTCTTCCTGAATCAGGTGGGATAGCAGGATTACTGGAATTTCAGCAGCCACTTAAGAAAGTAAGGGCCACACTCTGGGGATGGCAAAACAATGAGCTTTTGTGGAACCCCCGTACCAGCCGAGGAACAAGAGCATCCCTTCACACAAGAGTATTTTTTTAGGGGCTCTTTCTTGGGTTTGCAATAAACTTAATCGTAACTCTAAAGCAAACCAACCATCAGGTGTAGGGCAAAGGCACAGGAATTAGCGTACTGATTGTGTTGCTGTTTGGTTAGGCTTCGTCAATTTGGTTTCAGTCCCTCTCACTGAAGGCCTTCCTCTTTTCTGCTTCCCCTTCACTTTATCAAGCATGAGGTCCCTTGCCAGGAACTGATCTCTACTGACCACATGTCCTTACCATCCTTGCCTCTCAGGAACACTCTGGCCTGACTTCTTTCAAGACCGATTTGCTTAGCAGATTTGTTCTTTAAGCAGTTATGAGATTTTCAGTATTCTTTGCCAGCACCGCCATTCAAACACCTCGGTTTCTCCTAGGTCTTCCTTTGTCATTGTCCAGCTCTCACGTGCTTGTGAGGCAATTGAAATTACTATGGTTTGTGCCAGGCCCACCTTTGTCCTCAAAGTTACACCCTTGTTTTTCACCAGTAAAGAGGTCTTGCGCAGCAGATTAACCTAATCTAACTCATCTTTTGATTTCTTGATTGCTGCTTCTATAAGCGTTGCTTGTAGATCCAAGCAAATTAAAATCCCTGACAACATCAACCTTTCTCCGTTTCTCATGCTGGTACCTATTGGCCCAATTGTGACAGGTTTTGCCCTTTTTACATTGAGTTGTAATCCGTACTCAAGGCTGCAGTCCTTGACCTTCATCAGCAGGTGCTTCAGGTTCTTGCTTTCAGTGAGCAAGGTTGTGTCATCCGCACATTGCAGGTTGTTAGTAAGCTTTCCTCCATTCCTGATGCCACGTCCTTCTTCATATAATCCAGCTTCTCTGGCAAATTGCTCAGCACACAGCAATAAGTATGGTCAGAGGATGCAACCCTGACACGCACCTTTCCCGATTTTAAACCATGCAGTACGCCTTGTTCTGGTTGTGCAACTGCATCTTGATGCCGGCTCTAATTTTAGTATGAATTTATTGAAATTCTATTTCATTCTAGGCACTATTCTCAGACTTCCATTCACAATAGCTCACAGAACTCATAGAATGTTCTTCCCCAGTTTATGAAACAGAGGTGTGAAAAGGCTAAAATAACACTCACACCCAAACTAGATGTTGAAACCACTCCACCTAGCTGTAGTCACTAGGGCAAAGTGACTTGATAGAATTTAAAAAGCAAGCCAAAGCTGGAGTCAAACCCTAGCTTTTGCTATGCAGGAGTCCTGTCCCCTAGACCTGATGTGATCACTGCCTCGCCCAGGGGCTTTTTGGCCTGACACTCACTACCCCAATGAAGGTATGGCATTTCCTCCCCAGGCTTATTGAGCATACAATCGGAGCCAGGCCTGGTGACAGGGACACAAATATGTGAGTGATAGCCCTGCTTAAAGGGATCTCTCTGGTTGATTCTGGAGGCAAGGCCCCAAAGAGTTGAAAAACGCCTAGAAACAGGAGAACTGCAAAGTAGCAGTGTGTACTCATCCACGGAGCTCCTTGTGCTTAGCACGCGGCCGGCAGTGAGTGCCCAGGTAAGGGCTGTGTGAAGCAGGCAGAAGTTGGTGTTGTGAGTATAAACGACACGCAACCTTGTTGAAGTTGGCAAAGTAAGAGTTCAGTGAATGTTGGTTGAACGGGGTGGGGTGGGGGCGGGGGAGGACCTTGCAGACATGAAAGGATTTGTGTATGGCAGGGATAAGTTAGGCTGCTCCCTCCCTCTTGCTTTCTGTCTCAGGTTGACTTCCTTGAACCTCCTTCATACTGCGGAGTCCAGGATCATCCCAGTTGGGGGAACTAGACTTCACAGCCCTTTAGCGTTCCGCGGGGACACCTGCAGGTGAAAGTCGGGGAATTGTTGCCTTGTAGTCATCTGTGGAAAGCTGTCCAGCTCACCTTTCCCAAACCTGACACCCAGAGCTGCCTCCAGACAACCCACTTTGGTTTTGTTTGTTTTTTAAAAAATAAACTCACATTATGTGACACACATCGCGGGAAAAAGTGAATGAAGGAAACGTGACAAGTTTATGCCAGGTTATGGCTACACCACGGGCAGACCTAGCAGAGCTCAGGGTGGTGGAGGAGACCAGGCACTTGGGTGACCTTCCTGGAGGAGGTGGGCCCTGAGTTGCTCTCTGCAGGGTGAGTTTGCCGTGTGAAGATGCAAGGAAAGATGTTCTAGGAAGATATGTGTGAGCACACAGCTGGAGATCCAAACGGCCCGCGTGTCCTCCTTGTCGAATGCACGTGCATGTGTGAAGCCAGAAGAGGAGAAAGAAAACTCTGTTTGGTTGGCAACGTTAGATAGATTTTTTTTTAAAGTCAAAAAAAGCAGAGGCAGAGTTTCCGTGGTGCAGTCAACCCATGCTGCCCATTGCCACAGCCCGTCCAGCTCACTGGCCTCACCTCCCTCTGTCCCTCTCCTGCTTCAGCTGTGTGGCCCTGTCTGGAGAGGTGGAGACAGAGGCCCCTTGCTGGGCATGAGTCTCCCCATCAGCCGGTTCAGCTTCCCCAAAGCATGGATTTCCTGTTAGAACCTACAGCTCTGTTGGCGCCGCTATTTCTGTCTTCTCATTGTTTCTGAATACTTTCTCACCGCCGCTTTCTCTTCCCCCACAAATGCCTCCAGTCCCCTCCCCTTTTTTGTCAGATTTGTGTGAGGCAGCATAATTAGAGGATGTCACATCTTTCCCTGCGAGGGCATATTCTCCTGCACAGCAGGGCACCGGGGACGAGAAACGTTCACGGGGGCGGAAGGTGAGCCCTCCTGTACACTTGCACCCCTTCCACTTGTTAGAGAGAATCTTGGCAGAGGTTATTTTTGTCTTCATCATCATTAGGCGATTAATAAGAACACCACCCCCCTTACTCAGCACTGACTCTCATCATGCACCCTGCCAAGCGTTTATCATGTCCTCGCACAGCCCAGGCGTGTGTTATTAACTCTGCTTCACAAATGAAGCGAGGCATGCTGAAGGAGAACTTGCCCAAGGTCACTCACGAGTCAGAAAAGAGGTCACGGTTTAACCCTAGGAGGGAGGCTTGAGGGAGCCCTGGTGGTGTCGTGGTGCCTCTTAGGCCACCAGCGGCTCGGCAGTAAGGAGAAAGAGGGGCTTCCTCCTGCTGGAAACAGCTGAGGTTTTGGACACCCACTATGAGTCCGAATCGACTCAATGGCAGTGAGTTTGGTCTTTTGGTTTGGTAGGTTTGAGTTCCCATAGGCAGTGCACGGTGTCATGAGACGCTGTTTTATCGCACACTACACACTTACTTTCTAAGGATTCTGTGCCTCTAATTCCTTGTGTGACAGGTTCACCTGAGAAATCTTTATAGGCCCCCAAGAGCAAGCATTGACCAGAAACTTGGGGTTGGGGTCCTGGGAGTGCTATTTACAAACACTTTCTAGATGGCTCTACCACAGTGGTTCTCCAGCTTCATTGTCTACATGGAGGGCATGCGAAGACAGACTGCCAGGCCCTGCTCCAAAGTTTCCACATCAGGATAGCTGAGGTGGGGTCTGAGAGTGAGCATCTGTCATAGGATCCCAGGGGAAGTTCATGCTGCTGGTTGGGAAACCACTTTGATGACACTGGCAAGGATGAAAAATACAACTTTCCTCTAGTTCCTAAATGCTTCCTCCCTGACCCCTACCCCCACCCCCCGCCCACTATCAGGATCCCAGTTCTACTTTGCAAGTCTAGCTAGACCAGAGGATGTACACTGGTATAGATAGGAACTGGAAACACAGGGAATCCAGGGCGGATGATCCCTTCAGGACCAGTGGTGTGAGTGGCAATACTGGGAGGGTGGAGGGAGGATGGGTTGGAAAGGGGGAACCGATTACAAAGATCTGCATGTGACCTCCTCCCTGGGGGACGGACAGGAGAAAAGTGGGTGAAGGGAGATGTCGGACAGGGAAAAATATGAAAAAATAATAATTGATAAATTATAAAGGGTTCATGAGGGAGTGAGGAGCAGGAAGGGAGGGGAAAAATGAGGAGCTGATGCCAGGGGCTTAAGTGGGCAAATGTTTTGAGAATGATGAGGGCAATGAATATGCAAATGTGCTTTACACAATTGATGTATGTATGGATTGTGATAAGAGTTGTATGAGCCCCTAATTAAAAACAATAAAAATATGAATGGAATTTGAGCTCACACTTAACCATAAGTCCCAATTTAAGAGCTGAGTATAAGACTGAAGAAAATGTTTTAAAGTCGATGTGTTGATGAATGCATGACTCTTTTCAATATATCTAAACCATTGGACAATGTAATATGTGAATTATAAATCAATAAAACTGTCAATATTTTAAAAAAATAGATGAAACTTTAGGTAACAGCAAAGTGATAAGAACAGGGAGAGCATTTCGATTGGACAGAGACTACTAGGACTCTCGAGACTATGGGCCTCGATCACCCTTAACATCTGGAAATGAACCCGCCCTATTGGCTCAGTTTGCAGCCAGCAAGCGGCAGGTCTATAAGGTGAACAGTAATTGGAGGGAAGCATGCGCACCTTCAAAAGGTCAGCCGTTGAGAGCAAAGGGACTACCGCGGTTACCAAGGGCCACGTTCAGAAGGGTTCAGAGGAAGGAGAACTGGAAGCAGGAAGGGACCCAGGGAGGAAGTAGGGCACGTGATGCCCTTTTTGAGGACTGCATTCAATGGCATGAAACAAGATGTGTATGATTGCTGAGTAGAACGCCCTTCTACCCTTTCAACCTTCACCCAATTCACAATAAAAAGTTACCAAAGAAGCAGCAAGTTTGCAATAGAAAGCTAAAGGCTATGGAGCCGTTAAATTGCATGATGTATGAATTATATGTTAATAAAGCTGTTAAAAAAAGAAAGAAAACATTTTGCTTAGCAAAAAGAAAAGAAAGGGGAAAAAAAGCCCTGGGAGTTATTGTTTGACTCTGACTAAATATTTTAATTAAGAAATAGGAAGGGAGCCACGGTGGAATGTGCTAAGGGGTCAGGCTGGCGGTAGTAAATCCCAGCTCCCCTCTTATCAAGTCTCAGAGCTTCTGTTTTCACAGTTGAAGAATGGGAATGCATTTCTGTCTCCCTGGCAGTTAATGAATGGGGTCCTCTTTCCCTAGCCCCCCTCCCTTTTCCCTGAACTTAAAGGTAAGAATTATGAACAAATCCAAGAACCTTACTTTTAGCCTTGAATTTAGAGATGAATTGCACTGTGTGGGAATTGGTTTTGCGAATTGCTTAGGCCTGTTATAGCTGGTATCCCCTCTGCCTCTCCATTGGCATGTACCTTCACTGGTTGCCATGGACTCTTGGCAGTGAGTTTATGGTGGTTGGGTTTGGGTTTCGCTGAGACAGTAGCTGTAAAGTGGTCTGTACCATTCTTAGAAGAGTTTGTCCTGAGTGGAGTTCGTCCCCTTCTTTCATACTATTGTTTGCTGGCATGGGCATGCGGAGAAGAGGCAAATACAATGTTTTTGAAAAAATAGTTGAATGGTGTACACAACCATCATTTTTTCCACTTTGCACAAGGAGACCTTGATAGCTCATTCTGCCCATTTTACACAAGGAGACCTCCCAAACCAACCAAATGTGGCCAATCAAGCAGATTTTGACGCATGGAGACCCTGTAGCAGAGGCGGGGAGACTTTTTGCTGCCAAGGGCTATTTGGATATTTCTATACCACTTAAAAACTGTCCTGCTACATATTGGGTCCACCATGTAATTAATTAACTCCCTCCTCACGAGATGACGGGAACTGCTTCTCTTGGCTGAGGCCTGTGAAGGTAGCTGGTGTGGATGATATCTCGGGCCTCCTGTGGCCCCCGGGCTGGACATTTCCCTGATCCTCCCCTTATTATAGCATAGAACTGACCCATAGGGTTTCCAGATCTTTATAGAAGCAGGCTGCCACATCCTTCTCCCATGGAGTGACGTGTGACTTCCAGCTGCTGACCAGTTAGCAGCTGAACACTTACTTAACTACCGTGCCCCACCAGGCCTCCTTACAAAAAGACGTAGACAAGATGGAAGACGAACCTCAAATTCTTATAGCTGGCAAATGCGGGAGTGGATTTGAACCCAGGTGTGCATGCATCCTAACATGTGCTTCCTCTTCCCCTCTGTCTCACTGCCTGAGCAAAGGGCCCGGGAAGCTGCCAGCTAAGGGAGGCAGAATCAAGTTGGTTTGAGCTTGATTTTTCTGGCTACACACGGTTGACTTGGTTTCCTAATTCCTTGAATGTGAGACACTGGCTGAAGGACATGGGATGCCTACTTAAGATTTCTATCATTCATTGTGAGGAAGCAACCATTCCAAAGCTTCTCAAACAACCCTGGCAATGTGGGAGCAAAGAGCATGTTCCAGGCTGTTCTTTACCACAGTATTTTCATAGGCAACAATTCCAAATAAACTGAAGATCAATAAGGGATATGTCTTACCCAGTTTATAAAACAAATGCCTTTTCAGAAAGAATATATTTTACTTGACACAAAACGTGTCTGTGATATACCATTTAGTTACAGAGACAGACTTAAAATAGCATAATTTTATTATCCCTTTTACAAACCAGGAAATACATGTGAGTGCCAGTGGATTGGAATGAGGGAAACAAGAGGGATGCTTTTTGTTTTCCTTGATTTTTCTGTATTCTTTGAGTGGTCTATGATGAAGTTGCATTATCTGTGTAAACTAAAGTAACACAAGGAAACCATTATCTTGATCTTTATTTATCTGCTTTAAAGTAATTTCTGATTTTATAAATTAAAAAAAAAAGCAACCTGACAGTCTGGCCTTCCTACCTTTGATTTCTTCTTAGCGATTACATCGTCCCAAAAGTCCTTTCTTGGAAAAGGTTCTGAGAAACAAGTCCCAGTATATTTCCTCTATTTCCTGATGGAGACTGAGCTTGATGGAGATTAAGACCATCAACCTCTGTCTTCCTGGGAAATAAGGGTTTAATGGTGAAATCCTCACGTTCTATGCAGGAGGCGTGACCCTCATTGCCGCCCATGTACCTCGCACGCAGCTCCCAGCTATCTCTCAGTGGAGGCTTGTGTGGGGCCGGAACATTGAACAGGTTTCTGTTTAGCTTCCAGACTAATAGAGAGCAAGGCCTAGCGCTATTTCTGAAAATTAGCCAATAAAAAGCTCTGTGCATCCCAGTAGTCCGAGCCGCGGTTGATGGTGGAATGGCAGCCCCTCTGGCAGCGTTTGTTCTGCTGTACACGGGTCTTCTCCGAGTTTGGGGGCCACCTTGTTAGTTACGAGCACTTCTGTCCTCAGCGCGCCCTCTGGGAATCTTCCTGTGGCCCCTGCAAAAAGCCAAGATGGCTAGTGACATTTCTGGACCTTGTTCTTCTTCTTCAGGTCTGCTTAGTCTCCCAGATACCTGTCTCCAAAGAAGGACACTAATGAGGTGACCAGACGTCCTGCTTTGGGCGGGACAGTCCCGATTTTTAACAATTTTTCCGTGTCCCGCTGCGTTTTTAAAATGTCCTGATTTTTGAAAGAATGCACGACAAGCTAGGGTATACGGTTTCCGGCTGCCACGTGGCTATTTCGCCAGGATATGAGTTTTGTCAATGGTGTCCCACTGGTGTCCCGTTTTATCAATGTTAAAATCTAGAACAATGAAGTTAGATTTAGTTTCATTTACAAAGCCTGCAGCTTCTATCTTCTTATCATTTGAGCATTTCCCCAAGAAATCCAGAAGAAACTCTTTCTTCCCTGGTGACCCACTTGGGGACTCTGGATGTCATTAAATTATGGCATCAGTTTTGGGATTTCCCCTGCTAATTTCCCATTGCAATATGGGTGAAGGTTTGAGATAGTTTATTGTGCCAGCCTGGCCGATAAACACAAGTGGAATTAATTGAGGGACGGAGAAATAAATGTCTCGGTGAGCCTCACCTTTCTTGTCTCTCACTCTGATCATCAGAACAGTGTGTGGCTGCCTTGCTTGTTCTGTGCCTCAATTTACATGCCACACTACCTGTGGGACGCCTAGCCGGTAGACTTTAAGACCACACGATTGGAATGTACATCTCTGGAGCTGGGGACTGACGGTTGGTGACCTGGCTGACAGTTGGTGACCTGCCTTGCTGTTTGGTGCCTGTGCTGGGATAGCCTAGCTCTCTCTACAGAGGACTAACTGGCAGCCCTCAAGACTTAAGGACTGCCAATGTCTCACAACTCTCTCAGGGGAGTGAGTTGCACTGAGCCATTTGTACTGCTTTATAATTTAGCTGTTCATTTCTTGTATTATATATCTATCTGTATATAATTTAACAGTTCATTTATTATGTTATATATCTATCTTTATAAATTATATATATGTATATATATATATTAAATTACTAGCAAACTGGTTTTGTCTCTCTAGAGAACCCTGTATGACACGGGGTGTCAGGGATTTTACGCCAACATTTGGGCGTACTGACAAGCAGGCAAAGCCCAGGCTGCCCCTTAGATACTGCAGCCTTAGTGTCCTTCACCCTGGAGAAAGGCCACTGTCTTGGTCAATGAGTGGGCACCTTCTTCTACAACTCTGTACTGCTCTGGAAGTCTAAGAGAAGGAGTCTCCATTAGGAGGGGGCTCTCCAGTTCATCCGGATCAGGGTTCTTTCATGATTGTGTTCCTCGGCGCCCCAGCCTTTGTTCCTCAGCGCCCAAGAATCTGCTTATCCCTTGGGTATTGGTATAGGGCATCCATTGCTTTGGGGATCGTTCCTTCTATTCCCAAATCAGAGATTTATCTGCTAGCGTCCTGTAATGGATTCTATTTGAAAAGCCATTCTGGTCTTGACCAAAAGTTTAAAAACTGTAAACTCAATGACTTTCTTCATAGATTTGGGGTGCTAGTGGGGTTTGACGAATTACAGTAGAGAAAAAAGAGCATAATGGCTTCTTAGGATAATCCAACAACAATCGACTTGCCCTTTTGCCTTCATCAGCTCTATTTGTTTGTAGGTTGGAGATTGACACACAACTACTATCACCCTGCAAGGCAGTTCTGCACAGCAGCTTCTCCCTGTCTGGGAGGAGCTTTTTTATACAATCTCTTCCCCATTATTAATTCCTTTTTTTTTCAAATCCTTTAAAAAGATCTCCCATACAAAGCCTTGGTCTTTTGAATGTTGTCTTTGTACTGTTGAGTTTTGCCTACTAGACCGACTGAAGAGACACATTGTTGTCTGCTTCCCATATTCTGTCTAGCAAGTGGTTGGTTGTCAGGACAACGGCATACAAGGTGGAAGGTTATTGATAACCACATGAGTTCTTTAAACAAAACACGATCAAAACAAATTCCAGCGTTAACTAAGAGCAGGAAAAGAGAAGCAGGAAGGGAGGTCTCAGACGGTCTTTTTCTTTAACAAACTCAGTATTCCCTTTACAAAATTGGCTGCAGTTGGATTTGCTCATCATTGTATTAAAAATCCCAAATATAGACATTCCCTTTGTTGGATGTGTCTTTGTCATTCGGCATAGTACATATGACTTTTGTCCACCCCGCCCTGAACTTGTGCTCCCCCTGACAGAGGCCCTGCATGTCATTGTCTCTCATGTTGTAGGAACAAATGATGCAAATCCTCACATGAAATCCTGGCTTTGTCTCTTATCTCAAAATCAAACTCACTGCCATTGAGTCTCCCATTCGGACTCACAGTGACCTTATAGGACAGGGTCCAACTGCCCCCTTGGGTGTTCAAGACTGTGAACTCTTGATGGGGATAGAAAGCCTTGTCTTTCTCCCTGTTCCCTTATACATGGGCTTTATGATTTATAGTTAAATAGAAACTGCAATCAGGGAGCTGAAGTTAACTTTCCCAAGGTGTTTCAAAGCTGAGGGAACAGAATTAGAACCAAGGTCATTTGACTCCAAAGGTCACACACTTTTTATTATACCAGGCGGCCTTTCTGTAAAGAAGGAATAAGAAATAAACATTTAAAAAGACAAAAAATTTCTAAGATGAACTATATACTTTTCCATGCAGGTCTGGGAAACATTTTTTTTTTTTAACATTTTAAAGGATAAGATTGTTTGGTGGTGGCAAGGAAGAACTAATATGCAATCTTACATTTATTGCAAAGAAGCAATTGATTGTGCTCTCTAGAGTTAAAATGTACATGTTGCTTATTTGCACATGAAAGTAGAGGCTTTGTCTTAATTTATGTGAAAGCCATACATCTGATTGGGAAGTGAAAAGTTTGCTCAATTACCTGAATCATGTTTGGTCTACATGAGAGAAAAGCCCCAGATGTCCCCAGATCACCAGATGTTTGGCACTGTGTGGCTAACACCAGGCCCCCAGACTGTCTCAAGTTCGATCTTGCTGTTTGTCATGCTGCAGACTCACCCATTCACTGTTAGGAGACTGTTATCATTTTGTAAACCAACAGTTTGCAAGCGGTAGCCTAGACTAGAGACTAGGACTGGCCTGTGACAAAGGGTCCACCGGTGTGTGATGAAACGAGGAAATAAGTCCCCAAGTGTATTTCATTTCAAAGACTGCCCGTTATGTTGAGATCATCTCCTTCCTACCAATTTAGTGTTAAAATGTTCTGCCTAGTGCTGCTGGGAGTAGATATTGCTTTTGCTTTTCACGAGTCAATGTGACAACATTCACAATAAGACACCTGTGTCAGTCTCTAGTTTTCTTGTTTGTTTTAATGGGATTTTTAAAAAACCAGACTTATTGAAAGAAAAACGTTTAAGATCTGGAAACCACAACTTCCAGCCTTTCAAAATCTTCTGCACAATGAGAGCGAATAGAATAGGTATGTGTCTTTTCCCTCGCTGTTGCTTCTTGACCGGGAAGTGGGGAAACTCTCACGGCATCGCTATCGTGACTCTGAAACCTTGGTCAGCTTAAGAGTCAGGTGCTTTGCTGACAAAATCACGATGTTTCCTCTTGAAGCAAGCACTCGGCCCTTAAAATAACGCCAGAGAGAACGCCTCCTGGGCTTTTCAAACATTTCACTCCGGAGACATCCCGCGGAGACATGACCACAGGGAGACACTTTCTGTGCTGGGAAACTGGATTCCATCACTGTGAATATTTTAACAGCTTTCACAGTTTCTGTGGTTTGCTCTCATGACCTAAAAGCATATATCTTCCCCTGCCGTAGCAACAAGGGTCTCTCCCTAAGCTTTATAAACTCCCCTGGAATGAACGACCTAACCACTGTGTGCCAGGCAGTGTCCAGTGTACCAGGAATATGAAGCCAGAATCATTTCTCACGGTGGACCCTTTGTCACGTGTCAGACCGCATGATAAATGCCTGACTTGCATTAGCCCGTTTGAGTCTCATAACCGCTCTGGCCCCAAAGTAGCAGTAGTACAGCCATTTTCCTGGGGAGGAAATGGGAGCAAGGAATTGAAATGAGCAGCCCCACATTATCAGGCCTTTTCTAGCCCTGGTCGTGTAGTGGTTACACGTTGGGCTGCAATCCACTTGGTCAGCAGTTGAAAACCACCAGCAGTCCTCAGGAGGAAGACTGGGCTTTCTCCTCTCATGAAGAGTTCGAGTCTCGGAAAGCTACGGAGGGCTCAACATGAGTCAGTATTGACTTGAAGGCAGTGAGTTGGTTTTGTTTTGAGTCTCGCCGAGATTGCCATTTGAACCTGCTCACCTTCCAAACCCCAACGCCTCAGTGCTATGTTAACCTCCCTCCCACCCAAGGATAACATTTTAAAAACCTGGTGCCTTCCACTGGTTTCCAACTCACGTGGACAACAACCCCTCCCCCACTTCCCCTCCCAAAAGAATGAGCTTTGCCCTCAAGGGGCTTAGATTTTAAATTAGAGATGGGTGGCGCAGGATAAAAGGCCTGATGCAGAACAGAGTGACGTCATTCTAAGAAACTTGCTGTGGTGTTTGAGAGGAAAGGGTGATTCATTGTGATCTTCCCAAGAAAGGCTTCTTGGACGTGGCCTTAGGCTAGGTGAGAGCAAAACAGGACATTGCTGTTATCTAGAGAATCAGGTCATTCTGGGTGTCAAAGTGTATGATTTCAAACTGCATTTTATACTCGGAATAGTTGAAAATCAGCCACCTACAGCTCTGGAATTTGTTGGGCTTTTTCCAGCTCTCCCATTCTTCCTGTGACCTGCAGCCCTGGCTTAAGCGAGCTTCCTGCTCCACGTAGGGGAGGCAGGAGCATTGCACTGCTGCACCAGGGAATGCGAAGACCTGAAAAAAGATCGCGGTCAGGAACCCTAGGGTACAATCTAGAATTTACAACTGTGAGGTACCCCCTGCAGAAAAAGTCGGTGTTCCCTAAGGGGGCATTTGGAGCCTGGAGTCGCTGTCTTTCAGACCTGCTACAGAGAGGGGAGAGAGCATGCTGGGATTTCATGGGCCATGTGCCTTTGTTCCTGAACTTGCCCCCTGGAGGATCCTTCTACACATGAAACTGCTTTCATTTTCCACCTGGACACTCGGCGCTGTTGAGGTCATTCTCCCTGGCTCTGCTGTCTTCTTGCCCGGAATCTACCTCGTATGGTGGAAAGATCCCCGATTTTGGAGTCAAAGAATCGGGTGTTGAAATCCTGCCAGTGCCACTTACCGCTAGATATATGACATGGAGCGAGTTATGTAACCTCTCTATGCTTTCGCTTTTTGCAGCTGCGAAATAGTCATTCTGCTCTCAGCCTCTCTGGTCTGTAGTGAGCCCTGGTGATGATGATGGTGAGCACAGTAACTGAAAGCCAGTACACTTCAACAAAAAGATGCTGTTCCTACTAGACCACTGACCTTGCAGGTTGTGCACACCACTGACCTGCTCACTAAACTACAGGGGTGACCTCTTCCTTGTTATTATAGTAAGCTCCAAATCCTTAGCCTGATGTCCATGCTGCTGTTCCCAAACACACTCAGTGATATGGCTTGGACTTGTTCACATGTACGTTCACTGCCACCTTCTTGTTGGACAAGATTTCTCCAGTCCAGGAGAAAGGTAGAGTTTTTATGTTAACAGAGACTGATATTCAGAATGGCTAGCCACCACGGTATCTGCTGTCCCTGGTGAGAGGCTTGGGTCTCCTGCGTTAACCTGTTCTAGACATATGCTTCGACTTGTTTCCTTTCTCTTAACACATCCACTGTCCCTGATGTGGAAAGACAAGAGTATGTGGCTGGTGGGAGTCCACTAGGAAAGCGGTTCCCTAGCTTGGTTCAGGAGTTAAACTTCATTTAGCCTCATCTCTTCACTCTGCTGACATTCACTATACGAAGTGAGTATCTGTGTGTGTTTGTGTATTTAATCTTTTTGTTTAAACCGATTGATCCGTGCCTAATGGCCTTTCCTTTTTTCTTTCAAAAAAATCTATAAGTTCAGTTAAATGAACACTACTGAAAAGCATGCGCTAAGCGTTTCTCGGTACCCGGGAAGAGGAAATGAACCTGCAGAAAGAGACACACTGCGAGCGGACGTTCAAACGTTCTCTTTCGATTCCATGTTCCACAAATTGTTGAAGTCCCTTTAAACAATTTTTGAGCGGTTCTCTGCCCAGTCCTGAGACAAAAATAGGGGGGGAATACAATTAAAAACAACAGTCATTCAGACTTAAAGTATATGGTGTGTTTATGTGTAAAACACCTATTATATATGTCAGAGTATAAGATCAAAGATATAAAAATATGTCAAACACAGTCCCTACCTCAAAGGAGCACACTGGAAGTTGCCTGGCGGTTACCGGTTGGATGGGAAAAATATCTACTAGAAAGTAAGGCCCCTCAGGACAGGGAGTGTCTTGTTTCTTAAGGTATTTTGACACTACAACGGTGCTTTGCACACAGTAAGAAAACTCACTGCCACCTAGTCCATTCTGATCCACAGCCTGCCTCATGGACAGGGTAGAACTGGCCCTGTGGGTTTCGGAGACTGTAACTCTTTGAGGGTGTAGAAACCCCCTCTTTTGGCTGATGGTTTCCAACGTCCCACCTCCACGCAGTGAGCAGCCCGTCTACACTACCACGCCTCCCTGGCACACGACAGGGACTCAGAGAATAGTCCCCTCATCTCTGGATGAATGCTGAGAATAGCATCAGGACGTTTTACATTGAATCTAATTTTAAGTTAAAGTGAAATGCTTCGGAGGCAAACCAAGAGAAAGGGCCAAATCAATGTTTCAGAGAATTTCTTTTTTAAAAAGCATTTGATAGTGTTTTATTTTTCATGTTATACCAAGGTCATTTAAACATTTCTTGCTTGATTTCATTTGCCGGTTTTGTTTCACGGCTTTACGGGTGTACAATTCCTGGTTCCATTGCATTAAGAAGCGTTGTACAATCACCGCCTCAATAAAGTTTAGAATATTTTCTTCGCTCTGTGCTCACGAAGGTTTCTCTCAACAAGTGCAGAACATGCTCAGCTTGGATTGTTCATGACCTTTCTTGATCGAGTGAACTGTCCCAGATAAGAATCACTGGAATGTTTTCAACCAAAAGTCTCGTATCAGTTATGGCCCCAGGTCTAGAACACTCCCCGTAGTAACCTTCCAAAGTGCACCGACCTCTCCAGAGAGCCGTGCAGGTGCTGGCACGCATGGGGTCCAGCCCCTAATTCCATCACTCCTTTCTAAGTCTCACTCACTGTGTCTACGTGGATAGTCGTCTATTGTGTGTGGCCCGTTCTTGCTTCACCAAGCTTTGGAGCTCCGTGAGAATCTGACCAGTTCTTAACTGTCTTCCAAACACTTACTGCGTGAAAACCAAGCTCACTGCAGAAACCACGGACTGTAAAAAATAGCCTCTGTCTCTCATGTGAGCGTCGTACGTTCTTGTTTCCCCACCCCTAAACCAGATCGCACTTGGAGCCAGTCTGAAAGGACTCAGGCGCTCTTGTGACAGGTCTGGTGTCGCTCGGCACTGAGCTGGCTCACATGGTGTGCCTGTGGACCTTGGCAAAAACGAAGCAAGGACCCTTGCCCCAATGCCAAGCAGGGAGGAACTGGGGACCCATGCCATCCACACCCAAACCTCTTTTTGCCATTTTGATGGCCTTTAAGCCAACGCCGTCCCCCCCCCCCACCCCCGCTGCCCTTCTCTCTCTCCCCACCCCAGGTTTCATCTCACTGTAGGAATACAAAGCCACTCTGGACCAGCCACTTAACACCGCACCCTGCCCCGCCTCCCCCTTCCTGAACAAGATAGCAGCTCTGTTGACCATTATAATGCATTTTCAGTCTCCCTGCAATCCACACAGCCATTAATTTCTGCTGCTGACATCAGGAAAGAGGATTATGTGTATGTCTGAAACGGTTCCCCGAATGCTCATTAGTCATAGATAATTGAGAAACTGGTAGGGGAAGGTTTGCTGTCATAGTAGCCCCGCCTGCGGGGAGGGTCTGCGACCACTGTCTAATTGTAGGCTCCAGCTTTGCACTTGAGGATGGAAGCTGCCCAACTGAAAGGGGAGAAAGTGGACAGCAGGCCGCAGCCTGTAAGACAGTTGTTTTGTTACACCCCAAGGTGTGGTCACCAGGTCAGGGGTGTGCATAGGGACAGAGGTCAACAACACATAAATGGGTGACTTGCCCGTGGGACTCTTTCTGTCTTAAGATGGAGGAGGGGGATTTGGATAATGAGACTCTCTTGAATTTTATTTCGCTTTTATTTGAACCTAAACTATTTTGTTTTAATCATAAAAGTAATACAAGGCCATGGCTTAAAGGAAACACTAAGAGGAAGCCCATGGTTACGATTAATACTCATTCACATTTTCTGGGACTTTGCTGGAAGTATAGATGTTATATATCTTTTAAAACATCTCAAATAGAATCTCAATTTTCTCAATACTGTTTTTTCTCTGTCTTGCCATTTCCATTAAATTTTTCAGACTTCCTTTCAAATTCTGCCTCATTCATTTTAATGGCTATGCGAGATTCTATCAAATAGATGTACCCTAATTTGTTTATGCAGACCAAATATAAAGGGGATAACACCTTAAAACTTTACGGAAGGCAGGTGTCTCGTGTGTTGGGCTGCTAACGGCAGGGTCAAGCTGCCACCAGTTGCTCTGCAGGAGAAACACAAGGATTTTTATTCCTGCAACGAGTTACGATAAAACGTCGTCTGGGTCAGTAAGATTTGGGAATGGCCTCAAAGGTAGCTAGTGTGGTTTGAGTTTTTACACCTCCTTGATCAACTTTTTTGTTATCTGGCATATCACATTTATGGGTACTGTAAAAAAAATCTATTCAGCACTCTTGTTGCAACCTAGGCAACACTTGGTGTATGTCTAACATGAATGAATGAATGAATGAATATATGAATGCAAAGGTGCAAAGCAACAGTTGCATTGGCTGTGATGGGTGAGGTTGCCTGTCCGTTTGGCTGAGCTGTCATTCTCAGTAGTTTAGCAGTATGGACTGATGAAAAAAAAAAGGCAGTTATGTAATGATGTTAAGGGTGAAGTTATATAGCCATCCTTCATTTTATGATGTGATGGGGCCACCTTCCATTCTTGCGTCATGCCTATCTTTCACATGCCATTGCTGTTCTTTTGTGGATAAGTGGGGTGTAGGTGCTGTATGAAACAAAAACCACCCATATCTCTAAGAAAAAACCTTTCTCTCTTCGCTTTACTCAAGAATATAGTTCTTGTTCTTAAATGAAATCACACAACAAGTAATATTTTGGTTTGAGATTTTTTGCCAGTTATTTAAAAAAAATTAATCATTTTATTGGGGGTTTGTATACCTAGCAATTTTTACTTGGCTTGATTTTATAAAATATAAGCCAGGCTGCTCCTTCTCTCTATTCTCAGCAATCTATAGATTTTTTCTTCTTAAAAACATATCTTTTGAATGCTAGAACCATCAGCCGGCAGGTGCTCGGCGCTGGAGTTGGCACTCCTTACCATGCCTGAGGTCCTCTCACCCGCCTGCCAACCATTCTCTTCTGCTCTTGTGTTTCCCTTTTGCAAACATACTGAACGCCTCAACGCTCCAACACTCAGAGCTTCTCAAGTCTGCCCGATGGCGAACTGTTTGCTGTGCTGGCATCTATCCCCCAGAGCTTCGTAGCACTGAAAATGACGACCCTCCCAGTATCTTTCCAACCATGCTACATGTCATCTTCTCGGTGAGATTTTCCTGGACTCTGGGCCGACCCAGCAGGTCCTCTTTTGGACTGTGGTAACACCATGTCCACTGAATGTTCACGGCATCACTTAATGGTCCTGAGCATCCCAGACCACAGTGTGAGCCTTTGGGGGGTGAGCAGAGGTGCTGCCTTCACTTGCAGCCCCAGCACCTAGATTTTGGCCTAGGACAACGCGCGCAGGTCCAATGATTCCTATTGCTATTGAACGGGAGCTTGTTAAAGTGCAGGGATGAGTGGTTGAATGATGCCTAGAAAAGAGGGCCAGTGCTGGGATCAGGAAGCCTTGATTCACTTGGGGAAAGGTGATGCTGTCATTAATTTTATTGGGGGGGGGAGAATTAAATAATGAAACAGGGATTTTTGAGGGGTGGAAACTGTGAAACTGCCTAGGGCCACAAGCATTGCCCCTGGAAGCTCCACTAGTTCCTTCAGTACACATCGAGAAAGTGTGATTGGAGTGATCCCCACCTAGTTCTACTGTTTTTTTTTTATTTTTTATGGCAAGCTCTTTCCTTTGGTCCTAGAGAGAGAAAGCTCCTTTCTATCTGGGATCCAGATACACTAGTCTTGAATACTGTTGTTCCAAATGAAGACAACAACAACAACAACAACGCAAAAACCTCTCACTGTCAACGTGTTGATGCCAGCTCATAGCAAATGTACAGAACAGGGGAGAACAACTGGCCATGAGGGACTCGGAGATTGTTTCGGGGAATAGAAAGCCTTCCCACAAGGACTCCTCTATAAAATGGCATCTCCAAATCTCCAGACACCCCATATCCGTGTTTCTTAAGCAGGGTTGATCAGGCAGACAAATCAGTGACACTCATATATGTGTAAGAAAGGGCTTTATATCAAGGAAACGCCCCAGCCTCATCTAATTCAAGTTCCTAAGTATGAAACTAGTCCATAAATTTCTTTTCAGGTTCAATCAGCTACATGCAATGATGCAGAATGCAAGAAGGTTACAGGCTGGTGGGTGCATATTCGTGTGGCTCTTAGGTGGGTGGGAATATGGCTGGGCTCTGCTGCGCTCAGGGTCAGTGGCAGAGAGAGGTGAAGGGAGATAGAGTTAGCTGTTCCCAGTGTCTCACACTCTTTTTTCATTTTTTAAAATAAATCATTTTATTGTGGGCTCATACAATTCATATCACAATCCATTCGTATATCCATTGTGTCAAGCACATTTGTACATTTGTTGCCGTCATTATTCTCAAAGTATTTTCTTTCTACTTGAGCCCTTGGTGTCAGCTCCTCATTTCCCCCCTCCCTCCCTCATGAACCCTTGGTAATTGATACATTATTATTATTATTTCATCTCTTGCACTTACTGATATCTCTCTTTACCCAGTTTTCTGTTGTCCATCCCCCTGGGAGAGGGTTATAGGTAGATCATTGTGATCGGTTCCCCTTTTGTCCCCCCCCCCCACCTTCCCCTTACCCTCTTGGTATGGCTACTCTCAATATTGGTCCTGAGGGGTTTATCTGTCCTGGATTGCTGTGTTTCCAGCTCTTATCTGTACCTGTGTACATGCTCTGTTCTAGCCAGATTTGTAAGATGGAATTAAAGTTCACGGTAGTGGGGGGAGGAAGCATTAAAGAACTAGAGGAAAGCTATATGTTTCTTTGGTGCTATACTGCACTCTGACTAGCCTGTCTCCTCCCCACAACACTTCTGTAAGGGGATGTCCAATTGCCTGCAGATTGGCTTTGGGTTTCCACTCCACACTTCCCGCCCCATTTACATTGACATGAATTTTTGTTCTGGGTCTTTGATGCCTGATACCTGGTCCCATTGACACCTAATGATCACACAGGCTGGTGTGCTTCTTCCATGTGGGCTTTGTTGCTCTCAGCTAGATGGCCAGTTGTTTATCTTCAAACCTTTAAGATCCCAGATGTTGTATCTGGAAATAGCCAGGCACCATCAACTTTCTTCACCACATTTCTTATGCACCCATTTTGTCTTCAGTGATCGTGTCAGGAAGGTGAGCATCTCAGAATGCTGGATTATTAGAACAAAGTGTTCTTGCATTGAGGGAGTACTCGAGTAGAGGCCCAATGTCCATCTGCTTCCTTAATACTAGACCTATAAATATATGTACATAGATCTGTTCCCCCATCGTCACATATAAATGTATTTACATATGTACATGCCTGTATTTAGACCTCTATAAATGCCCTTTGCCTCCTAGTTTTTTCCTCTATTTCCTTTTACTTTCCTCTTGTCCCACTATCATGTTCATCCTTCATTTGGGTTTCAGTAATTCCTCTCAGTTACATTGCCCTTGATCAAGCCCTACTAGGCCTCCTACACCCTCCTCGCCATCGATTTTCCATCACTTGTTGTTCCCTTGTCCCTAGGTTTATTAACATCCACTTCCTTTCCCCCACCCCCCCTCTCCCATGTTCACCCTGAACTTTCAGTCCAGTTGTTTTCTCCTCTGGCTTATTTATCTAGCCTATCTAATCTAGATAGACCTGCACAAAATAAGATATATGACCTGCACTTAATAATATGCACAAAAACAAGACAGAGTAAAACAAAGCAGCCAAAGAAAATACAACAATAGCAAAAACAACAACAAAAAAAAGCCAATGCCAAACATAGAAAAGCCTATTGATAGTTCAAGATCTGTTTGTTGACCTTTACAAGTGTTGTCCAGTACGATCTGATGGGGTGCCACATCCTGGCCCCATAGTCTATTTTTGGTGTTCCCTGGGGACTTCATTGCTCTGCTGCTCTTGCTGTTCTGTTGCACACCCTTGGTGTTTCGCATTGGTGTGGTGGGGTCAGCTCGAGCACTATTCTTGCAGGGTGTCTCCAGTGTTGTCCCCCATGGTGCTATGGGTCAGTGACGGACATCGTGCCTCCTGGTGGGGCTGGCCCTCTGGTCCTTTCTGTGCGTTGGCTGCTCTGAGCAGGGATATTGTCCTTAGGGCTTGGTGGGCCAGTGTGTGCTTTGAAAGAAAGTTCAGATGATCTGCTTCTAAAAGGTCCCACACAGCCTTGAACACCCGATGCAGGGCAGTTCCACCTTATTTGTATCCATGGAGTCACCATGAGTTGGAGTGGACCCCATCATAGCTGGTTTTCAATTAAGATAGCAATATGGCAATGAAGAAACAAGCAGATTTGGAACATCTGGTGGAGGAAGAAATGATAGGTCCTGATGGGTACCTCATGTGGTAGTTGGATAATTTGGTATCAACTTGAAGATGTATGAAAGTGTAGGGATGGAGTCAAATCTGTCAATGCAATCACAGCGTGATGACTCCTTGATGGTTTAAGTGTGCGACACGGGGAGGAGGGGCAAGGTGGTGACTAGGTAAGTAGCTCATGCCCGGAGCTCCATGGAGATTGGTGAGTGGGGAGATTTGGGGTCCGAGCAGGAATGCCAAGGCCGTCGGTTGATCCTGGAGACAGCCCAGAGCATTTCTCTGAACCAGAAGCTGACTTCAACCCCATTGCCTGCACTCCCTGCAGACTCCTGAGGTCTCAGGCCCACCAGCCGCCTCTTTTGCGGTTCTCTGGGTGCCCACTTCGCCTGGACCAGGCGTATTGCAGAGGCTTCTGCCCTGCCTCGGTGCTCTGCGCAGACCTGTCTTTCTCTTCAGCCTTACCTGTCCGACTCTCCTGCCTGTCCCACTCCTTTTACATTCAGCTCGGGCAGTTCCCTCAGGACCCCTTTTCTCTTCCATCTGGTTCTTTTCTCCAGCCGCTTTCTGTGCCGGAATCCTACCTGTTGTCTTTCAGCACATGATTTGAACCCAGGTCTCCTGACTGTAAGCCCAGACCTCTTTCTGCTCCTCACGGTGGGCTGCAGGCTGCTGGTGCTTGGGTCCCAGAAGATGCATAATCAAATTAAGCTGCCATAATTGGCGGAGGTTTCCGTCTAAATTACTGTACCAACTCGGAGCAGTACCCCACCCTGTTAATTCTCTTTCGGCCTTGAATTTTTGTTTAATGAAAATTACATCTTTTTTATGTTTATAGAGTTTGAGATGAAAGTGGAAGAGAGTTCTCATTTTGACCTTGTGGTGAAAATTAATCCTTTAACAAAAAAAGCAGAATTTAAGTGGATATGATTTCTCAACGGTGACAGTTGTTCAACAAACACATGCCCTGCTAGAGATACCTCTCTTGATCCCTTAAGTCATGAAAGCCAAAGCAAATATTACTATCTGGTTTCAAAGTAAGATCACTGGTTTTTATCTACCCTGTGCTCCTACCTTCAACTGTGTGATTGTGAGGAATTTGCTTTTCCAACTCACTTTGCCCATCCATCTGTGGAGCAGTGGCAGGAGGTAATAGTTAGGATTCCTGGGAGGGTTATGGTGAATTATTAAATGATAAAATGCCTAATATCTAAGTCTTGTCTGGATTTTAAGGGGAAAAGAACCTTGGTTGTATAGTGGTTACAACTTATGTTGCTCACTGCAAGGTTAGCGGGTTGAAACTAGCAAAAGAAAGATGAGGTTTTTCTACTGTAAAAGAGTTATACTCCAGGGAAACAGACCTATGTGCATATAATTATAGGTTTAGTACTAAGGCAGCAGATGGACATTGGGCCTCCGCTAAACACTTACTCAATGCAAGAACACTTTGTTCTATTAAACTGGCATTCCAGGATGCACACCTTCCTGACACGATTGCTGAAGAAAAATGTGTGCATAAGCAAATGTGGTGAAGAAAACTGACGGTACCCGGCTTCAACAGATACAGCGTTTGGGGCCTTAAAGGCTTGAAGACAAACAAGCGGCCATCTAGCTGAGAAGCATCAAACCCCACATCGAAGAAGCACCCCAACCTGTCTGACCACAAGGTGCAGAAGGGATTAGTCATCAGACATCAAAGAACTATAAATCATATCAATGAGTGCCCACCTCCCTGATACGATCAATGAAGACAAACATGTACATAAGCAAATGTGGTGAAGAAAGCTGATGGTGCCCAGCTATCAAAAGATATAGTGTCTGGGGTCTTAAAGGTTCAAAGATAAATAAGTGACTACCTAGCTCAGAAGAAACAAAGCCCACATGGAAGAAACACACCAACCTGTGTGACCAAGAGCTGTCCAAGGGATCAGGTATCAAGCATCAAGGAACAAAAATCATATCATTGAAAATGTGGGTGAGTGCAGAGTGGAAACTCAAACCCCATTGGTAGCCAACCGGACACCCTTTACTGAAGGGTTGTGGGGAGGAGATGAGTCAGTCAGGGTGCAGGGTAGCAATGATGAAGCATATAACTTTCCTCTAGTTCTTAAATGCTTTCTCCCTCCCTCCCTCTCATGATCCCAGTTCTACCTTACAAATCTGGCTAGACCAGAGGATGTACATAGGTACAGATAGCAACTGGAATCACAGGGAATCCAGGACAGATGACTCCTCCAGGACCAGTGGTGAGAGTGGCGATGCCTGGAGGGTGGAGAGAATGTGGGGTAGAAAGGGGGAACTGATTACAAGAACTTATATATAGCCTCCTCCCTGGGGGAGGGACAGCAGAGAAGAAGGTGGGGGGAGACATCGCACAGTGTAATAAATGATAAAATAATAATAATTTATGAATGAAGAAGGATTCATGAGGTAGGGGGGAGTGGGGAGGGAGGGGAAAATGAACAGCAGATATTAAGGGCACAGGTAGAAGGCAAATGTTTTGAGAATGATGATGGCAACAAGTGTACGTATATTCTTGACACAATGGATGTATGTATGGATTGTAATAAGAATTGTACGAGTCCCCAATAAAATGATTATTAAAAAAAAAAGAGTTACACTCTCAGAAAGTCACAAGGGCCATTCTATTCTGTCCTTGAGGATCCATAGAATCAGAATGAACTTGATATCAGTGAGGGTTTTTTTAGTTTGTTTTTGTTTGTTTTTTTAAGTAGACATTGGCTTTGAATAAGAGTGATACCGATTGTGAGCTAGATATTGGATTAAATGAGATCAAGAAGATGCCCCCTAGAACCAAATTGTCCAGAGTACAGCCACCAAACTGAACGTATCAGACATCCACACCCCAAAGAGGCTAGTTTCCTGTTGTCCATCCCCCTAGGAAAGGCTGATATGTAGATCATTTGTAATCAGTTCCCCCTTTCTCTCCCCCCCTTCCCTTCCCCCTCCTGGTATCTCTAATCTCATTATTGATCCTGAGGAATTTATCTGTCCTGGATTCCATGTGTTGCAAGCTCTTATCTGTATCAGTGTACATGTTCTGGTCTACTCAGATTTGTTATGTAGAATTGAGGTCATGATAGTGGAGGGGGAGGAGCATTAAAGAACTAGAGGAAAGTTGTGTTTCATTGGTGCTATACTGCACCTTGATTGGCTCTTCTCTTCCTTGTGACCCTTCTGTAAGGGGATGTCCAATTATTTACAGATGAGTTTGGGGTCTTCACTCCTCCGCACACCCACTTATTCACATTGATAGGATATTTTGTTCTGGGTCTTTGATGCTTGATACCTGGTCCCATCGATACCTATTGATCACACAGGTTGGCGTGCTTCTTACATGTGGGCTTTGTTACTTCTCAGCTAGATAGTCACTTGTTTATTGTCAAGACTTTAATACCCAACACTATATATTTTGATAGCTGAGTACCATCAGCTTTCTTCGCCACATTTGTTTATGCACCCACTTTGTCTTCAGTGATCATGTTGAGAAGGTGAGCACAGAATGCTAGATTATTAGGACAAAGTGTTCTTATATTGAGGGAGTACTTGAGTGGAGGCCCAATGTCCTTCTGCTACCTTAATACGTAACATATAAATGTTACATAGATCTATTTCCTTATAGTTACATACAAATATATTTACATATATACATACATACCTGCATTTAGACCTCTATAAATGTCCTTTGCCTCCTAGTTCCTGTTTCCTTTGACTTTCCTCTTGTCCCACTATCATGTTCTGCCTTGATTTGGGGTTCAGTAATTCCTCTCGGTTACATTGCCCTTGATTAAACCCTACCAAGCATCCTACATCTTTGTCTTCATCAATTTTTAGATCACTTGTTTTTCCCTTGTCCCTGGGTTTGTTGACACCACCGCCCCCCTTCCTTTTCCTCACCTCCCCCTCTCCCATGTACCTCGGAACCATTGGCCCTATTGTTTTCTCCTCCAAATTGTTTATCCTGCCTATCTTATCTAGATAGACATTCAGAGACAATAATAAGTGCAAAAATAAGACAAAGCCAAACAAAACAACACAGGAAGACAAAACAAATAAGATAATAATAACAAACAAAGAAAAGGAAAATCAACGATAAAAAAGGAAAAGACTACAAATAGTTCCAGGTCTGTTTGTTGACCTTTAGGAGTGTTTTCTGGTGGAGTCTCATGGGCGCCACACCCTGGCCCCAATGTCTATTTTGGAACTTCATTGTTTTGCTCCCCTTGCTGTTTGTTGCATGCCCTTAGTGTTTCGCCCCAGTGTGATGGGGTCAGATGGGGCGCAATTCCCGCACCGTGTCTCCTGTTTTGTCCCCAGTAGTGTTATGGGTCAGTGAAAGACATCGCGTCTCATGGTGGGACCAACCCTATGGTCCTCTCTGTGCATTGGCTGCTCTGAGCAGGAATATTGTTCTCAGGGCTTGGTGGGCCTGGATGTGTTCCACTCTTCTCCTTCCCTCTTTGTTTGCTCCTGTGTGCTCTGATCAGATGCATCTGTCTCTCTGAGCTGTAGCTTCAGTACTGTCTTCTGAAGTGCATTCTTCTGGTGGGGGTGGGGGGTCTACGTAGGTGGGATTGGACCAGCCCCACAGACCTCTCTATTGGTTCTCTGCTACATGCCTGTATGTTGTATTCATGTCTTAGCATAAGGGGTCTCTCTCTCGCCCCCCTGTGGAGATATAAACAATACCCTCCCCTTGGGTGACTTAGTGCCCTGCCCCCCCCATCTCTTTTTTTCTCTCTTTCACCCTCCCATTTAGTTGGCTGCATTTGAGAGACTAGTATAGAAGGGATAGATCTGACTTGAACATGTAAAACTTTGTCAGTGGATCCCCCTCCAGTGCATGCTGGGCCTAATGTGATTCCCAACATTTTCTCTATTTTGAATTATTTTGTTTTATCTTGTTTTTGTTTGTTCATATTAGAGTGTTATGCTTGTCCATGGCACACAGGTGTTATATCATTGGAGGTCACCCTCTGGAAGTGGTGTTATATGCTTTCCTGTTTTTCAGTATATGAAATCCAGGATTGATGAACCTATTGGGACAGCAACGTGGTGGTGGGGGTTAAAAGGTAGACGATGTCACAGAGTCCAAGAAGAAAAAGAATGCTTACAAGCTGATTGTGGAAGCAATTGTGCTATTCTGCTTGATGTGATTGAACTATAGGATGATAAGATATATGTATTGATAATAAATAATAGTTCATAATAAATAATTAATATTTTGAAGAATAATAAAAAATTTTAAATAGCTGAAATTCAATTTATTATATCTTGTTTTGTCCAATCTGTCAAACATATTTTAACCTCTCACGCACTCACTGCCCTCGAGTCCACTCTGGCTCATTAGCAGACTGCGTTGTGCCGTGGTGGGGTAGTGGGCTACGTGTTGGTCTACTAACTGCAAGGTCAGTGGTGTGCACCAGCCAACCACTCCGTTAAAGAAAGATGAGGCTTTTCCTGCTCCTGTAAAGATCGAAAGTCTTGTAAGCCCATAGGGGCAGTTCTCTTTTTCCCTGTAGGTCACAGTGAGTTGTTTAAACATGTAGTTCATAGAATGCCTGGTGGAGTCCGATCAAGTGCAAGGTAGCCGAGAGGAAGTACAGAGCGGAATGAAGGTTGAACATGATAGTGGGACAGATGGAATATAAAAGGAAGTAGAGGAAAGAACTAGGAGGTAAAGGACATTTATAGAGGTCTAAACATAGGCATATGCAGATGTATAAATATGTAATGATAGGGATATAGGTCTATGTACATATATCTATAGGTTAAATATTAAGGTAGCAGACAGACATTGAACCTCGACTCAAGTCCTCCCTCAATGCAAGAACTCTTCTTTCTAATAACCCAGCATTCTGTGATTCTCACCTTCCCAATAGATCACTGAAGACAAAAAGGGTACATAAGACAATGTGAAGATAGCTGATGGTACCCCGGCTATTACAAGATATAGCGTCTGGGGTCATAAAGGCTTGAAGTTAAACAAGGAAGCAACAAAGCCCACATGGAAGAAGCACATGAACCCATGTGATAAAAAGATGTCCATGGGATCAGGTATCAGGCATCAGAAGACCCCCCCAAAAAAAATGACCATTTTGATATGAACAAGAGGTGTTGGAATGGAGAGCCAAAGCCCATCTGTAGACATCCCCTCACAGAAGGGGCACAAGAAAGGGATGAGCCAGCCAAGGTGCAGTTTAGCACCAACGAAACACACAACATTTTTCTAGTTCTTTAACGCTTCCTCCCCCACTATCATGCCCCCAGGTCTAGCTTACAAATCTGGCTAGACTGGAGCATGTCCATTGCTACAGATAGAGTAATCGACGCACAGAATCCAGGACAGATAACCCCTCGGGGACAGTATTGAGAGTAGGGATACCATGAAGGTAGGGGGGGGGGTGTGGAAGGACAAGGGGAAGAAAGTGGAAACTGATCACAATGATGGATGTCCACCTCCCCAGGGGGTTGAACAACAGCAACATGGGTGAAGGGAGACAGCAGATGGTTTAAATTATGAAAATAAAGATAATTTATAAATTATCAAGGGTTCATGAGGGTTAGAGTTTGGGGAAAATAGGGGGGGAAAGAGGAGCTGATACCAAAGACTCAAGTAGAAAGAAATTGTTTTAGAAATATTGGTGGTAACATATGTACAAATGTACTGGATACAATTGATGTAAGGATTGTTATAGGAGCTGTAATAGCCTCCAATAAAATGATTTTTTTAAAGACCAGACAATTTTTAAAAGAATAAAAATAACATAAACCATATTCAACTTATTGATGAGATACTGTACATTCTTTTTTGCATACTAAAACAAAACAGAACTGGCATAGAGTCGATTTGGACTCCTGGTGACTCGTGTGTTCCAGCATAGAGCTGCTCACCCAGGGTCCCATGGCGAGGATCTCTCAGTACTATATTACTAGATCTTTCACAGTGGCACCACTGGGTGGAATCAAACCGCCAACCTTTGGGTTAGCAACTAAGTGCAAACCATCTATACCACTCAATTCTGATACTACACTTTCAGTAGAAAGATTTGCCTCATTTCATAAAATCCAACCAAATGAATTGTGAATTTGGTGTGGGACCAGACGTGTTTTGTTCTGCTGTACAAGGGGTTTGCTGTGAGTTGGAATCGACTTGATGGCAGCCAACCAGAAGAAGCTTAAAAAAAGCAAGTTCATCGATCCATATTGTTCGAGACTCAATTAAGGTTTTCAGCAATCAAATTGATTATCAGATGTTTGGGGGCTTTTTTCAATGTAAATTCCAATTAATTAAAATAAATGGATACCCATGTAGTCCGCCAGCCACTCTAGCCAGCCTTTAGTGCTCCTTCCCCGGGTGCCTAGTGGTTATCACCCCGGACATCAGAGCTCCAGGGCTCGGAATAGCCCTTCTTATTCGCTAAACTCTGTAAATCCAGTGATCCACAGAAGTCCATTACTTAACAAGGAGAGAAATGGTGGTGCATTTGCTTTGGTTCTGATTGGAGGGGGTTGTCTTAACCATCACCCTTGGCCTGCCTCCAGCCTTCACCCTGGCCTTCATCCTCAGAAGCACCACTGTCCTGCCCTAGAGCTCTGTGGAGCAGGTAACAACCTAGCTGCCCTGCAATGAGCTCCAACCTGTTGTGACCGCAGGCACAAGGAGCTGTGGCTCATTCTGCCTTCCCTAACTGATTAGGAGACATCACCAAGCAAGGCACTGACCTCACTTTTGGAATCCTAGGATCTTGGGTCTCAGAGAGATGTCAGCCTACATACGGGTCATCCTTACTCCCTTCTGCACTGCAGAAACACTGATTACAGGATCCGGTGGCAGGAAGAGGAGGGAGAACTCAGCCTCTATTAGACACCTGGGTGCAGATGGATCATTTCTTCTTTTTTTTTTTTTTTTTTTTGCTGTCTCGCATCATTCTAAGTGCCCTAATCTGGTCTCTCTAACGAGGTTGGGGGCAAGAACGGCCTTTTACAGCCCACAGCCCCCACCCAGCACAAGCCCGTCAATAAATTCTTCACTGGAAGGCCTGCCTGACTGCAGGAATTCAAGGTCACTTGACATATCAGGGTCACTGCATTGCGTAACTCCTAAGAACATCATTCAAATTATATTCGATGGTGGTGCAAGCAGCAGCTCGCAAAATTTAGCCTCGGCTCTCTTTGTCAGCTGAAAAAGCTTTCAAAAACATCTTCTTTGGGACAATCAGATTCCTTTATCCTCTGGCAAGAAGCAATTGCAAGAGTAAAATTTCTCAACCGCCTTAGAGTCTATACTCACTAGGGAGTGTGTATGAATACGTGTGTGTGTGCGCGCGTGTGCATGCATGCAGTTTGCTGGTGGAGCCACTCTGCCAGAAAGCCCATTTCAAACAGTTGGAGCATCCTTGCCTTCCCTTCCAGAGCCCACTGTGTTTCCGTTCCTTTCAGTGTCTCCGGAATGGAATCTTTCTTCAGTCTGGAGAAATGCACTAGAGCTCCTGGCTTTGTGAGCATGACCCAAAGGTACCACAGATGGAGACATAAGTCACCACCAAGTGAGCAGAGGGATTCTTGGCGACAAAGGCATGATTTATCTTTGTGAAGCTGAGAAAATGCAGAGGAGGAAGGAGGGGGCTGAGAGGTTCTCTTACGAAAAACTCTGTTTGCTTTTGTGTTTTTCAAACTGACAGGTGTTTGTTTTTCCTCCTGTCTACCCAGGAAACCAAGTATTGCCTCCTGGAGTTCCTCTTGGAAATGGGCTCTCACCAGAGGCAGCAAAAGACCTTGGACTTCCCCCTGGGATCGCAGTGGCATCCTCACTCATTGATGCTCATGCAGGCGGACTAGGTAATTTCTTCCCCTGTGCCCACAGACAAACAACACTGTGTGACAAGGCAAAACTTGAGCATCTAAGACACCCCCACCCCCTGCCCACACACAAAGCAAAAGACAAGGCTTGGTTATTTAAGGTGGTATAGGGTGTTACATGTTGAGCTGCTAACCACAAGGTCAGAGGTTCAAGCTCACCAGATGCTCCACGGGAGAAAGATGAAGTTGTCTATTCCTGGAAAGCATTGGAATCTCATAAACCCCAAAGGGCAGTTCTCCTCTGTGCAGTAGAGGAGCCCACGCGGCATAGTGACTACACAGAGGGCTGTAGTAGGAAAGGTCCGAAGTGAGAAATCTCCAGTTGCTCCCAGGGAAAAAGATGGGCTTTCTACTCCCTGTAAACAGATATAGTCTCCAAATTGACGGGCAGTTCTACCCTGCTCTACAGGGTCGCTATGAATTGTCATGGTCTCGGTGACAGTGAGTGAGATTCTGTCCTCTAGGGCAGCTATGAGCTGTAACTGACTCCACAGCAGGGTGTTTGTTTTTGTTTTTTAAAAACAGGCATTTGCATAGACTTCCAGGAGTTTCTGTCAAAGCAGAATCTATATATAATTTTAAGAACCTGTAAATGCATAATAATAAGAAAAAAGATGAGCATAAATATTTGGATGGCCATTCGGTTTACTGGAAACCCATCAAGGGTAAAGGAACTTCTAGCTAGCTGTGTGAGGACTGTGTATTCACCTATATTGTTTTTTCCAACGGCGCTCCAGATACTGTACAATAGATTTATTTTCTTAAGATATTTGGCTTACGTTCAATATTCCACTAGTTGCTTGTAGTCTTGATGTCAATGGCCCATGGTGGCACAGTAGTTAAGTGCTTGGCTGCTGATCCCAAGATGGGCTGTTTAAACGCCCAGCCACTCCGGAGGAGGAAGGTAAGGCAGTCTGTCTCCAGAGTGATTACAGTCTGGAACCTATGGGGCCATTCCTCTCTGTCCTAAGGGGCCTCTGTGAGTCAAAGTTCAGGGCAAAGGGTTTTATACATCATTGTTGTTTTTTTTCCTGTTTTCCTCTTGATTTCATGAAGAAATAACCCAAAATAACCCTCAAATGAGTCATTTATGCATTCACATATGATTCCATATTCTTTCTCGCCTCTCATGTAGTATCGTATTCTGATGCTGTTCTTTCACTTCAACCACATATTCCTTTCTCTCTCTCTCTCTCTCTCTCTCTCTCTCTCTCTCTCTCTCTCTCTCTCTCTCTCTCTCTCTCTCTCTCTCTGTGTGTGTGTGTGTGTGTTTCGACGACGGTTCATAGTCCATGAGAACAATTCAAGAACTCATCACGGAGTTTCAAAGTCGAGCCCAATAGAATGGGTTGTAACGGAGTAGAACGCACCCGGGCAGATCTCTGCTAATGCGGGGAGCACTGTTTAGTACAGCGGTTCTCAACCTGTGGGTTGCGACCCCTTTGGCGGTCAAACAACCCTTTCACAGGGGTCGCCCAATTCATAACAGTAGCAAAATGACAGGAAGTAGCAACAAAAATAATGTTATGGTTGGGAGTCACCACAACATGAGGAACTGTAGTAAAGGGTCATGGCATGAGGAAGGTTGAGAACCACTGGTTTAGCACAACGTATGTTTCCATTTTCTGTATATGTGCATGCGACTGAGTTTTCTTGTGTTGCTGGGTGAGTTTTATTCACAGACATTCATTCTGTCACAGTTCAGGAAGCTGGAAATCTGAGCTCAGGACACGAGCTCCGTCTTCTCTTGGGGAAGATTTCTTTCAGCTCCTGTAGCTCCAATATTCTTCTGTTGGGTGGCATTCCTCAGATGGAGACCATCCATCTTCCCTCCATCTGGACTTCCCTTATCTGAAGACATACTCAGCACTGATGTGGCCTCTGTAACATAAAAAGGAAACTTTATTCCCACATGGGATTACATCTACAAATATAGGAATTAGGATTCTAAAACATTCATTGTTCAGGGGACTCAAATCAACTCATGATAGCATGTGTATACTGGGCTCTGATTAAAATGAATGTCTTACTGTGGGTTATGGCTCAAACATTTTAAAATATATTCTAGCTTGTACTTCAGGCCAAGTTATCTCTCAGAGGCACACAGTCATGCTTCCAGAGCACTGGCTGTGCATGTAAACCTCAGGTCATATTTCTCTGGCTGAGACGCGTGGCTCTCCACCCCTCCAGTTGACTGATCACTTCTGTAACGGGAAGACCAAGCTCTTCTTACCTGCTTTCCGGTATTCACATGGAATGGTGGAAGGGTTCTCAAAATTGTGCTTCGTCAGTATTTTTCTTGCCCCCCTTGAAGACTGACCACATTGTGTAGCAATTGCTGATTTCGTCCTAGACTGTGAGCTCCTTGGGGGCAGGGACATTGTATTCTCCATCTCATGCAGAGCCCTACGCCTGGTATCTTTTGGTGTTTGTTAATTCCAGCCTTCTAAGGCGAGAAGAAAGTGGAATGGTCTTCCCCTGTACAGTGAAGGCTAATTTATTTCCTTATTTAACAGAGAATAAAACAGGATCCTGTTCTTCTGTCCACAGACTTCCAGAGGAAGGATCCCTCTCCCTGAGATGGGAGCGGGTCTATACTTAGCTTCTTTCATTTCTTCAGGATCTAACTTAGTGCCCGAGGAAGGGAAAACGACCTGCAGGTTGATTGAATGGTATTTAATCAGAATTGCAGATGAGATAATTTCTCTGTAAGCTTTTTTGCCGTGTGAGCAGTGCGTGCCTTCAAAGTGCAACACCGTGATTTGGGTTTTTCAGTCGGAGCACAGTGAGAACTTGTGGTCTAGACAGACATGGAATGTTCCGTTCCCCAGAAATCCTGACATTCTATATCATGGTCAAGGCCATGGATGCTTTCTATGTAATGCTTTTCCAGTTGTCTCTGGGGTGACAGTTTTAATCATCCACCCCACCCAGGTGATAGGCACTTGGCTCAGACCATCACACACTGCACCTTGGGAAGCCTCAGGTACCCTGGCCTCCTTCCAGACCGCTCCCAAGGGCATGTCCAAGCACAGCCCTCCCTTCTTCCAGGACTCACTGTGCACTCCATCAGGGGGGTCTGTTTCCTCCCTGGCCCCTAGCACTGGGGCCCACTCTGACAGTGTCTCTTGAATTGTATTGTACTGGGAGAAATCCAGCTCATCAAATGACATTCCCCCACCACCACCACCACACACACTGTTTTCTTCAACCAGAGTGCCCAGTGACAGCATTTTGCCCTTTGAAGTTTTTGATTAGTCTTTTCAGTCCCTGTTAAACTACAAGTTAGTGAGCTTTTCTAGTGTTTGCCAAAAGTAAGATGGACTACGGACCTTGGGTTGTAATGAACTACAGCACTGGCTGGAAACAGAAACGTGTCTCTGAGGTCATAGGACGGTGAGTGGTACAGTCCACATGCCTGGCTGCCAGGTGACAGAAAGCCTGGTGGTTTGACTCCATCCAGAGGTGACTTAGAAGAAATGCCTGGCAATCTACTGCTGACAAATCAGTCATCAACACTGGAGGGAGTCCAGTTCTGCTTTGGCATACGAGGGGCTACCCCCCAGGAAAACTTGAACCTTTTTTTTCAAAGTTATGTATTTAAATTGTTTTTACAAAACCACGTTATCACCTTCAAGGTACTCTCCATTACACTTAGTGCATTTGTCAAATCTGTGATTCCATTCTTCGAAACATTTTTCAAACTCATCTGTTTGGATGGTGGACAGCATCTCCCTTGTTATTTTCTTTACCTCGTCTGCGTCTTCAAATCGCTGCCCTTTCATGTTCTTCTGCACTAATGGAAACTAAATGACGTCACCTAGAAGGAGGTCACGTGAGTCAAATGCATGAGACAAGAGAGGCATGCAGAGATGGCTGTGTGAGCAGGTGCATTGTCATGGTGGCAAACTAGTCCCCCATCTATCACAAATCAGTCCTTTTTTGTTGCACACTGTTACACAATCTTTTCAGAACCTCTAAATAGAAAGCTGGAGTAACAGTCTGACCTGGTCAAGTTGACGAGTCAACAGTTTTGTCCATTCGTGAAGTCGACAGATATCCAGAATGAGATTTGTCTTCAATGGACATTTTCACCATTTTTGAAATGGGAAAAACCACTCGTACACTTGAGGTTTTCTCATGGTTTTGTCCTTGTAAGCTGTGTTCAACATCACAACAGTTTATGCAGCATTTTTCCCGAGCAGGAAACAAAATTTCACAGCCACACTCTGTTCTCTTATATTGGCCCTCACAAGAAACAAGGTTCAAGTGAAACTGCTTTTACAAAAAAACTCACTGTGACCTGAGAGAACCTTCCCAGGTGATGCCACTGGGTGAACTAATTGAGAGAGAGTTGCTTGGTGCTGTGTAGTGGGAAAAAATGCTTAGTACATAGGCTCCACTCTGCCCAGCGCAATTGTGGGTTTGTTTGTTTTTGTAATATCCCCTCTTATATGGGGTCATCATGAGTTACACTTGACAGAAACTAATTTTTTTAAGTCAGATTGAACAATGTCCACGCAATTTATACCTTCCTCTCTTTCACTGTATGCACAATTCAGAAAAAAGATTTTTGAAATCTTTGTATCAACATTCCATCTCATTTCCCTCATAACCTAGGTCCAAATCAGGATATGGAACAGAACAGAGTGCTGAACAGGTCGTCTACCTGCCTGCCCAGTGAGGTACTCATTACAGATGTGGGTCCAGGATGATCCAATTTGTTCATCCTGCTCTAAGAACTGGGTTGATCATCAGGGAGTAAATCAGACAAAGCCTGTCCTTTCTGCAGGAGAGGATTCTGGCTGCTTCCCTAAGCTTACATCTTTGTAACTCAGTTGTATCGGCTTGGGACAAGGACCAGATCGTGACACTGATGAGAGCTTTTAGTGTGGACTCCAAACACCTGGCCTGAAATCCCTCCTCTGTCTCACCGTGCACCACGGGCCAAACATCACGTCTCTTTCTGCGCTTGTTTTCTCTTCTGCAGTAAGTGATACCAATGCTCTCCTTACACGGCTGCTATGAGAACTGACGGTGTCGTGTACGTAGCAACTGACAGAGAGCTCAGCACGAAGTGTGCAAACAAAGATGATGCCTCGCTTTGTGGTTTGCTCATTCCTTCAACCACAAGGCCTGACAGATAGCAGGAGCTTTCTCATGAAAGTTCATCGAATGACCACCAGGAGAGCCATCTCCCCTTTGGTCAGGCAGGTGGAGAAGAAACCAAGAACTCTCAACTCCATCCGCCTTCCTGGAAATTTGTGCTCAGTTTCCATCCTCCGTGCTCTGTTACAGTGTGCGGGATGCACGCCTTTAAGATTCTGTGTAGGCTGTGGCCAGAAACAACTTCAAGAACTGGTTAGTTGAATTCCAGGTTCAGAAGGTGCCCAGATTGGGAGGGGAAGAACCTAAGCTGGAGGTCAGCACTGAGTGGCATGCAGGCTTCTCACAAATAAGCCCTGACAATGATGGGCCCATCCACTGCTGCCCTGGCATGACCTGCCTTGGCCCCCACATTCTGATGGCGAGGAAGGGTCCCCATTTGTTTTAGTGTGATGTCCTGGACTCTCAAGCCTAAAGAGAGCCTGGGGCTGGAGGAGAAGATCAAAGAAGCAAGTAAAACTCAATGCATGCTCTTCCCGGTTCTGGAAGGATTCTGTGGGAATAAGAAAATCTAAGATAAAAGAACATTTTGTTCTTAAGGTGCCGGTTAGCAAGTTCTGCAGCAGATAGCCAGAAGAGCGGAGTAGCTTTGTTTGCACTTTGTGGGGGTGGTTCTGGCCAGGGCTCCTGCTGCTGATATTTTTCTAGCTTATAAAAATAGTATTAATTGTATTAACTTTGTTCCAAGTCTGTTCTTGGCTCCTGCACGCTGCCTATCCTGAAAGGCAATAACAACTCAGGGCCTTGTCCTCCCAGTTGCTGTTATGTCTTTGACAGTTCCTGATGATCCAGCAAAGCATGAGTCGGAGGCCACCTCCTCTGGGAAGCCTTCCCTGACTCCTTCACGGTGTCTCAAGAACTTATTTCCCCCTTGTCTCCACTATGTTTGCATTCGCCTCCGTTACTACATGTATCATTTACCTTCGTGCATGGACATTTAGTTGAATTCCATTTCTGTTTGTAAACTCTCGGTGAGAAAGCACTATATTCCCAGTAGCCAACATAGTACTTTGAATAATAGAGACCCTTCCATATATGTAATTTATAAATGAGTGAATGGATGGATGGCATTCCCTTCATGAACGATGACCATTGCAGCTGAAAGGTGTGGTATCTGCTTTGTTTCTGAGACTGCTGTTCTTCTACAATAGGTATACCCAGCCCAGTTCTCCTAATCCACTCCTAGATTTCCAGAAACCTGTATTCTTTGTTATTCCATTCCACTTAGCAGGTTATAAAAAACAGCAAATTTCATGCCTAGGTTTAGCATAAAGCTTTGGTTTCAGATACTGGCTTATTCTCCAGATGTTGAATTGATTTAAATTGCTCATCTGGGCCAGATGTTGAATTGATTTAAATTGCTCATCTGGGCCAGAGGTTGAATTGGCCTAAATTGCTAATCTGAGATGTAGAATCAAACCCAAATGAGGATTTTCAATTTCTTTCTGTATTATATATATATATATATATATATATATATATATATATATATATATATATATATATATATATATATATATATATATATGGCAGAAGAACCGATTTAGCAAGTCACAAAAAGAGGTCTTGTCCATGCCTTCCTTAGAGCAAAATATGGTTGGTTCCAGTAAGCAATAATGCCTGCCAACTTCTTGTCTCACCATTCTCAGTTCTAGAAGACAAGAGTGGATTGGCAACAACTCTGGTTAGCCTGATTTGGGGGACTTTTAATTTAGCAGCATTTCTATTACCAAATGTAACATGTTTGATTAAGAAACACATTTATTATCAGTAGTCCCTTGTATTTATAAATTTCTGACATAGGAAGGACATCTGTATTTACTATAGAATTTTCTCATAGCAACTCTGCTGTGGAACTAGGACAGATATTTGTGTCCCCATGCTGTATAAGGAACAGGTTCAGAGTCTATGAATGACAGAACTAGGGCTAGATTTTAATGATCTGTTTTCCCACACTTAATTTTCGAAGCTCCTTTATATCTACGATTGTTTTATATGATCATTTCTAGGAACATCCTCAAAGTCTAAGTGACTTCCCAATGGCACATTATTAGTGATTGATGCATGATTTCAATTCAAACCATCTAAATCTTGGATTCCCAAACTTGGGAGTTCTTGTAATCATCTGGGGATTTAGTGAAACTACAAATCCCTGGTTCCACTTGTGACCATGTGAATTAGACCTACTGAATTAGGGAAGAAGCCTATCGGTCTGTAGTCCACCTGCTCCATAGATGACTACAATGCCTAACCGAGAGTGGGAACTCAGGGTTGAAATCCAGAGCACACCCTTCTAACCATGTGCTGTAGGGGTGCAGTGTCTTCAAATGTGGTCCAAACTGCTCTTAAATTCGACCACGAATGGATTTCCTCAAGAAAGAAATAATGTAGGAAGAGTTTCAACAAATATCCAATGATAACCCACTTTACTTGTTCACAAAGACACCGAGTGACTACACTTTAAGACAGAGGATTAAATTCAGGGACTTCATAGACTGGATGAGAAAATAGGTAAATAAGGAGCCATTATGATTACATGTGGCAAGTAGGAGGAGCAGAGGAGGGGCCCAAAACAGGCCTGAAGGATCAGACAGGGGGATCCTAAGGAAAAGCCTGGCCAAAGGATCGCAGTGTTTCCCACCTTATTGATTCTTGGTCAAGTAGAATTTATTTACTCATAGCTGCTTGTTACTTCAAGTAGGTGTTGATAATAAAATAGTAATACCAGAGCGTGACTAAGAAAAGCCATCAGACCCTCCACACTTATTGCCACTTTGACTGTCAGGACTTGATGCCTCCATGTGGCAGCTCACATATTGCTAGCGCTTGGCCTCACAATCACCCACAGGTATAGGTTATTTCCCATCAGGATAATAAGCTCTTCCATCAACTCAAATTGGACTCCAAAGCTCCTTTCTGGAATATTGATGCTTCTCAATCATTAGTGACATCATTCCTAGAGGACATTCAGCAGTGCCTCGTGACAGTAATACAGAGGGGCAGTGGAAAAGAGGAAGCCCATCCACAAGATGGATGACACAGCACTGATGTGCCACAACATCAGGACAGTGGTGAGGATAGCAAAGGGCCAGGTGGAATTTTATTCTGTGGTGTATCATGTCACTGGGAGTCAGAAATGAGTCACGGGCACCTAAGAACAACAAAGGACCATTTTGATTGTTACAACTGGAGATGAGGCTGCTACTTGAAACTTAGTGAATGGAATCCAGAGACCCTTCTTCATATTCTGTGATGCACAGACTCGTGCAGAAAGAGTTATTGACCCACAGTCTCAGCAGGGCTGAGGTGGAGAAGCCCTCTTCTTGGCTGGGCCTGGCACTCTTCTCCATCACCAGCTGATGAGCAGCCACCCACTGGGTAGAGTCTGAGAGGCAACCCACTTTCAGGACTTCACTCACCTGTCAAATGCTTTGTCAGCTATGTTTTGTGAAAATAACCTTTCTGAGAGATTGCTGCTGTCATTAGCTGTTGTCAAGTCTGCTCTGGTTATTAGTGACCTTGGAGACAGCAGAAGGAAATACTGCCCCGGCTCTGTGCCACCCAGGCAATTGTCTCTCTCTGAGCCCGTGGTTGCGACCACTTTGGATGTCTACAGTACGTGAGACAGTCTCCCCATGCTTGCTTCAAAGGAGCGCTCTGCTTGCACTTCCTTCAAGACAGATTTGCTTATTCTTCTTGAAGCCCGTGGCCCTTTCCATATTCTTCTCCAGCACCGTCTTTAAAATGGTCAGTTCTTCTGTCTTCCTGTTCAGTGGCCAACTTTCACCCATGGAGGAGGCCCTTACAAATACTATAGTTTGGGTTAGTGGTACTTTAGTTCTCCAAGTGACATCTTTGCTTTTTAACACTTTAAAGCAGCGGTTCTCAACCTGTGGGTCGAGACCCCTTTGGGGGTCGAACAACCCTTTGACAGGGGTCACCCAATTCATAATAGTAGCAAAATGACAGTTATGAAGTAGCAACGAAAATAACTTTATGGTTGGGGGGTCACCACAGCATGAGGAACTGTCTGAAAGGGTCGCGCCATTAGGAAGGCGGAGAACCACTGCTGTAAAGGGTCTTGTGCAGCATATCTGTGCACTGCTATCTGACATGAAACTAGGTCAGAGAAACAGTTGTGAGATAATAACATAGACGTGAAGACTAAGGAGCAGGGAGTGCCAGGTGAATTCCACTCCATCGGTCTTACTGAGCGGCCAGCCACCCTGGGCTGCTTATCCTTTCAACGCATCGCATGCACCCTGAGTCCTTGCCTGGGTGCTGGCTGTCCATGCTTTTGAAGAGGGCCCTGCCCTCCCCGCCTCCACCCACCCCCACGCCTGCTAGACAATTCCACCCATCCTTCAGCACACTGGTTAAATAGTGCTTTCACTGTGAAAACTTCCCTTAACTTAATCTCATTCCTTAAAAAAAGGAATCAGTCTAAACTCTAGGTTTCTGAAACAATTTGCAAATAGCTCAGTAGTTTGCTTATTTCTTACCTTCGGTTTTTCTTATCCTGATTCAGGTATCCAGGTATGATTTTGTATCCCCCAAGAGTATTATTGACATAATTCATATATCATATAATTAAATAATTTAAGCACATCACCCCAATCAACTCTAGAACATTTTCTTCATTCTTTCACCCATCATTATTAGCTCCCCACTTCCCTTCAACCTCCCCTGCCATACCTGCAGGGAACTGTGTGTCCAGTTACTGTCTGTATAGATGTACTGGATATCCAGGACTGAAAACACAGAAAAATATTAACAGACAAACAAAAATGTTGTTTTTGTTCTTTTTTTCCCTTCAGTTTTTCCTCCAAATCATATACACTTGTGTATGTCCCCCATCCAGAATGCATGGTCAGTCTACAGAAAATCTATGAACTCATTAACAAAATATATGTGATTGGATTTCAAAAAATCAGAAACAGAGTTTGCAGAATCTGGGAGTGGGAACCATCAAAGAATATAGATTTCTATTTTCATTTCACTTCTTAAAATGTTTTTCAGTGTGGGTGAAAGTGTACACCGTGTCAACCATTTCCACACGTGCAGCTCAGTGCCCTGGGCTGCATCCGCCGTGTTCTGGGTGCCACCATTTTCACTGTCCTTTTCTATCTCACGTAGGGAATGTGTCATATTCTAGGATGCTTGTCACTCAAGATTAAGCCAACGAAATGATAGCAACATATATATGTTGCTGATATCTATATAAACATATCTCTATAGAGAGAGATATCTATATCTATATCATCTATATCTATATATATCATGATTTCTAGACTCCACTTTGCAATGGTTTTGAGTCTGAGTGTTTGATGTGGGACCTGCGGTCGAGTTTTAAGTCTGGGAGATGCTACCTGGTAGCCACATAAGACTGCCCGGGGGAGACAAATTGACATTGGAGTCAGAAGCAATGGTGATGAGCTATTGAGTCATAGGCAAATCGGACCAAACAAGGACTTATGCTGAGAAGGAGCCAGGGCCCAAGAGTGGACTGAGAGCTGAGGGCAGGCAGGATCTTATTCAGAAAAGAGAAGGTGGGTCCCAGGGGGCTAGCAGTCTGCGTGAAATGAAGGAGGAATCAGGGCAGATGATAAAGCCACCGCGTTATAGCTGGAAGGGGAAGAGCGGTGCCAGTCGCAGAGCAGATAGCGCAGTGGCAGCTTGGGGAGTTCCCAGAGGCGGATCAGAAGACAGGCAGGAATCTGCTAATGTGATGGTAGGTTTATTGTTTTAAGTTGAGGTTTGGTTTAATGAGAACCATTGCTGCCCGAAAGCTCAGCAGCTGTGAGGACTGACAAGGCAGCCCATGTGGTGAGGGGCAGAGAGGGGACACAGGAAAGGGTAACTCTAGGTTCTTGTTCCCAGTCCCACGGCTGTCTTTAAGCCCTGTCCTTCTGTGAACCAGGCAGGACAGGTATTCGCTGGGAGAGCAGTCTGGTACTTTGTGGACAGTAAGCCAGAGAGGCATGCAAGACCTTGGCTGTAGCCAACTGCCCCTACCCCCCACCCCCTCAATTTGGAGATCTCCGGTAATTCAGGACAGACAGCTGTGCACTCCCCATGGAATGATAGCATTTTCTGTGAGATAGACATGCTCCTGTTTGGATAATGAGTTATCATCTAGAACTAGAACTAAAAGGTTGCTGAAAGATTTTCTATACCAATTTCCTTAATTTGCATATGAGTAAACCAAGGCTCAGGGATAAAAAAAATAGACAAGAAATAGTCTAAGGTAATACTCCCCTGAGAAGTAATGTCAAAGTTGAAGTTGAATGAGTCAAAAACTGTTTTCCTCCCCCTAAGACAAGACCCAGAGTGCTGGTAATGCAGCAGGTTGCATATTGGGCTGCTGCCCGCAAAGTCAGCAGTTCCAATGGACGCAATAGCAATGCATGTGAGTTTTGAAGATGCTACCTGGTGACGTCGGGCTGCTCATTGCGCCCTCAGCAGTTCAAATTCGCCAGCATTCCCGAGAAGAACCATGGTGCTTCCCTAAAGATTCACCATCTCAGAACCTTATGAAGGGTTGCTCTGGGTTGGAATGAGCTTGATACCAGAGTGGTAGATAATATGCTATTCAAAAAAAATATATATATATATGCTATTCAAATAAAGCTGTATTTTTAAGTTGCTTTTGGATCAGTTTTACTTCATAATATCCCCTGTGTATGAGACGGCAACTGTGTCCCATAGGGCTGATTTTTCAGAATCAGAATGCCAGGGCTTTCTTGCAAGGTACCTCTAAAAAGACGGTCACTGCCAACCTTTCGGTTAGCAGCTGAATGTTTGCACCTCCTGTGCAAACCATCTCCAAAATAGGAAAAACAAAACAGTGGACTGGTTCCTCCAGTGTGGATCCATTCCTCCCCCTACCTCTCAAGTAATGGGTGCAGTCAGTGTCAGAGGTGGCTGTGAAATAGGTGAATAACTAGCCTATGTCGCACAAGAGAGACCCTTGTTGTCTTATCACAATATGCGCTAAGCTCCTAGGAGTTTCCTTTAAAAGCTTGTAATAATGAAACCACTCGGTATCTGAGGGCCTTCTGTTGCGCTCCAGGCAGGTATTTTTTCAGTCCTTTGACACGTTTTCAGAGGCACTCTGAGCGATGTGTTGGCTGTTCGCCCCAAGGCTGTTTGTTTAAACCCACCCGCCACACCAGGGAAGGATGATGAAGGTGTCTCCGAGTGTCGAGATTGAGAGCCAGCCGTGGCAGTGATACTTAGAGTCACTATGCATTGGAATCAATGAATGGCAGGATTGGTGAGAAAGAGGAAGACAGTCACTGAGATGAATGGGCACAGTTGCCATAGCAGTGGGCTCCAACGTGACAGCAATGATAAGAACGACACAGGACCAGGCAATGTTTCGTTTTGTTGTGCATAGGGTAGATAGGAGTCAGAACCAAATTGTTGGCACTTAATAGCCCACTGTTGGAAAACTGAAGCCGAATTGAATTAGGACGTTGAAGCAGAATGCTGAAAGTACTCTGAACTGCCAACGAACAACACTTCTCTTAGAAGTACAGCCTGAACGCTCCTTAGTGGCAAGAATGTCAAGACTTCATCTCCCTACTTTGGGCATGTTTTCAGGAGAGACCGCTCCCTGGACAAGGACATCATGCACGGGAGAGTGGAGGGGTAGCAGGAGAGAGAGACTGTCTACCAGATGGTTTGGCACAGTGGCTGCAACCATGGGCTCACACGTAAGAACAACCTTGAAGATGAGTAGCTTCTTGTTCTGTTCTCATAGGCTTCGACTCGACAGCACCAAACAAAAACAACAACAACCTACACACCCAACAACAACCTCAGGGCGGGGCAGCTATTTTTGCTTTACTTTAATATTTGGACAACTGACGATCCAGGAGATGAAGGGCGCTGCCGGCGGTTATGAGTTCTTTGGTGATGCACAGAGTTTGTGATGGCTGCTTAGCTTACAGGCTGGTGGCTCGGGCTGGGGAGTCCTTCCAGTGGCCAACGCTATCATCTCCCTACTTAGACCTGCGTCGCTTTTGTTTGTTCGGTATGCGATCAAATGTAATGCAAACGTTACCAGTTTCCAAACAAATAATAATAAATAAAGGTTGGTGGTTTGAGCCCGGTCCACAGCATCATGAAAGAAACGCCTGGCAACCTGCTTCCAGTAAGATTCCAGGGAAACCAATACTGATCTGAATCACACAAGTTCCCATGAGGTAGAATATACAATAGCATCTAACAACAGGGCCAAAGAGACTCAAACCCTGATCGCTCTGCCTTTCACCGGGTGTGTTACAGCCCGTCTGGTGCGATGCAGCCTGTGAATCAACCACGAGTGATCTCATAACTCGCTGTCATCAAGTCCAGTCCCACTGATAGGGACCCTGTGGGACAGCCCTGGTGAGTGTCCAAGATTGTAACTCTTTAAGGGAGGACAAAGCCCCATCTTTCTCCAAGTAGCTAGTGTTTCCAACTGCTGATCTTGTGGATCACAGCTGATGCGTAACCACCACACAACCATGGCTCCTCAATGGAGCAATATTACCCACTCGACGGAGCAGCGGCTCTTGACCCAGTGTAGGTTTTTGTAGTCAGAGTCCCAGATTTCAAGCGGTATTGTGACCATCTCATTAGCTCCAGTGCCTTATCCAAGATTTGGAGGGGATTTTTCAACCACAGAGTTCTGTTTGCTTTCTCTTATATTGATGTGGGGCTGGGAAGATGAGCTGCTATTTCCTCTGCTGAGCTTGAGAATAAAAACAAAAATACACGGAATAACCCAATCTAGGTTCAGACACTGCTAGCCACCTGTTAGGAAGACTTCCCACTCCAAGTTCAAAAGGTAGAAGACCGCTGAAAAAAATGTTTGTTTGGGGGGGGGGGTGGGTCCAGCGTCTAATATTGCCCTTACATTATTAGCTGAGTGAGTAAGACCAAGCTCACCCCAAAGTCCATGTTTTTCATGGCACAGAAACTCAGCACATGGTGTTTTAAATCCATATAATATCCCTGCTCACTGATGTTGACGTTGGGACTTGCACATGAGCAGCTGTTGGGGTGAAATGCACTTCTCCGGTTATCTCCCTGCAGCCGCAGCCTCGCATCTCAACTGATGGCTGCTTCTTAAGCATCTCCCTCTAGGCCCCGTTTGTTGCCTTTCTTTAGATTGTGCATTCTGTAAGAGATCCCTGGTGGCCTATTGGGCTAGGCACTAAGCTACTGATCTGTTCACCACAAGGTCCACACTTCAAACCCACCAGCAGCTTCTCAGGAAAAAGATGAGGCTGTTTACTTCCATAATGAGTTAAAGTCTCAGAAACCTGCAGGGGAAGTTCGACTTTGTCCAATAGGGTTGCTATGAAACTGAATTAATTCAGTAATAGTGAGTGAGTGTACTCATATTCATTCTTGTAAAAAGATTTATATATATAATTTCCCCTCAGATTTTTCCACACTAGATGTCTTGGAGATTGTCTGCCAGTACCCTGGAGCCAATGTAAATGTTTGGAGAAGCAAAGGAATAGAAAAACTTGACACCAGACCCCATTTGGTTCATTCAGCAGCACTTCGTGCAGCCCACCCTTCATGACGTCTAACCCCATCTGCCCTCTGGACCGTGACTCTTGGGTAAGAACTTGGCTCGCTGAGGACACTGAAATAGAAAATCGTAAGGCGACTAAGAACACATGGCCACGGATCTGTCTGATCTCTTCTAACTCAGGGTGGCCTCTTGAGTCCTGGGTGATGCAAATAGTTAACTTTCTTGGATGCTGACTGCAAGCATTGGTCATTTTGAGTCCGCCCAGGGGGACCTTCAAAGGAAGGCCTGGTGTTCTCCTTCGGAAAAGTGAGGCAATGAAAATCCTCTGGAACACGCTTCGCCTCTGACACACGTGGGTTCCAGTGGCATGGGATCAACTCAATGGAGCTGATTGAAGACCATGTAACTAGCTCAACCCTGGATACATCTGCTGCGTGTCTGCCCTGAACTCTCAATTTTGCGTGTCAGTTACCCTACCTACGAAACGGAAACAATAATAATAATAGTCCCTACCTCATGAATTGCATGTGAAAGTTGGACATTGAATAAGGAAGAGGAATAAGAATCGATGTGTTTGAATTATGGTGCTGGCCAAGAATATAGAAAGCACCATGTGCTGCTACAAGACCACACAGGTCTGTCATGGAAGAAGTACACCTGGAATGCTCCTTCAAGTCAAGAATGGCAAGACTTTGTCTCTTACACTTTGGACATGCTATCAGGAATTGACTGGACTCTTCCCCCATGCCTGACTTCTCTACTTCAGGGATACCATGTCTCATCCACCAGGTCTGAGAATGAGCAGGGTAAAGTTTCACTAGCGGCCTGCTGGTGTCATGAGTTAAAAGTTGGGTTGCTAACCACAAAGGTAGCAGTTCGAACCTCCCAGCAACGCAGCAGAACGATGAAGCTTTCTACTCCACAGGGGTCGTTCTACTCTGTCCTGTCTAGAATTGATTCCATGGCAGTAAGTTGAGTGCCCACTGCTATCTCTGCCACTGGTGGACTTTGTTTTCCAAATTGTGGCAAGATACATGTTTAGGTGCACACTTCAGTGTCTGCCAGTGCCTTTCGTGAGGGGTTTTTTCTCTGCTTCTCTCTTCTCACCCCTTCATCTTGGTTCTGTTCTTCAAATGCAAAGAGAAGATGAATTCAAGTTTGCTTACGTTCAGTATAGTCTAAGCTGGTGACTGATCTTCAAGAGCCCTTTGGGATCCCTTTGCCCATACTCCCTAGTGCCCCATCTTCACTTTGTTGGGGGTATGATTTCTGCCTGTCCTTATTTTAGATAAACATTTCTGTTTTTTGGGCCCCAAGAATGACAAATGTAGAGAAAATCAAGAGAGGCAGCATGAGAACCTAGGTTATCCAGATATTTCCAGCTATCCAAGGGCAACTGAATTCACATTATGCATAATCCAAAATTTTATTTATCTCTCCAGGAATGTAAGGTATCTTCTTATATTTGGATTCTAAATTTCACTGATCAGAGTGGCTTTTAAACTTGAGTGTGTATGTTTGCCACCCATTACAAAGCGGGTCACCAGGTCCCCATAGTCACCACCAGCACTCTGAGCTTGAATGTGACCCAAATATACACTCTGTGTCAAGACCCCGAGTGACTCTGACGGGCTTCACACTGGTGCCTGAGATGATAGAAGTGACCACAAAAAAAAAAAAAAACTAAACTAAAGTAAAAATCCTAAAAAACAAAAGAAGTGACCTCACCTCAGGTCGTCTGAAGTCCAAAATTGACTTCTGTAATCTGGAAAGAACAGCATTTAACCCGGGCTAATTGAAAAGCAGCATTTTCAAACTTTGTGTCAAACACATACAACTCTGAGATCTTGTGAGCTGACTTGCCTAGCATGTGTTAGGCATGACCCTCAGTATTTACTTACTCTTGTTGTTATGTGCACAGCAAATTTGTAACTGGATACATTCTCACCATCCCCACTTAAAGAAAGAATGACACTGGTTAGGACTCGGGCAGCTAGGGCAGCCCAGCCGAGAGGAGCCTCTTCGTTTGTCTCGCCTCCTTCTCTTCGTCTTAACATGATGCAGCCTCCCGGGGGTAGTATTACCTGAATGAGCTGCACATTTGATGTTTTTAAAAGTGGTCTGAAACCGAAAGGTTGGCAGTTCACGCAAAGGCAGCTTAGAAGAAAGGCCTGGTTCTCCACTGCTGGAAAGTCACACCATTAAAAATCCTCTGGCCCTCAGTTCTCCTCGGCATGCAGGGGACAGCAAGAGTTGGGCGCCACTCTGGGATTTGTCTTCCCACCAACTTACCTCAGCTGCCACACGCTTCTGCCCCTGCAAAAGGACCCCTCAAAACACAAAAACAAAAGCAGAAAACATGAAGCGTCTTTGAATCAAATGCTCATGAGAAGGTTGTTATATTTTACTTGCAAGAAAATGGGTTGTTGGTCTGTATTGCTCCCTGTTTCTGGGCTGAATGAAGGCCAGAGAGTTCAAAGTGTATGTGCTCTGTGACTCTTTTCCATGAAGCCCGGAGGCAGGAATCTCCCACCAGTGTCATTAATAAGAGCGAAAACTTCACACACATTCTATATCCAGGCTTCGCACAACTGAATGTGGTAAAGAAAAGCCCACACAATTCAATTCTGTGAAATATATTAAATATACCCACATCATGTGGCTCTTCAGAAGAGTTCACACATTACCTGCTTGAGTCTGGCATGTAATATGATTGACCAGTCTAATGCGGGTGACCTAATAATCCTTCCCTCGTGCATCCTCTATCATGAAACGGAATGAATAGACAATGGCATTTAAACCCCTGAATTGGCAAGTGTGTTATGTGTCCCCTACTTAGAATGTGAACTTCTTGTGGGCCATGGAGAATGGGCAGAATAATTTCTGAACTCCTTGAGCTCAGTAGACCTATGGCAGTATTTGTGGGTGCATTTGCTTACATGAGAGTTTTACCACTCTATTAATGTCTGTAGTGGATATAGTAATACAGAGAGCTAGAGATAGCTATACAGGGATTTGAAAGAGGGGAGAAGTCGCTTCCTGTTAAAACAGGAAATACGAGAAGGACCAAGACGCTAGTATTCATTGAGTGTCAGAGGTGTGTCAGATGACGCGTGGGTATAATCTCAGCAGCCACTCCTGCAGCAGTGGCTTGCCCAAAGAAACAGAACTAGATAGTCAGAAATGGCCGATGCCACTCTACGCTGGCACTTCAAGGCAGTGGAATGGGGTCTGCTGGAGGAAGAGAATTGCATCTGTTTAGGCACTGAAAAGGGGTTGAGAAATAACTCACATTTCCATTTGTCTGGAACATGTGGCTTCTGTAGGGATTTCCTAAAAGATGAGTCTATGGTGCAGATAAAGTAGGTAGAGATGGATGGGAAGACCTTGGGTGTCATGCTAAGGAGACCTTCTTCCCTGCTCGGGTCCCTAAGCACTGGGGGTCTTCTGTGGGTTATGAACTACACTGACAACCACAAGATCAGCAGTTCAAATCCAATAACTGCTCCCAGAGAAGGGTGAGGCTGTCTGCTCACTTGATTTATAGCCTGAGTCACAATTGATTCAATGGCAGCAGATTTATTTCTTAGGTTGTGCACAGGCTGAGGAAACAAATTTCCAATAGGAAAGTCTATTGGCCATTTTCAGATTACTGGCCGTTCCCATCACTGCAGGCTATAGGTAAAGGATGTGCCTACGTTTTATGAGAAATAGTAGCGAACAATGGAAGAGCATTGTTATGTTTTGCCTTCAACAAACAAATAACATATTCTTCTTCCTTCTGTGTCAGGCATTTTGCTAGGCATTGGAGATGTTAGGTATGAATAAATTATAACCCCAGCCCTCAGGAAGCTAACAATTTTATTTGAGAGCCAGGCAAGTAAGCCGCCCTATTTTGATCTGGAAACACTTTATTGGGTACACGTATTCTGGAAGTCTAAATTCATTTTGCCTGAGTTGGTTGGGAATATATGCAGTTTTTTTATGTGCTATTGATGTGACACTTAAAAGCTCAATAGAAGAGAAAAATGGGAATTTTCCAGATGGACAAGGTAGTTGTGGGCAGGCAAGGAAGAAGGCGGGAAGGAGGAGGGAAACAGGTTGTGCTGCAGGCTGGAGCATGAGCGAGCACTATTGCAGTGTAGTTGGGGTGTCCACCTGCGTCCCTGTGGGGGAAAAGGCCTGGTGATCTGCTTCCCCCAAGATTCCAGCCGAAGAAACGACGTCAAGCAGTTCTGCACTGTCTTACAAGGTCACCATGAGTCGAAATCAACTGTGCACTATTTATCACCAACAGAACAAAGACTAAGGACGCTTGAATATCTTTTCATAGCCTCGCCTGCCATTTGAATATCCTCTTGGGTGAAATCATAGTTTAAACACTTCTTCATGTTTTGATTGGATTGTTTGTCTTTTTGCCATTAAATTCTAAGCTATAGGAAAGTGCCTTTTTAAGCAGAGACATTAGGGGCGCTGCGGCTAATGAACCTGAAGGAGCCGGTGCAAGAGATGTTGACTATTTGAACCAAGACGGTTCCAGTGGGGATAGACAAGGCCAGATTGAAGTAGTAGAATAGAGAGCGATGGACTGTAATGGGGGCAATGCAAGGTGGTGGAACGAGTTTTACCACTGAGTCATCGATTCTTCCCGGTACATATTAAATAGTGGTAGAAATGGCAACGTGCTGGTGTCGTGGTTGAGGATTTATTTTGAGATGCCGTCGAGTTGGTTCTGACCCGCAGAAACCCTGCCAGCTGCTGCACCAGCCTCACGGTTGTTTCGAGGCGGAGTCCCTAGTTGCAGCCGCTGTGTCGATCTGTCGTGTGGAGGGCCTCTGTCTCCCTGCCCTTTGACTTTACCTAGTGTGATGGTCTTCTCCATTCTCCAGGGACTGAGCTATATGTCCAAAGTATGTGAAACTATGTATCCCCAGGCTTGACTCTGAGGGGCGCGCCACCCTATTTCCCCCCCAAGACAGCTTTGTTTGTCCTGTTGGCAGCCCGTGGTACTCTCAATGCTCTGCCCCAGCGCCACAATTCAAATGCATCCACTCTTCTCCAGTCGTCTGTATTCAGTGTCCAACTTTCACACGCGTATGAGGCATTTGAAGATATGATGTATTTACTCAGTAACGAGGTCTTGTGCAGCAGATGTACCCAGTGCAATGTGGCTTTTGATCTCTCGACTGCGGCTTTCATGGACATTGATTGGGGATCCAAGCAAGACAAAATCCTTGACAACTTCAATCTTGTCTCCATTTATCAGAATGGTAACTGTTGGTCCAGTGGTGGGGGTTTTGACCTTCTTTGCATTGATGACTAGCATCCATACTGAAAACTGCAATCTTGATCTTCACCAGCAAGTGATTCCTCTGCACTTTTAATAAGCAGGTTGGGTTCTCTGCATATCACACATTGTTAATTAGCTTTCCTCCAATCCTGATGCAACATTCTTCTTCATATAATTCAACTCCGCTGATGAGTTGCTCAGCATGCAGATTGAATAAGGGTGGTGAGGAGAGACAGCCCTGAAGCACCCCATTTCTGCTTTCAGACCAGGCAGTATTCCTCGTGCTGTTCACACAGCCGCCGCTCGGTCCGGGCACACGCTCCTCGTGAGCACAATGAACTGTTCTGGGTTTCCTTTTCGTATATTGTCCGTCCATAGTTTGTGATGCTCCACAGGGTGGAATGCCTTGGCAGTCAGTAAAACACAGGCAAACATTTTTTCTGGTACTCACTGCTTTCAGCCAAGATCCATCTGCCATCAGCAATGATGTCCCTTCTTCCACATCCTCTTTTGAATCCAGCCCGAACTCTGGCATTTCCCTGTTAAAGTGAGGCTGCAAGTGTTGTTGGATGATCTTCAGCATAATTTTACTTGCATGTTCTAGCAATAGTACTATGTATCATATGAGCATCCTGTTTAGTCTTTGGAATGGGTTCAGAATGGACCTATATCCATCACTTGGCCAGATAGCTGTCTTCCAAAAATCCTGGCATAGATGAGTACATGCTTCCAGTGTTTCATCAACCCGTTGAAGCATTTCAATTGTTGTTCCATTGGTTCCTGGATCCTTGTTTTGGCTACTTCTTTCAGTGTAGTATGAACTGCAGTGATATAGCTTCCGACATCACAGCAACACACAATTCACCACAGTGTAACAAACAGATGGACAAGTGATGGCTTAAGCCGTGAGTTAGGTGGTATTTCACATTCCTTTGTTGAAATTTGCTAATCAAGCATTACTTTATATTCACAGAATGGTGACACAGGTACTTTGACTTTTATGGAAATATAAAACCGTGGGCCTGCTTCACAAAAGACCCCTGGTGGCAGGTAGATGTAAAGATGGACCAGGAGAAGGACAAGGCTACTTCAGGAGTGATGCCTATGGTCAGTACAGCACTTGCTGCCGGGACAACATGGAGTTGGAAGAGCAGGCTTTGGGTAGCTGCTTCATCGTGTTTCATCTGATTATTGTCTCTGGCCTGAGACCCGAAGGAGACCTGAGAAGTTGTCTTGCAAAGCTCACAAGAAAACAAGCATGACATGAACCATTGCATGTTTATCAGAGGTGTTTTGAGATACAAGGTTGAATGCCATTTCAAAAACTGCTTAAAAATAGCTTAAAATTCTTTTGAACTATAGGAGAGAGAACACAAGAAGGGTGAATAACATGTGAATATGCACAATATACGGGTCAGGAAAAAAAGATACGCTGTCTGGAGTCCCATGCCTTACATGATCACTACCATCACCTACTCGGTGTGATCCCGGCTCAGTGCCTTCATCTCCCCGAGTCTCGGATCCTGCCCCATAAGGCATCATCGTGCATAGAAGTTGTCAGTGAACTTTGGTATTTGTAAAAGTGCATGGCACAAGTAGACACAGCAGAGGGTTAGCTAGGGTTACGGTGATGCCAAGAGCTGGTAGGCTTTTGAGAAAGGCTGCTGCTGGACTGGGAGAGCATTTCAAATTGTAAAGTGAGAGAATGAAGAATAGCCTGGGTAAAGAAGCTTTCTTGGCCCCCACATAACAACGTCTTATACACCAAATTCAGAAGCATCAAGTGGATTCTGACTTAGAGTGATCCTATTGAACAGAGTAGCTGGATTTCTGAGAGTTCAGATCTTGACTGGAACAACCAGCCTCATCATTTTTCTGTGGAGGGACTGACGGATTTGAACCACCGACCTTGCAGTTCCCATTGATTACCCCTTACAACACCAGGAACCTACTTAAAGCTTATTTGGAGCTTCAATTGCAACGTGTGTCTGTCTGTGTTCTGTGCATGAAATTCATCAGCACCTCAAGAGATTATGTTTGTCTGGTTTATTTCCCAAGGACCTTCTGCAGAGAACAGTACCCAACACAGAATAGTGCTCAGTGAGCATTGACTGCGTTGACTTCAGTTCAAGTCCTACTGAAGAGAATGGGGAGAAAAGATGAACCAGAGCCTCGCCTTCCAAAACTAGATGATGCTTTTGCACTTTAATTTTTAAGTCTTTTTTTCCCCTTCTACAGATGAGGTATCACAGGCTCAAGGACCTTTGCTTGAGGTCTCACTGCCAGTGGTGGTCTGTCCCTGCCTTCAAAGTCACTTCCTTTTCTCACTTCCACCCGTGGCCCCGTGGGACCTCAGAAGGGTGCTGAGAGCTGGAGGGCAAGGTCATTGTCCTGAATATATAGGCATCCCTGGCAGGTAGAAATGTGAAGGGACAGGCCGAACCTTGGAATCTGATGAAGCCTAACTGTAGTTTCACCCCCAGTTTTTGAACAATGTCAGTGTGTTCCTTGTGGATTTTTCTGTAATTCAATTTTGTTCTCATCTTCCAGTCTATATACTTACCTAAGCCTTTGTTGGCTTTGAAACTATTTCAGTCACATGTCATTCCTTGGGTTACAATCCTGAGCCACTTATCCAGCTCAGTGTGTGTGTGTGTGTGTGTGTGTGTGTGTGTGTGTGTGTGTGTGTTTCCCTCTCCAGCTGCTAGGCATATCACTTAATTCTCTGAGTTCTCTGGCCTGACTCTGATCCAGTGGGTTGTGGGCATCGGCTTACACTCCCCCCTCCCATACCTGTCCTCCCTGGACTTGCTAATGGAGGAGTAGAATTTGGACCCAGCATCCGAGTTTATTTTTCCTTTGTGTCTACTGGTTGTCTGAAACTTGGGGCCCAGTTAGATTAATCAGTCTAGGTGTGGTGAGGCCCCGTGACCCTCCCCAGGGGAAATCATAGTCTCATTGAAACTTGGCCTCAATTTTGGCTCTCAGAGCAAATTCCAAGCTTTGAAGAATCTGTCAATGTTCAACTAACCCCAACAAAACCTCTGGAAGATTTTGATGGGACTGAAACTCACACCAAAGGAGGAGGTGCTGAGCTTGGCATCAGAGGCCAGGGAGAGGGGAGCACTAGCTGCTAATTAAGATCTTTGTCTCTGAAGTTTTGGGCCTCTTTCCTTACCTCTGGCCTGACTACAAGAGCCTGTCCTAGTTCTTCATGGTGCCCTCCTGCGGCTTTCCCAAAGCTTCTGGTCTGCTCGGGCCCTTTGAAACACTGTCTGGCCTTCAAGTTCTTTCTTGTACCTTCGAGGGGTCTTCAGGTAAACTTCTGGGCACAAGGGACAGTTGCTGAATAGCTCTACCCTTGCTTTAGTCCATTAAAAATGATGTTGTTATTGTGGGCGGTAAGTCAGTTCCAAATCATAGGGCTCTTAATTGACAGAACAGAACTGTCCCATAAAGGACCCCTGCTGGTATAGTGGTTTTATGTTGGACTTCAGTCCATATGGTCGGCAGTTCGAAACCACCAGCAGCTCCTCAGGAGAAAGACTAAGCTTTCTACTTCTGTAGACAGTGACAGTCTTGGAAACCTGCAGGGAGTCACTAAGAGGCTTCATATGGTGAGTTTGGTTTTGCTTGGGCTCTTGATGGACGCAGACTGACAGGTCATTTGAGTAACATCCGACCTCTTGGCCACAGCACCGCCAGGGCTTCTGTAGAGAAACCAGGCACTGACATTTTGCCTTTACTGGATGGTGCTGGTGCACTTGGTTAACCCAGCCAACTGCTAACGCAAAGGTAATAGCTTTGAGTCCACCCAGAAGCACCTAGGAAGAAAGACCTGGCAATCTACTCCCTAAAAACCCAGCCATTGAAAACTGTAGGACGCACAGTTGTCCTTGAACGCACGTGAGCTCTCCATGAGTCAGAATCAATGAAATGACATCAGCTACGCTATACGACTGTCCTGCAGTGTCAGCAGGTGACGGAGTCCAGGACTCCTCACAGATGCCCATATTCTCGGGGCTAATGCCCCTTATGTAAAATGGCATAGTGTTTAAATATAGCCTATGTACATCCTCCCACATGCTTTAAGTCACCTCTCGATTCATTACAATACTCAAGCCATAGTATTTTCAGTTACCTCATATGCATGTGACAATTGGACATTGAATAAGGAAGACTGAAGAAGAAGTGTGTTTAAATTGTGGTGCTGGGAAGAATAGGGAAAGTACCCTGGACTGGCTAGAGGACAAACCAGTCTGTCTTAGAAGTACGGTCACCGAGTTCCTCAGAGGCGAGGGTGGCACGACTTCATCTTCCATCCCTTTTTGTCAGGAAAGACGGTACCCGGAGAGGGACCTTTTGCATGGTCAAGTAGAGGGGAGGGAGAAAGAGGAAGGCCGTCAAGGACATGGATGGACACAGCGGCTGCACCAAGGAGCTCAGGCACAGGACCAATCATTCTAAGGATGGTGCATATCTGGACAGCATTTCTTTCTGGGTGGGCAGTGTGGTGCCTTGGGTTGCTATGGGCTGGATCAACTCAGTGGCCTCTAACTACAGCACACGGTAAATACATACAATGTGCAAATGGACGGGCAGAGGGGAAGGGGAACTCCCTGGGCGAGGTCGATTGGCACAGTGACTACAACAATGAACTCAGCGTAGCAACGGGGATGCGGCTGGTTCAGGCCCGGGGCTGTGCTGTTCCCTCTTACATAGGGTTGCTGTGAGCCAGAAGAGACTGGATGGTGCCTAACAACAACTACTACTCTACAATACAAATACTATGAAAAGGGAAAGTTATGCTCTGCCTCGGCTTTTAAGAGGCTGATTTAACCACTTGTTTTTTAGGAAACTTTTCATCCCGTCTCTGAATATTTTCTGTCGTTGAATGAATTTGCTGATGTGGGATACGGAAAGCTGGATGTATATTTGAGGAGTCTTTAGAAGGTTGCTGGGAAAATGGAGTTAAAAGCAATGGGGATTTTCCATGAATGTATTGGAGCTCCCTTCTATGCCCCAGGCCTAAAACTCCTTGCCTTTCACATAAGGTGGCCAATCATTTTGGTTTGCCAGGACAAGGGAGATTTCTGGAACATGGGGTTGCTATGAGTCTAAATCAATTTGGGGTGGGGTGGGGGCTTGGAGGACTAACTAAAACGGAATAACCACCCTGAAAAGTAGATGCCACGGTCCCCACTTTACATAGGTCCTGAGAGGCGAGTTTGCTTATCGAGGCTGCAAGGATCTAGAAATCTAATAAAGATCTGACTAGCTGCGAATTCAGCGCTTTACACCAATGAAGTTATTCAGAATACAAGTGTTTTTCCTGCTTCTGACTGTGTAGCCCAACAGCCTGACATCACCTGGCTATTTTTCTCTCTCGTGTCTTTCTTTTTAATGTCTCCTTATTCTCAGGAACTGGTTGCAGAGTGGTTTGCTAACTGCAAGGTCAGCAGTTCAGAACCTCCAGCAGCTCCATGGAAGAAAGCTGAGGCTGTCTACTCCCATAAAAAGTTACAGTCTCATAATCCAACAGGGACAGTTCTATTCTGTCCGATAGTGTGGCTGTGAGACAGCCTGGACTTGGTGGCAGTGACTGTTTTTATTTATTTAATTTTTTTGTCTCTAGGTCAGCCTGAAATACATTCCCCTTCTTAGCTCTTCCTTCCCCCGAGGGACCTAACTCCTGCCTCACCTCCTTCAGGAGGTTTTCCCTGATTTTCCTTCAGATCAGGGGTGTAGGGTCCCTGCTTCCTTTCTCTCGCCATTGCCACGGAGTCACTGCTGACTCAAAGCATCCCTGTGGACTTGTTCATGTGTTGCCACTGAATGCTCCGTACTGTTTGACAAAGTCTCCGCTAAATACCCGGGAACGTCAAAAAGTTACGTGAACAAATTCCGCAATCTTTTCGTTCCACTTTTCCACGGACTTTCTTGTATCTTTCATTCCCTACGTGGGATCTCTGTCTTGTATCGTTTCACCCCTACAACAAGATACCACTCCACACTCTAGATTCCTAGAACCCATGGCTGGCCTATAGTTGGTGATAAATACTTAGTTGTTGAATTAATCGGTTAATTAATTTCTGAAATATCAGGAGGCAACTGTGTGATTTAGAGTCACAGATTTAGATCTGTTTCAGAATATATTTCATAAGATTAATGTTGTGGTGCTTGGTTCAGTTCCCTGAATTGTGGGTTCTTAATTTTAGAAAGTAATTTTTGCAAGTTAACTTGGTTGTTTGTGTTGGATTTTAATCTGGTCTTTTAGCAAGTCTAATGTCTGTGAGTGACAAATTGCCATTTATGAGGTCATAGATGAGAATGGCCAAATAATCTAGAGACTGTTGAAGGCCTTTTTGAAATCGAATATTTGCTTGGTCTTTACTGTTGATTTTGCTAGTCGTCTCTCAATTGCAGATTTTAATGTCATTTCACTTTATTCCAGCCTCCCTTGGGGTCCAGTCTTCGTGGGTAGATGGACAACGAGAGAGACTCCTCTATCTGAGGGTCTGTTCGTGTTCTCTGAATTTAGTACTGGCTCCTGATTAATGTTGGTTACATATGAGTGTGGCATGGACATGAACAATGCCACCTCAAATTGAATCCCTGTAGGCATGACGCTCTGCCATATGTGATGGTTCCTTTTAGGGAAGTAAACAGGTTTGGGTTTATTCTCAACACTATTAGCCTGGAATTTATCTGCAGCCTGGTACCTTACCTTTTGTATTCCTAACAGCCCTCTCCTGTCTCTCATTCCTCTGCCATCAGTTATCTACTCAAGGGCAGAATACAAACATTCCATTCGATCCAAGAAAACCCAAACACTGGCAAAGCACACACCCCACTGAAAGGCACCTCATGAACGGTCACACCAGAAATAGTAACTATACCAGTAGCAACTATAATATGAAAACTCGGTGAGTGAGCCCTGTTCCAGGCACTGTTCTAAGCAATTAATCCTAACAATAGACCTTTGAATTACATACAGTTGTTGGTCCAGTCTTACAAATTGGGGTAAGGAGGGAGGCAAACGTAATTAAGTATTTTGAACAACTTGCTAGACTTGGAATGAGCTAGTCTGATGCCAGAGCCCTGTATTCCCTGCCTAGTGCAAATCTGTAATATATGACTGTCTACATCTCACTTACACAAAACTTCCCCTGTTATCTTTCAGGAGCTGTGGGTACTACTGGTGTGTAAGAGGTAAATAGTGGCGGTATCAGGGTGTGGAGAAAGTCTTTGTAGATTTATCACATTGCATTTTTTTTTAAGGCAAACTTACTTTGTGGTTTAGGCTGAGGAAATTCTAGGTTGAGTTTCTTTCAAAGTCAAGGCTTGCTTCATCAAATACAAGGATCACAGAAATATTTTCAGCTGTTTAAATCCCTTCATGTACAAGGCTTTGCTGTAACCCATTGATATAGCTTTAGCGGCATTACAACAATAAATCCTAGAAGAGATCTGAGTTCAGCTGTGTGGCTGCCCTCTCTGGATACTTAGAATTCTTGGAAGTAGTTGAAAAGAAGGGCATCTTTTTCTATAGGCACCATGAGAAAATGGAGAGCAACAGAAGGATGTCTGATTGAGATTCAAGTAGACGTGGGTGATTCTAAACTATGTGTAAGCTTTTCAGCAGCTACCTTCTCTGAATTGGGGCAGCCACATCCTTCTTCATAGTCTGTTCCACGTCTGGAAGCTCTGCTGAGACCTGTTCACTTTGGGTGACCCTGCTGGCATTTAAACACCAGTGACACAGCTTTCAGCATCACAGCAACACACAAGCCACCACAGTATGACAAACTGGTAGACCAGTGTGGACTGCCAAACAGACAAGCAAATCTGTCTCGGAATAAGGATGGCCAGACTGCTCCTTTTAGAGGCAAGTATGTCTCACATACTTTGGACATGCTGTTCATGCGAGATTAGGCCCTGGAGAAGGATATCATGTTTTGTAAAGTAGACAAGTAGCAAAAGAAAGACCTTTGATGAGATGGATTGACACTGTGGCTGTAACAAGAGACTCAAACATAGGAAGAATTGTGAAGATGGTGCAGGGCTCAGCAGTGTGTCGTTCTGTTATGCATGGGATTGCTCTGGGTCAGAATGGACTGAGTGGCATCTAACGATGGAAATAGATCTGAATGTGTAATAGTCTACCTTAACTCTCCCACTGAAGGACCTTGGACACTACCACTGAGGATACCCGACTTTGGTTTCATTTACCCTATTTATAAAATTGTGATAACAACTATCTAGCAAGATTATAAAGGATGAGTGTGGGCAGTACTGTGTAGTATTAGGCCGCTCGCTACAAGGGTTGGCAGTTCAAACCCACCAATTGCTCCTTGAGAGAAAGTTGGGGCTGTCTGCTCCTCTAAAGATTTTCAGCCTCAGAAACCCTAGAGTCCCTATGACTGGGACTTGATGGTTGTGGGTTTGCTTTGGTTTTAGTTTATTGACCTAAAGGCTGACAGTTCAAACCCACCCAGCAGTGCTGATGGTCTGTTTCTATAAAGTTCACTGGCACGAAAACCCCGTGGAGCTCTACTCTGTAACAAACGGGTGGCCCAGCGGCTGAATGCGCTCAAGGGCGATGGCTTTTGAACCAGGATGGTTTTGAGGTTCCAAGAATAGTTTGACAAAGCTTGTGAGTTGTCACACAACGTTCTTCCATTATTTTCCGTCTTTACTGTTACTTGAAACGTGGAGCATGTGTCCTCGATTAAATATGCTACCTGTCTCTAGACAATGCCTTGTTCTTTATTGGAATGTTAGTATATTCATTCATCATTAAAAACAGTAAGATCAAAACAAACAAGCAAATAAATAAAACAGTAATCTCAATCATGCAGTGTTCACATTTGGCCTCAGTGTGTCCACAGGCCAGGGAAACAGCCAGGGAAAGAAACAACGTGCAGACACTGTGATAGATCTTCGAGTGCTAGGGAGCTGGCTCTGTCAGTTCCATTGGCTGAAGTGTTTGTGGGCACAGGAGGACGTGGTAAGATGGGGCTACTAGGGCTTGAGCCAAGTATTCAAAATGGGGTCTATATTGCCCATATTGATTGTTGGGGCACAGGATGGATTGGATTGCAGGTAGTAGGAATAGCCTAAGCAACTTCTCAGCTGCATGGATGAGCAAGGCACCACCAGGGATTGCAAAGAGAAAAGGCTCTGCGTGGACACTTAATTGAAGCAAGCATTTCTACAGGCGTGGATGAAATGACTCCCGTTTCTTATGTATGTGCTCCATACCAACCCAATTGATTCATAGTGACGTCACACAACTCACTTTGCCCCACAGCAGTTCTATAGGTAAACACTATTGTCCAAATTCCTCAGATGTGACATGCATGTAGATTCAAGTCTAAGTTTAAGAATATAAACAAAATAATGTTAATAATAATCATGACCATAACGATAGCAGCAAACACTCACGTGATGCCAGGAGCAGCCTGACCTGGACTTCCCAATGCAAGACACTGTCCACTAAGGCATATGTAACATTTTAAAGTTAAATTTCTTAGAATTCAGTCAAGTACACATTCAGTTCCTCAGTTATACTGGCCACACGCCGACCTCTCATTTGCCACATATGGCTAGTGACCACTGTCTAACCTAGATAAACACACTTCTATTGGATTGTTATGGCCTGAGAACTTTGGATATATTAATATGCCTATCCTTATAATAGTCCTATAAGGAAGAAACTGTTATAATTCAAACTGCACTGATATAAAAATGGAGGCATAAAGAAGGTAAGAAGCTTAGCTGAGAAAGTCCATGTGTTAGTCTGGGTAGACTAGAGACTCAAATTTGTAGACATTCATATGTGTACAGGAAAGAGCTTTATATAAAGAGTGATTGTTTCTTAGGAAAACATCCCAACCCAGTCTAGATGAAGTCCTAAATCTGATATTAGCCCATGTGTCCAATACCAATCTATAAATTCCTTCTCAGACTCACGAAACACATGAGTCCAAATGCAGGATGATCACAGGCCAGTCGGTGGAAAGTCTTGTGGATCCAATGGCAGTGTAAGCATCTCAGTACTGGCAGGGGTCTCCACGTGGTCTCCACGTAGCTCCACATGCCCCCCCTCCAATGAGCTATTTATTTCCTTAGTGTCTCCAAATGAGGTCATCAAGCTGCGACCTGATTGGCAGGTTAAACTTCACCCCTTCACTCTTAAATTCTCAAATTGACAGCAGAACCACAGTCCATGTTTCAAAGCACTCTACTATACATACTACCAATCTAACATATGTGAAGCAAATGAATATTAGTGTAACACATAGCATTGAGTGCTGCTTGTACATAATCAAGCATCAGGTCTTCGGCAGAGAAAGTTACTTCTGTATGATTCTGGCCCTTTTAAAAGCTTGAAACTGGGGCAGGGCACATCCACAAGACTGGTAGTCTCCAATGAGCTGCTTCCCCAGGGACCCTGATGACAGCTCAGGGAGAGAAACATCCTGGATGAAATGTGTCAGTTCAGCCACGCAAATGGCCAATTCAAGAATGTCAAGTGTATGTAGTTTTAAGTCAAATTGAACATCTCCTACCCCCAGAGAAGATATCTGATGTTGTTATTGTTATTGCAAGAGAATCTTTAAGATATGCCATTCATAGCAGGCCGTCCCCCAACAAGCCCTGTGTTTGGAGCGTGGGCGGAACTTTACGGTAGGAATCTGAAAACCCTAGTTTGAGGCCTGCATCTACCTGCAGATTGTTTCAGCTTTGCTAACTTCCTTCGCCTCTATCAAATTCTGCTTCCTCAGCTGTGAAATGGAGATAAATTGTACCTCCTGGGGCATTTTCTAGTGGCTAAATGAAGGGTACGGTGTTTGCGGATAGTTTGCAAGCTATGAAGTATAAAGTTGTAAGTCAGAGATAATTATATGGCACAAATGCCGGACCCTGGGATGTTTTTCTTCTCTAACTTTTAAACTTTAAAACCCCTTAAGCCTTTCAAAGCAGCTGTGGCTTGATAAATTACAGGATAACCAACTCGTAACCATAACATTTCTAAAGTCTCTTTCTCTGTATTTCGTAATATTGTAGGTACTCCATAAATGCCTGAATGGGAAGATAGGAGAAAGGGAGACAGACAGAAAAACACAAACAAACAAACCCCACTGCCATGGAGTTGATTGTGATTTCCAGGAACCTTATGGGACAGAGCAGGACTTCTACAGTTTCCGGGTCCGTGGTCTTTGGGAATGGAGCCCTGGTGGCTCACTGGTTAAGCACTCGGCTTCTGACTGAGCCAGGAGTGGTTGGGACACTGCAGCTGGAACACAGGAGAAGGATGTACAGTCTGTTTCCAGAAAGAGGCCAGCTTTGGAAACCTCACGGGGCAGTCCTACTCTGCCCTACAAGGTCTCTATGAACAAAGCAGTCTTTCTTTTTGGGGGGATCAACTCGTGGGCTTGAACCCCATTTTTAGATAGTAGCCAGATGCTACTGCACCACGGGGGCCCCTAGGAAAGACAGCACATATGGGTAAATACAAAAGCCGTTCACGAAGTTTAAATTTCCCCTTTATTTAGTTCTGCATTTCACCTTTTCACTTGACCTGCGCTGTGTTGGAACTGGGGTGGGAGTCATCAAATTAGAGGTTCTGAAGGGATTCATTGACTCAGTAAACTTGTTATGTTGCTGCTTATTTATTCATTCAACAAGCATGTATTGAGCGGCTATCCTCAGCTGGGTATTGTGCAAGGTTCAAGGAAAACAGTTGAATGTGTTACTTTTTTTTCGAACTCTTTTTTTGATGCCTATTTCTTCAGCTGCTGGTTTGCCCCTTCAACTTTCCGAGGAATGCAGCATAAACCGACACGTGGACAGCAGTGGGAAGGGCGCCAGCGGCGCTGAGGGACTTGCTTGTCCAAAGCTCCTCTTGTGAATTACTTCCTGTTGCACATGTGCGGCCCACGATTCCTCCGTGGCATGAGGAACGCGTCTGTGCACAAGGGGAGGAACTCCTCCTGTCTTTTGTTGCTTTCTCGGCTGGCCTTTGGGCCTTCTTTCTCAGAAATGGCCCTCCAGGATCTACGTGGCCCCCTGGAAAAAATGCCCTATGTCACACACCCCTGTCCCCCATTCATGTGGGTTCATGGCCGCTTTCAGCTATGTACTGCTTTTGAATCAGGATGTACCCGAGGCCAAGGATCAGCAGAATATAGAGCCCCTCTTTGGAGGGGCAGTTGGGCAAGGCATCTTGCAGGCACCATCTGAGTCGGACATGTGGTTACCCCAGGCTCTTGAGGACGTGTGGATCCAGGGGCTGAGGAACGTGGGGATCCAGGGGCTGAGGACGTGGGGATCCAGGGCTGAGGAATGTGGGGATCCAGGGACTGAGGAACGTGGGGATCCAGGGGCTGAGGACATGTGGATCCAGGGGCTGAGGAGGGACGCTTTTTGCCCTCTCCCCTTCAGGTAAGGAGGCAATTTACACGGTATTTTAGAAACACTGTAGAGTCGTGGATGGTGCAAACAATCACCCAGAAGGTTGCTGGTTAGATTCCACCCAGAGATACCTCCAAGAAAAGCCTAGCATTCTACCCCTGAAAGATCACAGCCATTGACCATCACACAGAGCACAGTTTAAGTTCAGATACACCCAGGGGGTGCCATGGGCCAAAAATGCCTTGAGGACAATTGGTGCGCCCTGCACACTGAAAACTCGCCTACTTTCCCTCTTTTGCATCCCCTCCACCTCCTCCTGCTCTTTGTTCTCCTTCTAGCCTCCTCCATTTCTTCTTCCTGCTCCTCTTCCTCCTTCTCCTCTTTCACCTCCGCCTCCTTCTTTCCTCCCCCTCTTCCATCTGCTCCTCTTACTTCTCCTTCTCCTTCCTCTTCCCGCGCCTCCTCTTCCTCCTTCTTTCAAACAAAGAGGAAGAAAACATCGACTAGGAAATGGAAGACCCTAGTTTGAGTCCTACTGCAAATCCATTCTCTAGGGAACAAGATCAAACCTTCTGCTAGTGTGTGGCTGACGAGGTTAAATTTTTTCAAGTCTGCCACAGACTAGCTAAAGGTTTGCATTTGTTCCTTCGTGGGGTCACGCGTAAGTCGAAACTGACTCAGTAGTACTGAACAACACCAAATCCGGTGTCATGGATGTTAGGATTGTTCCTTGTGGTTATTAGGTGCCCACGCATGGCGACCGGTGAATGGCAGGAGGAAATACTTCCTGGTCCTGCGCCATCCTCACGAGTGTTCCTGTGCCTGAGCCCTTAGCGGACTGATAGCTCCAAGCCTATTGCCTGAAAATAAGACAAGGATGACCTCACACAGAGAGAGAAGATACAAGACATGGGCTTTGAAGTTAGAACAAGGGGTCAGCCCCAATACTGCTTTCTGTATCTGTACGGCAGTGGGCAGATTACTTCAATGCCCAAACCTGTGCTGCCTCATCTATTAAAAGGAAAGAAGAACATTATCTTTATGGACGCCATAAAGATGAAATTCACTAGTATTTAAAACTCAGCCTCGATTAGATGTCAGCTATGTTTGCTAGGAAGGAAGAAAGAACCAAGTGTCTCTTGTGAGATTGTTGCGGTGTTGCTGGCGGTGGTGGGAACAAAGCTTCCATTAGCCACAACTGCTTTGAACCGTTTCCTCAATACCTGCTGCTACCCCATGGCGGAGCTCTCTTCGTTTCTTAATAAGCTCTGTCTGCAGAGTCCATGCTTTTTGCACTAAAAAATTGGATCTCGCAGATTCCAAGCCTGGATAGAATGACAGCGAGTCTGCTAACCAGAAGGAGAACAAATCAGTGCTTACTAGTGTTTGCCCCTTTGAGCCCCCTTGTAGGGTGGATTGGCACTGTGAGGTTAGCCTAGTTTATACTTGATCTATATGGGTCATGATCAGAAATTCTTCAACTTTCTGACAATGCCGTAGACCAAAGGAGCCACACCCCTCTCTGTCAGGGAGCTCACGATCTATTTATTGAAGAGCCCAAGCTTTTTGAACATACAGTCAAATAAAAACAAAACAAAACTTCTAGCAGTCACCTGGCTTTTGGGTTTGTATCTTGGAAGAAAACTTGGTAATCACAGTGACTAAGAGCCGGTACTTTGGAATCCAATTGCCTGATTGAATCCTGTTTCTGAATCTATGTGGCCCTGGTCAAATTACTTTTCTGCTTTTTTTTGTTTGTATGCTCTATCTATCTATCTGTGTATCATCATCATCATCAACTATCTATCTAAATTTGCTCCTTGTTTCAAAGCTGCAGTCTAGCTGTCTGTAAACTGGGAACCGTAGCCCTAGTCACACAGGGTGTTGAGAGGATATGATAGGACATGTATGGAGAGAACATGTCATAACCGTCTTCTTCATGTTAGCGATTGTGGCCATTCAGATCCTCCCGAGGCACATCAGAGGGATGGCCTGTCGACCGCTTCCACTCCCTTGTTACCCCTCTGAAGCGCGATGCTCGGACAGACGTGCAGCCACTGAGTCAACAGTGGTTCAGTGGGAGCTGTGTCATTATTAGTTACTGGTGTTAGTACATTGTGAAAGCTAACGACCAAGAATGGCAAACTGCACTCGCTTTTATCAACCAAAGAGAACTGATAAGTCACCTGAGGTCTGGACTTGCTGCTTTAAAAGAACGCTTTAGAAAACTAACTGAAATTCCAGATCAAATCTGTGACACCCTGGGAAGTGTGTCAGTGAGGAGGGCAGGCACCCACGCTTCTGCTTCTGGCTCTGTCCTAAGCTAGCCATGGGATGCTGAGCAGTTCACTTCCTCTCTCTTGACCCAAGCGCTCTCATTTACACTATGAAAAGATTAAAATTAGCTCACAACTAGCATTTCTTCCGGTCCCCAAAGCCTTTGTACCCTGATGGAGAACTGTTTCACTCAGAATCCAGCCAAAGAAGCACAAACCAAGAGGGAATTTGATACATAAAAATGGTGAGTAAGATGATGGAAGAGCGGCAAAGGCCACGGGGAGCAGTGAAGGAAGCCAGTGATCAGCAAAACAGAAGCCGCCACCATCACGAGGCAGGCCAGGCAGGGGAAGGAAGTGGCACTCCAGAGTCCAGGAGCAGCGGACACCAGGTGACATGGGGGCCATCGATGCCTGACCACAAAGCGGGAGTGACAGAGAAGACAGAGTCACTGCTTGGGACATGACACCTTTCCTCAGCCCTCGGCTCTCCTGGCAGGGTCCCCTCTGGCTCACGGGGACCCCTGGAACCACAGACTAAGAACAGCACATACACAGCCAAGCTGTCGATCAGAAAACAGACAGGCCAAGACTCCTACAGGCTGTAGTCCCAGACCTCATTGGCTTGGTTGCTGGACTTGAACTACTGTGACAACCAACCACAAAACACAATCGGAAAGAATCGTACACTGCCCCCTGCTACTGGACCTTTGTCATAGCAAAGCTCCTAAATTGAACTGAGGAGAATTTGTCCCAAATTAGCATTTGGAAAGCTAATGGGAACAACTTGGAAAGCTGGTAGGGTGTTCCTCAGAATGAGGGACGGGGCGTCTGTGGCTCCCCAGGTCCCTTTTGATGAAGAGCCCTGCTTGCTGACCCGGCATTGCCCTCAATATCTGGGCGCTGGTGTCTGAAAAAATAACCTGCTTTGCCTCCTTCACCTGCTTAATGCCTGCTTGACTCTGAGTAGACCACCTCCTCAGGAAGGGTTCCCTGAGCTCCTACAGGGGGTGAGCTGCCCCTTGTCCCGCGGGGCTCTTCTGGTCTTACACGGAGAGATAGAGTAGGGAGGAACCCACGCGGCTCATAGCACAAGATACCGGTGTTGCAGTACTCTGGGTTCAAGACTTAGTTTTCCTGCTGTGACCTTGAGCAAGTCATTCAACCTTGAAGCTGTTCATCAGAGTTCATCTAAAATGAGACGATGCGAGTCAATATTTAGCATAGTGCCCGGGGTTTACTGAGCACAAAACGATGGGTAGTTACTGCTTTGATGGCTTCGGCTACAATGACTATGATTATTACAAGGTTGGGTGCTATACAGGGAGGAGGATAAAGCACACACAGAACCGGTTTCCTAGTCTTCTCATGACCCACAAGTGTGTTATTTTGGTTGCTTTTTGAGCCTGGCCCACACATGGGACTCTTTCTCAAGGTTGTTAGGCTATTAAAACAAAACAAACAAACAAACAAACAGAACGTCTTTTATATTTGTTTCTCATTTCCTCCCTTTATTTAGTAGTCTCTTCAAAGAGGATTTTGTTTTGTTTGGCTTTCCCGTAGGAATGATTGGAGCAGATGTGAGGGGGCACGGCCTGGTCTGTGAGGGGCAGCCCATGACATCACGGCTGGCTGTCATCTGTGGAACATCCTCTTGTCACATGGGGGTGAGTCTGCTGGGCACAAAGGCAAAGCCACCACTCAGGGTGGGCGGGGCCGCCTGGGATGAGGGGCTGAGCTGCTGGGCCCCTCCGCCCTCAGCCTTAGCTTTCTTTCTCCTTCCTGCCTGCTTCGGCTTTCTCCAGCTAACAGCCCAGCCCTCCCCCCAGCAACCTCACTTAGATTTTCCACATCTTTTCTTGATGCCAAAGTTTAAAAAGGCATGGAAACGTTTGTGTCTCTGCCTCTGACATCACCCTGGCTAGATATCGCAGCCATTAGGGGCCAGATCAGATCCAAAGATGGCAAAGCCCCAACTGATCGGTCTTCTCTGCAAAGGGGTGTCTGCTTCCCCTGGCCTCGGAGCTCTCTCTCAATCAATATAAATCCATCTCCCTGGAGCGTCTTGATGGTCTATAGAATTAGGCTGCATATCATGACTTCAAAAGAACACTGATAAGCAATTTTCACTTTGTTAATTTTGCTCCATGAATTAGTAGGGAAGGCTTTCTCCAAGATTGCAGTTAAAATTTAGTGCCTGCCCTAAAATTTATATCTCCTTTAAATGCATGAGTCTGAAAGCATTCCATTTCGATAAGTACCCATTTCTACCATATTTTTATTTAAAAGTCATTACTCTGTTCAACTTAGATGGACGACTCCTTGGATTTTTCCCAGACAAGTAAAATAGAGAGAGGAGAGTGGGGGGAGAAAGAGGAAATTAATTGGGGTGTGTGTAGGGGGCGGGGGGTAGGAGCAGAAGAACAGGGATTGCAGTGGGACCTAGGCCAGGACGAACCCACTCCAACCTGGAGACAGTCACGTGCAATGCAGGACTGTGCTTAGTGGCCTTAGGACCCCTGAGCCTCCCCCCCACTTAACTATTTGGTTTTCGTGATTTCATTTACATATTTACTGAGTGAGCCCCTGCTCTTGAGCCAGATGTTGTGCCAAACTCTGGGGTCTTAGGATTCTGACAGATACTGTGGTCCATCATGACGGTCCCTGGGATTCGGACTGAGGCTGAGATGGTGGTTGTTGTTGCCATCACGTTAGCTCCATCTCATGGGGAGGTTGTATGCAGCAGAAGGAAGTGGCTGCTGTTTCTTCATGCCCCGTCTTTGTCATTGCCCCTTCACTTGCGCCCTCCCTTCTTCGCTCATTGCCATCCATTGATGCCAACTCATAGTGACTATGTAGGACAAGGTAGAACTGCCCCTGTGGGTTTCTGAGATGGTAAATCTTTACTGGAGCAGAAAGCCTCATCTTTCTACTGGCGGTTTCAATCAGTTGACCTTGGGGTTATCAGTCCAATACCCTGAGTGATCTTTAGTATGTTTGGATCCCCCAGTGTGGCTACTGGAGCAGCTCATCTTTCTGAGCGTTTCCCTCCTTTTCATGGTAGAACTCATGATTCAGAGCGCCTGTTATATGGCTGGAATTCTGTGAGATATTCTCACACACAATGCCCCACTTAATAGAGATGGTGGAGCCAGCCCAGTTGATATGCCATTCCCAGGTCCATGGGCTAGATCCTTGGGTTCCATGGGCTTCCGGGTCCCCAGGTTCCTCACTCTCGAACTCATAGCATCTGGAGTCACGAAGGTGCCCAGTGAAACCTATGAAAGCCGAAAAATGGGTAGAGCAGAAATCTATCAGAGAAGAAAAACGCAATTATTTCCCACTAAAGCAGGTGACACAAAGTGGTTAAGACTGAAAACCTGCAAGACCCAGAAAGGCGAGGCAGTCATGAGCTCCAACAATCACAGGTTTCACTGTAACACATAAAGTGCTTCCAAATGTTGCTGACATGCAGGGAACACTCCACCAGGGTGATCTATTTATAGCTAGTAGTAGCCTGTTGAATAACAGAAAGGTTATAGAAATCAATTCTCCTGGGGGAGGGTGGGACAAGATTTCTCCCTCGAGTGATATGTGTGCTTGCATTTAAGGAAATTGTTCAACAAACAAAATAGTTGCCTTCTAATCATTTCTTTTGCCTTCTGGGCAAAGTCTTACCCAGAACGACTCTAAGTTTAGTAAGCCAGCGCAATTCTCTCCCCAGAGCTAACAGATGTGAGGTGTAGCCATCTTTGACTGGAGAGGTCCACAGAGCCTCAAGCCACCTCCGTCCATTGTCCAAGAAATGTCAACAGCATTTTTACCCTTGACATAGGCTGTGCTTTTGTTAGCGTGTTTTCGGGGCACATGGATTTGAATCTGTTAATTCAGATCCAGTTTTCACAGGGACACATCTAACCTGGTTTCCAGGGGCCTCGGTGAAGCCTGCATGTTAGACTCCACTCAGGTTTCTGAGCAGCAGCGAACCCCGTGAGGGTGAGTGCCCGGTTCCTTCACTGTGTAGGTTTGCCTTGGGTGTGTGAGGAAAAGACTGAATTTCTACTGGTTTGCCCTTGGGTATGTGAGGCAAAGACTGAGTTTCCCTCCAGTATGTATCTCAAGTGAGGAAACGAAGACACAGGAAAGCCTAATACATCCCCTCACTCAAATCTCACTCTGCGATACTGAAGCCCTTCATTGCCTTGCTGGACTGTACATGTTCCATAGAAGGTAGGGGAGTCTGGGCTCTCAAGTCACCCACGTGATTGACTCTGTGACCTCAGACGAGGTGTCTAAACTCTCTGAGCCTCAGCTTCCTCCCCCATCAGATGGAGGTGCTGAAGCCAGCCTCACAGGTTGGTGTGTGTGTGGGCAGCATTCGTTCCGTGCATGTGGAGGGGCCTAATGTATCAAGGGCACTCAAAATGGTGGGTATTCTTGGTAAACATTTCTGGTGACAGAAACAACTCCCGTGAAGACACAGTTTGATGGGCAGCTGCAGTTGGTGGCAATGAATGAGGGCCATGAAATGCCAGTGAATTATGGTCATATTGTGCTCGAAATACAGTCCCCACCCCCTGCCCCTTTGTACTGAGGGGGAAGGGACCTTCTGGGCCAAGGGGATTAGTCATCAGCTTTAATGTTATGCTGTGAGAGGGCGAGACTGTGGTCATGTTGGCATCCAACAGCTCCTTTGATCTCCCTCAGGTGCTGGGAGCCCCGCAGGCCAGCAACAATAACACCTTTGTGAGGTCCCTGAAAGGTGCAGTGTGAGGAAACACTCCCAGGGAAACTCAAGGACCCCCTTTGTTGTGGTTCTGGTGAATTCAACAGCCAACTCTCAGGAAACATGCACCAGACAGAGCACAGGGACTGAGTCAGAAAGCGGTTTCCAACTCCATCTGAAGGAGCCTCTTTCTGCAGGTCAATCCTGATGTTTGCAACTCAGGACAGCAAGAGAGACAAAATCCTCAGGACCATTTCGAGCTCAACCAAGGTTGCTCCTTTCTAGATCACCCAAATTAAATGAATGACTGACCACTCCAAGTAAATATTCAAATGACCACAAAGGTGAAGATTGGCCAGTACTCCAAATTCCTATGACTTTTTGTTACCTTGGAGGAAAAGTCTACGGTTGAACATAAGACTTACGAATCAGGCCTTTGCTATTTCAGGAGATACCAGTGCGGGCTGCACATTTTCCTTCCTTGCGGATGATTTAATTAAAAAGGCAGGAAAAAAAATTACTATTCTTTTTAACTCCATGAAAACAGAGCTGCTTGTTCAGAGTTAATTACTACAAGTCACCAAAACCCAAGATAATGCACATTAGGGGTTAGGCAGAGGTTGAAAAGTCATGGGGTCAGCATGGAGCTAATCCTGGCCCGCTCTTCAGCACCCCTCCTCTGGAGCTGTCAGGACTGGTTGTAACTTGGCAACATCTCTCCCAGTTGGCATGTCACCTGGGAAAGAGCCGTGGAGCAGGGAGGAAGTACTGAAAGGTCACGCTGGAATATAGCAGCAGCATACGAGAGCTAGGGATTACGGCGGCAACTGAAGTTGCTGGAACTGCCCTTTGCTGAAGGACTTCCATGGGTTGGCGGTGGTCCTTCTCTACACCTTAGTGGGCGTGAAGTCTCAAAACCATAGGCATGTACGGTGGCTACACCACTTACCGAACACTCCCGATTTCTGTGACTTTAGGTAAGACACTTGGTCTTTCTTTATATGTTCCATGGGAGAGCAATGGTATTTTTCTATATAATTTTGTCTGCCTTGGGAAGAAGCAAGCCAGAGTGCTCTTTAGAGGTCAGAATAGTGAGCCTTCATCTCCCATACTTTGGACATGTTGCTAGGAGAGACCAGTCTCTGGAAGAGGACGTCATGCTTGGTAAAGGGGAGGGGCAGCCAAAGAGGAAGCCCTTCAACAAGGTGAATTGACACTGTAGCTGCAACAATGGCTCAAGCATAGAATCAATTGTGAGGATGGTGCAGGACTGGGGAGTCTTTCTATGTGCACAGGGTTGCAATGGGTCAGACCTGACTCCATGGGAACTAACAACAACATGCGATTTTGAGGATTAAATGAATTATTTTATGTATACATCTGAGAAATTTGTCTCTCACAAAATACTGGTTATGTTGTTATTAAAATCCATTTGTCGTAATAGGTTAGAATTTTGGATACTAAAATGAACTCAGTTTTAACTTCAAATAGATACAGATGAATACAGAAATACTTATGTGTACACATTATTTCCTAGTTCTGCCACCTGAGATTTCCTAGAAACACATATACTCCAGTCGTTACACCCTCCAACACACCTACTCCCCAGATCTTGGTTTCCAATACCATCTTCCAATAAAAGGAAGCAAGGTTCCTTGATACAATGATTGATTATAAGACTGAAGCAGGAAACATGCAAGATGAGTCAGAAACCTCCCGTAGTATCAGAAAGTAAGGAGATGCTAAAAAAAAAAAAAATGAGCAAACAGAACAAACAACTCCCCCTCGCAAAGAGGGTGATATTTTAAAGAGATCCAGGAGCGAACGGAGGGCCTTCCCAGTGGTCAAAGCTGGAACAATATGAATTATAAAATACATAGAATTAGATTGAAACCCAGGTGAATATTTATGACTATACACTGATACTAATAAATTATTGACTTAATAAATAGTTGAATGAGAAAATTTTCTCATGCAGAAGAATTCCAAATAATTGATGAAGTTAGTCCATCTAGAGGGTGAAGTACAACTTTCTGCATCCTAAGTGTGGGCGTAGTGTCTCCTTTCCAAGGATATAGTAAGGGGAAAGAAAGTGAAAGGATAATTTTGTGAAGACATCTGACAGTCACTACCTAATTTAGGTGACCAATAGTGGTAAGTCAGCTGGATAATATAATATGTACCCTTGGTATGAGGTCACGAGAATAACTTTTTACCTCTACTGTCTCCCTCCCCCAATCGCACAAGTGATCAAATTCCAAATGAGTGACATATAACACATAATGATTATTCATCAAAACTGCCCACGTCATCAAAAATGAAGGATGTCTAAGAAACTTTTTTGGCCAAGAGGAGTCTAAGGAAACATGACAACTAACTTTAATGTGGTATCCTGGGTGGAATCCTAGGACATTAGGTCCTAAGGAAAGAGGTATAAAATGTGGGCTTTGGTTGATAATAATATACTAATATTGGCTCATTCATCGGTTCATTGATCATGAAAATGTATCATACTGATGTAAGCTATTAGGGGAAATTAGATGTGGGGTAGACGAACGATGTGTACTGTTTACTCCCATTTAGCCATCAGTGTGTTGTCCTGTGGTGGCTTGCAGGTCGCTGTGATGATTAGCTCCCTCCTCAGAGTCATCGTGCTGAATGATGAGGATGGAGTAAAGCTCTAGGGACTTTCATTTGCTGATGTGGCATGACACAAAAGGAGGAGAAAAGTGGCAAACACCCATTAGTAATCAGAACATGGAACCTATTAGATATAAATCTAGGAAAATTGAAAGTCATCACAAATGAAATCGAATGCATAAAGATCAATATCCTAGGCAGTAGTGAGCTGAAATGGACGGGTATAGGCCATTTTGAATGATCCTAACAGATCAGAAATGACAAATTGAAGAGGAATGATGGCACATTCATCATTTAGAACTCCTGAATCCTGAACTACAATACTGACTCGGCTGTGGTAATAGCTTTAGGCCTACAAGGAACACCAGTTAATATGATGATTATTTAAATGCATGTGCCACCCATTCATGTCAGATATCGAGGAGTTAAGGATTTTCACCAACTTCAGCAGTCTGAAATTGATACGCATGCAATTAACATACATTCTTAATTACAGGTGGTTGGCATGTTGCAGTTAAAAGCGAGGCGGGCTGGGAGTTAGCAGGCATGACTGTGGTGATATCAGCAACATCAGAGGCCACGGGATGGACTTTCACAAGACCAATGACGTGTGCATTTCAAATGCCTTTTCATAAAAGCGTAAACGGGAACTATGAACCTCACCAAACAGAACATACAGGAATCAAAGGAATACGTTTGTGCAAATAGACAACGGACAAGCTCAACATCATCAGCCAGCAAATGGTCAGGAGATGACTGTGGAGCAGACCACCAGTTACTCATTTAGAAGTCCAAGTTCCAGCAGAAGAGAAATAAGACAAGTTCATGAGAGCTAAAGCAAAACTTTGAGTGTATCCCACCTGAATTTAGAGACCACCCCCAGATGATCTGGTGCATTGAACACAAATGACCTATGGCTAGATTTGTTGTGGGATGACATCAAGAACATCATACCTGAAGAAATAAAATGCTTTAAAAGGGGGTAAAAAATGAGACTAAATGGATATCAGAAGAGATTTTGAAATTGTCTTTTAAGTTTAAAGTAGCTAAAGCAAATTGGAGAAATAATGAAGTAAAGGAATTGAACAGATGATATTGGAAAGTGGCTTAAGAAGAAAAATTAAATATTATTATGAAATGTACAAATATCTGGAGTTAGAAAACCCAAAGTGACGAATTGGCTTTGTATTTATTTTGTTGGAAGATTCACTAGCTGCCCTCAAGTCAGTGCTGACTAATAGCGACCCCCCTGTGTGTTTCCCAGACTATCACTCTTGACGAGAATAGAAAGCCCATCGTTCTCCCTCGGAGCTTTGATGGTTTCAAACTGCTGACCATGTGGATCACAGCCCAACATAAAATCACTTTACCACCAGGGCTCCTAAAAGTTGAAAGAAGTGAAGGAAAAAATTCAAGCTACAAGTTGCAATATTGAAAGATTCTATGGGCAAGATATTAAATAATGCTTTGAATATTAAGGGAGGTTGAAAAGAGTGCACAGTCATTATATCAGAAAAAGATTGGTTGACAGTTCACCATTTGAGTAAGTTCATATAATCAAACCAAACATGTTGAAGGAAAAGAGTCCAAGCCGCACTGAAGGCATTTGGAAAAAGCAGGACTCCGGAATTAGCAGACCACTAATTGAAATGTTTCATCAAAAGCTCTTACATGTGTACACCAGAGAATCTGGACATCTGGTTATATGACAGGAATAAGTCCATATTTGTGTCCATTCCAAAGAAAGGTGGTCCAACAAAATGTACACATTATCAAATAATGCCACAAATATCACATGCGAGTGAAGCTTTGCTGAAGATTATTAAAAGACAATTACAGCAGTACATTCTTAAACTGCCAGAAATTCAAGCCAGATTCCGTGGAGGAGGTGGAACATTATTGCTGACGTCAGATCAACCTTGACTGACTCAGAGTACCAGAAGTGTTCCTTGTTGTTGTCTTAGGTGTGTTCTCGTCAGTTTTGGCTCATAACAGTGTGAAAATAATGAAACATTTCCCAGCCCTGCACCATCCTCACAACTGGGCTTCTGTTTGAATCCAAATGACGCAGCCACCGTCTCAATACCTCTTGTTGAGAGACTGCCTTCATTGGCTTCCCTCCCACTTTACTAAGCACAAGGTCCTTCTCCAGAGCCAGTCTCTCCTGATAATACATCCGAAGTACATGAGGCAAATTCTCACCATCCTCACTTCTTAGTTCTAAGAACAGTTCTAGGTGTACTTCTCCCAAGACATATTTGTTTATTCTTTTAGAAACGCATGGTCCTTCCAATAATATCTGCAAATATTGTAATTCAAAGGCATCGGCTCTTCTTCAATCATCCTTCTTAAGCATCCAACAGTTAACTGCACAGGATGTGGGTTCGGCTCATTCTAGCCCTTAAATTTACATTCGTGCTCATCAATGCTTTAAAGAGGTCCTGTACAGTGTATTTCCCCAGAATAATGTATTCTTTGATTTCTTGGCTGCTGCATCCTGAGCATTGATTGTGATCCACACTAATGGCTGCAACCCTGGATCTTTACTTGCTCAAATTCCTTCTCATTTTCAGCAAGCAAGATTCTGTCATCAGCTTAGCATTTGCCATCAAGTTGGTTCCAACTCATAGCAGCCCTGATGCACAACAAAACAAAACACTGCCAGGGTGTGTACCAGCCTCACCATTGTCCTTATGCCTGAGCCCATTGTTGTAGCCACTGTGTTCATCCATCTGGTTGAAGGGCTTCCTCTGATTGGCTTCCCCTCTTCTTTACCAAGCATGATGTCCTTCTCCAAGGACTGGCATCTCCTAACAACCTGTCCACAGTATGTGAGTCGCAGTCTGGACATCCTTGCCTGTAGGGGCATTCCAGCCCTACTTCTTCTATGTAGACTTGTTGGTCCTTTCTGCAGTCCAGGGCAATTTTTTTCACCAGCACCACTATGCAAATGCACCATGTAAAAAAACTCTTCATTATTCATTGTCCAAGTTTCACATGCATATGAAGCAAATGGAATTACAATGACTTGGGTCAGGTACACCTTAGTCTTCAGAGTAACATCCTTGCTTTTAACACTTTAAAGAGGTCTGTGCATTTACCTAGTACAATGCATCTTTTGATCTTTTGACTGTTGTTCCATCAGCATTGATTGTGGAGTCAAGCCAGACCAGATGCAATCCTTAACACCTTGAACTCTTTCTGTTTGTTGTGATGTTTGCTATTGGTTCAGTTGTCCAGAGTTTGGTCTTCTTTGCATTCAGTTGTAATTTATGCTGCAGGCTGCAATCCTTGATCTTCATCGAGTTCTTCAAGTCCCCCTCACTTTCAGCAGGCAGGATGGTGTCATCTACTCATTAAAGGTTGTTAATAAGCCTTGATCCATGTACAAGCTCCTCATGAGCACAATGAAATGTTCTGAATTTTCCATTCTTCTCAAGTCCATAGAGTGTTATGAACCATGCAGTAGAATGCTTTGGCGTAGTCAATAAAACACAAGTAAACATCTTTGCTTTCAGCCAAAATCCATCTGATATCAGAAATGATATCCCTTACTCTACATCATTTTCTGAATCTGGTCTGTACTTCTGGCAGTTCTTGTAAATGTACTGCTGAGACCATTGTTGGGTGATCTTCAGCAAAATTTTACTTGCGTGTGACATCAATGAGATGGTTCCATGAGTATTCTTTTTGAGTCACTCTTACTTTGTAATGGCTTCAAATAGTGGTCTCTTCCAGTCAGTCGACCAAGTAGCTGTCTGCCCAATTTCCTGGCATAAATAAGGAAGTGCTTCCAGTGCTTTATCTCTTTGAATTCATCATTTCTTCCATTGGCATTCACTACTTGACAGTTAAGGTCAAGTTTCAGAGTTTCCTCTGACATGTACTTTCATTGTTTGAGTATAACAAGGGGATGCTCTGTGCTTTGGAATTGGCAGCACTGTACATCAGGGCTGTATTTTTCACCATCATTGTTCAATCTGTATTATATTCTGAACAAATAATCCCAAAAGCTGTACTATATAAAAAAGTAACATCAGGATTAGAGGAAGATTTCATTAAACTACAATATGCAGATGATACAACCTTGTTTTCTGAAAGCAAAGAGGACTTAATGTACTTGCTGCTGACTATCAAGAAATGTAACCTTCATTATGTATTGCACAGCAACATAAAGGAAATGAAAATCTTCACAACTGTACCAATAAGCAACTTTATAATAAACAGAGACTGAAGTTGTCAATAAATTCAGTTTGTTTGGATCTGGAGTTAACACCCATGGAAGTAGATGTCAAGAAAGCAAGTGACAGACAACTTTGGCCAAAGCTACTGCAAAGGCCTTTTTGAACCTGCTGTAAAGCAAAGACATATATCATTTTGACCACTAATGTAAGCCTTATCCAAGGCATGGGGGTTTGAATTGCCTTATATGAATGGAAAAGCTGCACCTTGAATAATGAAGACTACAGATGAACTAATGACTTTGAATTATGATATTATTAATGAATATTAAATGTACTATCAAATTCTGGAAGAATGAATACATTATCTTAGAAGAAGTACAAACTAGAATGCTCTTTAAGAAGGGAGATTGGCTAGAGTTCATCTCACATACTTTAGACATGTTATCAGGATTAGTCCTTGGAGAAATAAATCCTGTTTGGTAAAATAGAGCATCCATTTAAAAAAAAAGCCCCTCACCGAGATTAATTGACTCGGTGACAGCAACACGGCTCAAACGCAGCCATGCACAGGAATGTGTTGTCTTGTTCATGGGGTTTTGACACGGAGAGCAAGGCAACAGTAACATGTGTCTTCACAGTTCTCTGTACTACTAAAGCTATTATAAAATTAAATGTTTGGTTAAAAACCCCACTGATTATGTCATTTGCTCATTACCAAAACAATTTGTGTTGGTTCATTACAAAAAAACAACCTGTATTTTCTTAGCTAAGTGCTGAGGATGTTAATAAAAATAGTAGGCATACTTTTAGGAACTCATTTACTTTGGGAAAGATAGACAAATAAATCCAAGCCACGATGCCCAAACTCAACTCACTGCCATCAAGTCAATACTGACTCACTATGACCCCATCCCCCCAGTTGGGTTTCTGAGACTAACTGTTTACAGGAATAGAAAATGCTTTGTTTCTCCTGAGGAGCTGCCAGCAGTTTTGAACTGCCCACCATGTGGACCACAGCCCGGAGCTTAGCCACTATACAGAAAAAACAAACAAACAAGCCAGTTTTCCAACTCTAAAGTATTGGTGTCAAGTTGCCTTTCGGTATGTTGTACGCTAATTAGAATGTCTGATGCTGTGTCCAGGAGGTGAGGGACCAGTCGGACGGTAAAATGGTTCAACCGCTTTGGAAAATGACAGCGATTTTTCAAGAAATGAAATTATACCTACTATGTAACTAAACAATCCCACTCCCATAAGAGACAGGCAAGGCTGTGTGGTCTTTTGCTTCTGGAAGCTGACCAGGAGCACAGCAAAGGCAGCTGAAACTAGATGGCCCAGAAGCCCGGTGGCAAAAGCCTGTAGAAAGAGATTCCTTCTCAACTAACAGGAGCTAACCCTTCCACAAAATTCTGCAGCTTGCCTGGGAAAATGAACATTTTTACAACTCCGCATTGTTTCATTCCTCTGTGCCTAGGGTTACCATGAGTCAGAATTGCCTGGACACCACCTCCCAACCTTAACAGACAGCAATAGTAAAGGAACAAAAATAAATAAACAGCATGACCAACACTGGACGTTTACCTTGTGATTTGCACTGGCTGGAACCCCTGGGATTGTAAACACAGCACTCTCACTTTAAGGTCGGAGGCTTCAGTCCATCTGGAGTGCTGCAGAACAAAGGCCTGGTGATTTACTTGCAAAAAATCAGCAATTGAAGACTACCCAGAGTACAGTTCTACTCTGACATGCAAGGGGATGCCGTGGGTTGCAGTCAACTAGAAGGCAACTGATTTTTTTTAAATCATTCTTGTTGTATAGTATCAGCTGATAAACTTGAATATATTGTTTTATCTAACTCTCAGAAGCTTATCTAATTCTTCATATAACCATTAGAATTTTCTTCCCATTATACAGGATCTGATGCTCTGAGAGATGAAGTACTTACCAAAGGTCACGTAATTAATAAGTGTTTTCCTCTTTCATACTGCTTGGTTTCAGAGCTAACAATCTCCCAGCTTTTAGCAGAATTATGAGATGAAGTCTGGGGGCGGGCTGGCCATGCACAGGCACGCATAGTGGGTTTGGGAGTAAAGTGATTAAAAGGTCTACCTTTTTCGAAGCCTGATGAGAACTGCAGAGTCAGGGCTGGGCTGCAGCGAGACTAGTGTTCTCCTTTCCTCTCCTTCGCAGCATTCCCATCGCTGTGTATCAAGAGGCCACCGTCTAGTGATAACAAGAAAAATAAACAGCATCACTTGTCACCATGCCTCCTGGGAGGACAGTAAATCAGTAGCTCAGAGGCTCTCTATGTAATCTCCCTCCTTTCCCTGCTGCTCTGTGGTCAAGTGCTGAAGCCGGCAGTTGGACGACATGCAGCAGACATCCCTGCTCATGAAGATGTTTTTGTATTCATTTGGAAGAGCGTGAAATGAAAACCGTATTGATTTCTCCCCCTCTTCCTATTTGCCACTCATCTGCTGGGCGGGTGTCTCTGATCTGTGGCTGTGGAGGCTCCTGGCAGTAAGGGAGACACACTCGTGAGCTTCCCCAGTGACTCCGTGGGATGAAGGGTGTGATGATGACAGCCATCGCAGAGCCGTCAGCTGAGCCACAGGGCCTATGCCAAGTGCCTCAATGAGCATTCGCTCACTGAGTTCTGGATGCACTTAGTTCACAGGTTTGAGTAGTTTTACCTTGCTGCTGACCTCGAATTTTTCACCCCTTTCTCCTACTTTCTATGTGTGCTCCCAGCGAATCCTTTTCTTATTTTAGTCAAATGGTCATAAGATTTTGCTGCCCCTGAGCCACACAATGCTGGGAATCATTGTATTCTTCCATGTAACCAGTCGTTAGAGCCCCAGAGAAATAGCGTGTAAGAGACCAAAGATTGTAAAAAAACCATGGAGAGATTTTATTATTATTATTTTTACGAGTAAACATTGAAAGATTGAGCTTACAAAGCTGTTCTTAATGAGCAGTCAGTTGTTCCCAACTGCCGATTTTAAAACTAAAGAAAAATAAAAAACAAACAACCCCTAAACTAAAAAGGTTTTTTAGTTTAAACTAAAACTGGGAAAATTGAGTGGGCTTCTTAGGCATACTTTCCCTCATGAGTTATAGGCAATCCATTAAAAAAGAGCAGCAGTCTTAAACCCTAAGGAGGGAACGTGATTGCCATCCTACCTGTCATGTATTTTTAATTCTGTTTTTATTATTATTGAGAGATAATTCACATACCATCAAATTCACTCCCTACTAGTGTGTTAAGGAGCTCTAGAAAGGAGCATATTTATGTCTGAGAAACAGAAAGCCTCAGCGCTCATCTTTTCTGTTAGACTATGGAATGATTCCGGCATGTGGTTTTTATTAGGGAGGCAACAGGAAGATATCACAAAGTAATGTATTTCCATTTGCTTTCACTTTAATTTTCACAAAATAATTTGAACTCTGACAGACCCATTTGGGGTTTCAGAACATTTGGATTTCTTGTACCAAACTCACGACCAGTCAGTCTGTTGGGATCAGAGTGACACTACAGGTCGGAGTGGATGTCACCCGTGGGAGTTGAAGCTGTCAGTCTTGATGGAGCAGAAAGTCCCGTCTTTCCCGTGCAGAGGGGCTGTCAGGCCCAAATTGCTGGCCTTGTGGCGAGCAGTCAGACACATAACCTACTACACCATTAGGGCTCCTTATTTATTTATTGTATAGTCACTCTTATTTCAGACCCCTTTCAAAATAGCAAATTGGAAGTGCCTGATATTCAGCTCCTAATAAATGTGAAACTGATATTTGGGGGAAAGTCCATGTTCATGTAATTTTCACAGTTCAGATATCTCTTTGGATTAAAGGACATCATATGGTGTATACCTTGACCTAAATATTTAGTACAACACAAACTACTGTAAATAAAGCCAACGTGCACTTCTTCAATCCAAGGCCAGCTAAAGTTGCATTAAAATATCCTGGGGTTTTTTTATGGATGAGAAGAGTGAAGGGTATTCTATGACATATATTCTGTATCTCAAAAATTAGGGGAAATAGTGGAAGACTGGTACCGTTTCTGGAATCAGCAGGTCAAATGTCCACAGAAAGAAGTTTAATAGATGAAGCACTCAAATGTGTGTGGGTCAATATAACAAATACCAAATACCTATGTCTAAGGAGATGGAAGAGGGATCTAAAAAATAAATAATCAAAAAGGGAAAAACCCTACTCGGTTTTATACGCGTTATAAAAAAGAAGAAACCTGGCTGAGGATAGCAAGAGCTTGGGGTAAGCAAGGAATAGAAAACTAGTTAGTATTTCCCATCGACCATCAAAAGAATGAGCCAATCTGTCTTGGATAAAGTACCACAAGACTGCTCCTGAGAGGCAAGGATGGTGAGGCTCGCATGTTGTCAGGAAAGCCCACTCCCTGGAGAAGGACCTCACGGTTGCTCAAGTAATGGGCAGTGAACGCGAGGAAGACCTTTGGCAGGATGGATTGGTGCAGTGGCTACAGTGATGGACTCAAACATAAGAACAATTGTGAGGATGGCACAGGGCTAAACAGTGTTTCATTTTATTTTAAATAAGGTCAGAATTGACTCGATGCCCCCTGACAACAGCAACAGTATTTACTGCTTATCATGTGCCAATGTTTCTGTGTGGTTTTGGTAAAAGGAATTTCTAATCCTCAAAACTAATCTATACTTTTTTTTTAGTATCCATGATTGGAAAGAGATTGTTGGTCTATAAGAATGCAAGATATCGTAGCCCTGTTTTACATGTGAACATAAATATATCAGATTAGACAAAAGTAACATGTCATGAGAAGTGGTAACATGAAATGACTAACTGTAGTTCATTTCCTCATAGAAGAGATTATATAATTAGGTTAGAGAGATGGAGTGTTCATGTCAGGGACATAGAGCTAGTAAATGTCAGGAAAACCATGCCTGGCTGGACCCCATTCTTCCATATCCATTGCTTCAAAAAATTAACAGTACTTCCCTTTGCCCTCTCTAGGACTAAGTCCATGTTTGAGCTTTGCTTTTGGAGGGTTGGGATGGGGGGTAGGGTGGGGGGGGGGTGGTTCTGTAACCTGGGAGGAACCACATAATGAGCAGCTATTGTTGTAAAAGGACTTGGGCCTATGAGCCAACTGTAGGATTGTTAAAGAGCATTGGCCTAGTTCAAGTTCTGTCTTCTTAAGGCATCTTAGGGGTTGGCTTACTTTCTCATTTATGAAGATTTCTGTAATCATTAATTTTCTTAGTGCTTTAGAGATTGTAAAGTGCCTGATAGAATCTGATGATCTGGATAGCTAAGTAAAAGTAGATTTTTTTTTTTTTAATGAGACTCAGAGAAACATAATGATTTGCCCAACCCTGGTCCCACAGCTAGTAAGCAATAGGTGAAGTCTCAAATACGTATCTGAGCAAACTCTTGAGCAGTTTCCCTTGCAGCCACAGGTAATTCATCTTCATTCAGTGAAATGGAAGCATATGGCCGTTGATTCATCTCAGGAAGGGCTCAGGGATTATGTGTCACTTATCCCCATTGTGATTGTAAACACATCTTAAACTACAAGATAGTGATTGTCAAATGTGTACTAGACATACCTGGCAAACTCTTTTAAAGCTGAATTGATCCAACTTCAACATGATCTGATTCAGTTAGTTAGGAAAGGGTATATAAACATCTGCAATTCTAATATGTGTCCAGCTGTATCTGCTATAAATTTCTTTGAAAACCAAAGCTCCGAATTCCTGCTTTACACTGCTTTACAGTAGCCTTGTACATAGAAGACACTCTCGGTTTACACTAAATGAGTGTATGGGAAATCAGTGGACTGAAATCAAACTGAGCAGTCAATTCAGTCCTGCTTGATTCCACATATACTTGAAGATCTGATGGCGCCTGGTGGCTTAGTGCTTAGGAGACAGACTGTTCCACAAGGTCGGCAATTTGAAACCATGGGAGGAAGACAGAGCTTTCTACTACCATCCACAGTTACGGTGTGGAAAACTCAGAGGGCAGTTCTACCCTGCCCTGTTGGTCACTAGGAGTCAGCATCGACTCGGTGGCAGTGAGTGTTTGAGTGAGAGATTTGTTAGCAAAAAAAGTTCTGCTTTTTCGAAAGGATTTTCTTTACAAAATCAACCAATGAAGCCTTAACATTGTTACAGTGCAGGGTCAGGCAGAATTTGTTGTGTTGCCCATGGGGTCTCCAGGACCAACAGGAACTGATTCCTGTCAGTTGTCAGGGACAGAGGATGACCCATGGAATGGATATCCTTTCAAAGAGGCTCTCTTGTAAGTGTCACTTCAGACCTGCCAGAAGACTTGACTTCGACCTAGTGCCTGGTAGAATCTGTCAACAATTGGACGCCGTGCATTCTTGTTTTCTTGTGCGAGGCAGGATGAAAGCAGGCAGCGGGAGACTCCATCTGTGGTTGGGTGCAGACAGACCCAGAAACCAAAGCGCAGGCATGCCAGCGCACGGCAGGAAGCCGCAAGACCTCAGCTCTGTCCATGTAAATAGGAAACCAGGGTTTGCTTTTGGAACCCACACTGAAGCTGCAGTGCGGTGTGCGATCCGGTTCTCTCCCCAACCCTTCCGGGAGCCCGGGCGGAGATGAAAGCTCATGCCACCTGGGGACAAAAAAGAATTTTTAAAAGTTTGTTCTGACCAGCACCCAGAGCAAGTTTCTTTTGTTTGTACCGGTAAATAATTTGGGGCACAGGTGCAGTTTAGAATTGAAGGTCTCTTTGGTTTCCTGCTAAGTAACCCTAATCCACACATATCCGTAAAGCATTTCCCATTGACAACGGTCTTTCATGTCCCCATCTGTGGACCTTCGGGTCCAGGTGCAAGTACTAGAACACTGACAGATACTGAATATGTGCTCCAAAAGCAGGCGTTGAATTGACATCTATTATCCTATTTGGTTACTGACCGTGTTAGCAAGTAGGATGCAATTTATCATAACCATTCAGAGATAAGGACAATGTCATAGCGGGTGCTTCTTGCTACTGTCACATGTAAGGTCACACGAATCTGAGCTGGCTCAACAGCAGCTGAAACAACAGTATAGATTTGCACATCAGACAGCACTGTGTTCACACTCAAAGTGCTTGCACTTGCCTCCTCCACAGGGTCTTCTGCTCATTAAGGAATCATTTGAAATTAACAGTGAGCTTACAATCTAGTGGAAGAGATTGACATTTTTCAACATTCATATTATGTATCAAATTATAAAACTTGAGAAGAGCTGTTAGTGGGAAGATAAATGGGTGCAACCGCTTTGGAAAACTCAGAAGCATTGAGGAATACATTTGAACATTCATATGTCTTACTAATCCACAAATTCCATTCTCAGGTAAGTACCTGGAAAAACTAGTGCACATGTGTACCTGGAGACAAGTATGAGGGTATACACAACATTATATTTTGTAACAGCCCCAAGTAGAAATCAACCCAAAGTTTCATCAGTAACACAATAAATAACTTAATTATGATGGCATGCACCATAACGACAAAGAAACTACAACCACACAGAAGAACATAGATAAAGGAAACGATGTTAAACAAAATAACAAGGCCTCAGAGAACATACAGAATTATTTCATTCATAAAAAATTCTCAAAGAGGCAAAATAAATCATACATTTGAGGAATGCATACACAGACACTAAATCTAGAAAGGCAAGCAAGGAGATATTTGCTGTAAGTATCAGGATGGTCATTATATTGTTAGGGGGAGTTAGTGTTGAGACGTCAGAAAGAAAAAGATGACATCAGAAGGGGTATATGGAGAGTTTGGGAGAACTGGCATTTCCTAGTAAAAGATGCAGCATATGTAATATATAAGGGTCCTATGTAAAGCTGAGGAACAGCCATGAGAGCATAACATCCAACATAAGGACCCGATATAGTTTGGGCGGTTGGGAACCCTTCTGTAAGCAGTGATGTTTGAGATGAGAAATTGTAACGAGGTAACTAAGCCAAGAGCAGAGGGGAGTCGAGTGAAGAGAGGGCGTTTTGCATGATGGTGGTTGAGGGAAACTGTCCTACAAAAACGTACAGTAAGATAGAGGGAAAATGGCAAGTCTGGCTTAGTGCAGAAGGGAGCAGGGACGGTGATTAAGACTGTTGCTGATGGATGCTGTTGAGTAGGTGCCAAGTCGTAATGACTCTGTGAGCAAAGCAAAAAAGCCCGGAGCCATCCGCATGAATTTTGTTACATTCGAGCCCTCGTCGCAGCCACTGTGTCAGTCCCTCACCTTGAGGGTCTTCCTCTGTCACTGAGCCTTTACTTTACCAATCGTGTCTTTTTCCAGAGACTGAACTCCCCTGATTGACAAAGCATCGAAGATGACGTCTCAGTACCCTCTTTTCTAAGGAGCGTCTGGCTGTACCTTCTCCACGTGCTTCTGGCCGTATCAGTATTCTCTGCCAACACCGTAACTGAAACGATCAGTTCCTCTCACGCCTCCCGTGTCCATTGTCCAGCACATGAGATGGCTGGACAGACTGTGGCCTGGGTGTAGCACACCCCTTGGTCCTCAAAGTGACATGTTGCTTTTCAACGCTTTATAGAGGTCTTGTACAGCAGATTGGCCCAGTGCAGGACGGTCCTTGATTTTGTGGCCTGCTGCTCCCATGTGTGTTGTTTATGGATACAAGTGAAGGCTGGCCAGAGAAGAAAAAACAAAGAAATGCTAGGCTTATAAACTTTGTTAAGGATTTTGGTCTTTCCTTTGAAAGGATTTTGAAAATACCTGAAAGGTTTTAAGGATAGTGGGTAACAGACTCGGACTAAACCAATTGCAGTCTGAGGAGCATATTGGAGAGGGACAATTGTAGATGCCGAGAGTCCAGGGGAGAAAAGACCTCCAGGCAGTTTGTCTTGTATTCGGTGAGGCAGATGGGAGAGAAGTCGATATAGTTGAAAGATCTTTAGAAAATAAAATCAATAGTACTTCATTCCAATGGCAAAGTTGGGCTTGCAAGCTGTTCTCAATACAAGCTTCCTGCATCTCTGACCCATTTGCTCTGATTCGTCACTGCCCAGTGAGCAGACAGATCGGAATAGAGAGTAGCACAGCGTCTCCTTGGACAGGCACAATTGGCAGATAAACTTTCTTGGTTAAGACTATGGGCTATGATTTTTTTGGTTTGGTTTGGTGATTTGTTTGACTTTTTGACAGATGAAATTCACATAAGATGAAATTACCTGTCGTAAAGCCCATGACCCCATGGCATGTAGTGTATCCACAGTGTCGTGCACCCATCAGCTCTATTCAGTTTGAAGTATTCTATCACAACAAAAGAGACTACCAACCCATTCAGCCAGCGGTTCTCAACCTGTGGGTCGTGACCCCTTTGGGGGGTCGAATGACCCTTTCACAGGGGTCGTCAGATTCACAGCAGTAGCAAAATGACAGTTATAAAGTAGCAATGAAAATAATTTTATGGTTGGGGGTCACCATGACATGAGGAACTGTATTAAAGGGTCACAGCATCAGGAAGGTTGCGAACCCACTGCATTAAGCAGTCAATTTCCATTTCCACAGGATCCCTCCAGCCACTAGAGACTATAATCAGCTTCAAGTCTCAATTAATGTACTATTCCATTGGATATTGGATATAAATGGAATCATACAATAGTTCGTCTTTTGCATCTGGCTTCTTGAACTGAGAATTTCAGGGTTCATCTGTGCTGTAGCATGGATCAGTACTTCATTCCTTTTTCTGGCTGCATGATGCTCCATTGTTTAGACTTTTCAAATTTTGTTTCTTCATTTGTTCCTTGGTAGGCTTTATTGATTCTGTCTAACTTGTAATGATTGTGTATACTGCTCTGTGTAAGACATTGCTACGCGCACGTGGGTGTGCATATTTGTTTGAGGACTTGTTTTCAGTTCTTTGGGTTATGTGCCTAGAGCAGAATTGCTGAGCTGGATGGCAGTTCTGTGCTTCAGTTCTTTAGGAGCTGCCGACTTGTTTTCCACAGCAGCCACGCCACTGATATCAGTACCAGCCATGTACTGGTGTTCCAGTTTCTCTACATCCTCGTCAACAATTGTTCTTGCATGATTTGGCTGTTCTGTTTTTATTGTTGTTGCCATCCCAAGGAGTTTGGAATAATATTTCATCGTGGTTTTGATTTACATCACCTTACATTTGCCTAAGGATTAACAAAAGAGTCCTGGTGACCTAGTAGTTTTACATCAGGCTGCTAACCGCAAGGTCAGTAGTTCAAAACCACCAGACACTCTCGTTGGGAGGAAGATGCAGCTCTCTGCTGTTCTGTCCTGTCCGTTAGTGTCACCGTGAGTCAGAGTCAACTCCATGGCAGCAAGAGGGACGGATTAGTGATGCTGAACATCTTTTAAAATACCTTTGGGCCACTTATATCTCTTGTTCTTAGTAATATTTTGTTGTGTTTAAGGTAAAAGTTTACAAAGTACATTATCCACCTTTTTAACATTTCCTACACAAATTGTCCAGCGGCTTTGGTTACATTTTTCACAATGTGTCATCTTCGTTCCCTTCATTCGCCTCTGATTGTACCACTTCCAACACTACTTAATTTCTATCTCTTATTTGCTGTCTTTTCTCCAGGGTAATTTTTTTTTTTTACCATTTGGCCTCATATGGCTCATGTTTTCAGAGAATTCACCACCCATGGATGATATGCTTGATTTTATAAGCCAAGCTATCATTTTGCTATGCCGCTTTGTGTCTTGTCAGCTATGTTTTTATAAAAAAAAAAACAAAACTTCAAAGTTTTCCCCTTGACTCTGGTTAGATGTCTTTTCCAAAGAGTGGCCATGTGAAGTCCACGTCTGTATATCCTATAATTATGCGGATGTGAACAGCTAAGATATCACTCAGTGAGCCCTATGTAACTCCTACTTGAGAATTTCTTTTAGAATGCAATGCCTAGAAAAGTATATTTTTGTTTTTCTTTTGTTTTGTTTTCTGAATTGGGTGTATTTTTTTCTCTTTTCAGTAATGAGAACTATATTGCTGATTTCATGTTTCTTATTCGGTTAGGCCAGTTGAAATTTGACAATGTGAGGCTTCTGCCAGTGATATTTTCTTTAACCTTGGATTGCAATTTCTGTTATGCTATAAATTCATCATCTTAGGTATATATTGTGGGAAGAATGTAAACATACTTTAACTTACTTTCCTAAGGCTGCTGTAACCAACTACTCTGAATGACAATTTAAGATTTCATACACTTATTTTGTATTTATGGAAGCCAGAAATCTCAAGTCCAGTACACTAGGTCAAAATCAAGGTTACCAGCAGGAATCTACTCCAACCAGAGGTTCAAAGAGTGAATCCATTATTTTCCTCTTAAAGATTCTGGTGGTCCTTAGCATTCCTTGAATTGTGGTCATGTCACTCCAAGCTCGGCTTCCCTGAGACTATCACTTCTTCCTCATCTGTGTGTCATAAGTGTCTCTCTTATAAATATACATATGATTGCATTTAAACTTCAGCCAAGTAATCCAGGTAAATCTGCCCAACTCAAGATCTTAATGTAATCACATCCCGTTTTCTCCTTTGTAAGATAATGTGCACATGTTTCAGAGATTATATTATGGATCTTTTCAGGGGACCATTATTTAACCTACCACATTCTTTGTGAAAAGTGATACACTAAGGACATATTTGTAAGAAACTGAAATGTAAAATCTATTAGTTTATGAGAAATGAAAACTCAGTTAGCTTACTAATTTGTGTGCAGTGAAGTAGCCCAGAACAATCAGAGGAACCAAATCCCTGCACAGAAATTTTGAACAGCTATTTTGAATTGCATCCAGTTCTCTTTTATATTTTCTATTTAGTTATTCTTGGAGTAGATAAATATATTTGATTTTTAAACATTATTCTTAGATCTGATAGCCTTGCTAAACTCTTTGGATTAAGTTTTAAAATGTGCTCATATATTTTACACATTCTCCTTGTGTAGGTTTCATAATAAAAATTGGACTGTTGTGAAGAGAAGGAATGGGGATGTATAAGGTATAAGCTAGGTGAACTAATTTGGTTTGGTCATGTTTGAATTCTACTACTTTTGGTTCCACCGTAGAATTTTTCCCTTCCATGCGGGAAATCAGTTTAATTTCCAGTCAGTGCCCCCGATTCAATGTCACCACCTATCAGTGGACCCTGGCGTGTGGCTGTGATGGTGAGCAGGTTTTAGTGGAGCTTCTAGAATGAGATGGACTAGGTGGAAAGGCCTGGCAATCTACTTCTGAAAATCAGTCCATGAAAGTGCTATGGATCACAGTGGTATAATCTGGGATGGTGTACAACCAAACTCATTGTGCATAGGCCCAACAGGAGTCAAGCTTCCATAGCAGCTCACAGCAAATAAGCTAGGTGTCTGGGCTGAGTGTGAGGATGTGTGTGTGTGTGTGTGTGTGTGTGTGTGTGTTTTACTTCCATGCCTCTCATACTAACTGTTGAGTTTACCGTGCTTCTGTTTCGCCTTCGCTCCGGGCCTATCACAGCCCACTAGTCAGACAGCGTACTTAATAATGAAAGGGTCCATCCTCACACATTCTGCTGCTTGCTGTTAGACTTTGCCCTGAAAGGATTTACATTTATCTGAACTGTAGCCAGGTAGATAAGATTGATTTGATCCAGACAGAGAGACGGAGACAGATAAATACTCTCTTTAATACAATAATTGCTTGTTTTATTTTCTCCTTAAAACTGGCCATTCGTCTCATGCCATTGACATTTATGTATGTTGTCTATGAAATATTAACAGTGATTATTCTTAATTATAACCAAAGTACTTACAAAGGATTATGCTGTTATATGGCTCCACGGTTCTGAATTCTAGCATTAGATTAGAAATGTATTGGTATAATGATCGGCAAGCTTAATATTTATAATAAAAATAAAACCAAGAAAAACTCACTGCCAAGTCCATTCTGATGCATAACGACCCAATAAGACAACCTAGAACTGCCCTTGTCGATTGCCAAGACTGCAACTCTTCAGAGGAGTAGAAATCCTCATTTTCCATCTACAGAGTGGCTGGTGGTTTTGAACTGGTTAATCAGCCCAACAGGTAACCACTGTGCCCCCCTCCCAAAAAAAAAACCACATTAACTGCCATCATGTTGGTGCTGACTATGGCAACTCTTTAGAATAGGGTAGAATTGCCCCTATGAGGTGCCAAGACTGGAATTCTTTACGGGAGTAGAAAGCCCTGCCCCTCTCCGTCTGGGAGATTTTGACTGAAGACTTTGCACTGCGGATCTCAATCTAATGCCTACCCAAAACACAGCGTTAAATGCCTGGGTAAAGATAGATACAGATTTCTGTTACTACATAGTTGAGGGAGGTTGCTGTTGTTGTTAGGTACTGTCACGTTGTTTCTGACTCACAGCGACCCTATGTACAGCCAAACGAAACACTGCCGAGTCCTGAGGCATCCTCACAAGTGCTTTGTGTTTGAGCCCGTTGTCGCAGCCACGGTGTCCATCCATCTTGTTGAGGACCTTCCTCCTTTTTACTGCCCTTTGACGTTACCAAGCATGATTCCTTCTCCAGGGACTGGTCTCTCCTGTCCAAAGCACATGAGGTGAAGTCTTGCCACGTTTGCCTCTAAGGAGCATTCTGGCTGTACTTCTTCCAAGCTAGATTGGTTTGTTTGGCCATGGTACAATGTTCTTTTCCAGCAACACAGTTCAAATGCATCGATTCTTCTTCAGCCTTCCTTATTAAATGGCCAACTTTCACATGCATCTGAGGTGAAGCAAGCAGTTGTTGTTTCGGTGTGCTTCCAAACTGATTACAACTTGTAGTGAGTGACAGCATGTACAATAGACCCTGCACAGCCCTTCCCCACGCTCACAATCATTGCCTGGCTTGAGCCCATTGTTTCAGCGTCTGTGTCAGTCATGCTCATGGAGAGTCTTCTTTTACACTGACGTTATCAGACAAGAGGTCCTTCTCCAGGTGCAGAGATACTTAAATATTGAAGAACTGAGAGGAGAAAGATGGCGGCATCTGTGGTAGCTGTTCCAGAATTGGGGCTTGCACCAGCCTGGGGGCCGCAGGCCCTCACCCCCGATTGGGGAAACCGAGAAGTCTCCACAGGGATCACGATCATGGCTGTACAGTTTGACGGGGGCGGGGTTCTGGGCACCGACTCCAGAACGACCACTGGGTCCTACATCGCCAATCGAGTGACTGACAAGCTTACCCCGATTCATGATCGAATATTCTGCTCCTGTTACCCAGGCTGTAGCTGATGCCGTCACTTAGCAGCTAGGCTTCCACAGCATGGAGCTCAATGAGCCTCCACTGGTACACACGGCAGCCAGCCTCTTTAAGGAGATGTGTTACCGATACCGGGAAGACCTTATGGCAGGAATCATCATCGGGGCTGGGATCCCCAAGGAGGGCAGGTGTACTCAGTGCCCATGGGGGGTATGATGGTGCGGCAGTCCTTTGCCATCGGAGGCTCCGGGAGCTCCTATATCTATGGCTATGTCAATGCCACCTACCAGGAGGGCATGACCAAAGAGGAATGTCTGCAGTTCACTGCCAATGCTCTCGCTCTGGCCATGGAGCAGGACGGCTCCAGTGGAGGGGTCATCCGCCTGGCAGTCATTGCAGAATATGGGGTAGAGTGACAGGTTCTCTTGGGAGACCAGATCCCCAAATTCACCATTGCCACCTTACCACCTCCTTGAAGCCTGCAATTATGGAAGATAAGAGACCCACGCCCCCCCACCCCCAACCACGTGGAATTCAGTAAAGTTTGACAAAAAGAAAAAAAAAAGATTGAAGAACTAACATCATAAACCGCTAGAGTGATATTAAAGAGAAGTAGAAGAAATCAGAAGGGTGCTATTGGAGAAAGTTTCAGATTCGTATGTGTTATGGGGTAGATGGATAAAAGGATTCATCCCTTATTTCCCTAATACAGGTAAGCAAATAGGCTGCACGAATACCAAACACATGGCAAAGGTGTGGGGGGGTCTGACACAAGGGGTATCTTCAGGAGAACTCCATATATTAGCAGGGCAGACAACCTTAAGGCCAAGAGTGAAAGAGAGTGATTGGCAGACCCCTGGAGATAAACATTGCCAGCTTCAATCAGACTGTTCTGGCTGATTGTAGTGACTCTCTGCAAGCTCATTATGAGAGGGCCATCCTTAGACATGTCCTGAGAACATAAGGGTTACTGAGTCGGAACCAATTACATGGCTCCTAAAGGTAAAAAACAAGGGGGGGGGGAGAGCCAAGGACATTCCTGACTCCGCATCCCTCTCCGACTCACCCGTTTCTGTGATCCTCAGAACTCCAACACACCTAAAATGCAAGGTGTCAACAACCAAATTCCTAATTCTTTCCACCCACCTTGAATTAATTCTAAGCCTTCTGCAACCCTTTGTAGAGGAAGCAAAAGCAATTCTATCATTTCCGTTCCCCAGGCCAAAAATGTGACCATTTCCTTTGATTATCTAGTTCTGTCATAACAAAAATACTTTAAAGATCGGGAATTTACTTTTTAACAGGAGTCCAATTTAAGGAGAGGGCCCTTCCCTGTCAGTAGCCCTGGAATTCCTTGGCAGCTGTTGCTGTTTTTGTTTTGTTTTGGGTGTCTAGCTTCCCCCTGGATATGCCTTTGTGTCTTTATAACTCAGAAGTGATTAAGTTTGGAATCCTCCTTGCCCTGGTACAACAACCTCACTAACGTCATGAAGGAAAGCCGCCATTTCCAAATAGGCCCATTAGGTATTAGGACTGCAGTCTTTTGGAAGAACACAACTAAATTTATAGCAACACTATTCACTCTTTCCCTTTTCCACATCCCACTTTGGTTCATAAAAAACTGCCAGCTCTGACAACAAAGTGAACCCAGAATCCATTCCCTATGGACTCGGCTGGCCCAAGAAGCTGTGTGCTCGCTCCCTGTTTCTTGGAGTAGCCTCTTAACTGGTCTCCCTCCACTCACCCGTGTCCCCTGCAGTAGATTCCCATCACAGCGGTCTGAGCAGACATTTGAAAAGTCAGGTTATGGCGTTCCTCCGCTCAGATCTTCTGAGTACTCTGAGTGAACGCCAACAGCTTTCAAGAGGGGAACAAAGTTCTGCAATCGCTGGACTTGCTACCTCTCTGCCGCCGCTTCTTTCCCTTTTCTCCTTCCCGCCACTCGAGCTACATGGATTCCTCCCCCTCCCCCTGCTTTCCATAGAAAACCTCAGGGATCGCCCTCTCCGGTCTTTGGGCTTATTTTAACCTCTGTTCTCCCCACTGCCCAGTAGACGTCTACTTCCTACTCCCTTTCCATCCCTTCTCCAATGTAACCTCATCAATAAGACCACCCAAAGCGCACTGCGTTAAAACACCAATACCTGCGCTCCCCATTGACACGCTTGCTTTGCTTTTCTGCATAGCTTTCTCACTAGGTGTCATAATGTGTGTACGAGAATGTCTGTTTAAAAAAATGTCTTTATTTCTGTCACCCCACTCCACCAGCCCGAGTCCCCTGAAAGGGCACTATGTTTCTTGGTTTTGTTTTATTGTATTTTTTTCTCAATGGTCATGTCCATAGTTCATTGCACAGCATCTTGAAGACAGGTGTTTTTGTTGTCAGTTGCTGCCAGGTTGTCCCCAACTCATGGTTGAAACTCAGCACAAAGGAGAAAATGCTGCTGTGCCCTGTATCGTTTTCTCATCCATTACAGATTCATAGAACCTCTTGGGAGCCCTAGGGTTTTCATTGGTTCTTTGTGCCTAGTTCAGCGGTTCTCAACCTGTGGGTCTCGGCCCCTTTGGAGGTCGAACAACACTTTCAGAGGGGTCGCCTAAGACCATTGGAAAACACATCTTTCCGATGATCTTAGGAACCGAGACACTGCTCCTCTATCCCTCTCCAGGAGGGTCCGCCCACGTGCACATAAGCCCACATACGAGTACCCAGTGGGAAGACTGTTACCCATGCCACACCATGCTTTAAGACAAAATTTCATTTATTTGTCATTAGAAATAAAAATTTCACAATATATAAGTACATACTGTTTTTGTGACTCATCACTATGCTTGCATTATGTTCAATTTGTAACAATGAAAATACGTCCTGCATGTCAGAGGGTCGCGGCATTAGGAAGGTTGACAACCACTGGCCTAGTTGGTCTAGGCTAGAAGCTCTGCCGAAGATTGTTCAGCATCCTATTAGCACACCAACTTCCACCCACAAGGGGTTGGTGTCTGTACATGCGATGCATTGACCAGAACCCAGGTTTCCGAGCGGACAAAATACTTATACCATTGAACTTCCGCTGCCCCCTTGAATTCAGTAAATGCTCACAAATAAATCCTGAAGAAATTGATGGATGCTTTCTATGTTGCTCTGGGCATTCCACATACTGGGTGCTCAAACAAGAAAGCCCTAGTCAGTTAACTGAGCCAGTGAGAATCCTTTGTGGCCTTTGAGACTCTGTTTCCACACCACCTCCTCTGTGACAGTGCCTTAGACACATGGAATTGTTCTTTCCCCAGAACCACAGCTTTCAGTTAGCCCCTTTCATCATGTCTGTGCTTAAGGACTGTATTGAACCACCTCTCAGACCATGTTCTTTCTTGAGTCTTAGGTTTCGGAGCTGACTAACTGTGCAGCCGCAGGGCCTCTGAATGTTGTGGAATTATAAAGTAGCTGGCTTGGAACGCCATACAAAAGTGTAAATCCTCTAACCCTGGAGGCTTCACTTGGCCCCACCACACATATTTCCCCTTCTGTGTTCGCTCTACCTTTTTTCTCATTTTTCTTTTCTCCTTCACCATCATTAAAAAAAATTCCCAAGGACATACTAGAGGTCAGTCATGTTGTGCAAGCTTAACTCATTTACATGTTAAGGAAAAAGTTCCTGTCTTCCATTGGCTGGCTTCTCCTATGTCTGTAGAGAGTTAGCAATCTCTCACTGACTTGGCCTAATTAGCAGCTTGAAAACCCCTGACCTTTTGTAATACAGATATGCGTGGTAGAGGTCAGTAATGAGTTTGATAAACGATTTACCTACTTTATACACGTGTGAGAGGGAATGATGTTGCGTTGCTGAGCATTTGAAGTCGTTTTATATCTTTCCTGAAATGATGTGCTGGATGAAAGACATCAGTCACCTTAGCTCTGTAGCTCCCTAATAAGATAGATCCCCATCATAAAGAGAAATGTAGTATTCTGAAAGAAAACTTAGAAAAGCTACAAATCTTAATACTTGTTGTGTTTCCCCCCCCCCCCCCGTCCCCACCAAGTAAGTCCTCCTTGAGATAGTTTTCAGGAGGGGGAATGTCTCTAGAAGCTCTAGTTTGGAACCTTTTTATTGGACAAAATAGATATGGAGGTCAGATTATTTCACGTCTTTTATATGAATAGTATGTTAAACACCGAGTTTATAAAAAATTGGTCACTAGTTTAAATATCACGTTTCCTTAAGCCTTTGCTAAACTTCCTTCCATGACCCCAGACAAAAGTAGTTACACTTTCTTTTGTGTGACCTTGACACTTTACTTTATGCCCCTTCTTGCCGTCACAAAAAATATACCAAACCTGTGTCTCTTCCACTAGAGCTTGGGTTTCTGAGAATGCAGATAGCTGCTGATGCATCTCTGCGTACCTAAGGCCTGCATGTGACATGTGGACTGAATATGTGGGACTGCGGTCTCTCTGACCTGTAGTCTAACCTTCTCTCATTGGCGCACATACTCAATGACATGTGCTGAGTAACTGCTAGATGCCAGGTATTTTGAAATATTTAGTGTTCTTTAACCCTTATCCTTACCCTGGGGAATATTGTTATCCTGTGTCACAGATGAGAGAGCTCTTAGGTGATTTACACAGCCGTAGAGTAAGTGCTGGGCCTGGCTTTGAACTCAAGTAACGTGAAGTGAAATCTGTGTGCTTTCTTCTCTATTATAGCTTAAGCAATAGTTCACATATATTTTATAATAAAGTTGTATAATGACTAACTCTATTAGAGAACTAACTTTTTTTCTATGGTTGTTAGTGAGCAGTCAAGATGAAAGCAGCAAAGGAAACCCTAACGTTCTACCCATTCCGTACTTTCTTCTCGAAAACCAAACCAGACTCACTGCCATCAAGTCTCTTCTGACTCATAGCGACCCTGTGAGACAGAATAGACATGCTCCTCTTGATTCCCACAGCAGGCATCTTTATGGGAGTAAACGACCTCAGCTTTCCCCCAAATAGCAGCTGGTGGGGTCCAACTGCTGACCTTATCATTAGCAGCTCATCGTTTAGCCCACAAGGTCACCAGCTCCCTTAATACTCGTCTCCAACTCACTAACATCAAGTTGGTCCCCATGAATAGTGACCCTGTAGGAGAGGGTAGAACTGCTCCTGTGAGTTTCTGAGACTCTAACTCGTTATGGGAGTAGAACTAGCCCATTATTCTCCAGTGGCACTGCTGGTGAGTTTGAACTGCGGACCTTGCAGTCATCAGCCCGATGCATAATAACTACAACACCAAGGTTCCTTACTTTCACCTACAGATTTAATTCCAAAGAGAAAAAGGTCTTGGCCAGTGTCTGTAGGGTCCTATGTGAATCGAATCATACTGTCCTTCTTTCTATCACCCCTACAGTAATTACTTACAAATCTTTAGTGAGACCAATGATCCTCTCCTCACTGTGGCTCATGGTGACTTCTCCAGCAATATATTGCACTATTTTCCTCCCACTCTTCCTTTTAGCCACAGCGCAGAGCACGCTGTACTATCCAGTGCCTTTCCTTGTGCCTGGAATATGTTGTCCTCTAACTTTTACAGTAAACCTGGGACCCTGACACTAATCTGTTCTAGAAGGAGTGTCGAGATGTGATACAGTTGAGTTGCGAATCAATTGTTCCCATAAGAAATAACTGAAAGCGGATTAATCCATTTTCGACCACCAAGTTTTTACCCTACCCTTGCCTTTTAATATAAAACATTTCCCAGAAATTTCAAAGTAAATAAGTTTAGAGTTAAACAATATAATTTAAATAAGAATAACAATATTAAAAAATGTGTTAACAACTACAGTATGGCCCATACCTTGAGACTGATGAGGATCTGGATCTGTGGACACGGATGTGGAGAGGAGGTTTGGACAGAGTCACTGTTTGGCAGGGGAAGCCCCTTCCATCAAATCAACTGTAGCTGCTTTTCAGGAGTTTTCCCCTTCTTTGCCTTTTTTCACTAGGACCTGGCTGGCTTTCTCTAGAAATACCTGTCTAATGTGGTCTGCTGTTGACATTTCCTTAACTGTTTTCTAAAAGGGTTTACTAAATTATCATCAATACTATCGATAACACAGTTAACAGTTCCTTATCATAATCATTCTTTTCAAAAAACTCTTTCTTAGGACCCATTTTTTTAAATCTAAAAACAGTATAAAAAGCCACAACAACTAAGAAACTTATAGCAAAACACTAGGGACACAGCCACAAAAGCTTTAAATGATGCTCACTAACAACACCAACTAACGCCGAGTGACTGAAACACAAACTGCATTTGTTTACAAAAGTCACGTGCATGGGTCAGATTCCCATGGTTTGTATGAGCTCCAATGCAAAATTTTCTCGACATTTTGCGTTGAAATTTGATTATGTCGAGTACTGATGTTGTCATTTCTACTGTACCTGCCTAACCAGGCCTCCCGTCCTGAGAGCTTCCCGTCGATGTCAGGTTTCGTATCTCAGCGTGCCCATGGTGCATCTGTCTACCTCAGAATGCATCACTCTTTGTTAGCTATCCAGCTTTATGCTTTTCCTGCTCAGGTGACCTTGAGTTCTTCAAGGGCCAGCATCATGGCCTCTTAATTTCTCCATCACGATAGCCTAGTACAGTCCCTTGCACAAAGTTGACATTCAGCGAATTTTGAGTGAAACAATCAATCACTCACCTAGGGATTCAGGTCTACTTGTAGTCAGCCACACATAAGAAATTGATAGTTTGCAATTCTTATCTCTATATCTTGAAGGTATTTTTGAAGCTCTACTGATCTTGGAGCTCTAAAGCAAATCCCAAATCAAACCTGTTACCATTGAATTCATTATGACTCATGTCAATCCTTTGGGTTACAAAGTCGAATTGGTCTACTGGGTTTTCTTGGCTGCAGACTTTATTGAAGGAAATTCCCAAGCCTTTCCTCCACAATCCTACTTCATGGGTTCAAACCTCCAAGCTGAAAGTTGGTAGCCAAGCATAAGCTGCTTTTGCTTGCCAGGGCCTCTGGAGGAGTCCACTGTTTGGTAATAACTATTTACCGCCATCTCAAGTGCTTGGGCGCTGCTCTGAGCTGTACCCCTTTCTGTAGAAATAAGAGGTTCCCTGAAGGCCTGGAATGGTACACCCAGCTGTGCCTTCGTGCTCGATGCTGCTGATCTCGTAAGAGCTGTTCTCCAGTCCCACTCACTAAGAAACACCCAATGCTATCCAGTCTTGTTTATTTATTATTACATAATTGATGACAAGGAGCACCCTTCTGTGATTGTCTTCTTGTAGGAATTGAAGCTTTGAAGTAAATGTGTAAGACTCCAGTGTACTGTCCTACAAAAGACCAGCAGGTTGTTAGTTTGGGTTGAACTATCAGGTGGAAATGCCTGTATATCTCCTGAAAATTTGGCAGTGGAAGCAAAATGGAATTTTGTATTACTGAATATTGAGATCTCACAACAAACAACATTGTCTGATATCGTGCTGGAAGATGAGCCTGCTAGGTTATGAGGCATTCTAACTACACACTGGTTGTAAGAACGGACCGCAACCACTGATCTGTGCAACTGTGCCCAGGATCATGAAGTTCGCAACACCGGGGAGCATCTGATTATCTTACACTTAGGATCGCCATGTGCTGGAGCCATTGCAACTTCAAGGTCAACAGTATGCAGGTACTAGGCAATAGGGAAGAGAGGCCCGAGTGCCAGACCCGTGGCCTGATTTACGCATCAAGGTTCTCAGAGCAACTAAACTAGGGGAGTGCAGTTACTCTGCCAGTGTCCTCGGAGAAGAGTCAATCCTTGAATGCAAGATGGAATCAAAGGTCCCCAGCCATGTGTTCACTGAATCAGGGCAGGGGCAGGTCTGGAGTGGCTCAGGAGTGCCACCTTCCCCTTTCAATTACCCCAGTCTCCTCATTTATAATTCTTTCTCTTTGGTTTTTCACCTGGCCTGGACAGACGGATTAAAGGCTCACGGTCAAATCAGCAGGGTTGGGAGTGTCAGAGCCTGGAGGACCGGAAGGTAAGCTTGGGGAAGAGCAGACTACGAAGGAGTTAAGCTCTTTTCAGAGAGGCAGATTTGCCTTCTTGTCTCCCTGCCTACGATAGTTGGTATAGCACAGTAGAAGAAATCACACATCCTCATCCACGGACCTGGTCCTCCGAGGCTCCCATGGGCCAGGGAAGTCCCTCCCGCTTCTCTGTGGGCCACTCACACAGGTGATTATCATTCGTTAAGCATCCAGTATCAAAGCGAACTTACACAAACCACTGGTGACGTTCAGCCTCTGTCACACTGAACGCCTGCTTCAGCGGGGCAGTGCTGAGCGGGCGTGCCTCTGGATCTCTGCTGCTCGCCAACCAAAACACACATTGCTGTTATTTCTCCATTTCTTTCAAGAAGTAAAGTCAAAGTCCTTGGCATTTCATGAAAGTCCTTTTGTATCTGCCCTGTCCCTGTTGCTGCCTCCTGTCCCCCTCAACTCATTCCAGAAACTTGTACTCAGTGACTGCCTGACCTGGGACAAGCAATACAACCCCTGTGGGCCTTAGTTACCCCTCTGAAAAAAGGAGGATAAAGATATCTATCTTAGAAACCTGTAATAATTACTAACTAATGAGACAGTGCAAGTAACGCCCACTAATAGAGTATTTCACTCATGGAATGTTAATTCAACATAGCAACCCTGTTGGATATGGTCAAGCTTACTGCTGTTTGGGGTTTCTGAAACTTCAAGTCTTTATAGAAGTAGACAGCCTAATCTTTATGCCAGAATGGCTGGTGGATTCGAACCGCTGACCCTGTGGCCCATCATGTAACCCACTATACCACCAGAGATCCTAGCGCATATACAACAAATTTGTGGGGAAAAATGTATCATATATTCTTGTGTATAAGCCAAGTTTTTCAGCACATTTTATACAGTTTTTATGGTAAAATTAGGTGCCTCAGCCGATATTCGGGTCGGCTTTTACTGGTGTATACAGGGGTGACTAAAAAACCAATGGCTTTTTCTATAAACTTTTTGAAGCCCCCTCCTATCTCAATGAGAAGCGTATCAGAGTATCTTGTAGTTCTTGGACTAGCTGTCGGATAGCCCGACTACATGTAAAGTTAAGACAAAGACAGGGCACCGTTCACGTCTATACCCCAGGGCCTAACTCGCGGTAGTTGTTCACGTAAATGTAGGTGGAAGGCATGTGCTATGTGCTCAGTTCTGGAATACCTCGATCCTCAACAAGGCCCAGACTATTTCTGGCCCCTCCTCTCCTACCCCACATTAGGCATCTACAGTGTGTCAGGAGCCTGGTGGTGGAGTGGTAATCAGAAAGTTCAGAGGTTTGAAACCACCAGCTGCACCATAGGAGAAAGACCGGCTTCCTACCCTTGGGAGCTCACAGGGGTGGTTCTACCCTATCCTATGAGACTGACTATGAGTTGGCACTGACTTTATGGCCATCAGTTTGTGTTTTTCCAAGCTGTGTCATAAACCATACCAGCTTCTTTGCATGGTCTCAGGTAATAGCTTCGTGTTGTGTGCTGTGGTGTGTTGTTTTCGACTCAGAGAGAGGCTCTGTAGGACAGAGTAGAATTGCCCCAAGGGGTCTCCCAGCCTACAATCGTTACTGGGACAGACTGCCACATTGTTCTACCATGGAGCAGTGAGTAGCTTTCAGCCACCAACTTTTCAGTTAGGCCGACAGTTTAGCCACCGAGCCTCTACCCTAGGTGGTAGCTATTATGTAGACAGGTGGCAGCTGAGTGCAGAGGCTCAGTTAACACAAATGTCCCAAGTGTAAACATCAGATGCCATTTCATCCTCAAGCCACTAGGGACAGAGATAGAAAGTCTAGCAATCCTCTTGGTGAGGTGGGAGACATGAAACCCAGATTTCTTCCACCTAAAGCCTCTCCAGCCATTTCTTCCCTTAGCTGGTACTTCTGGTTTTGGGCTCTTGCCAGGATTAACCAGACAGTCTATAATTTGAACTCAGAAAAATATAGATTTAACATTCCCAACCTTTCTGGGATTAAAACCAAAAAAAGAATACAGAAAGTTAAATAATGAGCTATCACTTATTGATTACTTACTGTGTACAGGCACCATACCAGTGTTCTTCCACATTGCCTCTCCCCCTCCTAAATATTCTAGAAGGTGAATATTGCTCTTTCACCTTAGAAGAAACTAAGGTCTGGGAGTCTTAAAGCGCGCTACCTAAAGCTGCCATTCCAACCTTAATCTATCTGAGCCTCTTCATGGCTCTGCCCACAGTCTCAGCAGCATCCCCAACCCCACCCTGCCCCAGGTGTTATTAAGCAGAACTCCCTGCCTGACACACACACACACACACACACACACACACACACAGAGGAAAGTGTGGGGCTATGTCCTACCTAGATTGCGTGCCCAGCACTGCCCTGCAAGAGCAGACCAGGGAAGTGGAAAACCAGCTCTGACTCCAACCGCTGACATCTGCCCAGCAGATGAGAGCCCAGCTTCTCACATTGCCACGCCCTCGTGTGTTTGCCCACACCACATCAGCACACAAAGAGTTCTTCTGCTGGAATGCACACTTCCCAGAAGCCGGGTTGACCTGGGACCAGTTTTATTTTAATCTTGTCTCTGATTGCCGTGGTGATGAGTTGGGAGAGGAAGGCACGTAGTACCCTAAATGGTCTATTGTAGGAAGACAGATCTCTGGAGACCATGTCCAGGCCATTGGGCTTCCAGAGACAGCTTGGTTTGCTCACTGAGAAGACTGATCCTTGCATGGGGCCTTGGGCTACACCCCACACCAAGAGCTGAAAAATCTGAGAAGCCAAGTGCTGCTTTCTCTGTCTCTCTTAATATTGACCTTTGTGGCTCTCATCTAAAGGCGGGAAGCCAGGAAAAAGCATGCCCAGACCTGAGCCCTAATCTCCACTTCTACCATTGGGGACTTATGTGGCAATGATAAGATTGAAATTTTGTGAGTCTCATTTTATTCATCTGCTACAGGAAAGAAATGGAAGAATCATCATAAAGATGATATATGAGAATGCATATAAAACAATTAGTACTTAGTAAATGTTAGGTGAGAGTTAATTTTCTTCCCTCATTTTATTCCTCTGCATTCATTTATAATATCATTAAAAATAAAAACTGCTATAAATGTCATAAGGGATTTTGAAAATTTATAACATAAAACTATATCATATTCAGAACTGTAACCCCAGTACAGTTATATATTTTGTACTAAGGATTGGGCTGTTACTTGCAGGGTCAGTGGTTCAAAGCCACCAACTACTCTGCAGGAGAAAGAAGAGGATGTCTGCTCTTGCAAGAATTCACAGTCCAATTGTCCACACATGAGCGTTGGGTCTCCACTGCACACTGCCCCTCATTCACATTGATAAGATGTTTTGTTCTGGGTGTTTGATACCTGATACCTGATCTTATCAACACCACCTGATCACAAAGGCTGGTGTGCCTCTTCCTTGTGGACTTGATTGCTTTTCAGCTAAATGGCTGCGTGTTTATCCTCAAGCCTTTAAGACCCCAGACACTATTTCTTTTGATAGCCGGGCACCATCAGCTTTCTTCACCAAATTTGCTTATGCACCCATTTTGTCTTCAGTAATTGAGTCATGAAGGTGAGCATCATGGAATGCCAGGTATTTAGAATAAAGTGTTCTTGCATTAAGGGAGTACTTGAATAGAGACCCAATGTCCATCTGCTATATTAGTACTTAACACATAAATACATGTACATAGATCTAAAGCCCATCTATAGATAATTGTACAATTGTACATCCCCTTACAGAAGGGTCACAAGGTAGAGACAAGCCAATCAGGGTACAGTATAGCACTGTTGAAACATATAACTTTCCTCTAGTTCTTTAATGCTTCCTACACCCCAACCCCCACTATTATGACCTCAATTCTACCTTGAAAATCCTGCTAAAAGAGAGCATATACAGATAAGAGCTGGAAACACAGGGAATCCAGGACAGATAAACTTCTCAGGACCAATAATGAGAGTAGCGATATCAGGAGGGTAATGGGAAGATGAGGGGAGAAAGGAGGAACCAATTATAATGATTTACATATAACCCCCTCCAAGGGGGTCGGACAACAGAAGAGTGGGTGAAGGGAGACATCAGTCAGTGTAAGACATGAAAAAGAGCCAATAATTTATAAATTATTAAGGGTTCATGAGGGAGGGCAGGAAAAAAATGAGGAGCTGATACCAAGAGCTCAAAAAGAAAGAAAATGTTTTGAAAATGATCATGGCAACATATGTACAAATGTTCTTGACACAATGGATGGATGGATTGTGATAAGAGCTGTGTGAGCCCCAATAAAATGATTTTTAAAAATTCACAGTCTCTGAAACTCTAAAGATCAACTCTATTTTATCCTATAGAGTTACTGTTGGTGGGAATCAATTCATTAGCAGTAGGCTTATTTATGAAGCCTATATATTGGGTTTATATATAATTTCTCTATGTGTTATATATTTATAGTTAATTGCTCTTCTTCTTCTTTGAAAACTAGATGGGCACCTCTAATGTTCTTATATGCTCCTAAAACCAAACTTACTGCTAAAAAATCAATTCCAAATCATTGTGACCCTACAGAGTAGAGCTGCTTCTGTACAGAGTTTTCAAGACTGCAACTCTATATGGGTTGAAAATGTCACCTTTTTCCTAGAAGTAGTTTAAAACCACTGGCCTTGCTGTTAGCAGCCCAGAGTGTAGCTGTTACACCCCCACCAGAGCTTATCTACTGGAAAACCTGAAGGAAGGGTTACAGAAGGCCTGCTTCCCATCCACAAGATCTGTTCATGACAAAAGCTGCCCCTGTCCGTGGCCTGCAGCTGAATACTGTAACTCTGAAGCCATCTTTCCATTTGTTTTTGGTAGCCTGCAGTGTTTACATATCTTACATAGTACTGTGATCTTTAATGGAACATAAGTGAAGGATAAATTGGCCCTGATCAGCTTTCCCTGCAAGCCTGACTTTTTTGTATGTTTGTTTTGTGGGGTTCTCTTTTGCTCCTTTGGCTCTTTTTAAAAGTACTTATTTACATAGAAAAACAATTTTTAAGTGCGTGTTTTGTGTTTCTTTAACAAGCGGTTCACTTAACATTCTCAAAGAACTACTACTGAATACAGAGAAGGAAAAGATACCACTGGAATGTGCAAATATTTTTCTTTCTCTGAGCCCTAGTGGTCCTGTGGGTTAGGTGTTGGGCTGTTAGCCACAAGGTTGGCAGTTCAAACCCACAGGCTGCTTTGAAGGAGAAATTGAGGCTTTCTGGTCCCATAAAGATTTCTAGTTTCTAAAATCCCAAAGAGCAATTCTATTGCCCTGTAAGGTCCTGCAGGCAGGAAATCAATTCAATGGAGTAGGTCTGAGTGTTTTGGTTTAGATGTAGGACAATCCCAACAGTGTTGCTGAATGTGCCAAGGGAGGCATTCCATTCACTGCTGGCTGCAGACCACATGGCGAAGAAGGTACAGTTTCCCTCCCCTGCATCCTTGCTGCTCTTTTAAATAAATGTATATTGTCCAAATGTGCCTTAGAAGGATGTTGGACTCCTGAGTCCACTTTGGGTTTAAATCCTGGGTCTAAGCCTAGGAAATTGAGGTGACTTCTCTGAAGCTGCTTCTTTTTTGGTAAAAAACGTACTGATGCAGATGCGTCTAGCATCTCAGATAGGGGAATGTACACGGGAATGCTAGGCCCAGGGGGACAGAAGGACCCATGGTATTCTAACTGATTGCAGTAGCTCCCTGCCACCCAGGCTGTGAGGCATTCAGAGGCCTTACCTAGATTTGGCAGGAGGAGGCCTATGACTGGTTATGTCTTCTGTGGCCATAGTCAAATATGAATGTTCTGTCTCACCTTCATGCTCTATTTTTCATGCACTCTACTCTTCCTCTGGGCTCTTTAATCTGTGTGATGGCCACACAGAATCCACAGACAATGTTCACGACTATAAGGTTTATTAAGGAAGTTAGCAAATGACAATGCAGGGGGAAATGCTTAGGATACAGATGTTCAGTTAGGGCATTTCTCTCAGGGCTGCTAATAAATGCCCAAAGGGCATGCCAGTTCATAGTAAGCTTCAACCTGGAGGGATTAAGATAAGCACCCCAGGTCAGTGAATGCAGTCCCCTGAATTAAGTGCCCAGAGGCCGCATACTCCACAAGCCAACATCCTGGCCCAAAGTACTCAGCTTTACTTGCTCCGTGGGCTTGAAAGTCCACCACCTCGTTTCCTACTCTGCCTCCTGGTTCTGCTGTCACTGCTGTTCCTCTGCCGCTCTTAAGATGTCAAGGCTGCCTTCTGAATCAAGGAGGTTCACTGTGCAGTGATCTCATGTCCAGAGGTCAAGTGCCTCTCCTGGATCTAACTACTATTCCTTTTCCTGCTGCCCAGGGGGCTCATTAGACCCCAGCAGGATGGCAATCAAAATGAATCCTGCTCACAATTACCCACAAGTGAATCCTGTCAGAGCTTTCTCCCACCATTGCACCCAGCTCCATACAGAAAAAGACACTGGGAAGGTTTATCAAATGTCAGTGGTGGTGGTTAGAGTGAAGTTTGATGGGAGGTAGACTTTGGCTAGAAGAGCCACAGTAAATAATCCAGTGCCCCAAACACGTGTTAGTGACATCTTGTCCTTGATAACACAGGAGGCCGCAAAGAGAGTTGGGTGTCATAGCTTCTCTTCCCAACTTTCGACTCCTGATGTGTTCCCTTCCTCTCCATTGTTATTGTTAGCATTTCATCCGCTATTTTCCTTGTATGTCCTTTGTTATAGAGAAAATAAATGAATAAACTCCTCACAAGTACCACCACTGATTTGGGTAAACCTTCCCAATTTATGGAGTCTCTGAATAGAGCAAACAGTTAATGTACTCGACTGATAACCCAAAAGTTGATGGTTCGAGTTGACCCAGAGACACCTCAGAAAGGAAGCCTGGAGATCCACTGAAAGGAAGCCTGGAGATCCACTGAATGAGCCTGGAGATCCACTGGCTGAGCCTGGAGATCCACTGGATGAGCCTGGAGATCCACTGGATGAGCCTAGAGATCCACTGAAAGGAAGCCTGGAGATCCACTGAAAGGAAGCCTGGAGATCCACTGAAAGGAAGCCTGGAGATCCACTGAAAGAGCCATTGAAAGCCCTGTGTATCACAATCCCATCTAACACTCATGGGGTGGCCGTGAGTCAGAACTGACTTGGTGGCAATGGTTTGTTTCTGTTTTGTTTGGGGTTCATTTAGTTTCTTAATTGATAATACTTTTGCCATTACTCTATAGAAGAGCTACCCTACTGCCACTGAGATGATACATCCCCTAAATATTGTCCCCCCGAATTTGGATTTTTCTCATGTCTGACACTGATATAGTTTCTTATTTGCTTTGCCCTATCTGTTTAGCCTTTGCATATTCAATTAGGCAATACATGAAAAGAGAGTTCTTAAGATTAGAATTCTCTAGGTCTAGTTTTTGACAGCTATGTCTGGAATACCCCGGAGCTACCCCTAGGAAACCAGGGTGAACGCCTTTGGGGAGCAGTTGTGAAAGGCACTGATCACTGCAGATGTACAACATTTTGACAATTAAGAAAAGAGTAGCCCCCAAAACTTAACTGTCATCAAGTCAATGCTGACTCATATCGAACTTCTGTGGGTTTCTGGGAGTAACTGTTTAAGGGAGTAGAAAACCCAGTCTTTCTCCAGCAGAGCTATTGGTGGTTTCGAACTGCCAACCAGCCGGATCACAGCCCAACATGTATCCACTACACCTTAATAAAAGGATTCTTTTGCCTTTAAACAAGCTGTTGTTAACAATCTAAAACTCTAATTGCACTTATTCCCAGTGGCAATTTTGCAAAGAGAAAGTCGCCTATCGGAATAATATGTTCTTCTCTGACCTGTTTCCTCTCCACAGTGAATATAATCTCCAGACTCCACTTTAGAATTCAACCCTAGATGGTGTCAGATGTCAAGGCGTACTTTTTAAAATTAAACCCTCACATGTACTCCAATCCACAAATAAGAAACCTGCCTTGGCTGACGTGGAGGTGACAATATCAATACAGGCTGCATTTCCCGAAGTCACTGAATGTACCCGGGCACCTTACCAAGGCCTATAATAGACTGTGCCACATTCACTCTTTACAGATCCAGGAAAGAGTCTTGTTTGCTCCATTTTATAGAAGTGGAACTCAAGTCTTAGGGAAGCGAGGGTGTACTCAACATCACTCAGCAAGTTAATATAAAACACTGAGTATAAACAAGAAAATCCAAGACTATGATCAGACCTAAGAAGTGGGTGGTGAGGTGTATCAAAGCAAAGTACCATGGTGAGAGAAAACCCAGGAACTTCTGAGAAGCAGGCCAGGAGGAGAAAGGACCCATGACTAAGCATTTGAAATGCAGGGGATATCAGATTGAAGCATTGTTGTGTTGATTTTGCTGGTAACTGTTGTTACACATCCATGCAGCAAAGCGTACACCAGTTCTATGACCATTCTCACTCTGCTTTTATGAGTTGTCCCTTCAGCATTGTCACGAGTTCCATGGCCCCTAAACTGCCCATCTAACCTTGAAGTTGCTGTTGTCCATTGGATCCCATGTAGATGGTTCTTCAAAACAGCACAGTGTTCAACAAAAACTCCCCCCACCCCCACCCCAACTAATTGAGCTACGCAGTTTCTTTTGTCATTTAAAGAAGACTTCAGGGGGACAATTTTTGGATTTAAAGTTTAAAGATTCTTGCAGGGCAATAGTTTCAGGGTTCATCTCATCTCAATGACTCCAGAACAGGCACTGTTTAAAAGAGAGTCATTAGTGTGTTTCAAGGTAGCGATGTCCATACCTGCTGATGCGCATTGGCTTTGAGACCTTGTCCACTCATCCATTTTATTAGTGCCTGGGTGGTGTAAATCATAAACTCAGTCAACTACTAATCACAAGTCTGGAGGTTCAAGTTCACCATATAGTAGCTTGGGAGAAAGATGTGGTGATCTACTTGCAACAAATCATCCATCAGAAACTCCATGGAGCATATATCTCTATTCTGACATACGTGGGGTCACCGTGAGTTGGAAACAACTCCGTAGCTACTGGTTTGATTTTCTGTTTGTTTTGTTTTTAGTTCTAAAGAAGAGAACTATTGTCCTAATATCCAGCTGGGAAACAAAAGAGAACTTTGGTTGGGCCATATTTGAGAGACTTGAGAGAAATGGAAGATATGGTTCTAGTCCTGCGACTTCAGCTCATTATCAGTAACAGTACCAAGACTTCATTGGTGACTACTGCACCAACAGATACCCCTTTTCACCACACTTCTGCTCCCTCTCTACTCTCCCTCTGCATCCCCTGTGTCCCAACTCCCTTACGAACAAGACCAATCATTGTTTACTAGCAATGATTGTTTGGGTTGTGATTCAGGTGTCAGAGCCGTGGAGTCTTTCAAAGTCACTGGAGTCATGGAGGACCCAACACTTAACGCCAGACTGAGCTCACTGGAGCTTGCCAGGCAGTTGCACACAGGAGGGCAAGTGGAGCTTGTTGTCTGCAAGGGAGAGAAAAGTTAGGAGCACTTTAGAAAGGTTTCAAAGTTTCTTTGCTCTTCGATCTCTCTTACAAACAATTTTGGCCATTGTACGTATAAGTGAATAAGAAACATGCATTAGATTGTGATTCCATATGGGTTTTAGAATGATGAAGAATGAGGAATTTGGGGTTTAAGGAGTCAACATTCTTTGCAAATATCTCAGGACATTGTAAGCAACAGTTGGCCGCCTCTCGCCATACCAAATTTGGGGACTATTTGGTTGAGTGACAAATCTGCTTAGTGCTTTCCCTGTCTGCTCAAACTGCTAAGCCTCAGGAGATATCCGTGGACAAGTTTCATGTGTTCTTGTTTTGCTCAAACTGAAATGGATTGAGTTTCTAGAAAGGGTAAGTCCTTTATTGGAGTACTCTTAGCCTTTGAGAAATCTCCAAATAGAGATGAGGAAAAGTTGGCAAGCCTAAGCTTTATGAACGGTGTACCATTTACAGGTCATCGGACATGTTTTAGGTCACTGCCCTTAAGGTCAGTGTTACCGATAAGAGTACACATTTAATGTACAAAGCATATTATAGAATAAATGCACATATTATATGTCAAATGCCCATTACATTTATACATACAGATATAGATAGATATGAGGGGATACCCCCCCCCCAAAAAAAGAAAAAAGCTTCACTGGGCAGGACTTTTGTATGCACATGTTGTACACATTTTTCCCACTAGGTGAGCATCCAGCCACTGGCTCTGAGTTAGTGTCCCCAGTGGCATCACCTGGGAAGCTTCTCTTTGGTCAAAGTGAATTTTTTCATAAAAGTAGTTTTGCTTGAACCTCGTTTTTTTGTGTTGGCCAATTTAAGAGAACAATGTGTGGCTGTGAATTTCTTTTTCCTGATCTGGAAAATGCCACAGAAACTGTTGTGATATTGAACACAGCTTACAAGGACGATGCTATGGGGAAAGCTCAAGTGTAGAAGTTGAGTGGTTTTCTCATTTCAAGAAAGGTGAAATGTCAGTTGATGACAAACCTCATTCTAGATGTCCCTCAAGTTCCTGATCAAATGAATATGTTGACAAATTCCATGTACGTGTGCTCAAAGACTGACGACAGACCATTGAAAAGATGGGGAGGTTGTCTGGATTATCTAGGAGCTTGGTTCGGTGAATTTTAATGGGAGAGAAATATGAGAAGAGTCTCTATGGAATGTGTGTCTCAGTTTCTGGCTGACCAGGAAAAAGTGTCAAGTGGAAACATGACCTGAACAGAAACAGCTCTGAAGCAACCCATACTCCCCACCCCCCACCCAGGTCATTGTTGGCCATGATACATGGTACTCTTCTTATGACACCAAAGCAAACATCAACCCAAAAAAGTTTGTCAAGTTAAATCAAAGATCAAGACAATGCTCCTTTGTTTTTTGGTATGAGGGGGATAGTGCTTTTGGAGTTCCTTCCACCAGGTCAGACTATTAATCAAGCTTTGTATTTAGAGGTTCTGAAAATATTGCATACCAGGAGGGTGGGGAGCAGGTGTGGGGGGAAGCAGGTTGAGATGGGGGAGGGAAGGGAAACAGATCACAATGATTGAAATCCCCCCTCCAGGGGGATGAACAACAGAAACCTTAGGGGACGGGAGACATCTGTCCATGCAAGGTATGAAAATAATAATAATTTGTAATTTATCACAAAGTCATGAGGGAGGAAAGGAGGGGAAAATGAGGAGCTGGTACCAAGGGCTCAAATAGAAAGTAAATGTTTAGAAAATAATGATGGCAACATGTGCATGATACTATTGATGTATGGATTGTTATATGAGCGGTAAGAGCCCCCAGTGAAATGATCTTTTAATAATAAAAAAAGACCTGATAGGTGGCAGATGGGGGACTGATTTTGTCACCTCAGCAATGCACCTGCTCCTGCAGCCATCTCAGTGCACCAGTTTTGGCAAAAAACAGTATGCTTCTGTTGCCCGACACACCTTACTCCTGACCTCGCTCCTTGTGCGACTTTTTTTTGTTTGCATGATTGAAGCGGGACATGAAAGGACAGTGATTTGAAGATGTAGAAGAGGCGAAGAAAAAGAAAACGAGGGAGGTGCTCTCAGCCATTTAAACAGATGAGTTTGAAAAATGTTTCCAAGAATGGAATCACAGATTTGACAAATGTATTAAGTGTAATGGGGAGTACTTCAAAGGTTGTTTTGTTTAAAAAAATTAAATATATAACTTTGAAAAGAAATTCATTTGAGGGGGAGGGGTGCCTCCTCCTTTAGACACGTGCACATGATAGATGTTACACCAAGGCCCAATATGGGAATTACAGAGGCCTTCTGGGGAAGAAGCCAGAGTTCAAAGAGGATTCCTGGAGGTGAGAATATCAGGCTGAATCTTAAAAGCACATGTAAGAGTTGGTAAGGGGGAGGAGCGAAGAGAGCCTGCTACATAGCTAGATTTTGTGAATGCTTAAAGAGATGAGATTTGGTGAATGCTCAAAATTTCAAGTTGTTCACTAAGTTCAGGACAACTTGAAATTCTGGCTTCTGCCCCATGGCTGGCTTAGGTTCTGGTTTAGCTCACACAGTTGTAGAAGCAGGTAAGTCTAGTCTGGTTTAAATCCATGGGTCAGATGATAAACTGGAAGCTTCTCCTGGCTCACATAACTGAGGGTGCTGACACACCAGGAAGTCGGAAAATGACTCAGGAAGACTGAAGGCTCTTCAGATGCAGAGCTGAAGTAAGCTTGATGTTCTGCTGAAGGCTCTTTAGATAGATGAGCAGGCGATGTGACAGGAAGTTGGTGAACCAGATGTAGAATCCAGATCCAGCTGAAGTGACAAGCTTTCCCACAGAGGCTGCTTAAAAAGGAGCAGGCCACATCACAAGGACTCTTTCTTCCAATTACTTTAAGGCTGTGACCTAAACTGGAGAGCTCCACTCCACCACAGGTGCTAGCTTCTCACAGCGTTAATTCCATCTTGTTAGATTCCATCATGTAGCTGATTACATTGTGTTAGATCAGATCATGGCGTCACTACCAAACTGTTGAGAATCCTGGCCCAGCCAAGATAACCTAACTAACACAGTTTATTTCAGAAGAAAGAGAGAAAGAGAAAGTGATGCAGCGAGAGGAATGGGAAATTACAATATATGCAATTAGAGTAGAGGTAATAGATAAAAGCTACATCAGTAATTACCTCATATGTTACGGAGAAGCTTCTATAAAATATAAGTATGAGGGTCTTTTGAAAAGTTCTTAGAAATGCATATTATGAAAGTTCTGCATAAATTTCAATTTTTTTCACCCAAATAAACTCATACTAACATGTCTGGACAGGATCTAGTTTGAGTCACTAAGACAGGTAAGACATCGATTTTAAAGATGCCCTCAACAGAGCACCAAGAGTTCTGCTAAAAGTAAAGCAAGAACAAGCATCGAATTTATGAAGAAGCTTCAGTGGCAGAATGGGGAAATCACTAATGCTTTACAAAAAGTATATAGGGACAGTGCCTAGAGGAAATCAGCATTCTACAAATGTGTAACTTGTTTTAAGAAAGGACTAGATGGCATTGATAGGACCCCTAGTTGGCATAGTGGGCATCTGTGGAGCTGCCAACCACAAGGTCAGCAATGTAAAACCACCATCTGCTCCACGGAAGAAAGACAAGGCTTTCCACTGCTGTAGAGTTAGTCTCAGAACTCACAGGGGCAGTTCTACCCTATAAGGATGAGTCAGAATTGACTCATTAGCAGTGGATGAGATGATGTTAAAGATGAAGCCCACAGCAGAAGACTGGAAAGAAGGAAACAATCAATCTCGGTCATGTACCTAATTAAAGACCAGAGGAAACAAGGGCCAAGAGCATAGGCATCTCAATTGGTCCAGCTTACATAATTCTGACCAAAAATTTAAGGTTGAGCAAACTTTCCACTTGATGGTTAGAAAACTGTTTCATGCAGAGCAGCTGTGCAGATACAAGCAGAGCCTTTAAGGGAACTTTTAAACAAGTTCCATCAGATCCTGAAATGTTTCTTGGAGAAATTGTACAGGAGATGAAACATGGCTTTTACAGTATAATCTTTTAGACAAAGTACAGTCAAAGGCAATGGCGACTAAGAAGTGAATGTGGTCCAGTCAAAGCAATGTCAAACTAGTCAAGAGCAAAATCCCGGTTTGTGGGATGCTTAAGACATTTTGCTTGCTGACTTTCTGGAGGTCAAAGAAGAATAATATGTGCTTATTATGAATGATTTAACCCCCACCCCGAAAACCATTTTATTGAGAGCTAATGCAGATATCATATCATTCCATAATTCAATCACATCAAACAGTATTGTACAAATGCTACCACCATCGGTTTCAAATCATTGTCTTCCTTCTTGAGCACCTTGATATCAGCTCCCCTTCTCCCCCTCCCCCCTTCCCCCTACTCCCAAGAACCCTTATTCTACTTGTCATCTCTATAGGTTTATCACTCCTGGGTTTCAGATCCTGAAAACAGAAAACCAGAACAAAAATTCAAGAGGGTTACTCCCAATTACAAAGTGCATTTGAGATAAACACCAACATGGAAAACACACACACACACACACACACACATACACACAGAGAAAATATTGAAAACCAGATGAGGCTCAAAGTGCATCTGAGTGGGCAATCAACTGACAAGGTTAACCACTCAAGTCAGGTTTAACATTTTAATGTCCTGTAGTTATCTCTGCAGTGCATTCTATTTGGTAGCTGGTTTCTTCCCAGCCCCCTATTATAGGTAGAGGGAAATCACTGGAGACTTCTTTCCTGTGGAGATCTCACAAATGGATTTGGGGTTTCCACTATCAACCATAGCCTTCTGAAAACCAGAATCTCACAGGTGAGACTCTGATAAACTTCCCTCCATTTGCTTTGGAGTATATGGATTTACAATCCTTTGGTCACCGATGTTGGTGTGCTTCTTCCAGTGGACTTGACATCTATGAGAGGTAGCTAAAGCTTTTGCAGAAAATACCTGGGAAATTTCACTAAGAGTCCTTCTCTACCCGGACAAATGCTCCTGTCCATTCTTTTCATCAAACTAGAGCACTTTTATGTGAACTTAGATAGAAAATCATTCACCATCCGTTTACAATTCTGTTTGGCTCCTTCTGATTTCTTTTTGTTTCCTAATCTTAAAACAAAACTTTAAAGGGAATTCATGTTTCTTCAGTTAACGGTGTGAAAAAAGACTGCATTCAATGGTCAGATTTCCAGGACTGTCTTCTCTAGGGTGGAGTCATCACTTACAAAAGCGCCTGGATCTTGATGGAGCTTATGTTGAGAAAGTTTATGTATTTTTCATTTTTATCTCTTAATTACTTTTTCTGTGAATTTTTAAAAAGTCCTCTCAAAGATAAATCACATCATTAAGTTTGTATTTAAGAACCATAACTGCTGGACGTATGGCAAGTAAAGAATTAGAGTCTCTGAGTGAGAATTGAAGGGATGGCAGGTGGAGGACAATATTTGAGGGTGGGAAACATTTTCTATCTACTGCAATTATCTAAGAAAAAGATTGTGAAGGAGTGGACTGGGGTCATGGCAATGGGAAAAAACAGAAGGTTTGTGTTTGAGAAATGGAATTACTTCTCAAAATAATTTCTCAAAAGAGAACATATCAATTTTGTGTGGAGGACAAAAACATGGCATTATTGTGTTGGAGAGAAATGAACACATCAAGAAGTCAAAAACGGGACCCTGCTGCCTGAGTAAACAAGTTGTTGTTGATCTAGACAGGGCTTCTCAGAATAAGAGTAATCCTGGAAGGAAAGATGTCAGGTTCCATCTTGCACCTGTTGATTAGAAATCAAAGCTGAAAGACCAGTGTTGTCTTAGCTCTGTAGTACGTATGTAACAGAAATGGCCCACAGATATTTGTTATCTCATGGCTTAGGAGGACAAGTGAGTTCAAAACAGTGAATTTAGGGGAGACTTTATGTCAGTCCTAGAAGAAGGTCCATGTCTCTTTGCAACATCTGTGGCTCTGCAATCCCTTGGAGTTCTACATGTGTCTTGGCATCACACTTCCACAGAGGGTAAGACGTTTTCAGCACAAGGACTCTGTATCCAATTGATACACTTCACTCTGGGCTCTTCTTTCTTGATGATAGCTCTCTTCTTCTCTGCTTGCTTCTCTCTTCTTTTTGTAAAATGAAAAAGTATGCACAGTACATCTCAGAGACACTTCACTAACAGTAGGCCAGGGCTCTGACCTGAGTAAAGATGTTGCATTGCATCCTAATCCTGGTATGTTGGACCAAGGATGGTTACATCATATCGCTTTATGGTGAGTTATTACAGCAGTACCTAACTTCCAAACCACTGAGCTTCACCGCCAAACTGAAACATAGTTTAGGAGTTTCAGAGTACACAATTCAATCCATAACTCTCCACCCTTCAGTACCCCAAATTCATATCTTTGCTATCTGGAAAACACTTTCACCCCGCCATATTGTTCCCAAAGTCTTAAATCAACTCCAAGTTCAAATTTTATCCGAGGGCAAATTTCTCTTCATCTGCGAATCTAGAATACAACTTACCTGCCTCTAAATCCAAGGATGGAACCAGTACAAAGTACACATTTCTATTATAAATGGGGCACATTACAGAGAAAGAAGGGCTCACAGTCACCAAGCAAATAGAACGGGCACCGGAGCAAGTTGAAAACCCAGCAGAAAAATCGGTGCTCCCTTGCAAGACTTGAAAAGAATCCTCTGTGTGCTGAGGCTCTCCAGGCAGTAGCCCAGCGTTCCAGGCTCTAGGTGTTGCCCACGCTTTCTGTATTCTAATTGGAGCCCCTTTGGACAGGGACTTCAGCTTCACCTCCCTGACTCACTGGGATAGTAAGTTTGCTCCATTGGCTTTGGATGGCCTCATTTTCTTAGTCCAGTTGAGTGCTGATCCTATTCCCTCAGCCCCCATTTCTCTGCATGTCAGCCGCACCTCCTCAGCGTTGGGCAGTGACTCCAGCCCCATTGATTTGCGCTCATGAGTAAGAGCCTCACGCTCCAATATCAGACTTGTGAAAATCTGACTCTGAAACTTAAGGGACATGGCTCTACCCTTAGAAACCCCAGAAGCAAGGGCCCACATTTTGAGACTCCCAGAGGTCATGGGCGTACCTGGTGAGGTAACTGCTGTCTATGCTTCTTGTATCTTGAGCTTCTGTTTCCTGGTTCCTTGGCTTCTCGGATTTTTGGTACCCAGAGTCTTTCTTATTCCAGGTTGGCAGGTGTTTAGAAGCTTGACCCACAAGTGCCCAGAAACATCCGCTTTGCCAGTAAGCCTCATTAGGATGATAATCAGCTCTCTTATTCCTAGGCTTCCTGGGTTCACAAGCCGAACTCCACCAGCAAGCCCCTAGAGGCTCCCCCTCCACCAGAAATCCTCCAGCCCAAAGCACTCAACTTTCTGGCTCCATGCTTGCCTCCTGTACCATCTCCTACCAGTCCCTTGGTTTTATCGCCACCATTTCTGTGGAGCTGCTTCTTGCCATCTGTGCTGTCTCTGTCCCTTCTGAGCCCTTACCAGAATTGCCTCTGACATCCATAAATTCATAGCTCTACCAGCAGTCTCACATGGTAGGCACTTTAAAGCTCTCCCAGCCTCTCCTCATTATCCAATTCCAAAATCACTCCCATATTCCAGGTGTTTGTTGCAGCAGCACTTTGCTCTTCTGGTACCAAACTCTTAGTTACGTAGTATTGCTGTAGAAATGTCACAAGTGCATGGGCTCAACAAAAAGGAATCTATTCTCGAACCATGTAAAAGGCTCGAAGTCTGAACTGTGAGAGCTGGCACTAGGAGAAGGCTGTCTCTCTTAGGTGGTGCTAGAGCAGCGGTTCTCAACCTTTTACAGGGCTCGCCTGATTCATGACAGTGATGAAGTAGCAACGACAATAATGTTATGGCTGGGGGACCACCACCGCACGGGGAACTGGACGAAAGGGTCGTGGGTGTTAGGAAGGTGGAGAACCACTGTGATAGAGGGATGACCTTGCCTCCCTTCAACGACTGTAGAGTTCCTTGGAAATCCACATGGGTCTGGGCTTCAGTCTTTCTCTGGATGATTCCCTGGGCCCAGAAGATATACTTAAATGCCCAATTCTTTTTTGCGGGTGGTGGTCCAGTCTCCTGCTCTGCTTGCTCCTCTCTCCTCTTGCAAGGTGAAAGGTAGTGCAAGACACACTCCATAAAAATCTCCCTACATCGGAGCTAGGCTGCAATCTTGTCAGGAGCATCACATTCCACTCTACTCCTTGTGGATGGCATAAGGGCTGGTTACTCCAGACTGCATCATGGGGAATGATAGCATCATTTCATGACGTCTGCAGTATATCATGATGTATCTGCCCGTCCGCTGAAAATCGAGGCTTAGCCAAGTTACCACATATTTGGGGTGGGGGCCTCGCACAATTTAACCCATGGCAAATGTAGGCCTTGGCTACAAGGCTTGTGTTTAGAATAATGATTTGGGACTCACCAGCATAGAAACTGTCATGAGAGACATAGCTTTAATATCATTAAGACAAGCAGCTCCCAAGAAAAGCAGGGTGTGTGACAAACAGAAGGGAGAGAAGCTGAGAGGGAGGGAGAGGAAGAGCCTTTCAGCGTCAGAGGCAACAAAGGGGAAAGGCTGGACCTGGACGCAGGTCATTGGACTCCCAACTTTTCCACTGCTAACTCACACAATAATTAAGCCATTGGTTTAATGCTTCTTCTTTCTTTAATCGTTTTATTGGGGGCTCTTACAGTTCATTTTTTTTGTTTGGTTGTTTTAACATTTCTTAAAAGAATCCAAAGGAGTTTCAAAACATTTGTGGAAAATTTACATGACCTCTTAATCCTTTCTCCTTAATCTCTTTAATGCCTTTTAAGAGCCCTGTGGATTCCGCCCTTCCAGTTCCCCAACCACCCCACAGGAAATCTTCTGCTGTAAAAATTACAGCCTAGGAGAGCCTCTGACACAGTTCCGCTCCGTCATACTCCGTGTCTGTGAGTTGGAATCTCCTTGACGGCACACAGCAATAAGGTCTTTATACCCGTCATTACTCACCCAACACTTGGCATTGGTAGGCTTCATCTACAAATGAGGAAACTCAGTTTCACTCATGAAACTCACAATATTCCTCTGGTTCTTTTTTCTTTTTAAAAAAAAATCATTTTATTGGGGACTCATACAACTATCATCACAATCCATACATAAAACCATTGTGTCAAGCACACTTATTGCCTTTATCATTCTTAAACCATTTGCCTTCTACTTGAGTCCCTGATATCAACTACTCATTGCTTCCCCTCCCTCCCCCTCCCCCCTTCCTGATGAGCTCCTGAGAATTTATAAATTATTATTATTCTGTCATATCTTACACTGCCTGACAGTCCCTTTACCCACTCTTCTGTTGTCTATCCTCAAGGGAAAAGGATATACGTAGATCCTGTTAATTGGTTCCTCCTTTGTACCCCACCTTCCCAGTATCACTACTCTCACCCCTGGTCCTGAAGGATCATCTTTCTTGGATTCCCTGTGTTTCCAGTTCCTATTTGTATCAGTGTACATCCTCTGGTCTAGCCGGATTTGTAAGGTACAATTGGGATCTTGATAGTGGGGTGCGGGATGGGAAAGGAAGCATTTAAGAACAAAAGGAAAGGTGTGTGTCATCGCTGCAACACTGCACCCTGACTGGCTTGTCTCCCCCTACCCCAGCGACCCTTCTGTAAGGGGATGTCCCCAATCTGCATACCCCCTCATTCACAATGATAAGATGTTTTGTTCTTTAATATCTGAAATTCGATCCCTTCGACACCTCATGATCACACAGGCTGGTCTGCTTCTTCCATGTGGGTTTTGTTGCTTCTGAACTAGGTGGCTGCATGTTTACTTTCAAACCTTTAAGATCCCAGATGCTATATCTTTTGATATCCAGGCACCATCAGCTTTCTTCCCCACATTTGCTTATGCACCCATTTGTCTTCAGTGGTCATGTTGGGAAGGTGAGCATCATGGAATGCCAGTTTAATAGAACAAAGTGTTCTTGCATTGAGGGAGTACTTGAGTGGAGGCCCAATGTCCATCTGCTACCTTAATACTAAACCTATAAATATATACACATAGATCTATTTCCCCATCATCATACATAAATATGTTTTACATATGTACATGCATTTATGTAGACCTCTATAGATGCCCTTTGCCTCCTAGTTCTTTCCTCTCTTTCCTTTTACTTTCCTCTTGTCCCACATCGTGTTCAGCCTTCATTTGGGTTTCAGTGATTCCTCTCGGTTATATTGCTCTTGATCAATCCTTGCCAGGCCTTTTAAACCCTCCTTTCCACTGATTTTGGATCACTTGTTGTTCCCTTGTCCCTTGGTTGGTTAACACCACTTCTTTTCCCCCACCTCCCATGTCCCCCCAGAACCATCAGTCCCATTGTTTTCTCCTCCAGATTGTTTATCCAGCCCATCTTATCTAGATAGACCTGTAGAGATAATAAGATGCACTAAAAATCAAGACTGAGCAAAAGAAAACAACAACAAAAAAAGGAAAAGTCTAAATAGTTCAAGGCCTGTTTGTTGACCTATAGGAGTGTTTTCTGGGTAAATCTGATGGGGTGCCACGCCCTGACCCCAAAGTCTAGTTTTGATGTTCCCTCAGGACTTTCTTGCTCTGCTCCCCTTGCTGTTCTGTTTCACACCCTTAGTATTTTACCTCAGTGTGGTTTGGTCAGATCAGGTGCAATTCTCACACTGTGTCTCCAGTGTTGTCCCCTAGGGCTATGGGTCAGTGAGGGACATCGTGTCTCATAGTGGGGCCAGCCATATGGTTCCCTCTGTGCATCGGCTGCTCTGAGCGGCGATATTGTCCCAAGGCTTGGTGGGTCAGAATGTGCTCCACTCTCTCTCCCCGCCTCCCTTCATTTACTCCCTTATGCTCTGATCAGACATGTCACTCTCCCTGAGCTGCAATGTCAATGCTGTCCTCTGAAGTAAATTCTTCTTGGGGGAGGGGTGGCTGTCCACGTAGTTGGGATTGGGGCTGGCCCCTCAAAACTCTCTACTGGTTCCCTGCTTCATGCCAGTATGTTGCATTCACATCTTGGAGCATCGAGTTGAAGTCTGATCTCTCTTTCCCTGTGGAGATATAAACAATACCCTCCCCTTGGGTGGGTTAGTGAGTATCCTGTTCCCCTGTTCTCTGGTTCTTTGCAGTTTCTTCACCCCCCCCACCCCCCACTATCATGACCTCAGTCCTGCCTTTCAGTTCTGACTAAACGGGAGCGTGTACACTGGTGCAGTTAAGAGCTCACAGCACACAGAATTCAGGTCACGTAAACCCTTCAGGAACGGAAATGTGAGTAGTGATACCAGGAGGGTAGGGAAAAGGTGGGGGGGGGGTGCAGAGGGAAGAAGGGAGGAAGGGGGAACCGATCACAATAATTAACGTATAACACCCCCCACCAAATAGCGGGACAAACAACAGAAACTATGGGGAAGGTAGACAGCAGTATGTGTAAGATATGAAAATAATAATAATTTATAATTTATCAAGGGGTCACAAGGGTGGGTGGGTGTGGGGAAGAAGGGACAAAAGAGGAGCTGGTACCAAGGGCTCAAGTAAAGAAAATGTTTAGAAAATGATGGTGGCACCATATGTACAAATATGCTTGATATAATTGATGTATAGATTGTTATACGAGTTGTAAGAGCCCCCAAATAAAATGATCTTTAAAAAATAATTAATAAATAAAATCAAGGATGAAAAGGGAAAGAACAAAAGAAACTTGAGTTTCAGTTGCTCAGCATCACATGACTCACAAATGATTGCCTCAGAACGGAGACGCCAACCGGTTTGTTTGGCTCCAGAGCCTATGTCTTTATTTACAAACCATATACACTGCCTTTGAGCTAAGACAAAGTTCCTCACTTAGGTTAGAGGGCCAGATGTGTAAACAGCTCATTACATTTCCATCTGAAAAGTGCTACAATAGACGTGGACGCTAAGAGCCCACACTCATAAACAGAATTCCTGTGCTCTTTTTCGTAATGTGCAATGAGCAGGAAGTTGGCTGGAATGTGTATGAATGGGTTTTTTCTCTGGTAAGACGATACACAGTCCAGTTGCGAGCACCAGTCCACACACATGCCTGTGGCTACCCTCTAACTGCTGAACCTGGTTGGAGGCATTTAAGGCAAAACCTTCTGTTCTCTCTCAGGACTGCTGGCGCCTGGAGCCTGCCTCCTGCACCTGCCAAAGGCTTAATGCAGCCTTGGGATGAAGGGGTGGGGGAAGGCAGAGCCCGCAAACTGGACCAGCTCCCTGGGCTGAGCCCAATCATCTCTCTCAGAAAGAGGTGTGAGCAGGTGTCTGGGCTTTGTCACTTCAGGGGAACTCAGCTGACGGGAGCCTGTCCTTAGATGAAATGCAGCCAGTGGCGTCCCCTAATGGAGCCAGCTTGGACACAGGCAAGAAGAGGAGCAGGAGCACATGGAGAAAGGCTTCAATCCAGCTCGACCACTTCTGATCTTTGCGACCCAGGCACTTTGTTTACCGTCCTTGTGCCTGTGTCTCTACCTGCACTTCACACAGAGAATATGCTTCTCTGCTTTCTGTCGGTTCTCTCCTATATGATGATGGATGCAGAAGGACCTTCGCGATCACTTAATACCCAAAATATCCCCAATCCATCCTGCATGCCAACCCCTGCTAGACTGTGATTTTTAGGGGGAAAAAGATGTGTCCTAGGCAGTGGTGAGATGCAGTAGATTGGTATTGGCCATTTTGAATTAGACAACCATGTAGTTTATTATGCCAGGAATGGAAAATTCAAGAGGAGTGGTATAAAAGAAACCTAGTTAATTCAGCTATTACTCAATTTTACACAGTGACTTCTAAAGCTAATGATAAAGACATTTAAGCATTCTACTTAAAACTGGTCAATCTTAGCTGTGGCACAAAAATGCTTAATTGGTGGGGGGGGGTTCTTCTTTTTCCTGAAATGGGATGTTTGATAGGCTAAATAAATTTGGAAATCTATGCTCTAGATCAATCCCTTAATTTTATGAACAAACAAGATGAGTAAGGGAAATAGCTTGGTCGTTTATAGATTGGATCTTGTTTGGATCCTGAAATTATTCCCCTTCTACATGAAAGTCCTTCTGGTTAGATTTTCTCCTTTGTGAAGTAAGAATAGTAACAAGACCTATCTCGTCGAGTTGGTATGAGCGTCACATCTCTGTATATATCATGGGAGAATAGGATGATAGTAAAGAATCAAAACTCACGTAACTACATAATGTATATTTTCTTTTTAGTTCTCAAAACAAACTCCATACTTGCCAAGAACACAGGGCTTGGGATTGATTGGAAGTTCTCTGTGCCTTTGTTTCTGTATTCTGCTTAGATGTCTGAGAACATTGCAGGCCACTTGAGTGAGAGCAGATTGGAGTAACCTGAAGACTTCTCCTTGACTGGACCCTGACAAAAGCTGTCCCTCGTATTTCTGAGAGAAGAGGCACACTCTTCTGATGAAATCCTGCTGGGCACAGGCGCATCCTTGGCAGGGGAATAGTGGGGGAATTGGGGTGGTGTCGGTGTCAGGGTGTACTAGAGGAAATGTGGGTAATAACTTTCCGGGGCGGTGCATATATACAATTGACAAAAGTCATATCTTGGGTTCCAAGGTGAACACCGACCACCTTTGGGTGTTTACTAGCTGTGAGGCCTTGGACAAACTGTGCACCCTTTCTGAGACTAATTTTTCAAATGGAGTGCTGCAAAGGCGGAGGTACATGGCATAAAAAGAGATAAAACTCCGTGTTGGTAGGTTTCCATCAGTCTGTGTACATCTCAGGTCCTAAGTAGTCGGAGCATGGACTATCTGATGCACCACAAAGAAATTCTGGGATGCAGTAATAGAGTTGCCACTGGGCAAAGACAATATGCCCTTCAGGCTACCACACATACCTGAATAATTCCTAGGTATTTAGGTCTTGATTCAAATATCGACTTGGGGTAATCTTCTTGGATCATTCCACTCCTCACATCCTCTTCTGCCAACAGTATCCATCCACAACATTCCATATTTGTCTTTCCCTCCCAAAGACTACCCTGTAATCTATTTGTCTGCTGATTTCTCAAGCTCTTCCCTAAGTGAGGAACTTCCTGAAGTCAGGAATTGCATCTGATTCATCTATATATCTCTAGCACCCAGTAGAGGGAGAGAACCTGATGTTAGGTAGCTAGTACACATTTGTGGAAGGAAGGCTACATAGCAGTTACCTTTTGCCACAAAAATGCTTAGCAGAAAATAAACACAAAACTGTTATTGTTGTTGTTGGGTATCAACAAGTCCATTCCTACTCATGGTGACTTTATGGACAACAGAACAAAGTACTACTTAGTCCTGCGCCGTCCTCACAATTGCTCTGTTTGAGCCTCTCACTGGAGCCACTGTGTCGCTGCAGCTTGTCACGGGTCCTCTCTTTCACTGCCCTTCTTTATCAAGTATGATGTCCTTATCCAGGGACAGGGCTCTCCTGACAGCGTGTCCGAAGTCTCTCCATCCTAAGGAGCATTCTGGCTGTACTTCCGGGATAGTTTTGTGTGTTCTTTTGGGCCCATGTGCTTCAGTATTCTTCACCAGCGCTATAATTCCAGCAGCACTTCTTCTGTCTCCCTTATTCAGTGTCCAACTCTCAGTGCATCTCAGGCAACCGAAGCACCCTGGCATGGGCCAGGCACACCTTAGTCCTAAAAGCTGCATGCTTTCTTTCCTGTGCTCTACAGAGGTCATGGGTAGTGCATTTACCTGGTGTATTGCATCCTTTTAACTCTTAACGGCTGCATCCACGGGACACAGAACCTTAGTGACGTGTGAAAATAAGCATTTATTTTTGTTTAGAAGTTTTTGGATTAGCAGGTGAATCTCGTGATCTGGGTTGGTCAGCTCTGGGTCAACTAGGGATGGGGGGGTGGGGCTTGTTGATCTTGCCAGGGGGCTGTCATAGATCTGCGGTATCAACTAAGACAACTAAGCTGGTTCATCTCTGCTGCACATGTCTTTCCCCACAGCAGGCTAGTCTACACATGTTCTATGAAGTGCAAGTGACTCAACAGCACTTAACAACAACAACAGTGCAATCAGTGGAAGCACAAATCCCTCCTGTAGCCTCAGAATCCAATCAAACTTCCTGCCATAGAGCTGATTCCGACTCATTGAGACTTTATAGGACACAGTAGAACCACACGTGTGGGTTTCCAAGCTGTAACCCTTTAAGGGAGTAGAAAGTTTAATCTTCGTCCCACCCAGGTGCTGGCAGCCTAAATATGGAAAACTGAGACAGTGCTACGCCTACCGCACTCTCTTGGCCAGGATAAGTCGCAAGGCTGACTCATATTTAACCATTTGCCCTAAGTTGATTCCAACTCATGTCTATCCCCAAAATAACTCACTGCCTTTAAGTTGATTGTGGGTCATGGTGACCCTATAGAGTAAAGCTGCCTCTGTGGTTTCTGGAAATCATAATGTTTATGGGAGCAGAAAGCCCCATCCTTCTCCTTCTGAGTGGCTGGTGATTTTGAACTCCTGACTTGCTCAAGCTTTTCCCTCAGGCTGGAAGAATGCCTTCTCTGCCTCTTCTGGCTAAATCTTACTAATCTTTTAAAACTGAGCTCATGCTCCAAACGCACTGCCACATTGTCGATTATTCCTCCTGGTGACCCCATAGCGCTGGTGGAATTGTCTCTGTGGCTATCTGAAGCTGCCACGCTTTATGTCGCTCAATGAGCTACCCCCAGCTCCTCTCAGTCAACTTACAGGTGTCCAACTAAAACTGTGCTCTGCAGAGCTTTCAATGACTGGGTTTTCAGCAGCAGATCATCATGTGGACTTGAGTCTCCAAATTTGTGGTTAGCAATAAAGTGTCATCACCTCGTTCAGAGTCCAGAAACCCTGGTTCCGATGCAGGGGGCGGCTGGATAGAGCCACACAGCTGCATGAACAGCAAAGGCAGATTGTTCAGTCAGTCAGCCAGAGGAAGAGAATCATCAAGGAAATGTGTAATCAGTACCTTTCCAATGCCACTTTTGCTACCTTGACATATCAATGGAGCTAGCAAAAAGGTTTAGCAAGATGGAGGGAGTCCTGGTTTCCTAGTAAGGGAGTGATTTCTCCATCACAAAAGGTGTTCAGGGAGAAGCTGAGTTCCATTGTCATAGAAACAGCAGGAGTGAGGTGGCTAAGACTCCCTCAGCCTCTGTGCATCAAATGTTTTCAAGTGTTTCCCCTCTTTCTCTGCAGATCAGCAAAGATCCGATCTTTGTACCAGGCGTCTGGGGCCCTTATTTCTCAGCCATGGTCCCTGGGCTGTGGCTGAATGAAGGTGGCCAGAGCGTTACTGGAAAATTGGTAAGTGGATACGTCCTGTCATATAATCTTGAATGTGTTTGCACCCCCGATTAACCCATTTGGTCACATTACTCTGTCTCTGGTGAATGTACAAACTCCTGAATTAGAAGTTAGCTTTCTCTCTGGGTTGTTAAGGTAGGTTGTAGGGTTGATTTCTACTTATGGCGATTCCATGTGCGCAGAGTAGAACCGCTTCATGGAGTTTTCAAAGCTGAGACATTTCAGAATGGGCAGGTTGCCAGGCCTGCCTTCCTATGCACTTCTGGTTGGGTTCAGTCATAATGCTTAACCACATGCCCTGCCCAGTGGCATTCTCTTAGTGTGGAGTCTAACATATGCTTCCTGCACAGCATATGTTCACTGAAGACATACAATTTGGGCCAAGCAGTGATGACTAGCCCATGTTCTTACCTCTAATTCATTCACACACCACTCCATCTTTCAAACAGTAGCTAAAGTGATAGTTTGCTTTGTGAAAATGGCCACGTTACTCCCCAGTGACAATCCTACCAGGGCTTCCCATACTTCTTCAGGCATAATTCAGATTCATGGTCTTTGTATATTATACCTTTCAGGAGCTGTCTGTTCAGTCCCTCGCTAGTACCTATTCATAAAGCTAGATTTTCCCCTAATAGCTTCATCACAATTCATGGTACTTCACTACTTGGTGACTTTGTCTGTGCTTCACCATCTACAGAGTTTGTCACTACCATGACAATGCTCATCACCATCTATTTATTTATTTATTTATTGGTTTACGAATACCACCCCACAACCTATTATTTATTTATTGGTTTATAAATACCACCCCACTTCCAACCCCTTCAGAAAACTGTGAAGTCCTGAAAGGCAAAGGTCATATTAACGATTTCTTTATACCAGTGGACCTAGTTTAGTGTTTGGTTCATAGATGAGGATTAAAAAAATAAATGAGGAAAGAGTGGGAATGTCTACTAGAGGACACGGCAGATCCATAAAAGTGAAATGAGTCCTGCCACAGTGGTCTAAAGCATTGAGTTGCCAAAAGCTATGTCAAGAAACTTGCCAGGGAATGGGATTCTGTGATCTATAAACATCAAAACCCTAAGTGTTGGATTATCAGTCCAACACTTACTCCAATGACCACCAGGGCTCCAATGTAAATAAAGCTGAAGATTCTTCTGGACAGAGGTACAAAGATACTAGTTGTTTTTTTTTAATGAAGCCATATTTGACAGTGATTGCAAATATTCCCCAAATTGAACTGTAGCATAGTCTGTCTTTAGATAACCTGCATTAACAGTTGAAGAGCTAAACAGGGACAATGTCATAAACAAATTCTTGTCAGGCTTCCTTAGTTATTGAATTTTATCCAATTAACCAAGGGGAACCAGGGAACTGGAAGACTGGACTGACTTGGCCAAAATTCATTGAGGAAAATGCTTTCAAGCAGCTGTTGTTCTGGGTGCCATTCTGCTGATTTGAACTCACAGTGGTCAGGGCACTACCGAGTAGCACTGCCAGTCGTGTTCCATTCCCACAGTTGGCATCTACTCTTGTAGCCATGGTGCTGATCCATCGTGTCAAGAGTCTTCCTTTTTTCCTCACTGCCTTTCTGCGGAGGATGATGTCTTTCTTCAGGGGCTCGTGGTCTCTTCTGACAACATGTCCAAAGTACCTAAGACAGAATCTTCCAGACCTTGCCTCTAAGGAAAATTCTGGCTGTACTTCTAAGACAGATTTCTTGGTTCTATTGCCACTCATGGTACTTTGAATATTCTTTGCCAATACCCTACTTCAAATGTATCAGTTCATCTTCAGTCATTTAAATATGCAACTTTCACATGCACCCGAGGCAACTGAAAATACTATGGTGTGGCCCACCTCAGTCCTCAAAGTGACAGCCTGGCTTTTCAATATTTCAAAGAGGTCTTGTGCAGCGGATTTACCCAGTGCAATAGGTTCTTTGATTTCTAGACTGCTACTTCCAAGAACATTGACAACTTTAACCTTTTCTCCTTTTGTGATGATGTTGCCTATTGGAAAGATTTTGGTCTTCTTGACCTTGAGTTGTAATCCATGCCGAATGCTGTAATACTTGACCTTCATCAGCAAGTGCCTCAGGTCCTCCTCACTTTTGGCAAACAAAGTTGTGTCACCTACATAGTGCAGGTTGTTAATGAATCTAACTGGAATCCTGATGTCACATTCTTTTTTCCTTTAGTCCAGCTTCTTTGAATATTTACTTAGCATACAAAGATTGAATAAATATGGTGAAGGGATACAACCCTGACACACACCTTTCCTAATTTTAAACCATGCAACATTCTCTTGTTCTCTTTGCGAAACTGCCTCTTGATCCATGTACAGATTCCATAAGAGCACAATGACGTGCTCATTCTTCTCAAAGGTGGCCATAGTTTGCGATCATCTGGAATAAAACACAAGTAACATATTTCTGGGATATTCTGCTTTTTAAGATCCCTCTGACATCCAAAATAATATCCCCTCAGCCATGTATTGCAAGATGATCATTGGCAAAATTTGTTTGCATGTGATATGAATGATAAACAAAAAACTCACTGCCATCAGGTCAATATTGACTCATAGAAACCCTATAGGGCAGAGGTTCTCAACCTGTGAGTCATGACCCCTCTTGGGGGGTCAAACGACCCTTTCACAGGGGTTGCCTAACACCACAGAAAACACATTTCCAATGGTCTTAGGAACTGAGACACAGCTCCTCTATCTCCAGCAGGTCTACCCACATACAGATATGCCCACATATGAGTACCCGGCTTGAAGACTGTGACCTATGCTACACCATGCTTTAAGACAAAATTTCATTTATTTGTAATTAGAAATGAATATTTCACAATATATAATTACATATTGTTTTTTGTGCTTCATCACTATTCTTTAATTATGTTCAATTTGTAACAATGAAAATATCCTGCATATCAGATATTTACATTATGATTCATAAGAGTAGCAAAATTACAGTTATGAAATTGCAATGAAAATAATTTTATGGTTGGGGGTCGCCACAACATGAGGAACCATATTAAAGGGTCGCGGCATCAAGAAGGTTGAGAACCACTGCTATAGGACATAGGAAAATGCCCCGTGACTTTCCAAGACTGTAACTGTTTATGGGCGTGGCATGCCCAGTCTTTCTCCCTTGGAGTGGCTGGTGGTTTTGAACTGCTGAACTCATAACCACTATTACAACCGGGGCTCTGAATTACAGAACAATGATATGGTTCTATCATTTGAGCATTTTGTTGGGTCTCCTCTCTTTGGAATGGGTACAAATATGGATGTCTTCCAGTCAGTTGCCCGAGTAACTGTCTTTAAAATCTCTGGCATAGACGAACGTGTGCTTTCAGTGTTTCTCAGCTTATAAAAACATTAAAATTGGTATTCCATCAATTTCTGGAGCCTTGTTTTTGCTTCGTTCTACAGTACAACTCGAACTTCTCCCTGTAGCGTCACTGGTTCTTGCTCATATGTGACCGCCTAACATGGTGGAGTGTCAAAGAGCTCTTTTTGGTTCAGTCACTAGGTCCTTGTGCCGTCTTTTTGGAGGCTTCCTTTATCATTGAACGTTTTCTCCATAAAATCTTTCAGTATTGTGATGGCTTGCATTGTTTTTTGAGGGTTTTTTCTGTTTAACATAAGCTTTAAAGTTTTCTAACTCTATGTCTTTGCACATTTTATTATAACTTTGTGTTCTTGAGCTGCTCTTTGAAATGCTCTGGTCAGCTTTTTTACTTCATCATTACTTCTATCTGCCTTGACTACCTACACTTAGAGCCAATTTCAGAGTCTCTTCTGACCCTCCAATTGTATCTTCTGACCCTACAGTTGTATCTTCTGACCCTCCACTTGTATCTTCTGACCCTCCAATTGTATCTTCTGACCCTACAGTTGTATCTTCTGACCCTCCAATTGTATCTTCTGACCCTCCAATTGTATCTTCTGACCCTACAGTTTTATCTTCTGACCCTCCAATTGTATCTTCTGACCCTCTACTTGTATCTTCTGACCCTACAGTTGCATCTTCTGACCCTACAGTTCTATCTTCTGACCCCAAAGTTACATCTTTTGCTTTTTTTCCCTGTCTTTTCAATGACCGTTTACATTCTTCATGAATGATGGTCTTGATGTCTTTCCATAGCCCATCAAGTCTTTTTTATTAGTGTTCAATGCATTAAGTCTGTTTTTTAAGATGTTCTCAAAATTTGATTGGGATATACTCAAGGTCATATTTTGGTATTAGTCAACCTCTTTGAATTTTCTTTAGATTTAAGCTGACCTTACATTTGAGCAATTGATGGTCTGTTCCACAGCTAGCCCATGACCTGGTTTTAGCTGCTGATATTAAGTTTCTCCATCATCTCTTCCTACATAGATAATCTGTTTGGTTTCTGTGTATTCCATCAGGAGACATACATGTTGCTGTTTATGTTATTAACATCCATGAATCATGGCAGAGAGTCATGAATGTTTGGATGAGCATAGTGGTGATGGAGATTGAAAATTGAGGTCATAGTTCAGCAGCGATTCTGAGGGATTGCATGCGGAAGGCTAGAGACCATGAAGCCTAGGCATGATTAGCAACTTCTCACCTTTTAATACCTTCTATTGGAATTATTCTTTTTTGTGTGTACATTTTTTTCATTTTCTTTATTCTATTTATTTATTTATTTATTTTAATTTTAACAATTTATTAGGGGCTCATACAATTCTTATCACAGTTCATACATATACATACATCAATTGTATAAAGCACATCTGTACAGTCTTTGCCCTAATCATTTTTTTCTCCTCTTTTCTTTTTTTATATTTTATTAGGGACTCATACAACTCCTATCACCATCCATACATATACATACATCAATTGTATAAAGCACATCCACACATTCCCTGCCCCAATCATTCTCAAGGCATTTGCTCTCCACTTAAGCCCCTTGCATCAGGTCCTCTTTTTTTTTCCCCTCCCTTCCCTTTCCCCCCTCCCTCATGTGCCCTTGGTAATTTATACCTCGTTATTTTGTCATATCTTGCCCTATCTGGAGTCTCCCTTCCCCCCTTCTCTGCTGTCCCTCTCCCAGGGAAGAGGTCACATGTGGATCCTTGTAATCAGTTCCCCCTTTCCAACCCACTCACCCTCCACTCTCCCAGCATCGTCCCTCACACCCTTGGTCCGGAAGGTATCATCCACCCTGGATTCCCTGTACCTTCAGCCCTCATATGTACCAGTGTACAGCCTCTGTCCTATCCAGGCCTGCAAGGTAGAATTCGGATCATGGTAGTTGGGGGTAGGAAGCATCCAGGATCTAGGGGAAAGCTGTGTTCTTCATCGGTACTACCTCGCACCCTAATTAACCCATCTCCTCTCCTAAACGCCTCTATGAGGGGATCTCCATTGGCCGACACTTGGGCCTTGGGTCTCCACTCTGCACTTCCCCCTTCATTTAATATGGTATATATATATATACATATACACATATATACACATACACACACACACTTATATCGTTGTTTTGTTTTTTTTGCATGATGCCTTATACCTGGTCCCTTGGCACCTCGTGATCGCACTGGCCGGTGTGCTTCTTCCATGTGGGCTTTTTTGCTTCTGAGTTTGATGGCCGCTTGTTCACCTTCAAGCCTTTAAGACCCCAGACACTATCTCTTTTGATAGCCGGGCACCATCAGCTTTCTTCACCACATTTGCTTATGCACCCATTTGTCTTCAGAGATCCTATCATGGAGGTGTGCAGTCAATGATATGATTTTTTGTTCTTTGATGCCTGGTAACTGATCCCTTTGGGACCACTCGATCACACAGGCTGGTGTGTTCTTCCATGTGGACTTTGTTGCTTCTGAGCTAGATGGCCGCTTGTTTATCTTCAAGCCTTTAAGGCCCCAGTCACTATCGCTTTTGATAGCCGGGCACCATCAGCTTTCTTCACCATATTTACTTGTTCACCCACTTTGGCTCCAGCCGTTGTGTAGGGAGAGTGAGCATCATAGAGTTCCAATTTAATAAAAGAAGGTATTCATGCATTGAGGGAGTGTTTGAGTAGAGGCCCAAGGTCCTTCCGCCACCTTAATTATTCTTTTATGGCTTGATTTCTCCACCAAGGCTTCTAAATGTTTGGCAAACAAAAGCAATCTGGGCCCAAGATCAATGTGAACACAGCTGTGTGTCTCTCTTTCTGTTGCATTGCTGTTCTGTACAATAGTGCTGCTCATCTCATCGAGTGGACTGCAACTCCCAGAGACCCTGTGTGCCTGAGTACTTTTAAGTGACTGCTTTTTCTGAAGTAAACCTCCCAGCTTTTCTCTCAAGGGCCATGATGAGTGAACTTGAACCTCCAACCTTTCAGGGAATAGTCAAGAGTGTTAACCATTTACACCACCAGGGGACCGATTTCTCAAATTCTCTTTCAAGGAGAATGGAAGTATGAATGGATGGATAGATTCAAAGAATATTGGCTTTGCCCTTTCTTTTGTGCCAGGCTAAAGAGATCGATCAAATCCATCAGACCCAGTCAGTCCTTGGCTTTAAGAAGCACACATTCTGGTAGGAATGCTCAATTAAGTGTGAAATAAGTAAAATTTGAGTCATCTTAATAACCAGTGCTAGAAACTCAACATAGGTCTGAGTTACAGTGGGCCTGGAGGTTTCCACTGTGCTGTTTAAACTACTCTGTGTGTTTACACACATTTCAAGTTAAATATCCTTTCTCTGTCTGTGACACATTGCAAATGCATTACTGGATTAGAGCCCCTTTTAACCCCCATCATCCTGTAATCGCCTTCAGCTGATCCAGAACTCATACATGACATCATGCAGAGGCATTTCTAACTAGAATAACGACCCTGTAAAGCAGCTCTTTGTGCAGGATGTGTTGTCCATGAACCTGTCCATCATCAAGTTTTCAGAAACATGCTATGCAACTTGGACATCTGTATCAGTGTAGAAATAGTTTCCCCAGCTTTTGGCTCTACATTTACTCAGTTGCTATGGATACAAGCCATCTTTGCCCAAACATTATGATGCATCTTTGTGGAGAAGCTTTGGCTCTGCTTGTTTCCTAATGCTGAATGTAAATGAAAAAACGTGGTCTCTTTTCAGCTATTTCTAAAAATCTATATAATTGTTCACTCTGGGTTCTGACAGACATCCTAGAAATTGTCAGCCTTTATCCATGTACTTGAATTTGAACCATCAACCAATCTGAACTCATCTGGAGCTCCACTTTCGACACTCCCACAAATATGAATACAGTTTCACTGGTAATAGGCAGTTGTGTTAGACACGGGGGCAAGGCATGGTTTAACCCATGGCTTACAGTCTTAGGAACCCAACAGTTAGCATAATGGGGCAAAACCTGAATCAAAAAAAAAAAAGAGAGTGTCTGGTATAGCATCAATCTAAGGAATCCAAAGAGAAAGACCGAAATCAGCTGCAAAATGAAAGCTGGAATAAGAATAAATGAAGTAAATGATGGAAAAGAGAAACACAAAGTAAAGTCTACATTGGTAGATAAAGGAAATTCTGGATTCCACGTATGTGAATAGATGGGTCCTTTGAAATAGCTCCATCGAGTCCGTTTCAGGATGAAGGCGGTACAATAACTGGCTATTTTGGGCTCCGGTGCTGTGAAGGTTCTCTTTTCTTTTGACGGGGACTGGACTCCTCCTTCGTGCATTTCAAGCTGGTGCAGCCGGCATGTCCATTCTTGTTAGAAAGGCACGCTCCTTCCCACGGATGGTTAGATTCAGTTGTGTCACTAAAGCGGTGCCCAGGGTTACCTTGCTTGAACATACTTTTACCAGAAAATTGTGCAGAAGACATTGCTTTTTGCTCTGCCTTTTCCTTCAGAACACCAGTCCAGTGTGGATACTGCATTCATGAGCTAGGGTTTCTTTCCAATTGGACCACGGCCACTCCCTCCTTGAAGAGCACTGATGTCATCCACCTCGGTCAAGTTTTCCCCTGACTCAGGGTGACCTCAAGCACAAGAGAATGAACGACTGCCCAGTCCTGAGCCATCCCCATTATTGACGTGGGTCAGACCCACCTTTATAATTCAGAGGGCTCCGTTGGCTGACACTCAGAAATAGATTCACAGACCTTTCTCCCGAGTCCATTTTCATCTGGACGCTCCATTTCAGCCTATTTCACATCATGTTATTGTTGTCAGGTGCTGTCGAGTCAGCCCTGACTCATCGCCACACTGGACCCAACAGACTGAAACCCTGCCTGGTCCTGCGCCATCCTTACACTCGTTCTTGTTGGAGCCTACTGTGTCCATCCGCCTATCTTCATTTCACTGCCTAAGTAGGTTTTTCAAGTCTGATGTCCCTCTCGAGGCACTGATCTCTCCTGAAACATGTCCAATATATGTGAGAAAAAGTCTTGCCATCCTTGCCTCAGAGACACATTCGGACTTTATTTCTTCTAAGACAGATTTGTTTTTTCCTTTGACCGTCCATGGTCCATGGTCTATACAGACATGCAGATCACTGACGAATCAGTGGCCGCTGGGCATCAGATCTCTTGTATGATGTGGGAGGATTCTACCACTCCACCACCAATACCTCCCAAGAGCTCTCCTTTGTTCATTTGCGGTCATTGTTACTGGGAGCGGGGCTGGGTGAGAAAGGCTGCAACACATCCCTAAACTGTTGCTGGTGTGATTAGCATCTCCAGAGAGTCTGGAGACAGCGTGCGGTGCCTTTGCTTCCTGGGGCAATGGCGCATCTTTCTCATCACCTGACCTCCTGTTCTTGGAACATCTTCCTGGAACAGGCTGGCCTGCCGCTGCGACTACACATTTTCAGTTTGTCAGCCAGTAGAAGTCTTCAGCCTGTTGCCTGACCCATGGATTTGGGATGTGACAGCTTGCACAATTGTGCGAACCATTTCGTTGAGGTAAATTTATTTCTCTAGATATGTAAATTTATTTCTCTATATATGTCAGCAGTCTTAAGCCCTACTCACTCCATGTGGGACTAGAATTTCTATCCCTTAAATATGAAAGTCTCAGAATCTCACGGAGGCAGTGTCCCATAGGGTCACTATGAGTCAGCACTGACTTGATGGCAGTGAGTTTTGATTTTTTGATATAAGTTTATGCGTATATATGCTTCACTGGTTTTGATCCTCTAGAGCAGTGGTCCTCAACATGTGGGTTGTGACCCCTTTGGGGGTCAAATGACCCTTTCACAGGGGTTGCCCAACTTATAACAGTAGCAAAATTACAGTTATGAAGTAGCAACGAAAGTAACTTTATTTTGGGGGGAGTCACCACAACATGAGGAACTGCATTAAAGGGTCACGGTGTTAGGAAGGATGAGAACCACTGCTCTAGAGAACCCAGATTAAGATTTTGGAACCCAGGATTTGAGCTTTAGGTTGCAATGTCGTGAGTTGCTGTGTGCTTTGGTATTGGTTCATGGTGAGTGCCTGTCTGCCTCCTTCCTCTTGACGGTGGTTCAGCCTCACCCAGACTTCTGTAAGTGGGGCGTGAAAATCTTGTTGTGTTCACACTGCTGCACAGGTGACCAAAGTCGGTGGTTTATCCATCTCTTTCTTTGTTCAGTCATTCTGTCCGATTGGGATTTTGTGTGCCCTGCTGTGATAATAAGGACAAGGTGACATGAGCCCTGTCCTCTAGTCACTCACCATCTAATGGGAAAGCTGGAAACACTAATTGGTCATTATAGTTTATTGTAGCATGTAAAACTATATTATACTACCCCTTTCTGCCTTCTGGAGAGATTCCAAAACTAGTTGTCATGGAGTAGTCTCTGACCCATGGTGACCCTGTGTGTATTTGGTTCATAGTCTTTTCAATGGCAGCTTTTTTAAAAAGGTGCACCATCAACTTCTCTTCCAAGGCACCAATGGATAGATCCAAACCTCTAATCTTTCCGTTGACAACAGAGCCTGTTCACTGTATGCATCACCCCGAGATACCACCAGGAAGATAGGGCTGTCATTACTTGTTCTGTGCCCAGCACTCTTCAGTCGATTAAGGTTCATTACGATATCTAATTTTCACACAGCATGCCTGTGCGGTCAGTGTTGCTGGGTCAATTTGCTAGTGAAGACGTAGGCTGAGCCCGGTGAGATAACTTGTTCAAGGGTTTGTAGTTATAGATGGCAGTACCATGATTCAAGCCCAAATCATTCACGGAAGGCCCGGATCTTTCCAGAACCAAACCTGACTTTTGTGAGGCTACCTGATTCTTCTTACATTTCTCTTGTAGACTTCCTTGAGAAGCTGTTCTTATTGGTTAATTTGGCTTTTTTTTTTTTAAGTATATTGAAGCAAATACAGTTTGCGGGCTTGGTAAAACCAAGAAGAGAATAATGTGTGAGTGGCACTATCAATAAGATCTACATTATGTCAGGCCCCAGCATTTCACACTAGCTAATTGGAATATCTCCAAGGCTGTGAAGACCAACTGCGCATAACCAAGGGGCTCCTTGTACCCTCCTTTCTGCTCTGCCTTCACTATATTTTTCTATACTCACCTGGATTCTTGCCCAGCTTCCTAATGGGCTCCATGCCTCTAATATTTGCCCCCTCTAATCCCTCTCTTGAACTACCATAAAGAAACCTTTGTAAAGCACATCTATGACCCTATCATTCTTAATAATTCTCCATTTGTCTATAAAATAAAGTCTAAACTAGGTAAAGTGGCATTTAGTTTTACAACTAGTGTCTATTGAGTACATGCTCTGTTCCAAGCACTGTTCTGAAAAACCAAACAGCTCCCTCCTCTCAAACACTCAAACACAGTCACAGGTATTGTCAAGTAGGTAAAGACCAACAACAACAAAAAGCAAAAGGTAAAGAAATCAACTTTAAGTATTGTATCCAAAAAGCAAACCAACCTTATGATATGCTATTAAAAATAATAGAGGAGGTGGCTTACGAATTTAGGTGGTCTGTTTCCCATTTCAAATACTGTATATACTCATGTGTAAGCCGAGTTTTTCAACACATTTTTAATGCATTTTTGTGGTTAAATTAGGTGCCTCGGCTTATATTCAGGACGGCTTATACTCAAGTATATGTGGTAAGTTCTCAATGATGTGACATTTGGGCAAAGCCTTTGAGGAAGGGAAGGAAATCTGGAAATCTTGTGGAAAAGCATACAAACCAAAGGAATAGCCAGTGTAAAGGTTCTGAGAGGGGTTCTTTCCTGGGACATTACAAGGGCAGCCAAGAGGCCTTTGTGGATGACACTCACAGAAGCAGGATGAGACTCCAAAAACCACACAGTGCTATTGAGTCGATTCTGACTCACATCAATCCTATTAGAGTCGAATTGCCTCTGATAGTTGAGCAGCCCAGTGCACAAGGTGATGTGCAGGATGATGTTGGATTGTATGACTGCATTAACTTTCGTACTTCCAGAAGGGATCCTCCATCTTTTATCATCATCTGAACAACAGCCTGCTGCTCAAGATCTTGTTAGAGTAGTGAAAAGCAAGGAGGTTACTTTGAGGACTGAGGTATGCCTGACCCAAGCCGTGGTATTTTAATTTACCTTATATGCATGTAAAAGTTGGACACTGAATAAAGAAGACTGTGTTAGTCCAGGTAGACTCGAGAAACAAAGTCATTGGCACTCAGAGATGTATAAGGGATAACTTTATATCAAAGAGCAATTGCATATTAAGAAAATGCCCCAGCCAAGTTCAGATCAAGTTCATAAGTCAGATATTAACCCAAATGTCCAATACCAGTCTATAAATTCCTCTTCAGACTCTTGCAACACATGCAATGATAGAGAATGCAGAAGATCACAGGCAGGCCAGTGGATTGAAAGTCTTGTGGATCCAGGGGCTATGGAAGCATCTCAGTGCTGGCATGGGTCTTCACATGGCTCCTCCAGTTCCAGAGCTACTATCAGTATTGCCCCATGTGGCTTGTCAGCAGGTAGACAAAACAGAGTGTGTGTTCTTCCTCCAGGGAGGAAGATAGGAGTTCCAAGAATCCTCAGGAGAAGGCAGTGCCCACACAGAGACATGGTTGGCTATGACCTGATTAGCAGGCTAGAATCCACCTGTGTTAGTCCTGGTTGACTAGAGAAACAAATCCAGAGACACTCATTTGTGTGTAAGAGAGAACTTTATATCAAACAGCAGTTGTACATTAAGAAAACATCAATAACCCAGTTCAGGCTAAGTCCATAAATCTGCTATTACCTCATATGTTAATAATAGTGCATAAATTCTGGATCAAGTCCAGAAGTCCTATATTAGCCCATATGTCTATTTTAGTCCATAAATTCCTCTTTAGACTCATGGAGAATGCAGGAAGATCGCAGGCCATTGGGTAGAAAGTCTTGTGGTTCCAGTGGTAGTAGAAGCCTCTCAGTGCTGGTGTGGGTCTCCACATGGCTCCTCCAGCATCAGGGCTCTGGCTTGATCAGTGTAGCTGCATGTGGCTTGTCAACAGGAATGACTTGCAGGGAGTGGGTCTCTGTGTCCCACCTCCAGGGAGGAAGAGAGGAGTTCCCAGAATACTCAGGAGAAGGCCATGCCCACACAGAGGCATTATTGGCTATGATCTGATTGACAGCCTAGACTCCATGCCTTCATAAATTGACAGGAGATTATGTAACTGCCACAAAGATCCAAGAAGACCTGATGCATTTGAATGGTGGTGCTGGGAAAGAGTGATGAGAGCACCTTGACTGCTAAAAGGACAACCCACCCCGATCTGTCTGGAAGATGTTCAGCCAGAGTGCTCCTAGAAGGCAGACTCTGGACATGTTGTTAGACAAGGCCAACCATTGGAGAAGGACATCACCGTGCGTGCTAAAGTACAGGAGCAGCGAAAAAGAGGAAGGCTCTCCAAGAGATGGATTGACCCCATGGCGGCAACCTTGGACTCAAGGATAAGAAAATTTGTGAGGATGATGGAGCACTGGGCCATATCTTATTCTTTTGTGTGTAAGTTTGCTACGAGTTGGAACTAACTTGATGGCAACAAGTTACAAACAACAGCAAGCACCGTCTATCTCTTGGCTCCTTCTTTCCTTGTTCTCTATAGGAGCTCTGGTGGGATAATGGGTTGCATGTTAGACTGCTAATCAGAAGGTTAGCTGTTTTGAACCACCAGCTTGCTACAGGAAATGATGTGGATTTCTACTCCTTGTGATAGTTATATAATCTGCTGTCAATTTGAGAGGATTAAGAGTTTAGGGGTGGAGTCTAGCATGTCAATCATTTTATAGCCAATAAGGCCTCTGCGTGGGCATGGACTTCCCCTGAAGATTCTTGCAACTCCTGTATTCCTCCTGGGAAGTGGGAGACACACTCTCTCTCTCTGTTAACTCCCTGGGAGATCCTCTACTGACAAGACACATGGAACTACGATAGTGCCCTGAGCTGGAGAAGTCACATGAAGACTCCTGCAGGTGTTGAGATGCTTACACTACCACTGGATCCACAAGACTTCCCACTCCATGGCCTGTGATCTTCCTGTATTCAGTATCATTGCATGTGTTTTGTGAGTCTGAAGAGTCCGATATTGGTATCGGACATCTGGGCTAATATCAGACAGATGGACTTGATCTGGCCTGAGCTGGGAGTTTCCCCAATGTTCAATTGCTCTTGTATATAAAGCTCTTTCTTATTGATATATGTACCTCTATGAATTTATTTCTCTACCAAGACTAACACACTCCTGTAAGGATTTGTTCTTAAAAAAAAAAAAAAACACTGGGCAGTTTTATTCATAAGTCCTCAGAGGTGTCTATGAGCCAGACTTGACTCAGTAGCAGGGAGTTTTCCCTCTCCCTGATATCCATTTGATTGGAACACTCTTTTAGTTCCTCACATAAAATATATCTGTAGCCTGTGTGTTTTTCTTTTTCTCTGATTCTCAGTACCAGTGATCAAACCACTGCTGTTTCCATCCTGACATATGCAAAGTATATTTGGTCTTGCTTTTCTTTTACCCAGTCTTAAAATATCTCTCTTGTATTTCTAATGTTTATTTACATTGAGTGTAAAGACAGATGTGCTTGGACCCAGGGAGTCCATGTTGCTATTTACTTTCTGTGGTTGCTTTTGTTGTTTACTTTCTTTCCCTATCCCTCCTATATTGCCTTCTATAAGAGTGACTGAGTATTTTTCAATTTTCAAAAATCCACTTTATTTACTTTCTCTTTTGCATTAAGTTAGAATGACTGTCTTACTAGCAAGCATCTTTAACTTTTCATTCTGTTAGCGTGAAGATTGTATTTCTGTATTTAAAATGTGCAAAAGCACGCCATGGTCTAGTTTCATTTGCCAGCACCCGCCGACCCCCGGTTGTTTGTGTTGTCATTCTTATATGTATAACATTGATATATGGTGTAAGCACTTATGTACTAAATTACTTCCCAAAAGTTTAGGAATTTCCCTACTACCCAAGAGGTTAGTGATTTGAACCCACCGCTGACGCCCCGGAGATAGGCTTAGGAATTTGCTCCAGGAAAACCATAGCTGGGAAAACCCTAAGGAGCGCCCTTCTGCTTTGCAAAACACGAGGCCACCTAATGCTGGCGTGGACGCAATGGCAACTAGTTGCTTTAGTTTAAAAAAATCATTTTATCAGGGGCTCATACAACTCTTATCACAATCCATACATATACATGCATCAATTGTGTAAAGTGCATTTGTACATTCATTGCCCTCATCGTTCTCAAAACATTTGCTCTCCAACTAAGCCCCTGGCATCAGCTCCTCATTCTTCCCCGCCCTCCCCGCTCCCCCCTACCTCATGAGCCCTTGATAATTTATAAATTATTATTTTGTCATATCTTGCCCTGTCCGACGTCTCCCTTCACCCACTTTTCTGTTGTCCGTCTCCCAGGGAGGAGGTCACATGTAGATCCTTGTAATCGGTTCCCTCTTTCCAACCCACCCTCCTTCTATGCTCCCAGTATGACCACTAACACCACTGGTCCTGAAGGGATCATCCGCCCTGGATTTCCTGTGTTTCCAGTTCCTATCTGTACCAGTGTACATCCTCTGGTCTAGCCAGATTTGCAAGGGAGAATTTGGATCATGATAGTGGGTGAGTGGGGTGTGGGGTGGTAGGAAGCATTTAGGAGATAGAGGGAAATTGTATTTTTCATCATTGCTACATTGCACCGTGACTGGCTTATCTCTTCCCAGAGACCCTTCTGTATGGGGATGTCCAGTGGCCTACAAATGGGCTTTGGGTCTCCACCCTGCACTCCTGTAGGAGGCCTCGGCTGATCCAGGTGTTTCTTGAGGGGTGACCAATTAGTCCCCTGTGCCTCTGTGTCTTTGCAGACAAAAGCATTGCAAAATAATTTATTTATGACCTTGCAGCTAAAAACATTGAGAGATAACTCAGTTATTTATGACCTCTTTAAAATTCTTTTGAATCTTGCATATCTGTGTGATTGTCTTAGAACATAGTGTTTTTATTATTCAAATATTAAGAAAATGTGACTAGTTAAGTAACATTTGCATAGATAAAAGTTTAAGAATGTTTTTTACATTTTTTGATGTTTGTATTGTAACCAATCCCTTGTAAGAAGAGTATAAAAACCAAGCTTTGAATATTCTCTGTCCCTCAGACTGTTGTCCACCCAATCCCATGCTTTGTATATATCGCTTTCTTTTGTTTTCATCCGCATGCCTCATTTCAGATGTAGCTTGATGCGGGATAGCTGGTCTAATCGCACGCACACTCGCGCCCCCCTTATTCACTATGATAAGATGTTTTGTTCTGATACCTGATCCCTTAGACATCTTGTGATCGCACATGCTGGTGTACTTCTTCCATGTGGGCTTTGTTGCTTCTGAGCTGGATGGCCGCTTGTTTACCTTCAAGCCTTTAAGACCCCAGATGCTATATCTTTTGATAGCCAGGCACCATCAGCTTTCTCCACCACATTTGCTTATGAACCCATTTTGTCTTCAGCGATCATGTCAGCAAGATGAGCATCACAGAATTCTGGGTTATTAGAACAAAGTGTTATTGCATTGAGGGAGTACTTGAGTAGAGGCCCAATATCCATCTGCTACCTTAATACTTAATATATAAATATATGTCCATAGATCTATTTCCCTATCATTATATGTAAATAAATTTACATATGTACATGCATGTATTTAGACATCTATAAATATAATTTGTCTCCTAGTTCTTTCCTCTATTTCCTTTTTTACTTTCCTCTTGTCCCACTATCATGTTCGACCTTCATTCGTGTTTCTGTAATTCCTCTTGGTTACATTGCCCTTGATCAAGCTTCACCAGGCATTCCACACTCTCCTTATGATCAATTTTCACTTGTTCCCTTGTCTGTGGGTTTGTTAGCACCCCTCTTCCTTTTCCCCACCTCCTCCTTTCCTGTGTCCCCCTGGGACCTTCGGTTCTGTTGTTTTCTCCCTCCAGATTGTTTATCCTGCCTATCTTATCTAGAAAGACATGCAAAAACAATAATAAGCACACACACACGAAAAGCAAAAGAATAGAAAACAACAGCAGCAAACAAAAACTAAGAGCAAAAAAGAAAAGTCTACAGATAGTTCAAGGTCTGTTTATTGACCTTTATGAGTGTTTTCCTATGGAGTCTGATGGGGTGCCACGCCCTGGCCCCAAAGTCTATTTTTGGTATTCCTCGGGGAACGTCATTGCTTTGTCCCCTTGCTGCTCCTTTGCATGAGCTTAGTGTGGTGGGGTCAGCTTGAGCACAATTCCCACACTGTGTCTCCAATGTTGTCCCCGTGATTCTATGGATCAGTGAGGGCTGTCATATATCCTAGTGGGGTGGGTCCTATGGTGCTCTCTGTGCATTGGCTGCTCTGAGCAGGAATATCGCCCTCGGGGCTTGGTGGGTTGGGATGTGTTCCATTCTTTCTCCTTCCCTCTACATTTGCTGCTGTGTGTTCTGATCGGATATGTCCCTCTGCCTGAGCTGTAGTTTCAGTGCTGCTCTCTGAAGTGCATCTTCTCAGGTTGGAGGGGGGGGGGGATTTCCACTTAGCTGGGATTTAGGCCAGTCCCACAGACCTCTCTATTGATTCACTGCTTCATACTGGTATGCTGATGCATGTCTTGGCACACCGGGTTGAAGTCTGGTCCCTCTCTCCCTCTGCTGTGGAGATATAAATGATCCCTTCCCCTTGGATGAATTAGTGCTCTGTCCCCCTACTAACCATGTCTTTTTTTTTTCTATTCCCCTTCTTTTTGGTTGTCTTCCATATGTATCCTGGATTGGGTCTGGCCCCTGTCATAAGACCTGAACCTCATCCCAGGAATGTATGCATTTTCCCCTATGCCCCTTTTGCTTTTTAAGCTTACCTCAGTGGATCAAAGTAAGGCAAGTACAAAAGGACAAGTACAATATAGATTTCTTAATTGACATTTTTTCTCCTCAGCACCTAAAACATTCAAAACCAAATTCACTCCCACTGAATCACTACTGATCCATAGTGACCCTATAAACTCCTTGAGTTTACGAGAGGACAACTGTACACAGGAGTGGAAAGCCTTGTCTTTCTCTCTCTGTGCTCGCAGTGTGCAACTGCTAGCCTTGCAGATCACAGCCCAATGCATGGCCATGACACCATCCACGTTCCTCTCAGCTCTTAAAAAGGCCACTAGATTGTATTCCCACCGTTGTTTGTCTTACTGAGCAAGTAGCCATCATCCGTGTTTTCTCTAGCTGCTTCCCAGACTCTTTCTGACTCTTGAGTTTTTATTATGACGTGGTCAAGTGTAGATTTATTTGGGTTTATCCTTTCAGGGTGTTTTCAGCTTCCTAAATTTATAAATTGACAACCTGCACCAGGTTTAGAATATTTTCAGCATTTACTGTCCTGTCATATTCTCTCTCTTTTCCCCTTCAGCAGCTCTGCTTACACATGTCAGCTAATGTTCTTCAAGTGTCTGAAGGGCTCTGTTACTTTGTTTTAAATCTCTCTCTCTGTGTGTCTCTCTCTCTCTGTCTCTCTCTCTGTCTCTTCCTGTCTCTCTCTCTCTGTCTCTCTCTCTCACTCTCTTCTGAAGTTCATTGAATCATTTCTGTTATATCCAATCAGACGTTAGACCCATCAATTGAATATTTATCTCAGTTATGATCTTTTTCAGTGTAATAATTATTATTTGTAGTTTTATTTCTTTGTTGAAGTTTTCTGTTTCTTGACTATAGGTATATTTTTCTTTATATATTTAAGCATTGAACTTCCTTGTTAAAGTATTATGTTTTCCACAGCAATTTTATTGGCATATAATTTAATTGTTCAATCACATCAAGAAGAATTGTACAAATTCAGGGATAAGGGATCAACATGAGATCTAAAATTGTTGGCGAGGAGAATGTATAATGCCTGGTGGGGTTGATTCAAATGCAATGTATCTGAGAGGAATTACTGAGCTCCAAATGGAGAGTGAGCATGATAGTGGGACAGGAGGAAGGTGAAAGGAAATAGAGGAAAGCAGGAGGAGGCAAAAGATACTTACCGAACTGTACCTATAGGCATATATCCATGGAATGATATATCTATTTATAATGAAAGAGATACAGGCCAAAGTACTTATATTTATATGGTAAGTATTAAGATAGCAGATGGACTTTGGGTCTCTAGTTAAGGCTTCCTTTAACACAGAACACTTTGTTCTGATAACTTGACACTCTGATTCTCACCTTCCCAAAATAATCGCTGAAAACAAAATGGGTGCATAAGCAAATGTGAAGAGAACAGATAGTGCCCAGCTATGAAACTATATAGCATTTGGGGTCTTAAAGTCTTGAAGTTAAACAAGCAGCCATCTAGCAGGATGGAAAAAGCACACCTGCATGTGATCATGAGTTGCCGATAGGATCAGGCATCAAGTATCAAAAGATCCAAAACAAACAACTATGTGGATGCGAAAGAGGGGGGATTGGAGTGGTAACCCAAAGCCCATCTGTAGACAATTGGACATCCCCCCACAGAAGTGGTATAAGGAAGGGCTGATATAACCAAGGTATAGTATAGCGCCAACAAATTACACACCATTCCTCTAGTTCCTGAATACATTTCTCCCACCACCACCACCGCTCACTACCATGACCCAGTTCTAACTTAGAAATCTGGCTAGACCGGAGAAAACACATTGGTACAGATAAGAACTCTTGACACATGGAATTCAGGACAAATAAAGCCCTCAGGAACAGCAATGGGAGTACCAATATCATGAGGGTAGGGGCATGGTCAGGAAGGGAGAAGAGTGAGAAAGGGGGAACCCATCACAAGATTAGATATATGTGCTCCCCCCCATGAAGGGGACGAATAACAGAAATGTGAGTGAAGGGATACAATGAACAGTGTAAGATAGGAAACAACAATATCAATATATAATTGAAAAAGGATTCATGAGGTTGGGAAGGTGGGGGAGGGACGGGAAAAATAGAAGCTTATAACAAGGGCTGACGTAGAAAATGTTTTGGAAACAATGATGGCAACATATGCGCAAATATGTTTGATACAATTTATGTCTGTAATGTTGTAAGAGCTGTAAGAGACCAATAAAATGATTTAAAATTTTTTTTAATTGTACAATCATTACCAAAATCAGTTTTGGAACTTCCTAGTTAAAAATCTTTGTCTTAAAATTCTAACATCTGTGTAACCTCAGGCTCAGTGTCTTCAGTTTAGCTTTTCTCTAAAGTATGAACGCTGTCTCTCTGCTACTTCACATGTATAGTAATTTTAGATCATACATTAGGCATTGTGACGTATTCTATAGTCTCGGGATTATTTTAGCTTCCTCTAAAGAGTATTATTATTGTTGTTATTATTATTATTTAGATGATTGATAGTTTACTTGAATTGAATTTTAAAAACTCCAGATTTTGTATTTCTGGTAGTGGGCACACATGGAAATCTCTGTTGAGTCATTGGTCATTTTAAGTTTTGCTAGTATATCTGTAGCATGTGCATGTACCATACCAGAGTTAAGGAGCATTTCTAAGTACCACTGGGGATCCATTTAGATGAATTTCTCATTTCCCATGTCCTTACCCTGCACTCTCATTGTCTAGCTGCTCTGATTGTGCTGAGTCCTGGTGTTAGGTACGTTTTAGGCCCTGACCATATATTAGGCCCTGACCATAAATTCAAATCCACCAGCTAGCTGCTCACTGGCAGAAAGATGAGACAATCTGCTCCATAAAGATTTCCAGCCTCAGAAACATTATATAAGATTACTATGGTTCTGAATCAACTCAATGGTTTGATTTGTTGTTTTGTTGTTGTTTTTTAATTACTGTTGATGTTGCATTGAACTCTGATTGCTCAGTTCTTAAACAGTAAGTTTGGCTAATGTATGGTTTTATGGCTCTGATTAGGGTTTGCCTTCAGGTCAAAATTTGTAAAATTAGGAAACATCCTTTTTTTTCCCTTCTTCTATCCCATCTGTGCATTATTCTCTTATTTCTAGCTTCCAATGATCAGTTTCCTGTGTCATTGCATAATTAACTGGTATGTTTTGATTAGCATTTAAATTGCTAGCTATCTTTAAGGGAATTTCTGTGGTATAAACTCTTCGTAGAAGAGCCCCTACATAATTGTATTTTTAAGTAACTATCCTTGCTGTGCTATCTTGATTCAGACTCTTCTGTGTCTTCTCATGGCAATGGTAATAAAATGCTAAACCGTTTTCTGTGGTCCACTTTGCCTCACTTCTTACTTCTCCATCCTCATTGTCTATTTTCATTCCTTACTCATTCCACTGTAGTTTCCATATCTGTCAATTGCCGACCATTTATTTGTTTTTATATCTCAAGGTTTTAGAATGATATCTAATAAGTTATCTTCATTGAAAAATAATCACATTAACAAGTTTTTAAACTAGACAAAGCCACCAAGTTCTAGCAATGAGTGAAACAGATTAAAATAAGCCAGATGTTAAGTAATAATTTATCTATTTATAAGTATAGTTATCCTATGAAAAACTAATAAAGTTTAAACAATTTTTTTAATATTCTCTTTGGAACGTATTTGCTTCTCTTACAGACTCTTCAATGCTGAAACACAGTTCTTTTCCTTTGCAGTTTTATTGGAACATAATCCACATGTCATACAATTCAATAGTTACTCATATCAAGAAGACTTGTACAATAATTACCACAATCAATTTTAGAGCATTTCCCTCCCCCCAGTCAAATCCTTTTTAAAATGAGTTGTGTACTCCCATGCACACTCATGCCCGTGCATCCCCTGCCCCCCCCCCCCACACACACACGCAGATACCACCTGGACAAATTAAAACCTGTGTAATCACAATCAGTTCTAGTGCCCCCTCCTTCATGCATTGTTTACTCCCAAATCTCCTCATCTCCCTGTCTCCCACTCCCCACCACCGCAGCCCCTATCAGCCCTTGCATCAGTTATTATCTCCATGCATCCACTCCTTCTGTGCTTCACAAACTGGAAAATCCAACCAAAATAATTAAAAAAACAAAATAAAGTGGTAAGGATAAAATAATAATAATACAAAGATAAAAATTAAAATGATGAGTAAGGAAAAAAAGACCACCATTAATATTTTTAAAAGCTAAGGAAGAAATTTTTGTCATACAACAAGGAAGAAATACTTGCACCTATTACAAAATCTGGTTGGGTGAAAGGGAAGGGTAAGTGATCAAGTATCAAGTTCAAGCCAGCATAATCAAGACTGCACTAATGTCTATTTGATAGAAAAACTGTTTGAGACCCTTACCTGTGGCTAGAGGAGACCTGCCAATGGCTTAATCTGATGGGTTTGGTCTCCATAGCCTTCTACAAATTGGGTGTTCACAATTTAAGCTCTGATACTTTTCATCAAATTTGAATTTTAGTATTGTAATGTTTGGATCACACAAGCTAGTGTGCTTCTTCCATATGGATATAGTTGACTCCTTACTTAGCTGGCTGCTTGTTTGAATACAACCCTTTAAGACCCCAGACACTATTGAGATTCATAGCCGGACACCATCTGTTTTCTTCACCACACTGTGCTGTAGCACTCCTGTCTTCAGTGATCATTTCATGAGGGTGATTCTGGAGCAGGGCCATGTTGTCAGAGCTAACTGTTCTTGGATTGGGGCGAGAGTTAACTGGGAATCCAGAATCCATCTGCTTGTCCATGGGCTATGCACAACTCAGGTTTACTTTGGTGGTCATCTTATGACAGAATCAAACCCCATTAGACCAACTACGTCACCAACAACAACAAACCAAGCAGCAAACAAGCAAAGACAAAATGAAAACAAACTAACTAAAAGCAGGAAACAGAAGCCCATAGAAGCAAACAAACAAAACCGTACTTACTATTCTCTTTGGAAGGTGTTTGCTTCTCTTCCTCAGTGTTGACATGCTCTTCAACCACATGAAAGGAATTGTCTAGGTTGAGTTTTCTTCTTTCCTTAGAATTTCTTGAGACTCTCAGGCTGATTTAGAAAAAAACAGCTAACAAAAAGATTGCTAAGTTATTTTAACTGTAGAATGCAGAAATGATGATCTGAAATGTACATCCCCACCTAATTCACAGTACAACTTTTTTAAAATATCAGGTAAAGTGTTCCAAATCTGAGAGCAGAAAGAATACAAGTCAAGAGTTTAAACTGTTCAGATGAAGAAATTGAGGTTAAAGGTCAATTTGAATGAAAAGAAGGCTGTTGTGACAAGTGAGGTACATTCCTCTGAGCCCCAATGACATCTTTACTGCCTCTTCAAGATAAAGTAAAAGATAATCTCCAGACAGAAGCCTGACCTTAGAGAAAAAGCCCATCATGGAATAAGATGCCCTTATCCTAGCAAACTGATCAGAGACCCTAAAATTCTTAAATGTACCAGTAATTTAGGTTTGCTTTTTTTTAAAACAATTTATTAGGGGCTCATACAACTCTTATCACAGTCCATACATATACATACATCAATTGTATAAAGTACATCTGTACAGTCTTTGCCCCAATCATTTTTTCCTCCTCTTTTTTTTTTTTTTTACATTTTATTAGGGACTCATACAACTCTTATCACAATCCATACATATACATACATCAATTGTATAAAGCACATCCATACATTCCCTGCCCCAATCATTCTCAAAGCATTTGCTCTCCACTTAAGCCCTTTGCATCAGGTCCTCTTTTTTTTCCCCTCCCTTCCCGCTCCCCCCTCCCTCATGTGCCCTTGGTAATTTTTACATCGTTATTTTGTCATATCTTGCCCTATCCGGAGTCTCCCTTCCACCCCTTCTCTGCCATCCCTCTCCCAGGGAGGAGGTCACATGTGGATCCTTGTAATCAGTTCCCCCTTTCCAACCCACTCACCCTCCACTCTCCCAGCATCGCCCCTCACAACCTTGGTCCTGAAGGTATCATCCACCCTGGATTCCCTGTGCCTCCAGCCCTCATATGTACCAGTTTACAACATCTGCCCTTTCCAGCCCAGCAAGGCAGAATTCGGATCATGGTAGTTGGGGGAGAAAGCATCCAGGATCTGGGGGAAAGCTGTGTTCTTCATCGGTACTACCTCGCACGCTAATTAACCCATCTCCTCTCCTAAACGCCTCTATGAGGGGATCTCCATTGGCCGACACTTGGGCCTTGGGTCTCCACTCTGCACTTCCCCCTTCATTCAATATGGCGCATATATATATATATATATATATACACACACACACACACACACACACACACATATATATCACACATATATCTTTTTTTTTTTTTTGCATATTGCCTTATACCTGGTCCCTTTGGCACCTTGTGATCGCACTGGCCGGTGTGCTTCTTCCATGTGGGCTTTTTTGCTTCTGAGCTAGATGGCTGCTTGTTCACCTTCAAGCCTTTAAGACCCCAGACACTATCTTTTTGATAGCCAGGCACCATCAGCTTTCTTCACCACATTTGCTTATGCACCCATTTGTCTTCAGCGATCCTATCATGGAGATGTGCACTCAATGATATGATTTTTTGTTCTTTGATGCCCGATAACTGATCCCTTCGGGACCACTCGATCACACAGGTTGGTGTGTTCTTCCATGTGGACTTTGTTGCTTCTGAGCTAGATGGCTGCTTGTTTATCTTCAAGCCTTTAAGACCCCAGTCACTATCTCTTTTGACAGCCGGGCACCATCAGCTTTCTTTACCACATTTGCTTGTTCACCCACTTTGGCTCCAGCAGTTGTGTCGGGAGAGTGAGCATCATAGAGTTCCAATTTAATAAAAGAAAGTATTCATGCATTGAGGGAGTGTTTGAGTAGAGGCCCAAGGTCCTTCCGCCACCTTAATACTTAACCTATAAATATAGACACATAGATCTATTTTCCCGTCCTCCTATATATATTTGCATGTACATGTCTTTGTCTAGACCTCCATAAATGCCCTTTGACTCCTAGCTCTTTCCTCCATCTCCCTGGACTTTCCTCCTGCCCTACTACCATGCTTCGTCACCACCTGGGCTAGAGTATATCTCTTCTCTAAGCAACCTTACCCTTGATCATTTCCCACCAGGCCTGCCACTCCCCCCTCTCTACCATTTTGGTTCCCATGGTTTTCCCTTGTCCCTGTGTTTGTTAACACCACTTCCTTACCCCTCCTACCCCCCCACCCCAAGTCCCCCCGGAACTGTCGGTCCCGTTGTTTTTCCTCCAGATAGTTCATCCAGCCTGTCCTATTCAGACAGACCAGTGGAGACACTAACATGCACAAAAACAAGACAGAGGAAAACAAAGCAACAGTATACAACCAGACAACAAAACAACAAAAATAAACCACTGACAAAGAACAAAACACTTCACAAGAGAAAAGCTTGTAGTTAGTTCAGGGATCGTTTTCTGGCCCTTAGGAGCATTTTCCAGTTTAGGTTTGCTTTTGTGACATGTTTTTCTCATCTGCTCTAACCATTGTTTCTGTTATCTCCACCCAGCATTTTGTGTGATTTTATAAACATATTTGTTATTTGTGCTATCACTGTATTCAATATTTTAGAGATAGAGTTGGCATGGTCTCGTCTTATTACTTCTTTTTCAAGAGGTACCGAAGAGGGAAGGGTCTTGGCCCACCCTAGGCCAGAACTAAATGGCCTAAACAAGTAGGTGTTTGATCGCTCAAACAGATAAACAGAGTAAGAAAAAAATATTTTATATATATATATATATATATATATATATATATATATATATATATATATATATATATATATATATATATATATATTCCTTTTTTTCCATGAAGAAACTTGTCTTGAAGCTCACAGTACTTGGGGACTGAATTTCGTCCTCCCTTCTTTGACAGAGCTAGTCATGGGGAAGTAGCTCTCTCATACAGGTGACGCTTCAATGCGATCATGCTGAAATATTGCTAGAACTTGAGTCTGCTGCCTGGGAACAATAGCGGGCACGGAGTCTTCTCACTAACTGGGAAACACATGCCTATCTGAGGGACTGCTAATCACTCAGGTCCAGCTGATTGCTGTCTTGATGGAGCATGGGTGGTCCAGTGTTTTCCACTTTTTCCGGTTGACCAAGAGAAACCAGAATCTAAGTTCAAGTGAATTATTCCAAGTTTAAAATTTTGCCTCCATTGTAAAAAGAAAAATAAAGAAAAGCAACCATGATAAGACCAAATAAAATGCATCTGTGGGCCAGATGCTACCACAGACTACATGTTCTCTGTGTATTGCATATCTATCCTCCCAGGCTGCATTGCGTATCTATCCTCCCAGGCTCCAAATACAGACACTGCTGTGATACGGAAGGGCCTAAGCACCCAGCCTTGGAGATGTATAGCAATGTAGCATTTCCTTCCTGATTTGGACCTGGAAGCCATTTGAAGAAGCCCTGGAAACAGTGTTTTAGGTTTTTCTGCCTGCCCTTAGGACTGACCTCTAAGAAAATATAGGAAGCAAGAAAATAGGATTCGAATGACTCTGTCCATAGATTTCTAAGTCAACCACTTGGCAAGGACATTCATTGGATTAAAACTGGTTATTTCCCTGAGGAACAAGTAACTGCTAATGGGATGATAGACTCCATTATTGTGCTAGGTTCGTTAGAGAAAAGAACATAAGCAGAGACCAACCCTAGGAACGGACAGTCCAAGTAACTGGAAGGAATGTTCAGTTATTTGACCAGCTGGCCTGTTCTTCGTTAAGCAGGGTAGATCATAGCCAACAGAGGCTTTAAAAAAAATTCAGTTGGTCAACTCTTTTTCCTCTTTTGGTAGTACTTATGAACTGAAAGTTCACTATATACCAGGTACTCACTAAATCCTTCCCTGCAAAGCAGAGATTGTTTCCCCGTTACCGTTGTAGAAATGGAGATCCAGAGAGGCCATGTCATTTTGTCAGGGCAGCACAGTGCATAGTCCACACCCTAGGTTAGCATGGCAGCCCGTCCCCGAAGCCACGTTCTTTCTATGAAACCACATCGCTCCTCCGTAGTCACTAAAACCTAAATGTTCAAGACAGCTTTAACTCGGAATTATTTGTAGCCTCTAATAGACCAGTCACTAAATCTGCTTTATTTTCTCTAAAATATGGTTTATGTATTCATTTAAGTTGCCAAATATTGTTCTCAGCAGTGAAAAGAGGGGAATAATGGGCCCCTTGCTGTAAAAGAACCTAAAGAGAAGAGACAGGCATGAGCTAATGATTGTGAAGGATCTGGATAAATGATACAACGGGAGGACACAGTATACGTGTGCCTTGTATTCCCACTGCCAGCCAGTGAGCTTGGCTTTCATTGGCTGCATAGGCAATAGGTACCCTTTTCCCATTGCTCCCCAAAAGAACACTGGTATCTATGACCCTCACACTAGTAGAAGGACCAACACCTACCTGATTTCCAAGACCCTTTGTCTCTAATCCCACTCTCATTATCAATCCATATCTCCACAACACCATTTATTTTCTAATTTAACATCTCATTACCTTTTGCTTATAATTTCAAAAGGGACCGGTGATTCTGTCTTAAAGGGACTCTGACAGCCAGGGAGGTTATTGAGAGTCGTAGCAGCTAAATGACCTGCAGAAAGTCACATGAGGACATTGGTAGGAAAAACGCCTTCCATCGGAGAGACTTGGGTTTGATTCCGATACCCCATAGGCAGCCATCACCTCTCTGTCGGTGGGAATGTGCTTTGTGCTATAATGCTGGACAGCTTTCATCCAGATTATGATGGACTAGGAAGAAAGCCATGGTGGTAAGTACGCACTAAAGTAGGATGTAGAACATTGTTTTATGAATTTTGCTGTGCCACTTGACTTTGGTGTCCCCTAGATCATGATCCTGAGCCCAACAGCTCATTCCCTCAAGTTTCTTGATTGTATCTAAGACGTTCTCATAATTTTTTCCTTGTACCAGGACTTTGATCTTTACATAAGCAGAATACCACATCTTTCTCTCTCAGAGCGTCCCATGGCCTCCAAACACCCACATTTAGGTCCACGGTCAAACACCTACCAGTGGGTCATCAGGGCAACTGAGGGACAAAGAGTTGAAAGAAAAAAGACTTTTCAATACCTGGCTTCAACATAGAACCAAGGAACTATAAAACTGACCGCTCTGTCTTGTTTTTCAGATAGACCACGTGGTGCAAGGCCATGCTGCCTTCCCCGAACTACAAGCCAAGGCCACTGCCAGGTAACTGCCCTCTTTGTTCCGTGTGTAGCTTTCATAGACGACTGCATAAAGGCTGTGCCCATGGCATAGTTGAGCAATTTTTAATGGTTAGCATTTTTAGATTCTGCCAGCAGCTCTCTGGGAGAAAGGTAGCAATCTGTTTCTGGGATGATTGCAGCCTTGAAATCCCTCTGAACCAGTTCAACTCGATCTTATAGGGCAGCTGGTGGTTTTGTTCGTTTGATTTTTAGTTTTTATGGCAATGGAAATGCCTGGCTATATTTTGTTTTAAATTAGTCAACCAGATGATCCAGGACAGACTTCCATAGTTTCCTCCCAGAAGGTAGTTGTTGGGGTCAAACCATTCACCTTTCGATTAGCAGCCAAATGCTTAATCAGTGCACCACCAAAACTCTTTCTATAAATACTACAGCCTTGAAAGCCAAATAGGGTAATTCTACCCGGCTCCTCTGGGCACTCTGAGTCAGCAATGACTCAACAACAAGATATGGTTTTGACTTAATTAGGTATAAAATTTTAGATAAATTATTCAATACTTTTTAGTTTGTCGCTTTAAAGGATAAGTATAGATTTATTCCCAGGTTATATTGTTAAGTAAAAAAAAAGGAGGGGGGTGGATTACATGTAAAGGAATGTAAACAATGTGCCCCATTCACATAAGAAAGAAAAAGATATAAAACAATGTGTTTCTATCTACTAATTTATGCAAATTCCATACATGAAGATCAAACCAGAAATTTACTGAGATTGGTTGTGTATCAGAAGCAGGTAGGGAAAGGCTGGAAAGATGAAAGGATGAAATAGGCTATTAGGAGAATGCGAAGATTTTCTGAGCATAAAACCCAGACTCTTCCATGATAATGTTAGATAGGTAGTGATAATGGATACCCTGGTGTGTGTGTGTGTGTGTGTGTGTGTGTGTGTGTGTGTAAAATGAAATACAAATAGTAAATAATATACCTAACCATATTACAAATGAATAATATAATCACACTAAAGAGGTTGGGAAAGAAAAGAACTAGGCTAAGTAATGTAAAAGAGTATTTTGACAGCCTGCTATATTACTAAAGATAAAAATAACTACATATAAATATTGTACTCTAATTAGTACATTTTTTATAGAAGTATGTGCTTGCCATTTGGAAAGTATTGTATGTGTTCACTAGACCTAAGCAAATTAATTAAGGGGACTGTGGGTAATGCGAGCCAGGTTTCGTAGTGCCGGTTTCAAATAAGAAAATGAGGAGAGCCTAAATGAATCTTAGAACGAGATGAAATTCAGAAGTTTTATTAGGAACTGGTGAATTTTTAATACGTATACAAGGACATAAATAGAAGTTACTCTGGATAGGTGTATTTGTCTATGTGTATCCATCTTACACAGAACCCTGGTGGTGCTGTCCAGTAAGTGTCGAGCTGTTAATGACAAGGTCAGTCGTTCAAATTCACCATTCACTCCCCAGGAGAAGGATGAAGTTATTGGTCCCATATAGATCTGTGGCCTTGGGAACCCCATCTGAGCGTGGCTGTGAGTGGGAATCGACTTGAGAGCACTGGGTTTTGCTTTGTTGGTGAGAGAGCTCCACTGTGAGCCGAAAGTCTGGTGGTTTGGATCCACCAGTAGCTCCCTGGGAGAAAGGTGTGGTGGTCTGCTTCTGTAAATAGCCCATTCGCTCAGCTTCAGTAGCCCATAAGCAGTGGTACACTACTAGCGATATTCCCATCGAAGCAGCCTCGTCTTCGGTTCTGAATGTGATTCCCTCGTTTCTCTGATAAAATCAGCCAGGACTCGGGGGCAGGGAGTGCGGGGGGAATGATCAATACAGGGTTGGAACAGGAAAGCTACATGAATAGTTTGTGGTGCCAAAAAGTAAAGATTTTCACATAAAGAGATTGTCTAAGGACCTGGGCTCTAACTCGAAGGATCTGAGCTCATTGAGAGAGAAAAAAATAATAACAATAGGAATAAAATAACCATCTGTGAAAATGTACTGGTATAAATAAAGATCGGAAAATGATAAATAAAAACAAAAGCACAGCTCATCCCCTTGGTGGACTTCTCAGAAATAAATGTGGAGGAAATGATGGTTAGAGACAACCATCCTTAGGCAAACACCCAGCAATAACGACTGCAGGCAAGAAACATCTCCCCACAAGTGCGTATTAATTACTGAAGGAAAAATCGGGACTTTACACTGGTGAATTGGGCAAATACTACTTTCCCCAATCAAATGATCAAACGTATCATTTCACGTATTAGAATACATCACCAGCATGTGTCTCCTGATCTGAGGCACTGAGAATACCACATGGAGGAAGCACACCAGTCTGTGTGATCATAGTAAGATAGCTTTAACCAAAATGATAATGACTTTTATAAATGTCCTCCTAGTTCTTTGCTCTATTTCCTTGTACTTTCCTCTTGTCCCAGTATCATTTTTGCCCTTCATTCAGGGTTCAGTAATTCCTTACAGCTACATGGCTCTTGATCAAGCCCCACCAGGCATCCTATACCCTCCTCACCATTGATTTGAAATCACTTGTTCCCTTTTCCCTGGGTTGATTGACACCCCCTTTCTTTTTATTCATTTTATTGGGATTCATACAATGCTTATCACAATCCATACATCCATCCATTGTGTCAAGCACATTTGTACATTTGTTGCCATCATCAGTCTCAAAATATTTGCTTTCTACTTGAGCCCTTGGCATCAGTTCCTCATTTTCCCCTCCCTCCCCATTTCCTTCTCCCTCATGAACCCTTGATAATTTATGAATTATTATTATTTTGTCATCTCTTACACTGCCCGATGTCTCCCTTCACCCTCTTTTCTATTGTCCGTCCCCCAGGGAGGAGGTTATATGTAGATCCTTATAATCCATTCCCCCTTTCTACCCCACCTTCCCTCCACCCTCTCTATATAGCTAATCTCACCACTGGTCTGAGAGGTTCATCTGTCCTGGATTCCCTGTGTTTCCAGTTCCTGTCTGTACCAGTGTACATCTTCTGGTATAGCCGGATTTGTAAGGTAGAATTGGGATCGTGATGGGGGGAGTTGGTGGGTAGGAAGCATTTAAGAACTAGAGGAAAGTTCTATGTTTCATCAGTGCTACACTGAACCCTGACTGGTTTGACTCCTGGCCACGATCCTCCTGAAAGAACATGTCCAGTTGTCTACACAAGGGCTTTTGGTCCCCACCCCACACTCCCCCTCATTCACAATGATATGATTATTTTGTTCTTTGAAACCTGATCCTTTCAACACCTCGTGATCACACAAGCTGGTGTGCTTCTTCTGTGTGGGCTTTGATGTTTCTGTGCTAGATTGCCACTTGTTTACCTTCAAGCCTTTATGACCCCAGGCACTTTATTTTTTGATAGCTGGACACCATCAGCTTTCTCCACCACATATGCTTATGTACTCATTTGTCTTGAGCGATCATATCAGGAAGGTGGGCACATAATGATATAATTTTTTTGTTCTTTGATGCCTGAAACCTGATCCCTTCCACACCCCATGATCGCACAGGCTGGTGTGCTTCTTCCATGTGGGCTTTGTTGCCCCTGAGCTAGATGGCCGCTTATTTACCTTCAAGCCTTTAAGACCTCAGAGACCTATATCTTGGGCCACTTGTTTACCTTCAAGCCTTTAAGACCAAAAGAAATGTGTCTTTTGATACCCGGGCACCATCAGCTTTCTTCACCACACTTGCTTATGCCCACATTTGTCCTCAGTGATCATATCGGGAAGGCGGGCACACAATGATATTTTTCCTTTGTTGACACCTGAAACCTGATCCCTTCGACACCTCATGATCACACAGGCTGACACCCCCTTTTTTCCTCCGCCTCCTCCTCTCCCATGTCCCCCCAGAACCACTGATCCTATTGTTTTCTTCTCTAGATTGTTTATCCTGCCTATCTAATCTAGAAAGACATGTAGAGATAATAATAAGCACAAAAACAAGGCAGAGAAAAACAAAACAACAAAAGAAAACAAACAAAAAAACAAAATAATTGAGGAGCTGATGCCAGGGGCTTAAGTGGAGAGCAAATGTTTTGAGAATGATGAGGGCGATGAATGTACAAATATGCTTGACACAATTGATGTATGTATAGATTGTGATAAGAGTTGTATGATCCCCCAATAAAATGATTTTTAAAAATTTAAAAACCAAAATAACAACAATGATAAAAAAGAGAAAGGCCTATAAATAGTTCCAGGTCTGTTTGTTGACCTTTATTGACCTTTATGAGTGTTTTCCAGTCATGTCTGATGGGGTGCCATGCTCTAGCCCCAAAGTCTATTTTTGGTATTCCCTGGGGACTTCATTGCTTTGCTCCCCTTGCTAAGAAGCAGCAAAGCCCACATGGAAGAAGCACACCAGCCTGTGTCATCATGAGGTGTCAACAGAATTAGGTATCAGGCATCTAAGACCCAGAACAAAAAAATCATATCAATATGAATGAGGGGGAGTATGGAGTGGAGACCCAAAGCCCATCTGTAGACAGTTGGACATCCCCTTACAGAAGAGTCACAAGGAAGAGACGAGCCAGTCAGGGTGCAGTACAGCACCGATGAGACACACAGCTTTCCTCTAGTCCTTTAATGCTTCCCCCTCTATCATGACCCCAATTCTATCCTACAAATCTGGCTAGACCGGAGCTTGTACACTAATACAGATAAGAGCTAGAAACACAGGGAATCCAGGACAGATAACCCCTCAGGACCAATAATGAGACTAGAGATACCAGGAGGTTAAGGGGAAGGTGGGGGGAGAAAGGTGGGAGAACCCATCCCAATGAACTACATATAACCTCCTCTCAAGGGACGGGGAACAGAAAAGAGGGTGAAGGGAGACAGTTGTTGGTTTAAGACATGAATAAAAACCTTATAAATTATCAAGGGGTCATGAGAGAGGGAAGGGGGAGGGGGGCAAATGAGCTGATACCAAAGGCTGAAATGGCAAGAAAATCTTTTGAAAATGATGATGGCAACATATGTACAAATGTGCTTGACACAATGGCATATTGATTGTGATAAGAGCTGTATGAGCCCCCAATACAATGATTTACAAAAAAGAAAGAAAACCTCATCTTCTTCCCACAGTAAGTCTAGTGATTTCAAACTGCTGACCTTGAGGTTAGAAGCCCCCACTATGCCACCTTTAGGTGACTAATACATGGCAAAAGGAAAGTGATTTAGAATGATGGCTAATATAGACTTGGGACCCACATGGCATGGCTCTGCTCTATCATTAACTGTGTGGTCTGGGCAAATACTTCAGCGCTGTTTGCCTTTTGACCTTATTTATCATAGTGTTGCTGAAAGAAGTAAACAAGTTGGAATCGTGCCTCGCATGTAGTGAGTCTTGTGTGAAGTCGTAAATAGGTGTTCAGTTAATGGCAGTGGCCGTGATCTGCTTGTGGTAGCCATGATCATGGTCGCTGTAGTTACTGTTAGGGGACCCTGCCCTCGCTTCCCGGGGTTGGCATTCGAGCAGAGCAGACGGCTGCAGGAGGGAGCATTTTGAAGCCCCTCTCTCTTGTGCCCAGACGCACGTGGCATGCCTTCTACTCCCTGCAGCATTCAGACGCTTCTGGACTTCTCAGAACGCTTCCCCTCCAGATCATGCTCCTGCATCTCCATTTCGCCATCCTGAAGGAGGTGACTATTGGGCGGGAGCAGGTTTTACACAGGAGCAGAGGCGGTGCCCTCTTGGCAGGCTTGGGGAACATGCGGAGGCCTCTGGCTGGATTGAGGGGGAAGGAGAGGGGCTGGTGAGGGCTGAACGTGAGCCACAGGCCACGCTGCGTGCATCGTTGCAGAGCTTGGAAGTTCATCAAAGCCTTTGGTTTTGAGCAGAGGCGAAGCACGCTTAGACGCACCTTTTGCTTCAGCTCTTCTGTGAAACCCGGAGCCCTGACAGAGGGAAGGGCCAGCACGGAGACAGGGGAGATGCAGTCTGGAGCCTCCGGAGCTCACTGTGTACAGAAGACCTGTCCCACGAGAGCCCAGGCTGCGCCAACTTTCTTGTGAAAAAGGAACTCTGGGCAATTTGTTTTTCACCTTGTGGAATGTCTCCATTCTAATTCCCATTTTCTCTCGGAACCTATCCTTCTCTCTCATTGTCCCTTGGAGCTTTCATTGAGGACTATTGAGGCATGTTGATCTCATTTACTTCTCAAATTTTTCCTGTGATTCCCCAAATCCCACTTGATGTTTGTTTCTTAACTCGTTCTCTTAGGCCAAAGTTTCATCGGAGGCTCTCCATTAAAACCAATACAAATCCTCCTCGAGTAAGAGATGGCCAAACTAGGGCAAGGACACTTTTGGCAATGTGAGTGGCACTGTGCCTGGCGACAGTTTCACTTTCGTTGTGTCCTTTAGCTCTGGAAGAGGAAGCGGAGGATAATAGGGACCCCGGCAGACCCCCTCCCTAAGGGATGTCCTGCTCCCATCTGTGATTGCACTCTCAGGTCCCCTTCTGGCCTTCCTGACAGCTGGGACCATCAGTCCATCAGCGTTTTTATTTACATTCCCTGAGTTAGGAAAGTCATGGAACTAGGCTATGTATTTACCCCTTTGTCTTCCGGGGGGTGTCAAGATAACTAGGAAATTCTTGATGGCTCTTGGAAGAGGCATGTCTCTTAATGAGAAGTAGACCAGCAATGACAGTGCCTTTCTTTGTCTTTTGTTTTCCATCTAAAGACAGAAAAGTGCTCAGGGCATCAGGCCCCTTTTAAGAAGCCCAAGGAAACAAATTCTCCATTTTTAATGCTCAGTATGTTAACACAGTCCAGCACCGTGCTAGACATACTGTGATGAGGGGAGCCACAAGGTGCCTGGTCCTTCCCCGGTTCCCTTCTGCACTGTGTGCACCAGCATACCTGGAAGGCTGCGCCCACATGTTCCAGAGATTCCTCCTCAGCTTCCTGGCTCTTTAATGAGATACAGAGGTTTCTCTGACATTTTCCATCTCTGGCTATCTACCAGATTTCATCAGTTAAGAGGTAACGTGAATATAATGCTCTCTTGTAGCCGCTTTTCCAGGCTTATCAAATACTCTCTTTTTCTTCTGTAAATCATTAAAATTTCCCGAAAATTCCCATTTTAATGTGCTGTGTAGGATATTCATTCATTCTATGCCAATACTGCATGTGGAGCACCTGGTAGGGTTAATGAAACCCAGCTCCTGCCTAGTTGTTCAGAGATGGATACAGATACAGCAAGGAGTCCATTATCATACAGAAGGGAAAATGCTATTCATTTGACAAATATTTATGAGCAGTGCCACATGTCTAGTTCTCTGCTAAACCCTAAATATGTACTAGTAATCGTCCACTTTCATGAAACTAGAAGGTCAGGGTAGACCACATGCATTTAACAAGTAAAAACAAAAACCGTGCTGCCATTGAGTCGACTCAGACTCATGGCCATTCCATTGGCAGAGTAGAACTGCCCCTGTGGGTTTCCCAGACACGCACTCCAGCAGGGCCTCCTTGTTCTCCCAGTGAGCGGCTGGTACCTTCAAACTGCTGCCTTGCAGTGAGCAGTCCAACCCACAACCCCTCCATCACCGAGGCCCCTCAGTAACAAGCAAATGAACAGAGAAATAAAACTAGAGTTACCAAACACGATCTGATGCGAGAACAGAGTCCAGGGAGAAGGAATCTCAAGGAAAAGCTGATTTAGATAAGGTCCTCAGCAAAGCTGAACGAATGGAGCGACAGGTAAGATCTGAAAGAGACGAGAGCGTGAACATGGGAAGAGCAGAAACATAGCGCACTCTTGGCAAAGGACTTGTCCTATGGGAAAGCCTCGACGAGAAGTCTAAGGAGTTAATCCTAGGCTACCAGGCGAAGGTCCAGATCATCCAAGGCCCTATAAACCAAGATGGGAGACTGGCTTCATACAAACGACAGTGGATAACCATAGAAGGATTCTAAGGGCAGAAATAACGTGATCAGTTATGTACATGTTACTGGAGAAAATCTTTTTTTCCCAAAGCAGAGATTGTGAGTGGTCTTGTCAACCCTTCAACCTAGGTGATGAAGGCAGCTGGCACCCCTCTTCGGAGAGTGCTTGCAGATGCAGGATCACGCCTACTTTCCTGTCATTCGGGGAGCAGCGTAGAATGTGAGGAAGGGAGGGGAGAGGATTATGTTCAGCCTAGGTTGCTCAGGGAGCATGGGCAATAATGGGAGTGTGAGATTCTGGAAAACGTGCCCAACAAGTGAGAGCAGAAACGAGTCTGGAATGATAGTTGAAGCAGTCCAGGTAAATAAAACAAGAATTCCAAGCAAGAAGAGAAAAATATGCAAACAGAGGTTAGGTGAAAATGTGTATATGAGAATGTATATAGTATGAGAATTCTAAGAAGTCTATAAATAGATTGTCGTAGTTGGAGTTTGGTGTGGGCAGTGATAAGTACAAAGAAGTAATGCAGATATAGACATAAAGCAGTCAAGGCAGGGAAGAACGCGATATTGAAGAGCATCCTTTGTCAGACAAGGACATGTGTGCTTTATCCTGAGGACAATGAAGGGGGCCATTGGAGGGTCTTGGTGAGTGCTCTGAATTATGCAGACAGTTTTATTGTTGGCCAGTCCCTCAGAAAAGAATGTAGGAATGTAGCAGGAGGGTGCAAGGCTTCAGCCAGCGAGATAAATAAGGAGACCTGAAGGAAATCTACGCATGAGAAGAAGGTGGCCTGAATAAAGTGGCATCAGTTGGGGTGGAGAAAACTTTCTAATGAGAGGGCTGTTTGAAAGAGGAAATTGACAGGCCCTGGAGAAATTTCAAATTCGAGAGCTTAGGAGAGCGATGAGTCACTTAGATACCAAACTCTTCTATAGCATCTTTCTTCTAAAAAGTATTGGTTTTGAATTTTTAGCAAGAAGTACTTTTAGAGATGGCATGGGCAGGCAACTTAAATCTGAGTGACATGTATTTGGAATTAATCCTGTGAGGTCGATATCATTCTACCCATTTTATGAATGGGAAGACAGAAATTTGGACAGGTTAAGGTAGTGCCCCCTTCTCCATTCCCATAAGTGTTTGCTTGGACAGCCAGTTGAATGAAAGACTTTGATTAAATCAAATAAAACAGAAGAAAGAGCAAATTATATCAATAAAGATTTTAATGTGCAGTATTAAACATTTTTATTTAAAGTACCTTTGGGTACCCAAGAGGAGATACTGGATGAGTGATTGACTAGTTTATCTGCAGCTTATGTGGTATGTATGGGAAGGAGTTAAGACATATATTTGGAAGTCGCTGTATTATATGATAGGTACACGAGCCACCCCTTGTCCATTGGTTTGTCATACTGTAGTGACTTCTGTCTGGCTGTGAAGCTGGAAGTAATGTCCCTGGTGTTTCAAACACCAACAGAGTTGCCCAAAGCGAACAAGTTTCAGCAGAGCTTCCAGACTACGAACAGACTACAAAGAAGAAACAGGCTGTCCACTTAACAAGAATTAGCTTCTGGAAACGTAATGAATGGCAGCAAAACATTGTCAGAGAGTTCCAGAAAATGAGCCCCTCGAGCCAGATGGCATTTAAACCTTGACTGAGGACGAGTTGCCTTCTCAAAGCAGAGTCAACCATAAAGACATGGATAGAGTAAATCTGGTAAGAGTAAGGCCCATAGGATCTTCATGTGATGATGTGGCTTGAGACAAAATGAGGAGAGACAGGTGTAACGAAAATTAAGAACTGAAATCTGAAAGGTGCAATGTAAGAATCTAGGAAAATTAGAAGTTGTTAAAAATGAAACGTAAGTCATAGAGATTTATATGCTAGGCATCAGTGAGCAAAAATAGACTGGTCTCAGATCAGACAGTCATATCGTTTACTTGGCTGGGAATGACGAATTCAAGAGGAGTGGCTCAACGTTTGTCTTTAAAAGGACGTTTAAAGATTTATCTTGAAGTGCAACGCTGTGTATAATAAGATGAAATCTATCCGCATAAAGGAGATCCAGTAATACAACTCTGATTTCAATGTTTGCACCAACTATTAAAGTCAGTGATACAGAAAGTGAAGAATTCTACCAATGTCTTTAGTATGAAATTGATCTAATATGCCATCAGAATGAATTGATAATTATTAGTGAATGGAATACAAAAGTTGGAAACAAAGAGGAAGAATCTGTAGTTGGAAAATATGGCCTTGGTAACAGAAACAAAGCTGACAATCGTGTGATGGAAGTTTGCATAGCAAATACCATTTTCAACAAACCAAAGATGACTATATACGTGAACTTCTTCAGATGGAAGACACAGAAATCAAATTGGCTACATCTGTGGAAAAAGACAGTGGAGAAGTTCAATATCAACAGCTAAAACTGGGCCAGAGGCTGACTGTGGGACAGACCATCAATCGCACATATGTAAATGTAAGTTCATGATAAAGCAGAAGAGGATTAAAACAAGTGCACAAGAGCCAAGATACAACCTTGAGTCTATCCCACTTGAATTTAAAAAACAACTCACGAACGGATTTGACACTTTGAAGAATAATGACAGAAGACCTGATGAGCTATCGGAGGACAGACATCAAGAATACCATTCATGCAGAGAGCAAAAGGGCACGAAGAAGACAGAAAAGGACAAAAAGATTCAAGTGGATGTCAGAAGAGACTCTGAAACTTGCTTTTAATGGTAGAGCAGCTAAAGCAAATGGAACAAATAAGTCAAAGAGCTGAACCGAAAAGTTCAAAAGACAGCTCAAGAAGACAAAGTAAAATAGTGTAATGAAATATGCAAAGAGCTAGAATTAGAAAACAAAAAGAGAATACATTCAGCATATCTTAATCTAAAAGACCTAAAGGAAGAATGCAAGGCTCTAGTTGTAATATTGGAAAGCTGAGAAAAATATTGAACAATGCAGGAAGCATCAAAAGAAGGTGGAAAGAATACAGAGTCACTGTACTATTTAAAAACAAACTAGTTGGCATTCAACCATTTTAAGAGGCAGGTAGGAGCAAGCACTACAGATACTGAAGGAAGAAGTCCAAACAGCACTGAAAACCTTACCCTAGGAATTGATAGAATACTAGTGGAAATGTTTCAACAAGCTGATGAAGCACACACTCATCTATGTCAAGAAATTTGGAAGACAGCTACTTGGCCAACAGACTGGAAGTGATCCATATTTGTTCCCCTTCCAAAGAGAGGAGACCGAACAGCATCTTCCTATCATAGAAAATATCACTTCTATCACATTCAAGTAAAATTCTCCTGAACAAAGATTATGCAACAATAGTTGCAGCTGTACATTGGCATGGCTGCCAGAACCTGAGGCCAGATTCAGAAGACAGTATGGAGCAAGAGATACCATTCGTGATATAAAATGGATTTGGGTTGAAAGCAGAGAATACCAAAAAGGTGTTTTATTGCTAAGGTATTTGACTCTGTGAATCATAACAACTTATGGGTAACCTTGAGAAGAAGGGAGATTCCGTCTTCCCATGATTATGCTCATGAGAAACTTCTACATAGATCAAGAGACCATTCTGCAAAGCATGGGTTAAAATCTGGACAGGTGTGTGTCAGGGTTGTATCCTTTCTCCATACTTGTTTAATCTGTACGTTGAGCAAATCATCAGAGAAACCAGATTGTTTGAAGAAGAATGTGTCAACAGGAGAGAAAGAAGTGTTATTAGCAATCTGTAATATGCAGAGGATGCAGCATTGCTGGCTAAAAGTGAGGTAGACTTGATGCACTGTGCTGATGGAGATCGAGGATAGCAGCCTTCACTGTGGATTACAACTCAATGTAACAAAAACCAAAATCCACACAACTGGACCAATAGGTAACATAATGGTAAACGGAGAAAAGATTGAAGATGTTGAGGACTTTGCCTTGCATGGATCCACAATCAATGCTCATGGAAGCAGCTGTTAAGAGACCTAATAGGACTTGCAAATTGGGTTAATCTGTTTAAAGAACTTTTAAAGTGTTGAAACACAAAGATGTTACTTTGAGGTCTAAGGTGCACTTGAACCCAGGCACGGTACTTTCAGCTGCTCCATATGCCTTTGAAAGTTGGACATTGAATAAGACAGGCCGAAGAATGAATGCATTTGAATTATGGTGGAGTTGAAGAATATTGGAAGTACCATGGACTGCCACAAGAATAAACAAATCTGTCTTGAAAGAAGTAGAAGCAGAATTTTCCTTGAAGGCAAGACTGGTCAGACTGATTCATGTATTTTGCATATGTTGTTAGGCTACAAGGATATCATGCTTGGTAAAGTAGAAGGACATTTAAAAAGAGGAAGAACCTGGGCAAGACGGATTTACACAGTGGCTAAAACAATAGGCTTAAACATAAGAGCAACTGTGAGAATGTCCACGAGCTGGTGGTGTTTTGTTCTCTTGTACATAGTTCTGATGCTATGTCTAGGAACCAACTCGACAGCACCTAACAGAGAGGAACATGCAATTTCCCTAGGGTACATGATGAAGAAGAAGAATGCAAAGGTCGCACATTTAAGGCGTGAACAGAAAGGCTGAGCACATGGTGTTCTGAACCAAAGGCATGGGAAGGGATGAGGAAATGTTCAGGTGACATGCAATGCTCAAGAGAATGCAAGTAAAATAAAAGCAGATACCTGTTTAATTGGAATTAGCAACAAAGAGAGCATTGTTCACTTTGGGGATGGAGAGAGGAACCGTGTCAATGGAGTGGGTCTATACTGGGTCTTAAAAAGTGAGGAACTGGAGCGAGATGTTAAACATACCTTCGTTTCCACGACTTTCTCTTACCCTTGGAAAGTGTCTTTTGTTAGACCACAAATTCTGACTTTGGGTTTGAAAGTATGGTCACCATACATCTGTGGAGCTTCTAGATCCAAATAACTCAACTGAATTCGAAGGTGATTTATGGGGAGGGAGGGAGTAGTGGAGATTCCAGGGGTGTTGTCTGCATTTAAGATTATAAGTAAGAGTCTGGAAAATATTTTTTTTGACTTTTGGATTTCTTTAAAGCTGGATATGAGTTTCCTATGCTGTAAAAGGAGAGGGAACTATTTATTGATTACCCATCACTTTATAGTACTGATGGTTTTGTATTTAACTTTCATAACCAATCATAAATGAGTGTGGCCCAATTTCAACAATATCCAGGCAGGAACAGCCAGGTTCATTGTCCCTAATCCCCAGCTAGTCTATGATGAACTCCCATTGTGATTGTTGAATTGATGTTTCCTTCACCATGCCCAATGAGACTTGGAAAAATCAGAATTTCTTCTGCTGAGAAAAGGATAGATGAGACTGGAACTCATGAGGAGGCAGAATGATCCACTTGGAATAGTCACTACGAATGTGATTGTCTCGCTGGAAGAGGGCAGGACACCATTTGAACAGGAATTGATAAAACATAAAAAACAAAGACAAAACCAAACAAGGCATCCTGCGAGGTTAACATTAAGTGAGTAATGATGTGCATTAGTTATTTTAATGTCTTCCAAGTGCATTTCATTTTGAGTGATATACTCAGATAGCACACATGGTAAGGTATAATTGAAAAAACATGTAGGAGACTGTCTGCATTCAAAGAATAAACACACGGCTGTGAGGAGGGTAGGAGTCAGAGGGGTACGCCTGGGCCTCCAGGGATCTCATTAGTGCAGAGTGAGTGCCCATCCGTGTAGAGGCTAAATGAATCTCCCTGTTTGCAAGGACCCACAGTAAATGAGACAATGACGAAGCCATAGTAATTAGGCCTATAGGTTCTTATTGACCCAGATGTCTGAAACCAAATGCCCTTCTCTGAGATTCCTGGAGAGGCGGGATGAAAAGATTTATCGACGAATGCTTCAGGGGTGGGGGTGGGGGTGGCGTATGGATTTCTTCACTCCACGAGCGGCGCTGTCCTTCTGATGTGAACGTTGCTAGGTTGATGCAGACCAGTCGAGGAGTCGAAACGGGCTCCATGCGGTGTGTTCAGTCTTGTAACAGGAACGGATGTTCTCATGATTTTGATTGTAAATCTGATTCCTATTGGACGAGAATCAAATCGAGTTAGGATATAGAAACCCAGTATGAGATCTTAGGTTACCCAGATATATGGTTTGGGGGCTACCATCCCTTGGGGTGCTGTCCAGGAAGGATCCTTTCCTAAAATAATAATAGAATTATTCTAACAGGCTTTGAATGTGGCATTTGGACCTTCTAAGGTGAGGTAGAGAAAGCTCATGGCTTCAGAATCACACAGTTGTTGTTGTTAAGTGCTGTTGGGTCAGCGCCAGTTCATAGCAACGCTGTGTACTGCAGCGCGAAGCACTGCCTGGTCCTGTGCCATCCTCACAATCATTCTCATGGCTGAGCCCGTCTATGCAGCCACGTTGCCCATCCATCTTGTTAAAGGTCTGTCTCTTTTTTGCTGCCCTACTACTTTACCAAGTGTGATGTTCTTCTCCAGGGTCTGATCGCTCCTGGCAACATGTCCAAAGTATGTGAGACAAAGTCTTGCTACCCTTGCTTCTAAGGAGCATTGGGCCTGTATTTCTTCCAAGCCAGACTTCCCAGATGGGAAATCCCACAGAGCGGGGTTTAAATGTAGCCTCCACATATTTCTTTAATTCGTTAAGCTTCCTCTCCATTGTTAACTGCACTTTAGTTGGCCTCCAACTCAAGGAAACCTCATAAAGAGTTACACTGATGTGGCTTATTGGGTGTTCATTGCCAGTGGATCGCCAGTCCTTTCTTCCTAGTCTTTCTTGGTCTACAAGTTCCACTCAATTGTGTTCTGAGTCATAGTAACCTGAAAGCCTCTACTGACCAATGGGTGGTGGTTGCACATGAGGTGCATTGCCCAGGAATCAACTCTGGGTCTCCAACACAGAAAGCAGGAGTTCTACCATTGAAACACTATGGCCTCGTTCATCTCTGTAAAAGGACGGTAGTTATACCGCTTCTCTGTGCTGTGGAGCAACGTGTGACAGATGGTACACGCAAAGGTGATGACAAGTGATGATGCTATCATTGTTGAGCCTTTTCGCAGTTATATTTTGTTCCTCATGATTCTAAGATAAAAGATTTTTGCTAATGAAAATGAGGTGAAATCCCAAGGACTCCCAATGAGTCCATGTAGATAAAGAATGTTTGGAAACTTATTTTGGACTTATTTTGGTAGCAGTTGTATTCTTAAAAAACAGACAATTCTTATTTATCAGCTTTATAGTCTATTCCTTGTCACCACACATGTACAAGCACACACATTCGCACTCTTACACACCCACTCACTCATGCACAATCTTTTCCCCCTATATTTCACATAGGTATTCTACATAAAAATATTATTTAATAAAAGAGTTCTGCTGGTAGGGAAAAGGATTTTTGAAAACTATTTGTTGTACAATTTTGAAATTTGTACAACATTGTGATTTTTATTTGTTTACTTAAACTTTGCTAAATAAAAATTTAGGGAAATCTCATGGGATCTATGAGGACACTCAACATCCCAAAACTTGACCTAGAAATTGTTGGGCCTGCTTCCAAAATATTTGACATTAAATAATAAAGTTTCTTTTATTCCATTCATACCAATAGTCAAACCATGTGTTTAGTTTATATTAGAAATATGAAAGCTGTATTTCCAAGAACTCCAGTGAGAAGAGGAAAAGATGACAAACTGATACTTTCATCTGTATAATCACTGGCTCCGAACTTTGAGAGCAATGCACATTGAAAGAGGGGGAAAGCAGCCAACTGCAATCTTATGCCATACATCGAGAGTTAACTCAACGAGGAAGGCATTAGTATAGTCTGTGAAGTTCAGCGAGGTTTCAATACTGGCCCGTGTTTCCCATCTAGGAAAGGACCAAGATCAAGTCTCCTACCTCCTGCTCCTGGCTGCACTTACTGTGTTTGATCATTTCCCTGAGAAAATTTCTATCCTGAATCTGGGATCTTACATTTGTCTCCTTTTTTCATTATCATCATTATTATTGCAATTATGAATACATATTTTTTAAATCCCTTACATATGTATAGTATTATACAGTTTACAAAATAGCAGCTCTTCTTTGATCTTCACAATAACCCTATGAGGTAAGTTGGATAGGGATTATGCTATCTATTTTAATGGATGAGAAGAGAGTGGTCCAGAAAGTTTGAATAACTTTCTTATGGTCACAAATCTTGCAGGGATGAAGCTATTCCTGGAATCTAGTGCTTTCCCACAGGAGATTGCACTTTTTCCTGGTCATAGGACAGTATTACTTTTAGAATGAAACATGTTCATGTCTCTGGTTTAGGGTAGTCTCCCTGCTGAAGCTTTTGGGACCCTGCTTTCTTTCCTGTGGCTGATATGGAAATACAAATGGTTTCTTTTTGCAGAAAAATTTGCTCCACGACCCTACCCCCCTTTTAAAAACAAAATCTACTTCTCTTCCAGATGTCAGAGTGTATATGCATATTTGAACAGTCACCTGGATCTGATTAAGAAGGCTCAGCCCATGGGTTTCCTCACTGTTGATTTACATGTTTGGCCAGATTTCCACGGCAACAGGTCTCCCTTAGCAGACCTGGCATTAAAGGGCATGGTAAGTCACAGCCAGTCCTTGCCTGATGGTGCATGCAGGGCAAAGGGCTACAGAGTTTGGAGGAAGCAAAGTGAGGAGAAATGTATAAAGGAAAGACTGAAACAGGACAACAGCTCACAGCTTCTTGCTGCACATACCTTACCAGGGCAAACGTTGCTGGTGCCTGCCAATGACCTCCTGATGTTCTCCTTGTTTCTGACCAACCTGGAGACCGTTCCCTGCAGTATTTCTGACAGTCAACTACTGCTGCCATTTTGTCTCATTGAGTGGCTGAAATTGTGAGCCTTGTCTCTGTGATTTTTGTGTGTCTAGAAGTGTGTCTAGAAGTGCCATGTTTTCTACCTCTATTTAAAAATTTTAAAAATCTAGCGAAGAATTAGTAATTCCTCATCAATAAGGAGCCCCTGTACCATAATGATTATGTGGTGCACTGGTATCTGCATTGCCAGCAGTTGGAGACCACCAGCAGCTCCGTGAAGGAAGGGCAGGGCTTTCTACTCTGTGAATAGTTACAGTCTTAGAAACCCAATGAGACTGTTCTGCCCTGCCCTGGAGAGTTGGTGTGAGTCGACATTGGCTCGATGGCAGTAAGTTTGGGGATCTTTTGGGTTTTTTTTTTGATCCCACCAATATTGTCATCTTTAGTCTTACTAAAGGAACCTTGTTGTTGTTGTGAGTTAGGCATTGGGTTCCTACCTATAGAACTGGCTTTTCAAACTTATCAGCTGCTTTTCAGGTGAAAAATGAGGCCGTCTGCTCCCATAAAGATTTACAGCTTTAAAAACCCTATATAGAGTTGGAATCAGTTCAATAAGAGTAGCATGGTCTTACTAAGAAACGCTGATGGTGAAGTGGTTAAATGCTCAACTGAGAAAGGTTGGCAGTTCAAACCCATGGCCCTGTTCCATGAGAGAAAACATCTAATGGTTTGCCCCTGCCAAGATCACCGTGTAGGAAAGTCTCTGACATAGCAGAATCTGTACAGATGTCTAAGTCAGAAGCTAATTGACCACACACAACAACAGCATGGTCTCCTTTGGCACAGCTACATAGCTGCCTCAATGTCAGTGCTGCTCAATGAGTCCAAACTCACATCATTGAGATTTCACATTAAACATTCCTTAATTTGATCAGCAATGTGGTGGAAGATGGGTTCAGCTCGTGGCAATGTTATAGAGCCATTCAGCATTGAGATTCCAGAGCTTCATAGAAAGGCCAAGATTATGGCGGAGAGTGCACAACCATACAAGCTGGGGTATAACATCCTGGAGGTCAAATGCAATTAGGTAACTGAATAGTATGTGGTTGCGAACTGTCACTAAGTTGACACCTGGCTCATAATGAATGACCTCATGTACCATGAGTTGACACTGTTGTGAGCCATAAGGTTTTCATTGACTGATTTTCAGAGGTAAATGACTAGGGCCTTCTTCCTAGCCTGGCTTAGTCTAGAAGCTCCACTAAAACTTGTTCAGCAAATATATTGCTGTTAGTTGCCATCGATTTGATTCTGACTCCTAGTGACCCTTTACCCAACAATAGGAAACACTGCCTGCTCCTGGGCTATCCCCACAATCGTGGTTAGGTTTGAGCCCATTGTCGCAGCCACTGGATCAATCACTAACCCTCCACTTTATAAAGGATGAAGTCCTTTTCCAGGCATTGGTCATTCCCGATAACATGTCCTAAGTATGTGAGATGAAATCTCACTTCCCTCACTTCTAACAAGCATCTTAGCTGTACTTCTTCTAAGAGAAATATGTGGGGGTTTTTCCTGACAGTCCATGTGGTTTCAGCATTCTTCACCAACACCCTAATTCAAATGAATAATTTTTTCTGTGCTCTTCTTATTCATTGTCCACTTTTCACATGCATATGATTGAAAAATGCCATGGATTGGATCAGCCACTCCTTCACCTTCAAAGTGACACCTTGCTCTTAAACACTTTAAAGATGTTTTATGGAGCAGATTTATAAAATTCAATGTGTCATTTGGTTTCGTGATTACTGCTTCCATGAGCATTGATTGTAGATCCGAGCAAGAAGATATGCTTTGATCTTTTTTCTATTTATCATTATGTAACGTCTATTGGTGCCATAGTGAAGATTTTGATTTTCTTTACATTGCATTGTAATCAGTGGTGAATCAATACAATCTTCATCAGCAAGTACTTCAAGTGTCCTCCTTGATTTCAGCATCTGCATCTCTCAAGTTGTTAAAGCTGTCCTGCAATGTCAATGCTGGGGGAACATATCTGCTGATGCACAGGAACATATAAACTTCCACTGGTGGCTATCTATGAGGTACCTTAGCCAGACTCAAAGTAGGGTCTGCCACATGGAAGGTGAGAATTCTATCACTGAGCCCGCACTCTCCATAATAGAATCATAGCCAGTAAGATGGGCTCAATCCGGTTTGAGATAAACCAATAGATGAAAGCTAGAGAAGCAGAGATAAACATCAGGTCCAGAGGGCCAAGAGAGGCCACAAGTAAGAAAATAATTAAGGAATGCAGATATAGGCTTTAGTTCAACTGAGCAGAAGGAGTGCAAGATGGAGGCTGTGAATAAGACAAGGTTCAGGCCTCGTGGCTGTGTGACAGGGGAGCATGCCTGCTGATACCAAGAGTTTTATGATTGAGTGGACTATTTTTTTAGATTATTTTTATTGAAATTGCTGAAATATTTTTATGATGCTAACAGGAAGACCTGAACTTTATTTTCTCTACCAACTTGACATAATCAAGATTTGCTAATAAAAGGGAGTCATGGAGAGAAGAAAACAACTCTGGACAGAAAAAAGTTATGTCTGTCTGGAGTCTGTGAAGTGTGCCTACAGCATGTAATGAGGCAGAAGAGGAATTTCCTGAGAGAACCATGTGGCAGCAGGCTGCAGCTAACAAACCACATTCATGTATCCAAATTTCAGGAGGCTGACAGAGTTTACAGGGGTGCACATTTAAGATGGGTCCCAGAGTGTCTTAATTAGACATAAAGGTATATGGAGCCAACTACATCGACCATTAGACACTTCGAACGTTAAAGAAGCTTGGCCAGTCTTTTTTTTTTCCTTCCAGTTCATACTTGCATGGGTTTATTCCCAAGAAAAATAGGTTTCAACATATCTGTAGATAAATTATCTCAGTAATATAGTTGTCGTAGTCTTTTCAGGATGCCTTCCAGAAAATGGTGTAATCAAAGCGATGGCTTCCAATGAGACCCGCTGGGCCAGTTAAATCCAAGGCAGAGAGGTCAGTTCAGAAATTTTCATATTCTATTTAGAGACCTTCCCAAAGGATATCTATTTTTAATTTTATCATAAATTAGGGGATGGTTTACAGAGCAGAGCATCAGTTTTATCTTTAATAGCATATACACATTTTGTTTCAGCTTATCCATTGCAATCCTCTCAGTGTGCCATCGCTTATCCCACTAACTCCGTTTTTTCTATTTCCATTCCTTGCTATTTCCTAAGCCTCTGACTTTTGTCCTTAAGCATGAAATGATTGATTCTTCTAACACAAACGTGAGTTTAATTCCAGATCTGAAAGTCATAAAATTGGGAAGTTCACCAGTCTCTATCCAACCAGTAAGTCTGGGCTCTCTTATGATTTGAAGTCTGGTCCCACACTCCTGCTCTCTCTAGGGCCTTCTAATGGGATCCTTTTAAGAGCAGTGCATTTTGATAGCGAGGCACCATCTAGTTCTTCTCGGCTCAGAACTGTGGATGCTGATTAATGTGGTCCTTTAGTTCACTGGACTAATTGTCTGCAAATGTCTTACCATTTTATGTTCATGTTTGAAATAAACTTGAATGTTCAAAGTATCCAAGTTCACTTCAGTTTTCCTTTTTCTCCGTTTATAACCACTGAAGCCAATGTTTGGATCTGAGGAGTAAGGAGGATATGTAAACCCGTGACTCTTCACTCTCTCACTCTGTGTTTTTATTTTAACTTTATTTATATATTTCAGCTTTTAAAGAAAAAAACATATTGTGTGTACTAACACACCCCCTCTAATCAAACCAATTCATCAATGGCATCCCCTTGAACCCCCATTAATGGTATCGAATGAAGGTGACCAAATTGCAGAATGGAATCCCACAAGAACTGATGAAGTGTTTTGAGCAATACCCATCTCTATATAATAAATAGATATTTGCCAGAGAGAGTTCCTTGCCTGGGCCTCTGCCCACTTGTACCTGAAAAGCCTATTTTATTTACTCTTTCATAAAAAATTGAATTATTTTATAAATATATCTCATCAGTGAACAGATATTTATTAATTGCCTCTCAAAACGTTCCTTGGGGTATGAGCACAATGGAATAACATCACAGCACTGAGAGAAGAAGGTTCAGAAATATAGATGAATATAGGAAAAAAGACAGTGCTCGGCTAATGTTGCCGCTAAAATCGTCTTCCTTCAATCTAACAGTGGATAACATTAAAATAAACTCCTTAAAATTCTGTGGTTTTCATGCCTTTTGCCAGAAACTACAATGACTTCCAACTTTAACCCACATGTAACGTCTGTCGGATACTTACTATGTGAAAAGCATTGCTTCTGGCACAATAACACACGACTATTATTGCATCCATGGGGAATGCCGAGGGGAAACCAAGTGCTCACCGAACGGTTTAAGAAACTGCAGGAAGAATCCCCCATTGGCTGAGAATCGTATCTTTTTTGAAGGGTACCTAAAAAATTTCTCTAGGCACAAAGTTAGTGTGTAATAAGTATTTATTAATGATTAATAGTCAATATGGCACTAATGAGATGTATTACATTAGCAAATAATATATTTAGAACCATTTACTAATACCAAAGAAATATATTGCTACTGACTAATCAATTGGCAAGCCTTTAATACAAATATTTTGACCCAGGTAAATTAAACCCAATTTTAAACATATCTCATCTATCAACAAGTATTTCTCATTTTAACATACTATGATCATTGCATCGTAATTGTGATTAATTCCATCAATTATTAATCAACTGCTTCCACAAACACAGGGCATGTTCTAGATGGCATAGAATGTGTGAGTAACTAGACACAAGCCCATCCCTCAAAATTATTATCATTTAGGGACAGGCCTAATATGTAAATTGTTACTGTTCTTAGGTGCCTCTGTTCTGTTCCAATTCATAGTAGCCCTGTGTGTGGCAGGACGAAACACTGTACCATTCTTACAATTGTTTTTGTGTTGGACCTCATCCATTGCCACAATCCCTCATGTAGAAGGGATTCTCTTTGTCAATACGCTTCCACTTGACCGAGCATGATGCCCTTCTACAGGGCCTGTCTATCCTGATAACATTTCCAAAGTAGGGGAGACAACGTCTTGCCATGCTTGTCTAGAGACCGGTCTGCCTGTACTTCTTCCAACACAGATCGGTATGTCCTTTTGGCAGTCCATGGCACTTTTAGTATTCTTTTCCAGCACCATAATCCAAATACATTATTACTTCTTCAGTCTTCTTTATTCGGTGTTTAACTCTCATTTGCATATGAGACCATTGAAAATACTAAAGCCATTTAAGCACATCGGACAGTTTCATGTAAGGAATGGCCTTAAGAAGTTATTTAATACTGAAACAAGAAAATAACATTATAATATTTTGGCATGTTCAATGAGATCAAGAACAGAAAAGCACATCTCTATGAAATAGGGTTGGTAGAAACATCTTAGAAAGAATGAACTGAGATAAATAAAAACTTTAAAGACAAAGAAGCAAACAATGAGCTGCTGATCAATAGGAAATAAACCCATAATTTGAAATATAAAAACAGAATTATAACTGCATTCAAGGCATCAAGGAACATAAGGTTTAGTGGAAAGAAGATAAAGCCATCCTCTGAAAAGCATACAATTTAACAGTAACCTATTTTGAAAACAAGGGCCATGGCTTATTTACTTTTTACAATCAGAGACGGACAGTGACTATAAAAGCAAACCAAAGCCAAGTCCACAACATCAAGACAATCCCAGCTCGTAGAATCCAAGTTAGGGTTTCCGGGATTGTAAATCCATGTGCCCAGACAGCTTCATCTTTCCCTGTGGAGCTGCTGGTGAGTTGAACCATCCACTTTCATTTGACAGCTCAATACTGAATCCACAGCCCCCCACGGCTCCTTGTCCTACCGACAACAGCATTTAAATTTTTCTTCAAAGAATACTAAGTGATTTTCTCAAGGTCATGATACCAAGATAGGGCAGAGCTTAAATAAAAACAAGAACCCAGACTTTAGGTACATCCCCACGAAGCAGCCTTAATTCTTAACTCTAAAATGTCCAAACTGCCCCTAGGACTATCAAAGAATGCGATTCCAGCAGATTCCTCATATGTAGCTGAATATTTAACTGTGTTCACCCACTTAGTCTTTGTGCCTCTGCTTTCCTTCTGGCTGCCAATGTTGTTGCTTGAGCTCTCATTTACGCCCTTGCACGGCATTTAGACTGATGTAAGGTCTGACCCTGTATCTTCTCAGCCATGGTTCTACTTTCCTCCCACCCCAAGCTGACCTGCCTCTTGACCCTCCATGTTATCGTTCAGAACGGGGATTGTTACATTGGACTTGACGCAGTTATTTTTGTTTTTGTTCCACTGTCAATTGTCTCTATTTTATGTTTTCTCTTTGGTGATGTAATATTACTCAGCAGCAGTGGGCTCAAAAGAAAAAGGTAGCAGAAGTTCATGAGTGGCAACTTCAGCATAGTCTTGAACCAAATAATCACATATGTCAAGATTTCTCATTTCCACTTGATAAATGGGGCTCAGAGGTAAGGGTTGAACATAAGCATGTTTGAAAGAGGTAGACATTTGGGTAATAGGAAACAGGACACAAATATTTAACACTGCTACTTCAAGGTTTTTTTTAAATAAAAGGAAATAAAACAGCCTTGCTTATCTCTAAAGCATCAAAACACTCGATGGTCACACATAAAAATGGACGAAGCTACATTAGTCCGATCAGGAAGGCTTGTTTGTGTCAGGAATTTTTGTTTTATTTCTGAGATGGCTTTTATTGATACCAAAAATTTTTTTAAAGGGCCCACATCTTGATGTCAGACTTATATTTGTGTGCTGGCTTAAAAATATACCAGTTGAAGGTAAGTAGCTCTGTGGGCATCAAGCCGTTCATCAATAAGCCGAAACAATGCAGGCGCATTTGCAGGGTACTCTCTGAGCAAAGGGGAATTTCTACTCTTATGACTGACACAGAGAATGCAGGCTAACACATTCTTTGGCGTCTTCAGAGCCTGTTTAATGGCTAAGTTGGTATGATTACAGAATCACCAGTAGAAACGACACTAAGTATGGCACTTTTAACATCAGCGAGCACGCCCTACACATATACATTTGGTTTGCCAACCATTGAGGTCGCTAGCTGTTGTTAGACACCATCAAGCCAGACCCACTCACAGGGACCCTGCACACAGCACGATGAAACACTGCCTGATCCTGTACTAGCCTCACAATTGGTATTGCAGCCACTGTGTCATTCTGTGTGGTTGAGCGTTTCCCTCTTTCTCTCTGACCCTCTACGGTACCAAGGAGAATGTCCTTCTCCAGGAACTGGTCCCTCCTTATGACGTAGTCAAGTCTCACCATTGGTACTTCAGAGGAGCATTGTGGCTGTACTTCTTCCAAGACAGATCTGTCGGTTCTTTTGGAAGTCTATGATCTCGTCCATATTCTCTGCACACACCGGAGTTCTAATACGTCCATTTTTCGTCACTCTTCCACTCTTCCTTATTATTGTCCAGATTTTACATGCATATGACATGAATGAAAATAACATGACGTGGGTCGTGTGCACCTGGGTCTTCAAAGTGACATCTTTAGTTTTTAACACTTTAAAGAAGTTTTGTTTACAGTAGATTTCTCCAGTGTCTTGTGATTTCTTGACTATTGCTTAAATGAAAGCAAAAATCACTTAAAAGACAAGGAAAAAAGGACCCAAGACACTCTGAAACTTGCTCTTGAATGTTAAGTAGCTGAGGTGAATCAAAGAAATAATGACGTGAAAGAACTTGACAGAAGAGATCGAAGGGAAACTTGAGAAGACAAAGAAATGTATTACACTTAATTTTCCAAATACCTAGAGTTAGACAACCAAAAAGGAAAAGTATGCTCAACATTTCAAAAATTTCAAGAATTGAAGAAAAAAAACTATTCAAACTTTAAGTTTCAATATATGAAGGGTTCAATGGACAAAATTTTGAACTAAGTGAACGAGGTAGGAAGCATCAAGAAAGGTTGGAAGGAATACAGTCACTATGCAACAAGGAATCGGTCAGTGTTCAGTAACTTAAAGAAGGATCATGAGATCAATAACCTATGGCCAGAATCCAGGAAAGATAAGCCTCTCAGGACCAGTAATGAGAGTAGCAATACCAGGAGCGTAAAAGGAAGGGGGGGGGAGAGAAGGGGAACCAATCACAGTGATCAACATATAATCCCCTCCCAGGGGGACAAACACTAGAAAAGTGGGTGAAGGGAGATGGCAGTCAGTGTAAGACATGAAAAAATAATAATTTATAAATTATCAAGGGTTCATGAGGGAGGGGGGCTAGGGGAAAAATGAGCTGATATCAAGGGCTCAAGAAGAAAGAAAATGTCTTGAAAATGATAATGGCAACATTTGTACAATGTGCTAACACGATGGGTGGATGGATGAATGCATGGATGGATGCATGGATGGATGGTGATAAGAGCAGTAAGAGCCCCTGATAACATGATTTAAAAAAAACACAAACTATGGTATTTGCTACAGAGGGCAATAGGAGGAACACACTGTGGGGAGTGAGCCCATCTGGGCACCCCCACAGTTGGGCGAACCAAGAAGGGAGCATAAAAGATCAACAACAGAAGCAAGGACAAGAAACCTCTCAGAAGCCCCCAAAATAGACTGAGGAGATAGTCATAAAGGTCAGTGGACAGACCTGGAACTTTGTATCGATGTTTTATTCTCTTTCTTTTTTCTTTCTCGATCTTTTGTTTTCTTTTTGCTTTTTCTTCATTCTTGCAGTTTTGTCTGCCTATGTAAGATAGACATGAGAAACAAGCCCAAGGAGAAAGCAACAGGACCCATGGTTCCAGGGGGACCTGGGGGGGAGAAGGAGGAAGGGGAAGTGAGTGGTGAGCATGCAATGCCATAGAAAGGGGAACAACCTGGGAATTAAAATCCATGGTGAGGGAGGAGTAGGGACCCTGGCAGTGGTGAAGCAACAGTAATCTAGCCAAGAGGAATTACTGAGAGGCAAATGAAGGGTGAGCATGATAGTGGGGCTGGAGGAAGGTAAAATGAAACAGAGGAAAGATCTAGGAAACAAAATCACCGATAGAGGTAAAAACATAGTTATGTAAATATGTAATTATATTAATTCATAAAAAGTGAGGTATTGCCTTATATACATTGAGGAAGTGAATGGACTTTGGGCCTATTCTCAAGCCCTCTCTTATTTTAAGATCACTTTGTTGTAACAGCCTGGCATTCTATGATACTCATCCTCCAGACATAATCACTGAAGAGAAAATGGGTGCATTTGTGCAAATGTGGTGAAGAAAGCTGATGGTGCCCAGGTATCAAAAAATGTAGTGTCGTGGGTCTTAAAGACTTGAAGTTAAAACAAGTGGCCATCTAGCAGAGAAGCAACAAGCCCACATGGAGGAAGCACACCAGCATGTGTGATCACGAGGTGTCAGTGGGACCAAGTAACAGACATCAGAAGATCCAAACAAATAATCATTTTGTTGAGAATAAGGAAGGTCTCACCTGTAGACAGTTGGACATCCTTTTACAAAAGGATCACAAGCAAGGGACGAGTCAACCAGGGTGAAGAGGCTTCCTCACCCCCAAAATCATGACCCCCAGCTCTGTCTTACAAATCTGACTGGAGCATGTATACTGACACAGATATGAGCTCTCAAAACATGGAATCTGGAAGATAAACCCCTCATGAACAGTAATGGGAATAGCAATACCAAGAGGGTAGGGGAGGTGGGGGCAGAAGGGAGAGAAAAGGGGAAGCCGATCCCAATAATCGATGTATAACTCCCCACCCCACCCAAAAGGGAAGATCAACAGGAATGTGGCTGAAGGGACACAGTGTTTGGTGTAAGATATAAAAATAATAATAATTTATAATTTATCAAGTGTTCGTAAGGGTGTGGGAAGGAGGGACAAAGGAGGAGCTGATACCAAGGCAACATATGCACAAATGTGCTTGATACAATTGATGTATGGATTGTTAAAAGAGCTGCAAGAGCCCCCAGTAAAATTATTTTTTAAAAGAATGTGATATTAAAGGAAGAAGTCTGAGTTGCACTGAAAGCACAGGTGAAAAATAAGTTTCCAGGAATTTACAGAATCTCAATTGAAAATATTTCCACAAAGATATGTAATGTTGTAAGTGCTAACTCATCTATGCCAGGATTTTGGAGAGATTCATATTTGTGTCTATGCCAATAAAAGATAATCCAACAGAATAAGGAAATTATTAAACAATTTTTTACTGAAGATAATTAAAAAGTAATTATAGCGGTGCACCAACAGGGAACTGCTAGAAATTCAACTCAGATTCAGAAGAGGACGAGGAACATAGGACATTATTCCAGATGTCAGGTGAATCCTAGCCAAAAGCAGAGAATACCTGAAAGATGTTTAATTTTGTTTTATTGATTATATAAAGATGTTTCACTGCGTGGATCATAACATACTACAGATTATAAATAACATGGGCATTATAAAACGTTTAATTGTGCTTTTGAAGAACCTGTACAGATCAAGAGCCAATCATTTGAAGAGAACATGAGCTATGGCCTGGTTTAAAATCAGGAAAGGTAGGTGTCAGGACTGCATATTTTCACCACAGTTATTCATTCTGTATATTAAGGAAATAATCTAAGAACACAGCATTAATAAACTACGATCTGCAGAAGACATAATCTTGTTTACTGAAGGTGAGGAGGACCGGAAACACTTATTAATGAAAATCGGAGATTATATGTGATAGATCAAAGAGCGGATGAGTTCCAAGACAACGTAAATGTTCATCAGTGTTTATTCTACTCCTGAAATGACCTCTAATCCAAGTGCTGTGCACTCAATGTCTGACTCTCATGGTCTTCTTTTACTTTTCTTCAGCTTGAACTTGATCTTGCATCTGAGCAATTGATGATCTGTCCTCTCATTGGACCTGGCCTTGTTCTGAATAATGACATTGAGCTTCTCCATCTTGTCTTCTCACAGCTGTATTCTATTTGATTCCCATGTATTCCATCTGGGGAGGTCTACATATATAGAAGCTATCTATGTTATTGAAGGAAGGGATTTCCAGTGAATACGTTATCAGACATGCAAAAAAAAGGTTACTTTTCAATTGGTGATCCTTCTTTGTTTTAACTTTCCCATTCTAATCACCGGTAATTATCAGTGCATTTTGATTGAACACTGATAAATTTTACCTTGCCGAAGTGGGTAAAAATCCTTAATTTCTTCTTTGGTATTCATGGTTGGTGTATAAATTTGAACAGTTTTATTAGCTGGTCTTCCTTATATGCATATGTATATGACTGACAATGTTGTACTTAAGGAAAGATTCTGGATGTTCTTTTTGACTATGAATGTGAAACTGTTCCTCAGTTTGTCACTCTGGACATCGTAGCCCACATTCAGAATAGCTAGGACCACTTAAGTTTAGCTCACAATCCCTAGGATATTGATCTTTGTATTTAATTTTATTTCATTGTTGACAGCTTCCTACTTTCCTAAATTCATACTTTCTGCATTCCAAGTTCTGGTGATTAATGAACTTTTGTAGCTGTTTCTTCTCTTTCTGAGTCACTAGCTACGAACAACTACTTGTGCTTTTACAGAAAATGGATTCCAAAGAAACTTAGAGATTAGTTCTTTTGGGCCTTCTGGCTATGTACGCACTTGGCCTTCAGTTGCCCCATCAACATGGCAGGAAACTCTTAATTTGGTGCACATTACAAACTGATGAACCTTGTGGGAATTTGGAAAGAGCCTTTGCCTCCTTGCATCTATTTCCAGGTTCTATGTGTAAATCGATATGACTTCTCTTTTATTTTATTTTTCCCTCCTGAAACACCTACTCAAATAAGTAAATTATTTGGAGCCCCGTCAAATCATGAAAACACACCACTTTCACCAATGTGTAAAATGTGCTTTCTCTGCCTTATTCCACAAGTCCAGCAAAACCCAGAATGGAAAGTTATTTTCACTTTCTTTGAAGAGCTGGTATTTCTAACATCAGGCCATATGCTACTCAAAGTGCCAGAGAGAATTCGTGCTGCCCCAACAGTCCTGCAAAGCCAGTACAACAGAGTGGTGTGTGTGTGTGTGTGTGTGTGTGTGTGTGTGTGTGTGTGTGTGTGTGTGTGTGTGTGTAGAACCGAGAGTGGTGTGTGTGTGTGTGTGTGTGTGTGTGAAGAACCGAGAACGAGCTGGGGAAAGTATTAGGAGATTGTAACTGGTTTCTAGAGGACCAAAACCCAGCAAGAGACGGGCATTGCTAAACGGGTTCAGATGTGCATGTGTGTGGAATCAGTAACTCAGAGAACTGAAAGTATTTGCAATATCTCAATGGAGGCCAGAGGTTGGATCCCTGAGGCTTCCTCTGACAGCGCAGATGGATGATGGCGCTGGAAAGTCATGAGTTAATTGAAGCAGCCTTTGAGTGGTATATCTACAAGCTTTGAAACACACTCTCTTTTACATATGTTTGTTGAAGATTTTCTTATTTAATGCTGTTTTATTCAGTCAGTTTTTAAAATCATTTTATTGGGGGCTCATACAATTCTTATAACAATCCATACATCTATCCATTGTGTCAAGCACATTTGTACATTTGTTGCCATCATCATTCTCAAACATTTGCTTTCTACTTGAGCCCTTGGTATCAGCTCCTCATTTTCCCCCCTCCCTCCTTGCCCACCCCCATGGATCCTTGATAATTTATAAATTATTATTATTATTTTGTCATATATTTCACTGTCTGACATCTCCCTTCACCCACTTTTCCATCCACCCGCTGTCCATCTCCCAGGGAGGGGGTTATAGGTAGATCCTTGTAGTCAGCCATTTTTTACAAATTTTTTTCTCTGTGAACAAAGTGGTTCCTGTAACAGAGCATCATCTCTCGGTGCCTTGTAACCTATTGTCAGATTTTATTTTCCTTAATAAAGTGACTCGCTTACCAGACTTGAGAGTGTGGAGATTAGTACTAATTGCCCTTTGTTTAGGGGCCCATGAGGGCCAGGCCCCATGCTACTACATGTGTCACATGCATCATCACTTACGCTCACAATGACCCTGCCAGACCATGCCGGGCCCCCGGAAGAAGACGATGACGAAGAAGGAGGAGGAGGAGGAGGAGGAGGAGGAGGAGGAGGAGGAGGAAAGGGTTTGTAGTTTGTAGAGTTTAATTTACCAGAGAAGAAAAGAGTAAGAATGGGATTAGAACCCAGTCAATTCAAACTCAGGTCACTAACTTTCTTTGGAGGGAAAAAGCAACCTAGGTCAACTGTTCTCCGTCCTTCTCCTCTGTTCTCCGTAGTGCTTTTCAGCATCCCTTTGTAGGTCAAACAAGTAAAACTAAGGAGATCGAGTCTAGCTAAAAGACCTTCCCAAGGTGGTGTACAATGGTAAGAGGATGAATTAGGTGGGAGTTTGACAGGGAGGTCTAAGAGGTACATAAAGGGATGAGAAAAATCATTAGGCCAATGATGGGGCCATACTGGTGTGCAGACCCGAGGCAAAGTTTGACAATAGCAAAGTTTGAGAACAGCTTTAAGATGCTTATCCATGACCACATCAGAACAGCTTAGCCCATCAGAAGCAGGACAGGAAGCACAGGAGGGGTGAAGTGCCTAGTGCATTTGAAGGATGCCAAGAGGGTTAGTGTTGTGTAGAGTAGAGTTCAACACGCGGGGAGAGCCAAACGGGGAAAAATATCATCCCGTCATCTAGTCAAAGTAGGTATGGTAATTTTCTACTGCTATTGTAACACACCGGATAAGAAAAATGGAAGAAAAAGCAATGCAATTGAATTGTGATGCTGGAGAAGGATATTGATTACCATAGACTGCTAAAAGGACGAACCATTCTGTCTGGGAAGAAGTATGGCCAGTGTGCTACTTTGAGGGGAGGTGGCAAGGCTTTCTCTTACATGCTTTGGACATGTTGTGAGGAGAGACCAGTCTCTGGAGGAATGCATCATGCTTGGTGAAGTGGAGGGCCAGTGCCAAAGAGGAAATGGTTCAACAAAGTGGATCAATACCATGGCTGCAACAATGGGCTCAAGCATCGCAAAAATTGTAGGAATGGTGCAGGACTGGGTGGAGTTTCCTTCTGCAGTGCATAGGGCCACCGTGGGTCAGAAGCGACTCAATGGCACCTGACAACAGCCAGAGCAACTAGAACACATTGTCCTGTGAGGTACATAAGCTTGAAGTTTTGCCACCCTTGTTTCTGAGAAATGTTCCACCCTTATAAGGTGGAATTTGAGCCTCTTCAAACCTTGTCCATTCATTAGTCAGAAGTCCAGGTGGGTTCAATTGGATTCTTCCTGGAAGGCCCTGGAGAAACTATGCTTCTCATGTCACTCCAATTATTGACCAGACACACCTCCATGCATTTGGCAGATTAACGTCCTTATTTCCTTGAAGGCTGTCACACAAGAGGATTCTTTGGCTGCTGAAGGACCCACACAGTCCTTGATCCACACAGTCCTTTCTCCACCATCAATGCCGGCAGTAATGGAATGGGTCAAGTCCTTCTGATGGACTTGGACTCTGACTTCCTCTTTTGCCGCATCCCTCTGACTCTTCTGCCTTCTACTTTTAATTTTTTTTCTATTGAGCTATCCTTAATATATCATATAAATCAATAGTACAAGCATATCCAGAAGGGTTGTACAATTATTACCACAATCAACTTTGTCTTTTCTACCTTCTTTAACACATTGATGTTGGCTCCCTATTTCTCCCATTCTTCCATGTATTCATGAGTTCCAGTATGTCTTTGTAATTCTACCAATCTCGATTTCATTCTACCGGCAAATATACAAGGCTAGGGCAGGCACCCAACAAGGACCTATCAACAGTGACAATGTAAAACCAATAGAAAACTCAACCCAAGAGAAAGCAGGACTATCAGAATTTTAAAGTGATATGTTACATTGGGTTGACAAGGAGAGCAAATTACAAGATGTTACATTCTAGTCTAAGTACAGTTGCTAAAATCCACTTACAATGCTCTTTGTCTGGGCTTTGGACTGTTGAATTTCTTAGTCTTTCTAAAAAAACTAATCTCCATGCCATCAAGTGAATGTCAACTCATTGCAAACTTAAAGAACAGGGGAGTTTAACCCTGTGAGTTCCTGAGACTAACTCTTTACACAGGAAGAAAGTCCCATCTTTCTCCCATGGAGAGGCTGATGGTTTTGAGCTGCTGACCTTGTACTTAGCAGTAAGTAACTCACCAATTAACCACTACACTACCCGGGCTTCCATCCTACCTAGGCATTCTGCAAATGGATTTCGGGCTACCACTACACACTATATCCATACCTTTCAGCAAACTGGGTATCTAGGATCTAGACACTGGTAACTTACCCTTCTTCAGTTTTGGATCTTATTTTTAGCTATCTTTGGATCACATAGACTGATGTGCTTCTTCTGTGTGGACTTAGCTTCTCCTCGTTTAGATGACTGCTTGTTTTGAGATAAGCCTTTAAAATCCAAAATGTAATGTTATTATTCATGATAGCCTGGCACCATCTGGTTTCTTCACCACGCTTTGCTCGGGCATCCAAGTCTGCAGTGATCTCTTCTTGAGGAGGAGTACTAGGCAGGACCATGTCGTCAGAACTAATTATCCCTATATTGTGGCTGCAATCACGTGAGAGCTCAAAGTCCATTCCTGTAACTAAGGGCTTCATGTGATCACATTGCCCATGCTGCATCATCCAAGGACTTTTTGCATTTTGAGGTCTGCTGATTCATAACCTGCATTCACCTGCAAAGGCCCTTAGCCAGTACCTGCAATAGTATGAGTGTTTGCATAGACAGGAAACAGGAATCTTGTGGGGACATCTTTAGAATAATTCCTACAACATTATATCAATACATTCACCTGTATTCCCCACATCGACCTGGGTTTTATTTAGGCAATGACAAATACCAGTCTAAATTCCTGACACTGAAACTTCTAACAGCTTTTGGGGAGTCTTTTCCAGACTGCTGATGAACTTTTAGACCTGTCCTCTAAACTCTCCGCCACACCATGGGTCTCCTGTGAATCTTTGTCTATGGACTCTTCATAGCTTTGCCTGTCTGTCCACCAGTTCAACCTTCATTGTTGACTAAGCAAATGGAGCCTTCCTGCTGCTCCATTGTGCTCTGAAAGCCGTCCAACAAGGTCACATGCACCTCAGTCACTCCCATCAAGCTCTGAGGCCTGTGGGCAAACTCAAGAAAACCTCAAGATGGGGAATTCTTTTGTAAGTGTTGACGACTCCTTAGGATTATGTTCATGCGCTTTATCTTATTGACATGTAAAATAAGCTTCAATTCCTCTAACAATTATGAAGGGAAACACTAATTAATTAAATTACTAATACAAGGAATCTTCAAAAAGTTCATGGGAAAATGAAGCTTTCATTCCATTGTTCCATATGCTGCTTTTTAAAAAACTTTCCCAGATGATTTAGGTGGAAGTGTACAGAGCAGATAATCAGTTTTACATTCAATTATTTATGCACACTTTCGTTGACCTCATCTGTTACAATCCTTTCAATATACTATCACTTATTCCACTTCCTCCCAGTGTCTGCTGTTTCCACTCCTCCTGTGTCCCTGGGTAAATGCTCCCCTTTTGATCTGAAGTGGTTGGTTATTTTGGGCTGGGATAAATGTAGCTCTCGACCTGAAAGGTGCCGAAGAGCCGGAAGTCTGAGGGTTCTTCCAGTATCTGTCACCAGTAAACCCGGTCTCTTTTATGATTTTTAAAGCATCATTTTATTGGGGACTCGTATAACTCATCACAATCCATACATACTCCATTGTGTCAAGCACACTTGTCTATTTGTTGCCATCGTCATTCTCAAAACATTTGCTTTTTACTTGGACCTTTGGTATCAGCTCCTCATTGCCCCCTTCCCTTTCCCACCCTCCCTCCCTCACGAACCTTTGATTATTTATTTATTTATTTTATGTCTTACACTATCCAATGTCTCCCTTCATCCACTTTTCTGTTGTCCATCTCACAGGGAGGCGGTTATATGTAGACCATTCTGATCGGTTCCCTCTTTCTCCCCTACCTTCTCCTTCCCCTCCTGGTATGACTACTCTCATTACTGGTCCCGGGAGGTTTATCTGTCCTGGATTCCCTGTGTTTCAGTTCTTATTTGTATCAGTGTACATCCTCTGATTTAGCCGGACTTGTAAGGTAGAATTGGGGTCGTGATAGTGTAGGGGAGGAAACATTAAAGAACTAGAAGGAAGTTGTATGTTTCATTGTTGCTATTATTATACCTTGGCTGGCTCATCTCCTACCCGGGTCCCATCTGTAAGGGGATGTCCAATTGCCTGCAGATGGGCTTTGGGTCTCCACTCCGCACTCCCCCTCATTCACAATGATATGATGTTTTGTTCATTGGTGCCTGATATCTGATCCTATTGACACCTTGTGATCACGCATGCTGGTGTGCTTCTTCCATGTGGGCTCTGTTGATTCTCAGCTATATGGCCACTTGTTTATCTTCAAGCCTTTAAGACCCCAGATGCTATATCTTTTGATAGCAGGCATTATCATCTTTCTTCACGTCATTTGCTTATGCACCCACTTTGTCTTCAGTGATCATGTCAGGGAGGTCAGCATCATGGGATGCCAGTTTAAGAGAACAAAATTCTTGCATTGAGGAAGTACTTGAGTGGAGGCCCAATGTCCATCTGTTACCTTAATACTAAACCTATAAATTATATGCACATAGATCTATTTCCCCATCCTCATATATAAATATATTTACATATGTACATGCCTGTATTTCGACCTCTATAAATGCCCTTTGCCTCCTAGCTCTTTCCTCTATTTCCTGTGACTTTCCTCTTGTCTCATTGTCATGTTAAGCCTTCATTTGGGTTTCAGTAATTCCTCTCTGTTACATTGCCATTGGATAAAGCCCTACCAGGCCTCCTACACCCCACTCCCCATCGATTTTGGATCACTTGTTCCTTTTTCCCTGGGTTTGTTAACACCCACTTCCTTCCCCCGCCCCCTCCACTTCCCCCTCTCCCATGTATCATCCCTACCACCACCCCCCCCACGTCACCCCTCCCTGGAAACCATTTGTCCTGTTGTTTTCTCCAGATTTTTTTATCCTGCCTATCCTATCTAGACAGACTTGCAGAGATAATAATATGCACAAAAAAACAAGGCAGAGCAAAATAAAGCAACAAAAGAAAACAAAACAACAACAACCATAAAAACCAACGACAAAAAAAAGAAAAAGTCTGTAAATTGTTCCAGGTCTGTTTGTTGACTTTTACAAATGTTTTCCAGTCGAATCTGATGTGGTGCCATGCCCTGGCCCCAAAATCTATTTTTGATATTCCCTGGGGACTTCCTTGCTGTTATATTGCATGCCCTTAGTGTTTTGCTTCAGTGTGATAGGGTCAGTGAGGGGTGTCGTGTCTCATAGTGGGGCCGGCCCTATGATCTTCTCTGTGCATTGGCTGCTCTGAGCAGGGATATTGTCCTTAGGGCTTGGTGGGCCAGAATGTGCTACACTCTCTCCCCCCCCCCCACCTACTCTTCATTTGCTCCCATGTGCTGTGATCAGACATGTCCCTCTCCCTGAGTTGTAGCTTCAGTGCTGTCCTCTGAAGTGAATTCTTCTGCAGGGAGGTGGGTATTGTAGTTGGGATTGGTGCCGGCCTCTCAGACCTTTCTTTTGGTTCCCTGCTTCAGGGCAGTATGTTGCATTTATGCTTTGGAGCACCGGGTTGAAGTCTGGTCCCTCTTTCCCTGTGGAGATATAAATAATAATATGGTTCATTTCAGAACAGGTGGTAGTGGTAGCCAGGTACCATCTAGTTCTTCTCTTCGGAGTGTTGTGGAGACTGTTGTTTGCATGGTCCATTAGTCCATTAGACTCATTGTTCCCATGTGTTTTCTTTATTTCATCGCTTGTGTTTCTCTGAATAGGAAGAGACCAAAGCGTCACTTTAGGTGGCTGTTCATGAGCTTTCAACGCTCCATTTCCTACTCATCAAAATAGGGTGAAAATATTGTCTTTGGGACGTATGTTCAGACAATTGGTTTTTGTGTTCCCAAAGACGATGTTCCTGAGTTGCCAAGCACAGTGGTTCATGTCCCCTGGGGTATTTCACCATGCCTACGACATCAGAGACATTTGCTGATGAAGAAGGATGGCAGTCTTCAATAGGCATGACAACTCAGCAAAAGCCAAACCAAGATCCTTGCAACTAGACCAATAGGAACACTGATTAAAAAATAAGATTGAAATTGTCAAGGATGTCACCAGCTTAGAGCCTTCAATTGCTAATCACAAAGTCAGCAGCTAAGAGCCATCAGCCATTCCTGAGGGGAATGATGAGGTTTCTACCACCCTAATGAGCTACAGACTCAGAAACCCACAGAGACAGATCTCCCCTGGCCTCTAGGGCCACCATCGATTCGGATCCACTTAATAGCACTTATAGATCGACCACCAATGCTCATGGAAATCAGCCATTTGAATAAATGATGCATTGAATTGGGTAAATCTAACGCAGAAGAACTTTTTGAAGTGTTGGTGTCACTTTGAGGACTAAAGTGTGCCTGAGCCGAGCCATTGGTGTTTTCAATTCCCTCATATGCATGTGAAAGTTCCACATTGAATAAGGAAGACCAAAGGAAAGTGGATACATTTGAATTAGGGTGCTAACAAAGAATAGTGCAAGTGCCATGGACTGCCAAAAAAATTAAAAATAAACAAAACAGTGGGAGGGGGGATAAGCACTAAAACCAAAGGTGATTACACTACTCAAAGGTGTTTTAATCATGGGGGAATATAAGAAACTGTTCTGAAATGGGTGTGGTAATGGTTGTACAAGTCTTCTGGATCTGATTGAACTAACGAATTGTGTGATATGTGGATTAAGTACCAATAAAACTCTTTTTAAAAAAGAATAAGCCAAACAATCTTGGAAGAAGTACATCCAGAATGCTCTCTAGAAGGGAGGATGGAGAGACATGCCCCTGAAAAGGATATCATGTTTGGTAGAGAATAGAAAGCGGGAAAAAAGAGGAAGACCCCTGAGGTGGATTGACACAGTGGCCGCCACAGTGGACTCCTGCATAAGCGGTGCACGGCCATGCATTGTTTCTCTCGGTTTCACACAAGACCGCGCGCAGTCAGAAAGGACGTGATGACACCTAACCAGTTTCTGTAACTCTTCGTCTTAATTCACTGCCGCCACCAGGGATGTCTTTGCAGCAAAGGTGCATATGCAAACATAATATCCTTTCTCAAACCTACCTATCTTCATGAGTGTATTTCCATTCTCTCCCACCCCCACCCCATCCCTGTTCAGCCTGGGACTATGCAAAGATCGAGCATTTATTCAGAGATGTACATTATTGCAAGACGATGTATATGACAGCATTTGTTTCTGTTGCCTTCAACTCTTTGCAAACTTCCCAGTGTCTTTCCCTTCAAGACACCACGTACATTTCTTAATGATCTCAACTATTTTAGGGCCTATGAACCTATTTTTCACAATACCAAAGTTTGGGTCAATGGTTCTCACCATTGATTGTGCATCCGAAGTGAACTAATATGCAGTGTGCCGCCAGCTGAGTCCATAGCAAAGGCTTAGTCAATCCGAGTGAGATCCCAGGAAGTGTGCATCTGAGCAGGATTCCAGAAAATTACTCAAAGTAAAGAAATGTATTCAGCTTCCTACAGCTACTAAGTGACACCAAGATTTAAACACCGGAAGTCTAAGACTAAGGTTTCTCCAAGGATGCGTTGCAAGTGAATCTCCTCCTCTCTGTTATCCTTAAGCAAAAGCTGCAAGGCCCAATCACAAGAACCGCACAACTTTCCCACACTCATTGATGCCTGCACACAGCAGTACCGTCCTGGGGCTGATGGTCAATGTCCTTCTTACCCTGGCATCTCTGCCCTGTACATCTGCTGGTGCTGAACACTTGCTAGTACCGAAAGCATGTTGGAAGAGATCCCTTTTTGCTCTCTTCAAATTAATAAATGGAGTCGAGAGTTTTGTGCTATTCAGAAGAATGAGCATTTACTAAAAGAAAGAAAATAAACATTCATTAAGCAACAGCGATGTGGAAATAGGGACCTGGTGGTGCAATGATTAAGACTGAGCTGCCAATCAAAAGGTCAGCAGTTGAAACCCACTGGCCACTCTGGGAGAGCAAGATGTGGTTGTCTGCTTCTGCCAAGCAGCCTGGGAACCCCATGCGCCGGGCGTACTCTACTCTTACAAGATAAGTATCAGTGGAACGTTATGTGAAAATAGTTATCACTACAAAAATCAAGATATAGCATGCTCATGCAGACTCAGTTCAACTTGCTAAAAGAGTAATGCAGTTCTCAGTTAGTATCCCATTTAATCCTTAAAACAACGCTTCGAGGTATTATGATTCCCATTCAAGAGTTAAAATATTGATATTAATTGGTGAATAACATCAAAAAAGTTATAAAGGTCACACACTGGCATGCTTCTAGTTAAGGGAATATCAAGATTTCATCCTGTGCTTGAATCAAACGTTTTTCTTTGTTCCATTCCCCCAAGCTTCGCTTCTAAACTTGAAAATCCCGCTATTTACCTAATTGTCTTATGATCATCATCTGGGATGTTGAAATGACCGCTTGCTCCTGTTTCCGTCTCCTGGGCCACCGGAGAGCCCTGCTGGCCTAGTGGCTACCAGCTGGGCTGCTCACGCGAAGCTTGAAACCACCGGCGATAACTGAGGGAGAAAGACCGGGCTGTCTACTTCATATAGAGTTGTTGTTGTTAGGTTTTTGGAATTTTAAAAAATTTAGTAAATAATTTTATTGTGGGCTCTTACAGCTCTTATAACAATCTATACATCTAGTGCGTCAAGTACATTTGTACATATGTTGCCGTCATCCTTTTCAAAACATTTTTTTTTCTACTTGAGCCCTTAGTCACAGCTCCTCAATTTTTTCCTCCCTTCACCTTCCTCCTCCCCTCATGAACCTTGATAAATTATAACTTATTATTATTTTCATGTCTTGCTCCATCCACTGTCTCCCTTCACCCATGTTTCTGTTGTTTGTCACCAGGGGTGGAGGGGTGGGCGGGGTGGTAATACATTGATCTCTGCGATTCGTTCTCCCTTCCCCCCCCCCCTTCATTTTGCTACTCCCATTACTGTTCCTAAGCTCTGTTTGTTGTTTGTTTTTAACATTTTCAGCATATGAAATGCAGCATGAGGTAAGTCTATAGAGACAGTAGCTGGATGAATGGTTCCTTGCGGGCATGGCAGGGGAGGTTGCGGGGAAACGGGGGGCTAATAACGAAGAGTACAAGAATGGAGAAAAGGTTCTAATATTGATTATGGTGATGGTTGCATAACTCTTCTTGATGTGATAGATATGGGGGTTACATGTCAATAAACCTGTTTAGAAAAAAAAAACGAGTGACAATCTGAGAAACTCCAATGGCAGTTCTCCCCCGTCCTACAGGCGCTACTGCTGCGAGTCAGCACGGACTCCATGGCAGTTTGGTTGGTGTACTGTTTGTTTGTTTTGGGGGGCCACCATATGACTCGGTCGCACTTCACTATTAATTATACGTTCTCTCACTCTTCCGGTTCCCCTTGTTACACAGTTGCCAACATCAATAAACTGTGCTGACATGGCAACTCGCACATGGGGCTGCCCACGCATTTCACCATCTCACCATCACTTTCCAAGTAGGGCCGACATGCATCTACGAACACACTCGCACTCGGGTCCCCACCCTCGCCCCATTGCAGGGTGCTCTCTGGACCTGTGCTGAAGGAGTGTGGGAGGAGGTGCCTGTGGGATAAGTGCTGTCACTTCTTCCTCTTTAATACTAGGTCCTTCCCATAGAGCGGTCAAAGTAATAAATGCCTGCTAGAATTTCTTCCCTTTAGGAGCAGATGTTTCATTTATCAGCAAAAGAAAAGTTATTTCGCCCATAACATTCCTCCTTTTTCCCCATATCTTCCAGCAAGTTCAGAAGTTAAATCTAGTGCTTAATGACAGTGCTAATCACATTCTCAGTTTCTGGGCCAAAATCACCTTTCCTTTTCTCCTATATGATTGCTGAGCTCCGGAGGTGCTAGAAGTTTAAAGAAGGGTCTATGATACCTTTTTGTTTGAAAACAGATACTTTTTTGAAGTTGTCATAGATAGCTGCTAGGGATGAAGGAAGCTGAGTCGGACAATATTATCCCACCCCTTCTCTCTTAGGAAGGAGCCCCGGTGGTAGAGTGGGTTATAAGTTGGGCTGCTAACCATAAGGTCAGCAGTTCAAACCCACAAAGAAATGAGAGGGTTTCTGCTTCCATAAAGACGTCCAGCTTCAGAAACCCACATGGGCAGTTCGACTGTGCTTCTTAGGATAGCCTTGGAAGGGATAGTGATGTGCAAAAGATGAAAAAGAGCATTGGATTGTCACTCATTTATACCTTAAGAATCGCTTACATTACCAATATTACTAATTTAACGCCTATTATTTACCAAAGGCCAGTGTTGGACTGCAAACCACAAGGTTGTGTTCTATACCACACCAGGACAGGCCTCTAAATCCAAGTTAGGGGTGGAATCTGGAGAGAGTGATTAAACCAGGTTAGGGAGATCGATCTAGTCTACTCAGCTCCCCGTTTCTCATTTAAACTGCACACCACCACTAAGTTAAATTGAGAACCAAACACATGCTAACAACCAGTTGTCATGGAGTCGACTCTCATGGTAACCACATCTGCGGCAGAGTATCACTGTGGACCCAGGGTGTTGGGTGAGTAACATTTCTCGGAAGAGATTTCTAGGACTTTCTCTAAGGTGCCTGTGGGTGGACTTGAACTTCTGCCTTTCAGTTAGCAACTGAATGCATCAACTGTTTATAGGACCTGAGGTCTCCACGTGGGTTCTTCTTGTAGTGGTTCGTTCTCATTGAGTGGCCTCTGACTCATGATGACGTTTATGCATGACAGAATCGCTGAACCTGCACCATCTCTAGGATTGTTGACATTTGGGGTCCTGTTGTTGAGTCTTTTGTGATGTTTTTTGCTTGCAAATTGTCTTTCCTTTGAAAAGTGGTATTCTTTTCTGGACAATGGTCTCTTCTTTGTTGTTGTTATTGTTGGTTGGTGTTGAGTCACTTCTGACTCAGACTCATTAGAACCAAACAGTGCCGAGGCCTGGGCCGTCCTCACAATTACTCTTATGTGGCGACCTATGGTGGCAGCCACTGTGTCAATCCATCTCGTCAAGACCTTCCTCTTTCTCACTGCCCCTCTATTTAACATGCACAATGTCCTTTTCCAGGGGCTGGTCTCTCCTGATAACATGCTCCATGTATATGAGATTTTTCCTTAGTAATTACTAATATGCGTATTCACTTTATAATGTGCCTATTTAAAGTAAGTACTGGCATTGGTGCCCACTGGCTTTAGGCTGGGCGTGAAGAACCCAGCAGCTCCGGATGAGTACTCGGAGAGAGTGGACACCTTGGCAATTGGGATACAGGAAGGTGGAAGGATAAACAACTTTTGGCAGCATCCAAATCCCAAATTCTGTTCCGTTCTGGAATTTCTCAGAGACTGATAGATCCACATAAACATATGGTTCTGGTTGAGTTAAGGGAGTTCTCTTGCAAACTATGGGTTCTAAATGATCCCCCAGGTAGGTAACACATTTTTAGAAGATAGATGGCTTCTCCCTGAATGCCCTCTGGATGCCGTTGCATGAATTGTGATGGTAGCAAAACCCACAGTCTGATCATCTTTCCCTAGAACTGCCGCTGTTAGCACACTGATCTCTGTGTTTATAAGAAGAGGCGACTGTTTGTAAAGAGTGACGCTATTTAATTCCACGCGATCTTCCTTCATTGTTCATTTTAGTTTAATTCAAGGGCATTTTCTTTGGGGGTGGATGGGGTAGTTTTTCCCAGGTCTGGAGATTAAACAACTTAGTAGGCATTTCACGTTCAGCTTACTAAAAGGGGATTTGCATATGAACTTGTTTCAGCAAGGAAACCTATCTGAACGTGTTTCCTGGGAACTATCTCTCTCCGTGGCAGCTCCCATTGACCATCTCCTGCTTTCTTTTCTTCACCCCTGCAGGTCACTGGATTGGAACTGTCCCAGGGCCTCGATGATCTCGCCATTCTCTACCTGGCCACAGTTCAAGCCATTGCTGTAAGCCATTTCAATGCCACTTGTAAGGAAAGCAAAGGCTATCCATAATTTCTAGGCCACATGCTCCCCACGATATAACATATACTTTGGTGGCAGAAATTCTTGATTAAACAGAAGCTTGCCAGAAAGAGACAGTGGAGTGTCTGCAGGGAGATATTAATGAAAGCCCTTACGTGCTGTACTAATAACTTCACAACACTGAACACTGCAAAGCAGTACAATCTTCGAATGCCGTGCTTGTCGTTTATCTAATCTGTCTGATAGATGCTATTACAAGAAGCAGATACCAAGTATGTTGCATTAAGAAAAGCTGCTGTTAAGAATGCCCAGATTTCTGAAATGCAGGATTGTGTTTACTTTGCAAAAGGCCTCATATGGGCTTCCCTTCAGTAGCAATCTTTTTTGGCACACTTAAGTGTGCGTTTTTAGATAACTGGCTGCTTAGATGAGAGGTTTTAATGACCAGGTCGGTGGAATAATTTAGATCTAAAATGCTAGGAACTCTTCAACCAATCAATCAAAGTGGAATTAATCACAAATGAAGATCGACTCCTAGAAGAGCAAAGATCATGGTCAGGGGAATCTAATTGATCCGTGACCCAGGGGCGGGCTACCAAAGGACTCCAGACTCCTGAAAACACATGTGCTTATTTATGTCCAGTATGTTTTAGGAAGTAGGCTGTGGCTTTCCAGGTCTCAGAGCAGGTTGGGAACCTGAAATAATAATTAATGCAGTCAGGTTTAGTCAGTTCTGTAGACAGAGATTGAAAACCAAACAAAGACATTCAGTTCACCAACTTTTGATTTGATTTTTATTTTTCAGACACATATCTGTTTACATTGTTTCGGTTTGTTAGTGTTATATGCTATTTCATTGCATTTATTTTATTTAATAAAACATTAAATAAATTATTATTTAATAATTATTATCAGATAAATTTATTGCACAAGACCTCTTTAAAGTATTGAAAAGCAAGGGTATTGTTTTGAGAACTAGGGTGGGTCTGACCCAAGTAATTTCAATTGCCTTTTATACATATGAAAAGCTGGACATTGAATAAGGATGACCAAAGAAGACTGGAGACATTTGGACTACGGTGTTGATTGGTGAATAATATTGAAAGAACCATGAACTGCCAAAAGAATAAAGAAATCTAGCTTGGAAGAAGGACAGTCAGAATGCTCCTTAGAGGCAAGGATGCTGAGACTTTGTCTTACATCCTTTGGACGTGTTGTCAGGACAGAGGAGAAGGAAGAAGAAGAAGAAGGAGAAGGAGAGGGAGAGGGAGAGGGAGGGGAGGGGGAGGAAGAACGCGCTTGGTAAAGTGGAGGGGAAGCAGAAAAGAGGAAGGCTCCCAGTGAAATGATTGACACAGTAGCTGAAACAATGGACTCAAACCCTTGGATAATTATGAGCGTGGAGCAGGACCAGGAAGTGGTTCATTCTGCTGTACAGCGGGTCTCTATGTTGAGCCTTACTCAACAACAATGAGAATATATGCTACTTAATTATTCTGCTTCCCCAGATAATCCCCTTCTAGAAGGCCCATTACTTCAAGTAATAAAAGTACATGCATCTATATACAGATTATCACCAATAAGTGTGCTTTTCCTATGCTCAGATTTGACCAGAGTGCATGTGAGATATGAGAGCAAAACTCCCCTCCTATAAGGAAACCTCCCATCTTTAATGCGAGCACAAAGGTGGATGGAACCGGCCCACCTAATTGGATTAAACAGTCCTTTTAGCCTATAGGCCAGGCGACTCGATCTTCCTAAAACAGGTATCTTATCGATTTCATGGTAGGGCCAGTTCAGTAATATCAATCACATTGCTTTATGCATGGAACCTTGGTCCAAAATAGGCAACTTGGACATCTATCAAAATGAGGAGAGTTGGAAATGGGAGGAAAATGGAGAACAAAAGGAAGCATCAGGAACAGTGATAATTTTTGAATGATCCTGTTTTTCAGTGATGGTTATCAGAGTGGACATAAAGAATATGGCGTTGGGAGGGTTATTATGTGCCAGGCACTACCTTGGACACTTTAACACATTATCTGGTTGAAATTTTGAAACAGGCCTTATAATCCCCAGTCTACCGACTAGGAAGCCTAACCCTCAGCCCGTTTCTAAACTTCCTTTGGGTCATGCAACTAGTAAGAAGCAGTTTAGATTTGCGCTCACAGCTTTCTAGACAAAAATAAGACATGTAAAGTACTGAAGTACTGCCTGTTTTTTATGTTTTGGTCTTATTATGTTGACAAGGTTTATAGTGGAAAGAATCACTTGAAATGAAATGAATACACCTGGACAATCAAAGCTGTGAAGTTTACCCTTCTGAGTAGCTGCTAGGAAGTGGACATGCAGGAGGGGACCAGAGAGAGTCCCAGGACATGAGTGTAATTCCTGGTAGCTTTTACTGGGCACTGACTCTATGCCAGGCATTTGACAGAGTGCTTCATTAGCCTGTGGTTTAGAGCAGCGGAGCTGGTATTAGCCTTCTTTTAGAGAAGCCCCAACCCAAACGCATTGCCATCAGGTCACATCTGACTCATAGTGACCCTCTAGCACAGGGTAGAACTACCCCTGTGGGGTTCCAAGACTGTAACTCTTCATAGAAGTAGAAAGCCTCTTTTTTTTCCCCAGAGGAGCAGTTGGTGGTTTTGAACTGCTGACCTTAGGGTTAGCAGCCCAAAGGAAAGTCTTTTGCCCAAGGTCAGACAGCCAGGGGATGGTTATTGTGGTGGTGATAGTTGTTAGCAGAGCTCAAGCCAGCCACCTGACTCATCCCAACGCCATGCCTGAGCACACAGAATGCCGCCCAGTCCTGTGCCATCCCCGTGAGCACTTGTGGGTCATCCCATTGTAATCCATAAAGTTTCGTTGGGTCATCCCATTGTAATCCATCAAGTTTCCACCTACACTGTCAAGTTTGAGAGTTCCATTCGAACTTGTTCATTATAATAGTGATGGGCAGTTCCCTGGCGATGCATTGGCCAGGAAGCAAAGCTGGTTCTCCCTCAAGGGAGTCAAGATTTCCACAGAACCAGCATTGCCTTCCATCCTGCCCATGCATCGTCAGAATGGGAATTTGAAGCTCTGTCTCACACTTGGGCCACTGCTGTAGCCAATTCCCCACGCTGCCCTTTCTCGGAGCATCTGTTAAAGCTACAATGTGGACATGAGCTTTCATGCGCTCTCGAGAACAATTCTTACTTGCTACATCTTAGAAAACATTAATTTGGCCTGAAATTGTCTCGCAGAGGCCCGCTCCTGGTAAGAGCACTGCATTTGAAGTCCAGGGGTGCCTAAATGAGGTGTCATCTTCGTTTTCCCAACTATCGCACTCTTGGAAAATCAGTCTTGTATTTAATGGGCCGTACATGTACTGGAAGCAATACAACTCACTCTCGCTGTTGTCATAATGACCGCGACGGGAAGGCATCTTTAGATGAGACATCCTTTAGAGTCCATTTAATTGGGAGTAGCCCAGTCAGCTTTGCAGAATATTTTTCCCAGGGTGTTCCATTTGTGAATGCATTGCATTGGCCTGGAACTGTGTCCTCACACCTACTTGTTGTTCATAACATAAACAAATCCCACTCCAGTCCCACCATAGTCATATCTGGGCTTGGTATTTTGTAGGAATGGGATGACATGCAAGAGAGAGCCTAATGAAGTTAACTTGAATTAAAATTCTCTCTTGATCACGCCTAATTGAAAGACCTGTCAAACACCCATTTCTCTCCTCAGTCTGTTCATCTATAGTCTTCTTTTCAGAAAGGACCTTTAGAGAGGACTATTTGCATTTGAAGTCTCTCCATTTGCATTTTGTTTGGTATATTCCCAGTGCAAGAGGCTAATTTTAATTTAAATTCTCTGTGAAAATATTTTTTCCAGAAAGGTGAGCACTGAACAAAGGCCCTTGGTGGGGCCTTTAAGCAGGGAGGAGCTGTTCTCAGACTGGAGTGGGGCCTGAGCAAAGGGAATGTGCCCTGTAACTAACTGCCAGCCCCAGTGGGAAATTCCAGTGGACAATGCGGCACAGGCTAGGGCTGGCTGTCACAGCCCCTCTCAGGGAAGCGCCTCTTATTCAGATCACTTCCCCCCTTTTCCCAGGGAGGGTGCTCTGTCTGCTCATCACAGGGACCCAGGACCTCGTTTCAGGAATACCAGCATATCTGTTTTATATTGCATCTCCATACAAATTGACAGGCAGCTAATAGAACCCCTCAACACACACACACACACACACACACACACACCATATTGCCTAAAACAAATTATGTAGCTCCTTTTCAATCTCAATTCCCAACTTTCTAAATTGGAGGTAACAAAACACCATCTTCAAGTTTGCCATAAGATTACGCACTGCCTTCAAGTGAATTCCAACTCAGACTGACCCTGAAGGGCAGAATCTAGCTGCTCCCTTGGGCTTCTCCAGTCATTTCAGGAACAGCAAGTCTCATGTTTACCCAGAGGCACAGCTTGTGGGTTCGAACCCCTGACCTTGCTTGCATTTAACAGCCAAACTTATAACCAACCCATGAAACTGGAGAGGGCATTTAAATGTAAAGGAGGGTGCTTCCCGGTACCAGTTGTCATTTGGGTTGATGTCAATTCATGGTGGCCCCATGTGTGTCAGAATAGCACTGTGTGCCATAGGGTTTTGATAACTACTGTTTCAGACATAGAGCTTCATGTCTTTCTCCTAAAGTGCTTCTGGGTGGTTTCAAATCTCTAGACTTTTACCTAGAAGCCAAGTGTGTTTTTCCCACTCAAGGTTTCTGTACAGTGCCCAGCATATAGCTAATACTCAGAGTAAGCTGACCACTGGGCAAAAATTTTACATACACCATTTAACTCACCAACCCTATCTATGTCACTATTGTTGTTTTACTTTGTAAAAGATTATATCCAATAAGCTATATGTGTGAAAGCTGGACATTAAATGAGGAAGTGCGGAGAAGAAAGGTTGCATTTGCAGTGTGGTGCTGGTGAAGAATACGGGAAGTATCAAGGACCGCCAACAGGACAAGCGCACCTCTCTCGGAAGCAGTACCGCCAGAATGCTCCTCAGAGGCAAGGTGGCGAGACTTCATCTCAGGTCCTTTGGACATGCCAGGAGAGAGCAGTCGCAGGAAAAGACAGCATGCTTGCTAACAGTGAGAAAAAGTAAAGGAGTGATTGACAAGGTGGATTGACACACTGACTGAGAAAATGGATGCAAAGTAGGAACAATTGTGAGGATGGCGCAGAACCAGGCTGTGCTTTGTTTTGTTTGTTGTACCTTGGGTCGCTATGGGTCAGAAGCAACTGGACAGCACCTACCACCAACAAGAAATCCGACCTGCATTATTGAAGATCGGTCGCTCAGCTGGTGGCCTAATGCGCCTACAGTAGTGTTTTCTATTGACCAGCTACAGTGTGATTTTCTACAAAATTCGCTCATGAACCTAAAATAATGCCGGTGTGATGCCACTCAGAGAGCAGAGATGTTATGGCGGCCCTGTCCCTCGCAGGGCTTTGCTCCCTGGGGAAGAGGAAGCACAAAGCGACTGCCCTGTGTTCGTGATGTAGATGTTAGCGCGGACCTGCCGTGGGGAGTCCCGCTTGTTGTTACTGCACCAGTAGAGTGGAGAGGTTGAGCCATACAAGGAAGAAATGGGGGAGTGATTCCTCATCAGAGGCAAAGGATTCAGAATCCTTGAACCACAGACCAATACCTGGCCAGTCAGAGGCTCTGCACCAGCGTTTCTCAACCTGTGGGTCGCGACCCCTTTGAGGGTCGGACAATGCTTTTACAGGGGTTGCCGATTCATAACAATAGCAAAATTACAGTTATGAATTATCAATGAAAATAATTTTATGATTGGAGTCACCACAACCTGAGGTACTGTATTAAAGGGTCACGGCTCTACACTCTTATCTCCAATGAAGGGGCAGATGATCACCTCACAACCTACATGGCCTCATAGGGAGCGCAGTACTAGGTTGGCTCCTAAGACCACATTGTTGTCTTTTCTTTTTTTAAATGTAAATATTTCTGATAATCCATGTCATTTTCAAGGACTGAATATGGTATTGAACTTAGAAAAACTAGGCTTGGGGTTGATATAAGAAATATGTAAAATACCTTAAGGCCTTTCTAGCTTTTATTTATTTACTTTTCAGTTCAAAACACATACTCCTAGCTATTGCAGACTCACGCTTCAGATTGGACTAAAGTCCTAGAAGCCAAAGAACCAAGCGCTCTGTGGTGGACGTAGGGCATTGTAGACCTGAAATCCTGAGCTTATTTATAATACAAGTGTACTTATGAATGTGATTTTTTTTTCTCTTAGGAAGGTCAGTAGATTTCATCCTATTCTCAAGGGGGTTCATGACCTCCAAAATGCTTCAGCAAGAACATCTGGGGCTAATCAGTCATATTCCATAAGCAGGAACTTGCCTTATACAAGACAATTTGTTTTACTTTTTAAAACACGTTACATCTGTGGATTATCTTTGGAGGCCCAAATTTCACCTAATTCACATTCTTACCAGATTCACACACCGCCTCAGTGAACCTTCAAGACCTCTGGTGTGGAACTGCGATGCCTTTCACTCTTGAATGGGTCCTTCATCCTTGACGCCACAGTGATGAGGATTTCAGAGCCTCTGGTCCACAGATTACCCTGGGGGCCATGGCAGACAGCTAGCTGTCTATTTAACTTTTGGGACCTTATAGCCCACTTCTTCAGAGTTGGTCAGAAATATCCAGACTCTGCCCCAAAGCTCTCCCTGTACTGTGCTAAAACCTCTGCTGCTTCTTGTGCTCAGGCTAATCTACTGTCTTCTCTGTGGACTTGGGCACCAACTTCCCAACAGCATTGTAACACTCTCACTAAGAACTGCCCTGCCGTTCCCATCCTCTCTTTATTCCAGGCACACCTTCCTGAGGACTACTCCACCTGTGGAGACACATGGCTTCTCAAGTCCTTGGCCTTCTTGTCTCCAGTGATTCTTTCTCTGCTTCCCTGCTAGCAGCTCACTCCCAAGTCCAGAGCTGAGACTTTGTCACACATGCTTCTCAGAACTGCCTAACCTCTAAACACTTCAAGGGATATCTACCCTCCAAGCATCCACACTCTTACTGGAAGTGGACGCAGCCCCTCTCCATTGCTCTGTGGAACCACTTTATCAAACGTTACCATGTAGCCGCCTCTTGTGGCCATGTCCCAGCTCATCTTTTGGTTTGCAACCCTCGTATAAAATTAATGATGGTTTTGGAACTTCTAGTTATTGAACATCCAAACAAATTATGATTTGTATCTATTACATTTCAGAGGTAAGCCTAAAGAACTGTGCTGTAAAATTCCCCTTGATAATGTAAGGCAGTCCCCTATTCTCGAGCACCAAGGTTGTTGTGTTGTTGTTGTTGTTGAGTTCAGTGTACTTAGCAGGGCAAGCGTGAAGCTAATGTGCTTTCGAAGAGAACAAGCCGCAGGGTGGGAAGGAAAATATAAGCAAGGCTTGAGCCAACCAGACACATGATTTTCCCTCATCTCAGGACTAAGATGATGATTTTCCACCCTTAATGGACTAGGAGCGGATTCTGGCTCTGGAAGCCTCACCAGTACAGAGCCATGCGCGAGCTCCTGTGATAGCAAAGGTACGCCCGGCTTTTTGTAGCCCCGACCTCGTGTCTCATCTTCTTCACACATGAAAGCCCCTTTGGCCGGTTTCAGTTACTGCATTTGTTGTAGCCTTTTTCCAAAGAACAAACGTCGTTAGTGCCGATTCCGGTAGAAGACTGGCCTAGAGTCACTGAATCTATTAATTCTAGAAAGCCATCGCTAATTACTCTATGCCCAGGACCCAGTGGAAGGCTTGGGCCACCTTAGAGACCCATCCAATATTTGAATGAATGGTGTTAATGTTCACTCAGTTAGCACTGTCAACGGTGTCTGTCCAGGCTGTGTTCCTACTGGTAGAAGAAAAGCACATGGTTATTGGGAAGACTTGAAGTCAAAGAAGCCCACATTGGAATTCTCACCCAGCAGCTTCATGAACTGTGTGGTGCTAGGCAACATAATCTCTCCAAGTCTCAGGGTTCTGAGATGGTGTGTGTAAAGCTGGTAGGCAGTGCCTGGCACGAGCTCAATGCCCAGCCCATGTTCAATGTCATTTACTATTCCAAGTGGTACTAAGTTCCTAAAAATACTTATGATGCTTTCTTGTGTTTTCCCCTTTAAGTTTGGAACCCGCCACATTATCGAGACCATGGAGGCAGCAGGACACTCTCTCAGCACTTTGTTCCTGTGTGGGGGCCTCAGCAAGAATCCCCTTTTTGTGCAAATGCACGCAGACATCACCGGTAAGTCTGAGGAGGAAGAGAGAAAGCCATTATGAGTTTGGCAGCAAATGAGCATGTCTAAGCTCTGGGCAGGTTGGGGATCCCATGGGGGGGGTCAAACTATTTTGGATTCATATATTAAAAAGCTGTGCTTCACTGTAGTCGTGAGAGGAAAAGCGGCTTCTATGGATATCCACCCATTGCATGCTAGTGAGAAGCGGCATGAGAGGCTGGGAAGGACTGGAGCCCAACAGGAGCTCTCACGCAGCCTGTGTGAGTGCCTCTCCTGGCCCGGCCGCTGTGCTGAGTATTGAAGATGTAGTGATGAGAAGCCCTGATGTTAATCCCAGGAACTCACAGGCTAATGAAAGAGGCAAATAGGTTCAAACAGTGTGACAGGAGCAGGGGTGGGGCACGTCAGTCAATCTTGGACCGATGAAAGTACAGGACAAGTGATTGGAAGGAAGTTATATTGGAACCATTTTGAAGAAAAGCGTCTAAGCGCAGCTGCTTTGGCAACTGTGTATCTGGCTGCAGATGGGGGATTTGAGCCCCTGAACCCCGGGACCCTGTGATTCCAGTTCATCAGAATCTCAGAGGTCCTGGTTCACATGGAGAGAATTCAGGGTAAACAGCTTAGCCCTATGTGATATGGGCAGACAATAGGACACAGGATTTTCTGTAGAGCAGTGGTTTTCAACCCTCCTAATGCCGAGACCCTTTCATATAGTTCCTCATGCGGTGGTGACCCCCCAACCATAGCATTATTTTAGTTGCTACTTCATCACTGTAACTTTGCTACTGTTATGAATCAGGCAACCCCTGTGAAAGGGTCATTCCATCCCCCCAAAGGGGTTGCCACCCACAGGTTGAGAACCACTGCTTTAGAGGCTCTCAGGCCTCAAGGAAGAGGCCCCAGTGTCAGGAGCCTTCCTAGTGTCATAGCTGTTGGCCTAGACTTCTGCCCCTTAAATCAGGTGCTCTCATCTCTCGTGTTAGACCAAGTTGTCCCGAGAAGCAAATCCAGTGACAAGCATCGATGTGTAAGACATGATTTATATTTAGAAGCAATTTTACATCAAGAAGCACCCCAGCCCAGTGCGACTCAATCCATAGCTGCAATCAATGCCAGCTGGGCCCTCTTAAGACTCCTGGTACTGCAGGCTGATCCCACAGAACGTTAAAACAGGAAGCTGGGAGGTCACAGGCTGGCTGGTTCAGTCTCATGGATCCAAGGCCAGCGGAAGTGTGACAGGATGCAGACAGCTCTCGGGGGGGGGGGGGGGGGAGATGGCCCATGAGAAGTCACCCCCAGAGGCAGCAGGCACACATTCCCAGTGAGGAGGAAGGCAAAATGGCAGAGAGAGGCAGTTCCTGGAGTCCCTCATGCTCATGCAAAAGGCCACCCCCCATGGAGGTGTCATCAAACTACCGCTCGATTGGCAAGTTTGGTTCCACCTCTAGCCAAACGTGCCTAGTTGACATAAAATTATCCAACGACCACACCCTCTTGTTCCTTTTTGTCCCTGTGTCTCCTGAGGACCCACGTTCCTTCACAGGACTCATCACAGAGTAACCAGGCACTAAGGTGGTGAAAGGAGAGTGTGGGGAGGTATGGGCCTCGTTGCTAGCCCCAACTCTAGCCTGAGCCCCAACTCAACCACCTTACTGGGGTTCCCATGCATCAGCCCGCTTACTGTCTTCTGTTCACCAGGTGTGTTACCTCAACTAAGCGGGTCTATCCTTTTGTGTGTTTTCCCCTTGCCCACCCCGGCCATACCCAGGGCTACTTCTTGTAGCTGAGCGCATGACCAAACATAAGGACATACGTCACCACCATATGTTGAAATAAGAGTCAGCAAGCTAATTCATCCCCTTCTTAGAGGGCAGTAGACTGAAGCACAAGGCAACCTGAAATATTGAAAAAGTCCGCAGTCTAAGGAGGCATCTCTCAGCACATTTGGCTATTGTTTTTGTTGTTAGTAGCATCGAATCCGTTCCAACTCACAGCAGCCCTTTGTAAAACAACCCTTTGTACAACCTTTGCCCCCCCCCCCCGTGCCCTCCTCACAGACGTTGTGACGTGTGGTTACATTCAAGCCCACCCCTGCACCTCGGCAGCCCATCTTGTTGAAAAGTTCCTCATTCTCCCTGCCCCTTCACTTTTCCAAGCATGATCTTTTCTAGGAATTAACCACTCCTGATAACATGGCCGCAGTCCCTGAGATGAAATCTGTTCACCCTGGCTTCTAACGAGCATTCTGATTGTACTTCTTCCAAAACAGAAGGGTTTGGTCTTTTATGGAGGTCCATGGTCTTTCGCCAGCACCATAATTAGGTAGAGATTAGTGTATTGTTGGCCAAGCTCCTGCTGTGTGTTGGTGTGTGTGGGTCACCTTATGTGCTTTTCGTACTCACAGATGATCAAAATATAGAAATTGAGCCCCCCCCCCCATTTTACAGACAAGGAAACTGAGCCCCAGGGAGGTAAATTAAAACTACCTAAAGTCAAACAGGGGCTGGGGATGGGACCAGTATTGTGACCCCCAATGCTTAGGCCCAAAGTCCCCCGCCCGAGCTTTCTAATCCAGTGTTTTCCAATGTGGGCTGCAAAAGCAGACATCTACCCTCTATTTTGAATAATGGGCTACAATATAAAACTATTTTATTTTTTATATTGCTAAGCTTTTGCTGGTGGTGTACCTGAAACAAGGTGGTGGGCCAAGTATGTTTGAGAGAGACCATGCCTTTCCTCTGCCGCTGACCGGGTTCCCTGGCTCTGGTGATGATGTTTGCTCCCTTACCTGTTGCTCTATGCCTTCTGAGGCCAAGAGAGAAAATTGATAAACACAGAGCCCAGACGACCTATAATTTTCATGAGGAAAAGGAAAAATCAACAACACAGTAACTACATTTTCTCAAAAACCCAGTTGGCTGGTTCAGATAAGAATCAGACCTAAGATGTGATCTGTGACTTTACCAATTTCCAGGTGTGAAACAGGAGCCCTGTAGGTGCCCCATTTAAGTGTTTTCCCTGGGAACACCCTCATGGCAGTTCTTTGTCACATGGAGTCACTCTGGGTCAAAATCAACTGGCCGGCCCCTCGAGGCAGCAGCAATTGGGGGCAAGCTGGAAGGGGCATGAAAGCAGCCTTTGGGAGGGAACACTGAGGTGGATGGGGAGGGGGAAGCAGGTCCCTGCGAGCAGGTCGACCTGGAGTGACCCAGGGCTCGGGGTGGCACCCTGCCTCAAGCCTCCCCTGGAGGGTCGGGTCAGAGCCCAGGCCTGAGCAGCCCTGCGCTGACTCAGAAGCCAGGCGAGGAGGGCGGTGTGTGGCCCCTTCACAGCAACTCTGCTCTGGAGCCGGTTCTCGGCCAGCCTTCGAATGAAAAGGCCCTTCATCTTTACTTGGATTCCAATGGAAACTGGACCCTTTGTCCCCAGCGATGGACCCATTACAGTCCCGGACAAAGGAACTTTTCTTCGGCCTGGCGTGCCTCTTCCTGGAGTGGCTGACAAGCGACCGCAAAGTGCATCTGCCTTTAAATGCTGCGGGTTCTGTGATATTCAGCAATGAATCCGAGAGAACAGTTCACATTCCAGGCTGGGCCGCCCTCCCCTCGGGCAGAAGAACACACACGTGCGCCTCTCCCAGTGGACAGCATGCACCCAGCGAGCAGCAGGTAAAGCCTGGGCTGCCTTTCAACAGCGCGATTGGGAAGGAAGTTTTATGCGGGACCAAAGTGCCACATCAGGATGCCCAGGCAGGCACGCGGAAAGCGCCAAGGCTTGGGCTGATGCTTTGGAGCGAGTGCTGGGAAGCCCAAGGAGCCTGTGCCGAGGGACACATTGCTTTCCCTCTACATCCCCGTTGGAGGCAATAGGGATGCAGCTGAGGAAGGAATGCTCCCAAGTTTGCTCTGTGCCCGCTCTGTACCGGTTCTCCGAGGAGATGCTCAATAATAAAGGCTAGTTCTCAAGTAGAAAGAAAATGTTTTGAGAATGATGAAGGCAACAAACGGACACATGTGCCTGACACAATGGACAGATGTCTGGATTGCGATGAGAGTTATATGAGCCCTCAAGAAAATGATTAAAAAACAACAACCATAGTTCACTTCTTCCCTCCAGGTAGCCTCGGGCCCAAAAGAGGCGGAGGGTGTTGGTGGAGAGGTGGGGGCGAGGCAGTTCCATATGAGGGAGTCTTTGCCATTTGTGATACTGCCTGCGCTAAGCAAGCATGGGGAGGAGAGCCCCACATTGCCACCTCCAGACGTGTCCTCTCATGAGGAGGAAGGCCTCTTCTGTGTGCCTCGGCCATTGAGTGTGCTCTGGTTTCCAGACATGCGTGCAGTGAGCTAAGGGGCCGTACCACGCTGGCCACCCTCCTTGGATTGGGATTAAATGTCCCCTCTTCCAAATATTTTATTTTTCTCGTGTTGACAGAGTGACACGCTGTGTTAGTCAGGGTAGACTAGAGAAACAAACCCATAGAGACGCATGCGTATGAGAGAGTTTTATATAAAGGGTAATGTGTACATTAAGAAAGCATCCCAGCCCAGTCCAGTTCAAGCCCATATGTCTGATATTAGCCCCAAAGCCCTCTTCAGACGCACGAAACACGTGCAATGCTGCTGACTGCAGGATCACAGACCAGTTGGTGTGAAGTCTTGTGGGTCCAGTGGCATTGTAAGCATCTCAGCACTGGCAGGGGTCTCACTGTAGCTTCTCCTCTTCCCAGGGCACAGGGATTATCAGCATGGTGCCTGGTGTCTCGTCAGTAGAGCGTCTCCACGGGAGTGAGTAGAGAGAGAGAAGTGTCTCCTGCCTCCAAGCAGGAAATCCAGGAATTCCCAGAATCCTTAGAGGAAGGCCATGCCCACACGGAGGCCTCATTGGCTATAGCCTGACTGACAGCCTGGACTGCACCCCTACACTCTTAATCCTCAAATTGACACCAGATTATGTAACTACCACACACTCCATACTCCCTGTCTTGTCATCAAAATCATTTCTTCAATCATTTGTTCACTGGAGTGTGCCAACCACTGAGGTTAGCATGGGGTTGCAAAAAAAGGAACGATCATGTTCTGCCCAGAGATCATTATAAAACAAGCAGGAAAGTGCTCTCGGTGTTCAGCTGAATGTTCAGCAGGAAGACAGTGGGACCCAGCCAAGTGAGGGGGTCAGTATCAGTCAGATTCAGGCACTGAGTAGGTAGATACATGCTCCCCTTTGGTTAACTGAGGGGCAAGTTGGATAAAGGATGTGTTGCAATGTAAGGAATCTTCTTGTGGGGATGCATTGAGCTGCTATATGGAATGTCAGCGGTTCAAACCCACTGCTCTTCTGAGGGAGGAAGATGAGTCAGTCTTCTCCAGTAGAGATGTAAAGTCTCAGAAGCCCGAAAGGGAGTTTCTAACCTGTCTTATAAATCACAATGATTCAGAATTGACTCATGGACAGTGGGATTCGTTTGGGTTTGGGTTTTACAGAGGTGTGGAGACCTATTGGTGTAGTGGTTATGTGTTGAGCTGCTAACTTCAAGGTCAGCAGTTCAAACCCACCAGGGCCTCCTCAGGAGAAAGACAAGGCTTTTTACTCCTATGGAGAGTACAATCCTGGAAATGCACAGGGGCAAGTCCTTCCTTGTCCTTTAGAGTTTTCGTGAGTCAGCCTGGACTCTGGAGGGCAGGGAGAGGGTACAATGTAGACTCCCTAAGTGGTGCACACAACCAATTAATGAGTTCAATGGCTCACAGAGAGGTTGGGCATTTGAGTCTGTCCAGAAGTGCCTCAGAACAAAGACCAGGAGTTCTGCTTTCGAAAATCACCCCTTAAAAAGCTACAAGCACAGTTCTGCGCCGACGTACATGCTGTCGCCATGAATCAGAATAGAATTAACAACAACTAGCACTGTATGGGCACAGAGCTACTAATAGTGGTGCCACCCCTCAGTCTATAAAAGAGAGGGCGGGGCAGTGACACAACCAGGGACCTAGGGCACTCTATAAAGACAGCAGCCTGGCCAGAGCAGGGTGAGCCAGAGGCAACGGTCCACATTGGTCAATCTGCCACGGCCTAGAGGCAAGGAATGAATCTGTAGAAGTAATGACAGTGGTCCAGCACAGCAAAGAAACAAATATACTCCCTGCCGTCTAGTTGATTCTGACTTACAGCAACCCTTTAGAACCCTATAGTAGACGGTAGATTTGCCCCTGTGAGTTTCTGGTACTGTGGCTCTTTATGGGTACAGAAGGGCCTGTCTTTCTCCTCGGGAGAAGCTGGTGTTTTCTAACTGCTGACCTTATGCTTTAGCAGCACAACGCATCAGCACTGCGCCAGCAGGGCTCCTTACACCAAAGGAAAGATTTCAGAAATAGGTAAGCTTGAAGAATAGTAATTGCTAATGCTAAGTTACTGTTTTCTCGGGACCAAGCACTATTCTAAGCATCGTATGTGAGCTGATATGAGTCTTACGATATTAGTTTGTTTAATGAATCCTCACAGCCATCCTACACGTTAGATGGGGTTTCAGCCTCGTTTTGTAGATGAGGAAATGAGTCACGGAGAGTTTTGTTAGCTTGCCCCAAATCACACAGCTAGTCAGGGAGGCACCCAGAATTCAAACCTGGCGTTTGGACCGCAGAAAATGTTGGGCTGTCCCTTGAGACCTGAGGGGGGACTCACAGGCTCACCGGGGGCAGTAGCTCCTCCCAGGCTGTGTCAGTCTGGGTACTTTAGAGAAACAAATCCACAGAAACTCATGTATAAGAGAACGTTTTATATAAAGGTCAAGTGCACATCAAATCCAACCCAGTGCTGCCCAAGCCCACAAGTCCAACATTAACCCAGTAAATGTCCAACACCAATCCACACAGTCCTCCTCCATCTCACAAAACACATGCAATGATGCCCACTGCAGGAGGAAAGCAGAACCAGTGAATGTGTAAGCATCTCAGCACTAACAGGGGTCTCCACATGGCTGTTCCAGCACCCAGGGCTGCATCGGGGTATGTCCATGCGGCTTCTCCTCAGGGATATCTTGCAGGAAGTGAGCCTTGCAAGCTGAAGCAGGGAACTGGCTAAGGCAGCTGCACCCTGGTGCCGTCATCACAAAGCAAGAGACCCGAAAACTAGAAAGGCGAGGCTCACAGAGCCATTTATCTCTCCACCCTTCAATTAACCCCACATGTGTTTATTGGCCAGGTTGGCACAATACACTAACCACCTCACAGGCCCAGGAGGGGCACGGTGTTTGGATGTGCTAAAAGGCTCCAGGTCCACATGGGGATTTTGATGTCTATGTAGGAGCAATTGGTCACAGAAACAACTTCAGGGGGCACTGCTATGCCCCCAAGTGCTCCCCCACACCCGCCAGTATGGTCTGCCCAGTCCCTCCCCCATCCGCCAGACCCCTGTCCAGTTTCTGACCCAGGAGAAGGCTACTTGGAGCAGCTTCCCCCACTGTCTGCATTCATTCCGAATCACAGAAAACAGCACCTTTCAGCATCACTCTAGGCGGGGAGATGTGCGAAGCCCTGCAGACCCATGTTCTCATTGATCCCCACAACACACCTGCAGGGTAGCACTCATTGCTGTCCCCAGGTCACAGATGGAGTAGCAGAGGTTAAACTAGCTTAAGTGACCAATTGAAGGTTACAGAGCAAGGAGACCCAGGAAAGAAGCCCAGGTCAGAAGTGATCTCAGAGGTCCTGTATCACCCAATGACTGACTCCCTGTAGGCAAGGTCTGCAGCCCCGGCCCTGCACGGTGGGGTTGGGCTTCATAAGGGCCCTGGGAATTGTGTGAGAGCTCTGTTCATCATGCTCTTTGTCTGGCTTGGCTGGGGCCACTGACCTGGCCCTGGAGCAGAAAGACAGGTAGGAGGCAGTGAGAGGGCAGAAAGGCTACATCAGGGATATCTGACCAGAAAAGACTGGGAGAAAGATCACATATTCAGAACAGTGATTCTTATGTCTTGAATAAAGGAAGGTCTTATGGATCTTGCCACAGAACTTATCTCTGGGAATTTGTTGCCATCTCTGGATTCACATGTGTTTATGTTTGTATGTGAATATGTATGTGTGTGCATATGTATATATAAATCTTGCAGATGCATGAGTTTCACTCTTTTTGCAAACAGAATGACCCTTTCAGGCGTGAGTCTCCCGTTCATGCTATCCACATTATATTAAAAAAGGCATGTTTTATGGTGCTGGTGAAGAATATTGAAAGAACCAAGGCCTGCCAAAATGTACAAATAAAACTGTCTTAGAAGAGATACAGCCAGAATCCTCCTTAGAAGGGAAGATGGTAATACTTGGGCTCACACACTGTGACGTGAGGTCAGGAGGGCCCAGTCCCTGGGGAGAAGGACCGCATGCTTAGTCCAGTGGAAGGCCAGTGAAAGAGCAGACTCAGTGAAGCCCAGGGTTTGACGCCGTGGCTGCAAGAGCGGGTTCACACGCAGCAAGGATGGGAATGACTCCGGACCTGGCAGTGTTTCCTTCCGTGTGCAGAGTAGGGGCACCAAGAATCGGAACCAATGACAGCTCACGTCTATCTGCATCATCCTCCAGCTGTCTGCGTACACACACACACACAGGCATTCCTCAGTTGTCCAACTCAGTTCATTCCTAAGTCATTCTAAAGCCCCAAATTTTGAAAACTGAACATATTTTTCCCATAAGAAATCATGGAAAACCAAATAAACAATTCATTCTGAGGCCTAAAAATTACACTTACAAATTCATTTTTCCAGGACTTTCACACAAAGCTAACAGTCCTACGGTGTGGAAATACACTTTGAAACAATAAATACATTATATTAAACATCAAAGCATACTCCAGTGAATAAAATTAAATAAAACATACTATTTTGTGCAAATAAAGTGCAAAAAATAAAGTACATTGACGAATGCCCTGTATGTTGTCGCAGCGAGAGTGGCGCTTCGAAGGAAGCATCACCCCTTTGTGTCCACGGTGAGACTCAGCTCATCATCACGCACGCTTGTTTTCTTTCAAGTCAGATTAGCAAGGGTATGAACCCTGCGAAGACTTTTTTATTTTTTTTAACTTTCCTGTTCAAGCGGTGGAAAGTTTGAGGTTGGAGCTGGGGAGCCGTTCGACAATCAAAGTCTCACTGTACTTCCATCCTGACTGGTTGCAGTCTGTTAGTGGGGCTCGCTCATTTGGGGTAATAATGCAGAACAGCTTTCAGCTTGGCTTCCAGACTAAGATGCACTGGGATGGCCTGCAGATCTTCTCAGAATCAACCAGTAGAAGCCCCCGTTCAATACACTGCCAGTCACAAGGAGGGTGCTCCATTCCAAAGCACAGGGGCCACATTCATGAAGGGCCAACTCAATCGCACCTAACAGCAACAGCCATCAGCACAAATACTGTTAGTTGCCACTTACCGCTCCTGAGGAATTGTTTTAGCTCCCAGAGGCACAGTGTGGCATAAATCAAAATCCCTACCCTTCGTGGAGTTTATGTTCTGGCAGAAGAGGCAAGACTCGGGATAAAAGTGCAATACCATGTCAGATGCTAACGAGGAACCGGAGAAGGGGATCAGGAGCGTTGGGAGGGGCATTCCTTTTCATTTTCATAGTCAGGAAGCCTCGTTGCAAAGGTGACCTTTGAGAAAAGACTTGAAGAAAGGAAAGGGGCTGCTGCCACTTGGACCTCCAGGAGGGTGTGTTCCAGACAGGGAGCAGCCAGCAAGAGGGCCCTGCAGCACAGCAGTGAGGCTGGGTCACCGTGGCGAGAGGGACTGGAGAAGGCGGGCAGGATGGGGAAGGCGGGGTCTGATCCCTTCTGCCCTTGCCAGCCTTTGTAGGCCCTTTGGCTTGTCCTGAGACAGAGATGGCAAACCACTGAAGGGATTAATCACTCTTTCTCTTACTACTTCCCTGTTCCTAGTGCTTCTCAGTTGGAGAACCATCTCCCATGTCAGAGCTAAAGAACAGGGCGGAGTCTGACACATCTCTGTAGTCTCTGGGTACAGCAGAGCACTTCATTAACATTGGTTGAACTGAACTTGAACCAAATGCAGGGAGTCGAGAACAGATGCTTGGAAACCCTGGGTCAGACGGTCCATTAGCTCGTATCTATGCTGTGGGTTCCGAGGACGCTTTGGGCTACTGCACCAGGTAGCAGGTATAGGTACTGAAACCCCTTAGAGTCAAGTAATCCCAAGAAACCAATGGGGAGCTGTTAAGGGTGTGAGGGGGTGTCTGCTGCTACCTTGACGTCAGGTGTTTTTGCTGCTGGGGCTGCTTGCTGGCTCCCCACACCGCACCTGGCCCTGCTCACTAACTGAGGTATGACTTTGTCTTGCACAGGCATGCCCGTGGTCCTGTCACAAGAGGTGGAGTCTGTTCTTGTGGGTGCTGCTATTCTGGGTGCCTGTGCCTCAGGGGATTTCGCTTCGGTACAGGTATGTGAGGACTCAGGGGCAGGCTGCGCCCCTCCCCTGTCTGAGGCTGTCCTTCCTCTTGACAGCAGCTTGCGTCTTGCAAAACACACACAGGATATAATTAAGAAATGATAGGTTCCAGCCAGGGAAAGCACAAACGCTTCTAGTCCCAGAAATATTTATTGCCTTTTTTCATCTCACTTGGCCGCTGTTGGGAATGGTGGTTCTGTTTTTCTGTCCCAGTTTAAAATATCTGCTGAATTATTTCTTTTCCATTTCCCCATTGACCTTTTTTGTTTTGTTTCTTTTAGCAAGTAAAGCAGGTAAGGCCCTCAACTAAAGGTTTTCACATCGATATCAGATTTCTATTTGCTTCTGTTGCTCACCACCACGATCATTTGGCAAAATAATGGTCTCTGTCAGTAAGTGGGACACATGAAAATGTTCACTTTTGAGTTTGTTTTCTTTTGAAGAGGAATTAAAAGGGAAAATAAGGAACAGAGATATAAGAAGAAGGAAATGATTTGGTGGCCGTGATTGAGCATCTAATCTGGCTCTGAGCTTCCTGGCAGCCAAGGCAAAAAGAACACTGGATAAATTGCATAATTCTTACTTTTAGAAAGAGGAAGCATACTGGTGCTATTTTTTGGTTTGGTTTTTGTGAGGAGCAAACTTTTCCGACCCTCCGATTGCAAGCCATTTCAAACACGGGCTTTCGGGGGAGGCTTGGAGGAGTCAGAGAGCTGTATTCACAGGCCGGCAGAAAAGCAGGCAGCATAGTGGGCAGGCTCTGCATGCAGACAGCCCAGGGTCAAGTACCCATGCCATAAATGGGGAAGTGAGCTCCAGACAAGTGAATGCCTTTGTCTAAGTTGCAGCAGCTAACAAATGCCTAGTTGCTTTTGATTTAGGGCGACCCTATGGGGGCCCCTAGGGGACATGACTGTTCCATAGCGTTTCCGAGATTGCAAATCTTCACAGAAGCAGATTGCTTCCGTTTCCTTCCTCGACACAGCTGGCAGATTCAAACTATTGACATTTCGGTTAGCAAGCCATGCGTAACCTGTGCCATCAGATGGAAAACCTGGCCCCAAAGTTTGGAATGAGACCTTAAGAACTGTTCCTTTAGCTGAGGTTCAAAGGTTACATGACTAGGTGAGACTTAGAAACCAGGTTCTCCACCGCTGGCCCTGGGTTTAGAGTTGTATGCACTGTGACCCTTTGCTATGTACCAGGAAGCATCTCTGGGTGATGGGCATGATTTGCTTTCGACTACAGACCTAAAGGTGGGCAGTTGGAAGCCACCCAGCTGTCATGGTGGCAGCCAAGCGCACCCAGTGGCACGGTTCTGCTCTGTGGCACACGAGTCAGAGCCCATTAGTTGCCATGCCAAGGGTTGAGTTTTGCGTGAGCCTGGCACTGTGCTAGGTGTGTTCCAGGTGCTCTCCCGGATACCTGTCACAACCTTGGGTGGGCAGCAGACATGGGACAACAGAGATTCAGGAAGATTAAAGGGCACTCTGTTAGAAATGAACAGAAGAAAAAAATCTGATTTCAAAATCTTCTTGTCATTTAGGACACTACATGACCTAAGTCTCTGCAGTTGATGCCTTTGAACAGTCTCTTCTCAGGGATAGAATCCACTGGTGCATGATTATAGATTTTAGCCACAATTGGACACATAGGTGGTGGAGATGAATTCTCTACGGCTCCTGGCTATTCTGGTATTGTCTAAGAAACATCACACGGAGATGCTTATTTATTGTTGAAAAGTTAACGACCTCTCAGTTATTCTTTTAATGCCTCAACTTGTCATATGCTCTCACTAGATGCCTGTCCCTTCCTGGGATGAATTAGAATAGGTAAAGGAAAACAGCAGGGATGCTGACTGAGGCCCTGTGTATATGACCTCCTGTGATCTTGACAGTCTCCCTGGGGGGCAGATATTTTAATCTTCATATTATGTACGAGAAGACCAGGGGTCAGAGAGGTTTTAAGTAATTCACCCAAGGTGACATAGTAAAGAGGGGGAACCAGAATGAAGAGAAATGCTCTCTGGGGCCGAGCCTCATTATTTTTTAAATGTTTGATTTTTCATTTTCCTCTCTAAAAATATGTTTTTGACTGCTGAAGTTTCCTTCTGTAAGGAGATTCCATCGGTCACAAACCAGGAGCTGGCCCGCAGGTGAGTGAGACATAGCAGTATGACAATCTCACCGTGAGGTTTGGCACTTCACCGATAGCTTACAAAATCAGGTTTCTACCGCCAAGGGGATTCCACTCAGCCTGCTACATGGAACTGGGGCTTAACTCCATGCTGACATCATTGCTACGTGAGATTGTCAGTGAATCCTCTGGCATGAAATCAAAGATTTGATAGATCAGACATTGGAATTAGTGACTTGAGCAGTATCAGGGCTCAGGGCACTTTAAAATACAAGCACTCGCCTCCTATGGAGTCCAAGGAAGTCAGTGCCTCTTCTGGTTGTTTCTAGGAGACAGTGAAAGTCCTCATGCAGCACCCACACGCCCCTCGGAAGACAGCCCGCGAGCTGCTTCCAAAGTCCGCAGCCTGCAAACCCCACTCACAGTTCTACCCAGCAAAAACGGGGCGCCATCAGTTGGAAGTAGTTCTATGGGTGGAAGGGAAACCCTTCAGCTGAGAGGCCTGGGAGCAGGTCTATTATCCTGTGCCTCCGGGAATTCAGACTCAGGGCCAACCTCTCTTGCTTGTTTTAGTTTGTTTTGCTGCTTTTAAAAGAAAGTTAGAATTAGAATAATAGTCACTCATGTTGAAATGAAGAGTCTTTAAAAAACTCCCTCGACCTTCTTAACACTCTTTAACTGGTATGTCAACATTGTTTCTATGGTTATGTTTGGAAATACATTGGAAATCCAATTGTGTGTAGGCTTGACTCCATAAGCCCCTCACTGAAGGAGAGGACCAGCTCTTCTGGTCTGAGGACCAGCTCTTCTGGTGGGTTGAGATGAAGCAGAATTGTATTTTATATATTTCAACCTGAGCTTCAACACACAGCCTTTCCAGTGAACTTGAAAGATCCTAGGCTGGTCTGCAGGGTGCCTGTCACTCCTTTCTTTCAGAAAGCTGAGCACTCCCTGCGAACACCTCCATGATTCCAATAGACCAGAAGTTTTCTCTTCTCACAGACCACCATGGGGGTGGTGGGGGTGGAGATGGAGGATTTCACTTCTTACTCAGAAGGGCCTGCTTCAGTAGACTTGACTAGAACCATATCTTCAGATGAAGAAGAGGCTGGGAAAATCCAAAGGTTGCATGGTCACCAGGGACCATGCTACTGACAGCAAACAGATTTGCAGACCTGGGAAGACAAAGCTCACCAATTTCCTACACTCGAGCGTGGAGGAGGTAGAACCCAGTGGCTTCCTTTGGTGACACAAATGAATCAGAAGCACTCACAGCTGAGACTGCATTTACAAACTTCTAAGTGGAGGGAAAGTACAGTCAATAGAATTTTTTTTGATGGGATGTTAATGACCTGGGATTGGTCCGACACATGGGATGGACAAGAATTGGGGGCTGACTCTACACCAGTTAAGAATAACCACAATTAATGAGAGAGGTCAGTTGAGTATCAGGACCAATTTTAGGCCAAAATTTGAAACATGCTGGCAACCTCTAGCTTCCATCGCCTCTTTTATCCATTTATATTCTCATTTCGTACTCTCCCTCCCTCTCCAGCCTCCTGCCTGCTTTTCCTTTAGACATCGACAGCCTTACTCTTCTCTTTACAAATTAGGACGGCCTCACCAATGGTACTGACACAGCTGTCCACACTAAGGGATGTCGTGGCTGACAATAGCTTAAAGAATTGTCTCTCTCCTTTTTGTCATTTTGAAAATTCTTCCCCGTAGCGTTGGACCTCCCTGAGGACAATTAACCGTGTCATAATCATCTTCACGTCTGTCACGTACTGTAGGGCCCAAATAATGTTTCATGAATAAAATGGAATCAGACCACAGAAAAACTTCTCTCGTGGAAAAAAAATTTACCTGTAGATTAGATGCGAAAGCACGCATTGGGGGATGGAAAGTTCTTTCTACTGATGGTTTATCTGTGTGTTTGTGGAATCGTTATAATCGTCTCCTCGGTGGCTTTTCTACTGATCACATCCCCATTCAAACACCTCCCATCATCCTCTCTGTCATCAGTCCATTGACTGTCTAGGAAAGAAACCATTATAACTCGCTGTTGAGGATGTCTTATCACATATCTGTAGACTTCTAGACCCGGCAAAGTTAACAAACAAGGGAAAAAGATGAAATGCCAATATGTTTATGTTTCTAAGTAGTCACTGGGTAGTAAAAATGGTTACTGTGCTCAACTGCTAAGGCTGCAGGTTTGAGTTCACCCAGAAGAGCCTCAGAAGAGAAGCTGTCAACACACATGCACGCACACACACAAACACACATGCACACACGCACACACACGCATGCACTAACCTGGGACATCCCTTTGGAGCAGTTCTCTGTGACCTGTGTGGGGTCGCCAGGAGTTGGGTTGGACTGCCCAACCATTGGTTTTTACTGATGTGTTTTCTAAGCACCGGAGTAGGAGCCCTATAATGTTTTTAGAAATGTAAAGTGGAGATAACACAAATTACCAGCCTCAAAACATTATAAGAGCAAACCAAGCAGCAGAGATATCAAAAAATCTTCCCGTCCTCTGTTTCCTGGGACCCCATGCAGCTGTCATTAGCTTTGTTAAGAGGTAGTTGTTGTTTTTGTTCTAACTAGACTGTTTATGTGTGTGTGTGGGGGGGGAGGTCTTTCTAACACTGCTATTAATCTTGACCTTCTCCCACACAAAAAATGGGAGAGACAACAGAGGCAAAAAACAGCAAAAGGGGATAGAGATCAAAATGAATCAAGTAATCATTTTAAGCTGAGTGCCAATGTAAAGAAAGAAGCCCTTGAAATCAGCCGATTCATTGAAAACCTTCCTTCCTCCCACGGGGAGTGCTGCTGCCCTGTCGGCCACTCACTCTGCTCTCCCCCACCGTCCACCCTCCGTCAAGTCCCAGACACACGCCTGAGTCTTTCACAGCAGGAACACACAGTGGGCAGTTGAAAGCCATGATCACTCACGCCTTCGGTAATGTGTGCCCACAAGGTAAACTAGCCACGCTGACCAGTGTAGGCTCCGCTGGGGACCACTCCTTGCAGACATCCCGTGCCTAGCCCAAGCTCCTCTCCTCCTCCTTCTCTTCTTAAACAGAGTATGCTTTATTTAGAATAAGTTATATTCTTCATTTAGAACCAGTTGCCTATTATATGCTTCAAAGCCTGTGATGTTGTATATGATAAAGTATGTTTCCCATTCTGTTTTATTTTGGCAAAGAACCAACATCCTATGACCTTTGGTTCTGTATTGTGTTCTACGCCATTGATGGTGGTTTTGCCATTTTCAAAGGATAGCTGGTCGTTGTGACTTCCCTTTTTGATGGTTTGGAAAGACTGAAACGCTCATGCAATGAATGTGCAGAAATAGGAAACCATTCTATTGCTCAGTGTATTCAATCTTGATTTTCCTTTTCTTTTCATCTATTTCTGGAGTACAACTAATAATCCATGGTCATTGTGAAAACATAAGCAAATGCAGTTAAGCTAAAAGAAGAATATGCAAATGCTGATCTTGACTACCCTAAAATAACTATGAGTTTTCAGTCTAGTTTCTATATTTTAGTCTTTTTGTGTGTCACTTAAAATATTTTATACTTTTATAAATTAAAAATAAATTTGTACTATGCTACTATTTTGTAGCCTTTGTCGCTCTAAAATATGTAGTGGATCTCTTTACTTACCATTTTTGCACGATACATAATTTTCTAGGAGTACAAATGTCAAAGCAATCCACTACTAGCCCAAAGGTTTGTGGTTCAAAACCACCCAGCAGTGCTCAGAAGACAGGCGGGACAATCTGCTTCTAAAAGAATGTAGCCTTGAAACCCCGTGGAGCTGTTCTACTCCCCACACAGGACTTAGAATCAGCTCCACAGCAGACTATCAATACAGAGCACACCATGACTGATTTCCGTGGCCCCTTAGTGTGGAATACTTTAGAATACCTATTGTGTTTCCAATTCTGCAGTTAACATTTCTATACCTAGTTTTGTGCACACTACACAAATTATTTCCATAAAGTCAATTATAGAGGTATAATGGTTGGGTCAAGAGGTTCATTCAACTTTTAAAGTTTTGATACATATGAACTAATTTATACACCCACCAATAGTGTATGAAGATTCAGGGTCAGATTTCTGATGTACAAGGAATCTTCTTAAAAATCCCTCTTGCTGTGAATTTCAGTTCTATTTATCTTTCATCCCCAGGCATCTTATAATACTATTCATTTCACATATGGTCCTCATATTATCAGTTTTTTTCAGGTAGCCTCTTGCCCTTTTTAGCTCAAGCATGTGTTTCTGGAGATATGAGATTCTGGTTTCTAATTAAATAGATTTGGGTTTTTGATTGAATTTTCTGAGTATCCTGTCCCATATGTCAATGTATCACAGAAAGTCAACAGAAAACCTTGAGAAGGTAATTAATAGTTTAAAGAAGGATTAAATTCAGAATGTGGTGTTGGCTCTAACATTCATTAAACTTACTGCCATGCCTGGTTAACAATCTATTCTTATTTTTTTAAGAACTGCCCCCACTCAAAAACAAAAAAACTCCCAAATTCCTGGTCTTATTCATTGCAAACCGTGTTCCCATTCAGCCTGCAGAATGGCACAGTGAAGGTATATTTCAGAACCTTAGTTCAACACTAGAATTAGCTTTCCAATAAATTGTTTCAATAGAATGTATCTAACATTATCTGGGAACAGGCCTGTCACTCGCCATCCCCTATCATTCATAAAATCTGTGTAGCAACACAGGAGGTGGTGATTTCATTTTCATAAATAAAGACTTGGAAACACAAAAACGTTGCATAACCTTACTTGGTGCGACCCCACGTTCTTTTCATCCCATCAAACATATCTTGCTCCCAGCGAGCCAGGTTCCCATTCGAGGGTGACCTTATGTGTATGGGAATGGAATGCCACCAATCACGTGCCATCTTCATGACCTCCGGTGGGCTTGAGTCCTTTCTGTGGCTATTATGTCAGCCCATTGAGAGTTTCCCTCGTTTTACCAACCTCCTTGACCAAACATGAGTTTTTATCTAACAATTGCTCTTTCCTGATGATGTGTCCCAAATAAGCACACTGACATCTCGCCATATGCATTTCTATGGAGCATTCTGGGTGCTACACTAGTTGATACACTAGTAAATAAATACCTATAGCTTGAAAAAGCCCGTGGAGAACATGCCCTTTCAAGGAGGATATGCATACCCAGAGAATATCAGCACCACATAGTTGACCTCACTGGTTGATCGAATGTCCGATAACCCACATCAAACCCACTGCCGTCAAGTAGACTCCAATGCATGGTAACCCTTCTGAGGTTTCTGAGACTATAAATCTTTATAGAAGTTTAAAGAGGCAGGCAGCCTCATCTTTCTCTCACAGAGGGGCTGGTGGGTTTGAACTATTAACCTTGTGGTTAGTAGCCCAATGCCGAACCCACAGCACATCCAAGGATCTTTAATGAATGTTAAATATATAAAATCAAATAAGAAAGTTGGCCTCTTTGGTTTGAAAATTTTCTAATTCCTTTGCCCAGGGAAGATGTTATAGCATCAGTTTTGTTTTGCTTCGTTTCTTTTTGCTTTGACTCATAATCTGCCCATTTCCCTTTTATAGAGGACCTCCATTGGCAGAACTTCAAGTCAGGGACAAGAAAGCTTGTCGATATAGTCCATATAAGGCAGCCTTGCTAGGTCCAGAGAAGAGTGGGAAGTAGGTATTCAGGAGCAATCACAGAGTCTGTGCTGCTCAGACCGGCGTGCGGACGGCCCCCTTCTGAGTGGTTTGGTACAGGTCCGAGGTGAGACATGGAGCTTGCACTGGAATGCCAGTCAGCTGTGCCAATGGCGGAGCTCTTTGTCAGCTGGTCTCTTCTTAGCAAGATGCTCCCCATGAAGCGTCAAGTGTGTTGGTTTACATTCTGCTGCAAGTTCCTCATCTCACTGCAGATGAGTCTTCCTTCCGATCACACTGACCTAGGCTCCCTAGCTCTGCCGATGACAATAATCGTGCTGGACACTGCTTGGGAGGACTCTCTTATCCTTGCTTTCAGACTTGCTCTAAAAAGAAGGAAATCATTTTCTGCACCTATTCAGAGACGGGCACTGTGCTGAGGTATCCTATTAATACTTGCTATCTAGGTTATAAGCCTCACCTTAACAGAGAAGAAACCGGGGCTCTCAACATGTCCCTGATTTTACAGCTAGCAAGTAGAAGAGACAGCCTCCCATTCAGATCTTTCTGTCTCCCCAAGTCTGGTTGTTCTTCTGTCTCTAGTCTGCCCCAGGACCCTGCCTAAAGCCATCTGACATTAACACCAGGAAAGGCAAGGGACACGGGGCGGTGGGGGCGGGTGTGTGTGTGTGTATGTGTATGTTTGTGTGTGTGTGTGCCTTATTTGGAGTCTCATGGCTATTGTCTCTGGGTAATAGTCAAGTCATGACTCCCATTAAGACATATCCCAACTCCAAAACCTCTCAGGGCATCATTATAGGCCATGTTACTCCACTTTGCAAGACCTCGGCCAGCCCAGCCAGCCAGGGCAGAAAGAAGAGGGGCAGAAAGAATTAATGAGAAGGATGCATTTTGATCGAACATGAGTAATTGGCCGGGCAAAGCAAGAGAAGCAAATAAAATAGCTTCTCCTTACTGAGAAAAGGCATCTTCTTCCCCTATCTCATTAAAAATTAAAGGCCCTCTTGGTTTAAGTAGGGCAAATTAGTAATTAAGTGCTATATAATCAACTTGTGTAAACATAATATTGAAGGGGAGGCTAAATTAATCACTCCACTAGCTTATTTTGCCTCCATTAATGTACCTTTTTATTCAGCTCCTTCCTGTGATACCAGGATGTGTTTTCTGCTCCCCCCGCTGCTGGCGAGCCCTTGGGCTGACTGGCGGGTGACGGATAGCAGGGGCTTAGGTCTGGATAAGGCGCAGGCAGTGAGGATCGTTGTTTCATTATTCAACCAGGGCCCCTTACTGGGTGCCTACCATGTGCCTGGAACAGTCCTGGCTAGTGGCAGAGCAGAAAAGATGAGACAAACTCAGTGCCCAAGGATTTTGCAGTCAGATGGGGTCACAGATACATAGAAAGACAGAAAATGGTCAGTAGTAGATTAATGGCCACATAGGTAGGCTGCAAATGGTAAGGTCAGCAGTTCAAACCTACTGGCCACTCTGGGGGAAAATGATGAGACTTTCTGGTCCCATTAAAAAAAAATTAACTGCCCGATGCATTTCTGTCTGAGAAATGCTTTGGGGCAGTTCTTTCCTCTCCATGGGGTTACTATGAATCATAATTCAATGACAATGAGTTTTGTGTTTGAAAAATGTAATGGCAAAGAGCATAAGGCCTTACTGGGTTTCGAATCTTGGCTCTACCACTTACCAGCTAAGTGTCCTTGGTCAAGTTACTTAGTTTCTGTGTGCCTCAGAGTCACCAGCTATAAAAGGTACTAATAGTGTTTCTATCGTGGAGGTATCTCACTGACTCATGTTACGGAGAGTAAACAAGATAGTATGCATAAAGCAAAATAGAGTTTCTTTATTGATTTTCTCTCTTTTTTTTGGTTTTGTTCTACAATTACTGTACAATGGGCTAACTCATGTTATGGAGAGCAAACATGATAGTATGCATAAGGCAAAATAGTGTTTCAGTATTGGCTTCTCTCTCTCTGGCTTTGTTCTACAATTCCTGTTCAGTGGGTTAAAGGCTCACCGAAGAATGAGTGTCTGCCATTCTTTTGAAGGTTCATGTGCCGTGGGCCTTGTAGGGTTAGCTCTGATTGAAAATGGGACTCCGGAGTCTGTGTGACTCCAGGCCTATGCGCCTAATCTTCTTGGCAGAGAACGTGTCCTAAGATCCGAAAAAGGCACTTGTACCCCAAACCTGCACACTGCACACACCTCTCCTGATTCCAGCCTGTCAGCATCAATCCTGTGATAACTGCTGGAGCATCCATTAAGTGGTGGTATGGTGACTGCCTGCCGACTGTGAGGCGTGGAAGAGGGAGTGAGCCGGTATCCCTTGGGCACAGGGGCAAGAAGAATTAAATATGACAGCGAGGAGGCTGTCTGCATACACAAAGTACCTTCTAAATATTCTTGCTACACCTCGATGCCTTCTCCTTGCCTTAAATGAACCTGGGCAAGTTCCTTAATTCCTCTTCGCCTCAGTTTACACATCAAGAAATAAGGTAAAAGCATACGTATAGATAAAATCATACCTGGCACAACCCCTGGGACATGCTCTTTATTTCATCTGGAAGGAGCTCTTGTGGTGGTATGGGTTATGAGTTGGGGCACTAAGCACAAGGTCTGCAGGTCAAACCCACCATCTGCTCCATGGAGAAAGATAAGCCTTTCTGCTCCCATAAAGCTTTATAGCCTTGGAAACCTGGTGCAGGGAAGCTATGGGTCCGACTCTGCTCAGTGGCAGTGGACTTGATGGAGTATCAACTTCGTCCTCATAGCAACCCTAAGAGTTAGGTGGTACATCGATTTCATTTTATAAAACCGCAAATTGGGGAACCCAAGACATTGGTAAGCTTGCCTAAGGTTTCATGGATGGGTAAATGGAGGGCTGGGGTTTTAAACTCAGGTAGACTGACTCCAGAGTTATCTCCTTCCCCTCAGCCGCAGACTCAGGAGGCCCCTGGAGCTAGGTTTGCTTGTCACAGTCTAGAAATAGGGCAAACGCCACTTGGCTCTCTCCAGGTCCCCACTCCCTGCTGACTAAGTTCTTTCTTTCTCCTACTGAAGGGAGGGTAGGGTTGAGCCTAAGGCCTTGGTAAGCCTCTAACATCCAGACAGGTGGGGCAGGCCAGAGTGACTCACCGGGAATTATTAGCCCAAGGGAGCAGGGAAATGTAGCTGCTGATGCTGACTTGGCCCTTTTGCTTAGGGAACAAAGCAATGCATTTGTTTGTTTATTACTCATTACTCCACTTCCATAAAGGATTTCTGAAGCTTACTCTAAATCCCCAAGCTGGTTACAAAAATAAAGCTCAAGTCAGAAAACTATGTGGAAGGAGAAGAATATACCAATCACTTAGACAAGCAGTCCTTAAACTCCAAGGCCTCCTAGTGCTAGAGAGGCCATATAAGAATGGAATGTAACAGAAAGACACAGGTGAAGGGTTTGAGTCTGTACTAGGTTGGACAATGTAAATCTGTCTAAGGTCATTGAAATTTAGAGTTGGGAGGGGGGCATATTTTGTTGCTTCTGCTGCTGTTGTTTAAATACCTGCATGCGTAAGTTCCTCACCCTGGATTGGTTAGGGACAAGCCAAACTGATGGTACAGTTTTGAACAGTGGGTCTCTGGCTTAGACTAAGGGAATGACTTTGACTAAGTTTTTAGGCAGCCAAGAAAAAACTGGGGAAAAGTCAAATTGTGTCCACAGAGGTTTAAAAAAAAAAAAGTATACCAGTTCTTCAGGAGAGACCACATGGTTTCCTAAGTAGCAAACTCTTAAATGATCAGTCCTTGGAAAATCAACCTAGAAATCCTTCTACAGAAGAAACAGAACAATGCTCAGTCACCTTGTTGACAACCATCTTGAGCCTGGACACTGGGTGTAGCATAGGCCAGGTGCTGGAGCTGGAGCTGGAGCCAGCTGCAGAGCTGAGACTCCCCAGCTGGGTGGATGGAGAGCCTGCTCTCTGGCCTCTGCTCCCTGAATATTCTCTCACCCGGCTTTGCAAACGAAGCTGTGTCATGGACCCGAGGAGCTAGAGGCCCTTGGTACTAAAGGTTTCTAACCAGCCTGGCGTCGGGGGAGGTGCTAAAATGAAGCACCCATCCATGGAGAAGGGCAGCAGCTGTGGGAGCATATCAGATATCAGTAAACAGCAAACCCACAGAGGCCACAAGCTGGCAGCATCCTCTGAGCCAAAGTCCTCTGCTGCCTTCAAGAGAGAACATCATGCACTTTCATAAACTGCATTAAGTGCTGGAGATCTATCCCCTTTACCTCCTCCCACATCCCAATTTGGACAACCTGCTCCCCAGTGAAATATTTTCACTTACAGATGGTATGTTATTCTCTCTCTCTCTCTCTCTCTCTCTCTCTCTCTCTCTCTCTCTCTCTCTCTCTCTCTCTCTCTCTGCTTTTCTATCTCTACATTTTTAAGAGCAAATTTAATGTTCATAGAGTGTTCTAGGCTTGCATCCTTAGAAATGAAGGTCTACAAAATATCCTTCCAGTAATTATGAAGAGTTTCATGTTCGGCTATCTGGTACCCTTCGTTTTGCTATGAGAAATATGATTCCAGTCACAATGAATAAAGCTGTTAGTGGGACGTGACTAAGAGTAGACTCTGAGATCATGTAAATCTGAGCTTAAACTGAGTTCAAGTTCTATAACCGGGCAGTGGAACAGTTCCTTCACCTCTCCAGTCTGTTTATGGTGTCAAAAAAAAACCAACTATGAAGAGTGCCTACTTCATAAAAGTATTGTGAAGATTAAATGAGAATCTATTTGTAAAGTAATTAGCATGTTACTGATATTCATAAACTCTCAGGGAAAGATATGTAAACTGATAGTTATATTTATGATGCGAATGCTCATCAATATTCCGGCACCTGAATCCCAGTTCGTCATCCTGTGGTGGCTTGTGTGTTGTTAGGATGCTGGAAGATCGGCCAGCATTATATCAAATACCAGCACGGTTACCCAGAGTGGGCAGTTTTTATCAGGACTCCCAGATGAAGACAGGCTGGGAGAAAGGCCTGGTACTCTTCTTCAGAAAAGGAACCAATGAAAACTTTATGGAACACAACAGAATGTCATTCACTCTGGTGTTGGGAGGTGAGCCACGTAGGTGCGAAGACACCAAGCATTGGCCGCCACACTGGCTTCCAGTGTGCCAACCGCCACAAAGATGGTGCCGGACTAGGCAAGATTCCATGACGTTAGACATAGGTAGTGTCCCCATGCATCAGAGCAAACCTGAAAGCAGCGAACAAGATGGACACCATTGTTACTGAAACTCAGTGCCATCCGGTCAAAGTCAGACTCACAGTCACCCCTGCAGGACAAAGTACAACTGCCCCATGAAGTGTCCAAGATGGTCATTGCTATGCATTTCGACTGACATGCCTTTCCTCTCCCGAGAAACGGGGAGACTTGAATTGCTGGCCTTTCCCTTGGCATCGAGCACCTACCCGCTATGTCACTAGAGTTCATTATCGTGAACCCACAATAACACGCACAGTTTACTAGAGTTTATGTATATTATCGAAAGAAGGCTGGCTAGTCACTTGCATGTTTTGTTCAGTTCTTCCTCAGCTCTGTACTGCATTACGTTTCGAAACTCCCTTGTAATTGGCTTGTGGGCAGATTGGGCCACTGGGAGATCCTGGTAAAAAGTTGAAAGAAAAGAGGTCAGGTCGTTTCTCCCTTTCAGGACAGCAGCAGCCTAGTGTCCAGCCCCCAGCCTTTCTATCAGTTCCAGCTCTGGCCGCTCAGTCCTTCTGGCTTGAGCCAGAGCTTGGCATCACTGGCTCCTGGCTCTGGTCAGACCACTGGCTCCCATTGTGTCCACCGATCCCTGAGAAAGCGAGCAGCTTTCGGCGGCTGGTAATCTGAGTCGTGCTGACATCATCTGTTAGACACGGCCTCCTTTCTGATAGCATTGTCAACCTATAGAGGAGCCCGGGTAGCTTAGTGGGCTACATATGGGGCTATCACCTGCAAGGTCAGCAGTTTGAAACCACTGGCTGTTCCAAGGGAGAAAGATGAGGCTTTCTCCACAAAGAGTACCAGTCTCAGAAACCAATAGGAGCAATTCCACTCGGTCCCATAGGGTTGCTTAGAGTCAGGAGCAATTCAGTGACAGTGAGCATGAATGATGTCCACCTATTCCTTATTTTGCATCTTTATTTTGAAAGACTCGGAGTAGGATCCAGGAATTGACACAATGCAAATTGAGATGTTTCAACAAGTGATACAGTACTAAAAGTGATCACTTGTTTATTCCAAGAAGGCTTGCCATCTGACTACCTAGCCATCTGACTGAAAGAAAGATGAATATTTGTGCCCATTCCAAAGAAATGTGTTCCAAAAGAACTTAGAAGTTATTCAATAATATCATTAATATCCAACAACATTTTTGTTTGTGTAGTCTTACATGGACAAGGAATTGCCAGAAATTCAAGTCAGGCTCAGCAAAGTGAAGAAAGGAAAGATACCATTGCTGGTGTCAGATGGGTTTCCACTGAAATCAGACGATACCAGAAAGATGTTTATCTATATGGTATTGATTATGCAAAGGCCATTCGGCTATATGAAGCGTAACAATGTGTAGATAACATTGTGCATAATAGGAATTCCACAATTGTGTTCATGTAGAATCTCTACATAGACCAAGAGGCAGCCCTGTGAACATAACAGGTACACCGCATATTTTCACATCAGGAAAGGTGTGTGTCCAGGCCATACCTTTTCACTGTACTTACTCAATTGTTTTCATTGTTGTGGGATGCCGTCACATTGGATCTGCTTCCTGTCTGTACAGCGAGCGGAACAAGACAGCGCCGGGTCCTGAGCCAGCCTCACAATTCCTGCTATGCTGGAGCATATGTCATTGCAGCCAGTTGGTCCGTCCAGCTTGTTCAGGGTCCTTCGCTTTTTCAGTGTCCCCCTCCTTTACCAAGCATGCAGTGTTTGCCCAGGGACTGATCTCTCCTGATAACAGATCCAAAATACATGCCATGAAGTCTCACCATCCTCGCCTCTCAGGAGCATTTTCTTTGCACTTCTTCCAAGGCGGATGCGTTTGTTTGTTTGTTTGTTTGTTTGTTTTGTTTGGCAGTCCATAGTCCTTCAATATTCTTCACCAGCACTTTCATTTGCATGCATATGAGGCAATCGAAAATATCATAGCTTGGGTCAGGCCCATTGTAGTCTTAAAGTAACCTCCTTGCTTTTCAATACTTTAAAGAGGTCTTGTGTGGCAGATGTACCTGACGCTTATGTACTCTCATGACTCCTGCTTCCATAGGAATTGATTGTGGGTCCTTGATAACTTCGATCATCTCTCCATTCATCATGGTGCTCTCTAGTGGTCTTGTTTTGAAGATTTTGGTCATCTTTACCCTGAGTTGTAAATCATACTGAAGGCGGACGTCCTTGAACTTTATCAGTAGTTGCTCCTAGTCCTCCTCACTTTCAGCAAGGAAAACTCTAAAAAATTATTAAGAAACAAAGATGTCACATTAAAGGGCCGTAAGGACTAAGGTGCAGTTGAAGTCGGAATGCTTTTCTGAAGTCTCCCAGGTCAGAAGCAGGGCCGAAAAAGAAAGTTCTATATGTAAGGACTGTTGACTGGGGGTGGGATTGATATCCATAAACAGATGAATTAGGAATTTGAATAGGAATCTTGGGAAAATCCTTTTTTCCAGCATCCCTTAATTCTGATAATTATTTAAAACAAACAAAAACCATTACGCTGAAAAAAAAAATCCAACAATCTAGACAAATGGCCATCAAGTGGATTCTAATTCACAGTGACCCTTTAGGAGAGAGTTGAATTGCCCCTACAGAGTTTCCAAAGCTGCACATTTCTGCAGACTGCCACGTCTTTCCTCACCAGAGCACCTGGCATTAGGAGAATAGTCTCACCGGGGCAGAAGGGAACGTTAAGTCCTCCTTACATAATAATACTGTATGAGTTGGTTCAACGTGGGGATAATAATAAAGGCTTATTACTTATCTCTCGTTGTTTTTGAAGAGTCCAGAACAGGAAATATCTTTAAATGCCCCTAGAAAGACATCCAATCTCACCAGAGTGCATATGCAGTGTTGTAAAATGTCAGATATGAGAATTTCACATTGGAGAAGGCACCTTCTGAGACAGTGCCACTTAGATGGGAAGCAAGCCACCCACCTTTCACCAGCTCTAAAATTACACCCTTCCTCCACAAGCCCTTCCCCGACCCAGCCTGTCAGGTGACACCTTGGCAGAGGAGCCTGTGTGTTGGATGGAGTGGATGGGAGTGAAATTCCCAACAAGTTGGCTGTGCCTGCTTCACCTGTCAGCATCTCTGAGGAGGACAGATCTTGACTGAGCAGACTAGTTTGGATCATTGGATTGCAATAGGTTGCTTCATCTCAGTAAGCTGACTAACCACCTCTGATGGTGGGGGAGTCAGAGACATTCTTAAAAATAGAGAGTCAAGTTAGTGCTGCTAGGAAAATGCAGGCTTTCGTGAGTTTCCAGCATGCTGCAGTCTGGTGTAAACCTGGCACCCAGATCTTAAAGGAACTACTGGAAATTATAACACAGGGGATTTAGTTAGGGCACACCAGCCTCTGTTTACATGTTTTGTGTATGTTAACTCACTTCAAACCCACAACATCCCCATGAGGACTTGTTGTTAGCTCTACTTTGAGGACAAGAACTTTGAATCACAAAGGGGTTCGGTATTTTGTCAAGATAACATAGCTGGTAAGTAGTGAAGTTCAATCGACTCTTGAAGTTGCTCAGTGAGATCCTTAAATAGCACCTTTACCCTGTTGAGCCACAGAAGAAAAGGCCTGGAAACTCCCGCGATGAGATCCTTGAAGATATGGGCGCTGGAACAAAGTGTGAAGAACACAGGTGGTGCCTGGCTTCCGTAGCAGACCATAGTGTCTCAGGTCTGAAAGGCTTGTCCTAAAGCAAGCAGCCATCTAAGTGCCATCAGCTAAGTCCGCTCAAGGGGCACTGCCAGCCTGTGTGATCCAAGGATTATAAATAATAAAATCCAAATCCAGAAGAGGAAACGATATTGGAGCTAAAAATTTGAGCACCCGGTTAGCAGAAGGTTATGGATGACAATAAAAGCCCCAAATCCATTTGCAGGGTCTCCTGTGTGAAGTAAGCCTCCAGTGAATTCCCTCTGACTATGGACCAGGGATGGAAATGACCCTGTTATCGGACAGAGAACATTGCATGGTGGATTACTGCAGTAGTTGGTGTCATTTGATCTCCTTATTGATTCAATGCATATTTTAGCCAATTTTATTCCTCTACTTTTGTTTCATTGGGATTCTTCTCTATTGTCTTTGGCCACGTTGTTGTTTTCTTGTTTTGATTTTTCTGTATGAAAACCCAGGATAAGGAAATCTGTAGAGATAGCAATTGGATTAGTAGTTTCCTAGGAACCTTGGTGGAATAGAGGTTACTTGTTAGGCTTTGATGCACATGGTCAGCAGTTCAAAACCACCAGCAGCTCCTCAGGATAAAGACGAGGCTTTCTACTCCCGTAAACAGCTATAGTCTCAGAAGCACACAGGGGGTCACTATAAGTCAGCCTTGTCTTACAGGGCAGTGATGTTGGTTTTGGTTTGAAAAGAATATCAGGTGGAGGTTGCAGGAAATGGCGGAACCAACAGCAGTGAGTAAAAGGAAGAATTGTCTTGAAATTGAGTGCGTGATGATTGGACAGCTCTTTTCGAATGTGATCGAATTACTGAAATGCGTGATATGTGAATTACATGTCAATAAAACTGTTTTAAAAAGAGAAAAGAACGAAGGGGCCTGGCACTCTGTTCCTTTAAGATCGTGAGGAAGAAAGCCCAAAGAACAGGTCTACTCCGTTATCACCTGGGGTCGCCCTGAGTCAGAATGAACTTGAGTCAGCTCACTGAGATGATATTGAAAACATTCCCTGTAAACTTTCTGGGGTCACTCCTCTGGGTAAGACCCTGCTTCCTTACGCGTATCTCTAACATTGACTTTAAAGGCTTCAATGATGCATAGCTCTCTCGAGTATGAACTGCATGTAAGAGTTCAAGCTCTACCGTCTTAAAAGTATAGCCAGACGCTGCCGTGATAGGTGCTGGATGGCTGCGTGTGCTAAACAGGGAGTGGAATGTTAGAGATATGGTGAGCTCCTTGGAGTTGGCGAGGAAGGCAGCCATGTGCAGTTACCTAGAGAGCCAGCCATTTAAAACAGGGGCGCCACTCTGATGGTCTGGAGTCTCTCATTGATAAAATCTGATCAAACATTACCTATTACAGTGATGTCTCCAGAGACAACGTTGCAAATCACATCAACACGCTGCCAATTGCTCTTAGGGTTCTCTTGATGTTTACCTATAAACCAAACCGTCTGCAGTCTCTTCTGTTACCGCACAATTCTCAGCATGTGACAGGGACGAGCAAGCCGACCACTTTGGACCTTGGATTCCTCAACTTTGAATGTAAAGGAACCAGGCCCAATGCTGTCCCCAAAAAGCCGAGGTGGCTTTGGGAAGGGACTGTGTAAAATCTACAGGAGAACCATCTCCTGCTTCCCTTGGCAGCCATGGTGCATCCCTGGCGAACACGCTGGACTACATGTTTCAAAGGAAATAATTCATAATAAAATGCTACCGCATTATTAGAACGGCTTCACAGTGCGGAGGCCCAGCCTTGAAGGGGCGGGTTTGGGAGCGCTCACACTAAGGCCTGTCCCTGTGTGACTGTCAGTGTGCGGAGGAGCTCGGAGCTCAGTGCGCGGAGGCGGTGTCAGCTCACTTACTGTACAGGGGGGCTGGGAAGTGACGGCCTCCGGGCCTCGTCCTCTCCAGCTGAAAGCAGGCTCCAGGTCAGGCACTGATGAATTAGAAATCCTACCCAGCAACTCCTGAAGATGGATTTGCCGTCTGGGAGCTGACCTCCTGTTTGGCTCGCCGGGCGCACTGTGCACGGCGGAGTCCAGCGGAGAGCGCTCCGGAAGGCTTTTCCGCTCTTCCTTTTCTTCCTTGTCTGCTGCTCCTTGCGCTTTCTTAACTGTGCGCTTCAGAGGAAATTTCTAGTCACTTAAGGGGAGCCCTTCTTGGTACATTAAGCTGTAAGGTTTCCACACCACCGCCCACATCAGTCCTTTGCGCTAGAAGATCATTGAAGACTTCATTCCATCATGTCATTGGATTATTCCTTGAGAAACAAACAAACAAATAAATAAATAAATAGAAACTGGCATGGGCAGGCGGGAGTTAAAAGTCTCAGTTTCTTTCTATTTTTGTCAATATATTCATTATGTAAATATATTCCTTTATATTTTCATAGATCACTTAACGAGGGCCTCAAGAACAGGAATCTTGCTATCATTATTTCCCTGAGTCTGGTTCGGTAGGGGGGCCCTGACAGCACAGTGGTTACTCATTGGCCTGTGATCCGCAAGGTGAGCAGTTCGAAGCCGCTGACTCTGCAGGAGAAGCACAGGGCTCTCTAGTCTCATAAATAGTTGGCAACGCCCAGGGGCAGTTCTACCCTTTCCTGTAGGGTTGCTAAGAGTCGGCAGTGACTTGATGACAGTTGGTGAGTTCAATGGTAGGATTCTAACCTTCCATGTGGCAGACCCAGGTTCCAGTTCTAGCCAATGTACTTCATAAGCAAACACCCCATCTGTCCGTGGAGCCTTGGCATTGCTATGATGCTAAACAGATCATATAGGAGCTTCTAGGCTATGCTGGACAAGGAAGACCTGGTGATTTCTTCCAAAACTCAGACAGTGAAAATGCTATGGATCACAAGCGTTCGATCTACAACTGATTATGTGGTTCATTCATGAAGTCACACGAGTTGACCCAGTAGCAGGTAACAAAAAATAGTAGCAGTGTCTAACACAGATCCTGATGCTCAGTAATATTTATTCCTTCCACAAATATCCCTATACATGTACACCCGTGAGCAAATAAACATGACCCTGATACTCATCATAATTATAACAGTGAAAGAGACAGCTAATGAATAAATAAAAATGAATACATATCTTTAGTTAAGTGCTACAAAAGAATAGAGCAGGTTCAATGGAAAAAACAAATTAGAATGATTGATGAATTAATGTAAGTAAAATGATTGCAACTCCCAATCCTCAACGTCTCATTGCATCTCTTTACACGTTACAATCATTACCTTTATTTTAATGATCACAACTCCCACAAATTCTTAAATACCTACATTCCATACTTTATGCGGGCATCTTCACATTTGTTGGATCAGATTCACAGGATAGCCCTATCATTTAGATGTCCTTATTACTCACTCCTGAATCTAGATCAAGAAACATGAAAGAAAACAGGGAACTTGTTCATGATCACAGAAGTAGTGTCATGGATGGAGTATGGACCTAGGTTGGTTTTGCTCAGTTCTACTCTGAACAAAAGGAAAAGAAATTGCCATGCACCTCAAAGATTATCAACAGGGATCCAAATGAAATCCCAGTTGGAGAAACGCTACGATACTGTCAGAAGATGAGCCATGCTGGGTAAGAGGAGAAGAGAGACATGACTTTGAAGGAAAAGAAGAAGACCGTATTCTTGAGTTGGCCAACGTATCAGTCTAGAAATAATAAGCCATTGCCATGGCAACAGGAACCATGATTAATGGCAAATGTTGAGTGCTTTAAAAGTCATGCCAACAGATTGCTGGGCTGATGCTGTACCTCACTCCTCGGCCACAGCTAGACTAATTATGCTCTCCTCCTGTTGGAGAAACCCAGCGTTAAGGGTGGCATCAGGAGACTTGAGTATGGGCCCCAATCTGCCCTTCCTGAGCTCCACGACCTTCAGCCAATTCATCAAACATGGGAAGTCGTTGTTAATTTCATCATCAACATTGTTGTACTCAGTCAGCCCCAACCCATGGCAACCTGGTGCACAAAACAACATAGTACTGCCTGCCCTGGGCGAGCCTTATGACTGGCTGCAGATTAGACCTTTGTGATCCACAGTGTTCTCATTGACTGATGTTCAGCAGCAGGCTCTTCCCCAAGGCCGTCTCTGTCGAGCTACTCTGCTGACACCTGCGTGGCATCAGGGCAACATGCAAGCCTCCACTAACGGATGGGTCGTGGCCTCCCGGGAGATACTGTCGTTGTTAGATTTATCCAGTCGATTTCCGATCCATATGCACCCACGGGACAGAGTGGAATGGTTTGATCGGGGTTTCTAGGTGGCAATCTTTACTGGAGCTGCTAGCCAGGCCTTTCTTCCCACGGAGCTGCTGGGTAGCTTCAAACTGTCAACCTTTCAGTTTGCAGCCGAGCACTTAACTGTTGTGAATAAGAAGACTCGAACTGGGGTCTCCCAAAGAGAAGGTGAGAATTCTTCCACGGAACCAACAATGCCCCATAGCCTTATGATTATTGCATTGTTATCTCCGCTAGCAAGAGCGGCGTGCCAAAATTCCATCGCAAGATCCAAAAAGGGGGTAGGGGGGATAAGTAATGTCTGCGTAAAGCACTATTGGGAAACTTAAATAGAATGAAGGATGTGAAAGTGCTTAGTAAACAGTGAAATGACATGCACATAGAAAATATGGTGAGCGCCCGAGGTGGTAGAAAGTGTGTGCGTTGGAATCTAACCGCTTCATTTGAGCAGGGCATTTACACCCTCGGGGCCTCTGTTTCTTAACAAGTAAAGTGTCTCAGTTTACACATGTCATCTATAAACTATCCCGCCTCCTTACAAAGCTTGGGCCCGATTGCTAAACTGTTCTGCACTTCATCTCCCTACCCCCCATAGAACGAGCGTGGCTCTCTCTCTCTTCCTACGGTTATGTTGAGAAATACATCAGTTAATACAGAAAGAACACTTAGAGCACGCCAGACACCTACCGTGTGCGGGAAACATGAACTGTTGGGGTAGAGATGGCGATGATGAGGAAAAAAGAAGGAGGAAGCGGAAGAAGAAGAAAGGGAAGAGGAACGAGGGGGAGGGAGTGGGACAGGAAGAGGAGGGAGAACAACAGGGTACGTGTGCAAAAGCTGTGGCGTGCGATACAAGGGGGCGCCTTCAGAGAGATGCTGCAGACACGCTGGTCGGCCCCTGAAGTGGTCAGTGCAGTCATAAGTCTAACATAATGGTCTTATCATTCTTCTCAAAGAGCCTATGTTCTCTATTGCAGATTCGGGCTTTCTGTTGAGCTCAGTGTGTCTGTTTCCTTTGCTACTGGGTTATGTAGTTTAAGGGTGAGGGTGGGCGTGGGGGCGAGAATGAAGGAAAACACAGGACTATAATTTATGAGAAAAATTAGCTCAGAGCACAGTTTTCTACAGGCCACAATGCCCCACCGAGTGTTCATGGGTATACTGAATTAAAACGATATTCCTGGAAAGAATTAGTTTGGAAATGCAAATTCTTATAGGATGACTTCTCTTAAGACTTTAATATGTAAATGTATGTAAATGTGCATCTTGAAGATCTCCTGCCATAAGGGAACGCATAGAACATGGTGCTTCCCAAATTTTTTTAAACAAAGAGTTTGTTTTCCGTGGACCATCTTATCTGATACTTCCAAGGATCAAACATTGGGGAACCGTGCTGTAAACCAATGTTGAGACTGTCGAGCACAAGATCAAATGCCACAAATACGGGTTTGAGAACTTCAACTAATCCTCCCATAAATTTGAATTCCCATTTAAAATATTGAAAGAGCACTGGCTATATCATTGGCAGCAACTATGTTTCAGATGGTGGACGAGCCCTGACATCTAAGATGGATCAATCTCCTACCTTCAGATGGGCCTGAGAGGGAAGAGAGAGATGGTGGACAAGTTCCATACAATGTGACAAGTGTAAAAGGGTACAAAGTGCTATGATTTAGAGGCAGGGGCTTCTCTCTCCAACCGGTTGGTCAAGAGAGTTTCCTAAGGGGAGTCATTTCTAAGTTAAGACCCAAAGGAAGAATTTCATGTTTGTAACACATTAGCGTTGATAATGTGCTTCCTCATTGCATCCTCAAAGCAGCCTACCTAGGTCAACACAACAGAGTGGTAAAAATTAAAGTTACCCCACTGCCCTTGACGGAGTTCTGACTCATAGCCACCCTCGAGGACAAATAGAATGGTTCCAAACGGCTTCCAAGGCTGAAATCTTGACCGCAGTGGACTGACTACCATTTAATAAGCTCCTACTACAGAGCAGTCAGCACCTTCAGCATTTTACACACCCTCTGCATTTAACCTTCCGCAGCAGAATGGCGGTCTCAACTTACAGATCAGAAACGGAGACCCAAAGAGGTTAGGTGGCGTTCCCAGAGCCACACACGTGCGGTGTAAGGACTGAGGAACGGAACAAGTAAGCAGAATGCGAGGGGTGCTTCCTTGTGTTAATGCATTTCCTCTTGAATCATGCTGTCTTAAGAAGTCTCCTTCCAAATCGTTGGACTAAAATGTCCATTTTTGTTTTTACTAGTATAATTATTGTTAAATTGAGCAAGACGACGTTTTTATTTGGAATTACTTTGGGGCAAAATAAAAGCTTACTAGTTCTAGGTGAGTTTCTGCAATAACTTTGAAAGGGTAAATAAGCACTTTGAAGCTCCCCCAGGTTGGGGGTTGCACAAGGAAGATAGTATTTCCAAAATGAACTGGACCAAGCAATTTGTTTTTCGTGGACCTTCTGACTATGCTAAATCCAGGAAAATAAAAAATCTTGGAAAAGCTGCTGGCCCTGGTTTGTAGAGCATAGCCTGTCTAAAGACCAGTAGAATACGGCTGCCAGGGCAGTCGGAAATATAAACCAGTGCACAACCTTGGCGCCTTTTAGTCCATGGTTCAAATGAGCTAGTATCATCCATGGGCTCCAGGATCTAGTCGTCATAAGGAAAACAAAGAGAGATCACGTGGCATCTGGCAAAATATACACATATGCCCCCAGTGGTCCCTAGGATGTTTTAGCTGGAATGCACTGACCGTTTCTATTAATCATATATTGGTTTTAAGGTAGACCGGAAACTTAACTGGCAACAGCAACAACAAACCTGGGTTTTCATAGACATTTTTGCTTAGAATATGACTTTTTTTTTTAAAAAGAGAATGGAGTGTTCTAAGAATCGATTGAAGAGAAGCATACCGCATAAATATCGGATAGTACCGGTTGCACTGAGGTACAGAAATGAGGAAGACGCTGCCTGAGTTGTTTTGCTTCTTGATGAGGTCCAGGGAGAGTTGCCACTGCGGCTCCTCCTCCTCCTTGAGGCAAGCAGTGCTCCGCGGGTTTTTCCAGGGCTGACTTCTCAGAGGTGGACTGCCCAGTCTTGTTGGCCAGGCACTTCTATGTGGACTCGAACCGCCAACCTTTGAGTTAGCAGCCGTGTTAAATGTGTGTACCACCCTGGGACTCCTGATACTAAGAAGTCCCCAGCAAATGTTTCACCTGGCTGGAAGGTGGCAGGGTCAGAACTAACCCTCAGAGTCTCAGACTTCCAGGTCAGTGCTGTTTCCAGGAGGTTCTCTCACTCCTCTGCTTCCCGATCTCCAGTCTCACACTGGAGCCTCCCCCTCCCTCCACACCCCAGGAAAAGTTCCGCTCCTCCGAACAGGCCTTATCAAGTGGCCCGGTGAGCGACAGACAGCACTGATGATGTTTAGCCGATGGCGCAGAAAGGACAGCACTGTATTCCGAGAACAGAATCGTAATCAGAAACCGGACAGGGCCTTCAGAGACCGCCCTCCGCCGTCCCCCTTTTAATACATGAGGAAGCGGAGCCCCAGAGAGGGGCAGTGTGTTCCCTATGACCAGAGGTCGTGTTTCCAGCCAAACCAAGAAGAAAATGGATTAAAAGCTAAAGATGTCAAAGTTTGCATTTTTAAGGCCTATTTCCTCCAGACTTCCCACTTTTTATCCAAGTAGTGGGGAGGTGCCCCCCAAAGGACTTTACTTCCACAAAGTTAAACGCGTGGAAGGCCACACTTGGCTAGACAAGAGAGCGTTCTGAGTGACCACAGGACGCGCTCCTTGTTAGATTCGAGTCAGTGCTGCCAGCTCCCAGGCCCTCGGGCGTGACCATCAGGGCCCGAGACTGCCGTGGAGGGGTGCTGCACACTCGAGGGACTTCTGCCCAGTGGGGAAGATGGACAGCTGGAGATGGTGTCAGTGATGAGAAGCAGGATCCTCTTCTCCCAGGGTTTTGAAGTGGGTGACACAGAAGATATCGAGAACTGATAGTGCCCCGCCTCACCCCCAGTCCCCTTTTGGCCCCCACTTCAAGTCTTTAGCCACAGGGGCATGGGAGTTGAAGGTTTAAAAAGTTGATTTTTGAATCAAGCAACCTTGAAATCCAGTCCTACTTCTGTAACTCACTATGTCGTTGATATTTTTTTAATTATGCACTGTGGGGCGGCACGTGCTTATGAAAATAAGGGGATAGGGGGGCGTTTTAGGCTGGGATAAAAATACAATATTGAATGTATGATTCAAAATAATGTGATCACCTTCTCTGAATCTCATTCTATCATCTTTAAATTTATATATATATTTTAAGATATATATATATATATATCTTAAAAGGTCAGGATTTTATTCTTTCTTCTACTAATATAATATTATTTCCTACACCTTTCTGGGTTTATCTTTAGTTTCTCAGATTGGGCTGCTAACCACAGGGTCAGCTGTTCAAAAATGACCAGCTGCTCTGAGGGAGAAAGACGGGGCTTTGCACTCACATGAAGAGTAAGTCCTGGAAGCCCACGGACACAGTTCTACTCTGTCCTGTAGAGTCGCTGTGAGCTGGCGTGGACCTGGTGGCGGTGAAGTCTGTATTTACTGCTGCGAGTTAGCACTCTGAGCTGTTCAGAGATACGAGCAGCATCATTTGAGAAGGGCTGTGCTGTCTGTCGACTACTGTACAATCGTGCACTCACTTCCCTCATTTCCAGGCGCAGAAAGCCTCCTTCTTTTGGTACAGAGCAGCGAGTGGTTTCAAACTGCAGATCGTGTGGTTTTCAGCCCAATCCGTAACCCCTACACACCAGTGTCCTTGTTGGGGTGTGCAGCAACTGCTTTAACACAACACGTTTCCGTGCCAGTGAGAGCCCCTAATATTCCTCAGGCAGGAATGACAAGACAACTCAGACTGGCCCAAACGTCCCAAATCTGACAGGAGGAAGCCCTCAAGCGGAACATCCCCTGAAGAATTGAATAGGAAGCCGTCCTGAGCAAACCCCATCGATGTGGGGTGTGAGAGATCAGCCAGGGGGAGAGACGGCAAGAGTGGAGAAGTGAAAACAAGCTTTCTCCTTCTGCCCAGGGAACAATGTTCCTGCCACATTGGTAAAATCGCAACTATGACTCACATTATCAAAACACAAGAGTACAGCAACATTCTTTAGGAAAAATCAAACTTCCTATGGGGAGATCCTTCCTTTGGAGGAAAATGAGACGAGCTATGTTTTCAGCAGGAACATTGACTAGAAAGAACTCCCTGATGACCTTGATCCATTGCATCCTCATTATCTTATGGGTCCCTGCCTGGGAAGACGACTCAGCTTTGGCGGTTCAAACTGAGCCGTGTGGTTGTTGTTAGGTGCCTTGGAGCCGGTCTCTGCCCCTAGCGACCATATGAACAACAGAATGAAAAACCGCCCAGTCTCAAGCCATCCTCCCAATTGCTCCTGTGCATGAGCTCATTGTTGCAGTCACTGTGCCAGTCCATCTCCTGTGGACGTTCCTCTTTCCACCGCGCCTCTGCTTTACCAAGCGTGATGCTCTTTCTCCGGGACTGGTCTCTCCTGACAACATGTCTGAAGTATGTAACACAAAGTCTCGCCATCCTTGCCTCTAAGGAGCACTTTGGCCTGACTTCTTCCACGGCATTTTGTTTGTCCTTTTGGCAGTCCGAGATACTTCCAGTATTCTTCACCACCACCAGAAGTCACCACCCACTGAAATGCATCAGTTCTTCGTTGGTCTTCCTTGTTCAATGCCCAACTTTCACATACATGTAAACAGTTGAACATGTCATGGTGGAGTCAGGCGCAGCGTCGTCCTCCAAGTAACCTCCTGGCTTTTCGATCCCTTCCAGAGGTCTGCTGCAGCAGCTTCACCCACTGCCATCATTTGATCTCCTGACTGCCGCTTCCATCATCATTGATTGTGAATCCATGGAAGGCGAATTCCTTGACAGCTGCAATCTTTTGCCCACACTGTTGTTATTATTGTTAGGTGCCATAGTGACCCTATGCAGCAACCAACAACAACAACAGCAACAATAACAGCAGTGTCGTTAGTTAGCTCCTCGCATGGGCTGGTCTCTCCAGCTTTACTTAGCATTATATTCAGAAAACCATCTCGGCTCACTGTCCTTGAGTGGTAGCACGGGTTATAAGTTGGGTTGCTAGCTGCAAGGTTAGTGGTTCGAAAACACTAGCAGAAGAAAGAAGAGGCTTTCTACTCCTGTATAGATTTGCAGTTTGGGAACCGCACAGGGAGAGTTCTACCCTGTCGTATAGCGTAGACTTCGGTGTCAGAAACTACAGGTGCTCAAAGGAAAAAAACTAAATATTATCTTTAATGATTTAAGAAGCAGTTAGCGTGTTCCTGTAATTACTTGCCTATTACTCCATTCTAAAATACTGTAAGATACTCTCTTCCCTCTCCAGACACCCCCTGGCCTCCTGGTAAAGGTACCATTCATTTGACTTCTTGATTGTGGTAAATAAAGAACGAAGCTGGAGTGTAGAAGCCCCTCCCCTCTAAAGTTAGCCAACCATCCTTTCCCACCACTTGGCAATGTTTCCTTCCCTGTTTCTGACCCTCCCCTCTCCTTTCTTTTGATAAACAGGACAGCTGCCCCCAAGGAATAAATCCATTACCTTTCCCCAGAGTCGAGTTCATTTTCCACTGCATGTTTCTGTTTAAAGTGAAAGCCTCTTTAAAAGGCCTGAGCATACATCGAGTGTGTGTACTTAATTTTTAATATGTGCGAGCCCACAGCCAAGAGAACAGAGAAGCCTTAAATAACAATGAGACCAAATTGTACATGCTGTATGTTTTATGTGGCACTGATTCCTAAATATACTCTTAGCAGCCAGGTATTATTTAATACATCCCCATTAATCAAGCTGCCAAATCTAAATGAAAACCATATTTAAATATATTTAATAAGATCACAGCCTTAGCTTTTTGTTAAATATCAGACTAATGTAGTTATATTCTGCCCCAGCCAATTCTCATTCACTGTTTGTGTTTTTACTCTGAAGCTAAGTTGCCCTGTGCTAGCAAACCCCTCTTGATGCTAAAACTATTTCTCTCACAAACTTTCATTCCTGGGTGTGTTCCGGGTGAGCCCCTACATCCAAATAGTTCAGTGAGAAGGAACAACTCTGAGATTCACGAAAACACACACAAAGAGACTGAAAATGAGATTTCTCTCCTTCTTGGGGTGAACCCTTAAATTAAAGAGGAAATTAATAATGGCCTTTGATATACTAACATGTCTGTAGCTTCTTTGATGCATGGTGCCTGCCTTTTGAGCTGTTACTGATATTAGTGTTTTATGCTAAGTGTTTTGGTGACAACCCCCCAACCCCCCCAAATCGATTTAGGCTTTTGTTAGTTTCACAATAGTGACACTTAGGGGCTGTCGGGAGTATTACATGGGCTGCTAGAATGTTCCCACAGGGGTTGGCTCTCTAGTTCGAAAGGAGTCGCCCTCCTTGAGATGAGATGAATGGCACAGCGCCTGTGGGTAACTGAGGCTGAAAGAGAAAGCCGCGGAGCTACACACGGGCAACAGTGCCTGCGGGAGATAGGTGCCAGTTTTGCCCACCAGCGTCTGGAGACAAACAAAACGGTGGGCAGAAGGGTTGCTTTAGTTAAGCCTTGCGCTCCCCCTTCTGTGTGCACTCTCCTCACCAGCGCCTCCAGTGTGGTGTCCCTGCGCCTTCTCAGCTCCGCTTCCACCTACAGTTTCCTCTGGAGACAGTCTCTTAACCCACTGCCAGGTCATGGTACTCTTCTGTCCAGCACAGCGGTTCTTGACCTGCGGGTTGCGACACCCTCGGAAAACACATTGCTCCAAGGGTCTTGGGAACGGAGACCCCACTCCTCTATCTGTCTCCAGGCAGGTTAGGTCGGCCCTCATGCAGCTACCCCCACAAAGGAGTACCCCGCCTGAAGACTGTCACCATGCGACACCATCCTTGAAGACAAAATCTCATTTATTTGTCATTAGAAATAAACATTTCACGATATATATTAAAAAGTCTTGCCTTTAAAGAAAAGCAGCTTCTTTTAAAGTAGCATACCGTGTCCTAGCTGACTTAGTTATTCATAAGACATAGGTGCCTCCCTAGGGCATGCTTAACTCTTTCGTGCTGCTGTTTGCTTGTGATTCAGGCCTTCCAGTAGGCATTTCCTGCGAGAAGGCAGATAAGTGATCGCGGTAAGCTCTTCCTTCACACGTCTCCAGCTGTTCTCTTTGCTTGCTTCGGTGTTCTCTGCCCAGATCAATTCGCAGAAGGGTGAACTTTAGACTCGAAGCCTGTTTGTTCCATTAACATTTCCTCCAGCTCCTCAGAGATCTGACTCAGCCCTCCAGATTCACATGTCCCGAAAGTTCTAGCTGAGACCAATGATGAGTGCGCTCATGAGGGACACATTGGAGGTCTCTGAACACAGATGCCCAGATAAAGAATATGTCTAAGACCGTGTCTGCGCCACATGGAAGCCTTTTCACTCCGTGCCTCGCCACCATTCTAGGCGTCCCTATTCAAAGAGTAAGAAAGTGGGGTGTGCAGCCATGTGTGCCGTTCTCATGATGCAACAACCTACTTGTTGCCTCCCTCTGAAGCAATGAGGAGGATGCGGACAGCAGCGAGGATGAGGGTGATGGTCAAGTTGAACAAGAAACTTTTGGTTCTGACACATGGTAACCTCATGCGTGACAGAGCGGGACTGCCGTGGGCATGGTTTCTTGACTGTAAGCTACACAGTCACTAGACAGCGGTTCCCACCCTGGGGGTCACGACCCCTTTGGGGGTCGAACGATCCTTTCCCAGGGGTCACCCGATTCATAACAGTAGCAAAATGACAGTGACGAAGTAGCAACGACAATACTTTTACGGTTGGGGGTCACCACTACATGAGGATCTCTGTGAGAGGTTGCGGTGTGAGGAAGGTGGAGGGCCGCCGTGCTAGGGAGACGAGCTGTAAGGCAGTGAAGAAATGAGAGGGAACAGAGGGAGTGGGCAGACGAGCCATGTGAGGAGGGCACAAGCCCCTCTTGAAGAAGAAATCTCCAAAGTGAGGCTCAAATCACCACAGAGACACTGAGAGCAAAGCCCCCTGAGGTGGACGTGAACTCACTGTGCTGAGGCAAAGCCAAATAAATAAATAGTCAGGGAGACTGGAGTATGTTGAGTAAGGGACCACTCTCTGACACTCGGTTTTCTGCCTCAGACCTCGGTCTTACTGCGTGCAGAGGAGTGATGGGGAATACAGGAATCCCATGTGATAGTCCAGAGGGGAGAAATGGCCCGAGAAAGGTCCGCTCCTGTGTGTGTGTCTTCTACACACACCCTCCTATTTCCTTCTGGGCTGAGTCCAGTCCAGATGAGCACAGACAACATGGAAACCCTTGTCCCCAGGGCACATTAGTTATTAATTCTTCAGTGCCCCTGAAGACCGAACAGACCAGGAACCTAAGACCGCTCTCCGTTGTGTGCCTGCCTCCACCAGAGACTGGAGGCTCGTTACTAGCAGAGCCTGTGTAGTTGGGTTGCCATGACTTTCCTTTCTCGCATGATTTCATTCAGCAAATGTCTCCGGAGTGCCATCTGCGTGCCAGCCACTTAGGCTAGCTGATCTCTCTGTCCACAGAGACAATGCGGAACAAGACCCAGCCCTTGCTTTCAGAAGATTTCAGGAAAGAAATACAGTGAAACATACAATTGTGATATAGTGCACCTCATCTCCATTTGGGGTCTCAAGGAAAATGTTCCAAAGTATGTGTGCATGTGTATATTAACTGAGGAGCTGAAATGGGGGAAAGGTTATGCAGAATTTTAGATCTAGAGAACAAACATGAACCTAGAGGAGAATTCAACTGGGTGTCAAATGAAGAAATATAAATAAAGGAATTCATTATTTTATCTGCACACCTACTATCTATAGAGGCAACTCAGAAACTCAGAGGTATTAAGGCAAAAGGCATGTTGTTTATTCACCCTAAGGACTCATTGTTCCCTGTTCTGCTCATCATTTACCTGTAGACAGACAGTGGTGAGTTGAACCATCGTCAGCAATTGCTTGCTAAGTAGATTATTCAGTTACTTAATGGAACACCAGCTTCTGGAAAAGGACATCATGCTTCGTGTGTTAGTCCAGGTAGAAACAAATCCATAGAAACTCATATGTGTATAAGAGAGACTTTTGTAGAAAGGGTAATTGTACATTAAGAAAGCATCCCAACCCAGTCCAGTCCAAACCCATAAGTCTAATATTAGCCCATATGTCTGATACCAATCTAGAAATTCCTCTTCACATGAAACACATGCAATGACGCCAAATGCAGGATGATCACAGGCCAGTGGGTGGAAAGTCTTTGGATCCAGTTATAAGCATCTCAGCGCTGGCAGGGGTCTCCATGTGGCTTCTCCAGTTCCCAGAGCTGGGGTCTGTCAGAGTAGCGCCATGCGTCTTGTCAGCAGAGCATCTCCAAAGGAGTGAACAGAAAAAGAGAGAGTCTCTCCCACCCCCAAGGAGGAAATCTACAGGGGTTCTCAGAATTCTCAGGAGAAGGCATTGCCCACACAGAGGCCTCATTGGCTATGACCTGATTGACAGAGTAGACTCCACCCCTTCCCTCTTAATCCTCTCAAGTCCCAAATTGACACCAGATTGTGTAAATATTTCACTCTGTTGTACCTAGGTTCTGACTATGAGTCAGAATCCACTCCAAGGCATCTAAACCAAGAGCAGTGGGAGATCTAAGCTACAACACCCAGCTTACTCCAGAGATGGCCTTAACTATGGGACTGCACATACCCAGCCCCCTATGCCAGCATTCTTATCTTCCGGAATGAGGATCGGATGGGAACTGTGGGGTGAATGGGTGAATAGAGAAAGAAGTCACAACCGCAATGCTGTGCATAGGAGAGAGCAGCTATGAGTGTGTTCTAGAACCCAGAGACAGGACTAGCTTGGAAAGAGGGACCTGGGCTCTAGTTTCTGCCATTCTGTTTGTAGTGTGGCATCCATCGAGTTACAGTCCTCTAACTTGTAACGTGCAGTGGTGACGGACAGTTTCCAGGGCCCCACTAGTTCCAAAATCCTGTGTTCATTGTAGCTCCACCTGCTGAGGAGCGAGAGGTATATATGTATATGGGCATGAAGCAGATACCTAATGTGTTCTCCCTGGCCATCAGTCTGGTCCCGGGTAGACGCTCCTCCAGATGCAGAGAACCTCTGGGACCTTAGAGTAGCTGTCCGAATCCACCACACCGCTGGATGGATTCTGGTTGTTTTCTATCTGGATGTTTTCTGGTTGTTTGTTACCATATGGCCCGGGATCCCCATTCTTGGGCTGTCCTTCTCTGTCCGTGCCTATAATTCTAAAGTGACTTGAAACCCCCTCTACTCCTGAGGTAGCCTCTTCTTAAATCCACACAAGGAACATCTAATTTGCCAGTGTTCCTCAGCCCCATCCCAGTCTGAAGCCATGCCACAGCCATTGCAAGCCCAACCCCTCCACTAGCAACCCATGTGGCTTTGTTTAGGTTGCTGAGCCTCTCTGTGCCTCAACTTCTTCAGCTGAAAACGTGGACCACATTTGTTTCTCCCCCTGAGGGGATTTGTGCAAAGTAATGAAATAGTCCCCATGAAGCAGCTAAACACAACGAATGTTTGTTATCGCGTGCGCTGGTTCCTCCTGTCACTCTCCATTGCCTTCTTTCCTCAACAGTGTCTGCCAGCCTATCAGGAAAGCACTGAAGCTGCGGAGAGGAGTGGATCACCACCTCTGCCCTCGCACAGTTCAATCCAGTTCCTTCTCTGTGCCAGGCATGTTTGCCTCGCTTAGCTCATGGAGTGCCCACGATAACCTAGTGTGGCACTGGTCGCTCCTTCCAGTTCACACCTGAGAGAACTGTAGAACTGAGAGACATCAAGTGACAGCTCCACTGCCATGCCATCGATAAATGCCCATTGAAATTGGAACACGAGTCTTTTAAGCTCCAAATCCAGTATTCTTCCCCCAACCACCTCACACAGCTACAAGATTATAATGATGCTGTTTTTGAATGGAAAAAAATAATAATAAAAGAACAGCAATGCATGCTGGGAAAGCACTCTCCTTCCAGGGCTTTGACTCCGGGCTTTCAGAAAGGGTGGGCAGGTGAGCCTTATGAACCCAGCTCCAAGCCATCCTCACTTCAGCTCATCTGAAAAGGATCTGCCTTTAAAAGCAAGGAGCCAGAAAAAATAATTCATACTAAAAACAAACTCTGTCATGAGTCATTTGACTTTGCTTTCCCCTGCACACATAGTTTATGTCTTGGGCGAGCTAAGGCTCAAAGAACATCTGATATGTTTTAGGCTAGCCAAGCCATTATTTAAGGAGCTTCACATCCAATATGTACCCATAGGACCCCGTGATTTAAATCAAGCCTTGTGCTTATGAGGCATGACAATTTGTTATTTTTGTTGCCGTTGTGCAGGGTTGTGATTGTGTACATGTTTTATCAAGATGACAAGAATCACTTCGGTCCATGATTCAAAACTTCTCAGGCCATCAACTAGCCCGTGCAGTAACTACTCAGCTGGTGTGCATGGCACAGGGATGTGTGTGTGTGCGTGTGTGCAAGCAAGTCCAGATATGGAGAGGAAAGCGAGAGAACGAGGTGAAAACCACTTCCAGGCAGCCGGTTAGCCATTCCCATCAGCAGAGGAGGGGGTCTTGGCCTGGGGTCAGAGTGTTTCTGAATGCTGGGCGACAATAGATAGCCCTGAGTACAAGGCATTAGCTCTGTCTCTGCACATTGCATTCCTCTGTACATAATCGGAAGATGATAAAAGTCAGCTTACATCATATAAAGTCCAGCTGTTGAAGAATAGACAGGGAAAGGCACGAGCCTCTCTCCTGCTCCAAGAGGTAATCCAGGTTGCACATTTTGGGCATCTTCCTCCAACTTCTGAAGGCATTTTGTTATTCCTGTTAATAATTGCCGTTGAATCAGCTCTGGCTCATGTTCTCTTACACAGAAGGACACCGTGCCCAGCCCTGTGCCATCTCCAGGCCATTGGTGCATTGAGTTCATTATTGTTGTCAATCTGTCTTACTGAGGGTTTTCCTCATTTGTGCTTACCTTCCACTAGACCGAGTCAGCTGTCTTTTTCTAGAGATTGGTTTCTCCCCGAGGCTGTGTCTAAAGTAAGCAAGCCAAAGATTTTCCAGCCTCACTTTGGAGGAGCATGCGGGATTATAGGCTGCATATTATTTTGCCTTTTAACGAGATATTTATAGTAGCGTGCAGCACTATATAAAGAACTGTTCCATGTCTATTATAGAATCGGCATATATAAAAATCATTTAAAGCATAGCTTGTTGATAGATTTTTATATAGTTTCTACAGTTTAATTATGACAAAAAAACATGGTGCAAGGATCACTCTTGTGAGAGTTCGCTTTTTATGTCAACTTGACTGGGCCGGAATCTCCTCTGATAATGATTTAACATGGAATCTTCCGTGACGCGTCCAAACAGTCGTGGGAAGAATAGGGTAGGGCACCACCTGCTTAATGTGGTCACAGTCTTGCTGCAACTGAGGGTGGTTTCCTTTGGGGTATGGCCTATTCTTAATATAGATTGACCCTGCCTGGGGCTAGTTCCCTTCTGCTAGAACTAGCTCCTGTAGGTGGTTCCTCGACCTCCTGTTACTTCGCCTGCTGATCCCAGGAGTTAGCAGCGGACTGCCAACCTCAGATTCATTCAGCTCTGCATTCACCAGCCTGTGGTCTTTCTGCTTCAGCTTCCTGTTCCGAGTTTGTCAGTCTCAGCAGCTAAGGGAGTCAGGAGAAGGCTCCAGCTGACCTATGACCCATGAACTTGAGCTGAACTAGATTTACCTACTGTTACAACTGTGTGAGCCATTTCTTCATATAAATAGCTTTCCATATTCATACACATGCAAGCATCACTGGTTCTATTTCTCTGGAGAACCCAGCCTAACACGACCTTGCTATGTTCCCTTATATGCAATTATGAGATTTTTTTCCTTGGAGAGATACAGGAAAGTAAAATTCCTAGTGGAAGAATTCCCACATCTAACATATTGTGAGTTGTGATCTCAGTGTCCTCCCAGGCTGTCCTGATTTGTATTCCTGTCAATGGTGTCCTTGTGTCTTTGCCAACACTGGCAGTTGTCAGCTCTTTAACATTTTTGTGGATTTGCTGGGCAGAAAATGACTACTCATTGTTCTTTCTCTTCACCTTTCCCCATTACAGGTCACAGTCAACATTGTCTTCATATCCATTGGCTATTTACTTTCTGGTGTATTGATATCCTGCCTTCATTTTTTCCCTTCTAGTGTTTAAGTTGTCTTCGTTGAGTTAGAGGAGTTCTGTATATTACTCTGAATACTAACCTTTGGAATAGCTACATGTATTGAAGACTTTCTACCATAATTACTTATCATCTATCTTTGCTTACCATGCCTTATCCAGAAGGTTTAAGCTTTCATATAACCAGAGCTGTGAACTTTTTCTTTTACGATATGTCAAAGTGGCATAGCAAAGTGTCCCTGTGAATTATTTTTCCTCTTGTAGCTATCTTTCGCAATAATAACATTGCTGATCTTTATGCATGCAAAAGTAACAGAAGAATCCCCAAAGGCACACTGTCTTACCTCAGGGGCACAGCATGCACTCAACCGACTGGGCTGGCATGTAGCCCATCTTGGTACTTGGACTATTAAAGTGATGGGACAATTCTAAAAAGTCTTCTGGACCCGTCACAGGCAGATGGAAGGTGACAGGGAGCTAGCTAAGAGCATGAAACTGGAACTCATGTAGATTGGGGGTTATATCCAGGCTCCTTCCCTTGCCACTTGATATTGTGATATATTTTTACTGCTCTGAGCCTTAGTTTCTTTCTCTGTTAAATAGGACTAAAAACAACTTCAAAGTAGCGCTTGTGACTGTGATGTTTAACACCACCTGTGTGTAAACTGAGTACGAGTATTTGTTTCCTGCATTCCCTGATACAAGGCCTTTTTTCTCCAGCCATTTAAACGGGACTGGTCATTTAAAATTGTTGACTTCCAGCTCTTCTGAGAATGCTGCAGCCTGAAAATGGGGGCAGCGCTTACTGAAGAATCTGAGGCAAGTACTTACAGAGACATCTCAGCACTAAAGGAAGTGAAACACCTACACCGTTGCTCAATGGTGGAAAAATCTCCAGGGTGGCCTTTTGGAAGCCAGAAGCTCAGGCCTGAGAGAGATTGCTCCTATCCACGTGGGTGTAAAGAACCTTATTCCAGAGCTTTTGTAGTTCTTGGACTTTCTGAACCACCTCTCTGTGCTGTGTTATTTCCTCCTGCCTTTAAAGTCATCTGCTTTTCCCACACCTCCACTGAAATCTCTGATCTTGACAGAAGCACCGTCTAGTAGCTGAGAGCCAAGAGCCTCCAGCCAGGATTCCCGGACATACAACCCAGCTTTACCACTCCTTTGTTGTCGGGCCTAGCGCCCTTTTCTTCATTTCACTCTGTCTTGGTTTCCTTAGCTATGAAGTGGGAATAGCAACACCTTCTATTTGTGGTCACATGGCTTAATAATTGTAAAACTTGTGGCAGATAGTTCAGAGCTCGGGGGGCTACCAAGAAATCATACGCAGTGTTTTAATGTCCCCTCCCTTTACAGATGATTAGCTTTGTGTAGCATGTTTTCTCTGAGCTCGGTGCTCTGCTTTGTAAAATGGGTACGGAAGATCGACTTTAGGAGTTTGCTGGGAATGTCAAATGGTATAATGTATGAAAGTGGTTAAAATAAAGTGTGGTTACTGTGGTGATGGCTGTAGAGAAAGACAGAAATGAAAGCACAGGGAATTCTCAAAAGCAAAGATGTTGGCAATTCCAAGAGATAGCTCCGAAGCCAAACATAAACCCCAAACAAACAACATTGATTCAGTCCCAATGCACGGTGACCTACACAGGGGTATGTCCGACTGGGAGTCTTTATGGAAGCAGATGGTGTCAGCTTCCTTTCTTTGTTTGGCTGGTAGGTTTGAAGCCCCTACTTTGTGGTTTGCAGGCCAACACGTTCCCAACAGTGCCAGCCTGGCTCCTGGAGTCACAGCTGGTGTTGCTGGTAAGTGACATCGAGTTCATTTCAGGACACAGCACCCCCAGCACGGTGGAAGGAAACACTGCCGGGTCCTGCACTGGCATTGCAGTTGCTTTGTGTTCGAGCCCATTGTTGTCCATTGTGTCCATTCATCTCACCAAGGGCCTTCCTCTTTTCCACTGTCCCTCTATTTTACCAAGCACACTGTCCTCCTCTAGCAGCTAGTCTCTCCTGACAGCATGTCTAAAGTGCGTGAGACAAAGCCTCAGATCCTTGCCTCTGAGGAGCATTCTTGTTTGTTCTTCTGGGAGTTTGTGGTGCTTCCAAGGCTCTTCGCCAGCAACATCAGTGAAACGTATAGATTCTTCTGTGCTTTTCCTTATGCAGTGTCCAGCTTTCACATTTATATGAGGCACTTGACATTACCATGGCTCAAAATGCCTCAAAGTAACATCCTTGCCTTTCAATACCCCAAAGAGGTCCTGTGAAGCAGATTTGCCCAATGGAGAGCATCTTTTGATCTTTGGACTGCTGCTTCCATGAGAATTGATGTGAATCCAAGCAAGACAAAATCCCTGACAACTTCAGTCTTTTCTGTGTTTATCATGATATTACCTATTGGTTCATTTGAGGGAATTTTTCTCGTTGGAACATTGAGTTGTAATCCATATTAAAGGCTGCAATCCTTGCTCTTCACCTCCAAATGCTTCAGCAAACAAGGTTGTGTCATCTGTCTATCACAGGTTCTTATCAAGCCTCCCTCCAAACCTGAAGCCCCGTTCTTCCTCATATAAACCAGCTTCTCTGATCATCTGCTCAGTGTACAGATGAGAAAGTGTGGTGAGAGGATACAACCTTGACATACACCTTTCCTGACTTTGAGCCATGCCATATTCCTTTGTGCTGTTCACACAACTGCCTCTTGATCCATGTAAAAGTTCAGCCCAAGTATAATGAAGTGTCCTGGAAACCTCATTATTCTCAAGGCTATCCATAGTTGGTTCACTTCGGGTCACCCTGCTGCCATCTGAAATACTAGCAACATAGCTTCCAGCATCCCGGCAGCACCGACGCCACCGCAGCGTAACCACCTTCAGATAAATGGTGGGGAATCAAGCATAAGGGATTACAATTGAGCTTGAGCCTCCACCACTACCAGCCTTATGAGCTTGGGCCTAAACTCTAACATTCAGCATCCTGCTCTGTAAAATTGGATTCATAATGGTAGGCTTGATGTGAAATGCTGAATATTAATAATGATAACACTTATTATGATTAAAAATTTTTTATCTTGCCCATCCATGGGGTCACTCTTGGCTATAGTTAGGGTCCAGTGGAAGGATCAAGGTCAAGACAAGTGGCATAGTAATATGATCAGAGCACCCAGGCCAATGCATTCAGGTGGGTCTAAAGAACAAGATAGGGAAGAAGATCAAATCTGATTAAGGGAAACTGAGGCAGAAGCCTTATTTATAAGGATAGTCACAGAGAGAAAATCCACAGTTAAGACTAAATGCCAGGATTTATCTGCAGCAACTTATCTCATTTTAACTTTGAAAATGAATCTGTTGATAGGCATTATTATTTTCCTTTTTATTTATTTATCTATTTTAACTTTGTATTGTGAATATGCGGGTGTTTATATTTCAGATCATCATTTTTGTATTCAAAAATTTAAACAATATATCTAACCTCCCCGTAGCTTGGCCTCTTGTCCTGTCCCTACCCCTTGCTTCCCCCGCACCCCCTCACTTCTCTCTCTTGTAGAGCAGTCTGTTTTTACCAGAGGTAAGTGAGAGTCGGTAAGGTTAAAGTGACTCATACAGGGTCACACAACTAAGAACTGGAGGAACTGGGATTTGAGCCCAGGTCTGTCTGATTGGAAATCCCTAATGCTGTGCTAATGATACATATTCAGTCTCTGTTTGGAATGACTCAGAGGCCAGGGTGGAGGGGGAGGGGAAGGAAGAGATGAGTATGATTCACTTTGCAACTCGAGGCCACAAAAACAGGGGCAATGGGCCTGAGGCTGACAGGCTTCGTGTAAAAATCTGGAAATTTTGCCTTGAAAGAAAAGAGCGTATTTTCGGCTGAGATCATTTTCAGCTGCGCCCTGTGTACAGAGCCTAAACCAAAACACTGCCAGAAATAGTAGCCCACAGAATCCTCATCACAGCAGCCCACTGTGCTCCTTCTGTTTGGAGACCAATGTTCAAAGCTCACCCCACACGAAAACTGGTGAATCTCTTACTGTGCACGGAGTCTAGTCACAGCCCATCTAAATGAGATGTTTTGGATTTGAACGGAGATACAAGAGCTATCAAATGATCAGCTATGGTCTCCTTGCCCAAGGAGACATGGCTTCTCAAAGCCTCTTCTCTGAAGAGCCCAATGCTAGTTGAAAGGATGTGCTCTAGCTTGTTGCCGAATCCATTTCAAGATGGTTCTCCTTTCTCTAGCTAATAGAAGCGAAAAGGGCACTAAACGGGGAAGGGAGTCATTAAAAGGGCGCCTTGAAAAGATTTGGTTCTTGAGCTGGAAGAGGCTTTCCCATGGTGCTGTAGAGAAACCTGAGACTGGAATTCATCTATCAGTCCAAAATATGGCTAATTCTACCCTCTTCTGCATATCGAGTACATTAATTTGAAAGTCTATTAGTCTCTCTAAAGAGCAGTACTGGAATGTGTTAGCAATGTGATGGAAGTCATGCTTGTCTTTGCTATTCGCTCCCTTCCTCTCTACACTCATTTCCCCTCCAGTACAGCATTTCTTCGGCCTCTCAAAACCGACCAGTGGCGTGTGCTCAGTGCTTGGCCTTGGAGCGGCACATCCTCAGGGTTCCAGGGGCGGTGCTGGTCACACATCCCCGTTTATTTTTCCTACTGCAGCAATGCTGACTGTTAAACAATGGAAAAGATCCTAGGCCAGAAGTATGAGCGGCTCAGCCCCCATAGGTGTATTTCCTTAGATAAGCCATTGTCGACCCTAACATTCAATGGTGTGGACAATAACCAGTTTATGGATCACATGAGAAGAATGGATTCCCCAAACTTCACTGTGCTCCTGTACAGTGGACCAAGAAGCAGTTATTCAAACAGCATAAGGGTAGCCTACATGGTTTCCATTCAGGAAAAGTGCCTGTCAGGGTCATATCCTTTCCATATTTATTCAATGTATATGCTGAACAAATAAGCTGAGAAGATGGACTATGTGAAGAAGAAGGCTGCATCAGGATTGGAGAAAAGCTTTTTCACAACCTGCAAGATGCAGATGACACAACCTTGTTTACTGTACGTGGTCAAGAACGATAGCCTTGGAGATGAATTACAACTCAATGCAATGAAAACCAAAATTCTCACAAGGAACTTGTATACAACATCATGATAAATGGAGGAAAACATTGTCAAGGATTTGGCTTTGCTTGGATCCACAATCATTGTTCGTGGAAGCAACAGTCCAGAAATGAAATGACATACTGATAATGCTTTCTAAGCTGTGATGAACCACCGATATGTGATGGACAATAAGGGAACCATTTAGTCAATCAGTCGAGCCAACATACAGTGACTCCCCACAATCCAGTGCTATCTGGGAGTCATTCAATTACTTATAGAATTGATTTAAAAGTAAGAAGATTGAAGACATTTTGAAGATTGAAGAGATCAGTTAGCCAGTAGTTCTCAAATGTCATTGAAGGGTCATTGCAAGCAAGACTGGCTCCATAATTGTCAGGACCCAGTGCAACATGAAAACATGGTTCCCTGGGAGTCTCCTTTATGATCCATCATGGTACACTGGGTTAAGTGTTAGGTTGCTAATGCAAGATCAGTGGTTCAAACCAATTAGCCACTCCTCAGAAGAAAGATGGTCTATCTGCTCCCATAAAGATTGACAGCCTCAAAGGACATTTACAGAGGCCTAAATATAGGCATGTATATATATGGAACAGAAGTATGTACTCATACCTATATGTTAAGAATTAAGGTTGCAGTAGGACATTAGACCTAAACTCAAATATTCCCTTAACACAAGCACACTTTGTTCTAACAATCCGGCATTCTGTGATGCTCACCTTCCTGACACTATCGCTGAAGACATAATGGGTGCATAAGCAAATATGGTGAAGAAAACTGATGGTGCCCGGTATCAAAAGATATAGCATCTGGGGTCTTAAAGGCTTGAAGATAAACAGGCCATGTAGCTCAGAAGCAACAAAGCCCACATGGAAGCAGCACACCAGCCTGTGTGATCATGAGGTGTCGATGGGATCAGGTATCAGGCATCTAAGACCCAGAATAAAACCATACCCAAGTTGAATTGAGGGGGACATGGAGTAGGGACCTAATGCCCATCTGTAGACAATTGGACATCTCCTTACAGAGGGGTCACAGGGAAGAGATGAGACAGGGTGCAGTACAGCACCAATGAAACACACAACTTTCCTCTAGTTCTTTGGTGCTTCCTTCACCCCACTAATGTGACCTCAGTTCTACCTTACAAATTGGATTAGACTAGAGCAAGCACACTGCTACAGATAAGAGCCCAAAACACAGGGACTCCAGGATAGATAAGTCCTCAGGGCCAAAAATGAGAGTAGAGATACCAGGAGGATTATGGGAGAGTATGGGAGACAGGGAGAATTGATCACAAGGATCAATCTAGAATCCCTCCCAGGGGCACAAATAACAGAAAAGTGGGTTGAGGGATGACAGAGGACAATGTAATATATGGAAATAATAATCTATAACTTATCAAGGGTTAGTGAGGGAGAGTGGGCGGGGGAGGGAGGGGAAAGCAATGGGTAATTGAAATCAGGGGCTCGAGTGGGTAGAGAATGCTTTGAAAATGATGATGGTGGCATATGTGTAAATGTGCTTGACACACTAGATCAGGGGTCCTCAAACTTTTTAAACAGGGAGCCAGTTCACTGTCCCTCAGACCCATTGGAGGGCCGGATTATACTTTAAAAAAAACCAACAAAAATCTGTGAACAAATTCCTATGCACACTGCACATATCTTATTTTGAAGTGAAAAAAACACCCGGCAGGCCAGATAAATGTCCTCGAACGGGCCGGATGTGGCCCATAGGCCGTAGTTAGAGGACCCTGCAATAGATGAATGTGTGCATTGTAATGAGATGTAAGGGCCCCCAGTAAAAGTATTTAAAAAAATAAAATAAGCCATTACAACCCCTGTGGATATTTATAAAATACACATTCATTTATGTAAGTGTTGAATTGTTAATGCAAGCTCCGTGGTTCAAACGTATTAGCCACTATGTTTTACCATATATATTAGGCATATAGATATGTAACATACATTTGCTATTCAGTTGATTCTGATTCATGGGAATCAAATGTGTGTCCAAGTAAAACTATGCTCCCTGGAGTTTTCAAGGACGAATTTTTCAGAAATAAATTACCAGAACTTTTTTCGAGGTACCCTCTAGGTTAGTGGTTCTCAACCTGTAGGTCATGACCCCTTTGGGGGTCGAATGGGCCCTTTCACAGGGGTCTCCCGATTCATAAACATAGCAAAATTACAGTTAAGCAGCAAAGAAAATAATGTTATGGTTGGGGTCACCACCACATGAGGAACTGTATGAAAGGGTCGCAGTACCAGGAAGGTTGAGAACCACTGCCCTAGGTGGACCCCCACTGCCAAGGGTTTGGTTAAGAGCCACGTGCTTTAATTGTTTGCACTGTCTACGGACTCCCCATTAAAGGCCTCTATGGTCACACTAATTAAAGATCCTGAATCTTTCTGAGGAAATAAATTGTTTTCCTTGGCAGGTGGTCAATTGAAGGGTTGTCTTTCTTGCCAGCGGCATGGGTTAGTGTCAGCCTGCAGCCTGTAGGATCTACTCTAAATTCTGAGCTCCTAAGATACAAATGGTGGGTGTGTCTATGTTGCTTCCAGTCCAGTGGCTCCCACCATTGTATTGTCTAGTGGGAGCACCAAGTTGAAGGTCAAGACAGTTTCTATCCTTTGATGAGGGAGCATGCATCAACACAATGGCCCACTGAACTCTGGGAATAAACAGACATGTGGTGCCTTGTAATGATTGTAGCCTAAGTGGTTTTACTCCTGCAGATGCGGAATTAACCATGAAACACACAGCTGATTACTGTTACATCCACATGCAAAAACAAGTACGTGTCTTCTCAGCTGCAGAATCCGTTTTCCCTGGAACAGACTGTTTTTAGACTGGATTTCAGGGTGAGTGGACAGAAGGAGGTGGGGGGGGGGGCGTTGGGGGCGAGGAGAAAGAGAGAGAAAGAAAGAGAGAGAATTAAGTAATAAATCAGATTAGTGGAGAGTTTCCAAATGTACAAAGTCTGCCCCATTTAATGTGGATTTTAAAAATTATTACTATTCTATGTTTTTGGCACATGGAAAGAAAGCTTTGTGGGTGCCTGCTTCAGGTTCTCAGGTAGAACACCCTCCTGCCCCCAATCCCTGGCCCAAGGAGAAAGAGTGGCATCAATCTCACTCTCAAGGCCTTTAGACAAAGGCGCCCTTGGGGCCAGCTTGAGAGTTAGCAGGGCATCCTGCTGACATTTCTGGATGCCCTTTGTTTCCCCCTTTCAAGAAAAGCCCTTTCTTTCCTTTCCTTCTCACATAACAGCTTGGATTCTTGTACCCCCCTTTCCCCCCCTCCCCCCCCTCCGAGAAATGCATTTGAACTTGCTGGGTTTGTTAAGAGTCAGGGCATGAAGCATTTTTCCATGGTAGAGAAGTTCTGGCATTCCACAGCAGAACTAATGTGGGATTTGGGAAGCCTGCCCTATTTGTGCAGTTAATTAGGGCTCCCAGAAGGCGGCTGCTCCATCGCTGTCCTAGGAGACCGACGCTGCGGCCAAGGAAGGCCGGGACTGCGTGAGCCTCCCAGGAGGGGGGTTAACGTGGCTCCTGCACCTGTTCTCCACCGACTGGGACTGGAATTCAAAGGACACAGAAACGGGGCTTTCCCACCATGCTGGTTTGGATCCCCAGCCTCACTGAATCATTTGATGTGTGGCCAGTGTTTGAGCCAAGCCCCCAAACACTTGGTGATAGGGGACCAGAGCAAAGTTCCCCTTGAGTTCGATGGAATGAGGTTCCAACACGAATGGAGATGGTGAGAAAAACTGTCCTGGGGAAACAACGGACTTCACTGTCAGATGAGCCTGTGCTCTGACTGTCAGAGTTACGGATCGTGGGCCTTTAGAAAAAGTGTCTGTCAACTTTCCTTTTTGTCTACGGAAAAGGGCACACTAACACCTATTTCTGGTGCCCCCCTCCCTCCCCCCACACACACTCTTTAACAGCAGTTACTATGTAGGGGGCACTGTCCTGAGCCTCAGACACATGAGCTTTTTGATGGTCTTTGCTCTCATAGCTTGCACATTTGTCCTTGTTAACTGCCATCAAGAGTCCCCACTCAGCCACACATTGCTCTTATTGCCGCCGACTTGATGCCGACTCATAGAGGCGCCTGCTCTGGGTTTCCAACACCGTAACTCCTTTTGAAGCAGCTGATGGGTTCGAACTGGCAGCTGTGTGGACTGCATCGCCCAGTGTAACTACTCCACTACTAGGGCGCCATAGCTACATATAGGGCTTGGAATCTATTGCCCTGGGCCAAATCTTGCCCATCTCCTGTTTTTCCTAAATAAAGTTAATTGGAACACAGCCACACTCATTTACTTATGTATTGTCTGTGGCCGTTTGTGAACTACAAGTGCTGAGTTGAGTAGTTATGACAGACTCCATATGGCCCACAAAACTGAAACGATCCACTATCTGGCTTGTTACGGAAAAAGTTTGCCAAGTCCTGCTTCCCATTATCTTCACTTAAAGATGAAGAAAATAGGCCAAAGTCATTTTAAACAACTTATCTGAGATCACAAGGAGTCCTGGTAGCCTAGTGGTTTACTCACTGAGTTACTAACTACAAGATCAGCAGTTCAAACCCACCGGCCTCTCAGAAGGATAAAGAGGAAGCTTTCTATTCCCTGTGGAAACCTACAGGGACAGTCCTTCCCTGCCCTGTAGTGTTGATCTTAACCAAACCGATTTTGGTGTCTGAGATCACAAGAAGTCCTTGAGGTGTTCTACCGAGCCCCAGAGCCTCAGTTCTGTGTTCAACTCTGCGCTATAAGGTCACTGTGATTGGTTTTGAGGTTTGTTGAGCTTTGATTTTGATATCTGAGGTCACTCACCTGGTACCTGGCAGGACTAGGATTTGAATACAATAGCCTGACTTCAGGACCATCCTATTTATAGGCTGCCTATATATAATATGGATACAAAATGTGCCTAACACAGTGCCTGGCACAGAGGAGATGCTTGCCAGTCTGTTGCATTCACCATCCTTTGTATCCCTCAGGGCACTCCTTTTCCCTCTGCCTCCTTTGCCAGGTTCCTATCAGCTCCAGGCACCTTTTCTTTCTCTTCTTCCAGATTATATTTTTAATTGAGTATCATATCCGTTCTTTCAATCCATCAAACAACTCACTTGACTTCATTTTACAGATGAAGAAATCACCCCTGACCTGTGCCATCCCTGAACTCTGCTTCGGTTCCCACTAAAGAAACATTTCCTAGGTCTTTTTGAACATTTTTTTAATGCTTAAAATGAACATTATATTTATATATATATATATATATATCTCGTGGGTACTCTAGGAGGATGTAAGGGCCTTGGTGGTGAATTGAGTAGCTCACTGAACTGCTGATCACAAGGCCACCAGCAACTCCCCAAGAGAAAGACGAAGCATTCAATTCCTATTAAGATGTTCACTCTTGGAAACCTAGGGGAGGCTCTGTTCTGCCCTATGGGATTGTTATAAGCTGGAATCAACAGAATGACAGGTTTACAATCTACTTGGGGAGAGAAACCAAAAGATTTGAACAACAACCAGTACAGACGGTAAGTAGTGTGCATGCAAAGAGCTGGGACATAAGAATAGACAGGAGAGACCACGCGAGGTTTCCTGGACACAGTCAGATGTGGGCCCAATGAGAGTCAAGAAAGAGCCCCAGAGGAACCGTCCAGAAATGGAAGGGGGAGTTCTCAGGGGAACAGGCCACCAGGCTGGGGAGTTGTGCAGAGGGGCGGGCATAGGAGATCAGAATGAGTCCACAGGGCAGGCACTGTCTGTTCGGACACGGAAGGCCAGAAAGCTGTGTTTGCGTCTTAGAATAACAGCAGGGCTGATTACGATAATACCGGACGGGGTGCCTGGTTGCTGGCCTACGCCCTTTGAGTGCATCCTCTCCTGTAATGCTCCCAACTCATCTGTGATACGGGTTTTCTTTGTTTCTTAAGCTTAATTTTTTTTAATTGTTAAAAACGTTAAAAATTCCTGTAATTTTACTGTTCTGGGTTTCATGGAAGTATCATTGATGGTTGTGGTGGAGTAGTTAAGATCCTAGCCTGGGGCACCCATAGGTGCGGAGTAGAAGTGGTCCATAGATTTGGGGTTGTTTGTTTTACTCTTTATTGTGAATTGGTGAAGGTTTCAATATTCAAATCATCAATTTCACATTCACCAATGCATAGTTTGTCACCTCGTCCATTACAATCCCATCAATGTACCAGCACTTCGCCCACTTCCCCCCTATGGTTCCTCCTCCTGCCCTAACCCTCTGTGCTTTCTCCTTGGGTAAATGCTGCCGGGTCAGTTGTACATGGTTGACCACTCTACCACATTGGTGAGTTCGGTTCTAGGATTCCATCACTCTCAATTTCTCGGGATTCCATCACTCTCAATCTGAGCAGTCAGCCTGCTGTCTTTCATGATTTTGAGTTTTGTTCCACCTTCTGTCCCCACTCCATTAAGGAGAGGCAGGTGGCAGTGGGAATGGGGCCTCCGGGTTGTGGAGACTGACACTGGCCTCATCCATTAGTCCAGCGGACTGACTGTTTGCATGTACTTGCAAAACTTCCACCACGCACTCTTCGTTTCTCCTGCTGGGGAGAAAACATTAGCTGCACCGTAGATGACTGCCCATGAGTTTTAAAGATTTTAAAGACCCCAGTCACTACTCACCAATTTAAGATGTAGACCATTGTCTTTGTGAACGACATCATGTCAATTGACCTTCTTGTCCCTTGAGGCCCCAGACCCAGGGACTCATTCCTCCAGGTATTTGCTTATATCTAAGAAGTTTTCATAACTTTGTCCCCTATACATCCCACAAAATTCATCAGTTTTGTTGTAGCTTACAAATGAGAAATTTGAGGCTCAGAGAATTGCATGGAAAAGTTATGGGGAAAAGTAAAAAACTCCACAATGCTTTAACAGTTCAGGGCATTTCTAATGTTACCTTTCTTTTGTGGAGATATGTATTTATGGTTAGGATTTTCTATTGTACCCACACAATAGAATCCTAGCTGGAGAGCTGTTCCTTCTTGTTGCTCATGTGCTGTGCTGGAGAACACCATGCTTTCTTGCTTGAGATCACATGGATCCACCTCCAACCACAAGCAATGGGAACTATGGAATGCTCTTGAACAGGTTATGTCCACATGAAAAAAACTACGCTGCTGATAAAGTCAGTCTAATTGGGAACTGGAAAAGACAGGAGGTAGGGATTCATTTTAAGGCAGAATGTGGCTCTGAGGCAATCTTGAGAGGAGCAGCTAGAGAATGGATTTGAGATGACTGGAAAGGGCCCAGAAGCCCCGTGCTATACAGATGAGCGACCTGGGTATGAAATCAGGGAGACATGACAAGCACCGCCGAGATCTTTCCACACAGACAGCCATGGCTGCTGGACATAGGATTGGAAGTCTGGAAATGTACATTCAAGTCCTGTTTCCATTGCCAAAAAAATACTATGTAAAGATAATGAGGATAAAGGTGGGGGAGGGGATTTGTTTGCCGGGTGCTCCGCTACATGAGTTATACAGCATCTCATGGTATTTTCCCACCAGTTCCGGAAGTGATACTGATAAAAGCAAAAGCAAAATCAAACTCACTACCATCAAGTTGATACCAACTCATAGTGGCCCCCTCAAGACAGGGTAAAACTGCCCCTGTGGGCTTCCAAGACTGTAACTCTTGATGGGAGTAGCAAGCTTCGTCTTTTTTCCATCGAGGAGCTGGTGGTTTCAAACTGCTGACCTGGTGGTTAGCAGCGAACGCCTAATCCACTATACCACCAAAGCTCCAATAAGAACGATGGCCCTCCCTTTCTACATTGCCCTCTAATTATCATACACATACACACTTAGTCTTCATAAAAACCCATGAGAGAAGTGTGATTACAATCCCCGTTGCATATAGATGAGGAGATTGAAGCACACAGAGCTTAAGGAACATGACTGTGGGCACACAGCTGGTCAGTAGAGAAACTGAGCATTTGGCCCCTGAATCCACGGGTGTTCAACACTGTGCAGGCTGCCTCGCAGAAGAACACAAAGTAGGTATTATAAGCCCAGTATTATAGAGGACCAGAAGGTGCCAACGGATAAGGAACTTGGCTCAAGGTCAAACTCCTAAACTAATTGTCCTGCTGGCATTGGAGCCCGGGGTCTTTCTGAATTCTGAGCTTCGCCCTCTTTCCACCAAATCACACTGCCTTTTTGTCTGTGAAAGCATTTTACAACCCTTTATAACTGTACCCAACCCCGTCATTAAAACACATCATTATTATGGATTTGAGATTTCTGATTCTCTAAGAAAGAGAAGGGGGTAGATGGTCAGGTTCAAATATGGTAGTGGTAAAAGGCTTGCACACTAGACTGTGTGTGAGCTCCTTCAAATCAGAAGCCAACAAGTTCCTTACTTGTGTACCCTGCATTTCCTGCAGGGCCCGGCATGTGGCGTAACTGGGTTGCTCTCAATTACTGTTGGTTGAACATAACTTGTTCCAGATAGACACAGCAGAGTGGCTTGTGACCTCAGAGATACATGCCCATTTTCTAGCTACTCTCTGCCAACTCTGAGGTGCTGACATGATGATGGTATCATCCTGAGCACGTCTTCAGCCATTCTCTAAGGTGCGTTTACTCAGGCAGAGTACTCTAGATTTAAACTTTTCTCAATCCTACACCTTTACCTGTATATTGACATTTACACATCTGCTCCCCAGGTTCAAGGCTCATCCATTATAAAGCCTGAAGAGCCTGGATTTGATTTGTCACTGCCCCCCCTACCACAAATCTCTCCCCCCCCGCCCCCCGCCCCACTCCCAACCCCATGATCCTCACCTTCTGACCTGGTAACAATGCTCACCTGCACCTGTAGGACTGGTGCCCAGTCCCATTCTCTGACTCCCTGGCTTTTACCCCTGAGGCAGTTTTATCTAATCTATGTAAAGTGACAGCTTCGTCAGCCCATGTGTAAAGCATCCCCATTAGATGTTGCTGGCTCCACAGGACAGGACTAGACAGCTTTGCTGGCCACTTCTCTATTGGCCCCACCTGTTCCTGGCAGCATTGAGTCCAACTGAATGAGGCTTTTCTGGGAACAGCAAGAAGACCTTTTCACCCATCTGAGTCCTTAACAAAAAATGCCAACAGAGCCTTAAATTATAAAACAAATAAAAGGAAAGCATTCTTTTAATCACTCCTGGATCAGAGGATATAAATTCAAATCCCAATTCTGACACAAGCTGCACCATCTGAGCAACTTTCTTGAACTCTCTCAATGTTGGTTCCTCTATGGTAATGTGGAGCAACTGTCTTACTAGGTAGTTGTCATAACTCAATGACATGATGTATGTGGAATACATATTACAGTATCTGATACATGACACCTGCTCAATAAATAATATTTAACATCAGCATTATATTATGCACCATAGATAGTATCATTCACACTGAGACTATACTAGCTTCTCAATAAATGTTTGGTAAATAAATAATTGTCAAGTTTTTAAAGTTCTAAAATTCAGATAGTTACTTAACAATAAGCATTTATTGAATGGCTATTAAACAGTTACTATAAGTCAGAATTGATTTAAAAGCAGAGAGATTGGTTTGAGATTTGTTATGTGCTAGATCCATATGGGATGCATCTAGAGAAACAAAACTAGTGACATTTGTATAAGGATGCACACAGAGATTTCTCTCAAGGAAGTGGCTCATGTGGTTGTAGAGGCTGACAAATTCCAAATCTGTGGGTCAGATGTCAGGTTGGAGGCTTCTCCTGCTGCACGTAATTGCAAGAACTGACAAACCCAAGGTCAGATATCAGGCTGCCAGCTGTGGAGGTGGAAGCTAATGAACCCCAAGTCAGCAGGTCAGTTGGCAGATTGCTGATGGTTCATATAACTAAGGTTATAACCCCAAACCAGAGCCAAACCCCGTGCCGTTTAGTGGATTCTGACTTCTAGCACCCCTATAGTACATAGTAGAACTGCTCCATAGGGCTTTTGAGACTGTACATCTTTATGGAAATATATAGCTTTGCTTTCTTCCTCAGGATGGATGATGGATTTGAACTGCTGACACTGTCATCAGCAGCCCAATGCTTAGCCATAGCACCATCGTGGTTCTTTTTCAGTATTGGCTACAGATGGGAACAAATGCATGTTCCTCCTTTACATAAGGTCAGACATTGCTCTGTCTCTTTAGGGACATTATTTTATCTAATTTTGATAAAGGCCTTGCAGGCAAATATTACCATTTCACTGATTGAATATCCTGAAACTTCCGGTGGTAATTCACCAAGGACATGACCAATGAGTATGGCACCAGATACTTTGATTTTAAGTCCCCAGTGTTGAAAATTTTATCATCTTGCTCTCTGACTCTTGTAATAGAACGTCTTTTTCACGTAACTCTTCCGCTAAAGAGAAGTTCACAGGAATGTTGCTTTGACTTCATCCCCCTTGGTAGGGACACATCCTTTTTAGAGGTTAGTGTTCTTTGTCAATCAGAGATGTTGCAATCATTCAGGATCTATTTTCTCGCTGGGGTTGGAGAGTGAAATGAAGATGGAAAAGGAGAAGGAGACAAGTTAGGCGCTGATACTGGACTGTCCCTGAGCGTACGATGCAAGCTGTTTTGTGTTTTAAACAAGTCCCAGTCCTGAGCTTGCTTTTTGGATTCAGTCCTGATGCCTCTAGCCATTGAAGGCCAAGTATTTCAAGAGAAAAAAAGAGTTCTTCAGTTAGTTGAGATTTGATTCTGTTTCTACTTTGGTGGTTTAAAACTAATTACACACTAGGGGTTGTGCCTACATGTCCAAAATGAAATGAGAGCTTGAGCCAATTACTTTAATAATGAAGAGAGGAAAATCCACTTTTCTTTCCATTATCTAAAGATTTCAGGCATATGTAAGGTTTGTTGGGTTTTTTCCTTTTTCATATTGAATTATATGAAAAATTGGACTCAAGCCTCCATTTCACTTTGCCTGTCTAGAAACAGCCTCCAATTCTGTTTCAAAAGGAAAATGCCATGTCTGAAGACTGCTTCCGCAGGACATGTGGCTGAGAGTGGATGGTGTATTATGAAGATGACTCTGAAAAAGAAAGAACTAGAAAAAAAAAAAGAAAGAAAGAACTAGAATGCCCTGAAAAGCTTCCCAGGTGAAAAAGTTCCACTCATCTCATGACTTCATTTATTTGGTCCGTCTAGTGGCATAGCCGTTACATGTAAAGCTTCCACCGGCAAGGTCAGCAGTTCAAAGCCACCAGGTATCTGTAGTAGAAGGAAGAGGCTTGCTACTCCCATCAAGAGTTAGTCTTGGAAATCCAGGGGGGCAGTTCTGCCCTATCCTAGAGGGTCACTATGAGTCTGAATCCACTCAATGGCAGTGAGTGTGAGGGTTTTATTTTTCATGGCCTACAAGTCTTGCCAGGGCAAGTGAACACCCCTCTCTGACTTTATCTGCTGTTCTTCTCCATCTTGCCCAGGCTGTTCCAGCTGCAATGATTTCTTGGCTGTCTTTGCATATTCTAGGCCTGCTCCATCTTCAAGGCTTTTACTGTTGCAATCCTCTGCAAGGATGCCTCTCCCCACTCTGATAGTTCCCTGGTTCTCCTCCACCTCCATTTCCTTTAGTTGTCTGCTCAGATAGCATTTTACCAAAGCGATGACATTCTTGGCTGTACCTGTTCCAGGACTCTATCAAGCAGTCTCTATCCATCTTACCATACTTGACCTCTTTCTCCCTACTGTTTATCTCCACCCGTGGTGCAGTGATTTCCTTAATAGGGCTTTTCTAGTCATAAGCTTTGTAACTCCCATGGAGGGGGGTGGGGCAAGCAGGTTGGGTCTATTCTTCCTGATGGATAATGTCATTCAGTTGTGAGTGATTGTTAACAAGGTTAATTTTGATTGAAAAAACTTAGCGCTCTAATGGGGTGGGGGGGGGGTTGATCAATTTGACCATCCTGCTGAGTAGAAAATGAGCTGTGTCAGAAGAACAAAGAATCTCATTACCATCAAGAAAGAAGGCACAGGAGTGGATCATGTCTCTTAACCCCAAGATCCCTAGGTTGACCCTCCTCAATCTGTAAGAGAGAGACTTGTGACACCAGAGGAGCAGCAGAGAAGGGACACAGAAATGGCAACTGTAGACTCCAGGGCACACATAGAGCCGGGGCACAAGATACAGCAGGACACCTTTGTTTTGGAGGCTCACTTTAGAAATGGGTGCTTCCAAACGTGTAGAAACGGAGGCTTTGGGTGGAGGAGGATGCCCTTTGGGTGTTTATCAGTTGCACTAAAGGAACTTTGGAATGTGTCTGAGCAGGGCAGAAGCCGCAAGGCCAAGTGACTGAGCCCGAGACGTATTTGGGGGGATGGTTGTGAAGCAGTCTTGACCAAAGAACTGTACAATGAGCATTGCTGATCCTGAAATGTACCCTGGAAACGTCCTTAATAAGCCCCCACAACTATTAGTATGCTCTGAGCTCTGTGTGGCTATCGCAGATGATCAATATGCAGCAGAGCAGTGGAGAGTCCCACGGGAAGGTTTGGCTGGTCTCATAATTAGTAAAGGAGATCGGGGAATGAAGGCATGTCTGACCTTCAACTCATAAGAGGAAGCCTTAGATGGATGTCAATTTGATACTCCTTCCCCCTTGTGGCATGGTGGGTTATGCTTTAGCTGGTAACCACAAGGTCTGCAACTAGAAACTACCTGCTGATCTGTGGGGTAAAGACATGGCTTCTACACCTGTAAGGAGTTATAGTCTCAGACACCTACAAGGGGCGCTCTACCCCATCCTGTCAGTGCTGCTGTGAGTCAGAATCGAATTGCTGGCTGTGACTTGGAGTTTTCCCTCTTGTGAGGGCAGAAGGGTCAGACACTGTCTCCACACCATTCCTAGACCACCGAGCATAATGTATGTGTATATACCTATGTGCATATTTTACTAAACTTCATTTTTCTCATTAAAATGCAGTTAAGAGTTGGGGATGAAGATCACAGAGCTAAAGTGTCATTCTCATCACATGATACATGCTGTCGACAGGACTTATCATTGTTGATGTCCTTGACCTTGATGGCCTGGGTGAAGTAGTGTTTTCCAGGTTTCTCACAATATAATATAAACTAAATATTATGTAACTATATATTATGTAGCACTTAAATTGCCTTCTGCTCCATTTCCAATGTCTCACCACACTTTACCAATTGAAATCAGCACACCCTGCCCATACTTACGGAGTAGAAAGTTATGATTCACCTTGAGAGAAGAATAGCTACATAATCTGATTGGGACTCTTCTGCATACGAATCAGCTGGTGGATTCACATGACTGGCCTTTGGTTAGTAGTCAGGCTGCTTTAACCATTGTGCTAGCAGGGCTTCTCACTTTAAATTCACTGTCCGACAGACGAGTCTAAAATTACTGCCATATACAATTCTGGTTTTGCTGCTTTCTTTCTCTATGAATTGGGTGTTTCATTGTCATTTAGCATGCCTTGAAATGTTTCAACATGGCCATGATGTTACAGAAACTGAAGGAAATAGTCATTTAGTGTCAAATATCTTGTTAAAAATCAGGCTGTGTTTAATGTCATTTGCGCTGTGGGCCAGAGGCTTTCCATTTTGTCAGAGTCCTTGCTTTTGTCTTAGGGCTTCCCGGTGACCTCCCCATCAGCTAGAGATCTGCATCTCACAGCTTTCAGCTTAACCCAGGACTGTTCCTATGCCACCCCACTCCAAGTGGCAGTATGCCCAACAACAATTCTCTCATAGCCCCCGTAAGGCTCAATGACTTCCAGTTTGCTGCTTCCTGTAGGTATGGGAATAAGGGTGCCCAAGATCAGTTTGTGGCAGAGCTAAAATTAAAATGCTTCTCTCATGCTTGTTTATAATGCATTTTCTGTTTATCCTACTAGGATGCAAACATCATGAAGGCAGGTTCGGTGTCTGTTTCACTTAATCATATAGTCTCAATAGCTAGGAGATTGATACAGAGTAGATGCTCAATAAATATCTGATAAGTTAATTTGATGTTATCTGCGGCTCTAGTCTCCCATGGGAACGTGGGGAGGAAGACAGTCTTCCTGCTGGGTTTCTCAGTGGAGATGGGGGAAAAGGCACCTTCAGTCTCAGGTGTACTCAGCGGCCGTGCGATTCACAGAGGTGGCCTCCCCTGGCCTCACGAGCAGCCCGCGTCCCTGAGCGATGGAGCCCGGGGAAGGATGGGGTGGCCTTTGGCACCAAGCTCTTTGCCAGTGCCAACATAACCTCCGCACCTTGGTGCAGCAGTGGCCATGACCGCAAGGAACCTCGATGCTCACCAGAGAGAGGAAGAGAAAGAGGCTCCTTTGAACACGCGGGAAAGAATGAAGCTGAGATGAGAGAATTGGCTACACAAGATTGAGGCTGTCAAGCTGGAGGGGACGAAGTGCTTAGACTAGAGGAACAGCAGCAGAGGGCCACCGAGGTGGTGGGAGATCTGCGCCCACTGCCGGAGGCCCTACCCACTCTGGCAGAGCTAGTGAGCCCCAGTGGCCAGAGGCAGCACCTTGGTCAGAAAGCAGGCCCAGTTGTGTGGTTCAAGACCAACTCCTTCTCCACAGACCAAGCGCCAGCTGAGCTGGACCCAGAGAGGAAAGCATGGAAGCATGGTGGAGGAGCGAGAGGTGGGAAGGGTCCCTGCACTTTTGGATCTCATCAGACTCTAGATACTTTCACCTGAGCCTTCCACCACCACCCCAACCCCCCACCCACCCCCATCACTCTGGGCCAGGCAGGCAGATGTCGGGAGTGCCTGGCCCATCCGTGGCAAGCAGGAGTGCACTCAGGTTGGTGAAGTGGCCATGATGGTTAGGGCTTAGACCAACTAGTTTCCTGGGTAGGGGCAGTCACACAGCCCAACCGATCGATGTCTGTGCAGCTTGATGACACCTCCTTGGCTCCAGAAGCCTGTGGTATAAGGAGGAGACTCGGCAGAGTGCTCCTCCAGCCTGCATAGCAAACAAGTGAACAAGCTGCTGGTTTTGAGTGAAGACTCTTCAGCAGGTCGAGACGGCTGTGCACACCCCTCTGCCATGTGGGCCTTAGAATCCAGCTGTTCCAACATTGCTTGAGATGCCAGGGGCAGGGAGGTCTGGCCCCTCCTGGAAAATCACAGTCCAGACTCGGGATTTGGGAGCAAAGCTCTGCCATCCTGCAGACAAGTACTCCACCTTTGAAGATCAGCGTCTGGCCTTAGTGGAGACTGAACACCTTTAGTCATGGTGCATCCTGAACTGCCCACCATGACGACTGGGTATTGTCCTGACCTGCGGCTGGCTCATCGAACTTGGCCCACAGCATCATTTCCTCCTTCGGTGGAAGCCATGATATATATGCGCTCAGGTTAGAGCAGGGCCTGGAAGGTATAGGCAGGCTGAATGAAGAAGGGGCCCAAATGCCTACAGTGCCCACTCCACCCTGGTTACAGTACCTCCTTCTCCCAGTTTGCACCTGTGGTCTCCATGACAGGGGAAGGGAGCAGTTCCTGGAGCTTGGTGTACCGATGGCTCTGCACTCCGTGCACGTACCACTCGGAAGTGCCCACCAGCAGCACTGCAGCCCCTTTCTGGGGCCCCTGAGGAACCATGGCAAAGGCAGATGCTCCCAATGGGCAGAACTTCCAGCTGTTTCCCTGGAAAGCAGACTGGCCAAATGTGTGACTGCTGACTCCTGGGCTCTGGCCCATGGTTTCACTGGATGCTGAGGATCTTGGCGGGAGTTTGATGGGAAGGAAATTTGGTGATGAGGAGGTGTGGGGAAGAAGTATGTGGATAGATCTCTTGGAGCGGGCCAAAGAAAGTGAAGGGCCGCCTCTGCAGAGGAGTTTTAACAATCAAGTGGATGGGACGATGCGTTTCACGGAAACTAGTCCTCGTTGCCCAGCCACTCCTGTCCTTGCCCGGTAGGGGCCTGAACAAATGGACAGGGTGCCGTACTGTGGTTATGTGTGGGCTTAGCAACGTGGACTTCTGCTAACCAAGGCTGCCTTAACTATTGGCACTGCAGAGTGCCCGGTCTGTCAGCAGCAGCAGAGACCAACACTGAATCCAAGCAGATTGGTTTCCTGTCCCTGCCACCCTACCTTCTTCAGGTCTGGAGACCCTCGTTCCAAAGGGAGCCTCTCAGATGAAAATGGGGTTAGTGCATTTGTGGTTGTAAGCATGTTAGTTGTAGCATGTTAGGAGCAAATGTGATTTTGTTTCTTGTTTTTGGCGATTGTGATAGTTAATGAGTGATGTACGGATGGCATGTTGACAAGGGGTGGTCTGTGCTGGCTAAGGAGGATGCCAACTAGACAGTCTTGGGTAAGGGTTTGGGCGGAGTTCAAGGTATCAATTGTGCCTCAGTCTGATGACACCCCTGTTGGTATCAAGAGCCTTTTAGTATAAGAGAGAGAACAAGCAGGGTGAATTATCTTTGGTCCTCTGCCGGAGCTTGATCTTGTGCCCACTTTCTTGATCTCCTATTGGGTCACCTGTCGATCTTAGGAGCCCTCAGTGGGCTCCAGGTGATGGGTGGAGCTGATCTACTTTAGACCTCTGCATCCACCAGCCTGCTTTCTGTTCACCAACTTCCCTGAGTCAGCGGAAGACTGACTTGTACCGGACAGGCCTTAGCGATTTCTCCAACTGTGTGAGCCATTTCTTGCTATAAAGCCCTCTCTGTACATCCAGAAAATTAATTTGACGTTTTTGAGCACATTGATGTACTAGACACTGACCTGGAGGGTCCCTGTGAGCCGGCATCGACTCCACAGCAGTGAGTTTGGCTTCCGTTGGTGCTGGGGCTGGACATGCGGTAGTGATACAAATCTCTGTGTCTTTAGTTGTAGAGGAGGAGTGGGTCTTGAGAGACACACACACTTAAAATGGAAATAACAAATTGTGGATAAAAGGATAAGGAGGTATTTCTTGGCTCATCACCATGAGAAGATGACAGAAACATAGAGAACAGGTACCTAAACTGGCATGAGGTGGAAAGCGGAGGAAACCATTGCTTGAATTGCATTGTAAAGCACGAGTAGTCGCTACCTCATATCAGAGAGACGGAGGGTACAATAGGGAAGAGCGCCATGAAAGGTACCTGGACCTGATAAATCCATGTTGGGAAAGGTGCAGAGTTATTACTTACCTCCATTTAATGCTTAGTGCACTACCCACCCCGCCCCATGCCAAAAAAGGGTGCTGTCAAGGTGATTCTCATGACAACCCCATGTGTTATAGTTGAAAGATTCCATTGTGTTTCCTTAGCCGTGGTCACTACAGAAGCTGACCATCAGGTTTCTCTTCCAGGGTGCAACAGGGTGGGCTTAAACCACCAACCTTAGGTCCATCATAAAGCATTTGCACCACCGAAAGCATCTGTTGAGGAACCTGATGAGGTACTGGTTATACATTGGGCTGCTAACTGCAACATCAGCGGTTTCATAAACCACCCCTGTCCTCTGCAGGAGAAAGATGAGTCTTCTGCTCCTGTAAAGAGTTACCGCTTCGGGAACGCAGAGGAGCCGTTCTCCCTCCTTATGGGATCACTCTGAGTTGGAACACATTTGGTGGCGATGAGTTTTGAGCACCTGTTGCTCCCTAAAAGTCAGGCACAGTTAGCACAATTCACAATCAAGAAACCCAGCTCCAGAAAGTTGAAGTGGCTTGACAAAACGCCACCAATTGTAAGGGATGGAGCAGATAGCTTCGAGCCGCCCGATGTTCATTTTATTTTTACTATCAAGATGACTAAAGCACAGTTCAGAGAAGGGGGGGCAGGGGGCAGAGCCAAACACACACATCAACAGATCTTTGTGATTCCAAAGTGCTTTTTGAATGTGCTCTATGATTATTGTTTTTATGATTCCAGCCCTAGAAGTTCTGAGCTAAAAATCAGAGCTGCTTTGCAAATGCCCACAAACCGCGGGGAGGAGTCTTGTCAAAGAAGGCGGGAAAGAAAAATAAATGTGGGCTTCTGCTCTTGAAACCTCAGCCCAGTGAGGCAGCCTTTCCCGGCATACTTCAGGCTGCTTCAAAGGCCTATTGTGGAAAGTCTCCAGATGTGCGTGGAAAACCTCACTGGGGAGCTTCCCGGTGAAGAGGCCCTTTACGCTTGACTTGAGATGAAGGAAGTTGACGTGATGAGTTCTACCAGGTGGCCCACCCTCTGAAGGAGCCCAGATTCCACCATAACCGTACCCAGACGGGATGCGGGGCTAGGCAGGGAGGGATTAACCAGTTCAGATGCCTTTGCCAAGCAGCGCATCTTCTCTGATTGAGGAAAGCAGGGGTCTTTCTTTTGGCGGTGGAGGTTGGGGGGCGGGGGGTGGTATTTACAAAATGATTTATCTATCTGTAAATTGTTAGTGGCAGTTTGGCCATTTCTCCAGCACATCTTGTGAGGGCCAGGAGGGATTTCAGGGCTGGAAAAAGTAGAGGCACTGAGTGATTTGTGCCAGATCCTACCATGAAGCTTCTAGCAGCCTGAGAGCCGGTATCTGCTGGATTTTGACTCTGATCCCCCGGCCTCAATCTTTGCTGAAGCTGCCTGCCCAATACTCCATCGTTCTCAAGTTCCAGCTCCATTTCCTTTAGTGAAACCAAAGCGAACCCATTGCCATCAAGTACAGTCCAACTCATGACAAGTCCGTGCATGACAATTGAACTGCTCCATGGTCTTTTCTTGGCTGTCATCTTCACAGAAGCAGGTTGTACTCCCCTGGAGCTACTCGGTGGGTTCAAACCAACCTTTACCTTCATGGTCAAGTGCAAACCATTTGTATGACCCTGGACTTCTCCCTCTCTCTTGCTGGACAGGGAAGTCAGAGAGACCCAAGTTTATATCATGGGGTGGCTTTCTGGGAAAAAATAGCTTCTGCTTCACCAAGTCTCAGTGTCCTCATCTGTGAAACAAGAGTAATAATACCTGTTCTATTTCCCCATCTGCATGTCATTGGGGATTGAATGAATGGCTGGCACAGAGTAGGGATTCAATATGCAGACAATCTCTAGGTTCTTAACTGCCACTTTAGGAATTTAATGGGAATGGGGTCATCCGCTCTTCATTCAAGAGAAGGAGCCGGGTGTCGTAGAGGGTTCAGCAGTTCACACCCGCCCACCATTCTGCAGGAAAAAGATGCTGACCGTCTCAGAAACCATATGGAATCTCTGTGTGCCAGAATGGACTGCGTGGCAGAAGGCTAGTGCAAGAAAGGAATCCTGGTGCTGCAGAGGGTGATACATTGGGCTGCTAACTAAGCCACCAGCAGCTCCGCTGGACAAGGAGGGGACCACCTCTGCCCTTAAAACTGTCTGGTCTCAAAACCCATATGGGACTATTCTACTCTATTCTACAGGGTGCCGAGGACGCAGATCGACTCCATTGCTGTGGAGATAGTTTGGCATGTGTTGCATGAGGCTTTTCCGTGATAAAAGCTGCCTGGGCAGCACATGAAGGCGAGTGTGATGAAGAGATTGTTCTTAGTAGGGGCTGGCTCGATCATTTCAAAGTGAAGGCACATTTACAGTACAGGCCAAGCGAGGTCTGAGGACCTTCATAACCTGAGGACCGCCTGCACCTTCATTTTCCCTCCCTGTCATGTCAGTTGTCCAGGAAGGAAGGGGCTGCTGCATTTGGCCTTTGAATTTCCTTCGGTGGCTCTTTAAAGCCTGTCCCTGCTGTGTGCATGTGCGCTGAGCTGAGTGTTTTGAGATCACAGTATATTTAGGGGAAAGTCCTTTTGGCTGCTGCTAAAATTAGGCTTCTCTTGGCTCCTCTGTTTACCACCACCACCACCCCTCCTTCCTATTTTGACTAATTGGAGGCATTGACACTCAAGAAACACTTGAGAAAAGTTGAGAGAACAGCTGGGAGTTGTTCTAGAAGCCAGCAGCTGATCCCTCTCTTGGCACGCAGGGACAGAAAAGGATGCTCCCAGAGAAGGAAGCAGGGAGGCGCCGGGGGGGGGGGGGGGGGAAGGAGGGAGTATGCCCCTGCCTGGCAAGCAGGGCTGGGAGCTTCCACCTTCTGCTGAGAGAGAAGGGAACAGAGAGAGCCATGGCCACAAAGGGGAAGGGAGGAGGGACAGGGAAGAGAGGAATTAGGAGGGCATTATTTCATGGAAGTCACTGAAACTCCCACCAGGGTATTGCAATGTGGCCTCCGCTGGGCTCCTGCTCAGTGCTCTTCTCTGCCCGGATCTGGAGAGGGCCCGGGAAATGCAGTTCCTCTCCCCAAACTCATGCAATGGGTCCCTGGGGCGGAGTTAGAAAACTCTCTAGAACGTCTCACCCGCCCTGTGTCCCTGAGGGTCTTCTCTCCATCACCGTGGTTACTAGAGCGCAGTCCCACGGCTTTACCAAAGACTGAAATGGCATTTACATGTGCTGCTAGCACAGAGTCCCCGGGCACGACGATTGAGCACTCAGCTGCTAACCAGAAGGTTGGCCTGGCAAAGGCACTCAGGGAGTTCTGCAGGAGAAAGCCCCGCCCGTCCGCCCGCCGTGTAAAGATTACTGCCATGAGAATCCCAGGGGCCAGTTCTCTCTGTCATATGGGGTCGCTATGAGTCCAAATCAACGTAATGGCACTCAACAGCAAACTAACGTGATGGGTAAGCCAGGCAAGTTTAGGAGGAGCGGGAATTGCAGTGAGGGAGAGCGGAGAGGTTTGCCCTGGAAGGAAGTATTTCATCACGGACGTATTGCCACCAAGTGTGATAATAAAAGGCAGACTCCTTTTTCCTTTGTTTGTACTGTTATATTTGAACTGTCTGCACTGGGCCCTTATGGCCCTGGGTGGACAGCTCCCGTTGCTCTGCCCTTGGTACGCCACCAAGTTTGGCAAATGAATTCTAGAACTATACTGCCTGAGGTTGACTTTCGTATCCTTCATTGGTCTCTGAAAGAGCCCTGGTTGGCACAGTGGCTTACGGGCTGGGTTGGGTACTAACCACACGGTGAGAGGTTCAAACCTACCTGCATCTCTGTGGGAGAAAGACGAGGCTGTCTGCTCCCATAAAGATGTATAGATTCAGAAAACCTACAGATGATAACAGCTCTGACCTAGAGAGTTGGCCTCAGTCAAAATTAACTCCCTGGCGGTGGGATTATTACTAGTTGAATGACAGTAGACAGTACCCTTCCTCTGCCTCCTTTTCCTCATCAGTTAAAGTGAGATGATGGGGGTTAGAAATACTGAATGACTTAGTGCATGGGCGTCCTATAGAATGGTGCCTGACACGTGGCCAATCCTTCATGAGTGTGCTATCATACTGTGACGATTCACTGAGAAGCCAAACACATGGAGTCCCTGGGCAGGGCCCATGGCACCGAACCAAACAGTTGCAGATTGCAGTCCACCCAGACATTTTTCAAAAGAAGGGGTTGATGATGTACTTCTGAAAAATCAACCATTGAAAACTCTGTGGCCACAGGTCCACCCTGACACACACGGGGTTTCCGTGAGTCAGGATGGACTTAACAGCAACTGGCTTTATATGAGGGGGCTTCAAAAAGTTTGTGAGGAAATCCCATTATCTTTCCATTCCATTTTGCATAAATGTCTTGAAGCCTTTTGAGGTGTGTGTGTGTGTGTGTGTCTATGTTTTATAGAGATGGAGAGAATATAGAGAGACTGGGAAAATCTTCCGTGTGAGCCGCAGGCCCCCGATGTTGGGTTTCTCGGGTTTGTGAGAATGCACTTTGCCTTTCTAGTTGTCCAGAGCTGCTGCTGCTTGAAAAAGAGGGCGGGAGCGGGGGAGGGGGGGGGCCTTCACATCGAAGGTGTCAGTGCCAGCTCTTACAGCACTTGCAGGACAAATCCATTTCGTACTGAATAATAGAGCTTAAAGCCCACATGACTGGTTGATGTCAGCTTTGGCCGGGCCTGGGAGGAAATTTTGCAACATTATTTCGCTTGATGCTCTCTTCTTGTTGCTGATGTCCCCTGATGACCCCGGTTAAACCGTCCAGGCCTAAGAAGAGGGCTCCATGCAAACAGTCCTAAGTACGACTCCTTCCTCTTTCTCTTTCTAAGTGGAACATATGCCTAGCCCACCCATCTGAGAATTGGGTCATTTTTTTTCAGACGGCTTATTCTCCCTGACCCCCATATCCTGGCCATCCCCAGGCCATCCGCCTCTCGCGCCAGTCTGCCCGAGCAACTCTCCGGTCCGCCCGCCTCCCCCTGGCCGTCTCGCATCCGCAGTTCACAGGGACCAGCTCTACTGCTGATCCTTTTGAAAGAAAACATGCTTTTGTCCAGTTTCAAATCCGGGTCTCTCTCTCCAGAGCTCATGACATCACACGAAGCTCAGCCCCCAAGTCCACTGCAGGCAAAGAATTCAAGATGCCATTAAAAATAATAATACATGAACTAGAACGAATCTTTCATTATTATGTTGAAGAGGGATTTCCCTCCTTGATATCCCCCTCCCCCCCTTACGCTCATTCCTGGTCAGCTAGAAGCTTGAGGTGGGAACCTGCAAAGACTGACAACTCCATGTGAGAGGAAACGTTAGGCACTATTACATTGTTTCAGGCCCTGTTTAGCATCGTGGTTACTTACGTGTTGGGCTGCGATACCATCCCAAGGTCAGCAGCTAGAAGCTACCAGTTGCTCCGCAGGACAAAGATGGCCCTTTCTACCCCGGTAAGGAGTTACACTCTCAGAAACCCATAGAGACGGCTCCATCCTGCTCTCTAGGGTCACTATGAGTTGGCATAGACTCGGTGGCAGTGAGTAGTAGACTCTTGGAAGGCCAGAACGTACCTAAGTGAAACCTTTTGGTTGGCTAGTAGAAAACGGATGGTAAGAATGGTTCTAGAATTTGTCTGAACTAATTCCATTTATATATGAGGAGATGGCCTTAGAAGCCAGGCCTCCTACCTCCTTCGGCTACATCACCCAAATCAAATAAGCTGTAAAGGAAGCACCCTAAAGAACACTGCTCTTGTACCCATTTAATGCCCACGTGAGACATAACGGGCATTGAAAACACTGTTCTCCTGGAAACCCCCAGCTGAAAACACAACGAAGTGGGTCTCCGAGGAGCAGGGTAAGGATTGTCTGCGGGGATCTATGCGGGTGAGATTACAAACCTCATAACGTATGAATAAAGGAACATATGGAAGAAATCAGTGGCGTCCTCTCCTTCTTCCCATATGTAAACTCGGCCTTCGCCTAAAGCCCTTAAGGAAACACAGATGCAGCCAAGCCAGGCACCAGATGGCAAACAAGAGCTGGAATGAAAGGTGAAGAAGCGTTCAGTGTTTATCCAAAGCTGGGGGGAAGCCGTGACCCCAAATGTGCCGGTTTCCCCAGGATGGCCACCTGGGGTCAGCCAGGCCCCCCCCAAAGCCCGAAAATGACCAAAAGGAAATAGAAAGAAAGAAAGAAAGAAAGCAATCCACGGCAATCATGTTTGGGAAGCTGCAGGAAAGCCTCAGGAGATAGAATAAAAGACCAGAAGAAAGTGGTAACTCTGGGGAGCGAGACAGATAGTCTAAGTTCTAGGGTCCAAGAGGGGAAGGAAATGAAGAAATTAGCTCTTGTGGCGCACTTGCCACATGCTGCTCTATATTCTCTGTCTCGTTTCATTGTACCTATAGGGTATTGATCCAGTTGGAAGTGAGGAGATTTGTTTTCATTTATTTCTCTTTTAATAAACCATTTTATTGGTGGCTCTTACAGTTTTTTCCCTTCTTACAGCTTTTATAACAATCCATACATCAGTTATACCAAGCGCATTTGCACATCTCCTGCCATCATCATTTCCAGAACATTCTCTACTAGATCCCTTGGTATCAGCGCCTCCTTTTCCCTCTCCCTCCCCCATCTCCCACCCCCGTGATAATTTATACTTTTTAATTTTCATATTTTACACCTTCTGTTGTCTCCTTTTACCTACATGTTTGTTGTCCGGCCCCCTGGGGTGGGAGGGGAGTTGTATGTTGATCACTGCGATCCTTTCCCTCGTTCTCTCCCTCCTCTCTTCACCTTCCCCCTACCCTCGTGGTATCACTACTCTCATCATTGGTCCTGAGGGATTTATCTGTCCTAGATTCTGTGGGCCAAATGGGCCCAGAGATATTAAGCCTCAAGGTCCCTCCAGAGGCATCCCAGCATAGCTACCCCTGGTGTCATGTCTGTTAGGTCAGTGTCTTCATTTGTATCAGTAGTGCTAACTTCCAGTCACTTATCCTGTTTTCAGATCAGGTCATATTTAACCCAGGGAAGTCACAAACCCGAGAGCTTCCATTTGCCCATATCTTGAGCAGTCACCCCCCACCATAAACAAAACCCCCAAATCCATCGCCATTGAGTTGGTTCCAACTCAGGGTTTTACAAAATAGGGCTGGGCCAGAATGCATCCTTGGCTGTCATCCTTGTGGAGACAGATTGCCAATGCCTTCATCGCAGTGTCGCTGGTGGGTTCACACTGCTGGCCTTCGATGGGCAGGCGAGTGCAAAACGCTTACACCACCAGGACCTACTCATCGTCAGAACTACATATCCGATACACAGGGCCATGGCACCTCTCCCTCTCCTCTTCCTAACTAAAAAGGTGTCATTGAACGACCTTGAGGGGAGACAAAAGCTGCCGTGACAAACGTGACAGGCTCTCAGGAACAGAGAGAAGTGAACTACCGTTTAGGCATCTAAAAGTCCAAATTCAGAGCACCAGTTCTAGGGGAAGGCCCTGTCAGTCTCACCTGGAGGAAGATCTCTCTCCCAGCATCTTTCTCTGGGCTCCTTGGCCACCGTGTGGCGTGCATTTGCCCTTCCGTTTGTGCTAACTTGATGGATTGCTTAATCTTCTCTTTCGTATCTCGAAAGAAATTGACTTGAAATACAATAGTGCCTAATTAACATAACAGACTAAATGGAATTATAAACAGGTGCCATGGTTAGCATTTGTAACACATGTTTTTGGAGGGCATAAGTCAATCCATAACAGTGCCTGAGTAACGGCTCCAACATTACTTCACAAAATATGCTTGTTCACTTTCCTCATTCCCATCCACTTGTACATTTTAGATGAACATGAGTAATAAAAATCTATGCGTTATACATGTGGGCCTGCTTAAGTTCCAACCAAAAAAGCTTCGTTGAACATTAAAATATGTTCTGCTTCAGTGAATTTAATTCATTTGCTTCAAGGTAGAATGATAGAAAATTCCTCCAAGCTAGCGAGATCTGCCTTATCCTCTCCTCTTCATTGTTGTTGAGTGCCACTGAGCCGGTGCCAGCTCTTAGCAGCCCTATCTACAACCGCAGGGAACAATGCTGGTCCTGCGACACCCTCATGATGGTTGTTTGAGCTCATTTTTGCAGCCACTGTGTCACTCTGTCTCATTAAGGTTTTTCCTCTTGTGTGCTCCCTACCTTACCAACATGATGTACTTTTCCCAGGAGTAGTCCCTCCTGAAAACACGCCCCAAATTCATGAGGCAAAGTCTTACAATGCTTGCTTCTAAGGAGCATTATGGCTGTACTTTTCCCAAGAGAGATCTGTCTGTTCTTCCGACCGTCCATGGTACTTTCAGTATTCTTCACCAACACCATAATGAAAAAGCATCAAATCTTCTCTAGTCTCTCATATTAATTGTCCAGCTTTCACATGCATATAAGGTGACTGAAAAGACCATGATATTTAGGCTAAGTTCTCTAGAATAGCAAAATAATGATAGTTATATATGTATATAGAGAATGAACTTTATAACAGAAAATTACTCACACGGTTGTAGAATTGGGCAAATCCAAGTCTAGGCAGGTACCAAGTCCGTGGGTCACATGTTAGACTAGAGACTTCTGACTCACATCGGTGTGGTGAATGATGAACCGAAGATTGATAGGAAGGCAACAGGACAGTAACTAGAAAGGCAAATGAATGCAAGCTTGGTAGATCAGAATGCAGGCCCCGACGGCTGCAAGATAAGCAGGCAATATGATAGGCCATTGCTGATATATAAAGAACCAGAGGTGGCTAAGCCAGATACAGGATCCGAACCTAGCAAGAAGCAAACCGGCTGTCCTCAGTGACTATTTACATGGGAAATAAACCTTACCCTGGAGGAAGTCTCCTTTGAATTACATCAGGGCTGTTACTTCAGTAAAGGGGTTGTACTCTAAATCTTTTGTCACAACTTCTTGGCTGCTCACAGCAGATCCATCCAATCGTAGAGTTGATTGCATTGTGGTAGGTAACATCATGGTAGATGACAAGGCCTCAGCTCCCAAGGCATGAGAATCCTAGTCCAACCAAGTTGACACCAAATCTATCATACATAGTTTGGTCAGGAGCACCTTAGCCCTCGCTAGTGACATCTGTGCTCTCTAAAACTGTAAAGAGGTCTTGTACAGCGAATTTGCCCAATTACAGTGCATCATTTGATTTCTTGACACCTACTTCCATGAGTGAGAATTGATTTAACGGTAGTGAGATGGGGACTTTTTTCAAACTCCATTAGCGATGATTATGGATCTGAGTAAAATGAAATCTTTGACAACTTGAGTATTTTCTCTGTCATGATATTACTTATTAATTCAATTGTAACTATTTCTGTTTCCTTTATGTTGGGGGTATAATCCATGCCAAAGGCTGTAGTGTTGATTTTCATCAGTAAGGGCATCAAGTCCTCTTCTCTTTCAGCAAGCAGAGCAATGTCATCTGCACACCACGGGTTCCGTAGAAGCCTTCCTCCAATCTTGATGCCTCGTGTTTCTTCATATAATCCAGCTTCTCAATTGTTTGCTCAGCACACAGTTTGAATACACATGGGAAAAGGATACAAACCGTATGCTTGAAATTGTCCATTTGTGGAAGTTGTTATGCCATGGAAATTGGCAAGTACTGTAAATAAGGAGAGTCTTGCTTGTATTGTTGCTCGGTAGTGTTAGTTGTTAACGTTTGTCAGCATACCACTGCTTATATTTGCACACAATCTCCTATCTCTTTCAGCTTGGTTATAATGGATGAGATGTCTTATCTATTAGCAGAACTTCCTCCTTCTCCCAAGTTCTCCGACCATTTACAATCCTTATCCTTTTGTAGCATATCCTGTACTAACCTTTTCTCAACAGTAATTCAATATACTCTAGACTTATGCTGTTTTAATATAGCAGCTGCTGATCAGATACAGTTTGATCACTTGAGGACTTGAAATGTAACCTGTTTAAATTGAAGTGTTCTTTCAGTGTAAAATACACAGTGTAAAATACACAGTGGGTTTTAAGGACTTGGCATAAATAAGAGACTGTAAGATATCCCATTGATGACATTTTGGAGGCTTTAAACATATTTCGTTGAGTTTTAGGTGAAAGTTTACATAGCACATTTTATTCCTATGTAACACATTATTCACAGTGGCATTGGTTACATTTCCCATATTGAGACAACACTCATTATTTCTGTCCTGGTTGTCCCATTTCCATTATCCTTGTTGCCCCATTCCCTCTGACATTACCATCTTTGCTTTAGGATAACATTTGATCATTTGGTATCAAAGGTATTTTTGTTTTATACATAAGTGATTGTTCCTAAAAAGACTATGATGCAGCAATATGATAGTGCTTATTTTATGAACAAAATTGTTATTTAGTTGAAAGAGGGAGATCCAGGTAAAAGTTTAAAGGGTGATGTACTCAGGGGTTCCCTCTATCTCTGCCGGTCCAGTAAATATGGCCTTTTTAAAAAAATGTGTAGTGTTCTGTTCTTTAATTTTCTATACTTCTGTTCTGGACCATTTGTTGGTGTTCTGGTCCAAATGGTCAGTCGTGGTAGTCAAGCATCATCTGGTCCTTCTGGCCTCAGGATAGGTGAGCTGTGGTTTGTGTAGGCAATCAGCCTTATAGGTTGGTTTCTTTTTCCAAGCTTTGATTTCCTTCTTTCCCTTTTATTCCAGTTGAGCAAAGACCAACAGATAGATGGCCATTCAAGCTTCTATGATTCCAGACCCTACTTACCAACTGAGGGTCTATAGCATAAACTATGTTGGGCCACATGACTGAGATAGTCCCACAAGACTATGGTCTTACGCTATGTAAATCAGTAAATCAATCCTATGAGGTGCTTAGTTATGTCTGGGAGGTATGCCTTTTGATTATGATTACTTGTTATGATAATATTCAGGCACGATGAATTTTTAAAGATATAACATTAAAATCACTGGATTTTTAAAACTTTTTTTATAAACTGGATAGTAGACAATTATAAATTGCTCATGTAATTTTCTTATTCCTACTGAGTAATGTTGCTATAAACTCTCCCATCTTTAAAATAAAACCTTTTTTTCTACACTCTCACTCCCTGCAATTACTTGCCTGACAGTATCTTACCCTATCATAACTTTGTCACCTCCTCTCAACACACGCATACACAAACACGCTCATACACGCACTCCTTTACTGAAACCAATCTGCCTTCCACCTCTACGGCTCCACCCGAACCATGCTAGCTTAGGGCATCCGTGCTAACACAGAGCCCTTTGCTGTCAGTCCTTCCTTGCCTACAGACGGCAGTGAGCATGCTCTTCCCGTGACACCCCCCCCCCACCCTTTCTCTTTTTGGTTAATGTTTTCACACGGTTTTGAATGCTTCTTTCCAGGTTTTTATTCCAGCTCATCTTTCCCCTACCCAGCATTATTTGTTAATTTCTCCAGTATTCGCCATCCCACGCACTTCCTAATAGTTTATTATTTTATTATTATTATTGATTGCCAGCATCTGTACAACTGTCTACATCACATCTCCACTAGAGGTCTCTTGGCATCTCAACTGAAATAGGTTGACATCTAAATTTATCATCTCCACCCTTTTCTGGAAAACTGGTGCCCTCTCTCTCCTGCCGGGATGTGAAGGCCACTCTAACTACCCCGCCTCCACCACTCCAGTCTTTCACAATACTCTCTAAATTCACTTCAGTCTTTCACAATACTCTCTAAATTCTCTAAAAAACACATCTCTTGTATTCTCCCATCGTGCTTTCATCCCAATCACTACCCTTGTGCAAGCTACCATCATTTCTCACCCACACCACCAGAGTGCCTTTTCAATAGTTCCTTGCCTCCATCCATTCTGTAAACATTAGCCAACATTTTCCCATCCATTCTGTACACAGTAGCCAAAATTTGCAAGTATACATATGATTTCATGATACTCTTGCCCAAAACTCTTCAATGGCTTTCCTTTATCTTTAGCATAACACAACCACTCTGCCACCAGGGCTCCTCTGAAGTACATCATATACCTCTCTACAATATAGTAATAAGGGGAGAAAGACTGGATTTCCTATGCCTTTGAAAGTCAAATAGGCTCATATTCATAAATATAGCAGATATAGTTGTTGTGTTACGTGTTTTATGTAAAAGGCCCAGAAGTCCAAAAGCAATGACTCCTATTTCCAAACTGGAAGTTCTCCAATCTTCATTTCCTTGCTCCTCTCCATTCTGCTCACTGTCTACCTTCTTCCCCTCACTTGCCAGAGGCATCACCTGGGATTCAGGGTTGACTGCTCCCTTTAGTCCATGCTGTTTCTCACCCCATCCCCAGGCAGCAATATTCTGCTATGTTTCAGAGAAGCATTGATGACAAGGCTTCAACCCACTTAGTGGCACACTCTGGGACATGTCATCAGGAAAGACTTGAGAAGCGCATCATATTGGATCAAATACAAGGTCAGGGAGAATGCCCCTCAGTGAAATGAATGACACAATGACCACAATTGTGAACCCAAGCATACCAACCATGATGAAGATGTCTCAGGACTAGGCAATATTTTGTTCTGTTATACATCTGTTCATCATCAGTCAGAGCTGACATGGCAGAAACTCACAACAACAACAATTGCCCGGGCAGCATGCATGTCACATGTAGCAGATTAAGGAGATTAAAATAATCTCATTAAAGAGAACATTAGAAAATTCTGTACAATGCAGAGTGAATTTGTTTATTATTATAAAAAGAGCGTATTTCTAGAACCATTGCTAAGCTTCAGGCACCAGTTTAAGTGGCTTGCTTGCATTGTCTCTTTTAATAACTTTATGAGGATTTTCTTTTGTCATCTTGATTGTACAGATGAATAAATGGGGGCAAAGAAAGGTTAGTAAATTGCTAACTCTTCAGGAGACCCAGTGGAAGTGCCAAGGTTCCATTGTAGGAAGTCTACATCAGAGTCCCTGGTCTTCACTGTTCCACGTCTGGAAATGAAAAATGGGTTGACCTAATGGACAGAAACTAATGAGTACCAGCGAGGTAAATGCTGAATTTGCGTTTTCTTGATAACTGTACCCAACTTATGATGGATTTCAGATATGATGAACTGCACTTAAGACCATCTATTTTTTGTTACTGTTGTTTATTTTAAAGCCTAGCCTCACTTAATATAAGAGAATTGAACAAGAGGCTATTGGGTGACATCAGTGGAGATATGTAGGGTTATATATGTATCCTAAGGTAGTATCAACTTCAGAGAAGTAGGGATTTTTTACATGCAGACAAAAGGTTTGCCAATAGTATAAGATTGGCATCAAACACCTTTTTCTACCTAACCACTCAGTAAACTGAAGCAGTTTACTCTGCATTGTGTGTGTGTGTGTGTGTGTGTGTGTATATATATGTGTGTGTGTGTTTATAAGAGAGAGAGAGAAAGAGAGAGTGGGCTTCAGAAATTTTGTGGAAAAACGAAATTGAAATATAATAGAATTTTTTCATGAACTTTTTGAAAATCCCTTTTATATGTCCCTACAAAGCAAACCCACTGCTATTGAGTTGATTCCAGTTCACAATGACTCACTAGTATAGGCAGTGGGTCTCAACCTTCCTAAAGCCGTGACCCATTAATACAGTTCCTCATGTTGTGGTGACCCCCAACCATAAAATTATTTTTGTAGCTACTTCATCACTGTAATTTTGCTACAAAGTGGTCACGGCCCACAGGTTGAGAACCGCTGGCATAGAGTGAACCTGCTCTACGGGGTTTCCAAGGCTGTAATGTTTTATGAAGCAGTCTGCCACATCGTGGTCATTCTGTGTGGCTGGTAGGTTCAAACCACCCAACATTTCACCCACTGCACCACCAGGGTTCCTTTCAGCACCTCAGTCTCTCTCTTCTGAAATGATGGTTTTAATATACAAGTACTCGATAGGTCTAGCCTATGAATTAAATCTTTAATAAGTTTGTTTGTTGTTAGGTGCGCTGAGTCCGAGCTGACTCACAGTGACCCTGTGTACACGAGAACGAAACACCGCCTTGTCCTGCATGGTCCTCACCAGTGCCCGTATGCTTGAGCCACTGGTGCAGCCATGGCTCCCTCGCTCTCACTGCCCCTCCATTTACCAAGCGTGATGTCCTTCTCTAGGGACTGGTCTCTCCTGATCACATGCCCAAAGGACGCAAGTGGAAGCCTTACCATTCTTCTCTCTCAGAAGCATTCTAGCTGTACTTGTAGATGATTTTGTTTTTATTATGATGATGTACATATCAACTGAAACAAAACGTACATTCCCAGGAGTTTTACTTAGGAAGTTGAGTCTTTGAGAGTGTTAAATGACAGGGAAAGGAATGTATTTGTGGTCTCTCTATCAGCAAAGCCTTTGCCTTTCCCACAGCGACTGGTTAAGCATGTGGACTTCAGTTGGGAATATAAAATACGTAGAGTATTTATTGAATACAGCACTTGGTGACAATAAGCACTCAATGTTAGGTACCGTCAATATTGCTGTTGTTGTCATTATCGTTTTCCATAATTTAGCTCACTGCCATACTTTATGCCTTCTCTGGCAGACTGGTCAGCAGGATTGTCTTTCTCCCCACCCACAGGAGAATTTCAATAGGTGATGGCTTGGAGTTCTGGAGTCCACAATCATCTAGTGCTTTTAACAGGAAGCTTGACACTTGACTTTTGCAATACTCCTAAGAAACAGATCACACTCAAGTAGATGCATGAATCATCGCTCAACTGGTCACAGTTGGACCTGACCCCGTAGGTACCAAGCCATGTCTTTGAGCTTCACCTGAAAATATTGCAGCACTTGTAGGTAGCCTTCCTTTATGTGAAAAGCTCCCCAGGGGTTGATTTGTGTGATCCAGGCCTAGCTGGGGAAGCACAGTGACTGTAGAACATGTGTAAGAGAGCGCTTGGTGAAACCAGTACACTGTACCACTGGGAGTGAGAAGTAACTGATTCATTTGTCAACTGAAAGTTAATTGGAAAAAGACTTTTATATTTAGAACTACCATGTTGAAGCGCTGGCAAGGACTTCAGACAGAATTTAATCCACTCCCTTCATTCTACTGAGGTAAAAACGAGGCCCTCGAAAGGGAAGTCTAATTCAGGCTTGTAGAGTGGCTGCGATTTTGTTTGTTTAAAACATTTATTATCAAAAAAATGTTCTGTACATCAACAAATCCACCTTCCTGCATTTGTCAATGCCATATAATAGCCACAATTCAATTTGTCTTGGACAATGGAGAGCCGTTTTACAATTTTACAGGACCTGAAGTCATCAAAGCAAGATATATTGTCACAAAACAAAGCTGGAGATCAGCCTATTGATTGTAACTCCTCAAAGAATAGGCTCTGTCATAAAGCTTCAGATTCTAGCTAATCTTTTTTATTAGCTTAAGCAAGTCACTTAACCTCTGTAAGCCTTTGTTTACTCATTAAAAAACATAGAATTTAAGGGCTTTTCTATGGCGTGTTTCAGAGGATCAAATGAGGCAAAATGCATTCACACTGTTGTTCTTGGTTGCCATGAGCCGTTTCTGACTCATGGTAACGATATATGTGCAGGAGCAGGGCTCCATCGAGTTTTCAGGGCATGTCCCTAGGGGAGTAGATTGTACATTCAGTAAAGTTATACATCTACCAATGCTCTGCTAACCAATAGGGATATATCAATCAGCTAGACGGACAAGGATATTGCTCCCGGGGAGCTTAGATTGGAGGTGGGTAGAGGTGGAGTTGAGGGTGACAAGTGAAGAGAAAGACAATAAATAAGAAGGCAAATAACTTAAAACTATAATTTCACATGATACTAAATGCTATAAGAGCCTAGTGACACAGCGATTAAGTGCTAGGATGCGTACCCAAAGGTCAGTGGTTCACACCCACCAGCCACTCCAAAGGAGGAAAGACCTGAAAATCTACTCCCATAAGGATTACAGAGAATATGAACACACCTCCTGGCGAATGACAGGAATATATTCATGAATATAGTTGAAAACATAGGGGGCAAACGTAAAATAAGCAGCTTAGGAAATCCTATGGCGTTCCTGCTCTGAGAGAACGCCTATGGGACTTCTCCTCGGACCTGTAGGGTTGCTTTTGAGTCAGAATCGACTCACTGGCCCACAAAACAACACACAACAACAGCACTCCATGCTGTGTTAACAAAGACACGAGGAAGAGGCGATACCACAGTGGAGAGGACAAGTGGGCGGCTTCACTTTCGAATGATCGAGGAAGGCTTCTTGGAGAATGCCTCTGAAGAGGCTGTAGAGAAACATGGTGAAGCCAGACACACACATCCATGGGAAGAACACCGTGGAGCGGAGTAGAGGAGGTCCTTGGACAGGAGCAAGCGTTACATACAAGACGGCCAGTGTGCTTCGAGCATGGTGAACGTAGTGCGCAGGATACATGACCAGGTTGGTGATGTCAGCATAAGCGCCATCATGAAGTTTTAGGCCATGATATAAAATATGGAGAGAGGAGCCCTGGGGCAGGGGCTATGTTTAACTGCTTGACCTCGAACCGAAAGGTCAGTGTTTGCACCCACCCATCTTCCGCTGGGAGAAAGATATAGCTATCGGCGCCCGGAAAGATTGCAGTTTGGGAAGCCTTATGAGGCAGCTCTAGTTGGCCTTATAGGGTTGCTATGAGTCAGAATGAACTCAGTGACAACAGATTTTTTTTGGGGGGGGGTGTTTGTTTGTTTGTTTATAAAATAATGGATTCCATTCAAGAGGCAATGGGAGTCCTGTGTAGCTTGCAAAAGGGAAAGAGACATAACTGAACTTGACTTATTTGTTGGTTGGCTTTCCTTCCAGTATAGTTATGATTGCCTACTGTGGTCAGACAGAGTTGCCAGTGTAGTGAATTGGAGAAAAAATCCTGGGTACAGGGAGCTTGAATTCTCATGGTAAAATAAATTTTTAAAAATCATGGAGCACTGACTATGTGCTGCCTAGTGACTTCGTGGTTATGCATCGGGCTGCTAACTGCATGGTCAGTGCTTTGAAGCCACCTGCTGCTCCCAGAGAGAAAGATGAGGCTTTTTGCTACTGCAAACATGTACAGTCTTCGCAACCCACAGGGGCAGCTCTGTTCTGCCCTATACGATCGCCATGAGCCAGAATCGACTCTGTGGCAGTGAGGTTTGGTTTTGTTCTTCATGTACTGCCACTGTCCTAAGCGTATGATGGGAATTCACTCACTCTATTCTCACCAGGATCCAGTGAAAGGTGTCCTACTATGCTTACTGTTTTACAGTCAAGGAAACAAGCAAAAAGAAGGTAAAAAAGAAGCTCCACCCAAGGGAAAAATTTAGATTGGTGGACAAACTAGCTCATGGAGTTAGTCTTGAATAAAAGAGAAAAATGAGAACAATCTTCCTTCCATAATGGACAAATTTGGGAAGAGTGATTATAGGTTTTGTTAAAAGTCTTGTTCTCCAGAAATATTAACCTTGGATTTGTTGATTCGTTAGTCTAATAATTTAATTTATTAAATATTTGCTGCACACCTGTTGTATGCCAGACTCTATTTTAAACATAAGGAACCCTCGTGCTTCAGCGGTTCAAGACTTAGCAGCTGCCACAAAGATTGGCAATTTCAACCCAGCAGCCACTCAAGTAGGAGATCTGGGAGCCCAGTGACTGCACATTGTGCTTCTAATCACAAAGTCAGCAGTTCAAACCCACCAGCTGCTTCCTGGGAGGAAGACTTGGCTTTTGACTCCAGTAAAGAGATAGTGTCCCAGAAACCCACAGGGACAGTTCTACTGTGTCCCACGGGGTCGCTTTTAGTCAGCATTGCCTGGATGGCAGGCAGTGAGAGAACCATTCAAGCAGCAATCCACTCCTATAGATTACAAACTAGAAAACCCTGGGGGGGCCGTTACTATTGAGTCCCGATGACTGTGAAACCAGAGCTGTGTACCAGTCGCTCCAAGGGAGAAAGAGAGGAATTTCTACTCCATAAACAGTTACACTCTGGGAAACTCACTGGGACAGCTCTACTCTGCCCTATAGTGTCACTGTGAGTTGACATCGACTCGATGGCAGTGAGTGTGGCTTGGGTATGAATGTCTTGGAATTGACAACCTACAGTAGCAATAACACTAATTCTAAACTTATCTTCTTCTTAAAAAAAAAAAACAAGAGGCAGTTACACCCATAGCCATGAAGTTGTAACGCCCAAATCCAAATTCTAGGTGGCTGGTTCTAGTATTCTAATCAGGGCACTGTATTTTCTCTCTTTGTGAAAAAGTATCTTGATTGCTACCAGAGAAACCACAGTCAAAGTCAAATGACCGATAGGAGAAGGTGGTCTGAAAGTGGAATGTGAGAATTTTCAACAACACTGGGGAGATAGTGTTATTTTCACTGGATAGAAAAGGAAACGAGGCCTATTGAGCTCAGGTGCAGTGCCAACGTTATTTAACTCTAAAGTCTAATATCTTTCTACAAAAATCCCCAGTTCCATCAGGATTGGAGAGATTATAGCCCACCCTCACTCTTTGTGAACAAGAGACACATTTGAGTGTATTTCGGGATCAAGTTTGGGAAACTGGGCATCTATAAATTTTCATTCTCATGCAGAAGGCATGTTTATAATTGGCTCTCACCCATAGCGACCCTGTGCACAAAAGTACCAAACACTAAATAGTCCTGCGCCGTCCTCACAATGGTTCCTGCGCCTGAGCCCACTGATGCAGCCACTGTGTCCATCCATCTCCTCGAGGGCCTCTCTCTTTTTCCCTGCCCCAACCCTTTACCGCCACGATGTCCTTCCCCAGGGATTGGTCTCTCCTGACAATATGTCCAAAGTATGTGAGACAAAGTCTTGCCTCTAAGAAGCATTCTGGTATTAGCTATTCCAATACAGATCAGTTTGTCCTTTCAGCAGTCCGTGGGATTTTCAATATTCTTCTCCAGCATCACAATTCAAGTGCATGTCCATGTTTGTATGGTCTTCCATATTCAGTGTCCAACTTTCACATGCATACGATGCAATGGAGAATACAATGGCTTAAGTCAGGCACACGTTAATCTTCCAAGTAACATCCTTGCTCTTCAAGGCCATGTGCAGCAGATGTAACTAATGCAATCGTCTTTTGGTCTCTCAACTGCTGCTCCCATGAGAACTGATAGTAGATCAAATCTTGCCCAAATCCTTGACAACTTCAAACTTGTCTCCGTTTATCATGATGTTACCTATTGGTCAGTTGTAGCGATTTTAGTCCTCTTTACACTGAGATGTCATCCATTTCGAAGGCTACAATCCTTGACCTTCATCAGCAAGTGCTTCACGTGCTCCTCACTTTCAGCACGCAAGGTTGTGTCAACTCCATACTGCAGGTTGTTAATAAGCCTCCTTCCTATCCTGATGCTGTACTCTAGTTCACATAATCCAGCTTCTCTGATGATTGGCTCAGCACACAGACTGAACAAGTGTGGTGAGAGGATGCACCCCTGAAGCACACCTTTCCTGTTTAGACCAGGCAGTATTCCATTCTGTTTCAACAAATGCCTTCATGTACAAGTCCCTCATGAGCATAATGAAGTGTTCCAGAATTTCCATTCTTCTCAAGGTTATCCACAGTTTATTTTGATCCCACATAGTCAGATGCCTTTGCGTAGTAAACGAAACACAAACACCTTTCTTGTTTGTTCTCCTTTGAGCCGAGATCCATCTGGCATCAGTAATGATATCCCTTGTTCCACATCCTCTTCGGAATCCTGCCTGAACTTCTGACAGTTTCCTGTCAACCACTGTTAGATGATCTTAAACACAGTTTTACTTGTGGGGGATATCAATGATATGGTTCTAGAGTTAGAACATTCTGTTTAATCTGCTTTCTTTGAAATGGGTACAAATATGTATCTCTTCCAGTCAGTTGACCAGATATCTGTCTTCCACATTTCATGGTGTAGGCATGCGAGTGCTTCCAGTGCTTCTTCAGCTTGCTGAACCATTTCAATGGGCACTCCAGCGATTCCGGAGCCTTGTTTGGGGCTAATGTAGTTTGAACTTCTTCCGTCAGCATCATTAGTTCTTGCTCCTATGCTACCTCCTGAAATGATGGACTCTCGACTAGTTTTTTGTACAGTGACTCTGGATATTCTTTATTCTTCTCTTGATGCTTCCTGCGTCATCAAATATCTTGCCTATAGAATCCTTCAAAATTGCAACTGGACGCTTAAATTTTTTTCTTGGGTTCCTTCAGTCTCAGACATTCTGAGTCTGCTCTTACCTTTTGGTTTTTTAATTCTTTGTCCTCATATATTTCATTCCAATAATTGGCTTAAGTCTTTTTGAGCTGCCTTTTAAAACTTTCCATACAGCTCCTTGATTTTATCCTTTATTCCATTTGCTTCAGCTACTCTATGATTAAGAGCACCTTTCAGAGTCTCTTTTGACATGCACCTTGATCTTTTCTTCCTTTCATTGTAATCACCTTTTGCTTTCTTCACGAACAATGTCCTTAATGTTCTCCCAGGGCTTCTCAGGTCTTGAGTCATTAGTGTTCAATGTGTCAGATATGTTCTTAAGAGGTGCTCAAAATTCAGATGGGGGAGACTCAAGTTCTATTTAGGCTCCTGGGAGCTTGTTTTAATTTTCTTCAGTTTTATCCTGAACCCACATATGAAGCACTGATATCTGTCGCAGGCGGCCCCTGGTCTGGTTTTAGTTGTCGTTTTTAGCATCTCCATTGTGTCTTCCCACAGAAGTAGTTAGTTTGAGTTCCGGGTGTTATATCTGGGGAAGTCCACCTCTGGCATTGTTGAAGAATGGTATTTGCTATGAACAAGTCGTTGGTTTGACAAAATTCTATCATGGGATCTCCAGCTTCATTTCTGTCACCAAGTCAGTATTTTCCAACCACTGCTCCTTCTTCTTTGTTCCCAAATATCAATACATTTGATTGCATGCTTGATCAATTTCCGACTGAAGTTGTAAGTAGAATTCTTCAATTTCTTCCTCACTAGCTTTTGTGGCTGGCACATAGTGTTGAATCATAGTTGTGTTGATTGGCGTTCCTGGAAGGCAGATGGATGTCATCTGATTACAGATAGAATTGTCCTTCGTGGTGGATTTAGAAGATTCTTTCTCCAATGAGTGCCATGCCATTCCTTTTGTGTTATTCCCAACATAGCAAGTCATACATAGGATTTCTATTCAAAATGGCTAATACCAGTACATCCTGGCTCACTAAGGCCTAGGACATTGATCCTCATGCATTTCATTTTTGACCACTTCCAACTTTCCTAAATTCATACCCCACAAATTCCAAGTTCCAATCACTAGAAGAGTTTCACAGCTGTTTCTCTTTGCCTTGAGTCATGCCCCCTCAGCAAAGGAAGATCCTGAAGCTCCACTCACACAGGCTTTCCCTGATGCATGTCACCAGAGGAGACTGCCATTTGGAGTGCCCTTAGACCTGAGGGGGCCCATCTGCAGGCTCCCCACTAAGCCACCAGGTGCTGGCAAACCCCAACTCCTTGCCTGGTCCTATACGAGGCTCAGAATGCTTGCTATGTTTGAGCCCACTGCTGTCACCACTGTGTTATTCCATCGTGTGGAGGGTCTTTTTCTTCTTCAGTGGCCCTCTACCAAGCATGGAGCCCTTCTCCAGGGAGTATTTAAAAATATAAAGACAGTGGAGGTCCTCGCACCGTGAGTACTTACTGATGAAGACCGCTCCCAGCCTCTCCTCTCTGTCCTTTTCTGTTTCTCTGTGAACATTTCGCCTCCGCGGCACAGGGGTTACCGTACAGAATGCCAGGTGCAAGTCCAAAGAAAAATAATAAGTGAAAGAACAACCCGCTATTTCTTCATTCTTGTTATAAGAAAATCACATTGATATATTTTCTGTTTTTCTATGGAGGGTCATGTGCCTCAGCCCACACATTAGCATGTGAACTTGCTGTTCCAGGAAAATGAGTCAGAGTTCCTCAGGAAGACAGAGGCATGGATTTCAATGAGATGTGTCAGCATCTCTCAAAAAAAGAGATGCAGTGTTGGTGGCTCTCGCTCTTCTCTCTCTCTCTCTCTCTCTCTCTCTCTCTCTCTCTCTCTCTCTCTCTCACACACACACACACACACACACACACACACACACACACTCAAGGAGATGGCAGAGCTAATAAGAAACAGAGTATCATTTGAACTGGAGCCTAGGAAATTCAATGACCAAGCTTTTGGATTAGTAGGGAGGATAGAACCATCTGGCCCGCATGAAGAGCCTTGCATCAGAACTGGGGTGGTTGTATTCTGGCTTTACTAATTGTTGGTTTTATAACCTTGGAAAAATTACTTAGACTTTCTATTTTCAGTGCCTTTATTCATAAACTGGGGTGTATGATAATATCTGTGTCAATAAATCGTTCCGAGGATTAGAAAGATGCTGGAGGAGTACATAGATCAATTTGCACAGTACATGGCACAGAGCGCATACCTGGCAAACTGTTTAAACAGTAGCCATGTCAACCATAGTGAGAAGTCAATGGATGCCTCTGTGTACGTGGGGTAGGTATTGGGCAATTAACTGAGCATTGGCAATTCAAACCCACCTTCCGCTATGCCGGAGAAAGATGAGACATCTGCTCTGCAAAGTTATACTGTTTTGGAAAACCTTGTATAGGACCGTGAGTCGGAATCGATTCAATAGTAGTGTATTTGGTTTTGTTCCTTTTTTTGATAAACCATTTTATTGGGGGCTCATACAGCTCTTATAACAATCCATGCATCAATTGTACCTATTTTTACATATGCTGCCATCATCATTTTCAAAATATTTTCTTTCTGTTTGAGCCCTTGGTATTGGCTCCTCTTTTTTATCCTTCTTCCCCTAACTTCCCACCCTCACAGACCACTGACCAATTATAAATTATTATTTATTCTGGTTTTGCTCTTTAGTTATACTCCATCAGTAAAAAGTTTTAAAGCAACATCCTCCAGACATATACAGGGAACTTGTTTATGAAAAAGCACAGGCATGTCCCTTCGTGCTGAGATGTGTACATTATAAAACAGCAGGCCCTGAGTGGTACAAACAGTTAAGCATTTGACTACTAATTGGAAAGTTAGAGGTTCAAACCCACCCATAAGCACCTACGAAGGCAGATCTGGTCATCGGCTTTCATGGAGTCGCCGTCTTGAAATCCCTGTTGAGCAATTCCACTTTGCCCCATGAGTTAGAATCAACTCGACAGAAAGAAGCAACGAAAACCAGTCTTATAAAACAGGGGAAATCAAGCTGAAAATAAATTCCTTTCAACTCTATCATGATGACTTCACACTAACATTGTGCAGAATGCCTCTATAGTTGCGTACTTTATTAGTGAATTTGTAATGACTCTGGGTGTTATTCTTCATGACTTTATGCGTCCCGAGAATCCGTATCAAATAAGCTTTTATATCCTCTAATTCTTGTCTCACCTGATGAAGCCTTCCTGCTTTACATTGCCAGGTGAAGAATAAAATGTCAACCATTGTCTTATTGGCTGAATCTGAATGATTAGCGTTACCTGTAACTCATGGATGTAATCTTTCCAGTGTTTCACCTATTTTGTGAGAGTTCATTGAAATAAAACGTGCCAAGCCCTAGTGGCATAGGGGTTTACTAGTTGGGCAATGCATTAGTCTGGGTATTTAGAGAAACGAATCCACAGAAACTCATGTATAAGAGAGAGTTTTATATAAAGGTTAAGTGCACATCAAGTAAACATCCCAACCCAGTGCTGCCCAAGCCCACAAGTCCAACATTAACCAATATGTCCGACACCAATCCACAAAGTCTTCCTCCATCTCACAAAACAGACGCAATAATGCCAACTGCAGGAGGAAAGCCAAGTCAATGAATGTGTAAGCATCTCAGCACTTGCAGGGGTCTCCACACAGCTGCTCCAGCACCCAGGGCTGCATCGGGGTAGGTCCATGCGGCTTCTCCTTGGAGATGTCTTGCAGGAAGTCAGTCTTGCAAGCTGAAGCAGGGAACTGGCTAAGGTAGATTCAGCCCAGTGGGATCATCACAAAGCAAGAGACCCGAGAACTAGAAAGGCGAGGCTCACTGAGCCATTTATCCCTCCGCCCTTCAATTAGTCTCACGTGTTTATCAGCACGGTTGGCACAATAAAATAACTGACTCGGGCAGCTAACCACATGATCAGCAGTTCAAAACCACCAGCTGCTCTGCGGGGGAAGAAGACAGGGCTTTCCACTCCCTTAATGACCTACAGTCTTGGAAACCCACAGTGGCTGTTTGAAATGAGTCCAACCAGACTGGATGGCAGAGAGTTGATTTTGTTGTTTTTTTTAATATCTATAAATCCACTTGGATCATCTAAATAACTAAACCAAACTGAATGCATTGACTTCAAATTCAGTCTGACTCAAAGCCAGGACAGAGTTGAACTGTACCACAGCTTTCAAGAGCTAGACCCTGCAACAGATGGTGTGTTTGAACCGCCAGCCTTTCTTTTAGCAGGCAAGCATGTACTCAGGCCACTGGGGCACCTATGTAAAAGGGAGCATGTAGCAAATCCCTGAAAACGGGCACGTAAGTGAGCACCATACAGTTGTCCTTTCCGTCCTGCTGTGCTCTCCTGCTTCTCTCAGGGCTCATTACTGGCTGCTGAGCAGACCAGCTGAGGCTGTAGTGATCATCTATGTGATAAACGCTGGTAAAGATGAATCTGTTTGGGGAAAGTTCATAGAATTCACACTTCCAGTAAGTTCTCCCAGAATGCCAAAGGGCCATCTGAAGCTGTAAGTGCGCAGGTGCTACTTGAGGAACACCAACTTTGAGACTCGCGTATCGCCGTCGTTGTGAAAGGTGTCACCTTTTCATTCCACGGCTCAGCACAGATTCACCTACTAAGACACCTACCCAGTGCTAGACGGATGCCAGGCATTTGGCCTAGTCCTAGTGTGATGGGGCTCCTGCCATCCAGGTCTTCACTAGGCGCTGCCTGCCTCTTTCTCCCTCTATCCATAGATCATGGATCCAGGGATAGCAGGGAGTGCCCACTGTTGCCTACTTCTGGTCTACCTGACTTTTGTCCTTACCATCAAATCCTTCCTCAGCTGTATACAGCAGCTTGTGTACAGTAGACAGAAATGCTGCTCGACTCTGTGTCTTCTCGACAATCACTTACTGATTAGACTCTTGTGACCCTGAGAGTGTCTGCAGTGGATCTCAGTACCTCGATGAGTTGACCTCTCTTTATTATCTGTATTCGTCTGGGGGCTGCCCTGAAGCTGATTTAGCATTATAGCGTTACACAGGCCTTCGCAGACGGGGGTCGTGGCTGTACCTGAAGTACCTGAGATGGGAATCGAACCCAGATGTCCCTCACGGAAGATGGAAATTCTGAGGCAGATTTTAACCACCTCTGCCGCAGACCACCTACCAATGTCCTTCGCAAAGTTTGAAGTCCATCGTCCCTCTTCTTCAGTGGAGGGGAAAGGTGTCAGGTGCCTTGCTCCCCAAATAGCCGACACCAGTGTCTGCCACTCCGGCAATCCAAATCTTCTCCAGGGCTGCCTGAAAGGGCCCCTTTCTTCTTTACTCCATCGGGTAACGCGCCCCAGGGAAGCCTCCAGCCTTTCAGCGCAGCACCCCCAATCCGGCCGCAGCACGTGAGAATGGGGTGTCTCCGCTGCCCACTCAGAGGCCTGCCCTTGCCAAGGCTGCCCGAGAGAAGCGGTCAGCAGTGTGTGCTGCCGGGCTTCAGTCCTGACACGGCAGCGAAGGGTCAGACCCCATGAATGTCGTCTTTCACAGGCAAGGCACAGGGCCCCTATTTTTTTCCGGCTGAAACCCTTCACTTACTTTCAGAAGTGATGATCAAATGTGAACTTTCATGCTTTATTTATAGCCCAGCCTTACAGAGAGAAAGAAAAGAAGTGATTAAAATGCTATTTTGCAAAATATTTTGTTTTAAAAAAGCTTTCATTGTGTGGGGGGAAAAAAAGAAAGGCAGAGATGGAAAAAAGAAAAGTCACTGTAAATTCGTTGTGCTGTCTAGACTTTCAAACAGCGAGTCAGCGGGCTGCAAGTGAGGCTTGTGCGGCTCCTGCCTGCTGACCGACGAAAGAAAAAAGTTTGAAATTTGGATGCTGACTTCAAGTGCACCCTTTGTGACAGACATATATTGAGGGGTGACTGTGTTTAGCACGTGTCAGCATTTCCACAATATATTCATATTGTTTGGCTGTGACAATTTCCAAATGTACCGCTGCCAGTGGGTTCATGAGGTTTTAGTTTTGTTCATTATTTGGAGAATTTGGAGAGCACAGCAGTGCTATTTCGGACGACAACACAGACCTCTGGGTATTCTCCGCATATGGCCAGTGCCCGCCAGGAGCCGGCTCGCGGAAGAGCAGAGAGGACGGATCATCCAGGCTCCGGGAGGAAATGACTTTCTTGTCTCTCCCTTCCTTCCTTCGTTCCTTCCCAGCTCCTCAGCACGCTCCCCCTCCCTCCACACACACCTCTTTCTCTCCCCACCCCCGGGAATATAGTATATATTTTAGATTCTTCCTAAGTATAAAATTAATATAGCCCAGTGTGTAAAACTTAGCAAACACCATTAAGAAGTTGACAAAAGGAGAACTCGCGGCCACCTTTATACTCACCACTTGATGTCTTTCCATCCAGGCTTTATTTCGCCTTCATCGGGCCCTTGGAACTAGGGCATGGTTGGAGTTTTCCCAGACACCACTCTGCGTGCACCTTTTGTGAGCTGCTCCCAGGGGGTGGGCTGGAGGGAGGAATCAGTCCGTGGAAATGCAGTGGAGCACAGTCTCATCTGCCATCCCGTGTCCGCGCGCCATTGACTCTGGTACCACGAGAACCATCCTGACCTCATAAACCAGAACCACGTCACGCCGCACCCTCTAGTGTTAAACACTTGTGCACTGGAGCTACGTGTTTTTGTTTTCTTCCCTCCTGCCCTGGTGAAAAATGGAAGGAGGCCCTTAATTTTCCCAAATAAAGTCTCTTGAAGGACATCAGTTCTATGTTCCCAGTAAATTGTGAAGCAGGGCCAACATTCCGAAATTTGAATATCAAAAAAGACATCATACTCATCACTTTTCAAGTTTCCTGTCCAGATAAGACGTCCCCCTCCCTCCTGCGGGGACCTTCCCAGAATTCGGGGTTGGCTATGATCTGATTCGCGTTCTTCCTCCTTCCACTCCTCGTTCGTTCGCTGTGAGCATCTCCCTCCCTGGGCCTGGCTGGAGGAAGAAGGAAGGACCAGAGGTGCAGAAGCGTTCCTCGCTGGTCAGTGCTGTCTTAAATGGGCACCTAGCTCCGATGGCTGAACGAGTGTTGATGGTTAGTTCTCATTCTCATGGGGCTCTGTCATAGCTATTTCTGGGGCCTCCCTGCCCGCCACCTCTGGAAACCTCTCATTCGCATATCATTGTCTTTGTTCATAGAAAGGGTTTTCAAACAGTTGATTGGAAAATGGAATGAAGGGTCATGTATTTTCCCACAAATGCTTTGAACCCCGGGGTAGTCCCCCCCATCCCCGGTCTAGCAGCGGGTGTGTTGTGTTGTTATAGCTGCCATCAAGCCGAGACTCGTGGGAACCACTTCTCAGAAGTAGATCACCAGGCCTATATTCAAGGCATCTCTGGAAGGATGTGAACTGCTTACCTCCCAACTAGTCGAGTTCCCTTCTCTTAACTCTTTAGAAATCTCTCCGTTGTTGATGCAGACTGCCTCCACCTCATGCGGCAGCCGTTTAGACCAGGTCCCACCCAGCCCATGTGAGCTACTTAGAGTCCCAGGGAAAGGAGCCTCGCCTCGCCTCGCCTCGCAGACGCCTGACAATGTCGGTTCCCCTGTCCCTGTGCACTACGACGCTGTCAGGCAGTCTGTATTTCCCAGACAAAAATCACAAAAAGCCCACTGTGTCCCAAACCCTCCAGGCCAGGCAGCAGACTCTGTTGGTCTCAGGTGAGCTTCTCTGTTGACATGTGTAGGGAACTCCCTCTCCCCATACTCCGTACCCTGGGGCCAGGCATGGTATGCAGGCAACCAACAGCTCTCTCTCCTGAAACATGCATCTCTTCTCCTGGCTTTCAATGCAGTTGAAAGGTTTAAGAGTTGATTAATTGGTCGTCCACCAGCTTTTTTCTTCTTCTTTTAACCAGTTCTTCAGGGTGGTCTGTTTCCAACTCACTTTGCTATCTTATATCTGTCATCTTTACAATCTCAGCCAAAACTTCCATTTAAGCATTCTGTCCCGTGTATTATGCTTGAATTCATTCATTCGGTCGACGTTTCCTGAATGCATTCCATCTACCAGATGCTGAGTTTGGCAGTGGCAGTCAGTGTACCGTTTCCTGCCTGAAGAAGCTCACAGTCTAGTTGGGGAGACTGATGTGCTAACAAAAGGCTGCAGCGCCGTGCCACACATGCTGTGAGAGATGGAGGTACAATCATCTCTCTACCCGAGGTGGGAGGCAGGCAATGGGGATGAGTCAGAAAAATCAACGCCTGACTAAGTCGAACTTTTAAAATCTGTACCTTTTGAGGAGTAAACTTGCTTCTTCTGAAGCCTTTGACATCTCCATGGCTTGTGCTTGTGTCGCAACGATGTATTGCAAAGACCTGCCCGCTGTCATGTGAAAAAGGAAGAACTGCCTCCCTGAGACACGCCCTTTTCCACATCCCTGTTGTGCCACATAAGGGACCCAACAGTTTGTGGAGCACCTTCTATGATACACGTGTCCTAGATCCCACTCTTGATGTCCTTTCTCACATCTGGGGTCTGGGCACAACCAGGAGTATCCCCTGAGGATATTGTCATGGTTCACAGAGTGACCAGCAAGAGCAGACCAACTGAGGACGGAGGCCCGGACCGCAGGAGAATGAGCTGCGAAATTGGAGGAGGGGAGGGGGTAGACCATCCCTCCCAGTGAGACATGTTGTTGTTGTTTTTCTTTTTCTTCTCCGCTGCCCTTGAGTCAAGCCTGACTCGTAGCAACCCGTGCACAGCAGAACCAGGCAGCGACAGTCCTGTGCCATCCTGTCAGTTGTTATGTTTGAGCCCATTTTTGTAGACACGTCAGTTCGTCTTGCTTAGAGCCTCCCTGTCTGTCCCTGCCCCTCTACCTTACCAAGCAGGGTGGCCTCTTCCAGGGCCTTCCCTCTCCTGATAGCATACCCAAAGCAAGACTGGGGTTTGCTTTAATGGACTCAGAAAATGTGGTGACCCATGCGGCGGTGAGTGAGCTCCCTGGAAAGTAGCAGCGACCTTCCTAAGGCGTGTTTGGCTCTTGGTCCCTTCAAAAAATGGCCACACCTGGCTGCCCTTTTTGAGTTTGTATCTTTTCTCCCTCACTTCCTTTTATTCTGATTCCCCCCCCCCTCATTTCAAAGTTCTTCCCTCTGTGTAAGACTTCCATTTATTTCTGCAGGCAGTGTGTTTGCTATTCTCAGCATCTCTGATCTTCCAGTCAGCAATTTAAAATCCTTTGAGGTCCAGGAAGCTAGCTCACTCACTCAGAAGGTTCATGCCATCTTTGAGAGGAGTCAATAGCATAGCCTGACAGGAGAGGAAATTTGCATAAATAGCAGATGAACATGTGATCAAGTTTCCTAACCCTTGAGTAACTATTGAAAAGACATCTAGCATTTGTAGCACTATATTTTGATTTCTAGGAGCCTAGTGGCATAGTAGGATACCCTTTGGGGCTGCTAACACCATGGTCAGCAGTTTGAATCCACCAGCCGCTCTGAGGGAGAAAGGTGAGGCTTTCTGCTCTCATAAAGATGTACAACCTCAGAAACCCACTCTGTCCCACAGGGTCAGGAAGAGTCAGACTCGACTTGATGGCTGAGAGTTGGGTTTGGGTTTATTTGGGTCCTACCACCAGTTTACCAGTTGGTTATACTCTGGCAGCTAGCATGTTGCTGTGGCTTTGGAAACTCCACCACTGGTATTTTAAATGCCGGCAGAGTCCCTCACGGTGGACTGGTTTCAGTGGGGTTTCCACACTAAGAGACCAGGATGGAAGCCCTCATGATCTGCTTCTGAAGCTCAGCCAAGGAAAATCCCTGTGAGTCCCAACAAAACCTTGTCTTCTACAGTGTTGCAAGGTGTGCGCTCGAGCAATGGCACAGCAGATACTAGGACTCATCGTGAAGACAGGGGAGCGGGGCATGTTTGGTTCTCTTGGAGATGGGGTCCTCATGAATCACAGCCACCTCAATGTCAGGCATCGCACAGCAGCAGCCAGGACTGCCTGGGTGGATCCCACTGCTGAGCACGTCCCTTTTTCTGTGAGCTCCATGATACGGAACTTCATGTCTATATTAAATACATACTGAATACTTTGTTATCTCAAAGGTGCTCACTGTGTTTTATGAATTTTCTATGTACCACCGAAACTCAACAGTAAGCAAAGTCCCTGCTTTTGTGTGCCTTACCTTCTGGTTAGGGTGGAGGATGGAGAAGGCTGGTAATGAATACATAAGCCAATTAAATACCTGATGTATCCACATGTAATGAATGAGTGCCAATCAATGCAGGACATATATAACTCACAGCAAAGTGGTAAGGAAGCCAAAGGCTTAAGTGGAGAGCAAATGTTTTGAGAATGATGAGAGCAACGAATGTACAAATGTGCTTGACACAATGGATGGATGGATTGTGACACGACTTGTATGATCCCCCAATAAAATGATTTTTCACAAAGTGGTAAGGATGGCCAGGAAGACACAGATAGGCAGAAGCTCTCACATCATATGAGGTGAACAGAGTTCCCCTTCTCCCCCCAATCCAGCATGTGAATTATTCAGTGAATATACCGTACATATCCCTAACGTGCTGTTTGGGACACAGTATGTGGAATCAAGTTGTATTACTGTGACCCAGAATGAATCCTGACAATAAACATGCAACCACTGTTTCAGAAACAAGAACTGTTCTGCGGAGCTTTGGCATGTCATTGTGACCCTCCCTACTTATGTCGGTCAGACCCTAACGTTTGGGTTCACCCCGTCCCCCTTCACTTTCTCATGGTTTTACGAGCCCCAAGAGACTGCCCAGGGAAACCTAACCCTTCCCTTCAGATGCCAACACAATTCATGGCTGATCATGATACTGCACACGTCAGACCACGTCCACCCAAACACCTCGACATTTTGTCTGCCTAAGAGCCCCATTGTAAATACAAGAATGTCCTGAAGTCACATCCCAGAACTCAAGTCAATTAGATTCAGCCCAGAGATCTCCTGTCTGGGCTGAAAACTCCAGCGACTTCTGGGAAAAGAGCTGAATGTGAAATGATCTTAAATGTTTATCCTAAAGTGCAAGCACGGTGTGGTCCCTTCACTGCTTCTGCCTTCAGCTGCAGCAAACAGTGAGCTCGGTGGCCGATTCGCTGCCTTCCTGTGCCCTCGCGTCCTAGCAGTGCGGGTGGCAAGGCACCCCTTCCCCTCCTCCCGGTCGGCGTCACAGAAACCCTTGGCCTTCTGCACTGTTGAGTCCCTGGAGGCTTCAGTGCACAACTGCTTGTGATGCTCAGGCTGAGTGATCATCAATGTAACCTCGAGTGTTACATCGGCTTTGACCCTTATTACCAGAGAAAATAAGTTGGAAAAACAAAACAAAAAGATGCACCATGCCCGATAGGGAAGTGAATTCCGATCGGAACACGTGGGCCGGTGGTAAACTTCAGTCTGGTTTTGGTGTTCCATCTTGGCTCTCTGTCTTCTGTCTGCTCCTAAACAGGAGGCGATGGCAAGAATGAGCAGAGTCGGGAAAGTTGTGCTCCCCAGAGGTGAGGATAAAAGGTAAGTTTACCTCCCCCACCCCCTTCCAAATGAACTATTCTAAGGAATAAGAATGTACAAACACATGCACTTTCAAAATTGGAATAATAGTTAGAGGTCATCTTATCCACAACTTTCATTTTATCATTAAGAAAACCTAAGTCCCAGTGAGTTAAAGTCACTCATCCAAGATTCCAGATGGAGGTGGGCTTAGAGTGAGGGGTGGGTGAGTCCTGTCACGCTCCAACTTCTAAACTCTTAGGTCATTGGCAGGAAATTGAGTCTTCTCTGAGTTACTGGTCTTCTCTGTTCTAAAATGAGGATTTCAAAAAGTCCACGGGACAACTTCACCATGATTTAATTCTATGTCCTTGCAAACGTTTGGAAACGTTCTCTGACCTGGCATCAGAGGGCACAGCAACATTCTCCTTTCATCTGCCCTTTGTATAAGTTGGTGTTGGCGACTGGACCTTGATCAGTATTTAACCCCCAATTCAACAGGACATTAAATTATTGAGCTCTTGCTACACATGAGTCATTATGCTTGGCTCTAGGCAGGACTTAAAGGGTAATAAGATACCATCTTATTCCTGTCTATAGATCATTTGAGAACAAAGGGATAAATTGTACAAGTCCCAAACACCAAAGCCATTACCACCAAATCGATTCTAACTCATGGCAGGCTGAGATAGGATGTCTGAGATTATAATCTTGTGGGGACCAGGCCGACTTCTCTTTCTCCCAAGGAGGGGCTGGTGAGCAGCTGGTCACAAAGTCACTGGACACTGCGTCGAGCACTGGATTAGGAAGCTGAATGGTGCTCCGTCCACACCTTTATCAAGTTTCCAGTAGGAGCTTCCAACCCAAAGCAACGGCCGCATCTAAAGTTCTTCACGGGTCCGCAGAGGGAGAACACACACCTCGTGTCATGGCCTGACAAAGGTGTGTGGAAACAGGCTCCTGTGAGTGGAAGGTTTCAACTACACAGGTCTCACCCAAAGCACAGACAGTCCTGCTTCTAATGGGCAGCTGACAACTGTGGAAACTCCCACGGAGAAAAAGAACCAATTTCTTTTCCTTTTCTTCTTGATCTTCACTTGGGCTTAGGCCTTTCACCTGCTGAATGTGAACCTGTGTCTAAATGCAGAAGTCTGAAGAACAGGCTCTTCTGTGGCCGTTTGAATGTTCCCAACAGAAGGGAGCTTTGGTGGTGTCCTATGTCATGCGCGATTCTGTTAACCACAAGGTCGGTGGTTCAAAAGCCACCATCCACTTTGGAGGAGAAAGTTGAGGTTTTCTGCTCTTGTGAAGACAGACAGCCTGGGAACCCACCAAGGATGTTCTACGTTGTCCTATAGGATCACTTGACTCAATTTCAGTGAATTTGAGTTTTTTTCATGGCTATGGGCTACTGCCCGTTTAACTCTCAGAGCCAAATGAAGTATCACTTTTCTTGAAATTTGAAACAGATTATGCCTCCCCGTGAACCCCCCCAAAACTCTTGAGGGAAGTCTGTTTTTTAAGTCTAGCAATAAACACCAAGTGTTCCTTTGGAAAATAGTCCTCTGCGTCTTGGCACAGGATGGAAGCAGGCCTAGAGAACAGACACACACGGTGCTATAGTACCATCTGCAGGCTGCCGCAAGACTTGCAAGTAGAGCAAGAGCCGGTCTCCTGAGCTGCTCTTGCATCTTCTGACTGCCAGGCTTCCTTCGGGTTTCTCATCAAAAGGATGGAGGCGCAAGGCCATTCGTGTTCTTAAAAAGAAAGACTTCGTTGCAGGAGGAAGACGTTTGGGAACTGATTGTGGAACTGATTCAGGAACGGATGTACATACAACTCTTCTTTGCTAAGACTGAGCCTTGGAAGTGAAATCTACCAAGAAGTGCTAAACCCTCTGCATCTGCTTCTCACCCCAGGCGAGTTACTCCCATGGAAAAGGTATACAGGCAACGCTGCAAGTGCTCCACCCTACGTTGTCTCACCTGCTGTCACCCTTTCCAGAACCACGCTGCATTAAGCTAACTCAACTTCGATGTCACATCTCATCTGAAAAGTCAGCTGGGGCATGCAGGGAAAGCAACGCTCTTTCTGAGATGCCTGAAACGCAGAGTGGGGCAGTAGCTGCATTTCTGTGGGCTTGCGCCTTGGGTAAAGTAGTCTACGAAGGAAATCTAGGTGCGGCAGCCACACAGTGGTGATTAAAATGTTAAGTCTCGTCTCTGGTCAGGCTGTGGTTCTACAGTCATCACAGCTGGGGTTAGCCATGTCTGAAATATACCTGACGCTGAAATGAGAACAACTGAAACCAAATTCACTACCATTGAGTTGGTTCTGACTGAGAGCATGAGATATGGCTGGCCCCTGCGGGTTTCCAAGACTGCTACTCTTTATAGGAGGAGAAAGCCTCATCTTTCTTCCCCCAGAGAGGCTGGGGGTTTCAAACTGCCGACCTTGTAGTTAGCAGCCCAATGCATAACCACTTTGCCCGAAGGAAAACCCTATGGTGAAACAAGGCTTTTCAGGGCATCGTGAGTATGGTGTAGTCATCAAAGCCAGAGAGAACTGAGTGAATTCTGGTTCCGTCCATTTTTAGTTATTCTATGGAATAGGAGCCCCGCTAGTATGTGTTGGGTTGCAAGCACAAGGTCAGCAGTTGAACAACAACACCTACTCCTCAAGAAAAAGGCAGGGTTTTCTTTTACCATAAAGAGTTACAGTCTCAGAATCCCACAGGGGACGTTCTGCCCTGTCTTATAGAGTTTCTGTGAGTCAGAATTGAATTGCTTGCAGTAAATTTGAGTTTTGAATTTATATTAGGTATAAGGAGTCCAGGTGGTGCTATTGGTTATGTATTCAGTTGCTGTCAGGTCAGTGGTTCAATCCCACCAGCCGCTCTCCTAGAGAAATATGAAGCTGTCTGCTCTGTAAAGATTTACAGAATCTTTATATCAGAATTGTATCAGAAACCCTATACAGAGTTGCTATATGTAGAAACCAATTTGATGATAGTGTGTTTGGGTTTTTCATTCAATACGTCTCTCTGAACAAATGACCGTATATCTCAAGTGGAATTCATAGCATCTCATGTAAGTTAGTGACAATGAGATTAACTCATGTTGAGTCATTATTTAGAATGACTAAGCCAGAGGTTCTCAACCTGTGGGTCCCAACCCCTTTGTGGGTTGAACAACCTTTTCACAGGGTTCATCCAATGCATAATAGTAGCAAAATTACAGTTATGAAGTAACAATGAAAATAATTTTATGGTTGGGGCATCACCACAACATGAGGAACTGTATTAAAGGGTCGTGGCCTTAGGAAGGTTGCAAACCACTGCCCTAAGCAATGGAGATATTAACAAAGTCATACTATATGCTCCTAGCTTCCCAGTGTAAGGGGAAGCCATGTCACAGTTTTGTCTTGAGCTCATTCGGCATGTGATTTTTTTCTCCCACAGATATTATGACAAGAAGTATCAAGTGTTCCTGAAGTTGGTTGAGCACCAGAAGGAATATGCAGCGATCATGCAGGGGAACTAAACGGGGTCGGCCGGTGTTGGTGCTAGGTGGTTCTGTGTTGTTGCAGTAGGGACCTGTGTCCATTCCCTCTGTTCAAAACTCAATGGAACTATTTCATCACATCTGCATCGTCTTTCAATAAAGAAACGGACACACGTCCAACCAGAACTAGATTCTTCCATTTCAACTGGTTGACACTTCCCACACAGGCACCGTCCTGGTGCTGGAAGTTTTACAGGAGGGTCGCAGGACTTCATTTAGGACTAGACCTTGGGTATCATCTAACTGGGGGATGGGGGTGGGGCTTGTTAAATTCATCCCAAATCAGCCATGGAGTGACAGACTGACTTTGCTTTCGGTAGGACATCAAACTCTGTTGTTGTTAGGTGCCATCCAGTCGGCTCTACCCGTTAGAGACACTGCACACAACAAAACCCAACACTGCCCGGCCCTGCACTAGCCTCACATTTGTTCCTGTGCTTGAGCCCATTGTTGAGCCTCGGTGTCAGTCCATCTCATTGAGGGCCTTCCTCTTTTTCACTGCACCTCTACTTTATGAAAAATGATGTCCTGCTCCAGAGACTGATCTCTCCTGATAACATGTCCAAAGACCATAAGTGGGAGTCTCGCCATCCTTGCCTCTAAGGAGCAGTATGACCGTACTTCTTCCAAGAGAGATTTGTGTGTCCTTTTAGCAGACATGGTATTTTCAATATTCTTCACCAGCACCAAAATTAATTGGTCTTCCTTATGCAATGTCCAACTTTCACATGCATATCAATCACATACATGATTAGTGATACTGTGGTTGGGTCAGGTGTACCTTGGTGCTCAAGTAGCCTCCTTGTTTTTCAATCCTCTAAAGAAGTCTTGTGCAACAGATTTACACAGTGCAACACATCTTTGCATATAATCCATGGATGGCTAAATGCTTATGATTAGCATTTCATTTGAGAACAATTTCCACAAAGAAATTCCAAGAATAGGAATAGCATAAAGGACACTCATGTGCTCCTTTTAACATTTTACTCCACTTGCTTAACCATATCTTTTTGTCTTTACACACATAATTTTTTCTGAGTCATTTACGTTGCAGATTTCAACTCTCTTTGGTATATTTCACCTTTTTTGGACACTTTTACTTAGTCTACCATTCATATTCTAATATTTTCAATTAACTCAATCCTTTATGGCATTGTTTCCTTTTCCCTACAGTACAGGATCCCAACTAGGGTCGTATGTTACACTGGATTGTAGAATCGTCATCTAGCTGACAGTCATTAGACAGAGGTACAGGCAGACTCATCCATGCGACCCCCAGGAATGCTGATGAGGAACGGGATAAGAGCATGGCCTGCAAGTGCCCACCGCCACAGCAGGTGGTGCATTCCTTACAAGAGGGAAGATGTTACCCTGTGCAGGGAAGAGGTGGAACCTTGTCTCAGTTAAGGGATCAGAATGAACCTCAGGTGGAACGATGGGCATCAGGTCCTCTAAATGTGACATCCCAAGAGGATGCAGCAGGCATCTAGCTGGGATGGGTAGCCAGCATCCAATGGCAAGAGAATGTCAGGTGAACCCAAGACAGGGAGCATTCTCTTGTTTCTTCAAAAGCATCTGTGTTATACAGACAAGAAAGATAGTGGAGGATTTCCAGATTAAAGAAAATAAAATTAATAGGGCAGCTTAGAACCATTTTTATTAATAGCTAAACACTTCTGGTGCAGACAAGTGCCTGAAAAACTGTTATTGCTTTAATTGACACCACTCATGCACATTCCACACAAGTACATACCCAAGAGTAAATGCTAAATTCATTTCTAGAGCAGTCAAAATTCAAGAAAGTTTGGGTACAAACATTCTGGCGACTTTGGCAACATACATCAGCAAGTCAAGAAGAGAAAAAGCTAATAATATCCAGTCAACAGACATCTTTTAATGTTCTGAATTCTGTGCTAGGCATTATATTAAGTACTGAGCTGTACTGAAAAACAAAAAAAACCCTCCAAACTTCTGCTATCGAGCCAATTCTGACTCACGGTGACCCTAGATCAGCTTTCTGAAACTGTAAATACTTCGAGGACTCAGTAGCCTCATCAGTCTTTGAGGAGCAGCTGGTGGGTGTGAACTGCTGATCCCACCGTTAGCAGTTGTCACCAGGAATAAGGGAATAAATAAAACAGAGCTCTGGTCTTCAGGGAGCTCACCGTCTAATGGGAATGAAGATCGTGAAGCTCCCACAGTTCATTGTAAGAACGAACTGGTTAAACAGAAGCAGGCTCACTGCCTCTGACTCATAGTGACCCTATACATCAGAGTAGAACTGTTGTGGTTAGTGTTCCGAGGCTGTAAATCTTTCTCCAGTGGAGCAGCTGCTAAGTTTGATCTTCAGGCTTTTGATTACCAACCCAACGAGTAGCCCGCTACACCACTAGCGCTCCTTACACTTGAAGATGCGCCTCTACAAAGGGCAGCACCTGCTGCCATGCAGCACCTGGTCAGAAAAGGAGGGGGGATTGCAGAATTGACATCCGTGTTGTAAAGCAATACGGTGTAGTGTGTATGAGCGGAGGTGTGACATTCTAGGCCCAGCTTTACCTTTTACTACCTTTGTAACTTCAGGAGAAAGATGAATCTGTCTGACCCCATAAAAATGTACAGCCTCAGAAGTCTTATATAGGCTGGTTTGATCCTCAAGGTCCATAATTGATCCACAATCCTCATGGAAGCAGCAATCAAGAAATCAAATGCCTCCTTGCATTAGGTCAGCGATTTTCAACCTGTGAGTCACGACCCCTTTGGGGGTCGAATGACCCTTTCACAGGGGTCACCTGATTCATAACAGTAGCAAAATGACAGTTATGAAGTAGCAATGAAAATAATGTTATGATGGGGGGCATCACCACAACATGAAAGTATTAAAGGGTCGCGGCATTAGGAAGGGTGAGAACCACTGTATTAGGTAAATCTGCTGGACAAGATCTCTTCAAAATTTTGAAAAGCAAGGAGGTTACTTTGAGGACTAAAGCTCACCGGAGCCAAGCCATGATACTTTCAATTAGCCTGGATGCATGAAAGGTCAGACATTGACTAAGGGGATGGGGGAAGCATGGATGTGTTTAGAGTAGGGTGTTGGCGAAGAATATGGAAGGGACTGACAAGAACAAAGAAATCCGTCTTGGAAGACGTCCAGCCAGAATGCTCCTTAGGGGCAAGAGTGGTGACCCGTGTCCCATTCATAGCTGAGCACTTCTGGTGCAGCCAAGTGCCTGAAAAACTATTATTGCTTTAATTGACACCACTCATGCACATTCCACACAAGTACATACCCAAGAGTAAATGCTAAATTCATTTCTAGAGCAGTCAAAATCCACGTGTTATCAGAAGAGACCGGAGGAGAACATCATGCTCAGTAAAGTAGAGGGACAGCGACAAAGAGTGGGACCCTCCGTGAGACGGGGATCCGAGTGGCTACAAACACAGGAAGCACTCTGAGGACCCAGTGGTGTTTAGTTCTGTTGCCCGTGGGCTCAGTGAGAGTCACGGCCACCTGTTAGCACTGGCAACAGCAACATGAGTAGAAGTTGACTAAATGGCAGTGGGTTTTTTGTTTTTATCTGAGACTTAGAAGAAGGGTCCTTAGCCTCCCTGGGCCTCAACTTCCTCATTTTTACAATGGAGGTATTAATAGTATATCTTTAGGATTTCAATGAGAAGTAGATGAGATAACTCTTGTAAAGTATTCACTCAGTCGCCTGAACAACATGTGCTATTTCCAGGGCCTGACATGTAAGAGGTGCGCAGGATTGCAGCAGTGGTCATAGATACTGGACAGGATGACAGCTCCTCGTGACACAGGCCAGCTCGACAACAGCTCTCTGCAGTCTTCAGAGCACAGGAAGAGCTTGGCTTTGGCCCAGTGTGAAGGGGGATGCAGGTGTCCAGACACATAGGTCTTGCAGCAGGAGGATGTCCAGTTCTTCATAAATAGCCTCCAAGCAGGTCTTGGACAGGGGATGCAAGAGATTTGCGTGGTTGGAGCCAGCACTCCAGAGGAGGAGGCAGTGAAGCAGGATAACTAGACCATTTGGTACCACGATGGGGAAAGACTAACCAGGCTGTTCAAACGGATGCAGGCTCATTCAGAACCCCAGATAGGAAAGCAGTGGCGAATGCTGTCCCCACAGCATCCTCTATCTCTGTGTCTCCGCTGACCTCTGTCAATGGCCTAATCCTGCTCCCAACCTCCTTGGTGGCTAAAGCAGTGGGTAAAGCCCCAAGCACAATGCCTTGCAGCTGACACGTTCCGCAGACACATGATCTCTACAGCGTTCTCTCAGTGCCACCTGGCTAGAGCAGCCATCCCTAAGAACATCATTCTGGTCCCTGCTACAAAGTCAGTGTTCTAGCAGAGACTAAATGTCTATAAGGATTTCTATCACCGGGTGTAGATTGATAATAAACGTCATAATGACTCACCGGGTGTAGATTGATAATAAACATCATAGCCCCTCGTACAGGAGAAAGGAGGCTTCATTTGATGGACACGTGCAAAGGGTAAAGGTATTTAGTTTTTAAGAGTAAGAATGATCGTATGACTAGGGTGGTGTGTGGGATTTTGGTTTTGTCTTTCTGCCTACTGAAAGCTTTCCTTTCAAGCTGAATCCAGCCTCATATACAATCATTTTCCCAAGAAGCACATTAAGGGATCTTAATTTTGAACAAAATACTTGCCATAGGTGAACAGAAATCTGACTTTCAAAGAGTCGCGGAGAACAAGAGCCGGGTGCGGGGACGGGTGGGGGCAGAGAGAGGAGGTGGGAAGGACCACAGCGACAGAGTGCTGTGACCCTGTGCAGTACCCTGCTGGCCCATAGTGCTAGACTGGGCCTCAGGCGCATCGGAGGCGGGGTTGACGTGGGCAGTTGATCTGCATTTCCAGACGTTGTTGCCAGCTGCCGTGGGGAGTGGAAGAAGACAGGAGCAGAAGTTCCAAGACCAAACTCCCTGCCATTGAGCCCACCGTGAGTCACAGTGGCCCTATCAGACAGCGTAGAACGGCCCATGTGAGTTTTCCAGACTGTAACTCTCTATGGGAGTAGAAAGTCCCGTCCTGCTCCCTCAGAGAGGCTGGTGGTTTTGAATTTCGGATCTTGCAGCTTGCACACCAACGCATAACCACTGCACTACCATGACTCCTGGAAGTTCCAAAAGAGGAGTGAGAATACTGTGAGGTGGCCCTGGAAACTCCCAGGTTTGCAGAGGTACCAACCCAGCAGGGGAGGGTAATGAGCTGGAACACTGGAACTGTTAGCATTGATGAGAAGAATCATCAAATTCTTCTGGGTGACTTATCTATGAGCTCTTGAAGACACAGGACTGCCTTGGGCTCTTGTTCACCTCAGCTGCAGAACATGAGCTTTCCACATTCAAGGGCATCATTATAAATACTGGCCATCAAAGGATTTACAATGAAGGTCACCGTCCTTAAACAAAAAAGGAATGATTGAGTGGAGCTATGTAATGCAATTATACTTATGATGAGACTTATGATGAATTATAGAAAAACCTTTGTGCCGTCTGTTTCTATAAATATACATAACTACTATCTGTAGTAATAACAGAATCTTAAAATATAAAAAGTCTATATTTTTTATTTCTAGTTTCTAGAAAAGCATTTAAAAAGAAAAAACACTTTTTTAATGATGTTTCTCTGACACTGTGGAATCTTTGGCAATTTCATAAAATGTATAACTCTAAAATAATTATTTCTGCTAAAGACTTAGACTTCTCAGTTTATCATTAACTTTCCCATGAATTTCCATTAGTGAACATTAAGCTGCAGCCTTCAATATAGATCACAACTCAGTGTAAAGAAAACTAAAATCCTCACAATTGGACCAGTAGTTAATATCATGCTAAGTGGAAAAAAGATTAATTTCTCAAGGATTTCATCTTGCTTGGACCCATAACCAATGCTCATGGAAGCAGCAGTCAAGAGATCAAGCGATATTGTGTAAGTCTGCTGTACAAGATCTCTTTTAAAGTGTTGAAAAGCAAGGAGGTTACTGCCTGACCAAAGCTATGGTATTTTCAAGCCTCTCACATGCATGTGAAAGTTGGATATTGAACAAGGAAGATAGAAGAAGAATAAATGCATTTCAGTTGTGGTACTGGCAAATATACTGACCAAACAAAACAAACGTGTCTTGGAAGAAGCGTAGCCAGAGTGCTTCTTAGAAGCAAGGAGGATAAGACTTGGTCTCATACTTTGACATATTGTCAGGAGGGACCAGTCCCTGAAGAAAGCGAGCGTGCTTGGTAAAGTAACAAAATGGATTGACACTGTGGCTTCCTCGATGGGCCCAAGAAGAGATCCAGGTGTGAGGACGGCACAGGAGTGGACAGTGTTTGTTCTGTTGTACGGAAACCACCCAATAACACCTAACAACACCAACACCCATTCATTTCACTGCACTGCAGGGAATCTTAATGACTTGCTATGAATCTTCTATCCATAGTCTGTGTAACTCCCACCAAATGACTGAGTGGAACCATGCAAATAAAGTGAGTGGAAATTTAAAGAGGAGTTAAATCAACTTTGCCAATCCTATGGGGCTTAAATAAGCCATCTCAGAAGCTGGAAGGGGGGCACGTCACTAACATCCAGAAAGAACAGTCAGGTCCAGAGCACATCTTTGAGCCTTGAGATCCCTACGTAATGAAGTTCTTTGAGCCAGAGAGCTGTGGCCAGAGGCGTGGTAGAGGCATCGCAGCCAAAGAACAAAGAGCAGCAGACAAAGTGGGAGGCTTCCGTGCCCACAGAACAAATAAATCTGAGTGCCTTTGGAGTAAGAGGCTCACTGATGGAGCTTCAGGGGAGGGGGGACAGCAAATGAGTTTGGTTTGGGGAGTTAAGTGCATAATCATGAATATAATCTTTGACTTCTGTATAGTCAATGCAATGAATTTTCAAATGCAGCTGAGAAACAAGGAGTGCCATGGGATGGACTGATGGAATCAGAATTGGTAAGACGTTTGAAGGGTGGAGGCATATCTGACTTCTACCACATAGGAATCAAACTTGGGCTGATGGTGAATTTGTTTCTCTTTACTGTTTGTGATGCCAAAGGAGATCAGACATGGCCCCCACACCATTCTTACCTTCACAGGTTTATGAGGCACAGAAAATAACTTACAGGTAGACATATTGTTTAAAACCGACCATAAAATCCATTCCAAATCATGCATTACAACCCACCCTGTGCGTTTCAGAGTAAAACTGCCCCACAGCGTTTTCTTGGCAGCAAACTTTATAGAAGAAAATCTCCAGGCTTTTGGGGTCTCAGCTAGGTGGGTTTGAGAGGCCAACCTTCAAGTTAGTAGTCTATGGGACACCATTTGTGCACCTGGGCACCTTTTAAAGCATACATAACATAAATGATATAAAGAATTAATTTTGCTTTGTTTTGTTGCTTAACTCATGCCTAAAGCCTGGATCATAAGTGTTTTCTTATTAAAATCTAGGGTAAGCTTTGCTCCATGGTGTAAAATATTAACTCATGTTTGAAATTAAAAATACTTTATTTATCAATGCCTGGTATTTAGGTAAAATCAATAGAGATGCCTTACATGAGAGTACTTATTTCCAATTTCTATATTGATTGCACAAATATTAGCTCAGTTACTCCACACAGTAAACTGGCGAGGTCGGCTTAGCAAGCTGTGGGATCCCATTTCACAAATACAAGACCACAGCTCCAGGTGTTTAGCAGTCGTTCAGTGTAGGATCACATGGCTGGAATGTGGATGCAGGACCCCTCTGCTGCCGCTTCCTAAAGAAATCCAATTAGCTTATTTATAAAACAGAGGCTGATTCACTGCTTTGCTAATTGCTCTCTCCTCCAAGATTCTCCTCTTGAATGTGAGCCATAAATATCTAGGAGACTTCTTTCCACGCTCATTAGTGGATCCAAATGGTGCATTGCTTCTATTTTCTAAGCTTCATTCTATTTTCCAAGCTTTTTATTTTTGAAGCTGAACGAGAAAGTGAGAAGGCCTAGGGCCACGGAGTCACTGAGTCCTGTATTCGACCAACAGCTTTCCTACTTATTAAACACGCACTACTTGAGCTCTCGTACAAGTCAATAAACCTGCCCGTCTCCATCCCGTATCTCTAAAGCGAGAGTCAGAAATCTATACCTTGAGGTTGATGCGATGATTACATGACATGATGTACGAAATGCCTGGCACCCTGCCCAACATTAAGTAGAAGGACAACAAGTATCAGTCATTTTTCCTGTAGTCAATCCACGTTTATGCTACATAATCGACAGCACATACATTGGTAGATGAGTGAACTTTCCTGGGCACCAACTGAAAGGCCAGCCCTGACGCCACCCTCTCCATCAACAACACTCTTTCTCGATCTGCTTCTATAATTCATCCAGCGAACTCATGCAAACAGCATAATTGTAATCACAGCTTGAATAAGAAGGATACACAGAAACAAAGATTTGCAAAGGGTTAAGTTTGAGAGTGGTCCCAGGACAGGGCCTCAAGGTCTTTCCGTTCCCCAAACAAATGTTTACTTCCACCCTTTAAGGAACTTTTACATAGAAAATTCAATGACACCACTTGGTAGGCTCCGCGATTGGTCATGCCTCTCAGGCTCCCAGTAAGGCTAAGCAGTCCTGAATCAGGAAACGCCATAGCAGCCTGTATTTGGGGGTTTTAGTCACCAGGGGGCAGCCAATCCATGTAAAAGTCAACTACAGGGTGAAGGCTAGCCCAATTAATTCCAGCAAAAGTTGGCTCTTAGGTGAGGCTCTGGAACCAGGACCCAAAGACCACATTCCCTTTTTAAAGTAAAGTTATTCTGTACTGTACAATATTATATGTAGAATTCTGAGAAGATGCTTCCAGTCAAGCTGGAATTGTATTGTTTGTATAGGTAAAATATCTCTCTTAAATTAATCATATCACATCATTAGACTTCTACAACGTCCGGTTCTCATCTGTCAGCTTGCTGTACAATGGTGGCTTTTATGTCGCGGTGATGCTGGGACCTGTGCCCCTGGCATGTTTAATGCTAGCAGGTTCACCCATGACGAACAGGCTTTGGTGGGGCTTACAGACTAGGAAGAAAGAAAAGGCTGACCCTTCTGAAAGATTAGCCACTGAAAACCGTATAAACAGCAATGGAACATTCTCTGATATAGTTCCACAAAATGAGCTCCTCGGGTGGAAAAGCGCTCAAAATGAGAGTAGGGAAGAGCGACCTCCTCAAAATACAAAGCCCACAAACACCACCAGGCAGTCCGTTCTGACTCATCACGAGTCTACAGGAAATGGTAGAAGCGTCCTTGTGGGTTTCCAAGATCTTAACTGTTTACTTGAATAGAAATGCTCATCTTTTTGGCAGAAGGTGGCTGGTGGTTTTGAACTGATGACTCTGCAGTTGACAGCCCAACTCATAACCACTATGTCAACAGAACCTCCAGCTGACCTTAGTGACATGGATGAAGCAACGTTTTCAGTACCTTCATTTATTTATGAATCATAAGCCCAAATGAGAAGAAACAACAGCAATCATTCCTTAATAGTCAGAATGTCGAATGTACAAAATATAAGCATAGGGAAATTGGAAGTCATAAATAATGAAATAGAACACATGAAGATTGATATCGTAGGCATTAATGAGCTGAAATGGACTATAGGGGCCTTTTGGGATTGGAAAATCATATGGTTGGCTGGACCAGGAGTGACAAATTCAAGAGGAACGACATCCTCATCAAAAAGAACATTTCAATATCTACCTTGAAGTACAGTGCAGTCTGTGATACGATAATATCCGTATGCTTACAAGGAAGACTATTTAATATGACTGTTATTCAAATCTAAGCACCAACCACTAAAGCCAATGATGAAGAAGTTGAGGAATTCTGCCAGTTTCTTCCTTCTGAAGTTGATGGAAGAGATGCCATCATGATGTATTCATAATTACTGTTGAATGGATTGCGAACGTTGGAAGCAAAGAGGAGGAGGCAGTAGCTGGGACACGTGACTGTGGTGATAGAAACTATGCTAGAAATCACATGATAGAGTTTTGCAAGGCTAATGACTTTTCATACAAAATACCCTTTTCTCAGCAACATAAACAGTAACTATCCGCATGGACCTCAGAGATGTAATCCACAGGAAGGAATAAGAGATAAGTTCAAGATCAGCAGCACAAGCGGGCCAAAGGCCAACCATGCAACAGATTATCAGTTACTTGTATGAAGCTGAAAAACTTAAAATTGATCGCAAGATAAAAATATGACCTTGAATATATTCCACTTACTTTCCAAAGCCAGATGAGGAACAGATCTGATGCATTGAACATGGATGATGAAATCCTGACAATTTGTGGGATGACATCAAAAACGTCATACATGAAAAAACAACCAGTCTTTAAATAGGCAGTGGGGAAAGGGAAGACCAAAACGGATGCCAGGGAAGTCTCTGAAACTGGCTGTGGAGCATGAAGTTGTTAAAGTCAAGGAGAAAATGATGACGTCAAAGACCTAAACCAGCGGTTTTCCACCTGTGGGTCACGGCCCCTCTGGGGTAGAACGACCCTTTCACCGGGTCAAAGGAACTGTAACTTCAAAATGACAGTTATGAAGTAGCAACAAAAAAATAATTTTGTGGTTGGTCACCACAACATGATGAACTGTCTGAAAGGGTCATTGCATAGGAAAGCTGAGAACCACTGACCTAAACAGAAATTTTGAAAGGATCGCTCCATAATGAAATGGTCAAAGACCTGGAGTTAGAAAACCAAGAAGGAAGACTCCACACAGCACTTCTGAGGGTCAAGAAAACTGATGAAAAAACCAAACCTCGAGCTTCAATTTTGATTCTGAAGGCAAAGCATTGAACAGTGCAGAAAATGTCAAAAGAAGATGGAAGCAGCACAGAGAGCCACTGGGCCCAAACAGATTGGCCAATGTTCAAGCCTTGCACGAAGTAGCACGTGATCAAGAACTGACAGCATCGAAGGCAGAAGCACCAGGTGGCCCAGGGCATTGCACTGCTGCAGATCAGCGCTCCAGGACTTGACAGACTGCCAAACACAGTGTTTCAGTGAACAGATGGACTGCTGCAGACATTACCCACTTATGCCTCCAAATTAGGAAGACAGCTATCCAGCCAAGGGACCGGAAAGACTCCATCCATGTGTATGCCGGCTTCAAAGAAAGGCGACGCAACAGAATGCAGACCATTAATATTACAGGCGAGTAAACTTTTGCTGAAACCAGTTTACAGTGGCTCTACTAGTACCAGTCAGAAACCCGAACCAGGTCCAGAAGAGGAGCTGGGAAGAGGGATATCATTGCTCACACCAGATGGACTGTGGCTGAAAATAGAGGATACCAGAAAGAGACTTGGTTTTGCTTAATTGACCGTGGAGGCATAACAAACTATGGACAACACAGTGAAGAACGGAAATTCCATCCAGAATTTATGTGAAAGTTATACAATCAAACAGGACAAGGGCATATTTCTTGATTCAAAATGAGGAAAAGTGTGCATTGGCGTGGAATCCTATCTCCACACTTACTGAGACTGCATGCTGTGCAAATAGTCCAAGAACCTGGATTATATGGAGACTGGATTGAGGAAGGCTCATTAACCCGTGATGCGTAGCTGACACAAATGGCTTGCTGTAAGACAGGAAATTTGAAGCACTTACTGGGGAAGAGTAGACTGCCACCTTCAAAGTGGATTATAACTCAATATAAAAAACCTACAACTAGACCAATAAAAATATCAGGATCGCTGAAGACAAATGGGTGCATAAGCAAATGTGGTGAAGAAAGCTGATGGTGCCCGGCTATCAAAAGAGATAGTGTCTGGGGTCTTAAAGGCTTGAAGGTGAACAAGCGGCCATCTAGCTCAGAAGCAAATAAGCCCACATGGAAGAAGCACACCGGCCAGTGCGATCACGAGGTGCCAAGGGACCAGGTATAAGGCATCATGCAAAAAACAAAAAGATATAAGTGTGTGTATGTATGTGTACATGTGTGTATATGTATATATGTATATGTATGTATGTACATATATATACCATATTAAATGAAGGGGGAAGTGCAGAGTGGAGACCCAAGGCCCAAGTGTCGGCCAGTGGAGATCCCCTCATAGAGGAGTTTAGGAGAGGAGATGGGTTAATTAGGGTGTGAGGTAGTACCGATGAAGAACACAGCTTTCCCCCAGATCCTGGATGCTTCCTCCCCCCAACTACCATGATCCGAATTCTACCTTGCAGGGCTGGATAGGACAGAGGCTGTACACTGGTACATATGAGGGCTGGAGGTACAGGGAATCCAGGGTGGATGATACCTTCAGGACCATGGGTGTGAGGGACGATGCTGGGAGAGTGGAGGGTGAATGGGTTGGAAAGGGGGAACTGATTACAAGGATCCACATGTGACCTCTTCCCTGGGAGAGGGACAGCAGAGAAGGGGGGAAGGGAGACTCCGGATAGGGCAAGATATGACAAAATAACGATGTATAAATTACCAAGGGCACATGAGGGAGGGGGGAAATGGGAGGGAGGGGAAAAAAAAGAGGACCTGATGCAAGGGGCTTAAGTGGAGAGCAAATGCCTTGAGAATGATTGGGGCAGGGAATGTATGGATGTGCTTTATACAATTGATGTATGTATATGTATGGATGGTGATAAGAGTTGTATGAGTCCCTAATAAAATGTAAAAAAAGAAAAGAGAAAAAAATGATTAGGGCAAAGACTGTACAGATGTGCTTTATACAATTGACATATGTGTATGTATTAACTGTGATAAGAATTGTATGAGCCCCAATAAATTGTAAAATAAATAAATAAAATTAAAAAATATATATCATCAGTAAACTCTGAAGTTGTCAAGGATTTTATTTTACTTGGATCCACAATCTACACAAATGGAAGCAGCAGTCAACAAATCCAGTGGCACATTCCACTGAGCAAGTCAACAGTAAGACACCACTTTAAAGTTTTAAAGAGCAAAGATGTTTCTTTGAGGAATAAGGAACACGTAATTCAAGCTATGGTAGTTTCAATGGTCTCCTATGCATGTGTAAGCTGGATAGTGGATCGGGAGAGCAGAGAAGAACTGATGCATTTGCATTATGGCATCGGCATAAAACATTGACTAGACCTTGGACTTAACTGCTGGAAGAGTGAACAAGTCTGTTTGGGGAGAAATGAAACCAATTTCTCCATAGTCTCTAGTATTTTGGACATGTCATCAGGGGAAAACAATGCCTGCAGAAAGACAAGGGGCTTGGTAACAACGTGAAGGGTGAATGAAAATGAGGAAGACAGTTAATGAGATGAAGGGACACGATGGGCACCAACAAAGCTAGGCTCTCCAGGATGGTGCCAGACGCAGCAGGGCTTCATTTGGTATTCATGGAGTGGATGTGCATTGGAATTGAGTCCATGCTGCCTAATAACCACAAACTTAATAGGGGTAGATCTTTACTTCTTTTCTCCTTTTGAATAGCAGGTGGGTTTTAGCTGCTGCCCTTCGGGGTAACACTTAACTCTCCTATTATCAGCGTTGCCTAAGATAAACTATAGGAAAAGTGTATCTACCTTCACTGAGCAAACAGAATTTAAACTATAGGGAAAGTTTATACATTTAGCAGACAGAAACTGGCAGTGGGTGTGTGATTGGTTCTTCGGTTTCTTCTCTGGGACCAGAGCCTGACCTTGAAATTTTAGGCAGCTTGGATGGAATGCTGACATATTAGATAGCTCTTACCTGCTCCCTTCCCCTAGGCGACAAAGGCAGTTCCCTTAAATTTTCAGCCCCCAACATGGACCATATGTTAGCCCAAATACACCACCGAAAGAGAATCCAAGAGACTTTCAACATCTTTCTGATGACAAACTTCTATAGCTTATCACATCTCCAACAGCCATTGAAAGTGTTCTCTGTTTCCTTTTCTTTGGCACCAGACAGTATTTCGTTTCCTGCTCCTCTGTGATCGAGCTGTGTCTTGTGACCAGTTCTGTCTGCTTGGCTGTGAAACACGAAGCGTGTCATTTCCGAACCCAGTCTGTGATTGTGGTTCAGGACTCCCCCAAGCTTTCTTTACTCGTACACAATTAGCAGCGTTCCAGTCTGCTTCCAGATGAGAAGGCTCAGAGCAAAGCCACCAACCAACTAACAATGAACCTGTATCATGAATGAAAAGCAAACTTTTTGGGGGGGGGACTGAAAACAAGAGATTTTGAGGTTGTTTCTGTCTTCAACATAATCTATACTAGTCTAAACATTACCGCTCATAAAATGCTGACTATGTTGAGACTAGTTTGCCATGATCAGAAAAAGGGTCTTAGTATTGCTTGAGGCCAGGGTTTCCCCAAAGCAGGTTTATCAGTTAGAATGGTGATTACCTGTAAGTAGCAGCACCCCGTTTGATAGTGACATGTGAGGAGATGCCCAAACGTATTGCTATAAATTCATGGAAACCTTTTATGAAACAAAAATATAATCATTTGGAGGTATTGTTTCTTTTCTCTTTTTTGTCCTGGAGAATTGTCCCTGCATATTAAGGATCATGTCATAGTAGGGACAGAAGACCATCTTGTTGTAATTGACCAGCCACACGAATTTAATTGCAACTCTGTCCAGCTCTTTTTAAACCAGGCCCAGTCCACCAGGAATTGTGGGAAATGGTTTCTGGTGACTGGAGGCAAGGTAAGTTTCTAAGAAGGTCAGGATTTGGGAATCTATGATCCTGCAAAGAGGGTTGTCGGGACTGCCCATGGCCTGGATCTGGCCCCTGAGCAAGGTCCCCTTGTCCATGGTGAAGGGAGCGAGCTGCACTGGGACAGGCCTCTGCTCATCACCACGCAGAGTCTCTCCCCAATGGCAGCTAGGGCATTTTTTGGGTGAAAGGAGGGTGAATGCACATCGACATGCAGAATCTTGATGCTCATCTTGAATTTCTCAGCAGTATCGGCCTGGCTGAACATGCCGGGGTGGGCCCTGCTGAACAGAACCAGCAGCACAGCCTAGGATGGCGAGCTGCTCCGGCGGGCGCTGGTCCATCAGCACCGGTTCAGGAAGGGTCTTTGGAGGTGGTCCCATGTCAGAAGCTCCAGGGGCACATCATTCTGAACAGCGACAGGCCTCGGCCCAGGGGCTTCCCTGGGTCCAGCAGCCTCTTGACCAGGGGCAGGGAATGTTGGCACTTCTGCGGGCTTCTTCTCGCCACTCAGTGACCAAGTCCAAGTAATTGGACAGTTTCTCTAGAAGTTCTTGAAATGGGATTTGACTGGCTGTTGCATTTGGTGCGGCCGAATGCTGCTGTTGATGGCAAAGCTGGCCCCGTCCACTCTCATGAGTTGGAAAGGAGGCACTATTTCCTGCATGTCCTTTAATTTCTTCACGTCCTCATCTCGGGCAGGTACACACAGAGTCCCCATCATACCGACAATGAAGTCTGCCGGCTGCGAGATGGCGAGGGCCGTATTCTCTGCATCATGCTTGTTCAGGTCCAGATCCAAGACTGTGTGTATCTGCTCTCTCAGTCTAGTGTGGCCAGGCAGCAAGAAAGAAAGCGTGTCTCTGTAATCTCTCCAGCCCTTTGATGGCATGGGAATGTGTTAGAGGGTCGTCTCTTAACTGGGCACTCAAACAATCCCCCAAAGCTTGTGTACAATGTCTCTCCATCTCTTTTCCAAGCTGCCTTCTGGGAGCCCCCCTGGTTTAATCTGGAAGTTTCCATTTACTGGTCTCATGGGCCAGAGCCATGTTTGCAACTCCTTTTGCTGTTTCCAAGAGTTCTTCGACTGTCACAAATTGAGGGGGCCTAGAGTGAGGTCGGGGCACTCTTTGGGGGCTAAGCAAGCCCACCTGCATTCTTCTCTGCAAAGCTTCACTGGAAACTTCCACCTTGCTCAGAATCAGCTGATTTTCTTGCTTCATTTATGTTAGACTTGTCAAGGTTTCCAGTCATCCTCAATTTAAGCTTATATTCACTTTCCTTAAAGGTAACCAAGGGATCAGAAGAAATGTCAACTTCTGGCAAAAGAAATGTCTGACTTCTGACATGAGAAATGACAATTCTCTTCTGCCCCTCCATGGTCTTTCTCCTTCTTGCAGCTCCGCCTTGACAGAGCGGAAGAGCTTCAGCGATGTGCAGAAGACAGGGCTGTTCAGCCTCTGTGTCCCCAAGGCTGTCCACCCCTGAAGCTACTGTTTCTTTACATATTCTCCAACTAGGTCTATAGACTTCTGAAGGATAGATTTCCATTTCTGTAACCACCCCACCACCACCACCAAAAAAAAACCTTCATTATTATGTTCAATCATCGTCTTGTGTCCTTGAAGAAAATCTATCAAGATCAGGCCTTTACAATTCTCAAAACAGTCACTAACCTCCGAGCTGATTTCTCTGATTTGAACGGAACTGGTCCAGCAGGTCCCTCAGAAGCCACTGTTTAAGACACCCTGATGAGACTGGACAGTGTATTCCTGGGTTTCAGATTGCTACCACTTTTAGAGGACTTTTAAAACATCCAGGGCACAGTAGAGGCTAAAGTACAACTCCCTGCCATCCAGACAATTCTGACAGAGCAGAGCTTCTCCCTGGGTTTCCAAAACTGCATATCTATGGGGACAGAAACCCATTTCCCCGGCACACCTGGTGGGTGCCAGTTGTTAACCTTGCAGTTAGCCGCCAAATGAGCAACCCACAGTGCCACAAGGGCACCTTCTCTCCGTGCCAGCTACCCATTTATGTCTTACCCGCCAGCAGCTGCCTCCCAGTTATGCCACTGAACCAATGTCTGGCAAATGAGAACGGGATTGCGAAGGTTGGATCAGAGAATGCACGATGCATTCCTTAGGACTGGGCATATGCTGTGCCAATGGACTCATCGCGATGCGGTGAAAGGATAAGCCATTGTCTGGGCACCCAACAATGTCCTCCAGGATAATAGGATACCACTGAGTTACATAGGTTTTGTTACTGCAGAATACCTTAGGACATTATTTCCATATACTTAAGTACATTGTGAATCTCCTGGAGAGTGAGAAGGTATGAAGCATTTCCCAAACTTAATCCATTAGAGAAGATTTTGTTCAGCATATTTTGGTAGGTTCTAAGGACCACCGCTTGTATCACTTACTCATTCACTGCCATGGAGTTGACTCCAAGCCATTGAGATCCTATAAGATGGTGTAGGATTGTGATGAGTTATATGAGCCCCAATAAAATGATTTTTAAAAAAAACCAGCATAGGGCAGTAGAACTGACCCCTTTGGGTTTCTGAGGCAGAAACCTTTACAAGAGGGGAGGGGAAAGTCTCATCTTCATAGCTGGTGAGTTCTACTGCCGGCATAGTAGTTAACGGCTCAGCTTCTAACCCACTATGCACCAGCGCTCACAGGGCTGAACTCCCCCAGGCTAAGTTCAATCGAAGAGTCCAAGGCTGGAGAAAGGAAAGAAGAGAAACAGGAGCTTAGCACACTCCTTTGTAAGTTATTTGCTGACAAGCTCCTTTCAAGGTTGTTTTGCAGGAAAGTAACTACTGGGACCAGCCTGGACTGGATCTTTTGACTCCTGGCCTGCTGGTGCTTGTACAGTTGGACCAGCTATCCCCTGAAGACAGCCTTAGGAATGAATACCCTTTGAGAGAACTCCCCACCAAGCATGCTCAGGCACTGTGCTTTTAACATGGAACACATGTCTTCCCAAACACAAAAACACTGCTCACTCACTGTGCTATCACACAAACAAAATGATTTTTTACTACTTACTACCTCAATTATTATCTTAAAAACAGACGTTGCTAATGATCTCTAAACTAGTATTAAAAAGCCCTCAAATAAGACATTTGTTTAGAAATACCATGTTAGAAGTCTTTCCATTAAATCAAAATATATTTTGAACTACATTAAATTGTAGCTCTGGCAGCATTATCGCTATTGTTGTTAGACACCATCGAGTCAGCTCCAACCCATAGTGACCCTTTGTACAACAGAACAAAGCACTGCGCAGGCCTGTGCCTTCCTCACATTGTTCCCATGCACGAGCATATTGATGCAGTCACTGTGTCATACTATTAATGGAATAAAAATCCAATGCCATTGAGTCTACTCCGACTCATGATGCCACTATTCAGGGATTCTGGGACTGCAGATCTTTAGAATGGTGGACAGCCTCATCTTTCTCCTGAGGATGAACTGGTAGGTTTGAACTGATAACCCAATGCTTATTGGAGACTGTCCCTATGCTCCAACTCACTGCCTTGAAGTCAATTCTGACTCAGGACAACCCTATAGCACAGAGAAAATAGAACTGCCTCTTTGGGATTCCAAGGCTGTAAATCTTTATGGGAGAAGACAAGTTCATCTTTCTCCAGCAGAGTGGCTGGCGGATTTGAACTGCTGAACTAATACCATCCTGCATTTCTTTGTGATCTTTTCAAATTTATGATTTCCATTCATTCTAGTGACTCAGTCATCTTCTCTGATGCATTTCAGGTCAGAAACTAGATAGTGACACACAATAGACTGAAAACATCTCTACCGTCTCCCTTATCATCCCTCCTGTCTCATACCAACCCTAAGCCATGCATGCATTCAACACAGACAACCTTAAATTATGAAGGGATCTTTAGCTAAAGAAGTAAACATTTATTTAATTGAACTAAGCAAATGCAAAAGTATATTTTTTTAAACACATGGAGTATCTAAAACAAAACTATTGAGTTGATTCAAAGTTATGCTAATTTATATTTCAATGTTGTAGAGAAATTTCAATAATATCCTTTTGACAATAGACTTGAATATTTTTAGTTTATTATAATTCAATGATTTAGAAAGAAGAGTAAGCATGTGTTGAAAGGTAAAAAGAAGTTTCAAAAAAACCATCCACATGATTGAGTTCATGTTAACAACAAACATGTTTTCATTTTTTCTGTAAGTACACACTTTCTCCTTTTCCTTCTTTGACATTTACATAGTAATATTATGGAAGCATAATTTCTATAACATATGTCTTAGCTTTTCTACACTGGAGCTGGAGAAAATGGTGTGCTTACATGTATTCAAGCATATGTTTCAATCCTATGTTTCCCACAACAAACATCCTGCTATTTATATTGGGAATATGTACTTAGCCTTGATATCATCTGCTCTTTTTTAGTATAGGGATTTACAAGGAGATTACTGGAGCAAATCAGATTCCAGGAAGTAAGGAGAGTATTGACTTTATTACAAAGGCGATTAAGTTAGCAAGGAAGTGGTTTAAAGAAGCAAAAACATTTATAATTATAATTTTTGACTGAAATCACAATGCACTGTACTTATAAATCCTTCTTTATTATTTCATGCTCCCTATAATTCTTCTACACATATAAAAAATTTTAACTCGGTGTCCTAACAATGATTGTGTCTAATGCCATAACCTAGTCACAAATCCCATTTATAAGAGCGACAGTCCATGGACTAATAAGAAAAATGCTAAGAACTCTTTCCCCTTAACCTTCTCAACCATCTTGAGTGGTCAGTACTATTAACATATCTATTTCACAAGTTGAAATAGACTCAACAGTGAACAACAACAGAAATAGCAATTTTGTACATGTAGGTGAGGAAAATGAAGCACAGCAAGGTTAAGTAACTTGTCCAAGACTACCCAAGAGCCACAGCTTAACTTTTGAACTTCTGTTTTTGTTCATTGCCAGAAAGTTGTCCCCAATCATAGTGCCACTATGTAAAGCAGAATGAATACCAGTGGCATCGTTGCCAGGATAGTAACACAGAAGCCACCACAGACTGAGAAGTAGGTTGTGGCCTGAACCATTCATTACCATACACTTAATAAGATCAACAATAAAGATAACCACATTTTAGTAGTGCAACCTATGTGCCAGGACCTTGACCTCACTTCTTCCTAACTCTAAATATGCATGTTCTATTGATGAAGGAAATGAAGCTCAGGGAGATCAAATAACTGAAGGTCACAGGCAGATAAAGGGCACTAAACTGCCCCCTGCAAGAACAACAACACACCTGTGGCTCAGTTGTGGTTAACCAGGCAAAACCAGTTGCCATGAAGCTGACCCTGACTCACAGTCCCAGAAGACAGACAATGGCCCATTTGAACTTCCTGGTGATGGTATCTCATGACCCAGAGAGGTGATAAAAGCAGACCTCAGGAAGAACATTTTGAAACAAAAAGAATGGATGAAAGTGCTATTACAAATATAGGCCTTCTTGATCCTTTGAACTCGCTTGACCCTTGAACTACCATGGAACTCACCAGTAAAGGGGCTGTGAAAGGTTGTTGTTAGAGGACAGTTAGCAAGTGTTTTCTACAAAAGACCAGATGGCAAATATATTTAACTTTGTCAGCCAGTATAGTCTCTGTCAGAACGATTCAACTGTCGCATAAAATCATGGCTATGTTCCAATAAAGCTTTATTTACAAAAGTGGATGGAGGGCCAGGTCTGGCCTGTGGGCCTTAGTGTGCAAGCTTTTCTCCACCACCCAGTGTTGGGGGTTTATACCAAGAGCAGGGCAGCAGTGAAGCACTATATTATAACTTTTGGAACATTAGATATGAATCAGACACTTTAGCAGCACCACTTTAGAAAGTATCATTTTTCATAAATTCCCATAGAATGTATAAATGATTGCAGAAAGAAACTCTAACAAACCTTGCATTTATAATCAATTTATACATAATAGTTATACCCCATACAGAAGATAGATATGTGAATTTGATGGACCCAAGCTTTCCTTTAGTTCATCATCAAATTTCTATATATTTTTTGCTTTTTCTGTAAGGTGAATCATTTTCCAAGCAATGTGAGCTTGATGGGGTAGCATCATTAAGTGATTTATTTTTTCTCCAATCATTGTCCTCAAATTTGTGAAATCAAATTTCTTTTTTCTCAATAGGTAGTCAATCCTATCTGTTAATTTCTCATTAATAAGAGTACAGTTCAGATTCAATAAATTTCAGTTTGGCAACCTAACCACAAGAGAATAATTATTTTGGCCTTGAAAACTATTTTTTCCATATACAATATACGAAGGACACAAATAGTTATTTCATTCAGAGTCTAATGTTTAAGATTTATATAAGTGTTTTGGAAAAATAGGTTTATATATTGTATAAGGCAAATATATAAATTTTGTAAATGTCATTAGAAAAAAGAAATGTTCACATGAAAGAAAAGAGACACACATATACAATAACAGAAGCTCAACATCTATAATCTTTCATTTGAATAGCAAATATCAGTATACACTTATGAGTTATATATATTTTTTAAAATGCTAACTTTTTCCACTAAAATACATAAAAACATTAACAACTGAGTCCTTAACATTTTGTAACCTACAAGCTTCTCTAGTAAACTCATAATTATGGGTGTTTTCTGTGAGTTCTGTGTGGTCATTGAAATAAATTAGTGAACCCAGCAGAGGAGTGTCATGGGAGGGATTTTGACATCTAAGGTGGAGGCATGTGTGACCTCTGCCTTATGTCAATTATCCTTGGGGTGGGTTGGATTCCACCTCTCCCTACTGAGCCCCACAACCTTTCCTCAATAAGAATAAGAGATGTACTTGATTAGTCTGAGATACCTTGTAATGCCAGAGAGCAAGAAAGGTATCACACTCATGGTCATATTTAAGTAACACATGATTCAAAAGACGGACAGTGATGAAGACAGGAGAATTGATGCTTTTGAGGTGTTGACAAGGAAGATTGAAGATATTATGGACTATCATTGCCAGAAGAATGAACAAATCAGTCTAATAAGACCACAAAAGTAATGCTCCTTAGAGAGGAGAGTGATAAGACTTCAACTCGCATATTCGGGACCCTTCCTCTGGATTCTAGGAAAGGGCACAGGTTTGGTAGTGTCAAGCAAAGTGAGAGAACTCTTCAAGGAGGCAGATCGACATAATGGCTGCAACCGTGGACTCCAATATACCAAAGATTATGCAGACAGGGAGGACTGGGCAAACAAATCAACAAATCACATATATAATGTGTATTAGAGAGAGAGAGAGAGTCAGACTGTGAGAGAGATTATAACAATTGTCTTTATTATCAAAAACATAAGCATGCATGATTGGTCTCTAAATATAGACATGAATCAATTTTTACTCATAATGGCCTGGTCAGAGTGTTCTTCTGAAATAGATTTGGGCAATCCTCTTTTTCTGAATGTGGGGTGACAATGCACTGCAAATCCCTCTACTATGAATGAATACCGTTGTCCAGGGTGGAGAATAAAACGGAGTCTCCTTACACTGAAGGTCATAAGAATTTCTATCTAAGGTCAGATCCATGATTTCTCTAAGATAGCACTTTCAACTCCGGTTTCATCAGGTGAGCTTTTGCAGAATGCCTAAGCTTAGACTCTCCATCCAGAGATTTTTACGGAATTGTTCGGGTTTGCGGGCTGGTACATTTCCAGACAATCAGAAAAGCAGCTTTCCTTAAGAACCATTGCGCCCTGACTTCGACTGTACAACCCAAACCCAGAAAACCCAGTTTCGTGGCCGTCTGCTACGTTTCGGAGTAGAGCTGTGCTTCCCAGGAATTTCGAGGCTGTGATCTTTTGGCGGCAGATCACCAGGCCTTTCTGCTAAGGCACCTTTGAATGCATTCAAACCACCAACCTTTCTATGAGTCCTTAATCCTTTGTACCCCTCAGGGACTTCAACTGTGACCCCCCAACATGGGGCACTGTGAAAGAAAAGGGAGAGGGACTCACAGAGCCGAGCCTATTCTTCAGGGAATATGCCTAACTCACTACCTCGCTAACACTCACAACCCAGCCAGGCCAGAAACATTACTCAGCTAATCCACGGAAACTGCTAGGAGGGGATACTACTTTTCAATTTAATTTATCCTGCAGACCTAGTTCAATTGTTAATTCTTTATCGTTTCATGGCCCATCCTCCTCTCTTCAGCTCCAACTCAGTACTGGTAAACTGGTCTATGTCCTAAACCTTCATTCCTAAGAGGTAGGAGATGATGGAAACCATTCGGAGCGAGACACAACGCAGGGCTAACCTACATCTAACTCTGCTTTGATGGGAGGTCAGATAATGTCTTATTGCGGCTGCTACTTCTTGACCCTGTGCAGTGTGAGGTGCACAAAGGAAGCAGGGTTTGGCCTAAGAGACTATTTTTATTTTGAGAGTAGAAAAAAGCTCTTATTAGAAAGTGACAACAAAGGGAACTTGGCAACCTTGAGGTCTGCTAACCATGATTCCCAAGAGCGCTTAGAGAATAGATGTTTAATGCATTTTGTTTTTTACAAGTCAAAGTCTAGGAATCCCAAGTTTTCCTTGTTTTAACTTTTTTCTTGTGGACTTGCTGAAGGGTTAACAAGTAGATCATCCATTTTACTTTCAGCAACTCATCAGACCTACCAAGACTGTGCTGTTTCCAGCATTGTTTGCCCATTTTTCTTTATGTACTGTTTATTCTCAGCTGCCCTGTAAAAGGTAGCTAGCCAGAATACTCCTACTGCCAGAAGCCTGTGTGTTCCCCAGCTTGTAAGAGGGATATGCTTATTCTTATTTCTATAGATGAATAAAGTAAAACACAAAGAAGTTAAGCCATCATTTACAGGACCAATAAATAGTGATCTCTCTCTCTCTCTTTCATACACACACACCACTGCCATCTAATCAATGCTGACTCGTAGGACTGGGTAAAAACTGCCTCTTTGGGTTGTTGAGACTGTAGCTTTTACAGGGGCAGAAAAACCCAGGTTTATCCTCGTGGTTTCAAACTGTGAACCTGGTGGCTCGCAACCCACTGGGTAATAACCACTACGCCACCAGAGCTCATTCCAAACTAGCTCTATAGAAATATGAGTCATCCTGTTTGCTATTTCACCCTTTACATTCATTTTCTTCCTGATTCTTAGCTAAACACTAGCTACTAGGTAATAAGTCTAGGTTAAATGCATAGCCCTGCTTAGGAACCACCTGTGGCGTCAAACAGTTTCAATATTCGTCATCAAAGAGGCGTTTCTGGGGATAGGAACAATGCCAGGTTTGTTTCTGCAGGCAAAGAAAACAATGCACAGGCGCTTGTGCCTTACTTGCTAAATTTCCTAGGAATACTGCTGTTGCAGAATCATTGCTTAAGTACTGTCAGTTTAAGATCAAGTACGCTTTTTACGTGCAGTGAGCAACATTGGATAGCCACCGTTTTGTTTGAAAAAAAGCAGTTGGCGTCAACTGGATTCTTGACAATGCCGGAAGTAAACATAAAGACGTACCGCAGAGGTGTGGGTGGCGGATTGGTGGAAGGAGATCGCCTGGCCTTGCTTTCAAGGGTGATAAGCATAAACTACGTTCAGCTCAACCGGCTCCAGGTGGTCGAAAGGAAGGACTAGCTCACTCGTTTTAAAACTGCTTTTGCAAATCCGGAGAGAGGAGAGGGAGAGGGAGAGGGAGAGGGAGAAGGAGAGGGAGAGGGAGAGGGAGAGGGAGAGGGAGAGGGAGAGGGAGAGGAGAGGGAGAGGAGAGAGAGAGGGAGAGGGAGAGGAGAGGGAGAGGAGAGGAAGAGGAGAGGGAGAGGAGAGGGAAAGGGAGAGGAGAGGGAGAGGGAGAGGGAGAGGAGAGGGAGAGGGAGAGGAGAGGGAGAGGAGAGTTGAGGAGAGGGCACATGTCAACTGTTCAGATCAAAGAAGGTGTGGAAGCCCGCCCCTCTGGAAACCAAACACTGCTGTCGCCCCCTGCTGCTGTCCCTCAGACAGACAGAGGGGCAAGGGAGAGGGAGAGGGAGAGTGAGAGGAGAGGGAGAGGAGAGGGAGAGGAGAGGGAGAGGGAGAGGAGAGGGAGAGGGAGAGGGAGAGGAGAGGGAGAGGAGAGGAGGGGGAGGGGGAGGGGGAGAGGGAGAGGGAGAGGAGAGGGAGAGGAGAGTTGAGGAGAGGGCACATGTCAACTGTTCAGATCAAAGAAGGTGTGGAAGCCCGCCCCTCTGGAAACCAAACACTGCTGTCGCCCCCTGCTGCTGTCCCTCAGACAGACAGAGGGGCATACACCTGATTGGAGTTGGAAGGAAACTAGATATTCCGTGAGCTATAATGTACCTTTATAATTAAATATTGTTACTATTATTATCGCCTTTAAAAAATTCACTTGGATCCCCCTTGCACTCTGAATTTAGGCTCTAATTGGGTTTTAACAGCTTCCTGGCTGAGCGTTTTGCGTCAGTTCCTCTTTCCTGTCATCTGGGGTGACTATTGTTGCCCACCTCACCCAGCTCCCACGCCGTCAGTCAGGGTCACAGAAGAGAACAGGAGAGCCCAGCTCAGCCTTGAGCGGGAAGATGGCAGCAGAGACCCTCATCACTGTCATGGAGCTGTGAGGAGCTGAAGGAGCCTTGTAGGCATGCCTGAAAACCGAACAAAAAACAGGATGCTAGTTCAAGGGCCCGGGGAGCAATGCGCGCCTGGGAGGGGGCCTGCTGCTGTCACAGGAATACCACGAATGGGAGACTTAAGAAATAGGCATTTATTTTCGCACAGTTTAGGCTACAAATCTGATTTCAGGGTGCCAGCTCTTGAGAAAGGTCTTCTATCTCTGTGAGCTTCTGCTGCTGAACATCTTCAGGTGGCTTGGCATCTTCAGGTGGCTTGGCAGCTCTTGGCTCCCATCTCTGCTTCTGCTCACTTGTTTAATCTCTTTTCTATCTCAAAAGAGATTGACTCAAAGTACACCCTACACTAACTCTGTCTAATTAGCATAAGAAAGACAACCAACCCATCATCAGTGGGATTACAGCCACAATCCCAGAGGTGCGGGTTTACAACATATATTTGGGGGCACATATTCTGGCTTCTCCTTCCCTCTTGCCTTCCAATCTTCTGCCACTGCCTCCTGCCTGTGGGGGGTATCGTGCCCTGCAAATACAAATCAGAGCAGGGCAGAGTGAAGATTGGATCTGAAAGTTATGTGCCCCAGCGTGAATCACCTCTCCTCTTTGTCAACCTTATAGGACCTAGTCAAAATATAGGACCTCCATAGATACTGCTGTCCTACTACTGACCCTTGCTTCATCCTCCACAATCGATCCTTCAACTTGGGTTGTCCTTTTAACAATACATTTATTGCTTTATGGGCCCATTCCACAGTAAACACATTACTCTAGTCCCTGATCCTCTTCTCCAAGAGCTCTTCCTGACTTTAATTGAATTTTCATTCACGCCTTGCAAAAAATATTGCATTATTCATTCATTCATTCAACAATGACATAATAAGTAAAAATTGTAACAATAATAATGGGCTTTGCATATTTTATACATATTACCTTTTCTCATTCTTTTTTTCCCAATTCATTTTATTGGGACATAACCCAGACATCAGACCATTCAAGAGTTCAGTTCCATCAAGCAGTGTTGCACAATCGCTATCACGATCATTTCAAAAGCATTTTTTCCCTCTTTTACTCCTTGATATCAACACCCAGTTACTCATTCCCTCCCCTGCTGTAACCTGCCCCACCCCACCCCTGCCAGGAACCCTTTTTATAGTTATTGTCTCAATAGATCCACCCAACCTGGGTTTCATACACCAAAGAAACCAGAAAGATACACAACAGAGTCAAGAACGCACCAATAATAACAACATACAGCAGAGATAAGCCCCAATCTGGAACAAAAACCAAACAAAAAACCCCAGAAAACCAGATCCACCACAAAGTGTATCAAAGGGAGATCAGAAGACAAGGCTTTAGCTATTCAAGCAGGATTTATCATTTTAATCTACTGTAATTGTCTCTCTAACACTCTTTCTCATAACCAGGTATTCACACCACTCATTTATGGTCAGAAGGAAATCCCGGGAGGCTTATTCCTTGTGTAGATCCTGCAAACGCATTTCAGGCTCCCACTGTCATGCATAACTTTCTGCAAACCAGAATTTCACAATTTAAGTTCTGATACCATTCACTCCTTCAGATTTGAATGACGCATTTTCCACTCTGTTTCACTGATGTTGGTTTGCTCGTTCCATGTGACCTTAGTTGACGGCTCACTTTGATGGCTGCTGTATGAGAATGAGTCTTTAAGACCCTGGTTGCTGTTCTTTCTGAGAGCTGGGCACCATCCAATTTCTTCACCCCTCTTTGGTATAGCATCCATCTCTTCCATATGTCCTTCATGCTGGCACGTGTGGAGCAGGGCCATGTTGTAAGCACTAATTTTTCTTAGATTGTAGCTAGGATTAGGTGCCAGTCCCAAATCCATTCCTAAATCTATTTTTCCTATCTGCCTCTCTTTCACCTTAGAGACGTCTTTGTTATTTTATGGTAGACAATCTTAGTGACTACCTTCCTGGGGCATAAGGTCCTTCTATTTATAGTGTAATAACTTTATGTCCTCCTTTTTAAATGAGACAACTGATAAATGAAGTGCTAAATAAACTTTTCAAGAACATAGCTCCTAGCAGAGCCAGGAATCAAACAGAGAGTTGGGATCCAGAGACCCAAGGCTTAGCCACCTCCATCAAGAAATAAGCATACAAAAGTTTCCAGCACAGAGATAATCCTAGTTGATGGATTTCTGGCTTAGTGGGATAGATACTTTTAAATGTTGAAATAATTGTAAACAATGTTAAAAGTTCCCATATGCCCTTCACCTTGCTCACTAGCCTTCCTATAATGTTAAAATTTGGCACAACCATGCATATTAATTCGTATTAAGAAATTGTATATAAAGCCAACATGAGTCAGAACTGACTCGGAGACACCTAATGACAACAAGAAGCCAATATTGTCACACATGTTGAGATGGCAAATGTTTTGTTTTAGGTATATATTCACCCAAGTAAAAAAGGATATATATATATATATATATATATATATATATATATATATATATATATATATATATATATATATATCTGGCACAAAACTATTAGCTAAACTACAGATATGAATAGAACCTCACCTGTTTTTCTACTAATGCCTTTCTGTGCCGGGGTGAGACCATCGCTTGCCTTTGGTCACCATGTCTCTTTCGTCTCTTCCCCTCTGTGCCATTTTCTCAAACTATCATCTTGACACGTTTGTCAGTTATTGATCAGGCATTTTGTAGAAAATCCTACAACTGGGATTTGTCTGATAGCGGCTTGTAATGAGACTAGAGTTAAGATATCTTTTCCTCTATTTAAGAAAATGATATTTAATTGGGTTTTCGGGGCATGCTTAGCAAAGTTAAGAATGTTTTTGGATGACTTGCTTAGAGAAGTACTCTCCTTGCCCTGTCTTGTCAGGGATGCATGTCACAGACATTACTTGTCATGGGGGGTGGTAACGTTTGTTAGGCATTTAGTTAAGTGGCCTGTGTCAGCCTTCTCTGTGAGGTTACTACTTTCTCTTTGCGTATTCGTGTGAAGGAGGTGTGTGGCTCACACTCAGGGGGAGACTCAGAGGCTGCATCTCCTTCAGAGGGGGAATAACAACATTTAGTATTTGAAATTCTTCTGCAAGAAACATTTATCCCTTCCTAACTGATGGAATAGATTTATTCAATTATTCATATCAATGTGGATTCATTGTTGCTTATTTTATTCTTCAGGTAACAATCTAATGTTTTTATCATTGTGTTGCTCACATTGTACCAGCTCTGGCCACTGGAAGTTCTTTGTCAACAAGATGGATGGACTCTGTGACCACAATGAACTAAAACAGAGCAATGATCGTGAAGCTCGTGCAGGACAGGGAACTGTTTCACTCTGTTCCACAAGGGCGCAGGCAGTGAGAGCTGACTCCGTGGCACTGAATGACACATGTGTTGTTTTAGGTTTCATTTCTGACCATGTTCTTACTTTGTGACACTATGAGAGGCTTCAGGTCAGCCTTCAAACCACAATAAACCCCAGAACAGCCATGTTTGTTTGGGGGTTTTATTTTAAACTTCGTCCTGTGAGTTCAATGAAGCTTTACAGAGCCCATTAGTTTTCCATTCACCCATTCATACACAGTTTGTTTCAGGTCACTGGACTCACGACGTAGCAACATTTATCCCCTCTTCCTCCCTGTTTACTATTTTCAGTTCTTTTCCCTTCCTAAGCCTTCTGAGCTTTGTCCAGGATACATGCTGCCCCTTTGCTCTCAAATGGTTGATCATTCTTACGTATGTGAACCTAGTGTCATTGACCCTCTCGTAGACTTTCTCTAATGTGAGCCCTTTAGAGCAGTTGGTAATAGGAGCTGGGCACCATCTAGTTCTGATGATCTCCAGGTCCTGAAAACCTTCAGTGTCATTCATTTCCCCATTGGACTAATTATTTCCATGCATCTTTTTTTTCATCACTCATTTTTCCTCCTAGCAGGGAGCTACCTATATCTGCATTTTATACGACCATTCACAGGCTTTTAAGACCTCACATGCTACTCACCAAAGTTAGATGTAAAGCATTGTCTTTGTGGACTATATTATCCTGGTTTCACCTGTCCCCCCAGAGAGTTTTACAGATCTTTGGTATACATAAGAATAACCTGGTGGGGTGTGAGGGGCGATACTGGGAGAGTGGAGGGTGAGTGGATTGGAAAGGGGGAACTGATTACAAGGATCCACATGTGACCTCCTCCCTGGGGACGGACAACAGAGAAGGGGGTGAAAGGGGACACCACATAGGGCAAGATATGACAAAATAATAATCTAAAATTATCAAGGGCTCATGAGGGAGGAGGAAGCAGGGAGGGAGGGAGAAAAAAAGAGGACCTGATGCAAAGGGCTTAAGTGGAGAGCAAATGCTTTGAAAATGATTAGGACAAGGAATGTACAGATTTGCTTTATACAATTGATGCATGTATATGTATGGATTGTGATAAGAGTTGTATGAGCCCCTAATAAAATGTTAAAAAGAATAACCTGGGGATCTTATGAAACTGTGGATTCTGATTCACTACAGCTGGGATAGAAATGCAAATAGGAAGTCCTGGTTCAAGCTCATCTGATATACAAGTGGGGTTTTTAATGCTCGTGATGAATTCATCCGTGAAATAGGACATGATATGATTTGGGCATTGTGTGTGACACACCTATGAGGGAACATTTCAAAGTTTGTGGAAAATTTGGATGGAAACACAATGGGGATTTTCCAGGAAGTTCCTCAGTCCCTCATTTATGGAAGGAACCCATTGCAAGCAGCTCTGGCCCTCTCCATTAGCTCCGCAGCCTCAGGTGCAGCTTGCTACCTCTGGGTGCATCTCTGTGTACCTCGAGGTAGGGCAATCGCCGGTGGGAGCTTCAGGAGCTGTGACAGCTACAGCAAAGCTGGGCTGCTGCCATGGCTCAGATATTCCAAACAAGTCCTGTTGCTATGGCATGGCTTGAAGCTAGGCCTGGGCCTCAAGGCTGTGGCTGAGCTGTGCTGAGCCATGGCAGGCAATGAAGGGGGTCTGGGCTGCACAGGCAAGCCTCCTGGAAACATTCTAAGCAAGCCTCCCTTCTCCCTGTCTTCCCTGTCCTAGCTGGAGAATTAGCCTTTTCTCCAAGGTGTTCTGGTTCCTTGCACTGGAAAAAAGTATTTTACTTTATGATCTTTGTGCTGTATGCATTTCCAAATCCTCTCACTGGACCAAACCAAACCCAACCCCACTGCCATATAGTTGATGGGGTTTCTGAGGCTTTAATCCACAAGGAAGAAGCCTGGCTCACTGCACCGCTCATTCTTCAGCACCGCTATCGGCCAATAGCATGGATTCCACTAACAAGGCGCTCTTTCTTGAACAGCTCTAATTACTGCATAGTTTATTAAAGGTTTACTGGTTGTTGCACCAAAGGAACAAACAATCATCAACTGTGTTCCATAATGAGGCAATGTAGAAATAATTAAAGGGTTCCCTAAGTGTACAACACGCAATAAAAACAATGTGCTTATTAAAGATGCGGATTCAACAAAAGCATGGATCAAATATTACTACAACAATGAAAATGGGGTTGTGTGCTGTCCAATCAATTCTGACTCATCGAGACCGGATCTGACAGCGTGCACTGCACTGTGGACCAGGTTTCCGAGGCTGTGGCTGTTGATGGGAGGAGCCCGAGTGGCTAGGGCCGCACACACAGGGCTGCTAACGGAAAGGTCGGCAATTCCACACCACCAGCTGCTGCACAGAAGACAAAGGAGGTCTCCAGCCTCCACACAGATTTGGACTCTAGTCCACGACAGAGGGTTTGGTTTGGGCTTCATCTTTACGGGAAGTTTTTCCCCTGTGAAACTGTTGCGTGGGATTAAACCCCAAACCTTTTGGTTACAGTCTGATGCTTAATCACTGTCCCACTAGAACTACTCATAAAGATGAAATGGGAGGTGTTATGTCATCTGTAAAGAGCCCTGGTGTCATGGTGCATGAAGCATTGGGCTGCTGAACTGCAAGGTTTTCGGTTCAAACCCACTAGCCCCTCTGAGAGAGAAAGATGAGACTGTCTGCTTCTTGAATGAGTTACAGTCTCAGAAACCCTATGGTTTCTACTTAGTCCTATGAAGTCCCTATGTGTCTGGATCTACTCAATGGCAGTGGGTTTTTATATCATGTGTATACTGCTCCGGTTAGAATGCATTGAAGACACATAATTATCCCTGGAGGAACTCGGGGGCTTAATTATGGCTTATTGTTTCTTTCCCCTTGCGCTAATTATTCACTCATCTTGCACGGGACAGGCGGTGGCAGCACCCTAACAGTGCTGTTTAGCTTTGTGCCACCCAGCCTGTGGTTGCCTCACATTTCAGGCCTCAGACCAACTCAATGATTTTAAGAGTCTCCATTTGTTTGGGTTTCTCCAGTGTTTAAGTGATCAGTCCTTACCCTAAACATAAATGTAAAGTTTGAAAGTCAAGAAAGAATTCTGCCAGGACACGGAGGCTAGCCTGGGCTTTGATGGCAGCCCTGCCATGTAACAGCTGGTGTGAACTTGGGCAAGTCATTGACCCCTTGGGGTCACTCTTTTCCCATTTATAAGATGTAGCTAGTAATCTCTCTTCTGTCCAACTGACTGGGTTGTCATAGCTCCAAATTAAATTACAGCTAGGATATCATTCACTGTGTAAACCATAAAGTTCTCACCAAACATTCCCAACCCAAACCGAAATCCACTGTCATCAAGAGGATTCTGACTCACAGGGGTCTTGTAGGACGCAGTAGATCTGCTCCTTGGGGTTTCTGGATTGCAAATCTTTACAGGAATGAACAGCCTGCGTCACACAGCCTGGAGCCATATCTGACCTCTCATGGCTGCCCTGTCATCAAGAGGCTGGGCTCAGATATACTTTCACCCTCCATCTTTCTCTCTCTTTTTTTTTTTTTTTTGTCTACCCTGATACCAACTCTTCTTCCAGGGCACTCTATTTCAATGCTGGATTCAATACTGTGTTGCAGTGACCACACAGACAATACTCACAATAGGGAGGTTTCCTAGGGGAATTAATAGGTTACCACGAGTCAGGACCAGCAAACAGAAAGGATTCCCTCATTGGTCCACAGAAACACCTACCTCTCTTCAGCCAGCAGCCAAGCCTTTTCGGTCCTCGGCTGCTCAGCCACATACTTCTTTGGCGGCTGCTCTGTGAGTCAGGAAGCCAGCCCCCGCTTGTCACAGCCTCATAGGCCCCTAGTCCAGGCCGCATGAGAAGGCGCTCCATTGACTTGTTGCTTCTCCTACGAGTCTCTGTGGCACAGTCTCAGGTGCCTCTGGTCTTGGCCCCACCACTGCAGACAGAAATCCAGAATGTGCTCTTCGGATGGTCCTGGGCTTTCTCTCTTGAACACGGAGGAATGGCGGGGATGGAGGTGTGGTCGCTCTCTTTCCGCAGACCATCCGCCCGATGCTACAAAGTGTGTGGCTTGGCTCATACCCTCTACGAGAGTCGGGATTTCATTCTGTCTTAATCGTGTCCGTTTATATAGCAGGTGATTCCCTCCAAAATGGGCTTATAGCCACATTACGTCACATCCGCAATACGGCTAGACGGGCCATAACAATTGACTGCGCCTCACAACCGCATCTTTCTCCCAGAGAGCGGCTGCGGAGGCTGAACCTCGAGGTTAGCAGGCCGACCTTCGTGCACTGTGCCGCCAGGCTCCCGCAAAATGCCACACTATGAGGCACTGTGCTCGTGCTAGAAACCAACTGATAAATATTTACATAGAGAATGAGGAGGATGACGGCTACTACACTCTTTTGTAAGTTTTTAAAAATGTGTGAACATCTTCCTTCATGTGTTATTTTCTATTATAATGCCATTATAATATTTCCTCCTATAAAACCTGAAATCTTTAACTGAATGTTTTATTTATTTGTTAGGAAAGAATTTTTTCCTAATGCTGGAATCGATGCTATATCCTGACTGTTAATAATTAAGTAATATAACAGAGACTTTGGCCTTGCAAATAGGATATACTTTTGGACTCTACTTCTTAGAAATGTCAGCAAGCAGCTATTTCTTAATTGGTAGATTCTGACAACCTTTGTGTTTATTTCCCAGTGTTGTTTCTAATGGACTCTTCCTATTGTGAACTGGCAATGGGTCCAGACAGTTTCAGTACAAATTGTGATGGAGAATACCTTTTGAGATCTCCGGCATTACTGATTTTTCAGGCACCTCTCTGAGACTCAGAAATAGCAGCAGCAGCAGCAGCAGCAGCGTTAAAGACTGTAAGAGCAAGAGACATGTGAGCTGTAATTACGAAAGGGCAGCGGGAGATGACAAGGAGATATGCTGAGCTCAAGCAAGCATTCACCTTGTGCCGCACAAAGGACTAGTGACAAGGAATACAATAGCGAGTACAGACCTGGTGCCTGTGGGGCTCTGGAGAAGAGAGCAAGAGCTTTTCCTCAGAGAAAGCAGCACGTGAGGTCCTAGAGGGTGGAAGCGGTAAAGTGCCGTTAAGTCACTGCCAGACCAGAAGACAAATGCTGAGATGCTCTGTATCCCTTTGGGTTAGTGGCTCACACTGTCTGGTGACATTGGGATGGCCAAACAGGCATGTTGAATCAATAATACAGGAAGCACATCCATGATAATAACACCATTGTATCAAATCAGTTCTATAGCCTGTTAGTAGACATTGATATCTTCATGGTAAAAAATCTGAATCGTGATACCTACTCTACAGGAAGGTGTGGAAATTCAATGTGTTGCTCTATGGAAAGGCAATGGAAAATATGAAAACATCTCCAGGCTGTCCATTGTTAATCTTTGAAACAATCGAGGGGCCAGAATCCTGAGCATGTTCGCTCCTCTTAGTTTTAATTCTGAAAGAATAGGGTGTGTCTGAAGGGGACAGAGTCATATTTACTTCCGTCCAGAGTCTGATGAATTTGACTTGGAGGAAGAGACCTTTCCCAGGCTGAATCTTGAGCAAAGGGACAGTCATTCTTCATGGTCAGGCTCACAGGTCAATGAAGCAGAGTGGTGCCCAGCAGGACAGAGGACGATTTATTTGTCACAGACTCGGTGCCAAGCAGCCAGTTTGGATATCACCTCCACTGAACACCAAATCTTGTTTTGAGTGTATATTGAGGAAGAAATATGCCCAAAATGAAATTTATTAAAGTTTTTCCTAAATTTATGAGATAATATATATAAAAACACATTATGCTCTCCAAATAATCGTGAAACTTCAAGAAACTGTTATTATAGGTAATATGTGAGTAGTATAGGAATCATGGCTTTATAGAGTTTTATGGGCAGGGTTTTTAAGAACAGTCCAGTGGGAGATTTCCTTGTCCAGTCCTGAATCAAATCTAACTTGCAGTTCCTTAAATGAGTTCCACTCCATCCTGGATGGTGGTTAGGACTGCTTCAGGGTGTTAGATAATGAACTGAGATTCCATGGCCCTATTGGAGTTGACTATATGAATATTGCCCAATAGACCTTTATCTAAGAAAATAAAGCCAAAGAGTACAGCACATTTTGTTTTACCAACCATCACATCATCTTAGAGTAATGCCAAAAATTTGAATCTGCAGAAGAAAGATTAGTTGTTCAGAAAGGGAGTGTTTTCACAACTTGTTCATTTTCTCTCTTATTAAAGTACTTGAGATATGGCAAGCAGATGGAGTATAATGATGCTCATCACACACAACCAGTTTGTGTAAAAAGCTATTAAACGTTTCCATATTAAAGATTCTCAAGTATTATAGCCAATTTATTAGTCATATCACCCCAAAGATAGCAAATATGTTTCAATTCCCCCTCTAGGGATAATTGATTGGTAGTGGCTGCTAGTGCACTCTGTTGAAAAATTCTCTAATGGAAATATACTCATAAGTGTATATGGGTATGGCAAAGGACATTTCTACCTGTGTATTTGTGCGCTTGAGTAAATGCATGAATATAGTAGAGCATACAGAGTTAAGTCATAAAAACTTCTTAGCCATAAACAAACACATTGAGGGACTGAGTCACTTGGCTCAACAGCTTAGACCATAGCCTAAGGATGTAGTTGGTCAACTGGCATAACCTCCTCCAAAAAAACAAAACAAAACAAAACCATGTTCTACATCCTACTTTGTTGCGTAATGACTGAGGATTTGAAAGTGTATGAAAGGCTATATGAGATGGTTTCTCTTCATCCAGAACAAAGAAAGAGAAGAAAAACAAAGACTTAAGAAAATAATTGGTCCAAAGAACCAATGGACCACATAAACCACAACTCCCATTACACTGAGACTAGAAGAACTAAATAATACTTTTCTCTGATCAGGATCACAATAGAAGGCCCTGGACAAACATGGGGCCGGAGTGGGATAGAAGAAATTAAAAGGTCTGAAAAGACTAGGCTTACTCTTCAGATAGACTGGTGGAACCCCTAAGACTAAGACCCTGACACACTCTTCAAGCCTGAAAATGAACCCACGCCCAGGGATCAACTCTCAGTCAAACAGTACAGCAGCTTTCAGAGCAAGCATTGCACCAGGGCGCAATGCATTTTCAAAACAATCCACTGTGCAAGGCCAAAGGCTAGCATCCACCGAAAACACAGCTCAGGAGGCAGGAAGGTGCAAGAGAGAGAGCTGAGAGGGAGATAGAGTGGCTTTTTACTCCTGTAAACATTACAGTCTCAGAAACCCACAGGAGGCCACTATGAGTTAGCATTAACTCCACGGCAGCGAGTTTGGTGTGTATATATATATATATTCACGCCATTAGTCCATTCTGACTCCTGGTGATCCCGTAAGGCAGGACAGAACTGTCCCTGTGGGTTTCTGCGACTACAGCTCTCTACAGGAGTAGAAAGCCTCTTTTTTCTCCTGAGAAGCAGCTGGTCGTTTTGAACTGCTGCCCTTGCATGTGGTTACCAGCCCAGTGAGGAACCACTATGCCACCCCGGCTCCAGAGACTCTGTAGAGAATTTCCAAACTATATTTTTCGAGGGACAGACAGGCTCATCATTCTCCTCCACAGTGACTAGTGGGTTTGCCCTGTGGACGATGATAGTTTGTAGTACAACACTTAACCCACTGTGCCACCAGGCCTCCTGCTCATTACCTATTAAAGAGATGCAAATCAAGACCACAGTTATACCCCTTCACTCTATTAGAAGAGCAATGATTTTTAAAACGTGGGAAACACTGGGTGTAGGGTAGTTGTGAACACTAGGCTGAAAAGAAATTGTACCAACCCCCTTCCATTAATAATAGCAATGGAAAGTGGTACAGCCGCAGTGGACAACAGTTCAGTAGTTCCCCAAAAAGTTAAGGATAGAACTACCATATGTCCCATCCATTTCAGTCCTAAATTTATGCACAATAGAATTAAAGGCAGGAAGGCAAAGAGGAAGCTATACACCAATGGCCACTGCAATATCCAACAAGGGGAAACAGATAAAATCCCCATCAGCAGCTAAATGGATAAGCAAAACATGGTATACACTGTTCAAGCGGAATGCACCATGAAAATCATGAGTCTTTAAACACATAGCATTATTGCAACAAAAAGAGAAATGAGGAAATACAAGAGTTACAGCCCAATGAATAACCACTACACTACCAGGGCTCTTAGTAAAGACAACAATTGCAAGTAAGGGGGCTACAGCTGGAATTTATTAAATAAAGGATAGAGCTTGATCAATGGGATAGAGGGATCCAGATTGGGCAGCCATCTGTGAGGATTCACGAAAGTGCTCCTGTAAGAGGAAATTTTCACAAGGTTTTTAAATATAGAAAAATGAAGAACTTTCCAGGGAAGCTTCTGATTGGTTTGCATTTACAAAATTACATTTTAACAGGCAGTAGACAATTATGAGGTTTCATAAGCATTGTTGTGTTAATCACCAAGTTTGAGTCAAGTAACATAAATCGATGGGTATTTTTGGACCCGCCTGAAGAAGTATCCTTCCTGGAACCATGCTATTAGAGAAAGAGGGATAAGGCCTCCCAGGAGTGTTCTGGCGATCTGCCTTTTGAGAGAGCAGAATAAACAGTAAGCTTCTTCATTTGACAAGCACCTATGTTGTTGGTACTCCTTCACAACACTCCTCCCCTACCTGAGCAAGAATTTCCAGAGAAATTTGCCGGTCATTGTTATAGAAGTATTGTCCTATTTTCCTTGCATTTATTGGGGTTATTGCCAATTTAAAATAGCCTATTTAGACACAAGATGTTCCCCACAGAGGGTAGCTAGATGACATGCCCTCCATCGCAGCCATGCCACATCTTGGACTGCTGCTTCTGTGTGTCAGAGCAGGGCCAGACTAAAAGGAATAGTTGACAATGAGGATCCCCTAACTGTGTGAAGAAGCAAACCACTCTCCAAAGAACAGTATTCATCTCAAAGTGCATGCTCTTTGGCACAGCAAGAAGTGTCACCTTGTGACACATTTGGTAAATATTTCAGTAAGAAGTTTGGTTCACCCTACAATGATTAAGAGAATCCATGCGGAGTGCAGAATGGGCTGCAGCCAAGAATGAATTCTCTTGGGAAACAAGCTAAAACTAGCAAGACAAGGATGGCTGTTCATAGAGGATATCTGAAACCAGGCAACCATTTTGTAGACTTGTTAATGTCTCGTTCTACCTGTCCTAAAGTATTTACTCGAGTGCAACAAGTATTGGCAACTGTGAAAACTCCTCCTGGAGCTTCAAGCCCTTCTCACTTTCAGCAAGCAAGGTGATGTCACGTGCGTACTGCCGGTTGTTAGTGAATATTCCTCCAGTCCTGATGCTGTAATCTTCTTCATATAATCCAGTTTCTCTGATGATTTGCTCAGTATATGGATTGACCAGGTGTGGTGACAGGATACTCCCTACTTCATAGGCTTCTTCTGGGGAAGCTGTGTCCTCCTTCCAAGTTTTCAGGTAGAATCATTATATCTATTTATGTCTAGGTCAAAAGTATTGTAGAAATGTCTTTTTACTTAAGTGGAAGATTTACATGAGGCCCCTTAAAACAATTTACAATTTCATTGGAGATCTTTGTTTTATGCCTTATAGTTTGAATTCTCCTTTTCAATATATATGACAGAATATTACTCAACCCTAAAGAGAAATAAGGTCACAAGGCATGTCGAAACCTTGCAAACAACATGCTGCATTAAGTAAGTTAGTCACAAAAGCGCACATGTTGAAAGATATCACTTATAGAAAATAAGAAAATATATAGAAGCCATGATTATTAGTAGTACATACGTAGGGGTGGGAGAGAGGATGAAGGAGGGATATATATATTGCTTAGGGGTCACTGAGTTTATGTTAATGGTGGTCAGGATGGAATGGCTTAGGAAAGGTTAGTGGGAATGGTTGCATAAACTGAAGAATATAATCAATGCCACTGGATTATAAAACAATGTGTAAATTGTTGAATTGGAATATAATTTGTTATGTATATTTTCACCACAATTAAAATGTAAACAGACATCAAATGACTTAAACAGAAGGGAAAGTAAGCTATTTACACTGGCTAGCACAGGCTGAACTTAAGGCTCCTGGGTATCCAGCAAATTTTGTTGTTGGTTCTGGAAAAGCCATATAATAGCTCATGCTCCTGGAAAAGAATACTAAAAGTACCAGAGATTGCTAAAAGGACAAATTTGTCTGGAAAGAAATATGGCCAGAGAGCTCCACAGAGGCAAAGATGGCAAGACTTCATCTTACAAACTTTGGATATACGAGGAAGTACCCCCCCAAAATCCAGAAGTTTTTCCTCAAAGCTATATATGTACATGTTTTAACAAAAGAATTTTATCACCTTCAAAGTACTCTCCATTACATTTAATACTTTTGTCAAATCTGCGATTTCATTCTTGTAAACATTTTTGAAATTCATCTGTTTGGATGGCAGCACCTCCCTCATTTTTTTCTTCACCTCTTCTACATCATCAAATCACTGTCCTTTCATGTCCCTCTTATTTGAGGAAACAAAAAGAAGTTGCATGGAGCAAGGTACAGGTGAGTCAGGTGCTTGGTGCAAGAGAGGCATGATGGTTTTTCCAAAAACTGGCACACTGAGCTGGCTGCATGAGCAGGTGCATTGTCGTGATGGCAAAACCAGTTCCCCATTTGCCACAGATCAGGCCTTTTTTGGGTCGCAAACTGTTACATAATCTTTTCAGAACCTTCTAAATAGAAAGGTTGATTAACAGTCTGGCCTGGTGGAATGAACTCCAAAGGCACTATCCCCCTCACATCAAAACAAAACCAAACCACAAATGAGCATCTTCTTGATCTTTGATTTCACTTGATGAGATTTTGGTGGCAAGGTGGCAATGGCGTCTTCCACTGGCTTGACTGATGTTTGCTTTCAGGGTCATAAGAATAGCACCATGTCTCATCACCAGTAAGGACCTTGGGAAAAGTCTGGGTCTCTTCAGAGCAGTGTTTTCCAAGCACGACATTTTCCCAGTCAACATTTTATCCTGCTGAGTCAGAAATCAAGGCACACGTTTTGCAGTGATCCTTCTTATTCCTAAATCTTCCATTAAAATTTGCTGAACTGAGGTCCAAAGTAGTCCGGCGAACTTTCCCATCTCTTCAACGGTCTGTCGCTGGTCTTCAAGCGCAAGTGCACCAATTTTGTCAACATTTCCGTCCATTCGGAAAGTTGATGGACATCGAGAATGAGATTGGTCATCAATCGACATTTCACCTTTTTTTGAAATGAGAAAACCATACTCTGGAGTTTTCGCCATAGAGCTGACCTTGTAAACTGTGTTCGACATCACAACAGTGTCTATGGCATTTTTCCTGAGCAAGAAACAAAATTTCACAGCTGCATGCTGGTCTCTTAAAATGGGCCATCACAAAAAACAAGGTTTGAGTGAAACAGCTTGTATGAAAAAATTCACTTTGATCAAAGAGAATGTTCCCAGGCAATGCTACAGAATGCACTAACTCAGAGCATGTTGCTCAATTCTTGCCTAGCTGGAAAAATACATACTATGAAAACTCCACCCAGTAGAGTGTTTTTCCATTTTAGGGGGGGGGTTACCCCTTAGTACTTTGTTAGAAGAGACCAATTGCTGGAGAAGGACATAAGGCTTGGTAAAGTGGAGGGGCAGAACAAGGTGCGCTGACTCCTTGGCTGCAAAGTGGACTCAGGCAGAGACATGGTTGTGAAGAGGGTGCACGACCGTGCAGTGTTTCAGTCTGTGATGGAGCTGCTGTGGATCAGAACTGACGACATTGAACTACAACAACCACCTGTCTTAAGGTATTCTAATTTCTACTGTTGTCAGAAGAGACCCTCTTCCTCTGATCCCCATTATTGAGAGAATTTTTTCCCTCCAAGTTTTAGAGGAGCGAGACCTTAGATCTTTTGTATATGGACAAGTTGTTCCTATAACCAAAGACAAAACCCGCATAGCCTAGGGAAGAATTCACAAAGCAAAAGACTTCTAAAATAAGCTGTTTTGCTTTCCTTTTATTTTGCCTTTTTATGTCCTGCTTTGATTTTTCAACATGTGCAAATGATTCTGCTCCTATAAACTTAAAAAAGATGTAAACGAGCAAAGACTGAAAATATAATAATGAAATGAAGTTTTAGTCACAATTTTTTTACATGATCAGCTCGATTATATTTGATCTAAACTTAAGGGTTTGCATTTCAGCTTTCATGTGGACCAGATGTGACCTACTTTCATTGTGGGCAATGAATACTTCACACTGCCTAGGCAAGTCAAACAGGCATGGCGATTTTAGGAGTCTTTCATGCCGGATGCTTACACGGAACCAACAATGCAATTCCAACTGCCCTGTGAACGCCTTTATTGAGCAAGTAGTATGTGCTGAGTAATATTCCAGACTCCGGAAAAGCAAACATAAGGGACGGTCCCTGTCCTTGTGGAGTTCACAAGACAACCAGAGGTAAAGACAACAAGCATACCACACTGAAAAATGAAATACCACCGCAGCAGCAAAAAAGCAGAAGACCTGTGACCACAGAAGCCTGGGGAAAATACAGAATCTTTGTGGAACGGGTAGCTGTTCTGTCTGAGAAATTCCAGGGAAGTCTTCAGAGAAGGGAAAATCCCAAGTTTTCATTGCAGCTTGGAAAATCTCTTCAATTAAATCATGACCTGTATTTGGAGGAATTTTCACCTGGTTCCACGAGATTGAAAATGGAAAATGCCCAACAGAATTATGGGCATAAAAGGAGAATCATGAAATGCTTCCCCTCCTGTATTTTCTTTTACTTGAGGTAAAGTTTACATAACATAAAAGTCACCCTTTTAACCAGTGTCAAGTGTACAATGCGGTGACTTTTATATAATGCTGTGCATCTACCTGTACATCTAATTCCAGAATATGTTCATTGCCCTCAAAAGAAAGCTCTGATTCACTTAGCAGTCACTCCCAATCCCCATCCACACCCCACCCACCCCCAGTCCCTGCTAAATTATTTTTCAAAGAATCAGTACCACTTTATAGTCCAAGCAGCAGTGCTACCATTTTCTCACACCCCACACATATTTTTATTTTCTTCTTTCTTTTTAAATTGTAACCATTCTACTCAATCTGGATTGGTGTATCATTGAAGTTTTGATCTATATCTCTCTATTTTTTAATGAACAATAACGTTCAATATCTTTTCATGTGCTTATTGACCATTTGTGTATTTAAAGAAATATCTACTCAAGTCTTTTGCATATATCTTTAATTGAGTTGTTTTTCCTTTGTGATTGAGTGGTGTGATAGTTAGGTTTGGGGTCAACTTGGTTGGGCCAGCATTTTCAATGGTTTGCCAGTAAAGACCTAGTAACCCTCACTATGTATCCTAGTAACCCGTAGAGAGAGATCTTCCATAACAAGCCAATCACGTGGAGGATTAGATTACGATGAGTGCGGCATTGCTATGAGGATCACAGCAGTCAAATGAAAGGTGGCTTACTTGCTGAAGACGGAGGTGTGCATAAGTAAGTGTGGTGAAGAAGGCTGATGGTGCCCGGCTATTGAGAGATATAGTGTCTGGGGTCTTAAAGGCTTGAAAATAAACAAGCGACCATCTAGCCCAGAAGCAACAAAACCCACATGGAAGTAGGACACCAGCATGTGTGATCATGAAGTGCCGAGGGAACCAGGTTTCAAGCACCAAAGGCGGGGGCTGCGGGGGGAATCATATCATCGTGAATGAGAGGAGCGCATCTGTAGACAACTGGACATCCTTGCAGAGGGGTAGTGGGGAGGAGATGAGTCACTCAGGGTTCACTGTAGCAATAATGAAACTCACAACCTTCCTCTGGTTCTTAAACGTTTCCTCCCCAAAACTATCATGATCCCAATTCTACCTTGAAAACCTGGTTAGACCAGATGATGCACAGTGGTACAAAAGGGAACTGGAAACACAGGGAATCGAGGACTGAGGAACCCCTCAGGCCCAGCGGTGAGAGTGGCGATACCGGGAGGGAAGGGAGGGTAGAAAGGGGGAACTGATCACAAGGACCTACATATAACCTCCTCCCTGGGGGATGGGCAACAGAAAAATAGGTGAAGGGAGATGCCAAGCAGTGTAAGATAAGATAAAATAATAATTTATAAATTATTAAGGGTACATGAGGGAGGGGGATATGGAAAAGGAGGGGGAAGGGGGAAGGAAAATGAGGAGCTGATTCTAGGAACCCAAGCGGAAAGCTAATTTTGAGAATGATGAGGGCAATGAATATATAAGTGTGCTTTATACAATTGATGTATGTATGGATTGTGATAAGAGTTGTATGAGCCCCAATACAATAGTAATTTATAAAAAAGGAGTGATTCTAAGGGCCAAATGAAAATGAAATGTTCAGAAACTAAAGAAAAAAAAAAGAAAGAAAGGTAGTTTCCTAAGGGGTATGGCCTGCTTTCAATGTGGCTAGATGCAGGACTTGAGTCAACTTGACAGCAGATCCTGGGAGTTGTCAACAGCCTGCCATCTGGCCTACTGACCTTGGATTCATTCCCCTCTGTGCCAACTAGCCGGTCATCTTGCCAACCTTGGGAAATGCCTGGACTTAGACTGACCCTCTTCTCACTTCTACAACTCTACGAGCCATTTTCTCACTGTCAATTTATCTGCATGTGCACATACATAAATTTCATATCTCCATGTCTCTGGAGAACCTCATTGTAGTAAACAGGCATGAGGCCCATAGCTGACCTCCTCTGACTTCCCTGCAAATTACCACTAGGCGGGCGCCAGACATGCCTCCGCCCTCCATCCTTCTTCACTGTATTCTGACACCGACCATTTTCCTCACGGCACTCTACTTCCATGCTTTATTGGGTAATTTATTGCAATGGCCACACAGAGTTCACAAACAATACTCTCAATCAGGGGGTTTATCAGGAGCGTTGGTGTTTGGACTGTTAGGTGTGGTCACGTTGGTTCCGACTCAGTCACCCTGTGTGCCACAGCAGGGAATACTGCCAGGTCCTGCACCCATCTCACACTTAGTTCTGTGCTTGAGCCCATTGTTGCAGTCACTGCGTCAATATATCTCATTGAGGGTCTGCCTCTTTTTCATCGTCTTTCTGTTACCCACCATGATGTCCCTTCTCCAAGGTCTAGTCTCTCCTGACCACATCTCCAAAGTATATCAGATGAAGGCTTGTCATCATCCTTGTTTCTAAGGAGAATTCTGGCTGTACTTCTTCCAAGACAGATTTGCTTGTGCTTTTTGCAGTCCATGATAATTCATTTTCCCACAGCACTATAATTCAAATGCACCAATTATTCTTTTTTGCTCTTCCTTATTCCATGTCCCATTACTTCATTGTATATGAAAGAATTAAAAATACCATGGCGTGGTGAGTCACACCTTTGTCATTTACCTCTGCACAAACAGCCTGTGACCTCCTTGATTTTCAGCACTTAGAGAGATTGTGTGCAGCACCTTCACCCAATGGATGCATCATTTCATCTCCTGCCTACTGCTCCCATGAGCATTGACTGTGGACCCAAGCAAGACAAAATTCTTGACAATTTCAATATTTTCTCCATTTATCATGATGTTACTTGTTGGTCTGATTGTGAGGATTTTTGTCTTTACGTTGAGTTGTAATCCATACAGAAGACTGTAATCCTTGATCTTCATCAGCAAGTGCTTCAAGTCCTCAGTTTCAGCAAGCAAGGTTTGGTCACTGCATATCGCAAGCAGTTAATACACCTTCCTCTAATCCTGATGTCACATTCTTCTTAATATAATCTAGCTGCTGTGATTAATTGCTTAGCATACCTCCTTGAATGATGAGAGGATACAACCCTAATATACACATTTCCTGATTTCAAACCATGCAGTAGTTCTTCATCTGTTCGCACAACTACCTCTAGATCCATGCGCAAGTCTAGGGAGAACATACTGAAGTATTCGGGACTTCTTGTCCTTCTCAGGGTAGCCATAGTTTGTTAAGTTCAATATCGTGGAATGCTTTTGTATTGTCAATAAAACACAAGTAACCCACTTTCCTGAATGATCTGCTCTCAATCGATATCCATCTGACACCAGCAATGACATCCCTTGTTCCATATCTCCTTCGGAATCTGCCCTGAATCTCTGGAAGCTCATTGTCAATGTGCTACTGTAACAATTGTTGGATGATTTCCAGCAAACTTTCACATGTACATGATATTGACATTGTTCCCAAATCTGTGCATTCTGTTGGGTACCTTTTCTTTGGAATGGGTACAGATATGGCTCTTTTACAGTCAGTGGCAGAGTAGCAGCTCTCTTTCAAGTTTCCTGGCATAGACGGATGAGTGAGTGCTTCCAATTTTCATCAGCTTGTGGAAACATTTCCATTGGCATCTCATCAATGCCTAGAGCCTTGTTCTTGACTGATGTCTTCAGTGCAATTTGAGCTTCTGCCCTCATTACCATTGGTTTGTTCTCATCTTTTCCTCTCGAAACAGCTGGATATCTACTAGTTCTTTTTGGTACTGTGATTCTATATACTCTTTCCATCTTGGTTTGACACTTCCTGCATCATTCAATATTTTACTCATAGAATCTTTTAATATTTCTTTTTTTTATCATTTTATTAGGGGCGCATACAACTCTTACCACAATCCATACATATATCAATTGTGTAAAGTACATCTGTACATTCATTGCCCTCATCATTCTCAAAACATTTGCTCTCCACCTAAGCCCCTGGCATCAGCTCCTCATTTTTTACCCCTCCCGGCCCGCTCCCCCCTCCCTCATGAACCTTTGATAATTTATAAATTATTATTTTGTCATATCTTGCACTGCCCGACGTCTCCCTTCACCCACTTTTCTGTTGTCTGTCCCCCAGGGAGGAGGTTATATGTAGCTCCTTACAATCGTATCCCCCTTTCCAACCCACCCTCCCAGTATTGCCACTCACACCACTGGTCCTGAAGGGATCATCTGCTCTGGATTCCCTGTGTTTTCAGTTCCTATATGTACCATTGTACATCCTCTGGTCTAGCCAAATTTTTAAGGTAGAACTGGGATCAGAATAGTGGGGGAGGAGGAAGCATTTAGGAACTAGAGGAAAGTTGTGTGTTTCATCATTGCTACATCGCACCCTGCCTGGCTCATCTACTCCCTGAGACCCTTCTGTTAGGGGATGTCCAGTGGCCTACAAATGGGCTCTGGGTCTCTACTCCGCACCCCACCCCTCATTCACAATGATATGATTTTCTGTTCTGATGGTGCCTGATACCTGATTCCTTTTACACCTCGTGATCACACAGGTTGGTGTCCTTCTTCCAGGTGGGCGTCATTGTTTCTGAGCTAGATGGCTGCTTGTTTACCTTCAAGCCTTTAAGACCCAGACGAATCTTTCAACAGTTCAGCCTGAGGTTTGAATGTTTCTTTAGTGCTTTCAGTGTAAGATATGCTGTGCTCTTTCCTTCTGGTTTTCTAACTCTAGGTCTTTGTATATTTCATTGTAATATTTTACTGTCTTTTCGAACTGCCCTTTGGAATGATCTGTTCAGCTCTTTGACTTTTTCATTGCTTCCACTTGCCTTCGCTACTCTACAATGAAAAGTAAGTTTCAAAGTCTCTTCAAGAGCAAATTTCAAAGTCTATTCTGACACCCACTTTGACTTTTTCTCTCATTCCTGTTCTTTTAAGGACTTTCCGGTTGTCTTCGTGTATGCTGTTTTTTATGTCACCCTGCAGTTCCTCAAGTCTTCTATCATTAGTGTTTAATGTGTCATACCTATTCCTGAGTGCCACCTCTGTAGTTTTTGGTATGAGAGTGAGAGACACTGGAGACTGCCTCTCTCTGTCTCTTCGCCTTCATGCTTGCTGGAACCCTGCCACCGACCTGAGAGCTGTCTGTGTCCTGCCTTGTTTCTACCGGCTTTCCGTCGACATGACTCTACACCTACGTCCCTGTGATCTTCATACTTCCTGGTTCACCATTCTGCATCAGGTGGCTCTGTGAGTTTGAAGAGGCACTATGGACTAGTGTTGGACTTCTGGACTTGAGTTGGACTGGGTTGGGATGACTTCTTGATAATAAATCACTTTTTAATATATGCGAGTGCCACTGAATTTGGCTCTCTCCCCAGCCTGGCCTGGCACCCACCCAAGATTTGTTTTAATTAGAACACCTATTTGGACTAAGAAAGTGGGTTACTTTAATAACTTTTCTGCAACCACTCACTAATTAAAGACGTATGTCTACACACATTCTGTTTGAAGTAAACATGTACATGTATGAACTGAAGCCCTGGTAGCAATAGTTTTTTTTCTTTTTTTTTTTTACTACTCTTATGTTTATATCAGGCCACCGACTGGAAATTCAAGCATCTCATGTATCAGTAGACCAGGTGAAAAGGGAGAGAGGGAACAGTGGCCACATGTCTCTTCACAAAGAGGAGGCAGACTGCACCCTCAGGAACCCTCCCTTCTATTGTTAAGTTGATTGGATGAAGTGCCCCCATGTTCCACAGAGTTGTCTGCTTTCTTTGAAGGCAACAGATTTAATCTTATGTGAGTGCTTTATTACAGTATATAGAATTGGTTTTGACCAAACAAGTAGGACCAAACTATTGTCTAATCAAGTTGAAATGTAAAAATAACCAGTACAGGCATAGATTGCTGCCTTTTTTGTGTTAATATATGTATTTTTAGTGTTCCATTTTGATTCTTTTCTCATCTACACATGGTTAATTTCTTGGTGGTTGCTCTGGATATTGGAAGTAATATTTTAACTTATAAGGATCTAGTTTTCATTCCTATCAATTTTAGTTTTGACAGTATGTATAAATCTTTTAGAGCTCAGTATACCTTTTATTGTCACAAATAGTATCTTTATAAATAAAATATGTTCCCATCAACATGCATTTATAATTTCCATTTCATGTTGTTGTCTTTTAAATTACACAAGAAAAAGAATTATAAATTAAAAATGCATGAATTGCCTTTCCCTTATATTTGTATCTTTAACTTTATGTAGTTTCCTTTACCTCTGCAATTTTCTTTTCTTTCCATGTTCCATCTCTTTTTCTTCTTCATTTACTTTGTATGATATTCATAGGAAAAAGAAAAAGAAGTATTTTCTTTTTTTAAATGTGGGACATTTATGTTGACTTTGGTGATCTATCTGTTCTTTCACCTTTGAACAGTCACATGGTGCTTCACATGTATGTTGTGTTATTATTTTTTTCCATTTTCCATTCAAGTTCAGTATCCCTGACTCCAGGGTAAGCAAAGTGGGGGTTAACAGACTGCTTGGTTCTCTAGAAAAACAAAATCAATGAAGCTTATAGCTGCATACATACAGAAAGGTTATGTCAAGGAAATGACTCACACATTTGTAAACGTGTGCAAGTTCAAAGTCCTTCGATCTGATATCAGTCTGGAGGCTTCTCTTCACCAATGTGAAGAGACTCGTGAACACAAGATCAGCAGGTCAAATGGCAGGCTTCTGGATGCAGAGGCAAATAAATCCAAGGTCGGCAGGCAAGGTGCTGATCCTGCCAGTAGGTAGATGATGAACCAGATGGAGGATACAAACCCAACAAAAGAAAGCCAGCTTCCCGCAGCACCCACTCAGATTGGAAGCAGACCACACCCCTGAGGAAACCCTTTTCAACTGATCACTTACCTGGTGCAGACCTCATCAGGGAGGGATTACTACGTTTTAACTGCCAAACCATGGAGAAGCCTGTCCCAGCCAAGTTGACACAAAACCTTAACTATCACAGTACTTATACCTTATATTTATTTATATTTCTACAATTTAAAAATGTAATGTTGTACCTGTATGGTGTTGCTGTTCTCAACTGCCCTTTAGTCTGCCCCTGACTAATGGCGACCCCAGGCAGAATGGTATTGGATCATTGTGATCCCTAGTTCTTCCAGAGGTTAATTTTTGGAAGTAGAGAACCATGTTTTTCTTCACAGTCTGTTTTAGTCTAGAAGGGCCATTAAAACCTGTTCAGTCACTTTGTTCTAATAATCCAACATTCTGTGATGCTCACCTTCCCGATATGAACACTGAAGACAAAGTGGGTACATAAGCAAATGTGGTGAAGAAGGCTAATGGTGCCCGGCTATCCAAAGATATAGCATCTGGGGTCTTTAAGGCTTGAAGAAAAACAAGTGGTCAGCTAGCTGAAAATCACCAATCCCACATGGAAGAAGCACACCAGCCTATATGATCATGAAGTGCCGATGTGATCAGGTATCAGGCATCTAAGACCCAGAGCAAAATCATATCCAATATGGATGGGGGGGTGGGACATGGAGTGGAGATCAAATGGCCATCTGTAGAAAATTGGACATCCCCTCACAGAAGGGTCACAAGGAAGAGATGAGCCAGTCAGGGTGCAGTATAGCACTGATGAAACACACAACTTCCCTCTAGTTCAGCGGTTCTCAACCTATGGGTCGCGATCCCTTTGGGGGTAAAACGACCCTTTCACAGAGGTCACTCAATTCATAATAGTAGCAAAATTACAGTTATGAGGTAGCAACAAAATAATTTTATGGTTGGGAAACTCTATGAAAGTGCCGTGGCATTAGAAAGGTTGAAAACCACTGCCTTGTTCTTTCCTGCTTCCTTCCGCCCACTATCATAACTTCAATTCTGCCTTACAAATTGGATTAGAGCAGAACATGCACACTGCTACAGACAAGAGCCCACAGCACAGGGAATCCAGGATCGATAAACCCCTCAGGGCCGACAATAAGAGTAGAGATACCAGGAGGATAAGGGGAAGGTAGGGGGAGAAAGGGGGAATCGATCACAAGCATCAACACATAACCCCCTCCTGGGGGAACAAAAACTCCCCAGAAAAATGGGTGAAGGGTGACAGGGCACCATTTAAGATATGAAAATAATAATCTATAACTTATCAAGGGTACGTGAAGGAGAGCAGTTGAGGGAGGGAGGGGGGAAATGAGCTGAAAATGCTTTGAAAAGGATGATGGCAGCATATGTACAAATGTGCTTGACACAATGTATGAATGTATGGATTGTGATGAGATGTAAGAGCCCCGAATAAAGGTATTTAATTTAAATAAAGACAGAGACCTGTTTAGCTTCACAGCAATATGCAAGCCTCCACTGACAGCTGCGTGGTGGCTGCGCTTGCGGGGAGTTTGTCAGGAATCCAAGCTGGTCTCTTGCATGAGAGTTGAACACTGCACCAAGAAACCATCACTGCTTATATAAGATGCTCACGGCACGTTGACAGTGTTATAGGTGTCCTCCTTTATTCAGGGATTCAAGTTACTTATCTCATTTACAAGGGGAGAAAAACAGGACAAAGCGAGTTCAGGACATGAACAAAATCAACAATAAAATGAGAAGAAAGCCTTGTTCTCCTGGCCGTTTGGATCCAACACTAGTCCTTGCGCAGCTCGGTTCAGTTATCTCTTAAAAGCCTGAAACAAACTTTCCACACTGGTACAAACTCCTGTCAGCAGACAATACTTGTCATGAGTAATCTGAGACAACATTTACTTTGATACTCTTATCTTTCTCTCCAATTTAATGGAGAAAGTAAATAAAATAGGAAAAATGTCTCCCAGACTTGCTGAGCAGGAGAGAGATTGCATTTGGGCCTTATTTCAACCAAAGGCAATGCTTTCGAGGGGCGCTGTGTACCCAAACCTCAGGTAGTTCTAAGTAAAAGAGGACATGGACAGAATCAGCTCTTCTAAAACCGGACGTGGTTGGAACTGTCTTCCCTGGGCCCCAGACCTCTTCACTTGATTGGAGATCATCCAGCAGGAACGGAAAGCACAGATAAAGTTTTTGTACTTGAATAAATGGTGATTTTTGTTCTGAGCACCTGCCAGGAGATTTATGTACTTTGAACAAGATCCCTCCTCACTGATAAAAATGTGAGTTGCTATGAGGACTAACTTAAATCTTACATGTGATACTGTGGGTTGCACAAGATTATTCTCAGTATTCATCTTTCACCCACGGACTTTTAACCCTGCCCGACTCGCCCAGTGCCCCATGTCTTTGTTCTCTCAGTTCCCGATGTTTTGTACAATCAATGGGCTGATACTTTCAATCCAAAATCCTTATGACTAATGGATTCAATGTTTTAGTTTGTACAACAGATGTCTCTATTTTAATGAGGAACTAAAATCTAATGTTTACAGAATAAAATTATATTGTGAAATAGAGTCTGCTTCACTCATGGAAATACACCCTTAGTAAGCACCATGTCCCACACGTGGAGCTGGGGCTCCTTAGAGACATGGCTGGTTGGTGGACAAGGGGAGGGAAAGTACAAGTGAGCCTAGAACATCTTCTTGTGCCAGACATTTTTTTTAGTGATGGGAACATGTTATCAGTTCAAAAGAACCAAGCTTAAGACAGCCCCATTGCCCAAATTTGGGATAATTTTGGTGGTTAAACTGAATAGTGACAAGAGTGGACTACTGAGTATGAATGAAGATGAATTTTTGAGTACATATCGAGAGCAAGCTTACTGCCCTTGTTCTATTTTGACTGATTGCAAACTTGTAGGACAAATAAGACCAGATCCTTATAGTTTCAGAGACTAAATGGTTACAGAATGGATTACTAATGGTTAGACACCTTCATCTTTCTCCAATGGGGAAAGATGGGTTTAAACTAGTGGGTTTGAACAGCTGATCCTGTGGTTAGAAGTCCTTTCCTTAACCTACTAACCCAAAAAAGCATATTCACACTAAAATTTTTTAAAAGTGGTTGCAGAGAAAAGGATAAAAGCAATTATATTAATTAATTTATTTTATAAAATACCGCCACCTAGTAGATGTAAAAGGAATAGTAGAAATGGAGAGAAGCAAGCAGAGAAGAGATCTAAGTATTACTGGAAAAAAAAAAAAGACGTGGTGGGAACAGAGAGCATCCTTCAGACCCAGGTCCCTGCATTGAGACCTTCCTAGACCAGCGGTTCTCAACCTGTGGGTCCTGACTCCTTGGGGGGGGGGTTGAATGACCCTTTTACATATCTGCATATCTGATATTTACATTATAATTCATAACAGTAACAAAATTACAGTTATGAAGTAGCAATGAAAATAATTTTATGGGGTTGTTCTCTGACAGCCCACCACTGTGAGAAGCCTCCCTGGCTGTGTTGCTTTACCTCACTGCAGTGCACCCTCCTTGGCACCAGTCTTTATTCTTCCCAGAGTACCAGACAACCAAAAAAATGAAACAGTGTTTTTGTACACTGTGTAACAAAATATTTATGCATCATAAAGGATTTTTCATATGTGTGTGCAATTTTTAAATAGACGTTGTTCACCCTGTCAGATGAGTAATGTTTAGTTTGAGGTATAAAGAAGGAGAAAAAGGTTTTCTGTGTTCTTCAGCAATAAGCCTCTCTCTCTCTCTCTCTCTCTCTCTCTCTCTCTGTGTGTGTGTGTGTGTGTGTGTGTGGTGTTACTTTAAGAAATGGGATGAAGGAATTGTGCAAAATATTTTGTTCTGTGAGCAGACCCTTTGCTGCAGCTGGGACTGCCTTGATGTGCTCAGATGCAGGAGACTAGGTGATTATTGTTAATTGCTGATCCTGTGAGAATGTGAAACTGGATAATATATGAAATGCAAAATAAAAACAAATCATCCAAAAAAAAAGAAAATAATTTTATGGTTGGGGTCACTACAACATGAGGAACTGTATTAAAGGGAGGCGGTTTTAGGAAGATCGAGAATGACTGTCGGACGCAGGGGAAGATGTCTGACAATGCACATGAACCTGAAGATCTCCAAGGAAAGCCAGAGCTACAGACTGAAAGGAGATGAAGCTCTTTCTCCTCATCTGTGAACTGAGAGAGGAAGAACACTGGTATCTTGGATTTGGACTTCTAGCCTCCAAGCTGGGAGAGAATAAATTTCTGTTTGTTAAAGCCACCACATGTGGTATTTCTATTAGCAACCCTAAATAATTAAGGCACCTAGACACGGGGCTTTTGCTTGCTTCAAACTGCTGGACAAAAAGAAGACTGACTGCCCGCCCAAAGAATTGTCTCAGCAACAGGCCGGCAGTGATTACCAGAGAAGAATTGCACATGCTCTACTTTCTTTTGCAATGATTGTCTTTCAAGATCAGCTCTGAGCTCTCCTACGAAGCTTCTCCTCCTCCTATCTGGATGTCTTTCTCTGAAGTAGGCTTCTTCCTAGTACTGTGAGCTTGGGACACCTGTGGGCATCCGCTTCCTTATCTGTACAATAATGATTAAACTACTACACACCTTGTAAGAGGTTGTTGGGGATAAATGAATTCATACAGGGAGAGCCCTAAGCGCAGTGCACAGCACAAAGTAGGGACTCCGCATGTTTTACCTATTAGAGCTACTAGTATTTATTTGTCTCTTCAAGATTGGTTATGTTCTTAATCACTAATCATTTCCATACAGAACATTTCTATAGCATCAGGACCCCTGCCCAGATGAAAGTGACAGAGTTTCCTTTCTGTACAAGGTAAACCCTGGCAATTTCCCCCTTACTTGCTTTGTTATTTTGTTTGTTTATTTTTATTTTATTTATTTTATTTTAGGAACCTTGGAGAAATATTTGCAAATAGCATCAGGAAGTATTTGTTTATTCGGTTAAGTGGTTTCAAACCTTCCATGAACTATCTTGGCTTTTAAGATGCTTCCCATAATTCTCATGTTGGTGTAAAGTAGACATATGGTGCTTCCCAGAAAGCACTGGGCTGCTAACTGCAATAAACCAAACCAAACTCGCTGGCACTGAGTCAATTCTGACTCATACCGACTCTGTAGGACAGGTTAGAACTTCCCCTGTGTGCTCCTGAGACTGTAACTCTTTACATGAGTGGAAAGCCTCATCTTTCTCGGGCTAAGGTAACAAAAATAGGCATATAGTGAAATGTGCTGACAATAGGACAAATCTAAAATACCTATTAAATATGCGAATCCTGTAGCTCCGTCCATCTAAGTGAATCACAAGACATGTCATCATTTTACACTTTTATAGGAAAAGATGACCCATGTTTCTCATTCAGTTGGTGACCTAGTTTATATATACAAAAATCCTTCTCATCCATGTAAGCTGATTTGAAAATAAATACCAACATGGTAGCTAATCACTTAATCCCAAGATGTTTACTACTAAAAGAAAAAGAAAATCTAACTTTGCAAAATAATTACTCAAGGTATTTCCTAATGTTGATGGGGACTATTTCATATATTCAATGTTCTTTCATTTACATACATATGGAAAATGGATTAATATTATATTTCATTTTCTAATAATAGCATGGATCATTGTGTCAGAAATGCTGCTCATATTTTATACAGATTGAAAAAGCTATCTGAAGCTATGATAGCCACATATGATGCTCTGAAGTCTTTACAAGTACATCAATTGAAAAAAATATTAAAATCATGGCTGCATATGAAGACAGAATATTTCACTCACTCTCCATATGCTAGCTATTATAACCTGTAGCAAATATTATACATTGAAAGACCAGAAGGATCGAGGAAAGGGAATTCTGGGATCATGTAAGTCCAGCGAAAGGGACAGAAGAAGAGAGTGGCCTGAGCCTTTGGGCTGATACAGCAAACGCTGCTGGTTGCCCCTGCGTGGCATAGAACAAAATACCAATTCTTCTGCCATCTTCAAAAGCAGTAGTGTGCTTGATTGCACTGTTGTGTCCATCGCTACAAGCATGATGTGAATGCCTCCCAGCTAGTGGGGCTCATCTTACGACATCAGGCAATATTTAGTTGTGGTTCATAGCATTTTCGGTGGCTGCTTTCTAAAAAGAAATGACAAGAGCTCTCACCGTATAGTTTTAGCTCTGCTAAAATCCTGGGCATTTAACATACCAGGAGCAGAGCTTCCCGCATCTCAGCAGCATGCCAGGCCCCACTGTCTGACAAGCTGAAAGACAGGGCAAAAGAACAAAGACAGCAAGACCACTCTGACTCATAGTGACCACCTCAACACAACTAGACGGACCATTCCAGCTTCAGACTTCCCCCGGGCTTGGTTGAGACTTGCTTTAGGATAGCATGCATCTGCCGCTTCTTTCTGCCCTCATTTTCTTTCCTTTCTTCCCATTCCACAGCTGTTATTCTCAAGAGCACTTTTTAATAAGCCTTCTGCATGTTAATATCAGCATCAGAATCTGCTTATTGGGAAACTCAGTTTTGACTGTCTACTCCAACAAAAATCCTATGAAGTAATTACCAACCCGCAATTGGAAAATCCTTGGTTACTTATATTTATCATCTGCAATGGCAGAAATCCTCTCACAATTTTGTTGAAACGATTCCATTTAAATCCTAGAACAAATTCTCTGGGCAGCTCAACAGCTGACCACTCTTATCAGGACTTCAAAGTGGTTTGCAGTTCGAGCCACAGATACACAGAATGAGAATGTACAAGTTGACCCTAATCTTATATCTATGGGGTGGAAATACAAATTTTTCAGCAAAGGATTGAACTGGAATGAACTGATTTAGAGCCCTGGCTAACATCCACTTGAAATTTTAACTAAAATATATTAAGAGGCATTTTCCTCAAATGATATCTGGTGAAACCTACATCTGAAAGAGTTGCAGAAGCAAAATTCATTTCATAATGAGTTAGTTCCTATTCAGAGTAAAGACAAGATAAGTATGCCTTTTAATTCACAGGGGGAAGTAATTCATATTTTTGATCTTCTCTTGTCCATCACTACATCAATTGTCATACCAGATAAAACATCTGTGGAAATAAAGTTTGCCCTTACTTCCCAATCCCTTCAACTGTGAGTGTAGACCCACTTAGTTTCTAAGTCATTTTTGTCCAAGGTTATCTCTTTAATAGGTTGAGTTTCCCCCAGAGGTAGTCTGGGATTGGTTTTGCTCTTCTAAACTCAGCATTTGATGGTGATTACAGGCTTAAGGACTGGAATATGTCATAAAATGTGATTTTTATCACAATTTCTCTTTCCTAGGACTCTGGGTTCCAGAGGTTTGTTTGGGACACCGAAAGTGAACAGGTTTCACTGAAAGTGAAGCAGAGCTTCTGGACTAAGAACAGACAGTGAAAAGTGAACAGGTTGTCTACTCCTAAGCAATTAGCCACTGGAAGCCTTATGGAGGGCAGCAGAAAATTGTCAGAGCCAGAGTCAGAGGAGAAGCTCTTTCGGTCAGAAGGCACTCAAAATGTAACTGAGGAAGAGCTGATTCTACTCCTTTGGGAGCCAAGTCTTCAGGGCCTCTCTTTGCTTTGGGGGCCCTACTCAGAATGGGAAGAAATTGCTGCAAACATCAATTAATAACTGCCACTTGGAATGCACGAAGGAAGTAAGGATCTAGGAAAATGGGAAATCATCAAAAATGAAATGGAAGGCATACAGATCAATATTTGATGTGTTATTGAGCTGAAATGGACTAGTATTGGCCCTTTAGAATCAGAAAATCACATGGCTTTCTATGCCAGGATTGATAGATTCAAGAGAAATGACATCAAAGTAATTGTCAAAGCTTAAATTTCAAGATCTATCTTCAATATAAGATAATATCTACCCTCACACAAGGAAATCCAATCAATACAGCTATTATTCAAATGTATGCACCAGTCACTAAAGTTGGTGATGTAGAAATCGAAGAATTCTACCAGTCTTCAGTCTGAAATCGACGAGACATGCAATCAAAATGCATTAGTAACTATTGACAATTGCAATGAAAAAGTTGGAAAGAATGAATATGGAACAGTAGTTGGAAAATATGGTCTCGGTGATAGAAATGAAGCTAGAAATCACATCGAAATTTTGACATACCAATGACTTCTTCATCACAAATACCTTTCTTTCTTCCAGCAACACAAAAGGTGACTGTACATTTGCATTTCACCAGATGGAGAATGCAGGAATGAAATTGACTGCATCTGGGGGAAGAAATGGTGGAGAAACTCAGAATTAGCAGCTAGGACCAGGCCAGGGGCTGACTGTGGAACAAACCATCAATTGTTCAAACATGAATTAAGCTGAAGGAAATTAAACTAAGCCCCAAAGAGCCTAAATATGACCTCTAGTCTAGTCCACCTAAATATTTAGAACATCTCAAGAACAGATTTGCTACATTGAATATTTATGACAGATCTGATGAATTATAGGCTGACAATAAATCATTATTCATGAAGTAAGTAAAAGGTCATTAAAAAGGCAGGAAAGAAAGAAAAGATCAAAGTGGATGTCAAAAGAGACTCTGAAACGTGCTCTTAATTGAAATGTAAGGGAAATGGAAGAAAAATGTAGTAAAAACACTGAACAGACAATTTTGAAAGGCATCTTAAGAAGACAAAGTAAAATGTTATACTGGAATGTGCAACCCAGTGTTAGAAAACCAAAAGGGAAGAACACATTCAGCATACCTTAAACAAAAGAACTAAAGGAAAAAAGCAAGGCTCAAGTTGCAATATGGAAAAACAGGTCAAAATGTTGAACAATGCAGGAAGCATCAAAAGAAAATGGAAAGAATACAGAGTCACTGTTCTACAAAAAACCAGTCCATAGTCAATCATTTCAAGAAATGGTATAGGACCAAGAACTAATGGTACTGAAAGAATTCCAAGCTGCACTGAAAGTTTAAACAAAAAGAAGGGTTAAGGCATTGATAGAATACCAATTATTCAACAAGCTGATTAACCAGTAGCAGCAATCACTCATCTATGCCAAGAAATTTGGGAGGCAGCTCTTGGTCAATAGACTGGAAGAGATCCATATTTGTTCCTATTCCAAAGAAAGATGACCCAACAGATGCTCAAATTATAGAACAATACCATTAAAATCACATACAATTTTATTGTTTTATTTAAGTAGTTCAGATTTTGTTTTTTCTAATGTTTTCATAGTTTACTTAATGTTTGTATTTCTTTTCTGAATCACTGATTATGTTCTTTGCATGATTTTTCCATGGACTCTAATGACCTGGAGATTTGGGCATCCTTTCCTCAATGATCTCTCTACTTGTCCAGTGCCCACAAGACTGTGCAGTCCTGTACTAGGGATAAGATGAGGGTTTCTACTTTTACTAAGAGTAACAGTCTCAGAAACCAACAGGGGCTGCTCTACCTATCCTTGGACTTGACGTGAGGGCTATGAGTTTGGCTTCAGTTTCTTTTGACTCTTATAAATATTTTAATTGTTCAATCACCTGTGACTTTTAGTAATAATAGTTATGCCACTAAGGATATATGATGACAGTGGCTCATACTTGTAAAGGGGTTGACAATGAATTTTTAAAAACTCATCAGCATTCTTAACCATGGTCCTTGCAAGGCACACAAGTAGTGCCATTAGCATTGTGTGGGTAGAGAGAGAAGGACGTTGCGGTCAAGAGCTACTGGGGAATAAAAGCAACATTCAGATCAAATCTCCAATCCCCAAATCCTGAACCTTTCATGCAGCTACATGACGAATATTCCAGGTGTCCAGAAATGGAAAATGACTCCACATGAGGTAAAAAGGCTATGGACTAATCCTAAGGGAGCAGTTAGCGGTTGGTGCACAATAATTTTAGAAAGACTGGTTTATATTGAGGGGCTTTTAATTGCAGTCAACCATCCGTTGGAAGCATCCAACGTCTATTTTTAAAAAGTGGAGCAATGTAAATGAGCCGGCTGCGTTCTTACGAGGAACATTAATTAATGAGTTTATGAATGAGTGAAGTAATGGGACTCAAAAGCAAGAATTATGTTCTACCCTATTACTATAGCCCCAAACCTCTATCAGTACCTTGGAGAGCTTCCAAACTTATGTCACCAGCCCCTCACTCATCATTCTGAGAAAACAAAAGGCCTTTAAAAGCAAATGGAAAGCAATGCACACTGATACCTCCTTGATTAAAAAAAAAAAAAAGCAAGACTATTTCATTGCCCCGTTTTTTTCCCCTGAAAAGTCTTCCCTGTCGCTCCATTTTGAATAAAATTGTCCATGTGGTCTCTCTGTGATCTATTTGATTCACGTAAACAGAATTAAGTTTCCTTGCTTAGCCTTCCTCACCTCACTGTCCAATTTTCGGTCTTTTTTGACCATATAGGACGGGGTAGAACTGCCCCTGTGGGTTTCCAAGACTAACTTTTCATGAGAGTAGAACGTTACATCTTTTTCCCTAGTGAAAGTAAGCGGGGCTTGCTGGGTGCAGTTGGTTTCGAACTTCTGACTTTCTGGTTATCAGTCCAATTCACGACACGCTATGCATTTCTTTGCCACGCCAGCAAATACAAAATATCCCCTTTCAAATGAACGCACAGGAGAAAATCAGCTTCCCTTTCGTGCTCCGACTTTGCCGTGAGTACACGTGGGCAATTTCCAGCCACCGGTTTTTAGTCACGTGGACGTGCTGCTTCTGAAGACCGCAAGGAAGCCCAGTGCAGGCGTCCCCAGGTGCAGCCAGGAGAAAGATGCTGGGCCAAAAGGGACGCGAGAGGGGGAAGGTGTTTGCTCGCACCCTGTACACCGCTTCCCGTGCAGAGCCGCGCGGTTCCTTCTGGCCCTTGGCCTCCGGGCTGCACTGCCCTTTACGCGAGTCCCCGCCTCTCCAGCCGCCACTCTGCGCTCGCGCGCTCCATTCCCCTCGCGCGCACCGGCTCCCTCGCCGGCGCTTCACCTGCCAGGTCACAAACCCCTTCCGGGCGTCTCCTTCCCTCCCCCTCAGACGCTCGGTCTCGTCTCACGTTCATTGGTCAGTGCCCCCAGGGGGCGTGTCCAGGCAACAATCCCTCCCGCCCACCTAGTGCCTCTCACCCATCCCGCCCGGTCCCGCCGCTGCCGGTGCCTTCTTTGTGACAGGCGCGCGCGCAGGTCACTCCGCGCGGCGGGAGCGGGCGGAGCGGAGCGCAGCGGCGCCGAAGGCGGGGCTGGGGAGGGGGCGGGACGGGAGGGGCGGGGCTCAGGTGCGGCGCGGCGCGCGCGGCCGGGGCGGGGGAGGGGGCGGCGGCGAGGAGGGGGTGACGCCGCGACGTCGGCAGCGCGAGGTTTCGCGCGTGAGCGGCGGCGGGGTCGCTGGGCCTGGCGACCGAGCTTTCCTGGCGGGCGCGCAGGTCGTCGACGGCGGCTCCTGGCGGAGCGCGGGGAGGAGGAAGGTGTCAGTGTCAGCGGCGTAGTGGACGGCGGTCCCGACCATGGAGGAAACGCCGCCGCCGCTGCCCGAGCTGCCGCTGTGTGACAGCCTCATGATCTGGGTGAGTGGGGGCGCTGGTGGGGGGCGCGGGCCGCGACGCCGCGATAACGACCGGACCCCTCGCCCCGGCTCCGCGGGTGTTCCGTGGCTGTGGGGGCGGGAGGATGTCGGGGAGCTCGCCGAAAGGGGTGGGGGCGCCGCCGGCGGCTCCCGGAGGTTAGGACTAGGATTTCACTCCAAACAGCTGGACCGGAGACAGTCACCCCTTCCTTTTCTTTCCAGACCCCATTTGCTCCTCCCACCCCTCGCCCTAGACTTTCTGGGTCATGGACTCGCCTGCCATCTGCTTGCCACCGCACAGCAGACCCACTGCCGGGGAGCGACTCGCAGGGACGCTGGAGGGCAGAGTGGAACTGACCCTTAGGGCTGCTAAGGCTTGATCGCTTTGGGGATGCCAACTGCCACTCTTTCTCCCGCTGATGGGCTGGTGAGTTTGAACCACCAACCTTTCAGTTAGCTACAGCAGCAGGCTGCTTTACCCGCTGCGCTACCAGGAGCCCTTATCTGCTGAATCGCCCAAAAGGGACTGGCCTGTTGTGTAGAAGTGAAGACTTGCTTCCCTCCCCCACCTCCAACCACCTTGCTGTTCTACTTGGACACAGGTGGTTGAAAAGGAAGCTTTTTCTTTTTTTTTTCCCTTTCCCTTTCCCTTCTGTCACTGTATCTGTCCCAGCCTAAAGAATCCGGTTACGCTTCCGCGCGCTTCTTCCATGGAGAAAAAATACGTTGGATTTAAGAATTTGTTGTCCTTGTTTCTCAGTGGTGGGCCGTCCTTTCTAAATGGAGAGCATTTTCTTGAAAGGAGTCGGCCTTTTCATTTCCCCGTTGGGATTTCTATTAATTTGTGTCGGGTTTGGACGATACTAAGAATCTCTTCAGTACTGCAGTCCGAAGGATGAGGTCTCACTTCTTGGAGTTGGCTGGATGCGACCTCGCGTTCAGCTGTGGGCCTTGCCCATTTTGGAAGGATGGTGCGCCATGGTCCGCAGGTGAATGTGGTTGCCCAGGCCCAAACCAGTTGTTGAGTTGTGCGTAGGGCAGTGTGTGACAAATGGAATGTAATCAGACTGGATCGGCAGGTGGTAATTGGTTGTGCGTGATTCAAAAGAATGAGAAATTGAGGTTTGTGGATAGGTATGAAGTTGTTTGGAAAGCATAACTTAAAGCAGTGCTTACACTTTGGAGGTAAACAGCTTTTGTTTTTCCAATTTTCTGTTACTACAATTTTTTTATTGTAAATTAGGGAGTTACATTTCATTCAGATCATGGACTTGACTCTATTCGACAGTTTAAACTACTAATCACTATACTAGACTGTTAATGGGCGTTAGCGTGGGTGAAATGGAAATAGCTTTTGTTTTAAGTGGAATGTAAATATCTAGATTTTCAGAGTTAAAAGCAATTTAGCTAGCTGTTATCTGTGTTTTCATTTAAAATTAGGGAGTTAAGACTGCCATGAAATAAGGCAACATTACTTTTAATGATCTGTTTTGTTAAACCTAGAGACTAATTAAAGGGTGTATCTTAATCTATTACATTGTGGTTCTAAACATCATCTCACTGCCGTAGCAAACTTAGTCTTTATGAGGTCATAGGCTTACAAATGAGCTGATGGAGAAGCATATGATTTTCTTGAATTCTATTGCAACATTTAAATTTTTTATGTGACTTTCTTCTTTAAGATTGTATTCTTTGAGTTCCTACATGTGCTAGGCACTGAAAAAGACTAATATCAATATGAAATCACCACCTTTCCATGTTAGTCAAAATGATAGGCAGAAAAATGAACAATTACAATAGAAAGCAAAAGTTATTAAAAGTCGAAAACATTTTATAAGCCAACTGATGCTAGAGTACACTTGGCTGTTTGCTCTCAGTCCTCTCCCAAGCCACTGAGCCCTGTGGAGAAAATTGCCTCTGCAGATGCTGTTGTAGCCAAGCCCCACTCTCCCACGGTGCCCCACTCTATGATGAAGGGAACCTGCGTGGTTACTTCCACCTTCCCTTTAGCAAACCAGGAGCCTCGGTGGCGTTGGCCATGCTTAGTGGTTGGAAACCACTAGCTGCTGTGAGGATGAAAATGAAGCATTCTACTTGCTTAAACTCACAAGGTCAGTTCTACCCTAATAGGGTCATTATGCATCGGAATTGACCCAGTGACAGTGAGTTTTTGAGACTTCTTTGCAAAATGACTATTTCTTTCTCATATCTGGGTCAGACCCTAGACCCCATCTCCTTCACCTGCTTTAGAATTTTTCTCCATCCTTTATCCCTTTCCTGTATTTGCAAGTTTTTCTTCCTTCTACATATAAACAGCTAGAGCCCTGGGTTGTGCAGATGGCTAAGCTTTGGAACAGGTCCAGAATTTCTGAAAGGCCACAGTCTTGAGTACCTGCTAGAGCAGTACTACTCTGTGTGCAGAGTGTCCCTTAACTTGGAATCAGTTTGATAGCAACCAAGTACAACTGTATGCACAGCAACCCTAGAGGACAGACGAGAACTGCCCCTGTGGTTTTCAAGATTATGAATCTGTACAGGGAAAAGAGAGCCTCGATCTCCCAACGTGTGACTGTGGCTTCCAAACTGCCAACTTGGTGGCTGGTTGCCCACTGTGTAAACCACCATGAGTAGGGGTCAGCACTATGGAAGTTGTTGCTTTTTTAAACCACAACTGCAACATATAATTATGTTCAAATTGTGTGCATCTTAAATGAAAGAATGAAGAACCAGAAGACCCTCTACAGCCTTACTTTTATTTCCAGAGTCAGGTATTTTTCTCCTTTTTTGCACTCCCCTCTTGTACTTCTTCAACTGCCATTCATTCCTCCATTCACTGTTCTGAGCTTTGTTGTTGTTTCTCTAGGGCTCTCACATAGGTGCCAGTTTCACAAACCCATTAAGCATAACATTGTCTTTATTGTATTTGATGGTTCTTTCTTAAAATGATCTTGTGCCCGCATTTCTTATTGCATTTGCAATAATCCATTACATTGTTACTGTTACTTCAGTTCCTCACCTTTCTCCAAACTTAACTCCATGCCACACTTCTCTCTCACCCCAACCATACTGCATGCACTTTCTGGTTCTTGGCAAAGCCAGCCTGGTCTCTTCCTTAGCAGCCTTTAATTTAACCTGCACCATTAGAGTTCATTGGGTAGAGAATAGAGGGGTGCTGCCTAGATAATGAGGAAATGAGATTTATTTATTTTTGGTTAATAAATGAAATGCTTTAAAATGGACTGTGGTGATGGTTATGAATATAGTACAAACCATTTTACTGTCTACTTTACATGGGTCAGTTGCATGGTATGTGACTCCATAAAGTGTTTATTTGTTTTCCTTTAAAGATTAAAGGTAGCAGTGTTCCACAATGGGAGAATAGCTTGTGAGGATGAGAAGTGTGAAAGGAGTGTAAGGAGTTGGATGAACTGAAAACAGGCTGTGTAGAAGTATAGTGAGCAATGAGGGGGCACATTGCTAGGGGAGACAACTGATGTACATCAAACTTAATTGCAATAGAATGGGAGATCCTTCAAAGAGTGTTAAGTTTCCTTTTAAAAGGAATAATGTTAAGAAATAAAGGTTAAAGAACAATCTAAGTTTTTTTTAAGATTACTCTGACAGTAGTGTAAAGAATTAAGTAAAAGGGAACAAAGATAGAAATCCAGAGAACAGCTTGAGTTGGCATCCTGAGATGGTGCAAAGAAGATGGCTTAAAGAGATATCAGGGAGAATGTCTAATGCAGGGGCCCTCAAACGTTTAAAACAGGGGCCAGTTCACTGTCCCTCAGACCCGTTGGAGGGCCGGACTATAGTTAAAAAAACAAACAAACTATGAACAAATTCCTATGCACATTGCACATATGTTATTTTGAAGTAAAAAACCAAGCGGGTCAAAAACACCCGGCGGGCCGGATAAATGTCCTTGGCGGGCCGCATGTGGCCCACAGGCCGTAGTTTTGAGGTTGCCTGGTCTAAAGGATGTATGTGGTTAGAAGTGGATGAGAGGAATGTGTCTTGGACAAAACTTACTTTTCTGGCATAAATTAATGTGTTAGGCTGGGTAGACTAGACAAACAAATCTGTAGACATTCATTAGTAAGAGAGTTTTATATCAAATTGTACATTAAGAAAACATCCCAGCCCAATCCAGGTCCAGTTCACACATCTAAATTAGCCCATATGTCCAATACCAATTGATAAATTCTTATTCAGACTCACGCAACACATGCAATGACACCGGATGCAGAATGATCACAGGCTAGTGGTTGGAAAGTCTTGTGGATCCAGTGGCAGTGGAAGCATCTCAGCACTGGTAGGGGTCTCCATGTGGCTCCTTCAGCTCCAGGGCTCTAGCGTAGCTCCATGTGTCTTCTCAACAGGAATGTCTCGCAGGGAGTGAGTCTACTCAGACTCACACATTATGGTACCTCGGGCATGGGGTACTAGAGAAACAAATCATGAAGATGGAGAGTGGATGCTTGTTTGACTTCTGCCTCATGGTAGTTTTTCTTCTTTGGCTAGCCAGAAGTCAGATCTGTCCATGTGGTTTACTAGGTTGTTTTCAGGAAAGAATATGGGAAGTTACAGTTTTGATTATTTTATTTGGTTGTAGTCTGGTTATTGCTGTGTAAAATGGCAAAAATGAATGTGTCTATGAATTTGTTTCTCTAGTCAACCCGGACTAACAGTTACTGAGCTAAGACATCTTGCAGAGGAGCAAGTTTGAGGAGAAAATCACCAGTGCCACATACATAAACTTTTATTCTAATGAATTATAGTCTCCTATCTGTTGATTCTGTTTCTGTTCTGAGTCTTCTGTTTCTGTTCTGAGTCCAGCTTCTCCATTTAACTTTTGAAAACCAAACCACTGCTGTTGAGTTGACTTGAACTGCTAGTGACTCATTAGGACTGAGTAGAACTTCCCCATAGTACTTCCAAGGTGAACATCTTTGAGGAAGCAGATAGAAACTGTGGCCCAGCTGACCTCCCTGGTTAGTAGCAACTCTCCAGTTTACGCTTTGTTGTTGTTAGGTGACCCATGCGCAACAGAATGAAGCACTGTCCTCACAGTTGTTGTTTGAGCCTAGTGTTACAGCCACTATGTCAAGCCATCTCATCAAGGGTCCAGATTTATACTTTTACATGTAGGAAAGTACTCTCATTGGCTCTACCTCTTAATCTTCTCTCATATTGATCCCTCCTTTTTCTCATTGCTATTGACCTATGTCAGGCCTTCCTAGTCACTTATGTGGACTATTGCATTGTATAATAAATACAGTAGCCTCAATAGACTCCCTAGCTCTTTTTATAACCCGGGCTAGTGCAATCATCACACTGCAGCTGTAGTGATCTTAAATAAACATCTGCATATGTTATTCTCCTATGCACAATTATTTGGTAGTTTTCCAATGTTTCCCCCATGGTTCTAGCTCTTGTCTCATTTACGTCTTCTGTTTTTTCATCCACCTACCCTCATTAATGATTGAAAGCTTGTATACTCTCACACTTACTTCACTGACTTTTGTACCAGGCCAATACCGAACCTTCTGTAGCCCGGGGAGTACGATCAGATGCTTTGACCCCTCTATACAATTATACATGCGCTTCCTAAACACCTGGAATGCCATCCGCCCATCTTACTGACTAATAAACTCCTACACATCCTTCCAATCTCTGCCCACGTGATTCCTTGTGGAGCCTTCCCTTACTTTCCTAGGCAGACTTAGTCATCATCGTCCCTATGTTCAGACTATTAGACTTTTAAGATATTTTTTTTATCTTTGTAACCCTAGCATTTCTAAACAGGACCTAACTTGCATAAAGTATACAATAAAGATACATGCATGGAGGAGTACATAGAAAATTCTTAGCAGTCCTTTTGTTCTACTTTTTCCTTTTAATGAAATATAACATACAAACAAGTGTATAACATTTGTGCTTATATGACCTCCACCCATACCAAATTGGAGCATTTCTAGCTATTCCTCATGTAGTTTGTCTTCTCAGATTTTTGTTCAGCAACAGATAGATAAGTATGCTAAAAGGGTACGACCCAGGTGCACACCTTTCTTGATTTTAAACTTTGAAGTATTCCTTTATTTTGCTTAAATGACTTCCACTTGGTCTATGTATAGGTCCCATATGTGTATAATTAAAGTGTTCTAGAATTCCCATTCATATTGGTAGCCATAACTTGTTATGTTCTACATAGTTGAGTGCCTTTGTGTATAATCAATAAAATACAGGTAAGCATCTTTGTGTGGAGCCCTGGTGGCAAAGAGGGTTACCATGCTTTACACAACTAACTGCAAGGTCAGCAATACAAAACCACCAGCCTCTCTGCAGGAAAAAGATGAGGTGTTCTATTCCCATAAAGAGTTAGTCTTAGAAACCCACAAGGGCAGTTCTACCCTTCTGAATAGGAATCCACTTGATGGCAGTGAATTGGTTCTTTGAAGCATCTTTGTGGTATTATTCTTTGCTTTCAGCCAAGGTTCACCAGATATTAGCAATAGTAACCCTGTTGACACCCTCTTCCGAAATCAACTTGAATTTTTGGCAGTTATTTCTTGATATAGCCTGCTGCAACCATTTTTGAAAAATATTCAGAAAGAATTTCCTTCATGTTAATGATACTGTTCAATAATTTTTGCATGTGTTTGATCATGTTTACTTGGAATGAACACAGATAAGGATCTCTTCCAAGTCTGTTGGCCAGGTAGCTGTCTTCAAAATTTCTTGGCCTAGGCAAGTAAGATGCTTCCAGAATTGCATCTGTTTGAAATATCTCACTTGGAACTCTGCCAATCCATAGATACTTGTTTCCAAGACAATCTTAACAGGAGCAGATCGCCTCATCATTCTCCTAAGGAGCTTTTGGTGGGTTTTAAGTGCTGACTTTTCAGGAGCTACCCAATAACGTGGCACTCACTCTGCGTCTATAGTTCCTTATGTTTAGCTTAGTAAATGAATACTGCCAGTTTTCCTGAATGGGATTTTGCTCTTCTTTAATGTATTGGTTGCATAATAGTGTGCTGTTTAAATGTTTCCATACATTTGTATATTTTCCAATTTTTCTTTATTTCTCATTTTAGTCCACTGCAATCAGTATCTTTAAGTTTGAGACTTAATTGGTTTTCTAGCACCTGGTCTGATCTAGAGATTGTACCCCCAAACACTGAAGAAGAATTGACAGTGTGCTGTCTGTATATGTCTGTTAGATGTGGTTGGCTTATATTATTGTTTAAATCCTCTTTCCTCAGCCTAGCTGTTCTACCCATTGTTGAAAGTCATCTTGAACTATTATTGTGGGACGATTTCTTTGAATTATCTCAGTGTTTGGGACTTCAAACATATGAGCAGGTTTCAAAAGCTTGTGTAAAAATCCCACTATCTTTCAACTCCATTTTTCTATGAACTTTTAAAATAAAATTCCCATTATTTTTTACAGTAATTCCATTTTCCACAAACTTTTTTATTCCCCATATGGTGTGTAATTGTTCTGTCTTCTAGGGGAATTGACCGTTTTATTATTTTTGTAGTGCTGTTTTTTGTCTCTTGTAACACATTTTGACTGAAAGTCTCTTATGTCTGATAATAATCTAGCTATTGCAGCTCTTGTGGTTGCTGTTTGTATGGGATGACTTGTCCCTCCTCTTACTTTCAACTTCTTTGTATTTGTGGATGTAAGTTATTTATCATGTAGATAGCTTATAGATAGATATTACTTGTTGAGGTTTATGTGTTTTTGGTTTTTATCCATTCTGCCATGTTTTACATTTTGGAGAATTTAGCTCATTTATATTTAACCTCCCTGGTGGTAATCATGAGTGTGGCTCGGGGTAAATGTGAACTGTCAGAAGCGGTAACCCCGAGCCACACTCAGGATTACACTGCAGCGAAGTCCCATAAGGAACCTCAAATTACAGTGACACAGTCCATGGGTTAGGTGTCTAACAGGTAGTGTAGCTTGCAAATTGAGGCACAGAACAAGCAAGGCAGCCACACACTGGTCTAATGATCAAAGGGCAAGAGACAAGAAAGGTGAGGCTCGCTGAGCCATTTATCTCTTTGCCCTTCAATTAACAAAAGTACTGACATAATTAGACCGCCAGTGAGGTTAAAGGACAGGCATATCTCAAGTACAGGCATATTGCAAGTTTGGTTCCAGGTCATCCTAATAAAGTGATTATCATAATATAGCCAGTCTATGTTATGGTTGTTGTTATTGTTTCACAGTGTATATAAAAATTATGTTTCCACTGTACTGTAGCTTTAATTGTACAATAGCATTATGAAAAGCAAGACATATTTTGAGAATTACAATATGGTATTTAATAATTCCCCAAACTATGACAAAACATGATATGAGCACATACTACTGTTAAAATGATGCCAGTAGATTGCCTTGATGTAGAATTGCCACAAACCTCCCAATAAAAATAATTGTAATATGTGCAAAGCATAATAAAGTGAAGCACAGTGAAATGAAGTCTGCTTGTTATTATCCATAAGGAGGTACTCTCATCATTTTGCTCTGTATTTCTCTCTGTCTTATACTTTGCCCTGACTTCCTTCAGAGCCACCATCTCTTGTGCTTACTTGATTCTTTGTAGTGAACCTTCTCAGTTCCCTTCTCTTTTTTGGTGAGTCTCTGTCTTCGTTATTTTCTTTGTGGTTATGTTGGGATTATGTCTAATATCTAAAATTAATAATAACATAGTTTGTTGATACTAGTTTAACTTTAATAACATACAAGTCCATTGATAAAGCACATCTTAACCCTTATTTTTTTATCTATTCTGAATTTCTATGTGCCAAATAACATTTATAGTCTTTTTATGCATTTGCCCTTTTAAATCATGTAGGACATAAACATTGGCATTAGAAACTAAAAGCACTATAGTATTACCCTTATATTTGTCCATGCAATTTCTTTTACTGGAGATCTTTTTTTTCTTCATATATTAAGTTACACTGTAGTGTGCTTTCGCTTCAATCTGAAGAATTCTCTTTAGTATTACTTGTCAGGCATATAAGTTATTAAAACTTCCTCAGCTTTTATCTTTGCTCTGATTTTTTTCTTTTACTTTTAGAATTGTTTATTTTGTTGTTTTTTAGACTATATACACAGTGAAGCATATACCAGTTCATGTTTCACCCTGACTACATTCTTCAGCTGGTGTAGTCATTCCCACCCGCCTTCCTGAATTGTTTCTCCCCAGAAACAGAAATCCACCAAACCCTAAGGCTTCTCTCCAGTCTTGTGAGTTGCTGTTGCCAGTTTGGTCCTGTGTCAATACTGCTTTTAAACAAACCTATTGCTATGGAGTCTTTGTCAACTCATAGCGATGCTACAGGCAACATAGAGCTGACCCTGTGGGTTTCCAAAACTGTCACTCTTTATTGAGTAGAAAGCCCTGTCTTTCTCCTGGGAACAGCAGGTCGTTTTGAACTGCTGACCTTGCGGATTGCAGTAGTAGTTTTGTTGGATATAGAGTTTTTTGTTGACTGCTTCTGGCCTCCTAAATTTCTAGGGAGAGGTTACTGCTTAATCTTACAGAGGATCCCTTGTGTGTGACGATTCCGTTCTCTTACTACTTTCATGATTCTGTGCCTTTGGTTTTCAAGGACTTGATTGTAAGGTGTCTTGGATTGATCGTATTTAGAGTTTGTAAAGCTTCTTAGATGTGCAGAATCATGCCATTCCTCCTTCACATATCCTCTATTCTTCTCTTTTGCTCTTCTCCTTACAGAACTCTCATAAATTGCATGTTGCTCCTATTGGCTGTGATTGACAAGTCACTTATGGTATGTTTACTTTTCATCTTTCTTTTTCCTTCTGGCTCCTCAGACTTGTTACTTTCAATGTCTTATTTTTTAATTTGCTGAATTCTTTCTTCTGCCAGTTAAAATTTGCTATTATTCTCCTGTAGTAAAGTTTTATTTGTTAAAATTTTAAGCTCCAGTAATTATATGATTCCTTTGTATAATTTCATTCTCTTTATTCATGCTCTCATTTTTATCCACATAGAATTTTCTGATTTTCCTTACTTATGTGGCCTTATTAACTTTTAACTCTTATAGTTTTTAAAAGTTTTTTTGTTATTGTTGTTTTTAAGTGTGTTAGTTTGTCCATAGGAGCCCAGGTGATATACTAAATTACCTTTTGGACTGCTCACTCACTGCAAGGTCTACAGTTCAATTCTACCAGTTACTGTACCAGAGAAAGAGGAGGCGTAAAGTCTTGGCAACCACAAAGAGTTAAAGTCTTGGAAACCTACAAGGACTGTTCTGCCTTGCCCTACAGCAGGGTGTCAAACAATTAAAACTCGGGCCATTGGTGCAACAGGCAAGACTCACGTGGGCCACATCAGATTTACAAATTTTGTTAAATTTATTTTGAAGTGAAGATTCAGGAATATGGATAGGATAATTAAAACATAATTGCTTTTTTTAAACATTTATTTAATGTATTTATAAAACTAAAATTATTCTTTTTTACCCAAAACTTGCCAACGCTTTCCTCCTACTAGTTTTCACTTACCTCTTATGTTGTGACCGGAAAATATAACAAGGTAACTAATAAAAACACAAAATGTTGGGCAGCTGACAAACATGCACAATCGTAATGGCTTCCCTCTAAAAATGTTAACTAGCGCTGCCGCTAGGTATGATTCCTAACAGCACAACCCAGAGCACTCTTTCTAACCTTTTCGCTATTGGGATCTGTTTACATTATGTGACACTGAGCGTGGCAGACATATCGCTTCCAAAAGTTGCCGGAACTGAGTCAGTGCGTTTATACACGTCCACAGGCTCCCAGGAGAGGCAGTGGGCTACGTTTATGCTTGTCTTCAGTAGTTAAAGGGTTAACTAGGGAATTGTGAGTACAGTATCGCCTTGATCTCCCCTAAGCGCTATTTTCTTTATAACAATTGTTTCTATTTTCCTTTTTTTTCCAGAGCATCATTGGCCACAAAAAATCACCTCAGGGGTGCATGCGGCCCACGACCCGCCAGTTTGACACCCCGGCCCTATAGCATTGATTCTCAACCTTCCTAATGCTTTGACCCTTTAATGCAGTTCCTCATGTTGTGTTTCGTTGCTACTTCATAACTGTAATTCTGCTACTGTTATGAATCGGGCAACCCCTATGAAAGGGTTGTTTGACCCCCAAAGGGATCATAACCCACAGGATGAGAACCCATGCCCTATAGGGTTACTGTGAGTTGAAATCTACTCAATGACAGTGAGTTTGTTTTTTGGAGTTTACCCATTATCTGGCTTACATAGGGATATTTGTGACTTCATTGCTCTGAATGGGACTTTATTGTTTTTTATTATATTATGTTAGACAGGATTCTCTAGAGAAACAAAATCAAGACACTAATGATTTTATGTTTATATAAAACAAGAAATAAACAGTTACTTCATCTATAAAGCAGTCCAGATGGCTCAGTGCAACTCACTCCCATGAGACAGTTTTGAGACACTGGCAGTCCATCAAGTCTTGAGGGCCACCAGGTAGTCCTCTGTAGAGCAATTCAGGCTGTCAGGCCACAGGCAGCAAACAGCAAGGCAGGTCACCAGCAGTCAGCTAGATGACAGGGTCCAACAGTCCCCAGCTCAAGCGATGTATACTCCAGTAGCGTGGCAAAGCAGGTCTTGAAGAAACCTCAAGCAACAGCGACACAGTCCACAGGTTAGGTGTCCCACAGGCAATGTAGCTTGCAAATTGAGGCACAGAACAAGCTAAGGCAGCTGCACACTGATCTGATCATCAAAGAGCAAGAGACAAGAAAGGCGAGGCTCACAGAGCCATTTATCTCTCCACCCTTCAATTAATTCCACGTGTGTTCATTGGCCATGTTGGCACAATAAATTTACCTATCACATATATGCATTGTGATTTTTATTGAAACTGGAAATTTTGGATGTTAAAATGTTAGCGATGAAACTCAGATTCTTACCCTTTCCAGTGTGGATTTTACTTTCTTTTTCATTGAAGACTGTAATAATTTGTCTGCTGCTCAGTGACACTCCCACCCCTAATTAATTTTGCAAAGACTTCCCTCCTATTCAGGCATGCTCACTGAGGATTCTGTTAAGCAACTTATGCCCAGTTATTGTTACTAGAGATTTTCTTGTACTCCCGGAAGAAAACAAGAGCAAAAACATCTCTACTAGTGTTTGCATATTGGCTTAGTGCCCGTGCTCTCTTTTCTCACCTAGGCAGGCTTGCAGTGTACTTAGGGATTGCTTGGGGTAAGGTGTATTCTTCTTAGTTATTCTATGCAGGCCCTTTGGCCTGGGGATGCTTGTGACTGTCTCAGTTCCCGCTCTCCTTGCTTCTTTTGAAAGCCTTACTTTCTGGAAGAAACTCACTTCAACTTCTCCTTTCTTAGGTGTCCATTGTATGCTCCACTACGACTCTTTAGCTAAGGTACACACTCTTCTTTTTATTTTTTAAATACTTTTATTGGGGGCGCTTACATCTCTTAACACAACGTGTCCGTTCCTCCAGTGTGTCAAATACATTTGCATATATGCCGCCATCATCATTTTCAAAGCATTCTCTTCCCACTTGAGCCCCTGATATCAGCTTCCTATTTCTTCCCCCTCCCTCCCCTGCCCTCCCTCCCTCATGAACCCTTGATAAGTTATAGATTATTTTTTGCATATGTTACATCGTCCTCCATTGCCCCTCACCCTCTTTTCCGTTATTCGCTCCCCTGGGAGGGGGTTCTAGTTTGATCCTTGTGATCAGTTCCCCCTTTCTCCCTGCACCCTTCCCTAATCCTCCTGGTATCTCTACTCTCCTTGTTGGCTCTGTGGGGTTTATCCATCCTGGATTCCCTGTGCTTTAGGCTCTTTTTTTGGTATCGTTTTATTAGGGGCTCTTATAACTCTTATCACAATCCATACATAGATCAGTTGTGTAAAGCACATTTGTACATTCATTGCCCTCATTATTCTCAAAACATTTACTCGCCACTTAAGCCCTTGGCATCAGGTCCTCATTTTTCCCCTCCCTCCCTGCTCCCCCATCCCTCATAAACCCTTGATAATTTATAAATTATTATTTTGTGATATCTTGACCTGTCCGATGTCTCCCTTCACCCACTTTTCTGTTGTCCATCCCCCAGGGAGGAGGTCACATGTAGATCCTTGTAATCGGTTCCCCCTTTCCAACCTACCTTCCCTCTACTACCCTCCCAGTCTCACCACTCACACCACTGGTACTGAAGGGATCATCTACCCTGGATTCCCTGTTTTCAATTCCTATCTGTACCAGTTTACATCCTTTGGTCTAGGCTCTTATCTATAGCAGTGTGCATGCTCTGGTCTAATCCGATTTGTAAGGTAGAATTGAGATCATGATAGTGGGGTGAAGGAAGCACCAAAGAACTAGAGGAAAGTTATTTGTTTCATCGGTGCTATAATACACCCTGACTGTCTCACCTCTTCCCTGTGACCCCTCTGTGAGGGATGTCCAATTTGCCTACAGATGGGCATTGGGTCTCTACTCCATGCTCCCCTTCCCCCCATTCACCTTGGATATGATTTTGTTCTGGGTCTTAGATGCCATCGACACCTCATGATCACCCAGGCTGGTGTGTATCGTCCATGTGGGCTTTGTTGCTTCTCAGCTAGATGGCTGCTTGTTTATCTTCAAGCCTTTAAGACCCCAGATGCTATATCTTTTGATAGCTGGGCACCATCATCTTTCTTTACCACACTTGCCCATGTACCCATTTTGTCTTCAGTGATCCTATAGGGAAGGTGAGCATCACAGAATGCCGGGTTGTTAGAACAAAGTGTTCTTGTGTTAAGGGAATACTTGAGTTGAGGCCCAATGTCCAACTGCAACCTTAATTCTTAACATATAGATATGAGTACATAGTTCTATTCCCCTCTCATTATATATGTATATATTACATATGTACCGAGATGAAAACCCCAAGGAATACCAAAAATAGACTTGGGAGACAGAGTGTAGCACCCTATCATATTCGACTGGAAAACACTCCTAAAGGTCAACAAACAGACCTTGAATTATTTATAGGCTTTTCCATTTTTTGTCAGTGGCTTTCGTTTTGTTATTTCTTTTTTTGCTGCTGTTACTGTTTTGTTGGGTTTGACTTCCTTTGTTGTTTTATTTGGCTTTGCCTGGTTTTTGCATTTATTAATGTATCTGCATGTCTATCTAGATAAGATAGGTGGGGTAAATAATTCGGAGATGAAAAGAATGGGACTAGTGGTTAAGGAGAAATGGGAGAGGGGGTGGGGGGAACCAACCCAGGGCCAGGGGAACAAGTGAACTAAAATCCATGGAAGGAAGGTCGGAAGATGCCTAGTGGAGTTCAATCAAAAGCAACATTAGCAGCGAGGAATTACTAAACCCGAGTGAAGGCTGAACATGGTGGTGGGACAAGGGGGAAGTAAAAAAGAAACAGGAAAGAACCAGGGGCAAGGGACATTTATAGTTACACACTCTTCTAACATTGCCCATGCCTCACCCCATGAAACAAACCTATGTGGACAGACCAAACTGAAGAAGCACTTCACTTCACGCTACAGGCAGCTCCCAGACATACCAGAACACACAGAAGTCTGCTATGAAATTCTGAAATTCTAATTTACTACAGAGTCAGAGATAGGCTCCTCACTGAAAACACATTCCACCACTGCCTCAAGATGACTGAGCTGCTGTGCTGGGCGGGACTGATGTAGGCAGTAGAAAACTAAAGCTTTTCTACTGTTTAAAAGTCACCTTTTCTGGATTCACGAAGTTCATTTGGTTGCTGTAACCCTCCACCTATTTTCAAAGTTGATAAAAAGACTCAACCAATTTCTGGTTGTTTTACTTAATCTGAAAGGGGGCTAATTAGAGAATCTTCCAGGAAGTCCTGGTCAGTCTTTTTAAGTTTAGTTTTTCTTGTGCATGAATAGTATTTCAGTTCAGTTCGTACCTTGGATTTTGCTACAGAATCATCATGTTGAACTAGCACTGATTAAAGTGTGTGGCTGCTAACCATAATAAGGTTGGTGGTTTGAATCCACTAGCCAGTCCACTGAAGAAAGATGTGACAAACTGCTTTTTATAAGGAGTGTATCCTTGGAAAGCCTACAATTCAATCCTGTTCTACAAGTATCAGTGGATGTCTGTGAGTCAGAGTCAATTTTTGGTGGTAATGCATTTGGTTTTAGGATGTTGTTGTTGTTATTAGGTGCTGTCCAGTCGGTTCTAAACCATAGTGAGCTTATGCACAACAGGGTGGACTACTGCCTGTCCTGCACCACACTCACAGTCGCTCCCATGCCTGCGTCCATGGATACAGCCACGATATCAATCCATCTCCTTGAAGGCCTTCCTCTTTTTTCTTGTCCCATTTTATTGTCAGGTTCCATGAGGTCAGTCCCCACACATCGCAACCCTAAACAAAACAGAATGAAGCACTGCCTTGTCCTGTGCCATCCTCATAATTGTTCCTGTGCTTGAGCCCATTGTTGGAGCTACTGTCTTTTCTGTCAGTTTATCATATCATGGTGCCTTGTGTGTTGCAGCATTGGTCCAAAGGTAAAGTTCAGAAAGGTTCGGATAGAAGAGAGAATGGAAACAGGTTACCTAGGAAGAAGTGGGATAATTGATGTAACATCTATGACTGGAGATTGCAGTCAATGGGATTAAAAAACTGTGTATAAATTGTTAATAATTGTTAGTGGTAAAACTGATCTGTTCTGTAAACCTTCAGCCAATTCACAAAAAAGTTAAAAAAAACAAATAAGCATGTCCTATAACCTAGGAATTCTTTCAGTCACAAAATCATTTATATTTGATGTAGTTTAATAGCTGAAACCATCCTTATTTCTCAGTCAGTCATTAGTCTTTCTGACTCTTGGGTCAAAAGGGGCTCCCATTGCTATTCAAAACAGACTGGGGGCGTCACTCTGCCTTATCACTCTTCAGTGAATCGTCATCACCCATAGCAATGACTTTCAAAAATTGGTGGGCATTTTCTGATTTACTATGTCTGGAAGTTCTGATACATAATGTTCCTAGTTTCTGACTCCTAAATCAATAATGTGTTAATTTTTAAGTTCATCCCACATACTAGACATTGAATATGTTGTGATAGCATATTTATTTGGCTTTCCTAACTATCCTGTGAGATATAAATGTAGATGGTAACCATCAATGATAAATTTGGTTCAACTATCTTTTAATGGCCCTTGTCTCTCTCTTCAACTGATGATCTCCTACTCCCTCCCAATCCCTCTTTGAACTGAAATACCCAACTGCATGTTCCTATAAAATGCCATCTCTTTTCACATATCTGTGCTTTTGTCCTGTTCTTCATTTCTGAACCTATTTTCCATTTCTTCATTTACAAATGATGCTACTCATTCTGTTAAGGTGTTCCATTTAGAAATAATGCCTCCTAAATTAAGGTGACCAGATTTTAACATTGGTAAAGCGGGACACCATTGAATGGGGCGGGGGGTTGGGGGAGGGTGGTTCTTGATGAAAAATTTGGTCTATATGGAGCAACAAAAATTTTCGTAGAATGCAAAATAGTATTGTAATATATATTTTAATTGCAACATAAGTACAATTTACAAATATACATTAAAATTATGTATAGTATTATTTGGCATATTTCTCATTTGAATGAATATTTTTATTAGTAGATTATTAGTAGATTGCTGTTGTTTAAACGATCATAAAATTTTCACTAGAATTTGTTAAATTACATTTCACACACAAAATGACTTTCAAAGTCTCAACACTTAATTGTGATTTTTCTGATGTCCACACTTTATTTACCGGAGAGAAAACGCCTTCAGTCGCAGCACTAGTTCCTAGTGAGGACAGAGTGTTCCACAATTTTTAGTTCATTACTCTATGGAACATGGTTTGTTTCAAAATGATGAAATATTTCTAACCATTTGTTCTCTATTGTGGTTTTTGCTGATGCCCAAGATTTAACCTTTTCCTTATCAATATGTTTTATTAATAATGATACTTAATTAAAAAGATCATTTTTGGAAAAATTACTATATGGGAAATTTTGAGTAATATGATCGAATGATTTTTACACATCATTCCAATTAAGTTCTTATTTTAATGTAACCCCATGAAAATGTTCAATATCATTGTAATGTACTGTTCACTCTTCTAAGTAATCTATGCAGTTACTATAGAACTTTTTAACGTGATTCATGATAGCTGCACGATTTATTGCACCTTGTTCTTCTAGCTGACTTATACTATTATGAATAGTTAATGGAAGAATATTATTTTCTAATCGCTCTTGAAACTGAAATTTTAAGTTATTAGCTTCATTTGCTACTTCGAACAGGAAATTTTATCACCTTCAATAAGTTTTATAGCACTTTGAAAAAGAGCTGCTTGATTGTGTACAAACTCTAGTCAAATTTTTGAAGATTCTTTTATAAAAAAACTCTTCTAAAATTCTAGGACATTTATCCTGTGATTAAAAAATAGGATTTCAAAGGATCGTATATTTTCAAAATTCTTTTGACAGCTGGCAAAAGAGCTTACCAGCGCATTTTACTGTATCCAACTATTTTCTCATATCCGACTTCCCCAGTTTCACAAAATTCTTTATGCATTTCAACACACACAGTGTATATATACAAATAAGAATATATTTTAATAACAATATTTTCCACATCTACGGGAAACAAATCAGCAGCTGTTTGAATGGCATTATGTATTATGTGTGCTGCACAACCAACACCAATAATGTTTTGATTAAGGTTTTTTAATTTATAAAACATATTATTTGTACCTCTTCTCGCTTTTCCTCCAAAATTTGCGTTCCTGTTGTCTGCACAATATGCAATCATTTTATGTTTAAATTTTCCCCAAAAAATATTAATAATGGACTGAGAATTATTTCAGAAGTTTCGCTGAGCACAGAGCGAAATTTAAAATTCTAATTTTTATTCCAGTTTCTGAATAAAAAAATCTAATAGTGTTTGGAAATAACTTTATATCCTTATGATTAGATGCGTCAGAATATATGGATAGAAAATTAATTTTTTCTAGATTTTTGTTTAATTCTGAAAGTGCATATGGGGAAAGCATATTACACACAATTGCCTCAGATTTTGTTCTAGCACAGGCAGATATTTTGTTGAATTACTTTTTGACAATATGTGATGTATAGTCCATAGGTCTGAAGGAATGATTGGGTTAATAGCATGAAAAGACATAAGACATAAGTTTTTCTGCTAATGCTAATTTCTTTTCTTCGTCTCCATAACTTGTTTTCCAAAAAAATTCCTGTATTTTGGAGGAAGATGCAGCAGTATTTAAATATCTTTCAAGTTTCTGTGTCTCCAAGTGCTTTGAAATATCATTCTTCCCGCTGTGAGAAATAGAAAATTCAACATTACATTTCTCACATTTTACCATGTAATCTCTTTTGGTTTTTTTAATAAAAAGGAAATTCACTTCTTAGATCTTCATTGAATTTGCATCCTCTTTTCATACTCATTATGTTAAAAATCTAAAAAAAAATTTAAAATTAAATGATAAATTATTATATACATATTGCTTAAAAACACAGCAAGTAGGTACATAATTACATGAATATATTTATTGTTAGTTTATAAATTAAATTAATTTGATTGCTATAAAGTAACTATATTTTAAAAATATTATAAAATAAAATTATTTTAATTTTAATCCTATATTTCTTTCTAAATAATAACAATACTAACTTGTATTATTTTTTCTCTGAATTTGCCGTAACGTAAGTCATAAGTGTCACTTTTAAGGCCGGCGCTTTTGGCCACCACTATAAAATATAAATAATACGAGTACTCTCTGCTAAATTCAAGAAAATGTATGTATTTATGAAATAAATAAGTTACTTACCTAAATTACCTGAATCGCTGATTTGTTGACATCACTTGTTTAACTAGCACTAGCACGCAGTACGATGTGTATCGTCTGAGAGACAGTCACAAAATGCTTTTGTCGTTGCCAATGCCAAAAAAAGTCATTGCTCATTAAGTCCAAACAATGGTGGTCGAATTCTAACAACTGATCAACAATGCTAACTTTGATAAGCAGTTCTCGATAATCAGCTCTCAACAATTATTTGTTATTATTAAAGTTTAACATATAAAATTAACAAAAATAATATAAAACTCATATCCTGGTGAAATAGCCACATGCCAGCTGAAAACCATGTATTTCCTTCCCGTTCTCCCGCCGTTCCCTAGCTTGTGCATTCTTTCCAAAAATTGGGACTTTTTTAAAACGCCCCAGGACAAGGGACAAATTGTTAAAAATCAGGACAGCTGGTCACCTTGTCCTAAATACAAAGTTCTAATTAGGTTTCTTGACACTCATATTTTTCAGAACATATTGTGCATAATAATATCATTTGACTTAATACTGTCAAGAAATGAGCATACCTCTTTACCTCCTCCTTTGCACTTAACTTCTGAAGTTCCTTAAGTGTAGAAACTAGATTGATTTTCTTTTCTAATCTCATCCTAACCGACAGTGTCATATAAAATAGAAGCTCAGTAATGAATCTCTGTGTACTTTGAAAATTACCATGGCTCAACTAAGTCCATGTGGAAGAAGCATACCAGCATGTGTGATTCAAGAATTATAAATAATAAAACCCAAATCTGAAGGAGATAATAGTGTCAGAGTTTAAATTGTGAACACCTGGTTTTCAGAAGTTTATGGATGACAGTGGAACCCCCAAATCCATTTGCAGGGTGCTCACATGAATTTAAGTCTCCTGTGAATCTCTTCTGTCTATAGTTGAGAGATGTGAATACCCTTGTTATTAGAAAGAGCATTGTAAAATCATTAAAGCAGGCATAGATTAAAAGGTAGCATCTTATCATTTAAGCCCCCTTTTGACTCATTTAAAAGTTGTCTCAGTTAAAAAAAAAATAGTGAGGGCAAATCCATGTGGATGAAGCCTCGGTGAACTCTGACCATAGACCAGGGCGGTGAGCAGCCTTGCTATCATGCAGAGTGCATTGAAAAGGGACTATTGCAGATGCAGTAAAGGTTAAAGTTAATACCTTATCATTTTATTTCTCTTTTAAATTTGGTCTACTTTAATATTTTCTGCTTTCTTTTCGCTTGGGGTTTTCCTGTTTTATTTTGTTATGGTTAGTTTTTTAAAAATGATTTTGTGTATATGAAATCAAACGTAGGTAAATCTATAGAGATAGTAACTGGATTAATGGGTTCATGGTGGTCTGGCAGGGAAGGTTGGGGGCGGTGGGTGATGGGGAGCTGGTAAAGATGAATGCAAGCATAAAGAAAATGTTCTAAAGGGTGGTGATTGTGCAGTTCTTAATGTAAGTGGATTACAGCAATGTGTGTTTAAGAATTATATATCAAAACTGTTTAAAATGAAGAAAAGTTACCATGGCTACTTTTAGTTTGTCTATTTCATTTTTCCATGTTTGGTTAAAACCGTAAAGAAATATTAATAAAATCTCAATGCAAAGAACTCTTAAGAGTGAGGTGTAGGAGATTTAATCAAACACTTTACTTTCTGCTCTGATTTTTAATTTTTCGAATCATATATATCAGTAATGGGAAGCATTTTGAATTAAATAAAACTTGTATTGAGATAATGTTGAATTTGATGCAATTAGTGAGAAACCTATGTCCCGAGGGGTTTTTGCTGGAGGGGTTGGAGAGACTCACCCAGCTATATAGGCAGCACAGAGTAAAAAGTAAGTTAGAAGCTTCCCACCACATCCCAGAGGCAGAAACAATATAGCCCCTCACCCACAAAAGGTTTAAGGTGGTTAGTTAAGTGATAAGTAAAGGACTTATAACTAGATATTGAAGAAGAACATATGTGGGAAAAGAGAATCATAACTTAAAGACCCCACAGTCAATTTTAGGTTTTCTCTACTTTAGTTCTGTTGTAATTCACATGAAAAGTATTTATTTATCTTATATTTGCTTTTTTTACTTGTAAATGATGAGATTGTCTTACGTATCTTTTTGATATGTACATGAATGTATAGCCATTGTAGTTTTAGGTTTCAGTAATGTCTAAAGCTGGACAATGAATAAAGACCAAAGAATAATTCATAATGCATATAAATTATGGTTTTAGAGAAGAAAATGGAATATACCAATGACTGCTAGAAAAACAAACCAGTCTGTCGTGGGAGAGGGGCAGCCAGAATTGCTCTGTAAAGCGGGCTTGGGAGACTTCATTTCACATGCGTTGACTGTATTGCCAGGAGGAACAGTCTCTTGTAAAGTGAAAGGCCAGTGAGAACGAGGAAGACCCTCAATGAAATGAATTTAATAAATGACTAAAAACGATGGTTTCAAACACAGCAACAATTGTGAGGATGGCACAAGGCTAAGTAGCGTTACATTCTGTTGCAAATAAGGTCACTGTAAGTCAGAGTCAACTTCATGGCACCTGACACCAGCACTGCGTAGGTATGAAGTAGCAATAAGATCCTATGCTTTGTCATTCCAGCTGCAGTCATTCAATACCACGGCACCTTGTCAGGATGTAAAACAGCTGACTAACGGAGTCGCAATGGCGCACGTTCTTCATCAGATGTGAGTATTGGTCCTGCCTTTCCGAAAAAGAATTGTAAGCCCAGTATGAAAATCTAAAAGGAGGAAAGTCTAGGTGTGTATTCTAAAGGTTACTGAAACCATTTTATATTCTCAGTAATGAAAGACGTGGTATCAATACATTTTGGAACTATGGAAAAACGTTTACCTATTTCTCCTTTCTCATAGAGATGCATTTTATTAAGTATTCAAGATTTTTAATTTTGGGGGAATTTATGTTTAAGCTGTTCAGCCCCTGTTCATGAAATCAGAGCGACCAATGAAATGAATGCTTTAATAACTTAGAATATTTATATCAGCCATTCTTGGCCATTTTAGGGTGTTAGTGCATGGAGATTGTTTTTTTAGAGGTTGTTGACGCATAAACTCAAGAAGAGTGGATTTGCACAATATATTAGCGTTACAATTTAATACACTCTTGGATTATTATTAGTAAATAATAAAATCACTTGTGAGTGACATTAGAAGTCAACTAGAGTAGAAGCTGAGAGATCTAATCTAACAAAGTGACTAGATCTCTTTCATATAATATTAAATGTACCTAAATTCATTGTTTGACAACTATTGTACAAGATAAACAATATTTTATATGAATTTACTTTCATAATATTTATTCTAGGAGACCATAATCCTATCTCTGTTTCACATTGTTATTGTCAAAGAGTGTTTATTATTATAAGGTAATGGCCATTGTCATGTAAAAGTTTGAGGTGATTCATATTGAGAACTATGTTGTTGAGTTAGCAAAAATTCATTACCACTTGTAGAAAGACAATATAAAATGTCAATCCTAACTTCTTGAAATGTTCAAAATTATCAAATTTTACAGTTAAATAAGTTTAACACTCTAAGAAACCAACTTAAACCTTACATTTTTGGAGTATTATTAAAAATATGCCTATTTCCCTGCTTTCTTAAATAATACTTGTTAAATAGTTTATTTATACCTGTGTAGTTGTTGTTTTATTTTATCCTGGACAAGCATTCTGAACATGAATCTTTCTTGAGGATTTGGGACAGGCATCACTCTTTTGCCTTTAGATGTGCCCTGACTTCTCAAATAAGCATGTTATGTGGGCACTAGTGTGGGTGTAGCTACACTGTGGGTGGTATGGGTGGGAGGGTGGTGTGCCGCCCATTACTCATTCCCACAGTGCCATCCACGGGTGTCCCTTGTGTGCAGTGTGGTGGGCTTTAAGTGGCTTTGAGTCACAAATTAGTAGAAAAGCCCAGCTTTTACCGTGGTACAATGCATGTGGTTCTCTGATCTCCTGTACAATGTATTGCATCGTGCCCGAGATTTTGAATGCTACTTGTCTACACACTGCCATTGATTGGATTCCAACTCAGAGTGCCTGCGTAGGCCAGTAGACTGCTGCTTCGGGTTTCTAGGCTGCTCCACTCTCGTCCACTGAGCGGCCATGGAGTTCAGAGCTCTGTGCCGCAAGGGCACGTTTTACTATTCATTGCTTTGGATGGAGGCTCTTAGTCGCATGTCAAGTCACATCTAAGTTGTTATTGAAGGGAAACTCTTTTAAAACGTTAAAATTTACCAGAGACAGATAAGCTGCTATCAGATCTAAGAGTGGGATTCCCAAGCTGTCTCAGACAGAGGGAATCATGGAGTGACTGACAGGGCTTCACAGGTCCTGAATACATGCAGTATGCTTCTCTTTGTCAAATGTATGTAGCTGTTGTTAATAAACAAGAGCATTGTTTTAAACCAGCTCTTGAATGTGTTGTAGTCTTTATTAAGTTTCTTAATTAGTAGATTCTGAAAATATCATTATGTGGACGCAAAACCTTTTGACATTTAAGAGAGTCTTCCTACTCAAGTCTCTCAGTGATGAAAGATGAGAACTCTACGAAGACCTCTGGCTATGATGATTACAGCCGTGGAAAACAGAGGAGAGAACTGTCTAAGTGTTAAAAACTAGTTATGCCTGTTTGCTTTTCTTTGATGAAATGATTGCAGGTTGTAAACTTGGTATATTAGTACCTATTGTTATTTAGTTCTTGGTGGGGGCACTATAATTATAATTATGAACAGTATGTATCCTGACTTCCTCCATAGATGAAATATTTGTTTACTTTGTGTACCAGATAACTTCTGTTTATTTAATTATCTTGTCTATATTCCCCAAACTTGTGTTCTTTGTCAACTGCAGCAATTGAAATCTAGTGTCTTAAATCTCTTCTGATTGGTTATTTTTGGGGGCTTTTTTAAAAAACATTTTATTAGGGGCTCATACAACTCTTATCACAATCCATACATATACATACATCAATTGTATAAAGCACATCTGTACAGTCTTTGCCCTAATCATTTTTTTCTCCTCTTTTCTTTTTTTACATTTCATTAGGGGCTCATACATCTCCCATCACAATCCACAAGGGGCTTTTAATAAAACTGAAAAAGAAGCCAGGTGTGCATGTTCTATGTACGGATCATAGTTTGTATTGAGCACAGAAGGCCTTTTGATTAGTCAAGAAAAATAGTCTCTGGATGCCGATTGAAGCAACATAATTTTGATGTTATTAATTACAGAAACCCAAACCTATTGCTACTGAGTACATTCTAACTTATAGCAAGCCTATAGTAAGAAAAACAAAAAGTTGTTGCCATAGAGTTGATTCCAATTCATAGCAGCCTGGTTAAGACCCACTTGAACTGCCCCACTGGTTTTAAAGGCTGAAATGCTTTACAGAAGAAACCTCCACCTTTTTCTCCTGCAGAGTGGCCGAAGGGTTCCAGCTGCCAGTGTTGGAGTTAGCAGTTGAGTGTTTACCTACTGTGCCTTCCGGGCTCCTTACAGTAACCAAGACATACTGTTATTTGAATTTGGTTGGTAAATGGTGGCAGACAAATATCACCAGTGGAATAAAAAAAAAAGTAATCATGCAGTGATTCTTACTTAGCTTTCTTAGAAAATAATTGGAACATAATTTGCTTCATTAATGCCATGTCCTGTTCTTATTTGATGTCTCTTGGGTTTCATTAAGGTCTGGGAAATGTAAGCAATAGAAGCTACTTATTGTTGTGAATGAAGAGTCCGGTTAAGGTGTGTAAATACGGCCGTGCACAAAGGAAAATACTTTGCCCAAGGAGATCTTGCATTGGATATGAAGTTTAATAGTAGGATATATTACATGTCATTGTACTTGTTGAGGGAAGATGGACTATTTTATAAGATCAAAAAAACCCTGAAAAATATATGTTATGGAGAATTTAGAAAGAATTTCTCAGTACTAAGTTGATTTGACATGGAAAGGATCAGGTTGAATGAATAAAGAAAGAAAACTAGACTAGAGCATCTATAGATTGATTTTCTAAAAATGACTAATTATAGTTTAGAATCATACTGCAAATCTTAGCATCCATAGAAGATATAACTTTTGTTTGGACTTTTTATTATTTACCCTGATATAAAAATAAATTTTTTATTAGTTTTGACTCTCTAAATTAATCATTCAAGTAACTGTGTAAATACAAGTGTATCAGATATACATTTAGCTAAATTGGTTTTGTAATTATAGCTGTCATCTGGGAAAGGTAGAGAAAATTTAGCATTGATTTGCTCAAAAGGAAGTACACGTGTGTGATGTATAATGTCCATTTGGGCCAATGCTCACCAGTCTACACACCCATGGCCCCATAAGGGTTGTCTGTGTTGTTCCAGCAGCCAGGAGGGATTTACTGGGGGCACTGGGTATGTAGAACTGGGTGGTTATGCTGGAAGTGGGGCAGGCAGAATCCCTTCCTCTTGGAGCATTAATGTAGTAAGCTACCCCTTCCTGGCTCTGCCCAGCTGCCCATCCCAATCCAGGTAGTATATCCCCCAAGTGAGCTTCGAGTTTTGGCAAGGCCTTATTGCAGACTCTGCAGGTGAAGCACTTCTCATCCATGTGGGTCCATAGGTGCCTGCAGAAGGCCTTGACATACTTGGGTTACTTGTAGAACTTCCAGGTGCTGTACCTCACACCCTTCACTCAAGGTTTTTCACTCGTATGGATGTGTTGGTTCGTAAGCAGCAAGTTGTATGTGGAGCTCTTCTTTCAAATCTCATCATGAGGGGATTTCTGCCTCACAGGCCACCGTGTTTGTCCTAAAGCCTTTGCCCAGGTTAAAGTCCCACTACCCAGCATTAGTCCCCAGTGCTGCCTGCAGCAGGAGCAACATACATACCTGGCATGCCTGGTGTGCCTGGTTGTTTGCCCCTGAGGGCTCCAGTTGTCCTCAGACTTGGGTCTTCAGGGCAAGGTTCTCAGCAGGCTCTTTTAGCATCCCTGAGTCCTGGCCCACCCCCTACCTCTCATACAGCAGTTTCGGGGAGGTGATAGTGCCTTCTCAGCTCAACTCAGAAGTGGAGGTATTTCTACTTTGAACTTCCTGGATGTCTTGAGGATTCAGGCCCTATAGCTCCTCCTCTGGCTGTGACTGGGAGTGCACACCAGGGCTGGATTAAGGGCAGGAAGTCATGTTTGGTGATTGTGGAGGTAAAGCAGGTGATGGTAAGCCCTAGGAGGCATCCTCAATGAATGATGAGATCCTTATAGGGGACAGGACAGTAATAGAGTTGACACTGTCCACAGAGCCTCCTGAAAGTGTGCCCACCTAGGACACCCATTCTAAGAGTGGAGCCCCTTCAGCTTACAGAGTGCAGACCTGTAGGTTCCAGCACTTGCCATTGCAAAAGGGTGATGGGGATCACCGGCCCTTCCTCACCTCTTCCCAGCGGGTAGTGCTCTCTGCCCATGTAAAGGGGCATAGTTGCAGCCAACATAGCTGGAAAGAGTTGCTGTGGCCCGGGTTCAGAAACATGGTTCCACAGAAGCCGTGTGACTTCATGTGATTTAAACATGCAGGAACACCTTAATATATGCAGATATATACTGTTGTAAAAGTTATATAATATGCTGTTCATGTACCAGCCACATCACCTAGGTATTTGGACGCTAAGTGATGCCTACCTGTAATTACAAATTTAAAGTATATAAGTTGACCCTTGTAAAGCTGTTTTTAGTTTCCTCACCCAGAAGTGTGGCCTTATATGTTAGAATATCTGCGGCAGAATGACTTCTAAGGAGCTCTTACAACTAGGGACTGACTTCTGGTTTCAGCTTTGCATTTAAAAAACTTGGGACATAACTTTAGAAATGATTCCTTTACTTTTTTCCTTTACCTCAGTTGGTTTGGTCTATGAAGTAAGAATTTAGGTGAGAATTGTAAGACCTCTTCTAAGCCCTGGTATTCTCTGCTTTTGTAATTATCTGTTTAACCTTTTGAATATTTTATAATTTTTCTTTTTCTTTTAGGTTAGGAATTAGCTTTGTGATATTAACACAGAAACAAGACTGTTAACCAGTTTCTAGCTGTTTCTTATATTGTCATAAGTTTTTGCAAAGCTCCATAGAAACAAACTATTATAAATAAATTGAACAAATTCAGTGCCTTATTGTAGAAAGACATATGTTAAAAAGTATTAAAGACAACTTGTGGTATTTATATATAGTCCTGCTTTGTATTCATAAACTGTATTTGTCACTGTGAGAGGTAATATTGCATAGCAAATGAGAAAGTCAGTATTTCGCAATGATCAAACATTCAAAGTCAATAAAAATTTTAATAAAAAATCACATTTTCCTTTTAGTGTATTTATGTGTGCTTTTGACTATTCCCCATTGTATTTATTTTTCTAGCCAATCCGGACTCATGGCCATTGTGTCAATGCTGACTCATAGTAACGCCCTTTGAGTTTCAGAGACTAACTCTTTATGGGAGTAGAAAGTCCAGTCTTTCTGTGCACCGACGGAGTGGTGATTTCCAACTGCCGACCATGTAGATCACTGCCTTTATGCCTAACCCCTATCTCACCAGGGATCCATTATTCATCTTTACGTTAATGTTTCTTGATTCTTCACTCAGAGCAAACATTTAACTTATTGTTTAAAGTACCTAATTTTATTAATATATTTCACTCTGTATGGTTAAGTAATGTTTTAAAAACTTATTAAATACATAAAAATCTCATTAGCAATACTTTGTCTTGGCTTTGAGAAAGGGTATAGGAGTTTATTTCTAATTAAGGCTAACCTTATCAGTATAGATTTCTCAGTTAAACACATTCTATTTGATTACAATACAAAGATTTATTTTGGACTTTTTCATCTATAAAATATATGCCACTTGGGACAAATTACTTAACCTCTTTCATTCTCAGTTTCCTGAAGAGTGAAATTGGGGATAATGGTAGGTCCTTTGCCATGTTACTGTGAGATTTAAATGAAATAGTCTGAAAATATGTCAAGTAAAATGAAGTTGACATTTAATAAGATGTTGGGTTTTAAAAATTTTTTTATCCCTCCATGCAGAATATCTAGCATAAGCTATGTGGTAAATGTGTTAAAAATGAAGGGCTTAATGACTTGAGTAATCTAGTAAGAGAAATCCTTCACAAAATAACTGAGAAGATTCATTTAAATAATAGCTACCTATTTAGAGCAAACTTACAAAGTAAAATAATATATGAATATTTAATTTTATTTTGTATATACCAAATACAAGCATCTTAATTTTTTGCTTTTCTATTTTCAGTGACGTCGCTTGGTTTGATGAATCTTGGTTAAGCCGAATCAAAGAGGATGTTGGTGACAACTGGAGAATAAAGGTATGCAGAAGGCATGGGAAGAATACTTGGTTAGAATTTTTAAATCCTCATTGATTTTTCTGTCAGTTATGAAAAGGGCAATCCTTAAATCTCTATGGATGATTGTGGATTTGTCTCTTTCTCTTTCAGTTTTGTTGGTTTTTACTTTGTATATTTTGAATCTCTGTTACTAAGTTTATACACACCAGATGTTTTATGTCTTCTATAAATGGATGAAGCTATTTCTGATTAAGAAATAGCTCTTTGACCATGAGGATCATCTTCTTTTGAAGTCTGATGAATTGTCTGATACTCAGATAGCCACTTTGGTTTGTTAGGGTTGCTGTGTGTGTGCCTTTTCCTATTCTTCCAATCCGTCTGTAACTGTCTATTGAAGGAGCTTTACGTCTGCATTCCTTCAGTTTTGTAACAGATGTGTAGGCATAGCTTGGATTTAAATCAAGGACCTTGTTTATTTTGTTTGTTTTCTCTTTATTTGCTTTATTTTGGATTTAATATATGTACTATTTTATTTTATGGTGAATAATTTTTATAACAAAATGCTATTTATTAACTCCTCTTTGTTTTATTTTTAGTGGTTTATCTGCGGTCATTGTATGCATCTTTACAGCTTATGCAGTGTATTGATATAAGATATTAATACAGTAACATATGTTATAAATACAATTGGTTTTTTTTCTCTGCTCTGTTATTTGTTTATTGTTGGTATACTAGTTACTTTTACATGTATTATGATCCTTATGATATATTTTAAAATTCAATCAGTACTCTTTTCATGAGATTAAAAATGAGGAAAGTGTATTTTATATTTATCCATAAATATGACATTGTCTGAGTTTTTGACTCCTTGTGTGTTTCAAATTTCCCTTGGATATTGGTGTCCTACTGCCTGACGACCTACTTGTAGTATTTCTTGTAGTGCATATGCTTTCTTAGCATTTTCCACTCTGTAAAAAGCCTTATTTACTTATTTATTATTGTTCAAACAAACCTAATTATATTTTATTTTTAATTCTCCTAAGAGTTTATTAAGGTTTTTTAAAAATCATTTTGTTGGGAGCTCTTACATATATCATTCCATAGTTCAATTGCATGAACCAGTATTGTACAATTGCTACCACCATCAGTTTCAAAACATTTTCTTTCTTCTTGAACTCCTTGATATCAGCTCCCCTCTGTCCCCTCCTTCCCGCACCCTTCCCCCAAGGAGCATTCATTCATTCATTTATACATGCATACATTTAGTTCCCTATTCTCCCCCCAGTCCCCACCCTGTACCGAAACTTCACTCCTATTACTATTCTGAAGTCTTATCTATCTTGGCTTTCTTGTATTGGGGGATTTTAAATATACAAATGAACATATGCAAGTCTAACATGATTAATGAGGTAAAACAAATAAAAACCATAATTGTAAGAGGAGAAAATATTAAAGAACTAGAGGACAGTTATGTTGTTCCCCCTGGGTTTGTCATCCCTTCACGTGGCCCTTCTGAGAGGGAGTGTTCAATTACTTTGTAGGTAGTTTATTAGTTCTCCACTATAGTTGTTTCTCTACTGTACGCCTTCCCATTGATTTGGTTGCTTTAAAAACAAAAAACAAAAACTTCTGATACCCTTTCCTGGTGACACCTCATGATCACACAGGCTGGTGTGCCTCTTCCATTTAGGCTTTTGTTGCTTCCCTGCTAGATGGCTGGTTGCTTAACTACAAGTCTTTAAGACCCTAGACACTATATCTTTTGATAGCTGGGCCCCATCAGCTTTCTTCACCACTTTAGCTTATCACCCAGTTTGTCTGCAGCTTTCGTGTCAGGAATGTATCATACAATGCCATACTACTAGAACAAACCGTTCTTGTACTAAGATTTAAGTAGTGGCCCAAAGTCCACCTGCTTCCTTATTTATTTTCATATATATACATGTTCAAGCAATTACACTTATATCCACATATTTCTATGTGTACATTTTTACTTTCCTCTTCTTTCCTCTCTTCCCTTTTTTTCTCCTACCCACTATCATTTTTATCTATCATTCACCTCTCAGTAATTCCTCTCATACACAATTCAGTTGCTCAACCACCACCAAAGAAGCTACCCCCTCCTCACCATTAATTTGAGAGCCCTTACTGTTTCCCTGTACCCGCTCCCCTCCCCCGCCTCCTCCTCCCCCATGGCCCCCAGGAACCACAGTCAAATCGCTGTCTCTTTAAGACTGCCTTTCCTGGCTGTCTTGTACAGATTAGCAACCCCATAAAAAAAACCCTCAGATTTTATCTCTGTCAGGATCCCTGCTAGACTTGTGCCTGTTTTATTTTTTTTCTTTTTGGGGGATGCGGGGAGTGGGATGGTGTGTTAACGTATGCAAGATAGGCAAAAAGCCTTAGTTTTGATCTCATTTTTAAAAAGATATTCTTGCTTAATATAGAATTGAAGTTTAGTAATTTTCGTCTTGCAGTCCATTAAAAATGTCATTTAATTGTATTCAGATTTGATGATTTTCTGATGAGAAATCTGTAGTAGCTTTTACCATTGTTTCCCTGTTATATATGATACCATTTATCTTATTTTTAGTATTTTCACTTTATTACCTATTTTCAGCACTTTACTAAGCTTGTAGTTCTCGGTTTTCTTTCCTTGAAACTTTTTTTGCTGATAAATCTTGTTGTATTTAACTCATGCACATGTAAGTTTATTTTTAACCCGAGTCTAGGAACCACTGTTCAGCTATCTTGATTTCTTTATCTACTTAGCTCCCACCTCTTTACTTGACTCTTTCACAGAGAGTGGTCTCATGAGCTTCCTAAACTTGTGATGTCTTATGACTGCAGCTTAATGAGAACATTGGGCTTTGCCTAGTTTCAGCGTCCTTGTTCTGCCTTCTGAAAATCGCCTTTGTACAGAAAGCTGGGTCTATCCGAGGGCTCATCTTGTTTTTCTTCTCTCAATATAATGATCTATTTCTTGTAAACTAAAATTTTGAAAGCACTTGTTCCTGGTATTGTGTCTTGTTTTCTAGTCAGTTATAGCAGGAGAGTGGATCTAGACTTTCTTGGTTGCTCATGACTGAAGGTAGATATGCTTATAACTACCATTAGAGTAGACACTGAAATTGTTGTAGCTCATTTTAAATAGAAGCATTCCACCTTAAAAATAGATAAATTTAAAGACTTTTTTGTTTTAGTTCATCTGTGATTAAATTGCTCATGTATAAAAATATATGCTTGCATTTATAAAATTCTAATATGTAGCTTTTGTTTCACTTTTGTGTAAAAAAATTTACTGTTGCATAAATTGTTTTTCACAATCAGTAGAAAATGTTCTTATTTTTTTCCTGAATTAGACTAATAATTTAAAGAAGGTTCTTCAAGGAATTATGAGCTATTACCATGAGGTATGTAAATTTAAATACAAAGTACTTTTTATAACACTTAAAATTTAAAAATATATTTTAAACTAATACTCTATACATGAGGGTTTTCTTGATGTGAGGGGGTTAGTGCATTTAGAGTTTGTTCTACCAGGTCAGACTGTTAATCGAGCTTTCTATTTAGAGGTTCTGAAAAGATTGCATAACAGTGTGTGACCAAAAAAAGGCCTGATTAGTGGTAAACAGGACTGGTTTTGCCACCGTGACAGTGCACCTCTTAAGCAGTCATCTCAGTGTGCTAGTTTTTTGGCAAAAACCAACATGCCTCTCGTCCCACGCACCATACTCACCTGACCCCTCTCTATGGGACTTCTTTTTGTTTCCTCAAATAAAGAGGGACATGAAAGGACAGTGATTTGACAACACAGAAGAGGTGAAGACAAAAATGAGAGAGTTGCTGTCAGTTGCTCATCCAAACAGATGGATTTGAAAAATGTTTCCAAGAAGAGAAGCGCAGATACGACAAATATATTAAGTGTAATGGGGAGTACTTTGAAGGTGACAAGGTTGTTTTGTAACAAAATTTAAATACATGGTTTTGAAAAAAAATTCCCTTTTTGGGGGGAATATCCCCTCGAGCATATGCATATTTGTATTTACACACATACTCTTAAAGTTGATAGTTATTTTAAGACCTTAATTTTTATATGATTTTAATTTATACATCCTTGTAAAGCAGACTTATTAAAGTGAAGTATATTTGTATTTGAGTCATTCTCTTATTTTGACACTCTCTTTCCCTTGTAAAATAGTAAGGGTGTACTGTGAGATGTTCCTTGTCAAAGAATTGGGAAAATAGCTAAATGAAGCTGCTATTAAAATCATATTAGATGCTAGCTTGTTTCTTATTCAGTATTAAAAATGTTATCTAGAAAAATAACTTCATAGAAAGATAATTATTTCTTAAATTGGATTGCTTAATAATTGAAACCTTTTGGGTTGTGTTTGCTATGAAATACTTATTATTTCTATCTTTAATCCCACAATTAAAGTAATAATTTATTCCAAAAATTGTAAGGGCACTCTTAGAATTTGCAATAAATTATTGCCTAAAACACATTTTGAAGCTTTTATAAATATCAACACAACTTTCTAATACATTGAACACATGAAAACTAAGACAGGGAATGTTAATCTCTCAATTATTTATTCATTTTTAGAAGTTTGACAATATAGTGGTTTTCTAGTAGTTTGTTATATTCAATTACTGTGTCCTTTGACTTAATATAAACTTGTCATTTAATGGAAAATCATAATTTTTTTTCATGGTATTTTATTTTAGAGACTCCTTGCTTCAATTAAAAATTCTCCTTGACAATGATTTGTTTTTTAAAGATCATTTTATTGGGGGCTCTTATAGCTCTTAGTATTAAAACTAACATAGTGTCTTTTTGTTGCTTATTCAGAATCTTAGGTGTTCAGAAAAATTACTAGTTTTAATCTGTAGTAATGGAATCATTATTTGTTAGTTTATCTGAGCCTTTTAATGAGTTTATTTACAGTTTATTTCCATTGTGATAACCCAATGCAGTTGTTCCATTGTAGCCTGTGTCAATGAGTGATCCTAATTTATTGTTTGATACTGCAGTTTTTGGGGCAGCAGATCTCTGAAGAACTTATCCCTGATTTAAACCAAATAACTGAATGCTCAGATTCAGTGGAACTTGGGAGGTTACTCCAGCTAATTTTAGGATGTGCCATCAATTGTGAAAAGAAGCAAGGTAAGTGAATTTCAAACGCTAGAAATGACCTGTATTGCAGTCCAAAGAAGGAAGCAAATGTACTCTTATGTTTAGTGACAGCGCCCAAGAAGAAAAGACAGAAAGAATACCTGAATTCTAGCCTATTTGCTTCAAAAAACCTCATTATCCTTCCCATTGGTATCTATGTTCTGTGATGCCTACTCACTGGGTATGTTATAAGCTATATATCTTTATAACTCATTCTCTAGTCTCTTTAGTGCTTGGGATACAGGAGACACTCCACTGTGAGAATGAACTTTACAGTTGTCTTTTCAAAAATAAATATGCAGCCCCTAAATCATAACCCAGACTTCTTCAGGTGATAACTTCCTTTACTGATATTGAATATTTAACAAAAGGGAATAAATTAATAATTTTAAGATTAATTGCAATTTTTTCCTCTTCCTTGTAAGAAATTCAGAATATTTCTTCTTTAAGAAAAAGGAAAACATTTTAAAATGTTACTATGACTATTTTATAAGCTTATTTTTTCCTTCAGTGGAAAAATAATTCCATAAAGAATGATCTGTTCTAATGAATTTTCAAGTTCTATTAATTAGATGGTCAATATACTATGGGTCTTAAGTAGATTTTTTTTCAGATATGATTTCTTTTTAAATCATAGAACATATTCAGAATATAATGACTTTGGAAGAATCTGTTCAGCATGTGGTCATGACTGCTATTCAAGAGGTAAGTTGTGTCATATTCGCATATGCATGAAAATTCTAAACAAATGACATAAAAATGCTCACGAATCTATTTTTTTCTCTTTGTATAAACTTACCCTTTGCAGCTCTTTACTTATTTTAGCTCAAGGTGTCTTCTTTTTCTGAAAATGCTTTAAAAGGCCTTCAACCTAGTTTTAATCTCTACACGTTACAAGTCAGTTGATAAACTAACATAGTGTAGCTCAGTTTCTTTTTATAACTTCAACTGAATAGGGTATAATCTCTGTCCAGATGGAATTTTAATTTCTCACAGAGCAGTCTTTTCTGAGATTTCAGAGTTTGTTTATCTACATCAAATGTCTTCTCAGGAGCTTAGATCTGTGAGCAACTATGAGAGTGTTTAGGTTTTGAAGATGAGTAACCCAGATTAAAGCTGTTTTCCTGGTTGACTAAAAGTTTGTGATTCGGAAGATTGATTCTTAAAATCTGGCTGAAAGGTTGAGAGGAAGTGGAGTGAAGGACTGCTGAGGGAAAACAGTCTGGAAGGGACGTAATTTAGAAGGGTATCGACAGGATGGGAGCAGTCTGTATGTTCTGACTTTTTGTCATTACTTTGGATTTGAAATATCACCATAAGCAAAGAAAACTATTTTACAGGATTTTATTAGTTGCATAATGCCTCCTTTTCTGTACAAAAATAGTTTAAATATATTTACATATTTAAAGCATTCTTATAATCTTCACTAATATAGAGCTTGAACATTGTATTATTTAATATAAACTTGTAATAAAATATTTATTTGAATCATGTTACAAGGATCAAATTAAAGCAAGAAAATAAATTATTTTACCCCCGTTCAAATGAATGTTTATTTTCCACAAGAAGAATATTATTTGTACTTAATTTTACTATTTTTATTTCCTAGTTGATGAGTAAAGAAATATTGAACTCTCCTACAAATGACACTGGTGGTGAATTGGAACAACAGGTAGGTATTTCAGTGTGTCATCTAAATGTTGACCATAGTTCCTCTGCCAAGTGGCTTAACAGGGGATCATGTACGATAGCATCTCATCTATGAAATGTAAGTTCGTCCTGCTCTGAGTTGAATGTGATTTACATTTGCATCTAGCACTTGTAATATTTATTTGGTAATTTGTTTATAAAATTTAACAATCGAGAATTGTTTAAAATGCGGAATTTAACTTTAACCTTAGTTGTACTAAGTGAGGTAATCCTGTTTTATCACAATCGCTGGCATTTCTCTGGACATTGAGCAACAGCTCAAGAACTCTGTATTTAAGGCTCTCTCCCTGGTCATATTAATAACTATGTACCATGAAGGGAAAAACATCCCTGTTAGGTATCTATAACCCTGAGGCATAAGGTAAGAGGAGAAGTAAGTATCTCACGAACTTTTCCTTTTAAAAATAGTTGTAGAAATATATTGTTTCTAAATGTCCCCATCATCTAGAAAATTAATGCAAATTTTTTTTTTCAAATGGCATTGATTAAGATGACAGTTGTACAGCTGATTACTGTAATTTCTATCAGTAGGCTATACACCTGGAAAAAAAACAAACATTGAATTTGCAGAAGTTTTGTGACACATTTATAACAATGCCGGGAGAAAAAAACAAGGAAGAGAGACAATAATTGCTAGTTACTTATGTATGACTGAAAACCTCATGAGATTTGATTCTTGCTCTAGAAGCTTAGGGTCATGGTTTCATAGGACATCCAATTGACTGAATTGATAACATGTGTAGTGCTTCTGCTCTAATTGGTTGCATAGTGCCTGCGGTCTTAAATAGCAAGTGGACAGCCAAGGTACCACAGTTGATCTCTCTTCGCCAGGGATAGTGGGAAAATAGGGCGTGTGTGGCCTCCACGCACAACTGCTTCCTTTGACGTAAGGCCAGAAGATAGTGGTGCCATTACTGAGCTGAGCACTATGATCAAAGTTTCTACAGAAGAATCCTGATCAAAAGAGCAAATATCTATACTAGAATTAAAATTCTCTTGAACTCCATACTTTCTAGAGCTAGAGATGAACTGCTGAAAGTATTACTGCGCGATAAATCTTTAAATTTTAACCACCCACCCCCACCAAATCCTATGTCTTAAACCCAAACAGCATTTTAGCTTAACTAATGAAAACTAACCTTTGAGCATTAAACTCTTTTAAGAACTATACAAGTTTATTCGAAATCAAAGGTGCAATGCCAGTTTGAAAAATTACATAGGAATCTTAGCAGTGAGCTGTGTTTATGGAAAAGGAACAACCCAGGAAACGGAGAATGAAGATGTTCGCGCAACTCAGAGAATGCAATCAGTATCTCTGACTTTTACAAGTAGGACAACTGACGTGGTCAATGTTGTGCCGTGTGGATTCTTAACCATAAAACATATAGAAAAAAATGTTGTCAATGGAAAGTATGTTTATGCTTTAAGTATGCTATGCTCTTTCTAAATTTTTCTAAGATTAAATGAGACAGTGCTTTTTCTACTACTTTTTTAGTTAAATATTTCACAGAATTTATGTAATTTTTTTCTTGCTGTGAGACCTTACCCATAAATGTTAGTAAAGAGATATGCAAGTACTATTCACAGAGAGCCAACAAATTAGGGTGATTTGTTAATTGGTTAAAAAATACATTTCTCATACCATTGTATATATATTGTATGAAAAGTTATTATTATTTTTTTTCTATTTGGTCAAAATGTGAATTACTCAGAATTGGGCCATTTTGTGTTTTAGCTTAAAAAGGCCTTGGAAGAACTTCAGGAAGCACTAGCAGAAAAAGAAGAGCTGAGGCAAAGATGCCAAGAACTAGATATGCAGGTATGGAAAAGAAGCCTCTTTTGTTTTCAATTTTTGTTTTTCATTGCCAGTATTTACCAGTCCATATTGGGTTCATATTTGATCAATTTCAGACTTCAAAAATTGGTCAAAATAATCAGTTTCTTCATTGGCATTAATGACTTGTGCATAAATTTTAACAGTGGTCATTTTACCTGGTCTTTCTTAAAGGCATATGAATATAATTCTATCAATGACAGGTTGGTACTTCATTCCAGGATAGTAGACCTTATGATTGCTTAAAAATGACTAATAATAGTGTGATTTAGGTTTTTAATGCCTTAGGGATATCAGTCTTTTTGCATTCTACATCATAAATAATGTCTCAATTATTAATAAATATTTGCTGCTGTTTCTCCTTATTCTGAGTCGTCACGTAAACAGATCCGGTTCCTGAAAGCTTTGCTCCGTCTGTGTCATTAAGGTTGACTCGGTTTTGAGAAGTTAGGTCTTCAGCTGGTCGTGTTTGGGTGCCTTTCAACCTGAGGAACTGATCTTGTGGCACTGTATCCCAGAATGGTTTACTGTTGTTCATAATGATTTTTCCTGCTAATTTTTTTCAGAAGTAGCCCATCAGGTTGTTCTTTCTACTCTGCTTTATTCTGGAAGGAAACTGCTTTGCAATTCATGTTCCGTGTATGATCCTGCTGGCGTTTGAAGTACTGATTCCCTGTCTTCCAGCATCGCAGCAGCATGTGGTCCACCTCATTACAACAGTCTGGCAGCCAGGGTTTTTGTTGTTTTTTTCACTTTTTGTTTTGATTTAGGTGAAGGTGTTCCCATTGCCTCGCCCTGTTTCCATCAGTTTTACCCCCAATCTCACTCTTATTAGATATTACTTACGCCTGTATCCAACGAGCACCTGTTACTGCGTCCTCCTTTCTGTCCTCTCCCCCTCCCACTGACAGTAATCACTACAGTCTTTTAGTCTTAAAATCATTCTAGACATTTTTTAAATAGCAGTGCTCTCAGACATTATTTGTCCTTTTGTTTTCAACCAATTTTACTCAGTGTAATATCCTTCAGGTTTCATCCGTATCATAAGGTATTTCAGAGGTTCATCCTTGGTTTTTAATGTTGAATAATGTTCCATGTGTGTATGTGCCAAAGTATATTTTTCCATTCTTGCCATTGGACTGTTGCTATTATGAATACTCCTGTGATAAAAATGGATATGCATCTATTTGCTTATGTTATAATTCTGTACCTTTTTAATGTAACTTTCCATGTTACAATCATATGTAAGCTTCTGGTCACAACCTCAACTGTGAAATCATGAGAATGTTTTTAAGTGGGAAAGTAATAGAACTAAACCTGTTTCAAAGTGTTAATTTTTAAAATCCACGATAAATCTGTAGCAACAGTAACTGGATGAATAGTTTCTTAGGGTAATAGAGGTGAGGTTGGGAGGAAATGAAGAGTTAATTATAATGAGTACAAGAATGAAGAAGATGTTCTAAAATTGACCGTGATGATGATTGTACAACTCTTTTAATATCTTTAAACCACTGTAGTATATGATTTTTTGAATTATATGTCAATGAAACTGCTCAAATAAATCCAATTGCTGACTTTTGATAAGGTGTTAAGCCTACACATTTCTGCCCTTGAAAACATAAGCAAACAGGTTCACTGTACAAATAGATATAGTACTGCCTTTCTTTCAGCTACTGATTAAATATGGTTGTCCTCTGAATATGTATGAATATGACTGACATTTTTCTACTATGGAACTGAAATGATAACTTTATATACTTATGAAGTTCCTTGGTATGTCAAATTTACGAAGCTTTGAAATACTTTCTTCCTAAAACTTAGACAGACTTCACATTTTTAAGAGGATCTTAGTTTCCTTCTGATATGTATTCATTTTTACTTGATATCTTTTCTGTGAACCTAGCCTCATGGACATTCTCAGAAATCATGGTGTCTGAGGGACCAAAAGACTTCAGAATTAAGCTCTTAAGAACTTTTTCTTTTATGTATGCTGATGCTATGTATTTATTTGTTCTTTAGGTGACTGCACTTCAGGATGAAAAGAACTCCCTGGTTTCTGAGAATGAGATGATGAATGAGAAGCTTGACCAATTGGATGGATCTTTTGATGATCCAAATACAATGGTTGCAAAAAAGTATTTTCATGCACAATTGCAACTAGAACAATTACAGGAAGAAAACTTCAGGTAGCATTTTCAAAAGAACTCATTCTAATAGAGTTCACAGGACTGGATTAAAGGGTGTGATTGCTGATGAAGAGGGGGTGGTAATAGATGGGGACTGTAAATATTAAAAGAGATTATTTTTACTTTTCTATATTCTTTAAAAGTATTGTTGAATGCTCCCATTCTTACTTTGAATGAACATTGTATCTGTTGCATGCTAGCCACCGATCCTTTCATGTTTAAGGGCCCATACTCTAATTACACTCTTGTTGTAGTTCTTTCGAGATAAGGAACCATGGTGGTCACATTGTGTAAGCCCTTGGGTGCTAACCAAAGGTCAGTGATTCAAATCTACCAGCTGGTTCATGGATGAAAAATGTTGCAATCTGATTTTATAAAGAGTATAACCTTGGAAACTATATAGGGTCACTATGAGTTGAACTAGGATTAGTAGCAGTGGATCTTGATTCTTATGACATAATTTTTTAATGTTGCAAGCAATTGTTCAAAAAACTATACTATTTATTCAGATTTAACATTATCCCTATATACTTAATTATGTATATATTTGACATCCCTATATATTTTATTATGTATATATTCATACAGATATGCATTTCTTTTTTTTCCTGAAGCATTTAAAGGTAAGCTGGAGATATCCTTATCTTCCACCAATTGCTGACTTGTATTCCTCCATACTACATTATGTACTTCCTAAGAGCAAGACTGCTTGCTTAAATAATCAGCATAAATCCAACCCACTGCCATCAAGTAGATGCCGATTCTTAGTGACCTTATTAGACACCTGTAGAACTGCTTCTGTGAGTTTCGGAAACTTTAACTCTTTACGGGAATAGAAAGCCCTGTCTTTCTTCCATGGAACTGCTGGTGGTTTTGAAAAGGTGACCTCAGAGTAATTTGAACAAAATTAGACGATTTGTCTCATTGCTTCCTTGGCCATTAAAAATGTACACTATAGCTCACAATCTAGAGTGAAGTGTAGGAATATGATATTGCAGCCCATTGGATTATCCTGGGCTTCCCAGGGAGACTGTATCACCCAATTTGGAAAACACTGCTTTAGAAGCCAATTGATTATTCTGATGTTTTTCCACGGTCCTCTTGGTTTGTCCTTAAATTTGACACAAACTGAATTATGTAGAATGAACTCTTTTTGATGACTTATTCTCTTGTTTAGTATATTTGTGAGGTGTAGCCATGTTGTTAATGTATCAGCTATTCCTTTTTCTCGCCCCATCTCTGAATTGCTCTATAGATTTTGTTTGTGCATTTTCTATGGGCACTTGGGGTTCCAGTTTAGGGCTAATATAAGTAAAACTGGTGTGAGCTTTGGAGAGTGTTTGTAAATATCCTATTTCACTTTTCATGGTCAGTAACTTGTGCTGGCGTTACATGCAATCAGTCTATGTTTAATTTTGAAAGATACTGATAAAACATTTTACAAGTGGATTTACCATTTTATGTCTTCATGGGCAGTGTTTGAGAGTTCCAGGTTGCACTGCCTCTATACCAACCAGTATTTGACTTGACCAGTCTCTCTAACCCACCACTGTCGCTGAGTCAATTCCAACTCCTCACGACCCTGTAGGCTAGGACAGAACTACCCCCTTTGGATTTCTGAGCCTGTAAGTCTTTATGGGAACCGAAAACTGCTGGGCATGTAGTTAGCAGCCAAGGGCATAACCCGCTACACCAGCGGGGCTCCTTTAGAAATATCTAACGGTTGCCTTAATTTGATTTTTCTGACAACTAGTGATGAACTGAGCTCCTTTACATACTTGTTTGCCATTGATATATCATTCATAATCCATCAAGTCTCTCATATGTTCTCTTCCTTAAATTGTCTTTTTAAAATATTTTTTCAGAGCACTCCTCTTTTTTTCCCCTTTATTCCCCCCCCCCATTATCTCAGAGAGCCCACCTCTTTTATGGGTAACCATATATTTTATTATGAAAGAATTTGTATCCAATAATTTGTGGTTGAAGTGTTCTATACATGACAATTAGAAGATCATTTGGCTAATATTGTTCATGTGTCCTATAATTTCCTGATTTTTTTATTTGTTGTTGCTGTTGAGGTGGGTTTTTTTTTTTTTTTTTTTTTTTTTGGCTCATCAAGTCCATGTGACAGAGTAGAACTGCTAGGCTGTAATCTTTGTGGGATAAGATTGCCAAGTCTTTGTCACACAGAGCTTTTGAGATTTGAACTGCTAAGCTATCAGTTAATCGCCGAGTATTTAACCATTTGTTTCTCCTTAGTTATTGAGTGAATGGCTAGTATTACTAGCTTCACCAATGATTTGTGTTTGTGTATTTCTACCTTTGCTGTCAATTTTTGTTTTGTGTATTTTGACCAAAACCAAACCATTGCCAGCAAGTGAAGCCTGACTCACATTGGTACATATATAAAAATTTGAGACTAATTCTTCGCTAGAGCAAACAGTCTCATCTTTCTCCTGCAGACAGAGCTGCTGGTCATTTTGAATAGCTGCCTAACACCAACCCATAGGACCCCCAAGGCTCCTTTTATTTTTATGCTGTTATCGTGTGTGTATGTATTTATGAATGTCTTTCTAATGAATTGATTACTTCCATAAGTTTTAAGTATATATTTAAGCTTTGCTGTTTTTTTTAAACAATTTATTAGGGGCTCATACAACTCTTATCCCACTCCATACATATACATACATCAATTGTATAAAGCACATCTGTACATTCTTTGCCCTAATCATTTTCTTTTTTTTTTCTCGTTTTGCTGTTTTTATGCCTTGATCGTATCGGCCTTTATGTAATTGTTGCATTTAGGTTACTCATTTTGCTTTTTTATTTGTCTCATAGTCTTTTGTTCTTCCTTTTTCTTGTATTCTATTGGCTTAATCAAATAATTCCTCAGTGCGTTATTTGAATTATTACTTTAGTTTTTGTTGCTCTAGGGTTTGCAGTAGTCATTCTTAGCCTTGGTGGTGCTGTGGGCTAGGCATTGGGCGGCTATCCTTAAGGGTGTCCGTTCAAACCCACCTCCTGCTCTGCAGGAGAAGGACGAGACTGTGTGCTCCCACAATAATGTACAGCCTTGGAAACCTTATGTTTGGTCAGAATCCGCCGTTGTGAGTTTGGTTTTTGGTTTATATATTTGAGTAGTTTACATATGTATCTTACCCATTTTATCTTCATAATCAGAAGTTAAAATGATAAAAACCAAGCACTGTGTGGAGGGAAGGTGGGGTGAAAAGTGGGAATCGATTACAAGGATCTACATATAATCTCCTCCCTGGGGATGGACAACAGAAAAGTGGGCAAAGGGAGATATCGGAAAATGCAAGATATGACAAAATAATAATTTATACATTGTCAAGGGTTCATGAGGAAGTGGGGGACAGGGAGGGAGGGGGAAAATGAGAAGCTGATGGCAGGGGCTTAAGAGGAGAGCAAATCATTTGAAAATGATGAGGGCAATGAATGTACAAATGTCCTTTACACAATTGATGTATGTATGGATTGTGATAAGAGTTGTATGAGCCCCTAATAAAATTATTTAAATATAAAAATTTTAAAAACAAGCACCATGTTTCAGAAAATGAAAATTCAGAACATTGTGCTGACTTCTCAAGTCTATCTCAAAGCTAAGACTCCTGACATATATTTTGTAGCCTTTACTCTTTTGAATGTAGGATTATAAGTAACATTTTTCCCCAAGTATATCTTGCTAGAAAGTTCATGTTTCACTAGGAAAAGAAATTGTGTTAATTTCATTATTAATATTTTTGTTTTTATTTTTTAATATAAGGCTTGAAGCTGCAAAGGATGATTACCGTGTTCACTGTGAAGAACTTGAAAAGCAGCTAATTGAATTTCAACACAGGAATGATGAATTGACTAGTCTCGCTGAAGAAACAAGAGCCCTAAAAGATGAAATAGATGTTCTTAGGTATGGAAAGTCTAGATATACTTATTACTTGTTTATCTGGGTTATCAGCATTACAATTGGAAATTCTTAGAGTTGTCATTGGTTTTCAAGTTTGTTGTGCTTTGATACAGAATATTTCTTTTATACTTGCTCATTGTTATTGCAGTTTAAGGGTATGATTTTATTCTTATTCAGGCATTTCCTTGTTAGTGCCCATAAGCTCAAATGATACCTTTCTTTTATCCTAGAGTTCTGTAACTGAGTTACTTTTAGATACGTTAACCTTGACATCTCTATTTTGACGTTAGGTGCCACAACCTCACTACCTGCTCCTAGCGACCCTTTGTTGCCAGAGACTACTGCCCAGTCTTTCACCTTCCTCACAGTTGTGAGATTGAAACCTGTTGCTGCAGTTATTGTACCAAGCGCATCTCATTGAGGGTCTTCCTCTTTTCACCACCTCCTGCTTCACCAAGCATGGTATACCTTTCAGCTGCTGGTCTCTCCTGACAATGACAAGGACTTCATTGCCCTTGCTTCTAAGCTTCTGCCTGTAATTCTTCCAAGACAGATTTGTTTGTTCCTCTGGTTGTGCAGGGTATTTTCACTATTCTTTGTCGGCACTATAATTCAAAGTCACCTATTTTTCTTTGTTCAAGGTGTAACTTTTGCATGGATATGTGGTGATTGAAAATACCATGACTTGGCTCAGGCACACCTTAGTCCTCAGAGTGTCATGCCTGCTCTTCAACACTTTAAAGAGGTTTTGTGCAGCAGATTTTCCCAATGCACTATGGGAACTCTTGTTTAAAGAAATGTCTTCTCATAATCCATATTTTTGTGTTTGACAGAAAGGGAGAATTAGTTAAAAATTCTGTGAAACATTACTTAAGTGACCGTATCCACATATTGTTGAGAGTTTCTGTTAATTAGCATTTTTTTTTTCAGTTTCGGTGCCATTAATCAGTATTTTGTACCTGCATATGATTTGAAGTAATTTTGTTTTGTTTGGGAAGGGGTGGTGATATATAATTTTTCCCTCTAGCGCAATTGATGAGGAGCAGTATTTCTCTAGACCAGGGTTGGAGATCCTTCTTTCTTCAAGGGAAGATATTTATAGTATCATTCACAGGCCATACCAAATTGTCAACTTAAGGATTAACCTGCTCGGAAACACCCTACTGTGAAAAGAAGCAGATGCTTGCCATTCCAAGACTATCAAATTGGCAGTCTTTGGTTAGATCTCTTACTTTGCCCAGGTCAACTATATATATACTGTCTTAGTGCCTTCCTTTCTTTCGTATGACATGTATCAGCCTGGTCCACATACTGCTGCCTTTTTAAAATGTGTTTGACCTATCACAAACCTCCATTGTTTGTGTAAAAAATGTCCAGACACCTAAGAATGCAATCTGTACAAGTCAATAATTCATGTATTGCAGTCTGAAGCTGGCCTATACTTGTACAAGGTCCTTTCCTCAACAGTGTTGTAAGTTCTATACCATTGACTTAAGTTAATGGCACGATCAATAGAATTACCTTATGCCCCAGGAAAAGATTTATAATATTCTTTACCATAAAATTATAATGAAATCTCTGAAGTTAACCATATGTATATGTGCACATACACACACTATAGATATCTGAGTGGATCTGTGTGTGTGTGTGTGTATACACACACTATAGATGTAGGAATGATTCTGTGGCTCACACTTAATTCTAGCCTCAGTCTAAGAACAATTAATTTTTAAGACATGGGCCTGCTTGATGCGCACCCTCATGAGGAGATCACTGAAAATATGGATGCTATAGCAATGTGTGGTGAAGAAAGCAGATGGTGCCAGGCTATTGGAAAGAATAGTGTCTGAGTTCTTAAATGCTTGTCTTGAAACCAACAGCCATCTAAGTGAGGCATCAACTAAGTCCACATGGAAGAAGTACATCAACGTGTGTGATTCAAAGATTGTAAGTAGTGCAATTCAAATCCAAAGGAGGGAGTTGTTTCAGAAGTTAAATTATGAACACCTGGTTTTCAGAAGGCTATGGATGACAGTAGAAGCCCAAAATCTATTTGCAGCCGTCCCCACATGGATTAAACCTCTGGTGAATCCCCTCCGAACATAGTCGAGGGATGTCAATCATCTTGCTATCAGATAGAGAACATTGTAAAGTCCATTCTGGAAGATATAGTTAGATTAAAATGTAATTCCATATCACTTGATCACCCTATTGACTCATTTTAAAGTCTTTTCAGTTTTTAATATTTTCTGCTTTCTTTTTTTGGTGAGGGATTTGTATGTTTAATCTAGTCATGGTTGTTTATTTTTGTTTGTTTCCTGTTTGTTTTTGTATGATTTTCTGTATATGAAATCCAGGATAGATAGATCTACAGAGATAGTAATTGGATTGATGATTTCCTTCTTGTGTTGCAGGGGAGGATGGGGTGAAATGGGGAGCTAACAACATTGAATATGAAAAGAAATTGTTTTGAAATTCATAATGATGATTGTACAAATCTCCTTAATATGATTGATTGGTTATATTGCGTGATATGTGAAGTATATGCCAAGAAAATTATTAAAAAGAAAAGCCAAGTGGTTTTTACACCAAATGATAGGATTTTAAGAGCAGGAGGAGGTGGCGAGGAGAGCAGGGTCAAGAGCAGGGAGATGGGAGGTACAGGAAGTTACCTAGGGAGGGAGTGAGGACGGAGGGATAAAATACCCCACAATTATGGGGGATTTAATAGGATTGTTATTGATTTGTTTGTTGAGTTGAACTGTGCAATGTGACATGCAATATGTTTTTCTTTACAAACTAAAATAGATTTAAAAAAGTATTTTAGTGTTGGATTTTGGTTTTGTTTTTTAATTAGATTGCTATATATTTGGTCAAATATGTAATTAACTCACTTCTGATATGATGCCGGGCACTGTTTCTTTAGTGAGGCATCTGATGTTAGCTGGTATTGATTATCTCCTGGGCCTTGTATGCCCGCAGGCACGTGTTCTCTAGCCCTATTCTAGAGAATCAGGTTAATAAGGTGAGTCAACCTTGCATTGTACATATCGTTTAGTGTAGTTTTTTTTCAAGGTGTGTGATATTAAATTAGTGGTAGATATAAAGCAAGATTGGGCTATTGTGACCCATAATCTGCTGTGGGAGGGGTTCAGAGACATAAATTGTATTTACACTACCTTTCTTTTATTTTTAAATCATTTTATTGGGGGCTCATACAGCTCTTACCACAATCCATCCATCCATTCATCCATCCATCCATCCATCCATAGTGTCAAGCACATTTGTACATATGTTGCAATCATCATCTTCAAAACATTCTCTGTCTTCTTGAGCCCTTGGTATCAGCCACTGCCATTCATTTTTAAAATACATTTCATTTCTAGAGAAAGTAGCTTTATGATTTACCATCACATTTGGAGCATTTTCATTTTGATGTCTTTATATATATAAGAAACCTTGAACTACAGATTGTTTCTTTTTTGGTTATAGCCGGTTAATAGTTTATTTGGAAGGCTCATTTGGCAGCCGAATAAATTGTTAGGTCAGTTTGCGACTTGTGTACTAGTAATGTTTGCTTTCTATTATTGTAGGACTACCTCTGATAAAGCAAATAAATTAGAGTCAACTGTTGAAATATATCGTCAGAAACTACAAGATCTGAATGACCTTCGCAAGCAGGTGAAATCGTTACAAGAAACAAACATGATGTATATGCACAATACAGTCAGCTTAGAAGAAGAGCTAAAGAAGGCAAATGCAGCACGTACACAACTAGAAACATACAAAAGGCAGGTAAGAAACACGTTTAATCCTCCTCAACTTGGCTAGTCCACCTCATGCTTTCAAAATAACACGACACTGCAGAACCATTCTATGTAGCCAGCTGTTGATGGTAGATTCATTTGTCATTTTAATTCAAAGATAATGTGAGTGTGAATTACATCAGTCATTTGCCTTTATGTGTCTGCTGAGACTGTGTTCTGTTTGTCACTGCATTGCTTACTCGTATTTCTGTTAACCAGTGGTACACAATGGACCTATACCCAAAAATATTGTTTTGCTCTTTGTGAAAAAAAAACAACCCAGAAACATTCAAATAAGAATCTGATATTTTTGGCTAAATTATCATTTACATATTTTAAAGTATATGTGAATTCTTCTTATCTATATGCTACTTTCCACAAATAATTAGAATTCTTTAATATTCGTCTACTTCCAAGTCAGTTTTCTCATTTATCAACTCTGGGAACTAAATAGCAGTATTTCCAGCCAAGTTCTGACTGACAACATATTCTAGTTATGAGGAACCACACTCACAGACATCTCTTTATTTTGTATACCTTATCATGAGTAATATGTACTTCATAGTGTTAAAATATATTTGTTAATTTACATGTGTTGATTTCAACCCTGGAAGATGAGCAAAGATGGGATATTATAAAAATACTGATAATAAAACACAATAATAATGAAAAATTTTTAAAGTAATGAGAAATTTTACTTATGTCAGCAGTAATTTACCATCGAATTATTGGAATAGAACCCGATCGTCAAGTTCTACTTGTATGTACTTGGCTAATTTTAGTTTTATTTTTGACAAAAGGTTCAGGATCTTCACCTTAAACTCTCCTCAGAATCCAAAAGGGCAGACACACTAGCATTTGAAATGAAGCGACTTGAAGAAAAGCATGAAGCTTTAATTAAGGAAAAGGAGGTAAACATAAACATCATGACCTAAGATATTTATGTTGTGAAAATGTCTTTGTTGTCTAGTTTTAGAATGCCTTTACTGGTCTCTGAGAGGAAGTGGTGTCCATTCATCCTTTTGTTTGTCTCTAATTGAATGCTGGTGTCAGTTAGGCGCTGTTGAGCCAGACCCTGTGTACATAGAATGAAGCGCTGCCTGGTCTAAGCCATCCGCACAACTGGCATATTGCAGCCTATTGATGCAACCACTGTGTCGGGCCATCTCCTTTTGAAGGCCTTTCTCTTTTCACTGACCTTGTACTTCAGCAAGCATACCATTTTCCCGGGACCGCTCTCTCCTGATTACGTGTCCAGTGTACCTGAGACAAAGATGCCAAGGTCATATGCCTTGGTGTAAGTTTTGTAACTTAGAGACTCTCATCTCTATGAGAGCAGGGCCATAGATGAAAATAAATAAATAAATAGACCGACTCAGTGTTTTTTGGTGTCGCCCCATAATTCACAGACGTGACTCTAGTTACTTTAGAACATGTCATCATTCCAGCTTATAACTGGGGGTAGTATTGCTGGGCAGGCCCGGAGTATCACAAATTGTTAAATGCTCAGGTATTTACTAAAAAGTTCGCAATTTTAACCTATCCTGATAGTATTTTGGAAGAAATATCTGGTGATCTTCCAGAAATCATGGCTGGAGAATATGCATATCATTCTGCTTACCGTGAATTGGAATTGACTCAATGGCAACTGGATTGTTTTCAGTTTTACTTTGTCCTTTTTTTTTATTAAGTATTTCAAGGTCATAGGTCAATATTTATAGTAACTTTTTCACGAACTTGTCAGACTGTTTTCTAAAGGACATGGTCTATTCTTCAGCACATGCTGAGGGTTCTAATTTGTCCAGATTTGTTTAGATGAATCTTGCGTAGTGGGTGGTCATTTTTTTGGTTTGGTGCTTTGTTTTTAATAGGGCCATCATGCATCAGAAGTGACTCAACGGCAGGTAGTTTGGGTTTTTGTTTTCTTAAAAAAAAGTGTTGTTCTCATTGTTTTGTTTCTTAATTTGAATATCTCTAATAACTGATGTTGAGCGTACTCTGATGTGTTTTCAACCATTTATAAATCTTTTGAGGAAATGTTTACATAGGATTATTTTTCCACTTTAAACTAGTTTATGTTTTAATTATTAAATTCTTATACATTATAGATAAAAATCTCTTATCAGATATAACTAAAATATTTTCTTATGTTCTAGTGTTTGTCTTCTCATTTTTCTGATAGTTTTATTTGTTGGACAGGTTTTTCATTTTGATTAAATCCAAGTTTTCTATTACTTTACTTTTATTCATTTTTTTCTATTATTTTTCTTTGCTGTCATTTCTTAGAAGCCATTACCATACCTAACCTCACTAAGATAAACTCTGACATTTTCATCTGAAGCTCTTACAGTTTTACCCTTTTACATTTATCCTGTACTCATTTTTAATTAATATTTGTATGCACTGTGAGTTAAGAAATTGATCTCACGGATGCATGGATAGCTATTGGTGATTGGAATCCAAAAGTGGGGGGAAAAGAGAAGGAACAGTATTTGGAAAATATAGACTTGATGATACAAATGAAGCTAGAGATATCATGATACAGTTTTGCAAAAACACTTATTTGTTCATAGCAAATACCTTTTTGAAACAACACAAAAGGACATGGACTTCCCCAGGTGGTTTACCCAAAAATCAAATTGACACCATCTGTGGTATGACATGATAGAGAAGATTAATAACAGCAGCTAACACCAAAGCACGGGCAGACAGTGTAATACCATCAATTAATCATATGTAAATTAAGGTTAACGCTGTAGAAAATTAAAACAAGTCCATGAGAGCCAAACCATGACCTTGAGTCCCATTGGCTTTTCAAGAACATGTCAAGCACAGGTTTGCCACATTGAACACTAATGACCGGAGACCTGATGAGCTGTGGGAGGACATCAAGAGCATGATTCATGAAAAAACAAGAAGTCATTAAAAAGGAAAGAAAAAAAGATTTTAAAAATGTCAAAGGGAAGCTCTAGAAGACAGAGTAAAATATTGTAATGAAATGTACAAGGATCTAGAATTAGGAAACAAAACGGTAAGAACATTTTCAGTATATCTGAAACTGAAAGAATTCTACAAAAAATACAAACCTCAAGTTACAATCTTGGAAGATTCTGTGGAAAAAATATTGAATGATGCTGAGAAGATGGAAATAATAAAAAGTCACTGCCCAAAAAAGAACTAGTTGACAGTCCACCAATTCAGGAGGTAGAATATGAGCAAGAACCAGTGGTGCTAAAGGAAGAGGTTCACACTGCACTGAGTGTATTATCAACAAACAAGTCTCCAGAAATTGATGGAATACTCATTGAAATGATTCAGCAAACTGATGAAGCCCTGGAAGCACTCACTTTCCTATGTGAGGAAATTTTATAGACATCTACTTTGCCAGCTGACTAGAAGAGATCCATATGTGTGCCCATTCCAAAGAAAGGTGACCCAACAGAATGCTCAAACTCTAGAACAGCATCATTGATATCACACACAGGTACAGTTGGTTCATATCATCCAACAGTGTTTGCAGTAGTCCTTTGACAGGGAACTTCCAGAATTTCAGGCTGGTTTCAGAAGAGAACGTGGAATAAGAGATATCATTGCTGATGTCAGATGGAGCTTTATTGAAAGCAGACAATAACAGAAAGATCTTTATTTGTATTTCTTTCACTATGCAAAGGCATTTTACTATGTGGACCATAATAAACTATGGATAACCTTGAAAAGGATGTGAATTCCAGAACACTTCTTGTGCTCCTGAGGAACTTGTTTATGGATCAAGAGACAGTTGTACAAACAGAACAAGTGAATAATATATAGCTTAAAATCAGGAAAGATGTGTGTCAGTGTTATATCCTGTCACCATACTTGTTCAGTTTATATTTTGAGAAAATCATCAGAGAAGCTGGATGATATGATTAAGAGTGTGGTGTCAGGATTGGAGGAATACTTATTAACAACCTGTAATATGCAGATGACACAACCATTATTGCTGAAAGTGAGGAGGAATTGAAGCACTTGCTGATGAAGTTCAAGGATGGTAGCCTTCAATATGGATTACAACTCAATGTAAGGAAGACCAAATCCTCACAACTGGACCAATAGGTAACATCATGCTAAATGGAGAAAATGTTGAAGTTGTGAAGCATTTTATGCTTTGATCCACAACCAGTACTCACTGAAGCAGCTGTAAAGATACCAAAAGGTGTGTTCCATTAGGTAAATCTGCTGCACAAGACCATTTTAGAATATTGAAGAGCAAGAATTTTACTTTTTGGACTATGGTGCACCTGACCCAAGCCATAATCTTTTTTCCATTGTATTATATGTGGATGAAAGTTGGACATGAATGAGGAAGACCTTAGAAGAATTGATACATTTGAATTGAGATGCTGAAAGTAACAAATACTGCTAAAATTCAAACCAATCTATATTGGAAGAAGTTAAGCCAAGAGCTCTCCTTAGAGGCAACTATGGCAAGACTTCATTTTACATACATTGGGCATGTTGTCAGAGAAGGACATGATGTTTGGTAAAGTGGAGGGCCAGCGAGGAGGAGAGGCATTCAAGAGGAAGGTCCTGAAAGAGATGGACGGACACAGTGGCTGCATGAATAGTCTCAGGCATAGGAACCTTTGTGAGGATGGCACAGGATTGTGCATGGTTTTGTTTGTTGTGCTTGGGGTCACCATGGGCCATAGCCGACCGGATGGCACCTACCAACAACATGCAGAGCAGATCATCTGAGAAGTTGGTCTGTATGAAGAAGAATACAGCATCAGGATTGGAAAATACTCATGAACAATTTGCCTTATTCAGATGATACAACTTTGCTTTACTGAAAGCGAAGAGGAATTGAAGTGTTTACTAAGGAATATTAAAAGTTCACAGCCTTTTCGTATGGCTTACAACATGATGTCCAGCAAACAAAATCTTCAAACAATATGATACTTCAAAAATGTTGATGTTGTATAGGATTTCAGTTTACTTGAACTTCCAGTCAACCCACTTGGAAATAGCAGTCAAGAAAGCAAAAGATATATTGCACTGAGAAAATCTGCAAAGCTATTGAATACTGATGTTTCTGACCCAAGTCATGCTATTTTTAATCGCTTTATATGCATGGGAATTTATTTACTTGAATTATTATATTGGCAAATATTAATGAATATTCCATGGATTGCCAGAAGAATGAGCCAATCTGTCTTGGAAGAAAACCAGCCAGAGTGCTCCCTAGAAGTGAGGATGGGTGAAACATCGTCTCAGATACATTGGACAGATTATCAGGAGAAACTAATCCCTGTAGAAAGAAGGACATTACGCTTGATAAAGTGGAGTGTTAGCAAAAGAGAGGAAGACCTTCAACAACCTATAGTGACACAGTGGCTGTGACGATGGACTCGCTCCTAGCAGTGGTTGTGAGGACAGTAGGACGGGGCAGTATTTGGGTCTGTTTTACATAGGGTCCCTAAGGGTTGGAACTGCTTAGCGGGCATAGAATATGAACATTCCTAGTTTGAATATGTGCCTACAAAGCCAAAGAGTTAAAGAACTTTCCCTGATAATATAGTCAGGGAGTGGTAAAGTACATCAAACTTTATTCTAGGTTGCCTCCGGAGTCTATGCTGCCTTGATTGCCCTACAGTTGCTTGTTTGTCTTACTTTATATAATTGTGCTCAGTTGATTCAAAATTAAACTATCTAACGGGCATTAGCAGGTTATTTATATATGACGTATTCAAGAGCACATTGGCTTCTTGGCCCTAAAATGAAAATATTCCCTTTTTTAATTAAGTGATTATTATAGATTAACTTGTTAAGAAAAATTAATGGGGCGTGGGAGCTTTAGAACTGATTGTGGGGAAAAAGAAAATGCTCTAAAATTGATTGTAGTTTAAAGATTGTACAACTCTTTGATACGGTCGAACTATCGAATTGTATGATATGTGGATGAAGTGTCAATAAAACTGTTAAAAACATAAGAGAAATTACTGAAACATAAAGGACATTACTTATGAGGATAATTGAACATTTTGGTGATATCAGTCATTCTTTTTCAGAGACTAATAGAGCAGCGCGATACTCTAAAAGAAACGAATGAAGAGCTTCGCTGTTCGCAAGTGCAACAGGATCACCTCAACCAAACTGGTGAGTGTTGATGGGTGTAGGGAAGTGTGTTTGGTTTTCTTCTGAGTGATAGAGGAACTGAAATGCTGTCGAACACTTGTTTCCTAGGCACGTCTGCCACAAAAAGTTATGAGAATCTTGCTGCTGAAATCATGCCAGTGGAATACAGGTAAATTTGTTTTTATAATAGTACATATTTAAGTGGTAGGTAAATTATATTATCTTACCTGCTTAAGTTTTCTGTAGATTATTATTGCTTCTGCAACAATTTTAAAATGTGTCTAGAGCTAAAATTTCACCAACTATTCAAATAATATATTCTGCTTTTATTACCATCCAGTTGTTTGGAAAGCCTATCCAGATCATTGTACCTACATCTCATCTTGTCACTTTCTTGCTAGGTGGTTACGTATGTGCTATAGAATTTTATTTAAAAATTACTGTTTATAGTTTATTCTGTTTTCTAACTATAATTATGGAAGTTTAATAATATCATAAATGTGTTAGAAGGTGAAAAGCAATGTAACAAACATGTCAAATAATTACCTCTCTTAGTGGGACAGACAATTTTTACCCTAAAATTGATTCTGTGAAAATATGAGCCTATAATTCAGAGTAATGGGCTTAGCAAAAATAGAGATAAATTAAAATTATTTGCTTTGAGGAATGGGATAGTCTTAGGGCACCAAGTGGTGAAACATACAGTGGGACTTCAGAAGTTTATAGAAAACTCTTATTTGTAATCTTTTAATTCCATTTTTTTCATGAACTTTTCAAATTCCCCTCTTCTTACCTATTTATCCCTTTCCTATTTACACTAAAAAGAAAGGTGTCCATCCAAAGCATTAATAATATATTCTACAATAAAAAATTAGATGTGATCATCTTATTTCTCTCATAAAGTATATTTAAAATGGTACCCACGCTAGAAGCTTCTTTGAAGAGCCCTGGTGGCCTAGCAGTTACACACTGGGCTGCGATCCCCAAGGTCTGCAGTCAGACCTTGAGACAAAGACGGGCTTTCTGCTCCCGTAAAGAATTCCAATCTCAGAAACTCACAGGGACATGTCTACCCTGTCCTAGTAAATAAGTACATTTTAGTTTTGGTAGTCTTCTTAAATTTCTTTTTTTTTTAATGCTTTCTGAAAATAAGCTATATATTGCCTTTTGTGGGCAGTTCCTAAATTAAAGATGTAAAGAAATTCTTGTGGCTTAGAAATTTGTACAGTAATTATTTAGTTAACTATTATATAGTTCTACATCTAGACCTTGATAAATTTCCCTTTTTAATTAAAATATTATTTTATTGGGGACTCTTAAAACTCATTACAATCCATACATTGATTGCATCAGGCATGTTTGTACAAATGTTGCCTTCATTCTTTTTTTAGACATTTACTTTATATTGAACCCTTGGCATTGGCTCCTCTTCCCACACCAACTCTCCTAACCCCTTAATAGATTATAAATTATTATTGTTTTCATATCTTACACCAACTGCTGCCTCCCTTCAATTTTCTCCTCCCCACCACACCCCCCAGAGTGGCTGTTAACTTCTTTCGCTGTTTTCTTTTCTTTTTCTTTATACAATTTACTTGTTTTTTGAGGGTCAGTATTGCAGGGCACATTTTTCAAAAGCAAAATTTTCCAGAAACTTTGCTAGTATTTTTAAATGACAGCTGGAGTGGATAAGAAATTCCTGTAAAAAAATTAAGAATACAAAGACAATTATTTTTTACAACTAAAATACATGTTTTTCTTTTCACCATCAGGGAGGTATTTATTCGACTGCAACATGAAAATAAGATGCTTCGACTGCAGCAGGAAGGGACTGAGAATGAACGCATTGAAGAACTTCAGGTGCAGTTAGAACAAAAGCACCGTAAAATGAATGAATTAGAAACCGATCAAAGGTGATATGTTTATTTATAACTTAATGAGTTAAAATCTTCACGGGGATTTTATTATGTAACCATAAATCTTAGTTCACAGAAGTAGAAAATTGTATAGTTGTTAAATTAATTATTTTTATAGAAATCTAAATTATTTTGTTTACTTGTAGCCTCTCACTACTCTTGTTTTACATTATGGAAAGTTTAAATGAATGATTTCAGCTATTTAATTATGGGCTTTTGACCGTTCCATTAATTTTAGCAACGTTCAAGAATCAAGCTGTTCTCAGATAGTTATATAACTGTCAGAAGATGTGACATGTGAATAATGATAGGCTGGCTTCTCTACTGTGGTCTGATACGATAGTTCCAAATCAATGGGACATAGATTTCAGAGTCCCTTTTGAGTCTCATCTCTGTTCTGGGCAAGTCACTTAAACTCTGACACTGGTACTCGTAGCTATAAATTGGTAATCACATTTCTTTTTAAAGTTTTATGAAGGTTATAAAAAATATTTAAAGCAACCGGTAGTTATCTGGTACCAAAGAGGTAATAAAGATTATAATAATAACAGCAGGCAGCATTTGTGTTGGGTTACTGTCAGGCAGTTTTCTACACACTTTTTCCACACTACATTCACTCAGTAAGTTCTATGAAGTAGTAACGGTAATTGTCTATCTGTCGTGCACAAGGTTTCAGAAAGGGGTAAAGTAAGACACCCAAGGCTACAGAGCCAGTTGGTCCTGAGCCGACATTTGGATTCTCTTGGTCTTTCTCCTGAGCCTCTGCTCTTAATTATTACGTTAACTCGCCTCTTATAAATACTACTCTTGCTATCAAATGTATTTGAATTAATGTATCCCAACTTTATTGGATCTTAGTGATCACCAGATATCTGATAAACTTCAGTGAACCTTGTCTCTCTGGAATTGTATGTACACTGTTCAATCACCGCAACTAAAAGAAAAGTATTTTAACTTTCTGGTGAGATTATTAAATATTACAGTTTAATGAAAATGGGCTGCACTAGAGAAAGTAAATGTCAATGTTTAGGGAAAATAGACATGTGAATGGAGAATTATTATATTATTGACCACTGCAATAATGGAAATATTATAATGGGCAGATATATGAACCTTATATATATATAGAAAGACAGATCCTAAGCCATGTTGGTAACGTTCAGTGAAGGCAACTTGTAAAGAATATAATTCTGCAAAGTTAAAATCTGTACTGGTTGCTAGTCACAAGGAGGTGGTCAGAAAATGGTGAATTTCCTCTTTTTGTAATAAAATTTTTGAGACTTAAAACTAAAAAAGAAAGCTAATTTCTCTTTGTTAAATACAGAACTAAAGGAAATTGAGCTTGAATTTTCATTTTTTTTTAACTAGTGAGTACAGTGCAAACTTCCCACTGATAGATTAAGTACATAATTTTAAAGATTTGGGCATATATATACTTTTAGGATAAAAATGTATCCCTTTTCTTTTTTTTTCCTTTTAACTGTGCCCTTGAAAATAGCTTATCTTACTATGTACTGCCTCTAGCTACATATAATTGTTCAGAATTGAACTTTGCTACAAAATGCCTATTTTATTCATTCAACTGTGTGAATGCATCTTTAAATATGAATATATTCTAACTGCTTCGACTTTTGATACAAATAAATGCGTATACCCCATCTCACAATAGGCTCAGTCAAGAGCGCATCCGTGAACTGCAGCAGCAGATTGAAGATCTCCAGAAGTCTTTACAGGAGCAAGGCTTAAAGTCTGAAGGTGAAAGTGTAAGTAACTTGGAAATTGCATAACTTTGCTGTGTATGACCTCTACAGTAGTAGGACCTGATGTCCTAATTAACTTAGTATTTGAAGCACCATCCTCATCATCGAAGGTCACATTAAATACCATCTATATCTGCATAAAAAGATGCAATAATCTTGCCGCCCTGGAGCCTGTCAGTTGATCACATATATTGTCAGGAGATTTCTGTCTGCCATGCTTCCATAGCTCCATCTAAGTGTAGGCCATTCCTGACTGAGGACATGCTGCACTGAGGCCATCAGGGTTCTCATTGGAGCTCAGCAGTACTGGGCTGGGGAAAAGAAGCAGACCTCTAACGGGCGTTATCATCAGTCACAACTGAAAATATCTAATAGGAAATTAGAGAGTGATAGTGGCTTTCTGCCAAAGCACATTCAAGAAGTGGATTACAGCAGCCTCTGACAGACAAAAGCCTTGGTGCAACCTTAGAAACTGCACGCCCCCGTTCCTCCCTCTTCTCCACACTGACCCATGATATTGCCATGCTCTAAGGGTTTTCCTATCAGGAACTGTGAGGGCGAGATATACATGGGGACTAAAAAGAGAGCAAACTGAGTTCAACTCAACATAAATATACTGAGCAATTTCAAGATGGTTTGCTCTCCATATTTTTAGATGAAAAGAAACTCTGATTGAGGAAAGTAGGTATTGCATTCGAACCAAAAAGAGCCCACCTCACTGCCATCAGGTCTTTTCCAAGACTGTAACTGTTTACTGGAGTGGAGAGCCCCATCTTTTCTCTTATGTAGACATCACAGCCCTCACATAACCACCAGGGTTCCTTTCATTCGACACAGCAACAACAATGAAAGGGCTGGATGTTTGTAAGCTAGATAGATACTCTTTGATTGAGATGAGAAGGGTACACGGTTATACCTGTGTTGATGGGGGAGGAAACCATAAAATAAGTGAAGCGATGAAAAGAAATAATTGAAAGGGAAGTATTTCCTCTCTGTCTTTTGTATCCTTTATATGATTTTCTCTTTTTTCCCTCGGGCCTTGGAAAATAAAAATCGTCTCATGCATGGTGGCTTCTCATATGTATATGGTATTGCAATCTAATAAAAATATTTGTTAAGCTATATTGGAGAATACTTCAAAATAGGATGTATTTAAGGAACTAAATTTTGGATTACGATATTCTAATGATTTGAAGTTCTTTTTAAAAATTTATTGGTGCCCAAAATGTACTTTATATTATAAATTTTTAATACTTAAGCTATTCAGTACATTCAGGACTATTGTTATTTAAATATTTTTCAAGTAGAAATTATACTTTCTAACATTTCTATTAACGTAATTTGATTGCCTCAGTAACATTAACTACTTTTATAATGAGGTAATGTTGGTATAGAATTAAAGTATTTGCATTTATAATGATATAAATGTTTACATATTCAGTTCTTTGCATTTGTTTATTTTTAATGCATCATTTTATTTGGGGCTCTTACAGCTCTTATAACAATCAGTACATCAATTGTTCAAGCGCATTTGAACATATGTTGCCATCATCATTTCCAAAACATTTTCTTTCTACTTAAGCCCTTTGTATCAGCTCCTCTTTTTATCCCCTCCCACCCTTGTAAACCCTTGATAATTTATAAATTATTTTAATTTTCATATTTGACACCGTCTGCTATCACCCATCAGCCATGTTTCTGTTGTTTGTCCCCCTGGGTGTGTGTGTGTGTATTGTACACTGGTCATTGCTATCGGTTGCCCCATTCTCCCCACTTCTCCCTCCATTCATTTGTTCTTCATTTAAAGTGCTAAAACTTTACATTTACTTTTTAAATAAATTATTCTTAGGTATCTAAATGTTTGGTACTCCTCAATATATCACACTTGGCTTCCATTTTGTATTTTTGCAAGTATGTTTTTTTTAAACTTAGAAATCTAAAGCATTTTTCCTGCTATTTCGTTCCCCTTCTCTGGTTCATTTCTACTTACCTTTTCCTGTGTGCTTTGAAGTAAAAAGTAAATGCCCAAAATGTTGGTCAGCATTTATGTTATTAAGCACTATACCTTCAAAAATGTATTAAAAGTTTTTAATGTCTGAGAAACATTGTTAAGGTAAACTTTTACAACAATTTTTTTAATTTTATAGTCCAGCAAACTAAAACAGAAATTGGAAGCACATATGTAAGTAAAGCTGATATTTCATTTATTTTGTTTGTTTATTTAAATCATTTTATTGGGGGCTCTACAATCTTATCACAATCCATACATGCATTGTGTCAGGCACATTTGTATATTTGTTACCATCATCATTCTCAAAACACTTGCTTTCTACTTGAGCCCTTGGTATCAACTTCTCATTTTTTCTCCTCCCTTCCCAACCTCCCCCCACATGAACACTTGATAATTTATAAATTATTGTTTTTACTTGTCTTACACTGACCAATGTTTCCCTTCACTCACTTTTCTGTTGTCTGGCCCCCAAGAAGGGGTTATATGTAGATCCTTGTGATTGGTCCCCCCCTTTCCTCAACCCTTCCGGTGCTGCCACTTCTACCACTAGTCCTGAGAGGTTTATCTGCCTTGCATTCCCTGTGTTTCCAGCTCTTCGCTGTACCAGTGTACCTCCTCTGGACTAGCCAGATTTGTAAGATAGAATTGGAATCATGATAGTGGTGGGGTGGAAGCATTTAAGAACTAGAGGAAAGTTGTCTGCTTAATTGTTGCTACACTGCACTATGACTGGTTCGACTCCTCCCCATGACCCTTTTGTAAGGGGATGTCCAATTGTTTACAGATGGCCTTTGGGTCCCCACTCCTCACTCCCCCTCATTCAATGATATGATTTTTTGTACTCTGATGCCTGATTACTGATCCCGCCAACACCTCGTGATCACACAGGCTGGTGTATTTCTTCCATGTGGGTTTTGTTGCTTCTGAGCTAGATGGCCACTCATTTAAATTCAAGCCTTTAAGACCCAGATGCTATATCTTTTGATAGCCAGGCACCCTCAGCTTTCTTCACCACATGTGCTTATGCACCTGCTTTGTCTTCTGTGATCGTGTCAGGAGGAAGGTGAACATCATGGAATGACAGGATAATAGAACAAAGTGTTATTGCATTGAAGGAGTACTTGAGTGGAGGCCCAATGTCCATCTGCTTCCTTAATACTAAACCTATAAATCTATGCACATAGATCTATTTCCCCATCCTCATCTATAAATATACTTACATATGTACATGCCTGTATTTAGACCTCTGTAAATGCCCTTTGCCTCTTGGTTCCTCTATTTCCTTTCACTCTCCTCCTGTCCCACTATCATGTTCAGCCTTCATTTGGGTTTCAGTAATTCCTCTCAGTTACATTGCCCTTAATCAAGCCCTACTAGGCCTCCTACAACCTCCTTGCCATCGATTCTGGATCACTTGTTGTTCCCTTGTCCCCGAGTTTAGGGAAAGTGTTACAGAAACGTCTGTATCTGATTTTTTTTTTTGAATTTTATTTACACAAATGGTAGTCTGATGCCAGATTCAGTGCTCAACACTGTCACCAAAAAAAGAGAATGACCTTAAAAAATATATAGCCTTCCCCCAGTAATCCAAACGCTTGAATTTTCCTATTGCCATTCAAATAGATTTAACAAGCAGACTACTATCACAACTAAATTGTGTAAAAATGTGGGATGGTACAAAATATTTCCTTTCACTTTCTTGAAGTAAGAAAGGTAAGAGGAAAGACATTCACATTGTTAACATACACCATGGGCTTGACAGTCTGTATACTCACTACAACACCCAGAGCTACACGGGTCTCATTCCCGTTTCACGGGTGGGGTGTAAAGGACGGGAGAGTGTCTTCCTTCGCTTGGTCCACACTTGTTCTGTGACAGAGACCAGTTTTTATTCTTATATCTGTTTGACTCCAAAGCCCTATGCTCTTTCTACTACTTAGGGAAAAACTAACAGAGGTCCATGAAGAATTACAGAAGAAACAAGAGCTCATTGAAGATCTTCAGCCAGATGTAAACCAAAATGGTAGGTTATTTGTAAAAGACTATTTGGTTGAAGAGTGCAAAGACTCTGTGTCTTTGGATAATGCATAGGTACATACATTGGAAATGCGATGGTAATTTTTAAAATGTAATTTGATAAAAAGAACTAAGTGACATAAAGGCATAGCAAACATTGTAAAACAATAGAATTAATATGAGACTTTAATAAAATTATGATTTTAAATTACATAACAGTGAGCTTTAAAGTGGTATGTATGTAAAGTGGTATGATTTGCCCTGTTATTATACCAACATTGTAAGGTACACTTAGTCATTTAAATACATGATAAAAAGGTGGAAAAAAGCTAGATAGGGTAGATTATTGACATTTTGTGAGAAACAATAAGAAACAAAAGTATACTGGTAATAGTTTAACCGTGTTAGGTGAGAGTTTATGGCAAAGAAGGTATGGGAAATTTATTTGTTAAGTTCCTTTGCCAGTCATTAAAAAATTAATATGATACATATCAATTTTTGCCTGAGGATGTATTATTTTTTAAATTTTTGCATGTTTATTAATAGTTCAAAAGATCAAGGAACTTGAAGCTGCTCTTCAGAAGAAAGATGAAGATATGAAAGCAATGGAGGAAAGATATAAGATGTACTTGGAAAAGGCGAGAAATGTAAGTCATTTCACTTTCAGACCTTAAATCTCTGTGACCCGTGTTCTATCGAAGCCCCTTGCACCTGATTGCCTTGCGATTCCGGCGTTTGTGGAGGATTCTGTTGCTGGCCGCTTGGATCCCCAGTGTGGCCACCTCAGCCCTCCTCTGGCCTCCCACGTCAGCATCAGAAAATGGAATGTGGCTGGTGCGGTGACTCTCATGACACCAAGAGTTAAAAACCACTATAGTCGGCTATGGAATCTTTATTGTGATAAACAACGTGGCCTTTTATGAAAAGTTCATTTAAGTTGGTTTATGTTTACTACAGGTTAAACAACTCAACGCTAATATTTTTAATGTTAAGCAGGTTAAACCTTTTGATTTTTTTTCTCGTTTAATACTTTTTTATTTCCAATGTTTGTATGTACTCTTCTCATAAAATCTTTAATTTCCATGAATTTTTATATATCTTCTGATTTCATGTGTTGAGGATTCTATCTGAGAGAGGGTTTCTTTATCTTGAGTAAACAAAGTTTATTTCAAGGTTGTAAAGGGTTGACTATATGTATTTCATCCTTCTATTTTTGTTACATATGTATTTATCAATTACAGTATAAATAGTACTAACAGCAATGGATAAACTGCAGGCCCGCAAGGCTTAACAAGACAGAACTTACTACTAAGTAGCCCTACTGGAGTAATGAGCTCTGTACCAAGCTGCTGACAGCAGTTTGAACCCATGAGCCACTCCAAAGGAGAGAAATGATACTCTGCTCCTGTGAACACGTATAGTCTCAGAGACCCGAAGGGGATATCCTCCCCTTGTAAGGTCACTTATTGAATCAGAATCAACTCGACGGCAGTAGGTTTGCTTTTCCTTGGGGTTTGGTTTTCTTTGGTTTCCTTAGTCACAGGAAGTATCATCACGGGTGAGAAGAAGTTTCTAGACTATTCACTCATTCGGAGTTAAAAGTTGACAAGACTCTGCTTTCTTCATCGTATGATTTCCATGTTCTGATGTCCCTCTAGTTGATGAGGCAAGACAGCAGAGATTGCATGGGAGGTATGTGATGATCCAGATCCCCAAACATATTGTGAGTCATTCTTATTTCAGTAGGTAAAACTCAGGCACTGCTACACCCAGTTGCAAGGAGGCTGCTACCCTTGTTTACTGAGTTTCCAGAACGGGATAGGGTTGAGAAACATCCAGCTAGTCTTTATCACAGTTTAGTTTATCCTAGCTAAAAATATATAAATGCCTATAGGAGAAAGCTGACTTTTCAAAAATAACGTAATGGCTACATAATATTTCAATGTCTGGAGTTTGGCAATACCAAGCCAAACCCAGTGCCATCTAGTCAGTCCCAACTGACAGGGACCCTGCGAGGAGAACTGGAGGCACAGGACTGCTGCACAGGGTGACGAGGTCGCACGTTTCTGTGGAAGCCGAGGGCCACATCCTAGCCAGGACAGAATGGAGCCAGATGCTTCGCTCACTGTGCCCCAGGAGATGCTGGGATTTATTTGATGGCTACCCTACTACCAAGAAGAATTTATATTTTAATTTTTATTGTTTCTCCTTTTGCTACTAGAACTAAGGCAATAGCCAACGTTTATAGAGAAAGCTTTCCTCTCATTTTGGTTTATAATCTTCACTTGAATCTTAGAAATGAAGTTAATCAAAGGATAAGAACATTTTCATAAGACTAGACATATATTTCTTAATGGCATCCTAATGTAGTATAGCTAACAAAGCAATGGCAATACCATATTTTTGTCACAATGAATATTGTCCTTAAAAACAAGTATAAATAAATAAACAAACAGACCAGCAAAAACTAAACAAAACAAAGCAATTGCTTGCTTTGGTAAGCTTGTCTTCTTTTTACAAAGCCCTGAATGTTATTTGTGGGGTAAAAGGAGGAAACACATAAGATAGTAATGTGTATGCATGGTAGAAAACTCAGAGAATAGAAAAAGGCCTAGCCATGCTGTCATCACTTAGAGATTTAAATAAAAGGTTATTGAAGTGTGGTTGAAATTCTTTAAGAGCTCTCCCTTTTATGTGTGAGCCCTGTGGTGGCTGACACCTTGTCTCTAGTTGCTGTATTTCCATTGTGCTTTATTTGGGAAAACCCCAAACCAATTCAACTACCATTGAGTCCTTTCTGACTCACAGTAACCCTTTGTAGGGTTTCTGAAGCCTTGAGTCTTTAGGTAGCAGGTAGCCTCTTTTTCTCTCAGGGTTTGATATGTGGGTGTGAGTCCCTGAAGTTACTAGCACAATGCTTTGCAGACAATGCAACCAGGGCTCCTTAACAGCCACATGCATCCACTGAGTAAATTGTTTTTAAATGAATAACAGTGCTATGTCTTGATATATAAAGAATATGACTTTCAGATTTTTTTACCTGTCGTGATATGTAAAGAATATGCCTTTCAGATTTTTTTACCTGTATGCATATAGTTAACGTTTTTATAACTTATTAAATTATTTGATTGTATCATATGGATATACTTATTTTGACGCATTTTGTAGTTTATGCCTATAAGTTGTAAATCACATTCCAGATTTGTCTCCTAACAGACTGTTCACTTCATAATTAAGTTGAGGTTAACTATATTCTGATAAAACATCTCGTTTACCCATCTTTTATTATTTTATTTAAATGATGTGAATGAGCTCCTTAGGTCTGAAGACACATTTTTAAACCCCTGATATCTGTCATCTGTTATATAGTTTTCTGCATCTATTATGTTGATCTTACCTTCTGAATTGCATTTAATGGCATAATGAGCTAGATTGTTCATTTACTTTTGTGTGTTATTTTTATTTTGTAAAATCAGCAAGTCCCCTTATTTTTACTCATTTTAAAAATGTATTCTCATCAGATAAATGCCAAGGAATTATTTCTAGATGTCAATGCTCAAAATTTGAAAAGGCTTAAAAAGCTATTTCCTATGGCTGAGGTGTGGGGAATGCTTGATTTTGAGATAAAGATTTTCTGTTTTTGTACTGAAGTTTGTTTTTCATTTATCTTGTTCTTTAGAATTCAAATGAGATTATGAAACAGATTTAGTTGGCTCTTGGATCACTTTCTTGGGAATTTTCCATTTGACTTACATGGGCTTTATAGAATTTACATTTATATTTTAAAATGCAGTAAGATAAAATGAACATACATTTTTTTTCTTTAAACAGGTAATAAAGACTTTAGATCCCAAATTAAATCCAGCATCAGCTGAAATAATGCTACTTAGAAAACAGTTGGCAGAGAAAGAGAGAAGAATTGAGATTCTGGAGGTAAAATTTCTATATTCACTCATCTCTTAATTATTCTGTGTAAACCTGGTAATTAAATACTGTCATATATTTGGCATTAGTTATCATGTTCCACAAGAAATTGGAAGGAGGTATTAGCACCTGGCATGTTTATTAAAGAATTCCTCACTAGATCATAGTATTAGCCTCCACACAGTTTATGTACCTGTCTATAAGCTGTCTGTTTCATTCTCCATCTATAAGGACCCTGAGTTTCTAGCAGAGTCCTGCCCCAATGCTGCTTTGAAATTCTACTGATGAGATTTTCAGTCAGAGCTTTAAGTAGTAAACTAATCTCACCTTTTAAAGAGCTGTGCTTAAACTCAGTTAACCAGCTCTATCTTCTTTTATCTGACCTAATATTAAACAAGTTTATCAGTTAGAATTGCGGTAAAGGAAGTATTTATAAGCTCCCAGTAAGCCCTTGAGCTAACTGTGAAATTTTGATTATTAGTTTTGCTATTAATGGCATATGTTCACCTAACTTTGTATGCTGGTAGTTACATTGGTGGGTTCAGTATTTCAGTATGGCATACTTTTTAGACTTTTTAAATGAGAATATTCTAGCTTCATTGAAAAATGTTTTGCATATTGTGCTTTTCGTATTTTAAAAATAGTATAAATGTCTTCATAATAATATATACAGGACTGCAGAGCCATGTTGAATTCTAGATATCTACAACAAAAATCTTATTATTGATATTTGGTTTATTTTTACTTTATCTGAAAATGCTATATTTCAGAAAAATATGAGGGGGTCCTCCCAAAAAAAGGGACTTGAGCTGAGCAGAGCGGAGCTTTCCTAGTATGTATTTTTCTCGCTAGGAGAGCATCTCACATCTCGCTCTGAGTTTGTGCACTCAGTGGTGTTGCCTGGGAAGGTTCTGTCTGGTCACAGTGAATTTTTTTTATGAAAGTAGTTTGCTCAAGCCTCAGTTTTTTGATGACTGATTTAAGAGAATAGTGTGCAGCTGTGAAATTTGGTTTCCTGCTTGGAAAAAAATGCCACAGAAGCTGTTGTGATGTTGAACACAACTTACAAGGACAGAGCTATGGGAAACAAGTGTATGAGCGGTTTCCTAATTTCATAATAGGGGAAATGTTGATTGCTGACAAACCCTGTTGTGGACGTCTGTGAACGTCCTGGACAGATGAAAATGTCGACTCCTAGTGCATTTGGAGTTGGTTCCACCAGGTCAGACTGTTCCTCGAGCTTTCTGTTTAGAGGCTCTGTAAAGGTTGCGTAGTTGTGTGATGAAGAAGGCCTGACTTGTGGCAGGCGCAGCCATCGCAGTGCACCAGCTTTTGGCAAAAAGCGGTGTGCTTCTCTCGGCACACGCACCGTACTCACCTGACCTCACTCCGTGAGGCTTTTTGTTTCCATGACTGGAGGGGGACATGAAAGGACAGACACTAGAATAGATGAAGAAAAATGAGGGAGTTACTGTCAGCCATCCAAACAGATAATTAGAAAAATGTCCCCAAGAATGAAATTGCAGAGTTGACAAATGTGTTAAGTGTAGTTGAGAGTACTTTGAGGGTGAAAGTTTGTTTTGTTAAATAATTTAAGTACATAGCTTCCAGTTTTGGGGGGTACTCCCTCTTACATGCTATTACTTTACTGTTAATTATATGAATATAACATTTGTTTTATCTATATGTATGTATTTATATTTAAAATCTGAGCCATAGCTAGTCTGTGGTAAAAATATTTTGGTTTAAAAACTTTACACCCTCCCTTCCCTGAATACACACCAGCTTGATAAACACTTTCTATCAAAATGGGTGCTTGTCCAAGCTAAGCTTTGTCTTATAAAACATATATTAGATGGGGGGGCTCTCTGAAGAAATTCAACTAGTTCTTCAAGACCCAACTCAAGCATCACTTCCCAGCTCTTTCCCTGCATTCCTGAGGCAAGGTCTGTTGTCTCCCCACATGACTTCGTGCAGCCCGGAGCTCCCAGCAGTAGACTTGCTGGCATTTGCTGGGACTATCTTGACAGCAGAGGTCTGTCTTTGTATATCCAGCACTAAATAAGACTTAAGTCAGGCGGCCTGGTTTACAGCATTGCTGGTCACCCTTTCACCTCTCTCTTCACTTTAGTCTACTCATCTGTAAAACATTGAGTTGGATTGGATATTTCTGAAATCTAAATCTCTCAGGTTATTTATATCCCAAAAGAAATCCAGAATGAAAATACACTCTTTTTGATATTTAAAATGGAAATATGACAAGAAAATGGTGCATCTCACCCTTAACAGAGAGGGGGAGACCCTCTGTTAAGACACTGCACAAGGAAAATGGGAAAAATAATGTTAGTAGCAGAGGGCATGTTGTCTGCCTCCCTTTTGGGGAGTTTGGGAGTCTCCGTCTGGTGCTGTGTGAGCCGGGAGAAAGGCTCTCATTCCCTCATTGTTCCTGAGCGCCTGCATGGTGCTTTTCATGTCAAGAGCATCTTTGTCTTGCCTGAAAGAAGATTCTAGAGTTTCAAGCTAGAATATTTTTAATATAAACCTACGGTAACCTAATGATTGACCAAATTTAACAATAGTTATATTAGTGTAATTAAAAGGAGGATGTCAGACTAAGGTAGCAGTTAAATAAGACCACAAGACACTGGGCATTACAGGTCACTGTGCCTTGAGGGACAACAATTGGTGCCAAGGTTTAGAGGCAGAAAGTGTTGAAAGGATTTTCTTGGTTATTTTCTTCAAAGTCTTTCCTCTTCCTTAGACGCAGCCCCACTGTGTTCTTACGTAGCGAGGCCTTTGTCCTCGAGCAGGCTCCGCAAACTGCAGCGCAGCCGCCACGTGCGCTCTCTCAGTATGCGCCTATGGCCCTCAAGTAAAACCGTAAAGGACACTGTTCAGAAAATGGTGATTTCGTTGGGAACGATGTATTTCTGGCTCTGGAGTAATTTTAACTTGTTGTGAGGGACAGGATTGTCTCTTCCATCTACAGTTTGCTGGAGCCTCTTCTGTATGTAGGGGCCGTGGCATAAGAATGATCTGGTTTTGTTTTGTGTTTCTACTGGCTTTGTTCTGCCAGTCACAGATTCCATTCTCTTAAAGGTCTTGTTGCATTTCTTTATGATCCAATAAAGGCTTTGATTATTTTTCTATATCAAATTTATCCTTCAGATGCTGAGTATAATGAAGAAATTATTTAGCTTGTAGTAGTTTTAGATGGTTCCTGTGGTTTTTTAACAGTCTTAATCATCTTTTTGTAGAGCGAATGTAAGGTAGCAAAATTCCGTGATTATGAAGAAAAGCTCATTGTCTCTGCCTGGTATAATAAGGTGAGTTGAATTTCCACCAGTGATTAGAGGGGGACAAACAACAGAAACATTGGTGGGGGAGACAGCAGGTGGTGTCCACGCCCACTTTCTGCATACTGACCCTAGTAACCACTAACACACTTTGATATCTATAAAAAAGTTTTAAGGACATGAACATAATTTTTAATTGCTCAAGGGTTCACGAGTGTGGGAGGGGGGAAAGTGCTGATACCAAGGGCTCAAGTAAAGAGAAAATGTCTCAAAAATGGGGCAGCCCCTGCATCGGTCAGTCAGCCTGCCTCTTGTTAGCTGCCCCTCAGCTTTACCAAGCAAGATTTCTTTCTTGAGGGCCTGGTGTCTCCTGAGAACACGTGCAAAGTGTGTGCGATGAAGGCTCCCCATCCTTTCCTCTACAGGGCATTCTGGCTGCACTTCTTCCAAGACAGATGTGTGTACTATTTTGGCAGCACATGGTACTTTCAGTATTACTCACCAGCACCGTAATGCGTGCACCGTACATCAGTTCTTCTCTGTCTTCCTTATTGAAGGTCCAACTTTTATATGCCTGCGAGGCAATTGTAAATACCATGGCTTGGGTCTTCTAACCTCTTAGTCTGCAAGGTAACATCCTTGCTTTTCAACAATTTAAAAGAGGTTGGGCAGCAGATTTACCCAATGATGGCACTGTTTGATCAGTGTCTAAGCAAGGTCAAAACTAAGACAGGCAGTTTTATGGACTGCATCCTACCTGGGGATGAGTCATGGATTCTCTCATCGGAGGCAGAGACTAGATCCATGAAAGCAGTAGCTTCCAAGGAGCTCTTCTGGGATGGTTGATTCCAGGCATAGAGGTCAGTTCAGAAGTTGATACTGAGCTGGGGTTTTGTTGGTACTCTAGAGATAATTTTGATAAATGTCTTTGGAGGACACTAAGAAGAAGTATCTAAAAAACAGAAAACGACTAGGACAGTGCACTGGGGAATTGTTTTCTGTCACAACAATGCACTTGCACATATCTCCAGGGTGTCAAGGACTGCCCTGTGAGTATTTCATCAGGAACAGCCCCGACCTTCCCCTGAAGACTTGTTCCCAAACTTAACCTCTAAAAGACACAATTAGATTGAGTCAAGAATGCCCCATTTGCCATTTTGACATGACGTAAATCAAAAGAACTCAGAATTCAGAACTGCACAGACCTTGATTTGTGGGGGCTGTGGGGGAGTGTTTATGGAGAAAGAGTAACTTCACATTTGGGTATTTTTATTGAATAAAGGTTTTCATGATTTTCGCAGCAATACTTTCTGACATCCTTATATGTAAAAAACATTGTGCAAAGTCTTAAAGGCTATATATGACTGTTTCATTGTGTTGCTTACTTTTAATCATTCCAGAGTCTCGCATTCCAGAAACTGGGCATGGAATCTAGGCTTATGAGCGGCAGCGGCAGTGGTGCTTGCAAAGACCCTGCTGCCGGAACTCCCGCCCGGTCTTTCTTAGCTCAGCAAAGGTGCATCACCGCCACCAGAAGGCATCTCTCCATGAGAGTGCCTGCTGCAACAGCTGATTAAGCGGCAAAGGAGAGCTTCAACAGGCGTGCCCTAAAAGAACGTACCGTCCAAGGAACCGCCAGGCTAAGAAGACAATGTGTAATGAATGCTCACAACTGCTTTAAAATCAGAATTCATGAAATGAATCTGGCCAGCTGACTTGGCAAACAAAGTATAGAATGAGCTATCTCTCAGTTGAGTAATTGGAAGATGTAACTTAGGCATACATCTTAAGCATATTTGTCTTTGGAGAGTTTTACACTTTGAAATTGATTTTGTATATTTTAGTGTAATGTCTTCACTTACTCCAGTCATGTGGTTAATTTGCTATGTAGAATCAAGAATATTTAATTTAAAGGATATTTATTGTTTTTATCATGCTCCATACATAATCTTGAGGTAGGCGGGCACAGAGAGCTATTACAAGAGTAATTTCTTTGACTTGATGTCTACAGGTTATTATTTCTGTTTTTTCAGTTCTGTCATTCAGTGAGTGTATTTTCTGTCATCGAAAGTAGAACTTTTGGAAGACTTGACTGTTGAAAGACTATCATAGAAACAGTGTGAAATTGGAAAGTTGTAGCTCCAGAAGAGGGAATGGGTCACTGTGCACCTAAGATAAATCAGTGCTGCTCTACAGTTTGAGATGTTATGGATGTGAAAACAGACTGGGTGTTTCAAGAGGTGACTTTCTGCTGAACAGCAAGCTGAAAAGTGTAATTTGTGTGAAAAGTCTACAGAAATACGTTAATGAGCAATTTCAAGGATTCCTTTCCAGCCCCGCAGATTTTGGGCGTCTGTTAAAAAGAAAGGCATGTCGTGGCCCAGCAGCTCATATGCTCATTATCGAGAGAGGACGCAGCTGAAACAATGGGGGATTCGTTTGAGTTTGTTCACTAATTAAGAAATCTGTCGAGCTGAGTTTCTTGTATTTAGCGCATTTCTGCCCAAAGGTCTTGTTTGCAAATGTGTTACTCTGATTAACTTTGGTCATCACTTTTAAGATTCACCACTTGGGGATATTAATTTAGTCCTAGTAAACCTGTGCTCTTCAAAATGGTATCTGTAGACCACATGAAACAATTTAAATTGACCTTAAAAATTGAGTTTCCGTTTTCAATTTCTCATTTGTGTGTTTCAAAGTGCTGAACAACCACACAGAGTTAGGGACGGCTGAGTTGGGCAGTGCAGATGGAGACTATTTCCACCACTGCAGGAAAGTCTGTTAGGCAATACTTCTTAAACTATCTTAGGAGTACTTTGGTGTGAGAGTATAGAAATAGAAAGACCAATACAGGACGGTTTGGGATAGAAGTAGTAGTTGTGACATTACTAGCATCCTATATTCCGGCCGTAGAAAACCTTGTATGGTTAGATCTGTCCGGAGTATGTCTAGACCTGAGGGGTCAGGGGTCAGCTGACTTTCTAGAAAGAGCCAGAGAGTAACTCTGAGGATTTGTGGGCCATATGATCTCTCTTGCTGATGGGTTCTGCCACCATATGGTGAAAGCAGGTGGAGTTAATTTGTAAATAAATGAGTCTCACTGTGTTCCAATAGAACCTTATCAAAAAAAAAAAAAAAGAACAAAGCAGATGTCAGAACAGATTTGGCCATAGACTCCCGGTCTAGACTTTTAGCCATAATCATTCTTTTCAAGTACAAGTATTGTTTTATTCACAGTATTATGTACCATATATACTCGAGTATAAGCCGACCCGAATATCAGCCAAGGCACCTAATTTTACCACAAAAACTGCATTAAAAATGTGCTGGGAAACAAACTCGGCTTATACCCGAGTATATACACTATTTAGATATCTAGAGTTTGGATTCTGTCCAAATTTTTCATCATTAAAAGTAAAGAAGGATTCGTACAGCATCAGCTCTGTAATCGTAAGTACCGCCTGACAGGATCTTTCATCAGGGTTACTTCTGTTGGCTACCTTTCAGTTTTAGGTGTGCTCTATTGGTACAGTTCTGCTGAGGGGCTTCTAAGAGTTTGTGGGAAAATCCCATTATCTTTTCATTGTGTTTTACTGTGAACTTTTTGAAGCCTCTTCATATTTTATTTGTTTTTTCATATGCTCTTGTAGTTGCTGCTTGCCTGTAACTCTTACTGACATGAAATAAGCCTTTGAGAGCATTTTAGCATGCTATTGAAAATTTTCTAAATATTATGGCATTTCAGTATAGTGAAAGCATTTGCCCCTATGGTGTTTAATACTTGTTTATAATTGAGAATTTTCAAGCTCAGTTTTAATGGATTTTATTGTGAAACAAACACCAATTTCAACAAATGGGTATTTTCACAGTTCAATTGCACCTAACAATTTTTATTAATATACTTGTAATTTCAAAATAATTTATGCAAATTCTGAATCAGAACCTGAGACTAGATTCTTTTTTCTGAAAAGAGAAAAGACAAATTTTCTGATTTATCATTTTTGTAGTTTATAAGTAGAATTTAAAATGTTTGATATGAAAATATTTCTACAAGGTTAACATAATTTAAAGTTCTTTCTTAATGTGATTAATCATACAGAAATTCAGGAACTGATCAGAAGTGAGATTGTTTTCCACATCTGGTTAGGGTAGTGAGATTGACACCCTGTGGGTGGTGGAGAATTATAAATACCCCATCGGGAACCGTGACTGGTGCACAGCAGTGTCGTATGACAGCCTGAGTGCATAGGAAAGGGCACGGGAAAGTTCTTGGGAAAATTTTATTTTCTTTTAATTCCATTTTTTCTGGAACTCTCTGAAACCCTGATATATTTTGGAAGAAAAATTCAGCACTAATATAAAGGAATTGAATAGCTCAGCGATTATAAAATAAAACTAAGACCAATTTGGAAATTTTCTTTAGTTTTGAGCATCAGTTCTAAGATTTATATTCATTTCTCTCTTCTTAACATAAAAAGTGTGTATAGAAGTAAGGGATAATATTCTGAGATACATTCAATGTATTGAGAACTCTGTGAAGTTGATTTATTTTTTCCAATGAATAAGACTGTCAAACTAATGATTAGGTATAGATTAAGAAATAATGTCTGTGTTTAGAAAAAAAACACTTCATCTCTGAACTTCTTTGTGTTTAGCGGCACATTCGCCTTCCATGATGGCTTTTGAGCCACCGTGCTATCTGTGTAAGGTTCTCTAGCTGTGCATTTAACGAGAACACTCCTATGTAAATTTGTGTGTATGTGGATTGTATGCATACACGCCTCTTGTGAAACTGTGCATTGAAAAGTAGTTTGGGGATCCATAAAGCACAATCATAAAAGAAAATAGTGTGCATTACTAAACTTGAGTTTAAATGTAATGTAACATTGAGCTTATAAAAGACTCTATTTTCTACAGCAAAGACTTTGACACTTGAAAAATAAAAGCAATACTTGATTTATTTTTTTAAGTATTTGGGATATTATTTTAAATGATTGATGATATAATAGTTGTAAAATGTTTTACGTAAATAAATTTTCTGCTCCTGTGGTCTGATGGTTTCTATGGTTGTTTTTTTTAAGTGGATACACATGTACGTTATTTGCTGCTTTAAATAAAAGACTTAAATATTTGGATTAGTAAAAAAGTACGTTGCATTAATTGTATACCTCAATTTTGTTTTTCTTTGGAAAACTTTTTGTTAGTTGTACTCTGTGCCAGAGAATGTTTTCTCATGTTCTCTAATTGTATCAAATATCCTGCATCAGCTTAGCTCCCAGAGCATTTTTCTTTGATAGAGATACCTATTCCCACCCACTAAACCTCCACACTACACCTTGCCTCCAACACCCTCCAGCCTGCCTTCTAATTTACGTCTAGTAATCCCACCGCCTTCAAGTCAATTTCACCTCAACTGACTGCCATCAAGTTGATGCTAATTCATAGTGACCATATTTAGGGTTTCCAAGGCCAAATCTTTAGGGAGCGGATGCCCTCTCCTTTCTCTCTCGGAGTGCTAGTGGATTTGAACCACCAGCTTTGTAGTTAGTCTACATTTACTGTGCTGCTACTGCTCCTTCACTTACTACTAGAAACCCAAAGCGAGGATTGTACTTTGAGGACGCAGGCCGTGGTATTGTCAGTTGTTTCACAAGCAAGTGAAAGAGGGACATTACAGAAGACTGAAGAAGAATGGATGCGTCTGAATTATGGTTCTGGTGAAAAATGTTGAAAGTACCATGGACTTCCAAAAAAACAAATGACTGGGAAGAAGTACAGCCAAAATGATCTGTAGAGGCAAGGATCGCGAGACTTCATCTTACCTACTTAGGACATGTTGTCAGGAGAGAGCAGTGCTTGGAGAGGGGCATCTTGCTTTTTAAAAATCTATTCACACAGTGTCTGCAACAATGGGCTCAGCATAGGAGCTCTTTAAAGCAGGAGGCCAATTATACCAAAAGTTTAATGGTGTATTTATTGGTTTATAAACAGTTTACATCCATTATTTCCTTTGATTCTTAGAGAACATAAATGGTCTGCATAAGGCTCCATTGGGAAGAGAAAGGGGGTGGAGTTGGCATTTGAATTTCGTGGCCTCTGAGTCCAGTTCCTGGCATCCTTCTCCAGAGCTGCTTGGTTCTGTTCCCGCCCTTCTGAGCAGGCTCTGCTGTCTTCAGAACACCCTCCATGTTGCTTGCAGCCTCCCCCGCCCCCACCCTCCTCCAGCCCCATCACCCTCGAGAAACAGCACAGAGACGGTAGCTGACAGGGCTGAGAGTGATGCCCATTCTGAACTTCGTACTCAGCTTCTCATTGGCCGGGGCCTTGAAAGTAAACTTTTGTAAAAAGGAAGTGAAGAAAATAAACAGCTCAGATCTGGCCAACTGTTCTCCAAGGCAGGCCCGCTTTCCTGCAAGGCAAAAACAGAAGCTTAGACTACCTTTCCTGGTTGAGAAGGTGCCCCGCAGGGAGGATTCAAATCCTCTCCCCACATGCTGCCAAACCTGATCAGAGGGAGGACTGTGTCCCGGGACTGCATTTACAGTGGATCATTTAGTTGAACAACCTCCAGGGTAAGCTGAGACAGAGAAAGTGGTTCCAGATCCTAAACTCAAAAATGCCTTCCAGGGTCAGGCAGGGCAGGCACAGGAGTGGCGGTGCGGGCTGTCTAACAGCACGGGCTGGGTTGATCTCCAGTGGCTGGCTGACCAAGTCTTTCAAAAGTTAGCAGAAATAATCAAAGAAGACAACCAAACCCTTGAACCTGTGTTAACAATTTCAGTGTTTCTAAAAACTTCTCCAGAGGTATAAACAACGGAGGGAGCTGGCGGTCTAAGGTGCACAGCACCTCTACTTGGTAGTGTCCCGGAACCTAAATCCTCCCAACCTCAGGATGTGACCCCTTGAAGTCGGGTTGTTGCAGACATACTAGATGAAATTAAGGACACTCCATCATAAAGTGGGTCCTCAACCGAATGTGACTGCTTTCCTCTTAAGACACACACGAGGGAAAATGCCACATGACAACTGCATCGATGTGAAGAAACAGGCATCATGCCAACATCCCAACTCCCAGAGCCCACTTGGGGTGTGTAATATCCTCTTATTTCACCCCTCTGGGTTCTCATACACATTGCAATGGCTACCCAGAACTTCAAAGTCATGATTAAAGGGTTTATCAAGGACGTAAGTTGAGTTGTAATGACAAATGCTCAGGGTTGAGCTCATCAGGACATTACAAAGATCTGTCAAGGCTGATATTACATGCCCAAAGGACATACCACTCTGCTAGACGCCTCAAACGGAAGGCTCTGAGGGCCAGCAAACAGCTCCCTGAATTAAGTGCACCCCCTCTGAAAGCCCATCTCCTGCACAAAAGCACTCATCTTTACACGGTCTGTGAATGCGGAACTGCATCACTGTGTTCCATGCTCCCGTTGCTGGTTCTGCTGCTGCTGCTTCTCTAATGGTATCGCTGTCATGTGGATCCACCCTTGGCTCCGGCTAGTCATGAGGTCCCTCCTGATTCTCAGAGGGCTCATCCACAACAGGATGGAACTCCAAGGAATCTTAATCACAATTAATCACTCGTGACTCCTGTCAGTAGCCTCCCCTGCCTTCTCAGTAGACCCATGCAGGGAAAGGTCCTTGGGAGTTTTAAGAGAGACTTTGATTAGAGGAGCCATATTAAATAATTCGCTGCCCCTTCAGAATATATGTGCCCCACATAAATCCCTGGTACTTCCAAAACTTTCCCCTAAATATCTGCATGCCTTTTATGATGACTGAAAGCCCATAGCAACAACAACAAAAATTCAAAGTAGATAAATTAATCATGAAAGGATCAGGTGGCTGCTTATACGAGTCTCTGCCATACTTAGCAATCTTTTGTAGGGAAGTAAATTTACCTGTTCAGAACAAAACATCTAACTCATTTCTCTTGAAGTATTTGAGTAAGTTACCTAACATCTTTAGTGAAATCTTTAGTATGGACCCATTTCCTGCAAACAAGGCATTCTCCAACATAAGCACAGCACACCATCAAAATTAGAAAACGACTCGATGCACTATCCCCATCTCATCCTTAGATACATTAAATCATTTACCACTTGCCCCTCTAAAAACCCTGTACTTTAAAACGATCCAGTTCAGAATCATGTTGCATTTAGCTGCCCTGTCTCTTTAATCTCCTTCAGTGCAGCACAGCTCTTCTGTCTCTTAACGTTCACAACCCGTAGAAAGTTGTAGACATTTACTGTCTCAGAAACACACTAGTTCTACTGCCTACAGCAGCGGTTCTCAACATGTGGGTCACAACCCTTTTGGAGGTCTAACGACCCTTTCACAGGGTCACTTGATTCATCACAGTAGCAAAATGACAGTGATGAAGTAGCAACGAAAGTAATTTTATGGTTAGGGGGTCACCACAGCATGAAGAACGGTAGTAAAGGGTCGCGGCATGAGGAAGGGGGAGAGCCGCTGCTCTATAGGGTGACTTGGACTTGAATTCCACCCAGCACTTGTGGGGGGTTTGGGTTATTTTGTAAAAACATCTCTCGTGTTTCCTGCTGAATAGATTGAGGTTGAATTTTTGGCAGGAATATTACCAAAGTTATGAGGATGATTCTTACTGATCTCATTGGTGATGTTAACTTTGCTCTCCCCTGTGAAAGTCTTCACTTTCACGTTGTAATGAATACGTTCTTTGAGATAGCGTTAAAGAAAAACAAAAAAAACAACGGATCTCTCATTCACTAGTTTTAGAATTCATTTGGGGTTTGGGGACAAATTATTTATTACTCTGAGGGTTGCTGAATGGTGATTTTTTATATTATAATAATCCATGCATCAATTGTATCAAGCACATTTGTACATTTGTTGCCATCATTTTCTAAACATTTACTTTCTCCTTGAGCCCTTGGTATCAGGCTCCTCTTTTTTTTTTAATAAATCATCTTAGTGGGGGCTCTTACAGCTCTTATAACAATCCATACAGCAATTGTATCAAACATATTTGTATATATGTTGCCATAAATGAGGATTTCCTAACTTCTTTATTTTCCAAAACTGCTCAGCATCAAGAAAACACTTGATCTCCTCCCCATTAATTTATTAGATCAGCTTGAATTCATGGATTCCTGTTTTTTTTTAAAAAGATTATCGATATTTCTCTCAATACCCAAGATACTCCAGGCTTGTTCATTTTCTACCACAATCAAATGTCTGATGCTATGTTGCTTTTCCTGTCCTCCACCATGAATCATTCCTTTTTCTAGAGGCCCTGCTTCCCTTTTAGTAGATAACGATTACTGAACACTAAGATCTGGGCTTTAGACGTGCTCTCTGATAAATCAGTCTTCTTGTACCAGCTTGTCTCAATGGACATACCAGGGGACTATATGTGTATGCAGGTAATGTGAGCATCATACAAAAATACGTGTACAAACACCCACATATACATCGATTGATCCATCACCATCTATCTATGTAAACACGTCACCTGAATGTAACCTCTGATTTCAAGCTAACATAACAAAGTTCATTCTTTCTTCTCCACTTCGACATTTGTGTCTCTCCCTCCAAATATTCTCCATACATTTACATATCGTGTCATTCTCTCCTGTCAATAACCAGTCTCCCATCATGGCCATTGGCCATCGTGGCCATTGGCCCCTAGTGCAGTCCCCTCCTCATTTCCCTGGGGCTCTCACGTCTGCTCTGTGCTGCTGCTGTCCCCGGTTCCCTTTCCTCCTCACCCGTTTGTGCTAGACCGCCCTCTGCTGGCCACTGTCTCCACCTCTCTGTGCGTGCACTCCATAGCCTGTCTGCTTTATAAGTGATACATACAGAAATGGGAACAAATAAATTACAAAGCATATAAAAATATATTTGTAATTCCATGGTGCAGACAAAATCCTGGTTAACAATGAACATATTTCCTCTTAGTCTATGCTGCTTGCATGTTGCTGCCACAGCACGCTTCCAAACCAGTTTCATGCTCAGTGCTTAGTTCTATGAGGGTCCCTGTGGGCACAGTAGTTAAGCTCTCAGCTGCTAACTGTTTGAAGGGTCTGCTGTTTAAAGATGTGGCAGTCTCCTATAAAGATTACAGATCGGAAAATCCATGTGAAAGTTCTGTTCTTTCGGTAAGATCGCTATGAGTTGGAATCCACTCAAGGGCGCAGAGTTTGGTCTGAGTTTTTTTAATGCTATACTGCTATTGCTATCTGTATTTTCCTGTAGAATTAATCATTTTTGAAACAAGTTCACTCTATGTATTTTATCCTCTGTTTTAAAGACATATTGAGGAAATAAAATTAGGTAATAAATGTAAATGTGTTTCACAATTATGTCATTATGATATTAATATTTATCTTTCATCCAAGTGTGTGTCTAATTATCTCGTCTTCGTGCCACACATCTTTATCACTGTACCCATCACAAAGAGAATAGGTAACAAATTTGTTATAACGATGCTAAATCCATTTACTGGAAAATGCCTGAGCTGCTCCTCTAAGAGCTCAAATATTGTGACAAACCTAAACCGATAGAGGCAGGAACTTCGATTACCTTGCTAACTCCATCAGTAACCAGCTCCGTTCATTTGCAGGGGTATTTCCTTTATGTGGATAGTTATTACCCAGACAGCATTTTACTTCAAGATAGATATGGAAATGTCATTTTTAGCGATGAATGTGAAGTCATTCCTCTTCATTATGTAATTCCTGGCATAGTAAGCGATATGATTTTCTAATTCAACATGGTTAATGCCAGTCCATTTCCACTCACTAATGCCTCAAATATTGAACTTTATGCATCCCATTTCACTTTTGGTTACTCCTAATTTTTCCTACACGCATACTTCATACGTCCCAAGTTCCAGTTAGTAATAGATGTTTGCAGCTGTTTCTTTCTTGTTGAGTCGAGCCTCATCAGCAAACGAAGTTCCTGAAGGCATTACTCCATCAGGGTCCATAGGGTGGCCTGTGCTTTGAGAAGCGGGTTCTCCTTGGTCACATTCTGAGTGCCTTCTGACTTTGTGCTGCTGCTGTCTAAGTCGTTTTCTGTGACAGACAGTGCTCTTCTGTCACCCACAAAGTTTTCGGTATCAATTCCTCTGAAGAAGACATCGATTTCTCTTCTGTAGTCTGTTCTTAGTCTGGAGACCCTGCTGAAGCCTGTGCACTGTGGGTGACCTCCTGGTATCTGAAAGCCACTGACCTGCCTTCCAAAACCACAGCTAACCCACAAGCCACCACAGCACGATACATTAACAGGCAAGTGGGGACGGGGACGCCCTCAGAGAATTTTCCCTTGGGCATTGGTCATGGTTTTGGCATTCTCCGAAGCAGGAAGAGAGATTCCCTGAAATGATTGAGGAGGAAGAGTGACCAATGGAGGAAATTTGAAATCCCTGTGTGATGCGGTAGAGGTAGTCCACGCCATGCCACCGCGAGATCAGAAGCCAAGGTCACGAGATGCAACAGAGCAGAGCAGCAGTGCCAGGATGGGAGCCGGTGAGGCAGAACAGCGAGCAAGCGTCTTGCCCCATGGAAGCAGAGGCCAGCCTCTGGGACAGTGTGGCGGGGAGACTGGCACTAAGAGAGACTGCGCTGCTGGGTAAGAAGAGACTCTCCTGTGGGCCAATGACGGTTTCCTTAATGGTTTCCGATCTTGATTTGGGTAACTTGAATTTCCCCAATAAGCCCCAGTAATGCTGAGTCTTGTGTGTGAATGTTGAGTGCCCATTGCAATGCGTGTTTGAAGCCAGCAGAAAAGGAGAGTGCCGTCGGCGGAGGTGGTCGGTTCCGGCCAAGGTTAAACAAAGATCGAGGGGAGAGGCGTGTCTGACCGCTGCTTTGGGGCGACCGGCCTTGTCCTGGGAGACGGGCTCTTTGCCTCCTGTGTGCAGGCAGAGGTCACGTGCTGCCGCAGCCTGCTTCACAGCCACCATCGACGGAAACACAATGGGTGGAGTTCGCCTGATGACAATGTGTCTGTGTGTCTGTGGGTGTTTTATAGCTGTGGAAGTAATGCCCTTTGGGATTAGGCTTGTCTTTGTTTGGGAAATAAGGGCATAACAGTGTGGGGTGCGTCTCAAAAGCACTTCTGAGTTGTAAGGAGCAACACAGATATGGGGATTTATGATAAAACAAAAACCCCACCCTCGCCTAATTTATTCAAATTCATAATGATCCTATAGACCGAGAAAGTCAAGCACAAATAGGGCAATACAGATGCCAAGTAAAGATAATCAAGGAGATACAGAATGCTGGAGAAAATGACTTTGACATAAAAATTTTTCCTCAGAGCAGATAGGTCAAGAAGCTTCCCCTAGAGCCAGTGTCCTGAATTCAAACTTCTAGGTGCCAGAATTCTGAGAAAACAAATTCATGTTCTAGCACTGAGGTCAAATTCATGTTCTGGCACTGAGGTTACAGCCACACTGGGAAACCAAGATTCCATCTGTTGAGTTGGGGCATTGTGATGACCTGCCTTGGCCACCAGAATGCAGTGCAATGATGCTGTGCAGTTTTAATCCCAGACTTCCGGCTTCCTTCCGTTCGCTGCCTCAGAATTCCAGTGTCAACAACTCCAGGCTAGTATACTGGAAGATGAGAGACAATGTGGCTCAGATCTCTGCTGCCCGAGCTGAAGGCAAACTGAATTAGCCTTCTTCTGGTTGACCACCCACATAAGGAAGACAGCCCAACGGATAGCAGGAAAGCTTAGCAGTTAGCATGCAGACATGGGTGCAATAAACGCAATCGAGTTGAAGGCCGTGACACAGCAGCTTGCTTACTAAGACTAAGGTGTGAGCAAATGAAACATGAAGTGGAGGGTCCTTTTAGTAGAAAGGTGTGTTGCATTTCTGCTGGGTTAGAGAGATCATAAGATTGGAAGTATAAGAACTCAAGCCATAGCCCCTACTCTACCAAGTCTTTTAGTATTTAATCTTGTAGAATGTTTGGAAACTGTGGTATCAATTATACAATTCTGCTGGACATAATTGAACTATGGGATATATGATCCATGTATATTAACTCCTGATTCTTAATAAATTTTAAAAACAAAATTATATTACTTTCCATTTCATTTTATTAAGATAGGACTTTATCATGGAATACTATTCATCCCTAAAAAACAGTAATGAAACCATGAACCACCTCCTGACCTGGATGGGCCTGGAATCCATTCTGCTGAGTGAAATCAGCCACTCACAGAAGGACCAATATTGTATAGGACTATGACAATAAAAATAAACCTGTTCCCAGGTCATGCAATCTGCATTCCAGTTTCCCAGGCAATGCGGTAGAGTGTCTGCCTAATTCCTGAACCATGTGCCACCCCCTTATTTGTACACTTTGGCAGGGGAGGCTTCACCTCAACTGGGTCAATTTCCCACGTGTGGAGAGAGGAAGAAGACCAACTAGTTCCTGCCATACAACATGATACTACTGTCACCACAAATTAATGGATTTATTAGTGAACCTTACTGAAAAGTCAAGAGGTGGCAAAGTAGAATGCATTCCTATCAGAGAAGGTGACTACGCTTCAGTTGGTGGGTAAATCAAGGAGGACAGCCTGCCATTGGGAAAACTGCTCAACACTAAGTATATAGACCATCAATGGGAGAATAAACTCAGGATTATGTTCCTAATTGGGCACTTGTGACCTAGTTTCTATTCAGCTTTTAGTGTCCCAGTCTTTGTAGACAAAGTCTTTAGTCTCAGTTCTTTGTGGTGCACATCCTCCTTAGGCCATACCAGATGGATCCATTTGGAACTCCTCTCAAGGAACTAGACTTGACTTTAAACACACCAGAAGCAGCAGAAAGGAACTGAAATACTCCCTCTGCCTAAGTCTGAAACTCAATAGTGTGAGGAAAAAACAGGCAACTTCTATCCCGAGGCTATGGATGAGGAATACTAATAGGTAGGCTTATTGTGCCAACCTGGCCAATAGGAACATGTCAGATTAATAAGGTCACAGTTTGATTAGAGGGAAATCTGACCCCACCCACAGTGGCAAAACACCAAGGGTGTGTAACAGAACAGCACGGGGAGCAGAGCAAGGAGGTCCTGAGGGAATACCAAAAATAGACTTTGGAGCGAAGGTGCGGCACCCCATCAGTCTCCACCGGAAAACACTCCTAAAGGTCAATAAACAGACCTTGAACTATTTACAGGGTTTTCATTTTTTGTCATTGTTTTATTGATGTTTTGCTTTCTTTTGCTGCTTTGTTTTGCTCTGTTTTGTTTTTTGTTCATATTATTATCTCTGTAGGTCTATCTAGGTAACATAGGCTGGATACACATTCTGGAGGAGAAAACAACTGGAGCTGGCAGCAGGAGAGGCGGGGGCGGGGTTAGAAAGTGGGTGTTAACAAACCCTGGGACAAGGAAGCAAGTGATTCAAAATTGATAGCGAGGAAGGTGTAGGAGGCCTGGTAGGGCTTGATCAAGGGCAATGTAACAGAGGAATTACTGAAACCCAAACGAAGGCTGAGCATGATAGTTGGACAAGAGGAAAGTATAAGGAAATAGATGCATGTGCATGTGTAAATATATTTATATATGATGATGGGGAAATAGATCTTTGTTCAAATATTTATAGGTTTAGAATTAAGGTAGCAGATGGATATTGGGCCTCTACTCAAGTACTCCCTCAATGCAAGAACACTTTGTTCTATTAAACTGATATTCCATGATGCTCATCTTCCTGACACAATCACTCACTGAAGACAAAGCGGGTACAGAAGCAAATGTGAAAAAAGTTGGTGGTGCCCGGCTATCAAAAGATATAGCATCTGGGGTCTTAAAAGCTTGAAGATAAGCAAGCAGCCATCTAGCTGAGAAGCAACAAAGCCCACATGGAAGAAGCACACCAGCCTGTGTGATCACGAGGTGTCGATGGGATCAGGCATCAAAGGTCAAAAAATCATATCCCTGTGAATGATGGGCAGTGTGGAGTGGAGACCCAAAGCCCATCTGTAGGTAAATGAACATCCCTCTACAGAAGGGTCACAGAAAGGAGATGAGCCAGTCAGGGTGCAGAATAGCAATGATGAAACATACAACTTTCCTCTAGTTCTTTAATGCTTCCTCCCCACCCCACCCCCCACTATCATGATCCCATTTCTACCTTACAAATCCAGCTAGACCAGAGGATGTACACTGATACAGATAAGAACTGGAAACACAGGGAATCCAGGACAGATAATCCCCTCAGGACAAATATTGAGAGTAGCCATACCAGGAGGGTAAGGGTAAGGTGGGGTAGAAAGGGGAAACCGATCACAATGATCTACATATAACCCCCTTATAGCGGAACTGACAACAGAAAAGTGGGTGAAGGGAGACATTGGACAGTATAAGACATAATGAAATAATAAATTATAAATTATCAAGAGTATGTGAGGGAGGGAGGGTGGGAGAGAGAAGGGAAAATGAGCTGAAAACAAAGGCTCAAGTAAAAACAAAATATTTGGAGAATGATGATGGCAACAAATGTACAAATGTACTTGACACATGGATGGATGGATGGATTGTGCTAAGAGTTCTTATAGCCCCCAATACAATTATTTTTTTTAATGTTACAGTCTCTGAAGCTCACAGTGGCAGTTCTACCCTGTCCCATAGAGTCACTCTGAGCCAGCATTGACTTGATGGCAGTGAGTGAGTCCCATTTTCAGGAAAAATGCTATTATCAGGAAACCCTTAGCAATTAAACATTTCTGTACTGTAGACTCAAATCCAAGATGAAGTGCAGGTGTCCGCTTTTGCAGCCCCCCTGTTCTGGTTCATTCCAGAAGCCTCTGGCGGATGGTATCCCCCATTTTGGGAAACACTGCAAGCGACAGAAGACTGAAGCCTGGATTTGGGATGGAAGACCCGCAAGCACACGTGCCACTTCCTTAAGAGGCACCATGAGTTCTGTAAGATGTTGCAGTGAATTGCAGAAGCCGGGTCCCGAGGGACCCTACTGGAAGGAAAATAGCAGTATAGTATTTTAGAAAAGCTGTTCTTTTGAGACATCTTTAAACCACACCTCCTTAGGACAATTCTGGGATTCGTTCTTCTATAATTATTACCAAAGGAGCAATTTGTTCAATATGAAAAAAAAAAGTGACCGAAACAGATGGAACAAGGCAAAGAGGAGGTAATTATGAGTCAAGACAGTTTGAGCTAAAGAGTCAGGCCAAATCGAAACTCCAGTTTTCACTTGTTCTTTTTCATCTTGAGCTTTTGTGTTCACATCAGCAAAATGATACTGTTTTGGAAAATCAGCGCATATATTCTTTTAAGCGAAGGATATACAAACTATAATGCAGTCCATGTATCATTATTGTCGGAGACAGATGTGAATTGCACAGTACTTGGCACTGTATGCATACACAGAGTAATAGTTGAGGCTACCAAGTACAATTTTCACGACTTTAGCTGCGATCCTTAACCCTGTGAGCCTCAGCTTCTGTATTTGTGTAGTTACAATGGCAATGTGAACATCATAAGCAATGGTTCTCCACCTATGGGTTGCGACCCCTTTGGGGGTCGAACGACCCTCTCACAGGGGTCGTCTGATCCATAACAGTAGCAAAATGACAGTTATGAAGTAGCAACAAAAATAATGTTATGGTTGGGGGTCACCACAACATGAGGAACCATATTAAAGGGTCATGGCATGAGGAAGGTTGAGAACCGCTGCTCATAGGCTATACTAGAATGTATATGACATAGCATTTTTCTGTATTATTCTTGGTCATATCTTTAAGGCTAAATGCTCAGTATTTATGAATCTAAGTAATTGAGAAACTGGTAATGTACATGGTATATTTAACTCAACATTTGTAATCTGTGAGAATATTTTAATCACTTTACAGTGTTATGAATGAACCAAGCAAATATATTTAAAAACTTGTAGAATTGGCTTGGAAATATGAGAGTTTTCATCGAAACTTCCTTTGTGTCATTCCATGGGCATGCCATGAAAATATAGTCACTAAATTTTAAAGACATTTAAAATATTAAGCCTGATTTTCCCACCACCCCAGCCATGGGTCCTAGCAGCTCAAATGGCACTCAGAGGGGGCAATAGCCAGGCAACCCAGCTCTCAGTGCCCCAAAGTCCACAGGCATTCAGCAAGTACTCCCTCCACAGCCAAGATGCTCAAACAGGAGGCCAGCTTTGCCTACTGGGGCAGTGAAGGAGGAGCCCACGAGGATATGGGTGAGATCAGCAAAACTTGCTCTTGCAAAAGTGCAGATGAAGTCAAAGAAAAAAGGTAGCAGGAAATTAAAAATCTTCAGACATCTTCTTACAGAAAGGTCTCGAGGAGGAGATGAAGCAGTCAGGGTGCAATGTAGCACCGATGAAAAATACAACTTTCCTCTAGTTCCTGAATGTTCCCCCCCCTCCACCTCACTCCATGTCTCACCCCCACAATACACACACTCTCATGATCCCAATTCCACCTTGCAAGTCTGGCTAGACCAGAGGATGTACACTGATACAGATAGGAAGTGGAAACACAGGGAATCCAGGGCAGATGATCCCTTCAGGACCAGTGGTGAGAGTGGCGATACTGGAAGGGTGGAGGAAGGGTAGGTTGGAAAGGGGGAATGGATTACAAGGATCTACATGTGACCTCCTCCCTGGGGGATGGACAACAGAAAAGTGGGTGAAGGGAGACATGGGGCAGGGCAAGATAGGACAAAATAATAATTTATATATCATCAAGGGTTCATGAGGGAAGCAGTAGTGGGGAGGGAGGGGGAAAACGTGGAGCTGAGGCTTAGGTGGAGAGCACATGTTTTGAGAATGATGAGGGCAATGAATGTACAAATGTGCTTGACACAATGGATGTATGTATGGATTGTGATAAGAGTTGTATGAGCTCCTACTAAAACGATACAAAAATACAAGCAAACGGAGGAAGGGAAAACAGGCTCAAGCAGCTAACCAAGAAACTTAAGATTCACTGGCTACAAATGGACAAATGAAACACAAGGAGAGTCCAGCCTCTGATGAAGCAGGGGAAAAAGAAGCCGAGTTATGAAAGTTTATCGACCATGTCTTATCAGGGAGCCTTGTGTCCCTTCTTATATAATCCAGAAGAATACTTCTAACAACTATTTTGTATATTCAAGTGTTTTAGGAGCTCTAGGAATATTTTGATGACTGAGGAAATCCCACTTCATTCCCCCACCCCCTTTTTTTTAGTGTAAATGCCTTATTTTTGGTAAGACATGAAATCGTTTACTGGTTGGTTGTTTTTTGGTACAACCTGAAAATAATAGGATATTGAATTATGGGAAGATTTGACTTTTCAAGGTGTCAACATAACATTCCATGGGATGGGGGCAAGATGCGAAGATTTTGTATCCCTACTATAAAACATACTTAACGGTACTTTGGGTCACGAACGTTTTCTCTGTATGTTGTTTTCAGTAGACTTGTGTCTGCTAACCATTCTGCCGTCCTGGCTGTCTTGTCAGAACGGTGGAGCACCTTTGGTCACGGTAGTGCCCTTTCCTGATAACTGCATTATGTGCTATGACGTGTTGAATATTTGAGCGTGTAGTTGGTGTGATATTAAATTGTGATTTAGTAGGACTTAAGGTGTAAGAGTTTCATTCAACCTTTGAAGATCATGGTACTTGATAACCTCTTTTTTAAAAATTGCCTCCAAATTGAAAGCTGGAAAGTCACTGAAATAGAGAAAAGAATTGTATCTACATGCCATTTCGGGATTTGGGTATGTGCACTAAGAGTTGTGTCCACATTGTGCATAATGTCTCTGTAACGATCTTAAAACAACTAATAAAAATGCCAGTTACACACACACACACACACACACACAAACACACAAGTTAAGAGCCAAAAGAACCTTTCAGGAAGAGGTTTCAAAGTAGATCCTGATTTCATTCCATGAAATTCATAGGCACTTCCTGATATGCCAAGTGCTTCTTTCAGTCTTCCCCTCCCTCCCTCCCTCCCTCCCTCCCTCCCTCCCTCCCTTTAAACCAGCTGAACTTCAGCCCTAGGGTTGCACCCTTGAAAAGAACTTGGAACATTTTAAAACTCTATAAAGATGGCAAGTGTTCAGCCTTCATTGTGAGCAAGAGGCAATGTGTAGGTTTCTCTGTCCCAGTGCTCTAGGTGGGGTGCTAAAGTGAGACTGAAATCTCCACCAGAGACAAGCAGGGGCTCAGGAGGTAAAGAGCCATTTAAGCAATGCTCAGCCCTGGACAGTTTCTCCAGCAGGCCATCTGCAGGTCTTCCAACTAAAGACAAAGATAGAGGAGATAAAGGAGAGGGCTGAGAGGGGGATGGTGGATCTCACTCGCCGATGGAAACAACTCACCGATTGAAAAGGGCAGAAAGTCTTCTCTTTTCCTAAACTGTCCATTCTCCAGAAAATGCTCCGGATTGAATGTGTCGGGGGTGGCCCATTTGGTGGGGTCACTGTGCAGTGCAGTCAGATTGGTCAGGATCATGGTCCCCTGAAAGCAGAGAATACCAGAAAGATGTTTGCTTGTGTTTTATTGACTAGTCAAAGGAATTCGATGGAGTGACTCAGAACAAACTCAGAATAACAATAACAAAAATGGGTAGCTAAGGCAAATACTTTCAAATCAAATAATGGATGGATTAAATTAGGAAAAATAAGTGTCAGGGTCACATGCTCACGCCACACTGATTCAATATGAATGCTGAGCAAATGCTCAGAGGAGCTGGATTATACACCGAAGAACGGGGCATCGGGATTGCTGGTGTTAGCCACCACCGAATCAGTTCCAAACCATAGCTACCTTACGTGCAACAGAGTCAGTCCTGCGTCCCGGTCCTGTGTCCTTCTCACAATTATTCCCTTGCTTGAGTCCATTATTACTCTCGTGGGGTTAGTGCATCTCCTTGAGGGCCTTCGTTTTGGCTGCCCCTCGAGACTTAGCCAAGCATGATGTCCTTTCCAGGGACTCTTCTCTCCGGAAAACATGTTTATTAGACCAAGGCTCACCATCCTTAGCTGTAAGGAGCTCTCTGGTCATGCTTCTTCCAAGTCAGATTGGTTTGTCTTTTAGGAGTCTATGGTACTTTTGATATCCTTCTTCAGCACTATAATTCAAATGCATCGATTTTTCTTCAGTCTTTCTTATGCAATGTCCAACTTTCAGATGCATATGAGACCATTGAAAATACTGTGGCTTGGGTCAGGCACACTTTAGTCCTTAAAGTAAGACCCTTACTCTTCAATATTCCAAAGTGTCCTCATGCAGTGGATTTACCTAATGCAACACATCTTTTGATTTCCTGACTGCTGCTTCCGTGAGCTTTGATTGGGGATTCAAGCCAGACAAAATCCTTGACAACTTCAACCTTTTCTCCATTTGCCAAGATGTTACCTATTAATTTTGTCTTGAAGCTTAGAAGACAGCTACTTGGCTGTCTTCTAAATGATGTGAAGAGATCCATCTTTGAAGCTATTCCAAAGAAAGGTGACCAAACAGAATGCTTGGTTATAGCATTATAGAATTACAGAACACTATAGAAATTATAGAAAAATATCACTGATATCACTTGCAATTAAATTTTGCTGAAGGTCACCCAACAACAATTTTTCTCCATCAACCATGCTATGACCTAGTGGTCGAGCCGTGAGGATTCGGTCTTCTTTATATTCAGCTGTGATCCATACTGAAGGCTGCAGTCGTCTTGAAGCGGTCAAGCAGTTTTGTCTTGCTTGGATCCACCATAAATACTCCTGAAAGTAGTAGTCATAAAAAGAACACACTGTGTTTGATAAGTCTTCTGCGCAAGACCCCTTTCGAGTACTGAAAATCAACGATGATAATTTGAGGCCTAAGGTGCACCTGATCCAGGCCATGGTATTTAGGGTGCCTCAAATGCATGAAGAAGTTGGACATTGAATAAAGAAGACGGGAGAAGAATTGATGCATTTGAATTGTGGTGCTGGAGAAGAAAATTCAAAGTACCATAGACTTCTAAAAGGACAAACCAATCAGTCTTGGAAGAAGTACGCCAGAGTGAGCCTTGGTCTTACATACTTTGGACATTTCAGGAGAGACCAGTCCCTGGAGAAGGACATCATGTCTGGTACAGTGGAAGGGCAGTGCAAAAAAGGAGGCCCTCAACGAGATGGACCGACACAATGGCTGCAACCATGGCCTCAAGCACAGGAACAATTGAGAGGATGGCGCAGGACTGTAAAGAGCACCATTCTGTTGTGTCTTACATCACGATGGACTGGAAAGGGCTGGATGCGGCAATGCATTGATGGGGAGTTTCCAGAGGTTCAGGAAGGATTTTAAAAGGATGTAAAGAAAGGGATCTCATTGCAGATGTCACATGGCTTTTGAATGAAAGCAGAGAATACCACTAAGATGTTTATTTGTGTTTTATTGATGAGGCTAAGGCATTTTGCTGAGTGGATCACAATAAAACATGGATACCCTCTCCTATGGGGTCATGAGGAATCTGAATCGACGCCATGGAAGTGGGTGGGTGATGCTAATCAGATTTCAGCAGCGCGTTCAGACTAAGTCTGGTGCTCTGTTTCTGAAGACAGTTCAACGAACCCCATGAATCACAGTCGTTTGCTGCTGTAGTGCACGAGTTGCGGGTTGAATCTACAGCTGACACATTTTCTCAGGCCCTCGGAATCCGCTGTGCATCCTGAAATAAGGGTGAACTTTGAAAATGATTTAGCCACACCCCACTCACTCCTCCACGCTGACCTCAAATTTGAAGCCCTTCTGTATCTTCTCATCACTATTATATTCAAGGCCATCACCTGACCTTGCCCTCAGCTTTCTACCTTCATTGGCGCTGTGGCTCAGGCATAGGAACAACTGAGGGGATGGCATAGGACCGGACAGGGTGTCATTCTGTCGTGTATAATGTGTGTCTGTAGGCTATCTTGCAGCTTCTCAAACATGCTATGGTTTCACTTAAGTCTTTTTATCTTTTTAATTCTCCCTCTCCTCCCTTGAATGCTCGTCCCTACTGCAGGACCCTGTATGAGTCAGTGTGGCTTTCCTAGCCACAGTCCATTTACCAACTCCCCACAAACCATGTCTCCCACATGGATCTAGATAAGAAGATACGGATTCCCTTGTGAATCCTTGTCAGATGTTATGCCAACTTGAACTTGTGTGAAAGTAGGGGTGGTGTCCAAACTATCAATCAGGTAACAGCTTGATGACGCCTCCTGTGGATGTGGCCTTGTTTACAGGGGACATGGTGAGTAGCCCTCTCTTTTCCCCGACCCTCTACTTTCCTCCTGGCTGGGACTTAACTGCTTCTAGGAACAGCTTGCTCCAGGTGGTTTGCTGACCCTGGAAGCTGTTGCCACTCTGCTACGTTCCCACCAACTTGGACCAACCAACCTGCAACCATCGGCCTGAGATCTCCCTACTTACCACTTCACCTTTTTGCATCATCGACCTAAAGCGACATGATTCAGAAAAGGGTTCCAGCTGGCCTCTGACTCATGGGCATGAGTGGGACTGGACGGAGATGCCTTCTTGTTGTAAAATGAATTAGTGATAGAAAGCTCTTTCTTATATGAATGTCACTGGTTTTTGTTTCTCTCAATGACCCGGCCTGACACAACAGGATTCATTGTGATTGCCATCCTGCTATAGGTAACAAAAACCCTTTCAGGAGCAAGAGACAGATATGGAGTGTATCCTTTGGACCCCAAGATCCATGTGCAGTGAGCCTCTTCGATCTAGGACGACCACTTTGATGCCAGAGTCACGATAGAGGAGCAGCAACAGCACAACCAGGGGTCAAAGGGGTCCACAGAACAAGGAAAGTTGAGTGGTGCTTGGGGCACGAGGCTGACTTGTGGAATAGGGTGCCCCTGGGCACTTAATTCAGGGTGCTGGGTTTGCTGATCCATGGAGCTGGAACTGAGTACATTTGTTTGAGACATACAGTGGAGTAACATGTCTTTTGGGCATTTATTAGCAGCCGAGAAGAACATCCTAACATTTCCTTACTGAACAAATGTATTACAAGCAATCCATCCCTGAATTATAACTTGTTAACTTCTACAATAAATACAACAAAAGGTGACCAATCAATAAAAAAATCAGTGTATGCAGAGCCATTTTTCCTGGCTCTGAGGGGGCAGAGACCAAAGGGAAATGGAGGAGTGACCAAGGGGTGTCCAGGAGTTAGCAGAGGAGTAAATTAATCCCCTTGATTCTGTCTCTTGAGAATGTCTCTGGGAGAGAGAGAGAGAGAAAGAGAGAGAGAGAGAGAGAGACCAAACTCACTCACTGCATTTGAGTTAATTCTGATGCATAATGACTTTATAAGAAGACAAAATCACTGCCACTGAGTAAAATCTGATTCATAATCACCTTATAAGGACAAGGTAGAATAGCCCCTTTGAGTTTCCAAAGGTGTACATTTTTATAGGCGCCAAAAGATGTATTTTCCTCCAATGACTGGTGACTTTGAACTGCTGACCTTGTAGTTAGTAACTCAACTTGCAGCCCACTGCACCACCAGGGCTCATAGGAAAGCATAAGACATTAGAATGGATTTCAAGAGGCTCAGTCAATCTCTCAATTCACTGCCAGCCAGTTGATTTCCACTCATACTGACTGCATGTGACAGAGTAGAACTGTCCCTGTGACTTTTCAAGACTAAATCTTTTTTTTAATCATTTCATTGAGGGCTCATACAACTCTTATCACAATCCATCCTTCCATCCATTCTGTCAAGCACAATTGTACATTTGTTGCCATCATCATTTTCAAAACATTTTCTTTCTACTTGAGCCCTTGGGATCAGCTTTTCATTTTTCCTCTCCTTCCCCTATCCTCCCTCCCTCATGAATCCTTGATAATTTTTTCTTTTTTTATGAACCCTTGATAATTTATAAATAATAATTTTTTTCTTGTCTTACACTAACCAATGTCTACCTTCACCACTTTTCTGTTGTCCTTCCCCGAGGGAGGGGGTTGTATGTAGATCATTGTGATTGGTTCCCCCTTTCTATCCCACCTTCCCTTTTCCTCCTGGTTTTGGCTACTCTTAATATTGGTCCTGAGGGGTTTATCTGTCTTGGATTCCTTGTGTTTCCAGCTCTTATCTCTACCCATATGCATGCTCTCATCTAGCCAGATTTGTAAGGTTGAGTTGGGGTCATAATAGTGTGTGTGGGGGGGAGGAAGTATCTCCTCCCCGAGACCCGTCAGTACAGGTGGGCTTTGGTTCTCCAATCCTCACTCCCCCTCATTCACAATGATATAATTTTTTTGTTCTTTGATGCCTGATACCTGATTCCATCGACACCTTGTGATCACACAGGCTAGTGTGCTTCCTCTATGTGGGCTTTGTTGCTTCTCAGCTATATGGCTGCTTGTTTGTCTTCAAGTTATTAAGACCCCAGATGCTATATCTTTTGATAGCCAGGCACCATCAGCTTTCTTCACCACATTTGCTTCTGCACCCGTTTTGTCTTCAGCAATCATGTCAGGAAAGTGAGCATCATGGAATGCCAGTTTAATAGAAAAAAGTATTCTTGCATTGAGGGAGTACTTGAGTAGAGGCCAGTGTATATCTGCTAGCTTAATACTAAGCCTATAATATAAATAAATGTACATAGATCTATTCCCCCACCATCATATATAAATATATTTACATATGTATATGTCTGTGTCTAGACCTCTATAAATATCCTTTGCCTCCTAGCTCTTTCCTCTATTTCCTTTTACTTTCCTCTGTCCCACTCTCGTGTTCAGCCTTCATTTAAGTTTCAGTAATTCCTCTCAGTTACATTGCCCTTCGTCACGCCCTATCAGGCCTCCTAAACTCTCCTCACCACAGATTTTGGATCAGTTGTTGTTCCCTTGTCCCTGGGTTTGTTAACACCACTACCTTTCCCATCTCCCCTCTTTCCCATGTCCCCTTGGAACCGTCGGTCCCGTTGTTTTCTCCTCCAGATTGTTTATCGCACCTATCTTCCCTAGATAGACAGCAGAGATAATAATCTGCAGAAAAAACAAGACAGAACAAAACAAAGCAACAAAAATCAACAGCAACAAAAAGAAGGAAAATCCTATAAATAATTCACAGTATGTTTGTTGACCTTCAGAAGTGTTTTCTGATCACGTCTGATGGGGTGCCACACCGTGGCCTCAAAGTCTATGTTTAGTATTTCCTGGGGACTTCGTTGCTCTGCTCCTCTTGGCATGTTCTTAGTGTTTCACCTCGGTGTGGTGGGGTCAGCTTAGGTACAATTCCCACACTGTGTCTCCAGTGTTGTTCCCAGGGATGTCATGGTTCAGAGTGGGGCCAGCCCTATGATCTCTCTGTGCATTGACTGCTCTGAGCAGGAATATCGTCTCAAGGCTTGGTGGGTCAGGATGTGCTCCACACGCTCTACCTCCCCCTTCATCTACTCCTGTGTGCTCTGATCAGATATGTCCCTCTCCCTGAGCTGTAGCTTCACTGCTGTCTTCTGAAGTGAATTCTTTTCAGAGGAGGGGGGCTGTCCACATAGTTAGGATTGGGGCCAGCCCCTCAGACCTCTCTATTGGTTCCCTGCTTCATACCAGTATGCTGTATTCACATCTTTGTGCACCGGGTTTCAAGACTAAATCTTTACAGGAATATAGAACCTCATCTTAGCACAGCTGGTGGGTTCGAACAGCTGACCTTGGAGCTTGAAGCACACTGTATAACCCCCCATTCCTGCAGAGCTCCAACAGGTTAGCCCAGGTGATCAGAAAGCAAGGGAAGAAATGAGAGCACGTGCAGAGAGGACTGCAGAGAGGCCAGGCGAGTTCTCTGCAGGGTTCCATGAGTATCGCAGAGAGTAGACTAAGAATCCCTGTGTGTCAGCACACACACACAGGGAAACACAGGGAATTCAGGACAGATAAACAAATAACCCCCTCAGGACCAATATGGAGAGTAACCATACCAGGAGGGTAAGGGGAAGTGGGGGGATAAAGAGGGAACAGATTACAATTATTTACATATAACCCTCTCCCAGGGGGGGTGGACAACAGAAATGTGGGTGAAGAGAGACATCGGTCAGTTTAAGACATAAAAATAATAATCATTTATAAATTATCAATGTGTTATGAGGGAGGGAGGATTAAAAATGAGAAGCAGATATCAAGGGGTCAAGTAGAAAGAAAATGTTTGGGGAATGATGATAGCAATAAATATACAAATGGGCTTGACACAACAGATGGATGTATGGATGATGATAAGAGTTGTATGAGCCCCCAATAAAATGATAGAAATGAAAGAAAAAGAATAAAAACTATATGAAAACCAGGAAAAAATTAATTAAAAATAATTGCTGTTTGAGGATTGGTGAGTTGAAATCCAATCTACTTCCTGAAATAGGTCTTAGAAAACCTTCAAATCACGACAGTCTGTTCTACAGTTGATGGTGATGGCCTAAGACCAGGCAGAACATTGCAGCTAATCAATGGCATAAGATTGGGCAGCACTCTGTTCCCTGGGCGTGGGGTCTCCAGAAGTGAGGCTGACTCCCCTGCAGCTCACAGCAGCAGGGGTGGGTCCACGTAAAGAAACCTGTGGTGGGAACATGGTGCCAGTACAATAAGAAGACCATCCCGAGAATCAGAACATGATCCCAATGTTGTCACTTAGCAGTTGTGAAGTCTAAGACAAAGTAATTCATTTCTCAGAGCCTCAACTTCCCAATCCCAAAGATGGGTGTAACAGAGAGTAATCCTGAGGACTGCAGGGGGCATTTTGAAAGAACCTTGTGAGAGCACAGCAAACAATCATTGCCTCACCGGTGCAGACTCCGTTCTCACCCTTCCAGTGACCAGTGTTGCACGAACCGTGCTGGGCTTCCTTTTGGTAACAGTAAACCCCCTGCAGCTGGGGCCATAAGTGAAAGGTAGAAGAAAACACGTCGGGCTCTTATGTTAGAAACACCGGCATTAGTGTGATGCTGGCTGAGGTGTTCTCCAGGAACCCACCCTATTTTAAAATTCCAAAACCCCAAGATGCGCAGTCTGTAGAGATGTTCTACCACAAGAAGGAAATACTTCTGTGGAATCATGTGCTGAGAACCACTGTCAGCTGCATCCCCACAAAGATGCACAATGCACGTTTTGTCGTTGGCTGCTGTCAAGTTGGCCCCAGCTCCTGGAGCCTGCGTGCGCAGTGGACCTGCCTGCTGAGATCCGTGGGCTTTCCTAGCTGGCTTTCCAAAGGAGATCAGCAGGCTTTCCTTCCTGGTCCATCTTCCTACTTTGGAAGATCTTTTGGAAAATATTCACTCTCAGAGTAACACTTAAGCATTCATTGACAGACAGCTTGTGGCTGCCCTGAAGTCCACTAGCCAGATTTTAATCCAGCTCTCCCACATAGAAGATAAGAATTGAATGACTGGACCACCAGTCACCTCCGATGCAAATTAAACATAGTTTAGTAAAATCTCCAAGAATTCCCATAGCAAAAAAGGTAATTATTTCCTTGAACTTATTTGGCCTTAGAATTTCTATCCCACTTCACCCCTCCAGACTCACTAACACCTAGTTATACCACTAATGTTCTAAGCTCATATGCACATATGTAATGTTTTAGATTTATATCTCTTTTCAAAACGTTCAAAAAATTTCACATCACCATTGAATTCCATTTCCCACAAACTTTATGAAGCCTCCTTGTTTAATGTAAATTTCAACTCTTGTTTGGCACTACAATAATATTGCTGTTACTAAAATGCACATGGTCCTGGAAAGCCATCTGAGACTCTCAGCGTGTTCTGGGGTCTTCGAGTATCCTTTTCCTCATTCACTGAACAGTTACCTTGACTTAGCGAACCTGCAGCCGCAGTAACAGGCCGCTCTGACGCAACTCTTTAGTGGACTGTTTCCTCCCTCATCAACTCCGGAGGGGAGGCAGCTTCAGGTGGTTAGTTTAGTGGCTCAGCAGGGTATCCAAGAAGCAGGGCTGCTTTGGTCTTTCTTCTCTGCCACCCTTAGCCAGTCAGCTTTGTCGCTGCCTTGCTCCCTCAGTGTCACAACGTGGCTGCCGAGGTTCTTGCCAAAGCAAGCTTTGGTGATTTCTTATTCCGGGAGTATGGAAATCTTTCCTTGAAATACTTGAAGAGACCTCCTCTTGAGTCTCATTGAGCAGAAATGAACCATCAGCCCATTTCTAAGGCAACCACTGGCCAGGAAAAGTGGTGTGACTATGAGTGACATAGGGAGCAGAGCGCCTTCATGGACAAACATAGACTACATGGGCAAAAATTAAGATTCTTTATTTGGGATAGGTGGAGTTGAGACAATAATGGGAAATATTGCTACTTAAAAATATTTCTATTATGGAAAATTCTACCACAGGAGAAGAACATAGTGGGTTCTCATGTCCCCTCTTCACAATTTGGCCAACATCATCTTGACAATTTTAAATCTATTGCATTAGAGTAAATTTTTCATTATGGGTCTTCTAGTGGCTGTTACCCCCCTGAACGACCCTTGTTTTCCTGATGAATGTGGGGAAGAAGGTAGGGAAATACTGGTTGTACTATGTGATTCCTCTGTGAAGGATTGCTGAGATAGTGGGTATAAAATGAGCCATGCGAAGCAGTGGGGAAGAATCTCAGCAAGAGCCAGGAATGGCATGTGTCCTTGAACCTCAAGATCCCTCCATAATGGACATGACATGAGGCTGGTTTGCGAGTGAGTTGCCTCTAGGCATATACCTCAGGGAGCTAAATTTGCTGACCCACAGAACTGGAGCTGAGTGCCTTTGGATTGAGGAAATGAGTGCCAGGGGTACTGTAAAGTGCCCCGCCCTTTGGGCATTTATTAGCAGCCCCAAAAGAGCCTCATTATCATTTCCTTCCTGAGCAATGGTAGCCTAAGAATTTTTCACCTGTAACCTGCTAACTTCTATAATAAACCCCATGATCATAAGCATTGTTCTGTAATTTCCGAGTGGCCACTCCCAGAATTACAGACTCTACCTGAAAAGAGAATGCTGTATGAGACAAAACATGGATTTTCCCATGCATCTGGTCCTAAAGTGTTTTAAAGCAAATCTTAAACATGCATAATTGGTCACATGCTATCATCGATCTGTCTATCTATCTATCTATCTATCTATCTATCTATCTATCTATCTATCACCTTCTGTATAAGAGGCGTCTGAAAATGTTTATAGAGAAACTCCACTTTTAGTTCCATTTTATCATAAACATTATGAAACGTCTTATAAATACCCAGGTTGAAAATATACATCTCTCCCCATTTGCCTTATTCCTTAAGACATGGCTACACGTGCCTTTTCAAGCTGAAATTATTACTGTCTTCAAAAATGGGCTTGAAAACCTGAGGTTGAGAGTCTTGGTTACCTTTGGCAGGTGGTACCCAGCCACAGTGGTGTCAAACGACACTTCCCTGGGCACGTTGAGGGGGATGATGTTGCCCATTCGGAGCACCTCGTGGATGACAGCATTGGTGTACGGCATGTGGTCTCGGTTGGCTATGCTGGGAAGCTGGGACTGGCCAATTACTCTGTCAATTTCAGCTTGTACTCTCTCTGGAAAAGAAGTTCCTATTATTTTTCACTCTTTCATACATCCTTCCAAGGTGCAGGGGTTGGCTTCAAGGTTTCATATGTTGTATTTTAATTGTGGCCAGGCTACAGACAAATGAAGTGATTTTTAATCCTTCAACTAGCTGGGCTGACCTGCGGCTGCAACAATGCGCTCAGGTGACGATGTAGCCGTTGGGAGGAGGGCACAGCGCTGCGCAGGGCTGGTCTGCTTTGCAAAGGGCAGCCGTGAGTCAGAAGGGATTTGGTAACAAAGGACAACAATCTATCAAATGGTTTATTTACAAAAGTTCCAACTCCATCATTTTATTTTGAGCCTAGTTGGACTAAGAAACAAAATAACTGGGACTCGATGAGCTAATATTAGAGTGTCGTTAGTTACCACTGAGATCGTTTCCAATTTATGTTGATGCTAACATCAAACAGAAGAGCACATCATGGGTCCAGTGCCGTTTTCAAGATCATGTGTGTCATGAGTTCATGCTGTTGCTAGTGGATGAATCTAAGCTCTGCAGACTCTAATTTCTCAAGGAGGTAAATAAGGTGGCAAAGTGATTCCTGCTGTAAGATCAATGCAGGTCACATTCATTGTAAATTAACAGTAAATGATACAAATTTCCTCATCTGATTAGAAGATGTAAACCTACATGCATCGTAAACATATTTAAAAACTAATTGAAGTGAGTGCCCAATAAATGATAGAAATGTCTAACAGTCATACTTAATATTTGTTCTCCTTTTTTGTAGCAATAATGATGTTATCTAGTTACCCAGCTGAATTCCCAGGGTGCTTTGCAACTGTGATCGTGTAACCAAGTTCTGACCAATGCGTGGTGTCTAACACTTCAAACATGCCCTTTAAGGAAGAGAGGTGTATCCTTCTGTCTCCAAAGAAAGAAAATGCTAGTAATTCTACAAGGAGTGAGGACCCATCAAAAGGAGATAGTATCTGATAAGAGTCTTCAGGAAAGCTCGTGGTTTGCTATGAAGGAAAACTGGGAAGCGTATGATTGGTAGAGGGCACAGCACATACATATGAACTGGGCATAATAAGGGCAGTGAAATAGAAAGTGGCATGTGATTTAGTTTGGCCTTCATGTAGACTGGGTGTGGATGAAGCTGGGGGGAAAAAGGCACATTGCATACCTGCCTGAACTGTCTGGGCATGATTCAGAGGGTGATGCAGATTATTACGTGACAGGTAAGATTTTCAAACAAGAATATCGCTCTTTGGGGAAAGTTCACATAGGGTCAGCTAATTTCATTGTTTCCCCACAGTTTGAGCTTCTTGAGGGAAGGAATCCTGTTATATTTGCATTTCCAGTACCCATCCCAATGCCTGGCAGAAACATTAAAGAGCATGCTCATTCCTGAGTTAATGTCATGACAGTCCCATTTACCTTTTCATTGTGTCACGCTATCTTCTGGCCCCACTGTGAGGCAGTGCGCTCCAGAAGACGTGCACTCTCCTGGTCAAGGCACATCCAACCGCCTGCTCACCTTGGATTTCCGGGTGGATGGCCATGTAAAGCAGCGCCCAGCGCAGAGTCGTAGAAGTTGTCTCTGTTCCAGCCAAGAAGAGGTCCAGTGTGCTGCAGACGAGGTTTTCTTCATGGAAGCTGGAAGTGGTATTATTACCTGTGTCCTAGAAAGCAAAGTGTTTATTGATTCTTTTTCAGAGGACTCTTACTTACCAACAACATAGGGGTGCGTTATCCTAAGGCAGGGGTTTAGGGAAGAAAGGCTCCTAGGATAAAATACTTTGCCTTTGGCTTCTTCAAGAAACACAGGTCTTACAGCCATATCACTAACATCAGTGTGCCCTTAGGTGGCTTCCAGGACATGAGAAGATAAAAACAAAAGCAACCATTTTCTTAAACCTATAATTTGGACAGGCGGAATTAGTCTAGTGGGAAATACTTCGATTTTAAAAATACAGATTTGAGTTCCAGAATCATCCTCACTAGCAGCGTGACTTAGAGTAAGTGACTTAGTCTCTCAGTGGCTCCGCTTTCTGCTCTGTAAATGGAGATAGCCTCTTAGACCACAGGAGGAGCGGCCTGAATTACAAGAGCCACATAGCAAACAATCAACAAGTGTCTTAATGTCAGAAAAAATAACAAATCCTCAGTTCCCCATTTCAAACAGCAACTATTTTCATAACCTTTGTAGGTTATCCCCTCTACTACATCACCCAGTCCCTGTGAACCAATCATCTCCCTCTGGATCCTTCCATCTGTCAACATTTCTCTTAATGTATATCGGGGGGAAGCTGTTTGCTCCTTGGGGGAGTGGGACAGAATCCCACCTTCCATGGTTCAGGCAAGGCCCCTTGGTAAAATGCTGATGGCTCAACCTGGGAGCTGATGATGTACTGGATCATCTGACGCTCATCTAAGGTTAAGTGGACATCTTCCTTCCTGCTCCCTGGGAAAGGCGCTGGAGAACAGCACTCTGCATAATATCAGGTACTCCCTGCTTGTAGTGATTCTTCCCCTCCGGTCCATGATCAACAATTGGCTAAGAAAAAAGTTTTGCTTCTTTGTCCTCGGATACTTGTGAACAAGTCCTTGTGTGGAAACTTGCCACAATATTCAGGGTGCATGGCAAGGATCAAGGACTGTATATAAACCTACCTTCAATGAAGTTCTGAGCCTTGGAGAGCCTGTTCCTCCGTTTGTCCCCCGCCCCAACTTTGTCTCTCTGTCTTTATCTCTCAATGCTCAAGTTCCTGGATTGCAGCCCGTGCCCCTCAAACCCTGTTCTCTTTGTGAGCAAGCTGGTCTCATTAATCCCACGGATGTCATCCCAAACTCCGACACCACGTAGCGAGCGACTACAGGTGTTTCCCTCGAAACTCCCCAGTCTCCCACACCAGGAGGTGTTAACATTCATCTAAAAAACAAAAAACCCAAAGAAGACGCCGATTCAGTGATGCACATTTAGTGGAGGGGTCACGGCCTCAAAGATCAAATATCAGATCAGCTTTTCTTTCTGCTTCTTTCCTGTCCTGGGAGATGGATGGTAAAGTGGATGGTGGGTGATGGGGAGGAAAAAGCAACAACGAGGCTCTGAAACCAAACTCTGACATCCGGTTCAGCTTTACTTATGTTCTGTTCTAGGGTCTGCGGCTAGGAATAGGCAGTGGCCAGAGCGGAAAGAAGAGGCTAGGTGGTTGGCTGATTGCTGGCAATGGAGAAATAAGCAAAGGGCACATGTTGCCTCTACACACCGAAAAAGACAAAGAAACAAAATCTCCCAGAGCCTCCAGAGGAACCAGCACTATTAATGCATGGAATTTTGCCCAGAGAAACGGATTTTAGACATATGATCTTCATAGGGTTTCCAAATAAATAATATTTTATCACAGCAGTTTGTAGAACATAATAGGGAAAGAATATACTCCCGTTTGAGCTAACAGAAGAAAACCGCTTGGGTTTCCTCACCTTTGTCATTTCCTTCAGGTAAGCATCAATGAAATCTCTTGGCTTATCGGGATCCCAGTCTTCCTTGTGTTTTTCAATGATGTGAGAAACAAACGACTTTAGTTTCTCCCAGTCTCTGAAGAGCTGTCGGTGAGGTCCTGGAAGGAACTGCATTATCCATGGAAACATATTGTAGAGCTGATGGAGAAAAGCCAAAAAATAATGGAGACACTACACTTCCACCTTTCCCGATTATAGGACAGCAAACAATCTTTTCTTCTGAGAGATATGTCTTTACACTTAACCCTTGGAGCAAACCTTACCGTCGTTTTCTGTTTGGTACCTCTAGGGAAGCATTTCAGTTATTGATAAGGAATATGTTCAGTGTCAGACCACTCTTCACCACCCAAACTGCTTGCTACAATTCAGACCATCATATCACACTTAATTGTTGTAACAGTCTCCAATAGCTTATTGTTATTATTTTATTAATGCCACACACCCCAGTCTAGTTCCCACAGAGCTGCCAGTGGTCAATCATAATATATACATTCATCCTTGGATCTCTGTCTTCCAATGGCTTTGGTTGTTGTTGTTGTTAGGTGGTCGATTCTGACTCATAAGAACCCTATGCACAGCAGAATGAAACACTGAATGGTCCTGGCACCATCCTTGCATTGTTCCTATACAAGTATGCATATTTCTGGTATTCTCTGCTTGTAACCAAGGTCCATCTGACTTTAGCAATAATCTCTGGTTCCTCTTCTGGATCCATCCTGAACTTCTGGCAGTTCCCCGTCAATGTATTTTGAAAATAATTTTTGGATGATTTTAAGCAAAATTTCACTTGCATGGGATGGCAAAGTTATCTGATTCTGTTGGGTCACCTTTCTGCAGAATGAGCACAAATATGAATTTATTCCAGTCAATTTGCCAAGGAGCTGACTTCCACATTTTCTGCAATGGTGAGTGCTTCCAGTGCTTTGTCAACTTAATGGAAGATGCCAATTGGTGTTCCATCAATTTCTGGTGCCTTGTTTTCGCCACTAAATTCAGTGCAACTTGACCGTCTTCCTTCAGCATCTTTGGTTCTCTCATAGTCTACCTCCTGAGGTGTGGGCTGTTGCCTAGTTTGTTTTGCTACAGTGACTCTGTGTTTTCCTTTTATCTTCTCTTGATGCTTCCTGCATCATTCAATATTTTCCCAAAAAATCTTTCAAGAGCGCCACCTGAGGCTTGAATATTCTCTTCAGTCTTTCGGTGTCAGACATGCCGAGTGTGTTCTTCCCCTTTGGTTTTCTAATTCTAGGAGTTTGCACGTTTCCTTATGATATTTGGCTTTGTCTTCTCACGCTGCCCTTCAGAATTTTCTGTTCAACTCTTTGATTTCATCCTTTCTTCCACTTACGCTAGACTCCACAATTAAGAGCAAGATTCGGAGTCTTTGTTGATATCTACTTGGATCTTCTCATTCCTTCCTATCTTTTTAATGACCTTTTTGTTTTCTTCATGAATGATGTCCTTGCGGTTCTTCCACAGCTCCTTAAGTCTCCTGTCATTAGTACACGATGTGCCAAACCTGGTCTCTAGATGTTCTCAAAAGTCAGGTGGGACAGACTCGTGGTTTTATTTAGGCTCTTGTGGACTTGTTTTAATTTTCTTCCGCTGTAACCGGAAATTATATATTAGTAATTGGTAGTTTGTGCCACGGTCCACCCGCGGCCTGGTTTTAGCAGCTGATATGGACCTTCTCCATTGTCTCTCCCCACAGATATGATCAATTTTCTTTCGGTAGATTCTATCCGAGGAAGTCCATGTGTATAGTCACGTTTATGCTGTTGAAAAGGGTATCTGCTGTGAACAAGTCATTGTTTTTGAAAAATTCTATCCTGAGGCCTCCAGCTTCATTTTCATCAACAACTTCATATTTTCTAATTACTGTTCCTTTCTCTTGGCTCCCAACTTTCACATTCCAATCACCAATAATTATCAATGCATCTTTAAAAAATAATTTTATTGGGGGCTTGTACAGCTCTTAACACAATCCACCCATCCATCCATTGTGTCAAGCACATTTGTGCATACATTGTCAATGCATCTTGATTACAGGTTTGGTCAATTTCTGACTAAAGTAGTTGGTAGAATTCTTTGATTTCTTCACTAGATTTTGTGCTTGGTGAAGAAATTTGAATAATAGTTGTATCAATCAGATTTCCTTGCAGGCACATAGATATAATTCTTTCACAGATAGTGTACTTCCAGATGGATTTTGCAATGTTTTGTTAATAACGAATGCTATGCCATTCCTCTTGATTGTATTATGACTAGCATATTATGTCACATGATTTTCAGATTCAAAATGGCCATTCCCAGTCCATTTCAGCTCACCAAAGTCTAAAACATTGATCCCTGTGAGTTCCATTTCAATTTTGATGACTTCCAATTTTCAAAGATTCATACTTTGCTCATTCTACGTTCCAATCATTAGCAGATTTGTGCAGCTCTTTCCTGGCTTTGAGTCCTGCCCCACTAGCACATGAAGATACTAAAGACTCTACTCCCATTCCCACACTCACGTCACCATGATTGAGTCTTCTCTGAGGACTCAGCTCTCTGTGAGTGTCCTCTCCCCTGAGGGCCGCTTCCTCCGGTGCTGTCTCTGACATGTTCTGATGGCCCTTATTACGTCTTCAGCATCTGAGAATGTATTGAAGCTCTGCATAAGGTTTTCAGCAGCTCCTTCCATAAGGTTATCAGCAGCTCTTTCTTTGTTGTCTGTTCTTAGCCTGGAAGCCCTGATGAAACCTATTCACTTTGGGGGACCCTGCTGACATTTGAAATACCAGTGACACAGCATCCAGCTGCACAGCCACACACAAACCACCACAGTCAAACACACTGACAGAAAAGTGTTGGGGCTTTCTATTACACTTTTTGATAACTTTAAAGAATTGTTAATATTATTCAGGTGTATTTATATTTTATGCTTATTAAAACAGTGCTTTTAAGTAAAGTATACTAATATATTTATGAACTGAATCATCGAGATTCATAATTTTCTCTAGAGTAATCAGGACTGGTGGGAAAAGGTGGAGAGAGAGTACAGGTGCGTGAGACTTCCCATGATGGGTATGTTGGGACTCATCATTCATTATTCCCTCCACTTTTGTATTTGTTAATAATTTTCAAAAGGCAATTTTTGTTGCTTTTTCTTTTTGATTTTTATGAAGCTTTTTTTTCAATGTTGGTAATAGCTGGCTAGATTATAAGTAAGCTACATTAAAAGCACCCATGTTTCCCAAGTTAAGAATGTTGAAGGAGAAGGACTAGGGGAAGAAGGAAACTCAGGGCGGCTCAACATCGGGCTCCATTGCTCCCACCTGTGCCTTCCAAGTCCGTAAAGCTTCCTGAAAAAACAAGAAGCTGAACCTTTTTTTTTTTTTTGACTCACAGTTCTACAGGGACAAAATGTCATTTATGCTCCATCAAGAAAGGGTGTGAGATTTGGATGCCAAAGTGGAGCGGCCCAAGAAATTGAAACACCATTGATAACAAGGATTGGTGGGTATGTTAACATCTTTTACTTCCAGGTACATAAGCAAGAGCAAAAGCAATGTGTGCACAAACACACTGTTCATAGGGCTTCATTAATGGCATGCGTAGAGTAGAAGCAAGCCCAAGGTTTCTAGCAGAAAACACAGTCACCAACAGGGACATGGTCATACAAAGGAATGCAAAGCAACATTTTAAAAGATTGATCAGGAGCCAGTCTTTTGAATAAGAAAGCAGACACATAAGGGACACTTTGTAGAAAGACAATCGATGGGATTAAGTCCGGGCATAGAGAAAGGAGACTGAAAAGCAATGGTGATATTGTTGATCACTGCAAAAGAACAACATAGATGCAGTATGAAATGTTGAACCCTACAGTAACGTTAGAAATGTTCTTGGTGTGGACATTTTAATATTATTAAAAACCATGAAACCAACACATGAATTTTAATTGGCTTTAGAGAGATTTTAGTTTAGGGGGATGAATACCCAGATGCATCTGGCAACAGCCCTGCTTTCCTTAAACTGAAATGGAGCAAGCACTGCTTACCTGGCAAAACCTTTGAGTTTCTAGAAACATGACTTCATCCAGCAGCCTCAGCAGCTCCTGAAACTGAGCATCCTGGTACTCAAAGCGCTCCCCAAAGGTAACGGAGCAAATGATGTTAGAAACTGCGTTGTTGATCTTGAAGTGCGGGTTAAAAGGCTGTCCTGGAGGCAGAGGAAGGAAGACATGGATTCTTTCAGAATGAGGGTGCTTCTAAGGAGAGTCTTCTCTATCACATACAGCATGCGACGTACTGGAGACAGTCCCCTGCACAGGATCTATCACATTGCAAGAACTTAGGCAATGCTTGGGGAGTCAAATCGATGGTCAGGGTTTAAATTCACTAATGTGTGCAATGCCAGTCTTTCTGCAATAAATTCCACGCGGGCAGGATTCACGGTTAGTGTTTCATTATGGCAGCTTCAGTGCCTAGCCCAGGGCTCAGCACAGGAGATATACTTAGGCACATTCAACCAATGAATGAGATAAACTCTGAGGCCTCTCCTATGAAAGACTCACCTTTCTCCTCTTCTATTGCCTCGCAAAGGCAGCGAGCCTCCTCCTGAATGCGTTCTTCTAAGTTCTTCTTCCCTAAACCGAAGTTCCTCAGTGTGGTCAGGGCAAACCTCCTTTGCTCCTTCCATACCTGGCCACTGGACATGATCAACCCTGGGACAAAGACAGTCAGTATTGTGCATTCTGTTTCTATAAGGTTAATATCTGGCCAATGATACAGGGGTGTGGAATGGAGGAACAAGAGGGGGCACTGAGCACATGAAACACAGCTCAGAGAAAGAATCCCAAAGCATTGAATACAATGGCTTAGCATTTGCGGAATTCTTGCCATCTCAGGCATCTTACTGTTTTTCAGATATCCTGTAATTTAGTAAGCATAAAATCTATGGAGTAGGAATAAATATCATCCCCATTTCACTAATGAGAAAGCAGAGACACAGAGGATACACCATTCGGCAGCAGAGTTAGGAAGCAGCTGAGCAGGAGCCCACTTTCCGGTTTATGCCACTCGGAAGTCTTTCCTTACTAGTCACATGAGTGTATTTAAGAGGGTGTAGTTTGGTAAATACTAAGAATTCACTCAGGCCAAAAGCCATGGTCTTGAGGTGGTAAGAAAGTTCTATTGGAAAACTTCTGTATAAATTAAGTTTTGAAGGATGCAGGGGAAAAGGATATAAGTAAAGGTGGCATTCAAAACTCAGTGTTTTCAATAGGTTGTCATGTGTTTTGCATCTCAGGTAATGAAAAATACACTCCTTTCCATTTCTCCGCCTCCAGAGCGCTCCACAACCCCTTCTTCACATCTGGTGTTGGCGCCTCTTCCCTCCTGCATGCAGTGGAGGAGCCTCTGCCTGCTGTCAGGACAGGCCGCTTGAGCTTGATCTTTGAGCATTAGACATACTTTTCTTAACACGACCTTTCAATGACCCTGAGACACTACACACTCCAGACTTTTCTGATAGCAACTTCTCTTCTCCTTTGTTGTCCCATCTCCACAGAGCAGAGGGCTGACATCGAGAAAATGGCCAGGCAGCCTCCTTTAACTGCAGGAATTTATAATGAGCCTGGTCTATGGGAATGTTGACGAATTTCAATCACGAGGACACGTTTAACAGCCGATAGTAACATCAAACAGACAAATCTTCCATTAAACCACACACTTACCATTTGTCTTAAAAATACGCTCTCGGATCGGGGTCACAGGGCGATTCACAATGCTTTGGGTCTTTTCTGCAAGGACTTCTTTGATTAAGGGCAATCCAGTTACAAAAACACCATGCAAACCTCCAAAATCCAGACAGAAAATGCTCCCATAGTTCTTCACAAACTGAAAAATAGTTAGGCACAGTTGAATATACACACGTCTATGTATGCAGGAAGCATGGGTGTGAGTGAGTAGGTGCAAGGGCTTGTGACAGTAGGATGTGTGTGTGTGTGTGTGTGTGTGTGTTTGCAGGGAGGGGGCGTAGTTCAGCCATGTGCCTCCAGCAGAACAGAAAGACTAATTGTGCTGTGTGCCACCGCCTCTCCGTGGCTCAGTTTCACACTGAAAAAAACTGATCATTATAACCACTTCTGTCAAAATGCCGACTTGTGGTCTGATAGGAGTTTCTCTCTGTCGCCTTTTCTCCTCCTCCTCTGCGGGAGGCTCAAAATGCACTCCCTACAGGAGCTGGGATCTCTTTCAGAAACATTCAGTGATACAGCCAAAAAGTATGAATTGAGTGACTAGCCACTGTGTGTTCCTAGAACGAGGCCCCATTGATGTGACTGTGAATACATAAACAACTGTCCTAGATTCCACGGAAAGGAGAGTCAGAGCTGAGCACTCAGACGCCGAGAAGAGGCTGAGTTGTGGTTGCTGTAAGCTGGTGTAGCAAAACAAAACAAAAAATTCATAGTAAATCAGAATATCTATTAAATAGAAGATACAGTCTTTGACTTTTACTAGACAATGGAAAGATAAAGGCTGACTTCTGAAGATCAAAGACCAATGTTGATTACATCTCAATATAAAGAAACCCAAAGTCCTCACAATCGTACAAATATGCTTCATGATCAAGACAGAAAAGTTCGAAGGTGTCAAGGTTTTCATTGTAATCCACAATCAATTGCCATAGATGTAGAAGCTAAAAAATCAAGTGATGGACAAGATCCAACATGGCCATATAACTGCAAGTTGTATATTCCCCTTCAAAGACAACTTTAGAAAGCAGAAAATACTAAAGAACTTGAGTTTTAAACCTCCCCAGAAACACGGAAACTTCTACCATTGACAACCAGGTATTTCTGAGGGAGGAACAAGAGCAAAGAACTGTGTCCCTACTCCACCCCACTCCAATGTCCCCCCAAACCATAACCAGACTACAGATTCTGGGCAGCCTAAACAGGATGTCCATGTAACCATGGCCCTGCTAGCCCTCTGGGTTTCAGAAGGCGGAAAGGAGAGTGGACACCTTGACTCACACCAAGGAGGGAAAACACTTTCCCTCCAACATACTTTTGAGGGGTCCTGTGTAACCTGGGGAGGGATAAAAAGAATTAAACTTGGATGAAAAAACTCACAGGTTCCAGCCCCCGAGGGTTGAAAGAGCCATAGCCCACCCGCTACATGCAGGGCAGATAGAGATCCAAATCAGCTGGAGACTAATTCTCACCCCCCTGCTGGCGTGCAATGAGGACATCCTGATCCTAGGGGAGTGCAAAATCAGGTGATATTGTATACGAGGGAATTGGCACAGGAGAGTTTACCTCCATCTCTCTGCAGACCGAGGTTCAGAGTTGCATCACCTGCCTGGCTATTGGCTGCCGTCCAGAAGGGAGTAATCTAAAGAGACTGTGCCCTGCTCAGACATATAGTCATTAAATGCAGCTGGGCTAGGATAGTCTGTTCTCTCCCCATGTGTCTCAATTCTATCGATCATTAGCCTGCACTCCCTGACCTTGAGCTCAGCATCTTCCCAGGGCAATACTCAACTGTTCCTGCCATCACTCCTGCCCAGGACCAGGTATTGCTCAGTGACCACGCCCGCCTTGACTTCAGGCCCTACCACAGGGCTGTGGGCAGTTCTGGTCACTCCCAAACAGTGAGAGAGTAACACTGCATCTTGGATCCATAGTCATCTCTGTGTGCATGCAAAAACAAGAGGAAATGGTTCCTTAAAAATAATAATTTTATTGGGGGCTCATACAACACTTATCACAATCCGTACATCCATCCATCCATCGTGTCAAGCACATTTGTACATTTGTTGCCATCATCATTTTCAAAACATTTTCTTTCTACTAGAGCCCTTAGTATCAACTCCTCATTTTTCCCCCCACCATTCCTCCCTCACGAACCCTTGATAATCCATAAAAAAATCTTTCATGCCTTACATTGACCGATGTCTCCCTTTACCCACTTTTCTGTTGACCATCCCCCAGGGAGGGGGTTAGATGTGGATCATTGTGATTGGCTCCCCCTTTCTCCCCACACTTTTCCCTTACCCTCCTGGCATCACTATTCTCATTATTGGTCCTGAGTGATTTATCTGTCCTGGATTCCCCGAGTTTCCAGCTTTTATCTGTACCAGTGCACATCCTCTGATCTAGCTGGTTTGTAAGGTAGAATTGGGATCATGATAGTGGGGGGCAGGAGAGGAAGCATTAAAGAACTAGAGGAAAGTTGTATGTTTCATTGGTGCTATACTGCACCCGGACTGCTCTTGAGGAAAAGGCAAGCACTGAGATATCAGGACTGGATAACGTTTTGAAGGAAAAAAAGTGAAGAATTGAAACCATGAATATACACATCAGTGATCTCAAAGACCAATCTCTTGAGACCAAAATATATGTAGTTGGAAAATATGGATTTGGTGATAGATATGAAGCTGGAGATAGCATGACAGATTTTGCAAAAGCAATGACTTGTTCATAAAAATTATCCATTTCCACAACAAAAAGAGCAACTGCTGGGGAACTTGTTTCACTTCTTTTGAGCCTCATTTCTCCAACTCTAAAGGCAGGGGCTTCTGGTCCTCTCTCAAATGTTCTGTGAGGAAGATTTAGCACAGCAAGAAGAAAGGAACTTTGTTTTCTGGGGCCTGGTGTTGAGCCACTGAACAAGTGGCTGAGGACTGAATGGGCGCTTTGTGCCCCCATTCACCCCAATAGAGGGGATTGGTGCACAGGGATGTGTGAGAGGAAGGCACTTGGGTCAACGAGTCCCATCACTGCTTGCCTTATTCACCACCTCCTTTCAACTTTGGCCTCACTTAATCTTGGCCAAACTACAGTGGGAATGATTCATCTCATCTTTCAGAAAAGGAATGATGAAGCAGTTGGGGCAAAGTGACAAAGTTAATTAGTGGTGGAGGAAATTACCCAAGAATTTTATAACACAACACACAGACACACACGCAAACCCAACCAAGATACAAAACAAAAATGCAAATATACTCCCACTGAGTCGATGCTGACTCATAGTAACTCAATAGGGTAGTTTTCTGCCCCTTTAAGTTTCTGACTTGCATGCTCCTTCATCTAGCTTGCTTTGACATGTGATCAGGAGAGGCAAGAAGACCATGCTTGCTTGAGTATAGGGCCAGTGTAAAAGAGGTTTGACACCGCAGTTGCAATAGTTGGCTCAAAGAAAATCATTCTGAGACAGGCACAGGACTGGACAGCATTTCACTCAGTTATACAGAGGGTCACCATGAACCAGAACTCCCCTGATGGCAGAGAAGGCAAATGACCTCAAAATTCTATTTGATTCTGTGTGTTTCTATATTTCATAGTAGAATGTAGGTCCTTAGAGGAAGACCAATTTGGGATTGAATCTTGTTACTTCCCCTACTAACAATGTTTTAGAGATGAATGAAGCTTGTTAGCGGAAGTTAGTCCAAAGGAATGATGGAAGGATGCCATTCTTGCATGATATTTAATGTAGGAGCAGATGCCACCAGGATCCTAGTGTTAAGATCGAAGCACAATGAAATGAAGCTTGCATGCTCCAAGACCTAGTTTACTGATATTGAAAGAGTAGAGAGTGCGAGTGATTGGAAGACTTTAGGTACACTCGTGCGTATGCACACAGAGGCAGCTAGAGGTGTGCGGATGTGCAATGAATGACAGTGAATGGTTATTTATCAAAGATTTTCTAAATATGTCTATGTCAGAGATGACTCTGAGCAAATAAACACCCCTCGGCTTCTTATCTGCCAGCGTGTTTCAATTTGCAGTCATGGTATGGAACAGAAGGACTCCATTTCTTTCAGTTGCCTCTGGGCCCAGCTGATGAAGTCAGGATTGGCAGGAACACCACATTGGAAAAGTAGCTTAATCCACTTCAACAGGCAGGTCTGAGAGAGGCAAGTGAATCCAAGTTTGCCAGTTCAGAAGGCAGGCTGCTGCTGATTCCAGGAATAGACAGATAATATGGCTGCCTCTTGGCTCAAGTCCAAAGAATCAGAGGTTGATGAAACCGATACAGAATCCAGACCCAGCCAACAAGCAAGCACAATTTCCATAGCAACTATCTCTGTAGGTAGTAGATCGACACCACCACCCCTAGTAAACCTCCTTTCAATTGCCTTAGGACTGTGACAAGAGTAGGCAGATTGCACCGCACCGTGATCTTCTTTCAAATCCTGAGATGCACACAGCAGATGCCATTATGAAATGATTACATTACGCTAGGTCACATCACGGGGAATTACTAGGCCTCAACTGTCAAACCACAGAGAACCCTAGACCGGCCAAGTTGACATAAAATCCAAACAACAACACCCTAACCTTAACCTGAACCTACCATTGCCCCATGTGATCCACCACATTCTTGGAGATGTTTGCTGCAAAGGTAAAGTAAATACCTATGTAAAGATAACCTGTCGCCATGGTGAGCAGAAAGCTATGGAGGACAGGAGAAGAAGCCCGACATAGACTTGCAGGATCTTCACAGGGAATGAGATTCTAGTGAGTTCCCTCTAACTGTAATTGCGGGATGGGACTAACCTGGTGATCAGGTACTGTTGTAGGGATGATTATAATTGGCTAAAATGACCAATCTGACTTGAAGAGTGAAAGTCTTGTCATCTGATCTCCCTTTTAATACACTCTATGCTTGATCTGGTTTCTAATATTTGCCATTTTGTTTTTTTAATATACATATAGTGGTTTATTTCTGTTGGACTTTATCATTGTTGGTAGCTTTCTTGACTATTATATATATTACTATGTTTATTGGTATGTAAATCCAGGGTGGGTGAATCTATAGAGACATAACTAGAAAGAAGGTACTTTGTGTGTGGGGGGTGGGTAATGGTAGGAGAAGTGGGTGGGTAATAGGGAACTGATATGAAGGAGTACAACAAGAAGCAAAAAACGTTTTGCAACTGAATGTGGTAGCAATTGTAGGCACTACATGATTGAACTATGGAATGACATGATGTCTGGATTAATTGGTTTGATAATTAAATGGTTTGAAAGGGGGGAAAGGGGTTGGGATTAAAGAAGATGACAGGCATACAATAATGTCTGAAGATTCAACCAGCATTAAAATTAAAACTTTAAATGGTGAAAAAAAAATCCTCTGTCTCTGTGGGGCTGGCCCCAATCCCAGCTTTGTGGACCCCCTCCCCCAGAAGAATGAGCTACAGAGGACAGCTCTGAAGATACAGCTCGGGGAGAGGGGCTGCTCTGCTCAGAGCACACAGGAGCAAACTAAGAGGGAAGGATTGAGAGAGAGAGAGTAAGAGTGGACCGCATCCTGGCCCACCAAGCCCCAAGGACCATAATCCTGCTAGAAGCAGCCATTGCACAGAGAGGACCACAGGACCAGCTCCACCATGAGGCATGGTGTCCGCTCACTGGCTATAGTGCTAGTGGGGTGCAACCCTGGAGACACCGTGTGAGAATTGTGGCCAATCTGACCCCCAACACTGGGGCGAGAAAACGAAGGAGTTCAACAGAACACAATGACATCCCTGAGGAATCCCCAAAACAGACTTTGAGGTTTGCCACCTCATCAGACTCATTCAGAAAATATTCATAAAGGTCAACAGACAGATCAAGATTTTTTTTCATGTCTATCTATATAAGAGAGGCAGGGTAAACAATCCTGAGAAGAAAATAATGGGAATGATTGTTACGGGGGACATGGGAAAGGGAAGGGTGGGGGAAAGGAAGAGAGGAGCCAAAAACGCAGGGACAAGTGAACAACAAGTAATCTAAAATCAATGGCATAGGAGGGCACAGAATGCCTGGTGGAGTTTGATCAAGTGCAATGCAGCCGACAAAAATTACTGAAAGCTGGATGAAGGTTGAACATGATAGTGAGATAAGAGGAAAGTAAAAGGAAATAGAGGAAAGCGCTAGGAGGCAAAGGACATTTTTAGAGGTATAAATACATGCATGTACATATGTAAATATATTAAGTATTAAGGTAGTAGATGGACATTGAACCTCTACTCAAGTACTTCCTCAATGCAAGAACACTTTGTTCTAATAACCTGGCATTCTGTGATGCTCACCTTCCCTACACAATTGCTGAAGACAAAATGGGTGCATAAGCAAATGTCCTGAAGAAAGCTGATGGTGCCTGGCTATTAAAATATATAGTGTTGGGGTCTTAAAGACTTGAAGATAAACAAGCAGCCATCTAGATGGGAAGTAAAAGAGCCCACATGGACAAAGCACACCGTCCTGTGTGATCATGAGGTGTTGACAGGATCATGTACCATGCATCAGAAGACCCCAAACAAACAATCATATCAATGAGAACGAGGTTGGGGTCAGAGTGGAGGCCCAAAGCCCATCTATAGACAATTAGACATCCCCTCACAGAAGGGTCACAAGGAAGGGATAAGCCACCCAGGGTGCAATGTAGCACCAACAAAACATACACCATTCCTCTAGTTCTTTAATGCTTACCTCCCCAACCCCCACTATCGTGACCCCAATTCTACCTTACTGATCCAGCTAGACTAGAGCGTGTACATTGGTACAGATAAGAACTATCAACACATGGAATCCAGGACAGATAAACCCATCAGGAACAATAAGGGGAGTAGCGATACTAGGAGGGTAGGGGGAAGGTAGGGGAAGAAAGGGGTAACCAATCTCAATGATGGATGTATAACCCCACCCCCACCCCACACAGGGTGATGAACAACAGAAACACTGTGAAGGGAGACTGCGGATGGTGTAAGATATGAAAATAATAATTTATAATTTGTCGTGTTCAGGAAGGTGGGAGGGAGGGGGAAGGCGGGGGGGGGGGGGTGTGAAAGTGAGGAACTGTTACCAAGTAAAACAAAATGTTTTGAAAAGAATGATGGCAACATATCTACAAATGAGCTGTGAGAGGCACCAATGAAAGGATTTTTTAAACCCTCTGTCAAACCTATATAAAATTGTGGGTATGCCCGCATGCCTTCATCCAGGCTCACCTCGACTGTAGGACCGTGGGGAACACTAGTTAACTTTGTTGCCTTCATTCTTGCCGTGCGCATTCCTCTCTGCCTCTTCCTCTGTCTCCATCAATTTTTTGCCAGGTTCCCTCTTATAGCACATCGCGTTCCCTTTCACCCAAGGCAGGATGCCTGGTGGCTTAGTGGTCACACGCTGGGCTGCAATCCACGCAGTTGGCAGTTTGAAACCATCAGCAGTTTGGCGGGACAAAGACTGGGCTTTCTACTCCCATAATCAGTTACAGGCTGGGGACCCCACAGGGGGTTGCTGCGAGTCAGTACCGACTAGATGGCAGAGAGCTTAGTTCAGTTTGGTTCACTCAATTTAACCTGTGTCCACCATCTAGCCAGTGACGTCCTTTACGTCCTCACCTCACAACTAGCCACCGTTTACAATGTTTTTATTTTTTTTAAGCATGGCTTCATACAATATGTGTCCTTCAGTGATTGGTTGCTTTCTTTTAGCATAATGTCCTCCAGGCTCATCCATGCTACGAGGTGTAACATTGTCATTTTGCTGTGCGATTTTGTGCTGCTGTGGTGTTTGTTGTTGCTGCTGTTCCACGTGATTTTATTCATTTTCTTCTGTCAATTTTCTTGTCATTTCTTTGTTGTTGCTCTTTCAGTAATTACTAAATTTGTTAGGTTGGGTTCTCCAGAGAAGCAAAATCCATGATCCTTATATGTGTATATAAAGCAAGACATTTATATCTGAGTGGCTCATACAGTTAGAGAAGCAAATAGGCCCAGTCTCCTCACTCCTCTGGATAAGAGGCTAAGTGTGAGGTTCTCTGGATTCTTGCAGCTTTCTGGACTTCATGAATGAGAAACCAGGAAGAAGGAGGGTGAAGCCAGAGTCAAGGAGGCTACTCTCTGGTGGAGGCAGCAGTAGATGAATTCAAGTTCAGTAATGAACTTCAGTCAATGAATCCAAGGTTGACAGCAGTACAGCAGGCTGCTGGGAACTTCCGGGGTTAGCAAGCAATAGAATGAGATTTGGCTCAAGTCCAAAGAACTGGAAGTTGGTAAGGCAGATTTGGATTCAAGTAAGCAAGAGGAAGGCTAACTTTCCCCCCATGTCAATTTATATATGAATATGCCACACCTCCGATGAAAATTCCATCCAATTGCATCTGAGCTGTGATCTGATTAAATGAACGCTTCAAGGTTGTATTTTTTAAACCAGATTCATTAAATCTGTGTAGGAGACAATAGGGTCTTTCTACTCCCGTAAAGAGTTGCAGTCTTGGTAACCACAGGGGCAATTCTACCCTGTCCTACGGGTTCATTATGAGTCAGCATGGACTTGATGGCAGCGAGCTTAGTGTTTCAGTGCTCTACCTCTCTGCTCAGCTAATGAGCCGAGAAGGAAGCATGCAGCATCAGTTTGGGAGCAAGGTTTATTAACAACCTGTGATATGCAGAGGACACAGCCTTGCTTGCCCAAGGTGAGGAGGGCTTGAAGCACTTGCTGATGAAGATCAAAGACTGCTGCCTTCAACTTGTAAAGGAAACAAAAACCCTCACAAGAGGACGATAGATCACATCATCCTAAATTGAGGAGAGATTGAGGTGATCTTGTTTGGATCCATAATCAGTGCTCATGAAAGCAGAAGAGACACGCTTGAATGCAAACCTATAAATCTGTTCCACAAAAGCTCTTTCAAATGTTGAAGAGCCAGGGCCATCCTTTTAGGACTCATGTGCTCCTGACCCCAGCCCTGGTACTTCGAATAGCCTCATATGCATGTGCAACTTTGATATGGAATAAGAATGACTGAAACGGATTGATGCATTTAAGTTACGGTGCTAATGAAACATTGCCAAGAGAACAAAGAGATCTGTCTTGGATGAAGACATTTAGATTGATCCTTAGAAGGAAAGTTGACGCCCCCCCCCAAAAAAAAAAGAAAAGGGAAAACAAAGAAGGAAAGTTGAAGAGTCTTTGCCTCTCGCCGCACTCTGGCATGTTGTGAAGAGAGAACAGTCCCTGGAGAAGGGCATCGTGCTTAGTGAAGTGGAAGGAAAGCGAGCAAGACCGTTGACAAGGTGGATTGACACAATGACTATAACAATGGCTCAAGTATACCAACTGTGAGGCTGGCGCAGGACTGAACGGTGCTTCATTCTGTTCTCCATACTGTTTTTCGGAGTCAAGCCGATCTCATTGGCCCCTAGCAATTACAACAGTTCAACATAGTGTCATGTTTTAAAAGCCTAGCCCAGCTTATTGTCCCAGTCTATGAGGGGCAATTTCCTATTGATAGTGATCCTATGACCTGATAATTCATTGCATAAGAAAGAGTTTACACGGCATATTTCATAATATACTCTCTCATTATCATTAATATTAAAAGTCCAAAGGTCCACGAACTATTGATAAAGAATGCAGGAGAGAAGATATCTGAAGATGCAATTGCTGAAAACCCCCCATATTTGTCTAAAGATATAAACCTGCACACTCAAGGAACTAAGTGAACAAAACAGTCTAATTCCAAAACAAACAGATAAAAGCAAATGCTAGCACATCAAGCAAGGCACATCATAATGAAACTTCTACACTAAAGACAAAATAAAATTCTTGAAAGCAGCCAGAGAGAAGCAACTCACTGCCTTTGCAGAACAACGATTTCAATGAGAACAAATCTCTCATCAGAAGCCATGGAGGTCCAAAGGAAGTAACACGGCATTTCTCAGAGTTGGAATACACAGCTGTCAACGTAAAACTCTGTATTCAGTGGAAGCTAATTCTAGAAATGAGGGTGACATTAATATATGGTGAGATGAAGGCAAACTGAAATAATTTGTAGCCAGAAGATTTATTTTTAATAATACATCTCAACAATTTCTTCTAAGATAATGGGTATTAGAGTGGCAGGAAACTGGAAATATTACAAATGAAGAAAGAGCAGAAAGTTAAAGACAAAGGTAAATCTAATAGTCTATCCTCTTGAGTTTTCAAAATCACGGTTGAGAAAAGTAAACATTTAAATAATGTCTATCCTGAATTGGATCTTGTCTTCCCAAACATGTGACAGCTTGACTGGGTCATTATAATGAATAGCTAGGCAATTGTACGGTGAGACAATTTGGCAGTTGTGCAATGATACACTCATCTCTCAGGATATGATTTAATATGATTAGCCTATCACTTGTAAAGGGACTGCGACACACTCACTTAGGTCATAGCCCTGATCCTAGCTAAGGGGGCATTTCCCTAGGCTGCGACCTATGTGGTGACTGCAAGCCCACGTTTAGCTACCTACACTGTGAGAGGACAATTTTCCCTGGGTTAAAACAAACCACGTGTGCACATTTGGATATAGCACCAGTAAATGACTAAGAAAGTAGCCTTGTTGGCATAGCGGGTTAAGCATTGGGCTTCTAAGTGAAAGGTTAGCAGTTTAAACCCATAAGCTTCTCCTTGGAAGAGAGTTGAGGCTTTCTGCTCTTGTACAGATGTACATGGTAAACCCAATTGGAAAGTTCTCTTCTGTCCCACAGGGTTGCTATGAATGAGAATATAGAAAGAAATATGCTCAAAAAGCTTCTCTCAGTGCGTGTACACTAAGCCATGGGTTGAAAAATGTCTTTACAGAGCTTCAAGCCAGAGTTTCTGACACGCAGCAGACATACACACTGAACAGTTCAGCAGATTGAAAAAGCAGGCACATCTTAAAGACACAGAGATTACGACTTTGGTCAATGAGACTAACATGTGTGAGAAGGTGTAAGCAGAATGTTCATTCTTAGTCCAAGCAGGCAATTAGCAACCAGCTGCTAGAGAAACAGGAAATTGTAGGGGGGGAAATTAAAGGACTTGAGTGGAGGATCAAGGAGACAGAGAACATCCTGGAGATGCTGACAGCAAGAACTGCCCGGTAGGAGGCCTGAGGAACACTCCCCCAGCCATCCCTGCCCCCAACCCCTTCTTGGCAAGGATGGGCCCAGGGGCAAGGAAAGCCTCTGCTTGTCTATAGACACTGGGCAGCCTCACCACCCCACATTGTCTCCATTACCCTGAGTCACTTACAGATCCCAACCCTGCACCTCTGCCTGCTAATCCTGCCCAGGACACTCCCCGCTTCCAGAAGTAGGGGGTAACTTCCCACTCAGGAAGGCAGAAACCAAGGGAGTGTCTGGCTGAGTCCACCATTGGTACCATGCTGGTTCTACCAATAAAGGCTTCTGCCCCTCTCTACCATGTCTGTTTTTCTTGAGCTGCAGTGAAGCCAGAGACCTCAGAGGCAGGGACCACCTGTGTACCAGTCACAGCTCCTGCCAGTCTGTCTCCAGGGCCTCTGCCCCTCCTTAGGCAATGGAGATCTTGCCCCTTCTCTGATCCCATTCTGGTCTTTTGAGCAATTCTCTCAAGTTCTGGCCATTCTTGTAGTAGAAGGCCATCCTTGAGAGAGAAGGAAGACTAGGTGTAGCTGAATTGAAATGAATAGAATAGCAGTTTCTCAAGGGCATTCTGTCCTAAGATTCCTTCCCCTACATCTTCCCAAAGGTTCCAAATGACATGATGTAATAACCAGCAGACCTGCCTGTCTCTTTGGCACTGAGTAAGTGGACACCATGACCCCATCCAAGGTCTCCAGGGGCTTGAGGCCACTGGTATGCTGGAGCTGGCTTATCCGGACTCAAGAGAGACCAGTAGCACACCATCAAAAATATTGTTGTAAGCCAATTGTTAAACACAAGCATTATCAATTGAATTATGTGAATTTACAGTGAAATTATTTTAAAAACAAGGGATGCCTTTGCTCACTTCTTACTGCTATTGAGTCAATTCTAACTTACAGTCACAGTATAGGATAGGGTAAGAAGTGACATAAGAAAACAAATAATAAAAGAAACATAGAATGGGAAATTTATGTCATACCATATTTATATTATGCTACATATTAATATGATGCTAAAAGATAATTTACACAGTGTAAACACAAAGATAATTTATCTATATGCCCTCCAATAGAAACTTATTTCATTATAATGATAAGGAGGTTAAAAGCAAAAGGATTAGAAAACAGATACCATGCAAATTCTCATCACAAGAAGGTGAAGTGGTTGGATCAGGAATGGTTCCGTCAATATAAGATAAAGGAATGTTCAGTTCCAGCATATGCTCCAGGTACAAAGGGCACATTATATAATGTTCTAAGAGTCAGTTCAGCAAGATGATATAACAATATTTTTTTCTTGCTAGTTTTAAAAACATCATTTTGTTGGGGGCTCTTACCACAATCCAGCCATCCATCCATTGTGTCAAGCACATTTGTACATATGTTGCCATCATCATTTTCAAAACATTTGCTTTCTACTTGAGCCCTTGGTATCAACTCATTTTACCTCCTCCCTCACCCTTACTCCCTCATGAACCCTTGATAATTTATAAATTATTATTTTTGTCATGTCTTAAAATGACCAAGATATAACAATCTGAAAAGAATATTTCTTAAACAAGAGATGTCAAATAACTGAATGAAAAATTGACAACTAAATGGAGAAGAAAAACCCTATAAATAGGTTCAACATTTCAACACACTTGTTTCAGAAATTAATAGAATCAGTTCATAAGGTACAGCCCTGTTGTCTGAGTGGGTTACAAATTAGATTGTTAACCACAGGTCAGCAGTTTGATTCCACCAGTTCGTGGATCCAACCTACCAGCCACTTGAGCCCACAGGACAAAGATAAGAATGTCTGCTCCCAGGAAGAGTTGCAATTTCAAAGCCCCCAGGGCCTCTTCTATGCTGTCCTATAAGGTGATTATGAATCACATAACTAGATGACACTGAGTTTGTTTTCAGTTTATCACACAGCAGAATTTAATTGACATGAACAAAACACTCCATTCAACAACAAAGAATATATATTCTTTTCCAGTAAACATAAGATATTTACCAATATAGAGCATATCTTGGGATAGAATCACAAGAAATTATTAACAAAAAGAGAACCAGGTTGCTTTCAACCCCTTAGAAATGAAACAATGCACTTTTAACACAATGGTACTAATCCAGTGATAGCAACTGAGTGTTTGCTCCTTGGGGGTGAGCAAATACTGTGCATATGCATTTGGATAATATAAGGCGTCCTGATGGCAAAGTGGGTTATGCATTAATCTGCTCAGTGCGAGGTCAGAGGTTCTAATCCATCCGTTGCTCTAAGGGTGAAAGATGAGGCTGCCTGTCTCTGTAAAGAATTGAGGTCTCTGAACTCTACAGGGGCAGTTCTACTTGGTCTTATAGGGTCGGTGTGAGTTGGAATCGACTTGCTGACTGTGGGTGTGTATTTGAATAATACAGATGTGTTTGCAGGACTCCCGGCTTTGCAGAAAAAGGAGGACTGATACTTGTCCTGCACCGGCTGTGGATCATATTTGGGTTGGTCATTAACTGTCTTAATTTAATCGTTATAACCACCTTTATTGTGTCTCTCAGCCAGGTAACTAACTATGCAGAGGACATGCCAGCTGAGCATTCTCAGCGGTTTTGTGTGTTTCAGGGAACAGGAAGTAGCTCAAAGAGGCCAGCGTGGGTGCGCCCTGGTGAGACATGACACTCTAGAGGTGGAGTCAGGATGAATCAAGGAGGGACCTTCAGGCCTTGGACAAGAGTTTAAAGTCTAGGAGGGAAAATATTTGTTTAAACAAGGCAATATTTGTAGATGATTACTTTTTTAAGAGTGGATTCTCAGGGGGAAAGGCTAAAGAAGAGGGGCTTGGTTGCTGCGGTGATAGCGCCGCCCCATCTTGAAAGTAGCACGGGTTATTCGTATCATCATCCTGGAACATACAGGACACACAGCCACCCAGAAGGAAAGTTGGGCAGTTTTCAAGAGTAATCATATTAAAAGTAGCCAGACAATCATTATAAGCAGAATATTTCAATATTTAACATGATACCACACAGTTAAAAGAGTTCAGGTGCCCACCATGCCTCCCAAAGCAAACCAAACTGGCTGCCCTGAAGTCAACACTGCCCCAGCAACCCTATTGAAGAGGGTAGAGTCACTGTGGGAGCTTCAGAAGCTGTGCCTCTGTAAGGGCGTACAAAGCCCAGTCTTTTTCCTGTGGGGCCAGGTGCTTGGGCAGTGAGGAGCTAGCCCATTAGCCACTCTGCCACCTTGCAAACTTTTAATGGTACACTGCTGCACATGGAGGGCCCCTGGTGGCCTAACGGGTTACCTGTTAGGCTACTTAACCCCAAGTCAGCCCCTCCCCAGGAAGAAGGGTGAGATTCCTTTTAAAAGGTGAAGATTCACAGCTTCAGAAACTCACAGGGGCAGTTCTATGGGTTATTGTCACTTGGGATCGACTTGTCAGGTGAGAGAGAGAGAGAGAGAGAGAGAGAGAGAGAGAGAGAGAGAGAGAGAGAGAGAGAGAGAGAGAGAGAGAGAGAGAGAGAGAGAGAGAGAGAATGAATGAATGAATTGAGTTGTTCCTCATGAAGATTGAATGACATTTCACGCATTTGGTAAAGAACCGGGAGAATCATACCAGTAGAATGGTGAGGAAAACAGGAAATCAAATCAAATCAGGGAACTTGGTTCACCCTAAACAAACGCTCTAGCATGACTCCGAGGCCTCCCTGGAGCCCTCTAGGACAGAGTGTGCATGCCCCTGTGGGTTTTCTAAGGCTTCGTCTACTCTCTTGAAGGAAGCAAACTGGTACATCTTTCTTCCAAAAAGCCACTGGGCTGTCTAATCAGGCGATCTTAACGTTAGACACCAGGGATTCCGAGCCACCCCCACGCTGCCCCCGTGGGTCCGGGACAGGATCGGGAACTTGACCATCCCCTACCTTCTGCAGCGACAGGTGCGACTGCTCAAAGTCCATGTCAAATAAGTTACCAAAGAATGGCCAGCCCCAGGGTCCCGGCGGGTAGTTGTTGGGGCGCCGCCTTCGGAGGAAATCCACCAAGAGCAGATAGGCGAGGGCGCCCAGCAGCAGCGTCGAGCGATGGCACCCCGCCCAGATGGCGGCCCCCAGGGGAACCCCCACTGCTAACAAGGCCCGGACGCTCATGGCTCTGCTGAGGTCTGCGCGCGTCCCTCCGTCTGTCCGTCCCAGCGGGCGACAGTCCAGGCGCCTCCCCTTCCCGCCCCTCCCCGCCCCCGCCCCGTCTCTGAGCCTCGAAAGTTTCCCTGAAACCTCAATCCCCGCCTCTCGCACTTCACGGTCGCCGGGAAGCAGCCGCGGGGCTATAAGGGGAGAAGCACGGTGTGCCCGGTTTCCCTTGGGGGCTCTGATGGGGGAAGTGCTTACACGTCGCGCGGCTAACCTCCGCGACAGCAATTCGAAACCAGCCGCCACTCCACGGGACTCTAGTCCCACAGAGACTCAGAAGCTCACGGGAGAGAGTCGTGGACGCGACGGGTCTCAAGAGCGTGATTTTCGGCATCAGAAATGTTCTTTCTCTGACAGCTCAGAGGCTGCCAGAGGGCGGGGCTCCAGTTCCCCGCCCACTTCTCAGGAATGCCAACAGCAGGAAGGGGCGTTGCTTGGCCTTGACTAGAGGTTGTGGAGGCGGGTCCTCTTTTTCCGCTGCCCTTCAACTTTTACTAAGCAGAGATCGGTCTCTCCTGATAAAAAATCCAAAGGATGTGAGACGAACTCTTCCTGTTCTCCCTGCTCGGCAGCTTTCTGAATGTACTTCTTTCAAGAAAGATTTGGGTGTTTTTTTGGCAGTCCCTGTTTTTGCTAAATGCCATCGAGTCAGTTCGGTGCACAGCCACAAGCCACACACAGAGGGAAGCAGTGCCCCGTACTCTGCTGTCCCCTCAATTGTCCCTACACTTGAATGCATCCATGCAGCCACTGTGCAGATCCATCTTGTGCTTTTTCGTTACCCTTCACTTCTGGAACGATGGTGTGCTTCTCCAGGTGGTCCCTCCTGACAGACAGCATGTCCAAAGGACATGCGACAGTCTTGCCATTCCTGCTTCTAAAACGCATTCTGGCTGTACGTCTTCCAAGACAGATCTGGCTGTATGTCTTCCAAGACAGATTTGCTTGTTCTTTGGGCAGTCCACATACTTACAATATTTTGGTCCACGACCATAATGCAAATGCATCCATGCTTCTTCAGTTGTCCATATTCAAAATTCAACTTTCTCATGCACATGAGGTCTATTGGTATATTGTAAATATCATGGCTTGGGTCAGGAACACTTTGATTCTCAAAGTAACATCCTTGCTTTTCAACTCTTTAAAGAAGTCCTGGGCAACATATTTGTCCAATGTGATGCATATTTTGATCTCTTGACTGCTGCTTCTATGAGCATGGATTATGGAGCCAAGCAGGACAATATCTTTGACAACTTCAATCTTTTTTTCATTTATCATGTTAACTACCAGTCAAGTTGTGAGGATTTTTGTCTTCTTCATGTTGGGTTGTAATCCATATGAAAGGCTACAAACCTTGATCTTCATCAGCAAGTTCTTCAAGTGCTTCCCATTCTTAGCAAGCAAAGTTGTGTTATCTGCATATAGCAGGCTGTTAATAAGACTTCCTCCAATCCTTATACCATGTTCTTCTTCATATAATCTAGTTTATCTGATTATTTAATCAGAATAAAAATTGAAAACGTGTGGTGAGAGGATACAAGCCTGATGTACACCTTTCCTGATTTTAAATCATGCAGTCTTCCCTTCTGTTCACACAACTGACTCTTGATATGTGGGCAATTTCCCCATGAACACAATGTAGGGGTCTAGGATTCCCACCCTTCTCATGCCTATCCATAGTCTGTGATGGTCCACACAGTTGAGTGCCTTAGCACAGTCAATACAGCATAAGTACTGTAACTACCTTTCTGGTATTTTCTGCTTTCAGCTAAATTCTATGTGAAATTAGCAAAATCCACATCCTCTTCAGAATCCAACTTGAACATGTGGCAGATTCCTGCCAATTAATGTACTACTTCAACCATTGTTGGATGATCTTCTGCAAAATTTTGTTTGCATGTGATAGCGATGATATTGTTATATAATTTGAACATTCTGTTGCATCACGTTTCTTTGGAATGGGTACAAATATGGATGGAATCCAGTTGGCCAAGTGACTCTCTCCCAAATTTCCTGGCATAGATGAAGGACTGCTTCCGGTACTTCATCAGCTTGCTGAAACATTTCAATTTGTATTCCATCACTTCCTGGAGCTCTGTTTTTGATTAATGCTTTCAGTGCAGCTTGAACTTCTTCCTTCAGTATCATTGGTTTTTGCTTATATGCTACCTCTTGAAATGGTTGAATGTCACTGGTTCTTTTTGGTAAAATGATTCTGTATTGTAACCATCTTCTTTGGATGCTTCCTGCAGCATTTATATCTTTCCAATAGGAATTTTCAATATTGCAAGGTTAGGATTGAATATTTTTCTTCAGTTCTAAAAGTTTCAGGTATGCAGAACCTGTTCTTCCTATTTGGTTTTCAAATTCTAGGTCTTGGAACATTTCTTTCTAATATATTATTTTGTCTTCGTGTGCTCCCCTTTGAAAATTTCTGTTTCACTCATTTACTTCATTATTTCTTCCACATGCCTTAGCTACTCTATGATTAAGAGCAAGATTCCGAGTCTCTTTCAACATTTACTTTCAACATAATGTTGTCTTTTTAATGCCATTTTGCTTTCTTCAGGTATGACGTTCTTCAGGTCTTCTGCCATTATTGTTCAATCTGTCATGTGTGTTCTTGAGTTGCTCTCAAATTCCAGGTGGGATAAACTCAAGGTCAAATTTGGCTCTATTGGACTTGTTTAAATTTTCTTGGCCTTCAACCTGAACTTACGCATGAGCAATTGCTGGTCTCTTCCACAGTTAGCTCTTGGCCTCATTTTAGTGGCTTATATTGTGACCTCTTTTCAAAGATGGAGTAAACATCATATTTGTTTATTCCTCCTGCAGAAGACCATGTGAAAAAAATCACCTTTTGTGTTTGTTATGAACAAGTCATTGGTCTTGCAAAATTCTATAATGGGGTCTCTGGCTTTATTTCTATAATCAAGGCCATATGTTCCAACTACTGAGTCTTCTCTTTGTATCCAATTTTTGCATTCCAATCATCAACAATTATCAATGCAGCTTGGTTGCATGTTTGACCAACTTCAGGCTGATTATATTGATAGAATTCTTCAATTTAATTATTACTACCTTTAGTGGTTGGTGCATCAATTTGAATAATAGCTGTATTGATTATATTTTTGAATGCAGATAGATATCCTATCACAGATGGCATTGTACTTTGAGATAGACCTTATCTTGGAATATTCCCATGATGATAAATATCAGGTCTTTTCCCTGCTTTGTTTCCTTCCCAAGATGGTAAACAATGATCTTTTCTGATTCAAAATGTCCAATGCCAGTTCATCTCAATTCAAGAATGCCTAGAATGTTCATTTTTATGTGTTCCATTTGATTTTTTACAGCTTCTTATTTTCCTGGATTCCATCTTACTACTGTCCAAGTCTTAATAAGTAATAATATTGATGTCAGCAGATGTTTCTTCTCCTTTTGAGTCATTCTCCACCAGAAACTGAAAGTCCTGAAAGCTCTACCCCACAGGCTTTACCCCACCCACATCGTTATTGTTGACCTTACAGTTCATGGCATAGCCAGTATTTTTTACTAGCACCTTAATTCAAATGCCTCAAATATTCTTTGGTATTCTTTATTCAGTGTACAACTTTCACATGTTTATGAGGCAGTTGACGGTACCATGGTTTGGGTGAGGTGTGCCTTAGTCCTTAAAGTAACATCCTTGCTCTTCAATACTTTAAAAGGATCTTTTGTGGCACATTTCCCAATGCAATCTGTAGCTTGAACTCTTGACTCTTGCTTCCAAGAGTATTGTGGTTCCAACCAAGAAAATCTCCTTGACAACTTCAGTCTTTTCTTCTTTTATCATGCTGTTAACTAGTTGTCCAATTGTGAGATTTGGGTTTTCTTTACATTGGGGTGTGCTGTATACGGGAGTCTGCAATCCTTTACTTTCATCTCCAAGTGCTTCAAGTCCTCGTCCATCTTAGCAAGTTAGGTCATGTCCTCTGCACAGCAGAGGTTGCTAATGAACCTCCCTCCAATCCTGATGTCACATCCTTCTTCATACAGTCCAGCTTCTCTGTTCAGCATCTACATTGAATTAATATAGTGAGAACCCTGATCTGATGCACACCTTTTCTAATTTTAAACCATCTATGTACTCCCATGATCTTGATCTATGTAGAGATTCCACATGAGCACATACAAGTATTCTGGAATTCTCATTTTTCTCAAAGTTATCCATAGTTTGTTATGTTCCATGAGTGCAATGTCTTAGCAGAGTCAATTAAACACAAGAAAACACCTTTCTTATGTTCTACAGGTAAGATTCATCTGACATCAGCAATGGCACTCCTTGTTCCACATCCTCTTCTGAATCCAGCCTACATTTCTGGCCACCCTCTCTCAGTGTACTGCTCCAACCATTGTTAAAACATTTTCAGCAGAATTTTACTTGCATATGATGCCAATGATATTTTACCTATAATTTTTGTATTCTGTGGGGTTACTTTCCTTTAGGATGGGTAGACATTTGGATCTCTTCCAGTCAGTTGGCCAGGTAGCTCTCTGCCAAGTTTCTTGGCATAGGCTCTTGACTGCTTCCACGGCTTTTAGCTGGGGCAATCATTTTCATTGCTATTTGGTCAATTTCTGGAGACTTGTTCTTGGCTAATGCCTTCAAAGCAGTGGGATTCTTACTTTAGTACCATTGGTTCTTGATCACATGCTCCCCAGAAATGTTGGGTGTCAACCAGTTCTTTTGCGTACAATGACTATGTCTTTTTGCTATCTTCTTTTGATACTTCCTGCTCCCCTCTGTATTGTAACTACAGAATCTTTCAATAAAGTAACTTAAGATTTGAATTTTTTTTCAATTTTTTCATGCTGAGTTTGTTCTTTCTTTTTGGCTTTCTAACACTAGGTAGTGGCACATTTCATTATTATAATTCACTTTGTCGTCCTGAGCTCCCCTTTGAAATTTTATGTGCAGCTCTTTGACTTCTTCCATTCTTTCGTTTGTCTTAGCTATTCTGCAATTAAGAACCCATTTCAGAATCTCTTCTGAAATCCATTTGGATCGTTTCTCTCTTTCTTGTCTTTTAAATGACATTTTGTTTTCTTCATGTATGATGCTCTTGATCTCATCGCAGAGTTTAGCAGGTCTTCTGTCAGTATTGTTCAATGTATCACATCTGCCCTTTAGATGCTCTTGAAATTCTTATGAGTTGTATTCAGTGTTGTATTCCAGCTCTCTTTGACTTGTTTTGATTTTCTTCACCTTCAACCTGAATTCACATATTAACAATTGATAGTCTCTTCCCAAGTCAGCCCCTGTTCTGTTTTGGGTTGCGGATATTGAGCTTCTCCACTTTCTTTTGTGACAAATGTGGTCTATCTGGTTTATGTGTATTCCATCTGGAGAATGTCATGTGTATAGTTGCCTTTTGTGTTGTTATGAAAAGATATTTGCTATGAGGAAGTCATTAGTCTTACAAATCTCTGTCATGCTGTCTTCACCTTTGTTCCTATCACCAAGGCCATATGTGTGTGTGTGTGTGCGTGCATTCTGTTTCTTTTCTTTCTTTTTTTAATCGTTTTATTAGGGGCTCATACAACTCTTATCACAATACATACATCCATCAGTTGTGTAAAGCAATCTGTACGTTCATTGAGCTCATCATTCTCAAAACATATGCTCTCCACTTAAGCCCCTGGCATCAACTCCTCATTTTTCCCCTCCCTCCATGCTCGCCTCTCCCTCATGAGCCCTTGATAATTTCTAAATTATTATTTTGTCATATCTTTCCCTGTCTGATGTCTTCCTTCACCCACTTTTCTGTTGTCCATCCCCCAGGCAGGAGGTCCCATGTAGATCCTTGTAATTGGTTCCCTCTTTCCAACCCACTCTCCCTCTACCTTCCCAGTATCACCACTCACACCACTGGTCCTGAAGGGATCATTTTCCCTGGATTCCTTATTTCCAGTTACTATCGGTACCAGTGTATATCCTCTGATCTAGCCACACTTGCAAGGTTGAATTGGGATCATGATGGGGCGGGGGAAGGAAGCATTTAGGAACTAGAGGAAAGTTGTATTTTTCATTGTTGCTACATCACACCTTGACTGGCTCGTCTCCTCCCCTAGATCCTTCTGCAAGGGGATCTCCAGTGGCCTACAAATGGGCTTTGGGTATCCACTCAGCACTCTCCGCCTCATTCACTGTGGTAAGATTTTTTTGTTCTGATGATGCCTTATACCTGATCCCTTCGACACCTCGTGATTGCACAGGCTGGTGTGCTTCTTCCATGTGGGCTTTGTTGCTTCTGAGCTAGATGACCGCTTGTTTACCTTCAAGCCTTTAAGACCTTTTGATAGCCGGGAACCATCAGCTTTCTTTGCCACATTTGCTTATGCACCCATTTGTCTTCAGCGATCGTATTATGGAGGTGTGCACTCTTATTCCACTCTGGGATGCACGCTGGTAATAATGCTGTATTGGTCTGTGACAAACCATGTCTATATGACAATTTTTTTCTTACTACTATGTTCTTTTTAAAAGCAGCAAACCTTCAGATGCTATTAAGCTATTGTGCTCATGGTCTCACTCATCTGGATGTAAGTCTCTGCCACTGTCCTGTCCTTGCCCCATTTAATATTTAATTAAGGTTCTTTTTCATTTTCTAAACAATTTTCTTGGCATATAATTCATATACCATAAAATTCAATAGTTCATTCATATTAAGAAGACTTGTACAAACCTCACTGCAATCAGTTTACGAACTTTTTCTTCACTTTGGTACTCATATTTATTTGCTTGCCATTTCCTCCCAACCTCCCCTGCCATACCCTCAAGAAGCCACTAAACAATTCCTGTCTCCATATATTTTCCTATCTTGGATAGCAAACAGAAAAACACACAAAACAAAGAAAAACACTAACAACAATTACAAAGTATATAGAGAAAACCTCAATCAAAAATAAATCATAAGATACTAAAAACTAGAACCATTTTAAAATGAGTCAAAAGGTAGATCAAATGATAAGATCAAAAGATTAAAACAAGGAGAAAACACTTAAAAAATTTTTCTTGGCCTTAGAACAATACATCTAAGCCTCTTTTTGCTTAGTGGCACACTTGCCAAATATGTTGGTTTGGGGGACACTGCCCTGTTAGCTAATCTATTTATGTGCGTATTTAATAAGAAACATTTCTATGTCAAGCATACCAAGCTACAACATTCCTATGAATGAATGCATATATTCCTATTGTGAAAAAAATCAATGACTAATGAATTTCTTGCTTTTCGTGTTATAAAGCATTCATATATTTTCTTTGAAGATGCATCTCTTCAAACGTTTTACCCATTTTTAAACTGATGTATCTGCTTTTGTTTTGTTAATTGTAAGTGTTCCTCATGGATCCTGAATATACATGCTTCTCAGATAACAAAAAAAACTCCAAACTCACTGCCATCTAGTGAAGGCTGACTCTCAGCACCCCCTCTGGTGTCTGAGACAGTACCAGGTTAGGGAGGACATAGTCCAGTCTTTATCCCAGGAACTGATGTTGCCTTTTAACAGCCGACCTTTCAGATCCCAGCCCAACTCCTAACCACTGCACCACCAAGGCTCCTTTTGTTCTTTGTCAGATAAAATGTTTGCAAATCAATTATCTCCCTTTGACTAGGTCCTAGTCTCACTGTGTCTATGGAATTGTTGGTGGTAAAGAGCTTTTCTTGTTGGTAAATTCTAATTTGTTACTTTTATCTTTTGTTGTTTATGCTTTTGTTGCAATATCTATGGAATCCCAAATCAGGAAACTTTACTGTTACATTATAGGAACTTCATCTTGTAGCTCTTACACTTAATCGTTGGTCCATTTTGAGCAAATTTGTGTGTACATTGTGAGTTAGGGGTGCAACTGCGTTCTGTTGACACCATTGCGCATGCATACCCAGTTGTCCCAGTAAAATTGAGAAGGTTAAATGGCCTCTTCTGGAAAATCATGTGATAATAATTGTAAGACTATTTCTGAACTCTCAATTATATTCCATTAATTATGTCTATTCTTATGCCAAAATTCTATCCTCTTGATTATAGGAACTTTGTGGAAAGTTTTAAATGAGGCAGTTTTAACCCTCTGAAAATCTTCCAGAAACTATTCTTTGAGATTGTCTTGACTATTCTAGCACTCTTGCATTCCCTATGAATGTTAGGACCATCTTTTCAACTTCTGAAAAATTTTAACTGGAATTTTGACTTTTCAGATTTATCTGTGAACATACTTGGGATCATTATTTTTTTCAAAGACATTAGTGTGTATTTCACAAAAAGTCATTCCTGGAAGGTATATTCATAGAGTTACGTTCTTTTGGGATCTACTGATTCATGATAATGTGATCGCTTTCCATTATTTTAGGTCTTTGATTTCTTTTAACCATGTAATTTAATTTTAATATATAAGGTTTATACTACTTTTAAGTATTCCTAATTATGCTATTCTTTTTATTCTATTGTAAAATTTACTTGTTTATTGCACAGAAATTGAAATAATACTTGAATGTTGATCTATGTCATATACATTGCTAAACTTTTTCATTCCTAGAGGATTTTAGGCAATTCTTTAGGATTTTCTATACACTAGATTATGTAATATGTAGTTCTATTTCTTCCTTTCAATTATGAGTTGCTTTATTTCTTTGTTTAGTTCAATTCCCCTGGGTAGAACCTTAAGTATAATGTAATTTAGAACTACAGGAACTCTCTAAGTTATGAACTTCTGAATGAAAATCTCCTACTTGTTCTTAATATTATGTAAATTTGTTCTTATTTGAAGCCAGTGAACCAGTCCTTACAAGCAGCAAATTATTCATCTTCCCTTGCTGCAAATGGAGCTTTTAAACCATGGAAAAGGCTTCAAGACTTTCCTTGCATTTAAGTGTGGCTAAAGGAGAAACATTTGCACCTCTTCTGAGTTCACGACAGATTCTTAAAGACACAGTAATGCATATCATTAGAGAGAGTGGACATCTTATCTGTAATACTTGATTCAAAGTTTGTGTCTAAAGTGACCGCCAACTGGTTCCTCTCGGGACAGTTTCTATTGGCTCTATTCCTGGAAGGCATTTTTCTATATTGATAAAGGAATTTATTTCTTGGGATATATGCCTGATTACTGTACCAGGGTGACATTGGCCTTAAGAGACTGGGTTGGGGAATGTTCCTCTTTGCTTTTGGAAGAATTTGTGAAGGATTGTTGTTAATTTGGTAGAATCCATTAATGACTTCATCTTGGTCTAACTTTTACTCTGGGATTTTTTGAATACTAATTCAATCTCTTAAAAAGGTGTACTTAAGTTTTCTACTTGTGTTTGAGTCAGTATCAATACTTAATAATATTTAAAGGAATTTGTCTAGTCTATTGGCTTACCATTATTTATAATATTCATAACATGCCACTCTGCATGTGGACTTCACAAAAGGAATGTAAAGGGATCACTACATCTGTGGAACGAGAGGCAGGACAGAATGAGTCTCATCAGTCAACAGAAAGGCAAAATCTTATCAGTCAAAAGAATGTTATCAGTCAAAAGAAGGTGGACAGTAAAGGACATTAATTGCTCATATGAAAGTGCAAGTTGAAACTCAAGTAATTCATTTAAGTCCATGAGATCCAAAGCACAACCTTGAGTTGGTCCCACTTGAATTTAGAGCTAATCTTCAGAATAGATTTGAATAATACATTAATGACTGAAGAGCAGATGTGAATTAAGATAACGCTAAGAAACTCATACTTCTCCCCCACCCCCCCAAAAAAACACCCCATTTTATTGGGAGCTTATATAGCTGTGATCGCATTCCTTAATTCGATCTCATCACGCAGTGTTGTACAATTGCTACCACGATCAGAAGCTCGTACTTGAAGAAAGCATAAGGTCACTACAAAGATAAGAAGACTAAAATGACTGTCAGGAGAGGCTCTAAAATTTTCTCTTGAGCACAGAGTAAAGCCGATGGAAGAGATGCTGAAGTGTGAGGACAGCGTGGGAACAGATGACTCATGGGAAGTTAAAGGAGAATATTCAAGGTTATTCAAGGTTGAATAACTGCCAAATGCACTGCCATTGCACCATTTCTGTCTCATAAAGCCTCTAGGCCAGGAGGCACTGCTCTTTAAGGGAGTAATAATCGGCTGGTGATTTTGAACAATTGATGTTTGGATTCACAGCCCAGCAGGTTGCCCCTGTGCCCCCAGGGCTTCCTTGGTGCCAGAAGGGACAGCTCTGCAGGAAGGAATGTGGGCCTTCAGCGCTGTGTTTGTTACACGGACTTGCCGCGGTCAAGTTGAGGGGAACTGTTTCACAGAGTTTCTAAGTCTGTCATCTTTGGGACCCAGATTCCCACGGTTTTCTCCCGTGTAGTGGTCGGTGGATTCTGGTCTTTGATGAATAGACCGTCGCTATAATCATGGCGCTACCGGGGCTCTCTGGAATCCTTAAGTGGGCAGTGCGGGCAGTTCTTCTCCACGCTACAGGGTTACTAGGAGTTGGGCTTGGCTGGAAGGCATGGTTAAAGAAGGATGCACTTGCAACTTTGCTCCCCAAGCCTATTTTCTAGGTTTGGTCAACTGCATCCAGACCCTCTTTGGACCCGAGTCTTAGGCCATAGCCATATGTAAAGCATCACAACAGCATCAACCACAGGCGCTTCCGCTAACTGTAAATCAGGAATCATGAAGAGCTGCCTTCCTGAATTCTGCATGAGCCATTCTGGGTGCCCGGGAGACAAAACACACGCCGGTGAAAACCAAAGCCAGTTACCAAGCTCACCTTTAAGGAAATACGCCCCCAGCCTGTCTTCTGAAATGCTCCTGGGAGGACTCAAACCTTGCACTTCGAACCTTGTGCGGAGTACCATAGTGCATTCACCATGCACCACCGAGGGACCACAAAGTGCTGTGGAAGATTGCAGCCTCCGGCTGTCTTGTGGTCCAGTTTCTAAGTTCTCAAACATCGTTCACCACTTTGAATGAACTGAGAGGCCAAATGCAACAACTTTAATGGTGTATTCTTTGGTTTATAAACACTTTATATCCAGTATTTCCTTTGCTTCTTAGAGAACATAAATGGTCTGCATAGGGCTCCATTGGGAAGAGAAAAAGGGTGGAGTTTGGATTTGGATTTCGTGGCCTCCGAGTCCAGTTCCTGGCATCCTTCTCCAGAGCTGCTTGGTTCTGTTCCCGCCCTTCTGAGCAGGCTCTGCTGTCTTCAGAACACCCTCCATGTTGCTTGCAGCCTCCCCCGCCACCCCCCCCCCCTCCTCCAGCCCCATCACCCTGGAGGAACAGCACAGAGACGGTAGCTGACAGGGCTGAGAGTGATGCCCATTCTGAACTTCGTACTCAGCTTCTCATTGGCCGGGGCCTTGAAAGTAAACTTTTGTAAAAAGGAAGTGAAGAAAATAAACAGCTCAGATCTGGCCAACTGTTCTCCAAGGCAAGCCCGCTTTCCTGCAAGGCAAAAACAGAAGCTTAGACTACCTTTCCTGGTAGAGAAGGTGCCCGGCAGGGAGGATTCAAATCCTCTCCCCACATGCTGCCAAACCTGATCAGAGGGAGGACTGTGTCCCGGGACTGCATTTACAGTGGATCGTTTAGTTGAACAACCTCCAGGGTAAGCTGAGGCAGAGAAAGTGGTTCCAGATCCTAAACTCAATAATGCCTTCCAGGGTCAGGCAGGGCAGGCACAGGAGTGGCGGTGCGGGCTGTCTAACAGCACGGGCTGGGTTGATCTAGAAAGTCTTTAAAAAATTAACGTACAGCAAGTACAAACTCGAGCAGCAAGCAAGCACTAAAATCTTCTGTGTTTAAACGGTCAATTCTTGAAAGGAATCTCTCCAAAGGTATGAGCAAGTAAACAACAGAGCTGGGGTTCCACGGCCTTTGTACTTGGTAGATAGTGTCCCCAAATCTAAGCCCTTCTCAGAACCTCAGAGGGTGACCTCTTTGTAAAGGAGGATTGTTGCAGACGTGGTTAAAATAAGGTCATACAGGAATGAAGTTAGCCCTAAATCCAGTGTTACTGGGGTTCTTATGAGACAGACTCACAAGGGGAAAATAGCATGCGAGACAGATACAGAAATGTCATGACTTGCAGTAAAGTACCAGAAATCATGGTAGAACTATGGGATAAACTCAGACAGTTCATACAAGAGCCTTAGAAGAAAATAAACTTGCTTATACCTGGGTTTCAGAATTCTAGCTTCCAGAACTGTTGGAGGATCTTGTGTGTGTGTGTGTGTGTGTGTGTGTGGTTTTATGCCACATATGTAATACATTTGTCAATACAGTCTCCTATACCACACTTTCCTTCTGTTAACGGGGTGCTCACTAATATGGTCGGGCCTCACCAAAGAAAAAAGTAATTAAAATAACTGAGCAGCTGGGACTTTGTGCTATAACACAAAATTTGAATCTACAGCTTCCAGGAAGACTGCAAGATATTCTTAAATATCCGTTTCCATTATAGGAAGAGACTTGCTCTTTTTGAGCAAAGGTGAGCGAGAACCAGATGAAAAGTGACAAAGAGGACATACTTAGAATTAGTCAGGATATTGTTGAAGCAATGAAGCCCACAGGGAAAGCGTGATCTTGAAATCACACAAATTTGGGTTCCGATTCCCATTCTTACTGTTCTCTCTGCTTTTGCTTTAACACCAACAAAATCATGCTGTTTCAAAAAAATCAGGGCATATTTTATTTTAAGCTAAGGATAAACAAACTATCATGCAGTCTATGAGATGGGTTCGGTGTGGAATGTTACTGTTAGGGGATAGTGCTGAAAAGGGGGTGATCTTTGGTGTTGATGATCTGGTTGGCATCAAGTCCTGGCCGTGGTATGAGTTTTATGACTTTAGTTGCTATACTGAACCCTTACATGCCTCAATTTCTTTATCTGGAAAGTGGGGATAATAATTTGCATCTTCAGAGACTCCTCTGAGATCCTGATGTTGTAGTGGTTCTGAGCTAGGCTAGTAACTGTAATGTCAGCAGTTCTGGACCACCTCCGGAGAAAGACACGGCTCTCCGTTCCTGCAGACGGCCATCAGATCTGAAGCAGACAGGGGCGGTTCTGCCGTGTCCTATAGGGTCTCCATGATTGCAATGAAAGTGAGTTTGTTTGTTTTGTTTAGTCTTCAATTTCTGTAAAGAGATTCATTGTTGGAAGAACTCACTGGGATAATTTTACCTTGTCCTATAGGGTCACAGTGAGCTCTCTTTGACTCGATGGCAGTGAGTTGGGGTTTAGGATGTTACACTGGGATGTGTGGTGTATGACAGCAGGGTGATTTATTACTTCTATATTATCCACGGTCATCTCTTCAGGGCTGGAAGCTCATTATGCATTTATGGAACTAATGCATTATAAATGTATTGGAAATAACGCATGTGCATATCTAACTCAGTGCCTCAAATCTGCTAAGAATGCTGGTTGTTCAAGGGCCAGTGAGTTAAATGAACGAAAATCTTTCCAGAATTGGCTGGCACGGAAATAAAAGAGTTTTCACTACAACCACATTTATATCTTTCAAAATGTGTCCCATGTAAAAATTTTCACTAGATTATGAAAATGTCATTAATTTTTAAGAGGTTAAAGAACTTCAGGATGTGCTTTCAGAGTAGCTCCTGATTTTGTTTGATACATGACCCGATACCCCTGATGGTAAGTCACTCCCTTCTCTTGGCCCCTCCTTATCTCATTATAAACCAACTCCATCGCTGCACTGGGGAACAGCCCTTCAAAAGAGCTTGGCACATTTTAAAATTCTATAAAGATGGCAGGCATTCAACATTCTTCCAGAGCAAGAGGCAAAGTCTAGGTTTCTCAGTCCCCAGGGCTCTTAGGGGGTGGTTGTGGTGGGGCAGCCAGAGCAAAGCTGGTCTGAAATCTCCATCAGAGACAAGCAGCGATTCAGGAGATAAAGAGCAAGTTAAAGCCATGTCCAGCCCGAGACGCTTCTCCAGCAGGCCATCTGCACATTTTCCAATTCAAGTAAGAGACCAGTGGGAGAAAATTGAGAGAGGGATGGATCCTCACACACTGATTGAAACAACTCACCAATTGAAAAGGGAAGAAAGTCATCCCTTTTCCTAAACTGTCCATTCTCCAGAAAATGTTCTGGATTGAATGTGTCGGGGGTGGCCCACTTGGCAGGGTCAGTGTGCAGCGCAGTCAGATTGGTCAGGACCAACGTCCCCTAGAGAGACAGCAAAAGCTCAAAGTTAGACCCACGTTGCACACCTACACAAAAATTTATTTATATATAATGTATATATAAATATAACTTTATATTTATATTATAAATAATAATATAAATTTATATTTATTTATAATATAAATTTATATTTATATTATATTTATATATATAAATAATTTATTTATATGTAATATATATCACGCTTGCCTCTCCCACGTTTCCCTCTCCAATGCCCGGTGAATGACACTGCCTCCATTAACAATAAAACAACATACAGTCCCAGGAACAACACCTCTTTGGCCAGTTACAAATGCAACAGACCCAGGAGCCGTCCTTCATCCATGCCTCCCTCTCCTTGTGCCTGCATCCAATCCATCAGCAAGAATGGCAGACTGCTCTTCTGCAATTGCTCTTTACTCTGTCTTCTTGGTCCTCTGTTGACTGCTGCCACTCTCACTCAGGCCACCACGTTGCGTCTACTCCTATACTAGTCTCCTAAACACATCTCAAGGCTCAGTGGCAGAATGTTCACCTTTCAAGGAAGAGGCCTGAGTTTAATTCCCAGCCAATGCCCCTTCTGTATAGCCACTACCTGTCTGTCCATGGTGTACTTGTTGCACTGTGGGGTAAGTGTAAAGCTGCTAACTACAGGTCAGCAGTTCAAACCCACCAGCTACTCCGATGGAGAAATATGTGTCAGTCTACTTCAATAAAGATTTACAGTCTCAAACCGTTTATCTCCGAACCTTTAAGACCCCAGACGCTATATCTTTCGATAGCTGGGGACCATCAGCTTTCATCACCACATTTGCTTATGCACCCTCTTTGTCTTCAGCAATCATGTCAGGAAGGTGAGCATCACAGAATGCCAGATTGTTAGAACAAGGTGTTTTTGTGTTGAGGGAGTACTTGAGTAGAGGCCCAATGTCCATCTTCAACCTCAATTCTTAACATACAGATATGAGTACATAGTTCTATTCCCCTCAGTATACATTCTCCTACAAACTTTATGATCCCTCCCCCTTGTACAATGTAAGTTCGAATTCTTGCTTGGAATTACAATACAGACTTTACTAAGACTTGAGTGACTCTGAATTGTGTCTAAGGATGCACACCCTGCTTTGGCATTTTCATTTATTCTTTTCCACATTCGTTGAAGGGTTATTGTGAATCCGGTAGAATAGCTGCAGCTGTGACAGGAAACCGACTCAACTCTTTGGAGGATTGGTTTTGAAGTTCACTGTTTCTGACATGAGGCAGCCTCAGGTGGTTAGTTTAGTGGCTCAGCATCATCTTTAAGAAGCAGGGTTTCTTTGATCTTTCTTCTGTGTAACCCATAGCAATTCAGCCTTATCTCTGTCTGACTCTCAAGGTCACAAAGTGACTTCAGAGGGTCTTGTTGTCACATGCAGATACAACCAGAATTATCAAAAGAAGGGAAGGCTTCTCTTCGTATTTGAGCAGAATGGAAACCTTTCCCACAAATACTAAATGAAAGCTCCCCGCCTGTCCAATAGGCCAGAACCACCCAGGGCCATCACTGACAAGGAGAACTGGGATGATTGTGACGGCTTATGAAGCAGAGTGTCTTCATAAACAAAGGCAGATTGAAGGAACAGCATTAAGATTCTTTTACAGGGGCCCATGGAAAGGTTGGGTCAACCATTTGAAATATTGGTGGCTATTTAAAAATATTTTTATTATGAAAATTTCGAACACAAGGGAGAAGAACAGAGTGGGTACCCCCATACCCATTTCTGTTCCTGCAAATATCAACATGCTGACAGATGTTTGCCAGCCCAGTCCTCTCCTTCCTTTCTTGCTAGAAAGTTCGAATGAAAATCCCAGGCATGTGGTTTTTAACAGGGTCCGTACATATATATTACGTACCTTCTATATGAGGGGTTGTAAAAAACTTCATGGAACAACTCTATTACCTATTAACTCCAGTTCACCATGAACGTTTTGAGGCCTTTGTAATAAGCCTGGTAGAATATCTCTTTATCTTCATTTTACTGATTATAATAAAAATGGGGACATGAATACATGTCCCTTTTCAAGTTCAGATTCATACTACCTCAGAAGAACCAAGAACCACGAAGAACCAAAGCTGAGAGTCTTGGTTACCTTTGGCAGGTGGTACCCAGCCAGCGTGGTGTCAGACGACACTTCCCTGGGCACGTTGAGGGGGACAATGTTGCCCATTCTGAGCACCTCGTGGATGACAGCATTGGTGTAAGGCATGTGGTCTCGGTTGGCTGTGGTGGGAAGCTGTGACTGGCCAATGACGTGGTCGATCTCAGCTTGTACTTTCTCTGGATAACGAGAGAAGGTCCCATTATCCTTCACACTCCCGTATATTCTTCCAAAGATGCCGGGTGACCTTCAAGGTCTCACCTATTGTGTTTCAGTTAGTTACAAGGTTACAAACCAAATGGTTCTTCACCCTTCAGCCACATGGGCTGACACAGTGACTGCAACAAGGAACATAACAATCGCGAGGATGGCACAGGACCTGGCAATGTTTCGTTCTGTTGGGCACTTGGGAGTTACGAGTCAGAACCTAGTGATGGTGCCTAACAACAACAATCCTTCAATGGCATATTCAACTGTTTTTTTTTCAACTCCATACATAAAATAAATAAATAAAATAACCTGAGTCCATTTGGCTAATATTATAGTGCTTTCAGCTGTCATTGAGTTTGTATGAAGATGTTATGAATAATAGAGGAAAAAGCCATGTGCCCTGTATCCTCTTATGTTCGTGGATATGACTGAGTTCACCGCTGTGGCTCGTGAACTATGGAGGCCCCACTGTGAGGCAGTGCGCTCCAGAAGACGTGCACTCTCCTGGTCTAGGCACATCCAACCACCTGCTCACCTTGGATTTCCGGGTGGATGGCCATGTAAAGGAGACCCCAGCGCAGCGTCGTGGAAGTTGTCTCTGTCCCAGCAAAGAAGAGGTCCAGTGTGTTGCAGATGAGGTTTTCTTCATGGAAGCTTGAAGTGGTATTGTCTGTATACTAAAATGAAAATGGGTTTATTGATGTTTTTCAGAGAACTCGTGGCTACCACAAAACACAGGAAGCATCATCCTAGGGAAGGACTTTGGAAAGCAAATTTCTAAGAGGAAGGACCTTCCCTTTGGTTTCTTCGGTAGACCCAGGGATATAGCAAGATCATTGATATCATCATGTCCCAAGTCCTAGAAACTACCTAGGACTTCCAGTACTTAAGCAGATGAAGATCAAAACAATAATTTCCTTACAGGTATCATTTAAAGAGCAGGTATTATTCATACAGTGGGAAAGAAGGACCTGGGGAAAAGACAGATTTGAGTTGAGACAGCATCCATGAGAGCGGCATGATTTAGGCCAATTGACGTAATCTCTCTGTGTCTCTATCCAGGAAGACCTGCCTGAATTATAATGGGCACACAGCAAATAATCAGCAAATATTTTGCCATTGTCAGAAAAAAGAAATCCAATTCCCCTTGATACAGTAATTCTCCTGTCTCCCCCAGGCTCCTTTTCCTTTCCAGGCCAGCCTCCTTCTTCCATCACTCATTGATCCTGATGCTAGCACCTTCCTCGGATCCCTCACATTTCTCTTAAGGTCCCAGGCCTGAAAGCCATATAGCAACTATAGCCTCTACCTTTGCTTAGTAAACAAGCTTCTGACAATGTTATGCTAAAAAGGTTAAATGAAGGACAAGATGGGGAAACTCCACCCATCTGCCTACTCCAAAATAAGAAACATTCATGTGAAAAATTACAAATCAAGACACTGATTGAATGATGTACATAAAGGGAAGGGGTCACCCTGTTAAGGGCTATATATTCTAATATGCCTTTCATCCAGCTTCTTCCTCATAATATTGATTGATGATATGGACGTAGGTCATGGGTAGAAGAAAAAGTTCCACCAGGCGCTGAGAAGAAAGGCTGATGTCCAAACCTGCTTCCTTACGCTGTCATAGGAACTGGAGATACGAGCAGGCCATGGGGCACCTTACTGACACCAGGTTGGTTCTGACTCCCAACTCTCCTGTTCGATAGAGCGACCTCTCCACCAGGGTTATAATCCTTGCAGAAGCAGACTCCTGCTCTGTTCTCATGTGGAGGGACCGGTGGACCTAAATTACCTTTCAATTAGGAGCTCAGCACTTACCACAATGACACTAGGCATCCCCAGGAAACAGGGCCCAGATTCACCCATTACTAAAACAGAACTTTCATGATCAATGTCTATTTCCCCTTCTCTGTACATCTTCATGTATGGGTAGAGGGCTTGGGGTGGGGGCAGATTCGGTATTTCCAGAGTCTCTAGCCAAATGACATTAAACATCCATCTTAATTTTAATCATATCATCAATCTAGAGTATAGGCTCCTACTGTACTCTGTAATAAACCCACTGTGTACTCTGTAATAAACCCACTGCCATTGGGTCTATTCTGGTTCAGAGTAAAACTTCCCAGGGTCTCAGAGACTGTAAATTTTGGTGGAAGCAGATAGTTTTATCTTTTCCCATGGAAGCAGCTGGCAGAATTGTAATCTGATGCTTAACCCAATGTGCCAGCAAGAGGGTCCTTCAGTCTGTAATAGTGCCCCTATAGTATCCTGAATAGGAACTTTCAAAGATGCCCATGTCCTTAGGCCTAGAGCTTGTTACTGTGTTGCCGTATACAGAAAAGGGGAGGACATTCAGTGGCACAGTGGTGGAGGCCGCTCGACTGCCGAAAGAAGAGGTTGATGGGTCAAACCCGATTGTAGTTAAGGAAGGAAAAAGTGGCGCTCAGCTTTTCCAAAATGCCATGAAATATTACAGCCTTGAAAACCCAATGGAGCAATTCTACAGCGCTGTAGCACGGCTTTCTTGATTTAAACCATGGGGTATTCCTTTGCTCTAGTCCCACAACGGCATGGTCTAAAATCAGGAAAGATGAGCAGCAGGATTGGATCCTGGCGCTGTTCTCGTTATGCTGAGCAAATCATCGAGGAGCTGGATTGTATGAAGGCTCAAAGGAAGGCTTACTAACATCCTCTGATATGCAGATGACAGAAGAGGACTTGAAGCACTTGCTGACATATATCAAGGATTGCTTTCAGTATGGATTATGAATCAATGTCAAGAAGACCCAAATCTTCACAACTGGACAATAAGCAACATGATGATAAATGTGGAAAAGGTCAAAGATGTGGAAGATTTTGCCTTGCTGGAATCCACTATCAATGCTCATGGAAGCAGCAGTCAAGAGATTAAAAAATATACTGCATTAGGTAAATCTGCTGCACGAGGCTTTTAGAATCTTGAAAAGCTAGGGTGTTACTTTGAGGACTAAAGTGCATCTGATCCAAGCCATGAAAGTTGGACATTGAATAAGGAAGACCAAAGAAGAATGGTCGCATTTGAAATGTGGTGCTGGATGAGAATATTGAAAGTACCTTGGACTGCCCAAAGAAACAAGGCAATCTGCCTTGGAAGACAGATTCTGTTAGGCACAGGATCACGATGGGTTGGGATGGAATTGATGGCACCTAACAAAATAACAACCTAAGATTGCTATGAACTGGAATTGTCTTGATATCAATCGTTTGGGTGCAGAAGTTCAGATGAGGATATCATACTGTATTATCCAAATGGACTTAATGTTATCATGAAGGCTGTTAATAAGGGGGGTGGGTGTTATGGTCAAAGAGAATATGCAGGGTCAGAAAGAAACTGGCCTTGCAGAGAAGAGGCTAGGCAGCTGGCTTTGAAGAAGGAGGAAGGGAACTCAGTCAAGGAACGCAGGTTGCCTCTAAATCCTACAAAGGACCAGGAAGCACATTTCTGCAGAGCCTCCAGAAGGACCAGCACGCTGATATTTGAACTTCTGTCCAGGGAAACCAATTTTAGACATCAGGTTTTCAGAGTGTCACTAAACTGATAGTAATTTATCACAGCAGATAATTGGTTACAGAAAAATATAGGAAATGAATCTATTTCCATTTGCTTTTCAAAGAAGCCAGCGTTGCTTTCCTCACCTTTGCCATTTCGTTCAGGTAAGCATCAATGAAATCTCTAGGCTTCTCAGGATCCCAATCTTCCTTGTGTTTTTCAATCATCTGAGCAACGAACGACTTCAATTTCTTCCAGTCTTTGAAAAGTGTTTGGTGAGATCCTGGCAGGAATTTCACTATCGCTGGCCACATATTGTACAACTAATGGGAAAAACACAGAAATCATTGAGACAACATATGTTCCACATTTTAGAAGAACAAACAATCTTCTCATTTTGATTTTAGTAATAGCAGATCAGATAATTTAGCTGATCCTCACATTGTGAACACCAAGATGAGATTCACATACACACACACACACACACACACACACACGTCTCTCTCTCTCTCTCTCTCTCTCTCTCTCTCTCACACACACACACACACACACACACACACATTCCAAAAGGTGGTGAGGAATTTCAGAAATAAAGTTTAGGGGAAGAGGGAAGTTCTGAACGTCTAAACATTTGATCTCAATTTCTTCTTGCCAGTCTTTCAAATCCATAACCTGCTGAAAAAAACATGAAACTGAGCAGAATTTTTGACACACTCACAAGCCTAGAGGGACACAAAGTAGAGTCTATGACCCAACAAAGAAGTGCAAGAGGTTTGAATCCCAAAAGGGAATGCTCTAAGAAATTGAAAAACTGCTGATAGCAAGTGTTGGGAGAGAGTAGACCAGCCACACAGCCACTTAGAAAGTTTTACGAGTGGCTATGTGCACAAATAACACTTGTTCAAGAATGTTCATGGTAACATATTCATAGAATGCACGGACTAGAACCAACCCAAAGGCTTACTAATGGCAAATACAGCCGCAAACAGTGCCATATTCAGATAATGGACTGCTAATCAACATTTAAAGACAAATAAATCAGGAACAGTCTGGTGAACCACAAGCCAGATACACAAGAGAACCTCTAAAGAAAAGATGGGATTGACAAGAGGCATGGAGATGAGGCCCACAAAGGCAATGACAATATTGTTGTTCTCTTTGAAACAACAGATACTGTGTGAAATTCTGTACCAGTTGTCAGTGTCAGAAATACTCATTTGTATAAAAATGTAATCTCAAAAACAACAATGTCAACAGGTGGTTTTCACATGGATTTTTTAATTGAAGCTAATTAAGAAGATAGTTTAGGGAAAACAAATAAATAAAGGAACCAACACTGTATCTGGGACCAGCACTGGTATCCTTAAACCACGTGTGGGAAGTGCACTGCTTACCTGACACCACTTTCCTGCCTCCAGACACATGGTTTCATCCAGCAGCCTCAGCAGCTCCTGAAACTGAACATCATGGTACTCAAAGCGCTCCCCAAAGGTAACGGAGCAAATGACATTAGACACTGCGTTGTTGATCTTGAAGTGCGGGTCAAAGGGCTGTCCTGCAAGCAGAGGAAGGAAGACAGTTCATTCTAAGGCACTCTCACGGCCATCAAGCCAGTTCTTACCATAGTGATCCTAGGGACAGAGGAAAGGCACCTGTGAGTTTCAGTGTGGTAGTTACATAATTTCATGTCAACTTGATAAATAAGAGTTAATGGGATGGAGTCCAGCCTGTCAATTAGGTCACAGTCTGATGATGTGTCCTTGGGGGTGTGGCCTTTTCATGAGGATTCTGGGAACTTCCTCTCTTTTTCTCTCTGGAGGAGGGCCACCCACTCTCTCTCTGCTTCACTTTCTTGCCTTTGAGACACTCAGAGAGCTGGAGGAGCCACGTGGATACATGCACCAACACTGAGATGCTACCACTGCCACTGGTTCCACAAGACTTTTCACCCGCCGGCCTGTGATCTTCTTGCACTTGTCATTGTTGCATGTGCTATGTGAGTCTGATGAGGAATTTATGGACTAGAACTGGGCATGTGGGCTAATTCGGACTTATGGATTTGATCTGGACTAGGCTGGGATGTTCTCTCAATATAGAATTGCTCTTTGAAATAAAGCTCTTTCTTATACATATATGAGTGTCTCTGGATTTGTTTCTCTAGTCAACCCTGCCTAACACTGAGCAAACAGCTTTGTCTTTCTCCCATGGTGGTTTCCTATTGCTGCCCATGTGGTTAGCAGCCCAACTCGTAACTCACTGTGCACCATAAGGAAAGGGCACTCTATAGGACATAGGACATAGAGGCACTGGCCCACTGTGCCCTACACAGGATATGCTACATAACATGCACTCAAGCAAAGCTTATGGAGGCAAATCTATGGCCAAGATTTAAATTCAGGAATGTCTGTAATGCCTGTCTTCTTGTAATAAATTCCACTAGGGCAAGATCCACGATGCGTAGTCCATCATGACAGCTTTAGTGCCCAGCACAAGGTTTGCCCCAAAGGATTAACCTGGGTACTTAATAAGTAGAGGTTCAACCAGTGAAAGAGCCATAAAATCTTACACCTCTCCTATGAAAGACTCACCTTTCTCCTCTTCTATTGCCTCGCAAAGGCAGCGAGCCTCCTCCTGAATGCGTTCTTCTAAGTTCTTCTTCCCTAAACCGAAGTTCCTCAGTGTGGTCAGGGCAAACCTCCTTTGCTCCTTCCATACCTGGCCACTGGACATGATCAACCCTGGGACAAAGACAGTCAGTATTGCGCATTCTGTTTCTATAAGGTTAATATCTGGCCAATGATACAGGGGTGTGGAATGGAGGAACAAGAGGGGGCACTGAGCACATGAAACACAGCTCAGAGAAAGAATCCCAAAGCATTGAATACAATGGCTTAGCATTTGCGGAATTCTTGCCATCTCAGGCATCTTACTGTTTTTCAGATATCCTGTAATTTAGTAAGCATAAAATCTATGGAGTAGGAATAAATATCATCCCCATTTCACTAATGAGAAAGCAGAGACACAGAGGATACACCATTCGGCAGCAGAGTTAGGAAGCAGCTGAGCAGGAGCCCACTTTCCGGTTTATGCCACTCGGAAGTCTTTCCTTACTAGTCACATGAGTGTATTTAAGAGGGTGTAGTTTGGTAAATACTAAGAATTCACTCAGGCCAAAAGCCATGGTCTTGAGGTGGTAAGAAAGTTCTATTGGAAAACTTCTGTATAAATTAAGTTTTGAAGGATGCAGGGGAAAAGGATATAAGTAAAGGTGGCATTCAAAACTCAGTGTTTTCAATAGGTTGTCATGTGTTTTGCATCTCAGGTAATGAAAAATACACTCCTTTCCATTTCTCCGCCTCCAGAGCGCTCCACAACCCCTTCTTCACATCTGGTGTTGGCGCCTCTTCCCTCCTGCATGCAGTGGAGGAGCCTCTGCCTGCTGTCAGGACAGGCCGCTTGAGCTTGATCTTTGAGCATTAGACATACTTTTCTTAACACGACCTTTCAATGACCCTGAGACACTACACACTCCAGACTTTTCTGATAGCAACTTCTCTTCTCCTTTGTTGTCCCATCTCCACAGAGCAGAGGGCTGACATCGAGAAAATGGCCAGGCAGCCTCCTTTAACTGCAGGAATTTATAATGAGCCTGGTCTATGGGAATGTTGACGAATTTCAATCACGAGGACACGTTTAACAGCCGATAGTAACATCAAACAGACAAATCTTCCATTAAACCACACACTTACCATTTGTCTTAAAAATACGCTCTCGGATCGGGGTCACAGGGCGATTCACAATGCTTTGGGTCTTTTCTGCAAGGACTTCTTTGATTAAGGGCAATCCAGTTACAAAAACACCATGCAAACCTCCAAAATCCAGACAGAAAATGCTCCCATAGTTCTTCACAAACTGAAAAATAGTTAGGCACAGTTGAATATACACACGTCTATGTATGCAGGAAGCATGGGTGTGAGTGAGTAGGTGCAAGGGCTTGTGACAGTAGGATGTGTGTGTGTGTGTGTGTGTGTGTGTGTGTGTGTTTGCAGGGAGGGGGTGTAGTTCAGCCATGTGCCTCCAGCAGAACAGAAAGACTAATTGTGCTGTGTGCCACCGCCTCTCCGTGGCTCAGTTTCACACTGAAAAAAACTGATCATTATAACCACTTCTGTCAAAATGCCGACTTGTGGTCTGATAGGAGTTTCTCTCTGTCGCCTTTTCTCCTCCTCCTCTGCGGGAGGCTCAAAATGCACTCCCTACAGGAGCTGGGATCTCTTTCAGAAACATTCAGTGATACAGCCAAAAAGTATGAATTGAGTGACTAGCCACTGTGTGTTCCTAGAACGAGGCCCCATTGATGTGACTGTGAATACATAAACAACTGTCCTAGATTCCACGGAAAGGAGAGTCAGAGCTGAGCACTCAGACGCCGAGAAGAGGCTGAGTTGTGGTTGCTGTAAGCTGGTGTAGCAAAACAAAACAAAAAATTCATAGTAAATCAGAATATCTATTAAATAGAAGATACAGTCTTTGACTTTTACTAGACAATGGAAAGATAAAGGCTGACTTCTGAAGATCAAAGACCAATGTTGATTACATCTCAATATAAAGAAACCCAAAGTCCTCACAATCGTACAAATATGCTTCATGATCAAGACAGAAAAGTTCGAAGGTGTCAAGGTTTTCATTGTAATCCACAATCAATTGCCATAGATGTAGAAGCTAAAAAATCAAGTGCTGGACAAGATCCAACATGGCCATATAACTGCAAGTTGTATATTCCCCTTCAAAGACAACTTTAGAAAGCAGAAAATACTAAAGAACTTGAGTTTTAAACCTCCCCAGAAACACGGAAACTTCTACCATTGACAACCAGGTATATCTGAGGGAGGAACAAGAGCAAAGAACTGTGCCCCTACTCCACCCCACTCCAATGTCCCCCCAAACCATAACCAGACTACAGATTCTGGGCAGCCTAAACAGGATGTCCATGTAACCATGGCCCTGCTAGCCCTCTGGGTTTCAGAAGGCGGAAAGGTGAGTGGACACCTTGACTCACACCAAGGAGGGAAAACACTTTCCCTCCAACATACTTTTGAGGGGTCCTGTGTAACCTGGGGAGGGATAAAAAAAATTAAACTTGGATGAAAAAACTCACAGGTTCCAGCCCCCGAGGGTTGAAAGAGCCATAGCCCACCCGCTACATGCAGGGCAGATAGAGATCCAAATCAGCTGGAGACTAATTCTCACCCCCCTGCTGGCGTGCAATGAGGACACCCTGATCCTAGGGGAGTGCAAAATCAGGTGATATTGTATACGAGGGAATTGGCACAGGAGAGTTTACCTCCATCTCTCTGCAGACCGAGGTTCAGAGTTGCATCACCTGCCTGGCTATTGGCTGCCGTCCAGAAGGGAGTAATCTAAAGAGACTGTGCCCTGCTCAGACATATAGTCATTAAATGCAGCTGGGCTAGGATAGTCTGTTCTCTCCCCATGTGTCTCAATTCTATCGATCATTAGCCTGCACTCCCTGACCTTGAGCTCAGCATCTTCCCAGGGCAATACTCAACTGTTCCTGCCATCACTCCTGCCCAGGACCAGGTATTGCTCAGTGACCACGCCCGCCTTGACTTCAGGCTCTACCACAGGGCTGTGGGCAGTTCTGGTCACTCCCAAACAGTGAGAGAGTAACACTGCATCTTGGATCCATAGTCATCTCTGTGTGCATGCAAAAACAAGAGGAAATGGTTCCTTAAAAATAATAATTTTATTGGGGGCTCATACAACACTTATCACAATCCGTACATCCATCCATCCATCGTGTCAAGCACATTTGTACATTTGTTGCCATCATCATTTTCAAAACATTTTCTTTCTACTGGAGCCCTTAGTATCAACTCCTCATTTTTCCCCCCACCATTCCTCCCTCACGAACCCTTGATAATCCATAAAAAAATCTTTCATGCCTTACATTGACCGATGTCTCCCTTTACCCACTTTTCTGTTGACCATCCCCCAGGGAGGGGGTTAGATGTGGATCATTGTGATTGGCTCCCCCTTTCTCCCCACACTTTTCCCTTACCCTCCTGGCATCACTATTCTCATTATTGGTCCTGAGTGATTTATCTGTCCTGGATTCCCCGAGTTTCCAGCTTTTATCTGTACCAGTGCACATCCTCTGATCTAGCTGGTTTGTAAGGTAGAATTGGGATCATGATAGTGGGGGGCAGGAGAGGAAGCATTAAAGAACTAGAGGAAAGTTGTATGTTTCATTGGTGCTATACTGCACCCGGACTGCTCTTGAGGAAAAGGCAAGCACTGAGATATCAGGACTGGATAACGTTTTGAAGGAAAAAAAGTGAAGAATTGAAACCATGAATATACACATCAGTGATCTCAAAGACCAATCTCTTGAGACCAAAATATATGTAGTTGGAAAATATGGATTTGGTGATAGATATGAAGCTGGAGATAGCATGACAGATTTTGCAAAAGCAATGACTTGTTCATAAAAATTATCCATTTCCACAACAAAAAGAGCAACTGCTGGGGAACTTGTTTCACTTCTTTTGAGCCTCATTTCTCCAACTCTAAAGGCAGGGGCTTCTGGTCCTCTCTCAAATGTTCTGTGAGGAAGATTTAGCACAGCAAGAAGAAAGGAACTTTGTTTTCTGGGGCCTGGTGTTGAGCCACTGAACAAGTGGCTGAGGACTGAATGGGCGCTTTGTGCCCCCATTCACCCCAATAGAGGGGATTGGTGCACAGGGATGTGTGAGAGGAAGGCACTTGGGTCAACGAGTCCCATCACTGCTTGCCTTATTCACCACCTCCTTTCAACTTTGGCCTCACTTAATCTTGGCCAAACTACAGTGGGAATGATTCATCTCATCTTTCAGAAAAGGAATGATGAAGCAGTTGGGGCAAAGTGACAAAGTTAATTAGTGGTGGAGGAAATTACCCAAGAATTTTATAACACAACACACAGACACACACGCAAACCCAACCAAGATACAAAACAAAAATGCAAATATACTCCCACTGAGTCGATGCTGACTCATAGTAACTCAATAGGGTAGTTTTCTGCCCCTTTAAGTTTCTGACTTGCATGCTACTTCATCTAGCTTGCTTTGACATGTGATCAGGAGAGGCAAGAAGACCATGCTTGCTTGAGTATAGGGCCAGTGTAAAAGAGGTTTGACACCGCAGTTGCAATAGTTGGCTCAAAGAAAATCATTCTGAGACAGGCACAGGACTGGACAGCATTTCACTCAGTTATACAGAGGGTCACCATGAACCAGAACTCCCCTGATGGCAGAGAAGGCAAATGACCTCAAAATTCTATTTGATTCTGTGTGTTTCTATATTTCATAGTAGAATGTAGGTCCTTAGAGGAAGACCAATTTGGGATTGAATCTTGTTACTTCCCCTACTAACAATGTTTTAGAGATGAATGAAGCTTGTTAGCGGAAGTTAGTCCAAAGGAATGATGGAAGGATGCCATTCTTGCATGATATTTAATGTAGGAGCAGATGCCACCAGGATCCTAGTGTTAAGATTGAAGCACAATGAAATGAAGCTTGCATGCTCCAAGACCTAGTTTACTGATATTGAAAGAGTAGAGAGTGCGAGTGATTGGAAGACTTTAGGTACACTCGTGCGTATGCACACAGAGGCAGCTAGAGGTGTGCGGATGTGCAATGAATGACAGTGAATGGTTATTTATCAAAGATTTTCTAAATATGTCTATGTCAGAGATGACTCTGAGCAAATAAACACCCCTCGGCTTCTTATCTGCCAGCGTGTTTCAATTTGCAGTCATGGTATGGAACAGAAGGACTCCATTTATTTCAGTTGCCTCTGGGCCCAGCTGATGAAGTCAGGATTGGCAGGAACACCACATTGGAAAAGTAGCTTAATCCACTTCAACAGGCAGGTCTGAGAGAGGCAAGTGAATCCAAGTTTGCCAGTTCAGAAGGCAGGCTGCTGCTGATTCCAGGAATAGACAGATAATATGGCTGCCTCTTGGCTCAAGTCCAAAGAATCAGAGGTTGATGAAACCGATACAGAATCCAGACCCAGCCAACAAGCAAGCACAATTTCCATAGCAACTATCTCTGTAGGTAGTAGATCGACACCACCACCCCTAGTAAACCTCCTTTCAATTGCCTTAGGACTGTGACAAGAGTAGGCAGATTGCACCGCACCGTGATCTTCTTTCAAATCCTGAGATGCACACAGCAGATGCCATTATGAAATGATTACATTACGCTAGGTCACATCACGGGGAATTACTAGGCCTCAACTGTCAAACCACAGAGAACCCTAGACCGGCCAAGTTGACATAAAATCCAAACAACAACACCCTAACCTTAACCTGAACCTACCATTGCCCCATGTGATCCACCACATTCTTGGAGATGTTTGCTGCAAAGGTAAAGTAAATACCTATGTAAAGATAACCTGTCGCCATGGTGAGCAGAAAGCTATGGAGGACAGGAGAAGAAGCCCGACATAGACTTGCAGGATCTTCACAGGGAATGAGATTCTAGTGAGTTCCCTCTAACTGTAATTGCGGGATGGGACTAACCTGGTGATCAGGTACTGTTGTAGGGATGATTATAATTGGCTAAAATGACCAATCTGACTTGAAGAGTGAAAGTCTTGTCATCTGATCTCCCTTTTAATACACTCTATGCTTGATCTGGTTTCTAATATTTGCCATTTTGTTTTTTTAATATACATATAGTGGTTTATTTCTGTTGGACTTTATCATTGTTGGTAGCTTTCTTGACTATTATATATATTACTATGTTTATTGGTATGTAAATCCAGGGTGGGTGAATCTATAGAGACATAACTAGAAAGAAGGTACTTTGTGTGTGGGGGGTGGGTAATGGTAGGAGAGGTGGGTGGGTAATAGGGAACTGATATGAAGGAGTACAACAAGAAGCAAAAAACGTTTTGCAACTGAATGTGGTAGCAATTGTAGGCACTACATGATTGAACTATGGAATGACATGATGTCTGGATTAATTGGTTTGATAATTAAATGGTTTGAAAGGGGGGAAAGGGGTTGGGATTAAAGAAGATGACAGGCATACAATAATGTCTGAAGATTCAACCAGCATTAAAATGAAAACTTTACATGGTGAAAAAAAAATCCTCTGTCTCTGTGGGGCTGGCCCCAATCCCAGCTTTGTGGACCCCCTCCCCCAGAAGAATGAGCTACAGAGGACAGCTCTGAAGATACAGCTCGGGGAGAGGGGCTGCTCTGCTCAGAGCACACAGGAGCAAACTAAGAGGGAAGGAGCAAACTAAGAGAGAGAGAGAGTAAGAGTGGACCGCATCCTGGCCCACCAAGCCCCAAGGACCATAATCCTGCTAGAAGCAGCCATTGCACAGAGAGGACCACAGGACCAGCTCCACCATGAGGCATGGTGTCCGCTCACTGGCTATAGTGCTAGTGGGGTGCAACCCTGGAGACACCGTGCGAGAATTGTGGCCAATCTGACCCCCAACACTGGGGCGAGAAAACAAAGGAGTTCAACAGAACACAATGACATCCCTGAGGAATCCCCAAAACAGACTTTGAGGTTTGCCACCTCATCAGACTCATTCAGAAAATATTCATAAAGGTCAACAGACAGATCAAGATTTTTTTTCATGTCTATCTATATAAGAGAGGCAGGATAAACAATCCTGAGAAGAAAATAATGGGAATGATTGTTACGGGGGACATGGGAAAGGGAAGGGTGGGGGAAAGGAAGAGAGGAGCCAAAAACGCAGGGACAAGTGAACAACAAGTAATCTAAAATCAATGGCATAGGAGGGCACAGAATGCCTGGTGGAGTTTGATCAAGTGCAATGCAGCCGACAAAAATTACTGAAAGCTGGATGAAGGTTGAACATGATAGTGAGATAAGAGGAAAGTAAAAGGAAATAGAGGAAAGCGCTAGGAGGCAAAGGACATTTTTAGAGGTATAAATACATGCATGTACATATGTAAATATATTAAGTATTAAGGTAGTAGATGGACATTGAACCTCTACTCAAGTACTTCCTCAATGCAAGAACACTTTGTTCTAATAACCTGGCATTCTGTGATGCTCACCTTCCCTACACAATTGCTGAAGACAAAATGGGTGCATAAGCAAATGTCCTGAAGAAAGCTGATGGTGCCTGGCTATTAAAATATATAGTGTTGGGGTCTTAAAGACTTGAAGATAAACAAGCAGCCATCTAGATGGGAAGTAAAAGAGCCCACATGGACAAAGCACACCGTCCTGTGTGATCATGAGGTGTTGACAGGATCATGTACCATGCATCAGAAGACCCCAAACAAACAATCATATCAATGAGAACGAGGTTGGGGTCAGAGTGGAGGCCCAAAGCCCATCTATAGACAATTAGACATCCCCTCACAGAAGGGTCACAAGGAAGGGATAAGCCACCCAGGGTGCAATGTAGCACCAACAAAACATACACCATTCCTCTAGTTCTTTAATGCTTACCTCCCCAACCCCCACTATCGTGACCCCAATTCTACCTTACTGATCCAGCTAGACTAGAGCGTGTACATTGGTACAGATAAGAACTATCAACACATGGAATCCAGGACAGATAAGGGGAGTAGCGATACTAGGAGGGTAGGGGGAAGGTAGGGGAAGAAAGGGGTAACCAATCTCAATGATGGATGTATAACCCCACCCCCACCCCACACAGGGTGATGAACAACAGAAACACTGTGAAGGGAGACTGCGGATGGTGTAAGATATGAAAATAATAATTTATAATTTGTCGTGTTCAGGAAGGTGGGAGGGAGGGGGAAGGCGGGGGGGTGTGAAAGTGAGGAACTGTTACCAAGTAAAACAAAATGTTTTGAAAAGAATGATGGCAACATATCTACAAATGAGCTGTGAGAGGCACCAATGAAAGGATTTTTTAAACCCTCTGTCAAACCTATATAAAATTGTGGGTATGCCCGCATGCCTTCATCCAGGCTCACCTCGACTGTAGGACTGTGGGGAACACTAGTTAACTCTGTTGCCTTCATTCTTGCCGTGCGCATTCCTCTCTGCCTCTTCCTCTGTCTCCATCAATTTTTTGCCAGGTTCCCTCTTATAGCACATCGCGTTCCCTTTCACCCAAGGCAGGATGCCTGGTGGCTTAGTGGTCACACGCTGGGCTGCAATCCACGCAGTCGGCAGTTTGAAACCATCAGCAGTTTGGCGGGACAAAGACTGGGCTTTCTACTCCCATAATCAGTTACAGGCTGGGGACCCCACAGGGGGTTGCTGCGAGTCAGTACCGACTAGATGGCAGAGAGCTTAGTTCAGTTTGGTTCACTCAATTTAACCTGTGTCCACCATCTAGCCAGTGACGTCCTTTACGTCCTCACCTCACAACTAGCCACCGTTTACAATGTTTTTATTTTTTTTAAGCATGGCTTCATACAATATGTGTCCTTCAGTGATTGGTTGCTTTCTTTTAGCATAATGTCCTCCAGGCTCATCCATGCTACGAGGTGTAACATTGTCATTTTGCTGTGCGATTTTGTGCTGCTGTGGTGTTTGTTGTTGCTGCTGTTCCACGTGATTTTATTCATTTTCTTCTGTCAATTTTCTTGTCATTTCTTTGTTGTTGCTCTTTCAGTAATTACTAAATTTGTTAGGTTGGGTTCTCCAGAGAAGCAAAATCCATGATCCTTATATGTGTATATAAAGCAAGACATTTATATCTGAGTGGCTCATACAGTTAGAGAAGCAAATAGGCCCAGTCTCCTCACTCCTCTGGATAAGAGGCTAAGTGTGAGGTTCTCTGGATTCTTGCAGCTTTCTGGACTTCATGAATGAGAAACCAGGAAGAAGGAGGGTGAAGCCAGAGTCAAGGAGGCTACTCTCTGGTGGAGGCAGCAGTAGATGAATTCAAGTTCAGTAATGAACTTCAGTCAATGAATCCAAGGTTGACAGCAGTACAGCAGGCTGCTGGGAACTTCCGGGGTTAGCAAGCAATAGAATGAGATTTGGCTCAAGTCCAAAGAACTGGAAGTTGGTAAGGCAGATTTGGATTCAAGTAAGCAAGAGGAAGGCTAACTTTCCCCCCATGTCAATTTATATATGAATATGCCACACCTCCGATGAAAATTCCATCCAATTGCATCTGAGCTGTGATCTGATTAAATGAACGCTTCAAGGTTGTATTTTTTAAACCAGATTTATTAAATCTGTGTAGGAGACAATAGGGTCTTTCTACTCCCGTAAAGAGTTGCAGTCTTGGTAACCACAGGGGCAATTCTACCCTGTCCTACGGGTTCATTATGAGTCAGCATGGACTTGATGGCAGCGAGCTTAGTGTTTCAGTGCTCTACCTCTCTGCTCAGCTAATGAGCCGAGAAGCTAAGCCTCCTGTGGAAGCATGCAGCATCAGTTTGGGAGCAAGGTTTATTAACAACCTGTGATATGCAGAGGACACAGCCTTGCTTGCCCAAGGTGAGGAGGGCTTGAAGCACTTGCTGATGAAGATCAAAGACTGCTGCCTTCAACTTGTAAAGGAAACAAAAACCCTCACAAGAGGACGATAGATCACATCATCCTAAATTGAGGAGAGATTGAGGTGATCTTGTTTGGATCCATAATCAGTGCTCATGAAAGCAGAAGAGACACGCTTGAATGCAAACCTATAAATCTGTTCCACAAAAGCTCTTTCAAATGTTGAAGAGCCAGGGCCATCCTTTTAGGACTCATGTGCTCCTGACCCCAGCCCTGGTACTTCGAATAGCCTCATATGCATGTGCAACTTTGATATGGAATAAGAACGACTGAAGCGGATTGATGCATTTAAGTTACGGTGCTAATGAAACATTGCCAAGAGAACAAAGAGATCTGTCTTGGATGAAGACATTTAGATTGATCCTTAGAAGGAAAGTTGACGCCCCCCCCCCCAAAAAAAAAGAAAAGGGAAAACAAAGAAGGAAAGTTGAAGAGTCTTTGCCTCTCACCGCACTCTGGCATGTTGTGAAGAGAGAACAGTCCCTGGAGAAGGGCATCGTGCTTAGTGAAGTGGAAGGAAAGCGAGCAAGACCGTTGACAAGGTGGATTGACACAATGACTATAACAATGGCTCAAGTATACCAACTGTGAGGCTGGCGCAGGACTGGACGGTGCTTCATTCTGTTCTCCATACTGTTTTTCGGAGTCATGCCGATCTCATTGGCCCCTAGCAATTACAACAGTTCAACATAGTGTCATGTTTTAAAAGCCTAGCCCAGCTTATTGTCCCAGTCTATGAGGGGCAATTTCCTATTGATAGTGATCCTATGACCTGATAATTCATTGCATAAGAAAGAGTTTACACGGCATATTTCATAATACACTCTCTCATTATCATTAATATTAAAAGTCCAAAGGTCCACGAACTATTGATAAAGAATGCAGGAGAGAAGATATCTGAAGATGCAATTGCTGAAAACCCCCCATATTTGTCTAAAGATATAAACCTGCACACTCAAGGAACTAAGTGAACAAAACAGTCTAATTCCAAAACAAACAGATAAAAGCAAAAGCTAGCACATCAAGCAAGGCACATCATAATGAAACTTCTAAACTAAAGACAAAATAAAATTCTTGAAAGCAGCCAGAGAGAAGCAACTCACTGCCTTTGCAGAACAACGATTTCAATGAGAACAAATCTCTCATCAGAAGCCATGGAGGTCCAAAGGAAGTAACACAGCATTTCTCAGAGTTGGAATACACAGCTGTCAACGTAAAACTCTGTATTCAGTGGAAGCTAATTCTAGAAATGAGGGTGACATTAATATATGGTGAGATGAAGGCAAACTGAAATAATTTGTAGCCAGAAGATTTATTTTTAATAATACATCTCAACAATTTCTTCTAAGATAATGGGTATTATAGTGGCAGGAAACTGGAAATATTACAAATGAAGAAAGAGCAGAAAGTTAAAGACAAAGGTAAATCTAATAGTCTATCCTCTTGAGTTTTCAAAATCACGGTTGAGAAAAGTAAACATTTAAATAATGTCTATCCTGAATTGGATCTTGTCTTCCCAAACATGTGACAGCTTGACTGGGTCATTATAATGAATAGCTAGGCAATTGTACGGTGAGACAATTTGGCAGTTGTGCAATGATACACTCATCTCCCAGGATATGATTTAATATGATTAGCCTATCACTTGTAAAGGGACTAGGACACAATGCGACACACTCACTTAGGTCATAGCCCTGATCCTAGCTAAGGGGGCATTTCCCTAGGCTGCGACCTATGTGGTGACTGCAAGCCCACGTTTAGCTACCTACACTGTGAGAGGACAATTTTCCCTGGGTTAAAACAAACCACGTGTGCACATTTGGATATAGCACCAGTAAATGACTAAGAAAGTAGCCTTGTTGGCATAGCGGGTTAAGCATTGGGCTTCTAAGTGAAAGGTTAGCAGTTTAAACCCATAAGCTTCTCCTTGGAAGAGAGTTGAGGCTTTCTGCTCTTGTACAGATGTACATGGTAAACCCAATTGGAAAGTTCTCTTCTGTCCCACAGGGTTGCTATGAATGAGAATATAGAAAGAAATATGCTCAAAAAGCTTCTCTCAGTGCGTGTACACTAAGCCATGGGTTGAAAAATGTCTTTACAGAGCTTCAAGCCAGAGTTTCTGACACGCAGCAGACATACACACTGAACAGTTTAGCAGATTGAAAAAGCAGGCACATCTTAAAGACACAGAGATTACGACTTTGGTCAATGAGACTAACATGTGTGAGAAGGTGTAAGCAGAATGTTCATTCTTAGTCCAAGCAGGCAATTAGCAACCAGCTGCTAGAGAAACAGGAAATTGTAGGGGGGGAAATTAAAGGACTTGAGTGGAGGATCAAGGAGACAGAGAACATCCTGGAGATGCTGACAGCAAGAACTGCCCGGTAGGAGGCCTGAGGAACACTCCCCCAGCCATCCCTGTCCCCAACCCCTTCTTGGCAAGGATGGGCCCAGGGGCAAGGAAAGCCTCTGCTTGTCTATAGACACTGGGCAGCCTCACCACCCCACATTGTCTCCATTACCCTGAGTCACTTACAGATCCCAACCCTGCACCTCTGCCTGCTAATCCTGCCCAGGACACTCCCCGCTTCCAGAGGTAGGGGGTAACTTCCCACTCAGGAAGGCAGAAACCAAGGGAGTGTCTGGCTGAGTCCACCATTGGTACCATGCTGGTTCTACCAATAAAGGCTTCTGCCCCTCTCTACCATGTCTGTTTTTCTTGAGCTGCAGTGAAGCCAGAGACCTCAGAGGCAGGGACCACCTGTGTACCAGTCACAGCTCCTGCCAGTCTGTCTCCAGGGCCTCTGCCCCTCCTTAGGCAATGGGGATCTTGCCCCTTTCTCTGATCCCATTCTGGTCTTTTGAGCAATTCTCTCAAGTTCTGGCCATTCTTGTAGTAGAAGGCCATCCTTGAGAGAGAAGGAAGACTAGGTGTAGCTGAATTGAAATGAATAGAATAGCAGTTTCTCAAGGGCATTCTGTCCTAAGATTCCTTCCCCTACATCTTCCCAAAGGTTCCAAATGACATGAAGTAATAACCAGCAGACCTGCCTGTCTCTTTGGCACTGAGTAAGTGGACACCATGACCCCATCCAAGGTCTCCAGGGGCTTGAGGCCACTGGTATGCTGCTTATCCGGACTCAAGAGAGACCAGTAGCACACCATCAGAAATATTGTTGTAAGCCAATTGTTAAACACAACCATTATCAATTGAATTATGTGAATTTACAGTGAAATTATTTTAAAAACAAGGGATGCCTTTGCTCACTTCTTACTGCTATTGAGTCAATTCTAACTTACAGTCACAGTATAGGATAGGGTAAGAAGTGACATAAGAAAACAAATAATAAAAGAAACATAGAATGGGAAATTTATGTCATACCATATTTATATTATGCTACATATTAATATGATGCTAAAAGATAATTGACACAGTGTAAACCCAAAGATAATTTATCTATATGCCCTCCAATAGAAACTTATTTCATTATAATGATAAGGAGGTTAAAAGCAAAAGGATTAGAAAACAGATACCATGCAAATTCTCATCACAAGAAGGTGAAGTGGTTGGATCAGGAATGGTTCCGTCAATATAAGATAAAGGAATGTTCAGTTCCAGCATATGCTCCAGGTACAAAGGGCACATTATATAATGTTCTAAGAGTCAGTTCAGCAAGATGATATAACAATATTTTTTTCTTGCTAGTTTTAAAAACATCATTTTGTTGGGGGCTCTTACCACAATCCAGCCATCCATACATTGTGTCAAGCACATTTGTACATATGTTGCCATCATCATTTTCAAAACATTTGCTTTCTACTTGAGCCCTTGGTATCAACTCATTTTACCTCCTCCCTCACCCTTACTCCCTCATGAACCCTTGATAATTTATAAATTATTATTTTTGTCATGTCTTAAAATGACCAAGATATAACAATCTGAAAAGAATATTTCTTAAACAAGAGATGTCAAATAACTGAATGAAAAATTGACAACTAAATGGAGAAGAAAATCCCTATAAATAGGTTCAACATTTCAACACACTTGTTTCAGAAATTAACAGAATCAGTTCATAAGGTACAGCCCTGTTGTCTGAGTGGGTTACAAATTAGATTGTTAACCACAGGTCGGCAGTTTGATTCCACCAGTTCGTGGATCCAACCTACCAGCCACTTGAGCCCACAGGACAAAGATAAGAATGTCTGCTCCCAGGAAGAGTTGCAACTTCAAAGCCCCCAGGGCCTCTTCTATGCTGTCCTATAAGGTGATTATGAATCACATAACTAGATGACACTGAGTTTGTTTTCAGTTTATCACACAGCAGAATTTAATTGACATGAACAAAACACTCCATTCAACAACAAAGAATATATATTCTTTTCCAGTAAACATAAGATATTTACCAATATAGAGCATATCTTGGGATAGAATCACAAGAAATTATTAACAAAAAGAGAACCAGGTTGCTTTCAACCCCTTAGAAATGAAACAATGCACTTTTAACACAATGGTACTAATCCAGTGATAGCAACTGAGTGTTTGCTCCTTGGGGGTGAGCAAATACTGTGCATATGCATTTGGATAATATAAGGCGTCCTGATGGCAAAGTGGGTTATGCATTAATCTGCTTAGTGCGAGGTCAGAGGTTCTAATCCATCCGTTGCTCTAAGGTTGAAAGATGAGGCTGCCTGTCTCTGTAAAGAATTGAGGTCTCTGAACTCTACAGGGGCAGTTCTACTTGGTCTTATAGGGTCGGTGTGAGTTGGAATCGACTTGCTGACTGTGGGTGTGTATTTGAATAATACAGATGTGTTTGCAGGACTCCCGGCTTTGCAGAAAAAGGAGGACTGATACTTGTCCTGCACCGGCTGTGGATCATATTTGGGTTGGTCATTAACTGTCTTAATTTAATCGTTATAACCACCTTTATTGTGTCTCTCAGCCAGGTAACTAACTATGCAGAGGACATGCCAGCTGAGCATTCTCAGTGGTTTTGTGTGTTTCAGGGAACAGGAGGAAGCTCAAAGAGGCCAGCGTGGGTGCGCCCTGGTGAGACATGACACTCTAGAGGTGGAGTCAGGATGAATCAAGGAGGGACCTTCAGGCCTTGGTCAAGAGTTTGAAGTCTAGGAGGGAAAATATTTGTTTAAACAAGGCAATATTTGTAGATGATTACTTTTTAAGAGTGGATTCTCAGGGGGAAAGGCTAAAGAAGAGGGGCTTGGTTGCTGCGGTGATAGCGCCGCCCCATCTTGAAAGTAGCACGGATTATTCGTATCATCATCCTGGAACATACAGGACACACAGCCACCCAGAAGGAAAGTTGGGCAGTTTTCAAGAGTAATCATATTAAAAGTAGCCAGACAATCATTATAAGCAGAATATTGCAATATTTAACATGATACCACACAGTTAAAAGAGTTCAGGTGCCCACCATGCCTCCAAAAGCAAACCAAACTGGCTGCCCTGAAGTCAACACTGCCCCAGCAACCCTATTGAAGAGGGTAGAGTCACCGTGGGAGCTTCAGAAGCTGTGCCTCTGTAAGGGCGTACAAAGCCCAGTCTTTTTCCTGTGGGGCCAGGTGCTTGGGCAGTGAGGAGCTAGCCCATTAGCCACTCTGCCACCTTGCAAACTTTTAATGGTACACTGCTGCACATGGAGGGCCCCTGGTGGCCTAACGGGTTACCTGTTAGGCTACTTAACCCCAAGTCAGCCCCTCCCCAGGAAGAAGGGTGAGATTCCTTTTAAAAGGTGAAGATTCACAGCTTCAGAAACTCACAGGGGCAGTTCTATGGGTTATTGTCACTTGGGATCGACTTGTCAGGTGTGTGTGTGTGTGAGAGAGAGAGAGAGAGAGAGAGAGAGAGAGAGAGAGAGAGAGAGAGAGAGAGAGAATGAATGAATGAATGAATTGAGTTGTTCCTCATGAAGATTGAATGACATTTCACGCATTTGGTAAAGAACCGGGAGAATCATACCAGTAGAATGGTGAGGAAAACAGGAAATCAAATCAAATCAGGGAACTTGGTTCACCCTAAACAAACGCTCTAGCATGACTCCGAGGCCTCCCTGGGGCCCTCTAGGACAGAGTGTGCATGCCCCTGTGGGTTTTCTAAGGCTTCGTCTATGCTCTTGAAGGAAGCAAACTGGTACATCTTTCTTCCAAAAAGCCACTGGGCTGTCTAATCAGGCGATTTTAACGTTAGACACCAGGGATTCCGAGCCACCCCCACGCTGCCCCCGTGGGTCCGGGACAGGATCGGGAACTTGACCATCCCCTACCTTCTGCAGCGACAGGTGCGACTGCTCAAAGTCCATGTCAAATAAGTTACCAAAGAACGGCCAGCCCCAGGGTCCCGGCGGGTAGTTGTTGGGGCGCCGCCTTCGGAGGAAATCCACCAAGAGCAGAAAGGCGAGGGCGCCCAGCAGCAGCGTCGAGCGATGGCACCCCGCCCAGATGGCGGCCCCCAGGGGAACCCCCACTGCTAACAAGGCCCGGACGCTCATGGCTCTGCTGAGGTCTGCGCGCGTCCCTCCGTCTGTCCGTCCCAGCGGGCGACAGTCCAGGCGCCTCCCCTTCCCGCCCCTCCCCGCCCCCGCCCCGTCTCTGAGCCTCGAAAGTTTCCCTGAAACCTCAATCCCCGCCTCTCGCACTTCACGGTCGCCGGGAAGCAGCCGCGGGGCTATAAGGGGAGAAGCACGGTGTGCCCGGTTTCCCTTCTGGGGCTCTGATGGGGGAAGTGCTTACACGTCACGCGGCTAACCTCCGCGACAGCAATTCGAAACCAGCCGCCACTCCACGGGACTCTAGTCCCACAGAGACTCAGAAGCTCACGGGTCACTGAGAGTCGTGGACGCGACGGGTCTCAAGAGCGTGATTTTCGGCATCAGAAATGTTCTTTCTCTGACAGCTCAGAGGCTGCCAGAGGGCGGGGCTCCAGTTCCCCGCCCACTTCTCAGGAATGCCAACAGCAGGAAGGGGCGTTGCTTGGCCTTGACTAGAGGTTGTGGAGGCGGGTCCTCTTTTTCCGCTGCCCTTCAACTTTTACTAAGCAGAGATCGGTCTCTCCTGATAAAAAATCCAAAGGATGTGAGACGAACTCTTCCTGTTCTCCCTGCTCGGCAGCTTTCTGAATGTACTTCTTTCAAGAAAGATTTGGGTGTTTTTTTTGGCAGTCCCTGTTTTTGCTAAATGCCATCGAGTCAGTTCGGTGCACAGCCACATGCCACACACAGAGGGAAGCACTGCCCCGTACTCTGCTGTCCCCTCAATTGTCCCTACACTTGAATGCAGATCCATCTTGTGCTTTTTCGTTACCCTTCACTTCTGGAACGATGGTGTGCTTCTCCAGGTGGTCCCTCCTGACAGACAGCATGTCCAAAGGACATGCGACAGTCTTGCCATTCCTGCTTCTAAAACGCATTCTGGCTGTACGTCTTCCAAGACAGATCTGGCTGTATGTCTTCCAAGACAGATTTGCTTGTTCTTTGGGCAGTCCACATACTTACAATATTTTGGTCCACGACCATAATGCAAATGCATCCATGCTTCTTCAGTTGTCCATATTCAAAATTCAACTTTCTCATGCACATGAGGTCTATTGGTATATTGTAAATATCATGGCTTGGGTCAGGAACACTTTGATTCTCAAAGTAACATCCTTGCTTTTCAACTCTTTAAAGAAGTCCTGGGCAACACATTTGTCCAATGTGATGCATATTTTGATCTCTTGACTGCTGCTTCTATGAGCATGGATTATGGAGCCAAGCAGGACAATATCTTTGACAACTTCAATCTTTTTTTCATTTATCATGTTAACTACCAGTCAAGTTGTGAGGATTTTTGTCTTCTTCATGTTGGGTTGTAATCCATATGAAAGGCTACAAACCTTGATCTTCATCAGCAAGTTCTTCAAGTGCTTCCCATTCTTAGCAAGCAAAGTTGTGTTATCTGCATATAGCAGGCTGTTAATAAGACTTCCTCCAATCCTTATACCATGTTCTTCTTCATATAATCTAGTTTATCTGATTATTTAATCAGAATAAAAATTGAAAACGTGTGGTGAGAGGATACAAGCCTGATGTACACCTTTCCTGATTTTAAATCATGCAGTCTTCCCTTCTGTTCACACAACTGACTCTTGATATGTGGGCAATTTCCCCATGAACACAATGTAGGGGTCTAGGATTCCCACCCTTCTCATGCCTATCCATAGTCTGTGATGGTCCACACAGTTGAGTGCCTTAGCACAGTCAATACAGCATAAGTACTGTAACTACCTTTCTGGTATTTTCTGCTTTCAGCTAAATTCTATGTGAAATTAGCAAAATCCACATCCTCTTCAGAATCCAACTTGAACATGTGGCAGATTCCTGCCAATTAATGTACTACTTCAACCATTGTTGGATGATCTTCTGCAAAATTTTGTTTGCATGTGATAGCGATGATATTGTTATATAATTTGAACATTCTGTTGCATCACCTTTCTTTGGAATGGGTACAAATATGGATGGAATCCAGTTGGCCAAGTGACTCTCTCCCAAATTTCCTGGCATAGATGAAGGACTGCTTCCGGTACTTCATCAGCTTGCTGAAACATTTCAATTTGTATTCCATCACTTCCTGGAGCTCTGTTTTTGATTAATGCTTTCAGTGCAGCTTGAACTTCTTCCTTCAGTATCATTGGTTTTTGCTTATATGCTACCTCTTGAAATGGTTGAATGTCACTAGTTCTTTTTGGTAAAATGATTCTGTATTGTAACCATCTTCTTTGGATGCTTCCTGCAGCATTTATATCTTTCCAATAGGAATTTTCAATATTGCAAGGTTAGGATTGAATATTTTTCTTCAGTTCTAAAAGTTTCAGGTATGCAGAACCTGTTCTTCCTATTTGGTTTTCAAATTCTAGGTCTTGGAACATTTCTTTCTAATATATTATTTTGTCTTCTTGTGCTCCCCTTTGAAAATTTCTGTTTCACTCATTTACTTCATTATTTCTTCCACATGCCTTAGCTACTCTATGATTAAGAGCAAGATTCCGAGTCTCTTTCAACATTTACTTTCAACATAATGTTGTCTTTTTAATGCCATTTTGCTTTCTTCAGGTATGACGTTCTTCAGGTCTTCTGCCATTATTGTTCAATCTGTCATGTGTGTTCTTGAGTTGCTCTCAAATTCCAGGTGGGATAAACTCAAGGTCAAATTTGGCTCTATTGGACTTGTTTAAATTTTCTTGGCCTTCAACCTGAACTTACGCATGAGCAATTGCTGGTCTCTTCCACAGTTAGCTCTTGGCCTCATTTTAGTGGCTTATATTGTGACCTCTTTTCAAAGATGGAGTAAACATCATATTTGTTTATTCCTCCTGCAGAAGACCATGTGAAAAAAATCACCTTTTGTGTTTGTTATGAACAAGTCATTGGTCTTGCAAAATTCTATAATGAGGTCTCTGGCTTTATTTCTATAATCAAGGCCATATGTTCCAACTACTGAGTCTTCTCTTTGTATCCAATTTTTGCATTCCAATCATCAACAATTATCAATGCAGCTTGGTTGCATGTTTGACCAACTTCAGGCTGATTATATTGATAGAATTCTTCAATTTAATTATTACTACCTTTAGTGGTTGGTGCATCAATTTGAATAATAGCTGTATTGATTATATTTTTGAATGCAGATAGATATCCTATCACAGATGGCATTGTACTTTGAGATAGACCTTATCTTGGAATATTCCCATGATGATAAATATCAGGTCTTTTCCCTGCTTTGTTTCCTTCCCAAGATGGTAAACAATGATCTTTTCTGATTCAAAATGTCCAATGCCAGTTCATCTCAATTCAAGAATGCCTAGAATGTTCATTTTTATGTGTTCCATTTGATTTTTTACAGCTTCTTATTTTCCTGGATTCCATCTTACTACTGTCCAAGTCTTAATAAGTAATAATATTGATGTCAGCAGATGTTTCTTCTCCTTTTGAGTCATTCTCCACCAGAAACTGAAAGTCCTGAAAGCTCTACCCCACAGGCTTTACCCCACCCACATCGTTATTGTTGACCTTACAGTTCATGGCATAGCCAGTATTTTTTACTAGCACCTTAATTCAAATGCCTCAAATATTCTTTGGTATTCTTTATTCAGTGTACAACTTTCACATGTTTATGAGGCAGTTGACGGTACCATGGTTTGGGTGAGGTGTGCCTTAGTCCTTAAAGTAACATCCTTGCTCTTCAATACTTTAAAAGGATCTTTTGTGGCACATTTCCCAATGCAATCTGTAGCTTGAACTCTTGACTCTTGCTTCCAAGAGTATTGTGGTTCCAACCAAGAAAATCTCCTTGACAACTTCAGTCTTTTCTTCTTTTATCATGCTGTTAACTAGTTGTCCAATTGTGAGATTTGGGTTTTCTTTACATTGGGGTGTGCTGTATACGGGAGTCTGCAATCCTTTACTTTCATCTCCAAGTGCTTCAAGTCCTCGTCCATCTTAGCAAGTTAGGTCATGTCCTCTGCACAGCAGAGGTTGCTAATGAACCTCCCTCCAATCCTGATGTCACATCCTTCTTCATACAGTCCAGCTTCTCTGATTATTTGTTCAGCATCTACATTGAATTAATATAGTGAGAACCCTGATCTGATGCACACCTTTTCTAATTTTAAACCATCTATGTACTCCCATGATCTTGATCTATGTAGAGATTCCACATGAGCACATACAAGTATTCTGGAATTCTCATTTTTCTCAAAGTTATCCATAGTTTGTTATGTTCCATGAGTGCAATGTCTTAGCAGAGTCAATTAAACACAAGAAAACACCTTTCTTATGTTCTACAGGTAAGATTCATCTGACATCAGCAATGGCACTCCTTGTTCCACATCCTCTTCTGAATCCAGCCTACATTTCTGGCCACCCTCTCTCAGTGTACTGCTCCAACCATTGTTAAAACATTTTCAGCAGAATTTTACTTGCATATGATGCCAATGATATTTTACCTATAATTTTTGTATTCTGTGGGGTTACTTTCCTTTAGGATGGGTAGACATTTGGATCTCTTCCAGTCAGTTGGCCAGGTAGCTCTCTGCCAAGTTTCTTGGCATAGGCTCTTGACTGCTTCCACGGCTTTTAGCTGGGGCAATCATTTTCATTGCTATTTGGTCAATTTCTGGAGACTTGTTCTTGGCTAATGCCTTCAAAGCAGTGGGATTCTTACTTTAGTCCATTGGTTCTTGATCACATGCTCCCCAGAAATGTTGGGTGTCAACCAGTTCTTTTGCGTACAACGACTATGTCTTTTTGCTATCTTCTTTTGATACTTCCTGCTCCCCTCTGTATTGTAACTACAGAATCTTTCAATAAAGTAACTTAAGATTTGAATTTTTTTTCAATTTTTTCATGCTGAGTTTGTTCTTTCTTTTTGGCTTTCTAACACTAGGTAGTGGCACATTTCATTATTATAATTCACTTTGTCGTCCTGAGCTCCCCTTTGAAATTTTATGTGCAGCTCTTTGACTTCTTCCATTCTTTCGTTTGTCTTAGCTATTCTGCAATTAAGAACCCATTTCAGAATCTCTTCTGAAATCCATTTGGATCGTTTCTCTCTTTCTTGTCTTTTAAATGACATTTTGTTTTCTTCATGTATGATGCTCTTGATCTCATCGCAGAGTTTAGCAGGTCTTCTGTCAGTATTGTTCAATGTATCACATCTGCCCTTTAGATGCTCTTGAAATTCTTATGGGTTGTATTCAGTGTTGTATTCCAGCTCTCTTTGACTTGTTTTGATTTTCTTCACCTTCAACCTGAATTCACATATTAACAATTGATAGTCTCTTCCCACGTCAGCCCCTGTTCTGTTTTGGGTTGCGGATATTGAGCTTCTCCACTTTCTTTTGTGACAAATGTGGTCTATCTGGTTTATGTGTATTCCATCTGGAGAATGTCATGTGTATAGTTGCCTTTTGTGTTGTTATGAAAAGATATTTGCTATGAGGAAGTCATTAGTCTTACAAATCTCTGTCATGCTGTCTTCACCTTTGTTCCTATCACCAAGGCCATATGTGTGTGTGTGTGTGCGTGCGTTCTGTTTCTTTTCTTTCTTTTTTTAATCGTTTTATTAGGGGCTCATACAACTCTTATCACAATACATACATCCATCAGTTGTGTAAAGCAATCTGTACGTTCATTGAGCTCATCATTCTCAAAACATATGCTCTCCACTTAAGCCCCTGGCATCAACTCCTCATTTTTCCCCTCCCTCCATGCTCGCCTCTCCCTCATGAGCCCTTGATAATTTCTAAATTATTATTTTGTCATATCTTTCCCTGTCTGATGTCTTCCTTCACCCACTTTTCTGTTGTCCATCCCCCAGGCAGGAGGTCCCATGTAGATCCTTGTAATTGGTTCCCTCTTTCCAACCCACTCTCCCTCTACCTTCCCAGTATCACCACTCACACCACTGGTCCTGAAGGGATCATTTTCCCTGGATTCCTTATTTCCAGTTACTATCGGTACCAGTGTATATCCTCTGATCTAGCCACACTTGCAAGGTTGAATTGGGATCATGATGGGGCGGGGGAAGGAAGCATTTAGGAACTAGAGGAAAGTTGTATTTTTCATTGTTGCTACATCACACCTTGACTGGCTTGTCTCCTCCCCTAGATCCTTCTGCAAGGGGATCTCCAGTGGCCTACAAATGGGCTTTGGGTATCCACTCAGCACTCTCCGCCTCATTCACTGTGGTAAGATTTTTTTGTTCTGATGATGCCTTATACCTGATCCCTTCGACACCTCGTGATTGCACAGGCTGGTGTGCTTCTTCCATGTGGGCTTTGTTGCTTCTGAGCTAGATGACCGCTTGTTTACCTTCAAGCCTTTAAGACCTTTTGATAGCCGGGAACCATCAGCTTTCTTTGCCACATTTGCTTATGCACCCATTTGTCTTCAGCGATCGTATTATGGAGGTGTGCACTCTTATTCCACTCTGGGATGCACGCTGGTAATAATGCTGTATTGGTCTGTGACAAACCATGTCTATATGACAATTTTTTTCTTACTACTATGTTCTTTTTAAAAGCAGCAAACCTTCAGATGCTATTAAGCTATTGTGCTCATGGTCTCACTCATCTGGATGTAAGTCTCTGCCACTGTCCTGTCCTTGCCCCATTTAATATTTAATTAAGGTTCTTTTTCATTTTCTAAACAATTTTCTTGGCATATAATTCATATACCATAAAATTCAATAGTTCATTCATATTAAGAAGACTTGTACAAACCTCACTGCAATCAATTTACGAACTTTTTCTTCACTTTGGTACTCATATTTATTTGCTTGCCATTTCCTCCCAACCTCCCCTGCCATACCCTCAAGAAACCACTAAACAATTCCTGTCTCCATATATTTTCCTATCTTGGATAGCAAACAGAAAAACACACAAAACAAAGAAAAACACTAACAACAATTACAAAGTATATAGAGAAAACCTCAATCAAAAATAAATCATAAGATACTAAAAACTAGAACCATTTTAAAATGAGTCAAAAGGTAGATCAAATGATAAGATCAAAAGATTAAAACAAGGAGAAAACACTTAAAAATTTTTTCTTGGCCTTAGAACAATACATCTAAGCCTCTTTTTGCTTAGTGGCACACTTGCCAAATATGTTGGTTTGGGGGACACTGCCCTGTTAGCTAATCTATTTATGTGCGTATTTAATAAGAAACATTTCTATGTCAAGCATACCAAGCTACAACATTCCTATGAATGAATGCATATATTCCTATTGTGAAAAAAATCAATGACTAATGAATTTCTTGCTTTTCGTGTTATAAAGCATTCATATATTTTCTTTGAAGATGCATCTCTTCAAACGTTTTACCCATTTTTAAACTGATGTATCTGCTTTTGTTTTGTTAATTGTAAGTGTTCCTCATGGATCCTGAATATACATGCTTCTCAGATAACAAAAAAAACTCCAAACTCACTGCCATCTAGTGAAGGCTGACTCTCAGCACCCCCTCTGGTGTCTGAGACAGTACCAGGTTAGGGAGGACATAGTCCAGTCTTTATCCCAGGAACTGATGTTGCCTTTTAACAGCCGACCTTTCAGATCCCAGCCCAACTCCTAACCACTGCACCACCAAGGCTCCTTTTGTTCTTTGTCAGATAAAATGTTTGCAAATCAATTATCTCCCTTTGACTAGGTCCTAGTCTCACTGTGTCTATGGAATTGTTGGTGGTAAAGAGCTTTTCTTGTTGGTAAATTCTAATTTGTTACTTTTATCTTTTGTTGTTTATGCTTTTGTTGCAATATCTATGGAATCCCAAATCAGGAAACTTTACTGTTACATTATAGGAACTTCATCTTGTAGCTCTTACACTTAATCGTTGGTCCATTTTGAGCAAATTTGTGTGTACATTGTGAGTTTAGGGGTGCAACTGCGTTCTATTGACACCATTGCGCATGCATACCCAGTTGTCCCAGTAAAATTGAGAAGGTTAAAAGGCCTCTTCTGGAAAATCATGTGATAATAATTGTAAGACTATTTCTGAACTCTCAATTATATTCCATTAATTATGTCTATTCTTATGCCAAAATTCTATCCTCTTGATTATAGGAACTTTGTGGAAAGTTTTAAATGAGGCAGTTTTAACCCTCTGAAAATCTTCCAGAAACTATTCTTTGAGATTGTCTTGACTATTCTAGCACTCTTGCATTCCCTATGAATGTTAGGACCATCTTTTCAACTTCTGAAAAATTTTAACTGGAATTTTGACTTTTCAGATTTATCTGTGAACATACTTGGGATCATTATTTTTTTCAAAGACATTAGTGTGTATTTCACAAAAAGTCATTCCTGAAAGGTATATTCATAGAGTTACGTTCTTTTGGGATCTACTGATTCATGATAATGTGATCGCTTTCCATTATTTTAGGTCTTTGATTTCTTTTAACCATGTAATTTAATTTTAATATATAAGGTTTATACTACTTTTAAGTATTCCTAATTATGCTATTCTTTTTATTCTATTGTAAAATTTACTTGTTTATTGCACAGAAATTGAAATAATACTTGAATGTTGATCTATGTCATATACATTGCTAAACTTTTTCATTCCTAGAGGATTTTAGGCAATTCTTTAGGATTTTCTATACACTAGATTATGTAATATGTAGTTCTATTTCTTCCTTTCAATTATGAGTTGCTTTATTTCTTTGTTTAGTTCAATTCCCCTGGGTAGAACCTTAAGTATAATGTAATTTAGAACTACAGGAACTCTCTAAGTTATGAACTTCTGAATGAAAATCTCCTACTTGTCCTTAATATTATGTAAATTTGTTCTTATTTGAAGCCAGTGAACCAGTCCTTACAAGCAGCAAATTATTCATCTTCCCTTGCTGCAAATGGAGCTTTTAAACCATGGAAAAGGCTTCAAGACTTTCCTTGCATTTAAGTGTGGCTAAAGGAGAAACATTTGCACCTCTTCTGAGTTCACGACAGATTCTTAAAGACACAGTAATGCATATCATTAGAGAGAGTGGACATCTTATCTGTAATACTTGATTCAAAGTTTGTGTCTAAAGTGACCGCCAACTGGGTCCTCTCGGGACAGTTTCTATTGGCTCTATTCCTGGAAGGCATTTTTCTATATTGATAAAGGAATTTATTTCTTGGGATATATGCCTGATTACTGTACCAGGGTGACATTGGCCTTAAGAGACTGGGTTGGGGAATGTTCCTCTTTGCTTTTGGAAGAATTTGTGAAGGATTGTTGTTAATTTGGTAGAATCTATTAATGACTTCATCTTGGTCTAACTTTTACTCTGGGATTTTTTGAATACTAATTCAATCTCTTAAAAAGGTGTACTTAAGTTTTCTACTTGTGTTTGAGTCAGTATCAATACTTAATAATATTTAAAGGAATTTGTCTAGTCTATTGGCTTACCATTATTTATAATATTCATAACATGCCACTCTGCATGTGGACTTCACAAAGGAATGTAAAGGGATCACTACATCTGTGGAACGAGAGGCAGGACAGAATGAGTCTCATCAGTCAACAGAAGGGCAAAATCTTATCAGTCAAAAGAATCTTATCAGTCAAAAGAAGGTGGAGAGTAAAGGACATTAATTGCTCGTATGAAAGTGCAAGTTGAAACTCAAGTAATTCATTTAAGTCCATGAGATCCAAAGCACAACCTTGAGTTGGTCCCACTTGAATTTAGAGCTAATCTTCAGAATAGATTTGAATAATACATTAATGACTGAAGAGCAGATGTGAATTAAGATAACACTAAGAAACTCATATTTCTCCCCCACCCCCACCCCCCCAAAAACACCCCATTTTATTGGGAGCTTATACAGCTGTGATCGCATTCCTTAATTCGATCTCATCACGCAGTGTTGTACAATTGCTACCACGATCAGAAGCAGCTCGTACTTGAAGAAAGCATAAGGTCACTACAAAGATAAGAAGACCAAAATGACTGTCAGGAGAGGCTCTAAAATTTTCTCTTGAGCACAGAGTAAAGCCGATGGAAGAGATGCTGAAGTGTGAGGACAGCGTGGGAACAGATGACTCATGGAAGTTTAAAGGAGAATATCAAGGTTATTCAAGGTTGAATAACTGCCAAATGCACTGCCATTGCACCATTTCTGTCTCATAAAGCCTCTAGGCCAGGAGGCACTGCTCTTTAAGGGAGTAATAATCGGCTGGTGATTTTGAACAACTGATGTTTGGATTCACAGCCCAGCATGTTGCCCCTGTGCCCCCAGGGCTTCCTTGGTGCCAGAAGGGACAGCTCTGCAGGAAAGAATGTGGGCCTTCAGCGCTGTGTTTGTTACATGGACTTGTCGCGGTCAAGTTGAGGGGAACTGTTTCACAGAGTTTCTAAGTCTGTCATCTTTGGGACCCAGATTCCCACGGTTTTCTCCCGTGTAGTGGTCGGTGGATTCTGGTCTTTGATGAACAGAGCGTCGCTATAATCATGGCGCTACCGGGGCTCTCTGGAATCCTTAAGTGGGCAGTGCGGGCAGTTCTTCTCCACGCTACAGGGTTACTAGGAGTTGGGCTTGGCTGGAAGGCATGGTTAAAGAAGGATGCACTTGCAACTTTGCACCCCAAGCCTATTTTCTAGGTTTGGTCAACTGCATCCAGACCCTCTTTGGACCCGAGTCTTAGGCCATAGCCATATGTAAAGCATCACAACAGCATCAACCACAGGCGCTTCCGCTAACTGTAAATCAGGAATCATGAAGAGCTGCCTTCCTGAATTCTGCATGAGCCATTCTGGGTGCCCGGGAGACAAAACACACGCCGGTGAAAACCAAAGCCAGTTACCAAGCTCACCTTTAAGGAAATACGCCCCCAGCCTGTCTTCTGAAATGCTCCTGGGAGGACTCAAACCTTGCACTTCGAACCTTGTGCGGAGTACCATAGTGCATTCACCATGCACCACCGAGGGACCACAAAGTGCTGTGGAAGATTGCAGCCTCCGGCTGTCTTGTGGTCCAGTTTCTAAGTTCTCAAACATCGTTCACCACTTTGAATGAACTGAGAGGCCGAATGCAACAACTTTGATGGTGTATTCTTTGGTTTATAAACACTTTATATCCAGTATTTCCTTTGCTTCTTAGAGAACATAAATGGTCTGCATAGGGCTCCATTGGGAAGAGAAAAAGGGTGGAGTTTGGATTTGGATTTCGTGGCCTCCGAGTCCAGTTCCTGGCATCCTTCTCCAGAGCTGCTTGGTTCTGTTCCCGCCCTTCTGAGCAGGCTCTGCTGTCTTCAGAACACCCTCCATGTTGCTTGCAGCCTCCCCCGCCACCCCCCCCCCTCCTCCAGCCCCATCACCCTCGAGGAACAGCACAGAGACGGTAGCTGACAGGGCTGAGAGTGATGCCCATTCTGAACTTCGTACTCAGCTTCTCATTGGCCGGGGCCTTGAAAGTAAACTTTTGTAAAAAGGAAGTGAAGAAAATAAACAGCTCAGATCTGGCCAACTGTTCTCCAAGGCAAGCCCGCTTTCCTGCAAGGCAAAAACAGAAGCTTAGACTACCTTTCCTGGTAGAGAAGGTGCCCGGCAGGGAGGATTCAAATCCTCTCCCCACATGCTGCCAAACCTGATCAGAGGGAGGACTGTGTCCCGGGACTGCATTTACAGTGGATCGTTTAGTTGAACAACCTCCAGGGTAAGCTGAGGCAGAGAAAGTGGTTCCAGATCCTAAACTCAATAATGCCTTCCAGGGTCAGGCAGGGCAGGCACAGGAGTGGCGGTGCGGGCTGTCTAACAGCACGGGCTGGGTTGATCTAGAAAGTCTTTAAAAAATTAACGTACAGCAAGTACAAACTCGAGCAGCAAGCAAGCACTAAAATCTTCTGTGTTTAAACGGTCAATTCTTGAAAGGAATCTCTCCAAAGGTATGAGCAAGTAAACAACAGAGCTGGGGTTCCACGGCCTTTGTACTTGGTAGATAGTGTCCCCAAATCTAAGCCCTTCTCAGAACCTCAGAGGGTGACCTCTTTGTAAAGGAGGATTGTTGCAGACGTGGTTAAAATAAGGTCATACAGGAATGAAGTTAGCCCTAAATCCAGTGTTACTGGGGTTCTTATGAGACAGACTCACAAGGGGAAAATAGCATGCGAGACAGATACAGAAATGTCATGACTTGCAGTAAAGTACCAGAAATCATGGTAGAACTATGGGATAAACTCAGACAGTTCATACAAGAGCCTTAGAAGAAAATAAACTTGCTTATACCTGGGTTTCAGAATTCTAGCTTCCAGAACTGTTGGAGGATCTTGTGTGTGTGTGTGTGTGTGTGTGGTTTTATGCCACATATGTAATACATTTGTCAATACAGTCTCCTATACCACACTTTCCTTCTGTTAACGGGGTGCTCACTAATATGGTCGGGCCTCACCAAAGAAAAAAGTAATTAAAATAACTGAGCAGCTGGGACTTTGTGCTATAACACAAAATTTGAATCTACAGCTTCCAGGAAGACTGCAAGATATTCTTAAATATCCGTTTCCATTATAGGAAGAGACTTGCTCTTTTTGAGCAAAGGTGAGCGAGAACCAGATGAAAAGTGACAAAGAGGACATACTTAGAATTAGTCAGGATATTGTTGAAGCAATGAAGCCCACAGGGAAAGCGTGATCTTGAAATCACACAAATTTGGGTTCCGATTCCCATTCTTACTGTTCTCTCTGCTTTTGCTTTAACACCAACAAAATCATGCTGTTTCAAAAAAATCAGGGCATATTTTATTTTAAGCTAAGGATAAACAAACTATCATGCAGTCTATGAGATGGGTTCGGTGTGGAATGTTACTGTTAGGGGATAGTGCTGAAAAGGGGGTGATCTTTGGTGTTGATGATCTGGTTGGCATCAAGTCCTGGCCGTGGTATGAGTTTTATGACTTTAGTTGCTATACTGAACCCTTACATGCCTCAATTTCTTTATCTGGAAAGTGGGGATAATAATTTGCATCTTCAGAGACTCCTCTGAGATCCTGATGTTGTAGTGGTTCTGAGCTAGGCTAGTAACTGTAATGTCAGCAGTTCTGGACCACCTCCGGAGAAAGACACGGCTCTCCGTTCCTGCAGACGGCCATCAGATCTGAAGCAGACAGGGGCGGTTCTGCCGTGTCCTATAGGGTCTCCATGATTGCAATGAAAGTGAGTTTGTTTGTTTTGTTTAGTCTTCTATTTCTGTAAAGAGATTCATTGTTGGAAGAACTCACTGGGATAATTTTACCTTGTCCTATAGGGTCACAGTGAGCTCTCTTTGACTCGATGGCAGTGAGTTGGGGTTTAGGATGTTACACTGGGATGTGTGGTGTATGACAGCAGGGTGATTTATTACTTCTATATTATCCACGGTCATCTCTTCAGGGCTGGAAGCTCATTATGCATTTATGGAACTAATGCATTATAAATGTATTGGAAATAACGCATGTGCATATCTAACTCAGTGCCTCAAATCTGCTAAGAATGCTGGTTGTTCAAGGGCCAGTGAGTTAAATGAACGAAAATCTTTCCAGAATTGGCTGGCACGGAAATAAAAGAGTTTTCACTACAACCACATTTATACCTTTCAAAATGTGTCCCATGTAAAAATTTTCACTAGATTATGAAAATGTCATTAATTTTTAAGAGGTTAAAGAACTTCAGGATGTGCTTTCAGAGTAGCTCCTGATTTTGTTTGATACATGACCCGATACCCCTGATGGTAAGTCACTCCCTTCTCTTGGCCCCTCCTTATCTCATTATAAACCAACTCCATCGCTGCACTGGGGAACAGCCCTTCAAAAGAGCTTGGCACATTTTAAAATTCTATAAAGATGGCAGGCATTCAACATTCTTCCAGAGCAAGAGGCAAAGTCTAGGTTTCTCAGTCCCCAGGGCTCTTAGGGGGTGGTTGTGGTGGGGCAGCCAGAGCAAAGCTGGTCTGAAATCTCCATCAGAGACAAGCAGCGATTCAGGAGATAAAGAGCAAGTTAAAGCCATGTCCAGCCCGAGACGCTTCTCCAGCAGGCCATCTGCACATTTTCCAATTCAAGTAAGAGACCAGTGGGAGAAAATTGAGAGAGGGATGGATCCTCACACACTGATTGAAACAACTCACCAATTGAAAAGGGAAGAAAGTCATCCCTTTTCCTAAACTGTCCATTCTCCAGAAAATGTTCTGGATTGAATGTGTCGGGGGTGGCCCACTTGGCAGGGTCAGTGTGCAGCGCAGTCAGATTGGTCAGGACCAACGTCCCCTAGAGAGACAGCAAAAGCTCAAAGTTAGACCCACGTTGCACACCTACACAAAAATTTATTTATATATAATGTATATATAAATATAACTTTATATTTATATTATAAATAATAATATAAATTTATATTTATTTATAATATAAATTTATACTTATAAATTTATATTTATATTATATTTATATATATAAATAATTTATTTATATGTAATATATATCACGCTTGCCTCTCCCACGTTTCCCTCTCCAATGCCCGGTGAATGACACTGCCTCCATTAACAATAAAACAACATACAGTCCCAGGAACAACACCTCTTTGGCCAGTTACAAATGCAACAGACCCAGGAGCTGTCCTTCATCCATGCCTCCCTCTCCTTGTGCCTGCATCCAATCCATCAGCAAGAATGGCAGACTGCTCTTCTGCAATTGCTCTTTACTCTGTCTTCTTGGTCCTCTGTTGACTGCTGCCACTCTCACTCAGGCCACCACGTTGCGTCTACTCCTATACTAGTCTCCTAAACACATCTCAAGGCTCAGTGGCAGAATGTTCACCTTTCAAGGAAGAGGCCTGAGTTTAATTCCCAGCCAATGCCCCTTCTGTATAGCCACTACCTGTCTGTCCATGGTGTACTTGTTGCACTGTGGGGTAAGTGTAAAGCTGCTAACTACAGGTCAGCAGTTCAAACCCACCAGCTACTCCGATGGAGAAATATGTGTCAGTCTACTTCAATAAAGATTTACAGTCTCAAACCGTTTATCTCCGAACCTTTAAGACCCCAGACGCTATATCTTTCGATAGCTGGGGACCATCAGCTTTCATCACCACATTTGCTTATGCACCCTCTTTGTCTTCAGCAATCATGTCAGGAAGGTGAGCATCACAGAATGCCAGATTGTTAGAACAAGGTGTTTTTGTGTTGAGGGAGAACTTGAGTAGAGGCCCAATGTCCATCTTCAACCTCAATTCTTAACATACAGATATGAGTACATAGTTCTATTCCCCTCAGTATACATTCTCCTACAAACTTTATGATCCCTCCCCCTTGTACAATGTAAGTTCGAATTCTTGCTTGGAATTACAATACAGACTTTACTAAGACTTGAGTGACTCTGAATTGTGTCTAAGGATGCACACCCTGCTTTGGCATTTTCATTTATTCTTTTCCACATTCGTTGAAGGGTTATTGTGAATCCGGTAGAATAGCTGCAGCTGTGACAGGAAACCGACTCAACTCTTTGGAGGATTGGTTTTGAAGTTCACTGTTTCTGACATGAGGCAGCCTCAGGTGGTTAGTTTAGTGGCTCAGCATCATCTTTAAGAAGCAGGGTTTCTTTGATCTTTCTTCTGTGTAACCCATAGCAATTCAGCCTTATCTCTGTCTGACTCTCAAGGTCACAAAGTGACTTCAGAGGGTCTTGTTGTCACATGCAGATACAACCAGAATTATCAAAAGAAGGGAAGGCTTCTCTTCGTATTTGAGCAGAATGGAAACCTTTCCCACAAATACTAAATGAAAGCTCCCCGCCTGTCCAATAGGCCAGAACCACCCAGGGCCATCACTGACAAGGAGAACTGGGATGATTGTGACGGCTTATGAAGCAGAGTGTCTTCATAAACAAAGGCAGATAGAAGGAACAGCATTAAGATTCTTTTACAGGGGCCCATGGAAAGGTTGGGTCAACCATTTGAAATATTGGTGGCTATTTAAAAATATTTTTATTATGAAAATTTCGAACACAAGGGAGAAGAACAGAGTGGGTACCCCCATACCCATTTCTGTTCCTGCAAATATCAACATGCTGACAGATGTTTGCCAGCCCAGTCCTCTCCTTCCTTTCTTGCTAGAAAGTTCGAATGAAAATCCCAGGCATGTGGTTTTTAACAGGGTCCGTACATATATATTACGTACCTTCTATATGAGGGGTTGTAAAAAACTTCATGGAACAACTCTATTACCTATTAACTCCAGTTCACCATGAACGTTTTGAGGCCTTTGTAATAAGCCTGGTAGAATATCTCTTTATCTTCATTTTACTGATTATAATAAAAATGGGGACATGAATACATGTCCCTTTTCAAGTTCAGATTCATACTACCTCAGAAGAACCAAGAACCACGAAGAACCAAAGCTGAGAGTCTTGGTTACCTTTGGCAGGTGGTACCCAGCCAGCGTGGTGTCAGACGACACTTCCCTGGGCACGTTGAGGGGGACAATGTTGCCCATTCTGAGCACCTCGTGGATGACAGCATTGGTGTAAGGCATGTGGTCTCGGTTGGCTGTGGTGGGAAGCTGTGACTGGCCAATGACGTGGTCGATCTCAGCTTGTACTTTCTCTGGATAACGAGAGAAGGTCCCATTATCCTTCACACTCCCGTATATTCTTCCAAAGATGCCGGGTGACCTTCAAGGTCTCACCTATTGTGTTTCAGTTAGTTACAAGGTTACAAACCAAATGGTTCTTCACCCTTCAGCCACATGGGCTGACACAGTGACTGCAACAAGGAACATAACAATCGCGAGGATGGCACAGGACCTGGCAATGTTTCGTTCTGTTGGGCACTTGGGAGTTACGAGTCAGAACCTAGTGATGGTGCCTAACAACAACAATCCTTCAATGGCATATTCAACTGTTTTTTTTTCAACTCCATACATAAAATAAATAAATAAAATAACCTGAGTCCATTTGGCTAATATTATAGTGCTTTCAGCTGTCATTGAGTTTGTATGAAGATGTTATGAATAATAGAGGAAAAAGCCATGTGCCCTGTATCCTCTTATGTTCGTGGATATGACTGAGTTCACCGCTGTGGCTCGTGAACTATGGAGGCCCCACTGTGAGGCAGTGCGCTCCAGAAGACGTGCACTCTCCTGGTCTAGGCACATCCAACCACCTGCTCACCTTGGATTTCCGGGTGGATGGCCATGTAAAGGAGACCCCAGCGCAGCGTCGTGGAAGTTGTCTCTGTCCCAGCAAAGAAGAGGTCCAGTGTGTTGCAGATGAGGTTTTCTTCATGGAAGCTTGAAGTGGTATTGTCTGTATACTAAAATGAAAATGGGTTTATTGATGTTTTTCAGAGAACTCGTGGCTACCACAAAACACAGGAAGCATCATCCTAGGGAAGGACTTTGGAAAGCAAATTTCTAAGAGGAAGGACCTTCCCTTTGGTTTCTTCGGTAGACCCAGGGATATAGCAAGATCATTGATATCATCATGTCCCAAGTCCTAGAAACTACCTAGGACTTCCAGTACTTAAGCAGATGAAGATCAAAACAATAATTTCCTTACAGGTATCATTTAAAGAGCAGGTATTATTCATACAGTGGGAAAGAAGGACCTGGGGAAAAGACAGATTTGAGTTGAGACAGCATCCATGAGAGCGGCATGATTTAGGCCAATTGACGTAATCTCTCTGTGTCTCTATCCAGGAAGACCTGCCTGAATTATAATGGGCACACAGCAAATAATCAGCAAATATTTTGCCATTGTCAGAAAAAAGAAATCCAATTCCCCTTGATACAGTAATTCTCCTGTCTCCCCCAGGCTCCTTTTCCTTTCCAGGCCAGCCTCCTTCTTCCATCACTCATTGATCCTGATGCTAGCACCTTCCTCGGATCCCTCACATTTCTCTTAAGGTCCCAGGCCTGAAAGCCATATAGCAACTATAGCCTCTACCTTTGCTTAGTAAACAAGCTTCTGACAATGTTATGCTAAAAAGGTTAAATGAAGGACAAGATGGGGAAACTCCACCCATCTGCCTACTCCAAAATAAGAAACATTCATGTGAAAAATTACAAATCAAGACACTGATTGAATGATGTACATAAAGGGAAGGGGTCACCCTGTTAAGGGCTATATATTCTAATATGCCTTTCATCCAGCTTCTTCCTCATAATATTGATTGATGATATGGACGTAGGTCATGGGTAGAAGAAAAAGTTCCACCAGGCGCTGAGAAGAAAGGCTGATGTCCAAACCTGCTTCCTTACGCTGTCATAGGAACTGGAGATACGAGCAGGCCATGGGGCACCTTACTGACACCAGGTTGGTTCTGACTCCCAACTCTCCTGTTCGATAGAGCGACCTCTCCACCAGGGTTATAATCCTTGCAGAAGCAGACTCCTGCTCTGTTCTCATGTGGAGGGACCGGTGGACCTAAATTACCTTTCAATTAGGAGCTCAGCACTTACCACAATGACACTAGGCATCCCCAGGAAACAGGGCCCAGATTCACCCATTACTAAAACAGAACTTTCATGATCAATGTCTATTTCCCCTTCTCTGTACATCTTCATGTATGGGTAGAGGGCTTGGGGTGGGGGCAGATTCGGTATTTCCAGAGTCTCTAGCCAAATGACATTAAACATCCATCTTAATTTTAATCATATCATCAATCTAGAGTATAGGCTCCTACTGTACTCTGTAATAAACCCACTGTGTACTCTGTAATAAACCCACTGCCATTGGGTCTATTCTGGTTCAGAGTAAAACTTCCCAGGGTCTCAGAGACTGTAAATTTTGGTGGAAGCAGATAGTTTTATCTTTTCCCATGGAAGCAGCTGGCAGAATTGTAATCTGATGCTTAACCCAATGTGCCAGCAAGAGGGTCCTTCAGTCTGTAATAGTGCCCCTATAGTATCCTGAATAGGAACTTTCAAAGATGCCCATGTCCTTAGGCCTAGAGCTTGTTACTGTGTTGCCGTATACAGAAAAGGGGAGGACATTCAGTGGCACAGTGGTGGAGGCCGCTCGACTGCCGAAAGAAGAGGTTGATGGGTCAAACCCGATTGTAGTTAAGGAAGGAAAAAGTGGCGCTCAGCTTTTCCAAAATGCCATGAAATATTACAGCCTTGAAAACCCAATGGAGCAATTCTACAGCGCTGTAGCACGGCTTTCTTGATTTAAACCATGGGGTATTCCTTTGCTCTAGTCCCACAACGGCATGGTCTAAAATCAGGAAAGATGAGCAGCAGGATTGGATCCTGGCGCTGTTCTCGTTATGCTGAGCAAATCATCGAGGAGCTGGATTGTATGAAGGCTCAAAGGAAGGCTTACTAACATCCTCTGATATGCAGATGACAGAAGAGGACTTGAAGCACTTGCTGACATATATCAAGGATTGCTTTCAGTATGGATTATGAATCAATGTCAAGAAGACCCAAATCTTCACAACTGGACAATAAGCAACATGATGATAAATGTGGAAAAGGTCAAAGATGTGGAAGATTTTGCCTTGCTGGAATCCACTATCAATGCTCATGGAAGCAGCAGTCAAGAGATTAAAAAATATACTGCATTAGGTAAATCTGCTGCACGAGGCTTTTAGAATCTTGAAAAGCTAGGGTGTTACTTTGAGGACTAAAGTGCATCTGATCCAAGCCATGAAAGTTGGACATTGAATAAGGAAGACCAAAGAAGAATGGTCGCATTTGAAATGTGGTGCTGGATGAGAATATTGAAAGTACCTTGGACTGCCCAAAGAAACAAGGCAATCTGCCTTGGAAGACAGATTCTGTTAGGCACAGGATCACGATGGGTTGGGATGGAATTGATGGCACCTAACAAAATAACAACCTAAGATTGCTATGAACTGGAATTGTCTTGATATCAATCGTTTGGGTGTAGAAGTTCAGATGAGGATATCATACTGTATTATCCAAATGGACTTAATGTTATCATGAAGGCTGTTAATAAGGGGGGTGGGTGTTATGGTCAAAGAGAATATGCAGGGTCAGAAAGAAACTGGCCTTGCAGAGAAGAGGCTAGGCAGCTGGCTTTGAAGAAGGAGGAAGGGAACTCAGTCAAGGAACGCAGGTTGCCTCTAAATCCTACAAAGGACCAGGAAGCACATTTCTGCAGAGCCTCCAGAAGGACCAGCACGCTGATATTTGAACTTCTGTCCAGGGAAACCAATTTTAGACATCAGGTTTTCAGAGTGTCACTAAACTGATAGTAATTTATCACAGCAGATAATTGGTTACAGAAAAATATAGGAAATGAATCTATTTCCATTTGCTTTTCAAAGAAGCCAGCGTTGCTTTCCTCACCTTTGCCATTTCGTTCAGGTAAGCATCAATGAAATCTCTAGGCTTCTCAGGATCCCAATCTTCCTTGTGTTTTTCAATCATCTGAGCAACGAACGACTTCAATTTCTTCCAGTCTTTGAAAAGTGTTTGGTGAGATCCTGGCAGGAATTTCACTATCGCTGGCCACATATTGTACAACTAATGGGAAAAACACAGAAATCATTGAGACAACATATGTTCCACATTTTAGAAGAACAAACAATCTTCTCATTTTGATTTTAGTAATAGCAGATCAGATAATTTAGCTGATCCTCACATTGTGAACACCAAGATGAGATTCACATACACACACACACACACACACACACACGTCTCTCTCTCTCTCTCTCTCTCTCTCTCTCACACACACACACACACACACACACACACACACATTCCAAAAGGTGGTGAGGAATTTCAGAAATAAAGTTTAGGGGAAGAGGGAAGTTCTGAACGTCTAAACATTTGATCTCAATTTCTTCTTGCCAGTCTTTCAAATCCATAACCTGCTGAAAAAAACATGAAACTGAGCAGAATTTTTGACACACTCACAAGCCTAGAGGGACACAAAGTAGAGTCTATGACCCAACAAAGAAGTGCAAGAGGTTTGAATCCCAAAAGGGAATGCTCTAAGAAATTGAAAAACTGCTGATAGCAAGTGTTGGGAGAGAGTAGACCAGCCACACAGCCACTTAGAAAGTTTTACGAGTGGCTATGTGCACAAATAACACTTGTTCAAGAATGTTCATGGTAACATATTCATAGAATGCACGGACTAGAACCAACCCAAAGGCTTACTAATGGCAAATACAGCCGCAAACAGTGCCATATTCAGATAATGGACTGCTAATCAACATTTAAAGACAAATAAATCAGGAACAGTCTGGTGAACCACAAGCCAGATACACAAGAGAACCTCTAAAGAAAAGATGGGATTGACAAGAGGCACGGAGATGAGGCCCACAAAGGCAATGACAATATTGTTGTTCTCTTTGAAACAACAGATACTGTGTGAAATTCTGTACCAGTTGTCAGTGTCAGAAATACTCATTTGTATAAAAATGTAATCTCAAAAACAACAATGTCAACAGGTGGTTTTCACATGGATTTTTTAATTGAAGCTAATTAAGAAGATAGTTTAGGGAAAACAAATAAATAAAGGAACCAACACTGTATCTGGGACCAGCACTGGTATCCTTAAACCACGTGTGGGAAGTGCACTGCTTACCTGACACCACTTTCCTGCCTCCAGACACATGGTTTCATCCAGCAGCCTCAGCAGCTCCTGAAACTGAACATCATGGTACTCAAAGCGCTCCCCAAAGGTAACGGAGCAAATGACATTAGACACTGCGTTGTTGATCTTGAAGTGCGGGTCAAAGGGCTGTCCTGCAAGCAGAGGAAGGAAGACAGTTCATTCTAAGGCACTCTCACGGCCATCAAGCCAGTTCTTACCATAGTGATCCTAGGGACAGAGGAAAGGCACCTGTGAGTTTCAGTGTGGTAGTTACATAATTTCATGTCAACTTGATAAATAAGAGTTAATGGGATGGAGTCCAGCCTGTCAATTAGGTCACAGTCTGATGATGTGTCCTTGGGGGTGTGGCCTTTTCATGAGGATTCTGGGAACTTCCTCTCTTTTTCTCTCTGGAGGAGGGCCACCCACTCTCTCTCTGCTTCACTTTCTTGCCTTTGAGACACTCAGAGAGCTGGAGGAGCCACGTGGATACATGCACCAACACTGAGATGCTACCACTGCCACTGGTTCCACAAGACTTTTCACCCGCCGGCCTGTGATCTTCTTGCACTTGTCATTGTTGCATGTGCTATGTGAGTCTGATGAGGAATTTATGGACTAGAACTGGGCATGTGGGCTAATTCGGACTTATGGATTTGATCTGGACTAGGCTGGGATGTTCTCTCAATATAGAATTGCTCTTTGAAATAAAGCTCTTTCTTATACATATATGAGTGTCTCTGGATTTGTTTCTCTAGTCAACCCTGCCTAACACTGAGCAAACAGCTTTGTCTTTCTCCCATGGTGGTTTCCTATTGCTGCCCATGTGGTTAGCAGCCCAACTCGTAACTCACTGTGCACCATAAGGAAAGGGCACTCTATAGGACATAGGACATAGAGGCACTGGCCCACTGTGCCCTACACAGGATATGCTACATAACATGCACTCAAGCAAAGCTTATGGAGTCAAATCTATGGCCAAGATTTAAATTCAGGAATGTCTGTAATGCCTGTCTTCTTGTAATAAATTCCACTAGGGCAAGATCCACGATGCGTAGTCCATCATGACAGCTTTAGTGCCCAGCACAAGGTTTGCCCCAAAGGATTAACCTGGGTACTTAATAAGTAGAGGTTCAACCAGTGAAAGAGCCATAAAATCTTACACCTCTCCTATGAAAGACTCACCTTTCTCCTCTTCTATTGCCTCGCAAAGGCAGCGAGCCTCCTCCTGAATGCGTTCTTCTAAGTTCTTCTTCCCTAAACCGAAGTTCCTCAGTGTGGTCAGGGCAAACCTCCTTTGTTCCTTCCAGAGCTGGCCACTGGACATGATCAACCCTAGGACAAAGAAAGTTTATATTATGCTATTGTGATCCTATAAGGTTAACATCTGGCAAATGATTTGGGGATGCGTGTTAGACAGAAGAATGAAAAAGCATTGAGCAAATGAAACGTTCAGAGAAAAGAATCTCAAAGCATTGCATAGGCTGGTTAACATTTACTGACTGCTCCCTACACCAGTCACTTCACTGTGTGTTTTCTGTACTTTATACAATTCAGCACACATACAATCTAAATGGAATAGGAATAATTATTATCCCCACTTTTCTAACGAGAAAACTGAGGCACTAGGATACCACTTTGTAAAGCCAGACAGTTAGTATGCAGCTGAACAGGCATTCACATTCAAGTTTACATGATTCAAAACTCTTTGAAATTATCAATGCAACCAGAGTGTTTCTGCATGGGGTGCAGCTTCCCCTAAGTCCCTGCCATCAGGACTGACAGTGGCACCTCCTCAGACAGAGCAATGGCTTAAATCCAGACCCATGGCCACGCAGCTTCCATTAATGGCAGGGGTTTAATGAAGAGTTTGTTCTCTGGGAGTGTCAAAGAACTGTAGCCACAAAGATACATTTCACAGCCTATACTAACAGCAAGCAGGCAAATCTTCCATGAGGCAAGAATCTTACCGTTTTTCTTAAATACATGCTCTCGGGCGGGAAACACCGGTCGGTTCACAATGGTTTGGTCCTTGTGGGCAAGGGCTTCTTTGATTAAGGGCAATCCGCTTACAATGACACAGCCCAGGTTTCCAATATCCAGGCTAAGCAGGTTTCCATATTTCTTCACAAACTGAAAAATAGCGAGGCACGGTTGAATATGCACTTGCCCGTGTATCTAGGAATGCAGTGTGTGGGTGTGTAGTAGCAAGGGCTTCCCACTGAGAACAGCTGTGGCTGTGTGTGTGTTTCTACAGTGTGCAGTGAGACCCATATTTTCTGTTGTTACATAGCAAGCAAACCTTTTAACCCCTCTGTGTCTCCGTTTCACACTCTGAACAGGTGGACTGCGAACATTGATGACTATAACCACTTCTACTGTCAAACTCTCACTTGGGGTTGATGAGAAGGGCTTCACTCTGTCTCCTGTTCTCCTTTCAACTAGGCTTGACTTGAATTTGCTCCACTGTAGGCACTACAGGATCTGGACTTTCTTTGTGAAACATTCAGTAATTTAGTCAACACACATGAATTGAGTGAGTCTCCACTCTGTGTTCCTCGAACAAGGCACCATGGGTGTATCTGAATAATAAGCAAGTGCCCTGTGACAGCCCACACAATCAAATGCCTTTGCACAGTCAGTGAAACACAAGTAAACATCTCTCTGGTATTCTCTGCTTTGAGCCAAGACCCACCTGACAGCAGCAATGATATCTGTTGTTGCATCTCTTCTTCATAATCCTGCCTGAATTTCTGGCACTTCTCTGTCAATATGCTGATGTGAACATTGTTGGATGATCTAAGTAAAATTTTACTTGTGGATCGTATCAGTGATATCATTCTATAGCTTGAGTGTTCTGTTGGGTCTCCTAATTCCTTACAGAGTGTATTATAATTGTGAACTCAATATCTGTGGCTACAATTCCACTTTGGGGATAGTTCTATGCTATGCTAATGAACATCAGTAGAGTGGAATCAATTTGGACCTCAGTAGGAAAGGGTATGAACCTAACCATATTCATTGTTTCCTTAGGGTATAGTTGATTGAAAGACATAAACAATATCTCCATCAAAACCTTTCCTATGGGGATAACAGTAATCTCAGAGATGGAAAGAAATCTCAGGACCACCATTGGAAGAGCCCCTTCAAGGAGCACCAAGGCACATCGCAATCAAACTGCTTGAAACTGAAGATGCATTTGGAAACAGTCAGAGAGAAGGAACTCATGACCTATGCCAAAGAACAACTGACACGAAAACGAACTTCTCTTCCCAAACCATGAAGCACACGAGGACCTGGCACAACCTTTCCAAGTGTTTCAGTGAGAGTGACGTTGGCTTAGTTAGCCACTTGGCCTTCCTCTCATTGTTGGGGATAAATGGAATAGCCAACTTAGAATCTGATATTCAGCTAAAGAATATTCTAGAAATGAAGGTAAAATCAATATACTGTCCAAGGAAGGGAAGTGAAAAGAATTCATCCAAATGGATTTAAACATCAAGAATAAAATGCTCTACCCAACAATAGCAGAATGCATATTTTTAAGCCCACATGGAACATTTTCCAGGTCAGATATGGGTCAACTGTTCTATGACCATAATTAAATCACACTGGAAATCATTAACAGAAAGATAACAGGAACATTTCCAAATGCTTGGAAGTGAAACCACCTATTTCTAGAATAAGAGCATATGTTTCAGGGACTAGTTTTAAAATTCCATGATTAATCCTGCCACCAATGTTACCAACTGGATGTGTGTCCCTTGGGAGTGATAAAATATTATACATGTGCATTTCAGGGTGTAGAAACACATGTTCACAAGGTGTCAGGCTTTGTTGGAAAAGGGAACTGATACCTGTTGATCATCTAATATCGATCATGTTCATGTTGGTCATTAACTGTCATAATTTAATCCTCAAAACCACCTTCATAGAGCCTCTCAGCCAGGTAACTAACTCTCATGAGGTCAGCTGAGGATTCTCAACGGGGTGGTGTGTTTGAGGGAGCAGGAAGAATCTCAGTGAGGTCTCAGCGAGAGTGGGCCCTGGTGAGAGGTGACAATACAGAGGTGGAGTGAGGAGGAATCAAGAAGGGACCTGATTGCCTTGGTCAGGAGTTTGAACACTGAAGGGTTAAAAAGAAAAGTTAACAAGGGAATTCTATTTTTCAGATGATGAATTTTGGAAGAGTGGGTTTCCGGGGTGGAGGCTAAAGAAGGGGGCTTGGTTACTGTGGTCAGGGCAATACTGCAGCTGACAAGTAGCACGGGTCATTAGTATGCTCATCCTTTTACATTCAGGACACACAGCCAACAGGAAAGTTTCAGTTTTCAAAGGTAATACGATTAAAAAGATGCAAGACGATCATATAGAGTTTCGCAATAATTTACCAAGGTGAAGGAGCCCTAGTGGCTTCGTGGGTTACATGTCAGGCTGTTAACCTCAAGGTCAGCAGTTCGAATGCACCAGCCAGCCTGGGAGAAAGATGAGACTTTGGGTTCATTGTGTGAGTGAGTGGGGTCACACATGAAACATTTAACAATTATTCTCTATTTCATAAAAGCCGGTGGAACCATGCCAATGGTCGGCAGGAAATGGAAGAATTAGCGGAACTTCGCTCACCCCAAAGCAGAAAAGGAACAAATACAAATAAAACTTATGCCGCGCTCCTTCTGACACATCGCCCGGACTAGAACAGAGGAGAAACGCCCCCATTTCTAGCGTTTCTAAGGCTGCTCTAATTTTTGAGTCAACGCACACAGTTTTCCAGAACCTCGGAGGAGTCCAAACCAATAAACTTAGCGTTAACATCCCTAAGGCCATCAGGGTTCCCAGCCTCCCAGGTCCTCCCCACCGCCCACCCCACGTCCACCTTCCTCTACGCCCCTAGATCCCCCCCCCCCCCAATTCCCTGTCCTGCGCTCCGCGACAGCACCAGGGACCTCCCTCCGCTCCTACCTTCTGAAGTGACAGGTGTGATTGTTCATGATCCAATTCAAAGAAGTTGCCCAAGAAAGGCAACCTCGGGGGGCCTGGCGGGTAGTTTTTGGGACGCCGCCTTTTGAGGAAAGAAGCAAGGAGCAGAATGGAGACGGCGCCCAGCAGGAGAGCCTGGAGACGGCACCCCGCCCAGCTGGCGGCCAGTAGGGAGCCCACCGCAGCTAGCAGGACGAGGATGGCCATTTCCCTTCGGAGGTCCCAGCCTGCGACAGTCCCAGCTCATTTCCTGGTCCCGGACCCCAGTGCTTTCCCCGCCCCCCGCCTTGGCCCGCCCCCCGTGGCTTGGCCTCGCCCTCTGGGCTGGGAACTCAGGTCCCTCCTGCTCCCAAGCCCCCGCCCACTAGACGCCTGACGGAGACTAAGCTTGGGTGCTGGGAAGCGCAGGCGTTCCCCCACTCTTCCAGAAAGTTCATCTTTCTCTGAAAGGGCGCCAGAGACACTTGGACTTGTTGCTCTGTCCACAGCTGAGATAGTGACCTTGCTGGGACTCTTGCACAGGGGACTTCGTGAAGTTCGTGGGGAATGGAATAAAAGATAACGCCCCCCCCCCCACCGCCACGTACTTCATGTACGCCCCCTCATATATATCAGGCAACGTGCTCCTTCGTGACCTCATTCTGACAAAATGATGCAAGAGATGCTTTTGTGAACCTGGTTTTGCAGTTGAGGAAGCTCAGATCCAGAAAAAGCAAGTATTCATTACACAGGGGAAAGAATGTGTCCACTAGTCAGAAACACCTCGACCAGCTGTTCTTGGGTTTAACAAAAAGTGTATGAAAGATGAAAAAAGTATTATAACCATACTTCCATCCTTGACCCTGGTCTATAATCCGTGGATCAGATTTGTGGAAGGAATGTGTTTCATTCAAACAGAGTGAAATACTGGTATGCCCTACAACATGGGTGAACCTTGAAAACATCAGGCTAATCAACAATCCAGATTTCATTGATATGAAATGTTAAGAATAAGAAAGCCTGTATGTAGATTAAGCAGGAGTCATTACTAAAGGTTATGGTGTGTTTCATAACATGTTCAAATTACCATAGAAGCTGGATTATATGAAGACAGCAGCATTCAGATTGAAGGAAGACTTGCTAACAACCTGACGTGTGCACACGACACAAGCTTGCATGCTGAAGTATGGATTGTAGCTCAATGTCAGGAAGACAAAAATCCTCACAACTGGATCAATAGGCAACATCATGATAAATGGAGAAAAGATTGCTTGGATCCACAAGCAATGTTCGTGGGAGCAGCTATTGGGATGCCAACAGACGCATTGCACTGGGTAAATCTGCTGCACAAGACCTCTTTATACTGTTGAGAAGTTGCTTTGTGGTCTAAGGTGTGCAAGTCATGGTATTGTCAATCACCTCATTTGAAAGTTGGACATTGAATAAGGAAGATAGAAGAAGAATCAATTTATTAGAATGATGAGGTTGGGGAAGACTATTGAAAGTACCAGCGGCTGCCAAAAGAACACGCAAATCTGTCTTTAAGAAGCCCCCCCCCGAAAGCTCTCTAGACAAAAAGGATGGTGAGGGCCCCCATCTCATACATCTCAGACGTGTTGTCAGGAGAGACCAGCCCCCGAGGAAGCACGTCCTGCTTGGTCAAGTAGAGGGCAGTGAAAAAGAGCAGGCCCTCAATCAGATGGACTGGCCCAGTGCCTGCAACAGTAGGTTCAAGCACAGGTTCAATTGTGAGGATGGTGCAGGACCGGGCAGTATTTTGTTCTGTTGAGCACAGGGTCACAACTGACTCCATGGCATCTACCAACAACCACAGGAACCCTGGTGGCCTAATGGGGACATGATAGGCTGCTAATTGTAAGGAGCATTTGGAAACCCCCAGCAGCTCCTCAGGAGAAAGATGAGGCTTTACATTTCAAGACAGAGTTACAGTTGCAGAAACTCACAGGTACCGTTCTACCCTGTCCTATAGGGTCGCCATGTGTAGGCAGTGATTTGGGTTTTGAGTTGAATGCATGGGTCATTTGTTATAGTCAAAATATACTATAACATTATAAAAATGGACAAATAAACATGGATGAATCTTTAAAATGTTGTTATTATCATTGTTGTTATGTGCTTTGGGACAGCTCCAATTCATAGCAATGCTGTGCAAAGCAATTCACAGCACAGAAAGAAACACTGCCCTGACTGCACCATCCTCACAATTACTGTGTGAGGACAAGGTTACAGCCACTCTGTCAATCCATTTTCTCCAGGGCCTTCCTCTGTTTATGCTGACTCACTACTGTACCACGCCTGGTGCCCTGTTGGAGGGACGGGGCGCTCCAGATAACACGTCCAAAGTACATGAGGTGAAAGTCTCAATATCCCTGCTTCTAAGGAGCAATCTGATGGCACTTCCTCCAAGATCGATTTGTTTGTTCTTCTGGCACTCCATGGTGCCCTCAATAGTCTTGGTCAACACCATGAAAAGTTGCATGTGAGTCATAGAAACAAGACACAAAATAATACATTTTGTAGGATTCCATTCTGTTCTTTATATAGTTTTGATTAAAGTACTTTGTTTAGTTATATATTGTCATGTTTATTTCTTTGTTTTTAAATAGGCCACATCCCCTGTGTTAGGCTGAGTTCTTCAGAGAAGAAAAAGCTATATAAAGACATAGCTCACAGAGTTACAGAGGTAGGCAAGCCCAGGCTGGTTAAAGTCCGTGGGTGATTTGTAAGCTGAAGGCTTCCCCTGACACTTGGAGTTTCAAGTGCTCATGAATCAGAAGCAAGAAGACGACAAATTTGTGGATGGCTCGCTGAATGACTCTGAGATTGGCCACATCAATCCGAGGTCAGCATTCTGCTGATGGCTCCTGGGATTGGCAGGTCAACAAACCAGATTCAGGATCTGAATCCAGCAGTAAAAGTCAGCTAAGTTCCATACACTGTCAATGTATACTCACAGGGGGCCACACCCTGGATGAAAGCTCCTTCAATAATATGGAGTCTGTGGCAGAGTAAGGAGTTCTCTCCTACTTGTCTGTCAGTTTGTGTTGCTGTGGTGGCTTGTGCATTGCTGTGATGCTGGAAACTATGTCACCAGTGTTTCAAATACCAGCAGGGTCAACCAAGGTGAAGAGGTTTCAGCAGAGCTTCCAGACTAAGAGCAGACAATGAAGAAAGAATAGGCCGTCCACTTCTGAGGAATTATCCAAGAAAATCCTTATGAATAGCAACAGAGCAACGTCAGACACTGCAACGCTCCTGGCCAGCAGCAGACCACGGTCAGACACAGTGTGTGGAGATGAGCCCCTGTGTTTGGAAGACACGCAAAGTATGACTGAGGACCACGTGACAGATGCCTTCTCAAACTGTAGCTCACCACATCATGCAGCTGCAGCAAAGCTGTCAAGGCCCCCATTGATGACGGCGCATGACTCAAAGCAAGAAGAAACATCTGTACAATTCTGTTCATTTGAACGTGGAATATACAAGACATGAATCTAAGAAAGTTCAAAGTTGTAAAAAAATGAGATGGAACATATCAAGATTACTAGTTATTAGTGAGCTGAAAAAAATGGGCTGTTATTGGCCATTTTTAATCAGACAATCATATGGTTCAACTTTTCTGGGAATGACAAATTCAAAAAATACATTTCAAGGTCTTTCTTAAAGTATAATGTTGTTGTGATAGGATAATTTCTAAAAGGCATGAAAGGATATCCAGTTAATACAATTATTATTCAGATTTATGCACAAACCATTAAAGATAGTGATGAAGATCATTGAAGAATTATATCAACATCGTCAAACAGTACTTGATCAAACATGTAATCCAGATGCATTGATAATTACTGGTGATCAAAATACAAAAATTGGAAACAAAAAGCAGTGAACATTAGTTAGAAAATATGGCTTTGATGAAAGAAACAAAGCTAGATATTGAAAAGTCCCTCCAATATATTCAGTCTGTAATATATCAAGCATGCACTCAAGCTGCAATAATAGTTACTAGTTGGAATGCAAAAGTTGGAAGCAAAGAGAAAAGAACCATAGTTGGAAAATAAGGCCTTGCTAATACAAATAAAGCTGGAGATTCCATGATAGAATTTCACAAGAACTAAGACTTCTTCATCACAAGTACAAAGCTTTCTTCATCACTCATCACAAAGTTTTTCAACAATGCAAAAGTCAGCTGGATTACCCGAAATCAAACTGACTACGTCTACGGGGAGATGATGGAAAAGCTCCACATCAACAGTCAAAGCGGGGGCTGACTGTGGAACAGACAAGTGCTCATAAGTAAAGTAAGCTCAAGTTGAAGTTGAAGGAAAGTAAGATGAGTTCACAAGGGTCAAAATAGTACTTTGAGTATATTCCACTTGAATTTTGAGGATATACGGAGAATAGATATGACCCATTGAACACTAATAACAGAAGACCTGCTAAGTTGTGGAATTACACCATGAATATAATGTATAAAGCAAGCAAAAGGTCATTAAAAAGACAGGAAAGAGAGAAAAAAGCAAAGTGGATGTCACGAGGGACTTTGAAACTTGTTCTGGATCAAAGAGAAGCTAAAGCAAATGGAAGACATGATGAAGTCAAAGACCTGAACAGAATTTTTCAAAGGGTAGCTTAAGAAGACAAAGTAAAATATTATGAAATATGTAGAAACCTAGAGTTGGAAAACCATAAACAAAGAATATGCTTAGCATATCTTAAACTGAGAGCATTAAGGAAAAATTCAGACCTCAAACTGCAATGTTAAAAGATTCTGTTGGCAATATATTGAATGATGCAGAAACATAAAAAGAAGATGGAAGTAATATATAGTCACTGTACCAAAAAAACCTGATTGACATTCAAGCATTTCAAGAGGTAGCGTATGATCAAGAACCAAATACACTGAAGGAAGAAGTACAAGCTGCGCTGAAGGCATCAGCAAAAAACAAGGCTCCAGAAATTACTAGAATGTGAATTGAAATATTTCAATACTCCGAGGAAGCACTGCAATCACCTGTCACCTATCCTACGAAATCTGAAAGACAGCATTCAACTGTGGCTCATAATAAATTGCAGATGGCCTGGAGAAGAGTGGGACTTCCAGAACACTTCATGGTGCTCGTGCAGAACCTGCACATGGACCAAGACAGTTCATCTGGCAAAATGGGAAATATGGGATCAGGCTATATGGTGCGCTAGATTTTGGAAAAAGTGGTATTTACAATGTCTACCAACGACTGCTTCTCTGAGTTCTAGGTAATGTTATCTATGCAATTTGAAAACGAAAGACTAGACTTGAATTTGACCTGGGAGAATGCAAGAGCTATTCAGTGAAAACACAGAAACCACCCTAGTGTCTCAAAACCAAGTCAAACCAAACCCTGCCAAATCCCAAGCCCAAACCAAACAAATAAAATCAAAACAACAGGCTTTCTTTCAATGACAGTAACACAGAACAGCAGAGAAAAGTTCAGTTATTTAGAAATAGCACATGAAATCTCGTTGAGAAAGTTTAGAGCTAAGCCAGAGAGCTTCTGGGATACAATGGGTTGAGCTCTCCACCTATGGTCATCATGTGCAACTGCATAGTGTGTTTAAATCCTCTTTGTTCCGTTTCCTTTGCTCTACGGAACACCTTGTCGATACATGTTATTCAAAGCCACATGGGTGAAAATTAGGAATTTTTGTCAGTGATAGGTGGAGAACGAAACAGAATTTAAAACACGTGTTTTAAAAGTTTCTCGTGGTCCTAGTTTGATCTTTGCCTTTTATAGCCGTGATTACCTCCAGCCATTGGACTAACCTGGAATTTGTATGGCTTTTTCCCCTTTTTATTGGGGCTGGGGCTAATAACTTTACCTATTCGTAATTTGAAATTTTATTTAGTCTTTGCTCACACAACCTTTTTGTACCATATGATTCATCCCTGTAAGTGTCCAGTGCAGTGCGTTTCAGCACATTCAATACCGTCTCATCTGAGAATATTTTCATCATCCACCAAAAAGACCTCGTACACTTCAGTCATTTCCACTCCCACATTTACCTCACTCCCACCTCATGCAGGATCAACCTGTAACCTGTCTTCCTGTACAGGTTGGCCGATTCTGGCATTTTGCTATAAGTCAGGGGTGTCAAACATGTGGCCTCCAAAGTTATTGTTTGTGGCCCGCGATGCTCTGACATAAAATGAAAATAGAAAAAAAATGTTATGAAGAAAATAGTGCTTAAGGGAGCTCGGGGCAATACCGTACACACAAAACCCTTTAAATACTGAAGATGAGTCTACACGTGGCCCAGTGCCTTTCCCGGGGCCTGTGGACGTGTATAGACGTGCTGACTCAGTTCCGGACGTTTGGAAGCAATATGTCTGCCACGCTCAGTGTCACGTGGTGTAAACAGATCCCAATAACAAAAGGTTAGAAAGAGCCCTCTGGGTTGTGCTTTTAGGAATCAGACCTAGCGGCAGCACTAGTTAACAGTTGTAGAGGGAAGCCATTAGGATCATGCATCACGTATGTCAGCTGCCCAACATTTTGTGTTTTTTTATCAGTTACCTTGTTATATTTTCCGGTCACAGCATGAGGTAAGTGAAAATGTGTAGTAGTTGAACTTTGTTAAGTTAGCATTAAATAATATGCATCTTAAAGTGAATATAGATATGTTAGTGGTACTTGTTACATTTCCTCTGTTAGGTTATAGATATTGTACATACTATCTCTGCATTTAAGCACTTTTTTCAAAAATGTTAATTTATTTCTTTAAGTATTTTACTCAAGATTTTGAATTAATTGATTTCAGAATGATTCAGTTTTAAAAGACAAATATCTTGCACTGTCCAAAGTCTCCCTTCACCCACTTTTCTGTTGTCCGTCCCCCAGGGAGGAGGTCACATGTAGATCCTTGTAATCGGTTCCCCCTTTCCAACCCACTCTCCCTCTACCCTCCCAGTATCGCCCCTCACACCCCTGGTCCTAAAGGGATCATCTGCCCTGGATTCCCTGTGTTTCCAGTTGCTATCTGTACCAGTGTACATCCTCTGTTCTAGCCAGATTTGTAAGGTAGAATTGGGATCATGATAATGGGGGGAAAAATAATAAGTTATAAATCATCCAGGGTTCTTGAGGGAGGGCAGGGGGAGGGAAGGGAAAAATGAGCTGATGCCAAGGGCTTCGGTGGAGAGCAAATGTTTTGAGAATGATGAGGGCAATGAATGTACAAATGTGCTTTACACAATTGATGTATGTGTGGATTGTGATAAGAGTTGTATGAGCCCCTAATAAAATGATTTTTTAAAAGACAAATATCAAGAAGTAGGAATTCCCCAAAATATATTCTTATATAGGTGAGAAATACCCGGCAATTAAAAAGTTTGCTGCACAAATTTAAGTTATTTTGGGAGTACGTACTTATGTGAGTAACTATTTTCATCCATGCAATGAAATAAAATGTCATACAGATCAAGATGAACTGATAAACATCTATCGGCCTCAATGAAGATTGTTTGTTCTCAGTCTCTGAAACAAGATACTGGAAAACTAGTAGGACGAAAACGCTGGCAAATTTCAGGTAAAAAAGAAGAATTTTAGTTTTATAAATACATTAAATAAAATCAATGTTTAAATAAAAGCAATTATATAGTGTTTTAATTATCCCATCCACATTCCTGAATCCTTATTTCAAAATATAAATTGAACAAAATGTGTAAATGTGATGTGGCCCGCATGAATCTCGCCTGTTGCACCAAATGGCCCGAGTTTTAATGGAGTTTGACCCCCTGCTATACATGGAACGATGCGCTATGTGCTGTTTTGTGACTGTTGGACTGCTAATTGCAGTTAGAAACCACAGCTGCTCCAGGCGAGAACGACGGCTTTCAACTCCTGTCAAGAGTTACAGCGCCAGCAACTCACAGGGACAGTTCTGCCCCATGCTCGAGACTATGACTTGGCAGTGAGTTTGGGTTTTGATTTTTATTATGTACTTAATTATTTTTATCCCTGAGTAATATTCCATTGTGTTGATTATATTACATTGTTCTTCTATTTATTAATTGATTACTGTTTGAGTTTTACTTCTTTTTTGTATATTATAAATAAACCAGCGATGTACGTTCAAGTGCGAAGCTTTTGTGCAGATATTTATAGACCTCTGGAGTCTATGCCCAAGACTATAATTACTGAGCTATATGCTTCCTTTATTTCATATTTTGAAGAGTTGTCAGGCTGTTTTCTAAAGAGTAGAATCATCCTTCATTTTACCATCAATTTTTAAGAGTTCCAGTTGTTTCATATTCTTGGCAGTACCCTTTAACTTAGCCGTCATAGTGAGTATGAAGTGGTATGTCACTGTGGTTTTTGCATTTCCCTAATAAAAATTATGCCTACCTTCCCCCCCACCCCCCCGTGCTTAATTACTATTTGCATGTGTTTGGGTTTTTCTTTTCTTTTTGAGAAATGCTTATTTAAATGTTTTACTAGTTTAATAATGATTCGTCTTTTTATTACTGCATCGTAAGGGTCTTTCCTATCTTCTGGGTGGGCGTCTTCTGGATGGATGTGATTTGTAACTATTTCCTCGCTTTTGCCAATCTTTCTGCTATTTCTTGTAGTACAGTGGCTTTCAGTTTTCACGAAACCTAAATTACCTCATTTTTCTCCTTTGTCTTGTCATGTTGAAGTCATTTCTAAGAAAGCTATTGCCTAACGTACGTCACAAAGATTTAGGAGTCTGATAGTTTGTCTCTTGCATTTAGACTGTGATCCACTCTAAGTCACTTTTTATACAGGGGGTAGGTCAGGACCCACTTGCAATGTTTTGTATGTAGATATGTAGTGGTTTCAGCACAATTTCTCTAAGTCATTTATTCTAAGCATAGGTTTTCAAAATTGAATTTCTATATTTAATTTTCTCATAATTTTAGCTAAGTTTATTTGAGAGATATTGGATTATCAGTGAAATGACAGTACTATTTGATCAAAAGATAAATCCCTGACCACGCTTTTTTGGGTTACTAGTATTGAGTTCCTGTGGAAAGCTTTTCCCATCCATTTTACATGTACCTAAAAGTGACCTTGTCACTTCCTTGCTGGGTGGTCATGTCATGTCTTACAGAATTTAAAAAAGAGACTTACTGGCTGAAGTTTATGCAAAGTTATTTTGACAGTAACTATGGGGGTTTAAATGTTTGAAATAAAAATATTAGAAGATAAAAAAAACAATATAACCTAAAATGTAGTCAAGAGATTAATTATGTTCACCTGTTTTGAGGCAATCCTTATTCTAAAATTGATGATGTGAAAATATGAGCCTGTATTTTATAGTTAAGTTTCTAGAATTATAAAGAGCAGAAATTGGGATAAATTCAAATTAGTTTGCTTTGAGGTATGGAATTTGTTTGGGCCTCAGGTTGTACTGTATGAGGGAACTTCGAAACATTTGTGGACAAACTCCACTTGTAATCTTTTTATTCCATTTTTTTCTTGTTTTTTTTTAATCCTCTTTATATCACTTTTTACTTAGTAATTTCCCTACTATTTACACCTTTAAAAATGTACATGTAAACTTTTAATGGCAATTATCCCCCAAATAAAAATTTTACATGCTGGCTAATTACTATTAAAAATGAATATTAAACAATTTAGGCAAACTATAGTATTCTTAAATTTATTCCTTCTTTTAATTATTTTATTTTATTCTTTCTAAAGCTTTACTAGATATTGTCTCATGGTGAACAGTTTCAAAATTAAAGAAGTAAGTAATTCACATTATTTCTTAAGAATTTGCACAATAAACATTTAATGACCTAATATGTAATTCTCATAGCTGCCCTTATGAGTCTGAATAAACTCAGTGGCAGTAAGTCTTATATATATATATATGTACACACACACTTATTCTTTATGATACTTGCTTCCTTGTTTTCTGGAGCACAGTCTTGCAATGCACATTATTTAAAAATAAAAATTTTCAGAAATTTAGCAGTATTTTAAAATAGCAGCTTGAGTGGACAAGACTTTCCTGTCTCAATAACATAAGCATGTAAACACTGCTCATTTTAGTAATTAAAGCACATGTGTTTTCAATGTCTTGAGGTCTTTTTTGGATTACAACCGGAAAACACCAAGCTCCTTCCACCAGAAGAACGTCAGGAGCAGCTAGCACAGCAAGACTATATATCCAAAGAACGCACTAGTAATGGGTCACAGGTGAGATGCTGCTTTACCGTTGAACAGGTGGGAATCTACATAGTGATTTTATTATCTCACCCCAAATCTTGGTTCATAAAAGAAGAAAATAATATTTTAGATAAACTAACTAGACTTTGATAAAAGTCTTATTTTTTGTTCATTTATAATTTTTCTCTGCTATAAGTTTCACCTTGTAAAAGAAACCAAATGTCTAATCTAATCCACTTTATTATAGAATGAATTAATTTTAACAAGCTTGGGCAGTCAGGTTGTTTGTTAATACATCTTTGCAATTGTTAGAGATGGTGACATAGGAGTAAATGACTGTCTGGTTCTCTACTGTTTCCAAAATCAATAACACATGGATTTTGGAGTCCAAATTGAATTCCACCCCTACTTCATTTTATTAAAAGTTTTGTACTGGGCAACTTAATTCTCAGTTCTAAATTGGAAATGATATTTCATTTTTATAATTCCAGATTAATAAAATATGTGCTTATAAAGTAACTGATACTTATCTGGCCCCAATGATGTATTAAAAATTGTAATAATAAAAGCAGGTAACATTTATTTATATTGACTACATGTAAAATACTTTCCAGGCACCCTTTATACTCTATATTTACTCAGTTAATCCTTAGGATAACTTCTATTAAGTAGTAGCCATCATTATCTTACTTTATGTACGTGGAAATACAGAGAGATTATGTAAATTATCCAGATTACAGAACTAGTCGGTCATGGATTCTACATTTGAATTTTCTCTCAGTATCTTCTGAATTTCCTGACCATTATGTTAACCATTGTGCTAACCTACCGAGAGTAGCACTCATGTTATCAAGTATATTTGAATTAATTTTTTGAACCTTTATTGGACTTTAGAGAATACCAGAGACCTGAGACTCTTGAATGAACCTTGTATCTCTCAATTTTATATGGATACTCGCAATCACTGTGGTTAAAAGAAGAAGAAGATTGTAACTTTCTGGTGAGACCATTAAGTATTACAAATCAGTGCATTTTAATACTAATTTCGAGTACTGGAGAAATGTTCATTTTTAAAGGGTATTAATGATAAGATAGTCATGTGAATGGAGAATGATTTCATCATTGACAACTATGATGTGGATTCAGAGGAAGAGGTGACACAAGGGATATCACTGCTGATGTCAGATGGATCTTGGCTCAAAATACTCAAAACATGTAAGAAAGATGTCTACTTGTGCTTTATTGACTATACCAAGGCATTTATCTATGTAGTTCATAACAAACTATGGATAATCTAAAGAAGAATGGGAATTCCCAAACACTTCATTGTGCTTATGTGGAACTTGCATATTGGTCAAAGTGTAGCTGTGTGACTAGAAGGAAAGTTTTCATGGTATAAAGTAAGGAAAGGCGTGTATCAGGGTTGTATCCTCTCTATTCAATCTGTACACTGAGCAAATCATCAGAGAAGCTGGATAATATGAAGAAGAATGTGGCATCAGGATTAGAGGAAAGTTTAACAACCTGAGTGAGATAGTTACAGTTCATTGTGCCAACTTGGTTGATAAACACATGTGGGGTTACTTGAAGGGCAGAGCAATGAATGGCTCAGTGAGCCTCGCCTTTCTAGTTTTCGGGTCTCTTGCTCTCTGATGGTCAGACCAGGGTACAGCTAGCTGCCTTAGCCAGTTGTCTGCTTCAGAAGGCAAGACTCACTTCCTGCAAGACATCCCTGAGGAGAAGCCACATGGACCTACCCCGATGCAGCCCTGGGTGCTGGAGCACCCGTGTGGAGGCCCCTGTCAACTCTGAGATGCTTACACATTCACTGACTTGACTTTCCTCCTGCAGTCAGCATCATTGTGTGTGTTTTGTGAGATGGAGGAGGACTTTGTGGATTGGTTTCGGACATATGGGTTAATGTTGGACTTGGGCAGCATTGGGTTGGGATGTTTTCTTGATGTGCACTTACTCTTTATATAAAACTATCTTATACTTATGAGTTTCTGTGGATTTGTTTCTATAAAGTACCCAGACTAACACTGAGATTGCAGACAACACAACCTTGCTTGCTGAAAATGAGGAGGATTTGAAGTACTTGCTAATAAAGATCAAAGATTGCATTGTTCAGTATGAAATTCAACTCAATGTGAAGATCAGAAATCTTCACAACCAGACCCATAGGTAACATCATGGTAAACGGGAAAAAGGTTGATGTCAAGGATTTTGTATATAATGGATCCACAATTGATGTTCATGGAAGCACCAGTTATGAGCCAACAGATGCATTGCATTAAGTAAATCTGCTGCACCAGACCCCTTTAAAGTATTGAAGAGAAAGGATGTTACTTTGAAGACTAAGGTGAACCTGAACTAAGCCATTTATTGACAATGCAAAGGCATTTCACTGTATAGAACATAGCAGACTATAAATGACATTGCAAATAATAGGGATTGTAAATGAGAGCTTTCCATGCACTCGTCAGAAGTTCTCCAGGGCAGGCAGTGGTTGTGACAGAACAAGGGATCCTGCATGACTGGAAATCAGGAAAGGTGTGTGTCGGGCTTGTAGCTTCCATTGTGCTCATCAATCTGTAAATCCTCTGAGAGGTTGGACATGCAAAGATGGTGGCAGCAGGAGTGAAGGAGGTTGACTTAACAAGCTTCGGTAGAGTGTCCGGTGGCACATCTTGATTTATTGAAAGCAAAGAGGATTTGAATAAAGAAGACTGATGAATGTCAAAGTCTGTGACCTTCAGTACAGATGATAGGATGGTGTTGGACAGTTAGGGTTTTTCTCTGTTGGACGCAGGTTCACTGTGATTCAGAAGTGACTTGAAAGTACCTGACAACATGGCTGTTCATCTAAATTAAAACAATTGATAAAACAATTAAGAGGTATAACAATTGGAGATATTCCTTTGCCATCAAGCTGATTCTGAATCCTATTGACCCAGTGGCACCACGTAGAACTCTCCCATGGGTTTTCTGGAACATATCGCCATATTTTTCTCCGACAGAGTGACAGGTGGACTGGAACCACCCACCTGTTGGTGAACCAGCTGATATCATCTCTGCACCACCAGGGATCCTTTAAGTAACTTGAGCTTGGCAACACTTGCCACCCAAAGTTTACAATCTAGTTTGATGGAAAAAGATACACAGTCACCACATGATTAAATACCCATATGAAACAGCATGGGACCAGACGCAGGATGGAAAGCTTCAGGAGACAAGGCTGAGTACATGTAACTTCCCTCCAAGACAGAAGAGGCTCTGGTGGCATAGTGCGGAGAACTCACCTGCTGCACAGGGGCCAGATGTGGCAGTCTGCTTCTAGACCATCCATTCTCGTGGCCATGGCATTGATTCTGAGTTTATAAAACAGTAGGAATTACAAGCCTGTAATCTTTATGGACCCAGTGTGCCGGGCCTGTCTCCAGTTGGTGGATTCTGATCATTAGGTTGGCAGAGTAGTGCTCTGACCTCGGGGTACCAGGGTTCTCTGGAACTGCTGTGAGGCAGGACTCTGTCCTAGCGTGTCTCTGTGACTGAATGGTAAGGTTCCAGAAGAGAACTAGTCCTACCAATGTGCCCCAAACTGAGTGTGATTGTTAATCTTGCCTGGGCAGAGTGTCATCTTTGTCCAGCAGAGTGGCTAGTGGGTTCAAACTGTGGACCTTGAGGTTAGCAGCCCAGCGCGTGACCAATTATTCCACTAGGGCTCCTGTGTATGGTCAAATGCGGCCATCCTCTCATTGGCCATGAGCCCTAGGTCATATTCCTTATGTAAATGTTAAGAAAAAAACGCAACAGGTGCTTTCTTGGTAAATCAGGAATCATACATTTCGGACTTGCTGAATTCCCCAAGAACACCAAGTTAGATAAAGCACATACCAATAAGTTCAAAAGTGACCACCAAGTTTGCCTTTTTTAGAAATAGGCTCCTAGGCCTTTTTTTCTGAGATGCTTCAGGGTGGACACAAACCTGAGCCCTCTAACCTTGCGTTGAATGGTACAGTGCATTGACCGCACCCCACCCAGGACTCCTCGGTGCTGTGCAGTAGGGGAGCCCGTGCTTCCCGGGGTGCGCATTCTCGCTGCGCTCAGCTGTGTTACACGACCTTGAGTGAACTAATGGGCTACAGCAACAGGCCAAAAGCTAAAACAGGCCAGAGGAGGCGGGAGGGTGAGGTTAGCAAAATGTTAATTGTGGGAAAGATCTAAGAGTATAGGAGTGGAATCTAGCTTGTCAATCAGATCATAGCCAATGAATTAGGCCTGTGTGGGCATGGCCTTCTCCTGAGAATTCTGGGAAATCCAGTACTTCCTCCTTGGAGGCTGGAATCACTTCTCTCTCTCTGCCGCTCCCTGGGAGACGTTGCAGCTGAGAAGACACGTGGAACTACATTAGTGCCCTGAGCTGGAGAAGCCACATGGACCTGCCCTGATGCAACCAGACCTCTGAAGCCAGAGAAGTCATATAGAGACCCTGTCAGCCCTGAGATGCTTACAACGCCGCAGGATCCAAAAACTTTCTACCCACTGGCCTGTGATCATCCTGCGTTAAACACAATGTTTCATTAAGATTAAGCATGTTTCATTAGTCTGAAGAGGACTTTATAGATTGGTATCGGACTTATGGGCGAATGTCGGACTTATGGACTTGGACTAAACTGGGTTAGGATGCTTTGTCAATGTTCAATTCCTCTTGTATATAATAAACCTCTTTCTTTTTTTAACATTTTATTAGGGGCTCATACAACTCTTATCACAATCCATACATATACATACATCAATTGTATAAAGTACATCCGTACATTCTTTGCCCTAATCATTTTCTTTCTTTTTTTTTCTTTTCTTTTTTGACATTTTATTAGGGCTCATACAACTCTTAACACAATCCACACATATACATTCATTAATTGTATAAAGCACATCCATACATTCTTTGCCCTAATCACTTTCAAAGCATTTGCTTTCCACTTAAGCCCTCTGCATCAGGTCCTCTTTTTTTCCCCCCTCCCTCCAAACCTCTTTCTTATACACATATGTGTCCATGGATTTGTTTCTCTAGTTTACCCAGACTAACACATTAATGATGTATTTTTTGGTTTATAAACACTTTATATCCATTACTTCCTTTGGTTCTTAGAGAACATAAATGGTCTGCGTAAGGCTCCCTTGGGAACAGAAGGGGGAGCTGGGATTTGGATTTCATGGCCTCTGAGTCCGGTTCCTTGGGATCCTTTTTTAGTGCTGCTTGGTTCTGTTCTCCCTCTTCTGAGCAGGCTCTAACATCCTCAAACACCCCCCACATCACCTGTAGCTTTGCCCCATTCTTCAACCAGCAGGAATGAATCACCCTCGAGGTACAGCACAGAGACGGTAGCTGGCAGGGGCCAAGGTGAGGCCCATTTTGTACTTCTGAGTCAGCTTCTCATTGGCTGGAGCCTTGAAGGTAAACTTTTGTAAAAAGGAAGTGAAGAAAATAAACAGCTCAGATCTGGCCAACTGTTCTCCAAGGCAAGCCCGCTTTCCTGCAAAGCAAAAACAGAAGCTTAGACTACCCTTCCTGGTAGAGAAGGTGCCCAGCAGGGAGGATTCAAATCCTCTCCCCCCCACCCTGCCAAACCTGATTAGAAGGAGGACTGTGTCCCGGGACTGCATTTACAGTGGATCGTTTAGTTGAACAACCTCCAGGGTAAGCTGAGGCAGAGAAAGTGGTTCCAGATCCTAAACTCAAAAATGCCTTCCAGGGTCAGGCACAGGAGTGAAGGTGTGGCTGTCTAACAATATGGGGCCCAGGTTGATCTAGAGAGTAGAAAATCTTTCCAAAATTAACAAACAGCAATAACAAAAGCAGACAACAAAACAATTTAAAAAAACTGTGCAAGGGCTCACATAGAAATAAAACATTTTGAAAATGATGATGTCAGCATCTGTACAAATGTGCTTGAATAATTTGATGTATGGATTGGTATAAGAGCTGTAAGAGGCCCCAATAAAATTATATATATATATATATATATATATATATATATGGTGGAAAAGATAATGGCTTTAATTCTCTTAAAGCAATCTATTAAATAATAAAATGTGAGTTTTTTTCTCTTAAAAAAAACAAAAGTGTGTTAAAATCTTTAATCCTTCAAAAGAACTGCTCCAAAGGCATCAATACTTAAATGTAAGAGATGCGGTGGTAAAGTGCACAGCATCTCAACTTGGTAGACATTCACTCACTGCTGACTCACAGCGCCCCCTGGGGGTTTCTGAGACTGTCACTGTTTAAGGGAGTAGAAAACCCAGGCTTTCTCCCTCAGAACCGCTGGTGGTTTTAAACGGTCAACCATGCGCACTGCAGTCTGACACATAACCACTATACCACCAGGCCTCCATGACTTGGTAGACAGTGTCCCCCAGATTTATGTCCTCTTCAGAACTTCAAAATATGACCTTTTAAAAAAATAGGGTTGTTGCAGGCACAGTTGGCTAAAATAATATTGGAGTCAGTTGAGCTCTCATTACAGACAAGGACAAATGTCAGGTGACAACACAGGGAGACACTGAAGTCCCATGGCTTGCAGGAGGGAATCATGGGGCAAATCTTTGCTCTGAGGTCCCTTAAGGATGTAACCTTGCTTACTGAGATGCAGTCAATTAATATGGCCCTGGTAGCATTCATTCCTTTGACGATGATACATTACAAATTCTGGACTGTCTGCCTGTGGCTGGAATCCCATTTTAGAGGGGGTGCTCTGATATGCTAATACACAGGATTAAGGCATAGGTGACAGAGGGAACTTAAAGAGTCTATCCCTATTATTTTATGATGGAAATATAATGTGGCTTAGAAGAATCGTAGTTGGGAATTATTGTAGTCTGTCAAGACACAACTCGAAAGCTTTCATAGCTGTGACCCTACACTGCTCTCCTCTCACTTGTCTTCAAGAGTATCCTGTGATCGCAGACATTCTCCTGCAAAACTTTCTCAAGGATACTATCTAAGTCAAAGACTCAGTTCCTATGAAGTGCTATGAATCTTTCTCTCCCCATTCATTTAGAGCGGGAACCTGTATTGCCAGCCTGCCCCATTGACATCTAGGATCCCTAGTACTGGAAGCTCTGTGACAAGGTCTTTGTCAAAACAATTCTTTTCCCAGCATGTACCTGTCATCCCAAGATTTTTGTCTTTTTGAAAAATTGTTTCACTCAGTCTATATACATAACCTATGAGAACAAAGAGATGGGGAGACTGGCATTTGGAGGAAGGATCCCCATTTCTCCCTTCCCATGCATGTAAAAATAAAACTTAAAATACTTTGAATCCACCTGGTTTCTGTGATGTGGCAATGGCAACCTCTTGATGCCCAACCTGCAATGTAGGTCTCTAACTTAGTAGAGGACTTGAACCACTTCATACCCTTTGTTTCCTTGGGGGTATAATCAACTGAAAGATAAAAATCACATGCCCTTCAAAGCCATCCCTCTGTGTATAAGGGTTATCTAGGATACAGAAAGGACTCCCCCCACCCCCACCCCAAGACCAATGCTAAAGAGCAACATGGAGATCTCTATATGAACTGGTGGATGCCAAAACCAGAGATAACAGAGACTGTGGGACTGAACACAGGAGCCAAGCCAAGACCAGAAGTCAAAACAAGGAAACCATGTGACAGAAGAGAGGAGCAGAGATGAGACTACGAGACTGTGAAGCAGAGCAACAAGTGAGCGTCCAGACCCAAAGAGCCAGAGGCTAAGAACTACATGGCAGAGAGGACCAGAGAGAGACTTGGGTGTTGGCTGAGGACTGGTCTTGCTGTGGAAAAATGACTGTATCCTGACTCTTTAATGATCCTGATAATTAACTTCCCTAATAAAACCTCTTCCTTGTCTGTGAGTTCTCGGTGGCTCATGCAATGAATTATCAAAGCCAGCATAGACGTTGAGCACATGGGAGGAAGAGGGTAAAGAAGCAGACAGCATGGAGGCATGTGTGACTCCTATCTTGTGGCCATAGGAAAGCCAGAGGTGGTTCAGGTAGGGTGACCTCCTCCAAACCTACAAAAATCTAAGGCTCTTCACACCTATGCCTTTGAAGAAGTTCAAGGTATCCTGCAAGCATTAGCCAAAGTCAAGGCTCTAGGAATGGTTGGAATTCCGATTAAAATGTTTCAACAAGCTATTGAGGCCCTCGACGTACTTATATACCGATGGCAGGAAATTTGGAAGACAGCTGTTTGACCAACTGACTGGAAGAGACCCATATTTATACTCATTCCCAAGAAAGGTGACCCCAAAGAGTGCTAAAACTATAGACAATATTACTGATATCATATTCAAGTGAAAATGTTGAAGATCATCAATGACTGTGGCAGAGTACATCGACAGGGATTCAGGCCAGATTGAGAAGAGGATGTGAAACAAAGGATACCATTGATGATGGTAGATGGATCTTGGCTAAAATCAGAGATGACCAGAAAGATATTTACCAGCATTTTATTGACTGTGCCAGTTTATCCAACTGTGTGGATCATAGAAAGTTATAAATAGCCTTGAGAAAGATAGGAATTCCAGAAGCCTTCATTGTGCTCATGATGGGCTTGTGTGTGGATCAAGAAGCAGTTGTGTGAACAGAACAAGGGCATACTGCATGGATTACAATCAGGAAAGGTGTGCACCTGGGTTGCATCTCCTCAATATACTTATCCAATCTGTATGCTGAGCAAATCATCAGAGAAGCTGGATTATATGAAGAAGAATGTGGCATCAGGCTTGGAGAAAGACTTATTAACACTCTATGATATGCAGAAGACACGGCTTGCTGGCTGAAAGTGAGCAGGAATTGAAGCACTTGCAGGTGAAGATCAAGGATTGTGGCCTTCAGTATGCATTGCAACTCAATGTAAAGAAGACCCAAATCCTCACAACTGGACCAGTAGCTAACATCACGCTAAATGGAGAAATCATTGAAGCTGTCAAGGATTTTATCTTACAGGATCCCTGATGGTGTAGTAGTTATGCATTGGGCTTTGATCCATATGGTCAGCAGTTCAAACTTAGCAATAGTTCCACGGGACAAAAACCTAGGCTTTCTATGCCCGTAGCAGTTAGTCTCAGAGACCCACAAGGGGTCACTGTGAGTCAAGATTGACTAGGAATTGAGTTTGGTTTTGGTGTGGGTTTGACTCCACAATCAGTGCTCATGGAAGCAGCAGTCAAGAGATCAAATGATGCATGACTGCTCAAGAGCTCTTTGGGATATTGAAAAGTAAGATTGTTACTTCGAGGATTAAGGTTCATCTGACCCAAGTCATGGTATTTTGAGCTACCCATGATTGGTTTTGTTTACTACGTTCTCCCCTATAAAAGTATTCATTTCCCCCTTGTAATTAATACATGCTTTGAGATGGAAAAAAAATAGAACTTTCATTCTTTAGTTTTGGCATTCATTTGCATTTCTTGGCCAAATTACCTATTATTCTGATGGTTTCTGAATGGTGATTTTCAAACTGACTAATTTTTTCTACCTTCATTAGTTGGCATCAAAGAAATGCTTGTTCTCCTCCCCATTTATTTATTTAGATAAGCATGGATTCATGGGTCCCCGTTTCAATCCAAAGGGTTATAATCTGTTACTGCCAACATTTATCTTGATAGTCAAAAACTCCAGATTTCATCATGAGAGCAAGCGTATGTATGGCTGAAGGAAACACTGCTCACTCCTGCGCCGCCCTCACAAGCGTTCTTAAGCCCATTGTTGCCGCCTGATGTCACTCCATTTCATCGACCATCTTGCAAACATTATGTCCTTCTCTCCAGACTGGTCGTTCCTGATGACATGTACAAAGTAGTTAAGAAGAAGTAAGAAATTTCACCATCCTGGCCTCTAAGGAGCATTCTTGCTATCCTTCTTCCAAGAGAGATTTGTTTGGGAGTGGGGTGAATGAAGTGAGTCTGAGATCTCCCTCACCAGCAAGCAGAAGCTAAAGCAATGCCCAGTGCAGGGGATCTTCACTTTGGCCAGTGGTAAAACGGAATCGCGTTAAGCAGGCCACCTGGGGACTTTCCAACTAAAGCAAAAGACTAGTGCGAGGAGGAGATTCGAGAGGGCCGAAAGTCTGACTTTGAGTCTAATCATACTTATTTATTACAACTTACCGATTGAAAAGGGCAGAAAGTCGTCCCTTTTCCTAAACTGTCCGTTCTCCAGAAAGTGCTCCGGGTTGAATGTGTCCGGGGTGGCCCAGTCCATGGGCCCCCTGTGCAGTGCAGTCAGGTTGGTTAGCACTATGGTCCCCTAGAGAAGCGGCAAAGGTTCAGACAAGGCTTGACCCACGAGACAGGCCTCCACGCAGGCTCCCAGTCCTGTGTGCCCACAACACACGCTAAACTCCCCCACATTCTCAACCCTGAGCCCAACCCCCATGGCAAAGTTTACAGCGGTGCATCAGAAATGCTTTCCGGCAATGTTCGCAGGGAAATTTAGCTGCTATTGATTCTGAAATGTACCTTCTTTAGAGGGCTCGGTCATTGTGGGACTTGGGAGGGTCCACGCATGCAGCAGCAGAGACTAGAGCAGCTAACTAGCCAGCGCTGTATCAAAATCAATCCCGCCGCCCACTCAGGGATGACTGTGGCTGCCCCACAAAGGTAAGAAGCATCTATCTCAGTCATCTCTGGTTTCCTGATTTACTTCCATACAATGTCTGGTAAACGGCACTATCTTCCTGAATAATAAGAACCAAGTGGCTTGGGGAAAGACACCCATCTACATCCAGGAAGAAACCCGGGCGTTGTCCTTAATCCAGCCCTTCCCTCTACCTTCATCCCAGGCCTCAGCAAGAGTGGCTGATGTCACCTCCTGAATTGCTCTTCATTCGATCTCCTTGGTTCCACATCCACTGCCACCACATTAGCTCCAGCGACCACCTAGGATGCTTCTATTATAAGAGCCTTCTAGCTCTATCCCAAGGTTCAGAATTCTCACCTTTCACGGAAGAGACCTGCATTCAGTTCCCAGCCATTGTCCTTTAAGTAGAGCCATTATCTCTCTGTCAGTGGAGGTTTACATGTGGCGCAGTGGGTCAAGCATAGAACTGTTAACTATAAGGCTGGCAGTTCAAACCTACCAGCCACTCTGAGAGAGTAAGATGAAGCTGTGTGCTCCCACAAAGACGTAGTCTTGAAAACCCAGCCTAAGACAGTTCTACTCTGTCACATGGGGTCACTGTGAGTCTGAACAGACTCTAAGGCAGTGGGTGGGTGGGTGATGTTAAAAGGGTTTAGCAGAGCTTCCAGACTAAGGCAGACTACAAAGAAAGGTCTCATGATCTACTCCTGAAAGTTCGTTAACAGAAACCCTGTGGATCACAGCGGTTTGGTTTTGGAGGGCACGAGGTTTCCATAAGTTGAGAATTGAATTGATAGCAACTAGCAAGTATGTCCGAGGCCCTGTCTGCCCCCTTTCATCTGTTTGCATCTGAAAGAAGGGAGAGCTTTGGAAAGGATTTAACCACACTCACTCATCCTCTCCTCTGCTGTTTGAAACCCTGTAGGAACTTCCCACTACTCTGAACTGGAAGACCCGTCACCTAGGCCCCCCACCCTCCTCCTCCTCCGGCCTGTATGCCCACTCTATTGACTTCCTTTGTGTTTCTAAAGCATGCCAGGCTTTCACTAATTGCAAGGCTTTGAAAACATGCTAACAGCATCCCCCATACACACACACCATCACCTGGAATGCTGTTTTCCTTACTTCACCACCAAACTGGCCTAAATCATTCTTACTCCTGTTTGGAAGCCTTCTCTGATCACTCCCTGCTCCACGCCATTTGCATTTTATCGCACCTTGTACATTTTTCATGGGTTGTCATTATCGAGGCTAATCATTTGCATGAGTACTTTTGTGCGCTGGTTGTTCCTCCTGGGCTGAGCATATAGCTGCTTAATGAATATGTATTGAATTAATAAAATTCATGCTACTTTGAAGTCATCTCTACAATAAGTAGTAAGTGCTCTGCATAAAGACTTAATTTTGCTGTTACACAAATCTTGCTGGTAGATTTTATATGAACGTTGCAAATGAAGACGGGAGCTCTGAGAGCTGCACACAGTAGGCAGTTTACACAGTAGGCAGAGGAACACATGCCGGCAATTTACACAGTAGGCAGAGGGTAAGCCATGACTTGAGCCAGGCCGATCCCTTGCCCTCGCTCTCACTCTCTGCATTAGACAGCCAATTAGATATTTTAGTTCCCAGGGTAATTATTAATGTTGACTTTAACAATCAGTGGTAGATGGAATCTGTTGAACTGAGCTGGCTCCTTGAAGGGCAATGAGTTACCAGAAAAATGCAGACAGCACCTGAGGTTTAGACTTCAGCTCTTCCCACAGGATGCCCACACAAGAAGGAAATCAGTGTGTGGGAGCCACTTTTCTGACCCTGCACTGACAGAGTCCAAAGGGTTCCGAAGCAGTGGCTAAGGGGCGTCCAAGGGCAACCCAGGGGGAAGCAAAGTGCCTCAGATATCTGCCTCCTGGGATTGTTCTCGGTAAGAGATACTTAAATACACAAAAAGACTTCGGTGTGAGGAAATAAATTCTAACTCTTAGCAACTCTTTGAAAACCAAATTCAATGCCACAAATATAATCTGATTAATAGCACCCCTATTGGACAAGGTAGAACTTCCACGTGTGTCTAAGGCTGTATATCTTCATGGAGCAGAAAGCCTCATCTTTCCTCTGCAGAGCTGCTGGTGGTTTCAAACTGTCGACCTTGAGATTGGCAACACAATGTACAGGCTCTCGTGCCACTAGAACTTATAAAGCTCACTGATTGTCATTGAGTTCATTCTATAATATAGCTAGAACTGCCCCTTGGATTTCTTACACCTTAACTCTTTACAGGACTACAAAGTCTATCATTATCCTGTAGAGTAGTTTAGAAATTTCAACTTTGCACTTTGTGGCCTGTCATGTAATCCACTACACCACTGTGGCTCCTCCTAGGCCTCAGACCCCAAACTCACTGTCAACAAGTCAGTTCTGGCAGGGTGGAATGGCCCCTGAGAGCACAGGCTCATATCCCAAACTCATTGCCATCAAGTCAACTCTGATTCATGGCAATCCTATAGGGCAGTGTAGAATGCAGAGTGCCTGGAGGTTTCAAACTGCAGACCTATTGGATTGCAGCCCAGCTTATTCACCATGTCACCAGGGATCCTGTTCTAGACCTTCAAATTGTTCAGACATTCTGATTCCAATGTCTCCCTCATTCTTCATGATCCCTGAAAAGGACTCTCCTATGCCCTCTCCCACTCTGCCTAGAGAGTACACATACTCATTATCTCCCTTAGCTCCTCACCACCTGAGTCAGCCTCTGGGGATCCACTCTAAGTTTTTAAAATTCCTCTGTGATATATATGGGAGTCTTGGTGATGCCGTGGTTACGAGTTGGGCTCTGTGTCAGTTTGGGTAGACCAGAGAAACAAATGCAGAGAGACCTTCATATGTATATAAGAAAGAATAATTGTACATATAGAAAACATCACAGACTGGTTCAGGTCAAGTCCATAAGTCAAATATTAGCCCACAGATCCGATACCAATCTATAAAGTCCTCTTCGGATTCAAGAAACACATGTAATGACACCAAATTCAGGAAGCCCACAGGCCAGTGGGTGGAAAGTCTTGTGGATCCAGTGGCGGTGTAAGCATCTCAGTGCTGGCAGGGGCCTCCATGTGACTTCTCCAGCTCTGAGGTTCTGGCTGCCATCAGTCTGTTTCCATGTGGCTTGTCATCAAGAATATCTCTCAGGGACTGAACCAGTGTCCCGCTTCCAGCAAGCTATTTATTCCCTAGCGTCTCCAAATGAGGTCATCAAGTTATGGCCTGATTGACAGGATAGACTCCACCTCTTCACTTGTAAGTCTCAACTTGACAACAAATGATGTAACTACCACAGGCTGCCATCTGCATGGTCAGCAGTTCAAAAGCTCCAGCAGCCAAGGGAAATGGTTACAGTATTGGGAATCCACAGGGAGTCACTATGAGTCAGCACTGAACTGATGGCAGTGAGTTTGGTTTTAATATATATGTATATGTATTATATTACCAAATATACTAAATATATTACTATATATATGGCAAATATATACATATATATATAATTTTGTCATAAGTCAGCATTGACTCAAAGGCAGTGAGTTTTTTATCTGTATCTCACACACACATATATTTAAATTCCTCTATGATATATATATTTAAACTCCTCTATGCTATCTATATTTAAACATTATGATATATATGACACATGTATAGCATAGAGGAATTGAAATAAACTGGAATGGACCTGAGCCTGCCTCAGGTGGTGAGGTACTAAGGGCATGTGTAGTCTCTAGACAAGATGGTGGAGGGCAGAGCGTCACTAAGAAGAGCATTAAGAATGATGGGGAGGAGAATCAGAATTTCTGTGGGAGGAATTCAAAGTTAAACAAAAATCTACTTCCAAAGAAGACTATAACGACAGTCTGATGGGCACTTGACGGCAGCGATGGCACAGGACTGGCAGCGTTTTTGTTCCCTTGTGCATGGGTCGCCAGGAGTCTGGGTCTGGCTCTAAGGGAAGCTGACAACAGTAGGAATTGAGGGAAATGCAGCAAGGCTCGACTTTTAAAGTTAAAGTGAAACAATTCCCCTCAAGAGGATATGGTGCAGCAAAAAAAATATCTCTGAACCTTGAAATCAGGACAGATATAATTTGGTCCCGACTTGTCACTTACCAGCTGAGAGACCTTAGGAAAATAGTTGCTATCTCTGAACCTCACTCAACTTCCCAATCTAAAAGACGGGTATAACAAAGCAGCATCTTGACTCTGTGAGACATTTTGAAAAAACAAACAAACAAAAGACCATCTTGAGAGTGCTTGCTTGATGTTCCTCTTTCACTCCGTACAATATTAGTTTCCCTTTTGTGACAGTAAATTCCCTAACACTGGGTCTGTACATGCAAGATAGAAAACTACCTGTGGGGATATTATGTTAGAAAACCAGCACTAGTGTGATGCCGACTCAAGTATTCTCAAGCAACCCATGCTATTTCATCATTCCAGAACCGCAAGATTCTCTCTGGCAAGGGCATAGTCTAGGGAGATGCTCTTGCAAGAGAAAGACACTTTCTGCGACAACATGTCCCTGAGAACCACTGTCAGCTGTTTCCCAACAACGATGCACAGCGCATGTTTTCTTGTTGGCTGCTGTTGAGTTGGCCCAGCTCCTGGAGACCACGTGCGCAGTGGGGCCAGCCTGCTGAGATCCGTGGGACCTCCATGGCTGGCTGTCAGACGGAGAACAGCGGGAACTTCTTCCAGCCTTCTCTTCTCACGCTGGAAGCCCTCCTGAAGCCAGATTAGTGTCATGGCAGAACTTAAACTTCTTAGGACAGATAGGTCTTGGTGGGAATGAGGCCCACTGGCCAGAAATTTAGTCCAGGTCTCCCACATGGAAGATGAGAATTTTTCCTCTGAACTACCATTGTCCTCCAATGCAAATTGATATAGTTAAAAATTCTGAAAAGTTCAAGAGCACAGAAAAGCAAGTCCTTTCTTGAAGTTATTTGTCCATAGAATCCTTCATTCCTCCAATACCTATTAACATATAGCGCACCAGTAATATTCTAAAGCTCACTCATATCTATGTATACATATAGTTGTGGTTAGGCGCCATAGAGTTGACTCTGACCCATAGCAAAGCTATGCACACAGAACAAAACACTGCCCAGTTCTGTGCCATCCTCACACGTGTTCCTATGCCTGACCCAATTGCTGTAGCCAAGGGGACCCTCTATCTCGTTGAGGGCCTTCCTCTCTTTCACTGCCCTTACATTTTTCCAAACATGATGTCCTTCTCCAGGGACTGGTCTCTCCTGACAATATGTCCAATGTATGTAAAATGAAGTCTTGCCATTCTTGCCTCTAAAGAGCATGCTGACCTTACTTTTTCCAACATACACTGGCTTGTCCTTTTAGCACTCCACGATACTTTTAATATTTCCCCCAGCACCACGATTCAAATGTATCAATTCTTCTGTGGTCTTCAATATTCAATGTCCAGCTTTCACATGCATATGATGCATGGCGAATGCCTTGGCTGGGGTCAGGGACACTATAGTCCTCAAAGGAACAGCCTTGCTCTTCAGTAATCTAAAGGGTTCTTGTGCAGCAGATTTACTTAATGTAGCCCATCGTTGGATCTCAGGACTGCTGCTTCCAGCAGCATTGATTGTGGATCCAAGCAAGACAAAGTCCTTGACAACTTCAACCTTTTCTCCATTTATCATGATCATACCTATTAGTCCAGTTGTGAGAGTTTGGGCTTCCTTACATTGAATTGTAATCCATACTGAAGGCTATAATCATTGAACTTCACCAGCGAGTGCTCAAGTCCTCCTCACTTTCAGCAAGCCAGGTTATAGCATCTCATATCACAGGTTGCTAATTAGCCTTTCTCCAATCCTAATGCCGCATTCTTCTTCATAAAGTCCAACTTCTCTGATAATTTGCTGAGTATACACATTGAAAAAACATGGTGAGAGGTTACAACCCTGAAGCACGCACTTCCTGATTTTAAACCATGCAGTATTCTCTTGTTCTGTTTCCACACTGTCTCTGGATACGTGAACAAGTGCCCCAGGAGCACAATGCAGTGTTCTCATTGTTCTCAATGTGATTTTCAGTTTATTAGGATCCACATAGTCGAATGCCTTTGTGTAGTCAATGAAAAACAAGTAAACACATTTCTGGTAGTCTCTGATTTCAGTCAGGATATAGCTGGCACCTGCAATGATCTCCCTTTTTCTGTGTCCTCTTTTCAATTCAGTTAAACTTTTGGCAGTTGTCTGTCAATGGACTGCTGCAACTGTTGTTGGATAATTTTAATCAGAATGTTACCGAGTGCAATATAAATGATATTGTTCTAGAGTTTGAGTGTTCATTTGGGTCACCGATCTTTGGAATGGCAAACATGGATCTCTCTTAGTCAGTTGGCCAAGGAACGGTCTTTCAAGTTTCCAGACATAGATGAGTGACTGCTTCCAGGGTTTCATCAGCTTGCTGAAACATTTCAATTGGTATTCCATCAATTCCTGAAGCCTTGTTTTTAGCTAATGCTTTCAGTGCAGTTTGAACTTCTTCTTTCAGCACATATGGGACCTTGAACATATGGGACCTCCTGAAATGGTGGACCATGGACTGGTTCCTTTGGTAGTGACTCTGTTTCTTTCCATCCTTTTTTCGATGCTTCCTGCATCATGCAATTTTGCCTATAGAATCTTTCAAGATTGCAACTCGAGGCTTGAATACTGTCTTCAGTTCTTTCAGTTTCAGACATGCTGAGGGTGTCCTTCCCTTTGGGTTTTCTGGTTTTAGGTCCTTGCAAATGCTGTTCTAATATTTGGCTTTGTTCTTCTAGAACTGCCCGTTGACACTTTCTATTTAGCTCCTTGACTTCATCCTTTCTTCCATTTGCTTTAGCTACTCTGAGATTAAGGGCAAGTTTCAGAGTTTCTTCTTGCATCCATTTTGTTCTTTTCTGTGATTTTAGTGGCTTTTACCTTCTTCATGAATGATCGTGTCGATGTCCTCCTCCAGCTCCTCGGATCTCCTGCCCTTAGTGTTCAGTGTGTCACAGCTGTTCTTGAAACTCACTACGATAGACTCAAAGTTGTATTTTAGTTCTTGTGAACTTGTTTTAATTTCCTTTATCTTTGTCCTGAACACACAAATAAGCAATTGATGGTCTGTCCAACAGTCACTTCCTGGTCTGGTTTTAGCTGCTGATACGGAACTTCTCTATTGTGTCTTCCCACAAATGCAGTTGATTATATTTCTGTGAATTCCACATGAGGAAGTCTGTGTGCATTGTCACCTTTGATGTTGTTGAAAAAAGCTATTGCTATGAGCAAGTTGTTGGTTTTGCAAAACTCCATCATGTGATCTCCAGCTTCATTCCCATCACCAAGTCCATGTTTTTCCAACTAGTAGTGCTTTCTCTTTGTTTCTAACTCTTGCATTACAATCATCAATATTTATCAATTCATCAGTTAGATCAATTTTTGACTGAAGCTGTTGGTGGAATTCATCAATTTTTTCAGCACTGGCTTTTGTGTTCAGTGCATAAATTTGAATAATAGTTGTATTTATTGCATTTCCTTGAAGGCAGATAGATAAAATCTTCTCACAGACAGCATTGCATTTCATGATGGATTTAGTAAGATGCTTTTGGACAATGAATGCCACACCATTCCTCTTGGTTGTGTTGTTCATGTCACGGGAAATCATATGATTTTCGGATTCAAAATGGCCAATTCATTTCAGTTCACTAATGCCTAGGACAGGGGTCCTCAAACTTTTTAAACAGGGGGCCAGTTCACTGTCCCTCAGACTGTTGGAGGGCCGGACTACAGTTTTTAAAAAAACTATGAACTAATTCCTATGGGCCAAGGATGAGTCAGCTGCTAAGCAGGGCAGGCAGCAGCGGCAAAAACACCTGGTGGGCCGGACAAATGTCCTTGGTGGGCCACATGTGGCCCAGGGGCCGTAGTTTGAGGACCCTGGCCTAGGATATGGATCTTCGTGCATTCCCTTACACTTTTGAATGCCAGCAAGTTTCCTTGATTCACCTTTTGCACATTCCAAGTTCCATTCATTAAAAAAAAATCGCAGCCGCTTCTCTCTGCCTTGAGTTTTGCTCCATCAGCAAATGAAGATACCAAAGGCTCCACCCTCACCTAGTTCATGCCACCATGGTTCACGCCCCTCCAAGAAAGCATCGCTCTCTTCTTCAGTCACATCTAGAATGCCCTCAGCCTTGAGCGGCTCATCCTTCGTGGTCTCTATGACAATGCTAGGCTTCCTTCGCTTAGGTTTCCAGTATTTGACAATCATTCCAAGCTGGTCATAAGGTTTTCAGCAGTTTCTTCCTCCAAAGTGGGGAGTACTTCTACGATACAGAAGGTATATTACTAGATGAAAGGGCTTCTAAAAGTTCATGGGAAAACGTCATCTTTTAATTCCATCTCACCATAAACTTTTATGAAGCCCCTTGATTATAAGATGCCAGACAGATACATAACTCTCTCCCCACATTTGATTGTTTCTTTAGCACATGTTTTCAAGTTAAGATTCTTACTATCTAAAAAGCCAGGTTTGAAGACCTGATGCTGACAATTTCTGGTTACCTTTGGCAGGTGGTATCCAGCCAGCGTGGTGTCGAACGTCACTTCCCTGGGCACATTGAGGGGGAGGATGTTGCCCATTCGGAGCACCTCGTGGATGACAGCATTGGTGTACGGCATGTGGTCTCGCTTGCCTATGCTGGGCTTCTGTAAACGGCCAATTACTCTGTCGATCTCAGCTTGTACTTTCTCTGGAAAAGAAGAGCAGTGTCTATTATTGGTTAAATTTTCACAGGTTCTTCCAAAAACGTAGGGATGATCTCCAAGGTTTCAGCTGCTGTATTTCAAATAGTCATTTGGAAACAAACAGAGCAAATGGTTCTTAAACCTTCAAAGAGATGGTTTGATGCAGGGCTGCAACAATGGGCTCAAACAACGTAACTATTGTGAGCATAGCTCAGGATGGGCAGTGTTTCATTCTCTTGTACATTGCTGAGTGGTGACCTGATGGCTGTTGCTATTATTGTTGTTAGGTGCCACTGAGTAGGTCCAACCCATCGGGACCCATTTCACAACAGAAAGAAGCCCTGTTTGGTGCTCCAGAATCCTCACAATTGTTCCTATGCTTGAGCCCATTGTTGCAATGACTGGTCAATCCATCTCATTGCACATTAATAACCAAATCAATCCTTCAAATGGCTGATTTGAAAATTTTCAACCTCATAGTTTCTTTGAGCCCATTTAGGCTAAAGGATGAAATAATGAATGTCCAATTGGCTAATATGATAGTGTAGTTGTGGTTATTAGCTGTCATTGAGTTTGTTCCAACTCCTAGTGCATGCTGTGAATTGGTTCCCAGTCATAGTGACCGTACACATAATTGTTCTTATGTTTGAGTCCATTGTTATAGCAATGAAGTCAATCCATCTCATTGAAGGCTGTGTTAGGTCATCAGGCTGTCTAGAGAAACAAATGCAGTGACACTCATCGACTATAAGAAAGAGCTTTGAATCAATAATAATTATATATCAAAAAGGCATCTCAGCCCAGTTCAACTCAAAGCCATACTTCTGATGCTAGTCCATAAGTCCTTCTTCAGACTCAGGTCTGATGATGCAGAACAATGAACTGGGAAGCAGGAAGGTCACAGGCTGGTGGGGCAGAGCCTATTGGATCCAAAAGCAGTGGAACATAGCAGGACACTGGCAGCTCTCAGGGTTGGGTGACTCACATGAGGCCAACCTTTGAGGCAGGCAGAGTTACAACAAGCAAGAGGGCTAAGGGGTGGAGATAGGGGCAACTTCTAGAGTCCCTCAGCTTCATACAAAAGGCCATCGTCACAAGGAGGTGTCACCAATCTACCTCTTGATTGATAGGTTTCATTCCACGCCTAGCCACTAGTGTCTAGTTGATATAATATCACCCAACTTCCACAAGGGCCTTCCTCTTTTTTACTGCCATTCTACTTTAGCAAGCATGATGTTCTACTCCAGACACTGGTCTCTCCTGACAACATGTCCAAAGTATGTGAGATGAAGTTTCACCATTCTTGGCCCTATGGAGCAGTCTGGCTGTACTTCCGCCCAAACAAATTTGTTTATTGTTTCCTAGCAGTCCATAGTACTTCCAATACACTTCACCAGCACCACATTTCAAATGAATCGATTTCGTCTTCCGTCTTTCCTAATCATTTGAAAATACCATGACTTGGGTCAGGTGAACTTTAGATCTCAAAGTAGCAGCCTTGCTTTTCAGTACTCATGAGAGGTCTTGTGCAGAAGATTTAACCAATGATCTCCTGATTGTTGCTTCCATGAGCATTGATTGTGGGTCTGATTGAGACAAAAGCCTTGACCACTCCGGTCTTTTCTGTGGTTATCATGATGTTACTTACTGGTCGAGTAGCGAGGAGTTTTGTTTTCCTTTATATTGAGTTGTAATCTGTACTGAAAGCTGCAATCTTTGAGCGTCATCAGTAAGTGCTTTGAGTGTTGTGGTGAATAACAAGAAAACATCGTGGGTCCTGTGCCATCATCATGGCCGTGGGTATATCTGAGTTCACTGCTGCCACTAGCAGATTCATGTAGGCTCTATAGACTCAAGTTTATCATGGAGGTAAATACGGGTACAAAGACGGTCCTGGTATAAGAGCAGTTCAGGTTAAACTCTTGCACTACAACTGTCATGTTACAAGTTAAATTAAACTCCCTGAACTTCAGTTTCCTCATCTGATCAGTGGTGATAAATCCACATTCATATTGACGCAATTTTGCATTAACTGATTTAAGTGAGTACCCAATAAATAATAGAAACTGTTAATAATTGTAACTAATGTCTATTCTTTTTTTTCTGAAATGATTTTACCTAGTTGCCCCACTAAGGGTTACACTTCCCAGGGTCCTGTGGAACTGTGATCATGTAACTAAGTTTTGACCTAAACAATGTGCATAATAGGGTTGTTGAACACATGCCCTTAAAAGAAGAGGCGAGGGATCTTTTTGTCTTGAATGAAAGAACATTCTAGTACTTTCCTCAAGGAGTGGGAAAACATCACAGAATTGGCAGTGTCTGGTATGATTCTTTCAAGAAGAGCTTTGTGGTTCACCATGAAGGAAAACTGGGCCACGTAGTCTTGATATAAGGAAGAGCACACGTGAATGGACAGGACAGTGCAGTAGAAGAATGGCATGTGATTCCGTTAGGCCTTCATGTAGACTGGGTGCGGTGGAAGCTGACAGAAAAGGTCACAGTGTACACAAGACTGAAGATTCTGGGCATGAGTCAGAGGGTGATGAAAGTCATTACTGAACAGGTTGTATTTTCATAAAACAATATCACCCTTGGGTGAAATTTAACAGTGTCAACTGACTTTTCTGTTTTCCCTACTAGACTTTCAGCTTCTTGAGGGAAGGCATCCTGTTATTTTTGCCTTACCAGGATGCATCACTATGCCTGGCAGAAAAATGACAGCCCCATTTACCTTTCCATTGTGTCACGCTATCTTTTGACCCCACTCTGAGGCAGTGCGCTCCAGAAGACGTGCACTCTCCTGGTTAAGGCACATCCAACCGCCTGCTCACCTTGGATTTCTGGGTGGATGGCCATGTAAAGCAGCGCCCAGCGCAGCGTCGTGGCAGTTGTCTCTGTCCCAGCAAAGAAGAGGTCCAGTGTGCTGCAGACGAGGTTTTCTTCATGGAAGCTGGAAGTGGTATTTCCTGCACACTAGAATGAAAATGGGTTTATGGATGTTGTTCAGAGAACTCGTGGCTACCCCAAAACACAGGGAGCTTCATCCTAAGGAAAGGCTCTGGAAGGAAAAGCTCTGAGAAGAAAACCCTTTGCCTTTGGCTTCTTCCGGAGGAGGATTGCTAGTCCTAGGACTGTCAGCCCTGGAGCAGATGAAAATCAAAGCAAGCATTTTCTCACATGATTCATTTGGAGAGGAGGTAGTAGTACAATGGGAAAGAAGGAGATGTGAAAAAACAAAAAACAAACCAACCCCAGATTTGAGTTGTACCATCATCCTTACTAGCTGTAAGAGTTAGACAAGTAGCCTGAACTCTCTGTCGCTCACTCTCTTGTTCCGTAAAAGAGAAATAACCTCTTAGACCACATGATAGGCTGCCTGAGTTATAATGTGCACATAATCAACAAATGTTTGAATCTTATCAAAAAATAAACTCAATTCCCCTCTTCATATAGCAATTCGCATATCCTTCCCACACTATTTTTTTTCACTTCTAGGTTATCCTTCTAATTGTCAAGCCCTTACTCAGTGATACATATGAAATGAAGTAGTCACTGTGTGACAGTTGGACTTTCAGGGAAAGGGTGGGAAGGGGAGGGAGAGAAGAGGAAGAAATAGGCTAGAGGTTTGACAGGCTAAGGCTATCCACAAGAGAGCAAGGAAAAATCCAAAAACGGAGAGTAAGGTAAGTTAATGAGTGGTGGCGGATGATAAGTAGTTTAAGCTTGTTGAATACAAAAATGATTATTTAAAATATAACCTCGCACACATTCACCATGAAAAATTGTTTTAAAAATCAGGTATCGCATGGACATCAGAATATTACCTGCTTTGAAATAAGTAAGTTTATGTATGTTAAATGACTTTTTGCTTTAAAAAGTAAGTACATGAGAGTCCAACATAAAGAAGGGGAAGGGGGGCAGGAGGAGGGAGAATTGGGTTGGGGAGAAACTGAGTTGATGACACGGGGCAAACAGGGCACTAATCCACCCAGGGGAAGAGTGTTCGTTGTGTTCCCACAGAACTGGGATGAGCATTCGGACCCCACCATGACACCCCAAACCAGGAGGGCAACATAACGCATGGAGGAATCCACAAAAAGACTGGACCACACGCCCGACCCCAACCAGAATCAGCCCGACCCTCACCATGGAAGGGAGTGCCACAGAAAATGAAAATAGATCGTCTGGTGAGGGAAAGGAACTGACCTACCACACCCAGAAGGAAGCTGACGCAAATGAAGTGGGAGGAAGGGAGTGGAGCACACCAGGGCCCAACAAGCTCAGAGGATGATAGCCCTGCTCGGAGCGGCCAATGCAGAGAGGACCATATGCCCAGCCCCACTGCGAGATGAGACATCCTGCACTCACCCATGGCCCTACACGGGAAAGCACCCGAGACACAGTATGGGATTTGTGACCTAGCTGACCCCACCACACTGAGGCAAGACACTGAGGGCATGCAATGGAGCAGCGGGGGAAGCAGAGTAAGGAGGTACCGAGGGAGTATAAAGGATAGACTCTAAGGCCAGGACGTGGCGCCCCATCAGAGTCGTCCGGAAAACACTCCTAAAGGTCAACAAACAGAACTTGAACTAGTAACAGACTTTTCTTTCTTTTTTCTCTTCTTTTAGATTTTGTATGTCAGTGGCTTTTTTGTTTGTTAGCATGTCGGTGTTGCTGCCATCGTCACCATGTTCTTATATGCCACGTTGGTGCTGTCGAGGCCATCCATGATTTCATGCACATATTATTACCTCTGCAGGTCTATCTAGACAAGATAGGCTGGATAAACAAGGTGGAGAAGAAAACAACGGGACCAATGGTCCTGGAGAGACATGAGAGTGTGGGAGGTAGGGAAAGGGAGGAGGTATTGGCCAAACCAGGGACAAGGAAACAATGAGTGGTTCAAAACCAGTGGCAGGGAGGGGATGGGAGGACTGGTAGGGAGTGACCAAGGGCAAGGTAACTGAGAGGAATTATTGAAACCAGAATGAAGGCTGAACATGGTAGTGGGACAGGAGGAAAGCATAAGGAAATAAAGGAAAGGAGTAGGAGGCAAAGGGCATACATAAAAACTTAAATACAGACATGTACATATGTAAATATATTTATAATGATGGGGGAAATAGACCTATGTGAATATATTCATAGGTTTAGTAGTAGGGTAGAAGGTGAACATTGGGTCTCCTCACCCGCATTCCCTTAATACAAGGGCACTTTGCTCAGCTAAACAGTCATTCCATGATATCCACCTTCCCGACATGATCACTGAACACAAACGTGTATAAGCAACAGTGGTGAAGAAAGCTGATGGTGCCTGGCTATCAAAAGATATAGCATCTGGGGTCTTAAAGGCTTTAAGGTAAACAAATGGTCATCTAGCTCAGAAGCAACAAAGCCCACAGGGAAGAAGCACATAAGCCTGTGTGATCACGAGGCATTGAAGGAATCAGGTAGCAGACACCAAAGAACAAAAACCATCATTGTGTGCTCACCTTCCCCACATAAACGCTGAAGATGAGAATGTGTGCATAAGTAAGTGTGGTGAAGAAGGCTGATAGTGCCCGGCTATCATGAGATATAGCATCTGGGGTCTTAAAGGCTTGAAAGTAAACAAGCAATCATCTAGTCTAGAAGCAACAAAGCCCACAGGGAAGAAGCACACCAGCATGTGTGATCACTAAGGGTCGAGGGGACCAGGTATCAAGCACCAAAGGGGGGGAAATCATATCATCATGAATGAGGGGAGCACATTATGGGAACATATGTAGACAACTGGACATCCCTATCCTCCCCACCCCCAACTATCATGATTCCAATTCTACTTTGCAGACCTGGTTAGACCAGAGGATGCACAGCAGTGCAGATGGGAACTGGAAACACAGGGAATCCAGTGTTTCACCCTTGCAGTGGTGAAAGTGGTGATAAGGGGAGGGAAGATGGAAGCAGGGTTAGAAGGGGGAACCAATTATAAGGATCTACATATAACCTCCTTCCTGGGGATGGGCAACAGAAAAGTGGGTGAAGGGAGATGCCAGGCAGTGTAAGACATGATAAAATAATAATTTATAAAATACCAAGTGTTCATGAGGAAGGGGGGAGCAGGTGGGAGGGCGGGGGAAGAAAAATGAGGAGCTGATTCCAGGAGTCCAAGCAGATAGCTAGAGTTTTGAGAATGATGAGGTAATGAATATTTAAGTGTGCTTTACACAATTGATATATGTGTAGATTGTGATAAGAGTTGTATGAGCCCCAATAAAATGATTAAAAATAATTAAAAATAAGTACAAGTTATTATCAGTACATTTTAATAAAAATTTATATATGTATTGCATGGTGAGAGAATACAACCCTGACACACACCTTTCCTGATTTTAAACTATGCAATATTTCCTTGTTTGTTCCCACAACTGCCTCTGGATACATGTACAAATGCCTCATGAGCACAATGAAGTGTCATTCCCATTCTTCTCAAGGTTATCTATAGTTTACCATGGCCCACACAGTCCATTGTCTGTGCATAGTCAATGAAACAGAAGTGAACATCTTTCTGGTATTTTCTGCTTTCAGCCATCTGACAACAGCAATGGTATCCCTTGACTCATATCTTCTTTGGAGTCTAGGCTGCCTTTCTGGCAGTTGTCTGTCAATGTACTGCCACAAACGTTGGTGGATGATCTTAAGCAAAATTGTACTTTCATGCAAAAAAAATGTTATTTTTGAGTTTGAGCGTTCTGTTGGGTCACCTTTCTTTGGAATGGACACACATATGGACCTCTTCTAGTCAGTTGGCCAATTAGCTATTTGCTGGCATAGATGAGTGAGTGATTTCAGTGCTTCATCGGCTTGCTGAAGCATTTCGATCGGTAGTCCATCAATTCCTAGAAACTTGTTTTTGGCTAATGCATTCAGTGCAGCTTGAACTTCTTCGTTCAGCACCACTGATTCTTGCTCATATGCTGCCTCCTCAGACGTTGGCATATTGACCAGTCCATTTCGTATTACTGCCCCTATTTTGACGTATGTGTAGTAGGGTGAATAATGACTTTCAAAGAAGTCCACACGCTAAGCCCTGGAATCTGTTAATATGTGTCCCTATAAAGAAAAGGTAAGTGGCCCTCAGGGTCTGTGATTAAGCACTTGGATGCATCCACAGGGTTGGAGGGCCAAACCCACTAGCAGTTGAAGGAGGAATATGTATTAGTTTGCTTCTGTACTTCTGTAAAGGATTACAGTTCAGGGAATTCTCTGTAGCAGTCTAGTTTTTCTAGGACTACTCTTCATTGTAATTGAATTAATAGCAGATGAGCATGGTTTACAGAAAGTGCAGATAAGGAAATGATCCTAGATTATCCATAGGGATCTATTGATATCACGAAATGACTTTATAAAAGAGAAGCAAGAGGGTCAAACAAAATATGCAGAGTTAGAAATAAGCAGTTGTTACAGAGGAGAGAAGAGGCTAGGCTGTTGGCTTCAAGTTGACAATAGAGAAATAAGCCAAGGAATGCAAGTTGCATTAAATTATAGAAAAGACAAGGAAACAAAAGTTCCCAAGAGCCTCCAGAGGAATCAACACTACCAAAGTTTGAACTTTTGTCCAGCAAAATTGATTTTAGATACTTGACCTTCAGAATACCACTAAATTAATAATAATTTATTACAGAAAATTTCAGGGAAGGAATACATTCCCATTTACTCTAAAAGAAGAAAACCGGGGGGGGGGGTGGAAACAACTTTTATGTCATCACCTTTGTCATTTCCTTCAGGTAAGCATCAATAAAGTCTCTCGGTTTATCAGGATCCCAGTCTTCCTTGTGTTTTCCAATTGAATGAGAAACAAACAATTTCAACTTCTCCCAACCTCTGAATAATGTTTGGTGAGGTCCTGGAAGGAATTTCATTATCCATGGAATCACATTGTAGAGCTAATTGATAAAAACAAAAACGTCATGGAGACAATTTACCACATTTCAGGACAGCAGTCTTTTGTTTCCGTCTCTGTTTTATTTGCTTACCCAGAAACCTCAGAGTCAGCCTTGAATTTTCTTTGTCTCTCATTGTTCCAGAAAAATATTTCAGTTATCCACCCAAAACATGTCCAGCTTATAGAGGCAACGGCACAAACAGACCATATTATGATAATACTTAGAGGTGTCAATGCAGCACTTTTAAGTACAGAGCAACTAGAAAGAAAATCAACAAGCCCACAGAAGAACTAAACAACACCATTGATCCATCTGATCTCTTGGGCCATGGGTTGACTAACTTTTGAGGGGGAAAAAAAGCCAATCCTGTCCCTCACAACAATTTAAAAATTATTTGAGACCTATAGCATGTTTTTACAAATAAAAAATTTAAGGTAAGATTATGAATGAAACTATGATAGTTTTATTTTCTTTTTCGATTTTACTTTAGAGCCACATGTCCATACACAAAAAACCGCATACGGTTCTCAAGCTGAAGCTTGGTGACCCTGTTTTAGACATTTATAGAATACCTCACCCAACAAAAGCCCAATATAAATTTTCTCCTAGTGCAAATAGAACACGCTTCAGAATAGATGATAAATTAGGCCATAAAGCAAGTATCAATAAATTTTAAAACATCAAGTTACTACACACTTTTTTTTAGGTCACAATGCTAAAAATTTAGAAATCAATCCTAGAATGACTAACTAAAAAAATCAATTACATGGAAACTGAAAAACATGTAAAAACCACTGAGTAACTTAAGAAATAAAGAGCACAGCTTAAAATTTTTTTTTGAAATGAATGAGAATTTGTTCTTCAAAGAAATGGAAAAATAATCACCAACTTTATTAGGAAAGGAAAGAAACCCAGGCTAACGCTGTGAAAAGAACAAAAGGACAGCAAAGGCTTTCACTCCTAAGTCTCAACACACGTTATACAGCCACGCTAATCGAATCAGCCCGTGGCAGGCACAGCAATAGATACACAGACCAATAGATTGGAACAGAGAACCCAGAATGCAACCAAGCACCTACCAACACCTGCTTTTTGACAAGGGCCTAAAACACATCAGGTGGGGAAAAGATACACTCCTTAATAAACAGTGCCGGAAAAAATGAATATACCCTTTCAAAAGAATGAAACAAGATCCATACCTCACACTATGTACATGAACTCAGGATGGGTTAAATATCTAAACATGAACCTTAAAACCATAAATATCAGTAATGAAAATATAGGGGCACATGTAAGAGCTCCAATACACGTCATAAACACACTACCAAAAAAGAACTCAGATTAGGAAAAAATATTTGGCAAAATATTTGGCAGATACAGAGCTAATTTCAAAAATCTAAAGAAAACTACAACACATTAAGAATAAAAATAACTCAATCAAAAATTGAACCCTAGATGTGAATAGACAACACACTAAAGAAAACATCTAGGCAGCCAATAGTCATATGGAGAAATATATTAGCTCATTAGCCATAAGAGAAAAACAAGTTAAAATAATGATGAAGAGAGGATGAGAGATTGGCATGTTCATACATTGTTGGTGAGAGTGCAGAATTATACAACCCCTATGGGAAATAGCATGGCACTTTCTTCAATAAATTCATGTGCAAATGTAAATCTCTATGAGCCTGCAATCCCTCAACTTGATAAATAACTTACAGAAATCAAGGACAAAACACTAACACCAACATATGCACAGTCATGCTTTTCACACCAGTTTTTATAAAGCAGAAAGATGGAAACAAAAGAAGCCTGTTTGTGGAGAAATAGATGAACGAACTCTAGTACATCCACACGGTAAGTTATGAGGCTGTCAAACACCTCATGATATGGATACATTTGAAAAATATCAGCCTCATCAAAATTAGTCGCTGTCATAAGATAAATATTTCATGTCACCACTAGGGTAAAGGAGAAAATGGCCTTCACACCAGAGGGTTGTATCTTCTAACCATTCAATCTGGATGCTCAGGAAATCCTCAGGGACGCTGACTTTCAGGAAGAAGAGTGGCATCAGGATAGGTGTGCAGAGGATACAACCTTGCTTGCCAAAAGTGAGGAGGTCTTGAGACACTTGCTGCTTGAGATCTCTATTGACTCCCTGGGAGACACTGCAGCTGACAAGACACATGGAACCACGCCCGTGCCCTGAGCTGGAGAAGCCACATGGATCTTCCCTGATGCAACCAGACCTCTAGAACTGGTGAAACCACATAGAGACTCTGCCAGAGCTGAGATGCTTACAACACCATGGGATCCAAAGACTTTCTACCCACTGACCTGTCACCATCCTGCATTCGGCATCATTGCATGTGCGTTGTGAGTCTGAAAAGGACTTTATAGATTGGTATCGGACTTATGGGTGAATGGCAGAAATATGGGCTTGCACTGGACTGGGCTGGGGTGCTTTCTTAATGTATCATTACCCTTTATATAAAACTCTCTCTTATACACATATGAGTTTTTTATGGATTTGTTTCTCTAGTCTACCTGGACTAACACAATAACAAAAGCAATGATTGGCTAACCACAAAGACACTTGTTCAGGAATGTTCATGGTAACTTTATTTATTACACATATGGACTAGAAATAACCCAGAGTTGTACTGTTAGAAAACAGACTAACAAGTGGAGGTATACTCATATAACAGATTGTTAATCAGTATTTACTAAGAGATTGATCAGGAAACAACCTGCTGAACAAGCAGCCAGACACATAAGAGAACCTCCGAAGAAGGAAAGTCGATGGAATCAACAAGAGGCATAGAGAATTAAGTCTCAAAGGCAATGACAATATTGATCTCTTTAAAAAGCACAACAAAAGTTCAGTATAAAATTTTGTAAATTACACCAGTTCTAGACGTTTTCTTTGTACAAAAATGGAATGTTCATGAAAATAATAATGTCAAGAGATTGATTTATGTTAATTTTTGTTTAAGTTAATTAAAAAACTTCTATTTTTAAACTTAATAAATCAATCAGAACTAATCTGTACCTGGCTCCAGCCCTGATATCCTGAACCAAGATTGAGAAGAGCACTGCTTACCTGGCAGAATTTTTGACCTTCTAGGTATGTGACTTCATCCAGCAGCCTCAGCAGCTCCTGAAACTGAGCATCCTGGTACGCAAAGCGCTCCCCAAAGGTAATGGAGCAAATGACATTAGACACTGCGTTGGTGATCTTGAAGTGCGGGTTAAAAGGCTGTCCTGGAGGCAGAGGAAGGAAGACATGGATTCTTTCAGAATGAGGGTGCTTCTAAGGAGAGTCTACTCTATCACACACAGCATGTGAGGTACTGGAGACAGTCCCCTGCACAGGATCTATCACATTGCAAGAACTCAGGCAATGCTTGGGGAGTCAAATCGATGGTCAGGGTTTAAATTCACTAATGTGTGCAATGCCAGTCTTTCTGCAATAAATTCCACGTGGGCAGGATTCACGGTTAGTGTTTCATTATGGCAGCTTCAGTGCCTAGCCCAGGGCTCAGCACAGGAGATATACTTAGGCACATTCAACAATTGAATGAGATAAACTCTGAGGCCTCTCCTATGAAAGACTCACCTTTCTCCTCTTCTATTGCCTCGCAAAGGCAGCGAGCCTCCTCCTGAATGCGTTCTTCTAAGTTCTTCTTCCCTAAACCGAAGTTCCTCAGTGTGGTCAGGGCAAACCTCCTTTGCTCCTTCCATACCTGGCCACTGGACATGATCAACCCTGGGACAAAGACAGTCAGTATTGCGCATTCTGTTTCTATAAGGTTAATATCTCACAGATTATGTGGAATGAAAGGCAGGAGAAGGGCATTAAGCCCTTAAAACCTACTCAGAAAAAGAATCTCAGAGCAATGGATTTCCTTGTCAGCGTTTACTACATGTTCACTATACCAGGCACTTTACTGAGTGCTTTTCACATGCCATGCACTGTGTGCACATAGAAACTGTAGGTAATAGGAATAATTATTTTATGTTTTACTGATAAGAAACCAAGGAACAGAGGACTGAGCAAAGTTTGCAAGGTCACATAGGAGCTGAACAGGCCTTCACATTCAGGCCTACGAGATTCAAAAGCTCTGAATATTAGTCAGAAAGTCAATATATATATGTATATATGCTTATATTTTGTTAAATACCAGTAACACACTTATAGATACGGCAAAGCCCATGTTCTTAAGGAGAGAATGAAGATTGTATAGGAGAGCTTCTACCTAAGCCAGGTTTTGAAAGATAAGGGAATGACTCATGAAAATAGCACAAGGAAAGAAGGAAAACAGCAGAAGAATGCCATACATTAAGAAGAAGGGCAGTGAAGGGGAAGTTAGAGACTCAAGGTTTTCTCAGTTGTTGCATATCGCAGGTAATGAATGCTACACTGCTTTGTCATTCTTCCCTCCCACGATACTTCCATTCATCTGGATTTGTCTTCTACCGTCTCCTTCATCCAATGACATAGTCAGCTCCCGTTGTCAGATTCAGTGATACTTTCAAACTTATTTGATCTTTGAGCTGATACTTCCCGTCTTAAAATTATCTTCCACTGGTTCTTTGGGCAAAAGCCTCCGAGATTTCCCTCCTGATTATCTGATAGTAACTTCCTTTGTTTCTTATCTTTTATTGACACTCCTTTGCTCAGTCTATAATCCATTTTAGGAATTTCAACAACTTTTAAAATGCTAAATAACATATTGTACTAGTGATAGTTGACATTTCTTTCCCTGGCCTTCAGACTAATATATAAAACAGCTTGCATGACTTTGCCAACCGAAAGGCACTTTAGAATCTCAATATCCAGGACCAAATTCCTGACTTTCTTTATACAACTTCCCACCAAACCAAACCAAACCAAACCAAACCAAATACCTTGTCCTTATCCACATATTTCCTATTTTCATCATCTCTCCAATCAGACATCCTCCTCACCCTCACTGACCTCCAATCATCTAGTTTATCATATAGTATTGGATTGATATCCCGAGTACCTTACATTCAGGCATCCTTAGTGCCACCCTGATGGTCTGACCCACTGCCATTTCTGCAGCTTCCCTAACACAGCCTAGCACTGTCTACAGCGCTACAATAAGCTTTTAAGTGCCCTTGTCTGCGTGTGCTCTTCTGCCCTTCCTTCCATCTTGCACTCTGCAACCTCAAGGGCACTACACACGCACGCTGTAGATGCGATGATCCCTCCTCTACTCAAGTCCATCCCACACTTCTGTAGTTATCAGCCTCCAAAGGGAAGTTCTCAGCAAGAGCAGGTGTGGGTGACTGCTGGCCAGGCCTGGCAGCCTCCGTTTATGAAGCTCACTTAATCTCTGTGCTCTCGCCATTGGTGGTCTTTCAAGTTTGCAAGGTCGCCGCTCTTCTTCCCATGTCTGAGGCTCGACTCCTTGCATGGTTTCGCCGCTCTCTTCTCTGTATTAAACAGGCAATTCCTTAGTTTGAGCTTAGCCTAAATTTAGATGCTGGCTTAGATATGGATTGCACTTAACTTCATAACATGAAGGACGTTAACTTAAAACTAATTGGTGGTATGTGTCTCTGAGTAGCATATACATTACATAAGAACGGGTATTTTGTTTATTTTACTCCCTGCTTTATCTCTTATGCGCAGCACCACACTTCATGTGGCAGGTAATTTATGAAAACCCTGGATCGACATGGAGTGAATGGATGAAATATTTCAGAGAGGAATTGGAAAGCTCCCGTGGTAGTTACATAATCTGGTGTCAATTTGAAAGGATTATGAGTGAAGGGGTAGAGTCTGGCCTGTCAATCAAGATAGAACCAGTAAGACCTCTCTGTGGGCATGGCCTTCTCCTGAGAGTTCTGGGAATTCCCATTTTCCTCCTTGGAAGTGGGAGACATCATCTCACACTACTCACTCCCTTGGAGACTCTCCACTGACAAGGCGGACTCCCTGAGAGACATTCCTGAGGAGAAGCCACGTGTACCTACCCTGATGCTGCCCTTGGAACTGGAGAAGCCACGTGGAGCCCCCTGCCAGCCCTGAGATGCTTACAACACCACTGGATCCAAAGACTTTCTACCCACTGGCCTGTGATTGTCCTGCATTCGGCCTCATTGTATGTGCTTTGTGACTCTGAAAAAGACTTTATAGATCGGTATCAGACATATGGGCAAATAGCGGACTTATGGGCTTGGACTGGACTGTGTTGGGATGCTTTCTTAATGTACAATTACCCTTTATCTACAGCTCTCTCTTACACACACATGAATTTCTATGTTGTTTCTGTAGTCTACCCGGACTGACACAGCACCTGAAAAAACAAATGCTGTTTTGCTAGAGTCATAGATTGGAGCGTTTCATTTCAAGTTTTAAATGTTTAAATTTGTTAGATAGTAATTAAAATTACTCATGTCAGCCTGTCCTAATGTGTCTGGGGTGGTGACAGACTAGAAGACTTGAGATTCCATTTGCCATGGCCGTAATAATAAAGCACAGGGAGCTAGAGACAAGAAAGGGGAAGTTGATGCATGGTAGAGCCACATCCCTTGGAAACAGGCAAGTAGAATACGAGAATGTGCTGCCTCTTCCTGTGAGCTCACAGTGAGATGGATTTACTTGGTTATCAAAACAGCTAGTGTTTCTGTATGGGGTGCAGCTTCTCCCAAATCCCTGCCATCAGGACTGACAGTGGCCCCTCCTCAGACAGAGCGACGACATAAATGTAGACCCATGGCCACGCAGCTTCCTCTAATGGCAGTGGTTCAATGAAGAGTTTGTTCTCTGGGAGTGTCAGAGAACTGTAGCCACAAAGATACATTTCACAGCCTCTACTACCAGCAAGCAGACAAATCTTCCATGAGGCAAGAATCTTACCGTTTTTGCTAAACATGTGTTCTCGGAGCGGAGTCATGGGGCGGTTCACAATGGTTTGGTCCTTGTGGGCAAGGGCTTCTTTGATTAAAGGCAATCCGCTTACAATGACGCAAGGAACATATCCCAAATCCATCCTGAAGAGGTTTCCATATTGCTTCATAAACTGAAACAATAGGCACAGTTCAATAAGCACATAGGTACCGAGGGAGGAGGAGTGTGGGTGCAAGAGATTTCACTGACAGCAGCTGGGTCTGTGTGCAGCTAAGTACCTCAGACAGATCAGGGACAATGCAATGAATGCACCACAGCAGCAAACCCTTGTGCCTCTTTGTGCCTTCATTTCACACTTTGGAAAACACAGACTTCAAATATTGATGTCTATAGCATCTTCTATTGTGAAAAACAAACAAACAAACAGAAAAACAGCTCACTTGTGGCCTGACAGAAGAGTTTCTGTCTCTTTTTCCCCAATCTTCGCCAATAGGCTCAAATTTAATTCATTACAGGATTAGGAATCTCTTTCTAAAACATTCAGTAACAGTGTCAACAGCATGAATGAGCGAGGACACACACTCCATATTTCTAGACAAGGCACTTTGTACATAATTGTGAGAAATGAGCAACTATCCAAATTCCAGTGAAAGGAGGCACATAATTCAGCATATTAGACCCAGCAAAGAAAGTTAAGGTAGCTGTAAGCCTAGTTTCACGAATATAAATTTATAGTAAATAGAGAGATCTGTTTAACTAGAAGAAAAATTCCTTGATTTGTAATAGATCGTGGAAAGTTGAAGGCTGACTTAGGAAAGGCAAAGACTACTGCATTCAATATGGCTTACACCCCGACATAAAGACAACACGGCTCTTTTCAATTAGACTGACAAAGAACATGATGCATGAAGAGAAGATTGAGGTTGCCAAGGATTCCCTTGTCATCCACAGCCAATGCCCATGGAAGCAGCAGTCAGAAGACGAAATCATGTACTTTATAGGCCACACCTGCTGCAAAAGATCTTCAAAATGTGAAGAAGCAAGGATGTTTTAATAAGGTGCACTAAGTAGAAGCCACAACATTTCCAATTGCTTCCACATGCATGTGGAAGCTGAACAGTGAAAACAGAATACCGAAACATATTGCCCCTGAGAAGCAACAGTGGGGAAATTCTTCTCACATACTTTAGTCATGTTATAAAAAGGAATTGAACCCCTAAGAGGAATACTAACCTTGTAAATTGGAAGATCAGCGAAAAAGAGGATGATTGTAAAGGACATGGACGGACAGTGACGCAGCCTGGTATTAAACAAAGGAATAGTTGAAAGGCTGGTGCTGAACCAGAAAATATTTGTTTTGTCATACATGTCGTTGCTATGTCTTCATGGCACTTAACAACAGGGGCTGTCTTATGGACTGGCATAAGTCCTAGTGTTTATGGCTGGGATCAGGTGAGAGGAATATGGAGAGAAGTATACTAGTTTTGAGTTCTATGTGACTCTGTGGTTCATTTGTTGTAGGTTGTTAGGCAATTTGTTTCACAATATTTTGAACCTCAGTTTTCTGACTACAAAGGGAGAGCTGGTGCTTATTCCACCGTCCAAGTTTCTGTGAGGAAGATTGAGAACAACAATAAGAGAGGCACTGGGTCCTGTTCCACCCCCCACCCCCCCCCTGTATCTGAGGACAGAAAACCTCTCTGTGCAGGGCATTCACTGCAGTAGAGGAATAGCACACAGACACGTGAGGGAGGAAGGCACGCATGTCCAGAGTCAGATTACTGCTTTTGGGCTTCACCTGTGGTCTCATGTAATGGCATGACCATGCTACCGTGGAAATGATGTTCCTCATTTCTTAGAATGGGGATTATGAGGCAACTTATCTATAGATCATTCTATGATTGCCACAGCATATTGAGAGGCAACTGCGTTCACGTTGGATTCAGATGTGCAACAAGGAATATTTATCACTCATTGTTAATGTCAGATGACTCTTCACTCAGAGTAAAGAATACCAGAAATGTGTTTGTCTTCACAGCCTATGCAAAGGCATAATTTGGACTACAGCAAATTATGGATCACCCTGAGAGTGGGAATTGCAGAATGCTTTACTGTGCTCATGAGGAACTTGTACATTTATTCCAAAGCACTTTTGGGAACAGAACAAGGGGATACTACATGGTTTAAAATCAGGACAGGTGTGCATCAGAGTTGTTTCCTCTAGCCATATTTGTTCAACCTGTATGCTGAGCAAATAATCAGAGAAGCTGGCTTATGAAAAAGAATATGGCATCAGGATTTAAGGAAGACTAATTAACCACCTGCATTATGCAGATGATGCAACCTTGCTCAATAAAAGTGGGGAGGACTTGAAGCACTTGATGATTAAGATCAAGGGTTGCAGCCTTCAATATGGATTATAACTCAATGTAAAGAAGACCAAAATTCTCACAAATGCACTGTTAGTCTGGGTAGCCCAGAGAAACAAATTCATAGGCTTTCATATGTATTTAAGAAAGAGGTTTATATAAAGAGTAATTGTTCATTAAGAAAAAATTCCAACCCAGTCCAGATCAAGTCCAGACATTCAATATTAGCCAGTAGAAAGTCTTCTTCAGATTTGTGAAACACATGTAATGACACCAGATGCAGGAAGATCACAGGCCAGTGGGTGAGAAGTCTTGTGGGTCCAGTGGGATTGTAAGCATCTCAGCATCAACAGGGGTCTCCACATGGCTCCTCCAGCTCAGGGCACTAGTCTAGGTCCTTGTGTCTTGTCAGCTGCAGTGTCTCCCAGAGAGTGAGCCTATGTCCTGCCTACAGTGCGCTATTTATCTCCTAGTGCCTCCAAATGAAATCATCAAGAGGCGACCTGACGGGCAGGATAACTCCACCCCTTCACTCAATCCTCTCAAATTGACAACAGATTATATGACTACCACATGGACCAATAGTTAACATCATGATAAACAGAGAAACGGTTGAAGTTGTCAAGGATTTAGTCTTGCTTGGATCCACAATCAATGCTCATGGAAGCAGCAGTTATGAGATCAGAAGATGTGTTGCATTAGGTAAATCTATTGCACAAGATCTCTTTAGAATATTTAACAGCAAGAGTGTTACTCTGAGGACTATAGTGCACCTGACCTAAGCCATGCTATTTTCCATCACCTCATATGCATGTGAAAGCTGGACACTGAATAAGGAAGAGTGAAGAAGAATCGATGAGTTTGAATTGTGCTGGAGAATATTAAAATAACATTAACTGCTTAAGGGACAAACAAATCTGTCTTGGAAGAAGTTGCGCCCTAATGGCCCTTAGAGTCAGAGATAGCAAGACTTCATCTTGCATATTTTGAACATATTGTCAGGAGTGACCAGTCCCTGGAGAACATCATACTTGGTGAAGTGGAGAGGGAGTGAAAAAGAGGAAAGCCCTTGTGATAGTTACATAATCCTTTGTTAATTTGAGATGGAAGAGTGAAGGGGTTGGGTTTAGCTTGTCAATAGGTGGTAGTTTGTTGACCTCATTTGGAGGCGCTAAGGAGATAAATAGCTCACTGGAGGTGGGACACACGCTCACTCCCTTGGAAACATTGCAGCTGACCAGACACATGGAGCTATGCCCTGAGCTGGAGGAGCCATGTGGAGACCCCTGTTGGCGCCGAGATGCTTACAATGCCCCTGTACCCACAAGACTTCCCACCCACCGGCCAGTTATCTTCCTGCCTTTGGCATCATTGTATGTGTTTCATGACTCTGGAGAGGACTTAATAGATTGATATCAGAGATAAAGGCTAATATCGGATTTATGGACTTAATCTGGACTGGCTGGGATGTTTTCTCAATATTCAATTGCTGTTGTATAGTATGTTTTTTCTTATACAAATATGAGTGTCTCTGTAAATTTGTTTCTCTAGGCTACCCAGACTAACACAGCCTTCAAGAAACAGATTGACACCATGTATGCAACAACGGGTTAAAGCACAGGAACATTTGTTAGGATGATGCAGGACCATGCAGTGTTTCATTCAGTTGTGCAGAGGGTTGTTATGGGTTGGAACCAACTTGATGGTACCGAACAACAACAACAATGAGCACAATGAAACGAAGCTCTTGATAGTCGAGTAGCAAAATAAATGGAAGAAATTATGAGGAAAAAGAGCTGAACAGAAAATGTCGAAGTACAGCTCAAGAAGACAATCTAAAGTATTTAATGAAATATGCAAAGATTTTGAATTAAAAGTGCATGCTTGACATATCTCAACTTGAAAGACATGAAGAAAAATTCACACCTCAAGTTTTAATATAGAAAGATTCTGTTGAACAAGGGAGAAAATATCACAAGATGATGGCATCATACACAGTCACTGTACCAAAAAGAATTTGTCAACTTTCAATGCTTTCAAGAGGATATATATATATATATATATATATATATATATATATATATATATATATATAAAAATCAAGGATCCAGGGTTGAAGGTAGACCTGTAACCTTGACAGGAGACATTATGGAAAAACTGTTGCTTTTAGGTGCCATCACGTCATTTGCAACTCGACAACACCAGGTACAGCAGCAGAAGAAGAAAAAAATACTGCCCATTCCTACACCATCCTCTCAATTGCTGTTATGTTTGAGCTCGTTGTTGCCGGCACTGTCAATTCATTTCAAGTCTTCTTTTTAATTGACCTGCTATTTGACCAGGCATGATATCCTTTTTCATGAACTGGTCTCTCCTGGAGTTCCTTGGTGATGTAGTGGTTATATATTGATCTGTGATTCATGAGGTCGGCAGTTTGAAACCACCAGATACTTAATGGGAGAAAGAAGCCCACAGGGACAGTTATACCTTGTCCACCTATAGTGTTGCTACGTGTCACTATTTATTAAATGGCATCGAGGCATTTCTGTTTTGTTTTGGAGGGGGTGTGGAGGAGAGTCAGTCTTTCCTGATATCATATCCAAAGTATGGGAGACAAAAGCTCATCATCTTCTCTTCTAAGGATCATTTGGGTTGTACTTTGTGCAAGATAGATTGGTTTGTTCTTCTGGAAGTCCTTGATATTTTCAACAGCCTTCACCAGTACCACAATTAAAACACACTGATTCTTCATCAACCTTCCTTATTCAGTCGTCCTAACTTCACATGTCTGTGAGGTGCTTGTGTCAGATGCGCTGTGCTCCTCAAAGTAACACCCTTGCTTTCCAACACAGCCCAGTGCAGTACATCATCTGATTTCTTGACTGCTGATTCCATGAGTATTGACTGGGGATCAACTCAAGATAAAATATCTGACAGCTCCCATCTTTTCTCCAATTTTCATAATGCCAACTCCTCGCTTTGCCTAGCTGTTGAAACTGAGCTTCACTAGCATCTTTCTCACAGGTGTAGTCAATTTAAGCCCTGTTAATTCTATATGGCAAAGGTCACATATATAGTGGTATTTTATTATTGAAAAGAGGCACCTGCCCTCATCATTCTCAAAACATTTTCTTTCTACTTGTGCCCTTGGTATCAGCTCCTCATTTTCTCCCCTTCTTTCACCACCCTCCTTCCCTCAGGATGATGGTAAGAAGTGTACAAATGTGCTTGACACGATGGATTTAAGTATAGATTGTGATAAGACTTGTACGAGCCCCAGTAAAATGATTTTAAAGAAAAGGCACTTGCAATCAATAAGTCATTGATCTAGCAAAATTATATCCACTGTTATTTTCAGCTATTGATCCTTATTCTTTGTTGCTGATTTTTTTGTTCCAATCACCAATAATCACAAGCGCATCTTGATTGCATGATTTATTAATTTCAGACTGAAGAAGCTGGTAGAATTCTTTGATTTTTTCATCACTAGTTTTAGTGGTTGGTGGGCAAATTTATATAATAATTGTATTAACTGGATTCACTTGTAAGTGTACAGATATTATATTATCACAGACAGTGTTGTCCTTCAAAGTAGAACTCGAAATGTTCCTTTGACAATGAATGCCATGACATTCTTTTCAAATTTGTCACTCCTGGTATAGTAACGCATACGATTACTTACTCAAAATGGCCAATACGAGTCCATTTCAGCTCACTACTGGTGCCTAGAAGATCAATCAATTTGTGTTTCATTTCATTTTGAAGCTTTCCATTTTTCCTAGGTTCATACTTTGTACAGTCCGTGTTCTGGTTATTAATAGATGTTTCCGCTGTTCCTTCTCATTGCGAGTCGTGCTTCGTCAGATAATGAAGGTCCTGGAAGCATTACTGCATCCACATCACTGAAATCAAAGCAGCTCTTCCCCTATGAGATCTTAAGTGCCTTCCAACCTGAGGTTGATCCTGTTTTTTTTTTTCTTTCAATTTTAAATCATTTTATTGGGGGCTCTCACAGCTCTTATAACAATCCGTACATCAATTGTATCAAGCACTTTTGTACTTATGTTGCCATCATCATTTTGTGAACATTTTTCTTTCTGTTTGAGCCCTCGATTTTACCTCTTCTTTTTTCCCCCTCCTTCCCCCGCCCTCCAAACCTTGTGAATCCTTGATGCATTATAAATTACCCAGATTTCTGTTGTTCCTCTCCTTTGGGGAGGGAGTGGGGTGTTACCGTCCATAATTGTGATCAGCTCCCCCATTTTTCCCCCTTTCCACTTCATCTTTCCCCCACCCTCTTTGTATTTCTGTTCCTGAGGGGTTAATCTGTCTGGGATGCCATGTGTCAAGAGCTCTTGTCTGTACCAGTACATGCTCCAGTCTAGACAGATTTGTAAGGCAGAACTGGGGTCATGATATTGGGGATGAGCAACCAGAGGAATATTGTTTGTTTCGCCAGTGCTGTACTGTGCCCTGGCTAGTCCCTTCCTTTGTTGCTTCGATTCTTACGTTTTCTAGTGTCTATTCCCTCAGAAGTGGACAGCGTATTGCTTCTTTGTAAAGCTTTATTAGTGTGGAGGCTCCATGGAAACCTGTTCAATATGGATGACCCTGCTAGTATTGGAAATATCAATGGCACAGCCTCCTGCAGGCATCACAACAGGAAACACTAACAGATAAGTGATGTTTAAAGAGTCCCAATTATGTGTTCAGCAGTGTAGCAACTTTAAGTACAAGTCTTTGAGATTTATTCAGATCCTACTGAATCATTAATTTAGCTTGTCCACTCTTCTCCAACTTTAGTCTAATATGTTATCTTAAACATATATAAGTATAATAAGTCATATAGAGAACATTTTTCACATCTCACCCCCCCACAAAAAAAACAGGTTCTTCATGGTCTTCTCATTATGTTTTAGCTCGTACGATTTCCCCATAATTTAAAACATTCTCTTCTCACCAGTTCACTCTACTACATGCCAAACTTCTTTTACATAAATTTACTTTTAGAGCTATGTATTGTGAATTGGGTGGAGATTTACATCGCATGTCATGTACATTGCATTCAACAATGCATACATGTTTTGTTGTATCTCATTCATTGCAATCTCCCAGTGTCACATCACTTATCCTACTTCCTCCCTTTATTTCCTATTTCGGATTTGTCCTGTTTTAACCCTTCTGAATTTGATCCTCTTAGTCTCAGTTCATTGATTATTCTAAGGTATGCTTATCTGATTCGTTTCATTGTTCTGCTTCTAGAGCTATCTACACTTGTTGAAAATTGAGACCTGGAGAGGGATTCAATCTCAGCCCAAATGGTGTGTGAGGACCACAATCTCAGGGGTGTACACCAATCTCTATCTATGGGGCAAGTGAAATTGCTTAAATATGGCTCTTCTGTCCATGTAACTCGCACCAACGGATTGAATGGGATCATGCAAATAGGGTGTGCAAAACCCTCATAGTGAACCATCAGTTTCGCTCTTCCATGGCTTATGTAAATCAGCCATCTCTAAAGCAGGAGAAGGAAGAGTCCTGTGGCCATTAAAAAAGAACCACCTCAGAGCACAGGTGAGATCTCTGTGAATGGAGGCCCAGGCAGCGTAGGTACCAGAAGCCACGGCATTAAGCACATGAGAAAGAGCAGAAGTAACATAGGCCCCATGAGACACACCGAGAGGCAGAGCTGAAATTAGGGGGCAGGGCAACAGGCACGTTTCCTGGCCCTTGGAGGCAGAGGCAAGGGGCTATGAGACAGCGAGGTTGAGCACCAGAGTTATGCCTACCAGTGTGGCTGAAAAAAGACACTCCAGTCCAAAGAATGGTCTCGTGCCCATTTTGAAACCTGTCAGCTTCCCGCCAGCAGCCCAGGTGGCCCTGCCAGGGAAGTATTTGACTGCTGACAGCAGGCTCCGTGTTAAACCCACATGTGAGAAAGTTGAGGCTATCAGCCACTGCAAAGGTTTCCAGCCCCAGAAACCTGGCACACAGACACTACCAGTCAGAATCAACTCGATGGCAGTTGGGTTTTTCAAATTATTATTATTATTTGTTTTGCGTCGTTGCTGTTTCTGTAACTGCCCCAAATCCCCATCATCATGCATACTGCCTGTAAGTTCTGAGGGGCCCTTGTCATGCATTATTGAATCCTGCAGAGGAAAGCCATGGCATGGTTTGCTGTTATCGCAATAGGGTAAAGAGGATAGGTGTCCCCGGAATGCCCCCTCCCTGGGGGTCAGGGCCAGGACCAGGTACCTTTGCTCGCTCCTACCTTCTGACATGAAAGATGAGCCCGTTTGAAGTCCATTTGAAAGAAGTTACCAAAGAAAGGCAAGCTCCAGGGTCCCGGCGGGTAGTTTTTCGGGTGCCGCCTTTTCTGGAAATCCACAAAGAGCAGAAAGGCGAGGGCGCCCAGCAGGAGAGTCGGGAGATGGAACCCCGCCCAGATGGCGGCCCCCAGGGAGCCCACCCGTGCCAGCAAGGCCAGGGCGTGCATGGCTCTTCCGTGGTCACTGCCTGTGGCAGTCCCGCTGAGCCCCCAGTTCCAAGCCCCGCCCCTCCAAGCCCGCCCCGCCCCGCCCCGCGCCGCGCCCCTCCTCTCCCAGCCCACCGCCCACTGGGAGCTTGGCCGCCGCCAAGCTTGGCTTCTGGGAGACGCAGTGAGCATTTCCCCCTTCCACCTGAAAGCTCATCTTTCTCTTTGGGCGCCACAAACACGTAAGCTCGTTTCTCAGCGACCAGTCCACCGCGTGACGGGAGCCGTGCCCTCTGCACGGTAACGCCAACAGCAGTTGTTGACAGCGCATCTATAGGATTCGTCACACACACAAACCGTTCCTGAAGAATGGACTAAAAGATAATGCGATTCCCCGCTCCCGCCCGTGAACTTGGCGCCCCCTCATATATTTCAGGCAGCACGCTCGCCTCCTTGGGTAAGCGATCTCATCCTGGCAACATGATGCAAGAGATGCTTTTGTTAGCCCGCTTTCGCAGGAGAGAAAGCAGAGATACAGAATAGGCAACACAGGCTCCCTAAGTGGAGAATGATCGAGTTCAGCTGTCTGAAAGACCTCAAAGGGGGTATTTGAAAAGTGTTTTAAAGATTGAAAAAAAAGTGTCTAAGCTTCAAGCACTATTTTATTTATTTATTTATTTTAAACTAGATCCTCAGATTTCATGACCCTGAAACCAGAAATAGTTGGTGTCTGGTGACTATTATCAGCCTCTCAAGAATGAATTACATGAGAAAGTCCTGAACAGAGTGGGAGAGCAATGCGCCAGCTGAATACTAAAAAGGATCCAGACCTGGAGAGTGGAGGGTGGGAGAGAATTCATGTCGAAAGACTAGGTAGTACAAAGACTAAAATGGAAAGGGCCAGAGAGGTGGTCAGGGATTACGTTAGAAATTACTGGAGCGAGTGGGGGAACAATGTGGATCATACAAAACAGCAAGTTTACTGTTGGAGAGAAACTGGTGGAAGCCCTGACACTATTACCCCTACTCATTTCTAGTCCTGGAGCTGACCTGACCCTCGTGGTTCAACAATAGAAAGGCCTATAGAGTGAAAAATAACATCAGGGAGTAACCACCTCTTACAATCATCAAGTTTTGAAATCAAAAGAGCAACATTGGCCCAAGACAAAGTTCACAGAAAGGTGCCAAACTTAGCTGCTTGCGAATGAATGACTACACACTTACTTATAGGTCATCAGGAGTAGATCAGGGGTTATTCTCCCTAAGGGTTATCAGTCATCTAGAGCAAGCAGCCACCACTGTTTCTCCCACAACAAGTAGGGCCCACTCCCTTCTGATAAGGATAGTAGTTGTCTGGTTCCTTGTAGGAGACCCCAGAGAGATCAAGCCCACCCAAGAGTGACCAAGCTTAGGCCACCATCATGAATCTAGGGTCCACCCTTCTTGTCACATGAATACCCCTAGTCCCTCCCATTCCTATGTGCACACGCTTAGCTCATCCCCTTCCTGTTACACCTATGCCCATTGTACATCCCCTTCCTATAATGTGTGTGCCTATTGTACTGCCCCTTCCTGTGACGTGTGGTTACCTGCAATAACGCCCCCCTAAGTAGATATGACCCTTGGTTAGCAATAAACAGGGTCCTTGAGCCTTCTGCCGGGTCTCCGCCCCACCTCGCCTCAGCTTTCGCTGTGCGCTGTGCATGGACCTGGCCGGTCAGATCATGGCCATCCAGGAGGTGAGCATGCTACTATGAAATGTGTCCGACTCCATTATTTCCTCTCTTCTATCTCTTATGCTCTCGATGACTTTATTATAATATTTATATATCTCAACCGTACAATTGTGCTTACTGAACCCATGATTAGTGGTGGGGGCTGGCAACCCTTCCAACCACAGAATGTGTAGGAGAGAAGCATGTATGGGAATGGGAAACAGGAAGTGGGGTGAATGGAGTGTAACTAATGACATGAAACAAATTGTGTATAATTGTTGCATGGAAAACACATTTGTTTTGTTAACCTTTCCCTAACTCCATAATTAAGAAAATAGAGACACAATTTTTATATAGTTTAAAACATATTCTTAATTTCATTTCTTTGTAAGTGATTGGTAGATTACTATTCATTACAGATGAAGTCATTAATTTTAATAATTGTCTTTTAATTTAATGAACAAAACCCCAGCTATTAAGAAATTTATGTGCAGATTAAAGATAGCTGATAATAAGCCAACAAATATCACGGGGAGAGCAAATGTTTTGAGAATGATGAAGGCAATGAATGTACAAATGTGCTTTACACAATTGATGTATGTATGGATTGTGATAAGAGTTGTATGTGGCCCTAATACAATGATTTAATAAAAATAAGCCATCAAATAAATATTAATAGGAAAACATCAGATTATGATAAGTACTCCAGAGAAATAGCATCGTGCGGAGAGAAAATAACTGGTGGTTTCTTTAGGTTTGATGAGTAAGGAACGTAGAAGCTGACATTGGAATGTTAAGAAGAATCCAGACATGTTAGTATGGTAAGGGAGTGGCATAGAGGGTGGGGAAGGAGTCCATGCAGAAAGACTAGGAAGTTCAAAGGCCCTAAACTAAGATGGGAGCATCCTAAAGCAGGGTGGGTGAGGAGAGAAGGTGGCAGGTAATGTATGATAGAAAGAGCACAGAGGTCACATGACAGTGAGTTTGAAAGCCAGAATAAAGGTTTTTGTTTTTATTATAAGTTTGATCAGAAGCCATTGGATTTCTTTACTCAAGCAAAAGCATAATTTGATTTGTAATTTAAATAATATCCTCCCTTCCTATTCAATTTTATTTAAGGATCTTCCATCCAGTGTCCCTTAAGAAAATCTATCCAGATTAGCCTGTGGTACCACTAATCTTCTGAGTTGATCTCTTTGCCGTGAATTTAACTGGCTCTGCAGATCCCGTCAGACGTCACTGTTTTCATTGGACCTTGCTCTCTGGGTCATATTGGCAAATTCAAGACTCGTCCCTGGTTGACAGTCAGTCAATAAAATTGTTTTCATTAGCTTCCATGCTTCTTGAGAGAGTGGTGGAAGGGTCAGCACCTTGGGCTAACAGATCCCCTCAAACGTGCTGCGGCCACGTGCTTGCGTCACCTTGAAAATGCTGGTCCCTGTGAGATCTCAACTCCAGTAGCCATTCCACCTGTTTCTGAACTTCAGTAACAGTCTCTCCCTTTGTCCAGGTGGTGGTCTATCCTCTCTTGGATCATCTGTGATGTCTTCCCTGCCTTCTTAAAAGACTTGACCCATCCAGAAAATGCTGCAAACTTGCCGCAAAACTTTAATGATTTGGGAAGATGTTCTCCAAGTTTTCTGTTTAAAACTTCATGTTAACTCTGATTTCAAAATTACTCTCTCCCTTTCTTTGAAAGCATCCAATGAAACTAAGACAAGTATTGCTGAGAGGACTTGTCTGTACCTGCCCACTAGTTGCAGACCCCTGGCTAAACACATTGCTTTGGGATAAAACCTTGCACGTATGAAATGGAACTCCAATAGCAGTTCTTTTGACTTATCCTTTTGTGTGACCAAGTCAAGGAATGTATTAGGAATTGCCTTTTGAAATCCGTGTGTGAATGTCTATATGTCTATAGAATATGTCCATCTGTCATTCATAAAGATGGAACCATGAAGTCAAAGTGCATTCTTGTTTAAATACTGATAGATATTATCAGATTTCCCTACCAAAAGGCTTTACCACCTCTGTGCAGGATTACCTGTTTCTGATAGAGCCATTTATATTCCTTTTCTCAGAAATAACAGTCTTGCCCGTTTTTTTCCTACCAGCTAGTCGATTCTTTCCTTATTGATTTGCATATACTTTATATACCAGGAGAGGTAAATGTTTATCTGTATTATGCATTGTTCGTATTTTCTGCTTGTATTTCAATAGCTATATTATTTTCCCCATGTAGAAATGTGGTACTATTGTCACTATTTTTAAGATTCAAGAACATGTTATGCTTATCCAAAACCATTCCTACTGCAATAATATACACTAGTTTCCTCACATATTCATTGAATTCTTTAATCATTTAAATTTTACTTAAATATTTTGAGCTATAGGCATTTTACCTTGAGAAATACAGAGAAATCTAATTTTCTAGGTGACTAGGTGAAATCTCTAATTAATTTATCATCTTCTTACTGAGTTGGAATGTTATTTTGATCATAAGGTAAAATCCATCAACTGGTTTGCCTCTCTATCCAACTAAGCTTGCCGGAGTTCTCCATTGGTTTTGCTGATCTAATCACTTATGAAACACTCCCCATTTCGTAATTTATAAAAGCTCACTTACTTTGTTCAATAAATTTTAGGCTTAGGGCTAATCTTTTCAGGTATTTTCTCATAAATTATTTTCTCAGTGAGGTTTTTTTCTGACCAGCCAATTAAAATTGGGCCTCCTCCCTGCTTCAGCTTTACTTTTCTGTATAGCTCTTACACCTTTTGGCACACTGTTTTCCATTGTTTGTCTATTGCTTCTCTCCCTCAAGACTACAGAAACTCCATAGAACAGAGGTTTTTGTCAGTTTTGTTATTAGCATACAGTAATCAATTAAGATATTTGTATTTAACTTTTTATTGTGACTGTGTGAAGGTTTCTAGAGAAAATCAGTTTTCTATTCAACAATTCATCCATGCTTTGTTTCATGCCATTGAATGTAATCCCCACAATGTAATAGCACTATCTCACTTCCTCCCTGGCTTGCCAGTTCTCATTCACTCTTCTTTCTGTTTTCAGAATTTTCCCCTGAGACCAGCAGTTCTCAACCTTCCTTATGCCACAACCCTTTAATACAGTTCCTTATGTTGAGGTGACCCCCAACCATAAAATTATTTTTGCTGCTACTTCATCACTGTAATTTTGCTACTGTTATGAATCGCAATGTAAGTATCTGATACGCAGGATGTATTGTCATTGTTACAACTTGACCATAATGAAAGCATAGTGATTAATAAAAAAACAATATTTAATTCTATATTGTGAAATCTTTATTTCTAATGACAGATAAATGCAATTTTGTCTAGAAGCATGGTGTAGCATGGGTTAACAGTTTTCATGCCGGGTACTCATATGTGGGTATATCTGCTTGTGGCCTGTTTCTCCTGGAGATGGATGGAGGAGCGGTGTCTCAGTCCTTAAGACCATCAGATATACATGTTAATAGGCTTATGCGACCCCTGTGAAAGGGATCGCGACCCACATGTTGAGCACCACTGGTCTAGGAGGGTCTCAGTGCAGGGACTGGTTGTTGTGTGCTATTGAGCTGATTCTCACGGAGGATCTCTACATGACAGCGAACATCTTAAGGCTCTCCAGGCTGTAATAAAAAAGCAGGCGTCTTGGAAACCAAATTCAATGTACATTTAAGGTAAAATGACAACTGCCTGGAGTGACCAGATAGAGAATGAAGCAGATATGCCTGTTAACATGAATAAGCATGCCCTGAAAAAACAGGCGAGAAGCCTATCATTGGGTCTTTGTGACCCGCAGCTGAGCCATGGAAAACATAAAGTGTTTGGGGTTTGATAAGGATAACACACTTGCGCTGTCCAACTACCCCGGTTACAGGTCCCTGGGATTTGAGACTGTGCAGAGATTGGTGTCTATGGGCTATCTATCCTCTGGAGCTGCTCAACTTTGCTGATGATTCGACATTTCCCACCAGGGGACTTGTTTTTAACACACTACTTGGAACTCTCTTTAAATTGACGCCTCTGGACACCTTTTGGTCCGTGCCCACAGATTTGTCTTCAACTAGAGAGCAGTATCCAAATCACTGTATCCAACAGGATGACACTGGGAGATTTTACATTCCGAGCATGCTGTTCAAGGTAGCCAGAGCTACCCGTTGGTCTGCCTAGTCACTTAAAATTAATTGATCCCGATATGCCAGCTGTGAAACATGGGGGCTTCTTTATGCCCTATGCAGTGTGTTCTAGGATGTAGGCAATGCTGTTGACTAGATGTATGGCCAGGGTTTCCTTAAGGACAAAACAGTTGAACATCTTAGAAAGTATCCAGTCAGAGATGGAAAATCTGTCTTGTTTCTGAGCTGGATGAAAGAAGTAGGGAAAGTGTGTTTTGCTAATAACAATGACTATAAATGCACAGATTAAAATTAGGAGTTATCCTTTTGATTTCCCTTATGGCCCAAGCCTGGGGGCTTCCATTGACCATGGCAGCCCTACTTTGACCTGATTTTGGTGGACGCCCAGAAACCACTCTGTTTTGGAGAAGGTACAGTGATGTGCCAAGGATACTAAAGCTGGCAAGTTGAAACTTAGCATGGCACACCAGCCCCTGACAGCCTGTCCTTGTCTACCCAGGAGGCTCACCTGATATAACCTGTGATCTGTCAGGAGCAAAGAGCCAAGGGCGTTTTGTTATTGGAGGTCACAATTTGGGGGCATTTTAAAATCAAAGAAATGACCAGGGTGGGGGAACGTTCTTGGTGATTCTGGAATTGCACAGGACCTGCAGATGTGTGCAATGGAAAGAGTTCACCGTTCAAAGAACTTCAGAGTTTGCATATTTTCTTGGCTGAACTTCACAAGTACCTTGAAGGCCGCACAACGGACGCCCAGGTATTAGGTGCATCCAGGGACACATTAAGGAAGTAACTCCTGACATGGACGTGTGCTACAGGACCACGGGAAACCTGTTTGAGAGCCACTGCTGGCAGACCCTTCGCCAGGCAGGTGACACGCTTTGCTGACCTCTATGCTGCCTCCTCCCGTGGGCCTGCTCTACTACCCACACAGTTTCCTCTGCCGAGCCTCATGAAATCAACCGTGAAGCACACGCATGTTGATATCAACAAGATGGAATCCACCCCCTCCCTTGCCACCCACAGCTGCACATCCACGGATTCAGAGACACCTAGCACAAGTGGCACCAGTCGATCAGTCAACCAAGCCCACTGGCCCCTAGGAAATGACAAACCTCCATGACATAGAGGAGGAGGAGGAAGAGGAGGAGGAGGAGGAGGAGGAGGAGGAGGAGAATGAGGAGGAGGAGGAGGAACAGGAGGAGGAGGAGGAGGAGGAGGAGGAACAGGAGGAGGAAGAGAAAGAAGGCGTCTAATGCCAGCATTCATTAGACAAGTTCTGGCAGGCTCACGAGAGCAAAGGCTGTCCCTGGCTGGGTTCTGGTGTGTGTGTGTGTGTGTGTGTGTGTGTGTGTGTGTGTGTGTGTGTGTGTGTGTGTGTGCTTGTGCGTGCATCAGAGGTAATGGGCAGTTGCCTTAAACTTTAGGGCCTTCAGAGAGAGATACTTGTTTTAGTTTTGTGCATCTACAGTTTGGGCAGGTGGCTCATTATTGTAATGAAGAAAGTAAAGTCAGGCTGAACTACAAAAATAAATAAGTCAATAACAAAGCAGATTACCAAGGTTTTACTCCTGCAGAGTCCATGGTGCATATTTGCATTCTGTTGCATAATTACATTCAGTTGGCTCACAGTTAAACCATGTCATGGGGAAATTGCTAGTAATGAGTTATATAAAGAAGGTTATTAGATGGTAGATGAAAGGGAACATTGGCCCTTTGGCATGAAAGCAAAACATTTCCACTCTTAATTATGCTTCTATTATAAATAACCTTGTTAAGAAAAATGATTACACTGCTACAGATAGGAACTGGACACACAGGGAATCCAGGGCAGATGATCCCTTCAGGGCCATGGTCTGAGTGGCGATACCGGAAGGGTTGGGGATGGGTGGGTTGGAAAGGGGGAAACGATTACAAAGATCTACATGTGACCTCCTCCCTGGGGGACAGACAACAGAAAAGTGGGTGAAAGGAGATGTCAGACAGTGAAACATATGACAAAATAATAATTTGTAAGTAATCAAGGTTTCATGAGGGAGAGGGGAGCAGGGAAGGAGGGGGAAATAAGGAGCTGATGCCAGGGGCTTGGGTGCACAGAACGGATGTTTTGAGAATGAGGGAAACGAATGTACAAATGTGCTTTACACAATTGATGTATGTATCGATTGCCATAAGAGTTGTATGAGCCCCTAATAAAATGATTTCAAAAAAAGAAAAGTGATTAAAAATATACATTACATTGCTTATGAGTAGAATGAAACACACTGCTGATATCAACTGTTCTTTTGAAGAGACCAACAGAGCAATGCAATGAAAACACAAACAAGTGAAGGAAGAATTCCAATGTTCCCGAGTAGAGCAGGATTGCCCAAGCCCAACAGGTGAATTTTATTGGATTTTTAAAAGGGTTTTGTTTTTCTTCTTAGTGGTAGAAATACTGAAATATTCATCTAATTTTTGTTGTTAAGATACATCTGCAATGAAATGTTATGAGCATCTTGGTGAAATCATACTCGTGGTATCTAGAAAAAGGTTTTTTAAAAACTGATTGTTAATATTTAATATTTTATTTTATTAGCCTTTAAATTTATTTATTTTGAAATTATCATTATGTAAATTAAATTATTATATATCTGTATGTTTTCTAAGTCAGATTCTTATTACTGAAAAACAATCTTCATGTTAATCAGAAGTGAAAATGTCACAAACTACCCAAATAATACATTCTGGTTCTGCTAGCATAAACTTTATGGCATTTAAAAATATCCCCCTCTTCTTTTACTGTATGAAAAACCCTTTCATTCCATAGCATTCAAATCCACATATGTAAAACTTATGAACTTTCAATCATAGCAGGCGAATTAAACAGAAGTTAAATAAAATATAAACGTGAGAGTTTGCTCCTGGCCCCAGTATGACCTTAGTCTTTTATTGCTGTGATGACATACATCTTGGCCTTTGATTATCTGGAATTTATTTTCTTTCATTTTTTATTTGGAAAAGGGCAATGCACCCACTTTTCATGGTTGCATGACTTCTTCAAACATCCTTATTGAAGCCTATCTCAGGTGTACCACAGATTCACCTCTTTAAAATGCACAGTTCGCTGTGCATCCGCAGATCCACAGTGGTGTCGCTGTCACTCTATCTAATCTGACAACCTTCGCTTCATTTGGCGGCCGTCTCCCATTTTTACCTTTATCTCACTCCAAACCTCACGCAACTTGCTAGTCTGTCTTTATAGGTTTGCCCATTCAAGACATTTCATATCAATGGAATCATGCATTAGGTGGTGTTTTGTGCCTGTCTTCTTTCCCTTAGCATATTTCCCCCCAGACCTAGCCATAGTATAGGATTGCCATCGAGTCGATGCTGACCCATAAAGGCCCTATGGGACATAAAGGCCCTATAGGACAAGGTACAACAGCTCCTGTGAGTTTCCAAGACAACAACTCTTTAAGGGAGTAGAAAGTGCCCGCCTTTCTCCCTGGGAGCAGTGGGTGGTTTGGAACTGCTGACTTTGCAGTGAGCAGCCCAGTGCGGAACCGCCAGGGTTCCTACCCGTCGTGTGTCCTATGCTATTCTTAGTGGAACATGTGCTTAGTTCTAGCTAACGCTGAATCACATTCCATTATCTGGATAATATTACATTTTCTATATATTTATTCATTGATTGGGATTTGGATTGTTCCCACTTTTCGGTTACTCTAAATAATACTACTATGTGTATTCAAGTATGTTTTTGTACATCTCCTGTAAGTCGATGCCTAGGAATAGAATTACTGGTCTACATGTAACTATATTTAACTATTGAAGAGTTGAAAGACAGTTTCTAAAGAGGTGGAACCATTTTCATTCTTACCAGCAATGTACGAGGGTTCTAAAATGTCAAATTCTTACCAGTATGTGTTAGTACCAGTCTTTTAAATCGAGCCACCATAGTGAGCATGAAATGAAATATCATTGTGGTTTTAGTTTGCATTCGCCCAATAGCAATGATGTTTACCATCTTTTCATGTGCTTAATGGTCATGTGCATATGTATTTTTTGAGAAATGCCTTTTCAATATTTTGCCCATTTAGGTTAAGCGCAGATCCGTTTCCTTTCTAGGTTAACCTCGCTAATTCCATCACTCATGAAGCTATCATCTTCCTCTGTGTGGCATTCTGTCAGCATTCACTTACTGTGCAGTCCCGCATCTGGTCGCTACACGGTCTCTTCCTTTAAGCAGGAGAGAGGCTTCTGTTAATGGTAGGACAACGAGGTGAAATAAAGGAGGAGTGAGAGAGCAATTCACCAACATGCGCACTCCAGGAGGAGAAAACATTCTCATCTGAAGAGTAAAATGCAAGAGACTGATTCAGGGATGTGTAGTAAGTGGACAGGTCACTACACCAAAGGTCATTCATCCAGTCTGTAGTTCTTTCTGCTTCTTTCCTAAGAGGATGCTGTGGGATTGGGTAGAGGGGACTAAGTCCTGACACTGAATTCTTATGGCCACTTCAGTTTTACTTATGCTCATTTATCGAGGAAGAGACTAGGAGCAGGCAACTGGGGACCAGAAAAAAAAATCTGTTCCCATTGAGTTGCTTTTAACAAATATCGGCCCTATAAGCCAGGCTAGAACTGCCTCCTGGGGGTTCAAAGACTGGAATCTTCACTGAAGCAGACTGCCGCACCTTCTGCCTGTGGATAATGGTTAAGTCTAACCGCTGGCCATCTGCTTAGCAGCTGAGTGCTTAAACACTACGCCACCAGGGCTCCTTAGGGGAAATGGACACAGATCCCACAATTACTAAATCATTTGTTGTCCTTTTGTGTACATCTCCTTCATATATCGGCAGAAGATAGGGTGAGTAGGTTTGTATATTCCTAGAGTCTCCAGTCCAATTACAGCTTCAGATTGTTAATCGTAATGAATTCAGACAGTTTCATCTTTTCCCACGGGGGTTATGACAGATCTGTACTGTCAAACGTGTGTGTGGTTAGCGGCCCAATACTCGACCCACTGTGGACATGACCTATGAAGTCCTTCATTCTGTAAGAGTCTCCACTTTTTACCCCTTATGCTGGGTTGAATAAAGATTTCAAAGATGTCTACGCCCTAAGGCCTAGACCCTGTGACTGTGGGACTAAGGAAAGAGTAGTTGAGGGGTTAAGCACTTGGCAGCCAGCCACAAGTTGGTGGATCGAATGCACCAGCAGTCGAGGGAGGAAAATGTGACAGTCAGAGTCTGTGACCCCAGAAAAGGTTGCAGTTCGGTGAACCCTATGGGAACCCGACACTGTCCTATGGGATCACTATGCGTCAGAAGTGAATGGAAAGCCATGTGTTTTGATTTAAAGTAAAGGCAGATGAGGATATTATGGGAGATTACCCATGAGGGTATTATGCACGAGTAACAATGCGGATGCATTGTTATCATGAAGAGCTGTAAAAG